>NC_137847.1:18910000-23910000 GCF_948465745.1 Chenopodium album
ATTCATGCTGGTGATTTACTCATTGGTATTAAAAAGCGTCTTCTATCTGATGATTATCAATTTTCTGGTGTTTGTATCTCCCATAATTTTTTTGATTTTAGAATTAAAGATCCTGATGCTCTTTCAACTAATATGTCGGAGTGTGAAATATGTGTTGATAAAAAAGACGTGTTGATTATTTATTCATTGGTTCAAATGATAATGATTCAAATTCAAAGACAATATCAATTACATAGTTGTAGATATGAGTTGTATTGTATGAGTGATATAGAATCAATAAATAGTTTCCATCATTATATTTCGGAATGGTGGGAGTTGGAAGGTCTCCTTCTTATTGATTGCTCTAATTCTTATGAATCCATACCAATCTGTGGAGTATTAGATAAAATGAAAAGAATCTTTAATAATGATGATAATCTCTATTGACTTTTTGTGTCATTAATTAAGATTCCTATCCGTTATGAAGGGGGTAGAAGTAGCTCCAATATTGATAGTATTTCGAAACTTCCGTACCTGAGCTATATACTATTTGATATTTATATGGATAATATCGATCGATTTATAAAATATTGCTATCCTGTTTGTAAATATGCGCGCTTTCGAAGTTATATGGTTATAGGTTTCAATTCAATAGATGAAAAACTAACATTTATGTATGAAAAGGAATCAATATTTAAAAAGTACTTGTTACCAAAACCATTTACGACGCTTCTTTTAAGGGATTCGTTTCCTGTTCCTTTTATGAAAGAATGGTATATATACGTTAAAAGTAACGGAGGGTGTGAAATAAGACATCGATTGAAAGATCCAATGATCCACATTCAGAAGTCGTCATATAAACCAATTCGAACTAAAAAAAGAGTCCCTTATTCGTGGGAGTCTAAAGATAAAAAATAATAAGGGCTAGCAATATGGCAGAGAGTTGGAATTCATTCGAATGATAAGATCTCAAACAATAAGGAACGAGGAAGATCAATGCCTTTGAATTGTTCGAGGGAATATCTGTCGTTTAACAGTATCGGGTATTCTGATATGTGATAGCTCTTTAACATTGGTTTAAACGCTCTCTAGGAGAGCAATATCCTTTAATTGTTTGGAGAGAAAGACGTTGTTTAGCAGGTTTAAGGTAGTTCGATACTCGATCGTTTCTTACCTTAGGGTTAAACCTTCTTATTTTCATTGAACCGGATAAAGGAGATGTAACACCACAATAATTCTCTCTTAAAAACCTGTGAGAAACCGTATATAACCTGAACAATTTCAAGAGAATTACTGGCGTGCTACCGCCACGTGTTCAAACATTAAGGCTATCTCAGAAATTAGCAGCGGAAAACCAAAACAGTTTTAAATAAACCTCAAAACAAAGGAATTAAATCAAAATAAGTATTACAAGTTGGAACCATTAAGGCCCTTATTTAAAACCCAATAAAAGTAGTAAGTGATTAAATTCAGTGTTCAAATAAATTCAAACCCAAAGGAATTAGTGTCAAATAAAATCGAATTAAAATAAATTCAAACTTGCCAAAGACATAAAATGCAAACAACCAACTCTCTACTCAAGATCCCACAACCCTGATGAATGCTGCATGTGTAAGAACCTGTGGTTATTCTACTCCCCAATATTACAAGTGTAAAAATTGGATCGTCACAGGGTCATTGAAAGGCGAAGGCCATGACCAAAGAAAGACACACACAAAAGCAGCAGTCAGCAAAGCTGAGTACATACAAGCTGCGAAATCAAATTAAGAAAATACCTAACATGCCACTAATAATCAAGCACAAGCATCATTAAATATAGACTCAATTCATGACTCGGCTATTAAATTTATTAAGACCTCACTAATGGATACTGACTGACTCATTTAATTAGTTCATTGGATTTAGCAATAGACAAGGTTGTCCAACCCATGTCCCATTTGGAACATCAATAAAGAAAAACCCCATGCCTCCTTTCGGAAACATCAATAAACATCCAACGACCACGGGCGCGACTCCATGACCGTAGTTAGTATGAGATCTCACCTAACTCCTAGTTTTAGAAAAATAATATTTGAAAGAGGAGACTCGTAGATCAGACGGCCTCGATAAAAGTACACGGCTAATACCCCATGTACCCCAACCCCTGATTGTCATTACTCCAGATGTGCACCATTCCAGAGTTTTATTGCTCATCCATCTTACACTTTACGTGATTTACAGGTTTAGACTTGGTGATGACTCATATACATTTCAATACAAACATCCCAAACAATTCAATCAAACATGGCAAATTCTCAATTTAGATTCTTGATTTATTAGTGATAAACAACATTTATTAATTATTCCATTACTACCTCGGTGTATAAACACCTTGAGTGCATAAGGCACCCCAAAACCTTAACCTCATCTTACAAGACTTGAATCTCTCCTTTACTCATCATGTTTACATAATCATGAATGAGTAATAATTTGATTTTTACACCAATCACATACCTTTGCCTTTAAGCGCACCTTGCATAATTAAAGCACACATAATACTTGCATTATAAACTAGTGCACATCATTTGAAATTCACAATGTATAACCAGACAATTTAACCCAGTCAATCCTGTACATGATACTAAGTTCTCGATCCGTCCTTAAACATGCACCTACAAGCAAGGTTTCGTAACTTGTACGTACCTTGAGTAAACAATTCTATTGGCCACTTTAAAACTAGAAGTCGCCTTCTACAATGTCCTCTCCTAAACCAAACAATTAGAAATAAATCAATACCAAAGCAATTAAAATTACAGCAATACTAAACTACTTTAAAACCTCTTAAATCATCAAAATAAAGCCTTTAAATTGTCCCCAAAATCAAGGTTAGTAATACAACATCCCAACTTCAAGTTTATATATTAGATTTATGAAAATATAGTGTTTTATATCAAATTACAGCAACTTTAAAGTGGGTAAATAAATCTGGAAATTTGTTTTAAGTATATTAAATAACCCCATAAGCATAATTAATTGAAATAGTCATTATATAGCAAGTTAAAAACCCAAAAATATATCAATTCAATGCAATTAGAGGCTTCAAAATAAAAGCTATGAAATCTGAAAATTATTTTTAAAGTTAGAATATAAAGTTTCAAAGCTTTTTCAATCACAAAATACTCACCATAATTATTTTATACGTTTAGAAGCATAAAAAAAAAACTTCGTTAAAAATAAAAAACTGCCCGAAAATCAATGCAATTATTTCTTAAAACGTTGTTTCCACATGGAAAACACTACTTTTTTTTATCAAAATCGGATGAGTTCAGAACCTGATCGGGATTAAAAAGGGATTAATATTAACGAACGAAAATCTAAAAATTAAAACACGAATTTACGTGTTCAAAATAATCTGGAATTAAGTTAATCTAATCATTAGTTATAATCACCAAAATTTCAAAACATCATTACTATAAAAGCACTAAATTAATTGTTCGTAAAAACCCTAAAATCATGATTTTCAATAATTAAAAACCCTAGGTTATAAAATTTACAAAATCTGAAAATTATGACATTTATAAAATCTGAAATTATAAAGTTTAATCATCAAAATACAATTTGATACTAATTAAATTAATTTCAAACAATAAAATCAAAACCACAAATTAATAAAATAAAGGAGAAAGAAAATAAGACTAACCTTTTTGTGTGGGAAATTTTTGGGGATTCATGGTGTATTTATAGATTAGGGAGTGTAGGGTTAAATTTGGGCTTATAAAAATGTGGGCTTAAGTTATGGGATAGGGCTTAAGTTATGGGTTTTGGAATGGGTTATTCCAATAAGAGTATGTAGGAATAATTTACATTGCCCAATAATTAATAAACGTTTGGTCCAAAATATATTTTACTTTTATAAAACCTTATACTTAAAATACTTTAACCCTTTAAAATATTTAATTAAAATACTTGAGCCCTTAACAATACATTTTATTAATACTTAAATACTTTATAAAAAGTACATAAAAATACGGGGTATTACAGGAGATCCTTGATTGACCCTAGCAAACCCCAATTAACGATATGCTTGACTAGAGTAAGGGATCCCTTGAAAGGGGCACGTACGTGTTTAGTATAAAGAAAGTAAGGAACAACTATCTTCTTAGTGTAAGTTAGTGTCGTTAAATACAGATTTTATCAAATTAATGAAACAAAACCAGCTATCTCCCGTTGCCATTCCTAAATCCGACCTCGATCAAACTCCTATTATCGAAGCTAACGAGTGGAACGGGCATAAGGATAAGGTTTACCAGTATGGCAGAGTTTCGTAGCCAAGTTAAAGACGTGCCAACTTTTCAAACTCTTTCTTAAGCGCTAGTTCTGCTTTTACTATATGAGCAATATAAGAGCATATAAACGATAGGGCAAGATAGAAACAATAGCAACAGGAAGCTCTTAGCCGGTCTATCGAACGTCCCTTGTTATTAGTGGGCTTTAGCAATAGGAAGAGGAGATGGTTCATTAATACTAGTTTAGTTAAATAACTATGTTGTTAGCTCCGGTTGAGCTCTTCCTCCAATAACAAAAGGAACAACTGGTTATGATATTCTTAAATCGCGGTATAAAGACCATAATTGGCGTAGATTAGTAATTAGAAACTAGATTCTCCTATATGCATCTTATTATTGGTATAGTGTATTGGAATTAGCTAAAGGAGCTATAAGAGGAATGTAGCTACAGTGAAACAGTAGCTGTAGTAAGAATAGAGCTATAAAATAGTAGTTAAAGCACCTATTATGACAGGAATAAGAAGTAGCGAAAACGAGTCTAGCACAAATAAGAAGATAAGAGCAACCGATCTTCTTTCTTTAGCAGGCACTCTATAGGGGATTTTATCAGCACTCTCAAGGGTCAGGGTTAAGGGTATGATAATCAGTAAGATAGGGAACAAGAGAACAAGAGAACAAGAAAGGGTTTGGTTAACTAGTTTTCTCTTTAACAGCAGGAACTACAATCAAGTATACTCTTTTAGTCGAAGTAGGTCTTAATCGTCCGAGCTCTTTTATAGAGAGCTCTCACTCAAGTCAAGCAGATCCGACAGGTAGCAACATGTCCGTGGTATCGGAAGAGCTGCATTCATTAGTATGTTAGTTCATTACTTCCTTAGTCCTAATGAGTTCAGCCGCAGCATTTCCCTGCTGGATGTCTGGCCTCTAGATAGGCCTGTAACCGTAGTTAGGAAGTCTCCTGTATGATTCCTTAAAACATTTGATTCCATCAAATCAATTGATCCTATCAATATTAAAAAGATCAGACACCGAAATAAAAAGTATCCAACCTATATCCCATCTGGGCAATCTAAAAGTCAAAATAGGAAACCCTTCTTGGTAGCTGATACGGAGACTATTTTATTAGATAAAGAGAAAGGTGCAAGAGTCCACAGTACCTTAAGGATCCTGTAAGAAGGTAAGTTCTGATTTTCATTTAGCTTCCATTTTGTGAGTCTCACAAGAGGGTCCGCATGCCAAAAAAGACATAGTGCCTACTACGCCCCTAAATAAAGGATAAGGAAATTGGACACGAGCGAGAGCTAGACTGACTCTTGGCCCAATGCTCGTGGGCGATGAAGACTGACGACCCCTTCTGCCTAACTTTCTCTTTTCAAGAATTAGCAATTCGAGAATGTGCTGCAAGCCTAGGATTCATATCATCTAGTGTATAATCCCAATTGGCTGAATTGGCTCTAGATTCTCTTAGGTTAGAAAAAGAATTCCCATTCCCGGTCCAATCAAAGTACTAATGACTTTTCAGCAGATTCAATAGCTGCGGTTTCATGAAATGAAAAGAGACCTTCTAAGGAAGGGAAGGAAGAACGGCAAGCATATATGGTAAAATATATATAAGTAGGATCAATCCCCCTCTTAAGGTTAGACTTTGTTCGCTTAGCCTCATCGTCGTTTGGAAGGGAAGTACAAAAACTAAACTGGAAACCGCAGGGAGGGCTGCAAAGCTTTACGTGTGTCAACGAAGTGATTAACTTGCTAGAAGCACAACCGAACCCACAAGCACGATGGACCGCCGGCAATCATATAATATATGATTTCACTCTTTTTATTTCATTTGTTGTGAGCTTAGCTGAGCATGGAGCTGGTCTGTGGGAGGGTAAGATTCTCTCTCCTTCTTTCTTTCGAACTTTGCTCTTACGTCTTTTTTTTTTAACCGGAATTTTGAACGAAGGGCGTAAAGACGAGTTCCAAGAGTCGTCTAAGCACATCCATTCTCTTAGGCCTTAGGGGATGCCAAAAGCTAGCCTCACTCTCATATCTCTTTACCTTTCTACCACGGTCAAAGGAATGAGTCCCAGGTCAACATAATGAAAGAGGAAGGAAGATTCTCCCACTGGTGCTTACTCTCAGTCTGAAGGAAAAGCTTTTATGATTGGGCGGACATACCGAATAGTTGGAGAGAAGGAATAGACCTAGGAAGGAAAGAAAACCCCTCGATACAAAGGAATTGTCCCCGGGCAGCAGGTAAGGTAATCGAAAAATTTATCAAGGGCTTCTCCTACAAAGACGATCACGAATGGGGCTCCCCTGCAATCTAATTCCTTCCCTCTCACCCGAGTCTTAATCTCAAAGAAAGGGAATTGGCTCTTATACGACTTCGAAGATTGTTAGACATGGACTGCTAGCGGAGTGGAAATAAGGACTTGTTACATCCTCAAAAGAGTGAAAAGTACCTCAATGAATAGAAAAAAAAGTAAAGACAAGAAGAAATCCAGTCTAGCCGCAATAAACTACATGAAAGCAAGCAGAGGAAGCAAGGAAGTACTTAAGAGAATGGAGGGCAGGGACCTCTAATCAAAAGCAAGGTGCGTAGCGGGAATCGGGATATACTGATTAACCTACCTTTGGAGAGCTGCAAATCCTTAGATTGCTACCAACTAGACTAAAAGATAGAATGAAGATAGTGCTTGACTTACATACGTTATTTCCTACAAGACGGACTAGAGGATAGTACCTTGGGCTGAGAGAGACTTTTTAGGCCATAAGCGATAGGGTCGTGCTAGAACTATAAGAAGAGCTCAAGGAAGAGAGAAAACAAAAAAAGGGAATTCAACCCTTATCTCACTGGAGGAGTGAAACAGTCTCAAGACAAAAGAAATAGACACTCATCCGAATAATAAAGCCACTCGGGAATGGGTTAACTAAGAATGCGGGATGGACCACTTCTGGACATAGGCATTGTTCCCTCCTAGGGCTATTAGATTACACCAACTTTATCCGAGGAAGGAATGAAAGACTCACAGAAAGCAAGACATCCAAGATTGAGAAAGAAATGAAAATCAATACAGTACTCGTTTAAGGGGAGAAGAATTAGGCTGCTGTAAAGGCTAATGCGATTAGAAGGCTAGCAAAGAGCAAAGAGACTAGAAAGCCGGGAAAGCATGAACTACATCCGATGCCCTTACTACGAATACGAAAGACGGAGAAAGAGATCCATGCGGGAATGAAGGGGATTTGCTCTTCCTAATCCTGGTTATTTTCTGTTATTACATTAGACCCGATGCGAGGCTTGATGTAATTGAGCTCTAAATAGAAAGTATGAAAGAAAAAAGCGAATCATGAAGTTTGCTTCATAGTTTTGCTTGAAGTTTGGTTCACAGTTGTGACTATAAGGAATAAGACTCATAAAGGAATTGGCTTAAACCTCAATCTTTACTTTCAAAAAACGCCCCAAGTAACCATGAATTGGGAATCCTTTCTAAATTCAAGTATAGGCGTCGGTGATTAATCTGTTTTTTGACTTTTTACAAGCAAGGAAGAGAGAGACACTAGTTCAGTTTGAGTATTTATCAGGAGTAGTTGCATTGCTAGTAGGCAGAAAATCAGTATTGCGTTAGCTTTTCTGTTCATTTTAAAAAAACCCCTGTTTGTGCTCCTTTATGCCGCTCTCGCTAGCAGGGAATCTAGTTCAGCAAGGGCATTTTTTTATAGAGGTTGAGTAAGGTTGAGCGAGATGGCTTGACTCTAAGTCATTTCCTAAACGAAGGGTATACCAATCAACGACATGGGAGAGGTCAAAGACCAATTGACGAGTTTACCTGGATGAACCATTTGAACTAGTCAATTTTGAACAAGAAACCACCCTCGTGGGTGACTGGCCATATGAGGGTCCAAAGCAGTATATCGTCTTTTCTAAGCTAGAAAGCTAGTTCACAATAAAGCATTGGGGTAGCTAATGGAAAGCTACAAAGCAGGGGAAGGAGCTAGACCACCACTTTCTGGCCTAAAATCTCAAGTTACCTACTCTCAAGGAATGGGACTACTGGTACCAATTCACCTTGATCAGTTGAAAGTTTTACTCCCTTTGTTTCCTCTTGCAACTTCTATACCAAGATAATCTCTCATCTTTCCTAGATCCTTGAATGTGAATGCCTCATCCAAATGCTTCTTCAAGAATAGTTGAAATTGGAGTCCCTGCATTGTGATCTACATCTTCTTCACAGTGCAGTTGTGGCAACATCTGTATACAGTGAGGAAGCTTGTTAAACTCTTCTGAACTTTACTTAAAAGGAAATATATGCTCCTTAAACTCTACATCTCTTGACACAAAGATCTTCCTTGTCTCTAAATACATTAATCTGTAAGCTTTTTGTCCACCAGGGTAACCTAAAAGGACACATCTCACACCCTTTTCTGTGAGTGTTAACTGCATAACAAAGGCATCCCACCACCTTAAGGTGATCACAATCAGGAAAATTCTTCATCAATATTTCATAGGGGGTCTTCCATTTGAGCATAGAGGATGGAAGTCAATTTATGATGTGAGTTGCTGCTAGAACACACTCTCCCCATAAATTCTTAATTTGTTGCAGTTTAGAAGATTCCCTGATGTGTTTATTTCTGAAGTTGAGTGGGCCATTAAATGTGGCAGAAGAAATAAGCCTCAACATCAGATTTATTTTATGTTTTTTGTGGAGTGTGTTGTAGAGCCTCTGATGTTCAGAGAGCTGTTATTTTGAGTCTAGTGAATCACTAATTCACTTTCCAAAGCTAGGTTCTCTTCTCTCTACTACGGGCAGCGGTACCTTACATTTGCTCTCTCTCTCTCTTCTGTCAAGTGTTTTAAAATGTATTATACGTGTTTTAAAATGCTGGCTATGATTAACACTTCTTCTTTCCGCTTCCTTGATACACTTGCTTCGTTTTGAAGGAGGGGAAACTAGAAAATGGCTAAGAGAAGTACTTCTCTTTGGAGCTTGTTTTTGTCCCCAAGGGTTAGAGCTGCAGCTTCTGCTTCACCTGGGTTGTCTCCTCAATGTGGATTGGAACTTATATACTTCAATAGTTCGCTAACCACTCGGAGCTGTTTTGCAGTTTAGGATATAAGCTAGTTGGTTCTTTGTCTCATATGGCTCTTCAATTAGGAATTTTGGGGGAAGGGTAAAGACTGCCCAATGGGCTCATTCCTAGTGAATGGAGGGTTGTAATAGCTTAAGCGAAGCTTTTGGAAAGAATACGTTTTTGAGTTTGGTTGGTTTGTCTATGTGTGTGTAAGTTGAACGGCTGGAGTTCGTTCGACTAATGGGGGGGTGCTATAATTGGTAGCCCGTTAGTCTCTCTTGCTGGCCAAAAAGAAGCTAAAAGCGGGGTCTTTGTCTTCGCTTCCCTAGTATGACTGATTCATCCGTTAAAAGATGAAGTCATAAAGCACGAGGAACTATTTAAGTAGGCCTTAGTTAAGGCATCCTTCGACAGGTGATCGACCAACAATGATATAAAAAAGAATGAAGATAGATATAACGTTAAGGAGATAACAGCTCGGGAAGCAACAGGGGCTAAGAGGAGATAGGTGTTTGCTTCTAGCTCTACGACTAGCAATTACCTTTTCTTGTATGTTCACAAGTAGTTTACCAAAGCGAAAACGACTAGAAAAGGGTCTCCTGTTTAGAATGTTTTTTCAATTTTTAGCTCTCTCTCTTCTGTCATGTATTTTTACAAAATTTTTATATGCCTATATGAGAAGTGAAACGTCACTTTATCTGCAATATGATTAAATTAAGGTACTTTACTAGTAGTTACTCGACATCCTTCTGCCTTCAATGCCATAACAACATTTTCTGAGTTAGGCTGCATGAAAAAACAACCATACATGTGCTCTCTCTCTTCTGTCATGTGTTTTCATCTTTCATAGGTGCTCTCTCTCTTCTGTCATGTGTTTTCATCTTTCATAGGTGCTCTCTATCTTCTGTTATGTGTTTTATAATGTATTATATGTGTTTTAAAAAGCCGGATATGATTCCTTAGCTTAGTACAAGGTCGAAAAGAATGCTTTGCATCCCAAGTGGGGTTCCATAGTGGAGAAGAAGGAGCGAAGTCTTAACTACCACGCACGCTACTACTAGACTACTAGGACTCTACGAGTAGATTAGTTGAGTGACTAGACTGAGACTCTCTTTGATATCAATCACTAAACTCAAGAAAGTTGCAAAAATCATAAGAGAAGAAAGGTCCACATAAGGTTGGGAAGTAGTATGCCCGGTTCACGAGGTTCTACCACTGCAGGACCCAATCATAGTCAAAAGAAGAGTTTGATCTTGTCTGACCCCGCCATTACCTGACCCCGAGGAAGGTACTGGAATAAGAGGTAGAAATAGGATGGGGGAGGGGTGCCTTGCTCAGAAGGAACGGTACCATCCGATTCGCTGCCGAAAAAACCCTTATACTATAAAAATGGTCTTCATCTTCGGCAAATCGGCTTCGTCTTCGGCTTCGGCATCGAGGTGTTCTATTCTAATAAGAAAAAATGACAAGACAGAAAGGTGTCGGTAGAGTTGATCCTCCGGAGGAAGAACCATAAAACTTTAATTCAAGCAAAAAAATGGAAAAAAAAACACAATGCAAAAAAAAAAACCACTGTATAAGAGAATTTCTTCTATTGGAAATTCAGAAAAGCCCGGGACAACTGACAGAATCACAGCTATTAAAAGCGCTTACAGGAGAAGGGGCTTTTGGCTACAAATCCATCGTAATTGCGGAAAGAGAAGAAAGCAACAACTTTTATTACTTAGTAGGGCTTCAAATGCTAGATGCGTCAAAGAACAACTACAAGAAAAAAAGAAAAAAGCTTTTTCCTGAAGTGAAAGAAGAAAACTTCTGCGCCTCCGCGAAAAAGGGAGTTGGGTCGTGGGCAAGTCCCTGTGCGCCCCGAAAATGAGAATCATCTACTGTTCTGGCGAACTTGAAAAGTCCCAACTTTTAAGTATCGCACAGCAGGGCAATAAGAAGAAAGCTTTCTTAAAAAAGCCAGGCCCATCAAAAGAGGCGGGAGCTCTAAAAACAAGTGCAAAAAAAAAAAAAACCACTGTACAAGGGGTTATCGAGATCCGTTTTTAATTTTTTTTGTTCCACGATAAAAACGGTTTATCGAACCGCTCTAAACCATTTTACCGGCCTATGTGTCTGGAGCTTATTTACTGCCTATTTCTTCCTGTACAAAGACGCTGCCAGCATCACACCCGAAATGCTGTGGCGCTTGAATCTCAAGGAATTCCTGGTTTGGCTCTTCGACTTTCAAACCCCGGGGCTCCCCCCAGAGTGGTACGAAACAGTGAGCAAAAAAAAGGAAAAATTGAAAAGTTGATTCAATTCATAAAAAACATTTCCTTCTTCATTTCATGGCTCTCTTCCTTTTTCTCCAATGTTATTAAACTCAAAGATCAAATCCATCGTGTGTATTCGTGGATAAAAGAACATTTCCGCGACGGTTATTGTAGACACCCATTTGTGTCTCCCCAAAACCAAACCCAGTGATGAATGCCTTTCACGTCGAACCATAATCGAATGAGGTGAAAGTGTGAAAAGTCAAGTGTTGCGGTTAGTTTTTATTAAAATCCTTCTTTCTGTTTTCGAAAACCCACTCTATTTTATGAAAACGTCCAATTAAGTTTATTTTGGTCCATGATAAGGGTCCAATAATAGTGTAGTTGGATGGGTCTTGAAAAGAACTTTCCAACGATATATTATAAGCCCAATTCCGATGAATAATGAGGAAGTTATGGCCAAAATACTAAACTGGGCCCAAACCGGATTTTACCTACGACCCAATGATCATGTGGAGGGTCCAAAGGTTTAATCCTATTCCTAAAATAATTAGGATTGATTAGAATCTTCTATAAGTTTCTAAAATATCTTAATTATCCTTTTTTGAAAAGATAAGATCATGGAATTTGATTTGAATATAAACTTTCCTTTTTTAAAACTTTCCTAATTCTGTTCGGATTTAAAGATGTTCAAAGATAGTCAGATATTATTTTCGTTCCTCATATATTTTATCCAAATTTTATATGGTTGGATAGATCTTGAAATTATCTTTCCAATGATATATTATAATATTAATTCTGAGCTATAACGAAAAAGATATAAAAGATATACGAAACTCTATTCAAAACTGACACCCTTTCACTATTTCGGCCATATCTTTTTATCTACAAAATATTTTAATCTGATTCGAATTTCATTTGAAAGTAGACTTCAAGAGCTTTCCAACGAAATATTATATGACTTATTTGGACTTCTAGATCAAAGGATATGATAAAAACAAAATCCGCAAAAACTGTCTCTGTCGCCAAACGACAGGTTTGTCGCCTTGCGAAAGACTCTGTCGCCTGGCGACAGGATAAATTTCTGGCGACAAGGTCGGTTTGTTAGCGACAGCGTGGAGTTTTATTCCTCTTCAAATTCTGACTATTTTCTTATAAATAGGGTCCTCGGATCCCCGTTTTCATTCATCAATTCTCTCTATCAATTCTCATCTACAATCAACTCTCATCATCAATTCTCTCTATCAACTCTCATTAAGAATTACTTAATTCTTTATTATTTTCTCCCTCTTTCTAAACTAGCTTTTTTAACACAATATTCCGCATTCACAAGACTTAGAGTCTCTTAGCCAAGTTCGAAGTTGCCTTTGCCCTAGACGTGAAAGGTTGATATTTTCTGAGGGTTTGGTCCAAAACTAGTCAAAACTTTATTTAAATTGATTTCAATTTGATTCTTTAATTATTCTTTATTGATTTTCATTGAAGTTTACTAACTCGTGTATTTTGTTATTAGAAAGAGGTACGAGGTTTCAAAGTAAGTAGATTAGCTTACTCCCTATTTTATTAACAATGTAGAAAGCATGCTTATTATTGTTTTATGATTCCTAGTATCATGTTAGGATGTTTAATATTCCTAGTATCATGTTAGGATGTTATTTTATGCTTTCTAGTGTCATGTTTAGGATGCCTTTGCTCTTTTCTAATATCATATTATCATGTTAGTACCATGTTAGGTTTAAAGCTTTGATCTTTATTGTTTAGTGACATGCTAGGATTTGTTATTAATCTTGTTAGTATCATGTCTAGGATCTTGCTATTATTTTCAAGCTTTATTATGCCTTATCATGTTATTTTCATTATTATTGTTTTATTGATTTATTATGTTGCTTGTTTTATTTTATTGTTATTGCTTGATCACACCTTTTATGCATGTTTAAAGGGAATTTGTACTTGAAATCACGCTTAATAAGATAATTAATAATTTGGTTTAGGCTAAAGTGATTTTAACTCAAGTGATCGCCAATAATAGTTTGTTTGTGCATTAATATTCAACTAACATAGATAAACAGGGTAGGATTAATATGGTGTTTGTATGTTATTCGAAAAGCGCACATGAATACGAGCAGAACAAAGTAGAGGCCTATTTTATAGGGCGGGTCCTTTCTTTTGTAGATTGGATTCGTACCCTCATCCCCGAACCCTATTTGGTTCAAGACCTTATGGAGTAGTTGATGGTCCTTTTGGATTGTCTTTTGGGTTTACAAGTTCCTAAAACTTGTTGGCGACTCTTTTTGCTCTTTTTCTTTCCCTTTGGAACGCCACCGTACTTTAGTGTATGATCACAGTGGGGTTCAAGTTTGGGATCGTAATGCTTGAAATATTCCCTACAGTTTTTGGCGACTCCACTGGGGAGGATTTCTATTTATATTCCTGAAATTTATTTTGGCAATTATTTAGAATGAGCGGATGAGACTCGAAAAATTCTAAGTATTTCATGTGCGTGATTTGATTAACATCATTGTCATATGCATTAAAAGGTTCTCATTGGAGAGCCCCATGAGTCAATACCTAGGAATTTTACACGTAAGAAATTTTAGAAATATCTTTCATGACTAGAATCGAAAAGATGATGCGAAATCTGGAAAATTCTAAGAACACAGAAACTTGCCGAGGCATGTAGGAACTAGCGTCTAGAAAACAGGGCTTGTCGCCCTTAAAAAGTTTATGTCGCCTGGCGACAGAGGCTTTTTCGCGGCGACAGTCCCTGTAGTCTGGCGCCAAGTTCTTCCAATACCGAGCCAGGGGTCTGCCTTCTTGCTTTGACCATTTCTAGCATTGTTGGCTTGATTTTACTTATTGATTGAGTCCTTTTCTCACTTTTCTGAACCCATATGTGTTCTACATATGGATATAACCCTCTGGGGGTTCCTGCTTCACCTGCCCAATGGAATATCCCACTATCATGTGCAAAGTTCAAATTTGGGTACGTGCAAAGTTTGTGAATCCACCAAACCATGGAGTCGAGTTCGATTTCATCACGAACTCGCGGGGTCCCGTCCATTCGCTCCAACCCTCACGGTAGGCTTGTGTGCAATGCATATGGATTCATAACCATGGACCTCTTTTGACTTAACCCATATCCTTGAACTTTAGAGAACTAGAGCCATGGTTAGGTTGCAAACTCATTGCATCATATTGTGACTATGTGAACTACTTGTGCATTATTTGCTTGTGCATAGCTTATATGTGACTAAACTAACCGTTTGGTTTGACTTGTGTTTGTAAATAAGTCTAAATAAACTAACCAATGACTAAAGAACTTTGTTTAATTAATTAATTAATTAATTAATTTGAACTAATAAAAAAGCCTAAAGTCGAGTCATAATTCTTTTTAGTCAACCCGGATTTTTATTCCCGTATACTACACATGCGTCAACTTGTTTTGGTCATAGCCGGAGTTCTAGGAAGAACCACGAGTCGTACAGCCTATGGATCTGTAGCCCTGGGTGTTATCTTTAATTAGGCGTTGGTTTCGTCCCAATCAGAGTCACAGATTAAAAGTTATGACTAAAATACCACATCCTGTCCAGTTTAATGCACATACGTGAAGTCTTAACTTAGTCTTTACTTGAGTCTAGTCATATAGTCTAGCCACATGGTCATGAAACAAGTCTTAACATGTCACCTACACTCATTAGTCTTAGCACACACATAACATGTTTGTCACACTATGACCATGTCTTAGGTTCATGCATGAGTCGTTCTTCCTTCATTTGAGTTGGGGGTCCATTCTATTCTTAATTCTTCCATATTTCTCCATCTCCATCATCTTCCCACTTACTACATTCTCTCCCCATGCATATCATACTTCTCACTCTTCCATAATCTTTTCCCATCTATTGCATGTTGAATGAAGCTTGAGTCAAAATAATTGGTATAAAACTTATCCCTAATTTCCCTTTCTACAGTACTTGGTCAAGGAGAGAAGGGCGATTAATAAAGGACAACACTTTCATTCAAGTAGCACTTTTTGACAAACCGGTTAGTAGGAAAAGGAAAGCTAAGAAGGCAATGGCTAGTCAAGAAGAACTTAATGAAGTCAAGGGACAGGTAGCCAACTTGGCTGAGACATTGCAAAATTTATCTCTGCAAATAAGTGACCCTGCGAGACAAAAACAAATGGACCTAATCCAGGAAAGCTTGGGCAAGCTGTCCAACGACTTTAGATTCCAAGGGATTAGCTCACAAGGGGTCTCGGTGGATAAGGACCTTCTCCCGCAGAAGTTCAGTCCCAATGACATCCCTAAATTTAAGCCTATGGATAACCCTTATTTTCATTTAAGAGCATTTGAAACTATAATGAATATTAAGGGGATAGACAAGAAAGTCTTTCATTCTGTATTTTCCTTGTCTTTAGAAGCTATATGTCAAAAATGGTACTTTTCTCTTGATAAAGAGAAGACCTCAAATTGGGAAGAAATAAAAAATGCTTTCATCAATAGATATAAATGTAACATTCAAGTTGAAACTGACCATAGACAGCTTGAGATGCTAAGACAAAAAGAAAATGAAAGTGTCACTTTCTTTTTCAACAAGTGGAGGGAAACTTCCGCTAATATGATTGAAGTCCCTACTGAGAAGGAGTCTGTGAGGTTGTTTATCAAGAATTTACAAGAGAAGTATTTGAAGCATTTGAGATATCAACACAACTTGAACACTTTCAAGGCAGTCTACGACATAGGCATAGAGATTGAAGATGACCTTGCAAAACAAAAAGCTACTAACAATAATAACCACAGTGGCTGGAAAGGAAAGAAGAACGACAATCCTTCTTCTTCTTAAAGCACCCAGTCTAGTAACAATGTTAGTACCTTTGACCTCAATGAAGTCTTAGCCATGAATAACCAAGAATCTAAGAAAGAATTAAGGAAAGAATTCACTCCTATTGGGATGAGCTATGATGTTGCCTTCGATCGACTCCATACTAAGGGGCTCATTACTCCCATTGGACCTATTCTAGACCCCGCACCTGAAAAGAGATTGCCTAGTTGGAATCCAGATCCACATTGTAAGTACCATCAAGGTAGGGGTCATACTACTGAGAGCTGTTAGAAGCTAAAGGAGGCCATCCAATATTTGATCGACAATAACAAGCTTCCTATACCTCCAGTCGGCAAGAAGACCGGGTGATGATAAAGCACAAGACAAGAGGCGAGCTTCAACGACAAGATTTCGTGACCTCTTTTTTCTATTTCTTTTTTTTAATTCCTTTCCCCCAATAAAGTCTAGCATAGGTACCTTTCATTTTCCCCTAGTTTTTACTTTGTAGGACTTTCACTTACTTTTTTCCTTTTAATAAAATGAGCATTTTATTTTCTTGCATATGATCATTGCATTGCATTATTAAAAAAAAAAAAAAAAATCGCCGAATTAAGCACAAGGTATACCAATGATTTGAGGCACCCTTGTAGCCATATCATATCCTTCACCCTTTAAATATATAATCCTTTTCTTGATAAACCACTTTGAGCCTTGTCTAACGATAGACCTTTCGTTCTTCAACCCATGTCTAACTAACCTTGGGATGGGATGGTGTGTAACTTATGCAAGTTCTAAATGCAAAAGCTTGAGTGATCTCAAAGGAATAAAAAAAATACAAAAATAATAAAAGTGTACAAAAGGGCAAGTGTTCCAATGTCTATGATATGAAAATATCTTTGATAAGAACATGTCTCAGATTGCGTTTCTTATCGAGTGCTCGGTACCGTGCCTGAGAAACATGAATGCCAAGTGAGTGATAGACCACATGATCGAGATTGCCCACACATATAAAAAAAATGAGAATATGAAAAATGCAAAAGCAAAATAAATAGAAGAGCAAACAAAAAATAAAAGAGAGCTCAAAAGAGAGAAAACCTCAAGAATAAAAATAAAAAAGATTCAAAAGAAAGGTTGCACACCTTGGGGGCTTATTCAGGGTCTTGAGCCTTTATCCCCTTCTTCTCTAACCTTTAGCCTAACCACGTTACAACCCTTAAAAAAGACCTTTTTGAGGTATACACACACTTGTGCGAGGTTCGGCTAGAGCTACATTTGGCCTGATTCCTAACGGATACGTAGGCAACCTCACAATGAGGTGCGGCCATAATAAGAATGCATTCATATTCACACTTACACCGTGATCATATAAAGGGATCTCCAATGCTCATCCCTATTTACTTAGAGCTAGACTTGGGGGCTTGATCCTTACATCATTAGCCTACCTAGCCTAAGAGTCTTCATTATTTGACTCTTATCAAATAATACTTTTCCATACACTTAGCCTTTGCAGCCTAACTTTAGTGTCACTTTCACACACTGCACAGATACATGACCAAATAGACTTCCAATTAGGAAACCTTTGTCATGAAGTCTTAACACATCGTTGAAGCATGCTATGTCATATCACACATCACTCATCACTCATAATCATAATCATCATCATCATTGCATCACAAAGTATGAAGTACTTAGCCTCCGCGCCTAAGTTACCCAAATACTTTCATCATTGAGTCAACAACTAAGATAGTTTAGGATGAATTACTCCTTGCACCTTGAGGGACAGTATTGAATGCGTATATTTTCCTAAGCTCATTCAACATGCACCATCAAACACTTCGATTCTTTTTCGCGTCTTTCTTTTTCGGGAGAAAGTCGGTACCCTCCACAAAAATGACAGAAAATTTTTATTTTTGAGTCATGTACACATCGAGTCGAGTGCACACACGAGTCACACGTAGTGAGTCATCATTAAGTCAAAGTTCACACCTTGAGTCATGTCAAAACACATGTGTCAAAGGCTTTGAGTCGAGTCATGTCAAGTCAGTGAGTCAAGCAACACTAAGCCTTAGGTCAACCCTAAGATAATAAAAGATTAGCAAAGTCCTATAGTCCGAAATATAAATGTAGGTACATTCCAGTGAGTAAGAATAATTTCGAATTTTTTCGAAAAACCGCAAATATAGATGTATGAAACTTTTCCAAGATGAGAGAAGTTTGAGCAAAATTATATGGAGATGAAGAGCCTTAATTTGCAAAAGATTTGAGCGGATTTGGTTGTAAGGAAACGACCAAATTGAAAGTTCGGAGTGAAACCGAGCAATGAACAGCAGCATCAGCGGTAGAAATGAAAAAGAAATCTGTCGCCAAACGACAAGGTTGTCGCCTGGCGACGGAACAATATCGCGGCGACAGAAGGTTCTGGCATGCGCCAGAGCAGCAACAGGTCACGTGGCTTCATGATGTGGTCATAGAGACCTGGTTCAGCAATTTTGGGTTCCTTGGTACGCCAGTTAGCCCCTCTAAGCAATTTGACATGATTTAGTGATCGACTCGATTACAATCGCAATGGGTGATCGACCTGACAAAAGATCGTCTCACTTAGCTTAAAGCGCCTAAGCATTGGCTCACGCAGGCACCAAAGCAACGGTTCACAAAGATTTCCTAGGATGGAAGAAGATTTTAAGAATCAAGAAGACGAAGCTTTCAACAGGGGGGCTTTAAAATTTAAAGGGTTTCACTATGATTGGGGAGGTTATTATTAGATTTGAGAAGAACGGTTCAAGATGAAGCGGTCTTTGATAGCTTTCGCTAAGATTGTGGAAATTATCACTTGATTTGAGAAGATAGCACGAGATGGGCGATCTTCGACGACCTTCGCTAAGATTGTGGAAGTTGTCATCAAGATTTGAGAAGATAGCACGAGATGGGAGATCTTCGACAATGTTCGCTAAGATTGTGGAGAATGTCATTTGATTTGAGAAGATGGCACGAGATGAGCAATCTTCGACGACGTTCGCTAAAATTGTGGAGGTTGTCACCGAGATTTGAGAAGAGCGGTTCGAGATGAGCAATCTTCGACGACATTCACTAAGATTGTGGAAGTTGTCACCTATATTTGAGAAGAACAGTTCGTGATGAGGCGGTCTTCGACGACATTCGCTATGATTGGGAAGGTTGTCACCATAATTTAAGAAAAAGCTCGAGATGTAGCAGCAATGATAGACAGTGTTCACTAGGATGTGGAGAGTTGTCACAAATTCTGAAGATGACAAGATATGGTCACCTTCGACGGTCCCTCAAGGTAAAGAAGAGATTGTCTATAGCGGCGATGCGCTGCCGTGGCGACGTACGGCCACAACCCTGGAGATAACGACATACAGTTATTTTTGACGATGTTCCCGAAATACTGTGGAGGATTGTCACCAAGAAGTGTTGAAGATGACGACGCAATGTTACCTTCAAAGATGGCGTTCTCTAGCTTGTAGAAGGTCGTCAAAACGAAATGCAACAAATTGGTTACGTTCAGAGACGTGTGCTCGACGGTGCAAGATACGCGTTTCTTAACTCTTTTATCTGTTTAACTAACATTGTTTGCAGGTATCGGAGTTATAAGAATGATTTGGGATCGCAGAACGTTCTGAATCATTCTCCGTCCCTATCGCTACTTTGACTTTCGTTTTTTCGAAACATAAGTTTCTCCAAACTCAGTCAAAGTGGGGGCTTCTGTAGACACCCATTTGTGTCTCCCCAAAACCAAACCCATTGATGAATGCCTTTCACGTCGAACCATAATCGAATGAGGTGAAAGTGTGAAAAGTCAAGTGTTGCGGTTAGTTTTTATTAAAATCCTTCTTTCTGTTTTCGAAAACCCACTCTATTTTATGAAAACGTCCAATTAAATTTATTTTGATCCATGATAAGGGTCCAATAATAGTGTAGTTGTATGGGGCTTGAAAATACCTTTCCAACGATATATTATAATCCCAATTCCGATGAATAATGAGGAAGTTATGGCCAAAATACTAAACTGGGCCCAAACCGGATTTTACCTACGACCCAATGATCATGTGGAGGGTCCAAAGGTTTAATCCTATTCCTAAAATAATTAGGATTGATTAGAATCTTCTATAAGTTTCTAAAATATCTTAATTATCCTTTTTTGAAAAGATAAGATCATGGAATTTGATTTGAATATAAACTTTCCTTTTTTAAAACTTTCCTAATTCTATTCGGATTTAAAGATGTTCAAAGATAGTCAGATATTATTTTCGTGCCTCATATATTTTATCCAAATTTTATATGGTTGGATATATCTTAAAATTATCTTTCCAATGATATATTATAATATTAATTCCGAGCTATAACGAAAAAGAAATTAAAGATATACGAAACTCTATTCAAAACTGACACCCTTTAACTATTTCGGCCATATCTTTTTATCTAAAAAAGATTTTAATCTGATTCTAATTGCATTTGAAAGTAGAATTCATGATCTTTCCAACGACATATTATATGACTTATTTGGACTTCTAGATCAAAAGATATGATAAAAACAAAATCCGCAAAAACTGTCTCTGTCGCCAAATGACAGGTTTGTCGCCTCGCGACAGACTCTGTCGCCTGGCGACAGGATAAATTTTTGGCAACAAGGTCGGTTTGTTAGCGACAGCGTGGAGTTTTATTCCTCTTCAAATTCTGACTATTTTCTTATAAATAGGGTCCTCGGATCCCCGTTTTCATTCATCAATTCTCTCTATCAATTCTCATCTACAATCAACTCTCATCATCAATTCTCTCTATCAACTCTCATTAAGAATTACTTAATTCTTTCTTATTTTCTCTCTCTTTCTAAACTAGCTTTTTTAACACAATATTCCGCATTCACAAGACTTAGAGTCACTTAGCCAAGTTCGAAGTTGCCTTCGCCCTAGACGTGAAAGGTTGATATTTTCTGAGGGTTTGGTCCAAAACTAGTCAAAACTTTATTTAAATTGATTTCAATTTGATTATTTAATTATTCTTTATTGATTTTCATTGAAGTTTACTAACTCGTGTATTTTGTTATTAGAAAGAGGTACGAGGCTTCAAAGTAAGTAGATTAGCTTACTCCCTATTTTATTAACAATGTAGAAAGCATGCTTATTATTGTTTTATGATTCCTAGTATCATGTTAGGATGTTTAATATTCCTAGTATCATGTTAGGATGTTAATTTATGCTTTCTAGTGTCATGTTTAGGATGCCTTTGCTCTTTTCTAATATCATATTATCATGTTAGTACCATGTTAGGTTTAAAGCTTTGATCTTTATTGTTTAGTGACATGCTAGGATTTGTTATTAATCTTGTTAGTATCATGTCTAGGATCTTGCTATTATTTTCAAGTTTTATTATGCCTTATCATGTTATTGTCATTATTATTGTTTTATTGATTTATTATGTTGCTTGTTTTATTTTATTGTTATTGCTTGATCATACCTTTTATGCATGTTTAAAGGGAATTTGTACTTGAAATCACGCTTAATAAGATAATTAATAATTTGGTTTAGGCTAAAGTGATTTTAACTCAAGTGATCGCCAATAATAGTTTGTTTGTGCATTAATATTCAACCAACATAGATAAACAGGGTAGGATTAATATGGTGTTTGTATGTTATTCGAAAAGCGCACATGAATACGAGCAGAACAAAGTAGAGGCCTATTTTATAGGGCGGGTCCTTTCTTTTGTAGATTGGATTCGTACCCTCATCCCTGAACCCTATTTGGTTCAAGACCTTATGGAGTAGTTGATGGTCCTTTTGGATTGTCTTTTGGGTTTACAAGTTCCTAAAACTTGTTGGCGACTCTTTTTGCTGTTTTTCTTTCCCTTTGGAACGCCACCGTACTTTAGTGTATGATCACAGTGGGGTTCAAGTTTGGGATTGTAATGCTTGAAATATTCCCTACAGTTATGTTAAAAAAAACCTAAGAAGGACAGGTCGTAACAAGGTAGCTGAAGGGAAACGTTTGGCTGGATCGAATCAATCTTTAAAGTGGTGTAAGCCCATGTGTCGTGACTTTCACTGTTGGCGTTGGCGGTTTGAGTATTCTTAATGCTATTGCTGGGGCATACTATGAGAATCCTTCAATGATTATGGGACTAGCCGGGGGTTACATCAGAGGAGACGGAAGCCCAGAGAAAAGCACGCCGCAGGGCAAAGCTGTCGCATTGTTTGCCCTAATAATGGCCTTTTTATTTCATTCGTATTCCGACGAGTGGTTTTAGTTGTGGATGGGATTGCACGTATGGGTTGAGCGAAAGCTCAAGAAAGAGTTGCTTGTGGCTCTAGGCCACCCCGGACATAGTCTACCTTCGTTAGTCTTTCCTTTTGTTGAAGATATTGATGAACCGGGTAACCAAAAGTCACGATCGGTAGGTCGAAACCCAGATCATGATTCTGGAGCATGCTGGTTCAAATCTAGCTCGTGACAAGACCATGGTCATATACATGGGAGGATAGCCCTTTTAGGAGAGTGGTTGTCTATCCAACTTATCGTGGTTAAGCTACTAAGAGCGGTGTCAGGTTTATGCATGAAAGTCTAGGGGGGACAACCTAAGTAGTTCGAAAGCCCTTGGTCCTTGGTGCCGATGCGGAATAAGCTATCTTGGGGAAAGCCGCAAGCACCACGAGGTCCCAAAAGAGGTTCCTTGTCTCTAGGCCGAGAATAGCAACAGAGAAGGAGACAGATTCCGTTCTACTATAGAGTGAACTGGTCACTTGACTGCGGATGTTGACTGTCTTGAAAGACTAGGTCATCGCCCATACTTCTTTTATTGGTTTTAACACTACTCTGCTATCAGAATAGGGCGATAGGTATTAAACCGAAACCCTAACCTGAACTGCTAACGGCTTCTTCTCTTGTTAGAGGAAGCCCTAGAAAAAAGTCTTATTAATGTTACACGTAGCAACTC
The DNA here is from genome assembly GCF_948465745.1 of Chenopodium album. NCBI lineage: Eukaryota > Viridiplantae > Streptophyta > Magnoliopsida > Caryophyllales > Amaranthaceae > Chenopodium > Chenopodium album. The sequence continues at coordinate 18,933,331 of NC_137847.1, forward strand.
TTCTTGTTCAATCCTGACATCCGCTCTCAGGAACGACGAGAGAGTGACTAAGCCAAAGCGCGGGACTTCACTTTATTCTATGTAATAGAAAGTCTTCGGTACAACTCTTCTTTCCTCCGAAGACCCCTCTCTTTAGTCAAAAATCCATGTGTTGAAAGATCTGATCGGTAAAGAAAAGGAGTTTTTCCCTAATATAAATTATATCTATCTCTTACTGTTTCTTCCATTCGTTGATAAAATCCTCAGGCTACTCAGCTTTATTAGTCTTCTACTGATTAAGGATTTTTTTTTACGCCTTTCTTACTAAGGTAAATCTCTATTTATATACTCCTTTGGGTTTACAACGTTATCAAAGACTTGGGAAGTCCCGAGACCCGCATCAAGTTAGAAAACTTCTGCTATCCTCCAAAAAAGAAAACTCTTTTAGAGCCTTACCTTTGGAGATTTCCATGTATTCCTTAACTTGGCTTACTGAGTTAACACCTTAGCTACTTCAAGTATAGGTAGAAGTGCTACTCCCCCTGAAAGATTCTTAATGTTAGAAGAATGCCTCCGATACCGGATCTGCTAAACTAAAGAAAGTAACATCTAATCTAATAAGGAATATAGGAATGCCAGCTGCTAGAGATGGATAAGGGGATTTGAGGGATTCCTTCTTCACTACTCTTCTGTTCTCTTTCTAGCTGTTGTTGGTGATATAATAGCCATTGCTTTTCTTTTAAGAAGTGCTCCTATGGGCAAAAGATTAGGAGCGGCTACTCACACGGTAAGAGCGCCTTTTGGAATCACTTCCTATTCTAATGATATCTCTGGCATTAAGTCAGTGAAGTTACTCTCTTTCAGGCTAGGCAAAGTCTGTCTTTCCTTTCCAAAAGCTTCGCTTAAGCGATTACATACCTTCTTAAGGAGTTGCTAGCTTAGTTCATGAGTCTAGTTCTGTTGAGTAGTAGTAGTTTAAGAAGTCTTTTCGTAGGCTAACCTTCTTTACTCACAAAAACTTCCACTGAATAGGTGGAAGATTCATCACTTGTAACAAGTCATGTTAAAGAAGAAGAGAAGATAGTAAGAAGACTGGATTTCTACAGGCTCTATATTGCGTTATAATGCCTTTTATGATAATTATCTAATTCCACATATATGATATGAGAAGTGAAACGTCGCTTTATCTGCAATATGATTAAGGTACTGTACTAGTAGTTACTCGACTGTAAAGGTAAAGGGGAGGTTCGAAGATGCTCGTAAGAGGAACGATGTTGACTGATTGCTCAGTCAATCACTCGATAAGATTGAATTATTAAGGGCTCATGTAGCCCATTAGAATGAGTTTTCTTGTCTAAATGTGGATGACACACTAATGAATCGTTAAATGTTGTTTTATCAGTAATAATCTCGCTATCATAGTTAAGGTGCGTAGTTACTCTAAGCTATGCAACGAGGTCCATCAAAGGGATTAGATTATAAAAAACGCATTAGAAAGCTATCTAGAGCCCTATAGAATGAAGAAAAGCCTTTGGTTCACATAGTTTCCTAACCAGTAGGTTAGTGACTTACGTACCTATTGGTAAAGCCGGCCTACACAACCCTATAGGTGGGAAAGAAACATGTTTTTCTTATGAATTGAAGTTGTCCACCGGGCCTTCCGTTTTTTTAGCTATGAGTGACTACGTTCCTTAAAACAAAGGACTACTAAAAAGGAACCCCTCATCACTGTTACCAGCAACGAGGTCAAGTGTTGTGTGCATACCTGAAAGTGGTACACGTTAACCATTCATATAGGGAATCGTTAACAAGATGACCAGAAAACGAAATATAATGCTATTCTTTCTATCAAAAGACCGAAAAAAGAAGAAATAGAAGTCAGGGTTGTAATAGCTAAAGCTATGCTTTTGGAAAGAAATGTAGCTTTTCCACCTAAAAGAAGTTATTTTGGGGCTTTCGGACTAGGCAGGTTGTTTCTATTAGGTTTGATGGGTACTAAATAGCGAGTAAACCCATCTATCTACAGTAGGAGTTAATCGGCCTTAACCAGTCAAAAAAAAAGAAGAGGAAGAGAAGGTAATTCCTATTTTTATACTTGGACAGGAGAGATCTAATTAATAGAGAAGTGAGGACAAGGGAGCAGTTGAGATGGTACGAATGGGATGGATGTCACTTGCTCTATAATCTTCCTTCTAATAAAAAAACAGGACTAACCATAATATACTAAATAACGAGACTAAAGCACTACCGGTACCACCTAGCGTAAGAGTTAACAGTCAGTCCTATCTTAAATAAAGTACTATCATTTAGAAAGCATTCTTAATTAATGCTTTTCCTAATCTCTTGCAGGTTAGTTCCTTTCGATTGCAGCAAGTTCCAAACCAGACCAGTACTATACTAACTTCTTCAAACCTTCTTCCTTCGTTTTCTTTGCTTAGTCTGTTTTGGTCGAGGAATTGACACCAAGGATTCACATTTGGCATCATCACTGCCCACTAATAAGCTTTATTCACTAAGAGTTGTTTTATCAATATCCGAATTTGGAATCTTTTTCCTCTTTCTAGTAGAAGATCATCATCTACAACCGTAGAATCAATCTTAGTTTTATTACTAAAAAACGGAATTCTCTCTTCTTCATCTTCTTTTGCTATCTCACGTATTAAACATCGTAATTCATCAACACATTTGTGCAATTCCATTTTTAAACATCCTACAAACTTTGAAAAGAAAGATAAATATCTCATTTTAGACTGATTTTAATCACATTAAGCTAAAAGAGGGTGTTTTCTTTTTCATATGAGAGTCTCTACCCACTGGACTAGATAGGTATCTTAGATTTGATTCATAGATACAAGCTAACTACCGTTAGGTAGAAATTCAGTAAGAATAGAAGCCTGCATGGTTTTTTCACTCCGATCATAAGAGGATCTGCGCCAATACTGATTCTTCAATATACAGATTTATCGACCGGAGTCAGACTTCGCTGGAAAAGAAGCATTTCAATACGTTATTCTCTATCCCACGAATTATCCATTCTCTAGAGATACCTCTAGTACGAGACACTTCTGGCTCTGATATCCGAATTCTACGTTTCAATATTCTTTTATATATCGAGTAAGCGACTCGCAACACCCTTAATTCAAACACTAAGCTAGTAAAAACCATGATAAGAAAGACAGAATTCAACATCTCTAGGGAACCAAAATATTCTAGAATCTTTTATTAAACAGCATTCGATTAAACAAAAAGAGCGGGATGATAAGGACACACAAAAGCAGAAACATCTCATTAACAATACACCATCATTAGACACTTGTTTAAATCTTCTAGAAAGAGTCGACAGACTCTTCTATTCTAGTCTTCCCGACGACCGGGGGCGAGGTGGGTGGTGGCCTGCACAATCAGGGATTGTTGCTAGTTGAGGAGGTCCCGTTTGCTGTCTTCCAGAGCGCGAATGTGGCGCTGGATCCGTAGCATGGCTGCAGCCACAAGCGCTGGATCAATGGGAGGCGGGTGCTCCCAGAATAGAGCAAGCCTTTGCTCACATTCGAGCTTCTCGGCTTCTACCAAACGGATTTCGTTCTGAATTGTTGCTAGCCTTTCTGAGGTAGGGATATCCATTTTTTTTTACTTAAAGTTTTTCTTCTACCTCTCTCTTTGAAAATATAGACTGAAAGAAGCTTCTATTTATAGGCCTTGGAGGCGCTTAACTCTTTCTTATTATTAGTAATAAATAATTGTTGTCTTAGTTTCATAACATGTTTCAACCCCGGCTTTTCATGAATATGGAACCAAATCCACTAGATTTTAGTGTGCTTAATAATTCTCTTCGTACGGATTGGAGTACGAAAGGCCGTGCCCCAAAAACGAATAAAATAGTCCTTTTTTTTGCGGGTACCGCCACGCAGCTTAATTCCGATCACTCCCTCAGGAAGAGGAGGTAATAATAAAACGCACATCAGAGAGCACTCCCCTTTCTCGTCTAATAAGGCAGGTTTCCAAAGCCCTTTTCTTAAGAGATAGAGCACTCCTTTCTCGACAGCTCAAAGCTGACCAGTACAAAAAGCATGTGATTTGTCCTTAACCTTCTAATAAGCGACTACATACCTCGTTTACGTAACCTACTTGCACTATTTAGCCCTGCCTACTCCAATTGAACTCGCTTCTACTTGTCTTTTTTTTATTGGTTGATTTGTACCCGGGTACATCTGGAACTTCCCTCGCCCAATCCTCACTCGACAGATCCGTCCTTTCTTAGGTGAGCTACGTGAGACCGAAGCTAGCTCTCTTTCTTTTCTTTCTCCGGAAAGACAAAAAAGCCCCTTTCCAGCTCACTCTGTCAGTCCACTAAGACCGATTTAGAGTAATTCAGTACAGCACTAGCACTAGCAATAGCTTTTTCAGTACAATGAGTCCCCTTCTCCACGACCATTCTTATTTGTTTTCATTTGGGCTTTCCTCATGCTTCTAATAAGCAACTACATACCTTGGAAATTTCCGTGTCCCCCATAAACTCTTCCCAAGTAATTCCATTCCATTTTGGACTCGGACGTGGGCTTTTCAAACCATCAAGTGGGCTATGCAATCCAGTATCTTCAAAACCATGAGTCCCCCAATTTCTCCTCTTCTTTCTTGTCAATGGGCTTAGATGGATCAAAGCATTCAAGAGATAGCAAGAATGCCAAGTCCAATTCCTCAATATTCAAAAATTCTTCTTCTTCAGCAGCCCAAGCAAGATCATCTTTTTCCAAATCAGAGAGGATAGGGTTCAAGGGTTTCTAAGGGATGAACCGTTTGTCCTTCCCGTAGAGATAGGACTAGAAATATTGTAACATGGGCTATAAACATAGATTTTTATCGCCTAGATCTGATGGTAGTTTACTTGCTTACTTGAACAACAACTATGGATTTCACTTGAAAGAATCCTCCTTTTAATGCTTTTATAACTGTTCTTGTTAAGGAAGGGATAAGTGATGGAACTGAACTAGCTTATTTGCTGTCTAGCCTTATAACTCACTATTGATATATATGGACGGCAAGAAACTAGCCTCTTGAAAAGGGAAGAAAAAGTTACATGGACTACTAGTGAATAACAGATACTTTGTATTATCCCTTGTCTATAAAGGGTTGCTAAAGGAAAGGGGTTAGCCCAACATGAATAAGGGCTCTACTTAGTGGAAAAGCTACTCCCACTAGTGGAAAAAAATCTTATTTGTAACAAGCTATTCGTAACAGGCATATGATTTTCCGTTACAAATACATCATTTGTAACGGGCAAATCCAATGTCCGTTAAAAAAGTTGTGACTTGGGCAGGAAAAGAGTTATTCGTAACGGACAGATTGGTGCCCGTTACGAATAAGTGGTTATTTGTAACGGGCATTACTCTGCCCGTTACGAATAACCAACTAATCGTAACTAACAAATTGTGTCCGTTACGAATAATGTTTCAAAATAAACCCTGAATGTTTACATTCCCCTTTCTCACACTCTCTCTCAAAATATTTCCCCTTTCTCTCTCCAATATTGAAACCAAAACCGCGCGCGGTCGTCGTCCTCAACTCCATTGAAGCAGCTCCAAGCTCAGTTCGCTCAGTTCGGGTTGCTCATTTCTCTCTCTTGCTTTTGCTCCTATCATCCTCACTCTTCTCCTCCATTGAAGCGCACTTTGAGTTCTCCATTACAGCGCACTCTGAGTTCTCCATTGAAGCGCACTCTGAGTTCTCCATTGAAGCGCACTCTGAGTTCTCCATTGAAGCGCACTCTGAGTTCACCATTGAAGCGCACTCTGAGTTCTCCATTGAAGCGCATTGCCGCCGCTCTTCGCTATCACATCTCCTCCCAGGTTATTTGAAATGTCTGACGCATGCTTCGTGTTCCTACAGTTCATTCCATCTTTTGCTTACTTTAATTTGCCAATTGTGAATTTTAGGGTTATCATTGAATATCTTTTTTGTTCAATTTGTTTATTTTAATATGTTTCCATGGTTTTATTGAAATAAATTTTTGAAAAATCATTCAAAATTGATTGATTATGCAAAAGTCCTAATTGATTTCAATATAAAAATCGCAAATGTGATAATTCCAACCATTTTTTCTCTCTGTATTAGTCCTTAAATATGTAGTATATATTTTCTAAAGATAGGGGGTTAATTGGTTAGAATGTAGTTATAATTGTAATGGGTTAATTATGGATGAAGGGTATTGAGGTTCGCCTGAACTCCATTTAATTCTGGATTTACTCTGATTTAATTCTGTTTCTTGGCCTAAATTGCTGCTGCTTGGTTTCCGTGACTCCATCTCTCACTGCCAAGCTCTCTCCATTGAAGCAGCTCAAGCTCGGTTCTGCTCAAGAAATTCCCAGCAGCTTCCTGTAAGCTCTCCTCCCCTAATTTCGTAACCCTTGTGTCAATTTGATAATTGCAATTACTTAATTAGGTTTTTTTCCCCCAAATTAATTGATTGATTTTACATGTTTAATTTGATTTTTTGATTTTGCTGGGAAATGGGATTGACTTGAAACTGATATTTCAGGAGCAGCTCGGTCCACAGCTCCCTCAACTCCATTGAACCAGTGCGGTCCTCTCCAATCTGTCTCCATTGATTCAGCTCGGTCCTCATTTCAAGATGGTGATTTTTTGATGCTGTACCAGAAAGGGTTGCGGCTTAAATCTGACAATTTGGTATGAGTAATTAATTGTTTTGTAGCTTGTTTTTTTTTTTGTTTAATTAGTAAATTGCATTGAGAGTTTCTTTCTTATGATTTTTGTTTAATTTGCTTCCAATTTTCTACCAATTCAAATTTGTTTTTTTTTTTTTGTTTAATTTTCTGGGAATTTTTGTTGTTTTTTTTTTTTTATGGAAATTTGATGTAGTTTGCATTTTCGTTTAGTTTAATTTAGTTGAATTGTTGTTTTGATTTTGCATGAACATATCTCTAATTTGTTGATTGTTCTTGAATGTGTTAATATTTACTATGCATTATATCTTCATATGCCTAGATACCAGTTCAAGATTTACTCCTAATGAGTAAATCTTGAATAGTCCCCGTTTGGGACTATTCTTGGAATTGTATTCTCACTTAGGATGTAAATGGTTGATTGTTTTTCGGAAGTAAAGGTAATTTCGTGTTAGCATTCCCTAATGTGTTCTCTGGGTACATACGTAATTAAGAAATTAATTACGTCGAGTATTTGGAGAACCATAGGGAAATGCTGCCGAAATTTCCTTAGGTCCGAAAAGTGGTCAACCATTTGCTAGTGGGAATACACTTCCAAGGATGGGTTAGGTTGGAGCGATAAGGACCTTTGAAATCATGAATTTGGAATGTGTTGATATGTGATGTTAAATATAATTTGTTTCTTGGGTGTTAATCATACATTGTTAGAAATGGACCGTCGTTGGATGTATAATGGTGCTCGAACCACACCAGAATACTTAGCCGGGGTCAACGAGTTCTGTAGAGTCGCAGTGCAACACCAATGGAGTACTCTCGTTGAACAAAGGCTAACCAAAGCAAGACCTATTTTCTGCCCTTGTCGTGATTGTAACAATGTGAAGAGGTGGGAAGACATTAAGAAAATAGAGGACCATTTGATTATTCGTGGGTTTATGCCAGACTACAGTATTTGGTATTGGCATGGTGAAAAATTTCCTCCCATGGATAATTCTTCTTCTATTAACGATAATGGCAATAAAGCTGATGAGAGGGAGTCGAATGGTTTTGATGATAATGAAGTGGGTTCTAATGATGACACGGAGGAAGATATGATAGATGAGATGATAGACCGGTTAGGCGATCATGTTAATGAAGATTCTCATATATATGAGAATGTGTCGAAAGAAGCTGAGACACCGTTGTATCCTGATTGTTCTAAGTATTCCAAGCTTTCTGGGATTTTAACATTATACAACTTGAAAGCGAAGAGCGGGTGGACCAACACTAGTTTCACTTCATTGTTAGAAACCCTCTCTGATATGTTTCCAGAAGGAAATGACATTCCTAAGTCGACTTACTATGCGAAGAAATTGATGTGTCCATTAGGTTTAGAGTACACCAAGATCCATGCTTGTCCTAATGATTGTGTGCTTTATCGAAAGGAGAACGCAAAATTGGATGCTTGCCCAAAGTGTGGTGAGTCACGATACAAGCGAGAGGGCTCAACTAAGGATCGCTTGAAGTGGCCACCAGCTAAGGTAGTATGGTATCTTCCCATAATACCAAGGTTGAAGCGCCTGTTCTCAATTAAGGATGAAGTGAAAAATTTGGTGTGGCATGAAAATGAGAGGAAGAAAGATGGGTTGATTAGACACCCGGCTGATTCGTTGCAATGGAAAAACATTGACAAGACATTTCCAGAATTCGGGAAGGAGCCGAGGAACATAAGACTGGCATTAAGTACAGATGGGATGAATCCATTTAGCACTCTTAGCAGTCAACATAGTACATGGCTTGTTCTTCTGTCAATGTACAACCTACCTCCTTGGTTGTCCATGAAGCGCAAGTACATCATGCTCTCACTTCTAATCCGAGGTCCTAAACAACCTGGCCATGAGATAGATGTTTATTTGGAGCCCCTTATTGACGATTTGAAACTGTTGTGGGATGAAGGTGTTGTGACATTTGATGCTCTTTCAAGTACAAATTTTCGATTAAGAGCCATGGTGTTTTGTACCATAAATGATTTTCCTGCATATGGAAATTTTTCAAGGTACAAAGTCAAAGGAGAAAAACCATGTCCTATTTGTGAGGATGACATGCAAATTACACGCTTGAAGTATTGTGGCAAGAATGTGTATATGCATACCAGACGATCACTTCGTCGAAATCACCCATACCAAAAGATGAGGCAACAATTCAACGGGCATGTTGAGAATGGAGTGAGTCGTGAGCCATTGACAGGAATTGAAGTGTATGAGAAAATTAAAAATGTTAAGACAATCTTCGGTAAGATGCACAGAAACAATCAAAGAAGGGTGTGTTGTGGAAAAAAGTGTCTAAGTTGTGGGATCTGCCTTATTGGAAGCACTTGTCGGTTCGACATTGTCTTGATGTTATGCATATTGAAAAAATGTTTGTGAGGCACTAATTGGGACTTTGTTGAATATCAAAGGGAAGACAAAGGATGGTGATAATGTGCGTAGAGACATGAAGAAAGCCAAAATTAGACCTAAGTTATGGCCTGAGGACAATAAAGCAACGAAAAAAGCATTTTTGCCCCATGCGTGTTATACATTGTCTAGAGAAGAAAAAAGGATCTTTTGTGAGTGTTTGAAAGGAATCAAGGTGCCGACATGGTATTCGTCGAACATAGGGCGTTTTGTTTCTACTAGTGATAAGAAAGTTGTTGGTATGAAGTCCCATGATTGTCATGTGATGATGCAAGTGTTCATGCCAATTGCACTCTGAGGCCTTTTGCCAAAACATGTTAGGCATGTTGTTGTGAAGCTTTGCTTGTTTTTCAATGCAATTTGCAGTAAGGTGATAGATCTAAAAACACTCGACGCTATGGAATATGATATTGTTGAAACATTATGCAAATTCGAGATGTATTTTCCTCCTTCTTTTTTTGACATAATGGTTCACCTTGTTATGCACTTGCCTCGTGAGATAAAGGAGTGTGGTCCTGTATTTATGCGTTGGATGTACCCATATGAGAGGCAAATGGGTACTTTGGCAGATAAGGCAAAAAACAGAGCAAATCCTGAAGGGAGCATCGTTAAAGAAACCATAGCCGAGGAAGCAGGGAACTACTATTCAGTGTTTTTAGCTAAGGCTAAAGAAATTGGGATTCCGACTTCTCGTCACGAGGAAAGACTTCAAGGGAAGGGTACAGTAGGTCGGAAATTGGTTAAACCTCCACTTGATCGATATAAGAAAGCCCACCGATTTGTGCTACAAAACCTATCTGCAATTCATCCATACATTGAAAAAAATCTACATGAGTTGAAAATTCACAATCCCAAGATCAGCTCCTATGCGTTGATGCAGGAGCATAATCGCCACTTTGTTGAGTGGTTTGAAGGCCAAGTGAAGCTTGAATTGAGTAGAAATGAGAATGTTTCAGAAACGATTAAGTGGCTTTCACGAGGTCCACAACCACTTGTTTATACTTATGAGGGTTACGATATCAATGGATTTACTTTTGCCACTTGTCGTCAAGATGAAAAAAGTTTGCAATAGAATAGTGGTGTTGGCGTGGTTGCATCTTCTACTGAATACTCAAGTTCTAGGGATACAAGGCCAATTGAAACTACACAGGCATATTACGGTGTCATTCAAGAAATTTGGGAGTTGGATTATGTTGATTTCACAATTCCTTTATTTCGTTGCACATGGGTTGATAACCGTCGTGGTATGAAAACCGATGAGTTATTTGGATTCACCTTGGTTGACTCTAGTCGATACATTGATGGTGAAGAGCCTTTTGTATTAGCCTCACAAGCAAAACAAGTATTCTACATCAAGGATAATATAGATCTGCAATGGCGTGTTATAGTTGAAGGCAAGAGAAAAATTGTGGGTGTGGAAGATGTTGTGGACGAAGAAGAGTATGACCAATTTGATGACATCCTGCCTTTAACAATGGGAGTGCAACCTCTACAAGAAGGGGAAGATATTGTTGATGATGAAGAGTATGATCGTGAGGAAGGGGAAGTGGTTCCTATATCTACAGTCGAGGTTTGTGTTATTGTATTCCTTTAACAATATATTTGTATTTTTTTGGCAATAAATATTGAATTTATTAAATTAGTATATATCTAAATCATTAGTTGCTTTATTGTATAGTATTTAAATTAATATGATTTTAATGTTATGATTTTGATTCTAATTCTTATTAAGTTCATTCTTTGTGTAGGTGTAGGCATACTACAATGGAAGAACACATAGATGATCATGATGGACAGGAACAATCTGGTGACATGGATGCCTCCGCTTCCCAAGGAAAATCATCTACAAGAAAGGGACGAGGCCCATCTAAAGCAGTCCAAACAACTTACACCCATGTTCCTCGAATTTGATGAGTTTGACATGCCTATTAGAAAGTGGGAATCTGCTTATGGGAAGCAAATTGGTAATTGTGCTCAAAGAGTTAACATTAATGTGAAGGGATATCCGAAGTATGATAAAGTTCAAAAGCAAAACTTGTGGGAGGAGAGTAAGGTAATTAAGATATAAATATGGTTAGTGCTCTAATTTAATGATACTTTTAATTAATTCTGAATATTAACATACTCTAATTTTATAGCGGAAGTTCCACATTGATGATCCCAAGGGTATTAGAGAGAAGAAGTTCCACGAAGCTGTTGGTGCTAGATTCAGGAAGCACAAGTCTTGGTTACTTTCACGATTCATTACTAAGGAAACAGCACCTCCGCCTGACTCACCAAGTGCAAACATTAAGCCCTGGGAGCTTTATGAAGGTTACATCACAGAAGAGCAATGGAAAGAGTTTGAGACATATTGCAATACAGATGAATTTAAGGTGTGTAAGATATTATGAAAGTAATTTTCACATACTTCATTTGAACTATAACACTAATTACAATAGCTATTCTATTTGTAACAAGCTTTGAGTGAAAAAGGCAAGGAAAGTGCAAAGAATAATAAGCATCGCCACCATCTAGGCTCCAAGAGTTATGAGAGGGCTCGAGTTAATTGGAGTAAGACCAACAGAATTCCAGCAGAATCTTCAACCTCAAGCACAACAGAGTCCACGACAAGCAGTGTAATGATTGAGAAGCTTAAAAACCGGTCTCTTTGGTGGATTTTGGCCAGTCAAACTCGTCGTGCAGATGGATCGTGGGCTATAGACCCGAAGAATGCCGAAACCCAGCAAATAGCCAGTGCTATTGTAAGTGTACCCATTTTTGAGCTGATCAGTTCAGGTTTGGGCTGTAATTTTTGAGCTGATCAGTTATGATATGTTCTTATCAGTTCAGAACTGTTCTGATCAGTTCAGGTTTGGGCTGTAATTCTTGAGCTGATCAGTTCTGATCTGTTCTGACCAGTTCAGGTTTGCGCTGGAAATTTTTGAGCTAATCAATTCTGAACTATTCTGATCAGTTCATGTGTTTGCTGAAATTTTTGAGCTGATCATTTCAGAACTGTTCTGATCAGTTCATAGTTCATGTTTTTGCTCAAATTTTTGAACTTATCAGTTCTGATCAGTTCAGATCAATTCTGATCAGTTCAAGTTTTGGCTGAAAATTTTGAGCCGATCAGATCTGATCAGTTCAGGTTCATGTTCTGCCAAATTATGTAATTTTCTTGGAATCAGACTATGTAATTTTCTTCTGTATAATATGTTTATATACGTTTTTTTAGGTAATAGTTGGAAAACTTGCAAAAGAATGCTGAAGGAAACGATTCAAGTGAAGGTATTGGTATGGATGCCCTCAACAAGGCTTTAGGAAAAAAGGATCACTGCGGGCATGTAAAAGGACTAGGAAGGTGTGGGGTTGGAGTTAGTCACACACAAGTATATGGGAAGGGACGTAGAAAGGGTAAATCATCCGGCCAAGGTGGATGCTCATTGGAAGAGTTAGAATCAATGAAAGCTACCCTAACTCAAGAATTTGAGGCGAGGCTAGAAGAAAAGGTTGAAGAGAAGCTTCAAGAGAGGATTGAAGAGAGGATTCAAGAGAGGTTGGATCAACGTGTGGCAATGGAGGTGAAAGCTTATCTCACCAATTTACTACCACAGATGACCGGTGACGTGGAGGCATTTCAAGGAGTGCAAGTGATGACGACCATGGAGGCAACACAAAGCACTTGTGTAATAGAGGTATATGTCTTATGAACTAATACTAAAGATGTGACTTAGCATGGTTAACATGTATAATATTGATCGAGTTTTTTGTATTATGTAGGTAGCCACTAAATGTCGCCTTGCATTGAAAGATGAGTACAATCAAAATTTAGTGGTTGTGGCAGATGGAACGGTATACCCTGTTACCGGTGAAGTTACTCACAACCTGAAGATGTTACCCGATCATTACAGGGTTAGTGTGGACAACCCTTATCCCGATTGTGCCCTCCTCGATATACCGGTACCGTCTGCCGATGGTGTGACTAAGTTGGGTAAAGCCAAGTCTGCCTTTGTAGTATGGCCTGTTGACATGGTTTTTCTTGATGAAGAGGTATATTCTCCTACTATTGACATTAAATTCCATCATTTTTGTATATTTTATCTGGACTAATATTCACCTTTTTATAAAGGTTTCACCATCGCCCAAAAAGAAGCATAGATCTACCCAAAGCAATGAAGGGGACGATAGTTGTGGCGTTAAATCAAGGCAATCTACCATCAAACCCACAAAATTCCAACCACTTGAAGATAAAATTGTTGAGACTTTTGGCGAGGGGTGTGAGTTGTTGTATTGGTTAATGAGTTCTGATGATGCAAAGTATGATACAACATCGGTACTTTTAAAGGCCTCAATGTTTAATTTTAACAGCGATAAACAGATTTGGGTAACTTCTACCGATGTACGTGAATTTCTAAGAGGAGCGTGGGCTAATGTTTCATTGATCCATGTTTATATCATGTAGGTTACTTAATAATCCTTTACTTTGGTTGTTTTATTTACTATAGTAATATTTTTACTGCTATAATGCTGATTTTTCTTTGTTCTATGACTTTATCATGTAGGTACTTAGTAGACAATGATTTCTAAGAGGTTCGAACTATGTTTTTTATACTTCCACTAAACTTGTTTTTATCAATGATTTCTTTCCTAATACTCTAACTTATCTTTACCTTTTAAATGATGTAGTGTCATTGGGTTCTTGTAGTGGTAGATCTACAATTAGGTTTAGCGTATGAGTTTGACTCTATGAAGCAACCTAAAGAAAAACCACGACCAATGAGAATTGCCGAAATCATGATGACGTGAGCCACTAACTTCAAATTGTGCCCAATTGAGTTTCTATTTTCATATTGTTTGTGGTGTTGTATCACATTTTGTTCTAAGTGTTAGAATATATATATCATTTTTGTAGGGATTATAAAGTATATCGGGCAAATCTAACAGGGAATGAATTGAAAGCACATAGGCAAAAATTGAAATTCATACAAATGGAGGTAAATACACAACTCACCCCGTTTTATCATACATTGTTAACTTTGAATATAAAATGTCCTAGCTATTTATTATATATGCTAGTGTGCTGAACAACAAGGAGGCGTTGAGTGTGGCTACTACATTATGAGATATATGTATGAGATTGTTACTTCTCACTTGGATTGCAAAGGTGTCTTAGAGGAGGTTAGTAGCTTTTTGGCTTTATATGCTCCCAAAAGTAAGTAAATGGTCCTATTTCATTGATTTCAATTCATAGAAACCAAAATATAAGTTAATTATGGATGTTGTGTGTTTTATTTCTATAATTTGATCAAATACATGAAAGATGGGAAAGATAGAAGCCCCTTAGGCAATTTTGAAGCCTTTTTGGCTTTATATGCTCCCAAAAGTGGGTAAATGGTGTTATTTCATTGATTTCAATTCATAGAAACCAAAATATAAGTTAATAATGGATGTTGTGTGTTTTATTTCTATAATTTGATCAAATACATGAAAGATGGGAAAGATAGAAGCCCCTTAGGCAATTTTGAAGCCTTTTTGGCTTTATATGCTCCCAAAAGTGAGTAAATGGTGCTATTTCATTGATTTCAATTCATAGAAACCAAAATATAAGTTAATAATGGATGTTGTGTGTTTTATTTCTATATTTTGAGTTTTAATTATAATTTGGACCATCACATTTATTCAAGTGATTGTTTTTATTATGGATTGTTTTTATTTTGTAACCTCATTTATAGGGTTTTTTGTTTTTTTTTTTTTTTTTTGTTAGGATTATTGTCCAAGGAAAGCCCCATATGATGTGGACGAGTTGAATGTGGTTCGAGAACAATGGGCGCACTACTTTAGGACAAAGTATTTATTGAATGCATAACTATTTGCTTAGGTAGAACATTAGTAATATTATTAGTGTTGTTCATTGTATGTGTTGGATAAATTTATACAAGTTCTTATTTGTAATATTATACTAGAATTTTTATATTATGTCGTATTAATTTTTACGAAAGTCGGTATAATTGTTTATCTACAGGAACAGGTTTATTATAACAGGTTTTAATTAAAATATATTAATTATATATAAATACATGCTGCCGAAATTTAATAAAAAAAAATTTAATTTAATGAATATTTGTAACGGGCAGGAGATTTGTCAGTTACAAATAAGCACTTATTTGTAACGGGCGTTTTTATTGCCCGTTACAAATAAGTACTTAATTATACACCATAAAACCTTATTCGTAACGGGAAGATAAAGTGTCCGTTACGGATAATGGGTTATTCGTAACAGGCGTTTTTATTGCCCGTTACGAATAAGGACTTATTTTAGTTAAAAAAAAGGACTTATTCGTAACGGGCACCTGAAACGCCCGTTACGAATAACCCATTATCCGTAACGGACATTTTATATGTCCGTTACGAATAACCGGTTATTCGTAACGGACAACGCCCGTTACGAATAATAATGGCTATCCGTAACGGCCGCATACGTAACGGACACTGCCCGTTACAGATGGGCCCTTTTTGCCCGTTACGGATGGCGTTTTTTCCACTAGTGTCCGAAGCACCCTTTTGCATAGAGAAAGCTCTTTTATCACCCCTTTCAGGGAATCAGCCAAGAGGTGTCCCAAAGTCTCGTTAGAACGCAAGATTGGAGCCTTCTAGAGCATCCAGACCTTGTCACCAACCCTGTGGAAATTCCTTCTAAGGAACGCACTATTGAATAGCTTCATTTTGAACGAGATATCTTAGTTCGTATCCCGGATTCAAAAAAGTCTCGTGAAAAGGAGCCTCTTTCTGATCCTCTCTATAGGAATATCAACCTCGACTTTACCATCTTGAGATATACTAAAAAGAACTTCCCCACTCTTGGTGTCTAACCTCTTGGTCGAGCTTCTTTCATCCGTCACTGAACTATCTGCTCAGTTGGAATCCCTTACCTCATCAAAATTTTTGGAATAGAGGGGCGATTCTTCAGCTTCAGCCTTAGAGCTTCACTCCGCTAACCGACTTAGTCTTTTATCTTTCACTTCTCATTAAGTCGGGTTCCCGTAACATAAGGCACGCCACCCCACTCAAGCAACATGTCCCTTCTCATGGCAAGCATATGAACATAACAGCTCTAGGGAAAGCATATAAATCTAAGGTTCTAGAGAGAGAGAGAATGGGGAGAATGAGGATCTTACTAAATTTACATTTATACATGTCGTTGTTCCAACCTTCCCCAGCACCCTTATTATATTAGGAGTAAGGAGCATGCCTTTTCTTATGCATTTCTTCCCTTTTTGTTAAGTAGCCCTTTCTTTGCTTTGGTGACAACTTCTTTTGGGTCTGGAAGAAGTCGTTTGTAGCTACATTAGTTGTCTTGACCAAAAATGGAATGCCAAGCGGATAGTGCCTCCAAACCCTCAAAAAATGCACTACTGCTGTCATTTTTTTCTTTCTTTTGTCTTGGATTGCCATTGTATATATACTCGAAAATGCGAGCTTTCTATCTCACTTCTTTGCTAGCTTGCAACTGCTCTTCTTACTAGCACTGAAACTCACTCGGCTGTCTAGCGCCCTGCCTCGATTCAAGCCTCGTTCTTCCTTGTCGGGCCTGAGATTCTAAAGGAAAGGAGTTTCCGGTACCAGCAAGAAAACGGCTTTAGTGACTAACTAAAACGGCTTTCGCGTCACCCGGTGCTTGTTCAAGGCTATGGTGAGGCTCCTTTTTATTTTACAAAATATACTCTTCCGCTTTTATATACTATATACACTGTGTTCGACTGAACCCTTTCTCGTTTTGGCTCTGCGTTCATGAAATTCAAAGACCAACAACAGAATGCAAATTCTTCGATCTAAATTTAAGGTAGTTTCTACTTACTTATTTGTTAGAGTAAGGCGTATGGAATTGATTCATCTCTAGTACTGAGGAAGGGGAATCCTACAAGGTTTTGGCTCGCAATAAAGCTAGGATCCTGATCGAGCAACTAGTAGTCCTATCTGTCCACCTCTCCAAACACAATATCTTGAGTACCTATGATGGTGACCACATTGGCTGGCCTGTGATGTTTCGACATAGAATCGAGTCCTTGTGAATGGGCAGAGCCAGGTGCTCTTATTTTACGACGATAAGGACGATTGCTTCCATTACTGACCAAAAAGACACCAAATTCTCCTTTAGGTGCTTCAACTGCGGTATAGGTAGAAGGAGCTGGTACGGAAAAACCTTCTTTATAAGGTTCGAAATGGTGAATTGAGGTAGAGTACACCGATGATCCTGTAGTCATTTGGCCGGCTATTGAAAGAAAAAGCTTGCATCTTCTCTCTTTATTATATAACCGGTCTCATCTCTCTCCAAACCTAACGTGATAGTTTCCCATCATAAGGCTTTCTATCTATAGATTAAGCCATTACCAAGGAGCTAATTTGTTCAGAACTCGGTTGACTGCTTCTATAGATAAGGCGGAGCGTCCTTGGCTCTGTATTTTATCACATAGGGCTTCGGCCTACAGGGCTTCGCTAACTTGAAGCGCCCCGCTATGACTATGAGAATGGCGCTTTGTTAAGGCCTTGCCTTGTCAGCTTTGCTACCGACGCTTGGCTAAGTCTTGAACCTTCGCGCTAACCGTTCGCTTTCTCAGTAGCAAAAGCGCTTCTCTTTGCCCCTTAAGTAGAAAGACAAGAAAGAATTTTTGTGTTTTCTTGCTCTCGCTTCCTCATCTGCGCTCGTCAAGCCAACTTTCCTCTTTGTTTTGGGAGGTGAAACAGCGGTTGAAGCGGACATTTTGAAATAACAGCATCAAAGATATATATATATATATATATATATATATATATATATATATATATATATATATATATATATATATATATATATATATATATATATACACGGTTACGGTTATCCCAAACTGCGTTCTGGAAAAAGTGGCCTACTTGAGGGCACTCTTGTGTTTTAACCTCACTATACTATTCATAGTTGTGGGGCACTGTGTACTTACAACTTTTACGAGAAGCAAGTGAATGGGGCCAGTGCGTGGCGAACGGAATGCTTCATCAAGTCATTTCTCGTCTCAGCCCCTATAAATAATAGGAAGAAGGGTACTTTTTAGTGGTAATTGCTTCGCACCTGACTGTAATAGCCCTCTCGATACCTTATTTGAGCTTTGTTACTAGTGGCCGCTTTCCTGTCGCTAGAGCGCTTTCCCAGTGCACGGAGCCTCAACGAGGAAGGTGCTAGTGGTTTATCATTAGGTTAATAACCCTTCCCGGTTCCTCTTTTTGTGCTACTCCTAGGGCGGGAAAAAGATAAGAAAACACAAAGCCTTCTCTTGCTTTCCCAGCCTGTTGCTTCTAAAGACTGCCCTCTCTCGGCTGGATGTTGGCCCAGCCTACTATAAGGATCCCGTATCTAGAAACCCAACCTATACAAAGAAAAACTTCTATTTTGTTTTTCCTTAACTAGTAGGGGTCCTGTGGTTCCTATGCCGCCGCGTTTCCCGGTCCTTTTCTTTTAGTGCTTCGACCCAAAGCGATAGCTTCTAGCTAGTTTAGTGGATAAGATGGCTGCGCTCCAGCTCACTCAAGAATGGGACGGCAGTGGTCCGCCGGCAAGCTCGTTCTGATCTTGGACGCAGTACATTGGAATCCTGAAGCACCACCACGAACGCTACTGCGCATTCGCCTGCGGTGCGGTAAGGCACCACCTGTTGTGCCAGCAGCCAACTCCGGCGTTTCAGCTTAGTTATTCTCATCAAGCCACTTACTTGATGTCTAGCTTTCCAATTGGTAGACGCTTTCTTTTCCCCCGGATCAATGAAGAAGAAAGAATTAAGTAGATTGTTCCTAAGAACCGGAAGCGAAGCACTATGCCGAGGCGGGAGGACGAGAAAAGAAAGGGCTCCGAAGAGAGAAATTTAGGTTCCCAATGCTTCTCCACACCCAACGAGATGCGCCAACCTCGGGATGCTTTACTCCTAACCCCACATGGTTCCGAGACGGAGCTTAACCTGAGTCTCGGTTAAGAACGGCAATGATCTACGTTTCGCACGGCGCACGATTCCATGGATAGTTTCATTCGATATCGTGATGGAGGACATAGCTTACGATCATCGGCTTTGATCATGCCACTAGGCATTTGATTAAGACATTGCACAATGATCTGAACACTTTGTCGCATCTCTTTGATACGGATACAGTAACGATCATAGCGATCTCCTCTGGTACCTACTGGTACGTCAAAATCCAATTGGTCATAAACATCGTAAGGTGCAGCTCTTCGCAAATCCCGGCATACCCCTGGTTGGGATAGGTAGGCCCACCACTTCACTTTCGCTTAGGCCCGAGCCAAGTCAGTGGGGGGCCTTGTCGGGCTCCTCCCCCCCCCCCCCCAAAAAAAAAAAACAAACTGTACTTGAGAGTTTCCCTTCATACGGCTCGAATCATTCTCAGATGCCCCGAGAGGGCATCCTTTCCTTCTTTGTTGGATTAGTTCACGTGCATGCAAACGAGCACCGGCCGCAACAGCAGGAAACTATGACCAATAGAGTCAAACACTTAGCTACATCCGCACGCAAAAGGAATGAATGTGGTTCTGGTTTAGGCTTTCTTTCCCCTGCCTTACTAATAAGGGGGGCGCAGGACGTTCGCGGAGTCCATGCCTTCCATACCACCACAAGAATGGTCGTTCTTGGGGGGATCCCGCTCCTAAACATAAGGGTAAGGGGGGCGGGCCTATCATATCAAAAGGATTGTAAAAAGATAACCCGACCACTTTTTTCATTCGACGTTCCGGGGTAAGGACCGCCCGATTCGACCAACTTTATGATAACAAGAAGGCGAGCTGATCTGCTTTGATCAAGGAAAAAGCCCAGTCAGCCACCAACTCGGTGCAGGTCACGTGACCTACACGACCTTCGCTTTTTGAGGCTTCCTTTACCCACATCTCTATGTGCCCACAACACTTCCATATGGAGAAAGATAGGCTTACCATGTTCCATCAATAGCACTTAACCTATGCCGATTTTGGCGGATTGTGCTCCACCCCGGTGAACTCATGCAGTTCCGACGTGCCCAAAGGCCAGAGGCGAATCCGTTCACGGTCCTACGGACCAACACCATTCGAAGGCGGGTGGCCCGCCCCACCTAGAACAGTCATGTTTGACTGGGCTTACACACATTCGCTCACTTACGTTGTCCCCCCTCAGCTTACCCTAGCCCGGGCCTTCTTCTAACGTAAGCTCCAAGGCTTCACACCAAGTCTTCACTGACATAATATGCATGCTTTAGTAGGGTCAGGCAGAACCGTTGTTGCCTGATGGGAACTTCCCCTATATTGCTATCAATGTCTTCATGTCGCATGACCTCTTAACATTACACCACTGAATCCCCAATCCTTTGCTTGCTGCGCAGTGACAGTACCAATATCCACTAATCGTTGTTTCCAGATACGGTTGCCGGTTGACATCTCTTCTAATTCGTTGATACGAGAAGCAAATTGTTGTGTGGAGGAATCAATATCTCGACATAAGCCAAGAGGCAAATCTTGTGCCACTCCACCTGGTCGTATGAAATTGGCATGCATCCTAGCTCCCGGGATTCTTTCATAGAATTCCAACAATTTCTCTCGCTCCTTAAAAGCCCACAGGAACGGAGTTAATGCTCCCACATCCATAGCATGAGTAGTTAAAGCAAGTGAATGATTTCAAATTCGAGTTATTTCACGGAATAACACTCGTATATATTGAGCTCGTAATGGTACCTCACAATTCAAAAGTCTCTCTACGACTGAAGAATGAGCGTGTTCTTGGGCCATCATAGAAACATAGATAGGGTCGACGACGGAACGAAGAACTCACCCCTAGATATAGCTTTTTCGTACACGTTCACTTGCATCACATACACAAGTGCTCTCTGAACCGTGCAATAAGGTCACCCATAACACGGCTCTCCTACTTGAGTTACTTTAGCCTTAGGTCATGCTATTCAATGATATTGTAAAAATGACAGCATAACCTAGCAACTAGTATTGAAAACGGATCTCCCTTTGATTGAGGGAGGTTGACGTCTAGTCAATAGGGCCCCCACTTTCCAATCACTAAGAAAAAAGAGATTTTAAAAACTATCTAAGTAAAGCTTGTCTGTTATTTTTTCTGGCCCCAAGGGAGTTTACTCAACCCATTTCCCAGTCTCTCGCACTGCTCAAGTAAGTGTGTGACTCCATATGAGGACCTCCTTCCCTTCTGCCCACTCTCCGTTTACACGGTTCTCAAAGCGGAGGAGGAAGGGTGAGCAGGAGGTACCACGAGCCCTCTGCCCCACACATCTATCCAGAAGCAAGTGTAGTTCACCGGCTTTACCGAATGCTCTTATCTCTCGGCAAAGATCGTGTGAGTGTGCAGTTATGCTTTGGATGCTTCGCCATAGAATAGATCGAATCAGTTCCCGTTCTTTTCCGGTGTACTCGCTTTATATCTCCGACACACAAGGAAAGACGTGGTGGGGAAGAAAGTAGCCCTAGCCTCTATCCGGCCAATCATTCCGCTGGCATCTCGCATTCACGCCCTCGTTTGACTGCCGCTCGGGGATGTAGTTGTAGATATGTTAGTCTTAGTGGGCCGTTGGCTCCACCTCTTATCTCCTTCTACGACATGCTTTTGTCGTTGCCATATTCTTTATGTCACTTAGTCATCTCTGCTTCGCTGCGGGTCAGTGACTCCTCGATCGCCCTCTAAACGATCAAAATAAGGTAAAGCTTGAAGATAAGTTTTGTACTCTATTAATTTCTCAGTCCCTCTAGTCGGGTGGGTGCCGGCCGGTCTTTCGACCAGATCCCCCTAAAAACCGTACGTGCGGGTCTCCCCGTATGTATAATCGTATAAAGGTTTTTGTTATATGTAAACCTACGAGCTAGATATAATCATCAATGTACACTTAGTAATCGTTTACAATCAGTAACATTAATAATGATTAATATTTGTACTCTTGATTTCTAAAATATTTCTCTTAAATTTTTTTGGTGAGCCACAAGGACGGGTGATGAGAATCGATCCCAAGATCTCTTGGAATCGGGAAGGAAGCTCAAACCACTTGAGCTATCCCTCACCCTCGTTCAATCCAAACTAGTGGTTAATAAGAAACGTCACTTTAAACATTGCCAAAAATCCCTCCATGACAACTCACTCTGTCAGTTATATTATAGCTCTCATTATCCCTTGATCAGCAAAAACAACTATGCCCATCTCCTTTATTAACCATCCTTTACATTGCTTTTTCGCTCTCCACCATTATTCTCTTGATTCAGAATTCTATGCAGCTCCGAAAGAACCTGAGCTAGAAAACTTTTCGTGGTATGTTCGATGCTCTAAGACATAAGTGAAGTTTTTCGATTTTGTGCCGGTTAAGCCTACAACTCCTGTAATTTGGCAGTTTTTGCTGCTGAGTTTTTTTGTCTTTCGTTTATGTTAATCTCTTACAAAAAAAAAAAAAAAAAAAAAAAAAAAAAAAAAAATTAAAAAAAAAAAAAAGTGTTGCATATTCACTAACAATCGTAGGTGCCTAACATAGGAAATTGTCGAATTGCATAATAACCAAGGAAACTAATAAGCCCCTAATTTTTTTTCTTCATAAAAAATATGAGAAGAAATACTCCGTAAACCATTACAGTGAAAATTAGTTTAATGTCATTCTCAAGTTTAAAATAAATAGACCCTCCATATATCATTATTAAACTTTCCCAAAATTCCCTCTACACTTCTGTGATTCTTTCCTTATCTGCTATCATTGACTTGAGCAGTTGAGCTTTACAAAACTGGCAAAATCTTTACCTATGCCAATTAATCATCCTAGTCATTTTTTTTATCTTCTCCATTGTTCTCATCAAAATATTTGTTTCCTACAACTTCAGTGAAACAATAGCTAGAAAAATTTGAGCACGAGCCAACTATTGTGCTTTCTATATACTTTTTCTGAGTTACCAAGCTTCTAAGGTTTTTTTGTCCTTTTTTCTTTATTTGTTGTTAGAATGAAAATCTCCATGGTTTGTCAAACTCTTTTATTTTCAGAATGAATATATGGAGTTAAGTCATGATCTCTCCTTTTGTCATAAAAATTTAGATCAATGTTTTCGTACAAACACATTAGAGGAATCCGCTGTGTCATCCTATGATTTCAAGAAGTATTTTATTGATCTAAATGCTTTTTTTTTTTGTTGGGTGTCTCAGGTGGTTGATACGTTGAAGAGTATTTTAAGTTAAAAGCAAAATGACATATGTTTGTGAAACTTGTAAGGCTCTAGAGAAGGACAAATATTGGCATGAGTTTCCACCTAGGAAGCACCGGTTTTTCAAGTTGATGATTGGTAATTTTGAGCAACAGCTGGTAAGTTAACACACCTGATAGGCCTAAAAGAATTCCTATTATTAATACTTTAGTCATATATTAGATCTAACACAGTTGATTTTTGATAAAAATTTCTGTAGCGAATTCCTAGAAAATTTGTTGAATGCTCTAGGGCAGACCTTTCAAGCTCTTGCACTCTAAGAGGTCAAAGTGGGAATATATGGAAAGTTCAAATACAAAAAACTGAGAAAGATGTCCTGTTTGCAGATGGTTGGGGTAACTTCGTGACTGATCATGGTATTTAAGTATGGTTGTTTCTTGGTCTTTTGCTATGTTGGGGACTCTTCTTTTGAGGTACCGGTTTTTGATGTTACTGGATGTGAGGTAGCATGTTCGCACTTCACAAGGAATACAAACATGTCCTTGAACACTTCTTGTAGAAGCCTTTTACACGCAGAGAACGATGAATCTAAAGGTGCAAGAACATTGGAAGCTGATATTGATTGCTCTGTAGAAGTAATTGCAGTGGATGAGGAATATGATTCAGATGCTTCATCTCAAGAAAACAATTTCAGAGGCAGTCAGAGTGCAATATGTAATGCTGCAGATAAAGGGAAAGCAAAAGGGAAGATACATGAAGAGGAAGATCTGGAATTATCATCTGATCACTAGAAGAGGTTTCATAAACTTCGTCTGAATGTGAGAAGTGGAACACCTCAAGGTATAAAATCTATCAAACATTTTTCAACAAGAATTTATAACTGCAATCAATGCTAGTGTGATTGGTTCATTTGTTTGATATCTATATCTCTAAGTGTATGCAATTGCGATTTAATTAATTTGCAGTGAGACAACCTCAAAAGTATTACAAATCAAGGAGGCAGAAGGTTACAGAGCAAGAGAAGCAAGGTGCACTTAACAAGGCCATTAGTTATATGAGTTGGAGATGTCATATGATTGAAATTGTGATGAAGCACACACATGTTTATCGCAGCTTTCATCTGGTATGGCATCCTTATACACCTTGTTTTTCATAGTAATTTACTTTCTCATCGTAAGGACCTAATCTAATAAGAGTGACATAATTATCATAACCATTTTACTACTCTCAATGTAAAAGTAGAACATCTTTTAATAATCAAATCTAAGCTAGTTTGGTTTACTGTGGCTGCAGACCATCCCTAAAGAATGGGCTGTAAAACACTTGCTTCAGAAGTCTGATCATGATGTCATACTCCGGGTTCCAGGAGTAGAGGAGAGCTGGACGGTGGGATACAGATGGACACCTTTGCAATGTCAGTTCAGACCAGGGTGGCCGACTTTTGTTTTAGAGAACATCTCGAGGAGCATGACGTTTGTGTATTTGAGCTGCTTCAGAAAGGAAATTTGGGTAACAAGAATAATTCTGCCTTCGATGTTCACATTTTCCGGGTTGTTAAAGAAGTAGTTCCCTTGACTGTGTTAAGGGACATTAAATCTAGAGTCTAATGTAATCGCAAGTTCAGATGATCTAACATGAGCTTATTTTCTAAGCTAACTACTGCAATCTAGAGCATATCATGTATTATCGCAAAACTTTGATGGGCTCATTCCAGAATTGAATGGTATTGTATGTTTGCCTTATTATGATCATAAAGGGAAGTACATAATTTTTATTTTAGCTTAGCTTTTACTTGGTGAATGATTAATTTTAATGTTTATTGTACTTTATAAATTGTTTCTAATCCTTAGTAGTTGACAGCCTTTTGGAATTAAAAAAGATGTTCATTTTGCTTCATAAATCTGCAGGAAGTGCAAAGTGCAACTGTCATAAGGTTTCTTCTAACCAGGTCTGATAAAACTGCAGGCTTTATTAGTAGTATCTTATAAGAAAGAACATAAAAAAAATAAAAAAAACTTTGTGTTTTTTTTTTTCCTTTCTGCAAATGAGATTATGTTAATAAATGAACTGATTAAAACCTTAGAATTAGCCTTATAGGTTACAATTTAAGTTTAATCCAGTAGCAAACTTTCTTCATATCTTGCACATAATTTACTTTGAATACATACTTTATAATCAACAACATTGCTCACAACCAAAAACCATTTTAACATCATTCACGCTGACACGCCGATATCTAAAATCTAAAATCAATAACAAATTAACAAGCTGATATCCCTAAAGAAAAATAAATCTAGGCGGCATTTTTCCTTCCATCATATGATTGTTGCTTCCTTGCACCATTTGATTTTTGTATCGTTTTAAGCATTGGGACAGCAGTCCTTAGCTTTCGGTTGGAGCTATTTCCGGTCCTCACATTACCCTTACGCCTACTATATGCATCCATTACAGCACCTTCATTCTAAGCAAGTGAGAACAGCCTTTAAATAAGCATTATTCTGCATCCAAGTGTTTCTGTGTCATCATATAATAAGCTGATTTAAGTTGCCACAGTTGTATCAGTAATCTGTTTCAAGGCCTTTCGAAAATGATTCGAGGCTGTTTCAAATTATGATTATTGTTCTTAAAGTTGCTTGCAGGGTACAATAAAAAAACTGAAACAGATTAAAATTTATTATCAGCTCTGATAATATGCAGACATCTGTAGTTCTGTTACCTTCTGCATTACTATGTATGCAATATTGCATTCTTTTCTGTACTAAAATTATATGATACGTATGACTTGTACAAGTTTTCTTACAGGGTATCGATCCGAGCTTGTTCTAGTAGCAAATATTCTCATTGCTCTCAATTCGACAAAAAAATGAATCTTTACAACCAAAAGCAATGTAATTTGTTTTAATTAATCTGATAAATGAGATCTGGAAGTTAATTTGTTGCCCGCTTGTCTTGAAAAAAAAAAAAAAAAAAAAAAAAAAAAAAAAAAAAAAAAAAAAAAAGTTAACTTAGTTGTGTTTTTCTCACAATTAGTGGGTTGTGGGAGTGACCAGAACCATCTAGGCAAAGGCTTGAAACCCTCCCTTTAAAGCCACTTTTAAAAGTACAAAACAAAAAAGAAAATATAAGATAGGATGAAAGCTTTAAAATGGGAGAACAAAAAGGAGTCTTTTGCTTATGTGATGAATTGATGATCAGATGTTCTCTGACAACATTGAGTTTTTGTAGTTTTGGATCTCAAGTTAATTATTTGGGGGTACCACTTGCACATGTTATTTTTCCTTCTTTAGATTTGATATTGATGCAATAGAAACAATTTGTCATAATTTTGAAATCTAGTTGTTGAAAGATTGGGGAGGTGGTTGTATTTTGAGGTTTTAGGTTTTTAACTAGCTGAACTAGTTCGTGAAATATTTGAGCTCACTTTAAATCATTCACGAGCTTAGCTCAACATATTTTTACTTGTCAATGTCGTGAACAAGTTAAAATGTCTGTATATGTGTTTTTTCTTAACTATTGTATTTTTTATTCCGTATACTATAACATGCATTAACAAGTAGTAAAAATGCAAACAACTATGAGAAACTAATAAAAAAGAACTAGAGCAAACTAGCTTAAATAAACAGTTGAAACTTTTAACTCAAAATTTGAGTTACATAGAAAATTGAACTTGCATCTATGCTCAAAAAAGCTCGAGATTCGGCTCGAGTTTGAATGCAAGTGTAATAAGCAAGCAACCCAAGAGCTTAGTCTCGGCTCACTCAATTATAGCCCCTAGTTGTATTCATTTTATTTGGTTATATTTATTTTCAGCCATTTGGTTAGATTCATTATTAGTTTGATCCAGGCTCAAATGATAGAATTGAAACGAAACTGATAGATTTGATAAAAGGGATTTAAATGAAACATTATCTCACCTTAACATCCTCTTTTTTTCCGTCTCTTCAAATGTTTGCTGTTGTCAAAACATTATGCAACTATTCATTATTATTGCACAAAAGTGTAATTATGGACATCTGCATTACCAAATCCAGTGTGCAAATCACTATCTCATATTCCCATTTGTTTTGATGAGTTTTGGTAGGTCATGACATACCTTACAAATCACTTTCACAGATAAATTTGTCTAAGACGTACTTGACATAACCTAAATAATCAAAGCATGATGCTACATCAAGATAGCAAAATTAGTCATTGGTTGTGCAAACAGCTACAACATAGTACTAAACATCCCACAGCCTAGGATTGCAGCTTAATCCCCACTAGCACAACCCCTACATCCACAGTGAACGCATTCTACAACTTTCTCCTCCCTCAGATGCTTGGGCACTCGGCAAACACAAGTTGTGCCAAAGTTATGGTCTCGTGGTTGTATGCAACGCAGGCAACACAGACGCTCATATCCTGGCTGCAAATCAGAGGCAAAACAAAAACATCTATCAGCAATATTGAAACAGTGTCTTCCCCTAATATGAACATCACACTATCAGCATTACTTACATCAATACGAGAACAAGATAGTTTAGATTCAATGGATATCAGTAATGATCAAGCAAAGACTATATTCACAGTTCACACAGTTCCTAATATTATTTTAGCTTAAGCTCAATAATGGCTTGTTGATTCAGTCTGACAAAGAAAATGCTAAACTCAGAAATTATACTTCATCTGTCTGAAAATATAAGCAACAAATACATGTACTATATTAAGATGTCCAGAAGAAACTGTCACACTTCTAAAAATTAAAATGTCTTCCAAGAGATTTTGCTGATATACCCTCCTTTAAATCGAGTAATTGGGAGGGTATGAACATAGTCCACCAATACAAATGTCAAAAGTATGTCATACAGGTATACGAGTATTTAATAACAATTAACAACAATGTGAATAATATAAACAGGACAAGTGGACAACAGAGTAACACTTTGGTAATAATGAAGTGTTGATTTCAGCAAATTCTACAAGTTTTGAGCTAGGATACATACATGTAGACCTTAATAACATTGGTTTAACAACTTCCAAGAAACTTACTAGTAAATTGGAATGGTGGAATTCCACTCATGGAGCAAGTATTCACGACGCAATATCACAATGTCGCGCCTACAAATTAGGCAATAAAATAGGCTAGTAACTAGCAAATTTTTGCAAAACCCGCCCATCCATTTACCCTAACGGGCTCGCCGGTGACGAAGAAGGTTTAGGTTGGCCTTCCGTATGCCGGCGAGCCACCAATTTCACCTTAGTCTCCGGCCTACAGCCCACAAAGCTACTGTCAAGTTTAGCTTCTCGTACTATGCAGGTCGACCCAGCCCGTCCACGCTAATTCCTTTAATTACAGGTCCTTCCTAGCTTTTTAATCTGTCCCTTTTGTTTCTTTCTATTGTTTCTCTCCTATTTCCCTTGTTCTTAGTACTGGTTTAGTGGTATTTGTGTAGTTTGTAGACTTTGTAGTCTCTTGCTAAGTTGGGCTAGTCTGTGCTTGCCTTGGTAATGTATTCCTTGGAGTCTTGTGAGGAGCTAAAAGGGGATCTTATATCCCTTCTATGGGAGGAAGAACCAAAGGAAAAGGATGGTTTGAATGTTTGATGATTGATTTCATCCTAAGTTTGGAAAATCCAGAAGGTATAATCAGTTATGATAAGAATTTTAAGAAGGGAATCTGCAGTTCAAAAAAGGAAATTACGAGGGAGCTTTGGAGAAGTATGATTGTGCAGCAAAGTTCCTGATGTCTATTTCTATTAATTCAGTAGAAGATGTTCTTTTGTTGAATTATCATTTATCACTAGTTTAAATAAAGCTGCTTGTCTGCTGAAAACGGGAGATTTTTCCCAAGTTGGCCGATTATGCTCCGTAGTCCTCAATTATAATCCCAATTGCACTAAAGCCTTGTTTAGGAGAGCTTGTGCGGCTATGGAACTAGGGAGAAATGACCTTGCTCACCTAGACTTATTGACAGCTTCTAATATAGAACCCTCAAATCAAGAAGTGTCTAAGAAATTAGATATCGTGAGGACTCTCATTTTCGGTCACCAAAAGGTAGTTGATCAAAAAGGTGTCCCAGCGGGTCTCGGAACTAGTCTCCCTTCCCAGGAGAGGTTGTCTAAAAAGTGTGAGAAGGCAACTGTAAGGTAACACACTGCTGATTTGTGTTCCTCCAAGAATAAAATAGTATAATGGACTTCAACCCTTCTTCAGTGGGTGTTCAGGATATCCCTTCGACAAATCCATGTCATTCATCGAGCAGTCTGGAAAATGGATCCCCAATCAATATGGAGAGTGATCTTAAACTTCCTTTTACAAAGGAAGAAAACAAAAATGTTCATCATGCGGAGCCCAAATATGGGTTTCAAAACCGAAAGAGGTAGGGTTCCTCTCTTACGATATCTCGAAAAAATTATCTGCTAATGGAGCAAGGACAAACTCTTATTTATTTCAACTCAAAGTCGGGAGTATTTTTCAAAGTCGGGGTGATTCCCTCATTGAAGGAAAGTCCAAGCAACAAAGGTGAGTTCAAAAGCAATGAAGAAGAGCATGTTGAAGAGGCAGCAAAGGTGCTTGAAGAAACAAAGGCACAAGAAGAAGAAAAGGTTCACAACGTAGCTGCGATTCAAGGGACAACCCCACAACAAAGAAGCCAACCTCGTTTTTAATGAACCCAGAGGAAAGGAGTTCAAGGAAATCCTCCATTGTCAAGCCCAGTCACGCATCAAGGAAAATCAGGAATAGGAAGTCAGCACATTGTCAAGGTGAGCATTCCACTTCTACTAACTATGAATTAATGTGCAGGTACCAAGTAGGAGTGAAACGGAAGAGCATTGCCCCTCCCTCAACAGATTCCTCAACCCATCCAAGGAAGAAGCCAAACTAAATTGTCCAATATAGCTTTTCAGTTTTTAGTCCTTGTTTCTATGTTAGCTCGAAAAGTAAGGGTCGTAGTGTTTTAGGCGGTAGAAATAAAATAAAATAAAATAAAAGCCCATATTATGGCTATTAGCCAGATAGGGTTAGTGAAATCTTGTTTCCCAGCTGCCACAAAAAAATAAATAAATAAAATGGAATGGTGGCAAAAAATTCTAGGGGTCATTTGGATGACAAGGGAAATAACTTCCCATATGAATTGACAAATTATGGGAATTAACTTCCCACATTAGAAATCCCATGAATTGTTGAAAGTTGTTTGTTATTCATGGAGGAATTTGCAAATCATGGGATTTTCAACTTTCAAGTTACCAAGGGGGCACTTGGTAATTTAATTCCCATGTTTTGTGGGAATTGGAAATTCCCATGTTTTGTGGGAATTGGAAATTCCCATGGATTTGAAATTCCCACAATTTTATGTTTAATGGTCAACCGAACAAAACCCAATATCTAAATTCCCATGATTTTCTATTTCCCCCATTTCTTTTGTGCAACCAAACAACACCCTAGGCAAGGATACATAAATTTAGAGCTTGATAGCATTTAGCGGTAAATAAAGCAACAAAACGGGTTGAGATGAAAGTGATACCTTCTTCCACTTAGCAATAAGGTTTCTGTCAGCATAGCCTTGGTCCAAACAAAACTCATAGAGCTCTTTGGAAATCTCACTTCTTCTATAATAAAGATCATAAATGTAACGACTCTTCTGGTGAGCAATTTTGAAAATTGGCCACAATGTTTCACACTTTCTCTTTCCATCATGAGAATCCATTTGAGCTGCCAATTCAACCATAATCAATCAAACATGGTTAATCGACGAATTCGAGAATTTTACAAGAACAAATTGAAATCAAATTAGACAAACCTACCTTCTCTCATCTTAGATTCTAGCTCCTGAAGCGTTGGTTCAATTAATTCCCAACCTTCTGGGTATTTCACACGATTTGTCTTCACTTTCGGCATCTTTCAACTGCAAAGTTAATAATTTTAGGGATAATTGATTCAAATTACGCTCATAATTTTCTTTTCTTTATCTAAGAATTTACGAACCCTAAACTTAAAGCACTGATAATTAAATTAAGGGAAATATAAGCCCTAGATTGTGAAATTGATATGATGATGACAACAACAAACAACTAACCTTAGAAGCTGCTTCAATGGGGGATACAACAACGGAGAAGGCTTCAATGGAGAACGTTGAGTGCGCTTCAATCATATAACTCAAAAGAGGTAGGAAATAAGAATGGAGGCCTAAAAGCCATGACCAGCCATAGTTATAATATGGGTTCTCATTACACGACATAAAAGGTTTTAATTATACTCCCTCCGTTTTTTTTTTTTTATTTACATCACTTATTTTTACACGGAGTTTTAAAAAAAATGAATTAGGTATAATATAATAATGTGAAAGGATGAATAATTTATTATGGTAAAAGTAATATGGGGACCATGAAAGTAAAAGCATGTGAGAGAGAGTAGCGGGGACCATGAGAGAGAGAAATGATAAATCATTTGAATGGGGTTTAAAGTAAGAGAGAGACATAATAAAATATAGTATAAAGTTACTATATATAGAAGTGATGCAAATAAAAAAAAAACATGCATAAAAGGAAAGTGATGCAAATATAAAAAAACGGTGGGAGTATATCCCTAGAGTCTAGTGTATGTAGCTCTACCTACACTCCCTCTAAAACGATGCGTTTAGCCTCCTATTAACCCAATATCTAAACCCATCAAAATGACACGCTTCAATTCATAAAACCATCGAGATCGCTCGTCGACAATGAGATTTCTAGCAACTAATGATCTAATAATTAAACACTCCCCAAACTACCTCCATGGTTCTGCATTCCAAAACCTCCAATGCTAAAGTCACCGTCGACGACAATTGGCGGAGATGGATAATCGATTAATCGTGTATGTGACTTAAAAGTGTGTGATTTGTTCTTCTACTGGTCATTTCCATGGAAAATTCAATCAACAAAAATTTCATTGATTGAATTTTCATTGATTGAATTTCCCATCAATTTTTGTCCCTCTTAAATTTTTCAGTCTCTAACTCTACTTTCTCTTTCTAATTGACAGTTATCATAAACATAGCTGTTTTCGTTTTCTTTCCCAAATCATAAAAGAAAAATTATCAAAGTAGTTTTATTTTTATTTTATTTTTATTTTTAAATTTATTAATGTTCATTTTCATATTGATAAATGTTCATTTTCATATTGATAAATGATCAGTTTATTTAATATATATTTATTGTGATATTGATATATACATGGTGTATGTACGTTTTCGTATTAATAAATGTTCATTTTCGTATTGATAAATGTTCATTTTTATTTTGATAAGTTTATTATTTCAATTTTGATAGACATTCATTCACGTTTTGTAAATAATGTGTATTGATTGTTACAAATACGTACTCTTTTTTATGTATAGTATGGAGTAGTAAGTAATTAAGTATATGTAGTACTTACTATTTAGCTTGCTTGTATCGTTTGTATGTCATACCTAACATATAAGAGTAGATACTCATTTACATATTATGTTGATCATGTCAATTTCTATACTCTTTTAGGTTCCTTTTTTTTTTAATTTAAATACTTTTTCATGTGCTATTTTTCCTATCAATATATATATAGCGTTTAATGTTCATATTTACTATATTTAAACTACTTATAAATAAATTTGATGTTCTTATCAAAGTCTTTTGCTCATTCTCATGTAGATACATATCCAGGATATTAATAGATGTATATTTTGAATTTTTAGTAGATGTTAATACAGATATTCACTAGTAAAAAATAAGGGATGGGAAGCCCCAAATGGCAAGCGGTTTTAAAAATTCGCTTGCCATTCACCCATTTTTTTTTAAAAAAACCTGTAATATTAAATGGCAAGCGGTTTTGGCGCGAACCGCTTGCCAATATATATAATGACAAGCGGTTTGGGATTGAACCGCTTGCCATTAGATTTATTGGCAAGCGGTTCAACCCCAAACCGCTTGCCATTTAAAAAAACCCTAAATCCGCGCCCCCCTTCTTTTATTTCTCTCTCCCCTCTTTCTTTATTCTGCTCTCTCTCTCTCCTCTTTCATTTTGGCTGCTCTCTTTCTCTCTCCTCTTTCTACTCACGTTTTCCCTCTCTCTCCTCTTCTCTTCCCTCTAATTCGCCTCTTTCTTCTTTCATTTTCTCCTTTTTTTTTTGTTCTTTCTAATCTCATCAAATTCGAACATAACCGGTAATTTCGAGGATAATTTTGATGAGCAGATTTCGAGGATAATTTCGAGCAAATTTTGAGCCAATTTCGAGCAAATTTTGAGCAAATTTCGAGCAAGTTCGTGCATGCGTGTGGGTGTTCAAGTTTTTTAGGTCAAATTCGACCACGAAAACTCTAGATCTAGAGTTTTCATGGTCGAATTTGACCTTTAAAACCATAATTTGAAGCCAAAATCGGTGGTTTAGATGGTCATGGTGGGTTAGATCGGTGGTTTTTATTATTTATTTCGATTTTAGTTTTATTTTTTTAATTTGATTTTCGGTGGTGGTCGTGGTGGGTGGGGGTCGTGGTTTGGGTAGGGTCGTGGGTGGAGGTCGTTGTTTAGGTGGGGATCTGGTTTGGTGGGCGGTGGGGTCGTGGTTTCGGTGAGGGGTTTTTCGGTGGGTGGGGATCTGATTTTGGGTGGGGGGTCGTGGTGTGGGGTGGTGGCTGGTGGCTGTCGTCTGGTGGTGTGTGGTGGTGACTGGTGGTGTGGGTGGTGGCTGATGGTCTTTGGTTGTTGAAAAGCATAAATTGTAATTGTTATTAATTTTTTTGTTAATTTATTTTTTTGTGATTGAAAATCAGGAATTGTAATATTACAACAATTAATTAATAAAAATATTAATATTTTTACATATGGTTTGATTATGTCTCAATTTAATCGAAAAAAACCAAAAAATTAATAATAATAATAATAATAATAATAATAATAATAATAATACCCCTAATGGGCAGCGGTTTGGCGCCAAAACCGCTGTCCTTTCTTTACAATTGGCAAGCGGTTCTGAACCGCTTGCCATTTCAATGGCTATTAGCAAGCCCCCCCAACAGGGAGCGGTTCAAAACCGCTTGCCATTGGGGGGTTTGAACCGCTTGCCAATTTATTTTTTCTACTAGTGATTATTGCAATTGTTCAATCCCATAATTTAAATGCACGGTCAAGATATTTGTTAATTTTCGTTTGAATTTCATACTGATATTTTAATAAATGTTCATTCTTGTATTGAAATATGTTCATCTAGAAATGGATGCATGTTCATTGTCATATTTATACATGTACAACAAGTTATTGAGTTATGGATATATTGACTATACAGATAAATCAATAGCTATAGGAGAATAAACTCATATTGCACAACCTATAGTGTTTACTTGATGAACTACGAAAAATTCTTTTTGTTAAATGTTCTTTTTCATTTTGATAAATGTTCGTTTATATATTAGTATATGATCATTATTCGCATATTAATAGACGATCATTAGATATCTGATGTAATTTGTTATTTTCTATAGTTTTACATGAAAATGAAAGAAAAAAAAAATCAATTATATATTATTTGATGTTCATTTTCATATGTATAAATATTCATATACTTTATATACTCCACTAATTTTTAATATATGTTTATTTTTCACATAAACCTCTACAATTATCCTCAAATTCCTTTAATAATACAAAAAATATAACTTTTATAAATTTTTTATCATCTATGAAAATAAGTAAATGTTCTATCAAACCATAATTAAATGTTCAATTACAAAATATTATATGTTCATTTATGTTTGTCTTTCATTCATGAACAAATTCATTATGCAGTACGGTGTTTTCGCTATCTTTTCTTGAGCTTTAGTCTTCATAATTTTCTCTCTCCTTCTTAATACTCTACAATCCTCTAAGCTTCATTCTTCATCTTTTTCTCTCTCCTTCTCTATTACTTTCATATTTGTAAATTAAAAATTGGAACAATAAGTAATCGACAACTTTAGTTGTCTCGTCATCGCCTCCACCACAACAGTGAACCGGCATATATAATTCCAAATCTTCATCCCACAAAAAAAAAAAAAAAAAAAAAAAAAAAAAAAAAAAAATTAGGAAATATTGGATCAAATTATTTTTATAATTCTTGTGTTAGTTTCTTGATATGGCTTGGCTGTTTGATTAAGCTCGTTATTTGCTTGTTGAACTAATTGATCGTAAGTTACCACAATCAATTTTTTATCAAATCAATACACAAAAATCTCTGCAATTCATAAATATATTTAAAGCATGCAAATGTATCGAGTCTACCGAAAACTATTTTGTGATCGACGGAGAAGTAGAAAATGGCAGTGAGATCAACATAGATGTAAGATGGAGATCAAGTTAGGTTCTCCTGTAGTTTGAAGGTGAAAGAAATTAAAAACAACAGAGATACGGCGTCATTTGCAAGGGGGTGCAGGGATTTCATACTAGACTAGAGTCTAGGTAAAAATTTATATAAAGGTTTATATGATCGTCTAATTACGAGACAGGTGGGCTTTATAAAGGTTTTAAGTAAAACTCTATTAAGTATAAACTTGTATCTGAAAGGAATGGTGTCCTTCGAACAAGTGTATTATTCCGATAGAGGGTTCGGAATTATTAGAAAACTAATTATTCAGTAAGGTCAAGTGATCGGAATGCCTGGGTGGAGTCTGCTTCCGATCAATAATATTAATGAATAATTAATATTACAGCTTAATCTTGACTAAACCCATCGGGTCACACCCAAGCAACTAACGAACCGATGCGACGAATTAATTTCGAAAGGAATTAATGAATCACCCGAGTAATTAATATTTAGACGTCGGAAATTCGAGCTTGGAGTGTCGAAACCGAGCGTCGAAAGTCGAGTCAAAAATAATAAAAGAAGAGACGAGAAAATTACTAATAAATCAACAAAATTACCAAGATACCCCTAGCATCGGAATGCCTCAAGAAAACCGAGTGCTAGGGGCATATGGCCTAGCAAGGTGGCTAGCAAGCGCACCAAGCCGAGCCTAGGGTGGCTGGTGCGTGCTAGCGCACCATTGCTAGTAGCTGGCCAAGGTTGGCAGCCCGCACCATGTGCGAGGCATGCTAGCAGGCTAAGGCTAGCAGCCCGCACGAATGTCCGAGGCATGCTAGCAGGCCACGGCTACAGCCCGCACAAATGTGCGAGGCATGCTAGTAGGCCGCAGCTAGCAGCCCGCACATTGGTGCGTGGCTTGCTAGCATCAGGCTTCGGCTAAGCAGCCCGCACATATGTGCGTGGCCTACTAGGCCAAATGTGCGACAGCAGCAGCCCACTTGGGTGCCTTGGTGCCCAAGTGGAGGTGCCACATGGCGCGCATTAATTGGGGCTTGAGTGTTGTGTTGGCCGGCTATAGGAGAGGAGTGGGGAGCAAGTTTGGTTCCCCCCTTCCAAATGGTCCTCACCTAACCTCTCTCATGTATATGCCACTTGTTGATTTATTAGTAGCTTGATAATTAATTTGATCTTTGATTTAAAAATAAAATGGAAAAATTAATTCTCCCACATTAATGGAAGAGCAAATCTCACTCTTGTTTTCCCTATAAATACCCAAGTTGGCGTATTGGGAAAATTGCTTGAGTAAATGTTGAAAAAGGCATCACCATTGTGAAAACCTTTGAACACAATTAATTACTCGGGTTTAGGTCGGGCTTAGCTAACTCCTAAGCATTGGACCATTTTCGGTGCTCGGGTTGCGGGTGGACTTTGTTGGAGGTCCTCGTGTGAGCGGGGCTTAGCTTTCGAAGTAAGAGCTCTTTTAGTGAGCGAAGCACGCATCAAAGTTATTAATCTCTTTCTTAATCTTGTTGTTTAAATTAATTATGCTTTATGGTTATAATTATTGTGAGTGTGGTCTTGGCTCGGGTTTTCTTCCGCGGTGAGTCAGACTCATCGAAACCCAACAGCAGCGCCTAGCCGCAGCAGCAGCATAGCAGCACCAGCCAGGCAGCAGCACGCTACGACTTTGATGTGTGCGTGGCTGCTGCTCGCTGCCAGCATCATGGCGCGCCAGCCAGCAACGAGCAGCAACATCATGTTGTGCGTGCATCGTGCGTGCTGCTGTGCTGCGCGTGACTGGTCGTGGCTGGTGCAAGCTTGAGCGGGTGTGTGCATTGCTTAGTGCTTGGTGCGAAGGGGCAAGCAGCCTTAGTGCGTGTGCCTAGCACCAGGCAACCCGTAGCAAACGCTACTAGGCTCGGCCTAGCTAGTGCTACGTGGGGTGGTGGAGGAACATGCACCAAGCCGTATAGTCCGAGGTTGCTAGACGACCTTGGCTTGCATATGGCACGTACTTAGTGCATGAGCCACTTGAATGTGGTTGGCTTCATGTTTTCTTATTTTGCCGTTTTAATTATTTTAATTAATTATTTTGGTTTTAATCAATTTTAATTAAATTTTGAGGCTAGGCCTCGGTTTTTTGAGCAGCATTTGCAAAATTTAATTTTGGCAAATATTTGGGTTTACCGGCTTAATTAATTGGATTAATTAAGAAGGGTGCGGAATTTAGTGGGAGCTTCAATTAGTAATTGGGCTAAATTACATAATCAATTAAACAACTTTGACTAGTTTTAATTAGGCATGTTAATTGGATTAACGACCTAAATTAGTTACTACTTTACGCACGCTTTATGCATTGTTACTTGTTTTGTCGTTATAAAATGCATGGGTCATTCACAAATAGTGAATGGATGAATGGAATGTATATTCTCTCACAGGTTTTATAAAATGGCAACTAGTAGGGCCCGATAAGGATAGAAAATACGGACTGGGATTCGTGATGTATTTCTGTAAATCTAAATACGGTCTGCGAACCGTTGAGTATTTTTGTACCTTAATATTTAGATTAGTCCTGATCGTAGATACTAGTATTTGCATAATTATGGTCATGTCTTGAAGACGGAGGTTCTTGAAAGACGAAGCCATGAAGTTGCAAAAGTCGTCCCTTGGAGACTTGAAGACTCAAGGGGTCATGCTAGTTGCCAAATGTATCTTTATTTATGTTTTCGATATTTATCTATTTATGAATATTTATATATGAATTATATGTTAGATACACGTTTAGGATTTCGAATGTTATGATGATTAATTAAGTTCACTTAAATCAACCAACTGTAGGGAATATTTCAAGCATCCTACACTTGAGCCCCACTGTGATCATACACTTAAGCATGATGGCGTCCAAAGAGAAGGAAGCTAGAGTAAAAGAGTCGCCAACAAGTTTTAGGAACTTGTAAACCGTTCACTACAGGGTGAAGGTTACACCCCTTCACGATCCATGAGATCGCTAACTCCATAGTAGTCTGGAACCATGACTGGATATTCGGGGATGAAGGTACAAATCCAACCTAAAAGAGATTGAACCTGCCCTAATGATAGGCCTCTACTTTATTCTTCTCATATTCATGTGCGCTTTCTGACTAACATTCAATCAATATATTAACCCTAAACCTGTTTAATCTATGTTTGTTGAATATTAATGCACAAGCAAATCTATTATTGGTGATCACTTGAATTATAATCATATTAGCCTAAACAAGATTATTAATTATCTTATTAAGCGTGATTACAAGTACAAATTCCCTTTAATCATGCATAAAAGGCGTGATCATGCAATAAAAATAATAATATCAAGCAACAATAATAACAATCATCATCATTATAATATTCTCAATCTCATCAAACCATAACAATAATAGCAAGATCCTAGGCATGATACTAACAAGATTAATAACAAATCCCACCATGTCACTAAACAATAAAGATCAAAGCTTTATCCTTAATATGATACTAACATGATAGGAGAAATAGGAAACAGCCATACATGATATTAGAAATCAATAAATAACATCCTAACATGATGCTAGAAATTAAAATAATTAAAGCATGATTTTTATAGCAAAAGAATAACAAAGTAATTAAATTACTTACTTGGATGCCTCATATCTCTTTCTAATAACAAAATACACACGTTAATAACTTCAAGGAAAATATTAAACAAACAATTAATTTAAATAATTGAAATAGAGATTTGGGACCAAACCCTCAGAAATTATCAACCTTTCACGTCTAGGGCGAAGGCAACTTCGAACTTGGCTAGGTGTGTCTAGAACTAATGTATACGGTATGGTGTTTGTGAAAAAGCTAGTTTAGAAAGCTAGAGAGAGAAAGAATAAGCTATTACTTAAGAGAGAGAAGAGAGAGAATTCTGGGTCCTCTGAAAACAGGGGTCTAGGACCCTATTTATAAGAAAAAAAGTCTGAAAACCGATAGAAAGAGTAAGAATTCGAATCGGAATAAAATTGGTTCTGTCATCTGGCGACAATTAAAAGATAAAACGCGCTTTATACGGAATCCTTTTCCTAATATAATTAAGTAATTGGAATCCGCGTTAAACAGTTTTAAGATCAGATTTATCATAAAACACTTTTTTTATTCCAATTAACACTCTTTAAAATAATAAAATTCTATTAGAATTTAAAAGAACCTTCTAGATATTCTAGAAGTTTAAAATCAATCCTAATAACTTTAGGAATAATAATTAATAGGCCCTCCTCTAGATCATTGGGACAAATATAAAATTCATTTTGATCCCAATTTAGTATTTTGACCATAACTTCCTCATTATTCATCGGAATTAGGCTTATAATATATCGTTGGAAAGCTCTTTTCGAGCCCGATCCAACTTCACTATTATTGAACCCTTATCATGGACCAAACTAAATTTGACGGGCTATTTTCATAAATAGAGAAATATTTTCAAAAACAGAAAGAGAGATATTTTAATAAAAACAACCGCATCACTAGACTTTTCACACTTTCACTTCGTTCGATAATCAAGTGACGTGAAAGGTATTCATCACTGGGTTTGGTTTTGGGGAGACACATTTGGGTGTCTACAGAAGCCCCTACTTTGACTAAGTTTGGAGAAACGCAAGTTTCAAATACGAAAGTCAAAGTAGCAATAGGGACGGAGAATGATTCAGAACGTTCTGCGATCCTAAATCATTCTTGTAACGCCAATACCTGCAAACTAGCATTAGTTAAATAGATAAAAGAGTTAAGAAACGCGTATCTGATTGCATCGTTGAGCACACGTCTCTAGAGTAACCGATTTATCGCTGCATTTTTGTTGGTGACGACCTCCACAGTGCCTCGTGAACGCCATCGCCGAAGACCGTTGCTTGTAACCATCTTCAAATGCTTATGACAATCCTCCACATCCTAGGGAACATCGTCAAAGGTGACTGCTTGTTGCCATCTTTAGGGTTGCTGTGACAATCTTCTACATCCTAGGGAACATCGTCTATCATTGCTGCTACATCTCGAGCTATTTTCTTGAATCATGGTGACAACCTTCCCAATCATAGTGAATGTCGTCGAAGACCGCCCATCTCGTGCCATCTTCTCAAATCTGGGTGACAACCTCCACAATCTTAGC
This sequence comes from Chenopodium album, assembly GCF_948465745.1. Taxonomy (NCBI): domain Eukaryota; kingdom Viridiplantae; phylum Streptophyta; class Magnoliopsida; order Caryophyllales; family Amaranthaceae; genus Chenopodium; species Chenopodium album. The sequence goes on from NC_137847.1 coordinate 18,974,024, forward strand.
GAATGTCGTCGAAGACCGCCCATCTCGTGCCATCTTCTCAAATCTAGGTGACAACCTCCACAATCTTAGCGAACGTCGTCGAAGACCGTCCATCTCGTGCCATCTTCTCAAATCTAGTGATAATTTCCAGTATCCTAGCGAAAGCTATCAAAAACAGCTTCATCTCGAATCGTTCTTTTCTCAATCAAATAATAACCTCCCCAATCATAGTGAAAGCTATCGAAGGCGGTTTCATCTCGAACCGTCCTTCTCAAATCTAAGCGAGAGACTCTTTTGGAGCCTTCTATTGAAAGCTTCTTCATCTTGAATCTTCAAATCTTCTTGTCCTTAGTTTTAGGAGTAATCGACCTTTCTAGCTTTGGGAAGAACTTTATCTTAAGATTCTTCGATCTTCAAGTCAATCTCTGTAGAAATCTTCCATCCTAGGAATTCTTTGTGATTATGATCAATCACTACTCAAATTTACTTAATCAATCTTCAAATCTGCTTCTTTTGATCGTTATCAGGTCGATCATCAATCAATTTGTAATCAGGCTAACTACTAATCACAGGTGTAATTTCAAAGCTGTTCATTTGATATGATCGTCATCAGGTCGATCTTCAATCAAGTTGTAATCGGGCCGATTACCAATCAAATAAGAATCAAATGCTCATTAAGAGGCTCAAATGGATTAGTCGCGGACCAACTAATAAAAGTTGTGAGACCATCGAAGGTCGGCGAGAAAAAATCAAAGTCGTCGCGTAGCGACAGGTCTGTCGCGCCGCGTCAAAGAGTATTGTGATGCGCCAAGGTGTATCGTCCTGTGCCAGGGTGCATCCTGCTGCATTTGCTTTAATCCAAGTCCGAGCCTTTTTGCTCATTCATTTGTGCTCAATCCAATTTCCTATGATTGTACCTGCATCTATGTTTTGGACTATAGGACTTTGCTCATGTTTTTTTTAGGGTTGACCCATCTAAGGCTTAGTGTTATTTGACTCGTTGTGATTACTTTGACTCAATGTGATTGACTAACTTGAGGTTGACTCAATGTGTTTTGACACATATGTTAGACTCAACTCGATATGATGTGACATGATATGACTCAATGTGCATGACTCGTGTGTGCATTGTATTGTGATGTGCTTGACTCAAAATGCAGAAAAGCAAAAATTTTCCGTCATTTTGTAGAGGGTATCGACTTTCTCCCCAAAAAGAAAGACGCAAAAAAGAATCGAAGTGAGTGTTTGAGGTGCATGTTAAATGAGCTTAGTCAAATGTATATATCGATGTTGTATCTTGATGATGAAAGTATTTGGGTAACCTAGGCGCGGAGGTTAAGCACTTCATACTTTGTGATGCAATGATGTTTGAGTGATGAAGGACTCTAAGATGACTAGGCATGCTTCAACGTTGTGTTGAGTTTTCATGACAAAAGGCTCCTAAGGGAAGGATTATTTGTCTAAGTATCTGTGATGTGTGTGAAAGTGACACTAAAGCTAGGCTACAAAGGCTAACAGTATGAAAAAATATTATTTCAAGAAGAGTCAAATGATGGTAACTCTTAGGCTAGGTAAGCTAATGATGTAGGGATTAAGCCCCCAAGTCTAGCTCTAAGTGGATAGGGATGAGCATAGGAGATCCCTTGATATGATCATGCATGAATGTATATATGAATGAATGCATTTTATTACGGCCGCACCACAATTTGAGGTTTCCTACGTATCCGTTAGGAATCATTCCGAACGTAGCTCTAGCCGAACCTCACACAAGTGTGTGTATACCTCAAAGAGGTCTTTTGAGGGTTGTAACGTGGTTAGGCTAAAGGTTAAACAAGAAAGGGGATAAAGACTCAAGACCCTAGATAAGCCCCCAAGGTGTGAAACCTTGCTTTTGAAATCTTTATATTTTTATGCTTGATGTTCCCTTAATTTTTAACTCTCTTTTGTTTATATTTTGCTCTCTCTTTTTTGCTTTATCATTTTTTCAAATTCAAATCTCTTTTTAATAAGTGTGGGCAATCCCGATCATGCGGTCTATCACTCACTTGGCATTCATGTTTCTCAGGCACGGTACCAAGCACTCGATAAGAGACGCAATCTGAAACGTGTTCTTATCAAAGACATGTTCATATCAAAGACATTGGAACACTTGCCCTTATGCACACTTTTATATTTTTTGCTTATTTTGATTTTTTTTGTTTTTGTTTTTTTTAGATCTAGGTAAAATCACTCAAGCTTTTGTATTTGCATAAGTTGCACACCATCCCTTCCCAAGGCTAGGTAGATGTGGGTTGAAAAAATAAAGGTCTATCGTTAGAAGAGGCTCAAAATGGTTTGTCAAGAAATGATTGTATATTTGAAGGTGATATGATAGGCTACAAGGGGTGCCTCAAATCATTGGTATACCTTGTGCTTAGTTCTGCATGAATTTTTTTTTTTAATTTTTTTATTATTATTTATTATTATTATTATTATTTAGAATGCGATGCAATGATCATATGCAAGAAAAGAAATGCTCATTTATTAAAAGGAAAGAAGAAAAAATTCTACAAAATAAATCTAAGGAAAATAAAAGGTGCCTATGCTAGACTTATTGGGGGAAATGAAGAATCGAAGAAATAGAAAAAAAGAGTCACGAAATCTTGTCGTTGAAGCTCGCCTCATGTCTTGTGCTTTATCATCACTCGGTCTTCTTGCCGGCTAGAGGTATGGGAAGCTTGTTATTATCGATCAAATATTGGATGGCTTCTTTTAGCTTCCAACAGCTCTCAGTAGTATGACCCCTACCTTGATGGTACTTGCAATGTGCATCTGGGTTCCAACTAGGCAATCTCTTCTCAGGTGCGGGATCTTGAATAGGTCCAATGGGAGTAATGAGTCCCTTGGGATGGAGTCGATCGAAGGCAGTATCATAGCTCATCCCAATAGGAGTGAACTTTTTCCTTAATTGATTTTTAGATCCTTGGTTATCCACGGCTAAGACTTCATTGAGATCAAAGGTACTAACGTTGTTGCTAGAGTGGGTGTTTTCAGAAGAAGAAGGATTGTCGTTCTTCTTTCCTTTCCAGCCACTGTTGTTGCTATTGTTAGTAGCTTTTTGCTTTGCAAGGTCATCTTCGATTTCAATACCTATGTCGTAGACGGCCTTGAAAGTATTCAAATTATGTTGATATTTCAAATGCTTCGAATACTTGTCTTGAAGGTTCTTGATGAACATCCTTACAAACTCCTTTTCAGTAGGGACCTCGACCATATTAGCGGAAGTTTCTCTCACTTGTTAAAGAAAAAGGTGAACCCTTCGTTTTCTTTTTGCTTTAGCATCTCAAGTTGTCTATGGTCTGTTTCAACTTGAATGTTGCATTTATATCTATCAATGAAAGCGTTTATTATTCCATCCCAAGTAGAGGTCTTCTCTTTATCAAGAGAAAAGAACCAATGTTGACAAATGGTTTCTAGAGATAGTGAGAACAAAGAGTGAAAAATATTCCTATCAATCCCCTTAATGTTCATTATATTTTCAAAAGCCCTTAAGTGAAAGTAAGGATTGTCAGTTGGCTTGAACTTAGGGATGTCATTGGCATTGAACTTCTGCGAAAGAAGCTCCCTATCCACCGAGACCCCTTGTGAGCTAATGCCTTGGAACCTATAGTCATTGGAGAGTTTGCTCAAGCTTTCTTGCATGAGCTCCATTTATTGTTGCTTCACAGGGTCATTAATTTGCAGTGCCATAGCCTTCATCATTTCAGTCATGTTAGCCACGTCCTTCCTAAGTTCGTTGACTTCTTCCTGAGACGCCATTTTCTTCTTAGCTTTTCTCTTTTGTCGAATCGGTTTATCAAAAAGTAGTACTTGGACAAAAGTGTTATCCTTGATTAAACGTCCTTCTCTCCTTGACCAAGTTCTGTGGAAAGGGAAACTGGGGGTAAATTTTTATTTTTGACTCAAGCTCTATTCAAATGCAATAAATGAGAAGAGATCAAAGAAGAATGATATGGATGAAAAAATGATGTTGATAGAGAAATATGGGAGAATTAAGAATAGAATAGGCCCCCAACTCAAATGACGGAAAAACGACTCATGCATGAACCTAAAAACATGGTCATGGTGACATATACAAAGTGTGTGCTAAGACTAGTGAGTGTAAGTGACATGTTAAGACTTGTGTCATGACCATGTGACTAGACTCAAACAAAGACTAAGTTAAGACTTCACGTATGTGCACTAAACTGGACAAGATATAGTATTTTAGTCATAACTTTCGATTTGTGAATCCGAATTGGACGACACCAACGCCAAATGAAAGATAAAACTCGGGGCTACAGATCCATAGGTTGTACAACTCGTAATTCATTCTAGAACTCCGGCTATGACCAAAACAAGTTGACGTTTGTGCTGTAAATGGGAATAAAAATCCAGGTTGACTCAAAGGAACTATGACTCGATTTTAGACATATTTATTAGCTCAAATTAATTGATCAATTAATTAAGTAAAGTCCTTTAGTCCTTGGTTAGTTTATTTAAGCATATTTATAATTACAAGTCAAACCAAATGGTTAGTTTAATCACATGTAAGTATGCACAAGCAAATAATGCACAAGTAATCAAATAGTCACAATATGATGCAATGAGTTTGCAACCTAACCATGACTCTAGTTCTCTAAAGTTCAAGGATAAGGGTTAGTCAAAGACGGTCCATGGTTATGAGTCCGGATGCACCGCGCGGAAGCCTTACCTTTGGAAGGGTTGGCGCGAGTGAATGGGACCCCGCGAGTTAAACTCGCTTCCATAGTTTGGTGAATTCAGCAAACTCGGATGTACCCTTCGTTTCCAGGAGCGTTCGATTGGGTAGATGGAGCATGAATTCCCAGAGGGTTATGGCCACATGTAGAACACATATGGGTTAAGAAAAAAGGGAAAAACTCAATCAGGAAGTAAAACCGAGCAAACAGTACTAGAACTGATCGAAATAAGAAGGTAGATTTCTGGCTCGGTATTGGAAGAACTCGGCACGAGACTACAGTGCCCGTCGCCAGACTATGGCTCTGTCGCCAGACGACAATTACTGTCTCCAGGTGACAGAGCCATCGCATGGCAATGACACTGTTTTCTCAGCGCTAGTTCCTACATGCCTCAGCAGCTTTCTGTTCTTGAATTTCCCAGTTTTTCGCAGCGTTATTTCAATTCTAGTTGTGAAAGATATTTCCCTAATTTCCTACGTGTAAAAATCCTATGTTTTTAACGCATTACGGATGGTCTTTCCAATGCGGACCTTTTTTATGCTTATGCCAATAATGTTAATCAAAATTACGCACATGAAATACTTAGAACTTTTCGAGTTTCATCCACTCATTCTAAATTATTGCCAAAATAAATTTCCAGGAATTAAAATAGAAATCCTACACTTGATCCCCACTGTGATCATACACTTAAGCATGGTGGAGTCCAAAGGGAAGAAAGCTAGAGTAAAAGAGTCGCCAACAAGTTTTAGGAACTTGTAAACCGTTCACTACAGGGTGAAGGTTACACCCCTTCACGATCCATGAGATCGCTAACTCCATAGTAGTCTGGAACCATGACTGGATATTCGGGGATGAAGGTACAAATCCAACCTAAAAGAGATTGAACCTGCCCTAATGATAGGCCTCTACTTTATTCTTCTCATATTCATGTGCGCTTTCTGACTAACATTCAATCAATAGATTAACCCTAAACCTGTTTAATCTATGTTTGTTGAATATTAATGCACAAGCAAATCTATTATTGGTGATCACTTGAATTATAATCATATTAGCCTAAACAAGATTATTAATTATCTTATTAAGCGTGATTACAAGTACAAATTCCCTTTAATCATGCATAAAAGGCGTGATCATGCAATAAAAATAATAATATCAAGCAACAATAATAACAATCATCATCATTATAATATTCTCAATCTCATCAAACCATAACAATAATAGCAAGATCCTAGGCATGATACTAACAAGATTAATAACAAATCCCACCATGTCACTAAACAATAAAGATCAAAGCTTTATCCTTAATATGATACTAACATGATAGGAGAAATAGGAAACAACCATACATGATATTAGAAATCAATAAATAACATCCTAACATGATGCTAGAAATTAAAATAATTAAAGCATGATTTTTATAGCAAAAGAATAACAAAGTAATTAAATTACTTACTTGGATGCCTCATATCTCTTTCTAATAACAAAATACACACGTTAATAACTTCAAGGAAAATATTAAACAAACAATTAATTTAAATAATTGAAATAGAGATTTGGGACCAAACCCTCAGAAATTATCAACCTTTCACGTCTAGGGCGAAGGCAACTTCGAACTTGGCTAGGTGTGTCTAGAACTAATGTATACGGTATGGTGTTTGTGAAAAAGCTAGTTTAGAAAGCTAGAGAGAGAAAGAATAAGCTATTACTTAAGAGAGAGAAGAGAGAGAATTCTGGGTCCTCTGAAAACAGGGGTCTAGGACCCTATTTATAAGAAAAAAAGTCTGAAAACCGATAGAAAGAGTAAGAATTCGAATCGGAATAAAATTGGTTCTGTCATCTGGCGACAATTAAAAGATAAAACGCGCTTTATACGGAATCCTTTTCCTAATATAATTAAGTAATTGGAATCCGCGTTAAACAGTTTTAAGATCAGATTTATCATAAAACACTTTTTTTATTCCAATTAACACTCTTTAAAATAATAAAATTCTATTAGAATTTAAAAGAACCTTCTAGATATTCTAGAAGTTTAAAATCAATCCTAATAACTTTAGGAATAATAATTAATAGGCCCTCCTCTAGATCATTGGGACAAATATAAAATCCATTTTGAGCCCAATTTAGTATTTTGACCATAACTTCCTCATTATTCATCGGAATTAGGCTTATAATATATCGTTGGAAAGCTCTTTTCGAGCCCGATCCAACTTCAATATTATTGAACCCTTATCATGAACCAAACTAAATTTGACGGGCTATTTTCATAAATAGAGAAATATTTTCAAAAACAGAAAGAGAGATATTTTAATAAGAACAACCGCATCACTAGACTTTTCACACTTTTACTTCGTTCGATAATCAAGTGACGTGAAAGGTATACAATTCTGGGTTTGGTTTTGGGGAGACACATTTGGGTGTCTACACCAACATAGAAACCCTAGGTCCCTAAAATATTGAGTGAAATTGCCATTCCAAAACAACACTTATCGACCTATTGAGAGTAGTGATGGGCTACGCCAAAGCAAAGCATCACTATTACTCCCTAGGATACATAAGGCATACCAGGTATGCACGTTGGTTTTGTTTGTACTCAACGATATGAGTGATGGAGTCCTAACATGTCATGGGAAAGTGGATAAGTTGTTGAGAGAGCATTAGATGCGACAATTTATCCAACCAAGAGTGGCTTGAAGCCATTAGCAAAGCGTTGCTTACCTTAGGAGATTGAGTGTTAAGACAAGCCAAAGCATGCTTAACCACTCTTTGTTTCTTTGGATCTTGGAATCGACTTATTCTCACCAAAATGGGGACAATATTAATGTGTGAATAAGATGTTTAAATAAGTTTGATTAAAATTCATGATTTCAATCTTATTTAAGTATCATGAATGGTTTTTCATTTCAAATTCTTTCAATTGTAGAATCATGTCTTCAAATAACTCAAACAACCAATTCTCGTTGCGCTCAATTCTCGACAAGGAGAAGTTGAGTGGGCCAAATTTTCTTGATTGACAAAGGAACTTGCGTATAGTTCTCATGCAAGAGCAAAAGGAATATGTCCTTGATAAGGAAATGCCTAAGACTCCCAATGAGAAGGTGACTCAAGCTGCCCTAAACCGATGGCAAAGTGCCAATCGGGATGTCAAATGCATCATGTTGGCCACAATGTCTCCCGAGCTTCAAAAGACTTTCTTTGAAAAGGAGATAGCTTTTGAGATCATTTCTGAGCTGTAGAACATGTTCCAAGAGCAGGCCCGAACTGAAAGGTTTGAAACCCACAGGCAGATCCTTGAGAACAACCTCAAGAAAGGACAATCAGTCAGCCCACATGTACTCAAAATGATAGGATTGTCTGAGAACATGGAAAGGCTTGATGCGGGGTATTCAACCGAGATGGAAATTGACATCATTCTCCACTCACTGCACAAAGGCTATGATCAGTTCAAGATGAACTATAATATGCACAGCATGGAGAAAACCTTCACCGAGCTTCATGGTATGTTGAAGCAAGCCGAGCAAACGCTCAAGGATGAGGGGAAGCATGATATGCTCATTATCAAAAAGGGCAAGCCGTTCAAATTCTCAGGCAAGAAGAAGAAAGGCTTTAAGGGGAAGGGTAAGAAGAAGACATTTCCGCCTAAGTCTAAAGCTACCAAGGATAACAAGGAAAAGAAGGTAGCATCTTCTAAATCTGATTCCGAATGCTTCTATTGTAAGAAGAAGGGACATTGGAAAAGAGATTGCCTCAAGTTCAAGGAAGATAAGAAGAACGGAACCGTTGCTTCTAGATCAGGTATATTCGTTATAGACTTAAACTTCACTAGCTCAACATCATGGGTATTAGATACCGGATGTGGCTCACACCTTTGTTCCAATTCTCAGGGACTAAGGAACATTAGGAAGCTAGCGAAGGGAGAGGTTGAACTCCGGGTCGGAAATAGAGCCAGAATTGCAGCCGTATTCGTAAGAACTCTTGGTTTGTCTTTGCCCTCTGGGCTTGTTTTGGAACTTGAAAATTGTTATTATTTTCCCAACATTACTAAAAACATCATTTCAATTTTGGCGTTGGACACCAAGGGTTTTGAATTTCGAGTAAAGGACAATGGATGTTCGTTTTATCTCGATAATGTTTTATAGAGTATTGCACATTCTGAAAATGGTCTTTATGTGCTTTCTTTAGACAAACAAGTTTATAATGTGAATAATACCGCCAAAAGGGCTAAGACCATGGAGTCAAATCAGACGTACTTGTGGCATTGTCGTCTTGGCCACATTAACATCAAACACATCAAGAAACTTCTACAAGATGGTGTTCTTGACTCTTTCGATTTAGAATCGTTTGAGAATTGCGAAGGATGTTTATTAGGCAAGATGATTAAATAGCCATTCTCCAAGTTGGGAGAATGGGCAGGAGACTTGTTGGGTCTAATACATACCGATGTATGTGGACTAATGAGCTCCGCCACAAGGAAAGGATATCGATATTTTATCACCTTCACAGACGACTATAGTAGAAATGGTTATGTCTACCTCATGTCGCACAAATCTGAATCGTTTGAAAAGTTCAAAGAATTTCAGAGTGAATTTGAAAATCAGCTTAGCAAGAAAATCAAAGCCCTTCGATCAGATTGAGGTGGTGAATACTTGAGCCAAGAATTCGATGACCATCTGAAAGAAAAGGGTATACTTTCAGAATTGACACCTCCAGGAACTCCACAATGGAACGGAGTATCCGAAAGGAGAAATCGAACCTTGTTAGACATGGTACGATCTACAATGGGTCTTAGTGATCTTCCTATCTCTTTCTAGGGACACGCACTTCTAACTGCGGCACTAACACTGAACCGTGCTCCATCAAAAGCTGTAGAAAAGACTTCATACGAATTATGGATGAAGAAACCTCCTAGGTTGTCTTTTCTAAAGATATGGGGATGCGAAGCGTATGTCAAGAAATTGATTTCTGACAAACTTCATCCCAAATCTGACAAGGTTTACTTTGTGGGCTACCCAAAAGAAACCAAAGGGTATTACTTCTACAACAAATCGGAGAACAAAGTGTTTGTTGCTCGCGATGGTGTCTTTTTGGAGAAGGAACACCTTTCCAAAATGACAAGTGGGAGGAAAATCGAACTCGATGAAGTTCGAGAGGATGAGCAACAAAATCAGAATAATAGTCAAAGTGCTCAAACAACATCTGTTGATGCTGGTCAAAATGATCAAAATGTGCAAAGTCAAACCGACAATGCAAATGCTCGGTCCGTTACCCTATGTAGGTCTCAGAGGCCAAGATCTCAACCTGATAGATATCTTGGTATAGTACTAACCGAGAATCAGGACATCCTGATTATGGATGGAGATGAACCGGCAACCTATAAGCAAGAAATGGCAAGCACCGACTCTGCTAACTGGCAAGAGGCCATGAGATCTGAAATGGATTCCACGTTTGAAAATCAAGTCTGGGACTTGGTTGACTTACCCAAGGGTTACAAACCTATCGGATGTAAGTGGATTCTCAAATTGAAAACTGACAAAGATGGAAATGTATTCATTTACAAAGCTAGATTGGTAGCAAAAGGTTACAGGTAAGTTCATGGTATTGATTACGATGAAACCTTTTCTAAAGTCGCAATGCTTAAATTCGTTCAGATCCTCCTAGTGATTGCTGCATATTACAATTTATGAAATATGGCAGATGGACGTCAAAACCGCCTTCCTCGATGGTATTTTGGAAGAAACTGTGTATATGACACAGCCTGAAGGTTTTGTCGACCAAAACAATGCTGGGAAAGTTTGTAAGCTTAAAAAGTCCATTTATGGGCTAAAGCAAGCTAGCAGGAGTTGGAATCTGCGATTTGATGAAGCCATCAGTAAGTTTGGTTTTATCAAGAATCCAGATGAATCTTGTGTTTACAAGAAGGTCAGTGGGAGTGACATCGCCTTCCTAGTCTTATATGTCGATGACATATTGCTCATTGGAAACAGCATTCCGTTGTTAGAGTCTGTAAAGGCCTGGCTCAGAAAGTGTTTTTCAATGAAAGACTTGGGAGAGGCTTAGTACATATTAGGCATCAAGATCTATAGGGATAGATCGAAAAGGATGATTGGATTGAGGAAAAGTACTTATATTGATAAGGTACTAGCTTGATTCGGCATGGAGGAGGCCAAGAGAGGTCACCTACCCATGTCACATGGCATAACCCTAAGCAAGAAGCAGTGTCCACAGACACCTGATGAGCGGGAAAGGATGAATCAGATTCCATATGCTTCGCTAATTGGATCGATCATGTATGCCATGATATGTACTAGGCCTAATGTATCATATGCCTTGAGTGCTACGAGCCTTTACCAATCAGACCCAGAAGAGGCCCACTGGACTGCGGCTAAGAATATCCTAAAGTACCTAAAAAGGAACAAGGATAAATTCCTGGTGTATGGTGGTTCAGAAGAATTAGTTGTTGAAGGTTATACCGACGCAAGCTTCCAGACAGACAGAGAAGATTTCAAATCGCAATCTGGATATGTGTTATGTCTAAATGGAGGAGCGTTTAGTTGGAAGAGTGCCAAGAAGAGCACAACTGTAGATTCTACAACTGAAGCCGAATACTTGGCAGCTACTGAAGCGGCTAAGGAGCAGTTTGGATTCGTAAGTTCGCTGGTGAACTTGATGTTGTACCCTCCATCAAGGGTCTAATAGCCCTCTATTGTGACAACAATGGAGCTATTGCTCAGGCCAAAGAGCCAAGGGAACATCAGAAGGTCAAACATGTCAAGCGGCGTTTTCACATGATTCAAGAATGGAAATCAGAAGGTGAAATCAGAATTTGTAAAGTTGGAACGGATGACAATGTAGTCGATCCACTTACTAAACCTTTGCCTCAAGTGAAGCACAACAAGCACATTGAGGCAATGGGAATCAGGCATGTTGGAGACTGGCTCTGATTTCCCTGTTTAATGTTTTAGTTAATTCTTGAACATTTTAATGTAAGACACTAAGAAAAACCATTCAAATTTTGGAGTAATTTAAATTTCATGCAATTTTATCACTCCGTTTGCTATTTAATTGTGGTTTAGGATTAAATATGAGTCCAATCGATTATGAGAATATTCAAAATAGGGTATCAAGACCAGTCTTGGTAAGGAAACACCTATTAAGTGAACATTGAATATTATAATCAAGAATTATCCCTAATCAAGGTCATTTAAACGATGGACGATTAATGACCACTTGAGATTAGTGTGTAGTTTGATTTATAGCACCGTTTCTTGTGCTACAAGGACATGATTGTCATAAATCATTTGCACAGGTACTGGTTTAGAACCATACTGGATTGACCTATGAGAATACTTTAAGAGATTAAAAATCGTCATAACTATACTTCTCATTATGGCTATCGAAACCTATTTCCTCGACCATGAGTATTATGAGTTCTCTTGTTTGAGTACTAGTCCGCTTTGATGTTGTCAAACGTCTGCCATAAAAGGGGATTATAACGGAAACACTCAGGCGGCTAGGTCCTCTCAGTAAGAGAAGCTACATTACAAGACTGGGATGTCCCCCTATTAAAATAGGGAAGGTGTCTTTGTTGTTTACAAGGCCTCTAGAAGAGCGAGACTGTAAAATGCATGGCCGTGCTCGGATGGATTTTAGAAATCATTTGTTTATTGACAGTCGGACTCGGGATCAAGAAACACTTCTGGACATAATAAGGATGATGAATAAATCTTATCTTATAGTTCATAAAGAGACATTAAGTGACATAGGAAAAAGGCTATACACTAAAAGTGCACTTGTCCAGAAGGACAAGTGGGAGATTAAAAGGAATGGTGTCCTTCGGACAAGTATATTATTAATGAATAATTAATATTACAGCTTAATCTTGACTGAACCTTTTGGGTCACACCCAAGCAACTAAAGAACCGATACGACGAATTAATTCGAAAGGAATTAATGAGTCGCCCGAGTAATTAATATTTAGACGTCGGAAATTCGAGCTTGGAGCGTCGAAACCGAGCGTCGAAAGTCGAGTCGATAATAATAAAAGAAGAGACGAGAAAATTACTAATAAATCAAAAAAATTACCTAGACACCCCTAGCATTGGAATGCCCCAAGAAAACCGAGTGCTAAGGGCATATGGCCTAGCAAGGTGGCTAGCAAGCGCACTAAGCCGAGCCTAGGCTGGCTGGTGCGTGCTAGCGCACCATTGCTAGCAACTGGCCAGGGCTGACAGCCCGCACCATATGCGAGGCATGCTAGCAGGCCAAGGCTAGCAGCCCGCACGAATGTGCGAGGCATGCTAGCAGGCCACGGCTAGCAGCCCGCACAAATGTGCGAGGCATGCTAGCAGGCCGCAGCTAGCAGCCCGCACATTGGTGCGTGGCTTGCTAGCATCAAGCTTTAGCTAAGCAGCCCGCACATATGTGCATGGCCTGCTAGGCCGAATGTGCGGCAGCAGTAGCCCACTTGGGTGCCTTGGTGCCCAAGTGGAGGTTCCACCTGGCGCGCATTAATTGGGGCTTGAGTGTTGTGTTGGCCGACTATGGGAGAGGAGTGGGGAGAAAGTTTGCCCCCCCTTCCAAATGGTCCTCACCTAACCTCTCTCATGTATATTCCACTTATTGATTTATTAGTAGCTTGATAATTAATTTTATTTTTGATTTAAAAATAAAATGGAAAAATCAATTCTCCCACATTGATGGAAGAGCAAATCTCACTCTTGTTTTCCTTATAAATACCTGTAGGGAATATTTCAAGCATCCCACACTTGAGCCCCACTGTGATCATACACTTAAGCATGGTGGCGTCCAAAGGGAAGGAAGCTAGAGTAAAAGAGTCGCTAACAAGTTTTAGGAGCTTGTAAAGCGTTCACAGGGTGAAGGTTACACCACTTAACGATCCAGGAGATCGTTAACTCCAATAGGTCTGGAACCATGACTGGAAGTTCGGGGATGAAGGTACAAATCCAACCTAAAAGAGATTAAACCTACCCTAAAAAGGCATCTACTTCATTCTTCTTGTATTCATGTGCGCTTTCTGACTAACATGCAATCAATAGGTTAACACTAAACCTGTTTATCTATGTTGGTTGAATTTAATGCACAAGCAAATCTATTATTGGCGATCACTTGAATTATAATCATATTAGCCTAAACAAGATTATTAATTATCTTATTAAGCGTAATTTCAAGTACAAATTCCCTTTAAACCTGCAAGAGATAGCGTGATCAAGCAATAACAATAATAAATATCAAGTAACATAACAAATCATCAATCATAATAATCTCAATCTCAATAAAGCTTAATAATAATAGCAAGATCCTAGGCATGATATTAACAAGATTAATAACAAACCCTAGCATGTCACTAAACATTAAAGATCAAAGCTTTATTCCTAGCATGATACTAACATGATATAAGAAAGAATAGGAAGCATCATAAAAACATGCATGATATTAGAAATCAATAAAAGCATCCTAACATGATACTAGGAATCATAATAATAATTAAAGCATGATTTCTATATCAAAATAACAATTAAAGCAATTACTTACTTCGACGCCTCGTATCTCTTTCTAATAACAAAATACACGCGTTAGTAACTTCAAGGAAAATAATAAATCAAACAATTAAATCAAATAATTGAAATAGAGATTAGGGACCAAACCCTCAGAAATTATCAACCTTTCACGTCTAGGGAGAAGGCAACTTCGAACTTGGCTAGGTGTATCTAGAACTAATGTATATGGAATTTTGTGAGAGGGAAGGGTTTAAAAAAAGAATAGAGAGAGAGAAAGCTTCTAGCTTTTAGAGATAGAAGAGAGAATAGAATTAGATGATTGTGAATTGTTGATTCTTGAAAACGAGGAGATACGACCCCTATTTATACAAAAATAGTCCCAAAACGATAGAAAATACTTCAAGTTCTATACGGAATAAAACTGGCATCTGTTGCCAGGCGACAGGCACCAGCGCCAGGCGACAGACATTAGCGCCAGGCGACAGACTCTGTCGTTTGGCGCTAATTAAAAGATAAAACGCGCTTTGTACGCGGAATCCTCTTCTTAATATGATTAAGCAGCAAATTCCGTGTTTATCAAATTAAAATCAGATTTATCATAAAACACTTATTTTATTCCAAATAAAACTCTTTAAAATATAATTATCAATCCTAATACTATTAGAATTTAAAAGAACCTTCTAGATATTCTAGAAAATTAAAATCAATCCTAATAAATTTAGGAATAATAATTAATAGGCCCTCCTCTAGATCATTGGGCCACATATAAAATTCATTTCGGGCCAAATTTAGTTTAAGCCATAACTTCCTCATTATTCATCGGAATTGGGCTTATAATATATCGTTGGAAAGCTCTTTTCGAGTCCAATCCAGCTACACCATTATTGGACCCTAACATGGACCAAACTAAATTGGACTGGCTAGTTTCATAAATAGAGTGAAAGAAGAAACATTTTTGAAAACAGCAAGAGAGATATTTTAAAAAAACATCCACATCACCAGACTTTTCACACTTTCACCTCGTTCGATAATTAAATGACGTGAAAGATATTCATCATTGGGTTTGGTTTTGGGGAGACACATTTGGGTGTTTACAATACTTAAGTTGGGCTATTGGGAAAATTGCTTGAGTAAGTGTTGAAAAAGGCATCACCATTGTGAAAACCTTTGAACACAATTAATTAATCGGGTTTAGGTCGGGCTTAGCTAACTCCTAAGCATTGGACCATTTTCGGTGCTCGGGTTGCGAGTGGACTTTGTTGGAGGTCCTCGTGTGAGCGGGGCTTAGAGCTTTCGAAGTAAGAGCTCTTTTAGTAAGCGAAGCACGCATCAAAGGTATAAATCTCTTTCTTAATCTTGTTGTTTAAGTTAATTATGCTTTACGGTTATAATTATTGTGAGTGTGGTCTTGGCTCGGGTTTTCTTCCGCGGTGAGTCGGACTCATCGAAACCTAATAGTATCAATTTTTTGTACTATCTCCGATTTTTTTAGTTGCAATTTTGGAATATTTTATATCTCACAAATTATACCCCAAAGTTGCAACTAAAAAAAATTGGAGGTAGTAAGTTTTTTAGATTTTTTTTTTACTAGGGCAGCCAATGCTCACGTTGCACGCGGGGTGGCCAGCCCTTTCGGCTAAATTTTTCTTAGCTTGTGTTTGAACTTACATGGAGTTAATTACACATGATTTAACAATACTCAAAATTTAACAAATAAGTAGAAAATGAACTCGGGCAAAATACTTCTAAGAATTTAGCTTTGAGTAAAATTAGCTCTATGTAGCTCCATCTATAGCCTCTTTGTCCACCCTTGATAATTCCCTTGAATTCCTTCTTGCTTTCTTCCCCTTTTCACCTTAGTCAGTTTGATTTTTGTTCTTCCTAATACATCTATTTCGGCACAATCATAGATTAATTTTATTAGTCAATGTCCTTTAAACACAATTTATGAGTAAGTCGTTAATTTAGTTTTGACCTTCACAAAATAAAGAAAAAAAACACCCACATAAAGCAACAACCTTTAGATGTCCAGTGATTAATATAGTCATGTAATTAAAC
Organism: Chenopodium album; assembly: GCF_948465745.1. Classification (NCBI taxonomy): domain Eukaryota; kingdom Viridiplantae; phylum Streptophyta; class Magnoliopsida; order Caryophyllales; family Amaranthaceae; genus Chenopodium; species Chenopodium album. The sequence continues at coordinate 18,990,315 of NC_137847.1, forward strand.
CATAACCCCCATTAAATATAAAACAAATTTAAACTTTATTATTCTATTTTTTTTTTTAATTTCTAATTAATTGATGGGTTTTTCAAATTCATCTATATAATGGAGTCATCAAGCCGAGATAGAATTGCTAAAAAGATTGCGAGATAGAGCAAAAAAAAACAAATAGCCAAGTTCGTCATTCTTCTTATTATCATTCACTATTCAACTTTCTGGCAATTAATCTCATTTTCATGTACCCACATAAGATTAACACTCCACATCCTTGCTAAAGCCCCTCATTTTGCCTCCTCTTAAATACTACAATACAGTTGCAAATGAGCTTAACAATACCACTTAAATTTGGTAATAAGTATTATAATCTGAAATTAATAGCAAATGAAAACTTGTAGATGATAATCAACTAATCTTTCACATAAAAAAAAATGCGAAAGCTCTTAAAATTATACTAATTAGTACTGCAATCCAATATATAGCAGGGGTGAAACTTTAAGAAGCATTATTAATTTTATAAATTTATTACCATTTTTTTTTACAACTATGACCAATTGGAAATTAAGTAATTTTGATTTTAATTGTTCTTATATAATTTTAGGATTGTGGAATAATTATGTACTTCAATGGAGATGGTGAACAGAGATGGAGAAGAAATTAATAGAAAGTAAAAATGTTCAAGAGTAATCAATACTTCAAGACAAGAAGAACTAAACTCATAAATGGTTAAGAAAAAATCAGTACTTCAAGGAAGATGAATAGAGAAAGGAGAAAGAAAGCTCAAAACTCATAATGATTAAGAAAATGTACGGACAATTTCCCAATGAGAAAGTCTACGGAAACTTACAAAATTACATATGGGGGTAATAAGGTAAACAAACATTTTGAGGGGTATAATGGTTCATGTACTATTCATAAATGCAATCTCTAACTTTTTATAAGGTAGGGAAAAAAATAGCTGAAATTACATTGATTAAATTGAGTTTACAACAAACGAAAGGACAATAAAGTAACATAAGTTACTATTGGCATAAGGAGCCCTTACACAATACCAATTAAGGTCATTAACGATGTATACCTTTAAGCTATTACAACGAGTGAGGACAATGCATATAAGGCTTACCAATATACATTTAAACATGCGATGGGACTATTGATAGAACGAGGGAAGTTGGTGATGATGTTTTGTGTTGTGCAAAGTATTTTCTAACATACAATTAAAAGTCTACAAATGTTGCTAAAATGACGGAGACATCCCAAAATCAGTATGCCTTACCCTAAGGGACCCCAATAATTCAAATGGATAAAATCCTCTTGAGATCTATGCTTCATACATGTCAATCACATTTTTTTGCAATCTGACAAAACCATATCTTATACTCCCTCCGTCCCATAATATAGTTCTTATTGTGTTTTTTTCACGGTATTTAAAGAAATGGGAGGAGAAGTGGAAAAAAGCTAGACAAATTAATACACATTTATATCATTAAAATCTTTAATTATACTTTATTACGAGTAGTTAAAATATTGTTAGAGTATATTGAAGTGAATGTAACAAGACCTCACTTTGTTTTTGTTTTGTTTTGGTTTTTTTTTTTTTTTTTTTTTTTTTTTTTTTTTTTTTTATTTTATTCCCTAACGTGTAAATCACAAAAGACGGTTGAATAATTACGTGTAAATAATACAAAATTTCAAGCATTGTGATTAAATATTAATGGAGTAAATTTAAGAATGTAAGAGTGAGATTTATGGGTTAGATTTAACATTAGTGACCAACACTACGGAAATTGAACCACTTAAAAATCAAATATTTCATAACGAAAATCGATCTAAATCATTTTTAATCAACTAGAAACTAATCCAAATCAAGTATTATAGACTCTTATAAGAATGAATCCCGATAACAAACCAAACCGCGTAAGAATATGGTTTCGGCCCAATAGAGCCCTTCATCTTATCTAAATAGAAAAAAAAATACTCCCTCCTTTTCATGATGTTAGTCCCATATACTATTTTGGGCGTTTAAAAAAGATATACCCATATTGAATATATTTCATTTATAATTTGATTTTTTTTTTAATTAATAAGTTGTGAATTGATGACAAGACTCTAAGTAAGGAAATCTTTACCTTAAATTATGCAGTTATGACTTGTGCTTTCCTAATAAAAAATTTAAAAAGTTAAATAAGGTAAACTGAATTATGTTGTACTTTAATGTTAGATTCCAAATATATTTCTTTTTTTATTTTATGTCATTGATTCCATATGAGACTAACATTATGAAACGGAGGGAGTACATCTTTGGTAGATAGCTCTGGTTGAGCAGATAATTTATTTATTTATTTATTTATTTTTTTTTTTTTTTTTTTGTGTAATTTAAGTCCCACTGATGACATTTTTGAAAATTATTTCATTCGTATTCATTGTATGCTTGATAATCATAATGCAGACATCACTTTTAGCATCCTAATTAAGTTCATAAAATTTGGTATTGATTACCTTAATGAAGCTCCGATTTTCAATTTTCCTATGTTCTTTTTGTAATAGAAATTTCCTCATAAATTTCACATATATTTCATTTACGGATTAACACTAATATTTTTAGAAGGATTTTTTTAAGAGCTGATACACATACATTGTATGTTGTCCCTATATACAACAACATTAGAAATTTGACACATCATCAAAAGAGGAAAGAAAACTAGGAGTCAAATTACAAATAATTGAGAGCACTCTTAACTTCAAAAACACGTTTGAAAAGTTATAAAGAAAATCGAATAGTAATTGTATAAAAAATTGATTGTAAGTAACAGACGCATACATATAATTAGGGGTGTCCATTCAATTTTCAATTTAAATTTAACCCAAATCTAATTTGATCCAAAATAATTTCAGTCTTACAAAAACTTAATAAAAATCCACCTTAATCGAGAATTTGTGCTAGTTTAATGTAAACCGGGCACAAGTAAAACGTTTTGTAGTCCCTAATTGTACTCTCTCCATTAGGAAGCTTTATTAACTTGTAACTGCAACCATTAGACAGGATGAGGTACTGTGCTTCTGGCTATGGCTTCCCTCAACATCACTCTTCCGCCATTAAAACCCATTTCATTTTCTCTCTCCTCTCTCTCTCAATTCCATGTCCGAACACTCCCACACCATCATTCTTCAATACCCACGTCTTCTCTTCCCATTCTACCACACGGCCAAATCCAATTTTTGAAATTCAAAACTCCCAAAATCACCTGCACTTTCTCTTTGATTCCCACCACTTCTGGGATTCCCATTGTTGAGGATGATGAAAGTGGGTTTATAGTTGTAAACTTTTATCACTTTGTTTATATTGAAGACCCTGAATTTGAAGTGTCCAAGCATTTATCCATTTTAGAGGTTCATTTCTAATCTCTTCTTTTATCCTTTTCTTTGCAATAATGTTGTTTGGTTCGATTGGGTGAATTGGAGGAATATGTAAGAGGATGTTTGGTTCACACAATCAAGGTATAGAGTACTTTGTATGAGTTTAGAATGGCTAAATTAAAAATGTCCTAAACATATATTCTATACCTTAATTGTGTGAATTCCTGGACATATTTGAACATCCATTGTAACCTCAGATTGGAGTAATTATATTGGGATTTTAATTTCATTTATTGGATTTTTTTTATATGGATGATAGATCTATAATTGGAGAAATTGTGTAGGAACAATGTAAAATTAGCTTGTTGTGTACTGTGGCTCATGGGAGTTCTTATAGTTGGCAAATGAGCAAAAACTAAGTGTGGCTGTACTATGCAACTGAATGTGGTTGTATTTTGCGTTGGGTACTCCCCGGAGAAAACTATAATATACACCCAGGTGCATCGACTAACTCAAAATTAGTTTTTGCTCTTTCTTTAATGATTAAATGAATGACAATCATTTAAATGAGAACAAAAACTCATGGTTGCATCATGCACCCAGGTGTATATAACAATCTCTCATTCCTGGTGTATATTGGACATCGTTGCACCAATAGGTTTTGTGAAAATTGTTTTTTTGATTGGGGTGATAATTGAAAAGTGGGGATGGTTTTGACTAGGGTGTAATCGAGTTGAGCCCAAGTTGCTGAGCTTTTATGTTCATGTATACTTAACTTTGGCAAGTCTAACCTTGAGCTCAAGCTTTCAACTGAACTTAATATGTTCTAGTTTGGTTTGTATGAACTAATAGTGTTTGTGAACGGTTCATAGATGGCTCATATACTATTTGAGTCAAGATCATAAATTGGCTTATGAAAGAAACACATTTTCTTATGCATGAGGTTTTTACATTGTTCCTACACTAAAATTTGCCAACTATAAGAAAAGGATAAAAGACAATAATGTTCATTAAATGAGCTTTGAGCTTGTTTTTTAAAAACCGATGTTGTTCATGAACATAAATAAACAAGCTTGTTCGTGAATATAAATAAACAAGTTGTTCACGATTAATATATATGAACGGTTATATCACTATATCTATTATTCTTGCTCTATCAGTCTAGCTCATTCATCAAACAATCTTAATAATTGTTTAAGCTTGGTCATTTATTGTATAAACGAATCTTATTGAGCTTAAGCTGAGCTCGTGCTAGAGTTGCTTATTAAGAATCTCAGCTCATTATTAACAGTGAAAGCTGTGGTAACCAAGATTATAAAATCGCCAAAATTGTGTAAAAGTTGTGTGATTTCTTAATTACTTTAGTTTCTACAAAAAATATTCATTATATTATTATTTTACACACTAAAATTAGAACAATGGTAACAGGCTGTGAAACCATGAAGTCCCAGATTAGTTTTTCTTATATATACACAACTTCCCACGTACTACACCAATGGGTACACTAAGTTTTTAGAATTTTACATGAAAACTTTCTTTCCATTATGTTCATGTTGCAAAATAAATGTGTGGGATGTACGAAAAAGGGAAAGACAGAAGGGAAAAAGGCATAGGAAAAAGGAAATGAATAAAATTAAAATTTATCACTGATTTATTGAGTAGGCTATGAAGTAAAGGACAAAACAATATATGTGGCAGAGTTAGTTAGCTATATTGACATAGGAAATAGTACTTAAGTTTTTGCAGCTTGTTATCTATACAACCGTCTATTTCACGTGCTGCAAGTCTGCAACACAATGCTATAGCATTCATGAATAGAATGCTTCGTGTTCGCTGACTGGAATCAAAGCACTTTCCTTACTTTGCTCTGGTTTCCCGCTTATAGTGAAATTTTTGCTTTCAAATTCTGTACTTCTGTAGTTAGGAGCATCGAATGTTCTAGAGCTCTATATTGAAGTTGAATTTATGAAAATTTCTTAGAAATTTTGACCATAGCTCTTCTTATCATCCCAAAGTATAATAATTTGTTAGGCAAGGATCCGGATTTTTATACTCTTTCAATTTCAGACAATGCAGTCTAGTCATATACTTTTAATCAATTACTTAGATTTATTGATTCTTTTTCTTTTTTGTTCAGTAATATTGGCTTTATGTTATGCAAAGATATCTATACGTAGCCCTTTCAAGATTTGTAAACTACTTCTCTTTACTGATAATGTGACCAGGAGCTTGATATACATGGACGGATATATATCAATGAACAAGGTGTTAATGCACAGGTATAATTATCCTTTTGTTGGGTTTATTTTTTTCTTTTTCTTATTGATCTTCAAGCCACATTACTTGACCAGTACATCTCATTATGTGTATATAAAGCATATTGTCCTTTGCTGCTACATCTGTAAAAGACTTTTCCTGATGTGCATTATGTTTGTATCAATCCGAGCTCCTCAATTCTACCACCCTGAAATTCTATTGATGATTGAAGCTAATAATATTACAGGTCTTGATATACTTGAGTTCGTTTTGTTCTTACGAATCTATATTCGTTTTACATATAATCTGTTCCTCACTACCACTTCCATACCACGACTATAAACTAGTTAGGTTTAGAATTGGAATGGCAATATCTTGTTTGCAGAATTTTGTTAAAACTGAAAGTTTGTGCTATTGACATTACCCAATGATGGTTCACAGTGTAGCTGACAGTTGTGCTCATTGAGTTCAATTTCACTCATAAAGGTGCTATGAGTTCTTAGGTGTAAACTGGTGTCCTTGTTTTGGGTTTAACATGCTTCATGGTCTTGTAGGTTCTTAGGTCAACTTTATAAATTCGTACTTTTGGGTCTAGACTGAATTAACGACTGATTTCTTATTTGGATTGACATCTTGTATATTCTTTGTTAACACAGTTTAGTGGACCATCAAAAGATGCTATGTCGTATGTGAAATGGCTTAGAGATGACCAAAGATTCACTGATATTTTGGTCCAAATTTCTCCTTCTAGTGGACATGCATTTCCAAGGTTGAAAATGCGTTACAAGCCTTCACTAGTTCAGGCAAGTTCAATGTGCAACATTTTATGACTACTGTCACTAATTATCTCTTCCACCTATTGCTTTTTTGTCAATTCTTGATTGACATTATTTGACGTGTAGTTTGATTTAGGAGCTCAAGATCTTCCACTCCTTGATCCCTCAATGCGTGCAGAACCTCTATCACCATCTGAATGGAGGGCTAGGTTAAAGTCACTAGATAGCAATCATGACAAAGCAAATGACGATCACAAGAGTTGCATTTTGTTGGATGTGAGAAATGGTACCTTTTTGCTTCATAGTTGACTGTGATTTTAACCTTTAACTAGAAAATCTGGAATTCCTGATGATGATAATTAGCAGAAGGATTGGAGAAATATTTTGCAATGTCTTTACTAGTTTTGAAATAAGAATCCTGCTGTTCTCTTTTGCTCTCTAAAATTATATTTTTGTTAAAATATCTCCATTGTTCTAGATTATAGGCAGTGAAGATTTTGCAAATTTTACTTCTTTCTTACTCTAAACATCAACAGTTTTGCCCCTCTTTTTCGTTGTCTTTGTCTTTTCTTTTTTTTTTTTTTTTTTTTTTTTTTTTTTTTTTTTTTTTTTTTTTTTTTTTTTGGTTGGGGGGGGGGGGGGGTGGGAATGGGGTTGATCAAGTCCCTTTTCCTGATGTGTGGCTCTAATGTTTAACTTTTATGCTGTGATATTAGATGCTTTTAAACTTTGCATGTCCTTATTTCAGAGATTAAGTTTGCCTTATTGTGTCAGGTTATGAATGGGATATTGGTCACTTCCAGGGGGCTCAACGTCCTGAAGTTGACTGCTTTAGAACTACTTCTTTTGGGCTATCAAACCTACAGGTATTGCTTGACAGAAATTTTGGTGTACATTTAGTTCTTGGTGTTGACTATACGGAATAATCACTTTTGGTTCATGTAGCCGACCCAACTTATGGGATTAAGGCTTTGATTGATTGATTTAGCTCTTGGTGTACAAGGAGATCTTGATTTGTTAGAAAAAAGCACTTCTTATTAACAACACAGTATCCCGTATAACTTAATTGCAAATAGAAAATGCTGTGACATGTTGCATGATGAAAGCCAATATGCTCTGTCCGCCCCACAATGTTTTTGACACTTCCCTTGTATGGATGTCCCAAATTATCTCGACCTTACTCTTATGAGAAAAAAAAATTCTTCTCTCTCTATCACGTCAACACCTCAGCCGATATCGAACACTTTTAGTAGGAGGGATAACCAAAGTTTGGGAAGTTGCAGGCCTTGCAGGCGCAAGGCATTGACAGAAACTGATATTAGCGGATAGTGACTGTCCATGAAGAGGACTGCAGCATATTATAATGCATTCTAGATTCAAATTTAAACTCAGTAGTGCTGATATAGTAAATACATTTAACATACAAGTACAACCTTTATTCACTAATGTAAATGGTTGAGAGAAATGAGAACTCAACCTGAAACGTGAAAGTGGAATTTGCCGTTGTTGAATGATACCTGAGATGAATGAAAAGATTTTCTCAGTGTTAGGATTTTGAGAAGCAAAAGGATTAAACTCCCTGTTGATGGAAAAATGGCAAACTGGCAAAGATCATGGAATAAAATTAACATATATATCAACTTGCGTATAAGAAAATATCTGCCTACTACCTTGGAGAAAGGTTCAAATTTCTGGCTCCTTCTAGATTAATGTTCTTAGCTGACTGAGGAGGCCAGGTTAGTCGAATGATGGTTAGGTGTTCAAGGACGCAAGGTGACCTTTTTTTCCAGGGTAAAGTATTGTAGAGCGAATGCCTGGAGCCAATGTTTGAGTACCAGGCATCGTGTATGATGGAGACCAAGGCATAGATTAGACTACTCATTCTGAAAGAGTGTATCTTAGCACAGTGGCTGATAGTGTGTCAGTTTATGTGCCTATCCAGTTCTATCTAGATGCGTTGGGTCTTTGAATTAGACTCTCTTGGCTAGTCTACTTGTGTATCATGTATTCATGTGTGACTTGGTTTAAGGACTCATGGTGACCTTGCTACTCGTCTTTATTGCTTTCTTAAGATCCACTTGGTTTAGACATACATTAAAAGATGTCTGTATATATATGGTTAGGCTTACATATAAGTTTATTTGCTTATAACCTGATATTGTTTATTCCATTATTTAAGTTGGTTACTCTTGTCGTAGTTGAATTAAAAAACTTGATATGCTTTGTAACTAAGATTGAAAGGTTGAATGTGATTAATTATGTAATTTATGTTATAAGCTTTTGTACTAGAGAGAGTTTTAAATCTCTTTGCAAGGATCCCTTTTGTTCCTTGGTCCATTACATTGGACTAATACCTCTAATGACCTAATAAGTGTACTTGAGGAGCCCTAAAATTGCCTTAAACTACTCAATCTTCCAAACCATTAAATATTCAATTTTTTTGTCAAGAAAACCAATAATCTCATAGTTTCACTGATGAGATCCTTGTCAATGTACCCATGCCATGGGATAAAAGGTGGCTTGAGATTTCCTAAAGTCTTCTGTAAGAGTACAGAGTTGAGATTTGGGCTATCCTGTTTTTTGCTTTCTTTTGCAAGGACACCTTACCCTCCTTGTGTATTACCTTTGCTAAAGCTTTAGTAATATTTCTTTTAATCAAAATAATGTACCCATGCCATACTCCTATGCAAATCTTGAATTATCTTCAACAATAAGGTGTACCCAAACTTTGTTATTTCCTACTAAATTGCATGTATTTTTACAATTTTTAACCCAATATGTTTCTAATTTAATGCTGACATCTTAATGGATGTGGACATTCTGTTATGATTTTTGGAAATCTTTTGTGCAACATCCTGTCATAGACTGTGTTCTTACAATTCGAAGCTTCTGTAAATGCTTTGTATAACCCTCTTAATTAAGGTTGCTTAATTATTTGAATGTGTGGAGGTAACTTACGTTTCCAGTGTTTTTGTATTGGCACACTTGTATATTGATCAGACTGTTGCTTAGTTTTGAAGCACTAGGTAAATATCTCTGGTTTGTACTTTGTTATCTACAGATATTCTCTTAAAGTTGTTTTTCCTTTGTGCTCAGAAGACTTGCTTTACCATAAATTTAGAATCATTTTACCAGAGATCTAAGTATAGTCAATTAGTCAGTATACTAAATGAACTTTGGCTTGTGAAGTCCCTGGTAAAGGTATGCATTTGATGCCACATTGATGTCAGACAGGGGAGGATTGTCGATGGATCTTTATTGAATAACTAAATGACTTTGACAACACAAACAACCACCACCATCACCACCTAGTATGGATCCTGTTATGAGCAGAGTTTAGGGACGTCAGATGAACGAACCTTTGTTATGGACTGGTTTGGTCGAGTTATAAGATCGAATAAACAAGAGATTTAGAAGACAAAGGCTTGAGCTTTTTGATTGATAAAGAAAAAACTGAAATATAAGATGATAGCTTGAGGCTATCGGTCTCTCTAGCAGCTTGAGGCTACAAGTCACTTTCATTACATTCAAATTCTCACATAGTTGCTACTACTGTTCTATTAGCTATTTATATTCAAGCACTAGCATGCCCTAGGCTTAATTAACTTTGTCTTCTACTACATCATAAAATCAGAGAATCAGCTTGCCCTTTGCATCGTTGCTCAATGCCATAGTGGAACATTAATTTGCTTTGTCTTCATCTTCCCTGCTGTCGCTTGGTGGCTGATACTTGTTTTCCTCCTTTTGGACACACCCTGCTTTTCCTTCTCCCCTTCTCTCGTACAGCTTTAGTGGTAGTTTGGGTTCACTAGTTGAGTCTATTACAACCTTGATGTGCTAATAAAGCAGGTTAAAATCCTCTTTAGATGAAGATGATATTGTTTACTCTCTTTTTTGAGATATTTTTCCATGAGCACTACACTGGTATCTTCAAAATTTGAGTACCATTAGGTCATGAAATTGTTAAACATGTGATAATGTTCTCTTATGTGTTTTCCAATTCAGGTGACTAATTCAGATCCTTTAGTGAATGTTGATAAAGATAAAACAGATATTTTAATGTATTGTACTGGAGGAATTCGCTGTGATGTATATTCTACCATCCTCAGGTTGTTCCCTTCTCTTTTTTAATTTACATGCTGTGCTTAAAGTTCAGTGGAAGTTGGAATATCAACAAGTATTGTTTACTTTCATCTTAATGACTTTGTGTGATGAATCACCTAATATTAAAATTTACAGACAAAAGGGTTTCAAGAACCTTTTCACTTTGAAGGGTGGTGTTTCAAATTATCTCAAGAAGGAAGGTCCAGAAAAATGGGTAGGTAATTTGTTTGTATTTGATTCTCGCCTTTCACTCCCACCAGCCACTTTCAAGCCTGGAGCCGCAACCTCAAGTGGAAGTCAGGAAGCTCCGGCTAATAGCGAATTTGCTCGATGTTACATATGTGGTTCACAAGTTAATGAATTAAGACATCGGAATTGTGCAAATCTGGACTGCAACCTCCTTTTCCTGTAAGTCATACCACAAATTCAAGTCCAAATTTGGATCTTACAAATGCATGTCTATTTATTAAACATAGTGAATATTATAACCTCCATTTATGTGAGTTAAGTTGCAATTAAAAAATAAACTCAAAAGGGGGACTACACATGCGGGTGGGTACTTTAACATTTACAATCGTTGTTGCAGGCCATACTTTTATCTGATATTATTAGCCTTTACATTTCTTATTTGAATTTATCAGAAGTTATTTGCCTTTATCCTATCTTATGTGTACTTGTTAGACCCAAAATCAATGAAAATTAGGTGAAGAGAAGCATTTGAGTATGTGCTATTCACCTGATAATTATCAGAACTTATTAGAACTTAATTTGATTGTAAATCAAACTTGTGTAGCTCTTTTTAACCTTTATAAGATCTTAACTCAGGTTGTTTTTCCTTAATATTACTAAACATATTTGAACTTACTAAATTTTATCGAAACTTATTTTTCTTGTATTGAGTAGAAATAAGGTGAACAAAATTGACTTAATGATTTATCAGATGAAATAGTCCAAATAAGTGAAGTAGAAGATGATGAAAATAAATGTTGCCATCAAGGATATAAACGGAAAGAAAGTAGAACTCAGTAAAACAATTGAGAACAACAAAGTGATGAACTCCAGAAAATGGAGACAGTATTATATTTGAAGCTTTACCTTGAAAAAACTCCTTCTAGTAGCACCACCCCCTTGTATGGTATGGTATGTTGCCACGTCATTTGCATACATGATTTGTCAGTGGGCTTTCTATTGTTTACTTATATTTTAAATACTCGCAATAAAAGAGAGGTCATTTGCTTAGATTTAACACCTATATTGGCTATATAAAAACAATTCATTAATAAAATCTTTCTTCATTTATTTTAGTTGCAACACTTTTTAACCTTTTCACTTTTTGACATTTCATATATTAACTTTGATCATTTGTACTTAATTTTTTTTTTTTTAAAAAAAAAAAAATAAAATAAAAAACTGTCAAATAGGAAAATATTGTTGGATTGGCCATATGCCTACCCAGCTGTGGTGATGCTGCCCACTATAAACTCCTTCATATGCTGCTTAAATCCATGACACTCATCTTTAATATCACTACTCAATCCATCTCTAAATAATATGCCACATTGTGTACTCCGTACTTTAGGCTGTCCCAAAAAAGTGGACCACTGTATATTTTGCAAGTCAAACATTGAACTCTTTTTTTTTTTTTTTTTTTTGGTTTCTGATACCTCTAAGTAAGGGCTTTATAGAATAACTGCACTGCTTTGATTAAGCTGAAATTCTTATGTAGTGGAGAATAGTTTTGGAATTAGTATTTAATTAGAATGTTTGTAAAACCTCCATGTATTAGACTTGTTTGAAAACCTATCTATTTTCAGGGTTCAATAGCTGTTTGTTTTTGCTGCAGTTGCTGCAGAAACTGTGTGGAAGGATTGAGAGGTTGCTGCTGTTCAAATTGTAAAACTGCTCCACGGCTAAGACCTGTTTTGTTTGGAAGTGTACGGTACCAAAAATGGCATCTTTATCGAGATAGTAAGGTTAGAGAAGAGATTTCTTAGTTTAAATCAGACAGCACTAACATCTCTCTTTTTGCGTTTGATTTTATGTTATCATCTTCTATATTGATGTGTAGCAGACTGAACTTTTAGAAAATTCAATGCATTTGTGCCTTTTGTAAATATATGTGATGAGAATGAAATTCGAAGTCCAGGATTTTGATTAGGTTGAGCTTTCAAGTAAGATTCAAATTTTCACTTCTTTCTTTTTTCATAGTAGCTTTGAAACTTCTTTGGTTGTAAGTAATTGGTTCTTTTTCCTTCATTATCCATGGCAAGCTGGTAAAACAATGTTGCACTTTGTGAGTTTTAGTTTATGATTGCCGCTTCTTTATTGCCTTTGGGTAAATGCATAAGCATGATATTTGTCACGGATTAAAGGATATGTATGCTTTACATATTATTTGAAGATTATTTGGTTAACCCTTCTTTAGACCGAAACATAATACTTCCTCCGCCCGTAATTATGTGCAACAAAGGGGTATTACTTGTGAGATATAAAATATTCCTTTGTTGCACATAATTGTGGGCGGAAGAAGTATTCAACTTGGGATTATGAGTGAAAACATGAATTGAATGAGCATATAATGGCCCTGAAATGTGTGCTTTGATTTTTAAGGACTAACTATTTGACTGGGGGAAGATGAAATAGGGAAATCCAGGTTGTTATCTAAAACCCCTAAGATCAAATAAACCTAACTTCGAAAATATGATTTTAATGGCCTAGTAAGGGTTGAATTCACAAGAACAAGAACTAACGGTACCAAACACAATGTTGAGGTTCAGCTAATTTGGATTATTGGTAAAGGAAAGTTATCTAGAACTAAACTAATAATGTAAGAGAACAAGTAAGAGATCAACAAGTAGAGAGCAAATAGAATAAGCAAGGCACTAGAGTCTAGAGGTGTTGGAGTCAAGATTGGTCGATGGAATATGGGTACGGACTATGGAGTATTAGAAAATAGGAAAATTGGTAACAAGGTATATGGGGACATGATATGAACTAGACTTGAAAAAATCGGTTCAGTGTCAAGGGTTTACAACACGTATCTGTAAATGGATAAACACGACAGTGACGACACGACACATTTTTATTAAACAAGTGTGGTTAGTGTTGAAAATTCTAACACAAAAGTAAAACAACTTGACCGGCTTAAGATAAAAATAAAATAAATAAAAAAGCCAATAGATTGTGGACAAGTGTGGTTAGTGTTGAGAATTCTAACACGAAAGTAAAACAACTTGACCTACTTAAGATAAAAAATTAAAAAAAAAAAAAAAAAACCAATAGATTGTGGAATGACTTGTAAATATTTTGAACGAGGCTATCCTTTATTTCATACAACATGATAAAGCGACACTAATTCAATACGAAAAAGCGGGTTTGTGTCAAGAGTCTTTGACACGTTTAGTTAAATGATGGGGTTATTGTTTCAACCTATTTAACTTCAAACACGAGCACAATGCGATACGACACGTTTGCCAGCTATAATTAAAAGTGCATCCATCTCATCTCTCAATGGTATATCCGTGGATGCTTTCTTTAAGACTGAATTTAAAACTTCTTACCTTAGATCTATAAACGTGGAGTTCAAATAGAGCAAATTAATTTATAGACTCATGTATACATTCTCGTGTAACCCTAATCAAATCTACTCCTACGCTATAGTTCATTGGCCAAAACAAATGCTATAAAAATTGAAGAAAACGAGCTAGTAAAGAGTTTAATAATTAACCCTTAATCCTACCCCTTAATCCCTTATGAACTATCGATTAACTCATCACTTCACCTCCAGCTAATAATTTTGTAAACGACCAAAACACTATCAATCATTCATTAAGTGAAGAGGTGTTCGAGAGTACTAACAGGGTAAATTCGGGGAGACAATGATTGACAAAAACTTGTTCGACACCGAACGGAATCAATCTAGCTAAATAATGGGCTATAAAATTCCCATCCCTTTTTACACGAGACCACGAAGTAAAGCTAAAATAAGTACATAATTCTAAGACATCATCAAGAACATTGTCGAGGTCCGATGAAAAGGTTGAGGCTTTGTCCAATCCATCCACCACTACTTGTGAGTCAGACTCTAGCACTTCTTTGAGTTTGAACTTTTTGCTCAGCTTTTGTCACCAAGGAAAATGGCCATACATTCAGCTACTGCCGGCGACCAGAGACCTTTGACGTGCCTCGTTCCTGCAAATAAAACTTCACCCTTTGCATTCCTGGCCACTGAACCGAGCCCCACCCAGCCACCATCAAGAAGCGCAGGGTCACAATTCACCTTAATGGAATCACCTAGGGGTGCCTTCCATAATTTGGGACTTTTGCCACGCATAGCAGTCCTCCCCCCATATGTTAGACTTTGATGCCATATGTGCCACATGAGAGTAGAACTTGTCTGCCTATCTTTCAAATCATATTTACCCCATGCCAACAGTAATACCCAGTCAAGACAATCATTGGATTTATAGTCCCTGAGCAAAACTTGACAATTAGTATTAGGCCACAGGTTCTTTACAACATAGCACTCATAAAAAGAATATGTACCATTTTTCGTGAAACCCAAGACCTCACATCACATGGAGCACGAGAACTAATAGGAATTGACAGAATGCAAATCTGATCCCGCTCATTGAATATCGACATTCCACTCATTTGAGTCCGGCCTGATCAAGTCACTCACCAAACTTGCAGCCTCTATTCTCGGTGTGGTGATAAAGTGATAAATCTCCCCTGGTCATCAGCAATCAACATCTCGTGCCAGATACTAATTTGATTCCCGTCCCCAACTCTCCAAAGCAGTCCCTCTTTTTACAGAGCTTTAGAACTCCAATTACTCTTCCACAAGAAACTCCCATTTAATCGCAAAGAAGACTCAAGAAAGGAAGCGTGATGGTAATATTTCCCTTGGAAAATTCGAGTAAGCAGGGAATTTGGTGCTTGGTGTCATACGCCACATTTGCTTACCCAAAAGTGCTATATTGAAAACCTCCAAATCTCTGAATCCAAGGCCCTCTAAATACTTTGGAGCGCACAAAGACTTTCAATTGCGCCAGTGCACTTTACCCTTAGAGGAAGAGCGCCCCCACCAGAATTTTGCCACCATTGACTGTATTTCATCAAGAATGCCCGTAGGGATTTTGTACACAACCAGAGATATGTTAGGATGGCCAATATCAACGAGTTTATCAAGACTTCCTTCCTTGCTCTAAAAAGTAACTTCTCCTTCCAACTATTAAGTTTCTTCCATTATCACTAATATATAAAGTCGGCCTTGCAGCCAGGCCACGAGACAACAACACTTGGCATTCCAGATTTTCTCCAAGTGTCGCGCCATGTACGCGACAAAATTTCTCCAATGTGTATTTCTTTAACTCAACTTTTGGCTTTAAATATTTGGCCATACAATACCATCTAAGTCTAATATTTTCGTAGTAGCTCAATAAGATCGGAAATTATCATAAATCTGCAAATTCCTACAAGATAATACCAACTCTACAAAACACTAAAATATGTATATTACTAACAAAAATAGCACTATAGAGCTCAAATAAGCACAAATATGACCGTGAGATAGGAATAAATATATATTAAAAACAGACTCATCAGAATACTCCAAAATCAAAGACCTGAACTCAGCTTAGAACTTTCACAGACAGGGGATAGTAATTCTTTGCTCGGTAGTGATGTCTTACCTTTGATCTACTACAATTCTGTTTAGAAGAGAAGTGAACCATTATCACTGCACAGAGCTATGAGGCTTCAAGAATTTTAGCCTCCTTACACTTTCATCCACTACATGGAAACCAGCAATCTCCAAATCATCTCCAAAAGTTGGCCCTTTTACTCATCACTGAGTGCCCCGCCCCACTTTTAGCTGTTAACACCTACAATTTTTGATGCTCTTCATTTTACTTAGCAAAAAAACTCCGGATATCACATAATATATTGAGTTTCGCTTTAGGACCAACATAGAGTGTAATCAATGTGATCTGTAAGTCATGCTTGAAACGGACAGTGGCATTAAAACTCTGATGACATCCTCCAGAACAGAAATACATTAAGAAAAACAATGTCATCCTTCAGCTAGCTTAACCTACTGTTGTTATGCCCATTTGTTCTGCACTAGTGGCATTGAGCAATGAAAGTATATTATGTTCTAGCACCAAAAAGAAAAAGTATAATAGGTTTGTATGCGTCATTCGAAGTGCGCCTATGTTAAGCATGTTGTGAATATGCTTGACACTCGTAGGAAGTAAGAATTGACATATACGATTAAGGACACGATTAGAGACAAAGCAAAGTAGGAAGCCGCCAACAAATTTTTAAAGAACTTGTAAACCGTTCACGGATCATTTAAGGCAATCACGAATAAAGGACAACGAAAGGCAACAACAATTGACCCATGAAGGTTACACCCCATTCATAATCCATGAAATTACTAACTCCATATGGTTCGGAACCACGAAAGGAGGATCAGGAATGATGGTATGAAGTGAGTCATGGAGTCACATTCGCCCGTATTGGCATCTACTTGATTCTTACTGTGAAAAGTAATTCCTGCGATCTCAAAGGCATGCAAACAAAGATTCAATTTGCTCCAAACTATTATTAGGCTTGGTTGAATGTTAATGCAACATATAATTCTAACTATCACGATCACTTCAATTAAACAACAAGATTAAAAACGAACCTAAACCGATCGTCCAAATTATCTTATTATGCGTGATATTCTGTTGCACATTCCCTTTAAACATATAATATGGTGATTATAAATATAATAAAACCAACATCAACATTGGAAGCAATTTAACCATAATATCGTTAGTCAAATCAAATTATAATCATAACCCTAATCATGATACTAGCTGTTTAACACCGAAATTTTGTTAATTATTAGGTGTCAAATATAAGTAAATAAGGAGATAATATTAAAAAATATAAAATTCTATCTTCAAGATCCCGTAGAATATTTGATAGATATCTTGTTTCCGACACTCTATATAAAGAGGGTCGTTTCAAGTTTAAGGAGGCTTAGATGGAATAAGTCACAAAGACCCCATATCCTCCCTACGACCAAACATTATAGGTCCATAGTATGGAATAAGCCGATAAGGTTCCGTACTATAAACACATATCAAAACCCTAATTCTTTGGAGAGAGGAATTAAGAGATCTACATAAATTATCAATGAAATAATTGTTCCTGTATATTTTTCTACCTTTTTAATCATATATTGTAGGTTTGAATTTTTATGGTTTACAAATTGGCACGCTCAGTGAGACAGTTTTTGCTCTTCATCTCCGCTCTCCAAATTTTAAAACTTGCAAATTTAATGAGGGTATGCCAAATTTGCTTTCAAATTCTACAGGAAAGTTTCGAGACCAAGTTGCATCTGATTTCAAATCTTCACAACAGATCTCGAGGGGGTATTTGTTGACACCGAAATTTTGTTAATTATTAGGTGTCAGATATATGTAAATAAGGAGATAAAATTAAAAAATATAAAATATTATCTTTAAGATCCCGTAAAATATTTGATAGATATCTTGTTTCCAACTCTACGACACTCTATATAAAGAGGGTCGTTTCAGGTTTAAGGAGGCTTAAATGGAATAAGTCACAAAGACCCCATCTCCTCCCTACGACCAAACATTATAGGTCCATAGTATGGAATAAGCCAACAAGGCCCCGTACTATAAACACATATCAAAACCCTAACCCTTTGGAGAGAGGAATCAAGAGATCTACGAGAGTTGTAATCCATAAATTATCAATGAAATAATTGTTCCAGCATATTTTTCTACCTCTTTAATCATATATTGCAGGTTTGAATTTTTATGGTTTACACTAGCAATAAAAAAAAATAAGAGTAATTAAGTGAATAAATTACTCACGTTCCGCGCTTCTTTAAATTACTACATCATGAATAAATTGTTAGTAACTTCAATAAAAATATAAATCAAATTGAAACAATTAAATTAAATTAAAAGTAGAGTAGATTTGGTCCAAACCCTCAATCGGTTCTACCTTTCACGCCTTGGTTTAAGTATGAAACTTCGGGTCAAGTATGGACTCCTTAGAGTGGTTGGGGGAAGTATTGTGGAAGTATAGGGAGGCTAGTATTTAGGCTAAAATGGGAGAAGAGAAAATGAGTAAATCAGGTTAGTATTTATAGAGAAAATGCGTAGGGTGAAGCACGAAACCCTAGAAGTGAAAAGGTGCCGCAAAAAAACCCTGGGAAAACTCCGCGTCACGGTATGTGCACCGCGACACGGCTCGAAATACCGTGACACGATGCACAATACCTTGACACGGTATCTATACCGTGCTGCGTATTTTCCAATTTTTACTCGTTAAACTATGATAAATTTTGATCCGTGACTCGGAATAAGGCATATAATATATCGTTGGAAATCTTATCAAATATAATTTCCAACGCAATTAGAATAAGGTCAAAATCTTTTGTAGATTTTAAGATATGGCGATTTTAGTTAAAGGGTGTCGGTTTTGGGCCGAGTTTAGTGTTTTGCTTATATCTTTTTCGGTTTAAATCGAAATTGAGCTTATGATATATTGTTGGAAAGCTAATTTAAAAGCCTATCCAATTAAATAATATTTGGATCAAAATTATAGGGACACAAAATCAGATTAGCTCGATTTTGTGATGTGGACACGAAAAGAGGAAAGTAAGTTATGGTTTAGCAAAATGGGCTAGGAATTGGGTTGGTTTATGAAATGTATTAGGATTGAATATGGATTTAAGCACTCCAAGATTAAATACTCAACCTGACTAATAATGACGGTGAAAGGTTGTTCATCATCGAGTTTGGTTTTGAGAGACATTTTTAGGTGTTTACAAGGTTCTTCACAATAAAGAAGGGAAACTCAATTTAGTTTCACACAATTTTATTGATTTCAAAAAGGCAAGTTCTTACTAACATCAATTTCCAATATCATTCTACTGATGAGCTAATCATAACTGTAACAATTCCTATGTCTAACTATGGATCGTCACAGGAGACACAAAATCTCGATTTCAATTCGAAACGACAAAATTACATGATAAACAATACTAGAGGTATGATAAAATTTTCTCTTTTTATTACAAGGATAACTATTATATATGCTCTAAATTAGAGCTATTCATGGGCAAGATAGCTCGCTAAGCCCGCCCAACCTAGCCCGCAAAAAGGGCGGGCTTGGACAACCTTCTTAAAGAAATTGGATATTTGGGCGGGCTAGGCTCGACCTGTTAATATAATGGACGGGTATGGACAAGAAAATATTTGTGGGTTAGCTCGCCCGACCCATATAATAATAATAATAATAATAATAATAATAATAATAATAGTAATAATAATAATTTAATAATTTAATAATTTTATTTAGTTAGTTAATTATGACATACTTTGTGTATGTTAGAAAATAAATACAAAGAGACTATATTGAACTATAAGCTTTTGATAGTTACAATTTTTTTTTTTTTTGAATTTTATATTTTATTATTAACACTTATTAAATAAATTTTTTCTTTCATATATTTATAACATATGTTATAATTTCAACCATTTTTTAATTTCTATTATCATTTGTGAACAAAAAATTTTAAGACAACTCCACCAAAATAATTTTAGCATAGATAAATAATAAAAAGATTAATTAGTGTTATAAAAAATAAAACAAAAATTTAAGGCCCGTTAGCCCGCGAGCATTCTAACCCGTTTAATAAGCGGGCATGGACATAGTATTAAGCCTGCATAAAAGGGTTCAGATTTGCTACATAAAGCCCTTTGAACAAAAAAAAGCATAAGCCTTGCCTGCTACTTGCCCAAGCCCGCAAATAATTACCTCTACTCTAAATCTAGAGCTAAGTCATACAACCACCATAGTTATAAGCGTTACAACACGCATTGTGACTATAATAATGATTCTATTCAAGACAACAAATATATTGTTTGTGAGCTGGGGGCATGCATACATAGAGAACTATTTTTACAGTTACAAATCATTTTCAGCTCCATGGTGTCCACCTACAAATTAGTGGAAAAATTATTCGAACGCTAAAACAAATTGAATTCACAATTATTATTCTTATAGCTAATAAACAAAACAAGTATCATTATTATATAAAGTGCTATAAAACAAGATCGACTAAATTCAATCAAAATAAAAATAATTGCACTACTTACAATTTGCATTTACCAATATCAAAAACAAGATAGGGACGGAGATAGGTTCAAGAAAATATGGTCATCTAACCCCACCTAAGTTTTGTAAAAAAAAAAAAAAAATGTTACAAACATTTAAAAAATAAAAAAGTTACGAATTTAAATTGAATTATTATAATGGGAAATACGATATCAAAATTCAGAAAAATCTATCAATGCAATATACACAAAGTTGTATGTGCAATATGTGTGTAATATACAATATATAATATATAATATATTAAAATTTCTGTCTAATTTCAGAATTTAGGTTCTTTCTTTTCTTGCAATGAATTTCAGATATAATATTCTTTAATTTATGTACTGCTTGGCCTTACAATAATACGTACAAAACAGAGAATATAAACATAGTAATTCCTCACCTAGGTAATCTAAGACATACATAATAATGATAATAATGATTGTCTTGTTTAGCTATAAGGATGCCATAAAGATTTATAATATAGATTCAATTTATTTTAGCGTACAAATATTTTAAATAATATAGATTTATAAGGCACACTATAATCTTTAATCTTGAATACAGACTACTTAACTGAGAGTCCAACCCAAAGTCCAACAATGGAGGAATATGTAAGGCAAAGAGTGGCAAGTAGATATATTAGTTAATATATATACCGTACAAAGCTCAAATCCCTCTATATGGCAATTAGTTGTGTCTTTGTTGTAGAGGAGTACCATTGATGTAAATGAGCTTGTGCTGGTCAATGCATACATGAATACAACCTGTATTAAGAGTTAAATTACATTAAACAATTATAATTAATATAAAAGAAATTAATATAAATTATATCGAGGAAAATTAATA
This sequence comes from Chenopodium album, assembly GCF_948465745.1. Classification (NCBI taxonomy): domain Eukaryota; kingdom Viridiplantae; phylum Streptophyta; class Magnoliopsida; order Caryophyllales; family Amaranthaceae; genus Chenopodium; species Chenopodium album. The sequence goes on from NC_137847.1 coordinate 19,011,836, forward strand.
CAACATAAAAAAATTATGAAAAAACATACCATGTCAATGAAACAAATGATACGGTAGATGAAAGCGGTCCGAAGATTTATTTCCTTTATCAGGAAATAGATCTCTCCCATATGAGGAGAAAGCTCCACACGTCCACCATCCCCATCGCAAACATCAAAGCACTAAAAAAATGTTATAAATTGTACAAAAGTAATTATTATAATTTCAATAAAAAAAATGAAGATGCATTACCTAGACCAAATGCTTTTAGTAAATACGAGTTGTTTGCTGTACATCACCAGGGTAGTAGATAAACTAGAAAAAACCATCTGAGCGACTCGTAAGCAAATGCTAAAGCGCGTAACACAAACCCTCCCAATTTTGCAATAATAAATCATCCCTTCATATGAATCATAGATCTCCAAAAACCCTAGAATTAAATACTCACGTATAATTAAAACTAAACTAAACAAAAAATAAGCATAACTAAAAGAAAGAAGAAGAAATTAAAGAAAACAATAATAATAAAACTAATTATAAAATCGTACATAACAAAGAAAAACTAATAATCTATCTATACATTATACTAAAATAGGGTATACTAGCTCCATGGCTGACACGTGCCCTATTTTAGTGTTGGGTTTCGATGAATCCGACTCAACGCGAAAATAAAACCCTAGCCAAGAACAAACTCACAATTAATATAACAAAATGCATAAATAACAAGAATAGAGAAAAGACTAAATTACCCTTGTAGCGTGCTTTGCTCACCCGGACGGAGCTCTTACTTGAGAAAAACCGAGCCTAACAAATGGCAAGGACCTCCAACGAAAGTCCACCCACAACTCGACCCGACCGGTCCAATACTTGGAGGTTAGCCAAGTTCGACCAAAAAGACTACCATAGTAATAATTGGGCTTATAGGTTTTCTCTCAAGTAGAGATGCCTAATTGAGCTCTTACTCAAGTGAGTTTTCCCATATCCCAAGTTGGGTATTACTCAAGTGAGAATCCACTCTCCCATCAACGTGGGAGAGTTGGTAAAATCAATTTTCTCCTTTTATTTTTAAATCAAAAACAAAAGAAAATAGCCAACGACTAATTAATCAACAAGTTGCATACTTAGAGGAGGGGTTAGGTAAGGACCACAAGGGAAAGGGGGGGGGGACCAAACTTGATCCCCAAGGCTTAAAGAAAACCAGCCCTCATGCTCCATTTGCCCCAATCAGCAGCTGCCACGTGGCAGGCCAAGCCAAGCACCCAAGCAGCGCCTACCTGACGCTTGGTGTGCGGCTGGCTGCTGCTTGCGTGGCTGGCGCAGCACCATGCGCGCCATACTGCTGCTAGCTGGCGCGCCATACATGCTGGCCCTGCTGCGAGCTGCTGCGGCATGGCTACTATGCTAACACGCCATGCACACAATGCTGCTGGGTGGCTGCGGGCTGCCACGCACATGCTAGCATGGCTTGCTAGCCATGTGCTGGCAGCCTTGCTAGCCATGGTGCGCTAGCACGCACCAGCCAGCCTAGGCTCGTCTTGGTGCGCTTGCTAGCCACCTTGGCTATACCAAATGCCCCTAACACTCGGTTTTCTCGGGGCATTCCGATGCTAGGGGTATTTTGGTAAATTTTTGATTAATTAGTGATTTTACCGTCTCGTCTCGAATTAATTCGACTCGACTTGCGACGCTCCTAGCTCGATTTTCGACATCTAAATATTAATTACTTAAGCGACTCATTAATTCCTTCCGAATTAATTCGTCGTGTCGGATCGTTAGTTGCTTGGGTGTGACCCGAATGGTTCAGTCAAGATTAAGCTGTAATATTAATTATGCATTAATATTACTGATCGGGAGCGGCCTCCACCTTGGCATTCCGATCACTTGAACTTACTGAATAAATAGCTTTTCAATAGCTACGAACCCTCTACCGGAATAATACACTTGTTCGAAGGACACCATTCCTATCATTTAGTTTTTTATTTTTTAGTTTTAAAATTTAAATTTTTTATATTAGCAAATGATTTATATTAGTAAAGTATTTATATGGGATCATATCATATACATGATTTTAATATGAATATTCCACGTGAAACTTCCATACATATAAAGAATATAATAAAATATTTTACCTTATAATTTTCTACCATATACTTTTATAGATATTACAAGTATATATAGCATATTTTTAATATCATAAGTGAAATATTTTCAGTTAACCTCCCTTTTTAATTTTTAAGTTTTAAATGAATTTAGAATTTTGGAATATTAGAGGTTGCGTAAGAAAAAATGCCTTATCTAATGTTAATGATTTATGCTCGGTAAATCGTATTAATGTAATGGCATTATGTGAAACAAAAAAACAATCTTCTCCTAGTCTTTCGGAAATAGCCAAGTGTGGCTTTAGGACTTTTGATTTCATCCCAACTTTGGGACTTTCTGGTGGTATCTGGTTAATGTGGAAAGATAGTTTAGCTAATCCTTTTACTTTATCCATTGTAGTTAAAGCCAACTGATTTATCTAATGTAATGTCTCTATTATTAATTTGAATGTATCCTTTATTTGTGTTTTTATTTATGCCCCTGCTAGAGAAGAACAAAAAGAATGCTTTTGGTTAGAGCTAATATCATATTTAGCAAGTATTAATGGCCCATTTATAATAATGGGTGACTTTAATGAAATTAGTGACACAAAGGATAAACAAGGTGGCAACACACCAACGAGTAAAAGATTTCAAAGAATGAATGAATTAAAAGCAAAAGTAGATTGCATTGAAATTCCATTTACTGGAGCTCCTTTCACATGGAGAAAGAAAAATATGGCACTGACAACATTTTTGAAAGATTAGATAACATTTTTGAAAGATTAGATAGGGGTATGTCTAACACAAATTGGCTAAACACATTCCAAAATGCAAGAATTAAGCACAACATTTTTACGACATCAGATCACTGCCCAATTAGTTTGTGTCTAGAAAATCTATCACCTTTGAAAGCCCCACCATTTAGATTCGAAAAAAATGTGGACAACTAGAAAATGTTTTGAGAATTTGGTTAAAAAAAATTGGTGCACCAAATTTAAAGTATCAAATATGTTTTGCTTACTAAAAAAACTTATACTTCTTAAGAAAAACGCAAAAGAATGGAATAAACGTAGATTTGGTAACATTTTTAGACAATTAAGATTAGTAGATGATAGTCTACAAAAAAATTCAAGCTCAACTAATTAGTAAACCTGATAATAAGGTGCTACAGGTAAAGTATGATAAGTTGCTAGTAAAGAGAAATAATTTGTTCTCCTTTTCAAACACCTACTGGAAGCAAAGAGCTAGAATAAACTCTTTAAAATTAAACGATTAAAACACTAAATTCTTCCAAGCACATGCTACTATAAGGAAAAACAAAAAGGCTATAAAAAAATTTAATCTCACAAGGTGGAAAAACAGTCTATGATAACAATTCAATTAGCCAAATCATGAATGAAGAATTTGCTGCTAGATTTACAAGCAACCAAAATTGTACTTTTAACATTAGTGCCGATTTTGATCTTTTAGATTCAATAATTTCTAAGCAAGACAATAATGAATTAATAAGAACAATATCCGACCAAGAAATTTATGAAGTTGTTTTTGAGATGGACCTTGACAAAGCTCCGGGACCAGATGGGTTCCCAACTTTTTTTCTTTCTAAAATACTGGAAATTGGTTGGTAATTCCGTCGTAAGGGCTATCAAAGCCTTTTTCCATTCAGGAAAAATCTTAAGAGAAATTAAACACAAATTCCTAGCTTTAATCCCAAAAGAAGATAATCCCGAACAAACTAATCACTTTAGACCCATAAGCTTATGCTCCACTCTCTATAAAATAATAGCAAAAATCCTAGTAAATAGACTTAAAACTATTCTCAGGAAATTAATTCATCCTCTACGACAAAGAGCATTCACCCCTGAAAGACTAATACAAGACAATATATTAATAGCACATGAAATATTTCACTCCTTTAAAAAGAAAACAGGAAAGTCAGGATGGATAGAAATAAAGCTTGACATGGAAAAGACATACGATAGGATAGAGTGGAGCTACCTATTCATGACCTTGGAGAAAATGGGTTTTTTTCATACTTGGATTAAGTGGATTAGAGAGTGTATTACAACTGTCTCCTGCTCTGTGTTAGTAAACGGTTGTCCAACGGATAAATTCCTTCCATCAAGAGGTATAAGACAAGGAGATTCACTATCCCCATATTTATTTATTCTTTGTGCAGAACTCCTTGCCAGAAAACTACAGTGTAGTAAAAATAAAAAAAAATAAATATTTGGGCATATCTCCTAGTAGGTCAGGATTTAGAATCCCTTTCCTTACTTTTGCTAATGATACCATGATTTTTGCTGAAGCAAGTAAAGAAAACTGTACTCTCATAAAAGAAATTCTTGATAAGTATTTCTCAATGTCAGGACAACTAATTAATTTTAATAAATTAGCATTTCAATGCACAAAGAATGTGACCAACGATGAAATACAAATGTTTAGTGAAATACTCCAAATGAACAATACAGATTATTTGGGTAAATATCTAGGATTTCCATTGATTGATAAAAGAGTGTCTAAAAGCACTTTTATGGATTTAGTATATGGAACAAAAAATCAACTCTCAAAGTGGAAAGCAAACTCTCTTTCCCAAGCAGGTCGTACAACGCTAATTCAAGAAAATTTAGCAGCAAAGGCTAATTATCAAATGCAAAGCTTTTCCCTTCCGAAGTCCATAAATGTTGAGCTGATCTACAGAAATTTTTTCTGGAACAAAAGTCCAGATTTAAAATCACAAACCTTTTTAGTTGGGATAAAATTTAAAAACCGAAAAAATTGGGTGGACTAGGATTTTGAAAGGCAGAGGTTAATAATTCAGTTATGTAGATGAAGCTTTTGTGGAGAATATTAACGGAACCAAACAGTGTATGGGTTAAACTCGTAACGAAGAAATACCCAAAGACAAATCTTTATTTGATTATGAACTAGCTGCTAATTGCTCTTGGCAACGGAGTAACCGTATGAAATTAAGACCCCTTTTTAAACAAGGTCTAAGATGGCAAGTAGAAAATGGTAATAAAATTAATTTTTGGACAGACACTTGGGTTCTTAAGAAACCATTGATACAAATTACTCATAATGTTCCACATAGTCATTTAATAGAGAAAGTGTGCCTATTTCACATAATACAAGTAATGGAATACTACTAAATTAAACCAAATCCTCCCCCAAAATATTGTCAAAGTCATTTGCAACTCCTATATCCCTTCTAACAATCTAGAAGATAAAGTATTCTGGGGATACATTTCTAGTGGAAAATTTTCAACCAAATCTGTAGCTTATTTGGCTCTTAATTATGACCCATCATTAAATGCAAAAGTTTCATACGAATGGATATGGAAAACAAATCTCCCTCCAAAGATTAAAAACTTTATTTGGAAAATTTGCAATGATGGCCTTTCTACAAGAGAATGATTATTCAGAAGCAATGTCACAGTTCCTCTTCATTGTCAATTCTGTAATCATCACACAGAAAATGTAGACCATCTTTTCTTTAAATGTCCATTTTCAGAAGATATATTCAGCTACCTTACCAAGATAGGCAACTAACCCGTCTAAATTTATGGGGACATCATTTAGTAATTCTATTCAAAATATTAGAGCAGCATGCCCATTAGAGACAACACAAAATATTTTTATAGCATGGAGGTTTATTTGGTACATTAGGAATTCAATAATTTTTCTCGAAATGAGTCTTTCAATGTAGTACAAACTTGCATTCTAATCAAGAACTTCACTAATGATTGGTTCAATAATAAAAATATTGAAATATGCGATGAATACAATCCCCATAGATTTTCTAAGTCCCGGCTAAATAAAAATTGCCAAAAACAACGCATAGAGCTTGGTTCCCCCCTCTAAGAAATTTCCACAAGTTAAAATTTGATGGCTCAAAAATAGGTGAAAATAGCTCTACTTTTGGATTTGTAATTAGAGATCATAATGGGAATCTTATTCTTGCAGGGGCAAAGGCTCTCCACCCCGACACTTCAATTCTCCAAGCGGTAGCAATGGGCCTAAGAGAAGGCTTAGAAGGAGCTAAATTCCTAGGTGTTCGTAATCTGATTATAAAAGGCGATAATCTGGCAGTTATAAACGCCACCAAGAGGACGTGGCAATCCCGTGGGAGATATACAACATCATATGTGACATGGAGGTAGCTTTGAACACACTTGATTCTGACTCCATTCACCATTGTTGCAGGAAGACGAATATGGCGGCGGACTGCATGGCAAAGAAGGGGCACCACCATGAAAATTTACTTTGTTCCTTTAATAATTTTGTGCCTTCCTTATCCCTTATCATCCAAAAGGATGCTTTAGGTATCCTCAATCAAAGGGGCTAACCTAGCTTTTCTCACTCAATAAAAAAAAAAAATTACAAAAAAAGTGAAATATTTTGATTATAATCCTTTATTATTTTCACTTATGAAGACTTTTCTTCTTACATTATGTTCTAATGTATTTTTTATTTATGCTAATTGATTCAAATACTGTGTATTTCCTACAAATGTAATTTTAGATTAACATATTGAGTTTCCTAATCGTGAAGATTTAGGAATCCGATAACTAAATTTCATTACAAAAGTTAATGCTCATAGTTTCAAAATAACTTATATATAATATGTGTACTTTATAAGTAACTAATATTTTTCCTTTATCTTAATAATTATCTTCTATTAATATACACTCCATAGCATTTAAATACCTATTTATTAGTGCATATTTTAATTAGATGTTATTGGTCATTGTATATGAATATGACGTGATACTTTATGTTACTATGCTTGTGAAAAAATATACCTATTGGTGGATAAAATACATGTTTATTATTTTTGGGTGGGTAAATATATTGATGAATACTAAGGGGAAATTGGGTATTAGGTGTGGTATAACAAGAATAATTTTAGAAATTTTTTAATCCCCACGAGTGATAGTAAGTGAGAAAGCCTATCTGAGTATTATTTATTTGTATTAATTTAAATTATAAGATAGATTTGATAGATTTGTTAAGAAATTTATAATCCTTTTGAAAAAAATTAAATAAATTATGTTTTATTGACAAAAGAATTTTACTTAAAACAAAACACCATATATTAAAATTAATATGAATATCCAATTAACAATCGGGTTTTACTCCTATACGAATAACCACATAATTATAATTATAAATATGGTCAGGTATCATTAATTTTTGGGTTTTTCTAAGCTATACCCCCCAAGTTCTTCGGTTTCTAAGTTGTACCCATGCATTTTCAAAGTTATAAGCTGTGCCCCCCACCTCACGATATTTATCAACAATACCCTTTGACATCCATACCTGTTAACGAAAGTAAGTTATTTTACCAACAATGGTGTCGTGGCGTTATTAATTTGACGCATGTCTCGTTCTAATTGGTTTAACACTTTAAAAAAATTTAAAAAATCAGAAAATAAAATAATAAAAAAAGGTTATTGTTAACGTCAAAGGTTATTGTTAATAAAAATTAGTGAGGTTGAGAGCACAACTTAGACGTTTGAAAAGGCATGGGCACATCTTAGAAACTGAAGAAGTTTGGGGGCATAACTTAGAAAAACCCTTAATTTTTTTAGTCTACCTTTGATCTACCATCAAAGCTTTTGAATTATGTATTCTTCATATTCGGTTGTAATATTTTTTTTTTCACTTAAAAGCATTTTAATAATTTTTTTTTAAAAAAAAGGTACTACTAAATTTAATGCTACAATTATTATTATTATTAAACACACCACAAATAAGTACATTCTCTAAAATGAGTATCCGGAGCTACGCCCAGGGGCATGTACTAGTAGGATCCTTAAGTGAGGCAAAAAGTAGTATTTGAACAAAGGTGTCGTCCTTGATTAACCGCCCTTCCTTTCTTGACCAAGCGCTGTAAATTAAACCATTTATTTGTTTTAATGACTTGACTCAAATTGACTTTGACTTTATTGGTTTTAAAAACAAAAAAGCAAAAATAGGGTGTATTTTTGAGGATCAAGTAAGGGTTCAAACAAGTATGGTTTAATTGGAGGATTAATATCCGACTTACCCCCCTAAAAAAATGACGGAAAATATGTGCATACAAGACTCTCTAGACATGGTCAAAATGTGACATATTATGTGTGTGCTTTAATAGTGAATGTGAGTGACATACTTTGACTCTTGTGTGAGACCATGAGACTATGTGCCTAGACTCAGTTAAGGACTGAACATGATTACTGTCATTAATAAACCGATTAAACCGTTTAAGCAAATTGATTAATTAGACTTGTCGTGAAGACTCGAGCAAAAGCATGGACTGTCCCCGGACAACAAGACTGTCTCCAGACGCTAAGGATCAGCGCCAGACAACATCTTATCGCCTGGCGCTAATCACTAGCGCGTGGCGCTACAGTCCAGACCTCTGCGCCATTGCTGGAACATTGATCTAGTACTGTTTCCAATATTTTACTCTACAGGGACAAACCTAAAAAGTCGTACTAAGTCAAGTTTGATCAATTTATTTAGACTTTAATCATTTATTAATTAATTAATTAATTTAACAAAGTCCTTTAATTAGTTCATTTAAACCCATTCACAAGTCAAACAAACGGTTAGTGTAAACACATATAGGTTATGCACGAACAAATAATGCACAAGTAGTCAAATAGTCACAATATGATGCAATGAGTTTGCAACCTAACCATGGCTCTAGTTCTCTAAAGTTCGGGATATGGGTTAGTCAAAGAGGGTCCATGGTTATGAGTCCGGATGCACCGCGCGGAAGCGTTACCTTTGGAAGGGTTGGCGCGAGTGGATGGGACCCCGCGAGTTAAACTCGCTTCCACGGTTAGGTGAATTCAACAAACTCGGATGTTGTAGACACCCAAATATGTCTCCCCAAAACTAAACCCAGTGATGAATACCTTTCACGTCATTTGATTATCGAACGAAGTGAAAGTGTGGAAAGTCTAGTGATGAGGATGTTTTTATTAAAATATTTCTCTTTTTGTTTTCAAAAATATTTCTTTTCTTACTCTATTTATGAAATAGCCAGTCCAATTTAGTTTGATCCATGATAAGGGTCCAATAATAGTGTAGTTGGATTGGGCTCGAGAAGAGCTTTCCAACGATATATTATAAGCCCAATTTCGATGAATAATGAGGAGGTTATGGATTAAATTAAATTGGGTTCGAAATGACGGCCTAATAATTATTATTCCTAAAGTTGTTAGGATTGACTTTGATCTTCTAAGAAGGTTCTTTTTAATTCTAATGGAATTAGGACTATTAATTATATTTTAAAGATGTTTTATTTAGAATAAAATATGTTAAATCTGATTTCGAAAAGTGCTCGGACGTATAATTACCTGCAACCGGTTTTAAAGGTAATTACGCGTGTAAAAGTGCGTTGACTTTTAAACCAGCACGAGACGACAGAGTTGTTGCCTGGCGACGAGCTTGTCGTCTGGTGCTGATTCCTGTCGTTGGCGACAGGAGGTATTTTATTCCGAATATGATTTTCTTTGATCCCGTGCTATTTTTTCTATAAATAGGGGTCGTATCTCCTTATTTTCGAATCAACAAGATTCACATCAATCATCTCTCTCTATTCTCTCTCTCTAAAAGCTAGAAGCTTTCCTTCTCTCTCTATTCTTTTTCTAAACCTTCCCTCTTTTACAAAATTCCTCATACATTAGTTCTAGACATACCTAGCCAAGTTCGAAGTTGCCTTCGCCCAAGACGGGAAAGGTTTATAATTTCTGAGGGTTTGGTCCCAAATCCCTATTTCAACTATTTAATTTAATTGTTTGATTTATTCTTTTCCTTGAAGTTACTAACGCGTGTATTTTGTTATTAGAAAGAGGTACGAGGCACTGAAATAAGTAATTTAATTGCTTTATTGATATTTTGATATAGAAATCATGCTTAGATTGTTATTTTGATTCCTAGTATCATGTTAGGATGTCTTATTGCTTCCTAGTACCATGTTTAGGGTTAATTAAAATTTCTAATATCATGTGTGTTTTTATGATGCTTCCTATTTCTTTCCTAATATCATGTTAGTGTCATGTTAAAGCTTTGATCTTTAATGTTTAGTGACATGCTAGGGTTTGTTATTAATCTTGTTAGTATCATGCCTAGGATCTTGCTAATATTATTATGCTTTGAGATTGAGAATATTATTATTATTATGATGATTATTATGTTTCTTGATATTATATTTTATTATTGTTATTGATTGATCACGCCCTCTCTTGCATGTTTAAAGGGAATTTGTACTTGTAATCACGCTTAATAAGATAATTAATAATCTTGTTTAGGGCTAACATGATTATAATTCAAGTGATCGCCAATAATAGATTTGTTTGTGCATTAATATTCAACCAACATAGATAAACAGGTTTAGGGTAAACCTATTGATTGTATGTTAGTCAGAAAGCGCACATGAATACGAGAAGAATAAAGTAGAGGTCTATTATTAGGGCAGTTTCAATCTCTTTTAGGTTGGATTTGTACCTTTATTCCCGAACTTCCTGTCATGGTTCCAGACCTATTGAAGTTAGCAATCTCATGGATCGTTAAGGGGTGTAACCTTCACCTTGTGAACGGTTTACAAGTTCCTAAAACTTGTTGGCGACTCTTTTGCTCTCGTTTCCTTCCCTTTGGACGCCACCATGCTTAAATGAATGATCACAGTGGGGTTCAAGTTTGGGATGGCTTGAAATATTCCCTACAGATATACCCTTCGTTGCCAGGAGCGTTCGATTGGGTAGATGGAGCGTGAATCCTCATAGGGTTATGGCCATATGTAGAACACATATGGGTTTCAGAAAAAGGGAAAAACTCAATCAGGAAGTAAAATCGAGCAAACAGTACTAGAAACTAGTCGAAACAAGAAGGTAGATTTCTAGCTCGGTATTGGAAGAATTTAGCGCGAGAAAATAGCATTTGTCGCCAGACGACAGAGCCATCGCTCGGCGATGACGCTGTTTTCTCAGCGCTAATTCCTACATGCCTTGACAGCTTTTCGTTCTTGAATTTTCCAGTTTTTCGCAGCGTTATTTTGACTTTAGTTGTGACAGATATTTCCCTAATTTCCTACGTGTAAAAATCCTTTTTTTTTACGTATTTCGAATGGTCTTTCCAATGCCGACCTTTTTATGCATATGCCACAATGTTAATCAAAATTACACACACGAAATACTTAGAACTTTTCGAGTCTCATCCACTCATTCTAAATCATTGCCAAAATAAATTTTAGGAATTAAAATAAAAATCCTCCCCAGTGGAGTCGCCAAAAAACTGTAGGGAATATTTCAAGCATCCCACACTTGAGCCCTACTGTGATCATACACTTAATCATGGTGGCGTCCAAAGGGAAGGAAGCTAGAGTAAAAGAGTCGCCAACAAGTTTTAGGAACTTGTAAACCGTTCACTGGGTGAAGGTTACACCCCTTAACGATCTAGGAGATCGTTAACTCCAATAGGTCTGGAACCATGACTGGACGTTTGGGGATGAAGGTACAAATCCAACCTAAATGAAATTGAACCTGCCCTAAATAGGCCTCTACTTTATTCTTCTCGTATTCATGTGCGCTTTCTGACTAACATACAACCAATTTATTAACCCTAAACCTGTTTAATCTATGTTAGTTGAATATTAATGCACAAACAAAACTATTATTGGTGATCACTTATATTATAATCATATTAGCCTAAACAAGATTATTAATTATCTTATTAAGCGTGATTACAAGTACAAATTCTCTTTGAACATGCATAAAAGGTGTGATCAAGCAATAACAACAATAATAAATATCAAGCCACAATAACAACAATCATCATCAATCATAATAATCTCAATCTCATCAAAGCATAATAATATTATTAGCAAGATCCTAGGCATGATACTAACAAGATTAATAACAAATCCTAGCATATCACTAAACATTGAAGATCAAAGCTTTATTCCTAGCATGATACTAACAAGATATAAAGAGGAAGCATCATAAACATTCATAATATTAGAAATATTAGTTAACCCTAAACATGATACTAGGAATTAACAAAATAATCTAAGCATGATTTCCATATCAAAATAATAACAATTAAAATTACTTACTTCGATGCCTCGTATCTCTTTCTAATAACAAAATACACGCGTTAGTAACTTCAAGGAAAATATTAAATCAAACAATTAAATTAAATAATTGAAATAGGGAGTTGGGACCAAACCCTCAGGAATTATAAACCTTTCACGTCTAGGGCGAAGGCAACTTCAAACTTGGCTAGGTGTGTCTAGAACTAATGTATGAGGAATTTTGTAAGAGGGAAGGTTTAGAAAAAGAATAGAAGGAGAAAGCTTCTAGATTTTAGAGAGAATAAAGAGAGATGATGGTTGTGAATGATTGTTGATTGTTCCTTGTTGAAAAACAGGGAATTACGACCCTTATTTATATAAAAATAGCTCGGAATAAAATCAAGTCATATATTCGGAATAAAATACCTCCTGTCGCCGACGACAGGAGTTAGCGCCAGGCGACATGAGCAGGGCCAGACGACAGCTGTTAGTGCTAGGCGACAGATTTGTCGTCTCGCGCTAAGTCAAAATTAAAACGCGCTTTGTACGTGGAATCATCTTCTTAATACGATTAAGCAACTAATTCCGCGTTAAGCAGATTAAAATCATACTTGTGCCAAATCACATATTTTATTCAATATAAAACTCTTTAAAATATAATTATGAATCCTAATTCCATTAGAATTAAAAGGAACCTTCTAAATATTTCTAGAAGATTAAAATCAATCCTAATAACTTTTGGAATAATAATTAATAGGCCCTCCTCTAGATCATTGGGCCACACATAAAATTCATTTCGAGCCCAATTTAATTTAATCCATAACTTCCTCTTTATTTATCGGAATTGGGCTTATAATATATCGTTGGAAGACTCTTTTCGAGCTCAATCCAACTACACTCTATTGGACCCTTATCATGGACCAAACTAAGTTGGACTGGCTACTTTCATAAATAGTAAGAAAAGAAACGCTTTCAAAAACAGAAAGAGAGATATTTTAATAAAAAACATCCACATCACTAGACTTTTCACACTTTCACTTTGTTCAACAATCAAATGACATGAAAGATATTCATCACTGGGTTTGGTTTTGGGAAGACACATTTGGGTTCTACATCCCCTTCTCCTTTTTTTGGACCACCACCACCGGTGGGCCTCCAGCCACCACTAGCGCCAACCGGCAGCAGCGGCGACGCCACCAGCAGGCTTGCAGCAGCCAGCTGTGGTGCCGGCCTGCTGTCCGGCCACCCTTGTTCTCAAAAAAAAAAATCTTTTGTTTTTATTTTTGTTTATGTAATACCCCGTATTTTTATACGTATTTTATTTAAAATAGGTATTTTGTGGGGTATTTAAATAATTTGAAACGAATTATTTATGATATTTTAATTATTAATTTTAAACAAGTTTGGAAATATTTTATAAAAGAAAAGTTTTATTTAATTAATTATTTTACTAAGATGGAATTTAATTTAGGAAAGTTTTATTTTAGTAAACTTTAATTAGGAAAGAGTAAAAAGGGAAAGTTTAGATATGATGGGTTTCTAGAAAAAGGGGTATAAATATTCAACACTTGGGCAAATTAAACTTTGCCCAGAGTGGAGAATACCCAAGATAAACTTTCTCTCCCTTCTCCTTTATTTTTCTCTTTTTTTTTTCCCCTTCCCCTTTTTTGGTTCACCACCACCGGCCACCACCACCCACGGTGGGCCGCCGGCCACCACCAGCACCAGCCGGCAGCAGCGGCGACCACCAGCAAGCTGGCAGCAGCCGGCTGTGGCGCCAGCCTGCTGTCTGGCCACCCCTTCTTCGAAAAAAAAAATTAAATCTTTTTGTTTTTATTTTGTTTATATTCTAGATCTAATTATAAATTATGAGTTTTGTGTTAATTTTATGATGATTGATATTAAGTATGGTGCAAATTAATTTTCAGATTTTAATTCTAATTAAAAAGCCCCAATTTTGAAATCCTAGATTCATAAATAATTGATTATTGAAGGATTATGTTTTAGGATGGTTTAAACCTTTAATTTAAGGGTTTTAAAGCATAATCACAGCAAGTTTTTATTAATATATATTGCTGGAACTTTTGGTAGTATGCTAAAATTAAGTTTCTTGAAAGAATTTCAATTACCCATTAATTGGGATTAAAGTATGAGGTTTTAAACAAATTTTCAGCTTGTTTTAATTAAAATATGAGTGGTTTAATAAGAGTATATATTGCTAGAAATTTGTGTAGAGTGAATTTTAATACTATATTATGATTTTAATTTGTATGAGACTTTGAAGTGAGTGATTTCTATTAGTCGTGGCGATATTAAGATCGTATTCAAGGTATGTTCATGTACTTAGCATATTTTTGATGATATAGTAGCATGCTAGATGTGATTAATTAATTCCAAGTAGTATCATGCTAGATTATGATTGGAAATTGTGGTTAATTTGGTTGTTATTGGTGATTGAATTATGAAGCATGATTTATTTGTGATGGATTATTGATTTGGAAATAATCGTTTGGCATGTTGAATATGAACCACACTTTTATTTATGGCATGATAGAAAGCCCGTTTAATTAAACTAAATGTTTAATTTGGTTTGGAATATTAAAAGGGAATTTTATTATGGTTCATATAATTTTTATTGATGATATAAGCATGGGAAATGAGCTATGTAAGTTTCTATGTACACGAGGAATAAATTGTATGTTGGTGCCTTAGTGCACTTAAGGTGTTTTTAACACCGAGGGGTAGGATTTTTGCAGCATTAAGCGTTTAAGGTGTCTTTGACACCGATGTAGATTTAAAAAGGGTTCAACATTAAATATTATGTGGTCATTAATTATTCAAGAATTAAATTGGAGTGTTTAATTGTTTGAATAATTATAATGTTTGATCTTATTATGATTTGAGAGTCATCACCAAATTTAATAATATGTAAAGAACGTAAAGTGAAAGAGATTACGCACCAAAACTCTTGGAACGTATATACCTTGAGTATGAACATATGGGGGGAGTTATGGGGTTTTACATTTAACCATAACTCCTATTTGGAGTACAGGACGCTGTATTTTCCTTTTATTATTATGCACAGGAATTCCGCCACTTACGAGTGGTTCTTTTATACTGGCACGATTAACTCCCGTGTTAGTACCCCTTTATTGGGGCAGGTTAGGGGGGAAACCTGTTCGATGCGTAATCAAAACCAAATAAATTATTTAGTTACTTAGTTGAGAAGTTTTGTTGTATGTTGTGTGCTTGAAAACAGATGCAACAAGGTAAGTTATGTGTTGATAGGTAAAAGCATGTTAGTGTGTTTAACTACGCTTATGTACTCAGCTTTACTGATTGTGTGTTCGTGTGTTTGTTGGCCTTGTCTTTATCTTGGCCCTATGATGACCCATTTTTTATGGAGAGTAGTGGAAACAAGTAGAGAGAAGCTTTTCAGGTGATGAAGCATATTTATAATGGGCATTGAGTGAAGAGCGAATCATGCTAGTTTCCCTAAGTTTATGATGTATTATTGCTTTAATTATATTATGATATTATTGTTGCGAGACTAATGTAAAGGTTTTGAAATTGATTTAGTTTTGTGAAGGGCCTACTATGGTTCCAAGTTGTAGGTTTGACTTTGTTTTACTTTGGTTGACTTTACTTTTGTTGGTTGACTTTTTAAGTTGAGTCGTTTTAAATATTTTAAAGGAGAGTCTTCCGCTGTGTGTCTTTGATAGTTGTCTTAGCCGTTTTCACGGTGGAGGTATTGTCTTAGATTTTCCTATTTAAAGTTTTAAGCAGGGCAAAACAGGTATTTTAAAAGAAAGGAATTTCTAGGGTGTTACAATGTACGTCGGAGACTTGACCTTAGGATTGAGGGCAATATTTGTGTTATATATTGGTTCTAGAGAGGTTTTCCCATTCAAAATGCTACACACATACGCAGCAGCATCATCCCCTACAATGTGCCAAAAATTTTAATAAAAGATGGCATGGACACCATTTGGGCCCGAAGCTTTGCATGGGTGCATTGCACGCATTGCTTCATAAACATTGCCCTTAGTGTAAGGCCTAGTTAAACAAGCATTATCTTTGAAGCTGATAGTATTAGATACCGCATCAAGGACTCTCGCACAAGCACATTCGAAGGCAGAAAAGAAGTGAAGTACCTTCAAACACATTACAGTGAAGTTGTAAGTTGGTTTGGAGAATCAATTGAACTAACACGAGAGGATTGTAATTCATTACTCAATGAATGGAAATTTACACTATTTGGTCTTTCCACCTCAACTGTTATGAAAAAAAGAAAGCGACAATATTGAGATGACTTATTTCTAATGGCAACAATTCAAAAATTTATTTCCTTAGTTTGTATATGAATCATTACAAATATAAATTAGTTGTCATAGTTGCTATGTGGAAACAAAAAAAAAAATATGATGTCATCTAGCAACAACCTGTAGGATAACTTGTTTTCAACAACAACAAATAAATATATGTTGTCATTATATGTTAGTAAACTAATGCTCAAAATATCGGTTTTAATTAGGTAACGGAAAAGAAAATTTGTTGCCAATGTTTATCGCTATAATGCTCTCATTTTTGTAGTGAGTGAGAGCTTGCTATTTGGTATTATTATAGAGTGGTTTTTAGCTTTGAATTTGTGAGAAATCGATGCCTTAATCCACTAATCACTCTATTTTTTAAGCATTTTTATTTATTATGTGCTTTATGGGGTTGTTATTGTTTTTTATGGCATATTAGGTCCCAAGAATGGACTACAAAGCATCCCGGGAAGTATGCAAGGAATTTAGAGCAATAAGGAGAAGAAGTGAAACAAAAATGAAGAAGAAAGAAGCAAGATCAAAGAAAAAAAGTAAAGAAGGGGCCATAGAAGACCCTGCACGGCCGTGCCAGCCCTTGCTCGTTCGTGCAGGTTTGCTCCAGATTGAGCAGTTGCTACTGCCTATGTCTGCATGGCCGTGCAGAATTAATCACGTTCGTGTAGGAGCTTGGCACGCCAGTGCCAAACCTTGCACGTCTGCGCAGGGTGTCTGGGTTCAAATCAGAACAAACTAATTCAATATTACAAGACCTACATGACCGTGTCAAAATCCTCACGTCCGTGTAGGGTATAGGGTGCCAAAACAATAGCTACTGCTTCATGTTTACAGGTCATGCACGACTGTGCATAATGTGGCACGCCCGTGCAAGAGTCTGCACATCCATGCCAGACCTTGGCACGTCCGTGCAGACCTGCAGTCAAGCCGATTCTTGTTTTCTTCGTCCTTTTTATTTGGGGGTCATATAAATACCTCCCTTGAGCTCATTTGTACGGAGCTTCTTCTTTCTTAACTCCCTTAGGCTTAATCTCATAGTTAATGCATAGTTTTCCTCTCCCGTACTTTAGATTTCCAAAAACTCAATCATTTGTAAGAATCAATTGAAGTTTGTTCTATCAATTTCAACAATTTCTCTAACCTTGAAGCATCAATTTTAGTAATCTCTTTCCTTTATATCTCTTGCTAATTTCCTGATTTTATATGTTTTAATTGCTTTATCTTATCTCTAATTCTTGTTAATTGTTCTTGCATGTTCAATCCATCCTTGATTTATCTTTCTCCTAGTTTGACTGAATTCATGAAAACCCTAGATATAATTGTTAGAATAATTCCCACCGTGTTTAGTGAGTAGTTCCTTAGTTAGGGGTTGGGTGAAAACCCAACCAAGCCATGGTTGATTGACTTGGATTTCTTCATGGTTTACTTTGGGTTGATGTCTCTTTTTACTTGAATTGATCTTTGCATGTGTATTTTGGTGGCCACTTCATGCTCATGTGTTCATTCCTTTACTCACATTGAAAGATGGGGTTTAATAGTGAGTCCTTTCTTGTGCAATTGGATTATGCTATTGACAAGAGGAAAATGTATGTCGTTATCTAACCTTCCCCCAAGTCAAACTAAATTTGTAAACACCTAACCAACCTTATATGAATATAGGGCAAGTTAAGGGTCGATCCCTAGGGAATGCAATGATGAAAACTAGAGTCTAAGTCAAGCTACCTCGAAGATGGAGTTGAGATTATGGTTGGAACTATGGTAAACTAAAACAAGTCTAATCAAGTAAATCAAAGGTCTAAACACTAGGGATATGGGTTCCACATGCAAGTTCAATGATAATGCTAATTTAGAGCTTAATCAATTAATTCAATTATTGCAATGGACAAACAATAGTAGCAATCAAGAGAGTTCAAATGCTATCTCCTATAGGCCAATCTAGGAATCACTATAAAAGGCAAATCAAGAAGAATCACAAGCAAACCCAATCAATTAAAGCAACTTTCAATTCAATTGTTCATGTCATTAAGAGTTGCAATGCAATCTAGATTAATCTTATAGGTTGATCACTCCTAGTTTAATCAATCACATGCAAAACTATGTCAACCAATTTAATTGCAACAAATCAATCAATCAAAGAGAATCAACTAGCAATCTCATTAATCAAACATGCTTCCCCCTTTCCCTAGAAACTAATCTACTCACTAATCATGGTGAAATTCAAGAACAAATAACTAGAAATTGCATTAATCATCATTCTATATCAAAATCTAAGAGAAATCAAAAAGATTCAACAATATCAAATTCAAATCCAAAGAAAAACAAGCAACAAGCATAAATCAAATAGCAAGTAAGTAAGAGATGAAAGAAGGAAGAGATTCTCACTAATATTGATGATTGAAAATGAAGAAATCCAAACTTGATTGACCAAATGTTGAGTTACAAATCCAAAACCAAGAACTTCTCTCTAACTTCTCTCTAAATTCTCTCTCTAAAACTAAGCTAATGAAAAATTATCAAAAAAAGTTTTTTTTTTCAAAAAGGAATTACAATTCTATTTATAGGTAAAGAAGAAACCGGAAAATCCCGCGGCCTCTCTCGATGAATCCGCGGCCGCGGAGAAATGGGTACGGAACCCTCCGCGGGCTTTCTGGGCAACACCCGCGCCCGCGGCAAGATAAACTCGCGCCCGCGGCCAAAGATGGCGTGCCCGCGGCCAAAGATGCCGTGCCCGCGGCCAAAGATGCCGTGCCCGCGGCTAATCCCCTGCTCCCAAAACTCAATCAGGGGGCCGCGGTCTCTCTGAGATGGAGCGCCCTCTCCAGATTTCCCGCGCCCGCGGAGAGCTCGCGGGGCAACCGCGGGAAGCTCCTGCCAAAATCTTGCAATTTGCTCTTCTTGAGCCCGCGCCCGCGGCCTGCTAGAAATACCTTGGAGACCTCTCCGAGGCCTCTCCAAGGCCTCTCTAAGCCCTCTCTAGCCAAATGCTTCTTTCTTACTTGATCATTAAGGTCCCAAATTGATTCCTTTGCAAAGGTGATTCTCCAAATACCTACACAAGCAAACAAAGAAAGGAAATAAAAAGAAAAAGAGCCAAATAAAAGGAAAACACGAGAACCATAAAGAAAAAAGGAGGAAGAGAAACCTAAGGAAAAAGGACCAAAAATAAGAGAAGAAAGCATGAAAAAAAGGGAAAGAAATAACCCTAAAAGACTACCCTATGAGTGCCATAAATGACACTCATCAGCTATTTTCACGACTATGGATGCTTGGTTTCAATGAATACGATGCCTTTGTGTGGTAATTTCGGTGAGAAATCCCAATTATTTGTGCTTCATGCTAGCTCGGAACGACCAAGAGACAAACTCGAGCTGGAAACCCACTTCCTACCATTGAGACTTACTCTTTATCATGTTAGTGTTTGATCTAGGGAATACTTATGTTGTGACTTTGAAAGAAGACAATGTTAAGTTCCTATTCTATCACCCGTGCGTGTATGTTCATGATTTATCCTTGTTATTGATTATTTGGTTTGGTTGGTGTTGAATCCCGTTTCCCCTAGTGTTTATCTCTATAGAAGTTAACTAATCAAACATCAATTTGTGACCGAACTAGCTTTCAGCCATTTCATACCCTTGGTGTTCTTTACCCATTCCCTGTGGATACGATCTATCCTTTTCTTACCCTAGACTTGTCTTAGGTTGGTTTAGGTAGAATTATTGTTTGGTTTAGGGTGATTGTCTAATGACCAATTTTCCCTTTACCAGTGAGCAGACGCCTTAATTTAACTTGGTTTGGGGGTTATAGAGCCTCGATGTTGGTTAAGTATTCTCTTACAGGGAATATACTTTACAACATCATGGCTCTATATGTGAATACAAGACATGGTTTTGTCAATCACAAGGATATGTGATTGACATGAAGCAAAGATCTTAAGAGGATTTTATTCATTTAAATCTTTGGAAAATGGTTTTGTCCCTTAGGGTAAGGCATACCGATTTTGGGCAGTTACCGTAATCTCAGCAACACTCATTGACTTTCTATTGTATGGTCAAAAAGACCTTGTTTGCACCACATGAAGCATCATTACAACTTCCCCCGTTCTATCAATGGTATCATCGCATGTTTAAATGTAAGTTGGTAAGTCTCATTTGCGTTGTTTGCACTCGTTGTAATAGCTTAAATGTAAATGTCAATAATAGCCTTAGTTGGTGTTGTGTGGCCTTCTTATGCCTATAATAGCATAGGGTGCTTTACTTTCCCTTCATTTGTTGTAAACTCGGTTTAATTAATGTAATTTCAGTTGTTTTTCAAAAAAAAAATTAAAAAAAAAAAATTAAAAAAAAAAAAAAAAAACTTTATCTTTTACCACCTCCAAAAAGCGACTAATTTGTTGTAACCACCTACATATTTTAAAGTTTTATTTTACCACCACATAAAAAAAATAAAAAATAAAAATAAAAGTTGGCTTTTCCACCAAAACCCAACTTCGGTGACAAAAAAGTGATGTGGCCCACCATAACAGCTAGGTTTTTTAGTTTTTCCCCAATTTCCCTCGATTTCATTGTTTATTTAAACCCATCTTCTTCATTTCTACATAAAGTTCTTCAAATTCAGCTTGAATTTTGCGAATTTTTCCCAAATCCTCTAATTTGGTCTACCTTAACAATCGTAGCATCCAATTGTTCCAGATTTGTGCTCGTTTAACAAAGTCAGCAGTTAGAGAAATTGGAAGAAGGTACGCATTTCACTTACTTCAGAAATACCATGAATTATTGGGTATATTTTCGCAATTCCTGTCGTGATTATCTTCCAATTGTTTTGTATCCTTGGAATTGTTGATATCACTTATGAATTAAGCCCTAATTTCAGAGTTTAATAACTAGGGTTCATGTTAGTATCAATTAATTTGGGGCTTTTTGAAATTTTAATTGTTTAATATAATTAGGATTAGGGAATGATAATTGTGTTAAATTTAGGGTTTCATTTTTACAAAGAGAAGAAGAATGAGAGGAGAAAGATGAAAAATTCAGAAAATTTAATGGGAGGAAGGTGAGAAGTGAAAGCAATTAAATAGGGAAGGTGAGAAAATGAAGAGAAAGAGGAAAATTGCGTTTTTAGCATTTAATTTGGAGGGAAATAAAAAAAAAAAAAAAAAAAAAAAAAAAAAAAAAAAAAGTGGACCCTACATCACTTTTCGTCACCAGAGTTGGGTTTTGGTGGGAAAAACCAACTTTTTTTTTTTTTGTGTGGTGGTAAAATAAAACTTTAAATTATATAGGTAGTAAAAGCAAATAAGTCGTTTTTTGGAGGTGGTAAAAGTCAAAATTTCCTAAAAAAAAATTTACAAATATTTGAAACAAGATTTGGTGTGTGAAAATAGTTTTGAGACATGGAATGATAAAAGAAAACTAATATTTCGTACTACTTTTAAAGACAAATCTATCTATAATCTAATATCATATCGCATATCACTAATAGATAAAACAGGTCTCAGAGCCAGTCACGAGACAATAACACTTGACATCCATTTTTTCGCCAAATGTCGCAACACATAGGCAACAAATAGGTATTATTGTAACACATATGATGCTAAGTAAGCGTTTTTTGGATAGATTTTTTAAGTTAAAAATGTTGTATAGAGTTTTATTATCATTATACTTCTAATATTTGATCTTTTCAAAATTAATCATAACATTAAATAAATATCCTATAACCCGGTTTTATTTCCATCGTAAAATTCATTTCATAAAGTTCTTTAAAATAAGATCCATTTATAATATATTTAATTTAGTTCAAAAGAATAGAGAATCAATAAAACTAAAATCAGTAAAATAATTTTGGTTTGGTAAAAATAATTTCAGTTCAGTAAAGATAATTTAAATTCAATAACAATAGTTTCAAGTTACTAATAACATAGATATCTATTTACAAACAAAACTACAAAAATTACATTATTATATAACCATAAGCGATAGAATATCGTATGTTTAAATATCCTGCATTATCATAAAGGATTACATGACCGTATTAATAAACACTTTTTTCCAAAAAGTTCACTTTAAAATTTTATCATCCATCTGGGCATCGCCAGGGCACAAAACTAGTATACCATATCATATCATATTACTAATATATAAAGACGGTCTCGCAGCCAAGCCACGAGACATTGACGCTTGACATTCCATTTTTTTGTCAAGTGTTGCGCCACATATACATATTATTGTGACACATATGATGCTACGTAAGTGTAGGGAATATTTCAAACATTAACTTTGAGCCCCACTGTGATCATGCATTTAAACATGGTGGCGTCCAAAGGGAAAGAGGCTAGAGCAAAAGAGTCGCCAACAAGTTTTAGGAACTTGTAAACCGTCCACGGGTGTGAAGGTTACACCCCATTCACAATTACAGAGATCGTTAACTCCATAGTGGTCCGGAACCATGACTAAAAGTTTGCGGATGATGGTATGAATCCAACCTAAAAGAGATTGAAATTGCCCTTGAAGGAGTTATGTCTTCGATAAGTGCAATTACTAGATATATCAAGGATCACTATTATGGAGATAATAAGTTCATTCTATAGGGTCGTCAATATCTGGTGCTAGATATGATAATTGATCTTTGGGTTAGTTAAATAGCCCAAAGCCTTATAGAATGGATCCTATGAGGTCACACAACAAGGGTATTGGGTTAAACAAGTAAGAGGCCCATTAATGGGCCTCATGAGATTATGACATACCATGTAGAGTGTTGGGCTAGAGTAGTGTGTTTAGGATAAGGGTTTTGGGCTTTTGACATGGGCTCTTATTTAGAGATGTGATCTATAAATAAGATCCATGCCTAGGGTTTGAAGAAGTAGTCATAATTCACACACTGTGAATTTTGACATCAAGGCAACCAATCCCAAAACCCTAAAACACTCTCCTCACTCACGGCCCTCTTCTCTCCCCTTCACGTCCGTACGTGCGGCGCCCCTCATGGTGGCTCGTGGTGTTCGTCGTGGTGGTTTGTGGTTAGCTCGTGTCTATCCTCTCCGTTGAAGGTTGATTGAAGCGTTCAGTCACGACTAACTAGCATTAGTGGAGGTTTAACTTGTGCCCGTGGACCAAGTAGAGGAATCACGCTTGGGGTTCTTTATCTCCCTTTGTTCTTGCTCGATCGCACGTGGAATCACGCTTCAAAGGTACAATTATTTGTTCTTTATGTGTTATGCATTAGATCCTTGGATTAGGTACTGTATGAATATGATTCATGTTATTTCCGCTACGTAGTACCTATAAACTCCTACAGTGGTATCAGTTAGCCTATTGCATTTACGCATATTGCCAATAATTCTTTGATAATCCACAATTTTAATTCAATTAGGAGGGAGAATAATTAATTATGGGTCAATTATTATATTAAATGTGATTTAACTCTTGGAATTGATTAAATGTGATTTAATAATGCTCAAAATAGCCATGAAGAGATCCGATTTTTGCCTATTATGCTCGAAAATTTCGACCCCCCAAACCCTAATTTCGAAAATTTCAAAACCCTAACCCTAAATTATGAATTTTATGTTTTGATTTTGAATTAATTCGATAGTTACATATTCATGAATTTAATCTAGTTGATTTTATGTATAAATTATGAATTTTGCATGATCAATGATTTGATTTAAAAGTTAAATTAAATTGGGGATTATTTTCATGAAGAACCCTAGTTTTAAAATTAGATTGTGAATTTAATTTTAATTGGATGAATTAGCATAAAAGTTATGTTTTAATTTATCATGGACCACATGAATTTTATTTAACAAAAGTTGTTGATTAAAATTGAAAAAAAAAAAAAAAGAATTTAAGGTACGGTAGCCGCGGCTGGGTGGCGATTGCCGCACCAGGTGGTCCGGAGGGAGGGGCGAGGAGGGGCAGCAGGTGGATCAGAAAGGTGCAGCAACAGCAGCACCGTGCAACAGTTGCGCGGCACTGCTGCTGCTGTGCGTCGCTGCCTATAGCAGCGTACACCTCACGGTGTACGGCCACCGTGGCTAGCTTCGGCTGGCCACACCACGGTGGCTGGCGCATTTTAATAAAAAAAAAAAATTGTTTTTTGAAAAATTATTTCAGGATAATTACGAATTATTTTGAGATAAAATCGGTTTTATTTTGGATAAGTTAAAATATTTTGAAAATATGATGTTTTATTTTAGGATAAAATCAAATATTCAAAAGTTGTTATATTTGATATTATCCATATTTAAGTTGTTAAATTGGTAATTATCCTAAATTAAAGTAGTTAATTATGGATAAGATTTGTTAGGATATTATGAGCATATTCCAAAAGGATAATAATTGATTTAAATAATGTGATTATCCCATAATTATTTTTGGATATAATTGATTTAAAATATTGTGATTGGCTAGTAATTAGGATAGAATTTCCTAACTTTGTTAGGATAATCTTTGAGGATAAATATGATTTATCTTTTAAGATTAAAATAAGATTTAATTCTATCTCATGACTAATCTAGAATATATGATATTTTATTGATGATCATGAATAATATATGATATTATCTAATTGCTTTAATTAAAATATGAGATATTTAGATGCCATGTTTCCTTTATTGTGAACATTCGATGTTGTAGTTTAGGAAAGCATGATGAGTGATTTATTATGTGGCAATTTTATAATATATGATGTTGTTTTATTGCTATATAATGACTAGTATGGCCCAGTAGATTGCTAAATACGATCTGCGCATCGTGATGTATTTTTGTAATCTTAGTACGGTCTACGTACCGATAAAGTATTTTGTAATTTTATTTTATTTTATTTAAGTAGTAGATAGAATAGAGTAGAATTACAGGTTGCAGTTAATCCAAGAAGCCCATGAAGTGAAGGCCCAAAGGAGCAAGGTGGATGCGATCCATGATGTTTCAAGTGGGAGCATTTACTTTATTAGTTTTCTTAGGATTAGGGGTCATGCTATGTCTTATTTATGCATTCAGTATTTATGCATGTTAGATTTTATTGATGTTTTGTGATGATGCGCTAGAGTTCACTATTTAATCACAACATAATAAATCTAGATCCCAGTAATATTGATGCAGCTTTTCCAATTAAAAACCCGACGAAAACCTTGATCGTTTATGATGGGTCGGCCCTCAGCAGAGCATCATAATATATCTTGGGGAAGTGGGGGTAGGACCGCATATCTACACTTTTAATTGGTTATATTCAACAAGGTTACCTAAAGCGTTTAGAACCTTGAAGCTAAGAGTAATAATTAAACATGCGATGGTTAATTATTCAACCAAGAATTACAAGAGTTGTAATCAGTAAAGAGTTTACTCACCTTGAAAATGTAATGGTTGATTGCAGAGCCTCACTCTGGTTAATTATTGCACGAATAAAGGATCTTGGAATCACTTAATTAAAGTTGGGATCACTTAAATTGAATAGAGTGTTTTAAAGTTACCAATTTAATTCTCTTATGGTACTTTAAATTTAATAAACATAATTGAATTTTGCGTTTACTTATAAGTAACATGTCGTTCTAATTTTATTATTATATTTAATCTCCTCGATTGAAAATAAAGTTGAGAAACGTTCTCAAAAGTTTAAAAGATAATCCATAAACCTATATTCCAATTTTGCTAAGATTGTTCTAAAAGGCAAGTTTTAGAAATTCATGTCACAGGTCTAAGGTTGGTTTTATTCAAAATGTTTGAGTAAAATGCCAACACATCTTCATTTTGAAAAATGTTTCAAGGGATATAATGAGATGAGAGGTACAATCCCTCAAAAGACAAGTGTACAAGTCCAATAAAAACTCTTATCTTCAATATGATTGAATATAAGAAAGTGATTGGAAATCTCTATGATCAAAAGTTGATCAAATGATAGTATTCTTCATCTATTTTATATAGAGTTTAATACTTGATTAAACTCAAATATAAATAATGATAGAATAGACTTAGCAGAATCATGAAAAGAGCTTAAAGTAGTTGAGCAAAGTATCATTTTGAACCTAAGAGAAATGTTCTAAGTGGCTCAAGGAAAGGTTTAGGAATATATGAGGATTGCATTAAGAAGTTATAGGCCAAGAATTGCAAACAAGTTGCTACTTCTCAAACCTAGAACTACTTACATGCTAAAAGTTGTTATGAACAACAAATGTTTCAAATTAAATGGACCAATTCCAATTGATTAGAAACTACCTCATATAGTTGGAAGGTAAAAGAATGGAAATGTTCCAATTTAAGAATTATATTATAGAAATTGATTTGGCATATTGCTACTTCTTGGACATATGATGTCTTGTTTAGATCATTCATTGCACAATGTGATTGGACTTAAGGAAGAAGTTATTGCTAAAGGAGAAATAAATCTACAAGTTTAGAAGCAAATGTTGCTACTTCACAAGTAGAATCTACAAGTTTGGAAGCAAAAGTTGCAACTTTACAAGTAGAACCAGTATTTCACCACTAATAATTGGCTAGAATTAAATAAATGCTATTCATTCTTGCCATTATCAAAACACCATTCAATGTTAGTAATGACTAAGCATCGAAGATTCAAAAACGTGGAATAAATGTTATTCTATGCTTCATTGAGTCATAATGTGTTTTGAATTGCTAAATAGGTTTAAAATTCTATATGATAGAAATAATTAAACAATTTCTATATATATAAATTGTCTCTAATATGTCAATTAATTCGAATAAAAATGAAAATTGCATGCGAAAGATCCAAAGGGATGGACTTTCAATATCATTAGATTATGAATCTATTGATATATGTAATTATCATTCTAATTTGAAATTTTGACTAAGTCACCATTTAGAGAAATGATGATGAGAACTCAAGGTCGAATACATATCGATGTAAGAAAACCAAAGGTTCAAAGGCTAGAGACGGACAACGAAATTTCATTTGTGATACGATCACTACTTATGCTTAATTAAAGCATGGAAGTGAAGATTTTGAAAAGTTCAAAATGTTCAGTATGAAGTTCAGTATCAACTTGACAAGAAAATGATTACATTACAATATGATTGTAATTGTGAAAATTTAAGTCAAGACATGTACTTGGCAACACATTCGAAATATTGCGATATGATCGTAATAATGAGAATTTAAGCCAACACATTGATAAACATCCAAGAGTTGTGAAATCGTTTTACAACAAACTCCGAAAGAAAACCTTGTGAAGTGTTTATGAAGGAAGTTATCAATCTATATGAGATACAATTTGATAATGGATGTAAGTTACCTATCTTCCAACCATTGTTCAAGGGATATACTTTTAAAATAAGCTACAAAACTAAACAGACTACATACGTCAAATCAAATGTAGCAAAGGCTTCATATGTGATATGGATAAGAAAAGTTCTTATTAAGTCTTTCTACAAAGCAAGGAATAAAACATGTATTAAACCGTTTGATGCACGTTCGATTCCTATATAGAGCACGGGGTACTACTACACAAACCATACTTAGCACAAAATGTTTGTTGCTCAAGTAGGTGCCCTTATGGAAATTGTTCCAAAAGGTCAAGTGGGAGTAGTGTAAATCTCAAAAGAGTTTGAGAAAAGCAACAAACAAACGTGGTTCAAACCATGATTGATTCACCCTATGCTAAATATGCCTCCTCAAAAGGCAAGTGGGAGTATAAGAATCTTGAAAAGTTCGAGAGCCTTGAAAGAGTTCAAGAAAAGTGATTTCGAAATTCTTGAAGAAATTCGAGAAGTAATCGAATAAAAGCAACAATATGAGCATGATTCACCTCATGTTACGAATGACAACGCGTGGTCTCATTAAGTGTAATGGGATTAATAACCATGTGTCGAAGGTAGTACATTCCAAGTGCACATCCTCAATTGTCGTTTCTCATTGAAAGCTAAACAAAGTTGTTGTATGAGTTTCAATTGTTGCATAAAACCCACAATGATGACTAGCATATGTAAAACTTAGTCAAAGAAATATGATTTCATATTGACTAAGAGTTCTAAAATATTCATTTTGGACATGATGATTATGCAAGTAATAAGGATGATTTGACGAGTTATAACTCCAAGTGGTTTAAAACCATGAAATCTTAAATAGACTCTAAGTCTGTAAGCAAGCGTATGACACTTGAATAATTTGCCTAAATTGGGTGAAACCCATTGTAAGCAAAGCAGACAAGAAAGAAAAATGTTTTCTAACTAAAGCAAAGACTTGTTAAGGATTCAACAAATTCTTAGTATGACTATGACTATGATGAAACCTTTACATTAGTCATGTTGCAAAGATCTATTAAAGATACTTTAGTGATTTCTACCTTATGAAATTTGGTAGATGGATTTCAAAACACTTTCTTGAAATTGTTCATGAAAGAAGATTTGTATATGATACAATTAAAAGTTGAAGATCCAATAATCCTAGGGATGCATAAAAGATCCATATTGGATTGAAGTTAGCATCAGGGAGTTAATGTTCTTAATTTTGTGAGTTAATCAAATCGTTTAATGTTCTCGTAAAATGAAGAAAAGGTCTTGTATGTATAAGATGTTTAGTGGGAGCTATGAAGTCTTCTTGGTCTAGTACAAAGAGCGATTATTTGTTGCTTGAATAGTCAAGTAATGGTTAATGCATTTTGTATGAAAATCTTGAAGAAGAAGATGAGTACATTTGGGATTCAAGATCTATATAGATAGGTCTCGAAGGATGTTTGAGTTTTGGTTAAGAATCTTATATTGATGAGATTCTTATAGGGTTCAACATTATATTGAAAGGAGTTTCAATCCCATGTAACATGGCACATTGCTTAATGATTCAATACTTTAAGAAAGGTTGATGAAATTAAGACTTTGAGTGATGAACCTTATGCAATTCGCAAAGGATGCATCATGCATGCCATGGACTATACTCGTCTATTTGATTCACGTGTTCTCAGAACAAGTGATGATAGATTTCAATCGAAATCCAATAATGTGACGTTGGAATACAAATTAGAAATTCCAAAGTTCCTTACGAAAGGGCGAAGGAAAATTCTTAGTGTATGGAGATGAAAATGATTATAAAATTTAGAAATTGCAAAATTCATGTTTATGAGAATGTCTCATGAACTCTACTTACTAAACCCCTTCCATAACCAAGGTATGAGAGTCATACTAAGGTTTTTGGATTGAAGCAAGTTATGTAATTTTAGTTGTGTATGTTTTGAGAAAGCATATTACAAAAGTAAATACATAAGCTTGCAGAATTATGTTTATCAATTGAAACAAAGTTTCAATCTTATTTAATCGTGGTTTCAAGATTAAATAAAAATGTCCAAAATAATTATGAATTGATGGGCTCACTAGGTTGATGACCTTTTGAATGAAACCCCACAGGTGAACTAAATTCATATATTATTTAAGTTCCTAGTTCGGAATCATTAAACTGGACATAAATGATTTCAATAATGGACTAGCATGTTAAGATTGATTGGATAGCGCAGTTTCATGGGCTATAGGAGCGTAGTGATGCTCGGTCAATCACATGGATATGCATGAATGATGCATGATTGAACTATAGACCTACTTTGAAGTTCAAGTATAGAACTTCCGGATATATTAGTGGATTCCTTTGACATGAGTGGAACACTGATTCTATTCAATGATTGTTTTGACTGTGGTACATTCAAACGTCTTGCCGTAAATGGGGATTATAAAGGATGTTTCCCGGTCACTTCATGAATTGAGTGGGAGCTTTGGTTGCCATAAGATTGGATTGAGTCTACCTATTTAATTAGGAATGTGTCTTGGCCCCTTGAAGAGGGAGAATTCAGAAAATGCATGGCCGTGCTCAAATGAATTACATAGTAATCATTTGTTTTGTAATTCTAACTCAGATTTCAAGAAAGATTTGTAGATTAATATGATCACGACATAAGATGCAATCATATTATCAAATCGACACACATTGACTTAAGGAATTTGAATATTGCGCACTTGTCTCAGACAAGTGGGAGATTGAAGGAGTTATGTCTTCGATAAGTGCAATTACTAGATATATCAAGGATCACTATTATGGAGATAATAAGTTCATTCTATAGGGTCGTCAATATCTGGTGCTAGATATGATAATTGATCTTTGGGTTAGTTAAATAGCCCAAAGCCTTATAGAATGGATCCTATGAGGTCACACAACAAGGGTATTGGGTTAAACAAGTAAGAGGCCCATTAATGGGCCTCATGAGATTATGACATACCATGTAGAGTGTTGGGCTAGAGTAGTGTGTTTAGGATAAGGGTTTTGGGCTTTTGACATGGGCTCTTATTTAGAGATGTGATCTATAAATAAGATCCATGCCTAGGGTTTGAAGAAGTAGTCATAATTCACACACTGTGAATTTTGACATCAAGGCAACCAATCCCAAAACCCTAAAACACTCTCCTCACTCACGGCCCTCTTCTCTCCCCTTCACGTCCGTACGTGCGGCGCCCCTCATGGTGGCTCGTGGTGTTCGTCGTGGTGGTTTGTGGTTAGCTCGTGTCTATCCTCTCCGTTGAAGGTTGATTGAAGCGTTCAGTCACGACTAACTAGCATTAGTGGAGGTTTAACTTGTGCCCGTGGACCAAGTAGAGGAATCACGCTTGGGGTTCTTTATCTCCCTTTGTTCTTGCTCGATCGCACGTGGAATCACGCTTCAAAGGTACAATTATTTGTTCTTTATGTGTTATGCATTAGATCCTTGGATTAGGTACTGTATGAATATGATTCATGTTATTTCCGCTACGTAGTACCTATAAACTCCTACAGCCCTAAATAGGCCTCTACTTTATTCTTCTCATATCCATGTATGCTTTCTAATTAACATACAATCAATGAATTAATCCTAAGCATATTTAATCTAAGTTGGTTGATTATTAATGCATAAATGAATCTATTATTGGCGATCATTTAAATTAAAATCACATTAGCCTTAAATCAAATTATTAAATATCTTATTGAGCGTGATTTTAAGTACAAATTTTCTTTAAACTTGCAAGAAAGGGTATGATCGAGCAATAACAATATATATCAAGAAACATAATAATTATTGACACAACAAATCATCATCATAATATTCTCAAACCATAATTATGTTTGCAAGATCCTAGGCAGGATACTAACACGATTATTAATAACAAATCCTAGCATGTCAATAAACAATAACAGAATCAAAACTTTATCCTAAAAATGATACTAGAAAGCAATAAAGACATCCTAACATGATACTAGGAAATAATAAAATCTAGGCATGCTTTCTAAAGAAATAGAGCAATTAAATTACTCACTTTAAAGCCTCGTACATCTTCCTATTAAAAGAATACACACGTTAATAACTTCAATAAGGATATTAATCAATAATTTAAAGAATTATTGAAGTATGGATTTGGGACTAAACCCTCAGAACTATCAACCTTTGATGTCGAGCTCTAAGGCAACTTCGAGCTTGTCTAGGTGTATTAGTGTCTCGTAAAGGACGTATGGTGTGTGTTTAGAAAAAAGGTTTAGAAAATCAAGAGAGAGGGAAGGAATAAGCTTTAGTATTGAGAGAGAGAGAGAAAGAGATGATTTATGATTGTTGTTGGTTCCTGAAAACGGAGGAAATCGACCCCTATATAAAGAGAAAAACGACCCAAAAGATCAGAAAAGAGTCAAAATTCGAATCGGAAAAAAACTCCTTTCATCATGGCGCGATACAAAACAGTTTTTTGCAGTTTTTGTTTTTATTATATCTTTTGATCTAGAAATTGGAATAAAATGAATAATATGTTGTTGGAAAGATCTTGAAGTCTACTTTCCAACCCAATTAAAATCAGATTAAAATATTTAGTAGAATAAAAGATATAGACAAAATTGTGGAAGGGTGTCAGATTTGGATAGAGTTTGGTATTTCTATCATATCTTTTTCGTTATAGCTTGGAATTAGGATTACAATATATCATTGGAAAGATAATTTCAATGGCTATCCAACCATCTAAGATTTGGATAAAATTATAAGGCATAAAAATCATATCTAAATATCTTTGAACGTCATTCAATACGAATAGAATTAGGACTTTCAAAAAGAGAAGTTTTATTCAATTTCAAACTCTTGATCTTTATCTTTGGAAAAGGATAGATTAGAACCCTCTAGAGACTTCTAGAAGCTTGTAATGAATCCTAATGTTTATAGAAATATAATTAATATTAATGGACCCTCCACATGATCATTGTGTCCACATATAAAGCTCGATTTAGGCCCATTTTAGTATTTTGGCCATAATTTCCTCGTTATATAACTTGGAATTGGGCTTATAATATATCTTTGGAAAGCTCTTTTTGATCCCTATCCAAGTACAAAATTATTGGACCCGGATTATGGACAAAATCAACTAAATTGGACGTTTTTCATAAATAGGACACGAAATGAATGGTTTTTAGAAATACGAAATGAATTTTTTTTGAATTAAAACATTTTAGGAAAGGGGAAATTCACTAGATTCTTCAACATTTCACCTTACTCGATAATTAATGACGTGAAAGATACTCATTATTAGGTTTGGTTTTTGGAGAGACACAATCAGGTGTCTACAGTAAGCGAATTTCGGATAGAATTTTTAAGATAAAAATGTTATATAGAGTTTTATGATCTATATATTTCTAATAACTCATATATAAAAAATTAATCATAACTTTTAATAAATATCTTACAACTCAATTTTATTTCCATCATAAAATTCGTTTTAAAAAGTTTTTCCAAACAAGATCCATTTATAATATATTTAAATTATTTAAAAACTAATAGAGAATTATTTAAAAAATAACTTTTAACTAGTAAAAATAATGGTAAAAATACTTTTAGTTCAGTATAAATAATTTACATTCAATAAAAATAATTTTAAGTTAAAATAACATATATATCAATTTACAAAAAGTACACTATTTTATAAATAAACGATATGATATCGTATATATGTCTATATATCCTGCATAATCAAAAGGGTTTACATGACCATATTTAACATTCAAGCCAAAAAGTTTATCCTAAAATTTTATTAACAATCTGGGCATCGCCCGGGCACTAATTTTAACTAATATATAAAGCTAAACTTTTAGCCAGGCAACGAGAGAACGATAATTGCGTTCCAACTTTTCACCAAGTGTCGTGCCACATAGGCAACAATTAATTATTAATATGACGCGTAGGATTTATTTAAATATATTTTTTATAGAATAAGAAATATAAAGTTGGATTGGTTTAGATAAATTGTGTAGTATTTAAAAAGCTTGATAGATTTAGATAGATTTCATAGGATAAAAAAAAAACAATCAAAATTACTTTGCTATTTTTTTGATACATATATTTAATAAAAAAATTTCATCAATATTATTATTAGTCATTACATGCCTACTACATAATTTAAATCGTCACAAAATCATATCAATTCCTAACTAATTTTGTATCAATGATATATTTTAAAACTTGGTATATAGATAAAAAGTTAATGTTAAAATTTAATAAACAACCCGTGTAGGGTTTTAGGTACTATAATGCGAAATTTCACGAATCGTATTCGTTGGCACTAAACAGGATCTACAAGCATAACACATAAAGAATCACATACTACAAACCTTTGACGCGTGATTTCCACAAGCGATTGACCACGAACAATTAGGAGAATAAGAGCCCCAAGTGTTGCTACTCTACTTAGTCCACGAGATAGGATTGAACCTCCACTACTGCTATGTAGTTGGGCACGAACACTTCGAACCACCTTCTACGGAGAGGGGAGGAGAAAACCGACCACCACACCACCACTGTGCACCACCTTGCACCAGGAGACCGTACGGATGTACGGACGTAAGGAAGCGAGTAAGGAGAGAGATTGCGTGAGGCTAGGGTTTGGTTGCTAGCAAGTCTTTTCTCAATTGACTGCTCATTATGTTGTATCTCAAACCCTAGGCAAGGCCTCTATTTATACATCATATGTATAATTAGATTCCAAACCAAGCCCATACTACTCCCTCTTCATTCCCATATGGCCGACCACTCCATGAGGCCCAATAATGGGCTTCTTTCTTTTATTTAATCCATCACCCTTTTGTGTGATCTTATAAGACCCTTTCTACTGGGCTTTAGACTATTTGACTAGCCCAAAGATCATTGATTACGTCTAGCAATAGATAATGACGACCCAAAAGAATGAACTTATTATCTCCATAATATCGATCCATAATATATCTAGTAATTGAACTTGACGAAGACATAAATCCTTCAATCTCTCACTTGTCTAAGACAAGTATGCAATATTCAAATTCCTTAAGTCAATGTGTGTCAATTTGATAATATGATTGCATCACATGTCGAGATCATATTAATCTACAAATTATTTCTTAAAATCTGAGTTAGAATTACAAAACAAATGATTATTGAGTAATACATTTGAACACAACCACACATTCTATGAATTCTTCCTCTTCAAGGGGCCATGACACATTCCTAATTAAATAGGTAGACTCAATTTAATCTTGTGGCAACCAAAGCTCCCACTCAACTTTTAAAGCAACCAGGAAACACCCTTTATAATCTCCAGTTATGGGAAGACATTTGAATGTACCACTGTTAAATCAATCATTAAATTGAATAAATGTTCCACTCATGTCAAAGGAATCCACTAATATATCTGGAAGTTCTATACTTGAACTTCAAAGTAGGTCTATAGTTCGATCATGCATCATTCATGCATATCCATGTGATTGACCGAGCATCACTATGCCCCTATAGCCCATGAATTTGTGCTATCCAATTAATATTCCATGCTAGTCCATTTATTGAAATTATTTATGTCCAATTTAATGATTTCAAAATAGGAACTTAAATAATGTATGAATTTAGTTCACCTGTGGGGTTTCATTCACTAAGTCATCAGCTTGATAAGCCCAACAATTCATAATTATTTTGGAAATTTTATTTAATGTCAAAAACCATAATTAAATAAGATTGAAACTTTGTTTCAATTGATAAACATAATTCTACAAGTTAATGTATTACTTATGTAATATGTTTTCTCAAAACATACACAACTTAAATTACATAACTTGCTTTAATCCAATAACCTTAGTATGACTCTTATACTTTGGTCATGGAAGGGGTTTAGTTAGTACAATTCATGAGACATTCTCATGAATATGAATTTTGCAACTTCTAAATTTATAATAATATTCATCTCCATACACTAAGAATCTTCCTTCGTCCTTCCGTAAGGAATTAGGAATTTCTAAATTGTATTCTAACATACATTAGTTTTCGATTGAAATCTATCACCACATATTCTTAAAACATGTGAATCAAATAGATGAGTATAGTCCATGACATGAGTGATGCATCCTTGAAAATGCATAAGGAGCATCACTCAAAACCTTAATGTCATCAACCTTTCTCAAAGCATTGAATCATTAACCAATGTGCCATGTTACATGGGATTGAAACTCTTTTCAATATAATGTTGAACCTAATAAAAATCTTATCAATATAAGCTTCTTAACCAAGCTCAAACATCCTTCAAGACCTATCTCTATAGATCTTGAATCCCTAATGTACTCATCTTCCTCTTCAAGGTTTTTCATACAAAATGCATTAGCCATTACTTGACCTTTCAAGCAATGAATAATTGTTCTTTCCACTAGACCAAGAAGACTTTATATCTCCCACTAAACATCTTGTATACATAACATCTTCATTAGAGATGTCAATTTGGGTATTCAAGTCGGGTTCGGGTCGGGTCAAATCAAGTTTCGGGTTGAATTAGGATCAGGTTATGTCGGGTCAATCTAGCCTCAAATCAGGTTCAGGTTCCGATCGGGTCAATTTCGGTTTAGATTATTCTGAGTCGTTTACCTTTTCGGGTATAGGTCGGGTTTGATTCGATTCAAATTCAGATCGGGTTCAATTTCAGGTTCGGGTTGTGATGAGTCGGGTTTGGGCAGGTTAATAGATGGTACATTCGGGTTCAGGTTAGGGTTGGGTTAGATAATTATTTGGTCGGATAATCTTAAAGTTAGATCATTCTTGGTTTTGGTTCAAGTTCAATTCGAATAAATATCGATGTGGTGAAGCTGAACCTATGTAATTACGCCTTTTATAATTTGATCAAACATTATCAAGATTTTATTAAGCCTATATGCGAAGTAATAGAGAACAAAAGGTATATAACCTGAACAAATTGTACCAATATTTTGTTAAGGATTTAGGGTTTACAGAACTGTACCACCTGAACGAAAGGTGTGTAAATTTTTTTTAAACCTTTCATAACTCGGGTCAATAACAGGTTTTGTTGGGTTAAAATCGTTTTCAGGTTCTAATCAGGTCGAGTACTAATTCGAGTTCGGATTGTTGTCGGGTCGGATTAAATTGGTTGACAGTTACTATCAGACAGGTGCAGGTTCGGGTTTAAGTCATAACGTATTGGATCAAATCGGTTGTCGGTTAACATCAGGTCGATTCAGGTTGGGTTACAAGTCACTAGTTTCACCCCATTGTTCGGGTATAGATCAGGTTCAGATCATTGCCGATTCAGGTCAGGTTCTCAGGTCGGGTCAGTTTTTGACGGCTCTAATCTTCATTTATGAGAACATCAAACAATTTTGATTAACTAAAAAAACAAACAATATTAACTCCATGATGCTTTCTTTGATCCAAAAATGGATCTCTTACACATCCTTAGGATTATTGGATTTTCAAAATTATTTTGATTGTATCATATACAAATCTTCTTTCATGAACAATTTCAAGAAAGCGTTTTTGAAATCCATCTACCAAATCTCATATGAAATGTCTTTAATAGACTTTGTAACATGACTAATGTAAAGGTTTCATCGTAGTCATAGTCATACTAGAAATTTGTTGAATCCTTTAATAAGTCTTTGCTTTGGTTAGAAAACATTTTTCTTTCTTGTCTGTTTTGCTTATAATGAGTCTTACCCAATTTGGCAAATTAATCAAGTGTCATATATTTTCTTACAGACTTAGAATCTATTTAAGATTTTCATGGTTTTTAAACCACTTGGAGTTATAACTTGTCAAATCATCTTTCTTACTTACATGACCATTATGTTCCAAAATCAATACTTTAGAACTCTTAGTCGATATGAAATTCATATTTCTTTGGCTAAGTTTTACACATGCTAGTCATCATAGTGGGTTTTGATGCAACAATTGAAACTTATACAACAACTGTATTTGTTTAGTTTCAATGAGAAACGACAATAGAGGATGTGCACTTGGAATGTACTACCTTCTACACATGGTTATTATTCCAATTACACTTAATTAGACCACGCGTTATCCTTTGTAACATGAGGTGAATCATTCTCATATCGTTGCTTTTATTCGATTATTTCTCAAATTCCTTCAAGATTTTCAAATTAACTATTCTTGAAATTTTCAAGGCTCTCGAACTCTTTCAAGATTCTTATACTCCCACTAGCCTTCTTAAAGAGGCACATTTAGCATAGGGTGAACCAACCATGGTTTGAACCATGCTTGTTTGTTGCTTTTCTCGAACTCTTTCGAGATTTATACTACTCCCACTTGACCTTTTGGAAATGACATCTTTTCCATAAGCGCATCTACTTGAGCAACAAACGTTTTAAGCCAATTAAGTATGATTTGTGTAGTAATAACCCGTGCTCTATATAGGAATCGAACGTGTATCTAATGATTTAATACATCTTTTATTCCTTACTTTGTTGAAAAACATTATAAGAACTTTTCTTATCCATATCACATATGAAGCATTTGCTACATTTTGATTTGACATATGTAGTTTTGTTTAGTTTTGTAGCTTATCTTAAAAGTATATCCCTTGAATTATGGTTGGAACATAGGTAATTTTCATCCATTATCAAAATATATCTCATATAGATTGATAGCTCCGTACATAAACACTTCACAAGGGTTTTTTTCAGAGTTTGTTGTAAAACGATTTCACAACTCTTGGATGTTTATCAAAGTATTGGCTTAAATTCTCATTGTCACGATCATATCGCAATAAATTGAATATATTGCTAAGTAAATGTCTTGACTCACAATTTTTTATCTTGTCAAGTTGATTCTAAACTTCATACTAGACCTTTTGAACTTTTCAAAACTTTCACTCATATGCTTCAAATAAGCATGAGGTGATCATATCACGAATGAAGTTTCATTGTCCGTCTCCAATTGCTGAACCTTAGGTTTTCTTACATCGATATGTATTCGACCTTGAGTTCATGTCATCATTTCTCTAAACGATGACTTTGTCAAAATTTTCAAATTAGAATGATATTTAAATATATCA
This sequence comes from Chenopodium album, assembly GCF_948465745.1. NCBI lineage: Eukaryota > Viridiplantae > Streptophyta > Magnoliopsida > Caryophyllales > Amaranthaceae > Chenopodium > Chenopodium album. Next base: position 19,050,609 of record NC_137847.1, read on the forward strand.
AATTAGAATGATGTTTACATACATATACATATACATAGAACTGGTTTATCTATATCTACCATATAAAGCTTTTAAACCTATTTAGCTATTCAAAACACATTGTGACTCAATAAGGCATAGAATAACATTTATTGCATGTTTTTGAATCTTCAATGCTCGGTCATTAAAACATTGAATTTTGTATGTTTTGTTAATGGCAAGAATAAATAATATTTATTTAATTCTAACCAATAACTAGGTGAGGCGAGATATAAGTTCTACCTGTAAAGTTGTAACTTTTGCTTCCAAACTTGTAGATTCTACTTGTGAAGTAGCAATATTTGCTTCTAAACTTGTAGATTTATTTCTCCCTTAGTCAATACTTCTTTATTTAGTTCAACCACATTCTCAATGAGAGAGAACTAAACATGACATTGCATATTCAAGAATTAGTAATATGCTAAATTAATTTCTATAATATACTTCTTAGATTGGAACATTTCCCTTCTTTTACCTTCCAACTGTATGAGGTTGTTTCTAATCAATTGGAATTGGTCCATTTAATTGGAAACATTTGTTGTTTATAACAACTTTTAGCATTTAAGTAGTTTTAGGTTTTAGAAGTAGCAACTTGCTTACATTTCTTGGCCTATAACTTCTTAATGCAATCCTCATATGTTCTTAAATTTTTCCCATTTGAGCCACTTAGAACATTTCGTTAGGTTCAAAATGATACTTAGCTTAACTTCTTTAAGCAATTTTCATGATTTTGCTAAATCTATTCAATCATAATTCATATTTGAGTTTAATCAATTACTAGTACAAAACTAACCTTAAGTAACACCCAAAAAATGTTACATAATGTGGTAAAAGTGTTATTATAGACAATAGGTAACACTTTAGTGGGTGATACTTCCGCCCATATTCCCTAAGGTCTTATGTAACACTTTGGGTAACGTGTGGTAACACTTTTAAAAGTGTTACTTTAAACTCTCTTATGTAACACTTTTTTATAATATTAGTATCATTTTTAAAGTGTTACCTTTTATTTCTCAAGTAACACTTACTCATCTTCAGTAACATTTTTCGATCATATAGGATCACTTTATCCAACATTACATATCATTTTATCGAACAAATGTATCACCTAATTGATTATTAGGTAACATTTTTCAATCATCTTGTGACATATTGTAGCACTTTATTCGACATTGTGTATCACTTTTTGCAAACTACTGTAACACCTTATTAATTAATAGGTAACATTTATTATTATTATTATTATTATTATTATTATTATTATTATTATTATTATTATTATTATTATTATTATTATTATTATTATTATTACATGTTCAACATCAACGATAGTGAAATTAACATATACGATAAACAATTATTTGAATTTATATAATTTCATAGTTTCTTCACAAAAATCTATAAACACCAATTTTTTGTTTGGCTAAGTAATGTAATAAAAAAAATTAATAAGTCAGCTTCGGCCTTGAAATTAGACCACCAAATTCTACCCACTTCTTTGTTTTCAAAAAAAAAAAAAAAACAGCAATAGTAACATCAGCAAGCAGCACAGCAGATGACAGTGTCCGGACAGCAGATAGCATAAGCAGCGGCTAGAAGGAATTACAGCAGCACGAAAGCTACAAATAGCGGTAGTAGCAGACAGCGATAGTAGTAGACAACAGTGACAGCAGCATGCATCAGCAACAACGGGAAGAAAATAGCAGCAGAAAGCGGTAACAGCTAGCAAAAAACAGGCATCTTGACAGCATAAAGCGGTAACAGGCAGAGAGCAAAAATAGCAGAGAGCGGAAACATTTATGCAATCAGCAGCATGCATCTTGACTTGCTAGTCTAAGCCTTCATCTTCAACCATTTCATCCTATGTATTTGTAAAAGCAACACATATCAAATAACCAGAACAAAAAATAATAATCACATTTAATGCTTTCTAAAAGTGAATATATTAACCATTACCTCATTTTGTTGTTGTTCCAGAGTCTAAATTTGGAACTTGATCTCTAAGCTTTGGATTGGATGACACATTTTCAAGTGTTCGAGTCAAAGTATCCACTACTTTAGGATCAATTTGCTTGAGCGTCTTCATTAATTCTGCTACTGTTTCTTTCACAATTTCGTCTTTATAGGGCTTTAAGAACTCATCAGGAATTATTGGTTTGTTGCTCTTTCCCCTTAGTGAACATATCCCTAGTTGCTTTTTTTTATGGCCTAGCTTATTCATTACTTCAAAGTATGCAACATCTCCATCAATTTCACTTTGCATTTGGACTTCCTCCATCTTGTCCTATAATTGGAAATATAACAAATAAATAACTAGCTAATTTCACACAAATAATCATATTCCAAAAAAAAATGGAGACAAGGAGACTTACAATGTTACTTTGGGTGGGCTCATAAGAAGTTTTGTATTGTTTGTCTGCTTTCCTTTTACGACTTTCTTTGTACACGTGTGCTAAGGATGGTGGCTTCTTTTCAACATCTAGTTGTTGCTAGAATAAAAAATACATCAAAATAAGAATTCAATAAAGATTGTTAAATGATCATAGTGAGAACGATAAGAAAGAAATAACTGAATACAAATATACCAATTTATGTTGTTTCCTCGCGAAAGTCATAGGACCCATAGTGTGCCTATCTTTTTGATCTTTAATTATTTCACTTTTCTTTTTGTTGTCTTCCTACATGCATGCATAGTACACAGTTCATAGCTTAACATCTTTTATTTTTAGAGGGTAATAAGCAATTGTAATACATATAACAGAAACAAACAATAAATTTTACCTGAACTTGTTCCAAATTCCAAAATTCTAGCAACTCTTTGAAATGCGCTTCTGGGATTGTAATAGGTGGATCTGCCAACCTATCACCATCATTGTCATATGGAGTAAAGTGCCTTGCCTTTACACTACATTTATATTTACGCCAAAGCCTTCCCACGGATGACAATACACTTCCCTTACCTTCTTCATGGATAATGAATTTCTTCTATATTATGCAAAATATTAAACAAGAAAATTAGGGAGCGCCAAAAGAAGCGCATCTTAACCAAGAACACTACATTATGCTTTTTATCATAATCTATTTCGAATTGTACTTGTATCAGAATGTATCAGAATTGTACTTATATTAGAATGTATCATAATTTATCACGCTACATTATTCTTTATATCAGAAATTTTTTGCTATGCAGGCTGCTGGATGTGTGATAAAAAATTACAAGGGGGATCTAGTTAAGATAGCTACTTGGCAGAGGCCTACTTGTTTGCTATTGTGAAGGTCAGGTCTTTTGCAGGTAGGTTAAATATGTGGCTGCTAGATAAAGTCAAGTGTATGTTGTATCTTCTCACAATAAAAAACATTGAGCACTTTGAAAATTACAGTAGCTATGTAACTCATACTCTGTATAAAAGACACAAAATACTAGCTTTTGAATACACAATAAAAGGTACATACCTTCACATAACTCCAGATTTCTTCCTTGTCTTTAACATGATGCCAATTAATCTTGTTCAACGGCGCTAGAGAAGCATTACGAGCTAATGTCCCTAAGAATCTTGTAAATGTATCTACGGTCTTATCGTCAGGACCAATAGGCTTTCCCATTTCATTAAGAACAATAAGCTTACGCTCTTCTAATGTCCATTCATGAACATCCTTTCACATAGTAGGTCCTCTATTACGCTTCTTTTTTGGAAGTGTTACATCAACATTAACTGAACAAAGTCATTAAAATCATTTATTGCTCTTAACAAATCTATCTTAAAATATTTAGAACGGAATGATAGTGATCATTACCTATTTGTTCACTTTCGTGCTGATGATTCATTAATGGTTCAACTTGCATTCCTAGCTCCTCGGGGGTAAGAGTACTAAAATCATCAATATACTCATCTTCTTCATCTGCATATTGTTCCAAATTGCGTTCATTTGAACCCATATGATTCTCGTAATCTTTCCTGTAAGTCAGGTTCAATTCTTTGTGGTTGTGAAAAAATGTGTGCTTGCAAACCCCCTAAAAGTACCTGTGAACTAGCCCTGTTAACAGGTTGTAGTTGTCGTTGTAATAAATCAGTTTGTTTTGCTCTTTTCTCTTTTTCTATCAATTGTGTTTTCATTTTCCTAAAAGCACTGAGTGAACCAGGAGCAACCATTGCCTTACTCTGCGCTATCTTAGCTTGGACACCATTCCCAATCTCAACCTCTTTCTCTTGCTGACTATGGGACGATAGATTTTTCTGTGCAGTAGACTTGCCTAATCGGATTTTTCTTTGCGTTGAATCTGTCCCTTGCAACCCTTGCCCTACTTGTTGTTTTTCGGTGTTTTGATGACGCATCTTAACAAGATTAGCCATTGGTACTGAAGAGACACTTGTCGTGTCTTTAATGTTTGTGGGAATCTTCCCTCTCAATGCCACAACCTGCAATAAAGTATTCGTGAAAAACATTAAAAGTATTACATGACTTTTTATCAATTCTGATTCACATAATTAAGTTGTCAGGAAAAAAAAAAAAAAAAAAAAAAAAAGAAACACCTTTTTCGAACGTGACCTCAAGTTTACACTGTTTTTCCTTATCTGATTTTCATCCTCTTCACTTGAGTGGTTCAATTCACCCTCTTCATTAGGTGTGTATTCGTCAGTATCTTTAGTCACCTTCTTGCTTTTTTTCGTTTGTTTCAATCCCTTCACAGATTGTTTCAGTTGATAAGCCATGGACATAACCCCCAAATCCTTCATTCTGATTCTATTTTGTTCTATCCTTGCTTGTCTAGCTTTCTCATAATCTGCCATCGCTTCCTACAGAAAAACTCATTCCAAAAACATCAGATTAGTCCTACAGTGATTAGTCCTGGAAACATGAAGACGAGGGAATGGAAGAGTGTACTTGCAGTGATTAGTCATGGAAATATGTATGTATTGCTGGCATTCAGTTTGGTACAAATAGCATTCAAAACTCTGCCGTTCCAAATTAGTTTTTACAGTTTCTCTATTCATTTCAATGTTGACAATAACAATACAGATATGGATTCAGCCTTTTATGACACTAAGCCACTATGACATCCCTCAAGAACTCAGTATTAGCTCTGAATTTCACACACGCACACAAAGACAAAAGCATTCTGAATTTAAGCTCTGACTTCATATCTGATTTTCAGTTCTGAACTTCAGATATGAAATTCTGATCTGAATTCAGGTCTGAATTAAGTTTTGAAATTCAAAACTGAATTCAGTTCTGATTTCAGTTCTGAAATTTAGGTCTGATTTCAGTTCTGAAATTTAGGTCTGATTTCAGTTCTGAATTTGTCAAAAGTAAGCGTAGTGAGGGAACAGGTTGCTTCTAGGGAATAATTATTAAATAAGATGGATTACTGCATCAATTCGTATAAAAACCAAGATTGGATACAAAAGAAATACAGGAATGACATGTAAGAAAAGGAGGCATAAAGCTCTACAATATAAAAACCAAGGTGTCATTTCTGGCAAAAATTTAGCAGCCAAGAAATGACAAAAATTCATATAATTTCCTTTAGTTTTACAGTATGATTGATATACACATTAGTACATTACTATGAGGCCTAAGAAAGAGTATTGCTCATGGATTTACAAGCCTACGGTTTCGGACTATAAACTCAGTATCTGGCAAATCCAGTGATGCAGAGACAGCATCAATTCACTTGCAAACAGAAAAATAAAGGTGAATTTCACAATACTCAAAGGTCTTAAAATTCCCAAGTATGATTTTGCAAGTTAGCTGCAACAAAGTTCAATTAAGACACTAAGGTCCATCATTGCAAGAATTGTAATCACACTCTAAGTCTAAACCTCAAGAGTCATGACAAATTGACAGTGCTAAACCAAGGCATTTATCATCATTGATGCAAATTCTAACTACTTGCACACATGTAATTAACCCACAGCCAGAAAAACAAAAGTAGCAGCAGGACAGCAGGGGAAAAAAAACAAAAGCAGCAGCAGCAGGACACAGGGGAAAAAACAAAAGTACCAGCAGCAGGACACAACCACCACCAATCACTTTAACATATTTGAACCACAACGTTCATTGCAACACACATATAACCTTTTTCAGCTACTTCTCACAGTGCTAGATAACACACATTCACAAACAGTTACCGTTCAATGCAAGCTGTCAGCAAGAAAGTTTATTCTGTAAAAGGTGTAAATTAAATAGGATTCAAAAGAAGGACATACAAGCCAACCACCCCTAAGAATCTAAGGCTCCAATTTATTTTCCACACTAATTTCAATATAAGCCAAAAATAAAAAATGAGAGAGACAGGAACAAAGAAAGAGCACCTGACTGGAAGTTTGAGTACTTCAGCAAAGAATGAGCACCTCAGCACACCTGACTGCTCATAAAAAAAAAGTCTAGATTAATTTACATATTCTGAGTAGAAAGGATATTTCAACAGTTGGCTAAATGTAATTTGGGTCCTAGTGAAAATAAGAACGACCCTTTGAATATTCAACTGCCACTATAATATCAAACCTCGAATCAAATCAACTAGCAACATAGAGGTGCTCTGTTGCACAACACTTAATTTAACCATTGACTTTAAAACAAAAAAATAACACAAGAATTTAAGATAGAAAAATAAAACAGTACAACGATAGTTTGTCAAATCCACAAAATAGGTTTAAATCTATGATAATAATAATTCTTATTAAATTCTCCAGACATGTCACTTTGATGGTTCCATCCAATCCCAATCTGTGTCATCTATATCATAACTTTCTTCTCGATTATCATCCATAATTTCATTGTTCACAGGAACCTCAACTTTGTCATAAGAAGCTTCTCTACACCAATTATGATGTTCAACATGACCTGTAGCAGAAATTACATCCTCCGCGGGTTCACGAACTTCACTCATAAACGTTTGTTCAGATTGCCCCTCGACATAAAAAAAGTCTCTTGGCAAATTTCGGTTCACATAGTACCAATCTTCTTCAAGGCCGTTTTGAGTATAGAACACTTGATGCACTTGTGATGCCAAGACAAAAGGATCATCTTTAGAGCACAGTTTCTTGAAGTTAACACGAGTAAGTCCATAATCGTCTACTTCCATATGGAACCAATCACACTTGAATAGCACAACACTGAAAGCACTCCAATAATCTATCTCTATTATAGACCTTATAATCCCATAGTATGTGACATCACCAAGGACGGGATTGTGATCCTTGCTACTCGCGAAGCTTGGAGTCAAAGCTGTCAAAGAGACTCCACTATTTTGCGTTTTACACTTTTCATCATGATCTCTTGTGTAGAACTTATATCCATTACAAAAATATCTGGTGTAGCTCTGTACAACACTAGAAGGACCATTGGATAGCCACTTGATATGATCTGGGACATTATCCACCTCAACCTTTCCTCTAAACTAAACCATGAATTCATTGCTATGCTCTTGTGCCTCTTTCCACCTTCTTTTTCTTCTATATCTAGACTTCTTCTTTACAAACTCTTCATGTTCCCTTCATGGTTTTAAACAACCATATAAGTAAGATAATAAAACAATATAAATTCAAACACAACGGAAAAAGATAATCGAAAAATTACTCACTTGATGTAATTCTCAACTTGGTCATCTTCACAATTAAACAACACATAACGATGTGCTAGAGTCATTGTGTTTGAATCAAGAGTGTATGACTTCCCTTTCTTCTTCCCTTTCTTTTTCCTCCCAAGAGGATAACCTGCCTTAGGGAACAAAGGTGATTCTTCATCAATTTCATTACTTTTCTCTTGAATTTTGTTAAACCACTTAGATCGCTTCTTTACACTTGCATTTAAATACCTAGAGCAGAATATCAAGCACTCTTCAGCCAAATAACCTTCAGCTTTAGAAGCCTTCAAGCGACATCGATTTTTAACATTTGATTTTAACTTTCCAAGGTACCTTTCTATAGGGTACATCCACCAATCACAAACTGGTCCACCACGCTTTATTTCATCAATTAAATGAATCGGTAAGTGGACCATTATGTCAAAAAAAGATGGTGGAAATATTCTTTCTAGTTCACAAAGAGTCTCAAAAATTTATGCTTGAAGGCGATCCAAATCTTTTGGATTGATGACTCTCTTGCATATTTCTCTAAAAATGCCACTCAATCTCATAAGAGGTAAAGCAACATGCTTTGGTAAAGTTTTTCTAATAGCTGACGGAAGTAAGTGTTGCATTATTATATGAGCATCATGACTCTTGTACCCCAATATTTTCCCCTCCTTCACTTACACACACCTTGCAATATTTGATGCACAACCTTGGGGCAGCTTTGCCTTCTTCAAAACACTACAAAATATGCTTTTCTCTTCCTTCGTCATTGAGAATGATGCTTTGGGCAGCAAAACATACCGTCCGTCACCTGCATCTATAGGGTGTAGTTGTTCCCTTATACCCATTTCTTCCAGATCTAATCGAGCCTTATGATGATCTTTTGACTTTCAAGGTATGTCTAACAAAGTTGCTAGCACATTATCACATACGTTTTTTTCAATGTGCATGACATCCAAATGATGACGACACCCACAATCTTTCCAATAAGGCAAAGTGTGGAAGACGGAGGACTTTCTCCTTGGACAATCTACATATTTCTTCTTTGGTTGTAACTTTCCAAACTTGTTTTCCCAATTTTCCAACAAGCTTAAAATTTGATCCCCTGTTAAAGGATCTGGAGATGTCCTCTCTTCCTTTTCCCTGTTAAAAGGCTCCATATCATACCGCCAAGGATGGTTTTCATCTAACCATCGACGATGAGCCCAATAGCAGGATTTGTTGCTATTATTCAAGTGATGATGATCAGTCTCATAGTGACAATAGGGGCATGCAAATTTCCCTTTGGTTCTCCAACCAGATAGCATAGCATAACCTAGAAAGTCGCTGGTCGTTGATTGTAAAGTTGCACGCATCTTAAATGTTTGATGCTTCTACGCATCATATGTGTCCAACCCATACTCCCACAAATCTTTAAGTTCTTGAACTAATGGTTGAAGGTAGACATCAATGTCATTTCCAGGAGAGGTGGGCCCAGGAATAAGGAGAGATAACATTAAGAATTCTGGTTTTATACACAGCCATGGTGGTAAGTTGTAATTAATTATAACAACAGGCCATGTACTATGTTGTGTGCTCATAGTTCGAAATGGATTAAATCCGTCACTTGCAAGCCCAAACGAACATTACGTGTTTCATTAGCAAAATTTGGGTACTTTTGGTCAAAATCTTTCCACGCCTCACCGTCAGCAGGATGCCTCAATAACTCATCTTTCTTTCTTTCTTCATCATGCCACCTCATTAGCTTTGCTGTTTCTGAACACATGTACAACCTTTGAAGCCTTGGTTTAAGAGGAAAATGCCAAAGAACTTTTGCGGGGACTTGATGCACTTTCTTAGATGGCTGATTAGTAATATCTTCTTGGATTTCAGTCTGTGGTTCTTTCCACCTTGGAGCATGACAAACATGGCAAGACGTGGCAGCTTCGTGCTCCTTCCAATATAGCATACAATCATTACGACATGCATCAACCTTGTCATAATGAAGACCTAGATCTTTTATCAATTTCCTTGCCTCATTAAAAGAGTTAGGCAAATTGGATGCATCCGGTAACACTTCTCGAAAAAGCTCCAAAAAATCCGAAATTGCTATATTAGTTAACCCATGAGTACACTTCAAAAGGTAAAAACGAATAAGAAATGATAGCTTTAAAATTTTTTTGCACCCCAGGATATAGCTCTTGTTTTCCATCTTCAACTAACTTATAAAACTTCTTAGCCTCATCATTTGGCTCATCTCCAACCCCTTCACACCTTTCTGCCACATCTCTATGAACATCATATATCAGACGTTCAATATCATCCTGCATGTCTTCAACATCCCTCTCGTTATTTGATGTTGATGACAAGCCATTTTCAAAACAATGCCATCCTTCAGTGCCAGGCTCGATCCCGTTTGCAATCAAATGATTGAAAATTGTCTCTCTATGATGCCAAAAGCGATGATAGCACACCTTACACGGACAAGAAATTTGATTTCTTGAAAACGCTTTATCTAAATAATCCTCTACACCTTTCTCATACTCGTGACTAGATTGTAAGAAGTTGGTCCAACTACTCATTTTGTCTCCTTTATAAAAATTTATACATAATTAATTTAAAGATTTAAAATATTGGCATATAATTTAACATGTTCAAAAGGAATGACAATATCCATAGAAACAAACGCCCAAATATTCAACCTCGTATAATAATAATAGAAATGAAACGAGTAAAAAAAAAAATTATGTTCAATCCATTTGGTTTAACTTATTAGGACTTGTTTAGACAAATTCGATTCAAATAAGTTAAATTTAAACAAAGTAAGTTAGTGCTGCTTCACACTTCAATTTACATTGATCCCTATATAAAAGCACTGACCATTACCAAACCTCCAGACACAATGACACAATCCTACAGGGTATTTAATTTAAAAATGTTAACACCTTATTCTAAGACCCCCATCCCCTAGACTCCAAACCTTTTTGGGTGAAAATTTCTCCCCGTTCATCAACTGAAAACTTTTTCTATTAACATATTTAACTAATAAAAAGTTTTTTTATTTTCTAAATCCATATAAGCCATATTTAACCTATGCTATTGAAACCCTGCAAGCCAGCCAAACAAATTGACCATAAAAGTAGAGTCTAGAGGACAATAGAAAAATGAAAGTGAAAAACCACAAGTGAAAAGCTTGCAAATCAGGGAAATTTCCCAAACACTTTACAACTAATTTCTCTAATACAATGCAAAACCTGCCAAATTTACTTCAAGATTTGTGAAAGATCAAAGTCTCATCTACAAAAAGCATATAGGATGCTAAAATCTAACAGCTAAGAACAATAAATCAGAGCCTTAATCCTAAAAGGATGTGGTCAGATACATAAACTATGATGTCCTGAAACCAATCAAATTCTAGATTATCTGACAGTGCATTTCACACTGTAACATGGTCTAAAAATTGAAGAAGTTAGTAACTTTTTTTAATTCAAACCAGCTGAGGGTACATATTGTATCATTGTAACTATGTTCTAATCCTCGTTATCTTATTGGATACTTAAGCAAATCATCAAAAAAAAATTAAACAAATCATCTGAATTGAAGATTAATTGTTAGAGGAAAAAATAAGAGGATTATCCAAGCCTCTAAAATTGCAGTGGAATTCACGAATACCTCAATAAGTAGAACCCAAACATAGAATAACACTCAAATAATCACATCTTCAAAATTCAGTATATCAGTTCAAAGTGTCTTCAATCAAATACACTATTTAACAAGCTCTGCACAATTTGCATGTAATCTCTCTGAACCTATGTTAATGAATAAATGCTTAATTCCTACAATTATACTAATACAGAGTTAAACGCTTAATTGATTCCTACCGATAAATTATTTTAGAGTTTAATTTTTTTAAAAAAAATAAACGCTTGATTTCATAGATTCTTGAAATTAATGAATAAGCATTTTATAGATTCTTGAAATTTGATGAATAAATAAACAAAAAAAAATTAAAAACCACTCTCGTAAATCAAATAATACCTTAAATTGGAGCACGATTTTGATGATACCCACAGCTTCAAGGAAACGAATGATTTCTCTGATGAAATTGCGCTACACGATCAAGGATTCAATTGATTTTTATGATGAAATTGCGCTACACGATCAACAAACTAGGTAAGAGAATTTCGTTACTCCTGGGAAGAGGATGAAATACACCTTTTGATTTTGTTTGGCGGTTTTAGAATCAATTTTGCCCCAATTTTTTTTTTTTTATTTTCCTTTGGCGCTAATAGTATTAACCTAGCTAGATGAATGAAATTGTTAAAATTAGGAATTAACACTACCTTTTTTTAATAGAAATTTTAATTTAAATTATTTTTTTTCCCAAAAACACAAGGTAACACCCGTTAATTTTACCACAAAATGTTACTTAGTATGAAAGTGTTACTTTATAATGTTACTTATGTTAAAAGTGTTACATTGAGTGTTACATTCTAAAAAAGTGTTACCAAAGTGTTACTTATAAATCTAGTAATCTTCTATATCAAAAAGTGTTACCAAGACGTGATACATAAACTCAATTATGTACTAGTGATATGAAATCGACGAAGAATAATGTCATTTGATCAACTTTTGATCATATATACTTCCAGTCACTTTCTTATATTCAATCATATTGAAGATAAGTGATTTTATTGGATTTTCATACTTGTCTTTTAGAGGGTTTGTACCTCCCATCTCATTATTTCCCTTGAAACACTTTTCAAAATGAAGACGGTGTTGGCATTTTACTCAAACGTTTTGAGTTAGATAAAACCAACCTTAGATATGTGACATGAGTTTGTTTACGGATTATCTTTTAAACTTTTGAGAACGTTTCTCAACTTTATTTTCAATCAAGGAGATTATATATAATATAAAATTAGAACGAAACATTCCTTATAAATAAACGCAAAATTCAATTATGTTTATCTTTAAAGCACCTAAAATTAAAACTATAGGTAACTCTAACACTTTATTCAATTTTAAATGATCCAATTTGAATTAAGTGATTCCAAGATCCTTTAGTTGTGTAATAATTGACTGGACTTTGGCCCTACCATCAACCATTACACTTTCAAGGTAAGTAAACTCTTTACTGATTACAACTCTTGTAACTCTTGGTTGAATAATTAACCATCTCATATTTAATTATTACACTTTGCTTTAAGATTCTAAACTCTTTAGGTAACCTTGTTGAGTATAACCAATTAAAATTGTAAAACTTGATTTACCCCAAGTCACCTAGGATATAAAATGACACCCAGCTTAGCTTTGGCATGACCTATCATTAAATATCAAAGGCTTGTTGGGTTTTTAATTGGGAAAGCAATCTCAATATTACTGAAACATAGATTTATTATGTTGTGATTATTTAGTGAACTCTAGCGCATCATCACAAAATATCAATAAAATCTAACATGCATAAAATACTGAATTCATAAACAAGACATACCATGGCCCCTAATTCTAAGAAAACTAATAAAGTAAATGCTCCCACTTGAACCTTCATGGATCTCATCCACTTCGCTCCTTCGGGCCTTCACTTCATGGGCTTCTTGGATTAACTACAACCTGTAATTCTACTCTATTCTATTTACTACTTAAATAAAATAAATAAAATTACAAAAATACTTTAACGGTTCATAGATCGTACTTAGATTACAAAAATACATGCACAGATCGTATTTAGAAATCTACTGGGCCATACTAGTCATTATATAGCAACATAATATCATATATTATAAAATTGCCACATAATAAATCACTCATCATGCTTTTCAAAAATACAACATCGAATGTTCATAATTAAGGAAACACAGCACCTAAATATCTCAAACTTTAAAACTGTAATTAGATAATATCATATATTATTAATGACCATCAATAAAATATCATATAATTTTAAATTAGGTATGAGATAGAATCAAATCATATATAATCTAAAAGATAAATCATATTTATCCTCAAAGATTATCCTAACAAAATTAGGAGATTCCATCCTAATTACTAGCCAATCACAAAATTTTAAATAAATTACCTAACTAATTATGGATAATCACATTACTAAATCAATCTTTATCTTTTTGAATCTTGCTCAATTATCCTTAAATATTTTCAAATATTAAAAAAATTTTAAAATTTTAAATTTAAAATTATCTTTTAACCTTTTAAAATTATCTTAGATAAAATCATATTTTATTTAAAATTAAAATAAAACAAATAATTTTAATAAAACATTTTTTTTAATTAGAAAACATGCTTCCACATTAGCCAGGGAAAAACCCAACCAACGTAGCAACATCCCGCACTGCACGTTAGTCAGGGAAATCCCCAACCAACACACAACCTAAGCTAGGAACATAGCCCAGCCACGGCGCCACCATCACCCTAACTGGAACTGTTCCAGTCGGACACCGCTGCTATCGACTAAGGGCTGCTAACACGCGTCACAGCAAGGCCGAAGCCCAGGCACTAGCGGCTGCTGGCTGCAACAGGCGGCAATGCAACGGTTGCACTTCCTTGCTGCCGCCCTCCCTCGTGCGCCCCTTTTCTGACCATTTGGGCAGCCACCGCGGACCACTTGACGGTGGTTCTTCCACCCAGCCACGACTGCCCCTACTCAAAATTAAACCCCCTTTCTTTTTCTGAGATTTAATCTAATTAAACAACTTTTTTAAAATTAAATTAAATTGAGTCTTTTGAATTAAAACATAACATTATGCCTAATCCAACTTTGAAATTAAATTCATAATTCAATTTCAATTTTAGTGTTCTTCACAAAATTAATTCAAATTTAATCTAACACTTAAATCAAATTATTAATATTTTATGTATCAAATCAATCCAATTAAATTTATGAAGCATAAAATATTCGAAAATCATCAAAATTAAGCACAAAAATCAAAATTTAGGGCTTTATTTCAATCAAAATTTTCGAAAAACTAGGGCTTAATTCGGATTTTGCTATGAAAAATTGAGCAATTTAAATCACATTTAAACAATTCCAAACCTTTAAATCTCCGTTTAAAATAAAGATTGAACCATAATTAGATTATTCTCCCTCTTAATTAAATTAAAATTTGTGGACATCAAAGAATTATGATCAATATACGTAAATGCAAGAGGCTAACTGATACTACTATAGGGTTTTAGGTACTATAATGCGGAATTTCACGAATCATATTCGTTCACACCTAAACAAGACCTACAAGCATAACACATAAAGAATCACATAATATATACCTTTGACGCATAATTTCCACAAGCGATTAACCACGATTAATTTGGAGAATAAGAGCCCCAAGTGTTGCTCCTCTACTACTGCTAGATAGTTGGGCACGAACACTTCGAACCACCTTCTATGGAGAGGGGATGAGAAAACCGAGCCACAAACACCACCACCGTACACCACCTTGCACCAAAAAACTATACGGATGTACAAACGTGAGGAAGGGAGTAAGGAGAGAGATTGCGTGAGGCTAGAGTTTGGTTGTTAGCAAGTCTATTCTTAATTGACTGCTCATTATGTTGTATCTCAAATCCTAGGTACTACTCCCTTTATTTATACATCATATGTATAGTTAGAGTCCAAACCAAGCCCATACGTACTACTCCCTCTTCATTCTCATATGGCCGGCCACTCCATGAGGCCCAATAATGGGCTTCTTTCTTTTGTTCAATCCATCACTCTTTTGTGTGACCTTATAGGATCCATTCTATTGGGCTTTGGACTATTTGACTAGCCCAAAGATCATTGATCATGTCTAGCAACAGATAATGACGACCTAAAAGAATGAACTTATAATCTCCATAATATCGATCCATGATATATCTAGTAATTGCATTTGACGAAGACATAAATCCTTCAACTCGGGCATCGCACGGGACACCAACCTAGTGACTAATAGTTGTATATAAAGCTAAACTTTTAACCAGATCACGAGATAGAGACACTTGGCATTCCAACATTTCGCCAAATGTCAATGCCAAGTGTCGTGTCACGTTGGATATATTTATATAGACTTCTTAGGATAAAAAAGTTAGTTTAGAATTCTATTTTCAATCAAGTTTGGATAGAATTTTAGGATAAAATTGTTAGTTTAGAGTTTTATTTTCGATAAAATACTAATATTTCATATGGGAAATTGAATTATAATTTTATTCAAAGAAATATTAGATTATAACTCTCAATAATTATCATACAAATTGATTTTGTATATCATAATATTTGTTAGAGCAGAGGAAATAGTTCAAAACATACAACATTCATTTATAATATATTCTAATAATTGATTAAATAATATAGTTCACAATCTAATATAATTTTATTACTGTATGTAGTCCTGTCAATTGGGTTGGGTCACGAGTTATTTCGAATCAAGTCACTTCATATTACAAGTCAGGAAATGTTCAACCCGGCCTAGCCAAAAGTTTTGGGTTTGAGTCAACCCAACGGCCAATGGGCTTCGAATAATTTTTTATTTAATTTGTTTTTTGCAAATTTTTCAGAAGTTTCTAATATCTCATGCTTACTTTGCTATTTTTTTCTTTTATGTATTTCTTTTTGAAACAATTTTCTTTTATGTATTAATCGAACATTTTCACTAATATTATTATTAGTCATTATATGCCTACTAGATAGCTTAAATAATTAAATTGTCACAAAAATACATCAATTCATAACTAATTTTGTATCAATGATATATTTTAAAATTAGAAAAATACACTACAATAATCCCAACTATAAGCGATTTACTTTTAATAATCTCAACTAAAGTTTATTATCTAATAATCCCAACTACGGAGTCAGTTTGCCTCCATTGATCCCAATGATCGGTGACCCGTTGAAAGAGTTTTTTTTTTTTTTTTGATATCCACGTGTCAAAACGTGAGTGGTCCAAAATTTAAAAAATAACACATAAAAAAAAAAAAAAAAAAAAACCAAAATTCCAGCCACCCATTCCCCACCCCCTAACCTCCTCATTCCACCCACCAACACCACCGCTACTGCAACCACTCGCCACCACAACACAACAACATCAACCCACCAATAACACCGCAACCCACCAACAGAAGCCGCACCACCCACCGCAACCCCTGTTTTCCACACCACCCACCGCAACAACCACCAAACACAGCACCTGGCATCTCTCCTACACAACCGTCCACCTACCACTAGCCATCTCCAATTCACTAGCTCGTCACACACAATCAATCACAGCCCGCAACACCACCAGCTGCACCTACCAGCCCAAACCGGCCACCAAACCATAACAACCCCCAGCACTTCAACCCGTCAACCACCACACACCCTCTCAACTGCAGCCGCTCAGCTCCATTCCGCATCCACAACCAACAATCGCCAAAAATCGGTCATTGAGAGGTTTGATTTCCGACAATACGATGACGATAATTTCAAAACGGAGTGAAAGTTTATGGAGGAGAGAGAATTCGGCGTGAGAGAAGCAGAGGTCTACGTGGTGGCTGGCTAGGGTGGTTTCAGGGGGCGGGAGGGGCCGGCCGACCTTTATTGTTGGTTAGGGAAGGCGGCCGACCGTTTTCCGGTAGGCTAGGAATTGGGATTTGGGTGTCACGGTGGGGGAGAGGGAGGTAGGTGGTGGCTATTAGAATTTTGGGTTTTTTTTTTTCTTTTTATTTATTTTTTTTTAATTTTTTAATTTTTTATTTTGGACCAATCATGTGTTGACACGTCTCGATCATGGTCACCTGCTATAACAAGTCATTGACCCACCGTTGATTGGTTGGGACCATTGGAGGCAAACTAACCTCATAGTTGGGATTATTAGATAATAAACCTTAATTGATATTATTAGAGGTAAATCGTCAATAGTTGGGATTATTAAAGTTTATTTTTTCTTTAAAATTTGACTAATAGAGTAATACCTCCGCACCGTGTTGTACCAAAATTTATCTTAAAATCTAATCTAATCTAATATATATAAATAAAGTAGGTATTTTTAGATAGCATTCGGCGTGCCACATAAGAAAAGGTATTATTTTGTCCAATGAAAAATTAGATTAATAATTTATTTTAGAATTAAAAAATTTACTCGACACCTAAGCAAAAGTGACGAATGGGATTTAAGAATTTGGACACGTAGCTAAAAACAATGAATATGATTTATTAATATTTAAATTATTCGAAAAACTAAAACTTATCTTTTTTAAAAGAACTAAAAATTACCTTTAGATATCATAATTTATAATATTTGAAAAACTAAAAATTATACAAAGTGATATATTTAAAAAAAAAAATGCATTATTGCATGATATTATTTCAACCAATCACAAAATTAGATTTATATTTTATTTTAGAATTGATAAATTCATTCGTCAGTTAAACAAAATTAACAATTGAAATTTAACAATATTAATTCACATTGATGCAAAGTTCAATAAATGTTATGAAAAATTTATTTTACTTTTAATCAATTCAAATGAAATCGCATTTTTTTATTACAGTAAAAAAATAAAAAATTATACATTTCCGATAAAAATTTAATCACAATATTCAAAATAAAATAATATTAAACTTACAAATTAAAAATCATGTTCACAAAAAAATTATCAAATTGAAAATTAAGAAAAACAAGTTCTTTCAAAAATTTTAAAAGATGTTCAATTTTGGATTACATTGAAAAAAGATAATAACATATAGGTAATAATGAAATATAAAAATTAAAAATAATATAATAAAATACATTTATATTTCAAAATAAAAATCACGTTCATTTAAACTTAAAAACATGTTTACGATAAAAAATAATGATGAAATATTAAAAGTTATTGTAATAACATACATATATTAAAAATAAAAAATAAAAATAAAAAATGGAAGGAAAAAAAACTACGTTCAATTAAAACAAAAAAAATTCAATCAAAAAAATAAAAAGTTAAAACAAATAAAAAAAAGTTCAATTTTGGATTAGAAAAATAAAATAAAATTTTTTAGAATTAAAAAAAAAAACAAAAAAAAAATCTCTTCTCATCATTTTGCACAAACAAAAAAATTGTTCATCATTTATCTATTCTACTAAAAAGATTATGTGTTACATTACAAAGTTTATCATATTCATGATAAAAGTTTATCACCACATTAAATTTAACATTTTTTTCAAATTTATATAAATCTATTTAACGTCAATTCCACACAATTATATGAAAGTATTATCTCAAGTATGAACGGTGGTCATAATTAAGGAGTTAAAATGTTCATTTTGCAAGAGGCAGACTACAAAATACGACTCAACAACGGACACAATCACCGATTCATGAGATAAACATATGGTTTTATATATATATATATATATATATATATATATATATATATATATATATATATATATATATATATATATATATATATATATATATATATATATATATATATATATATATATATATATATATATATATATATATATATATATATATATATATATATATATATATATATATATATTTTAAAAAAACAGATATGTGCTTTCATCGTGAACATGCTATGACTATTTAATGTTACATTTAATTATTTATAGAATTTTTTTTATTAACAGATATGTCTTTCACCGTGTACACGCTATGAATATTTCATGTTATATTAAATTATTAATAGAGACCCGTGGTTATTTGTTAGTGTTATAGGGGTTCTCGATCAGATTTCGTAAAAAAATGAAAATCTTAATTTCTACAATCTATGTAAAAGAAATTAAAATAGAAAAAAAAAATTATTATAGAGAGCCATAGATCAAAATAATTTTTTTAAAAAAAACCGTGCATCGCACGGGCTTACATCTAGTATATATAAATAAAGTAGGTATTTTTCGGGAGCATTCGGCACGCCACATAAGAAAATGTATTATTTTGTCCAATGAAAAATTAGATTAATAATTTATTTTAGAATTAAAAAATTTACTCGCCACCTAAGCAAAAGTGAAATAAGATTTAAGAATATTGGCACATAGGTAAAAACAATGAATAGAGAATAATTAAAATTCAAATTCAAATTATTTTAAAAAACCAATAATTATCTTGTCTAAAAAAAAAGTAATAATTATCTTTTTTTACATATATGGATGCAAATTTTTGATCGCAAATATCTTTAATCTCTCCCAAGCAAATATTATAAAAGTTTGATTTTAATAATGTACTCATCGAGACGAATAAAACTAAATCTCATATGACTAATTCCCCATAATTTTTAATAGTTAAATGATTATAAATGAGACTATCATTTTAAACAGAACGAGTATATTAAATAAACGCATAGGCAAAAGACTTATTTTGATCAATAAAAAAAACGAGATTTGTCATTTCTTTTTTGAATTAAAACTTTAAATTTTCACATAAGCAAAATTAGTGAAAAAGGTTTGGGATTTTAAATTCAAGCGTCACGTAATATAAATAAAACAACAAAAGATAACTTTAGTGTTAAAATTAAAAAATTATCTTATGATATTAGGAATTTTATCCATATATCTAATAAATGATCTTCATAAATATACAAAATTTTAAATTAAATAAAATGATTTACTAGAACAGTGCATCGCACGGGCTTAGATCTAGTTCAATATATAATGGAGTTTTTTCCCGAGTTTTTAGAGAGCCACGTAGAATTAAAATTTCTTAAAGCGCCATGTAGAAATTTTTTAATTATAGCCAATCAAATAAGAGATTTGTAATTTCTTTTAGAATTAAATAATTCTAATGCCATATAAGCAATTTTGGCGAATGAGATTTTAAAGTTTAAATTAATTAAATTTAAATATTGTCTTTTGATATTTGGAAAAAGCACAAGGTTCAATTTAAAAAAAGAAAAAAATAAAAAAAGAGATACTCAAAGAATTCCGGGTTACCCGGAATTGGAATTAGAACCGATTAGGAACCGGTGGGTCCGAAATCGGAATTGGACCCAATGGTTCCAATTTCGAGTAATAAATTAAGGACCCGCCGGTTACAATTAGTTCCAATTCCAATTTTTAAATTTTTAGACCCGAAACCGATTGGGTACCCGGTTACCCAACATATATCAAACTAAATAAAATTAAAAAACTAAAAATTTGTTGAACGTAACTATTTAGTAAAATTAAAAAATATTATTACTACCTAACATAAATAAAATAGCTTAATGCATATTTACATATAAGTATTTAACGCTAAAATGAAAATAAACCAAAATAAGAATTATAATTTAACAATTATATACATAAGTGGGATCCGAAACCGGTACCCGGTGGTTCGTTCCAATTCCAATTCCTAAATTATAGGACTTGATTGAACCAATTTCAATTATGATTCCGAATTTTAAGACCCGGTTCTAACTGATTTCAGGTCCGGTTCCTAAAGTTTTGACCAGGTACCTGATTTGCTCACCCTTAAATGTAACTACAGAGTATTACCTCATACTAATTGGGGACGAAAGACCTATCAAATTCATCATCTACATAAACACTAGTAAATTATTATATTATATTTTTCTTTCACTTATAAATATTGTTCAACATTAGATATACCCATACTCATTAACTAGTTTACTTTAAACCGTTAAGGCCCGTCCTATCTCATAATTGGACGATCTTATATAGAATTATAGATTCGCCCTATTGATTTTAGACGGATCTAACCCATTTATAACCGGGCGGGTCATGGCTTTTTATACTTGATTATTTTGAATCAAATAAATATCCCCCCATCGAATCCAAGGCCTTAAACCCTACCTGTCTTGGAGTTCTCCATTGAAGCGCACTCGACGTTCTCCACTGAAGCGCAGTTCACGTTCTCTGTTGAATCCTTGTAATACTTGTATCCCCCATTGAAGAAAGCTTTGTATACCCCATTGAAGCAGCTTTCGTGGTAATTTGTTTGTTTTTTGTTATCATCATATCAATTTCACAATCTAATTTAATTGTCACTGCATTAAGTATATTTGTTCTAAATTCTACGACAACCAAAAGAAAAGAAAATTATGAGCCTAATTTGATTATTGAATCCTAAACTTATGTGATTTTTCGAATCAAATTTGGTTGCTAATGTAATGTATCGCACAACCCTTTAATGTAAGGATTCAACTATGAAATTAGACCTCGTTTCTCTGGGCCCAATTGAGTCAAATTTGGTTGCTAATTTGTTGCAGGTTGTAGTTTATAGAACCCATTAATGTCAGGAAGAAACCATAAAAAACGACCTTTACTTTCTGGCCGAAGGGCGGCCGCCACTCCTGCCCTTGCTAAGGGACGAGCCAGTTCATTCGCAAAGCAGAATAACTCGAAAAGGCGGCGCAAATTTGATAGCAGTGAAGAAGAAAATGGATTTGATGGTGAGATTGCGAGCGATATGTCGGATGGTGGGGATGATTTTTTTGAGGATGAAAATAATGGTGGGGTGAAGGAGAAAACAGAGGAGGAGGAAAAGGAGGAGGAGTTGGAGAGAGAAACTGTCGATGAGCGAAGGCGGCGATTGGCGTGGGAGCTTGTTCAGAAAGTGAGGAAAGGTGAGGAGGAAGAGAGAGAGGAGGATGAAGATGATGATGATGATGAGAGGGAGGAGAGAGGTGGGACTAGGGATTCTCTTGTTGCTAAGATTTTGCAGCAGGAGCAGCTTGAAGATAGTGGTAGAACTCGTAGATTGATCGCTTCCAAGTAAGTTATACTCAAATTTTTGGGGTTTGTTTATATGTAATTTGAATGTTTATTGGTTGAATTTTTGTGGGTTTTTCTATTTGACTTGAGATGTTAAATTGTGAATGTTTGTTTTGGAGGAAATTTGAGTAATTTTAGTGCTGTATATGGCTGTTTGTATGTAGTTGGTTAAATTGTTGTGAAATGGAGTAAAAGTTTCTGACATTGTTGATTGTACTTAAAGGGCCAGTTTTTCTACCATTTGGTTTTTGTTCTTTGTATCATGTTATCTAGCATTGCAGTGTGATAATGTGGAATATTCGTGGGTATGCCCGAAGTGGGATGTAGCTGATAGTGTTGATCTATTTTATGGATTGGGCTTATTGAATTTGGAAACAAAATCCAATTGAACTATCTTACAATGTTATTGATTCTAGAATCTTCAAACACACACTTATTGAGGTTATGTATTGGCTTTCAGAAAATACATTAGACAAACTGTAATGTTCATATTTGTTAATTTTTGAGATTTGACTGTTACTGTAATTGATGTGTAGATTACAGAAGTTAGAAGATAAAGAAGAACCAGAGTTTTTATTTAAGCATCGGCAATCTGTTACTGCTGTAGCTCTGTCTGATGATGACAGAAGAGGGTTTTCAGCTTCAAAGGATGGTGGTATTGCCCACTGGGATGTTGAAATTAGAAAAGCAGAAAAATATCTTTGGCCCTCTGAAGACGTCTTGAAGTCCCATGGTGTTAAAGATTCACAGGGTCAATCAAATAAGAAGGGTAAAGTAATGAAGCATAGTAAGGATATCCTAGCATTGGCTGTTAGTTCTGATGGCCGTTATCTAGCTACCGGTGGTTTTGATCGTCATGTTCATTTATGGGATACACGTAAACGGGAGCATATTCAGGTAGATATTGCTTTATTTGTTGTTGTTGTTGTATGCCGGCTTCAAGTCCAAGAAAGGTTACGTAATTTCAATAGTCTTGTGTATGATGCATCTCACAATGATTAATTTATTATTTAAAGTGTGTAATTAAATGATTTTTAGTATCAATTTCTTTGCAAGGCAGCCAAAGTCTTGCAGAGTGAACATTGACAAGAATTTTTTGGGGTAGCATGGTTGCAATAAGGGGGTGGTGGTCTGAGTGAGAAATTCTGTTTCCTTTAGATTTTTTAATTCTGTAACTTGCCAATATGTTTTACTGGTTTACCAATAATTGTCTTGTTGGCTGTCTGTCTTGTTCTGGGATGATGTGTAATTATATGGCCGATTGTGGCAATACTATGTTGGTAGCTACATCTATTGGTTTTAGTGGTATCCATTGCAGCCCAACTGATTGACTGACAGGCTTTTCCAGGTCATAGAGGGCCTGTGTCATGTTTGACATTTAGGCAAGGGACTTCAGAAATCTTTTCTGGTTCATTTGATCGAACAGTTAAGATTTGGAATGCTGAAGATAGAGCGTACATAACAACATTGTTTGGTCATCAAAGTGATGTGTTAAGCATTGATTGTATGAGAAAAGAACGGGCATTGACTGTTGGACGGGATCGAACTATGCAGTTGTATAAGGTAGTTTTCCCATCACTCCCTATGGTGTAACTCTCACTTAACTATTCTTGTCTCTTGTCTTTGTACTTGAATTGTATTTTAGTTGGCATGTACCAGTTTACGATGGTTTTGCTTTTGTGCTATATGATCAAAGTATATTAATGTTTGTATTCAGCATAATCTTTCTATTCTTCTTTTTACTACATCAATTGAGCTTGATAAGCCATCAGTGGGGTCTCTGTTGAATGTAGTATCCTGAAAGTTTTCTATATACCTATTATGATCTGTTAAAACATGGAAAATTCGAACATGACAGGTACATCTTAGGCACATTTGTTCAAAACATTATCATTTGGGAGCCATACTGATTAAGAGGAATGAGGACATTTTAAACCATTTATCAGTCACATTTGTGCTTTAAGGAGAGTTTCATTACTGGCTTACGGCTCTCACTGCAACCCTCCAATAAAAAGAGAAAAATGGACGCAGAAATTTCTGATCACGAGAGTTAAATAATGTAAACATGTTAAAAATAACATCTAATTTTCCGTTTATCGAAGTACTATATTTTTTATTTGTTTAAAAGTTGAAACTTAAGCTATACTATTATTTTTCATGACTTTTGATATAGGAGAAGCTATCGTTGGACATTAAATTTGGCTTGTGAATATAAAGTAGTTCAAAGGTTAAGGATTTTCTTTATTTGAAACTCATTACTTTTATTGATAGCTACAACTTTAGGGTCTTTTTGTTTGAGTTGTGTAAAGGTTTTGTTGCTGTGTGCCTGTGCTAAAACTGTCATCGATGTTGTACAATGTATGTTTATCTTATCTCATATTGTTCTTATAATAATTTCCTATTTATTATGGTGAAAGGTTCCGGAGGAGTCACGTCTGGTTTACCGGTCTTCTACTTCTGCTCTTGAGTGCTGTTGCTTTGCTGGTAATGATGAATTTTTGTCTGGATCTGATGACGGAAGCATTGAGCTGTGGAGCGTATTGCGTAAAAAGCCAGTCTCTATTGTAAAAAATGCTCACACTCCGTCTGCATTGAAGAAGCAAGTAGAGCTAAATAGCAACGGAGTTATGTCTAATGGTCATATTGGTAAATCATCTCTTTCTTGTAATTATGCAATCATGCCTTATCAAATGCACTTGCTCTATTGGAAGTTTAGAAGGCATGGGTTGTTAAGTTTTAGCTTGCTGATCAAATAGCAATTTTTACATATTAAAGTTTCACCTGAAAATTCCTTATATGAACTTATCCAAACATGCCAACTGAACTTAGCATTTCTTCTTTAAACCTACTTAAAGTGCTGGTTTATTAATTAATTTTTTACAATTATTATAACTATTTAGAAGCATCTGTCATTTGAACAAATACAATTTATTGCATTGATATAAGTATTTTCTAGTTCTGAGTGGAAAAGAACAAAGATATACAAGATTAGGTCTATGGGCAACAAAGCCAAAAAAGTGTCAGAAGAACAATACAATATCAGTATTATTAGAGTTAGGATTGTGGTTTGTCTAGCTACTTTAGTGCCATGCGTGTTATGAAAAGAACTTGAAGCTTCCTAATTTGGATTAAAGTTAATTTCACAGCTTGTAATCAATCCTATTTGTTATGGAATATTTTACCTAGTTTATCTTTTTGTAATGGGCTTGGCTTCATGTAATGTAAGCTTCAGATTGGGATCAATTTGTATCTTAGTTATGTGAAGCTGTAAATAGTACATAATAGGATTGTACCTAGTTTATCAGTGGCATGATTCATTTAACGAGTCCAGACTCATCAAATTCAACTCAGTTATGCTCATGAATGCTTATTTTTCTTAGTATAATGTGTCAAGTTTAGGCTTTGTATACTGGTTTTGCGTTGTCATATGACTCATATCCAGTATAGTCAACTCTAGTCTAATTGATAATTGATGAAATTCAGATATATAACTGTTTTGCTAAGTTAACTTTCATTTTCTTTGTTTAAACAGCATGTTCACTTGATTCCTTTGCATTACTGAAGAACAGTGTTTTTACAATTTTGCAGATAGTAGTGAATTTAAAGCAAGTAGTCCATGCTCAAATGCGCAGTCCTGGGTCAGCTCTGTCGCTGTATGCAGGAATAGTGACCTTGCTGCATCCGGTGCTGGAGATGGGTTTGTTCGATTATGGCAAATCAACAGTGAGACCAAAGCTGTTGCACCCTTATTTGATGTTCCTTTGGTGAGTTGAAATATTGTGTTTAAATTTGATAGTGCTCTTAAAATGTTTAATGTAAATTCTGTTGATCATAAACCGGATGTCAACTGTCAAATATTAGAACCTCTGCTTTTTTTGTAGCTGCACCTCTTACATATTGGGCTATTTACATACCTCACTTTGTCCATATATCTTATTTCTAAAAATATTAAAATAAAACTCACCGTTTTTGTCTCATTGTATAAATCTAAATAATGACTTTTTTTTTTTTTTTTATTTTTTTATTTTTTATTTTATTTTTATGAATTTTACTAATAGCTTGTAAAAGAAATTAATAGTTAAACTTGTGACTAGGGAAACAATTCTAGTTTAAGCAGAACTACTAAAATTGAGGAATTAGTATATAGATTCTGATTTATGTCATACCGTGTCAGACAAGAAATATAGACAATGAAGAAAATTTATTTTTATTATACAATGCGTTCATTTTAGTAGTGAGGTGAGAGCCAATAACATGGTGTTTGACTAGTGTTAAATATATTGAGAATATAAGGAGATATTGTGTTTGCTTTTGCAACGTTTGTAGCCGTTCCAGATTATATGTTTTGGCTCAAAGTCCTAGTACTAATGATACTAGTGATTGGATAAGGAGGCCTTCTTAAGAGAGAATATGGTCATGATTTTAATGTGAAGTTAGGTAAGGGCCATAAGTCCCATTGTTTATGCCAAATTTCACTTAACTGGCGACATGGTTGGGATGTCAACGACTAAACTAAAACGAGTAAAATAAAAGATGAAATTAAAGAGTCAATCAATCAATCAATCAATCAAAGCCTTAATCCCAAAAGTGGGGTCGGCTAACATGAACCAAATTTGATTATTCCGTGTAGTCATCAACATAAATCTTTCTCCTCCATCCCTTACGATCCAAAACTTCATCCTCACGTAAATCCATGCACTTCATATCCTTCCTCACTCCTTCCAACCAAGTCATCTTTGGTCTCCCTCTTCCTCGTTTAATCCCTCCATGGTCCCACTCTTCCACTCTTCGCACCGGTGCACCCTCGGGTCTCCGTCTTACATGTCCAAACCAACGCAGACGATTTTCCCTTAATTTATCTACAATGCCCGCCACACCTACTTTCTTGCGAATAACCTCATTTCTGATTCTATCTCTTAAAGTGTTTCCACACATCCACCTTAACATGCGCATTTCCGTAACCTCCATCTTTTTAATATGCTCTTTCTTAGAAGCCCAACATTCTGTACCATAGAGCAACACTGGTCTTATGGCAGTCCTGTAGAATTTTCCCTTCAACTTTAAGGGAATGCTGCGGTCGCATAGCACTCCCGTGGCCGCTCTCCATTTAAGCCACCCTGACTTAATCCTGTGGGTCACGTCTTGATCAATGTCACCATTCTTCTGGATGATCGACCCTAGGTACTTAAAACATTCACTCATGGTCAAATCCTTTCCATCCAAACTCACCACTTCATTGCTTGTCCCCCTCCGAGTGCCAAAACGACATACCAAATATTCAGTCTTACTTCGACTTAGCTTAAACCCTCTAGATTCCAACCTTTGCCTCCATTGCTCCAACTTGACATTAACCCCATCCTTAGTCTCATCCACCAAAACGATATCATCTGCGAACAGCATACACCATGGAACCTCATCTTGAATTGGTCTAGTTAATTCGTCTAGAACCGTTGCAAAAAGAAAAGGGCTTAATGCAGACCCTTGATGCAATCCGATTGTAATAGGGAAATCTTTTGTCAACCCTCCGCATGTCCTCACATTTGTTGACACATCCCGATACATATCCTTAACTAGGTCTACATACCTTCGTGGGATACCTTTCTTCAACATTGCCCACCAAAGTATCTCTCTTGGCACCTTGTCATATGCCTTCTCTAAATCAATAAAGACCATATGAAGATCTTTCTTCTTTACCCTATAAAACTCCATCATTTGTCTTATCAAATGGATTGCCTCCATAGTAGATCTCCCAAGCATAAAACCAAATTGGTTATCTGAAATGCTTGTGCATGCCCTCAACCTTTGTTCAATCACCCTTTCCCACAACTTCATAGTATGGCTCATAAGCTTAATTCCTCGATAGTTAGAACAATCTTGAGCGTCTCCTTTGTTTTTATAAACCGGGACCAAGGTGCTCTTCCTCCAATCTTGTGGGATCCTTGTAGCCGTCCATATCTTGTTGAAAAGGTTTGTTAACCAATCAATACCAATCTTACCCAAACACCTCCACACCTCTATCGGTACCCCATCAGGGCCAACCGCCTTCTTAGGTTTCATCTTCCTCAGTGCAATCTCCACCTCTACTCTCCTAATCCTTCGCACATACTCCATGTTGATTTCTTCATCACTCATAGAGGTATCTCCTATCACAACTCCATTACTTCCATTAAATAATTCATCGAAGTACCCCTTCCACCTGTCCTTGATGCCCTCCTCTTGCACTAGGACCATTTGGTTCTTATCTTTGACACACTTCACCATGCCAATATCCTTCCTTGCCTCTTGTCTTCTCTTTGCCATCTTATAAATGATCCTTTCTCCCTCCTTGGAATCAAGCTTTTCATAAACCTCCTGATATGCCTTTTCTTTTGCTTGGCGAACAGCTGCCTTTGCCTTACTCTTAGCCTCCTTATACGCTGCAAAGGTTTCATCACTCCTACATTTTCCTAAGGCTTGATAGCATTCCCTTTTTTGCTTAATTACTGCTTTCACCTCTTCATTCCACCACGAAGTATCTCTCTGTACCGAAGTTCTTCCCCTTACTTCCCCTAAGACCTCTTTGGCCACTCTTAGGAAACAGTTCTTCATTCGTAACCAGGTCATGTCCGGATCCACCTCTCCATCCCAATCCGCTTCTTCAATTACCTTTTCTGTAAAAACCTTAGCTTTTGCATCCCTTAGGGTCCACCATCTTATCCTTGGTTCTTCTTGTCTAACTTTTTTCTTCTGTAAAAAATAAAAATAAAATAAATATACGGATGGTGATGCTAAAAACCAGAAAAGGCACCACAACCACGAGTGGCTATGGGTACATAATGTGTCCCTATTGCTCATATTTAAGCAGATATATAATCATGACTGTATGAGTGTCGATGGGTAGGGAGTATATAATTGGATTGGTAGTGCACTGCAAGAAGGTTGTTGTGACTGAAGCAATAGATTGGTACTATTGCAAGGAAGATGTGTGACTACAGTGGTGAAGGTGTCTAATATAGAACTATTAAATGGAGCTGATAAGTATAGACAAGAGGTTAGAAGTATTATATCTTTCATGTAGATACTCTTTGGTCCAAAATATTGATAATAGAACAATGCTATAACACCTTCATTTCACCTCAAGGTATACTTGTCAAATCTTAGACATCCAACATCGGTAGGACACTTTTACACTTCGTTTTGGGCCAAAATCATGTACATATTTCACGATATAGCCGTGTTGATGCTGGATACTCAACATGAGTACATGAGCCCATGTAACATAGGAAATTAGGAACAAGGTAGTTACAACGAAAAAATATGTCTTAGGAAAAGAGTTAGTAATGGGTCATATTGATCAGTTGGAATCTAATATGCTGGATACTAATTGTGGAGCTTTGGGTATCATATGAAAGTGCTTCTGTGACTGGTTAGTGATAATGGAGGAAGAATTTGACGGAAGGAAGATAGACATGGCTCACCTAAAGTATTTGATATTCTTGGTGTAGAAGTTGTTACCCTTTTTCTAGCCTCTCTTTGAGTCTTTGTTGTGACAGGGATTATTCCTGGAATCTCAATATTCCTTGATCTTCACTTACTGCCTTGGCCTTGCCCATCAGGTTTCCTTTTTAGATATGCTACTTGCCTCCATCATGCAAGTCAGCAAGTGGGAACAATAGTCATTTTATTAGAGAAATTGGTTATAGCTCCCTTGACATCATGTTGGTGATTTCACATGAATAGGATACTTTCTTTAGTAAAGTAATAATCCCCACCTTCTCTTGATAATAGAAGATAGTGGATAGCAAATTGATGTCTCCTTTGGCTCCCACATAGGTCTTCACATGTGCAATATCTGCTATAATATATCTCCTACAATAGGTACATGTTTGTGGATAATTCATGATCCTTCATATGGCTAAGGATACTTGTGCTTTGAACTTAAACGATGACGGTTTTCTTCTCTATATATGGGTTTTTAAATTAGTGATCTGCAATTGATGTACGCTGTCCCATTACCTTTTGTGTCTGCAATAATACTCTTATATGGTATGGGTTATCTTTCTAACACCTCTTTCACCATGTATGCTTTCTTAAATTGTTACTGCTGTTGTATTTTTATTCTTATTATTATTATTATTATTATTATTATTATTATTATTATTATTATTATTATTATTATTATTATTATTATTATTATTATTATTATTATTATTTTTTTTTTTTTTTTTTTTTTTTTTTTATAATCTTTAAAATTTTCATTTAAAAAGTTTAAGTGTTCTTTATCTTCCATTTTCCATGTGCTTCTGGGATAAATCTTCTAAAAAAAATGTTGTTTGTCGGTGACAAATTAATTGTTCCTTTGTTGATTTTATGCATTGTGATTTTTATTAATTGGTTGCATAATTTTGATTATTATCCTCCTTTTCTTTTGATGCAGGTGGGGTATGTGAATTCCTTGGCTATTGCAAAATCTGGCAGATTTCTTGTTGCTGGAGTTGGGCAGGTGAATTTATTAATTTGTTTATATTATTTTGCTTGTGTTGTGTATATATTATTTGGCTCATTAGGATGCAGACTGCATCTTTACAGCTTATTATAGTGTTTTGGGAGAATGCTCTGAAATTGTATGACTGCTTAGCAAATTGCTATGTCTCACTCTTGCCACTTGCAGCCCCACTTTTACGCTCTTTCTTCTTTTGCTTAACTCTTGTGCAAATAGTAACAGTCAAAAACATTAAGGAATAATCACAGCCTTGAGTCTGCTAATTTTCTCCATGTTGCTTTCGATTCGTAATTGGAGGGAGCTAAATTTCAAGTCTGGTATTAGTGCCTTTTCAACTTGTATTGAAAAGCTATTTGGCAATATATTGGTGTATGTATGGCTATATCAATTGTTATATATAGCTTTTGATCATCTAGGCTAAGTTTAGGCTGTTCTTGTGTTCATTGGAATAACTTGCATTGCATTGATTGCTGTTACAAATAAATACTCTTGCTATTGCATTTCTAACACCATATGGTGTATCTAAAAGGGGATCTAATCTATAAGTATTTTTTTTAAAAAAAATTTCATCTTAAGGTTTGCATCCATTTTCATTCACCATAAGTGGTAGCCTTTTATATGGCATCGGGATTAAAGGTGTTGTCTGTTATGGATTAGATAAATTATGTGAACAAATGACAACTATGCGAATAAACTGAATGAATACTGTCTGGTTGTTTGTTTTTCACTCACTGTTGGATAAGGAATGTAATCGACTTGTTAAAATTAGATGTGCTTATTCTGATTTAGTCAAACAATGTCTTTTAGGTCTTGTTATGCTGGGTTATATGGCTCTGAAACAGTCACTATCTCCCTAAATAATGCTAATACATGTTGCTAAGCTATTGTCCACTTGAATGCAGGAACCACGTCTTGGAAGGTGGGATCGTATATCTACAGCTAGAAATGGTGTTGCTTTGCAATCCTTCAAGCTTACATCATAGGTGTCCAGTGCATCTTGTAAAATCTCTTCAATTTTGACTATTTATCAAGGTACCAGGATGTAAGAGATCTTATGTCTACGATTTTGATGATTCATTTGATTCCTTGTGAGTTTCAACTGTGATCGACCTCCAAATTTTGTAACAATATCATGTTTCTTAGTTAATGAACAGCAAATACTGTGAAATTTGCTGGTAGCATTCGAGTTGTAATGAATGCTAGTAATATTAGCAGTAGCAATAGCAGTTCATACATCAGTTTAGGTGAGTGAAATTTGAATCAAAGTTATATTTGCTGATTTATACAAGCTCCTAGTTGCAATGCTAAATTTTGATTGGGACTTGAATATACTTGCTGCAATAAGTTAAACTGTCCGAATAAAAACGTATTGCCTTTGAATTGACTAATTAGATCAATGGGAAGTATACGTATGATATCTAGAAGTGGTTAAAATGTTCACTTGGCAATGGTTTGTTTTCGACGAAAAATATGTAGTATGTTTCATGACATCGACTTTTTTTTGGGTGTATATATAGCCACCAAGGGGTGTGAAATTCTATGGCCCTATCATTTTTCTTTTTGGCGCTAGCCTAAACGTCTTGTTGCTGTCTCAGGCCCTTTTCGTTTAGGTTGTTCTTGTCTCAGGTCCTTCTTTTGGTTTAGGTTGTTCCCAAGGTCAGCCCTTTTCCCATTCTCTTTCAACGATTAGAACAGTGGTATTTTTTTCTCTCCTTATTTATTTATTTATTTATTTATTTTTTTAAGTACCGATAGTACTTAATTCATTTTGCACAGTCTTAAGATGTCTTTTTGGCAGTCAATATTTTTAATTACTTATTAATAAAAATTATAAAAACTGATATTATAAAATCACACGTTAAAAAGACACTAACAAAATCTCAACAAACTATGTTGTATATTTTATGAGTATTTATAGTTAATTTTGCTAATTTTGTAAAGTCTGACCATGTAAATAAAAATGAGCACTATATTAAAACAACTCTACTTAAATTTTACATGGTTATTTATTAATGAATTTTAAACTTACAATCTTTAAAGATAGATTATTTAAATGAAAAGAGCACTAAATAATGAAATAAAGAGAGTATACTTGAAAGAAAAAATAAAAATAAAGAAAGAGAGTATTTTTTTTAATTTTTATTTTTCATTGGTATTGGATAAACAAGTTAGCAAAAGACACTTTGACCCTTTTATCCATTAATACTACGGGTTCATGGATAATCTCAATTGTCAAACAGGGGTTGTTCTAGTCGGATTTTTCAATTTAGTTAGAATTTACTAATATAACATATGTATTAATATTACAATAAGAAAATAATACAACTCATAAAAGGGTAAAGAGTCAACTGATATTATCATTTTGAGATTATTACAAAAGGAAAATAATACAACTCATAAAAGGGTAAAGAGTCAACTGATATTATCATTTTGAGATTGATATTTCGTATTATATTGAACAAACATAAGAAGAAAATTACAAAGTATTTGACATTCATTCCCATCTTCGTCCATTAGAGGAGCGTAGACTTCCCAAATTTTGTGTAAATAAACCATCTTAAACGTACTCTTTTGTATCCGTAACTTGTATGATTACCATTTTTATCTCTTTAAACAACATTACCCTAATAATTCAAAGTAACGACTATGCGATTTAGGGTAATGAGGTAACAAAATGTGAAAGAGACAGTAATTAGGCAACCATCGAGGTCGAATTCACCTATTTGACCTAAATGAGCCAAACTCTAGTTAATTAGCTCTGGAGGATACGCTAGGAGAGGACAAAGAAGTACGAGTAACAAAGACTTTTCTACTATGCTAATTGACTGCCAAAATGTTAGACAATTAACCAGACTCATGAGGTAAAAGAAAATAAATTTGACTAAAGACCATGGTTTATCATCTCCAAGAAACGTTGGTCAGACTCCAATCTTTGAAAGCGGATATCATGAGTAAACCGAGCAATAAACGCATCAGCTCGCTTCTTGAATTCATCGTGAAACGTCAGCGCCACATCCATACTCCTCCACACTGGCTTCTCCCCACCATCACCACTGCCGCTATCACCACCAACATTCGCTTTTCTCTCCACCATTTCTCGAAAACTCTGCCACTTCTTCAACTTCCCACTTACCCTATACTTACTCAATCCCCTTATCTCCCCCTTTTCTCTCTCCATCTCCTCTCCAACACCATCGCCGCAACTCCCCGTGTCACTCTTCTTTAGCTGGGGCCTACTTCCTAGGCCTTTTGACTCCATGATTGCCTTCCACGTGGCATCCAAATCATCCCCCTCTTCTTCTTCCGTGTTTTTCACTTCACCTATTTTCTCTTCCTCTTCTTCAAGTACTCCAAACGACGACGACGTTGATGATGTTGTAGCACTTTCCACGGCGGGTTGCTCTTGCTCACTAACTCGAAACAACGACAAAGTTTCGTCCTCCTCGACTATTGTTGATGTTATAGTACACTCCATAGGGTGCTCATGATCCATGTATGTGCAAAACCACCAAGTATCATCATCTTCAGGAGAAGATGACATAACTTTAGGACTATGAAACCGAAGTTGCGTTTTTTCGTGTACTTTAAGGAAGATATTGGTTATATAGGGAACAAAAGAAGACGAAGAAATGAGGATCGAGATGATAATGAAATTAAGGACAATATACATGAACTTACGCCCCTTGATTAAGTCCAAAAGGAGAAACGAATTCGAGATTACTAGGGGAAATACTCGTTTAAGCAACAAAATAAACATTAGTATCCATAATACTGTTCTAGCTAATTTTGCTGTTATATAGCACATATTTGATGTTGCTGGAATTTGGGAAGTAATTAAGATGTAATATAATTAAGAGATAAAGATTCTAGGTTTGTAATCTTTAATCTAACTTCATAATTGGTTTTTTTAGAGTACTAATTTTTGTTTATAGGAGAATAAAAGAAAAGAAATTATGGTTGTACGAGTGTAGAAAGGTAGAGGAAGAGGTAAGGAAAGCGAGGACATGTTTGCTTTTATAATGGGATTCTACGACTAAATTGATTTCTCACCTTTTTTATTGTTTATTATTTTTGTAAGCATGCATTAACCCTCATTAATGTCGACATTAATGAAATTACAAATTAAGTAGCAAAGAACAACGGGTTGCCAGCATCCCCAATGGCTACCAACATTTCTTTGTAGTTTTGGATTGCCACATCATTATTCTTAAACTCCATTATTTAAGCTATAACCTCCACCGACAAACTACAACCTTTATTCAATCAAAAAAAAAAAAAAAAAAAAAAAATAAATAAATAAACTAAAAAAAACCATAAAATAAAAAACAAATCAATTTATTCAATTCAAGTGGCATTGTAGAGCTATATAGCTTCATCAAAACTACAACCCTTATAGGCTTATAGCTAGTTAATAGCTCTAACTATTTAAAAATTGCAAGCAAGTATTTCTTATAAATCATTGAAGATGCTCTTAGATGATAAGTAATTTATTATTTTTCTTTCTCTTTTTCTTTTTTATGTGGTACTAAATAATTTTTGTTCATAGATTTTAATTTTATATGTGGCTGACCACACCATGTGGTCGGGGTTACTTATTCTAGGGTTACTCGATCGATCACAGATTAATCTGATAGAGAAACGCGCTAACCGACTAAGCAAGCCCAAAATAAGTAACCCGATTAAGTAACCCAAGTAAGTAACCCCTAAATAAGTAACCCCGATGAACGCTAACCGACTGAGTAACCTCTGAGTGAGTAACCCTTGACGGACTAATTATAAATAACCCCTGAAAAAGTAATCCCACGGCCACACAGAAAAATTACCGATTTTTGTCAAAAAAAAAATCCATCCCAATTTAAGTTATTATAGACTGACACATTAAGATATTGACCCTGTCCTGTTTTAGATTGAAACTATTTTTTTTTTTTTTTTTTTTTTTTTTTTTTTTTTTTTTTTTTTGAGATATGGTAGAATTTGGTTTGAAATAGAAATCCCACCATAAAAATAGAGGGAGCCCCTATTGATTTTTTGGTTAATGATTTGTGTTTATCTAGAAGCAAAATTTCTACTTCAACTCTTTAAGTAGCGGATTACTCATAAACATTTAAAAAAAAAAAACACTTATTTATCATATTGCCATTAAATAAACATTTGTTATCTATCATAAAGATCAACTTGTATAAACATTGGTTTGTACATACATGAGCGGCAAATGAGAAATATCACATTATCACTTAGAAAAGAGGTTATTTCTAGCAAGAAAGCAAGAGTATTTATTTCTTTATTTAAATTTTCCTTTCTACTTGTACACTTCATCATTTTTGATCAAATAGTATTAATGTATTAAGTCAACACTCAATCTTAGTCTTTTTAGAGTTTAAATGTATCTAAGTGAGGGAAGCAAACCAATTATTATTAATGCTAAAATAGATAAGAGGCTAAATGCACTTTTTGCCAACTCATGTTAAGAAGTAGTCCACCAAAGATATTTTGTAATAGCTTCGTCATTGCCTTTTTAATTGGTGTAACAACATCATCAATAATTTAGAATAAATTCATTCAAATCCTAGAAAATAAATTCATTTGTCAGTTGAAAGAAAACGCGGGAATAGTTGCTCTCAAATGCATCATCTTTGAAGACTACTATCGGAGCATCACTATTACCACGTATATGAGAATTATTTTTTTTTTTTTTCAAATGGAATGAGACAAGTAAAGTGAGACGAAGGTAATAATAATTTGAGGATTTATCATAATTTTCTAATATACATTCTCTCATAATTCATCTTGATTTATTACAGAGTATATGTAAGTTGCTCCGTTAGTCCTTATTAGTAGACATATTTTGACTTTTACAATGTTTTATGCAAAGCTAATTAATATCATAATTTATTGCGTGATAGTTGGTAGTGAGTTTATTCATTTATTTATTGTATGATGAGTTATATGTTATAACCTAAAATAAATTATCCCGAGCTTTACTTATAACAAATGAGCTATTTGGTAATCGGGATGAGTTTAATACAAAATTATTTGAGTTGTATAATTCCTCGATTCAAATTAGTAAGAAATGGTTCAATTTTGAAACTATTTACAAAGTTTACTCTAACCAGCATTTGTGATTTAAGAATTATATATATATATATATATATATATATATATATATATATATATATATATATATATATATATATATATATATATATGTATATATATATATATCGGCTCACATCTTACCCGCATTCATTAATGACATTTTTGTAATTTCACGAATTTTAAAACTTTTTTCCATTTTTTTAACTTTTAAGGCAATTTTATTTACTTTATGACTGATTTCATTACTTTTACAAACTTTTCATTTACTTTTTAGAAATAAAATTGGAAATCACTTTGAAAAGTTAAAATATTATGAATATGCCCTTAATGACACGGGAAGCATGTTGACCATCCGATTAATATGATCTAAGGGCCTAGATTAGTTCCGAATTCTAATTATAGCCTTGGTTATCATTATAACTTGGTTACATATACACACACACACACACACATATAGGCATGTGAATGTTGTTAGATTAACTATGATTTCACTAATTCTAAATGCTTTATTTTCATTTTTGAATACTCGTAATAGTTGGACTATGGTTCTATATGTATATACACACACACACACACATACACACACACACACACACACACACATATATAGGTGTTCTAGGCCCTACTTCCACTTTTGGCTGGGATTCGGATGGAAGTAAGTGGGGGTTTGCTTGTTCTAAGTTGGTCTAATGATGTAGTAGAATAATGCTTGTACTCCTCTAAGAACTTTATCCTTTGTAAGATCTTTGAATCTAATGGATGTTTTAAGTATGTCTTGTTTTTTTATGGCGAGCCTCAAGTTGAAAATAGGAGGCTGGTTTGGGAACAACTTCAATGGTTCTTGGATGAGTTTAAAAATGTATTAGTGATAGGTGACTTTAACCAAGTGGAAAGTGGAAGAGATAAACTTGGTGGATCAGTCATAAGTAGAGGAATTGATGCATTCCTTGATTTGAGGTTTAGTAGTAATGCAACAGAAGTGCCTTTCTCGGGTCCAAGGTTTACTTGGAGTAACAAAAGGGAAGGGGATGGTCGTATTCTGGAAAGGCTTGATAGAGCCTACATAACGGAGGAGTGGTTCCAACATTCTCCAGATGGGAGAATAATTCATGAACCGATCTTATGCTCTGATCATGCCGCAATCACTTAAGTTTCGCAACCAACTGCGACCAATTCTAATATTGAAAACTAGTGTCTCAATTTCCCGAAATTTAAGGAAATTATGGGAAACTCATGGAGGGAAAGTGTTCATGGCTCTTGTATGTTTCAACTCTCAAAGAATTTAAGTAGGGTAAGGTCAAGACTTCAGAATTGGTTCCTGGAAAACAAGAAAATCTAGGGGATCAACTAGAGGAAAATCACCAGGGATATTAAGAGCTTGGCGATGGATATTAATTCAATTCAAGAAGGAGAAAATTACATTCACCATATTAACCTTATCATTCCGGAAAGCCAGATTGGTTACAATTTTTGGAAACAAAGAATGAAATCGAATTGGGTAAAATTTAGGGATTGCCCCACTCCTACGATGTACAGGAAGGTGAAGCAATGTTAGCTTCACAATGAGATTCTAACTCTAATGAAGGATAATGAAATTTGGGTGGAGGGGCAAAAGGAGGTGGAAGATGTGATTCTTACTTCTATCAAGGGAATCTATAACCCTGTCATTCTGGATAGTCATGGAGAGGATATAGACCTCATACTTCGACAATTGGATATCCCTCAATTGTATGAGGAGGACCAAATTGGTCTCGATTTCCCCTTCATAGATATGGAAATCAAAAGTGCAATGTTCAAAATACATTGCTCTAAGTCCCCGGGGCTGGATGGGTTCACAGCTGAGTTTTTCCACATTTATTGGAAGGAGGTAGGGGAGCTTGTGGTGGATAGTGTCCAACAATTTCTGAGAACGGGAAATATTCTTAGAGAATGGAACCCATCTTTACTGGTGCTGATACCAAAGGTGAAAGTTCTAGAGACGGCTAATCAGTTTAAGCCGATCAGCTTGTGCAATACAGTTTACAAGTGCATCTCCAAGTGTCTGGTCAATAGGCTAAAGAGTGTTCTCCCGGGCCTCATTTCAGAAAATCAACATGCTTTCATTCCAGGAAGGTACATGGAGGATAATATCCTCCTAAGCCATGAGCTGATACATCTTATAAACTCGAAAAAAGGTTCGAACTTCACAATAGTTAAAATTGACATGTCTAAAGCTTATGACAGAGTGGACTGGCTTTTCCTCCTCAAGGTCTTACAAGCTTATGGTTTCTCTAGTCACTGGATTAGGATGGTCTCCCAGTGCATCTCGACGGTTAGTTTCAAAGCCGTCATCAACAGGAAAACTACATAACATTTCTCTCCGAATTGTGGGTTGAGGCAAGGGGAGCCCCTTTCCCCTTATCTCTTCATTTTCTGTATGGATATTCTTTCTCGAATGCTGACGTTGGATGAAGATATCAACCAATTCAAGGGGTTGAAAGTTTTTCGCCAGTCCCCTTTAATATCTCATCTGTTCTTCGCCGATGATGCAATGCTGTTCTTTAAGGAAAATGAAGAGTCATGTATATGCATTACTGACATCCTTCACAGGTTTGGAAAAGCTTCTGGTCAACAATTGAATCTGCAAAAATCTTTTGTGAAGTTTTCTCCAGGCCTGGACAACAACACGAGGCCGGCTTTGAAGCAAATCCTTTCTATGTCAGAAACTGACAACATGGGAACTCATCTGGGGGGATCCAACAGACATCCAAGGAAAAAAGAGGTTGGCTTTCCAATACCTAGTGGATAAGGTGTCAGAAAGAATTGTGTCATGGGCTTCGTTGCGCCTCTCTCAAGTGGCTAAGCATTTCATGTTATGAAATGTCTTAAGCTTCCATAAAGTATTGCCAACAAGATAGATTCGCTCCTTACTAGGTTTTGGTGGTCCAATAATGGACATAAGGACATGCACTGGGTGAGTAGGGTGATCACTCAAATCCCTAAAAGTATGGGCGGTCTAGGAATTAGAGGTACTTCAATGCTTAACGATGCTCTACTCTTCAAACAATCAAAAGGATGCACCTTAATCCGAAACTTCTAATCTCTAGGGTGCATAGAGGGTTCCAGCCATGTGACATCTGCAACATGGCAAGACCATGTGTTAGGATGGGAAAACCTTCAATGGGAAGGAAACACCTGCTTAAGGTTACTCAGTCTTTCAAGGAGGGGTTCGCTTGGAAAGTTGGTAATGGGAGGGATATTAAAGCAATCAGCATGCCTTAGGTTAAAGGGAAAATCCTAGTTGTGAACTCAAACCAAACTCTGGGGGTTTCCCTGAATTGGAAAGTGAAGGATTTTATCAATGAGGATTTGACTTCTTGAAATGCAGGGAAGATAATGGAGTGCTTTGACTGAACAATGCGAGGTCCATTTTGTCAATGGAGGTGCCATCGACAAGGTAGGAGGATTTCATGTATTAGAAACACCATCCTTCGGGGAATTACACAATCAAGACGGGGTTCTACTATTTATCAAAGGAATTAGGGCTTGAGAAGTCCTCCTTCTCCACTATAGATCAGACCTTTGTGAAGCTGGTGTGGAGATTGAATATTCAACCGAAATGGAAGCTCTTCCTATGGAAACTGTTTCATGACGGAATTAATGTGAAGGTTAACTTAGCTAGAAGAGGAATACAAGTCAATGAAACTTGTGACTTTTGCGGGATGGAAAGGGAAGATAGTCAACATCTCTTTCGATTTTTTTCTCTGGCAAAAGAAGTTTGGGAGAATGGCTCCCCGACAATTTGCCTTGATACTCCTGAGTCCAACTCTTTGAGGGCTTAGATTCAGCACTATATCCTGCTCTTTTATAGCGAGGATGGTAAACATAGCACTCGTAGCATCCAATTCATTGCGACGTTATGGAGTTTATGGAAGACTAGGAACGCAAGATGCTTCACTGGTGCTAATGGGACTGCAAGTTTAGTTGCGGAATTCAAAGTTGACAATGAATGAACATGAAGTTTTCAACCACCAGAGTAGCCACCATAATGTCGAAGTGGGTATAACAGGAGACGACCCAATTATCCCACCAGGTTTTAACCATGTGCAACTAGGAGAAGTTAAGGTGGGCTACGACTCTTTCATTATAAAAGTGGATGGTTCTTGGGATAAGAACTCTACTAGAGCAGGGTTTGGTTGGGCAGTTGCAAGAAATGATCAAGGCTACACTTTGGAGGAAGGCGGAAAGCATGGTGCAGCCGCGTCGGCTATTCAATGTGAAGCCTGGGCTTGCCTGGAAGCTCTAAAATAGGCCCATGGAAAAGGAAAACAGGGGGTATTGATTCTCTCTTATTCTATCTTACTTCTTAACAACCTTCAGGGTAATATTGGTAAGGACGTAACAATAACTTGGATGTTAAAAGAGATAAAGGACGTGGGGGCTAAATCAAAGATGCGCAATCATGAAGGTCCCAAGAGATCAGGTGCAAAGGGCAAATGATATTGCAAGAACGTGTCGTTTTTCCATGTCAATTATGTGTAGTTTTTTTTTTTTGTGTTTTGCCATTTGCTATTGTAAAAAAAAAAAATAAAAAAAAAAATAAATAAAAAAAAATAAAAAAAAAACTGAAATTAATCTATATCAACTTTAACTGCATTTTACTGGATTAGTCTCAATGCATTTTTCAAAGTACTATTTTTTCACGTTTTTTTATAAATATATAACTATATATATTTAAGGTTAAACTCGTACATTGAAAACATATATTCTAACCAAATTGTTGCACGTATTTAGAAACAGAGGGAGTATACTATAATTGTTTAATATTCCCTCTCTCAGCCATATGTACGTAGTATATCCACCTTGTGTATTTTCCTCGAAAATACAGTTAAATAGAAAACAAACTAACATGGAAAAGCAAATAATAAACAAATTATAGTATCACAGTCGGAGTAGGTTAGTTGTAACATTGTTAATTTCCATCTTATCTTATAAAAAATAATCTAAGATGTTGATATAATTGAATTGAAATACCATTTGTTCAAATAGACTATATCATCTCAATTGCATAGCGCATGTAATGTTGGTATTTGATAAGGATAGCAAATTGGTTTTTGATAAGGATAGCAAATTGGTATTTGTAATACCTTTTGCGTCGAATGATTATCGAATGAGGTGAAAGTGTGAAAGGTCAACTGTTGCGTTTGGTTTTTATTAAAAATTCTTTCTTTCTGTTTTCAAAAAAAACAACTCTATTTTATGAAAACAGCCAATCCAGTTTAGTTTGGTCCACGACAAGGGTCCAATAATGGTGTAGTTGGATGGGGCTTGCAAAGAGCTTTCCAACGATATATTATAAGCCCAATTCCGATGAATAATGAGGAAGTTATGGCCAAAATACTAAACTGGGCCCGATTTGATCTTTACATGCGGCCCAATGATCTAGGGGAGGGCCCAATGTTAATTATTATTCCTAAATTTATTAGAATTAATTATAGTCTTCTAGAATTCTTTAGAAGGTTCTTTTTAATCCTAATAGAATTAGAATTAATAATTAGATCTTGATGAGTTTTATTTGGAATAAAATATTATTTTATGAAAAATACGATTTCAGTTTTTATACGGACTTTACAAATCAATTTTGATTCATAAGTGGAATACGTGTTTGAAAGCGCGTAGGAATCCAGGCTGTCGCCACGCGACAGACCTTGTCGCCAGGCGACAAAGTCGGTTTTGCGGCGACAGAGTGGAGTTTTATTCCTTATCAAATTCTACCTATTTTCGGACTGTTTTCTTATAAATAGGGTCCTGAACCTCCGTTTTTAATCATCAACATTAATCCACAATTCACAATTCTCATAATTCTCTCTATTCTCTCTAGCTTTTCACAAACAAAATTTCGCATTCACAAGATCTAGACACACTTAGTCAAGTTCGAAATTGCCTTCGCCCTAGACGTGAAAGGTTATAATTTCTGAGGGTTTGGTCCCAAATCTCTCTTTCAATTATTTAATTTAATTGTTTGTTTTATTATTTTCCTTGAAGTTACTAACGCGTGTATTTTGTTATTAGAAAGAGATACGAGGCATCAAAGTATGTAATCTTGTTGCTCTATTCTTGTAGAAAGCATGTTTAAATTTGTTTAATTTCTAGTATCATGTTAGGATGTTATTATTGCTTTCTAGTATCATGTTTAGGGTGCCTTTTACTCTTTTCTAATATCATGTTAGTATCATGTTAGGGCTAAAGCTTTGATTTTTATGTTTAGTGACATGCTAGGATTTGTTATTAATCTTGTTAGTATCATGCCTAGGATCTTGCTATTAATATTATGCTTTAACATGATTATGATTATGATTATTATGATTGTTATGATTATTATTATCATAATTGTTATGATTATTATGTTGTTTGATATTATATTCACCGTTATTGCTTGATCACGCCTTTTATGCATGTTTAAAGGGAATTTGTACTTGTAATCACGCTTAATAAGATAATTAATAATCTTGTTTAGGGCTAATATGATTATAATTCAAGTGATCGCCAATTATAGTTTTATTTGTGCATTAAATTCAACCAACATAGATAAACAGATTTAGGGTTAATCTATTGTTGGCATGCTAGTCAGAAAGCGCACATGAATACGATAAGAATTAATTAGAGGCCTATTTATGGCAGGTTCAATCTCTTTTAGGTTGGATTTGTACCTTCATCCCCGAACCCTATTTGGTTCAAGACCTTTTGGAGTTGACGATCTCATGGATCGTTAAGGGG
This sequence comes from Chenopodium album, assembly GCF_948465745.1. Classification (NCBI taxonomy): domain Eukaryota; kingdom Viridiplantae; phylum Streptophyta; class Magnoliopsida; order Caryophyllales; family Amaranthaceae; genus Chenopodium; species Chenopodium album. Next base: position 19,094,212 of record NC_137847.1, read on the forward strand.
TGTAATCTTCACCCTGTGAACGGTTTACAGGTTCCTAAAACTTGTTGGCGACTCTTTTGCTCTAGCTTCCTTCCCTTTGGACGCCACCATACTTAAGTGTATGATCACAGTGGGGTTTAAGTTTGGGGTAATGCTTGAAATATTCCCTACAGTTTCATATCAAGTTCTGTTTGGATTCGATTTTGAAAATTCAAAACCGAATTAATTCGGTTTGGATTTGGATTAGGCCAAAATCCAAACCGAACATTGAACTTTCACCCCTAATTATATTCATCATCCATGGTCATTTTCCAATTTGGATCTCGAAGAGTCGCAACCGGATTTCGAGGCAAGGGGGACCTCTCAACCACGACTTGCATGGAATATTTAGTGTTAGGCTTAATAATTCCATTTTGGCTTCACGTTACTGGCTTAGATTGTTGGAATGGAATTTGTTGTGGGCTTGGTGAGGGTGAACATATTTGTTGTGGCTGTGTTGGTGGTGAATTTGGAGCAATAGAGGAAGGTAGTGGGCTTGGAGAATGTGGTCCACTTGGCGAACCAAATAGGAGGGCTGCTAGGTGGGTGTTGGGCCAGGGGCGTAATGGGCTCGGGTGAGGGATTAGGCCTATCTGGCGAGTTGGGCGGAGATAAAGGAGCAGGCTGCTCGGTTTGGGTTGGAGCAGTTGGCCAGTCTGTTGCAAATGGTGGATCACGTATGGTGATAGTCCATCATCCAAAAAATCATAAGTGTGTGACTATGGAGTATGTAATTTAGCAAATGGGAAACCGTTCTCATCAAACATGACATGGTGACAAATAATGATTTTATGGGAAGACATATCATAACATTTGTAACCACGATGGTTGGTTGGAAACCCTAAGAAAACACATGGAGTAGACCGAGGTTGTAACTTATTAATAGTTGTAGAGGGAAATAAAGGGTAGCATAAACAACCAAAGACCTGGAGATGAGAATAGGAGGGAACCCTTTGGTAAAGAACCTCAATGGGAGACTTGTTACCCAAAAGCTTACTTGGAAGCACATTAAGAAGATATGTTGCCATTTGAAGGGCATGATGCCAAAACGAAGGTGGAAGAGAGGCATGAGCTAGAAGAGTACGTGTGACATTGTTTATAGACCAAATTTTTTGTTCGGCTTTCCCATTTTGAGATGAAGTATGGGGACAAGATAGACGGAATGACATGCCATGAGTTTTATAAAAATCCCAAAAAGAACTATTATCAAACTCCCTACTGTTGTCACATTGCACATTCTTTATATTACGCTCAAATTGAGTTGAAATATGGGCTTTAAAGGCTAAGAAAATGTCATACACATCAGATTTTCGTGCCAAAGGAAAATTCCATAAATACTAAGAAAAATCATCCAAGAAAAGAACATAATAACGATCACCCGTAGAACTCAAAACAGGAGATGACCAAAGATCACTATGTAAAATGTCAAAAGGCATAATAGTACTCGAAGAAGAAGAAACAAATGGTAACTTAATATGTTTACCAAGAACACAAGACCCTTACACACTAGAACTAGAGATTTATTACAGTCAATGCTCTTATTCTTCCTAAGAATATCTAAAATCGGAGAACCCGGGTGACCCAACCGATCATGCCAAAGCTTAGGAGAGATGACGACAAAAGTAGAAAATGAAGCTTGATTGTTATAAGAAGAAATAGGATAAAGATCACCCCGACTATACATCTCATTATTCGCCTTCCCGTCCGATAATCCTTCACTAGAAAACCCAAAAGGATCAAATTCAACTGACACGGAATTATCCGTAGTAAACTTCCTAACAGAAATGAGATTTTTAATCAATTTGGGTGCATGTAGAACATTATGAAGGGAAATGGATTGACTTGGGGATTTGAGTTTAGTACGACCATAGCCAAGGATAGGGATAGTTTGACCATTTCCAACCAAAATATTATTATTAGGATGATTGCTCAAATTTACATAAGACGTGAGAGTACTTGTAGAGGACGTCATGTGGAAAGTAGCCCCGGTATCCATATACCAAGACGGATCAGGCTGCTGGAGGGACATGGTGTGCATCGCTGCTTCAATATCAAGAGTGACGGGAATGCTATGAATCTTGAAGAGTTCTGCCCACGTTGAGTAAGAAACATTTTCCATCTCAAGAGTGACAGGAATGCTGGTTTTGATATTTGGTACGGCAAGAGCCGGGTGAAAAGAGGATTTGTTGTCTGAAATTGATGCAAGGCTTAAAACAGAGAAGAAAGAAGGAAGGAGACTGTGGGCAAGGAAAATGGAGCTAGGGCAAGCGAAATCAAAGAGAAGAGAAACCCTAGGCACTGATACCATGAAAGATTATAGGAAAGTTTTCCTTGATTATTCACAAAGAGGAGTCACGAATATATATAGCATACAAGCCTTATCAAAGGCTAAACTATAGGCTAATAATTAGGAAACTAATTATCACCGTTGACTATAAGATATACATACAATATATTATACAATATATTTAACAGTTAGCAAACTTATAGGATGTAAAAATGTACCATTACATGCATAATAGGTGACTAGTGGTAAGTATTTTGGGGAAAAATATTCAGCGTATAGGACAGTAAAAGGACCACTACATACATAATAGTACACAAAAAGTACTATTAAGACAACTTATAATTTAATGGTATATTGTACATGCATAATAGTAAATAATGGTACATTATAATGTACCATTGTAGAGTTAGCTTTTTTCCAAAAGCTTGCCAAATGACCTTTTTACCCTCTTATATTCTTTGTAAATGCATAGCAGCTATACACTGAGATGCACTCAACTTAAATGGGTTGTTCACGAGTATAATCGAGTCTAACATGATGTGTTAGTGGTCAGGATGGTACACGCAACATGTGAAGGAGGTTGTACAGACTGGTCGTTGGGCCTTGCCTAGGTTTAGATTACCAGGTCCAGTTGTGCGTAGTGTAATGCTGGCAGCATTTTTTAGTGTTTGTTGTGCATCGTGCGTATATCCAAATGCTGAATTTGTGTTGGTGTGTATTAGTTAGGATTCTCTCTCTAGAAGTTTAGTCATCGAAGAGCATCCTTAACACCTTGGTGCTAGGGACTCCGAAAGCTTCTTTTATCAGGGAGCAGGTCGTGTGCTTTCTAATGCAATTTCCAGCATTGGTTTAGAGTTCTATTTAGTTCCTTTCTTAATTAATTAGTTCGTTCATTTGGTCCTTCGTTCATTTGGTCATGGGTTTAGACATCGATATGGAAGTTTTGTCCATCTAGGAAATAGATTTGGTTAATAGATCAGTAGTTAGATTAGATATAGAATCTGAAGATTCACCTATAATTCCCATGGAAGGGGTAGTAGAATCTGTAGGCTTCAACCAGCAGCTCATTCCAGCTGTAACAAAGTTAGGGGAGCAATCAGTAGAAAAATAAATAGGTAAGGTTATCGTCTCTAATGTGATGGAGAAAAAGGTTACAGGTTCTTTCAAGGAGGTTGTTACCAACTCCTCGTAATGGTTTATGGAGGCCAGGAAAATCATGATAGCTTCACATGAGTGGGAGGAAGAAGAAGAAGATATCACAAATTACTCACATGCAGTCAGATTCAAGAAGGAGAAAATCAGGGAGCTTAGGAAGCCATGGAGTCTAACTCTAATTTGTAAGTGCCCGGGTTTAAATATTCGAGCAGAATTTATGACTCAAAGAGCACAAAGAATGTGGAATCCAAGGGGGGGGGGGTAGAAGTGATTGAGATAGAGAAAGGGGTGTTCATGTTCAGGTTTACATTACAAGACAACCTTGAAAAAGCTCTATTTGGAGGGCCTTGGTTCATATTTGATCACTACTTGATGATTGCAAAATGGAGACCTAACTTCAGGCCATCATCAGAGAGTTTTAAAAGCATTTCGGTTTGGATTAGATTTTCAGAACTTCCCGTCGAATATTACGATAAAGAGGCACTATATAGTATTGCGGAAGTGGTAGGAAATCCAATTAGAGTTGATTATTCTACAGATAGAATTAGCAAATGTAGGTATGCAAGAGTATGTGTAGAAATTAATCTTGATCAACCTTTGATTATCAAAGTGTGGGTGGGGAAAGCATGGCAAAGGATCTAATATGAAAAAATTCATACGCTGTGTTTCGAATGCGGTAGGATTGGACATTCAAAAGTTTAATGCCAATGGAAGCAAGGTAAGCAACTGCAAGCACAAGAGAAAGACCAAGAACAGGGGCAGAGCACGCTTGTGGTAAAGCAACACGCAAGTGACATTGAACCTCCCAAGGAAAGCAATAGGCAACAGCAAAACAAGGCTACTATTAGTAACCTTGAAGATAAAAATGGAGAAAAGATTATGTTGCAGCAAGAAGAAAAGGATATCTATGGCCCTTGGGTTTTGGCGGTATCATGAAAATAGGTGTATAAAAAATAAGAAAAAAAAACAAAAATGAGGGAAAGTTAGAGGGAGAACAGAAAAATACAAATGAGAAGAATAAAAACAAGCTACTTAGGGAGGGTAATAGCCTCCAACCTAACAATAATAAAAAAAATTCAATGGGAGGTGCTTGTATCGGAAGAAGAAGAAGTAGGTGAATTAAATATTGCTAAACCTAGCAATAGAGATAAAGCCAGTGAAAAGAAATTTTTTCGAAAAAGATCTTACCTAGAGAAAATTGTGGCATCGGGAATAGCTAACATTAAACATCCTTCAGTCCCAAGAACCAACAGCCCAGACGACACCAATGGCGCTTTGACTTCGCTGTCAAACGTTGCCTTTAACCGTGCTAATTCCCCTGCTTCTGAAAACCCCCTGTCGCAAATTAAATTCCCTGATTCATCTCTTTCGTCGTTACCCCTAATTTCTTATGATAATATTCCTAATGGAAAACCAGAATGCATCGAAGACAGTGCAAAAAGAGTACCCTTCAATACCTCAAATCCTACCCCATCATCATTCACTACCCCCAAACACTCACTTGATTCACCTACCTCCGTCCCACCCCTTCCAACCCCATCGAGTCCTCTCACCGATCATAGTCCCAACAATTCTTCGACCATCACCGAAAACCACACCCTCAACCCCATCCTTACTATCCCAGGACTCATCACCATCACAAATACAACACCTGTTCCCGACCCTACCAACCCCTTACCTTTGGCCGATCTTGAAGCAAATTCCAACTCCGGTAGAGAAATTGGAACTTATGGAGGCAGGGATGAAGGTTCTAATGGATCAATTCGTCCATCTAGCTCTTCCAGACTACGACAATCTCTTTATTCCTCTCGAGGATCCACCAAAAAACCCTCCAATCTACCCGTTGCAGTTAACAAGCACAAATTTAAACTTAATGGAGCAGCGAAATCTCTTTGTAGTATTGGAATCGAGGAAGAATGTCGTGGGATTCGAAATGAGTTTCAACTACAAACCAACGGGGAATTTACTCCGGGAAATTCAAATGTGGGCATCTCCATTGTCGATGGAAGATGTGTGGGCAATGGGGAAGCTACCCTTATGAAAGGATTGGGAGAAGTTCTTTCCATCTCAGAATGAGCTTAACCTTGGTATTTTCCCTAGCTCTACCATCCCATATATCAATATGAAAGCTATTGTTTGGAATGTTTGGGGTGCTACGAGTAAGGAATTTGCTGCTCATGATAGAGAAGTTGTTAGAATTCACAAACCTGAGATTCTAATTCTTCTTGAGACTAAGTCAACTGATGACGTGGCTAATTCTCTTTATAAGAAACTTGGGTTTGACGATTTTAAGTCTAGGGCTGCTGATGGGTTGAAAGGCGGGATTTGGGTGCTTTGGCGCAAACCAGTGATGTTGTTGGAGTTTGTTACTGTTTCTCAACATGTGGCGCATACCCTTTTTAAGTTCTCTCCCTCTGATCTTGAAGTTTTAATCTCTGGTATCCACGCTCCTTCTTCTACGAAAGATAAGGGAGATTTGTGGAAAAATTTAGGGGATAACCCTCCTCCAACTGCTACTCCTTGGCTCGTTATGGGTGACATGAACGAAGTCACTTCTCAGGCTGAGAAGATGGGGGGAAGGCCTGTCACTAATTCGCAAGGTCGTTCCTTCTCGGATTGGACCAATGCGGATGGGTTGATCAATCTTAGATACAATGGACCTTCGTTTACTTGGACCAATGGCGGGATAGTACGGAACTGATTAGGGAACTGGATAGGGCTCTAGCAAATGTGGAATCGCTGAAAGTGTACCCTCAAACTCAGGTATATCATCTTACTAGAACTTATTCACATCATTTCCTATAATGGTTGATACAGGTTCTATTATTTCTAATGGTAATTTCCCATTTCGATGTAAGGAAGCTTGGTTGGAAAATCCTAATTTTGATAATTTCTTCGCTAATTCTTGGAGAAAAGGAATTAATTTTAATAACTCTCAACGTCACTTCACTTCGGATGTTAAGGTTTGGAATAAATGTGTTTAATGAAACCATGCAACATAAGAACAGATTAATTGCTAGGATTCATGGATTACAAAAAGCTCTAAGTAATAGTTTTTCATCCTTCCTTATTAATCTTGAAAAGGACCTCTTAAAACAACTTAATGACGTGCTTAAAATGGAAAGAATTTCTTGGCTCAAAAAGCCGGGGTAGATTGGAGAAAGTATGGTGATTGGAATACCAAATATTTTCACATTCTAGCCAAAAACATTAGGGGGAAGATTATTAGTCTAAAAGATGAATCGGGTAACTGGATTAATTATCAGATTAAGTTAAAAAATTTGTGTGTTAATCATTTTAAGGAGGTCTTTGCGTCAAAGCAGCTTTGTCAACCTAGGAACGTGTCCTTTACCCCTAATGCAGTGGTTAAATATGATGATTTTGTTTCCCTATCTAGTAATTTAGTACTTTGGAGATTAAAAATGCCCCTTTAAAAAGCCCCGGTCCGGATGGGATTCAACCTAGATTTTATCAAAAATATTGGGATGTTGTGGGTGAGTCTATCACTAATCTTGTTTTAAGATGTTTTGGGGAAGGAAAAATTCCGGCTTATATTAATGAGTCTTATATTTGCCTTATTCCTAAATCGGATCAACCGGAGACCATTAATGAATTTAGACCTATAGGGCTTTGTAATTCTATTTATAAACTTATTACGAAGATTATTGCTAATAGAATTAGACCCCTTTTAGGTGACCTTATTAATCCGGTTCAATCTAGTTTCATTGAGGGTCGATCTATTGATGAGAATATTTTAGTCATTAAGGAGGTTGCCCATCTTTTTAAAAAATCTAGTAAAAAACACTTGATGGCTTTTAAAATTGACATTTCTAAGGCCTATGATAGCTTGGAATGGGGATTTATTAGGGAAACTCTTATTGGTCTTAACTTTTGGGATTCTCTTATCAAATTAATCTTAAGTTGTATCACTTCTCCCTCTATTTCTATTTTATGGAATAGAGAAATAACCGAGAATTTTACTCCTTCAAGAGGAATTAGACAAGGTGATCCTCTTTCCTCCTATATTTTCGTTCTTTGCCTCGAAAGGTTATCACTAATGATTGAGCAACAAGATGGCGAGGGCCATTGGAAGCCAATCAAAATTGATAATGAGGTTAGTATTTCCCACCTCTTTTATGCCGATGATGTTTTCCTCTTTGCAAAGGCTTCGGTTGATAATGTGGAAACTATTAAGGAGACCCTTCTTGAGTTTGGCAAAAAATCAGGATTATTCATAAGCTCGACTAAATCCAAAGTCATTTTTCCCCCTAAAATTTGTCTTTCCCTTAAAAGAGCTATTCTAGAGGCCTCTAATATTAATGGAGCCCCTTCCTTTGGTAAATACTTGGGTGTCAATATTAGTCCTAATAGACTAAGAAAGGCCGATTATGTTGATCTCCTTGAGAAAACTAAAAATAGGATAAAAGGATGGCAAGCTAAGCTTCTAAATATGGCGGGTAGATGTACATTAATTAAGTCCGTCCTTAATTCTTACCCTCTTTATGCTATGCAAACCACTCTTTTACCTATTTCTATTCTTAAGGAGTTGAAAGAATGTAGTAGGCGTTTTCTTTGAAATAAGGTGCGTAGGTCTTATTATCTTCCTAGGACTAGTTGGGAGAAAGTTAGCATTCCTTTCGGGTAAGGGGGTCTTGGATTTCGGATTTTAAGAAATTGGAACCTTGCTTTCATGGCCAAACTTGGGTGGAGAATTATTAAAGAACCGGATAAACTTTGGGTTAAAATCCTTAAAGCTAGGTACTTTAAAAATTCTGATTTTCTTCATAGCATTCCCTCTTCTCGTGACTCCCCTTTTTGGAAAGATATTTTGAAAGGTAAAGAGCTTTTGATGAAGGGTATATCTTATAGAGTTGGGAATGGTAAAGATATTTGCCTTTGGTATCACCATTGGGTGGGAGATAAGCCAATTTATCTTACCATTGATAACCCGATTCCGGATTCCATAGCTCATTGGAGAGTTAGTGATATTATTGATAATGGGAATTGGAATACTAGGAAAATTAGCCATATCATCCCTGAGTACCTTTGCAATCTTATTGAATGCATTCCTTTACCCAAGGTTGCTTCGGTTGATGACTCTCTTTGTTGGGGAATTGAGACCAATGGTCAATTTAATATTCGAAGTGCCTATGACATTTGCTCTAACTTCTCTGCTCACCAGTCCTTCCCCTCCATCAATTGGAAAAAAATTTGGCATCTTCCCAACCACTATAAGTACAAAATGCTAATATGGAACATAAGTCATCAAATTCTTCCCACTGCTACGGTTTTGGCATTAAGAATTAATAACTTTGATGCTATTTGTACTCGATGCAAGCTAGAAAATGAGAGTCATGTGCATTTGTTTAGGGATTGCATTAATACTAGAACTTTGTGGTCTAGAATTTTTGGTCTAAACAATATGGACAAAGAATTTAATTATAACGTCTTTTTCAACATTAATTGGGAAGGTTGGATTAACTATAACATGAATCTTAGTGTTAATTGGAGGATCAAATTTTCGGTTGCAATTTGGCATATATGGAGCGCTAGGAATTATACAGTGTTCCAATAAGCTGTTTACCACCCTTTGTCTTTGTTTAACAAATATAAGCTGGATTTGGGTACTACCTTGAATGTTTTCCAGGGAAAAGGAAGAATCCCAGCTGTGCTAAAGGCCTCCAAATGGAGTGACTAAGATCAACACGGATGCAGCGTGGAGGAAAAATGGCAAGGCACGAGCTGGAGTGGTTGCTAGGATGGCTGATGGAACTTGGTTCTTTGGGAAATCGTGGCGCTTCAACCCACGAACTGCTGCTGAAGCTGAATTGTTGGCAATACAGGGAGGAATGCAGATGGCTGTTGACGCAGAGCTAAAGGATGTTGTTATTGAAACTGATGCTCTATCCCTTAAGAAGACCATTGAGGAGGTAGAGAAGTACAATACTCATGAACTTGCTGTAATCTTGAGAGATATGGAAAGCTTGCTCAGCAAAGGATGCACATTCACTTTCAATTATGTGCCAAGAGAGGCGAATAGGGTTGCACACTATTTAGCACAACTTGGACAGGACATTGAGATGGGAGGGAAATGGTTCGCTGAAGCTCCGACCAGTGTGAAGGACGCATATGAAGACGACATTACTGGAAGCATTTAGTTGCTGGAAGCTGTTCTGCTTAGCCCCATGGCAGATCCTAACCTCTAAAGTCTTAGTTTGCTATGGTTTAACTATTGTAGTGGACTTAATGCTGTTGTTGTTTGGTTTTATTTCTGACTGTAGTAGGAAGCTTGATGTTGGAAGCTTTCTAAACCTTTATGCTTGGATGGTCTTTGAGTACCAGTAATTTAGTTAGGATTTTTTTTTTATTATTATAATTTATTTCAAAATATTAAAATGTTACAGGCAAAAGTCATACTTCGTCCGTTTTTTTTTAGTTGATATGTTTATTTAGTCACGTTTGTCAATGTACAAATTCAACCGTTGATATCTTTAATTACCGATTACCAAAAAATATAAAAAGTTAATATTTTGAAAATATAAATCGTGACGAATCTAATAAGACCTCACATGACTATATTTTTCATTACGTATAAATCACAAAATACGGTCAAAGAGAAGTGTGTGAATATTGTTAAAGTCAAAACGTGTCAACTAAAAAAATTAGAGGTAATATATAAAAATAAATAAATAAAGCCCTATTATAAGAAAAAACTTGATAATGAAAAAAAATCTAATTAACAAATGCAGCATTATCAATAAATGAAACCATTCATGAACACTAACTTTCTGAAAAACAAAAGCTCAGGGTCAAGAGACTCAAGATGAGACTCGCCTAAGTTAAATGAGCATGAACAAAATAGTAATCAATTCAGCTCGGTTTGTTCACGCCTCTAGTTAAAAGACAAATTAGGAAATCTAGTACCAAACAAAATCAACTCTAGCACAGATAAAATCCGATTTAGCAATTCCTAATTATAAACAACATAATACCAAGGTCTCAATCTTTCCCTATAGAAATCAGAACAAGCAACAAATCAATTATAAATTCTTTATTGATTACCTTAAACCACTCAAAATCGCGAACCAATAAGAAGAAAAAAAACAAAATTGGTAAGAAATTTGCATGGAAATTGAAAGCGGGTCGAGACAGAAAGCTTTCCAATGGAATAAACATATAGAACCATTCTACTACAGTACAATACACTGTAGTATTTTCCAACTTTTAAAAAATTTAAATTCGAGACTCTAATCTTTATGGTACACAATATGGGTACAGAAGACATGATCCTACGCTAGCTACTGAACTACAGTTATTACAAATACAAATCTTCGACCAGCTCCAAATAAAACTCAAAATTGTGAAAAAGGCCTTGTAAATGGTAACCTATCCCCAAAAAAGAAAAGTTTTATAAAATGGAAGGACTAACCTTCCTTTCCTGAAATATACGATGGATAAACCTAGGCGAAAGCCAAGTCATCCCAGCAGCCTGGTGTCATGCCCATTCTTGCTCCATGAGAAAACCAATACAGGACACCTTTGTTCCATAAATTCTTGTGACACAGCCACATTTACTTTCTCCGTATTTGTTTTTTTACTTTCACAATTCTACGGCTTGCTTTATCCACACCACCACTACCTAATGAAAAGCTCCCAGCCCCACCAGCATTAAATTCTAGACTACCAGAGGGCTGAAATGGTGTGTTCTGGGGGGCAAATTGATTCTGCTGGCCGGAAAATTGAAATGGGCTTCCTGCAGATGGAGCTGCTGCTCCATTGAACACAAAATTGCTTGATGGTGCTGAAATTGGCTGACCAAAAACTGGTGCTGCTGGTGTGGAAACTTGCACAGAATCCTCAGCCATACTGTCTTCCATGCTCATTCGATCATTAATTCCAGCAGGGGGCGTCAAACCAAATGCAAATGGTTGATGGGTAGAGCTAGCAAATGCCGGCTGAGATGAAAATGGTGTACTCAGAGCAGATGTGGAAGCTGCAGCAGAAGGGACTGAGAAAATGGAGGCTGTGGATGAACCAGCCCCAAACGAAAACACTCCACAGTTAGCTGCTGGAGAGCTAGAGTTAGCTCCAAACACATTTGGGTTGCTATTACTAGCTGCAGAGGTACTGGAGGTAGTTCCAAACACAAGTGGGGTGCTGATACTAGCCGCAGAGGAGCTGGAAGTAGCTCCAAAAATCGGTGTGCTATTACTAGCTCCGGAAGTCCCAGAGGCTGTCGATCCAAAATTAAACCCAGTAAATTGAGATGATGAGCCAAACATAGAACCAGAGGTGGCAGGTTTAGACGACTGCAAACCAAATATGGTGGATGATGTATTACTGCTAGAGCTAACAGGTGCAGTCACTGAAGGGAAACCAACACTAGATACGAACCCTGAGCCAGTAGTGAAAGGGTTAGAACCAGTGCTTACAGAAGCACTACCATTAACACTAGGAGGTGCACTAAACCCAAAAATATTAGATGAAGGTGAGGAAGCAGATTGACTTGAGAAATTTGGTGTCGAACTTGAGAATGCAACAGCAGATGATGATGCAGAACTAAAGATAGCTGGAGGAGCAGTTTGGGTCTCGCCACTGGCAGATTTGGAAGTAGAAGCATTAAATTCAGATATAGTGTTCCCTACCGTAGCAGTTCCAACAGGTTTTACACTAAACAGGCCACCAGTTGCGTTGCTAAAAGCAGTCTCACTTGATTTAGGTCCAGCAATAGACTCCAAAGCTGATGCTGAGGTAGACGGAACTGCAGCAGATCCGAATTGGAAACTGGAACCAAAAGCTGATAGAGCAGATGTTGAGGTAGAAAACTGACTACTGCTGCTCCCAAAGTTTAGCAAGCCCCCAGTAGTAGCAGAGCTGAACATGGTTCCTGCCGAAGTAACTGAGGAAAAGGTTGATACAGCATTGCCATTAGAAACAGAGAGCGATGGCAATGGTGAAGACGACACTGACACAGGAACTGTAACCTGATCATTTGAGCTACTTGAAGTTTGAACGGGAGATGACACACCCATTGTCACAGATAACGTACTGGATAATCCATTGCTAAGTGTTGCACCATTTGATTGTGTTCCGAAGGAAAATAAACCTTTGGCTGAGTTCGCCACAGAAGAAGGGTCACCCTCCATTCTCTTAGAAACATCCCCAAAATGTAGGGTGTTCTTCTTGACCGTATCAGGTCCATCTACTACAGTTGCACTGGAAATAGCAATAGCCATTAGTATTCAAGTCAAAGAGAAAGCATCAGAGTCTAACATAATTGCACCAAAAAACACAAATAAAAACTTACTATAAATTCAAGTTCAAGAAATATCTGAGAATGGCAAGTATTGTAGTAAAGCGCTAGCCCGTGCACGTTAAACTACTAATTTGTGCAACTGTTCTAACTATAGCCACTCCAGCCAATGGGAAGGGAGGATAAGCTAGTCACATATATAATTATTTTCCAATGGTAAAACATACCACTCTCCTCAAGTCCTGAGGTACAACGACAAAGTTTATAGCTACTATCTATCAAATTTCTCCAACAAGACCTTCATTATAGTCCATAATATAAAAAATTCTCGGAAGCCAACAAAAAGCTCAAGTCTAAAACACAAGTTATTTGTTGTTTTGCCAAAAATCAGATTAACAGAGGTTCAAACATTATGTTCCCATTCTCATTTAGCAGGAGTCAACTTTCACCTCAGTCTGATTTTCTATTCTAGCCAAGTAACTTGGAAGTAGAATGACAAATGGATACAAGGGTAGAACTGTAAATGCTTCTTACAGAGTCCTTAGACAAAATACTAACAAATGAAGGTAGGAGTCTACTTTCCAAAATAGAGTGTAAGAGAGCATTAAGTACCTGCTTGGCAACTCTGACTTAATGTCCTTTGCAGCTGCAGAGTTTGAGCTTGTTGCAATGATATCATTTATTTTTTCAGTCTGTCCAGCAACATTGTTCATTTCCGCAGTTGAAAGAGGATAACTTACTGCAGCTTGTGTACTTGTGCTAGTTGATGATGATGCTGAAAATCCAATAGGAACAGAAAAGCCAGAAGATGTTTGTGCAGCAGCAAACCCATCTGTTGGGGACTCTTTTATTGAGCCCGATGAAATTGTTGATGATTTTAATTCTGGAGCTAGAGGGTTCCCCGCTGAGATTGCCACACTTTGAGGGTTATCAGAGATGGCAGCAGAATTTTTAGCCAACTCATGGTCTTCCACTCCTTTAACAAATGGAGTTGACGCAACACCATTTGCATGAACATCATCATCCAGCTCCAGATAGTCCTAGATGAGACAATATAGCAAACTTTTATCAAAATATTATCATCAGAATATAAAAAGATCAACAAAACACAATATTCAAGATCTACACTTCAAAGACAGAACCATCTAACAAAAACTATTAAAATTCAACACCATGGTGCAGACAACTTTAGCCAATAGAGAAGACATGAAGATAGTATTTCAAAGGAAATATCACTTGTGTAGGCAAAAATTAATCATCTTCCATTTACAACCACAAGAAACTGAGTCAATCTAGAAATTACATTTCCATTGCAATCACATTCAAAAAAAAATATCCAAGTTCTCTATAGCAAAGAGTATGTCCAAGTTGAGTGCTTGCAAATGAGTGGAACTTGTTGATCAAATATAGATGCATTAATTAATTACAAAGGATGCAAAAATGACTAAATGAGTCCAACTAGAAATGTGGACATTCCATTTCAAAGAGGGCATAACTATGCATAAAATAAAACCTAAACTAAATTGTGTCCATTGATTCCATACACACATACAATGTACAATTTATCTTGACATACATAAGAACAAAAGGAGTGTGTTTAGTATTAACTAAAAATGAGGTCAAGGATAATCTAGTTCCTATACAGGATGCAGCAGAGAGATAACGAAATAAATACCTCATGAGCACTCATCTGAAATGCCCGTTTTTTCTGCGGATGGTCATAATTTGACCGAGGATTCTTAAAATCCAGGGCCTTAGTAGGTCTTCCAGCCTCTTCACCTTCCTCAACAGAGGGAACAGACTTGTGAAAACTACCTTCTACCCTTCGTGAAATTTGAAGTGACTGATCAGGTGCATTAGAAGAGTCGACCAAACCACTCTCCTTCCTACTGTCTTCAATACTCTGCAAAACCTTCAGTGAATCTGTATTCATGCTCTTACGAGCCAATCCATCTCGCATATCAGTTGTCATCTTCCCAGATGAACTTCCTCCTACGATGTCGAATTTCTTCTCAGGAGACTTTCCTTTTGAAGAGAATTTGTCAAGCTGTTGGAAGATCTTTTCAGCCGTTTCAATAGACTGCGAAGGAACACTTTTATATCTTGTATTACGCATGCCATTGTCTACAAGTGCTTTTGATGAAGAACGGAGGTTGGCACTCCCATTAATAGAAGAGGGCACTTCAGTAGCATCTGTAAGAAACCCAGATCCTTGTTTTACATGTGTAGCACCAGAAACAGGCTGAGACAAGGCTTTATAGTGTAGAAGATTAGGCTTTTGACGAATCCTACGTATGGGACCAACAAATCCTATATCACTTTCCAAGGCAGAACTCCTGCGCTTGAGAACCTGACAAAAGTAGAAACCAAAATGAGCAAGCACACATCACACCTACAAAGGCTACAACCAATATCTCATAGATAGATATTACCTGTCTGTTAGATCCACTAAGCTGTTGAATCTCCGTTGCATTATGAGATGATGATGACGCACCATGGGCACCATAAGAAGTTTCAGCAGCCTGAATCATGCACATAAATATAAGCAAGCACTAATGTGACTCAAATTTCAACAGATTTTCTAGAGCAAACCTTAAACACTTCTGTAGGATGAGGCCTGGAATATGGTGTACGAGCCATACTGTATATTGCAGATCTTCCTCTATATCTAGGGGTCATAAAACCATTAGCAGCAGCTCCAATCTCATTGGCAGGCTTTTGAATAAGAGATGTGGCTGGAGATTTTGGTTGAAAAAATGGATTATAAGAAGCAGATAAGTCCTCCCTCAGCACGGATGGAGATGCTCTCGTAGGCCTGCTACCCATGTATGCTTTAGCAAGCTCAGCAGGGGAAGCAATAACATCTTCAAGTACCTAAATACACAAAACATTTGCATGGGAAAACTCAGCATGACCATTTAAATAGAAGAGGAGACAGAACAACTAGAATCTCAAGATATATCCCACCTTTGATCTCGTGACAGGAGTAGTGATGGCTGCAGGGAGTACACGCTCTGCTCCATTCTCATTAGCAGGATAATTAGTTAGAATTTCACATCTATTATGAAAAGCTTTCTCGTCTGAAGAGTTGGGTTCTGAACTTCCCTTCTCATTTTCAACCAGATTATCAACAGTTCTTGACTTCAATAGTGCAGTTAGATGATCTATCTCAGACCTGGGGGCCAAAAGAGAAAGAGAGAGATATAGACGGATTAGGGCAATGTTAAAGTCCATATTTGATACTCCACACATATGAAATGCCAATTTGCTTTACCAATAGTACATCTCAATGTTCTACACTGTCTCTAAATTGAATTTTAAAGTGGCTACAAATATTCAACCAAAACTCAAAATTTATATCATGATAACTTGCCCACTTATCATTGTGTACACAAGTCCATGCCTAGCTAACAACTTTTAAAAAGCAGATAAAATTAGACAACCCAGAGATTGCACTTTTACTTAAGCCTTATTGGGCATATTCCATTATTCATCTAGGTTGACAAGAATCAATGCTTCTAAAGTTCTAAGAAAAAAAGGAGGGAAAGAAAATTCAATCTGATCATATGTACCACATTTGGCTTTTGGAATCAGATTTTGGTTACATTTGACTGTTAGCATAATATTTTTATAGAAGACTATCAGAAAGTGTAGTGATCCAAAAGATGAAAAGCAATCTTCATGTATTTATTTAATTTTAATTTCATTTGAAGCTTTCTATATAAAACATCTAACTTAACTGGGATTGCTCACATAAACAAAATTCTAAGAGAACATAATTTATAAATTGAATGTAGGCAACTGAAATATGTAGTACCAAAGTGGATAAAGTGTATTGTATTAAGTAAAAAATTTAATTTCCATAAAAAAGGACAACCAAAGTCGGATGGTAGAGAAAATTTTCAGGTTTTACTGGAAAGAATAAGGATTTTCCCTCATCACCATCTATGATGTTGAAAAGAAACAACAAGAAGCAAGAATATGTCTCACACTCGAAGTGGTCTCCATCATACGGTGGTAAAGAGTAGAAGTAAAGATATCCTCTTAACCATTTCTTAATAGTGTCAAAATAAAACAAAAACATACCCGCAGAGGGGGGGGGGGGGGGGGAGGGGGAGATTTGCCAACACAACCTATATTCAAGGCAAGATTTATTATATTATTACCATGCAAATAACATTAGCAAAAAACCAACAAGACTTGCCTAGTAAAGGTCTTTTGCTTCAAAATATCCTCCAAATCTGCAACCTCACCGCTCTGAGATACTCTGCTTGGATAATTACCTTTAGAAGCAACTGCTTCTTTGTTGCCAGAAGGGCCAACCTAGTCAATATGAATTAGTGATGAGCTGTAACAGAAAATATACATGGTCCAAGGGTAGTGACAAGTAACAATAATTTAAGAGAACAATGATAAGTTTACAAAAAGGTCATACTGTCAAAGTAAGAGCATCGAAATAACTATTTTCTCCGAACAACATAGCTTAAATTCAGATAATTGAAAAATGATCTGAACAGATATCAGTCATACATTTTATTTATCCTAGCATTCCAATTACAAAAGTTTTGCAACTTCAGTTAAACCTTGTTATATTGACAATTTTTCTTATGAGATCAACTCAGATTTATACATATAACTACTAAGGACTAATACAACATATTTAAATCTTACTTCCAGATCTCATTTTAACTAATTAAATAAAACTATAAATTGTTTGGGCCCCATTATAATATTCAGTCCTTATCTCAAAACCAACTAAATGGACCTCATCGAATTCAAAGAAATGGGACATTGAGGGTGCGGATTTCCCTGACCCTACCCTCCCCCTTCAAAACTCACTCAAAGGCTTGCCTGCATATTTGGGTTGGGTTAATCCATGACATGTGAAGGGTTCTAGTTTAGTGATCCTTATATACCAAAACCAAATAAATTGACCCTAGGGTCTTTCGGGATGGAGATTCCCCATATCCTCCCCCAAACTCCCCAACTCAAAAGTTTAGCCTATGAATTAGGTCACCCTCCCCTCCTTTCCCCTCACCCCACTCAAAGGCTTGGCTTGGCCCGTGTGTAGGGCTTGGTTAACCTGTGAAAGTTGTGAGGGACAATCTAGCAGGGTCTCCCTTACCTAGCAAAATAAAATGGACCCTCAACACTTTCTTTGATTGCTATATTGCATATATGAATATGAGCTTCACTAAAACAAAGCCAAATCAATCTAACTCCAATCTATTACAAGGAATCATTTACGTAGGACATCTAAAGTACTCTAAGGCGTCCGAGCACCTACAATTTATTGAATAACAAGTCAACATCAAATGACGTTCTTTCGTAAAGTACACAAAGTAAATATACAAGTGTACAATAGGATATTATTATGGAAGAAATATAAAACCCGCTAAAGAAAATCTAGTTAATCCCCTTTTCCTAATAAACTAAAAAGAAGATTATAATAAGATCAAATAATCCTTATTCTATTGGCCACATTTGATTTTCTTTTTGCCGACAACAATATCATGGTAGTAACCACAAAGAGAAGAGATTGCTTACATGGAGCAAAATGCATCCCCGTAACAGAAGCAATAACTTCTATAATAAACAAATCTTTCAATTATGAAATTGCAACAATGACTATCATGTTGCTAAAGTGCCAATGCATAACTTACAAATAATATTTTTCATTATCAATACAAATTATTTTTATTGAAATTTTGAAAATACACGGTAAGACAAATCTAACTAAATACCACCTTGATATGTTTGTGCCATTATAAACAAAGTAAAACCAAGATAGTGTAAGTAAAAAAAAAAAAAAAAAAAAAAAAAAAGGGATGTATTAAAAATAAGTGTCTATCACATTATCAACTACTTTACATGGTAAAGGAAGCAATGGCCTATCTTGATAAGCCTTGACAAACAACAACCTAAATACAACCTACTTCATCCAATTTATTTGCCACATGTAATATTTAGACATCCCAAATTACATGCTACACAACGTTACATCATTTTTATCCACTTTATCATGATAGTTACGCCCCAAATTGCTTGCCCACTTTATTCTCACTACTTTTGCACTTCAATCAAAAAAAAAATTGGGCCAAACATCGCAAGTAATTTTAAACAACACAGAAATATTATTCGGAAATATAGAAGAAGAATATCTGTAAAGTTAGGGCCAATACTAAAGAGGCATACACTATCACACTCACTAGAATACATATTCTATCCTTTATTGTGTATGGAACAGTTTTTACGATTCAAAAACATGAATTTTGAATAGGCAAACATAATATCGTCATTAAGAATACAAATTTAAAAGTATAGCAGATAGGCAAGACATGTACAATATGTGAGACATACATTTGTCGTGGTTTCTGGCTGCTCGTCCGCTATCTCTGGCGT
The DNA here is from genome assembly GCF_948465745.1 of Chenopodium album. NCBI lineage: Eukaryota > Viridiplantae > Streptophyta > Magnoliopsida > Caryophyllales > Amaranthaceae > Chenopodium > Chenopodium album. The sequence goes on from NC_137847.1 coordinate 19,113,327, forward strand.
CTCATCTATATACATGGGAAAAGTCAAATGGAAATTACTCAGATCAGAATTTCAGATTTATATTTGGCTTGAATTTAAAAATAAAAAACACAATTACAAACATCACTATTCAATTAGACGTGTAAACTAAAATCAAGATCAAAATAGCAACAACAATAAAATCAGATTAGAATCATACATTAAAATCTTAATCAAGGTAACCTTAATCAATGCAAACATAACCGCCAATGCCAGACCCATCACTTTTATCATAGCTAGTTACGACCGTACAGCATTCAAATGTAATCAAACACGACATCAACACCAAAACAGCATAGATTATAAACTTGGTCGATAATTTAGAGCAAGCAAATACAGGAATCAGCTACTAATAAACTACACACAACCTAGCAATTCAAAATTCTACAAACTAACATCTTATTACAATCTTTTTTAAAAAAAAAAAAAAAAAAAAAAACTTCTAAACTAAGTAAGACAACATCCACAAAATACAATCACTTTTTACTTCACACCTTCACGGCTTCCGAATCTATAGAAGATACCCTATAAGCAAGCATTCAGCAAAACGTTCAAATGACATTTAAGTTAAACAATTCTAATCAAATCATTCATTCCTCCTTTCCCTAATAACCAATTCCAAGTTCCCAAATTACCCAATTACCAGATTCCAAAAGTACCCAATTTTCCCAAATTACCCAATTCCCAAATCCCAAATTAAGCTAAAACACAAAAATCAAAACAAAACCCATCATTCCCAAACACAAATTCCAAATCATTCAATTCAAAAACAATTTATTAAGCTAAATTCGCAATAAAAACAGCCCAAATATCAGAAAAAAGGGGGGGGGGGGGGGGGGGAATAGTAAAATACCATGAGAAGGTTGAGGAGGTGGAGGAGGAGGAAGAAGGCGTTTCCGAAAGACGGAAGAAAAAAGCTTGTGAGCACCAGCAGTGATAAGGCGTGAAGCTGGATCGACAAGCTTCGAAAGCCAACCATTATTCTCTCTTTCAGAGGCAGCACCGACGAGCTGAGTAGGGCGTAAAGCAGTCGGCGGCCTATCGTAAGGCGTGGCTTGGGTTCGTCGAAAGGGCTTCTTCCGGAATTTGCCGCCTGCTCCGGCGCTTGCCTCCGACGCCATGGATTTGCAGAGGAGAGAGAAAGTGAGAATGCGAAGAAGAGGAGAGAGAAAGTGAAAGAGAGAGAAAAAGTAGAGAGTGGAATTAGGGTTTTGCGAAATTGCGAAATTTGGATGTTGAAGCGGAAGAGAGACGGAGAAATTCTGAATCCTGATTTTTTTTTTTTTTTTTTTTTAAAAAAAACTAGAGTGTACCCGTGCAAAATGCACGGGATATATAAGAAAAAATATATTTAAAATATGGAAAGTTGATTTTGATGTTGTAATTTAAACTTGAGCTGTAATGGTCAGTTTTGTTGAACCCTAATTAGCTCTGTTGTACTGAGTATTAATAATCGTATTAATAATGTGCTGACACCTGCTGTGCTGTGCTGAAATATGATATTCTATGCTTTGCTTAGAAGCTAAAAAAACAGGATCTTACTCTTTTATGTCGGTGGCCACACAGTGCTATTATGGGGTTTACATTTTCAAATTTATAGAGGTTACCTGTTCAGTGTTATAGGGGTTACTCGTGTTACTCGGTTAGTGTCATATGGTTAGTGTCTTGCTCTAGGAGTTACATACTTTGTTCTGTTGCAAGTAGTTATTCGCTGAGGCCAGTTGCACAAAAACGTGTTGTACATTTTTATTTTTTTTTTATGATTAAAGAAGTGAAAATGTTTGGAGGGTAGTCCCTAAAAAAAATGCATATAATTGAAGGGTTGGGGATTTAGAGTACTATAGTGAATTGTCGATAAAGGAACTGTATACTCGTGCTAATGCATGACATATATTATACTATGTACCAAAAAAAAAAATACTCGTAAAATAAAGTGAAATGTTAGTACGTAGTGTTTAAAAAAAAAGTGAAATGTTGGGGATTTTTAGTGCTATAGTGAATTGTTGATAAAAAGAACTATATACTCGTGCTAATGCATGTCATATGTTATACAACGTACCAAAAAAAAAAAAAAAATCACAAAGTGAAATGTTAGTAGTAGTCCCTTGAAAAAAAAAACAAAAAGAAAAACCAAAAAGAAATAGTGAATGAGTAGTTATTGATTTTTTTAAAAAAAAGTGATAAAAAAAAACTAAAAATAAAATAGTGGGATTGATAGTTATTTTTTTCTTAAAAAAAATTAAAAAAAACCTAAATGCATGAGAGTTGAGCATTTGGGTTTTGGAGCACTCTCATCAAAACGACTCTGTAATTATATTATAGAAGTCAAAGATTCCAATCATAAATATCATTTTGGAACGGAGGTAGTATATTAAAAAAAAAAATAGCCACATCAAAAGGTTATAATGAACAATTTAATGATGTAGAATGTTTAGTTTATATTTTATGTAAAACAAATGTCATAATTAAGTAAGATAAAACCTTGAGAATTTTGCAAAATAATATAAAACCATAAAAAAAATGATGGAAATTGGATTATAACAACACCACAAATTTATATTTATATATTTTTTTAATTTTATTATAACACCATATATATAAAAAAAACACCAAAATTTGATTTCACCACCATGTACTTAGCGGCTTCTCTCCAAACACCGTTGATGGGACCCGTGTCAATTATGTATTGGATTAAAAAAAGAATTAAAAAAAACGAAGAAAAAAACCCTAATCCCTAACCCAGCCACCACCACTGACAGCTGTACAACCCACCATCGGCACTGCCACTGTCGAGAAGTCCACCCTGCCGCCTGTAACATCGCTGAAACCACCACCTATCCTCTCCCCTAACACTAGAACGCCCCGCAAACCCAAAACTACGTCACGAAACCCCCTCCCCTAATACTGTTACCGCCCGAAACCCTCTCCCCTAACATCGCCAACGCTCGAACCCCCTCCCCTAACACCAATGATGGTTGAAAACCAGCCCAACAACACGACCGCATTGAGCACATCGTTATTCAACGGTGGGTTGAGTTGTGGGGCGTGATATAAGAAGCGTGCATGAATTGCGCGAGGTGGTGTCTTTCGGGGTCAATAATTGTGACAGCCACCACTTTCTACCCACCAAACAATCCGTTAGGGCTATTTTTTTTTTGGGGGGGGGGGTGGGGGGGAGGGGAGGAAGGGGTGGTAGGGCTAGTTTGGCGGGTTGTAGTGGGGAAAGAGGTGTCGGCGGCAACTGGGGCAGGTGGTGGGCCTGGTGGGGTTAGGGTTTTTTTTATTTATCTTTTAATTTTTTAAAATTATTTTCTTAAACCAATAGGATATTGACACATGTCTGTTATGGCCCCATTGACGGATCTCATCCAAGAATCCGTTAGGTAGTGGTGAAACCTTTTTTTTTTTTTTATTATTATTTTTTACAATTCGTGACAATTTTAGAGAAGGTATTGCGTGCGTACGGACGCACGAACTGTTTGGTGCAGGAGGGTTGACTGATATATTTTACTCGTTGGCTAATATGTTTCATTTGTTGGCTGATATGGTTTTTGTGTTAGCTAATGTATTCTTTTTGTTGGCTGATATTTTTTTTTTTAATTTTTGATAAGTTCTTTTTGTTGGCTGATATCATACATTATTTGGCTTATATGTTTTTTATTTTAGTTGGTTGATATGTTTATTTTAATTGTTGGCTTATATGTTTTATTTTATTGGTTGATATGTTTATTTTGTTGGCTTACCTGTTACTTTTGTTGGCTGATACGCTTCATTTGTTAGCTGATACGCTTTATTTGTTGGCTAATATGTTCCTTTTGTTGACTGATAAATATCTTTTGTTGGTGATACGTTTTTATTAATGTCTTATATGTCACTAATATTGACTGATATAAGACATTAATTGACTGATATGTTCATTTTAATGGCTAATATACATCCTTTGTTGGCTTATATGTATCTAGCATTAGCTCCAACAGAATAAATGTATAAGCCAATCCAAAATAAGCCAACAACACAAATGTATCAGCCAAATAAACAACCGCACCTTTTCACCAACAATTTCCTAGATTTATCAAAACCATAACTATTCATCAATTTTCACATGATTAATGGAGTATAAAATGTTATTTGTAGCAAGGCCCGCAAGTTAGTGCTCAAGCATTACATGAACTAGATTGTATCCGTGGTAACGCACGGTATATACATAACATGTGTATTTAGAGAGAAATAGGAGATGTGGAAGTTATTAGAAAAAATGGAGAACTAGAAGTTATTATATTGGAGTTAAAAAAAAAAAAAAAAAAAAAAAAAAAAAAAAAAAAAAAAAAACCAATGAGATTTGAGAATTTGGCTTTTGGAGGATTGTACTTAAGTGACTCTATAATTATATAAAAGATATATTTTAATCCGTTGTACGTAATTTTTTTTTGAGAAAATCCTCTTTAGAGGAGTGTTTATATGGGGGCAATGCGTGTCATTTCGCCAGCTATAGTAAGGGTAAAGTCGTCAACAACAATTGGCGAGTTAACTGAAGAGTAGCGGCGTTAAGTCTTACCAATCTAACGCCATGTTTGACCTCGTTCAACAATCCCCCCCCCCCCTTTCCAACATCAACTCCTGTTAGGCTGTTAATGGAGGTAGCTAGCAGTAACTTGGTGAAGAATTGAAGTGATATCACCAGGCAATTGTTGAGGCGACCAATTGCAGTACCGATTACAAAGGGTTAAGGAGGTGGAGACGGAGGCAGTGACTACAGTATCAGTGAACAATTTTGTGGAGCTAGGGTTTTGAAAGGTATGTGTCGTATCCTTCCTAATTAGACCTTTTCATCTGGGTTGAGGACGCTAAACATCAAATTTTTATCTCGCTAGCCCAAACTATGACAAGAATGGAGTAGAGAAGGAGGAGAGCAAGTTGTTCGTGTTCTCCAAATTCAACACCAACGGGGTGAGCTTGTGATTCCCAAAGTGAAGACAAAACGGGATTAAAATTGACCGTTAACCATGGAATAACGTCCGCGGTTATGTGCCAACTCAGCTCCAACCATGAAAATATTAAAATAATTGAAAGATGCTTGAATATTTGCAAAAATACCATCATAACAAACTTCGTTAATATGGCATATTAACCGGGGGAAGCTCATTAGTTTGAGTGAAGATAAAATTAATTAATCGCTTTAAATCTGTCAAAATAATAATAATCCCTTACAACAAAGATAAAATTAATTAAGAGTAACAAAAATTATTGGGTGAGGCGGGAGTAAGAGATATCTCAAGTGCTTAGAGCTTTCGGATCGATTCTCATCAAATGCAATCGGATTCGATTAATTTTTTCTGTTATATGCAATCGAATTCAATTATTTCTTTTTAGTTAACTGACATGTTTCCTTAAAAAAAAAAAGTTAACTAACATGTAAATTGAATGCCATATGTATGGTGAAACTATTATCATCATTAACATTGATTATAGAAATAGAAATTATTTGTCAATGGTGTGAGCATCTTGATCGATTCCGATAAATGAAGTTTACAAAGGAAAATTTGTAGGAACAATCTCACCATTTACCTCTCTTCTCATATTGGTCCAACCTTTTAATTTACACAATATAATCCCACCTTTAACACTCATCTTCTCACTTTGCTCCATTACATATTGAAACATAATGGTCACCTGTAGAACAAGTTAATTGGATCATCTCACTTTGCTCCATTACCTATTGAAACATAATGGTTACCTGTAGAACAAGTTAATTGGACACGTGTCTTTTTTTTATTGGTTCTAATCTTTTAATTAATACAGAGTACTAAAACAAAACATGCTGACATCACCTCTTCTCCAAATTGTACACATGTCACTCTCACATAAATTTTTTTCTCGCCAATTTGCTATGATGATGTCATTAGTTTTTTTTTTATTTTAAACTTTTTACCTTTGTTTTCTATCTAATAAACCTTTCATATGCTTTACCCTTTGTCTCTATCGAATCCTTTAAACTAGTAGTTTATTTTAAAATCATGCATTGCACAGAATTTAAACTAGTAGTTTATTAAAAAGTAAGCTATGTGAGAGGAGGGAATTAATAATAATAATAATAATAATAATAATAATAATAATAAAAATAATTATGTGAGGGATCATAATTAAGATTGTAAATTTATTTAATATTAAAACGTCGTATTGTTGTTTAAAAAACAAATAGTTGCATTAGGGAAGTGTAATAGTAAATTTATTTAAGTTTAAGGGTAAAATGATAATTTTAAAGACATTGTAAGTCACAAATTAATAATGCATCATGCAAGTACTATATCAATCTAATTCGTAAAATCTGTTATATAACTAATATCTAAAATTACAGGAAGTATAATAACTAACGACTTGTACAGCAAGTGAGCTTGAAGCTTGGATTCTCTCACTAACCTACTACCTCCGTTTTTTTTAGTTGACACATTTTGACTTTAGCACTATTCACACACTCTCTTTTGACCGTGTTTTGTGCTTTATACGTAATGAAAATATAGTCACGTGGAATCTTGTTAGATTCGTCACAATATATACTTTCAAAATATCAACTTTTCATAATTTTTAGTTATCAGTAATTAAAGATATTAATGGTTTAGTTTGTGCATTGACAAACGTGACTAAAGAAACGTGACAATTAAAAAGAAACGGAGGAATTATTTTCTTTCACTAATCTCACATTTATCCCCGGCCTGGTAATATCTACTTCTATTTATTCTCTCTAAGTTCATATATATATATATATATATATATATATATATATATATATATATATATATATATATATATATATGACACAATTCGTACATTTGTATGATATTTTCCCAAACTGACAAGTATACTAACTTGAAGTTGGACTAGTTCAATGATTTAGTTCGTTGTTTCAATTGGATTGCGTCATCTACCTTTCAAATTGATTTCCTAGTTGGGTGTGTTCCGTAAACACTCGATTAAGACTGTTATTGTAAATTTGATGTACAAATTAAAACATTGTTACGTTGATACTTGGAATTACGCTAAACTACAATGACAAAAGTCAATCAAATACAAATATTAATGTGACAAAAAGCTAATCAAAGGCTAAACTATAGTGTTGTCATCTGAACTAGTCTCAACGATACATGAAACATTTCAAACTTTATAGTGGCTAATAAATATATAATTTTTGTTAACCAAACTAAAAACATTAGTGATGGTGGAACGACTATCTTGCTCTATAATCTTCCTTCTAATAAAAAACAGGACTAACTATAATCATTTTATTGGATTTAGATTATAAAAATAAACAATTAAATACACAATACTTATTAAGAGGTTAACGAGCCTAGAAAAAGCCTCTAAAGATAAATTCTTCTATTACAGAACTTACATTAACCTGCATCAGGCTCAACAAAAAACGATTTTTTTTATTGTTATTATTTAATTTTGTTAAGCACTGGAATTCCAAAAAAATAACAAAAAAACCAAATAATGAAAGCATAGAGTATCTCAAAATAGACTTTACTCTAGGATCAACTTTTAAATTTGTCTGAAAAGCTACTAAGTAATAAATTTAGTAATAAAATAAATCTATTAACTATTACTAAAACAAAACATTGATGACATCATCAACTCTAAAACAATCATACGTGTCATTCTCACATTAAATTTTCGTTACTCAACTTAATTGAGTAACTATTTGCGTTACTCAAGTGGCACAAACGTAAATATGGGCCTAAAAATTGTCGATTTAATAATATTTAAAGTTTTGTTGAGGGTTATGGGTTTAACCGTGGTTTGTTACCATTTCTTAGCTTGACGGAGTTAGTTAATTGTTTTTTTTCCTAGTTTCATTAGGAGAGAGAACAAGAAGGATTATTATAGAAATTGAAGAAAGTAGAGACCTTTGACGCCGGAGCAGGAGTGTACGTACGTATCTAAAAGTGGAAGGGTAACGACAAAGTGAGTCGAGGCCAACCCAATTATGTTATGAGGTAAATTTTAAAGAATTGGGGTTTAGGAACTGTTTTGGGTAAAAATACCCATGCCACGTGGTCCTATCAGTAGGAGACACGTGTCACCCTAAGATAGGCCTAAAATTGACCTATCTCCATTCGACATGTGGCACTCCTTATGACTGGGAGAAAAGGCGTCCTTCTAGGCCCACATCCCAAGAAAACCCCAAAGCGGCGCAGCCCATCAGTCCTAGGTTTCCGTAACCTAGGCAGAGGCACCATTCCCGATGACCCTATAAATAGGGAGATTTCTCCCTTTTTAGGGTCGGGGCACGTTCATTTATTACAAAACACCTAAATTTTCTCACATTAGAGAAAACACCTGATCTTGAAATCCGAGAAGATCTCACCTTTACCTTTTTCGTACTCTTTACTTTTTTCCGAACACGCTCTAACTTGATCGTCAGAGGCAGAGCTCCTACCACCCGGAGTCTCTGTTATTTTGCATGTACAGGTAGCTGAACCTAGTCTTGGAGCTGTAACTCTCCTGCAGGACACCAAAAACCTTGAAACTTTTAGTGCCGTCTATGGGGAGAGTACCTCTAAGATGGTTGAAGAGTTTGTACCACCTCCTAATGAGAATCAGCCTCGGGTTGAGGCAGAGGTCTTTTCAGACCATGACACAGATAACGACGTTGAAGTCGAAACTCATGTGGCCCCTGATGGGTCACTCATCTCTAGACGCATCCGCCCAGAGACAACTTGGAAAGGAGCGACAACCAAGCCGGTCCAAGTAAATCCTCTAGACCATCGGCTGGGGAAACCTAGGCGGCAAGAGGGAGTGCTCCTATCATTAGGGACGAACTCATGAAATTCATGACTAGTTTCAAGGGGGAGATCAGGGACCTCATCAACAAAAGGACGACTGGCCCTAGAAAGGGTCAGTCGGCTAAGAAGACTCCTCAAGCTGAGAGGAGAAAGCCAGTCAGGGACAAGCAGCCTACTCCACACCTGAAGGAGAAGGCCACGACCGCGATTGACTGGTCTAAAGTCCTTCTTCCTCGGACGGGCACAAGGAAGGTCATCTGGCAAGTTCAGCCAGATGGCAGTAAGAAGTCATTCTCTGATGCTCAACATATCATCGAGCAAAAGAGAAACCAACAGCTGTCTGAGTCGGCTTCTACGTCGAGCTTCCCATAAAACTTCAAGAATACCTTGGTAAGGTATTCCCAATCAATTCATGAGAGCCTATCAGGCGGCCAGTCCATCCACACTGAATTTTACTGCTCGATTTTAAAATTCTTTAAAATTTGATTGAATATTAAACGATGTGATTTTTCTAGTTAGATTATACTTCCTAATGAATGTTAAATAATGCATGTTGATAAAATTTGGGTGATAATGAAGTTTATTTTAAGGGGATATCAAATCAGATTATTTGTTGCTGTTTTGGCTTACAAATCAAATTATTCCTATTTTATTTTTTTTAATTAAGTTTTTAATTTTTGTTTTGTTTATTTAATTGCTAATTTAAAGTTTGTTTACTATATTTCTTTTATAATTGTGTGCTAATTTTTGATGTCTTGGAAAAAATTTTAGGATAAAAAGTGTAATGGGGGAAGATTAATGATTTTGCTTGTTGAATTGTTTGGTTGACGTGAGATTGATGCACAAGATATGCTTAAAAGGCCTTGATTGTAGAGTTTTGTATAATTTTTGAAAGAATATTGATTATAGTATTATTGAGTTTTATTTTTTTATTTTTTTTTTTATTTTTTTTTTTTCAATTGGATATTTTTTTTTTTTGTAAAAAAAAAGAAGAAAGAGACCATCTATTTGAAATAGGTGGTTTCAGTTTTTCAAAACCTAAGACTACTTATTTAAAATAGATGGTCTCAGTTTTTCAAACAAGAGACCACTTTTGATGAAATGGTCCCTTAGGCCAAAGAGATCTGTGAGCTAGAGACCATCCCTGAGGTAGTCTCTTTGGCCATTTTGATATGGTTTCTTTGGCCAATTTGTAGTGGTGCAGTTATTGACATGAAGTCACCCTGAACTGTTAGATAAGTACAAAAGCTAATAGGTTGTCTGGTGGCATTGGGAAGATTCCTCAGCCGGTCAGGTGACAAGTGCCTCTATTTCTTCCAAGCGATTAGGAAGAAGACAAGGTTTGAATGGGGGGATGATGCTGAGGCGGCCTCATCTACACTCTTTGCCAAGGCTTGTTAGCCATCTACCCAAAGAGATGATTTACATGTACTTAGCCGTTCAGATCATGCCCTCAGTGTTGTTCTCCTCGCTGAGAGAGACAACATCCAACTCCCGGTCTATTTCATTAGCCATGTACTTAGAAATGCTGAACTACGGTACCCAATGGTTGAAAAATTTGCCTTACTCTTTACATGGCTATCAAGAAGTTGAAACCTTACATCTTGGCACATCCGATTGTGGTCTACACAGACCAACCTCTCAAGTGAACAATGACAACTTTGGAGTCATCCGATAAAATGCTTAAATGGGCTATTGAAATGTAAAGTCTGGAAATCACTTTCGAACCAAGAAAGGCAGTGAAGGGTCAGGCGTTCGCCGACTTCATTGTCGAAATGACAACGCCGGCTACGCCGAAGAATACTGATCAGGTTAAAAAAGTGTATGTAGACAGGAGCTCTACTATGAACAACTGTGGTGCACGCATGCGTTATCTGTCAGTCCCCTGAAGGGGACAAGTATGAGTATGCACTATGGTTCAAGTTCCAGGCCTCAAATAATGAGGCAGAATATGAAGCCCTGCTAGCCGGCATCCGCATGTGTAAGGCGACAAGTGCAACCAAAATTGACGTCTGTTCTGAGTCATAGTTACATTGGTCGTTAGCCAATACCATGATGAATATGAGGCCACTTATCTGGCTATGATCAAATATCTTCAGGCGGTCAAAACTGAAGCTGGAACACTTGAAGAATTTCATTTGGGTCAAGTGCCTAGATATGAGAACAATCAAGCGGATGCTTTATCAAAGCTGGCATCATCTACCTCCTATGATACGCCTCGGTCGGTCTTTTGGGAAGTGACGGAAAAACGAAGTATTGTTGAAGAACAGCCCATTGGAGTACTTGACCAAAGCTCAACCTCGATGGATGGTATCCAGGCATACTTGCTGGACGACACGCTGCCTGATTCAGTCCAAGAGGCAGCTGTCATGAAACAGCGTGCTACAAACTTTGAGATTCAAAATGGAGAGCTCTTTAAGACGGGTTTCTTAAAGCCTCTATTGAAGTGCATTACCCCTGAAAAGGGTCAAGAAGTTCTCGAGGAGTTGCACTCTGGATACTGCGCCTCCCATATAGGCTGCAGGTCGCTAGTAGTCAGGGCCAGGCGGCAAGTATATTTCTGGCCCACTTTTGAGTCAGACGCTATGGAGATAGTGAAAAAAATGTGACAAGTGCCAAAGGTTTGGCAGGTTAATCCGTCGTCTGGCCACTGACCTGACGGCTATCCACAGCCCGGTTCTGTTTGCAAAATGGGGTATGGACATTCTGGGTCCGTAGGAAACGCTATATCCTCGTGGCTGTTAATTACTTCACCAAGTGGGTGGAGGCAGAGGCGGTCAAAAACATCAAGACAAAGGATGTCATCTCCTTTATTTGGAAGAATATCATCACCCGGTTTGGGGTACCTATGTCTATGGTGTTTGATAATGGCCCTCAGTTTGAGACACCTCAGCTCAAAAATTGGTTGGGTGATCAAGGGATCTCACATTATTTTGCATCAGTCGGCCGACCCCAAGCAAATGGCCAAATTGAAGCCTTCGACAAGCTAATCTTAGATAACATTAAGAAAAAAATTGAAAGAGATGGCGGCTTATGGGAAGAGGAGTTAACTCATGTCCTATTGCCCATCAGAACAACCAAAAAAGGGGCAACCGATAAAACCCCATTTCTCATGGTGTATGGTGCAGAGCCCGTCTTGCCTATTGAGCACTATGAACCAACTCTCCGAGTCATGCTATATGATGGAGAGGCAAACTGGGAGGCCATGCGGCTGGCATTGGGTTCACTCATAGAGCGTAGGGGCAATGCCGCCATGAGTCATGAGATTTACCGTTTGAGAATTACTAAATCCTACAACAAAAGAGTACACAAATGACCCTTGAAAGTGGGGGACTATGTGCTACGGAAAATGGAGGCAACCAGTAGGTTCAATGAGCAAGGCAAGCTGACTCCTAATTGGGAAGGCCCCACCGGATCTATGAAGAAGTAAGAGGCGACACCTATCGTCTGGAAACCCTAGGCAGCAAGAGGTTAGCCAGATCTTGGAATGTAGACAACTTACAGAAATACTACTTCTAAGAAATTGTTATTTTTTTTGTAAATGGAAAGCCTATCAATGAAGAGATACTTTTCGTTTTCAATCTTGTTATTTATTGCTTTCATTACATGCGATTTATGCTGAGAACACCGTCTGTGCAATATACAAACTTCCCAATCTCACAAAGTAAATAAGCTAAGTCCAAAAAACTTATTGGTTCAAACGACTGTCCTAAAAACATAGGAGGCCAATGGTCGGATAATATCAATTAAAAACCATCTACTCTAACAAGAGCACGACATCCGACGACGCCCATCCGGGTGAATTCCCCGCAAAGAGTATCCCCCATTTGGGTGACACATTGCTCTACAAACTTATACAGACGACCAAAATTGATTGGCCTAATTGGCCAACTCTTAGCCGTCTGACCTAAGTAATCTAAAATGAACGCAACCGGAGATATATGAAATCATGTGTCTAGAGGCACAGCCGGTGTTAAATCAAAGTTCTTACTTAGGTTATAACTTGAAGTTATGTACTCTTAAAAAGTCCTCCCAATGGAGCAAAAGGACATGGAATGTATAGTTGGATCACAAACACCCCAGACGGTAGGAAGAAGAGTATTAAAACTAACTAAACTGCCTAGATCAACAGTTTACCCGCCTGTATGTTGGTCGGGTGTGTGCTTGGTTTGGGGCAATCACTAATGTGATTGATTGACTTAGGAACATGTCATACTCTTCAAAGTATCAAAAGTTCCTAAGACAATCAATTAAGGTTTGAAACCAACCACACAGCCTCTTAAGGGTAAAAAGGGCAGCCGGATGATTGCCGCATGCAATTAATAAGTTAAACAAATTCATGTATATGTGAAGATATAAAGAAAATAATTTTTTTTTTGCAAAAAGTAAATCAAATTAAGCAAAACCAACTCAGTCGGTATTTTTCATTAAATAAACCCGACCAAATGGCCGGGGAAGAAATTGTCACACCGGATCCACATCCGAGAAATAGAGAGATTGTTGATTAACATCCAAAATACACGGCACGCAGGTTGGAAGTGCAGATGGCCTAAAGCCGAATTGAAGAAATTGAAGCTAAGATTACTAAGGCTCAGTCGGGGCACCCGAACCATCCTTCTCAGGCGGGGGCAGAGTAGTATTCACTTGAGTGTTCTCTCCTTGTTCTCGCTCTTCCCCCCCACTGCCTGCATCCTGGATTGGCTCTTTGTAGACACCCAAATGTGTCTCCCCAAAAACCAAACCCAGTGATGAATACCTTTTGCGTCGAATCATAATCGAATGAGGTGAAAGTGTGAAAGGTCACGTGTTGCGGTTAGTTTTTATTAAAAATCCTTCCTTTCTGTTTTCGAAAAACAACTCTATTTTATGAAAACAGCCAATCTAGTTTAGTTTGGTCCACAACAAGGGTCCAATAATAGTGTAGTTGGATGGGGCTTGCAAAGAGCTTTCCAACGATATGTTATAAGCCCAATTCCGATGAATAATGAGGAAGTGATGGCCAAAATACTAAAATGGGTCCGGTTTGATCTTTACATGCTGCCCAATGATCTAGGGGAGGGCCCAATGTTAATTATTATTCCTAAATTTATTAGAATTGATTATAGTCTTCTAGAATTCTTTAGAAGGTTCTCTTTAATCCTAATAGAATTAGAATTAATAATTAGATATTTTGATAAGTTTTATTTGGAATAAAATATTATTTTATGAAAAATACGTTTTTAGTTTTCATACGGACTTTACAAATCAATTTTGATTGATAAGTGGACTCCGTGTTTTAAAGCGCGTAGGAATCTAGGCTGTCGCCAAACGACAGGCCTGTCGCTACGCGACAAGCCTTGTCGCCACGCGACAGAGCCTGTCGCCAAGCGACAAAGTCGGTTTTGCAGCGACAGAGTGGAGTTTTATTCCTTATCAAATTCTACTTATTTTCGGACTGTTTTCTTATAAATAGGGTCCTGAACCTCCGTTTACAATCATCGACAATCATCAATCATCATCTACAATAATCAATTCTCTCTATGCTCTCGTCTCTCTAACTTTTCTCAAACAAAATTCCGCATACACGAGATCTAGAAACACCTAGCCAAGTTCGAAGTTGCCTTCGCCCTAGACGTGAAAGGTTATAATTTCTGAGGGTTTGGTCCCTAATCTCTATTTAAATTATTTAATTTAATTGTTTAATTTTATACTTTTCCTTGAAGTTACTAACGCGTGTATTTTGTTATTAGAAAGAGATACGAGGCATCAAAGTATGTAATCTTATTGCTCTATTCTTGTAGAAAGCATGTTTAAATTTGTTTAATTCCTAGTATCATGTTAGGATGTTATTATTGCTTTCTAGTATCATGTTTAGGGTGCCTTTTACTCTTTTTTAATATCTTGTTAGTACCATGTTAGGGCTAAAGCTTTGATCTTTAATGCTTAGTGACATGCTAGGGTTTGTTATTAATCTTGTTAGTATCATGCCTAGGATCTTGCTAATATTATGCTTTAACATGATTATTTTTATTATGATTGTTATTATGATTATAATTATGATGATTATTATTTTGTTGCTTGATGCTTATTTACTGTTATTGCTTGATCACGCCTTTTATGCATGTTTAAAGGGAATTTGTACTTGTAATCACGCTTAATAAGATAATTAATAATCTTGTTTAGGGTTAATATGATTATAATTCAAGTGATCGCCAATAATAGTTTTGCTTGTGCATTAAATTCAGCCAACATAGATTAAACAGGTTTAGGGTTAATCTGTTGTTTGCATGCTAGTCAGAAAGCGCACATGAATACGAGAAGAATGAATTAGAGGCCTATTATTAGGGCAGGTTCAATCTCTTTTAGGTTAGATTTGTACCTTCATCCCCGAACCCTATTTGGTTCAAGACCTTTTGGAGTTGACGATCTCATGGATCGTTAAGGGGTGTAATCTTCACCTTGTGAACGGTTTACAAGTTCCTAAAACTTGTTGGCGACTCTTTTGCTCTAGCTTCCTTCCCTTTGGACGCCACCATGCTTAAGTGTATGATCACAGTGGGGTTCAAGCTTAGGGTTAATGGCTTGAAATATTCCCTACACTCTTCCTCCTCGATCTCTTTGTTTACCCAAGTGTCGAATGATTCCGATTCTAGCCTGCCCTTTTCCCTAGTCGCCAGGACCTCATCAGCATACTAATAGACCAAGGACCAGATGCCATATTCCTTCCCCGGATGCAAAAGGTCCTAGGCCATCTTCATGCGCTCAGTGCAGTATGACTCATTCTCCTCAATGAGACGGTCTTGCTCGGCTCTCAAGGTTATCTTGAAGTTGCTATGAGCGATAGCCATCTCATTCTTCAGCCGGTCGACGTCTGCGCAGAGAGTAGTATTCTCCTTTTCGACGCCTTCCAGGGTTTTGAGGACCGCTTGGGTATTCTTGAGCACAACCTCAAAGTCAGTAGCCTTCTTGTTGGCAATCTCTAAGGTAGCCGTCAGACACTTGATGTTGTCCACCTGCACCATTTCTAACGCTTTAGACTTAAGATCATTTATTGTATTTTGGTATTGGGCAACGTCTGCAGAATCTTTTGCCGCTTTATTGGCTTGCTTTACCTCTTCCTGCTTGCAGGCATACGAATTCTGCAGCCCATCCACTCTCAGCAAAGCATGCATGACACAAACGGTGTGTCAGAAATAAATGAATAAAAACTAAGATTTTGCAAAGAGATACTCTACCTCATATAGCAGGAGGAGAATGCGTTCAACATTAAACGTTTGGATCCCAAGGAGAGCCTCCTTATCCTCCTTGGGGATGGCCCTCTGCATGGCCTTGGAGTATTGTTGTACGTCCAACCATCGGGGGGATTGATCTGCACCTTAAGCAAGATTGGGTAAGTGAGCTATATAGGCGACACCTATCTGCTGACGGTTGCTTGACGATCCTTCAAACGTTTGCTGAGAGTGAGATTTCACCCGCAGGGGCTAGCCAAGCTTAGACGGAGTATCAAAAAGATTAGCCATACTTTCGAGAATCTGCAGATTATCATAACCTGTAGTTGTTGCGTAAGTGGCTGTAGTCTTGGGTGGCTCGCCACCCTTCGGTACCGCATGGGCACCTGACTTTTTCCCTAGATCAATGCCTAGGCCAAAGCCCTTTAAGTTGATGCTCTTCCCCCCGATGCTCAGACAGCTCAGCCCAGACGAAAAATCAGGAGCCGTATGAGCATACGACACTCTTTGAGATTTTGCAGAGCTGGAGACATCGTCGTCTCGAGTACGTTTGATCAGCTTGGTGAAGGACCTAGGAGGCTCCTTGTTTCCACCCTGCAAAGGAAGTTGGTGATTAAGCTTACAACCGGTAGAAACCGTCTCCATAGACAAACTAATTCAAGCATTCACAAAAGAGGGGGAAAGCGGTTTTTACCTTGGCTTTACCTATGCTCCTTTTATTCCGCAGTATCCTTGCGGATTTGGGCCACAAACTGTTTGGGAGTCTTATCGTATGAGAGAATTCTCAAGGCAGTTGTTGCACAAAAGAACGCTTGTTAGTTCAGAGCTATACAATATAATTAAGCAATATAATAACATAAACGGCGTACAAATTGCCGGATGCATGATAGACCTACATTTGTCAAACATAATACTCAAACCACAGGCGGACAAGAATGCCTCGTCCCTTAACCACTCATGTTTGGGTATCCAATTTTTGGGTACACTTATTACCTCCCCAGTTTAGAGGGTGTCAGTAATAAGTTCAAGAACCCCGACTTTATGATCTTCTCATAATCCTCATTTGGGATTGAAGGGAACTTGCACTTCTGACCCAAAAGGTCTGGTTTCTTATTGTATCGGCGGAATTCATAGTTCTCCCGCCGTTTGGGGGCAGAAAGCAGATAGAACCGGTTCTTCCAGTTATCCCACTTAGACGGCTTGTCTAAGGTCATTTGATATTTAGGGTAGGTGGTCAAGGTGTACCACGCCCTCCAGCCGCCTGAGTTACTATAATCCCCCGTATTTTTAAATATTTTATAAATGAAATTTTATTTTATTTATAATATGTATTTGTATTGTTTTCGGAATTAAATTTAAAAGTTTCAAATTATTAATTTGGGTCGAAAATTATTTTAGTACAAATTATTTTATGAGCCTTCATTCTACAATTTATGCCATACAAACAAAGCCTAGTCCATTTCATTTACCTAAGTGGCCCATTAATTTTATGAGGCCCAATATTCCTACTTACCCTACAACTCTCTCTACTATAAATACCCCATACATCCCCAAAATTTTTCCCCACATAAAAGGTTAGTCTATTTTCTTTTCTATTTATTTTATTTATCTTTCCTTTATTTTTCTTTTCTTTTCTTTCCTTTATTTTTCTTTCTTTCTTTTTTTCTTTTTCTTTTTCTTCCTTTCTTTTTCCTCTTCCTACGTGAGTTTTCACTCACCATGCTTCCCAACCACCGCCGTCCACCGGACTCCGGCGCCATCCCCTGGTCGCCGGCGAACCACCAGCAGCCCGGACGGCCACCGTGGCTGCCTCCCTCACCTTCTTTCTCCATTTATTTTTTTTATTCTCTTGTTTTTATTAAATTATTTTGGGTTTGATTTTATTGTTTGAAATTAGTTTATTTAGTATCAAAATCATGTTTTTGATGTTTTAAATTAATAATTTCAGATTATAATTGTTGTTATAATTTTCAAATTTTATAAATTATAAACCTAGGATTTTAATTTATTGAAATTGGGATTTTAGGGTTCAAATAATCAATTAATTTGGGCCTTTTTTCCTATTCAATTTCTAATGATTAATTAAGCATAAAAACATGTTTTAAAGGAAGTTCTAAGGAGTTTTAATTAAAGTTATATTGCTGGAAATTTGTTTGGGTATTAATTTATGATTATTGGTTGTTTTCTAGGAGGTGATTATTCCCTAGGAGACTTTTAATTGATTAAAAGTGGCACAAAAGATTGTTTATACAAGGTACGTACATGTCTACTTAGTTGTAAGTAGTATCATGTTTAGGTACCAAAAGGAAAAAACTTAGGGTTCGCTTGGCATCGTTGTGGTTTTCTGTTTTTGGTTTTTTGTTTTTCAAAATCATATAATATATGTCGTATAATGATTCAAAAATTAGTCAAACTTATCAAAATCATGATAACTTTGAAAACTGACAACAGAAAAGTGAAAACACCTTTTTCTTGTTTCCTGTTTTTGGTTTTTGGTTTTCAAAAAAACAGAAAACTGAAAACAAAAAACAATGCCAAACAAGCCCTTAGTTTCATGTTTAGAGAACACATGGATGAAAATTGTTTGGTTATACGTTTAATTAATTCACGTGCTTATGTTTATGAGACATGTTTTGGTGAATTGATTATGTTTGTATGGAATTATGGATGCAAGCATGTTGAATTATATTGGATTAATTGTTTGTATGGAATGTTGATACAAGCATGTTTTTATTGGATTGGTTATTAACCATATTTTGATTATTGAAGGATTGGAATTAAATAGTTTAAGTGGAATGAATTTATTAATTATTCCACAAGGTTATTATTATTTTATTTATTACTCAAGCATGACTTGTTAGTATGTTGAGTAAAAATGGATTAAGCCGAAATGGCTAGGTGGGTTGACTATGTTCAACAAATTTGGATAATTTGGAAGTTTAAAGGAATTAAAGGTCAATTTGTGATGTGATCACCATTGTCCTAAATAAGATTAAAAGTGAATTGATGTATGATTGTTATGTATGGTCTACTTGAATGAGTCGACTATTAATTAAAATTGTAATCACGTAAAGTGAAACAAAGATGAGCAATAAAACTCTGGAAAGTGTGCACTTCTAGAGTATTGACAATTATGGGTTGGGGTACACGGTGGTAGCCCGTGGCCTAGCTTTCCGAGGCTTTTTTGATCAACATGTCCTCTTCTCTTTTGGTATTTACATTTTTATTTTATAATGAAAGTTAGATGGGATTCTAGACTAACTTTGTGAGAATGGAGTCGCGCCCATTCTTGCATTGCGCTAAACTTTTATTTTAAATGATCAATTGGGACCAAAATGATTTGGTGGGTTGGACAACCTCGTCTATTGCTTACTCCAAATTAAATTAATCAAATTAAATATAAAGAGTCAAGTGTTTGGAATTGGTTAGTAAGTATGGTGAGTCAATTGAATTGTCTAAGTGTGGAGTCTTGATTAATGAATTCGTGTTGCATGTTTATTTACTTTAATTAATTGAGCATGCTAGGTTTTGTACGTTGTAGCTTGTATGTACTCAGCTTTGCTGATTGCGTGCTTTTATGTGTGTTACTTTTGGTCATGGCCTTCGCCTTTCAATGACCCTGTGATGATCCAATTATTACACTTGTATTATTGGGGAGCAGTATTGCACAGGTTAGCTTGATGATGTGAAGTTCGGGGATTTAACATACGCATTGTCAAGGGATTGGTGTGATTGAGAGTATTCGTTCTTTGTGTTGAACTTATTTATGTTTTACTATTTCAATTATGTTTTGGGATTTTGAATATTGGTTTGGTTTTAATAAGGGCTTTTATGGTTCCAATTTGTAAGCTCTAACTTATTGGTTTTCTAAATTATATTATTTTAGTTTTAAGTTGGATTTTCCGCTGCGATACTTTGATAAAGCCTTAACGTTTTAACACGTGGCGGTAACATGCCAATGGTTCTCCTCTATTTTTATTTAAAGTAAGTGATTTGGAAAAGGGAGAATTATTAGGGTGTTACAGTTATGGCTAAGATAGTGCGTGTGGGCAAAGGCCTCCCAGCCGGGGTACAGGCCCTGCATTTCACAGGCGGCGACATAGCCCAAAATGTTGACCCAAGAATTTGGGGACAACTGCCAGATGCCCAAGTCATAAACCCGTAGAATAGCTTTTGCAGCATCATGCAGAGGGAACCGGAGACCAACCAAAAACGTCACCTCGTAGCAGCCGAAATATTCGTTGGCATTTGGTTGTTCGTCCTTCCAGGCAATGGTGCCGAGCTCAAGCGGCACCTTGTAGACACTTGATTGTGTCTCCTCAAAAACCAAACCCAGTGATGAGTACTTTTCACATCATTAATTATCGAATGAGGTGAAATGTGAAAGAGTCTCGTGATTTCTCCGTTTCTAATAAAAATAGTTCTTTCTGTTTTCGAAAATCTTTCTTTTCGTATCCTATTTATGAAAAACATCCAATCTCATTTAGTTTGGTCCATATCATGGGTCCAATAATTGTGTAGTTGGATGGGGCTTGAAATTACCTTTCCAACGATATATTGTAAGCCCAATTCTGAGTTATAAGGAGGAAGTTATGGTCAAAATACTAAACTGGGTCTAAACGAGTTTGATGGGCGACCCAATGATCATGTGGAGGGTCCATTAATATTAATTATATTCCTAAATCAATTAGGATTAATTAGAAGCTTTTATGAGTTTCTATAAGATCTTGATCATCCTTTTTGAAAAGATAAGATTAAAGAGTTTGAAATTGAATAAAACTCCTCTTTCTGAAAGTCCTAATTTTATTCGAAATGAAAGACGTTCAAAGACAGTCAGATATTATTTTCATGCCTCATAATTTTTATCTAAATCTTAGATGGTTGGATATCTCTTGAAATTATCTTTCCAATGATATATATTATAATATTAATTCCGAGGTAAAACGAAAAAGATATGAAAGAAATACGAAACTCTATCCAAAACTGACACCCTTTCACTATTTCATCCATATCTTTTATTCTACAAAAGATTTTAATTTGATTCTAATTAGGTTGGAAAGAAGACTTCAAGAGACTTTCAACGACATATTATATGACTTATTTCGTCTTCTAGATTAAAAGTTATGATAAAAACAAAATCCGGAAAAAACTGTCTTATCGCATTGCGACAGGCCTGCGACAGAGTATGTCGCGCCGCGATAAAACCTATTTTACTCTGATTCAAATTCTAACTCTTTTATGATCGTTTTCGGTCGTTTTTCTCTATAAATAGGAACGATTTTCTCCGTTTTCAATCATCAACGATCATCAATCTATTTTCTTTCTCTCTTTAAGTTAGAAGCTTATTCTATCTTTCTCTCTTTCTAAGCCTAGTTTTTTAAAAACACCATACGTCCATCATGAGACTTAGACACACCTAGCCAAGGTCGAAGTTGCCTTTGCCCTAGACGTTAAAGATGGATAATTTCTGAGGGTTTGGTCCCAAATCCCTATTTCAATTATTTAAATTAATTGTTTGATTTAATATTTTCATTGAAGTTACTAACGTGTGTATTGTTTTGATTGAAAGAGATACGAGGCAACAAAGTGAGTAATTTCATTGCTATATATCTTTAGAAAGCATGTTTAGATTTTATTAATTCCTAGTATCATGTTAGGATGTTGTTTATTACTTTCTGGTATCATGATTAGATTGCTTCCTATTTCTTCTATTATGTCTCTAGTATCATGTTAGGATTAAAGCTTTGATTTTTAATATTTAGTGACATGATAGCATTTGTTATTAATCATGTTAGTATCTTTTTTTTTTTACTAGAGCAAAAAAAAAAAAAAAAAAAAAAAAAAAAAAAAAACTAAAAATGACTAGAAAACGTAAACGACACCTTCTAGTTATGTCGTTTGCCCTTTGTACCTGTTCTCTTGGGACCTTTAGGATTGCACATCGAAGAAAGGTTGCACCAACTTCCCTTATTTCCTTAATCATCCAAGTTATCGAAACATCCTTACATAGGTTATCTTGCAAACTGTTAAGGAGGGAAATGGAGTCCGAAAGGAGGAGAATCCCCTGCTTTCCTTGAGCCTTTGCCCATTTCAATGCTTCGAGACATGCCCAAGCTTCACACTATACCGCTGACGAGGCTACACCACAATTTCCACCTTCTTCAATCTTATTGCCCTGGTTATTCTCTTTACCTGCCCATCCGATCCCTGCCCTCAAGGTCTTTTTATCCCATGAACCGTCTGCTTCCATAATGAACATGTCAAACCCACTCTTATCCTTTCCTAGGTGCACATGATTAAAACCTGGGGGAATGATTGGGTTAGCTCTGGTTGAAACAACATCAGTGTTATCTTGGTTCCTGTTATGGATGAAAACCTCATGGTCTTGCATTCCTTGGTTTATGAATTCCGCCACTAAACCAGCATTCCCATTGGCGTCTTTGAAGCATCTTGCATTTCTTGTTTTCCACAACCCCCACGAGGTTACTATGAACAAGGCGTTTTAAGTACCATATTTCCCATCCTCGCTATAAAGAGCAAGATATAGTTATGGATCCAATTCCTCAAGGAACTGGAAACAGGAGAGTCAAGGCAAATAGAAATGGAGGAATTCCCCCAAACCTCTTTTTCCAGAGAGCGGAAACGAAACAGATGTTGGCTATCCTCTAAATCCGAATCACAAAAGTCACAGGTTGCATCGACTGGTATTCCTCTTTTTGCGAGGTTGACTTTAACTGCAATCCTATCGTGAAAAAGTCTCCACAAGAAAAGCTTTTATTTTGGTTGGATGTCCATTCTCTAGATCAGCTTCACGAATTCCTGATCCTTAGTAGAGAAGGAGGAGCGGTCAACCCTCACATCTTTAGAAAGATAGTAGTAGCTTGTCTTGACCATGTATTTCCCTGAAGGGTGAAATTTCCAATAAGTGAAATCATCCTCTCCTTTGTGAGGGAGTTCCATGGCTAGAATTGATTTGCACTATTCTAGTCAAAGCAAAGCCTAAACTTTCCCGCAATCCACTTGCCCGCGTTCCAGTCAATAAAATCCTCCACCTTCCAATCCCGAGCGGCTCCTAAAGTTTGATTTGAATTGACCGTTGGGATTTCTCCATTCACCCAAGGCATACTAATAGCCTTAACCTCTTTCCATTACCAATCTTCCATGCGAACCCATCCTTGAAGACTTGTGAAACCTTTTGAAGACTTGTCCTTCCCATGGACGGGTTCCCTTTCCTCACATAAGGTCTAATCATGTAGCGAACCCTACATGGTTGGAACCTTCCATGCACTCTTGAGAGTAAAAGCTGCGGATTGAGATGCATCCTTGTTAATTGTTTGAAAAGGAGGGCATTTTGAGGGTTGAAATTCCACTAATCCCTAGGCCCCCCATGCTTTTGGGGGTTTTGATAATGGCCTTGTTGACCCAATGCATACCTTTGCCCCCTTTGTTTGACCACCAGAACTGCGAGATGAGAGAGTCGATCTTGTTGGCAATGCTCTAGGGAAGTTTAAGACATTTCTTAACATGTGTCGAGATACTAACAAGAACTTGTTGATAAGGACTGATTTAGCCGCTTGTGATAGGCGAAGAGAAGCCCATGAGACGACTTTCTCCGAGACCCTATCAACCAAAAACTGGAAAGCCTGACTTTTCCTCCCTTGAATATCAATCGGAGCCCCAAGATGAATCCCCATATTATCAGTCTCGGGCATAGAAAGAATTTGTTTCAAAGCTAACCTCTTATTGTCGTCAAAACCTGGAGAGAATTTAATGAATGATTTCTGAAAATTCAGCTTTTGCCCCGAGGCTTTGCCGAACCTCTGAAGAATGTCCTTAATACACATACATGACTCCTCATCAGCCTTAAAGAACAACATTACATCGTCTGCAAAGAAAAGATGAGAAATAGATGGAGACCTTCTCGAAACCTTCAAACCTTTGAATTGGTTGATGTCCTCTGCCTGGGACAGCATTCTCGAGAGGATATCCATACAGAAAATGAAGAGGTAAGGAAAAAGAGGATCTCCTTGCCTTAACCCACAGTTAGGAGCAAAATGCTCAGAAGTTTTCCTGTTGATGACAGCTTTGAAGCTTACCGTCGAAATACACTGCGAGATCATTCTAATCTAGTGACTAGAAAACCCATAGGCCTGTAGGACCTTTAGAAGGAAGAGCCAATCCACTCTGTCATAGGCCTTTGACATGTCAATTTTAACTGCAGTGAAGTTTGAACTTTTCCTTGAATTGATGAGATACATAAGTTCATGGCTTAACAGAATATTATCCTCCATATATCTCCCTGGGATAAAAGCATGTTGGTTTTTCGAGATAATACCTGGAAGAATTTTCTTCAACCTGTTGACCAGACACTTGGAGATGCATTTGTAAACCGTGTTGCATGAGCTGATTGGTCTAAACTGATTGGCAAGTTCAGGGACTTTAACCTTTGGGATCATGTAAGTATCATGCCTTGAATCTTGCTAATATTATTATGCTTTGATGAGATTGAGATGATTTTGATGATGATGATTTGTTGTGTCAATATTATTATGTTGCTTGATATATCATTGTTATTGCTTGATCACGCCCTCTCTTGCAGGTTTAAAGGGAATTTGTACTTGAAATCACGCTTAATAAGATAATTAATAATTTTATTTAGGCTAATATGATTTTAATTCAAGTGATCGCCAATAATAGCTTTATTTGTGCATTAATATTCAACCACCATAGATTAAACATGTTTAGGATTAATTTATTGATTGTATGTTAGTCAGAAAGCACACATGAATATGAGAAGAATAAAGTAGAGGCCTATTTAGGGCAAGTTCAATCTCTTTTAGGTTGGATTTGTACCTTCATCCCCGAATATCCAATCATGGTTCAGGACCACTATGGAATTAGCGATCTCATGGATCGTGAAGGGGTGTAACCTTCACCCTGTGAACGGTTTACAAGTTCCTAAAACTTGTTGGAGACTCTTTTACTCTAGCTTCCTTCCCTTTGGACACCACCATGCTTAAGTGTATGATCACAGTGGGGTTCAAGTGAGGGATTCTTGAAAAATTCCCTACACACCCGAATCTTATATTCCCCACCAAGGGGTCGTTTAAGCTTAAAGTCTTTGAGGCCCTTTTCCATACTCTCTCTGTCTCTAGCTGAGACGTGGATCCGAAAAGGGTCCCCTTCCTTGTTCCATTTTTTCCGCTCTTTTGCCTCGTTTTCCTCAAGCGACGAGAGAGGGCCACCACTGCTTTCCTCTGAGCTGGACCCAGAGGCGGCATCCTCCTTGTTTCTCTCCTAGGAGACTTCTTCTCCATCAGAGCCAGAGGTAGATGCGGCTTCTTCACCGCCTTTATTTTCGGGATCCCTATCTTGAGAGCTAGCAGTAGAGATAGCCTCTTCACCGTCTCCCCCCCCCCAAACAGCTAGAATCTTATCACTGGGTGTACTGAGCGTGCTAGAAGGGAAGTCCTCATCTTGGTTAACCGGTATGTCCTCTTCATCAACCGGTGTGACCTCTGCAACAACACTTCCAATGTACCGTCTCTCCTTCGCCGTCTGACGACAGTTTGTTTAACTCGAACCATTGTGTCCTGCACAGACATGTAGACTGTCGAATTTGGAGATGTACAAGGCTGCTTCATACACCCAGAGCCGGCACCTCCAGTCCTAAACTCAGCCGTACCAGGAGATCGACTGACTACTGACCTAGGATGTGCCGTGTGTGTTGGTGATGAGTCCATTTATTGAAAGTAAATATGCAAACGGAAAAATGTATGAAAGAGCTTAAAGGGTAAAGCGGTACCTTAAGATTTGTTTCTGAAAGGTGTCAAGCGCTGACCGGCTATAACAGGCAGGTAGATTTGTAAATCACACAGGCGGTTGGCAGACTTCCTCTCTCTAAGATTTGACTTTCTCTCTCTAGACTTTTTGGAAACGTCTAAAAGGGGGGGTAAAAGCTTTATTTATAGAGGGGTAAATTCAGGGTTATCCCGGTAATTTCCCTAGAAGGTGAACAGTTAAAATTGATTCACCAATACGTAAGTGACAAGTGTCACAGATGCCACGTGGCGCGCCACGTCACACTTGTGAGGGGAAAATGTTTTTGGTGAAAATACCCATGCCACGTGGTCCTATTAGTAGGAGACATGTGTCACCCTAGGATAGGCCCAAAATGGACCTATATCCATTCGACACGTGGCACTCCTTATGATTGGGAGAAAAGGCAGCCTTCTAGGCCCACATCCTAAGAAAGCCGCAAAGAGGCGCAGCCCATCAGTCCTAGGTTTCCGTAACCTAGGCAGGGGTACAATTCTTGATGACCCTATAAATAGGTAGATTTCTCCCTTTTCTGGGGCACTTTCATTTATTACAAAAACACCTGAATTCTCTCACATTAGAGAAAACACCTGATCTCGGAATCCGAGAAGATTTCACCTTTACCTTTTCCGCACTCTTTACTTTTCTCTGAACACGCTCTAACTTGATCGTCGGAGGCGGAGCTCCAACCACCCGGAGTCTCCGTTATTTTGCAGGTACAGGAAGCTAGTCCTAGTCTTAAATCTGTAACTCTCCCGCATGACACAAAAAACCCTGAAATAGGAAGTTACTGCTTTTTGCAATATGATTTTGTGAATTCAACCATGTATTTGTCTTTGTTTTGATAGTTCAATTATTGTATGTTGTGTAATTTGTGTTGTTGTTTAACCTGTTTTATGTGGTGAATATTTTAGCAATTATTGAGAAACCTATTTTTTGTGAGCAATTTACTTGAAATCTAGGGTTGGAAAATTTTCAGATTTGCTTCTTTGGGGCGTTTGATTGTGATTTAAAGGGGGTCCTTAATCGTTGAGGAGATTGAGGTCTTTGAGTGTTGTGTTATTACCGTTGATGTTTCATCTTCGAAATTGGTTATAGCATGGAATTGGTAGTACTATTTATTTTCTGATAATGAAATATGCTATATTTCGATAATTATCTCTATTATATAGTGGTCTGGTGTTTCCTGCTCATTAGAAAGGTTTATTTTGTAATTATAACTTGTTAATTTTTAACTTGTGTACTTATAGTGGTTTATGTGTTTCATCTATTTGAAATTGGTTGAAGTTGAAATTTGTTTAAGTTAGTAATCTGTTTGAAATTGGGTTATTATTTACCTCCCAGTTTGTAGTAGGAAGACAATGGAACATGTTGAGGGTGATGCTGTAAGTGTATGACTATGGGAATTCCGCCTTGCCTTGCGTTGAACTAGAATATGTAACAATGGTGAGCTGTGTAATAGCCCAACCAGAACAGAATTGGTTCCTGACTCTGTAAATACATGCATGACTCCTAACATTCCCATATCAAAATGTCAGAACGATATCCTAACTGCTATAATATCACCAATTCACAGTTTACAGATAGTTGAGACCATTGTGTCTAGTAACGAGGTTGGTGTGTATGTTGTTGAGCCTCCAAAAGTTGGTATGATATTTAAATTGTGCGAGGAAGTTGAACAATATTACAAAGAATATGCTGAGCAAACAGGTTTTGGCGTTACTAGGGCAAAGTAGGCAACTTAAACAAAAAAGATAAAAACCAAAATTTGTGTGTAACTTAGAAGTGTGAGTATTAGGGTCCTCCTGATCTTAGGGCTAGAAGGGAGGCAAAGAAAAGAGACAAGGCTATGGGTGTGTCCGACTAGAGGTGTTGTAAATGGGATGATTGGTGAAGATGAGCTGGGGGGAAAAGTAAGGAAGTCGAAGAAATGTTTTTGCAATGCCAAATTATATGCTGTAGTTAATTCAGATAATGGGTGGGAGGTGAGAAACGTGAATCTGGTTCATCAACATAAAGTCATCCCTAGTAAAGCAAACTTAGTGAAAGAATATAGGATGAAGCACTACACATCAACAATGAAGAAGAGGATGCTTAATTTCTATGAAGAAGGTGTCCCCGTGAGGTAGATCCATGGTTTCTTAGCTGTAGAAAAAGGCGGTGTGGAGAACATGCCAAATTTGAAGGACCTCTAACATGAGGTGTATGAGAAGAGGAAGCTAAAAATGCAAGGGGGAGTTGTCGCAGCCATGATGAGGTATTTTGAGTACATGAAAAAAGACAACCATAATTTCTATCATGCAAGTCGTTTTGATGAAGAGGGGCGATTGAAAGACGTAATGTGGGTTGATGCTCGTAGCCTGGTTGCATACAAAGATTTCGGTGATCTTGTGTGCTTTGATGCCACGTACTTGACGAATGAGTATTAATTTCCCTTTGCTAATTTTATTGGTGTTAACCATCATGGCCATTCCATCCGGCTTGGTTGTGCTCTTGTCTCCTATGAAACTACAAAGACATATATATAAGGGTTTTCCAGCAACGGCTACTGGCAATGCACAATAAGCCACAGTGATGCCGAGTTCGAGGCATAGATGGTGCATCTGGCAAATTTTGAAGAAACTGCCGAAAAAACTTGGCAAGTGTGAATTGTAAGTCTTCTTTCTCAAGTTTATAAGAATTGTTGTTTGGTTAACATTCTAGTTTCTAAAATGATTATTGTAGACACCCAAATGTGTCTCCCCAAAACCAAACCCAGTGATGAATACCTTTTACGTCGAATCATAATCGAATGAGGTGAAAGTGTGGAAAGTCTAATGTTGTGATTAGTTTTTATTAAAAAATCTTTCTTTCTATTTTCAAAAACCTACTCTATTTTATGAAAATAGCCAATCCAGTTTAGTTTGGTCCATGAAAAGGATCCATTAATGGTGTAGTTGGATTGGGCTCGGAAAGACCTTTCTAACGATATATTATAAGCCCAATTCCGATGAATAATGAGGAAACTATGGCCAAAATACTAAACTGGGCCCGGTTTGGTTCTTATATGCGGCCCAATGATCTAGAGGAGGGCCTATTATGAATTATCATTCCTAATGCAATAAGGATTGATTATATTCTTCTAGAATCTTCTAGGAGGTTCTTTTGAATCCTAAAAGGGTTAGGATTGATAATTATGTTTTATGAGTTTTATTTGGAATAAAAGAAGCGTTTTAAATGAAATTACGATTTTACTCTTCATACGGATTTTACGACTTGATTTTATCGAAAAATAGATTCTGCGTTGAAAACATGTGGAAAACCTTCTGCATCGCCAAACGACAGTTTTGTCGCCTGGCGACGAAGCTTGTCGCCTGGCGACAGAAGCGTGTTTTATTCCTTTTCAAACCGTGATTCTTTTCTATCGATTCCGGACTATTTTCTTATAAATAGGGTCCCTGAACCTCCATTTTCAATCATCTACAATCAACAATCATCATCTCTCTCTTTCTCTCTCTAAAGCTAGAAGCTTTCCTTCTCTCTCTATTCTTTTTCTAAACCTTCCCTCAAACACAATTCCTCATACATTAGTTCTAGACACGCCTAGCCAAGTTCGAAGTTTCCTTCGCCCTAGACGTGAAACGTTTGATATTTTTGAGGGTTTGGTCCCAAATCTCTATTTCAATTATTTAATTTAATTGTTTTGTTTATTCTTTTCCTTGAAGTTACTAACGCGTGTATTTTGTTATTAGAAAGAGATACGAGGCATCCAAATAAGTAATTTAATTGTTTTATTGATCTTTTGATATAGAAATCATGCTTAGATTGTTATTTTGATTCCTAGTATCATGTTAGGATGCTTTATTGCTCCCTTGTATCATGTTTAGGGTAATGAATAAGTTTCTTATATCAATTATGATTTCTATGATGCTTCCTATTTCTTTCCTAATATCATGTATCATGTTAGGGCTAAAGCTTTGATCTTTATTGTTT
Organism: Chenopodium album; assembly: GCF_948465745.1. NCBI lineage: Eukaryota > Viridiplantae > Streptophyta > Magnoliopsida > Caryophyllales > Amaranthaceae > Chenopodium > Chenopodium album. The sequence continues at coordinate 19,143,124 of NC_137847.1, forward strand.
AGTGACATGCTAGGGTTTGTTATTAATCTTGTTAGTATCATGCCTAGGATCTTGCTATATTATTATGCTTTAGTGTTGATATGATTATGGTTATGATTATGATTGTTAATTATAATTATTATGATTTATGATTATCATGTTGCTTGGTGCTTATTCATTGTTATTGCTTGATCACGCCCTCTCTTGCAGGATTAAAGGGAATTTGTACTTGTAATCAACTTAATAAGATAATTAATAATCTTGTTTAGGGATAATATGATTATAATTCAAGTGATCGCTAATAATAGTTTTGTTTGTGCATTAATATTCAACCAACATAGATAAACGGGTTTAGGGTTAACCTATTGATTGCATGTTAGTCAGAAAGCGCACATGAATACGAGAAGAATAAAGTAGAGGCCTATTTTTAGGGCAGGTTCAATCTTTTTAAGGTTGGATTTGTACCTTCATCCCCGAACACCAGTCATGGTTCCAGACCTATTGGAGTTAACGATCTCATGGATCGTTAAGGGGTGTAACCTTCACCCTGTGAACGGTTTACAATTTCCTAAAACTTGTTGGCGACTCTTTTGCTCTAGCTGCCTTCCCTTTGGACGCCACCATGCTTAAGTGTATGATCATATTGGGGCTCAAGTGTGGGATGCTTGAAATATTCCCTACAGTTTTTAGCGACTCCACTGGGGAGGATTTCTATTTTAATTCCTAAAATTTATTTTGGCAATGATTTAGAATGAGTGGATGAGACTCGAAAAGTTCTAAGTATTTCATGTGCGTAATTTTGATTAACATTATTGTCATATGCATAAAAAAGGTTCTCATTGGAAAGACCATCCGTAATGAGTCAAAAACATAGGATTTTTACACGTAGGAAATTTGATAAATATCTTTCACAACTAGAATCGAAATAATATTGCAAAAACTGGAAAATTCTAAGAACACAGAAAGTTGCTAAGGCATGTAGGAACTAGTGTCTAGAAAACAAAGTGTGTCTCCTGAAAAATGGCCTCGTCGCCTGGCGAAAATTTTGTCGTCTTGTTTTGACTGGCGCCGTGTTCTTCCAATACCAAGCCAAAACTCTGTTGTCTGGCGCCGTGTTCTTCCAATACCGAGCCAGAACTCTGCCTTCTTGTTTTGACTAGTTCTAGCACTGTTGGCTCGATTCCACTTCCTGATTGAGTTTTTCTCTTTTTTCTAAAACCCATATGTATTCTACATATGGACATAACCCTCTGGGAATTCATGCTCCATCTACCCAATCGAACGCTCTGAGCAACGAAGGGTACATCCGAGAATGTTGAATTCACCAAACCATGGAAGCGAGTTTAACTCGCGGGGTCCCATCCACACGCACCAACCCTTCCAAAGGTAAGGCTTCCGCGCGGTGCATCCGGACTCATAGCCATGGACACTCTTTGACTAACCTATATCTTGAACTTTAGAAAACTAGAGCCATGGTTAGGTTACAAACTCATTGCATCATGTTGTGACTACTTGACTACTTGTGCATTATTTGCTTGTGCATACTTACATGTGATTAAACTAACCGTTTGGTTTGACTTGTAATTATGAATATGCTTAAATAAACTAACCAAGAACTAAAAGACTTTGCTTAATTAATTGATTAATTAATTTGAGCTAATAAATATGTCTAAAATCGAGTCATAATTCCTTTGAGTCAACCCGAATTTTTATTCCCGTATACTGCACAAATGTCAACTTGTTTTAGTCATAGCCGGAGTTCTAGAAAGAACTACGAGTCGTACAACCTATGGATCTGTAGCCCCAAGTTTTATCTTTAATTTGGCGTTGGTTTCGTCCCAATAAAAGTTACAGATCAAAATGTATGACTAAAATACCACAGCCTATCCAGTTTAATGCATATACATGAAGTCTTAACTTAGTCTTTGTTCGAGTCTAGTCACATAGTCTAGCCACATGGTCATGACAAAAGTCTTAACATGTCACCTAAACTCACTAGTCTTAGCATAAACTTTGTGAATATGTCACCATGACCATGTCTTAGGTTCATGCATGAGTCGTTTTTCCGTCTTTTGAGTTGAGGGTCTATTCCATTTCTATTCTCTTCCATGTTCTATTCCCATCTATTGCATGTTGAATAAAGCTTGAGCCAAAAATAATAAAAAAGCTTACCCCTAATTTACCTTTCCACAGTACTTGGTTAAGGAGAGAAGGGCGATTAATCAAGGACAACACCTTTATTCAAATACTACTTTTTGATAAACCAGTCAGTCGGAAAAGAAAAGCTAAGATGATAATGACAAGTCAAGAAGAAGTCAATGAACTTAAGAAAGAAATGGCTAACATGACTGAGGTGTTGAAGGCTTTAACCCTTCAAATCAATGACCCTGTGAAACAACAACAAATGGAGCTCATGCAAGAAAGCTTGAGCAAAATATCCAGTGACTATAGATTTCAGGGCATTAGCTCACAAGGAGTCTCGGTGGACAAGGAGCTTCTTCCGCAGAAGTTCAATGCCAGTGACATCCCTAAGTTTAAGCCAACTGACAATCCTTACTTTCACTTAAGGGCGTTTGAAACTATAATGAATATTAAGGGGATTGATAGGAAGATTTTTCACTCCTTGTTCTCACTATCTTTGGAAACCATTTGTCAACAGTGGTTCTTTTCTCTTGAAAAAGAGAAAACCTCTTCTTGGGATTCCATAACAAATGCTTTCGTAGATAGATATAAGTGCAACATCCAAGACGAAACAGACCACAGACAACTTGAGATGTTAAAACAAAAAGAAAATGAAGGGTTCACTTCTTTCTTCAACAAATGGAAGGAAACTTATGCTAATATGGTTAAGGTTCCTACCGAAAAAGAGTCTGTAAGGATGTTTATCAAGAACTTTCAAGAAAAATATGCAAAGCACTTAAAATACCAACACAACTTGAATACTTTCAAGGTTGTGTATAATATAGGCATTGACATTGAAGATGACCTTATGAAAGATAATAGTGCGAGAGGAAAGAAGAACGACCATCCTTCTTCTTCCTCTCCCATTAACGAAGTACATGCTACGAATACCTCTAAACCTCAAATCCAAAGGTCTAAAAGAGTGTTCACTCCACTTGGTATGAGTTATGAAACAACTTTCGAAAAGCTACACCACAAAGGACTGGTCATGCCCATAGGACCTATCAAAGACCCAGTTCCAGAAACCAGACCACCTAAGTGGGATCCTAATAAACACTGCAAATATCATCAAGGAAAGGGTCACGACACTGAGGAGTGTTGGAAACTCAAAGAAGCTATTCAAGACCTGATCGATGACAATAAAACTTCCAACATTCTAGCCATCGCAGAAGATCAAACATCCTTCGATCCGTCACTTCTTATCACACCTGTAGGTGAGCCCATGATCGAGATAGCTTATATAACCTCTATTGATGAAGTGGCCATGATTGAGGAGGATGAAAGAATTTTCTTAGATAATACCGGGGAAAATTTGTCAAAAAGAAGACGTTCGAAAACTGTAAGATGTCATTGCCATGCTCTTGAATGTGGTAGAAAGACTAGCAAATCGGATGATGGTTATCGAACAAACTTCTCACCAGGGATTTAATGAAGAACTCAATGCTCCTAAGCCACGGGCAAAACGGACCATTGAAGAATACACACCAATAGGAATGACTTATGATGAAGTTATTGACTACCTTCATGATCAAGGTCTCATTCATCCCGTCGGCCCCAGTCAAGACCCACCACTTGAGAAACAATCTCCCAATTGGGATCCAAACTCTTATTGTAAATATCATAGAGGCCATGGTCACACCACTGAAAAGTGTTTTACCCTCAAGGATCGCATTCAAGACCTCATTCATTCAAATCACCTTAATGTTCCTCTTAGCAACAGGAAGGCCAAGAATAGTAACAATAATAACAGTGGCTGGAAAGGAAAGGGAATGACAATCCTTCTTCTTCCAAAACTACCCACTCAAACAACGTTAGTACGTTTAACTTGGATAAGGTCCTTGCCATGAACAAACGAGAGCAAAAGAGAACCTTTACACCTATTTTCATAAGTTATGACACAACATTCGATCGACTTCATGCTAAAGGTCTCATAACTCCCATTGGACCTATTCAAGATCCCGCACCTAAGAAGAGGTTACCTAGTTGGAATCCAGATGCACACTACAAGTACCATCAAGGTAGGGGTCATACTACTGAGAGCTGTTGGAAGCTAAAAGAGGTCATCCAATATTTAATTGATAATAACAAGCTTCCCACACCTCCAAATGACAAGAATACTGGGTGATGATAAGCACAAGACAAGAGGCGAGCTTCAACGACAAGATTTCATGACCTCTTTTTCTTTTTTCGTTCTTCCTTTCCCCAATAATTCTAGCATAAGCACCTTTATTTTTCCTTAGATTTACTTTGTAGGTTTTTTTTTCTCTTTTTACCTTTTAATAAAAATGAGCATTTCTTCTGTTGCACATGATCATTTCATTACATTGCATTAAAAAAAAAAAAAAAATCCATGTCGAACTAAGCACAAGGTGTACCAATGATTTGAGGCACCCCTTGTAGCCATATCATATTACTTTTAACCCTTCAAATATACAATCCTTTCTTGACAAACCACTTTGAACCTCGTCTAACGATAGACCTTGCTTTCTTCGACCCACATCTACCTAACCTTGGGATGGGATGGTGTGCAACTTATGCAATTTTTCAAAGATTAAAAGCTTGAGTAATTTCAAAAAAATTAAAATAAGCAAAAATGATAAAAATGTACAAAAGGGCAAGTGTTCCAATGTCTTTGATATGCATATATCTTTGATAAGAACACGTCTCAGATTGCGTCTCTTATCGAGTGCTAGGTACCGTGTCTGAAAAACATGAATGCCAAGTGAGTGATAGACCGCATGATCGGGATTGCCCACACTTATCCAAATAAAAAATGACAAAGCCAAAAAAAAGAGAGAGCCAAAAAAAAAAAGAGAAAGAGCTCAAAAGTGAGAAACCTCAAGCATAATAATACAAAGATTCAAAAGTAAGGTTGCACACCTTGGGGGCTTATCTAGGGTCTTGAGCCTTTATCCCTTTCTTCTTCAACCTTTAGCCTAACCATGTTACAACCCTTAAAAGACTTCTTTAAGGTATACACACACTTGTGCGAGGTTTGGCTAGAGCTACGTTTGGCCTGATTCCTAACGGATACGTAGGCAACCTCACATTGGGGTGTAGCCGTAATAAAAATACATTCATATTTACATTCATAATTGATCATATCAAGGAATTTCCAATGCTCATCCTTATCCATGTAGAGCTAGACTTGGGGGCTTGATCCCTACATTATTAACTTACCTAGCCTAAGAGTCACCATCATTTAACTCTTCTTGAAATAATATCTTTCCATACATTTAGCCTTTGTAGCCTAACTTTAGTATCACTTTCACACACATCACAGATACATGACTAATGTAATACCCCGTATTTTTATGTATTTTTTTATAAAGTATTTAAGTATTAATAAAATGTATTGTTAAGGGCTCAAGTATTTTAATTAAATATTTTAAAGGGTTAAAGTATTTTAAGTATAAGGTTTTATAAAAGTAAAATATATTTTGGACCAAACATTTATTAATTATTGGGCAATGTAAATTATTCCTACAGACTCTTATTGGAAGAACCCATTCCAAAACTCATAACTTAAGCCCTATCCCATAACTTAAGCCCACATTTTTATAAGCCCAAATTTAACCCTACACTCCCTAATTTATAAATACACCATGAATCCTCAAAAATTTCCCACACAAAAAGGTTAGTCTTATTTTCTTTCTCCTTTATTTTATTAATTTGTGGTTTTGATTTTATTGTTTGAAATTAATTTAATTAGTATCAAATTGTATTCTGATGATTAAACTTTATAATTTCAGATTTTATAAATGTCATAATTTTCAGATTTTGTAAATTTTATAACCTAGGGTTTTTAATTATTGAAAATCACGATTTCAGGGTTTTTACGAACAATTGATTTAGGGCTTTTATAGTAATGATGTTTTGAAATTTTGGTGATTATAACTAGTGATTAGTTTAATTTAATTCCAGATTACTTTGAACACGTAAATTCATGTTTTAATTTTTCGATTTCCGTTCGTTAATATTAATCCCGTTTTAATCCCGATCAGGTTCTGAACTCATCCGATTTTGATAAAAAAAAAGTAGTGTTTTCCATGTGGAAACAACGTTTTAAGAAAAAATCACTACCTTTGGTAGTGTGCACCACCCTCTTGTGGCCAAATTCATCCTCTAAATATGATTTTCGGGCAGTTTTTTATTTTTAACGAAGTTTTTTATGCTTAAAATTTTATTCTTGAGTTTGATTAATAAAATTAATTATGTTTAAAGTTAATTAAGCATAAATATATTTTTTTTTATTGAAGTTTTAAGAGGTTTTTCATCATATTATATTGTTGGAAATTACTTGGGTTAGTAATATTAATTGTTGTTTTTTTTAGGAAGTGATTATTTCCTAGGAGACTTTTAATTGAGTATTAAAGTGATGTGTTGATAAAGTTTTGAAGGGTTTTTTTATTTAATCTAAAGTGCTGGAAATAGTTTCTAAGTACTACTTTTGATGTTTTATAAAGAGGGTTTAATCACCCATTAAAAAGGGAGATTATTAGGGGTTTTTAAATAATTTTCAGATTTTTATTAAACTTTAAACTTGCTGTAATTTCATGTATAAGAGTGTATTTTAAGGTTTTTATGAAGAAAATTTAAAGAACTATATATAAGCCTTTAATTTTAACTAAAAGGAAGGTTTTAAAGTGTTGTTTGATTTGGATTTTGACGGTTTTAAAGTAAGTTAGTATTGCTGTAAATTTGATTGATTGGGTATTGATTGAGATGTTATTGTTTGGTTTAGGAGAGGAGTTTATTGAAGGTGATTTCTAGATAGTAAAGCGGCATACCAATTCGTTTATTCAAGGTACGTACGAGTTACGAAACCTTGCCTTTAGATGCATGCTTAGGGATGTATCAAGAACTTAGTATCATTATAGAGAAGACTGGGAATAATTGTTTGGTTATACATTGTGATTTCCGTATGTTGTGCACTACTCTATATGTCAAGTGTTGTTTATGCTCTAATTATGCAAGATGCGCTTAGAGGCAAAGGTATGCGTTTGGTGAATTGATGCATTTATTACTCGTTTTGATCATGGAGATAGAATGAGTAAAGGAGGAAATTTAAGTCTTATATGACGAGGTTAAGTTTGTGGGTTGCCTTATTCACTCAAGGTGTTTATACACCGAGGTAGTTAAAGGATTAAATAATAAATGTTGTTGTCACTAATAAATCAAGAAGTGAAATTGGAAACTTACCTTGCTTGATTGAATTGATACTGGAATGTTTGTATTGTTATGCATATGAGTCATCACCAAGACTAAACTTGTAAATCACGTAAAGTGCAAGATGGATGAGCAATAAAACTCTGGATTTGTGCACATCTGGAGTAATGACAATCAGGGGTTGGGGTACACGGGGTATTAGCCGTGCACTTTTCTCGAGGCCGTCTGATCTACGAGTCTCTTATTTCAAATAATTTTCAAAAACTAGGAGTTAGGTGAGATCTCATACTAACTACGGTCACAGAGTCGCGCCCGTGGTCGTTGGATGTTTATTGATGTTTCCGAAAGGAGGCATGGAGTTTTTCTTTTATTGATGTTCCAAATGGAGCATGGGTTGGACAACCTTGTCTATTGCTTAATCCAATGAATAAATAAATGAGTCAGCTACTACCAACTAGTGAAGTCTTAATAAAATTGATAGATGAGTCGTGTGTTGAGTCTATAATCTAATGATGCATGATGTTTGATTATTAGTAGCATGTTAGGGATTTCTTATTTTATTTCGCAGCTTGTATGTACTCAGCTTTGCTGATTGCGTGCTTTTGTGTGTGTCTTTCTTTGGTCACGGCCTTCGCCTTTCAATGACCCTGTGACGATCCAATTTTTACACTTGTAATATTGGGGAGCAGATTAACCACAGGTTCTTACACATTCAGCATTCGCATCAAGGTTGTGGGATTTTGAGTGGAGTGTTGGTTACTTTTCACTACTTATTTTGCTACTTACTTTTGAATTCATTAAACTCAATTTCATTTTATACTATTTTAATTAAATTGGGTTTTGAATAAGGGCCTTAATGGTTCCAAGTTGTAAGATTTAATTTAGTCTTGGTTATTGGTTTTGAAACTTATTTATAACTGAGTTAGTTTTTCCGCTGCTATTTTCTGATAAAGCCTTAACGTTTGAACACATGGCGGTAGCATGCCAGTAATTCTCTTGAATATTGTTCAGGGTCCTCACAGGTTTAAAGAGAGAATTATTGGGGTGTTACAACTAAATAATCCTACCTTTAGGAACCCTTTGTCATGAAATCTTAACACAACGCTGAAGCATGCCTTGTCATATCAACATCACTCATCAATCATAATCATCATTGCATCACAAAGTATGAATCACTTAGCCTCCGCGCCTAAGTTACCTAAATAATTTCGTTATCGAGTCAACTAGGATAGCCTAGGATGAATTAATCCTTTCACTATGAGATACAACGTGGACGCATACATTTGACTAAGGTCATTCAACATACACCATCAAACACTTTCTTCTTCCTTTTTTGTGTCTTTCTTTTTCGGGAGAAAGTCAGTACCCTCCACAAAAAATGACGGAAATTCTTTTGCTTTTTTGCATTTTTCGAGTCGCACAATCACATTATAATGCACACACGAGTCATGTACGTTGAGTCATGTCACCTCGAATTGAGTCTAACACATGTGTCAAAACACATTAAATCACATAAGAGTCACACACGTGTCAAAACACATTGAGTCAACCTCAAGTCAGTCAATCACCTTAGGTCAACCCTAAGAAAAACACCAGCAAAGTCTTTTGGCAATCTTTTGATTTTTACAGGATACAACCATTCAGCAAAGCTCCTGTTCGCAGCCAACCGAACGATCGCAACAAACATTCAAGTATCAAAGCTCTTTGTTTAGAGACGCGTGGACATTTCTTATCAAAGCTCTTTTGCTTAGAGACGCGCGGGCATATCATTTCAAGCTCTTTTGTTCAGAGACGCTTGGACTTATCAAAAAGATCTTTTGCTCAGAGACGCGTGGGCATATCATTCAAAAGCTCTTTGTTCAGAGAGACGTGGACATTTCTTTTCAAGCTCTTTTGCTCAGAGACGCGTGGGTATCCTATCAAAGCTCCATTGTTCAGAGACGAGTGAACATCCCTCTAAAAGCTCCATTGTTCAGAGACGAGTGAACATTCCTAAAAAAGAAGCTCTTTTGTTCAGAAATGAGTGAACATCAACGGCGACGAAGCACGACCACCACATCGACAACGGCAAGATGGCATTCCCTAGCTTGTGGAAGGTTGTCACAACAACAATGCAACAACAAAAATCGATTACTCCAGAGACGTGTGCTCGATGGTGCAAGATACGCGTTTCTTAACTCTTTTATCTGTTTTAACTAACGCTAGTTTGCAGGTATCGGCGTTACAAGAATGATTTAGGATCACAGAACGTTCTGAATCATTCTCCGTCCCTATCGCTACTTTGACTTTCGTTTTCGATACTTGTGTTTCTCCAAACTCAGTCAAAGTGGGGGCTTCTGGAGACCCCCAAATGTGTCTTCCCAAAACCAAACCCAGTGATGAATACCTTTTACGTCGAATCATAATCGAATGAGGTGAAAGTGTGGAAAGTCTAATGTTGTGATTAGTTTTTATTAAAAAATCTTTCTTTCTGTTTTCAAAAACCTACTCTATTTTATGAAAATAGCCAATCCAGTTTAGTTTGGTCCATGAAAAGGGTCCATTAATGGTGTAGTTGGATTGGGCTCGAAAAGACCTTTCTAACGATATATTATAAGCCCAATTCCGATGAATAATGAGGAAACTATGGCCAAAATACTAAACTGGGCCCGGTTTGGTTCTTATATGCGGCCCAATGATCTAGAGGAGGGCCTATTATGAATTATCATTCCTAATGCAATAAGGAGTGATAATAGTCTTCTAGAATCTTTTAGGAGGTTCTTTTGAATCCTAAAGGGGTTAGGATTGATAATTATGTTTTATGAGTTTTATTTGGAATAAAAGAAGCCTTTTAAATAAAATTACGATTTTACTCTTCGTACGGATTTTACGACTTGATTTTATCGAAAAATAGATTCTGCGTTGAAAACACGTGGAAAACCTTCTGCATCGCCAAACGACAGTTTCGTCGCCTGGCGACGAAGCTTGTCGCCTGGCGACAGAAGCGTGTTTTATTCCTTTTCGAACTCTGATTCTTTTCTATCGATTCCGGACTATTTTCTTATAAATAGGGTCCCTGGACCTCCGTTTTCAATAATCTACAATCAACAATCATCATCTCTCTCTTTCTCTCTCTAAAGCTAGAAGCTTTCCTTCTCTCTCTATTTTTTTTTCTAAACCTTCCCTCAAACACAATTCCTCATACATTAGTTCTAGACACACCTAGCCAAGTTCGAAGTTGCCTTCACCCTAGACGTGAAAGGTTTGATATTTTTGAGGGTTTGGTACCAAATCTCTATTTCAATTATTTAATTTAATTGTTTTGTTTATTCTTTTCCTTGAAGTTACTAACGCGTGTATTTTATTGTTAGAAAGAGATACGAGGCATCCAAGTAAGTAATTTAATTGTTTCATTGATCTTTTGATATAGGATTCATGCTTAGATTGTTATTTTGATTCCTAGTATCATGTTAGGATGCTTTATTGCTCCCTTGTATCATGTTTAGGGTAATGAATAAGTTTCTTGTATCAATTATGATTTCTATGATGCTTCCTATTTCTTTCCTAATATCATGTATCATGTTAGGGCTAAAGCTTTGATCTTTATTGTTTAGTGACATGCTAGGGTTTGTTATTAATCTTGTTAGTATCATGCCTAGGATCTTGCTATATTATTATGCTTTAGCGTTGATATGATTATGGTTATGATTATGATTGTTAATTATAATTATTATGATTTATTATTATCATGTTGCTTGGTGGTTATTCATTGTTATTCCTTGATCACGCTCTCTCTTGCAGGATTAAAGGGAATTTGTACTTGTAATCACACTTAATAAGATAATTAATAATCTTGTTTAGGGATAATATGATTATAATTCAAGTGATCGCTAATAATAGTTTTGTTTGTGCATTAATATTCAACCAACATAGATAAACGGGTTTAGGGTTAACCTATTGATTGCATGTTAGTTAGAAAGCGCACATGAATACGAGAAGAATAAAGTAGAGGCCTATTTTTAGGGCAGGTTCAATGTCTTTTAGGTTGGATTTGTACCTTCATCCCCGAACACCAGTCATGGTTCCAGACCTATTGGAGTTAACGATCTCATGGATCGTTAAGGGGTGTAACCTTCACCCTGTGAACGGTTTACAAGTTCCTAAAACTTGTTGGCGACTCTTTTGCTCTAGCTTCCTTCCCTTTGGACGCCACCATGTTGAAGTGTATGATTACAGTTGGGCTCAAGTGTGGGATGCTTGAAATATTCCCTACAATTGTAATTGTTGATTTGGCAGATCATATTTTCCTACTCTAATTTTGGAGTAAATGAAGACAAGATTATTGTTTTTTGAAATTATTACAAGAGTAGTTTGCTTTGTTTTATACTCTTTAGTATTGATACTACACTTGGCTGGCTAATTTTTCCTGCTATGTCGCTTTATATTAGCACTTGTCTTCTAGTGTGATTTGTGTCCTAACATATTGCCTTAGTAAACTACTGGATCTTATATTGAATATATGTTGTAGTTTGGTAAGTTGAATCTGAAGTTTGCTAGTTTGGTAGGATAAATTCGTAAGTTTGAAACTAGATATTATATTGTTTTACTTCTAGAGGTGAATATCCTTGGTAGGATGAGTTTGTAAGTATAAAACTGAAACTCTTTGAATTATGTTATGGTCAGGTATTATGACTTCAAAACCCCTTTAAAGGTCGTTATGTATGAGAGTTTTACGATGGAAGAGTTTGAAACTCGATGGTGTTCCTTTTGGGAGGCATATAAGCTTTAATGGGAATTATTGGCTAGAGGGGTTGTATGAAGAGAGGCACATGTGGGTTCCGTCTTACATGAAAGAATATTTCTGGGTCGGGATGAAGACAACCCAAAGGGTGAAAAGCATAAATAACTTCTTTGATGGTTTTTTTGACTAGGCACACCAAGTTACATGAATTTCCTCATAAATATTATAAAGCAATGGAGAAGCGCGTCAAAGATGAGACCAATGTGGATGCTAGAGAAACCAAGTTTGTTAGGCGGTTAGTGAGTGATTTTAAACTAGAGAAATTTTCCAGAAAGTATACACCGATGCTAAATTTCAGGAGGTCCAGCAAGAGTGTGCAAGAATGTTATACTGTGTACCCGGTTTCAACGTGAGGTCGATGATAATACATGGGAGTACGTGATGGAGGATAGGGTATGGATTGTTCCTGAAGGTTCAATTCATGAAAAAGTTACTGATATGCGGAGGGTTTATAGTCCTCACATACAACTCTATCGCTAAAGAAGTCCTTTGTGATTGTCGCAAGTTCGTGACTTTTGGCATTCTTTGCAAACATAGCATTCGTGTCTTTAATTTGAATTTTTTCTTTGATCTTCCAAAGAAATAAATTCTTGACCGGTGGCGAAAAGACATACTTAGGAAACATGTCTGGGTAGTGGTTCCGTATCATGACCCCACCCAAATTGTCCAGACTAAGAGGTTCAGCAAGATGTTATCTGAGTACGAGTGTGTATTTGACAAAGCATCCACGACAGACGAGGCAACAGTTGAAATTGTCATAAAACTCGATGTCAAGGCTAGCAGGAAGAATTTCATCGAGTGCCAAACACTAATTTGCACAGACCTTCCTCCCCCATCTGAAATTGATTCCAACAGTCAGCAAGAACTTCAGCAGGGAACACACCAACTTCAGCAGCAAACAATGGGCCAGCTGTTGATCTCGGAGAAGATGTGGATCCACCAAATATCCACCTGTCTTCCTTGATTACTCCCCACAACCAAAAGACTGGTCATCCTAAATTGATAAAGGATCCAAAGGCACTTAAGAATTCATGAGGTCGGCCAAGAGGAAGTAGGAACAAGAGCTTCGCTGAGACTGAGTTCAAGGTTCCTAAAGCTAAAAAAACCAAAGCTTTTAGAAGGTCCATCTATAATGCCTCTAGCGGATTATGATGTTGTGCCTTGGCTAGTTAAAGACCAATCAAATCCATTCCTTGCGTCATCCATTCCAACCCAATTTCAACAAGCTAATCAGAAGTCGGATTAACAAGAAGCCAAGAGGTCGGCCTAAGGGAAGTAGGAACAAGGTTCCAAGTGTTCAACCTACATTGTCGGTTGGTTGCTATAAAGTTCAATACTCTCACCATTTAATGAAAATGTAGTTGTTGTATCCTGTACACTGAAGACTTGTATTGAATTTTTTTCCTTGTAGATGAAACGGAAGCAATCAACACACACAAATTTCAAATCAATTGATACAGCTGATGCGATTAACAACGGAGCAGTATCTGACGCATCATTTGAGTTTTGACAACCGCTGCATTGCATATTTTGGTATTCTTTTTATACTTGAAGGTCGGTCAGTTTAGTATATAAAGCTTTTGTCTTTGCCACGGAAGTACGATGTGGTGTTAGTATCTAGAGTTTTAGTACCCTCTTATGGATGGTAAAATATTGGTTTGAATATGCAACTACGATGTACTAATTTTCCAATCACGTGAACTTGAAAATCTATCTGGTGGGTCAATGATGCTTTTACTGGGGTTTCTTTTCCTATTGGTATCAAATGAAAAGCTTGCGTTTAGGCTACCAAATGGGTATTATAGGATGAATATGCTCAATATTCAGGATGTGAAGCCCAACGACTTTGATTAGGTATTTTGGAATTTGGGCTACGATTTAATACTCATTATGTTTTGGGCTAAAAAGTGTTGGGTTTCAAATTAGGTAACCCATTATATTCTCAAATTAGATAACTCATTTTATGAAATTCATCAAATTAGCTAACCTATTATATGAAACCCATTATATGAAACCCATCAAATTACCTAACCCAATATATGAAACTCATTATATTCGCAAATTAATTAGCTAACTCATTTTATGAAATTCAAATATATTAGCTAACCCATTACATGAAACCTATCAAATTAGATAATCCCCTATCAGATTTCATTTTATGGTTTTCAATCAATAGTCCAATATAATGGTTTTCATATTATGGCTTAGCTTATTCATATTTCAGAATTCATAAAATACCAAACATTGCAATTTAATGTAATTATGCATTTCAGATCAAATGATAAACCGCACATAAGAAGCCACACATTGCAATTAAAATAAAACCTTGTTTTAATCAAAAGTTACATCTTTCTTTAAACACCAATCGTAACACATGGGAATACAAACTAAGATCTAAGGCATACGACTTCATTTATGTTACAAGTCTTGGTAAAGCCATATTGCAACCATACATTTCCATCGTATCCTACAGCAAAAGCAAGTGGATAGTCCTTAAGAGCGCTGCATCAAAATAAGGTAGGTTTAACATTTTCCCATGGAAACAACCACAAAAGGCAGGTAAACCGCAACTCAGTACTTGGTGTAAAACACCACCACCTTGTCATCATTACGGATTCCAGCTTCCCTCACTGTCATATTCAAATGTAAAAACTTCATCTCGTGCATTAGAGTAAGATATGGCATGGATTCACTCCAATCTTGTTTTCCCATACTTGGAAGAGCCTATTCAAGCAAGTTTCAACTCGACACTTCACCCTCTGTTCGATTGGATCCCTCAAGATGTCCCCAACCCAAAATTTCTTAATCCTTGTGTCAAGGTTCACAACTCCCACCTTGTTCAACAACATAATTATTGTTAATTATTGTTATCATAATACACTTATAAAAAGGAAAAAAAATAAAAATATCACAAAGTGTATTTCTAAATAGTAATTCATGATATAATGCAACAGTAATACCCACAACAACAATAATACCCACAACAACATCAAAAGTAACATAATGAGGGAATGAAGAGTTGATAAATGCATAAGATAATATAGAAAATACAATTACAAGATCAAATCATAGAGGAAATCTATACCACTAATATCATGTATATACAATATACTTACTAACTAATCTATTTAACAATCCACCATATAATCCATACCATTAACATTATAATATAATCCACTTAACAATGACTCTAATAAATTCATGTCACTACTTTCATGTATATATTCTACTTCACAATGACTACTAATTTCATAATGTAATTTCGTGTATATAAACTACTTAGCAATTAAATTTATTAACTAACACTAAAATGCGGTGACGTTCAACGTTCAAAATGGCGACATAATAATGCACTCTAATTCTTAATCTAAAACCTAATTAAGCGCATAAATAGACCGAGTGTTACTTAGCCATGGACATACAACACTGCTCCAGTTCGATACCAATGGCTGCAGGTGTGGCGTCGTGAGCAACATGAGTTGTACCCTTGAAAAGGTTGATATGGTGGGGCTGCACATCAGTTCTTGAAGCATAGTCGATGTAGATGTTGTTGAAAGTTTCATTCTCAACAATATCGTACTTCACCCCTAAATCACCAGGACTGCGACTTCTTACAACGATAACATGCTTCTCATCCCCATTCACATTGACTGGAGGATCTGCGACATTCATATCAAGATCGGGTTATGCTTTAGGAATCCTCATGTCTGCCTCCACTGGCCCAGAATGGTCTACGTTAGACATTGTACTACCAGATCTCATCCTGGATAGGTTGCGAAGCAAGAAGGGGGTTGGTAACTTGATAGACTTCTGGGATACGAACTTAATATGGCAGTTCGGACGTATCAACCTAACCGATGAGCTGCATTATGGACGTATCAACCTAACCGATGAGCTGCATTATGGACGTATCAACCTAACGTATCAGCCCTTCTTAGTTAGATTTCTCTTTAGGGCCCTTAGAGGATTTCCTTCGAAAGTAATAGAACTCTCACCAAGGCTTGGTTGTCCCTAGACAAGGGTTTCCTTAGCTATGGCTTTGTTTGTATTTTTTTTTCTTTTAACTTAAAAGTGCTTAGGTAGAAATGGAGTATGATGAGAATGGGATTTATATATAGGAAGAATGCTGTTATGGAAATTTAACTTTGGCTTGGTTTGAGTTATTTTTAAGAATATTCTTAATTGCATTATATATCTTAATTATCAATAAAATTATTAATAACATAATTCATATTTGCATTATATAAGATAATTCCTAATAGTATAATATAATATAATTTATAATCTGTATTCGCGTGTTTTATAACATGGAAGCGTGATAATGTATTTATAAAGAATGGGAGGTTGTATTGCAAACAAAAGTGTCAATATATTCTACTACCATTAATTGGGAAATTGATTTTGGCAGACCTCTATGGGAGAGCCTGTGGCAAAATCAATTTCCCTCTTAACCAACAACATCATAATATGATATTATGTCATATGTTACTTTTAATTTGGATTATTTACTAACTAAATTTGTTTTAAAATAGAAATTTAATATTGATACCAAGACACTAGTTTGATATTGATTTGCTAACACAACAACGAAGGTTGTACATAGATAATGATAATTAAAAAACATCAACCTCTATAGTCTATCACAAAAAATTATTAGTACTTATTTATAGCATAGGTCTCACTTCCTTAGACGATGACATTCATATTTTCTAACACAACATCAGAGGGTGTACATAGATAATGATAATTTTAAAACATCAGCCTTTCTAGTATATCAGAATTAAACTACTTATGTATAAAATAGGTCTCACTTCCTTATACAAAGACCTACTTGTACTTGAGTTTCCAAGCCTTTGTGAAAGTTAGAAGTACAACTAAGATGCAAATAGCTATCCAAGGGACCCAACTTCCTCACCCTTCAGTTCCGCCTGGGTTTCCAAGCATGGTCTCAGGCATACCGTCAAGTATAACGTCATGAGGGAAAACCCACCTAAAATAGCCACAATTTGTACAGCAAAAATAAGTCCTTTTTGGATTCAAATTAGCCGTCGACATCCGGACATCGGCAAACCTTGGTGGGTGGCATCTACATAATGGTGTATGTGTTCACTACCACAGATGTACACTGGTAAAAATCTGCCCGGCCTCCTTGGTCCCACCCGATACATTACTCTAGACAATCTTTAAAATATTAATTTTCATATATTTTGAAAACTCACAACTTTTGTATTTATTTTTTCGTGATATTATAAACAAGGGTCATGATAGCCTCTAAGCAAGTAGAGGGTTAATATACAGAAAGGGTTACCCAAACTAACCATATACTGACACGTGGTTGTACATAAGAAAAAGTAAGGAGTGTAGGTCTGATGCACAAATATCATTATTACTGTACAAGACTTTGTATTTTGGCAAAATTAGATTGTCAATGACATAGCTTTAGACTTGATAAAGCACACTTCAAATCCCAAAAAACACGGAAGGACGTTGCTTGATCTTATCAAACTGTAAGAGGACTGCTCCATGATCCAGTGGCGGATTCAAGATTTCCGAGCCTGTGAGTCACCCTAATTAAATTACTGATCCAACGCTACCGATGCTTACTTTTCTGTCTAAGAGCCTCCCTAACATAATATAATAAGGTGATTCCTACCCAACAACGTTTTCCAATTCGTTTGATGATAGCCAGTTCCCATGCCCTAAATTAAGTCCAAATTCATCAAATCTTCTGCTTGATCGATCAACCATCACTTATCAAATAAACACAAATTGGGGAAAATTATAAACCATACTCTAACTCCCTAATTGTAACCAAAATTCATTAAAAATCTCAATTAATTTCAACAACATAGCAACTCAAATCTCATACTGATTTAGGTGAAATCCAAAGTTCGATAAAAACCTTAATTTTTTTCCATCAATGAAGAATGAACCAAAAAAACCAAATTAAGACCAATCAAGAAAACCCCAGATAGATAAAGAGATATCTAAAAAACAAAATTAAAAAAAAATAATAAAATAAAAAAGTACTCCAGAAATTGCAATATCAAATTCTCTCTGTTTTGACTTCAAATCGGCGATTGAGAAGAGCCATGAGAGAAGTACTCTATAATTGAATTTTAGGAGCAGAAAGAGAAGATAGAGAAGGGTGGAGAGAGAATTTGAAAAAGAGAATTAGAAAAGGAGGAGAGAAAAAGGAGAGAGAAAAGAGAAAAGGAGGAGAGAGGAAAGTTGATTCCTCAGTGGGTTTCCTTCCGCCCTTCATGCGTTTTCGTGATTTTTTTTCATTTTTTTATAAAATTAATTTTTTTTACTGTTAAGTCACGTGCACCACTGTGCACCAATGTAGATCTGCCCCTGCCATGATGTGACAACTCACTACTCTTTAGCAACGCACTCTTGTGATTTTCTAATAGCTTATGAGTTAATTTACTTTGTATTTCCCAATACTTTAATTATAGTTTTATACTTGTCATATGTGAATTACGAGTTTGTTTAAAAATAATTACCGGTGATGACAATAAGACTTTCATTGGTTTATAATGAAAATAAGATAATTATAGATGTAATTTAGATAAAATTATAATTTGTAATGGATACTAGATAATTTCATACTGAAAATTAGATAATTAGTAATTTGATAATAATACATAATTTATAAAGATAATTATATAACAATGAAATCAGTAAAAAAAAAAATATTTACTAACTAATCTATAAATTGTATAAGAACATTGACTGTATGATAAACTCAATCGTAAAGTACATAATTTTGACTGAATAGAATATATCTTGTAAGATGCTTGTTAAGTTGCTAATAAACAAGGTCGTATATTTGTAATGGAAAATGCAGTGACCTTTGGGGAAATCCAAAGTAATTGAATTGTCATTTCCACATAAGGTAAATAAACTTCTAGTCTAATTCGATAAAATGACAACTTTATGTGACTTGTTGTAGTGGTTTTTGTATGTAAAATGAAGAGGTTCCAAGTACACTAGGTAACCCCCCGACGAGAAGGTTCGACAACAAATGCAGCTTTAACTTTCGTTTTCTTGTGGCTCAATCAGAAAGGGACACGTGTCAACCCAAGATAGGTCCAACGTAGGCCACTCACGTCCTGACACGTGGCATCCCTAATCAACAAAGGAAATGATGACCTTCAGGGCCCGATTCCTGAGAAAGCTGCAAAGTGGCGCAGCCCATTAGGTCAGAATGACCTAAGGGGCACATTTTCCAATGACCCAATAAATAGGGATATTTTCCCCATTTTTGGGACACTTTCATTTATTACAAATACCTGAATTCTCTCACATCAGATAAAACACCTAATCTCGGAATTCGAGAAGATCTTACTTTTACCTTTTCCGCACCTTTTCACATTCTCTGTACACATACTTACTTGATCGTCAGAGGCGGAGCTCCAACCACCCGGAGTCTCCATTATTTTACAGGTACAGGCTGAAGATTCCAGACTTACTGACGTAACTCTCCCGAAGGACCAGAAAAACCCCGAAAAAGAATTTATTATTATTATTATTATTATTATTATTATTAGGAAAAATACACTTTAATAATCCCAACTATGGGCGATTTACTTCTAATAATCCCAACTAAGATTTATTTTTTAATAATCTCAACTATGGGGTCAGTTTGCCTCCAATGATCCCAATTACCGTTGACCTGCTGAACAAGTTTTTAATTTTTTATTAATCGCCATGTGTCAACACGTGAATAGTCCAAAATTAAGAATTAAAAAAACATATAAAACTAAAAAACTAAAAAATAAATAAAAAAATAACCAAAGTTTCAACCACCCTTTCCCCATCCCCTAACCTCACCGGAACCCTAACCCCATCCCCTAACCTCGCCGGAAATCGGCTGGCCAACCCTCCTTCACCACCAAAATCGGCGGCCGGCCTCCACCACCTATCCCCGACCCCCGTAACCACCCAGCTAGCCCTCCTCGACCCCCAAAACCATCTTGATAACCCCCTTAACCTCATTGAGCCCTTGATGAGATTAGATCAAAATCGGGGCTTAGTTGAGGGTGTTTGCGAGGTGATGAGAAGAGTAGCTGTAATAGGGAAAGATGGTGGCTTACGGCTGGAGTTGCAAACTGAGTTGCAGCTGTTGTTGCTTTGTTGTTGATGTGATGAGAGGTCGGTGGAGAAGACTGGTTGCGGGAATTGGCTGCGATAGTTGCACGAATTGGTGGCTATATACAATTTGCGTTAATTGGTGGCGAGAGGTGGAGATGGCTGGTTGCGCGAATTGGTGGCTGGAGTTGTGAGAATTGATGGCTAAAGTTGCGCGAATTCGTGGCGAAAGCTGGAGATGGCTGGTGGCTGGTGTTAATTAGTGTCGTGAGGGAGGAGGAAGATTGGTGTACTATCATGTGTTGAAACGTGTCATGTTACCTGTTAGAACAGGTCATTGACCCATTGTTGACCGACTGGGACTATTGGAGGCAAACTGACCTTATAGTTGGGATTATTAAAAAGTAAACCTTAGTTGGGATTATTAGAAATAAACCGTCCATAGTTGAGATTATTATAGTGTATTTTTCTTTATTATTGTAACCATAAGGCATGGCAACAAATTTTTACTTGTTGTTACTTTGGATGTACAAATTGATTTCATTGTTTTGATAAAAGAGTTACTAATATAGTCCATTACTGACAGTAATTAATTTCAATTACAACTGACTAACTCGATATACTATGATTGATTATGCTTAATCGATATAATAAGCTTGATTGATTCACTAAATTTATCATAGTTAATATAGTACTACAAACTCTGATCAATCTAGCGAATGCAATAATTCAACGTGATTGATTAAGCATGAAGGGGAAATGTTCTTAATTGAATATGCTTAATCGATATACTATGCTTGAATATGCTTAATCAATGTACTACACCGAGTTGTTAACTAGTACTTGAGTTAATGCGTTGTAATTTTGCAATTTCAGCGGAAGGGTATACATGAAATTATATTACAATCAAAATAATTGGATATACGCAATCGATTCACTATGGAGATGTCAACTACGATCAAATAAGCAACCTCAATTGATTCAAGATGTTCTTTTGTGCATACCCTCCTGGTTAAGTACTTAAGTTAATGTATTTTAACAGTAAACTTTGAGCGACGATTAAAGGTTATCAAAAAGTTATATTACTACTAACATGAAATAATTGAATATCCTCAATCGATTTGTTAGTCTACTATCAACTATGATAAATTTACCATCTAAATTTGCTTAATTTACTTAGAAAAATTTAACAACAACAAACCAACATTTGCCCCATTCTCCTAAAATAGACCAACCTTTAAATCTTTCCAAATTAGACAGAAGTTTACATTTTTTTCTCCCAAAATGAACCAAGTAGGTCACCCTACCTGTTATACCAGGTAAAAAACCACTTGTCATTAAATCATTGGTCAAGGTATTTATTTATTTATTTATTTACAAAAAAAAAATGAAATAAAAAAAAAAACCAAAACAAAAACCATCCTTTCCCACCACTGTCAGCCCCCCTCCCAACCAGCCACCCTCTTAATCTTCACCACCACCTATGTACACTATCAGCAACAACCACCATAGAAACCAACATACCAACCACCAAACCACCGAAATCACCATACCAACTAGCAAAACCACCATACAAACCCATCCAAAAACAACGAAACCACCATACCAACTCACCCCACTGACACCAAGATCCAAAAACCCACTACCCGAAACCTGCCATAACCATCCTCTTAACACCACCAAGCTTCGAAACCCACCCCACCGAAACACTTAATTTTCAATCTTTAAATTCTTCTTTCTCTTTACATCAATTTCTCACTATTTTCGATTTAGGGATTGCCGGTTTGGGGGTTTCATGGGGAGCGAGGTATGGTCGGAAAAAACAGTGGTACTGAGAGGGGGGAGTGGTGGCTGGAAAAGGGATGGTTGAAAATGGGAGGTGAAGCCGTGAAGGGGGAGGGGGAGGGGGAGTGGTGGCCGGAGAGGTGGAGGAGGGGGTGGCTGACACGGGGGTGAAGGGAGAGTGGTCTGTTTTTTTTATTTGTATTTTTTAAATTATTTTAAAAAAATAATTAAAGTTTTTTAATTAAAAAAAGATAATTAAAGGAAAATTTAAAAAAAAAATGACCGGATGTACAGGTTTCTGATCATTTGGGTTCATTTTGGGAGGAAAAAAATACAAACTTCTGTCTATTTTGGGAAGATTTAAAGGTTGGTCCATTTTGGAAGAATGGAACAAGTGTTGGTTTGTTGTTGTTAAATTTTCCATTTACTTATTGATAACTTCATTTTTGCACCCTTCGATGTGTTAGTCTACTCTCAACTATGAAAGTAACTTAAGAACAACATGACAGTAAATTACGAACAACATCAAATTCAGATTAGAGTCTAAATAACCAGTACATACCACATAAGCTAAAAGTAGTCCTCCACTATATTCACAAAAACCGAAAATTGATAATTAATGTCCATTTCGAAGCCACTAATAATAATACTAATTTTAACACAAAATAGGACTAACTTTGATTCAATGCCCACATTAACTCCATTCTGCGTACTATGCTGAGCAACTTCAAGCAACTTCACTAAACAACCTTTTCCTAGACGGTGCATGGCCCTGGGACAAGATAATAAAAAATAAAAAAAACTTATTTAACCATCTATTAAATACATAATAACATGGTTTTAAAGCAACAACTTTAATAAACTTAATTTACCTCTACTTTGACATCAAGAGTGCAGGAAGAACCTGGGCTCTGGTAGTGAATATGCGCCTGAACTATGTCCGACATCCATAATAACAGAGCTGCACCGCCGGAGAAGGCGTTGCAAACAGAGTGGACAAAGCTATAGTCTCCAAGAAGCTCACCAACAATTTCACTGAGTACGTGTTGTTAGAGTAGTCTTCATAATAGGTGTTTAGTGAATGATGGGAAATTAGTCCCATATTGGTAGAATAGAAGTTGGTTGTATAGGTTAGTCTATATAGCTTGAAATGTTGAAATGGAAGTCCCACATTGGTAGAATAGAAGAAGTTGTCTTGTTCAATTCTATTTAACATGTTGTTGGGAAGAAAGTCCCACATTGGTTGAATAGAGAATGATAGCTTACTCTATTCTATTTAACTTGAAGTTGGGAAGAAACTCCCACATTGGTTAAATAGAAAAGTATAGCTTGGAGCTAGTCTATAAGTTACTCTATTCTATTTAACTTGATGTTGGGAAGAAAACTCCCACATTGGTTAAATAGAAAGGTTTAGCTTGGAGCTAGTCTATAAGTTTAATATTTGGAGCAAAACAAAATTTTAACATGAGTAATGATTATGACCACGGGCCTGGTCGGGCGGGCTTTGCCTGATCGGACGCGAGTATAAACTTAGGAAAATAATATTTGCTCGCCCGTTAGGGCTAAGTTAGCCCGATCAGGCCGAGAGCAAAATTATTTTCTTAAGTGTAGATGGCCCGATCGGGCGGGCATTGCCCGATCGGGCGCGAGCCTAGTTAAAAGATTCGTCCGTTTATTTGCCCAACCGGGCGGGATTGGCCGATCGGGCGAGTGTCAACCATCACTTTCTTACGGTTAAATTAATTATGATAATAATGACTTTTCATTAAAAGTCAGATTATCTTAATTAATTATATTTAGGAAATAGTGACTCTTGGTTTAAAAGGCTATTCATTATATATATAGTTAATTGCTCCAAAATTATAATTAACCTTTACTTTATCTTCTTCTTCCTTATCTATTCTTATTGTTCTTAAAAGTGTTCTTAGGGAGTTCAATTACATTGCTTTAATTGTTCTCGAGCTTAGGGAAATCCTGGGAGCATATTAACCGGTAACCCATAGCAATCATAGTGGGGGTTAAAATTGCTTTAAGGATAGTGTAAACACGTCCCTAATTCTTCATCCCCATAATTATTTTCTAACAATCTTAAAGCAAATTAAAGACAAAAAGTGGTATGATTTCTTATGGCAATGATAGTCATGATAAATGTGAAGTTTGTGTGCAATCGAAAATGAAGAGAAAACCTTTTCCTAAAGTTGATAGAAATACTGAAATATTAGAACTTGTTCATTCTGATATTTGTGAGTTCAATGGAAATTTGACTAGAGGTGGTAATAGGTATTTCATAACTTTCATTGATGATAGTTCTCGTTTTACATATGTTTATTTGTTAAAGACAAAAGATCAGGCATTTGATATGTTTAAAGTGTATAAAGCCATGGTAGAAACACAAAAAGATAAGAAAATTAAGATATTACGAAGTGATAGAGGTGGAGAATATTTTCCCACGGAATTTTTTGATTTTTGTGAATCTAATGGCATTATACATCAGGTTAGTGCCCCATATAGACTCCAACAAAATGGAGTGGCTGAAAGAAAGAATGGTGTATTAGGTGATATTGTAATCCCCCACATTTTTCGATATAATTATAATGTATTAGTTTATTATTTATAATTATTTATACAAATATTTCTATTTTTGATTTTCTAAGTATGAATTATTTTGAGGAAAATAATAAGATTTTATTAAACTATTAAGTTTAGTCTAATTACAATTTATTTTTCTTGAATATATTTGGCCCAAAGTTGATTTCCTACCCAAACCCAAATTTGCCAAAGTCAAATCCTAATTCTACTTGGGTTAGGAATTTAGGCCCAACTTTTATAAAAACACAAAAATTATAAATTTATGGGTTTTAGCATGTTTAAATTATTATATTAATTTTCAGATTTGGGTATGTATGAAATTAGGGTTTAAAGTGTTGATTTTTCATGTTTTAAGGCTTAATAACGTACTAAGCAAGTTACTTAATTATTCTATGTTTAAATTATGTCAAAGTATGATTATTTTGGCTGTATATTAATTTTCAGATTTTATATATTGTAAAATTTGAGTTTTATGTTGTTTATTTGAAGGGTTTTAAGGTTTAAGGTGTAATACACTATTCTAATCATTAAATTGTTAATGTAGATCTTTAAAGGTTTGAAATTTATAATTTAAATTAATTTTCAGATTTGATATAATCTGATTTTTATTAGTTTTGAGCCAAAAATAAGGTTTTAGAATGCTTCTATATGATTTAAACAAATATTTATGCAATATGCTAAGTATAAATTATTTGAATTACAAAAACTAATGATAAAACGAATTTTCAGCATGTATTATTAAGATAAACTTGCTGTAATTTTGTATTATACACTATATTTTCATAATTTTAACACATAAACTTGTAGTTGGGATGTTGTACTACTAATTTTGACTAATGGGAAAAATTTAAAGGCTTTATTTTAATGGTTTGAGAGGTTTTAAAATGCTTTAGTATTGCTGTAAATTTAATGGCTTGAGTATTGATTTATTTCTCATTGTTTGCTTTAGGAGAGGACTTTGTAGAAGGCGACTTCTAGTTTCTAAAGTGGCCAATCGAATTGTTTACTCAACGTACAAGTTACAAAACCTTGCTTTTAGGTGCATGTTTAAGGACGGATCGAGAACTTAGTATCATGTATAGGGATGACTGGGTTAAATTGTTTGGTTATACATTGTGAATTTCATTTGATGTGCACTATTCCTTATTGCAATTATTGGTTATGCTCTAATTATGCAAGGTGCGCTTAGAAGCAAAGGTATGTGATTGGTGAAATGATTTATTTATCACTCATTCATGATTAATGAAATAGGATGAGTAAAGGAAATATTCAAGTCTTATAAGACAAGGTTAAGAATTTGGGGTTCCTTATGCACTCAAGGTGTTATATACACCGAGGTAGTAAAGGAATAAATAATAAATGTTGTTTTGTCACTAATAAATTAGATAGTTGAGTCATGTGTTGAGTTTATTATTTAATGATGCATATGTTTGATTATTAGTAGCACATTAGGTATTTCTTAAATTATTTCGCAGCTTGTATGTACTCAGCTTTGCTGGTTGCGTGCTTTTGTGTGTGTCCTTCTTTGGTCATGGCCTTCGCCTTTCAATGACCCTGTGACGATCCAATTTTTACACTTGTAATATTGGGGAGCAGAATAACCACAGGTTCTTACACATGCTGCATTCATCAGGGTTGTGGGATTGTGAGTAGAGAGTTGGTTGACTGCAGTTTATGTCTTTCGCAAGTTGAATTTATTTTAACTCGATTTTTGTTTGACACTATTTCTTTTGGTTTGAATTTGTTCGAACACTAGATTTATTTACTTACTACTTTTTGTTGGGTTTTGATAAAGGGCCTTAATGGTTCCAACTTGTAATATTTATTTTGATTTAATCCTTTGATTTTTGAGGTTTATTTAAAACTGTTTTAAGTTTTCCGCTGCTAATTTCTGAAATAGCCTTAACGTTTGAACACGTGGCGGTAGCGCGCCAGTAATTCTCTTGAAATTGTTCAGGTTATATACAGGTTTTTAAGAGAGAATTATTAGGGTGTTAAAAAGTGGTATCAAAGCTTAGGTTAGATATAATTACCACTAAAGCCAATTAGCTTAATAGGTCTTAGGCGCCTATTTAATGGTTGAAGATTTTGAATTTAAAGACAAAAAAAAAAAAATTCTTTTTATCTAAAACTAAGTATGTTTTAAGCCATTTTATTTAAAATAATTTTGAAGTTTATTTTGTCTACTTGGTGAGCTTTGGGTAGAGACTTAAGAAGGGAATGCATGCATATTTCATACATATCTTATCATTCAATTATCACATGAAGTGTTACTTTCTTATTTATTTAACATGTTGTAATTAATGTCTTAATTGATTTACTTTGTGATATGCTTGTGTTATGCTTTTCGAATGTTCGTTGCGTTGGGTTGACGTAGAAAAGAGATGAGCGACACAGTAATCACGTCTGAAAGCATGAATGGTACTAGAAACAACCCCATAGTCGTGTCTGAGGATGAGAATGATGCTCGAAGTGAAGATACTCTAGAGAGGTTTGAAAGGACTATCACGCCAGCTAATCCTGATGAGGAAGATTACCAGTATATACTAGGGCTGGCAAACGGATCAGGTCGGGTCGGGTTCGTGTTCGGGTCAGCTGATTTCGGGTTAGCTACCCCTCAACCCGAACCTGATCCATTTAACTTTTCGGGTTGAAAAGTTCAACCTGAACCTGATATTTTCGGGTTCAGGTCAACCCGAATTTGACCTTATTTAACCCGATTAATTTTCACAAATAACTTGCTACTTACATACTCCCTGATTTTTTCACACACGGAGTTCATAGGATCAGTGCTTCAATTGAAACCAAAATAAACAACATATATAGTCTAACAAAGTAATAAACTAACGATTCTAATTAACAATTACAAACCAATAAACAGTGTGTTGAACGAATAATTATAAAGGGTCATTGTTAATTATACATTACAGGAAGTATAACAAAAACATGAAAATAGCATACATCATCTGATTCATCACATCATATCCTTAGCATTAATTATAATGTGTTCTTGTAAATGTCCAGCCCTTGCTATCATTAGTAGTGTCGCCGACACCGTACTGCTCATTCTTTCATAATTAAACTGCTCCGTGGGTGATTGATGAAGGTTTAACTCTTGAACTGTTATGTTTGTGAAAGAGAAGGTGTGGAAAGGGAAACGATTTTAAGTCTTTAGAGTTTGAGTTCTTGAGTTGAAGAGAGATAAAAGATGAGGAAAAAATGAAATATTAGGGAGAAAGATAGCTCTTGCAGCTGAAAGGGGTGAGCATATGAGAAGATTTTAGGGTTTTAGTTTTTATTAGGACCCAAATGTGGGCTTGGGCTGACTTCAATAAGTTTTATTTTTATTTTTATTTTTTTTTCGGGTTAGGTGGATCATTTTCGGGTTGGAATATTCAACCTTAACCTAACCCATTTAAATTTCGTGTCGTGTTCGTGTCAACCCATTTAAGTTTTCGGGTCGAAAACTTCAACCCTAACCCGCTATTTTCAGGTCGGGTTCGGGTCGTGTTTTCGGGTCGGGTCAATTTTTGCCAGCCCTAGTATATACATGATTTTAAGACTGCAAAGAACAAAAAGCATAAGATTAAAACCTACCAAAGAATGTTCCATGACTATACTCTTATTGAATTTTCAGATGAGAATAACCTTGAATGGCTACAACCACCACCTGAAGATCCAAATGCTGGAAGGAAAGCTACTAGGAATCCTAATCCGCTTTACAAGGCAATAATTATTGAAGACTCAGATAATGAGAAGGATCCCGATTTTGATGTTAATAATTATGATGAGAAGAAAGATAAAAACAGCAATGTGATACCTTGAGATTTATTTTTGTTAGGGTAAAGTTAGCATGAATAAGGCAATTTGCCATTAATAATGGTTATTAGAACTTCATTATAGTATGATTTAGATGATTAATTTAAATAAGTAGCCAGTGCTACAGAGTTATTATTTGGGATTGATACCTTTATTCAAGTTATAATAAGAAGTTGATATTTTATTTTAAGAGCCTTATTTTACTTTTCTTTGTGAGTAAGATCAAGTCTAATTTTTGTGATCATATAATTTTGGGAAAAATTTCTTTGTTTATGATTAAACTTAGTATGAGTGGCGCGGGATGGGGAAAATATTTTCTTAACTTCATTTAATCCTACGTATGAATTGTGTTTATAATGTATGGTTTTGCTTGGAACAAGGGGGTGCAATCTCAAAGTACCCTTTTGAACCAATTTATGTGACGAATGCAATATTGTGATTCAATGAATATGTGTGAATAGTATTTGGATTTCATTTAAAATAGAGTGCACATTTATTCTATTTCAGGCGTAGCACTAGAATGGCTGGGAACGCTGCCTTAGCTGATGCTATTCGTTTACTGGCTGAAAATCTTAACCAAAATCGGGGAGACCAAGTCGACCCACAATCAGAGATGTTTAAGAAGTTAGCCCAGGTTAGACCACCAGTTTTTAAGGGAGGTGCTGACCTTACTTTCCTAGAAAACTTGATTAGGGAATTTGATAAGCTGTTTGTGGCACTGAACTGTCCTGAGGGTATGAAAGTGGACCAGGCAGCTATGTACCTTAAGGACGAAGCTGATATATGGTGGAGAGATAACTCTGAACTAGTGAGAGCCAGACCTAACTTTGGGTGGGAAGTGTTCAAAACCGCTCTGAGAGATATATTTTACCCTCCTTTCCTAAAGAAACAGAAGGCTCAGGAGTTCATAAACCTGAATATGGGACAGATGACAATTTCTGAGTATTACAATAAATTTATTACCCTTGCCAGATTTGCTCCTGAGGTAGTACCCACAGAAGAACTGAAGGCTCAGAGGATTGAGCTGGGGTTAACTGACCAATTACAGAAAGACTTAGCTGGAAAGGTATTTAAAACCCTTGATAAGGTATATGAGAGAGCTGCTCACATGTACCACCTGAATTCAAAGAGTGTGGGCAAGAGTACTAAGGCCGGAGAAAAAAGGAAGGACTTTGGGAGACCCGAACACCAAAGTAGCTTTAAGAGGCCTAGAAATGGGAACTCATTTGATAGAGGTAACCAAAATGTTAGCAACTCTTCTAATGTTAGCAATGGAGAGAGAACCTACCATTGTAAGAGGTGTAGGAGAAACCACCCTGGGAGAGACTGTGATGGGAATTTGGTGACTTGCCGGTTCTGTAATAAGAAGGGGCACAGGGAATATGAGTGTTACACCAAACAGAAACAACAGGGAAATGGTGGGAATGGTGGGAACACCCAACAGAGGCCTAACAACTTCAACAACCAGGGGAACAAGGGAAATGGTCAGAATGGGAAGTTTGGAAATGGTAGCAACAACAACAACAGATCTGGCAACGGCAGCAACAACTCGGGCAACAACAACAATGGTTACCAGGCAAGAAACAACACTCCCGGGCGCTTGACTGTGATGAGCAAGGGAGAAGCTGAGAGGTCCTCGGATGTAGTTACTGGTACTTTTTCTATTCATTCTGTCTCTGTCAACACTTTGTTTGACTCTAGAGCAGCTTACTCTTTCATTTCTACTTCTGTTGTGTGCAAGTTAAACTTAACTGAATCGAGTCATGTTGATGTGTCAGTCAGTCTGCCTACGGGCAAACTTGTCCATTGTAATAGAATATTCAAAGGCTTGCCTTTGAAAATAGGAGAAGCTATATTTCCATCGAATCTTATTGAGTTTAATCTAGGGGATTTGGATGTAATTCTGGGGATGGATTGGCTGAGTTCATACAAGGCCAAGATAGACTGTGAAATGCAGAGGGTGCAATTGAGAGATCCTTTGGGTAAGACGGTGTCCTATAGACATTTAGGGAAGCCTAAGGGTTTTGGGATTATTTCTGCTTTGAAGGTCAAGAAGCTAGTGAATAAGGGATGTCCATTGTACTTTTGCTCTGTCCAAGATTGAGTATGAGTGAGAGTAGGCGGATGGAGGATGTACCCATCGTGAATGAGTTTTTAGATGCCTTTCCAGAAGAGATTTCGGGAATGCCACCTAAGAGGGAAGTTGAGTTTACCATTGACTTAGTCCCAGGAGCTACACCTATCTCAAAAGCACCTTATAGAATGGCACCAGCTGAGATGAGTGAGCTAAATGCTCAATTACAGGAGTTGGTAGACAAGGGGTTCATTAGGCCTAGTGCATCACCTTGGGGAGCACCTGTGTTATTTGTGAAAAAGAAGGATGGGAGTTTGAGGCTATGTATTGATTACAGAGAGTTGAATAATGTGACTGTGAAGATTAAGTACCCTCTACCTAGGATAGATGACTTGTTTGACCATCTAAAGGGGGCAAGTGTGTTTTCGAAGATTGATTTGAGGTCGGGGTACCATCAGTTGAAGGTTGCAGATAAAGACATTCCAAAAACAGCCTTTAGAACTCGGTATGGGCATTATGAGTTTACAGTCATGCCTTTTGGGTTAACCAATGCACCAGCCATATTTATGGATTTGATGAACAGAGTGTTTCATGAGTATTTGGATAAGTTTGTACTTGTGTTCATTGATGACATTTTAGTGTATTCGAAGAATGAGGAAGAGCATGATGAGCACTTGAGAACTACCCTTGAAACTCTTAGAAAGAACAAGTTGTATGCTAAGTTTTCTAAGTGCGAATTCTGGTTGGAGAAAGTTGCATTTTTGGGGCATTACATTTCGAAAGAGGGTGTATCTGTGGATCCTGTGAAGATCAAGGCAGTAAGTGAGTGGCCCACACCTAAGAATGTGACTAATGTTCGTAGTTTCTTGGGATTAGCTGGGTATTATAGAAGTTTTGTTAAGGATTTTTCGAAGATAGCTAGACCCATGACTACCCTTATGAAGAAGCAGAGCAAGTTTGAGTGGAATGAGAGTTGTGAGTCAGCTTTTCAAACCCTCAAAGAGCGATTGACCACTGCACCAGTGCTGGTATTACCTGATGGGAGAGAAGGGCCTGAAGTGTATAGTGATTTCTCGAAGCATGGTTTGGGATGTGTCCTACAGCAGAATGGAAAGGTGATCGCATATGCATCGAGACAACTGAAGAAACATGAGGTCAATTACCCTACCCATGACTTAGAGCTTGCAGCTGTTGTGTTCGCTTTGAAGATTTGGAGGCACTACCTTTACGGTGTTTCTTGTAAGATCTTCACAGACCATAAAAGTCTAAAGTACATCTTCACCCAAGACCACTTGAATATGCGGCAACGTAGATGGCTAGAGTACCTCACAGACTACCATGTCCACATCTAGTATCATGAGGGAAAGGCGAATGTAGTTGCTGATGCCCTTAGCAGAAAGTCGACTCATAATGTCAATGCTTTGATTGTGGCCAATGAGTTGTGTGAAGATATGAGGAGATTGAACCTTGAGGTTATCAATCAAGGAGAGTTAGAGGGATTACTGAGTGCTTTAACCATCCAACCTTCAATATTTGAGGAGATTAAAGAAAGGCAACTGGAGGATGAGTCGTTTCAGAAGATTAGGGATCGTGTGACTAGTGGTGCGGATACTGAATTCAAGATTCATGTGGATGGGAGCTTGAGATATAAGGAGAGATGGTGTATACCACAGAAGTGTGAGGATGTTAAAAGAAAAATCATGGAGGAGTGCCATAATACACCTTATTCAGTTCACCCTGGGGGAGATAAGTTGTATAAGGACTTGAAGGAGTTCTATTGGTGGCCGAATATGAAGAGAGAGGTAGCTGAGTTTGTATCCAAGTGTCTGACGTGCCAGAAGGTGAAGATAGATCACAAGAGACCCATGGGAAAGGTGCAACCCTTGGAAATACCATAATGGAAGTGGGATTCCATATCCATGGACTTTATGACAAGCCTACCAAAGACTCGTACTGGGAATGACACGATTTGGGTAATTGTGGACAGACTTACTAAGTCAGCAATGTTCATTCCTATCAAAGAGACCTGGAAAAGGAAGCAGCTAGCAAGTGTCTATGTGAAGAATGTAGTTCGCTTGCATGGGGTTCCCAAGGATATAGTGTCAGATAGAGACTCGAGGTTTCTATCAAAGTTTTGGCAAAAAGTGCAAGAGAACCTTGGGACAGCATTAAAGATGAGTACTGCCTTTCATCCTGCGACAGATGGTCAAACTGAGAGAACAAACCAAACAATGGAGGATATGCTACGAGCTTGTGCTTTAGATTTCCAAGGGAATTGGGAGGATCACTTACCTTTGATCGAATTCTCCTACAATAACAGTTACCATACAAGCATCAAGATGGCACCATTTGAAGCTTTGTATGGAAGAAAGTGCAGAAGTCCAGTTTGCTGGAATGATTACAGCGAACGAGTTACTTTGGGTATAGAGTTCATCGAAGATATGGTGAGCAAGGTGAGACTGATTCAGTCGCGTATAAAAGCAGCACAAGATAGACAGAAGAGTTATGCCGACTTGAAGAGAAGGGATGATGAGTTTAGTGTTGGGGACAAGGTCTTTCTAAAGGTTTCTCCAACAAGGTGTGATGCGATTTGGCAAGAAAGGGAAACTTAGTGCTAAGTATGTGGGGCCATATGAAATCCTCCAACGTGTGGGAAAGGTGGCTTACAAATTGGCTTTGCCAATGGAGTTTGAGAAAATGCATGATGTGTTCCACATTTCCCAGTTAAAGAAGTATGTGCCTAGTGAAACCCATGTTTTGCAGCCGGAGACTATTCAACTAGATGAGTCTCTAACTTATGAAGAAAGACCAGTCAAGATACTAGATCACAAAGTGCGTAGTACTAGAAACAAGGATGTGAAGATAGTGAAGGTCCTTTGGTCTAACCAGGAATACGAAGAAGCTACTTGGGAGGCCGAGGAAGAGATGAGGAACAAGTATCCCGAGTTATTTGACGAGGTGAGTTACGAGGGCGTAACTCTTTTCTTTTGAGGGGGGTAGAATGCGATGTGATTTCGCGCTTTTACCTCAATTATACCATTTATTACTTGATTTTGCATGTTTTTGATTATTATTATGCATTAGTATTGCGTTTACACAAAATAAAAGTATGTAAACTTTGGCCAAATATGAGTTTACTGAGTACAAAGTTCAGTTTGTTGAGTATACATGTTGAGGATCAAGCAATTTACAGCAATACAAAACACAAAAAGTTCGAATGATTTTGGAAAATTATGGTTTTTGGGTTAAGTTTCGAGGGCGAAACTTCTTTTAAGAGGGGTAGATTGTAGTCCCCCACATTTTTCGATATAATTATAATGTATTAGTTTATTATTTATAATTATTTATACAAATATTTCTATTTTTGATTTTCTAAGTATGAATTATTTTGAGGAAAATAATAAGATTTTATTAAACTATTAAGTTTAGTCTAATTACAATTTATTTTTCTTGAATATATTTGGCCCAAAGTTGATTTCCTACCCAAACCCAAATTTGCCAAAGTCAAATCCTAATTCTACTTGGGTTAGGAATTTAGGCCCAACTTTTATAAAAACACAAAAACACCCACCTTAATTCCCTTACTCCTCTCCTCCTCTTTCACGTAAGATCAAACACAAAAAAAAAAAAAAACCTCACTCTCTTTTTCCTCCCTCTTCACGAATTCCAGCAGAAAAAAAAATATATTTTCGAAGCTGCCGCCACCTGCACCGCCACCCTCACCGGCCGCCGACCACCGCAGTTCGCCACCTCTCTTCCCCTTTTCCTTTATTTTTTTTATTGCTTTATAATATTAATTGTAATGTCTAAAGATTCAAGCTTTAATTAAAAATTTTGTTCTAAATTACATTATTATGGTTTGATTATGTACCTAGTTTATAAAAGATTATAAATTTATGGGTTTTAGCATGTTTAAATTATTATATTAATTTTCAGATTTGGGTATGTATGAAATTAGGGTTTAAAGTGTTGATTTTTCATGTTTTAAGGCTTAATAACGTACTAAGCAAGTTACTTAATTATTCTGTGTTTAAATTATGTCAAAGTATGATTATTTTGGCTGTATATTAATTTTCAGATTTTATATATTGTAAAATTTGAGTTTTATGTTGTTTATTTGAAGGGTTTTAAGGTTTAAGGTGTAATACACTATTCTAATCATTAAATTGTTAATGTAGATCTTTAAAGGTTTGAAATTTATAATTTAAATTAATTTTCAGATTTGATATAATCTGATTTTTATTAGTTTTGAGCCAAAAATAAGGTTTTAGAATGCTTCTATATGATTTAAACAAATATTTATGCAATATGCTAAGTATAAATTATTTGAATTACAAAAACTAATGATAAAACGAATTTTCAGCATGTATTATTAAGATAAACTTGCTGTAATTTTGTATTATACACTATATTTTCATAATTTTAACACATAAACTTGTAGTTGGGATGTTGTACTACTAATTTTGACTAATGGGAACAATTTAAAGGCTTTATTTTAATGGTTTGAGAGGTTTTAAAATGCTTTAGTATTGCTGTAAATTTAATGGCTTGAGTATTGATTTATTTCTCATTGTTTGCTTTAGGAGAGAACTTTGTAGAAGGCGATTTCTAGTTTCTAAAGTGGCCAATCGAATTGTTCACTCAAGGTACGTACAAGTTACAAAACCTTGCTTTTAGGTGCATGTTTAAGGATGGATCGAGAACTTAGTATCATGTATAGGGATGACTGGGTTAAATTGTTTGGTTATACATTGTGAATTTCATTTGATGTGCACTATTCCTTATTGCAATTATTGGTTATGCTCTAATTATGTAAGGTGCGCTTAGAGGCAAAGGTATGTGATTGGTGAAATGATTTATTTATTACTCATTCATGATTAATGAAATAGGATGAGTAAAGAAAATATTCAAGTCTTATAAGACAAGGTTAAGAATTTGGGGTTCCTTATGCACTCAAGGTGTTTATACACCGAGGTAGTAAAGGAATAAATAATAAATGTTGTTTTGTCACTAATAAATCAAGAATTGAAATCGGAAACTTGCCTTGCTTGATTTAATTGTGTTTGGAATGTTTGTATTGTTATGCATATGAGTCATCACCAAGTTTAAACCTGTAAATCACGTAAAGTGCAAGATGGATGAGCAATAAAACTCTGGATTGGTGCACATCTGGAGTAATGACAATCAGGGGTTGGGGTACATGGGGTATTAGCCGTGTACTTTTCTCGATGCCGTCTGATCTACGAGTCTCTTATTTCAAATATTTTTCTTAAAACTAGGAGTTAGGTGAGATCTCATACTAACTACGGTCACGGAGTCGCGCCCGTGGTCGTTGGATGTTTACTGATGTTTCCGAAAGGAGGCATGGGGTTTTCTTTATTGATGTTCCAAATGGGACATGGGTTGGACAACCTTGTCTATTGCTAAATCCAATGAGTAAATTGAAATGAGTTAGCTACCATTAACTAGTGAAGTCTTAATAAATTAGATAGTTGAGTCATGTGTTGAGTTTATTATTTAATGATGCATATGTTTGATTATTAGTAGCACGTTAGGTATTTCTTAAATTATTTCGCAGCTTGTATGTACTCAGCTTTGCTGATTGCGTGCTTTTGTGTGTGTCCTTCTTTGGTCATGGCCTTCGCCTTTCAATGACCCTGTGACGATCCAATTTTTACACTTGTAATATTGGGGAGCAGAATAACCACAGGTTCTTACACATACAGCATTCATTAGGGTTGTGGGATTGTGAGTAGAGAGTTGGTTGACTGCAGTTTATGTCTTTCGCAAGTTGAATTTATTTTAACTTGATTTTTGTTTGACACTATTTCTTTTGGTTTGAATTTGTTCGAACACTAGATTTATTTACTTACTACTTTTTGTTGGGTTTTGATAAAAGGCCTTAATGGTTCCAACTTGGAATATTTATTTTGATTTAATCCTTTGATTTTGAGGTTTATTTATAACTTTTTTAAGTTTTCCGCTGCTAATTTCTGAGATAGCCTTAACGTTTGAACACGTGGTGGTAGCACGCCAGTAATTCTCTTGAAATTATTCAGGTTACATACAGGTTTTTAAGAGAGAATTATTGGGGTGTTAAAGATATGGTAAATGCCATGCTTGTTAATGCGAATTTGCCGCTTAATTTGTGGGGGGAAGCTTTACTAACCGCAAGTCATGTACACAATAGAATACCTTCTAAGAAAAATAAGGTATCTCCATATGAGTTATGGAAAGGAAAGAAACCTAATATTAGTTATTTTAGAGTTTGGGGTTGTGTTGCATATTATAAGGTTCCCGAACCTAAGAAAACTAAATTAGATCCTATAGTTTTAAAGAGTGTTTTTGTGGGATATGCTGAAAATTCAAAAGCCTATAGGTTTTTGGATTTGGATTCTAATGTTATAGTGGAATCACGAGATGTTGAATTCTTTGAAAATAAATTTCATGGGGATTCCATAAACATTGATGATTCGGCACTACCACAAGTTTCTCCTAATGATGTTTCTAGCTTAAGTAATGTTAGAAAACTGTCCGATTTCTCTAGTGAACCTAGAAGAAGTGTTAGGGCAAGGAAGGAGAAAAATTTGGGTCCGGATTTTATTGATTCACAAGCTATTCTCTTTCTTATAGAAGTTAATAGGTGTGAGGTTACTAATAAGATACCCATTCTACTTAATGTTGATGTTAATGTAGAGGATGATCCAAAAATGTTTAAAGAAGCAATGGCTTCTAGAAATGCAGCTTTTTGGAAGGAGGCAATAAATGATGAGATGGATTCCTTGATTTCAAATAATACTTGGTATCTCACGGATTTTCCACCTGGTTCCAAAGTTGTTGAATGTAAGTGGGTGTTTAGAATTAAAAAGGACACAAATGGGAAGATAATATCTTTTAAGGCTAGGTTGGTAGTACAAGGTTTTACTCAGAAGGAAGGGGTGGATTATTTTGATACTTATGCACCCGTTGCTAGAATTACATCCATTAGAGTCCTTATGGCTTTAGCTTCTATTTATGGCTTGCTTGTTCATCAAATGGATGTAAAAACAGCTTTTCTAAATGGTGATTTAGATGAGGTAGTGTACATGAGGCAACCTGAGGGTTTTGTTCTTCCTGGTAATGAAAGTAAAGTTTGCAAATTGGTTAAGTCTTTGTATGGATTAAAACAGGCTCCAAAATAGTGGCATGAATAATTTGATTCTGCAATTTTGTCACATGGTTTTACTCATAATTCTTCTGATAGATGCATTTATTCTAAGTTTACAAAAGATTATGGAGTCATTGTATGTTTATATGTTGATGATATGTTAATCTTTGGGACGAATATAAAAGACATTAATGAGACTAAGGAATATTTATCTTCTTGCTTCCAAATGAAAGATTTGGGTGAAGTGGATACAATATTAGGAATCAATGCTATAAAACACAGTGGGGGTTATGCTTTGAGTCACTCTCATTATGTTGATAAAATGCTTGATAAATTTAAGCATTTGAATATCAAAGAAGCCAATTCCCCTTATGATTCGTCATGTAAACTTGAAAAGAATAATGGTAGAGCAGTTGCTCAACTTGAGTATGCAAGTGCAATAGGTAGTTTAATGTATGCATCACATTGTACTAGGCCCGATATTGCATTTGCAGTTTGCAAACTTTCTAGATTTACTAGCAATCCTAGTGTTGAACATTGAAAAGCTATTGGTAGAGTTTTTGGTTTCTTAAAGAGAACAAAAAATCTTAATTTGCATTATAATAGATTTCCATCTGTTCTTGAGGGTTTTTCAGATGCTAATTGGATTACTAGCATTGGTGATAATAAATCCACTAGTGGGTGGGTTTTTATGCTTGGTGGAGGTGCTGTTTCTTGGGCTTCAAAGAAGCAGAATTGTATTACTCATTCCACCATTGAGGCTGAATTTTTAGCCTTGGCGGCAGCAGGAAAAGAAGCAGAATGGCTAAGGAACATGTTATTAGATATAGAGTTGTGGCCACAACCAATGTCAGCCGTTTCTTTGAACTGTGATAGTGAAGCTACTTTGTCTAGAGCGTATAATAAGATTTATAATGGAAAATCTAGACATATTAGTTTAAGACATGCATATGTACGTCAGTTAATATCAGATGGGATAATAACTGTTGTGTATGTAAGGTCTTGCAATAATTTTGCAGATCCTTTTACAAAAGGATTACCAAAGGACATGGTGCAAACAATGTCCAAAGAAATTGGTTTGAAACCAATTATTTAGTCAAGAACAACGGAAACCCAACCTTTCCTATAGTACTACCCCTATATTAAAGGTTCAATGTGGTAAAAACAATTTGTTTGTTGATGATATATTGATTATTGTTGAGTATAATTAATATATATGTGTAAGGATGAGTTTTAGACTCTTAATGAAGTTTCAAAAGTTATTTTTGTACTTCACCTATATGAACATATAGGAATGGTGTTGTTCCTAGAAAAAGTGTGTTTTTATTTTTGGAGATGTTCATGAATATCAGGATGAGC
The DNA here is from genome assembly GCF_948465745.1 of Chenopodium album. Lineage (NCBI taxonomy): Eukaryota > Viridiplantae > Streptophyta > Magnoliopsida > Caryophyllales > Amaranthaceae > Chenopodium > Chenopodium album. Next base: position 19,182,103 of record NC_137847.1, read on the forward strand.
ACATGGCCATAATAGTGCTACCATTTCTAAGAACATTTGGTTTGAAGCCATAATAGTAGAATTTCCGGTAATGACATTTAAGACTATGGTTCAAAGCTACACGCTACCATTAATTTTGTTGTTACTTTGAAAGTTTACACTAGGTGGAGGTTCAAATCGATACCTTCATTGATGCATAATTTTGTTAATTAAGAACATACACCAATTTTGAAGAATAAGTGGGGGATTGTTAGAGTAGTCTTCATAATAGGTGTTTAGTGAATGATGGGAAATTAGTCCCACATTGGTAGAATAGAAGTTGGTTGTATAGGTTAGTCTATATAGCTTAAAATGTTGGGATGGAAGTCCCACATTGGTAGAATAGAAGTTGGTTGTATAGGTTAGTCTATATAGCTTAAAATGTTGGGATGGAAGTCCCACATTGGTAGAATAGAAGAAGTTGCCTTGTTCAATTCTATTTAACAAGTTGTTGGGAAGAAAGTCCTACATTGGTTGAATAAAGGATGATAGCTTACTCTATTCTATTTAACTTGAAGTTGGGAAGAAACTCCCACATTGGTTAAATAGAAAAGTATAGCTTGGAGCTAGTCTATAAGTTACTCTATTATATTTAACTTGATGTTGGGAAGAAAACTCCCACATTGGTTAAATAGAAAGGTTTAGCTTGGAGCTAGTCTATAAGTTTAATATTTGGAGCAAAACAAAATTTTAACGTGAGTCATGGTTATGACCACGAGCCCGTTTGGGCGGGCTTTGCCCGATGGGGCACGAGTATAAACTTAGGAAAATAATATTTGCTCGCCCGATAGGGCTAAGTTAGCCCGATCGGGCACGAGAGCAAATTTATTTTCTTAAGTGTAGATGGCCCGATCGGGCGGGCGTTGCCCGGTCGGGCGCGAGCCTAGTTAAAAGATTCGTCCGTTTATTTGCCAGATCGGGCGAGTGTCAACAATCACTTTCTTATGGTTAAATTAATTATGATAATAATGAATTTTCATTAAAAGTCAGATTATCTTAATTAATTATATTTAGGAAATAGTGACTCTTGGTTTAAAAGGCTATTCATTATATATAGTTAATTGCTCCAAAATTATAATTAACTTTTTTTTACTTTATCTTCTTCTTCCTTATCTATTCTTATTGCTCTTAAAAGTGTTCTTAGGGAGTTCAATTACATTGCTTTAATTGTTCTCGAACTTAGGGAAATCCTGGGAGCATATTAACCAGTAACCCATAGCAATCATAGTGGGGGTTAAAATTGCTTTAAGGACAGTGTAAACACGTCCCTAATTCTTCATCCCCATAATTATTTTCTAACACGTGTTCCTAATCTTAGTCAACATTACAATAGGAGGTCTTTGGATTTCGAACATTATGTGAAAATTGTGAACAAATTATGGTCTAGCAACATCCCTGACATTCCAGCAAACAAAGGTGGTACACGGGGGCAGAGGGTACATACAGGGGAATGTGCCAGTGCAATCTTCTTGTTATATCACGACACAGTTGTAGGCAAGCACATCTGATGGGAGGGACTTGATGACTAAGAGATCCAGAAATCTTGGAAGTGTAGGTAAGTAGACAACTTGAAATGCATCTGCAAAGGTTGTCATCTTGACTCGCTAGTCTTGATTCCTCATTACAAATGGGACTGGGTCGAAATCAATTTGAGGTTTGGGAATAAGTAAATGAAGCAGGTAGCTTGGTAATAAATCTTGGTCTTGGTTTGGGAGTTGTGTGGTAAGGCACCACTCTAAGAGGATATTGAACTTATATGGTCTTTTGGAATGCAGTCCTTGAAAGAAGGAATGTGGGCTGGCCGGAGGGGACCACGAGCCATTTTAAGGTTGTAGTTAGGATCGAATCGGGTTATAGAGTCTAATATTGCCCTCCAAAGTAAGCGTTTTGGAGCTAGTTGGGTTCGAAGGTTGGATTGAGTGTAATAATCATACGAATTGAAATCCATCTCAGCGTTGTCGCCACCTTATGGGGCATTAAAGAAGATAAGAACAGGGCTACGTGATGGGGTGCTCCTGATAACTGGCATGGTGGAAAGGTTAAGTGAACTGAACGGGATGAAGATGATGAATGAGTATATGTATTTTATAATGGGCAAATTTCAAGGGGCTAGTGAACACGTGTACAAACAATGGCCAAATAATTTGTAACACCTCCAAATTACTAACTTATAAAAATAAGAATTAAAGCAAAAATAAACAACCTTGAAATAAAATTGCTAAGCATATACCTAAATCGGAGGTATTAGCGCCACACTCGACAATCAGTCAAGTGTTAAGGCTTACAAAATCCCCATAATTACAACCCAATAAATCTAAGTGAGCTATTAATACAACTTTATAATCTTGTTATAACGAACTAATCGAAACACTTGAGCTCCTTTTGCCACGATCACTCAATTAACCTGCTTAGACAACTTGCTTGTTCACCATTAAGGACAAATTCCAAAATAGATCGTCACAGAGCCACCATAGGAAAAAGACATGGCCGCAAACACAAGAAGTACAACAAACAAACACACACACATCAGCAAAAAAATTGAGTAATCATCACATATCAGAATATAGAGAATAATATAATAGTTAACAATACTAGCTCAATTAAACAATGTAGTTCAAAACTACATTACACATTGTACTCTGAAAATAACCTTTAATTTATCAACTCAACCTCAAATAATAATACGGAACTTTACTCAATTAAATCATGTATCCCATAAGTGTGCCTTGATCTTTGTTCTATACCTAGCCTTGAACATGAGTAATTCGAATAAATAAACCAACAAGTATAATAACTTGAATACTCTCATTAACCAGAAATACACCTTCAACCAGACCAACATACGGGTCAAATCCCACTATAGGGGACCATAAAAAAATATAAAAAAATATTGTACCTCATTCTTAACTGATGATCATTATCTCCTTACCAACATGCCAAAGATTAAGGTTTGAAACGCTGAGCCTTAAACCAAAAACAAAATAATAATTCTCAACCTTTTGATCTCAAACATCGATCAAATAACCATCCACAGATTTTTGTGTGCAAAACATGTTCTTCATAGGTTTAGGGGGGTATTTAGTTTCTTTGGAACCAATTTGAGGTCAGAATCGACAAAAAATGATCGAAAATGCCTCGTTTTGCGTGTTCCATGCAAATCGAGGTATTTTTAAACACGCAAAAGGAAGATTTTTTGATTTTTTTTTTGTCAATTGTGACCTCAAAATTAGACCCAATGGACCAAAATGACCCCCAAAACCCCTAAAGACCATGTGTTTGGCACAAAAATCAAAAAATTTAAAAAATTTCGTTAGGTTTTTTACGACAGATGGTAAAAATACAATTTTTATTTTATTTTTGGTGGTAAAGTAAAACTTTTAAAAGTTTTGGTGGTAAAAACAATTTTTTAATTTTTTTTTTTTTTTTTTTTTTTTGGGTAAAAGTCAAAAAATCCTATAAAAAATTTAACAAAAATTCAATTATAATTTAACTCTAACACAAATTGTATGTAAATCCAAATAATAAACATCACACTATTGCTACAACCCTTTGAAGATGCATGGTAATCTTAGTGAAGGGTCTTTCCTATCTATGTAAATGTCATAATTCATCAAAAAAAAATTAATTATGCTTTTAAGTATCAAAAACTACATACTTGTTCTTCAACAATACTATACAAACCCTTAACGATATTTAAAGCTCCGGCAATAAACTTTTCCAATTAGGGAGACAATATGTTATACCCATATAGCATGTTTGTTTAGGGGGATAAATGAAGAGGGATAGGAATTTGGGGAAAGGGATATTAAAATGCTATGTTTGTTTCTAGGGATTGGGATTGGAGAGAGGGATGAGACAAAGATTAAATCACCTCTTATCCCTCAATTTCTATACCTAGGGGGTTAGAATAAGAATAAGGGATAGAGATTATAATTAAAATGACATTTCTACCCTTAATAAAGAGAAAAAACTAAAGGAGCAAGATATGGTTAGTAAGGGTATATACGTAACTTTGTTACTTATTCTACTTTTATCCCTAACTTATACTAAACAAAAGATAACACTTTATTTAATCCCCATCCCACCCAAAATTTCTATCCTTATCCTATCCTCTTATCCTTCTTATCCCTATCCCACGTACCAAGCGCCCCGATAATTTATTCAAGTTGACTTGAAAGGTAACGACACAACCCATACCATAACAAATGTTGGTTCAATAAAACCTAACCTTGATGTCAGACAATTCAAACAGTATGGATCCAAAGTCAAACAAGGACCAATAGAAGTCAAACAGAAAAATAAAGGCCAAAGCCCAATAATATATCTTATGCCAAACTTCAAAAGCTTTTTAAAACAAGGATGAGCGCCAAAAGAAAAGAGTAGGCAATAATCACCATTCAAGATGAAAGGATGAACCACAAAAAAAAAAATTAATAATAATAAATAAAATAAAAAAAAAATAAAAAATAAAAAAAAAAATAAATAAATAAATTCATCATCCCACGGTGTAGTTACTGCCAATCAAAGCCTCTATAAAAGTATAACGAAGCACCAAAAGCAAAGACATAAGATCAAACAACCAAACTCGCATTTTCCATTTGCTTAGCCTCTATAAAAGTATAACGAAGCACCAAAAGCAAAGACATAAGATCAAACAACCAAACTCGCATTTTCCATTTGCTTTAGCTTTTCCTACTCCATAGTTCTTAGTTATAAGCATTTTAGGCACAACCTAGATTAGTTAGTGTTAGCGACAACATTAGTATGCTATAGGATCTGGGAGCAGTTACTCATCTCCGACTGGAATTCATCAGAGGTAATTTTTTCTCCTTGGTCTATTTCAATCCATAGCCTGTTTATTTCTCTAAAATTTCTGTATTTGCATTCTAATTTGCATGATCAAATACTTTATCTTAAATTTGTGTTATTTCGATATTCATAAATTACTTGTACATTAGCAAGGCCTCTAACTCAAAGACCGGTAGTTTTTAGGGCATACCCAAGGTACTCTTGCCCTTCACACGGGTAGAAATGACTTGTTTACATTTTTGCATCAACAATAGCAAAAAGAACAAATATCAAAGAAAAAAAAAAACGGATGGAATGGTCTAAACTTTAAAGTAATAATAAGCTCATTTTCATTCTGCTGCTATAACTGATGTACCTAACAAAAAATGCTACATATTTCACCAGCTACTGCACCACGCTAAGGTACGGAAATACAAAGTCATACAAGACAAGCACTTGATTTAGGCTTGCGCCAAGCACAAAAGAACATACCAGCTATAATGATAAATTTAATCAATTGGTTCTGCTACAGGTATTCACCCTTCCGTTCTTTATGCTGATTATACCTTAATTTCTGGCCTGACAAAGAACGCCCTGATCAGATCCAGATCTAGCAGTCTTGGAGTTTTGTTACACATCTAGACGAAGCAGTTGTTACTTCTTCAAATCTGCCATACTCTGCTCTTTTTCATAGGCAACATATACAATGAAGATAGTCAAAAATGATTTCTGAGTTGATTTGAACTGCATTTCAATCTGCTCAGAAATCAGCCAGTGGCTGCTGTTCTCTTTTCAAGCAATGACTCCAAAAATGCAGAACATAATTTTGTCAGTGGTGGAAGAGTATGTGAAGGACCATTAAATATGGTCTCCCAAGGCTTCTCTGATAGTGAAATGGTAGCTTGTGTAGTTTTCTTGGGATCAAAAATTGGCAACTCCCCATAAATAGAGGCATATCCATGTTGTCCTGAAACAAAATACAGCAAACCAATCAGTTATTTTTTTACATACAAATCAAATGTAGTAACATCACAAGCAATTGATACATGTCCTGAATGGCTGAATGAATCCATATTTTCATGCTAAATTTAGAGTGTTCACTACTTTCATTCGACCCACATTTTTGAATGCAAAAGGTGAGATCCAAAGAAGCAATCTAGTTGAAAATTATGCCAATGTATCAAGGCTGTTACAGTGATAACTGCTACACTCCTTTCTACACTATTTATGCAATTAGGTAGCCAAAGTTGGGAAGACATAACAAAGGCTCAAATTCAGGGCATACTCGGAAGGTAAAGGAGTTTGCTTTACTGAATCAAACTGCGACCTCACCTACAGCAGAAGAGCAAGACATGCTCCATTCTCATAAGAATTCTGCGTGACTTCACTAAAAGACACCTCAGCAGCTGAATTTTCATACTATAATACAAGGCATACAACCCAAGATCTGAAACTACTTCTTGTTCAGAAGTGAAGCAGCTATGGAGGTTGAAGAACAGAAACAGAAACCCAGAGTAGGTTTAGTCTTAAGCCTGCTTACAAACACAGGAGGATGACCAAACTACAAGAAGCTTTCTAAGTTTCTAGTGATTTTCCTTTTTGGAAAGTGGAGCCTCTACAGTTTTACATCTTCTCTTTGAGAGCCTAATTTGATAGCTTTCCATCTTAAGTGGAAGAATTCTGTCATGTGTCCATAACAAATTTCACTTGTAAAATTATACACAGGTGTAAAACTTTCTAGTCTCATTCTCTCCCAAATACTTGGAAGCATATCCACTGCAGCCCACCCAGTTTCCTTCCCTCTATCTTCTATACCATGATTTGTCAGAAAGGTTTCTTAATATCTTCTTCCTCGTAAGACATAGTTTTCATCTTCACTCTCTGACACACAGTTACGATACTATAACACACATAAAAATGTATTCTGATCAGCTTAGGCCAAGTTAATTTTAACTGAGACAAGTTTTGGCAATATAACTTTTATATAGCAAATATTATTTTGTTGATTAGGCATTAGACACACAAACATGAAGTCTACAAGAATTGCAGCATTAACCAACACATGTATTGATTTCAGCTTGCCAATCCAACATTTAACATTTGTAACTTGTAAGAAGTCGTACCATGATGGTTATCAACCTTAAACAACCAAGAGTTTACCAAAAAGAATAAAATATCAGCAAATACATTTCAGCTTTGCCAGTAATAATGGATTTATAGAGTAAGTTCTATATCAGGTTATCCATCAATACAAGCAAACAGCGATTACAGAACAAATATGTAGATATGAAGAGCAATGCACCTATCAATCATACAATCCTAGACCAAAAAAAACCGCAACTGATTTTATTGGTTCAGCAAATCTTTGAGAAAAAAGATGCAGTTGAAAGGACTTATATATACAAGTCATACCTGACTCCTCGAAATCCACTGCACCCTTTTTATGATTTAGGCTGGGTTCATGTTGCTCTTTGCTGACAGGGTCAAATACTACATATTCATGGTCCCTATCAACATATGCCAGCAAAGCAGATGGGCTTCCAGAAGGATTATTTTTCAGTGAAGACATCTGGCTTTGTTGGAGAAATGCCAGCCCTCCTCCCTTTGCCTAGCATGTGAAAATTTGCCAATCAGTAGTCTTCGAGCAAAGCGGCAGTACAAATGACTCATCTAATAAAAGATATTCCTTCAAATTCATATTATAAGACCCCTATGACTTTTACAGACGAACACTGAACTTCAATTTCTAAAAAATATTCTTATACAAACTTATGTTACCTGAAAACAGGTATGGATATTAGGAACAAATACATGTTCACTTGACCATTTAAAATTTTTTGGAGATAGGCTCTCTGTCCTACGTTTGAACATGGGTATGGGACACACACAAAAATTAAAGTTTATAATAACTGCTCCTTTCCATCAGGCAGCTTAAGTATATATTACTCAGTATCACATAATAATATATATGCCCTTGGTGTACTCTCAATTATTTAAATGCACCCCTCCAAACTAGCCTTCACCATCTTCACCCCTGTCCAGCCCCCCTGTAATGCTTGTTATGTTTGATGATACGGGCCCATGTGATAGCAAGGTCACACTCTGCCTCCCTTCCATTATCATAAGTTAAAAATGGACAATAACTAGCTTCAATAAAATGTTTAGAATTTTAAATCTCAACCATGGAAAACTTGTTGCTAAAGCATAATATATGGTGATTAATGATAACCTAGAGAGAATATTACCTTCCTAACCAACCATGTACCAACTGGTACTGGAGAGTTTACATCAAACAACAAAATCATGCCATCTCCAGGAGAAATTGAACTTCTGTGTGATTCAGTCAATACAGATGAATCAGGAAAAACAGCAAGCACTGCGAAAAAGGGATCATCTTCCATACAAGCAACAGCTGCACAACCAGCCAGAGACAGATAAGGCAAGTGTTAAAAACAGGAAGCAAATTAGGAAATTTTCTACTACTACTTATTGCGGCAGTTGCAATAGGAATACAAATGTCATAGATGTGAGAAACAGAGAGAGACCAGGGGAGGGGGGTAATTGGGAAATTGTTTTTGATTTTGATAATTCAAACTATGCATGAGAGGACAACATATATCCCAGCTTCAGCACCGGATGGAGAACATTTCAACAATGACCAACAGTTGCTGGGAAACCTAGCAGAAAACGGATATTTTCCCTAGAGTTGCATTTTTGAAAAAAATAATAATACTCCCTCAGTTTCAAATTATTGTTCTTGTTTACTCTTTGCACATGTTCCAATGCATATATGTATGTATGTATGTATACTCATGGTCAAAGTTTCTTGCTAAAAATGGAACATTCTAAGCAGAGACAAGATTTAGAAACAGGGAGACTTCCTTTTTTTTTTTTTTTTTTTGATACATAGGGGGGTACACTATAACGAGTTAATTCGTGAAAGATAGAGAAAAGAAATACTTTCACCCATAAGAAAAAAGGGTTATGATAAAAAGCATTATAAATTTAAGTTTTGACTAGCATTATATAAAGGCAGAGAACAAGAGAGTAAAGATCGATAAGTTTTGACTAGCACAAAATTCACAATTCAAGCAACACAAATTTCAAATGGTATTTATGATATAACAATAATCATCTTCCATGCTTTCTAAAAAGGCCAACTATTCAAAATCATGCATTTTGTAGTGTTTACCCAAAAAAAATTTAAGTCATCAATAACATCGTATCAAGAAATATAAATGAAGAGAAGAATATAGGTTATTTATTTGTGTCAGCAACACTAAGATACAGAATACCAAAGCAAACATAATAAACACCCTGAGAAAGTATCAGTGTTAAAGAAATGTGCAAACCTTCAACCAAAATGGCGTAAGACCATGTTCTGGACAGCCTTGACAAGCACCAGAGAGATAATTGAGGCCTCGAACCTTGTGAGGTGGACACAATGTACTCAGAATTACCAACAAATGTAAGGTTCACAATAGGCTGCAAGATAAACAAGTTATGAGTCATAAAGAAACAGGGCATCAATGGATTCCAGATATTAGACAACAAAATTACATTGTAAATAACATTATAGCAGTAATGCAACAAAGTCAACTAGATTAACCAACTATCTACAGAACAGCTGCAATTCTACAGCAAAACAACTGCAAATTTGAAACACTCACAATGCTCATTAAACAAACTAATTTCAGTTTTAAGTAGTTTTTACTCCGTATTAAACAAGTCTTTGATCCAACTCCTAAAAACAACAAATTCTTCTATTCTGTTTCAACTAAAAACACCCATAATGCTCATTTGTCACAAATTGATTAAAAAATAAAAAAAAATAAAACTTCTATTAGATTCTGATGCTTACAAATTAAAAATATTAGAAAATAAATAAATAACCTTCGATACCCAGCTAACAGCAAAACTAATTTCACCCAAACAAATATCGTTACATTTTAGAGTTATGTAATGCTAATTAGGGCTAGAGGTAGTTCGTGTAAAGTTTCACTTAAAACAACAATGCCCTGCCTTTATCTCTCATGGTCATCCACCAACAACATTTCCTTTCATTCACTTAGCTTACTGCTATACCCTTGTGCAAACCCATTTTCTTCATGTCATTTCTAATTCCTCCAAGGCTCCAACCAACTCATCTTTGGCCTCCCTCGGCTTCTCACAAAAACTACATTATATTAATTCTCGACAATCATTATCAGTGCATCTTCAGGTAATTGTCTCACATGACAAAACTAACATAGTCAATACTCCCTTATCTTCACCAGTTATATACACAATTCTAAAAAACATTCACTTGCTAACCAACTTACATAGAATATTTATCTCAAATGACAACACCTCTAAATACCAACAGAAACACCCCTGATTACAGTGCATATCATTTAACCCAGGAGCTCAAAACTAAGGTGGTTTTGTTGAGAGTCGTTAAAAAGAAACAGTTCATGGAAATGCCAAAAAATTATGGTCATTCACATGGAAAGCCTCTATTAGTATGGTGGTTTTGCCAAATATGTTATTTGCAAGAGCATTTATTGTAATTCCCTATCTTTTTTTTTTCTTTTTTTTTTTTTTTTTTTTGAAACAATTGTAATTCCCTATCTGATGGAGAAGCTTTTACTTGAAAATAGGTTGTTGGAAAAAAAAAGAAAAAGAAAAAGAAAAAATGGTCAATGTGATCAGAATTTGCCAGCTCGATCACCAAATTTAGGGTTTCTCTCTCTCTTTCTCACTGATACAATTACTTTGTTAAGAGTCTGAAAGTCCAGCTTGATAATGACAATCTCATGGCATGTCATGTATCACAATAGTAAATTTTGTGTAGACAGATATTACAGCCTAGCTTCATCTAATTATAGCAGGAAACAGGCTAAATGATTCCTGCCTGAAACGAAAGTTAACATCAGAAGATCTCCACTACTTACCAAGACTTCAAAAGACTCATTTCCAACTATCTTCTACACAAGACAAACTAGTAAAACAAAAATAAAATACAAACACATAAGATTACCATATAAGTTTCTCCAACTACGGACACAAGATAATTTCTATCTGGGTCCCATAGAGTTATCACAGTTTCAGCAGCAATAGCCAATATGGAGCCATCAGCAGAAAAAGTGGCAGCTGTCATAGACTTCCCCCTGTAAATATAAATAATCACAACAATTAATAGAATAATGACAAGAGGAAAAAAGAGAAGAGTAAAAATTGGAATTCAAGGCAGCGATAATGGCGAAGAAAACATACAAACCAAATAGTTTTAGCCAAAAAAATAAGAAGTAAAGAGCAAACTGTAGGGAAGCATACATTTGATAAACCTAAACGGTGAGGCACATGTAAAAAAAAAGCTAAAAACTCTATTAGCATATCAGAACCTACTGCATATTAAACTATCTACGATTGATCTCAAGATGAAGGGGATATTCCACTATATTACATACTCGAGAATAAGTAATAATCAAAATCATACTTGTAGGAACCAACAGAATGGCAAACCCAGCCTGAGCTACTATCAACGCCACCTTTACTTTGAGTAGTGTTACTTTGGACCCAAATCTGAAAAGTAGAAAATTGTAAGAGTTAAATTTGTCTTTGAATCGAGATAACTGATGAATTATAATGTATTCTAAAACAGTACCTTAAAATCACCACCATATGAAGAACTGACAGCCATTTTCCTTCTAGGATGAAAAACAACAGCAGAAACAGCAGCATCCCTGAAATGACTAAATTTCAGTTATGCTTTCAAACATGAAAAATGAAAGAAAATTATTAACTGAGTACAAAAGATTTGAGCTGTTTGACAAATGTCAGAGATAGAAATTTCTAGAAAAGAAATCCAATATTCTATTTGTGATTGAATTCTAAACAGCTTCATCTCTACAGAATGGTCCTAAGGTAGGTTTTCTGGATGCCATGCCCATATCCATTCAAAATGATAGTTAACTCAAAATATTTCATCTTCTCTTTGATGATGAAACATAAATTACACGTATTTTGCAAGCCTGACAAGAATAACTTGGGTTATTTAAGTCATGCTCGTCTGATTTATGAATCAATGTCAGCTAGGATGGTCAATCTTTAAAAAAGTGTGCTACTTCAAGCTAAAATAGGAATCTTTGGCTGATTTTTTAGGCTGCAGAGTGGGGCTTCCTCTTTCAAGTTATTTGCATCTTCCTTTTGCTGATTTTTTTAAAAGTGAATTTCAGTTCAACATCCCTATTGTTGGGATTTGGGAGATTCCAAATGAATACCAGCATGAAAATTATTGCTTTTCTAGGTACATAAGCAGAATTCTTTCCTGTTTGCCTATTTACTTTATGTTCTCATGCACAATCACAGTTAGTGTGAATTCAAAGATAGAAAATATTGAACAGGACTTCAAAAAGGGCTAATAGTAATTCTTATAAAGGTTTTCAGAGTTAGGCTTATCCATACAATAATGAAGCTCTATAAACAAATTGGCTCTAGAGGTTTACAATGAAAGATGAGGCTAGTGGAAGATCACCATCAAGCTCAAATACAATGCAGTGAACCTTGGATGGTGATGCAAAATTTCTTCTTCTCGTGGCACATGCACAAGGAAATCTATATCCGTAGAGTTGCATGTTTTCAATTCCTTACCCAGAAATACAGATACTGGCTCAATTGTTCCATTGTGGCATTACATATGGTGCAGGAATCATATCCTAAAAGCTCAATTTCCAGGTTTATTCATATTCTCTTTACTTGAAGAAGCTGCTATTTCAGAAGAGTTAGTACCATGATAATAATAAGATTCAAATGTTACTTAATAGATACTTCTTAATAATTGTGAAAAAGATTTAGTCCCAATGCTTTTGGATGTCTTTGTGTTGAAGAGGTCAAGTTGGATGGTTTTGATGAGATGGTCTTGTGGGGCTATATCATGATAATAGAGGCTCATTTCCTGTAAAGACCCCCTCCTCTCCCTCTTTTCTGAATTTTTAAATAGATTTATAGTATTTTTTTTTTTTTTTTTTTTTTTTTTGATGGGGAGATTTATAGTATTTATAAAGCTTAGGATTTTTTTTTTTTTTACTAGATATTTATAACAAAAAGGCAGTAAACTAAAAATAACACATAAAAACATAACAGAATTGTGCCGTATACAAAAAGTGCATGTCTTAGCCTTGCGCCTAGACTCTAGGAACCTTTTGCACCTCACGCCATTTACTAAGATTCTAATTAGAGCAAATATCATTAATTAAACCAACAGGCCCATTCTAAGTAAATGTAATCCCAAGAGATGCATTTACATGAACAATAAAAAAAAAAAAATATATATATATATATATATATATACAAAGTGTAAAATAGTAGCTGCGGAAATTAGACAATTCATTGAACACACGGGAGATGATAAATGATTTGTAACCAATAATATTTGTTAGTCTAAGAGAAACCGCAGCATTAATTGTGTTCCAAGTGTACATGGAATTGAAAATTTAGCTAAGACCATATAAGCATTTAAGCAGTGCATCCCCCAGTTTCAGTAAACATAGGAATATTAAATGCGAAAACAATTCTAGAGCACATATGATATAAGACACAAACCTATGAGGTTCATAAACTATGGTAGAAAGTTTATAATCTTTCTTCTGGGTCTCAGCTTCCCAAAACTTCAAGCAAACAAGGCCTCCTACACCATCTTCAGCTAGCCTAGTTTCAACAGTACTCATCAAAGAGCCATCATGTGAAAGTGCCACAAAGCTCACTACCACCTGTAAACAAAATTTAGCAGGAATGTTTCTTAATGGAGAAAAACAGAATGGGACCATGTAGCAGATAAAAAATATATATAAACAATGAAAGCAACTTTTCCTCTTTCCTTCTAACAAAAGACTGTCATTGAAAGAAACCAAGACGAACACTTAAAAAACCTATACTAGAACAGCCCATAGACAAGAACTCTCAAGTCGCTTAATTTCAGAAGCTCTGTAAATGATATTCTAGACATAACAGAAGCCAGAGGGCAATATACTATGGAAAACCATTCCCAGTACATTTGAACTTTTGAAAAAAATTAGGCCATAATTTCATGGCTATTCAACAATACCACATACAAATTTAATGAAGAATGGAAAAGCAGAGAGAAACAAATTAGTAACCCTTACTTGAATACAATTCATCACATTCATGGATGCTACGAATTAATTTAACTGTAGCAAGAGGCTAGAGCTTAAAGAGATATTTCCAATTGTATGGATAAAAATACATAATTTGATCCCTCCCCTCTACTACAATTTACGTGGCAGCCTTGTTAAAGGCATGGAGATAATGATTTTTAATGTCCTCAGCATAAGGGTCTTCCTACAAGACAGCAAAAACAAAGGGGAAAGAGACTGAAGAGATGTAAATGGAAAAGAAAAATCAATACATTAGTGATTCAGATGAGTATGAGATCTCTTCTAAAATGCTTTCTACTTTCTAGGTATTGAGTCAGCATGTGTATTATTGTACATCTTATGATCTGCTAGTTGTGATATAATTAAACACTTTTTTGGAGTAGGGTAAAGTAAAACCTTATCTTTATATATTTATGGAAAAAAGAAGCAATCTTTCATCACAGCATTAGCCATTCCCAGCATTATGTGTTGGTAGAATCACATCATTCAGGCAACTAAATTCTATGCTTGTAAGCTTTATGTATCTAAAATACCCCAATAGAAGATCTAGGGTTTAAATTTCAGAAATATTACTTCTTTTTTTTGTTCAAATATCAAATTGTGGATGAGTTTAGAGGATAGAGGCTACAGAACACAAGGGATTTTAGATCCCCAGTATCAGCAAATTGGACCACAGCCCTCAGCAATTTGGGTCACATTTGACCCAAGATCACAATCAGGGCCACAGTTCAGGTGTCTGACCCGCATTCTGAGTAACACTACTCTGGTGAGGAACTTTGGCATAGTCGCATAGACTTTCCATTATTGAGATTGGCATTTACTGTTTATCTGTTACAGATCATTTGAATGTCCATATGCAAGATTTTAAGAATAAAAGGCACAGAAATCAGTGGACTTCTGGCTTTCTTTTATGCTGAAGTGGATGGTTTGACATTACCTCAAAGAGGCCTGAATAGACACTCAGATCTTGGAAAATTCTTTACTGCGAAGTTATGATAGAATTCTCCGAGATCTGAGTCTATACAGGCCTCTTTGATGTAGGGGACTAACGGGTAGCACTTTTAAGCAATAACCTTCTCTCTCAGTTGTCAGTTCATACTCGTCCCCCTTATGAGCCACAAATAATAGTATGCAAACACAAGTTACAACTTGTTCTTTCTTCCTGAACCTTCAGCTAAGCTGCTTTTTCTGTCATTGGTCTGATTCACCTCAACAGTACAATAGTGTCAACTTGGGCATGAGGCATATATAAGAACAAATGGGCATGACTAACCCAATATAAGAAAACCAGGGAAGATCCATCTTCCATAGATAGAGTGAAAATATATGTAAAATATAAATTATAAAACATTATCACATATAACTACCAAAAATTATGCAGCCTAGCAGTAGGACACAGAACAATAAAGCATAGTGTACTTGTCCACATAACAATTACAAATAATTGAGGGAGAAAAGGGTAAAGACAGGTACCGTAATTTCGTCGCTTGGTTGATGATTTCTTTCACAGATTTGAACCTGCGGGATTAAGCATAATAGAGGACAGTGAAAAAACATTCGTGCGGTTCATATATTTAAAATATAGTATAAAGATCATTTAGTGAGCAATAAAAACTTGAAGGACCTCGAGGAGTTATTTATTTAAAATATAGTGAAAAGACCATGTAGTGACCAAGGTGTATTCATATTTCAGCCCAACTTGAAGGACCTCAAGGTGTTATGGAACGCCCTATGATTCATTTATTGTGAAAAACTAAAATAAGAAAATAGGGCTCCTCATTGAATCAACTCAAACTAGTCTGGAGATCTAGGATTTGTAAAACTCAAAATAGGGCTCCTCATTGATTATTTATTTAAGTGAACAGAACAGGACCTCTTTGAGTTAAAGGTCAGTAGAAACAATCTGTTGTCATCGCAAGGATAAGGTGGGGTTAGCCTGTTAAGCTCATCCATATTTGAAGGCAAACTCATTTTTTATTTTGTATTTAAATATAATTGAGGGAATCATCATGAAATATTTGAAGCAGAAAATAAACAAGGGACAAAGGTTTTAAAAATTTGTGTATTTTTTGTCTATCTTTTATTGAAAAGTAACTTATATATTGCATAGTTGTTCATTTCATGGGGATATTTAGTATCAACATTTAGATACAACTCAATATATAGATACGACTAAATATTTGTAGATAAATATTAGACATTTGTAGATGCATATTTTAAAAAATTGTAGATATTACTATTTTGAAACTACACATCAGAGGTGAATCAAACAGGATCACAAAGAATATATTTTCTGTACATATTTATCAAGAGTATTATATTCCATTTGCATTGAAACCTATAATGATCTTAAATGGAACAACAAAAAAGAGCAAAGGTGACATCAATAAGTAAAAATCAGCTTTACATATAACAAATGATTTATGTACAGTAAAACTAGTTTACTGGAAAAAAAATAAAGACGGAATAGTGTCAACAAACATAAATCAATGAGTAAATGAGATATCAATATAATTCGAGCATTGCACCTCTGTGATTTCAGTATCATCCAACAAGCTATAGAACTGGATACGGTAATTATCTGTAGGCAGAGCAACTAATCCAGCTGAATGATCAAAGGTGAATCCACTAGATAATCCATTCCACATATCTGGAAAAGAACAAGGAAGCTGCAAGGTACAGCATTAGAATTTCATCACAAACAGGATCAAGATTAGGCTGCATATGTTTTAACCAGGAAATTATAGGCTGATTATTTTTGGAAAGGGAAGTAAAAGATAAAATAACATCATATCAAGGCAAGAGTATAGCTAATCGGCCAAGCAAATGGAACAAGATGCATCAATAGTTTCAATACGTTAAAACCAAGCTATATGTTAGTCAATTAGCACCGCACAAGACCACACACCACTCGATCATATTCCAACAGAAGACTACCACATAGAATAAAGCATATACAAAGTTGACAAATCAGAAGGTAACACCTCCTAAAAGTTCTTTATGCTTACTGTTTTAGTCATAAAGTCTAATACACTTTTGCTTATTCTATGTTCGGCAAATTCCATTTTCTACCTTCCCCCCTTACCTCACAATATTTACATCTTCACACTCTCTCTTAGGTTTTCCACCCTTTTTCTTACAGCACCAACCTTTTTACACACTCTCTCTCTAACTTAATCCCCCTTTTTTTTTAGACTACTCACCACACCAACACTCTCTCCAAATGCCTTAATAAGTGTGCAAACAATAACCATAGAAACTTTTGGAAACGGAGGTAGTTTATTTAGACAGCAATGCACGACTTAAAATCAACATGTTGATAGGCACTAACACTTTCTAATTTTCTATTATTGAATATATAAGCTCTTTGATTTCAAAACAAACTCAGGCTTATCCATACATCCCAATTCATAATTATAACAAAACCCAACAGTTCCAACAGTTTGCTAGGTTAACTAGAGTTCGTTTTTTGTTTATTGGAACATCTACCAACAGTACTAGCTCCTCCAAACAATCAACATCAGTGGACATTGTTTATACCCAAATTGTTATGATACCTCTACTTTAAGGGATCACCAATGAAAGTCTCCTTGTAGTTTTACTCAGCAATTGGTATCAAAATGTCAGTACACTGTACATAATATTAGTATATACTACAAGGGGGCAGGACTTTTATCTGTGTTAAGACCCCATCATTTGATGGATATGTCAAGAGTTACTGATCTACAATGAACACAACTTTTCTTGCTAAACCTCCTTGTGGAAACTCTCTGGCTTCCAACTTTTGTTGATGCTTGCAATATTGATTCATGGAAATGGCACCTCAAAATGTCAGTCATCTTGGGCTCATGCCATGAATTAAAGAATTGAAACTTTTCCACAATTTTTTTAAGTCAAGAAATTTAGGCACATATTCTAGATTAAAGTTGAAAACCAACCTTTTTGAAAAATACGTTCTTATTTTGTGAAAAAAAAGACATCCTAAAAAATCATAAAGACTAAATAAACATAATTTTCTATATGTAAATTTAATAGTACTATTATAGACAATAGACTTATTCTAGGATCATAACTGCTAGAATAATGTAAAGGTCCATAACAGATTTTGCAGTCATGATTTTATAACAAATATTACAGAATGGCTTATTGCGAAAGGTAAAAGGAAATGGCACTGATTTTATCTCATGCAAAGATGGAAAAAATATTAAGAACTCTCTGTTTGTGATAGCTTCAAGTCAAGTCTTCTCCAAAGTTACAGTTTTATACTCACATTAGGATAGAGAAAATGGCACAGCAAAAGCGTTGCACATTATTTCAGCTTGCAAATGCTAAATACTCAAGAAACTAAAAACATTCAACTCACAGGCATTCTAATTGTATACTGTAGTACCAAAACATTTATTGACCCCTACACTTAAACTTCCATGTGCACACACACCAGATATGAGATCAAGCAGCACCAACCTTAATTCCCGGTATGGACTTCAAAATTTCCAATGACGGCATCTTCAAAAAGTGGATCTGATTATCTGCACAAGATATCTAAAGATCCTTCTTTTCATGAGTTATGGGATTAGAAGTAGAGTTCAATTATGGAAAAAAGAAGAGAAACACGCACACACATGTGAACACATTGTATTCCTTTTACCAATAATAGAACCAGATCAAAATAGTCAGGCAGTATCCTGATACAATAGTATACTTACCACAGAGAGCGTAGGATCACACGAATGCACAAAATGTAGTAGAGGAGATCCAATTCTTGGTAGAAACTTTCTCTTCCCAGTGTCCAGCTGCCACAGGACAAGAACTCCTTCATTTCCCCCTGATCATTATCAATCAGAAATTTTTATTTAAAGCCTTAATAGTTGCTGACAGTCCAATTATACACAAATTTTTATACTACGTAGATTTTTCTAACTTATACTACAAGACTCTTATTATTTCAAATTTTGATAATAATTGTGGGGGGGGGGGGGGGGGGGGGAGGGGGGGTGGAGGGGGGCATCAACATATGTATATAAAAGCAATTTCCCTAGATGACCAAAGAACCCTAGCAACATTAAAAGAAAAAATAAATAAATAAATAAGCAAAGGCCTGGAAAATATCTAAATAGATGAACAAGGAAAATAAAAAAGATAAATGCATCAAATCAATCACTATGTTACACCATTTTTATCATATACCTAGAAGCAATAACTAGTTAAACAGGCATATATGTGCTTGACAGAAAAACCCAAGACAATTATTTTTACCTCAGTGATCAAAGAACCCTAATAACATTTTTTTTTTTTTAAATAACCAAAGAACTAGAAAAGCATATCTACAAAGATGAACAAGAAGAAAAAAACAAGAAAGATAAAATGCACGAAAAGAAAAATAACTACATAGGCTTGATATTGATATACCTTGAAGCAATGAAAAGAGTTTACACAGATAATTAAGAAATAAACATAAAGAATCAACTTAGAATGACTTATAAACCTGAGTACAAATAGGCTCCATCAGTAGAAAAGGCAAGAAACTTCACTTCAGATGAGTGCCAATGCCATGTAGAGCATGACTCAACATCATCATCTTCTTTAACCCCAGCTCTTTTATCTTCAGATTTCATTATCTTTGCATTCTTCTTATCATCGCCTTTGAAAAATGATCTAGCACCGAAACCCCTCCACACACAAATCCTCCCACTTGCATCACCGGTAGCCACAACATTATGATTTGGATGGAAGGCAAAAGTTGTAAAATTTTTTGTATGGTGCAATTTCATTTTCCTCACTAAGGCACGCTCACTTTCATCAGCTGGAACTTTCCATATATAAAGTGAGCGTTTAATACAAATACCAAAGAATTCCCCCGAGGGACTACAAGTAATAAACTCAGGCCGAGCAGTCTGCAGAAAATTTAAAATAGGTTACTAGTCTGAAGCAGCCTCACAAAAATAAAATTAGAATTAAAAAATGTATACATGTACTGCAGTTGACATCACTTCAAAAGGGATCATTTTTGAACTAAGGGTGCCAAGATTACAATAACGGGCAATAACAAAGGAACAAAAAAGCATTAGGAAATATCACTAAAACATCAATATGCCTTAGATGGGGTTAGAAGAGAATAATTCACCTAATAGGCTAGCATTCACTGATTCACAGTAACAATGTTAGCTCAAACTGTCAAAAGCATTCACCAAATCTGATCCCTCACAGCAGCATGTCATGGGACATTTTTCTGCTCCATAAAATCAAACAGCCAGTCTCCACTTAACAGTACAGTATAGTGTTAAACAACCTTTTTTTTTTAATCATTTCTATATTCAACACCTTAAGAAGATAACCAACGGAAAGCTCAACCTAGATGATGACATATTTACTCAAACCCAAAAAAAAAGGAGAAAACAACCATCTCTTATAGAGCACATGGCATGAAATTAAAGGAATAAAATGCACTAGCAGGATTCTTTATAAAAGTAGAACAGAAGAAAGGCTCTATGGACTAACTTCTGCATTAAATGAGAACATATACTTACATTAGGGGTCAACTTTTCATTAAACACAAAAAAAATAGTATGATACATATTAAATACGCACTAGGGGATTTAGTACAACCAACCTCTTTTAATATCACTGCAGGGATCAGCTTAGATTTAGTTAAGTTGCACTTTCTAATTTGCCCAAGCAAACGTTTAATCTTGTCACTAGGATCACTTACATCTTCTACAGATATATAAGCAAACAAATTAGATGGTTTACCACCCTCATCTTCTTGTTTAGATGGAAATTTAGGGATCACCTGAAATTGTAAGAAGATGAATATATTAAGGATTCGTCGCAAAAACATAATACTGAAGAGCAAATTAATCGCACATAAACCACAAAATACGCCACCTTCATTTCATACCTATTTCACAAATAGGAATGGCAACAAGATTCATAAGTCTTAACCTAAACACTCAAAAACCAATAGCTAAAAGCAAGAAGCTCCATATAAACCTGTGAATACTATACTTGTATCTCATTATCAACAATGAATGATTACTATATAACAACAGCTGTATTATGTTCATCTTCTCAAGATATTATGAAACAAACAATGGAAATTTATGCCCATCACAATCAAAAATCATGCCCCTCAAAGGCTTCGATTATCGATCAATATCTTTTACTAAGAATACATTTTGACACAGCTGCAATCGTGCCCTCAACGATACATCCTGTTTAAAATTATCCCAAGAGTGAAAAAGAAATGACTAGCTTATTCGTCAATCTTTAAATTAGAAAACACAACAGCACCCAAATAACATTCAAATCAAAGAAACCCGATAAACTTAAAAAAAAGAACCATAAATTCTACAAGTATTATAATTTTATACCATTGAAAAAACAGGGAGACGAATATCGACCGTCTTCATCAATTCAGGTACCGCGAAATCCCAGTACCGAATAGTGCCGTCAAGAGACGAGGTCCAACAATAGCACAAAAGCTTACTTGAGCTAGGAACCACCACAACAGAAGTAACAAGTGCTCTATGACCTTCCAATTCAGTAATCTGCGCAAACAATGAGATATTACAACAACGCAACAAAATTATCAAATTCATGAATTGAATAATTTCTGGGAATACTAGAGATGAAAAGAGAGATGTATACCTGCATGCCAGTGGAGGTGCTGAAGACGGAGACGGTGTTGCCGGAGCAAATAAGGAGGCGTTTGGCGTCATTAGAGAACGCCGGCAAAGAGGAGACGAAGCTTTTGCCGCCGTATATCATATTGGAGGTGGTGGTTATGGAGGCAGCAAAAGAGGGGAAAGTGGAGGAGTTGGAAATTGAGAAGAATGGAGACGAGGGAAAATGAGGAGGGTTTAGGGGTTTAGGCACTTTTAGGAAAAGGGGTAGACTTTTTCTTTTTTTTTTTTTTTTTTTTTTTTAACTAGGAGATTTAATGCACGCTATATGGTTTAGCCTCTTGAGAAGAGTAATTGCAAATTTGCAATTGCATATGTCTGTTACTATGTTACTAATGCTTTATGACTATGTATATGGTGTTTTGTTGTAATTATTTGTTAAAATGACTTTTTGTTCATGATTAAAGTTTACACATTACTCAAAGTAAATAACAATTTTGAAAAAATCTCTAATTTTTAAAAGCTAGGAAAAATACTCGAACTAAGTTACTTAAAAAAACTACAAGTATTCTGTCATATCTAAATAATTCAATAATATATATTGTTTCGGGGTTTTCTGTGTCTCTCGGGAGAGTTACGTCACTAAGTTTGGAATTCAACGCTTGTACCTGCAAAACAATGGAGACTCCGGTTGATAGGAGCTCCGCCTCCGACGATCAAGTTGGAACAGGTCGAGAATAGTAAAAAGTGCGGAAAAGTAAGTAGATCTTCTCGTATTCCGAGATCAGGTGATTTCTCTAATGTAAGAGAATTGATTGAATGTAATAAATAAATGTGCCCTTGAAATGGGGTAAATCCCCTTATTTATAGAGTCATTGGGAATCCTGCCCTTACCTAGGTCTCTTTTTATGTTTCCCCAAACGAGATATCATAGCAATTACAATTCGACGACGATGACGCAAAGGTGGTATGTTCTGCTACGTTGTTAAAACTACTAGCTACTTGATGGATTTGATTTACATTAACTTTTGTTTTGTTTAAGTTATTTTGATTAATAATGTAATCTAAACTTTTAATCTTATTACATTTTTTAAAAAAATTTGCATGTGCCTTATGGGTTTTATATGGTGTTTTTGAAATTATTTGCTTATTATTTTGTTAGATTAAAGTTATTATTCATCTATGAGTTTATCTAGATTTCTGAAATCTTGTAACTTTAATTGTTTTCATTGTTCCTATCAGGTTGAATAGGGTTGGATGATGAAATTTCTATGTATATCAAAGAAGACAAAGGTCTGTTTTTTTTTCTAATCTCACCTAGTTGCTTATTTTAGCTTAATCTTATTATTCAATCGATGATTTCCCTTTTTTTTTAGTAAAATGCATTTCTTGTTTTTTTTAATTATCCCGTTAATCTTTATATGTTGTGCGATTATTATAATTGATTATTTGGTTTTTATATTGCCAGATCTATCTGTGTTTTTAACAAAATCTATTGAAGAAGAGCGAATATGAAGCACTCAAGCTATATCAACAAAATCTCAATTGAAGAAGAGTAAATATGAAGCACTCAAGCTACATTATTGATTGTAATTATAATTGTAAATTTCCAATATGTTTATATGTTTCAGTGTTAGCATTTCAAGGATTGATTTTGTAAGTATAACATCATTTTTTTTTAAGAAAGTATAACATAAGTTTGGTTATGAAGCATCTTTTAGACTGTAATTTACTACTTTCCACCATTGAATAAATGATATAGATTCAAATTTTCAATTTCAAATTCAAAATTGAAATAAAAACAAAATTAAAGTTGACCAATTTCTTTTTTAAAAAAAAGGAGAATAAAGAGACCCGTTATAATACATAGTGGGTTTGTCAGTTACAACTAAGGAGACCTAATATTCAAAATAACGGGTCTCTTTTTCTTAATAAATATTCAATTTGTACCTCACATACAAGACCTCCCATCTTTTACAACGAGTCTCTTTGTCTTTTATAACAAACTGCCCCTTATGAGGGGGTCTCTTTATCAAACGAACCCCTGAGATAGAGAATCGTTCTGAGGCGGTCTCTCAAGCACATTTGGACGAGTCTCTTTGACAATTTTTGTAGTAGTGTTGGTTGTTGTGTGACTTTAGTATGCCTACATTGATAGTGGTACTTTTTTAACTTTACATTGGACTACATGAATCGTAGTGGTACATTGCTGCCATATGTAAAGGGGGGTGTGGCCTACGTTAAAACTATCCAACATGAGTAGTAATTGCATGTCTTATAAATGAACCAGTCCAGTTATTATGTAAGGGGGTGTGGGCTACGTTAAAATAGAGTGGTGCATTTCGTACGTCTTTCAACACTAGTTGGGTTAGATCTGAAAATGCACCACTACAACCATAGTGATGCATTTCGCACGTTGAAATGGACCACTCCAATCACAGTGTTACATTCAGTTTTTATGCTTGGCATTTTTATTATTCTTTATATACTGGTTGGTTTTAACTTCAATATGCACCACTACAAGCACAATGGTACATTTCATACGTTGAAATGAACCACTATATTCGTTGTGGTATATTCATGTCATATGTAAGGGGTGTGTATCACAGTACTGATACACTAAGTTAATAGTTCATAGAATAATACCCAACACCTGAAAAAGGGTAAGATGTTATGCATGATTATTGGCATTAGTACACCACAAAGGGAGTTAGCAAACTTAAACCTTACATCAACAAATTTTGAAGCTGTTATTTTAAACATGTTAGAGACCACCCAAAAAAAAAGTGTTTTGAACCTGCCATTTTCAACCACCAACAAAAATGTTTTAGCACCCAAAACAAAAGTCCCACCCTGTTGTCACATGTGCAAAAACTGTCACTGGAACACGATTATTTATCAAACCAAAAAAACATAGTTGTAATTGCAAGCTAGATTAGTCTGTACACTTCTGAAGTCACTTGTAACATCATCTGTATTTCACCTAGTGCTTTCACTCAGTCTTCCGGACTACAGAATGATTTCTTTAAGCTTATCTCTGAGATTGTTTGCTTCGCATTGCGCATCATCTAGAAACAAATTGGATCTCGCATTGGTAATCTTTCCCTAACATAATGGAATGCAAACAATCAGAAAATTATACGATACAAACACTAAATCAACAAAAACGTAACACTACCAAATATCCTCACTGCACTAAACCAAGAACTGAATCTCCTATCACAGAACTTTATAGCAACAAGCATAAAACACCGCAGTAAGACCTACAGTGTAATACCCTAGAACTTCCTTTCCTTAAAATACTTGTTTTGCTCTTTTTAAATTACGAATTAGGAAAATCTAAGACATTACCGCCACCGTGAAAACGGCTAAGACAAATATCAAAGATACACAGTGGAAGACTCCTTTCAAAACTATTCAAAACATGTCAACTTAAAAATCAAACCAAACGAAAGTAAAGTCAAACCAAAGTCAAACGTAACCAACCTACAACTTGGAACCACTGTAGGCCCTTATTAAAACCGAACAAATACTTAAAACCTTTGCGTTAGTCTCACAAGCATAATATAATATAATAATTAAAGCAATAAACCACATCGTAATCTTATGGAAACTAAGCATGATTCGCTCTTCACTCATGCCCATCATGAATATGCTTCATCATCTGAAAAGCTTCTCTCTACTTGTCCCCACTACTCGCCATTAGAAATGGGTCGTCGTAGGGCCAAGGTAAAGACAAGGCCAAACAAACATACAATCAGCAAAGCTGAGTACATAAGCGTAATGAAACACACTAACATGTTTTCATCCTATCAATCACTCCACTTACCTTATTGCACTTGTAATAAGCATTCAAGGATTAACTAGACAAATAACTATGACCATTTAAATTTGGGACGCATCAAACGGGTTTCCAACCAAATCCCTACCCCAAATAAATTGAGGCAAACTACACCGGGAGCTAACCAGGTAGGCAAATGTCACATGAAGTGACGGACTTCCTACGCATATTAGTAATAAAAGGAAAGTACAGCGTCCTGTACTCCCAGTAGAAGTTATGGTTAAATATAAAACCCCATAACTCCCCCCATATGTTCATACTCAAGGTATATACGTTCCAAGAGTTTTGGTGTGTAATCTCTTTCACTTTATGTTGTTTTACATATTATTCAACTTGGTGATGACTCTCAAACCATAACATAATCAAACATAATAATTATACAAGCAATCAATCATACCAAATTAATGAATAATTAGTGACCACATAACTTTTAATATTGAATCCTTTTTAATCTACTCGGTGTCAAAGACACCTTAAACGCATAATGTGCCGCAAATCCTATCCCCCGGTGTTAGAAACACCTTAAGTGCACATAGGCACAACAATATAATTTATTCCCGTGTACTAAGACACTCAATAGCTCAATTCCCATGCTTAAAGCATCAATAAAAATTATATGAACCATAATAAAATTCCCTTTTAACCTTCCAAACTGAATTAAACATTTAGTTTAATTAAACATGCTTCCAAACATGCCAATAATAAAAGTGTGGTTTATATTCAACATGCCAACATAATTATTTCCAATCACTAATCCATCACAAATAATCCATGCTTCATAATTCAATCAACAACAACAACCAAATAACAAATTCCAATCAAGACCTATCATGACGCTACTTGGAATTAATAATTCAAATCCTAGTATGTTCCTACATCAACAATAAATACCAAGTACGCAAACGTACCTTGAATACGATCTCAAAATCGCCACGATTACCCAAAATCACTAGGAAATCTCCTACAAATCTAAAATTAGAAAGAGTTATTAATATCTACTCCACACAAATTTCCAGAAATATATATACTCCATATTTCACTCATAAATTATTAAAACAAACTGAAATTTAATTTAAAACCCCTTGCTTTAATCCCAATTAATGGGTAGTCAAACATTCCTTTAAGAAACTTAATTATGGCTTACTAATAAAATTTCTAACTTTATTAAATCATTAAAACTTGCTGTAAATATGTTTTAAAACACCTATTTCAATAATTTAAATCACCCATAATCAAATTCCTTCAATATCCAACAATTTATAAACCTAGGGTTTTCAATTTGGGGCTTTTTAATTCAAAACCAAATCTGAAAATTTATTAAACATAATACTTATATCAAACATCATAAAATCATCACAAATATCCAAAAACATCAATTAATTAAAGGCTAGTTTAGGATTAAAGCAAAAAGAATTAAAATTTTAATTTTTTTTTTCTTCGAAGGCCGCATGCAAAGCCACCACGACACGCGGCTGGGCTGCTGCCGTGCCCGCCGGTATCGCCGCGGTTGCTGGCGTGCTCGCTGGTGGCTGCAGTGGTGGCCGACGGTGAGTGGTGATGGGCGGCCGTGTGAGAAAAAAATGAGGGGAAGGGGAAAAATAAGGAAGAAAAGGAAAATAAGATGTGTGAGAGAGAGAGAGAGATAGTTACCTTTGGGTATTCTCCACCTTGGGCAAAATTTGATTTTGCTCATATGGTGGGTATTTATACCCTCTCTCAAAACCCTCCTTCCTAAAGTTCCCTTCCTTCCCTTAATGATCTCTTTCCCATTCAAACTACAATTTGACTTTGACTTTAAAAGTTACCTTTTATAAAATCACACGCCTCAAAATATTTTTAATTTATAAAATAAAGTATTTCAAAATTATTAAATAAAACTCTTTAAATTAGTTAAAACCCCATAAATAATTGATTTTAACTTATTTAAATACTTTGAGAAATACTATTTAAATTAGGGGTGAGTATGAGACGGGTACCTGTACCGTTAGTACTAACTGTTCGGGTACCCGATAATCAAAATTCCTAAAAAGTGATATCCATAACCCGAACCAATAAGTTCGGGTACCCGGACTTCGGGTACCCGAATTTTCAGATCGGTTATCGAGTACCCAATAAGATATCCAATAATGATAATTAAACTTAATTATGTAGTTATTATGATATAATTTACCACTAATTAACAACAATATCATATGATTTTGACCAAATTATTAATAATATTACTAATCATTGATATTATAAAGTAATTATGAAGTAAAGTAAGAGTTTAGATTTTAAAAAAATAGATTTAAATAGGAAAAAAAAGCAAAAAAATGCTTATCGGATCGGATCGGGTAATCGTTAATTTTAAAATGATAACCAATAACCATACCCGATAATAAATTATCGGAACGGGTACCCGAACCGTTATGGTTATCGGATCGGGTACCCTAATTTTCGAAACGGGTACGGATCGGTTTTTCGGGTAGTTTTGCTCAGCCCTAATTTAAATTAGAAATACGTATAAAAATACGGGGTATTACATACAGAGACGTGCATAAAAACATAAATTTCAGATATTCAAACATAAACACTATACTAAGGAAAGGATTCGAGATAAACAACACTCACGGATCAGAAGGACCCATAACCTCAATTGTGCTTCTGGTCCATCCACTTATTTCCCCTTTTTTCCAATTAGGATCAATGAGCTGGAAAAGCACATCGATGCCACTCAGGTTTCCAGAAGCAAACTCATGTTAAAGATAAACCAAAAAGTAGCCAAAGGTAGTTATACATATGTTGCACTAACTATGCTTACCAGTATGTCAACTTCAACTGCATGTTGCTGGAAAGGATCAGGTTAAAGTGAATCAATCATAACCAATTTCCTCCCCTTCAAATTTAGGGCTAAGCAAAACCAATGTGACTCATCCGGCGATTTTTTGGGGACTATAAGAACCGGAATGATTACCTACAATTAAGAATTGAAAAATAGAAAACCCAAATTACTAACCACGTTTTGATTGACAATAGAAAAAGTATCATACACAAGTTCCTTTCAAAAAACTTACTGTTTTGATTTCTTGCATATTGTAGCTTAAAAACACTTTTCCGTACTTCCTAGACACATGTTCCTCATTGTCTTCTTTCAACACTTGTCGGTCTCATAACACAACGTGAAAGGTGTAACACATCAGTATAAATTATCAAACATAAAGTATGGAGGTGCAAGTTATGATAAGCCACTACATACTTCGAAGCTTGGATCCAACAGAATACGCTTGCTCCGATTGACAAACTTAGTGGTTGCCCAAAGCTTTGTATACAACACACTTGCCGTCCTCACATATTGACTGCCAACCCTGGCTCTCGGGTGTACAACAGTAAAGCACTCCCTGTGGTAGGTGACAGGATAAAGTCATATCACCTAGTCAAAATAATTCCTAAGTTCCTCTAACTATGCAGATAGGGAAGAAGGGTCGATCCATAGGGAAACAAGTGTTCCTATTCCTAATTAATTAATATAGTCTAAATTATAGAGTAACTAAATTATAGATGTGATGAAGTAAACTAAGGGAGATAAAAGTAGGGAGAAATCAATGAATAAAAGCCTAGGGTATAGGTTCACCAATAAATAATATTTCAGGGTAAAACATAATAATCAATCATCAATGCATCAATTAACCAGATCATAAAGGGCTTTCGCTACGTATTACAATCACAGAGTTAATTTACCGGCATTAAATCTCATCTCTCGAATCTCGACTTAACCATTTATAAATTAGTCTGCATATTGAAACTAAGCCTAAACATCAATTCTCATCTCTCGAATCTCGAATCAATATTGCTAAACTCATACAATTAAACCAGGCCTAATCTAATTGCATAACATTAAATCAATCAATAGGAAATTAATCAAGCATTGACAATCAACAATAATAAATTACCCCTTCATATTATTTATGGATCCCCACAAACCCTAGAAAGAAAACTACTCACACATAATTAAATTTAAACCAATCAAAGCAAATAAACAAGACATGATGAATTAAAGAAATTAATTTACTGAAATTAATAAGGAAGAAATCGTTACCAAAATTAACGGAAATAATGAGTTGAATTAAGGAATAAAGTTGTAGAGAGAGAAAACAAGAGAGAAGTTTAAGCTTAAGAGAAGATTCAAACTAATGAAAGAGAGAGATCAATGTATCTAAAGCTATTAAAACCTATTTATACAAACTCCTAAAAATCCTAATTAGAAACTAAGTGAAAAACGTCAAAAACGCCTCTCCAAAACACGCGCCCGGTCAGGCGAAGCACCGCCCGCCGGGCGCATCTTTTTGTCTTCGAAGCTTCTCTCACCCCGGTCGGGCGCGAGCTCGAGCGAAGAGTGCTTCTATTCTTCATCCGCCCTGCCCGGTCGGGCGCGCCTTTGGGCGAGGCCCTATCCGGACGGGCGAGGCTCTTGGACTCTTGATTGGGCTTCGAACCTTAGCCCAATTCGGATTTCCTCTTTTGGGACTTGATAACTCGGTCCAATGCCTCGGTATCTCATATGTCGAGCCCTTAATCACCGATTTGATGACTCTAACCTGCCTTGGGCTACGAAAGGTGGTCGTGCTCCTCCAATGCTCGTAGTTGCTCTAAATAATCCCAAGAAAATGCTCCAAAAGTACAATGCCCTACAAAACTCAACCAAAACTACGAAGACACTAGAAAACACAAATTAGTAATAAAAGTGGCTCTAAAGAGCCAAAAGCACTACTAATTATGACCAAGGGACGGGGCTAAATCACTATATAAAATAGACATATCAAACTCCCCCAAGCCAAACCTTTGCTTGTCCCTAAGCAAAGAGCTCATCAATGAATAAATAAAACATGCCTCACCCCAAATAATCAAAATAAAGTGAAGGAGTTGTGTCTTTGATAAGTGCAATTACTAGATATATCAAGGATCACTATTGTGGAGATAATAAGTTCATTCTCTTGGGGCGTCATCATCTGTTGCTAGACTATGAGAGATGATCTTTGGGCTAGTAAAATAGTCCAAATCCCGCTAGAATGGATCCTATGAGGTCACACACAAAGGTATTGGGTTAAGCAAGTAAGAAGCCCATTAATGGGCCTTATGAGCATTTAACTAATCATGAATAGGATTGGGCTAGTGTAGTTTGATTGGGATTAGGAATTGGGCTTTGTCATGGACTCTTATTTAGAGATGTGATCTATAAATAAGATCCATGCCTAGGGTTGAAAAGTTAAGTCACAATTAACTTGCAGTGAATTGTGAATCAAGGCAACCAAAATCCCAAAAACCCTAACCTCCCTCTCTCTCTCTCTCACGGCACCCCTCTTTCCCCCCTTGGACTTGCGGCCGGCCACCGCTAGTGGCGTTCGTGGTGGTTCATGGTGGTTCGTCACTAGTTCGTTGTTCATACTTCTCCGTAGAAAGTCGATTGAAGAGTTCGATCGCGACTAACTAGCATTAGTGGAGGTCTTAATCCGTGCCTGTGGACCAAGTAGAGGAATCACGCTTGGGGTTCTTTATCTCCCTTTGTTCTTGCTCGATCACTTGTGGAATCATGCTTCAAAGGTATTAATTCTAATTCTTTATGTGTTATGCATGATCTTGGGATTAGGTGCTATATGAATATGATTCATGTTTTCCGCATTCGTACCTATAAAATCCTACATAAAGAACAACCAATTCAAGGCAAATCTAACAAACATGCTTCAACATTAACCAATCTCATCCATCAAATCACTCATCCTCCCTAACAATTGTCAAATAGAGCAAACCACAAGAGCATATAGAATTCAAGACTAGTGCTCACACACTCAACTCTCATTTATGTGGCGAGTAAAAGATGTACTCTATCGCTCTCCATCCCAACCCCTTTATATGTGAACAATGCCCTCCCAACTCACACTACTACAAATCCCTTACTTTAGAGACGCAATTAGGTCGACGCCGACGTTAGTGTAGATTTTAGTTTTCCTTGTTTTTGCGACGCTTTTCTGCATTGTAGGGGTTGTGTGACATGAAAAAGCGTCTTGAAATAAAGTGCCCTGCACGTGACTCATTAATCTAGCCTGGTACTTCAAATTTTTAGTAAAAAAATAAGCGGGCTATAATTTTAGCTGCCTTAGGATTTCATTAAAATTAAAAAACGTGTAAAAAAAAATTAAAATTAAAAAAACCGCTTTTCACTCATACAGGCTACTAGTAGAGCAATGGAGTAGAAAAAAAACCCCTTTAATTCTCAATTTCTCACACAACGAAACCTAATTTTCATAATCTGCTATCATCCTCATATGATTGAATCTCCCAAACCGCTAGAAATTTTGTTAATTTGGCTTGAAATTGTTGGATTTCGTTCTTCCCCGCAGTGATTTCGTCATTTTTCGGTAATCTCCTTGCTCTTGTTATCAATTTCGTTGCTTTAATTTAGTTGATAATTGAATTTGGTTGCTTAATGTTAATATCTTATTCAAAATTGCTCTGTTTTTTCATTGCATGTTTGATGTTCTGGGAATTGCGTTTGTTAATGAGGTTTCGGAACATTGCAGATGATACGAACTATCACAATCAGGTTGTAATTAATTAAATTCCTCTTTCTTTATAGTAATTTTGATGGGTAATTGTTTTAACAATACTTGAATTAGATACGTAATACTATCTGACTTATTAAGAGGTATCTAATAGACTTTCAATCTGATTTTAAACCTGACTTTCAACCTGATTATTTAAGAGGTATCTCTACGATTTTTTTTGGGTTTGGATGGATTTGACATTGAAAGTCAGATTATGTTTATATTTCTAGTTTTTGTATTTTATTTTGCAAATTTTAACTTATTTGGGGTTTGTTGGTTGGAAGTTTTTGATAGAGATATAATGATGACCACTCTTTTCATTATATGAGGTTTAGAGTTTAAGTGATTTTTCATCAGTATTTACTTGATTATCATATGAGGTTTGTTCTCCCCTCCCACCCCCCCCCCCCCCCCCCCCGCCAAAAAAATAAAAAAATTTGATTGTATTTGTATTTGATGTTGGGTTTTGTAACTTGTAAGGTATAAATTATTGTGTTTTGCTCATTATAATCTAGATTAATGTATGTTTATATCAATAAAGATTATAATTTTGACTTTACTTGGTATAAATTGTCATAAGTATTTTTATTTCTATTTCTTAAGAAGCTATTGGTACTGTATTGTTTGTAAATTTTAAAGTAGTTGAGCATCTGTCAAGTTGCATGTTACTTGAACTAATTTTCTCTATAGCATTTCATCTGAATGACTAATCCTCCTTTGCTAAGATATATTTTAATGTGGTAATATTGTATAATATATAAACTTATTATTCTACATTTTTATAGCTATAAGCTTGGGTATTTGCCTAAGTTAGTATATTAAGATATTTTCTTCTATCTTTACTAGGATAAACTATTGTTGGCCATCCTTGATGTCTTGTAAAATCATATCAATTAAAATACTCCATAAACCTATAAGAGTGTGTAGACTATGCCAAATATGAAATTAAAGTCACATTGTTGTTATTGTGGTTGCTAGGTGAAAGGGGAGGAGCTTGTCAAAAAATAGTTCGTGAATTAATTAGTGGAGCTTGTGGTATTTAATTTGCTGCACTCAGGAGGTAATTATTCAAAATCTTTATTATGTTATATGTTGTGTACAATTTTATATGTTATTTAATGTGTTATAGATCAATAGATTGCCCTCCTAGACAGTTTAACTACACTATTTTTTGTTTAACAAAAGTTTTATTACATCATTGTACTTAAATAGTGAAATATTATTGTATACAATTCATGGTTACATGTTTATGTGCATTTTGACTATACTATGTTACTATGTGTAAGTTTCTTTTTATGTGTGAATGTTGCCATGAGGTTTTCTTTTGGCGTAACTACATTGATACATCATATATGGAAACCTTAAAAGAGAAACCTTGATAAATTATTCACCATCCTTGCTAATATTGAGAATCAATTACTTGTTTGCATATATAGGGTTTAATTTATCACTTATACTCTTCTTAATTATAAGATTAATAAAATATAATAATATAGATAAGCTTTTACAAAATGATGAATGATGGCTTATTATTGGTAGCTTGTGAAATCATTCAAATATCTCCTTATAGAGTTTATACAAGCCATGTTTTTTTTAATGTGAAATCTAAAATAAGTATACGAGGCAAATTATTATAGATCTAAGTGGTTTAAGGGTTTTGTATTATCTAATACTCATTAATAATCATTATAAATTATATATTTCGTTGTAGATATGGATAGTTTGGATACTAGTTGGATTGATTTACGAAAAGGCAACTTTGCCTATTATGACGGTTGCATGAAAT
The DNA here is from genome assembly GCF_948465745.1 of Chenopodium album. Classification (NCBI taxonomy): domain Eukaryota; kingdom Viridiplantae; phylum Streptophyta; class Magnoliopsida; order Caryophyllales; family Amaranthaceae; genus Chenopodium; species Chenopodium album. Next base: position 19,215,891 of record NC_137847.1, read on the forward strand.
TCTTAGAGCTTGCTAAGAAGAGTCTTGTAGAAGGAAAAACTTGATGCCCATATAATAAGTGTAAGGTAAATAAATGGTATCCTATGGATGAAGTAGGAGGCCACATTCTTTTTAACGGTTTCTATAGGAATTATAGAGATTGGATTTTCCATTATGAGGGTGAAGGGAGTAACAGCTTAAAGCCCCTTAGTGATCATGGAAAGGAAGTAGGTCAAGATGATATGGATGGGCTACTAAGAGAAGCTTTTAGGGTCTGCAATCCACAATCTACTACTGAATTCCAAGGCCCATCATTAAGTGAATCAAATTTTGAAGACGAAGGATCACATGACATGATGCATGAAGAGTTTAATTTTCATTGTGAGGTAGATGAAGAAATTCCTTCAACTAACTCCGAAGAAGAAGTGGCAAAGTACAAACGTCTTATGGAAGCTTCTAATGAGGGTTTATATGTGGGGTATACTACTTTCTCAAAGTTATCATTTCTATTACACTTATTTCACCTTAAGTGTATGTTCCATTGGTTTGCCGAGTCATTCAATAAGTTGCTTGAACTTCTAAATGGTGCATTTCCTCTTATCAAAGAGTTTCCATCGTCTTACTATGAAGGCATGAAGATAATCAAGGACTTGGGATTAGGATATGAGAAAATCCATGCATGTCGAAATAATTGCATGTTATATTGGGGTGAGTTTGCTAATGAAACAGAATGTCATAAATGTAATACATCAAGGTGGAAAACTCTGAAAGGGATGGAGGGTGAGACAATTGAGAAAGGGAAAGAAACATTTAAGAAAGGCGAGCCAGCTAAAGTGATGCGATATTTTCCTCTCATACCTAGATTGAAGAGGCTTTACATGTCTTCTAAAACAGCAGAAGATATGAGACGACATTTTGGTCTTGCAGATGATATGATTCTAAGGCACCCAGCAGATGGTGAGGCTTGGAAAAAATTTGATCAAAAATATAAGGAATTTGCCGCCGACCCTCGTAGTGTGAGATTGGGTTTAGCTAGTGATGGTTTTAACCCATACTGTAATACCTCGTATTTTTATACATATTTTAATTAAAATAAGTATTTTGAGAAGTATTTAATTAAATTGAAATATTTTATTAAAAGTATTTTAATTATTCATTTTAATAAGTTTAGAAATATTTTATAAAAGGAAAGTTTATTTAATTAATTATTTTATTTAAGTTGGGGTTTAATTTAGGAAAGTTTTATTTTAGTAAAGTTTTATTAGGGAAGGGATTAGGAAAGATTAAAAAAGGAAAGTTTAGGGAGAAGGGTTTCTAGAGAAGGGGTATAAATACTCAACACTTGAGGCAAATCAAACTTTGCCAGAGTGGAGAAAACCCAAGGTAAACTTCTCTCCCTTTTCTCTTCATTTTTATTTTTCTTTTTCTTTCTCTTTTTCCCCTTCCCCTTCTCGGCTCCCCCTCACCGCCGACCACCACCAGCAGCGGTGGGCGCCAGCAGCCCCAGCCGGTAGCAGCGGCAGCCACCAGCAGCTGGCGGCAGCCGGCAGTGGTGGCCAGCTAGCTGTCGGCTGCCCCCTTTATCGAACAAAAAAAAATTAAACTTTGTTTTAAAAACTAGTTTAATCCTATATCTAATTATCAATTATTAGTTTTGTGATTAGATTATGATGTTTGATTATTAGTAGCATGTAATTTAATTTTCAGATTTTAATTTTAATTAAAAAGCCCCAATTTTGAAGCCCTAGATTCATAAATTATTAATTATTGAAGGATTATGATATATAATGGTTTAAACCTTTGATTAAAGTGTTTTAAGGCTAAATTACAACAAGTTTTCATTAAAATATAATGCTGGAATTTTTGGTAGTGCATTAAAAATCAAGTTTCTTTAAGGAATTTCAATTACCCATTAATTGGGATTAAAGTATGATGTTTTAAACATAATTTCAGCTTATTTTAATTAAATTATGAGGGGTTTTATAATAGTATATATTGCTGGAAATTTGTGTAGAGAGGATTGTAATACTCTTCTATGATTTTAAATTGTAGGAGACTTCAAAGTGAGTGATTTCTATTAGTAGTGGCGATTTTAAGATCGTATTCAAAGTACGTTCGCGTACTTAGCATAATTTTATTGATGTAGTAGCATGCTAAATGTGTTTAATTGATTACAAGTAGTATCATGCTAGATTTGGAATAGAAATTATGATTTGGTTGTTATTGGTGATTGAATATTGAAGCATGAATTATTTGTGATGCATTAATGGTTGGAAAATTATAGTTTGGAATATTGTTTATGAACCACACTTTTATTTATGGCATGATAGAGAGCATGTTTAATTAAACTAAATGTTTAATTTGGTTTGGAATATCAAAAGAGAATTTTATTATGGTTCATATAATTTTTATTGATGCTTTAAGCATGGGAAAGAGCTATGTAAGTGTCTTTGTACACTAGGAATAAATTATATGGTGGTGCCTTAGTGCACTTAAGGTGTTTTTAACACCGAGGGATAGGATTTGTGGCGCTTTATGCGTTTAAGGTGTCTTTGGCACCGAGGTAGAATTAAAAAGGGTTCAACATTAAATATTATGTGGTCACTAATTATTCAAGAATTAAATTGGTATGTTTGATTGTTTGAATAATTATTGTTGATTGAATGATTATGGTTTGAGAGTCATCACCAAGTTTAATAATATGTAAATAACATAAAGTGAAAGAGATTACGCACCAAAACTCTTGGAACGTATATACCTTGAGTATGAACATATGGGGGGAGTTATGTGACTTTATATTTGATCATAACTTCTACTGGAGTACATGATGCTGTACATTCCTTTTATTATTATTATTATGCGCAGGAATTCCGCCACTTACGAGTGGTTATTGATGTTGGCACGGTTAGCTCCCGTGTCAGTAACCTCAATTTATTTGGAGGAGGTTAGTGGGAAACCCGTTCGATGCGTAGTCAACGCTAAATAAATTATGTAGTTGTCTAGTGAGAAGTTTTGTTGAATGTTGTATGCTTGAAAAACAGGTGCAACAAGGTAAGTTGTGTGTTGATAGGTAATTGCATGATATTGTGTTAATTACGCTTATGTACTCAGCTTTGCTGATTGTGTGTTTGTGTGTTTGTTGGCCTTGTCTTTATCTTGGCCCTATGATGACCCATTTTTAATGGAGAGTAGTGGAAACAAGTAGAGAGAAGCTTTTCAGGTGATGAAGCATATTCATGAATGGGCATGAGTGAAGAGCGAATCATGCTAGTTTCTATAAGTATATGATGTGTTTAATGCTTTAATTATTTATGATATTATTACTATGCATGACTAACGCAAAAGTTTTAAAATTGGTTTTAATAAGGGCCTATGATGGTTCCAAGTTGTAGGTCGATTTTATTTTACTTTGTTTGACTTTGGTTTGACTTTACTTTCGTTGATTGACTTTTCAAGTTGACTTGTTTTGAATAGTTTTGAAATTAGTCTTCCGCTGTGTGTCTTTGATAGTTGCCTTAGCCGTTTTCACAGTGGCGGTAATGTCTTAGATATTCCTATTTAAGGTTTTAAACAGGGCAAAACAAGTATTTTAAAAGAAAGGAATTTATAGGGTGTTACACATACCGTCTAATAAGTTTTCTTCCAGGAAAGGATGGAAGCTTTCTTCTAGGCACAGTCACTGATGATTTTGTGGTAAAATATCTAATAAGTTTTGTTAAGCCATATACTTTATGTAGTAATGATGTTCTATTATTACATTATTATCCTAAATTTTATGTAGGATGATGCAAAAGCCAAGGTTGAAGACTTAAGGATGTTATACCCTTCTAAGTCTCAACAGGAACTCGAAGATGAAGCCTTTGAACAGACCATGCATGGTGGAGAAATCCCTGATCGTCCTACAGGTTACGGATTTGGGGTCGGAAGAATGACATTTATGGGGTGCATGCTTTGCTAAGGAAGGATGGGTCTCGAAAAATTCGACAAAGGCCTGTAATAATGGATACTAATGTTAAAGAAGAAGTGTCTGCTCTGCAACAAAAAAAAAATGAAGTACTTGAGAAGGAAAATGAAAAGCTAAAAGACCAAGTACAAGAGAATAACAATCTTCTTAAAACACTTATTGGACAATTCTCTCAAGTTGTCAGTGCAGTTTGTGAAGGAAAGAGTTCAACATGACTTATGGATTGTGCTAAATAAATCTTGGGAGTGGCAAACCAACAGGTATCTACTTATTATGATTTTATTAAATTACTGTTGTGTAGGAAGAATGAGAGAATTAACTATTTTTCAGATTTAATTCCTTGTATTTCCTGTGTATTGTTTTTCTTTGCACGCCAATCTATTTCTTCTTTATATTAGTGCTTTATGCTGAAAAATCTTTTTCCCTTCTTCCACCATAGAGTGTTGATGCATGATATATCATTTATGTTCCTTTAAATTTGTAATGATTTATGTAAATCTGGTGTTAGTTTTTATATAGGCTATACTGCAATAAAATGTGATTTACTAAGTCTGGTCTTTCAAGGTCCTGTGACTGGCTTCGCCGTATCGTCTCCATCTAGGTTTACTCCAAATGCACCATCAACAATGAACACATTTTTGCAGGGTGTTAACTCAGGTAATTTACCTGTTGTACTCCAAAGTTCAGCACACTCCAAATGTTTAGCTTATATTTATTGGGTTTTAATAATGTATTGAAATAATACTGGATGGCATATATTAAAAGACGAATATTGCAAACTATTGTTTTTTTTTTCAGGTTATGGATGCAATGCTACAGGATAGCAAAGCTAAGGAATCTTGAGCTGCATACTTGGGAAACTAGCCTACTACAGTACTACCTATGCAAGTTATAGCTTTTAATTTCAAAGCTTAAATCTAAGGGTTTTTTTTAGCTGCTATATTTTAAGTTGTTATTCGGATGGTATATTTTAAAAATCCGGATTAGTAGGATGCTATATATTTTTTTTTGACGGGATTGTTAGGATGGTATTTTAGATAAAGTTATGTAGCAAATATTTTTGTTTGATTTTTACTTTAATTAATACAAATTTCATGGTTTAATATTATATGTTTAATTTGATTTATACATGTTACACATATATATATGTATATATATATATATTATCCCTTAAAAATAATATTATATAATTATTACAAAAAACATAATAATATAGATAACTTTTTATAAAAAAAACCTATAAAATAATTTTGGACGCTTTTTGCTGTCAAGATTATTACTACAAAAATTTCTCACCACTATCATGGGGACAGCAAAAAGCGTCGCAGTATGTTTGGGGACAAAAATTACCGTCGACAAATTAGACATCTTAATGCGTCGCAGTATTTGTAGATGGCGCATGAATATTAAATCTGGACGGTAACTACTATTATAAGGACATAAAAAAGCGTCCATAATGATGACAGAAAAAAGCATCGACAATATCTGGACATATATAGGTGTCGATACCTGCGTCACCAAAAAGCGACGCAACATTTTCGACTCAGTTTTTTGCGACGCTTTTTTAAAGCGTCGACAAAGTATTTTGTGACGCTTTTAAATGTCGACAAAATAGCAAAAAAAACGTCTCAAAAGCACGGGATTTGTAGTAGTGTCACACTCTCGTGTGTTTAAGAAAACATGCACTCAACCTAATAGTCGACTCGAAATATGTCAAGTCATCCTTTGCATTAATAAATAACTAATTTCACATTCACACAACTCTATGCACAAAGGTCGGAAGGTCTTTAAAGCTTGTAATGTAAGGCTAGGGTAAAAGGTAGGATAAATTTGGGAAAATGTGAGAGTAAAGCCATGCTTAAGGGAGCCAAATCCTAATAAAACCCAAGGTCAAAAATAAATAATGACCAAACAACTCCAACATACTCAACTCCACAAAAAATTCACCAAATACAACTCCAATCATAACAATAATTCCCAACACTTACAATTTCACTCATAAAAATATAACATTATAGAACTTGAGTGAAACAAACAAACTTTGAATGCTTTTTCTCTTCTTTTTTTTTTCTTTTTTTCCGAACTTGATTTTTTTTCCTTGAAACTTTTTTTTTTCTTGAGCAACCTTCAATTAGAACGCTTGATCATTAAACATTTTTTTTCTTTTCTTTTTTTTCTTTTGAAGTTCACTTATTTTTCTTCACTTTTTTCTTGAACTTCTTTTTATTTTCACTATCACGCTTTATTTTTTCAAGAAATTCAACTTTCAAAACCATCAAAAACAAAACACAATTAAGAACAAAACAACTTCTCATAACCACCCAAATTGTGCATATAATAAGCACACCACAAACTCTCTCATCTCACTCCCTAATAGCTCCTCCAAGCCAAGCTTGGGACTAGTAACCAATGGGGCAAAATTGGCTTGTAATGTGGCTAACAAACAACAAATAGTTAAGGCAACAACATGGGTAGCAAGAAGGGAACAAATGTATCTAGTTTTATCTGAAGGCTACCTAAAGAACAAATGCCTTCGTCCTCCTCAATGTGCATAATATTGAGCCATACAAACATTACTCAAAGTTGTAAACCAATACTCAAACATTGACATACCGGGAACTAACACACAATTCCTAACCAAATCAACTAGTCAAGCACTATATTCACAAACAGTTGGGCAAAATTGACGCATGTTAGGGCATCCAAGCAATTAAATATCAAATCATGGCTAACCTATCCACAATGTTCATCATCATATACCAAGAATCAAAACACAATTTTTAAGTATAGGGCACAGGGAAGCATGATTTACAATTCATTAGAACGTATTTTTGCATTTTTTTTATTTTTTCAATTTTTTTTTTGTATTTTTATCATTTTTTCAAAAGCAATAAAACTACACTAGAAAGAAATAAATCTGTACTAAAACACACCTAAAATAAGAGAAAGAGAAGAAGAAAGATACCATCATCCAAAAGTCTCCCCCAAGCTAACATCAGACAATGTCCTCATTGGCTCGGGAACTAGCCCAGCATGGCTAATCCTCAGCATCATCATCCATAAAGCCAGATCCGCCGCCGCTACCACTTGCACCACCAGAAGAACCACCGCCAAAATAGTTAGGGTTATAAGTCCCTCCCGGAGGCCCCCCCAAAAGGAATGTCTTGGCCATATCCATGAAAGGCCGAGTAGTCTGTGTAAATACCATGGGAGGTGGGATCGACGTATCCCTGGGGTGGTGCCTGAAACCAGTCGGGGTAGAGAGCATCGTCGGGAATAGCACCCCGACGAGCATAGTTATCAAACATGGGGTATAAAGCCCTACCCTAGTTCCTCTCAATGTAGCCCAACCGTTGGTCTATAGAACCAACCATCTGTCTAATCTCCCCATAAGACCCCTCAATACGGCCTAAGGCATGTCCTATGCTATGTAGATCCCAAACGGTCTCGGAGTCTTGCCTAGGGGGAGGTGGAGGCATATGAGGTGGTGATGGCACCAACATGGGCTCAGGCTGGGGTGGTGGTGGTGGTGTTACTTGCCCCTGGGCATGGGAAACTAAAGCATCATAGGTGTAAGACTCTTGCCCAGGGGTGAAAGGCGGTCAACTCAGGGTTAGGGAGGGGAAAGGCACGCAAAGGAGGCTCCGATCCTACCCTAACACACCAATGGGAAATTTGTTGGCAATCAAACTCTACCCAATCCAAACTCTGAAGGTGCCTACTAGTGAAATAGGTGTCCCCCCCCCCCCCCCCCACAGTTTGTGAAACCCTGAGCTCTAGCTTCACTGAAACCAGCTTTCTTAACTGCTATTCTAGTAATGAGGCCTCCTAAACGGATAGGGGTCCTAGTCGTAGTACTAGCGGTGGCATGTCTACCCAAGTGGTAGATAATGTATCTACCTATGTTCAATTTCCCGTACCCAAACACATAGTGTCCTATGCTAGTTCGTTGGTTTGGGCATTATGGGGCTCATACTGACCCAAAAAACATGCGCCCGAAAATCTTTGCCAGATTTTAGGGACGGGGTGGTGAATAGGCCGGGCACTAGCATGTTGGGAGTTGGGGGCTGACAAACCAGTTGGAACATGATATATATCTTCCATTTTATATTGTTCATGCCATTGGTGGGAGTGTTTAGATTCCAAATCAAACAATTTACAAAATTCGATAAAAGTTAAACTAATATTTCTATTGTTCAACCTAAAATACAAATTAAGGCCATTTTTACTATTAACAACATTCAAAGAGGATAAAAATTCACATGTTAATTCACAAAAGGTAGGATAATGCATGTCAACGAATTTTCTCATTCCTATGTCATTCATGAATCTCCTAACATGATCATACAATCCTAAAGCTTCAAGAGTAGGGCGGTGTAACCATCGAGAAGGTATTACCTCACGCTCGTAGATTTTGATAAGCCGTTCCCGTTGGGTTTCCGTCGTTATTCGGATGCTCGACCACTGAGGAAGTTGTAGCTCCGGGTCATAGCCTTGGTTTGAGCTTGAACCAAGCCCCCCTTGTGATGTTGGCCTCTTTGATGCCATTTTTTTGTAAATGGGTTTGTAAAAAGTTTGTTTGAAATTGGGTAAAATTGGTGTAGAAATGTAGAGAATGAAGAGAGGAGAAAGATTATGTAAAAATTTTTGGATTTGGGTGAGAATTGGAAAGGAGATCTTAGAGAGAAGGTAGAGGTTTTAAGGTTTTAGAGAGAGAAACAATAGAGGAAAGAGAAATAAAGAGGAAAGAAAGAAGAAGGAAGAAGAAAGAAGAAGGTTAAAGAAGAGGGGAGGCTCGGCTGATTGTGTCGCGCCCGGTCGGGCGCTACTCCGCCCGGTCGGGCGATCTAAATATTCGACTTTGTCTTCCCCACGCCCGGTCAGGCGAGCCACCCCTTTAATTTTTCTTTAGCTCTCGCACCCGCTCGGTCGAGAAAATAGTCCGTGCTCGTCACTTCTCGCGCCCGGTCGGGCGAAAATCAATGAAATTTTTACCTTGCTCTCGCGCCCGGTCGGTTGAATTTCTTCCTTTTTGGACTCTCTTCTCACGCTCGGTCGGGCGCGCTACAGCACTTGAGTCCGATTTTTGTTTTCTTTTCTTTTCTCTAAATTTGGCTAACTCTTTTCCTCCAAACCTGTACAAAAACTCATAAAACTCATTAAATCCCCTCCTCTCTCCTTACACTAAGAAAAAGAAAGAAAGAGAACTAAACTAAAAAGAAAGAAAATACGGGTTGCCTCCCGCAAGCGCTGGTTTATTTAGGTTCCGCACGACCCTCTTACCACATGTCACTCAAGATGAACTGGAATCGATTAGGTGAAGTAATTCAACAGCACCAATCGTAGCCCCTTGATGGTATATTTTAAGTCTTTGGCCATTTACCTTGAACTCATTACCATGTTCATCGATTAGATCCACAGAACCAAACTTATTCGCCCTTTTAACAGTAAAAGGACCCGACCACCTTGACTTTAAGTTTCCTGGGAAAAGATTAAGTTTAGAGTTGAACAACAACACCTTGTCACCCTCTTTAAATTCTCTTGGAAGGATCATCTTGTCGTGCCATCTCTTGGTCTTCTCCTTATAGACACGTGCACTATCATAGGCCGTCAACCTAAACTCATCTAGTTGATTAAGTTGAACTATCCTCTTTTCTCCTGCTAGCTTAGCATCCAAGTTGATCTATTTAATAGCCCAATACGCCTTGTATTTCAATTCCACCGGGAGGTGACATGCTTTACCATACACAAGTCTATAGGGAGTAGTACTAATCGGAGTCTTAAATGCATTTTTGTACGCCCAAAGGATGTCATCCAACATATCACTCCAATCTTTCCTTGATTTTGCTACCACCTTCTCTAGAATGACCTTAATCTCACGGTTAGAAACTTAAACTTGGCCGCTTGTTTGGGGATGATAGGCTAAACCTGTCCTATGGTATACACCATACTTTTTGAGGAGGGTATCTAACTTCCTCTCATGAAAGTGAGATCCTCCATCACTGATTATAGCTCTAGGTACTCCAAATCTTGGAAAGATTGTTTTCTTAAAAAGCCTATGGACCACTTTGGCATCATTGGTAGGAGTGGCAATGACTTCAACCCACTTAGATACATAATCAACGGCGACAAGTATATAGCGATTCCCTCTTAGAAAAGGGAACGGTCCCATGTAATCAAAACCCCAAACATCAAAAATTTCAACTTCTAATATTCCAGTTTGAGGCATCTCATGCCGCCGAGAAATGTTGCCAGTCCTCTGACAAGAGTCACAAGCCTACATAAAAGTGTTAGCATCCTTAAACATAGTGGGCCAATAAAAACCGACTCATTAATCTTAGCCATCGTTTTGGTGGGACCATGATGTCCTCCATACAGTGAGTTGTGGCAACTAGTGAGAACGCCGTGAACTTCCCATTCGGGAACACACCTGCGAAATAATCCATCTGCACACTCACGAAACAAAAAAGGAGCATCCCAAAAGTAATGTTTAACATCATAAAGGAACTTCTTTTTCTGTTGGTAGGACAAGTCAGGAGGTAGAGTACCACCCACCAAATAATTAGCATAAACTGCATACCAAGGGTGTTGCTCTACAACTACATACAAGTGGTCATCAAGGAAAGAATCATCTATAGGAAGAGAATCCTTACCCTCATCATACCTGATACGTGACAAGTGATCTGCCACAACGTTCTCTGCACCTTTCTTATCCTTAATCTCCACATCAAAATCTTGGAGCAAGAGAACCCAACGGAGGAGCCTAGGTTTTGATTATGCCTTGGCTATTAAGTACTTCAAAGCTGCATGGTCAGTGAAAACAATAACTTTGAACCAACTAGATATGATCTAAATTTTTCTAAAGCATTAATAACAGCAAGAAACTCCTTCTCCGTAGTGGAATAGTTGACTTGGGCTTCATCCAAAGTTTCACTTGCATAATAAATAGCATGTAAAACTTTTTCTTTCTTTTTCATAGCATGGCTCCTAATGCAAAATCACTAGCATCACACATAATCTCGAAAGGAAGATTCCAATCGGGTGCACATATTATGGGTGCCGATATCAATGCCTGCTTAAGCCTGTGAAAAGCCTCAAGACACTCGTCAGTAAAATCAAATGGGGCATCCTTGAGTAAAAGCTGAGTTAGTGGTTTAGCAGTTTTAGAAAAATCTTTGATAAAGAGACGATAAAACCCTGCATGATCTAAGAAACTTCTAACCCCCTTAACATTGACTGGAGGAGGCACTTGCTCAATCACAGAAATCTTAGCCTTATCTACTTGTATACCCTTATCAGATACAATATGACCAAGGACTATTCCCTCTGTCACCATAAAGTGACACTTCTCCCAATTTAAAACCAAGTTGCACTCTTCACATCTTTTCAAAATTTTAGCGAGATTTACAAGGCATGCATCAAATGAAGACCCATGCACACTAAAATCACCCATAAATACTTCCATGATAGACTCTATGAAATCAGAAAAAATACTCATCATGCAACCTTGAAAAGTAGCAGGGGCATTACATAAACCAAAAGGCATTCTACAATATGCAAAGTACCATAAGGGCATGTAAATGTAGTCTTTTCTTGATCTTCAGGGTGAATTGGAATTTGAAAACATCTCGAATACCCATCCAAATAACAAAAGAACTTATGATTAGCTAACCTCTCAAGCATTTGATCAATAAAATAGAGAGGGAAGTGGTCCTTTTTAGTGGCGATATTTAATTTATGATAATCAATGCACACACGCCACCCTGTAACAGTTCTAGTGGGAATCAATTCATTTTTATCATTTTAAATCACAATCATCCCACCCTTTTTAGGAATCACCTAAACAGGACTTACCCACTTTGAGTCAGAAATAGGATAAATAATACCTACATCAAGTAGTTTCATCACCTCTTTCTTAACTACTTCTTGCATATTAGGATTCAACCTCCTCTGGGGTTGAATACATGGCTTGTAATTGTCCTCTAGATGTATCCTGTGCATACAAAAATCAGGTCTAATACCCTTAAGATCATCAATACTGTACCCTATTGCCCTTTTGTGGGTTCGAAGAACCTCTAGAAGTTGGGAAGTTTGTGGGTCATCAAGTGCAGTACTAATGATCACAGGGTATAGTTCCTGCTTATCAAGAAAAATATATTTTAGATGAGAAGGGAGAGGTTTCAGTTCAGGTTTCTTAACCTCTACAGGTTTTGATTCCTGAACTAATTTTACTACCTTCATAGTATCTTTAGGATCAAACTCTTCTATGGCAAAAGCTTTTTCTATAGCATCCACCTCACTGCTCCAAATGCTTGCATCACCTGCAGTTAAATTTCCACAAAGAACTTCCTCCAAGGGATCCCTTGCAAGAACCTGTGGTAAGCTTTCTTCACAAATATCATCCATTATATCTATGACATCAATTAAACAACAATTTTCTTCTAGCATACGTCCTTTTAAAACCTTCTCTAAATTAAAAGTAATATTATCATCTCCAACAGAAAGGGTTAGTTTTCCATTTTTAACATCAATAATGGCTCTTGCAGTATAGAGAAAAGGCCTACCTAATATAATGGGAATTTGTGTATCCTCAGCCATGTTTAAAACAACAAAATCTACAAGGATAAAAAATTTACCAACTCTGACAGGAACATCGTCTAGAATACCTAAGGGGTATTTAACAGAACGTTGCCATCTGTAAAGTAATGTTATTAACTTTCAAATCACCCATATTAAGTTTAGAACACACAGACGATGGCATAACACTAACACTAGCACCCAAATCACATAATGCTTTATCTATGAAGACATTACCAATATGACAGGGGATAGAAAAACTACCAGGATCCTTTAATTTAGGAGGGGAATTATTTTGCAATAAAGCACTACATTTCTCTGTAAAAGCTACAGTTTCTACCTCATCAAAGACCCTTTTCCTAGTCAAGATATCTTTCATAAATTTAGCATATGCAGGAACCTGAGTGATTAAATCAGTGAAAGGAACTGTTACCTGCAGATTTTTCACAACCTCCAAAAACTTACCAAATTGCTTATCAAACTTACTCTTCAAATGTCTATTTGGGAATGGAAGTTTGATAACTGGGCTCTGCACATCTCTACCCTTGTCCTGAGATTTACCCTGCAAAGAAACATTAGACAGGTTAGTTTCCTCTTGTAGCCCTGTAGGGTTAGTTAGATTAGCATTTGGTACAAGGGAATTAGGATTAGCAATAGGTTCATCATCCTTGGGCATAAGAGGCTCATCATAGTGTGAACCACTCCGTAGAGTAATTGCATTAGCATGATCCGTAGGATGGATTGGTTGCGATGGTAGAACTCCCTGCTGACGAGTTTGTAGGGTAGATGAAATCTGTGCAATTTAATTGTCCATAATTTTATTATGAGCTATAATCGAATCAATTTGTGCATCCTTACTCTCCATGTGCTTTTGCATGCTTCATAACATTGCTCTAATTTCTGACATAGCAGGGTCAGAAGATGAGGAGGGTTGTGATTGGGTTTTCTACCCAGAGTTAGGATGGTAATATTTTTGTTGTGGTGGTGGTTGTTGTGTTTGTTGTGGAGGTGGAGGATTTTGTACATTGGTACTCCGGTAGGAAAGATATGGATGGTTTTGGAGCCAGGATTATAAGTGTTGGTGTATGGGTTATTTTGCCTATAGGTTTGGAAGGCATTAACTTGCTCCATGAAACTCCTACAATCTTGCTCCCAATGTCCTACAATTCCATAATTTTCACAAAAAGCTTCATTAGTATTATTGACAGCAGAAACATTAGCTACACAGTTAGGAATAATAGTAAGATTATCAAATTTTTGGCAAATAGATGTTTACTGAGCCTGCAAAAAGGATACAGAATCAACATTATGTTTTCCTTTGTTAGCAAACCCTCTCGGATTCCCATATTGGGAATTATGAATTGCCATATCTTCGATAACTTGACCTGCATTTTTAACATTAAGATTCATGAACCTCCCACTAGCTGCAGAATCTAGAATGGTTCTACATGTATTTCCAAGCCCGCTGTAAAAAGCTTGAATCAATTGCCATTGTGCTAAGTTATGGTGGCGACATTCTCTCTGTAGATCCTTAAACCTTTCCCAAGCCTCATATATAATTTCATCTGGCTCTTGGGCAAAGTTTTGAATTGCACTTCTTAGTAAAGCTGTTCTCTCTGCAGGGTAATATTTATTATAAAAATTCAAAGCAAGAGTTTCCCAGTCAGTAATACCAAGTGTAGTTCTATTCAAACCATTAAACCACAGTTTAGCTTTTCCACAAAAAGAAAAGGGAAAAAGAATCTCCCTGATTTGGTCCCGCGTGACCCCAGCTTGCCTAATGGTATTGCAATATTGATAGAAATCTGCAATGTGAAGATTATAAGATTAGGATCTTCACCCTTAGCTCCACTGAATTGCTTCCTTTCTATCATCATGATAAATTGGGGCTTAATCTTGAATTGCACTCCATCAAGAGCCGGAGTAGGAATGAGATGTGGAAAATCTGTCAGTGACGGCTACGAATAATCGCTAAGCTTGCGAGGTGGCTGTGGAGGTGGATTCGCCATCTCCGATTCTGATTCTATAGAAACTTCCGAATCGCTAGAATCGGATGGGGGTTCCAAAGGTGGATTACCTTCAGAAGTGTCTCGTATCTGCCTGTCAAAGTTCTTCTGTCTATGAAAAGATCGTTTGATTTCAGGATCGAATGGAATGTAACCTGATCTAGAACTCCTGGGCATAAACATAGAACTGAACAAACAAATATGAGAAAATTGTCTTAAAGAACTTGCGTTCTCTAAGACAGGAGAAAATAATTTAGACTACAAAGAAATAAAAATAACCCGGCAACGGCGCCAAATTTTTGACAGGATAAAGTCGTATCACCTAGTCAAAATAAATTCCTAAGTTCCTCTAACTATGCAGATAGGGAAGAAGGGTCGATCCACAGGGAAACAAGTCTTCCTATTCCTAATTAATTAATATAGTCTAAATTATAGAGTAACTAAATTATAGATATGATGAAGTAAACTAAGGGAGATAAAAGTAGGGAAAATCAATGAATAAAAGCCTAGGGTATAGGTTCACCAATAAATAATATTTCAGGGTAAAACATAATAATCAATCATCAATGCATCAATTAACCATATCATAAAGGGCTTTCTCTACATATTACAATCACAGAGTTAATTTACCGGTATTAAATATCATCTCTCGAATCTCGACTTAACCATTTATAAATTAGTCTGCCTATTGAAACTAACCTAAACATCAATTCTCATCTCTCGAATCTCGAATCAATATTTCTAAACTCATACAATTAAACCAGGCTTAATCTAATTGCATAACATTAATTCAATCAATAGGAAATTAATCAAGCATTGACAATCAACAATAATAAATTACCCCTTCATATTATTTATGGATCCCCACAAACCCTAGAAAGAAAACTACTCACACATAATTAAATCTAAACTAATCAAAGCAAATAAACAAGACATGATGAATTAAAGAAATTAAATTACTGAAATTAATAAGGAAGAAATCATTACCAAAGTTAACGGAAATAATGAGTTGAATTAAGGAATAAAGTTGTAAAGAGAGAAAATAAGAGAGAAGTTTAAGCTTAAGAGAAGATTCAAACTAATGAAAGAGAGAGATTAATGTATCTAAAGCTATTAAAACGTATTTATACAAACTCCTAAAAATCCTAATAAGAAACTAAGTGAAAAACGTCGAAAATGCCTCTCCCAAACATGCGCCCGGTCGGGCAAAGCACCGCCTGGCCGGGCGCGTCTTTTTGTCTTCGAAGCTTCTCTCAGCCCGGTCGGGCGTGAGCTCGGGCGAAGAGTGCTTCTCTTCTTCATCCGCCCCGCCCGGTCGAGCGTGCCTTTGGGCGAGGCCCTATCCGGACGGGCGAGGCTCTTGGACTCTTGATTGGGCTTCGAACCTTAGCCCAATTTGGATTTCCTCTTTTGGGACTTGATAACTCGGTCCAATGCCTCGGTATCTCATATGTGGAGCCCTTAATCATCGGTTTGATGACTCTAACCGGCCTTGGGCTACGAAAGGTGGTCGTGCTCCTCCAATGCTCGTAGTTGCCCTAAATAATCCCGGGAAAATGCTCCAAATGTGCAATTCCCTAAACTCAACCAAAACTACGAAGACACTAGAAAACACAAATTAGTAATAAAAGTGGTTCTAAAGAGCCAAAAGCACTACTAATTATGACCAAGGGACGGGGGTAAATCACTATATAAAATAGACATATCAGTAGGCTTCCATGTTGTCGCATGCTATTAGAACTAGTCTAGGGCTGCCCAACAAAAAATACACACAATTACAATTATCACGAACATATATCCCTTTAAGAAAGGATTTACAATTCACACAAACATAACAAACTAAAGTAAGGATGTTCTTAATGTACCATTCACATCCACAGGTACATCTACCATTCACATGTATCTTTATAATTGTAACATAAAAATTTACCATTTACCTTTAAAGGTCCATGACTACCAGAAAAATGTACCACTGAAGTAATACAGGTACATCATTAACTGTAATCCCCCATGATTTTGTAAGTATTATAATTATATTTTATTAATAATTATTTGATTATTTTACGATAATTATATATTTTTATAAATATTTTGAAAATAATAAATTAATTTTAAGTTATTTAGTCATTACTAGCTATTGTCAATAATAATTTTACCCATACAAATTAAGAGCCTAATCCAAATCACCTCAAAGCCCAACTTTGCATCTTATTTCTAAACTTTGACTTATATTTGGGCCATTACCATCATCCTAACTCTACTAAAACTAGGAAACAACAAACCCATAAGCCCAAATCCTTATTTTAATCAAAGTTGATCTTACTCCTTATTTCTCCACCATAAAACTCATGTATAAACCCTTTTTTTCACACATAATTGCTGTTGCCTTCTCATACTGCTTCACGACATCAAAAAATAAAAAAAAGCATTCACTACACCTTTGTTGCTGCCAATGCCAGCCCACCACCGGCACCACCTTGCTGCCTTCGGCGACCATACCGCACCACCGTTGCCCAGCCAAGTCGCCAGTTTTGCACCCCCTCTTTATCTCTTTCCTCTTCTTTCTTTCTCTCTCTTATAAGTTCTTGTTTTAATTTCAAAGATTCAATATTTATATGATTTATTTCATGATTTTTGGTTATAATAGTTTAATTATGATTTTGGATTGTAAAAGAATGAAAATTTATAATTTTTATGATCTTTAAAGTATTGAATTAATTTTCAGATTTCTTTAATTAAGAATTTTGGGTCTAAAACCTTGATTTTTCATGTTTAGGGCTTAAACGTGATTAATTTATTCAACTAGTTACTAAGTGTTTATATAATGTTAAATCTTTAGTTTTGAAGATTAAAAATTAATTTTCAGATTATAAAAGTATATGTTTTTGGGGTTAAACTATTATAAATTATATTTTTAGAGTCCTATTTACACTACTTGGCTATTATAATTAAATTATTTTAATGGTTTGTTAAAATATCAAGTTTGAAGGTTTATTACGTTTTTAGATTTTATATAATTTGAATTTTATTGTTTTAGTATCAAAATTAAGAACTTTTATGTACATATATATATTATAAGACTACTATTTTGATAGTACAAGTATAGATTGTTGAATTTCCAAAAGATATTAACAAACTAAATTTTCAGATTTTGTTAGTAGCTTAAGTATGCTGTAATTTCATGTATAAAGTGTATTTTAAGGTTTTGAAGGAAACTTAAAGAACTATGTATAAGCTTTTGATTTTAATTAAAGGGAAGGTATTAAAGTATTGTTTAATTAGATTTTGAAAGTTTTAAAGTGAGTTAGTATTGCTGTAAATTTGGTTGTTTGGGTATTGATTGAAATCTTATTGTTAGGTTTAGGAGAGGACTTTATAGAAGGTGATTTCTAGTTCCTAAAGTGGCCAACCAATTCGTTTACTGAAGGTACGTACAAGGATATGAAAAACCTTGAATTAAGGAGCATGTTTAGGGATTTAGGAAACTTAGAATCATGTTAGGGAACTTATGGTTCATTGAAATTGTTTGGTAACAAATCTCATTGGTGGTTAGTCCTGATTGTGTATGAAATGCAATCGTGTGAAAGTTTTATGTATGCTGATTTGTCTTGTGAGTATTCTATATGCATTAACTTGCAAGATGAACTGGGAGACAAAGGTACAATAATTGGTGGATTGAATTATTTTTATTACTCGTTCACGATGATTGAAATGGAATGAGTAAAGGGGGAAATAAAGTGTTGTAAGACGAGGTTAAGGATTTGAGATGCCTTATGCACTTAAGATGTTTATACACCGAGGTAGTTAAAGGATTCAATACTAAATAATATTGTTTGTCACTAATAAATCAAGAATTGAATTGAAAATTTGAATTGCTTGAATGATTAATGTTTGATTGGTTGAACTGTTTTGCATTCAGTTGGGTTTCAGAAAGTCCGACTTCCCGCGGAATACAAAACACGACCCCAAGACCCGCTCACAATTAACATAACTAATGCATAATTAATAACACAAATAACAAGGAGAGAAAAAGACTATTTTACCCTTGTAGCGTGCTTCGCTCCTTAAAGAGCTCTTACTTCGAAAACTACTTTGAGTCTCGCAAGTGCGACAACCTACAACGGAGTCCACCCGCAAACACATCCCGTCCAGCCTTTACCCGGAGCTTAGCCGGGCTTGGCCAAAATAAGACTACTCAAGTATGTGAGCAAAAGTGTTCAACTTTATGGATGATCCTTTCAAGCTCAACTCAACTGGGTTTCTCAAATCCCATTTCTTTGGTATATATAGAGAAATCCCATGAACATTCCTCTCTCCCATCAATGTGGCAGAGTCGGTAAAATTCCTTTTTCCATTTTATTTTTAAATAAAAAATCAAAAGAAAAAGCAATGTAATCAATAATCAACAAGTGTCAAGCAAGGAGGGAGAGAGTAGGTGAGGACCACAAGGGAGGGGGGGGACCAATCCCTTGCTCCCCAAGCATCCCACAAACCACCTCACTCATCCTCTCTCAGATCCACTAGGCACGCGCCAGCTGGCGTTGCTAGCCTTGGGTGCTAAGGCTGCCCAGCTGGCTGCCTGGCCCCTTGGCTGGGCCTGTCAGCTAGTCACGTAGGCTAGCAGCCCACACCAGCATGCCACGCATCATTACGGCTGCTGGGCGTTGCTGCTAGCACCCCCACACACCAGCCCAGCAAGCGATGCTTTCTTGCGGGCTGCTGGGCGTGGCGCTCTATGCCGCTGCGCCCGTGCTAGCAGCTATCTAGCGATGCTAGCATGCGATGCCCGCACCAGCCAGCGCTGCTAGCAGGCTCAGCTTGGGGCGGTGCGCATGCTAGCACCTGTGCTCCTAGCATTCCGTTTGCTCGGGGAATTCCGATGCTAGGGGTATTTTTTTTACTTGTTGATTAGTTGATTTTTAACATCTCGTCCTCTTATTAATTCGATTTGACTTGCGACGCTCGGTCTCGACGCTCCTAACTTGATACCCGACGTCTATGCTCATAATACTCGAGTGACTCATTAATTCCTTTCCGATTAACTTGTCGTGACGGATCGTCTGTTTGCTTGGGTGTGACCCAAAGGGTTTATTCAAGATTAAGATGTAATATTTATTATACATTAATATTAATGATCGGAAGCGGCCTCTAGCTAGGCATTCCGATCACTTGACCTTATTGAATAATTAGCTTTCTAATAATTCCGAACCCTCTATCAGAATATACACTTGTTCGAAGGACACCATTCCTATCAATCCCCCACTTGTCCTTCCGGACAAGTGTGCTTTTAGTGTACAACCTATTTCCTATGTCACTTAATGTCTCTTCATGAACTATAACGTAATATTATTTGTCATCCTTATTACGTCCAGAAGTGTTTCCCAAATCCGAGTTCGACTGTCAATAAACAGATGATTTCTAAAATTCATCTGAGCATGGCCATGCATTTTCACAGTCTCGCTCTTCGAGAGGCCTTGTAAACAACAAAGACATGTTCCCTATTGTTAGTAGGGGGACATTCCCAGTCTTATACTATCAGCTTCTCTTACTAAAAGGACCTAGCCGCCCGAGTGTTGCCATTATAATCCCCATGTACGGCAGACGTTTGACGAAAATCAAAATGGACTAGTACTCAAACAAGAGAACTCACAATACTCATGGTCGAGGAAAGAGGTTCTGATAGCCATAATGAGAAGTATTCTTATGACGATTTTTAAATCTCTTAAAGTACTCTCATAGGTTGATCCGGTATAGTTCCAAACTAATCCCATGCAAATGATTTATGACCTTAATTAGGGATACTTTTCGATTATAATATTCAATGTTCACTTAATAGGTGTTTCTTTATCCAATACATTGTCTTGATACCCTATTTTGAATATTCTCAAAATCGAATGGACTCAATATTTAATCCTAAACCACAATTAAATAGAAATGGAGTGATAAAATTGCATAAAAAATTTAAATTACTCCAAAATCCGAATGGTTCATCATAGTGTTTTACATTAAAATATCCCAAAATTAATTAAAACACATAACAAGGAAATTAAAGCCAATCACCAACGTGCCGGGTTCCCATTGCCTCAACGTGCTTGTTGTGTTTCACTTGAGGCAAAGGTTTAGTAAGTGGATTGGCTACATTGTCGTCCGTTCTAACTTTACAAATTCTGATTTCACCCTTTGACTTCCATTCCCTTATCATGTGAAATTGCCTCTTGACATGTTTGACCTTCTGATGTTCCCTTGGCTCTCTGGCCTGACCAATAGCTCCATTATTGTCACAATAGAGGGCTATTGGACCCTTGATGGAAGGTACAACATCAAGTTCACCAACGAACTTACGAATCCAAACTGCCTCCTTAGCTGCTTCAGCAGCGGCCAAGTATTCGGCTTCAGTTGTAGAATATGTAATTGTGCTTTGCTTAGCACTCTTCCAACTAAATGATCCTCCATTTATATAGAATACGTATCCTGAATGCGACTTGAAGTCGTCTCTGTCTGTTTGGAAGCTTACGTCGGTATAACCTTCAACAACTAATTCATTACAACCACTATACACCGGGAACTTATCCTTGTTTCCCTTCATATACTTTAGGATAATCTTGGCCGCAGTCCAATGCGCCTCTCCTGGGTCTGATTGGTATCAGCTCGTAGCACTCAAAGCATACGATACATTTGGCCTAGTACATGTCATGGCATGATCTATCTAATAAGCAAAGCATATGGAATCTGATTCATCCTTTCTCGCTCATCAGGTGTCTTTGGACACTATTTCTTGCTTAGGGTTACGCCATGTGACATGGGTAGGTGACCTCTCTTGGCCTCCTGCATTTTGAATCGTGCTAGCACCTTATCGATGTAAGTAATTTGGCTCAATCCATTCATCCTTTTAGATCTATCCCTATAGATCTTGATGCCCAATATGTATTGTGCCTTTCCCAAGTCTTTCATTAAAAAACATTTTCCAAGCCAGGCCTTTACAAACTCTATCGTCAGAATGGTATTTCCAATAAGCAGTATGTCATCGACATATAAGACTAGGAAGGTGATGTCACTCCTGCTGACCTTCTTGTAAACACAAGACTCATCTGGATTCTTGATAAAACCAAACTTACTAATGGCTTCACCGAGTCGCAGATTCCAACTTCTGCTTGCTTGCTTCAACCCATAAATGGATTTTTAAGCTTGCATACCTTCCCAACATTGTTTTGGTACACAAAACCTTCACGCTGTGTCATGTACACAGTTTCTTCCAAAATTCCATTTAGGAAGGCAGTTTTGATGTCCATCTGCCAAATTTCGTAATTGTAATATGCAGGAATCGCTATGATGATCCGGACAGACTTAAGCATTGCGACAGGAGAAGAGTTTTCATCATAATCAACGCCGTGAATTTTCCCATAACCTTTTGCTACCAGTCTAGCTTTGTAAATGAATGCATTTCCATATTTGTCGGTTTTCAATTTGAAAATCCATTTACATCCGATAAGTGTGTAACCTTCAGGTAAATGAACCAAGTCCCATACTTGATTTTCAAACATGGAGTCCATCTCAGATCTCATGGCTTCTTGCCATTTAGCAGAGTCGGGGCTCGCCATAACTTACTTGTAGGTTGTCGGTTCGTCTCCATCCACTACTAGGATGTCCAGATTCTTGGTTATACGACACTGAGATATCTATCAGGTTGAGACTTTGGCCTCTACGACTTACGTAAGGTAATGGACTGAGCATTTGCATTGTCGGTTTGACTTTGCATAGTTTTCCCAACGTTAACAGATGTTGTTTGAGCACTTTGACTGTCAATGATTTTGTTGCTCGTCTTCTCGAACTTCACCGAGTTCGATTTTCCTCCCACTTGTCATTTTGGAAAGGTGTTCCTTCTCCAAAAAGACACCATCGCGAGCAACAAACACTTTGTTCTCGGATTTATTGTAGAAGTAATACCCCTTGGTTTCTTTTGGATAGCCCACAAAGAAATTCTTATCAGATTTAAGGTGAAGTTTGTCAGAAATTAACCTTTTGACATATGCTTCACATCCCCAAATCTTGAGAAAAGACAACCTTGGAGGTTTCTTCGTCCATAATTCATATGGATTCTTTTCTACAGCTTTTGACGGAGCGCGGTTTAGAGTTAGTGCCGCAGTTAGAAGTGCGTGTCCCCAGAAAGAGATAGGAAGATCGCTAAGACCTATTGTTGATCGTACCATGTCTAACAAGGTCCGATTTCTCCTTTCGGATACTCCGTTCCATTGTGGAGTTCCTGGAGGTGTAAGTTCTGAAAGTATACCATGTTCTTTCAGATGGTCATAGAATTCATGGCTCATGTATTCATCTAATCGAAGGGCTTTGATTTTCTTACCAAGCTGATTTTCAACTTAACTATGAAATTCTTTGAATTTCTTAAACGATTTCAGATTGATTTGACATAAGGTAGATGATATGTCTACTTTAAAAAGGTGTTTTACCCCCGTCCCTTGGTCGTAATTAGTAGTGTTTTTGACTCTTTATAGCCGCTTTTATTACTAATTGGTGTTTTCTAGTGTTTTCGTAGTTTTGGTTGAGTTTTGTAGGAAATTGCATCTTTGGAGCTTTTTCCCGGGATTATTGCGTTACAACTACGAGAATTTGAAGGCATGACCGATTGCTTTTTGACACCGAGTATTCAAGACCCGAAGTGGAGATTCGAATTGGGCCAAGAATGGAGCCCAATCCAAGTCCAGCATATAACCGGGCCCGATCGGGCAAGCTTTAGCCCGATCGGGCGGATGCCCAGAACAAGAGGGCAAAGAGAAAAGGCGGGCCCGATCGGGTGGCCCTTCGCCCGATAGGGCGCGTGTTTCTGGGGAGGCTTCGTCGACGATTACTTAGTTTCTAATTTGGAATAATTAGAGATTTTTGGTATAAGTACGAGGGAGTAGTTTTAATTTGTTTGACTTCTTCTCTTAGACTTTCTCTCACTACTTAGTTTTTAGATTATTTTTTCTCTCTACAACGTTGTTCTTAATTCAACTCCTTAATTCTGATTACTTTGGTAACGATTTCTTCTTCTTTAATCTCAGCTATTTACTTTATTTCTTTCATCATGTCTCCTTTAATTGCTTTGTTTAGTTTATATTTAATTATGTCTGAGTAGTTTTCTTTCTAGGGTTTATGGGGATCCATAAATAATATGAAGGGGTAATTTATTGTTGTTGATTGTCAATGCTTGATTAATTTCCTATTGATTGATTTAATGCTCTGTGACTAGATTAGGCCTGATCTTTAATGCATGAGTTTAGCAATATTAATTCGAGATTTGAGAGATGAGAATTTATATTTAGGCTTAGTTTCAATAGGCAGGTTAATTTATAAATGGTTAAGTCGAGATTCGAGAGATGAGATTTAATACCGGTAGATTAATTCTGTGATTGTAATACGTAGCGAAAGCCATTTATGATCTGATTAATTGATGCATTGATGATTGATTATTATGTTTTACCCTGGAATATTACCTATTGGTGAACCTATGCCCTAGGTCTTTTATTCCTTGATTTTCCTCCTACTTTTATTCCTTTCCACTTTTACTACTAGTAGTTTAGTTCTCCTTTATAATAACAAATTGTTGATGATCTAGATTATATAGATTTATTAGGAATAAATTGACTCGTTTCCCTGTGGTTCGACCCTTCTTCCCTATATTATAGTTAGTGGATTTAGGTATTATTTTTGATTGGGTGACTACGACTTTAGCCTGTCAAAATTTGGCGTCGTTGCCGGGGAAACGGTTTTATTTTTATTTCTGATTGTTTTTATAGTCTAGATTATTTTCTTTCATCCTAGAGAACGTCAGTTCTTTGGGACATTTCTCATATTTGTCGTTTAGTTCTTTCTGTATGCCCAGGTGTTCCAGATCAGGTTATATCCCATTCGACCCTGAGATTGAACGCTCTTTTCATAGACAAAAGAATCTTTACAGGAAAATCCTGGCGGGTTATGGGGATAACAATAATCGCCGAGACCCTCGATCTGATTCAAGTGATTCAGAAGATCCTTCAGATTCAGAATTATAGATCACAACACCTAAGAAGCTCAGTGATTATTCGCAGCCGACACTGACAGATTTTCCACACCTTACTCCCACTCCGGCTCTTGATGGGGTGTAATTCGAGATTAAACCCCAATTTATCACGATGATAGAAAGGAAGCAATTTAGTGGAGCTAAGGGTGAAGACCCAAATCTTCAAATTGCAGACTACTGCCAATATTGTAATACTATCAGGCAAGCTGGAGTCACACAGGACCAAATCAGGGAGATTATCTTTCCTTTTTCTTTATGTGGAAAAGCCAAATTATGGTATAACGGATTAAATAGAACTGCACTTGGCATTACTAACTGGGAGACTCTTGTTTTAAATTTTTATAATAAATATTACCCTACAGAGAGGACAGCTTTGCTAAGAAGCGCAATTCAAAACTTTGCCCAAGAGCCAGATGACACTTTGTATGAGGCTTGGGAAAGATTCAAGGATCTGCAGAGGGAGTGTCCCCACCATAATTTGGCACAGTGGCAGTTAATCCAAGCCTTTTATAATGGGATTGGAAATTTATCTAGAACAATATTGGATTCTGCATCTAGTGGGAGGTTTATGAACCTTAATGTTGATGATACAAGTCAAGTTATTGAAGATATGGCAATCCACAATTCCCAATATGGGAATCCTAGAGGCTTTGCTAACAAAGGGAAACATAGTGTCGACTCTGTATCCTTTTTACAAGCTCAATTAACCTCTATTTGCCAAAAATTAGATAATCTTAGTACTGTAAATATAGCTAATGTTTCTGCAATTAATAATAATGCTAATGAGGCTTTCTGTGAAAATTGTGGAATTGTAGGTCATTGGGAGCAAGATTGCAGGAGTTCCGTGGAGTAAGTCAATGCCTTTCAAGCTTATAGGCAGAATGACCCATACTCCAACACCTACAATCCTGGGTTCCGGAATCATCCATATCTTTCTTACCGGAGCACCAATGTTCAAAATCCACCACCTCCACAACAATCACAGGCGCCACAATAACCACAGCAGAAATATTACCACCCCAATGCTGGCCAGAAGAACCAACCACAACAACCCTCCTCATCTTCCGACCCTGCTTCAGCAAAAATTAGAGCGATGCTGGCTAGTATGCAAAAGCACATGGAGAGTAGAGATGCCCAAATTGATTCGATCATATCACATAATAAAATAGTAGATAATCAAATTGCGCAGATTTCTTCTACTCTAAAAGCCCGTCAACAGGGAGCCCTGCCAGCACAGCCAACCAGGCCTACGGATCAAGCCTTCGCAATTAATCTAAGGAGTGGTTCACACTATGATGGCCCGCCTATGCCCAGAAATGATGAACCTGTTTTAATGAATAATGCTAATCTTGATTCCATTAAACCTAACAATGTTGCTAATAGCCCTACAAGGCTAAAGAGTAGTATTAATATTTCTGATAATACATTGCAGGGTATAACTCCAGGGAAGGTAGCAGCTCCGGATAAGAGCAGTAATACTTCAAAGCCGGTTATCAAACTTTCATTCCCCAATCGTCACGTAAAAATAAATTTGGATAAGAAGTTTGGTAAGTTTCTGGAGATGGTTAAAGATTTGCAAGTAACGGTTCCCTTCACAGAACTAATTACACAAATTCCTGCATATGCTAAAATTCATGAAGGAAATATTGACTAGAAAGAGATCTATCAGTGAGGTAGAGACAGTCGCTTTTGCTGCAGAATGTAGTGCCGTACTACAAAATAAATCTCCACCTAAACTGAAAGATCCGGGTAGTTTTTCTATCCCTTGTCAAATTGGCAATCTGATGATTGATAATGCATTATGTGATTTGGGTGCTAGCGTTAGTGTCATGCCATTGTCTGTGTGTTCCAAGTTAAATATGGGTAAATTAAAAGCTACTAATATTACTCTACAAATGGCCGATCGTTCTTTTAAATATCCCTTGGGTGTTTTAGAGGATGTTCCTGTTAGAGTAGGTAAATTTTATATACCTGTTGATTTTGTTGTTCTTGATATGGCTGAGGATATGCAAACCCCAATTATTTTGGGTAGACCATTCCTTAACACTGCAGGAGCAATTATAGATGTGAAATGTGGCAAATTGACACTATCAGTAGGGGATGATAAAATTACTTTCAATTTGAATAATACCCCTAAAATCCCCATGACAGAGGAGAAATGTTTTAGTGTTAATGTGGTTGACAATTGTTTTAATAAGCCCCAAGCTCTTGCAAAAGATCCCTTGGAGGCGGTATCTTGTGTTACATCTTCTACAGAAGAAATAGACAAATGGCAAAAGGAAGTTGATGCAATTGAAAGAGCCCTCTACACTGTCGGTCTTGGCTTTGAAGATGAGAAGGTGGAAATAAACAAGCAAGTTATGGAAACTGAGCCCATAGTGAGTGTTCCACCAGATCGAGTTGCAACTACTCAATCCAGTGACAATTTGAAGCAACCATCGGTCAAAAAGTGGCCTCTTGTGTGTAGTAGTGAAGAACCCCCAGTTCACGACAAGGAGGATCCACCAGATAAGGTGAATAGGCGTCCCACAGGGTATGTCAAGAAGCCGCGTTGTGCTCTAAACACCGCTCGACCGGGTGAGAAACCACCCAATCAAGCGGTAGGCCAAGGGTCCTAATTTTTAAACTTGGTAAGAGGGTCGTGCGGGACCTAGATAAACCAGCGCTTTGCGGGAGGCAACCCGCATTTCTTGCTTTCTAGACTAATTTTTCCTTTCTTTTATTTCTCTTTTTTGAAAGGTGAGGAGAGTGCAATTTTACCTTTTCAAAGTGTTTTTGCACAGGTTTTGAATAACAAGTAAAAAGTCTTAAAGAGAAAAAGTTAAAGAAGATTGAGTGTTCCGAGCTGGGCATTCGCCCGATCGGGCGAACCTTGAAAGTGAGGATCAAATTGAGCTTTATTCTCGCCCGATCGGGCGAACCTTGAAAGTGAGGATCAAATTGAGCTTTATTCTCGCCCGATCGGGCGATCATGCCAGATCGGGCGTGAGAGTGAGCCAAAAATCGAGTGAAAAATCTCCCGATCGGGCGACCCCTACCCGATCGGGCGCGCAAGTGAAGGAGAAATCGAGTGAAAATTCGCCCGATCGGGCGCGGAATCAGAGAAATCGAGTGCACAAAAAGAAATCCCGGGCGAAGCTCCCCCAATCGGGCGAGAGAATCGAGCAACATTCGACCCCCTCTTGCGCCCGATCGGGCGGAGCTCACCCGATCGGGCGCGAAACCCAAGAAACACACTGCTGAAGATTCGCCCGATCGGGCGCGCCTTTTACCCGGGTTTACAAACCCCCTTTTCCCCTTTTTCTTTTCACTTTCTTCCTTATTTCTCCTCCTTCAAACACTCTTTCTCTCTCTAAACTCCATTAACAAAACCCCTAAACTCACTTTCTCTTCAAAATCTTCTCAAATTCTTCCATCCAAACTCAAATATTTTTACATATTCTTAATCCTCTCACCTTCCTCTACATTCTCCATATATTTTCCACTACTTTCTCTCAAAATTTTTGAAAACCCTAAGAGTTAGAAAGCTTCAAAGTTTGTCAATTCATCTTCAATGGCTCTCAAACGATCAAGGACACAAAGGGGCGAGAGTTCAAGGCAGCAACAACCACCTATGGTAGACCCGGAGCTCCAAATTCCGGGGTGGAGCGAGGTGGTGGTCACCTCCGCCGAACAAAAGGCTAGGATGCTCAACCTCATTATGAGGTAGGTAATTTCTACCCGTTTTGTTCATCATCCCACTCTAGCTAGATTAGGAATTGATAAACCTGTGGAAAAGTTGTTTAAGGGTATTGGCATGAGTGGTTTCTTTCAAATGCATTATGATACATATGATTATTTGACCGTGGAATTTATTTCTAGCTTTAATGTGATTAAATCTAATGCTATTATTACTCATGTTCAATTTCGATTACTTAACAATGATGTGAGAATGACCTTGAAGGAATTTGGTAAATTGTTTGAGTTAAAATCCGATAGACCCATTGAACCATCCCAAGACCATATTGGCGTGATCTATCGAGCTTTCACGGGGGAGGGTTCAATTAACCTCCAACATGCCAAGGGAACTTGGATTCTGCATCCCGTGCCAAAATTTTGGCAACGGTTTGTTGGCCTCACCATCTTCGGGAGGCATGAACCGGCCAATGTAAGGAGGGATGAGCTAGAGTTGTTGGCCTCCTATGTGATCCCTAGAAGTGAGAAATTGAACATCCCGCATAGGATAGCCCAACACTTCCAACGGGTGGCCAATGCGGCCAAGGGTGGTAGGTCTAGGACACCTATTTGTTTTGGTGGGTTGGTCACCCACATTGCGGTCAAACATTTAGGTTTCACCCCTACCGACCATAGGAAAGTAGAAGGCTCTACCCTTATGGACTTTGCATATCTAGGAGGCCTTAATTGGATCCAACCCATTGGTGGCGTGGCGTGGTGGATAACTCACCGAGAGTCGGGTAAGAGGGACCAAGCCTTTAAGTTACCTAACCCCGCCTTGACTAAGTTTGAGAAGGGTAAGCCTTCCTATAAATTCGAGTTAGGTGACCAAGGGGAGGCACAAGCGGCTCACCATACACCACCCCACCCACAACCTCCATTCCAACCACCACCTCAACCCTACACACATGACATCCCTACCTCTTCCGTTGACTATAACATTGATCCTAATGCCCCATACGACTTCTCGGCTTTTAGGAGCCAACTTGATAGGATTGAGAGGGGACAAGGAAGAGTAGAGGGTTTAGTGCAAAACCTTGACACTAGAGTAGGTTCTCTAGATATGCGGGTTGGGTATATGGAGAGAAACCTAGGGAGGGGTTTATACCCCATGTATGATGACTATGCCCGCCGAGAGGCTATTCCCCCCGAGGCTCTTGTTCCCGATTGGTTTCAATACCCCCAAGGAGGGTATTCGACCCCCAGTGCTTATGGTAGTTATGTGGACTATTCTTTGGTCCATGGTTATGGGGCTGATGCTCCTTTTGGTGGGTATGGAGGGAATGTGGACCCTAACTATTTTGCAGGTGGTTCGGGTTATGGAGGTGTTGGTTCGAGCCATGGAGGTGCCAGCTCTAGCCATGGCGGAGGCTACTCGAGGATGGACGAGGATGAGGATGAGGAGTAGCTACTCCTAGCTACACTTCCAAGTCAATGAGGGCATTGCTTGATTTGGCTTGGGGGAGATGATCTTGTGCATATGGTAATTCTCTCTCTCCTTTCTATGTTTATTGCTTTCTAGTATAGATTTATTTGCTTTCTAGTGTAGTTTTTATTGCTTTCCTATATGAAAAAAATACAAAAATACGTTCCAATGAATTATGCATCATGCTTCCATGTGCCCCATACTTGAAAAATATTGTTTTGATTCTTGGTATATGATGATGAGCATTGTGGATTTGTTGATCATGATTTGAAGTTTGATTGCTTGGATGCCTTAACACGCGTCAACTTTGTCCAACTACTTGTTAATATAGTGCTTGACTAGTTAATTTGGTTAGGAATGTGTGTTAGTTCCTGGTATGTCAATGAATTTGAGTATTGGTTTGCAACTATGAGTAGTGTTTCATGGCTCATTATTATGCACATGAGGAGGAAGAAGGCATTTGTTCTTTAGGTAGCCTTCAGATGATATTAGTTACATTTGTTCCCTTCTTGCTACCCTTGTTGTTGCCTTGACTTTTTGTTATTTATTAGCCACATTACAAGCCATATTTGCCCCATTGGTTACTAGTCCCAAGCTTGGCTTGGGGGAGCTATTAGTGAGTGAGGTGAGGGAGTTTGTAGTGTGCTTATTATTTGCACAATTTGGGTGGGTTTTGAGAAGTTATTTGTTCTTGATCGTATTTTATTTTTGATGAGTTTGGAAGTTGAATTGTCTTGAAAAAATAAAGTACGGTGATATGAAAGAAGAAAAAAGAAGTTCGAAAAAAGAAAAAAAAATGTTTAATGTTCAAGTGTGCTAAGTGAAGGTTGATCAAAAGAAAAGAAAGAAAAAATTGAGTTTCAATGAAAAATTCATGTTTGATAGTTTAGAGTTTGTGATTCACTCGAGTTCTACATTATTATATTTTTATGAGTGAAATTGTAAGAGTTGGGATTGTTTGATATTTTTGGAGTTGTATTTGGTGGATTTTTATTGGAGTTGGTTATGTTGGAGATGTTGATCATTATTTATTTTGATCATGGGTTTTATTAGGATTTGGCTCCCTTTAAGCATAGCTTTTCTTTCACATTTTCCTAAATATATCCAACCCTTTTTCCCTAGCCTTACATTACAAGCTTTAAAGACCTTCCGACCTTGTGCATAGAGTTGTGTAGATGGGAAAGTGTTGTTTATAAATGCAAGTTATGATCTTACATATTTCGAGTCGACTAGTAGGTTAAGTGTATGTCTTTTTAAACACACAAGAGTGTGAGTTGGGAGGGCATTGTTCACATTAAAGGGGTTGGGGTGGAGAGCGATCGAGTACATCTTTTACTCGCCACATAAATGAGAGTTGAGTGTGTGAGCCCTAGTCTTGAATTCTGTATGCTCATGTGGTTTGCTCTACTTGACAATTGTTGGGGAGGATGAGTGATTAGATGAATGAGATTGATTGACGTTGAAGCATGTTTATTGGATATGCCTTGAATTGTTGGTTCTTGATTTTGATTATTTGGGGTGAGGCATGTTTTATGTATTCATTGATGAGCTCTTTGCTTAGGGATAAGCAAATGTTCGGCTTGGGGGAGTTTGATATGTCTACTTTATAAGGTGTTTTACCCCCGTCCCTTGGTTGTAATTAGTAGTGTTTTTGACTCTTTATAGCCGCTTTTATTACTAATTGGTGTTTTCTAGTGTTTTTGTAGTTTTGGTTGAGTTTTGTAGGAAATTGCATCTTTGGAGCTTTTTCCCGGGATTATTGCAATACAACTACGAGCATTTGAAGGCATGACCGATTGCTTTTGGACACCGAGTATTCAAGACCCGAAGTGGAGATTCGAATTGGGCCAAGAATGGAGCCCAATCCAAGTCCAGCATATAGCCGGGCCCGATCGGGCAAGCTTTAGCCCGATCGGGCGGCCCTTCGCCCGATCGGGCGCGTGTTTCTGGGGAGGCTTCGTCGACGATTACTTAGTTTCTAATTTGGAATAATTAGAGATTTTTGGTATAAGTACGAGGGAGTAGTTTTAATTTTTTCTCTCTACAACTTTGTTCTTAATTCAACTCCTTAATTCTGATTACTTTGGTAATGATTTCTTCTTCTTTAATCTCAGCTATTTACTTTATTTCTTTCATCATGTCTCCTTTAATTGCTTTGTTTAGTTTATATTTAATTATGTCTGAGTAGTTTTCTTTCTAGGGTTTATGGGGATCCATAAATAATATGAAGGGGTAATTTATTATTGTTGATTGTCAATGCTTGATTAATTTCCTATTGATTGATTTAATGCTCTGTGACTAGATTAGGCCTGATCTTTTATGCATGAGTTTAGCAATATTATTCGAGATTCGAGAGATGAGAATTTATATTTAGGCTTAGTTTCAATAGGCAGGTTAATTTATAAATGGTTAAGTCGAGATTCGAGAGATGAGATTTAATACCGGTAGATTAATTCTGTGATTGTAATACGTAGCGAAAGCCCTTTATGATCTGATTAATTGATTCATTGATGATTGATTATTATGTTTTACCCTGGAATATTACCTATTGGTGAACCTATGCCCTAGGTCTTTTATTCCTTGATTTTCCTCCTACTTTTATTCCTTTCCACTTTTACTACTAGTAGTTTAGTTCTCCTTTATAATAACAAATTGGTTACTTGATAATCTAGATTATATAGATTTATTAGGAATAAATTGACTCGTTTCCCTCTGGTTCGACCCTTCTTCCCTATCTGCATAGTTAGTGGATTTAGGTATTATTTTTGATTGGGTGACTACGACTTTAGCCTGTCAGTAGACATATCCATATCTACTATAGTTGTGTGTGAAGGTGATAAAATATCGATAACCATTCCTTGTGGGTGTACTCATTGGCCCGCATACATCGGTGTGCATTAGGCCCAATAGGTCACCTTCCCTTTCTCCAACTTGGAGAATGACTGCTTTATCATCTTGCCTAATAAACATCCTTCACAATTCTCAAATGATTCTAAATTGAATGAGTCAAGAATACCTTCATGTAGAAGTCTCTTGATGCGTTTGATGTTAATGTGGCCAAGACGACAATGCCACAAGTATGTTTGATTTGACTCAACGATCTTAGCTTTCTTTGTGGTATTATTAACATTATAAACTTGTTTGTCTAACGAAAGCACATTTGGATAAACATGTCATGCCATAAAACATATAAACAAGACTTTTAAAACAATCACTATTACAGTCTTGTGATCTAACAAGCTGACGTCCAACGCCAAAATATCAAAATATGTTCAACAATAAAACTAAAATAAGTTCTGTTTTTTAAGACAAACTATGCGATTATAAGTTTGATGGACAGATTGTCTTCTTCTTCAGCTTGTAAATGCACATCCACTTGTGAAGCTCTTCTCACTTAGTTCCTGAAAAAAGGAGCATATAGTGAGTCATTTGGTATCTAATACCTTTATGAATTCCTTATATTCAAGTAATGGTTTATAAAGAAGATACCTGAGGTGAGAGCTACTTTTCCCTTCGCCTCATCTTCTAGGTACTCGTTGCATTCCCTTTTGTAGTGGCCTTTCTTACTACAATAGAAGCACCACATCTTTGCCTTGTCTTTGAACTCCCTCTTCTTAAGCCTTAGAGAGAACCTAGTACCCTTGCAAGAATCGGCTCTACGAAGCTCTTGAACAACAATAAGAATTTATCTCGATTGGCCGTCAAATGCATTTTCAATGCAACATAGCCCGAGTGGAGTGAGCTTACACTAGTAGAAAAAATGTTATTTGTAACACCCTATTAGTAACTAGCTTAACTCGCGTTAGTTACAACTAGAGTATTAGTAACTGGCATAAATAGTGCTGGTTACAAGTAAAATAGTATTAGTAACTGGCATAACTAAGGTCAGTTACAAGTAGTAGGTCAATGATAGGCTGACCAAGTACTAGTAACGGGCTCAATGAAGGCAGCTCCAAATAATAAGTCAAACTTTGTTGACCTTATTACTTGTAATGGACTTATTTAGGTCGGTTACTAATTTCACTCTTTTTATTTTGGAAATTATTAGAATATTTTGCGGCTCCGTGCTTCCTCCTTCACCTTCAATATTTTTCCCCATTTTTTCACATAAACTCACAACTTCTTTCTCCTCTAGAAGTGCTCTAAAATTCCTCTAAAGCTTATTCATCAAGAATAACATCAAGGTATGCTCTCAATCTCCACCTAATTTATAAATTTTTGATTAATTTTACTCGATTATTTGATAACCTTCATAGCCGATACTTCCTTCGTCATCACCATCACCGACTCAACACCTCTGGTCGTCTTCGCCTTGCTCCGACCGCCTTCTCATTCTGCCGGAATTATTCTTCGCGTTTGTCTCTCTCAAGGTTACTTTTCTCATTTTACATTTTCCTTTTTTGAGTAATTTAGTTTTAGGGTTCTTCAATTTCATAATGTCCTGAATTCATTTGTTGATGTTCGATGTTGATTTATATTGAAATGTGGACTGATTTTGCCCAAATTGAGGTATTTTATGCAGTTTAGGTTTTTTTTTTTTTTCAAGTAATCTATTACTATACGGATATACAAACTATTAGTTTCTTTGCATTACGTTTCTGGAAATTTGAATTAATTTTTTCTTGTTTTCTATTAGGATCATGAAAGCAAAATGAATAAGTAAATATTGAAATTTTGAATAGTAATCTAGAAATCGATGTATATTTTCCTAACAATTGTATGTATGAAGACAAATATTTTGATGTAGAATATAGGCAAACTGTCAGAAGATTATGAGAATTTGTATGTTATACAAAAATTTTAGAAATATTCCTACTTTTAATATAGGCTGGAAAATAGAGGATGATAAAACCATTAGGATTTTGTCAGATATCTAGCTAGCTATGTGATAAATATTGATTGAAAATATAATCGTAATATCAATAATGAAATTCCGAAGTTAATGAATTTATCAATCTAGACTTAATGTGCAATGTAAATCACGTAGCTTCAATCATGCTGGTGATCAACACTAAAATTGTTGTCTAAGATGTAACTTTATCGGTTTTAACATAGATGCTATGTTTTAACTTTAACTCGAGCTAATTCATAGGCTCGTCAATATATTCTTGATTTTAACATAGATGCTATGTATTTGGTGTTTGGGAACCTTTTTTTCTCTTAAATTTCCTGAGGGAATGAACACTAAAACAATAATTCTTTTCTCGCTTTTTTTCTTTTCTGTTTTGGTAAGTGTCTTGTTAGGACCGGTGGCTTAGCTTCATGGTACAAGTGAATTCCTCTGATTACATTGCTCTTGTACACTAGATTGCAGTTTGACTTAGTGCTGATGTGGTAGTAGATCTTCTGATGTGACTTAGATTCACTTAGTTCCGATGTGGTAGTAAGTGTTTGACATTGGCATTGCTTGTTTACACTAGACTACCTATGTACACTAGCAAAATTTTGCATTGAATTTTTTTTTATCATGTATACTAGACTACCAAGGTTATCAAATAGATGGAACTTGTATATGCAAATCTAGCATTGATTTCTTATTGCTTGTTCGTTGTTTGATTGTCTTTGGCCTTTGTTCTTAGTAGTTGTGTTGAGTGAAAGTTGTTACTCTTTTATATGACTGTGACACTGGACTTAAGATTTCAATAAGGTTTGATCTTTTCTTTTCTTTGATGCTGATCTAGAATGGAAATTACCTTGCAATAAATGAGAGCTACAATATAATTGATGCAGTATCAGATGCCTTTCAGAAAGGTGAGTACAATAGCTCAACTACCAAAAACGTTTCAGCCCACCAATTGCTCTGTCCTTAAGGCAGTGAAGGGGAAGAAATATGAACTTGTCTATGAAGTCGATGATCTAATTGTCAAGATCAATTATTATGTCATGGAAGGTGGATTTGATAGCATCACTACAAACCTATTATAAGAGTGACTATGACAACTTCGACTAACTATGGAGTAAGACTTGACTTTGCTTCAGACTTTTATATTTATTATTATTGCTTTTGCTTTTGTAATAACTTTCAGGAATTCATTATTCATTTCTCTATGGTTATAAGAAAGTGGTTCTTCATCATTACAGTTATGCTAAGAACATTGAAATCCAAATTCGGTTTTCTAACATTATATTGATTTTTCATGCTAATTTCATACTATGTTAGGTATGATACATGATTTCGTTGTCTATCCCCTGTTACAGAAACCTATTTATGAAGTTGAAAAACACGCCAGCAACATGAGCCTCGTTCATCCTGGTCAACTCATGCAGCTCATTACCCAGTCTTTTATATCTTTCAGCTTAGTACTAAGACGATGAAGGGTGTTTTGATTGATCATCAACATTTAATCTTGGTTATTTGTCTTCTACAAGCCCTTTGAAGCTGTAATCTATCGACTAAAAGGCACATAGATGATGAGTATGTACATTAAATTCCTAATACTGTATTGCTTCCCTCTGTTATACAGGAATTTCTTATGAAAAATTTGGTATCTATTTTCCCTCTTGAATTTGTAGAAAGTGAGGATGGTTTCATAGGATACTTTGTGCTCTATATCTTAAGATATTAAGGTTAGTCCCATCTATCATTCTTTGTACAAGTATATCCTATCATTTGGAGTATATACTTGTATAGTTTTATGTTGCATCTTCCTTAATTATTACAATAATTTTCTCTTACTGAGGTGAATGCTCTTGGGGTTAGGCTCTCAACTTCCCTATCATTGTAACTCTTGGTAGAACTTATTATGTGTGTCTTTGTTAGATGCATCTGGGGTGGAGTTCCCTCACTCCCATCTAACTTGATTAATTTCATTTTATAATTCCTTGCATTGGCCTTGTAATATTCTGAAGATTCAAAAAAATAAGAAATCAATTTGTTTTTATTGTTGAAACTTTTTAAAATTTCCCATGAGCTAATTAAGATTTTTGAGATTGGTCTATGAGGTTACATTTAACAGGTGGTGGATTTTGGATATATAATTTAGCCAATTTAAAATGATGTGATTGTTTTTTTTTTTTTTGATGATATTAAGTGGAACATATTGGTATTTTGCATTTCTTATTCCTTATTTCCCTTGGTAGAAGAATGCTATTGTATCTTGCATGACAAATAGAGGATATAATGTTTTTCCCGTATAAAACAAGTATATGATAAATAATAATTTTTATGTGTTTTACAAGCTCTTTAGAAAGTTCTTTGGGATATTTGATGGTCTCTTATTTGGATTAATTTCTATTTTAACAATGCTAAGTCTAAATATAGCCCAAGTCAAGTGATATGATATTGTAGTACAACTTCTGTAGAGTAAATTGTACTATGACAATTGTATATTGTGACAATTTTCTAATGAAACATGCTCGAAATAGTTTCCCAAGGTCTAAACATCACAATTTTACAGGTTGCTTGTACTCAATCTGTAACTGCCGCTCTCATTGTTAATTAAGTTGTTGTTGTCGCTTCTACCTCTGTTGCTGTACTGTTGTCGCTGCTGCTTCTGTCGCTGTTGTCACTGCTGCTAATACAATTGGTGCTATTAATTATGCTACCTTGTTGCAATTAATATTAATCTAACCATTGTACAATTGATCAGGATCAAATAATTGTATTATAATTATTTGGAGTACGTGTTTTGTTTGTTTAGTAGTAGCAGGTTTTAACCCATTTAACGATGGGTCATTCGATAGGATATACTACCAAATAATTGTATTCAAATCAAATATTTTAAAAAAATAATATATTTATTAATCTCGGGAATGCAATCCTTCTCAAAATTTTCATCAGTACCCCTTTCATTTTTATCACAGTGTTCTGTATTCTCAATATCAACGTCATTATTGATGGATGACCTACTAGTTGTAGGAATTATTTTCTCACCGTGCCAATACCAAATGGGATAATTTTCCATGAACCCACGGCAAAATAAATGGTTTTCTACCACACTAATCCTTCCACTTCTTCACATTGTTGCAATCACGACAAAGGCAAAAGATTGTTTTCCCTTTAGTAGTCCTCTGGTAATCTAAAGCAATTCTATAAAATTCCTCAATCCTATTCAAGAACTCAGGTTGAGTTCGATTTTCAACATACATCCAATCGCGATTCATTTCTAACAACAGATTATAGAAAAAACAAGCATATAATTATTTGCACATGTTGATACCATAATACATTACTTAATTGTGAAAAATGATGATGCACACTATAAATAATATAAACACATGTACACCATATAAAATTTCAGTCATACATCTTTTATATAATTTTGATGAATGAATACAAATGTAATTAAGGTAAAAAAATTATACCAATTTGCCTGAAAAGCCACAAAATGTGAGCAATGTTGTTGAAACCGCTCCAAAGTAAATGAAAGCCACAAAAATCTCTACACAAGGAGAAGAGATGTATAACAGATTAGCAACAACATCACTTTTTTTATGTCCAGTAGGAAAAAAGAAGAGTAAATTAAGATGACAATAGAAAGATGCATGTAGAGCAATGAGAGAGTGACAGACTTGACAACTGAAAACCGAGAAAGAGACCATAACTGCCAAAAACTAAGTAAGACATACCTCTTTTATAAATCAGAACAAAAAAATTGCAAAAACGATGTATAGAGATGAACAGAAAGCTCTTGAGCACATGTTACAACACTTGTTTAAATATTATTAGACGCATAAAGCCATATTATTTACAAACATTTACATCAACTTATGAATATCCCGATTTCCTAAGCAGTTATAACCCATATACTTGATAGGAATGGTGTCCTTCGAACAAATGTATTATTCCGATAGAGGGTTTGAAATTATTAGAAAGCTAAATATTCAGTGAGGTCAAGTGATCGGAATACCTAGTTAGAGGTCGCTTCCGATCAGTAATATTAATGTATAATTAATATTACAGCTTAATCTTGACTGGACCCTTCAAGTCACACCCAAGCAAATTAACGATCCGTCACGACGAATTAATCCAAAAGGAATTATTGAATCACTCGAGTAATATGGACATAGACGTCGGATATCGAGCTAGGAGCGTCGAGACCGAGCGTCGCAAGTCGAGTTGAATTAATAAAACAATGAGACGGTAAAAATCAATTAATCAACAATTACCAAAATACCCCTAACATCGGAATGCCCCGAGCAAATCGAGTGCTATGGGATCAAGCTGCTAGCATGGCAACTAGCATGCGCGCCCCACCATGTCGAGGCTGCTAGCAGCACTGGCTGGTGCGCAGCGCAGCGAGCTAGCATGCACATGCTACCGTTGCTAGCATCGCTAGTAGCGCATGGTTAGCAAGCATGCTGGCGCGCACGCAAGGCTAGTAAGATAGCAGCACTAGCGAGCTAGCATGCTAGCAATGGCGCGCAAGGCCTCGATCAGCAGCCCGCAAGCATGCGAGGCATGCTAGGCCGAGGCAATAGCCCGGGCAAGCTGGCGCCCAGCCAGCAGGCCCAGCCGAGGGCACCCAGCACCAGCAAGGCGGCCTTGGCGCCCAAGGCCAGGCGCACCAGCTGACGCTAGCTGGTTAGAGCCGAGAGAATGCAAGGGAGGCGGTTTGGGAAGCTTGGGGAGCAAGGCTTTGGTCCCCCCCCCCTTGTGGTCCTTACCTACTCTCTCCCTCCTTTCTTGACACTTGTTGATTAATTATTGCATTGTTTTTTCTTTTGATTTTAGATTTTAAAATAAAATGGAAAAAGGAATTTTTACCAACTCTCCAACATTGATGGGAGAGAGGAATGTTCATGGGAATTCTCTATAAATACTAAAGTATTGGGATTTGAGAAACCCACTTGATTTGAACTCAATAAGGCATCTCCCAAAGTGAGAAAACCTTTAAGTTCATAAAAACTCGAGTAATCTTATTTTGGCCTAGTTCTTCTAAATTCCGAGTAAGGACCGGACGAGTCGTTGTTGCGGGTGGATTTCCGTTGGAGGTTGTCGCACTTGCAAAACTTGTAGCTTTCGAAGTAAGAGCTCATACAGGGAGCGAAGCACGCGCCAAGGGTAATATTGTCTTTCTCCTTGTCTTATTAATTATACTTATTAGTTATATTAATTGTGAGCGGATCTTGGGGTCGGGTTTTATTTCCGCGGAAAGTCAGACTTTCCGAAACCTAAGAGTAGTATCGGAGCCTTGCTCATTTATTTTTGTAACTAATATTTTCAAGGTGTTAAAATGGCTTTAATTTCTGGTTGTGGTTGCTAATTAGATTAGTAGCTCGATTTTATTAATTTTAATCTTGTTTTAATTAGAATTTTGGCTACCGAACCCAGATTTTCACCCAAGACTAGTGAATTTTGGGTGGAAACGACATTCTGGAAAAGATTCAACCCTTTGAGGATTGTGAAAAAGCCAAATTCTACCCAGAAATGCCTGTTTTGAGGGATTTTTTCGTTTTGACGAAAAATTTTAAATCTTTTAAACCTTGAATCTTAATGGCATATTAATTGTGATTATGTGTTTGGTTCTTTCCTTTAAGCTTCTGCAATTTTAGACCAATTTTGAGCATGATTACTATGTAGTAATTGGTGCTTAAATGGCTGGCTCATTTTTCACATAAACTTGAAAATTCACATTTTTGCAAATTAATTGCTTCAAGTGTGAATGTTTATGGTGATTTTGTGATTTTGAGTCCCAAAATGTGTTAAAGATTCAATCTTTAATTATTTATTTGGTTGGATCTTGACTTACTAGATTCCATGATTGAACTTTCTTGATTTAACCATTTATTGAGTTAATTAAAGTCATAAAGTTTCAAACTTGTGATTGAAATTTAATTAATCTTCATATTGGAAGATGTAATTTTTTCAAAGATTCACAAGTTGAAGTTGGAATTTTTAATTGAATATTTATGTTATTGTTCCAACTCCCTTTAAATTTTGTCAAATCTCATGATTAATTTATGTTGATTAAATTAATAGTGAGAATAGCCGTTCATTTTTGTAGCATCAAGTTGAACCAAATTTTATTTAAAAGAATAGTTCTTGGATTAATTTGGTTTGTGCACTTAAATGAATTTATTAAGTTGGGCTTGTTTTATTTTCATTTTGCTTAAATGTTGATTCTAAAATCAATTTTATGTCACACAAAAATCGGGAAATAATCCCGAGGCACATGCACACAAACCGAGGCACAATAGCCACGAGCATCTCTCGGCTAGCTGGGCTGCTCGCGCAGCCCACATGTGGCTTCCGAGGGATGCGGGCTGTGCGCTTGGTGCGGGCAATGCTGGTGCAATGTGTGCGAGCGGTGTGTGCTGCCTTGGTGCACGAGAGCCATGTGCGTGATAGCCGTGGCACAGCAACAGTTGTTGCGGCCATGGCGCGCTGCATGGTGCGAGGGCTAAATGTGCATGGTACATTGCTCGTGTAGCAATGTGGTGCGATGCATGGTTGCGATGTGCATCTAAGAGATGCATGAGCTTACGCAACAAGGCTATTATGGCCGTGACTTGTTGTGTGAAAGTTCACTAATGTGGTCGGTGTAACGCTCAAGCGACATCATAACCCACTCCCACGTTCATTGAGCATCGAGTGGTTGAGCGAGTAGTGGTCTGAAAGACGAACAACTGTGAAAGCATTTGCTAAGGATGTTTTCATTAATCAAGAACGAAATTTGGGGGCTCAAAGATGATTAGATATCGTCCTAGTCTCAACCATAAACGATGCCGACCAAGGATCAGCGGATGTTACTTTTAGGACGCCGCCGGCACCTTATGAGAAATCAAACTTTTTGGGTTTCGGGGGGAGTGTGGTAGCAAGGCTGAAACTTAAAGGAATTGATGGAAGGGCACCACCAGGAGTGGAGCCTACGGCTTTATTAGACTCAACACGGGGAAACTTACCAGGTCTAGACATAGTAAGGATTGACAGACTGAGAGCTCTTTCTTGATTCTATGGGTGGTGGTGCATGGCCGTTCTTAGTTGGTGGAGCGATTTGTCTGGTTAATTCCGTTAACGAACGAGACCTCAGCCTGCTAACTAGTTATGCAGAGGTATACCTTCGTAGCTAGCTTCTTAGATGGACTATAACCTTTTAGGCCACGGAAGTTTGAGGCAATAACAGGTCTGTGATGCCCTTATATGTTCTAGGCCGCACACGCGCTACACTGATGTATTCAACGAGTCTATAGCCTTGACCAACGGGTCCGGGTAATCTTTGAAATTTCATCGTGATGGGGATAGATCATTGGAATTGTTGGTCTTCAACGAGGAATTCCTAGTAAGCGCGAGTCATCAGCTCGCGTTGACTACGTCCCTGCCCTTTGTACACACCTCCCATCACTCTTACCGATTGAATGGTCCGGTGAAGTATTCGGATCGCGGCGACGTGGGCGGTTCGCCACCGGCGATGTCGTGAGAAGTTCACTGAGTCTTATCATTTAGAGGAAGGAGAAGTCGTAACAAGGTTTCCATAGGTGAACCTGCAGAAGGATCATTGTCGAAACCTGCCCAGCAGAGCGACCAGAGAACATATTTATCATGAACAGGGAAGTGGCGAAAGCCCCTTCCCCAAGTTAGGGAGGTGCTCCGCCTTGGTGGGGCATCTTCTCTGTAATACCTCGTATTTTTGTACGTATTTTAATTAAAATAAGTATTTTGAGAAGTATTTAATTAAATTGAAATATTTTATTTAAAGTATTTAAATTATTCATTTTAATGAGTTTGGAAATATTTTATAAAAAGGAAAGTTTATTTAATTAATTATTTTATTTAAGTTGGGATTTAATTTAGGAAAGTTTTATTTTAGTAAAGTTTTATCAGGGAAGTGATTAGGAAAGATTAAAAAAGGAAAGTTTAGGAGAAGGGTTTTTAGAAAAAGGGTATAAATATTCAACACTTGAGGCAAATCAAACTTTGCCCAGAGTGGAGAAACCCCAAGGTAAACTTCTCTCCCTTTTCTCTTTATTTTTCTTTTCTTTTTCTTTCTCTTTTTCCCCTTTCCCCTTTTCGGCTTCCCCCTCACCGCCGGCCACCACCACCACCGGTGGGCCGTAGGCGCCAG
Organism: Chenopodium album; assembly: GCF_948465745.1. Classification (NCBI taxonomy): domain Eukaryota; kingdom Viridiplantae; phylum Streptophyta; class Magnoliopsida; order Caryophyllales; family Amaranthaceae; genus Chenopodium; species Chenopodium album. Next base: position 19,258,618 of record NC_137847.1, read on the forward strand.
CCACCAGCAGCACCAGCCTGCAGCTGGCGACAGCCGGCAGTGGTGGGCGGCTAGCCACCTTTTTCGAACAAAAAAAAAATTAAAACTTTGTTTTAAAAACTAGTTTAATCCTAGATCTAATTGTTAATTATGAGTTTTGTAATTTGATTTTTTGATGTTTGATTATGAGTACTATGTAAATTAATTTTTAGATTTTATTTTTAATTGAAAAGCCCCAATTTTTGAAACCCTAATTTCTTGAATTATGAATTATTGAAGGATTATGATATATAATGGTGTAAACCTTTGATTAAAGTGTTTTAAGGCTAAATTACAGCAAGTTTTCATTAAAATATTATGCTGGAATTTTAGGTAGTGCATTGAAAATCAAGTTTCTTTAAGGAATTTCAATTACCCATTAATTGGGATTAAAGTATGATGTTTTAAATATAATTTTAGCTTATTTTAATTAAATTATGAGGGGTTTTATAATAGTATATATTGCTGGAAATTTGTGTAGAGAGGATTTTAATACTCTTCTATGATTTTAAATTGTAGGAGATTTCGAAATGAGTGATTTCTATTAATTTTGGCGATATAAAGATCGTATTCAAGGTACCAAGGAATAAATTATATGTTGGTGCCTTAGTGAACTTAATGTGTTTTTAACACCGAGGGATAGGATTTGTGGCGCTTTATGCGTTTATGGTGTCATTGGTACCGAGGTAGAATTAAAAAGGGTTCAACATTAAATATTATGTGGTCACTGATTATTCAAAAGTTAAATTGGTACTTTTGATTGTTTGAATAATTATTGTTGATTGAATGATTATGGTTTGAGAGTCACCACCAAGTTTCATAATATGTAAATAACGTAAAGTGAAAGAGAACGTATATACCATGAGTATATACATATGGGGGGAGTTATGTGACTTTATATTTGATCATAACTTCTACTGGAGTATAGGATGATGTACATTCCTTTTATTATTATTATGCGCAGAAATTCCGCCACTTACGAGTGGTTATTGATGCTGGCACGGTTAGCTCCCGTGTCAGTAACCTCAATTTATTTGAGGGAGGTTAGTGGGAAACCCGTTCGATGCGTAGTCAACGCTAAATAAATTATGTAGTTGTCTAGTGAGAAGTTTTGTTGACTGTTGTATGCTTGAAAAACAGGTGTAACAAGGTAAGTTGTGTGTTGATAGATAATTGCATGTTAGTGTGTTAATTACGCTTATGTACTCAACTTTGCTGATTGTGTGTGTTTTGTGTGTTTGTTGGCCTTGTCTTTATCTTGGCCCTATGATGACCCAATTTTAATGGAGAGTAGCGGAAACAAGTAGAGAGAAGCTTTTCAGGTGATGAATCATATTCATGAATGGGCATGAGTGAAGAGCGAATCATGCTAGTTTCTATAAGTGTATGATGTGTTTAATGCTTTAATTATTTATGATATTATTATTATGCATGACTAACGCAAAAGTTTTAAAATTGGTTTGTTTTAATAAGGGCCCATGATGGGTCCAAGTTGTAGGTCGATTTTATTTTACTTCGTTTGACTTTGGTTTGACTTTACTTTCGTTGATTGACTTTTCAAGTTAACTTGTTTTGAATGGTTTTGAAATTAGTCTTCCGCTGTGTGTCTTTGATAGTTGCCTTAGCCGTTTTCACGGTGGCGGTAATGTCTTAGATATTCCTATTTAAAGTTTTAAACAGGGCAAAACAGGTATTTTAAAAGAAAGGAATTTCTAGGGTTTTACAAAGTGGAATAAAAAAAAATAAGGACCGAATTTTTTTTTTATTTTTGGGAAGGTCCGAAAAAAATTTTAGGGGGGAGGGCCGAAAATTTTGGTCTTCTTTCCTATTTAATTTCGAAAATTAAATTAAAAAGGAGTCAAAAATATTTTTTTTAGTTTGTTCATTTTGCAGGACAGCAAGGATTAAGGTAAGTATTATGTGTTTAAAGCTTTTAAAAGCATGTTGGTGAGAATGGGTAGGAAAGAATTCAGGCATATAAGTTAGAAATAATCATGTTCTTGTATGCATTAATATTTAGGTTATGAATGTTTAATCATGAATGTATTGCTTGAGGATATGTATTTATGTGTTTAGAAATAAGAAAATTGTTTGATTGAATATTGAACCTATTTCATGCAAGAACTGTATTATTTTGTTTTCTTTGGGAAAGGGAATTCTTTTCTAAGCCTTTTCTTTACAGGATGCCGAATCTTCCTAGTAGATACACCGAACTAGGCACTCTCACTAAGAAACCTGATGAACATCCCTATGATTACGTTCAAAAGATTCGCATTTATTGTTCCTATAGGAGTAATGTTTTAAGGGACAAAGTTTTTGATAGCCCTGATCGTATATCAGCTATGATTGTCCGTTGCTTGCCTGATGAGAGCCTCCTTATTATGCTGTCAAATCCAAATTTTCTGATTTCTATTTACCAGGGGACATCCCGAACTACTACAAATATAGGGACTATTGGACAATGGTACCCGGATTACAGATTTTTGATTTCCTATCTTGTTAAGGTCGAGAAAGCCCATTGTCGACAACTCCACCTTCCATACCATGACTATTATTTCGAAAATCCAGTGGGGCAAAATCCCCCTTCTCCTAGTCATCAGTCAGGGAGTTCTTCTTCTTCTTCTTCTTCACAGGGTGGTCAAGCAGGGAATGGAGAGCAAGAGGAGGAAGATAGTTCAATCATGGAGATTTCTAATCCAAATCAACCTCCAACTCCAGTCATTATAGAAATTTCTTCTTATGAGGAGGAAGAGGGAGAGTTCGTGCAGGTAGAACCTGAACCAGAGTCACCTGAACCAATGGAGGAGGAAGATGATCCTGATTTCGACCCTGGTAGCTACAAGCAGTCGGCAGACAAGAAAGAGAACATCCGAAAGGATTAGATTTTTATAGTTTTCCTCGTTATGAATTTTCAGTTTTAATTACAGTTTATTATAGTTTCAGTTTTAAAATAATAAGTGGCATGACCACAGTGAGTCAGTGAGCTTATATAATACATAAGTTTCTATAACTCAATTTTATTTTAGTAATTCTATTTTATTTTAATTAATAAAAAAATCCTATTTATTTCTTTGTTAAATTATTTATATTATTAATAAATAAATTCATTTTATTTTCCAAAATCTTCCATTTCACATCACCATCCCAATAGCCAAAATTTCAAGCAAATTAATTCCAATAAATTATTTCTAAGCTATGAGAATCTATGGGAATTATTTTTATTTATTTATGTGATGCTTTATTAAATGCATGGTTGATTAGCAATAAATAATTGATTGACAAAGCTACAAATTCAGAGAATTTTTAGCTTTTGCTATCCCAATTTGTTAGCTTCAAATTTTACTGTGAATGTTTCAAGGGTGTTAAGTAATAGATGAGCGTATGCCTTGAGAGCTAACCAAAGTCATTTCTAATATAGACCCCCGTTCTTAATTTAGGAGAAGAAAAATGGCAGGGGGAAGTAATTCTGGTAATAATGGGGGTGATTTGAATGAGGTTGTGAGACAATTGGCAGTTGTAGCCCAGCAGTTGGCAAGGAATTCAACCAACAATGGGGATGCTCAAGGAGAACTTTTCAAGGAGGTGGCCCAAAGCAAACTACCAACCTATCAAGGAGAGCTTGACCCTACCATACTTGAAAATTGGTTAAGGGAGTTTGAGAACTGTTTGGGGTAGTTAGATGCCTAGAGAATTCTAAGGTGGGTTGTGCTACTTATTACTTAAGAGGTGAAGCTGATCTCTGGTGGCAGCAAAATGAAACAACTATTAGAGCATTGCCTGGATTCAATTGGACTAAGTTCCAGGAGAAAGTGAGAAATAAGTTTTACCCTAGCTTCTTACAGAAGCAAAAGGCTGAGGAGTTTGTAAACCTCAAGATGGAGGAGATGTCAGTGACTGAATATTATACAAAGTTTATTGAGCTGTCACGTTTTGCTGAAGAGTCCGTCTCTATGGAGAAGGCAAAGGCTAGGAAGTTTGAGAGTGGTTTGACTACTGATTTACAGCTGAAGTTATGTGGACAAGTGTTTGAAACCTTGGATGAGGTGTATGGCAGAGCTGCACACTTGTATGCTTTAGAGTTGAAGAAAAAGAAGGAACTGGCTGATGTGGAAGTGAAAGAAAAGAGGAAAGAGGTGGGACAGAACTCTGGGAACCAACAGGGTAACCAGAATAACTTCAAGAAGCAAAAATACCACCATAACAACAATAACTTCCACAACAACAATTCCCAAGGTAACAATCGTCAAAGAGGACGTAATTTCAATGGAGGGGCTAGAAACAATAACCAAGGGAATAATAGAAATGAGAGGTGTTATTTTTGCAAGAGATGCAAGAATAACCATCTTAGAAGGGACTGTGATGGAAATCTGGTTGCTTGTCGTGCTTGTAACAAGTTGGGGCATAGGGAATACGAGTCTTTCTCTAAAGGTTCTAATGGGAATAAGCAAAACAATAATTTAGGAGGGACCCAAAGGAACTTTCAAGGAAACAACAATAATTTTACTGGGAATAAGGGAGCGCAGCAGAATGGAGTAAAGAACAACAATAACAGCAGCAATGGGAACAATCAGCAGAAAAGTGGGGCTGCAAGAAAATTAAATGTGTTGATTAGGCATGAGGCTGATTCCACAAAAGATGTCATCACTGGTACTTTTTCTATTCACTCTATTCCTGTTAAAGTTTTATTTGATTCTGGTGCAACTTTTTCTTTCATTTCGAAAAGAATTGTTTCGAAACTTAAAGACTGCTTGAAAACAGTAGAAGTAGTAGACTTACCAATAACCATTCCGACGGGTGGGGTAGTGAATTGTACCAAAACCTTTAGGAATGTACCTTTAGAGATCGAGGGGAAAGCGTTTCAGTCTGACCTCATTGAGTTTGGGTTAAAGGATTTTGATGTCATCTTGGGAATGGATTAGTTGAGCAAGTACAATGCAGAAATAAGTTGTCGATCGCAGAAAGTGAAAATGACCACAAGTGAGAATGAGTCAGTGACATATTAGATGCATGGCGAAGCCAAATGCCCTAAGTTGATATCTGTGTTAAAGTTGGCAAAGTACATGAAAAAGGGACATCCACTGTACTTTTGCAGTGTGAGAAACATGGATAATGAGGAGGCAACTAAGCCAGAAGATATAGAAGTGGTGAATGAATTTCTGGATGTATTTCCGGACGAGATCCCTGGAATGCCACCTAAGAGAGCAATTGATTTCACTATAGACTTAGTCCCGGGAACAGCACCAATATCCAAAGCAACATATCGAATGGCACCTACAGAAATGAGTGAGTTGAAGGAGCAACTGCAGTATTTATTAGACAAGGGATACATCAAGCCGAGTGCATCTCCTTGGGGAGCACCAGTTCTATTTGTTAAGAAGAAAGATGGAAGCATGAGGTTGTGTATTGATTATAGGGAATTAAATAAGGTGACAATAAAAAACAAGTATCCACTTCCAAGGATTATTGATTTGTTTGATTAGTTGAAAGGCGCAACTGTGTTTTCTAAGATTAACTTGAGGTCCGAATATCACTAGCTGAGGATTGCAGATGAAGACATACCTAAAACTGCTTTTAGGACGAGATATGGACACTATGAGTTTACGGTGATGCCATTTGGATTGACAAATGCTCCGGCAATCTATATGGATTTGATGAACAGGGTGTTTCATCAATTTATGGATAAATTTGTGGTAGTGTTCATAGATGATATATTGGTGTATTCCAAGAGCAAAGAAGAGCATGTAGAACACCTGAGGGCAATTCTGCAAACACTAAGAGACAACAATCTTTATGCAAAGTTCTCTAAGTGTGAAATTTGGTTGGCAAAAGGTAGCATTCTTAGGTCATTTTGTGTCTAAGGATGGCGTGGAAGTAGATCCAGCCAAGATCGAAGCTGTGAAGGGTTAGCCTACGCCCAAAACAGTATCTGATGTTCGGAGTTTCTTAGGTCTAGCAGTGTATTATAGGTGTTTTGTGAAAGATTTCTCAAAGATGGCTAAACCTATGACTACTCTAATGAATAAGGACAAGAAGTTTGAGTGGGATGATAAGTGTGAAGAAGCATTGCAACTCTTGAAACAGAAGCTGGTTACAGCACCAGTGCTTACACTGTCAGACGATAGTGGTATCTATGATGTGTATAGTGATGCATCAAAGAATGGTTTGGGATGTGTGCTTATTCAAAATGGGAAAGTGATTGCATAAGCATCAAGGCAGTTAAAGACCCATGAAGTGAATTACCCAACCCATGATTTAGAACTTGCTGCAATTATCTTTGCACTAAAGATCTGGCGTCATTACTTGTATGAAGTGAAATGTAGAATTTACACAGACCATAAGAGCTTGAAGTACATTTTCACTTAGAAGGATTTGAACTCTCGCCAAAGGAGATGGTTAGAATATACGACGAATTATGACTTGGACATACAGTATCATGAAGGGAAAGCAAATGTAGTTGCAGATGCTCTAAGTCGTAGGACCAGTCATGGGTTGAATACTTTGGTAGTGGTTGATGAGTTATGTAGAGAAATGAGGAAAATGAACTTAGAAGTTGTAGAATGGGGAGTTGTTTCAGGTATGTTGAGTTACGAGGACATAACTCGTTTTCTTTAAGGGGGGTAGAATGCGGTAGAATTTCGAGCTTTTTCCCTATATTTTTAGTTATTTTTGTGCTTTTTGCACAATTTTAACGAGTATTTTGAGTTATTGTGTTCTCAATGAGATACAAAAAGGTAAAGGTATGACAAAAAGTACAGCAATATTATACTAAGTAAGGAAAAACTTTGAATTTCGTTTCCCAACAAAACTTCTTTTAAGGAGGGTAGACTGTAATACCTCGTATTTTTATACGTATTTTAATTAAAATAAGTATTTTGAGAAGTATTTAATTAAATTGAAATATTTATTTAAAGTATATTAATTATTCATTTTAATGAGTTTGGAAATATTTTATAAAAAGGAAAGTTTATTTAATTAATTATTTTATTTAAGTTGGGATTTAATTTAGGAAAGTTTTATTTTAGTAAACTTTTATTAGGGAAGGGATTAGGAAAGATTAAAAAAGGGAATTTTAGGAGAAGGGTTTTTAGAGAAGGGGTATAAATATTCAACACTTGAGGCAAATCAAACTTTGCCCAGAGTGGAGAAAACACAAGGTAAACTTCTCTCCCTTTTCTCTTTATTTTTCTTTTCTTTTTCTTTCTCTTTCTCTTTTTCCCCTTTCCCCTTTTCGGCTTTCCCCTCACCGCCGGCCACCACCACCAGTGGGCCGCCGGCGCCAGCCACCAGCAGCACCAGCCGGCAGCTGGCGGTAGCCGGTAGTGTGGACGGCCATCCACGTTTTTCCAAAAAAAAATAATAAAAATTAAAACTTTGTTTTAAAAACTAGTTTAATCCTAGATCTAATTATTAATTATGATTTTTGTGATTTGATTTTTTGATGTTTGATTATGAGTATTATGTAAATTAATTTTCAGATTTTATTTTTAATTGAAAAGCCCCAATTTTTGAAACCCTAAGTTCTTGAATTATGAATTATTGAAGGATTATGATATATAATGGTGTAAACCTTTGATTAAAGTGTTTTAAGGCTAAATTACAGCAAGTTTTCATTAAAATATAATGCTGAAATTTTAGGTAGTGCATTGAAAATCAAGTTTCTTTAAGGAATTTCAATTACCCATTAATTGGGATTAAAGTATGATGTTTTAAATATAATTTCAGCTTATTTTAATTAAATTATGAGGGGTTTTATAATAGTATATACTAGGTGTGAAGCCCGTGCGATGCACGGGTTAGTTTATAGATTATTTTTATTATTATTATTTTATTATTATTATTATTTTAGTATTTTTACTTTTTCTATTATTATTTTTAATTATTAGATGCACGGGTTAGTTTATAGCTTTTTATTTTTATTATTAATTTTTTAATATTTTTACTTTTTCTACTATTATTTTTAATTATGAATATGGTAGGGATCAACCGCCATAGGTGATCGTGTTGGATCAATATTTATTAATCAAATACATTAAAAATAATAAAGAGATGAATTGTTAATGTAGTCGATATAATATTGCAGTTCTTTACAAAGAAAAAATATAATTATTTCAACTTATTAAATATTACTTTTTATTAATAACATAATTAGAAATTAAATTGCTAGTTTCAGACGGATTTTATCTCCATCTCCTCTATGGAGAGTATATTTTGCTTATGTAATTGTGGTATATGGATCTTGGTCCTCCCGTGAATGAAGCCAGCAAAATAACTCTATTCTCCTTTTCTATCTCAAGTGTGTAGCATGTAGTGTCTATTCTTTTTCTATAATTGTGGTACATGTATCTTATGTCTCCGAAGAATGTTGGTGGCAAGATTGTTCTTTTCCCGTCTTCGTTCCTCGAAGTATTTTCGTTTTCCATTGCATCCCTCATCATGTTGAGCTGTGGTTGATGTTGTTGGATATTCTCACCATATAGGTTTCGCGAAGGGTATTGTAAATCCATGTAGGTTTGATATTAAACCAATGTTTATTATTTTTATGTATTGTGTGGTTAATTGTTGATGCATGTACTATGAAATAGTTTTATGTCTATTTATAAGGAAATACAATAAATATTATCTTTTTTACATCAATTTTATCATATTTTTATTGTTGATCTTATCTAATAATTTGAATTCCAATCCATATTTCCATAATTTAATCATCGGCAGTAACATACTAACAACTAATGGTAATAAAATTATCCCTAATTTTAAATGATATGTTCCAACTTTAAATTATACAGGTTTTAAAAAACATACTTGTAAATAAAAAAGCTACCCTTTTGATTTCAGAAAAATATAAATTAAAAAAAAGCTACCCTTTTTTTCTTTTAAAAAATATCAGTATTAAAAAAACTACCCTTTTCTGTCTTCTTCCATATTAATCTTTGTCATTCATTTAACTGAAATTTTGTCATAATCCATTTAGTTGTATATTATATACACTTTAATTCTTGAAGCTCGATGTCATCCAAACAATTGGCGCAGACACCATCATTAACCACCACAGCCACAGCAGAAACTTCACCCCCTTCACTTCCTTCTCTCTCCTCCTCCACCTCCTTCATTTTCCCCTGTTCCACTCAATTACCCAGAAAAATAATGAATAAATTTGATCATATAATCCCAAACCCCCATATCTAGATCAACTCGGATTAAAAATAAAAAACCCCCTAATTAATCACTAACCTAGATGCCAAAACCAATCAAATAACATCAAATCCCCAAATTGGGATCAATTTAAGCAAGATCCCTTATCAAAGGCGGAATAGATGGTTGTTGAGGTCGTTAGTAAGGGTTTCGTCAACAAAGGCGGTGAGTGAAGTCATAGCTATATAAAAATGGAGGATAAAAATAGAAGAGGAGAGAGAAAAAAGGGGGTAAATAAATGAAGTAGCCCCCAAATTAGAAACAACTTAAAGGGAAGAAGATAGAATCAAAGATGGTATAATTCTTATACTTTTTCCAAATTGGTTGTGAAAATACATGCATTTGTGAAGAAAGGAAATAGTGAAGAAGAAGGTGAGGCTATTATCTATAAATTTCAACTTGAATTAACTTTTTCCAGATAATTAGTCCGATTAAATCAATGTTTTTCTTGTTGTCATCATAAATTGAGTTGAAAAATGTTATATGTTGCAGTGCATTAATTAGAAATTGAAGTTTTATTGTACTTTGTTGGATGTTGTATATGTATATTGTAGTGTTAAATGTGCATAAAATTAAAGTTCATTGCTTACTTGCTAACATACCTGTAGAAAAAGTGGGTAGAGGTGGTTTCAAGGCTTAAATCGTTGTTTTGTAACTAACAAAATGAAAATCTAACAAATAATAATATCAAAACTTTTAACTAATCACCATACTTTGTTTTTGCGTGATAGGAGGATGTCTAATCTTTTTAATTTTAATATTGTATCCAAACCTGAGAGCATAGAAGTGATAATTGATTGCTTATCCATAAGCTTGTTTTATTTTTGTTAATATGTGTATATCTACTTTTTGCCTCTAATTTTGAAAGAAAGATATCATAGATAGCAGTTAAGGAGAATTCATCTCCTAAATTGCAGCCTTGATGAATGAGCACGATTGATTACGATCAATCACAATATCGTATATTAGTATTTATATTATTCTTTGATGCCATGTATAATATAGTCTATACTCTGTAATCTCTTTATTTAAGTTAGTACGTTGACTTTTTGTTCTATAGTGGTCACTTAAGACTTGTATATATATAAATACTTTGTAACTCAATAATACTAAGTAAGCTTTTCTTTATTCTCTTCATGCATCTAATAGTTCTTTTGTTACTGGTATGGCCCCCAAACTGCTCTTATTTTGGAACTGGTTTAACCCCTAGCTGCTCATTGTTTATAATTGAACATGTTTTAGTTGAGTTGTAACTCCGTAAGTGTAATGAATAATATGGATTATTTAAATACTAAAATCTTTATATGATTAATTTGGAAAATAAATTATTAAAATATTGTGTTCTGCTAATAATAAAATAATTTTGTAAAATTTGGGTGTGAAAAAAAAGATATGACTATTACACAGAGGGTAAGTTTGAGAAAACTTCTTTGTAGACGATGTTCTTTGTGCTCCTTTTGTACTTTTGCAAAGAATCATTGATAAAAAACTTTAGGCCTTCTGGTGAAGTTGTTCTTGAAGCTGCCACATAGAGTTGTCCGTGACTAAAAACAGGATTCGGTAGGTATACTCCCACATATGAAAGTGACTGTCCTTGACTCTTGTTTATTGTCATTGCATAGCAAGGCTTTAAAGGGTATTGTCTTCTTTTCAATATAAATGGCAGTTTGTGGTCTGTTGATGTCATTACAATTCTAGGTATTAAAACTTTGTTTCCCTGTTTAGACCCAGTTATGATCTTTCCTTCAATCACAAACTTCCCAAGATGCGTAATAATAAGGCGAGTTCCATTGCACAGCCCTTGTGGTGGGTTTATGTTTATGAGAAGCATGACCGGCATTCCTTCTTTCAACTTTAGCTCATGGTGGGGTAAGCCCGGTAACTTTAGGCTGTTCAAATACTCTGTAGGGTATGCATCAAATTGTTGGTCACATTCTGTTGAGGATAAGCATATTTCATCACAACTTTTGTAGGTCTTTTCTTCTATGGGTAAGAGACCCATCATGTAGTCATTTATGCTATCAGTAGTATCATTTAGGGGTGTTAGTATAGCCCTCTCCCTCAAGTAAATGGCATCACTTTTTCTTTGTTCAAAATCTTGATAAATGGTCTCCACGACCATTTTCAGATCAGAGATATCCACATTTTCCATATGCTCACTTGGTATTTCAATCCATGTTCTTTCGGCTTCATGATCTTCATTTTTGGTTTCAAGCCTTCCATCTCCCATAGCTAGCAGCCATTCATTGAACCTCTTATTTTTAAAGTAGTTCTCTATTTCTGTGTCCCCTTCTCGTACCCTCATGCTTTGTTTTAGTATAAACACATTGCAATCTTTCCATATGTGGGATCTATTAATCGAAGCCTGGACAATATCTTGTCTGCCTCCCTTTGGCACGATGGGGAGTACTTGTCGGAAGTCTCCTCCAAGTAATACCACCTTGCCACCAAATAACTTAGATGCTGCGTTTGGGTTCTTGTACCCTGCAATGTCCCTCATAGTGCGATCAAGTGCTTCAAATGCAAACCTGTGGTCCATTGGTGCTTCGTCCCATATAATCAATGATGTTTGCTGTAGTAGTTCTGCTAGTTGTGTTTTGCGACTGATATTACATGTTGAATTCTCTAGTAGGTCAATCGGTATCTCAAACCTGCTGTGTGCTGTTCTTCCTCCAGGTAATAGTAGGGCCGCAATACCTGATTTGCAGTTTGAAGAGTAATGACAGGTAAATAATTTCTTTTACTGTTTTTTGTTATATAATCTAGATTTCATATTGTAAAGATGTGACTAATTTTACTGTTCCTTTTTAATATGAATTTAGCATCAGGTAGCATTTGAATAGCATTTTAAAAGATTAATGCCTTACCTGATGACGCAACATTTAGAACAATTTTCTTTTCTGCACGAAGCCTTGCTGATATGGTGCAGTATAGGAAAGTCTTTCCTGTCCCTCCGTGGCCATATACAAAAAATATCTCCCCTGTTTTGTTCTGTACAGCCTGCACTACTCTGTCAAAAACAACTAATTGCTCTTTGTTCAGCTTTGTTACTCTGCTTGACCACTCTTCTTGTTGTTGCTTGGTGTCATATAGTCTTTCTTCTGCTATTAGCTTGTTTTCCATGCACTCTGCTTCAGTCAAGTCGGGTTGTGGCATATCTTTGAAATCGGCTAATGACTTTCCGAATTTCACAAGGATTCTATCAATCTCCAGTAGGGTGAATGTCTTTATTTGATCTTCTGTTAGTATTAGTTCTGGATGTTTGAATAATCGCCTTTTCTTCTGTAGTATGTCATCTGAGAGGGCCTTAAAGCTACTTTCCCAAAGGCTGAATATGTCAGTCACTTCGCATAATAGAAGTAGTGTGACAAATAGTTCTCGTAGTTGCGATGGCATTGCCCACTGGTTGGCCTCTTGTATAGCGTCGTGCCATTCTTTGTCATTGCTAAGTAGTCCCAAAACGTAGCACGCTTCTTTGTAGGTAGGATGCAAGTAGCCGTCGATTGTCCTTATTTCTTGAAAAGTTTTAGGACCCTTGACAATGTTGAGTAGTAGACGAAGGTAGTACCTCTCTCCTGCTGTTGGGTGTACATATGTTATTCTTCCGATGGTTTTTCCATGATGTCGTTTCTCCCAAGATTTTTTCTTTTTTGTATTTCCAAGCTCATCAACTACATCAACGGTAGTCCATACATAGTCTATAGGGAAATCTGCATATGTCAAGGATCTTGCATCTTCATCAATTGCATTGGTTTTCATCCATTCCGTGAGCATAGTCTCATTGGCTTCTTCATTGTTCATGAGCATGCTTAAATTCTCATTGTCTCGAATAACAACCGCCTGTTCTCCTTCCAAGTGTACAGGTAGACGTATGACCGACGGACTTCTTTCGTGGATATCAAATTCAAAGATTCTCCATGCGGCCTCACATGCTGAGATATACCTACAATCAAGGTATGATTTTATCTCATCTGTTTGGTCGTCACTAATTATCATGGTTGTCCTGTCTGGTCCTTTGCATATATATTTAAACAGGTACTTGATAGCACGTGTGGTATTGCACCATTCCACATTAATATGAGCATCAAACATTAGTAGTAGGCCTTCATTGTATGGAACTATTGATCTGTTATCCATTAGATGATCACCCTTTTTAATGAACCTGCGAGTTTTATATTGGGCTTAGAGTATGAAGCAATTTATGGCATTTTTAAGTTTTTGTTGTAAATAAATTTACTACCTTTCGTCGTCCCTTCTTCTGTATACGGGGTGACCATTATTATCAAAAACAGTTTCTTGATTGAATTGCTTTGGATAGTTTTTGCTGCACTTCTTATCCACCATGCATGGGCAATTTGGATTGGAATTTCCGCATGGACCATGGACCATATAACGTGTAACGGCCTCATATAATTCTGGTTTCGATTCTTTGTCTGGGATCTCTGCTTGTATGATTGTGTCTATGAATTGTGGAGTGTGTGGTAATTCTTCTTCCTTTATCCATAAAAGTATATGAGCATGAGGTAGCCCCCTCTTTTGAAATTCCACAGTGCATACATCTGTATTTTAGCCATACATTATTAAAAGTTAGTTATAGGATTTTTTTGTTAATAAAAAGTTTTTTTTTGACTTTTAATTAAATTGCTCATCATGGGTTCATCATAAATTATTTTAGTTTGCTTATATCTAAAAAGTAAACGGTGGAAAATATAAAAGTAGATTAAGGTAACAAAATGAATTATCTGTGAAGTGTGTGTATGACCTGGTACGCATTCATTACTTTGCAAATTCTTTTGTAAATTACTTTACCTGCCACATCAGTCCCAAAGTAATGGTCTTCTTTAAGACACTTCATGAGCTGTTTTAGTTTGAGCTTGAATACTCTTGCCATGATATCTGGTCGGTCTTCTGGCTTTTGTCCTTCAATATGACTCAACATTGCTTGTACTTCTGGCCACTTTGTGTTTGCTGTAAATGTGATGAATAGATGTGGGCTTCCATATCGTCTACAGATTGCCATAGCATCTTGATAGTTTTGGTACATGTATCTTGGTCCTCCCGTGAATGATGCGGGTAGGACAATTCTTTTTCCCACTGCTGCCCCATTTATGTCTCCTTGTACTACAGCATCTCGTATGTTGCTGTAAATTTCGCACCTAAATTGCTGTTGGTTGTTTCGGATAAATGACAACCTTTCTTCTTCAATCGCGCAATAGCAGTCTACTATAAATTGTAAAAGTAACCGACCTGCACCAAGATATAAGGAATTATGTTTAGAAAATATGAATTTATTGTCGTATAAGTAAACGAATTCTTGTATCTTTTTTGTTGGTTTGTATATGTGTTATATAAGTAAAATCGTGCATATTAATTTGAATAAGATAAGTAGTTAACCTGCTCGTAGTAGAGTTTGAGCTTCTGTTTTTCTTGTTTGCAACCTGTATGCGTAAAACTCTCTCATGGTCACACATTCCCTTTTGCCTTTTCCTGATCCTTTTTTCTTAGCATATACTATCCCAAGATGGAAACTATCTTCTCCATATGGGAATAGCAGAGGATATTGTAAAGCCATGAAGCTTGGGTGTAATTCACTTAATCTTTGTAATCCTTCTGATTTGTGCTCAATTATTATATCCCTTCCATATGTGTTATGTCCAATATCTCCTACTATAAGTGCAGCTATCTCAGATGATGTTGGCATGTTGTATGTTTTGTTTTTGTTGTCCCTTGTACCAAGTAGCCTTATGGTCCACTTTTCTCCCACATTTTGTCTTATTCTTTGTTGCGCCATTCTAAAGGTTTGTGCTAGGGGATTTACTTTGTCAAGCATTGCTTTCAATTTGGAGAGTAATTCAAAATTCAATTTTGGGTTGTTTTCATTCTTTTGAACAGCATCTGTTCTTAAACTGATTTCTGATGCACCATCATATATATATAGCTGGGTAAATGATGGTTGTTTATCATCCACCGGCAGAAGAGACCCTATGCGATGATGATTCTGACCACTTACTCTAAAAACATATGGCCCTGCTGTCGTGTTTACTGAATTATCAATCTTAGCGCCCATTGACGTAAATGCAAAACATGAATTGTATATACGAATAAGTTGTCTGAAGACTGATGCGCATTTGTCTCCCGTGTAATTCAACAATTCTGCCAGCAACCTGGGTGGTTCTTTGAATTTGGGTAATTTTACTTTCCCTTCTTGACAACATAGGTTGAAGATTGTCCTGTTCTTTGTGCTTCTCTTCTTAACTCTCTCTTCGTACCACATTAATGCACCACACTCTGGACATTCGTATTCAGGTAAGCCTAAGCTTATATACTTGTAGCTTTCATTATTTGTTCCTGTACAAAAAAGTAATTCATGCTTAGATAATGATAGTGATTTAAAGAAAGTGCAAGGTAAGTTGGTAAGTTTTATGATACCTGCTGAAGTTGTTTCGAATTGAATTTGTCCATTCTCTTCGTTATTAAATAATCGCCTTCTTTTGTCTTTATGCAAATCTACACATACAATTCAAAAATGAGCAAAGTGTTAGCAATTGACAAAATATTGTTAATTTATTTATTGTAGGTTTTGGGTAATCTAATAGTTCTTATGGCCTATGGCTAGATTGCCCTGCTTATGTTCAATGACCATCTATGAGCTCGTAAAGCTGATTAACCCTCTCTCGGAGTGGACATGGTATGAATGCCCTAACAGAGTCACAGCTTTGTTTGTAGTTATTTTGTACCTTTCTAAGCTCCATGTTGTTGTTTGAACCTTCACTCTATATATTCAGAATGTATTGTCTAACAGTTGATTTGATTCAAGTTTGTTTGGTGAATATCTAATCCAATAAGAAATGTGAAATATGTTGTAATTAAGAATATGGATTCAGAAAGCATTAAAATAAAATTAACCTATACGTCTCTCCATGGTTGTTGCCAAAGAAGTGGTTAGTTGATAGTTTTCCGAATGCATCAACTTTGACAAACCCAATTCCATGTATAATGCCGTCATGACTTATTATTATCTCTTTGATATAATTAAATCTATCTAGCTCTATCGACCAATTCCCTCCACTTTATGGAAAACCATATGGACCATGTTTCATAGTGGATAGCCTAACCTGAACTGAACAAAGTTCATTAATTATTCAATATATAAATATATATAAAGTTCATTACTTGGTATATATTATTAAAACAAAGGGACATTCCTAATTATGTCCGTTTTCAATTGTTGCATTAATTTAAGCTAATATAACTTAAACAGGAACATGAATACAGTAGCTGTTCACATGAATTGCATTGAACAGTTCCTAAGTTCTAGATTTATAGTACTCTGGATTAATGGTTCATGTATAGATATATTTTCAGTGTTTTCCCTCTAATCTTGTAACATTATGAACGGAGAGAGTACTCCCTCTAATCTAGAGCATATATTGTTTCATAAAGAGCGTATAATTCTTGTATTACATATGGTTTCATGATTCAACTTTTTGTTAATGGTAATCAAATTACATCACTATCAAGTCACACAGATTGATATGTTGATTAATTTTATTAGAAAGAGCAAGTTATGTTTTATATTAATTACCTGGTCCTATATGCAGTTGTCTTCGTGCTTTTTTCTCATTGAGTATCAATCGTCTTCTTTTCCTTTTTTCTCTTTGCAACGCTTTTTTAATGAAATCTTGGTTCATGGTATATCTTAGAATAGATTCACTGTACAATGATTGTGTTCTTTCTTGAGTTGCATATATGTAATTTTTATGGGTTAAATATGTATGATAATTTTATTAAAGTTGTTTATTAGAATATAGAGTTTGAGTAATATCTTTACAATGAAAGTAAATTTTTATCTTTTGAATTTAAGGAATTTTTGTAATTAAAATTTCATCACATGAAAAGATTAAAAAAAATAATAATAAATAAATAACAAATATGCCATAAACATAATAAGGCCCTATATACTATCACGTTAATATTTATGGTAGTTTTTGGACAAAATTAAAAAGATAACTTTTAGTCATATTAATTATTCAAATAGGTATGATAATTTTTTTTACTAAACATTGTGATTCAAATAAGTATGATACTTATTTTATTAAAGTTGGGTTAGGATTAGATTATAGTATTTCGGCCTTGAAACTTAAGAGTTGAGATATCAATCTCCTATACTCGAAATATGATAGTAATAATAAAACGTATAAGATCTCTTATAAAAATTAAAATCTAAATTTGATACTTATTTTATTAAAGTTGGGTTAGGATTAGATTATAGAGTATGTTAGTAATAATAAAACGTATAAGATCTCTTATAAAAATTTAAAATTGTACTACTTTGAGTATATATATGTTAGTAATAATAAAACGTATATTTTTATTTCATTCTATAATACTCGTATATGCTTTTTTATTTACACGGTTTTTTCCTTATTTTTTCTATAATACTCGTATAAAACTACCCAGAACTTTTTGTTCTAATAATTAATGAAAGTTACATATAGAGTGAGTTGGCATTTTATCTTGCTAACTTTGGGAAAACGAAAGTTGGGTCCATGGTGTATGTTTTACTCGCCACCTTTTATTAATAATAATAATAATAATAATTACTTGCTAACTTTGGGAAAAACGAAAATAATAATTATATTATTATATGCATATCTGCATGATAAAAGTTTAAATCTAAGTTTGATACTTATTTTATTAAAGTTGGGTTAGGATTAGATAGATTATAGATTATCTTTTATTTTATTTTTTTTCACCTTTTTATCTTTTATCTTAAAATATATACTATTGTTGAACGATCATATAAATTAAAAATGGTAACAGCCTTATTAAACTACTTTGAGTATACACAAATTGTCAAATTGCGTTTCCTTGGCGTGGCGAGCTTACTTTGAGTAGGATATAGGATAACTGAAATTACTGATATCACTAACAAATGTTGCACATCAATTTTTTAATACCTCAAATTTATAATTAATAATAAAACGTATAAGAACTCGTATAAAAGTTAAATTCTAAAATATTTGAGTACATAATAATATAAAATCATATGAAGAAATTGCTAAATAGTCTAATGGCTAACTTAATAATGAAATTCTAAAATAACCACTGATTATTTAATGAAGTATATAAAAACTACATAATGGATGATAATTTCGAAGCTTGAATATCCCTTTGCAAAACTTGTTATCTTGATCATGAAATTAAGCCTGCAATATGATTGGATTTTTAAACAATTAATTAGTATATTATTTTTAAAATAAAGTAGCTAATTATTGAGAAAAATTAGATACATACCTTTGCTTTTTTAAATGTGTTGTTTGAATCTTTATCATCTTTACTATCATATTCATCATGAGACCGATTTCCATTATCCTTACTTGTATCTTCTTCTGTATTTGTTGTAGCTTCTTTGTCGTCCTTTATATCAAATAGTTAGTATAACAATTATTTTTTGGAAAAGTTTAATAAAAATTTGATAATTTCTAAAAGTTAAAACATACCTCAAGGATAATTGTTTCAAAAATTTTCATCACAGTGAAGGTTTGTCGTGATGTTTTACGATTATAAGCAGTGATTTTAACTTTAAAAATCAATTCTTTCCCAATAATATTTTTAATTATCATTGGTATTTCTGATTGTGCGTCATTATCGCTAGCATCATCTTTGTTATTAGCCTACAAAGTGACAATAAAATACGCAATATAATCAATATTTTAAATGATTATTAAAATATATAATTGTATTTTATTAAATTTTTTGTAAGTAATTTTAAAAAAGGATAACCTTTTCATATATATGAGCTTCAAAAACAGCACTCGCATCTTGACCAATTAACTTCTTAGCTTCTTCATCAAATATAACAAATATGGTCGACCCACTATGATCTTCAACACCAAGCTCCAAACGATACCTATAGGTCATTATTAAAAAAAAATAAAAAATCAATAGCTAATTAAATATGATTAACATTTAAACCATAAACTATTCTTAAAATTCTAACCTTGGTATTGGTCTATCAACTGATTTTTCGCAAAGAATGCATAAAAAATCTGTCAATCTTGGAGTGACGCGTTTTCTACAAACCGGACATGAGATATAATACCAACCAGTCTCACCCATGATATCAGTCACTTTAGCCTTACAGTAGAATATTAAATCCTATATTTACGAAATTATTAGAAATTATATTGTATGATATATATTTAATTATTAAATAATGATTCAAAATAATAGAAATAGCATTTTTGATATAATACCTTTTCAACAGTTTTTTGGATGTGATTCATAAGAGTTAAGATATCAATCTTCTTGGAGATAATTTCTTCTGAGTTTGTAGAAGTACGTTGTATCTCAAGTTTTCCAATAGTACTATTTTTCGATTTTTCACTATAATAAAAATAAAAAAATAGATAAAAATAAAATATAAATTAATATTTTATTGTTAAAAGCAGACACTATGTACCAAAATAAGAATTTTGAAAGATAGGAATCATACTTCCAAATATCTTTTAACAACTGCACCTCTGGAACTTCTACATTTGTATAGATTTTGGTTGACGACGAAGAGGTTAGATTAAAAGTACCTACATATTAAGTCATAATAAAAAATAAAATAGATAGAAAAATAATGAAAATAATAATTAGTAAAATAATAACCAACAATAAACTTAAATTACCATTAAACTCTTTCACCATCGTTGACGTTATTATAATAGGAAAAGGTTTAGTGAAATCAGTAAGTTGGTTTTTCTGTTTTGTATACTCAGTAAAAAACATTATTCCAAAGCTTAATTTGAGCTCGTTTCCCCCTAATTACAAAAAATAATATTAGATACACATAAAATAAATATACGTAAGAAGAATTGTTTAAAAATAATAATAATAACAAAAACATACATACCATTTATCTTCTATTTCGATAGAATCACCGATTTCGTTTACAACCATACCTACTATGTCTAATATAAAAATACAACACTGAAATATTAGAAAAAATAAAATTGATATAAAACAATCTATACATTTAGATAAAATAAACCAATATATTTATCGGGAAGTGAATAATTGTTGCGAAATTGATCCAAAGAATGTAATTGTATAAAATCAAATCTATGCATTGGAATTTTTCCATCATCCCCAATAGCTCGGACAATAGTGTTTTGAAAAAATTGAATCATTGTTTTGTTGTCACTGACAATGCGATATTGCTTCTTATTTGGTATGACTGAAAAGTATCTAATGGTGTAAACTTTTCCTTCAATCAATTTCGGACGAAAGGGTTGAACAAAGTTGGATTTGATTGAGGCGTGAATGTAATCACCCTGTTATTAAATATAAGAAATTAAGATAATTAGTTATAATAAAAACTAAAGAGGTTCAATTCAAAATTAATAGAGGTAATATTTTATAAGAAATACCTCCTCGTCCAATAGGACCATATCCAAACTTATTAAGCTATCTTGTTTGCGAAAATTCAGTACGTCAAACAGGCGAGAAACACGTACTTTGATTTTCCAATCATTTTTGCTTGAATTTAATTCTCTAATTAAATTTGATCTGTATGTAAAATCAAAAATCTCAAAATAAACACAATGTACATAACAAATACAAATATAATTTTTTTTTTAAAAAAGCAAAGAATTACCCAGCCATTGATGATCTACAACTGACACAATTACTAACACAAACTTTAATTGATTTGGTTTTGTATTGATACGAAATTTTGTTGGTGATGTATGATACGTTAATTTATAATAATAATGCGTCAATTTATAATGGTAGGTAACAAAAATTTATCGTATAATGGTAGATATGTTTTAAGATATGGTTATAATTATTTTTAAGTTATTTTATTGGGTTATTGTTAAAATAAATTTTATCTTATATTGATAGTTATGATTATCAAATCCTAATATTGAAAATAATATTATATTGTATTGTATTGAAAATAAAATTATATATTTTATTCCAATGCAAGAGTCCGGAGCTTGTGAGAATGAGGTATGATTGGCTGAGGAGTGTGGCTGGAAGGATTCAAACCGAGGTTGGTGATGCTACAACCATCTTATATTGATATTTAATAATGATATTTATTATCATAGAATATATTGATAAATTATGAATGATTAATACCATATGATATGCACGGTCCTATTTTGGTGAAGATTTATCATATGATATGCATGGCTCTTTTTGGTGAAGATAGTTTTTAACCATCTAAAATTCAATATCTTAATGTAGTAGTTGTTTACTATCATATGATATTTAAACTAAAGATATTTCAAAGAAATTTATAACTTTATATTATCATGCAATTAAATAAGATAATTATTTACATGGCATAATGTCGAATCTTATTCGTCACTTTTATCTAGTTGGCGAGTGAATTTTTTAATTCTAAAATAAAATAGAATTCTAATGTTTCATTGGTCCAAAATCTACCTTTGCTTACATGGCGCTCCCAATGCTCTCCAAAAATGCCTACTTTATTTATATATATTAGATTGCTGGAAATTTGTGTAGAGAGGATTTTAATACTCTTCTATGATTTTAAATTGTAGGAGATTTCGAAGTGAGTGATTTCTATTAATTGTGGCGATATTAAGATCGTATTCAAGATACGTTCGCGTACTTAGCATAATTTTATTGATGTAGTAGCGTGATAAATGTGTTTAATTGATTAAAAGTAGTATCATGCTAGATTTGGAATGGAAATTATGATTTGGATGTTATTGGTGATTGAATTATGAAGTATGATTTATTTGTGATAGATTAATGGATGGAAAATTATAGTTAGAATATTGTTTATGAACCACATATTTATTTATGGCATGATAGAGAGCATGTTTAATTAAACTAAATGTTTAATTTGGTTTGGAATATTAAAAGAGAATTTTATTATGGTTCATACAATTTTTATTGATGCTTTAAGCATGGGAAAGGAGCTATATAAGTGTCTATGTACACGAGGAATAAATTATATGTTGGTGTCTTAGTGCACTTAATGTGTTTTTAACACCAAGGGATAGGATTTGTGGCACTTTATGCATTTAAGGTGTCATTGGCACCGAGGTAGAATTAAAAAGGGTTCAACATTAAATATTATGTGGTCACTAATTATTCAAAAGTTAAATTGGTACGTTTGATTGTTTGAATAATTATTGTTGATTGAATGATTATGGTTTGAGAGTCATCACCAAGTTTCATAATATGTAAATAACGTAAAGTGAAAGAGATTACGCACCAATACTCTTGGAACGTATATACCTTGAGTATGAACATATGGGGGGAGTTATGTGACTTTATATTTGATCATAACTTCTACTGGAGTACAGGACGCTGTACATTCCTTTTATTATTATTATGCGCAGAAATTCCGCCACTTACGAGTGGTTATTGATGCTGGCACGGTTAGCTCCCGTGTTAGTAACCTCAATTTATTTAGGGGAGGTTAGTGGGAAACCCGTTCGATGCGTAGTCAACGCTAAATAAATTATGTAGTTGTCCAGTGAGAAGTTTTGTTGACTGTTGTATGCTTGAAAAACAGGTGTAACAAGGTAAGTTGTGTGTTGATAGATAATTGCATGTTAGTGTGTTAATTACGCTTATGTACTCAGCTTTGCTGATTATGTGTGTTTTGTGTGTTTGTTGGCCTTGTCTTTATCTTGGCCCTATGATGACCCAATTTTAATGGAGAGTAGCGGAAACAAGTAGAGAGAAGCTTTTCAGGTGATGAAGCATATTCATGAATGGGCATGAGTGAAGAGCGAATCATGCTAGTTTCTATAAGTGTATGATGTGTTTAATGCTTTAATTATTTATGATATTATTATTATGCATGACTAACGCAAAAGTTTTAAAATTGGTTTGGTTTTAATAAGGGCCCATGATGGGTCCAAGTTGTAGGTCGATTTTATTTTACTTCGTTTGACTTTGGTTTGACTTTACTTTCGTTGATTGACTTTTCAAGTTGACTTGTTTTGAATGGTTTTGAAATTAGTCTTCCGCTGTGTGTCTTTGATAGTTGCTTTAGCCGTTTTAACGGTGGCGGTAATGTCTTAGATATTCCTATTTAAAGTTTTAAATAGGGCAAAACAGGTATTTTAAAAGAAAGGAATTTTCTAGGGTGTTACATTCTCGGCACAATAACGAACCCCGGCGCCGTCTGCGCCAAGGAACATAAATATAAGTGTGCCCTTCTACAGCCGGTTCGCCAGTTGTATAGGTGGCAACAAGTCGTGTATAACATTAAACAACTCTCGGCAACAGATATCTCGGCTCTCGCATCGATGAAGAACGTAGCGAAATGCGATACTTGGTGTGAATTACAGAATCCTGTGAACCATCGAGTCGACGCAAGTTGCGCTCGAAGCCAAGAGGTCGAGGGCACGCCTGCCTGGGCGTCACGCATCGCGTCTCCCCTCACCCACCTTGAGTGGGAGGGCCGGAGGATGATGGCCTCCCATGCCTCACGGGTGTGGATGGCCTAAATACGGAGCCCCCAGTTATGAAGTGTCGCGGCGATAGGTGGTAGACAAGGCCTTGCCTAGGATGCATCGCAGTCGTGCACTTTGTAGCCCTTGAGGGCTCGTAGGACCCTTAGTTTGTTTGCCCTTAGGGGCGGCAAAACCATTGCGACCCCAGGTCAGGCGGGGCTACCCGCTGAGTTTAAGCATATCAATAAGCGGAGGAAAAGAAACTTACAAGGATTCCCCTAGTAACGGTGAGTGAACCGGGAACAGCCCAGCTTTAAAATCGGGCGACTTCGTCGTCCGAATTGTAGTCTGGAGAAGCGTCCTTCACCAAATCAAGCTCTTAATCGCCAAATTAAATCCCTTTATCTTGGTCTTGGGCAAATAATATTAGGTCGTATAATACGATCAAACTCCAATATCTTCATAGTGGTTCAATAAGCTCGGGAATTGTCATAAATTTGCAAATTCCTACAAAATAATACAAACTCTATAAAACACTAGAAAACGTATATTAGTAACAACACATATATATATATATGTGTATATATATATATATATGTGTGTGTGTGTGTGTATATATATATATATATGTGTATATATATATATGTATATATGTGTATATATATATATATGTGTGTATATATATGTATATATGTGTATATATATATATATGTATATATATATATATATATATATGTATATATATATATATATATATATATATATATATATATATATATATATATATTTATATATATATATATATATATATATATATATATATATATATATATATATATATATATATATATATATATATATATATAATAGACTTATCAATACCGACTAAGTCTACTAACTGCATAAGCTATGTCAGGTCGAGTGTAGTTCATAAGAAACATTAAACTCCCAATTATTTTAGCATACTCAGTTTATGACACACTATTGCCATAATTATTTTTCAAGTGAATGCTAGCATCGTAAGGAGTTTTAACAGCCACAACATCATAACTGTTAAATTTCTTTAACACTTTTTCCACATAATGAGATTGAGACAAAGAGAAACCATTACTAGTTTTGGTAGCTTTAACACCCAAAATTACATTTGTTTCACCTAAGTCTTTCATCTCAAATTAAGAGGAAAGATATTTTTTTGTTTCATTAATAACATTAATATGAGTACCAAAAATCAACATATCATCTACATATAAGCAGACAATTACACAATTAGAACCAAACATTTTTTAGTACACACACGTATTAGCACGGTTCGCTACAAACCCAAAACTGGGTATGGTTTTATGAAACTTTTCATACCACTATTTTGGGGCTTGTTTTAACCCATATAAGGATTTCTTTAACTTACACACTTTTTCTTCCTGTCCGCGAACCACAAAACCTGGAGGTTGTACCATATAAATTTGCTCCTTTAAGTCGCCATTTAAAAAAGAAGTTTTTACATCCATTTGATGCACAATCAAATTATAGCTAGAAGCTAATGCAAGTAAAGCACGTATAGTGGCGATCTTAGTCACAGGTGAATAAGTATAAAAGAAATCAACACCAAATTTTTGTGTGAACCCTTTCATCACTAGTCTTGCCTAATATCTTTCGACAGTACCATCAGTTCTAAGTTTTCATTTAAAAATCCACTTACAACCAATGGCTTTACTATCTTTAGGCAAATCAACTAGTTCCCACGTATGATTAGACATTATGGTTCTCTATTAACAACTTCCTTCCAAAAACTAGTCAATTGAACTCATGGCCTCCTCAAACGTTTTAGGCTCATCATCAAACAAATGATAACATACAATAAGTTCATCTATTTCATCAACATCATTGAGTTCAGTTAAGAAAGTAGTCAAAAAATCAGGGCCATAGATAATCTCAGTTCTACGTCTCTTACTTTTCCTAGGTTGTACAACATCATCATTTTGAACAACAGGAGAAGGAACAGGCATAGAAGATGATGAAGGAGCAAATATAGTCACATCATGAGATACATTATTTTTCTTCAAAGGGAAATTATGTTCAAAGAATTCAGCATCTCTAGATTCACACATAGATGTGTCATTTAAGCACGGGAACATGTAAGCTACACTATTTGCAGCATAACCAACAAATATAGCATCAAAGGTTTTAGGTCCAATGTTTTGCCGTTTAAAGGAAGGTAAGGCAACTTTAGCAAGACACTCCCACACTTTCAAATATTTATGGTTAGGCACGTGGCCTTTCCACAATTCATAGGGAGTTTTGTCAAGCTTTTTATGAGGTACTTTGTTAACACATAAGTAGCAGAAATAATGGCCTCCCCCCCCCCCACATATTATCAGGTAAACCAGAACTAATCAACATGGCATTCATCATCTCCTTAAGAGTTCTATTTTTTCTTTCAGCAATGTCATTTTGTGGGGAGTATAGGGAGCAGAAAGTTCATGGATAGTTCCATTTTTCTCACACAGTCCTTTTAAAAAGGTGGTTCCATACTCTCCCCCCTGTTTGCCAAAGTCTTTTAATCTTACGGTCCAATTGATTCTCAATTTCTGCCTTATAAATTAAAAAAAAGTTTTCCGCCTCATCTTTGGTCCCTAACAAATACACTTTGGTATATCTAGAATGGTCATCAACAAAGGTAATATAATATCATTTGCCGCCTTTGCTTACAGTATTCTTAAAGTTAGCTAAGTCTGTATGAACCAATTCAAGCAATTCAGTTTGTCTACTAATTACAGGTTTGAATGGTTTCAAATGTTTAGCTTCAACACAAATTTCACATTTATGACCATTTCAAACTAGACTAGGAATTAAAGACATGTTTTGCAAGCGTTTCATAGAACCATAATTTACATGTCCTAATCTAGCATGCCAAAGATCAAAAGTCTCAAGAATATAAGCAGAAGTAGAAGCTTTATTAATAGAATCAGCAACAAATACAGTTTCTAAAATAAATAGCCCACCCGATAGATATCCCTTCCCCATAAATTCCCCATTACAAGATAACACTAACTTTTCGCCTTCAAAAACAAGTTTCACACCATCCTTGTTAAGAAGAGCACCAGAAATTAAATTTATACGAAGAGAAGGGACATACAAAACATTTTGCAAAGACAAAGACTTTCCAGAATTTAATTTAAGGAGAATTTTTCCTTTACTAAGAACTTCAGAACTGCTAGAATTGCCAATGAACACATGATCAGCTTTGGCAAAGTCGTGGAACTCGGTGAAAAGGTCTTTACCCGAACAGAAATGCTTGGTGGCTCTGGTGTCAACGACCCATTCTACTTTGTTGCCAACAAGATTGATCTCAAAAACTACGGCAGCAATGACATCATCAGATTCTTTAGCAGTATGGGCTTAGTTCTTATTCTGGTATGATTTTTGCCCATTGTTAGATGCATCTTTGCGGTTGTAGCATTGCCATGCCTTGTGGCCTTGCTTTCCACAGACATAGAAGCCACCATTACTCTTTTCTAGATTTGTTTTTTCTCTTGAAATTATTGCTCTTTTTGTTTTGAACTCCAAGCGGTTTCTGATTTTGGTTCTTCTTGGAATTTGCAGCAGCTTTGTTTTGTTTGTTGAACCTGTCAAGGCTGTCATGTTTTGGAACAGAAGATTCCACAATGTTAGATTTAACAGAAAGTTCATAAGGGGAAGAATCCTTATCCTTAAGGCGATTGGCTTCTTCAATCTTCATATGACCGACGAGCTCCTAAAGTGACATATCCTTCTTCTTGTGTTTGAGATGGTTGCGGTAGTCGGACCACGAATTAGGGAGCTTCTCGATCAGAACATTAGCTTGCAGCACCTCGCACATCTTCATACCCTTGGCCAAAATGTCAGTAACCAGGTTCTCGTACTCATGAACTTGCTCCATGATCAACTTGTCATCAACAATCTGGAATTTCAGCCACTTTTCCATTGCATACTTCTTCTTTCCCGCATCATCATTCCCATATTTCTTCTCAAGAGCCTCCCAAACAGATTTAGCAGATTTGTTGTTAAAGAAGATATCGAACAGCGGGTTGGACATGTGACTCAGAAGATGACCTCGAACGAACTTGTTATGCTTCTCACATTTAGCGATCTGTTTGTCTATGGCAGAAGATGAAGCATCAGCGGTACCTCCGATTTCTGGACGAACTGGACAGTCACGAACAAGAACATAATAATCGACCTCCAATTACTCGAAGAAAATTAACAACTTCTGAGACCAACGTTTATAGTTAGTCCCATCAAGGATTTCAAGTTTTGAAAGATCGAGAAGGGTTTTTGAGATCGAAAAATCCATGATCTGAAATTACAGTAAGAATTTTGCTTCTAAATTGTAGGTTGAATATACTGTAAAATCAGAAAATATATAGATTGAAATGTGGGCTGAATTTGTTTAATGTATGTGTAAAGCTGTGACGTGTTTAAAACACTGTCTTAGAAGCAAAATTCGCCCCGACTATGGTGCAATCAGAGATGGCGTTGCCCCCCAAGATTTAACACAACGATCTCTCTTAATATGCAAGAGATTAGGAACTCGAAAAGATCAGTTTATAAAAATGAAGAAAACTGTAACTAATGGATGGCCCAAAAAGGTAGGCACACCACACCGCGCACGTGCCACGAACCGAACCAGCCGGACGGCAGCGGTGGCGCACGCGCGGGGATGCCCCCTTCTAGCCCACAACAATAGGGAAAGCACTTCAAACATCAAAGTATGAATACACATATTTAAACCAAGTAAAACCTTCCTTATCCCTCCAACATAAAGAACTTCCTTAGCATTATTTCCAACAAAATTCATAGACATATTCTAGTCTATCCATTTTAGAAAATGATGGTTGTTATGGGTAAAATTCTATAACTCAAAGTCAATGAAAGTCAGCCAATGTCGACGACGAGATCAAACTTCGATGAAGACTGAAGCCTTGACGAAGTGAAGCCAGTTTCGACGGACGAAGGACGCACCAACTGTTCTCCTATATTTCTAGGAAGTGATAAGCGTGGAAGACTAAGTCTTTGCGCAGCTAGATACAACCGTTAGTGGGTTGAACTGGAGTGGAGATATTAAGGAGCTAATTCGAGAATCAAGGGAGGAAATTTATCACCTTACAACGGCTAGGGATTAACCCTAGGCATCATCTATATAAAGGGAGGGCATTGTCAAACGAAGAACACACTGCAACTTAGCTACCGAAATAATCTAAGCATACATTGTAACCTTAATTCCTTAAACATTTTTCCATAGTGAAAGTTTGGTAGATCCTCATTCTACCCGCGGTTTTTACCTTCATTGGGTTTTCCGCGTCACCAATTCCTCGTGTCATTTCTTTATTTTTGCATTACTTTTATTCTTGGTTTTATTTAGTTGATCCGTAGCCTAGATTTTGTTATTCAATCCCACTTGATGAAAATTAGCATAAACAATGATGAAGGAAACATCATTCTCATTCTTCTTCGAAATGTGTTGCCTCAAGAAAAATAAGAAATGAAATAAAAGCCTCAAGAATAATTAGGGACAAGGTGTTTAATGACGAAGATATTGAAAATCTTTTTACTATTTTTATTAAAGATATAAAAATTGAAGCTTCATGTAATGCCTATTTCTAATACATGAAGCTTCATTTATTAACTATACGAAGAAATATCTGTAATATTTATACAAATTGTTTTATATTATACAGCTCCATAATAATCACGTCCCCTACATTACACTATTGATAAATTTAACAAAGCATAAACATTATTTTAATAAAAAAAAAATTATTCTACTTATTAAGAACGAAATTTCATTTCATTATTAAAAACAGTCATTATTAATTATTGCTCAGACTTCATTAATTGACCTTAAAGTTCTTTAAAAAATAAAAATTAAAAAAATAAAATATAGCCGTTTCTCTCTCATCCATGAGATCCCTCTTGCCTCCCAAATGTCTAGTAGTCTGGTCCTAAAGTTTGCTCTAATAACCGTCAAAGTTAGACGAGAAAAGACTAAACAACTAAAAAAAATCTTAATTTAATCCCCCTAAAAATAATCTTAAATAATGTACTTAGTTTCAAACCCACTTTGATTATTAATAATTCTATTCAATTTCAATGGGGGTTATTTCGTGGAAGCTTCACATTGACAGAGCTACCCATCTTCTTCTTCCTTCATTACCAACGACTTCTATTTCTTTCAAATCTTAGAATTTATTTCACTATTATTCTCAACTTCATTGATTCAATTAAACAAGAAAATACCCATCAAAAAATTAAGGATCTTTTTATTTTTCTTACATTTTTTGTGGGATTTTGTTGTTGTTTGAAGTGCTTTGAACTTTGCATAATATTGATTACTGAAGAAACAAAAGAGCAGTCAAAAATCATAACTTTGAAGCACCCACCAAGTTTTATTTGGTAAAGAGGTAGTAGAAGTTGTTCTTATAATTTTATTTTCTGTTTTTGTTTCTATAAAGTATAGTTCACGATTTGGTCAGATTAATAATAAATTTGACTTTGGTTTTTTGTATTTATGTGTTTTGAGTTGATCTGATTTAGCTTGTGATTTAGGGTATCTAGATTTGATCAACATTGACTTTATTATACTTAACTTTATAACTAAGAATTGAATTTGCTTATTCGTTTTGTGGGGTTTTCTTGGTTCAGTGTTAAGTACTGAAGTTTGTAGTACATTTGCTAAGTTCTTTACTTCATAAAAACTTGAGGGCTTCTCAACTGACTTTGCTATAGCTATCACATTAATGGTATGATATTGAAGTTTATTGTACAATAGTATGTCTGAAGCTGTAACAATGAACTTCTGGACGGACTTTGCTAGATATTTGCTTTTAAATTTGCAATCGATCTAATTCTTGTCCATGACTTCAATGTTTTGCGGTTGTATGCAATGTGATAATCTCTCTTTCGTTTCAATTGCTTGTTTGATGTATCAGTTTGTTTCTCGACTCGTGTATTCTTTGTATCTGTGGAATGTAACTGTAGGTGTATGTCAGATGTATGCTTTTGCCTGATTGATAAGAATGTCAACAGATGTTTATCCATTAATCACTTTTGGTTCATGTAGTCGACCCCACTTATGGGATTAAGGCTTTGATTGATTAATTGATTGTTTACTGGATAGCAATTTATGTAGGAACAGGTTTGTGTACGAGGTACTAATATGATATCTAGTTGATGATGCTTGACAGTACAATTTCAGGATAGTTTTGTAATGTGAGAGGATGCCCTTTAGACTTCATTGCATTCGATACCTTAAGTTCAATGTTAGTTGATTAATGTATGTCTTTCCTTTGTGCATACTTTTTCCTTAGTCTTTCTACTGCGTACATGACCTATTTAATAAGGGTGAAATTATGTTCTAATGCCAATGTTTGTATCTTAATTTGCATTATATACTATTTACTTTGGTTTTGTTACTACATCAAATGATACTCTCTTGTAAAAAAAAACAAATTACAATAGAATAACAAGTCTAGAACAGGTGTCACAGACTCACTATCTGATTTAAAAATATAGTTCGTATGTAATAGAAGTACAAGTTATTAATCCCTTACAAAATGGGCTTTGTATTATGGAATGACCGTGATTCGATCTCATTACGCTTAGGTCTCGGAACAATCAATGTCTTAAGAGATTCCGGATGCATTGCCTTTGTTGTAATGCAACATGTTGCGTTCTTCCCATCATGCACCTGGATTATATCAGTCAAATTTGCTTTTTGCAGATGGAATCAGTTGATGGCAAGTTAGACCTTGAGTTTGGTGAGGACATTCCGCTTAGCTCTTCAAAATCCAGCAAAAAGGGGTTGCACCCTCTAGAATTTGAAACATCTTCTACGATTCCAAGAGAAGTTCCAAATTCACATTTATTAAAGAAGCTGCGTGTCAGCCCTTTTAGAAGTATACACACAGTTGTAATAAAAGCTAAAATAAATGTGCTTCTACCGTTTGGCCCTTTGGCAATATTGCTACACTATTTGACTGATAAACATGTAAGCAGTACATTTCTTCATGTTAGTCCGTGTTTTTGTTCAAAATAAATTGCTACATTGTGCCAATGACTCATTGTTATAAATTCAAGATTTAGCATGATTTCACAACATCCCTTTGTATAAGAATTTTTCAATTCCATATCTCTTTGTCATTCATTTACAACAAAGACATTATCCTTTCTTTTTGATAACTTTTTCTGGACATTCAAAAGTAGGACTTGTTACTATTGTTTTCAGATGAAGGTATTGTATGAAAAGCAATCTTCCACTGTTACTGTCTATGTAATTGCTTTTCCTGAGTTCATCCAAATTGACATTATTGCTGTCACTTGACATGTCAGATTTTCTGTTATAGTGATGGTTTGTAGACTGATATTACTTATGGGACTTGTATGGATTTCAGGGGTGGATCTTCTTTTTAAGTTTGTTAGGCATCACCCCTTTGGCTGAGCGTTTGGGTTATGCAACAGAGTACGCATGTTCTGTTTTATTGAGCTCACTAATTCCTCAATTTTGCAAATAATTGATTATTAATGGATGCTACTCCTTCATTTATGATGCAGGCAGCTTGCTTTTTATACAGGCCCTACAGGTAATTAAAAATTGTAATTTTCACCTTCAAAGATATTTCCTCCATGGCTCCATGTCTAAAGCTTTTAAGACTTCGATTTCTTGCACTATTCACAAACTCCATCTTGACTATCGTACATAATTTATACCATTAAAAAAATTAAAAAAAAATATTCACATGGGGTCTTAATAGATTCATCTCAATCTTTTTTTTTTTTTCCCAAATCAACTCTTTGTATATTTCACAAATTAATAGTTAGTGATCTTATAATCAAAGTGTTACATTGGCAATCATGAAAAAGATAAAGTGTCAAGAACCTTTAGAAATAAAAGTAGTATTAAATTCGTCAGTTTCTTTTGGTGTTTGTTCATTCTGGTTCATACTTCTATACTGGATTCAGTATACTGTTGGGAGAGCAATATGAGTCTTGTATATTCATACTGCATTAGACTTGGTGGACTAACTAGAGTTATTGGCATGCAGTGGGAGGTTTGTTAAATGCCACATTTGGCAATGCTACAGAGATGATTATTTCCATATATGCATTGAAGATTGGTATGATCAGAGTGGTTCAACAATCTTTACTGGGCTCCATCTTGTCGAATATGCTATTAGTTCTTGGATGTGCCTTTTTCACTGGTGGGGTTGTTCATCATCCAAAAATCCAGAGTTTTGACAAGGTATTTCATAAGTGGATTATCAACTTGAAATATGATGTATTAGTTTATCTATTAGATGTGTCTTTCAAGACAATGTATTGATTACTAGTGTAACTTTTGCTGCAGTCTGCAGCTGTAATGAACTCTGGCTTGTTGTTAATGGCTGTGATGGGTATAACATTTCCAGCTGTGCTCCATTTTACACATACTGAGGTGCATCGTGGCAAATCAGAGCTTTCCCTTTCAAGATTTAGTAGTGGTATCATGCTGGTGGCATATGCAAGTTACCTATACTTTCAGCTAAGAAGTCAACACAATCTCTATGATCCAATTGATGGGGTAGGTTTGCAATATCTATGTTCCTTTTTTTACAGTTGATGATGAAATTTTATTATCTGATAAGTCTTGTCTATGCCAAAAACCGATAATTGGGATGTAGGACTGAGGAGATATTCTGTGTACTGTACGTCTGTACATACTTCATGCTAGTGGGTAGCTGGCCAAGTATATTTTATAAAGGATAAGATCATCTTTATCCTTTATATCTTTTTATCTTATGTTCTTTATTGTTTTTATTGCATATTGATCAAGGCTTTTGTGTCTATGGTGGGGTTGGAAGGCTTAGGCATGCACAGCCTTAGATTTATGATTGTCTGAAAGACTTATTCTGTTTAATGGTGATTATTACTTAACTGAAGATACTAAGGTTATTATGATACCTTTCACATTCTAACTCCTGTAAATGATATAGGAAGTGGTCAATACTGTAGAAGAATCTGATGATGAGGAAGCTCCGGAGATAACTTACTGGGAAGCAATTTCCTGGCTTGCTATTTTGACCTTATGGGTGTCAGTATTATCTGGATATCTCGTTGATGCTATACAGGTAATTCTTTACATCTATTTATATATATTTCATGAAAGTAATATTAGCTCTTAATTTTTACTGGTGCATGGCTTTTATGGATATGGTCTGCTTTTTGAAGGAAGGTGGGGCTCAAAACCTTTTTCTTTAGTAGGGAACCAGGGGTGGGGTCGTGGGGAGTTGGTAGGCTTATACCAAATCAATGTGTGTTTTTATCTATAATGGGTATGTAAGCATAAAGAATTCTGCCTTTTGTAGTTTTCCATCTGGACTATCTACTGCACAATTTCTGTTCCTACCAATTTAGCACATTCTACAATTGCACACCAGCGAAGGTGTGCTGAAGGCTTGGTTGAGGAGGCCATAATCAGTCCTTGAGAACGCTCAAGGCACACTGTAGTGTAGAACCTAGGAACATAGTGCCTTCATGAGGCATGTTCCTCATCGTGGTGGAATTTATAAAATAAAAGATTCTTTGTGTAAAACCAGGTTGCAGACAGTGCAGTCTGGGGAAATTAATGCAGCCACTCAATTTTGGATTTCTATGGTTAAAAAAATAAAAAAGAGCGATGATAGGTCTTTGCATTGCTTTGATAACATCTACCCAGGCCAACATTGAACCCATTGTGCAATGAAATACCTTACTGCTGAGATAACGCTGTTACAGACTTTATAAGAGAAAACATTTTAAATAAGTTGTGAAAAGTTGTAGATTAAGGGAAGGCATGAGAAGGTGAAATCGTAAGAAAAAAGCAACACAAAAGAGCTCTGTTGACGATAAAAGCAACTGTTTGGGAATCGACTCCCAAAGAAAAACCCTGCTTGAAAATC
The DNA here is from genome assembly GCF_948465745.1 of Chenopodium album. Taxonomy (NCBI): domain Eukaryota; kingdom Viridiplantae; phylum Streptophyta; class Magnoliopsida; order Caryophyllales; family Amaranthaceae; genus Chenopodium; species Chenopodium album. Next base: position 19,293,215 of record NC_137847.1, read on the forward strand.
CATGAGCTTTGCAAAATTTCCTCTAGGGATTGGAGTATGTCTTTACAATAATTGAACAAAGCTATGTTTGATGATCCTCCATCAAGCTCTTCTTGGTCTTGCTGCAGTTCTTTGTAATTAAAACCTCTGCATTTGAATGTGATGGTTTCATTATTATCATGCCCAAAACATGTGAGTCTTATCAGTGTGTAAGTTGTCTTCATGTTTTGAATAATCTTGTAGGAAGATTTGATTCTATGCATATAAGCTCTGCCATAAAGAACAATCTTTCTAAGAGATTCATTTGATCTTTGGTGTGTAATGTCGAATTGTTGAACTGATGGATAATGATGCAGTCAGACAACATTTTTAATTTGCTCGAACCTTTTTCAGGGTGCATCTGACTCGTGGAATATGCCCGTTGCTTTTATTAGTGTGATTCTACTTCCAATTGTGGGCAATGCTGCTGAGCATGCTAGTGCAATCATGTTTGCTGTAAAGGATAAGCTTGTAAGTTCTGAATCTCACTCTATGCTCCGTCTTGTGCGTCTACTGACTTTAATAACTCACGATGATACTCCATGGATTATGTAGGACATCAGTCTTGGAGTAGCAATTGGCTCTTCTACACAAATATCAATGTTTGTGGTAAGTTGACATACGAATTGGATATGATTAGTTTGTTACAGACCATTTATATGTTTTATGCTATACGTGTTACTTCAGTCTAGCGAACATGTGAGTATCTTTAATCTTGTTAAATTCTTATGACATCATTTTCTTGTGTTTTAATGATCTTTTAATCTTGAAAAGACAATTTTGAGTTTATTGATAGAAGTCATTATATATGTTAACTTGGAGAGTTATTTTTCTTTGCTTGTAAAATAAAATTGGGTTTGAAGGTTCCAGTGTACTTTATGACAGTGTGCACATGCCATATATAGAGGTGATTTTATCTTTTATACTATGAGGAGATTTCATTTATACTTCTCTGTTGGATATTAGTAAGCATTTCATAGATATTGCTCAATCTAGTCAAATGATGCTCCATATAAAAGCTTAAAAGCATTGATAATCTACCTCAAAGGCTCTCCTGTTATAGCCACTACTTGGATTGTCAAAGACCCGGTGATTTTGTGGCTTCACTTTGATGTTTTTTAGTAGTTGCCTATCTGTTTCTGCATCAATGAATGGCTATGTGTTAGTTTTATTTGGTCTTTTTTTGGAAAAGCTTGTGTCTCTGCAGAACTGACTCATAAAGTGAGAAAGTATCTTTACTCAACTACAGACTTCTGGGGAGGATTACTTATGATGATGGTACCCTTGATTTTGCAGATTCCCTTTTGTGTGATAGTTGGTTGGATGATGGGCCAGCCCATGGATCTGAACTTTCAACTTTTCGAGACTGCTACTCTTTTTGTGACAGTTCTAGTGGTTGCATTTATGCTTCAGGTTTGCCATCTGCTTTAATCTATTTATTTATTATCCTAATCAAGTTTTTTCACCACTTAATTTGAATGAAAAGCTTCAATAACAATAAGAACTTTGTGGTAGTATGTAAATGTAAAAAGCTAATTTTTCATTCCATTCCACAGTAATTGTCGTTATAGTTAAAACTCAAAGCTTGTGCTAGAAAATAACATTTACCAAAATGGCCCTGATTGTTATTCTACTAATCGGCCTATTAACTAGTTGTGGGTGTATCAGTAGAAAATAATTTGAAGTACAATATCAAGGAGCACATAATCTAATGCTGGATTGATACTGATCTATTTTGTCAATTGTTTCAGGAAGGAACTTCAAATTATTTTAAAGGCTTGATGCTTGTGCTGTGCTATCTTATTGTTGCGGCCAGCTTTTTTGTACATAATGATGTTAAGGAAGGTACGGGCCTAATAATTGCACTATATTTGTTATCGTCAAATTCCATTTATGATAATACAGGGTCTTATTGCTTGTAACTATTGCCTTAGTATTGAACATTTACATGTATGATGTTTCCTGTCAAAATATATAATTATATATTGATATGTAAGGGAGAAAAGAAAGTGTTCCAGTAAAGGTCCATAGGCTGATGCTCGGCTGAAGGAAGAGTTTTAACAGTCTCCACCCTTGTGATATATCCTTGGGATTTGTAAAGTTTAAAGTAAAAGGGCTAAACTATTTCACATGGAAATTTTAAAAACTATTTCTGAAAGTGCCAAAACTTTGATTTATCGAGTAGTCTAATATTTTGTAAATTGAGCCTGTAACATGTGTATGTAACAATTGGCAGTAGTCAAAAGCACACTGGTGTATGCTTCTTTTTCTCCTGTATATATTGTTGGTAAACTAGAGATCTTTCAAGTGTTTGGGGACTTTTCTACTATGATGGGAATCCTATGTTTGGCCTTTGAAACTTTGATAATAACTCCCTGCTACATGTTGCAGATGAAAACTGAACTGCTAACCACTAATCAGCGACGAAGAACTTGCATATCCCAGGAAATAAATGCCTCAATACGTCCAAACTTTTGAAATTTTGTCATTTATACTGGCATTCTCTCCTGGTGTAAACAGTTCGGATGTTCCAAGAGTCACCTAGAGGAAGGAAAAAGGTTCTATTGCTGCTTTCTGGTGCAAAATTCCAATTTTGGTGTAAACTGTGTAAACTGATCTTATATGGTCAAGTAGCTTTTCGTTAATTAACACGGTTTACACCGTCTAGTTATGGTGTTGCTTGAACCCAAACTGACCAAACGCAAGTGTAATTTTCTGGGGTGAATCAATCAGGAGAAAAATTAATGATAGTAATACAGGGTAACATTTTTTTCATTTTTAATTCATTTGTTGGTTATATAAATAAAATATTTTTATTCATTACAAAAAAAAAAAGACTATTATATAAATAAACGATGTAATATTATATATATGTCTAAATATCACGCATTATCAAAAGGGTTTACATGACCTTTTATTAATAAAAAATCAAAAAATTTATCCTAAAATTTTATTAATAGGCATCGTCCGTGCTCAAAACTAGTATCATATCATATCATCACTAATATATAAAGTCGATCTCGCAGTTAGACCATGAGATATCGACAATTTGGCATTCTAGTTTTTCGCCAAGTGTCGAGCCATGTAGGCGACAAATAGATATTATTGTGACACATAGGATGCTAAGTTGGCAAATTTTGGATAGATTTTTTTAAGATAAAAATGTTGTATAGTGTTTTATTATCGATATACTTCTAATATTTCATATATACAAAATTAAAATATCTTAAAACTCATTACTATTTCTACCATAAAATTCTTTTTTAAAACCTCTTTAAAATGAGATCCATTTATAATATAGTTTAATAAAACTGAAAATCAGTAAAAATAAGTTTTAATCAGAAAAAATAATTTTAGTTTGGTAAAAATACTTTCAGTTCATGAGAAATAATTTAGGTACAATAAAAAATATCAAGTTAATATAACATAGATATATATTTACAAATAAAACTACAAAAAGTATACAATTTGTTATATACACTCGAATGTACTGTACACCCGGGTAATTGGAGTAAAATTTTTTTTTTTGCTCATTTATAAAATGAGCAAAAATTAATGAGCAAATAACTCGGGTGTACATAACAGACTCTCCAAAAAGTACACTATTATATAAATAAGCGATATAATATCGTATGTCTAAATATTTTAGATAATAACATGAAGTTTAGGACAATTTGGGCATTGTCCGGGCACACAACTAGTATATATAAAAGGGAGTTTTTTTCACCAATTGATTGTTGGTGTAGTGGTGATTGGGACTACACTTGGTAGGGAGGATCCGTGTTCGATCCCCCGCAACAACAATTAAGAGGGGATTGGAACTTAACCACCCAAAATTGATCCCTGAATCCGGATTAGCCCAAAGGGTGAACCGGGTAGAACACCAAAAGGGGGGGGGGAGTTAATTAATAATTTTAAAACGCTACAATAGGATTATGCTACGTAAGATTAATTTTAGAGCGTCACGTAAGAAAATGTTATATTTTAGCCATTGAAAAAAAAGGCAATTTGTTTTTGATTAAAAATTATAGATTATATAAAAATAAAATCAGTGTTTTTTTATGTGACTGGCCATATCGTGTGGCCGACTGAGACACACCAAACACTGACCGAGTAACCCTTGACCGTTTGAGTAACCCCTGATCGATTGAGTAACCCATGATCTATTGAGTAACCCTTGACCAACCAAACCAAGTAATTCATGATCAAGTAATCCCAACCACACAGTGTGACCAGCCACATATGAAACTTTGTGAAATAGAATATTATCTTTTTATATTACGAATTTTATCCAAATATGCAAAACAAAGTTAATAATTCATTTTATAGTAAAAAAATTTAAGTAGTAAGCAAGCTAATATCACAAAGTTTATTAGATAAATATACATTTAGTAAAATATTTTATTTGAAAAAATACAAAAGAGCTTCATCAAGTAGTTTTATATATATACAAGACTTTATTGTTTCATATGTATTCCCTCCGTCCTTATATGTCTGTATTCCTTTTTTGGGTCATCAAAATTAAATGCCTATTTCTATTGATAGATTGTACTTTATTCTCTTTTTGATTTGTCATCCTTTTTCTTTTTATTTTTCTTTTTTGTACTTTGACATCAATTCCCAATACTTTATCTCTCTTAATTCTCAACCATTTTTTTCTTTCTCTCTATCTCTCTCTAACCCCACATGCATATTTATACTCCCAATTATTAATTTAAAGAAATCTTTAACTTTCTTAATTCCCGTGCAAAATGGAAAATAGACATATAATAAAATAATGGAGGGAGTATTATCACTATCATTGATTAATGAATTGGATAAAAATTCAAATAGATAAAGTGAATAGTGGAAAAAAATTCAATGTAACACTTAAAACAAGAAGCTAAGAGCAATAGTATCCCTACCTTATAAATCCCTACCTTATAAAAAGTATAAGAATACTCTTATAAATAGTGTGATGTTAATTATACCCTTAAAATGTGCATTTACATATATACCCTCATTAATATGTACAAGTTACTTTTAATGAATAGTGTTTAACAATTTATACCCTCAAAAATGTTTATTTACTTATTTTTTTTCTCATTAATGTTAGTTGCATTGGACAATTATACCTCTAAACAAAATTGTTTACATATCAACAACTATATTTGTGAATTAAGGCCAAACCAAAAGTACTTTCGAATATGATTAGCCATGGCGTGTGCATCGCACGCATTAGCTGCCCTAGTAATAATAATAACAATAACAATGACAAGTGTTCTTAATCAAATGGAACTCTTTATGAATTACGAGTTCTAAATTACACGCACATTTCAACAGTACTATACAAACAATACTACTCCAATACGGCTGTGTTTTTATAAGTGTTACACTTCATTTTTTGGCAAAGAGCTATATTTTAATATTACATCTCTCTTCTCTCATGGTCGCCACCCAAACCCAATACTACTTTTTTTTATTATTATTTCTTACCTTTCACATTCATTACTTTTCAATAAACTATTAACCTTACCATCTTTCTATTACAATTTTTTATTACTCTAATTACCCCGCTTACCTCTTATTTTATTTAAGTCAATTAAATTGTCTAAAACTATGTGTCAGTCAAAGTGTAACACTTATTAAAACACGGAGGAAGTATAATGTTTAATTTAGGTTATTTTCGATCAGTGATTATTTGGGTAAAGTAATTAAGCCCTATCACTCTATCAGTTAGGTCATTTTGAGTATTTGTTAATTTTCGGTCAGGTCATTTTGGGTATAGTTCAAGTCGCTTCGGGTTTTGCGTCCGTTCAAGTCAATCAATTCGAGTCAAAATTGGGTCGGGTCACTTCGGGTTTCAGTTCACTTCGGGTCGGGTCATTCGGGTATCAGGTCAATTCGGGTATCTGGTCAACTCCACTTCGGGTCAGGTTAGGTCAGCTTTGTGTTCTGATCAATTTCGGGTTTACATTTTCGGGTCATGGGTCGGTCATTCGGGTCAGGTCAAGATTGCCAGGTCTACCTCAACTGCAAATCTACCTTTTGTGTGATTCATGTGTAAGGAAATTTCATTAAATGATATAGTAGACAACAATTGAAAAATTAATAAATAAAGAGCTTGTTTGATATCATTTTTTTTTAATAGTTTTCTGTTTTTATAAAAACAAATAACCAAAAATAGGAAACAAGAAAAATGTGTTTCTAATTTTTTGTTGTCAGTTTTTAAAATTATCGTGATTTTTATAAGTTTGACTAATTTTAAATTCATTACATAATACATCATATTATTTTGAAAAAGAAAAAACCAAAAAACAGAAAACTACAACGATACCAAAACGAACCTGAAATAAACCAATTAGGTTTACAAAAGGTTAGAATTTGAAAGTCGTTTTCATGGAGCAAAACAATATGCAATAAAATATACTCTTTCCATCCCTTATTAATGTGGCCGTTTTTAAAATTTCACGGAATGAAATGGATGTTTCTAGAATTCATAATGATTAGAAATACAAAAAGTAGAATTGGTGAATGCGTGTGAAGGTGTACTTTTTTGCTTTAATCCCTACCTTTTTAAAATTATATGACTTAGGCCCCGTTCACTTCACCTTATTTTTGCTGAACAGATATTATTTTTACTGAACTGAAATTATTTTTGCTGAATTTAAATTATTTTTATTGAACTGAAATTAATTTTGCTGAACTGAAATTATTTTAACTGATTTTCTATTATATTTCTTTTGTAAAGTTACTGATTTTCACTGAATTGAAATTAGTTTTACTGAACTAGACTTATTTTACTGAACTTATTTTTTCTGAATTGAAATTATTTTTACTGAACAAAAATTATTTTTACTGAGTATTATTTATTTTAAGCTGAAGTGAACATGACCTAACTCATATGAATAATGTTGAGACGATTATTGTAACACTCTCGGTTTACTAACAAATAATAAACAAGAATTAAAGGGAAAATAAACAACCTTTGAATAAAACTACGGAAGCATACACCTAAATCGGAGGTATTACATCCACACTCGACAACTAGTCAAATGCTAAGGCTTACTAAATCCCAATAATCACTACTCAATAAACTAGGTGAGCTATTTATACAACATTACAACTCGTTATAGCATACTAATCGAAACACTTGAGCTCCTTTACCTACGATCACTTGAACAACATGCTTACACAAACTTGACGTTCGAGAATTAACACCCAAATATTATAACTATACGCAAAACCAGAGCAACTCCATCTCCGATCCACTCAAAACATGAGAAACCATAATGGGTTTGTAAAGTAATGGTAATATATATAATTATGAGATTGATCGTCAAAGAATTACATTGGGAAATTGGGTTTGGTGATGATGCGATGGTGTATTGTGATGAGAAATTAATATTGGCTAAAAGAAAAGATCTTCTTTGCTTGCTAGGAATAAAGGATGGAAATCACGGCTATTATACATAAGAAAGATTAGTAATTAAGCTAGGTTAACAATAATTTATAGTTTTGTAAACAAAAGTCGTACTAGATATAAATAGGATTTAAAACTTTCCAAAAATAAACTATGTAGGTAAGGAAATATTGGCCTATTTGAATTTTCGCATCTGTTTAATTTATATATATATATATATATATATATATATATATATATATATATATATATATATATATATATATATATATATATATATATATATATATATATATATATATATATATATATATATATATATATATATATATATATATATATATATATATATATATTTGTGCCCATCAAATTTTAAAATTGTAGCTTTTGGTACCTCCGTTAGTTTTCTGTCAAGTTTTCCATTTGTGGGTCCCGCATATTTAACTTCCCTCCTTTTACCCTTTCTCTTTCTTTGATTTTAATTAACTTTCCTCCTTTTTACCCCATGTCTCTGTCTTCCTTGTTCCTCCATAATCAAATCTCCCAACCACATGCATTAACTCCATTGTAGAATCTGAACCACAATTTCTTTCCCTCTCTCCCCTGGCAATTTGAAGCCTTTAATTTTCCCTTTTTTTTCATTGTACTTTATCCAATTGACTAAAGCATGTGTTGTTTTTAATGGAAAAACACAGCAGCAACTGGGAAAGACTAGAGCTAGGAGTCGTCATCTCCATTGACAAAAGTAGGAGATTCTTCTGACAACGACCAGGTATGATTCCTTGAACTATTTGTAGTGATCCACTAATGGTTAATTGTGCAATTGTGTTGAAAAGTTTGGGTATTTTTGGAAAATAAAGAAGTAAACCCTAGGTTACTATGTTTGGATTAAATCATGCATTTTACTCTAATTGATCTGTAATTGATGGTTTTAGAAGCACGTGGTAGGGTATTTGTGTCGGTGGACTCACTTTATTTTGTGCTTTAGTGTTTTAAATTGCTTTAGGTTGTCACATGATTTGTTTACTATTGTTCTTAGTATGGATATATTGTTTCATTTGTAGATTATACAACTGGATCAACTTGATAACACAATTGACATAAAGATAAGACTGTTTGGGGGTTTTTGTTTAAGAAAAGAAAGGGGACTGAGTATCTAGTTTATGAGGCTAGTTCTGTGTATTGGAGGTTGGGTGTGCCTTTTTCCTTCATAACAGTGGGGTACTTGAGATTTTTATGTGCCGAAGGGTTTAGGAACAAGGGGTGGGAAGTCCCTTACATATATGTTGTATGGTACAAAGAGAAGGGACACACATGGATGACTGGGAAAAGGAAAATAGAGGATGAGGAGGCTGTAAAGGGGTTTCTTGAGGCCAAACACAAAGATGGGCACCTAGAGTTGTTCTGTACTATATCTGAACAAAACCCTGAACAAACTGATCCAGTTGAAACAGAAGGCCCAACTCAAAACCAAAGACTTAGCCCACCCGAGAACATTGATAGTCTGTCTAAGGTTAGCCCACCCCAATCTACAGTTACTAAAAATGTATCCAAGCCAGCACTTCAAGCTAGCAGCCCCACTAAACACACTCCAAAATGGGCATGTACTTCAATAGTTAGGAGGAGCCCCAGGTGGCAATTATCTAACCCAACAGAAAATGCTACAACAGTGAGTGAGCCAATACTTAGGAGGAGTCCTAGGTTTTCATCAGAAAGTGATAAGAGGGTGGGAGTGTCAAAGGAGAAGTTGAAACCTACAGTTGATAAAAGGAAGGGGAAACTGACTGAAGGGGTTGGGTTGAGAAACAAGAGAGTGAAATTAGAGGGGAAGGGAAAGGGTAAGTGTCAAAAGAAGCTATTCATTGATGATGAGGAGTCTAATTCTGGATCTTCAAGTGAAGATTTAAGTGATACATATATAGACTGGTCTCTTGGAGAGGAGGAGGATGGTGCTTTTGAAGATGAGGACTTAGATCAGGGTGATGCTAAGATTTTAGGAGAAGTAGAAAAGAGTTTGGCAATAGTGCAGCATAATACTGTTTCAAGTCAGGGAAGTAAGGAGAAGTTGGATTAGCTTGTTAAAGATCTTGGAAAGGGTGAGTTTGAAGTGAAGGAAGAAGATAGTGATGAAGATGAGTTGAGGAGTTTACATGGCTCTGATGAAGAGGAAGATGACAGTCCATGGTTCAGAGAGGAGACAGATTTCAAGAAACCTATTGTGTTGGTGAAGAATCAGAAGTTCAGCAGCATTATTGTGCTTAGGAAAGCTCTAAGAACTCATGCCATATAGAATAGATATGAGTTCTATTACCTTCACAACAATAAGGAGAAAATAAACACTTTCTGTAAGAGGAGATGTGGGTGTGAATGGGATTCAAAGAGGAGCAAGCTGCCTCTGTGTAAATGCAGTGAGGAAGTTAGGAGGTGTAGGTACAAGGTGATTGCTAGACCTCTGTTCCAGAATTGTGCTTGGCAAATTCAGGATCTCAGATTGGAGCATAACTGTGAGGAGCAATATGAATGCAAATGTCACTGCAGAGTACCTAGCTGAGAAATATGTTGAGGAGTGGAGAAGCAACCCCAGTTGAAAGATTAACAGCTTTAAGGACAGAGTGTTAAGTGACTTGGGAATTAAGATTGGGTACTACAAGGCATGGTTAGCCAAAGCTAGGGCAAAATTTATGATTTATGGGTCAGCTTCTGAACAGTATGCCAGGGTATGGGACTATGAGAAGGCTGTGCAAAAATATAGCCCAGGGACAATGGTGAATGTGGTGGTTGATCAGTTGGACAGGCCAGAACCACCATTATTCTTGAGGATGTATGTGTGCCTTTCCCCATTGGTTAGGGGTTTCTTGAAAGGATGCAGGCCACTGATAAGGGTAGATGGATTTCATTTGAAAGGTTCTTACCCAGGTCAGATTCTAGTGGCTATGGGGAAGGATGGGAACAACAACATATATCCCTTTACTTAGGCAACTGTTGAGGTTGAGAATAAGGAAACATGGTGCTAGTTCTTGGAATGCCTGAAGAAAAGTCTTGATGATTTAGCAATGGGAGGTGGCTTCACTTATATGTCAGATAGGCAGAAGGTAGGCTCAAAAATATTACTTTCACTTTGGTCAGTTATGTAAATGTTAGTTCAAGTTCTTGTTTGTGCTTATGATTATGTTTTGGTAATGTGTGTCAGGGTTTGCTTGAATCTTTTAAAGAGATGATGCCCTTTGCTGAGAAGAGGTTTTGTGTGAGGCACATATGGGCCAATTTCAAGCTATAATTTATAGGGTCAACATTCAAAGAATTGTTCTGGAATGCTGCCGAGCCACAACTTGGGTATGAATGAACTTGAATTTTTCAAGCTTTTTACTAAGTCTGAAATTATATGTTTATTGTTCTGGGATGTTTATGTAATTACTTTGGATAATTATGGTTGGTTAGTTGTTCATTCTATCTACCTATTGCTAATACAGTGACTAGTGTTCACAATTTGACCATAAGCATTGTATTTCTGTTCACAAGTGCTAAGGCTTACTAAATCCCAATAATCACTACTCAATAAACTAGGTGAGCTATTTATACAACATTACAACTCGTTATAGCATACTAATCGAAACACTTGAGCTCCTTTACCTACGATCACTTGAACAACATGCTTACACAAACTTGACGTTCGAGAATTAACACCCAAATATTATAACTATACGCAAAACCAGAGCAACTCCATCTCCGATCCACTCAAAACATGAGAAACCATAATGGGTTTGTAAAGTAATGGTAATATATATAATTATGAGATTGATCGTCAAAGAATGACATTGGGAAATTGGGTTTGGTGATGTGCGATGGTGTATCAGTGATGAGAAATTAATATTGGCTAAAAGACATGATCTTCTTTCCTTGCTAGGAATAAAGGATGGAAATTACGGCTATTATACACAAGAAAGATTAGTAATTAAGCTAGGTTAACAATAATTTAATAATTTATAGTTTTGTAAACAAAAGTCGTACTAGGTATAAATAAGGTTTAAAACTTTCCAAAAATAAACTATGTAGGTAAGGCAGATTACTTAATAATTTAAATAATATAACTTAATTTTATCAATAGAAATATTATACATATAAGATCATAAAATATTCGGGTATTACAATCTACCCTCCTTAAAACAAGTTTCGTCCCCAAAACTTAAAATAGAAAAATTTAGGGTATTACAATTATGCCCCTAGAAATGTTTATTTACCCTTAATTAAATGTATTTGCTCTATTCTTTTATGTTTATTTTTTTTAATTAAACCCTACCTTTTAAAACATATGAGATAACTCTTATGAATAGTATTTGGACAATTATAACCTTTAAAATGTTTATTTACTAATTTGCCCATATTAATTTTAATTATCAGTTCTTTTGAACTCTTAAAAATAGTATGTGGACATTTATACCCCTAAGAAATATTTATTAACATATTATCCCTCATTTATATCGTCAACAACTAAATTTGTTATTTAAGATCAAACCGAAAGACCTTCTCGAATATGGCAAATTATAGCGCGCGCATCGCGTGCGTTAGCCACCCTAGTTATTTATTATTTTAAAAGTATGACTAAACTCTTATGAATAGTGTTAAGACAATTATGCCTCTAATAATGTTTATTTACATATTTACCCTCTATTAAATGTAATAGCCCTATTTTTTTCCTTTTTTATGTTTTAAACTTGATTCATTTTTATCTTGGTAAGGCCTCGTTCACTTCACCTTATTTATGCTGAACTGAAATTATTTTTACTGAAACAAAATTATATTTGCTGAACTTATATTATTTTTACTAAACTTAAATTAATTTTATTGAACTGAAATTATTTTTGCTGAACTGAATTTTACTGATTTTCTATTATAATTCTTCATTAAGAAAACTGAATTTTACTGAACTGAACTTATTTTTACTGAACTGAAATTATTTTTACTAAACTGAAATTAATTTTACTAAACTAAATTTATTTTTACTGAACTGAAATTATTTTTACTTAATATTATTTTTTTAAGGTGAAGTGAATAGGGCCTTAACTCTTAAAATGTTAGAGAAATTATTAAATTATCTTGGGAACGGGGCAGTTAGGGTGAGGATTGGCGCTGCCGCGCTGCCACAGGTAGGGCTAACGGTGGGGTGGTTGGGTTAGTTTTAGGGTTTTTTTAATTTTTTATTTTGGACCAATTATATGCTGACACGTAGGTGTAGACACCCAAATGTGTCTCCCTAAAACCAAACCCGGTGATGAATACTTTTCACGTCGTGTCATAATCGAATGAAATGAAAGTGTGGAAAGTCTAGTGTTGCGGTTAGTTTTTTATTTCTTTTCTTTCTCTCTGTTTTCGAAAACCTATTTTATGAAAATAGCCAATCCAATTTAGTTTGGTCCATGGTAAAGGTCCAATAATAGTGTAGTTGGATTGGGCTCGAAAAGAGCTTTCCAATGATATATTATAAGCCCAATTCCAATGAGTAATGAGGAAGTTATGGCCAAAATACTAAACTGGGCCCGGTTTGACTTTTATATGCGGCCCAATGATCTAGAGGAGGGCCCATTATGATTTATCATTCCTAATGCAATTAGGATTGATTATAGTCTTGTAGAATCTTCTAGAAGGTTCTTTTGAGTCCTAATGAGATTAGCATTAATAATTAAGTTTTTTGAGTTTTATTTAGAATAAAAGAAGTGTTTTAAATGAAATCACAGTTTTACCCCTCGTGGGCTTAATTTTATCAAAATATGAAAACGTGTGGAAAAACTACCTGCAGCGCCGCACCACAGGCTGTCGTCTGGCGACATGTAACACCCCAATAATTCTCCCTTTAAACCTGTGAGGACCCTGAACAATATTCAAGAGAAATACTGGCGTGCTACCGCCACGTGTTCAAACGTTAAGGCTTTTTCAGAAAATAGCAGCGGAAAAGCTAACTCAATTATATATAAGTTTCAAAACCAATAACCAAAACCAAACTAAATCTTACAACTTGGAACCAATAAGGCCCTTATTCAAAACTCAAACCAATAGAAATAGTACAAAAGTAAAGTTGAGTTTAAATAACTTTAAAAATAAATAACAATAGAAATAAGAAAAGCAACTAACACTCCACTCAAGATCCCACCACCTAGATACGGATGCTGCATGTGTAAGAACCTGTGGTTAATCTGCTCCCCAATATTACAAGTGTAAAAATTGGATCGTCACAGGGTCATTGAAAGGCGAAGGCCATGACCAAAGAAAGACACACATAGCACGCAATCAGCAAAGCTGAGTACATACAAGCTGCAAAACATAAAAGGAATCTCTAACATGCTACTAATAATCAATCATCACGCATCATTAGTTTATGGACTCGACACATGACTCAACTATTTTTATTACTAAGACTCCATTAATTAATAATAGGTAAATCATTATTTTTTTTATTCGTTGGATTAAACAATAGACAAGGTTGTCCAACCCATGCTCCATTTGGAACATCAATAAAAGAAAAACCCCATGCCTCCTTTCGGAAACATCAATAAACATCCAACGACCACGGGCGCGACTCCGTGACCGTAGTTAGTATGAGATCTCACCTAACTCCTAGTTTTTAAAAATTATTTGAAATAAGAGACTCGTAGATCAGACGGCCTCGAGAAAAGTGCACGGCTAATACCCCGTGTACCCCAACCCCTGATTGTCATTACTCCAGATGTGCACAAATCAAGAGTTTTAGTGCTCATCCATCTTGCACTTTACGTGATTTACAAGTTTAGACTTGGTGATGACTCATATGCATAACAATACCAGCATTCCAATATCAATTCAATCAAGCAAGGCAAGTTTCCAATTTCAATTCTTGATTTATTTGTGACAACAACATTTATTATTTAGTCCTTTAAGTACCTCGGTGTATAAACACCTTGAGTGCATAAGACACCCCACAAACTTAACCTCGTCATATAAGACTTAAATTTTCTCCTTTACTCATTCTATCTCCATGATCAAAACGAGTAATAAATGAATCACCAAACACATACCTTTGCCTCTAAGCGCACCTTGCATAATTAGAGCATAAACAACACTTGAAATATAGAATAGTGCACAACATACGGAAATCACCATGTATAACCAAACAATTTAGCCCAGTCATCCCTATACATGATACTAAGTTCTCGATCCGTCCTTAAACATGCACCTAAAAGCAAGGTTTCGTAACTTGTACGTACCTTGTGTAAACAATTCGATTGGCCACTATAAAACTAGAAGTCGTCTTCTACAAAGTCCTCTCCTAAACCAAACAATGAGAAATAAATCAATACCCAAGCACATAAATTTACAGCAATACTAGACTACTTTAAAACCTCTTAAATCATTAAAATAAAGCTTTTAAATTGTTCCCCTTAGTCAATAATAATAATATAACATCCCAAATATTGGTTTAGATGTTAAAATCATGAAAATATAGCGTATGATATAAAATTACAGCAAGTTTAACTTACTAACATATGCTGAAAATTTGTTTTATTAATAGTTTTTGCAATTAAAATAATCTATACTTATCATATTGCATAATTAGTTGTTTAAAACATATAAAAGCATTCTAAAACTTTAATTTTGGCTCAAAACTAATAAATATCAGATTATATAAAATCTGAAAAATAATTTAAATTATAAATTTCAAACTTTTGAAGATCTCCATTCATAATTCAAAAGTTAGAATAGTGTATTACACATTAACCCTTTAAAACCCTTCAAATAAACATCATAAAACCCCAATCTCACAAAATATATAATCTGAAAATTAATTTTAAGTATAAAATTGTGGGTTTTATCATTATGAAATCATAGTATTGATAATTAACTTGCTTAACACGTTTTCAAACCCTAAAACATGAAAATTCGATGTTTAAACCCTAAATTATACAACATATATAATCTGAAATTTTGTATAATAAATTAAACATGTCAAAACTCATAAATTTATAATCTTTTATAATCCAAACATATTATCAAACCATAATAATATAATTTAGAACAAAATTTTAATTAAAGGTTGAAACTTTAAACAATTTAATTAAGATAATAAAGCAATAAAAAGAAATAAGGGAAGAGAGGAAGAAGAGGGGCTAACGGGCAGTAGCAAGGGGGGTCGGCTGGTGGCCGACGGTGATTGCAGGCGGCGGCAGGGGCGGTGGTGCTACGGCTGGGCGTCGGTGGTGCTGGCAGCAGCTTCAAGTTTTTTTTTTCGTGAGAATTTAGGGAGGAGGGTAGTAGAATAGAATAAATCTTGAGTAGGGGAAAGCTTGAGGGTTTTATTAGTGTAGTGTCTTAGTTTCCTAGTTCTAATAAAACTAAGATTGTTACTTGGGCTTAAAGTGAGTGGGTTTTAGAAAAAGAGTAGGCTTAATGAATAACGGGTTGGACTTGTATAATAATTAAAATATAGGTGGTGAAATACTTTTTATGAAATAGTTTTATTAACTTTATAAACATTAAGTTTTATTTGTTTATACCATAGTAAAATAAATCATATAAATAAATAATCATAGTTAAATATTCACATAAATATTTTAAAATAAATTTTTATATTTCACATAATTATGGGGGATTACACGACAGGCCTGTCACGCAGGGAAAACGCCTATCGGTCGGCAACAGAGGTTTGTGTGGCGACAGTGTCGTGTTTTATTCCTTTTCGAACTCTGATTCTTTTTTATCATATTCCGGCAGATTTTCGTTATAAATAGCTCCTTAAACCTCCGTTTTTAATCATCAATTCTCAACTCTCATCAAGAATTTCTTGATACTCTCTCTCTCTCTTTCTAGCCTAGCCTTTTACAAACAAAATTCCGCATTCACAAGATCTAGACACACCTAGCCCAAATTCGGAGTTGCCTTCGCCCTAGACGTGAAAGGTTTGATATTTCTGAGGGTTTGGTCCCTAATCTCTATTTCCATTATTTAATTTAATTGTTTGATTATTCTTTTCCTTGAAGTTATTGACGCGTGTATTTTGTTATTAGAAAGAGGCACGAGGCATCAAAGTATGTAGTCTTATTGCTCTATTCTTGTAGAAAGCATGTTTATTATTTATTAATTCCTAGAATCATGCTTAGGATGTTATTATCGCTTTCTAGTATCATGTTTAGGGTGCTTCCTATGCTTTCTAATATCATATCAATATCATGTTAGTATCATGTTAGGGCTAAAGCTTTGATTTTTATTGTTTAGTGACATGTTAGGGTTTGTTATTAATCTTGTTAGTATCATACCTAGGATCTTGCTATTGTTATGCTTTAGCGTTGATATGATTATGATTATGATTATGATGATTTATTATTATGTTGCTTGATGTTTGTTCAAGTGATCGCCAATAATAGTTTTGCTTGTGCATTAAAGTTCAACCAACATAGATAAACAGGTTTAGGGTAAACCTATTGATTGCATGTTAGTCAGAAAGCGCACATGAATACGAGAAGAATAAAGTAGAGGCCTATTATTAGGGCAGGTTCAATCTCTTTTAGGTTGGATTTGTACCTTCATCCCCGAACTTCCAGTCTTGGTTCCAGACCTATTGGAGTTAACGATCTCATGGATCGTTAAGGGGTGTAACCTTCACCCTGTGAACGGTTTACAAGTTCCTAAAACTTGTTGGCGACTCTTTTTGCTCTAGCTTCTTTCCCTTTGGACGTCACCATGCTTAAGTGTATGATCATAGTGGGGTTCAAGTTTGGGATAATGCTTGAAATATTCCCTACAGTTTTTGACGACTCCACTGGGGAGGATTTCTATTTTAATTCCTAAAATTTATTTTGGCAATGATTTAGAATGAGTGGATGAGACTCGAAAATTTCTAAGTATTTCATTTGTGTAATTTTGATTAACATTATTGTCATATGCATAAAAAAGGTTCTCATTGGAAAGACCATCCGTAATGAGTCAAAAACATAGGATTTTTTACATGTAGGAAATTTGAGGAATATCTTTCACAACTAGAACCGAAATAATGCTGCGAAAAACTGGAAAATTTTACGAACACAGAAAACTGCTAAGGCATGTAGGAACTGACGTCTAGAAAACAGAGCTTGTCGCTGAACATATGGCTCTGTCGCCAGGCGACAGGGCTATATCACGGCGACAGTCTCTGTTGGCTGGCGCTGCGTTCTTCTAATGCTGACCTAGAAATATGAGTTCTAATTTCGACCAGTTCTAGCACTGTTGGCTCGATTCTACTTCCTGATTGAGTTTTTCTCTTTTTTCTGAAACCCATATGTGTTCTACATATGGACATAACCCTCTGGGAATTCATGCTCCATCTACCCAATTGAACGCTCTGAGCAACAAAGGGTACATTCGAGAATGTTGAATTCACCAAACCATGGAAGCGAGTTTAACTCGCGGGGTCCCATCCACACACGCCAACCCTTCCAAAGGTAAGGCTTCCACGCGGTGCATCCGGACTCATAACCATGGACCCTATTTGACTAATCCATATCTTGAACTTTAGAGAACTAGAGCCATGGTTAGGTTGCAAACTCATTGCATCATGTTGTGACTACTTGATTACTTGTGCATTATTTGTTTGTGCATAACCTACATGTGATTCAACTAACCGTTGGGTTTGACTTGTAATTATGAATATGCTTAAATAAACTAACCAAAGACTAAAAGACTTTGCTTAATTAATTGATTAATTAATTTGAGCAAATAAATATGTCTAAAATCGAGTCATAGTTCCTTTGAGTCAACCCGGATTTTTATCACGTATACTGCACAAGCGTCAACTTGTTTTGGTCATAGTCGGAGTTCTAGGAAGAGTTACGAGTCGTACAACCTGTGGATCTGTAGCCCCGAGTTTTATCTTTCATTTGGAATTGGTTTCGTACAATTCGGAGTCACAGATCAAAAGTTATGACTAAAATACTACAGCCTGTCCAGTTTAGTGCACATACGTGAAGTCTTAGCTTAGTCTTTGTTTGAGTCTAGTCACATGGTCTAGCCACATGGTCATGACACAAGTCTTAACATGTCACCTACACTCACTAGTCTTAGCACACACTTTGTGAATATGTCACCATGACCATGTCTTAGGTTCATGCATGAGTCGTTTTCCGTCATTTGAGTGGGGGGTCCAATCTATTCCCATTATCTTCCACATTCTCTTCCATGTTGAATAAAGCTTGAGTCAAAATAAATAATAAAAAAAACTTATCCCTAATTTCCCTTTCCACAGTACTTGGTCAAGGAGAGAAAGGCGATTAATCAAGGACAACACCTTCGTTCAAGTTCAACTTTTTGATAAACCAGTCGGTCGAAAAAGAAAAGCTAAGAAGATAATGGCAAGTCAAGAAGAAGTCAATGAACTTAAGAAGCAAATGGCTAATGTGACTGAGGTGTTGAAGGCTTTAACCCTTCAAATCAATGACCCTGTGAAACAACAACAAATGGAGCTCATGCAAGAAAGCTTGAGCAAAATATCCCATGACTATAGATTTCAGGGCATTAGCTCACAAGGGGTCTCAGTGGACAAGGAGCTTCTTCCGCAGAAGTTCAATGCCAATGACATCCCTAAGTTCCAGCCAACGGACAATCCTTACTTTCACTTAAGAGCCTTTGAAACTGTAATGAACATTAAAGGGATTGATAAGAATATTTTTCACTCTTTATTCTCGCTATCTCTAGAAACCGTTTGCCAACATTGGTTCTTTTCTCTTGATAAAGAGAAAACCTCTACTTGGGATGGAATAAAAAATGCTTTCATTGACAGATATAAGTGTAATATTCAAGTCGAAACCAACTATAGACAACTTGAAATGCTAAGACAAAAAGAGAATGAAGGCTTTACTTCTTTCTTTAATAAGTGGAGGGAAACTTCCGCTAAGATGATTGAGGTGCCCACCGAAAAAGAATTTGTAAGGATGTTTATCAAGAATCTCCAAGAAAAGTATTCAAAGAATTTAAAATATCAACATAATTTGAATACTTTCAAGGCCGTCTATGACATAGGCATCGAGATCGAAGATGACCTCGTAAAGCAAAAAGCTACTAACAATAGTAACCATAGTGGCTGGAAAGGAAAGAAGAACGACAATCCTTCTTCTTCCGAAAACGCCCACTCTAGTAACAATGTTAGTACTTTTGATCTCAGTGAAGTCTTAGCCATGGATAACCAGGGATCTAAGAAGCAACTAAGGAAAGACTTCACCCCCATTGGGATGAGCTACGATGCTGCCTTCGATCAACTCCATACTAAGGGACTCATTACTCCCATTGGACCTATTCAAGATCCCGCACCTGAAAAGAGATTGCCTAGTTGGAATCCAGATGCACTTTGCAAGTACCATCAAGATAAGGGTCATACTACTAAGATCTGTTGGAAGCTAAAAGAGGCTATCCAACATTTGATCGATAATAACAAGCTTCCCATACCTCCAGCTAGCAAGAAGAGCGAGTGATGATAAAGCAAATGACATAAAACAAGAGGCGAGCTTCAACGACAAGATTTCATGACCTCTTTTTCTTTTTCATTTTTTCCTTTCCCCAATAAGTCTAGCATAGGCACTTTTTTTTTCCCTTAGATTTACTTTGTAGATTTTTTTTTCTCTCTTTTAATAAAATGAGCATTTTATTTCCTTGCATATGATCATTGCATTACATAAAAAAAATTAAAAAAAAATCCTTGTTGAACTAAGCATAAGGTATACCAATGATTTGAGGCACCCCTTGTAGCCACATCATATCACCTTTCACCCTTCAAATATACAATCTTTTCTTGACAAACCACTTTGAACCTCGTCTAACGATAGACCTTGCTTTCTTCGACCCACATCTACCTAACCTTGGGATGGGATGGTGTGCAACTTATGCAATTTTTCAAAGAATAAAAGCTTTAGTAATTTCAAAAAATTAAAATAAGCAAAAATGATAAAAGTGTACAAAAGGGCAAGTGTTCCAATGTCTTTGATATGAACACGTCTCAGATTGCGTCTCTTATCGAGTGCTCGGTACCGTGCCTGAGAAACATGAATGCCAAGTGAGTGATAGACCCCATGATCGGGATTGCCCACACTTATCCAAATAAAAAATGACAAAGTAAAAAAAAAAAAAAAAAAAAAAAAAAAAAAAAAAAAAAGAGCTCAAAAATATGGAAACCTCAAGCATAAAAATACAAGGATCCAAATGCAAGGTTGCACACCTTGGGGGCTTATCTAGGGTCTTGAGCCTTTATCCCTTTCTTCTATAACCTTTAGCCTAACCACGTTACAACCCTCAAAAGACCTCTTTGAGGAATACACATACTTGTACGAGGTTCGGCTAGAGCTACGTTCGGCCTGATTCCTAACGGATACGTAGGCAACCTCACAAAGGGGTGCGGCCGTAATAAACATGCATTCATATTCACATTCACACACTCACACCATGATCATATCAAAGGATCTATAATGCTCATCCCTAATCATTTAGAGCTAGACTTGGGGGCTTGATCCCTACATTATTAGCTTACCTAGCCTAAGAGTCACCATCATTTGACTCTTCTCAAAATACTTTTTCCAAACACTTAGCCTTTGCAGCCTAACTGTAGTATCACTTTCACACACATCACAGATACATGACCAAATAGTCCTTCCCTTAGGAACCCTTTGTCATGAAATGTTAACATAACATTGAAGCATACTTTGTCATAACAAAATCACTCATCACTCATCACTCATCATTGCATCACCAAGTATGAAGTACTTAGCCTCCGTGCCTAAGTTACCTAAATACTTTCATTATTAAGTCAACAATTCAGATAGCCTAGGATGAATTAATCCTTTCACTATGAGATACAACGTGGACGCATACGTTTGACTAAGCTCATTCAACATGCACCATCAAAAACTTCTTCCTTTTTGCGTCTTTCTTTTTCGGGAGAAAATCGGTACCCTCTACAAAAATGACGGAAATTTTTGTTTTGTTAATCTGCATTTCGAGTCATGTACATATCGAGCTTCATGAGTCAACACTATGCACACACGAGTCACACGAAGTAAGTCATCATTAAGTCAAGTTTATACCTTGTGTAACACCCCCAAATCTCCCTCTACGTAAATACTATATTTATACGTATACAAATACCGTAGAGATAGACTTGGGCGTATTACCGCCACGTGAAAACGTAAGGCTTAATTAATTACTCAAATTGCAGCGGAAAAATAACTAACTTTTATTAATAATAGGAATAACCATAATAACTGTTTCAAAGTAAACAAATAAAAACTTGTCCATATATAAATAAAATTAATTCCTAACTATGTGATCCCAATCCCGACTCTAGTATGCGCACGAACAACTTCACACCTGAAATCAAGACTGCTTACCAAAATGGTAAACAGGGCGAACCAAAACAAAAGGAAAACAGATTAGCAAAAATGCTAAGTACGAATAAGTGCAAGGCATGTAAATACATTTATTAGACAAACATGCTTTTGAAATAACCATTTAAATTTAAACCTGTCACAAGTCAGTTTCCAAAATTAAACTTTTCAAAAATAATTAAACCTTCCATGGGTAGTAATATTCATCAATAAAAGCTTTCCAAACCAATAGATTTCCAATTTATAAACTTCTCAGTTTTTTGATATATTTCTAAACCAATTTTCCTCACCTAAGTGTGCACACACCCCCCCAAGCAAGTTATACTATACTCGAGGAAAGACCAGATCATACAAAGCTCATGGTCTTACTTAACCAGTCCCGGGTAGAGGGACAATTAAAATACCAAATACTCAGGCCCATAATGAGCTGCAAATTAATTGAATCAAGTAATTTATAAATCAACAACTTTTATTAAATCGATCAACACTTTTAAAGGTTAAACCGTTAAACCGTAAAATTTTATATTTCAACTTATTATGAAAATCGTTAACTTAAAAATTCATACGTTTATTCAAACAATCATTCAAACAATCATTTACTCAAAACACGCATTGTATCAAGAACCTAGCCACCTATACGTACCTTGATCACGAGAATAATTAAGGTACGATCACTAAATTTGACCACGATCGAGGGACTCCTCCTACACAATTAAAATAACCTTAATTAATATAAGGTTAACAAAACTAACACAAAACTATAAATAATACTCTATTTGTGCATAAACTACCGAAATATTAACTTTATCAAATTGAAAAATAGCTTATGTTATTACTAAGAATAATAACATTAGTATGGAAGTGTAACGTTGGTATCATTAGTATCTTAAATTAATAATATTGAAAATAATGATAATACTCATGATGATGATGGTGTAAGGGAGTAAAGAGTCATCATTATAGTACTAGAATTCTTGCTGCAAAAAAAAAAAAAAAAAAAAAAAAAAAAGAAGGCGAAAGAAAGAAAATGCTAAGTCCACCTTCTAGCAAAGCAAGTC
The DNA here is from genome assembly GCF_948465745.1 of Chenopodium album. Classification (NCBI taxonomy): domain Eukaryota; kingdom Viridiplantae; phylum Streptophyta; class Magnoliopsida; order Caryophyllales; family Amaranthaceae; genus Chenopodium; species Chenopodium album. The sequence goes on from NC_137847.1 coordinate 19,316,059, forward strand.
ACGGCAGCAGGATGGTTTAGAGGCAACAAAAGGTGGCGGAAAAAGGTAATGTTTGGTCGGCAAAAATGGTGGTGCGGTTGTAGTGTTTAATTGAGCAAACAAGAAAGGGATAGAGGAGGGCTTGAAATTGAGAGTAGAGTAAAGAATTTTCTGATTTTTGGTGTGAGGACTTGTGAAGGGTTGAGGGTCTATTTATAGTGTTTAAGGGGTAGTAAGATAGATTTAAAGGAGGGTTGAGATTAACATGGGAACATGATAAATGTAAGTTTGTTAAATGAATATGAGTGAAATTTAGTCTAGGTTAATTTATGTGGAAAAGAAACTAATGAAAGATATTAGAGAAAAAAATAAGATAAGTGTTAAATGTTTAGGGAAATAAGGAAGTAAGAAGATTAGGAGATTTTATCATATAAAGTTAGTTGAAGATAATACTACCTTTAATTCTCACGGCCAAATCCTTTTATTTTATTTTATTTATTTTTTTTTTTTTAATAAAATCGAAAATCATAATAATATAATTAAATAAATATTTTAGATAATATCAAAATTAGTTAATACTTAATGTACATTAGATATTTCTCTTGAAATAGTTAGTATAAAATATGGACCGACCCTTTAAAAGATAATTAAACCTATATTATTAATTTATAAATCCGAAAATAATTAGTTATTTAAATGATTAAATACTTATATTTGGCGCCAAAATTTAAAACTCATTTTGGCTCCAAGTTAAATACATTAGGAACTTTCCAAAATATTTTCTAAAATTCGGGGTATTACAATCTACCCCCCTTAAAAAAAGTTTCGTCCCGAAACTTTAATACCTCAAATTAATATACTGAATTATCTTGATTTAAAATTTAGTAAGTTTATGCACAACCTAAGGACTTGACTCAAAAGACTCACTTAATAAAAACATAAAAATAAAAGCGCGAAACTCTATTGCATTCTACCCCCCTTAAAAGGAAGTTACGTCCCCGTAACTTAACCACTCACCATGAAAAAGGTTAGGGTACTTTTTACGCATTTCTGCCTCAGCCTCCCAAGTTGCTTCCTCAACCTTATGGTTTGACCATAGGACCTTGACAAGCTTCACATCCTTGTTTCTGGTGCATCTAACTTTACTATCTAAAATTCTCACCGGTCTTTCTTCATAGGTCAAACTCTCATCTAGCTCAATTGTCTCTGGTTCTAGCACATGTGCAACATCAGGAACATACTTGCGGATTTGACTCACATGAAAGACATTGTGCACCCTTTCCAACTCGTTGGGTAAGTCCAACTTATATGCTACTTTTCCAACTTTCTGAAGAATCTCGTATGGCCCAATGTACTTTGGGCTCAACTTCCCCCTCTTCCCAAATCTCATCACCCCCTTCATAGGAGATATCTTTAGCAACACCTTCTCTCCTACTTGGAATTCTACATCTCTGCGCTTCTCATCAGCATAACTTTTCTGTCTATCTTGGGCTGCTTTGATTTTCTCCTGGATTAACTTCACTTGCTTAACAGTTTCCTCGATCATTTCAGGCCCAAGTACAACAGTTTCACTTATGTCACTCCAACAAACTGGGCTCCTACATTTCCTTCCATACAAGGCCTCAAATGGGGCCATTCCAATGCTTGCATGATGGCTATTATTATATGAAAACTCAATCAAGTCTAAGTGATCTTCCCATGAACCTTGATACTCCAATACACATGCTCTCAACATGTCCTCCAAGGTCTTTATGGTCCTTTCAGTCTGACCATCAGTTGCTGGGTGGAAAGTTGTACTCATCAGTAACTTTGTTCCCATGGCCTTTTGCAAACTCTTCCAAAAGTTAGACAAGAACCTCGAATCACGATCTGAAATGATATCTGTAGGCACTCCATGATACTTCACCACAAATTTCACATATGCCCTTCCCAACTGATCCATAGACCAAGTGTTTTTCATAGGTATAAAGGTTGCAGACTTAGTCAATTGATCCACAATGACCCAAATCGTGTCATTCCCTGCCTTGGTCCTTGGTAATGCCCCCACAAAATCCATGGCGATCGAATCCCACTTCCACTTTGGTACTTCCAAGGATTGAACCATTCCTTGTGGCCTTCGATGCTCTATCTTCACTTTCTGGCATGTTAAGCATTTTGCCACAAATTCTGCTACTTCTCTCTTCATGTTTGGCCACCAAAAGACCTTTTTCATATCCTTATACAACTTATCCCCTCCAGGATGAATTGAATAAGGAGAGTTATGTGCCTCCTCCATCAGTCTCTGCTTAATGTCCCCACGATGTTGTGGAATACACCATCTCCCTTTAAATCGAATACTTCCATCATCAGCAATAGTAAAGTCCAAAACCTGCCCTCCCTCAATCTTCTCTTTTATTGCCTTTAACTTCGAGTCCCCCAACTGACTTTCTCTAATCTCATCATAAATAGAAGGTTTCACTGCCAAGGCATTTAACATCTTACTGACCTCTCCATGCTCCACCACTTCCAAATTCATCTTCTGAAATTCTACACACAACTGGTCTGGTAAAATCATCAAATTCATCAAATGACCGGTTTTCCTACTTAAAGCATCAGCTACCACATTAGCTTTCCCCTCATGATATTGTATATTTACACTATAATTTTCCAACCATCGACTCTGTCTCGAGTTCAAATATTGCTGAGTGTAAATGTACTTTAGACTTTGATGATTTGTGAACATTTTACAAGTTGCACCATATAGATAATGTCTCCAAATTTTCAAAGCAAACACAATCGCAGCTAATTCCAGGTCATGGGTTGGGTAGTTCACCTCATGCTGTTTCAACTGTCTCGAAGCATACGCAATGACCCTCCGATTCTGCATTAAAACACAACCCAATCCAAACTTCGATGCATCACTATACACCTCATAGTGTCCACTTTCATCTGGCAAAGCCAACACTGGTGCCGAGGTTAACTTGTCTTTCAAAGTCTGGAATGCTTGTTCACACTCCTGGGTCCAAACGAACTTACATTCCTTCTTCATTAAATTCGTCATGGGCCTCGCAATCCTCGAAAAATCCTTCACAAATCTTCGATAATAACCTGCCAATCCCAAGAAACTTCGGACATCTGGCACATTCTTCGGTGTTGGCCATTCACTCACTGCATTGATTTTCGAGGGATCTACTGAAATTCCTTCCTTAGAAATCACGTGACCCAAAAAGGCTACCTTTTCTAACCAAAACTCACACTTTGACAGCTTAGCATACAACTGGTGCTCCCTCAGGATCGACAATACTTTCCTCAAATGATCTTCATGTTCCTCCCTATTTTTGGAGTAGATCAAAATATCATCAATGAAAACCACCACAAACTTATCCAAATATGGCCTAAAGATTCGGTTCATTAAATCCATGAATACTGCAGGTGCATTAGTTAACCCAAATGGCATAACTGTGAACTCATAATGACCATAACGTGTCCTGAAAGCACTCTTGGGAATGTCTTGCTCTGCAATTCTCAACTGATGGTACCCTGACCTCAAATCTATCTTGGAAAATATTCCAGCCCCTTTCAACTGATCAAATAAATCATCAATTCTAGGCAAAGGATACTTATTCTTGACTGTCACATTATTCAACTCACGATAGTCTATGCACAACCTCAAACTTCCATCCTTCTTTTTCACAAACAACACTGGAGCACCCCATGGAGAAGAGCTAGGTCGAATGTATCCCTTATCCAACAAGTCATCTAACTGAGTTTTCAATTCCCTCATCTCAGCCGGAGCCATCCTATATGGAGTCTTCGAGATAGGTCCAGTTCCTGGTACCAATTCAATGGTAAACTCAACATCCCTCACTGGTGGCATACCTGGTATTTCATCAGGAAAGACATCTGGAAATTCCTCAACTACTGGAATACACTCTTTCTTCTCATCCTCCTTTCTCACTTCCTGAACACTGCACATGTAAATAGGATAACCCTTCCTCACACAATTTCGAAATTGCAAGGCAGAAATGATTTTGATCCCTAAACTCTTCCCTTCCTTCCTATAAGTCACTGTCACTTTACCCGGAGCCAACAATTTCACTTTCTGAGCAGCACAATCTATGTGAGCCTTATACTTTCCTAGCCAGTCCATCCCTAAAATCACATCTAGGTCTTGCAACTCAAACTCAATCAAATCTGAAGGAAATTCTACTCCACCTATGGTGATAGGTACCCCTTTATGTAACTTAGAACAATTTCTCACCTCCCCAGTTGGAATAGAAACATCTAGAGACACTACCAATGGACTCTCTAACTCTAACCTCTGGACTAGAGATTTTGAAACAAAAGAATGAGACGCACCCGAATCAAACATGACTCTAGCATTCAAAGAACAAACAAGGAAAGTGCCAATTACCACATCATTAGAAGCCTCAGCCTCACGACGATTCATCACGAACACACGACCCTTAGGGGCCCCTCCTGCACCGCTACTGGTTCCATTCCTCTGAGCTGATCCATTGGTCTGGGGTGGTTTAGGTGGGTTATTGGTCTCCTGGACTTTCCCCATCTTAACATCCTTCTCCTTAGTGTAGCACTCATACTCCCGATGCCCCAGTTTCTGACAGTAACGACAAGTCACAAGGTTTCCCTCACAGTCCTTCCCTGGGTGGTTTTTCTCACATCTCTTACAAAAATAACTTCTCTTAGGCCTGGTGTTATTTCCATTCCCATGATTGTTATTTCCCTGTCCATTAGCTCCCTTCCCAAGGTTTCCCCTATTGTCCCTCCTGTTGGATTGCCCATTTCCCCCATAACTCTCCCCAATCCTAGGCCTCTTATCAACTCCATGTGAACCCCCATCACTCTTCCTTTTCCCTCCAGCTGAGTTCTCTAACTCTCTCCCTCGGATCCCATATAGGTGGGCAGCTCTCCCATAGACTTCATCTAGTGTTTCAAAGGTTACCCCTCCCAACTTTCCCTGAAGACTTAGGGTCAAACCTTGCTCGAACCTTTGGGCTTTCAACTCCTCCGTTGGTACTACCTCTGGTGCAAACCTCATCAACTCAATAAATTTATTATAATATTCATTAATGGTCATATTCCCCATCCTCAGGTTGGTAAACTCCATGCATTTCTGCTTCTTCAGATACGCAGGGTAAAACTTGTCTCTTATTGCCTTCTTTAGTTCCTTCCATCCAAAGTTAGGGGTTTCCAAAAGCCTATCCCTATTTTGACTCCACCACAGATCAGCTTCTTCCCTCAAGTAATACACAACATTATTAACCTTTAATTTTTCAGGACAGTTAATAGCATCAAACAGTTTGTCAAATTCCCTTATCCAATTCTCTAAACTAGCAGGATCCTCCTTCCCAAGGTAAGTGGGTGGCTTTGCAGCTGCTACCCTCTTAAAAACTTCCCCAAACTGATCCAAGTCGTTGCTACGGTTCCCTTGACTCACCAGTTGGCTCATGTTCTCAGCAATGGTAGTTAGCCTCCTAAGAGTAGCGCTCATTTTGGAACCAGTGCGTCTACTACTTCCGGCTCTCAAAGACATCCTGAATAACTTAGAATAACAAATACACATTTTAAAAAAAATTCATTGAATTCTTATTAATAATTGAAACTTCATACTTAGCCACATAGGCTTATTAAAACAAATAATCTTGTCACTAGGAATTCATAAGGGCCACTATTTGGCTTACAAAACAAAACAACTTGCTACTAATAGAAGAAATCAGTCAATTATTATTCTGAAGTTCTACTCTTGGTCTTAGCTTGCTGGATCATCTTTTCTGGCCACGTCACCTGTGTTTCCTGTGGAAAGTTGAGGGGAATCAGGATCTAAAAATTTAGCCATGTGGGTTGGATTTTGGTTTGGTTCAAGAAAAAAGGTGGGATTATATTCACTGTAAGTTGGGCTACGACAAGATCCATAGCTAGAATTGCGGTTCGGGCTAACATAGGGGTTAAGTTTACAGTTTGTGCTGTGGTTTGGACTAGATACTTGACCTCTTGGGATAGGGGGTTCAGGGAAATGAGGTGGAGATTCAAAGTCACTTGGGTGAGGGATTTCTGAGTCATCTGATGATGTATAGTCGAGGTGCAAACATGGAGGTGGTAAGGGTGGCATATCATGGTTTAGATTATTCAAGTTTTGTATTTCTCGAGGTGTAAGTTAAAGCGGAATTTCAGCAACTACTGGTCTTGGGGGTTGGCTCCATTCAACTTCAGTAAAATGTAAGTCTGCCTTAAAATTGGTTAAAGTTCCTAGCCACTTTCCTTCATGCATATAGGCATCTATGTTCCACAACCCATTAGGTTTAATTAAATTCTTATACTTTATTATTAATATATCGTATTTAGGTGTGTTGGGTAAGTGAACTAAGGCCAGTAGGATGATCCATGGTTCCTCAATCATAAATTTCATATTCCTCTGTCTTTTAATATCAGTAGCATGCCAAACAATGTCTGTTATAAAGTCACGCACAGAGATAGCATCCGATTTTACTAGCCTTTGATCAAAGAAATGTCTTCTAACAGTTTCCATCATCTGAGATAATACAAACTATTTAAGTAAGCAATTCAAATTTCCTCAAGGATAAATCCAAAATGAATACCAATGGAACTGAAATTCCATAAACACACAAATAACTAGACGACCCAATTTATACTTAGACTAATGCACATTAGCTGTTTACAAATCAAATAGTTTCAATTCATTTTATTTTCAAAAATAATAATGTACTCGATTCTTGATATTGGACGGTCAAGCCCGCGTCTCCCAGGAAAGTTACCTACAGCGTCGAGGAGAGTCTTTCCTAGACAGAGAGTCGTACCCATTATAGGCCTCCGAAGAGAACTCGAGCATCCTTTCTCAATCATCTTTACAAATAAGAAAATAGTTTTTATAGAAAATAATTTTACTTTCGAAGAATGCGAAACTCTATCTATCCTATATGCCCATCTTAAGTCTACCCATAAGTTTTATTTTCAGTTTTAATCTTTCTTAGACCCGGAAATCTGATACCACTTTGTAACACCCCCAAATCTCCCTCTACGTAAATACTATATTTATACGTATACAAATACCGTAGAGATAGACTTGGGCGTATTACCGCCACGTGAAAACGTAAGGCTTAATTAATTACTCAAATTGCAGCGGAAAAATAACTAACTTTTATTAATAATAGGAATAACCATAATAACTGTTTCAAAGTAAACAAATAAAAACTTGTCCATATATAAATAAAATTAATTCCTAACTATGTGATCCCAATCCCGACTCTAGTATGCGCACGAACAACTTCACACCTGAAATCAAGACTGCTTACCAAAATGGTAAACAGGGCGAACCAAAACAAAAGGAAAACAGATTAGCAAAAATGCTAAGTACGAATAAGTGCAAGGCATGTAAATACATTTATTAGACAAACATGCTTTTGAAATAACCATTTAAATTTAAACCTGTCACAAGTCAGTTTCCAAAATTAAACTTTTCAAAAATAATTAAACCTTCCATGGGTAGTAATATTCATCAATAAAAGCTTTCCAAACCAATAGATTTCCAATTTATAAACTTCTCAGTTTTTTGATATATTTCTAAACCAATTTTCCTCACCTAAGTGTGCACACCCCCCCAAGCAAGTTATACTATACTCGAGGAAAGACCAGATCATACAAAGCTCATGGTCTTACTTAACCAGTCCCGGGTAGAGGGACAATTAAAATACCAAATACTCAAGCCCATAATGAGCTGCAAATTAATTGAATCAAGTAATTTATAAATCAACAACTTTTATTAAATCGATCAACACTTTTAAAGGTTAAACCGTTAAACCGTAAAATTTTATATTTCAACTTATTATGAAAATCGTTAACTTAAAAATTCATACGTTTATTCAAACAATCATTTACCCAAAACACGCATTGTATCAAGAACCTAGCCACCTATACGTACCTTGATCACGAGAATAATTAAGGTACGATCACTAAACTTGACCACGATCGAGGGACTCCTCCTACACAATTAAAATAACCTTAATTAATATAAGGTTAACAAAACTAACACAAAACTATAAATAATACTCTATTTGTGCATAAACTACCGAAATATTAACTTTATCAAATTGAAAAATAGCTTATGTTATTACTAAGAATAATAAAATTAGTATGGAAGTGTAACGTTGGTATCATTAGTATCTTAAATTAATAATATTGAAAATAATGATAATACTCATGATGATGATGGTGTAAGGGAGTAAAGAGTCATCATTATAATACTAGAATTCTTGCTGCAAAAAAAAAAAAAAAAAAAAAAAAAAAAAAAAAAAAAAGAAGGCGAAAGAAAGAAAATGCTAAGTCCACCTTCTAGCAAAGCAAGTCACGGCAGCAGGATGGTTTAGAGGCAACAAAAGGTGGCGGAAAAAGGTAATGTTTGGTCGGCAAAAATGGTGGTGCGGTTGTAGTGTTTAATTGAGCAAACAAGAAAGGGATAGAGGAGGGCTTGAAATTGAGAGTAGAGTAAAGAATTTTCTGATTTTTGGTGTGAGGACTTGTGAAGGGTTGAGGGTCTATTTATAGTGTTTAAGGGGTAGTAAGATAGATTTAAAGGAGGGTTGAGATTAACATGGGAACATGATAAATGTAAGTTTGTTAAATGAATATGAGTGAAATTTAGTCTAGGTTAATTTATGTGGAAAAGAAACTAATGAAAGATATTAGAGAAAAAAATAAGATAAGTGTTAAATGTTTAGGGAAATAAGGAAGTAAGAAGATTAGGAGATTTTATCATATAAAGTTAGTTGAAGATAATACTACCTTTAATTCTCACGGCCAAATCCTTTTATTTTATTTATTTATTTTTTTTTTTTAATAAAATCGAAAATCATAATAATATAATTAAATAAATATTTTAGATAATATCAAAATTAGTTAATACTTAATGTACATTAGATATTTCTCTTGAAATAGTTAGTATAAAATATGGACCGACCTTTAAAAGATAATTAAACCTATATTATTAATTTATAAATCCGAAAATAATTAGTTATTTAAATGATTAAATACTTATATTTGGCGCCAAAATTTAAAACTCATTTTGGCTCCAAGTTAAATACATTAGGAACTTTCCAAAATATTTTCTAAAATTCGGGGTATTACACCTTGAGTCATGTCAAGTCAATGAGTCAAGCAACGCTAAATCTTAGGCCAACCCTAAAGAAAGATAAGCAAAGTCCTATAGTCCAAAATATAAATGCAGGTACATTTCAATGAGCAAGAACATTCCCGGATTTTTTCGAAAAACCGCGAATGAAAACCTGACTCCAGCGTCAGACGACAAGGCTGTCGCCTGGCGACAACATCTGTCAACCGACGACAGAGCAGAATTACAGCGACAGTAATTTCCAGTGTGCGCCGGTGCGGTGACAGGATACATGGCCCTCATAAGTGACTATGTGGACCTTATGCAGCAATTTCGGGTTCCTTGGTATGCCAGTTAGCCCCTATAAGCAATTTGACATGATTAAGTAATCGGCTCGATTACAATCACAATAGGTGATCGACCTGATGAAAGATCGTCTCACTTAGATTTTAGAGCCTAAACATTGGCTCATCACAAAGGCACCGACATAATGGTTCACAAGCAGCAGAAGGCACCGACATAATGGTTCACAAACGTCAAAAATGCGCCGACGTATTGGCGCCGTGGAAATTACAGCAAAAAAAAAAATTTGCAACAGCAAAGTTCAAGCGAGCTTTAAGATCGACAAACGTTGGTCTTTGGTAATTTTCTTTGGAACATTATCGTAACAACTGAGGATGACTTCAAGCGAAGTTATCTTCGACAGCGTTCGCTAAGATTGTGGAGGTTGTCACCAAGATTTGAGAAGATAGCACGAGATGGGCGGTCTTCGACAGCATTCGCTAAGATTGTGGATGTTGTCACCGATTTGAGAAGATAGCACGAGATGGGCGGTCTTCGACAGCATTCGCTAAGATTGTGGAGGTTGTCACCAAGATATGAGAAGATAGCACGAGATGGGCGGTCTTCGAAGGCATTCGCTAAGATTGTGGAGGTTGTCACCCAGATTTGAGAAGAGCGGTTCGTGATGAGGCGGTCTTCGACGACTTTTGCTATGATTGGGAAGGTCGTCGCTATGATTCAAGGAAAAGGCTCGAGATGTAACAGCATTGGTCGACGACGTTCCCTAACTTGCGGAGGGTTGTCACAAACAACTGAGGATCGCTTCAAGCGAAGTTATCTTCGATCATGTTCCCTGGCTTGCGGAAAATGGTCACAAAGCAATGAAGATTGTTTCAAGCGAAGCAGTCTTCGATAGTGTTCTCTGGCTTGCAGAAGACTATCACAGCGGAAATTGGAGGCAGTTACAAGCGTAGCAGTCTTCAGGCGGTATCCCCTAGCTAGAGGGAGATCGTCAAAAGCAGCAGGATGGCGTTCCCTAGCTTGTGGAAGGTTGTCACAACAGCAAATGCAGCAACAAATCGGTTACCTACAGAGACGTGTGCTCGACGGTGCAAGATACGCGTTTCTTAACTCTTTTATCTGTTTTAACTAACGATAGTTTGCAGGTATCGGCGTTACAAGAATGATTTAGGATCGCATAACGTTCTGAATCCTTCTCCGTCCCTATCGCTACTTTGACTTTCATTTTTGAAATTGCGTTTCTCCAAACTCAGTCAAAGTGGGGGCTTCTTTAGACACCCAAATGTGTCTCCCCAAAACCAAACCCGGTGATGAATACTTTTCACGTCGAATCATAATCGAATGAAGTGAAAGTGTGGAAAGTCTAGTGTTGCGGTTAGTTTTTTATTTCTTTTCTTTCTCTCTGTTTTCGAAAACCTATTTTATGAAAATAGCCAATCCAGTTTAGTTTGGTCCATGGTAAAGGTCCAATAATAGTGTAGTTGGATTGGGCTCAAAAAGAGCTTTCCAATGATATATTATAAGCCCAATTCCGATGAGTAATGAGGAAGTTATGGCTAAAATACTAAACTGGGCCCGGTTTGACTTTTATATACGGCCCAATGATCTAGAGGAGGGCCCATTATGATTTATCATTCCTAATGCAATTAGGATTGGTTATAGTCTTCTAGAATCTTCTAGAAGGTTCTTTTGAGTCCTAATGAGATTAGCATTGATAATTGAGTTTTTTGAGTTTTATTTAGAATAAAAGAAGTGTTTTAAATTAAATCACAGTTTTACCCCTCGTGGGCTTAATTTTATCAAAATATGAAAACGTGTGGAAAAACTGTCTGCAGCAACGCACCACAGGCTGTCGCCTGGCGATAGAGGTTTGTGTGGCGACAGCGTCGTGTTTTATTCCTTTTCGAACTCTGATTCTTTTTTATCATATTCCGGCAGATTTTCGTTATAAATAGCTCCTTAAACCTCCGTTTTTAATCATTAATTCTCAACTCTCATCAAGAATTTCTTGATACTCTCTCTCTCTTTCTAGCCTAGCCTTTTACAAACAAAATTCCGCATTCACAAGATCTAGACACACCTAGCCCAAATTCGAAGTTGCCTTCGCCCTAGACGTGAAAGGTTTGATATTTCTGAGGGTTTGGTCCCTAATCTCTATTTCCATTATTTAATTTAATTGTTTGATTATTCTTTTCCTTGAAGTTATTGACGCGTGTATTTTGTTATTAGAAAGAGGCACGAGGCATCAAAGTATGTAGTCTTATTGCTCTATTCTTGTAGAAAGCATGTTTATTATTTATTAATTCCTAGAATCATGCTTAGGATGTTATTATCGCTTTCTAGTATCATGTTTAGGGTGCTTCCTATGCTTTCTAATATCATATCAATATCATGTTAGTATCATGTTAGGGCTAAAGCTTTGATTTTTATTGTTTAGTGACATGTTAGGGTTTGTTATTAATCTTGTTAGTATCATACCTAGGATCTTGCTATTGTTATGCTTTAGCGTTGATATGATTATGATTATGATTATGATGATTTATTATTATGTTGCTTGATGTTTGTTCAAGTGATCGCCAATAATAGTTTTGCTTGTGCATTAAAGTTCAACCAACATAGATAAACAGGTTTAGGGTAAACCTATTGATTGCATGTTAGTCAGAAAGCGCACATGAATACGAGAAGAATAAAGTAGAGGCCTATTATTAGGGCAGGTTCAATCTCTTTTAGGTTGGATTTGTACCTTCATCCCCGAACTTCCAGTCTTGGTTCCAGACCTATTGGAGTTAACGATCTCATGGATCGTTAAGGGGTGTAACCTTCACCCTGTGAACGGTTTACAAGTTCCTAAAACTTGTTGGCGACTCTTTTTGCTCTAGCTTCTTTCCCTTTGGACGCCACCATGCTTAAGTGTATGATCATAGTGGGGTTCAAATTTGGGATAATGCTTGAAATATTCCCTACAGTAGGCATTGTGTTCCCCACTAACGGATTTCGTCCATAAATCAGTTAAGTGGTTGTAAAAGCTAATTTTTTTTAAAATTTTTGGTTGTACTAAAATAAAACTTTTTTTTTGTAGTGTTAAAAAATCAAATTCTTGATTTTATGTGGTGTTAAAAACTCAAAATAACTTATTATTAGTATTTATATTTTGTAATAGTGTTAGATTAAAACACTACTCTTTAATCCTTAGATAAGTGACCATGAGTTTCTAGTAATAAAAGTAGATACAAAATAAGTTAAAGTAAATAGAAATGAAATTCACCTTTTCTACTTCTAAATTAAATAATGAATATGCTATGAAGAAATACTTATTGACAATCTCTAATTGCTATGAATGCTTAAATAACTAGTATAAGTGATAGAACCTTCTGTCATACCTTTAACCTTGGATTAGTGAGCTTAAGTTTGTAAGTAATAAAAGTAGATACAAAATAAGTTGTAGTAAATAAAATTTCTCTTAAAGTAAATACGCATGAACCTATATCGGCTATATGGGATTTGAACCCACATCTTTCCCTAAAGCCTCTACATTAGTTTCTAGTTCCAAGAACTTGATTCTTTGTCCTAGGAAGTAAGGAGACCCCCGCCCCCTCTCTTATAGTCAGAGGCTCAGCTGAAGCTGCAGATATAGAAATAAAATTCATAGCATAACCTATTTTGCAAATACCCTTATCACACCTTAAAATGCCACCACCTCCGGCTTTTATAGATTGTGTTTAGTAGCCACATTACACAAATAAACCTACGTGGGATTCGAACCCACATCTTTGTGCATTTGCACAATGCTCTACCCATTGAGCAAGTAGGTTAGCGTATCAAAGTAAAGAAAAATCACACTAAGGTAAATCAAAATATAACAAAATAATTGGTCCTGCAGTAGCAAATATTCACATAAATTTATATTAATGTGGGTACTTGTCGAACAATAATACGAGTAGCCTCAAATAGAAGACAGAAATAAACTGAAGTCACCACAAAACTAAAGCCACCTTCATAGCTTTTACGGACAGTAGGCATTCATTAAGTTGCAATATAGCTCAAAATATGTATTCTGGCTGAATGTATTCTGAGCTATTCACACCAAGTATAATCTTTCATCATGGCTTTATAGCTTAGAGTATAATGCCACAAACTTCGCAATACTTTTGCTACTTTCACCAAATAGCTGTCCTACACTGCCACAGCTCTGCCACGCATCCTCCGCTATCAACATTATATAGCCAAAACCAAAACATGTCACCCTCACCCCATTGCAACCTCACACACTCTAACCCATAATATCCCAACAACCCATCCAAAAAGAAGAAGCACCCCTCAACACCAACAACAACTCATACTCCAGCTGCAACAACTTCGACATTTCCTCCTAAAAAATTAGCAAACACATTCGTATCTACAACAAGAAACAAAAGAGCTTGAAAACACTGTTCATTGCATATCAACTCAGAAACTTGAATTGCAATGTGAGGGCAGCATCTAATCAAAGGCTTTTATGGATTTTCAACCACAAATTGGCTTAATTACGCAGACTATCAATCAACAACAATACACTAATTTAGAGAATCAAACAGTACAATAATTTACAGAAATCAAACTATTTAAACAAAACTCTCATTCAAGTAGATAAAACAATAATCCTCAATCAAACAAATTAAAAAAATTTTGAATCATAATAAAACAAAGACGAAAACATTTAATCATTAATCTGATGGAAAAATGACAAAACACAAATTAATCAAACAAAATATAGCGAAAACCCTAATTTCAAATTCGAATTAATCAAATCAAAAAAATACAAACCACAATTGGACAAAAGAGAAAAGATAAACAAAATTAAACAACTTACTTGCCCAGAAATAACTAGCAATGAAAATCGAACAACAAAATCAATAATTTGATAATAAAGGAACAGAGAAAAAAATCGCAGGAGAGAAGACGAAGGAAGAGAGAGAAAGTATAATTAAGAGAGAGAAAGAGGAAAAAAGAAAACAGAAAATAAGAACGAAGGTCATTCACTGATAAAAATTACGAAATTACCCTTAATGACGCGGGTGAACTACAGGCCGTCAGATGAAGCGCGATGGAGGGCTCGGATGAGTTCTCAATTCTCATTATTCACTTTTGTTCTCACATGATCTCAATTCTTAAATAAATTATTACTTTTTTTTTTTTTGTTTCAAAAAAAAAAAAAAATTTCAAAAGAATTATAAATTATTTTATGTATACTTTTTTTTTTTTTATCATAAGCAACTCTACCAATCTAATCTAACGTGGCATATAATCTAGTCACAATAAAATCTATTTGGCACCTACGTGGCTCGATACTTGACAAAAAATTAGAATGTCAAGTGTCGTTGTGTAATACCCTTAATAGTCTATCTATAAAGAAAAGATTTAATTTTTACTTTCTCTTAAATTAACAAGTGATAATCTTTTTCTATTTTAAGTTTTGGGGACGAAACTTGTTTTAAGAAGGGTAGATTGTAATACCTTAAAATTTTCTATTTTAAGTTTTGGGGACGAAACTTGTTTTAAGGATGCTAGATTGTAATACCCGAATATTTATGATTTTCTATAATATATTTTTATAAAAAAAAAATAGTTTATTTTTATTTATTAAATAACTTTCCTAATCTCATATTTTTAATTTAGAGTTGGAAAAGTTTTAAAACCCTATTATTTTAATTTAAATAGAACTCTTTTTATCAACATCTATATATATTATTAAACCCTAATTATTTTAATTGATTTTGTTGCTTCATGATTTATTTTCTACTTCTGCCGTTTGCGTATCTTTTGTGTTTGGAACAGCCAACACCTTGATTTCTTTACCAAGCAATACCTCTAAACCTATATTAAATTTATCTTGATTCATGATTCAACTAAACTTTTACCCATCATCACACGATCATAAATACCTTGATCTTCATCATTCTATAACTCTTTGTAGCACAAACAAAGTCAACTCATCAAGAAACCCAACCCATTATTTTATCTAAAGTCATAACCGCAGCCTTCGTTCAATGATTCATGCAAATTATAAGTCATCATATTTCTTGTAATTCTTTGTGCGAATCTAATCAAGTATTCTACAAGGAGCATCAGCGATTCGCTTTCCGGAAGGTAATCACACTATCGATTTCTTGGAGTTGTTTGATTATAGATTATCGTTTGTATTGATTGTATTTCGTATTATTGTATGCAAAATTTATGAATTGTTATTTGTATGACCAAGATTAATATATATATATATATATATATATATATATATATATATATATATATATATATATATATATATATATATATATATATATATATATGTGTGTGTGTGTGTGTGTGTGTGTGTGTGTGTGATTAGTGTATTGTATTATATGATTTAATTGTCGTATTGATTGATTGTGTTGTTATGTTAGGGTTTTTAATGTATGTTGTTGCTCTAGGGAGTATTGTTATATTGAGGTTTTAGGTATACTAATCCGGAGTATTATTTTGGGCTGGGAATTACTTAAATTTGGGTTAATAGTATTCTTGCCCTACAAAAGTAGATAGATGAATCGAATTGTTGTATTATTTGGGTACATGTGCCATTATTGAGATATTATAAAGTAGCTTGTGAATGATTATTTGATTTGTTTATGAGATCAAAAGGTTAAGTATTTATATTTTGTTCTTGGTTTGAGGCTCGACGTTATATACCTTATTCCTTGGCATGTTGGTAAGAGGATGATAATCATGAGTTAAGAATGAGGTACAATCTTTATTATTTATTTTTCTATGGTCCCCTACAGTGGGAATTGACCCGTATGTGGGTGTTTTCTGGTTATTGAGATTATTCAAATTTTTATACTTATTGGTTTATTTATTCGAATTACTCATGTCCAAGGCTAGGTATAGAACAAAGAGCGTGGCACACTTATTGGTTATGAATTAATTGAGTGAATGATTGTATTATTATTCGAGGTTGAGTCAGACAAAGGTTATTTTTAGAATACATTGTGTAATGTAGTTTTGAACTACATTGTTTAATTGAGCTAGAAATGTTAATTATTGTATTATTCTTTTTATTCTGATATGTGGTGATTACTCAGCTTTTTGCTGACGTGTGTTTGTTTGTTATGCTACTTGTGTTTGTGGCCATGTCTTTTTCTTATGGTGGCCCTGCGACAATCTATTTTGGAATTTGTCTTTAATGGTGAGCAATCAAGATTTTCTAAGCAGGTTGATCAAGTGATCGTAGCTAAAGGAGCTCAAGTGTTTCAATTAGTTTGTTATAACAAGTTTGTAAAGTTGTATAAATAGCTCACCTACATTTATTGAGTTGTACAGTTGGGATTTTGTAAGCCTTAACACTTGACAGGTTGTCGAGTGTGGCAATAATACCTCCTATTTAAGTGTATGCTTCCGCACTTTTATTTAAAGGTTGTTTATTTTTCCTTTAATTCTTGTTTATTACTTGTTAGTAAATCGGGGGTGTTACACGTTGTCTCGTGGCTTGTTTGCGATACCAACTTTATTTATTTGTTACTAGTTTTGTGCCAAGGTGATGCCCACATTGTTGATAAAATTTTAAGATAAACTTTTTGGCTTGAACGTTCATTGATACACTCATGTAATCCTTTTGATAATGCATAGACATATGATATCCTATCGCTTATTTATAGAATAATGTATTTTTTGTAGTTTTGTTTGTAAATCTATGCTATTATTGATTTGAAATTATTGTTACTGTATTTAAATTATTTTTACTGAACTTAATTTTTTTTTTTTTTTTTACATTGCCTAAAATTATTTTTACTGATTAAAGCTTATTTTTAGCTTATTCTATACTATTTTATAATTAAATAAAATATATTATAAATGGATCTTATTTTAAAGAACTTTTTAAAACAAATTTTATGATGGAAATAGAACTAATTAAGTTATAAGATGGTTGTTAAAAGTTATGATTAATTTTGTATATATGAAATATTAGAAGTATATCGATAATAAAACTCTATACAATATTTTTATCTTAAAAAATCTATTTAAAATTCGCTTACTTAGCATCATATGTGCCACAATAACACCTATTTGTCACCTACGTGGTTCGACACTTGGCGAAAAACTGGATTGTGAAGTGTCGCTGCCTCGTGGCCTGACAATCTGGCTGCGAGACCAGCTTTATTTATTAGTAACTAGTTTTGTGTCCGGATGATGCCCGGATTGTTGATAAAATTTTAGGAAAAAACGTTTTGTTTTAATATTAAATACAGTCATATAATTCCTTTTGAAAATGAAAATTATTTAGGTATATGATATCATATCGCTTATTTATATTAACTTGAAATTATTTTTATGAACTTAAATTATTTTTACTGAACGAAAAATATTTTTGCCCAACTAAAAATAAATTTCATATTTTATAAATGGATCTTATTTTAAAGAACTTTTTAAAAAGAATTTTATGATGGAAATACAATCGAGTTATATGGTATTTATTAAAAGTTATGACTAATTTTGTATTTATGAACTTTTAGAACTTTAGAAGTATGTCGATATTAAAACTCTATACAATATTTTTATCTTGAAAAATCTATCCAAAATTTGCTTACTTATAATCATATAAGTCACAATAATATCTATTTGTCACCTACATGGCTCGACACTTGGCAAAAAACTGGAATGCCAAGTGTTGCTGTCTCGTGGCTTAGTTGCGAGACCGACTTTATTTATTAGTGACTAGTTTGTACTCGAGCGATGTCTAGATGGTTGATAAAAGTTTAGGATAAACTTTTTGGATTGAATGTTAAATACGGTTATATAATCCCTTTTGATAACGCATGATATTTAGACATACTAAATCAAATTATATTTTATTGAACTAAAATTATTTTTACCAAAACTAAAATTATTTTTCCCGATTAAAGCTTATTTCCAATGATTCTCTATTATTTTTGTATATAAATTAAATATATTATAAATAGATCTTATTTTATAGAACTTTTTAGTACGAATTTTATGATAGAAATATTACTGAGTTATACGATATTTATTAAAAGTTACAATTAATTTTGTATATGAAATATTAGAAAAATATATCGATAATAAAACTCTAGACAAATTTTTTATCTTTAGAAATCTATCCAAACTTCGCTTACTTAGCATCATCAGCAGGTTTTGTATGTGGCCAGCCACACGGTGTGGCCAACTAACACACAAGTAACCCCTGACAAAGGTAAACCCCGACTGACCTGGTAAATCCTGACCGAGTAACCCCTAACTGGCCTAGTAACCCCTGACCGACTTAGTAACCCATGACCAAGTAACCCCTCCGACCTAGTACCCCAAACCTAGTAATCCCTAACTGACCTAGTAACCCCTGACCTAACCACCAATTCCATCGCTAAAGCACGCAACCAAACCACCAATTCCAACCACCACAACAATCAACCATCTCCCCAAGACTAGTTGCGCGCCTCCAACCACCATCACGACTAGTTTCCCGCCTCTAGCCACCAACACGATGAGCCACAAACACGACCAGACATCAATATAACCAGCTCAACCACCGTAATTCACCAAATCACCACCAATCACACCGCAATTCACCAAATCGCCACCAGTTGCTCGGATTTGCTCGAATATAGGGGGTTTGCCTCACATTTGCATTTTCTTCAATAATTACCAACAAAAATGTGAAAATTAAAAATTCAAAGAATTGAAGAAGATGAAAGTGCAATGGAAAGAGGTAAGAGAGAAAAGGCTTGAATGGTAAGTGAAAGATTTTTTTGAAAAAAAAATAAATAAATAAAATTGTGGCTTGGATGAGGACCACAAATAGAAATGTTCACTTGGAGAAGAAAACAAGAGGAGATAGAAGATTAGTGAAATATTTTTTTTTCTTAAAAATAAATAAAAATTGTGGCTAGCCGCACTACATATTATATAGCATCATATATGTCACAATAATACCCATTTGTCACCTACATGGCGTGACACTTGGCGAAAAATTGGAATGCCAAGTGTTGTTGTCTTGTGACCTAGCTGCGATACCGGCTTAATTTATTAGTGATATGATATGATTTTTTTTTGAAGGAATGATGGTATGATATGATGTATTAGATTTTATTGTTTCTCTCCTCTATCACCCCCCAATTACATTACTTTTTTATTATTTATCTCTCATACTAACTATACTTTCTATTATAAAAACTTGGAAATTTTGCCAACAATTACTATTTAAATAATCACTTTTGAGAGCAACTATCATTTAAAATCTTCTTTTAAAAAAACTATAACAAAGTCATAAAAATTTTGAGTAGCATTACCAGATTTAATTTTCTGGCAAGAATTTCTGGTTGAGAGATTCTAGTTTACAAAATTTTAATCAATTGTGGTCTAGAAAACAAGATATTTCGATAGTTGGATTCAATTATAGGTCAATTATCTTTAATTTCACAATATAGTTGATTTAATTTCTCAATTAAATCTCAAAATTAGGGTTTATGGTCAAAAAATTGAATTAAGGGCTTTACGAAATAGGGGAATTTGGGGCAATATTGTCATTTAATTTGGGTTTTAGAGGGAAATTTTATAAAATATGCCCACAAAACGGAGATTCTTGCCGGAAACAATAAATGTAGTAGTACTACTCAAATTTTTTGTGTTTTTGTGGTAGTTTTTTTTTTTTTTTAAAAAAAAAAAATTAAATGGTAGTTGTTCTTAAAAGTGGTCATTTAAATGGTAGCTGTTGGCAAAATTAAAAAAACTTTGTCCACTTGCATTAGTTTATTAAAGCCTACAAGTCTACCTATATGTTTTAAAACTATGTGCACTCCCTAGTCCCTACCATTGCGATTTTATGAAATCAATACTATATACTAAAGTAATATCCAGAATTATCCCTAAAGTACACGTGTCGCGTCCTCATTAAAAAAATTTCCGCCAAAAACCTTTTTTTTTTATTTATTTATTTATCCTCTTTTTTGTTCCTTAAAAAAAAGTTAATTTTTTTTAATATACAAATTAAACACCCCAAAAATAGAACAATAACAACAACTTTAAATAAATAAATTTTTTTCTTCGCTTTATAAATAATAAGAAAAGTGAGATAAATGATTAGAAAAGATTAAAAATAATGAACAATGTAAAGTCATAGTAAATTAGTGACTTTTTATAATTCTTATTTCTAAAATCGATTCAACTAAAATTTATTGTTGCAAATAGAAAACTCATCAAACTAAAAAGGTTTTAATTATACATTAATACTAGAAAACCTTCTATAATCCCTTAAATCTTCCTGCATTATTCTATTAAATGAATTGTTCATTTCCTTTTAAAAAAAGATTATAACTCAATTTTAAATTTATAATTTGTCAGCGAACTACAAAAATAGAGATACTATGTATTAACATGTCTCATCTACCTATAATAATTTAATTTGATTACGTAAACAATGTATACAAAACCTATAAACAAATACGGAGTACAAACTTAGAGTAATTTATAATTGTTTTTTTTTTCAGTGAATATCTGAGCGTTGCTCGGGCAAAGAACTAGTAGAGGAAATATGATGTTAACTAAAAGAATTTCCTTTTTTGTAAGAAAGAAATTAATTCAGAATTATACAAACACGTACTTAGGCCTTGTTTAGTTCAATATATTTTTACTTAGCCCCTGTTCACTTCACCTTAAAAAAAAATAAAATTCAGTATAATTAATTTCACTTCAGTAAAAATAAGTTTAGTTCAGCAAAAATAGTTTCAGTTCAGTAAAAATAATTTCATTTCAATAAAATTCAGTAAATGTACAGAAGAAATATAATAGAGATTCAGTAAACATAATTTCAGGTCAGCAAAAATAATTTCGATTCAGTAAAATTAATTTCAGTTCAGTAAAAATAAATTCAGTTCAGCAAAAATAAGGTGAAATGAACAGACCTTATTTTAGATCAAATCATATCAGAAAAAAATAAGTTCAAATCAAAGTTATATGTGCAGTATTTAATATTAAAAATCTATATAATTTTATAACAAAAGAAATTCTAAAAATTACATATTACGAGTAATAAAATAGACATTACTACGAATCTAATACTACTCTATTATATTTTTTCAGTATACATTATCGTGCACTTAACTAAACAAGCCCTTTTTTACGGAACAGGCGATACAAGACAAGCAGACAAGCAGTCGTCACTTATCAGTCTCGTCTCCCATAAGCCGATACACTAGAGACTGACAGAGGGACTGAGGGTGGTTTCAAAGGGTTGCGTTTTAGGGTTTAAAGCTAAATATGGAGGTCGCGGGTTCAGACAATCAAGGGCGCGAATTTAAGAGCGCTGCCGAGATGTGGAAAGAACAACTCGGCGATGGCGCCGATTCTCACAAGAAAGTCGATTGGTATCGCAATGGCGTTGCTTATTGGCAAGTCAGTTGCTTTTTATTTTTACTCAATTTTGGTTTAATTTTATCAATTTTAAACAATAATTATAATTTGTAATGTTGGTTGAATGGATTGATATGTGTTGAAGGAAGTGGATGCATCAGTGGATGGTGTATTGGGTGGATTTGGGCATGTGACCGAACCCGATATAAAGGGTAGTGAGGCGTTTCTTAACTCTCTTTTGTCAGACCCTTTGCTCAATAACGGGAATAGTCATCGTGTTGCTCTTGGTATGCTCTGAACCGGCTTTCGTCGTTTAACTTGGTTTTTTTGGTTGGTTGCATGATTCATGCTGAAGTAGGAATGGAATGTTGTTACATGTGCATTTTAGTCATTATTTTCAACATATGGAATGTGGTATGGCTGATCATGAGGACTTAGCTTTAAAAAATGTGGAATAATGTGTAAATTGGAGTTATAGGAAGATTTACCCTAGTACATCATTGATCAGACAATTAAAAAGGGTAGCCCTTAGTTTCAAGATTGCAATTTGTTATATTTTTGTACTTTTTTTTGGTCCAACCTTTTTTTCATAAATTAGCTTGGTAGAAAGGTATGCTACTCAGCCATTGTCCCTATATGCTGTTTTTTGGTCCAGTATTTGTTCTTTATAACTATTCCTCTCTATCTCAGCCATTGTCAATGGTGTATAGCTTTAATATACTTTCTCTGTTTTTTTATACATGCAACACACCTTTTATCACGCTTTTCGAGGAGGTGATTAAAGTAGGTAAACGAATGAATTAAGCTATGAATTTTAAACCATAACAACTTATCCCTTTCTTCTTATAGGTGGCAAAATTTTGTAAATTAATTTATTCGTTTACCTAGACTTCCTTAAAATGCGTGCCGAATGGGTGTGTTGCAACTAAATAAAAACGGAGGAAGTACATGTTTATGCATGTCTAATTTGAGTTGTATTATGCCAATTTTCTGATAGTACCAATAGAAAGTGAGCTTCACTCCCATCAATTAATGATTAAAAAAAATTTTGTGAGTTAAAATTTTAAAACCAAAGAGCATTTCTCTTTAGCCTGAACACTTAAATGAAACACTACAGGACTGCCTAAATGGAAAATTAATTTGAAAAAAAAAATTATAGGCACGCTAATTTAAAACAATAGCTCTTGGGGTTCATAACCCCAATATTACCTTAAAGCAGTTGTAGACTTGTAGCCAATGTGTGGAAAAATATAATAACAGAACCATATAGACCAATACTCCTTTTCCTAAACTCTATTTAATTAGAGCACTATCAACAATGAGTAAAAATTAGTTTCCTCATTCTCTCTACCCACTTTCTCTCTCTTCAACTCATGAGTATTTTTGTGATCATATTTTTATCCCATCAATGATCAAAAAAAAATTTCTTCACCATTCTCTCTTTACTATATCTTCTCTCTTAGTTTTACTAAATACCCTCTTATATTTCTCTCTACTATATTATTTTTAATTCTTTTTTTACTTGCCTTGTGGACCCTACATGGTTACTATTCATCTTTAAAAATGCTCATCTTATGAGCAATTTTCATTTTGCTCATGAGCATTTTTGCTTTTGCTCATTGATGTAAGTCATTTTTGTTTTAATTTCACCCAAAGTTTTGCTCATGAGCATTTTTTTGCTCATTGTTGGGAATTCTCTTAACAATAAACTACAAAATGCAAAGGCCTTAGGTTCATCTCTGATGTAATATCGAGAGCCAAAGATGCCACGACAGCTACCATCAATATTATAGAAGTCAAATCTTGATGTCCAACACCACGCAGAAGGATACCTGCCCAAAATTCGTGTATAGATTAAAGCAACTAAGCATGCATTAAAACCTTAATCACATAATTAACAAGAAGAGAGTAAGAATTATTACCCTCGAAGCGTGCTTCGCTCTAACTAGAGCTCGGACTTGGAAGCCTCGAGTCCCGCAAGTGCGCAAATCTCCAATGGCTAACACTATTGCTATCGAACCGAGTCGGCCCCTACCCCGAAGCTTAGTCGGGGCTAGACCAAAATTATTTAGAGTATTAAAACAAAGGTATTCTCGCTTTTGGAGATCCCTCCTAGTTCATCAACTCAAGTGAAAATCCCAATACTCCATGATGGGTATTTATAGGGAAGTCTCCTCAAGAATTCCCATCATCTTTCGATGTGGGATAGTTGGTAAAGTGAGAAAAATAAGCAATTAATTTAATTCCAAATTAAATTAAATTAGCTATGCAATAATCAAATGACAAGTGTCAACATGAGGGAGGGAGGGAGTAGGTAAGGACCACAAATCCATCCTCGGAGAGCAAGCATATACCTACTAACCCCATGTGCATGGCACACCTTGGGCCTCAAGGCATGCCACGCGGCATCCTTGGCCCTCGGTTGGGCCATCCTCGCAAGCCTGGCTAGCTGCCGGTGCTTGCCGGCTGGCCTCGCTGGCTAGCAGCGCACACAAGCATGGTGGGCAACAACCTTGTGCTGTGTGCTTGTAGGCTAGCGCTGCTAGCTAGCCTGCCGGACCAGCAAGCCTAGGCGAGCGGTCGAGGCTAGCGCATGGCTAGCAGCTAGCCTTGCACGCCTAGCCCTTGCTTGGCTAGGCCTACGTGAAGCTAGGTCTTTACACATTGATTTGTCATTTGACTTATTTTCTCGTCTTCTCGATTCGTTGAATCGACTAATCTGACGTCTTTGTTCGTAAAAGTCTATTGACTCATTTAATCCTTCGGATTAATTCGTCGTTTCAGTTCGATTACGCGATTGGATGTGATCCGAAGGGTTCTGTAATATTAATTATGCATTAATATTACTAGCTAGGCATTCTGATCACTTGATCTCACCTAATAATAATTAGGTTCCTAATAATTCCGAACCCTCTAACGGAATAATACACTTATCAAAGGACACCATTCCTTTCAATTTGCTCTAATTGGATTTGATATGCATAGAAGAGAGAGCACCATAGAAACCGTTTTTTTTACGTTATGGTTTTCATATATCAAAAAATTCATTAAGTAGTCATTTGGTGTTGGCAAGACCCTTTTCATTGCTCATAGCTATCATGGCAATGTCTAGAACAACTACTAATGCATATTAAAGGCAGCTTATCCACTAATTTGTCCATTACCCCCTTATTGATTCCAACAATTTATACACAAACATTAACCATTAAGCTAAACCCAACAAAATGTCAATTAGTAAAGCTTACTTTAATTGGGACGAATTAAAGTAAGAAAATTAATAATAGGCCTGATGATCTGATCCGAAAGTGGATTTCGGATCGGATATCTGAAAATATGGATATCTGATATCCGTATCCGACCCGAAAATTTCGGATATTTGAAAATTTCGGATATCCGAAATTTTTAGATCGGATAGTTATCCTATATCAGACTACTTTAATTACAGGTTTTTTTTAATGGCAAAATTGTTTTTTTTTTTTTTTTTTTTTCCCCCCATTTTTAACGGAGAAAAAGTAGAACAACACTTAATTAACATTTCAAAAATCATAAACTTAAACCCATTATTTGTAAGAAAAATTAAAACATGAACAACAACGGAGTATAAAAACCCAGATATTTGCTTAAAAAAAATAGAAAATTTGTCTAAAATAAGTCAACCTTTATTCTGTTAGCTCAAAATAAGCCAACTTTTTAATTAACTAAAAATAAGTCAAACTTTATAGGATATCTTCCCAAAATAATTGGTTCATTCAAATTTTTTTAATTGTAATTAAATTAATTTTTTTAAAAAAAATTCCCCTTCCTTCATCGTTGAACAGCTCCCCACCCCCACGTCGGCCATAACACACTAGCCGGTCGACCATTCCCCCACTCACCGCCGATCCCTCTCTTTATCCCCTTCCACCATCGCAGGCGCCGCCTCGATGTGCTCCTCCCATCTCCACCTTTTTTTTTTTTCGAATTTCTTGGTAAGGTACGTAGTTTTCAAGGTTTTTTCAGGTGGGTTTATGTTGGATCTTCGGGGTGGATGGCTGCGTTTTTATGGTTTCGGTTGGGTTTGGGGTAGATATGGTGATATTTGGTTGTTAGGGTGTAATTTCGAGGTGGGTATGTTGGTTTTCAGGTGTGGGTTTGGGTTGATCTTGGCTGACAAAGGTCGGAGTTTAGGGAGAGGGGTAGGTTGACGTTCCAGTAAGGGGAAGAGAAAGGGGCCGGGGATGGGGAGGTGGTTCGTGTGGTGGCTAGCAGGGGTGGGGATTGGTTAGTAGTGTCGGTGAGTTTTATTTTTTTGTTTTAAAACTTTGTTAATAATTGAAAAAAAAAATGAAAGAAGGTTACTTGTTTGGTAGGTTAAAGGTCATTTGACCTGTTTACCGAAAATACCCTTTAAAAGTTAACTTATTCTTAGTTAACCGAAAAGGATGACTTATTTTGAGCTAATCGCATAAAGGTTGGCATTTTTCCTTAAAAAAAAAGAACCCAGAAATAGGTTTCCAAAACAAACCTAAAAACCCGATTAACTGATTCAAATTAGTGGTAATAACAAAAGAGGAAAGCATTGCGGCACAAGCCGCCACTGGTGGAGGAGCAAGGGAACGAACTTTAGGTTGTCGCTGCTAGTGGAGGAGTGAGGGAACTCAGGTTGCCGTCGCTGGTGAAGGAGTGAGGGAAGTCACGACTGGTGGAGGAGTGAGGCCTTGAGTTACAGGGAGAAAAGAGAGGAGAGAGAGGCGGATGTGAGAAGAGGAAGAGGGAGAAAAGAGAGGAGAGAGAAAAGAGAGGCGGATCTGAGAAAAGAGATGGAAAATTGGGGTTATTCGAGTTTTCGCCTTTAGGGCATTCAAAAATATGAAATATTTTAAAATGATAAAAAAATGTTCTTTTTTCGGATTGCGGATCGGATATCTGACCCGATATCTGACTTTTTTTTTCCGGATGTTTTTCGATATTCGGATATCCGAAATCCAAAATTCCGATGTCCAATCCGATATCCGAAATTTTCGGATCGGATATCCGATCCGAAAATGTTTTCGCATTGGTTATCTTAATTTTCGGATCGGATACGGATCGGATTTTCGGATTATCAGATAGTTTTGCTCAGTCCTAATTAATAATATTTATTCGGCTAGAAACTAAGGGGGTAATGTTTTAATAGAGCCGAGATAATGAAAAATGATTCATTAAATATGTGCAGTCCTATCACTTTGTTATTCCCTTACCAAACAGAGAATTTAAACACCTAAAAAACAAAATCGAAAGGCCCAATAAACATATTTCTACTATAAATACAATAAAAAGGTATTACTTTGACGAAAATTCTGAAATTATATACCAATATATATTCCTGGGATTTTTGGTTCTCCTAATTCGAATCCTCGCCAGAATTGGCTTTTCTTCGAGATGAAACTATACCCAATTCTGCAAAACCATCACACTAATTGTCACCTAGGGTGCATCGAGTAAAAAGGGTGCGAAATTGAAGTAATTCCATCCCCAGTCTATACTATCAATTAAATAGTTGTGAAATTAAACCAAACCCTAGATTGTCAAATTTATATTCCATGATTATTAAAAAAAAGCTAAATATCATACTTCAACTTCAATGAAATACGCTTCAATGGAGAAGAATTTACCCTAATATTCTGTAAGTTTCTATTCTCGGGTTTAGGTCTCTACGGAGACGGGAAAAAATGGAGAGAGGTGAGATGAGTGGGGAGTGAAGAGAGAAATGAAGTGAGAAAGAGAAAAAGGAGAGATGGAGTGAGAGTGAGAAAGACCGGTTCAAAGGAGAGACAAAACAACCGGAAGAAATGAATGGTGGAGCATGAAAAAGGGAAAGAGTAAGACTGAAGGACGACTAAGAACACAAAATGCTGAAATCTAGTGTCAACAAGTATGGAGGGCAATTTCGAAAATTAAAATAGCTTGAGGATATAAATGGAAGCACACTATAGATTTCAAATACTAACACATCTTGGGGCTTTTGAAAGGGTTGTAGACACGGAATGTGGTACGCTAATCACGAGGACTTTTCTTAAGAAAATGTGGAATAATGTACTATGTTAAATTGGAGTTATAGGAAGATTTTGTCGTATGTTTTTGTTCTAATTACTTCGTCAATAAGCCGATAATTCATTATTGAACTATCTTTGCATCATAGGATGATTTTTTTATTATTACTTTACTCTATGCTTCGTAATACATTTGGGGTAGAGGGTGTTATTTAGGTGCATAGATTCTCTTGGAGTATTGTGACTTGTGGTTAGGATTTTAGGAAACAATATGTTTAAAAGATACTCCGGAAAGGGTGCTCTTCAAAAAGAGTTCCCTTAGCAATTTTTAAATTTAACTCGTGTGTGAAAGTAAGAGAACACTCTTGAAAGAAGCTTGTGGGAGTATTAATTTAAGGCAGTGAGTGGTGCCTAGAATACAGTTCATGTCTTTCTTGCATTTTATACGCACAATAATTGCAACTAGGGAATACTATTGGTTTTTCTAAGCGGGTATCCTTGCTGCAGATTGTGGCTCTGGCATTGGTAGAGTGACTAAGAATCTCCTTATAAGATATTTTAATGAGGTATATTTTACTTACTTACCTGTGTGGTGACTCTTGCATGTGGGTGTTTTTTTTTTCCTATTTAAAAAAAAATAAATAAATAAAATTATCCTCAAGAGAACCAAAGAACTTGTGTGACCTTCTTCTTCATAATGACTTTCTAAGAAGTGAATTAGTCACTTTGAATAGCTTTGATGATTTATATTAAAGAAAAAATAGTCATATGGGATCTTGTTAGATTACTTATTAATAATAAGAGATATAAATGATTAAAACGTGGAATGATAAGTGTTGTAAGTAATAAATATTTGAGGCAATTTTTGTTTGTTCAAATGGACCGATGAGCTATCTTATTTTATCAATTTATTTATTCCCTTCAGACTTTGGTCTAGAGTACTTAAAAAGTGAAGTGAATCAATATTGCCAACCATTGGAGTTTTGACTTATGACTGAGGCTCAAATGTGATGGATATGCAAATTCAGTGACTCTTGGTTCTTTGCTAAATATGCCGACTCTTTACTTTTCTACTCCAGTGATATTGATTGTAGAACTGGGAAGCTTAGTTTCATTTGTTAAGCAACTGCAAGATCAGTTTTAGTCACCGTATGCCACACGTCTATGAGTCTATCAGACTTCCTTTGTTATTGCCTTTGTAATTAGTTTGGGGTATAGGATAGTATCCTACTTTGTTGTATTAGTGTTACCATCTTCTCAAATTACTTATTTGCTCTCTGTAAAACATATCTTCATAATCTACTATTTCTATGGTGTCTTATATTGTGGGTTAAAGAGTTAAAACATTCTTCAAATGCTACCATGAAATCTATATTGTATACTCGTAAGCCTTTCAAAATACAGTGAAAAAATATGTAATAAACTGTTGGACTTACTAAATTGCAAAACTGAAAATCTGAGTTACTAATTTGTAAATGGTTTTTCTTATTGTAATTTCAATATTTTACTTGTTGAATTAGTCTTTTGGGATTCAAGTTCTTTGTCTGTAAGTAATTAAGCTTTATATTTTCAACTTACTCCAGGTTGATCTTCTTGAGCCAGTGCCTCATTTTCTAGAAGCAGCACGACAGAGTTTGGTGTTTGATGGTAAAATTGGCGCTGATGAGCACAAAGCTACAAATTTCTATTGTGTTCCGCTCCAGGTAATATTAGTTTTGGACTGACTTGTTTAATTATTCCAGTATGAATTAGATACATTTTCATATCAAAATTCAACTATGAAATTTAAAACTAGGTTGTCATGAACTAAATTACTTTGTCAATCTTTTGAGCATTCATGAACATAGATACTTGTATGATTGAGACTGGCAGTTTCTCCTGCTTTTTTTGGGAGTGAAACAAGGTAGAGTTGGGGGCCTGCACTCTGGTTTTTTTGACTTTTTTTTTTAGCGATTGTTGCATCAGCAAACCCTTTTACCACTTCATTGCATACAGCATGGCTTTGTTACTGTTTGATATCGGCCTATTTAGTAACTATAACATACTGTAAAGCTGCCATGCTTATGTTGCAGCATAAATATAATGTAATTGTTTTGGACTTTGGTTAGAACTTGGGTGAAAGATTTGGTTTTCCGATAAATCGAATTTTGTTGATTCAAAGCTTAGCTATCATAATCACAGCTTAGTTTTAAAAAGCGCGCATTGGGCGGCTTGGAGATAATCACCTTGAACATGAGAGACGTGGTGAGCCAAGGCACGTGCCTTACCTCGCCTCGCAAGGCCGTGCACTTAGGCCGCCTTTTATTCAGACGCTCAAATTAAATGTTACCAATGCTTACAATGCAATTTGAGCAAAAGCCCACAATCTATTACATGCTCTATCCTTAAATTCAAGAGAAAATCAAAATTCCCAATTCGATAAAAAACCCCCCAAATTTTCAATAGATTTGCAATGACATTTGCCGACTTGGTGGCTGTGATGCCGCTGAGCATTCTCCGGCAGATTCAGGCTTCAAAACTGCTAGTGTCATCGTTGGTTAAGCTTTTCAAGGTAAGCACTCTCCTTTTCTTCAATTTCCTGTTCTTCATCCTCCCTTCAATCTTCTCTTCTCTAATTTTGTGTCATTTTTTTTATTCTTCTCTCTTCCTTTTTTAGAAAAACTTTCTTCTCTTTGAACACTTATAATTAAAATTTAAGGGCCTTTTCTTTTTTAATGTTTTATACATATTTATTGATGAAGTGATAAATAACCTTTCAGATTTAGTAATTTTCTAGAAATGTGCCCCCACCAAATTTGTTTTTAATTAAGCATTTAATTCTGAATACATAAAAGCATTAACATGATTAAAAATCTATATAAATTAAAGTTTTGCCTTGCTTAGAGAGTGCAATGCTGTTAGATAAAGCTTAATTGGTATACTCGGATATAATCCCATTGAAACTGGAGCAATGCCTCCTCCTCCAACACTACTATTATAGCCTACACTTCATCTTAAAATTGAAGTAATCCAAAGAGAGGTGGATGTAGCTTGTTAATTTTTATTCCTTCAATGTCCTCCCCACTGCCTTATATCCTTTGAACCCATTTGTGACGTGTTCTCCTCCAGGGCATCCTTTGGCAAAGAAAATCATCAGCCACTTTCCAATTGCTACGCTGGAGTTGAAGATATTAAACAATGAGTTTTTTTTTTTAAATGTCACCACCTCACCAGGGTATCCTTGCTTTGTCTTCTTTATCCTAACAAATTATTCTCAGGATTCTCTTCTAATTGTTTTCAAAATTTAAAGATTTCCATATTTTTGATAAAAATCGAAATCTAATCCAAGCCAAACCAAATCAGTAATTCTAATTGGATTTAAACTTTTGGAAAAATTAGATTTCAGATTGGATCGAATTGAAGGGGTTTGGAATTATTTTAGGACTCCAATATTAGTTTTAAAACTACTTGAATTTGATAACATAGAATACACAATAAGATAACACAGCTAAGCTATCATAATCCTCCGTATGACATATTTTGGGATTGTGAATCGATGTAGACCAATTTGTAATATTTTCTATTTTTTAATTTCGTTCAAACAATAATGGTTCACTTGGCTTGGAAGAAATGGTGGTTTATTTTCATTCAGATCAGATGTTGTCTGGCTTATATCCAAATTGAACACTGAACAAACACCTTAAAAACAATCTCTCATTACCATTTTCTTTCTAGCAAATGTAGGATTATTTGGATTCCTTTGGTTTGATATTGATATGCCTATATTTAGCAAGAGAAGATAGATCCAGTTATATTGATTTGGATGTGTAGAAAAATATTTGTTAGTTTTCTTAACAACAATATGAGTTTGTAATGTTTTAACGATTTGAATTTGTATTGTATTAGGAGTTTACGCCTAATTCTGGAAGATACGATGTGATATGGGTACAATGGTGCATTGGGCATCTCACTGATGATGACTTTGTATCTTTCTTTAAACGAGCCAAGGTTAGTTGGTGCTTGTTATTCTCATATTGATGATAACTTTTTTGTTAAGTATTGGAGATGGACAAATTTTGGTGATGTCAACACATGTGAGTTAATTTTTAGAACTTCACACATGTGAGTTAATTTTTAGGACTTGTACTTGGATATGGTGGTAATGGAGTGATTAGGAGTGCTGCTGTGCTGGTTTAGTGAAGTAGGTTCTTATGATAGTAATTCACGGATTCTTTAGGTCCCTGGAAAGAGTTAAAAAAAAAAAGCAGGTGCATGACCACAAGGGTAAGGGAGGCTAATGACTTAAATAAGTCCAGCAAGGCCGTTTATCCTTAAGGATTACTTTAAAATATCCCCTTAAATCATGGTCTTTTAAAAAATTTGGCACAATATGGTTGTTTTGAAATAAGCTTTAGTGGTTAATTATGACCTAGTTTTCCATTATAATTTTTGATGTGTAATTTACACAATTGTCATTTTCTACTCCCCCCCCCCCCCCCCCCAATCACTCCTCTTGGTGTTTATGCTTTTTTTTTGTTTACTACCTCTGTTTTGCCAAGTGTTACTCAGTTACTATAGCTGTGCAAATCTAGGAAAGTAAAAATGGAGACCATGCATGTGGGTACTTTTGTATTGAAGATCGTGAGTAAGAAATTTGTTCAATAAAATTGGGTCCCACCAAGTGCGGTTGTGGATGATAAAAATGAAGAAAAAGTTGTCATAAAAAGAATATGAAAGTAAAAGTGAGTAAAACTTAAAAATATGGATGAATACTAAAAGTAAGACTTAGGAAAACAGAAGTAGTATAATTTTCCAAAAACTAATCCTACTAGAATTAAGGCATCTTTTTTGTTACATGTAAATTTCACCTTTAAGGGGCGAGTAAAATCTTATAACTTTTAGCCATAAAGATAAATTAAGGGATGCTTCACATCAATCCTCCCTTCTTGAAATAATGTTTTCGAGATTCTTCTTGACATGGAATTATTTCACAATTAATAGAGTAGCATAAATGCCTTTGTCGAGAAGGCGTTGAAATGTGTTGTGATTCCCCCTATGCATAATCTTGAATGGACCTTCTTCAATTAGCTTATTCTTCCCCTTCGAAATGTTTTGAAGCTTTTGAGCACTATGTGAAAGTTGTACATAATCACCAATTTTAAATGGACATATTTGCACAGCTTTTATGAGATGCTCTTGATTTTCTGCCCCCTTTTCCTTCTTTCTCATAGATCATCAAAATCTAAGAGTGTGCTAAGATAGAGAAAGGGGAAGGAAAAGAAGGGGAGAAAGGGGATGGAAATATGATGAGTTTTCTTTCTATATATCTTCAGTGTTGGAGGAATCAATTTCTTACAAGTTGATCCCTCTATTTCTCTCCCCTCCAATTCCCTTCCTTATTTATTTGCTATCCAAATGAAAGGTACTCCATCCCTCCATTTCCCTTCCCTTCCTTTCCCTTCATTTCCATCAATCCAAAAAAATGGAATTAGGTTCACTAGTTGTGCTATCAACTTGTGTAGGTCGCTTAAATATTGGAGGTAGTGGTTGTAAGCCAGTTTTTGTGTCCATAAAAAATCATGTTGATGCTTTTCTTACAAAGATGAACTCCATCCCTATCCTATTGCCATGGATGAGCCACACTCCATAGCTCATCTTTCCTGAATAACTAAAGCATGCTTATTCACCTTAAAGATCACCTTCATCATGCAATCGATTAAGCTTCTAGGGAGTAGGATGGTGTTATATACCCAAATTACTCTATAGATCATCTTCATCATTCAACCAATTCAACTTGAAGGGACTAGGATGGGTTTTGATTACAAACCCAATTTATCAACGATTTCTTAAAAGTCAAATTTGTACACGTACGATCATCAATGATGAGAGAAAAACAACTAATATTAACCAAACACCTTGTGTGTAATAAATTTCTTAAGAATAGTACACTTATGCTTGATCTTCAATGGGTGATGTACTAATTCTACAAAAATTAATTCCACGTATGCTTGATCTTAAATTGGTGATGTACTAATATGGAATATTTTTAAATAATAAAGAGTATTGTGGTATGGGGCAGCCTCAAATGTAAGACCTTTGTAATGTTTCGAATAATTAGATTCAGAACCACTTACTTCTTCTTGCTCTTTCATAATGAAGGCATGATTTTTCTTAACTTTACCCTCCATGTGATACATCTAAAGTGCATGATAATTAGCATTCAGCAAGGCTCGCAATGATCTTTTTTGGGGCATTGCGTAGCAATGATCTCATTACCATTGTCTTTCATAGCCTATCGTTCAGGTGTAATCGTTATTTTTTTTTCCCTTCTCTTCCTTAAAATAAATAATTAAGAGTAAACCCCTTAAAAGATTTTGAGTTAGAGTATGGAGTTTTAGGTTCCTCTCTTTTTTTTCCGACTTTTTAAATCTCGTAGCTAGATATGCAACCTCAACAAATCCTTTGAAATTTAAAGTTTTCACCCCTTGAGAAATGGATTTGCAAGAAAATGTCTCTTCATGTATTTTTTAAATTACTTGTCATGCCATAATCTTTTGGAAGAAAACATCTTACTATTTGTTCTTATGTTTTTGTCAAGTATCAATCCTTGGTTTCTCAACTCTGCTTTAAGATTTAATAATTCAGACCAATAGACCATAAAGACACATAATTTGTAACTCTTGTTTTCGTCATATTCTTTATACCTTTGCCTAGGTTACATCTTCGGAATACCCCAGAAGGGAATTTTTCTATACTTCCTTCAATCTTCACTTTACGCCCCGTCGAACATGTTCTATAATTTTCTACCCATCAAATTTTGTTAGTGGATTTTTATCACTGTAAAATAGTGGAAGATGATGTTTAACCCTCTATTCTAATCAAAATTATGATAATTGGACCTAGGTGGATCAATATCATTTGCAAATTTAGGCTTACCAACATCAAGAATAGCTTTCTCATTGGCCTCAATTTTCATATTAATGACTATGTAGCAATTATGAAAGAAATTTATCAAGAATAGGTTTCATGCCAAATTGCCAACTAAGTTTGAAACTCAGCAACAAATATATGTATGTCGTCGCAATGAAAAGAATAATACAATGGCAATATCTCACCAAACTATCAAAGTCAAGGGGTAGTCCACATGTGATTGTGAATTAAGGTAGTGTTTGGCCAAGAGGGAAGTGTTTCTCAGCGTGAGAAGCTGAAATTTGGCCAAACTAGGGGTTTTGCAGAAATAGAAACAATTTTCTAGAAGCCTAAATGACCCTAAAATAGCTTCTAGCTGGTGTAGAAGCATAAGCATCACTCTTGTCGATTACAATTAACAAGATGAAAACAAATTGCAGTAAGTGTTTGGTTTTAACATAATCGAATAACAACCAAAATGCTATCATTTTTTATTAACTTAAATATGTATGATTACTTTTCTAGTTTAGGCCCTCTTTTTGAGCTACAGAACTGAACTCCTAAATGACCTAGGAAAATTATCAACTCCCCTAATGAGAATTAGAAACTAACTTTTCACATTTTTCCTACAAATAATCCTACTAAATTTAAGACATATTTCTTCTCACAAGTAGAACTTCACCCTTAAGGAGCAAGTAAATCCATGTAGCTATCATAATAGATCAGTAAAGATTGATAAGAAGATGCTTCTATATCACATAATTAGAAAATAAGCTATTGGATTTCTTTCTCATGTGGTTTTAAGCATTGATTCCAATTGGCTTCCTATATCTTAATTTCAATGAACGGATTTCTCGGTGAAAATAGAGCTATGTGGAATATGTTACATCTGTAATTAGAGGGTACCCCGTGGATTTGCATTAGACTATGAGAGACAATACCTTTTAACATGAAAATGTAGATTGTATTATTTACTTTGATTTTTTTTTTTATTTTTTTTTTGGTAAATGAAAATTTTTATTACCAAAAAGGAACAAAAATTACAACTTACAATGAGCTAAGTTGTAAACTCAAACTACAACAGCCAAAAAGGCAACCAACCACCCCAAAAGGTTCCTGGTACAGTGGTGCCACCTTCTAGGAAGGGTTCACCAAAGAGCAGGAGTTATCCCTGAACTCTGACCACCTTCTATGAAGGGTGCCAAAGAAAGAGATAGCAGACAAAAAGGCAACTTTCAGACTCAGCTGTAAGTCAACCTTACAACAGGACTGGACAACAGAAGCCATACACCCAAACAGAACTAAACAAGTAAAAGCTTATAATCAGCCTCATTACACCTACAAGCTATCTTAAACAAGATGTCATTCACCACAGCTCTCACAACTTTACAAGTACCATTAAACATGGCAGAGTTTATCTGGATCCAAACACTGTAAACAGTCTCAGTAAAAGCCATTAGTATTAGTAGTAGCTTCCTTTTGACACCAGACTTCCTGCAGTATCTTTTAACCCATTCAATCTCATCATCAAATTGCATAACCTATATGAAAATTTGCAGAACAGTCTTCCAGATTTCCTGAGCATAATTACACTGAAAGAAAAGATGCTGGACAGATTCATCCTGCACAAAGGGTCACAAGGCAAGTTCCATTGAATGAGCCTATCCTTAGTGCCCATTCTGTTCCAGATTGCAAGCCACAAAATAAAGACACTCTTAGGAGTAGCTTTGTTATTACAAATCAACCTTTTCCAGCCAACTTTAGGTTGCTGAGGTCTAATCAGAGAGTACAGTTTCTTGATCTTCATATTCCCATCTTGAACAATGGACCCCCAACCTCCAACATTATCAACAATTTCTCTACATTTAAGAATTCTTTTGAGGCCCTAAGAACTCTTCTTTGGAACAGGAACATCCCAACAGTTTCTACCTTTGAAATAATAGGTATGAACCCATTTAACCCATAGATTATCAGCTTTATGAGCTATATCCAATAGCAACTTAGTAATAGCAGATTTATTCCAGTCAGCAAGGGCTAGCACATTCCAACCACCACTCACTCTAGGAAAGACACACAGTGTTCCAGACAACCAAAGCTCTCTTGGAAATTGAGGCAAGAAAAGATCTGAACCTGGCTTTAATTTCCTTTAAGATTTTCTTTGGCAAGAGAAAAATTTGGGCCCAGTAAGTCTGCACACCAAAGAGAACCCCTTTGACCAACTGTAATCTGCCAGAATAAGACGACAGTTGTTTGGCTGTGAAACCAGTAATTTTAGAAGTGACCCTGTCAACCAAAGGTTTGCATTGGTTAATGGTCAACTTCTTAGAGGAAAGAGGCACACCCAAATATTTGAAAGGGATAGAGCCAAGAGAAACACCCACTAAAAGCCTCATTTCTTCTTGATCATCTATCCCCACTCCACCAAAATACACTTCACTTTTATCCAAGTTAGCAGACAGCATAGAGAGGAAACTGAGAACTTATTAAAAGCTTTGAACAACAATTGAATAAAAGTAATATCAGCTCTAGCAAAAAGCAATAAATCATCAACAAACATCAAATGAGTAAGAGCCATTTTTTCACATCTAGGATGAAAATTGAAATCAGGGTTTCCCAGATAGCTCATGCATACATCTAGACAAATACTCCATGCCCAAAGCAAACAGAAAAGGTGAAATAGGATCACCTTGCCTAGGACCTTTATGAGCATTGAAAGGCTTAGAAGGAAATCCATTGACAAAAATAGTGAAGGAAACAGAAGTTAAACAACTCATAATCCAATCAATGAAATTGATGGGAAAGTTAAGCTGACAGATTTGAGGAAACTCCACTCTAAAGAATCATAAGCCTTTCTCAAATCCACCTTCACCATACATCTTGGAGTGATGAATTTGTGAGTATACCCCTTCATTAGCTAAGTTGCTAGCAAAATATTATCCCCTATATGCTTCCGTGGGATAAAACCTGCTTGACCATTATCAACAACTTCCCCTATCACCTTTCCTAGCCTAGCTGTCAAAATTTTTGAAATAATCTTATACAAAACAGTACATCAGGCAAGAACTCTTTCACATAGGAAGGATTTTGAATCTTGGGAACCATAGTAACAGTAGTGCAGTTCCAAGCTGTACACATATTACCAGTGCTGAAAAATTCCTTTACCCCATCAATGATATGATCCTGCACAATAGGCCAAACTTGCTTAAAGAAATAAGCATTGAACCCATCAATACCTGGGGCTTTAGAATCATCAATACCATGTAAAGCTACTTTAATTTCAGAATCAGAAACTGGAGCTATTAATAGGTCTTGAGAGGCAACACTTAGCTGCTTTCCCTTTCTCAAAGTAACCAGGTCAACAGCAGGGAGGATAGCAGCCTTAGTTCCCAAAAGCTTCTTATAAAAGGAGATGATTTCAGCAGAGACTTCTTTAGGATTCTCAAGCAAAACATCCTTTTCAGTAAAGATTGAATCAATCCTATTCTTCCCTTGTCTACTCTTCATAGCAGAGAAAAAATAATGATTATTCCCATCTCCTTGATCCATTCAATTCTGGATTTTTGCTTATAAATGCTCTCTTGCACATTTCTCAAGTATTTGACTTTTTGTATAGTTTCATATTCTGCTACACACAAAGCCTGATCATCTAGAGAACTAGCCATTTGAGTCTGAATATCAAACAGATGAGCTGCCTCAAGATACTCATCAGTTTTCCCAAAAGCATGAGAATGCAAAGTTTTAAGGGCCACTTTAACTTTTTTCAATTTATGCCAAACCCATTACCTGCAACTGCACCATTCCAAGCTCCTAGCACAGCATTTTGGAAATCAGCATGAGTAGCTAGACAGTTTAGAAACTTAAAGGGTCTTCCTTGGCAGGACGAGCAGGGGAGACTTCAAATAAGATTGGACAATGATCAGAGAGTCCAAGGGGACAGTAAACAGCTTCAACATGTCCATAGATATTCAACCAAGCTTGGTTCACAAGCCAAGCCCTCTATCAATTCTAGTATAGGTTCTAGGACCTTCATGAACCTTTGCTCTTGATCTCTTCAAAATCCATGTCATCAATGAAGAAAGAAAAGTCCCTAACCTCAAGACCAGGCAGCACCCAACTTTCCACCCAATCCATATTCTTCCCTTTCCAGAGTGTTCATAATTGCATTTCCAAGACCACGCAGCACCCAACTTTCTTTGAATAGAGATAGCATTCTTATTTTTCACTTTAGTTTCCAAAACACCAACCACATCAACTGAATGGGAATAAAGTAGCTGCTTAAGTTCAGCTACTGTAACAATTATCATGGCACTGTAGGGGGATTACCATCACCCCCAATAGGCACATTATCATCAGACATATCTCCAAGTAAAGCCACATAAGGATTTGAACTTGTTACTGTTGGTAGACCTCGAGTATTGTTGTGAATTCTATGTAACCTGCCAACAACTCTCCGGTCTCTATCAGAGTTTGCTTGTTGCACTGTTGAAGCAGGGGTAATAATAGCAGCACCATGGACTGAACCATTCTCACCAGGGTTAGCAGCAGAGCTGGAGCAACAAAACAACAGGGGGGGCCTTTGGAACCCATACCTTAGTCTGTTCCTTAGGTGCAGTCTGTTTCTTAGCCTGTGTTTGGCCCTTAGCAGGAATATTGCAATCATGTCCCACTTTATTACACTTCTTACAAAAAAGAGGAGTCCACTTAAAGACAATTTTCTGCTCAATTATGTTGCCATTGGGGCTTTCAACCCAAACACTCTTAGGCAAAGGTTTGGTAATGTCCACCTCAATCAACAACCTTGCAAATGATACCCTCAGCTGCTTTGAGGTACACTCATCTGCACATAAAGGAACACCAATAGTGCTACCAATCCTACTCAAAGTACCCACCCCCCAACAGTTAAGAGGTAAGTTAGGCAGCTTCACCCAAATAGGAACGAACAAGCACCTCAGCATGAAAATTAAAGTTCTCATACCAAGGTTTCACAATGGCTGCTTTCCCAAAAAACATGTGAGGTCCAGCACTTAAGATAGCATTCATATCATCAGAGTTATGCAATTTAATCAGAAAATACCCATCATCGTGCCAAATGATATCAGGTTTAACAACAACACTCCAATTATCAGCAATGTATCTATGAACAGCAGCAATAGTAGGGTAGTATCCAATAACATAAAAAACAATCGAGTTTTTCCACTTAATAGTACCTTCTTGAAGATCTGCACTCTGTAATTGAGCAATAGCTTTGCCATCTTTCAGACAGGGGTAACAAAGGAAAGTGCTGACCCCTTACAGTAAGTACTGTCAGACCACTGCTGCTTAGTCTTCTGAGCTTCAAGAGCTGGATTGGGTTCATCCCCCCTGACTGAGGTAGATCTGCAGTAGAAGCAGTATCGAGCCCAGAAACCAATGGAATAGTAACCGGGAAAACCCTAGTTACTGTTTCATTGGAATCCTTCGAAATCGAGCCAAAATTTAAGCCATGAAATGCAGCAATGGTCTCAACATCACTACGCGGCAATAATCCAACCGATGGATGGACTGAAGTGATAAGTTCATCCTTTTCATCAATCGCAGCTGGGTTGAACATCATTCCAGAACTTCTCAGATTTTCTATATTAGTCTTATTAGAAGCATTTTTGGGGAGAGGAGTATCCTGTTTCTTCTTTTTCGCCATTGCTAACAGTCTCAATGAAGAAAAACCATCAAAATCGAAGAACAGTGGAGAGGAGAGAGAAGAGAGAAAGTCAACGCAAAGTCAACGCCCCCAAATTAATGTGTTTATTCGCCATTACTTTGATTTTATTGTGTGTGTTTTGGTTGTGTTGCCTGCGACATGAGGCAATGCCATTTGTTTCTATTGTTGACTTTGGACTCTTATATACTTGTTTCCTATTATCTGCACATTAATGCAAAATTTCTAAAGTGGAGATTAATAAAAAGGACATGTGATTAAGATGGAGTGAGGTAATTAATTAATCAAAGCCTTCCACCACAACACCACCGACCACCCCAATAACACCACCAACAACTCCAACAGCACCATTGACCACTTGAACAGGATCATCGATCACCACAATACCACCACTGACCACCCTACAACATCACCTAATCCACCAACAGTACCAACCCCACCAGTTACCCAGCCACCTCACTACCTCACTGCCACCTCACTACACCACTGAAACGCCGCAAACCCCAAGCGCAACAAAACCCATCCCCATCCACTCTACACCAACCAAATTCTACCCATGCTCACCCCAAAAATCCATCAAAGAATAACCCACCTTCCATAAAACTAGCCACCTGTCTTTACCCCAGATGTGGGCGACAAGTTGACGAGGGAGTGAAGGGAACGTGTCAAAAAGAGATAAGGGGGACCAAGTCAACAAGGGAGAGGAGGCGGCGATCTGGTGGTGGTGGGGTGGTGTGTTAGTTGTGAGAGAATAGAGAGATAAGTGGTGGTGGTGGTGGCGTGTGGTGGCTGTGACAAAGAGAGAGAGAAGTGGTGGTGGTGTGTGTTGGCCGTGAGAGAAGAGAGAGAAAAGTAGTGGTGGTGGTAATTTGTTGGTAGGGATGAGAGAGAAAATGCGGTGGTGGTGGATATGGTTGTGAGGGAGGAGAGAGAAATGTGGGTTTGATTTTAATGAGGGATGGGTTAATTTAGGTTAATAAGTTGATAATAATTGATTTAAGATTTTAATTGAATTTAAGTAAGGGCATGTTGGTAATTTCATTTTAAAAAACTTACTATAAAAGGAAATTTTTCAGTTTATTGCAAATAATGTGTAGTTTCCGTATATGGCAAATGTTGCACATAATAAGAAACGGAGGTAGTATATGTTTTTCAAGTATTAGTAACTGATGTTTTCTTCTGCCTCATTTGAATAAATAAATATATATATATATGAAGTGGTTCTCACAACACAATTTTTTCATATTATTGTAATTAATGTCAGGCTGGTCTCAAACCAGGTGGATATTTCATCGTTAAGGAGAACACTGCCAGAAGTGGTAAGGACAATACCTGTAACATTTAAGTTACTTTGTTGCTCAGGCATTACATTTAACAAACAGTTCCATTGGAAACTTGCTAGCATTACATTCTCTGTTTGGTCTTGTTGATGCTTTTTAAGTAGCCTGATTTGCTTCTGACTTCTCTTAATTACCTATTTAAGATACAGTGCTAGGGAAATATCATATTAGAAGCAGTGCCTGCCAATACCATTATTTTTTATGTAATATCCATGTTCTCATGTCGTTCAAACAATTTCAAAACCTTTATTTTCAAAAAGCATATAACTCACCTCACCTCATTTTAATAATATGATTTAGGACCTATTCTCTTCAGATTATTTTCAGTTCAGCTCAGCTCTAATCTCTAGTAAGTTCAGTTCAGTTCAGTACTTAATTTCCTTCTCTCATAAAATATTCAATTCAGTTTAGTTCAACTTATCTCAGCTCCAATAAGTTAAAGTTCAAGTTCAGTTCAAATCAGAACAGGACCTTAGTGGCCCTCTTACAAACAAACAAACAGACAAAAAGAATTATAAGGGTCCTTAAAAGTTGCTTCACATGCATATCATATCAAGGAAAAATCTTCCACTACTATTTACTATCCGTAGAACACAAACCATAATGTAAAAAGATGCCGTTTTAAGCTTTGAAAATTCTGCCTTCAGCAACTGGTTTAGAACAAATTGAAAGAGTTGAAGCATATCAAGAACCGATGGAAACTTTACTAGCATATATTTTTTGTTCTCATCATGTTAAATATATTTTGAAGATAACTCCTAACCTAGCTTAGTACACGCCAAAGCAAAAACTAATCAAGTTGGAAGGTGCCAGCTATTATACATGAAATGGATAAGAACAATGCAAATAATTTATTTAAACCACTCCTTACTTAAGTTACTTCCTTAGCCCCCCCTGAGAAACCTTATGCGAATTATTGAAGAACTTAAGACTCAAGTAACCTTCTATATCTTTAAATACTTGCTCCTGTTTTAGGAGAATGTTGGCCTAGAATTTCACATCATTTTTTGTTAAAAGAGTTTGCAAAATTGCTGGAAATAACATCTCCATCTTGTTTTCACAACTTCCAAAATACAGAGTGCCACCTAGACAAGCGAATTTAAAAGATAAAGTTACAAAGCATTTGCACGTGGAAATTAATTTTGTTTGGCAACCTAGCAAAATACAATAAATAAACATTGATGTATCGAAAGAAGCTTATATTTGAAGCTTTGCTAAATAAGAAATTTTATGCACCTGCATCACAAATTTCAAACCATATGACTTCCTAGTGCCATGTCCTTTATTTGAAATAGTCTTTGAAAGTCTAACACCTAAGCGGATGATAATTTTAAATGGCCGTCAGTCTGACACAATTTTTTTTTACTAATGTACTAGACTGGATTATGGGTGATTGCCCTACAGGCTACAGGTAAAAAATTGACAAGAGTACAGTTTGGGCTATAAATATAAAGCTGGTTTGCCTCATTTTATTTGTAGCTTCACATAGTCCATTGAGTTTTTATAAAGTGAAATTTTGTGTTGCTTGCTTTCAGGATTTGTGTTAGATAAGGAGGATTGCAGCATAACAAGATCAGATTTATATTACAAGGAACTTTTCAAAAAGTGTGGGCTGCATCTCTACAAAAATAAGGTATGTATAATGTATTACATACCCTCATGCTTAACGAAGAATAAAACTCTCTTTTCAAGTAATCATTAGATGTCAGGCTGTCAGATATATAGCCTAGAAACTAATACAATTTTGTAAAGATTAAGAAACAATTAATATTTAACCAGAGTATGAAATAAGCCCTTTACTTTGTCACAGAATGCCCACCCTCTCTTTCTCCCTTTCTCTATATCAACTCATCCTCTAATAAATAATCATCCTCTTCACCTCTGGTTTCAAGTGATGACCATTAATTGAAACTTAAATAAAGTTTCCTTTTGACTGCTTGCCAATTGGGCTATTATGGCTGGGAATTTCATTGTTCAAGACCTAAAATGTTTAATGGTAATTGGGACTCCAGATGAATTTATGATTTTTAATGGTTTCCGTGACTATCAAGACCGTTTCATGCGCATTCCTTATGGTACTCCGCATTAAGCCATTAAAGATTTGCATGTTTACTAAGCTTAGTTTAAATTTGTAAATAAGTTTAGATAAACAATGACCTTACTTAAGTTTAGATTAACAAGGACCTTGCTTAAAAAAAATATTTCATTTTATATTCA
Organism: Chenopodium album; assembly: GCF_948465745.1. Classification (NCBI taxonomy): domain Eukaryota; kingdom Viridiplantae; phylum Streptophyta; class Magnoliopsida; order Caryophyllales; family Amaranthaceae; genus Chenopodium; species Chenopodium album. The sequence goes on from NC_137847.1 coordinate 19,359,985, forward strand.
TAAGTTGCTTTAGAAAGAAATCTCAATTTATATCCATAAGTTGCTTTGCTTGTCTTACCTTAGCATTGAAGTTAAACCGCCTCGTTGTAGGAAGGTTTTTATTGATGTTTGTAAACTCACAAGAAAAGTGTTGGCAATTTTGGTTTTAGCTCGTAGAATGAAAAGATTTTAGGAAAAATTTCCCGGAATAATCCCACCTTTGGGCTGTCCGCCAAAAATAATTCCACCTTTGGATTATTTTTAAATTATCTGGCCTTTATACCCAATCCACTCAAAATGCTCCCAAGTAGAGATAGGCATGGGTCGGGCCGACCTGCGAGCGGCACGGGCCTGACACGAAAATGGCACGGCACGACACGTTAGCGGCACGGCACGATGTCCGAGGAGGGGGCCATGGGCTGTGCTGTAAACACGATTTTGAACATTCGTCACGGGCACGACACGAACCCACGGGCGGCACGGTACTTTGGCCCGTGAGCACGACGAAGCACGGCATGACCCGTGCAAAACGACTACTCATTCGCTGCTTCTAATAAATTAATAATAAAAATAACATAAATAAAAAGAACAATAATAATATAATAATAAAATAACATACACATAAATTAATAAAATTATTTAAATAGTATATCTATTTTAAAAGTTGTTCAAAAAACTACATTGATTTTTTTTTACATAAAAAAACACATGGGCGCCACGGTAACCGACCCGGCATGGCACGCTTGTCACGTGGGCCGTGTCGTGCTGTGGGCCGGGGTGTGCGAAATGGTGGCTCGACACGGCGTTCGCCAAAATGTAGGCACGGTACGGCACGAGTCACCACTAGGAACGGCCCGCGGTGGCCCGACACGATGCCTACCTCTAGTCCCAAGTGACCTGTAACTGGTTGAATAGGTAATTTTTTTTATTAAGTTTAATTTACACGTGTCACCACGTGATTGGTAAAAAAAAAATAAGTTTTAATTTTAATTTTGTTTTAAGAAATGATTACTAGTAATTAAGAGTAATTAACTATTTTTAACTTATTCTAAAAAAAACAATAAACAAAAAATTAAAACAGACCCCAATCCCACCGCGGCAGCCACCTCCCCGCCTTACCATCGGCCCATAGTCGCCAGCCCCACCGCGACCGCGACTCCAACCACCTTATCGTCCCTACTATCGGCCCCACCGCGACCAGATCCTAGCTCCATCAGCCGTTCATTGACCCTCCCCTACCCCCTTCCGTTGTCACTAAACCACCACAGCCATTATTGAAATCAAGGTGTGGGACATTGGCGGATTCATGTAGTAGAGTGGGGAGGTTAAATGACCCCACTTGGATTTCAAAAACTTTGTGCAGGTTTCAATTTGTTATTAGGCATAGAAAAAAAAAATTGTATTAACTTAAGAGATTGAACCCACTATACACCAAAAAAAAAAAAAAAAAGGAAAAGTTTCTAGCCATTGGTTAATAAAATAATAGTTGTGCAAACCGACAAAGCCCACAAAAAAAAAAAAAAAAAAAAAAAAAAGGGAAACTAATGAAATATTTCGTATTTTCTTCAATTACCTATAAATTTTAACCCTCTACATCAAATCAATAGATATACAATCTGACACAATTTTTCCCTTTTGCTATTTTATCTAACCATTTCAATTTTCCCTTCTTCTTATGTTATGACCTAACCGTGAGTGCGGCAACCTGCAAGTATTTTTTTAATTAAATACCCCATATTTAGTTGTACAATATTTTGACAATGGTTTTGTGGTTTGTGATTTTGTGCAATTGTGCGGTAATATATGATATGGAGACACGGAGTACTCAATTGATTTAAATTTTATTGATTTATTTTAATTATATTTTAACTCTAATTGTAGATTTCAACGAATATACAATTATACGAGTCAACAATCTATAGATTAAAGGTAAGTATTGTAAAAAAAAAAAAAGCCTATAATAGTTGTAGAATTTTAAATTTGATTAAGGGCATGTTCACTTCAGTTTAATTTTAGTTTAGTTTAGTTTAGTTCAGTTTAGCTCCAATCAAATCAGTTTAATTCAGCTCCTAATTTTCTTCTCTTATAAAATATTCATTTCATTTCAGCTTAGCTCAGCTCAGTCAATGTGAACAGACCCTAAGTATTGTGATAATTAGTAGTTTTAATACTTAACTTACCATAGATTTATAGCTATAATGATTTGAATTTGACTTTGACTTTCTTGAACCCACTTAATCCAAACTGGTGTGGGAAGGGGAGAGGGGCTAAAATCAAGGCTTGGGACGGAGATGGGGGCCGCAATCGAGGCGTAGGGAAGGGGAGATTGTCGGGGGAGGGAAGCTGGGATCGGGATGAAAAGGGGTTTTCAAGGCATGGTCCCCGACGCTTTTCCAAGCCTGCTGGGTTTTCGTGGGGGAGGGAGGAAGGTTGGTGGTTCAAGGGAGGGGGGTCGAGAGCGGCCGGAGCCACGTGATTGGTCACCGATGCTGGGGTTGGGTTTTGGTGGCCAGGTGGTGGTGGGTGGCAGCTGGTGGGTGGTTTTTTAAATATTAATAATTTTTTTTTTAATTTTATTGCAAGCCACCAGCTGCCAACCACCACCACCTGGCCCCAGAACTCCGAATTATTAATATTTAAAAAACAAAATTTTAAAAAAAAAAAACCATATCAAAAGTCAATTCTTTTTTGAACTTATTTCAGGATCAAAGAAATTTTCCTAAAGAACTCTTTCCGGTAAAGATGTATGCACTAACCACAGAAGTGCCCAAGAGAAGTCGTTTGTCCAGATGTAAACAACATGCTAATAGACCAAGCATCATCAAGTAATGATATTCTTTTGTATAAGTGTCGATTTTTATGAAAGATTTGGGTTCAAATTACTCTTTAAATCCCTTATTTGCGCACTCCATTGTTTGTGCATGGTGGTGAATTGGTGTAAGAGCTATTGTAATGTTAGCAAAGTGCCTGTAGTGCCTATCTTTGGAGATGCTTTGAAAAAATTCATTATATTAGCTTCGCAATATGGAACTTGTGAAATGTTGCGCAAGTAATTGCTGCATGTCAGTTTATTTATGTGCTTCAACCAGTGATATTGTTGGTCATGGCAGAACAAGTGCTAATTATATTTAGTTCTCATTTGTAGTGGCATGCATGAAGCTGAAGCATATTGTGTTTTCGTTTTACTATAATCTAATTAATAGTCCGCCTTTTCTTGTTCGTTCTTCGAATGAGTCTAGTGGAGACTAATTCCTTACAAAAAACAACATTATTTAGGATTTCATATATAGATTTATCATGATTCGTGCAAGAGTAGTTTTTGCACTTGATCTCTATTGACATTTGGATCAAGAACAAAGATCGAGGCCTCCAATTGTCATCCCTATGCAGGTATTTATTGATAAAATTTTATTTACCTCGAGTATGTTATCTTAGATTAATGGAATTTTCATCTCTCTTAAGGTTTGGCAGTTAAGAATGTGTTTGGACCTTATTAGGGTTCTTTGAGGCAAAGAAGTGATAATTCATTCTAATTCATCATAGGGAGAATTTATTGTAGGAATGATAATTTGCCTACATGGATTGAACACATAAATGTGTGGCATAAAATTTGTAAAAGACAAGGTATGGAGTCAAACAAATCTTGTTAATAGACTAAGGGCTTGTTCATTAGATTAATTTCAGTTCAGCTCAACTCTACTCTAATAAGTTAAGTTAAGTTAAGTTCGGTTCATGTCTAATGATATTGCTAATGATATAAAGCCAAATTTCATACTTTTAAGCTTATAATAATAATAATAATAATAATAATAATAATAATAATAATAATAATAATAATAATAATAATGACTATTATACGGTTATACCATATGTCACTTAATGACTATTATACCATATTTCATTATTTGACGAGCTAGAAGTAAAAATAGGATCAAATGTTTATTTTTATTATTATTATTTTATTTTTTTCATTTTGAGAATTTTTTAAAAAGTTTTTGTGTTCTTTTGTCATTTTAATATATATATTTTTTTAATTATATACTATATGTTTTTAAAATGTTTTGGGGTTACATGTTTTTAATATATTTTTCACAAATATTTTAATTATATAGTATATTTTTCTTAAATATTTTAATATGTATATTTGTATATACACATATATATAATAATAAAGAATCAAAAATTATTAATTCGTAGTTAAAAATCACTAATTAATAAGTTCAGTTCAGCTCATTTCAGTTAATGAGAACATGCTCTAAACCAATGCATAAGTCAAATGATTAAGCCAGCAAAAGCGACACTTTAAAAAGCATACGACCGGGATATGATTGGAGATGAAAAGTGGAAAGGATCTTTACTTTGACATTCCTAGAAATACTCGTGAAGTCATGAGTGCCTATTTCGCCCACAATAGATCTTTACTTTGACACTCCTAGATTTTTCACTTTGTAACACCCTAATAGTAAATTTAATTAAAAATTGCATTCAATAAAACATTTTACAAAATGAATACTATCATTGTGATATGGACTATGGCGTTTATCAAAGATAAGACATGGAAAAACAAATTTTTCACAAATCTAAAAATTAGTAATGGCTAGTCCTGTGACCTTGGTTGGTGCTTTGTTAAAAGAACATTTAATACAACAAAAATGAACTTAAAATGAACATTTTATAAATGAACACTAGGGTGTAGTCCAACCGATCTCCCGGGTAGCCGGGTTGCTAGTTTGTACTCCTTTAATTTGTAATAGTTTGGTGTCCCATGCGATGCCCCGATTGTTTATTAATTTTTAAGATGAACTTTTTTTTTATCTACGTATAAAGTTTTAAAATATATAATTGATACAAAATTAGTTAAGCTTTGATGTGATTTTGTGACAATCTAAATTATGTAGTAGGCATGTAATGACTAATAACAATATTGGTGAAAATGTTTAATTTCAAAAATTATAAAAAAAAAAAAAAAAGCAAACTAAGCTTAAAATATTAGAAATTTCTAATAATTAGCCAAAAATAAAGTAAAAAAAAATTGTTATAAGCTCGTTGGGCTGACGAGAACCCGAAACTTAAGGTGGTGTGAACCTTTTTTGACCCTCGACCTGAAGTGACTCGATCCTAAATGACTCGTGATAAATTACTTAATTGTTGTCTACGTGTACGATATTTGGTTAAAACTTGAAACGGCAAGTGTTGTTGTCTCGTGATTGAGATAAACTAATAATTAATATTGTACCTGTGGAATATAGATATTTTATCGAAAATAAAACTCTAAACCAACAATTTTATCCTATAAAACTATCCATATTTTATTGAAAATAAAACTCTAAACTAACCTTTTTTTTTTTTTATCCTACAAAATCTATCCTAGTTTTTATCCTATTAAAAAAATACAACTTTTTTATTCCTAAAAAATATGTCTAAATAAATCCTACATGTCATACTAAGATTTAGTTGTTGCCAACGTGACGCGACACTTGGCAAAAAGTTACAACGCCAAGTGTCTCTTTCTCGAGGTCTGGCTAAAAGTTTAGCTTTATATATTAGTTACTAGTTTTGTGCCCCGTGCGATGTCCGGGTTATTTATTGAATTATAAGATAATTCTATATATCAAATTTTAAAATATATTATTGATACAAATTTAGTTAGGAAATGATGTGCTTTTGATACGATTTGTTATATAATAGGCATGTAATGACTAATAATAATGTTGGTGGAAATGTTCGATTTAATACATTTAAAAAAAAATTAGCAAAAAATAAATAAAATAAAATAAATGTTCAAAGCTCGTTGGGTTGACCCGAACCCAAAACTTTGGATAAGGATTGAACGTTTCTTGACTCGTAACCTGAAGTGACCCAATCCGAGATGACTCATGACCCGACCCTAATTGACAGGTCTAAATAGTAATAAAATTCTTTTTAGATTGTGAAGTATATTATTTTAAGAGATTAATATGTATTATAAATGTATGTTTTACGCTTTGAACATATTATGATATAAAAAATAAATTTATATGATAATTTTTGAGAATTATAATCTAATAATTTTTTTGAATAAAATTATAATTCAATTTGTATATATGAAATATTGGTATTTTATCGAAAATAAAACTCTAAACTAACAATTTTATTCTAAAATTATATCCAAATAGAATTCTGAACTAACTTTTTTAAATCTTATGAAATCTATTTAAATCTATCCAATGTGGTGTGACACTTGGCGAAAAGTCAAAACGCCAAATGTCGCTGCCTTGTAACCTGGCTAAAATTTTAGCTTTATATATTAGTTAAATGACCTAGCTAAATTATTTTTTTATTTTTATTTTTTTTATCTTTTTAATGTATTAAATTAAATCGAATATTTCCACCAACATTATTATTGGTCATTGCATGCCTACTAGATAGCAAATTGTCACAAAAACACATCAATTTTTAACTAATTTTGTATCAATGATATATTTTAAAATTTGACATCTAGATTAAAAATTTATCTTGAAATTTAATAAACGACCCGTGTTGAATTTTGATTAGTCCGACTCATCGCGGAAAATAAACCCCGAGCCAAGATTAAACTCACAATTAATATAATCAAAAGACATAATTAACAAGAATTAAGGAAAGACAGAATTACCTTTGAAGCGTGTTTCGCTCGTTCACCGAGCTCTTACTTGAGAAAGCTTAAGTCTCGCAACGGGCGATAACCTCCTACTGTATCCACCCACAACACGACCCCGATTAGGTCTATTACTTGGAGGTTAGCCAAGTCCGACCAAACTACTCGAGTAATTGTGTGTTTAAAGGTTTTCTCTCAAATGGAGATGCCTTTTCTAGCTCTTACTCAAGTGAGTTTTCCCATACCCCAAGTTGGGTATTTATAGGGAAACTCATGAGTGAAATCTTCTCTCCCATCAATGTGGGAGAGTTGGTAAAATTAATATTCTCCTTTTATTTTTAAAATAAGAAACAAAAGAAAATAGCCAACAACTAATTAATTAACATGTGACACATTTAGAGGAGGGGTTAGGTAAGGACCCAAGGGAAGGGGGACCAAACTTGATCCCCACGGCTTCCCAAAAACCGCCCCTTCACTATGCTCGGCACCAATGAGGCGCTGCCACGTGGCAAGCCAAGCCTTGGCACCCAAGCCGCCTTGCTCGCGCTTGGTGCTTGGGGCTAGGCCTGCTGCTGGCCGTTTGGTGAGTGCGTCATGGCTACTGCCAGCGAGCATGCTTGGGCGCTAGCCCAGCAAGCTTGCTTGCTGCTGGGCGTGGCGCACCATGCCGCAGCTCTCCCACGCTGGCCCTGCGCGCCAGCACGCATGCACTGCTAGCAGTGCTAGCACACTAGTGCGCTGCTAGCTAGATGCTGCTGCTGCTTGCGCATGCTAGCTATGCTTGCTGGCCATGTGCCAGCAGCAGTGCTAGTGATGGTGCGCTAGCATGCATCAGCCTTGGCTTGGTGCGCATGCTAGCCACCTTAGCTATTCCAAATGCCCCTAGCATTAGGTTTGCTTGGGGCATTCCAATACTAGGGGTATTTTGGTAAATTTTTGATTAATTAGTAATTTTACCGTCTCGTCTTTTATTATTTCGACTCGACTTTCGACGCTCCTAGCTCGATTTCCGACATCTAAATATTAATTACTCGAGCGACTCATTAATTCATTCGGAATTAATTTGTCGTGTCGGATCGTTAGTTGCTTGGGTGTGACCCGAAGGGTTCAGTCAAGATTAAGCTGTAATATTAATTATACAGTAATATTACTGATCGGAAGCGGCCTCCACCTAGGCATTCCGATCACTTGATCTTACTGAATATTTAGCTTTCTAATAATCAGATCCCTCTACCGGAATAATACACTTGTTCGAAGGACATTATTCCTATCAACCCGGGCTTCGCACGGGGCACAAAACTAGTGTATAATAAAATATGATTATTTTCGATTGTTTGTATAACTAGTGTGGTCTGGACGTTGCGTCGAGTGTCACTTTTTTTTTTTTTTTTTTTTTTTTTTTACCTCGTAAGTATTTATTTTTTAATCTTGTGAAAAATAAATAATATAACCTCTAATTTACTGAAAGAAATATATAAATATAATTTTATGTTAAACTTAAAACATTAATAAAACTTGGTTGAGATGGTAAATGTATCAATAAAACATAAAAATAAAAATTAAAAAAAAGTGATATGGCGCATATACTTTGAATAGTGCCACGTGGCACCGTTCCTTTAAAAGGAAAGCCTTTTGATAGACTAGACTATATTTTTATTGGTATTTGAAATTTAAATGTAGAAGTATCTAGAAAAATGTAACTCAAATGTTACATTAATTATAACAATAAATCATCAAATAACAAAAATTCTTATATATGGCTGGCCACCATGGAGATTACTTCGTTATTGTTATAGGGGTTTTGGTTTATGTTACACAAGGGTTACTTCATCAGTTAAAGGGGTACTCGGTCAGTGTTCTGGAGATTACTTAGTCAGTACTACAGGGGTTACTCAATTAATATTATAAAGGTTACTTTGTTCTTTTACAAGTGGCCACACGGTTCAAGACAGAATGATCAAATAATAGAGTTCCTAGGCAAATTAATAATATTACAAAAATAATATATATAAAGTAAAGTTTAGGAGGGAAAATTCCCTCTAAAAAGACTCTATTTTAGTGTAGGTATATATATAGATATGTAGATTGGGAATGTGTGTTTTGAAAGAAGTCCTAAAGGACACTAAATTTCATCAATTAATAAAGCCATATGACATCTACAATTGGCAATAATTAACGATAATGAAAATGAAAGTAACAAAATCGAACAAGAATTAATCAGGAAAGGGTTAAGTATCTAAATACATAAATATAACAATTCGACACATTCTCGATTCGTTGTCTCATACAACTTTTTGAGCGGATCTATTGTCGTTTCGCAATTTTGTGAGAAAGTAAATTCTTGTGCTGATTTCGTGACCCGAATCCGAGCTATAATCAATCGTAACCCCGCAAAACGGGAGACCAAATTAAACACAAATAAAACCTTGTCTTTCAAAGGACTTCGTAAAACCTTATCTTTTGAGGGAGATGAAAAAACCTTGTCTTTCGAAAGAGATGAACATTTTTTCTTCGAGACATTATAATAACCTAAGAAATAAAATGCCTAAAAGAGATAAAGGTTGGGACTTTCCACCGGTGAAATCCGATGGAATCCCCTTCAAAATTAATAATGGAGGCTAGAGTTTAGGAGAGAGAGAGAGAGAGAGAGAGAGAGAGAGAGAGAGGAGGCTAGGGTTTTTCGTTTTGAACCATATAGGAGAAAGTATTATATTATTCAATAAAAAATGCCAAATAAATTTACTCAAAATTAAAATAGTATTAGAGTAATATAAACACTTATCCACAAGAAAAAAAATAGTCAAACAATAAAAACAGCTTTAACCAAAAAATAAAATAAAATAAAATTGTGATGCTATTATTTAGGCGGGAAAATTTTTCATGAAAGAGTTACATGTGTATATTTGGGGTTAGCGATGATGTATGCAGTTGTTATTTTAGTATTATTTATAGATTTTACAATTTTGTTCATTTTAGAAGTGTATGTTTATTTTTGTATAAAGTTATTAAAAAATATTATTTATTTATTAATTTAAATATTCAACAATATGAAATTAGATGTTCATTTATATTACGAATGTTCAATTACATTTGTATTTCTCAATAACCAAAAGTTCATTTTCATGCAATATGTTGTTCATTTTTATAAAATAAATGTTCATTTTCTTTTTTAATAAATACATATTTTTGTGTTGGCACATTTGTATAAAATGTTCATTTTTATAGTAAAAGATGTTCAATCAACATTAGCATTAATAGTTTTAGACACTAGCATTTTGTTCATTATTAAAAATTATTTTGTTGATTTAATTGGTATTAAATTGTATATTTCATCGAATTGCAACGCATTCATTCAAGAAAATTAAACAAATCAAGGTAGTTTCCTTTTAAAAGATGTTTTTTCAATCTAAAAAGCACATAGTTACATTATATTTTGTAAAGTTAAACAAGAGATGGATGTTCATATTCATTAATGTTCACAATTTTAAAAATATATGTTCATAATTCTAACACAAGTTAATTTTGAATTTTGGTACCTCGAAAATGACCTCTATTGATTTTTGATACCCATCTAAAAGTTTATTTTATTTTGATACTCATCAAAGTTACAAAATAGAGGTTTTGGTACCACTTAACATAAATCGGGTGGGGTCCATTATTTAATAATTTAATTTATGTAAAAGAAAAAACTTTTTTAAAAAAAAAAACTTAAAAAAGAAGAAAAAAAAAACCAGCCACTACCACCCCTCCCCCCTCTCCGTTAGCCACCCTTCCCCTCCCTATGCCGGCTGCCGGTTCCCTAATGTTCCCCCGGCACCGACGACCCTATCCCCTCCCTTTCCCTCTCCAATCTCTACCCAACCCCCAGTTTTCCCCTTTTCCCCTTTCCCCGAAACTCTAGCGCGACCACGTAAACTGTAATACCCGAATATTTTATGATTTTATATAATATATTTTATAAAAATAATAGTTTACTTTTATTTATTATATAACTTACCTAATCTCATATTTTTTATTTAGAGTTCGGAAAGTTTTAAAACCCTATTTTTTTTAGATCAGACTCTACAATTTTAAGCATACATAAACTGTTATTAACCCTCAAAAGATATTTTATTAATGAAAAAAAAGGGGTTTGCCGTATCCCTTTTGTGCGTGAACTCCATGATCCAACCCCAAACTTTATCCTTCATAAAAGTTATACTTTCTCCAAACTCCATCAGATTTGTATAATCAAAGCTCGCAAATTGCCATGGCGCTCAATATACTTTGCCTTGAATATTGTGGTTTGATTGTAATTTATCGAAAGGTAATCACAATATCATCTTTTAGAGTTGTAATCACAAATCTTAATTCTTGGAGTTGTTTAATTATAAATTATTGTTTCTATTAATTGTACTTTGTATTATTAAGTGTAAATTTTATGATTTGTTATTTGTATGTTCAAGATTTATATATATGTGATTAAAGTGTTATATTATGTGATTTGGTATTAATTGATTGTGTTATTTATTCTAGGGCTTTAATGTTGTTGTTATAGGGAGTATTGTTCTTGAGGTTTTAGGATTACTAATGTAGAGTATTATTTTTGGGTTAAGATTTGATTAATTTTGGGAACTAGTTTTATTTCCCTAAGAGTTGAGATATTTTGTGAACTGAATTATTATATTATTTGGGTACCTGTGCCATTGTTGAGATATAAATTATTATTTTGCGAATGATTATTTGATCAGAGTACGATTGCACGAGATCAAAGGGTGAGTATTATTATTTTGTTCTTGGTTTGAGGTTCGACGTTATATACCTTAGTCCTTGGCATGTTGGTAAGAGTATGATAATCGTGAGTTAAGAATGAGGTACAATCTTTATTATTTATTTTTCAATGGTCCCCTCTAGTGGAAATTTTCCCGTATGTGGTTTGGTTCAAGGTGTTTTCTGGTTATTGAGAGTATTTAAGTTTTATACTTGTTGGTTTGTTGTTCGAATTACTCATGTCCAAGGCTAGGTATAAAACAAAGAGCGTGGCACACTTATGAGATATATAAGTTAATTGAGTAAAAGATCGTATTAGTATTTGAGGTTGAGTTGACAAAGGTTACTTTCAGAGTATAACGTGTAATGTAGTTTTGAACTACATTGTTTAATTGAATTAATAGTGTTAATTATTCTATTATTCTCTGCATTCTGGTATGTGGTGATTACTCAGCTTTTTGCTGACGTGTGTGTTTGTTTGTTTGTTGTGCTACTTGTGTTTGCGGCCATTTCTTTTTCTTATGATGGCCCTGTGACGATCTATTTTGGAATTTGTCCTTAATGGCGAGCAGTCAAGATTTTCTAACCAGGTTAATTAAGTGATCGTAGCTAAAGGAGCTCAAGTGTTTCGATTAGTATGCTATAACGAGTTTGTAAATTTGTACTAATAGCTCACCTAGTTTATTGAGTTGTAATTATTGGGATTTTGTAAGCCTTAATACTTGACAGGTTGTTGAGTGTGGCAATAATACCTCTGTTTTAGGTGTATGCTTCTGCAAATTTTATTTAAAGGTTTTCTATTTTTCCTTTATTTATTGTTTATTATTAGTTAGTAAATTGGGGGTGTTACATAAACCACCACAAAAACCCATCCCTCCCTCCTTTAAACCCCGAATCACTCCTTCCTCTACCCGAAACTCTAGCGCTAGGGTTTTCGATATTCGGGGATGAGTGTTTGGGGTTTTTCGAGAGTGGGGGAGGTAAATTACGGAGTTTCGAGTAGTGGTGGTGGCGGCTGGAGTATGTTAGAATCGAAGCCCAATCGTCGGCGACTGTGGTTACTAAGCTGCGTGCATGACCGCAGCGGGTCGACTGCAGTGGCTGGGCTTCGGCCTGGCCACGACGGCAGGCTGTTATGGTGGGTTGCGTGCCTGGTAATCGGTGTTTTGGTGGCTGTAAGGTGGTTTTCGGTGTGGTAATCGGTGTTTTGGTGGCTGGAAGGTGGTTTTCGGTGTGGTAATCAATGTTTTGGTGGCTTGAAGGTTGTTCTCGGGGTTGCCGGCAACCGCACGGGGGGGCTAAGGGTGGCTGGGACTCTGGGAGGTGGCGGTTGTTCTCGGGGTTGCCGGCAGCTGCACAAGGAGGGGGGGCTAAGGGTGGCTGGGAGACGGCAGATTTATGGCTGGGCCCCACTAACGGAAAAGTTAACAGAACATGGATGGAGGTATCAAAACCTATAATTTTTTAATTTGATGGGTACTAAACCTGGTTATTGGGCGAGGCGGGTCAGGGTCGATGCGGGTCAGGTCAAATAGGGTCACATTTTATAGGGTCAATAGCGGATCGGGCTAATGCGGATCGTGGATCAATAACGGGTCGGTAATGGGCGGGCCAATTAAATATCAATTAAAATAAATATTGAGCAAAGTCATTATTAAGTATATATGAATGCAAATTTATCAATGTAATTACTTTTACATTATATATTATATTTGTCTATTAAATTGGAAAAACATTTTGGCCCTATATTGATTTTACCCAATAAGGGTCATGTCCGTTAAAAGCTCTGTTCACTAAAAGTCCTTTAAGCATGGTCATGACCTTATTATCATTGGGCTACCCTACCCAACACTACTAAAATTCGGTCAAATTGCGACCGTTTTTTTACGACCGTCATAAAAACGGTCGCAAAATAGGAAATCAGCGACCGGTATGTATGCAGTCGTAAAATTACGATTGTTTTAAAAGCGGCTAGATTTGCAATCGTTTTGCGAAGGGATTAAAATATTGTTTTTAAATATAAAAAAAATGGGTAAAAATAATTATAAATAAAAAATAAAACTTTTACGACCGCTAAAAGCAGTCGCAAAAGCTTTATTTTAAAAAAATAAATACAAGTATAAAAAGGGTGTTCAACTCACTATAACCCTAATTTTTCTTTAGGACGGCCGCTTCTCTTCTCTTCTCTTTCCTTGTCCTCCATTCCCCTTTTCTTTTCTCACGCTTTTCCTCCATTCTCCTTCTCTTTCCCTTTCCTCTTCTCCAAGCTTCTTCTCCTTCTCCTTCTCCTTCTCTTTTCTCTTCGGATCTGATACATAATGCATTCGGTTTCTCTCCTCTTCTCCGGCAGGCGGCGGCGTCGGTGGTGTTGTTGGCGTCAGTTTCTCTCCTCTAAGGTGGTGGTGTTAACTATTTTTAGCGACCGTTTTTTCTATTTTCAGCGACCATTAGAGGCGGTCGCAATTTGGCCAAATTTTAGTAGTGCAATAACCAGCTCTAATGGGTACCAAAATAATATAAAATTTTAAACGGGTACGAAAAGTCAATAGGGGGTAGTGCAATAACCAGCTCTAATGGGTACCAAAATAATATAAAATTTTAAACGGGTACGAAAAGTCAATAGGGTCCATTTTTGAAGTACAAAAATTCAAAATTTCCTTTCTTTTAATATATATATATATATATATATATATATATATATATATATATATATATATATATATATATATATATATATATATATATATATATATATATATATATATATATATATATATTTTAAATGGAAAGGTGAACAAGAAGTCAGGATAATCTTCTCTCAAGACTATACCCTAACTTATCAGAATAAATAAAAAAAGAAAATTTACTATCTATAAATAGATCGATATCTTGGTGAGCTTGCATAAAATGGCCCAAAGAAGCAACATAGTCTGCTGCTCTATTACCCTCTCTATAAATGTGACGCGAATCAACATAGGTCAAATTTTGAATCAGCTCCTTAACGTCCTCCATTAAAAGCTGAATTTTCCACAGGCACTGAGCCTTTCCCGGCAAAATATTAATAATAAGCAAATTATCCCCTTCAATAAATACTTTTGAAATATTATGAGCCTGCGCCAAAAGAATACCATTACGAAGGGTTGTAGCTTATGCAATAAGAGGAGTACTCATACCAATATTAAAAAACGGCTACAAACATTATTTCCTAAATGATCACTTAGAACAATGCCTACAGCCTTTGAACCATCTCGAACAGAACCATCAAAATTTATTGTAATAACACCAGGAGGAGGGGCCGACCACGAGACACGTATACTCCTTGGGGTAGGATGAAAAGGAAGAGCGAGAGTAGGAGTATCTAAAGAGTCGAGACAAGAACGAAACTGCCATTCATGATAAATTTTTTGGGCACGAGAAAAAATAGTCATAGGAGAAAAAGCAATTTCATCAAAAATCACTAAATTCCTAGTTTTCCAGATACTCCATAAAGAAGTTATAACCTTTTTTAGAGACAGTGAGAAATTACCCTTTAAAACTTTAAAAAGCAAATAAATACCAGTATTTAAAGGGACCCGACCAATCCCACGACTAGTAGCATCAGCATGCCAAAATTGAGAAGTGTATGAACAAGATAGAAAAAGATGATCTAGAGTTTCATCATAACAATTACAAAGGGGGCACACAAAAGGAATATCCAATTGACGATGAGCAAGATTAGCCCTAGTAGGTAGAGCATTATGAAGAAGTTGTCAAACAAAAATTTTCAGTTTTGGAGATATATCGAGTTTCCAAATCCAAGAAAATTCCCATTTAGTGTGAGAAGAGATATTATGAGCAAGCCAAGTACCTGATATTTTTGTTTTATATGCTATTTTATCCCCCGTTCCACGGTCATTTATATGCTTATTTGAGCTCTTCGGAGCTACTTTTAGCACTAATGTGTGGTTTCTAGTGTTTTGTAGAGTTGGCATTTGTTTTGTAGGAATTTCCCGAATTTGTCGGTTTTTCCTATGATTTTCCGACCACTGCGGGATATTGGAGTTTGTAGCACATTATGACCGTTGATCGTAGCCCAAGACCGATAGTATCGGCGACTAAGGGCTTGGATCGTGGGATTGGTCTGAGTTATGGACCGAGAAGAAGGAGTTGGGCCTTGACATTTGAAGCCCAAAAGATTTAGAAGAGAAGCTCAAGGTTTCGGCCAGAGAAAGCCGGACCCGATTGGGCGGCCATTGGCTCGATCGGGCGGCTGCCCAGAAATGAGCATTTGAGGAAAAAGGCGAGCCCGATCAGGCAACCCTTTGCCCGATCGGGCGTGCGTAATTTCAGGCGGTTTAGGAGTTTCGTTTTGGATAATCTTCAAGCTTAGAATTAATACTCTTTTGTAATTTTTCTTAGTTACTGTAGGGAATATTTCAAGCATCCCACACTTGAGCCCCACTGTGATCATACACTTAAGTATGGTGGCATCCAAAGGGAAGGAAGTTAGAGCAAAAGAGTCGCCAACAAGTTTTAGGAACTTGTAAACCGTTCACAGGGTGAAGGTTACACCCCTTCACGATCCATGAGATCGCTAACTCCATAGTGGTCTGGAACCATGACTGGATATTCGGGGATGAAGGTACAAATCCATCCTAAAAGAGATTGAACCTGCCCTAATAATAGGCATCTACTTTATTCTTCTCATATTCATGTGCGCTTTCTGACTAACATACAATCAATATATATCAATTCTAAACCTGTTTAATCTATGTTGGTTGAATATTAATGCACAAACAAACCTATTATTGGCGATCACTTGAATTATAATCATATTAGCCTAAACAAGATTATTAATTATCTTATTAATCGTGATTACAAGTACAAATTCCCTTTAATCCTGCAAGACAGGGCGTGATCAAACAATAACAATAATATATCAAGCAACATGACAATAACATTCATCATAATATATTCAATAAAGCATAATAATATTATTAGCAAGATCCAAGGCATGATACTAACAAGATTAATAACAAATCCTAGCATGTCACTAAACATTAAAGATCAAAGCTTTATCCCTAACATGATAATAACATGATAGGAGAAATAGAAAGCAACCTAATCATGATAGTAGAAAGAAATAAAAACATCCTAACATGATACTAGGAATTAAAATAATATAAATATGCTTTCTAAAGATATAGCAATAAAACAACTTACTTTGTTATCTCGTATCCCTTTATATCAAAACAATACACACGTTAATAACTTCAATGAAAATATTAAATTAAATAATTAATTTAAATAATTGAAATAGGGATTTGGGACCAAACCCTCAGAAATTATCAACCTTTCACGTCTAGGGCGAAGGCAACTTCGAGCTTGGCTAGGTGTGTCTAAAACTCGTGAATGCGGAATTGTGTTTGAAAAAGGCTAGGCTAGAAAGAGAGAGAAAAAATAAGTTATTGCTTAAAAGAGAGAAGAGAAGAATTGGATGATTGTTGATGATTTAAAAACGGAGAATATCGACCCTATTTATAGAGAAAGTAGTCCGGAAACGATAGACAAGAATCAGAATTCTACGTGATAACCATCTCAGGAAAGTTATCAAAGATCACCGCTTGTTGATCCTCAGTTTGCTGGTGCTTTGTTGGAATGCTTGTTGTGCCATTGCTTGTAATTTTGCTGTGAGTTTGATGTTTGTGCTTGCTTTATGAACCAATATCTTGGTGCCTGCGATGAGCCAATGTTTAGGCGCTTAAGCTAGGTGAGACGATCATCATCATGTCGATCACCTACTGCTATTGTAATCGAGCCGACTACTAATCATGTCAATTTGCTTATAGGGGCTAATTGGGGGTACCAAGGAACCCAAAATTGTTGAACAAGGTCTACATAAATCTAATGTGGGCCACAGATTGCATCACGGAAGAAAGGGAGCCAGCGCACGCTGCCATGTATTGTCGCGGCGCGACGAAGTCGAGTTTTTTCGGATTTAAACCCCTTCTCCTTCTTTATTTCGCTACTGCTCCATTTTCACGCTCGGTTTCGCTCGAATTCCAAATCGTTCGTTCTTCTTCATTTCTCAATGAAATTCACTCAAATCTTTTGCAAATCAAAGCTTGTTATCTCTAGTTTGTCGATCTATGTAAGTTCCGCTCAAGCTCTCTTTATTTTGTTCGTGTTTACTCACGAAATTTAAAAAATTTCTGAACTTATATTGTTTAATTTGCATTGTTTGTTGAATTTCTTGCCATGAAATTGTTTTATTATGCTTGTATATAATCTTGGGAGTGTTTTGAGACTTGTTTGACTCAATTTGGTGAAGAAATGAACGATTTGCCCATTGTTGAACTCCTTGAGTTCGTGAGAACAATGTGGCTTGTTCTTCATGTTTTGGCTAGCTATTCATGCTCAATTTGTCACAATATTTGTCCTAGTATTGCAAGAAATTGTTTGATTGCTCGAAAATGCTATTTCTGCTCGAATAAAAAACATGCTCTGTTTTAGTACTACGTACTCTGTTTTTTGGCGAACATAGTATCATACGGCTAGGCGAACCTTAGATACTATAGAAACTTTGTTTTACTGTTTGCTTGCATAATTGGCATGTCTCGACGACGTGGTTCCGGCTCGCGCTCTCGCATGGCTCACCGAGAAGACGAGCCTATCGATGTCGGCGAGGGTACTTCTACCAGTCTAGGGGAGTTCCCTGAGTGGGATGGGCGTACGTTGTACTTTGCGCCCCTGTTTCACATCTCGGAGCGAGTTCGACTCGGGATGACCGGCGAGCGAGTTTGTTGCCACGATTCGGGCAACGAAACCATCGGGCAGCTGTACGAGTCTTATTTTCGCAACAACGAGGAGTTGCGTGGACTATGGGAGTCTTGTGGTCTAACTCCATTGTTGCAGGCCACTCAGGCTCTCTATTCTTTGACATCGATCCGTTTCCTGATTTGAGCCTTGGTGGAGTTCTTTTGGGACACCACCAACACCTTTCACTTTCCTTAGGGTGAGATGACTATCACTCCTGTCGACTTCACTCTCATTATCGGACTAGAGTTCCGGTCGGCTACAGTTCCATTTGGTAGCGATATCACTGTTTTCTCTCCCGAGGTAGAGGAGTTGATCGGTTCTATCGCTGTTCGAGCATGCGGCGAGGCTCGGCCGTTATAGATTAGTAGCCAATGCATTCGTCGGACTATGCTCGTAAAGGCTTTCTGAGATGATGCGACCACCCTGGAGCAGCGGGTGCGCATTTTTCCTTTGATCCTTTTGTCAGGGACTTTCTCCCTTGACAAGGGTAGCCAAGTGCTACTCTATTACCCGTCTGCTCTTCGTGACCTTCGTATGCTCGGGACATATGATTGGGCCAGCATGGCCTATGCTGACTTCCTCCTTGGATTGTGACTCGCTTCTCGCCATCGCAGCTTTGATGAGGAGGTCAGGCTTTCTAGTTTCCGGAGGATCATATAGGTATACTTTGTTCCTCCTTACTAAAGTTTTCTTTAGATATGTGTTAGCATTTGCTGACGCTTCCTGTTTATTATTGGTCTGGTTTTACGAGTACTTCCCATCTTTTTCACCGGCGAGGATTTCGCCTCGAGGGCTCCCCATTGCTGTTAGTTGGGGAGGCTGTTACAGTGACCAGACTGCTACTGCCCGTGTTCGAGAGTTGCTTCTCTCGGTATGCTTTGCTTAACACTTTATTTTTAGTAGGATCTTATCTCATGGATGTTCGTGTTGTTGGGACTTGAGGTCCAATTTCGGCCATGGGCCGATTTCGACCTTCCTGCACGGGCTGTCCAGTATACAGCTCAACGTCGCTATTTTCAGGGAGCATAAGATGTTGTGGTGTATCTGGGTGAGAGAGTTGCAATTCAGCACTCTTCAGAGTCCTTTGTTGTTCCTGCTCGTTCCCCATGGCACATGTTGGACCAGACGAGTATGAGAGTTCATATAGGTCAATCGTCAACTGGTACGGATTGGCAGCATCATAGCCATCCGAACCGGAGTTATGGCGAGAGTCATTTGTCGTGTTTGGCTCCACCACCTTGCTTGTCAGAGGAGGCGGAGGTACATTTTGTGCCTTTTGATATTCCCTTAATAGCCCCCTAGCATATTTTAATCACCTAGGTTTTATTTTGACAGGCTGCGACAGCGGCTGCGGAGTTTGTACCTCCACCATTGTCCATCACCTATAAGGGGTCCTTCGGCCCGGTCGAGGAGATGATTCCTCTGGCCCCCGAGCCCTGGCGCTTGGTAGAGAGGTCGATACCTTGTAACCAGACCTCAGTAAGTCTTTTATCATTACTTTGTTTGCATGCATGTTCTTATATTGTTCCTAACTTTATTGCTTGAAAGTTTTCTCGCGAGGTGATGACAAGGATGGCGAGAGCCATGGACGCCTTTCGTTACTAGCTCGTGAGATTGAGTCATCGAGTCGTCGTGGTGATGACGGCATGGAGGTATTTCACTTGACAATATTGCTTACTCTATTCATTTATTTTCCCATGCTTGAATTGATTTGTTTTCTCTGTTTCATCCTGTTCCTCTGACACGCACTCGTACGATATCCGAGGATCAGAGGGAGAGATCCAGATCCGGCTCGAGGCGTCGTCGTACTTCGGTCGGGAACCAGTGCGGTCGAGCGGAGTCGGACCATACTGCAGTGCGGGAGGGTTCCGGGTCTTCTTCCGAGGGTGCATCGAGGAGGCCGACAGGCCAGGGAGGCGCGACATCGGCTCCTTTTGTGGATGGTGGGACGTACGAGGTTGGCTTGTCGTCGCAGCAGCCGAGAACTCAGCAGGTTGAGCCAGGATGGGCTGGCCTTACTCTTTTGCTTCCGACTACTAGTGATCTTGATGTTGGTGAGGGATTGACTCCTCGGACTTTGCAGTTCTTTGATACATTTGGAGTTCCTCTAGAGTTGCGTCCTCCGCCATAGTTGTACCTGTATATATTTTTTATTTTGACTTTGTAGGACTTTGCTTATTTGTATTATATGACTCGACACTTATGTTAGACATATTGTATATATATTCTATGATTACTATGTCTATTTTATCTTTTTGCACTTTTATTTTTCATTTTATGTATATGTGAATGTGTGAAAAAATTTCCGTCATTTTTATTATTAATGGAGGGTATCCGACTTTCGCCCCCAAAAAAAAAAGAATGAAAAACAAAAATAAGCTTAAATTTTATTAAGCTCAAAATAATCAAATATGGGGTAAGTGTTTGGAATAAATTTGCCAAAAATAAGGTTTGATATGGTTGGATAAGGCTTTGAAAAGGTAAAAACCGTAAAGTCAAAGTATAAAGCCGAGTCGAAGTTGGAAAAAACGCGGTTAGCATGGCGCGTTGTCTCGACGTGGGAAGAATTAAGTTGTCGCGGCGCGACGCTCCTGTCGCGGCGCGCTGGTTTTATTTTCGCGAATCCTTTTGGGATTTGGTTTGCGTCAGTTCTGTTTATAAATAGCCCCTAAAACTGTCGATTTCGGTATAATCCGAACTGAAAAAATAATTTTAGCTTTAATTTTCCATCAAGTAATCATATGTAAGAGTTTTAGCGATTTTACTCGTGAGTGGTGTCAGTCTTTGACTGCTAAAGAGAGGAAAGAGCTTGACTTTTTCCACTTGGGGGGTCTGTTTGGCATTAAGGGGGTAGATCTTAGCATAGACTTTATTCATACCGCCTTAGAGTATTGGGATTCAGACACTCATTGTTTTTGATTAGGTCATGATGAAATTTGCCCTTTACCGGAAGAATTTAGTGCCATTCTTGGCTTCCCTTCTTTAGATCTTGCGGTAATTCCTAAGGTGAGCGAATATTGTTATAAAGATTTTGAGCGTTTCCTAACCTTAGGGATAGGGATTTAAAAGTCATAGTGCATGGGAATGTGGTTAATTTGAACGAATTTGCACGTTTTTTTTTATAGACCATGCTCGGAGTCTTTTCATTTTTATAAGAGGAGGGCTTTCCTCTTTTGCATGTTTAGCTAATATCTCCTCACTAGTGGTAATATTCGTGAGGGCCAAGCAATATTAGTGTTTGTCATGGAGCAAGTTGAATCAAGAAGAAATCTAATGCCATTAATTGTTGGAGAAACTATGCTTAGTTTAGATGGGCTAAAAAGAAATCCGAAAGCACCTCTTTGAGGTTCTCCCATATTATTACAGGTAGAAAATTAATATTTTTAATTACATAAATAAAAAATATTTAATTTTTTATAGTAATACTAATTAGTCGCATTGAATTTTTTGCAGATATGGCTAATGGAGAGGCTTGAATTAATCAGCCCTCCTGACAATGTTGAAAAATATACACCAAATTGCTTTGTAAGGAGGAGGAAGCGTTTCTCCATAAAGATGGGCCGCCAGGAGTGGAGTAGAATCTTTGAAGCTTGCGACTTTGCCATTAAATGGGTTGTTCCTTGGTGGAAGATTGAGAAGATGGTTGGTGTCAATAGCCAACCTTTTTGCCGTCTTCCTAGTTTGTCCAAGTTGACCTTTTATTGCCCTTCTAGAGTGAAGAGACAATATGGACTTGCTCAAACCATTATTCCTTTCGGAGATCTTCGTCGTCCTTATGAATTTCCAGTTTCACAAGACATAGAAAGGTTTGATAACTATTGGTGTGCTAGACCTTTGTGGGAAGTTGTTACCCAAAAGGTTCATCCTTGTTTATCTAGGGATGTGAAGCAAGAACAAAGTCCGAAAGATGAGCATGACTAATGTGAAAGATCGCCTAGGAGATAAGAAAATTCCTCCTAAGAATGCTTAGGTGAAAGAGTTGAACTCAAGACCCCTGTTATGCCTAAGAAGAAAAGTACTACTAAGGGCAAGGAGAAAGGAAAAACTTATTCTATAGGAAAGAAAATATGGGTTGAAAAGAAACATGGTGTAATGACTATTGGAGAAACTATTGATACTAAAATTTTGTGCAGATCTTCTAAGGGATCCTTATTGGTGAAAGAGATGGATGATGAAGAATTTAGAGCATTGCTTTTACTATCAATTTATTAGTCAATTTTATTTTCAATTCAATTTTATTTTTAAGCCTTTATTTTTAATTCCATCAATAATGTAATTTACTTTTATTAATGCAATTTCCAGCTTTTTAATTTAAATTGACTTTTTTACATTGAATTAATTATTAAAGCAATGAAAACGACTTGAATTAAATTTCGAAAATTATTCGAGTACAGAAGCCGAAAATTCTTGAAATACACCGAAATTCGCCCAGATCGACGAAGAAATATTGGCGCTGGAATTTTGAACTTGTCGCAGTGCAACGAACCTGTCGCGGTGCGCTGAATCCTGTCGTTGGGCGACAGCTATTGTCGTGCTGCGCTGGACTTGAATTCTGCGCTGTTTGTTCTGTGTTGGTGAACTGATGCGGGGATGCGAGATTTGTAAAAATTAAAGTGGTCGTGCCCTATAAAGGGTTGCCTATGTATCCTTTCCTAAGGAATCAGGCCAAACGTAGCTCTCTTTAGTATGTTACTCAAGTTATCACAGGTAGAACTTCTTAAGTTGGTCAAGATTCGTCATATTTGAGAATTCATTGCCATCCATATCAGTTAGTTTTGCGGCACCTCCTGATAGGATAGTTTTGACAATGTATGGTCCGGACCAATTAGGCCTAAATTTGCCTCTTGGGTCTAGAACAAATTTCCTTAATGCTTTTAACACTAAGTCTCCGACTTTGATGTTTCTTGTCTTGACCTTCTTGTTAAAGTGTCTAGCCATACGAGTTTGATAGTATTGAGTATGATGTAGAGCTTCTAGTCGTTTTTCATCAAGTAGAATTAGCTCTTCATATCTTGCTCTAGTCCATTCAACTTCATCGAGCATACTTTCTAACGCGATGCGTAGGGAAGGTATTTCTAACTTTATAGGTTGTATGGCATCCATCCCATAGACTAAGGAGAATGGCGTATTTCCTATGGATGAGCGAATTGACGTGCGATAACCCCAAAGAGAAAAATGGAGTTTGTCAGGCCAATCCTTGTAATTTTCTGTCATTTTTTCGATGATAGTCTTTAAATTCTTATTGGCTGCCTCTACTGCACCATTTTCTTGAGGCCTATATGGGGAAGAATGATGATGTTGAATACCATACTTTTGAAGCAATTCTTCACATTCTGCTTGAAAGTGAGTTCCATTGTCACTTATCATTTCATGTGGGACTCCATGCCGACATATTATGTTTATTTCGATAAAGAGTGCTACATGTTTTGCGGTGAGGTTTGCATATGATGCTGCTTCAACCCATTTTGTGAGGTAGTCAATAGCTACTAGGATGTATTCATGACCTCCTGTCCCAGGAGGAGTAATTTTTCCAATAATATCTATACCCCATGTTGAGAATGGCCATGGTGATGTATAGGTGTAGAGGAGTGATGGAGGAACATGCTGCAAGTTAGCATATATTTGGCATTTAGGGCATCTTTTTACATATTGATGGCAATCCCTATTCATGGTAGTCCAATAGTATCATTGACGCATTATTTTTTGGGCTAACATTTTGCATTCATATGGGTTCCATACTCCTTCGTGGATTATTCTCATTGTCCTTTGGGCTTCCTTTTTGTCTACGCATAGGAGAGCTCTACCTTTAGGTACCTTTTTGTATAGCTCGTCATTTATGAGCACATATTGGGAAGCCAAAAGTCTTAACTCTCGTTTCGCTCTCCTGTCAGCGTGAAGTGAATATTCTCCTTTGGTGACATAGTTGAGGATGTCAGTATACCAAGGTTCTTCCTCTTCTTCTTGTTCTTGAACTACCTCATCATCTTCTATAGCTTGGATGTAAGCTGGTTTATGCCTTTTCTGTATTGTTAGAGGCATTTGCTCAATTTCCTAAGGAATTCTAACCGTTGAGGCTAGTCTTGCCAAGGCATCAGCAAATTGATTTTCCTCTCTTGGTAGATATGTGTATTCCACCTTTTCGAGTTGATTAATAAGAGTTTCCAGGTATGTTTGATAAGGAGCTAAGCTTTCACTCCTTACTTTCCATCTTTTAAAAATCTGATTGACGATTAAAGAAGAGTCTTTGAATATTCGAAGTTTCTTTACTCCTAATGCCAAAGCAGTTTCGAGGCCTACCACACAAGCTTCATATTCCGCAGCATTGTTGGTAACGTCGAAGTCTAACTTTATGGTGATTGGGATGTGTTCTTCCTTAAGTGATACTAGTAATACCCCTACGCCACAACCTTTTTGGTTTGAAGCTCCATCGAAGTATAATGTCCAAGTATCATCTTCTGTAACCATCAAATCTTCGTCTGGAAAATCATTTTCATGCATTGGTGTCGAATCTTCTATTGGGAAATCTGCTAATAAGTCCGACACTACTTATCTTTTGATAGCCTTTTGAGGCGTAAACCTTACATCAAACTGGGCTAAGTTGACTATCCATCTCGATATTTGCCCGTTAAGTGTAGATTTTTCAAAGAGATACTTTAGTGGGTCAATTCGAGATACTACATAGACTGTATGAACGAGCATGTAGTGTCTTAACTTGGTTGTGGCCCACACTAATGCGAGGCACAATTTCTCAAGTGGTGTGTAGCGTACTTCATACTCGAGCATCTTTTTGCTTAAGTAGTAGATGACGTTCTCTTTAACTTCTACTTCTTGCACAAGCATAGCTCCCATTGTCTCTTTGGTGACCGTCAGGTATAATCGAAGAGGAATTCCTGAAAGCGCTGGTGCTAATACAAGAGAATTAGCAAAATAGGCTTTTATCTTTTCAAAGGCTTTTTAGCATTCATCGTCCCATATTACTGGTACATTCTTTTTTATTTTCTTGAATATTGGTTCACATATCGTGGTTAGCTTGGATATGAACCTACTTATGTATTGCAACCGACCAATGAATCCTCGAATTTATTTCTCGGTCTTGGGCAGCGGCATTGACATGATTGCTTTAATCTTAGTTGGGTCTATCTCTATTCCTCTAGAGCTAATGACATAGCCCAAAAGTTTTCCTGAGATGACTCCAAAAGCACACTTAGATGGGTTTAGCCTTATGTTGTATTTCTTTAGCCTTTCGAAGAATTTCTTTAATGCTACTGGGTGTCTTGGACGATCTTTTGATTTTACAATCATATCATCCATATAGACTTCTACCTCTTTGTGCATCATGTCATGGAGTAAGGCATTCGCTACTCTTTGGTAAGTGGCACCCGCGTTTTTCAACCCGAATGGCATTACCATGTAATAGTAAGTGCCCCATGGTGTTATGAATGTAGTCTTTTCCATGTCTTCTTCTGCCATAAGAATCTGGCTGTACCCTGCGTACCCATCCATAAACGAGAGAAGTGCGTGGTTCGCTGTATTATCTACCAAAATATCGATGTGTGGTAAAGGGAAGTCGTCCTTTGGACTTGCCTTATTTAGATCTCTGTAGTCGACACACATTCTTACCCTTCCATCTTTCTTAGGGACTGGTACCACATCTGCGACCCATTCAGGGTATTTGGATACCCTTATAAAACCTGTTGTTATTTGTTTTTGAACTTCTTCTTTTATTTTAAGAGCTACGTCGGGTTTCATTCGATGTAACTTTTGTTTTACAGGTTTCATTCTTGGAATTAGTGGTATTGTGTGTTGAGCTATTTCTCTATTTATTCCTAGCATATCTTCGTATGACCAAGCAAACACATCTATGAATTCTTTTAGTAGATTTGTTAAATCGGTTCTTTCTTCTTCACTAAGAGTTAGACCAATTTTAACTTCTCTTTTAATGGTTGGATCTTTTGAGATATCAACCGTTTCAGTATCTTCAATTACTGGTGTTTTATTCTCAAGTGTTTCCATTACTTTAATTATTTCTTTGTCACTTTCATTGTTAGTTAATCAATGCTCATCATCTTGAGTAAGGGAATGACACGAGGAGTAAGCGGAAGAAGACATGTTATTAAATTTAGAAATCATTATATCAAATAAGGAAATGTCCGTTGGGACTTGACTACTAACTATCCTAGGAGTAGATTTTGAATTAGAAGAGAGAGAAGGAGATGCTACTACAGAAGGTTTAGCGGACTCGACTACAGAAGACTTGAATTCAGACTCAAATTCTAACTCAGACTCAGATGACTCAGACTCGTCGAACATTGGTCCTTATCCTGTTGTTATGGAAATCTTTCTTCCACTTGGTGTAGTCACCTTCACAATCTTTCGCCATCCTTGAACTAATCCCTCTGCCGGAGTAACGAGCTTTGTGGGATCAAAATCTTCGCTTTGCAAGGTTGTTTGAATAAGAGCAGAATTGTCGTCGATACGCTTAGGCTCATTTTTCTCGTAGCCAAAGAGTAATCCCATGAAATTAAAGTCAAATCATGGAGGTGCTTTCTCCTTATGAATGAGTTGGGATATCATCTAAGAAATTGCAATCCAAGAAGATTTCGAACCCAGGTTATCTTATCCCATTTTTGACAAAGGGCTCAGGAAATTTGTAACATGGGTAGTCCTCACCTTCTCTTATGAATTGACCATTTAGAGTGAGAGGATAGTGGTCCATTGGGATTACTTTCTTTTGAGTATGAGTATTCCTTCGTGCATTAACCTTTTCCCGGGCTTGCTTATAGTCTTTCGGAGTCGGTTCGAAACCAAGTCCAAAAGTATCTAATTTAGGAAGGTCAGGCGATCCCATTTGCGTTGCTACTCCTTTCTTCTTTCCTAAAGTCATTCCAGGAAAACATCCTTACTTTCGGAGTATACTATTGACTATCATGTTAAAATGGAGGTCTGTAGACACCTAAAAATGTCTCCCCAAAACCAAACCCGATGATGAACAACCTTTCACCGCCATTATTGGTCGAGTTGAGTATTTAATATTTGGAGTGCTTAAATCCATGTTTCCATTCAATACATTTCATAAACCAATCCATTTCCTAGCTCATTTCCCTACACCATAAGTTGTTTTCCTCTTTTCGTGTCCACATCACAAAATCGAGAGAAACTGATTTTGTGGCCCTATAATTTTGATCCAATTATTATTTGGTTGGATAGGCATTGAAATAAGATTTCCAATAATATATCATAAGCCCAATTCCGATTTAAAACGAAGAAGATATGAGCAAAATACTAAACTCGGCCCAAAACCTACACCCTTTCACTAAAATAGCCATATCTTAAAATATAAAAATCATTTTGACCTGATTCAAATTGGGTTGGAAAGTAGACTTGATAAGCTTTCCAATGATATATTATATTCCTTATTCCAAGTTACGGATCAAAATTTATCGTAGTTTTTAAGACGCGTAAAAAACTGGAATTACCGCGCAGCAGCTAAAATGCCGCGACGCGGCAAGAAGTTACGTGGCACGGTGCTTGGTGCCGTGACACGGTGCTCCACACCATGTCACGTTGCATTTTTCGTGTATATTCCGCAATTCTTCACGCATTTTGAAAAAATAAAACACTGTGACACGGTGCCACGGTGGACTTTGCCGCGTCACGACATTTTCTGCCGTGTCACGGTACATGCGCCATGTCACTGGATTTTCCCGTGTTTTATCCGCGTAAACTTGAACGCGTTTTATCCTTTTTAGGGCTGCAGCTTTCCCGCGTCACACTAAATTATACCGTGTCACGGCAATATGCTGACGTGTTGCGGTATTTATTTTTAGGGTTTTATCTTTTTAGGGTTCCGTGTGTTCACTCAGCTCATTTTCTCTATAAATACCCCCCTCCTTTCTACAGTTTGGGGCACCAAATCATTCTCTCTTCCTCTCTTCTACACCACAAAATCATTTTATCTTCCTCTCTTCTACACCAAAAATCATTCTCTTCTCTCTCTCATATTCTAAATCTTAAACCTATATTCCTATTTACATCATTCCTTCCCTAAGCACTCCAAGGAGTCCATACTTAACCCGAGGTTCTGTCCTTAAACCAAGGCGTTAAAGGTATAATTGACTGAGGGTTTGGATCAAATTATCTCTATTTTTAATTTATTTTAATTTAATTTAATTTCCATTTGATTTATATTCTATTGAAGTTACTAACAATTTATTCATGATGTAGCAATTTTAAGGAACGCGCGTACTTAATGTGAGTAATTAATTATTTTAATTACTTATTTTATTTTTATATTGCTAGTATCATGATTAGGTTAATTTATATTTGATTTGACTAACAATTTATTGTTGAATTGCTTCCAATATTAATGTTAATTCTATTATATTATTATTGATCACCATATTGCATGTTTAAAGGGAATACGTAATTGAAAATCACGCCTAATAAGATAATTTGGACAACCGGTTTAGGTTCCTTTTTAATCTTGTTATTAAATCAAGTGATCACTAATATTTTAGAATTATGTGTTGCATTAATATTCAACCAATTTAGCCTAATAATAGTTTGGAGCAAATTGAATATTTTGTTTGCATGCCTTGGAGATCGCAGGAATCACTTTTCACTATAAGAATCGAGTAGAGGCCAATACGGACGAATGTGACTCCATGACTCGCTTCGTACCATCATCCCCGATCCTCCTTTCGTGGTTCCGAACCATATGGAGTTAGTAATATCATGGATTATGAATGGGGTGTAACCTTCACGGGTCAATCATTGTTGCCTATCGTTGTCCCTTTATTCGTGGTTGCCTTTTATGATCCGTGAACGGTTTACAAGTTCCTTAAAAACTTGTTGGCGGCTCCCTACTTTCCTTGTCTCTAATCGTATTATGTCAATTCCCACTTCCTATGAGTGTCAAGCATATTTACAACATGCTTTAACGTAGGCGCACTTCGAACGACGCCTACAAGGTCGTAATGAAGAGGGGTTTTTTCATCTTTGTCGATAAAGGAGACCTCTTCTGCGTTAAAGCCCCATAAATCTTCATCGTTCTCATCATGCTCCACATTTATAATAGGCTTATCAATTACCTTAATTCTCACTGGAGAAGCATCGATTGTGATAGGAATTCCTCCAACTATGGCCTTCAGTTGTTGACGAAGGGATGAAGGGATGGCCTTAAGGTCATGAAGCCAGGGTTGTCCCAACAACAAATTGAAAGAAGCTTTGATATCTACCACTTGGAAATTAGTAGCACGTTCAATGACTCCTGCCGTGACATTCATTGTGATAGCCCTAAGAGCTTGGCGACGAGTGTTGTCCCTTATTCCTTGTGTAGATGGAGACAAATCTTCATCTCTTATTCCTAACATCCTTGCAGTTCGAAGTGGGCAAACATTGATTGCTGCCCCATTATCTACAAGAGTCATTGGGACATTCATTCTCTTGCAAACTACTGTGAGGTTTAAGGTTTTATTATGTTTATCACCCTCTGGAGGTATATCCTTGTCAGAAAAAGTGATTAGGTTGATGGGACTTGGTCGATCACTCGTGAGGAAATTAGCCAACCCCTCAGGAGTGGTTTCAAAATCTATTCCTACTTTAGCCAAGGCATCCATTACTGCAACTCTATGCTCACGGGATGTGGCTAGTAGTTTGCATACGTTCATCTTGACCTTAGTCTTCTTGAGTTATTTGACAACATCATTGTCTTCTATGATTGGTATGGGAACTTGTTGGGTAGTAGGAATAGGTTGTGTTGTAATGGGAGGTTGCATTCTCCCTGATCTTGTGAGGACATCTATGGGTGAGTCTTCTTCATCCCAAATGTCATCTACTGGATAGATTGTGAAAAGTGGGGTTTCTTCCAAATCTTTGAGGTAGACATCCTCATCATCACTTTCCCAAACTCCGTTAATACTAGCATTTTTTTCTAAACTTATTTTAACCAACTTCTTGCTATCAATTAGTCCTTGGATTAGATCCTTGAACTTGAAGCAACGTTTAATGGTATGTCCTCCTGATTGATGATATAAACAATAGAACTTGTCTGTCCTTTTTAGTGATTCAAAAGGTCTTGGCTCGAGAGGTTTAATCTTCCCATTCTCGAAGAGCTTTTGAAACACATTTGCATAAGAGGTCCCAATTGGAGTATAAGGCTTATTGCTCTTTTTGGGTTTTTCGACTACTTGGAGAGAAAAGGGTTTTCTCTTAGTAGTTGTCATCTTTTCCATATCGCGTTTATTTTGACCATTTTTATATGGTCGAGAGTCTCGCGACATATATCAATTGCCTCTTTCAGCGTGTTTATGAGGTGTCATACCTCTTCTTTACTGGCAGGCAACTGACCTATAGTATGTTTCTTGGCATCGAAAAAAGTTTCCTCCTCTTCTTCGATGGCATGAATTCCTTCAACTGGTTTGAGGGTTGTTAGATAAGCATGATTTTCCTCATCAGAAATAGCCAAGGAATCTGAAAATGGAGCATTATTAATGCTTATCTTCTTGGTTGTAGGAGGCAATGGAAGTTTGTTATTGTCGATGAGATCTTGAATAACTTCCTTCAGCTTTCAGCAATTTTCAGTAAGATAGCCCCTGCCTTGATGGTATTTGCAATGTGCATTGGGGTTCCAGCTAGTTCTCCTCTTTTTGACCGGTGGATCCCCAAATGGGCCAATAGGAGTTATAAGACCCTTTGCATGAAGGCGATCAAATGTGGTGTAATAACTCATGCCAATAGGCGTGAAGTTTCTCCTAAATGGCTTCTTTTGTCCTTGATTGTTCATAGCTAGAACCTCATTCAGATTAAAGGTGCTAACATTGTTTGAGTGGGTAGTTTTGGAAAAAGAAGGATTGTCGTTCTTCTTTCCTTTCCAGCCACTGTTGGAGTTGTTAGCAGCTTTTTGTTTTGCAAGGTCGTCTTCAATGTTAATTCTTACGTCATAGACGGCCTTGAAAGTGTTCAAATTGCTTTGATATTTGAGATGCTTAAAGTAATTTTCCTTGAGATTGTTGATAAACATCCTTACATATTCTTTCTCAGTGGGCACCTCAACCATTTTAACGGAAGTTTCCCTCCACTTATTAAAGAAAGAAGTAAAACTTTCATTCTCTTTTTGCTTCAACATCTCAAGTTCTCTATGGTTAGTTTCGACTTGGACATTGCATTTGTATCTATCTATGAAAGCGTTTATTATGTCATCCCAAGAAAAGGTTTTCTCTTTTTCGAGGGAAAAGAACCATTGTTAACAAACGGTTTCTAGAGATAGTGAGAACAAAGTGTGGAAAACCTTCCTATCAATCCCCTTAATGTTCATTATGGTTTCAAAGGCTCTTAAGTGGAAGTAGGGGTTGTCAGTTGGCTTGAACTTAGGGATGTCATTGGCATTGAACTTCTGCGGAAGAAGTTCTTTCTCCACTGAGACCCCTTGTGAGCTAATCCCCTGGAACTTATAGTCATTGGAGAGCTTGCTCAAGCTTTCCTCCATTCGCTCCATCTGTTGTTGTTTCGCAGGGTCATTGACTTGAAGAGCAATAGTCTTCATCATCTCGGTTAGACTAGCAAGGTTTTGCCTAAGCTCATTGACTTCTTCTTGAGTTGCCATTTTCTTAGCTTTTCTCTTTTGTCGAATCGGTTTATCAAAGAGTGAGACTCGGACGAAAGCGTTGTCCTTGATTAATTGTCCTTCCTTTCTAGACCAAGAGCTGTAAATTAAACCATATTTGACTTAATGACTTGACTCAAATTGACTTTGACTTTATTGGTTTTAAAGGCAAAAAAAAAAAAGGCAAAAATAGGGTGCATATTTTGGCAAAAATAGGGTGCATATTTTTGGGAATCAAGCATGGGGTTCAAACAACATGGTTATGTTTGGAGGATTAATATCCGACTTACCCCCCTAAAAAAATGACGGAAAAAACACGCGCACAAAAGACCCTCTAAACATGGTCAAGGTGAAACATATATACAAGGTGTGTGCTTTTAGAGGTGAGTGAAAGTAGCATGATTTGACACTTGTGTAAGACCATGGGACTACGTGGTTAGACTCAATTAAGGACTAAATATAGATTCTGCCATTAATAAACTGATTAGTTAGACTCAGTGTGAAGACTCAGGCAAGAAACTGGACCATCGCACAAACAATGGAACTGTCGCGATACGCCAGCACCATCGCGGCGCGACATTGCTGTCGCGTCGCAACAGACACTAGCGTGTCGCACCACAGGCCAAACCTCTACGTCATTGCTGAAACATTGGTCTGGGCCTATTTCCAATGTTCTACCTTAGAGGAAAAACCTATAGTCGTACTAAGTCAAGTTTGATCAATTTATTTAGACTTTAATTACTTATATAAATTGGTTAATTAATTAAGCAAAGTCCTTTAGTCATTAATTAGTTTATTTAGACTTAATCACAAGCCAAACAAACAATTAGTGTAAATATGCACAAGCAAGAGATGCACAAGTAGTCAGGTAAGCATGACATGATGCAATGAGTTTGCAACCTAACCATGGCTCTAGTTCTCTAAAGTTCAAGGATAAGGGTTAGTCAAAGAGGGTCCATAGTTATGAGTCCGGATTCATCGCTCGGAAGCCTTACCTTTGGAAAGGTTAGCGCGTATGGATGGGACCCCGCAAGTTAAACTTGCTTCCATGGTTTGGTGAATTCACAAACTCGGATGTACCCTTCGTTACAATGAGCGTTCGATCGGGTAGATGGAGCGTGAATTCCCTGAGGTTATGGCCATATTTAGAACACATATGGGTTCAGAAAAGTGAGAAAAAACTCAATCAGGAATTAGAATCGAGCAAACAGTACTAGAACTGGTCAAAGCAAGAAGGTAGATTTCTAGCTTGGTATTGGAAGAACTTAGCGCGAGACAACAGGGCCTATCGCGAGACGATGACCCTGTCGCCACACGACATTGTTGTCGCAATGCGACGGGCACTGTTTTCTCAGCGCCAGTTCCTACATGCCTCAGAAGCTTTCTGTTCTTAGAATTTTCCAGTTTTTGGTAACGTTATTTCGATCCTAGTTGCGAAAGATATTTCCCAAATTTTCTACGTGTAAAAATCCTATGTTTTTGACGCATTAAGGATGGTCTATCCAATGCGGACCTTTTTTATGCTTATAACAATAATGTCAATCAAAATTACGCACATGAATACTTAGAACGTTTCGAGTCTCATTCACTCATTATAAATTATTGCCAACATAAATTTTAGGAATTAAAATAGAAATCCTCCCCAGTGGAGTCGCCAAAAAACTGTAGGGAATATTTCAAGCATCCCACATTTGAGCCCCACTGTGATCATACACTTAAGTATGGTGACGTCCAAAGGGAAGGAAGCTAGAGCAAAAGAGTCGCCAACAAGTTTTAGGAACTTGTAAACCGTTCACAGGATGAAGGTCCACCCCTTCACGATCCATGAGATCGCTAACTCCATAGTGGTCAGGAACCATGACTGGATATTCGGGGGTGAAGGTAAAAAATCCAACCTAAAAGAGATTGAACCTGCCCTAATAATAGGCCTCTACTTTATTCTTCTCATATTCATGTGCGCTTTCTGACTAACATACAATCAATATATATCAATCCTAAACCTGTTTAATCTATGTTGGTTGAATATTAATGCACAAACAAACCTATTATTGGCGATCACTTGAATTATAATCATATTAGCCTAAACAAGATTATTAATTATCTTATTAATCGTGATTACAAGTACAAATTCTCTTTAATCCTACAAGAGAGGGCGTGATCAAGCAATAACAATAATATATCAAGCAACATGACAATAATAATCATCCTAATATATTCAATAAAGCATAATAATATTATTAGCAAGATCCTAAGCATGATACTAACAAGATTAATAACAAATCCTAGCATGTCACTAAACATTAAAGATCAAAGCTTTATCCCTAACATGATAATAACATGATAGGAGAAATAGAAAGCAACCTAATCATGATAGTAGAAAGAAATAAAAACATCCTAACATGATACTAGGAATTAAAATAATATAAACATGCTTTCTAAAGATATAGCAATAAAACAACTTACTTTGTTTCCTCGTATCTCTTTATATCAAAACAATACATACGTTAGTAACTTCAATGAAAATATTAAATCAAATAATTAATTTAAATAATTGAAATAGGGATTTGGGACCAAACCCTCAGAAATTATCAACCTTTCACGTCTAGGACGAAGGCAATTTCGAGCTTGGCTAGGTGTGTCTAGAACTCGTGAATGCGGAATTGTGTTTGAAAAAGGCTAGGCTAGAAAGAGAGAGAAAGAATAAGTTATTGCTTAAAAGAGAGAAGAGAAGAATTGGATGATTGTTGATGATTTAAAAACGGAGAATATCGACCCTATTTATAGAGAAAATATTCTGGAAACGATAGAAAAGAATCAGAATTCGAATCGGAGTAAAACTGCTTCTGTCGCGGCACGACAGCTTTGTCGTTTCGCGATGGTTCACGCGTTTTCTAAAATCTATACAGAGTCCTTAATCTAATTAAATTAGACTAATTAACGTCCGTACCTATCTTTTAAAATCAGATTTAAAATACTTGTTTTATTCCAAATAAAATTTTTTATTTTCTAAAAATATAATTATTAATCATAATCCCATTAGAACTTAAAATAACCTTCTAGATTATTCTTAGAAGATTAAAATCAATCCTAATAATTTTAGAAATATTAATTAATGGGCCCTCCACTTTATCATTGGGCCACATAAAACCATTTCAGAGGCTCAATTTAGTATTTTGGCCATAACTTCCTCATTTTTCATCGGAATTGGGCTTGTAATATATCGTTGAAAAGCTCTTTTCGAGCCCGATCTAACTACACCATTATTGGACCCTTATCATGGACCAAACTAAACAAGACTGGACATTTTCCATAAATAGAGTACATTTTCGAAAACAGAAAGAAGTATTTTTATTAAAACAACCGCATCGTAAGACTTTTCACACTTTCACTTCGTTCGATAATCAATGACGTGAAAGGTATTCATCACTGGGTTTGGTTTTTGGGGAGACACAATTAGGTGTCTACAGTTACGTTTTTTCATTATTCTCTTTCATACTCAAAACTTTAGAGAGATTTTAGTTGTGGATTATTGTTAACTCAAGTTTTCCCTTCTTAGTGCAATT
Source organism: Chenopodium album (assembly GCF_948465745.1). Lineage (NCBI taxonomy): Eukaryota > Viridiplantae > Streptophyta > Magnoliopsida > Caryophyllales > Amaranthaceae > Chenopodium > Chenopodium album. The sequence goes on from NC_137847.1 coordinate 19,395,293, forward strand.
TCATATTTTCCTTCTTTTGGTATTTCTTCTTCTCTCCTTTATTGTTTATTTTCTCGCTTTAATCTTAGTCATGTCTTTTTCATATGCTTCGATTCGTTTAGATTTAATTATGTGTGAGTAGTTTAATTCTAGGGTTCTTGGGAAATCCATAATTGATATGAAGGGATAATTTGTTATTATTGATTATTGATATTGCATGATAATTTCTTGTTGGATTGTTTTAATTCTTTACAATTGGATTATGAATCGATCAGATGTGATTTGATTGTAAAAGTATAACAATATTGAATTGATGAATCGAGCAGATGTTAATTTGATATTAAAGGCTATTTTCAATAGGAACTTAGATTTAGTAAATTGCGAGAGCCTGTTAGATCTATGTTGATTAATAAATTGCCAAAGCATGTTAATCATGTTATATGTGCAATGTTGATTATTGATTGTCATGTTTATCCCGAAATATTAATTATTGGTGAACCTGTGACCCTAGGCTTCTTTATTATTGATTTTTCCCTATTCTTAATCTCCGTAGTTTAATTCCCTTTTAATAACAAACAATTTTGGTTACTTAATAGTTTAGATTATCTTAATTAATTAGGAATAGAAAAACTTGTTTCCCTGAGGATTCGACCCTACTTCCCTATCTACTTAGTTAGAGGATCTAGGTAATATTTTTGATTAGGTGATACGAATTTAGCCTATCAGTAGCTGATTTAACAGTAAAATCACCAGTGTTAGATAAATCCCATCAAGGCTCATCTTGAATAACTTAAGAGGGAAGTGGGATTCCTTTAATAAGATGGACAATATTAGACGGAACATAAAGAGATAGAGTAGAAACATCCCATTCATCATTGTCCAAAATGAAATGATGAACAGTAAAATCTAGGTTTTGGATATTCGAAATATCTAAATTAAGCATAGTAATTAAATTTTCAGAAGAGCACCAATTATCAAGCCAGAATAGAACACTAGTACCATTACCAATTTAAAAGAGTCCTTTGGTTGAGGACTATATTCAAAAAAGGATTTGTGAGCTAGATATTTAGCAGTGATAGAACGAACCCAAAGATTATTTGGGTTAGATATTATTTTCCAACCTAATTTAGCTAAAAAGGCGGAGTTAACTGCCTCGGTTTTATGGAGGCCTAAGACACCATAATCTTTAGGTTGACAGATTTTATCCCATGAGATCATAGGTATAGCTGATTTGTTTGGCGATTGTTTCCAGAAAAACTTTCTATTAATTTGATCAAGATAATTATTAATAGTTTTTGGTAAGCGAGCTGTGGACATAGCAAAAGAAGGTAGCGCCTCTAAATTACTCTGGATAAGGACGGTCTTACCAGCTTTAGACACTGTGTTTGAAGACTAACTGTTCATCTTTTGTTCAGCTTTGATTACCAGATGTTGAAAATTATGCTTTGAAAAAGATCAAGAGTTAAATAAAACTCCCAAATATAAGCCTAAGAAAGACTTAGGAGTCATTCCTCTTTTTAGAAGAAGGGACCATTTTTGAGAAGACAATAGAAGACTTGTGAAAATTTATCAATTGACCCGAGATGGCAGAAAATTCCCCTAAACTATTTCGAATATGGGTACATGATGCCGAACTAGCTTTACAGAATAGCAAACTATCATCAGCAAAGAGAAGGCAAGGAATAATAGGAGCAGATGGAGCTAATTTAATTCCTATACCATTCTTTCTATTCATAGAATCCAAAAAAAGTTTCTTTGAAAGAACTTCCATACAAATAACAAATAAAACTAGGGATAAAGGGTCACCTTGATGAAGTCCTCTAGAAGGAATAATCATATTAGACGAATTTCGATTGACCACGGGAGAGTAAGATACTGTGGTAATACAAGCTTTAATTCAGCTAATCCACATGTCATTAAAACCAAAAGCAGAAAGAGTTGCCCATAAAAAATCTCATTCAACTCTGTCATAAGCCTTTTCCATTTCTAACTTTAGAGCTAACCATCCTGTTTTGTTTTTCGATTTATTTAAGATATTCAACACTTCTTGAACCAAAAGGATGTTATCTTAGATAGAAGTATCAGGGGCAAAAGCATTTTGATAAGGACCTATAATTTGCTTCAAGAACGGTTTTAGACGGTTTACCAAAATTTTGAAAATGCTTTTTTATAAAGGGTCATACAAAGACTAATAGGGTGGTATTGACTTGCCTTATTTGGATTTTCAACCTTCGGAATAAGATAAATGAGCGTATGATTTAGTTGGCGTAGTAAGACTCCATTAAAAAAGAAATCATGAACTGCTTTACAGACGTCTGAACCTATTATTGGCCAGTAATGCTGAAAAAATTTTGGACCGAAACCATTAGAATCAGGAGCTTTATAAGGGGACATGTTTATACAATATTTAATGTTATTGGCTTTTTATTTAATATACTTATTGTTATTACTCATACATATTTAATGTTTATACAATAAAAAGTACAAATGTTATTTTGTTCATATTCGTGTAAGTGAATGTTCAATTGTTCATATAATATTTGTATGCAATATGTTTAATATTGATGCAATAAAAAGTGTAAAAGTTATTTTTTTTTTACTTTTGTGTAAGTGAATGTTCATTCAATATTTGTATGCATTACATTTAATGCTCATAAGTACAAATATGTTCAGTTATAAAATGTTCAATTTTGAAATCATAAATGTTCATCTTTTAAAGTGAGGAACGATTAGCCAAAAGTTTGTGTAAAACTGATTTTTTTTTTTTTTAAATATTGTGTAAAACTGATTGAAATGAACAAAGTCTTAATTTTAAAAAGGAATAATTGATGGAGTGGTCATTTCTGATGCCCAATCCCCGTAAGCCATAACATGTCTCATTAATAGGGGTGTCAATCGGTTTTGCGGTTCGGTTTTTGGTTCGGTTTATCGGTTTTCGGTTTACAACGGATCGGTTTTTAATGGGTTGGAATTATTATCGGGTCAGTTCGGATCGGTTTTAAATAATTTCAGGTCGGCTCGGTTAAGTTTGTTTTTATTACAGTTTCTTTTCGGGTCGGATTCTAATCGGGTCGGGTTATATTTGGTTTGGGTCATAATCGATTCGGGTTAAAGTCGATCGGTTTAAAAACGGTGTTTGTCATTTTAAAGCGGGTTTTGGGTCAAAACATATTGGGTCCTAATCGGGTCGGGTTATAATCGGTTCAGGTCATAATTGGCTCGAGTTGAACATAGTCGGTTTGACAACTGGTTTTGCCAGTTTTAAATGGGTTACGTTAACGTATATATCCTAGTATATCCTCAACATTCTATAATTAGTTATTCCAATAGATCATACGGAGTATTAGTTAGTTGTTTAGCTTTAATTAAGTCCTTTTTCTGTATAAAGATTTTTAGGATCAAATAATAATAACAAATCTAGAGTTAGCTTTTGATTCAGATTTTTATAATACAATATAGTGTTCGGCTTTAAGTTACAGGTTGTAAACGATTTGGATTTATCAGGTTTTTGTCGGGTTTAATCGGTTTCAGTTTACAATGGGTCGGGTTGCTATCGGGTTCGGAAGTACTCGGTTCAGGTTGTTCTCGGTTTCGGGTTGTATCAGTTCGTCTTGATAACGGGTACGGTTCATTAACGGTTCTCAAACATTCGGATTGGTTCAGTTTCAGGTTTTAAAAAATCGGGTCGGGTCGGTTTACGGTTTTAAAATAACAGGTTCATAGCGGTTCGGGTCCTTTTCGGAACAGTTCGAAACGGTTCGGATTCACCAGTTCGGGTCGGTTTTTGACAGCTCTACTCATTAATCAAACACCCCCTAACATTTCCCAATTAATAAATAACAGTCATAAAAATTGCCTTGAATTGAGATTTGAGAGTTGAGATTGGCTCATCCGACCAATTCTCGGCGGGGACTAGTGCACTACTCCGTAGTAAACTAATAATCCCAACTGAGCAGTGAGCACCCACACTACTACTCATTCTCTCGCGCCCAAACAGCGCACCACTCTCCTGGAAGGTGGAAGCGCACCACCCAAACAACGATTACTCGACACTTTTCTCTCGTTGATCTTCTTGCACTTTTCGAGACAATTTCTGTTCAAGAATTCGATGATTTGAATCACACAATTGAGTGATTCAACAGCCAATTTCTTCAATGGCGTTGAAATCCGAAGGAAAACAGCTTTCTTTCGAGATCCTTTCTTCCAATTTTCCAGATGATACCATTATCGATCGTTCAAACTCCGATCCTTTGCCTCAAAACAACAAGTCCAATCGCCGAAGGCGGAAGCGAAAGCGGAAGAAATCCACCCCTAATTCACCCTCACCATATGAATTCAACACCATCTTTGAAAATGGCGGTGATGGTGGTTTTGCCGTATTGGAGGAGGAGCCGTCGATGACTTCACACAGCTATTCGGCGCCGAGTTTCGTGGTTTGTGAGATGAGAGAGGAGAGTTTGAGCACGGTTTGCCAGGTTTCGCAGGGGGAATTACGGCAGAGAAATGTCAGTAGTGGCGGAAGTGGTGGCGGAGATTCAATTCCGGTAGTAGAGATACCGGAAACCGAGGTGAATTCGAATTCAAATTCGAGACCTAATCTTGTTAATGGGAAGTTGGATACTGCGGAGTCTTTGGATTGGAGCCGATTTATGGCAGAAGAAGATCCTAATTGTAAGAAATTTACTTCAATTTGGCTTTTCATTTTCTTGGTAGTGATTAGTTAAGAGTTAAGTATTTGTTTTATTTGGAGTGGTGCATTGTTGATAATGTTTGAACTGAACCAAAACTTGATTTGATGCTTGCTTGTAGAATTGAAATCGCGTTAGTCAACTCGCCCTCTATAGAATTATTTGATAATTGATACAAGTATATGTGGTGCATTGTTGATTTTGTTAGAGTTGATAACCTAATGAGATTCTTGCTAGTAAGTTGAAATCGCTTTAGTCAATTCGCCATCTAAATTTGTAGTTTTTGAGCTATGATGAGCTGTAGGGTTAAAGGAGTTTGATCGAGTGATCTATACCATTTCCAACTATTTTTTTTTTTTTTTTTTTTTAACATTCATGATTAGCAGCTTTGTTGAGTCCATTCCATAACATACACCTCAATTTGGAAGCTTTTTTTATTTCCGAATTTTGCTCTGATTCAGGATGTGCTAGATAAATTACATAATTGAAGGTTGCATATGCATTGAATTTGTCTTGCAAATTTAAGCTCGTCTTGCATGTTGACATGATCATTATGCTTGTCTTGCACACACATCAGGCTGTCATCTTTGATCGCTCCGTGTGATACTAACAATATCCATATTCAAATGAAGTCATGTAATGTTTCTGATCCGCTTTTATGCTTGTTAGCTTTCATCAGATTGTAAATTTCCTCTATCATTGGGTTGTTTGAAGCAGTTTATAAATTTTCAGCAAAGAATGGTAATCATCTTTATAGCAATGCAGACGAGAATCTGATTTAAAAAAATATTGCTAACTAAAATTGAAATCAACTTCCTTCTCTGATGATATGCTCTTGCTCTGTGCTATGTTTTTTAATAGATAGCTTATTTGTCTTTTCAAAAACTTTGGTGTGTTACCTAATATACTTGGGCTGCTAATATAAGCCTTTCCAATCAAATGCATTTTCTCTACATTTAGTGGGTGTTTTAAATCTTCACATTAAGCCATAGGTCAATGAGTTCAATATCTTGCTACACCATTGCTAAGATATCTTCTTATGAAACTAATTGTAAAACTCTTTGCTTTACGTGCACTTTTCAAACCTTTGGTACTTCAATGCTATTCTTCTTTGTTGGATAATTGTACTACCTATTGAGTAGAGTTGGCCTAGCCAATTTCATGATAAAATTAGCAATGGTAGGATGTGTGTGCAAAGAGAGGGTCTTTCATACTTGTATAGTTGTATCTATACTACTTGTGGTTGCTATGCTGGTAGCATGGTCTTCTCTTAGAGTTTGTCTTTGATTTGGAACGGGAGCTGCTCATTAGTACTTTACTTTTTTTACTTTCCTGGCATATCAGGATGGAAACACATTGTATGTAAACAATAAAATAATCCATCCCGTCACTTAATGGGTCCTTATACGCCTACATTTACTTGTTCATTTATCCATATGTAAAATCAGAAATGAACTGTTATGTATATTCATCATTTCATCCTAATTTGAGGTGGAAGAACCTTTTAATGTTTTTTAACTTCAAATTACAAACTCCTTTATAACTGGCAACAAAAACTATAATCCATTATAGATATCACTCATGGTAGTAAATTTCTTATTCCTCAATCGGCTAAGGAGGTTTTTTCTGATAAATTAGTATTGATCTAAGTAACCTTTAAAACTTGAAAACTATAGCTGAATCCGTAATAGATATTGTTTGGGCTAAGTCCATTGTCCTAAGCCCATTGACCTGGAATTACGAAAATACCCCTCCATTATTCAGCCCATCATTAGTCAGCACCAAGTACGGATTTACCCCTAATCAATCCAACTAAGTACAACTTCTGCCACCTGAAAGTACATCTATAAATAGCTCTCCAATCATTAACAATGGTAACTTTTTCTAATTCTCTAATTCTCTCTCTACTTTCTCTCTCTAAAGTACGATCGCTGACTTAAGCATCGGAGGGGCTTTCCCGGGTCACACCCCCGGGGTAGTTAACCTTCTCTCTTTTGCAGGCCTAGCTCTCGGACAGCAAGGCATAGCGGAGGGAAATTCGGACATTACTAGGACTTTGCCTTAAGACATCTTGACATTATTACCGTAACTCCAAGGAATACCCTAAGACTCCCAGGAGCAACTCTGTTTTCCAGAAACAGGTGGCGCCGTCTGTGGGGATCGAACCCCAGGTGGTCACCCGCCGAGACTTGGATCAGCTGGCTCTCCAAATCAACAAAAACTTGGAAGAAAGCCTTAGGGCACTTGTCAGGCGGGGGGCAAGGCGGGTTAGGGAACGCTCAACAGCTTAACCTCCAACCTCATGTCTCCCAGCTCCATCAAGCCTCCTCCCGTCCCCGGCATCAGGAGTCTCACCGCTCTCAACCAAGACAATCTCCCAACTCCCGGCGGGGGTCAAAGCAACCCACCCAGCCGAGAGATGCTAGAGAAATAATCAATGACCGAAGGCTGAGGGAAGGAACTTTGGATGCCCGTCAGATAATCAACTCAAGGAGGGATAATTCTAAGGAAGAAGAGGATGTACCCCCGAGAGGTCGAACAAGAGTTCACTCTCACCGTGGTTCCACCAGGTATCGAGATAACACAGCTAACTCAGCTACTTCAAGGCAAAGAAGGACTTCTCCTAGGCCTACATCTTCACCAAGAAGAAGCCCGGAGCGCTCTCCACCTCCCAGGACAGGAAGACTGGGGATTGTCAAGAATATCACCCCCTTCAGTGAGGAGATCATGAACACACCCATTCCGCCTAAGGTCAAAATCCCCACGTTGGACCCATATGATGGAAAGACAGACCCGAAGGACCATCTGAACGCTTACAAAGCACAGATGGGAGTCCAAACGGGATGTGAAGCCTCGTGGTGTAGATTCTTCCCCACCACACTCAAGGGTATAGCCCAGGCCTAGTTTAACAACCTTACCCCTGGGAGCATTAAAACATTTGACATGCTGGCTACTCAATTCACGAAACACTTTATTGCTGGGAGTAGACAAACGAAGACCAGCGTGCACTTGATGACTGTCAAGCAGGGAGAGAATGAAAGTCTGAAGGATTATATCAAGAGGTTCAACACCGAGTCCCAGCTTATCCCCGACCTCCAAGATAATGTTGCCTTCACAGCCCTTCTCTTCGGGCTCAAGTCCAACAAGCTGAAGTTTGAACTTGTGCATGATAAAGTCAATACCTTCTCTGAAGCTATGGAAAGAGCTGAAAGGATCATTGAAGCTAGTGAGGTGTGCAAGGCACCCTTGGCTAACAACAAGGGGAAAAGAAAGCAAGAAGACAACTATCATGAGAACAGAAATATAAGGCCAAGAAGGGCTGAGAGTGATGATGAAGGGCTCAAGTACAATGCTGATAGGCGTGAGATCTATTTGGACATAAAGAACAAGGCTATCCTCCCCAAGCCTAATCCAATGAATACACCAATGGAGCAAAGGAACAAGAGGCTTTGGTGTGAATACCATAGGGAGTGTGGTCATGTCACCCGGAATTGCAGAGAACTCAAGAAAGCCTTAGATAAGCTAGCAGAAGAAGGGAAGCTTAATCGTTACTTGAAAGACCCTCCGAAAGACAAGCAAAGGAGTAAGGCTTCAAGGGTCGTGAATGAGGCCCACAGCTCAGCCGATACCAACATATCTATCCATGTCATAGCCGGGGGATATGCCTCTGGGGGCTTATCCAATAGAGCACGCAAAGGTCATTTGCGATCGCTAGGGGAAGCTATCTATGATATTGACACCCCTTCATCTACCCCGAAGGACCCTCTCATGGTCTTCGGGGGGGATTCGGCAAAGAAGATTCAAAGGCCCCATGATGACCCTCTGGTGATCAGCATGAAGGTGGCAAATGCCAAAGTCAGGAAAGTGTTGGTAGATAGTGGAAGTTCAGCTGACATAATCACTTGGAATTGCCTCGTGCAAATGCGTTTTGGCAAAGGAGATCTCTCACCCCTTGACAATCCCTTAGTAGGATTCGGAGGAAACCATGTCTACCCTTTGGGTACAATCAGGCTCCCAATCCGCCTAGGGGAGAAGAAGAAAGGGAGAAGCTTCGTATTCACATTCTTAGTTGTGGACACCCCTCTGCCATACAACATGATCATAGGCCGACCCCTGCTCAACGAGGTTAAGGCTGCAATCTCAACTTATCATCTACTCCTTCAATTTGAGACCGATGATGGCTCGGTAGGGAAAATATATGGAGATCAGTTTGAGGGACGAAAATGCTATGTAGATAGTCTGAGGCAGCCTGAAGGCTCAGATAATCAGGAAGACAAGGGGGCTAAGCGAAAGGCAATGGATATAGATGACCCTCAGCTCCCCATAATGAACATATACATGGCTGAAAATCCCAAGCTCTATGGCAGGCCTAAACCTATCGAAGAGGATGAAAGCATACCCTTGGGAGATGACCCCGCTCGGGCTGTGAGAGTGGGAAAGAACTTAGACCCCCAGCTCAGGGAAAGTATCATTCAAGTTCTTAGAGAGTACAAAGACATCTTCGCTTTTACAGCAGATGAAATGCCAGGCATAGACCCCGAGGTGATGACACATGAGTTGAACATAAAGGAGGGCTACAAGCCTATCAAGCAAAAACTCCGGCATGCTGGGCCGGAGAGAAACAAAGCTGCAGCTGCTGAGGTCAAGAAGCTTCTCGAAGCGGGTTTCATTCGAGAATGCCAATACACCGAGTGGTTATCTAATGTTGTGCTTGTTAGGAAGCCAAATGGCTCTTGGCGTATGTGTGTGGATTTTACGGATTTGAACAAGGCCTGCCCCAAGGATGATCATCCTTTACCAAAGATTGATAGGTTGGTGGATTCGACCGCTGGTCACGCCCTCCTAAGCTTCATGGATGCTAATGCTGGGTATCATCAGATACCCATGTCTGAAAAAGATCAAGCTCACATGCCCTTCATCACTAGTCAAGGGGTCTATTGTTATAACGTGATGCCATTCGGTCTGAAGAATGCTGGGGCTACGTATCAGCGCCTGATGAATAAAATCTTTGAAGGACAGCTAGGCCGGAATGTGGAGGCCTATGTTGATGACATGATCGTTAAAAGCAAAGAAAGCTCAGACCATATAGCAGATCTAAGGGAAACATTCACTACCCTTAGAAAATACAAGATGAAACTCAATCCTAGCAAGTGTGTCTTCGGGGTACAGGGAGGAAAGTGCCTGGGATTTATGGTAGATCAGCGGGGTATTGATGCCAACCCGGAGAAGATTCAAGCGATTCTTGATATGGAATCCCCCCGAAATGTTAAAGAAGTACAACGCCTTACAGGCTGCCTAGCTGCTCTAGGGCGATTCCTATCCCGATCAGCTGATAAGAGTTTATCATTTTTCAAGGCCCTTAAGAGGCCCAAGTTCTTATGGGATGAGGAGGCTGAGAAAGCCTTCCAGCAATTGAAGGAACATCTCACCAACATCCCGAAGCTTGTTAGTCCCCTACCTGGGGAAACATTGTTTGTGTACTTGGCCATATCAGACTATGCCTTGAGTGCGGTTCTTGTTGCTGAGAGAGAAGAAGGCCAAGTACCCATCTATTTTGTCAGCCATGCGGGGGCTGAGACAAGGTACACCCTTATTGAAAAGGTGGTGTATGCACTAGTAATGGCAAGCAGAAAGCTAAAGCCTTATTTTCAAGCACACCCCATCAAAGTTCTCACCAGTCAACCCATCAAGAAGGTGCTAGAGAGCAAAAATCACTCATCCCGAATGACAGATTGGTCGGATCAGTTGGCTGACTTTGGAATTGAGTTTGAGCCCCGCAAGGCCATCAAAGCCCAGGCTTTGGCTGACTTCATAGCTGAATGCGCCCATAGGCCAACTCCCACACCTCTGCCCCTTGGGCTCTCTATGTGGATGGGTCGTCTAGTAAGGCTGGAAGTGGGGCTGGGCTAGTTATCATCTCCCCGGAAGGAGAGAAATTTGAATATGCAGTAAAGTTTGCCTTCCATGCATCAAATAACGAAGCTGAGTATGAAGCTCTCATCTTGGGACTAAACTTATGCCAATTTATGAAAATCAAATCAGTTCAAGTATGCTCAGATTCACAACTCATCGTGGGGCAATTAACAAAAGAATTTGAAGTAAAGGAGGAAAACATGAAGGCCTACTTTGAGAAGGCTGAGAGCTTGGCAAAAGCGTTTGAAAACTTTGAAATCAGGCACATCCCCCGTTCAAAAAATCAACAAGCAGATGCTCTTGCACGCTTAGCAAGCTCAGCCGAAGGGATAGCTCCCAGGAACATCATGTGGGAAGTGTTGGAAAGGCCAAGTACCCAAAGGCCCATCATCATGGAAATTGATAGGGGGGAGACTTGGATGGACCAGATCATTCTGTGCTTAAAAGGGGAATTGCCTGAGGATACCCCCGACTTCAAGATGATAAAAAAACGGGCTGAATGGTTCGTGCTTCATGATGGAACACTTTATAAGAAATCTTTCACTCACCCTTTGCTCAAATGCATTACCCCGGAGGAGGGAAACTATGTCCTAAGAGAAATTCATGAAGGGGCATGTGGTAGTCATCAAGGTGGGAGGACTATAGCTGGAAAGGCGCTGAGGGCCGGATTCTATTGGCCAACCCTAAGGCATGACGCCATGAAAATTGTTAAGAAGTGTGAGAGATGTCAATTGTTTGCTGATGTGCCTCATATCCCGGCCAACGCACTCACAAGCATTCAATCAGTCTTACCTTTCGACCGGTGGGGCATGGATATCCTAGGACCTTTTCCTGTAGCCTCGGGGCAAAGGAAGTTTTTGATAGTGGCTGTTGATTATTTCACTAAGTGGGTTGAGGCCGAGCCCGTAGCAACAATCACCGACAAGCAAGTCCAAAAATTCATCTGGAGAAATATCATCACCCGCTTCGGGGTACCTCGCATTTTAGTCTCAGATAATGGCCGGCAATTCAATAGTGGGCCAACCATAGAGTATTGCGGGCGTTTTGGAATCAAAACAAGGTTTTCGGCTGTATGCCGACCCCAGACTAATGGCCAAGCTGAGGCAGCAAACAAAACAATCTTGAAGGGGTTAAAAACAATGTTGGAGGGTACGAAAGGCTCTTGGGTGGATGACTTGCCTGGGATTCTGTGGTCCATTCGTACCACCACCAAAGAAGCTACGGGGCAAACTCCTTTTGCCTTAGTATATGGAAGTGATGCTGTACTCCCCATTATGACTACACCCAAAATGATCAACTGAAGCCTATGGCCTTAGACTTACTCCCAGAGATAAGAGGAGATGCTTTGCTTCGCTCTATAGCATACAAGCAAAGAATAACTCGTTATTACAACAACAAAGTCAAGGCAAGACCCCTAGCTGAGGGTGATTGGGTACTCAGAAAGTGTGAAGCTGCTGGCAAACCCCCGGCATTGGGAAAGCTAAGCCCAAATTGGGAGGGGCCTTACAAGATTAAGGAGGTGATCCGCCCGGGGACCTTTCGCTTACAAACTCCTAATGGCAAGGACCTCCCCAGGCCATGGAATGCTGATAACCTAAGAAGGTTTTATGTCTGAACTTTCCCTTACAATGATGCCCTAGGGGCAATAAGAGCCGATACGAGGAAATCAACCTTTCTGTATAGTGCATCATTGTAATGTCTTTTTTGCATCAATGTTTATATAATGAAAAACCCCTCAGCTGGGACGTTTGCCCTTATTTGTTTTTGCTTTTACTTTTACTTAGCCTATTTTTTCAATTTTCACATCGCTTGTTAGCATAGCACCATATGCCTAGCATAAGGCATTTTGGTTTCGCTAAAATTTGTTCCAATGTTTGGGGCAATATGCTAGCCTATACTCAAATATTTGAGATAGAGTCCTGGCGGAAAAACACCTATAACTCGAGGCTCGTTTAGCCCTCAACTTACTTCAAAGAGTTGGAATAGCCCAGCTCTCATACAATTCTTAAACTTGGGGCTCGTTTTTAGCCCCTAGCTCAGTTACATTATCTTTACAAATTTTATAACTAAGGGCTCGTTTAACCCTGGGTGATCATGCAACTCTTGTAAGAATAACATAAGGCTCGTTTTAGCCTTCAACAAGCAATAATAGATATGCTAAGGACTCTTCAAACACTAGGGACTTATTTTGGCCCCTAGGGGAAAATGATCAAGCAAGAAACAAATAAATAGCAAGGAGTAGTAAAGAGAAAAGCCTACAAGTTCTACAGCATCATAAAAAACAAAGGCAAAACCAAATGTACATCTACAAGTCATCTAAAACGACAAGGTTAATGTTCGAAACTTAAGCAAAGAACCATAAGTATTATACATCCCAGAGAATCAGTACATCATAAAAGGATAAGACAAGTCTGAAATGAAAGCTAGAGAAAACTACTCCTGAGCCTCACCCTGCTCGGCCAACAACCTCCTGTGCTCCTCCTCCTCGGCCGCACGAACAAGGTCCCTAACCTTATCCCGTACCCTGGGATATGAATCCTGGAGACCAAGGGAAGTGAAAGCAGTCTCCATGTGAGTAATGGCGTCGGTGATCCCCGCCTCAAAGGCCTCACTCCCTATCATGGCCTGATAATCAGCACAATCAGGACTCTGCTTCCATTCAGCAATCACCTCCTCCTGGGTCCGCTCCAACTTCTCCCGGGCCTCGGCCAGCTCACTCTTCATCCTCTTCACCTCGGCTTTCTTCTCCTTGAGCTCGGCGGCGATTCTTGCTTTCTCATCCAAGGCCTCCTTCAGCTTGGTCTCTGTGGCGGAGAGGCTAGACTTTCCGGCTTCCTGAGCATCAGAGAGCTCCTTCTTGGCCTTCTTCACCTCCTCCTGGCCGAGTGAAGCTCCTCCTTGAGATCATGGATCTCGGTTCTTGCCTGCGAAAGCTCCATCTTGAGGCCTTTGACATCCTTCATGGCCCCCTTCCGGTAGTCCTCTGCAAGAACACTCAGGGTCATGCCAGCCTACACCAACACAAAAGACAAGGACAGGGTTAATACAACCTCAAGGATATAAGAACATAATGATATTATAAGATAAGTATACCTTCATGACACCATCAAAAGCAGAGGTAATGGCCCTGGAGGGTTTTGCCCTCATCACCTCAAAGTCCTTAGCCGTGGGGAAGCGGGACATGGTCTTCTTCATCATCTTCCTCCGACCCCGCTTGGTCAGGCCCAGAATAGACTGAGGAAAGTAGGGAGGAACCTCAGTGTCACCATCCTCCTCCTCATCATCATCTTCACTCGAATCATCAAACCGGGTTTGCTTCCCCCGGTCCGCAAAGCCCTCAGCCTCCAGAGTATCAATGTGCTGAGAGACCGCTGGTGAAGCATGCTGGGATCCCTGGTCATCCACTTCCATTGTCGTAGCCTGGGATGATCCTTCCCCTTTCTCGATGGCCTTCCTCCTGAGCTTGGAGTTCTTTGGGTTCTGAAAAAGCAAATCACAAGTAAAGTCAGCAAAAAACAAACACATTTGAAGGAATCAACTTTAGAGTAGTAATGTTACCGGGGGAGGAGGAGGGATGCTCATGTTTCCCCTCTTCAAGGAGAGCTTGAGTTTTCCAGCTCGAAAGTTGATCTGAGACATCTTGTTTTGAAGTTTCTCCGATAACTGGTTGAAAGCAACACCTGAAAACATCATTCATACAAGGGTGTTAGCCAATGATAAAGCCCAAGAGAAATCACAAAAAGTATAAAGCGTACATGAAATAAATATACAAGTCCTACCACTATCATAGGTGTGGCTCAGGCCCACGACACTCAAGAACCGCTCTTTCTTGAAGTGCTTATCCTTCACAATCCACATGGTGGGAAGCTTGTCCTTGGACCCTTTTTCCTTATAAGATTGCAACCAAACAGCCGGCACGGCTTCATCCACTCCCATGGCAGGAACATTATAATTCAAGCCAATCCTAGGTACACCACTATGATCTCGGGGAATCCTCCAACCCCCAGCATGGTAGATGAAAAGAAAGGTGTGGCGAAAACCCTTTTGACTCGTGGGTTTTGTGTTGATGGTAAGATAAAATTCCCTATCGTGAAAAGCATACCACCCGTGGCTATCTACATTACCCGGGACCTCCTGAAGCCTATGAGTGTTCCTAAAGGCGGTGACAGTGCAAGGAGCTCCAAGTAAACTACAAGTGGCTATGTACGCATTTATTGTCAACCAAGAGTTAGGAACAAGTTGGGTTATACTAAGGTTATACTCGATCAACAACTCCTCAATGAAAGGATGAAGCGGAAATCTCAACCCATTATCCAAATCTTGCTTATATACAGCTACACACCCAGGGGGAGGGTTATCTACAGTACTATCACCCCTAGGAGAAGAAATGAGAAAAGGGTCCCTAACATGGTACTCTGTCTGCAAATGCCTAGTCCCCTCGGACAAAGATCTAAGCCAAGTAGCAGAAGGGTGGCACATAGAGGGGCTAATCCTCCTCCTACTAGGGGGTTTAAAAGTCACCGGCGCCCCAAGAGAAGTGGAAGTATCATCCTCACTTGACATAGTCACCACACCGTCAACAAGCAATCTGTTCAAAGAACCTCTAGAAGTCGGTTCACGTGCAAGAGAAACTTCCCAAGGGGAAGGAGGTAAAAAATAATCAAAGCCTAAATCATGCTCAGGGGACGGGGATGACACACAAGGAAAAGGCACACCCAAAGGAATAGATGAATCAATGCTACTACCAATTACATTTGTTATAAGTGCTCCCCCCGACCAAATTTCCTTAGACAAGTCATAAGATGAAGGGCTGGGGAGAGAGTCTAGGTAATCTTGAGTCGCTTGGTCGTTCATAATACATGCATAGCTCAACTCAAGATTACCCCCAAGAATTTTTAATGTACATGCAAAAACACAACAAGCGTACCTCTAAGCCTAATATCATCACAAGCGCAGCCGAGGAACAAGCAAAGCATACACGGAAAAATAACAAACAATTACTAAGCATGGAGATATGATACTTAGAGCATAAAAAACTAAGTATAGAGTGCTTACCAAGTGGTTAGAGAGGCCGGAGAAGCTACCCTCAAGCAAAATCAAGTGCACCCCGGAGAGAAGTACTCCTGCAAATATCAACAAAAAGTTTCAAGTGTTAGAAAAATTCTCAAAAAGCAAGTCTAGCTGAGGAGCATGATTCATAAAAAAAAAAAAAAAAAAAAAAAAAAAAAAAAAAAAAAAAAAGTTGTAACACTCAAAGCTTCCCCCTCAGCTAGACGTACAACTCCTTCGGCCTAGCATAAGGTATGCTAGGACTTCTAGGGCAAGCCCTCGGCACACCTCCAATCCTCTCAACATCTCACTCAACTCCCTCGGCCTACGCCTAGCAACTCCCTCGGCCTACGCCTAGCACTCACCCCTGGGATCTCCTTCTCCCCGAAAACAAAATGCCGGCAATTCAAACAAACATTTTCCTTTCCCCTTCGGCATCTCCCTTCGGCATCTCCCTCTGCTGCGATGCCCCGAAGGCACGCCCAGCTACCCTCTCGGCCAAGGCAGCAGGGCCCTCGGCATCTCACCTCCCTCGGCCAAGCCCAGCTACTCCCTCCGCATCACTCTCTCGCACTCACCTCCCTCGGCCTTGCACTCTCTCTCCCTCGGCATCCCCTCACAAATTCTCTCGGCTCCCCTCACAACTCCCTCGGCATCTTCCCTTACTCCCTCGGAAATTACCCCGAAAGAACACCAGTTACCCCCCTCGGCCAGAACCGAGCGGGCTATCTCTTCCCCTCACGCACCAACTCCCTCGGCTGGCTGGGTGCGCTACTTCTCCTCTCATTGCTGCTGGCCGAGGGAGCCATCTCTCAACTCACTCCCTCGGCTCCCCCTCACTCCCTCGGCGCACACCCCAGGAAATCCGAAGAAAATCCAACCCAAAAAATCCAAAAATCATACACAAACCCGGAAAATACTTCGGTCATTACATCCAAGCCCCAAGATTTTCGGCCTACCCCAGAAACAAATACGAAATTCAAGCATACATAGCCAAATTCATTCAAATTTTCACCCAAGCAAAATTCAAAAAATTCAAAAAATTCAAAAAATTCAAAAAAAAAAAAAAAAAAAAAAAAAAAAAAAAAAAAAACACCAAGCACAAGTTCATACCAGAAATTCAGAAAACTCCCAGGAAAAAACCCCCGAATTTCAGCTTACTATACCCTCAAAAATTCGGAAATTACCCGCAAAACCCATTAATTTCGGCTGGGCATAGCCTTCCTAACCCGGGGTTAAGTCAGAAAATTCAAAGTTCATTGAACACCTAGCCAAAATTTACTTCCAACCGAAAATTAAATTCAAGAAATTCAAGTACATAAACGCCTAAGCATGCTTTCGGATCTGAAAAAATAAATCAAAGAGTGGAAATCTTCACATACCTGGATGATATGAACTTGGATGATGTGACTTGAACACTCAAACTCTCAAGAACTCTTGGAAAAATTGGAGAGGATTTTTGAGATTTTTCTCTAAGGCAAATGAGGAGTGAAGAACAAATGAGGGTGCAGTGGGAGCTCATATGTCCCAAGCAAAGGAGATGGCAACTCCTCAAAACCCTGGTTCAGTTGGGCCTTGAAGAATACTTGAGCCCAGAACATCACCATGAAAGGGTTAAAGCTTAAATACAAGCTTAATTAGCATTAAAACATCATCAGCTTATCTCAAAAAGGCCCTAGGGGTAGGGGAAATGGAGATAAGACATGCCTTCAGCAGAACGCTCGCGTTCTGAGGAAAAATTCTAAAAAGAAAAATTATCAGTTGTGCCTAAGCCCTCATCAGGCTTAGCCCCCACCAAACTGCTCAGTCATCCGAGTTAAAGTACTCTTAATGCATTGCTTGGGGCTGGTTTTCACCCTTGCAAGTCGCTTGGGGCTCATTTTAGCCCTCGGGTATACCTCGGGATTCTCTCCGGTATATCAGACAGTCTTTCTTATTTTTTCCGCATGATATCCGAACTTCATGAGATCTCGTTCCCACATCACGCGTGGGGCTAAATGTTTGGGCTAAGTCCATTGTCCTAAGCCCATTGACCTGGAATTACGAAAATACCCCTCCATTATTCAGCCCATCATTAGTCAGCACCAAGTACGGATTTACCCCTAATCAATCCAACTAAGTACAACTTCTGCCACCTGAAAGTACATCTATAAATAGCTCTCCAATCATTAACAATGGTAACTTTTTCTAATTCTCTAATTCTCTCTCTACTTTCTCTCTCTAAAGTACGATCGCTGACTTAAGCATCGGAGGGGCTTTCCCGGGTCACACCCCCGGGGTAGTTAACCTTCTCTCTTTTGCAGGCCTAGCTCTCGGACAGCAAGGCATAGCGGAGGGAAATTCGGACATTACTAGGACTTTGCCTTAAGACATCTTGACATTATTACCGTAACTCCAAGGAATACCCTAAGACTCCAAGGAGCAACTCTGTTTTCCAGAAACAGATATAAAGCATGTAGAGGGGCAGGCAAAGATTGGCTAGTAATATGTCACATCACAATTGCTTTACCACCCATTGCATTTGATTAATCTTTCTTATTATTCATTTAATGCTAATAATCAATTTATACCGGCCATCCTTATTGGTTAACTCATTGTGAAATTGTGATTTCAAGTAGATTTAGAAATTGGCAACCTTCTAAATAAAGCCTCTTGGAGACTAAATTATTCCTGGTTTTTAAGTTTGCTTGTGTTCTCTTCATTTGAACTAATTTGAAAAACTTTTTTTTTTTAGGTGAATAGAATGCACCCTTAGAGATTCAACGCTTTTGGCTGATATTGGGTCTTGGAAGTAAAAATATTCCAACTAATAGTAGGAGTTTCATTTTACAGATTCCAAACCCATAGTACATGGCATATTAGATGGCTTCAAAGTTGTGAGCATATTTTTTTTTCTTTCTAGCAACTTAATCCCTGTAGAGCTGAATTCCTTATATTATAGGGTACCAAAAGAGCCAAGATTGGCCTAACTTTTGTCTGATTCCACGCACCAAAGTCCCTTCCAATTAGTAGTTTTGCGGAGTAATGTCAGCTTTTTTTTGGCTCAAAGGAACTTGATTCCTAGTCTCTGTACCTAGATGCTTCTCATGCCTGATGTCTGGTTGATGTACTTCTATTTGTTTTTCTGCAATAGAGCATATATTGAAAAAGTTTGTCCAAGCTTTCATATGGTGTTGTGGGCTTGTTGATCATTCTTTTGTGTGGATGTGTTACTTCCTCCATCCTCAAACTATTGTCCTCTTAGGCTTAGGTAGACATATCAAGAGTAGATTGTAGGTTAGTCTAGTCTTTCTTGGTATATATTGAAATAGTGTGAAAATGTGATTGAGGAAAAGGTAGTGGAGAGTCTCACATCACATAATTTGTAAGAGAGATAATGAGGGTGGCATAGTGGTGGCCCCCTTATCATATGGGTTGAATGAATGGGGTTAGGTAAAATTTTTAATTTATAGTTTAAGAAAACATGTTATAATTAGTGAAATTCGGCTTTTATGCACAAGCACAACATGGTGGCATGTGCACTTTGGGCTGTACTTGGACTGCCCTTTTGAAAATTTTGACTAGTGGGCCTGCAAACTCTAAGAGACACGGGCTTGACACGAAGACAGCCATCTTTAGTTGGGTAGCTCTTTTCAAATAGGGATGTCAAAAGTAAATTTCAAGATTGATGAACTAATTGTAAAAATGCTAAAATTCCTTTTGCAATTAGTTTTTTTATTTTTATTTTTTATTTTTACAATTCGTAAAGTGTCAGAAAATTGAATTACTAATTAATTTGTAATATTCCATTGAATAGTTTAGTTTCATTTAATTGCAAATTTGTAATATCTTTAGTTGTGACTTTCTCATGCTGCTTTAAACTCAAGGCTTCAATGAGATACCTATTATGTGATGCATGGGGGCATGTCTTTTATATTATAATCATGGATTTTTTTTTTTAATCTCATATCCTTCACTATACTCTAGATCCTTTTCCTGTGGAAAATTCACCAATAAAATTCTTCATGGAAGAAATGCACAATGGAAATTCTATTAGAAGCACAACGACACGAGGAACTGAGAAAGAAAGAGAGAGAGTTTATGACACTATCTTCCGCTTGCCATGGAGGTGTGAACTGGTATTTGTTATTGCTTCTCTTTCTTTGTATTTATGTTGGAGAAAGTCATTTTTTATGTTGCTTCATGTGTATTGTGATGCATGCTGTTCTTGTTATATTAACATTATTTAAGTGCTATAGCATGAGTTTTTCACTACATTCCAATCCCATATTGCGTTAGTTATTAAGTAGTACTATTGGCTTCATGCTTTGAATTAAAGCTCAATGAAAGATAAATATGTTATAATATGTTGCACAAATTGATGGTAAGGTTTCTTGTTAAGTTTCTCAAGCGTGATCTGTTGAGTTTAATAGGCTCATTAATGCTACTAGGATTTTATCTATATTTCATCTTCCTTATTACTAAGGAAAAATTGACATGAATATTATGACCTTTACCCGATCTACCGTAAATAAAACCACCTTTTGATAATCTCCCAATAAAACGACCTTTGACATTGATCTTCCAAAAATAAGACGAAACCGGTTGGTAACTTGTTTAATGGGTTAGCATTACACGTGTCACTTTGTAATTGGTAAGTTTTTCGTTTTTTTTTTTTTTTTTTTTTTTTTTTTTTTTTTTTTTTATAATTTTATTATGAATAAATTGATTTTAATTATAAAACAAAAAAACAATTACCCCCAACAGCCAGCTCCCACTCTGTCACTTGCGCCTACCCACCACCATCCTGGAATTCCTACACCGACCACCCTGCCTGAAACCCTTTCTCCAACTACCCACTCTGCCCCCACCAACTTGAAATCCCAATCCCACCACCACTAGCCCAAAACCTTACCCACCGGCCATTATATTGTAATTGCTTGAAACCATTAAAAAGGGGTGGAGAGGGGGAGGGTTTCATAGATTGGCGAGGGTCGGGTTGGAGATGGTAGGGTTGGGCGGTCTGGCAAGGGTTTGGGTTGCACGGTGGGCAGGAGAGGACTAGTGTGGGGCAGGGGGCTGATGACGCTGCGAGGGCCGATGATAATGGCGAAATGTTGGTGACGCCTTGCTGAAAGGGAGGATTTAAAGATGGTGTTTGGTGGTGGGGTGGCTGGAGAAAGCTTTCGAGCTAGTGGGGTTTGGTGTAGTGGTCACTAGTCAATGAAGAGCTTTCATGGCAAGGGGGTTTTGAAGAGCTTCCATGGCATGAACTGTTGAACGGTGAAGGGGTGGAGGTGATGTTTTTTTTTTTTTAATAATTAAAATCAAATTTCTCAAATTTGATTTTAATTTAATTTTATATAAATTGATTTTTTTTTAAAAAAGAAATATGTTAAAATTGAAATTAAAAATTTAACTAATCATAATGTAACACGTGTCCTTCCTCAACCTATTAAATAGGATACCGGTTTTTTATCCTATTTTTGGAAGATCAGTGTCAAAGATCATTTTATTGGGGGATTATCAAAAGGTGGTTTTATTTGCGGCGGACCGAGCAAAGGTCATAATATTTATGTCAATTTTTCCTATTGCTAATTCATTAGTTTAATTTCATGCATTGGTTGTCATTTTTGTATCTTTTTGGGGAAGAAATTTTTTACTATTAGTTGTGGGCTTATTGATGTAGAAGAGATTATGTTTTACTTATTTACTTAAAGCTTTGATGGATCCTTTAGAATACATTTTTTTTGGCAGCTTATTGACGTGGGCTTCTTCGTCTGTTTGAATTCGTTTTTGTCGTTGCTGACTATCATACCTATGAGAGCTCTGGTTACCCTATGGAAGTTACTTAGTAAAAGGTTTGTTGCTTACCATTGCTTCATTTTTGTAAGTTACTTGTGGTTGTTTGTGAATCAAAGACAGCTAAGTAACTAATAAGGTGCTCAAGTGCATGCCTGCTATAAGGGTGCGACATAACATTAATTAACCAAGCCCAAACCCAAACCCACCTAATTTGATCTAAATGTTAATGTGATAGATGTTGATTAGATTATCACACTATAATAATAGGATGTAGACCTGTAGATGACTCGAACTGGCCTAAAAGGGAATGAATGACTTGTCACCTTGAACTGAACTTGTTCTAAATTACCCGTTCTCTGCCGCTAGTGTTAACTTTGGGGCAGGTGTGAAAATGCCCAAATTCCCTATTGGTGAGGATGTATTTGGTTTGTGTGGGGGGCGATTTTCTTATTTACTAACTAGAAGGGTCAGCACTCATTGTTTTAAATACCTTTGCCCTAATCCAGCAGAAATTTGGGCAAAGGAATTTAAAAAAAAAATGATGGTGCCAGTTCAGCTGATGATTGAAGACTTGAAGTTTCTTATAGGGGGATGATTGTTTACGGAACTGGAGAAATCTCTTATTACTTTGAGGTCAAGGATGATAAGTGATGGGGAAAAAAAAAGGATCTAGGAATCTCCTGCATCTGAGATATCTAACATTCAGTTGCAAACTATTGGGATTCTCCAAGAAGCACAGAAGTACACTGTTCTTTGCTAATACAAGTTTCTGATGACAATCTTGGTATCCAGGGTAGTAAATGTAATAAACTTACTTAGGAGAGGGTATTATGGGTAGTTTAGTATGTTAGTAGCTATCAAATGTAGTATGGGTAATATGGGAATTCTAGTATTATTAGGTTAGTAGTTTTTAGCCTTAATATAAATAGAGGGAGGGGAGAAAGAAGAAGGCAGGCAGAAATTTGGTGTGAACCTTTTGGAGAGTTATGGCCTTAAGCCATTATTGGAGAGTTGTGAGCTAAACTCACTATTGAAGATTGATAGCCTTAAGCTATTAAACATTTAAACCTATCTTTTGTAACCCTTTTGCATTTTCAATCAATATTCAAGCTTTAATCTTTATTTACTAGCAATATTAAATCAGAATTATAAACCCAGAAAATCAGTTCATCACAGTAAACAACCACAAAAGGCTGATAACTTGATAAGGGTGATTGTTTTTGTCCAAACCCAATTGTTTCACAGCATTTTCAAGGACTTTGTTTTATAGCCATAGGTGGTGATATAAGATGTTGCAATCTTGTGGTTCACAATCACTAATGAATAGTTGAATACTACTATAGTTTATAGTTTCCTTGGTTCGATGTATTGGCAGCTCCTTATATTTAAATGATAATCTAACCATGTTTGTGGCAGGCAGCCAAAAACACCTTCTGCTGCAGAGCTGTCAGATTTTGGTTGTCTCTTTGTTCTAGCTGTTGGAGTTACGCTTTTGGGCCGAACAGGTGTGACTATAAGTTCATCTCTCTCTCTCGTGTGTGTCTGCAGCATAATATTTTGGGAATAAGGCTTTTATTTTGTTATATTAAGCATAACATTTTCTATTGGACTTTGTGAAGGACTCTGGTGTTTGTAACTTGATTTCATTTCATTAATCTTTGAACTTATTTCCATCTTTGCTGATATTTCAGATATAAGCCTCATATACCATATGATTCGTGGTCAAGGAATTATCAAGCTTTATGTTGTCTATAATGTTTTAGAGGTAAGCTATAGTCAGAGATATCTGCATTGAAGATTTGAAGACAGTTCCTATCTCAAGGTTCTTTTGTCTTTTCTTTTAGATTTCCCTTTTTGTGATGTGCAGAACTGGAGCAATGTGTTTCTAATTGGTATATTATACTTTCTTGTTCCATAATGTTCTTCCTACTCACTTTTTATGTAGTCAAAGATAAGAAAATTTGACCTGTAGTAACATATATACTTGTATATAAATAACAATATCATGTAGGATCTTGTTGGATTCATTATGTGAAATGTATCAACTTTTCATAATTTTATTCATATAGAAATAGCACGTAGTCAACTCATTCAAATCTTTATGTAACTGCAAGCCCCGCTTTGCCGGGCCATGATTCTCATTAATGGTCGAATGTGTGATCGCTGACCGCATAAAAGGCAAATAAGAACTTTATGGAATGAGGGGAATACTAATATACTACTTGAAATTATGCCAAATTGCCAATCTATTTGGACTTCACTTGTAGAAATCCAGTGGGCCTTTGGCTTGAGGAAAAAGAGGTATCAGGATAACTCACTATCTATTATGAAGTCTTGCTTAGAAACATTGATTCAGAAATTTTATAATTCATCAATACCAAATCTCTTACAACATCAGCAAAGAATCTGAATGCTATAGATTTCTCCAGTCTTTATGGCTGCCAAAACTCGTGTAGGAGTCCTATAAATGCTCTTAAAATTTGATTGATGTGCTTATTCCCTTTTGCAATTTGTTAGGGTTGTGTTTGGACTTTGGATACCAGGATTTGATTTCAAATTCTGAGTTTTGATTCCAAATAACCTGTTTGGAAATTACAAGAATTATGAATCCATTATTTTAGATCCTCTATGCTATTTTGGAAGGAATTAAAACTTTGACTAAAGTTAAATACTTCCTAACCACTGAATAATTATAGTTCCGAAATATTTTAAATACGTTAATGACTAGGAAAACTAACTCCAAAACCATAATAATCAACACTAAAAAGTAAAATTCAAACAAAAAAATAATACATTGGATCTTTTGATATTTGATTCTTTAAGTGATGAAGAAAACAATTTTCAAAAATTCGCAATGACCGCAAAAACAAATTAAAAAATTAAAAAGAAGCTTAATTCCATCGTCTTCTTCAATTTTAACATAATAGCTTCCAATCCACACACTGTTATACACCATTTTCATTCTCTCTCATTCTCATACTTTTTCTCAAAGTCGATAAGCATTAATATATATGATTCTTTAGGAGAGAAATTGGGGGTATGAACCATAGAGGAAAGAGAGATTGAGAGGGAATTTGAAATCCTAGTTTGTGTTTTAGGTTTGAGCTGTGGGCTTGTAGAATTAGGTTGGGCTGTATGTTGTAGAGGAGTATAGTAATTTCAAATAACATTGTAAAATTTGTAATTTCAAAGCAATGAGCCTTATCGATTGCGTTTGGAATTAGGCCTATTTTACATTTGAAATTCTTCATCATGAAAGCACTTGATTTATCCATCCAACTCCAGAATTTCTATTGAAATTCAAGTGACCAATTACACTGTAAACGAATTCTGACTTTTCTGTTTAATGGAATCAATCGTCATAATTTTATTGAATGACTTAGAAAGAGTAAAAGGAAATCAAGTATGTTTTTTTTTTAAAACTCTAGTAAATTTTAGTTGTATTCTCTTTCTGTTTTTCACTTTACACACTTTTTTCCAACTTTTATTCGATCGATTATTTTGCTATACCCCTTATGCTTTTCGGACGGTTCCTTATGGCATTTCATGTTAGCCAACCCCAAACCATTTTGAGGCTAAGGCTTTGTTGTTGTTGTTGTTGTTGTTGTAAGGTCCTTTCCTTTCAAGTCTCTTTTATTTCTTTCTGGAAGTAACTTATTACTTGTATAAATCATGGTTGCCTGCAGCTATGGATATTTGTAACTTTGTATGATCATTGATGATTGATAATGGTAGCATCATTATGATAAATTAAGATCCTACTCTAGATTGTTGCTTCACTCTGTCTAATTCTTTTTTCTCTTCTCTGTTTCTTTCTTCTTTGTTCTATCCTTCACCAGTCTAATTAACTTCATGGCTTCATCCCATTATTATTCTATTACTCTGCTTGGAATTTGAAACTCTTAAGCCTTATCTGATGAAAAAATAGTTGGATCATTTTTTTTTTGAATGAAATGAGAGTATTGGTGAAGGAGAAAAATAGAAGATAAATATATCTATTTTAAAACCTACTGGTATTCACTCATATAACCAAAGTCAATATGGGATACTATAAAAGAGGTGAGATGCTTTGTGTGGTGAAACAGTGACATTGTGACATATGCTTGCCCATGGAAAATTAATTCTCAGGTTTTTTTTTTTTTTTTTCTTTCTTTTCTTTTTTTTTTCACTTGTTAGGTTCAAGCTTAGTCATTGCACTTTGTGTGGGTAAAACATTCAGGATTTGTGGGATGAGAGCCTCATTATGGGTAACACATTCAAGATGTGTGGGATGGGAGCCTCATTTTTGTGTCTCTTTCCCATTACTATTTAACATTTCAATTGTTATGGTGCTTGGCCTCTAGTACATATATGCTATATTGACAGGTTTTGGGGTTTTCACATGCAGAGGCATCCCATGAAAATAAGATTGAGGAGCTCGCCATTGTGGGAGGTGGGTGGGTCTTCATTGGGAAGCTTTTTATAATACGAGAGTAAGGAAAGATGAGAATGGCAACCTTACTGCTAGATAAAATCGTTTTTTATTGTGTGCACCTTAGAGAGACCAAGACTTGGACAGAAAGAGAAACAGGTCTAAATGACTTTTTTCAGCAGCTAGGGTTTTCAGTTAAGACTTTCAGTTAATTTTTTACCTTGGCTGGACATTGCTGGGTAGTAAACATATATAAGGCTATTATGCCTGATTTTAAACTTCATTTCAGCATCCCTTTTCTGAAGCCTTTTGTTTTCCAGCTTGGGTTTTCTGGCATTTCATAACCATACTTGAATGTTTCAATACTTACAGCTGGGGAAAAACGTTTCCCATGCTTGATGGATGAGATCTATAGATTTATCTGCCTCTCCTTCCACACCAACTAGATTTATTCTAGTATGACCTCTTGATAAGGCTTTCTTCCACTCTACTTTATGACTATAGTTTGTAATAATAGGTGATGTACTGATGGTTCCAGCATATTTATTTTGTTGTTGGCACTTTCAATCCAAAACCAAGATTGTTGTATGTGTTGCTTTTGATATGTTTCTTTTTGCTATTTCTCATTTTGGTGGGGGTAGGGGGTAGTAGAATGCATCTGTGAATGCGGCATTGCATATCTAAGCTCAGTTTGTAAATGCGTCTGTTGCTTAACATTATTGATTTTTGTAGGTATTGACAAATTTAATTTATTTCATATCCATGGCAGATATTTGATAAACTATGGCAAAGTTTTGGAGGTGATGTGTTTCAGACTTTATTCAATACTGCTGAGGGGTTTGCATGTTCTTCACCAGAGTTATCAAGATATTGGCTGGAAAGATATACCATTGATTTATTGTTGGCTGCGGCTGCTTCAAATATCCTTCATATTGAATAATTATGTTTGCTCTTGAAATTATTGTTGTAGTTCTAGTTTTGTTGGGTTCCTTGACTCTTATTTTTACTTGTTCATTCTTTTATACTATTAGCTCAGGCAATAACCTTGTCAACCTGTATAGTGGCTCATAATAATGCTTTACTTGCTCTGCTAGTCTCAAATAATTTCGCGGAGATTAAAAGCAATGTGTTCAAGAGATTCAGTAAAGATAATGTTCATAGCATTGTATACTCTGGTAAGCATTATTTCTGCTACTATCAGTAACCATCAATTAACTGTCTCCTCTTTTATTGTCTTTTGGGTACAAAAGAAGAAGTGAAATTTCAGAAAGCTTAAACAAATATTTTAAAATAAGATCCAATGAGCTAGTGTAATCTAGTAGTCAATGTAGCATTTTAATATAAATGCAGCAATGAATATTATTGCTGTTATTAAATATTATTACTGCATCTCCCTTTTGATTAAGGTGTTGTGATGTGACTGATCACTGATGTCTGATGGTACTTACTGTGTCTCCTTTGTTCTGTTACGTGATCAGATTCAATCGAGAGGTTCCATATCACAGCATTTGTCATATTTGTTTTGGCACAAAATATTCAGGAAGCTGAGGGTCCATGGTTTGGAAATTTCCTTTCAGTGAGTTTGAAGATTATCTTTTCATTAAATTAATTTACAAATAAGTGTCCATTTTATCATAATATTATTTTTAATTTACTGAATGTGCTACTTTTGACAGAATGCTCTCTTGGTTTATTTCTCCGAAATGGCAATTGATGTCATTAAGCATTCATTTATTGCCAAGTTTAATGACATAAAACCCATTGTGTACTCTGAGTTTCTTGAAGACCTCTGCAAACAGGTACGCTACTTGCTTTATTATCTTGCAGATCGTGCATGCATGTAAACAGGGAGATTGTGTGTTATTCTACGTTATTGGCCTTGCTTCATCTCTTGTTTCAAGCCTGTACTCCAGGGTTCATATTGCCTAAGTATGCATTGTCCTCATGCCTCTTAAACATTGACCAGCTGAACTTGATAACTTCCTTAGCTTTTCATCCTTTTGCTTTTCTCACTGATACACAGCGGGGCAGGGACTGTTCACCACTTATTTGGTTGGCTATTGACTTTTAGTTCTGAGAAAGTGATGAAATATAAAATGAGAAAATGTGCTAGTATCTCGAAGAATTGGTTTGGATTCATGCCACACGATCTACAATAGAAGCTATTCACCCTATTAGACAAAAAATGGAGTACTATAGTGCAAGAAAGGACCTACACATGGGTTTTATTAATCTAGAGGTGTATGACAAGGTACTGAGAGATGCTTTGCTAAGAAATGACGAAGTAGGTAATACTGATAAAGTATAAAACATATTCATGTGCCTTAACCGTTAGCTTAAGTTTTTAGTTGATTTGGCCCTCTAACATGGTATCAGAGCCAACGTGACATAAAGGTCACAGGTTCGAATCTCATCCACCCTCCACCTTTAAGTGAAATATTAAACGCTGCATCCACACTTCAAGCCCACCGGGCTCTCGTATGAGGGGGCGTGATAGAGTATAAAACATATTCCTGAGCCTCAACCATCGGCTTAAGTTTTTGGTTGAGTTGGTCCTCTAACAAATACCATTGTGGGGTAAGATAGGGTATGGACGTATGGTAGTACAAGATGTTTGCCAAAAATGCAATAAAGTGAAGTGTGAACTTTCTATGACGGTTGAAGATAGAAAGTATTAAGAACTAAAAAGGAAGGCAATAGTTGGTACAAAACTACAAAATTACCATCTTGTCGAAAATTCCATCCCCAAAAAAGGCCTTAATCTTTAAGATTTTATATCCACATGTGTAGTGTTAGTATTGTTTTTATTATTTTGAATTGTTCTTGTACTTACCATTGCTTATGTTTTTCCTACTTTAGACTCTGAACATTCAGACTGATGGTGAAAAAAAGACGCTCACTTTCGTTCCTGTGGCCCCAGCTTGTGTGGTAAGTTCATTTTCTTTTATGTTGTGTCATCTATTTGTGTCATGTACTTAGAGGCAGAGTGCTAGACTGCATATCTTCTATTTGATGAATATCTTTTTGTGGTATGTATGGGGCTCTGGCTAAATCTTCTATCTTTTACTTGTAAACACCAGGTCATCAGGGTGCTCACCCCTGTATATGCTGCTCGTCTTCCCTGCAGTCCTCTGGCTTGGAGACTTTTCTGGATGTTATGTTTGACAATGTTGACCTATGTGATGCTTGTGAGCCTGAAGGTGATGATAGGGATGGGGCTTCAAAAGCATGCAGCTTGGTACATCAAAAGGTGCCAGAAGAGGAAACTTCACTCTGACTAAATGACATTGTTATAAGGAAGGATTGACTGCTGATGATAAGAAGTGGAGGATCACCAAGGTAAATGTCTTACCATTTGGGTATGGGGATCAACACAAGTTGAGGGGCGGAATCTTGCAGAATGAGTTATACTCTGATTTAGATAATGTGTGATCCATGATGAACAAATGCCTGAGTTGATGGTATTGCCTTAAGACCTTCATAGTTCAGCCACTGCAATCGCCTCGAACAGCAATGTGTATATAGTGGCAAGCAGACATAAGTTGATCATTGATTGCTACTCATTGTTTGGCGTGAAGAGAGAAATCCACAAGGCCAATTGGTTAACACGGTGGGTGATAGGGAAAAATGTTGTGCTTTGTTCTCCGGAGGATGCACAACTGTAAACCAATTTGGGGTTCTTTACATGAAATTGAGATTTTCCGCTTGTGTAAATGGGAGAGAAAATGAGGGGTTTCAATGTTTGGTTAGCAAGAGCTCGATGCGTTGTTTATATAATGTAGATGACACATTGATTGGTTTTCAGTTAGCACAAGTCATACATACATTTATCTCTCAGAAATGTTTTCTTGAAACACCTAGTTGGCTTCAAAATATTCAACATATTGAGGCATTTCAGCGGCTATCTGATAGGCATTTTCGTAAATATTGGCAAAATGGGTTGTCAAATAACGTCATTGGTCATTCTGGTGGTACCTAGTTGGCCTCAAAGTATTCAACATATTGAGGCATTTCTAGTGACTAACTGATGGGCATTTGATAATTGCCTAAACGTGACATTTTCGTAAATATTGGCAAATTGGGTTGTCAAATAACGTCATCGGTCATCCTAGTGGTACGTAGTTGTATTTGTACCAATGACACTTCCCATGGTACTTTAAAAAATAAGTGGTACATTATAAGTAGAGATGTCAGTTTTTGACCCGAACCGTTAATATCGACTGTTTCGAAACAATCCAGAACTGAATTGTTAAAAACCATTTTTTGGAAATCAAAAACTGACCCAACCCAATTTTTTCTAACTCAAAACTGAACTGAACCAAATTTGTGCAACCCGTTATCAAGTCAAACTGTTACAACCAGAAACTGACAACAACCTGAACTAATTACGTCTGAACCCGATAGTTCCCAACCTATTTTAAACAGAACACCGTTTAAACCTGGCAAAAATCCGATAAACCTGAACTGGTCCAACCCGTGACCTGTTGTGACTAAACCAATTATAACTTGTAACCATTGTGACTGAACATTTTCCAACCTGTAACCTGTTGAGACCGAACTGTTTACGACCCGACCCGTTGAGATCTAACCGTTTACGATCGATGACCCGTTTACAATCTGTAACCCAATATGTTTATGATCTGATCCGTTTCAACCCACTACTCGATAAACCTAACTTATTAATGACTTAATCTTGATTTTAACATGACCGTTCCTAGCCATTATCTGATAACTCGACTCGATAATGATCCGACTCGATTTTTACCAAATATGATTTGGACTGAAATCCGTTTTCAAACTGACCAAGTTCAATCCAAACCAATTATGACCTGAATTGATAATGACTGGACCCGATTTCACCCAATTTGTTTTGAATTGAAATCCATTTTGAAACTGACCCAGTTTAACCCAAACTGATTATGACTCGAACCGATTACAACCCGACCCGATTAGGACCCGAATTGTTTTGAATTGAAACCCACTTTAAACTGGCTAAACCCGTTTTCAAACCGACCCGGTTCAACCCAAATTGAATATGACCCGAACCAACTACAACTTGACCCATTAGGACCCAACCCGAATAGAAACCGCAATTAAATAAACCAAACCAACTGACCCAATGATTTTAAAAACCTACTCAAACTGACTCGTCAATCATTTCAACCCGTTATAAACCGACATAAACTTCCCTTTGTTGTGTCCAGAACTGCAAACTTTATTGATCGGTGCGAATTATGAATCTCCTACACAATAGGTAGTGTCTCCACTTCATCACGGTCAAGCTAATTGCCATCAATTCTTTCTCATAAATTAATTTAGCTTGATTTCTCACCCCTAACAACTTACTAAAATAAGCTATAGGCTTCCCTTGTTGCATCATCACGGCTCCTACTTCATACCCCGAAGCATCGGTTTCTAACACAAAATCAAGTTGAAAATTCGGTAATGCCAGAACAAGGGTTGTTACCATGGCTGATCTGAGAGCCTCAAAGGCTTGGGTTGCCTCTTTACTCCACCCAAAACTGTCATTTTTCAGCTGAGAAGTAATCGAACCCGCAATTTGGACGTAATGCGCCACAAATTTTCGGTAATAACCGGTGATGCCTAGGAAGCCCCGCAATTCCTTCAAATTCTTTGGCTCTTCCTACTCAATGGTGGCCTTAATCTACTCCATATCCATGGCAACTCCTCCTTTTGAGATCACATGTCCCAAGTATGCCACTTCCCTCTTCCCAAACTCACATTTTTTTAAGTTTGCATACAACTATACAAGTTATGCTTTGCCAAAGTTTCTAACACAATTCTCACATGTTCCTCGTGTTCCGCTTCCTCCTTGATATACACGAGAATGTCGTCAATAAACACCAAAACAAATTTCCTTAAATAAGGTTGCCGGAGCATTGGCCAACCCGAATGGCATTACGAGAAACTCGTAATGCCCTTCATGAGTGCGAAATGCCATTTTATGAACATCTTCCGGTTTCACCCTTATTTGGTGATAACCGGATTTTAGGTTCAACTTTGTGAACCATTTAGCCCCTTGCAATTCATCCAGTAATTCATCGATGACCGGAATCGGAAACTTGTCCGGCACGGTCTCGTTGTTCAAAGCTCTAATGTCAACACAAAACCTCCAACTTCCATCTTTTTTCTTCACGAGAATCACTGGACTAGAGAAAGGACTTGTAAAGGGCCGAATTATTCTGGCTTGAAGCATTTCTCGAATCAACTTCTCGATCTCGTCTTTTTGTATTTGGGGGTAACGATACGATTGAACACTAATCGGATCACTCCTACCCTTTAAGACTATGGCATGCTTGTGGTTCCTATGGGGTGGCAGTCCTTCTGACATCTCAAAGACTTGCTTGTACTCGTGCAGCAGCTCAGCCTAAAAGGAAGGTGGCTGCTGCTGCATGCTCCTTCTCCTTTGCTTTCGCTACCCCTTCATTTCCAGCCGTCTCACTCTCCACTCTACACAATTCCACCCAAACTCCCTATCTTCTTGCTCAAAATTTTTATCATTGCCTTCAGTGAAATTTTGGTTTTCTCGAGTAAAAGGTTCCCCAAGAGTGTTACTGGAATTCCCTTCACCCAAAACTTCATGACATGCGTTTTCCAGTTTGTGGTAACCGATCCCAAATTTTCCAGTTAATAAACACCAAGAATGATGTCAGCGTTGCCCAAGTCTAGCAGCAAAAAATCTTCGACCACCGACACTCCTCCATGTAATTTCAATTTCACCAGTTGGCACACCCCATAGCCCTTCATCGTCTCTCCATTCCCAAGTGACACACAAAATTCCCTTCTTTTTTCCACCGGAACAGCCGCCTCCGCCACCAATTTTAGTGAAATAAAATTGTGAGTAGCCCTGGGATCTATCATCACCATCACCGGTCTCCCTCCTAGCTCCCCACTCAATTTCATAGTCTTTGGATTGGAAATCCCAACGACAGAGCACAACGACACTTCCACTTAAGTTTCCTCCGCCGCGCCATCCTCTAGATCGAAAATTTTATCCTTCTCCGCCACCATTAGCACACTCATCTCCTTCCTTTTACATCTATGGCCCACCGCCCATTTTTCATCGCACGTGAAACAGAGGTTCTTCGCCCTTCACTCCTGCAACTTAGCCTCCGTCAACCTCCTAGTATAGGTGGTACTCTTGTTTTGCGAGCCCCCCCCCCCCCCCCCCCCCCGAGGTATTCACCATATTCACCGAAGGTTTTGATTATGGTGGTTTTGTCCAAGTTTTACTTGGCCTAGTGCAACACCCTAAATATCCCTTTCTTTTAAAATATCTGTTTTCCCTGTTTAAATCTTTAAATAGAAAAATCTAAGATATTACCGCCACTGTGAAAACGGCTAAGGCAACTATCAAAGACAAACAGCGGAAGACTCTCCTTTAAAATATTTTAAAACGACTCAACTTAAAAAAGTCAACTCACGAAAGTAAAGTCAAACCAAAGTAAAAAAAAGTCAAACCTACAACTTGGAACCATTATAGGCCCTTAACAAACCAATCCAATTTAAAACCATCATGTTAGTCTCGCAATAGAAATATCATAATATAAATAAAAGCAATAACACATCATAAACTTATGGAAACTAGCATGATTTGCTCTTCACTCATGCCCATCATGAATATGCTTCATCACCTGAAAAGCTTCTCTCTACTTGTTTCCACTACTCTCCATAAAAAAATGGGTTATCATAGGGCCAAGGTAAAGACAAGGCAAACAAACACACAATCAGCAAAGCTGAGTACATAAGCGTATTTAAACACACTAACATGCATTTACCTATCAACACACAACTTACCTTATTGCACCTGTTTTTCAAGCACACAACATTCAACAAAACTTCTCAACTAATTAACTAAATAATTTATTTAGTTTTCATTACGCATCGAACGGGTTTCCCCCCTAACCTGCCCCAATAAAGGGGTACTAACATGGGAGCTAACCGTGCCAGTATAAAAGAACAACTCGTAAGTGGTGGAATTCATGCGCATAATAATAAAAGGAATGTACAGCGTCCTGTACTCCAGTAGAAGTTATGGTTAAATATAAACCCCATAACTCCCCCCATATGTTCATACTCAAGGTATATACATTCCAAGAGTTTTAGTGCGTAATCTATTTCATTTTACATTCTTTACAATTTATTAAACTTGGTGATGACTCTCAAATCATA
Organism: Chenopodium album; assembly: GCF_948465745.1. Lineage (NCBI taxonomy): Eukaryota > Viridiplantae > Streptophyta > Magnoliopsida > Caryophyllales > Amaranthaceae > Chenopodium > Chenopodium album. The sequence goes on from NC_137847.1 coordinate 19,429,310, forward strand.
ACAACATCAAACATCATGATTATTCAAACAATTAAACACTTTAATTTAATTCTTGAATAATTAGTGACCATATAATATTTAATGTTGAACCCTTTTTAAATCTACCTCGATGTCAAAGACACCTTAGACGCTTAATGCGCCAAAATCCTATCCCTCGGTGTTAAAAACACCTTAAGTGCACTAAGGCACCAACATACAATTTATTCTTCGTGTACATAGACACTTAAATAGCTCCCTTCTCATGTTTGTAGCATCAATAAAAATTATATGAACCATAATAAAATTCCCTTTTAATATTCCAATCCAAATTAAACATTTAGTTTAATTAAACATGATTTCTATCATGCCATAAATAAAAGTGTGGTTCACATTCAACATTCCAAACTATTATTTTCCAACCGTTAATCCATCACAAATAAATCATGCTTCATAATTCAATCACCAATAATAACCAAATCACAATTTCCATTCCAAATCTAGCATGATACTACTTGTAATCAATTAATCACATCTAGCATGCTACTACATCATCAAAAATATGCTAAGTATGCGAACGTACCTTGAATACAATCTTAATATCGCCACGACTAATAGAAATCACTCATTTCGAAGTCTCCTACAATTTAAAATAATAAAAAAGTATTAAAATCCTCTCTACACAAATTTCCAGCAACATATACTATTATTAAACCCCTCATAATTTAATTAATATAAGCTGAAATTATATTTAAAACATCATACTTTAATCCCAATTAATGGGTAATTAAAATTCCTTAAAGAAACTTGATTTTTAATGTACTACCAAAAATTCCAGCATTATATATTAATGAAAACTTTATGTAATTAAGCTTTAAAACACTTAAATCAAAGGTTTAAACCATCTTAAATCATAATCCTTCAATAATTAATAATTTATGAATTTAGGGTTTCAAAATTGGGGCTTTTAATTAGAATTAAAATATGAAAATTAAATTACGTACTACTTATAATCAAACATCATACTATTAATCACAAAACCCATATTTAACAATTAGATATAAGGTTTAACAAAAATTAAAAAGAAAGATTAAGTTTTTTTTTTCGGAAAAGCCGGTGCCGCTGCGGCTGCTGGCGCTTGCGCCGGTGGCTGTGGTGGCGGCCGGTGGTGCGTGGTGATGGAGCCGACCGGCCGTGATAAAAGGGGAAGGGGAAATAGAAAGAAAAAGAAAAGAAAAAAAAGGAGAAGGGAGAGAAGTTTTACCTTGGGTTTTCTCCACTCTAGGCAAAGTTTGATTCGCCAAAGTGTTGAATATTAATACCCTTTCTCTGAAAAACCTTCTTCCTAAACTTTTCCTTTTTAATCTTTCATAATCCCTTTCCTAATAGAACTTTACTAAAATGAAACTTTCTTAAATTAAACCTCAATTTAGATAAAATAATTAATTAAATAAACTTTCCTTTTATAAAATATTTCCAACTTATTTAAAATAAATAATTAAAATACCATAAATAAAACATTTTGAATTATTTAAATACTTTACAAAATACTTATTTTAAATAAAATACGTATAAAAACGGAGTATTACACCTAGTATGGTCAGGCACCCCATAAGTTTGGATGAGGCCCGATCCAATAGCCTTGTTAAAGCTAGAGAGATATTGAGAGTTTTAGGCCGACCCATTTTTTGACATTCCTACACCCCACTTCTTGGACTGGCTCACTCGATTTTTCTCCTCAATCGGACCACCTAATTCCATGGCACCCTCCAAATGAAACGGATTCAACATTTGGAGCTCCATTTTGATCTCCCTCTTGAGCCTATTAATAAATTGAGCTAACATGATATTTTCTAAAATTCCCTCCTAGGGAGCAGCCAGCTCAATGTATCTCCGCTGATACTCCTCCAATGAGCCCTCCTGTTCTACTACGAGCCACTGCTCATACAACGACCCGGTGTGTGAAGGTCGAAATTCATAGAGCAAGCGTTGCTTGAGGTCTAGCTGGTCTACCACGGGTCTCCTCTTCTTCTCCCATTGGTACCATTTGAGAGCTGCCCCGTCCATGGCCACCACCGAGGCCTCCAACTTCTCCTTCTCTGTAAGTTGATAAAAATAAAAAAACATCTCGGCACGCAAAATCTAATTCTCCGGATTTGTCCCTTCGAAAAGAGGCATCTCCAACTTCCGGTGCTTCCAGTGGCCGCCACCATTGTCGGTGCCCCCCCGCCACCGCCACCAGGCAATGCATATACCCGTATTTCTTTTCCTCTCCATGTCCTTCTCCTCGCCAACCCCTCTGTATCGGAGTTCAGATCTCAGTCTCCCCATGGTTCTTACTGTTATCACCAACCACCGGAGTAACTGGTGGGGGTGGTGGTGGTCCGGGTTAAGTGGCCGCAGCCATGACGGTGCGCATCTCATTTCAAAACTTGTCATGCTCCGTTGCTACCATATTAGCCCAGACTTCTTGGTTGGTTCGAAAGCGATCGATCGATCGATCCTCTTTTTAAGCCGCACCCTATCCTCCTCTTGCTGCTTTCTCTCCGCCTCGAACAACACTGAGAAGTGATCGGTGATAGCCTTCTGGGTGTCGACCATGGCCCGACTCACCGCCTCTGCTACAGCTAGGCTAAGTTCCGTTTTCAACCTCGACTCTACTTCCACTAGTGTCTTAGCCACCGCGTCGGCACGTTGGGTCAGCGTCGGTGCCATCATGATCGACCGCTCTAATACCACTTGCTATAGACTAGTAAAATCGATTAACAAAAAATGAGAATGAAAACCAGAAAACAGGAAAGCTTGGGTTATTTTTTATTAATATTTGAAGACAACGGCTACAATAGAAAATAGCTAAAGTTACTTCCTTGAAGGCTACTTCACTACAACTACTACTACACTACTTACTACTTTCTCCCACAACATGAAGACTACTATTTCATTACTACCCCTTATACCAAGCTCCTTACCCATAAACAAGTGTCTTAGACATTAAAACTTTTGTCATGTTTAGGGATGGCAATGGTTTGGGTCAAATGGGAGACCTATCCCATCCCCGCCCAAGTGGGGTGGGGATGGACAGAGGTTTGGCGGGTAAGGGGCGGGGATGGGTATAAAAATTGTTCCCACCATGGGTGATGGGGCGGGTATGAATTTTAGAGTAAACCCGCCCTATCCCCGCCCCACCCCATCACCCGCCTTATACTATTTTTTGTAAAGGTTGAAACAAGCTTGGAAGAGCTTATAATCTAGACTATAATAATAATATAATAAACATTAAATATTTTATCAATAACATTAACTCTTGTCAAAAAAAAAAAAATCAATAACATTAACGTCGTAGATAAATTTCGCCAAGTGGGTGTAAAAAGAAGTCTATTAGAAATGATAATTCTTCATATTATTGTCATATAATGTCATTATAGAAGAGATATAGGGCGGGTTTGAGGTGGGTTTGGATATCCAAATGGGTGGTGGGGCGGGGATGGATATTAACTTGTACCCGACGGGGTGGGTATGGATGTGGAAATTATATCCGTCATGGGTGGTGGGGCAGGGATGGGTACATGATTTTTAGGCGTGTATGGGTGTAGAGGTACCATCCTCTGTATCCGACCCGCCTCATTGCCATCCCTAGTCAGTTCTGCATCAAAGTGGCTTTCACTGCAGTAGCCCCTTTGCCACATTCTTTAGTGGAACATTAAATCTTTTTCTTGCTACACTTGCTATTGCTGCTGATCTTGTCCCGGCCCTTAGCCTTGTTCTTGTGCCTTCTCTCGTACACTCTAATGGCCTGTTGGAGTGGGTTGACCCGATCCATAGCATTAAACTACTCGCACATAATTAAATCCAAACTAATCAAAGTAATTAAAGTAAGTATAATTTAAGAGCAAGAAAGATAAAACTAATAAGATTGCAAATAAAAGGAAACTAAATTAAAAACAATAAAACAAAGACGTAATCAAGTAATTTACAATCAAGAACAAAACTAAACATACAAAGAACAATTTTTAAAGAATCTAAACTTAAAATAAGAAAACTAAAAAGCATTAAAAGATTCCCACTAAAATCCTCTATCTGAAACTAAAACAAGTTACGGAAAGTCGGAAATCTAAACTAAAACTAAAGAAAAGTAATAAGCTAACCTCCCTAAATCATATAATAACTAATATATAAAGCTAAACTTTTAGCCAGGTCACGAGACACCGACAATTGGCGTTTTAACTTTTCGCTTAATATCGCGCCACATTGAATAAATTTAGATAGAGTTCATAAGATAAAAAAAAAAAGTTAGTTTAGAATTCTATTTGGATAGCATTTTAGGATAAAATTGTTAGTTTACAGTTTTATTTTCGATAAAATACCAATAATTTCAGATATACAAATTGAATTATAATGTTATTCAAAAAAATTATTAGATTATAATTTTTAAAATTTATCATATAAATTTATTTTTTATATCACAATATTTTTTTAGAGCGAAGGAAGTAGTTCAAAGCGTAAAACATCCCTTATAATATATACTAATCGGTTAAAATAATATACTTCACAATCTAATAGAATTATATAACTATGTAGACCTGTTAATTAAGGTCGGGTCATGAGTCATCTTGGATTGAGTCACTTTAAGCTATGAGTCAAGAAATGTTCAACCATTACCCAAAGTTTTGGGTTCGGGTCAACCAACGGGCTTTGAACATTAATTTTATTTAATTTATTTTTTGCTAATTTTTTTATTTTATATTTTTTCAATGTATTAAATCGAACATTTCCACCAACATTATTATTAGTCATTACATGCTTACGAGATAGCAAATCGTCACAAAATCACATCAATTCCTAACTAATTTTGTATCAATGATATATTTTAAAATTTGATACATAGATTAAAATTTTATCTTAAAATTCAATAAACAACCCATGCATCGCACGGGGCACAAAACTAGTTCTTCTAATAAGGGTATTTAAATAATGATGCCCCCAAAACTCACAACCAACATAAGAAAACATCAGCGAGAAATTAAAGCCTGATCGGGCCAGGCTTAGTCCGATTGGCCCTGGTCATAGAGCAATTTTTACCTACATCCCATGGCAGGGAACACTGTCTGCACCCCCAGTCCTCCGCGCGTGCCCTGCCCCCGCCCTTTTTTAATTGATGAATTCCCTGCAAATTTTTATAACATGTTCATTTTTGTATTGGTAAATGTTCATTTATGTATCATTAGATGTTTGTTTATAACAAGGAGTTTTTTCAACTTAATATATTTTTTGAATTGTATTTAAAGAATTTTCTATAAATAAAAATGAGAGAAAATTTATTTATAAGAATTACTTCATTCACATCATTTTTATTATAAGAAATAATGCATCATCTAATGTTCATTTTTGTTTATTCGTGTTTCAACAAATGTTTATTTTTGTATCATCAAATGTTCATTTCAAGGGCTATATGTAAGTTTCATAATAAGATGTATGCAAATACATACGTCTTATAATAATTGTACTTATTTAAATAAAACTTGTTAAAAAATAATTTTCAATATAAAATAAATTTAATTTAATTACAATAATAACGCAATTCTATATAAGTATACTATTACATGTAGTTGTTTCATAAACATGAAAGTGAACCAAATGTACACATGTGTCTTGTTAAATGAACATTCTACATTTTGTGTAATAAAGTGTATATATGCATATCCTCCTTGTTGCACCACTAATATATATATATGTGTGTTTTCCATGAAATATATAATCTGAACGCAATATATTTGTCACCTTTAATTTAACTTTCTTACTTGATTATCTTATACAATAAGAAACGATCAAGTTTTTCAAAAAAAAAAAAAAAAATAAAAAAAAAATTAAAAATTAGAGCAACACATTCCAAACAAAAGTTCATTAAATATTAGGATTCAAAATTGAACATTTACGCTTTAATAACAATTGCAAATTTATAAATGAACACGTACAATATAAATATACTAAAAAATATTTCAATATGAAAATGAAAATAATGTATAATATCTAAATGAACATGTATTAAATTCTACATGAACATTTATTAATATGAAAAAGAACATATATAAAATATCCAAATGAATATCTATAAATGTAAATGACCATTAATAATAATAATTAGTATGCCAAAATATAACTTAATATGTATTGATATTATATGTGGATAAAATACCATAAGATTAAATTATATATTTTAAAATAGAATCATCAAAGGTTATGAACAATATGTGATTTATTTTTGAACATTTTTTAATATGTGAATGAACATACATTAATATATGTGTGAATATACACATATCCAAATGAACATCTATGTATCAAATTCGAATAAACATCTATCAATATTAGCGTTAAAATGTATGTAATATAATATTCAAATGATTCTTATGAGCATTTATTTTAATATGAAGTTAATCATGTATTATTATAATTTATGTGGATATTTTCAATATGAGAATAAACATGACGTATAATTCAAATGAACATTTGTTTAAATACTAGTGACCATTCATTAATATCATAATACGTGAATGATCATAAATAAAACTAGGGTAATCTTCTCTTAAGAATGAACGACCCTAATATATCTAAGGTAAGAATGTAAATGATTATTTACTAATATCGTAATGAACATTTATCAAAATAAAAATGAACATTTACCGTAAAATCATTTTCAATATAAACTAATTTAAATCTCATTGATTCTACCAAACTTAACTAATCCAAAATACTAACACAATTATACTCTATACTCAATTTTCAATGGCAAACAATTTCATAATTATATTCCTTATGATTTTTACATATGTAACAAAAATTGGAAAATAACACAAAATATGGTAGAATTTAATTATTTTTGCATAAAAATAAGTGTAATCATAGCACAAAATCGCAAATTAAAATTGAAAAAGTAGGTTTATACACAAAATTGAACTAAAATGAATAAATTATTTAGGGCCTGTTCTCTTTAGATTATTTTCAGTTCAGTTCAGTTCAGTTCATTTCTTAATTTCCTTCTCACATAAAATATTTAGTTCAGTTCAGTTCAGTTCAGCTTAGTTCAGTCAATCAAAATAGGCCCTTACTCTTTCTCGAAATATTGTTGCGATTGAAGAATTTCTTTGCGAATGTTAGACATTTGTAGTATTTTGAAGTAATTTGGATTAATTTTAAAGTGATATTGTTTGGATTTTTTAGTTTTAATGAGAGAGAAAGTCTAGAGAAATTGATGAAGAAGAAGGTTGTAGAGAGAGAAAATGATTTGAAATGGGATTTTTTTTTTAATTTGTATGTATTGTGCAGTTAGTGGGGAGGGGTTGAAGTTTTTTCTTTTAGTGGGGAGGCTAAGGGCTATATAATAATTTAATTGGGGGGGGTGTAGGTAGTTTTGCCTGGGGGTGTAGGCGTTAGCTATTAAGCGAGTTGAGTTGTTCTGATCTTGGATTTGTGTGTCTTGGGCTTTGCAACTCCTTGTACTTGGGCTTGCTTGACTTGAGTTCAAGTTTTTCTTTTAGTTTGGTCCGTATTGCTTGTGAGAGCTTTGGACCCTTCTCTTTTTTAATTGAGTCCTTAATCATCGAACTAAATTTCTTTAACTCGATCTTGTGCTTAAAATATTCGGTCATAAAATATGATCAAAATCCAATATCTTTGTAGTGGTTTAATAAGCTCAGGAATTATCATAATTCTGCGAATTCCTACAAATAATACTAACTCTACAAAAACACTAGAAAACGTATATTAATAATAAAAATAGTTCTGTAGAGTTCAAATAAACATAAATATGACCGTTGGACAGGGAATAAAAATATATACAATATAGACTCATCAATACCCTAAAAAATATGTGTTTACATATTTGCCCCTATTAATATGTTTGAGAAGTTTATATTTTATGTTATTTTTTTTATAATTATATTTTCCTACTAAGTACTCTAGATATATCTATATTTACCCTAATTTTTACCGCATCCTTACCAATCAAAATTTAATAGCTATACTAAGTTTTTTACCGCTTCCTCACTAAATCTTAATTAAATAATATGCAGAAGTTTTGAAAATATTACACAGTTACACAATATCCAACCCATTTATTTCCTATATACAAATAGTTTTAATAAAATGTTATGCAAATAATTGTAGAGCATTAGAGCGAATAAAAAATAAATAAAAAAAAACCTCTCCAAAAGACTAACCACATTGTGCACATCGCATGCGTTAGAATCCCTAGTTTTTACATATGAGATAAGTAGAACGAGCCTCACACTCTCACTACGGGAAAGTATAGTCCAATATCTGGTATGGACCATACATGTCCAATACCACATTATAATATTAATTTCCAAACAAAAAGAAAAGGTAAATGAAATTAGAAAAGTTAAAAGGAAGTAAGGTAAAAAGTAAAAAATATAGCCACAATAAAGAAACGGCCAGAGTCCTCTCACTCCTTTCCTTAAACGCCCTTTTCCTCATTTGTTCGGCCATAGTCCTTTGCTCAATGGCAACCGCCGTCCACCTTTTTCTTTCTAGTGTTTGATCTGTGTACTTGGGTACACCATGCACATAAGTGCACCAGGTAAAATTAAAAAAGGCGGAAAGGACATACTAGTGTTTGAAAAATAACATACTAGTATTTGAAAAAGAATAAGTTTGTGTTTGACAAAGAACATGTTATTTTTCATGGTTACTCAAGTGATTGAATTTAAATTTTTTTTATGTACGTACATTAAAGAACATATTGTATAATGTAAAGAGCATATATTTCAAACTCAAAGAATATAATGATCATACTCAAAGAATATATTATGCTCGCGTTCTTTATAAATGTCTATAATGTTCTTTTTTCGCCCATGATATTTAAAATATGCACAATATTCTTTTCGGGTGCACCATGCGTATGGTGCATCCGGGTATACCATAAAAATTCACTTTCTTTCTCCTCTCATCCCAATTTCTTCATCTTCTTTAAGGTATATTTCTTTAACAATATTTATCAAAAACATGAAAGATAAGCCAATTAATTTACTTTGCTTAATGATGTCTTTACATACTCTAAAATAGAAAGGAGAGGGAATTAATCAAATTCCTTATTTTCTCTATTGAACAATGGAAGATATGACATTAAAATGGAGAAATTGAACAAATTTAAATCCCTAAAATAATTGCTAGATGTACGGTAGTTGAAAAGATAAAGCTGTAAACGCTCGTATAATACTGCCTACTGAGGATTATTTGGTGGGAAGGTATGTACTAAATTAGTTTTTAATCCCCCTTTGTGTCTCCGTTTAAATTTACGTCGATCCCAGGAATGCTTTATGGCTGTTGTTTATGTGCAATATTTTGACCTATCTTGTGGATTTCTCACTTATTTTGACTTTGTAATCAACTTGAAAAAGCATGTTCTGTCCTCATTTCAAGGGCCTTGGAGGCCTTGGCACATGCTATTCTAAAAAATATCAAAATTTTGATATAAAATATCTAGGGAAATTTTCTTTGGTAACACTGTATTATTTAATTTTCTCAGGGGTAAATTGTAAAAATTCTTATTATCCTTTGTAAACTTTAATTAGTTATAATTATTCAATTGTGAACTTAATGTAACAATTTAGTGAATGTTTAATCATGGTTAAAATTAAATTCGTAAAATGTCCTTACTTAATACACGCAAATTTCTAAAATGTCAGCATCATGATCATCATCTTCATCCTCTTCTCTTTCTTCCTCCTCACCTTTCTCACTATCATAATACACTTAAATTCACTGCCACCTCTCCCCCGCCCCCCAACGCACGCAGGTGCTGGCGCCTAGTCCCTCCCTCGTCGGTGCACTGACCTCCCCTACCCCTGTCGCTTTTTCCCTCCCCTTGAATCACTACCCCTCCCCGAACAATCCCTCAAATCCTCAATCTATCTTCTTTAACAAAATCCGTTGAATTTCAACTCGAAATCTTCCTAATTTCTGCAATTCCTCCTTCAAATTGTGCTAATTTCCTTTTGTGTTGTACTTAAGGTAAATTACTAAATTATTGCCCCACAAATTAATCAGAAAATCAAACCTAAAAAATTGAATAAGATTCTTGTAGTTGAATTTGGGGAAAGTAAAATTTGACAATTCCTTACGCGTATTAAAGCCATTTTGAAGATTACTACCGCGAAATAAAAAGTTGTGACTTATTACCACAAAAGGTTTTAAAGTTTTATTTTACTACCAACCTCCACTTTAAGTCAATTATGACGTCACTAAATCATGTTTAATCCTTGGTTAAGCAATTTAACTACCTTAAAAAAAAAAAAAAATAGCTCTAACTCATGGTTACCCTTATAACTATCTTAATCAAACCTCCCCTTTTTCATTCTTTCTCCATCTTCACCATTTGTAAAATCCCTCAAATTGGCCATTAATTCTTCTCATCTATCCTTTAATTGATCCAGTTAAGTGTTCAACTTGTTTAATTTCGGTATAAAAAAATCAAACTTTTACTGTTTTCGATTCTAGGGTTTATCGTATTTTAGGGATATTGCAATTGCGATTTTGGTTGATACACATGAGGCTTTTGTATTTTTATAGGAATTAAACTAACTTTATAGGAATTATAAAGTTATTTTTAACTTTATAATTGTACTAGGAAGATGTTTAGGGGGGACAAGGTCGATGGATTGAAAATGTAATTGTGGGTTGAAGGCTTCAATTATGAAGTCTTGGACCAAAGAGAATCCAGGATGAAGGTTCATAACTAGTCTAGATTTTGATGCGGAAAACAATACAAGGTGATGCATATATTTTGTTTGGTATGATGAAGAAATGACAATTTGACAAAGGGACTTAATTTGGGGTTGCTCAAAGAGAAGAAGTCAATTAGCTTGGAGAATAAAATCCTGAAGAAACAAATTGCTGATCCGAATCGTAATGCAAGGAAGATGAAAGTCAAAGTGTCCTTCAATAGAGTTGAAAGTCAGAGAAAGAAATAGAGAGAGAGTGAAAGTGGGTTGGGTTAGGGGGGTAACCATGGGTTAGAGTTATTTTTTTTAGGTAATTAAATTACTTAACTAGGGGTTAAACATCAGTTAGTAATGTCATAATTGACATAAAGTAGAGGTTGGTAGTAAAATAAAATTTTTAAAACCTTTTGTGGTGGTAAGTCAAAAGTTCTATTTTGCATTAATAATTTTCAAAATGGTTTAAATATGCGGTGGTAATGGACAAATTTTCCTTGGGGAAATTAGGTTGATAATCAATTGAATTGAGCGAAAATTGCAGAATTCAGAGATCCAACGATCGCATCGTTGATGCTTCGGAGGCCGGAAATTTTTATTTTTTTTTTCCGATGAGATTTTGGCAACGAAAGACACAAGGCAAGGGAGGGAGTGGGGCTCGGACGGCTGGCGAGGGAGGGGGAGGGGCTGAGACGGCCGGCGAGGGTAGGGGAAGGAGTTGCTGGCGTAAGGGCTTGGTCATGGGATGACGGGGAGCGTTTAGGATATTTCCGATAGGTTTTTTCGGGTGGGTGTAGGGAAATTTGGATGGGTGGTGAAGTTGAGTTAGTTGATGGTGGTGATGCCAATGGTTGGTGGTTCTTGTGGTGATGGCGACTAGGCGATTGCTATTGTTGCTTGGCGCCGACTATGGTTGCTAGCCATTAGTTTTTGGGTTGAAGGCATTTAGAGGGAAAGTTAGAATTAGGGTTAAATTAGTCATTAAGTCTTTAGGGCTAAGTTGATAATTTCATTAATGTCACCATCATATTCGTATAAGTAATTGCAATTTACCAAGGATAATAAGAATTTTTACAAGTTACCATTGAGAAAATAAAAACTTCAGTGTTACCAAAGGGAATTTCCCTATAATATTCATAATTTATTTTAGAATAAAAAAAATTATTAAATGATATTCATCGGAAAAAATCACAAAATTTATCACATAAATACATAAAGTATTTTAATAAAAAAATTACAAACAAACCCATGGCACATCTTATTTCTTATATTTTACATTCGTAGAATGTGCCTCTTAGCTTAGCTTCTATCACTAAATGAAAGTCCAATTACACTTTAAAGGTCAATAATTGCAAGTCTAGATAAACTTTCCAAGCTTATAGAGTTGTGGAAAAATTGTCAGAAACTACTAGGTTAATAGGTAATTTTTTGAACAACTACTTGCTTAAAAGATTATAAAAAAAACTATCCCTCAAATTTAAAAAGTTTGGGTAACACTACCCTGTTTCATTTTTAGGCAGAAAATTTCGGCAAGTAGGGCCCATTTGTTTTTTTTTTCTCCGGTAAAAAACATCATCGCCTTCATATACATTAACTAACCCTCATCTTCTTTGCAAAAAGTCAATCTAAAAAACCAAATCTTTGTGAAAATTTTTAATTGAAGAAGGAAAAACGATTTGGTTTTCACAAAGATTTTGGTGTTTGTTTTTTGGATTAAGTTGTTGCAAAGAAGAGGATGGTTGTCTAATATATACGAATATGAAGATGTTTTTTGGTGTAAAAATAATAATTGGACCCTACTCGCAAGAATTAGTTGTTAGAAAATGAAAAAGGGTAGTGCTGCTCAAACTTTTTAATTTTAGAGGTGTTTTTTTTTTCTTTTTTTAATAATACTTTTAAGCGAGTAATTGTTCACAAATTCACGTGTTAAGAGAGTACTTCCTAACAATTTTTCCTAGAGTTGTTTTTTACCAACAAAACTTCTAGAATTTTTATTCAGCAACATTATTTTGAACTCTGTCAATTCACCCAGATAACAATTGCTTGCGTGTTAGTTAAAGCAGCAAGTGCATTTACAACAACACGAAGTCAATTTTAACTTTATCAGAGAACGAAGAGGTGATATTTTCATTAGGAATAACAAGATCATATATAAATCACCAAATGAACATTTAGTGCTATTTTGGAGTTTTATCAACAATTTTCTTGTTTGGGTAATTATTCAATATTTCAGAGCTTTCAACAATGCTATACATATATAAATAGTTGGAGTCTCACGAATATCATTAGTATAAACTTTGTTAGGGAACTCATGTACCTATTTTATTTGAAGATACTATTATGTATAAAATCATTTTCACTAAGTCAAGTCATCTATTTTATTTTTTTCTTAATGTCATTAATTTGTTAAAAAAAAAATTAATCTCATCCTTCATTCTAATATAATCACGTTAATATGAAAGGTAATACATGCCTTTATTCGAACATAATCCTTCTAAACCTAATCTTGAGCCGATAAAGAAAATATCAACTCTATGGTTGGCTGTAAAACTTTTCTTAACATCATCAAAATTTATATTCACTTTTTCGCAAATTGTAGACCTAATATTTATAATAATTTGTGTTAAGCATAATGAATGCATTATACAATACAATAATATATAAAACTTTTCATAATCTATCATTGATGAGTAAATCTCTAAATAATTCTCAATCACCAATATAAATCTTTTCTAATACTATTTTACAAAAATTTGATAAATCATTAAAAGCTGTGCCTTTAGATTTAAATTCGAAAAAGGTAATAATATAAAGAGAGTTAAAGTGATTGTATCAAGTAACGATTAAAAATATTTTTATTATTTATATAATAATGAATTACTTAATATGGGAAATAAAATACACAATTATTGAGTACTCAATCAACATACATAATTCTATGTTTTGTGTTAATTATATACGGAGTATAATATACCATATATATAGTTAAATGTAATTTGTTAATATATAAATAATTTTATATAATTTGTTAATACATAAATAATTGAATAATTTAAATATTATTTTAAAATTGTTTTTCATGACGCCAATCTTGCAAATATACTAAAGGTTGAATTATTTTGGACAATTAAATCAAATATGTAATATTAAGAAATAACTTATTTTTTTTCCAAAAAAAAAAAGAAATAACGTTTTTTCCCAACACGTAAAGCTGACTTCAAAGATAGATACTCACGGTAATAGTTATTAAATTTTGTGCCATCTAGGATACTGCATAATACCTCATGAACTTTGATGCCAAAATTCAAAAATATCAAATTGTGAATTGAGATATAAACCATCATCTAATAAGTACATTTCCATTTATTAGTTTTTACTTGAGACCTTATACCAATATTAACAAAATGGTCTATCAAAGCAGTTTCTAGCTTTGAAAGTATTAGATTGAGAAGGATCGACTACAATAGATGAAGTATCATATTACAATTTATAGTCATTAAACATTAACTTCATAGTTTCCAACACAAAGTTAATTCTTCTCGGGGACTCTACACTTTCATATTCTACCTCCGATTATTTTTTAGTTGCAAGTTTGGGGTATTATTTGAGAGATATAAAATATTCCAAAGTTGCAACTAAAAAAAACAGGAGGTAGTAACTTACTAAAATAATATTCCATAAATTCCACCTCGTACCTAGCATCAAGAATGGTGGCACATGACAATACAAATTGTAATTTGACCAATACTTGTCAAATTTTACAAGCATTAGTTGCACTATTTTCCTTTAAATAATCATAAAGATATTTATTTGCTTAAAAAAATGGCGATGCACCATCCATGCACCTTTAAAAACACATTAGAAATAGGATAATTGTAGACACCTAAAAATGTCTCCCCAAAACCCGATGATGAACACCCTTTCACCGCTTATTGGTCGGGTTGAGATTTAATCTTTGGTGTACTTAAATTCATGTTTTCATTCAATACATTTCATAAACCAATCCAATTCATAGCTCATTTCCCTAAACCATAACTTACTTTCCACTTTTCGTGTCCACATCACAAAAACGAGAGAAACTGATTTTGTGGTCCTATAATTTTGATCCAATTATTATTTGGTTGGATAGGCCTTGAAATAAGCTTTCCAACAATATATCATAAGCCCAATTCCGATTTAAAACGAAGAAGATATGAGCAAAATACTAAACTTGGCCCAAAATCGACACCCTTTCACTAAAACAGTCATATCTTAAAATATAAAAATTATTTATACCTGATTCAAATTGGGTTGGAAAGTAAACTTGATAAGTTTTCCAATGATATATTATATTCCTTATTCCGAGTTACGGATCAAAAGTTATCATAGTTTTAAAAACGCGTAAAAAACTGGAATTATTGCGCAGTAGCTAAAATGCTGCGACGCGGCAAAGGCTGACGTGGCACGGTGCATATTGTCGTGACACGGTACTCTACACCGTGTCACGGTGCCTTTTTCGTGTATTTTCCATATTTCCTCACGCATTTCGAATAAAAAAGTACACCGTAATACGGCGCCACGTGCCGCGCCACGGTGGAATTTGCCGCGTCACGGCATTTTCTGCCATGTCACGGTACATATGGCATGTCATGGACTTTTCACGTATTTTCTCCGCGTAAAACCTACACGCGTTTTATCTTTTTAGGGCAGTTACTTTGCCGCGTCGCGACATATTTTGTCGTGTCACGGCAGACTTTGCCGTGTCTCATCAACCTCTGCCGTGTCACGGCGCCCCAAAACTAGGGTTTTATCTTTTTAGGGTTCCGTGTGTTCACCCTACTCATTTCCTCTATAAATACCCCCCTCCTTTCTGCAATTCGGGGCACCAAAAGTCATTCTCTCCCTCTACACCAACAATCATTCTCTTCTCTCTTTCTCTCTTGTTTTAGCCTAAACCATAGCCACCTTATTCTTCCATAATAGTTCCCCTAAGCACTCAAAGGAGTTCATACAACACCCGAGGTTCCGTCCTTAGATCAAGGCGTGAAAGGTATAATTAACTGAGGGTTTGGACCAAATCAACTCTACTTTTAATTTAATTTAATTTCAATTTGATTTATTTTTATTGAAGTTACTAACAATTTATTCATGATGTAGCAATTTTAAGGAACGCGCGTAATGTGAGTAATTAATTAATTTAATTACTTATTTTATTTTAATATTGCTACTATCATGATTAAGTTAATTTATATTTGATTTGACTAACAATTTATTGTTGAATTGCTTCCAATATTAATGTTAATTCTATGGTTATTATGATCACCATATTGCATGTTTAAAGGGAATATGTAATTGAAATATCACGCCTAATAAGATAATTTGGACGAGTGGTTTAGGTTCCTTTTTAATCTTGTTGTTTAATCAAGTGATCACAATATTTTAGAATTATATGTTGCATTAATATTCAACCAATTTAGCATAATAATAGTTTGGAGCAAATTGAATCTTTGTTTGTATGCCTTTGAGATCACAAGAATGCTTTTCACCATAAGAATCGAGTAGAGGTCAATACGGGCGAATGTGACTCCATGACTCACTTCGTACCATCATCCCCGATCCTCCTTTTGTGGTTCCGAACCATATGGAGTTAGTAATCTCATGGATTATGAATGGGGTGTAACCTTCACGGGTCAATCGTTGTTGCCTATTGTTGTCCCTTTATTCGTGGTTGCCTTTTATGATCCGTGAACGGTTTACAAGTTCCTTAAAAACTTGTTGGCGACTCCCTACTTTTCTTTGTCCCTAATCGTATATGTTAACTCCCACTTCCTATGAGTGCCAAGCATATTCACAACATGCTTACGTAGGCACACTTCAAACGATGCCTACAATAATCTACCAGTGAAAAAATACAAGCAACCTTATAAAACAAATACAAAAAATTGTGAACACTTACTTCTTCCCTCTTATCTTCAAAAGGAATAGGAAAAATTGTCAAAAATAATACAAACTTTTAGCGGTCCGCTAAAAACAAGTTAAACTTATGATTATTTCTAAATAATACAACCTTTAGGAGATTTTTGCTTAAAACAAGTTATAACCAGTTAGTAACTTGGTTAACAGGTTTTACGGGACATGTATCAAAATTTTATTGGTTTAGCAATATAATATGATTATTTATTTAATATTTTTAAAAGATTGAAAATTATATTATTATTATTATCATTATGAATTTTTATTTTAAAAAAAACAATCACCAGTCACCCTTGCCTCCCTTATGATCGGCGACCCTACTTCTAGCGGCATTCCCACCCCTCCCTTTCCAACGACTTCACCACACCTCAAACCTCACAAATCCTCTAAGAAATCCGCAACAATCCCCACCTCGCCTTCTGCTACTTCCACTTCACTACACGTCACTACCATTGTCCCTCCTCCTTTCATTTTTAGACCACCATTATTCATATCTAAGCTCGTGGTCGCCATAAAACCTGGGCCAAATCGCTATTAAGTCGGCGATTAGGGAGTTTGATTTGATGGGTATTGAAGATTCTCAAGAATTTTGTGGGAAGAAGTGTAAATTTTTTAAGGCTTTGGTTGAATATTACAAGGAATGTGATTCTACCCTTTTTGTGTTCGACATATTGATTGTTTCCCTTTTAGAAATGAATAAATTAGACCAATGATTGTTAGGATGTTCCATAACTGTGGAATTTGTGTGGGTTTTCATGGTGAGGGAGGGGGATTTTGTTGATGGTGGTTCGGGAAAGGGGAGGGAGGTTTGTTATTCCACTACCTTTAAGCGGTCTGCCAAGAATAACACCACCTTTTGATTTAACCACAATAACACCACCTTTCATGTACTTCTTCCCTAAATGGTACAAATTAATGGGTAACCGGTTTTTGCAGGTAAACTTGGTGACGTGGCATGTGTTTTGGGGTAAAGACAAGGGTTGACTTAACTTTCCCCTCCCCTAAGCCTACGTGGAATATAACCGTTAAGTTATATCCACTTTCCCTATAAATTACCTCCCCTTCCCTGTTTTTTTTCTTCTCAATCTCTTCGTTTTTTCTTTCTCCATCTCCTCTGTTCTTTCATTCTTCTTTCTGAATCATCTCCTTTGTTGTGTTCTCTTTCAAACCTTTCATTATCAATTGAGAATGGCTGCAAGGAGGTCTAATTCATACGCATCAGCTTCATCCTCGAGCAACAGAAGGGTTGTGAATGCGCAAGTTCGCTGCAATTGTGGGAAGGAAGCTTTAATTAAGACAGTGAGAAAGGGCCCTAATTTTGGGATGAAGTTCTATGGGTGTCCTATGTGGCCATTAAGTTTCAGATTATTATTGATATGTTGCAAATTTTTTTTTTTTTTAAAAAGGATTGATATGTTGCAATTGGTAGCTTGTTTATTTAATTTCCTTATGGTTTTGTAATTTGTGTAGGACACTCAGTGTGATTTCTTCAAATGGGTAAATGAGCACACCGATCTTAAAGAGTACCAGTTTAAGTTGTTGGAAAAGGATACTATCATATGCGAATTAGAGGTTGAAAAAAATTTCAGAGATGAAAAAATTAAGAAATTGCAGTTGAAGAAAGCTAATTTGGAGGAAGAATTGAAAGAGGTGAAGAAAGAAGTCATTGAATTAAGGATTGAGAGGCAGAAATTCAGTAGGACTGAAAAAACTTTGTACTTGGCATTGGTGATTTCTTGGATGTTCTTTGTTGTTGTTAATTTCCTTAATTAGGTAGACAAGAAACTAAGGGTTGTAATGGATGCTTTATGGATTTGCTATGTTGAATAATATATGGAATTTGGGTAGTTTTTGTTTACATTTGCACACCTGTTTTGACATACCAAATTAACAGAGTAAGACAATGAATTTGCACAAAATGTGTGTCAAAAATAAAAGAAAACATAAGGACAAATTTTGCACAAAATGATAGGATCTAAAATCCTTCATGATACACATCAAAATAGTGTGCAAATACACATCAAAATAGGCCTTGCATTGTTTAACAACACTTGTTCAACAGTGCACATACACATCAAAATATCAGCAGCATTGTTTAACAGAATAAATACATAATCTAAGTTCTTTCCATCTAAATAAAAGCAAGTAAACATCAGTGGTCTGAATGATGTACAGATAGAAACAACAGAAGAAACTTCAGCACTTCAAGCATTCAGGCTGCACAATAAGATCTGATGGATGCATCATAGTTTAGAAACAGATCTTTGCCTTGATCTTGTACCTGGAACCTGAGACATAAGGATAGAAACATAATGAATGGTTATGAGATTGACATAAAGGCATGAAATTATAAAAAAAAGAACCAGACAATTAGAAAGCAAGTAAGCATACCAGTGTGTTTTCATCATCACCAAGTAACACACCAACTCCAAATGGTGTCTTTGCTCTACCTCTACCCCTTGAATTCCCTCTTCCTTGTCCTACAGCTGGTACATCACCAGATTCAGATCCTCTCCCAGTAACTCCCCTTCCTATGCCTTTCTCTCTCCCTTGTCCTGTAACAGGTGCTTTAGCAGATTGGGAGCCACTCCCTGCTCCTCCCCTTACTTTTCCTCCGTCCCTCCCTCTTCCCTGTCCTGCATCACTTCCAGTTGCAGATTGAGGCACTGTAGAATACTTGCCTCTTCCTACATTACTTTGTGATCTAGTAAGGGTTTGGGAGACTGTTCTAGCACCCTCACCAGAAAGAATCATCCTTCCACCCCTGCCTAACTGAGTAGGCTGTGCAGAAGTGTTATGATGGGCAGAGGTTGCTGTTGGAGTAGGTCCTGTTGCTGGAGTTGAAGTTGAAGCTAACAGGGATTGTGGCTATTGTTGTTCAGGAGTTGATGATGCACCTCTTGGTCTTCCCTTAGCCTTTTTTGCTGGTGGTTGTGTTGGTTCAGAGTCCTTCTCTTGGTAGCCCCTTTTATTATGCCCCTTCTTGTTGCAAATGGAACAGGTCATTTCTATGCCTGACTTACACAAAGAACCTGACTTCTTAGGATTCTCAAGAGGATGTTTAATCCTGTTCTTTCTTGGCCTGCCAGGACCAATCTTGATTGGTGGGGGGTCCAAATTGCATGGAATCCTTGGCCAATACCTCTCCCCTTCACAAGGAGGTATAGAACCACTATACACCTTCTTATATGTTTCCACTTTGTAGCATTCATCAACAAAAGCCTCAGGTTCTTTATTTTGAAAATAAATGCAAGCAATAGCATGGCAGCATGGAATGCCTACCATATTCCACTTTCTAAAACTACAACTCCTACCAACTAAGTCTACATTATCCTGATCAAAGTAATATCTGACATTAAACTTACTCTTAGAGGAAAGCATTACATCACAGTTAGCTGCCTTTTCCTTCTCTTTCTCTAACCTAGCTTGTACTCTAGGACAAATTACAGAAGTCCATTTTTCCATTTCTTGTCTTTTTTTCACTAACCTCTGCATCAATGCTACCCTAATATCCTCTAAAATGAAAATTAAGTGCTTAGTCCTAGCATTAATGGTGTAAGAATTAAATGTTTCTGCCATATTGTTTGTGATAGCATCAGTTTTTATGCATGGCTTAATGAATGCTCTACAGAAGAAATTAGGATTATACTTCCTAAATGCAAGAGCAGCTTCTGGATTCATTTCATTCAATTCATCTATTACCTCATAAAAATCAGCTTCATATAGCATTTGGCTATCTTCCAGAATTGAAGCTTCATCTCATCTCCTTTATAGGTCCTGTGCCATAGGGCATAAATATGCCTGGCACAGTGTCTATGCTCTGCCTTTGGGAGCACCCCATCAACATCAGTTAGTATAGCCTACAGAAACAACATCAAAAAAGCAAAAAATAAGCATAACTTTGATCAATGAAACCAAAAAACAAATGAAGCAACTAAGGAAAAAGTTTTACCTGATGCTCATCTGAAATCACAGCAATTCCTTCACCATCTCCTAGGTCTAAGAAAGACTTAAGATGGTTGAAGAACCACTCCCATGAAAGACTGTTCTCCCTCTCCACCAAAGCCCAACATACAGGATACATTTGCTCATTAGGGTCCCTAGAAACAACACTCAAAATCTGACCCCCTAAGAAAGTCTTCAAAAAAGCTGCATCAACACATATGACGCTCTTACATCTTATTTTCCAACCCTCTTTAACACCATCAAAACTAGTGAAATTTTTTTGAAACATTGGGTTAGAAGTATTAGGTTGTGGAGCAACCAACTCCAAGACAATCTTTGGACTTTCAGCTTGCAATGCCTTCAAGTAACTCTCAACCTTCATGTAATGCTCTTTCATAGAGCCATGCAACATTCTGTGTGCCCTATACTTGACTTTGTATGCAAATTCCCTGAACACAATCATTTTGTAAGCTCTTCTTACAGTTTCAACAATCTCTTTAGCTGGCCAATGCGGCCTAGCTTTGAAAACTTCAAGCAACTATTTTGCCACCCAGTTGTTTTAAGTTGCCTATTCTTACCCATATTCCTATGGCATGTATGTGAATCAACTACAGTGTTCACCAGCCATGTTGAATCCCTTGAATGCATGGAACAGTACACATTAAAGGAGCAATCTCCCACACATTTAACTCCCAACCTCTACCTGCCTTTCTAACTCACAGTGTATTTCAAATCCCTCCCTTGCATAACTTCATACTTAGTTACAACATCCTTAAAGTCTAAACTAATTGCAAATCTTTGACCTACATTCCATTTAAACTTTGTGAAATCACCATCACACCTCATTAACCCCCCCCTTGAGACCATCTACCTCATCATCACTGCCAATTGGGGTGTCAATGTCTTCATCCTCATCACAATCACTTCTCAAACCACCTTCTGATGCTACAGCTTGGTCAACACCACTTTCAGCAACAACCTTCCCCTCACAGACTTCCTTTTCCAACTTCTCAGCTACTTAAAGTATCCTAGTGTTGCAATCCTTCACTCTATTCATTGCTTCCCTTAGCTCATCATCACTCTCATCAGTTTCTGCTTCAATGAATTGAGTTTCTTCTAGATCTTCAGCTGCCTCAGCTTCTAGATCTTTATCACCTACTGTAAATACACCCTCATCTTGTACACCCTCCTCTTGTTTGTCTATATCACCTTCTCCCTCATCCTCAGGCTCATAAGTTGGATCTCCTTTATCACTGGACTCACCATCACAACGTAGTAGATCATGCTATTTCAAAGGGCTATCTGGCATTGTATCCTCCCAATCATAGTCATCCAAGAAGTTTGTGTTAACATTAGGCAACTCACCAGTTGATATAAACTCTAAAGATGGGAATTGAGAAAGGTTTGGAAACTCATTTTGGCTAAAGCTAGGGATTTCAGAATAAGGTATGGGGGGTTCAGGTTCTTTATACTTGGGATTTAGTTGTGCTGGTTTAATCGTGGTGGTTAGGTCAGTGTGTTGTGATGAAGATGTAGGTGGTTTTTGGGGAAGGTAGGAATCTTTTTTAAAAGATGATGTGGTGGATGCTTTTGGTGATGATATGGCAGCATCTTTCTTTTGACCAGGACTAGTATTTGGGGATGTGACCAACTTTGTCTGTGGTCCCTTCTTAGGGGTCAATTTTTTTTCTTTTGTTGACTTTAGCTGGGGGATATCAAGTGTTTTGTCTGTTGTTTTGGATTGGGGAGATATGCTAACATCACTTTCCTTTTGGACAGGTTGGCTCACACAAGTTTCCTCAATCTGACTAGGCTGGACATGTGCATGAATGGTGTCATAATTATACTGCACTACATACACAACAATACCCTTATGTTTAACACCTAACTCACTCATCACTCTACACTCTGCATCTCCATGTATTACTCTCAAACCATTATCCACATTCAAACCAGGAATTTGATAAAACAACTGATTCACCCAATCAAGCCCACTTTGCTTGCCAAACTCAAGTAACTCCCAATAAACAGAGTTCATCTGGGTCTATAACAAAATTAGTACACTCCCCACCATTATACTCCAATTCACCATTCTTACCCAATTCAAACTAACCCCCATGCCAGAATTTGACAGTCAAACTGTCAAATGGATTACTCTTTGCAATCTATAATTACACAACACAATTAGGCTACAAACAACAGCACATGCATCACATCAATACTTCACCAAAACCCTAATCAATCACCAATAACATAACTAATCAAAAGATATTTATCACAACATGCATTCCATATAAAAGTTCTAACCTCCTAACTCCAATAATTACCCAGCATAATTATAATCAAGTAAAAAAACTAAATTACATGATAAATCACTTCAAATTGAAATTTAAATGCACGAAATTCCTAATTCAAACCATCACAATCAATTTCACAGATTTTTAGCAAGAAAAACATACCTTTTTTTTAGGCATTTACACAAAAGATCGAAACTTTTCTTCCTTCACTTTGCAGCACAATCGTACTCAATCAATGGAGTTGCTTTCCACAATTAATTTGATTTGCAATTCAATTTGGTTGCTTCAGTTTTTCAGAGAGAAGACATGGGGAAAGAGTGAAATTGAGAGAAAAATGAATTAAAGTGGGAAATAGAGAGTGGTTGGGGAATTTAATTCCACGTAGGCTTAGGGGAGGGGAGTTAAGTCAATCCTTGACTTTATCCCAACGTACATGACACGTCACCAAGTTAACCTGCAAAAACAAGTTACCCATTAATTTGTACCATTTAGGGAAGAAGTACATGAAAGGTGGTGTTATTGTGGAATAATCAAAAGGTGGTGTTATTCTTGGCAGACCGCTTAAAGGTGGTGTTATTTTTAGCAAATTTTCCAAAAAAAATTGTTAAATGAATTTATCTTTAAAAAAGAAACATGTTAACCGATCATATAAGTTGTAGGTATAATACATCATTTAAAGAAGAAACACCCTAAAGTTTGTATTATTCAGAAATAATAAAAAGTTTGACTTATTTTTAGTGGACCACTCAAAGTTTGTATTATTTTTGACAATTTTTCCAGAGGAATATATGATTAAAATGAAGTAGGACTAGATCACAAGTGAATAAAATATCTTTAAAGTAAAGAAAATGCCGATCATTGTATAAGTGGAATTTCAACACAGCTCGTCTTGTGTGCGGCCGACCACACTGTGTGGCCACTTAAAGTAACTCCTATAACATTGATTAAGTAACCCTTGTAATACCGATCGAGTAACCCCTATAACACTGACCGAGTAATTCTATAACACTGATGAAGTAACCCCTTTAACACTGATCAAGTAACCCCCATTACACTAGTGAAGTAACCTTTATAGTGGTTGGCCACACGGTGTGGCCAGCCACATATAAGACTTTGTGATTTCAGCAAACTTGCATATCAAGGTTCAATTTCCTTTTTACATCTAGGTGAAATATCTTCTCCGCACAATCATAAAATTCTTCACTTCTATGAAAATATTTAGTGATCAACTTTATCAATGAAAGAAATTTTTCCAAAATTCCACTAATACAAGTCGGTCCTTTTTGCATAATAAGATTAACAATATACACACAACATCACACATAAAATAATGTCTTATCACAACTTAACCCTCCTCTAGGAACAAGACGTCTCTTCAAACAAGATATCATCACATCATTATAAATTGCATTGTCAATGGTGATAGAGAGTAAGGGTGTCAAATCGGGTACCCAATTGGAGTTTGGATTGACCCAGGACGGGTCGAGATGTTTGGGTCGGGTAATGATTGGTCATTTTAATCTAACAAACCAAATCAAATCAGGTTGAGCTTAATTAGATATGGGTTAAAGTTGAGTTCAAGAATGGTCGAATACAAATTGAACTTGGGAAAAGCCAAATTTGGGTCGAGTCATATCCAGTTAAGATGAACTCAGATTTGGATTTTATCAGGATTATTTGGGTCAAAATGGATTTATTTGACTTTGGATCAGGTCACTTTGAATTCCATTAGATCTCGATTTAAATCAATTAAGTTCCGATTAAAATTTGATGAATCTGGTTACTTCGATTATTAGCTCATTCTCAGTTAAAATTACTTTAGTTTCAGTTTTAAAGTCAACTAATTTTAATTTGGTCAATCTTAATTCAAATCGTTTTAGCTATATTATAATATATTTATATACGTCATGTATTTTTTTTTTAATTTTTTTTTTTTTTTTTTTTTTTTTTTTTTTTTTTTTGGTTATCGAAGATTTTCATTCATATATAGTATGTTGGGTTTCATTTAATTAAGTTTCTTATTGGCTTATTAGAATTGTTATAAGATTGACAACTTAAGGAATTGCATGAAATGACTATGTATCGCTTTGATCGGGAGATTATCACATCATTGTAAAATGTCTTTTTGCTTACCGTTTTGCGTTTATCGTTGTCTTTGCAGCTAATTATCATCGTTAAATCATTGACAACTTGATTATTAGAAGTATTAAGATTGTTTATTATATATTAGCATGTAAATCGTTATTAAGAATACAAGTTCTTCAAATATTATTAATGTTTGAATTTTGTTACTGTTAATGAAGTTATACCTCTCCATTTCGTAATAATCGCAACACATTTATTTTACGTTGGTTTCATAATAATTATAACACTTTATTGAGTAAGGACACATTACCAAGGGTCAATAATGAATAAATGTTACTTAAGTTTGACGCTTTACTAAAAACGTATAACTAATATAAGTTTTAATAAAGCTAATAAAGGTTATCCGAATTTAAATAAATTACAACTAAATGTCTAATAAGTTAAATTATGTTCAGGTAAAGGTTTGTTCAATTTACCTTAAATTTTTTTAAAGACGATATGTTCAAATAATATCGTATAATTTTAGATAAGTGTATATAAATTCAGATTAGTTCACATAAATTCAAATTAGTTCAAATAAGTTTAGATAAGTTTGAATAGTTTCAGAAATATTAAGAAAAGTTCAAATAATTTTTGAAATATTCATATTAGTTCTGATAATTTATGTTAAATTAAGATAAGTTACGATAATTTCAAATAAATTCGAATAAGTTCGGATAAATTAATATAAGTTCAGATTATATTAGATAATTAAGATATTTTCTTATAAATTTGAATAAGTTCAGATAATTAAATTAATTCTGATAGGCCTGATTGATATGAGTTCAGATAAATTCAGATAGATTCATAGTTGTTTATATAAATACAGATAAGTTCAATAAAGTTGAAATAAATTCATATTTGTCAAAATCAAGTGAATCACATTAATATATAATATATAATATGTTATAAAATTCAAATTTTATACACTTTAGAAACTCTCTATATATAACTTTTTTATTAGGAACTATATTTTATGGTACCATGATAATTGAGGTTTGTTTGAATTTTGAGTACCAAAATCATGGGCTAATATATCAATCATTGTACTGTCCTTAAAATGTTGACTCTGTTCAAACACTCTTATTGCTTTACCGCACCACTCTTTACTTCTATAGTATCTTAAGTTTTCATATAAATACAATTCACAACTTGGATCATGAGTTATTATTGGTCTGCCTTATTACCAATTACCTTATTCATGATGGGTCATGGGAAATTTTAGTTAGGTTAATAATAGGTTGGGTTTAATAGGATCATGAGTAATTTTGGGTCGGTTTTAATTGGATCATGGGAAGTTTCAAATTGGGTATTTAAAGGTTGGGTAAAAAGAGGTATTTATCGAGTGTAAAAATGGTTTTCGGTAGATTTTGTTTTGACCTAGATCAAATTCGGATTTTATATTTTCGGGTCTTATTGGTTTCGGATTAAATATGAGTCGATTCCAAGTTAAGTTAACGTCAGTTTCAAGTTAACGTCGGGTTGACTCCAGATCAAATTCGGATATAAAATACCCAGGTCTAACTAGTTCGAAAACAGTTCGGTTTCAAGTAAACCTTTTGGGCCGGGTGAGTTTTTGACATCCTTAATAGAGAGTATCCTATAATCTAATTTTCACTAGCTAAGATACATACATATCTCATTAGCAATACTTACCCCATCATATGGAGGAGTCAAGGCCCTAAACCTAAGATTATTCTTTATGGAGTTTCCAAGTATCATCAAGAAAGTAAAAGGTGACACAAATGTAATGTTGTCTAGTATGATTTGATTTCCAATTATAAGTTGTTAAACAAAATCTACCCAAAACATTAGACAAAAAATCTTTCAATTTATCCGTCTCTAAAACATAGGACGACAAAAAAATATTTTTTTGTCGCTGCATGACCAAATGGTATAAACTTAGAGGTAGCTCTTTTCACCATTCTCCTAAATACTTTTTATTCAACCATAGTGAATGAATGGCCTTCTTCTATAATGAAACTAAGAATTTCTTTTCGAAGTTCATTCATGTTAAAAACAAAATTTTCTTTATCACTATCTTCGCCAAATGTAAGTCCTAGAGGCCTATTTGCACATCTCTCTAAATGTTGCTTCAAATAACTTGAGATGACAACTATCATCACAATGTGCAGATAAAATGGAATTACAATGTACAAATTTGGCAATTCTATCATCTTGACAATTCATTAAGCTCTCTCCAAACTTTAGACCTCTTCTTTCTCTTTCCTCGTGGAGTGATGCATTCATTATATCCATCACGTGCAGTAGAAGTAGTATTAGTATCATCATCCATATTATTTAACGCACTGCACAATCAAAGATAAATTTTTAAATAACTCTTGATCAAAATCAAACATTGAAACTAATATTGAGATGATGCTTCAACCAAAGATATAATCAAGTAATAATTCATGCAAAATTATTTCTATGTAAATGAAATTTGGCAATGGGTATGCAAAATCATTTACTTGGTTATGTCCTACTCCATTGGAAAATTATTATTCTACTAATCATCACTAAATAAAGTTAAGAAAAATGGACTTCATATTGCTCTGCTCCTCAAAGTTTTTCCTGTAAAACACACAAAAAAATGACCGAAATTAGGAAATAAAGCACAATGTCATCACTGTTGTGCAATATACAGAGGAAATTTATCAATGGACATACATGCTTGTCTTCATCCTTGTCATCTGATTTGTCAGCATCGGCATCAGAGTCGTCAGCATCAGCATCAGAGTCGTCAGCATCAGCATCAGCTTTATCTTCATCTTCATCCTCAGCCTGGAGAAACCATGAAAAAATAAGGGGCTTGCCCACTAACATTTTTCTCAAGAAAGAATTGAAAAGTATACTCAGACTAGAGATTTAATTTTAATACTTACATTAGAATCAATGGGGCTGTCCTTGGTTTCCTGCTTGGATTATCAAAATTGAGTCAGTATACATATATAATTCATGTGATAATGAAAAGAATAATCACCGCACCACCATGACAACCATACAGGAAAACAATCCACAACATCAAGCTAAACACAAGCCAATTATAAGTTGTTAAACAAAATCTACCCAAAACATCACACAAAAAATCTTTCAATTTATCCATCTCTAAAACATAGGATGACAAAAAATCTCTTTTTGTCGTTGCACGACCAAATGGTATAAACTTAGAAGTACCTCTTTTCACCATTCTCCAAAATACTTTTTATTCAACCACAGTAAATGAATGACTTTCTTCTACAATGAAATTAATAATCTCTTTTCGAAGTTCATTCATGTCAAAAACAAAATTTTCTTTAGGAAAATTTGCCCAAAATAACACCACCTTTGGGCGGTTTTCCAATAACATCAAGACCTTTTGATTATTCCAAAATAACACCACCTTTCACATGCATTTGCCAAAAATGAAACAAAAAATCGGTCAAATGTTTTACAATTAACCTTGGGAAACGTGTCCCCGTATGATTGGTCAGTTTATTTTTTAAAAAAATTTTGATTTAAAAAAAAACCTAAAAATTAAAAAAAAATAAAAACCCCTTTTCCCACATTCATAGCCCCCTCTGCCCATCCCTTTGCATTGACATCCACCACTCACATGAAACCACCCTCTCCCCGGTCCCCTTCCTAGTTTCCGGCACCCCTTCTCTTCCTGACACCATTTTCGGCACCCCCTTCCTTCCCGACCCCATTTTCGGCACCCCCCTCCCCTTCCTAACCCTGTTTGCGGCACCCCCCCTCCCTTTCCCGACCTTTTTCCGACGCCCCCTCCATTCCCCTTTTCTGATTTCAGCCCCTCCCTTCTTTGTTCTCGATATCAGCCCCCCTCCCTTTCCCTTAGCAAATTTCAACCCCTTTCCCTTTATCTTCCCTGATTTTGAGCCCCTCCACTCTACATAAAGGCAATTCCGGTTGGTTAGGGTTTTGAGGAGGTGGTTTTAGGGAAGGAGAAAGGTAGTCGGGTGCCAGAAATGGGGAGGGGAAGGGAAGAAGAGGCTGGGCAATGGAGGTGGTGGGGCTGGGTTAGGGTTTTTTTTATTCATTTTATGCTTTTTATTTTAATTATTTTTATGTTTTTCTTTTAATTTTTAAATCAAAATTATATATAAAATAGAATAAACCAATGATATTGTGACACGTGTCACAGCTAACCTGTAAACTAGGTTACTAACCGGTTTTTTTTTTCATTTTTGGCAAATGCATGTGAAAGGTGGTGTTATTTTGGAATAATCAAAAGGTCGTGCTATTATTGGAAGACCTCCCAAAGGTGGTGTTATTTTGTGCGAATTTTCCTTTTCTTAATCACTATCTTCGCCAAATGTAAGTCTTAGAGGCCTATTTGCACATCTCCCTGAATGTTGCTTCAAATAATTTATGATGACAACTATCATCACGATGTGCAGATAAAATGGAATTACAGTGTACGCATTTGGCAATTCTATCATCTTGACAATTCATTAAGCTCTCTCCAAACTTTAGACCTCTTCTTTCTCTTTCCTAGTGGAGTGATGTATTCAATATATCCATCATGTGCAGTAGAAGTATTAGTATCATCATCCATATTAAGTAACGCACTGCACAATCAAAGATAATATTTTAAATAACTCTTGATCAAAATAAAACATTGAAACTGATATTGAGATGATGCTTCAACCAAAGATATAATCAAGTAGTAATTCATGCAAAATTATTTCTATGTAAATGAAATTTGGAAATGGGTATGCAAAAGCTAAGTAATGCGACACATAAAATTTGATTGTAAATTCGTAAAAAAAAAAAAAAAAAAAAAAAAAAAAAAAAAAAAAATCAAGCACTGCAAATGATAAACCCTAATTACTTATTCATTCATCTCAAATCATCACATATATAATCAAGAATTGCGTAAATATATAGTTTAATTTTGCTCGAAGTTTATAGCATTCCAAAAAGAAACCCTAAATATGAAATAATTAGACCTGAAAATTGAGGTTTAATTGATCGATACATCAGCAACGATTAAACTCACCTACTAAACAACCAAATGTTTGCCAATTTGTCATCCCCAAATTTCTCTATCATATAGCAAAATAATAAAAATGAAAAGAACCCTAAATCGACTATTCTGACAATCAAATCAACAATAAACCCTGGATTGTAAAATTGATATTCGATAAATTAGAAATAAAAAATAAAACATCTTACCTCGGATTCTGCTTCAATGCAGGAGAAAGAATCGAGAAGACGCTTCAATGGTGAATTTAGAGTAAGCACTTTTATGGAGAATCTAATATTCGATTGTAAAAATGGGTCGTGTATTATTTTACAGTTAGAGTAAGCCGTGTATTATTTTCATTATTCTTATTGGGTTGCCTATTAGTTTTACTTTAGTTATTGGGCTATAATTGAAGACCTTATAAATACTATAAGATATTAAAATAAAAAAGGGCCAAGACCCTTTAATTATAAGCCCAACCCTTTTTCCATTGGGTTGAAGGAGGAAAGAGAATCCTAAAAGGAAATTGTTAAAGATGAAGAGATTAGAGATGTTTAAGAAATTATTGGAGCAAGAATCCAAAAATGTGGAAATCTTGAAGGTGGTGGTAAATTTAAAGATCAGAAAAGGGAGGGGGTGGGGCGTCGAGATGGGAGAGAGAGATAGAGAAAGAGAGAGAGAGAGAGAGAGAGGGGGAGAGAGAGAGGGAGGGAGGGTGGGGTCTTCAACGAGGGTGGGGTAATTTGACGTGTTAACCGAAGGCTGGGCGCGATGGCAGCGGATGGGGGTGGGCAAGTGGTTGGAGTTGGTGGGGGAGGGGTTAGTTTAATTTATTACAGTTTAATTATTAAAAAATTAACCAAAAACTCTAAATATAGTTATAAATTTAATAATAAAAAAATGAAAAATAAATATTTAAAAACACCAGTTCTAAACATTTGAATAGGTTTGATACTTAAGCATTGATATCTTTCGATTAAACCAATACATAGTGAAAATTAGGCAACTACTCATGTCAAGTGAGTTAACAAATCTAGAACTCTCTCAACTCAGAAGTTAATCCTAATAACACAATTTTACTATAGGGAATATTTCAAACATCAACTTTGAGCCCCAATGTGGTCATGCTTTTAGGCATGGTGGCGTCTAAAGGGAAGGAAGCTAGAGATAAAAGAGTCGCCAACAAGTTTTAGGAACTTGTAAATCGTTCACGAGTGTGAAGGTTACACCCCATCACGGAGATCGCTAACTCCATAGTGGTCCGGAACCATCACTGGATATTCGGGGATGATGGTATGAATCCAACTTAAAAGAGATTGAACCCGTCCTAATAAATCGGCCTCTACTTAATTCTTATGATATTCACGTGCGTTTTTCGATCAACATACATTCAATAAATTAATCCTAAGCATATTTAATCTACGTTGGTTGATTATTAATGTATACATAAATCTATTATTGGTGATCACTTGAATTAAAATCATATTAAGCCTAAATCAAATTATTTATTATCTTATTAAGCGTGATTTCAAGTATAAATACCCTTTAAACCTGCTGAAAGGGGCGTGATAAAGCAATAATAATAAATCATGCAACATATAATTGACACAACAATCATCATCATCATAATATCATAAAAAATAATTAGCAAAATCCAAGGCATGATACTAAACTATTAATAACAAACCTTAGCATGTCAGTAATTATAAAGATAAAATCTTTATCGTAAACATGATACTAGGAATCAACATAATATTAGAAAACATCCTAACATGATACTAGAAATCATAAAGACATCCTAACATGATACTAGGAATTAAAATAATATTCTAAGCATGATTTCTATATTAAAAGAATAATTAAGCAATCGAATTATTCACTTTGCATGCATTGTATCTCTTTTTATCAAAACAATTCACACGTTAGTAACTTCAAGAAAGATAAAATCAAACAAATAAATAAAATAATAATAATTTAAATATAGATTTAGGACCAAACCTCAGAACTATCAACCTCTTACGTAAAGGTCGAAGATAACTTTGAAAAGGGCTTGTAGTATTCAAGTCTCGTGAATGAGGTATGGTGTTTGTTGAGAAAAGTATCAAAATGGTGAGTGGTCTTGAACACGCCAAGATGTGTTTAGGCTAAGGCTAGGCTAGAAATCAAGAGAGAGAGAAAATAAGCTTTAGCTTAGAGAGGGATTACGATGATGATTGTTAGTGATTAAGCTTGTTGATGATAGAAACCGGGGTGAAACGACCTTTATTTATAAGAAAAAAGAGGGTCGAAAGATTAGAAAAGATTCAAAATCCGACTCGGAGTAAAATAGGTTCTATCGCGACGCGATATTTCCATCGCGACACGATATTTGTATCGCGACGTGTAGACACATGATTGTTTCCCCCCAAAAACCAAACCCATTAATGAGTACCTTTCACGTCTTTGATTATCGATTTAGATGAAAAGTTGAAGAGTCGTGAATTTCTCCATTTCTAACCTTTCCTTAAATGTTTTAATCCAAAATCATTCAGTTCGTATCCTTATAACCATTCATTTCATGTCCTTTTTATTAAATTGTCCAAACCAGTTTATTTTGGTCCATAATCTGGGTCCAATAATTACGTTGTTGGATGGGGTTTTAAAAGAGCTTTCCAACGATGTATTATAAGCCCAAGTCCGAGTTATAAGGAGGAAGTTATGTCTAAAATACTAAAATGGGCCCAAACCGAGTCTTATCTGTGGTCCAATGATCATGTGGAGGGTCCATTAACCTTAACCTCATTCTTAAACCCATTAGGATTTATTACAAGTTTCTAGAATTAGCTAGAAGTTTGTTTTGAGTCCTAAATCCATTAGGATTGATGATTAGCTTTTAAAATCTTCTAGAAGGTTCTAATTTATCCTCTTTTTGAAAAGATAAGGATTAAGAATTTTACACTGAATAAAACATGTGTTTTTAATAGATTTAATTCTGATAAAATAAGGATAAGTAGGGAAATTCGCCTAAACCAATTGGATTGGAAGATGGATTCCGTACGAAATCTATCTTCCAAAAGCATTGTGTGGCGATGGAAATATCACACAACGATATAACCATCATTTTGCGATGAGAGTTGCTTTACTCTGAGTCGGATTCTAACTCTTTTTCTGATCTTTTCCATCGTTTTTCCCTATAAATAGAGGACGTTTTCCCCCGTTTTCAATCATCAACAAGTTTGATCACCAACAATCATCACCTTAATCCCTCTCTAGCACTCCAAAGATTAAAATACTAAACCCGATCAATAATGGCGGTGAAAGGTTATTCATCATTAGGTTTAATTTTGGGGAGACATTTTTAGGTGTCTATAGAAGCCCCACTTTGACTGAGTTTGTAGAAACGTCAGTTTCAAAAACGATAGTTAAAGTAGTCGATAGGGACGGAGAATGATTTAAGACGCTTAGCGATCCTAAATCACTCTGTATATGCCGATACCTGTAGAAAAATGTTAGTTCCATAGATAAAAAGAGAAGGGATAGAATGCTTATCTGACACCATTATATCAGTGACGAATATGTTCGATAGTATCTGATACCAGTGTATTTGTGGCAAATAAATTTGGTAGTTTTCTATGCCTGAAGAAATCCACCGGATGAAGATTGTTGTGATATTTTTCATGCTTGAGGAATGTTGATAGATGGTATAATCACTGACTTCTTCGCCTTGAGAGGTGGCAACGATCGACTATTTTCCATGCCTGAGGAAAAGCTTGTCGGATGATGAGATTGCAAGTCTCTGTGTATCGAGAACCTTGCACCGTGAATCGTCTTCGCCTGGGAGATGATCACTTAATATTTCAAAAATGATAATTGTAGGGAATATTTCAAGCATCCCACACTGGAGCCCCACTGTGATCATACACTTAAGCATGGTGGCGTTCAAAGGGAAGGAAGCTAGAGCAAAAGAGTTGCCAACAAGTTTTAGGAAGTTGTAAACCGTTCACAGGGTGAAGGTTACACCCCTTCACGATCCTAGAGATCGCTAACTCCATAGTGGTCCTAAACCATGACTGGATATTCGGGGATAAAGGTACAAATCTAACCTAAAAGAGATTGAACTTGCCCTAAAAATAGGCCTCTACTTTATTCTTCTCATATTCATGTGCGGTTTCTAACTAACATACAATCATTATATTAACCCTAAACTTGTTTAATCTATATTGGTTGAATATTAATGCACAAACAAATCTATTACTGGCGATCACTTGAATTAAAATCATATTAGCCTAAATAAAATTATTAATTATCTTATAAAGCGTGATTTTAAGTACAAATTCCCTTTTAAACGTGAATTAAAATCATATTAGCCTAAATAATATTAGTAAGATCCTACGCATGATACTAACAAGATTAATAAAAATCCTAGCATGTCACTAAATAATAAAGATTAGAGTTTTAGCCCTAACATGATATTAGAAATAGGAAGCAACCTAAGCATGATACTAGAAATCAATAAATAACATCCTAACACGATACTAGGAATTAATATAATCTAAACATGCTTTCTACAAAATATAGCAATAAAACTACTTACTTTGTTGCCTCGTATCTTTTTCTATCAAAACAATACACACATTAGTAACTTCAATGAAAATATTAAATCAAACAATTAATTTAAATAATTGAAATAAGGATTTGGGACCAAACCCTCAGAAATTATCAACCTTTCAGGTATTGGGCGAAGGAAACTTCGAGCTTGGTTAGGTACGTCTAAGACTCGTGAATGCGGCATTGTATTTTAAAAAGGGAAGGGTGAGTCAGAGGGAGAAAGAAAGAATAAGCTTCTAGCTTTTAGGGAGAGAAAATAGAATTAGATGATTGTTGATGATTAACGTGGAAATAACCCCCTATTTTTAGGGAAAACACCCGGAATGTTTATAAAAGAGTCAGAATTCAACTCAAAGTAAAATTGCCCTTAACGCGATGCGATAGAGCTACCGCGATATGATAGGCCTATCGCGCCGCGATAGACTCCTCGCATTGCGATGGTGCGGCTACGATAAAATAGTTGTACGGAGTCCTTCCCCTAATATAATTAAACGATTAAACTCCGTATTTATCATTAATTTAAGATCATCTTATCATTAAAATATTTGTTTTATTCCAAATAAAATTCATTATCTTTTCTTAACAAAAATAAAGTATAATTATTAATCCTAATTCTATTAGAACTTAAAAGAACCTTCTAGATTATTCTAGAAAATTAAATTCAATCCTAATAAATTTAGGAATAACAATTAATGGGCCCTCCACATGATCATTGAGCCGTGTATAAAATTCATTTAAGGCCCAGTTTAGTATTTTGGCTATAACTTCCTCATTATTCATCGGAATTAGGCTTATAATATATCGTTGGAAAGCTCTTTTCGAGCCCCATCCAACTATACTATTATTGGACCTATATCATGGACCAAACTAAATTGGACAAAAGAAATATTTTTGAAAACAGAAAGAAGTTTTTTTTATTAAAAACAGGTGCATCACCAGGCTCTTTCACATTTCACCTCGTTCGATAATCAAATGATGTGAAAGACATTCATCACTGGGTTTGGTTTTTGGGGAGACACAATCAGCCGTCTACAGAAGCCCCCACTTTGACCGATTTTGGAGAAACACATGTTTCGAAAACAAAAGTCAAAGTAGCGATAGGGACAGAGAATGATTCAGAACGTTCTGCGATCCTAAATCATTCTTTGCAATGCCGATACCTGCAAACTAGCATTATTTAAACTGATAAGAGAGTTAGAAACACGTATCTTGCACCGTCGAGTACACGTCTTTGGGGTAACCGATTTGTCTTGTTGTTGTATTTTTGTGACGATCTCTACAAGCTAGGGAATATCGCCAAAGATCACTCCGCTTGTAGCTGTCTTCACTTTTGTTGTGACAGTCTTCCGCAAGCTAGGGAACACCATCGAAGATAGCTCCACTTGTAGGGATCTTCTACTATTTTTGTGACCATCTTCCGCAAGCTAGGAACATAGTCGGAAATAACTTTACTTGTAGCCAACTCCCATTTCGTGACAATTTTCCACAAGCTAGGGAAAATTGTCAAAGGTGACTCTGCTTGTAGTCATCATCAGTTGTTTGTGACAACCCTTCACATCCTAGGGAACGTCATCGAAGATCATTCTGCTTGTAACGACCCTTAGCTGTTTATGACAACCCTCCACATCTTAGGGAATGTCGTCGAAGATCATTTTTCTTGTAACGATCATCAGTTTACCTATGCTTTGCTTGAATGTCTGCTATGTTGTTGCTTTGTTGTGATTTTTCTATGAACCAATATCTTGGTGCTTGCGATGAACCAATATCTTGGTGCTTGTGATGAGCCAATGTTAGGCGCTTAAACTAAGTGAGACGATCATCATCAGGTCGATCACTTACTGCGACTTTAATCGAGCCGACTACTAATCATGTCATCTTGCTTATAGAGTCTAACTGGCGTACTAAGAAACCTATTTTACTGAATAAGGTCCACATGCATCGCTGAGGAAAGGGAACTATCGCTTGCTGCTACGTGCCATCGCGACGCGCCAGGCCTATCGCGTCGCAATAGCCTTATCGCGTCGCGATGGAGTCGGGTTTTCCGGATTTAAACCATTTCTTCCTCATTTTCGCTGTTTGACTCATTTTTTCGGTTTTGCTCGAAAAAAATTGCCTTGCTCGTTCTTCTTCATTTCTTAACGAAATTTGCTCAAGTTTTTTTTTGCAAATAAGCTTGTCATCTCTAGTTTGCTGATCTATTTAAGTGTTGTTCAAACTCACTCTTTTTCAGGCAAGTTTTGTGTGTTTTTGCCCGCGGATTTTCAAAAATTTCGAAAATAATTTTGCTTGTCTTGCTTTGTTTGCTAGATTTCTTGCCATGAAACCAGTATTTTATGTTCGTATATTTCCTTGGGAGTATTTTGAAACTTTTTTGGCTCAATTTGGCGAAGAAACCAGCAAGTTGCCATTGTTGAACACCTTGAGTTCGTGAATACAATGTGGCTTGTTCTTCATGTTTTTGCTTGCTTTCCATGCTTAATTTGTCACAATATTTGTCATAATATTGCAAGAAATTGTTTGATTGCTCAGAAATGTTGTTATTGTTAAATAAAAAAAACATGCCCTGTTTTAGTACTACGTACTCTGTTTTTGAAAAACATAGTATCATGCGGCTAAGCGAACCTTAGACACTATAGAACCATCAATTTAATATTTTTTACGTTCTTGAACATGATTAGCATGACCCATCGTCGAGATTCTGGCTCTCGTTCTCGTGGGGCTCCCCGAGAGGATGAGCCTGTCCACACAGGCGAGGGGACTTCCACTAGTCTTGGGGAGTTCCCTGAGTGGGATGGGCATACTCTGTACTTCGCGCCCAGGTTCCACATTTTGTAGCTCGTCTGGCACGGCATGACCGACGAGCAGGTTCGTTGCCATGGTTCGGGAAACGATACCATCGGCCATTTGTACGACATATTCGTCATCAACAACGCGGAGCTGCGTGCGCTATGGGAGTCATGTGTCTTGACTCCTTTACTGCAGGCCACTAGGGCTCTTTATTCTTTACAGTCGAGTCGTTTCTTCGTATGAGGTTTGGTGGAGTTCTTTTGGGACACCACCACCACGTTCTATTTTCCATGGGGTGAGATGACCATCACGCCTCTCGACTTCTCTGTGATTACTGGACTGGACTTCCAGTCGACTGTAGTTCCTCTAGGTAGGGATATTACCCTTATGTCACCAGAGGTGGACGAGCTGCTGGGTCCTATTGCCGTTCGGGCCCGTGCTGAGTCGAGATCAGTGCAGATGAGCAGTCGATCCATTCATCGGGCTCTGCTTGCAGAGGCCTTTAGAGATGATGTGACCATCCCTAAGCAGCGGGTGCGTATCTTTGCTTTGATTCTCCTGCCAGGGACCTTTTCTCTTAACAAGGGTAGTCGGGCGCTACTCTACTATCTGCCTGCTCTTTTACGACCTATGAGCGGTCGGGACTTTTGACTGGGCCAGTTTGGCCTATGCTGACTTCCTTCTTGGAATGCGACTCGCCTATCGCTATCGCAGCTACGGGGATGAAGTCACTATTTCTAGCTTCTGGAGGA
This sequence comes from Chenopodium album, assembly GCF_948465745.1. Taxonomy (NCBI): domain Eukaryota; kingdom Viridiplantae; phylum Streptophyta; class Magnoliopsida; order Caryophyllales; family Amaranthaceae; genus Chenopodium; species Chenopodium album. Next base: position 19,467,432 of record NC_137847.1, read on the forward strand.
TCATAGAGGTATATTCTACAACAGAAGCTTAAGTTTCGACATGCGTTAGCTTTTGCTGACCCTTCCCCGTTGTTACAAGTGTGGTTCTATGAGTATCTTCCATCCTTGGTGCCAGCTAGGCCTTCACCACGAGGGCTCCTCATTGCTGCTAGTTAGGGAGGCTGTTATCCTGGCTTGACCACTACCACGCTTGTTCGAGAGGCGCTTCTCTCGGTAGGTATTGCCGTTGCTATTTCCATTTATTCCGTTTAACAGGATTCTGACTCATTGATGTCACTTTTACAAGAGCCTCGGCCTCTTTTCCGTCCATGGGCTGAGTTAGACGTTCCTTCGCGACCTGTCACGTATACATCCCAGCGTCGTTACTTTCAAGGGACATATGACGCTGTGGTGCATTTGGGTGAGGGAGTCGCGATTCAACACTCTACGGAGTTTTTTGTAGTTCTGCGACGTCCTTCACCACACATGATGGATCAGGAGGCTCTTCGGACTCACATAAAGAGGTCACCAGCTGGCGATGGTCGGCAGAGGTATAGTCATCCAACCCAGTACTATGCTAGGAAACTCTTGCCGCAATTGGCTCCACCGCCTTCTATATTGGAGGAGGAGGAAGTGTGCTTTCATCTCTTTTGATTTGTTTACCTTGTGGTAGCTTTTAATGATTTTGACCGTTAGATTTTATCTTTGCAGGGTGCGGCTGCTGCGGAGTTTATACCTCCGCCTATGTCCATCACATATAAGGGATCTTTTGGGCCCATAGAGAAGATGATTCCTCCAGCCCCCAAGGATGGTGTCTGGTGGAGAGATCGATTCCTCGCCGTCAGACTTCGGTGAGTTATCTCTAATCCTTTACTGCATGTATATTTTTTGATTATTTCTAACCTCTTTTAATTTTGCAGTTTTCTCGTGAGGTGATGACGAGGATGGCGAGAGCTATGGACACCTTCTGTTATCAGCTCGTGAGGTTGAGCCACCAGGTGTCGTGTCGTCGTGATGACGATGTGGTAGAGGTATGTCTCCTTACTTGTATTGGGTTAGCTTTAGTCATCTTTCTTTATTTGACTTGGCTTATTTTTCTATTTCAGCCTGTCCCTCCAACGCGTACTCACACGAGACCTGAGGGTAGGAGAGAGAGGTCTGGATCTGGATCGAGACGTCGTTGCACCTCAGTTGATACTTAGGGCAGACGAGAGGGGTCAAATCGCATTATTGTCATAGAGGGTTCTGATTCCTCTACTGAGGAAAAGGTGAGGCAACCCCCCGTTCAGAATACTTCGGTGTCGATTCCTTTCACAGCTGGGGGGACGTACGAGGTTGGCTCGTCGTCGCAGCAGCCACAGCGGCAGGATCCTTAGCAAGGGTGAGCCAAGATGGGTTGTCCCTACTCTTTCAATTCCTCATACTGGAGAGGTTGATGCTGGGCAAGAGATGACTCCGTGGACTTTGCGATTTTATAATACCTTCGGGATTCGTCCTCCGGGATCATAGTTGTACCTGTGTTTTATTTATTTTGACTGTATAGGATTTTGCTATTTGTGTTGTATTATTGACACTTATGCTTCAGCTAGACATATTGTATATATACCTTATTATTATGCCTCTTGCATTTTATTTTTTATTTTATGTGCATGTGAGTGTGTGGAAAATTGTGACAAATTTTTGCGTAGAATTTCTGTCATTTTTATTACTAATGGAGGGTATCTGACTTTCTCCCCCAAAAGAAAAAATGAAAAAATAAAATGAAGTTTGATTAACAATAAGCTTAAATAATTAAACTTAAAAATAATCAATATGGGATAAGTATTTGAAGGAAAGTTGACAAAAATAGGATCGGATAAGGCTTTGAAAGGATCAAAACCGTAAAGTCAAAGTACAAATTTGAATCAAAGTTGGAAAAACACAATCAGCATAACGCGTGATGTTGTCGCAAGCAAAAGTAGGCTATCGCGGCGCGATAAACTTAAATTCCCAAATCCGTCTAGGATTTGGTTTGCGTTAACCCCTGTTTATAAATAGCCCCCAAATCTGCCGATTTCAGCATAATTCGAGCAGATTAAAATATTTAGCTTTTTCACTCGTGAGTGGTGTCGATCTTTGACTGCTACGGATAGGAAAGAGCTTGACTTTTTTCACTTGGGGGGTTTATATGGCATTAAGGGGGTAGATCTTGACATGGACTTTATTCATACCGCCTTAGAATATTGGGATTCGAATACCCATTGCTTTAGGCTAGGTGATGATGAAATTTGCCCTTTACCAAAAGAATTTGGTGACATTCTAGGCTTTCCTTCTTTAAATCTTGCGGTAATTCCTAAGGTGAGCGAATATTACTATAAAAATTTTGAGCGTTTCCTTAACCTTAGGGATAGGGACTTGAAGGATATTGTGCATAGTGATGTGATCAATCTGAAAGAATTTGCACGTTTTTATTTTGATAGACCACGATCTGAGTCTTTTCATGTTTATAAGAGGAGGGCTTTCCTCTTTTACATGTTTAGCCAATATCTCCTCTCAAGTGGAAATATCCATGAGGGTCAAGAAATTTTGGTATCTGTCATGGAGAAAATTGACTTAGGGAGAAATCCGATGCCATTAATTGTTAGAGAAAATATGCTTAGCTTAGATGAATTAAAAAAGGATCCAAAAGCACCTCTTCGAGGTTCTCTAATTTTATTACAGGTAGAAAATCAATACTTTTAATTACAGAAATCAAAAATATTTAATTTTGTATAGTAATACTAATTATTTGCATTAAATTTTTGCAAATTTGGCTAATGGAAAGGCTTGAATTAATTAGCCCTCCTGACAACATTGAAAAGTATACACCAAATTGTCTTGTAAGAAGGAAGAAGTATTTTTCCATAAAGATGGGCCGTCGGGAGTGGAGTAGAATCTTTGAAACTCGTGACTTCTCCATTAAATGGGTTGTTCCTTGGTTGAAAATCGAGAAGATGGTTGGTGTCAATGCTCAACCTCTTTGTCATCTTCCAAGCTTGTCCAAGTCAACTTTTTACTATCCTTCTAGAGTAAGGAGACAATATGGCCTTGCTCAAACCGTTCCTTCCGGGGATCTTCGTCGCCCTTATGAATTTCCCGTTTCACAAGATGTAGAAAGATTTGACGACTCTTGGTGCGCTAGACCTTTGTGGGAAGTTGTTACCCATAAAGTTCCTCCTCCTTTGTCTGAAGATGTGAAGAAGTGGCTACTTGGTAGATCTCAAAAGGATAAGAACAAAGTCCGAAACATGAACAAAGACAAAACTAGTGTTAAATATCGCCTAGGAGATAAGAAAATTCCTCCTAAAGATTGCCTAGGTGCAAGATTTAAATTCAAGACTCCTATTATGCCTAAGAAAAAGAGTGTTGCAAAAGGCAAAGAGAAAAGGAAAGATGACTCTATAGAAAAGAAAGGCATGAGTTGAAAAGAAGATTGGTGTAATGGCCAAGGGAGAAACTATCTCTACAAAAATTTTATGCATATCATCTAAGGGATCCCTATTGGTGAAAGAGATGGATGATGAAGAGGAAGAAGACAAAAATTGGAAGAGGGCTAGAAAAGAGAAGACCGATTAGAGCATTGCTTTACTTCCAATTTATTAGACATTTATTTTATTCTCAAGCCAATTTTATTTTTAAGCTTTTCTTTTAATTTCATCAATAATGTAACTTTATTTTATTAATCATTAATGCAATTTTTTCAACTTTTCAAACTAAATTAACTTTTTATAAAAATTTATTTTATTAAAGCAATGAAAACGACTTAGAATAAATTTCGAAAATAGTTCAAGTACGGAAGTCGAAAATTCTCGAAATACACCGAAATTTGCCTAGGTCGACGAAAATATATTGGCGCTGGAATTTTGAACCCATCGCGGCGCAACATCGCTGTCGCGGTGCGACAGACCTTGTCGTGGCGCGCTGGTCTTGAATTTTTTGCGCGATGCTCTTTCTGCTTTAGCGAGCTGATGCATGAGTGCGCGGTTTGCAAAAATTAAAGTGGCCGCACTCCATAATGGGTTGCCTACGTATCCTTTCCTTAGGAATCAGGCCAAACGTAACTCTTTTTTAGTATACTACTCAAGTTTTCATGGGTAGAATTTCTTAATTTGGTCAAGATTCGTCATATTTGAGAACTCATTACCATCCATATCAGTTAGTTTTGTGGCACCTCCTGATAGGATAGTTTTGACGATGTATGGTCCAGACCATTTAGGCCTAAATTTGCCCCTTGGGTCTAGAACATTTTTCCTTAATGCTTTTAATACCAAGTGTCCTACTTTTATGTTTCTTTTCTTGACCTTCTTATTAAAGTGTCTAGCCATGCGAGTTTGATAGCATTAAGTATGATGTAGAGCCTCTAGTCGTTTTTCATCAAGTAGAATAAGCTCTTCATATCTCGCTCTAGTCCATTCAACCTCATCGAGTTTACTTGCCAACGCGATGCGTAAGAAAGGTATTTCCAGTTCAACAGGTTGTACGGCATCCATTCCATAGACTAAGGAAAATGGCGTATTTCATGTGGATGAACAAATTAAGGTGCGATAACCCCAAAGAGCGAAATGGAGTTTGTCAGGACAATCCTTGTAGTTTTCTGTCATTTTTTCGATGACAGTTTTCAAGTTTTTATTGGCTGCTTCTACTGCGCCATTTGCTTGAGGTCTATATGGGGAAGAGTGATGGTGTTAAATGCCATATTTTTGAAGCAATTCTTCACATTCCGCTTGAAAGTGAGTTCCATTGTCACTTATCATTTCATGTGGGACTCCATATCGAAATATAATGTTTCTCTCGATAAAGAGTGCTACATGCTTTGCGATGAGTTTTGCATATGATGCTACTTAACCCATTTTGTGAAGTAATCAATTGCTACAAGAATGTATTCATGGCCTCTTGTCCCAAGAGGGCTTATTTTTCTAACAATGTCTATTCCCCATGTTGAGAAGGGCCATTGGCACTTATCATTTCATGGAGGAACGTGTTGCATGTTAGCGTATATTTGGCATTTAGGGCATCTTTTTACATATTGATGGCAATCCCTATTCATGGTAGTCCAATAATACCCTTGACGCATTATCTTTTGGACTAGCATTTTGCCATTCATATAAGTTCCACATACTCCTTCATGGATTATTCTCATTGCCCTTTGAGCTTCCTTTTTGCCTACACATAGGAGAGCCCTTCCTTTAGGTACCCTTTTATGTAATTCATCATTTATGAGCACATATTCGGAAGCCTAAAGTCTTAGAGCTCGCTTTGCTCTTTTGTCTGCGTAAAGTGGATCTAAGCTGGTTCATGCTTTTTTTTCTATTGTTAGAGGAATTTGCTCAATTTCCTTATGAATCCTAACCATCGAGGCTAATCTTGCCAAGGCATTAACAAATTGATTCTCTTCTCTTGGTAGATATGCGTATTCTACCTTTTCGAGTTGATTAGTAAGAGTTTCTAGATATGTTTGGTAAGGAGCCAAGCTTTCACTCCTTACTTTCCATCTTTTTGAAATCTGGTTGATGATTGAGGAAGAATCCCCGAATATTCGAAGTTTCTTTACCCCCAATGCCAAAGCTGTTTCGATGCCTACCACACATGCTTCATATTCGGCAGCATTGTTGGTAACGTCGAAATCTAACTTTATTGAGATTGGGACGTGTTATTCTTTAGGTGATATCAATAGTACTCCTACACCACATCCTTTTTTATTGGAGGCTCCGTCGAAGTATAATGTCTAAGTATCATCTTCCGTAACCATCAAATCTTCGTCTGGGAAATCGTTCTCGTGTATTGGTGTCGAATCTTCTATTGGAAAATCCACTAAGAAGTCCGAGACCACTGATCCTTTAATGGCCTTTTGAGGCATAAACCTTACGTCGAATTGGGCTAACTTGACTATCCATCTAGATATTCGCCCATTGAGTGTAGATTTCTCGAATAGATACTTAAGTGGGTCCATTCAAGATACTACATAGACCGTATGGACGAGCATGTAGTGTCTTAGCTTGGTTGTGGCCCACACTAATGCGAGGCACAATTTCTCAAGAGGTGTGTAGCATACTTCATACTCGAGCATCTTTCTACTTAGGTAGTAGATGGCATTTTCATTACCTTCTACTTTTTGTGTAAGCATAGCTCCCATTGTTTCTTTAGTGACTGTTAAATACAATCAAAGAGGGATTCCTGGAAGTGCTGGTGCTAATATAGGAGCATTAGCGAGATAGGCTTTGATCTTATCAAAAGCTTTTTAACACTCCTCGTCCCATATTACTACCACATTCTTTTTGAGCTTCTTAAATATTGGTTCACATATTGTAGTTAGCTTAGATAAGAACCTACTTATGTATTGCAACTGGCCAATAAATCCTCGAATCTGCTTCTCGGTTTTAAGCGGTGGCATTGGTTTTACTCTAGAGCTAATTACATAGCATAAGAGTTTTCCTGAGGTGACTCCAAAAGCACACTTGGCTAGATTTAATCTCATGTTGTATTTCCTTAGCCTTTCGAAGAATTTTCTTAAGGCTATTTGATGTCCTGGACAGTCCTTTGATTTTACAATCATATCGTCTACATACACTTCAACCTCTTTATGCATCATGTCATGAAGCAAGGCAGTCACTGCTCTTTGGTAAGTGGCACCCGTGTTTTTCAACCCGAATGGCATCGCCGTGTAACAGTAAGTGCCCCAAGGTGTTATGAATGTAGTCTTTTCCATGTCTTCTTCAGCCATGAGAATTTGATTGTATCCCGCGTACCCATCCATGAACGAGAGGAGTGCGTGATTTGTTGTGTTATCTACTAAAATGTCGATATGTGATAAAGAGAATTCGTCCTTTGGACTTTCCTTATTTAAATCTCTGTAGTCGACACACATTCTTACCCTTCCATCTTTCTTAGGAACTGGTACCACATTTGCGACCCATTCGAGGTATTTGGATACCTTGATAGAACCTGCAGTTATTTGTGTTTAAACTTCTTCTTTTATCTTAAGAGCTACGTTAGGATTCATTCGACGTAACTTCTGTTTTACAGGTTTCATTCCTGGAATTAATGATATTATGTGTTGAGCTATTTCTCTATTTATTCCTGGCATATCTTCGTATGACCAAGAATACACATCAATGAATTCTTTTATTAGATTAATTAAATCAGTTCATTCTTCTTTGTTAAGAGTAAAACCAATTTTAACTTCTTTTTTAATAGTGGTATCTTTTGAGATATCAACCATTTCGGTGTCTTCTATTACTGGTGTTTTGTTTTCAAGTGTTTCCATTGCTTTAATTATTTCTTTGTCACTTTCATTGTTAGTTAAACAATGCTCATCATCTTGGGTAAGAGAATGACACGAGGAGTAAGCAAATGAAGACATATTATTGAACTCGGAAATCATTACATCAAATAAAGAAACGTCCGTTGGGACTTGACTACTAACTATCCTAGGAGTGGGTTTTAGTCTAGAAGAGATAGAAGGAGACGCAACTATAGAAGGTTTAGAAGACTCGACTACAGAAGTCTTGAATTCAAACTCAGACTCAAACGATTCAAACTCATCGAACATCGTCCTTGTCCTGTTGTTATAGAGATCTTTCTTCCACTTGGTGTAGTCAATTTCATAGTCTTTTGCCATCCTCGAACTAATCCTTCTACCGGACTAATGAGCTTCGTGGGATCAAAGTTTTCACTTTGTAAGACCGTTTATAAGCGCGGAATCATCGTCGATGTGCTTAGGCTCATTCTTTTCGTAGCCAAAGAGGAGTCCCATGACATTAAAGTCAAAGCATGGGGGTGCTTTCTCCTTGTGAATAGGAGTTGGGATCTCATCTAGGAAATTGCAATCCAAAAAGATTTCGAACCCTAGTTGTCTTACCCTATCTTTGACAAAAGGCTTAGGGAATTCATGGCATGGATAATCTTCACCCTATTTTTTGTCCATTTAGAGTGAGAGGGTAATGATCCATTGGGATTGCTTTCTTTTGGGTACGAGCATTTCTCCGTGCATTGAAATTTTCCCGGGCTTGCTATAGTCTTTTGGAGTCGGTTCGAAACCAAGTCCATAAGTATCTAATTTAGGAAGGCCAGGTAATCCCATTTGCGTCACTATTCACTTCTTCTTTCCTAGAATTATTCCAGGAAAGTGCTAATCGGGGTAGACTAGGTTGCCGAGACTACTAACCCTAACCAAATTAATTATTTATAAACCTAGACCTACACTAAACTAGTTAGTGGAAAGTAAAGGGTCAAATCACGAGGACTAAGTGTATTCAATTTATGCTAATTAAATTAGTAGGATGGTCGAAGATAGAAAGAGATTGGACATCTAAACACTACTTAGAGCTAACAACTAAAACTAGGGAAAGTGGAATCCAATTACATTAATGCATTTAACAACGACATTGCAATTAGATGAAAATACCTTAATTAGGAACAATCAACACACTCAACTCACTCTCGCACAATTAAGCATGCTAATTATCCTAATAAGCTAATTCACTCTTGTGCACTAACCTAGCATAGGTATGGAGGAATTTAGACTCTCAAACAACTCACTTTTGCACAATTGATTGAAAGCACAATTAAGAACATAGAATCAATTATCTAGAAAGATTCTAATCCATATAAGCATCATCCATACACAATAATCAAGAACCAATTGCATACAAATCACAATAAATCATTCAATTCATCAACATAATCTTCATCCAATTCCCTATAATAAAATCTAAATTAACATGATAAAGAAGAACATGAAAAGCAAGGTAAAACTAGAATTAAAGATAAAATTAAACTATTAAACTAATTAACAACTCTAATCAATAAACAATTAAACAAAACAAGAAATAAAGGAAAGCAATAAAGATGAGAGAAAGTTAGGAAGACTCATTGAATATATGAGAAGAAAAAATCCACAAATTGCCTTTTCAATCTCTCAAAACTCCATGAAAAATCCAAACTTTCTATCTCTAAAACTACTCCTAAAACTAGTGAGAGAGAGGCTCCTAATTTAACCCTAAGAGAGAAATTAAAAATGAGACTAAAACTAATCTAAGGTGAATAATGTTGAGAGAGTAATAAACCCCAAGTTTTTAAATACAAGCTAAAATATAAGAAAATAAAACTAATCAAATTAATTAAATAACAAAACTAAAATAAAATAAAATAAAATAAAATAAAATAAAGAAAGTAAAAAGGAAAAAGAAATTAAAAAAATGAAAAAAAACCCAAAACCCATGAAATAAAACAAGTCAGACCCCCCCCCCCCCCAATTCCCATCTTCATTCGTTTTGGCTGCTCTGATTTCGGATCTTCACCATCACAGCCGTTCATCAACTTCAATCAACACCATCAAACGGCTCAAAGCTCACCTCTAATCCTCATTAAAATCGTGGCCCTTGGATAATCGACACGAAGCCATCCTAATTCATTAATCCGTACAGAAAAAAGCGTGAAATCGGAGCGGCCGCTCATATTCATCAGAGCGGCCACTCAAGGCCTGTGCTTCGAATTGGTGGAAATGAATGAATGAGGAGCGTCCGCTTCGTATGAACGAGCGCCCGCTCTAATGGGTCATCGAAATAGGGACTGAATTGGTGGTATTTGGCGGGCTGCTCTGTTATGGAAGTCGTTGTTGGCGGTTTTGGCGGCTAACAGCGAGGTAATTGCGGTGGCTGGGTGAGGGAATACGTGAGTGAATGGCTGTAATTCGTGGGCTTGTTGTGGGACGAAATGGAGGTGCTGGTGGTCGTGACGTTTTGGTGGTGATTTTGGTGATGTTGGCTGGGAGAAGAGGTGGTGCGCTGCTGGTGGCAGGTTGTTGCTGTGGATGCAGGGAAGGCAGCAGCGCTAATTAAGTTGCTTGGTGTTCATGGGGGCTGATTTGGGTTGTTTCGTGGGGTTTGTATGGTGGCTGCTGGTGGTGGCTGCTGGTGGTGGCTGGTTGGATGGTGTTGGGTGTTTGGCGTGAGGAAGCAGGGGAGTGTGGTGTAGGATAGGAAAAAGGTGGGGTGAAGGATAGGAAGTAGCGGCTTGGATGCTGGAAGCATGCTTTATGAAAGAGGCAATTGGCATTTGACATTTGACTAAAACCGGAAGCCGCACTCACTTGACATGAAACCAGAACACCTACACCCAAAACTGAGGAAAGGATCTGGACAAAGAAAAGGAAATTAATAATAAAATGAAACTAAATAAACTAAAATAAAATTACGACAAATAAATAAAACTAAAAACTAAAAATTAAATGAAGATAAACAATAAAATAAAATATGAAAATAACCTAAAGCTAATAAAATCCACCAATTAAACCTAAAACGTACCAAAACCACCGAATAAAAATGGAGACTTATTTAAGAGAAACAAGACAAAATAAACATGAAAACGACTCTAAAACTACTCCCTAGGAAATGTCACTCATAAAAAACAAACATGAAAATAAAAGAAAATAAAAGGAAGAATACGAGAAGAAAAATATTAACAAGAACCTACACTAAGAACATTATAAATTAAGAATTATAAAATAAATTACAAAAATAAACTTAAAACTATTAAAAACTACTAAAATACACAAAATAAAGATCAAATAAGGAAAATAAGAGAAAAGAGAGAAATAAAGCGTAAAACTAGGAAAATTATTTAGAAACTAAACCGAAAAATAAACATAAAAATACCCTAAAAGTGACATAAAAGTCAAGTGGTGCCCTTGTTTTCTGAGAATGCCATTGACTATCATGTTCGAATGGAGGTCGTAACGAAGATGGGTCTTTTCATCTTCCTCAACGAAAGAGACATCTTCGGCAATGAAGTCCCATAAGTCTTCATTATTCTCATCATGTTCCACATTTATGAGTGGTTTATCAATTGCTTTGATCCTCATAGGAGAAGCATCGATTATGACAGGAATTCCTCCAACTATAGCTTTCACTTGTTGATGAAGTGATGAAGGGACGACCTTAAGATCATGAAGCCGAGGGCGTCCCAACAATAGGTTGAAAGAGGCTTTGATATCTACCACTTAAAAATTGGTAGCATGCTCAATAACCCCTGTTGTAACATTCATGGTTATAGTCCCAAGGGCTTGGCGATGAGTGTTGTCATAAGCTCTTATGCCTTGCGTAGATGGGGATAAGTCTTCATCCTTTATTCCTAGCATGCTTGCAGTTCTCAGTGGGCAAACATTAATTGCTAATCCATTATCCACAAGGGTCATTGGAACGTTCATCCATTTGCAAACGACTATGAGATTCAAGGCTTTATTATGTTTATCACCTTCAGGAGGCAAATCCTTGTCAGAAAAGGTGATTAGATTGATAGGGCTAGGAAGATCACTCATGAGGAAGTTAGCCAACCCCTCAGGAGTGGATTCTGAATCTATTCCTACCTTAGCTAAAGTATCCATTACTACGATCCTATGCTCGTGGGATGTAGCTAAGAGTTTCCATACATTCATCTCGACCTTAGTCTTTTTTAGTTGTTTGACAACATTGTTGTCTTCTATGATTGGTATGGGAACTTGTTGAGTGGTATAAATGGGTTGTGTTGTGATGGGAGGTTACATTCTCCCTGATCTTGTGAGGACATTGATAGGGGCATCCTCTTCATCCCAAATATCATCGACCGGATTAATTGAGGAGAGTGGAGTTTCTTCTATATCTTTGAGGTAAACGTCCTCATCATCACTTTCACACACTCCATTGATGCTAACATCTTTTTCTGGTCAAATTTGAAACAACTTCTTACTGTCAATTAATCCTTGGACTAAGTCCTTGAATTTAAAACATTACTCTATGGTATGTCCTCCTGATTGATGGTATGGACAGTAGAACCTATCTGTCCTTTTCAGCGATTCAAATGGTCTTGGCTCGAGAGGTTTAATCTTCCCATTCTAGAAGAGCATTTGGAACATGTTCGCATAAGAAGTCCCAATGGGTGTGTATGCCTTATCATTCTTTTGAGGTGGTTCGACTACATTGAAAGAATATGGTTTTCTTTTAGTTGTCTTTGTGGGCTTCACTTTTCAGTGACACGCTTGCTTTGTACCAAATTTTCATGGTCAAGGGCCTCGCGATATAGAGCTATTGCTTCTCTCATTGTGTTTATGAGGAGCCATACCTCCTCTATAGTGGCAGGTTGTTCTCTTGTGGGAAATTGCTCATGGCAACGAAAAAGGTTTCCTCCTCTTCTTCGATAGCGTGAGTCTCTTCGATTGGTTTATTGAGGAATGATGGGTCAGCGTGACCTTCCTCGTCAGAAATCGCCAAAGAGTCTGAAAGTGGGGCACTATTGATACTTGGCTTCTTGCTTGTAGGAGGCAATGGGAGTTTATTGCTATCAATAAGGTCTTGAATAGCTTCTTTTAACTTCCAACAATTCTCAGTGAGATGGCCCCTGCCTTGATGGTACTTGAAATTTGCGTTGGGGTTCCAACTAGCCGTCCTCTTTTCGATTGGTGGATCTTTGAATGGTCCAATAGGAGTTATGAGACCTTTAGCATGAAGACGATCGAATTCCGTGTCATAACTCATGCGGATAGGTGTGAAGTTTCTCCTAAATGGCTTCTTTTGTCCTTCATTGTTCATGGCTAGGACATCGTTCAGATTAAAGATGCTAACATTGTTTGAGTGGGTGGTTTTGAAAGAAGAAGGATTGTCGTTCTTCTTTCCTTTCCAGCCACTGTTAGAGTTGCTAGCAGCTTTTTGTTTTGCGAGGTCGTCTTCGATATCAATTCCTATATCATAGACGGCCTTGAAAGTACTCAAATTGCTTTGATATTTGAGATGTTTTGAGCACTTTTCTTGGAGGTTCGTGATGAACAACCTCACAGATTCTTTTTAGTAGGAAATTCAACCATTTTAGCGGAAGTTTCCCTCCACTTGTTGAAAAAGGAAGTGAATCCTTCGTTCTCTTTCTATTTCAACATCTCAAGTTCTCTATGGTCAGTTTCAACTTGAATGTTACACTTGTATCTATCAATGAAAGCGTTTGTTAAAGAGTCCCAAGAGGAGATTTTCTCCTTATCAAGGGAGAAGAACCACCGCTGACAAACAGTTTCTAAAGATAGTGAGAACAGCGAATGGAAAGCTTTCCTATCAATACCCTTAATGTTCATTATTGTTTTGAAAGCTCTTAAATGAAAGTAAGGGTTGTCAATTAGCTTGAATCTAGGGATGTCATTGGCATCGAATTTCTGTGGAAGAAATTCCTTGTCCACCAAGACACTTTGTGAGCTAATCCCTTGAAACTTGTAATCATTGGAGATTTTTCTCAAGCTCTCTTCCATTTGATTAAACTGTTGTTGTTTTGCAGGGTCATTGACTTGAGGAGCGAAAGTTTTAAGCATCTCGGTCAAGCTAGCCATGTTCTGCCTTAATTCATTAACTTCTTCTTGGTTTTTCATTTTCTTCTTAACCTTTATTTTTTGTCAAATCAGTTTATCAAAAAGTAAGACTTGGACGAAAGTTTTTTCTTTGATTAGTCTCCCTTCCTTTCTTGACCAAGCGTTGTAAATATTAAACCATTTTTGACTTAATGACTTGACTTAAATTGACTGTGACTTTATTAGTTTTAAAAACAAAAGCAAAAATAGGGTGCATACTTTTTGGGATATGGGGTTCAAACAACATGGTTATGTTGGGAGGATTAATATCCGACTTACCCACCTAAAAAAATGACGGAAAACACGCACACAAGACTCTCTAGACATGTTCATAGTGAAACATATATACAAAGTGTGTGCTTTTAAGAGTGAGTGAGAGTGGCATGCTTTGACACTTGTGTAAGACCATGGGACTATGTGCCTAGACAGAATCAAGGACTAAATAAAACTTTAGCTGTTAACAAACTAATTAATTAGACTCAACGTGAGGACTTAATTAGAAAACTGAACCATCGCAGAAGCAACGGAACTGTCGCGATGCGCCAGAGCCATCGCAGTGCGATAATGTTATCGCATCGCGATGGACACTTTCGTGTCGCGCCACAGGTCAAACTTTCGCGTCATTACTGAAACGTCATATTGGGCCTGTTTCCAGTGTTCTACCTTGAGAGGATAACCCTATAGTCGTACTAAGTCAGGTTTAGTCAATTTATTAGGCTTTAATTAACCATATTAATTAATTAAGCAAAGTCCTTTATAGTCATTAATTAGTTTATTTAGACTTATACAAAAGTCAAACAAACGGTTAGTGTAAACATACATAAATTACGCACAAGCAAAAATGCACAAATAGTCAAATAGGCACAACATGATGCAATGAGTTTGCAACCTAACCATGGCTCTAATTCTCTAAAGTTCAACGAATAGGTTAGTCAAAAGAGGGTCCATGGTTATGAGTCCAGATGCATCGCGCGAAAGCCTTACCTTTGACAGGGGTTGGCGCACATGGATGGGACCCCACAAATTAAACTTTGTTTCCATGGTTTGGTGAATTCACAAACTCGAATGTACCCATCGTTGCAATGAGCGTTCGATTGAGTAGATGGAGCGTGAATTCCCAGAAGGTTATGGCCATATGTAGAACACATATGGGTTTAGAAAAGAGGGAAAAACTCAATCAGGAAGTAAAATTGAGCAAAATGGTACTAGAACCGGTCAAAGCAAGAAGGCAGATTTCTGGCTCGGTATTGGAATTACTTGGCGAGAGACAACAGGGACCATTGCGAGACGATAGTCCTGTCGTGCCGCGATATTGCTATCACATCGCGACAGAGCTATCGCACTGCCATGGGCATTGTTTTCTCAGCGCCAGTTCCTACATGCCTCAGTAGCTTTCTGTGTTCTTAGAATTTTCCAGTTTTCACAGTGTTTTTTTTTTTATTCTAGTTGTGAAAGATATTTCCTAAGTTTCCTACTTGTAAAAAGCCTATGTTTTTTACGCATTATGAATGGTCTATCCAATGCGGACCTTTTTATGCATATGCCATTAATGTCAATCAAAATTACGCACATGAATACTTAGAACTTTTCGAGTCTCATCCACTCATTCTAAATTACTACCAAAATAAATTTTAGGAATTAAAACAGAAATCCTCCCCATTGGAGTGGCCAAAAATTGTAGGGAATATTTCAAACATCCCTCACTTGAGCCCCACTGTGATCATACACTTAAGCATGGTGGCGTCCAAAGGGAAGGAAGCTAGAGCAAAAGAGTCGCCAACAAGTTTTAGGAACTTGTAAACGTTCACAAGGTGAAGGTTACACCCCTTCACGATCCTAGAGATCGCTAACTCCGTAGTGGTCCTGAACCATGACTGGATATTCGGGGATGAAGGTACCAATCCAACTTAAAAGAGATTGAACCTGCCCTATAAATAGGCCTCTACTTTATTCTTCTCATATTCATGTGCGTTTTCTGACTAACATACAATCATTATATTAACCCTAAACCTGTTTAATCTATGTTAGTTGAATATTAATGCACAAACAAATTTATTATTGGCGATCACTTGAATTAAAATCATATTAGCCTAAATAAACTTATTAATTATCTTATTAAGCGTGATTTCAAGTATAAATTCCCTTTAAACCTGCAATAGAGGGTGTGATCAACCAATAACAACAATAATAAGCAACATAATAATATATTGATACAACAAATTATTATCATCATAAATTTAATCTCATCAAAGCATAATAATATTAGCAAGATCTTAGGCATGATACTAACAAGATTAATAACAAATCCTATCATGTCACTAAATATTAAAGATTAGAGTTTTAGCCCTAACATAATACTAACATGATATAAGAAATAGGAAGCAACCTAAGCATAATACTAGAAAGCAATAAATAGCATCCTAACATGATAATAGGAATTAAAATAATATAAACATGCTTTCTAAAGATATATAGCAATTAAACAACTTACTTTGTTGCCTCGTACCTCTTTCTATCAAAACAATACACAAGTTAGTAACTTCTATGAAAATATTAAATCAAACAATTAATTTAAATAATTCAAATAGGGATTTGGGACCAAACCCTCATAAACTATCAACCTTTCACATGTAGGAAAAAGGCAACTTCGAGCTTGGTTAGGTGCGTCTAAGACTCGTGAATGCGGTATTGTATTTTAAAAAGGGAAGGCTTAGAAAGAGGGAGAAAGAAGTAATAAGATTCTAGCTTTTAGAGAGAGAGAATAGAATTAGATGATTGTTGATGATTAAAAACGGGGAAATAACCCCCCTATTTATAGAGAAAACATCCCGAATGTTTAGAAAAGAGTCAGAATTCAACTCGAAGTAAAATTGCGATAGACTCATCGCAGCGCGATGGTGCGGGTACGATAAAACAGCTGTACGGAGTCCTTCCCCTAATATAATTAAACGATTAAACTCCATATTTATCATTAATTTAAGATAAGTTTATCATTAAAATATTTATTTTATTCCAAATAAAATTCATTATGTTTTCTAAATAAAATAAAAGTATAATTATTAATCCTAATTCCATTAGAACTTACAAGAACCTTCTAGATTATTCTAGAAGATTAAATTCAATCTTAATAACTTTAGGAATAACAATTAATGGGCCCTCCACATGATCATTGGGCCGTGTATAAAATTCATTTTGGGCCCAGTTTAGTATTTTGGCTATAACTTCCTCATTATTCATCGCAATTGGGCTTATAATATATCGTTGGAAAACTCTTTTCGAGCCCCATCCAACTACAGTATTATTGGACCCATATCATGGACCAAAATAAATTGGTCCAGATGTTTTCCACAAATAAGGTACAAAAAGAAATATTTTCGAAAGGAGAAAGAAGTATTTTTTATTAAAAACAAGTGCATCACGAGGCTCTTTCACATTTCACCTCGTTCAATAATCAAATTACGTGAAAGGCATTCATCACTGGGTTTGGTTTTTGGGGAGACACAATCAGGTGTTTACAATAATGGTTCGATTGTCCCCGAACGTGGGCTGTAAATGGTTCACTTGTCCCCGAACGTGGGCTGTAGATGGTTCGCTTATCCCCGAATGTGGGCTGTAAATAGTTTGCTTATCCCCGAACGTGGGATGTAAATGGTTCGCTTGTCCCCAAACATGGGCTATAGATGCTTCGCTTATCCCTAAATGTGGGCTGTAGATCAGACCTGCAAAATAAAATTTTCCAATGGACTCGTATACACTGCGATTGACTTAAACAACAGACTTGACCAAGCTTGACTTGACAAGACATGACGTGAGTATGATTTGTGATTGTGTGTGTGTGTGTATGTGTATGATTTCAGTGTGTGTGTAGACACAAGAAAATGAAAATGCAAAAGAAAAAAAATTTCCGTCATTTTTGTCATGAGTGGAGGGTACTGACTTTCTCCCGATAAAGAAAGACGTGAAAAAAAGTTTGAAAAAAAAAATTTCAAAAAGTTTTTGAACTTCTCCAAAAGAAAAAGATGAAAAATGTTAAAGAAGTTTAGAACTTCCTCGTTGAGAAAATTTTGAAAAAGTTTTTGAACTTCCCCTAAAGAAAAGACATGAAAAAGGGAAACTGTTTTGAGCTTCTTTGTTGAGTAAAATGAAAAGCGAGGTAAATCACATGGATATTATGCTTGTCAGGTTGAATTGCTTGTCTTAAGAATAATGTATGCATGATGAATGTTCTTAGGCCGGAGGCTAAGGACAATTACATCATGTGACACGATCAATGAATGCGCTTAGGTCATGAAGCTAAGCACAGTAATGTATGTTGCTTAGTCTGAAAGCTAAGCATCACATAATGTATGAAGAACAATCTTGATGAACGTCTCTTAGGTCTAGAAGCTAAGCACGATATGCTTTGTATAATCACAGATCTTTGATATAGAAATTTTTCTTAGTGCATTATGCGATGCATGAAACAATGAATATTGCTTAGGTCAGGAAGCTAAGCAAGTATACAATGTTTCTTTTAAGGAATGTTGTTTTGAAACAAGATTATGAAGCACGCACGGTATGGGAACGAGATTTCATGGTAAACAGTTCCTAAGGGAAAGATGATATAGCTATGTATGTGTGAAAGAAATGTGCAAAAGTGATACTAAGGTGAGGCTGCAAAGGCTATGGTGATGGAAACATATGCGAGAAGAGTCGAGATGGTGACTCTTTAGGTTAGGTAAGCTAATTAAGTGATGTGGGTTTAAGCCCCCAAGTCTAGCTCTATATGGGTATGGATAAGCATTGGATATGACTCGATCATGTGTGGATATGAATGTGGACAAGAATGTGAGTATGAATGTGGCAGCACCTCATTGTAAGGTTGCCTACGTATCCGTTAGGAATCAGGCCTAACGTAGCTCTAATCGAACTTTGCACAAGTGTATGTACACCTCAAAGAGGTCTTTCAAGGGTTATAATGTGGTCAATATAATGGTTTAAAGAAGAAGAGGGTAAAGGATCAAGACCCGAGGGAAGCCCCCCAAGATATGGAATTGCGTTTTTGAAATTTCAACTTTGCAAGTTTTATTTTTTTGCTTTTTTTATTTTTTGCTATGTGTAGACACCCAAATGTGTCTCCCCAAAACCAAACCCAGTGATGAATACCTTTTGCGTCGAATGATTATTGAACGAGGTGAAAGTGTGAAAGGTCAAGTGTTGCGGTTGGTTTTTATTATTAAATTCTTTCTTTCTGTTTTCGAAAAACAACTCTATTTTATGAAAACAGTCAATCCAGTTTATTTTGGTCCACGACAAGGGTCCAATAATAGTGTAGTTGGATGGGGCTTACAAAAAGCTTTCCAACGATATATTATAAGCCCAATTCCGATGAATAATGAGGAAGTTATGGCCAAAATACTACACTGGGCCCGGTTTGATCTTTACATGCGGCCCAATGATCTAGGGGAGGGCCCAATATTAATTATTATTCCTAAAGTTATTAGAATTAATTATAGTCTTCTAGAATTCTCTAGAAGGTTCTCTTTAGTCCTAATAGAATTAGAATTAATAATTAGATTTTCATAAGTTTTATTTGGAATAAAATATTATTTTATGAAAAATACGATTTCAGTTTTCATACGGACTTTACAAATCGATTTTGATTGATAAGTGGACTCCGTGTTTGAAAGCGTGTAAGAATCCAGGCTGTCTCCAAACGCAGGCTTGTCGCCACGCGACAAGCCTTGTCGCCACGCGACAGAGCTTTTCACCAAGCGACAAAGTCGGTTTTGCAGCGACATAGTGGAATTTTATTCCTTATCAAATTCTACTTATTTCCGGATTAATTTCTTATAAATAGGGTCCTAAACCTCCGTTTTTATTCATCAATTCTCATCTTTCTCTCTAAAGCTAGAAGCTTTCTCTCTCTATTCTTTTTCTAAACCTTCCCTCTTACAAAATTCCGCATTCACGAGATCTAGACACACCTAGCCAAGTTCGAAGTTGCCTTCGCCCTAGACGTGAAAGGTTATAATTTCTGAGGGTTTGGTCCCTAATCTCTATTTCAATTATTTAATTTAATTGTTTGATTTTATATTTTCCTTGAAGTTACTAACGCGTGCATTTTGTTATTAGAAAGAGGCATGAGGCATCAAAGTATGTAATCTTATTGCTTAATTCTTGTAGAAAGCATGTTTAAATTTGTTTGATTCCTAGTATCATGTTAGGATGTTATTATTGCTTTCTAGTATCATGTTTAGGGTGTCTTTTACTCTTTTCTAATATCATGTTAGTATCATGTTAGGGCTAAATCTTTGATCTTTATTGCTTAGTGACATGCTAGGATTTGTTATCAATCTTGTTAGTATCATGCTTAGGATCTTGCTATTATTGTGCTTTAACATGATTATAATTATTATTTTATGATTATGATGATTGTTATTATGTTGCTTGATATATATTATTGTTATTGCTTGATCACGCCTTTTATGCATGTTTAAAGGGAATTTGTACAAGTAATCACGCTTAATAAGATAATTAATAATCTTGTTTAGGGCTAATATGATTATAATTCAAGTGATCGCCAATAATAGTTTTGCTTGTGCATTAAATTCAACCAACATAGATAAACAGGTTTAGGGTTAATCTGTTGTTTGCGTGTTAGTCAGCAGACACACATGAATACGAGAAGAATGAAGTAGAGGCCTATTTAGGGCAGGTTCAATCTCTTTTAGGTTGGATTTGTACCTTCATCCCCGAACCCTATTTGGTTCAAGACCTTTTGGAGTTGACGATCTCTAGGATCGTTAAGGGGTGTAACCTTCACCTTGTGAACGGTTTACAAGTTCCTAAAACTTGTTGGCGACTCTTTTGCTCTAGCTTCCTTCCCTTTGGACGCCACCATGCTTAAGTGTATGATCACAGTGGGGTTCAAGCTTGGTGTTAATGGCTTGAAATATTCCCTACACTATGAATTTTTTTTTTTCTATTTTTTATTATTTCATTATTCATTCTTTTGAATCAATGTGGGCAATCTAGGATCATGTGGTCCATCACTCACTTGATGAAAGACGCAATTCAAGACGTGTTCATATCAAAGACATTGAAACACTTGCCCTTTGTAGACACCTGCTTGTGTCTCCCCAAAAACCAAACCCAGTGATGAATATCTTTCACGTCATTTGATTATTGAACAAAGTGAAACGTAAAAAATGTCTTGTGATGTGTTCGTTTTAATATAAAAATACTTCTTTCTGTTTTCGAAAATATTTCTTTTCTTACTCTATTTATGGAAAATGTCCGGTCTAGTTTAGTTTGGTCAATGATAAGGGTCCAATAATGGTGAAGTTGGATTGGGCTCGAAAAGAGCTTTCAAACGCTATATTATAAGCCCAATTCTGATGAATAATGAGGAAGTTATGGCCAAAATACTAAATTGGGCCTGAGATGGTTTTATATGGCCCAATGATCAAGTGGAGGGCCCATTAACTAATATTCCTAAAATTATTATGATTGATTTTAATCTTCTAGAGTAATCTAGAAGGCTATTTTGAATTCTAGTGAGATCAGGATTAATAATTATATCCCTTGGAAAATAAGGAATTTTATTTGGAACAAAACAAGTCTTTTTAAAAGAATTAAATCTGATTTTAAAAGATAAGTACGGACATTAATTAGTCTAATTTAATTAGATTAAGGACTTTGTACGGCTTTGAGTTAATGCGTGAACTATCGCGAAACGACAGAGCCATCGCGTCGCGATGAACCCTGTCGCGCCGCGATTGGAGCAGTTTTACTCTGAATTAAATTTGTTCTTTTTTTTATCATTTTGGGACATTTTTCCTTATAAATAGGGTCGTATTTCCCCGTTTTTATTCATCAACAATCATTCACAATCATCAACAATTCTAATTCTTTTCTCTCTCTCAAGCAATAGCTTGTTCTTTCTCTCTCTTTCTAAGCCTTCCCTTTTCAAACACAATAACGCATTCACGAGTCCTACATACACCTAGACAAGTTCGAAGTTGCCTTCGCCCTAGACATGAAAGGTTGATAATTTCTAAGGGTTTGGTCCCAAATCCCTACTTCAATAATTAATTGTTTGATTTAATATTTTCCTTGAAGTTACTAACGTGTGTCTTTTGTTATTAGAAAGAGAAACGAGGCAACAAAGTATGTTGTTTTATGTCTTTAGAACGCATGTTTATATTATATTAATTCCTAGTAGCATGTTACGATGTTATTTATTGCTTTGTAGTGTCATGTTTAGGTTGCTTCATGTTTTCTTCTATCATGTTAGTATCATGTTAGGGATAAAGCTTTGATCTTTAATGTTTAGTGACATGCTAGGATTTGTTATTAATCTTGTTAGTATCATGCCTAGGATCTTGCTAATATTATTGTGCTTTATTGAGATTGTTATGATGATTTGTTGTATCATTATTATGTTGCTTGATATATCATTGTTATTGCTTGATCACGCCCTCTCTTGCAGGATTAAAGGGAATTTGTACTTGTAATTACGCTTAATAAGATAATTAATAATCTTGTTTAGGCTAATATGATTATAATTCAAGTGATCGCCAATAATAGATTTGTTTGTGCATTAATATTCAACCAACATAGATAAACAGGTTTAGGATTAATATATTAATTGTATGTTAGTCAGAAAGCACACATGAATATGAGAAGAATAAAGTTGAGGCCTATTATTAGGGCAGGTTCAGTCTCTCTTAGGTTGGATTTGTACCTTCATTCCCAAATATCCAGTCATGGTTCCAGACCACTATGGAGTTAGCGATCTCATGGATTGTGATGGGGTGTAACCTTCACCCAGTGAACGGTTTACAAGTTCCTAAAACTTGTTGGCAACTCTTTTACTCTAGCTTCCTTCCCTTTGGACGCCACCATACTTAAGTGTATGATCAAAGTAAGGCTCAAGTGTAGGATGCTTGAAATATTCCCTACACCCTTAGACATTGTTTTATTTTTATCATTCTTTTTTGAACTTGCTTTTGAATGTTACACAAATTGCACACCTTCTCATCCCAGGGTTAGGTGAATATGGGTTGAAAAAATGAAGGTCAAACGTTAGACGAGGCTCAAAGTGGTTAATGAAGAAAAGGAAAAGTGTTTTTTGAATGGTTAATGGGAATAATGGGTTGCAAAGGAGCCTCGAGTCATTGGTGTACCTTGTGTTTAGTTCGACTTTTTTTTTTTAAATGCGAAAATGATCGAGATGTAAAGGAAAAGAATGCTCAATTTATTGATAAAAGGGTGAACGAAACACAACAAACATATAGAAAATTGGGATGGAAAAAATATGCTAGACATGAATGGGGAAAAGGATATTAATAAAAAGTAGAAATCATGAAATCTCGCGCGAAGGGCTCGCCGTGCGCCTTGTCTTCATTGCTGCTTGTCACTTCTTACCACCTGGAGGGATGGGAAGTTTGTTGGCATATACTAAGTCTTGAATGGCGTCCTTCAAATTCTAGCATTTTTCGGTAAAGTGACCCTTTCCTTGATGGTACTTGCAATGGGCATTGGGATTCCACTTGGCGCTCTTTTCTTCAGGTTTTGGCGTTAGTAATGGCCCAATAGGTGTGATCAAGCCTTGACCGTAGAGACGATCAAAGGCTGCATCATAAGTCATTCCTATAGGAGTGTAAGTTCTCCTTTTCTTGGGCAATGGAGCATCAAGAGCTAACACTTCATTGAGATCAACTTGGCTCATATTGTTGGTAGTATTTTCGTGCTTAGAAGACGAAGAAAAAGGAAGGTCGTTCTTCTTGTTTTTCCAAGTGTTATTAGTGTTTCTACCAACATTCTTTATTAGCTCGTCCTCAATATTGATGTCAATGTCGTATACAGCTTCGAAAGTGTTCAAAGGCAGAAACCTAAGATGTTGCTTGTACTTATAAGTTAGGTTCTGGATGAAGATGCGAACCATCTCTCTTTCTTTGGGGGGATCTACCAAGAGTGCAGCCGTTTCCCTCCACTTAATCATATAAGCGATGAAGCCTTCACTCTCTTTCTGTTTGAGAATGGAGAGTTCACATTCAGAAGTTCTGGTTTGAATGTTACACTTGTAACGATTCATGAAACTATTGGTGACATCTTGCCAAGTTGCGATGTTCTTGGCATCTAGAGAAGAAAACCATTGTTGGCAAGGATGCTCTAAGGAGAGAGGGAGCACCGTAGGGAAGAGTGTTACATCCAATCCCTTAAGATCCATGGTTGTAGAGAACGCCTTCAAATGGAATATAGCATTATCAGTAGGCTTGAACTTTGGAATATCAGTAGTGGAGAAATTTTCAGGGAGTCAATCCTTCAAATCCAAAGGAGTGGGAGGTTGCTCCACATAGGTGAAGTCTTTAGAAATTTTGCTCAATTGTTCCTTGATCTTGTCCATTGCAGCCATACTGACATTATTCTATTCCATTATGGTGACTTTGGTAGTGAGTGTTTACATCATGGCCGTGAGTGCTGCGATGGACTTGTTGATGTTTTCAATTCTTCCCCTAGAAGCCGTTGGAATGAATTCAAAATGAATTGGAGACAAAGATGGATTTTGTGGAGATGATTGCGATGGTTTCCTGGTACGCCTCTTAGGTTTAAGAGGTTATTGTGGTAGTGACTCGAACCTTATTAATCTATCCCTGCTCCTTGACCAAGTACTGTGAAATAAAACAATTCACTTAATTGTTAACTCATTGCTCAAGATAGGAAAGGAAAGGGAAAAAAAGACATTTGAAAACAGGTGAGAAAAACTGCACTTATTTTTTTTGTTATGACGGAAAAGGGGGTGCATGAACCTAGTATACGATTATAAATAACATGGTGCACTACTTAAGTCAAAAAAAATAAAGAAAGTGTGTGGACTACACTTGACTCGTGAGTGATTAAGTGATGTTATAAGACTCGTGGTATGATCGCATGGCCAGACATGTAAACAGTAACCAAAATGACTGACGCAAGGACTCAATTAGCACGGAAGACTAAAAAATAAGCTAACTGGACTAAACCCTAACTAAACCCTAAAAAATAAGCTCTAGGTTCTATTTTGTGCATTTTTCTAGTTTTTGTCAGTTTTAAAGTTTGCGTTTATTACTAAGTGAGTACGGTCCATTGGAATTAGTTAGTCATGAAATAAACCACCATAGACAAAGAAAACTCGTTATGGTTAGGATCAAAACGATCACACATATGGCACGTAGGCACAATGATGCAAAAAAGTGTTCGCAACCTAAGGTCAAGTTCTATGTTCCACTATGGTAAGGTTTATTTGGTGTCAAAAGGGTACTAGGGTGTAAAATTCTCCGCAAGTTCGTGATTAAGTCAAATTCTACTCCATGGTTTGGGTGGATTTAATAACTTGAATAAACCCTTATTACCACGAGCGTTTTTGGGTTGATAGAGCTTAAATCCCCCGGGGCTAAGACGTATGTAGAACACATACATTTATTTTCAGAAAAATCGAAAGAAGCTAATAACGAGAAAAAAGACAGAACCACTGGGAGAATTTTACAAGCATCCTGTCACGGTGGAAAATATCGTTCGAGCCTATATCATGATGATCACGACGAACGATGTACTGTATCTTGGTGATAGTCGATCACTAAAAGTTAATGACCGTGACCACCAAGATATAGTGGTTAAGAAATCTGCGGGAAGCCGAGGCCTATATTGAAGCAACTGATTTTTATTCGCTTACCCAAGCAGAAGAGCCAGCCAAGGGAGCTGAGAAGAAGCAACCTTCTCAGCAGGACTCAGCCGGAAAGAAAAAGGAAGGAAACAAGCGAAAGGAAGTTTGGGTGGTGGACGATCAGCAGCCAAAGTCAAAGAAGGTCAAGACGTACGAGCCGCAGTACGAGTTCACCAAAGATTGTTACTCAATCTTGATGGAAATTAAGGACAAATTTAAGTTTGAAAAGCCCCAACCAATGAGAGGATCGACCCAGTATCGCAACAAGAACAAATATTGTCATTACCACAAGGATGTGGGACATGACACGAACGAATGCATCAATTTGAAAAGGTTGTTGGATAAACTGGCCGAAAAGGGCATGTTGAATTCGTTTGTCTTGAAGTCGAAGCTCACATACACCCGGACAGACAATAAGTCCGAAAAGAAAAAGCAAAATGACAAGGAAGATGATGGAAATAGTATCGATTCTAGTTTAGTGGCCGTAATATCAGGCGGCTTTGCTGCAGGTGGCCCTACCATGAAGGGAATCAAGCAAGACGCTTGGAAGCTTGGCAAAGTGATGCATGCTGAAGGGGTGAAGGTTGAATCCTTCCCAAAAGTAACGGTCAGCGAGGCTGACCGAGGTAAGGTTAAGGTCCTGCACAACGACCCCATGGTGTTCATCATGAAGATAGCCAATTTAAAAGTCGGCCGGATACTAATAGATACGGGCAGCTCGTCCGATATCATCAGCTTAGCCGCCCTGAAAAATTTGAAATTCCCAAAAGACGCTCTCAATGACATCACCCACCCTTTGGTTGGGTTCGGGGGGAACATCATTCACCCAGTCGAACAGATAGACTTGCCCGTCCGATTTGGGCAGAAAGGGGAAGGAAGGGACATGGTTGTCCGTTTTCTACTGGTCAAAGAGCTCACTGGCTACAATGTCATACTCGACCGCCCCACGTTGAACGCAGCAAAGGCAGTTATCGTCCCTCATTTGATGTTGTTAAATTTTGAGAGGTCGAACGGGAAGATTGGTTCAATCCAAGGAAGTCAAAAAATGGCTAAGGAGTGTAATTAGCTGGCGGTAAAGCTAACAATACGCGGACAAGGAAATTTGTCCGAGCCAAAAACCGAAGAAGGGTTACTCCAAGCATACCAGGTCGGCCAGAAGTGTAAGTCGGTCATGGCCAACTTGGCATAAAAGTTAATGACCGTCGGCCGACCAGAAGAATTGAGGCCCCAGCTTTTTTCCACAGTGACACTATGACTATTTTACAGGCACTAAAAGTTAATAACCGTGACCACCAAGATACAGGCACCGGCCAGCTTAACCACGATCGAACGGTGTACTGTACGGTGGAAAAGTGAATGACCGTGACATTAATATTGGAAGCTATTTAACCATAATATCGTTAGTCAAATCAAATAATAATAATAAACCTAATCATGATACTAGCAATATAAAAATAAAAATAAGTAATTAAATTAATTACTTACATTTCACGCGCTCCTTTAAATTACTACATCATGAATAAATTGTTAGTAACTTCAATAAAAATATAAATCAAATTGAAATTAAATTAAATTAAAAGTAGAGTTAATTTGGTCCAAACCCTCAGTTAATTATACCTTTCACACCTTGGTTTAAGGACGGAACCTCAGGTCAAGTATGGACTCCTTGGACTGCTTAAGGGAAGGAATAGTGTAGTTGGGATAATAGTTTTGAGGCTTAGAATATAACAGAGATAAGAGGGAATGATTTGGTGCATAAGAGAGGAAGAAAGAATGATTTTTTGATGCCCCGAAACTAGAGAAATCAAGTTCGTATTTATAGAGAAAAAAAGTAGGGTGAAGCACGGACCCTAAAAGTGAAGCACCGCGTAGAAAAAAACCCTAGAAAAGCACCGTTCATGGTGAAAAGTACCATGACACGTCAGCAAACCCCGTGGCGCGGTATTTATGCGTGACGCGGTAAATCCAGTTTTTACGCATATTTAAACCTATGATAACTTTTGATAAGTTCGTTGGAATAAAGCATATAATATATAGTTGGAAAGCTTATCAATTCTAATTTCCAACCCAATTAAAATCAGGTCAAAATCTTTTGTAGATTTTAAGAAATAGCCGTTTTAGTGAAAGGGTGTCGGTTTTAGGCCGAGTTTAGTGTTTTGCTTATATCTTCTTCGTTTTAAATTGGAATTGGGATTATGATATACCGTTGGGATCAAAATTATAGGGCCATGAAATCAATTCCGAACAGTTTTGTGATGTAGGCACGAAAAGAGGAAAACAAGTTATAGTTTGGGGAAATGGGTTAAGAATATGGTTGGTTTATGAAATGTATTGAATTGAACATGGATTGAAGCACTCCAAAGATTAAATACTAAACCCGATCATTAATGGCGGTGAAAGGTTGTTCATCATCAAGTTTGGTTTGGGGGAGAAGTTTTTAGGTGTCTATATATACCTCATGTGAACTTTGGAGAGTTTTTTTTCATTTCCAATTTAATGCTTTGTAAGAGACCTTTGTTGTCCAATGTGCGGGAAAGTGCAAAATGAATTAGTGTCAGGCTTAAAGTCTTCGCTTATGCATTCTTTGATTTTGTTTTTTAGCAATTGATTTAATATTCCATGACTTTTTATGCGAGTTTTTGATTCATTCCATGTCTCTCCATAATCCTTACCATTTACTAAAATAAATTGTTTTTGGCATGTTTGTGCACAACAACTGATAGGCTATGAATATTGGAGTACTTATGTCTCTTGATTGCTTTATTTCTATATTATTTAATCCTTTTGTTAATGGTGAACAAGTGGATCATATAAGGAATAAGAGGCATTGATCTTAGTCTCTATTGATTGATGTAAAGCATGCAATAAAGTGACTAGATATTGTAGGAATATTTCAAGCATTACCCCAAACTTGAACCCCACTGTGATCATAAACTTAAGCATGGTGGCGTCCAAAGGGAAGGAACCTATAGCAAAAGAATCGCCAACAAGTTTTAGGAACTTGTAAACCGTTCACAAGGTGAAGATTACACCCCTTAACGATCCATGAGATCGTCAACTCCAAAAGGTCTTGAACCAAATAGGGTTCGGGGATGAAGGTACAAATCCAACCTAAAAGAGATTGAACCTGCCCTAAAAAGGCCTCTACTTCATTCTTCTCGTATTCATGTGCGCTTTCTGACTAACATGCAAACAATAGGTTAACCCTAAACCTGTTTATCTTTGTTGGTTGAATTTAATGCACAAATAAAACTATTATTGGCGATCACTTGAATTATAATCATATTAGCCCTAAACAAGATTATTAATTATCTTATTAAGCATGATTACAAGTAAAAATTCCCTTTAAACATGCATAAAAGGCGTGACCAAGCAATAACAATAAACATCAAGCAACATAATAACAATCATCACAATAATAATCATAAAAATAATCATGTTCATGTTAGTAATAAAGCATAATAATAGCAAGATCCTAGGCATGATACTAACAAGATTAATAACAAACCCTAGCATGTCACTAAGAAATAAAGATCAAAGCTTCAACCCTAGCATGATACT
This sequence comes from Chenopodium album, assembly GCF_948465745.1. Taxonomy (NCBI): domain Eukaryota; kingdom Viridiplantae; phylum Streptophyta; class Magnoliopsida; order Caryophyllales; family Amaranthaceae; genus Chenopodium; species Chenopodium album. Next base: position 19,496,036 of record NC_137847.1, read on the forward strand.
AACACGATATTAGAAAAGAGAATAGGAAGCATCGCAGAAATCATAGTAAGCATATTTGATATTATAACCTTTTCCCTAAACATGATACTAGAAAGCAAAATAGCATCCTAACATGATTTCTATATCATAATATCAATGAAACAATTAAATTACTTACTTGGATGTCTCGTATCTCTTTCTAATAACAAAACACACACGTTAGTAACTTCAAGGAAAAGTATAAAATTAAACAATTAAATTAAATAATTGAAATAGAGATTTGGGACCAAACCCTCAGAAATTATAACCTTTCACGTCTAGGGCGAAGGCAACTTCGAACTTGGCTAGGTGTTTCTAGATCTTGTGAATGCGGAATTTTGTATATGAAAAGCTAGAGAGAGTTTCGAGAGAATAGATGATTGTAGATGATGATTGTGAATTATAGATGAATAAAAACGGAGGTTCAGGACCCTATTTATAAGAAAACAGTCCGAAAATAGGTAGAATTTGATAAGGAATAAAACTCCACTCTGTCGCTGCAAAACCGACTTTGTCGCCAGGCGACAGGGTCTGTCGCGTGGCGACAGGCCCATCGTTTGGCGACAGCCTGGATTCCTACGCGCTTTCAAACACGGAGTCCACATATGAATCAAAATTGATTTGTAAAGTCCGTATGAAAACGGAAATTGTATTTTTCATAAAATAATATTTTATTCCAAATAAAACTTTATCCAAAATCTAATTATTAATTCTAATTCTATTAGGATTAAAGAGAACCTTCTAAAGAGAATTCTAGAAGATTATAATTAATTCTAATAACTTTAGGAATAATAATTAACATTGGGCCCTCCCCTAGATCATTGGGCCGCATGTAAAGATCAAATCGGGCCCAGTTTAGTATTTTGTCCATAACTTCCTCATTATTCATCGGAATTGGGCTTATAATATATCGTTGGAAAGCTCTTTGCAAGCCCCATCCAACTACACTATTATTTGACCCTTGTCGTGGACCAAAATAAATTGGATTGGCTGTTTTCATAAAATAGAGTTGTTTTCGAAAACAGAAAGAATTTTAATAAAAACTAACCGCAACACGTGACCTTTCACACTTTCACCTCGTTCGATAATCATTCGACGCAAAAGGTATTCATCACTGGGTTTGGTTTTGGGGAGACACATTTGGGTGTCTACAGAAACCCCCACTTTGACTGAATTTGGAGAAACGCAAGTTTCGTAAACAAAAGTCAAAGTAGCGATAGGGACGGAGAATGATTCAGAACGTTCTGCGATCCTAAATCATTCTTGTAACACCGATACCTACAAACTAGTGTTAGTTAAACAGATAAAAGAGCTAAGAAATGCGTATCTTGCACCGTCGAGCACACATCTCTGAAGGTAACCGATTTGTTGCATTTTGTTGAAAACCGCTCTACTTGTAGCTGCCTCCTATTTCATCAAAGACGACTCTGCTTGTAGTCATTCTCCGCCGCTTGTGACCATCTTCCACATTCTAGGGAACACGATTGAAGATAACTCTGCTTGTAGCCATCTTCAGTTGTTTGTGACCATCTTCCACATCCTAGGGAACACGATCGAAGATAACTCTGCTTGTAGCCATCTTCAGTTTTTTTGTGACCATCTTCCACATCCGAGGGAACACGATCGAAGATAACTTTGCTTGTAGCCATCTTCAGTTTTTTTTTTTTGTGACCATCTTCCACATCCTAGGGAACACGATCGAAGATAACTCTGCCTGTAGCCATCTTCAGTTGTTTGTGACCATCTTCCACATCCTAGGGAACACGATCGAAGATAACTCTGCTTGTATCCATCTCTAGTTGTTGCGACAATACTCCGAAGAATATCACCGAAGACCAATGCCTGTTGATCCTTTAAAGTTCGCTTGAATTTTGCTTTCGCTATGCCAGTACATCGGCACTTTTGCTTGCTTGTGAACCATTACGTCGGTGTCTTTGCTGTTGATGAACCATTATGTCGGTGCCTTGCGATGAGCCAATGTTTAGGCGCTTTATGCTAAGTGAGACGATCTTTTATCAAGTCGATCACTTGATTTAATCGTGATCAAGCCGATCATTAAATCATGTCAAGTTTCTTAGAGGGCCTAACTGGCGTACCAAGGAACCCAAACCGCTGCACGAGTTTCACATAACCATATTATGGAGCCCTGTACTCTGGTGCCGCTCCAGCGCTAGCCAGAACTGCTTGTCGCCGCTATTTCTGCTTGTCGACGTTGATGTTCACTCGTTTTTGAACTAAAGAGCTTCTTTTTGAGGAATGTTCACTCATCTCTGAACAATGGAGCTTTTAGAGGGATGTTCACTCGTTTTTGAACAAAAGAGCTTCTTTTAGAGGGATGTTCACGCGTCTCTGAACAAAAGAGCTTGAAAAGAAATGTCCATGCGTCTCTGAACAAAAGAGCTTGAAAAGAAATGTCCACGCGTCTCTGAACAAAAGAGCTTGAAAAGAAATGTCCACGCGTCTCTGAACAAAAGAGCTTGAAATGAAATGTCCACGCGTCTCTGAACAATAGAGCTTTTTATGTCCACGCGTCTCTAAAAAAATAGAGCTTTGATACTTGAATATTTGTTGAGATCGTTCGGTTGGCTGCGAACAGGAGCTTTGCTGAATGGTTGTATCCTGTTAAAATCAAAAGATTGCCAAAAGACTTTGCTGGTGTTTTTCTTAGGGTTGACCTAAGGTGATTGACTGACTCGAGGTTGACTCAATGTGTTTTGACACCTGTGTGACTCTTATGTGACTTAATGTGTTTTGACACATGCGTTAGACTCAATTCGAGGTGACATGACTTAACGTACATGACTCGTGTGTTCATTATAATGTGATTGTGCGACTCAAAAAAATGCAAAAAAGCAAAAAATTTCCGTCATTTTTTGTGGAGGGTATCGACTTTCTCCCGAAAAAGAAAGACACAAAAAAGATCGAAGTGAATTTTTTGAAGGTGCATGTTGAATGAGCTTAATCCGTTAATGTTGTCTCTCACAGTACAAGGATTATAACATCTTAGACTATCCTAGTTGACTTAAAGATGAAAGTATTTAGGTAGCTTAGGCGCGGAGGCTAAGTACTTCATACTTTGTGATGCAATGATGAGTGATCTTGATTTTGACATGACAAGGCATGCTTCAGCGTTGTGTTAAGATTTCATGACAAAGGGTTCCTAAAGGAAGTATATTTGGTCATATATCTGTGATGTGTGTGAAAGTAACACTAAAACTAGGTTGCAAAGGCTAAGTGTTTGGAAAAAGTATTTTGAGAAGAGTCAAATGATGATGACTCTTAGGCTGAGTAAGCTAATAATGTAGGGATCAAGCCCCCAAGTCTAGCTCTAAATGAGTAGGGATGAGCATTTTGATATGATCAATTATGAACGTAAATATGAATGCATTTTTATTACGGCTGCACCTCGATGTGAGGTTGCCTACGTATCCGTTAGGAATCAGGACGAACGTAGCTCTAGCCGAACCTCGCACAAGTGTGTATACCTCAAAAAGGTCTTTTAAGGGTTGTAACATGGCTAGGCTAAAGGTTAAAAGAAGAAGGGGATAAAGGCTTAAGACCCTAGATAAGCCCCTAAGGTGTGCAACCTTGCTTTTGAATCTTTGTATTTTTATGCTTGAGCGTTTTAACTCTTTTTTCTAATTTTTTGCTTTTGCATTTTTTTTATTTTTATAAGTGTGGGCAATCCCGATCATGCGGTCTATCACTCACTTGGCATTCATGTTTCTCAGGCACGGTACCGAGCACTCGATAAGAAACGCAATCTGAGACGTGTTCATATCAAAGACATGTTCATATCAAAGACATTGGAACACTTGCCCTTTTGTACGCTTTTATCATTTTTGCTTTTTGAATTTTTGAGTTTTATGTAAAATCATTCAAGATTTCGTTCTTTGAAAAGTGCATAAGTTGCACACCATCCTATCCCAAGGTTAGGTAGATATGGGTTGAAAAATGACAGGTCTATCGTTAGACGAGGCTCAAAATGGTTTATCAAAAAAAGATTTATTTTTTAAAGGGTGAAAGGTGATATGATGTGGCTACAAGGGGTGCCTCAAATCATTGGTATACCTTATGCTTAGTTCGACGTTTTTTTTTTTTTTAATGCGATGTAATGAAATGATCATATGCAAGAAAATAAATGCTCATTTTATTATAGGGAAAAAGAAAAAAAAACCTACAAAATAAATCTAAGAAAGGTGCCTATGCTAGACTTATTGGGGAAGGGAAAAAATAAAAAAGAAATAGAAAAAAAAGGTCATGAAATCTTGTCGTTGACGTTCGCCTTTTGTCTTGTGTTGTTTCCTTCAACATCACCCAGTCTTCTCGCTAGCTAGAGGTAATGGGATCTTGTTTGCTTCTATGAGATCTTGAATGAGATTTTGAAACCTGTAGCATTCATCGGTGGTATGACCATTTCCTTGATGGTACTTGCAATAAGAATTGGGATCCCATCTTGAAGATCGTTTTTCTGGCGTTGGATCCTCGGTAGGGCCAATGGGTTTGATTAATCCTCGATCGTAGAGACGATCGAAAGCAACATCGTAGGTCATTCCAATGGGTGTGAACTCTCTCCTGGGTTTCTTTTTATATCCTTGATTATCCATAGCTAAGACACCGTTATTGTCAAAGGTGCTAACATTGTTACTAGAGTGGGAGTTTCCAGAAGAAGAAGGATTGTCGTTCTTCTTTCCTTTCCAGCCACTGTGGTTACTATTGTTAGTAGCTTTTTGCTTTGCGAGGTCATCTTCGATTTCAATACCGATATTATAGACGGCCTTGAAAGTATTCAAATTATGTTGATACTTTAAATGTTTTGAATACTTCTCTTGGAGGTTCTTGATAAACATCCTCACAGATTCTTTTTCGGAGGGCACCTCAATCATCTTAGCGGAAGTTTCCCTCCACTTATTAAAGAAATAAGTAAAGCCTTCATTCTCTTTTTGTCTTAGCATCTCAAGTTGTCTATAATCGGTTTCGACTATTTATATCTATCAATGAAAGTGTTTACAATAGCATCCCAAGTAGAGGTTTTCTCTTTATCAAGAGAAAAGTACCATTACTGACAAACGGTTTCTAAAGATAGAGAAAACACAGAATGAAAAGCTTTCTTATCTATTCCCTTAATATTCATTACAGTTTCAAAGGCTCTTAAATGAAAATAGGGGTTATCCATTGTCTTGAATTTCGGGATGTCGTTGGCATTGAACTTCTGCAGAAGAAGATCCTTGTCCACCGAGACCCCTTGTGAGCTAATGCCCTGAAATCTATAGTCATTGGATAATCTGTTCAAACTTTCTTGCATGAGCTCCATTTGTTGTTGTCTCACAGGGTCATTGATTTGGAGAGTCAGATTCTTCAACATTTCAGCCATGTTAGCCACTTGTCCCTTGAGTTCGTTGACTTCTTCCTGACTTGCCACTATCTTCTTAGCTTTCCCTTTTCGACCGATTGGCTTATCAAAAAGTTGAACTTGAATAAAGGTGTTGTCTTTGATTAATCGTCCTTCTCTCCTTGACCAAGTACTTTAGACAGGGAAATTAAGGGATATTCGTTGTTGATTATTTGGCTCGACTCTATTCAACATGCAATAGATGGAAGAAGGTAGGAAGAATGAATATTGTGACATGGGGAAAGCATGTAGAGAATGGAAAGATGATGTAGATGGAGAGATATGAAAAATTAGGAATAGAATGTACCCCCAATACAAATGACGGAAAAAACTGACTCATGCATGAACCTAAGATATGGTCATGGTGACATATACAAATTGTGTTCTAAGACTAGTGAGTGTAAGTGACATGTTAAGGCTCGTGTCATGACCATGTGGCTAGACTATGTGACTAGACTCAAGTAAAGACTAAGTTAAGACCTCACATATGTGCACTAAACTGGACAGGCTGTAGTATTTTAGTCATAACTTTTGATCTGTGAATCCGAATTGGACGAAACCAACGGCAAATTAAAGGTAAAACTCGGGGCTACAGATCCATAGGTTATAAGACTCGTAACTCTTCGTAGCACTCTGGCTATGACCAAAACATGTTGACGTTTGTACAGTATACGGGAATAAAAATCCGAGTTGATTCAAAGGAACTATGACTCGATTTTAGACATATTTATTAGCCAAAATAATTAACTAATTAATTAAGCAAAGTCCTTTAGTCTTTGGTTAGTTTATTTAGAATTAAACACAAGTCAAACAAACGGTTAGCACATATAGGGTATGCACAAACAAAGAATGCACAAATAGTTCAAATAGTCACAATATGATGCAATGATTTGCAACCTAACCATGGCTCTAGTTCTCTAAAGTTCAAGGATATGGGTTAGTCAAAGAGGGTCCATAGTTATGAGTCCGGATGCATCGCGCGGAAGTCTTACCTTTGGAAGGGTTGGCGCGTATGGATGGGACCCCGCAAGTTAAAAACTTGCTTCCACGGTTTGGTGGATTCACAAACTCGGATGTACCCGTCGTTGCCAGGAGCGTTCGATTGGGTAGATGGAGCGTGAATCCCCAGAGGTTTATGTCCATATGTAAAATACATATGAGTTTCAGAAAAGAGAGAAAAACTCAATCAGGAAGTAGAATCGAGCCAACAGTGCTAGAAATGGTCAAAACAAGAAGGCAGAGTTCTGGCTCGCTATTGGAAGAACTTGGCGCCAGGCTATAGGTACTGTCGCCGCAAAAGTACCCCTGTCGCCAGGCGACAGAAGCACTTTACAGGCGACAAGCCCTATTTTCTAGAAGCTAGTTCCTACATGCCTCAGCAGGTATCTACGTTCTTAGAATTTTCCAGATTTCGCAGTATTATTTCAATTCTAGTTGTGAAAGATATTTCTCAAGTTTCCTACGTGTAAAAATCCTATGTTTTTGACTCATTTCGGATGGTTTATCCAATGAGGACCTTTTTCATGCATATGACAATGATGCTAATCAAAATTACGCACATGAAATACTTAGAACTTTTCGAGTCTCATCCACTCATTCTAAGTCATTGCCAAAATAAATTTTAGGAATTAAAATAGAAATCCTCCCCAGTGGAGTTGCCAAAAACTGTAGGGAATATTTCAAGCATTACCCTAAACTTGAACCCCACTGTGATCATACACTTAAGCATGGTGGCATCAAAAGGGAAGGAAGCTAGAGCAAAAGAGTCGCCAACAAGTTTTAGGAACTTGTAAACCGTTCACAAGGTGAAGATTACACCCCTTAACGATCCATGAGATCGTCAACTCCAAAAGGTCTTGAACCAAATAGGGTTCGGGGATGAAGGTACAAATCCAACCTAAAAGAGATTGAACCTGCCCTAAAAAGGCCTCTACTTCATTCTTCTCGTATTCATGTGCGCTTTCTGACTAACATGCAAACAATAGGTTAACCCTAAACCTGTTTATCTATGTTGGTTGAATTTAATGCACAAATAAAACTATTATTGGCGATCACTTGAATTATAATCATATTAGCCCTAAACAAGATTATTAATTATCTTATTAAGCGTGATTACAAGTAAAAATTCCCTTTAAACATGCATAAAAGGCGTGACCAAGCAATAACAATAAACATCAAGCAACATAATAATAATCATCACAATAATAATCATAAAAATAATCATGTTCATGTTAGTGTTAAAGCATAATAATAGCAAGATCCTAGGCATGATACTAACAAGATTAATAACAAACCCTAGCATGTCACTAAGCAATAAAGATCAAAGCTTCAACCCTAGCATGATACTAACATAATATTAGAAAAGAGAATAAGAAGCATCGCAGGAATCATAATAAGCATATTTGATATTATAACCTTTTCCCTAAACATGATACTAGAAAACAAAATAGCATCCTAACATGATTTCTATATCATGATATCAATGAAACAATTAAAGTACTTACTTGGATGCCTCGTATCTCTTTCTAATAACAAAACACACACGTTAGTAACTTCAAGGAAAAGTATAAAATTAAACAATTAAATTAAATAATTGAAATAGAGATTTGGGACCAAACCCTCAGAAATTATAACCTTTCACGTCTAGGGCGAAGGCAACTTCGAACTTGGCTAGGTGTTTCTAGATCTTGTGAATGCGGAATTTTGTTTATGAAAATCTAGAGAGAGTTTCGAGAGAATAGATGATTGTAGATGATGATTGATGATGATTGTGAATTGTTGATGAATAAAAACGGAGGTTCAGGACCCTATTTATAATAAAACAGTCCGAAAAAAGGCAGAATTTGATAAGGAATAAAACTCCACTCTGTCGCTGCAAAACCGACTTTGTCGCCAGGCGACAGGGTCTGTCGCGTGGCGACAAGGCTTGTCGCGTGGCGACAGGCCTGTCGTTTGGCGACAGCCTGGATTCCTACGCGCTTTCAAACACGGAGTCCACATATGAATCAAAATTGATTTGTAAAGTCTGTATGAAAACCGAAATCGTATTTTTCATAAAATAATATTTTATTCCAAATAAAACTTTATCCAAAATCTAATTATTAATTCTAATTCTATTAGGATTAAATAGAACCTTCTAAAGAATTCTAGAAGACTATAATTAATTCTAATAACTTTAGGAATAATAATTAACATTGGGCCCTCCCCTAGATCATTGGGCCGCATGTAAAGATCAAATCGGGCCCAGTTTAGTATTTTGGCCATAACTTCCTCATTATTCATCGGAATTGGGCTTATAATATATCGTTGAAAAGCTCTTTGCAAGCCCCATCCAACTACACTATTATTGGACCCTTGTCGTGGACCAAACTAAATTGGATTGGCTATTTTCATAAAATAGAGTTGTTTTCGAAAACAGAAAGAATTTTAATAAAAACTAACCGCAACACGTGACCTTTAACACTTTCACCTCGTTCGATAATCATTCGACGCAAAAGGTATTCATCACTGGGTTTGGTTTTGGGAAGACACATTTGGGTGTCTACAGATATGTTAAAGACAATTATTGGTTTTCCTTGATTTGTTATTTTGGTGTCTAGCTTTACGCTTTTAGAGCATTTCCAACTTAGTTAGTTATTGTGAGTGATCATTTACCTTGGAAGAAACCATTGAGAATAAGTTATTAGTTCGTATTTAATAACATACTTCCGCCATTTTTTATTGGTTGACACCTTTCTATTATCACGCTTACCAACTCATGTTTTTAACAATTAATATCTCTAACTATTACCATTGTAAAATTATAAAAAGTGGATATTAATAAAATATACATCGAGACTATTTAAACAAGATCCCACATGACTATATTTAATCGTATCTATAAATCACAAAAGCAAGTCAAAGTGTAGTGTGTGAATAGTGTAAAAGTCAAATAGTGTCAACTAATAAAACAGAGGAAGTATATGCTTAGAGTCTTACAACATTTTGCTAGGATTATTGTGTTTCTTAGTATCTCTTCTAAACATTTTTGGATGTTACTTCACCAAGTTTTGTTGGAAGTCATTAAGGCTAATAAACTTGAGAATAAAGGTTCATAATTTACTTATTTTATTGGGGACATTTATGTCTCACTTAGATAATTGGTTGTATTTTATCATTATTGACGAGGGGAAAGACTAGGTCGTTAACTAATCCTCCCTATGTCAAACTAAATTTATAAACACTTAACAAACCTAAATACTTGTATTTAGGTAAGTCAAGGGTCGAACCCAAAGAAACAGTTATGTTCAAATGCTTTCAATTTGGGCGCCTAAGCTAGGTCAAAGACAAGGGTAAAGAGGTAACGCTAACAACTAACAAACAAACAACCAAACAAATAAAACACTAGGAATGGGGATCAACAAGTAATCAAGACAATTGCAACAACTTGGTAAGAGCATGCCAATCAATGGTTGTGAAGACTAATGATAAGAGCAATCAATTGGAATCAAAGAGCTATCTCCTAATCGTTAAGCTAGATGTCTCTACGAATAACAAACTAAGAGAATCACAATCCAAACCAATCGATAATTGCAATTCCCAAATCAATTGGTCGTGTCATTAGCAATTACAATGCAATCTAGCATAATTCTCAAGGCCTAATCGAATTACACACATGCAAACTTACATTAATCACTTTAATCTCAACAATCAATCAACGCAATTCCCAAATTAATCACAATCAATCAATCATACAAGTTTCACCCAATTCCTAGCCAAACAACTACTCGAGAATCATCTTCTATCAACAATCAACTAAAGAAAATCAAGAATCAACAAAATATCAAGAACAATTACACTAATCAAGAATCAAACATCAAAATCAAACCAAACAAACATGAAATTAAATAAAACAATAAAATGAGATAGAGTTAGAAATGCTCATTGATAATAGAGAAGATCTTCAACACAATTGTCACCCCTGTATCATCAATCTCTCAAATCACCATTGAAATTCCTCACTTTCTCTCTCTAAAATCTACTCCTAAAACTAACCCTAAATCTAGATAGAGAAGCTCTCAACTAAGCTAAAATTATGATCAAAATTCTGTCTAAAACTTCTTTCCAAAAACCTGGTAAAGAAAGGTATTTATAGAGGCACGGAAAAAGGAATCGAGCGAAGACGGAAAGCAAGGGAGGAGCACCCGGGCACAGGCCACCCGCGCCAGCTCTTTTATGGGTTTTTTCCGTCTTCTTGCCGCTTTATGCGTTCGCAATTGGGGCCTTCAAGTGCACGCATACGATGATGATCAACACTAAACATGGAATATTCAAATGGACTCTTTGGTGGGTTCAAACACCACCTTTCATGAGGGCACGACTTGAGAGCGCAAGAGCTAGAATTTGGAGCGTCCACTTCCTTGCATCTTGAGCTTTCTCAATGTTATGAGTCTACTCCAAAAGCATCTTCCAACTTAGAAAACCATTAAAAGCGAGACCCGAACTTCGTAAAATAACTACAACCACGAAAAAGAGGAGAAATAAAGGAGAAAACACAAGAAAAACCATAAAAACACAAAACAAGAGAGAAAAGGGAAATAAAGAGAAAATGCATAAAACTAAGCATTTATTAAAAAGAAAAGCTATGAAAAGAAGGTAAAAACAAGTTAAATACTCATCAAATGAGTGCCATAAATGGCACTCATCAATTATTCTTTCGTGTCAAGTTTTCATCAAATGGATGAAGAATATTATGCTTTCTAGTGATGATCTAAGAGAGTTATAATTTTCATGTTAGAGGATAAGAAACGATTTCTGGGTTCAATATTTCCTATGAGGTGATGGTTCATAAGTTTGATTAGTACCTTGTTGGAATATGACATTTGTGCTTAAAATCTTTTCCCACTACTTTCTTTAAGGTGATATATATAATATTTTTGTTATTTCTACAATGTGAATAATGTGTTGGTGTTGTGCATCACCTGTGTAGGTGTGGTTAATAATATTCTTAAACTCCTTATCTTCTCAATTTTATAGTGAAAGTTTCACTGAGTTGAAAATGACATGTGCTTGATTATTTTGAGAACAATAATAATTATTATTGGTTTTTATAAAGTGTCATGTTTCATGATTGAGAAGATTTTTTTTGTGGTGATATGAAATTTAAAGCTCATGTCATTCACGTGTAGTAGAATATATTTGTGTTATTAGCATGTAGTTTTTATAATATAAAGAGGTCCTAAATATGTATTGAGTTGTGTATGTTAATAAATTTAGCTATGTGATGATGATATGCATTGTATTATATCTTAACATATCATCTATTTGTGAAATACTTGAGGTGTACGGGTATTTTACAAATTTAAGGTGAATGATTAAGTGCGTTTAACCTTGATTCATCTTTTTCATTCAAAGTATATCTTGCTAGCTCGATAGTTGTGGAATACATTAGCTTTTGGGAAAAAGTATTTTGAAATTAAATGAAAGTAAGTGACTATGTTTGGTGATTGATGAATTTGGTTCACATCATGGTTAGTTGTGTTTTTTCGAGGATCTGCTTGATTGCGTAATCTTTCTAAATTTAGCTGTGAAGATGTCTCATTGTATTATTCATTTAAAGGTAAATGCGGCATAAATTCCTAACCATTTGTGCAATTGAGGCTGACATTGTTTTTAATAAAATGGTAGTGATTATTATTTTCCTTATTGGAAATGTATAATAGCAAGGAGGTTTGTGGAGTGTAGTAAGGAAATCTGGACATTTAATGATCCATGATAATTTGTTAAAATGTCGAAGGGGTAGGCTTTAGGTCCAAATGGAAAGATAAATAGCATTACTTTCTTATTCATATAACATATGTGTTGTAATACTTGGTTCAGGTTGAGTTTGTTCGAGCTCCTATAGGATCAATAAATCATAAAGGTTGGTGCTATTTAAGACTCACTTGATTGATCTACCGTTTAAGGGTGAGTTTTTAGACTCTTAATAAATCCAAATTTTGAAATGGATGCACTATAAAATTTGGAACAACTAATGTTTATGATTGATGCGAGGTTAAACATTATGCTCTTAATAAATCCATGTTCTTGTGGGGGTAATAGCTATGACATAGCATTTGTTGTGTTTTATGAATATATTTTACCATGTTGACTAAGTGCTATTGAGAAGCTAAGCACTTGAGATTCACCTACTTGATTGTGAAGACTAGCCATTTTCAATGGAATACTTGGGCCCTAAATTCTCCACTATACCTAAGGTGAATGTACTTGGCTACTAGATAAGTGCATCGCTTCGCGGAGATTATGTAAATTGGAGTAATAGTGTATATGTTATGGAGGTCTTGCACTGAATCTTTTAGTTTTAAGGTTCGTCCACTCTTTGATTAAGAGTTCAAGGGTTTCAAGGTTTGTCCACCCTTTGACTTGTAGTTCATTACCTCATTCACTAAGCATTACAATTCAAATTATATGTGTAATATCAAAGTGTTATGTATTAATCTCTTCTTATATGCTAAAAATGTTGTTTCTCATTTTTCTTTCTTTTATGGTTTTGCTTTCCTTCCTTTAATTAGTGAGGGATTGTTGGACTACACGGAGTAAAAGACGTGTTGTTTAGTCGAATTATTGTTTTTCTAGCTTGATCAATTTACTCTACGGGTAGATTGTGGCTTATCTATAATGTTTGCCCATGGATGGGCCGTACACTACTAGAAAATAGGCCAATTCTGACGGATACGGAAATCTGTCGGAAAGTACGAAATTTCCGACGGAATTAATTTTGGTCGGAAATTTCCGACAGATTTTTAATCCGTTGGAAAATACACCATTTATGACGGAAAATCTGTCGGAAATGGTGTATTTTCCAACGGATTAAAAATCCGTCGGAAGTTTCCGGCCGAAATTAATTCCGTCGAAAATTTGCGAAGGAATTTAACCCCCTTTCCGACGGAATTTAGTAAAATAATAATAAAAAAAACAACCTAAACCCTAATTAAAATGGCGGACCTCCCCCCACCCCATTTCATTTCACCTTTCTCTCTCTCTACTCCGCCTCTCTTCTCTCTTCTCTTCCTCTCATCTTCTCTTTATCTCTCCTCTCCTCCTCCCCTCTCTTCTGACTCCCCTTCTCTCCTCTCCTCCTCCTCCTCTCTTCTGACGCCTTCTCATTTTCTCTTTCTATCTCCTCTCCTCTCCTTCTCCCCCTTCTCTTCTCACGGTCTTTAATTTATGGTGATGGGTTTAAAACAAATTAATGGTTTTTAAGGTCAAATTCGACCATGAAAATGATAGATATAGCGTTTTCATGGTCGAATTTGACCTTATTAAACCAAGTTTGAGGGAATTTCGAAGCTTTTTGATTTTTAAGGTACGTTTTAATGTTTTTATTTTTGTTTTTGATTTTTTTATTTAATTTTTGGATTGTTTTAGGTTGGTGTGTTTGATTGTTGGTTCGGTGGTGGTGGTGGTGATCTTATGTGTTGAGGGTTTTAGGTGGGTGGGTTGGAGGGTGGGTTGGGTGTTTAGGTGGGTAGATCTGGGTTTGGTGGGGTTTGGTAAGGGTTTGGGGGTGGTTCTGGGTTTGGGGAGAGTTCGGTCAGGGTTTGGGGAGGGTTTCGGTCAGGGTTTGGGGGTGGTTCTTGGTTTGGGGAGAGTTCGGTTAAGGGGTTGGGGAGGGTTTCGGTCAGGGTTTGGTGGTGGTTTTGGGTTTTGGGAGGGTTCGGTCAGGGTTTGGAGAGGGTTTCGGTCAGGGTTTGGGGGTGGTTTTGGGTTTGGGGAGGGTTTTAGTCACGATTTGGGGAGGTTTTCGGTCAGGGTATGAGTAACGTGGTGGTGGTCTGATGTGATAGTTGCGGTGGTTAGGAATAGTGGAGGTGGTGATACGCCGCACCGGTGGTGGTGCGGCGTTTTTTTTTTATTTTTTTAAAAGACATTTTCGACGGAAATTCCGTTGGAAATTTTTGAGGGACTTTGTATCCGTCGGAAATTTACGACGGATGTTGCCGGTGCCGGAAAATGTGTAACGACGGAATTTCCGTCGAAAAAAGTCGGTTTTCCTACCAACCCGTTTTCGACAACCATTTACGACGGAATTCCGTCAGAAACGGCTTTTCTGACGGAAATGACCTGTTTTCTAGTAGTTCATAGAATAACTTTTTATTATTTTATTTTTTTATGTATAGATTCATTCAACAACTAGTCTATTGGCTATCTCCTCTTCCTCTTCATTTGTAACCTATTTGCAACTCCCTTCAATTAATTAAATCTCCCTCTTTGTTAAGGGTTACAATTATCCTTTGATTTTCCTTGCTCTGCCTATAATTGCTTAGAACTAATTTCAAAATTGACATACTACAAAATAGATGAATGTAGGGAATATTTCAAGCATCCCACACTTGAGCCCCACTGTGATCATACACTTAAGCATGGTGGCGTCCAAAGGGAAGGAAGCTAGAGTAAAAGAGTCGCCAACAAGTTTTAGGAACTTGTAAACCGTTCACAGGGCGAAGGTTACACCCCTTAACGATCCATGAGATCGCTAACTCCATAGTGGTCTGGAATCATGATTGGATATTCGGGGATGAAGGTACAAATCCAACCTAAAAGAGATTGAACTTGCCCTAAAAATAGGCCTTTACTTTATTCTTCTCATATTCATGTGCGCTTTCTGACTAACATATAACCAATATATTAATCCTAAACATGTTTATCTATGTTGGTTGAATATTAATGCACAAACAAACCTATTATTGGCGATCACTTGAATTATAATCATATTAACCTAAACAAGATTATTAATTATCTTATTATGTGTGATTATAAGTACAAATTCCCTTTAAACCTGCAAGAGAGGGCGTGATCAAGCAATAACAATAATATATATCAAGCAACATAATAACTACAATCATCAATCATAATAATCTCAATAAAGCATAATAATAATAGCAAGATCCTAGGCATGATACTAACAAGATTAATAACAAACCCTAGCATGTCACTAAACATTAAAGATCAAATCTTTAACCCTAGCATGATACTAACATGATATAAAGAAAGAATAGGAAGCATCATACATGATATTAGAAATTTTAGTTATCATCCTAAACATGATACTAGGAAGCAACAAAACATCCTAACATGATACTAGGAATCAAAATAATCAAAGCATGATTTCTATATCAAAAGAATAACAATTAAAGCAATTACTTACTTCGATGCCTCGTATCTGTTTCTAATAACAAAATACACGCGTTAGTAACTTCAAGGAAAATAATAAACAAACCATTAAATTAAATTAAATAATTGAAATAGGATTTGGGACCAAACCCTCAGAAATTGTCAACCTTTCACGTATAGGGTGAAGGTAATTTCGAACTTGGCTAGGTGTGTCTAGAACTAATGCATGTGGAATTTTGTAAAAGGGAAGGTTTAGAAAAAGAATAGAGAGAGAAAGCTTCTAGCTTTAGAGAAAGAATAGAGAGAGATGATTGTGAATTGTTGATTCTTGATGATTGTTGATGATGGAAAACGGGGAGATATGACCCCTATTTATAGAAAAATAGTCCGAAAACAAATCAGTCCTATTCGGAATAAAATTGGCATCTGTCGCCAGGCGACAGATGTTAGCGCCAGGCGACATACTCTGTCATTTGGCGCTAATTAAAAGATAAAACGCTCTTGTACGCGGAATCCTCTTCTTAATATGATTAAGTAGCTAATTCCGTGTTTATCAAATTAAAAACAGGTTTATCATAAAACACTTATTTTATTTCAAATAAAATTCTTTAAAATATAATTATCAATCCTAATACTATTAGAATTTAAAAGAACATTCTAAATATTCTAGAAGATTAAAATCAATCCTAATAACTTTAGGAATAATAATTAATAGGCCATCCTCTAGATCATTGGGCCGCATATAAAATTCATTTCGAGCCCAATTTAGTATTTAATCCATAACCTCCTCATTATTCATCGGAATTAGGCTTAAAATATATCGTTGGAAAGCTCTTTTCGAGCCCAACCCAACTACACTATTATTGGACCCTTATCATGGTCCAAACTAAATTGGACTGGCTATTTTCATAAATAGAGTAAGAAAAGAAATATTTTCAAAAACAGAAAGAAAATATTTTAATAAAAACATCCACATCACTAGACTTTTCACACTTTCAATTCGTTCGATAATCAAATGACGTGAAAAGGTATTCATCACTGGGTTTGGTTTTGGGGAGACACATTTGGGTGTCTACAATGAACACATTTCTTTTCTTTGGGGATAAATTTATGTGACACTATTAACTCATCCAAAAGTGCCTTTGTGTGAGAGTGATGTATCAATCAACCTTAGAGAACGTGCTGACTCATACAATTGAACACTACGGTTGCATTTGAATTTCGTGTTCAAGTTAGTGATTTGCATCATGACACATCGTATTTCTCTTGACCAATCTTATTGTTTATCCTTCACTATACCTTTGAAAACACTTTATTTTATATCAGTGCGGTTTACTATGTGTTTAAGTCAAAAAATTGGGATGATGAGTATTTCAGTTAGGGTTTAGGCTTATTTAATTCCAAATTATCAAAAATTCTAAACTATCAAGAATTCAAAAGAGGATTGGGATGTTGAGTATTTTAATTAAGGTTTTGGTTTGTTAATTCCAAATTAGATCGGGTTAAGTTTACCAAACCTATAAATTATTTCAGAAATATTCGATATTGAATTTACTTTAGAAAAAAAGACCGAAAAACTTATTATTTATTAATTGTTATGTTGCCCAAAATATTTTTAAAAAACAAGATAGAAAAGTTAAAAATGATTACATTTCCAAATAAAAAAAAAAAAAATAGTATACACATATCACTTGTAGGAAAACGCAATTGGCTTGCATACACCAAACACGTCACTATTTCTACATCTTCCTCCTTATTACAAGGTGGAAATTACAATACAACATCATCTTAAAAATAAATAAATTCCAAAATTTCAATAATTTTTGCTTTTTCATTAAAAAAAAATCGAAATAATCCAAGTCAATAAAATAATAAAACAGCCATATTTTGTCACACAAAAAGTCTTTTTCTTCTACACGCACTCATCTCATATAATGGCGGATAATCCAATATCAAAAATAACATCATCCAACCACACTTCATATTCTTCTTTCAATACTATAAACCAAATTCATTTCATCCATTTCTTCAATTTCTTCTTTCTTTTTCTTTACCTTTTCGACTTCCTCTAGAATTTCCCCCCTCTTTTTTCTCACCAATCTTTTTTTGCAGATCTTCCCATTAATTTTTATTTTCTGGGTATTTTTCTTTTGAATTTTATTGGTTGATTTCATCGATTTTTGCAAAAATGGCGGTTGCTATGGCTTCTGGGAGCTTAGCTGGAGCTCATACTCTTTGTAGAAGTAAAGATATCCCTTTTTCTGCTAAGTCTGTGTTTGGTATTTCTTCTCGGAGGCTCTGCTTTTTTCCCCGGCAAAAGTATGATTTTTATTTTTATTTTTGATATTTATTTTCTCTCTAATTTGTCAATTTTTTTTAATGTTTAAAATGAGGTGTTCAAGTGATATAGACAAGATTTGATCTTTATTACGGTTGTGAATGACTTTAACCAACTAAGTTAGCTCACTTTCACGACTCACTTTTGGTGTTATGTTAAATTTTGTTATGATTTAATATCATGTCAGTTGATTGCTTTGATTGGGCATTGTTTGTTATATACTCGCTTTGTCTCTAAAAATTGTTTGTGTTTAGACAGAGATTGTCCGCAAAAAAAGTCAAAACATGAACAACTTTTTACAGATGGAGGGAATATAATGTTGGTGGCCTTGGTGTAGCAAATAGTGCAGAATAAACATATTGTAACATTGAACTGATTTTGATATTGTTAGTTGATTGCTTTGGATAGCATATTGTATATTATGTTACTTAGCTTAAAATTGATTTTAATACCCGTATGTTTTTCACTATGAATCAGCTTATACTACTAATTGATATTGTTAGTTGATTGCTTTGGATGGGTATTGTATATTATATTACTTAGCTGGAAATTGATTTTAATGTTAGTTTGTTTATCACTATGAATCAGCTTAAAATAAATGTTGTTAGTTGATTGCTTTAAATGAGTATTGTATGTTATGTTGCTGAGCTTAGAATGAGTTTTAATATCAGTATGTTTTTCACCATGAATCAGCTCAGAATTGATAGTCAGATTGCTTAGAAATGAAACAATTTTTAATATCACTGTTCTTTGTATCAGATTCTCGGTATTGACAACACCAATCTCTGTTAGTCCACAAGCATCCTTGTCAACAGCTGTGGAGGTATTATTAACTCAATATATGGCTATGGGTTGGATTCTTTAATCTTTAGTTTGATAGACTTATGGTTGTGATTGTTTTCATTTTGTGTTGATAGGATGGAAGCTACCGAGAAACAGAAGATGTCCCGACCCCAAAGGTTATAATAGATCAAGATTCGGATCCAAATGCAACTATTGTGGAGATAACATTTGGTGATCGTCTGGGTGCCCTTCTTGATACTGTATGTTACCCAATTATGTTGCTTATTGTTGTTATTGCTATACTCATATACAGAATGACACAAACACTCTCCCTGGCTAAGCTGTTGCATTGTTAGTTCAAATTACAGTATCATGATTCAATGTGACTTCTGATTCCGGACAGAGGAAGTATATATATTTGGTTTACTTTGATTGTTTTATTGTTGTACTTAATCTGCAAACTTGTGATTACTCTGCTATGGTACTCAATGCTACCATCATGTGATCATTTACAACCTGGTTTCCAGATGAGCGCACTGAAAAACCTTGGGCTCAATGTGGTGAAGGCAAATGTCTTTCTGGATTCATCTGGGAAGCACAACACTTTTGCCATCACTAAAGCGTATGTCTGGTGCTGTTAATTGGATTCTATTTTTTTTATTTTTATTTTTTATATTGTTGTTTTGCATTACTCTTGAAAATATGAATCTTATTCCTTTCTTTCCTTAGCTTCTCTGTTTTTCTGCATGCTCAATGCCAATTTTATATGCTTTTATCTTAAGTTTGGCAATTTGTTATAAATTATCTGTTTAATCTATTTCATCATTTCAGTGTTTTGAGTTATTTTTTCAGCACTTAACAGCTTCTGTCAATTCCTCTTTTGCTCTTTTATATCTCCTTGCTCGATATATTTATTTCAAAACTGAGATTGATTCCAGATATGAGCTTTTGCAAGCTGTTAGTTGTTTGACACCTTTACTTCTGCAGTTTTGCTCCTGTGTTATGAAAATAAGTTTGTTTTCTTTTTTTTTTTTTTTTTTTTTTTTTTTTTTTTTTTTTAAAAAAAAAGATCTCTATAAGTTCTTTGCAAATTTTTCTACACGTTTTATCAACTGAACATCTGCCAAAAAGAATAAAAATAAAGTTCATGTATTTTTAATTATTGTCACATGCTATTGTAGACTGTACAATGGTAATCAAAATAAGAAATGCCCTTTTCATTTTTCAGATTGATTGCAGTTTTATCATCATGTAATATTTCGTTTCTATTTTTTAATTGGAAATCTTCATCCCCATTAATATAATGTGGTGAATTTCTTGTAGTAATACTGGAAGAAAGGTTGATGATCCAGAGTTGCTGGAGTCCATTCGCTTGACTATTATCAACAATCTACTGCAATATCATCCGGTATTTCTATGTTTACCAAGCATTTCCTACACTTGAGATTCATTATGATAGCAGAGAAAAAATAAATACTATACATACCTGATACCTTCATTTTAAAAATCTCTTTTTTAGGAATCAAGTGAGCAATTGGCTATGGGAGCAACTTTTGGAATCACCCCCCCAAAACAAGAGGTTACACATCCAATTATCTTAATACTTTATGCTATTTTATGAATTCCATCTTGGATTTTGCATTGTTCCTGTAGTATCTGATTGTTATTAATGGACTGTGTAGGTCAAGCACAATATTTTTGTACTTCTTTTTTACCTCTTTTTCCTTCATCATCCCTTTCAATAAAAAACAATTTTTTCAAGGGGTAATTATCTGTTTTCTTGTTCTGCAAACTAAAAGGCATCCTTCAGGAAAATTTTGGTTAGATGAAAGAACAATCACATTAGTCAAGGACTATGTTATTAAAACTAGTGCAAGATATCATATCCACCTTTATTATTCTCAAGTTGTTTGTTAGGCTTTTGACTATCTGTATGATTTAGTTTACTTTGGTCGCCTTTTCTTTTTCTCTTTTAAAGAAATCAAATGAGGCGTTGCAGAAAACATACAGTCATATACCTTCCGTTTGATGGTTGCTCTTTAATTTATTTTTTCTCCCCATCTCGTAACATATATAACATTGGGCAGGTTGATGTGGATATAGCAACGCATATAAGTATTAAAGATGATGGTCCGAACCGCAGGTAATGCGTTTGTTTGTTTTACTTTCTCTATTGTCTCTCTTTTTCTTTTTTTTTTTTTTCATAAGCTACTTTTATCGTCTTTGTTTTGTGCGCACGGTAAATTATAGTCTATGTGAGATTTTGTTAAATTCATTTCTATACAAAATTTTAGTAATGTTAATGTTAAAAGAAATTCATTGCCAACATGCCTACTTGAAGCAGGTCATCTATATAAATTATCCTCTATATCAGAACAGAGGAAGTGTACATTATTATAATGTTAAAAATTTAAAATAACCTTTTTTTTAATTTTTTTGTTTATGATTTGTAACAATAGATGATCACAAAATTTAATGGTTTAAGTTGTAAATTGGTACCTGTGAAAGTCAACTTGTTACTACTGAAAAATAACGGAGAAAGCCTGTGTGTTATACTTATTTTGATTGCTACTTCGAATTAACTTTACCAAAAAGTGGATCTCTGTAATAGTCTATTGCACTAAACTTGTGTGGTTAAATAGATTGTTCAAGTTTGTTTAATGAACTCAGTATACTAGGATTGAAGCTTTATTGCTTAAAGAGATTACAACTGTTACAAGTACTTTTTTTTGTATAGTTTCCATTCACTTTTGAGGTACAAAGCTGTCAAAATGTAAGGAGGCCTGCTGAACTATCTTAGGTCTTCAATAAGTATTAGGAGCTTTGATTTCACAAAAATTTACTTTCGTGTAGTGAGCCATACAATGCTTTTGAATTGATCATATGTGCAGCCTATCTTGTAGATCTTTACTTCCTAACTGTCTTATCAATTATTACTATTTACTTATTGCTTCTTCAAATCATTGTTGCCTTGTTCTCCTTGCCTTATTTTGTCTTATTTCTGGTTTCGTAAGTTTAAGTTCAGATTCAGTCAAGTTAAGGTAAGATAAGTTTAGGTTTAGTAAGTTTAGGGTAAGATTATTTAACTATTTATTAAGAATTAATATGTTTAGATAGTTCAGATAAAATAAGTTTACACTTTGTTTGGGTCGTTGGAAATGGAAGGAAGAGAAACGGAGGGAGACAAACTTTCTTGTTTGGGTAAAGGATTGAGGTAAGGAAGGGAAAGGAGAGGGAGAGATCCATTTTCCCTCTATCTTTAATAAGCATAATCCCTCCAAAATTGGAAAGATTTGGAGGGAATATGGAGTTCACCTCCCCCTCCCTTTCTTTGCCTTTCCCTTCCTCGAATTTCCCTCCCCTTCCTTTCTTTCCTTATCTGCTATCCAAATGAAGCGTAAAAGTTTTATTTTCTCCGCTTTATTTTCAAATAAGATAAACTCAGGACTAATAAATTCATAATTAAGTTTGGGTTTAAAAATGATAAGTGAAATTCAAGTGAAGGGAGAACTATACCTTTATCAGGAAGCATTGCTTAATGTTTATTATTCTACCTTTGTCAAGAACTCTTGGAGTGTTTCCTATGGCTATGCATTGATTGCATACTTGACTGAAATTCATTCATGTGCAACTCATGGGAATTACATCTTTGTACGTTTAGCCATACGAAACTTTGCTTGTTTCTGCCCCCGCTCCTTTCCCGGCCTCATCCTGTCAGATTAAGGCTATGATGCTAATTCATTGTTGTTGCTGTTGCTGTTTGGTTATAGATTGAATATGTAGTGATGTTTATAGAAAATAACATTTATGAGTGTTGAGGTTGGGAACACTCCCTCTTATCTCAATTTCAATACCCAAAGAGAAGATTCAATTCCATCAGACTTAGGTGGGATAAGATTTCCCTTCCCTGATCCGTCTGTTCTTATGATCCATCCTTGCCCCTTCTAAAGAAAAATAGAAAAGAAAAAAAAAAGATTAGATAATTGATGGGGTATAACCGTATAAGTGTATAACAGCATCTAATCTACTATGTTAATTTGTGATTATGACCCTAAACTACAGATATTTCAAGTGAATGATTACTTACAGCAGTTTTCCAGATATTTACTTTGTTAAAGGTTGTATTTAACAGAATAATGTGCATCTTGCAGCTTGCTTTACGTTGAAACTGTTGATCATCCTGGATTGCTGGTGGACCTGGTGAAAATAATAACTGAAATTAATATTTTTGTTGAATCTGGAGAATTTGACACTGAGGTAACCTTAACTATCTCAGCACTCTCTTTTGGAGATGAGAATTGTTTCCCTTGTTGGACATCTGCATATATGCTAGCAATTATATATACTCCATACCGTTATTTTCCTATTGAATGAAAAGAATGTTGGCTTGCTAATGATTAAATTTGACAGGTCCAACACTCCAACAGTAAACTTTCAATGGCTTCAAAGTATATTTGTATTTTTTTTTTCTTTAATTAGTGTAAATTTACTGTGCTTATACTGTAGTTCCTCCATTTGCTGTAAATTTGGTCTTTTCACTATCTCTTGGCTGCTTCGATGAAAATTGAAAACAAAGAAGGTATAACTTAATCAACTTTTTCAATCAATGTGCAGGGTTTACTTGCAAAGGCCAAATTTCATGTCAGTTATCAGGGTAAAGCCTTAATAAAGCCTCTCCAGCAGGTAAAAATTTTGCTAAAGACAGTAGATTCTTCAGTAAACATTTGTGGTTTATGTCAATAACGCTAGTCTAATGAGTTGCAATTGCTTAGGTTGTTGCAAATAGTCTGCGGTACTTTTTGAGACGACCAACAACAGAGGATGCAAGTTTTTGACCTGTTGGAAAAACAATGAAAACTAATTGGACAGGTATATTAATGATTGTCATCATGGTTCAACTATTGCAGCTATTCTTGGTTGCAACTGTTGTAAAATTCAACATATAATATGTAGGAAATTTAAACAAGCACATTTTTTAATACACAATTGATGTACCTGCTTCTGTAAAGTGATTTATGTGAAACTCGGAAATTGAGTACACCCCAGGACAGATTTGGTCATTGTATATTTGGAATTACCTCCACATAATCCATGCAGAAATTATTTAACTGTAATATATGTTCTGGAAAGCTCAATTTATGCTCTTTGTAATGGCTTTAGGATCCGTTGTTCTTAATTATCGAGCCGCACGATATTGAAGAGAGAAGAGGCTTTCTGACTCAATGAATAAAAACCAACTGATTCACAATTGAGGATTGGTTTGATGCTTGGGTTTATAGTCATTTGTGGTTTATGTCAATAAAAATTTGTTTGGAAGTGACTTATATATCTGAGAAGACGAGTCTTATACTACGTAGTTTATTTTTGGCACAAAATTCCTTAAAACATATAAGTCCTTTAAAGTGAATTTAAATTATAAACTAAAAAATTAACTTCATTTGATCCTCAACTTCTCATAATTTTTTTAAGCAAGGGCAAAATGGTGGGTAATAATTATAATGAATTGTTTAATTAGATATTTAGTTCTTAACTTGAAGGTAGTTTAATTTATGGAATTTCTCAATGAGGTAATTTTAGTGGTATTTCTGAAACTGTGTTACCCATAAGGTGGTTTGATATATCGTTATCTCATTTTCTTTTATTCTATTACTTCGTATTTTGTTATGTAAGCAAAACAGAGAAGTGTCACACAATCATCTTTGTGGTGTTTGAAGAGTCAAAATCTGACTTGATTTGAAATTGAATTGCAAATATACATTGGGTATTGAACAAAGAAATTGGATCAAAATTCCCGAAAATGACCTAATTTGAAATACCCAAAATTTAATGGGTCAAGTCCAACTCGAAATTTACCTGACCTTTTGATTGACCAATTTTCAAATAAAAAAGATGAAGTATCTTGGAATGATATATATTAGAGGCAAAAAAGTTGTATCCTACTTTTGTGTGTCAAAAAAAAATATTTCAATTAATTTCATTATTATTTACTGTTATAAAATATGTTAATAATGGATGGTCATTATAGCTTGTAAGTATCACTTTTATGACTATCTTAAGTATGGTTGTAATAGCACCCTTGTAATCCTCCTTTGTCATTATGTCACATTAACCCTCTCATGAATGGACTCTTCATTGTCCATATAGGTTACAATGTTCTATCATGTATATATATAGGTGACTAATGAAATGGATGATTATAGACATAACACTATTACCTCTCTACATCTCTCTCTTATTCTCCCTTTTCCCTTATTTTATAATACGTTATCAGCACCATTGCTTTACCTAACAAACGTCGGAGGAAAACATAGTCAAATATCATAACACGTTATCACGGGAACAAAATCATCTACTACGTATGTAGGTTTTTTTTTATGTATACTATTTTAGATTCTTACAAATTTTGATGAATTATGTCACATGTTTATGTTAGCTATAATCATGAATTATGTCACTTTATTTTGCCGCAAGTATACTGCATTGTTGTGCTGCATTGTTATATTATTTTGCCAATATTGCTATGCCGCATTGTTATGTATGACTTTGCTATAATCACGAATTATGCTGCATTGCTACATACACGCTACTATATTTTATTATGGTTGCTATTTATTCAATATATTACCACGTTCACTTTATTACGATCCGTGCAATGCTCTTGATTAGTGTTTCCCCAGTTTACTTGTTTGGTTAAGTAAATATGATTATTATACATATTAATATAGGATCTTAATGTTAACAATTCTTTATATTATGTATCTTTTGGATACTGCTTAATTTTTATTTGTTTATCTTGCCATTACTTTTTTTTATTATCAACCATTATATTTTGATTTGTATCTGTTTGATGTTTTATGAGATCTAATTTTGAATATTATTTTATATAGTGAAATATGTCGAACCTTGCCAAGCTTGAATTTGTGGCCCTCGATATTACCGGAAAGAATTATCTATCATGGGTGTTAGATGCTGAAATACACCTAGATGCTAAAGGCCTTGGTGAAACCATTAAGGAGGCTAATGAGGCAACACCTCAAGATAAGGCTAAAGCCATGATTTTCCTTCGCCATCACCTCCATGAAGGGCTCAAAAATGAATATTTAACTGTGAAAGACCCACAAATCCTTTGGAGTAATCTAAAGGAAAGGTATGACCACCAAAAAACAGTAATACTCCCTAGAGCTCGTTATGAATGGTTGAATTTGAGATTACAAGATTTTAAATCTGTTAGTGAATATAACTCAGCTATGTTTAAAATAACTTCTCAATTGAAATTATGTGGAGAAAATATTACTGATGCAGAAATGCTTGAAAAGACATACTCCACTTTCCATGCTAATAATATTGTCCTGCAAACACAATATAGAGAAAAAGGTTTTAAAAAATATTCTGAATTAATATCTTGTCTTCTTGTGGCTGAGCAAAATAACGAGCTGTTAATGAAAAATCATGAATCACGTCCTACTGGCTCTACTCCATTCCCTGAAGCGAATGTGACAACCCATAACGGGAAAGAAACTAAAAACAGAGACCATTATTCCAGTAGTAGTGGTCGAGGTAGAGGTCGTGGTCGCGGTCGTGGCCAATGGCGTGGTCGCGGTCGTGGGCGTGGTTTTAGTGGATATGGTAGAGGTCGTGGAGGTCATTACACAAATTATCATTCCCACCAGAAGTGGGAACGTAGGGATGATAAAGAGAAAAATGAGACCAATATATGTTACCGTCGTGGAGGAAAAGGCCATTGGTCTCGGGTTTGTAGAACTCCAAAGCATCTTATTGAACTTTATCAGGAATCATTGAAGAAAGGAAAGAAAGTTGAGGCAAACCTTGTTCTTGAAGATGGTGAAGGTGATTTTGATTTTGGCAATGCAAATCATTTCGATGTTGCTAATTTCCTTACTTCCCCGGAAGGGAATAATTTTGATTTCGGCAGTACAACTCATTTAGAAGTTGGTGATTTCTTCAATGCCCCGGAAGGGAATAATTAAATTTATATTATTTTATGTCAACTTTAAGTATTAGACTTTATTTAGTTATTTACTTATGTTATTTTCTATGGTTGTAATAAGGACTTTATATGTTTTATGAATTTATAAACTATTTGGGTGTTTTTATTGAATTATTTATTTTATCATCTTTATTTTTATGCTTAATATTTTGACATATATTTTATTTCATGAAGAACATGGATATTACTCAAGTTCAGTTTGCTATGAATGGTGAAGAATTATGTCTTGCTAACAGTGCAACTACTCATACAATACTTAGAAATAAAAAATATTTCTCTCATTTGATGATGAAAAGGATTAATGTGAGTACCATACCGGGTAGTACAAATATCATTGAGGGCTCCGGAAGAGCCACTATAAAATTGCCTTCGGGAATTGAAATTAAAATAATTGATGCTTTACACTCCCCATTGTCTCAAAGAAATTTATTAAGTTTTAAGGATATTCGCAATAATGGTTATCATATTGAGACAATCAATGAAGAAAATAGCGAATTCCTTCAAATCACAAATATAACTCAAGGCACAAAACATGTTTTGGAGAAACTCCCTACATTCTCCGGCGGTTTGTACTACACAAAAACCAATACTATTGAAACTCATGCTATAGTAAACCAGAAGTTTACTGATAATTTTGTTGTTTGGCATGACCGGTTAGGCCATCCCGGTTCAATAATGATGCGAAAAATAATTACGAATTCATGTGGACATTCTTTGAAGAGCCAGCAGATTCTTCATAATAATTTTTCATGTGCTGCTTGCTTAGTAGGCAAGTTAATAATTCGCCCATCACCAGCTAAAATTAATTTTGAATCAATTAGTTTTCTGGAACGTATACAAGGAGATATTTGTGGGCCCATACATCCCCCATGTGGACCATTTAGATATTTTATGGTTTTAATTGATGCATCAACTAGATGGTCACATGTGTCCTTGTTATCAACTCGTAACCTGGCGTTTACGAGATTACTTGCCCAATTGATTAAGTTACGGGCACATTTTCCAAATACTCCTATTAAGACTATTCGGCTTGATAATGCTGGTGAATTTACATCTCAAGCTTTCAATGATTATTGCATGTCCATTGGGATAAATGTTGAACATCCTGTAGCACATGTTCATACACAAAATGGTCTGGCTGAGTCATTAATTAAACGTCTTCAGTTAATTGCTAGACCATTGCTTATGAAATCCAATCTACCAATTTCTGCTTGGGGACATGCTATATTACATGCAGCAACACTAATTCGCATTAGGCCAACAAGTTATCATAAGTTCTCCCCATTACAATTGGTTTATGGTCAGGAACCAAATATTTCCCATCTAAGAATTTTTGGATGTGTGGTTTATGTTCCAATAGCTCCACCACAACGCTCTAAGATGGGCCCTCAAAGGAGGTTGGGGATATATGTTGGGTTTGAATCCCCGTCAATAATTAAATATCTTGAGCCTACAACAGGGGATTTATTTACGGCTCGTTTTGCAGATTGTCATTTTAACGAGTCACTTTTCCCAACATTAGGGGGAGAAAAAAGAGAGCTGGAAAAGGAAATTAAATGGAATGAATTATCATTATCCCATCTTGATCCTCGAACTAAACAATGTGAACTGGAAGTTCAAAAGATAATTCATTTACAAAGTTTAGCAAATCAATTGCCAGACTCGTTTGCTGACCCAAAAAGAGTGACCAAGTCACATATTCAGCTGTAAATGCTCCATTTAAAATAGATGCCCCGGAAGGACAAAATAAATTTGCTAATGAGTCTAAACCACGTAAGAAACGTGGAAGACCAA
Organism: Chenopodium album; assembly: GCF_948465745.1. Classification (NCBI taxonomy): domain Eukaryota; kingdom Viridiplantae; phylum Streptophyta; class Magnoliopsida; order Caryophyllales; family Amaranthaceae; genus Chenopodium; species Chenopodium album. Next base: position 19,524,521 of record NC_137847.1, read on the forward strand.
TAGGTTCCAAAGATAAGAATCCTCGGAAAAGAAAAGGAGCATTGATTGATGATGGTCAAATTGAAGAAACAATTTCCGAAGGATCTCCAGAAGAGAATTTAGACATGATACAGGAAGATATTCAGGTACCTGATAATGAAGAAATTTCAACAAACTATATCATGTCTGGAATTACATGGAACCGAAATCAAATCGACGTCGATGATGTTTTTGCATGCAATGTAGCATTAGATGTCATGGATAATAATGAGGATCATGAACCAAAATCCATTGAAGAATGTAGACAAAGAAATGATTGGCCAAAATGGAAAGAAGCAATTGAATCAGAATTAAAATCTCTTGAAAAAAGAGAAGTATTCGGACCTGTAGTCCGTACACCTGAAGGTGTAAAGCCAGTGGGATATAAATGGGTCTTTGTGCGAAAGAGAAATGAAAAGGGTGAAGTTGTAAGATATAAGGCACGCTTAGTTGCACAAGGATTCTCACAAAGACCTGGTATTGATTATGAGGAGACATATTCTCCTGTGGTGGATGCAACTACTTTTAGATTTTTGATTAGTCTGGCAATAAGAGAAGGACTTGACTTACGTTTGATGGATGTAGTCACAGCTTATTTATATGGCCCACTGGATAATGACATTTACATGAAGCTCCCAGAAGGATTCAAACTGCCAGAAGCAGCAAAATTTAGTTCTCGAGAACATTTCTGTATTAAATTGAACAAATCTCTTTATGGATTGAAACAATCTGGGCGTATGTGGTATAACCGTCTAAGTGATTATTTGTTAAAAGAAGGTTACAAGAATGATCCTATCAGCCCATGTATTTTTATAAAGAAATTTGGATCAGGATTTGTTATAATTGCAGTGTATGTTGATGATTTGAATATCATTGGAACTCCTGAAGAGATTTCAGTGACTGTCAATTATTTAAAGAAAGAGTTCGAAATGAAAGATCTTGGAAAGACAAAATTCTGCTTGGGGTTACAAATAGAGCATCTAGAGAATGGAATCCTTGTGCATCAATCAACATACATAGAAAAGGTTCTTAAAAGATTCTCTATGGATACAGCACATCCATTGAGTAGCCCTATGGTTGTAAGATCACTTGAAGTAGATAAAGATCCATTCCGACCTCGGGAAAATGATGAAGAGATTCTTGGTCCAGAAGTACCATATGTTAGTGCAATTGGAGCGCTAATGTACCTTGCAAGTCATACACGACCCGACATATCATTTTCAGTTAATTTATTAGCAAGGTTTAGTTCATGTCCAACTCAGAGGCATTGGAATGGAATTAAACATTTACTTCGTTATCTTCAAGGCACGAAGGATATGGGTTTATTTTTCCCAAAGTTGTCCAAAGAAAATTTGATTGGTTTTGCAGATGCAGGTTATTTATCTGATCCTCATAATGGTCGATCACAAACTGGATATGTGTTCACATATGGTGGTACTGCCATTTCTTGGCGTTCCATGAAACAAACCATTGCAGCTACTTCTTCCAATCATTCTGAGATTTTAGCAATTCACGAGGCTAGTCGTGAATGTCTATGGTTAAGGTCGGTAATTCAACACATAAAAGAAGTTTGTGGTTTATCATCTGGGAAGGAGGCACCGACAACTTTATATGAGGATAATGCAGCTTGTATTGCTCAACTTAAGGAAGGATACATCAAAGGCGACAGAACAAAGCACATCTTACCCAAATTTTTCTTCACTCATGATCTTCAGAAGAATGGAGATATAAAAGTATTGCAGATTCGTTCAAGTGAGAATTTAGCAGACTTATTCACTAAGGCTCTTCCGACAGCAACATTTAAAAAGTTAGTTTATAGTATTGGATTGCGTCGTCTCAGAGATCTTCAGTGATATAATAATGAGGGGGAGTAATTGCGCGCTGTACTCTTTTTCCCTTATCCATGGTTTTTTCCCACAGGGTTTTTCCTGGAAAAGTTTTTAATGAGGCAGCATATATGCGCATTATTCTATTTTAAGATAATGACCATCCAAGGGGGAGTTTTATAAAATATGTTAATAATGGATGGTCATTATAGCTTGTAAGTATCACTTTTATGACTATCTTAAGTATGGTTGTAATAGCACCCTTGTAATCCTCCTTTGTCATTAGGTCACATTAACCCTCTCATGAATGGACTCTTCATTGTCCATATAGGTTACAATGTTCTATCATGTATATATATAGGTGACTAATGAAATGGATGATTATAGACATAACACTATTACCTCTCTACATCTCTCTCTTATTCTCCCTTTTCCCTTATTTTATAATATTTACTCATTTATAAGAATATTTAACTAATTTTGAAACATTTAAAATGCATTTGCCTAGAATTATCCTGTTTTCTTCTAAACTTTTGACAAAAGTGAACACCGAATATATAACAAAATTTAAAATAGTAAAGTGTCCTTGACTTAAAGGATAGACTTGTAAACCAAACATTTTGGATCAAGGTTCAATTTTCTTGACTCGTAGTTGAAATTGATTCCAACAAGACTTGAATCCAAATTCCCAACCCAAATCCAACCCATCTTAACAGGTCTAGTTGACATATCAGTATGAAAAGGGTTCAAGGATAGATGAATAGATCAACTTCAAAATATAGTGAATTCCTTGGTGTAATGAAATTGTAAAGTATAAATGGTAAACAAAAGAAAGACTGCACTATTTGAGCATAATGAGGTGAGAAGAACTAGAGATGATGAAAAGACAGACACTAAGACTTTCCTCCAGGGCTAGGCGCTCGCATCTCTGGAGTCTGATCAGATTAAACAATGCAGCAGCATAGTACAGGAAATAAAAGAAAATATACAGGTCGGGTCAATAGAGGGTTGTGTAATGAGAGAGAGCAGTAGAAGGATAACAAATACAAGGTCATCCAAATAAATACCCTGCAAAGGTTCAATGATAAAGAAGCCAATCTAATGCAAGTTATGAAAACTTACTGTAGGACCATTTTTCTGTAATCAGAAAACTGGTAGTGAGATAAAACTGAAACAGATATGATCATATGATAGTACTGACATTAAAGGATAAAAAAAAAAAAAAAAAAAAAGGCGTTCCACATATGTAAACGAGGAGCTTGGCATGTCTGAGAGACATCTTTGATGAATTTATTGCATTTAGAGAAACAAATGTGTACGTCAATCCTTCATCCTCGACTTAAAACATTGCTTTTGTGAAAAGCAAGGAAACTAAATAGCCTACTTACAAACAACTAAAGCACAATAGATGATGCCTTTTCCAAATTCTAAAGAAATCCCATAAGATCAGTAAGCACCTCCTAGTCATAGCAGACAAAAGAGAATCACTTCTTGTAATGAAATACTCACTTTGCTGCACTTGTCCAGTCCGAATATTGTCTTTTTCCTCATACTAGGCCCTTTGGTTCTGCCTCTCAAACTCAAATCATTTTACTTTTTGTACATTCGATTACCCAAAATATGCTCCTCATTTAGCTAACATAAAACGATGGCTAGTCATTATGAGATATCTAGATTTCAAAGCTACAACCTCGCCTAAACTAACACTTAAATCATGTAGTCAGACATGATTTCATGAAAATACTAAAAACCTTGGAAAATATTTCAAGACTAGTGTCAAAGACGTGTGGTTCTTGTGACTTAGATCTGTGGCTACTGGCCAGATCTAATCATACTGCTTATATGATCAGGAGTATCATTAGTATGACGGGTTCAAAGATATTCAAAATTTAGAGGAACAAAATGATTTAGGTCTCTGTATCCTCTGATCTGAGTTTATCCCAGGAGCAGTATTCACATCATCTTTCGATATTCCTTTTTGTAGAGCAAAATATAGTTATACACTGTCCCTTGCCTATGTTTAGAAACTTCAGATACATTCTAACAGCAACAAAGGAAGGATTTGAGATAGTAGAAGATCAAATACTCCAAAAGGTCAGCAAGAGGTAGGAAGAAATTAACAAAACCTAGCATGCTGTTGGCGATTACTTGGTGATACAGGCAATGATTGATGAGTACAAACTGTTTGATTTTGCTGGGAACAAACAACTACAGCACTACTACTAGTTCATTAGTTTGGACTGATTTTATTAAACGCGGGGATTGAAAAGTATGGGTATGATGGGAGCGAGGTTTGACAAAAAGAATCAGATCCTAGAAGAACTATTATAACACAGACTAACACATTATTCTTAAAAGAAAAAAAATTTGCATAACTTTTTGTAAATAATGCAGGAATCAAAATATTAATGTCATGTCTGCTAGCTTAACTAAAACATTCTGTGACGCTGTTATAGCAATAAAACAATGGCTAGTTATTTTGAGATTTCTTAATTTAATAGCCACCTTCACCTAATCAATAAAAACTTAAATCAAGTAGTCAGAAACAGCATAAACTATTGCCTTATTTCATTAGAAAATATTTTTCGAATAGTGTATTATTGTCAGGTTGTCACAAATTATTCTCCTGGGTTTACCATATTAGATAATTAAATGATAGATGTTGTATGCGTTTCTTGTGAGTAAGATATGTAGCCACTGCCCAATGGCCTGTTCTAATAATACTGCGTGCTAATACTATAGAGCAGTATCATTTTGTTGTGTTAAAGAAGAATTCAAAATTCCGAGGGACAGATTGATTTAGGTTTATGTATCTAGTGATCAGTTATATATCCTAGGAGCAATATATATTCACATCATCTTGCAACATTTCTTGTAAAGCAAAATAAAGTTCAACAACTCATCGGTCATAGTTCCCCGCTTATTCTCAGATTCATTTATCAAATAACGATGACCAATTGAACGAAATAAAACAAATATGGTACTACAGCATGTGCGGCTAATTCATCAGTTTGGACATTGATTTTATTATTGTGCAGATTGTGAAGTATTGGTAAGACGAGAGGTTTTGGCAGAGATATAGAATCAATTCTAGAAGATTTTCTATTAAAATGCAGATACTAACATATATTCAAAAGTTTCACTACTTTCAAGCCAAGTAAGAATGAAAATTTGCATAGCTTTTCGTAAATAATGCAGGAATCAAATATACAAATCTCATGTCTGCTAGGTTAATGTAAACATTCTGTGACGCTTTTATAGAAAGGGTGCCTATATCACCTTCATCAACTACAAATTTTTATCAAACTGCTATTAAACATGAATGCAAATGTTAGATTTCGGGAAAACTCCTCAATCTGGAGTGTGTACCATTGATCAAATATATAGAGTTTACAACGCTAGGCCTAATCACGTTAGGAATCCTAGATACGATAAACATACAAAATATACATTTAATATATCCTAATCTGCGACAAATATTATCCTAAATATAATATCTATCACACCCCCGCAGTCGTAGCGGGAGGAGGTCGTACGCTAAGACTGGACCTAAATTCCAGAAATAAATCTCGTGGTAGGCCTTTGGTGAAAATGTCCGCAAACTGATATCTAGTAGGAACATGCAGAACCCGTACCTCCCCCAAAGCAACCTTTTCTCGAACAAAATGAATATCCATCTCCACATGTTTGGTGCGTTGGTGTTGTACCGGGTTACCAGAAAGATAGATAGCACTGACATTATCACAATAAACTATAGTAACCAGCCGTAGAGGACAATGTAACTCAAGTAATAAATTACGAAGCCAACATGCCTCAGAGACAACATTTACGACGCCTCGATATTCTGCTTCTGCACTCGATTTAGACAAAGTATGTTGACGCTTAGATGACCAAGACATGAGGTTGTCCCCAAGGAAACAACAAAAGCCCGAGGTAGAACGCCGGGTATCGGGACAACCTCCCCGGTCAGCGTCAGTGTAAGTAATCAATCGATGTGAAACAGTAGGATATAAATGTAAGCCATGATCAATGGTACCCTGAGCATAACGCAGAATGCGTTTCAAAGCCTCATAATGAGGTTCCCGGGGATCATGCATAAATAGACACATCTGTTGTACCGCATAAGAAATATCTGGCCTGGTGAATGTGAGATATTGAAGAGCACCTGCTAAACTGCGATACAAAGTAGGATCCCGAAAAGGCGGTCCTGCATCTGCACTAAGTTTGGACTTAGTGTCAACTGGAGTAGCTGCAGGCTTACAAGAGGTCATACCTGCACGCTCTAAAATCTCCTGTGCATACTTTTCCTATGAAAGTAGCATATAAGAGGGTTTGCGGGTCACCGCAATCCCCAAAAAATAACTCAAAGGACCCAAGTCAGTCATAGGGAACTCAGATTTCAACTGAGAGATGATTCCTGCACGCAACTTGTCAGATGAGATAGTCAAAATAATATCATCAACATAAAGTAGCAAATATGCCATATCATCACCCTGTCGGAAAGTGAAAAGAGATGTGTCACTTTTTGTAATGACAAACCCCAATTTGATCAAAAAGTTGGCAAACCGCTGGTACCAAGCTCTTGGAGCTTGTTTCAAACCATATAAAGCCTTGTTGAGCCGGCAAACATGAGAGGGTGCACGACGATCAACAAATCCTGGGGGTTGATGCATATAAATTGTTTCCTGCAAATCACCATGTAAAAAGGCATTTTTGACATCTAGTTGATGAATCGACCACTTCCTAGCCATAGCTAAGCGTAGAACGGTACGAATAGTGGCAGGTTTGACTACCGGACTGAAAGTCTCATCACAATCCACACCAACTTCCTGGGACCTGCCATCACATACAAGACGAGCTTTGTGCCTTTCAAGGTCACCATTAGACTTGTATTTGTGTTTAAATAGCCACATACAATTAACAATATTCACCCCCGTAGGCCTAGGCACCAAATCCCATGTCCCTGTTTTAATTAAAGCACTATACTCATCATTCATCGCCGCATTCCAATTTTGGTCACTTAAAGCTTGTTTATAGGACTTTGGAAGGGGTGACTTATGAGGTGGGGGACCCGATTGTTGAACAGTAAGGTTGCAATATTTCGGGTTTGGCTTAAATATACCCCGTTGACTACGGGTAACGGGAGGGGATGGTGGTGGGGGCCGAGTGGGCTGTATAGGGGGTATCCCACGCATAGGGGGAGGAGAATATGTAAAAGGTGTGGCTGGGTTTCGAGTTATAGGCTGCCCATTGTGAGGTGGGCTTGCTGTTGGGCCCGTGTGGGGTATAGGGGAGTGTGGCGGGCTGTCAGGTATTTGCGGGGTTGGGTGAGTGGAAATAGTGTGAGGCAGAGTGTGCCGAAGGTGGGCCGCGGTCTGTGGGGTTGGGCCGCGGTCAGCCTGTGGAGTGGGCTGGTGAGGGGTATTCTGCCGCAAATAGAGGTGAGTGATGAGAGGGGATTGCTCGTCATAGCCCAAGAAATTATAGTCCTTTAAGGTGTAGTGTTCTAAACTCTTATATGGAAAAATGGTTTCGTCAAAAGTTACATGACGAGATATGATCACCTTTTTGGTAGAGAGATCTAGACACTTATACCCCCGATGGTTGGACGGATATCCTAGAAAAACACATGGAGTTGACCTTGGAGCAAGTTTGTGTTTAGTAGTAGCAGATAAATTAGGGAAACATAGACAACCAAAAACCCGAAGATGATCATAAGAAGGGTTTTTACGAAAGAGAGCCTGAGCCGGAGTTATGCTTTTTAGAGACTTAGTGGGCAAAATATTTAAGAGATAGGTTGCGGTCTCAAGAGCATGTGACCAATATGAAGGAGGCAATGAGGCATGAAAAAGAAGGGTACGTTTGACGTTATTAAGAGTGCGAATCATACGTTCGGCTTTCCCATTTTGTGAGGATGTATGAGGACATGAAAATCTCAAAACCATTCCATTTTCAACACAAAATTGTTTGAACGGATCATTATCAAATACCCGGCCATGGTCACTTTGGAAGGATTTAATGGGTCGTTCAAATTGGGTTGACACATATTGTCGAAAAAGAAGAAAACTTTGGAATGCTTGAGATTTATAGCCTAAAGGAATAGTCCACACATAGTGGGTAAAATCATCAAGTAGTACTAAATAATATTTGTGACCATTAACACTACGAATAGGAGAAGTCCACAAATCGACATGAATAATGTCAAAAGCACAAGTAGTATAAGAATTTGAATCATAAAAAGGAAGTCTAACATGTTTCCCTATTTGACAAGAATTGCAAAAACTGGAGTTACCCTCCTTATTACAATCAATTTAATTATTACTCTTAAGAAAACTCAAAGAGGAAGATCCTGGATGCCCTAGGCGATCATGCCAAGTAGAGGGAGCAACAGTAGTGAGAGAGGTGGCCAGACACGTACTTGGTGAAGTGGTGGTGACTGGGTAAAGATCCCCTGCACTATTACATCTCGTGATTACCCTCCCTGTGCGTAGATCCTTCACAGAAAAATCATTAGGGTCAAATTCAATAGAAACTTTATTATCTGAAGTAAATTTACGAACAGAAATTAAGTTTTTAATAATTTGAGGTGCTAGAAGGACGTTTTTAAGGGCAAGGGAGTGGTTTGGGAGAGTAGTATGACCGTAACCAGTAATTTGAATGTGATGACCGTTACCAACTAAAATATGATTATTAGTGCTTAAATTAAAAAAGGGGTAAGAGATTATCGGAATTATTGGTCATATGAGATGTAGCTCCCGAGTCCATGTACCATCCGTTTTCTGGAACCGAAAAATTCATGGATGAGTAAGCACTTCCGAGCTCTGTAGGAGTCATAGGTGGGTCGTACTGAGGTGCTCCCATAGTGTAGGCCTGCTGATTTGGAGATGTACCACGGATTGGGCCAGCAACGGTCCGTGGCTGGTAGAAACCATTAGTTGGAAAAGGCGCAGGAGGAACGGCCCTACCTTGTTGAGGCCAAAAAAACTGCTGATTGGGCCAGCTTTGTTGGTTGGCCTATGGAATTGCTTTGCTGCTGTCCCGATTGTTGTTGTTGAGGTTGTTGTTGGCTGGTCTGGTTTCCACGCCCCAGACCACCACGACCTCGGCCCTTGCCGCGGCTGGGCTTTCCGCCGCCACGGCCCTTGCTGCCACTGCCACCTCCTCTTCCGGCGGACTGTGGTTGTTGTTGCGGTGGTGCAGAGTCGGATGAATTCTGCTGTTGTGCAACGAAGGAAGTAGGCGGGGTGGAGTTATCGGTGCCACGACGCGTTTCCTCAAGAAGGAGACGCGATCTGGCTGTGTTGAAAGAAGGCAAGGGGTCTGTTTGGGCGATCATGGCTGCCACGGTGTCGAAGTCCGTCTTGTTGAGACCCGCCACAAGCCGTAGGACTAGTTTTTGATCGGAAATAGGTTGATCAACGTTAGCGAGTTGATCGGAGATGCTCTTGAGTTGCTGGCAGTAAGCAGTGACATTGGTAAAATTGTCAAGATGCATAGAGTTGAACAAGTTTTCAAGATACACCGCCCTCGTACTCTTGTTATCTTGAAATATTTCTTTGATGCGATTCCAAAGTTGTTGAGCTGTGGACTTTCGAGAAAGAATAGTTTCAAGGAGATCGGTGGATATCGTGCCGTATATCCACTGTTTCACTATCGCATCCAGCCTTTCCCATAAAGCATTCGAAATCTCCGAGGGGCGAGGTGTGTTTGGGTCAATATGATCAAGAACGTTATATGCAAGAGCATGATTCTCGAAGAGTTCCACCCAATTAGAATATTGCACCTTCTCATAGTCAAGGGTTAAAGGAATAGCATTCCGAATATTATTGACAGAAAGTGCAGGATGAAATTCCGTTGATGGTGGAGGTGGTGGCGGTGTCTGGGGGATATTCTCACTGTCCTTAGTCATGGTGTGGCTATACTTAATGGAATAGTGAGCAGAAGGTTAAAGAAGGAGTTGAAATCTGTAGAAAAAAAAAGGCAGAGTAAACAGAATTGCGGAATTGTGCTGAAGCAAGGTCCCAATAAAACAAAAACAAACCAATAGAAATTGGAAAAAAAATAATAATTGAGATCTAAAACCTAAGCTGTGATACCATGTTAGATTTCGGGAAAACTCCTCAATCTGGAGTGTGTACCATTGATCAAATATATAGAGTTTACAACGCTAGGCCTAATCACGTTAGGAATCCTAGATACGATAAACATACAAAATATACATTTAATATATCCTAATCTGCGACAAATATTATCCTAAATATAATACCTATCAGCAAAAACAAAGATTATAGGTATTTACAATGTATCCATATGAAATCATAGCAATAGAAACCAACAGTAGTACATCTATAATAAAGCACCAAACATAGCAGCGCTAGTTATTCCTTTGACGAATCCAATATCACGCTAAAGAAAAAGACTAATTAAATTGTTTCTGCACGCTGTTTACATAATGAATCTAGAAAAAGAATGAACCATCAAAATCACAAACACAATGAAACTCTTACACAAGTCTCTAAGATCACATAACTTGACATTCCGAGGAATGGAAGCAGTACAACAATTGTCCTAATATCACAACAACAGAAATCAAACAATGTTCTAAAAAATGGTTATTACAGTACTCTCTAATTGGTTTATTCTGAAAATTCCATGTCGCAAACAGCTTGTAAGTTGATAGAAGCCATGCTTATGTACCTGTTAATCGCCTTTGGATATCTTCAAAGGATTCACTAAGCTCTCAACATGAGAATCCGCAAAGCACATTAGATTACCATCAGTCGTTCCACAAGTCTCCATCTGCTGGCTAGTAATTTTGTATGACATCAGTTTCGATATAGGAAAACCCAAACGCACAGTGAACAATTTACCAGACTGTTCATCATAAGTAACCCTTGTACTTATACCAAACTTCTTCAGTTCAGTGAAGGTAAATGAATCTAAACTTGAATTCTTGGTATGGTACAGTTGCCATCGGTTTTGGGGGACGCGCTCTCCATCATTCTCTCTCATAATCCATACCTCGGTTCTGTCAGCAGTAAAACAAAACACGGCTAAAGATTTTGCAAATACAAACAGAAACTTCTCCATTCGCCAGCTCTCAGCAGGCCATTCAACACATCAAAATTCCTCTCTTCGAAAATCAAAAGAAAGAACATGGGTGTTTTCGAACTTGCCATATGCACCTCTCACCAACCAATGCGCAAACCCTTGACAGAAATGAGGCTTAGACAATATTATATCTATATAAGTAACTAAATCATTCATCTCAGCATTCTTGGTCTTCCAACAACGATCATTACATGAATAAACTATGATCTCAGATGATAATTTGATTTTATTGGAAGACTTTACACTAAATCCAATTACCTTGTAATCTTCAGTAAAATATCAAACCCGAGAACAAACAGGGTGATAGGTAAGGCGGATATCGGACAAGGAGGAAGATTCAAAGATTGTTTAACATAGGGGTTATAAAACCACAAAATTGGATTCGTACCTCTTTATGACCATTATCATCAAGCAAGATCAGACCATTTAAGGTTTCCCAAACATTGCAATCGTCCCCCGTAGTAAATTGAACAATTTCTACAAATCTTGAGTTAACAACTCTTACTTTTCGATTATAGTCGTCTTCTCCAGTTCCTTCGACTAGTAGTAAGCGATTCTCGTAAGAATTGTCGTTGAAATGTAAATAGTGTTCTGTAATGAAAGCAGGGGAATCGATGATTTTACACCAAGATTTGCAGACGACTCGTAATCGGAGAAGTGTTTTCACCGGCAGATTCCGAAATACGAGTGTTTATGTCAGGATCCGACAACCCAAATCTGAGATCCAAAAGCCCGAGCTTGAAACCCGTGAGCTCCTATCGTCCGGATGAGAACCTACAGTTAAGCTAATAAAAAGGACCTAAATTTTTGCATTTTTCACCTTTAAGGACCTTATGTTTTTTTTTTCACCTTTAAGGACCCGAGTTAAGGTTTTTAGTCACTTAACTCACCTTTAACCATGGGTTGACTTTTCAAATATTAATGTATAATAATATTTGTATTTTTTTTATTAAGAAAAGGAAAAAAAAACACATTAAATTCAAAAGTAAATATTGCATCGAAGTATAATTTTAAGCTACTATAATATTAATAATTTAGCTATTTTACCTAAAAGAAAAAAAAAATATAAATTACCTACAAATGTACTTTATCTCTTGCATTTTTTTTTTTTTTTGACAAACTATTATGTTATTCTAATAAGGAGTCCCTCTTGATTTATTGGTAATTAAATATATTTCTAGTTAAATAATTTGACTTATTTATTGAAGTATATATAATAAAATTTTAAAACTTCTTTAATTATATAATTACATCGATTAATAATTAATTTAAACTCACTATTTCAATAAAGGAAGTTAGAGAAAGGGAGGCTTTTTGAGATTGATAAAAATATATTTTAGCATAGAATTTTAAAACCAACCTAACACTTGTATCAATGTTAAAATGGACTCTTATAAATTTAAAATCAACATTTGAATGAATACTCAACACTTAATAGCAAGTTATACATCTCCATGAAATTTTTTTGCTTTTATCCAAAGTGTATGAAGTAATAACAAAAGAACTCTTGACCATTACTCCGTATCTTTTTTAATTCAAAAAATACCGACCCCTTTAGTTTATTCATCCAAGAAATCGATGTACTATGAAACTTAAATGGTTAAGTCCTTATAACTAAAAATTATAGAAGTTTACCTTTTGTTCTTTCTTATAATTATTTTTTAAACTAAAGAATTCACTAATCTAACTAGTGTAGTTAACTTTTGACCAATGAGGTCCTTAAAGGTGAAAAAAAAAATTATGAGGTCCTTAACGGTGAAAAACCAAAAACTTTAGGTCCTTCATGTATGCTTAACTCTGAGAACCTACACAAAAAGCAGAGATTAGCTAATCTCAGGATGGATTCGGGGATAACCACTCCGATGACAAAGTCAGAAAGTGTTTTAGAAGATAAGAAGATAAGAAGAGAGAGAAAGTAAGAGAGAGAGAGAGAGTAATAAATATCACCTTCATTATGAGATAAAACCTGATTATTTATAGCCTTTCCAGATGACAGGTGGCTGCATGGCATGCAAATTGTCTCATGCCAAGTGTCAAACTGCTGCTTCCACGTGCCGATCAGCGACAAGCCGATATGTCTGCTTTATGCAGAACTGCCGATATGTTTGGTAGTTGTTGAGGGTCCATACCTGTTTAAGATGTCGGCCTTTCATATGATATTGGCCCGTTTTCTATACCTCCCCATACAACTACCCCCCCCCCCCCAAGTGAGAACGTTAGATTGAAAATTAATGTTCTCACTTTATTCATTTCTTGCACTCTGTTGACCTCTTTTCCTTTTTTGGTGAAGTGTGATATTTAGGAAGACTTCTTGCAATATTTGGTGAATATAGTATCTGTAAATCTGTTGGGTGTATGTTTGTGCCGCTATATTTTGGAGCGAAAAATCTTCTGTTTCCCCCTCAAGTGACCTTGTATGCCGACAGCAGACAAGGTCTACTTGATAAAAGAATTGGGAGCGAAAAAACTCCGTTTTCCCCGCCAAGTGACCATGTATGCCGACAGCAGACAAGGTCTACTTGATAAAAGAATTGGGAGCGAAAAAACTCCGTTTTCCCCGCCAAGTGACCTTGTATGCCGACAGCAGACAAGGTCTACTTGATAAAAGAATTGAGAGCGAAAAAACTCCGTTTTCCCCCCCAAGTGACCCTTGTATGCCGACAGCAGACAAAGTTTACTTGATAAAAGAATTGGGAGCGAAAAAACTCCGTTTTCCCCCCACAAGTGACCTTGTATGCCGACAGCAGACAAGGTCTACATGATAAAAGAATTGGAGCGAAAAAACTCCGTTCCCCCCCCCCCCCCAAGTGACCTTGTATGCCGACAGCAGACAAGGTCTACTTGATAAAAGAATTGGGAGCGAAAAAACTCCATTCCCCCCCCAAGTGACCTTGTATGCCGACAGCAGACAAGGTTAACTCTTCTGGTAACTACTGACTGTAAATTGGAAAGCGAATCGTCCGTTTCATAATCTCCTAAACTAATGAGCGGGAAACTTATGAGTTATCTTGACACGTGTCATCAATCTAACCTTTAAATTTTGAAATTGCAGAATTACCCCAGCCGTTGGATTTCTGACATCATTGTCACATCAAACGTCACCCCTTAAAAACCCCTTTTTACTTCACCGTTCTTTCATTTTTACTTTTATTGCAAAAAACCAACTTCTAAGCGAATTTTGCGAGAGGTTTTTAGCATCTGCGTAGCGATCACCGTTCTTTGGAAGTAGTTACCTGTCTTGCGAGTATTGATTTATGAAGCGCAATCGAGTTTTCGGCACTTTTCACTATGGACGAATAGTTTAAGGTATTTACAAACTCTGAATTTCAATTTGCATGTTTTCAACTCCTCTTTTTTTTTTTTTTTTTTTTTTTTTTTTTTTTTTTTTTTTTTTTAGATTTTAGGTTGATATATTAAATGTCCGGTAGTAGTATCGAGGAAGAACAACCTACCCTTAGAACTGTTAGGCGCCGTCTTATAAGACAATCTTTAGGAAAAGATCTCGGCCGAAATAAAGGAACTGCTTCTTCTTTTTTTGATAATATTGACGACCCATTTCAGCCGTTATCTGCGGAAGAACAAAGAGAGGCTTTTTACCGTCATAAGATATTGGCGGACTACGATAGGGCAGTTCGTCCTACTAATCCTAATATTCCTAAAGACGTCGAATTTCTTGACGTTGAGCCGGTTAGCGTCCGGTATCACTTGCGAAGTTTCAGCGACAAACCCGATATTGACCAATACGGCTCTAACGTTGGTAATATAGGTGTAAGCACTGCTTCAATGCCGAGAACAAAACAACCCAGTTACCAACCTGAGGCCGCAGTTAGAGATGCTGCTGAGTCGAGTAAGAAGCCTAGACAAACTCAAGTTGTGAGTTCTAGCTCTTCTGAATCTAACGATATGGAAGCCCCCTTAAACCGACAGGATCATCAGGCCTTCCCCGGCCATGAGTCTGCTGTCAACTCTGTTCTTGGGGATGAGGATGTTAACCAAGAAGACAGTGTCAATGCCGAAGGTAGGGACGATATTATTGATCTAACGGCAGAGATCATTCAGGAAGAAAGTTTGGATGAGGGGTACAACTCTGAAACAGATAACGCAGAATATCGGCAGCCCCTCACTTTGCCAGCCAGTAGCAAGGTTGCAAAGGCAAAAATATGTGATAAATTTAGAAAAACAGAGCTAGAAAAGGATTACTGTCGCCGCGCCAAACGGTTTTATAACTTACCTGATGGGTACGACTTGACCTTTCCTGCTTCCGGGTCGTCAGTGTTGGATTGCCCTGCTGGCCACGTTGCTATATATGTTAAACATTTTGATTTTGGATTGCGATTTCCTCTTCATTCTTTTGTGGCAAAAATTCTAAGGGCCTGGAACGTATGTTTAGTTCAGCTGACTCCCCCCACCATTCGTGTTGTTATTGCTCTTGTGTGGGTTATGCTATATAGAAACTTCCCGTTAACACTTAATGCATTTCGAAGGCAGCCATCTTTGAAGAGAGATGGCCAGTCAGAAGGGTGGTGGTCCTTGTATACCGCCTCACGTTATACAGTTCACCCTAAACTATCCAGCTGCAAAGGCTGGCAGGATAAATTTTTCTTCATATTTGTCCCCAACGATATTCCAATTCGGAGAACTTTTTTTCGTCCTCACCCTCGATTTGATACTATTGCCGAGAGAGACCTTGGCAAACACAAACTTAGGGCCGTCAACCACTTTGACATAGAGGAGTCTGACGACGGCAACGGTAGGACCCATCTTACCCCTAAGGTGTGGGTGCCAAACGTGGGATATATTCTCGGCAATGCTCCCTTATCCCATGTCGGTCTGTGCTGGACTGACTGTTGTGGTACTAACTCATCATTATTATTGCATTTATATTTTTATATATTATTTTTATTATTATATTACATTTATATATATATATATACATGTGTATGCATGTCTTTTCGCATGCCTTCATCTATAAAGGTATAAGATTCAGTTTAAGTAACTTGTATCTGTCTTCTTGTTTCTTTTGTTTCAGGTGTCAACAAGTTGGACAACAAGCAACTTGGATTGTCGGCTGACGGGAAAAAAGTTATAAGGCGGTGTCCCAAGGCCCCCAAGCCTAGTTACGACACCCTTGCTTCCTACTGCAGCCACGCTTCCCATGTCAACCCTAAGAGAAAAGTCGAAGCAATGGCCGACGAGAATACCAGGAAGAGAAAATTGACAGCGCTCGCCAATCGGCGCGGTGGTGCTGTCGGAGTCAGTAACCCGAGACAATCAGATAGGCGAGCTCAAAAGAGATCTCGGGGAGCCGAGAACCAGGAGAAACCTCCATCTCCCAGGCAGGCTGACACTCAGGACAAAACGGTTAACCATTCTACCGTGTCAACCATAAAGAATTTGCCTGAAGGAGTGACGATTCAAGACATCACTCACTTATCTGAATCTCCTTTTCCACCCCGGCCTAATGTGGCGGTCAGCCTGAGGCTCAAGTTAGGAGTGTTGCTGCCGTCGGTTCTGATGTAAGCGCTCCCGGCCTCATATATCGGTCCAACCAATGGATCGAACATCCAGAGGGCAGGCTTCCTGATGAAGTTGTGTAGACACCCAAATGTGTCTCCCCAAAACCAAACCCATTGATGAATGTCTTTCACATCATTTGATTATCGAACGAGGTGAAAGTGTGGAAAGTCTAGTGATGAGGATGTTTTTATTAAAATATTTCTCTTTCTGTTTTCAAAAATATTTCTTTTCTTACTCTATTTATATAAAAATAGCCAGTCCAATTTGGTTTGGTCCATGATAAGGGTCCAATAATAGTGTAGTTGGATTGGGTTTGAAAAGAGCTTTACAATGATATATTATAAGCCCAATTCCGATGAATTATGAGGAAGTTATGGATTAAATTAAATTAGGACTAATGATTTTAAATGTGGCCCAATGATCTAGAGGAGGGCCTATTAATTATTATTCCTAAAGTAATTAGGATTGATTTTGATCTTTTAGGAATATCTAGAAGGTTCTCTTTAATTCTAATAAGATTAGGATTGATAATTATATTTTTTTTTTTAAAAAAAAAGAGTTTTATTTTGAATAAAATATATTAAATTTGATTTTAAATCTGCTTGGACGCAGAATTACCTGTAACCGGTTTAAAAAGTGATTCCTCGTGTAAAAGCGCAGTACTTTTGAACCAGCGCGAGACGACAGAGTCGTCGCCTGGCGCAGACTTTCATCGCTTGGCGCTGACCTTCGTCGCTTGGCGACGAGCTTGTCGTCTGGCGCTGACTCCTATCGTTGGCGACAGGAGGTATTTTATTCCGAATATGATTTTCTTTGATCCCGTGCTATTTTTCCTATAAATAGGGGTTGAATTTCCCTGTTTTCATTCATCTACAATCTGCAGTTCACAACCATCATCTCTTTCTCTCTCTAAAAAAGCTAGAAGCTTTCCTTCTCTCTCTATTCTTTTTCTAAACCTTCCCTTTTACAAAATTCCACATGCATTAGCTCTAGACACACCTAGCCAAGTTCGAAGTTGGCTTCGCCCTAGACGTGAAAGGTTGATAATTTCTGAGGGTTTGGTCCCAAACCTTATTACAATTCTTTGATTAGATTTACTATTTTAATATTTTTCCTTGAAGTTACTAACGTGTGTATTTTTTTATTAGAAAGAGATACGAGGCATCCAAGTAAGTAATTTAATAGTTATTTTGATGTAGAAATCATGCTTTAATTATTTTAATTCCTGGTATCATGTTAGGATGTCTTTATGATTCCTAGTATCATGTTTAGGGTAATAACTAGATTTCTAATATCATGTATGATGCTTCCTATTTCTTCTATCATGTTAGTATCATGTTAGGGATGAAGATTTGATCTTTAATGTTTAGTGACATGCTAGGATTTGTTATTAATCTTGTTATTATCATGCCTAGGATCTTGCTAATATTATTAAGCTTTATTGAGATTGAGATTTTGATTGATTATGATGATGACGATTATGTTGCTTGACATATTTTTATTGTTATTGCTTGATCACACCTTCTCTTGCATGTTTAAAGGGAATTTCTACTTGTAATCTCGCTTAATAAGATAATTAATAATCTTGTTTAGGCTAATATGATTATAATTCAAGTGATCACCAATAATAGATTTGTTTGTGCATTGATATTCAACCAACATAGATTAAACAGGTTTAGGGTTAACCTAATGATTGTATGTTAGTCAGAAAGCGCACATGAATACGAGAAGAATAAAGTAGAGGCCTATTTTTAGGGCAAGTTCAATCTCTTTTAGGTTGGATTTGTACCTTCATCCCTGAACTTCTAGTCATGGTTCCAGACCTATTGGAGTTAACGATCTCCTGGATCGTTAAGGGGTGTAACCTTCACCCTGTGAACGGTTTACAAGTTCCTAAAACTTGTTGCCGACTCTTTTACTCTAGCTTCCTTCCCTTTGGATGCCACCATGCTTAAGTGTATGATCACAGTGGGACTCAAGTGTAGGATACTTGAAATATTCCCTACAGTTTTTTGGCGACTCCACTGGGGAGGATTTCTATTTTAATTCCTAAAATTTATTTTGGCAATGATTTAGAATGAGTGGACGAGACTCGAAAAGTTCTAAGTATTTCATGTGCGTAATTTTGATTGACATTATTGGCATATGCATTAAAAGGTACGCATTGGAAAGACCATCCGAAATGCGTCAAAAACATAGGATTTTTTACACGTAGGAAATTAGGGAAATATCTTTCACAACTAAAGTCGAAATAACGCTACGAAAAAAAACTGGAAAATTCAAGAATAGAAAGCTGCCGAGGCATGTAGGAATTAGCACTGAGAAAACAGCGTCAGTGCCAAACGATGGCGTTGTCGCCTGGCGACAGACGCTACTTTCTCGCGACGAATTCTTCCAATACCGAGCCAGAAATCTACTTTCTTGTTTCGACTAGTTTTCTAGTACTGTTTGCTCGGTTTTACTTCCTGATTGAGTTTTTCCCTTTTTCTGAAACCCATATGTGTTCTACATATGGCCATAACCCTCTGGGGATTCACGCTACATCTACCCAATCGAACGCTCCTGGCAACGAAGGGTACATCCGAGTTTGTTGAATTCACCAAACCGTGGAAGCGAGTTTAACTCGTGGGGTCCCATCCACTCGCGCCAACCCTTCCAAAGGTAAGGCTTCCGCGCGGTGCATCCGGACTCATAACCATGGACCCTCTTTGACTAACCCATATCCCGAACTTTAGAGAACTAGAGCCATGGTTAGGTTGCAAACTCATTGCATCATATCGTGACTATATGACTACTTGTGCATTATTTGTTTGTGCATAACCTATATGTGTTTCCCCTAACCGTTTGTTTGACTTGTGAATGAGTTAAATAAATTAATTAATGACTAAAGGACTTTGCTGATTTAATTAATTAATTAATTATAAATGATTAAAGTCTAATAAATTGATCAAACTTGACTTAGAACGACTTTTAGGCTTGTCCCTTTAGAGCAAAATACTCAAAACAGTCCCAGATCGATGTTCCAGAAGGGCGCAAAGATTTGGACTGTGGCGCCACGCGCTAGAGATTAGTGCCACGCGACGATCCCGTCGTCTGGCGCTGACCCTTAGCGTCTGGCGACAGTTCTGTCGTCTGACGACAGCCTGTATTTTTGCTCGAGTCTTCATGACGAGTCTGATTAATCAATTTGCTAAAACGGTTTAATCGGTTTATTAATGGCAGTAATCATGTTCATTCCTTAATTGAGTCTAGGCACATAGTCTCATGGTCTCACAAAAGAGTCAAAGTATGTCACTCACATTCACTATTAAAGCACACACATAATATGACCATGTCTAGAGGGTCTTCTATGCGCCTATTTTTCCGTCATTTTTTTTAGGGGGGGTAAGTCGGATATTAATCCTCCAATTAAACCATACTTGTTTAAACCCTTACTTGATCCTCAAAAATACACCCTATTTTTTCTTTTTTGTTTTTAAAATCAATAAAGTCAAAGTCAAATTCGATTCAAGTTATTAAAACAAATAAATGGTTTAATTTACAGTGCTTGGTCAAGAAAGGAAGGGCGGTTAATCAAAGACAATACATTTGTTCAAATACTCCTTTTTGACAAACCCATCACTCGGAAAAGAGAAGCTAAGAAGATCATGGCGTCTCAAGAAGAAGTTAATGAACTCAAAAAGGATGTAGCCAACCTAACTGAATTGATGAAGAGTATAGCTCTTCAAGTCAATGACCCTGCGAGGCAACAACAAATGGAGCTCAAGCAATAAAGCTTGAGAAAAATATCCAATGACTATAGATTTCAGGGTATTTGCTCACAAGGGGTCTCAGTAAACAAGGAACTTTTCTTTATCACTCGAAACCGTTTGTCAACAATGGTTCTTTTCCCTTGACAAGGAGAAAACCCCTACTTGGGATGCCATTGTAAATGCTTTTATTGATAGATACAAGTGTAATATTCAAGTTGAAACTGATCATAGGGAACTTGAGATACTTAAACAAAAAGAGAATGAAGGCTTTACTTCTTTCTTTAATAAATGGAGGGAAACCTCTACTAAGATGATTGAGGTACCGACTGAAAAGGAATCTGCGAGATTGTTCATAAAAAATCTCCAGGAAAAATATTCTAAGCATCTCAAGTATCAAAGCAATTTGAATACCTTTAAGGTCGTCTATGACATTGGGATTAATATTGAAGACGACCTTGCAAAGCAAAAAGCTGCTAACACTAACTCCAACAGTGGCTGGAAAGGAAAGAAGAACGACAATCCTTCTTCTTCCAAAACCACCCACTCAAACAATGTTAGCACCTTTAATATGAATGAAGTCCTCACTATGAATAATCAAGGACAAATGAAACCATTTAGGAGAAACTTTACTCCTATTGTTATGAGTTATGACACTGCATTTGACCATCTTCATGCAAAAGGTCTTATAACTCCTATTGGACCATTTGGGGATCCACCGGTCGAAAAGAGAACGGCTAATTGGAACCCCAATGCACACTGCAAGTACCATCAAGGTAGGGCCATCTTACTGAGAATTGCTGGAAGCTAAAGGAAGCTATCCAGGACTTGATTGATAACAATAAACTCCCAGTCCCTCCTGCAAGCAAGAAGCCAAGTATTAACAGTGCACCACTTTCTGACTCCTTGGCTATCTCTGATGGGGAAAGTTGTGTTGATCCCTCATCTTTAATCAAGCCGTTCAAAGAAACTCATGCCCTTGAAGAGGAAGAAGAAGTATTCTTCGACGCCATGAGTGAACCGTCCCCAATGCAACAACCGCCACTAAAGAAGATATATTGCTTCTCGTATATTCGGTAGAGAGAATGATAGGCATGTATAGAAGAGTTCTTGAACGCACAGAACAAGAACAAAATAAACATGTCAATAAAGAAGTAACACCTATAAAGACTACTGCCAAGAAACCATTCTCCCTTCAAGTAGTTGAAACACCCAAAAGGAGTCGTAGGCCTTACACTCCAATTGGGACCACCTATGCGAATATGTTCAAAATTCTCTCCGAGAGTGGCAAGATTAAACCTCTCGAACCGAGACCATTTGAATCACTAAAGAGGACGGATAGGTTCTACTGTACATATCATCTGTCATGGGGACATACAATAGAACATTGTTTTAAATTGAAGGATTTAATTCAGAAACTGATTAATGATAAAAAGTTAGTCTAAATTCCACAAGAGAAAGATACTACCAGTAATGGAGTTTGGGACAGTGACGATGAGGATGTCTACCTTAAGGATATGAAAAAGACCCCACTCTCAACAATATATCTAGTGGACGACATTTGGGATGAAGAAGATTCAACCATAGATGTTCTCACAAGATCCGGGAGAATGCAACCTCCCATTACTGTGCAACAACCTATTCCTACCACTCAGCAAGTTCCCATACCCATTATAGAAGACAACGAAGTTGTCAAGCAAAAGAAGACTAAAGTTGATATGAATGTATGGAAACTCTTAGCTACATCCCATCAACATAGGTTGGCAGTAATGAATGCTTTGGACAAAATAGGAATAGATTCTGAAACCACTCTTGAGGGATTGGCTAACTTTCTCACGAGTGATCTTCCTAGTCCCATTAATTTGATCACCTCTTCTGACAAGGACCTACCTCCAAAGGGTGATAAACATAACAAAGCACTAAACCTCACAGTAATCTGCAAGAGGATGAATGTCCCAATGACCCTTGTAGATAATGGGTCAGCAATTAACGTCTGTCCACTCCAAACTGCGAGAATGTTAGGGATAAAAGATGAAGACTTGTCTCCGTCTACACAGGGAATAAGAGCCTATGAAAACACTCGCCGCTAAGCTCTTGGGACTATCACCATGAATATAACGGCAGGAGTCATAGAACATGCTACTACTTTTCAAGTGGTAGACATTAAAGCATCTTTCAACCTATTATTGGGACGCCCTTGACTTCACGACCTAAAGGTCGTCCCTTCATCCCTTCATCAGCAAGTGAAAGCTATAGTTGGAGGAATCCCTGTCACAATTGATGCTTCACCAATGAGAATAAAGGCTACCGAGAATCCCATCATAAATGTGGAGCACGATGAAGATGACGAAGACTTGTGGGGCTTTAACGAAGAGGTCTCCTTAATTGAGGAGGATGAAAGGACCCCTCTTCACTACAACCTCCACTCTAACATGACAGTAAATGCTATCCTTAAGAAACAGGGACACTTTCCTGGAATGACCCTCGGAAGGAAGAAATGGATAGCAAAGCAAATAGGACTACCTAGCCTCCCTAAACTGGACACTTTTGGACTTGGTTTTGAACCGACTCCAGAAGATCTTAAGAGAGCTTGGGAAAAAGCAAATGCACGTAAGAATGCTTGTACCCAAAAGAAAGCGATCCCAATGGATCATTATCCTCTTACCCTAAATGGACAATTCATAAAAGAGGGAAAGGATTATCCATGCTATGAATTTCCTAAACCCTTTGTCAAGAATGGGATAAGACAACCTGGGTTCGAAATATTTTTGAATTGTAATTTTCTAGATGATGTCCCAACTCCCATTCATAAGGAGAAAGCACCCCCATGCTTTGAGTTTAATGTCATGGGACTTCCCTTTGAGTATGAGAAGAATGAGCCAACGCATATCGAAGACAATTCCTTGCTCATTCAAACAGTACTACAGAGTGATAACTTTGATCCCTCTAAACTTATCACTCCAGCAGAGAGTCTAGTTCAAGGATGGCGAAAGACTGTGAAGGTGACTACTCCAAGTGGAAGAAAGATCTCCATAACAACCGGACAAAGACCAATGTTCGATGAATCGTCTGAGTCAGAGTCCGAGTCAGAGTCTTCCCCTATCGAGTCTTCTAAGTCTTTAGTCGTAGCACCCTCTCCTAGTTCTTCTTCCTTAGCACTTTCTCCTTGAATAGTTAATAATCAAGTCCCAACGGACATAACTTTATTTGATGTAATGGTTTCTGAATTCAATACCATGTCTTCTTTTGCTTACTCCTCGTGTCATTCTTTAACTCAAGATGATGAGCATTGCTTAACTAAAACGAAAGTGACAAATAAATAATTAAAGCAATGGAAACACTTGAAAATAAAACACCGGTAATTGAGGATACTGAAATGGTTGACATCTCAAAAGATCCAACCATTAAAAGAGAAGTTAAAATCGGACTAACACTTAATAAAGATGAAAGAATCGATTTTATTAATATATTAAAAGAATTCATCGATGTATTCGCTTGGTCATATAAAGATATGCCAGGCATTAATAGAGAAATAGCTCAACACACAATTCCACTAATTCTAGGAATGAAACTTGTAAAACAAAAGTTACGTCGAATGAAACCCGACGTAGCCCTTAAAATAAAAGAAGAAGTACAAAAACAGATAACTGCAGGTTTTATCAGGGTATCCAAATACCCCGAATGGGTCGCAAATGTAGTCCCAATTCCGAAGAGGGATGGAAGGGTACGAATGTGTGTCGACTATCAAGATCTAAATAAGGCAAGTCCAAAGGATGACTTCCCTTTACCACACATCGATATTCTAGTAGATAATACAGCAAACCACGCACTTCTCTCATTTATGGATGGATACGCAGGGTACAATCAGATCCTCATGGCAGAAGAAGACATGAAGAAAACAATGTTCATAACACCTTGGGGCACTTACTGTTACACGGTGATGCCATTTGGGTTGAAAAACGCGGGTGCCACTTACCAACGAGCAGCAACTGCTTTACTCCATGACATGATGCACAAGGAAGTCGAAGTCTATGTAGATGACATGATTGTGAAATCAAAGGATCGCCAAGGGCATTTGGTAGCCCTAAGAAAATTCTTTGAAAGGTTAAGGAAATACAACATGAGGTTGAACCCATCCAAGTGTGCTTTTGGAGTCACCTCAGGAAAACTCTGGGATACGTCATTACCTCTAGAGGAATAGAGATAGACCCAACCAAGATCAAAGCAATCATGTCAATGCCACCTCCCAAAACCGAGAAGCAAATTCGGGGATTCATTGGCCGGTTGCAATACATAAGTAGGTTCATATCTAAATTGACAACAATATGTGAACCAATATTCAAGAAGCTTAAAAAGAATGTACCAATAATATGGAATGATGAGCGTCAAAAAGCCTTTGAGAAGATCAAAGCCTATCTCGCTAACCCTCCTGTATTAGCACCAGCACTCCCAGGGATCCTTCTTAGGTTATACTTAACAGTCATCAAAGAAACAATGGAGGCTATGCTCGCACAGGAAGTAGAAGGAAAGGAGAACGTTATCTACTATCTAAGTAAAAAGATGCTCGAGTATGAAATACGCTATACGCCACTTGAGAAACTATGCCTCGCATTGGTGTGGGCCACAACCAAGTTAAGACATCACATGCTTGTTCATACGGTCTTTGTAGTATCTCGAATGGATCCACTCAAGTATCTTTTCGAGAAATTTACACTAAATGGGCGAATATCAAGATGGATAGTCAACTTAGCCCAATTTGATGTAAGATTTATGCCCCAAAAGGCTATTAAAGGATCCGTGGTTTCAGATTTCTTGGCAGATTTTCCAATAGAAGATTCCACGCCTATACATGAGAATGATTTTCCAGACGAAGACTTGATGGTTACAGAAGATGATACGTGGACTCTCTACTTCAACGGAGCCTCTAACCAAAAGGGATGTGGTGTAGGAGTACTATTGGTATCACCTAAAGAAGAACATGTTCCAATCTCCATAAAGCTAGATTTCGACGTTACCAACAACGCTGCAGAATACGAAGCATGCATGGTAGGCCTCGAAACGGCATTGGCATTGGGAGTAAAGAAACTTCGAATTTTCGAGGACTCTTCGTTGATCATCAATTAAATTTCCAAGAGATGGAAAGTAAGGAGTGAAAGCTTGACCCCTTACCAAACCTACCTAGAAACTCTCACAAACCAATTAGAAAAGGTAAAATACACATATCTACCTAGAGAGGAATATCAATTTGCGGATGCCTTGGCAAGACTAGCCTCAATGGTTAGAATTCCTACGGAAATCGAGCAAATGCCTTTAACAATAGAAAAAAGGCATAAACCGGCTTATATCTAAGCAATAGAGGATGACGAAGTAACCCAAGAAGAAGAACAACAGGAAGAACCTTGGTATAGAGACATCCTTAATTACGTCACAAAAGGAGAATATCCACTCCATGCTGACAAAAGAGAAAAACGAGCCTTAAGACTTTTGGCTTCCCAATATGTGCTCATTAACGACAAGTTACACAAAGGGTACTTAAAGGTCGAGCTCTTCTAGTGTAGGCAAAAAGGAAGCCCAAAGGGCTATGAGAATAGTCCACAAAGGAGTATATAGAACACATGTAAATGGCAAAATACTAGTCCAAAAGATAATAAGCGAAGGGTATTATTGGACTACCATGAATAAGGACTATCATCAATATGTCAAAAGATGCCCCAAATGCCAAATATATGCTAGTTTGCAACATGTTCCTCCGTCTCTCCTCTACACCTATACATCACCGTGGCCATTCTCAACATGGGGAATAGATATTATTGGAAGAATTACTCCTCCAGGAACAGGAGGCCATGAATACTAGTAGCAATTGATTACTTCACTAAATGGGTTGAAGCAAAATCATATGCTAAACTCACTACAAAACATGTAGCACTCTTTATCGAAAGAAACATTATTTGTCGATATGGAGTCCCACATGAAATGATAAGTGACAATGGAACTCATTTTCAAGCAGAATGTGAAGAATTGTTACAAAAGTATGGCATTAAACACCATCAGGCAAATGGTGCAGTTGGGGCATCTAATAAAAATTTAAAGACGATCATCGAGAAGATGACAGAAAATTACAAAGATTGTCCTGACAAACTCCACTTTGCTCTGTGGGGTTATCGTACGTCAATTCGATCATCAACAGGAAATATGCCATTTTCTTTGGTATATGGAATGGATGTCGTACAACCTGTAGAGCTAGAAATACCTTCTCTACGCATCGCGTTAGAAAGTAAACTCGATGAAGTAGAATGGACTAGAGCGAGATATGAGGAGCTAATTCTACTCGATGAAAAACGACTAGAAGCTCTACATCATACTCAATGCTATCAAACTCGTATGGCTAGACACTTCAACAAGAAAGTCAAGACAAGAAATATTAAAGTAGGAGACTTGGTGTTAAAAGCATTAAGAAAAAATGTTTTAGACCTAAGAGGCAAGTTTAGACCCAATTGGTCTGGGCCATATATTGTCAAAACTATCCTATCAGGAGGAGCTGCAAAACTGACTGATATGGATGGCAATGAGTTCTCAACCATGACAAATCTTGACAAACTTAAGAAGTACTACCCATAAATTAATTGAGTAGGACACTTCAGAAAGCTATGTTTGGCCTGATTCCTTAGGAAAGGATACGTAGGCAACCCTTATAGGGTGCGGCCACTTTAATTTCAAAAAAACCTCGCATTCCAACAAATCAACTCAGAGCAATTAGCGCGAAAAATTGCAAACGCTTCCCAGAAAAGTTGTCGCCTAACGACAGATGTCAACACTGGCCGACAGAATCAGCGTCTAGCGACGAAGGTCAGCGCCAGGCGACGAACAGCAGCGTCTGGCGACAGACCTAAATTACGACGCCAATTTGTCTGCATTAAACTGGGCGAATTTCGGTGTATTTCGGAAATTTTCGACTTCCGTACTCGAACATTTTCACAAAAAATAATTAAGTGTTTTCATTGCTTTAAGGGAGATTATAATGTAAATGTTGATTTAATTTAAAAAGCTAAAAATTGCATTAATAAAATAAAGTAAATTACATTATTGATGGAACTTAAATGAAAGCTTAAAAGTTAAATTAACTTAAAAATTAAATTTGTCTAATAAGTTGAAAGTAAAGCAATGCTCTAATCTTTCTTCTCTTTCTTTGCTCTCTTCCAATTCTTGTCAGCTTCTTCTTCCTCATCCATTACTTTGGCTAGCAAGCATCCTTTGGAAGATCTGCATTCAATTTTGGTGTTATTGGTTTCTCCCTTAGCCATTACACCATGTTTCTTCTCTACCCATATCTTCTTTTCTTTAGAGTCATCTTTTCTTTTCTCTTTGCCTTTAGTAGTGTCTTTCTTTTTAGGCATCATAGGAGTTTTAAATTCAACTTTTTCGCCTAAGCGTTCCTTAATAGGAGCTATCTTGTCTCCCAGACGATTCTTCACGTTGGTTTTATTTTGATCTTTCTTTTTGTCCTTTTTAGGCCTATCAAGTAGCCAAATCTTTACATCCTTGGACAAAGAAAGAGGAACCTTTTAGGTGATAAATTCCCATAAAGGCCTAGCACTCCAATAAGCATCAAACCTCTCTACTTCTTGTGACACAGGAAATTCATAAAGACGACGAAGATCTCCAGAAGGAATGGTTTGAGCAAGGCCATACTGCCTTCCAATGATAGCATTGTAGGCTGGCAGCACATCAACCACCAGGAACTCTGCCATCACGTCTCTTGCTACTGGCACATCACCAGTCGCACTGGTAAGACAATGCTTCCTTCCGGCCTCACCATTGATCCATTAAACCCAATGACAGGATAAGATACCTGCGTCAGATACTGCCTTCCAGTTATCATTTCATTAAAGGCTTGTATGAACAAAACATTAGCCGAACTGCCCCCATCAACCAAGACTCTCTTGATATCAGCCCCATTTATCGTTGTTATCAACACTAACGGGTCATCATGAGGGAAGACAATCCCTCTAGCATCTTCCTTTGTAAACACCACGTCAGGAATATATGTAGGCCGGGGACGACTATTAGCATCCAAGGCATTGATTATGTGCCGGTGCTCCGATAAGTGCTTTCTAACCCCGCTTATGGTTCCTCCATGCACCGGTCCCCCGGTTATTACATCTATCTTCTTTCCAATCGACAACGGCAGCAAGCCTCCATCCCGCTGCCGAACTATTCCAGTTTGCTTCCTCTCAGGCCTTGTATTCCAACTGCTGACGTTCTGATTGCCGATTCGGTGGTGGCTGACTTCCCCCGTATGCATTCGGGACTGAGTCAATTGACCTTTTCTTATCAATTCTTCAATATTATCCTTTAGCTGCGTGCACTCTTCAGTATAATGCCCGACATCTCAGTGGAACATGCAATACTTCTTAGCATCTCTTCCTTTTGCTTTCATGGGTATGGGTCTCACCCATCCTTCTCTATTCTGATTAACAGAATATATAGCAGCCCTAGGTGTATTCAACGATGTATATGAACTGTACCGCATTGGCGTCTTAGCACCCCTAGCCTCCTGCCGACTTCGTCTTCCCCTCATTAGGGTCGGATTCCTTGGCCTTCCTCCACCTGAAGATCCTCCTTCAGACGTGGGCTGCATTAACTCTTCACTCTTTATATAGTCGTGGGCTTTGTTGAAGGCCGCTGCCAGTGTCGACAAATTCTTCCTGGTCAGATACCGCTTGAACTCTGAGTCATTAAGATCGTTCTTTAATGCCATAACAGCTATCTCTTGTTGCAATTTTGGAATCATATTTGTTTCGTTATTAAACCTCCTGATATAGTCCCTTAGAGACTGATCAGCCTTCTGCCCTATAGCCATCAACTCCCCTGAGGTTCTCTGCCGAACACTGTTGCTGATATACTACCCACGAACATCTCTGTTAGCTTCTCAAAGCTATCTATTGTTCCATTTCCCAGATTATTAAACCAATCTGTTGCGGCTCCAATCAGAGTGGCTGGAAAGACTTTGCACCAAACAGCATCCGAGTTGGTGTATAAAATCATATGCCCTTCATATGACGTTACGTATCTGCTTGGATCCCCCCTTCCATCGTATCTACTCGTCGGCATTTTAATTTTTTCCATGGGCTGATCCAAGATACTCTGTGCAAACGGCGATGCCCTTAACTGGACCACTGTCCGCACCATTTCCTGCCCTACAATCTGTGAACCTCTCTGCCGCTGAATTCTTGTACTAACAGCATGGCCTGAGGATTGGGCTTCCGACTCCCATGGAGTCGTATGCGTTCTTATCAGGGACTCTTCTTGTCGGCGCCTTTGTGAGTTTGCAGCATGGTTGAATTGGTTACCAAGATTTGCAATCGGCACCCCTCTTCCATCTTGGGCTGTCCTAGCCTCTTTTCTTTTCTTGCTCATTGCACTCATCACCCTAGCTGTTATCTCCAAATCTTCCGGTGTGAATTCAGCCATAGGGTCTGTAACTACCCCAGCTTGTCCTTCTCGGGTTAACGGTATATTAAACTGATTAACTTCTAGGGTATGAGTTTCATCCTCTATCACAATTTCTGGATCTGCTACCCCATCTCCGGCCGTTATCCTCTGGTTAGTAACCTTACTGATTACTAGAGTTTCTTAATTTCCAGCCATTTTTTTTCCTTGCGTGTGTGTGAGAGAGGTTCTTAGGCGATAGAAGCAATTACTTAGCTATCCCATCCTTCTAGCGCCAAATTGTTTCTGTTAGGATCCGACAACCCAAATCTGAGATCCAAAAGCCCGAGCGTGAAACCCGTGAAGCTCCTATCGTCCAGATGAGAACCTACACAAAGAGCAGAGATTAGCTAACCCCGGGGTGGATCCAGGGATAACCACTCCGATGACAAAGTCAGAAAGTGTTTAAGAAGATAAGAAGATAAGAAGAGAGAGAAAGTAAGAGAGAGAGAGAGAGTAATAAATGCCACCTTCATTATGAGATAAAACCTGATTATTTATAGCCTTTCCAGATGACAGGTGGCTGCATGGCATGCAAACTGTCTCATGCCAAGTGTCAAATTGCTACTGCCATGTGCCGATCGGCGACAAGCCGATATCTCTGCTTTATGCAGAACTGCAGAATGTTTGGTAGTTGTTGAGGGTCCATACCTGTTTAAGATATTGGCCTTTCATATGATATTGGCCCGTTTTCCATACCTTTTCCATACCTTCCCATACAACGAGTTTCCATAAGTCTAGAGGTAAGTTCATGTCTTCCAGCAGCGCGTCACTGTATTGGGTTTTCATTTTCTAGGATTGCGGGAGTTGGAAGAAAAGGATTGTTGTGAAGAGAAAGAAAATAAGAGATTTCTGAAGTTTTTGAGTGTTTTGTAAATGAGTAAATAATTTGTGGGGTTTTTATAAGAGAAGCTCCAAATGTTAAGGGGCGGGAAAACTAACAACCAACTAACTGAAACAAAATTAACTAACGTTATCCCAAAAAAAAAAGTACTCATAAAATTAATTAACCCGTTCACTGTAAGGACAGATAGTGGTCCCTAATTTGGAACGAAATCATCTTTGTGTTGTTTAAAGACTTATAAAATTTGACTCGACTTAAAATTGATTCAAAATTGTGTCTTGAACATAAAATTGGAAAAGATTCTAAAAAATGACTGAACACGGAGAATCTGAAACTAAATTGGTCAAATCCAACTCGAAATTGACCCGATTTTTGAGCTACAAAATTATAAATTGACGATTCGAAAATTCCCACAATATTATCTTGTAAATATGTTAAGTAGAGGTAAGAAAAAGAGTAGTATTCTGACAGGTCATCAAATGATAGTTCAAGGATTGTTCAAAATCTTGGTTGTTCAATGAAATTAACTATCATATGACAGAAAAAAGATAGATTGCACCACTTGAGCATAATACAGGTGAGAAGAAGATGAATACATAACAAGGCTTTCCTCAAGGGCTGGGTTTTCGCATGTCTGGAGTATGATCAGATTAACCAACACAATAGCATAGGACAGTACATAAAAGAAATGATGCAGTCCTGGTCAATAGCCCGCAAAGGTCAATAATCTAGTGCATGCAGGTAATGAAAACTAACTACAGGAACATTTTTATGTAATCTGAAAACAGTTAGTGAGATAAAATTGAATCGGATAATATAGTTCTGACATTAAAAGGATTAAAAAAAAAACGCGCTCCTCATATTAAATGAAGAGCATGACATGTCTGAGAAACATTTTTGATGAAATTATTGCATCAAGAGAAGCAAATTACAAATCTGTACATCAATCCTCTATCCTCAACTTGAGACGTTGCTTTAGTGAATGACAACAAAACTGGCAGCCTATTTACAAAACAACTATAGCACAATATCAGCAGGCATCTATTGAGATATTATAGGATATTTGGTGAATATATCTTGTTATGTATGATAATATTGTAGATTGTAAAAGATATGGTAGAATATTGTAGGTTTATCTTGGCCTTGCCCACCAAGTTTACCTAAGATATATACTTGTATGTGGCTGTCAACATTGAGACAGAAAATACAGAGAAGAATTCTTGAACTTATTTTGACATGGTATCAAGAGCCTAAGTTGAGATCCGAATTTTTTACGAAATCTAGTTCATCTAGTTCGTATTTCCTTTGTATTTTACATTTGAATCATGACCGGTGGTAATGGAGAAAAACCTAAGGTCGATTTGATCTATCATCTCGGCTCGAGTGATGGTCCTGGCAATGTTATCACCCCGATACAATTGCGTGGTGAGAACTATGACGAGTGGGCGAGAGCAGTTCGTACTGCTTTGAAGGCTAAGAGGAAGTATGGTTTTATTAATGGAACGGTCAAGAAACCGACTGACTCGGAGAAATTAGACGATTGGGTGGTTGTGCATTCTATGTTGGTTTCATGGTTGACACATACCTTGGATCCGATTGTGCGGTCTACTATTGGAGACTATGATGATGCGTGTCTCTTGTGGAATAACCTCAAGAACTGTTTTTGTGTGGTTAGTGGCACTCGTGTGTGCCAGTTGAAGAAGGCCTTGGGTGATTGCAAGCAAGGCTCTACTGAATCCGTGGCTCTTTATTTTGGACGCCTGTCCAAAATTTGGGATGAATTGACTGCTTATGCTCCGGTACCCGCATGTTCGTGTGGTGTGTGTACATGCAACATCGTTGCTCAGGCGGAGAAAATTCGTGCTGATGATTATGTTCATCATTTTTTAATTGGTTTAGATGATGCCTATGCCTCAATTCGTGGGCAGCTTCTAGCCCAGGAACCCTTGCCGAGTGTTGATCGTGCATATCAACAATTAATTCAAGCAGAAAGCTTGCGTGGAGTTCAGCAGTCGAGTGCTCGTGACCATGTTGTGGCTTTCAAGGTTCAATCCGATGGTGTGTCTAAGCCACGTCTTAAAGAGAACAATGACAAACTGTGCACTCATTGCAATAAGGAAGGGCATGACGAGAGTACGTGCTTCCAGATTATTGGGTATCCCAAGTGGTGGGGAGACTGAGGCAGAGGTGGCAGGGGTGCTGGCAGTCATGGCAGAGGTGGCTCTGCACCGGTTCGTGCGAACAAGACTACTGGGTAGTCATCTAAACCCACGCAAGGCTCAGCTACGTCCACTGATGCTGCTGCTCTTGCGGGGGTATCCTCCGACCAGATTCAACAATTACTGGATTACCTAAATTCGGTAAAATCAAAGCTTCATGGTAAGAACAGTTTGGCTTGGATCATCGATACAGGAGCATCGAACCATGTAACCTGTGATTTAGCCCTTTTAACAAATGTGACAAGTGTGACTAATTGCCCAGTTGGTTTGCCTGACGGAAATTATGCTAATGCCTCTCAAATTGGCACTGTGATTTTAGAAGGGGGTTTGGTTATTAACAACGTCCTTTTTGTGCCGCAATTAAATTGCAACTTGATTTCTGTAACTCAATTAAGTGATGAATCAAATTGTTCTTTACAATTCACTAACAATCTTTGTGTTATACAGGACCTAACGACGCAGAAGGTGATTGGAGCGGGTGAACGCGTGGATGGACTTTATTATTTCTGTGGTGTTCTAGAGATGAAGATATTGACAGTGAATGGTGATGGTTCCTTGGAGTTATGGCATCGTAGATTGGGGCATCCTTCGGAAAAAGTTCTTCGCTCTCTTCCAATTGTGAGTAGTTTTAGTAAAAGCATTAAAAATAAATCTTGTGATGTATGCCCCCGGGCAAAACAACATAGGAATAGTTTCCCAATTAGCAACAATAAATCTAGTCGTATTTTTGAGCTTGTGCATCTGGATTTGTGGGGGCCTTACAAGACACCTTCGTCTTGTGGTGCTCACTATTTTTTTACTATTATAGATGATTTTTCACGTGGTGTGTGGACCTATTTGATAAGTAATAAAACAGAAGTTGAGTTTATGTTTCTTAGTTTTGTTGCAATGGTCAAACGTCAATTTAATCAAGTCATAAAAATAGTGCGTAGTGATAATGGCACAGAGTTCAATTCCTTGAAAAAATTATTTTTTTGCTAATGGGATGATTTTTTAGACATCATGTGTTGGGACACCGCAACAAAATGGGCGAGTTAAGAGAAAACACCAACATATTTTGAACGTTGCTAGAGCCTTGAGATTTCAAGCCAATTTACCTTTGAAATTTTGGGGGGAGTGCGTGCAAGGTGCCTGTCATTTAATTAATCAAACACCCTCACGGTTGCTTGATTATAAAACTCCATTTGAGATTTTATTTAATAAACCACCTTCTTATGCGCACATCCGAGTATTTTGTTGTTTGTCCTATGCCCATAATCAACGAAGTAAAGGTGACAAATTCGCTAGCCGAAGTAGAAAATGTGTCTTCTTAGGCTATCCCTTTGGGAAGAAAGGATGGAGAGTTTATGATTTGGAGACAAAACAAATGTTTGTTTCTCAAGATGTGCAATTTTTTTAGAGTGAATTCCTTTATCTTACAACCGAGAGTGAGAGTGCTTCTAAGGCTTCGGTTGTCCCTAGGGTAGAGCAATATTTTAGTGATGATGAGTGGGTGGGTGAGACCACAGAACAGCCCGGGACAGGTGAAGCAACAGCAGGTGGCAGCGAGGTTTCACCCTGCCCAGTCCATGTCCAGGCAAATACAGACCTTGCGGACGCTGGCAGCTCGCTGCCTTCTCCCTGCCCAGCCACTGCCCAGCACGATGACAACCCAGCAGGCGCTGGTGCAGGGGGCGTGGGTAATCAGCAGCAACAGGGATCTCTTGAGGCTGGCATTGTCCCGTAAGAGGTGAGTGTGAGCACAGAGGCGACGACAATTAATAATGACATGGGTAAAGGCAAGCGCATAAAGTTCCCGTCTACTAAATTCCGCGATTTCGTGACTCACACCATACGGAATAAAAGTCCATCTACATCTCTCAGTTCACTCAAGCCAACTTCCTCAGGTATTGTTTATCCAATAACACATTATGTTGATTCTCACCGATTTTCTGTGAAACATAGAAAGTATATTGCTGCTATTACAGGAGGAAGTGAACCCAAGAGTTTCAGGGAGGCCATGAAACATGAGGGTTGGAGAAAGGCAATGGCAGATGAGATACAGGCTCTAGAAGAGCAGGGCACTTGGGTGCAAGAGAAGTTGCCACCGGGTAAGAAGGCTCTCGGGAGCAAGTGGGTGTGCAAAGAAAAATATGATGAGCATGGAAATTTGCAGAGGTTGAAAGCAAGATTAGTCATCTTTGGTCATCATGAGGTTGAAGGACTGGACTACAATGAGACATTTGCTCCGGTAGCAAAAATGGTGACAGTTAGAACTTTTCTTGCAGTGGCGGCAGTGAAAAATTGGGATGTTCATCAAATGGACGTTCACAACGCTTTTCTTCATGGAGATTTGGAAGAAGAGGTATATATGAAAATTCCTCCTAGTTTTGAGAAAAATAATTCTGATAAAGTTTGCAGGATGAAGAAATCATTGTACGGCCTTAAACAAGCTCCAAGATGTTGGTTTGCAAAGCTAGCTGCAGCATTGAAAACATATGGCTTTAAGTAGTCATACTATGACTATTCTTTATTTACTCTGCAAAAGGGTAAAATCCAGCTCAATGTGTTAATATATGTAGATGATTTAATTATTGCATGCAATGATAATTTTGCTATGCTTAATTTTAAATCATATCTGGGAAACTGCTTTAAAATGAAAGATCTTGGAGTGTTGAAGTATTTTTTGGGGCTAGAGGTAGCCCGGAATGCACAGGAAATTTTTATTTGTCAGAGAAAATATGCACTGGATATTATTACAGAGGCCAGTTTACTGGATGCCAAGCCTGCTGAGTTTCCTATGGAGCAAAACCACAGGTTGGCTTTGGCACAGAGTGAGTTTTTCTTAGATATAGAGAAATATAGACGGCTCATAGGCCGCCTGATTTATTTGTCTGTCACTAGACCAGATTTAGCATATTCTGTGCATATCCTATCACAGTTTATGCAACATCCCCGGATTGATCATTGGGAAGCAGCTCTGCGAGTTGTTAGATATTTGAAGAAGAGCCCGGGACAGGATTTTATTGTGATCTCACAGTGCATTACAATTAGAAGGTTGGTGTGACTCAGATTGGGCAGGTTATCCTCTATCCAGGCGATCCTTGAGTGGTTGGTTTGTCCTTCTTGGTTTGTCTCCGGTGTCGGGGAAAACCAAAAAGCAACCGACTGTTGCTCTTTCCTCATCAGAAGCAGAATATTGTTCAATGAATGCAGCGACTTGTGAATTAAAGTGGTTGAAACGAATTCTTCGTGACTTAGGTGTTAATCATGAGAATGGGATGCATCTTTATTGTGATAGTCAATCGGCGCAATACATTGCGCAGAGTCCAGTTTTTCATGAGAGGACGAAACATATTGAAGCCGACTGTCATTTTGTGAGAGATGCAATCACCGATGGTACTATCAAGCCCTCCTATGTGTCTACAAATGTTCAACTGGCCGACATTTTTACTAAGGCTTTGGGGAAAGCCAAGTTCGAATTTTTACTACGCAAGTTGGGTGTCCGAGATCCGTACGCTCCAACTTGAGGGGGGGTATTGAGATATTATAGGATATTTGGTGAATATATTTTGTTATGTATGATAATATTGTAGATTGTAAAAGATATGGTAGAATATTGTTGGTTTATCTTGGCCTTGCCCACCAAGTTTACCTAAGATATATACTTGTATGTGGCTGTCAACTCTGAGACAGAAAATACAGAGAAGAATTGTTGAACTTATTTTGACAGCATCACTTTGTCATAGCAGATAAAAGAGAATCACTTCTTATAACGAAATATTCACTTTGCTGTAGATCTACTACTATGCTCTTTGGTTCTGCATCTTAAACTTTACTCTTTGTACATTTGATTTTCCCAAAATATGCTCTAAATTAGTTAACATAAATGATGGCTAGTCATTCTGAGATTTCTATATTTCAAAGATGCAATCTCGCCTTAACTAGTAACACTTAAATCATGTAGTCAGAAATACATTAAAAAAAAAAAAAAAAAAAAAAAAGAACCCCCTGATTTCAAGAAAACAAATCTTGGAAAATATTTCAAGACTAGTGTCTTGTCTAGTTGTCGCAGCTTAGTTTGCTTGGTTTAATGGTTTACCATACATTATAGTAAGTAAATAATGGATGCCACAGTTGGTTCTTGTGAATTAGATATATGATTATACACTTTCCCCTGCTTATGTCAAGATACATTCAAACAGCAACAAACGAGACCAATGCTTGGGGACCAGTAAAGATGAACTGTTGAGCGAAAGCCAGCATACTGCTACTAGCACTACTACTAGCTCATTAGTTTGGACTGATTTTATTCACAGGTATTGCAGGGACTTATATAGTATGCACTTGAGCAATGAAGCAACCGGCAAGATAGGGCTTTGCTTGGCATATTGCTTAATAACATGGCTTTTTTTTATGTTCTGTTAAATATAAATGTTTGAATACCATTAGGATATAGGGTGTATATGAGAGAAGCCAGTTCAGTTCTTTTCATACACCGGTAGCATTTATACTTTCATAGGTAAATAATACATTGGTATTGTTATGCACATAACTGAATCGGGAAACTTCTAAACAATATCTGCTGTTGACATTGTACAAACAAGTCTTTTTGGAGCATTATGGGTTCTACATCAACTGTGGGTTCTGATTACCGCACACTATTAGAACTACTGTGTGGACAGATACCGGCCATACATTTTTATCATAGTCAAGTCATTCAAGACTCCAACCAGATTCTTTTTTAATACCCTCCATTTTCTAATGTAAACATTTACACCTCTTTGCATTTACTTCATCCCAGGTCTACTTTTTTGTTAGGGGTCGGATGCAGTTTTTGTTTAATTAACCATTTTACTTTGAAAAAATTTGCGTTTCAGTTCTGTCTCGCGTGCTGTCCAGTTTGTAAGTCCCTTGCTGGTTGCTTCATTTCTCAAGTGCACACTACATAAGTATGTATGTTAAATTTGGATATAAGTTAAATTTGCAGGGAAAAAACGAATACAACACTACTACAAGTTCATTAGTTTGGACTGATTTTATTCACAGGTATTGTAAAGTATGAGTAAAACATGAGGTTTTGGCAGACACTAAGAATCAGATCCTAGAAGAACTGCAGTACAGTACTATAACAAAATCAATTTGTGACGCTGTTATAGCAGATACCATGCGTCGTAGGCTAGGCAAAGAAGCATTAATGCAAAAATGAAGATTATTGTTATCTGTAATATATCCATATGAAATCATAGCAATAGAAACCAACAGTACATCTATACATAATAAAGCACCAAACATAGCAATTCTAGCTTAGGTGTTTGTTCAAATAATACAAAAGCAGACTAACGAATAAGGCTAAATTGTTTCTGCACGCTGTTTACATTATGAAACTCTAACACAAGTCCTAAGATCACATCACACAACATTCCGAGGAATGGAAGCAGTACAAGTCACCAAGCTCTCGACATAAGCATCTGCACAAAAAATTCGATAACCATAATTTCTTCTAATAGTCCTTATCTGTTGGCTAGTAATGTCATAAGACATCAGTCTCATTGGAGAATATTTCCAAGACAGCAAGAAAAATACACCAGAATTTTCATCAAAAGTAATCCTTGCATTCCTGTTCCTTATGAAGAATTTAAGAGCATCTAAACTCGAACCTCCTTTAAAGCACCGAACCCATGGTTTCTCAGGCACAAGCACTCCAGCATCTTCTCTCATAATCCACATTTTGCTACTCTCAGCAGAAATAACAATGTCTTGATTTTTTTTTGGTGGTAAAAGTAAAAAAATCCCTAGAAAGATGTAACTCAAAAATTAATCATACCAGTAAATAATTAATAAATGCAATAAAGTTCCAAGGCAAATTAATAATTTTGCAAAAATTATTAAAAAAAAATAAAAAAATAAAAAAAAAAGATAAATAGAGTTTAGGAGGGAAAATTCCCTCCAAAATGATCTTTACATGAGAAATCAAAGCTACGCCTCCATACTATCTAAAGTGTCAACTTAATTAGACTATCTGCTAGCTAATTTTTTTGTTGCTAATTGACCTTTCTGAGGGTTATACACCTCTATTCTTTGTAAAGTTGTGGAATTTATTAATGTGGAGTTCCCCTCCCTTGATCAAGTTTGGAGATGTGACGACTTCAATTAAGTATGAGTAATTAATATTTGGCACATTAGTCAAATTCAGCAAACCAACTTAACCAAGTGACAATTATATATAGGCCTTCAAATTCTCAACAATAGCAGCCAAATCGACAGCAGATACTTTACCCATAATCTCTGCTCAATGCTTTAACGCGCTGATAACTAAAACACCTGCAAAGATCAGCTTGTGGAGTTAAACTCGGCGAGAGCACAAGCAAGGAGAATAGCTAAATGATCAGGAATTCAGGGCAGAAATACAGCTTCACTAGAACTTTTTCAGCAACTTTTTGTTTACTAATTACTATCACCTTAATAGTAGTGTCTTTCCATGCCTAGCTAGTCCTACTACTTGTTTAAAGTCATTAAATTATCTTGCATTCATGCGCCGGAGATAATTTTTTTATCAAAAGTCCGATCCTCAGCTCCAAACTTCAACGAAGCTCAGTCATGGTGTTAACTACTCTTATAGTCACCTCAAAGCGATCTACTTCAATTTTGTAAGTCATTGCCATATTTAGGGGATTGTTATTTATAATCAGTACTAATATAGTCACCTCAACGGTATTGGAAATTAATGGTTTATTTTCGAGTAATTACAATAGAATTGAGATGTCTGATACAACACCAAAGAAGATTTAAAATTCCTACCTGCACCAATAATCGGAAAAAAAAAATGAAGTGGATCAAAGAGAAAATATCATTAGCACTATGTAAATTCAAAAGGCATACAATGCACCAAATTTATATAAAGGGAGTATACGACGCTGTAATCAATCCTTCTACTTTCTACTTTAACTGTATATAGAAAGAAGATCGGCATACTGATGATTCCAACTTTTCGTGTTTTTTTTTATTTTTTTTTTTAATTTTTTTATTTTATTTTATTTTTTTTTTAATTTTTTTATTTTATTTTATTTTTTTTAACTTCAAACATCTTAGATGCGATACTGGTTACAGCACTTATACATAGTCAAATACATTATGAACAAGTTCAAACAACTCAATGGTGGGGCAAGCTCTTCTATTCAGGTTAATGGGTTCTCTTGGTTATATGGTTCATCTGGTGGAGAAATCGAGCTTCAAGAAATAGTAAATGGTTATCATCAAGGAAAAAGCTCTGATCAGCCACAAAAAAATTCCTAATTCTTCCATTTGCAAATTGGATTAGCCATCCTTTATAAGATCAAAGAAAATAGTTACTTGCTGGAAACTCAGTCTTTAGTTGATACAGGACGTAGGACGTATAGGCCATTCCAAAGTAGTCTACATTAGTTTCTTTTGCCCTTTCTAAGCGATCAAAATTTTAAGAATTGGTTAATATATTCAAGATAATTAAGTACGGGGCATTTACAAAGTACCGTCTTGATTACATCTTATTTCATCAGATCTGGGAAGAACAATAAAGATAGCAAGGAGTTCAAACTTCACACTACCCAAGCTAGCGCAGCATAAACCTAACCAGAGAAGCTAACTTCACATGAATGCTTGATGTATCTACCAAACGACTTAATTCACACCAATGAGCATGAAGTGAAAAACAAATGAACAGGCGGATGAATAGTTATTGAAACACTTCCATGCTCCTCCGGTGCGAACTTACAATAAAGACATGATTTTCAATTCAGTATCGGATACCAAGTTTCTGTTGTCTAATCAACCAAATTGATGCAGGGATGATAAGGCTGATAATACGGGGCAGTACAAGATTGATGTGGCTAATATAGGTGACATAAAACTCGTGCTGTTTCAATTACAATCCTTTACACAACACCACAACAAATTAAAGTAGCACAACCCTTTCAGTGACTCACTGACGATGACCAGAGCCTCAATTATAATACATACTTTGCAACACAAGCCCAATCCAATAGGACATGAAGTGAAGGTTTTTGTACGAGTTCAGCTACAAGAAAATTGATTAAACAAGAAAACATTTCTTTTGAGAAAAATGGCTGACTATATTTTTACATCAAAGAAGGAACATGTTTTATTCGAGAACATGTAAACAGATTGAGATGTAGCAATCAACTCACCAGAGGTGCAAAAAGCAAATAGAACATTCATGCACAGCCAAACGTACAAATTTGGCACTGAGAACTTCAAAATCCTTTCAATGCGGATAGTGTGAATTAAAAGCTAATGCATCAGACCATTAAAAACAATGAATTTGTTATAAAATAGAGTTATCAGTTCAGAATTTGCATGAATTTGCTAGAGATTGATATATGTAACATCATACTGCACCACCAAGAATGGTATATTAATTGACAACCAAGATAATAAGGTAAAGAGAGAATGATATATATACAAGGTAACAGCCAAAAGAAACCAAGAGATCCTTCACTTCATAGTAAACAGAGGAGA
Source organism: Chenopodium album (assembly GCF_948465745.1). Taxonomy (NCBI): domain Eukaryota; kingdom Viridiplantae; phylum Streptophyta; class Magnoliopsida; order Caryophyllales; family Amaranthaceae; genus Chenopodium; species Chenopodium album. Next base: position 19,565,790 of record NC_137847.1, read on the forward strand.
CTAAAACAAATTATTTTACCAAACCAAGATAATAAGGTAAAGAGAAAATGATAAATATAGCCAAAATAAAGAACACCACTATATATTCTTAGAGTAAGACATGAACCAAAAGAGCTTGGCATCCCGAACCAAAAGATTTCTGATAAATTACTTTGTGTTTAGCCAAGGTGCAAGTGAACACTTGGACGACAAGGAATGAAGTCCTTACTTGAAGAGGAGACATATTGACCACAGAATTTGATCTCACAGCCTGAGGGATTATGAAGGCCAAAGAATTTCTCACACAACACATCTTCTTGCCTTGAGACTTTTGCTTTATTACCTTGTATAGAAACATGAACCGATAGCAATTCCAACACTTTTCCGCAATTCAAAATGTACTTTATCATCTCAAAATCAGCATCACTCTCACTACTATGTCTTATCTTAATCCTCTTTAACCGACTCCAGCAAGGGCTGCAACAAGAAGGCCAATGCTCGAGTTTGATTGCACCCCTTTTTGTTAAGTATCTCGATATTTCTACTTTGAGCACCTCTAAAGAGGGACAGCATTGTAATAAAAGCACCACATCATTCCAACTCCAACTACAACGAGGTAGATCACAATAACCATAATACATCCCAAGAACAACTTGGTTTTCTAAACTACAAACAGCCTCTAAAGCATAGTTATCTATTTTAAGGGATCTTACTCCAAAAATCAACTGCGCAAGTCCTGCTATACGACTCAGGTAATTAATTTGCTCACCAAAATTAATTTTCATAGTAAATTTAATTTCTGCACTTATTAATGCACTAGAATACCCAACAAAACGAATATTCGCTAAACCAGCAAAAACATGTAATGTCATTTCTTCTAGCTTTGACAGATTAATTACAAGTTGGTGGGTTGGATGAACTTGATAGTCATCCACTCCAACAATAAACAGTTTCTTGATGTAATGAGCCGATATATCCAACAAATTATCAACTTTATAGTAAATACTGTAAGACGTAAATACCAGATTTAAATCTTCCAATAGTGGGCAACCCCTAATAATATTAGCCAACACATCATCCCAATATCCAGATAATTGTAGTTTCTTCAATTTAGGAAGATTCACAACAGCACGAGGATTAAGACAAATATTTTGAGTCAACGTAAGCACAGCCAGAGATTGACATTGAAAAATACAAGTAGATATATTACTAGGGAGATGCGATTCTACCACAATTTGCTCTGGATTTCGCGTGCATATATCCCGAATCCAAGATTCCACATTGGAAAAATCTTCAAATTCCCTTGACAAACAGAGATAAAAACTGTTTACTTTTGGAAAGGGAAGCTACGGAAAAATGAGAGGTGCAGAAGAATTACGACGACGAGAAGGAAAACAAGTTGGGGTGAAGACGACGTTAGTGATGTGAGTCCAGAGATAACGCCATTGATGGGATAAGACGGAGGTGATTACGGAAGATTTGATTGGAAGGAGGGAGATGATATGTATAAGGATTGTGTCTGGGAGTAAACTCAATCTATCATTCAACATTATTTTTGGTTGCGCCATATTCATTAGGGTTTTAACAGCACTATCACGCAAACTGTAGTATATAGAGAGGTTCTTATATGCATTGGGTCATCGATTTGATTTGTATATAACATTTAGACCCCGTTCTTTAGAGCTGCTCTGCTCTGTCCTGCTCTGTTCTGTTTAAAAATAATAATTAATATTAAATTATTATAATAATAATTAATATTTAATAATAATAATAAATAATTAATATTTAATAAAAATAATAATTAATATTGAATTATTATTATTATAATAATAATAATAATAAATATTGAAATATTATTATTATAATAATAATAAATATTTAACAATAATGAGAAATAATTAATATTTAATAATAATAATATTATTAAAAATTAATATTTAATAATAACAACAATAAATAATTAATATTTAATAATAATAATAATTATTAATAAATAAATAATATTTAATAATAATAATATTATTAAAAATTAATATTTAATAATAAATAATTAATATTTAATAATAAAAATAATAATTAATATTGAACTGTAATAATAATAATAATAATAATAATTAATTATTATAATAATAATAATAATTAATATTTATTGATAATAATAATAATAATAAATAATAAATAATAATAATAATATTTTCTCAAAAAAAATAATGGAAATAAAGTAATAATAATACTTATTATTAATAATATTAATAATAATAATAATTGATTTTTTATAATATAAATTAATATGTAAAGATAATAACTAATATTTTAAATATAATACTAATTATTAATTTTTAATAAAAATAATATTTAAATAATATTTATTAATTATTATAATAATAATTAATATTTAATAATTATAATAATAATGCGATAATATTAATAATAGTTATAGTAGTAGTAGTAGTAGTAGTACTAATAATAATAATAATAATAATAATAATAATAATAATAATAATAATAATAATAATAATAATAATATTAAGGAAATCTGCTCTGCTCGGCTCGGCTCGACTCTACTCTGCCCAGAAGCTCAAAAGAACAGGACCTTAATGTATTTTTGTAAAATGATTTTATGTATGATATATATGAATGATTTCATTTGTATATATCTTCCATATATATTTTTTTTTAGTGTTCTATCCGGTTAACTCTTTGGGCAAATCCGGATTCGGAGATCAGTTTTGAGTGGTTAGCTTCCAGTCTCCTTCCAATTGTTGTTGCGAAGGATCGAACACGAGTCCTCCCTACCAAGTGTATTTCCAATCACCACTACACCAACAGTCAATTGGTTCTTCTATAAATATAATTGTAGAATATTTTATTTTTATTAACTTAACCTTTTAAAAATAATCTTCTGTAAATGATAGTACTATTGTGCGAAGTAGAATAATTGTATAGGTATTAACTTAACCTTCCACCAATGTACAATTTCTTAAATAGATCTGGTTCATACTAATTTATTGTGGACCACCAATATTAGAGACAATATAATTGTTTTATTAATAAAAAAAAAGGGTCATTATATTAAAATAAAGGTTATTATGTTGAAATAAAAATTAGTGTGACATTATAAAAGATATAAGAGGTTAATTTATTTATTGAAATTTTTAATATAATGGTCAATATAAATAATAAAAATTACTATGTTAAAATTAGGTCAATATTCAATATAATGTCGTACTTATGTTCATAATAACATTAAAAGGTTACACAAGTTTTAAAAAGGAAAAATTGTCCTGATTAATACCAACTTTGCTTAGCAACTGGCGCGTGGGGCTGCTATTGCGGGGACTACTAATGAGAATTTTATTTACGTTGCTAATAGTCATTATTTGCAACTGGCATAGAGCTAAACCAGCTGCTAATAGTATTTATTCGCAACTAACATTGTACTAGGCCAGCTGCTAATAGTGGTTATTTGCAGCTGGCGTAATACTAGGCCAGCTGCTAATAGTGGTTATTTGCGGCTGGCGTAGTACTAGGCCAGCTGCTAATAGTCTTTCTTATAGAATAAAAAAAAAAGACTATTTGCAACTGGCGTAACTCTTTAAATAAAAAAAATTTGCAATTTTTCCAATATGATATACAAACTATATTAAATATTATTTTAACAAATTTTTGGTTAGTTATGAAGTATACATTAATTAAAAATTGAAAACTAAATTACAAGGCTGCTAATAGGCTTCTAAAGAACCTAGATACTCCAAAAAAATATGCACGTTCGCCCAATCGACGAAAGGAGAAAGAGCATCAGCACCTATAACCACCTGCAATTTATAAAGCAAACAATTAAATTTTTTATTTTAGAGAATAAAGGATACAAACTTCATGAGAGTAAAGATAACAAAGTCAATACCCCTTACCTTAAGTGCAAAGGGGCAAACACACAATCAGCAACCTAGTGACACAAGCACCAGTCAATACCCCTTACCATTGTAGCAACCTAGTGACACAAACACCATTAACCTAGTGTATAAAAACAAAATATAATTCACATGGCATAGCAATCAGCAGCAAAATTGAGTTTAAAAAGATGGGAAAACAATTGATATCTCACCTTCAATATCTTAAACACCCAAAAACAGAAGTTACTAATTATTATGTTACATTGAATTACATATGGCAGGTGCTAGAAGGCATATTCTGTCCAGGTGCTAGAAACTGTTGCGAAGCCCTAATAAATATGGCTTCCCTAGCTTGCTGACCCGGGACTGTGGGAGGATACTGCAATATAAATTACACATGAGCAAAATTCAAGCAATTCCCACCATAATAATAAACCTCAAAATATAACAATCTACCTGTGCAGACATAGGAGGGCCAAAGTTTTGTGCAGTGGCCATAGAAGCAACCAGACATGGGCTGAAGCTGTTTTAACAAGCGAAAATTAAACCACTCTAAAATAAAATAACACATTGAACATCTTAGATAAGTACATCTAAAACGAAAACTAACGTAAACATAACAAACAAACAGATCATTTTAGCAGATTCAAACAAACATGTGTGCTTTCTAAGAACATTTATGCACAGTGCAAAGGTTACAGATAGCAGCAAGACTCAGTAGGCATGCCACAAGCAACGATAGCATATATTTTGGTCAAAGACACACAGGTCAAAGACACGCAACTAAATTGAGATTATATATGAGCAGTATGTATTCAGAGGTAGTATACATAGATTTTAAGATAAAGTGATGATTACAGAACAATAAGAACACACTGCCATGGAAATTTGACATTCTTTATGGTACCAACTGCACTTTAATCACATCAATAACCTTGCAACCTATTACACTAATGTGCTTCAATTCACTATGAATCAAAGAGAAATGACACTCCATATAGCATATAACACCACAACATCAAAATGAAGTATAACCATGTTTATTTCACAAATTTAAACATGACTAAAAGGCCTAATATATATACTCCTACAATACATAACATCGCATTCAACATTCAGCCAAATACCAAGGCACTATTTTGTCAGATTATGCAAACACAAAACCATTGAAAATTAAAGACAAAACAATCCCCAATGCGAAACATTCCCAAAAAAGACAGAACAATCCCCAATGCAATACGATAATCTGTGCAGATTTTCACTTAAACAAGCCATACTACTATAAGTAACAAAAAAGGCAGTAGGACTAGCAAGCATCAATATGATACTTAGAAGTATACTTTCAACCTGTTAAAAAGAGCATATGAAGTATCAACAATACATAATGCAAAAAAATTATGATATCAAAGTTAACAGTATATCAATGACATGGAGCACAGTCACTCAAAAGAATTAAGATTTCAAAGAAAAGACCCACCTGGAAATGATATAGGCAGCATGAAAAACGTTGCCAAGCCTTAACTCTGAAACAAACCTCAACTTGCTGTACAATTCCACCAAAAATTAACTCTGAAAAAACAACACAAAATCTGGATCAAAATAGCCTCTATGGATATATAATTAAGCACACATTAAGCGATAACATCCCAATTCGGCTCCTGCGTAGCAAATAGCCCAGGGAGGTCAACTTACATTCAGCACTACCCTATGTAATAGAACATACCACCTACAGGACAGCAAAAGTATCCTCACCAATGACAGAACATTATAGCTTAAATCTCAAATTAGTGTATGCACACAAGTACACAAACTATGATATTCTATCAATTAATCAATCAATCAATCTATCACAGGCATAATTTACATATCAAAGTGGACAATGTCTGACTAGAATATATCAACTATCAACCAAATACCAGTTAATAGAAAATCAAACTACTCCTGTATCGGAGTAGTTGTTACGTTATCTCAATTTGTCACATTCCAGGATTTAATATAATCTTAAATTACCTTGACAGTAGTTGTATCCCTCCCAATTTCTATCTGCCCTTCATCATTTTGATTGTTTGGATCTTCTGGATTCGTTCATCACATCTTTCACAAAAAAATTGTTAAATATATAGGTATATACTGCCTTTGTCTCCATCTCAGGCCTCAATGCCCATTTATTCCTCCTCCTTTCCCCAATTTCTCCGAATGAGCATAAATTAGCACTACTAGAAGAGTATACTCCAAGAGTACATTAGAACATATACAATAACTAATACAAGAACTAGATAAGACTAGAAACCATTGCCAATAAAGTACAACGTGTTATTGACATCATAAGTTATTAGGAACCCATTAAACTTGTATCATATGTAAATCAACTCAACTAGCATCAAAATATAACATTAGATTCGAAAATCAAACCACAACACAAATTGGAATAAATAACAAATACAAAAATAAAAATTATACAAAGCATATTCAATACTTTAATTTCATCAAGATAATAGATAAAATTTATAAAAAAATTTGATTATTAAAACCACAACAAAGAAAATTCTAAATAAGAAATAAGAAGCTAATAAAATTACTCTTGTGAACAAAAATAAGAAGCTAATAACAAAGAAAATCAATCCTAAATCTCTTCGTACCACATTCTAAGCCGAAGTTGGAAGTTGGGCTCAAGTACGGAGTACGGACACCCATATTCATAGCAGAACTTGTAGGACTAGTGAACTGAAAACAACGAGAAGAATGGAGAAAAAAAACAGGTGGTTAGGAAGGTATCTAGCATATATAAGAAGCCAGGAATTAGAAGTCAATAAATTATTAGATTATACTAACTTTTTAGAAATCCGTAATAGTAATATCTAAAAAAAATCAGCTTGGGTGCAAAAATATAATCCTCACTGAATGAAAACTTCCTAGTTCTTATAAAGGACATGGACATTAAAAATTGGATGCTGGTCAAAAGGCATCACTGACTATGCTTTTAATTCCAATCTTGAACATGAAAATTTATATGCCTTACAAACTTTAAGAGGTGGTATGTACGTCAGTAAGATGGAGCAATTATAGTTAATATAAACACACTACAAAGTATTTATCCATCTTCAATACTCCTTCAACCCATTAGAGATCAGCTTATATATGCAAAATCTAGCCTGGGTAGCCTAAAGAAAATCATGAAATTACTGTTCTCAACAAAAATCAAGCATTTCAGCATCTTCAAAATAATGAATCTAACATCAATTTCAGTCAAAGTTCAAAACACTCAACAATAATCACCATAAATCATAAATTGAGCATAAAATTACATAATATCAATATCTTCAGTAGATCTAGCAACTCAAATCACAATCAATCAAAGTCAACTTAACCAAATATTTCATATCCAAACCTAATTTACCATCAACAACACTAAGTCAAAGAGAATATCATCAAATCAACTTCAACTATCAACAAATTTGAATTTCAAAGCCATATCAATGAAAAAAATAATCTAAACAATAAATTAAAAAATTGAATCTACGAAAAAAAGTCCTAAATCTGTCGAATTAAAGGAACTCCAAACAACCAAATTCTAGAAAGAAAAAAAAAAACAAAGAGAAAAAAAAATACCCTTAATTGTCGACTTGAAGGTTCAATGTGACGACTTGACTGACGTGCCTACCACCACCATCTATGCACCCACGCTACGTATTCAACATCTGACCTAAGAAGCTGATTCAATGAAGAACACAAAGCTCAGAAGCCGCTTCAATGGAGAATTCAGAGTACGACTTAGTCGGCTTCAGTGAAGAGGAGAAGATTCATAGGACGGCTTCAATCGAGTGCAGCGTGAAATTAAGGGTTCTTTCCTACTTCAATGAAGTACAAAACAAATTAGGGCTTCGTTCTTCTTTAATTCTAGAGCAAAAATGGAAGAGAAGGCTAAGTAAATTCAGCGACAATGGAAGAGGGCTGACGGCTGAGTTAAGTTCAGCGGGATTTTTTAGAGGGGTTATGATGAGAGAGAATGGATGAGAGAGATAGAAGGAGGGTTATGATGAGAGAGAACAGAGAAGCCGCGTGTGTCAAAAACTCAAAATTATAATTTCTTTCTCTTGTTTTAGCAGCTGGCCTTCCAAGGTCAGTTACAAATAATTTGGTCAAATTTTGGTTTGACCTAGTATTTGCAGCTGACAAAGCCAGTTGCGAATAAATAATATATTGTTATAATAATTATTATTAGCAGCAGGCATTGTTACATCAGTTGCAAATGTTATAGTATTTGCAACTGGCATAAAATAGGCCAAATGTAAATATAAATTTTTACTTTTACACTCTCAGTAATAGCAGCGCTCATTACTATGTCAGTTGCTAATAATATAGTATTTGTAACTAACATTATTTTAGCCAGTTACAATTAGTGTTTTAGTAGCTAACATATACAACGCCAGTTGCTAATAGGGTGCTACTAATAGCAATTTTTCCACTAGTGCCAGCTGTCGGGAAATGGCACCCAGCCCTCTCCCTCCCTCAAAACCCACCCTTTCCCTTCCCCTACCCCTACCCCCAAAAACCTCTCCCCCGCTGCCGGAAAATGGCGCCCACCCCTCCCCGCCTTCGAAACCCACCCCTTTCCCCCACCCTCGATTTCACCCCCTACCCTCCCATCCCCTTCCGACATCCCTCCACCCTTCTCCCACCGTTTTCGGCCCTTGCATTCACTTTCCCGTTCAATTCCGACCATCCTAATGCCTTCTTCGTCGAAATCCGGCCTCCCCTCCTTTCTCCTCCCCGATTCCGGATGCCATTAACGGTGGCTGACGTTAAGGGTGGTTGCCGTTTTGGTTGGCTGGATTTTTTTTTTTTAAATTTTGATTTTCTTTTTTAAATTTTTTTTTATTTGGCCAATCACGTAGTGACACGTGTGCAAAAAAAAAATCTAACACACAAATGTTAATCTGATTAATCGGTTGCAGGTAAGTTGGGTACAACAGAAACTTATGGGGTGCAAAGTTGGGATTAATGGTGGCAATTTTTCCTTTTAAAAAAGGTTACTATGTTAAAAATAAAGTTACTATATTAAAATTAAGGGTCACTATGTTGAATATAATGTCAGTTACGTGTGTATAAAACTTAGGTTCACAATAGGTCCACACAAGATTTTCTGCCACCAATGAATCCATGATCTTCTATAAATGATATTATAGTTTAATATTTACACTAGTATTAACTTAACCTTCTACCAATTGTCTAATATAGATGATTATAATAGATTCCAAATTAAACATTCATATTAACGAAGAAAAAAAAAGAATGTGATTGTTATATTATGAATATAATAATGTATAGACATTTATACCCAAAAAAATATTTGTTTACTCATTTGTCGTGGTACTATATATGAATTTTTTTTATTATGACGTGGTATATACATGCATATATGATACGAGTATCACTGAATATTCGGTGGTATTACTTGATTACCTAATGATACTACTCCCAAGATATGTATTTGCCCATGGCCCACAAGTAATTACTTATGTATCCTCAATAATGTATGAGAGAATAAATAACGGTTTTCCATTTGAAACATCTCATAATAATGCATATGAAAAAAGGATATCCTTAGCTTAGTAGCAAAGTAGCAACTTTTGTGTGTGGCTACACCGTGTGGCCAGCTAGCAGCCTAGCACACAAGTAACCCTAAACCAAGTAATTATTGACCGACCGAGTAAACCCCTGACCAAGTAATCCTTGACCGATTGAGTAATTTGTGATCAATCAAGTAATCCCTGACCGAGTGAGTAACCTTGACCAAATAACCCCAATCATTCTTTAAAAAAAAAAATAGCCACATATAATAAAAGTTTGTGGTAGCAAAGAGAATGCACACACATGATTGATTGTTCAAGTCGTTGTGTAATACACCATCAGATAGGGAATTGAAAGTGTTTATGATATGTGACAGGGAATTGACATAAATAATAAATTGATACCAAAATATATAAATATATATCATGTTATTATATGATACATATATGTGATAGGGAATTGACAGAAATAATAAATTGATACCAAAAGATATAAAAATATATATCATGTTATTATATGATACAGATATGTGATAGGAAATTGACAGAAATAATAAATTGATACCAAAATATATAAATATACATCATGTTATTATATGATACGTTGTTGGATTAATCACAATTTATACTTTGATTTTATAAAATTAATTTTTCATATGTATAATTTTTACTAATCTATTATTTGAGTTTAATTATCAAAGGACACATCTTGACATGTATTCTATCAAACTGTAACACTAACAAAACGAGAACAATTACTATCTTTACATAGTATTTTCAAAAGTATCAGTGAGAATAAAATGGTGTGAAGGTATAAGAAAAAGATATATACAAGTATTTAGTAAAAAAAATAGATATATACAAGTATTTTGTCAATATATATATATATATATATATATATATATAAGTATAAAATAAGGAAATTAAGCAAAACGAACTTAGACCGGTTACCCAACTCGAGATTTTTAGTGGACCCGAGGCAACAACCTGAAACTCAACCTGAAACTTCTAATATTTTAGTTGTTCTAATAAGGGGTGTTAGATGATTCTAATGTAGTCTTATGACTTTTGACTACCACAACTTTATTAAAATAATGAACGGCAGAGATTATTTGTTTTTTGATTTATTTTTAATTAGCAATTTTAATTAAAAAAATAACATTTTAATTATTTTAATGATATTTTAATATTCTAGAAATTATTTTTTAATAATTTTGAAATTCTAGAAATAAAAATATATAAATATAATAATTACAAAATGATTTTTAATTAAAATCTATAATTAATACTAAAATAGCAACCTCTGACATCATACTATTTTAAAATAAGACACATGTCATGTTGTCATTAAATATTTTCCCTCCAAAACTATAAATGATGCCATCGTTTTGTGAATTTTATTTTATAAAATTCTGGTCAATTACATTATTATTAGGAGTATCAAATTTTGAAAATTGGTCAATTCTATTTAACAATAATAATTTAATTTGTCTTCCTTGGATACTATTTCATCATTCAATTTTTTTTATGAACTTATTATTATTTTTTTTATATTTTATGTTTCATGTTTTAATAATAATATTTTTTTTTTTATTTTGGTATGAAAAAATTATTAAATTTAGAAAATTTTATTTGATCAAATCGTGCATCGCACGAGACTAATCTAGTTACTAATTAAAAATAAACCAATAAAGAAATAATCTCAATCGTCCATTTTAAAAAATTATGGTACTCAAAAGTCATAAGAATAGATTAGATTTTTTTTTTTTCAATGTTCAAATGTATTAATTATGAAATTCTAGTATAAAATAAAATTTTAAACTATTAATAAAGGGGGCAAAGTACAGTATTGTGTTTTTAAAACGAATGTAGCAATTAGCCACCCAATAATGCAACAATAACATCACTTCAAGTCCAAAGAATTAATTGTAAGATTGTGTCAAAAAAAGAATTAATTGTAAGATGATAGATATTTAAAACGAGTATGTATTTTAAATTTCACATGTCTCTTAGTCTTATACTCATCAGTTGTTGCTTTGAAGTCGACAGCTAATAAAAAAGACAATCAGTTATAAGCTCAATGGAAACGATATTCCAATAAACAAACATTTGGTAGGCCAAATCATGAAAACCCCACAATTTGGTAATATGTGTCTCACCTCCAAAACACATGAAAAATGTCAAATTATATGAACATGAGAATCATAGTTTACAATGGGAACAAAGCAAGTCACTTTGGATTTCATGAAAAAGGTGTGTGTGAAATTTAATTTGATAATTTATTTACGTTATTAACTTTCCAAAAGTGATCAATTTGGCTAAATTATTGAAACACAGAAACACACCATACCAATTTTTATTTATTTATTTATTTTTTTTGACAAAGGGAACATACAACAAAAGCTAGAAATAAAAATGAAGCAAATCCCTACGTCGAGCAGCAACATGCAAGAGAATGAGCATTTGCAACCGAAGACCGGAAAACCTTCCTAATGTGACAAGTCACAAAAGCAGATAAAATATCCCGAATTTCCTGCAAAATCCAAATCACTGAAATATCCCTAGAACCACGTTCCATAAGCAACTGAGGAATAACCATGCAGTCAGTGAGCAGACTAATAAACCCCTATTGACAAACATGCTTTAGGCCAAAAAGACAAGCTAGCAACTCAGCATGAAGAGCCGAACCAGCCATACAGGCCCGAGCGCTCCCCCTATAACCTGGGAAGAAGAACAATCCAAAAAACACCATCCTGTACCAGCCAATTGGTTCTCATGCTCCCAGGCACCATTGAAAATCATAACAATATCATAGGTAGTATGAATATTACCTTGAAGAACCAGAGTCACAACAGAGTAGGAGAACATAGGGGGAAACCCATCATGATCCTTAGTCAACTCACGGGCCTTTTTGCTCTTGTCACACCAGTCAAGGGCTAAATCCAAAACAGACTGGGGAGAATAAACCGCCAATCGAAACCTCACCTAATTACGGGTCAACCAGAGGACCCAACAAATTCCGAAGAAATGGTCTAAATCAAACCACTTCCGGGCAGTCGCATAACCGATAATAATATCCGAGAACCAGTCAACAAAAAGGCGCGGGCTATCGGGCCTGGGAAGGGAATCCCAATCAATATATTCCCAAATACGGCAGGAGAAAGGGCAGTCCCGAAATAAATGACCTACCGATTTAGAAGATCCATGACAAAACACACTCGTCAGATCAATTGGAAGGCCCTTAAGAACAAGTAAACCTGCTGTTGGAAGAGCATTATGTAAAACCTTCCAGGCCAACATCTTCACTTTTGGAAGAACCGGTAAACCCCATAAACGTTTCCACTACTGAGAAGGAAGCAAAGCAAAGGGTGGAGATAAGGACTGGGAAAGAAGACACATATAGGCTGATTTAGTCGAAAAGGATCCATCTCGAGTATATTTCCAGTAAACAAAGTCATCAATCTTCTAAACCGGGCGTTCCAAACCAAGAATCGCTGACGCAACAAAAGAAGGGAAAAGATGCCGAACCAGGGAAGTATTCCAAGCACAGGAATCTGGCAGCAGCAAATCAGAAACCATAGAAGGACGGTCCTCTAACGGAACACAGTCCTTAAAAACCACTTTAACATTCAGCACCCAACAGTCATGCAATATACTAACATTAACTCCTGAGCCTACCTTCCAAGCAATTCCACTGGATAAAGCTAGGCCTCGCTCAACTAACCCTCGACTTCCCCAAGAAGGACGTGAACAAGTAACAGAAGGATTAGTAGAAAATAAGGAAGGGTACTTAGTTTTAAGGACACGGGAGGCCAAGAGCCGGGGATTAAACCTCAACCGCCAAGCTTGCTTAGCCAGTAAGGCCCGATTAAAGGACCGGAGGTGATGGATACCCAAACCCCTTAAACCTTTAGGAAGGTGCACCGTCGCAGAAGAAGTCAAGGGCAAACCCTTGGAATCTTTACTTGACTTCCACCAAAATCGAGTAAGCAAAGAATCTACCTGATCACAAACAGTGGAACGGATCTTGAACACTGAAAAACATGGTTAAAAGCGGCCACCAGAACAAAATTAATAATAATCAACTTTGCAGTCGTTGATAAACGAAGAGAAGCAAAAGAGGACAGGCGACGAACCACCTCATTCACCATAAATTGGAATTCTTTGCACTTACCACGGCCCAAATCAACCAGGAGACCCTAGTATTCTCCAACCGAAGGACGAGCTTGAATTCTAAGGGAAGAAAATAAATAATCACGGTAATCATCAGGAGTATTAGAGCTAAACCCGACAAAGGATTTCTGTAAATTAATCATCTGGCTCGAAACCGCGCAAAATTCATTTATCACCGAAAGAATCTGATCACAGGCCGAAGGAGAAACCGTGAAAAATAATATTGCATCATCTACAAAGAAGAGATGAGAAACAGAGGGTGACCTACAGGATGAGAATAAACGTTTCTTCTCATCTCGCCGGAGCATCAAGGAAAAAATTTACATGCAAAGAACAAACAGATAAGGAGACAAAGGATTACCCTGGCGTAAACCACATTTAGGAAGAAAAGGCTTGGAGGGAGACCCATTGACCAGAATCTGGTACGAAATCGTGGTAACACACTGTTGTAAAATATTAGACCCAATATGGAGGGAAACCAAACCGGCGAGTGCCTCCCATAAGAATTCCTAGTTCACCCTATCATATGCCTTATTCATGTCAAGCTTTAAAGCAGCCGAACAAAGTCTAGAAGTTGAAGAAGACATGTATGAAAGAAGTTCATGAGCCAGAAGACCATTATCCTACCCGGGACAAAAGCGTTCTGGGTGTTGGAAATTAAAGACGGTAACACCCACCAAAGGCGAATGAGACATTTCGCAATGCATTTATAAAGCATGTTGCATAAACCATAGGTCGAAACTGGGAAGGAGTTTCAGGATGTTCTACCTTGGGAAGTAAGACCAAAAAGGTACGATTCCATTCCTTCAACAAATAGCCATGAACAAAGAAATATTGAACCACTTAAATGATTTAGGAACCCACTACCGCCCAATGCGTTTTAAAAAACCCTGCTGTAAAACCATCAGGTTCTGGAGATTTATCAGAACCAATATGAAACATAGCCTCCTTAATCTCTGAAGGGGAGATAGGACACAGAAGAAACTGATGTAAAACCATCAGGACCTGCTATAAAACCATCATGACTTGCTGTAAAACCATACCGAATTTGATACAAAGTAATAGATATAGTATTTTGTCATCCACAATAAAGTACAAACTTCTTTCTTTTTTATCTTATATTTGCGGATGTTTTGTGAAAAAGAATTTTGTGACAAAGTTGTTTACACTTAATGACTTAATAATTACTTATATCTCTTGTCCCATTTTGAAGATTTAAAATAATGTGTTAATAATATTCTTCTTTTAGTACTCCGTATTAGATATATAATAAATTAATAAGGATCTTGCCGAACGCCTCCGGGACGTTGGATAAGCATTTAAAATACTACCAAAAGTGGTATAAATTTGGAAAAACATCACAAAATCACGCGTCGATCGGTGTAATTAATGTTCATTTTAATTTAATATTTCTACTTTTAGCTAGCTTATCCAACACCGCGGGACGTTCGTTAGCTTTTGGTAATTAATAATATGCTTAGTGTCGTCGTTTTGAAAGTAAATCTTAAATATTTTGTTGCTTTAGCTAATTTTTTTTTTATTTTTTATTTTTTTTTATGAGTAGCTTGTGTTACTTAGTATGGTAAAGAATGGCAACTACATTATTTAAAAATTAAAAAACAAATCAAAAAGTGTCAATGTGTTGGGTGTTAAACGTTATTTGAGTACCATTTTAATACCTATGGCTTCTTTTTTTTGTTGGCTACTAAGCTAAGCATATCTTCCAAGGTTATCTAAAAGATGAAAATAAGGATAAACTCGTAGAATTCAACTTTCTAAGAATAAACCCTAGCCTCTTTTCTCTCTCTTTTCCATCCTAAACCAGCCTCAACTCCATTGTAAATTTTGAAGGGGCTTTCATCGGATGTCACCGGCGAAAAGCCCCAATCATTTGTTTCTTTTAATTTTTAGGTTATAATAATATATCCCTCGAAGAAAGGGTTTATCTCCTTTGTAAGACAATGTTTTTTCGATCTCCTTCAAAAGAAAAGGTTTTTCGAGCTCATTCGAAAGACAAGGTGTTATTTGTGTTTGATAGGGTCTCCAGTTTTACGGGGCTACAATTGATTAGCTCGAATTCAAGTTACAAAATCATCACAATAAGAAATTTTTTCCTTACAAAATATTGAAGCGTCGACGGATCCACTCAAAAAGTTGTATGAGACAACGAATCGAAAATATGCCGAATTGTTATATCTATGTATTTGGATTCTTAGCACTTCTCCGATTAATTCTTTGTTTGATTTTGTTAAATATGTATTCATTATCGTTAGATATCAATTGTGGATGTAATATGACTTTAATTGATGAATATTAGTGTCCTTTTTGGCTTTTTTTCCAAAAAAAAAAAAAAAAAATGAAAATAAGAAATTTAATATCTAAAATGACTTTATTTCTTATTGAGTTTGAGTTGATGGTCCTGTGAGTTATACAGTTCTCTTATTGATTTAATTCTCGATAATGAAGTCAAGAATGAATGGAATCGAAGGATTGATGTAGTTGTTCATAAGTAAATGAAATTTTATTGGTTAAAAAATGTACAAACAGCCAAGCTAAAAAAACCACTCCCTCGAAAGAAAGGGCGAAACTCAAACTATACTCCGTCGCGAACGACTGCACTTCGCCTCAAGCGCTGCTTCTCCGGCATTATGGCCGAAGAATTGGCACTAAAATGCTCATCACTTAGGATAGAGGAGGAAGAATGTTTAGGATAAAAATAACCCCAATACGTGGACCAATCCAATAGCGACACATGACCCAATCAAAGGGCAACACGTGTCCCTATAGGAAAATGACACGTGTAAAAGACCTACTATACAAAGAGCACCTGAAAAAAAGGACCTCCTTATATCAGGAGGCCCTAATCCCGAGAAAGGCGCAAAACGACGCTTCCATCAGGACACGTGTCAGCACCTGATTGCGTCGCCAATCAGAGCACGTAATTCTAGGGTAATAATCCTAAAAGGGCAGAATTCCCCACCCCTATAAATAATCCACTCATTTATGATGGGAAGGGTGGATTGTGACATAACATTAAAAAAGAGCATTAAAGAGCTCTTCTCTTGACTTTCTCTCTCTAGCTTTTTCGTTTTCCGGTTACTAACTTGACCGTCGGAGGCGGATATTTCAGTAAACGGAATATTCGTTATTTTGCAGGTGTATTAGCCCATTAGTATGAGAGCGCGACCAGTATCCCAAGGGAACCACAAAAATCCTCGAAACATTTGGCGCCGTCTGTGGGGATACACGTCCGTTATGGCATTAGATGGTTAGACACCTAAAACTAGTCCTAGTCCTAATCAGGATGGACATGTAGAGAATTTAATCTTAAGAATCAATACCAGTGATCCTTTGACCGCCTCATTCCATGAGGTTGAGGATCCTCCGGTGACTGCTGGTTCTCTCCAGGTTTCCTTGAGCAAGCTCTGAGGAGAGCTTAAGAGCAAGATACCTTCTTCTTCTAGGCAACAACCTAGGAGATAAGGAGAAGGCCATAAGAGGAAAGCTGAGAGCAAGGCGGCCAATGCTGAAGATGCCGGGAATATCCCATTCCGTCGACACGGACGGCCACCGAGAGTGCCACGGACGAATGTGTCTAGGCTCCTCGAGAAAACACAGTCGGCTGGGGGCTAGACTAAACATCCTCAAAAGGAAGTAACTGAGCCGTCTTGGCGTCGGAAGGGTGCAAGGGAATACATTCGGCATAAACATCGTGAGCGGGTAACCTACTCGGACACCGCTTTCACTCCAACCATGCCGTATGATTTCTCAAACCACACCCTCTCCAAGCATACCAGCCCGCCCAAGTCTAGCATATTTTCATATTATCTCTCCTCGTTCCCAGCCAGCCAGAACCAGCAACGTCCTTGTTTCCTGCCTTCATTCTCGCCGATTGGGTCATCGTTCACTGCCTTCGTTCTTGCGGATTCGAGCTTGACGAATTGAAAGCAGCGGTGTCGCGAGTGGTTTCACGACATGGTGGAAAGGAATGGAGGGAGGTTAGGGTGGTTTCACGAGTGAGGTGGTTGTTTTCGATAGAATGGAAGGGGAAAGGGGAGGTTCCGGTGAGGTGGTGGTGGAATTCGGCTAGGCTAGGGGGATGGGGGTGGCTGGTAGGGAGGAAAGGTTTTTTTTTTTTTTTTAGCTTTTTTGTTTTTTAATTTTTACTTTTTTAAATCACTCACGTGCTGCCATGTGTCAAATCAACCTGTTATATTAGATTGATGACTGGCTGGGACTGCTGGAGGAAAACTCACCTAATAGTTAGGGTTATTAAAAAAATTAACCTTAGTTGGGATTATTAGAAGTAAATCGGCAATAATTGGGATTATTAAAGTGTGTTTTTTAAAAAAAAATTAGATTGAAGTTTCATAAATTCCCAGAAAAAAACTTGTAATAAGCAGAGGATAAAAAAAAAAATTAATAATAATAAAAAACAAAAAAAAAAAAAAAAGTTGTATTGTGACAGGGCTATTAGCTGGGTCTATCATGATCAAGGGTTCAAGGGTAGTTCAAAATATAGTCAAGTCCTTGGTGGTTCAATGAAATTAACTAAAGCATCAAAAATGACAGAAATAAGATAGATTGCACCATTTGAGCATAATACAGGTGAGTAGAAGATGAATACAAAGCAAAGGCTTTCATCCATGGCTGGGTTTTCGCGTGTCTGGAGTTTGATCAGATTTACCCAACACAGCAGCATAGGACAGGACATAAGAAAATAAAATAAAAGATGCCGTCCTGGTCACTTGCCCGCAAAGGTCAATAATCTAGTGCATGCAGGTTTTGTAAACTAACTACAGGACCATTTTAACTAACAAATCTTGAAAAATATTTCAAGACTAGTGTCTTATCAAGTTGTTGCAGCTTATTTGCTTGGTTTACCATATTTAATAGTAACTAAATGATAGATGTTATAGGTGGTTCTTGTGAATAAGATATATAGTTATGCACTGTCCCCTGCTTATGTACAGATACATTCTAACAGGCGCAAATAAAGGATCAATGCTGGAGGAGCAGTAAAGATGAACTACTGTTGAGCAAAATCATGCTGCTTCAGCAATGAAGCAACCAGTAAAAAGTATGGCATATTGCTTAATAACATGTTTTTTTATGGCCTCTTAAGGGCATTACTTACAGAGCTTGCAGTTTGCAAGTCCCTTTCTGGTTGCTACATTGCTCAAGTGCACAGTACGTTAGTATATATGTTAAATTTGGATAATACTTCTTCAGGTAATGATTGAGGAGTACAAAGTGTTTGATTTTGCAGGGAACGAACAAATACAGCAGTACTGCTAGCTCATTACTTTGGATTAATTTTATTCACAGGTATTGTAAACTGGAATTTATGAGTATAACGAGAGCTTTTGGCAAAGAATCAGATCCTAAAAGAACTTTTACAGAACTAAACACAGATACTAACACATTTTTCGCAATAGTTTGCAGAACTTTTCATAAATCACATGTCTAACAGATTGACAAAATCATTTTGTGACTTCTGTTGTAGCAGATACCATTGTAGGCAAGGCAAAGGGTGCCTTTACCACCTCAATCAACTAACAACTTAAACCGCTACAAATAAGCATTAATGCAAAAATGAATATTATAGTTATCTGTAATCTATCCATATGAAATCGTAGCAATAGAACCAACAGTATATCAATATATAATAAAGCACCAAACATAGCAATGCTAGGCGTTCGTTCAAAGAATACAAAATCACACTAAAGAATAAGGCTAAAATGTTTCTGCGCGCTGTTTACGTTATGAAACTCTAACACAAGTCCTATGATCACCATCACAAAATGTTCTGAGGAATGGAAGCAGCACAAGTCACCAAGCTCTCGACATAAGCATCTGCACAACAAATTTGATAACCATAATTTCTTCTAATAGTCCTTATCTGTTGGCTAGTAATGTCTAAGACATAAGTCTCATTGGAGAATATCTCCAAGACAGCAAGAAAAATACACCAGAGTATTCATCATAAGTAATCCTTGCATTCCTGTTTCCTATGAAGAATTTAAGTGCATCTAAACTCGAACCTCCTTTAAAGCACCGAACCCATGGTTTCTCTGGCACAACCACTCCAACATCTTCTCTCATAATCCACATACTGCTACTGTCAGCAGAAATACCGAAAAGACACTTAAACATCTTCCACCCAGGCAATGGCACACGTCGAAACTCCTCTACTCCAAAATCAAAGGAAGACATATGTGTGTGTTCGAAACTGCCATCATACTCAACTACTATATCTCCATTTATCCAATGTACAGCCCCTCGACAGAAATGACGGTGACGCAATCGAATACTAAAACTCGAAACTAGATTATTCACACCAACATCCTTGATCTTCCAACGACGATTATTAAATGAGTAGACCGCGATCTTATCATTTCCTCCAAATGCGATCACCTTGTAATCTTTAGTAGAAGAATCAAACCCCAGAGGCCCAGAGCAAAGTTTTCGACACCATCGCCGACCAGCGTAAGTGGACAAGGACGAAGGAATTGATGTTTTCGAACAGAGAGATTCCATAACTTCAACACTGGAAACCTTGTAAACTCATAATATGGAGCACGAAATTCTTGGAATAAAATTAAACCATTGAAGATATCACGAATCTTGCAATAATTGGATAAAAACCCACATATTTTAATTTTATTGAATATAAATTCATCAATGACTCCGATCTCTAGTCCATACCATTTATTGTATTTAACTTTATGAACTAAAAGTAACTGATTCTTGGTAGAATTCTTGTTGAATAATTCAGAGTGTTTTGAAATGAAATAAGGGGAATCGATGATTGAACGCCAAGATTTACAGACGGCGCGAAATCGAAGAAGGGTTAACACCGGGAGCTTCAGAAAGATTTCTGTCAATAAAGCTTGACATAAATGCATGATTTCAGCAGAGAATTCTTTTACGAAAATTTGAAATTGGAAGAAAAGGGTTGTTTTGAATATCTGAGAAAATGAGTGATTGCTTGAGTTGTGGAGTAAATGATTTAACGCTATATTTGGATAGAGAGTAATGGAGGGAAAGGAAGAGAAGAGAAATGGAGGGATGTATCCTCCTTGTTTAGATATCTAATACAAGGAGGGAAGGGGAAGGAATTGGATCCATTTTCCTTCCACTTTTAATAAATCAAATTCCTCCTTGTTGGAGAGATTTGGAAGGAAAATGAAAGGTCTCTATCTCCCTTCTCCTCACCTCCCTTTCCTTTCCCTCTTTTTCCTTCCCTTTCCTTTCCCTTCACTATTGTTATCCAAACATAGTGTAAGTAATTTTCTTTGTTTTTAGTTTTGAGTTGATATAAATGAGTGAATGATTTGAGGGGTTTTTACAGGAGAAGCTCAAATGTAAAGAGGCGGGAAAATTAACTACCAACTAACTGAATCAAAATTGATTGAAATTATGCCAATAAAAAAAAAAACGGTCTTTGTTATGAAATATTTATGGATGCCCATTATATTCCTGTATTTTCTAGAATATTCTAGATCTAAGGTTTAGTGTTCTCTAAGAAAACCCTAACTATTATACATGTATATATATCCCTTACTCAATGGAATTATGGACTGATTGATTCTCTTCCCAATTTCTCTCTCGTTCTCTTTATTTCACAACACGTTATCAGCACCATAGCTTTAGTCACGAATAAAATAAAATTAAGCCAATAAAACCCGATTAAAATCCCCAAATCTCTCCCGGCTCCATCGCCCAACACCGCGACTTTGCCGCCTTCCCAGCCCCTACGACCACTCTGCCTCAGTGCCTCTATTTTTCGCCTCACTTGAAACCATCGTAGTGTCTTCCCCTCTTAATAAGACCATTTGGTCTGTGTGTTTTTTTTAGTTTTCTTGAAACCAAAATTACCAGTAGTAACTTGATCCTCTTATGTTAATACCCATAAAGAAGAAGTTGTCACTCATGCAGAGGGTCGCTATTGAAATCTTGGTATACTATTAATAAGGAACATTCTACAAATTGATAAATCACGAATCAACCTTGCGATTAATGGCTGAAATAAAATGGAATATTACTAGCGGTGCTATTTGAAAATTGATAGGCGGTATCAAAAGCTCGTGTGATATTGATCCATGCAGTTATCGTGAGCTCGTTAGCAGGAAAGTTTCCTCATAATTTCAGTTATTTTATTAAGCTTTAAGTTTACATAATATAATTATTTTATGCCCCTTTTATATGTGTATGATGCATTGTTTTGTTAAGTAGGGTTGAATTAGTGTTAAACTATAATTAAAGGTTAGTGTACTACACTGATGGGGAATACTTATGTGATAGTTTTATTTTTGTTTATGGCTAGTATGTAGTTGAATTGTTGATTTGCAGTCTCTAATTTGTTCTAATTGATACAGATGCTATTTGGTTTATTTCTTAATAGTCTTTTCTTGGATAATATTATTGAGCATGGAGCATAATTTTTTTTTATTATTACTATTTTTTTCGACGCTAAAAGGAAAATTAGAATTGTTATTAGTATTAAATCATGTGAACTTTATCTTTATTGAATTTAAAAACTGTAAACTGCTGGAGGTGCATGTTTCATTAATTTCTTATTGATAGTCTAGTTGAAATTTGTTACTTCTTCGTAAGCAAAGGGAAAAGGAAATAGGAAAAAGGTAAGATAATGCATAGGATATTTTGTATGTAATCCAATATCGTTCAAATCTCTAATCCTAGAGTATTTAGAATATTTTGTGTGTGAACATTTGTAATGTGGAGTAGCAAATCTATTTTGTTTATATATGTATGTTATCTTATTCATCCAAGAAGTCAGTTGTCATTCCTTATTATATATGAAAGAAGTTATGTATTATGTTTATCTCTTTGTGATATATGTAACTAACGTGATGTGGGGTTTTTCAAATAGAAATAATTAATTTCTCTTAATTAGTCTTTCACATAAGACGTAGGAGTTAATAATATGGTGAAATAATTAATTAATGTAATTAGAATATAGTGAATATTCGTGAAATCTCCAGTTTTGTATAATTTCCTAAATTGTTATAATATATATTTAACATATACGGAGTATATTTTATATGTATTATATTTACCATATATATATCTTCACTCTTTGTATACTTATAATAGTCTAGCAATTAGTTAGGCTTTAACTTAATCAATAGTTATCCCACATAATAAGGGATTTAGTTAAGAGATTCTCTGTTAACTCTTAGCTTGTATATATTATGTTTGATGATAATGCAAACCTCACGGAATCAGTTTCCTTCATAAATCCTACTGTATCATTATTTCCTTTTTATTCCTAGTTTTTTTAGGCCTTGCATAAGCATTATGGCTTTGTCAAAGGTATAATACATAAAAATATCATATTCCAAATCTTATCCTATATGATAGATGTATATCATATTGTTAACATACTTTGATGAATTAAACTACAACTTACTCCACATATATTTATTATGTGTGCTATCTTGATGGTTAAACGTATTGTTAAAGACTTAAAGTACTATACTCTTTATAGTTAATTTTATGGTTATATAAATTATTGAACTTATAGAAAAGTTGATTGTGGCAATGTTGCATGTGCATATGTAATATAGTGCTTCCATTTATATGTTATATATTGTAGCCTTGTGTAATCTACTAGACTTTAATACCACTATACAGTATTATGAGATGGTTGATCAAATCTAATTATTAATTTAATCTATTGATTTGAGGGTAAAGTTGCATGCTAATTATATTCATACTCCTTAATTTCTATCAACATATTATGAATAGTCCATTTCTGTCCTCCTACTGAACTTAGAATTCTTAATTATAAAGTTTGCTTCTATAATGGTGATTTTACTTTGTTTTGTTCCATTATAACTTCATTTTTTTAATTATATGTGGAATGAATTTGAAGAATGGAGTATGATACCTTTATGATAAATATGTAAAATAATGGAGTATGGTTTTCAAAAAATTTTACTCATTCCCCGAATTGAATGAGATGTTGATGTATGATGGAAAAGGATAACAAGAATGTTTGTTCACTTTATTGATCATGATACATGAGAAAGTTCATAAGAAATGTAAACATGAGTATATAATATTCATTTGAGTAAGAAATAAATTTATGAATTTTAAGAAACTGAGCATGACACATTTTTGAGAATTTTCAATTTAACGATTCTTATAATTGGACAAGTGAAAGGAATAACTTTGCTTTGTTTGATACATGCATTGCAAAAGAATTTATGGCTTAAAAGGAGCAAGATTTAAAGATTGTTGGATTATTTTTATACCCCCATATGCAAGGATTAGGGGGAGATAGTATTTGGATAGTGTTTACTCCATTGTTTTTATGTAATCCTTGCACATGAATAATATAATATGTTGATGGTCAGTTTAGTACATACACTAGCCTAAATATCAATTATTTATTTAATAGAGGTGGCCACATGATAATAAAATATTTAGAATGATACCATCTTGAAGATGGATATGAATAAATGTCATTACCTATAGACTAGCTATAAATGTACATATTAAGTTGATGTCCTAGAAGGACAAGATAAGTTTCTATTGAAACTAGCACACACCTGAAGTGTGGTAATCAAAAGGGTTACAATGATAAGAATCCTTAGAAGAGGAAAGGAGCAATAATTGAAAATGACAAATTTGAGATAGTGACACATTTTGATGCATCTCCTAAAGAGATCATTTCTAGTACATTAAAATGTTTTAAGGTTATATAAAGTACTCCACAAGAGTATAAAATGTTGTCCAACAAGATTAGCATGTATCAAGGTTACAAGCAATGCTCTAGTGGAGTATGAGTATTAGTTAATTGTCTTGCCAATTGTAGAAAGAAACACATTGGTGTACTTATATCACATCATATTCATGGCCATGCATAAAGTATCACTAATAAGGTGATCACCAATATTATAAAACTGACCATAATTTAAATACTAAAGGGAAAGTGATTGGATGTGATATTAATAATTAGGCCACCCGGGGTTTTGTAAATTCCCGTTATGAAAACCTGAAGTTTCATTTGATATAAAAAAAAATAATGTGCTGACGCTCTCTCATGTTAAATATATGAAATAAATTGAATGGCAAGACATAACATTGATATTGAGCTATATTTGGATTGTGATTTTCAATATCTTGTGTTAAAAGAGTAGTTCAAGAGACAATACATTGGTTTTTCTAAATAATTGGTGACCAGAAGTTCACTAGAGAAATTTATGTGTTGACAAATATTAGGTGACCAAAAGCTCACCACGTACAAGTTATATGTGGAAATTTTATGTAACTAGTATCATACTATTAATATTTCTAGTGATCCCGAAGGTCACCATCTAATAAAATTACAAGAAAGTTTATATTTGTATAACAATTCTCTTGATTGGGGCTATTGTATGTCAGCATATAAGGAATAGAATAAGAAATTAACAACTGCACAATTTATTACCCCTAATTAATATTGATTTCTAGAAGAGAACAAAATTTCATTATTCTCCAGAAGAGATAGAACTTTGTTGAATATATATGATTATCCTACAATATGAAATTTGATGCACATGAAATTATATTCTAAGTTGGTAAAGAATTGCCCCAATATTTGAGATATTTTACCAACTTAGGGGGAAGAATTGAAGTAAGTTGGCAAAATTATAAAACTATAATTAGTTGATCCCTCTAATGATACTTTGTAAGTTACATGCCAACTTTTGTATCAACATATGTTGCACATCTATGATTTGATTTGTATACCGTTATGACCCATATAGAGGAATAGAGAAATATATCTTTATTATAGTGAACATTTGAACATTAAACATTTTTTTCTTTTGCTCTTCTTTTTTTTTCTTTTGAAGTACACTTTGGAATTTTTTTTCAACCTTGAACAACAAATTTTCTATTTTTTTCAGATCAACAAATAAGAACAAATAACTCCACATATCCACCCATATTGTGCAAATTATGTGCACACTGAAACTCCTTCACCTCACTAACTATTAGCTCCCCCAAGCCAAGTTTGGGACTAGTAACCAATGCGGCTTAAATAGGCTTGTAATATGGCTAAATAAACAATAAAAAGGGGCACAAGCAACAACATGGGTAGCAAGAAGGAATGTATCTACAATCATTTGAAGGTCACCTAAAAGAACAAATGCCTTCGTCCTCCTCAATGTGCATAATATTGAGTCATACAAACACTACTCAAAGTTAAAAATCTATACTCAAATTCATTGACATACCAGGAACTAACACACAATTCCTAAATAAGTCAACTAGTCAAGCACTATATTCACAAGTAGTTGGGCAAAATTGACGCATGTTAAGGCATCCGAGCAATCAAACTTCAAATCATGGCTAACCTATCCACAATGCTCATCATCATATACCAAGAATCAAAACAATTTTCAAGTATGGGGCACAGGGAAGCATGATTTACAATTCATTGGAACGTATTTTTGGATTTTTGATTTTTTGATTTTTCAATTTTTTTTTTATTTTTTCATCTTTTTTTTTTCAAAGCAGTAAAACTATACTAGAAAGGAATAAAAAAAAAGAAAGAAACCATACCTCAATCCAAAACTCCCCCAAGCCAAAATCAGACAATGTCCTCATTGACTCATGGATGGCGCGGCTAAACGAAATCTGGCTTTTAGAGAGAGAAAAGGTAAAGAAAAGATAAAAAGAAAAGAGAGATAAAAAGGAGAAAGAAAGAAGAAAAATAGAACGGGGGAAAAAGGAGGCGCGCCCGGTCGGGCGGCCTTTCGCCCGATCGGGCGAATATAGGGACAAAAACTTGCTAACCTCGCGCCCGATCGGGCGGTTCCCTGCCCGGTCGGGAGATTTTGTGTCCTCGATGAAGCTCTTTTATGCGCCCGATTGGGCGCCATCTCGCCCGGTAGGGAGAAATTTGTCGTATACGGACCTCTTCTCGCGCCCGATCGGGCGAAATTAAGGCCACAATATTCCTTCCTCTCGCGCCCGATCGGGCTCGACTTCGCCCGGTTGGGCGGGTCTCCCGTGGATTGAACTGGGGGTTCCTTCCGACTACTTCCAATGGGCACCTCTTTGGCCTTAATTTGCCTTGGTACCTCACTTGACTTAGCTATTGTTACTTGGTACCTCAAGTGGAACTCTCATTATAGGCTCAGTTTCCGCAGCTTGTTTACTTGTCTCCACTTCCTCATCTTCAAAACCAAGCCCTTCACAGTATAAGGCTCTTTCTATTGCATCCACTTCCTCTTTCCATATGCTAGTTTTTCCTGTAAAAGATGCAACACAAGATACCGCCTCCAAGGGATCTTTAACAAGATCTTGGGGCTTATTAGAACAATTATTAACCACATCAATACTAAAACATTTCTCCTCTATCATGGGGCTTTTTAGGGCATTATTCAAATTGAAAATAATTTTATCATCCCCTACTGATAGTGTCAGTTTACCACATTTCACATCTATAATTGCTCCTGCAGTATTAAGGAATGGTCTACCAAAATAATTGGAGTTGGCAAATCCTCAGCCGTATCAAGAACAACAAAATCAATAGGTATATAAAATTTACCTACTCTGACAGGAACATCCTCTAAAACACCTAGGGGGTATTTAAAAGAACGGTCGGCCATTTGCAGAGTAATATTAGTAGCTTTTAATTTACCCATATTTAGCTTGGAACACACAGACGATGGCATGACACTAACGCTAGCACCCAAATCACATAATGCATTATCAATCATTAGATTGCCAATATGACAAGGGATGGAAAAACTACCCGGATCTTTCAGTTTAGGTGGGGATTTATTTTATAGTACGACACTACATTCTGTAGTAAAAGCGATTGTCTCTACCTCACTAATAGACCTTTTTCTAGTCAATATTTCCTTCATGAATTTAGCATATGCAGGAATTTGTGTAATTAGTTTTGTAAAAGGAACCGTTACCTGCAAATCTTTAACCATATCCAGAAACTTACCAAACTGCTTATCCAAATTTGTTTTTAAATGTCGATTGGGGAATGAAAGTTTGATAACTGGCTTTGGAGCATTACTGCTCTTATCTTTGTACCCTGCAATGTATTATCAGAAATATTAATACTACCCTTGAGGCCTATAGGGCTATTAGCAATATTGTTTGGCTTAACAGAATCAAGATTAGCATTTTTCATTGAAACATGTTCATCATCTCTGGGCATAGGAGGCTCATCATAGTGTGAACCACTTCTCAGAGTAATTGTAAAAGCTTGATCTGTAGGTCTGGTTGGCTGCGATGGTAGGGCTCCCTGTTGAAGGGCTTGTAGAGTAGAGGAAATCTGCGCAATTTGATTATCTACGATTTTATTATGGGCTATGATTGAATCAATTTGCGCATCTCTACTCTCCATGTGCTTTTGTATACTAGCTAGCATCGCTCTAATTTATGTCAAAGCAGGGTCAGAAGATGAGGAGGGTTGTTGTGGTTGGTTCTTCTGGCTAGCATTGGGATGGTAATATTTCTGTTGTGGTTGTTCTGGTGCCTGTGATTGTTGTGGAGGTGGCGGGTTTTGAACATTGGTGCTCCGGCAGCAAAGATATGGATGGTTTCGGAAACCAGGATTGTAGGTGTTGGAGTATGGTCATTTTGCCTATAAGCTTGAAAGGCATTAACTTGCTCCACGGAACTCCTGCAATCTTGTTCCCAATGACCTACAATTCCACAATTTTCACAGAAGGCATCATTAGAATTATTATTAATAGCAAAAACATTAGCTATATTTGCAGTGCTAAGATTATCTAATTTCTGACAAATAGAGGTTAATTGAGCTTGCAAAAAGGATACAGAGTCAACACTATGTTTCTAATTGTTAGAAAAACCTCTAGGATTCCCATATTGGGAATTATGAATTGCCATATCCTCGATAACTTGACCTGCATCATCAACAATAAGATTCATAAACCTCCCACTAGCTGCGAAATCTAAAATTGTTCTAGATGAATTTCCAATCCCATTATAAAAGGCTTGGATCAACTGTCACTGTGCTAAATTATGGTGGGGACACTCTCTCTGCAGATCCTTGAATCTTTCCCAAGCCTCATATAAAGTTTCATCTGGCTCTTGGGCAAAGTTCTGAATTGCGCTTCGTAGCAAAGCTGTCCTCTCTGCAGGGTAATATTTATTATAGAAATTCAAAACAAGAGTCTCCCAGTTAGTTATATCAAGTGCAGTTCTATGCAATCCATTATACCATAATTTAGCTTTTCCACATAAAGAAAAAGGAAAAAGAATCTCCCTGATTTGGTCCTGTGTGACCCCAGCTTGCTTGATGGTATTACAATATTGACAATAGTCTGCAATATGAAAATTTAGATCTTCACCCTTAGCTCCACTGAATTGCTTCCTTTCTATCATCGTGATAAATTGGAGTTTAATCTCGAATTGGACTCCATCAAGAGCCAGAGTGGGAGTAAGGTGTGAAAAATCGGTCAGCGACGGCTGCGAATAATCGCTGAGCTTCTTACGTGCTGTCATCTCTGATTCTGAATCTGAAGGAACTTCTGAATCGCTAGAATCAGTTGGAGGGTCTCTATGATTATCGTTAACGTTAGAACCCGCTAGGATTTGCCTGTAAAGATTCTTTTGTCTATGAAAAGAGCGCTCGATCTCAAGATCGAATGGAATATAACCTGATCTGGAACACCTGGGCATAAACAAAGAACTAGACGACAAATATGAGAAATGTCCCAAAGAACTCACGTTCTCTAGGACGAAGGAAAATAATCTAGACTACAAAAACAATTAGAAATAAAAATAAGACCGTTTCCCCGGCAACAGCGCCAAGTTTTGACAGGCTAAATTCGTATCACCTAATCAAAAGTAATTCCTAAAACCACTAACTAAAATAGATAGGGAAGTGGGTCGAATCCACAGGGAAACGAGTCTTTCTATTCCTAATTAATTAATACAATCTAGATTATAGAGTAACTAAATTATAGATATGATGAAATTAAACGAAAGGAGATAAAAGTAAGGAGAAATCAATTAATAAAAGCCTAGGGTATAGGTTCACCAATAAGCAATATTCCAAGGTAAAACATAATAATCAATCATCAATGCATCAATTAATCAGATCATAAAGGGCTTTCGCTACGTATTATAATCACATAATTAATCTACCGGTATTAAATCTCATCTCTCGAATCTCGACTTAACCATTTATAAATTAACCTGCCTATTGAAACTAAGCCTAAATATCAATTCTCATCTCTCGAATCTCGAATCAATATTGCTAAACTCATACATAAAAGATCTGCGCAAATCTAGTTGCATAACATTAAATCAAGCAATAGGAAATTAATTAAGCATTGACAATCAACACAATAAATTACCCCTTCATATTATTTATGGATCCCCACAAACCCTAGAAAGAAAACTACTCACATATAATTAAATCTAAACTAAACAAAGCAATTAAAGAA
The DNA here is from genome assembly GCF_948465745.1 of Chenopodium album. NCBI lineage: Eukaryota > Viridiplantae > Streptophyta > Magnoliopsida > Caryophyllales > Amaranthaceae > Chenopodium > Chenopodium album. The sequence goes on from NC_137847.1 coordinate 19,595,862, forward strand.
GACATGATGAATGAAAGAAATAAAATTACTGAAATTAATAGAGAAGAAATCGTTACCAAAGTTAACGGAAATAATGAGTTGAATCATGAATAAAGTGTAAAGCTGTAAAGAGAGAAAATAATACTAAGAGTTTAATTAAGGGGGAGAGAGAGAAAAGTTAGAGAGAGAGAGAGAGAGTAAGAAGTCGTTCTCAACTCGCTTAACAAAAGCGTACTTATACTAAGCTAGAAAATCCTAAGTTAAAACAAAGTAAAACGACGCCTAATCTCCCTCCAGAAACACGCGCCCGATCGGGCCCCGCCTTTTTCCTCCCCCTCTGAATCTGGGCAGCCGCCCGATCGAGCCAAAGGTTGCCCAATCAGGCCCGGCTTTGCTTGGACTTCGATTGGGCTTCACTTCTTAGCCCATTCCGGATTTCCACTTTGGGGCTTGAATACTCGGTGTCCAATGATCGGTATCTCATATGTCGAGCCCTTAATCACCGGTTTGATGACTCTAACCGGCTTTGGGCCACGAAAACTGGTCGTGCTCCTCCAATGCTCGTAGTCACTCCATAAAATCCCGGGAAGATGCTCTAAATGTGCAATTCCCTACAAAACTCAACCAAAACTACGAAAACACTAGAAAACACAAATTAGTAATAAAAGTGGCTCTAAAGAGCCAAAAACACTACCAATTATGACCAAGGGACGGGGGTAAAATACTATATAAAATAGACATATCAAGGTGGCACCACGTCACGAAAACTAGAGCCGCGGGCTCTTTTTGGACGTCGGAGAGGTGCCATCTGCAACACAAACAACCCAAGACAATAGTTCAAAAGCATGAAAGATATGGTGCTCTTAACAAGTTGCATAACAAAAATGGATGAATCCAACCCAACATTGAAGATAGAATGAATGAATTGACACATAACAAGCATGGAAGCACATTCAAACAAAAGTATAAGCAAGGAGTCATATACCATTTAAGAATAAAGAGTGAGCAACAACATTCTTAGAAGCATCTATGACCATTTCAAGGATGAAGACCAACAATGGTGATGACAAAATTATAGTTCAATCAAGCAAAACCATAGCAACACAAGTTCATATATACAACAATAATCATCATTAATAAAAAAATTTGGGAACATAAGATAGGCAAACTAGAGACACCATAGCATACACCATGATATTCAAATCCAATAAGACCATACAAGGTGAGAAATTTATCATAAAAATCAAGTGAAATAGAAAATTCATACCTTGAATGAGTGGTAAAATCAAATGAAATGGAGTAGAAAGCACAACTACTAGCTATCAATCCCAAACTTGCAAGTTCCAAAACCCCAATCAATAATACCTAAATTCCCAACTTTAGGAGACAGAAAATCAATTGAAAAGCATAAAATTGAGGATTTGAAGTGATTATCAACCAAGGAAGATGAATAATAATGATCTTTTGATGAAATATAGTGGCAAAAATAGGAAATTGCTTGAGTACTACAATGAAAAATGAAGCAAAATCAATGGAGAGAGAGAGAGCAAAAAGAGAGGAGGTGCATTAAAGGAGGGCACTCAGTAGACCAGCGCGCTCGCGCCAGCCCCCTGCGCGCCCACACAAGACTCGTACGTGGCCGCGCAACTCGAGGTTGCTCATACCTCCTTGCAATTTTCGTGCGCACATCGGTGCGCACAACACCTATGATGATGATAAACACGAACATAGGCAATTTCTAAACCCCTTGGCAATGGGTTCAACATCCATATTTCATGAACCCACCATCTTGTACCCACCAAAGTTCAATTTTTACTCAAAACTTCCAATAAGCACAAAAACACTTCATCTTCAAAATTTGTTACCAAGATTGTTGGCAAACTAACCTCCATCATATTAAAACTACCTAAAATCACAACAAAATAAGAAAATTGGTTAGGCCATAAACATGAAGAAGAAAAATAAAAATCAAAAGAAAAATGGAAAGAAGGTTAGAAAGTCGGGCCTCTCGAGAAGCACTTGTTTAACGTCATTAGCTTGACGTTCCCCACCCTATATCAAGGCGGATCATAAAGAGCCATTTTGTGAATAAGGCCGACAAAAACACCATCGAAATACTTCTTGAGCCGATGACCATTGACTTTGAAAGAAAATGATGAATCCAACGAAGAAATTTCCACAACTCTATTAGGAAAAACACCTTGCACCAAGAAAGGACCACTCCATCTAGACATGATTTTTCCGGGGAAAAACTTCATCTTGTATTTGTAGAGGAGGACCTTGTCACCAACACAAAATTCCTTTTTCTCGATAAGCTTGTCATGAGCTTCCTTAGAGCGCGGCTTGTAAGGTCCAGCACAATCATATGCATCAAGCCTAAGCTCCTCTAACTCATTAAGATCTAACCACTTTGGTCTCCCGCACTTGCGAAATCAAAATTGATTTTCGTGATCGCCCAAAGAGCACGATGCTCAAGTTCCACCGGAAGATGACGTGATTTTCCATAGACAAGACGATATGGAGTGGTGCTGATAGGAGTCTTAAAAGCCGTTTGATATGCCCACAAGGCATCATAAAGTTTGTCCGCCCAGTCTTTCCTATTTCTAGCAACCGTCTTCTCAAGAATTAACTTGATTGACACTTTGGACACCTCAACTTGACCACTTTTTTGAGGATGATAAGGAAAGCCAAACGTTGATGTAACCCATGCTTTTTCAACATCTTTCGAAAGGCATTGTGCACAAAATGCGAGCCATTGTCACTTATCACCGTCTTGGGAACACCGAATCTTGGGAAAATGATCTTTTTGAACAATTTCATCACAACCTTGTGGTCATTTATTGGGGAGGCAATGGCCTCAACCCATTTTGACAGATAATCCACCGCCACAAGAATGTATTGTTTCCCTAAAGAAGGAGGAAACGGTCCCATGAAATCAATTCCCCACACATCAAATACTTCCAACTCAAGTCTAGGTTGTTAAGGCATCTCATTGCGCTTTGAAATGCTCCCGGTTCGTTGACATCGATCCCATGACTTAACAAAACCCCACGTATCCTTGAAGAGATGAGGCCACCATAAACAACTTGGAATAATCTTGGTAGCGGATTTAGAAACACCCATATGACCACCACAAGGATCCGAGTGACAGATCTTTAAAAACATTTGGCACCTCCTTATTTGGAACAAAACGCCTTAGCAAGCCATCAACCCCTCGTTTGCACAAAATGGGATTATCCCACAAATAGTGCCTAGCCTCTCTTTTCAGTTTCTTTCTTTGATTCTTGGAGAATGAAGGTGGAAACTCCCCACATGCAAGGAAATTGACCAAATCGGCAAACCATGGGAGCTCCTTCACATCAATGGCATACAAGGAGTCATCAAGAATCCTACCCTCAATTGGAGAACCATCATCATGGATTTGGGAATCTTCAAGGCGAGAAAGATGGTCTGTGTAAGGAGGGTGTGCCCATCGTAGGGGATCCTTCTCCTTAAATGCCCATGGCCCTTTAAAAGCGTAGGACTTTACACTTGTTAAGGTGTATTTGGATTTGAATTCCTAACTAATTGGGAGACCTTGAATTAGAATTGATTATATCATTACGCTTTTTTGTAAGAAACAAGTAGGAGTCGCCAATGAGTCCAAAAGAGACCTCAAAAGGTGCGGCCTCTTACTCCTTAGCGCGGCCGCAACAAAATGGGTACGAAAATAGGGAAGAGAGAGAAGCACGGCCGCTCCTGACAGCTGCGCGGCCGCTCCTCCCTCGCATGCGGCCGCGCCATGAGAGCAGGGGATTCCCTTTTGTGCGCTCGAAAATGACCCCGTGAGCTCCGAATGATGCATGTTGATAGTGGCAGTTTCTAGGAGCCATTATGGTGGGTTCAACACCACCTCTTCATGTCCACGCGGTATGGGGGCACATCCATGCAGACTTGACTCTTGCACACCTTTGCTTTTGGGCTTCAAAAGGAGGGACCGAGACTCATCTTTGGCTCGAAAACCCTAAGAGAATGCCAATGAGCTTCTCGAACATCACCAACTTCCTGGAATCAAAGAAAAGCAAACAAGTAAAGAAGAAAATGCAGAATAAACTAAGAAAAGCAAGAAAATAAGAAAGTAACCAAGGAAAATGTAAAATAGAGAAAATACAAGTAAAGCTAAAGAAAAATTGGTAAAAAGAGAAGTAAAAGTAATGAAAAATCATCCTAAAAGAAGATAAATGAGTTCCATAAATGACACTCATCATGGTCCTATCCAATTAGGTTTGAATTTCCCAGTTGGATCAGTTGGTGAACCTCTAACCTCTTTTAGTAAAATGTCACCTTCTTTAATATTACGGGGTCATACCCTATTGTTAAAGTGTCGCGCGATGCATCGTTGGTAGACTTGTACATGATGCAATGTTTTTAATCGTCGCTTATCGAGGAATAAAAGCTCTTCATACCTTGCTCGTACCCATTCAGCTTCCGGTAGCTTACTTTCGAGTACGATGCATAGGGATGGTATTTCCAGTTCAACTGGTTGAACTGCGTCCTTGCCGAAAACTAAGGAGTATGGAGTTACTCCTATTGATGTTCGTATGTATGTTCTATAACCCCGTAGAGCGAAGTGTAGTTTGTTCGACCAGTCCTTATAGTTTTCTGCCATTTTCTTAATGATGATTGTTATGTTTTTATTTGCTGAATCTACTACTCCGTTCATTTGGGGTGTATGTGGAGACGAGTGATGATGTTTTACTTTATAACGAGCCAAGAGGGTCTCAACTTCTACTTTGAATTAAAATCCCTGGTCACTAATTACTTCATGTGGAACTCCATATCTAAAAAATATGATTCGTTCGAGAAACTTTGCGACATGTTTAGAAGTGTTATTAACGTAAGAAGCGGCCTCGATCCACTTAGTAAAGTAATCGATGGCTACTAGTATGTACTCGTGTCCTCCTGCTCACGTTGGAGAAACTTTTCCAATTATGTTAATTTCCCAAGTCGAGAAAGGCACAGGGGAAGTGAGGTTATATAGTTCGGATGGTGGAAGTTGTTGTAAATCAGCAAACATTTGGCACTATGGTAATTTCTTGACGTATTGTATGCAATCATGTTCCATTGTGGACCAAAAGTACCCTTGTCAAGAGATTATTTTAGCAAGCATTTTTCCATTCATGTGACGTCCAGAAACACCTTTATGAGTATTATCCATAAGGCGTGTGGATTCCGGGTAGTCTATACACAACAAGCTTTGACCATTGGATCCTTTTTTACATAATTGACCATTTAATAAACCATAGTGGGCTGCGAGTGTACTTAAAGCTCGTTGGTCTTTCGATGAAGTATTTGCAGGGTATGTGCCATGAGTAATGTATTTGAGGATATGATTATACCAAGGACTTTCTTCATCGATGTCATTTATTTCCTCTATTGCGTTGCAATAAGCTGGTTCGTCTCTTCTATCAACGCACAATGGCATCATATTTAAGTGACTGGAATGTTGATCATTGAGGCTAATTTTGCTAGTGCATCGGCAAATTGATTTTCATCCCTTGGGAGGTATTTAAAATTTATATAATCAAAATGCTCGAAGAGTTGTTCTAGGTGTGCTTGGTATAATATCATTGTGGAGTTCTTAATTTTCCATTTTTTAAGTATATGATTTATTATCAAGTTGGAATCTCCATATACCTCTAATTTTTGCACACCTATGCTAGCTGCTGCTTCAAGTCCAATAATGCACGCTTCACATTCTGCGGCATTATTAGTAACCTCAAAGTCTGGTTTGACAGAGATTGGAGTATGTGCTCCCTATGGAATTATGAGTAACACTCCCACACCACATCCTTTTTTTATTGGATGCACCGTCGAAGTACATTACCCACTTGTCATCTTGTGTTATGAGAATCTTTTAATCCGGTAGATGAGCAGTTTCTGCATGACTTGTTTGAATAGGATGTTGAGCCAGAAAATCAGATATTACTTTTCCTTTCATTGACTTTTCAGGAATATATTTTAGTTCGAATTCGGCTAACATTACCAACCATTTGGATATTCTTCCTTGTATGGGCGGTTGTTCAAACAAATACTTTATCGGATTTTGTTATGAAATCACATGAGTGGTGTGTGGTAGCATATAATGTCGTAATTTTTTGGTTGCCCAGACCAATGCTAAACTTGTTTTTTCCAATGTGCTATATTTCATTTCATATTGGATGAATTTTTTGCTTATATAATATATTGCACGCTCTACTTTTTCTACCTCTTATGCTAACATGGGTCCTGTGGCCGTTTATGTTATGATGATGTTTAGCCAAAGAGGTAGTTTGGGTACTAGTGGTGCTAAAACTGGTAGACTTTTGAGATAATCTTTGATTTTCTCAAAGGCCTCTTGGCATTGATCGTCCCATTCATGTTTTTCCTCGTTTTTCAATTTTTTAAATATTGGCTCACAAGTCATCGTCAATTTATTAATAAATTGACTAATGTATTGTAGTTTGCCAAGGAACCCCCTAATTTCTTTACTGTTTGAGAGGGAGGCATATCAACAATTTCCTTTATTTTAGAAGGATCGATCTCAATACCACATGTACTAACTACGTATCCGAGTAACTTGCTAGAAGTCACTCCGAAGGCGCATTTTTGTGGATTCAATCGCATTTTATATTTTTTTATGCGAGTGAAGAATCTGCGTAAAGCTTTTATGTGTCCCATTCTATCTATGGACTTCACAATCATGTCATCCACATATATTTCTATTTCTATATGCATCATATCATGCAAGAGAGTCGCAGCCATTCTTTGGTACGTAGTTCCTGCATTTTTTAGACCAAATTGATGGTATAGCAATATGTACCCCAAGGAGTAATAAAGCATGTCTTTTCTTCGTCTTCTTTTGCCATTAGGATTTGGTTGTAATCTATGTATCCATCCATAAAGGATAACATCGCATGTTCAGCCGTGTTATCTACCAATATGTTGATATGAGGTAGAGGAAAATGGTCTTAAGGGCTAGCCTTGTTGAGGTCCCTAAAATCGACACACATGCGAACTCGTCCATCCTTTTTAGGGACTGGGATGATGTTTGCTACCCATTCTAGGTAATTACATACGCGAATAAAGCCTGCGTCTAATTGCTTTTGTACTTCTTCTTTTACTTTCAAAGCTATGTCATGTTTCATTCGTCGAAGTTTTTGTTTTACTAGTTTAAAGGTAGGGTTCAAGGAAATGGTATGTTCCGCAATTTCTCCATCTATTCCAGGCATGTCCTTGTATGACCAATCGAACACGTCTTCGAATTCTTTGAGCGTCGATATGATGATCGATCGCTCTTCCAAATTTAAGGTTAAGCCAATTTTGACTTCCTTTTTGTTTTCATTAGTTCCTATATTAATTGTTTCACTTTCTTTAATTACAGGATTCTTTTGTTCTTGTTCATTCATTAATTCAACAAGTTTTTTAATGTTATCATCTTCATTAGATTGATTATTATAGCATTCAAAAGATTCAAGAGAAGGCATATACTCGGAAATAGAGCTCATATTATTGAAATGAAAAGAAAGAAAATCAAGAGGAGAATCCTTTTTGAGATCCTCATCCTTAGAACTAGAAAATAAAGACTCAGTAATGGCCACAAGGCCTAAATTTTCAGCTTCCTTAAAATCAAGACTAGACTCATCATCAGATTCTTCAAACATCTCCCCTTCGCCTGTGGTGATCTCCAGCTTGTCACCTTTATGGTTAATTCACTTGAAAGTCTTCCTCCGTCCATGCTCAAAAGTTTCATTGAAAGGGGTGATCAACGAGGTTGGGTTAAAAGCTTCATCTTGGATGGCATTTTGATTAGTCATTGTAGTAACATGGTTTTGCTCTAGTCCAAATAGCAAGTTAAATGCTTGCCTATCATAGCACCCTAGAGTTGGGTGTTTTGATTGAACGATTTCGAAATCATCATTCAAGAAGTAGCAATCAAATCTAGGCTTCTTGATACCTTCTAGAACTAGTGGTTCTGGAAAGTCATAACATGGGTAATCTTCTCCTTCCCTAACAAACTGTCCGTTGAGGGTTTGATTGTAGGATGGGAGTAAAGAGATTATCCCTTTCTTATTATTGTCTCTGCGTGCTTTGATCTTAGCATCGTGAGACTCAAGTTCTTCTTTGGTTGGCTTATATCCCAATCCAAAAGAAGCTTTTCTTTGGGATAGGAAGTAAAAGAGACTACCTATTCCTAAAGGCATCCCAAGAAAGTAACTACGCTTGAACAAGATATTGTTTACTATTGGGGTGGAATATGGGTCAAGCTTGAATGGTTATTCAAGGTTTCCTTCATTTCTAGTGTGCAAATTACCTCCGCGGCGAATCCCCACATGTCCTCTTCATCATTATTATGGTTAATTTCAAGAAGGGATTGATCATTTATTACTATTTTAAGAGGAGAAGCATGTATAGTTAGGAACACCTTGATAGTTCAACCTAATCATTTGATGGAGCGAGGATGGTATTGCTCTAAGCTCATATATCCAAGGACGTCCAAGAAGAAGGTTGAATGTAGGTTTAATGTCCATGACATGGAATTCAACCATCTTTTGTATTGGGCCTGTGGTAATTGGTAGCTTAACAGTCCCACACACCGATCTCCTTGAATCGTCATAGGCCCTAATGCTTTGTGTTGTTGATTGAAAGTCTTTTTCTGGATTAAGCCCTAAATATTTCGCAGTTCGTAATGGGCATACATTTACAAAAGACCCACTATCAACTAAAGTAAGAGGGATGTTATATCCCTTGCACCCCACAGTTAGGTATAATGCATTGTTGTGGGTAGTGTATTTTGAAGGCAAATCATCACTAGTAAAGGTGATTGATTTGTCGGATTTCTTGCTAATAAGCAAGCTAATGAGATCCTGTGGAGTTGTGTACGTACTAACAGACAAAGCCGTGAGAGCATTCATGAGAGAATTCCTATGTTCTTTAGAAGTACTTAGGAGTTCCCAAATGCTAACATTCACCTTAGATTGGCAAAGTTGTTTGACCAATGGATCTTCCACCTCGGGTGGAGGTGGTACTGGATTTTAAGTGGTCGAAGATCCATTTGGTTGTGTTTGATAAACTCATGCAAAACGAGTTAGATGATCTATCTCATTTGGGTTAGTTGTAAGATTCATGAACCAACTTTCTTCTAGAGGCTTTGAGTGTGCCTCCAATTCAAGATGCTCCATGAGTTAAGCTTGATGCCATTGTTCATCTAAGGAGAGATTTGATAAATCTTGTGATTTCCCCAAGAAATGATCCCAATCAAGCACTCCACTTGTTTCTTTTTGTAGATAAGGTGGAGGTGGGACGGCGGGCATACTTAGAGACATATAAGTCTTATAAGTCGTCGTCCCAAAACCCACACACTTCATTAGTTGCCCCTATGAGTGTTATGGTTAAAGGCTTCCCTATGGGAGTGATATAAATCAAAGGATTGAACATATCACTTCCCACATGATCCTCATCAATGTGAATATCCCCAATGGGATACATCCTTGTTGGGTTTAGGCGTGGGAATTCTCCCATCGTCTACTAGATCTTGAATTTTGTGATTTAGGACAACGCAATGTTCAGTATGATGCCCAACACCTCTATGATAAGCACAATAGGCATTTCCATCCCATTGAGAGTTTCTTTTTTCTAGAGAAGCGGGTGGCGTTGGCCCTGTTGGTGCGAGCAATCCTTTTTCGTTTAATTTTTCTAGCAACTCTTTATAGCTCACAAGAAATTGTGTAAATCTTCTTTCTCTTGTCCACGTTTTCCGAGGGTCATTATTATGATATTTCATTGTGCCATTATATTGCGTGGAAGTCGCAAATACATCAATAGAGGATGAAGTGTTAGCATTCCCCTTTTTGTAGTTGTTCTTAGGTTGATGATGATGAGGCTTATTTGCCTTTTCTTTAGCAAGATCATCTTCAATCCTAGTAGCCACAGAATAGACCTTTTGAAAAGTGTCTAAACCAAGGTAGTGTAGATGTTTACTGTACTTTTCATGAAAATTGTCAATGAACTTTTGTACTAACTCGAGTTCTGGTGGCCTTTGGGCAAGGTGGGCCGCCTTTTCTCGCCATTTACCATAGAAAGCAAGGAAACCTTTATCGTCGCCTTGCTTAAGCATTTCAAGTTCACACAAAATTCATTTGAACTCTACGTTACTCTCATATTGGGTGATGAAAGCCAAAACTACATCTTCCCCTGATGTCTTGAACTTAGCATCTAGCCCATAGTACCACTCTCTCGCGGCTAGGTCTAGAGATAAAGGGAAAGTCAAAGCATAAAGCTTAGGATCAACTCCCTTTTAAGCCATGGTGCCAATAAAACTCATTAAATGACTTTTTGGATTATTGGTCACCATAAATATTGGCAAGTTCGTAGCTACGAACTTTTCTGGTAAAGTGAGTCCTGTAGGAGGAGCAAACTTTTCTGCATCAAAGTACTTGTTCCTCATTATAGAACGAAGAACAACCTTCTCTAACGACTTTTCTTTTATGGATAGTTCATCCATCTTTTGTTGCAAGGCCAAAGCTTCGGCATTTATCTTTTCAGTTTTTTCTAGTTTCTTAATTCTTCTCTCCTCGGCCTCTTCATCCCTTTCCTCTCTCAAGTGAAGAATCTCTTCTTGGAGTTGCTCTATAATTGACATTGTTGTTGGAATAGAGTGAGTTGTTGAGGGAAGATGGTTTGAAAGGGGTGAATTTTTTGATGGTAAACGTAGAATGAGAGTGCCCGGGAGTCTTCGTTCCCAAGCTTGGAAACCGGCCCTAAAGGAAGTACGAAAGGTTAAGGAAATCGATACGCTTGTTTAGAAGACAAAAAGAAGAAAAAAGAAAGAAAGAAAAAAGAAAAAGACGCAAGATGAATTCAAATGGATAACATCGCCTTTAAACAGATCATTAATAATGATATTGTTTGTACGAGTCAATTGTTCTTTGAGAAATCAAAAGTACCTCGTAACAGTAGGCGCACGCAAGTAACCAGATTGCACGCGGAAGGCACGTGCATCCTTGGCTCTTGCACTGGTTGTGGTCGCGCAACTTCATGAGTTGCGCGCGCCATCTTCTCGTATAGATTTTTTTTTTTTTTTTTTTTTTTTTTTTTTTTTTTTTTTTTTTTTTACGAGCAGTGTCTTCTTTCTTTTTTTTTTAACGCTTTTTTTTAAACGATTTTTTTTATGATACCCTTCAAATGTTACTCAAGATTACAAAGGGACAACTTCTCAATTGGGAACCTAACCAAACTTTAAAAAAAAGCTATCCTAAACACGTCGCATATACTCATATAATCACATAAGCATACCATAGGCCAAGATTCACATAATGCCTTTCTAAGGTTAAAAGCTTGGGTCTGCAAAGGTACCATATATTAAGTAACGATGCATAAATCAATCACTCAACGTGTTGACTCATGACATAGCCCTCCCAACATTTTGTTGGTGATATGGGTGGGATGATTGTTATTGATTTTGGGATAGAAGCCTAGTGTTGGCAACCCCTAGTCAATGAGCCAATCCCCAAAGGTTATAGTGTGCTATGATTTATGCATGATGCAATGTTGCTTGTTTGATTTTTACTTTTGTGAAAAAGGAAGATATTATGCGTTCAAGTCTCGCTCTCTAACTGGAGATTATCCTAGTTAATTCCTTTTACAACCCATAGGCAACCTAGTGTTGGAAACCTTGGACCATAACTAAAAACTAATCTTGTAACCTCTAAGTCCCCAGCGGAGTCGCCACTATAAGGAGGATGTGCCCATCGTAAGGGATCTTTCTCCTTAAATGCCCATGGCCCTTTAAAAGCCTAGAACTTTACACTTGTTAGGATGTATTAGGATTTCAATTCCTGACTGTTTGGGGGACCTTGAATTAGAATTGATTCTATCATTACGCTTTTTTGTAAGAAACAAGTAGGAGTCGCCAATGAGTTTTAGGAAAACTCATAAACCTCGTTCATGCCTTTCTCCTAAGTAGAGTTCAAGGGATATTTAGCACAAATCGTAAGTTCACCCTTGCCCAAATTGGTCTACGTGTACCAGAAATGAGTTCGGGAGCAAGGGTACTAAAATAATGTTCCCTTTGTGGGGGAATCACTATCCTAGCCCTAGTACGGCCTCTACTAGCTCTTCCTTTTTCACAATTTCATCACCAAACAATATATGCAATGTGATACCTAAAATTAAGTTAGTTGGTTTTATTTACAAACATCAATCATGTTGGAATTACATTGCAAAGGTCGTTTTTCTTATTTAATCAATATTCGTGAAAAGAACGATAAATAAACAAGATTCGCCTTGACTTAGGTGATCAATCAACAATTAATACTCAATTCTATTCTTTATTTTACACAAGATACTATGTGGATTTAATTAATTAAAAGTTCGTTTAAAGTGATCAAGCAACACTAATTAATGATTTAAAGGTTATTTAAACAAGAAAACAAAGATGATTAATCTAAGTGCTCGGGAATTTACCACTTCTCCTTGCTAGATCTTCGTTTAGAAAACTTATGGACTCCTTGTTCGGGAACCTCCACCATAGTAACAAGTATTGAGGGGGGTGTGTGTTTAGGACAAGAGGGTTAAGAGTACACAAGTTCACAAAGTTTATGCCAGAGTTTTAGGTTAATTTCTGTCTGTTTCAGCCTCGTACTAAGCCTTTATTTATAGGGAATGGATGCATTTAGGGTTTCGCGTATTCTACCGCAGCAGATGTCACGCACATTTGAATGGGTTGCGCGCGACAGCCTAGTGAAAGTGATTTAAACGCATCGCTAAGAGCAGCGCAACTGAATGTCTTGCGCGCGACATTATGGTAATATTCGATTTTATATTTTTATGAAATTCTGAATTTTTCGCAAGCACATCACTAGAGGTTACACAGGGTATCACGCGCAACCTTTTGAGTTGAGTACGCCAGACCAGCGCGACTCATTGAGATGCGCGCGGATTTCTCTGCGGCAGCATTGTTTTTTAACCTAGGCGCCTCTAAATCCGTCATAATTAAGTTTTAACCTCGGGCTTAAGCCTAATTATGGTCGGGTTTAGTTAACTTGGACCTTAATTCATTTTGTTTTGCATTTGGCTAGTTATTTTGCATTCTTGTGACTTAATTAGTTGTCCATAAGCATTTCTCACGTTGATCCAACACTAAGATTGCTTTATTTATCGTCATATCACTTCCTGTCGGGACAGGAGGCCAAAAGTATATGTCTACAGTATGCCACAACATTTTCTGCTCCTTTTTTATCTTTAATCTCTATATCAAAAGTTTGAAGCTCGAGCACCCAACGGATCAACCTAGGCTTGGGTTCCTTTTTGGCAAAAAGGTATTTGAGAGCCGCATGATCCGTAAAGACAATGGTCTTAGAACCTAACAAGTAACAACGGAACTTTTCAAAAGCATGCATAATTGCCAAGAATTCCTTTTCCGATGTTGTGTAGTTCCTTTGAGCTCCATTAAAGCTTTTTGACATGTAGCAGATGACATAAAGCTTCTTATCCACCCTTTGACCTAGCACACCCCCAATGGCCGTGTCACTAACATCACACATCAACTCGAAAGGCAAATCCCATCTCGGGGTTTGGACAATGGGAGTAAAGATCAATGCTTTTTTCAATTTGTTAAAAGCTTCCAAGCATCTATCATCAAATACAAATACGACATCTTTTTGAAGAAGATCATTGAGAGGTTTTGCAATAAGAGAGAAATCCTTGATGAATCTTCTATAGAACCTGACATGCCCTAAGAAAGATCTCACTCCTTTCACATTAACCGGAGGTTGAAGCTTTTCAATCACTTCAATCTTTGCCTTGTCCACCTCTATGCCATTGTAAGAGATTTTTTGACCAAGGACAATGCCCTCCTCAACCATGAAATGACATTTCTCCCAATTCAAAACCAAATTCACCTTCTCACATCGAGCCAAATATTTCTCAAGATTCTCAAGGCAAGCTTCAAATGAAACACCACCTACCAAAAAATCATCCATGAACACCTCCATTTCATCTTCCAACATATCTTTAAATATGCTCATCATACATCGTTGGAAAGTGGCGGGGGCGTTGCAAAGCCCAAATGGCATTCTCCTATAGGCAAAAGTTTCATATGGACAAGTAAAAGTTGTTTTCTCTTGGTCATCCGGGTGAGTAGGAATTTTGAAAAATCCGGAATATCCATCAAGAAAGCAATATTACTTGTGCCTTGTTAGTCTTTCAAGCATTTGATCAATGAAAGGAAGGGGAAAATGATCCTTTTTGGTCGATGTGTTTAGACGTCGATAGTCTATACATATTCCCCATCCTATGACCATCCTTGTAGGAATGAGCTCACCTCTCTCATTCTCTACAACGGTCATGCCTCCTTTCTTTGGGACAACGTGGACCGAGGAAACCCATCTTGGGATAAAGATGGGGAATATGATTACTGCATTCAATATCTTCATGATTTTCTTCTAAACTACCTCCCTCATTTGAGGATATAGCTTTCGTTACCTTCTAATGCTAGGTGAGGCGCCCTCCTCAAGAGTGATATGGTGTGAACATAAAGCTGGATTATACCTTTGAGGTCATCAATAGTATAACCCAAAGCACCTTGGTGCCATCTTAAAACACCACATAACTCTTGAGCTTGACTCTCACTCAAGGAGGAGCTAACAATAACGAGATAAGTAGAATTGGGGCCCAAGAATTCATACCTAAGGTGTGATGGTAGAGGTTTGAGCATTACAATTGGAACACCTTTACTTCCTTAGTTAAGGGCACTTGCAATGCATCTTGACTTGAGATTCCCATGCAAATATGATCATCACTCTCTTCGATGCTCTCATCAATGACTCTTTCAAAGAAAGTCATTTCCTTGCCATGCTCACCTTTCTTTTCCTTATTCAACAAAACACACTCAAGTGGATCATTAGAAGTGAGAAAGTGCTTATGCATAAAATTCACAATATTATCCAAGATTTCAACTCTCATACAATTTTCAAGTGAAGAAGAAGGATATTTCATGCTTTCATTCAAATCAAATTCCATGACTTCTTCTCCAACTTTGAGAGAAATCTTAGCATTTTTAACATCAATCATGGCACTCGAGGTAGCAAGGAAAGGTCTACCATGTATGATAGGAATATTTGCATCCTCATCCATTTTAAGAATAACAAAATAAAACGGAATTACAAACTTTCCTACTCTCAAAGGAACATCTTCTACCTTACATTTTGGAATATTAATTGATCTATCGGCTAGTTGCAAGGTAATATTGGTAGGCAAAAGTTCCCCTAACTCAAGTATTTGATAAACAAATTATGGCATAAGGCTAACAGTAGCTCCTAAGTCACACAAGGCATTATCAATTTGCATCTTATAGATGGCACAAGGGATAGAAAAGTTTCCGGGGACCTTCAACTATGGCCACATCTTGTTCATAATGATAGCACTACAATTTTCGATTAAGCTAACCGTTTCCGCTACATCACAAGTTCTTTTTCCACTCAAGATGTCCTTAAGGAACTTTTCATAATTCGGCATGTGGTCAATGACATCGGTAAATGGAAGGGTAAGATGAAGTTGCCTAAGCATCTCTATGAATTTGCCAAATTGTTCATCTAGTTTGTGCCTATTGAACTTTAGGATGGGAGCTTGGTTTTGATAACTTATCTTACTTTCTCTTTTTCTTTTTCAATTGGTTTATCACTTACAACCTTACTCAAAGAGCATTTTCCTTCCTCATACTCAACCAAAACTTCCTTAGGACTCTCCTTAGTCTCACTCTTCTTAGGAACTACATTCTCAAGAAACCTACCACTTCTTATCACTGTGGCATTAATTGGTCTCTTGGGATCTAAACCTTGAGATGGTAGAGAAGAAGGGCTAGCATGCTCTTTCAAAACATTTTCCAATTTAGAAATTTGATTTTCCAACATTTTACTATGAGCCATCATGTCATTAAACTTCTTATCTCTAGATGACATGTAAGCGTTCAACAACTTTGATTTTATTTTCAATGACATCCTTCAAACTACCTCTAGAAGTAGATGATAAGGCATAAGAGCTGTCATTTTGACCTTGAGCCCTTGGAGTGAAACCGGGTGGGGGACCCCTTTGACTGTTGTTTTGAAAATTGCCCCGATATTGGTTACTCCAATTGCCCCGACCTTGATTTTGGCCATTTTGGCTATGATTACCATAATTTTGATTATGGTTCCCATATCCTTGGCCTTGGTTTTGACCACCATAACCTTGGTGGTTATAGTTGCCTCTTAAACTTTGGTTTCCTTGGTTTCTATAACCCCCATTGTGGTTACAATTATGAAAATTTCCATTATGATAGTTTCTATTCCTATTATTTCTTTGATTATCAAATCTAGGTCAAACATAGCTATTAGACACATAATTCACATGTTCATTCTCATTTCCAACATAGTCATCACATCCATCAAAAGAAGCATTAGGACAATTTGAAGCATCATGATTATTGAATCACACAAATCATAAAACATATAGCCACTAGACATGTTGCTAGAAGAGGGAAGGGGATTTGAGTTAGGAAATGTACCTCTCCCGTTTTTTTAGGAGGGAAGATTTGGTGCTTGTGATGAAGCACTCTCAAGTTTGGCTTTGATAGAGGTCATTTCCTTCCCTACTTCCAAAATTTGTGAGGACAAGTTGTTGATGGCATTAATATGATCAACCGAGTACACCGAAGTACCACTTTTGCTTGTTGTTTCACGCTCATCATCTTGCCAATCCATATAATGCCTCACCACATCTTCAATGACGTCCACCACTTCCTCCTCTGTCATGTTCATTATTGGTCCTCCAGCTCCCGCATCAAGGCAAGATTTGCCTCGAGAGCTTAGACCTCCATAGAAGATCTGGATGATTTGATAGGTAGGAATCCCATGCTTAGACCTCCATAAGTATCTGCGATCAAAACCAAATTTTTAACCAAATTCAACCCTAAGTATAGGGGTAGTAAGTCCAGGTCAAACCCAAGGGAATGAGGTATAAACTAAAGTCTCAAGTTAAGCTATCCTGAAGTCTAGGTAAGGGCTTGTCTAAACAAACTAAACAACTCTACTAAATGAATACAAGAACCATATTAAGGATGCTAGGGAATTAGGATCCACATGCACTCACGATAATCATACCAATTGGGCAAGAATCCAACCAATCGAAAAATGTAAGGGAAGGTAGCAAATGCAATCAAAATCACTTAAAGAGCTATTTCCTAAGGTCAAGCTAGATGTCTCTAAAAATGACGTCAAAGGAAAATCGCAAAACAAGATCAATCGATAATAGTAGCTTCCAAATCAATTTGTCGCATCAATGAAAACTATTATGCAATCTAGCTTGATATTTAAGGTTGATCACTCCTCAAGACAATAAACACATGCACAAATTTCACCAATTAATTTAATAACAATTTTGATCAATCAAAATCACCTAATTAGCCATGAATTATCACTCATACATGCTTCACCATATCCCTAACAAGTAATCTACTCACTACACATTGCAAAATTGAATAGGAAAACTAAACTAATCTTCAATTTCATCGTCAACATTGTATTCAAAATATACTCAAGTTATCAAAAATCGAACCAAAGAAACAAGTAATTCAATCAAATATCAAGAATCAAATACTAAAATTGCATTAAAGAGTAAAGAATTCTTACAAAACTTTGATCAAAATCAAAGAGGAAGAATATTGAAAGTAGCATTCATCAAAATCACCAAGTTTCTCTCTCTAGAATCTAAGAACAAAAGTTTCCCCTATTCGAGCTTCTCTCCCTAAAAATCCAATTTATTACAAATTTTAGACTCCTTCTCTCTCTAGAAATGAAGAAATTCTATATACAGTAAAACTAACAAAAGAGGAGTTAGTTAACGTCCAAAAAGAACCCCAATAGGCGCGCCCTCTCCTTGAAATGTGCGGCCGCAATGACATGGGTACAGTACAAGGAGTGAAGAGTTGTGCGGCCGCACCTCCCACCTGCGCGGCTATGCAGTGGCCTTGCACGCCCACGCCACTGTCGTGAGTGCCCGCGCTTAGGACCAGGGGAGACCATCCTTGTGTGTCCGTTGATGCTCCCATGCGCTCCACTTGATACATGATGGGGGTGGCAGTTTCCAAAGATCTTTACGATGGGTTCAACACCGATTTTAATGCCACGCAGCTTGAGAGCGCGGCCTTGAAGACTTGGTTTTTGCACTCCTTCATATTTGAGCTTCAAAGGGAGGGATCAGCTTGCATCTTGAGTCTTACAAATCCCGAGAAAAGGTCATTTAGCTTCTTAGACATCACCAATCTCCTGAAATCAAAGAAAACCAGACAAATAAAAGAGAAAAAGCAAAATAAACCTAAGAAATGCAAGAAAATGGGAAGAACAAATAAGAAAGCACAAACTAGAGAAAAAGTCATATAAAACTAAAGAAAAAGGGCCAAAAGAGTTATAGAAGCAATCAAAATTCATCCTAAACGAGGCTAGATGAGTGCCATAAATGACACTCATCAAATTCCATTCCCAAAGAAAACAAAAATAATATAGTTCTTGCATGAATTAGGTTCAATGTTCAATAAAAAAATCTCATCTATTTCTAATCATATAATCACATACTTTTCAATCAATCTAAAGATTAAACATCAGAACCTAAGTATTAATGCATACAAGAACATAATTATTTCTAACTTATATGCCCAAATTCTTTCCTACCCAAACTCACCAACATGCTTTTAAAAGCTTTTAAAACATAATACTTACCTCAATCCTTGCTTTCCTGCAAAATGAACAAACTAAAAATATTTTTGACCCTTCTTTAAATTTTTAATTTTCGAAAAAAAGTTCCGAAAAAGGCCATTATACTCGGCCAATTAAAAAAAATTTAGACATCCCTCATAAAAAAAAAAAATTCGGATTTTTTTTATTTAAAAAAAATCCAGACTTTTAAAAATAATTAAATAAAATATTTGATCTTCTTAAAACAAATAACTCACTTTAGAAAATAAACAATTAAATAAGAACTTGGCAAAGTTTCAAAACAAAACACTTTAAAACACATTTTTTGCTTTAGTGGTAATAAAATCTCAACCAAAGCTCCCAGATACCACTTTGTAATACCCTAGAAATTCATTTTCTTTAAAATACCTGTTTTGCTCTTTTTAAAACTCAAAGTAGGAAAATTTAAGACATTACCACTACCGTGATAACAGCTAAGGCATTTATCAAAGACACACAGTGGAAGACTATCTTTAAAAACATTTAAAACAATTCAACTTTAAAAGTTAACCAAACGAAAGTAAAGTCAAACCAAAGTTAAACGAAGTCAACTTACAACTTGGAACCATTGTAGTCCCTTATTAAAATAAAACCAACTTAAAAACCTTTGCGTTAGTCTCACAAGCATCATATAATAAAATAATCAAAACAATAAACCACATCATAAACTTATGGAAACTAAGCATGATTCGCTCTTCACTCACGCCCATATGAATATGCTTTATCACCTGAAAAGCTCCTCTCTACTTGTCCCCACTGCTCTCCATTAGAAATGGGTTATCGTAGGACCAAAGTAAAGACAAGGCCAAACAAACATACAAACACACAATCTGCAATGCTTTCACCTATCATCACACAACTTACCTTGTTGCACCTGTTCCCAAGCATACAACAAACAACATATCTCTCAAATAAATAACTGATTTATTCTTTTAGCATTGATTATGCATCGAATGGGTTTCCCCCCTAGCTTGCCCCAATAAAGGGGTACTAACATGGGAGCTAACCGTGCTAGTATAAAAGAACCACTCGTATGTGGCGGAATTCCTGCACATAATAAACAAAGGAATATATAGCGTCATGTACTCCCAGTAGAAGTTATAGTTAAATATAAAACCCTATAACTCCCCCATATGTTCATACTCAAGGTATATACGTTCCAAGAGTTTTGGTACGTAATCTCTTTCACTTTATGTTGTTTAAATATTATTAGACTTGGTGATGACTCTCAAACCATAACACAATCAATCATTATAATTATTCAAACAATTAAATATACAACTTTAATTCTTGAATAATTAGTGACCACATAATATTTAATGTTGAACCCTTTTTAATCTACATCGGTGTCAAAGACATCTTAAATGCATAATACGCCAAAATTCCTACCCCTCGATGTTAGAAACACCTGAAGTGCACTAAGGCACCAATATATAATTTATTCCTCGTGTGTATATACACTTAAATAGCTCTTTTCTCATGCTTATAGCATCTGTAAAAATTATATGAACCTTAATAAAATTCCTTTTCAATATTCCAAACCAAATTAAACATTTAGTTTAATTAAACATGCTCTCTATTATGCCAATAATAAGTGTGGTTCATATACAACATGCCAAATTAATTGTTTTCATTCACTAATCTATCACAAATAATCCCATGCTTCATAATTCAATCACCAACATCAACCAAATAATAAATTACAATCAAAATCTATCATGATACTAATTGGAATCACTTATTCAAAGCCTAGCATGTTCCTACATCACCAAATAAATACCAAGTACGCAAACATACCTTGAATATGGTCTTAAAATCGCCACGAATATATGAAATCACTCACTTGGAAGTCTCCTACAGTCCAAAATTATAAAGATGCATTAAATTCTACTCCACAAAAATTTCAAGCAATATAAACCCTCCTTAAATCGCTCCTAATTTATTTAAAACAAGCTGAAAGTTAATTTAAAACCCCTTACTTTAATCCCAATTAATGGGTAATAAAAAATTCCTTCAAGAACTCAATTATGGCTTACTAACAAAATTTCAAGCTTTATCAAATCACCCGGCCCTCCTGAAGAATTCTCTTGTTCACCTTAGTTCTTTCAGTGATAGGGGATGTGATTGGAATTCGTCTTTGTTAAAACTTGCTGTAAATATGTTTTGAAATATACCTAAATCAAAGATTTAAACCATCCAAAATCAAATTCCTTTAATATGCAGTAATTTAGAAACCTAGGGTTTTCAATTTGGGGCTTTTTAATTAAAAATCAAATCTGAAAATTTATTTACATACTACCTATAATCAAACATCATGAAAATCATCACAAATCCCATAATTAATAATTAGATTAAGGATTAAAGCAAAAGGAAATTAAATTTTTTTTAATATACGTGCGTCGGGCAGCTGTCCCGACACCACAGCCGGTTGTTGCTGGTGTTGTCGTTGCCGCCAGCGCCTGCTGGTGGTGTGGCGGTCGTCCGGCATGTGGTGGTAGCCGGCGGTGGTGTTAAAGAAAAACAAAGGGGAAGGGGAAATAAGAGAGAGAGGGAAAAAGAAAAATAAGAGAGAAGGGATAGAAAATTACCTTGGGTATTCTCCACTCTGTGCAAAGTTTAATTTGCCCATGTGTTAATATATATACCCCTTTTTCTCTTAAAACCATTCTATACTTAAATTCCTTCTTCTACCCTTACTAATCCCTTTCCTATTCAAACTTGTTTTTGACTTTGACTTTTAAAAAAAAAATCCTTTTATAAAAATTTCCTTTTATAAAATATTTCCTTTTATAAAACATTTCCTTACTTATTAAAATAAATAATTAAAATGCCACAAATAATTCATTTCAAATTATTTAAATAATTTACAAAATACTTATTTAAATTAAGATACGTATAAAAATACGGGGTATTACAGTGTTAAAGGAGAAGATCTAGTTAAGTCAACAAAGACATCGCGACCATGATCCCGGGAATAAAGTAATACATCGACAGGTCTAAGGACCCCATCGTTCTCTCCAGACAACCCAATGTTAACCTCCTTTCTAGCTAAAATCCTAGATCAATAACAAACATCAACAATGGTATCCCGAATAACAGTATGCCGATATTTAATACCCACCATACCAGCACACGACACCGCATGGCCACCGAAAATATCCCCAGTGAAAACCCTTGAACAAGCAGAGCACGACATTGAGACAAAGAACTGCGGAACCCGCATTATTTATTTATTTATTATTATTACTATTACTATTACTATTATTATTATTATTATTATTATTATTACTATTATTATTATCATCATCATCATCATCATCATCATCATCATCACCATCATCACCATCATTATTATTACTACTATTATTATTATTATTATCGCATTATTATTGTAATCATTAAATATTAAATATTATAATCATTATTATTTTAAATTATATTTAAAAATTATTTTTATTATTATTGTTATTAAAAATTAATAATTATTATTATCTTTAAATATTAGTTATTATCTATAAATATTAATTTTTATTATAAAACATCAATTACTATTATTTCTATTTTAATAATTATTATTATTACTATTATTATTACCATTATTATTATTATAAAATATTAATATTATTATTATTAATATTATTATTAAGATTAATGATTTATTATTATTATTAAATATTTATTATTATTATTAATTATTAATTATTATTACTAAATATTAATTATTATTATAATTAATAAATATTAATTATATATTATTATTATTATTAAATATTAATTTCTAATATTATTAATATTATTATTATAATTATTAAATACTAAATATTAATTATTATTATTATTATTAAATATTAATTTTTAAAATTATTATTATTATTATTATTTTTGGTAAGTAAGTAATTATATTGCTTATCCAAAAAACTGTACAAAAGTACAAGCTCTAGCCTAACAAACCAGGCTAACCCAAACTACACAAGACCTTAAAGGTAAACCAAACCCCAAGTCTCTATCCCCTAAGATGCCACCATCTAGGAAGGGTTCACCTTATGGAACAGGAAACAAAACTGCAAGAAGCAAACTACAACCTTCTAGGAAGGCTGCAGGGACCAACTAGCAGAAACTAACTAAAACAAACATCAATCCTATACAAAAAGAATCTATACACTAAGACTCTCAAGCCATTCTCCATTTTTTCAACTTAACTTCTTTCCTCTTATAGCTAAAAATCTATGTTTAACATCTGTCTTTATACACTGAACAATGTTTGGAATGTTCATGACTTTCTTGTCCCAAAAGCCATGTTTTTAACTTTCCAGATTTGGTAAATGTCTACTAATATGCAGGCCTGTACAATAGATCTCTGGAATCTGTCCTTTATCCTGCTGCAAGCTCTGACCATAGTGTCCAGCTGAATACTCCAAGGAACAAACCCCATCCAATCTCTGATATGCTACCAAAGTCTGCTGCTGTAATAACAATCAAAGAAAAGGTGACTATAATTTTCATCACAGGCATCACATAAAAGACAATTCTTTTTCAGAAATGCTGATTTGTGTATGCAATCTATCTCTAGTCTTCAGTCTGTGCTGAAATGGCCAACCAGCTAATGAATTGATGTTTAGGCTGAGCTACTCTTTCCTAAATCACTTTATCCCATCTGCTATTATGTTTCTGATCCTGCAAAGCCTCATAAAATTTTCTGATCTTAAATCTACTCTGCCCCAGAGAGACTGAAGGACTAGCATTTTTCAGTTTATTCTTCACTTCACAAATTCGTTTCCAATACCAACTGCAAGTAGCATTAGGCTCATATTCTGCCCAATTCCTACCTTTTAAGTACACAACATTCACCCATCTCACCCATGAATTCTCCTGATTTTGAACAATTGCCTATACATGCTTACCCATTGCAACAGTGTTCCATAGCCCAGCATTAATGATACCTAGACCTCCTTTCTTCTTTCTGTAGCATAACTTTTCCCAAGCTACATATCCTGGTTTATTCTTCATATCACCATGCTAGAGAAAGCTTCTACATGTAGCATTTATCTTATCTAAAAGATCTTTGGGTAAGAACATTATTTGTGCCCAATACACTTGTATGCTCATCAATACAACATTTATCAAAGTAATTTTTTTTTATTATTAGGCTAATAATATATGTAGCCCTTAGAGCTATATTTAAGCATTTAATATATTTCCTAAAATAGAATTAAGTTGAGAATTCATGACAAAATCACGCGCATATCGGTGTAATTAATGTTACTTTATAGTCAATATTTTCTTTTTTACCTTCTTATTCATAGCCCTAAGGGCTATGTTTATTATTATTATTATTATTATTATTATTATTATTATTATTATTATTTATTATTATTAAATATAATTATTATTATAATAATTCAATATTATTTATTGTCATTATCATTAAATATTAATTATTATTATAATAATTCAGTATTAAGTAATAAGTAGAGCGAAGCAGAGCAGAGCAAATTGAAGTAGAGCAGAGCAGATTTCAATAGAGCAGAGCATAGCAGCTCTAAAGAACAGGGCCTTAGGTGGTTAATCTAATTAACGCGCCTAATTAAAACTAGTCAATGTTGTTAACCAATTAAGTGATTAAACACAATAAAATATCTCAAGTAAATAATGAAGCTCCCACTAAATTTCGTATCCAACTTAATTAATCTGATTAATTAAGCTGGTAAACCCAAATTTTGGTAAATAAATTTTGCATGTGCCGGGAAAAACCGAGGCCTAGCCACATTTTAATTAAAATATTTAAATAGCAAAAATCGCAAAATTACATAGCCCCTACGACGCCTAAGTGCCTAGCACCAAGCCTTAAGGCTCGGTGTGCTAAGCACCAATGCTCGAGGTGCCTTGCGAGGGCGCACCCCGCATAACTACTTCCGCGCCAAGCATCGTGCACGTGGCTTACAGCATCGCACAAGACGTGTTATGCTGCCCACGACAGTGCGCTCGCAACGCATAACAAGTGCAAGCCACAAGGGCCTTGCTGCTGTCCGGGCTATCGCTACCTTGCGCACCATCAAAGCCCCCCCCCCCCCCCCCCCCCCGGCAGCACCAAGCGCGCACCAACTGCTCACACACCCGCACACATGCACGCACGATGCAGCAACCCAGCAGCCAGGCCACTTGGGGGCTGCGCAAGCAGCCAGGTTGGCCGAGGGCATGCTTGGGGTTACTGTGCCTTAATTGCGTTCTCGTGCTTTCGGGTTTTTGTCCTGATTTTTGTGTGACACAAAATTAATTCAAAATTAATTTAAGAACCAACATATGAGCAAAAATAAAGTAAAAAGCAGTCTAACTTAAATAATTTCAATTTTAGTGTATAAACCAAAATTAATTTAAGAACTATTCTTTAAATTATTTTTGTTCAACTTGATATTACAAAATTGAAGGGCTATTCTCACAATTAATTTACCCAAACATATATTAATATTGAGATTTGACAAAACTAAAAGGATTTGGAAAAATAAACATAATTATCCAATGAAAAAAAATTCCAACACTAATTTGTGTAAACTTGAAAAATTACATCTTCTAATATGAAGATTAATTAAATTTCAATCACAAGTTTGAACGTTTATGACTTTAATCAACTTGAAAGATGATTAAATCAAAATAGTACAATATTCAATATTAAATCTAGTAAGTCAAAGTTCCAACTAAATAAAATAATTAAAGGTTAGATCTTTAATACTTAAGGGCTTCAAAAATACAAATTTTTCACACTTGGAGCAATTGGTTTGCAAAATTGACGCGGGTGAAACCTAGGTCGTTGGTGTCTAAGGTTCCCCGATCAAAACCAAATTTATAAAACCAAACCCAACCCTAGGTATAGGGGTAAGTCCGGGTCGAACCCAAGGGAATGCGATATTTGCTAAGGTCTCAAGTTAAGTTATTCCGAAGTCTTAAAACAATGGGTTGGTCTATGCTATACTATCGAGTCAACTCAATAAACACTAACAAATAGAATTCAAATGTCAAAGCACTAGGGAATTTAGGATCCACATACACTCATGGTAAACTTGCTAATTTGTCGGAAATTTAATCAATCAAGTAATGCGAGGGAAATATTTGCAATCAAAATCACTCAAAGAGCTATTTCTTAGGGTCACGCTAGATGTCTCTACAAATGACTTCAAAGGAAAATAGCAAAATAAAATCAATTAGTAATAATAGCTTCCAAATTAATTTTTTGTGTCATTGAAAACTACTATGCAATCTAGCTTGATAATCAAGGTTAGCTACTTCTCTTCAAATCAAACACATGCACAAATTTCATCAATCAATTTAATAACATCATCAAAAATCCCAAATTAGCTATAGATTACCACTCATACATGCTTCACCACTTCTCTAGCGAAGGAACTACTCACTACACATTGTAAATTTGAAAAGCATAACAAAACTAATCATCAATTCTATCATCAACATTGTAATTCAAATATCAACAATCAAATCAAACAAAACAATAGAAATTAAACAATATATCAAAAATCAAACATAAAATTGCATTGAAAAGGAAAGAATTCTTACAAAACTTTGATCAATATCAAAGAGGAACGAAGATCAAAATGTAGCAATCATCAAACACCAAGTTTCTCTCTCTAAAACCTAAGAACAAAATCTCCAAAATCTTGAGCTTCTATCTCTAAAATAAAAAAAAAAAAATCTAATTCTAACTCAATTCTAAGTCATCCACTCTCAAGAAATGAAAGAATTCTATATATAATAAAACTAACTAAGGAGAAGTTAGTTAGACGTCCAAAAAGAACCCTAAATGGCGTGGCCTCTTATCCCATTGTGCGGCCGTAACAAAATGGGTACAGAACAGGGGGAAGGAGGCTGCATGGTCCCTCCTAACGCCTGCGCGGTCGCTCCTCCCTCGCGCGCGACCGCACCTAGGAGTTGGGGATAGGTCTTCGTGCGCTCGTTGATGCCCCAGTGCGCTCCACTTGATACATGTTGGGGGAGGCAGTCACTAGAGGCGTTCACGGTGGGTTCAACACCGACTTTGACGTCCGCACGGCATGAGAGCGCGGCCGTGAAGACTTGGCTTTTGCACTCCTTCACTTTTGAGCTTCAAGAGGAAGAACCAGGTTTCATCCTAAGCTTTGTATGCCTTGAGAAAACGCCAATGAGCTTCTCGAACATTTTTAATCTCCTAAAAACAAAGAGAAGCAAACAAGTAAAGGAGAAAAGGAAAAATAAACTAAGAAATCCTGGGAGTGGGGGAGAGTTTTCGTGTTCTCGTTAATGCTCTCGTGCGCTCCACTTGATACATGTTGGGGGAGGCAGTCACTAGAGGCCTTCACGGTTGGCTCAACACCGACTTTGATGTCCGCTCAACATGAGAGCGCGGCCGTGAATACTTGGCTTTTTCACTCCTTCACTTTGAGCTTTAAGAGGAAGAACCGGGTTACATCCTAAGCTTTGTATGCCTTGAGAAAATCGCCAATGAGCTTCTCGAACATCACCAATCTCCTAAAAACAAAGAGATGCAAACAAGTAAAGGAGAAAAGACAAAATAAACTAAGAAATTCAAGAAAATGAGAAAACAACTGAGGAAAATGCAAAATAGAGAAAATACAAGTAAAAATAAAGAAAAAGAGATAAAAGAGATACAAAAGCAATGAAAAATCATCCTAAAAGAGGCTAAATGAGTGCCATAAATCACACTCATCAAACTCCCCCAAGCTAGACTTTGCACATCCTCGAGCAAAACAAAAGTAAAAAGAAATAGGATGAAAGACTTATTCAAATAAAAAAAAGGAAAGAAAGAGATAAGAATGTACACTAAGACTCACTTTCATAGGAATCACGATTGTTATTAGCTACAACAAGCCCTTTAAACCCCAAAGTTGCCAATGAGGACGAGTGAGGTCTCGTAAGGGTATCTAAAGAGTTTGACTCATAACTCTTGAAGGTAAAAATGAGGCAAATCAACAAAAGAAAGTAAAATAAAAAATTCAAACAAGTAGCTTTTGAAATGGACTTTTACAAATGACCAAATGCAAGTGAATAAACAACTTTCTATACAATAAAGGTATGCATGTTCTAAGATATCTAAGGTTGATTGAAACATAGGATATGCTAAGCATAGGGAACTAATGAAACACAATTCACCTTCATCTCAAACATTCTTACCATGTTCTCCCAATTAGCTTCAAATCCACCTCTAGTGAGCATCTTAATGATTCCTCGAAGGAACCGGAAAAAGAAAGAGATTTAAGGCTACTCGACATCTTGACTAATGCATTCCGCTCTATAGGCTTGAATCACATCTCCCTCCACCGACTTGTGACTCAACCACAAAGGTCAAAAGGTCTTGAGAGGGGTTTTAATGTAACGGCAAAAAGGGTGAAGGTATGCTTAAATATAAAATTTGGTGGTATACCTAAATTGTGAAGCAAAGGGTGATCAATCCTTAACACAATAATCAAGCAATCACCAAACAAAAACACCAACACTCCCAAGCTTATTCAAAGTAAAAATCACAAACATATATACAAAAAGCGTAAGAACACTTCCCCCCAAGCTAAAATGAAGCATTGTCCTCAATGATTAACATAAGGAGAAAACATTTACATCAATTTGAGCCAAAGCTTGAATGAGCAGCGATTTTCGGCTTCTTATTCTTCAATTCTCAAGTGCTTTGCTTCATTTTCGGCAGTGAAATTCAGAGAATTAGGAGATGAGATTGAAAGAGGAGGAATGAAGCAGAGAGAGAAAGGGCGTGAGTAGGATAGAGTGGAGATAAGGAAAAAGGAGGAAGAGGGTCGGCTGAGAAGAGAGAGAGAAGAGGAATAGCAGCTGTTAACCAAAAAAAAAAGGGTTAGTGTGGGTTGGGAAGCTTGAGCCCCTTATATACCCTATTTTAAAAATTAATAAATAAACAATTTTGGCGGTCACAATTATTTTAATTTTATTTTGATTTATTTTTCACATATTTTTTTAAAAAAATTAAATTATTCAAATATCATTGCGACTGTTTAATAGGTAAAAAACGGTCGCAAACTTGCGACCGCCTTAAAAACGGTCGCAAAATTACGACCGCCTTTAAAACAGTCGCAAATTTATCATTTTGCGACCGTTTTAATGACGGTCGTAAAAAATCGGTCGCAATTTGACCGAATTCTAGTAGTGTAAAAAACTTGGATTTTTGCACTCCTTAGCATTTGAGATTCAAAGGGAGAGACTGGTTTGCATCTTGAGCCTTACAAAACCCGAGAAAAAGCCATTGAGCTCCTTGAACATCACCAATCTATTGAAATCAAAGAAAAACAAACAAATAAAGGAGAAAAGGCAAAATAAACTAAGAAATGCGAGAAAACTGGAAAACAACTAAGGAAAACACAAACTAGAGAAATAATAAGTAAAACTAAAGAAAAAGAGATAAAAGAGCTATAAAAGCGATTAAAATCCATCCTAAAAAAGGGTAAATCAGTGCCATAAATGACACTTATCAAATTCCCGTATGCTAGACTTTTGCTCCTCCTCGAGCAAAACAAAAGCAAGTAGAAATAAGATGAAAAACTTATTCAAACAAGAAAAAGGAAAGAATGTACACTAAAACTCACTTTCAAAGGAATAACGATTATTTTTCTCTACAACATGCCCTTTAAACCCCAAAGTCGCTAATAAGGACGAGTGAGGTCTCGTAAGGGTATCCAAAGAGTTTGACACTTATTATATAGAAGGTCTCACCAAGGATTTAATGAAGAACTCAATGCTCCTAAGTCGCGAGCAAGACGGACGATTGAAGAATATACACCAATAGAAATGACTTATGACGAAGCTTTTGACTATTTTCACAGTCGAAACCTTATCCATCCCATTGGTCCAATCCAAGACCCACCACCTGAGAAACGGCTTCCCAAATGGGATCCAAACTCTTATTGCAAATATCATAGAAGCCATGGTCACACCACCGAAGAATGTTTGCCCTCAAGGATCACGTTCAAGACCTCATTGATTCATATTACCTTCGTGATCCTCTGAGCAACAAGAAGATCAAAATCTATAACAATGGTAGGAACAGCAAGAAGAACGACAACCCTTCTTTTGTTTCTTCCTATCAGAATAGAAGTTGCATCGATAAAAAGATTTTGAAGACCAAAGAACAAGAAAGGAAGTTCACCCCTATTAGAATGAGCTATAATATCGCCTTTGATCGACTCCTTGCTAAGGGACTCATCACACCAATCGGACCTATACAAGATCCTCCTCTTGAAAGGAGAACATCCGAATGAAATCCAGACTCCTATTGCAAGTACCATCAAAACAACGGTCATACTACAAATCAATGTTATAAGTTTTAAAATCTCATTCATGACCTCATCTATGAAAATAAGCTTCCATTCCCACCAGCTGACAAGAAGACTGAGTGATGAAGCACAAGACACGAGGCAGGCTTCAACGACAAGATTTCGTGACCTCTTTTTTCCTTTCTTTTCTAATTCCTCCTTTTCCCAATAAGTCCAGCATATACACCTTTTATTTCCCTTAGATTTTATTTTTTTAGGTTTTTTCTTTTTTCCTTATAATAAAATGAGCATTTATTTCCTTGCATATGATCATTGCATTAAAAAAAAAACGCCGAGCTAAGCACAAGGTATACTAATGATTTGAGGCACCCTTTGTAGCCTATCATATCATCTTCACCTTTCAAATATACAATTATCTCTTGATAAATCACTTTGAGCTTCGTCTAACGATAGACCTTTATTTTTTCAACCCACATCTACTTAACCTTGGGATGAAATGGTGTGCAACTTATGCAATTTCAAAAGCTTAAGTGATTTTAAAAGATTAAAATAGCAAAAATGCAATAGCGATATAAAAGTGTACAAAAGGGCAAGTGTTCCAATGTCATTGATATGAATATGTCTCTGATATGAAAACGTCTTAGATTGCGTCTCTTATCGAGTGCTCGGTACCGTGCTTGAGAAACATGAATGCCAAGTGAGTGATAAAATGCATGATCGGGATTAACCACATTTATCAAAAAAGGTTCAAAATAAAAAATGATACAGCAAAAAAGAGAGAGCAAAAAATAATAATCGAAAAAGAGTTCAAAAGTGAGAAACTTCAAGCATAATAATACAAAGATTCAAAAGAAAGGTTGCACACTTGGGGGCTTATCTAGGGTCTTGAGCCTTTATCCCCTTCTTCTTCAAACCTTTAGTCTAACCATGTTGCATCCCTTAAAAGACCTCTTTAAGGTATACACACACTTGTGCGAGGTTTGGCTAGAGCTACGTTCGGCCTGAGACCTAACGGATACGTAGGCAACCTCACATTGAGGTGCGGTCGACACCGAGCGTCGCAAGTCGAGTCGAATGAATTAATTCGGAAGGAATTAATGAGTTGCTCGAGTATTATGAACTTAGACGTCGAAAATCGAGCTAGGAGCGTCGACACCGACCGTCGCAAGTCGAGTCGAATGAATAAAAGACGAGACGGTAAAAATAAAAAAAAATTAATTCACAATTACCAAAATACCCCTAGCAACGGAATGCCCCGAGCAAGCCGAGTGCTAGGGGCAAATGGTTCTAGCACACGCAATAGCTAGCAGCACTAGCGCGCGCATCAGCTAGTAGCTAGCAATGCACTAGCGTGCTAGCACGGCTAGCAGCAGGCTATGGCCAGCAACCCGCAATTGTTCGTGGCTTGCTAGATTGAGTCTTCGACCAGCCTGCACGCATAATGCGCACGCAACAAGGCTAACCACGCATCAGGCCACCAGCTGGGCGCGCCTTGGTGCCCAAGGCTGGGCGCCACGTGGCGCGGCGTGGTTGGCTCTAGCTGGGCTTGAGTTTGGCGGTTTGGGGAAGCTTGGGGAGGAAGGAAATGGTCCCCTCCCCTTGCGGTCCTCACCTACCATCTCCCTCCTTGTTGCCACTTGTTGATTAATTATTGCTTTGTTATTTTATTTTTATTTTCGATTTAAAAATAAAATGGAGTCCTCATATGACTTTCTCTATAAATACCCACCTTGGGAATTGGATAACTTCACTTGAGTTGGAACACCAAAAGGCATCTCCATAATATTGAGAAAACCTTTAACTTCACAATAAACTCGAGTAGTTGTTTTTGGTCCAAACTTGGCTAAACTTCGAGTTAGAGACCGTTCGAGTCGTGGTTGTGGGTGGACTATCGTTGGAGGTCTACGCGCTTGCGAGACTTAGCTTTTGAAGTAAGAGCTCGTCGAACGAGCGAAACACGCGTCAAGGGTAAGATGGTCTTTTCACTCTATGTTGTTATTTATGTCTTTTAGTTATATTAATTGTGAGCGGGTCTTAGGGTCGGGTTTTATTCTGCGGAAATTTGGACTTTCCAAAACCCAACAGCAGTATCGGAGCCTTGCTCATTTATTTTTGTAACTAAAATTTTCAAGGTGTTTAAAATGGATTTAATATTAGGTTGTTGTTGTTAATTAGATTAGTAGCTCGATTTTATTAATTTTAATCTCGTTTTATTTAGAATTTTGACTCCAGAACCTAGATTTTCGCCCAAGACTAGTGAATTTTGGGTGGAATCGATATTCTGGAAACATTCTGATCCCTTCTGGCTTGCAAAAAGCCAAATTCCGCCCAGAAATGCCAGTTTTGAGGGATTTTTTGTTTTGATGAAAATTTTTAAATCTTTTAAACCTTGAATCTTAATGGCATATTAGTTGTGATTATGCATTTAGTTCTTTCCTTTATGCTTCTGCAATTTTAGACCATTTTGAGCAAGATTACTTGGTAGTAAGTGGAGCTTAATGGTTGGCTCAAATTTTTACATAATTGCAAATAAATTTCTCTAAGTGTGAAAAGTTTGTGTTTTGAGGCTCTTAAGTACTAAGATCCAATCTTTAGTTATTTTAAGTGATTGGAAATTTGTGTTACTAAATTCCATGTATGTTTATTAAACTTTCTTGATTTAATCATTTATTAAGTTGATTGGAATCATAAAGTTTCAAACTTGTGATAGAAATTTCATTAATCTTCATATTGGAAGATGTAATTTTTCAAGGATTCACACTTTGAATGTTTATGTTCATTATTCCAACTCCCTTTTATTTTGTCAAATTTCATGATTCATTTATTTTGGTTAAATTAATAGTGAGAACAACCCTTCATTTTTGTTGCATCAAGTTGAACCAAATTTTATTAAAGAATAGTTCTTGGAATTAATTTGGTTAGTGCACTTGAATGAATTTATTAAGTTGGACTTGTTTTATTTTCATTTATTTTGCTCAAAATATTAATTCTAAAATTAATTTAGAAGTAATGATAAATATGACACGAAAAATCAAGAAATAATCCCGAGGCACTTGTACACAAACCGAGGCACATGAGCACGAGCATCTCTTGGCTAGCCAGGCTGCTGCATGTGGTTTCCAAGGATGCGGGATGTGCGCATCGGTGCGTGTAAGTGCCACGATGGTGTGCGCATGGCAGCACCAAGTGCGTCATGTGCGTGCGATCGTTTGCGAGCATGCTGCTATGTGCAGCCATAGCTTGGTGCAAAGGGCAGGCAGCCAAGTGCGTGCTGCCTCGCACCTTGCAACCCGAAGCAAACGCTGCTAGGCTTGGTGCCTAGCAGTGCTGCGTCGGTGTGGAGCGGGCTCACGCACTAAGCCGCATTGTCAAGTCTGCTATGCAGCCGAGGCTATCAATGGTGCACACCTAGCTAGTTTAGGTGCGCGAGCCACTTACGTGCGGTTGGCTATGTGTTTTGCGATTTAGCCGATTTTAATTATTTAAATTAATTTTATTTATTTTAATTAATGTTTGGAGGCTAGGCCTCAAGTTTTGAGCGGTACTTGTAAAATTTTAATTTGGCAAAAATTTTGGGTTTACCGGCTAAATTAATCGGATTAATTAAGTTGGATGCGGAATTTAGTGGGAGCTTCATTATTTTAATTGTGCTTAATCACATAATTTGTTAACAACTTTGACTAGTTTTAATTAGGCGCGTTAATCGAATTAACCACCTAAGTTAGTTACTAGTTTACGCATGTTGATGCATTATTACTTGGTTTTCGTTGTAAAATGCATGGGCCATTCACATATAATGAATGGATGAATGGAATGTATATTCTCTCATAGGTTTTATAAAATGGCAACTAGTGGGGCCCGATTAGGATAGAAAATACGGACTGCGTTCCGTCATGTATTTTTGTAAATCTAAATATGGTCTGTGAACCGTGGAGTGGTATTTTTCTACCTTAATATTTAGATTAGTCCTAATCGTAGATACTAGTAGTTGCATTATTTTGGTTATGTCTTAAAGACGGAATTTCTTGGAAGACGAAGACATGAAATAGCAAAATCAAGACCCTTGAAGATTCAAGGGGTCATGCTAGTTGCCACATGCATCATTTTCTTATGTTTTCGATATATATATAAGCTTATATATATGAATGATATGTTTGATGCATGTTTAGGATTTCAAATGTTGTGATGATTTATTAAGTTCACTTAAGTTAACCAACATAGAAACCCTAGGTCCCTAAAATATTGAGTAAAACGTGCCATTCCAAAACAACACTTACCGGACTAATGCGCATAGTGATGGGCTATGCCAAAGCTAGGCATCACTATCTCCCTAGGAACGTAAGGTATGTTAATGGTTTTGCCAACGCAAGACATCACACACATGTTGGTTTTTGTTAGACTCAACGATATGAGTGATAGAGTCCTAACAAGTCGTGGCAGAGGAGATAAATTGTGGAGATAGCATTAGATGCGACGATTTATCTAACCAAGAGTTGCTTGGCTCCATTAGCAAATAGTTGCTTAACTTAGAGTAATAAGTGTTAAGACAAGCCAAAGCGTGCTTAAGTACTCATTGATTATTTGGATCTTGGAATCGACTTATTCTCACCAAATGGGGACAAAATTTAATGTGTGAATAAGACGTTTAAATAAGTTTAATATATATATGCATGAATTCAATATTATTTATGTATTATGAATGGTTTTTCATTTCAAAATCTTTCAATTGGAGAACCATGTCTTCAACTAATACCGACAACGACTACATGTGCCAGGAAATCCTGGAGAAATTGGCATTTTGTCTCAATTTGACCAATTTCAAGGAATGGGAAGAAGAATTCCTAAAAACTCTTCGGAATTGTTCCATGGAGTACATTCTTGACACTCCCATTCCAAGATTCTTTGCCAAGGGGATAATGAGTGATGAGATTCATAAGACTTGGTCCTTGGATTGTGACAAGGTCACACTTTTAATGAGGAATTCCTTCCCGGAGGATAGGAAGCGGAGATTCACCTCATACCTTCCAGACATGCTTCTTAACAGTCTTAAAGAGCTTGTCACTATGTCTTCCGAGACAAGGGACTTGACCATTCATAACTTAACCAAGTCATTTATGACACATGAAGATCAAGATCCCGAAGGAAGGTTGCCTTGCTAAGGAAAGGCTCGAAGTGTAAAACAATGTCTACAACGCTAGGCTTAGACTTGGAATGCCTCTTCAACCTCATGTGCTTCAAATGACAAGACTTTTCAAGAACTTAGGGCTCATTGGGAAGCAAGTAGATGATGAATAAGCGGCTCACATGCTACTAAGCTCACTCCACTAAGGCTATGTTGCATTGAAAATGCATTTGACGGCCAATTGAGATAAACTCTTATTGATGGAGGTTGTTCAAGAGCTTCGTAGAGCCGATTCCTATAAGGGTACCAGGTTCTTCCTAAGGCCAAAGAAGAAGAAGTTCAAAGACAAGGCATGTATGCGGTGCTTCTATTATAGTAGGCGAGGCCACTATAAAAGGGAATGCAATGAGTACCTAGAAGATGAGGCGAAAGGAAAAGTAGATTTCACCTTAGGTATCTTTATTATAAACCATCACTTGAGTATGAGCAATTTATAAAGGTATTATATGCCGTAAATGAATCACTACATCCTTTTATTTCAGGAACTAAGTGAGAAGACGCTTCACAAGTGGATGTGCATTTACAAACGGAAGAAGAAGACAATCTATCCATTAAACTTATAATTGCATAGTTTGTCATAAAATAAAACTTATTTCAGTTTTATTGTTGAACATACTATAATCTTTTGACGTCAAACGTCAGGTTGTAAGATCACGAGACTATAACTGTGATTGTTTCAAGTCTTGTTTATATGGCATGACACGTTTATCAAAATGTGCTTTATTTAGACAAACAAGTTTGTAATGTTAATGATACAACCAAAGAATACTAAGACCATTGAGTCAAATGAGATGTAATTGTGGCATTGTCGTCTTGGCTACATTAACATCAAATGCATCAAGAAACTTCTACAAGAAGGTGTTCTTGACTCATTCGATTTACAATCATTTGAAAATTGCGAAGGATGTTTATTAGGAAAGATGATGAAGCAGCCATTCTCCAAGTTGGGAGAAAGGGCAAGTGACTTATTGGGCCTAATACACACCGATGTATGTGGACCAATGAGCACAACCACAAGAAACGACCATCGATAGTTTATCACCTTCACAAACAACTTTAGTAGATATGGATATGTCTACCTTATGTCGCACAAATATAA
The DNA here is from genome assembly GCF_948465745.1 of Chenopodium album. NCBI lineage: Eukaryota > Viridiplantae > Streptophyta > Magnoliopsida > Caryophyllales > Amaranthaceae > Chenopodium > Chenopodium album. The sequence goes on from NC_137847.1 coordinate 19,632,204, forward strand.
ATCGTTTGAGAAATTCAAAGCATTTTAGAGTGATGTTGAAAATTAGCTTGGCAAGAAAATTAAAGCCCTTCGATGACCATCTGAAAGAACATGGTATACTTTCAGAATTGACACCTCTAAGAACACCACAATGGAACAGAGTATTCGAAAGGAGAAATCCAACCCTGCTACATATGGTACGGTTAACAATGGGTCTTAGTGATCTTCCTATCTCATTCTAGGGACACGCACTTTAAACCGCGACACTAACACTGAACCGTACTCCATCAAAAGCTGTAGAAAAGACTCTATACGAATTATGGATGAAGAAACCTCCAAGGTTATCTTTTCTCAAGATCTGGGGTTGCGAAGTATATGTCAAGAAATTAATCTCAGACAAACTTCACCCCAAGTCTGACAAGGTTTTCTTTGTGGGCTATCCCAAAGAAACCAAAGGGTAATACTTCTAAAACAAATCCGAGAACAAAGTGTTTGTTGCTTACGATGGTGTCTTTTTGGAGAAGGAACACCTTTCAAAAATGACAAGTGGGAGAAAAATCGAACTCGATGAAGTTCAAGAGGACGAGCAACAAAATCAAATTAACAGTCAAAGTGCTCAAACAGCATTTGTTGACGTTGGTCAAAATGTGCAAAGTGAAATCGACAATGGAAATCCTCAGTCTATTACCTTACGTTGGTCAAAGAGGCCAAGGTCTCAACTTGATAGGTATCTTGGTGTCGTATTAACCGAGAATCAGGACATCCTAGTAGTGGATGGAGACGAACCGATAACCTCCAAGCAAGCAATGGCGAGCTCCGACTCTATTAAATGGAAAGAGGCCATGAGATCTAAAATTGATTCCATGTTTGAAAATCAAGTATGGGACTTGGTTAACTTACCTGAAGGTTACACACCTATCGGATGTAAGTGGATTTTCAAATTGAAAACTGACAAAGATGGAAATGTACTCCTTTATAAAGCTTGACTAGTAGCGAAAGGTTACAGGCAAATTCATGGTATTGATTATGATGAAATATTTTCTCCAGTCGCAATGCTTAAATCCATTGGGATCATCCTAGCGATTGCTGCATATTATAATTATGAAATATGGCAGATGGACGTCAAAACAGTCTTCCTCAATGGAAATTTGGAAGAAACTATGTATATGACATAGCCTAAAGGTTTTGTCGACCAAAACAATGCTGGGAAGGTATGCAAGCTTAAAAAGTCCATTTATGGACTAAAGAAAGCTAGTAGAATTTAGAATCTACGATTCGATGAAGCAATCAGTAAATTTGGCTTTATCAAGAATCAAGATGAGTCTTGTGTTTACAAGAACGTCAGCGGGAGTGACATCGCCTTCCTAGTCTTATATGTCGATGACATATTGCTCATTAGAAATACCATTCCGATGCTGGAGTCTGTAAAGGCCTGGCCTGGAAAATATTTTTCAATGAAAGACTTGGGAGTGGCTCAGAGTACATATTGGGCATCAAGATCTACAGGGATAGATCTAAGAGGATTATTGGATTGAGCTAGAGTACTTACATTGATAAGGTAATTGCTCGATTCAACATAGAGGAGGCTAAGAGATGTCACCCACCCATGTCACATGGCATAACCCTAAGCAAGAAGCAGTGTCCAGAGACACCTAATGAGCGAGAAAGGATGAATTAGATTCCATATGCTTCGCTTATTGGATTTATCATGTATGCCATGATATGTACTAGGCCAGATGTATCATATCCCTTGTGTGCTACGAGCCGATACCAATTAGACCTAGGAGAGGCGCATTGGACTACGGCCAAGAATATCCTAAAGTACCTGAAAAGGACTAATGATAAATTCCTAGTATATGGTGGCTTAGATGAATTAGGTTTTGAAGGTTACACCGATGCAAGCTTCCAAACAGACAGAGACGATTTCAAATCGCAGTCAGGTTACTTATTATGTCTAAATGGAGGAGCGTTGAGTTGGAATAGTGCCAAGCAGAGCGAAACTGCAGATTCTACAACTGAATCCGAATACTTGGCAGCTACTGATGCGGCTAAAAAGGAAGTTTGGATTCGTAAGCTAGAGAGCCAAGGGAACATCAGAAGGTCAAACATGTCAAGCGGCGATTTCACATGATAAGGGAATGGAAGCCAGAGGGTGAAATCAGAATTTGTAAAGTTGTAACGGACGATAATGTAGCCGACCCACTAATTAAACCTCGGCCGCAAGTGAAGCACAACAAGCACGTTGAGGCAATGGGAATCAGGCACGTTGGTGATTGGCTTTGATTTCCCTGTTTAGTGTTTTAATTAATTTTGAACATTTTAATGTAAGACACTACGATGAACCATTCAAGTTTGGAGTAACTTAATTTCATGTAATTTTATCACTATGTTTCTATTTAATTGTGGTTTAGGATTAAATATTGAGTCCATTCGATTATGAGAATATTCAAAATAGGGTATCAAGACCAGTCTTGGAAAAAGAAACACTTATTAAGTGCACAATGAATATTACAATCGAAAATTATCCCTAATCGAGATTATTTAAATGATGGACGATTAATGACCACTTGAGATTAGTGTGTAATTTTATTTATAGCACCTTTTCTTGTGCTACAAGGACGTGATGGTCATAAATTATTTGCACAGGTATTGGTTTAGAACCATACTGGATTTACCTATGAGAATACTTTAAGAGATTTAAAAATCGTCATAAGTATACCTTTCATTATGGCTATCGAAACCTCTTTCCTCAACCATGAGTATTGTGAGTTCACTTGTTTGAGTAATAGTTCGTTTTGATGTTCGTCAAACGTTTGCCGTACATGGGGATTATAACGACAACACTCGGGCGGCTTGGTCCTCTTAGTAAGAGAAGCTACAAATACAAGACTGGGTATGTCCCCCTATTAACCATAGGAAACATGTCTTTGTTGTTCACAAGTCCTCTCGAAGACCGAGGCTGTAAAATGCATGGCTGCGCTCAAATGGATTTTAAGAAATCATCTATTTATTGACAGTCGAACTCGGAATTCGAGAATACTTCTTGACGTAATAAGAATGACGAATAATCATACCTTATACTTCATGAAGAGACATTAAGTGACATAGGAAATAGGCTATACACAAAAGGCGCACTTGTCCGGAAGGACAAGTGGGAGATTGATAGGAATGTTGTCCTTTGAACAAGTGTATTATTCCGATAGAGGGTTCAGAATTATTAGAAAGCGAATTATTTAGTGAGGTCAAGTGATCGGAATGCCTAGTTGGAGGCCGCTTCCGATCAGTAATATTAATGTATAAATAATATTACAGTTTAATCTTGACTTAACCCTTCGGGTCACACACAAGCAACTAATGATCCGACACGACGAATTAATCGGGAAGGATTTAATGAGTCGCTCGAGTACTATGAACTAAGACGTTGGAAATCGAGCTAGGAGCGTCGAGACCGAGCGTCGCAAGTCGAGTCGATCGAATAAAAGACGAGACGGTAAAAATCAATTATTTATTCAATAATTACCAAAATACCCCTAGCATTGGAATTCCCCGAGCAAACCGAGTGCTAAGAGAAAATGGTGCTAGCACGCCAATGCTAGCAATGCTAGCAAACATGCTAGCACATGCAACAGCTAGCAGCACTAGCATGCGCATCAGCCAGCAGCTAGCAATGCTCTTGTGTGCTAGCACGGCTAACAGCAGGCCACGGCCAGAAGCCCGCAAGTGTGCGTTGCTTGCAGGGCCGATGCTTCGACCAGTCCGCACGTACAACGCGCACGCAGCTAGCCCAGCCACGCACTAGGCCGCCAGCTAAGCGCGCCCTTGTGCCCAAGGCTGGGCGCCATGTGGCGTGACGTGGTTGGCTCTAGGTGGGCTTAAGTGTGGCGGTTTGGGGATGCTTTGGGAGGAAGGAAAGGTCCCTTCCCCTAGTGATCTTCACCTACCCTCTCCCTCCTTGTTGCCACTTGTTGATTAATTATTGCTTTGATATTTTCTTTTTATTTTTGATAAAAATAAAATGGAAAATTGGTTTTTCCTAACTCTCCCACATTGATGGGAGAGTGGAGTCCAGATATGATGCTCTCTATAAATTCTGACCCTGGGAATCGGAGAACTTCACTTTAGTTGGAACTCAGAAAGGCATCTCCATAGTAGTGAGAAAACCTTCAAATTCACATAAAACTCGAGTAGTTGTTTTTGGTCCGAACTCGGCTAAACTCCGAGTTAGAGACCGTTCGAGTCGTGGTTGCGGGTGGACTATCGTTGGAGGTCTACACGCTTGCGAGACTTGGCTTTCGAAGTAAGAGTTCGTCGAACGAGCGAAGCACATGTCAAGGGTAAGATGGTCTTTTCACTCTACGTTGTTATTTATGTCTTTTAGTTATATTAATTGTGAGCGGGTCTTAGAGTCGGGTTTTATTTAGCGAAAAGTCGAACTTTCGAAAACCCAACACCTTTCAGCGGGCACGTTGGCTTTGTTGTTGATGAAATATGTACAAATTTAGAGGAATTATAAGACTCTAGTAATTAAAGTTACATATTTTAGTAAGTTGACCAAATTTGAGCTATTGGCTTAAACAATACTTAGTGTGATTAGTCTCATTAGGTTTTTTAATTCGAAAATGATTATGGATCCGGTTGACTTCTTCTTTAAAATTTGAGAGTAATTTATCGCAAATGTGTTAAAGAGAATTTCTAGAGTAACTATGTATGTTCCATTTGTGATTAAGCAAGCTATACAAAACTCTGTTATTATATATTTTACTCCAGCGATGGTAAAGAAGTTTGGGTCAAGGCAAAATTGGGGGGAAGGGGGAGAGGGTGAGTTTTATTATAATGATTACTTACATAAATATCGCTGTCTGTGTATGTTAAATTTGGAGTTTTTATTATTGATGTTTGACTATTGATGTTTTGACAGTCTTCTTTAAGTAAAATCATGAAAGATCAACCTGGTGCAAGTAATCAAATTAGGGGCAACACTAATGAACCAATGGAGGTGTGTGATGATGACAATGAAGATAACGGATCATATGCCAAATTTTTCTATGAAGCTGATGACGATTCTGTTTCTGATCCTAATTATAGGGAGGGGCAGAGCTTTACAAGTGAGAATGATGTCTAGAAGGTCCACAAGAAGAGTTCTAACGTTAAACCAACTAAGGGGGAGATTAAATCCATTAAACATAAAGAAAATGTCCAGCAGGTTGAGTAGTTGTTTCATCATTTCTTTTGGATTAGCTGTTACTGTTTTAATTAGACAATTTGGAATTGTTGAATAGGTGACAGAGGAAGTTATGGCAGAGGAAGTTGTTGAGGTGGCACAGGCTATCAATAAAGGTGAAAAGGTCCCGGCAATGGAAATTGTGGTTAAAACACAGTCGGAAAATTGTAGTAAGGTAATAGTGATTTCTTTGATTAATGGAATTTCATGTGTGCCTCAGGATCTAGCTGTGTTGCTTTGATTAGGTTGTATACACAAGTTAATAAGTTGACTTACATAAAGTGCTTTTTATGCTTACATAAAAGCCTTTTTGCTTCACAATTCACAATATACAAATAACACACTAAATTGTTGCTGATAGGACAAAGGCCTTAACTGATTATTATTATTATTATTGTTTTTCTATCTTATATACGTTGTTGATTTTTTGAAACAAAATTTTTGGTAAAGAATGTTTAGATTCATAGTGTTTTACAAGTTGTATCACTTATATGCTTAAAAATATTAATGTTATTGGCTATGACATTGACCAAGTATCGAATTTAGAGGCCCATATATAAAATCAAGTGTGTCGAATTGGCCCAGATTACTTGAGAGTATAGGTTGGGGTCTCATCAAGTCCAATGGGCCACAAGAAAATAAGTTTCATCTATGTAACTCAAATCCATTTTCTGTTATAACTTTTCTCTTAATATGACAATATTAATAATGAATATCTATCATCTTTCATTTTCTGTTTTCTTTGTAAGAGCCTCCAATCCAGTACTATGACTCATCAAACTTCTGTCATTATACTTTTGAAATGAATTTATGAAGCTATTAATGAGATGAAATGATAATAATTAACTCACTTCCTAAGTTGGTGGTTGGTCTTTTTCATTTTTTAAGGAGTTGACAGGGGCCAAATAAGAACAATCCTAACTTGCATTGCTTGGGTCTTCTAACCAAGTTCTACCATTTCCATGTTGGGTTTTGAAAAGTGCGAATTTCCGCGAAACAAAACCCGACCCCAAGACCCACTCACAATTAATATAACTAAAAGATATAATTAATAACATAAAGAGAAAAGACAATATTACCCTTGAGTCGCGCTTCGCTCCTTCAACGAGCTTTTACTTGGAAAGTCTCGAGTCCCACACGTGCGATGACCTCCGACGGAAATCCACCCACAACTAAACTCGTCCGGTCTCTAACTCGGAGTTTAGCCGAGTTGGACCAAAAATAAACTAACTCGAGTTTTAATGAGCTTAAAGGTTTTCTCTCTTTGGAGATGCCTTACTGAGTTAAACTCAAGTGGAATTCTCAAATCCTAATACATGGGTATTTATAGAAAATTCCCAAAAACATTCCACTCTCCCATCAATGTGGGAGAGTTAGTAAAAAATTATTTTTCCATTTTATTTTTAATTCAAAAACAAAAGAAAAATAGCAAACCAATAATTAATCAACAAGCGGCAACAAGGAGGGAGAGGGTAGGTGAGGACCACAAGGGAAGGGGACCAATGCCTTGCCCCCCAAGCATCCCAAACCGCCTCACACGCCTCACCCGGAGCATATCACACGGCGCCACGTGGCGCCCAACTTTGGGCACCAAGCCACGCCCATCTCGCGGCCTCGTGCTCGGCTTGGCCTGGCCGTGCACGTGTGCGTGTGCGTGCTGCTGGCCGCAAGGCCTACTAGCCTGCCAGCAAGCCTCGCCTTGGTGCGGGCTACTGGGTGCTGGTGTGCGGCCTATTGCGCAACAAGCCACGCACATGGTGAGGTCTACTAGTGCGCCTATGTGCAGTTGGTGCTGCTAGCTTTGCTAGCTTGCCAGCATACCATGCCCCTTGCATTCGGTTTTCTCAGGGCATTCCGTTGCTAGGGGTATTTTGGTAATTTATTGATTAATTGATTTTTAACGTCTCGTCGTTTTATTCATTCGACTCGACTTGCGACGCTCGGTCTCGACCTCCTAGCTCGAAATCCGACGTTAATGTTCATAATACTCGAGCTACTCATTAATTCCTTTCGGATTAATTCGTCGGGACGGATCGTTAGTTGCTTGGGTTTGACCAGAAGGGTTCAATCAAGATTAAGGTGTAATTTAAATTATACATTAACATTACTGATCATAAGCGGCCTCTAACTAGGAATTCCAATCACTTAACCTTACTAAATAATTAGCTTTCAAATAATTCCAAACCCTCTATCGGAATAATGCACTTGTTCGAAGGACATATTCCTATCAAAATCCCATTTGTCCTTCGTGACAAGTGCATTTTTGTGTATAGCCTATTTCCCATGTCACTTAATGTCTCTTCATGAACTATAAACTTAGATTATTCGTTATCCTTATTACGTCTAGAATTGTTTCTCGAAACCCGAGTTCTAATGTCAATAAGCAGATGATTTCTTAAAATCCATCTGAGCACGACCATGCATTTTCACAGTTTCGCTCTTCGAGAGGCCTTGTAAACAACAAAGACGTGTTCCCTATAGTTAAAAGGGGGACATTCCCAGTCTTGTACTTTCAGCTTCTTTTACTAAGAGGACCTAGCCGCCCGAGTGTTGCCATTATAATCCCCATGTACGGCAGACATTTGAAGAACATCAAAGCGGACTAGTACTCAAACAAGAGAACTCACAATACTCATGGTTGAGGAAAGCGGTTTCGATAGTAGTAATGAAAGGTATACCTATGACGATTTTTAAATCTCCTAAAGTATTCTCATAGGTCGATCCAATATAGTTCTAAACAAATACATGTGAAAATTATTTATGACAATCATGTCCTTGTAGCATAAGAAACAGTGCTATAAATCAAACTACACACTAATCTCAAGTGGTCATTAATCGTCCATTATTTAAATGACCTCGATTAGGGATAATTTTCTATTATAATATTTAATGTTCACTTAATAGGTGTTTCTTTATCCAAGACTGGTCTTGATACCCTATTTTGAATATTCTCATAATCAAATGGACTCAATATTTAATCCTAAACACAATTAAATAGAAACGGAGTGATAAAATTGCATGAATGGTTCATCATAGTGTTTCACATTAAAATGTTAAAAATTAATCAAAACACTTAACAAGGAAATCAAAGCCAATCACCAACGTGTCTGATCCCATTGCCTCAACGTGGTTGTTGTGCTTCACTTGAGGTAGAGGTTTAGTAAGTGGATCGGCTACATTGTCGTCTGTTCCAACTTTACAAATTCATATTTCACCCTCTGACTTCCATTCTATTATCATGTGAAATCGTTGCTTGACATGTTTGACCTTCTGATGTTCCCTTGGCTCTCTAGCCTAAGAAATAGCTTCAGTGTTATCACAATAGTGGGCTATTGGACCCTTGATGGAGGGTACAACATCAAGTTCGCCAACGAACTTACGAACTTCAGTAGCTGCCAAATATTCAGGTTCAGTTGTAGAATCTGCAGTTGTTCTCTACTTGGCACTATTCCAACTAAACGCTCCTCCATTTAGACAGAATACGTATCCTGACTGCAATTTGAAATCGTCTGTGTCTGTTTGGAATCTTGCGTCGCTGTAACCTTCAACAACTAATTTGTCTTAGCCACAATATATACCTGGAATTTATCCTGGATTCTTTTCAGGTACTTTAGGATATTCTTGGCCGCAATGCAATGCGCCTCTCCTAGGTCTGATTGGTAACGGCTCGTAGCAATCAAAGCATACGGTACATTTGGCCTATTACATATCATGGCATACATGATTGATCCAATAAGCGAAACATATGGAATCTGATTCATCCTTTCTCACTCATCAGGTGTCTACGGACACTATTTCTTGCTTAGGGTTATGCCATGTGACATGGGTAGGTTACCTCTCTTGGCCTCCTCCATGTTGAATCGTCCCATTACCTTATCAATACAAGGACTATGGCTCATTCCAATCATCCTCTTAGATCTATCCCTGTAGATCTTGATGCCCAATATGTACTATGCCTCTCCCAAGTCCTTCACTGAAAAACATTTTCCAAGCCAGGCAATTATTGGCTCTAGCACCGGAATACTATTTCCAATGAGTAATATGACATCAATAGATACGAATAGGAAGGCGATGTCACTCCCACTAATCTTCTTATAAACACAAGATGCATCTCGATTCTTGATAAAACCAAGCCTACTGATGGCTTCATCGAATCGCAGATTTCAACTTTTGCTAGCTTGCTTTAGCCCATAAATGGACATTTTATGCTTGCAAACCTTCCAAGCATTATTTTTGTCGACAAAATCTTCAGGCTGTGTCATACACACAGTTTCTTCAAAAATTCAATTGAGGAAGGCGGTTTTTACGTCCATTTACCATATTTTCATAATTGTAATGTGCAGCAATCGCTAGGATGATCAGAACGGACTTAAGCATTGCGGTAGGAGAAAAGGTTTCATCATAATCAACGCCGTGAATTTTCCTGTAACCTTTCGCTACCAGTCTAGCTTTGTAAATGAATACATTTCCATCTTTGTCGATTTTCAATTTGAAAATCCACTTACATCAAATAGGTGTGTAACCTTCGGGTAGGTCAACCAAGTTCCATACTTGATTTTCAAACATGGAGTCCATTTAAGATCTCATTGCTTCCTTCCATTTAGCAGAGTCAAAGCTCTCCATCGCTTACTTGTAGGTTGCCGGTTCATCTCCATCCGCTACTAGGATTTCCTGATTCTCGGTTAACATGACACCAAGATACCTATAAGGTTGAGACCTTGGCTTTTACGACCTACGTAGGGTAATGGACTGAGCATTTTCATTGTTGGTTTGACTTTGCACATTTTGACCAACGTCAATAGATGTTGTTTTAACACTTTGACTGTCAATTAGATTTTGTTGCTCGTCCTCTCGAACTTCATCGAGTTCGATTTTCCTCCCACTTGTCATTTTCGAAAGTTGTTCCTTCTCCAAAAAGAAACCATCGCGAGCAACAAACACTTTGTTCCTGATTTATTGTAGAAGTCGTATCCCTTGGTTTCTTTGGGTAACCCACAAAGAAAACCTTGTAAGATTTGGGGTGAAGTTTGTCACAAATTAATATTTTGACATATGCTTCGCATCCCTAGATCTTGAGAAAAGACAACTTGGGAGGTTTCTTCGTCCATAATTCATATGGAGTCTTTTCTACAGCTTTTGATGGAGCAAGGTTCAGTGTTAGTGCCGTGGCCAGAAGTGCATGTCCCCAAAAAGAGATAGGAAGATCACTAAGACCCATTGTTGATCGTACCATGTCTAGTAAGGTTCGATTTCTTCTTTCGGGTACTCCGTTCCATTACGGAGTTCTTGAGTGTCAATTCTGAAAGTATACCATGTTCTTTCAGATGGTCATCGAATTCTTGGCTCAAGTATACACCACCTCGCTCTAATCGAAGGGCTTTGATTTTCATGCCAAGCTGATTTTCAACTTCACTCTAAAATTCTTTGAATTTCTACGACGATTCAGATTTGTGCGATAAAAGGTAGATATATCCATATCTACTATAGTCGTCTATGAAGGTGATAAAATATCGATGGTCGTTCCTTGTGGTTATCCTCATCACTCCACATACATCAGTGTGTATTAGGCCCAATAAGTCACTTTCCCTTTCTCCCAACTTGGAGAGTGGTTGCTTTTTCATCTTGCCTAATGGACATCCTTCGCAATTCTCAAACGATTGTAAATCGAATGAGTCAAGAACACCTTCTTGTAGAAGTTTCTTGATGCGTTTGATGTTAATGTGGCCAAAGCCAATGCCACAAGTATGTTTCATTTGACTCAATGGTCTTAGTCTTCTTCGGTAGTATCATTAACATTATAAACTTGTTTGTCTAAATAAAGCACATTTGGATAAACGTGTCATGCCATAATACATATAAAAGAGACATAAAACAATCACAGTTATAGTCTTGTGATCTCACAACCCGACGTTCGACGCCAAGAGATCAAAATATGTTCAATAGTATTCTATTTTAAGATAATCTATCCAATTACAAGTTTATGGATAGATTGTCTTCTTCTTCCGCTTGTAAATGCATATCAGCTTGTGAAGCCTCTTCTCACTTAGTTCCTGAAATATGAGCATATAGTGAGTCATTTACGGCATCTAATACCTTTATGAATTGCTTATATTCAAGTGATGGTTTATAAAGAAGATACTTGAGGTGAGAGCTATTTTTCCTTTCGCCTCATCTTCTAGGTACTCATTGCATTCCCTTTTGTAGTGGCCTCGCCTACTACAATAGAAGCACTGCATCTTTGCCTTGTCTTTGAACTCCTTCTTCTTTGGCCTTAGAAATAACCTAGTGCCCTTACAAGAATCAGCTCTACGAAGCTCTTGAACAACCTCCATAATTAAGAGTTTATCTCGATTGCCCGTCAAATGCATTTTCAATGCAACATATCTTGAGAGGAGTGAGCTTAGTAGCATGTAAGCAACTTGTTCATCCTCTACTGACTTCCCAATGAGCTCCAAGTGCTTCAAAAGCCTTGTCATTCGAAGCACATGAGGTTAAAGAGGCATTCCAGGTCTAAGCCTAGCATTGTAGACCTTGTTCCACACTTTGTGCCTTTCCTTAGCAAGGAAACATTCCTCCGGGATCTTGACCTTGATGTCATAAACGATTTGGTTAATTTATGAACATTCAAGTCCCTTGTCTCAGAAGACATAGTGACAAGCTCCTTAAGACTGTTAAGAAGCATGTCTTGAAGGTATGAGGTGAATCTCCGCTTCCAATCCTCCGGAAGGGAATACCTCATGAAAAGTGTGACCTTGTCACAATTCAAGGACCAAGTCTCATGAGTCACATCACTCATTATCCCCTTGGAAAAGAAGCTTTGAATGGGAGTTTCCATAATGTACTACATGGAACAATTCCGAAGAGTTTTCCAGAGTTCTTCTTCCAATTCCTTGAAATTAGTAAAATTGAGATAAAATGCCAATTTCTCCGGGAGTTCCGGGCACATGTAGTTGTTGTCGGTATTAGTTGAAGACATGGTTCTACAACTGAAAGAACTTGAAATGAAAAACCATTCATATTAATTAAATAAGATTGAATTCATCCATATATTTCAAACTTATTTGAACGTCTTATTCACACATTAAATTTATCCCTATTGGTAAGCATAAGTCGATTCCAAGATCCAACGAATCACTGAGTAGTTAAGCATGCTTTAGCTTGTCTTAACACTTATTACTCTAAGGTAAGCAACTCTTTGCTAATGGCTCCAAGCCACCCTTGGTTAGATAAATCATCGCATCTAATGCTCCTGTAATAATTTATCTCTTTTGCTACGACATGTTAGGACTCCATCACTCATTAACGGAGGGTGGATTCTAGGTCGTTGGAAACTAAAATTCCTCCAATCAAACTAAATTTATAACCAAACCTACACCTAGTAATAGGGCAAGTTCGAGTCGAACCACCAGGAATGGGGGAAAGTTTGCTACGGCCAATGTCATGCTACTTTGAAAGGTGAGATGGTAATGTAGGTTATCCAATTCAACTAATCAAATCAAGTAAATCTATTTATCAAGACAGTAGGGATTTAGGATCCACATGTACTTGCAATGGACACACACTAATCGGGTTGGAGATTGATTAATTCGAGTATGACAATTAAAGTAGGAATGTCAACTATGGAAGACTCTAACTAGGAACGTCACTAACCAAGCTCAATCGACAAATGAAAACTACAAATCAATGGTCCGTATAAATATTGGCACACAATGCAATCTAGTATGACAATTAAAGTTAGCTACTCTTTAACTAATCACACACATGCACAAAATCAATCAACCAATTTAATCTCAATGCTAAATTAATCAAAAACCCCCAATTAGCTATGATCCATCACTCAAATATGCTTCACAGCATCCCTAGCAAGTAAACTACTCACTATCCATGGAAGAAATCAAAATCAAAACTAAGAAATTTAAAAAATTCATCATCATCATTTCAATCAAACAAATTCAATCAACTAATCAATAAACTTGAACAATCAACAAAACAATTCAAATCAAAAGCTAAAGATTGCATTAAAGTAAAAGAAATCCTACAAACTTTGATGAAATCAAAGGAAATGTGCTTAGAATCATCAATCATCAACCATGAGTTTCTCTCTCTAAAATATGATCTAAACTATTCTCCAATTCTTCTCTAATCAAAATCTCTAATCTCCAAAATTCTCCAATGAATTCCCAAAATTCTCTTTCTAAAAATCCCTAATCTAAAAAAATTCTCTCTCTAAAAATAGAAGAAAAATCTATATATAGTAAAGCTAACAAAGAGAAGTTGGTTAGATCGTCTAAAATAGACCCGTACAGGCACAACCTTCTTCAAGAAGATGCGCAGCCGAGCAAAAGAGGGTACGGAATAGTGGGAGCAACAGACGTGGCCGCGCCAGAGCACTGCGTACTCGCGTCACCACACTGCGCGGCCGCGCCATTGTCTCGCGTGCCCACACCTAAGAGCAAGGTAAATCTCTTCCCCTTCAACTTGACACTCCTCGTGCGCTCCACTTGGTGTGCTTGATGAACACGGAGCATGGAAGATTCTAAACACCTTGACGGTGGGTTTAACAGCAAAATTGGTGCCCCCACGACTTGAATGCACGGCCTAAGGAAACTTGGAACTTGCACATCTCCATACTTGGGCTTCAAATGGAAGACACCAAGCATCCCAATCAATGCAAAACTCGGGAAGAAACCTCGGGAATCCTTAGACAACGATCTTAACCTTAAAATGAAAGAAAATAAACAAATAAAAGGGAAAAGACAAAATAAACCAAGAAATACATGAAAATGGAAAATCAACTAAGGAAAGTGCAAACTAAATAAATAAAGAGCAAAACTAAGGAAAAAGGAATGAAAAGAGCTATAAAAGAAATCTAAAATCACCCTAAAAGAGAACAAATGAGTGCCATAAATGACACTCATCACTCATATCGTTGAGTCTAGCCAAAACCAACATGTATTATGATGTCTTGCTTTGGCAAACCCATCAACATGCCTTACATTCCTAGGAAAGTAGTAATGCATCGTTTTGACGTAGCCCATCACTATTCTCAATAGTTCGGTAAGTGTTGTTTTGGAATTGCAAGTTTTACTCAATATTTTAGGGACCTAGGGTTTCTATGTGTTGGGTATTGGAAAGACTGACTTTCCGCGGAACAAAACCCGACCCCAAGACCTGCTCACAATCAATACAACTAAAAGAAATAAATAACAAGATAGAGTGAAAAGACGATCTTAGCCGAGTCAGACCAAAACCAACTACGTGAGTATTATGTGAACTTAAAGGTTTTCTCTCAAATGGAGATGCCTTTTTGAGTTCCTACTCAAGTGATTTTCTCTAATTTCCAAGGTTGATATTTATAGAGAATGTTGTATGAGGATTCCACTCTCCCATAAATATGGGAGAGTTGGTAAAATCAATTCTCTCATTTTATTTTTAAATAAAAAATAAAAAGAAATATCAAGCCAATAATTAATCAACAAGTGGCAACATGGAGGGAAAGGGTACGTGAGGACCACAAGGCGAGAGGACCATTTCCTTCCTCCCTAAGCTTCCCCTAAGCCACCACATTCAAGCCACACGGACCAATCCCCACGCGCCACATTGCACCAGCGTTGCGCACAAAGCCTTGCCTCGACTAGGCTAGTTATGCGTGCTACGTGCTTGCAGGGTGGTCGAAGGCTCGGCCCATCATGCGTGCCTTGCTTGCTTACAGGCCGCTGCTGGGCGCTGCCTGCTTGGCACACCAGCAACAGCGTGCTAGACTTGCACCAGCCCGCAAATGTGCACAGCAAGCCACACACTCAATGTGGGCTGTTGCTGCTGCTTGCGCGTGGCTGGTGCTACTGCTATTGCTAGCGACGCGCCAGCGGCTTACTAGCCATGCGCACCTAGCACTCTAGTCTTTGTGAGGTACGCATGCTAGCACCATTGCCCCTAGAACTCGGTTTGCTCGGGGCATTCCGATGCTAGGGGTACTTTGGTAATTGTTCATTAATTATAGATTTTACCATCTCGTCTTTTATTAATTCAACTCGACTTGCGACGCTCGGTCTCGACGCTCCTACCTCAATTTTCCGACTTTTCAATTCATAATACTCAAGCGACTCATTAATTCCTTCAAGATTAATTCGTCGTGTTGGATCTTTATTTACGTGGGTGTAACCCGAAGGGTTCAATCAAGATTATGCTGTAATGTAAATTATAAATTAATATTACTGATCGAAAGCGGCCTCCAACTAGGCATTCCGATCACTTGACCTCATTGAATAATTAGCTTTCTAATCTTTTCGGACCCTCTATCGGAATAATATACTTGTTCGAAACACACCATTCCTATCAATCTCCCACTTCTCCTTCCAGACAAGTGAGGTTTTTGTGTATAGCCCATTTCCTATGTCACTTAATGTCTCTTCATGAACTATAAGGTAAGATTATTCATCATCCTTATTACGTCCAGAAGTGTTTCTTGAACTCCGAGTTCGACTGTTAATAAGCAGATGATTTCTTAAAATCCACCTAAGCACGGCCATGCATTTTACAGTCTCGCTCTTCGAGAGGCCTTTTAAACAACAAAGACATGTTCCCTATTGTAAACAGGGGGACATTACCAGTGGTGTACTATCAGCTTCTCTTACTAAGAGGACCTACCCGCCTAAGTGTTGCCATTATAATCTCCATGTACGGCTGACATGTGACTAACAACAAAACTGACTAGTACTCAAACAAGAGAACTCACAATACTCATGGTCGAGGAAAGAGGTTCCGATAGCCATAATGAGATGTATACTTATGACGATTTTTAAATCTCTTAAAGTATTCTTATAGGTTGATCCAGTATGAATGGCTAACAAGGAAAATCACAATAAAATTCAATCAATTAATGCAATTCTCAAATCAAGGGTTCATGTCATTGAAATTTGCAATGCAATCTAGATTAATCTTATAGGTTGATCACTCCTAGTCTAATTAATCACATGCACAACTATGTCAATCAATTCAATTGCAACAATTCAATCAATCAAGGATCATCAACTAGCAAAAATCATCAATCAAGCATGCTTCCCCTTCTCCCTAGCAACTAATCTACTCACTAATCATGGTGGAATTGAAAAACAAAGCAAATTCAATCACAAACATATTCATTTCAAGTTTAATCAAGAAGAAATTCAATCATTCAACAATTTCTCAAGCAAAGATTAAAATTCAAATCAAACATTCAAGAATTAAAGGAAATTGCAATAAAGGTAAATTCAAAGGAAAGAAAGCTCACAAACTTTCATTGATTTGAATAAGAAATCCAAGATCAAGTTGAAATCAAAGATCAAATTGAAGTACAATAAAGTAATCCTAAGCTTCTCTCTCTACTTTCTCTCTTTTCTATTTCTAGAAAAGTACGTGTCAAGTACAAAATAAGTCGTCCCCCCTGAAAAGGAAAAGTCAAAAGCTATAAATAGAAAATCAAGCGAAGAGGATCGGGGCCCCTGGTGCGTGCGCACCAACCAAGCTGCGCGCATGCACAGCAGGGCCTGCGCACACGCACAGCGAGGCCTGCGCGCGCGCACCCCTGCTATGGTGCTCGTGGCTTGCCTCCTTTTCTTGCTCGACCGATCTCCGATCTCCGCGCTCCCGAGCATCACTATCATCGGTGCATTCGAGGCGATGCCTGCGAGAAGGGCAGCCCTAAGGAGCTTGTGCTTGTAGAGCTAGCTTGAATTGCATGTTTAGATTCCGAACTTAGCTCCATCAAATTCCTTGAATGCGCTCGAGCTTCCTTCTTGATAATTAAACCTCGGGAAACTCAACACACCTACAAAACAAGTGAAAGAAACGAAGAAGCGAGAAAAATAACCGAGAAATGAATAAAATAGTAAGAAAACCATCAAAAGCACACATTTCTCTAAACTTACACACAAACACGCAAAACAAGCATTATTATGTAAAAACACGACATAAAAGACTAATAAAAGAGCATAAAACTACAAAGAAAACCTAGCCTAAGAGTGCCATAAATGACACTCATCAAATGCCACAAAGCACAGTGTTCGAGTTCTACCGGGAGATGGCATGATTTCCCATAGACTAGGTGGTATGGAGTGGTACCATAGGTGTCTTGAAAGTCGTTCTATAGGCCCAAAGAGCATCATCCAACTTATCCGACCAATCTTTCCTATTTCTTGCAACCGTCGTTTCAAGAATTAACTTGATTTGACGATTGGAAACCTTGACTTGGCCGCTTGTTTGAGGATGATATGGAAGGCCAAATAGTTGATGAACTCCATGCTTTCACAACATCTTTTGAAAGGCATTGTGAATAAAATGGGAACCATTATCTCTTATCACTGCCTTAGGCACACCAAATCTTGGAAAAATGATCTTTTTAAACAATTTCATTACCACCTTGTGGTCATTTGTTGGGGAAGCAATGGCCTCAACCCATTTAGACACATAATCTACCGCCACAAGAATGTATTGATTTCCAAAAGATGAGGGAAACGATCCCATGAAATCAATTCCCCATACATCGAATACCTCCAACTCCAGAATAGGTTGTTGAGGCATCTCATTTCACTTGGAGAATTTCCCAACTTCTTGACAACGATCACATGACTTAACAAAACCCCATGAATCCTTGAAGAGATGTGGCCACCATAAACCACTTTGAATAATCTTAGTGGCTGTTTTAGAAACACCCATATGGCCACCACTAGGATCCGAGTGGCACATCTTCAAAACACTAGGCACCTCTTCATTTGGAACACAACGCCTAAGTAAGCCATCAACCCCTCGTTTGTACAATATGGGATCAACCCATAAATATTGTCTTGCCTCTCTCTTGATCTTTTTTCGTTGATTCTTAGAAAGGAAGGTGGAAACTCCCCACATGCAAGAAAGTTCACTAAGTCGGCGAACCATGGGAGATGTTTTGCCTCAATAGCATATAAGAAGTCATCAAGCATTCTATCCTCAATTGGAGAACCATCATCATGAATTTGAGAATCCTCAAGGCGAGAGAGATGGTCCGCCACAACATTTTCCGCTCCTCTCTTATCCCTAATCTCAATATCAAAAGTTTGAAGTTCAAGCACCCACCGGATCAACCTAGGCTTGGATTCTTTCTTGGAAAAATGGTACTTGAGAGCCGCATGATCCATGAAGACAATGGTCTTGGAACCCAACAAATAATAACAGAACTTCTCAAAAGCATGAACAATAGCTAAAAACTCCTTTTCCGTTGTGGTGTAGTTCCTTTGAGCACTATTTAGAGTCTTGGACATATAATAGATCACATGGAGCTTCTTTTCCACTCTTTGACCCAAGACACCTCCAATTGCCGAATCGCTCGCATCACACATCAAATAGAAAGGTAAATCGCATCTTGGGGTTTGAACAATAGGAGTATAAATTAGGGCCTTCTTCAACTAATTGAATGCTTCCAAACACTTATCATCAAAAACAAACTCGACATCCTTTTGAAGAAGATCATTGAGGGGCTTTGCAATGAGTGAGAAATCCTTGATGAACCTTCTATAAAACGCGGCATGTCCTAAGAAAGATCTCACTCCTTTCACATTGACCGGAGGTGAAAGCTTCTCAATAACCTCAATTTTTGCTTTGTCCACCTCTATCCCCTTTGTGAGAAATCTTATGGCCAAAGACTATGCCTTCCTCCACCATGAAATGTCACTTCTCCCAATTCAACACCAAGTTCACCTTCTCACACCTTGCAAAACATTTCTCAAGGTTTTCAAGGCATGCCTCAAATGAAACACCTCATACGGAGAAATCATCCATAAACACTTCCATCTCCTCCTCCAACATGTCCCCAAAGATACTCATCATACATCGTTGGAATGTTGCAGGAGCATTACAAAGGCCAAACGACATTCTCCTGTAAGCAAATGTTCCATTGGGACAAGTGAAGGTTGTTTTCTCTTGGTCATCCGGGTGGATAGGGATTTGGAAAAATCCCGAATAACCATGAAGAAAACAACAAAACTTGTTCCTCGTTTGTCTCTTAAGCATTTGATCAATGAAAGGAAGGGAAAAGTGATCTTTCTTTGTAGATGTGTTTAGACGTCTATAGTCTATACACATCCTCCATCCCATTTTTTGGGACAAAATGAACGGGGGAGACCCACCTAGATTTCGAGATGGGGAATGTAATTCACACATCCAAAAGTTTGGTGATCTCCTTCTTCAGTACCTCTCCCATTTGGGGATGTAGATTTCGTTGCCTTTCAATAGAAGGTAGAGCACCCTCCTCAAGGGTTATGTGATGTGTACATAAAGCGAGGCTTATACCTTTGAGGTCATCAATGGTATAACCAAAGCACTTTAGTGCTTTCTCAAAACATCACACAACTCTTGAGCTTGGCGCTTACTTAAAGAAAAGCTAACAATCACGGGACAGGTGGAGTTGGGTCCCAAGAATTTATACCTAAGGTGTGATGGAAGAGGTTTGAGCTCAACCATTAGAACACCCTTACCTTCCTTTGATGTAGCCACTTGCAACGCTTCTTTTCTAGAAATGCTCATACACATTTGCTGTTCAACATCCTCAAGGCTTCCATTGAGCACACCTTCATACAAAGCCATCTCCTTGCTAGGAGCACCTATCTTTTCCTTATTCAACAAAACATTCTCAAGAGCATCGTTAGAGGTGAGCAATTGCTCATGCATGGAAGAAACAACATGATCAAGAGAATCAATCAACATGCGATTTTCTAAAGAAGAACTTGGATACTTCATACTATCATTCAAATCAAATTCTATCACCTCATCCCCTACTTTAAGTGAAATTTTCGCACTCTTCACATCTATCATAGCACCCGAAGTAGCAAGGAATGGTCTCCCTACAATGATAGGAATGCTAGCATCTTCGTCCATCTCAAGCACCACAAATCCACCGGAATAACAAATTTCCCAACCCTTAAAGGGACATCCTCCACCTTACCCTTAGGACACTTAATTGACCTGTCGGCCAATTGCAAGGTGATGTTAGTAGGTAAGAGTTCCCCTAACTCAAGTCTTTAGTACACCGAATATAGCATAAGGCTAACACTAGCTCCTAGGTCACATAAGGCATTGTCGATTTGCATCTTGTAAATGACACAAGGGATGGAAAAGTTTTCGAGATCTTTTAGCTTAGGTGGCATCTTGTTCATTATGATTGCACTACAATTCTCGGTCAAGTTCATCGTCTCTACAACATCACAAGTCCTCCTACCGCTCAAAATGTCTTTGAGAAATTTTGCGTAGTTGGGCATTGGGTGACAACTTCGGTAAATGGTAAAGAAAGGTGAAGTTGCTTGAGCATGTCAATAAATCTTCCAAATTGTTTGTCCAACTTGTGTCTCATGAATTTTTGTGGATAAGGAAGCTTGGGTTTACCAATTTCTTTCTCCACTCTCACCTCACTAGGTTTCTCAATCTCAACCTCACTCAAAGATGCACCATCTCTCTCATCTTCTACCAAAGCCTCTTTTGTGGCCTCCTTGGTCTCACTTTTCCTAGGAAAACTCTCCTCAAGAACCTTACCACTCCTTGTAACAATAGCATTGACCGGTATCTTGGGATCTAGGCCTTGGGAAGGTAAAGAAGAAGGATTAGCATGGTCTTTTAAAGCATTAGCAAGTTGAGAAATTTGGTTTTCAAGCATCTTATTATGAGTCATCATTTCATTAAATTTCTTGTCACTTATGGTCATGTAAGTGTTCAACAACTTCGTTTGGTTTACAATGATTTCTTCCAAATTAGTCTTAGGCAAAGAAGAAAAGGATTGAACATAAGAATTACCATTTTAGGTCTCTGGAGAAAATCCGGGTGGGGGACCCCTTTGAGAGTTATTTTGAAAATTTCCCCTATTTTGATTGTTCCAATTACCTCTACCTTGATTATGATTCCCATAACCTTGGTTTGGATTACCATAATTTTGGTTTTGATTTTGGCTACTATAACCTTGATTGTTATAGTTACCTCGAGAACCTTGGTTCCCTTGGTTCCTATAACCACCACCTTGGTTATATTTGTCAAAATTGCCATGATTGTTGTAATTCTTATTCCATTGACCTCTTTGATTCTCAAACCAAGAATCATTATTGTTTGACACATAGTTCACATGCTTATTCACATTTCCATCTTGATCATCACAAACATCCATACATGCATGAGGGCAATTAGAAGCATCATGATCATACGATCCACAATCATCACAAAACAAGCATCCACTAGGCATGATACTAGAAGAGGGAGGGGTTGAGAATTAGAAGCCATACCTCTCCCCTTAGATTGGGAAGGAAGACTTGAAACTTGGTAGGTAGTACTTTCCAACTTCGCCTTGATAGCGGACATTTTCTTCCCCAAGTTTGTCATTTGTATGTCCTTAGATAATTCGGTTTGACCTCCTTGTCTAGCCATTCCAAGGCACGCCCTATGAGGGAAAAGGGAAAAACCATGAGGCGAATGAATTCTTGGGAAATTCCATTCACCTTGATAGTATTGCAATATTTTTCGAACTCCTTGAGATGATTTAGCGGGCTTTCATGCTTGGCCCCACTAAATTGTCGCCTCTCTATCAAAGTGATCATTGCCGGCCTTATTTCAAAATCATTCGCCGGTGTTGTAGGTGGAGCAATCCCACTCTCAAATCTATATGCACCAGGAATCCCTAATTCCTTCAACGCCACCCTTTGATTTTCTCCCATTCTTGCTTGTTCCTCTTCTTGTGGTTCTTCTTCACTTGAATTGTTAGGACTCAAAGATCGTCTAGCAACCCTTAACCTTGAAATAGTTCTCTCTATCTCCGGATCAAATGGCACTAGTGAATGACCACATGCTCTATGCATACATTCTCAAAAGAAATGATTAATAGCACGGCTACAAGTGTAGCCTAAAAGAAAAATCTTTTTGTATTTTCAATTAAAGATGAAATAGACTCAAAAACTATAACAAAGCACCAATATCACTCTCCGGCAACGGCGCCATTTTGACATAAGGAAAATGTAGGTCATTTTCTACCCTTTCCTAGAGCCAAAATAAATTTATAAACACTCGACCAACCTAATACGAGTATATGGTAAGTCAAGGGTCGAACCCCAAGGAATGAGTAGGTGTAAGCTATAGCCTAGGTCAAGCTACTACGAAGAATGTAGAAAGATATGGTTGGTAACTAAGGTATCGAGAAAGCTAGATAAATCAAGAAATTCAATATGCTAAACACTGGGGATATAGGCTCCACATGCAAGCTCAATGATTATGCTAATTGATGGATCACTCAATCGATTCAAACATTGCAAAGGACAAACAATAGTTGCAACTAATGAAATTCAAAAGCTATCTCATATAAGCCAAGCTAG
Organism: Chenopodium album; assembly: GCF_948465745.1. NCBI lineage: Eukaryota > Viridiplantae > Streptophyta > Magnoliopsida > Caryophyllales > Amaranthaceae > Chenopodium > Chenopodium album. Next base: position 19,654,758 of record NC_137847.1, read on the forward strand.
GGTTCACTATGAATGGCTAACAAGGAAAATCACAATCAAATTCAATCAATTAAAGCAATTCTCAAATCAAGGGTTCATGTCATTGAAATTTGCAATGCAATCTAGATTAATCTTATAGGTTGATTACTCCTAGTATAATTAATCAGATGCACAACTATGTCAACCAATTTAATTACAACAATTCAATCAATCAAGGATCATCAACTAGCAAAAATCATCAATCAAGCATGCTTCCCCTTCTCCCTAGACACTAATCTACTCACTAATCATGGTGGAATTGAAAAACAAAGCAAATTCAATCACAAACATATTCATTTCAAGTTTAATCAAGAAGAAATTCAATCATTCAACAATTTCTCAAGCAAAGATTAAAATTCAAATCAAACATTCAAGAATTAAAGGAAATTGCAATAAAGGTAAATTCAAAGGAAAGATATCTCACAAACTTTCATTGATTTGAAGAAGAAATCCAAGATCAAGTTGAAATCAAAGATCAAATTGAAGTACAATCAAGTAATCCTAAGCTTCTCTCTCTACTTTCTCTCTCTTCTATTTTTGGAAAATAAGTGTCTAGTACAAAATAAGTCGCCCCCCGAAAAGGAAAAGTCAAAAGCTATAAATAGAAAATCGAGCGAAGAGGATCGGGGCCCCTGGTGCGTGCGCACTACCCAAGCCGCGCACGCGCACAGCAAGGCCTGCGCGCACGCACGGTGACGTCTGCGCGAGGGCACCCCTGTTGTGGTGCTCGTGGCTTGCCTCCTTTGCTTACTCGACCGATCTCCGCGCTCCCGAGTATCCCTATAATCGGTGCACTCGAGGCGATGCCCACGAGAAGGGTAGCCCTTTTATTCTCTAAGCACTTGAACACTTCGAACCAAAACTTTGCTTCCAAGGAGCTTGTACTTGCGGAGCTAGCTTGAATTGCATGTTTGGATTCCCGAACTTAGCTCCATCAACTTCCTTGAATGCGCTCGAGGTTCCTCCTTGATAATTAAACCTCGGGAAACTCAACACACCTACAAAACAAGTCAAAGAAACGAAGAAGTGAGAAAAATAATCGAGAAATGAATAAAATAGTAAGAAAACCATCAAAAGCACACATTTCTCTAAACTTACACACAAACACGCAAAACAAGCATTATTATGTAAAAAAACGACATAAAAGACTAAAAAACGAGCATAAAACTTCAAAGAAAACCTAGCCTAAGAGTGCCATAAATGACACTCATCATCGGCCTTAAGAATGCCCCCGCTACATTTCACAGACTTGTTAACACTGTCTTTAGAGATCAGATCGGTCGGAACATGGAAGCGTACATTATTGACACGATTGTCAAATCAGAGAAGCCGGCCGACCATCTGAATGACCTTTGAGAAACATTCACCAACGTTAAGCGGCATAAGATGATGCTAAATCCAAAGAAGTGTGTCTTTGGTGTTGAGTCTAAAAAGTTTCTCGGATTTCTAATTTATCAACGCGGCATTGAGGCCAACCCTGAAAAATTCCAAGCAGTCTTGAACATAAAGTCGCTGAGAACAATCAAAGAAGTGCAAAGACTGACCGGCTGCTTAGCTGCACTCGGCCGATTTCTGTCAAGGTCAGGGGATAAGTGCTGATATTTTTTTCAAGCAATCAAGAAAAAAGCTATGTTTGAGTGGACCGAAAAGGTCGAGGAAGCTTTTATATAATCAAAGAATCATTTACATACACTTCCTCAGCTCGTCAATCCGCTCAAAGATGAGAAGCTATTCATGTATCTTGTTATTTCATATCACTCTTTAAGCGCCGTCCTCCTTGTTGAGAGGAACGGCCTTCAGATCCCCGTGTATTTCATAAGCCATGTCCTACACAATGCCGAGCTGAGGTACCCATCCATTGAAAAATTTGGGCTGGCATTGTTCATGGCAATAGAAAGCTAAGGCCATATTTCCTCGCTCATTCAATAGTGGTCACACGGACCAACAACTGAAAAAGCCGTTCACGACATTGGAGGCCAGTGGTCGAATGCTTAAATGGGCCTTGGAGTTCAGAGGTTTTGACATAACGTTCGAGCCTAGGAAAGAAATCAAGGGGAAGTCCTTGCTCATTTTCTTGCTGAAATGACACGGCCGGACTTACAGTCGGCAGGGAATAAAATTTGGAAGGTTTTTGTGGATGACAGTGCTACATCAACTGGATGTGGTACTGGTATTTCATTCCCTTAAGGGAGACAAGTTTGAATACACGATGAGATTTCAGTTTTAAGCCTCTAATAATGAGGCCGAGTATGAAGCTCTTCTGGCCGACCTTAGAATGTGTAAGGCGGCCGAAGAACCAAAAATTGATGCTAGTTAAGACTCCCAACTGATAGTCAGCAAGGTTAATGCTGATTAGGAGGCTAGGGAGTTGGCCATGATGAAATATATTCAGATGGTGAAAGATGAGGCCGATGGTCTAGAGCATTTCACCCTACAACAAGTTCCCCATTTGGAAAATAATCAAGCGGACACACTCTCCAAGTTAGCATCCTCGGCATCATGTGATACTCCTTGATCAGTGTTTTGGGAAGTAAAAGAGAAGAAGAGTATTGATGCCGAGCCAGTAAAGATCATAGACAGAAGCATGAATTCGGATACCATGAAAATGGTGAAAAAATAGTTTGTCGGCCATAAGTAGTTCGTTCCCCTTTGCAAAATGGGGCATGGACATCTTGGGGTCGTATACTCCTGCGTCCGGGCAGAGGCGGTATGTGTTAGTAGCAGTAGAATACTTTACCAAATAGGTATGAGCTGAGGCCGTCCGAGGAATTAAGTGGATGGGTGTGTCCGCCTTTATCTGGAAAAATATCATCACTCGCTATGGTGTGCCTTAGTCAATGGTGTTCAATAATGGACCCTAATTTGAAACAGGCCAACTCATAAATTGGCTAAGTGACCAAGGCATCACTCATTGTTTTGCCACGGTCGGACGCCCGCAAGCTAACGGGCACGTTGAGGCGTATAACAAGCTAATCTCAAACGGTATCAAGCGCAAGCTTGAGAAAGCAGGCGGCCTTTGGGCAGATGAGTTGGTGAACGTGTTATGGTATATTCAAACCACAGCTGAGAGTTCAATAGGAGAGACCCTATTCTTTCTAGTTTACAACACTGAAGTCGTACTCCCAATTAAGATGTACGAACCTACCCTTCGAGTAACGCTATATGATGAGTAGGCATATTGGGAGGCTATGAAGACGACTCTGGACTTTCTTCTAGAAGCCAGGGGCAATGCGGCACTTAGACATGAAATCTATCGTCTCAAAATGACAAGGGCATACAATCGTAAGGTGTCTAAGTGGCCGCTAAAGATGGGGGATCTTATTTTGAGAAACATAGAAGCGGTTGGCCGAGCTAATGAAGAAGGAAAGTTAACTCCTAACTAGGAAGGGCCATACCGAATCAGAGAAGAAGTGCGGGATGGTACATACCATCTCGAAGCCTTAGATGGCCGTCCTATTCCTCGTACTTGGAATACGGATAATCTAAGAAAGTATTATGTTTAAATCTAGTACTTAGCCAGAAAGTTGTATATACAACTAGGTCTAGATGACCGATCCTTGTAATTAAAGGCGTACGACCCCCCAACAATGTAATTATAACAAAATTAATGAAAATTCGAACATTGTTATCTAAATTTTTTCCATTTATTTATGATTACTTAAGCTGAAATACCGGATAAAAGTGAAAATGATGTTGCTTGCAACATAGTAGCTCGGCCCTTATGAAGGTGCTACAGAGCGGCCGAGTAGGTGTATAGCAAGGGCATCCCTTAGCTATACAACTCGACCACGATGACTGAAAAGTCAACCAGCCTGTCCGACCTCAACATGGTCGGACGATTGAGCATTAGGATGCCACAAAAATCGCCTAAGGTATTCTCACCTAAATAGGGGTAAGGGCATGCCTAGGCGTACAAGCCTAGACAATTTTCAGAAATTTCTAAGTTGAGATATTTCTTGAAATTTCTTGAGTTGCGTCCGAGTAATAGTTTAAAAGGACAACTCAAACAAAGCCAATAAAGGGGCCATATATAATGTTGATTCGGCATTGACCTAGTCCAAGGGCAATCATTATTATGATTTGATTAACTTATTAGTCGTCATACCCTTTGAGGTATAAAACCTACTAAGTTAGTCAAACCACCTAGAATATGGACTACGCGAATGCCGAACAAAGAGGCATACCCCCAGTACTCGTTCAGGATATATAAAGCATAAAAATTGCTCAAAAATGCTAAGTATAGAGAAACAAAAGTTGCATTAATTAAAACCGAGCCGCTCAAAACAAGGCGGCACAAATCAAATTTATACAAGACCGCTCAAATAGGCGGCCAAATGTGAAATTGTTCGATGAAGTGAAACGAAAGAAAAAAAAAATCTAAGTACTAAAAGCATTAAAAATTTAATGTTGAAGGACCTGAGCTCTTTAGTCAGCCGGGTTATCACTCTTGGCAAGCTCCTCTAAGGCTGATTCCTTCTCGGCCGCAGCATCAATGGGCTCCCCCTTGGACGCCTCCCCTTTGCTAGTAAGCTTGGCCGAAGCGTCCACTTGCTTCTCCTTGGACGTCTCCCCTTCGCCAGTCGGCTCAGCCTCATTCTCCTCAGCATCAACGTCTTCCTCGTCTTCAGACTTAGACGAGGTAACTTCAAGTTCAGGAGGAGGTTGTCCGGCCTTCTCGGCTTCCTCTTCGAGGCAGACGTACTTGAGGCGCTAGGTGAAGCGCTCTTTGTGTTAAGCAATCGTCCCTTCCCTGCTCATCAGCTGGAAGGCCTCAAAGAAATGACTTTTGAGTCTCTCCTCGGCCTTGTGCTCAATTTGGACGATCTCCATTGCACTAGGCGGCCGAGGGGCCTCTAGCTTCTCAGTCTAGTCAGCTACGGACATGTTCAACTCGTCCACTTGGAGCTTCAGGGAGGCCGCCTCGTCTTGGGCAGACTTGACGGCCGTCTAGGACGAGGATAAGTCGGCCTTCAGTTTCTCGGAGGACTCGAAGCCCTCTTTCCACTGAGAGGCTTTTAAGACCGCCTCGTCCTGCCTTGCTAGCTCTTCTCTCTCAAGGGCCTTTCCTATTTTTACGATGTCCTCTATTTGCCGAGCGGCCTTGTCGAACAAGGATTTGAGGCTCATCTCATAAAGAAGCTTCAGGAGGGCGATGTTGCTAGTGTTCGCGTCCTCTGCCTTCCTGATTTGAGCCCAAGTCGTTTTGATTTTTTCGTTCTCCTTGTCCTTCGAACACAAAAGTTAGCAAGCATAAAAAGAAAATAATATTCTAAGTAAAAACCAAAGGCGAACACAAAACTGGAAAATTAGAATACCTCGGCAATACAGTTTACCATGGGGCCGAGGAAGCCCTCATTAATTTCGCGGAACTTGTCCCGCTACTCCTGAGGGACGGCCCGTTGCATGGCCTCCCTCATAGCCTTCCGGTCCGCGCCTGTAAGCAACTTACCGGGCAGTTTCTTGTTCATCTCCTCGGCAATATCTGCACACGACCAAGAGAAAGGTTAGAGTGAACAAAATGAGTTCGCAAAAAACACAAGTTAAAGAATATGACAAGAACCTTACCAGCCGAGAAAGATGGTGGGGTGGGAAGGTTGAAAGCACAAGGAGGTACAGGTTTGTCCCCACCTCCGTCCTGGAGACCAAGCTGATCCTCGGCCGATTGAGAGGCAGTCGTCTGCCAATCAGATTTCTTAACAAACTCGATGTAGGGTTTCAAAAAGTCTGAATTTCCGCGGAACCAAACCCGACCCCAAGACCCGCTCACAATTAATATTACTAAAAGACATAAATAACAAGATAGAGTAAAAAGACCATCTTACCCTTGACGCGTGCTTCGCTCATACCATGGAGCTCTTACTTGAAAAACCGAGTCTTGCAAGTGCAAAGACCTTTTACGGTATTGACACGAGGAAAATTTAGGTCGTTCTCTACCCTTTCCTAGAGCCAAAGAAAATTTATAAACACTCGACCAACCTAATACGAGTATATGGTAAGTCGAACCCAAGGGAATGAGTAGGTGCAAGCTATAGCCTAGGTCAAGCTACTTCGAAGATTGTGGGAAGATGCGGTTGGTAACTAAGGTATCGAGAAAACTAGATAAATCGAGAAATTCAATATACTAAACACTAGGGATATAGGTCCCACATGCAAGCTCAATGATTATGCTAACTGAAGGATCACTCAATCAATTCAAACATTGCAAAGGACAAACAATAGTTACAATCAAAGGAATTCAAGGGCTATCTCCTATAAGCCAAGCTAGGGTTCTCTATGAATGGCTAACTAGGAAAATCACAATCAAATTCAATCAATCAAAGCAATTCTCAAATCAAGGGTTCATGTCATTGAAATTTGCAATGCAATCTAGATTAATCTTATAGGTTGATAACTTTTAGTCTAATTAATCACATGCACAACTATGTCAACCAATTTAATTGCACCATTCAAATCAATTTAGCATCATCAACTAGCAAAAATCATCAATCAAGCATGCTTCCCCATCTCCCTAGACACTAATCTACTCACTAAATGGTGAAATTAAGATACAAAACAAATTCAATCAAATTCATATTCATTTAAAGCTTAATCAAAAGAAAATCAATCAATCAACAAATTCTAAAGCAGGGAATGTAATCTCAATCAAAATCCAAGAAACTAGAAGGAATTGCATTAAAAGTAAATCAAGGGAAAGAAATCTTACAAACATTCATTGAATTGAAGAAGGAATTTCAAGATCAAATTGAAATCTAAGATCAAATTCAAGTTCAAACAAGTAAATCTTAAGCTTCTCTCTCTACTTTCTCTCTCTACTATTTCTGGAAAAATTCTCTCTCTAGTACACAGTTAAGTCGTCCTCAAAAAGAAAGTCAAAAGCTATAAATAAGAAAAATCAAGCGAAGGGGGCCGCACAGGCTGTGCGCACGCACAGACCAGCCGCGCGCGCGCACAGCTGGGTCAGCGCGCACGCACCCCTGTGCCGCGCGCGCACCCTTGTGCAGTGCACTAGGCCTTGGCTCCTTCGTTTGCTTGATCAAATTCCGCGCTCCTTAGCATCCCTCTCATCAGTGCACTCGAGATGATGCCCGCGAACAAGGCAGTCCCAAAATGAGCAAATTGACTTGATTATTCACCTACAAAACACAAATAAAATAAAGAGAGAAAGTAAAACTAAAACTAAAATTATGAATTATCAACTAAAAATATGAAAAACTCGTAAAAACCAATCGAGAACTAAATTGAATTATAAAAAATGGAAAATAAAATAAAACTAAGAGAATATATGAAAATGATGAAAGAAAATAAAGAAAATGAACCTAAATCTTATTCTTTTGAGCGCCATAAACGACGCTCATCAAATTCCCCCAAGCTAAATTTTGCTCGTCCTCGAGCAAAACAAAATCAAACCCAAGGGAATATGATGATACTACTCAAGCAAAGCAAGAAACAAGAAAATTAGAGAAGATGAGAATATACACTAACTCACTTTCGTAGGAATCACGGTCAAATTTAGCAACTAAAGACAAGCCATTTAAACCCCTACATCGCTCTAGAGGACGAGTAATGCTCTCGTAAAGGTTTCCAAAGAGGTTAACCTATAACTCTTTTTATTAAAAAGGAGGCAAAGTAAAAAGAAAAGAAAAGAAAAAGTTTAAAACCTTGAAAAGAAAAGAAATTCTTATACTAAGGCCTTTTGCACATGATCAAGGCACGAAGGATATCAAGATTTCTAAAACAACAATGGTAAGCACGTTCTAAGATATCGAGGGTTGATTGAAACATAGGGTATGCTAAGCGTAGAGAACTAATGAGTCGCAATCCACTTTCATCCCAACCAATCTAACCGCGTTCTCCCTAATGGCTTCAAATCTTCCCTTAGTAAGCGTCTCTATTGTTCCACGAAGGAACCGGAAAAGAATAGAATTTGAGGGTTCTCGACATCTCGACCTTGCATCCTTTTTCTTTAGGCTTTAACTCATAATTCCCTCCCTCAGTGTATGACTCAACCACTAGGTCGAAATGACTTTACCAAAGGTTGTAACGTAAGGGAAAAAGGTTAGGGGTAGGCTTAAAATTTAGAATTTGGTGGTACACCTAGATTATGAAGAAAAGGTTGGCCACACCTCGACACCAAAACCAAGAAGTTACCAAACAAAAACAAACTAATACCCCCAAGCTTATTCAAAGCTATATTCACAAGCATATATACAAAAAGCGTAAACGCTTCTCCCCACTAGTAGAAAAAGGCTCATTTGCGTCGCTCATTTATAGTGTATTTGCATCGCTTCTATGAGCGACGCAACTGCTCGTGCGCACCAAGCAAGAATATTTCGGCCATGAATATACTCTCGTGTTTGCATAATGAGGTATTTGAATGTGTATTCGAAAAAGAGTAGAAAATCAATAAAAATGCAAATATGAGAGCATATGACCCCAACAAGCTTTCCGCCTAAACTTAACCGAACCTCGAGAAAGCTTGAAATAACACCAAAATTGTTGGAAATTTTCTCCGAACCAATCTCATGGTACCTTAAATCAAGAAAACAAACAAAAAAAAAGAGAAATAAGAAAAATCTCAAGGATAAAAGAAATATAGAAAAATGTAAAATCAAAAGAAAAAGGTTAGAAAACAGGGTTGCCTCCCGGGTAACGCTTGTTTAACGTCATAGCTCGATGTCCTCCACCAATTAAGGTGGTTGTTGGAAGAGCAATGAGGTGAACAAGTCCAACAAAAGCACCGTCGAAATACTTCTTGAGACGATGGCCATTGACCTTAAATGGAGAAGAAGAATCCATCATTGAGACCTCTATAACACCACTTGGAAAAACATTCTTGACCAAATAGGGACCGCTCCATCTTGACATGAGCTTTTTGGGAAAGAACTTCATTTTTGAATTGTAGAGAAGAACCTTATCGCCAACACAAAAATCTTTCTTCTCAATAAGCTTGTCATGTGTTTCCTTGTAACGAGCTTTATATACACTAGCACAATCATAAGCATCAAACCGAAGCTCCTCTAGCTCATGAAGATCTAACCACCTTTTCTCCCCCGTACTTGCCAAGTCATAATTTATCTTCTTGATTGCCCACAAAGCACGGTGTTCAATTTCAACCGGGAGATGGCATGACTTGTCGTAGACTAGGCGGTATGGAGTGGTACCTATGGGGGTCTTAAAAGTCGTTCGATAGGCCCGAAGAGCATCATCCAACTTTTCTGACCAATCCTTTCGATTTCTCGCAACCGTTTTTTCAAGGATAAGTTTGATTTGACGATTAGAGACTTCCACTTGGCCGCTCGATTGGGGATGATATGGGAGGCCGAATTTTTTATGGACCCCATGCTTTCTCAACATCTTTTGAAAGGCATGGTGAATAAAATGAGAACCGTTGTCGCTTACCACCGCCTTTGGTACCTCAAATCTTGGAAAGATTATCTTCTTAAACAACTTCATAACCACCTTGTGGTCATTAGTTGGGGAGGCAATGGCCTCAACCCACTTAGACACGTAATCGACCGCCACAAGAATATATTGATTTCCGAAAGATGGGGGGAATGGTCCCATAAAATCAATACCCCACACATCAAACACTTCCAACTCAAGTATGGGTTGTTGAGGCATTTCATTTCTCTTGGAGATGTTCCCAACTCTTTGACATCGGTCACATGTCTTGACAAAGCCCCATGAGTCGTTAAAGAGATGTGGCCACCATAATTCGCATTGAAGGACCTTAGTGGCGGTCTTAGAGACACCCATATGGCCCCCGCTTGTATCCGAATGGCACATTTTCAAAACACTAGGCACTTCTTCGTTTGGCACACAACGTCTAAGTAAGCCATCGACCCCTCACTTGTATATGATGGGATCATCCCACACATAATGCCTTGCCTCTCTCTTGAGCTTCTTTCTTTGATTCTTAGAAAAGGAAGGAGGAAACTCCCAACATGCAAGAAAGTTCACTAAATCAACAAACCATGGGAGCTCCTTTGCTTCAATAGCATACAAGAAATTATTAAGCATCCTATCCTCAATTGGAGAACTATCATCATGAGTTTGAGAATCTTCTAAACAAGAAAGATGATCCGCCACAACACAAATAAATATGAAAAACTCGTAAAAACCAATCGAGAACTAAATTGAATTATAAAAAATGGAAAATAAAATAAAACTAAGAGAACTATATGAAAATGATGAAAAAAAATAAAGAAAATGAACCTAAATCTTATTCTTTTGAGCTCTATAAACGACGCTCATCAAATTCCCCCAAACTAAACTTTTTCTCGTCCTCGAGCAAAACAAAATCAAACCCAAGGGAATATGATGACACTACTCAAGCAAAGCAAGAAACAAGAAAATTAGAGAAGATGAGAATATACACTAACTCACTTTCGTAGGAATCACGGTCAATTTTGGCAACTAAAGACAAGCCATTTAAACCCCTAGATCGGTCTAGAGGACGAGTGATGCTCTCGTAAAGGTTTCCAAAGAGGTTAACATATAACTCTTTTTATTAAAAAGGAGGCAAAGTAAAAAGAAAAGAAAAGAAAAAGTTTAAAACCTTGAAAAGAAATGAAATGCTTATACTATGGCCTTTTGCACATGATCAAGGCACGAAGGATATCAAGCTTTCTAAAACAATAATGGTAAGCACGTTCTAAGATATCGAGGGTTGATTGAAACATAGGGTATGCAAAGCGTAGAGAATTAATGAGGCACAATCCACTTTCATCCCAACCAATCTAACCGCGTTCTCCCTAATGGCTTCAAATCTTCCCTTAGTAAGCGTCTCTATGGTTCCACGAAGGAACCGAAAAAGAATAGAATTTGAGGTTCTCGACATCTCGACCTTGCATCCTTTTTCTTTTAGCTTTAACTCATAATGCCCTCCCTCGGTGTATGACTTAACCACTAGGTCGAAAGGACTTTCCCAAAGGTTGTAACGTATGGGCAAAAGGTTAGGGGTAGGCTTAAAATTTAGAATTTGGTGCTACACCTAGATTATGAAGCAAAGGTTGGCCACACCTCACACTAAAACAAAGAAGTTACCAAACAAAAACAAACTAATACCCCCAAGCTTATTCAAAGCTATATTCACAAGCATATATACAAAAAGCGTAAACGCTTCTCCCCACTAGTAGAAAAAGGCTCATTTGCGTCGCTCATTTATAGTGTATTTGCATCGCTTCTATGAGCGACGCAACTGCTCGTGCGCACCAAGCAAGAATATTTCGGCCATGAATATACTCTCGTGTTTGCATAATGAGGTATTTGAATGTGTATTCGAAAAAGAGTAGAAAATCAATAAAAATGCAAATATGAGAGCATATGACCCCAACAAGCTTTCCGCCTAAACTTAACCGAACCTCGAGAAAGCTTGAAATAACACCAAAATTGTTGGAAATTTTCTCCGAACCAATCTCATGGTACCTTAAATCAAGAAAACAAACAAAAAAAAAGAGAAATAAGAAAAATCTCAAGGATAAAAGAAATATAGAAAAATGTAAAATCAAAAGAAAAAGGTTAGAAAACAGGGTTGCCTCCCGGGTAACGCTTGTTTAACGTCATAGCTCGATGTCCTCCACCAATTAAGGTGGTTGTTGGAAGAGCAATGAGGTGAACAAGTCCAACAAAAGCACCGTCGAAATACTTCTTGAGACGATGGCCATTGACCTTAAATGGAGAAGAAGAATCCATCATTGAGACCTCTATAACACCACTTGGAAAAACATTCTTGACCAAATAGGGACCGCTCCATCTTGACATGAGCTTTTTGGGAAAGAACTTCATTTTTGAATTGTAGAGAAGAACCTTATCGCCAACACAAAAATCTTTCTTCTCAATAAGCTTGTCATGTGTTTCCTTGTAACGAGCTTTATATACACTAGCACAATCATAAGCATCAAACCGAAGCTCCTCTAGCTCATGAAGATCTAACCACCTTTTCTCCCCCGTACTTGCCAAGTCATAATTTATCTTCTTGATTGCCCACAAAGCACGGTGTTCAATTTCAACCGGGAGATGGCATGACTTGTCGTAGACTAGGCGGTATGGAGTGGTACCTATGGGGGTCTTAAAAGTCGTTCGATAGGCCCGAAGAGCATCATCCAACTTTTCTGACCAATCCTTTCGATTTCTCGCAACCGTTTTTTCAAGGATAAGTTTGATTTGACGATTAGAGACTTCCACTTGGCCGCTCGATTGGGGATGATATGGGAGGCCGAATTTTTTATAGACCCCATGCTTTCTCAACATCTTTTGAAAGGCATGGTGAATAAAATGAGAACCGTTGTCGCTTACCACCGCCTTTGGTACCTCAAATCTTGGAAAGATTATCTTCTTAAACAACTTCATAACCACCTTGTGGTCATTAGTTGGGGAGGCAATGGCCTCAACCCACTTAGACACGTAATCGACCGCCACAAGAATATATTGATTTCCGAAAGATGGGGGGAATGGTCCCATAAAATCAATACCCCACACATCAAACACTTCCAACTCAAGTATGGGTTGTTGAGGCATTTCATTTCTCTTGGAGATGTTCCCAACTCTTTGACATCGGTCACATGTCTTGACAAAGCCCCATGAGTCGTTAAAGAGATGTGGCCACCATAATTCGCATTGAAGGACCTTAGTGGCGGTCTTAGAGACACCCATATGGCCCCCGCTTGTATCCGAATGGCACATTTTCAAAACACTAGGCACTTCTTCGTTTGGCACACAACGTCTAAGTAAGCCATCGACCCCTCACTTGTATATGATGGGATCATCCCACACATAATGCCTTGCCTCTCTCTTGAGCTTCTTTCTTTGATTCTTAGAAAAGGAAGGAGGAAACTCCCAACATGCAAGAAAGTTCACTAAATCAACAAACCATGGGAGCTCCTTTGCTTCAATAGCATACAAGAAATTATTAAGCATCCTATCCTCAATTGGAGAACTATCATCATGAGTTTGAGAATCTTCTAAACAAGAAAGATGATCCGCCACAACACAAATAAATATGAAAAACTCGTAAAAACCAATCGAGAACTAAATTGAATTATAAAAAATGGAAAATAAAATAAAACTAAGAGAACTATATGAAAATGATGAAAAAAAATAAAGAAAATGAACCTAAATCTTATTCTTTTGAGCTCTATAAACGACGCTCATCAAATTCCCCCAAACTAAACTTTTTCTCGTCCTCGAGCAAAACAAAATCAAACCCAAGGGAATATGATGACACTACTCAAGCAAAGCAAGAAACAAGAAAATTAGAGAAGATGAGAATATACACTAACTCACTTTCGTAGGAATCACGGTCAATTTTGGCAACTAAAGACAAGCCATTTAAACCCCTAGATCGGTCTAGAGGACGAGTGATGCTCTCGTAAAGGTTTCCAAAGAGGTTAACCTATAACTCTTTTTATTAAAAAGGAGGCAAAGTAAAAAGAAAAGAAAAGAAAAAGTTTAAAACCTTGAAAAGAAATGAAATGCTTATACTATGGCCTTTTGCACATGATCAAGGCACGAAGGATATCAAGCTTTCTAAAACAATAATGGTAAGCACGTTCTAAGATATCGAGGGTTGATTGAAACATAGGGTATGCAAAGCGTAGAGAATTAATGAGGCACAATCCACTTTCATCCCAACCAATCTAACCGCGTTCTCCCTAATGGCTTCAAATCTTCCCTTAGTAAGCGTCTCTATGGTTCCACGAAGGAACCGAAAAAGAATAGAATTTGAGGTTCTCGACATCTCGACCTTGCATCCTTTTTCTTTTAGCTTTAACTCATAATGCCCTCCCTCGGTGTATGACTTAACCACTAGGTCGAAAGGACTTTCCCAAAGGTTGTAACGTATGGGCAAAAGGTTAGGGGTAGGCTTAAAATTTAGAATTTGGTGCTACACCTAGATTATGAAGCAAAGGTTGGCCACACCTCACACTAAAACAAAGAAGTTACCAAACAAAAACAAACTAATACCCCCAAGCTTATTCAAAGCTATATCCACAAGCATATATACAAAAAGCGTAAACGCTTCTCCCCACTAGTAGAAAAAGGCTCATTTGCGTGGCTCATTTATAGTGTATTTGCGTCGCTTCTATGAGCGACGCAACTGCTCGCGACGCAAATAACTTTTAAATCATTTGCGTCGCTCCTAGGCGCGACGCAAATAAGAGTCATTTGCGTCACTCCTTTATAAGCAAGTGACGCAAATAAGAGTTATTTGCTTCACTCCTTTATAAACAAGTGACGCAAATGACTCTTCTGAGCAACTTCTTGTTTTTTATTTGCGTCACTTGTTTATATAGGAGTGACGCAAATGACTTACTAGACAATACAAAATTGCTTTATTTGCATCACTTATTTGTTTAATGAGTGACGCAAATGATGTGAATTTTTTTTTTTAATTATAATAATTGCTTGTATATGTTTGTAGTACCTGTTTTCCTTGGTAGTGGTATAAAGTAATATACTAACGCCAATAATTGAAATTAAAATGCAATATTAATGAATGCAAATGTAAATTTCGGCAGAGTCTCCTTTGTATTTTGGCCTACCCATAAAATTGGGAATGACGGCATTATATTAACAACCTGTCCAATAATTTACATCTCAATATCATTGACATTATACTCATCATCCCAACACCAATTAACCAAAATCATTCATGTCAAGCCTATAATCCAAAACAAGAGTCCAACATGCGCTAAGTGTAAATCTAAAGTTCAACATTACATATAAAATACTCTGTCGAAATATCTCGAATCTCATTTACCTCCTCCTCGGTATACGGTGTATTTCTTGAAAAATCCTATCAACACAACAAATATACAAGAGAAAAGTTTTAATTCAAGATTGTAGCTAACATCAAATTGTATTTATCAAACAAAAATGAAATATTTGACAACTCATACCTTAATAAGATCCTCACTGCTACGGTGATGTTCAAGTATTTCGTACATATAACGCATGACGTAGTAGCCTCACTCACGTCCACCCAATTGTTGAGGACACTACATGTAATATATTTATAAGTTGAATTAAATTGCTATACTTAAATTATTAAGAAACTTAAAGTTTGGGCAAGAAATTAAGGTAACTTGTCCCAAATGCCATGTCAATTTACTTCCCCTAGATTGTCCACTTAATGCCTTGTAACTTCGAAAAGCACTACACATTTGAAACAAATAACATATTTATACATAATATGTAAAACCATCTATTATCCTTACACACACATAAAATCATGACATTAATAACAAACTAGACTTACTTTGTCATTGTAAACTTAATTGCTAAATTTCGCTTCTGCCTCAAAGAATCAAAGATGATGACTTCACGCTTAGCCATGCATAAGACCAAAAGAACCCAATGATTCCTACATAATAAATTAGACACACATTTGTAAATGAGTAAATAATATCAATAATTTGCAAAGTTCAAATAAATACAAGTTCAAAGTTTATACTTTTCATGGTATGGGCATAAGATGAACTGCTTAGATTTTTGTTTTTCCATCACATGTGTCATGTATAGTAGGATACGATTTGCATCACTAAGCAAATAGGTTTCTGAAATCATTTCCGGACACATGAATCCAATGGAAGCCACATCCACCGTATCGAGTATGTCACTCAAGGCCCTACATATATATCATGTAATAACATTATAAATGGTAATAAAGTATATATGAGAAGAGTGAAATTTGAATATCTTACATCATAAAAACTTGTAAAATTGAAATATTCAGCCAAGCTCCCGTGAGAAGTTGATTGACATCTTCACGTCTGATAATGATGTCCTTACTGTCTTCATAACTAAAAGTCCAAGCATCAACCTTTACCTTAATAGTTTCACCTTCGGGTAATGAAGATAACAAACTATTCAAAGACCCACACTTCTGAGACAAGTTTTCCAAAGCATAATCCATTAGAAAAACTTTTTTTGGATTGGTGTTGGACTCTTTTGTTTCGTGACCACTTTCAACTACTTTCACTTTGTCTTGCATGTTTTCTTTGGCCACTTTATTATTATCATCGTTCTTATTTGATATGAATTCCTAATCAATAGTAAAGCAAATATATTCAACAAATTGCTATATTTTGTATGGCAAACTATGTAAATTGTTATAAAAATAATTTACCTTGTCACGCATTAGTGAAACCAAGTCTTTCAGCCATTGGGTAAAGGTACCGTGAGCATGCTTATGTTTCTTGATGACTGAAGAAGGAACTGGAACCGAGAATTCTTTGAACTCGTCAAAAAAATCATCAACACTTACACTCACGTGATCTGGAAGGAGGTTACTATGATGATCAAGGATTAACTCCAGATGATATGTACCTTCAGCGACAATGACTTTCTCAGAGTCATTTTTCAACAATGATAGCCGACATGGAACCGGTTGCTTACAAAGATTTAAAAAAATCATTACAAAAAAAAAAAATTGAGTTACAAAGTTAAAAGTATATCGCAGACATAAATCATTACAAAAAAAAAGAAAAAAAAATAAAATAACAAAGTTTTGGATACTTGTATGTTTGCAAATGGATCATTACCCACTGATTGGCAACTACTACGATTTTGTGGAGTCGTCCGGCCTATGCTATTCATTTCCATCAATTCAGTTGGAATTTGAATACCAATTTGTTTAGCAAATAACATAAACTTCTCTTGAACCATGGAATCCATTTTAGAGTCCATCTCCTGCATAGTCTCCTCTCGTACCCTCCGGGCTACTCTTGCCTCTAATTCTTCTAGCTCAGCATCTCCGATTTCCCTACCCCATCGGCCACTACGCCTCTCTCCGGATCCCCATACAGCTTTAATGCCAATTCCACTGCCAAATGCTATTGCCCGACCATTACGATCTTTTTTCCCAAGGGCACGAGATAAGATATCATCATGCCTATTAGGAACAAATTTTCCATCAGCTTGTTGCTTTCTCCAATTATCCTACACAAAGACTTCAAGTTAGAAAACTTTGGTTGCAATACATAAACTTAACAAAATATATTAAAAATTAAAATAAAGACTTATTATATACTTACAATGGATTCTTTCACCTCTTTTGTTTTCTCATCCGGCAAATAAGGATTTCCCTTATCATCTTCTATTGATCTTGCTAGAAGCCAAGCATATGTCCTATCCGGCAAACCAGACACAACCGAAGAACAAGATGAAGTACTAGATGCTGAAGATGCTGTGGGAATATACCCTTTTCTACGCCATACAATATTCATTTCGCCATATGATTTGGCTCCTAAATGGTGAGGGTATTCGTTGAAAGATTGGCTTTGTCTTGCCTTCTCACTGATTTCCTATTTTCACGAGCATAAATGGAGAATAGTACATAAGAAGCCGTTAACAAAGTATTAATAACATGCATGATCATTGATATTAATACACACACAAACCTTAAAATCATCTGTACTATGCTCCTCCACAAATGTTTTCCACATATCTTCAGATATGAAATCATAGAGTACATACGACATTCTTTTCTCCTTTGGCATATTCCTAGTACATGTGATCCAACCACTGACCAATTTTGTTTTAAAATCTCTCAAACACTTATCACAAGTGCGTAGGACCTTTTTTTCTTGTCTTCATCTTCTTCGATTTGAAACTCTCTCTACAAAAAAAATAAAAAAAAAAAGTTAGTAAATAATTTCATCATATTCAAATAAATTGTTTTCATCATACTCAAATAATGTCAAAATGATCATATAATAGTATAACATTTAACATTTCATAGTGAATATTACCTTAACATCTTCCCACAAAGTGTCTTTTATTCCTTGTGGAACTTGATTCCAATCTTTATACAATATAGAGACTTTTGCACGGCTTATTTCACCAAGATGAGTTTTGTATGCTTTTGCCCACTTTCCAATGGGTCGACATAATTCATCCCATTCAAGCACCCTAGGAACCCCAAGCATGGATTTCAGGCCCTTTGAAGGACCTCTTGGCTTCTTTTTCTTCTTTTGAGAGTCGGTTGTTTGTTGCTCTGATTGTGATTGATTGTGTGGCTCATCTTCCTCACCTTGCGAAGACATGGAACAATTATGCATATCCTCATCCTCCATTATTACTTACCTGAAAAAAAAAGACATAAATAAATTAAGACATCGATTTGTATCATTTATAAATTATAAACGTGTACACATAACAATAATAAGCAATTTATGCAATTAGTAACACATATTGGATAAAAAAATAACACAATTCATACCTACTTCATTCTTCTCTTTTGCGACATAAAATCCCTTCATTATGATCTTTACGTTTCAACGGTGTGTCAAAATCATCAACTATTGGAGGGATGCTCCAAACGGAAGGTGGCGACTCATTAAATTGCTCATCATATTCTTCCTCGTCCACCACATCTTCAATGCCAAGTATCCTTCTTTTACCTTCTGGAACAACTGACCATTTACAATCAGCTGGGTCAGCCATGTAAAAAACTTGTTTTGCTTGTGAAGCTAATATAAATGGATCAGCTAGATGCCCTCGTCGACCAAGATTTACAAGGGTCAAGTTCCCTTGTTCATCTTTTTTTACACCACGACTACTATCAGCCCACTTACATCGAAATAGAGGAATCTTGAAATGAACATAATCCAGCTCTATTATTTCTTCAATGATTCCATAATAAAATTTCTTCTTATCCACAAGTGTTTTATCATGTGCATTAACATACTCATATGACCAACCTATTACTTTAACACCACTATTTTGCATTGTTGACTTGTCATCTTGTTGGGTAGTGTAAAAAGAATACCCATTGATGTCGTATCCCTCATATGACATGACTTGACATTTAGCACCATATGCCAACCATCTCAATGTGTCAGATATATCGTTAGGTGTGGTGGACAGTTGGGACATCACTCGTTCCTTGAACCATGTAACGAATGAACAATTATGCTCCTTTATCAGCTGTAGATCACTTTTGGAAGGATATTTATTTTTAAGAAAAAGCATGTGCTCGTCCAAGTAAGGATGAACCTCACTAAGATTTTGCAACACAAAAAGCTCGGCCTTATTTTTCATTTCAAAGCCCATGGATATCCTTTTCCTTCCAATAGTACCTTGACCTCCAAGCCTCCCATCTTGTCGAGACTTTTGCAACCCAATTTTCTGTGAACGTGCATGATATTGAGCAACCCATGCTGCCACTTCCTCAACAACTGTTCGTTGTACAATACTAGCTTCAGGTTTGGCCGGATTCATGACTTTTCCCTTTAAGTCACCCATTTCTCGTTCAAAAGGATACATGTATCTCATACACACAGGTCCACAAAGTTTAATTTCACGTACAAGATGAATAACCAAATGAGGCATCACGTCAAAAAAAGATGGGGGAAAATACATTTCAAATCGACACATTGTCTCAAGTATATCTGCTTGCAAGTCATCTAAAATACTTGGATTTATGACCTTGCTACAGATAGTGTTAAAAAAGACACATAATCTTGTAATCATATACCTCACTTGAGGTGGCAAAATTCCTCGAATGGCAACTGGTAATAATTGTTTCATCAAGACATGACAATCATGAGATTTCATGCCACCCAATTTCAAGTCAGACATTGACACAAGTCTGCGAAAATTAGAAGAATATCCATCCGGGACCTTTAAACCATGCAATGACTCACAGAAGCTAGTTTTTTCCTTTTTAGACAAGGTAAAGCAAGCTGGGGGAAGATACCAGCGTTTTCCTCGAGATTCGGGTGCCAACTCTGAACGACCCATAGCAGCCATGTCTTTTCTTACTTTAACTCCATCCTTTGTCTTTCCTAGCATATTTAATAAAGTTCCCACAATGGCATCACATACATTTTTCTCAATATGCATTACATCTAGACAATGTCTAACTTCCAAATGTCTCCAATATGGAAGAGACCATAGCTCAGACTTCTTCTTGTAACCCCTAGTTGATTTGCTTTTGTAAGGCTTACCAAACTCATTCTCAATGTCTTTGACCCGCTGGTAAACCTCACTTGCATGTAAAGGGCCACGGGCTTCTCTCAACTCCACTTTTCCATTAAAAGCATCCTTATTGAATCGAAAAGGGTGGTCTTCAGGAAGATGTCTGCGATTATCCATGTATACATGCTTGCCACAATTGTCTAGGCGTAATGCCTCCAAATCATCTTCACAAATGGGGCAAGGAGTTGTTCCCTTCACAGTGTACCCCGACAAATTCCCATAAGCTGGGAAGTCATTTATCGTACAAAAAATCATGGCACGTAAAGTGAAATTGGTTTTACTATATGCATCAAACATTTGGACACCTTCATTCCATAACAATTTCAAATCTTCAATGAGAGGCGCTAGATACACATCAATGTCATTTCCAGGTTGTTTAGGCCCAAATATTAGAAGGGACAACATAATGTATCTAGACTTCATGCATAACCAAGGAGGCAAATTGTAGATAGTTAGAAGAACCGGACAAGTGCTATATTGGGTACTTAGTGTCCCAAATGGGTTCATTCCATCTGTACTAAGACCAATCCTAAGATTTCGGTCTTCTTGACCAAAGTCCTTGAACTTTCGATCAATGTTCCTCCATTGCGGGGAATCAGCCGGGTGCCTCATTAACCCATCTTTCTTCCTCCCATCAGCATGTCACCTCAATAATTTTGCAGTTTTTTCATCTGAGAAGAGTCGCCTAAATCTCAGTATAATTGGAAGATACCATAATACCTTCGCCGGAGACCCTTTCTTACACAACTCACCAGTATCATTCATCTTGTAACGAGAAACTCCACACTTTGGACACTCATGCAAATCAGCATACTCTTTTTGATACAACACATAGTCATTGGGACAATCATGTATCTTCACATATTCCATACCCAAAGGGCACATAAGTTTCTTGGCCTCATAAGTGGAGTTTGGAAGTTCATTCCCTTCGGGAAACATTTCTACTAAGGCTTCCAACAACTGCGTAAAACCCTTGTCGGTCCAATAATTGCTCGCCTTTAAGTTGAATAACTTCATAATAGCACCAAGTTTAGTGAATTTTGTACAACCAGGACATAACGGGGTTTCTGCAGCTC
The DNA here is from genome assembly GCF_948465745.1 of Chenopodium album. NCBI lineage: Eukaryota > Viridiplantae > Streptophyta > Magnoliopsida > Caryophyllales > Amaranthaceae > Chenopodium > Chenopodium album. The sequence goes on from NC_137847.1 coordinate 19,675,835, forward strand.
TTAGAATACTATCATATGTCTGGGGACACTCTGTGAAATGATCTTCAACATCATGCATCATTTCATCTATCCTGTCCTTCTCCATTTCACTCTCACTTTCAACACCAATATCAGCTATATCGATATCCTCACCTTGGTGTTAATTATCATCATCACAATGATTCTCATCTTCCCTTGGGAAATAACTAGAATTGCCTCAATATATATGCTCTCACCATGCCATGTCCACCTTGTGTAGTTTTCTTTAAACCCACGACGAATTAGATGATCTTTAATATCATCTATATCACGATATCCCCTCGAATTATTACAGTCACAACAAGGACAAAGAATAATCTTTGATTTATTCTCTGTTTGATGTTTTAAGGCAACATCACTAAACTCTTCAATTCCTCGTAAAAAACTTGTAGAATTTCGTTTACCATACATCCAAATTCAATCCATTTTCAACCACTGAATAAAAAAATTAATTTTAAGATAATGTGTATGTTTTCTAACATATATAGCTCCTTAACCATAAACAAGAATATAAGGCATCAAACATTTTCATTCAAATTTTATCTCATGTAAATGCAATGACATGATCCAACAAGGTCCTTATCACTCCAACCTAACCCATTGTTGAATGTCCTATCTAACTAATAACTACTTGTAAAGTTTGGTTCTAAAGAAAATCCAGCAGCATTTCCCTACAGTTCTCCAAGCACACAATGTAGATAATCGGCTATCTACATATGTAACCAGAGAACGATCGGGAAATAGTGAGCCATGATCTTCTTAGACCCAAAAACTGTTCAAGTAGTTATCACCTAAATGAGATAGAACATTCAAGAACAGTCCCAAACCGGGGACTATTCAAGACTTACTCCTAATGAGTAAGCCCTGAACGGGTATCTAAGCCATTGATGCAAGTATTGTTGCAATTTTAATCAATTATATCACAATTAAAAATCTCATACAATTCACAATCATTATACCAACCACAAAAAATAAGTTAATACAAAGAATGGTTCAAATATATATACCACAAGTGAAGACAATCTCGTATGTATACTACCGCCTTAATTGTTTGTCCACAATCAGAACCTCGAGCAACTTGTGGAATTCACTTCCGCATAATTAAGAACCTGCCATATAAAATTACATATATTAAACCAACAATAATCAATCATACTATAAAATATTTTCTAATTAATTCTATCGACAAATAAAATTAAATATATTAAACCAACAATATTCAATCATACTATAAAATATTTTCTAATTAATTCTATCTACAAATAAAATTACATATATTAAACCAACAATATTCAATCATACAATAAAATATTTTCTAATTAATTCTATCTACAAATAAAATTACATATATTAAACCAACAATATTCAATCATACTATAAAATATTTTCTAATTAATTCTATCTACAAATAAAATTACATATATTAACCCAATTTTCTGTGAACATTTTTTTAATTTTTTTTTTTTGAGAAAATGAAAATATTGAACATAAATAGAAGGAATCTTACCTTAGGTGAAATTGACTTCACAAATTCAACAATGTCGAGCCTAAATGCAGTTGATTTGGGCAAACAATGGTCAAACTGCTACACTAATCAAACTTCAATTATAAGGCAGTATTTTGCTCGTCCATCCTCGGATTTTTGGGGGGGCAAAATTATTCAAGTAATTCACTCAAAAATTCAATTATAAAGGCATTAATTCACTCAACGGATACCTGGGGTTTTAATTCGATTTTTATGCTCGAAATTACTCGAATTGATGCTCGAATTTGCTCAATTTTTTTGCTCGAATTTGCTCGTATTTGCCCATAATCGAATTTCTGGGGTTTTTTTTGTTGTTTTGCTCGAATTCTTGGGGTTTCTTAGGTTTTTTTTGTTGTTTTGCTCGAAATTGGGGGTTTCTAAACCTAAATTTTTTCAGATTATGGGTGTTGTCAACATTGCGGTTTGGTTGTTGAATTTGTGGGGGTTTTTTTGGTCGAATTTATGGGGGTTTTTGGATCAAATTTCTGGGGTTTTTGGGTCGATTTTCTGGGGGGTTTTGGGTCGAAATTCCTTGAATTTCAAGGTGATTTATTCTTGAATTTCTTGGGGTGTATGGGTCGAATTCCTGGGGTTTTTTTTCTCGAATTTCTGGGGTTTTTTTGCTCGAAATTCTGGGTGTTTAGCTGTAGGAAATCGCTGTGCTTGGAAGATAGGAGTAGTAACTATGTTTTTTGTTTTAGTAAAAGGAAGGCAGCTAGCAACTGGAATCCGAAATAAACGTAAATGCAACAGAGTCATTTGCGTCACTCAACTAATAAAATGTGACGCAAATAACTCAAATTTTAATGCTGGACATTACTTATTTGAGTCGTTTATTAATTAAAGGAGTGACGCATTTAATTCTATTACTCATTTGCGTCACTTGTCACTAAATGAGCGACGCAAATAACATTATTATATGCGTCGTTTCATTAATTAAGAGCGACGCAAATAACAGAAAGCTAAAATGTATCTGACTTTTGCATCGCTTCTTGGTTAATGTGCGACGCAAATCACTTTTAAGGATGCTAAAAAATAACATTTGCTTCGTTCTTTTGTATGAGTGACGCAAATAAGGCGACGCAAATGTACGTTTTTCTACTAGTGCCCCCAAGCTAAAAGGAAGCATTGTCCTCAATGCGAGAAAAGGGAAAAGAATCACATCAAACTGTTTTTTGAATTTTTTTCATTTTCTCTCTTTTTTTATGTAATTTTCATTATATCAAAGCAGTTGTCCTCACCTCTTTTAACTTTGGACGACTTTTTTGATTTTGCATTTATTATTTCCTTGCCTTTTTCTAACTTTGGACGGCTTTTTCGATTTTATTCATTTGCCATTATTCAGAATATATACAAAAGACGAGTTTGCTTACAAATAAAACCAATTTTCAACTCTATAGACCACAAACTCCAAAAGCATGACCATTTGCTTTAGAAAAACAAATTATGGAACAAAAAGAAACAAAAGGGTCAAAGTTCTAAAGATGTGGCTTGAAAAGAAGGGGAATGGCTCAAATGGTTAGCAAGATGGCAAATGTAAACCCAATGAACTAAAAAGAAAGAAGAAATACCTAGAAATGAAAAATTACCACCCCGAAAAATGGCCTTTGTCCTTCCTAGTTGGTTCGGTCTCGTGTTTGAGAATTATGAGTCAAGATTCAAGATTAGGGATGCAAAGGTGGAGGATCCATGCCGCACAAACAAAAATGATGAAGGCTTGAAAAAGAGAAATCCTCACACGCTTGTAGCAAAAACTTAGTAAAGGTGTCAAATCCACCAAAGGAAGCAACTCCATCTTACCACAAACCAAAAGAATCCGGCTTCAAGGCACCAAAAGGTCTAAACCGCTACCTTAGCATACCTTATCCTAAATTCAACCAAAGATACTCTCAAACCGTTCAAACCATTGTATTTAGGAAGAAAAATAGCCAATGTGCAAGTTAAAGTGGTACTAAGTCCAAAGTAAAAGAAAAAAGATGAAGAAATAAAAGCAATGCCTAAAAAAAAAACATTTTATTCATATTCACAAAAACAAGTTTTGTTAGGTTTTTTTTTCTTATTTATTTTTATTTATAATATTATTTTTACAAGAAAATAAAGGGACTAAAAACAAAATAAAGAGAATAAAAAGAAAAGAAAAGAGTAAGAAAAAGAGAAAAGGAAAACATGAAGGAAGAAGAAAACAAAAGAAAAAGAAAAAGAAGAAAAGGAAAAATGAAATGAAATATAGAAAAGGAAATGAGAAGTAGAAAGCAATAAGGAAGTAATGCTAACACACATAAATCCCAATCAAGAAACAAGTGAACATTCAGCCATAACGCCAATGTTCCCAAACACACTAGGGTGTTAAAAAGCAAACATCCTCGAACCATTCAACTTCTCCTAGAACTAATCCTTGACTAAGCAACCAAGAAAAGAAAAAGAAAAGAAATAGAAAGATCTCACCGGGCGCCAAAGCTAATTCACATTAAACAAGGCAAAAGAGCACCTTTATTAATCGGTCCTTATGATTTATGGCAATCATGTCCTTATAGCACAAGAAACGGTGCTTTAAATCAATCTACACACTAATCTCAAGTGGTCATTAATCGTCCGTCATTTAAATGACCTTGATTAGGAAAAAATTTCGATTATAATATTCAATATTCACTTAATAAGTATTGTATTATCCAAGACTGATCTTAATACCCCATTTTAAATATTCTCATAATTGAATGGAATCAATATTTAATCCTAAACCACAATTAAATAGAAACAGAGTGATAAAATTGCATGAAATTAAATTACTCCAAAACTTGAATGGTTCATCGTAGTGTCTTACATTAAAACGTTCAAAATTAATTAAAACACTAAACAAGGAAATCAAAGCCAATCTCCAATGAGCCTAATTCCTATTGCCTCAACGTGCTTGTTGTGCTTCACTTGAGGCAGAGGTTTAGTAAGTGGATTGGCTACATTGTCATCTGTTCCAACTTTACAAATTCTGATTTCACCCTCTGACTTCCTTTCCCTTATCATGTGTAATCGCCGCTTGACATGTTTTACCTTATGATGTTCCCTTGGCTCTCTAGCTTGAGCAATAGCTCCATTATTGTAACAATAGAGGGCTATTGGACCCTTGATGGAGGGTACAACATCAAGTTCACTAACAAACTTACGAATCCAAACTGCCTCCTTAGCCGCTTCAGCAGTTGCCAAGTATTTAGCTTTAGTTGCAGAATCTGCAGTTGTGCTCTGCTTGGCACTCTTCTAACTAAACGCTCCTCCATTTAGATAGAACACATATCCAAATTGTGATTTGAAATCGTCTTTGTTTGTTTGGAAGCTTGCGTCGGTATAACCATCAACAACTAATTCATCTTAGCCACCATTACTAAGAATTTATCCTTATTCCTTTTCAGGTACTTTAGGATATTCTTGGCCGCATTCCAATGCGCCTCTCCTGGGTCTGATTGGTATCGGCTCGTAACACTGCTTTCATCCTTTCTCGTTCATCAGGTGTCTTTGGACACTGCTTCTTTCTTAGGGTTATGCCACATGACATGAGTAGGTGACCTCTCTTCGCCTCTTGCATGTTAAATCGAGCTAGTACCTTATCAATGTAAGTATTCTGGCTCAATCCAATCATCCTCTTAGATATATCCCTTTAGATCTTGATCCCCAATATGTACTGAGCCTCTCCCAAGTCTTTCATTGAAAAACATTTTCCAAGCCATGCCTTTATAGATTCTAGCATCGGAATACTGTTTCCAAAGAGCAATATGTCATCTACATATAAGACTATGATGGTGATGTCGCTCTCACTAACCTTCTTGTAAACACAAGACTCATCTGGATTCTAGATAAAGACAAACTAACTGATTGTTTCATCGATTTGCAGATTCCAACTTTTGCTAGCTTGCTTTAGCCCATAAATGGACTTTTTAAGCTTACACAATTTCCCAGCATTGTTTTGGTCAACAACACCTTCAGGTTGTGTCATATACACATTTTCTTCCAAAATAACATTGAGGAAGGAGGTTTTGACGTCCATTTGACTTATTTCATAATTGTAATATGCAGCAATTGCTATGATGATCCGAACGGATTTAAGCATTGCGATCGAAGAAAAGGTTTCATCATAATCAATACCATGAATTTGCCTGTAACCGTTTGCTACTATTCTAGCTTTGTAAATGAATACATTTCCATGTTTTTCTGTTTTGAATTTGAAAATCCACTTACATTCGATAGGTGTGTAACCTTCAGATAAGTCAACCAAGTCCCATACTTTATTTTCAAACATGGAATCCATTTACCAGAGTTGGAGCTCACCATCTCTTGCTTGTAGGTTGTCGGTTCGTCTCCATCCACTAGCAGGATGTCTTGATTCTCGGTTAATACGACACCAAGATACTGTTTTAGTACTTTGACTATTAATTTTGTTGGGGTTTGGAAAGTCTGACTTTCCGCGGAACAAAACCCGACCCCAAGACCCGCTCATAATTAATATAACTAAATGACATAAATAACAAGAAAGAGAAAAGACCATCTTACCCTAGTCGCGTGCTTTGCACACACCACGGAGTTCTTATTAGAAAAGCCGATTCTTACAAGTGCAAAGACCTTCTACGGTATCCACCCGTAACCCGACTTGATCAGTCGTTTACTCGGAGTTTAGCCGATTCGGACCAAAACACTACTCGAGTATTATGTGAACTTAAAGGTTTTCTCTCAAATGGAGATGCCTTTTTGAGTTATCACTCAAGTGATTTTCTCCAATTCCAAAGGTGGGTATTTATAGAGGATGTCATACAAGAATTCCACTCTCCTATCAATGTGGGATGGTTGGTAAAATCAATTTTCTTATTTTATTTTTAAATCAAAAATAAAAAGAAAACTCAAACAAATAATTGATTAACAAGTGGCAATCACAGAAGGAGAGGGTAGGTAAGGACGACAAGGGGAGGCGACCATTTCCTTCCTCTCCAAGCTTCCCCTTTGTTGCCCTTCTCTAGCCACACGAACCTACGGGCTGCGCCACGTGGCGCGTCCTGCCTTGGATGCCAAGGCAACCTTGCTGGCGCCTAAGCCCTTGGCTGGGCTGCGTGTCTAGGCTGCTTGGCTGGTCGCTAGCAAGCGTGGCCCAACAAGTGTGCCTTGCTTGATAGTAGGCCGTAGCTGGGCGCTGCTTGCTTGGCGCGCCAACAGTAGCATGCTGGGCTCTCACCATCCCGCACATGCGCACAGCAAGCCACGCACGCAATGCAGGCTGCTGCTACTACTTGTGCGTGGCTTGTGCTGCTAGCCTTGCTAACATTGCGCCAGCAGCTTGCTAGCCATGCGCACCTAGCACTCTAGCCATAGTGCGGTGTGAATGCTAACACCATTGCCCCTAGCACTCGGTTTGCTCGGGGCATTCCGATGCTAGGGGTATTTTTGTAATTTTTTGATTAATTATAGATTTTACCGCCTCGTCTTTTATTAATTTTACTCGACTTGCGACGCTCCTAGCTCGATTTCCGACGTCAAAATTCATAATACTCAAGCTACTCATTAATTAAATTCGGATTAATTCATCGTATCAGATCGTAAGTTGCTTGGGTGTGACCCGAAGGGTTCAGTTAAGATTAAGCTGTAATATTAATTATGGATTAATATTACTAATCGGATGCGGCCTCCAACTAGGCATTCCGATCACTTGACCTTACTGAATAATTAGCTTTCTAATAATTCTGAACCCTCTATCGGAATAATATACTTGTTCAAAGGACACCATTCCTATCAATCTCCCACTTGTCCTTCCAGAAAAGTGCGGTTTTTTTGTATAGCCTATTTCCTATGTCACTTAATGTCTCTTCATGAACCATAAGGTAAGATTATTCGTCATCCTTATTACTTTTAGAAGTGTTTCTCGAAATCTGAGTCCAACTGTCAATAAGCAGATGATTTATAAAAATCTATCTGAGCACGGCCATGCATTTTACAGTCTTACTCTTCGAGAGGCCTTGTAAACAACAAATACATGTTCCCTATTGTTAGTAGGGGGACATTCCCAGTCTTGTATTGTCAGCCTCTCTTACTAAGAGGACCTAGTTGCCGAGTGTTGCTGTTACAATCTCCATGTACGGCAGTGATGCGTGGTAATCTAGGTCGTTGAAAACTAAAGCACCACCAATCAAACAATTAAGAAAATCAAACTTATTCCTAGTATAGGACAAGTCCGAGTCGAACCACGAGGAATGAGAGCGAGATTGCTATGGTTTATGGTCAAGCTACTTCAAAGAATGAGAGGTGAAGTGAATTGAATTGTAACTAAGGTATCAACTAGCTAATCAAGTCAAAGAAAATCAATATACTAAACACTAGGGATTAAGGTTCCACATGCAAGCTCAATGATTATACCAATCGATGAAGAACTCAATTGATTCAAATGTTGCAAAGGACAAACAATAGTTGCAATTAATAGAATTCAAGTGGTATCTCCTATAAGTCAAGCTAGGGTTCACTCTGAATGACTAACTAGGAAAATTACAATCATATTCAACCAATTAAAGAAATTCTCAAATAAAGGGTTCATGTCATTGAAATTTGCTATGCAATCTAGATTAATCATCTAGGTTGATCACTCCTAATCAAATTAATCACATGCACAACTATGTCAACCAATTTTTGCAACAACTCAATCATCCAAGGATCATCAACTAGCAAAAATCATCAATCAAGCATGCTTCCCCTTCTCCCTAGCTACTAATCTACTCACAAATCTTAATGGAATTGAAAAACAAAGCAAATTTAATTACAAACATCATCATTTCAAGCTTAATCAAAGAGAAAATCAAATTCAACAAATTCTCAAACCAAAGATCAACAATCAAATCAAACATTCAAGAATTAAAGGAAAGAGCAAGCAAAAGTAAATTCAAAGAAAGAAATTCTCACTAATTTTCATTGATTGAAGAAGAAATCCAAGCTCAAAGATGTAGTTTGAAGTACAAAACAAGTAATCTAAACTTTCTCTCTCTACTTTCTCTCTCTACTAAATGTGGAAATAAAATCTCAAGTACATATAAATCGTCATCCCCTAAAAAAGGAAAAGTCAAGGGGTGTTTATAATAAATTTAGCGAAGAGGTTTAAAGTAGGGCCGTGCGCACGCACCACCAGCCGTGCACACGCACAACAGGGTCTGCACGCGCACACCTCTACTGTGGTGTTGCGGCGTACACGGCTCCTCTTGCTCGCACGTAGATCTTTGTGCGAAGCTATGTTCTCAGCGCTCTCGTGCATCCCTATCGTCGGCGCTCTCGTGATGATGCCCGCGAGAAAGGCAGCCCTTGATCTTCAAATATTTGTGCTTTCATACCTAGAATCAATGAGGGCGCAGCTGTGAGAGCGCAACAAATAAAACTTTGAAACTTCACTAAAGAAAATTCAAGTAAAAGTAAGAGAGAAAGAAAAATGAATAGAAACTAAATTAAAATAGCTAAATAAGAACAAAAATCATGAAAAACTCATAAAAGTGAATGAAAAACCAAAATGAGTTATAAAGACGATAAATAAAAGAAAACTAGAATGATTTTATGAAAATAAAGCAAGAAAATATAGAAAAAGGAATTAAAAGCTACTCTATTGAACGCCATAAATGACGCTCATCAGGCAGACGTTTGACTAACATTAAAATGGACTAGTACTCAAACAAGAAATCTCATAATACTCATGGTCGAGGAAAGAGGTTTCGATAGCCATAATGAGAAGTATACTTATGACGATTTATAAATCTCTTAAAGTATTCTCATAGGTCGATCCGGTATGGTTCTAAACCAATACCTGTGCAAATGATTGATGACAATTAAGTCCTTGTAGCACTAGAAACAGTGCTATAAATCAAAATACAATCTAATCTCAAGTGGTCATTCATCATCCATCATTTAAATTACCTCGATTGAAGATAATTTTTAATTATAATATTCAATGTTCACTTAATAGGTGTTTCTTTCTCCAAGACTAGTCTTGATACCCTATTTTGAATATTCTAAGAAACGAATGGACTCAATATTTACTTCTAAACCACAACTAAATAGAAAAAGAGTGAAAAAATTGCATGAAATTAAATTACTCCAAACTTGAATGGTTCATCGTAGTGTCTTATGTTAAAAGGTTTAAAATTAATTAAAACACTAAACAGGGAAATCAAACCCAATCACCAACGTGCCTAATTCCCATAGCTCAGCGTGCTTGTTGTTCTTCACTTGAGGTAAAGGTTTAGAAAGTGGATTGCCCAAATTATCTTCCATTTCAACTTTACAAATTCTGATTTCTCCTTGTGACTTCCAAACCCTTACCATGTGAAATCACCACTTGAGATGTTTGACTTTCTGATATTCCCTTGGCTCTCTAGCCTAAGCAATAGCTCCATTGTTGTCACAATAAAGGGCTATTGGACCCTTGATGGAGGGTACAACATCAAGTTCACAAACGAAGTTACAGATCCAAACAGCCTCCTTAGCCACTTCAACAGCTGCCAAGTACTCGACTTTAGTTGTAGAATCTGCAGTTGTGCTCTACTTGGCAATCTTCCAACTTAACGCTCCTCCATTTAGATAGAACACGTATCAAAACTGTGATTTGAAATTGTCTTTGTCTATTTGGAAGCTTGCATCGGTATAACCTTCAACAACTAATTCATCTGAGCCACCATATACCCGGAATTTATCCTTGTTTCTTTTCAGGTACTTTAGGATATTCTTGGCCGCAGTCCAATGCGCCCCTCCTGAGTCTGATTGGTATTGGCTCGTAGCACTCAAGGCATACAATACATCTGGCCTAGTGCATATCATGGCATACATGATCGATCCAATAAGCGAAGCATATGGAATCTGATTCATCCTTTCCTGCTCACCGAGTGTCCTTGGACACTATTTCTTGCTTTGGGTTATGCCATGTGACATGGGTTGGTGACCTCTCTTATCCTCCTGCATGTTGAATCGAGCCAGTACCTTATCAATGTAAGTACTCTGGCTCAATCCAACTATCCTCATAGATCTATCCCTATAGATCTTGATCCCCAATATGTACTAAGCATCTCCCAAGTCATTCATTGAAAAACATTTTCCAAGACAGGCCTTTACAGACTCTAGCATCGGAATGCTATTTCCAATGACCAATATGTCATCGACATATAAGACTAGGAAGGTGATGTCACTTCCACTGACCTTCTTGCAAACACAAGATTCATCTAGATTCTTGATAAAGCCAAACTTACTGATGGCTTCATCGAGTTGCAGATTCGAACTTCTGCTGGCTTGCTTTAGCCCATAAATGGACCTTTTAAGCTCACACACTTTCCCAGCATTGTTCTGGTCGATAAAACCTTCAGGTTGTGTCATAGACACAGTTTCTTCCATAATTTCATTGAGGAAGGTGGTTTTGACGTCCATTTGCCATATTTCATAATTGTAATATGCAGCAATCGCTAGGATGATCTGAACGGATTTAAGCATTGCGACACGAGAAAAGCTTTCATCATAATCAATACCATGAATTTGCGTGTAACCTTTCGCTAACAGTCTAGCTTTGTAAATGAATACATTTCCATCTTTGTCGGTTTTCAATTTAAAAATCCACTTACATCCGATAGGTGTTTAACCTTTGGGTAAGTCAACCAGGTCCCATAATAGATTTTCAAACATGGAATCCATTTCAGATCTCATCGCCTCTTTCCATTTTATAGAGTCGGAGCCCACTATCGCTTGGTTGAAGGTTGCCGGTTTGTCTCCATCCACTACCAGGATGTCCTGATTCTCGGTTAATACGACACCAAGATACCTATTAGGTTGAGACCTTGGCCTCTGCGTCCTACGTAGGGTAACAGACTGAGTATTTTCATTGTCGGTTTGACGTTGTACATTTTGACCAACGTCAACAGATGCTGTTTGAGCAATTTGACTTTGTTGTTTATCCTCTTGAACATCATCCTGTTCGATTTTCTTCCCACTTGTCATTTTTGAAAGGTGTTTCTTCCCCAAAAAGACACCATCGCGAGCTACAAACACTTTGTAGCTCGGATATTTTGTAGAAGTAATACCCTTTGGTTTCTTTTGGGTAGCCCACAAAGAAAATTTTGTCAGATTTGGGGTGAAGTTTGTCAGAAATTAATTTCTTGACATATGCTTCGCATCCCCATATCTTTAGAAAAGACAACCTTGGCGTTGGATGTCGGGTTGTTAGATCAAAAGACTATAAAAGTGATTGTTTTAAAAGTCTTGTTTATATGTTTTATGGCATGACACTTTATCCAAATGTGCTTTCTTTAGACAAACATGTTTATAATGTTAATGATACCACAAAAGAAACCTAAGACCGTTGAGTCAAATCAGAAACACTTGTGGCATTGCCGTCTTGGCCACATTAACATCAAACACATCAAGAAAATTCTACAAGAAGGTATTCTTGACTCATTCGATTTTAAATCGTTTGAAAATTGCGAAGGATGTCTATTAGGCAAGATGATAAAGCAGCCATTCTCCAAGTTGGGAGAAAGGGCATGTGACATATTAGGCCTAATACACATTAATGTATGTGGTCCAATGAGCATAACCGCAAGGAACGGTTATCGATATTTTATCACGTTCACGGACAACTATAGCAGATATAAATATGTCTATTTTATGTCGAACAAATCTGAATCATTTGAAAAATTCAAAGAATTTCATAGTGAAGTTGAAAATAAGCTTGGAAAGTAAATCAAAGCCCTTCGATCGGATCGAGGTGGTGAATACTTAAGTCATGAATTTGATGACCATGTGAAATAACATAGTATACATTCAGAATTGACACCTCTAGGAACTCCACAATGGAACGGAATATCCGAAAGGAGTAATCAAACCTTGTTAGACATGGTACGATCAACAATGTGTGTTAGCGATCTTCCTATCCTCTTTATGGGGACATGCACTTTTAACCACGACACTCACACTGAACCGTGCTCTGTCAAAAGCTGTAGAAAAGGCTCCATATACATTATGTACGAAGAAACCTTCTAGGTTGTCTTTTCTCAAGATTTGGGGTTGCGAAGTGTAGACACCCATTTGTGTCTCCCCAAAACCAAACCCAGTGATAAATGCCTTTCGCGTCGGAACCATAATCGAATGAGGTGAAAGTGGTTGAAAGTCAAGTGTTGCGGTTTAGTTTTATTAAAATTCTCTTCTCTCTGTTTGAAAATAGCCAAACCAGTTTAGTTTGGTCCATGATTAAGGTCCAATAATAGTGTAGTTGGATGGGGCTCGAAAAGACCTTTCCAACGATATATTATAAGCCCAATTCCGATGAATATTGAGGAGGTTATGGCCAAAATACTAAATTGGGCCCGGTTAATTATTTACATACGGCCCAATGATCTAGAGGAGGGCCCAATGTTAATTATTATTCCTAAAATCATTAGGATTAATTGTAATTTTCTGGAAGTTTCTAGAAAGTTCTTTTTAATTCTAATATTATTAGATTTAATAATTATTTGTTTTAAATAGACTTTTATTTGGAGTAAAACATTATTTTATTATCTTAAAAAATACGTATTTTATCTTCTGTACGGATTCCGTAGATCAAGTTGATTAAAGATCGGATTCTGTGTGAAGAAAATGCGCTAATACAGGTTGTCGCCAAACGAAAAGTCTGTCACCACGCGACAGACCCTGTCGCCTCGCGACAGACCTTGTCGCGTCGCGATAGAGGCTATCCCTGGTGACAGCGTGTAGTTTTATTCCTTATCAAATTCTGTATTTTTCCGGACTATTTTCATTATAAATAGGGTCCCGAACTTCTGTTTTCATATCATCAACTCTCATCATCAATTCTCTCTATTCTCTCTCTAAGCAATATAGCTTATTCTTTCTCTCTATTTCTAAACCAACCTTTTTACAAACAATATTCCGCATTCACAAGACTTAGAGTCTCTTAGCCAAGTTCGAAGTTGCCTTCGCCCTAGACGTGCAAGGTTTCATAATTTCTGAGGGTTTGGTCCAAAACTAGTCAAAACTTTATTTAATTTGATTTTAATTTAATTATTTAATTGTTCTTTGTTATTTTCATTGAAGTTTACTAACTTGTGTATTTTGTTGTTAGAAAGAGGTACGAGGCTTCAAAGTAAGTAGATTAGCTTACTCCCTATTTTATTAACAATGTAGAAAGCATGCTTATTATTGTTTTATGATTCCTAGTATCATGTTAGGATGTTTAATATTCCTAGTATCATGTTAGGATGTAATTTTATGCTTTCTAGTGTCATGTTTAGGATGCCTTTGCTCTTTTCTAATATCATATTATCATGTTAGTACCATGTTAGGTTTAAAGCTTTGATCTTTATCGCTTAGTGACATGCTAGGATTTGTTATTAATCTTGTTAGTATCATGCCTAGGATCTTGCTATTATATTTGAGCTTTATTATGCCTTATCATGCTATTATCATCGTTATTATTATTTATTGCTTATTATTATGTTGCTTGATATATTTTATCGTTATTGCTTGATCACACCTTTTATGATCGTTAAAGGGAATTTGTACTTGAAATCACGCTTAATAAGATAATTATTAATTTAGTTTAGGCTAATGTGATTTTAACTCAAGTGATCGCCAATAATAGATTTATTTGTGCATTAATATTCAACCAACATAGATTAAACAGGGTAGGTTTAATATAATGTTTATATGTTATTCGAAAAGCGCACATGAATACGAGCAGAACAAAGTAGAGGCCTATTTTATAGGGCAGGTCCTTTCTTTTGTAGATTGGATTCGTACCCTCATCCCCGGACCATGTTTTGTTCAAGACCTTATGGAGTTGATGGTCCTTTTGGATTGTCCTTTGGGTTTACAAGTTCCTAAAACTTGTTGGCGACTCTTTTGCTCTCTTTTCCTTCCCTTTGGAACGCTACCGTACTTTAGTTTATGATCACAGTGGGGTTCAAGTTTGGGATCATGATGCTTGAAATATTCCCTACAGTTTTTGGCGACTCCACTGGGGAGGATTTCTATTTATATTCCTGAAATTTATTTTGGCAATTATTTAGAATGAGCGGATGAGACTCGAAAAATTCTAAGTATTTCATGTGCGTGATTTGATTAACATCATTGTCATATGCATTAAAAGGTTCTCATGGGAGAGCCCCATGAGTCAATACCTAGGAATTTTACACGTAGGAAATTTGAGAAATATCTTTCATGACTAGAATCGAAAAGATGATGCGAAATCTGGAAAATTCTAAGAACACAGAAACTTGCCAAGGCATGTAGGAACTAGCGTCTAGAAAACAGGGCTTGTCGCCCGTAAAAAGTTTCTGTCGCCTGGCGACAGTTCTGTCGCTTGGCGACAGAAGCTTTTTTGCGGCAACAGTCCCTGTAGTCTGGCGCCAAGTTCTTCCAATACTGAGCCAGGGGTCTGCCTTCTTGTTTTGACCATTTCGAGCATTGTTGGCTTGATTTTACTTATTGATTGAGTCCTTTTCTCACTTTTCTGAACCCATATGTGTTCTACATATGGATATAACCCTCTGGGGGTTCCTGCTTCACCTGCCCAATGGAATATCCCATTATCATGTGCAAAGTTCAAATTTGGGTACGTGCAAAGTTTGTGAATCCACCAAACCATGGAGTCGAGTTCGATTTCATCACGAACTCGCGGAATCCTGTCCATTTGCTCCACCCCTCACGGTAGGCTTGTGCGCAATGCATATGGATTCATAACCATGGACCTTTTTGACTTAGCCCATATCCTTGAACTTTAGAGAACTAGAGCCATGGTTAGGTTGCAAACTCATTGCATCATATTGTGACTATGTGAACTACTTGTGCATTATTTGCTTGTGCATAGCTTATATGTGACTAAACTAACCGTTTGGTTTGACCTGTATTTGTAAATAAGTCTAAATAAACTAACCAATGACTAAAGAACTTTGTTTGATTAATTAATTAATTAATTTGAACTAATAAAAAAGCCTAAAGTCGAGTCATAATTCTTTTTAGTCAACCCGGATTTTTATTCCCGTATACTGCACATGCGTCAACTTCTTTTGGTCATAGCCGGAGTTCTAGGAAGAACCACGAGTCGTACAACCTATGGATCTGTAGCCCTGGGTTTTATATTTAATTAGGCGTTAGTTTCGTCCCTATCAGAGTCACAGATTAAAAGTTATGACTAAAATACCACAGCCTGTCCATTTTAATGCACATACGTGAAGTCTTAACTTAGTCTTTACTTGAGTCTAGTCACATAGTCTAGCCACATGGTCATGAAACAAGTCTTAACATGTCACCTACACTCATTAGTCTTAGCACACACATAACATGTTTGTGACACTATGACCATGTCTTAGGTTCATGCATGAGTCGTTCTTCCGTCATTTGAGTTGGGGGTCCATTCTATTCTTAATTCTTCCATATTTCTCCATCTCCATCATCTTCCCACTTACTACATTCTCTCCCCATGCATATCATACTTCTCACTCTTCCATAATATTTTCCCATATATTCCATGTTGAATGAAGCTTGAGTCAAAATAATTGGTATAAAACTTATCCCTAACTTCCCTTTCTACAGTACTTGGTCAAGGAGAGAAGGACGATTAATAAAGGACAACACTTTCATTCAAGTAGCACTTTTTGACAAACCGGTTAGTAGGAAAAGGAAAGCTAAGAAGGCAATGGCTAATTAGCTCACAAGGGGTCTCGGTGGATAAGGACCTTCTCCCGCAGAAGTTCATTCCCAATGACATCCCTAAATTTAAGCCTATGGATAACCCTTACTTTCATTTAAGAGCATTTGAAACTATAATGAATATTAAGGGGATAGACAAGAAAGCCTTTCATTCTCTATTTTCTTTGTCTTTAGAAGCTATATGTCAACAATGGTACTTTTCTCTTGATAAAGAGAAGACCTCCAATTGGGAAGAAATAAAAAATGCTTTCATCAATAGATATAAATGTAACATTCAAGTTGAAACTGACCATAGACAGCTTGAGATGCTAAGACAAAAAGAAAATGAAAGTTTCACTTCCTTTTTCAACAAGTGGAGGGAAACTTCCGCTAATATGATTGAAGTCCCTATTGAGAAGGAGTCTGTGAGGTTGTTTATCAAGAATTTACAAGAGAAGTATTCGAAGCATTTGAGATATCAACACAACTTGAACACTTTCAAGGCAGTCTACGACATAGGCATAGAGATTGGAGATGACCTTGCAAAACAAAAAGCTACTAACAATAATAACCACAGTGGCTGGAAAGGAAAGAAGAACGACAATCCTTCTTCTTCTGAAAGCACCCACTCTAGTAACAATGTTAGTACCTTTGACCTCAATGAAGTCTTAGCCATGCATAACCAAGAATCTAAGAAAGAATTAAGGAAAGAATTCACTCCTATTGGGATGAGCTATGATGTTGCCTTTGATCGACTCCATACTAAGGGGCTCATTACTCCCATTGGACCTATTCAAGACCCCGCACCTGAAAAGAGATTGCCTAGTTGGAATCAAGATGCACATTGTAAGTACCATCAAGGTAGGGGTCATACTACTGAGAGCTGTTGGAAGCTAAAGGAGGCCATCCAATATTTGATCGACAATAACAAGCTTCCTATACCTCCAGTCGGCAAGAAGAACGGGTGATGATAAAGCACAAGACAAGAGGCGAGCTTCAACGACAAGATTTCGTGACCTCTTTTTTTCTATTTCTTTTTTTTATTTCCTTTCCCCCAATAAAGTCTAGCATAGGCACCTTTCATTTTCCCCTAGTTTTTACTTTGTAGGACTTTCACTTACTTTTTTCCTTTTAATAAAATGAGCATTTTATTTTCTTGCATATGATCATTGCATTGCATTATTCAAAAAAAAAAAAATCAAGGTCGAACTAAGCACAAGGTATACCTATGATTTGAGGCACCCTTTGTAGCCATATCATATCTCTCACCCTTCAAATATATAATCCCTTTCTTGACAAACCACTTTGAGCCTTGTCTAACGATAGACCTTTCATTTTTCAACCCACTTCTACTAAGCTTGGGATGGGATGGTGTGTAACTTATGCAAGATCCAAATATGAAAGCTTGAGTGATCTCAAAAGAATAAAATAAAAATAAGTCAATGAATAAAAGTGTACAAAAGGGCAAGTGTTCCAATGTCTTTGATATAAAAATATCTTTGATAAGAACATGTCTCAGATTGCGTTTCTTATCGAGTGCTCGGTACCGTGCCTGAGAAACATGAATGCCAAGTGAGTGATAGACCGCATGATCGAGATGGCCCACACATATAAAAAAAAGGCGAATATGAAAAATGCAAAAGCAAAATAAATAGAAGAGCAAACAAAAAATAAAAGAGAGCTCAAAAGAGAGAAAACCTCAAGCATAAGGTTGCACACCTTGGGGGGTTTATTCAGGGTCTTGAGCCTTTATCCCCTTCTTCTTCAACCTTTAGCCTAACCACGTTACAATCCTTAAAAATACCTTTTCGAGGTATACACACACTTGTGCGAGGTTCGGCTAGAGCTACGTTTGGCCTGATTCCTAACGGATACGTAGGCAACCTCACATTGAGGTGCGGCCATAATAAAAATGCATTCATTTTCACATTCACACACTTACACCATGATCATGTCAAGGGATCTCCAATGCTCATCCCTATTCACTTAGAGGTAGACTTGGGGGCTTGATCCTTGCATCATTAGCCTACCTAGCCTAAGAGTCATCATTATTTGACTCTTATCAAATAATACTTTTCCATACACTTAGCCTTTGCAGCCTAACTTTAGTGTCACTTTCACACACATCACAGATACATGACCAAATAGACTTCCAATTAGGAACCCTTTGTCATGAAGTCTTAGCATAACGTTGAAGCATGCCTTATCAAAATCATTCATCATTCATCACTTATAATCATCATTGTATCAAAGTATGAAGTACTTAGCCTCCGTGCCTAAGTTACCTAAATACTTTCATAATCGAGTCAACTAAGATAGTTTAGGAGGAATTAATCCTTACACCTTGAGGGATAGTATCAAATGCATATACTTGATTAAGCTCATTCAACATGCACCATCAAATACTTCGATTCTTTTTCACTTCTTTCTTTTTCGGGAAAAGTCGGTACCCTTCACAAAGATGACAAATTTTTTTTGTTTTTTGAGTCATGTGAGTCATATACACGAGTCATGTACATTGAGTCATGTCGTGTCATATCACATCGAGTGGAGTCTAACACATGTGTCAAAAGCTTTTGAGTCGAGTCATGTCAAATCAATGAGTCAAGCAGCACTAAGCCTTAGGTCAACCCTAAGATAATAAAAGATGAGCAAAGTCCTATAGTCTAAAATATAGATGCAGGTACACTCCAGGGAGCAAGAATATTTCCGGATTTTTTCGAAAAAACCGCGAATATAGATGTATGAAACTTTTCCAAGATGAGAGAAGTTTGAGCAAAATTATATGGAGATGAAGAGCCTTAATTTGCAAAAGAATTGAGCAGATTTGGTTGTAAGGAAACGACCAAATTGAAAGTTCGGAGCGAAACCGAGCAATGAACAACAGCAACAGCGGTAGAAATGAAAAAGAAATCCGTCGCCAAACGACAAGGTTTGTCGCCTGGCGACAGAACGATATCGCGGCGACAGAAGGTTCTGGCATGCGCCAGTGCAGCGACAGAATGTGTGGCCCCGTATTGGATTTTGCGGACCTTTTACAGAAATTTCGGGTTCCTTGGTACGCCAGTTAGCCCCTCTAAGCAATTTGACATGATTTAGTAATCGGCTCGATTACAACAACAATAAGTGATCGACCTGACAAAAGATCGTCTCACTTAGCTTAAAGCGCCTAAGTATTGGCTCATCGCAAGCACCAAAGTAATGGTTCACAACGATTTCCTTGGATGGAAGAAGATTTGAAGATTCAAGATGACGAAGCCTTCAATAGGGGGCTTTAAGATTAAAAAGAGTCTATTACTTGGATTTAAGAAGGACGGTTTGAGATGAAGCGACCTTCAATAGCTTTCACTATGATTGGGGAGGTTATTATTTGAGAAGAACGATTCAAGATGAAGCGGTCTTTGATAGCTTTCGCTAAGATTGTGAAGGTTATCACTTGATTTGAGAAGATAGCACGAGATGAGCAATCTTCGACAACGCCCGCTAAGATTGTGGAAGTTGTCACCAAGATTTGAGAAGATAGCACAAGATGGGCGGTCTTCGACGACATTCACTAAGATTGTGGATGTAATACCCGAATATTTTATGATTTTATATATAGTTTATTTTTATTTATTAAATAACTTTCCTGATCTCATATTTTTATTTTAGAGTTCGGAAAGGTTTAAAACCCTATTTTAATTTAAATAGGACTCTACAATTTTAAGCGTATATAAACTATTCTTAACCCGCAAAAGATATTTTATTAAAAAAATATAAGAGAGGAGCCGTTTTTCCTCTTAGATTGTGCGCAACTTTCATGCACAATCAGTAAACCCAATTTGACTTTTCTTTAATGCTTTGTTTTATTCTATAATCTCCACCATCATATTAATTGATTTATATGTTAATTGCTTCATGAGAGAAGTTGTACATAATTGTTTGTGGGATTAAAACCGTGAATTGCAAAGTTGTCCACCTAGTTCGTCCCCTTTGTATTATATCATGTGCGATTCGTCGAAAGGTAATCACACGATTATTCCCTACAATTTGGAGTTAATTGATCGTTTTTTTTTTATATGTGTAATATGGATGATTCTAAATTTGTAATCACACGAAACTTTGGAGATGTTTGTATTATATTTCATATTAAAATGTGTGATATGATTTATTATTAGTACTTTGTATTATTATGTGTAAATTTTATAATTGTAATTCGTGTGATCAAGTTTGTATATGTACATGATTGATTATTGATATTATATGACTTGATTGGATATGAGTATCGTATTACTTTTATTGTTTACGATTGATAATTTCTAGGGTTTTAATGTTGTTGCTATAGGGAGTATTGTTTTATTGAGGTTTTAGGGTTATTAATGCAGAGTATTATTTTTGGGTTGTGAGATTTGATTATTTTTGGGTGCTAGTATTATTACCCTAAGAGTTGAGATACTTATGAATTGAATTGTCATGTTATTTGGGAATCTGTGCCATTGTTGAGATACTATCAATTAATTTGTGAATGGTTATTTGATCGATATATTAGATCAAAAGGTTGAGAAATTATATTTTGTTCTTGGTTTGAGGCTCGGCGTTATAGACCTTAGTCCTTGGCATGTTGGTAAGGAGATAATGATCATGAGTTAAGAATGAGGTACAATCTTTATTATTTATTTTTCTATGGTCCCCTACAGTGGGAATTGGCCCGTATGTGGTCTGGTTCAAGGTGTTTTCTGGTTATTGGGAGTATTCAAGTTTTTATACTTGTTGGTTTTATTCGAATTACCCATGTCCAAGGCTAGGTTTAGAACAAAGAGCATGGCACACTTATGGGTTATATGAGTTAATTGAGTAAAGTTCGTATTATTATTTGAGGTTACTTTCAGAGTGTGAAGTTAATTTTATCCTTGAATTTGGTATATTTGTGAATGTAGTTTCGGGCTACATTGCTAAGTGAGCTAGTTATATTGAATTGATTATTATATTGTTTAATTATATTTTGGTAAGTGGTGATTACTCAGCTTTTTGCTGACGTGTGTGTTATTTTGTTGTGCTACTTGTGTTTGCGGCCATGTCTTTTTCTTATGGTGGCCCTGCGACGATCTATTTTGGAATTTGTCCTTAATGGTGAGCAGACAAGATTATTTAGCAGGTTGATCAAGTGATCGTAGCTAAAGGAGCTCAAGTGTTTCGATTAGTTTGTTATAACGAGTTTGTAAAGTTGTACAAATAGCTCACTTAGACTATTGGGTTGTAATTATTGGGATTTTGTAAGCCTTAACACTTGACAAGTTGTCGAGTGTGGCGGTAATACCTCCGATTTAGGTGTATGCTTCCGCGATTTTATTTAAAGGTTGTTTATTTTTCTTTTATTTATTGTTTATTATTAGCTAGTAAATCGGGGGTGTTACAAAATGGTATTCAGAGCCTAACCGCTCGTGGGATTTACGTAGGGATCTTCATATCCCAGCGTGTTTTGGTTTAGGAATGAACCTTTTAATAAAGAACTAGGATTAAAATTGACATAGGTTAAGCCGTTTCAAGAGTGTTTCTTTATGTGCTCGTGCTTGTTGAATGTGTTTCTTTTAATGTGACTAGCTTTGAGTTCGAGGGCGAACTCCTTTTTAAGGGGGATAGTATGTAATACTCCTACTATTTTATTACTCTATTTATATATTTTATACTTCCTAATTATAAGTTTCGGGACGAAACTTGTTTTAAGGAGGGTAGATTGTAATACCCGAATATTTTATGATTTTATATATAGTTTATTTTTATTTATTAAATAACTTTCCTGATCTCATATTTTTATTTTAGAGTTCGGAAAGGTTTAAAACCCTATTTTAATTTAAATAGGACTCTACAATTTTAAGCGTATATAAACTATTCTTAACCCGCAAAAGATATTTTATTAAAAAAATATAAGAGAGGAGCCGTTTTTCCTCTTAGATTGTGCGCAACTTTCATGCACAATCAGTAAACCCAATTTGACTTTTCTTTAATGCTTTGTTTTATTCTATAATCTCCACCATCATATTAATTGATTTATATGTTAATTGCTTCATGAGAGAAGTTGTACATAATTGTTTGTGGGATTAAAACCGTGAATTGCAAAGTTGTCCACCTAGTTCGTCCCCTTTGTATTATATCATGTGCGATTCGTCGAAAGGTAATCACACGATTATTCCCTACAATTTGGAGTTAATTGATCGTTTTTTTTTTATATGTGTAATATGGATGATTCTAAATTTGTAATCACACGAAACTTTGGAGATGTTTGTATTATATTTCATATTAAAATGTGTGATATGATTTATTATTAGTACTTTGTATTATTATGTGTAAATTTTATAATTGTAATTCGTGTGATCAAGTTTGTATATGTACATGATTGATTATTGATATTATATGACTTGATTGGATATGAGTATCGTATTACTTTTATTGTTTACGATTGATAATTTCTAGGGTTTTAATGTTGTTGCTATAGGGAGTATTGTTTTATTGAGGTTTTAGGGTTATTAATGCAGAGTATTATTTTTGGGTTGTGAGATTTGATTATTTTTGGGTGCTAGTATTATTACCCTAAGAGTTGAGATACTTATGAATTGAATTGTCATGTTATTTGGGAATCTGTGCCATTGTTGAGATACTATCAATTAATTTGTGAATGGTTATTTGATCGATATATTAGATCAAAAGGTTGAGAAATTATATTTTGTTCTTGGTTTGAGGCTCGGCGTTATAGACCTTAGTCCTTGGCATGTTGGTAAGGAGATAATGATCATGAGTTAAGAATGAGGTACAATCTTTATTATTTATTTTTCTATGGTCCCCTACAGTGGGAATTGGCCCGTATGTGGTCTGGTTCAAGGTGTTTTCTGGTTATTGGGAGTATTCAAGTTTTTATACTTGTTGGTTTTATTCGAATTACCCATGTCCAAGGCTAGGTTTAGAACAAAGAGCATGGCACACTTATGGGTTATATGAGTTAATTGAGTAAAGTTCGTATTATTATTTGAGGTTACTTTCAGAGTGTGAAGTTAATTTTATCCTTGAATTTGGTATATTTGTGAATGTAGTTTCGGGCTACATTGCTAAGTGAGCTAGTTATATTGAATTGATTATTATATTGTTTAATTATATTTTGGTAAGTGGTGATTACTCAGCTTTTTGCTGACGTGTGTGTTATTTTGTTGTGCTACTTGTGTTTGCGGCCATGTCTTTTTCTTATGGTGGCCCTGCGACGATCTATTTTGGAATTTGTCCTTAATGGTGAGCAGACAAGATTATTTAGCAGGTTGATCAAGTGATCGTAGCTAAAGGAGCTCAAGTGTTTCGATTAGTTTGTTATAACGAGTTTGTAAAGTTGTACAAATAGCTCACTTAGACTATTGGGTTGTAATTATTGGGATTTTGTAAGCCTTAACACTTGACAAGTTGTCGAGTGTGGCGGTAATACCTCCGATTTAGGTGTATGCTTCCGCGATTTTATTTAAAGGTTGTTTATTTTTCTTTTATTTATTGTTTATTATTAGCTAGTAAATCGGGGGTGTTACAGTGGAAGTTGTCACCTATATTTGAGAAGAGCGGTTCGTGATGAGGCGGTCTTCGATGACATTCGCTATGATTGGGAAGGTTGTCACCATGATTCAAGGAAAAGCTCGAGATGTAGCAGCAATGATAGAAAACGTTCCCTAGGATGTGGAGTGTTGTCTCAAATTTTGAAGATGGCGAAGCAAGGTCACCTTCGACGGTCCCTCAAGGTAAAGAAGAGATTATCTATAGCGGCGACGTACTGCCGTGGCGACATACTGCCACAACCTGGAAGATGACGACATATAGTTATTTTCGACGATATTCCCGAAATACTGTGGAGGATTGTCACCAAGAATATTGAAGATGACGACGTACGGTTATTTTCAATGATGGCGTTCACGAAATACTGTGGAGGTTGTCACAAACAACAAAAGCAACAACAGAATGGTTACTTTCAGAGACGTGTGCTCGACAGTGCCAGATACGCATTTCTTAATTCTTTTATCTGTTTAACTAATGATTGTTTTATAAGTATCGGCGTTATAAGAATGATTTGGAATCGCAGAACGTTCTGAATCATTCTCCGTCCCCATCGCTACTTTGACTTTTGTTTTCGAAACATTCGTTTCTCCAAACTCAGTCAAAGTGGGGGCTTCTGTAGACACCCATTTGTGTCTCCCCAAAACCAAACTCAGTGATGAATGCCTTTCGCGTTTAACCATAATCGAATGAGGTGAAAGTGGTTGAAAGTCAAGTGTTGCGGTTTAGTTTTATTAAAATTCTCTTCTCTCTGTTTTTGAAAATAACTCTATTTGTTTGAAAACAGCCAAACCAGATTAGTTTTTTCCATGATTAAGGTCCAATAATAGTGTAGTTGGATGGGACTCGAAAAGACCTTTCCAACGATATATTATAAGCCCAATTCCGATGAATATTGAGGAGGTTATGGCCAAAATACTAAACTGGGCCCGATTAATTATTTACATACGGCCCAATGATCTAGAGGAGGGCCCAATGTTAATTATTATTCCTAAAATCATTAGGATTAATTATAATTTTCTGGAAGTTTCTAGAAAGTTCTTTTTAATTCTAATATTATTAGATTTAATAATTATTTGTTTTAAATAGACTTTTATTTGGAGTAAAACATTATTTTATTATCTTAAAAAATACGTATTTTATCTTCTGTACGGATTCCGTAGATCAAGTTGATTAAAGATCGGATTCTGTGTGAAGAAAACGCGCTAATACAGGTTGTCGCCAAACGACAAGTCTGTCGCCTCGCGATAGACCTTGTCGCGTCGCGACAGAGTCGATCCCTGGCGACAGCGTGTAGTTTTATTCCTTATCAAATTCTGTATTTTTCCGGACTATTTTCATTATAAATAGGGTCCCGAACTTCTGTTTTCTGATCATCAACTCTCATCATCAATTCTCTCTATTCTCTCTCTAAGAAATATAGCTTATTCTTTCTCTCTATTTCTAAACCAACCTTTTTACAAACAATATTCCGCATTCACAAGACTTAGAATCACTTAGCCAAGTTCGAAGTTGCCTTCGCCCTAGACGTGCAAGGTTTGATAATTTCTGAGGGTTTGGTCCAAAACTAGTCAAAACTTTATTTAATTTGATTTTAATTTAATTATTTAATTGTTCTTTGTTATTTTCATTGAAGTTTACTAACTTGTGTATTTTGTTATTAGAAAGAGGTACGAGGCTTCAAAGTAAGTAGATTAGCTTACTCCCTATTTTATTAACAATGTAGAAAGCATGCTTATTATTGTTTTATGATTCCTAGTATCATGTTAGGATGTTTAATATTCCTAGTATCATGTTAGGATGTAATTTTATGCTTTCTAGTGTCATGTTTAGGATGCCTTTGCTCTTTTCTAATATCATATTATCATGTTAGTACCATGTTAGGTTTAAAGCTTTGATCTTTATCGCTTAGTGACATGCTAGGATTTGTTATTAATCTTGTTAGTATCATGCCTAGGATCTTGCTATTATATTTGAGCTTTATTATGCCTTATCATGCTATTATCATCGTTATTATTATTTATTGCTTATTATTATGTTGCTTGATATATTTTATCGTTATTGCTTGATCACACCTTTTATGATCGTTAAAGGGAATTTGTACTTGAAATCACGCTTAATAAGATAATTATTAATTTGGTTTAGGCTAATGTGATTTTAACTCAAGTGATCGCCAATAATAGATTTATTTGTGCATTAATATTCAACCAACATAGATTAAACAGGGTAGGTTTAATATAATGTTTGTATGTTATTCGAAAAGCGCACATGAATACGAGCAGAACAAAGTAGAGGCCTATTTTATAGGGCGGGTCCTTTCTTTTGTAGATTGGATGCGTAGCCTCATCCCCGGACCCTGTTTGGTTCAAGACCTTATGGAGTTGATAGTCCTTTTGGATTGTCTTTTGGGTTTACAAGTTCCTAAAACTTGTTGGCGACTCTTTTGCTCTCTTTTCCTTCCCTTTGGAACGCTACCGTACTTTAGTGTATGATCACAGTGGGGTTCAAGTTTGGGATCATGATGCTTGAAATATTCCCTACACGAAGCATGTCAAAAGGTTAATTTCTAAAAAACTTCACCCTAAATCTGACAAGTGTTTCTTTGTGGGATATCCAAAAGAAACCAAGGGGTATTACTTCTACAATAAATCCGAGAACATTATGTGTGTTGCTCGCGATGGTGTCTTTTTGGAGAAGGAACATCTTTCCAAAATGACACGTGACTGGAAAATCGAACTCGATGAAGTTCGAGAGGACGAGCAACAAAATCTAAGTGACAGTCAAAGTGCTCAAACAACATTTGTTGTCGTTGTTAAAATGTTCAAAGTTAAATCGACAATGCAAATGCTCAGTCCATTACCCTACGTAGGTCGTAGAGGCCGAAGTCTCAACCGAATAGATATCTCGGTGTAGTATTAACCGAGAATCTGGACATCTTAGTCGTGGATGGAGACAAACTGGCAACCTACAATAAAGCTATGTCGAGCCTCGACTATGCTAAATGGTAAGAAGTCATGCGATCTGAGATGGACTCCATGTTTGAAAATCAAGTATGGGACTTGGTTGATTTACCCGAAGGTTACACACCTATCGGATGTAAATGAATTTTCAAATTGAAAACTGACAAAGATGGAAATGTATTCATTTACAAAGCTAGACTGGTAGTAAAAGGTTATAGGAAAATTCATGGCTTTGATTATGATGAAACCTTTTCTCCAATCGCAATGCTTAAGTCCATCCGGATTATCCTAGCAATTGCTGCATATTACGATTACAAAATATGGCAGATAGACGTCAAAACCGCCTTCCTAAATGGAATTTTGGAAGAAACTATGTACATGACACATCCTGAAGGTTTTGTCGACTAAAACAATGCTCGGAAGGTATGTAAGCTTAAAAATTCCAGTTATGGACTGAAGCAAGCAAGTAGGAGTTGGAATTTGTGATTCGATGAAGCCATCAGGAAGTTTTGTTTTATCAAGAATCCAGATAAGTCTTGTGTTTACAAGAAGGTCAGTGGGAGTAACATTGCCTTCCTAGTCTTATGTGTCGATGACATATTGCTCATTGGAAACAGTGTTCCGATGCTAGAGTCTGTAAAGGCCTGGCTTGGAAAATGTTTTTCAACGAAAGACTTGGGAGAGGCACAGTACATAATGGGTATCAAGATCTACAGGGATAGATTTAAGAGGATCATTAGTACTTACATCGATAAGGTACTGGCACGATTCAACATGTAGGAGGCTAAGAGAGGCCACCTACCCATGTCGCATGGCATAACCTTAAGCAAGAAGCAGTGTCCAAAGAATCAGATTCCATATGCTTCGCTTATTGAATCGATCATGTATGCCATGATATGTAATAGGCTAGATGTATCGTATGCTTTGAGTGCTACGACCCGATACCAATTAGACCCAGGAGAGGCACATTGGACTGCGGCCAAGAATATCCTAAAGTACCTGAAAAGAAACAAGGATAAATTCCTGGTATATGGTGGCTTAGATGAAATGGTCGTTGAAGGTTATACCGACGCTAGCTTTCAAAAAGACAGAGACGACTTCAAATCGCAGTCAAGATACGTATTCTGTCTTAATGGAGGAGCGTGTAGTTGGAAGAGTGCTAAGCAAAGCATAACTGCGGATTCTACAACTAAAGTCTAACACTTGGCAGCTGCTGAAGCAGCTAAAGAGGCAGTTTGGATTCGCAAGTTTGTTGGTGAACTCAATGTTTTACACTCCATAAAGGGTCCAATAGACCTCTATTATAACAACAATGGAGCTATTGCTCACGCCAGAAAGCCAAGGGAACATCTGAAGGTCAAACATGTCAAAAGGCGATTTCATATGATAAGGGAATGGAAGTCCGAAGGTGAAATCAGAATTTGTAAAGTTGGAACGGACGACAATGTAGCCGATCCACTTACTAAATCGTCGCCTCAAGTAAAACACAACAAGCACGTTGAGGCAATGGGAATCCGGCACGTTGGTGATTGGCTTTGATTTTCTTTTTGTATGTTTTAATTAATTTTGGGATATTTTAATGTAAAACACTATGATGAACCGTTTGGATTTTGGAGTAATTTAATTTTTATGCAATTTTATCACTCCATTTCTACTTAATTGTGGTTTAGGATTAGGTATTGAGTCCATTTGATTTTGAGAATATTCAAAATAGGGTATCAAGACAATGTTATAATCGAAAATTATCCCTAATCAAGGTCATTTAAATAATGGACGATTAACGATCACTTGAGATTAGTGTGTAGTATGGTTTATAGCACCATTTCTTGTGCTAGAAGGACATGATTGTCATAAATCATTTACACAGGTATTAGTTTGGAACTATACCGGATCGACCTATGAGAGTACTTTAGGAGATTTAAAAATTGTCATAAGTATACTTCTCATTATAGCTATCGAAACCTCTTTCCTTGACCATGAGTATTGTGAGTTCTCTTGTTTGAGTACTATTCCGTTTTGATGTTCGTCAAACGTCTGCCGCACTGGGGATTATAACGGCAACACTCGAATGGATAGGTCCTCTAAGTAAGAGAAGCTAACATTACAAGATTGGGAATGTCCCCCTATTAAATACGGAACATGTCTTTGTTGTGTTACAAGGCCTCTCAAAGAGCGAGACTTTGAAAATGCATAACCGTGCTCTGAAAAATTTTTAGAAATCATCTTCTTATTGACAATCGAACTCAGATTTCGAGAAACACTTCTAGACGTAATAAGGATGATGAATAATCTTACCTTATAGTTCATGAAGACATTAAGTGACATTGGAAATAGGCTATACACTAAAAGGGCACTTGTCCGGATGGACAAGTGAAAATTGATAAGAATGGTGTCCTTCGAACAAATAGATTATTCTGATAGAGGTTTTGGAATTATGAGAAAGCTAATTATTCAGTGAGGTCAACTGATCGAAATGCCTAGCTGGAGGCCGCTTCCAATCAATAATATTAACGTATAATTAATATTACAATTTAATCTTGACAAAAACCTTCGGGTCACACCCAAGCAAATAAACAATCGGTAATGACGAATTAATCCGAAAGGAATTAATGAGTCACTCGAATATTTTTAGCATAGACGTCGGATATCAAGATAGAAGTGTCGAGACCGAGAGTCACAAGTCGAGTCGGATTAATAAGATGACGAGACGGTAAAATCAATCGATAAATCCTAGCATCGTATTGGCCTAGCCAATCAATGCCTAGGGTGACTTGCATGGATAGCCAAAGCCATTGCCCCAAGGCGAGGCTCGGCCGCAAGCTCAGCATGGCCGAGCTGGCAAGCTGAGCTAGCCTTGCATGCAAAGCTAGGCTACCGCAGCCAAGCGCACATGATAGGCGCAGCTAGCAGCCAGCCTGCATCATCGCAGGCAAGGCGAACCGCATTGCATTCAGGGCCTTGCGCGCATAGATGTAGGGTGTTAGGCCAAGCCTAGCACGAGCACAGCAGCAGCACTACAAGCACGCAATTCCTGCAAGCTGCGTGCTATGCGGGCTGGCAAGCGGCTGCTGGCCGTTCTTGCACACGCACACGCTGGCAGGCCTAGCCAAGTACCAGGCCGCTAGCATGGCGCGCCTTGGTGCCCAAGGTTGGGTGCCGCGTTGCAGCACGTGGTTAGGGCCGGTTTCCTTGAGGGATGCATAGGGAACAAGGAGGGCTTGTGGTCCTCCTTGTGGTCCTCACCTACTCATTCCCTCCTTGCTTGACACTTGTTGATTATTGATTGCATTTCTTTTTCTTTTGAATTTTGATTTAAAAATATAATGGAAAAAGAAATTTTCCGAACTCTCCCACATTGATGGGAGAGAGAAATGTTCATGGAATTTCTATATAAATACCAAAGCATAGGGATTTAAGAAACCTACTTGAGTTGAGCTTGAAAGGATCATTCATAAGGTTGAACACTTTTGCTCACATACTCGAGTATTCTTATTTTGGCCAACCCCGGCTAAGATTTGGGTAAAGGCTAGACGGGTCGTGTTTGCGGGTGGACTCCGTTGGAGGTTGTCGTACTTGCGTGACTCAAAGTAGCTTTCTAAGTAAGAGCTCTCTTAGGAGCGAAGCAGGCTACAAGGGTAAAATAGTCTTTCTCTCTCCTTGTTATTTATGTTGTTAGTTATGCATTAGTTATATTAATTGTGAGCGGGTCATGGGGTCGGGTTTTGTATTCCGTGGGAAGTCGAACTTTCTAAACCCAACATTAAGCATGTCGTTAAGTTCTCAAAAGTCATTAACAAAATTTGTAAACTCCACTACACCTAGTCATAGTATAGAGGTAAGTCGAGGTCGATCCACAAGGAATGATAGGTTAAGTGCTATAGTCTTACATTAAGCTATTCTGAAGAGATTGGAAAAGCTTTGGTGTAGTCTAGGGTTAACACCTAATCAAGAAGTAAAATCAATATCATACACACTAGGGATTTAGGATACACATACACTCACAATAGAAATGCTAAGTGAATAGGAGATTGATAAATAAAACATTGCAAGGGAAAATAGCAATTGCAATCAAAAGAACTCGATAAGCTATTTCCTAGGCGTCAAACTAGGGGTCTCTACGAATGACTAGCTAGGAAAATCACAAACCAAGTTCAATAGATAAATGTAATTTCAAAATCATGTCATATCAATGGAAAATTACAATGCAATCTAGCTTGAAAATCAAGGTTAGTTACTCCTCAACAAATCAAACACATGCACCATTTCCATCAACCAATTTAATCACAATATGAAATCAATAAAAATCCTCCAATTAGCTATGATCTATCATTTATGCATGCTTCACCAAATCCTTAGAAAAGATTCTACTCACTACATATTGTGAAAATAAAGAAACAAACTAAACAAGTCATCAAAATCATCATCATCTTTGCAATAAAACTATCTACAATCAAATCAATCAATAAACTTGAGAAATCAACAAATTATCAAAATCAAACACAAAGAATGGATTAAAGAGAAAGAAAATCTTACAAACTTTGATCAAAATCAAAGGAAATGGAGAACAAATAATGTAGCAATCATCAAATGTCATGTTTCTCTCTCTAGAATCTAAGAACAAAAATTTCCAAGCGTAAAATTCTCTCTAACAATTTCTCTCTCTAAAAATGTATTTTCTAATTCAAAATCTAAGATAAAATCACCTTCTCCTCAAAAATAGAAAGAAAATCTATATATAGTAAAACTAACTAAGGAGAAATTAGTTGGACGTCCTAAAAAGACCCGTACAGGCGCGCCCTTTCTCCGGATTGCGCACCTGCGAAGAAAAGGGTACGTAACGGGAAGCAGGGGCGGCGCGCCCGCGTACAAAAGGTGCGCGTCGGCGCCCCTTGAGCAGGACATTCTCCTCGTCCATTCGTCGATGCAATCCGTGCGTTCCACTGGATAAACATTGGGTATGGGAGTCCCAAATCATGCCGACGGTGGGTTCAACACTACTTCTTTATGCAAGCGTAGCATGAGAGCGTAGGCTTGAAGACTTGGGGCTAGCACACTTTGACTTGTGACTACAAAAGAGCAATACTCTTGCATCTTAAGCTTCATAAAACTCGAGGAAAAGCCATGGAGAGCCTTGGTCATCACCTTACTCTCCTGAAAACAAAGTAAATCAAACAAATAAAAAAGAAAAAGCAATATAAACTAAGAAAATTCAAGAAAACGGAAAAACAACTAAGAATATGCAAACTAGAAAAATAAAGGCTAAAACTAGAGAAAAAGACATAAAAATAGCTATAAAAACAACTAAGAATCATCCAAAATGAAGCCAAATGAGTGCCATAAATCACACTTATCAAATTCCCCCAAGCTAGACTTTTACTCGTCCTAGAGCAAAAACAAAAGCAAGTAGGAATAAGATGAAAGACTTATTCAAACAGGAAAAAGGAAAGAAAAGGATAAGAATGTACACTAAGATTTACTTTCGTAGGAATCACAGTTGTTTTTAGGTACAACAAGCCCTTTAAACCCAAAGTCGTCAACGGGGACGAGTGAGGTCTCATAAGGGTATCCAAAGAGTTTGACCTATAAATCTCAAAGATAAAATGAGGAAAATTATTAAAGAAAGTTAAATAAAAAAGGGAAACGGTAAAATTAAAAGCTTTTGAAATAGACTTTTGCAAATGACCAAATACAAATAAATAAACAACTTTCTAGACAAATAAGGGTATGCGCATTCCAAGATATCAAAGGTTGATTGAAACATAAAATATGCTAAGCATAGCTAACTAATAATGGTCTCTACTAGTTTAAAATCAACCTCTAGTGAGTATCTCAATGATTCCTCAAAGGAACCAGAAAAGAAGAGATTTTAGGGCTACTCGATATCTTGACTATGCAAACCGCTCCATAGGCTTGACTCACATCTCCCTTAACCGACTTGTGATTCAACCAAAAAGGTCAAAAGGTCTTGGAAAGGGTTGTAATGTAAGGGCGAAAAGGGTGAAGGTAGGCTAAATTTGAAATTTGGTGGTATACCTAAATTGTGAAGCAAAGGGTGATCAATTCTCAACACCATAATCAAGCAATCAACAAACAAAAACACCACACCCCCAAGCTTATTCAAAGCAAAAATCACAAACATATATACAAAAAGTGTAAGAACACTTCCCCCCCCCCCAAGCTAAAATGGAACATTGTCCTCAATGCTTTAAATAGGGAGAAATACCCCTACATCAAAATATTTTTGAGCTTTTTCATTTCTCATTTTTATCACTTTAGCCAAAACACTTGCTTGTGCTTTGTTCTTTCTCATTTTTTTTTGTACTTTTTACTTTATTGCAATGTCCTCGCCTCTTTTGACTATGGACGGCTTTTTCAAATTTTTCATTTGCCTTTATTCACAAAATATTCACAATACAAACTTGCTTTATCATAAGAACCAAATATTCAAACTTATACAACATATTCTCCAACAATAAGGATCAATTGCTTTACAAAAACCAAGAAGGGAAAAAAAAAAAAAAAAAAAAGGCTCAAAAGCTAAAGATATGGCTTGAAAAAAAGGTATATGGCTCAAATGGGTAGCAAGGAGGCAACTGTAAACCCAAATCAAAGAAATGAAATCTATCCTAGAAAAAGAACAATTACCACCCCGAAAAATATGCATTTGTCCTTCGTAAATGGTTCGGTCGCAATCTCGGGAGATAAAAGTCAAATTTTAGATAAATTAAGTGATAGTCAAGGATCCTTGTGCCGCTCATGCAAAATATGTAGAAGGCTAGAAAAGTGAAACCTCACATGGTTGTAGCAATAACTCACTATTGGTTTCAAATCCACTATAGGAAACAACACCTTCTTACCACAAACAAATAGACTCCGGCTTCAAGGTTCCAAAAGTTCTAACACACTACCTTAGCATACTCTATCCTAGAATAATCAACCAAGCATACTCTCAAACCGTGCATACTATTACAACACGGGAAACCATTTATTCAAAAGTATAAGTTCGGATGGTATTATGTCCAAATCATAAGCAAAAACATCAAAAGAAACCAAAACCAATGTCTCACAATAATTTTTTTACTTTTTGAATATGAAGAAAAGAAAAAGAAAGAGAAAAGAGAAGAGAATGAAAAGAAAAGGAAAATAGAAAGAAAGGTACAAAGATGCATGCTAATCATATAAATTACAATCAACAAACAACTGGTCATTCGACAACAACGTTAATGACCCTAAAAACCATATGGTGTTAAAAGAAAACATCCTCGAACCATTCAACTCATCCTAAAGTGTTCCTAATCTAAGCAAAATATTATAGAAAAATTAAGAGGAAATTAGGAAGATCTAACCGAGCTATCAAAGCTAAGCTACTATAAATAAAGGAAAAGGAAAATTTCCACCTCCATGGCGCTCCATAAAGCTATAGCATGAACTTCAAATCCATGTGAGAAAAGAAAAGAAAACTATACACAAAGAAGAAGGTTATTAACTTCAAAACAAAATAACAAGATAAAACTATGCACTAAGCTACAAAAAATTTGGATTATGGGGTTCTGGATTCATGGGATTTCAATTAAAGGGATATGGATATAAAGGGAGCACAATCATCATTATTCACATTATCATCAAGAAATCACCACCATTAAGAAGCATCATCATCATCATCATCATAAAGAAACATGTTGGGTTTCGGAAAGTCCGACTTTTCGCGGAATAAAACCCGACCCCAAGACTTGGTCACAATAATATAACTAAAAGACATAATTAACAACATAAAGAGAAAATACAATATTACCCTTGATGTGCGCTTCGCTCAATCGACGAGCTCTTACTTGGAAAGCTTCGATTACCGCACGTGCATGGACCTCCGATGGAAATCCACCCGCAACTCGACCTGTTTGCCTCTACTTGGAGTTTAGCCGAGCTATACCAAAAATAAACTAACTCGAGTTTTAATGAATTTAAAGGTTTTCGCTCTTCGGAGATGCCTTATTGAGTTCAACTAAAGTGGAAATCTCAAATCCCAATAAATGCGTATTTATATAGAATTCCCACAAACATTCCACTCTCCTATCAATATGGGAGAGTTGGTAAAAATCATTTTTCCATTTTATTTTTAATTCAAAAATAAAAGAAAAAGGCTATGCAATAATCAATCAACAAGTGTTAACAAGGAGGGAGAGGATTGGTGAGGACCACAAGGGGGGGGGGGGAGGGAGGGACCAAAGCCTTGCCCCGTAAGGATCCCCATACCGCCTCAACCAACCCCCAAACCGAAGCCACTCAAGGCGCACCAGCTAGTGCGGCCAGCCTTGGGCGCCAAGGCTACCTTGCCCCTTGGCTGGGCCTGCCAGCTTGTCGCACGAGCCAACAGCGAGCGCCAGCAAGCCTGTCATTGTTGCGCTCTTCTAGGCGCTGCTGCCAGCACCTTCGCGCGCCAGCCTAGCAATCAATGCTTGCTACTTGTTGCCGGGCGTGGTGCGTTATGGTGCAGTGCACCCCGCACCAGCCTAGTGCTGCCAGCACCCTTTACTTGGTGCGGTGCGCATGCTAGCATCTATGCTAGCACCATTGCCCCTAGCATTCGGTTTCCCCGGGGCATTCCAATGCTAAGGGTATTTTGGTACTTTGTTGATTAATTGATTTTTACCGTCTCGTCTTTTATTAATTTGACTTGACTTGCGACGCTCGATCACGACGCTCCTAGCTCGATTTCTGACGTCTATGTTCATAATACTCGAGCGACTCGTTAATTCCTTTCGGATTAATTCGTCGTGAAGGATCGTTCGTTGCTTTGGTGTGACCCAAAGGGTTCAGTTAAGATTAAGCTCTAATATTAATTATACATTAATATTATTGAATAGAAGCGGCCTTCAACTAAGCATTCTGATCACTTGACCTCACTGAATAATTAACTTTCTAATAATTCCGAACCCTTTCTCGGAATAATACACTTGTTCGAAGGACATCATTTCTATCAAAACAATCATCAAAAATAATCAAGAGACATCAAGAAATCGTCATCAAAACAACCAACAACATCCAACAACAGCATCCAAGTATCAAGAAAGGCAATCATAAAACATCAAGGCAAGAATAATCAAGGAAATACTCAACAACAATATTGGCCCACCTCCCCACAAAGAAAAGGTTCCCCCAAGCTAGATAAAAATACATCTTAACATCCCAAAAATTCAAAACAAAAGACTACATAATAAAAGGGGGGGAGGAAAAGCACAAAATGGGGGAACTATTGACCACTAGGCCTGGCCTCATCATCATTGTCCTCCCTATCATAGAAAAACCCGGATGGGGGACCATAAGGATCCCATACCCCGGTATAGCCGGGTGGCCAACCATAATGACCTCGAAAGTTTTCTAGTTGCCAAGCGGGAAAGGGAGTGAATTACTCGGGCTACTCAAGGGGAAGAGGATAGGTGGGATCGACATAGGGGTAGTTAGGGTCACCCCTATAGTCACTCCAACCGGACACACAGTAATCGTAGTTACCATGCTCATCCGGGAAAGAAAGAGTCTTGGTGTTGGATCCTTGTGGACCCGGCCAATATGGGTATGTAGGACTACCATCACTCCCTAGACGATACGGGACCGAGTTGAGGCGGAAAATATGGAAAATAAACCGCGGGAATGATTTCGCCATGGTTAACACAAGCATCATACATTTGTTGTTATTTTAGGAACATACCTTGTTGCATTTCGGTGATGCCCCTAATTTAATTGTAGATTGCATCAAAGTCTTGATCATACATCCTCTCCATGCTTAGTTGCATGCCTTGCATCTGAGCTTGCAAGGCCTCCATGTCGGGGTTGGACAAATGACGTTATTATTATAGTTGTTATTGTTCACCATCAAGCACATCTTCCATCTCATCATCACCGGTGAGCCGGTTGCTCAAAGGGACGAACCAAATGTTGGGAGCATCCCGGTGCAAGGAGGTTAAGGAGGGGTTAGGTAGGTAGCACCGGTGTTCATTCCTAAGAAACCAATCAAAGACCTCATCATCATTAGTCTTCATTAGGAAGTTCAATTGCTTAAGATGAGAGATGTCGAGGTAGAGCTCTTCCGCCTCCCATATCGGAGTACTTGAAGCTAGATAACGACCATACCCAAGCTTGGAAGCCAACCTAGTGATCATGCTTCCACAAGTAATCTCCCCGGTCCTTCTTCCACCACTCATAGACTCACAACTCCTCATGAAGATATGCCCCAAATTCAACCTCCCACGCCACTCCTCTCTAGTGGCCAATCATAGCACAACTAATTCGAGCTTTGACATTTTTCCCAAATCTTGTTTTGGGAAAATCGAGTATCCCAAAATTCAATGAAGAACTCGAAGACATGGTTGAAAAATATCACTAGCTAAGGAATATCGGGCGGAAAACTTATCTTTGCCCAATATAGCATTCCGCCAAGCATACTCCGTGAAACCATTGAAATGCTCATGCTCGGGGAAAAGAAGATCGGGGGTCAGGTTAAAGTTTAGGGCCGCATTGAATTCGGCTAGGGATAGAGTGCGAGGCTCATTGAAGAGTTGGAAAGATATCTCAAACTCAACATCAGCTACCGGAGTGGTTGAAAATGATGCAAGGAACTCTCTTGTGGGTTCAAGATAAGTCCGGTAGCAAGTATTCACAAATACACCAATCCTTAGGTTATCAAATAACAACCACAAATCTTCATCGATGCTTAATTTGATCATGTCTTGCCGGTGGTAGTGGCGAGATGGTCTCAAGATCCCTTTCTTAAAGTCATTGTATATTAGTTTGTGAAGTGGGTTTTTGAATTTGAGAGGTGGTAGAGGTAGAGGCGCATTGTTTTCTTGTGTGATGGGATGAGGGTGAGGTTGAAGGTGTAGGTTCTTCAATTCTTACTTAGGTTTTTCTCTTCTTTGAGGTCTAAGATTTCAAGATTTTAGACATGATTATACCACAAAGATGACAACAAAGAACCAATTTGCAACTCCACAATCAACCACAAACACAATAGCAACACTAAAACACCACACTACTCCAATAAGACCACCACATCACCACAATGCTAATACCACAATAACACAAATCCCAACTTCACCAATTTGCCACCAAAATTGCACAACAAGTCTCTACAATCAACAACAACAAATGTTAAGCAAAAACAATTAGTCAACAACAATTATAAGCATTAACATTTTCAAATTAATCACCAAATTAACAAAAAATGATACTCCTACTATTCACAATCATGAAATAACCAAATTCTCAACCACAATTGATGAAATAATCTAAAATAAGAGTGGAAAAGATGATTATACCATACAAGGAGTAAGATTGACCAAGTTTTAAGCACAAAATCACTCCAATTCAAAACTCCCCAATTTTCCGTCAATGGTGGAAAGATTTTGGAGAAGAGTAATGGAGGAAAGTAGTATGCAAATTGGGTAATTTGATGAAAAATTGGTAAGGACTTTGATGATTTGAGTGAGGAATTAGTGGATTAGAGTAAAGAGTTAAATATGTGAGGGTTAAGGTATGTGTTGAAGAGAGAAAAGGGGGCGTTCATGAGGTAGAATGTAGGGAAATGAGGGGAAAAATAAAGAAAGAGAAAGAAGAAACCTCGGCTGGGCTGGTGCGCGCCTGCGCACTCGAGCCACGCGCCCGTGCCGTGCCGTTGCACGCCCGTGTTAGCTGGGATCTCCTCTTGGTGAGCTCGATGATGGGATTGAGCTTCAATACAATCCCGGGATTATTGTACCCACTGAACATACCAGATTCAAAACGCCATGACATTGGGTTCAACATCCCAAATTCATGAGAGCACGATAATGAACTCACCAAGATCAAACTTCCTTCACATTATAAGAACTTTTTTTCCATCTTAAACCAATGACCTAACATTTACCTTTACAATTACCTTACCCATACGACTCGAAATTCGAGTGACATAGAGCTTGCTCTAATCATGAAACACATACCGCCGCCACATAAAGCTTATGCTCGCGCAAAGGAATTAAATTCCCATGAAAACACCCCACGAAATAAAACACAAAACAAATGTAAGGAAGGAAAGAACATAAAAGAAAAATATAGAAAGATAAACTGAAAAGAAAAAGATTAGAAATCCGAGTTGCTTCCCGTAAAGCGCTTGCCTTAGGTCCTAGGGTTGACCCTTCCTTCAAATCATGGAGGGTCAAAGAAAACCTCCTTGTTCAAAGTGGTTGGGAGACGCATCTTCTTGTTTGATAGTCACCGGATCAAGCTTGTTTTCCTTCAACTTCATTTTCTTTTTTATGGGAACTCTCTTTTTCTTCTTTGACTTCTTGCTTACCTTAGTGGACGGTTTCACACCATCAACACATAGAAAGTCATCTACAACATCCTTTTGATGAGAGATCAAAACCATGAAGGTATCTCGATTATTTCCTCATCTTCAAGCTTTGATGATTCGTTAACATCTTAACTACCAAGATTACTTTCAACTTTGTTAGAACCATCATCACAAACTTCACAACATCATTAGAAGAAGACACAACCATGCAAACATTATCACTCAAGAGAGGGGAATTAACACACATAATGCCTTTCACGTAGGACAAATATTCATGCATAGACTTAAGCTTAAAGCTCAACTTATCATCACCAACATGCAATGTTATAAGACCACCCCTCACATCAATCAAAGCTCCCAAAGTAACTAAGAAAGGTCTCCTTAGAATGTTAGGTATATTGTCATCTTTTGCTATTTCGAGAACAATGAAATCAACGGGAATAGTGAAATATCCTATCTTAAGGGGAACATCTTCAATCCTCCCCTTGGGAAACTTGATAGAGTGGTCCGCTAATTGGAGTGTCATATTGGTTGAAAGGAGCACTCCTAGCTTAAGTTTCTTTATTATGGAGTAGGTTATAATGCTAAAACTATGCCTAGGGTTACAAAGAGCATTTTGGAAAAGATTTCCTTTAATTTTGCAAGGGATAAAGAACTTTCCAGGATCTTTAATCTTAGGGGGTGAATCATTATGAATCAAGGTGCTACAACACTCCCCAACATCCACCGATTCCACTTCATTAAACACTTATTTTCCACTCAGTATCTCCTATAGAAACTTTGAATAATTGGGCATTTAATTCAAAGCATCGGTAAAAGGGATGAAAAGATGAATCTCCTTAAGCATATTAAGAAATCTCCCAAATTGATCATCGATTTTGCTCCTCAAGAACTTTTGAGGGTATGGAAGCTTGGGTTTGATCACATCCTCTTGCATATTTTCTTCAATTTTCACTTTCTCCTTGGCATCCTTATTCTCTCTCCTTGATACATCATGCTCTTCCTCCTTACACGAATCACTCACCTTCTCACCCTCCTTACTCTTCCTAAATGACTTTCTTTAAGGACCTTACCACTCCTAGTTGTGATAGAATAGACCGGTTTGTTAGGATCAATCCTTTGAGAGGGTAAAGAGGAAGGACTAGCACTTTCCTTCAAGGTGTTTGCTAATTGAGTGATTTGTTTCTCAAGCATTTTACTATGTGTCATCGTCTCATTAAATTTCTTGTCACTCACCGACATGTATGTTTTCAAGATTTTCGTTTGATTCTCAATTATTTCCTCCAAAGTAGTTCTAGAAGATAAAGGTTGGGCATAGGAATTATCATTATTGCCTTGAGTTCTCGGAGCAAAACCGGGTGGGGGTCCTCTTTGATTGTTGTTTTGATAATTGCCTCTATTTTGGTTGCTCCAATTGCCCTGACCTTGATTTTGGCCATAGTTTTGGTGATGGTTACCATACCCTTGATTTTGGTTTTGGTTTCCATACCCTTGACCTTGAATTTAACCACTATAACCTTGATTATTATAGTTGCCTCGGAAATTTTAATTTCCTTTGTTTCTATAACCTCCATTTTGGTTATAGTTATCAAAGTTCCCTTGTTTGTGAAAGTTCTTATTCCTATTATTCCTTTGGCCATCAAATCTTGGCCCATTGTTGTTATTTGAAACAAAATTCACATGTTCACTCTCATTATTATCCACATCATCACAATTATCAACAAAAGCATGAGGACAATTGGAAGCATCATGTTCATATGACCCACAAATATCACAAAATAGACAACCATTTGGCATATTGATTGTTTGAAGTAAAAAGAGGAGTAGAGTTAGAAGATGTACCTCTCGCCTTATTGTGGGAGGGAAGAATTGGTGTTTATGAGAAAGCACTCTCAAGCTTTGCTTTTATCGAGGTCATCTCCTTCCCTAAGTTTGATATTTGTGAGGACAAATAGTTGATGGCATTAAAAGTGGTCAATCGAATACACCGTATAACCGCTTTTGCTTGTTGATTCCCTCTCACCTTCTTGCCAATCCATGTAATGCCTCACTACATCTTCAATTATGTCTACCACCTCCTCTTTCATCTTATTCATGATAGGTCCTCCAGCTCCGGCATCAAGGCAAGATTTTCCTTGAGGGCTTAGACCGCTATAGAAAATTTAGATAATTTGATAGATGGGAATTCTATGATCTGGGCACCCTCTTTGATACCCCTTATACCTTTTTCATGCCTCATATATGCTCTCATTCCCCTTTTGCTTAAAGATTTAGATGAGCGTCCTTACTTCGGCCGTCTTCTTTTGTGGGTAGAAACGAGATAGAAACACTTTGGTCACTTCATCCCATGTCTATAAGGAGTTTGGTTTCACGTCTTTGTCCAACTACTCCAAGGCACGCCCAATGAGAGAGAAAGGGAAAAGCTTAAGGCGGATGAATTCTTGAGTAACCCCATTCACCTTAATGGTATTGAAATATTTCTCAAATTCCTTAAGATGATTGAGGGTACTCTCGTGATTGGCTCCACTAAACTAATGCCTCTCTGTCAATGTAATCATCGCCGGTCTAATCTCAAAATCATTTGTCGGAGTCGTAGGTGGAGCAATCTCGCTCTCAAACCTATAGGCTCAGGAGTTCCCAACACCTTTAATGCTACTCTCGGATTAGCACCCATGCTTTCTCGTTCTTCTTCTTAATGTTCTTCCTCTCTTGGAGTGCAAGAGCTTAGGGAACGATTAACAACTCTTATCTTCGTGATAGTCCTATCGATTTCTGAATCAAATGGCACTAAGGTCCGATCACGTGCCCTATGCATACAATCTCAAGAGATAATATTAGTAGCACGGCTACCAATGTATCCTAAAAAGAAGAAAATATTTTTCTGCTTTTTAAATATGATGGAATACACTCAACAACTATAACAATCAACTATGCCATTCCCCCAAAACAGCGCCATTTGATGGGCGATCTAAGCATGTCATTAAGTGCTTAAACCTCACCAACAAAATTTTTAAACT
This sequence comes from Chenopodium album, assembly GCF_948465745.1. Taxonomy (NCBI): domain Eukaryota; kingdom Viridiplantae; phylum Streptophyta; class Magnoliopsida; order Caryophyllales; family Amaranthaceae; genus Chenopodium; species Chenopodium album. Next base: position 19,717,904 of record NC_137847.1, read on the forward strand.
CAACTACCTAGACATAGTATAGCGGTAAGTCGAGGTCAATCCACGACGAACGGTAGGTCAAGTACTATAGTCTTACGCTAAGCTATTCCGAAGAGATTAGAAAAGGTTTGGTGTAGTCTAGGGAACACCTAATCAAGAATGAAAATCAATATCATAAACACTAGGGATTTAGGATCCACATACACTCAAAATAGAAATACTAATTGGATAGGAGATTGATCAATCAAACATTGCAAGGGAAAATAGCAATTGCAATAGAAAGGACTCGATAAGCTACTTCCTAGGCGTCAAACAAGGGATCTCTACAAATGAGTAGCTAGGAACATCACAAATCAAGTTGAATTGATAAATTTAATTTCCGAATCAATGTGTCGTATCATTGGAAAATCACAAGGCAATCTATCTTGAAAAGCAAGGTTAGCTACTCCTTAACAAAGCAAACACATGCACAATTTCCGTGAACCAATTTAATCACAATATCAAGTCAATCGAAGTCCAGCGATTAGCTATGATCTATCACTTATGCATGCTTCACCACATCCCTAGAAAAGAATCTACTCACTACACATTGTGAAAATGAAGAACAAAACTAAACAAGTCATCAAAATCATCATCATCTTTGCAATAAAACTATCAACAATCAAATCAATGAATAAACTTGACAATTCAACAAATTATCAAAATTAAACAAAAAGATTAGATTAAAGAGAAAGAAATTTTTACAACCTTTTGATCAAAATCAAAGGAAATGGAGATCAAATGTAGCAATCATCAAATCATCAAGTTTCTCTCTCAGAATCTAAGAACATGAATTCCCAAGCACAAAGTTTTCTCTCTAAAATTCTCCTTAACAATTTCTCTCTATAAAAATGAATTTTCTAATTCAAAATCTAAGATATAGTAAAATCAAATGTAGCAATCCTCCTCGTGCGTTCGTTGATGCAATCCGTGCGCTCCACTTCATAAACATTGGGTATGGCAGTCCTAAATTATGCCGACGGTGGGTTCAACACTGCTTCTTTATGCAAGCACAACATGAGAGCGCAGTCTTGAAGACTTGGAGCTAGCACACCTTGACTTGTGAGCTACAAAACAGCGATACTCTTGCATCTCAAGCTTCAGAAAACCCGAGGAAAAGCAATGGAGAGCCTTGGACACCACCTCTATCTCTTGAAAACCAAGAAAATTAAACAAGTAAAAGAGAAAAAGCAATATAAACTAAGAAAATGCAAGAAAACGGGAAAACAACTAATAAAGAATAAACTAGAGAAATAAAGGCTAAAACTAGAGAAAAAGACATAAAAAGAGCTATAAAAAAAAACTAAGGATCATCCAAAATGAAGCTAAATAAGTGCCATAAATGACACTCATCAACTTGTCGTCGCCACACCACCTCACGCGCCACCACTATAGGCACGCGCCAGACCAGAGTGTAGTTGGGTTCATGCCGAAGCCGGTGAGCCGGCACGTGGCACCTAGATCAGCGCGTCGCCACCGCAGTCTTCAACAAAAATTAACTACTCCTTTCTTTCTTCCTAGATAATTAAGCAACTGACCTATCCTTGACTTTTCTCTCCAAGTTCGAACCCTATTGGACTCAAAATTAGTGTAATTGGTTCTTCAAAAGAATTTCCTTCTTGATTAACATCACATAGTAATGCATTAATAAATTAATTTCATTATATGTGTTTAGGGTAAAAATACCCTTGCTATGTAGACCAGTGCCACAGTGACACGTGTCCCTAAGCTCAGCACTCAATGAGCCAATTAGAGCATGACACGTGTCACTCAATGATAGAAAGGTAAAAATGGGCTTTAAGCCCATAACCCTATAAACCGTAAAACAGTATGAAGCCAATCTACTTGAATTAAATATCCTAAAAGGCACATGTCCCAATGCACTAAAAATACTAATCATTTACATCAGTTAGGATACAATCAATATCCTCAAGGTGTAATGATTCCCAAAATTACTCTCCCTTCTCACTACTTTCTCTCTCTAAAATACCTTCTTCCGGTCACTAATTTGATCGTCGAATGCGAACCTCCGGCACACCGGAGGTTCGTTGTTTTGCAGGTGACCAGGCTATTTGAGTGTTGCATTGCGGATCTGTCTCCCGCGCGACGTACACACCTTCCGCTCCGATACGTACAAAAAAACCCCATAACATTTGACGCCGTCTGTGGGGAGACACATTTGTAATGGCATAAATGGTAATGGATCACTAACTCAAGAGGGAGAGCCTTATTTCTTGATTGAAATCCATACTTGGTCAAAATTAAAAAAAATAAAATCCCTGTAGGAGACACAATCGGCATCAAATCATTAGCTTGTGCGAAAGAGTTAGATAGGCAAGTACTACAGGCGTCATGAGGCCATATGTTAAGAATATCAGGTGTCATGAGGCCATATGTCAATTACATTAGGCGTCATGAGGCCATTTGTCAAATACAACAGCAGCATGAGGCCAAATGTCAATAGTTAGACGGTCAAGAAAATTATCTGGCCCGTGAAACTAAGACATGCATTTCGCAATTGTCACAAAGGAAGTTAGACGACATAAAAGACCGTTCAGCAATCCTATGATGGACAATGGTAATAATAATAAAAATAATAATAAAATCCAAACTATGAAATTAAACACACTTGTGTGAATAGCAAGACGGCACAACACATAAGTTACTCAAGCATAGTTGGTCGGCATATTGAGGATATTGGCATTATGATTAACACTATCAATATCAATATCATATATATTAACAAAAATATATATGTATATGAATACTACTAATTATATATAATAATATACAATTGTTTTTCATAGAATAAACTATTGTAAATAGTGAGATACATGTGGCAAGTGTACTCATGTACTTCCACACTCCAAAATTTTTGACAGCTGGCAAGTTTAATTAATTAAACTTCATATTCTACGCTTGAGTTATTACTCATGAGAATAATATAGGCGGCATCCGTTGGGATAAGCTTACATGCATGAGTGAAACAGTCTTCAAACCTGGCCCACAATTTAGAGCTCGTGTAGTCGTGTGTGAACACAATCGTGAGGTGGCAATTAAAGGCCGAATCTCAATGAAACCCAAGAAAGAAAACCATCAGGCCATTATATTGCGAAGAGAACAAGCTCAGTGAAGATCATTTGCAAGCTCATGAAAACTAATGGGCTGGACGGTCAAAACAGCCAACCAACCTATGAGAGCCCCTTGTGGTAGGGGTTAGGCGGCAAAGAAGAATGTGCGGTATTCATCCCGTCTCTTGTTCGTAAGACTTGAGTATGATGTTCAAAAGAAACCAACAGGCCTCTAATTCCACACATACAAGCAACTCTAATGCCAAGTCGGTTGGTTCATGTGCGTAAGCCGGGGCTGCTTGGTACCTATTGTCGTCTAACAACTCTCTTGTAAGCACAAGACACAAGCAGAGTCATACATGGCCGGCTCTTAGCTCAAATGTCGAGACAATTGAACAAGAAAGGCACACAACCGGCCATGGTGCCGAGTATCATGTTTAGAACTTCCACACAAGAGACAATCATAGCCAGCCGGCCTTATAACCGTCTAACATTAAAGCAAGAAGCTTGTTATATTTCCGGCTCTATTATCAAGCTTATAAAGCAATTTAACATTGAAGTCGGCTATGAAGACATGGGTTGGTGATGCATTTAAGAAGTCAATCATCACCGTCCAAATATCTCAGTTGAAGCATACATGGTCAGTACACCGAAGACTAAGATTACTATTATGCTTTCATGCATAGTCAAACGGCTTATATTAAGCCGAGCAAGCATTGATGTCCAAATTACTATACGAAAGAATATTTTGTAAATATAGTTCGCGGCAACACACATTGCCTTCAAGTACTTGAACATTCAATGAATACAAGAGGCATTAAAGTGGCCATGCTATATGTAGGCGTCATTCAAAGCACGCTTACATTAAGCATGTGTGAATATGCTTGGCACTCAGGAGAAGTGAGAATTAACATATACTATCAGGGACGTGATTAGGAACAAAGAAAAGTAGGGAGCCCCCAACAAGTCTTTAAGGAACTCGTAAACCGTTCACAGATCATTTAAGGCAACCACAATAGGCAACAATGATTAACTCATGGAGGTTACACCCCATTCACAATCCATGATATTACTAACTCCATATGGTTCAGAACCACAAATGGAGGATCGGGGATGATGGGACGAAGTGAGTCATGGAGTCACATTCGCCCGTATTGGCCTCAAATCAATTCTTATAATGAAAAGTAATTCCTACGATCTCAAAGGCATACAGACAAAATATTCAATATGCTCTAAACTTTTTTATGCTAAATTGGTTGAATATTAATGCAATATATAATTCTAAAATATTCGTTATCACTTGATTAAACAACAAGATTAAAAAGGAACCTTAACCGGTTGTCCAAATTATCTTATTGGACGTTATATTCAATTACATATTCCCTTTAACATGCAATATAGTGATCAATAAATATAATAAAATCAACATTAATATTGGAAGCAATTCAATAAATCCAACAATGAATATATGACAAACATAATAAAAATCGATAGAAAAATAATAGAAATAAAAGGAACATGATTCGTTACTTTGATTTTGTTTGCTTGCAACTACAAAATAATAAACACATTAGTAACTTCAAGGAAATTAATAAACAACAATTGAAACGAAATTAAATTAAGGTTGATTTGGGGCTAAACCCTCAAACAATTATCCCTTTAACGACTTGGTTTAAGGATGGAATCTCGGGTAAAGTACGGACTCCTTGGAGTGCTTAGGGGACGTATTGTGAGAAAATAGGGTAGGCTACTATTTAGGCTAGAGCATAGAAGAGAAAAGAGAGAAATATTTTATGCCCCAAAACTACAGAAATGAGCGGGTATTTATAAAGGAAATGAGCAGGGGATCACACGAAACCCTATATTAGCACCGTAGAAAAACCCTAATTAAGCACCGTGACACGGTGTGTGTACCGTCACATATTACTAGACATCGCGTCGCGATACTATCCACCATGGCACTGTATAACACACCGTGTCGCGGTGTATAGTTTTTCCAAAATTGCATCAAAATTTATTTTAAACCTAATTCTTGATAATTAAGTTTGCTATTTTAAAGTGTTGTTTGATAGTTCCGGGCTTATTTTGATTATTATTCATTAATCGGGCTCAATTAATAATTAATAAAAAATGAATTTAAAAGGCTCGGGCCAAAATATAAATTGGACTATTTATTGACTAAACCTAAGGGATGATCCATTGACTATTTTATGAGCTATGTTTAATTGATCACGGACTTAAGCACTCCTGGGATTAAAAACTTGACCCGCCTAATAATGGCGGTGAAAGGTTATTCATCATCGGGTTTGGTTTTGGGGAGACATTTTTAGGTGTCTACAGAAGCCCCCACTTGGAATGAGTTTGTAGAAACGTCGGTTTTGAAAACGATAGTAAAAGTAGTCGATTGGGACAGAGAATGATTTAAGACGTTTGGCGATCTTAAATCACTCTGTATACGCTGATACCTGCAGAAAAATGTTAGTTCCACAGATAAAAGAGTGAAGAGATAGAATGTGTTTCTAACACCAGTGTATCGGTGACGAATATGTTCGATAGTATCTAACACCAGTGTATCGGTGGTAAATAAGTATGGTAGTTTTCTATGCTTGAAAAAATCCACCGGATGAAGATTGTTGTGCAATTTTCCATGCTTGAGGAATGATGATAGATAATATAATCGCTGACTTCTTCGCCTTAAGAGGTGGCAATGACCGACAATTTTCCATGCCAGAGGAAAAGCTTGTCTGATGATGAGATTGCAAGTCTCTGTGTATCGAGAACCTTACGTCGTGAATTGTCTTCGCCATGGGAGATTATCACTAAAAAAATGATGATAGTTCGATTGTCCCTGAATGTGGGCCATAGATGGTTTGCTTGTCCCCGAATGTGGGCTATAGATGGTTCGCTTAACCCCGAACATGGGCCGTAAATGAATAGACCTTCAAGCCGAGTATTCGACTGTATTAGGTTCTTGAAATAATGGTTATATGACTTTGATGCATGCTAGGGGTAAAATGGTAATTTCAGTACCATTTAAATATCTATTAGAATTTCCCGAAAGTTTTCGGTGAAGATATAACTGTCAAAAAAAATTGTGAAACTCATTCAAACTGGTCAAAAGACGCGTGGAATAATATTCGCTGAAAATTCCCGAGCACGCGGAACACACGCTGGACATCACGTCACATGGCTAGGCACTGTTACACGGTATACTCTACCGTTACGCGGCGTGTTTTAGCTTATTGCGGAGTACAGCCCGTGACACGACGTTTTTTCTTTGTCTTTAAATTCAAGTGCACTTGATTTTTTCCTTATTTTAGTTCATTTTCATTGCTCGAGCTTTCTCCTTCGTTGCGCTGATGTGGTTTTTTTAGCTTAGTTCACTTAATTTCTCTCCAAATTTGCTCAAATTTCTTGCATAGCTTGCATTTTTGCATCTCTACAAGGATCCATATAATTTTTTTCAATTTTCTCTTTGAATTTTGATATGCATGGATGATTTTCGCACGTAAACCTTGAAAAATTAAATTGGGGGTTTTTTATTTTGATCTTTTATGTTGAAATTGTTGCCATGAATTAGTCTGCATATGCATGTATGTTGGTTTGTGAGAAATTTGATACTAGGTTTGCATAATTTGGTGAAGAAATGAGCAAATCACCATTTTTGGTACTACTTTTTGCGTGAAATGGTGTTTATGTTTTTCTTGTTGTTTCTTGCACTTAAAATAACGATGTAATTGTTGTAGATCTTGTAAAACCTACTATGATGTGCAGATCTGTTGTTTTCGTGCAATTTCAAAACGTGCTCTGTTTTGCATATATACTATATTGTCATGGAGAACATAGTATCATGCGGATAGCAGAAAACTGTAGTATTAGTTTGTCATGGAGAAATTAAATACTAGAAATGATTCTATTATTTTGCTAATTTTTAGACTTGAGGTAAAAATTTAGTGTATTGCGAAAAATACAACTTTAGGTAGTTGTTAAGCTGTTTTTAATAAATAACTTAGGAAATGATGCTAAGAATTTAGATTGTTTTCTTTTCAGAACATAATAGCCGACGAGACTGAGACATTTTTACTCATGGCCGACGTCAGGCCTTGAGAGAGGACACTCCTTCGGTTCCCGAGGATGTGGACGAGACTTTGGAGCTCGAGCCTCGCCCTTCTACGAGCAAGGGTAGGTGGACTCCACTGTCATGGACACTAGACAAGCTCATTTTCTGTCATGAGATCCATGTCTCGTCAGATTAGTCGATGGTGTACTTCACCATCACGGTTCTAGAGCTTGGTATTTGAATCCCCGACTATATGGGCTCATTTCAGGGGATCCCGTTACCAACGCTATGTGGGAGTCCGTTGGTTTAGGCGATTCCTACTCAACGGTTATAGGATTTCGCAGCCCCCAAGGCTGTGGTTCGATAGTCGTTCGAGCCTTGTTGGAGTATTTTGGGATGCTATCAACACTTTTCCCTTCTCTTAGGGGAGATGACGGTGACACCTCTCGACTTCAGCATGATCACCAGCCTGCGCTTTACTACTCGGCTCGTCCATCAGATACTTAACCTCACTGGGGGCAACTGAAGTAGTGGGATTGTTAGGTCCTGTTGTTCACCATAACAGGACTCAGTCGGTGCCTCGGGGTGGTTCCCGGAGTGGGCGGACAGAGATGGCATCTGTTCTTGCCCATGGCTTTGATATTGCTGAGATGACACCCGAGCAGCGGGTACGAATCTTTGTCTTGATCCTCATTTCCGGGACTCTTTCACATGATAGGAGTTTTCGTGTACCTTTTTACTACTTGTGGTCTCTGACTAGGATCTCTCAGATAGGCTCGTTTAGCTGGGCTAGTCTAAGGTATGCTGATCTACTTTCGTCGCTCTCATAGATGTAAGCAACTGAACGATCAGTCTAATGTTACCGTCTATGGTCTTTGGAGAGTTATAGAGGTGACAATCCTTTTTCTTTGTGTTTTTCTCTTACTTGTTTGGCTCATGCACTTAGAGATTATTCTTGTTGCAGCTATGGTTCTATGAGTACTTTCCAAGACTAGCCCCTCGACGGTGTCGGGGAGCGGTCCAAGATTTCCTATTAGTGCCAGCTGGCGTGACTGGGGCGAGTCTCGAGTGGAGTCAGTACCGAGTCTACGAGGGTTGCTGCGTCAGGGTACAACCAATGTTGGCGTAAGGTTCGACTTTACAGTGTATTTCTTTCATTTTGACATTATTTCTCGGCATTCACTATATTCTATCACCGTTTTTAAGTTTCGTTCAAGATTCAATATTGACCTTTGGCTGGCCTGACTGACCTTCCAGAGGCTTTGGAGCTCTCGACGTATCATACCGTCTTCTTTAGTACATCATGTCTTGTCTGGTACCTTGGAGAGCGTGTATTCCGTAAGCACAGTGTTGACCGTTTTGTAGTGTCATTGCCTCCGCTTGCGTCGATGTTGCACTCACGCTCATTAAAGGCGCTTGTGAGCGGAAGAGAGCGCTATCAGTTTTCCTAGAGAGAGCTCTTGCCTATGGACGCCGATTATTCTCAGGACATGCTTCCTTAATTGGCTCCTCCACCACGTCTTCCTGAGGTTTGACTTTTGAGAATTTTTTTGTCGTAGTCACTATTTAAACCGTCAAATAACGTAATTACTCGATCATGTTTTAGGCTATTGCTCGTCGTAGGGGGAGGGTTGAGATCCCGTCCTAGTCCGTCCGTTACCCTGGGGCCGATCGGTATGGTTAAGGATCATATTGCTGATGCACCAGAGGGTTTTCGACAGGCGCACGTGTCCCTTTCTAAGGAGTTTGATCCAGTAACCTTTCTGACACGGCTTTCATTTTTCTTAATATTGCTTGTTACCGATTTTTTGCTTTCAGGTCACGCACTCCGATATGATTGGCATGATGAAGCTTGTTGATGCTCTTAAGTATTGCATCTTCAAGTTACGACGTGGTGCGAGGTGTCGGAACGGTCCTGACGATGTCTATGAGGTATATTTGGCCTGTCTTTTCCATGTTTGCTTTTTTTGTTTTATCTTACACCACTGACATTCATTTTGTGTCTTTTCAGGAGCGACGGAGGTCTCGCTCGCGTTCGAGGCATAGAGACTCGGAGGAGGGGGAGCCTAGTCATCGCAGACCATCCCTTGAGATTCGGCACCATTTTTAGACCCAGTGGCAGCAGCCTGCGCCTTCTTAGCCGTTTCAGCATTTTCAGACGTTGTGGCAGCAGCCTTAGCCTTCTCAGCCATTCCAGCATTTTCAGAACCAACGGCAGCAGCCTCCGCCTTCTCAGCCATTTCATTCTTCACATCCTGAGCTTAGGTCGGTGATTACTCTGATGGATCACGGCTTACATCAGGTTCCAATGTTCGGGACGATGCCTCCACCGACGATGCCTACGTCTTAGAGTCAGCCTATGTAGTTTATCGGTTGGTCGGAGCCTGTCTTGACTTTGTCTTCTACAAGAGTTGTGGGAACTTGTAGGGACACCATTCCTAGCACTCGGATGATGGAGGGACTTTTTGGCGCGCCATTCCCTTACCCGCAGCCTTAGTAGGACAATGATCCTAGTTCTTCCAGATCTAGAGATTTTTGACCGAGGGTTTTCATTATATACTTGGTTGATGACACTTGACGTTACTTATGTATCATGACTCGCTTTGTATAATTTATTCACATTTTATGCATTTGACACTTTATTTATTCAATTAGTGTGTATGTTAGTGTGTGCTTAAGACTGATTGTGTATTTATTAACGACCACAAAAAATCCGTAATTTTCATAAGTGGAGGGTACCGACTTTCTCCTAAAGAAAAAGACAAAGAAAAAGAAAAAAGTTTCACATCTTCCCAAAATAAAAAGAAGCAAGTTTTACCGCTTCCCTAAAATAAAAAGAAATAAAAATAAAATAGGACAAGTTTTAAAACTTCCCCAAAACAAAAAAGAAATAAAAATAAAATGGGACAAGTTTTACAAGTTCCCTAAAAAATAAAAATAAAATAAAATGGGACAAGTTTTACAACTTCCCCAAAAATAAAAATAAAATAAATAAAAAAAGGGAGAGTTTAATTGGGAATAAAACACCCGAAGAAAGGTTTGAAGGGAAATGGATAAGAAAACTAAAGAAAATCCGTAAAAGAAAAAATAGGTCGAGAATAAAAAATAGCTGCCTCGCAAATATCGTGACACGTGGCAAATACTTTGTCACGGTACTTTATGCAACGCCATGATGCCCTGCTACGTGACACGGTGTCCTTTGCCGTGTCATGGTTCATATACTTTGCAGCGGGATCAAATGTTAGTGTTTTTGGTTTCTTTTTGGTTATAAATTACAACAAGTTAATTTGTGATATGCATAATTACGAAACATAAAAATAGCTAAAATTTCATATTTCAATAATAATGTCTCAAAATTTTGACACTACATTGCGTGACTGGTCGTATTCCTTGACCAATGCAAAGAATAGAGAGCTAGAAATACAACCCTTCTCTACGGATTGCGTTAGAAAGCCTATTCACACATGTCAATTACCACTTCCTATGAGTGCATAACGTATTCACACATGCTTAACGTAGGCGCACTTCAAACAACGCCTACAATTTGGCGACTCCAGTGGGGGTAAATTGTAGGTGTCGTTTGAAGTACACCTACATTAATCATGTGTGAATATGCTTGGCACTCATTGGAAGTGGGAATTCACATATACGATTAAGGACAATGATTAGGGACAAATAAAGTAGGGAGACGCCAACAAGTTTTTAAGGAACTTGTAAACTGTTCACGAATAATAAAAGGTAACTACGATAAAGGGACAACGAAAGGCAACAACGATTGACCCGTGATGGTTAGACCCCATTTATAATCCATGAGATTACTAACTCCATATGGTTCGGAACCACGAAAGGGGGATCATGGATGATGGTACGAAGTGAGTCATGGAGTCACATTCGCCCGTATTAGCCTCTACTCGATTCTTATTGTGAAAAGTGATTCCTTCGATCCCAAAGGCGCACAAACAAAATATTCAATTCACTATAAACTATTATATGCTAAATTGGTTGAATGTTAATGCAACATATAATTCTAAAATATTAGTGATTACTTTGATTAAACAACAGGATTAAAAAGGAACCTAAACCGGTTGTCCAAATTATCTTTTTAGGCGTGATTTTCAATTACATATTCTCATTAACATGTAATATAGTGATCATAATAACAATAATATAACCAACATTAATATTGGAAGCAATTTAACAATAAATCCAACAATTAATATATGATAAACATAATAAAAATCGTTAGAAAAATAATAGAAATAAAAGGAACATGATTCCTTACTTTGATTTTGTTTGCTTGCAGCTACAAAATAATAGACGCGTTAGTAACTTCTAGGAAATTAATAAAAAATAATGACAATTAAATTAAATTAAGGTTGATTTGGAACCAAGCCCTTAAATAGTTCTACCTTTCACGCCTTTGTTTAAGGACGGAACCTCAAGTAAAGTACTGACTCCTTGGAGTGTTTGGGGAAGTATTGTGAGAGAATAGGGTAGGTTACTGTTAATGCTGGAGCATAGAAGAGAGAATGCAGAATTATTTGATGCCCCAAGGATTATTAGCATTAAGGCATGTAGCAATTGAACATGATTTTTCGAGAGCAGCCTTGGATTTTTGTAGTCCAAAAACCCATTTTTTCAAGTTCGATTATGATGAAATATGTCCTTTTCCAGAGGAATTTGGTGCTATCTTTAGCTTCCCTGCTAGAGTTCTCGTACAATGCCTACTCTGCGTGAATACTATTACTAGGATTTTGAGCGTCATCTAAATATGACAAACACAGATTTAAATAAAATTGTTTTTCGTAAAGAAGTAGATCTAGAAAAGCTTACAAACTTATATTTTAATTGTCCTTTCTCTGAATCATATCATGTATATCGTAGAAGGGCTTATATTTTTTGGATGTTTAGCAAGATTTTATTTGCAAATGATAGAGTAGAACATGCTAGTCTAGTTTTTGTGCTTGAACATGTTTAATCTGGGAGATCCTTGGAGAGACCCTACGTGGCCTTGATGAAGCAAAACTTGATCAGAAAGCCATCATGAAGGGCTCTCTAGTACTGTTGCAGGTAAATTGAGTCCCATGCAAATACTGTGACACGAGGTGTGCACCGTGCCATGGTGCAGCTTGTCACGACACGGTGAAGTTTACCGTGTGACATGATTGGAAGTTGTTCTTTTCAAAGAGAGAGTTTTCCATCCGATGGGTGGTGCCGTGGTGGAGTCTTACTAGGATGGTTAGGAAGAATGATACTCCGTATTGTCATGTTCCCTGTCTATTAAAATTGACTTTACATTTCCCTTCTCGGTTGATGCAACAATATGGACTTGAACAAGTAGTTCCATGTTATAATGATAGTCCTCATGAATTATCATTGCATGAAAGTAATGTTCACAAGTACGAGACATATTGGATTGGAAGGCCTATGTGGACCGTTTCTGCGTGTAATCAACCTCCTCCACCCTTATCTAGTGCTTACAAGTCATGGTTGAATCCCTGAAGTAGGAGGGAATGAGTTGGATCATGTATGTTTGATGGTGATTTGAAGGAACGACTTGGAAGTAAGAAGGCGCCTCCTAAAGATTGTCTTGGTCCGAAAACACAAGGAATTGAATTTAAGACTCCTATCATGCTTAGGAAGAAGAGTTCAGTAAAAGTTAAGGGTAAAGACAAGATGGTGTATAGGGAGAAACAACCTAAGAAACCTGAAAAGGGTGAAAGAGGTGAAAGCTCTACTAGAGGTGTGACGGTTCAAGCTACAAAGGACACACTAATTGTGAAGGCCGACCTAGTTGAGAAGAAGAAAGAGGTTCCTAAGGCTAAGAAGGATTAGACCGATATTGCTTTTCTTTTATGATTTAAGTTTTAATTTTAGATAAGTCATATGATGCTAATAGTTGTAGTGACATTTATTTCATTAATAACATCATATTTATTTTTGGCTTAATTAAAACTTACAATGACTTTCATGTATTTTATTTTTATTTATCCGATTCAAGAAGTCGGACGCAATGGAAGAATAATAAAAATTTTCGAACAAAATAATCGCAGAACAACGAAATTAAACAAACTGCAAAATTCGAAAAATCTGATTACCGTGTCACAGCATGTCTGCCTGACGGCGGGTGAACCTAGGTCGTTGGAAACTAGATTTCTTAGTCAAAACTAAATTTATGAATCTAACCCCAACCCAAGGTATAGGGTAAGTCTAGTTCGAACCCAAGGGAAGGTGGTTTCACTAAAGTCTAGGCTAAGTTATTCCGAAGGTAAATTGAGGGTTGGTCTAACAAATCTAACAACGCAATTAAACGATTACTAGAAAGGTATAAAGAATGCTAGGGAGTCGGGATTCACATGCACTCATGATACACACGTTAATTGGGTAAGAAATTGATCAAACATACAAAGCGAGGGAAAGTAAGAAATGCAATCAAAATCACTCAATAGGCTATTTCCTAGGGTCAAGCTAGATGTCTCTACAAATGACGTCAAAGGAAAATCGCAGATTAAGATCAATCGATAATAATAGTTTCCAAATCAATTATTCGTGTCATTGAAACCTATTATACAATCTAGCACGATAGTTAAGGTTGACCACTTTTCAAGATATCAAACATATGCACAAATTTCACTAATCAATTTAATCACAATGATGATCAATCAAATTCCCCCAATCAATCATGAATTATCACTCATATATGCTTCACCCTATCATGAAATAGGGTGAACACGTATTTGATTAATATTATTTAATTAGAAAAAGTTAGTTCCTTAAAATCTGTTTACTCAAAACCTACAACAGTTTGGTCAGGTGCCTTCGATGGCTTCCAAGATAGCATTAAAATAGATAATTTTAACATTCAATTTAATTTCCACCATCAGAGTATAAAAAGTCTGATAATGAACCAAAAAACAGGAACCCTAAATTCAAAATAACTATATCAAAAAAATTACTTCTATTGATAAATTAAACAAATCAAGTTACCTTGATCAGTGATAGGTACTCCAAAAAAATCAAATTCGTCTAAATCCAAGCTCTATTAACAAAAGCGCACAAGTCCTAAAGTACATATAGTGTCTTAAGTCTACAAAGTGTTAATAAATCTTGGACTTGTGCCTAGTGTTACGTCTAAATCCAAGCTCTATTAACAAAAGCGCACAAGTTCTAAAGTACATATAGTGTCTTAAGTCTACAAAGTGTTAATAGAGCTTGGACTTGTGCCTAGTGTTACGTCTAAATCCAAGCTCTATTTACCTTGATCAGTAATAGCATTGATATCTATTAACTGCACTAAAATAGTTCAATTACTTTGTAGACAATTGATTCAAAGCAAATAATTAATAACTTCATTAGTTTGTCAAATCGACATATAAAGATACTCAAAATATTATGAAATAATTTGCATACATATTTGATTCATATGGTTGAATTAACAAAAGTTAGTTCCTTACAATCGTTTTACTCAAACCTTGTAACAATTTGGTCAGATACCTTTTATGGAGATTACCATATTATATAATAGGTTGAAATTCATGAAGTGTGACCACTTTATCATCCAAAATAGCATTAAAGTTGATAATTTTAACATTCAATTCCATTTCCACCATTAAAATATTGCAATATAAAAATTTTGATAATAACTCGAAGAATAGGAACCCTAAGTTCAAAAAAAAAAACTATATTAAAAAAAATTACTTGTATTGGTAAATTAAACAAGTCAAATTACCTTAAACAGCGAGAAGTATTCTGCAGAAAATAGAATTCGGCTAAATCCAAGCTCTATTTTACTTCGTGTTGCTCCTGTCTTCAAAAGTTTGAGTAGTATTATTGCTTCAAATTTGAGTTATGAGATTGCTTATGGTGATAGTATAGAAGAAAATTTGATAAATTAAGTTAGACAAAGGTTAATTTACCAAATAATTTATCAAAAATTTTAGAAAGAAACTTTGGTAATTGGTGGGATGTTTTTTTTTTGGAAAATAATGGCGAAAAAAACAAAGGCCTCACCAATTTTAGGATTCTTTACTTCCTCAAATAAAAAATAAAAAATAAAAAATAAAAAATAAATAAAAAAATTGGATTCTTCAACTTTTCTTTATTTTTTGGGAAAATTATGTATGTACGGCACGTAATAAGGCAGGAGGAATGCTCTTGTTTTTATTATTATAATAATAATAATTATTATTATTATTATTGGAGTTTTACTTTCTCTTTTATATATATATATATATATATATATATATATATATATATATATATATATATATATATATATGTTTTTTAGTAGCTACAATTTAACTGCCACTTAATTTAAAATAAATAGGTACTTCATAAATAATTCTCCAAAAAGGCAGATATACATTACTTTATTGTAAGACAAGTTAAACTTATTATCTTAAAAATATTTGAATTTACCCTTTACTACAAAAGTTTTATTTGTCTACAGTCAATCTTGTGTCTGGCTGACCACACCATGCATATGTGGCCGTGACGGCGGGTGAAACTAGGTCGTTGGAAACTAGATTTCCCGGTCAAAACAAAATCTATAAATCTAAACCCAACCCAAGGTATAGGGCAAGTCTAGGTCGAACCCAAGGGAAGACGCTTTCACTAATGTTGAGGCTAAGCTATTCCGAAAACTGAAGAGAATGGGTTGGTCTAAACTATTGAAGTCAAATAAATCAAACAAATCAAATAGAAATCAATTATCAAAACACTAGGGAATTTAGGATCCACATGCATCGATAATAAACTTGCTAATTCGAGGGAATTCGATCAACTAAGCAATGAGAGGGAAACAAAATATGCAATCAAGATTGCTCAAGAAGCTATTTCCTAGGGTCAAGCTAGATATCTCTACAAATGACTTCAAAGGAAAACTGCTAATTAAGATCAATCGAGAATAATAGCATCCAAATCAATTGTTCGTGTCATTGAAAGCTATTATGCAATCTAGCATGATCATCAAGGTTAGCTACTCCTCTTCAAACCAAGCACATGCACAAATTTCATCAACCAATTTAATCACATCAACAAATCAATCAAAAACCCCAAATTAGCTATAGATTATCACCAATACATGCTTCACCACATTCCCTAGCAAAGGAACTACTCACTAATCGCGGTGAAATTGAAAAGCATAACAAAAGAAATCATAAATCTCATCATCAACATTGTAATCCAAACTTTAACAATCAAATTCAAGCTAAACAATATAAATTCAACAATATATCAAAATCAAACATAAAATTGCATTCAAAAGTAAAGGATTCTTACAAAACTTTGATCAATATCAAAGAGGAATGAGGATCTTAATATCACAATCATCAAACATCAAGTTTCTCTCTCTAAAATCTAAGAACAATATCACAAAATCAAGAGCTTCTCTCTCTAAAAATCAATTCTAATTCTAAACAAAGATTAATTCTCTCATTTCTTCTCTCTAAAAATGAAGGGAAATCTAGATATAGTAAAACTAACTAATGGGAAGTTATTTAGACGTCCAAAAGAGACCTCAAAAGGTGCAGCCTCTCACTCCTATGTGCGGCCGCAACAAAATGGGTACGGAAACAGGGAAGAGAGGGAGGTGTGGCCGCTCCTGGCGCGCAGCCGCGCAGGTGCTTGGCGCAGCCGCTCCTTTCTCGCGCACACCCGCGCCATGGGAGCACGGGAAGCCTCCTTGTATTGCCGAGATTAACCCCGTGAGCTCCGTATGAGGCATGATAATATAGGCAGTCTCTAGGAGCTTTCTTGGTGGGTTCAACACCACCTTTTCATGCCCACATGGTATGAAGGCGCATCTTTGAAGACCTTACTCTTGGACTCCTTTGCATTTGGGCTTCAAAAGGAGAAACTAGGACAACTCTTTGGCTTGAAAACCCCGAGAGGAATGCTATTGAGCCTTTCGATCATCGCCAACTTCCTAGAATCAAAGAAAAACAAACAAGTAAAGAAGAAAATTCAAAATAAACTAGAAAATAAAGAAAATAAGTAAACATCTAAAGAAAATGCAAAATAAAGAAAATGCAAGTAAAATTGGAGAAAAGGAAATAAAAGAGATGCAAAAGTAAAGAAATTTATCCTAAAAGAAGCTAAATGAGTGCTATAAATTACACTCATCAAACTCCCCCAAGCTAAACTTTTGCTCATCCTCGAGCAAAACATAGCAAGAAGAAATAGGATGAAAGACTTAATCAAACAAAGAAAAAAAGAAAGAAAGAGATAAGAATATACACTAAGACTAACTTGCGTAGGAATCACAGTTGTTTTTAGCTACAACAAGCCCTTTAAACCCCAAAAACGCCAATGAGGACGAGTGAGGTCTCGTAAGGGTATCCAAAGATTTTCACTCATAACTCTTGAAGGTAAAATGAGGCAACAACATTAAAAGAAAGTAAAATAAAAAATTCAAACAAGTAGCTAATGAAACATACTTTTATAAATTACCAAATGCAAGTGAATAAACAATTTTCTACACAATAATAGTATGCACGTTCAAAAATATCTAAGGTTGACTGAAACATAGGATATGCTAAGAATAGAAAACTAATGAAACGCAATTCACTTTCATCTCAAAACATTTTTAACACATTCTCCCAATTAGCTTCAAATCCACCTTTAGCAAGCATCTCAATGATTCCTCGAAGGAACCGGAAAAAGAAAGAGATATAAGGCTACTTGACATCTTGACTAAGGCACACCGCTCTATAGGCTTGACTCACATCTCCCTCCACCGACTTGTGACTCAACCACAAAGGTTAAAAGGTCTTGAGAAGGGTTGCAATGTAGGCGAAAAGGGTGAAGGTAGGCTAAAATTTGAAATTTGGTGGTATACCTAAATTGTGAATCAAAGGGTGATCAATCCTCAACACCATAATCAAGCAATCACCAAACAAAAACACCAACACCCCCAAGCTTATTCAAAGACAAAATCACAAAAATATATACAAAAAGCGTAAGAACGCTTCCCCCCAAGCTAAAATAAAGCATTGTCCTCAATGCTTATGGAGAAAACCACTCTCATCAAAATATTTTTGAACTCTTCATTTTTCAATTTTTATCACTTTTTCCAAAGCTTTCTGAATTTGCTTTGCTTTTCTAAACTGAACTGAACTAAACTAAACTAAACTGATTGGAGCTGAGCTGAACTGAACTAAATTAAGCTGAAGAGAATAAGCCATAAATATTCCTTGACTAATAGTTACTGCATATAACGTGAAAAAGACAAACTCTAAATATTTTTAGTATTGACATAACATATCTTATTGATTTGTAACAAGTAAATTTGTTAGTACTCCCTCCATATTTTATTATTTGCTCCATTTTCTTTTTACTAATGTACTTTATTACTTACTCCTTTTCCTTGTCTAGATTATTTTAACAATATTTTACAATTTTCTTCCCCACTAAGTTTACTAAGTGTATTTTGTATAATAAGGTTATAGCTCAACTCTAAGCATTAAATTCGATTTTTTTTTTATATATCTTTCCATTTTATTTTTTTACAAATACCAATCTTAATTTTTTTCTTCACATTTCAACATTATATTTGTGTACATACAAGGACATACATTAAGTTTGCCCCCCTCCCCCAAAAAAAATTCTGATTCCGCCCCTTGCTTAGAGAAATGGATCAAGTAATAAAATATGAAGCCCTCCGTATTTTAATAAGTGTTACACTTAAGTCGTGTTTTAATAAGTTTTACACTTCATTTATTGACAAACAACAACTTTTTAACTGACATTTGAGCTAAGAAGTATTTGTATATTTAAAAATAAGCATAAAATATTGATATAATGATAATATACATAAGACTAATCCAAAGAAATAGCAATTTTTTTTATGTGTTGATAAAAACCGTTAGTCAAATTAAGTATATAAATAGTTTAATAAAAGTTAAACTATTTTTGTTTTTTTAGAATGTCAAAATAGAACGATATTATAACATGAATGTAGTAATTATTTTTTGTTGTATATTACACTCTTAGAAGTTCTCCATTGACCCATACCCTACCAAAAATGAAGGAAAACAAATCCCCCCCCCCCAAAAAAAAAGGAAAAACTCCCACCACTTAAACTAAGGCCTTCGTATTTTCCGCCATCTTTTCCCCAAAAAGAACTAAACAACCCACCAAATCATCCTAGCTTATCTTCAATTTCAACAATTCAAGAAAAAAAATTAAAAAAAAAATTATTTTCTTGATTATCTTGGTGGAATTATGATCCAAAATATGGAAATTTTTGGATCTGAACTAACCCCAAAATTTGAGAGGAATTTTTTTTTTATTTTCATCCGTTATTCCCTCTTAAAATTTCCACGATTTTTGAAATATTTGGTAAATAATCCCATTTCCAACTTTCTTTATCAAATTTTCCTCCTATAATTTTATACTAAGAAATCTCAATAGTCAAATACAAAAAAAATAATATTGCTCGAACTCGGAGAAAAGCCAGACGAAGTAAAATAGAGATTAGAATCAGTCCAATTTGATTTCCTGGAGTACGTACCACCATCCAAGGTAATTAATTTTTTTATTCATCATTAGAAGTAATTTTTTATGGTTATAATTAATTATTTTGAATTTAAGGGTATTCTTGATTTTTGATTGAAATGCGAATTTAGGGTTATTATTCATAAATTTTAAATTCAACTATTTTAAGTGTGGAATTGTAATTGAATGGTAAAATGTACTCGTAATAACTTAGTTGTTTATTGTCTACTAGTATACTATAAAGGGTTTTTTGATTAAGGTATACCACTATTTAAGTTGAATTAAAATGTGATTATTGGTTGATTTTTGTGCAAATATGTGTAGATTACTGATTTTTGTGAGAAAAAGAAATATTAGAATAAACAACATATAACAATGTCTCATGTGAGTAAAATGTGAGATATCAAAGAATAAATAACATATGACCAACTAGATAGATATCTGTAAAAGTAACTTCCCTTTATACTATTCACAAATTCTCATGTTCTACATGGTAGATAAAAAAAAAAAAGTGATCACACTCACGAATTTCATACTGTTACATGATGTATTTATCTATATGAAAGGCACTAGACCAAACTACTGCAAGTTTTGACTAAAGAGGTTTTAAGGAACTAGCTTTTGTTACAAGGGTATATTAATCAAATACATATACAGATAATTTTATGATGTTTTAAGTTTCTATATTTGTCAACTTGACAAATTAATCCGGCTAGTAATTTAATTACTTTTTGGTTTAATTTAGAATTCTACAAAGTTTTAATCTATTGTAATGATTTGATTCATGCACATACTTGTCGTAGTTTATCAAAACTTTGATTTTTAATATTTTTTCCTTTTTAGCTCCAAAATGTCAAGATTAGGAGGAAAAACTCTTTCAAAGCAAGATTACATGGCTCAAAATGAGAATAATCTACAAAGACTTAAGACAATTGAAGGTAACAAAATGAGAATGAAGACGTTGGGCAAAGCGCATTGCCGCTTCTTTGACGAGCTTAGTAGATAGCTCAAAAGTTAAGAAAAGTAAACAAAAGTGTAATGCTTCTCTTGAGAAAGTTGGTAATTATTTACTCAATGAGCATGAAGAAGTTGAGTACGAGTAATAAAAAGGTATTGATTTATTTTTTTTGTTCAACTTTTTAATACTTTCAAAATATATTATTGAGATATTAACATGTTATTTTACCATTATGTATTCCAAATTTAATAGCAAGGTAACTATTGAAAAGTTCCTTCATAAAGTTTTTCTTAGATAATATCTAATATTTATGCAAAATTTATAATCGGGTACCTATTCTTTATTATTAAATTTTCCAGGTTAAGATCAAAGAAAGGGGTAGAACAAGCAATGTCATTCCACCAATGTCAATT
This sequence comes from Chenopodium album, assembly GCF_948465745.1. Classification (NCBI taxonomy): domain Eukaryota; kingdom Viridiplantae; phylum Streptophyta; class Magnoliopsida; order Caryophyllales; family Amaranthaceae; genus Chenopodium; species Chenopodium album. The sequence continues at coordinate 19,738,919 of NC_137847.1, forward strand.
GCTCAGTTTTTAAGCTCAAAAGAAAAACAGACAAGACATGGAAATAAAAATTCTGATAAAATCAGAACAACCATCAAAGCAATACAAGGTTACTTTTCATACACTTATACTTATAATTTCATATTTGATCAAAATACGCATTTATATTTCATTAATCTTTAAATTTTAACTCTTACTAGGATTACAACAAAGAAATGAAGGTGAAAGCAGTGGTCATTCTCAAGGTAAATTTAATACTAATATTATAATTTCATTATACAAGAGTCTATTTTATAATGTTTATGCAATTTCTAAAGTTAAAAGTATATTATATTAACTTAACCCTAATTAAAATGCACTTGATACAGTACAAGATGATGTATAGCACCATGAAAACTATGATGATAATGATTTGCAAGGTTAAGAAGGTGATAACAATTTAGATCAAACAAGAGACATTGATTTAGAAGATCAAGAAGATGTCAACAATGCAGACATGATTAGAAGTAATGATAATGAAACACATATAAATAATGAAAAGAGAAGACAACAATGGTATTTCTTGTTATTATTTTTTCAATGATTTTTTTTTTTTTTTTTACTTTACACGAATTAATACATTCTATAATGTTTGTATTCTATAGGAAATAAAAAGAGAAAAAAAAACTTATAAGAAAAAAACTCCAAGAGGTCCTAAAAGAAATCTTCAAATGGCAAAAATGAGACCCGGTGAAAAAAAAAATAATAAAAAAAAACATAAAGGGTCAGTCGATCGGTGTAAATAGAGCTTGTTCTACAAGTTATTGTGGTGCCCTTGTTAGAGATCCTCTTAATGCTCCATTTTATGAGGTGAAAGTGTTTTCAGAAATTCCAAAAGAAAATAAGGAGAAGATGTGGCAACTTGTTCTGGTATTTTTCTTTTTTATCTTGTTACAAATAGATTATGTTCTTGTAATTTTTTTTTTTTTTTTGGTTCTAATAACTACACTTGTAAGTATCATCAAGGAAAAATTTGATATTGAACTTGAGGATGACCGGGATGAAGAGGAACGTGATAAGAAGTTAAAAGAAAGGAAAAAGCATATCATGGGATCTTTGAATAAGAAGTACAGGAGTTATCGCGCAAGATTGAAAATTTCTTATTATGATACGGAAGATATAGATGAAGATCGACTTAAAGAATAGAATATGCCCCCAAATGTCGATGAAAATCACTGGAAATGGCTTGTTACATATTTTGGGTCAAAAAAATTTCAGATATAATATAATTTTATCATATATTTCTTTATTTTTCTTTGAGTTTTGGACATCAATTATATATTACTTTTCAAATTCTTAAGGGCATAAGTAAAAGAAATGTTGACAATCGATCTTACCAAGATGCTGGAAACACTGTTAGAACAAAGAGTTTTGCTCAAAAAGCTAAAGATATGGTAAAATCTTTTTTTTTTATATCTATTTTTATATACAAAATGAAAATTAATTTGATGATATGACTTTTTATAATATCAGTTCAAGCGTGACAAAGTAATGCAGAGCATGTTGGATTTATATGAGAAAACTCATTCAAAAAGTGATAAATCACCTGTCACTGAAGTAGCAAAAGAAAGCATGGTATCTTTTTTGTATTTCTATATATTTTTTTTTGTACGGGTATTTCTATATTGTTAAAGATTGGACGTATCTAAGTATAAAATGTGGAGATAGTATATATGTGTTGTGATTGAAATGAAGCTAGAGTTGTTTTATGTTTATTATGGGACAACGCAGGTTGAAACAACATTATTAAAGTTGGATTTCAATCATTTTATGAAGGAAATGCTGTCAAAATTTATGTAGAAATGGAGATACATTTGACTTGTTTTTAGTTTAAAACAATGTGACCTTTTTTCTCCGTCCTGAATCAATCTTATGTATATGTAATTGATTTTATTTTTAAATATTAGTATTTATAAGTAGTTTTTCATTGTTTGTATAATCTTACATATAATTTTTTTATGTAGTCAAAAATTAAAGAGCTCCTTGTGCAACGTGGGGCGGGAGAAATAGACATGACCGATGAAGAAATCAATACAAAAGTTAAACCCGTTAGTAAACGTGGTCATTAACGTGGCAAGGGAGTTAGCCCTTCTATTACATCATTATATGGGACATTTAGTGAAGGTGGAAAGTTACGCATAGAAGCCAATGAGGCAAAGAATGAGGCAATAGAGGATAAAAAAGAGGTAGAAGAAGTAAATGTGAAAAATAAAGCCCTGACTAAAAAGAGAGAGGGCTTCAGAAGGAAATGGAGGTTATGAAAGGTTTCATGGGAAATATTTTGAACCATCTGGGTTATGATTTGTCTGAAACGAATATGGATGAGGTATATTTCATTATTTAATATTTTTTTTACATGTTCATTATTTAACATTGTTATACGATAGTAGAATTAAATTTGATTTTTTATTGCATATTAATTATGAAATATAGGTTAATGATGATGTAGATGAAGATGATGATGATGGTGATAATGATGATGAGAATCAGGATGGAGAGGATGATGAAATGCAATAAGATCAAGAGGATTAGTACTATTTATTATATTCATTGTAAGTTTTATTATTGTTTTGTTTGTGCTCTTGAGAGCTTATAAAATATAAATCATAATCAGTGGTGGTTGTCTTTGCTTGCTCATTGGTATGATTTCTATGTTATATAGTCCTAACATTGCCTAAACTATCTAGAGTTTGAGCTTCCAATTTTAATATATATGTAATGTCTCTTGCGTCTAGATAATCAGTTTACTCGTCGATCAAAATTCAGCATGACAACTTTTTTATTACTTAGTTAAGAAATTGGAAATTACCTGTAGAATTACCTCTAAAATACTAGTTGTTTATCATAACCTTACTCTCATAACTAAAATTGTTGATGGGTGAGGATTAGTGATGCTATCTTTGAAGTTGGCCATCCATAAATAGTTTGCTAATATAATGAATATTTGTGTGTAAAAGTAGATTTTTTTTTTTTTTATTAAATGTACTCAGTTGTGTTTGTACTGTTTTGTGTGACCAAATACCATGTTCAAGGTAGTGTTATGTTATGCTCTGCATGATTATGATAGATTCCTACTTATTTAATGTCACGTTGTGTTGCATGCTGCCTAAATGTTGCATCTACTTATTCCTTGAAATGTTTTTGCCTTTGTAGAATGAAGTTATTGTTGTCCCGTGAAGCTACTGCTGCCCCAGCTATGAAGATAAATGATGTGTTGTAGTTGCGCCTCTGGTCGCTCCAAAATCATCAGTTTTCAATTGTTCTTTTGCCATAGTCCCTTCGTGAAAGTTGTAGATCTCGAAAAGTTACCAAATCTAGGCTCAAAAATTTCTCCATTTGGATATGTGTACTAAGAGTTATGCCTTCTACTAAGAGGATGATCAATTATGTAATGACTATTTATTTATTAATAATATCATTTTTTATTGATTTATTAAAATTAGCCATGTTCATCATGATATTTTTTTATTTACGTATGTTATATTGAAAAATAAATCCTAAAAATGATTTTTCCTATAAATTTACAACAAAGGTAATATCATAATTTTTTTTTTAATTTTTTTTTTTTTTTTTTTTTTGTAAAATTTCTATACATCTATAATAAATACATTACAATCATATATCATGTATTGTGCCTCTAAAACCTTTCAGGTCTAATTTCCGATTTGCAACTAAATATCATCAGCATTAATATATGTATATGATATTTGGAAGCAAATAGTTATAATGTCTCTAATTATATTTTGATGCAAAATTATATGGTTGCCCCTAAATAAATATGGTATTTAGAAGTGAATTTTCATAATGCCTCTAATTATATTTTGGGACAAGATAATATGGTTCCCTCTAAACATATGGGCTTTGAGAATCAATACATAGTATTGCCTCTAAAAGAGGCTTTAGAGGAAACAATGAATTAGCGAAAGAATTATTAGAGGCACTTGACTAATTATCTTTAAAAGACATTAGAGGCTACATCGTTATTATTAGAGGCATTTTTTACTTGCTTATATATGTAATTATTTTTGTAGTGATGCGGAGTCGAGATCGGGCCGGTCGGTTTTGCCAGGGTCTACTTACCCCCATCGTCCGCATGAACGTACTTCTTATGGATTGACTCAGCAGTTGGATCCATCGTCCTCTTTGAAGCAGTCTGCGGCGTGGTCTTGGCCGCTTGGCTTGAAGACGTCACTTTCGTGGCAATGGACTTCCTGGACTTGGACGGCTTCCCTTTCTTTGAAGCAGAGGCCGGCTGCTTCCTCTTTGACCTTGGGGTAGGTGTGGCCAAATGAAAGAATGCAATTTTTAAGTTAAGTAAAGTCAATATAAAGCGTCCAAGCGTAAGTAGGAAGGAAGCCCCTTCTAGAGTCTCAACTCAGACAAAGGGCCAAATTGGGATCGTCCGAGTTAAATCAGGAAGGACTCCTCTCCCAACCTACACGCTCGACACAAAAAAAAAAAATAAGCGGACGACCAGTACCTCCTTAGTCTGTGTATACAGCTGCTGACGAGCCTTGTACCGAGCTAAATCAAGCTCGGACATATCCACCTCCCCTTTTGCTGTGGGTCTAGCATGGCTAGATCTTTGCCTGCACAAGAAAGAAGAAAAAGTTAGGAAATTTTCAACACAATTTACTTGCAAGTGGCAAAGGTACGAGTTTCCACCTTGGGGGAAGGTTTCGGTATAGGTCGCATGCTGACATAAATACCGGGTCCCTGAGTCAGTTGGACTAGGAAATCTAGTTCTTAGGCATGGCCACGGACTTACCGTCCCTAATCACCCTCTTAACTCCAAAGTAGTCAAGTTGGTATGCATAGTCAGGGTGGACGGGTGGCTTGTAGGGTCGATGCTGCCCTTAGCCGAGCTAGATGGGTTTAGCATTAAACTGATTCATCCACAAGTTAAACTCCACGTTCTTTAACTTAATGCGGTAGAAACGGTTCTTCAAATCACGCCACATGGATAGCCTGCCCATCACAACCAAGTAGTCCTTAGTGGTGCTCAGAATGAACCAGCCGTCTGTTCCCGAGTCCAGGCGGACCGTAGAGTGCATCTCACATGGGACGTCATGCTTAAAGCCCTACCGAATACACGTCACAAGATATCCAAAGATGTTCAACCAGCTGTTCGGCATGAGCTGGAAGAGAGCAATGTTATACTCGTTCAGGAGCTCCTAGACGAATGGGTGAAGAGGGAAGCGGAGTCCCACCTCCAAGGCAGCACAATAAACGCTGAAAGACTGCCGACGTGGTCGCTCATTCTCCTAGGCAGCCACAGAATGAGAGCGGTTCAGCGCCTTGAGTTCATACTCCACTCTCAACATGAGGAAACTTTTGAACTCCTCCATCCTATCATTGAGGAAGCTCAAGGCCGTGTCTCCAACTAGATAGGCATACGGATCTTTAAAATTGTCCGCATTAGCCTCCTCGCCCACCTCCTTGGCCTCTTGATTCTCCGCCTCCCCTTTATCAAGCAGAGGGGCAGCCCCATATTCTGAGGACAACAATGTGTCCAAGTCAGCAACCTCGGTCGAGCTCCTAGTCTAGGAGCCCCAGCCGCCTTCGGAGATAGAGACTCTCTCTGTTACCAAGGGCACTTTACCCTTATCCTTCCTCCTAGCATCTGCCTGATTTATAGGAGGAGGAGCGCTACGAGAAGGCAGGTCGACCGGTTCAACAGTTACTGTGCCTGTCCTAGGCCTGGCCAACCTGGTAGTTTGTGATGGGGGTAGTTCAGAAATTCGAGCGAACGCCCTAACGTTCGCTTGAGAATAGAATTAAGGTTCTGTAACACCCCAATAATTCTCTCTTTAAACCCGTAAATTCCCTGAACAAAACTTAAGAGAACTGCTGACGTGTTCAAACGTTAAGGCTAATTCAGAAGTTCGCAACGGAAAAACTAATTCAGTTATAAATAAGTTTCAAAACTAATGAACAAAATAGAATTAAGTCTTAAAACTTGGAACCACTAAGGCTCTTATTCAAAACCCAATAAATGTGGTAAATGAATCAAACCAAAGTTTAAATAAATTCAGACTTATGAAAAGAAATAAACTGCGAACAATAACCAACACTCCACTCAAAATCCCACCACCTTGACACAAATTCTGATTATGTAAAAACTTATGATTAGTCTGCTCCCCAACATTACAAGTGTAAAGTTTGGATAATACAGGATCATTGAAAGGCGAAGGCCATGACCAAGAAAAATACACGCAATCAGCAACGCTGAGTACATACAAGCTACGAAATATAATAAATAATTCCTGGCATGCAACTTATAATCAATCATCACACACAATTTAATTATTGACTCAAACACATGACTCAACTATTAACAATACTAAGACTTCACTAGTTAATAATAAATAATTCATCCCATTTTATTCATTGGATTAAGCAGTAGACAAGGTTGTCTCCCCATGCTCTAATTTGGAACATTTATAATAGAAAAACCCCATTCATCCTTTCGAAAACATCAATAAACATCCAATGGCAATGGGCGCGACTCCGTGGCCATAGCTAGTATGAGATCTCATCTAACTCCTTATAGTTTTTAAAAAGCGTTTGTAAATAAGAGACTCGTAAATCATACGGCCTCTAGAAAGTACACGGCTATTACCCCGTGAACCCCAACCCTTGATTTGTCAATACTCTAGATCTGCACAAATCCAGAGTTTTATTGGTCATCCATCTTGCACTTTACGTGATTTACAAGTTTAAACTCGGTGATGACTAAAATGTAAAACAATGCAACCAATCAAACATTATTCATTCAAGCAATTCAAATTTCCAATTAAATTCTTGATTTATTAGTGGCAAATAATATTTAGTATGACTCCTTTAACTACCTTATTGTATAAACACCTTAAGTGCATAAAGCACTTCAAATCCTGAACCTCGACTTATAGACTTTAATAAACTCCCTCTACTCAATTCATAATTAATTCATGAAAGAGTATTAAAAAAAATTTAACCTCAGGAACCATTATTAAAATTAATTCCACTCATAGAAAACCATGAATCCATAACCTTTATTTAATCATAACATGACCACTTAATAAGATAATAACTTATACATCACCCACAACCATAGTCATCATATACTTATATCTCAAACATGCCTCATACACAATATACAAAAATCATAATGTATAACAAAAATTAAGCCCAGTCTTCTCTACACAGGATACTAAGTTCTTGATACATCCCTAATCATGCTCCTAGAGGCAAGGTTTCGTAACTTGTACGTACCTTGAGAAACGAATTGGTATTGCCACTTTACGAACTAGAAATCACCTTCTATAAAGTCCTCTCCTAAACCAAAGAATAAGATTTCAATCAATACTCAAAAAACCAAATTTATAGCAATACTAACTTACTTTAAAACCTTCAAAATCTTTATAACATCAAAAGCTGCTTATATATAGTTCTTTAAATTTCCTTCATAAAAACCTTAAAATACACCCTTGTATATGAAATTACAGCAAGTTTAAAGCTTTATAAAAATTAGAAAATTTACTTTATACATGAAATCTTAAAATTATAGTAATATTTGAAACTACCAATATTATACATTAAGTTAGTAGGCTTTAAACTCAACAATTTACCAATTCAATGCAATTAGTACCTTTAAAAACAATAACCTAAAATCTGAAAATATATTATTGCAATCAAACTTTAAAGTTCCCAACTTTATCATCATAAAATATCCAAAGCCTTTATTTAATGAAATTAAAGACTCAACACATTAAATCAATACAATTTAGACCCAAAATTAAAACTTTAACAAATCTGAAAATTAGTTTTAATCATCAAAATATAATTTTAACATCATATAATCACTATATATATATATATATATATATATATATATATATATATATATATATATATATATATGTATATATATATATGTATATAAGTAACTTGGCTAACACGTTTTAAGCCCTCAAATCATGAAAAACAAGGTTTAAGCTCTAATTTTCTTAACTAATTAAATCTGAAATTTTATTTTATAATTTAAACATGATAAAACTTAAAAAGTTATACTCTTTTATAATTCATATACATAATCAAACCATAATAATAACAATTTAATAACAAAATTTGATAAAGATTAAAACTTGAATTAGATTAACAAAAGAGAGAAAAGGAAAGAAAGAAGAGAGAAGAGCGAATTGCTGTAGGGGGGCTACGGAGGTCGCCGGTTAGCAGGATGGCGCCGTGGTGGCTCGGTGTCGCCGGTAGCAAGAAATTTTATTTTTTTCCTTTTTTTTTTTTTTTTTGTTGGTTGATGTGTGAATAGGAAGAAAAGGCAAAAGCTCAAAATAATTTGTGAGGGGGTGAGGTTTTATGTGAGATTAGAGGGGAAATAAGGGGAAAAACTTTAGGTGGGTATAAATAATAAGAAATGGATTTAAGGGTATCCTAATCCAAATATAACTAGGATAACTTATTTAGGCCCAAATATATAACAAACCTTACACAAAACATAAGGTGTAAGGTTGGGCTTTGAGGTAACTTGGACTAGGCTCTTAGTTTGTATGGGTAAAATGATTATTTTCAATAGTTCGTAATGGCTAAATAGCTTAAAACTAATTTATTATTTTCAAAATATATATAAAATTATATAGTTATCGTAAAATAATCATATAATAAATAATAAAACATAATTATAATAATTACGAAATCGTTGGGGATTACAGGTTCTTTCAAGGATTGCAACTCGACCGGATTTATGAGGAGTTGGCGAATCGAGGAAAGCGAAGGCCTGGAGTCTGCCCGGACGCTTTCCTAGCAGAAGAGACGTCTTTCCTCCGCTGGCGCTCTTCAAATGAGGCGGTCACTTTGACCACCGAGCATTCGCTGCCACTGCCGTGGCGGTATTTGTTTTGTGTTAGTGGTGGTTTTTGCGGTCTACTCATCCGTGTTACTCGGATCATAGGGAACCTTTGGGTTTACCAGACAACCATCTAGATTTCTAGCGGCGTACTTATTGTACGTTTGCATGGTCCGTGCCATTTGCGAATGTAGGGATAGAGAAGAATAGGTGGAGGTGAGTTGGTATGCACTAGAAACGGACCCACTCCACGAGGGAGACGACTCCTCCCCGTCTACTCCAGACATCTCAGTCACAGGAAAACAGTCGACCTCATGAGGAGAAACGGACGAAGCCGAGTGTTGAGCCAGATTTAAAAATGAAAACGAAAAAAAAGCAAAGTAAAAGAGGAAGTAAAAAGGCAGGCGGTTAGCTTCGTCCATGCAGAAAACTTGGAGAATGTTGGAAAAGTCTTGAAGGTTGACCATAAAACTCAAAAACTCTAACCGGAAACCTCAAGCGTACGGCGGAGTTCTCGATGATTTAGTGAGGAATCACTTTCTCTCTCTAAAAAGCTCTAACTTCTCTCTAAAATTCTGAAAGTTCCATAATAACAATATGAAGTCAAACATCCTATATTTATAGGCTAAATTTATGAGGGAAAAACGGTAAATTCGTCTTTCCCGCTTATGAATTTAAACAGTTACTTTTTGAAAAAGTTAACCTAGAATTCAAATGGTTAAAAACAAATCCGTCATTTTAAACGGAAAAGGATGTGAACGGGCTACCAGCGCGTCAAAATAGACGGCTAGGTCAGCGAAATTCAAACCGCAGTCCTGAAATCCCGGACGATAGGTGTCCTCCCTAAAAAGACATTCGGTCAGTTGCGTCCGACCGACCTTAAGACCCAGAAGTTTCTAATAGAAGAATTTCAGGCGAATTGAACAAAGGGTCCAGCTTAAGGGAGGAATCCCTTGTTAAGACGGACGATACTGTCCGCTACCAAAGAAATGCTCAAATATTCTACGAATAATCAGACACATCTGGACGAGTAGAAAATTAGAGGAGGCGACCCATAGAGTATGAGCCACCTCCTTTGATGGCCAATGTTTAGGGTAAAATTAACCCCAAAAGCATGGACCAATCCTGTTTTAGGGTTTTTTGTGTCCCTTGGGAGAGTTATAGCTCACTGACTGGATCCAAGCCGCCTGTACTTGCAAAACAACGAAACTCCAGATGTTGGAGGTCCGCCTTTGAAGGTTAAGTTAGTATGGGTTCGGAGCAAAAAAGGTGCGAAAAGTAAATAAATTCTCAGATTCCGAGATTAGGTGTTTTCTTTGTTTTCAAGAATAATAAATGATGTAATGATTGTAAGGTGCCCCAATAAATGGGGGAATCTCCCTATTTATAGGGTCCTAGAAATGTGTGTCTTGTCCTAGGGTTTGACGACCTAGGATTCATGGTTGCGCCGTTTGGCGGCTACCTCCGGAATTAGGCCTTGAAGGCCCCGAATTCCTGAGGGAATATCTGCTTGACACGTGTCAACCCCTAGGAGGTCCATTTGGAGGTCTTCTCAGGTGACACGGGTCATGCTCTCATTGGGCCATGTGACGGGTTAGAAACACCCAAATCATTTGCCCCTCACAAGGATGACGTGGCATGCCACGTGACGGTTGTGACAAGTGTCAGCTAGGAATTGGTCCGACTTATTACCGTTTACCATGGGTAAAACTTAGGGTTTTTACCCTAAATTTTTCACCCTTTCTATAAATAGGGGTTGACCCCTCATTTGTGTTCATACGTTTGCGTGAATCTTAGAGAGAGAATATTTGAATCTTTGACTTTGAGAACTTTTGTCCTTATCTGTGAAAGCATCCAACACTCGGCACCTAGTCCGCCTGTAAGCAAACATTCCTGATTTTCCAAGCGGCTCTCGTAGCTTCGCTCGTAAGGTAACCATCTATTTTCTTTTTATTTATTTTTGTTTCTTCTCTTTTTTGAAAAATGGTTTCCCAAAAGCGTATGGCACGGCCTACGTTAGCGATCAGCCAGTCACCAAGGACAGCTGAATCTAGAACTAGGAGTGCAGAATACTCATTCTTGGACTCCCATTTGCAAACTTCTCTGAATCCAACCGTATCTGTGTCTGTGCAGGTCACCATGGCCAGAACAAAGCAGACAAGTAGGAAGTATAGGACGGATGGTTCCTGGTACCATTCGGAAAATTCTACTGTTTATTCAGAGGGTTTTATTAGGGAGCCTGTGGATGTGATTTCTAACCATACGCCTAGTCCTCCTAGTACCCTAGGCTCTTCGATTGTAGAGGAGTCTGAGTATGAGATGCAACGAACAATCTCCAAGCCGATTGATCTGGCTTCGGATGAGGAAAAGGGGGAGGACACTGTTGGCCCTAGCCACTAGGCCCCTAGCTCGGATTCAGAGTCCGAGATCTCCGATGAAGACTCTGAGTCGTCCAATTCTGATAGTGCCTTCATAGATCCGGAGGAGGCGCACTCTAAGCTGGATGCAGCATGAGAGTCCCTATCAGTTGACAGGGGCGAAGGCTCGACCGAGCCGTCTGCTTCGCGTCGACTAGAGTTTGCTGCCTATTATCAGCATGTTCCACAAGGCAAACGGACGACAATGATAGATAAACTTGGGAAGTTTATTTCTGACTATGTCATGGGACATGGCTTTCTACTTATCATCCCGAACGCTATTGATACAGTAGTTTGTCCTGAAGGGTCCAGCTACCATGACGAATGTTTTGGCTGCCATGAGGCAGCCATCCAAGTAAGTCTTAGGTTCCCTCTCAATCCGGCTAAGGAGAGGATTTTAGATGGATACCAGCTGGGTGTCTAGCAACTTGCCCCAAACTCCTAGGTAAATATCCTAGGGTATGTTACCGCCTGTGAGATGCTTGAGGTAGATCCAAGCTTTGAGGCGTTCGCCCACATGCACTACCTCAGCCGGACCCCAAAATCAAGCTAGACCGAATGGTTCACCCTCACCAGCCATAAGGGCTTCATGATGACTGTCGAGAAAGAATCCAAATGGAAGGATTGAAGGAGGAAGTTTTACATAATCTCTTCCCCCGACCGTCTGAAAAATAAAAGATATAATAGGTGGAACAGGAACCCTCCCCTCCTAGCTGGTAAGGAGGCTTTGCCGCCTGTCCCCAGGAAGGCAAAGAAACAAATATTGGACCGAGGCCTTTTCACTATGGCCGTTCGAACCAATGAGAGAACAGGGGAGAAGGAGGTCACCCAACAAAGCTATATTCCCCGCCATGAGTGGCTATCAAACGGGTTAAATTTGGACGCTTGTGGTCTTAACACTGATATGCCGAGAGGTAGATAGCCGATTGTTATTTATTTCTTGTTGAATCTTCATTTTTATTTGTTAGTTTCTAACACTTGTTTCTTGGTGCAGACAAAGCAATAAAAAAACTCTCGTCCACAAAGAAGCCGGTTGCTGACTCAGCAGCGCACTACCGTTCGTCCGTTCTGGGAAAACGAAGCAATAAGGAGTCTGAAGAGGTCAGAACTCCTAAGGTAATAGATTCTATGATAGAGTATGCTAAGGTAGTGTCTTTAGAACTCTTGGGACCTTGAAGCTGGATTCTATTTGTTTTTTAAAATTTCCAATTGCTCCCTTTTTGGTGAATTTAAAACTAATAATGAGTTTTTGTTACAACCGTGTGAGGTTTCATTCTTTTCTAGCCTTCTACATATCTTGCATGAGCGGCGCATGGATCCTTGACTATTGTATGCTTTATCTAGAATTTAAGTTTCATCTCCCGAGATCTCGACCAAGCCATTTAGGAAGGACAAAGGCATCTTTTCGGGGTGGTAATTTTTCCTTTTCTAGGATAATTTTATTATCTTTATTTTGGGTTTTCATTTGCCTACTTGCTAACCATTTGAGCCATAACCCTCCTTTTCAAGCCACATCTTTAGCTTTTGAGCCTTTCATTTCATTCGTGTTCCCATCATTGGTTTTTTTGAAGCATTTGGGCTCTATTGTTGGAGTTTTGGTGTATGAAATGGATTACTTGGTTTTTATAGTGAAAGGAAGTTTGTGTTGTACATATTTTGTGAATAAAAAGAAAATGCAATGTTGAAAAAACCGTCCATAGTTAAAAGAGCCGAGGACATGAAATAATGTGAACAATGAAAAAAACAAATGAGAAAAAGCAAAGCAAATTCAAAATCTTTGGCAAAAATTGAAAAATGAAAATTTCAAAAAATATTTTGATGTAAGTGTCTTTCTCCCTATTTTAAGCATTGAGGACAATGCTTTGTTCAAGCTTGGGGGGAAGCGTTCTTACGCTTTTTGTGTATATGTTTGTGATTTTGGCTTTGAATAAGCTTGGGGGTGTCAGTGTTTTTGTTTGGTTATTGCTTGATTATGTTGTTGATGTTTGGCCAATCTTTGCTTCACAATTTAAGTATACCACCAAATTTCAAATTTTAGCCTACCCTCACCCTTTTCGCCCTTACAATACAACCCTTTCAAAGACCTTTTGACCTTTGTGGTTGAGTCACAAGTCGGTGGAGGGAGATGTAGGTCAAGCTTATAGAGCGGTGTGCAATAGTTGAGGCGTCGAGTAGCCTGAAATCTCTTTCTTTTTCCGGTTCCTTCAGGGAGCCATTAAGATGCTCACTAAAGGTACATTTGAAGCTAATTGGGGGAATGTGCTAAAAAATTTTTGAGATGAAAGTGAATCGTGTCTTGATAGTTCTCTATGCTTAGCATATCCTATGTTTCAATCAACCTTAGAAATCTTGAAACGTGCACTCCCTTACTTGTTTAGGAAGAATTGTATCCATTTGTGCTTGTTCATTTGCAAAAGTCCTTTCAAGAACATATGTTTTCTTTACTTTTCTTTTGATTTCCTTTTTATGGTTTGCCTTATTTGTTTGGTTTGTGAGAGTTATGGGTTAATCTCTTAGGAAACCCTTACGAGAGTATTACTCGTCCTCTAGGGTGATCTAGGGGTTTAAATGGATTGTCTTTAGTTGCTAAAATTGACCGTGATTCCTACCAAAGTGAGTTAGTGTATATTCCCATCCTCTCTAGTTTTCTTGTTTTTTTTTTTTTTTTTGCTTGAATAACATCATCATTTTCCCTTGGATTGGATTTTATTTTGCTCGAGGACGAGCAAAAGTTTAGCTAGGGGAATGATGAGCGTCATTAATGGCGCTCAAAAGAATAAGATTTAGGTTCATTTTCTATATTTTCTTTCATTATTGATGCGTGCCATTTATGACACTCTTAGGCTAGGTTTTCTTCTTATTTTTATATTCGTTTTTAGTCTTTTATTTCGTGTTTTTAGGGAATAATGCTTGATTTGTGTGTTTGTGTGTTAGTTTAGAGAAATGCGTGCTTTTAATGGTTTTCTTATTATTTTATTCATTTCTTGGCTATTTCTCGCGCTTCTTCGTTTCTTTGACTTGTTTTGTAGGTGTGTCGAGTTTCCCGGAATTTAATTATCAAGGAGGAAGCTTGAGCGCATTCAAGGAGGTTGATGGAGCTAAGTTCGAGAATCGAAGCATGCAACTCAAGCAAACCAAGCTAGCTCTACAAGCACAAGCACCTTGGAAGATATGTTTTGGTTCAGAGTATGCAAGTGCTTGAAGAATAAAAGGCTGCCCTCCTCGAGGGCGTCGCCTAGAGTGCACCAATGATAGGGATGCTCGGGAGCGCAGAGATTGATCGAGCAAGCAAAGGAAGCAAGTCCACGAGCACCAAGCACGGTTGCGCGCGCGCGGATGGTGGTGCGTGCGCGCAGCCTGGTTGGTGTGAGCGCACAGATCTTCTGTGGCCTGCTGTGCGTGCGCACGAAAAGGTGGTGCGTGCGCACGGTCTGCCCTATTTCGCCTCGCTCGTTTTATTATAAATTAGCCTTGTCATTTCTATTTTGGAGGAGGATTTTTAGATTAGTTTTGGAGAGTTTCTCTCTCATATCTTAGCTTAGGTTGAGAGTTTCTCTCTCTGTTTTAGGGATAGTTTAGGAGTAGTTTTAGAGTGAGAAAGTGAGGGATTTCAATGGTGGTTTAAGAGATTGAAGATCCAATGGTGATAATTGTATTGAAGATCTTCTTAATCAATCAATGAGCATTTCTCACTCTATCTCATCCTTATTGCTTTGTTCAATTTCATGTTTGTTTGGTTTAATCTTGATGTTTGATTCTTAATAGTGTAATTGTTCTTGATATTTTGTTGATTCTTGATTTCTTAGTTGTTTGTTGATAGATAATGATTCTTGAGTAGTTGTTTGGCTAGGATCTTTGTGAAACTTGTATGATTGATTGATTGTGATTAATCTGGGAACTGTGTTGATTGATTGTTGAGATTAAAGTGATTAATGAAGGTTTGCATGTGTGTAATTCGATTAGGCCTTGAGAATTATGCTAGATTGCATTGTAATTGCTAATGACACGACCAATTGATTTAGGAATTGCAATTATCGATTGGTTTGGATTGTGATTCTCTTAGTTTGTTATTCATAGTGAACCCTAGCTTAACGATTAGGAGATAGCTCTTTGAGTCCAATTGATAGCTCTTATCATTAGTCTTCACAACCTTTGATTGGCATGATCTTCCCAAGTTGTTGCAATTATCATGATTGCTTGTTGATCCCCATTCCTAGTATTTTATTTGTTTGATTGTTAGTTTGTTAGTTGTTACTATTCCTTCTTCACCTTCGACTTCGACCTAGCTTAGGCGCATAATTGAGAGTGCTTGAACATTACCATTCCTTTGGATTCGACCCTTGACTTACCTCTATACTCGTTTTTAGGTTTGTTAAGTGTTTATAAATTTAGTTTGACTTAGGGAGGATTAGTAAATGACCTAGTTTTCCCCTAGTCAAAATGGCGCCGTTGCCGGGGAACGGTGTCTATGTTTGAGTGTTTTTGATTTCTTGAGTCTAGGTCTTTTTATATACCTTTCTTTTATTTGATTTTTGTTTGTTTTGTAAAAAAAAAGGCATGTTTTTCTTTTCCTCAATATGATGGTGAGTCTTTTAATGTCTACTTCCATAAACTTATAGGGTTTTTGAACTATAATGGTTGTAGTCTTTTGGAGGCTTGTGAGATTTGTTATTTTGGTTTGAATGAGCAAACTATGGATGAAATTGAAAGCATGCATAATGGTGAATTTAGAGCATTGTCAGTAAATGATTCTTGGGATTTCTATATTTGGTTTGCTAGGGATATCTATAATAGGGATAATCATGATTCTAATGTTGATGTGCAATGTGTTGATTCTTCTAATATTAACATGAATTCCCATGATTTGTCACATGATCCCATTAGTGAACCTAGAACAAATGATTTCAATTCTATTCCTTCTTTTGCTCATGATGATGAGGTACATACTCAAGTTGATGCTGATGGTGTGTTTCAATATTCTTCATTATTTACTATGCCTTCTTGTGATGTGCTTTGTTCCCTTAATAATGAATCTTATATGCTTGATTGTGCCCCCACTCCCCAATGTGATGTATATGCTCATGATTTTCATGTTGATTCTTCCAATCTTGGTTATACATCTTCTTCTTTTGTTGAACCTCAACCTTCTACACCTTTTGAATATCTTGTTGATATATTTGAGTCTCAAATTAGGCACATTGAGCTTGATAATGATCTTGGGCCTAGTAAGGAGATGATTCTTACATCTATGAGAGGTCAATTAGAGATAATGAAAAAGAATGAGGAGCGTATTGAGGAGGAAAGAAGGAGAGGTGATGAGTTAGAAAGCCAATTGTTATCTTTGATGCTTGTATGTGAAAACCTCCAATCTAATGTGTGTGTTGAGGATGATGATGATGATTTTGAGCAACCAAGAGAGTGTGAGGATCCTATTAGTGAGCATTTGAGTGATGGTAAAGGTGTTAAGGGTGAAGATAGTGTTGATTTTGAAAACCCTAACCCTCCTTCCCATCTTGATGAGTCTCTTGTGAATGATTGTGATTCTTCTATCCATGAGTATTTGGATTCATTTGAGGTTATGACCAAAGAGTTCTTTGAGTGTCAAATGAAAACTCATAGCCTTTTGAGTGAGTTCATTAAGAATGCTTCATGAGAGAGAGATGAGTTTGAAATGAATTTTCATCCATTTATGCATGGTTTTGAGACTTTAGGCTTTGAGGATATTGAGGGAGTTGTTGTTCATAGTTGTGATGGAGGGGATTATGTAGTTCCTCTTGGAAGTTGGATGTTTGAGGGAGATGGTGATCATGAGTGTTCTTCATTTGAGGATTCTATGATAAATTTCCATGCTCTTATTGGTGATTTGAGGCATGGTGGTGAGAAAGAGCTCATTTGTGAGACCATTGCTCCTATCCCCTCCTCTCATGCCCCTTTTTCAAGAAATTTCAACCATATCCCCTACACTCCTATGTCTCTCCCTTCTTTTGTCAATAAGCCTATTGGGGACGCTCTTGTCTATGATGTTTTACATGTCCCTCATTCGTCCCCTATTGAGGAAAAGGGTGACTTTGCCACCTAAAAACATTTTGAGGAGAGTTTGTCTTCTTCTTCTTCTTCTTCTTCTTATTTTGTCGAATTTGCTTTTGATTTTTCTTCTTTTTCTTGGCATCTCTCTCCTCATGGGTGTGCACTAAGCTTGTTGCACATCCTCTTTCGGTCATTTTCCTACCTTCTATCTTATGAAATGTGTAGTAGTGCATTTGACAAGCTCTTGCGTATGTTGCAATATTATTTTCTAGAGCGGTCAAGCTTGGACCTTAAGCAAGCCTTTCTCGGGAAGTAACCCGTGTTTTATTGCTTTCATTTTCTTTTCTTTTTAGAATAGATTTTCTCTCATGGAAATGTTTGTGTGCCTTTTGCTAGGTACACGACTTGATATACTTTGGTGCATTGGTTTGGATCAAGATCCAAGGAACTATGATTCAACATTTGCTAGCATAAGGAAGACAAGATTTAATTAAAGAGAAAATCGGGTTTGAAAGGTTCAATTGGGTCATTTGCGGGTATTTACACCCACCTCACATCCGGTAATATCTTTCCTTGATATTTCTCTAATGGTTGATGCTTTGTTGGACATGTGTTGGAATTGTTGGATTGATCTCTTTGTTCTCCCCTCCCATGATATTTATGATTTATGTTTGAGCATGTTGTCTCATTCAAGCCTGGGGGAGGGTATTCTATCATGTTTGGTGGGATTTTGATTCATATATACCATGCACAATTGTATATGCATTTCCATGTTCTTTTATTCTGAAAAACTCCAAAAAGATTTTTGTTTCTATCAAAGCAAATTTGCAATGTGTCTTTGTTTTGTTCTTGCTTTGGACATAATACGTTTGGACTTGTATATTTGAATGCTTCTCTTCTTAAATGGTAACGATGTGCACGGTTTGAGAGTATCTTTGGTTGATTTTAGGATAGAGTATGCTAAGGTAGTCGTTTAAAGAACTATTGGGACCTTGACGCCGGATTCTTTTGTTTTTGATAACTCCCAATCGTTCCCCTTTGGTGAATTTGAAGCTTTTAGTAAGTTTTTGCCACATCTTTGTGAGGTTTCATTGTTTTTCAAGCCTTCTCCAATTTCTTGCATGAGCGGCATGGATCCTTGACTATTGCGGACCTAATCTTGAATCTTTGACCCATAATTCTCAAACACAAGACCGAACCATCTAGGGAGGACAAAGGCATCTTTTCGGGGTGGTAATTTTTCTTTTCTAGGTTAATTTTCTTTATTTTTAGTTCTTGGGTTCACATTTTCCTACTTGCTAACCATTTGAGCCTTTTTCACTTCTTTTCAAGCCACATCTTTAGAACTTTGGGCCTTTTGTTTCTTGTTGTTCCATTTTTGGTTTTTGTGAAGCAAATGCTCTTGTTCTTGGAGATTGTAATATATGAGTTTGGATATTGGTTCTTATTTGTAAGCAAGCTTGTGTTTTGTATATCTTGTGAATAATGGCACATGAATAAATGAAAGCAAAAGTCGTCCATAGGTAAAAGAGGCAACGACATTAAATATGGTGAATAATAATATTTGAATCAAGGAGAATAAGCAAAGCAAATTCAAAGAGCTTTGGCAAAAAAATTTTAAAAAAAAGAAGAAGAAGTAAAAATGAAAAAGTTCAAAAACATTTTGATGTAAACGTTTCTCCCTATTTTAAGCATTGAGGACAATGCTTCGTTCAAGCTTGGGGGGAAGCGTCTTACGCTTTTTGTATATATGATTGTGGTTATAGCTTTAAATAAGCTTGGGGGTGTTAGTTTGTTTTTGTTTGGTGATCTCTTTGTTTTGGTGTTAAGATTTGGCCAATCTTTGCTTCACAACTTAGGTGTACCACCAAATTCTAAATTTTTAGCCTACCCTCACCCTTTTGCCCTTACATTACAACCATTGGGAAAGACCTTTTGACCTAGTGGTTGAGTCATATACCGAGGGAGGGCATTATGAGTTAAAGCCTAAGGAGAGGGGATGCAAAGTCAAGATGTCGAGAAAACCTCAAATCTATTGTTTTTCCGGTTCGTTCGAGGAACTATAGTGATGCTTGCTAAAGGAAGATTTGAAGCCAATTGGGAAAATGTGCTAAAATTGTTTTTAGATGAAAGTGAATTGCGTTTTGGTAGTTCTCTATACTTAGCATATCCTATGTTTCAATCAACCTTGGATATCTTGAAACGTGCATTTCCTTACTTGTTTAGGAAGAATTGCATCCATTTATGCTTTTTCATTTGCAAAATTCCTCTCATGAATATTTGTTTTCTTTCCTTTTCTTTTTGCTTCCTTTTCGTGCTTTGCCTTGTTTGTTTGGTTTGTGAGAGTTATGGGTTAATCTCTTAGGAAACCCTTACGAGATCATTACACATCCTCTAGGGCTATCTAGGGCTTTAAATGGCTTGTCTTTAGTTGCTAAAATTGACCGTGATTCCTATGAAAGTGAGTTACTGTATATTCCCATCCTTTCTCTTTCTTGTTTCTTTCTTTGTTTGAATAATTTCATCATTTTTCCTTGGGTTGGATTTTATTTTGCTTGAGGACGAGCAAAAGTTTAGCTTAGGGGAATTTGATGCGTGCCATTTATGGCACTCTTAGGCTAGGTTTTCTTCTTATTTTTATATTCGTTTTTTGTCTTTTATTTCGTGTTTTTAGGGAATAATGCTTGATTTGTGTGTTTGTGTGTTAGTTTAGAGAAATGCATGCTTTTAATGGTTTTCTTATTATTTTATTCATTTCTCGGCTATTTCTCCCGCTTCTCCGTTTCTTTGACTTGTTTTGTAGGTGTGTCGAGTTTCCCGGGATTTAATTATCAAGGAGGAAGCTTGAGCGCATTCAAGGAGGTTGATGGAGCTAAGTTCGAGAATCCAAGCATGCAACTCAAGCAAACCAAGCTAGCTCTGCAAGCACAAGCACCTTGGAAGCAATATTTTGCTTCGGAGTGTGCAAGTGCTTGAAGAATAAAAGGCTGCCCTCCTCGCGGGCATCGCCTCGAGTGCACCAATGATAGGGATGCTCAGGACCGCAGAGATTGATCGAGCAAGCGAAGGAAGCAAGTCCACGAGCACCAAGCAGGGGTGCGCGCGCAGACCCAGCTGTGCGCGCGCGGAATGGTGCGTGCGCGTAGACCCTGCTCTGCGCGCGCGTGGCCCGGGTGGTGTGAGCGTACAGATCTTCTGTGGCCTGATGTGCGTGCGCACGGAAAGGTGGTGCGTGCGCACGGTCTGCCGTGTTTCCCCTCGCTCGTTTTATTATAAATTAGCCTTGTCATTTCTATTTTGGAGGACGATTTTTAGATTAGTTTTGGAGACTTTCTCTCTCATATCTTAGCTTAGGTTGAGAGTTTCTCTATCTGTTTTAGGGATAGTTTAGGAGTAGTTTTAGAGAGAGAAAGTGAGGGATTTCAATGGTGGTTTAAGAGATTGAAGATCCAATGGTGACAATTGTATTGAAGATCTTCTTAATCAATCAATGAGCATTTCTCACTCTATCTCATCCTTATTGCTTTGTTCAATTTCATGTTTGTTTGGTTTAATCTTGATGTTTGATTCTTAATAGTGTAATTGTTCTTGATATTTTGTTGATTCTTGATTTCTTAGTTGTTTGTTGATAGATAATGATTCTTGAGTAGTTGTTTGGCTAGGATCTTTGTGAAACTTGTATGATTGATTGATTGTGATTAATCTGGGAACTGTGTTGATTGATTGTTGAGATTAAAGTGATTAATGAAGGTTTGCATGTGTGTAATTCGATTAGGCCTTGAGAATTATGCTAGATTGCATTGTAATTGCTAATGACACGACCAATTGATTTAGGAATTGCAATTATCGATTGGTTTGGATTGTGATTCTCTTAGTTTGTTATTCATAGTGAACCCTAGCTTAACGATTAGGAGATAGCTCTTTGAGTCCAATTGATAGCTCTTATCATTAGTCTTCACAACCTTTGATTGGCATGATCTTCCCAAGTTGTTGCAATTATCATGATTGCTTGTTGATCCCCATTCCTAGTTTTTTATTTGTTTGATTGTTAGTTTGTTAGTTGTTTCTATTCCTTCTTCACCTTCGACTTCGACCTAGCTTAGGCGCATAATTGAGAGTGCTTGAACATTACCGTTCCTTTGGATTCGACCCTTGACTTACCTCTATACTCATATTTAGGTTTGTTAAGTGTTTATAAATTTAGTTTGACTTAAGGAGGATTAATAAACGACCTAGTTTTCCCCTAGTCAATTATTTTCATATAATTTTCTTAGATTTATTTGGTTTTTCGTCTTTATAACTCATTTTGGTTTTTCGTTTACTTTTATGAGTTTTTCATGATTTTTGTTCTTATTTTGCTATTTTAGTTTAGTTTCAATTCATTTTGCTTTCTCCCTAATTTTTACTTGAATTTTTGTAGGTGAAGTTTCAAAGTTTTATTTGTCGCGCTCTTACGATTGTACTCTCATTGATTCTAGGTCATGAACACTCAAATATGTGAAGATCAAGGGCTTCCCTCCTCGCGGGCATCATCACGAGAGCGTCGTCAATAGGGATGCACAACAGCGCTGGGAGCATAGCTTTGCACAAGGATCTACAAGCAAGCAAGAGGAGCCACGCGCACCGCAAGGATGCAGCAGGGGTGCGTGCGCGCTGACTCCCCTGTGCGTGCGCATAGACCCCTCTGTGCGCGCGCACGGGCTTGTTGGGCGTGCGCACCGTGGCTCTCCGTCCCTTTTGTTTTTCTTTGCTATATATACTTGCGACCTTTCTATTTTTGAATACCTTTAGACTAGCTTAGAATATCTCTCTCATATTTTAGCTTAGGTTGAGAGCTTCTCTCTCTAGTTTTAGGGATAGTTTAGGAGTAGTTTTAGAGAGAGAAAGTGAGGGATTTCAATGGTTATTTGAGAGATTGAAGATTCAAGATGACAATTGTATTGAAGATCTCCATTATCAATCAATGAGGATTTCTCACTTTCTCTCCTCTTTATTGCTTTGTTTAAATTTCATGTTTGCTTGGTTTGATTTTGATGTTTGATTCTTGGTTAGTGTATTTGTTCTTGATATTTTGTTGATTCTTGATTTCTTTAGTTACTTATTAATAGATGATGATTCTTAAGTAGTTGTTTGGCTAGGAATTGGGTGAAACTTGTATGATTGATTGATTGTGATTAATTTGGGAATTGTGTTGATTGATTGTTGAGATTAAAGTGATTAATGAAGGTTTGCATGTGTGTAATTCGATTAGGCCTTGAGAATTATGCTAGATTGCATTGTAATTGCTAATGACACGACCAATTGATTTAGGAATTGCAATTATCGATTGGTTTGGATTGTGACTTTCTTAGTTTGTTACTCATAGTGAACCCTAGCTTAACGATTAGGAGATAGCTTTTTTATTCCAATTGATAACTCTTATCATTAGTCTTCACAACCTTTGATTGGCATGATCTTCCCAAGTTGTTGTAATTGTCATGATTACTTGTTGATCCTCGTTCCTAGTAATTTATTTGTTTGGTTGTTTGTTTGTTAGTTGTTAGTGTTCCTTCTTCACCTTCGACTTCTACCTAGCTTAAGCGCATAATTGAGAGTGCTTGAACATTACCGTTCCTTTGGGTTTGACCCTTGACTTACCTCTATACTCGTATTTAGGTTTGTTAAGTGTTTATAAATTTGTTTGGCTCTAGGGAAGATTAGATAACGACCTACATTTTCCCTACGTCAACTAACAAAATGTTGAATGTGCGGATGTCCCTACTCCGAGGTCGGATGTCTAACATCTGGCAAAGAAGATGTTGAGGGCGCTTGAGCCTGAGGAAAAAGCATCCGTTAGGAGGGTTGGCTCCCTCAACCTTGACGCCATCACGGCGCTTCTTTGCAAGGTACAACACTTGCGAAATATTTCTTATTTTGAATAATGCATATGGCCTTTTGGTACTAATTGTTCCCATTTTTAACCGAATGCAGGCTATGTTGCGCATAAACGGTCTCAAAAGGCCGTTTAACGAGAATTCCAAAGGGGTAAAGGCTGCGGAAGCTTGGGCCGCCTCCTCATTACATATTGCCAATTTTGAGATAGCTTAAAAGAGCTTCTGACCATTGATATGATGTATTCCCAAGCGTTTGCCAATCTGCAGGTCAAGCAGGATTTGGATGGAGCTCGAGGCGGATAACCGAGCTTGAGGCGGATAACCGAGCTCGAGGCGGATAACCGAGCTGGAGGTGGACAAGAAGGCGGGCCGACTGTAGGGGCTGGTGGACAAACTCAAGGGTCGGCTGCAGAACTAGGAGATCCAGCTCAAGACAAAATACAAGTCCTAGGCTAAGGAGGAGAAGGAAGCCCTGGTCTAACAAATGATGGAGGATTATGATGCCATCATGTGAATGACCTGGGAGGCAATCCATTCGGGCTCTGACTTCAAGACTTGGAAGACCAAGTTTGGTGAAGCCAATGACAAGTTCAATGCCCAGCTCTTGAAGCAAGCTGAAGAAGAAGCAGCCAACAATGTTGAGGTGTCTGCCTCCATAGAGGATTCGACCTCTAGGGGTGATGATGATGATCAAGCGGAGGAGGAGGATAAGGAAACGGATGAGCAGCCGCCTAAGGGCAACGAGGAGGATGCGGCTGCCAACACTGAAAACCCCACTCCTGATACATAAGCTTTTCCATCTTTGCAGCGGCCGAATGGCCATCTATTATTACTTTCGACCTACGTGTCGTGTATTTATGTATCTTTACTGACTAAGGGGTTGGGTAAATCAACAATTATTGACAGTGGTACTGGTTAACATTTGCAGTCGTCCGTAGGTACGACTGATTTTATTTTAATGAATCATCTGGTCATCTGATCGGTTTTTATCATATTGTTGTCTCTTGCTTTAAAATTTTTAAAACTTTCAATTTTATTTGTCATGCATAGATTTAAGCTAAGTGTTTAACTTGCCTGTATACTATGCGATTACTTGCAATACCGGATGTCTTTGCCCCTGGCCGGATGTTCGCTTGGTTTCAAAAGGTGGGTTGATTGACTTAGAAATTATTGATACTTATAAGAGTATGATTGGTTTCTAAGTCAATCAATCACTTATAATGATTTCCCCAAACAAAGCGGACAATCGGCCATCTTGAGCAGACGGGTAAGAGCTTAAAATATTCGGCCATAGGCCTTAATGAATTTTTTATAATGACTCTAAGCTATTAAGTCTTTGGATTTAACTTATAATCGCTAAATACAATTTGTCCGCCAGCATTGCCCCAGGGAAATAACAAGCAATAACGCATGAATATTAAAGCCTCTAAAATGAAATAGTAGGCACTTCTCTCCTGTATTAGAACAGTTGGGAAACTTAAGCTTTTTAGGTTTCAAATTAGATTAAGTCGTTATTTTAATACAGATAGTCGGTAGGGCCATTTGTTTTTTCTCTATAGAGCAATGTATCACCCGAATGGGAGATGCTCTTGATGGGCGTTAGAACGGTCGCACATTTCACACTCAATCAAACACATTTATTAACAAACACCTTACAAACCAAGCATAATGACAAGTAAGAGTTCGGTCCATAAGGAACGGGATATGGTTGCCAAAGATCTTAACACTTAAGCTAATTCGAAGTCAATGGTGAATTGGGGTTCGTCAAGAAGACAAACAAACTATGGTTCTAAATCAATGGATTAAGGACACTAGGGAATGGGATCCACTCAAACAAGGCAAATAGACAAACGGGGAGTGAAATAGACAAGATATAGCAAGGACTATATGTAAGATCAACCTCATGCAATTAGGAAACAACTCACACTACTAAACTTAGATTCCTCATTAGTTTAGCAATAGAAGATACATAATCAAATTGCAATAAGTAATGCGATGCTTCATTCACATTTCCATATCAAACTAAGCATATCATGCTATAAAGCTCCTAAATCAAGGGTAGCTAATCCTATCACGAAGAATTAACAAGCAATCTCATACAATCAATTTAATTGCAATACAAACATCAATGCTACTCCCACATTTGCATAATTAACCTAAAAGGTTGAGCTTCACCCAACCCCTAGCAAGAAGACTACTCACAACTCATATTCATCAACTTGCAAACAAGTATTAGGGTTCTAACTACCTCAATAATTGGGAAAAATGGTTAACAATCGAATTCACTATCATCCAACAAGGAATTATCAAGATCTAAAAGGATTCAAGTAACATGCAAATAGCAAATAAAATCTGAAATTAAGTAGAAGAGGGTTCAAGAAATTACTAATTGAAGCTTCAAATGTTGAATACAAATTGCCAAACCTTGAGAATAATTCTTGAATTTCACTAATACAATGATTTGATTTGATGAAAACTAAGCTAAATTAATTAAAAGGGATGTTTCAAACTAAGAGAGATTTCTGAAAACTAGGCTACTGTTCTCTATTTCTAAATGAGCTAAAGGGGAAGTATTTATACTCCCCGAAACACATAGGGAAATCCGTCAAAAGAAAACGGATTCCCAACGAGGAGCGCCCACTCCACAATGAGGAGTGCCCGCTCCACAATTAGGAGCGCCCGCTCCTTTCTGCTGCACGCCCTCTCCAGATGCTTCAATGAAAAGTCAGATTTGAAAGTGTTAAGGAGGAGCGCCCGCTCCCCACAGGGTGCACGCCCGCTCGCCTGCTCTACAACATAGGCATAATTCAACTTCAAAGAGAGGAGCGCCCGCTCCTGGTCAGGAGCACGCCCGCTCCTAATAGACTCTGAACTTGGGCAGATTGTTGCTGAAGTCGAGGAGCGCCCGCTCCAGGAGAGGTGCACGCCCGCTCCCCTGGAGCGCCCTCTCGATTCTCTAATTTCCTTGCCTTGAACACAAACCATGCATTGAATGCTTACCAAATTGGGTCAATAGACCTGCAAACACATGGACAAACACAAACCAAGAGGGGACAAGGCCGAGACAAAACATTTTCATTCAAAAACGGGTTAGAAAGAGGGGAAATGAATGCAAAATCGGGTCTAAATTGACACAATAAGTGGTCAAATAAACCACTTATCAAATCCCCCCAAGCTAGCCAAATGCTTGTCCTCAAGCCATTCACATTGCTCAAAAACAAACCCAAAGATCAATTAGCTCAAAGAAAAGCACATGCATAGATACAAGAATCCTTGAGCAATAAAACTTGAGCATTAGGTATATGCCTAAGGTCAACCACGGTCATGACTAGCCAAGGCCTAGCTAACCTTCTCGAAAATACTCAACTCAAGCCTATTCAACATATCTTACCGCGTCCCTATCAAAAAGTTCAAATCCCCCCTAATGGTAGTGTCTCGTGACTCCTCGAAGGAGCCGGAAGAACATAGATAAAGCGGGTTTCAAACACTCGACATCTCAATGAAAGAGTACCCTCTCCATATGCTTGTGAATCAACTCCCTCCACCGACAAAGGCTTCCACTCCTCTCCTAATCATTACAAGACTCAAGGACTACGACACAAAGTTAAGGCACAAATAGAACTAGAAGTGTTTTGCAATTTAAGCCAAACTAAAATGTATATCATTAAGAACAAACCCTAAGAGGTTCCTAATTTTGACCCATGCTACAAACCATGAATGAATTGAAATAAAAACACACCCCCAAGCTTGTTTAATTGCTAAGGGGGAGTGACATTTCATCACTTCTTTTCTTCCTTTCTTTCACTTTTTTTTTTCTTCTTTTCATTTTCATTTTTTTCATTTTTTTTTTTTTTTTTTGGGAAACAAACTTGGATATATACATCACTAACTACTAAATACAATCAACTTCAAGGATGAACTAAAGAAACAAAAGTGATACGCCTTAAATTTTGTGAATTATCAACACATGACAACCTTCATCAATACTAAGAGTAGTTTAGGCCGCGGTCTTGGGAGTTGAGACTCAAGTTCTCGATCTAGGTACTAAATCAAAGAGGATCCTTGCCACTCATGCAAAATGTAGTAGGCTTGAAAAATATTAAAACCTCACTTTTTTTTGGAACAATGTGGGATCAAATACTACCATTGAGGATCAAATTCCTTTAAGATGGGCGACACCATCTTACCACCAACCTAGACTTTAAGTCTCGACATTCGGCAAATTTATTCTCACACTAGCCTAAACTAACCAATTCTATGTTCAACCAAGGGCATCTAAACCATGCTCGAAATTTTATTACAAAAAGAAAACAAACATCCATCACATACAATCCAATATCATCATTGCAAACAAACTATCTTTTTTGTTTTTTTTTTTTTTTTTTTAGAAAGCTGAAAATGGGGGAAAGGAAAACTAATTAAAGAATTTGGATATTAGGGTTTCGGATATTAGGGAATTTGGATGTTAGAGGATAAGAAAAAGAAATTTGGATATTAGGGAAAACCATCATCATAAATCCATACAAATCATCATCAAGAAAAACCAAGGACAATGTCAATCAACCCATGATACCAACCAACAAGCAAACCAACCAAAGCATAATAATATCAAAGCCATAGATAAGATGCTCCATATAGCACACACATAAGGAGAGGTGAGACAAAAACATCAATATGCAATTGTTCTAGCCTAGGCATGCCATAAAATCGAGAAAAGAGCACAACCAATCCTAAAATAGGCATGCAATCTAGAAGATAATAACACATGAATCCTACCATAAGTCCCAAAGACTAAGCTAAGCCTTTCATGCCAAACATTCCACATACAAACTCAAACTTCTCCATACATTGCACAAAAAAGCATCACAGGAAAGCACATTTCCTATCAAAATCGAAAACTACCCTAGACACAAAGACCCCTAGACTTCCCCCAAGCTAGACATTTGATTACCGTTCCCACGATTGATGGAAACAATGAGAAACATCTCCCCCCCAAGCTAGAACTCGACACCGGCCTCGGTGTTACACATGATGGGGAGAGAAGAGAAGGGAACGGTAAAAACAAATGTCTAAAGGCTACTCCCGATCATCCTCCCTAGGTGGCGATGGCATGTAGTTATAGTTGAGGTCTACATCGCCGGAAAAGGAAGGTTGATCCACGTATGGAGGAAGATCATAGTTGGGGCTACTACGATAGTGACCGTAGTCCGGTGCATTACTAGTGCCCCAACCACCATCATACCCGGGTGGAAACCCGATGTATCCCCTTAAGGGGTGGTTATCGATCTCCTCGGGAGCCATATTACCACATGTCTCGGGGACGTGGTAATAAGAAGGGTCCCCCCTAAAATCACAACCCCCAGGTTGTGTATAATCGTAGGGAGGGAAGGATTGTAACTCCGAAATGGAGCTACGAGGTCCTTGCCAATAAGAGTAGGTGGGTGGGTTGTTGTTCCAACCCGGAACCGGCCCCTCTTGAACGGGGCGGTGAGGATAGTTGACATAGGGGGGAAAGTCTCCCCTCTCAACTTGGTTTTGGTAGGACATTTGAGACACATAGCTTTGATATTCATTTTCCTACATAATTCTTTGGTTGGTTAGATTGAGATGGTGAAAGGCCGATTAAAGGTCGAAGGAGGAAGAAGAAGAGGAGGAGCCGCTCAAAAACCTAGGAATGGTAGAAATACTATGGCGGTGAGGTTGAGATGGTTGGTCAAGGTCGGGAGCATTCACGGGGAGTGGCTTAATTGGCACTTGCCAAGTGTTACCCACGGTGTTCATTACCGCCGCATTAGGGAGAATGCGACGGTGCTTACCCTTGACCAACCAAGAGTATGTGGTCACATTACCACGGAGTTCCACAAGCATTTGCATTGAGGCAAGTCCGGGAATGTCAAGGGCATTGGACCCGTTCACTGGGGTCAATTGCTCAACCCAATTAGTGAAACCCAAAGCGTTGGCAATTATTGTGATCATCCCACCACATTTTATCTCCCCTCTCAACTCCGTAATCCTCTTAATCTCAATGCACCTTTGGATAAACAAGTATCCCATATTCACATTACCCTCAAGGTCTCCCTCAAATCGGGAAGCTATAAAGAGGCATTTGATCTCCTCTTTTGTTAGCTTCTCGAGATCTTGTTTCGAGAAACAAGCGTACCCCATAATTCTCATGAATATACGGAGTACGGGGTGGACAATGTAGCTAGCATGGCTAGACCGGGTGGTGAAATTAGGATACCCCGCAATATATTCCACCAATTTTGCTCTTCGTAGCTAGAAAGGTAGAAACTATCGGGGTTGTCTATTTGATTATATACGGGCCACTCAAATATTTCATTGAGGCGAGTTAAGGTTAAAGTTTTTTTTTGATTGAAAAGTTTAAACTTATTTTCACACTCAAGAGGCTCTCCCTCACCATTGATTCGACGCATGGTTAGGGTTGAAAGGAACTCGAGAGTAATCGATTCGTAGGTTAGCTCCCTCTTCTTGAGGAAGTTTAACCATCCGAAATTATCGGCCACTCGCCGAATTCCTTCATCTACACCTAAGAGATGGCAAGCTTTTTGGTCATAAAATCTCGTAGGAAGGATTTTTCGTTTTGAAAGCTCGGAGTGATACTTTTTGAATTTTTCGGGAATTCTAATGGGAGGAGGACCATTGTCTTGGTTTTGTGTTTGGCTTTGGTTTTGGTTTTCGGGTATTTGGATGCCGGAAGTCTTTCTCTTCTTTCTTGCCGCACCTCCAAATAATCTTAGTACCATTTTTACAAATGCGGAATAAGGATTAAAAGGGTCACTCAATACACCTCACACAAACACCAAAATGCACCAAACACAACCTCCTTTACTTCAAACCCCCAAATTAATCCAAGTACCTGTTTCAAGAACTCAATATATATATACCAACACAACCAACAAGGATTTTCCAACACGCAATTTCACAATCAACAATGAACTTCAAGTTCACACCAATCACATGCACAAATTCACCACACTCATGCAATTTTTCAATCACAATTTCACTACTCCAACAATCAATCACAATTTTCCACCAACAATTTTCAATTAGCAACCATATTTGTTTGAAATCACCTAATCATGAAACTAATTACACAATGTTTATGAAATAAACAAATTTGAAAAGCATGAAGAGGGAAAGTGAAGTAGGGAAGTAGAATATACCAACTAGAGTATGAAAATACTCTAGAACTTCCAAGTTTTGCTCGATTCTTGCTTCCTTTGCTCCAATTCCTTGAAAAATCCAAATTTTCCTTCGATTTTCAATGGTGGTGCTCTAGGGTTTGAAATTTTTGTGCTCGAATTTGTGTAAATTTTGTGTTGTTGGATAGAGAATTTAGTGGAGAAGAGGATTCTGTGAATTTTTAGTGAAAAATATTGAGATTTGATGATGAAATTGAAGAGAGAAGTTAGAGAATATGAGGTTTTTAGAGAGAGAAGTAGATGGGAAGAAGGAGAGAGAGTATGAAAGTTTAAATGAGTGGTGAAGAATAAGGGGAAAAGGGTAAAAAGAGATAAAAAAAAAAAAAAATCCCCCCCCTTTTTTTACCCGGACAGGTAGGAGCGGGCGTGCAAAGAGGAAGGAGTGCCCGCTCAAAATTGCAGAAGGGATTCTGTTTTTTATTCTGTCCCAGCTAGGAGCGGGCGTGCAGGTGAAGGGGAGCGCCCGCTCCTTATAAAAGTTTGGCTACGGCATTGGTCAGGAGCGGGCATGCAATGCTTGTGGAGCGCCCGCTCCAATGTTGAGAAGTGAAACCTGATTTGGCAACCCAGATCAGAGCAGGCATGCTGCAGGTTTGGAGCACCCGCTCTTTTCTTATATTATGACATTGGATTGGAACCCCAGAATAGAGCGGGCGTGCTGATGTTGTGGAGAGCCCGCTCCAAACCTTATTCCACTTCCATGTTTTTGCTAACCTAGACAGGAGCGGGCGTACTGTAGGTTTGGAGCACCCGCTCCTAATGCAGTTCTTTGGTTCTGATTTCTAATCCAGCACAGAGCGGGCGTGCAGGTCTGTTGGAGCGCCCGCTCCTTAAGATACCTGAAGCTTCTGTTTCGTACGGAACGTTAGGAGCGGGCGTGCAGTTTTGTAGGAGCGCCCGCTCCTAACAGTCTTGAAGCCCACTGTTTCTCTCATTTAGCTTGGAGCGGGCGTGCTTAGTGATAGGAGCGCCCGCTCCAAGCTGTTAACAGCTTCTTGTTTTTGTTTTCCTCTGCTCTTTTTGCTTCAATTTCCTATATCAAAACTACAAGAACATAAATTCAACAATATTAGCCAAAAACAGATATTCCCAACACTCTTATTCTTTTCCTCTCTCATTCATCATTTTATTTCTCACTCCCCTTTTTTTTTCTTTTCTTCTTTTTTTACTCGGGTTGCCTCCCGGAAGCGCTTCTTTAACGTCAATAGCTTGACGACCTCCACACTCAGGAGGTAAGATTACATTGAGTTGATTCTAAAACACCTACATGAGCACCCTCGTAGTATAGCTTGAGGTGATGCCCATTCACCTTGAAAGATCTCTTGCCGTCCATATCCCAAACTTCCACGGCTCCATGAGGAAACACTTCCTTTCAACAAAAGGTCCACTCCAGCTTGATAAAAGTTTCCCAGGAAACAAGTTCATCCTAGAGTTGTAGAGGAGTACCTTATCGCCTTTTAGAAATGCTTTCTTTTCAATGTTCCGGTCGTGGCAATACTTAGTGCGATTCTTATAGTTGCTAGCACACTCATAGGCTTCCAATCGTAGCTCTTCAAGCTCATGCAAATCAAGCAATCTTCGCTCTCCCGCGCTAGCCAAGTCGAAGTTAATCTTCTTGATTGCCCATTGAGTTCGGTGTTCAAGCTCCACAGGTAGATGACAAGGTTTTCCATACACAAGACGATATGGAGTTGTGCCTATTGGGGTTTTGTATGTCGTTCTATATTCCCATAGAGCGTCATCAAGCTTTTCCGACCAATCCTTCCTATTCCTTGCAACCGTCTTCTCAAGGATTAATTTAATTTTACGGTTGGACACTTCCACTTGCCCACTAGTTTGTGGATGATAGGTAAGGCCGAATCTTTGGAGAACCCCGTGCTTTCTTAGCGTCTTTTGAAAAGCATTATGAATGAAATGTGAACCGTTGTCACTTACCACTGCTCTAGGAATTCCGAATCTTGGAAATATGACTTTCTTGAACATCTTCATGACTACCTTGTGGTCATTAGTTGGGGAGGCAATGGCTTCAACCCATTTTGATACGTAATCGACCGCCACAAGGATATATTGATTTCCATAAGAAGTAGGGAATGGCCCCATGAAATCAACACCCCACACATCAAATAGCTCTAGCTCAAGAATCAGTTGTTGGGGCATCTCGTTTCGCTTGGATATATTGCCGGTTCGTTGACACCGGTCACAAGTCTTCACAAACCCCTAAGCATCCTTAAAGATGTGAGGCCACCACAACCCGCTATGTAAAACCTTCAATGCTGTTTTGTTTGCTCCCATATGCCCTCCACAAGGATTGGAATGACACATCTTGAGCACATTTTGCACTTCTTCATCCGGAACACACCTACGGAGCAAACCATCTACTCCTCTCTTGTAGAGAATGGGGTCATCCCACACATAGTGCCTTGCTTCCCTTTTTTGCTTCTTCCTTTGGTTTTTGGAGAAATCGAGAGGGAATTCTCCATAAGCCAAATAGTTCACCAAGTCGGCGAACCATGGAAGCTCCTTCTCATTCAAGATATAGAGCACATCATCTCTCAATTCACCAAAAATGGGTATTTCATCATCACTAGATTTCACATTCTCTAATCGTGAAAGATGGTCCGCAACCACATTTTCGGCCCCTTTCTTATCCCGGATTTCAACATGAAATTGTTGGAGAGACAAGACCCATCGAAGAAGACGAGGTTTGGACTCTTTCTTTGCCACAAGGTACCTAATAGCCGCATGATCGGTATAAACAATAGTTTTGGAACCAATTAGGTAGTTCCAAAACTTCTCAAAACCATGCACCACGGCAAGAAACTCCTTCTCCGTTGTGGTGTAGTTCCGTTGAGCTTCATTCAAGGTCTTGGACATGTAGTAAATGACGTGAAGTTTCTTCTCAATTCTTTGTCCCGACACCCCTCCAATTGCAACATCACTAGCATCGCACATAAGTTCAAATGGAAACTCCCATCTTGGCCCTTGCCCGATTGGAGTAGAGATCAAAGCCTCCTTTATTTTGTTGAAAGCTTGAAGACACTTTTCATCAAAAATAAAGATGGCATCCTTTTGAAGAAGAGCATTTAGGGGTCTAGCAATTTGTGAGAAATCCTTGATAAATCTCCTGCAGAACCTGGCATGTCCCAAAAAGGATCTTACTCCTCTCACATTAATTGGAGGTGGCAATTTTTCAATCACTTCAACTTTGGCCATGTCGACCTCAATCCCCTTGCTTGATATCTTATGACCAAGGACGATTCCCTTTCAACCATGAAGTGACATTTTTCCCAATTTAGGACCAAGTTGACCTTCTTACATCTTGCTAAGCATTTGCCCAAATTGGACAAACAATCTTCAAATGAAAGGCCCCCAACCGAGAAATCATCCATGAACACTTCCATTTCGGCTTCATGCATGTCTCCAAATATACTCATCATGCACCTTTGAAAGGTTGCCGGTGTATTGCAAAGTCCAAACGGCATTCTCCTATATGCAAAAGTACCATATGGATAAGTAAAAGTTGTCTTCTCTTGATCATCCGGGTTTATGGGGATTTGAAAGAAACCCGAATAACCATCAAGAAAGCAATAATACTTTTGCTTTGTTAGTCTTTCAAGCATTTGGTCGATAAAAGGAAGAGGAAAGTGATCCTTGTTAGTGGATGAATTTAGACGTCTATAGTCTATGCACATCCTCCAACCGGTCACCGTTCTAGTTGAAATGAGATCACCATTCTCATTTTCAACTACGGTCATTCCTCCCTTTTTAGGGACCACATGAACGGGGGAAACCCATCTAGAACTCGAAATGGGGAAGATGATGTCGGCATTAAGGAGTTTGGTGATTTCTTTCTTCACCACCTCCCCCATTTGAGGATTGAGTTTCCTTTGCCTCTCAATGGAAGGCTTAGCACCCTCCTCAAGTGTTATGTGGTGCATACATAAAGCGGGACTAATACCTTTGAGGTTATTAATGGTATAGCGCAAAGCACCTTGGTGGTTTCTTAAAATACCACATAACATTTGGGTTTGGCACTCGTTCAAAGAAGAATTCACTATTACCGGAAAAGTTGAATTAGGACCCAAAAACTCATACCTTCGGTGTGATGGTAGAGGTTTTAACTCTACCATTGGAACACCCTTACCTTCTCTTGAGGTTTCTATTTCCAAAGCATCATTGCTTGTGATTCCCATGCATACTTGCTCAATGCTTTCTTCCGTACTTCCTTCAAGCATTTCTTCATACAATGTCACCTCCTTGCCTTGCTCACCTATCTTTTCCTTATTCAAAAGGACATTCTCAAGGGCATCGTTAGTAGTGAGAAAGTGCTCATGCATAGAAGTCACAATAGAATCAATAGTATCAATCATCATACAATTATCAAGACTAGAGCTTGGATATTTCATGCTCTCATTCAAATCAAATTTTATCACCTCATCTCCTACTTTTAGTGAAATTTTAGCACCTTTAACATCTATTAAAGCACCCGAAGTAGCAAGAAAAGGTCTTCCTAGAATTATTGGAATGTTAACATCTTCATCCATCTCTAACACAACAAAATCCACCGGGATTACAAACTTCCCCACCCTTAGAGGAACATCCTCTACCTTACCCTTTAGGAATTTAATAGAGCGATCGGCTAATTGTACGGTGATGTTGGTGGGTAGAAGTTCCCCTATCCCAAGTCTTTGGTATACCGAGTATGGAATTAGGCTAACACTAGCCCCTAGGTCACACAAAGCATTATCAATTTGCATCTTGTATATTGCACATGGGATAGAAAAGTTACCGGGGTCTTTCAATTTGGGTGGCATCTTGTTCATGATAATTGCACTACAATTCTCGGTGAGACTCACCGTTTCAACCAATTCACACTTCCTCCTTCCACTTTAAATATCTTTCAAAAACCTAGCATAGTTAGGCATTTGCTTGATAGCATCGGTAAAAGGAATTGAAAGGTGAATTTGTTTCAATGTTTCAAGAAATTTTCCAAATTGCACATCTAATTTGTTTCTAACAAATTTATGAGGATATGGTAGCTTTTGCTATTGTTTTGTTTCTCTCTCTTTTTCTCTTCTTTCTTCACTCTCTTTTTCAATATCTTTCTCTTTCTCAAATTCTTTTTCTTTCTCACATTCTTCTCTTTTTCATTCTCATGGTTTTGCTCTCTCTCTTGTTCAAAATTACTTTTAAGGGGAGGCTCACTCATGTTCATTTTCTCATTGCTTTTTTTAGGAACACTTTCTTCCAACACTTTACCACTCCTTGTTGATATAGCATTTATGGGCCTCTTAGGATCTAGTCCTTGGGGTGGTAGTTTAGAAGTGCTAGTCCCTTCCTTCAAAGCATTGGCCAATTGAGAAATTTGTGTCTCAAGCATTTTATTATGGGTCATGACTTCACTAAATTTCTTTTCACTAGAGGCCATGAAAAGTATTGAACATTTTAGTTTGATTTTCTATCATTTCCTCCAAGCTAGACCTATTATATGGTGCTTGTGCATAGTAGTTGTCTTGGGAAGCTCTATTACCTCTAACATTCGAATTGGACGCATTTTGATTAGAAGAACCTCTATTATTATTGTTGTTCCAATTGTTCCGATTATTAGAGTTTCCCCCTTGGTGAAATTTCCCTTGATTCCCATAGTTTCCTTGATTATTATGATTATGGTTACCATAACCACCTTGTTGTTGTAGTTACCTTGGGGATTTTGGTCCCTTTGGTTCCTATTTCCCCATTGATTTTGGTTATGGTAATCGTAATCATTTCCTCTTTGGTTATAGGAATTCCCCCCTTGTTCTCTTCGATTTGGTGGTAAGTATCTTTGATTGTCATTCCTATGTCTATTATCATAAGACAAGGCATTGACTTGTTCATTTTCATTTTCATTACCATCTTCGTATTGGGGTTGGGGTTGGGAATCATAATTACAAGAAGAGGTATCATGGTCATATGACCAACAATTTTCACAAAACAAACATCCATGAGGCATGTTATTAGAAGTAGAGGGAGAAGAGTTAGAATTTATACCTCTCCCCTTAGATTGGGAGGGATGCTCTTGTGTTGAACTAGAGGTCTCTAGTGTTGCCTTGATGGAAGTCATCTCCTTTCCAAGGTTGGCGATTTGGGAAGTCAAATTGTTGATGGCATTAATGTGATCAACGGAGTAAACCGCATTTACTCCCTTGTTTAGAGACTCTCTCTCTCCTTCTTGCCAATCCATGTGGTGCCTCACCACATCCTCAATTATCTCTATGACTTGCTCCTCCGTCTCGTTCATAATCAGGCCACCCGCTCCCGCATCCAAGCTAGTCTTTCCTTGTGGGCTCAAGCCCCCATAGAAAATTTGAAGCAGTTGATATGACAAAATTCCATGATGAGGGCATTCCCTTTGATATTCCTTGTATCGTTCTCATGCTTCATATATGGTTTCACTAGCTTTTTGACGGAAACATTGGATCAAAGCCCTTGCCTCGGCCGTCTTCTTTTGAGAATAGAATCTCCCTAAGAAAGCCGTGGTGACCTCATCCCAAGTTCTCAAGGAGTTAGGCCTCACCTCCTTCTCAAGCCATTCAAGTGCCCTTCCTATCAAAGAAAAAGGAAATAGCTTTAGTCTCACAAACTCTTGAGTTACCCCATTTACCTTGATCGTGTTGCAATATTTTTCGAACTCGTTCAAGTGTGCAAGAGGGCTCTCATGTTTTGCTCCACTATATTGCCTCCTTTCAATCAAATTAATCATTGCGGGCCAAATCTCGAAGTCATTGGCTTGAGTAACGGGTGGAGCAATGCCGCTTGAAGCTCTATAAGCTCCCGGAGTTCCCAACTCCTTTAAAGGTGTTTGATGTGGTGGTTCCGCGTCACCCATTTGATCTCGATCCTCCTCGAAATTGGTCTCTCTAGTTGGGGGAGTAGTAAACGGCCTAGAACCGGCTCTCTTTCTCCTTCTATAAGTTTTCTCAATCTCGGGATCGTAAGGTACCAAGATCCTGTTATGAGTTCTGCGCATACACTCTCAATAAACGCAATTAGTAACAAGGCTACAAGTGTAGCAAAAAAAAAAAAAAAGAAACAATCTTTTTCAATTTTTGTTGTTTTATGGTGAACTAAACTCAAGTAATCAATTAGCCATCAACAACAGCGTTCCCCGGTAACGGCGCCATTTTGATGGGCGTTAGAACGGTCGCACATTCCACACTCAATCAAACACATTTATTAACAAACACCTTACAAACCAAGCATAATGACAAGTAAGAGTTCGGTCCATAAGGAACGGGATATGGTTGCCAAAGATCTTAACACTTAAGCTAATTCGAAGTCAATGGTGAATTGGGGTTCGTCAAGAAGACAAACAAACTATGGTTCTAAATCAATGGATTAAGGACACTAGGGAATGGGATCCACTCATCCAAGGCAAATAGACAAACGGGGAGTGAAATAGACAAGATATAGCAAGGACTATATGTAAGATCAACCTCATGCAATTAGGAAACAACTCACACTACTAAACTTAGATTCCTCATTAGTTTAGCAATAGAAGATACATAATCAAATTGCAATAAGTAATGCCATGCTTCATTCACATTTACATGTCAAACTAAGCATATCATGCTATCAAGCTCCTAAATCAAGGGTAGCTAATCCTATCACGAAGAACTAACAAGCAATCTCATACAATCAATTTAATTGCAATACAAACATCAATGCTACTCCCACATTTGCATAATTAACCTAAAAGGTTGAGCTTCACCAACCCCTAGCAAGAAGACTACTCACAACTCATATTCATCAACTTGCAAACAAGTATTAGGGTTCTAACTACCTCAATAATTGGGAAAAATGGTTAACAATCGAATTCACTATCATCCAAAAAGGAATTATCAAGAACTAAAAGGATTCAAGTAACATGCAAATACCAAATAAAATCTGAAATCAAGTAGAAGAGGGTTGAAGAAATTACTAATTAAAGCTTCAAATGTTGAATACAAATTGCCAAACCTTGAGAATAATTCTTGAATTTCACTAATACAATGATTTGATTTGATGAAAACTAAGCTAAATTAATTAAAAGGAATGTTTCAAACTAAGAGAGATTTCTGAAAACTAGGCTACTGTTCTTTATTTCTAAATGAGCTAAAGGGGAAGTATTTATACTCCCCGAAACACATAGGGAAATCCGTCAAAAGAAAACGGATTCCCAGCGAGGAGCGCCCACTCCACAATGAGGAGTGCCCGCTCCACAATGTGGAGCGCCCGCTCATTTCTGCTGCACGCCCTCTCCAGATGCTTCAATGAAAAGTCAAATTTGAATGTGTCAAGAAAAAGCGCCCGCTCCCCATAGGGTGCACGCCCGTTCCCCTGCTCCACAGCCTAAGAATAATTCAACTTCAAAGGGAGGAGCGCCCGCTCCTGGTCAAGATGACGCCCGCTCCTAACAGACTCTGAACTTGGGCAGATTGTTTCTAAAGTCGAGGAGCGCCCGCTCCAGGAGAGGTGCACGCCTGCTCCCCTGGAGCGCCCTCTCCATTCTCTAATTTCCTTGCCTTGAACACAAACCATGCATTGAATGCTTGCCAAATTAGGTCAATAGATCTGCAAAACATGGACAAACACAAACAAAGAGGGGACAAGGTCGAGACAAAACATTTTCATTCAAAAACGGGTTAGAAAGAGGGGAAATGAATGCAAAATTAGGTGTAAATTCACACAATAAGTGGTCAAAAAAACCACTTATCAGCTCTCTTCGACGAATTCACCCAAATGGGTGTCGCCGGTTGTCGTACTCATGTTGGAGAAGATGGTCATACTCATGTTGGAGCAGACGACATGTTGTTATTAGATTTATATCCAGCCATTGGCCTCATTAACTCGCTTTTGTTCGGGGGTTTAGCCGATAAGTTTTTTAACTCAGCTTAGTTTAGTTAAGTGAATGCAGGCCGTATGCATATTGTGCAGACGACAACTTTATAAAGCAATAAATAAGCGGAATTAAAAATAAAAAGCAACTTTTCATTGATTAAGCTTTTCATTCAAAAACTTACAAAATTTCAGAAATAGTAGTTTTTTAAGTTATCTACATTCCAAGTTCTGGCTAGCTGTCTGCCGTCTGGTGTTTCCAAACGGTAGGTGGCGACTCTTACTTCTTCATAGATTCGGTAAGGGCCTTCCCAATATAGGGTTAGCTTTCCTTGCTCATTCACCCTACCGACTGCCTTCATTTTTCCTAACACAAAGTCCCCTACTTTTAAGGGCCGCTTGTGTACACTTTTGTTGTAGGCTCTAGTAATTCTCAAACGATAGATTTCATGCCACAGGGCAGCGTTGCCCCAGCGCTCGGGAAGTGAGTCCAATGCTAGCCGCATGGCTTCCCAATTTGCCTCTTCGTCATATAACATGACTCAAAGAGTCGGCTCATTAATGCTCAATGGGAAAAAAGGCCTCGGCACCATAAACCATGAGAAATGGGGTCTCTCCAGTTGCCCCTTTGGCTGTTGTTTTGATGGCCCATAGGATGTGTGGTAGTTCATCCGCCCATAGGCCAACAGCTCTTTCAATCTTCTTTTTTATGCCGTCTGAGATTAACTTGTTAAAGGCTTCGACCTAACCGTTTACTTGGGGTCAGCCAACTGATGCAAAACAGTGTGAGATCCCTTGATCTCCCAACCAAGTCTTGAGGTGAGGCGTCTCAAACAGAGGACCATTGTCAAAAACCATGGACATAGGCACCCCAAACCGGGTGATGATGTTCTTCCAAACGAAGGAAATGACGTCATTTGTCTTGATGTTTTTGACCGCCTCTGCCTCCACCCATTTGGTGAAGTAATCCACGGCAATAAGGATATCGCCGTCCGCCTGATGCAGGAGTATACAGCCCCAGGATTTCCATGCCCCTTTTGGCGAATGGTACTAGACTATGTATGGCCGTCGGATCCGTGGCCGGACGGTGTATGAGCTTTTCGAATTTTTGGCATTTATCACATTTCTTCACCAATGTCATGGCATCTTCCTCAAGGGTGGGCCAGAAGTAGCCTTACCGCCTGGCCCTTTCTGCTAGAGACCTGTCGCCTATATGTGAGGCACAAAATCCCGCATGCAAATCTTCCAGAATCTCCTGCCTTTTTTCTAGGTTGGTGCATTTCATGAGGGGTAATAGGAACCCTTTCTTAAAAAGCTCTCCTTTGCGAATCTCAAAGTCGGCCGCACGTTTTTTCAGTGCGGCTGCTTCTGAAGCTGAGTCTGGCAGCGTGCCGTCTAGTAGATATGCCCGGATGTTATCCATCCAGGTAGAGTTTCGGTCAAGTACTCCAATGGGATCCTTTTCAATACTTCATTTTTCCATCTCTTCCCACAAGACTGACCAAGGTGTATCGTATGAGGCGGATGATGCCAGCTTAAAGAGAGCATCCGTCAATTGTTTTCGGACCGGGGTACTTGACTCAATTTGAATTCTTCATGTGTCCCGACCTCAGCTTTGACCGCCTGCAGATATTTGATCATAGCCGGATGGGTGGCTTCATAGTCGCCATGGTATTGGCTAACGACCAACTGGGAATCAGAGCAGGCGTCAATTTTAATTACCCCTGCCGCCTTGCACATGCGGATACCGGCTAGTAGGGCCTCGTAAACTGCCTCATTATTCGAGGCTTCGAACTTAAACTGTAGTGCATACTCGTACTTATCTTCCTCAGGAGACTGATATATAACCCCTGCACCACAGTCGTTTATAGTAGAGCTCCCTTCCACATACACTTTGCAAACCTGATCGGTGTTTTCGGCGTAGCCGGCCTTGCCATTTCGACTATAAAGTCGGTGAACACTGCCCCTTTATTGCCTTCCTTGGTTCGTAAGTGATTTCCAGACTTTGTATTTCAATAGCCCATTTGAGCATTCAACCTGATGATTCCAAGGTTGTCATTGGCCGCTTGATCGGTTGGTCAGTATAGACCACTACCGGATGTGCCAAGAAGTAAGTTTAAACTTCTTGACAGCCATAAAAAAAGCGAGGACAAATTTTTCAACCATGGAGTACCGAAACTCCGCATTTCTGAGAACGTGGCTGTTGAAATAGACCAGGAGCTGGGTGTCGTCGCTTTCAATAACAAGAATAGTATTGAGAGCATGATCTAAGACGACCAAGTACATATAGAGCGTCTCTTTGGGTAGAGGGATGACTAGCCTTTGCAAAGAGTGCAATTTTTTCTTTGGAAGGCCTCCTCAGTATCGTCCCCCCATTCAAACATAGCCTTCCTCTTGATTGCTTGGAAGAAGTAAAGACACTTGTCGCCTAACCGGCTGAGGAATCTTCCCAGGGTCGCCTGTTAATTTCTGCACTTCTTTGACAGTGCGGGGTGACTTCATGTCAATGATCGCCTGTATTTTTTTCAGGATTGGCCTCTATCCCCCTCTAGTCAACCAGGAATCCGAGAAATTTCCCAGACTCAACACCAAAGACACATTTCTTAGGATTGAGCATGACCTTGTGTCGCCTGAGTGTAGTGAATGTTTCTCGGGGGTCAGCTATGTGACCCGCCTGCTGCTTGGATCTAACTATTATATCATCAATGTACGCCTCTACATTCCTCCCAATCTGATTAATGAAGACTGTATAAATCATTCGTTGGAAAGTAGCAAGTGCACTCTTCAAGCCAAACGGCATCACAGTATAGCAGAATAACCCCTGATTAGTGACGAATGCCGTCTTCTCTTGATCCTTTTTCCATAGGGAAAACTAATGAAATCCTAAGTAGGCATCTATGAAACTCATCAGGGCATGTCCAGCTGTAGAGTCGACTAGACTGTCGATCTTTAGAAGTGGATAACCGTCCTTCAGACATGCTTTGTTCAAGTCAGTGTAATCAACACACATGCGCCAGTTACCATTCGGCTTCTTTACGAGCACAACGTTCGCAACCCAATTAGGGAAGTTACATGGCCGAATGAACCCAGCGTCTAATAGTTTTTTTGGATCAACGGTGAATTTGTGAACAACAAGATCCGGGCGGATGCCTAGCATCTCTTCCACTTCAAAGGCAAAAACGTCCTTTAATTCCTTCAGTAGAAGGTGCAAGTCTACACCCAATTTCGCAAAAGCAACCGTCCTTACCTTTATAGTACGCTCTGGACGACTATCGTCTAGGGCGATATCAATGTGGTATCCAGCCACCTGGGGACGGAGGTCGTTTGACTGTTCCCCGGTTAGTTATTGCTATTGCTTTTCTTTTTTAACCACAACCAGCTGGTTAGTTTTTCTTTTCTTTGCGGCGGGTGGGGCCGGATCAGGATCCTTTACATCGTTAAGGTTTTTTGGCTCCTTCCCTTATCCGGCTGATGTGGCCGTGGGTTTGACGTTTGAGAGATAGTACTCTCTAGTCGTCTTCTAATCCCCGTTTAAGGAGCTAACAGAGCCATCATCCCTTTCATACTTTTGCAACATGAGAGCTGAGATGATGATGGCCTTGTACTCGTTCAGATTGGGATGGCCGAGAATAAGGTTATAGGCGGTTAGCTCTTCAACCACCAAAAACCGGACGACCATATGGC
This sequence comes from Chenopodium album, assembly GCF_948465745.1. NCBI lineage: Eukaryota > Viridiplantae > Streptophyta > Magnoliopsida > Caryophyllales > Amaranthaceae > Chenopodium > Chenopodium album. The sequence goes on from NC_137847.1 coordinate 19,781,859, forward strand.
ACCCTTTCCCATTCACCCCCAGCCGAATGGGCAGGTCAATTTGTCCGATTGGGTGCATGAATCCTCCCCCAAAACCAACTAGAGGGTGGGAGACAGGGCGTTGGATGTCCTCCTTGTACTTCAGCTTGGACAGGCACTTGTAGCTGATGATGTTAGAGGAGCAACTTGTGTCTATAAGGATCCATCAAACCAGTTTCTTGGCGACCTTGCATTCAATGACCACTGGGTCGTCATGCGGCCAGCGGACCTTACCCTAGTCTCGTTCGGTGATGACGATCTCTAGGAAGGCGCTGTTGGTAAATGCATGCCCTTCTGCTCGTCCTCGTGCAAAAAAAAATCAAAACCAAGGGAAAATGATGAAATTATTCAAGCAAAGAAAGAAACAAGAAAACTAGAGAGGATGGTAATGTACACTAACTCACTTTCGTAGGAATCACGGTCAATTTTAGCAACTAAAGATAAGCCATTTAAACCCCTAGATCGCCCTAGAGGATGAGTGATGCTTTCGTAAGGGTTTCCTAAGAGATTAACCCATAACTCTCACAAACCAAACAAATAAGGCAAACCATATAAAGGAAATCAAAAGAAAAGTAAAGAAAACATATGTTCTTAAAAGGACTTTTGCAAATGAACAAGCACAAATGGATGTAATTCTTCCTAAACATGTAAGGGAGTGCACGTTTTACGATATCCAAGGTTGATTGAAACATAGAATATGCTAAGCATAGAGAACTAATAAGACAAAATTCACCTTCATCTCAAAACATTTTACCACAATCTCCCATTTAGCTTCAAATCCACCTCTAGCAAGCATCTCAATCATTCTTGATGAGTGACATTTATGTCACTCCTAGGATAGTGTTTATGCCTTGTTTTAGCTTGTCTTAGGGTGTTTTGTAGTTTTTTTGTTCAAATAATGCGTGCATACATGTCTCGATGTGATTTTAATGAAATCGCGTATATTGTTGTATGCTTGCCTTCATTGCGTGTTTGCACCGTTCCCTATACCTTATTGCTTCCCTTGGTGTTTGTGCTTAGGTATTTGAAGTCTTGGATTGCAAAGAAGAAGCCAAGGAATCATGAGAGAAGAATCGAAGAAAGCAAGGTGCAAGGGCGCGAATAATGTGCGGGCGCGCAGCCCTGTGAGAACCCGCGCAAAATTGGCGACATTGTAGAATCGAGGCAGAAAGTTTTGCGCGGTCTGTGAGCGACATGTGCGCGGGCGCACACCAACACCGCGCGGGCGCGCAACTACGGTGCGCGGGCGCGCAACCAGCAGCACGGGCGCACATACCAAAGCACAAGTCGCGCAACCCACAAATGCGCGGGCGCGCAGCTACTTTGTGCAGGCGCGCAGGCTGCTGCGAGGGAGCGCAGGCCGCTGCGAGGGCGCACGCGCGGGCGCATTGCTACCATGCGCGGGCGCACAGAAGGTCCTGTTCAGCGTTTTTGCACGATTCTTTATATATTGCGGGGCTTGTTTTGTAAAAAGAAAACTTGATTCCTTTAGATCTTTTTCCTAGTTTTAGGAGAGCTTCTCTCTCTAGGTTTAGCTTAGGGTTAGGGTAGTTTAGAGAGAGAAAGTGAGGGTTTCACCATTGTTGAGCTTGGATTTTGAAGAAGAAATTGATCATCTTTTCTATTGATTTACATCTTCAATCAATGAGAATCTCTAACTCTCTCTCCTCTATTTTTATTGCTTTGATTTTTATTATTGTTTTAGTTGTTGGTATTGCTTGTTAATCATGTTGATTCTTTGTTATTTGTTGATTAATCTTGTTATTATCATGATTAGTGAGTAATTTCCCCATTAAGGGGATGGTTGTGGTGTAGTTGGATCTTGAGAATGTTCAAGGGTTTGGAATTTATTTATTGTGATTAAAGTCTTTATATGCTTGATGTTCTTCAATCTACTTGCAAAATGCATGTTGTTAGTTGATTGGGAGTGAATCTTTGCTAACATGAAACGGAAGTTGACTTAGCTAAGTTCATTTATATCGATTGTTATTTGATAGTACCTCCTAGTATATGGTTCTAATGTGGAAACATAAAGGTTATGTTAGGAGAAGTCGATTAGCCCCGGAAGGCGGTTAGATTGGACCTTACTTCGATATTCGAGCATGTTTAGTTCATAATTAATTCAACTCCTATGCCTTTGTTTATGTTCTAGTGAATGCTACTCCTAGACCATTTCCCTTAATGTTTTATTTCTTGTTTTAGCATATTTAGACTTTAGTTTATTTTTCTCCTATTCCGGACTAGCTTAATTGTCGATAACATTTGGTGGTGTTTATCCGTTCTCTGTGGTTCGACCCCTATGCTTGCCTTATACTCGTATTAGGTTTGTTTAGGTTGTATAAATTGTATTTGATCTAGGGATAGTTGTTTGACGACGCGATTATTCCCTCATCAAATTGGCGCCGTTGCCGAGGAACGGCTTCCATTACCGTTATGTTATCTTATTGAGACTAGTCCATTGTTTATAATTTTCTTTCTATTTGTTGGTTTTTATTTGTGTTGCTTTATTTGAAAAAAAATGGCTTGTATTTCTATTCCTCAATTTGAGAATGAACTGTTTTGGGTGTATTTTAATAGACTTGAGGATTTCTTGGATGGTGTTAAAGGTTTTACCAAGGGTGATTATTGTGAAATCATTAATTTGGGATTAAATGAGCAATTTAGAGGAGTGGTTGATAATATGTTAAATGGTGGTCTTGAAACTATGTCTTCAGATGATGCTTGGGATTTCTATTCATGGTTAGCTAGGGATAATTATGATTGGTAGAGGGCCAATCATGAGACTTATGTTCGGGATTCTAATGCTATTAATGTTGATGCTAATTGTCATGATTTGTCTAATATGAATTCCCATGATGTGTTTGATGCTCCCCATAGTGACCATGTAATGCATGATTTCAACTCCCCTCCCTCTATAGCTCAATGTAATGAGGTACATTCTAATGATGATGAAGTTCATGTTCTTTCTCATATTGCATCCGATTTTTGCATGAATTCTAAAGGTGTGCCCCATAGTCCCCTAGATGATTCCAATGAGCAAGATTTTGACTCGTCTATCCATGATGATTTGGACTCAATTGAGATTATGGCACAAATATTTCTTGAGTTTCAAACGGTAGCCCATAACCTTATGAGTGAGTTCATTGATAAGGCTTCATTGGAAAGAGATGAGTTTGAGAGAAATTTGCCCCCATTCACTCTTGATTTTGAGATGGTAGGCCCTGAGAAATTTAAGGGAAATGTTGTTCAATGTGGTGAAGAGGAGGTTGAGGTTGAATCATTTGGAGTTTTTGAGCTTGAGGGAGATATAGATCGTGAGGGTTCTTCAATTGAGGATTCCATGATTGATTTCCATGCCCTCATTAGTGATGTGAGACCTTGTGGTGAGGGAGTAGCTATCCCTTTTCCCCTTACTCATACACCTTTCTCCCAAAGGTTTAACCATATCCCCTACTATCCTATGTTCCTCCCTTTTTTTCTCAAAGAACCGCTTAAGGATCCTTTTCCTATTCATGCTTCTGAAGCCCCCAACTCTTTCATTGTTGTTGAGGAAGAGAGTTATAATGCCAACCAAAAAGATTTTTGTGAGGAGAGTTTGCCTCCCTATCTTTCTTTTTCTTCTTATTTTATTGAATTTTCTTTTAATTCTTTTACTGATTTTTCTTTTGATTCTTTTACTTTTTCTTTTCCCCCTTCTCTCAAGCATAAAGTCTCCTTGTACTTTATGTTAGCTTGTCATATGAGCATCGCGTATACTCTATTTCTTGATATGTTTGCCGGTGCATCTGACAAGCTTTTGCGTTCTTTGTCGGGTTATTTACTAGATTGGTCATGCTTGGACGTTAAGCAAGCCTTTCTCGGGAAGTAACTCGTGTTTTATTGCTTTCTTTTTCTTTCTTTTGCGTTTCTCACTTTTGTTTATTCTCTTGTCTATGTGTATAGGTACTTGATGCATATACTCGTGTGCAAGGATTTTGGATTGAGCTCCTAGAGAAGAAGCACACCAATGATTGCTTGCATTTGGAAAAGCAACAAAGACGAGGAATTAGATGAAAATATGGATAATGTGCTCAATTGCGGGTTTCAACACCCACCTCACATTTGGTTTACTCTTTCCTTCATCCCTCATCTTAGATTTGCTTTCTTATATGCATGTGGATTTAATGAATTATGATTTTTTGTGTGGATGTGTTTTCTTTCTTCCCCTCCCTCCCACCCTTTGTGCCTTTATTTTGAGCATTGAGGACAATGCTCCACTCTAGCTTGGAGGAGTAGCTATTCGCTAGTTTGGGGGGTTATCTATATCTCTTGGTGGTTTCTTAATCTATATTATTTTGATTGCTTGATTTATTTCTCCCATACTTGCCAAAGTCTATTATTGAGATTGGTTTTCTATGTTTGGATGGCCATGAGCGCCTTATTGAGTTGACTTTTGGTATATTTATATTTGAATTGATCATGCTTTCTTCTTGCACAAATGTATATGCATTCATGAGTATTGTTGTTTTTGTGAATATTTTTGTGTATAGTGTCTTTCCATGGCATTCAAGGTAAAGTTTCAAAATGTTTTGTTTTAAACTTGGACATAATTGGGCTTTAGCACCTAGAATACCCTCTTTGCTAGTTGTTAGAGGTTTTCATGCACTTGAATGTCGAGGTTGGTTCACACATATAACATTGCCAAGGTAGTAGAACTTAAGGGCTATGAGACCTTAGCTCACTTGGTTTGTGGTAAGATGGTTATCGCTCTCTAGCTAGTTGAAGCTTTAAAGGTGATTTTTGCTATTCCTCTACCGTAATTCTTGTGAGGATGTATCTATATTGTTCTAGCCTTCTACATTTCTTGCATGTGTGGCGTTTGGATCCTTGGCATTGCTAGCTTATATCGAGAATTTGGCTTGATTTACCCAAGATCGAGACCGAACAAACCTAGGGGAAGATTAAGGCAATTAGGATTTTTGTTTTATTTTATTATTTTCCATTCTTTTTTTTCTTTTGCATTTGCTCAATTAGTACCCCAATTTGAGCCATTTTCCCTTCTTTGGCATAACCACATTACAAACCAATGGACCTTTGCTTTATTTTCACCTTTGTTAGTTTTTGTGAAGCATTCTTGGGACTTGATTTATATTTTTGGTTAATAAAGTGAGAAAAAGAATGAAAAAGAAGTGAAAAACTCAAATCTTGGTGCTTGTGATTACCTTTGTTATGTTAAATAGTTTGAGCAAGTGAGAAGAAAAGAAAGGAAAGAAAGAAAAAGCCGCTCAAAGTTAAAAAAAGGCGAGAGCAAAGAATAAAAAGAAATGAAAAAAAAAGAAAGAAAATGTTGAAAAAAATATACAAAAATATTTGTTTTTTGGTTGAAAAAGAATAAGCTTGGGGGAGGAGTTGCTTTGTGGTCTATTGCTAGAATTTTTGATTTGAAAGTTGGTAGTTTATTGAGTTTGAATTAAGGAATGATCAACCTTGCTTCACTTCTAAGTTTACCACCAATTTCCAAATTTATTTCCACACCCTTTACCCTAACCTAAACGTTTCAACCCTTTTAAGACCTTTTGACCTTAGTGAGGTTTAGTCACTACCGGTGGAGGGTAATCAAGCCAAGCCTATTGAGTGAGCTATCGATGCCAAGATGTTGGGTAGCGTAAATGTCTTTCATTGTTTATTCCTTCCGGTTCCTTCGAGGAATCTCGAGACATCACCTTAAAAGTGGATGCAAAACTAGTGAGGACGCGGAAGTTTAGTTGGAGATAAGGAGGAGTGTAAGTCCCTCTAAGTTCTCTACCCTTTGCATGCTTTATGTGTGTACCAACCTTAGCTATTCTTTTTCTTGGATACCTTTAATGTCTAGAAAAGATTGTATTCTTGTGCACTACTTGTTTGTGTTTGGTTTGAAATGTCAAAACTCGAGCTTTCTTGATTTCACCCTTGCCTTGAATGTTATGTATTGCCAAGAGTTGTGGGTTAAGCTCTTAGGAAACCCTCACGAGACCTCACTCGTCCTCATAGGCGAATTTGGGGTTTTAAGGGCTTGTTGTAGCTAAAAACAACCGTGATTCCTACGACAGTGAGTTAGTGTACATTCTTTCTCCTTGTTTCTATTTTGTGTCTTTTGCTTTCAATAATTTCCTCTTGTTCTCTTTCTTTCTAGCTTTGCTCGAGGACGAGCAAAGGTTTAGCTTGGGGGAATTTGATGAGTGACATTTATGTCACTCCTAGGATAGTGTTTATGCCTTGTTTTAGCTTGTCTTAGGGTGTTTTGTAGTTGTTTTGTTCAAATAATGCGTGCATACATGTCTCGATGTGATTTTAATGAAATCGCGTCTATTGTTGTATGCTTGCCTTCATTGCGTGTTTGCACCGTTCCCTATACCTTATTGCTTCCCTTGGTGTTTGTTCTTAGGTATTTGAAATCTTGGATTGCAAAGAAGAATCCAGGGAATCATGAGAGAAGAATCGAAGAAAGCAAGGTGCAAGGGCGCGAATAATGTGCGGGCGCGCAGCCCTGTGAGAACCCGCGCAAAATTGGCGAAATTGCAGAATCGAGGTAGAAAGTTTTGCGCAACATGTGCGCAGGCGCACACCAACACCGCGCGGGCACGCAGCTACGGTGCGCGGGCGCGCAACCAGCAGCACGGGCGCACACACCAAAGCACAAGCCGCGCAACCCACTAATGCGCGGGCGCGCAGCTACTTTGCGCGGGCGCGCAGGCTGCTGCGATGGAGCGCAGGCCGCTGCGACGGTGCACAGACCGCTGCGAGGGCGCACGCGCGGGCGCACAGCTACCATGCGCGGGCGCACAGATCCTTGCGCGGGCGCACAGCGGGTCATGTTCAGCGTTTTTGCACGATTCTTTATATATTGCGGGGCTTGTTTTGTAAAAAGAAAACTTGATTCCTTTAGATCTTTTTCCTAGTTTTAGGAGAGCTTCTCTCTCTAGGTATAGCTTAGGGTTAGGGTAGTTTAGAGAGAGAAAGTGAGGGTTTCACCATTGTTGAGCTTGGATTTTGAAGAAGAAATTGATCATCTTTTCTATTGATTTACATCTTCAATCAATGAGAATCTCTAACTCTCTCTCCTCTATTTTTATTGCTTTGATTTTTATTATTGTTTTAGTTGTTGGTATTGCTTGTTAATCATGTTGATTCTTGGTTATTTGTTGATTAATCTTGTTATTATCATGATTAGTGAGTAATTTCCCCATTAAGGGGATGGTTGTGGTGTAGTTGGATCTTGAGAATGTTCAAGGGTTTGGAATTGATTTATTGTGATTAAAGTCATTATATGCTTGATGTTCTTCAATCTACTTGCAAAATGCATGTTGTTAGTTGATTGGGAGTGAATCTTTGCTAACATGAAACGGAAGTTGACTTACCTAAGTTCATTTATATCGATTGTTATTTGATAGTACCTCCTAGTATATGGTTCTAATGTGGAAACATAGAGGCTATGTTAGGAGAAGCCGATTAGCCCCGGAAGGCGGTTAGATTGGACCTTACTTCGATATTCGAGCATGTTTAGTTCATAATTAATTCAACTCCTATGCCTTTGTTTATGTTCAAGTGAATGCTACTCCTAGACCATTTCCCTTAATGTTTTATTTCTTGTTTTAGCATATATAGACTTTAGTTTATTTTTCTCCTATTCCGGACTAGCTTAATTGTCGATAACATTTTGTGGTGTTTATCCGTTCTCTGTGGTTCGACCCCTATGCTTGCCTTATACTCGTATTGGGTTTGTTGAGGTTGTATAAATTGTATTTGATCTAGGGATAGTTGTTTGACGACGCGATTATTCCCTCATCAATTCCTCGAAGGAACCGGAAAAGAAAGAGATTTAAGGCTACTCGACATCTCGATTTGTTGGGTTTTGATGAGTCCGACTCATCACGGAAAATAAAACCCGAGCCAAGATCAAACTCACAATTAATATAATCAAAAGACATAATTAACAAGAATTAAGGAGAGACGAAAATACCTTTGAAGCGTGCTTCGCTCGTCAATCGAGCTCTTACTTGAGAAAGCTTAAGTCTCACAACGGGCAAGAACCTCCTACAATATCCATCCGCAACACGACCCCGACTAGGTCTATTACTTGGAGGTTAGCGAAATCCGACCAAACTACTCGAGTAATTATGAGTTTAAAGGTTTTCTTAATGGAGATGCCTTTTCTAACTCTTACTCAAGTGAGTTTTCCCATACCCCAAGTTGGGTATTTATAGGGAAACTCATGAGTGAAATCCTCTCTGCCATCAATGTGGGAAAGTTGGTAAAATCAATATTCTTTCTTTATTTTTAAATCAAAAAAAAAATTAAATATCCAACAACTAATTAATCAATAAGTGGCACATTTAGAAGAAGGGTTATCTAAGGACCACAAGGAAAGGGGGGGACCAAACTTGATCCCCAAGCATTCCCCATAACCGACCACCTACACCCACACCACCCCAATCACCCGCTGCCACGTAGCACCCACACTTGGGCATCAAGGTAGCTCGGGTGTGGGCTGCTGCCTTGGCCCAAGTAGCTGCTGCTGGCCTTGGCGTGGCAACATGGTGCGTAACAGTTGCCTCGGCCCATTAAGCCACGCACACAAGTACGGGCTGCTGACTGACGCTTACTGTTGTGCCAATGCCAGCACACGTAGCCCAGCAAGCTACGCTGCTAGCTGGCTGCGTTGTGCTTGGCACGCCAGAAACAACGCACTAGCACACTGCCCCGCATACAAGTGCAGCAGCCCACGCACGCACATGCGGGCTGCTGCTGCTATGTGCGTGGCTTTGTGCATGCTAGGTATGTGCTCTAAGCACATTCTGTCCCTAGCATTCGGTTTGCTCGGGGCATTCCGATGCTAGGGGTATTATAGGTAAATTGTTGATTAATTAGTGATTTTACCGTCTCGTCTTTAATTAATTCGACTCGACATACACGCTCGGTTCTGACGCTCCTAGCTCGATTTCCGACGTCTAAATATTAGTTACTCGAGAAACTCATTAATTCCTTCGAATTAATTTGTCGTGTCGGATCGTTTGTTGTTTGGGTGTGACCCGAAGGGTTCAGTCAAGATTAAGCTGTAATATTAATTACTCATTAATATTACTGATCGGAAGCGGCCTCCACCTAGGTATTCCGATCACTTGACCTCACTGAATAATTAGCTTTCTAACAATTCCGAACCCTCTATCGGAATAATACACTTGTTCGAAGGACACCGTTCCTACCACGACTATTGCACACCGCTCTATAGGCTTGACACACATCTCCCTCCACCGACTTGTGACTCAACCAAAAAGGTCAAAAGGTCTTGAAAAAGGTTGTAATGTAAGGGCAAAAAGGGTGAAGGTAGGCTAAAATTTGAAATTTGGTGGTATATCTAAATTGTGAAGAAAAGGGTGGTCAATCCTCAACACCATAATCAAGCAATCAACAAACAAAAACACCAACACCCCTTATAATAGGGAGAAAGACACTTAATCACAAACATATATACAAAAAGCGTAAGAACGCTTCTCCCCAAGCTTGAACAAAGCATTGTCCTCAATGCTTATAATAGGGAGAAAGACACTTACATCAAAACATTTCTGAGCTTTTCATTTTTCTCATTTTTATCACTTTTGCCAAAGCATGTGAATTTGCTTTGCTTTTTCTCATTTTTTTACATTTTTCTATTTTTCACATTATTTCATTGTCCTCGCCTCTTTTAACTATGGACGGCTTTTTCAACTTTACATTTGCTTTTATTCACAAGATATTTACAACACAAACTTGCATACATTATAAGAACCAATATACAACTCATCCACCATATTTTCCAATAAAATTATCAATTGCTTTACAAAAACCAATAATGGAAACTAGAATGAAACAAAAGGCTCAAAATCTAAAGATATGGCTTGAAATGAAGGATTATGGCTCAAATGGTTAGAAAATAGGCAAATGAAAACGCAAAATAAAGAAATAGAAAACTATCCTAGAAAAAGAAAAATCACCACCCCAAAAAGATGCCTTTGTCCTTCCTAAATGGCTCCCTCACGATCTCGGGAGACAAAAGTCAAATTCTAGATAAAGTATACAATAGTCAAGGATCCATGTGCCGCTCATGCAAAATATGTAGAAGGCTTGAAAAGAATTAAACTTCACATGGTTGTAGCAATAACTCACTATTAGTTTCAAATTCACCAAAAGGGAGAAATATCAAGTTTTCAAAAACAAGAAGAATTCGGCTTCAAGGTCCCAAAAGTTCTAAAGGTACTACCTTAGCATATTCTATCCTAAAATCAACTAAAGATACTCTCAAACCGTGCACACCGTTACTATTTAAGAAGAAATGCATTCATCTATGCAAGTCCAAAAGTATTATGTCCAAAGCAAGAGCAAAACAAAACACATTGCAAATTTGCCTCAAAATAAAAGAACATGGAAATGCATATATAAATGTGCATGGCATACATGAACCAACATCCCACAAAACATGATAGAATACCGAGTTCGATTGTCTACAAATAGATGATTTCTAAAATCCATCCGAGCACGGCCATGCATTTTCACAGTGTCACTCTTCGAGAGGCCTTGTAAACAACAAAGACATCTTCCCTATTATTAGTAAGGGGACATTCCCAGTCTTGTAATGTAGCTTCTCTTACTGAGAGGACCTAGCCGCCCGAGTGTTGCCGTTATAATCTCCTTTTACAACACACGTTTGACTAACATCAAAACGGACTAGTACTCAAACAAGAGAACTCACAATACTCATGGTCGAGGAAATAGGTTCCGATAGCCATAAAGAGAAGTATACTTTTGATGATTTTTAAATCTCTTAAAGTATTCTCATAGGTCGATCCAGTATGGTTCCAAACCAATACCTGTGTAAATGATTTAGACAATCATGTCCTTGTAGCACAAGAAACGGTGCTAAAAATCAAACTACACACTAATCTCAAGCGGTCATTAATCGTCCATCGTTTAAATGACCTCGATTAGGGATAATTTTTTATTATAATATTCAATGTTCACTTAATAGGTGTTTCCTTATCAAGACTGGTCTTGATACCCCATTTTTAATATTCTCATAATCGAATGGACTCATTATTTAATCCTAAACTACAATTAAATAGAAAACGGAGTGATAAAATTGCATGAAATTTAAATTACTCCAAAACCTGAATGGTTCTTCTTAGTGTCTTACATTAAAATGTTAAAAATTAATTAAAACACTAAATAGGGAAATCAAAGTCAATCTTCAACGTGCCTGATTCCCATTGCCTCAACATGCTTGATGTACTTCACTTGAGTTAAAGGTTTAGTAAGTGGATCGGCTACATTATCATCCGTTCCAACTTTACAAATTCTGATTTCACCCTCTGATTTCCATTCTCTTATCATGTGAAATCACCGCTTGACAAGTTTGCCTTCTGATGTTCCCTTGGCACTCTGGCCTTAGAAATAGCTCCATTATTGTCACAATAGAGGGCTATTGGACCCTTGATAGAGGGTACAACATCAAGTTCACTAACGAACTTACGAATCCAAACAGCCTCCTCAGCCGCTTAAGTAGCTGCCAAGTATTCGGCTTCAGTTGTGGAATCTGCAGTTGTGCTCTGCTTGGCACTCTTCCAACTAAACGCTCCTCCATTTATACAAAACACATATCCAAATTGTGATTTGAAATCGTCTTTATCTGTTTGGAAGCTTGCGTCGGTATAACCTTTAACAACTAATTCTTCTAAGCCACCATATACCAAAAATTTATCCTTGTTCCTTTTCAGGTACTTTAGGATATTTTTGGCCGCAGTCCATTGCCCTCTCCTAGGTCTGATTGGTATTGGCTCATAGCACTCAAGGCATACGATACATCTGGCCTAGTACATATCATGGCATACATGATCGATCCAATTAGCGAAGCATATGGAATCTGATTCATCCTTTCTCGCTCATCAGGTCTCTTTGGACACTGCTTCTTGCTCAGGGTTACTCCTTGTGACATGGGTAGGTGACCTCTCTTGCATGTTGAATCGTGCCAGTACCTTATCGATGTAATTACTCTTGCTCAATCCAATCATCCTTTTCGATCTATCCCTATAGATCTTGATACCCAATATGTACTGAGCCCCTCCCAAGTCTTTCATTGAAAAACATTTTCCAAGCCAGGCCTTTATAGACTCTGACATCGCAATGTTGTTTCCAGTAAGCAATATGTCATTGACATATAAAACTAGGATAGCAATATCACTCCCACTGACCTTCTTGTATACATAAGATTAATCTTGATTCCAACTTCTGCTAGCTTGCTTCAGCCCATAGATGGACTTTTAAGCTTGCACACTTTCCCAACATTGTTTTGGTCGACAAAACCTTCAGGTTGTGTCATGTACACAGTTTCTTCCAAAATCCCATTGAGGAAGGCGGTTTTGACATCCATCTGCCATATTTCATAGTTGTAATATGCAGCAATCACTAGGTGGATCCGAATGGATTTAAGCATTGCGACCGGAGAAAAGGTTTCAAAGTAATCAATACAATGAATTTGTTTGTAACCTTTTGCTACCAATCTAGCTTTGTAAATGAATACATTTCCATATTTGTCGGTTTTCAAATTGAAAATCCACTTACATCCGATAGGTATGTAACCCTCGGGTAAGTCAACCAAGCCCCAGATTTGATTTTCAAACATGGAATCCATTTCAAATCTCATGGCCTCTTGCCATTTAGCAGAGTCGGTGCTCGCCATCGCTTGCTTGTAGGTTGTCGGTTCGTCTCCATCCATCACCAGGATGTCTTGATTCTCAGTTAATACAATACCAAGATGCTGTTTGAGCACTTTGTTTGCCAATTTAATTTTGTTGCTCGTCCTCTCGAACTTCATCGAGTTCGATTTTCCTCCCACTTGTCATTTTGGAAAGATGCTCCTTCTCCAAAAAGACACCATCGTGAGCAACAAACACTTTGTTCTCGGATTTATTGTAGAAGTAATAGCCTTTGGTTTCTTTTGGGTAGCCCACAAAGTAAACCTTGTCAGATTTGGAATGAAGTTTGTTAGAAATCAATTCCTTGACATATGCTTCACATCCCCATATCTTTAGAAAAGACAACCTAGGAGGTTTCTTCGTCCATAACTCGTATAGAGTCCTTTCTATAGCTTTTGATGGAACACGGTTCAGTGTTAGTGCTGCAGTTAGAAGTGCGTGTCCCCGGAAAGAGATAGGAAGATCACTAAGGCCCATTGTTAATCGTACCATGTCCAACAAGGTCTGATTTCTCCTTTCGGATACTCTATTCCATTGAGGAGTTCCTAGAGGTGTCAATTCTAAAAGTATACCTTTTTCTTTCAGATGGTCATCGAATTCTTGGCTCAAGTATTCACCACCTCGATCCGATCAAAGGGCTTTGATTTTCTTGCCAAGCCGATTTTCAATTTCACTCTGAAATTCTTTGAACTTTTCAAACGATTCAGATTTATGCGACAAAAGGTAGACATAGCCATATCTACTATAGTCGTCTATGAAGGTGATTAAATATTGATGTCTGTTTCTTGTGGTGGAGCTCATTGGTCCACATACATCGATCTGTATTAGACCCAACAAGTCTCCTGATGTTTCTCCCAACTTGGAGAATGGCTGCTTAATCATCATGCCTAATAAACATCCTTCGCAATTCTCAAATGATTGCAAATCGAATGAGTCAAGAACACCTTCCGGTACAAGTTTCTTGATACGTTTGATGTTAATGTGGCCAGGACAACAATTCCACAAGTACGTTTGATTTGACTCCATGGTCTTAGTTTTCTTGGCGGTACTATTTACATTATATACTTGTTTGTCTAAAGAAAGCACATATTTTAGATAAAACACGTCATACCATAAACATCAAGACTTTTGAAACAATAGTCTAGAGATCAAAATAAAACCATGACATCCAATGTCAAAAGATCAATGTATGGTTGATGAAAAAAAACTTAAACAAGTTCTATGTCTAGACAAACTATGTGATTACATGTCTTCCGGAAAGATTAACTTCTTCTTCCGCTTGTATATCCACTCCCTCTTGGCAAGCTCTTCTCACTTGGTTCCTGAAATAGGAGCATATAGTGAGTCATTAAAGGTATCTAATACCTTGCTTGTATTCAAGCGTAGTTTATAAAGAAGATACTTGAGGTGGAGACTTATCTTCCCTTAGCCTAATCTTCCAGGTACATGCTGCATTCTCTCTTGTAGTGGCCCCGCCTACTACAGTAGAAGCATCGCATTTTTGCCTTGTTCTTGAACTCCTTCCTCTTTGCCTTTAAAGCAAGCTTGAGTCTATCATTTCCACAAGGGTCGGCCATTTGAAGCTCATTGATAACCTCCATCAAAGTGAGTTTGTCACGATTGGCAGTTATCCGCATCTTCAATGCGATACAGCTCGAGTGGAGATAACTCACTAGCATGAGGGCAGCTTTCTCATCCTCCACTAGCTTGCCAATGAGCGCCAAGTGAGTAAATAGCCTTGTCATTCGTAGCATGTACGCTCGAAGTAACATTCCGGGTCTTAGTGTAGCATTGTAGACTTGTCCCCGTACCTCTTGCCTCTCCTTGGCTAAGCACCCCTCTTGCAGTGGCTTGATCTTCATGTTAGATTGTAACCTAGTCACTTCCTCCATGAGACCATCATAGTTGCCATTGATGCTCTTGGTGACCCTCAAATTGACTATATCCTCTAGAGCTTTGAGGAGCATGTCTGGAAAATAGTTGGAGAACTTCCCCTTCCATTGTTCCGGGATGGAGTTTGCCATAAGTTGTGAGACTCTTTTGCAATCACAACTCCACTCCTCATGAGCCTCATCGCCCATAACCCCTTTTCAGTAGAAACTCGGGATGGGTATGTCAAGAATGTGCTCTAGGTAGCAATTTTGGAGGGTCTTTCGGAGTTCTTCTTCCCATTCCTTAAAGTTCACCAAATTCAAGCAAAATGGTAACTTTTTGGGAAGTTCCGGGCACATTAGGTTGTTGTCGTTAGTTGAAGACATGATTCTACAATTGAAAGAATTTGAAATGAAAAACCATTCATAATACTTAAATAAGATTGAAATCATGCATTTTAGTCAAACTTTTTTAAACGTCTTATTCACACATTAAAATTGTCCCCATTTAGTGAGAATAAGTCGATTCCAAGATCCAAAGAAACAATGAGTAGTTAAGCATGCTTTGGCTTGTCTTAACATTCAATCTTCTAAGTTAAGAAACTCTTTGGTAACGGCTCCAAGCCACTCTTGGTTGGATAAATCGTCGCCTCAAATGCTCTCTCAACAACTTATCCACTTTGCCACGACATGTTAGGACTCCATCACTCATATCGTTGAGTATAACAAAACCAACTTGCATACCTGGTATGCCTTACGTATCTTAAGGAGTAATAGTGATGCCTCGCTTTGGTGTAGCCCATCACTACTCTCAATAGGTTGATAAGTGTTATTTTGGAATGGAAATTTTACTCAACATTTTAGGGTCCTAGGGTTTCTATGTTGGTTTATTTAAGTGAACTTAATTAATCATTGCAGCATTCGAAATCATAAACATGCATCGAACATATAATTCACATATATATAATCATAAATATATATCGAAAACATAAATGATGCATTTGGCAACTAGCATGACCGCTTGAGTCTTCAAGTCTTCAAGGGACGTCTTTTGCAATTTCATGGCTTCGTCTACCAAGAACCTCCGTCTTCAAAACTATGCAAACACTAGTATCTACGATTAGAACTATTCTAAATATTAAGGAAAAAAAATACTCAACGGTTCGCAGACCGTATTTAGATTTACAAAAATACATCATGGAACGCAGTCCGTGTTTTCTATCCTAATCGGGCCCCACTAGTTGCCATTTTTATAAAACCTGCGAGAGAATATACATTCCATTCATTATTTGTGAATGGCCCATGCATTTTACAACGATAAACAAGTAACAATGCACAAACACACGTAAACTAGTAACCAATTTAGGTCGTTAATCCAATTAACACGCCTAATTAAAACTAGTCAAAGTTTTTTAACCGATTATGTAATTTAGCGCAATTAAAATTGAAGCTCCCACTAAATTCCGCATCCAACTTAATTAATCCAATTAATTAAGTTGGTAAACCTAAAATTTTTCCAAAATAAAATTTTTCCAATGCCGCTCAAAACCGAGGACTAGCCTTAAAAATTTAATTAAATAATTAAAATCAAAATAATTAAATTAATTAGAATAATTAAAACGGGAAAATAAGCAAACATGTAGCCAACCGCACGCAAATGGTTTGCGCACCTATACTAGCTAGTGCGCACCTTTGCTAGCCAAGGGTGCCTAGCACTCCTTGGGAAATGCGGCTTGGTGCATGTTCCCGCACCACACCACGTAGCACTAGCTAGGCCGAGCCTAGTAGCGTTTGCTACGGGTTGCAAGGTGCAAGGCAACACGCGCAAGGCTGCTTTCCCCTGCGCAACGCACCAAGATGCATATACTCATAGCATACCCCCGCACCACAAGGCTCAAGCTCGCACAAGCCATGCGCGCACAGCAGCACGCATGACGCGCACAACACGATGCTGCTGCGCCATGCTGCTGCTTGCTTGCTGGCCTGTGCACCATGCTGCTGGCAGCGAGCAGCATCCACGTAATGTGGCACACACACACAAGGCAGCCCCTTGGCAGCCACATGTGAGCTACTATGCAGCCTGGCTAGCCAAGGGAGGCTTTTGCCTCGATTTTCGTGCCATAAGCCTCAGGATTTTAACCCAAATTTTGCGTGACTAAATAATTAATTCCAAATTAATTTTTGAATTAATAAAATGAGCAAAAATGAAAAATTATTACAAGTCCAACTTAAATAAAACATCATTAAGGTGCACACAACCAAAATTATTTTCAAGAACCATTCTTTAATAAAATTGGTTCAACTTGGTGCAATAAAATAAACAAGAGCAGTTACTCACTGTTAATTTAATTAATTTAAATTAATCATGAGTTTCTGACAAAAAAAAAAAGGGAGTTGGAACTATGAACACAAATATTCAAATAAAGATTCCAACTTTAATTGTGAATCCTTGAAAAATTATATCTTCCAATATGAAGATAAATGAAATTTCTATCACAAGATTCAAACTTTATGATTCTAATCAACTTAATACATGACTAAATCAAAAGTTCAACCAAAAATTCATGGAATTTAGTAACTCAAAGTTCTAACCACTGAAAATAGTTAAAGATTGAATCTTTAGTACTTAGAAGCCTCAAAGAATAACTTTTTCACACTTAATGAAAAAGATTTGCAATTATGTGAAAATTTTAACAATCTTTCAAGCACTAATTACTACCAAGTAACCATGCTTAAAGAGGTTTAAAAATGCAGAAACATTAAGGAAAGAACCATATACATAATCACTATAAATATGCCATTCAGATTCAAGGTTAGAAAGACTTAAAATTTTTCGTCAAAACGAAAAATCCCTCGAAAAAGGCATTTCTTGCCAGATTTTGGCCTAAAACACAGTCCTAAAAGGGTGAGAACATTTCAAGAACGCCTTTTCCACCCAAAATTCACTAGTTTTGGGCAAAAATCTGGGTTCGAGGCCATAATCAGCTTTAAAACGGGTTTCAAATTAATAAAACCAAGCTACTAATCTAATTAGCAAACTAAAACCAGAAAAATAAAGCCATAAAAACACCTTGAAAGTTATGATTATAAAAATAAATGAGCAAGGCTCCGTTACCGCTGTTGGGTTTTGATGAGTTCGACTCATCGCGGAAAATAAAACCCGAGCCAAGATCAAACTCACAATTAATATAATCAAAAGACATAATTAACAAGAATTAAGGAGAGACGAAAATACCTTTGAAGCGTGCTTCGCTCGTCAACCGAGCTCTTACTTGAGAAAGCTTAAGTCTCGCAACGAGCGAAAACCTCCTACGGTATCCACCAGCAACACGACCCTGATTAGGTCTATTACTTGGAGGTTAGCCAAGTCCTACCAAACTACTCGATTAATTATGAGTTTAAAGGTTTTCTCAATGGAGATGCCTTTTCTGACTCATACTCAAGTGAGTTTTCCCATACCCCAAGTTGGGTATTTATAGGGAAACTCGTGAGTGAAATCCTCTCTCCCATCAATGTAGGAGAGTTGCAAAAATCAATATTCTTTCTTTACTTTTAATTCAAAAATAAAATTAAATATCTAACACCTAATTAATCAACAATTGGCACATTTAGAGGAGGGGTTAGGTAAGGACCATAAGGAAAGGGGGGGGCCAAACTTGATCCCCAAGCACTCCCCATAACCGCCCCCCTACACCCACACCACCCCAATCACCCGCTGCCACGTGGCACCCACACTTGGACATCAAGGCAGCTCGAGTGTGGGCTGCTGCCTCGGCCCAGCTAGCTGCTGATGGCCTTGGCGTGGCAGCATGGTGTGCTAGGTATAGCCCCTAGCACTCGGTTTGCTCGTGGCATTCCGATGCTAGGGGTATTTTAGGTAAATTGTTGATTAATTAGTGATTTTACCGTCTCGTCTTTAATTAATTCTACTCGACTTACGACGCTCGGTTTCGACGCTCCAAGCTCGATTTTTCGAAGTCTAAATATTAATTACTCGAGAGACTCATTTATTCCTTCCTAATTAATTCGTCGTGTCGGATCGTTTGTTGCTTGGGTGTGACCTGAAGGGTTCAATCAAGATTAAGCTGTTCAGTCAAGATTAAGCTGTAATATTATTACTCATTAATATTACTGATTGAAAGCGGCCTCCACCTAGGTATTCCGATCACTTGACCTCACTTAATAATTAGCTTTCTAATAATTTCGAACCCTCTATCGGAATAATACACTTGTTCTAAAGACACCATTCCTATCATGACTATTGCACACCGCTCTATAGGCTTGACTCACATCTCCATCCACCGACTTGTGACTCAACCAAAAAGGTCAAAAGGCCTTGAAAAGGGTTGTAATGTAAGGGCAAAAAGGGTGAAGGTAGGCTAAAATTTGAAATTTTGTGGTATATCTAAATTGTGAAGCAAAGGGTGATTAATCCTCAACACCATAATCGAGCAATCACCAAACAAAAACACCAACAACCCCAAGCTTATTCAAAGCCAAAATTACAAATATATATACAAAAAGCGTAAGAACGCTTCCCCCCAAGCTTGAACAAAGCATTGTCCTCAATGCTTATAATAGGGAGAAAGACACTTACATCAAAATATTTTTGAGCTTTTCATTTTTCTCATTTTTATCACTTTTGCCAAAGCATTTGAATTTGCTTTGCTTTGCTTTTTCTCAATTTTTTTTTCATTTTTCTATTTTTCACATTTTTTCATTGTCCTCACCTCTTTTAACTATGGAAGTCTTTTTTAACTTTGCCTTTGCTTTTATTCACAAGATATTTACAACACAAACTTGCATACATTATAAGAACCAATATACAACTCATCCACCATATTCTCCAATAAAATGATTAATTGCTTCACAAAAACCAATAATGGAAACAAGAATGAAACAAAAGGCTCAAAATCTAAATATATGGCTTGAAATGAAGGTTTATAGCTCAAATGGTTAGCAAGTAGGCAAATGAAAACCCAAAATAAAGAAATAGAATACTATCCTAGAAAAAGAAAAATCACCACCCCGTAAAGATGCCTTTGTCCTTCCTAAATGGCTCTGTTGCGATCTTAGGAAACAAAAGTCAAATTCTAGATAAAGCATACAATAGTCAAGGATCTATGTGCCGCTCATACAAAATATGTAGAAGGCTTGAAAAGAATTAAACCTCACATGGTTGTAGCAATAACTCACTATTAGTTTTAAATTCAACAAAAGGGAGAAATATCAAGTTTTCAGAAACAAGAAGAATTCGGCTTCAAGGTCCCAAAAGTTCTAAAGATACTACCTTAGCATACTCTATCCTAGAATCAACCAAAGATACTCTCAAACTGTGCACAGCGTTACCATTTAAGAAGAAAAGCATTCAACTATACAAGTCCAAAAGTATTATGTCCAGAGCAAGAACAAATCAAAAACATTGCAAATTTGCCTTAAAAGAAACAAAAATCTTTTTGGAGTTTTTCAAAATAAAAGAACATGGAAATGCATATACAAATGTGCATGGCATACATGAACCAACATCCCACAAAACATGATAGAATTACCTCCCCAAAGGTTGAATGAGACAACATGCTCAAACATAAATCAAATAATCCACGGGAGGGGAAAACAAAGAGATCAATCCAACAAACCAACACATGTCCAACAAGTCACCAACCAGGAAAGATATTACCGGATTTAGGTGGGTGTAAATACCCGCAAATGACCCAATTTAACCTTTCAAAGCCAAGTTCCTCTAAAAATGAATCTTGTTTTCCACATGCTAGCAAAATAGGAGTCAATCTTCCTTGATTCTTGATTAAAACTAATGCACCAAAGTATATCAAGTTGTGTACCTAGCAAAAGGCACATAAACATTTCCATGAGAGAAAATCTATTCTAAAAAGAAAAGAAAATGAAAGCAATAAAACACGGGTTACTTCCCGAGAAAGGCTTGCTTAAGGTCCAAGCTTGACCGCTCTAGTAAAATAGTATTGTAACGATCGCAAGAGCTTATCAAATGCACTACTACACATTTCATAAGAAAGAAGGTAGGCAAATGAGAGAAGAGAGGCATGCAACAAGATTAGTGCGCGCAAAAGAAAGTGAAGAGAGAGTTGCCAAAAATAAGAAGAATCAAAAGAAAATTCAAGAAAATAGGAGGAAGAAGAAGAAGAAGAAGAAGAAGAAGAAGAAGAAGAAGAAGAAGAAGAAGAAGAAGAAGAAGAAGAAGAAGAAGAAGAAGAAGTAAAATAGAAAGGAAAACTCTCTTCACAAAAATCTTTTTGGGTGGCAAAATCACCCTCTTCCTCAATGATCAATTAGTGGGGAGCTTGAATATCACAAATAGAAGGAAGGTCCCCAATAGACTCTTTGACGAAGGAAGGGAGGGATATAGGGGTGTAAGGGATATGGTTGAAACTCCTTGAAAAAGGGACATGAGAGGACAGGATAGGAGCAATGGTCTCACAAATGGTCTCATCATCATCACCAATCCTCACATCACTAATAAAAGCATGGAAATCAATCATAGAATCTTCAAAAGAAGAACACTCATGATCTCAATCTCCCTCAAACATCCAACTTCCAAGAGAAACTACATAATCCCCTCCATTACAACCATGAACAACAACTCCCTCAACATCCTTAAAGCCCAAAGTCTCAAAACCATGCATGAATGGATGCAAATTCATTTCAAACTCATCTCTCTCCCATAAAGCATTCTTAATGAACTCACTCAAAAGGCTATGAGTTTTCATTTGACACTCAAAGAACACATTAGTCATAACCTCAAATGAATCCAAATACTTCTGGATAGAAGAATCACAACCATGCACTTGAGACTCTTCTAAATGGGAAAGAGGGTTGAGGTTTTCAAAATCAACATTCTCTTCGTTCTCAACTCCTTTACCATCACTCAAATTCTCACCAATAGGATCTTCACACTCTCTTGGTTGCTCAAATCATCATCATCATCATCCTCAACACACACATTAGATTGAGATTTTTCACAAACAAGCATCAAGGATGACAATTAGCTTTCTAACTCATCTCTTCTCCTCCTTTCCTCCTCAAAATACTCCTCATTCTTTTTCATTATCTCTAATTGACCTCTCATAGATTTAATAATCATCTCCTTACTAGGCCCAAGATCATTATCAAGCTCAATGCGCCTAATTTGAGAATCAAATATATCAACAAGAGATTCAAAAGGTGTAGAAGGTTGAGGCTCAATAAGAAAAAAAGAGGTACAACTAAGATTGGAAGAATCAACATTAAGATCATGAGCATATACATCACATTGGGGAGTGGGGGCACAATCAAACACATGAGATTTGTTATTAAGGGAACGAAGCACATCACAAGAAGGCATGGTAAATAATGAAGAAAATTGAAACACACCACTAGCATCAACTTGAGTACGTACCTCATCATCATGAATAATAGGGGAAATAGAGTTGAAATCATTTGTTCTAGGTTCGCTAATGGGATCGTGTGACAAATCATGGGAATTCATGCTAATATTAGAAGAATCAATACATTGCACATTAACATTAGAATCATGATTACCCCTATTATAGACATCCCTAGCAAACCAAACATAAAAATCCCAAGCATCATCAATTGACAATGCTCTAAATTCACCATTATGCATGCTTTCAACTTCATCCCTAGTTTTCTCATTCAAACCAAAATAACAAATCTCACAAGCCTCCCAAAGACTACAACAATTATAGTTCAAAACCCTATAAGTCTACAGAAGTAGACATTAAAAGATTCATCATCATATTGAGGAAAAGAAAAACATGCCATTTTTTTTTTTACAAAACAAACAAAATCAAATAAAAGAAAGGTATATGCAAAGACCTAGACTCAAGCAATCAAAAACACTCAAACATAGACACCATTCCCCAACAACGGCGCCATTTTGACGTAGGGAAAAGTAGGTCGTTATCTAATCTTCCCTAGAGCCAAACAAATTTATAATCACTTAACAAACCTAAAAACGAGTATAGAGGTAAGTCAAGGGTCGAACCACTAGGAACGGTTATGTTCAAGTATTTCCAATCTATGCCTAAGCTAGGTCAAAGTCAAGGGTAAAGAGGTAACACTAATCAACTACCTAAACCAAGAACCAAACTAAAGAGACACTAGGGAATAGGGATCAACAAGTAATCATGACAATTGCAACAACTTGGGAAAAACATGACAATCAATAATTGTGAAGACTAATGATAAGAGCTATCAATTGGAATCAAAGAGCTATCTTCTATAAGTCAAGCTAGGGTTCACTATGAATGACTTGCTCCTCTTCTTGCTTGCTTCTTGTTCTTGGTGCATTTATATATGGGCTTAATAATCTTTATCATCCCAAGATTATTGAACCCACTAAACACATCAGTTTCTAAACCCCCTTTCAGTGGGTTCAACATCCCAAATTAATGAGAGCACCATAACGAACCCGCTAAGTAAAAATTTGCTTCACATTTTAGCGCAACTTTTCCTAACTTACCTCCTAAATTACCTTACCCTTTTGACTCGAAATTCAATTATATCGAGCATACTCTCACCAAAACCACGAAACACCTTCTCATTGTGCTCATGCTCGTTCGAGGTAGACCAATTTCCATGAATTCAACCTATTAATCCAAATACAAAAACAAGTGAAAGAAAGAATTGAAAAACAATTGAAAGAAAACTAAGAAAGATAGAATCAAAACAAAAAGTCAAAAAACCAGGTTGCCTCCCGGGAAGCGCTTGCTTAAGGTCCTTAGCTCGACCCTTCCTCTAAATCATGGAGTGTTAAAGAACACCACCTTATTCAAAGTGGTAGAGGGGACAAACTCTTTCTCATTCCTTGGCAACTTCACATCATTTCTTGATGTATTCTCATTTATTGACACTTCCAAAACACTCACTTTGCTTCAACTTCATTTTCTTCTTCATAAAAGCTCTTTTTTTCTTCTTTGTCTTCTTACTCCTTTTAGTCGACGATTTCTCACCATCAACACTCTTGGAGTCAACCTCGTCCTCTTGAGGGTAGATCTCAAACTATGGGGGAATATCAGTCACCTCCTCATCCACGAGCTTAAAAGGCTCCTTGTTTTTCTTCACTAACCGTTTTGCATTTAACACTCAAAGGCACATCATCACAAACCTCAAAAACATTGTCAGTTGAAGAAACAATCATGCATACATTATCATTGGAATGAGGGGAATTTATGCACATAATTCCATTCATAAGAGACAAAGATTCAAGCATCGATTTCAGCTCAAAACTAGCCTTATTGTTACCAACTCTCAAAGTAATAAGACCTCCCTTCACATCTATCAAACCTCACGAAGTAGCTAAGAAAGTTCTCCCTAAAATAATAGGTATGTTATCATCTTCTGCTATCTCAAGCACAATAAAATCAACTAGAATTGTGAACTCTCCTATCTTGAGGGGAAAATCCTCAACTCTTCCCTTTGGAAACTTAATAGATCGATCGGCCAATTTCAAAGTCATGTTGGTTAGAAGAAGCTCACCTAGTTTTCAAAATCTAGTCATACTGATATGAGCGGGTAGGGTGGGCCATTCCATCCAATTTTTGAGTTCCTAAAAACCAAATAAGGCATGATACTCACACTAGCACCAAGATCACATAGAGCATTTTGGAACAATTTTTCATTGATTTTGCAAGGGATAGAGAAGTTACCCGAATCTTTCATTTTCTTGGGTGAATCATTGTGAATCAAAGCGCTACAACATTCCCCAACCTTTACCGAATCAATCTCATTACACTCTCTCTTGCCACTCAAGATTTCTGTAAGGAACTTAGAATATCTTGGCATTTGGGTCATGGCTTCGATGAAAGGGATTGAAAGATGAACTTCCCTAAGAATGTCAAGAAATCTCCCAAATTGTTCATCAATTTTGTTCTCAAAAACTTTTGGGGATATGGAAGTTTGGGCTTGATTACCTCCTCTTGCACTTTTTCATCACTCTTCTTTTCCTCTTGGGCCTCTTTACTCACCTTCTTTGACACATCAATCTCTTTTTCCTCACTTGAATTACTCACCTTCTCATCTTCCTCACTCTTTCTAGAAACTCTCTCTTCAAGCACTTTCCCACTCTTTGTGGTGATAGAACACACAAGTTTCTTAGGTTTAACTCCTTGTGAGGATAAAGAAGAAGGTCTAGCATTCACACTCTCTTTCAAGGTATTCGCCAATTGAGTGATTTGCGTTTCAAGCATATTGTTGTGTGTCATCATCTCATTGAACTTTTTGTCACCATTACCTTGAGTTTTTGGAGAAAATCCGGGTGAGGGTCCCCTTTGGTTGTTGATTTAAAAATTCCCCCGGTTTTGGTTGCTCCAATCACCCTGGTTTTGTTTTTCGCCATTGTTTTGGTAATGGTTACCATAGCCTTGACCTTGGCTTTGGTTTCAATACCTTTGGCCTTGGTTTTGATTATTAAAGCCTTGATTATTATAGTTCCCTCGAAAATTTGATTTCCTTGGTTTCTATAACCACCATTGTTATAATTATCAAAGTTCCCTTGTTGGTGAGCATTTCTATTCCCAAAGTTTCTTGGTCCATTGAATCTTTGTCCATTATTGTTATTTGAAACAAAATTCACTTGCTCACAATCATTATTATCAAAATCATCACAATTCTCAAATGCATGTGGACAATTAGAAGAATCATGGTCATATGACCAACATACATCACAAAACGCACATCCATTTGGCATATTATTTGAAGTTGAAGGAGGAGTAGAGTTAAAAGATGTACCTCTCCCCTTATTATAGGAGGGAAGAATAGGTGCTTGTGAAGAAGCACTCTCATGCTTTGCCTTAATCGAGGTCATCTCCTTTCCCGAGTTTGAGATTTGTGAGGACAAATTGTCGATGGCATTAAGATTGTCAATTGAATAAACCATTGAACCGCTTTTGCTTGTCGACTCTCTCTCACCTTCTTGCCAATCCATGTGATATCTTACCACATCTTCAATTATGTCCACCACTTCATCCTCCGTTTTGTTCATGATAGGGCCTCTGGCACCGGCATCCAAGCAAGACTTGCCTTGGGGGCTTAAACCTCCATAGAAGATTTGGATGATTCGATAGGTAGGAATCCCATGGTGTGAGCACTCTCTTTGGTACTCCTTATTGAAGGAGTTATGTCTTCGATAAGTGCAATTAATAGATATATCAAGGATCACTATTATGGAGATAATAAGTTCGTTCTTTTGGGTCGTCATTATCTGTTGCTAGACTATGATCAATGATCTTTGGGCTAGTCAAATAGTCCAAAGCCCGCTAGAATGGATCCTATGAGGTCACACACAAGGGTATTGGGTTAAGCAAGTTAGAGGCCCATTAATGGGCTTCATGAGCAAGTAACTAATCATGAATTGGATTGGGCTAGCATAGTTAGATTAGAGTTAGGTTTTGGGCTTTGTCATGTACTCTTATTTAGAGATGAGATCTATAAATAAGATCCATGCCTAGGGTTGTATGACATATCAATTGACAGAACAATTTACAGTTGAGTGTGAATCAAGCAACCAGAAATCCCAAAAAACCCTCACACACTCTCTCTCTAACCCACGGCTCTCTCCTCCCCCTTGGATTCACGGTCGGCTACCCCTAGTGGCGCGTGTGGTGGTTCGTGGTGGTTCGTGGTTGGTTCGTTGCTCGTTCTTCTCCTTAGAAGGTCAATTAAAGGGTTCAGTTGCAACTAACTAGCATTAGTGGAGGTCTTAATCCGTGCCTGTGGACCAAGTAGAGGAATCACGTTTGAGGTTCTTTGTCTCCCTTTTCTTGTTCGATCGCACGTGGAATCACGCTACAAAGGTATTAATTCTAATTCTTTATGTGTTATGCATGATCTTGAGATTAGGTGCTATATGAATATGATTCATGTTTTCTGCATTTGTACCTATAAACTCATACAGTGGTATCAGTTAGCCTAGGCATGTACATATATTGAATATTAATTCTTTGATAGTCCACAATTTTAATTCAATTAGGAAGAAAAATAATTTAATTATGGGTAAATTATTATTTTAAATGTGATTTAACAATATAGAATAATTAAAAGTTGTTTAATTTGCTCCAAATTAGCCATCAAAGATCCGAATTTTGCCCCTTAATCACTCGAAAAATTTGAACCCCCCACCCTAATTTTTCGAAAAATTCGAAACCCTAAGCCCTAATTTGTGAAATTTGTGTTTTGGTTTTAATTTAATTCGATTGTTATGTGTTTATAGAATTTAATCTATTTGATTTCATGCTAAATTATGAATTTTTCATGATCAAATTATTTAATTTAAGAGTTAAATTAAATTGGGGATTAATTTCATGAAGAACCTTAATTTCAAGATCGAATATGATTTAATTTTGAAATTAATTGGACCACATTAAGATTAATTTAATTTTACAAAATTGTTTTGTTTTTATTTAAATTAAAATAAAAAAAAGGATTTTAAAGCAGCGACAACCGCGGCTGGGTGGCGCAGCCACTACGGCTGCCGCTGCAGGTGGTCCGGAAGGAGGGCGGGGCAGCAGGCGGATCAGGCAAGGGCAGCAACAGCAGCACCATGCAAGGGCTGCGCGGCACTGCTGCTGCTGCTGTGCACCGCTGCAGTGCAGCGTACACCTCACGGTGTACGGCCACCGTGGCCGACTTCGGCTGGCCACACCACGGTTGCTGGTGCACGAATTTCAAAAAAAAAAATATTTTAATAAAAAATCAGATTTCAAAATTAAAAAGGATAAGTTTAATTTTGAAAAAGATAATTAACAAAGTTAAAGTGGTTAATTTTGTTAAGTTTGGATAATAATGGAGCAAAAGATTCTATTTGGATAACAATTGATTTAATGAGATTATCCCATAATTAATTTTGGATAATAATTGATTTAAAACATGTGATTGGCTAGGCAATTAGGATAGAATCTCCTAAATTAGTTAGGATAATCATGGAAAATAAATATGATTTTCCATAATTAAAATATGATTTGATTCCATCTCTTACCTCAAATAAAATATATGATATTATATGATTGGTTAGAAAGAATCTATGATTTTATCTAATTGCAATAATTAATTAATTAAACATACGAGATATTTTACGCCATGTTTCCTTAATTATGATCATTCGATGTTGTAGTTTAGGAAAGCATGATGAGTGATTTATTATGTGGCACTTTATAATATATAATATTATTTATTGCTATATATAGACTAGTATGGCCCATAGATTCTAAATACGATCTGCACATCGTTTCGTATTTTTGTAATCTAAATACGGTCTGCGTACTGTTAAGTATTTTTGTAATTTTATTTTATTTTATTTAAGTAGTAGATAGAATAGAATAATATTACAGGTTGCAATTGATCCAAGAAGCCAATGGAGTAGAGGCCCAAAGGAATAAGATGGATGAGATCCATGAGGATTCAAGTGGGAGCATTTTTCTGCTTTATTAGTTTTCTTAGGATTAAGGGGACATACTATGTCATGTTTTATTTATGCATTAGTAGACTATGCATGTTAGATTTATTTTATGTTGATTGATGATGCGTTAGAGTTCACTGAATAATCACAACATAATTGAATCTAGATCCCAGTAATATTGAGGTTGCTTTTCCAATTGAATACCCAACAATCCTAGGTCGGCCTCAGCAGAGTGTCACTTGTTATCGTAGGTAATTTGGGGTAGATCACGTTCTACACATTTAATTGGTTATACTCAACAAGGTTACCTAAAGCGTTTAGAACCTTGAAGCTAAGTGTAATAATTAAACATGTCATGGTTAATTATTCAACCAAGAGTTACAAAGAGTTGTAATCAGTAAAGAGTTCACTCACCTTAAAAATGTAATGCTTGATGGTAGGGCCTCAGTCTGGTCAACTGTTACACTAATAAAGGGTCTTTGAATCATTTAATTCAATAGGGATCATTTTAATATTGAATAAATGCTTTAAAGTTACCAATTTAAATCGTTTATGGTACTTTAAAATTATTAAACATAATTAATAAACTTTGCCTCGTTTTGTTTTTTGTTTGTAGATGAATAACTATAATGACAACACTATTTTTCCAACAAAACTCAATTTAAGGCTGAATCTCAGAAACTTCAGGGAATGGGAGAACAAGTTGAGAAATGTTCTCATAAGCCAAAAGCTTGAATCTCGTTTATATATACCTGTTGAGGGCAAGTATATTGAAGGTTATGATCCTGAAAGGCATGCGAAAATTGTTTCGGATGCAGAGAAAGTCAGGAATCTCATTTTAGAATCTATTCCAAATTGTTGGAAAAGAAGGTTCAGGCAATACGAGTTAACCGACTTGTGTGAATGTCTTCGTGCCATCTGTCGAGGTGGCATTGGGGCATTAGGAAGTGGAGGAGGAAACTTCAACGACTACAATGTAAGAGAGGTCGTTAATTCGATCCCTCAGATTTACTACTTCTGGACTAACAGCATAAGGTATGAGGCTTACAATGTTCATTGTAAGATAATGGCTAAGAAACTCATGCCTAGTCAGTTAGTAAGGACCCATGTCAATGAACTGATTGATTTATTCAATCAGATGGACGTCCTTGGGAAACCGTTTGATGATGACTCCGCACATGACATAATCTTGTTCTCACTCCACGATGGATTTGATATAGTCAGGCTTACTCATAATGATGAGGGCTCGACGGTGACATTAGTCAACCTTTTACTCAACCATTCTGAAGAGTACCTGAAAAGGAGACAAAGCGAATGCTTCTATTGTGGTGATTGGCTTCGCCATACACCAGGGTGTCCCCATTATACACCAGTGAAAGCAGAAGGTAAGGAGTTACTTGATGTTTTTGTTGTAGAAATTAATCTTACCTCTTCTTCAACTTGGGTATTTGATACCGTTTGTGGTGCTCACATTGTTAATAACATGAAGGGCCTTAGAGATAGGAATGAGTTAGAAAAAGGGGAAGTCACACTTCGAATAGGAAATGGAGCAAAAGTTGCTGCACTTGCTATTGGAAACTATCATTTGAGACTTCCATCTGGTCTTATTTTGGTGCTTAATAAATGTTATTATGTTCTAACTATTACCAAAAACATTATTTCAGTTCCTGTTTTAGATACTGAAGGATTTTCTTTTGAAATAAGAGACAAATGTTGTTTTATTTCTAAAGAAAATATGTTATATGCTAACGCTAAATTAATTAATGGTTTGTATGTCTTAGATTATACAACTCATGTCTACAACATAGATCATGAAAAGAAAAGAACAGATGGATCAAACCCAACTTACCTATGGCATTGTAGGCTTGGACATATTAACCAAAAGTGTATCCAGAAATTACATAAGGATGGACTCCTTTCAACATTTGATTATGAATCATTTGAAAATTGTGAGTCATGCTTGCTTAGTAAAATGACTAAGTCACCCTTTACGGTTGTAGGTGAAAGAGCAAGTGACCTTTTGGAACTCATACATACGGATGTGTGTGGACCAATGAGTTCAAAAGCTAGGGGTCAATATAGATACTTCATTACTTTTACTGATGATTTAAGTAGATTTGGTTATGTTAACTTAATGAAGCAGAAGTTGGAAGCCTTTGAAAAGTTCAAAGAATTCCAGAATGAGGTACAAAACCAACTTGGGAAAACAATTAAAGCATTCCGATCTGATCGTGGTGGTGAATATTTAACCCAAGAATTTGATGAACATCTGATTAACTGTGGAATACTTTCACAGTTAACCCCTCCAGGGACGCCACAGTTAAATGGGGTGTTAGAAAGGAGAAATAGGACCTTACTGGACATGGTTCGGTCCATGATGAGCTTTACTGATCTTCACATATCATTCTGGGGATATGCACTAGAAGCAGCTGCCAAAGTACTGAACAGAAGCCCGTCCAAAGCAGTTGAAAAGACACCATATGAGATATGGAATGGAAGAATTCCAAATTTATCTTTTCTCAAGATTTGGGGATGTGAAGCCTATGTAAAACGTTTACAAGGCGACAAACTACACCCTAAATCAGACAAGTGTTTCTTTGTGGGTTACCCCAAAGAGACAAGAGGGTATTACTTCTACAATCGTGAAGATAACAAAGTGTTTGTTGCTCGCGATGATGTCTTTCTAGAAAAGGAATTCCTCTCTAGAAAGCCAAGTGGGAGTAAAGTAGTTCTTGAAGAAATTCGAGACGAGCAACAAATGGATGTGGATAACACCACATCAGAGGCAAGGGCGCATAATCATGTGTCGGAGCAAGCTAATTCAACTAGAGAGACTCCTATCATCCCACTTGAATCTAATTCTTGCGAAAATCTTCAAAGAGGTGAAGAGAACATTTCTATTGTTGCTCCTACCCCATGTAGGTCTGCTAGAATCAGAAACAAACAGTTTGTTGAAGTTCTGTTAACTGAGGATTCTGAAATCTTCTTATTGGAGAATGAGGAACCTACAACCTACAAGCAAGCTTTGGCGAGCCCCAACTCAAATGAATGGCTTGAGGCCATGAAATCCAAAATGGAATCAATGTCTGAAAATGCTGTGTAGACCTTGGTGGACTTGCCTAATGGGGTAAAACCTATTGGTTGCAAGTGGGTTTACAAGATAAAAACAGACAATGATGGAAATGCCTACATCTATAAAGCAAGACTGGTTGCGAAAGGGTATAGACAAATTCATGGTATTGACTATGATGAAACCTTTTCTCCATTAGCAATGCTTAAGTCCATTCGGATTCTTCTAGCGATTGTTGTCTTTTTCAATTACGAAATTTGGCAGATGGATGTCAAAACCGCCTTCTTGAATAGGTTCTTGATGGAGGAAGTGTATATGACACAACCTGAGGGTTTTGAAGATCTAGAAAATCCTAGAAAGGTATGCAAGCTTCAGAAATCCATTTATGGATTGAAGCAAGCATCAAGGAGTTGGAACCTTCGTTTTGATGAAGCAATCAAACAGTTTGGTTTTGTCAAAAGTGAAGAGGAACCTTGTGTATACAAGAAGTCCAGTAGAAGCAGCATAGTTTTCTTAGTCTTGTATGTAGATGACATACTACTCATGGGGAACGACATACCAATGCTTGAGTCAATCAAGGAATGGTTGAAGAGTTGTTTCTCCATGAAAGACTTGGGTGATGCCGAGTACATCTTGGGAATCAAGATCCATCGAGACAGGTCTCGAAGGATGATTTGACTGAGTCAAGAGACTTATATTGATAAGATTCTTGATAGGTTCGAGATGGCAAAATCCAAGAGAGGATTCATGTCTCATGGCATTACGCTTAGTAAATCTCAATGTTCGGTTATGCCAGATGAGATGAGACGTATGGCAATTATACCTTATGCTTCGGCAGTAGGGTCTGTAATGTATGCCATGATTTTTATAAAGCCGGATGTTTCATATGCTTTAAGCATGTGTAGCAGATTTCAGGTAAATCCAGGTGAAGCGCACTGGACAGCTGCCAAGAACATCCTTAAGTACTTAAGAAGGACTAAAGGAATGTTTCTATTGTATGGCGGCGAAGATGAGTTGGTTGTCAAAGGTTATATGGATTCGAGTTTGCAAACAGACAGAGATGATTTTAAATCCCAGTCTGGATACATCTTCTGTCTGAATGGAAGAGCAGTGAGCTGGAAGAGTTCGAAGCAAAGCACTGTCGCAGACTCTACTACAGAATCAGAATATTTAGCTGTTGTCGAAGCAACTAAGGAAGCAGTTTGGATTAAGAAATTCCTTATTGATATGGACATTGTACCAAGTGCTCAAAAAGGTATTGAGTTGTATTATGACAACAATGGCACCATTGCTCAGTCAAAAGACCCTAGGTCACACTTCAAATCCAAACATGTTGAGAGGAAGTATCATCTCATTCAAGAAATCGTTGGCAGAGGAGATGTCAAGATATGAAAAGTTCATACGGATGAGAATATCGCTGATCCACTTACTAAACCCCTTCCATTGCCTAAGCATGAGAAACATGCTAATGCAACTGGATTGAGGCTAATGATGTAATTTAAGTTGTATTTGTTTTTGATAAAAACTTATTGCATATGTAATACATTCATTGGCAGAATTATGTTTAATCAGAATTTTATCATTTCTCTTATTTAATTGTGGTTTCAATATTAAATAAAATGTCCAAAATAATTATGGATTGATGGGCTCATCAGGTTGATTTGTTAATGACCTGGTGAATGAAACCCCGCAGGTGAACAAAATCCATATGTTATTCCAGTTCCTAGTTCGGAATCATTAAATTGGACATAAATGATTTCAATTAATGGACTAGCATGTAAGATTGATTGGATAGCGATGTTTAATGAGCTATAGGAGTGTAGTGAAGCTCGGTCAATCACATGGATGTGCATGAATGATGCATGATCGAACTATAGACCTACTTTGAAGCTCAAGTATTGAGCTTTCGGATATATTAGTGGATTTCTTTGACATGAGTGGAACATTGATTCCATTCAATGATTAATGTAACTGTGTACATTCAAACGTCTGCCCGTAACTGGAGATTATAAAGGGTGTTTCCTGATTACCTCATGATTTGAGTGGGAGCCTTGGTTCCACAAGATTGGATTGAGTCTACCTATTTAATTAGGAATGTGTCTTTGCCCCTTGAAGAGGGAGAATTCAGAAAATGCATGGCCGTGCTCAAATGGATTGCATAGTAATCATTTGTTTTGTAATTTTAACTCAGTTTTTCAAGAAAAGATTTGTAGAATGATATGATCACGACATGAGATGCAATCATATTATCAA
This sequence comes from Chenopodium album, assembly GCF_948465745.1. Taxonomy (NCBI): domain Eukaryota; kingdom Viridiplantae; phylum Streptophyta; class Magnoliopsida; order Caryophyllales; family Amaranthaceae; genus Chenopodium; species Chenopodium album. Next base: position 19,815,243 of record NC_137847.1, read on the forward strand.
ATCGACGCACACTGACTTAAGGAATTTTAATATTGCGCACTTATCTCAGACAAGAAGGAGATTGAAGGAGTTATGTCTTCGATATGTGTAATTACTAGATATATCAAGGATCACTATTATGGAGATAGTAAGTTCGTTCTTTTAGGTCATCATTATTTGTTTTTAGACTATGATCAATGATCTTTGGGCTAGTCAAATAGTTCAAAGCGCGCTAGAATGGATCCTATGAGGTCATACACAAGGGTATTGGGTTAAGCAAGTTAGAGGCCCATTAATGGGCTTCATGAGCAAGTAACTAATCACGAATTAGATTGGGCTAGCATAGTTAGATTAGAGTTAGGTTTTGGGCTTTGTCATGGACTCTTATTTAGAGATGAGATCTATAAATAGGATCCATCCTAGGGTTGTATGACATAACAATTGACAGAATAATTTACAGTTGATTGTGAATCAAGCAACCAGAAATCCCAAAAACCCTCACACTCTCTCTCTAACCCATGACTCTCTCTCTCCTCCCCCTTGGACTCACGGCCGACCACCCCTAGTGGCGCGTGTGGTGGTTCGTGGTTTGGTTCGTTGCTCGTTCTTCTCCTTAGAAGGTCAATTGAAGGGTTCAATTGCAACTAACTAGCATTAGTGGAGGTCTTAATCCGTGCCTGTGGACCAAGTAGAGGAATCACGTTTGAGGTTCTTTGTCTCCCTTGTTCTTGTTCGATCGCACGTGGAATCACGCTACAAAGGTATTAATTTAATTCTTTATGTGTTATGCATGATCTTGGGATTAGGTACTATATGAATATGATTCATGTTTTCCGCATTTGTACCTATAAACTCCTACACTTATACCTTTCCCAGGCCTCATAAAGACTTTCATTCAGCTTTTGCTTGAAGCTTTGAATGAGAGCTCTTGCTTCAGCCTTCTTCTTTTGTGGATAGAGCCGAGATAGAAACTCCTTATTCACTTCATCCCATGTTCTCAAAGAGTTTGGCTTCACCTCCTTATCCAACAACTCTAAAGCACTGATGAGTGTCATTTATGGCACTCATTTAGCTTCTTTTAGGATGATTTTTCTTTACTTTTGCATCTCTTTTATTTCCTTTTCTCTAGTTTTACTTGTATTTTCTCTATTTTGCATTTTCCTTAGTTGCTTCCTTATTTTCTTGCTTTTCTTAGTTCATTTTGCATTTTCTTCATTACTTGTTTGCTTTTCTTTGTTTCTAGGAAGTTGCTGATGTTCGAGAAGCTCAAAAGCAAAGGTGTGCAAGAGTCAAATCTTCAAGGATGTGCTCTCATGTCGCGTGGACATTAAAAGACGGTGTTGAACCCACCGTAATGGCTTCAAGAAACTGCCTTAGCAACATGCATCATCCAGAGCTCACGGGGACATCTTCGAGCGCACCCAAGCATATCCCCTTATCCCAGTGCGTGGCCGCGCGCGAAGAAGGAGCAGCCGCACAGCTGCCAGGAGCGGCCGCACCTCTCTCCTCCCCCTGTTTTTGTACCCATTTTGTTGCGGCCGCGCTCAGGGGTGAGAGGCCGCGCCTTTTGAGGTCTCTTTTGGACGTCTAACTAACTTCTCCTTTGTTAGTTTTACTCTATACAAGTTTAGAGGCGCACGCAATGCGTGCACGACTATCCCCCTCTTTATACTTCGTACATAAAATTATATACTTTACTTATTTACATAAATGACACATTGACATAATTTAATTACTCTGTATTATTTATAATTAGTAGATGTAAAAATTCATTTTAGGGATGAGTTATAAAAGAAAACTAAGCAAAAAAAAATCCTAGATTTACTTTTACACGGGCTTAAATATTTTTAAGCATTGTACGATATAAATATGTGCACGATATAAATATTCATACTACTTTTTTTAAGAAAATATTCATACTACTAATTAAATTATACTCCATAGTATGTTGCGTTATACTTATGAACGCTGAAATATAATATGCAAAATTACAAACACGGACTATTAAAACACTGAAATATAATATACAAAATTAAATTACAAATTTATATCATCAAATAAAATTTTAAAAAAAAAAAAAGAGAAGTTACCTTTCTCAATTTATAGAGCAGTTAAGTTTATAGAGTAGCTAAAAATGGAAGTTATTTAAGGTTAAACTTTAAATAAATTTTAATTTTTTTTTAATTAAAAAAGAAAAAAAATTATAGAGCCATTAAAAATGGAAGTTATTTAAGGTTAAAATTTAAATAAATTTTAATTTTTTTTAATTTATAATAAATATTTTAGAGAGGGTAAAATGGTCTATTCAAAAATTCCCAACCAAAAACACCTCTTCTCTTTATATATTACATAGATTATATCTTAATTGTGGTTTTGTGCAACTAAGTATATATGTAATTCATTTGCGACAACATATAAGCTATACTCCCCTGGCCTACTTTTAAACTTTCAAACTATTTTTTAGTCATCTTTATAAAGTAAGTACTGTAGCTACATATGTTTTTTTAACACTACAAACATAAATATCTATGATCTTTTGTAAATAACTCATATTCATATATCATATAAAGAAAAATGACACTATTTACAACATGGAAAATGCTTCAAACGTAGTCTATGTAATTGAACTCACATGTGCTTCTAATTGAAACATGATTTGAAGAAGCGAGTGTGCCACTTGCGACATCTTGATTAGTAATATCAATTAAAGCTGAACGATTGTCATTTTATCGAGCATCTCTCCTTAATTGGTAAGTAGCCCGCCTTTGAGCATTTCGGGCAATAGCTTCTTGTTCAAGTTGCTCAGGGGTCATCCTTTCTCGTGATAGCCTACGATAGTATGATGTAGATGACATTTGATTTTTCATACCTTGAAACATAACAAAAGAAATTATAAATTTGTAAACAACCAAAATCATATATTATTATGTTTCCCTAAAGCTCTTTATTAGATTTCCCAAAAGCTCACCTTGCAATACGTTGCAGCACCTAGTTATATTTGAATAGGGAGCATTAATCTAGTACATTGCAATTGAAGAATGAAAATAGTGGATGTCAATAGTAAAGGAAAAACAGTTACTACTGTACTCATGTTTTTAAGGGAATATAACTCCTAATTTGATAGTGGACATGGTCACGTCATAATTCATTTCTTAAATGTTAAGAGAAGTTACTTTCTTATTTGGATAATAGTGTGAGTAGTTGTTTTTTAATAATACAATAGAGAAGAAGTGTAGTAACGTAGTAAAACTGTATGTAAAAAAAAAACGTTAAAAGAAATGTAATTTATTATTATTATTTTTTTATTTTGACAAAAAGGTTATTGAATAATCTAAGAAGTAGAAATAAAATTTATATTGATGTTTTTTTAATTAAATTGATGAATGTTTAGATATATATAGTTAGTGAGGAAGATCATGATAATGATGATATATTAATGGGAAGGAGTTGATGACATGTTTAATAATAGTGGTTGTCGATATATTTTTTTAATATTTTTTTGGTTGGAGTAAAGAAGCAGTTTTGATTGAGTCCAAATGAAAAATAACCTTTGAAATTGTATCCCATATAAGATGGACGATTTTTTTTATATGAGGACAGTTTTTTTTTTTTGTAGGATAGTGACTAATTTAATTTAATCAATTCTTATCCCAACAGTAGATAGTGGAATTATGATAACTTTGAATTGTTATGTCTGGTTTCCAAAGCATGGTATAATTATATATGATAGATTAAAAATAATCCTCCATTAATTATGGAATATTCATGTATACGTTGTACATGTGTTGAAATTTAACTTATGAATTCTTTGTTTCATATTACATATTACGTTGATGATCAATAACTTGATGAATTCTTTGTTTAAGTTAGACTTTTATCATTTATTTCTTTGTGAAAATATTGTTGAAAGTAAGAGTATGAACATTGATTACATTGCAAAATAGTAAAATTCATATAAAGACTATATATTTACATATCACATAATGTACAAAATAATAAATTATTTTACAAAGTGCTAAACTATATAAGTAAAACTTTATGGAGCACCATCAACAACGCGTTGGCTTCATGATTGACTTATAGTCATTTCTCGTTTCCTAAAAAAAAAATAGAATCAATATAGTGAATATAGCATATAATAGTTTAGTTACATTGAACCAAAATATGTTATGAATGTGCTCACCTTTTAAGTAAATATGCACATTCTTCCTCCCAATTAACAAATGTGACATAAATAACTTTGTAGTGTGACGATAAAGAATTTTGGGATGTAAGAGTAAAAACATATGAGGTATCATAATGTGTATGTAACAACATCATCATCTCTTTCTCATTTACCCGTGTATAATATAAAATATAATAATGTTAGAAAAAGAAATAAATGAGATGGCAAGTAAAAATATGTTGTGTAGATTAACCTGTTCATGCAAGTCCTTTAATTGGGACATAGTAGACCGAAGAAGGAATTCAATTTGTTGGTTGAACAAAATCAAATGCAGTATTCCATTTGAGTCTCTAATAGTAATCTTGAGTGATAAACTGTTTACCAAAATAAATACATAACAATTTTAAAAACTGATTAAAAATAAGAAATGATTGATACAGACTAAAAATAATTCAGGGAATTTACCCTTGAATGATTTCAGGATTATATTTGTGGCAATTTGAACATGTCCTTTGATCACCAGAATAATTGACTTTATAATTGCAAATAGAGCATGCATCATACCATGTGAGGCTTTTTACATTAATATCAACCAACATCCCAAGAACTCTATATACCTTTCCCTGTAAATTATAAGGAAAAGATACATGGACAATTTATAAAGTACAACAATTTAAAAATATAATTTTGTAAAAACAAATAAAAGATAATTTGGACAATTTAATAAGTATTAAATAATAAAACTTGAATAATTGAAAATAATAGTTGATGAAAAAAAAGTAAATAGTGTATTTATTGAAATATGGTGAAATATTACTCTTGGCCTTGATGGAAACTTAAATGTTGTAGTACGACGGGCATTTGATATCAAAAGTGTCCGATGTAACGAAAGTCCACATGTTTGTATCCACTTAGCTTTTGATTGAGCAAAGTTATCATTACAATACCTTTTAAAAAAAATAAGATTGCATTAGATATTTTAAGTAACATGCTGATCATATTTTTTTAAAAATACATATCATCCTCAATGTATAAGAAAGTGACGGTTGAAATTATCAGTTTAATATTATTATTTATGTATATAAAAAAAATCAGTAATATAACAAAAATAGAAAAAAGCATTACAATAACATAAATTACTAACCATTTTGCTATTTCACGGGAAGTAGAATCATTGTGATTGATATATAACCTTGTGTACCTTCCGGATGTCAAATGTAGTGTACCTAAAAGGTGAGTTTAGAATAATTAAATCAATATCTACATAAAATTAATCTTTTGTAGTAGCAAACTATGATTTTATAATTAAAATTGTTCATGTAATTAAGTTTACCATTATAATTTTGAAGTTGGACACTACATGCAAGCAAAGTGAGATTTTGATCATAATCTTCTATTGCTCTTTCACCAATGTCGTTGACAAAGCTATTCCATATTGTCAATCTCATAGCAAAACAACTATTTAAAAAATTGTAGTTCATTAGAATAAAGTAATATATATGTATATAATAAATAAATAAATAAATAAATAATATTGCGTCATTATCATATTGAGATTTGTTAAGATATTATTAGATATGCTTATCTTATATTTTTTGGGTAGTTACCTTGTTTATAGGATAAATTGAAGATATCTTAATATGGTTTTGATATCTTAGTAGTCAAACAGTGTACGATATAAATTAAATTAATGAATGAATGCATGAGCGATTGAGTGGACAAGCTTTCAAGTCCTCTAAAACTTTAGATTTTACCTTTGATCAAGCAGGATAATATCTTGTTTAATAGTACCCGTAATGTCATTCCGGTGAATCTCACTTGCATATATAATTAGTCCCACAACATCTAATTTAAAAAATAAAAAACATAAAAGGTAAAATATTAATTAATTGATTACTGAAGATTTCCAAAAAAAAAAAACAAAGTACCGTAAATAAAAAAAATGTAAAATGAAAGGTGATATAGTAACCTATCACAATTCCTTCAATGCGCTTGAATGAGGTCACACCGTGTAAAGACACCAAATTGTAGAAGTACTTGGGGAAATCTTCAATGTCGGTATCAATCAAGGATATTTCTGTGTCTGTAGTAATGTTGAGTTGATACGGATTACGAACTATTCGTAACCAATCGTCAGCTTGAATAACTTGTACCCTTTTGAAACAGTACACTAAACCTTCTTGAAATTTGCCAATAAAATTGTCAACATCCTTTGTAAATATAATACCTTGAATGGGTTCTCCCTGTAAAAAAAAATATAGATAAATATAAATGAGTATGTTATATTTTTTAAAAAAATATATAATAAGAAGGAAGTATAAAAAATGTTTACACATCGTAGCATCAAGAAGAACCATTTTCCAAATTTTTTTGTTATTATTGACATGTTGAATTTCATACAATCTAATTATCCTTGCCTTTACATTCCAAAATTTTTAGTACGGGTTCAAATACACGAAAGGAGTGTAAGCAATTGACATCCTGCAAATAAAAGAAGATGAAAATGAGTAGATAGCCTAAATGATTGGCAAAATTGAAAAAAAAAAAAAAAAAAAAAAAAAAAAAAAAAAAAAAGAGAGATTGACTATAAAAGTTATGGTGTTTAATAAATCAATAATTTCGATATGATAAAACCAAATTCGTCTATTATTATGTGCCCAAAATACTAACCTTGCAATACTAAAAACACACCGTTGAATTTGAAAAGAGAGTGTTAGTCTTCCAAATTAAGATTAGAAAATATAGAATTGGATGTAAAAGGTGAAAAGGAAGAGTAACTACTGTTTGTTCTCATATTTGTATTGGAGGATAACTGCTAGGGAGTAATTTGATAGTAGTGGACATGTGTTCACCTACTAATGCAACACCTAATTTCAAGGAGCAGGGTTTTTTTTTTTTTTTTTTTTGGCTTTGATTGGAACCGCAGATAGCAGTTCTATTTTTACCACCAATTGAATAGGATGCACGTGCATGGAAGTTTATTTGATATTTTTTTTCCTTTTTTTCATTTTTTTTTTAATATGTTTGTATAATTCAGTAACTATGAAAGGGTATTTTTGGAAAGGGAAAATTCCCAACCAAAAAAGGGTTTTCCCTTTAAAGATTAACATAGATAGATTTCCTTCATTTTTAGAGAGAGAAGAATCCTTGTTTTAGAATTAGAATTGATTTTGATTAGAATTTTAGAGAGAGAAGCTCTTGATTTTGTGATACTGTTCTTAGATTTTAGAGAGAGAAACTTGGTGTTTGATGATTGTGATATTGTGATCTTCATTCCTCTTTGATATTGATCAAAGTTTTGTAAGAATCCTTTCCTTTTAAATGCAATTTTATGTTTGATTTTGATATATTGTTGAATTTCTATTGTTTAGCTTGATTTTGATTGTTGATATTTGGATTACATTGTTGATGATGAGATTGATGATAACTTTTATTATGCTTTTCAATTTTACCATGAGCAGTGAGTAGTCCTTTGCTAGGGATGTGGTGAAGCATGTATTGGTGATAATATATAGCTAATTTGGGGTTTTTTATTGATTTGTTGATGTGATTAAATTGTTTAATGAAATTTGTGCATGTGTTTGATTTGAAGAGGAGTAGCTAACCTTGATGATCATGCTAGATTGCATAATAACTTTCAATGACACGAACAATTGATTTTGATGCTATTATTATCGATTGATCTTGATTTGCAATTTTCCTTTGAAGTCATTTGTAGAGAAATCTAGCTTGACCCTAGGAAATAGCTTCTTGAGTGATTTTGATTGCAAATTTCGTTTTCCCTCGCATTGCTTAATTGATCAAATTCCCTCCAATTAGCAAGTTTATCATTGGTGCATGTGGATCCTAAATTCCCTAGTGTTTTGATAATTGATTTTCATTTGTTGATTGAATCGATTTCGATAGCATAGACTAACCCACCGTTTTAAGATTTCGGAATATCTTAGCTTAGACTTTAGCAAAACCACCTTTCCTTGTGTTCGACCTGGACTTGCCCCTATACCTAGGGTTGGGTTTAGTTTTACAAATTTTGTTTTGACTGGGAAATCTAGTTTACGACGACCTAGGTTTATCCTCGCGTCAAGCACATCCAATAAAAGAGAAGGGAAAAACTTAAGGCGAATAAACTCTTGAGAAACCCCATTCACCTTGATAGTGTTGCAATACTTCTCAAATTCCTTAAGATGGTTGAGGGGACTCTCATGCTTTGCACCACTATATTGACGCCTCTCTATTAAAGTGATCATCGCCCGGTATTATCTCAAAGTCAATTGCCGGTGTTATAGGAGTAGCAATTCCGCTTTCAAACCTATAAGCTCCCGGAGTTCCTAACTCCTTCAATGCTACTCTCGGATTAGCACCCATACTTTCTCGTTCTTCTTCTTCTTCTTGATGGATTTCCTCTCTAGAGGAACTTAAACTTGAGGAACGATTGGAAACCCTTATCCTTGTTATGGTCCTCTCAATTTCCGGATCAAATGGCACTAAATTTCGATCTCGTCCCTACGCATACAAAACTCAAAGCAAAATATCAATAGCACGGCTACAAATGTAGCCTAAAAGGAAGAAAATCTTTTTATATTTTTTTTCAAATAAAATGGAAAAGAATCAATCAACAATAGAAAATCACCATACCTTCCCCGGCAACGGTGCCATTTTTTGCGCGGGATAAACCTAGGTCGTTAAAATCTAGATTCCCCAATCAAAATAAAATTTGTAAAACCAAACCCAACTCTAGGTATAGGGTCAAATCCGGGTCGAACCCAAGGGAAAGCGGTTTTTTCTAAGGTCTTAAACTAAGCTATTCCTAAATCTTAAAATGATGGGTTGGTTTATGTTATCGAATTAATTCAAAGCTAACAAATGGACATAAATTATCAAAAAACTTGGAATTTAGGATCCACATGCACTAATGATAAACTTGCTAATTTGACGGGAGTTTGATCAATCAAGCAATGCGATGGAAAATGATATTTGCAATCAAAATCACTCAAAGAGTTATTTTCAAGGGTCAAGCTAGATGTCTCTACAAATGATTTCAAAGGAAAATCGAAAATCAAGATCAATCGATAATAATAGCTTCCAAATCAATTGTTCGTGTCATTGAAAATTATTATGCAATCTAGCATGATCATCAAGGTTAGCTACTCCTCTTCAAATCAAACACATGCACAAATTTCATCAATCAATTTAATCACATCATCAAATCAACCAAAAACCCCAAATTAGCTATAGATTATCACTAATACATGTTTCACCACATCCCTAGCAAAGGACCTACTCACTACTCATGGTAAAATTGAAAAGCATAACAAAAGTAATCATCAATTTCATCATCAACATTGTAATCCAAATATGAACAACCAAAATCAAGCAAAACAATAGAAATCCAACCATGTATCAAAATCAAACATAAAATTGCATTACAAAGGAAAGAATTCTTACAAAACTTTGATCAATATCAAAGAGGAATGAAGATCACAATGTAACAATCATCAAACACCAAGTTTCTCTCTCTAAAATCAAAGAACAAAAATCTCCAAAATCTTGAGCTTCTCTCTCTAAAATTCTAACCAAAAATTCAATTATATTCTAAAACAAGTGATATTCTCTCTCTAGAAATGAAGGAATTCTATATATAGTAAAACTAACTAAAGAGAATTTAGTTAGATAATCTAAAGAAACTTCAAAAGGCGCGACCTCATATCCCTAAGCGCGGCCACAACAAAATGGGTACGGAACAGGGGAGAGAGAGTTATGCGGTCGCTCCTGGCATCTGTGCAGCCACGTCAGCCACCTGCGCGGCCGCTCCTCCCTCGCGCGCGGCCACGCCGGGAGCAGGGGAGCTTAGCTTCGTACGCTTGATAATGCTCCCGTGCGTTCCACATGATGCATGTTGGGGAGGCAGTCACTTGAAGCCTTTATGGTGGTTTCAACACCGTCTTTAATGTCCACGTGGCATGAGAGAGCGGCCTTGAAGACTTGACTCTTGCACTCCAACAGCTTTGACCTTCAAGAGGAGGAACCAGGTTGCATCCTTGGCTTTGTATGCCCCGAGGGAACGCCAATGATCTTCTCAAAAATCACCATTCTCCTAAAATCAAAGAAAAAAAACAAGTAAAGGAGAAAAGGCAAAAAAACTAAGAAAAGCAAGAAAATAAGGAAACGACTAAAGAAAACACAAAATAGAGAAATTACAAGTAAAACTAGAGAAAAGGAGATAAAAGAGATGTAAAAGCAATGAATAATCATCCTAAAAGAAGCTAAATGAGTGCCATAAATGACACTCATCCACAATCAATCTCCTCCAAGTGCAATGACTCCAAAAATTACTCTCCGTTCTCTCTACTTTCTCTCTCTAAAATACCTTCTTCAGGTCACTAACTTGATCGTCGAAGGCAAACCTCCAGCACACCAGAGGTTTGTTGTTTTGCATGTGACCAGGTCGTTCAAGTGTTGCACTGCGGATCTGTCTCCCGCGGGACGTACACACCCTCCTCTCGGGTACGTACAAAAAAACCCCAAAACACTATCAAGTTACGTCAACAAGACTGGTTTGACGCGGTCTGTACTTGCAAAACACGGAGACTCCTGTTGATAGGAGCTCCGCCTCCGACGATCAAGTTAGTACTGGTCATAGAAGATGAAAAGGTGCGGAAAAGGTAAAAGTGAGATCTTCTCGGATTTCAAGATTAGGTGTTTTTCTCTGATGTGAGAGAATGTAGGGTAGCTGTAAAAATGTATCTGTCCCATAAATGGGGGAAATCTCCCTATTTATAGGGTCATTGGGAAAAGCTCCCTTTCTTAGGTCATTCTAACCTAAGTTTGGTGGGCTATGCCGTATTATGGCCTTCTTGGGATTTGGGCCAGGAAGGCAGCCTTTTCTCCCATTTGTTTGGAGGGACACGTGTCATTAGGCAATTGATCAATTTGGATCTCTCATGGGTTGACATGTGTCAGCTTCTAATAGGGCCACGCGTCTTGGGTAATTTTACCCAAAATAATTGCCCCTCACAGATGTAACGTGGCGTGCCACGGGGCATCTGTGACATGTGTCACTCATGCAATGGGGTATCATTTTTACTGTTCACCCATCTGGGAAAATTACAGGGTTACCTTGGGATTTACCCTCTATAAATATAACTTTTGCCCCTCATTTTTTCGCATATTCATGAACAACTTTGAGATAATCTTTGACTTTTTGTAAGAGAATTTGCCGTCTACCGTTTGCTTTCAATCCGTCTGACACAGCCGGCTTAAGCAGTCTTCAACAGTACCTCCATAAGGTAAACGTCTGCTCTTTCTCTCTCTTTATATGTTGCTTTTTTCTGTGTTTGTTTTTCCTCTTTATATATGGTTTCACAAACACACACGGCACGACCTAAGATAGCTGTCACCCGGTCACCTGGGACGGTTTAATCTAGGACTAGGGGTTCCACCTGCTCTATTCTGCACTCGTCCCCAAATCCGACCGTCTCTGTGTTTGTGCAGGACACTATGGCCAGAACCAAAAGGACAGCCTAAGCGTCTAGTGACGAGGAGGATGATGGTCCGATTAGGGTTCCCCATAACGAAGTTTTTGACCATTCACCCGGCACCCCAAGAACGCTAGGTGACTCCATCCTAGACGAATTAGAGGAGAGATCTGATGATAGCATGTCCGACTCCGACCAAGAATCGTCCCGAACGGACACTTCCTCAGGCAACGCTAATGTTGAAGAAAGGCTTCCTGAGACGAATGAGGAATCTGGGGATCAACATTCCCCAGCCAGCTTTGAGAGAGAGGCCGCCTCTTGATGAGTGTCATTTATGGCACTCATTTAGCTTCTTTTAGGATGATTTTTCATGATTTTTGTATCTCTTTTATTTCCTTTTCTCTAGTTTTGCTCGTATTTTCATTACTTTGCATTTTCCTTAGATGTTTTCCTATTTTCTTGCTTTTCTAGTTTATTTTGCATTTTCTTCTTTACTTGTTTGATCTTCTTTGATTATAGGAAGTTGGCGATGTTCAAGAGCCACAAGTGCATTCTTCTCGGAGTTTTCAAGCCAAAGAGATGTCTCGGTTTCTCCATTTGAAGCCCAAAAGCAAAGGAGTCCAAGAGCATGTTCTTCAAGGTTGTGCCCTCATATCGTGTGGGCATGAAAGAGTGGTTTCAAACCCACCAAAAGAGCTCTTAGTTACTTCCTATTTCATCGGGGCTCATCCAGGGCTCACGCGCTCAATCTCACCGCACAAGGAAGGCTCCCCTGCTCCCATGACGCGGACGCGGGCGAGAAAGGAGCGGTCGCGCCTCCCTCTTCTCCCTGTTCCATACCCATTTTATAGCAACCGCGCATATGAGTGAGAAGCCGCGCCTTTTGAAGTTTCTTTTGGACGTCTAACTAACTTCCCCTTAGTTTTACTATATATAGATTTCCTTCATTTCTAGAGAGAAGAGGATATAGAAGTTTTATACATAATTTTGATCATAATTTTAGCTTAGTTGAGAGTTTCTCTCTCTAGTTTTAGGGTTAGTTTAGGAGTAAATTTAGAGAGAGAAAGTGAGATATTTCAATGGTGATGTGAGAGATTGATGATACAAGGGTGACAATTGTGTTGAAGATCTTCTTTATTATCAATGAGCATTTCTAACTCTATCTCATTTTATTGCTTTGTTTAATTTCATGTTTGTTTGGTTTGATTTTGATGTTTATTCTTGATTAGTGTAATTGTTCTTCATATTTTGTTGATTCTTGATTTCTTTAGTTGATAGTTGATAGATGATGATTCTTGAGTAGTTGTTTGGCTAGGAATTGGGTGAAACTTGTATGATTGATTGATTGTGATTAATTTGGGAATTGTGTTGATTGATTGTTGAGATTAAAGTGATTAATGGAAGTTTGCATGTGTGTAATTTGATTAGGCCTTGAGAATTATGCTAGATTGCATTGTGATTTATAATGACACGACCAATTGATTTAGGAATTGCAATTATCGATTGGTTTGGATTGTGAGTCTCATAGTTTGTTATTCATAGAGACATCTAGCTTAACAATTAGGAGATAGCTCTTTGATTCCAATTGATTGCTCTTATCATTAGTCTTCACAACCATTGATTGGCATGTTTGTCCCAAGTTGTTGCAATTATCGTGATTACTTGTTGATCCCCATTCCTAGTGTTTTATTTGTTTGGTTGTTTGTTTGTTAGTTGTTAGCGTTACCGTTTTACCTTTGTTTTCGACCTAGCTTAGGCGCCCAAATTGAAAGCGCTTAAAAATTACCGTTCCTTTGGGTTCGACCCTTGACTTGCCTCTATACTTGTATTTAGGATTGTTAAGTGTTTATAAATTTAGTTTGACTTAGGGAGGATTAGTCAATGACCTAGTCTTTTCCCCTCGTCATCTCTATAGAGAGAGGACAAGAAGAGACCTCCTCCTCTCTGCAAGAAAAGTTCACACCCTACTTCACCCATATCTCCACAGCCACACAAAGGAACATGCGGAAAAATTTAGAAGACTTTCGGTCCACCTATGTCATGGGGGCCGGTTATGAAGCACATGTCCCCACCCTAGACGACACAGTCGTCTGGCCGCTTGACCAAAGTTATGGGGATATAGGCTTGGGATGCTATGAGGCAGCCATACAGGTAGGCTTGAGGTTCCCTTTGGATCCTGCAGTTGAAAGGATCTTGAACGGGTACCGCTTGGGGGTGTGGCAACTAGCCCTCAACTCTTGGGTGAACATACTGGGGTATGTGGCCGGCTATAGGATATTAGGGGTTGAACCTGGCTTTTAGGCGTTCGCCTCCATGCATTATCTAAGCAGAGCCCCTAAATCAGCCAGCTCCGGCTAGTATACTTTGACAAGTAACAAGGGGTTCATGATGACTCTTGGGAAGGAGTCTAAATGGAAAGACTGGAGGAAATAAGTTCTACATTATCTCTTCTCTAGACCCCAGCAGGAAAAAAAGGTTCAATTCCTGGAACCAAAATCCTTATCTTCTTGGTCAAAAGGCAATCCTCCTACCTGTTCCTGATGAGGGCTGGGATCAAATTCTGACGCCTGGCCTCTTCAAAGTGAATGTTAAGACTGTGGAAGGAGGGATTGAGAGAGAGATTGTCCCCAACAGTTATATCCCTAGGTTCGAATGGCTTAGGGACCCCTTCTTCCTTGCCGCTTGTGGCCTGAGCTCAGAAAAGGAAGAAGTGATTAGCCGGATGAGTGTTGTGTAAAGCATTTTTTCATTTTATTTGTTTTACTGACCACACAGTCGGTCTTTTTGCAGAAGAAGCTATGTCTCAACTAGACCCAAACAAGAAGCCTAGTAACTCAGTAGCCGCCTACCACCAGATGATCCGGCAGAAGAGCCAGATCTTCAAAAAGGACCAGCTGGAGCATGTAAGTCTCTCATACATCCATCAAATGGACTTGAACTAGTTAATTACATATTTTTTGCTAAGTGTTGTGATTTTACAGGAGAGATCTGTTAAGCCGCTAGTGCTGCCGGCCTTGGACTAGAGGCCCCCCAAGCGACCTTCTTCTGGAGAGGGGCAGACGCCCTAGAAGAAAAGGAAGACGATTGCTCACAAACCTTCTACGAACAAATCCGATTCTCACCCCTCAATCGGCGGTAAGTCGCCGGCTGCTATGGTTATGTTAAAGCAGGCGGAGGAATCCAAGTCCTCAAAGGACAGGCCTCCTCTCGACTCTCCAAGCAGTCTTTCCAACAGGCGGAAAGACAAGAGCGCCAAGGACCTGGTTGTGATTCCAGGTACCACCGCCTTTGACCCCTTCCCTTACCCTTGTAGGGTTAAGACTTATAGCTAGTCACCGATCAGTTCTAAAGCCAATAGGTCTATTGGCCGGATCTATGCCAACCTCTCGCCAAATGTTTCATGTGCAGATGCTCCTCAAACGCCAGATGTGCGGCAAATAGCCAAGGACATGCTCAAGGTCGTCTCTACAGAGCAGCGTGACTCCATTAAAGGAGTCGGATTGGCACCCTCAACTTTGACACCATTCTAGCGCTTCCGGATGAGGTAACTTTCTTTTTGGTTAGAAAATTTTTCAAATCTTGACTTAGCTGACTGCGTATTAACCGCCTCTTCTTTTTGCCGGATACAGGCCATGCTTAGAGTGAACGGTCTTAAAAAACCATTCAACGACAAGTAAAAAGAGGTAAGAGTTGTCAACCAAAGGGCCGCTTTCAATCTTAACCAGGCGATGTTTGATGTAAATAAGACTAAGGCACTGACTCAAGATATCCTGTATTTGTAGGAGACTGCAAATTTACAAGTCAAAAAAGATTTGGAGGCAGCCCAGAAGAGGGTGACTGAGCTGAAGCCGAAGTTGAAGACGGCCAGGACTGAGCTTGGGAAGGTACAAGATGTTGGCAGGGAGACAGACGGTCTCAAACGCCAGAAGGAGAACTTGAAGAAAAAGCTTGCCAGGAAGAGCAACTCAGGTCCAAGTGGGCTGCCCGCGCTGAAGAGAAGAATCAGCTGCTCATAAAGGAGAATGAGGCCGACTGCGTCACCCGGATCAAGATGGCATGGAAGTCTCTCTTCCCCAAGGACGATTACTCCGTCTGGGAGTATCGTTATGAGCAAGCCACGGATGCACTCGATGGGCAGCAAGCGGACTTAGAGGCTGAGGGCGATAGAATGGAGGTCCATGATGAGGACGAAGGGAACGAGGACGATGAGCAAAATGAACAACATCCGGCCAATGAAGAGGATGTGGCGGATGAGAATGAAGTAGAGTCCTGCCCCAAAGCTGATTAAGTTTAAGTTTTTCTGCGACTAAATGGCCATTTTAAATACATTTTCGGCCTGCGTGCCGAGTACCCTTATTTATTACCGACTGAGGAGTTGAGTTCAACAATTTCACTATTTCCCTCCGTTGTATTCTGGGTAACAATTTAAAATTTTATTTTAGCTGGCCAAAGGGTCATCTTGTTCAATTATGAATCATCCGGCCATTAGGTCGGTTTTTTAAAAGTTATGTTTTTTGAACGACTGCATCTTATTTGATACAAGCGGTATACCAGATGTTTTTGCCCTTGGACGGTTGTATGCTTGGGTTCAAGAGTGGCTTGATTGTCTTAGAAATTTTTGATACTTAAGAGTATGACTAATTTCTAAGTCAATCAATCACTATGGTGATTTCCCCAAACCAAGCGTGCAGCCGGCCACTGATCATCTAGTAATATAGACAAGCGGTCTTCGACCTCTTCTAGGTAGCCGAATGGCAATTATGCTCGAGCCTTAGCTCTTGCATTTTGGCCATTTTGCTCAAAAGCAGCAAACGGACCAAAATGTTCATTCTGCTTTCGCCCGCCTCCTATGCTTTGTCGCAAGAACAGACGGCCTTATAGCGCTAAGAATTTTCAGGCAGTTCTATTGACGCCGCCTATCCTGTTTCATACAGGTTCTTAAAGCGGACTTGTCCTACCTTAATTTTTAATCCAGACGGCTATAAGTGAGCCAATTAGGCGAATCAGTCTTGGCCATCTGTGTATATTAGGAGCAGTGAGTTAAGTTAATCGAAATAAAACTTACTACATCAAGGCCACCCGAATGTATTACAATCGGGTGGTTTGCCTACCCCCAGGTGGGGTAGTTACAATCCAATTATATACCCATCCGTCAATCCCATTGGGAAGACTTTGTATAGGCCAATAATCTCAAGCAGTACTAAGTGAAGGAATTATGTCTTCGATAAGTGCAATTACTAGATATATCAAGGATCACTATTATGGAGATAATAAGTTCGTTCTTTTGGGTCGTCATTATCTGTTGCTAGACTATGATCAATGATCTTTAGGCTAGTCAAATAGTCCAAAGCCCGCTAGAATGGATCCTATGAGGTCACACACAAGAGTATTGGGTCAAACAAGTTAGAGGCCCATTATTGGGTCTCATGAGTTTATGACATGCTACATTGATTGTTGGGCTAGAATAGTTAGAAGGGCTTAATGTGTTTTGGGCTTGATGTGGATTTATTTAGAGATGTGATCTATAAATATAATTCATGGCTAGGGTTGTATGACATAACAATTAACAGTTAATTGTGAATCAAGCAACCAAGACCAAAACCCTAATTCTCCCTCTCTCTATTCGGCCCTCTCTCTCCTCCCTGTCCGTATGGCCCTCCTCCTTAGGTGGCGCGTGTGGTGGTGTCGTGGATGGTTTGTGGTGTGCTCGTGACTCACATCTCCGTCAAAGGTTGATTGAAATGTTCGATCACGACTAACTAGCATTAGTGGAGGTTTGATCCGTGCTCGTGGACCAAGTAGAGGAATCACGCTTGAGGTTCTTTATCTCCCTTTGTTCTTGCTCGATCGCACGTGGAATCACGCTTCAAAGGTATTAATTCTAATTCTTTATGTGTTATGCATGATCTTGGGATTAGGTGCTATATGAATACGATTCATGTTTTCCGCATTCGTACCTATAAACTCATACAATGGTATCTGATAGCCTATGCATGTACATATATTGAATATTAATTCTTTGATAATCCACAATTTTAATTCAATTAGGAGGGAGAATAATTTAACTATGGGTCAATTATTATATTAAATGTGATTTAACAATATAGAATCATTATAAGTTGTTTAAATTGCTCCGAATTAGCCTTAATTTGATTCGAATTTTGCCCTATATTGATCGAAAATTTCGACCCCCCAACCCTATTTTTCAAAAATTTCGAAATCATAAACCCTAATTTGTGAAATTTGTGTTTTGGTTTTGATTTAATTCGATAGTTATGTGTTTAAAGAATTTAATCTATTTGATTTCATGTTAAATTATGAATTTTTCATGATCAAATTATTTAATTTAAGAGTTAAATTGAATTGGGGATTACATTCATGAAGAACCCTAATTTTGAAATTGAATATTATTTAATTTTAAAATTAAAATGACCACAATAATTTTAATTTAATAAAATGTTTTGTTTTAATTTAAAAATAAAAAAAAAGGAGGGTTTTGGGTGCGGCAGCCGCGACTAGGTGGCGCTGCCACGGCGACTGCCGCACCGGTGGTGGTCCAGGAGGGAGGGCGGGCTGGGCAAGCAGTCGAACAGGAGCAGCACAGCAGTGCACCACCAGTTGCATGTGCTGCTGCTGCTGCTGCTGTTCTTGCGTCGCTGCAGGGCAGCGTACACCGCAAGGTGTACGGCCACCGTGGCTGGCGCATGTTTTTTAAAAAAAAAAATTAATGAAAATAAGATTTCAAAATTAAAAGATAATTTTTTATTTTGAAAAAGATAATTAACAAAGTTAAAGTTGTTATTTTTGTTAAGTTTGGATAATTATGGAGCAAAAGATTCTATTTGGATAATGATTGATTTAATAAGATTATCCCATAATTAATTTTGGATAATAATTGATTTAAAATATGTGATTAACTAGCAATTAGGATAGAATCTCCTAAATTAGTTAGGATAATCATGGAAAATAAATATGATTTATCTTCCATAATTAAAATATGATTTGATTCTATCTCTTACCTTAAATAAAATATATGATATTTTATGATTGGTTAGAAATAATATATGATTATTATCTAATTGCAGTAACTAGTTAATTAAAAATATGAGATATTTTGTGCCATGTTTCCTTAATTATGATCATTCGATGTTGTAGTTTAGGAAAGCATGATGAGTGATTTATTATGTGGCACTTAATAATATAAGATATTATTTATTTCTATATATAGACTAGTATGGCCCATAGATTCTAAATACGATCTGCGCATCGTTTCGTATTTTTGTAATCTAAATACGGTCTGCGTACCGTTAAGTATTTTTGTAATTTTATTTTATTTAAGTAGTAGATAGAATAGAATAATATTACAGGTTGCAGTTGATCCAAGAAGCCTATGGAGTGGAGGCCCAAAGAAATAAGATGGATGAGATCCATGAAGATTCAAGTGGGAGCATTTTTCTACTTTATTGGTTTTCTTAGGATTAAGGGCCATACTATGTCATGTTTTATTTATGCATTAGTAGATTATGCATGTTAGATTTATTTTATGTTGATTGATGATGCGTTAGTGTTCACTAAATAATCACAACATAAATGAATCTAGGTCCCAGTAATATTGAGGTTGCTTTTCCAATTGAATACCCAACAATCCTTAGATCATGAGTGATGGGTCGGCCTCAGCAGAGTGTCACTTGTTATCGTAGGTAATTTGGGGTAGATCACGTTCTACACATTGAATTGGTTATACTCAACAAGGTTACCTAAAGCGTTTAGAACCTTGAACCTAAGTGTAATAATTAAACATGTCATGGATAATTATTCAACCAAGAGTTACAAAGAGTTGTAATCAGTAAAGAGTTTACTCACCTGGAAAATGTAATGCTTGATGGTAGGGCCTCAGTCCGATCAACTATTACACAAATAAAGGGTCTTGGAATCATTTAATTCAATAGGGATCATTTTAATATTAAAAAAATGCTTTAAAGTTACCAATTAAATCGTTTATGGTACTTTAAAATTATTAAACATAATTCATGAACTTTGCCTCATTTTGTTTTTGTTTGTAGATGAATAACTATAATGACAACACTATTTTGCCAACGAAACTGAATTTAAGGCTGAATCTCAAAAACTTCAGGGAATGGGAGAACGAGTTGAGAAATGTTCTCATAAGCCAAAAGCTTGAATCTCGTTTATATATACCTATTGAGGGCAAGTATACTGAAGGTTATGATCCTGAAAGGCATGCGAAAATTGTTTCGGATGCAAAGAAAATCAGGAATCTCATTTTAGAATCTATTCCAAATTGTTGGAAAAGAAGGTTCAGGCAATACGAGTTAACCGACTTGTGTGAATGTCTTCGTGCCATCTGTCGAGGTGGCATTGGGGCATTAGGAAGTGGAGGAGGAAATACGAGTCATGCTTGCTTGGTAAAATGACTAAGTCACCCTTTACGGGTGTAGGTGAAAGAGCAAGTGGCCGATTGGGACTCATACATACGGATGTGTATGGACCAATGAGTTTAAAAGCTAGGGGTCAATATAGATACTTCATTACTTTTACTGATGATTTAAGTAGATTCGGTTCTATTTACTTAATGAAGCAGAAGTTAGAAGCCTTTGAAAAGTTCAAAGAATTCCAGAATGAGGTACAAAACCAACTTGGGAGAACAATTAAAGCATTATGATCTGATCGTGGTGGTGAATATTTAACCCAAGAATTTGATGAACATCTGATTAACTGTGGAATACTTTCACAGTTAACCCCTCCAGGGACGCCACAGTTAAATGGGGTGTTAGAAAGGAGAAATAGGACCTTACTGGACATGGTTCGGTCCATGATGAGCTTTATTGATCTTCACATATCATTCTTGGGATGTGCACTAGAAGCAGCTTCCAGAGCACTGAGCAGAAGCACGTCCAAAACAGTTGAAAAGACACCATATGAGATATGGAATGGAAGAGTTCCAAATTTGTCTTTTCTCAAGATTTGGGGATGTGAAGCCTATGTAAAACGTTTACAAGGCGACAAACTACACCCTAAATCAGACAAGTGTTTCTTTGTGGGCTACCCCTAAGAGACAAGAGGGTATTAGTTCTACAATCGCGAAGATGACAAAGTGTTTGTTGCTCGCGATGGTGTCTTTCTAGAAAAGGAAGTCCTCTCTACAAAGCCAAGTGGGAGTAAAGTAGTTTTCGAAGAAATTCGAGACGAGCAACAAATGGATGCGGATAACTCCACATCAGAGGCGAGGGCGCATAACCACGCGTCGGAGCAACCTAATTTGACTAGCAAGACTCCCATCGTCCTACTTGAATCTAATTCTTGCGAAAATCTTCAAAGAGTTTAAGAGAACATTTCTATTGTTGCTCCTACCCCACGTAGGTCTGCCCGAATCAGAAACAAAAAGTTTGTTGAAGTTCTGTTAACTGAGGATTCTGAAATCTTCTTATTATAGAATGAGGAACCTACAACCTATAAGCAAGCTTTGGCGAGCCCCAACTCAAATGAATGGCTTGAGGCAATGAAATCCGAAATGGAATCGATGTCTGAAAATGCTGTGTGGACCCTGGTGGACTTGCCTAATGGGGTAAAACCTATTGGTTGCAAGTGGATTTACAAAATTAAAACAGACAAGGATGGAAATGCCTACATCTATAAAGCAAGACTGGTTGCGAAAGGGTACAGACAGATTCATGATACTGACTATGATGAAACCTTTTCTCCGGTAGCAATGCTTAAGTCCATTCGGATTCTTCTAGCGATTGCTACATTTTTCGATTACGAAATTTGGCAGATGGATGTCAAAACCTCCTTCTTGAATGGGTTCTTGATGGAGGAAGTGTATATGACACAACATGAGGGTTTTGAAGATCTAGAAAATCCTGGAAAGGTATTCAAACTTCAGAAATCCATTTATGGATTGAAGCAAGCATCAAGGAGTTGGAACCTTCGTTTTGATGAAGCAATCAAACAGTTTGGTTTTGTTAAAAGCGAAGAAGAACCTTGTGTATACAAGAAGTCTTGTGGGAGCAGCATAGTTTTCTTAGTCTTGTATGTAGATGACATACTTCTCATGGGGAACGACATACTAATGCTTAAGTCAGTCAAGGAGTGGTTGAAAAGTTGTTTCTCCATGAAAGACTTGGATGACGCCGAGTACATCTTGGGAATCAAGATCCATCGAGACAGGTCTCGAAGGATGATTGGATTGAGTCAAGAGACTTATGTTGATAAGGTTCTTGACAGATTTTCGATGAAAGACTCTAAGAGAAGATTTTTCCCCATGTCTCATGGCATTACGCTAAGTAAATCTCAATGTCCGGTTATGCCAGACGAGATGAGACCTTATGCTTCGACAGTAGGGTCGATAATGTATGCCATGATCTGTACAAGGTCGGATGTTCCATATGCTTTAAGCATGTGTAGCAGGTTTCAGAAAAATCCAGGTGAAGCGCACTAGACAGCTGCCAAGAACATCCTTAACTACTTGAGAAGGACTAAAGGAATGTTTCTAGTATATGGCGGTGAAGATGAGTTGGTTATCAAGGGTTATACTGATGCGAGTTTCCAAACATACAAAGATGATTTTAAATCCCAGTTTGGATACATCTTCTGTCTGAATGGAGGAGCAGTGAGCTGGAAGAGTTCAAACCAAAGCACTGTCGCAGACTCTACTACAGAATCAGAATATTTAGCTGTTGTTGAAGCAGCTAAGGAAGCAGTTTGGATTAAGAAATTCCTTATTGAGATGGACATTATACCAAGTGCTCAAAAAGGGATTGAGTTGTATTGTGACAACAATGGCACCATTGCTCAATCAAAGGAGCCTAGGTCACACTTCAAATCCAAACATGTTGAGAGGAAGTATCATCTCATTCGAGAAATCGTTGGCAGAGGAGATGTCAAGATGTGCAAAGTTCATACGGATGAGAATATCGCTGATCCACTTACTAAACCCCTTCCATTGCTGAAGCATGAGAAACATGCTAATGTAACTGGATTGAGGCTAATGATATAATTTAAGTTGTATTTGTTTTTAGAGAAAAACTTATTACATATGTAATACATTCATTGGCAGAATTATGTTTAATCAGAAGTTTATCATTTCTCTTATTTAATTGTGGTTTCAATATTAAATAAAATGTCCAAAATAATTATGGATTGATGGGTTCATCAGGTTGATTATTTAATGACCTGGTGAATGAAACCCCACAGGTGAACAAAATCCATATATTATTCCAGTTCCTAGTTCGAAATCATTAAATTGGACATAAATGATTTCAATTAATGGACTAGCATGTAAGATTCATTGGATAGCTCTGTTTCATGGGCTATAGGAGCGTAGTGAAGCTCGGTCAATCACATGGATATGCATGAATGATGCATGATCGAACTATAGACCTACTTTAAAGCTCAAGTATAGAGCTTCCGAATATATTAGTGGATTCCTTTGACATGAGTGGAACACTGATTCCGTTCAATGATTGATTTAACTGTGGTACACTCAAACGTCTACCCGTAACTGGATATTATAAAGTGTGTTTCCCGATTTCTTCATGAGTGGAGTGGGAGCTTTGGTTGCCACAAAATTGGATTGAGTCTACCTATTTAATTAGGAATGTGTCTTGGCCCCTTGAAGAGGGAGAATTCAGAAAATGCATGGTCGCGCTCAAATGGATTACATAGTGATCATTTATTTTGTAATTCTAACTCAGTTTTACAAGAAAAGATTTGTAGATCGATATGATCACGACATGAGATGCAATCATATATCAAATCGATACACATTGACTTAAGGAATTTGAATATTGCGCACTTGTCTCAGACAAGTGGGAGATTGAAGGAATTATGTCTTCGATAAGTGCAATTACTAGATATATTAAGGATCACTATTATGGAGATAATAAGTTCGTTCTTTTGGGTCGTCATTATCTGTTGCTAGACTATGATCAATGATCTTTAGGCTAGTCAAATAGTCCAAAGCCCGCTAGAATGGATCTTATGAGGTCACACACAAGAGTATTGGGTCAAACATGTTAGGGGCCCATTATTGGGTCTCATGAGTTTATGGCATGCGACATTGATTGTTGGGCTAGAATAGTAAGAAGGGCTTAATGTGTTTTGGGCTTGATGTGGATTTATTTAGAGATGTGATCTATAAATATAATCCATGACTAGGGTTGTATTACATAACAATTAATTGTTAATGTGAATCAAGCAACCAAGACCAAAACCCTAATTCTCTCTCTCTCTCTATTCGGCCCTCTCTTTCTCCTCCCTGTCCGTACGGCCCTCCTCCTTAGGTGGCGCGTATGGTGGTGTCGTGGGTGGTTTGTGGCGTGCTCGTGACTCACATCTCCGTCAAAGGTTGATTGAATTGTTCTATCATGATTAAGTAGCATTAGTGGAGGTTTGATCCGTGCTCGTGGACCAAGTAGAGGAATCACGCTTGGGGTTCTTTATCTCCCTTTGTTCTTGATCGATCGCACGTGGAATCACGCTTCAAAGGTATTAATTCTAATTCTTTATGTGTTATGCATGATCTTGGGATTAGGTGCTATATGAATACGATTCATGTTTTCCGCATTCGTACCTATAAACTCATCCACTAAGGTTATCTACATTCCAAGTTCTGGGCAGCCGCCTACCTTCTGGAGTTTCCAGGCGGTAGGTGCCGCCTCTTACTTCCTCATAGATTCGGTAGGGACCTTCCCAATTGGGTGTCAACTTGCCTTGCTCATTGGCCCTACCGGTTGCCTCCATTTTTCGTAACACAAAGTCCCCCTCTTTCAAATGTCGTTTGTGTACTCTCTTGTTGTAGGCACGGGTCATTCTCAGACGATAAATCTCATGACGTAAGGCGGCATTGCCCCTGCATTCTGGGAGTGAATCCAATGCTAGCCGCATGGCCTCCCAGTTTGCTTCTTCATCGTATACCATAACTCGAAGAGTCGGCTCATAATGCTCGATGGGCAGGACGGCTTCAGCATCGTATACCATGAGGAATGGGGTTTCACCGGTTGCCCCTCTTTTAGTTGTCCAGATGGCCAATAGGACATGAATTAATTCTTCAGCCCACAAACCACTAGCCCTTTCTATTTTCATTTTGATGCCGTCTGAGATGAGTTTGTTGAAGGATTCAACTTAGCCATTTTCTTGGGGTCGATCGATTGATGCAAAACAATGTGAGATCCCTTGATTTCACAACCAATTCTTGAGCTGAGGCGTCTCAAACTGAGGGCCATTGTCAAAAACCATAGACATAGGTACCCCGAACCGGGTGATGATGTTCTTCCAAATGAAAGAGATGGCATCCTTATTTTGATATTTTTTACCACCTCTGCCTCAACCCACTTGGTGAAATAATCCACAGCCACCAAAATGTACCGTTTTTCCGCCTAGAGCAGCGTATACGGACCCAAGATGTCCATGCCCCATTTAGCAAACGGGACTGGGCTATGAATTGTTGTCAGGTCAGTGGTCGATTGATGGATGAGCCTGCCAAATCTTTGGCACTTGTCACAGTTTTTGACCATTTCCATGGCGTATAACTCCAGAGTGGGCCAGAAATAACCTTGCAGCTTGGCCTTGACAGCCAGGGATCTACCGCCTATGTGAGAGGCATAGTATCCCGCATGCAACTCTTCGAGAACTTCCTGCCCCTTTTCTGGGGTAACACACTTCAGTAAAGGCTTTAAGAAACCCGCTTTGAAAAGTTCTCCATTTCTCATCTCCAAGTTAGCAGCTCGCTTTTTGATGATAGCCACTTCCTGTGGTGAATCAGGTAGCGTGTCGTCCTGCAGGTATGCCCGAATGTCATCCATCTAGGTTGAGCTTCGGTCAAGTACTCCGATGGGGTCTTCTTCAACAATACTTCGTTTTTCCATAACTTCCCAGAAGACTGACCGAGGTGTATCGCAAGAGGCGGAGGATGCCAATTTTGACGGTGCATCCGCCTGATTGCTCTCTGATCTGGGCACTTGACTCAGATGGAATTCTTCAAGTGTCCCACCTTCAGCCTTGACCGCCTGAAGATATTTGATCATAGCCGGATGGGTGGCCTCATAGTCACCATGGTATTGGCTTACAACCAACTGTGAATCAGAGCAAGCGTCAATTTTTGTTACTCCTGCCGCTTTACACATGCGGATATCGGCTACTAGGGATACATATTCTGCCTCATTATTTGAGGCTTGGAACTTGAACCGTAGTGCATACTCACATTTGTCCCCACCTTAACAGTTCGCTCTAGACGACTGTCATCCAGAGGAAGATTAATGTGTTTGCTAGCCGGCTGGGGACGGTATTCATCTGACCGTTCCCCGGTTAGTGATTACTATTTCTTTTCTTTCTTCACCTCCACTAGCTGAGTAGGTTTTCTTTTCTTAGCGGCTGGTGGGGCTGAATCAGGGTCCTTGACATCATCAAGGTCTATTAGCTCCGACCCCTGGCCGGCTACTACAGCTGTGGGTTTGACGTCTGAGAGATAGCACTCTCTTTCCGTCTTCTGATATCTGTTCAGGGAGCCAACAGAGCCGTCATCCCTTTCATATTTGAGCAAAATGAGAGATGGGATGATGACGGCCTTACACTCGTTCAGAGTGGGTCGGCCCAGAATGAGGTTATAGGCGGTTAGCTCTTCAACCACCAAAAACCGGACGGTCATGTGCCTCCCTTTTCCCTTCTCTCCCACCTAGATGGGCAGATCTATCCGCCCGACTGGGTGCACAACTCCTCCCCCAAAACCAACAAGAGGGTAGGAGCCATTGTACATGCTGTCCGCCTTGTACTTGAGCTTGGACAGGCACTTGTAGCTGATGATGTCAGACGAGCTACTAGTGTCAATTAAAATGCAGCCAACCAGTTGGTTGGCCACTTTGCATTCAATAACCACAGGGTCATCATGTGGCCGGTGGACTTTGCCCAGTCCTTTTCAGTGATGACGACCTCTGGGAATGTGCTGGTGGACGCCTGACTTTCCTCAGCACAGTTAACATCCATTTTCCTAAAATGGTCCTTGGTGCTTCAGATGGTAGGGCCCCCTCCAGCAAACCCGCCTGCTATGGTGTAGATCAGATCTTTATCAGTGTCCAAGCTACTAGTAGGTTGGGGAGCCTTTTGGATGACAGCCCCTTGTTTGTCTTCGGGGTGACCTTGGACTTGAGGATGTATGACTTCAACTCCCCCTGATCAGCCAGACGGTCCAACAACCGCTTGAGGCTATAGCAGTCATTGGTGTCATGGCCGATGTCCTCATGGAATTGGCAGAGGCGGACCCATGGCATCACAAGGGGTAGCACTGATTTTTTTTAAAAAAAAAAATAAAAAAACAAACAAACAGGCACTTCTAAGATTTCCTACTCTTTATCTTTTGTTTAATTACATTTTACATAAGTAAACATAGTAATAAGTTAGGTTTTGTTCAATTTTGTATGAATTCAATTATTCAATTAATTAAGAAGTTAGGGTATTTAGTATTCTGAGTTTTAATTGAATTGAAGTATGATGTTGGTCTTTTTATGAATTGAGTTTACTCTTTTGATGAATTAAAGTTGCTGATTGTTATGAATGGAATTGATGTACTATTTTTATTAATTTAATTGAGGTTGTTTTGTGGATTGATGTTGCTGATATAATGTTAGTATTTGGTAAATGCCTAAATGGTAATGTACTAAAGTTGGAATGTTAGAATCGATTAATTGGATTAATCATGGATGATTATTAGTTGTAGGGAATATTTCAAGCCATTAACCCCAAGCTTGAACCCCAGTGTGATCATACACTTAAGCATGGTGGCGTCCAAAGGGAAGGAAGCTAGAGCAAAAGAGTCGCCAACAAGTTTTAGGAACTTGTAAACCGTTCACAAGGTGAAGATTACACCCCTTAACGATCCAGGAGATCGTCAACTCCAAAAGGTCTTGAACCAAATAGGGTTCGGGGATGAAGGTACAAACCCAACCTAAAAGAGATTAAACCTTCCCTAAATAGGCCTCTACTTCATTCTTCTCGTATTCATGTGCGCTTTCTGACTAACATGCAATCAATAGATTAACCCTAAACCTGTTTATCTATGTTGGTCGAATTTAATGCACAAGCAAAACTATTATTGGTGATCACTTGAATTATAATCATATTAGCCTAAACAAGATTATTAATTATCTTATTAAGCGTGATTACAAGTACAAATTCCCTTTAAACATACATAAAGACGTGATCAGGCAATAACAATAAATAAGCATCAAGCAACATGAATAAAAATCATAACAATTATAATCATGTTAATAATAAAGCTATAGTAGCAAGATCCTAGGCATGATACTAACAAGATTAATAACAAACCCTAGAATGTCACTAAGCAATAAAAATCAAAGCTTTAGCCCTAACATGATACTAACAAGATATTGATATAATATTAGAAAGCATAGGAAGCATCGCAGGAATCATAATAAGCATATTTGATATTATAACCTTTTTCCCTAAACATGATACTAGAAAGCAATAATAACATCCTAACATGATACGAGGAATTAAGCAAATTTAAACATGCTTTCTACAAGAATAGAGCAATAAGATTACATACTTTGATGCCTCGTACCTCTTTCTAATGACAAAATACATGCGTTAGTAACTTCAAGGAAAATATAAAATCAAACAATCAAATCAAATAATTGAAATAGAGATTAGGGACCAGACCCTCAGAAATTATAACCTTTCACATCTAGGGCGAAGGCAACTTCGAACTCGGCTAAGTGTGTCTAGATCTTGTGAATGCGGAATTTTGTAAGAGGGAAGGTTTAGAAAAATAATAGAGAGAGAGCTTCTAGCTTTTGAGAGAGAAAGAGAGAGAAGATTGTTGATTGTTGATGAATAAAAACGGAGGTTCAGGACCCTATTTATAAGAAAACAGTCCGGAAATAGGTAGAATTTGATAAGGAATAAAACTCCACTCTGTCGCTGCAAAACCGACCTTGTCGCCAGGCGACAGGGTCTGTCGCGTGGCGACAGGGTCTGTCGCGTGGCGACAGACCTGTCGTCTGGCGACAGCCTGGATTTCTACGCGCTTTCAACACGGAGTCCACATACGAATCAAAATCGATTTGTAAAGTCCGTGTGAAACTGAAATCGTATTTTTCATAAAATAATATTTTATTTCAAATAAAACTTTATCAAAATATAATTATTAATTCTAATTCTATTAGGATTAAGAGAACCTTCTAGAGAATTCTAGAAGACTATAATCAATTCTAATAACTTTAGGAATAATAATTAACATTGGGCCCTCCCCTAGATCATTGGGCCGCATGTAAAGATCAAACCAGGCCCAGTTTAGTATTTTGGCCATAACTTCCTCATTATTCATCGGAATTGGGCTTATAATATATCGTTGGAAAGCTCTTTGGAAGCCCCATCCAACTACACTATTATTGGACCCATGTCGTGGACCAAACTAACTGGATTGGCTGTTTTCATAAAATAAAGTTGTTTTCGAAAACAGAAAGAAAGAATTTTAATAAAAAAACCAACCGCAACACTTGACCTTTCACACTTTCGCCTTATTCGATAATCATTCAACGCAAAAGGTATTCATCACTGGGTTTGGTTTTGGGGAGACACATTTGGGTGTCTATAGAAGCCCCCACTTTGACTGAGTTTGGAGAAATGCAAGTTTCAAAAACAAAAGTCAAAGTATCGATAGGGACGGAGAATGATTCAGAACGTTCTGCGATCCTAAATCATTCTTGTAACGCCGATACCTGCAAACTAGCATTAGTTAAAACAGATAAAGAGTTAAGAAACGCGTATCTTGCACCGTCAAGCACACGTCTCTGAAGTAACCGATTTGTTGCATTTGTAGAAGACCACTCTGATTGTAGTTGCCTCCTATTTCATCGAAGATGACTCTGCTTGTAGTCATTCTCCGCCGCTGGTGACCATCTTCCACATCCTAGGGAACACGATCGAAGACAACTCTGCTTGTAGCCATCTTCAATTTTTTATGATCATCTTCCACATCCTAGGGAACACGATCGAAGATAACTCTGCTTGTAGCCATCTTCAGTTTTTGCGACAATACTCCGAAGAATATCACCGAAGACCAATGCATGTTGATCTTTTAAAGATCGGTTGAACTTTGCTTCCGCTATCGGCGCTTCTGCTGCTTGTGAACCATTACGTCGGTACCTTGCTGTTCATGAACCATTATGTCGGTGCCTCTGCTATTTATGAACCATTATGTCGGTGCCTTGTAATGAGCCAATGTTTAGGCGCTTTAAGCTAAGTGAGATGATCTTTTATCAGGTCGATCACTTGATTTAATCGTAATTGAGCTGATCATTTAAATCATATCAAGTTTCTTAGAGGGGCTAACTGGCGTACCAAGGAACCCGAAATTCCTGCACGAGGTTCACATAACCATATTATGGAGCCTAGTATTCTGGCGCCGCTCCAGAGCTAGCCAGAACTTCTTGTCGCCGCTTTTTCTTCTTGTCGCCAGGCGACAAACTTGTCGTTTGGCGACAGAGTCGGGTTTTTTAAATACCCTCCCTTTCTTCTTCATTTTCTGTCGCTGCTGTTCTATTTTTCGCATTCGCTCAAGAACTTCGATCTTCTCGTTTTCGTACAATTCTCAACCGAATTCGCTCAAACTTGTTGCAAATCAAAGCTTATTCCAACCATTTTCCCGATCCATGTAAGTTTTATTCAAACTCAACTCGATTTTTGCTGAATTGTGCGTTCTTTGTTCATAAATTTTCCGGAAATTCGAACATGTTTTTGCTTAATTCGCTTCTTTTGCTGAATTTTATGCCTTGAACTTGCTTGATTATGTTTATGCATTGCCTTGGGAGTGTTTTGAGACTTGTTTGACTCAATTTGGTAAAGAAATGAGCGATTCACCATTGTTGGACCTCTTGAGGTCGTGAAGAACAATGTGATCCGTTCTTGATGTTTTTACTACTTCTTCTTGTACAATTTGTCACAATATTTGTCATAGTATTGCAAGAAATTGTTTGATTGTTTGAAAATGCTAATTATGCTCATGTTGAAATTGTGCTCTGTTTTTGTACTACGTACTCCATTTTCTTGCGAACATAGTATCACGTGGCTAGGCGAACCTTAGATACTATAGAGCCTCATTCTTTATTATTTGCATAATATAGCATGGTTAGGCAACGCGGCTCTAGTTCTCAATCGAGGGACGTACGTCAGGAGGATGAGCCCGTCGGTGAGGGTGAGGACCTCTCTACTAGACTTGGACCTCTTCTAGAATGGGATGAGCACACTCTTTTCTTTTCTCCCGGGCACCATATTTTCGAGCGGGTGCAATGCGGGCTCATCAACGGGAGGACTCGCTGTCATGGTTCAGGCAACAACGTCATCGGTACACTATATAAAGTGTATTTCAGCAGAGATGAGGTGTTGCGACAGCTCTGGGAGTCCTGTGGGTTGACTCCCCTCTTTCGGGCTACTCAGGCTATGTACTCCTATGATGGGGGTAACCTCGTTGTCCGAGCTTTGGTGGAGTTCTTTTGGGACACTACCAACACCTTTCACTTTCCCTAGGGTGAGATGACGGTCACTCCTGTCGACTTCAGTCTCATCACAGGTTTGGAGTTTCGTTCTTCCCCGCTGCCATTTGACAGTGATATTACTGTGTACTCACCCATGGTTTCGGAGTTATTGGGTCCGATTGCTGTTCGGGCCCGTGCCGAGGCTCAGCCGGGACAGCTTAGTTCCCGGTGCATCCGCCGTTCTACCTTAGTAGCAGCTTTTGAGGATGACGCGACCACTCGTGAGCAACGGGTGCGCATCTTTGTTCTTATTTTGCTGTCAGGGACCTTTTCTCCTGACAAGGGTAGTCGAGTGCTTCTCTACTACCTAAGAGCTGTTCGCGACCTTTCTCTGCTCGGGACATACGACTGGGCCAGCTTGGCCTATGCTGACTTTCTTCTGGGCCTGCGACGTTCCTGTCGTCATAGGGCCTTGTCTGGAGAGGTCGCACTTTCCAGTTTCTGGAGGGTCGTAGAGGTATATTTCCATCCTTTTGAAATTAGCTGTAGACTTGTGCAAGCATTTGCTGACTTTTCTTTATCTATGTAGATTTGGTTCTACGAGTACTTCCCCTCGCTTACATTGGTGAGACCTTCACCTCGCGAGCTTCCTGTTGGCGCTGGTTGGGGAGGTCGTGCTGGCTAGGTCGAGACTGCACGCATTCGAGATCTGATCCTCTCGGTAGGTTCTCGTGAACATTTGTTTTTGATATTACTTTTTTGAGTGCATTGATCTTACATAGCTGTTTTGTAGGAGCCTGACGTGGTGTACCGACCATGGGCTGATTTAGCTATACCTGCGCTGGCCGCGCGGTATACTGTCGAGCGTCGTTACTTTCAGGGGACGTGTGACGCTACAGTGTATCTTGGCGAGAAGGTAGCTATCCAGCACTCCTCGGATGTTTTCGTCGTCCCCGCTTGCCCGCCTCAACATATGTTTCATGAGGCGTTGATGCGTGACTGTGCAAGTCGATCGTCTCCTGGCACTCCCTAGCGGTCTCATGTCCATTCAGGGCAGAGTTACGAGGATGAATTGTTTCCTTTGCTAGCGCCGGCCCCTGTTTTGTCTGAGGAGGCAGCGGTATGCTTTGGCTTTTATTTCTCTTTAGGTAGCCCCCAAGTGAATTCTTATCTTTTGCATTTTATTTTATCAGGCTAGGCCTAGTGAGTTCGTCCCTCCGAGGATGTCTATCTATTACCAGGGCACGTTCGGACCGATCGAGGAGATGATTCCTCCAGCCCCCGAGGATCAGCGTTTTGTGGAGCGTTCCATTCCTCGTCACCAGACTCGGGTGAGCTTATCTTATTTTCTTGCTTTTGTATTTGTTCTATATTATCACTGACATTATTCCCTTATCAGTTTTCTTGCGAGGTGGTGACAGCTATGGCGAGGTGTATAGACGCCTTTCGTAGCCAGCTCGTGAGGTTACGAAACCGAGCTACCTGTCGGAGGAGCGACGTTGAGGAGGTATCTCTCTTGTCTTTCTTTTGTATCTTCCTTCATTATATTATTTCCTTAGTGTCTGATTTGATTTACCTTTGTAGGGACAGCCTATTCCTTCACCCCGCACTCGGTCGAGACCCGAGGCTAGGAGAGAGCCGAGTAGAACTGGCTCAAGGCGTCGCCGCACTTCTGATAGCGGCCGAGGTGGTCGGTCTGAGGCTGCTCTGACCGAGGGCTCGACTTCTTCACCTGAGGATGTCTTTGCTGGGCCGACGGACCAAGGAGGTGCAACATCGGCTCCTTCGATGGGTGGTGGGACGTACGAGGTTGGCTCGTCGTCGCAGCAGCCCTTGCAGCCTCAGCCGTTGTCGATGGGTGAGCCTGGGTGGGCTGGCCTTGAGCTAAGATTTTCGCCGATTGACGGATCAGGAGATGGTGCGGAGCATACTCCCCGGACTACAGCGTTCTTTGATATGATGGGCGTACCTCATCATTTACGGCCTCCGGCGCCATAGTTTGTACCTGTACTTATTTTGACTTCATAGGACTTTGTCTTTCGTACTATATGACTCATATTGTATATACAAACTTTTTTTATTAAGCCTGTTTTATTTTATTTTTCATTTTATGTGCATGTGAGTGTGAGTGTGTGCATTTGTGACTTAATTTTTGCGCAAAAGTTTCCGTCATTTTTATTATCAATGGAGGGTATCCGACTTTCTCCCCCAAAAGAAAAAATGAAAAATAAAATGATGTCGACCAAAAATAAGCCTAAGCTCAAGTTAATCAAAGAGGAAGAAAGGTAATATGGAATGGATTTGTATGAGGGTATTGAATAACACGGTGTAATATGCAAAATCAAAGTCGAATCGAAGTCAGAAAAACGCGGGTTGCGTAGCGCGTAATTGTCGCTTGCTCAGACGCGTTGTCGCCACGCGTATCCTTTTGTCGCCAGGCGACATACTTTGTCGCCAAGCGACAGACGTTGTCGTCAAGCGACAAACGTGTCGTTTGGCGACAGAATTGGTTTTCCAAATCCTTACAGAATTCGAAATCTGCCAAAAAATTTGTTTATAAATAGCCCTCGAATCTGCCGATTTTAGTATAATTCGAACAGATTAACTCAAAAAATTAATCATGGCTTTAATTAAAAAGAGTTTTTGTGATTTCACTCGTGAGTGGTGTCGTTCTTTAACTGCTAAGGAGAGAAAAGAACTCGACTTTTTTCATATGGGGGGGTATTTATGGTATAAAGGGGGTAGATCTTGATATAGACTTCATTCATACCGCCTTAGAATATTGGGATCCTAATACTCATTGTTTTAGATTAGGCTATGATGAAATTTGCCCTTTACCAGAAGAGTTTGGTGCCATTATAGGCTTTCCTCCATTAAATCTTGTGGTAATGCCTTCGGTGAGTGAGTATTATTACAAAGATTATGAGAGTTTTCTTGACCTTAGGGGTAAAGATCTAAAAAACATAGTGTATGGTAATAATGTTGATTTAAAAGAATTTGCACGTTTTTACTTTGATAGACCACGCTCTGAATCTTTTCATGTCTATAGGAGAAGAGCTTTCCTCTTTTGCATGCTTAGCCAATATCTTCTTACTAATGGTAAAAATAATGATGGTCAAGCAATTATAATATCTGTGCTAGAACAAATTGAATCTGGGAGAAATTCAATGCCATTAATCGTTGGAGAGACTGTAACACCCCGACCCCAAACAAATTAGGGAGGGACCTATTGTCACGAAATGCGCATCGAGGGCCAACAACTGTCCCCACAGACCAACACAAGTCCTTTCGGCGCATTTTATCCTCACTCATGCGCACCCCGGGAAAACTTCCCAGGAGGTCACCCATCCCAAGACTACTCCCAGCCAAGCACGCTTAACTATGGAGTATTCTTAGCATATGAGCTTCCTAAAAGGAAGATGCATCTTGTTGATATGAGTAGTATATCAAACTCCTTTAAAGCAATCATGAGGGGTATTACATACACCCCCACTTGAGAACGGCAACGCCCTCGTTGCGCCTGGAAAGCTAGGGACTCCAGTATTACGCCTAATGGCAACTGGGTAGCCAAAGTGTTACATCCAGTCTGGTTATGGCCATATGGCCCCAAAATTCTCCCCCGCTAGACGACTGACATAGGATCAATTATCCACGGTCAGCACGCGGTCGCAAGGTTGCTCTGATACCATTTGTAACACCCCGACCCCAAACAGATTAGGGAGGGGCCTATTGTCACGAAATGCGCATCGAGGGCCAACAACTGTCCCCACAGACCAACACAAGTCCTTTCGGCGCATTTTGTCCTCACTCATGCGCACCCCGGGAAAACTTCCCAGGAGGTCACCCATCCCAAGACTACTCTCAGCCAAGCGCGCTTAACTATGGAGTATTCTTAGCATATGAGCTTCCTAAAAGGAAGATGCATCTTGTTGATATGAGTAGTATATCAAACTCCTTTAAAGCAATCATGAGGGGTATTACAGAGACTATGCTTAGTCTTGATGAATTGAAAAAGAATCCAGAAGCACCTCTTCGAGGCTCTCCAATTTTATTACAGGTAGAAAAATAATATTCTTAATTACAGAAATTAAAAATATATTTTTGTATAGCAATATTGATTATGTGCATTGGTTTTTACAAATGTGGCTCATGGAGAGACTAGAATTGATTAGTCCTCTTGATAATATTGACAAATATACCCCAAGTTGCTTTGTTCGGCGAAAGAAGCGTTTCTCCTTGAAGATGGGTCGCCATGAGTGGGGCAAAGTGTTTGCCTGTTGTGACTTCTCCATTAAATGGGTCATTCCCTGGTGGAAGCTTGAAAAGATGATTGGTTGTAATACCCAACCCTTTTGCCGTCTTCCTAGTTTGTCAAAATTGACCTTTTATTATCCCTGCAGAGTAAAGAGACAATATGGGATTGCTCAAACCATTCCTACGGGAGATCTTCGTCGTCCTTATGAATTCCCGGTTTCACAAGAAGTTGAGCTATTTGACGGGTATTGGTGTGCTAGGCCTTTATGGAAAGTGATTTCCCACAAGGCTCCACTTTCTTTATCCAATGATGTGAAGCAATGGTTGACTGGTAGATCTCAAAAGGACCGAACCAAAATAGAGAAGACCAATGTGAAGACTCGCCTTGGTGACAAGAAGATGCCTGCTAAGGAACGCCTAGGTGAAAGAGTTGAGTTTAAGACTCCTGTGACGCCTAAAAAGAAGAGTGCTAAAAAAGACAAAGGGAAAAGGAAGGTGGACTCTACGGAAAAGAAAGTTTGGGTAGAGAAGAAGCATGGAGTTTTAGCTGTGGGAGAGACTATCCATACTAAAATCGAATGTAGAGCCTCTAATGGATGTCTCTTAGCAAAAGTGATGGATGAAGAAGAAGCCTCTGACAAAAATTGGAAAAGGATGAAGAAAGAAAAGAAAGATTAGAGTATTGCTTTTCCTTCGATTTATTAGACATGTTAAGTTAATTTTAATTTTTTAAGCTTTATTTAAATTCCATCAATGATGTAATCTTTTACTTATTAATGCAATTTCAGCTTTTTAATTAAATTAACTTTACATTTGTTCATATGAAGTAATGAAAACAACTTAAAATATTTTTTCCGAAAAATTTCTTCAAGTACGGAAGTCGAAAAAATTTCCAGAATGCTCCGAAGTTGTCCAGATATACGCAGAAAATTGGCGTCGCTCATACGAGTCTGTCGCCAAACTTTTGCCTTGTCGCCTGGCAACACGCTTGTCGTCCGGCGACAATTTTTTTTTTTCGATGCTGGGACGCGAAATGCTTGATAATTAAAGTGGCCGCACCCTTTTTAAAGGGTTGCCTACGTATCCTTTCTTAAGGAATCAGGACAAACGTAGCTCTCTTCAGTGTCCTACTCAAGTAATTATGGGTAGTACTTCTTAAGTTGGTCAAGATTGGTCATGTTTGAGAATTCATTGACGTCCATGTCGGTTAACTGAGCTGCCCCTCCTGACAGGATTGTTTTGACAATGTATGGTCCGGACCAATTGGGCACGAATTTGCCTCTTGGATCCAACACATTCTTCTTTAGTGCTTTTAGTACCAAGTCTCCAACCTTGATGTTTCTTGTCTTGACCTTCTTGTTGAAGTGTCTAGCCATACGAGTTTGGTAGCATTGGGTATGATGTAGAGCTTCTAGTCGTTTTTCATCAAGTAGAAGTAACTCTTCATACCGTGCTCTAGTCCATTCAACTTCATCGAGTTTACTTTCTAACACAATGCGTAGAGAAGGTATTTCTAGTTCTACAAGGTGTACGACATCCATTCCATAGACTAAGGCGAATGGTGTGTTTCCTGTTGACGTTCGAATTGACGTGCGATAACTCCAAAGTGCAAAATGGAGTTTGTCAGGCCAATCCTTGTAATTTTCTGTCATTTTCTCGATGATAATTTTTAAATTTTTGTTAGCTGCTTCAACTGCTCCATTTGCTTGAGGTCTATAAGGGGAAGAATGGTGATGTTGAATACCATACTTTTGTAATAATTCTTCACATTCGGCTTGAAAGTGAGTTCCATTGTCGGTTATCATCTCATGTGGGACTCCATATCGACAAATTATGTTCCTTTCGATAAAGAGTGCTACATGTTTTGCAGTGAGTTTAGCATATGATTGTGCTTCTACCCACTTTGTGAAGTAATCGATTGCTACCAAGATGTATTCGTTACCTCCTGTTCCAGGAGGTGTGATCTTTCCGATTATATCGATTCCCCATGTTGAGAATGGCCATGGTGAGGTGTAAGTGTAGAGAAGGGATGGAGGAATATGTTGCAAGTTTGCATAAATTTGGCACTTAGGGCATCTTTTTACATATTGATGGCAATCCCTATTCATGGTAGTCCAATAATATCCTTCTCGCATTATCTTTTGGACTAGCATTTTGCCATTAACATGTGTTCCACATACTCCTTCGTGGACCATTTTCATAGTTCTTTGAGCGTCCTTCTTGCCTACACATAATAGGGCTCGACCTTTAGGTACCCTTTTGTGTAGCTCATCATTTATGAGTACGTATTGGGAAGCCAAAAGTCTTAAAGCTCGTTTTGCTCTTTTGTCAGCATGAGGAGGGTATTCTCCTTTGGTGATATAATTGAGTATGTCGGCATACCATGGTTCTTCTTCTTCTTCTTCTTCTTGGATTGTTTCATCATCCTCTATAGCTTGAATATATGCTGGTTTGTGTCTTTTCTCTATTGTTAGAGGCATTTGCTCAATTTCCTTGGGAATCCTAACCATTGAGGCTAGCCTTGCCAAGGCATCAGCAAATTGATTTTCTTCTCTAGGTAGATATGTGTATTCCACCTTTTCCAATTGATCGGTAAGAGTTTCCAGATAGGTTTGGTAAGGGGCTAAGCTTTCGCTCCTTACTTTCCATCTTTTGGAGATTTGGTTGATGATCAAGGAAGAATCTCCGAATATTCGGAGTTTCTTTACACCCAATGCTAAAGTTGTTTCGAGGCCTACCACGCATGCTTCATACTCTGCAGCGTTGTTGGTAACGTCGAAATCTAAATTTATTGAAATTGGAATATGCTCCTCTTTAAGTGATACTAATAGGACTCCTACGCCGCATCCCTTTTGGTTCGAGGCTCCATCGAAGTATAAAGTCCAAGTATCATTTTCCGTGACCATTAAGTCTTCATCTGGAAATTCATTGTCGTGTATTGGCGTCGAATCTTCTATTGGAGAGTCCGCTAAGAAGTTCGAGACTACAGATCCTTTAATAGCCTTTTGAGGCATGAACCTTACATCAAACTGGGCTAGGTTGACTATCCACCTTGAGATGCGTCCGTTAAGCGTGGATTTCTCGAATAAGTACCTGAGAGGATCCATTCGTGACACTACAAAGACTGTGTGAACAAGCATGTAATGTCTTAACTTGGTTGTGGCCCACACCAATGCGAGGCACAATTTCTCAAGTGGTGTATAGCGTGCTTCATATTCGAGCATCTTTTTGCTTAGGTAGTAGATGGCGTTTTCTTTTCCTTCTACTTCTTGTGCGAGCATAGCTCCCATTGTTTCTTTGGTGATTGTTAAGTACAGCCTTAGAGGAATTCCTGGAAGCGCTGGGGCTAATACGGGAGGATTGGCGAGATAGGCTTTGATCTTCTCAAAGGCTTTTTGACACTCGTCGTCCCATATTACTGGCACATTTTTCTTAAGCTTCTTGAATATTGGTTCGCATATTGTCGTTAGCTTAGATATAAACCTACTTATGTATTGCAACCGACCAATAAATCCTCGAATTTGCTTCTCGGTTTTAGGCGGTGGCATTAACATGATTGCTTTGATCTTGGTTAGGTCTATCTCTATTCCTCTAGAGCTTATGACGTATCCCAAGAGTTTTCCTGAGGTTACTCCAAAAGTACACTTGGATGGATTCAACCTCATGTTGTATTTTCTTAGCCTCTCGAAGAATTTTCTTAAGGCCTCTTGATGTCCTGGACGATCTCTAGATTTCACAATCATGTCGTCCACGTATACTTTGACTTCTTTGTGCATCATGTTGTGGAGTAAGGCAGTTGCTGCTCGTTGGTAAGTGGCACCCGCGTTTTTCAACCCGAATGGCATTACCGTGTAACAGTAAGTACCCCAAGGTGTTATAAATGTTGTTTTCTCCATGTCTTCCACGGCCATAAGGATCTGGTTGTACCCTGCGTATCCATCCATAAATGAGAGAAGTGCATGATTCGCTATATTATCTACCAAAATATCGATGTGTGGCAAAGGGAAGTCGTCCTTTGGACTTGCCTTATTAAGATCTCGATAGTCGACACACATTCGAACCCTACCATCCTTTTTGGAACTAGGACTACATTTGCAACCCATTCGGGGTATTTGGATACCCTGATAAAACCTGCAGTTATTTGCTTTTGTACTTCTTCTTTTATTTTAAGAGCTACATCGGGTTTCATTCGACGCAACTTTTGTTTTACAGGTTTCATTCCTGGGATTAGTGGTATAGTGTGTTGAGCTATTTCTCTATTAATGCCTAGAATATCTTCATATGACCAAGCGAATACATCAATGAATTCTTTAAGTAGATTAATTAAATCGGTTCTTTCATCTTTGTTTAACATGAGTCCGATTTTAACTTCTCTTTTGATGGTTGGATCTTTTGAGATATCAACCGTTTCAATGTCCTCAATTATTGGAGTTTTATTTTCAAGTGTTTCCATTGCTTTAATGATTTCTTTGTCTTTTACATCGTTAGTTAAGCAATACTCGTAATCTGGAGCTAAAGAGAAACACGAGGAATAAGGGGAAGAAGACATATTATTAAACTCGGAAATCATTACATCGAATAAAGAAATGTCCGTTGGGACTTGATTACTAACTATCCTAGGAGTAGGTGATAAAATAGAAGAATTAGAGGGAGGTGCTACAACTAGAGACTTAGAGGACTTGATGAGGGAAGACTCGGACTCTGACTCAGACGATTCTTCGAACATTGGCCCTTGTCCTGTAGTTATTGAGATCTTCTTTCCGTTTGCAGTAGTTACTTTTACCGTCTTGCGCCATCCTCGCACTAAATCCTCTGCTGGAGTGATGAGTTTGGAGGGATCAAAAATCTCGCTTTATAGGCCTGTTTGAATGAGTGAAGAGTTATCCTCTATGCATCTTGGCTCATTCTTTTCTTACCCAAAGAGAAGTCTCATGACGTTAAAGTCAAAGCATGGGGGTGCTTTTTCTTTATGTATGGGAGTTGGAATCTCATCTAGAAAGCAACAATCCAGAAATATTTCGAACCCAGGTTGTCTTATGCCGTTTACAACAAAGGGTTCTGGAAATTCGTAACATGGATAATCTTCTCCTTCTCTTATGAATTGTCCATTTAAGGTAAGAGGGTATTGATCCATTGGGATTGCTTTCTTTTGTGCGCGAGCATTTCTACGTGCTTTTGATTTTTCTTGGGCTCGCTTTAGATCTTCGAGAGTCGGTTCGAAATCAAGTCCGAAAGTATCTAATTTAGGGAGGCCAGGTAGTCCCATCTGTTTTGCTATCCCTTTCTTCTTTCCTAGGGTCATTCCGGGGAAGTGTCCTTGTTTTCTCAAGATAGCATTGGTTATCATGTTTGAGTGGAGGTCGTAGTGAAGAGGGGTCCTTTCATCTTCCTCGATCAAGGAGACCTCTACATTGGTACTCCTCCAACTATGGCTTTCACTTGTTGGTGAAGAGATGAAGGGATGGCCTTGAGGTCATGAAGCCAAGGGCGTCCCAACAGTAAGTTGAACGAAGCCTTAATATCTACCACTTGGAATGTGGTGGAATGCTCAATTACTCATGTCGTTATGTTCATGGTAATTGTGCCTAATGCTTGACGACGTGAGTTATCGTAAGCTCTTATCCCTTGTGTTGATGGAGATAAATCTTCATCCCTTATCCCCAACATCCTCGCAGTTCTAAGTGGGCAAACATTAATTGCCGATCCATTATCTACAAGAGTCATAGGGACGTTCATCCTCCTGCAAATTACTGTGAGGTTGAGAGCTTTGTTGTGTTTGTCACCTTCCGGCAGTAGATCTTTGTCGGAAAAAGTGATCAAATTAGTAGGACTTGGGAGGTCACTTGTGAGGAAATTAGCCAACCCCTCAGGAGTAGTGTTCGATTCTATCCCAACTTTAGCTAAGGCATCCATGATTGTGATTCTATGTTCTCGGGATGTAGCTAGAAGTTTCCATACGTTCATTTCGAATTTAGTCTTTTTTAATTGTTTGACAACATCGTTGTCTTCTATGATTGGTATGGGAACTCGTTGAGTAGTGGGAATAGGTTGTGTAGTAATGGGAGGTTGCATTCTCCCGGATCTTGTGAGGACATCTATTGGTGAATCCTCATCATTCCAAATGTCACCTACTGGGTATATTGTCGAGAGTGGAGTTTCTTCGACGTCCTTAAGGTAGACATCCTCATCATCACTATCCCAAACCCCATTAATGGTAGCATCTCGTTCTTGTGGGATTTGAACTAGCTTCTTGTTATCAATCAATCTTTGGACCAAGTCTTTGAACTTGAAACAATTTTCTATAGTATGTCCTCCCGATTGATGATATGGAAAGTAGTACCTATCTGTCCTTTTTAGTGATTCAAATTGTCTCGGTTCGAGAGGTTGAATTTTACCATTCTCGGAGAGCATTTTGAACATGTTTGCATAAGAAGTTCCAATTGGAGTGTATGGCCTATTGCTCCTTTTGGGTGTGTCAATTACTTGAAGGGAGAATGGTTTCTTCCCTTTAGGAAGAGGTCTACTTTTGAGTAGTTTATTTCGTTCTTTTACCACTTCCATGGCCTCGCGTAATAATTCTCTTGCTTCCAACACAACCTGAATAAGGATACACACTTCTTGTTTTGTCGCAGGTTCTTGTCCACAAGGAAAATGATCCTCGGCATCTTCGAAGATTTCCTCCTCTTCTTCAATAGCTTCGACAGGTTTGATGAGGTTTGAGGGGTCAACCTGATTTCCCTCATCGGAAATAGCCAAGGAATCTGACAGTGGTGCGCTATTGATACTTGGCTTCTTGCTTGCAGGGGGGCAATGGAAGTTTGTTGTTATCAATTAAATCTTGGATTGCTTCCTTTAGCTTCCAACAATTTTCTGTGAGATGGCCCCTACCCTGATGATATTTGCAATGTGCATTGGGGTTCCAGCTAGCCGTCCTCCTCTCGACAGGTGGGTCCCCAAATGGTCCTATGGGAGTTATAAAATCTTTTGCATGTAAGCGATAGAATGCAGTGTCATAACTCATACCAATAGGAGTAAAGTTCCTCCTAAGTGGTTTCTTTTGTCCTTGATTATTCATGGCGAGGACTTCACTCAAATTAAAGGTGCTAACATTATTTGAGTGGGCGGTTTTGGAAGAAAAAGGATTGTCGTTCTTCTTGCCTTTCCAGCCACTACTAGAGGTATTGTTAGCAGCTTTCTGTTTAGCTAGGTCGTTTTCAATATTGATACCAATGTCATAGACAGCCTTAAAGGTGTGCAAGTTATTTTGGTATTTGAGATGCTTGGAATATTTTTCTTGGAGGTTCTTGATAAACATCCTCACAGATTCTTTCTCACTAGGCACCTCAACCATCTTTGTATAAGTTTCCCTCCATTTATTAAAGAAGGAAGTAAAGCCTTCATTCTCTTTCTGCTTGAGTATTTCAAGTTCCCTATGATCCGTTTCAACTTGAATATTGCATTTATATCTATCGATGAAAGCATTTACAATTGACTCCCAACTGGAGGTTTTCTCTTTATCAAGAGAGAAATACCATTGCTGACAAACGGTTTCTAAAGATAGAGAAAATACAGAATGAAAAGCTTTTTTGTCTATTCCCTTAATATTCATTACAGTTTCAAAAGCTCTTAAATGAAAATAAGGGTTATCCATTGCTTTGAATTTCAGGATGTCGTTGGCATTGAACTCCTGCGGAAGAAGATCCTTGTCCACCGAGACCCCTTGTGAGCTAATGCCTTGCAATCTATAGTCATTAGATAATCTGCTCAAACTTTCCTGGATGAGCTCCATCTGTTGTTGTCTTGCAGGGTCATTGATTTGAAGAGTCAGACTCTTCAACAGTTCAGCCATGTTAGCTACCTGTCCCCTGAGTTCGTTGACTTCTTCCTGACTTGCCATTGTCTTCTTAGCTTTCCTTCTTCGATTGATTGGCTTATCAAAAAGTGAGACTTGAACAAATGTGTTGTCCTTGATTAAATGCCCTTCCTTTCTTAACCACGCGCTGTAGATTAAACCATATTTGTTTTAATGACTTGACTCAAATTGATTTTGACTTTATGGTTATAAAAACAAAAAATAGGGTATATATTTTTGGGAATGGGTTCAAACAAGTGGTTTAATTGGAGGATTAATATCCGACTTACCCCCCTAAAAAAATGACGGAAAACACGCATTCAAGACTCTCTAGACATGATCAAGGTATGACATACATGTTAAGTGTGTGTTTTATAAGTGAGTGCAAGTGACATGTTTTGACTCTTGTGTATGACCATGGGACTAGGTGCCTAGACTCAATTAAGGACTTGACAAATTGATTAAACTGATTAGCAAACTGTGAAATAGACTCGTCGTGATGACTCGAGTAAAAATCTGGACTGTCGCCGGAACAACAGAACTGTCGCCACAATTTAAAGCTTGTCGCCAGACGACAAACCTGTCGCCAGGCGACAAACAGTAAGCTGCAGCGCCACAGCCCAAACTCCTGCACCATTTCTGGAACATTAATCTGGGACTGTTTCCAGTGATTGTACTCTAAGGGGATATGCCTAAAGTCGTACTAAGTCAGATTAATTATTTAATTAGTCAAATTAATTAATTCATTAATTAGACAAAGTCCTTTTTAGTCATTAATTGGTTTATTAGACTTAATCACAAGTCAAACAAACGGTTAGCACATATAAAGTATGCACAAGCAAGGAATGCACAAATAGTCAAGTAGTCACAACATGATGCAATGAGTTTGCAACCTAACCATGGCTCTAGTTCTCTAAAGTTCGGGATATGGGTTAGTCAAAGAGGGTCCATGGTTATGAGTCCGAATGCACCGCGCGGAAGCCTTACCTTTGGAAGGGTTGGCGCGAGTGGATGGGACCCCGCAAGTTAAAAACTTGCTTCCACAGTTTGGTAGATTCACAAACTCGGATGTACCCGTCGTTTCCAGGAGCGTTCGATTGGGTAGATGGAGCGTGAACCCCCAGAGGCCTCTACTTCATTCTTCTCGTATTCATGTGCGCTTTCTGACTAACATACAATCAATAGATTAACCCTAAACCTGTTTATCTATGTTGGTCGAATTTAATGCACAAGAAAAACTATTATTGGTGATCACTTG
Organism: Chenopodium album; assembly: GCF_948465745.1. Lineage (NCBI taxonomy): Eukaryota > Viridiplantae > Streptophyta > Magnoliopsida > Caryophyllales > Amaranthaceae > Chenopodium > Chenopodium album. The sequence continues at coordinate 19,859,734 of NC_137847.1, forward strand.
AATTATAATCATATAAGCCTAAACAAGATTATTAATTATCTTATTAAGCGTGATTACAAGTACAAATTCCCTTTAAACATACATAAAAGGTGTGATAATCAAAATCGATTTGTAAAGTCCGTATGAAACTGAAATCGTATTTTTCATAAAATAATATTTTATTCCAAATAAAACTTTATCAAAATATAATTATTAATTCTAATTCTATTAGGATTAAAGAGAACCTTCTAGAGAATTCTAGAAGACTATAATCAATTCTAATAACTTTAGGAATAATAATTAACATTGGGCCCTCCCCTAGATCATTGGGCAACATGTAAAGATCAAACCGGGCCTAGTTTAGTATTTTGGTCATAACTTCCTCATTATTCATCGGAATTGGGCTTATAATATGTCGTTGGAAAGCTCTTTGCAAGCCCCATCCAACTACATTATTATTGGACCCTTGTCGTGGACCAAACTAACTGGATTGGCTGTTTTCATAAAATAGAGTTGTTTTCGAAAACAGAAAGAAAGAATTTTAATAAAAAAACCAACCGCAACACTTGACCTTTCACACTTTCACCTTATTCGATAATCATTCAACGCAAAAGGTATTCATCACTGGGTTTGGTTTTGGGGAGAGACATTTGGGTGTCTACATTAGTTAATTTGTAGCTGACTAGTTGTAAGTTGTTGCCCTTGTTGGTAAATTGATTGAAGATTCAAAGCACATATTATAAGATTAAATTGAATTGAAGTATGAAGTTGCTATTTTAATGGTTTAGATTGAAATTATATAACATATAAGATATAACTTTGTTAGTTGATGAGTTAATTAATTGGATTAGATTTCAGATTGTTGCAACCCTGCTAGTCTTGCTAGTTGCTTGAATGTAAATCGTCGTGAATATCTGTAATTTTTTTTTTTTGAGTTAGTGGTGTAATGTAATCACATACATTAGTATGTACTTGTAATTTTTAAATTTGGTTTTGTATTAATTAATTTATTATAACTCATTTTGAACTTATTATACGTGACGCTACGCTACCCCTGCCTCCAAATCCTGGGTCCGCCACTGGGAATTAGCAGTATTTATTTTTGTTCCGATTCTTGGCGGAACCTTTTATGGCCGTGAGTTTCTCAATAGTCACCCGGTCCTTTATCTCCATAAGGATGGAGTAGCAGTCTTTATTAAACTCGTACCTAGGGACGTACGGTTTGAATTCCTTTTTCTTCTTCTATGACGGTTGATTAGAATCTTCAACCGCCTAGACTCTTTTCTCTTTTTGCTCTGGTCTGCCTTGGGAGCCGGCTGAGTAGACCGGCTCTCCTTTTGTTTATTAGACTTCTTAGAGTCTGACTGATTGCTAGACGTGCAGAGGCCATTTGCTTGTATGAAGCTTTCGGCCTCTATTAATGCCTCTTGAAGAGTGAAAACCCTCTTTATGACAAGGTCAAACTTAAAAGTTGACCCGTCCTTCAAACCCTTAAAGAAGTCTGTATAGGAAACTTCGTCAGACAGTCCTTAAATTTGGATTCTCACCAGATTGAACCGCCTGACGTAGGAGCGGAGTCCCTCTCTCTCCCCCTGCCGAATAGTGCTCAAGTCAAGACTTGTTTTCTTGGCAGGGATGTTCATCGAGAAGTTTGAAGCAAACAAGAAGGCAAGCCTCTTCAAGCTATCAATACATCCGGCTAGCAGGTTGCCAAACCATTGTTGGGATACACCCTTCAATGTTGCCGGGAAGCATCTGCACCACATGGCATCCTCCAACCCCTGCATGTACATGAGATTGGTATATGCCATGGGGTAATCTTCAGGGTTGGTGGTACCATCATAGGCACCAACCAACATATTCTTAACCTTGACCGGTTGTGCCGCCTTGGTTATTTCCTTGGTGAACGCATAAGTTTGTTCACCTAGTTTAAGCAGACGGAGCTACCAGTCCAAGGGTTGGACGTTGTATGCCGCATGTCCCCCAAAAAGGGTCGAGTGCATGAAAGGAAGGGTGTACTGCCCGTAAGGCATTTGCAGCACATACGGGGCTGACCCGATCATCTGAGGGCCAATATGGACGGACTTGCCGCCTGTATGGCTCTCATATAAGGATTGAGAATTCCTTGCGGATGTATGTTTGAAACTATCTGGAAAGCTCGATGTAGAGGCTGACTCAGACAGCTGATGGCTCCGGTTGTGCTCGATGATGTGTCGAGCATCGGTGAAAGTTTTCTTGCTGCCATCCGGCTGAACAACTCGAATGACCTTCCTTTTTGCCCGTCTAAGGCAAAAGGATCTTGGTCCAGTCAATGGTAGGCGTGGCCTTCTCCTTTGGATGTGGAGTAGGCTGCCTGTCTCTGACTGACTTTCTCCTCTTAGCTTGAGGAGTCTTCTTGGCCGACTAACCCTTTCTAGAGCCAGTTATCCTCTTGTGGATCAGGTCCTTGATTTCACCCTTGAAACTTGAGTTCGTCTCGGGTGACTAGAGCCTGACCCCTTTCCATCTGGGTATTCCCAGGCGGTGGTCCAGTAGACTTGCTGGGACCAGCTTCATTGTTGCTCCGCTCCAGTCTATCTCTGGGACGGATGCGCTTAGAGATGAGTGACCCATCAGGAGCCACATGGGTTTCGACTTCACATCCGTTGTTTGTATCATGGTCTGTATGGACCTCCCCATCGACTGTAGGCTGATTGGGGTCAGGTGGTGGTACAGAATCTTTAACCATCTAAGAGGTACTCTCCCCACCGACGGCGCCAAATGTTTTGGGTGTTTCTTTTGGTCCCTTTGGAGAGTTACGTCACCAAGACTGGTCCAGCGCGGTCTGTACCTGCAAAACACGGAGACTCCGGTTGGTAGGAGCTCAGCCTCCGACAATCAAGTTAGTACTGGTCGTAGAAGATGAAAAGGTGCAGAAAAGGTAAAAGTGATATCTTCTCGGATACCAAGATCAGGTGTTTTTCTCTGATGTGAGAGAATATAGGGTAGCTGTAAAAATGAATTTGTCCCATAAATGGGGGAAATCTCCCTATTTATAGGGTCATTGGGAAAAGTGTCCTTTCTTAGGTCATTCTGACCTAAGTTTAGTGGGTTGCGCCATATTACGGCTTTCTTGGGATTTGGGCCAGGAAGGCAGCCTTTTCTCCCATTTGTTTGGAGGGACACGTGACATTAGGCAATTGATCCATTTGGATCTCTCATGGGTTGACACATGTCAACTTCTGATAGGGTCACGCGTCTTGGGTAATATTACCCAAAACACTATGGGTACAAATTAATTTTAATTTGAATTTTTTTTTCTTTTTAAAAAATATTTTTCTTTTGACAAATTAAAATTGCATATGATTGAATTAACATTTTTCATTACATAATTTGTAAACCGTAAATGGCACGGGACTTAAACAAGTGTTAACTATTGTATAGTATTATAATATCAAATATCTATAATTTCTGTAAATATATTTTTAAAGATATACATCTTAAAGATCTTGCAAAGTCAAAATGAGACTACCAAATTTAAACGGAGGGAATATTACAAACGTGCCAATGAAAGTTTATGTGCTACATGGCACTCCCCTCTCATGCAAATGTTCAATGCATATGTTAGCTTTTCAATTAAAAACTCGAGAATAGTTACTACAAGGTTTTGAACACATGATCTATAGAATGAAAAATGAAGATATATTCATCTATCAATCCACCATTACATCAACCAAGCTAAGCTTGGTCCAATGGAAAGGAGATCACCTTCTAACCATTACCATACCTTCGAGCCGTGATAGCCCGCTACCCGGAAGCAATGATACCGAGAGCAAAAATATAATTTCACGTAAAAGCTTCGACAGTAATTACTATGTCGTAAAAATAATAGTATAAAAATCCACAATAATAGTATAAAAGCAACATTAAAAGTATAGTAATAATAAATAACAATATAATTAGAAACTGAAAATAATTTTGTTAAAACTATAGTATTTAAAGCAAACCCACAAACATTCTTGAAAATCAAATACATATAAACTCATATTGGATATGTTATAGTTGTATACAAATTAACAATAACAGTACATAAATCAACAATAATAGAATAAAAATAAAAAGTTACACTATTTGATCAACAATAGCTACCACCAACAATCAATTTGCGTCATAGTCTTTAACACCCCCCCCCCCCCCAACACAACAACATCTAAACTCAACTTATGTAAAGAAGCTTGCAAATTTAAGGGAGATGGATCTGAGCTCACTAGCTTTGTTTATGAACATGGAACAAATGTCAGTTTCCATAAATATTAGTACACTAAGCTTTGTTTACGAACATGGAATTAACAAAGCCAAAGAAGGAAACCGACATATATAGCTATTATGCTCACTGGCCAAATAATATATAATACTATTATTCAATAAAAAAAATAAAATAAAAAAATAAAAAAACTACCTGGTATTGTCGCTCTCGAGTAGTGGGCGAACATTTCTCCCTTACCTTCCCCCCACTCTTCCAAATTGTCTAGCCCATGTTAAGTGGTTTAAAATGAAAGACTTTAAAATATTATTATTATTATTATATATTTTTATAATATTTACTAGATAAAAGCCCATGCAATGCAAAAAAATTTTTTTTTTTTTTTTTTTACATTTCATTTTGTATATTTTTTGTAATTTCTTAATATCTAACAATTTTTTTTTTTTGTTTTTTTTCTATTCTAATTTTTTAACATAATTTAATGTAAGAAAAATTCTTAAGTGTTTAAAATATTTTATTCATTATTAGTTTCATAGATAGAACTTTAATTTATTAAATTGAAATAAATTACGAAAATATTATCTTTTTTGAAACAAAAAAGATAATATGTTCATAATTTATTATCTCATTCATTAGACAATTAGATAAAACCGTTAAAATCAAATGGTATTTTTTAATTTATAAATAGCTTTAAAATATTTAAATACTAATAAAATGGTTTTTTTTTTTTGTTTTATTTAATAATATAAGTCATAAATTCTTATTTCTTGCTTTTTTTACTTGTTTAATTCTCAAATCTAATTTTTATTGGTCAAATTTTTATAAGTCCAAATAATACTTTTTCTTATGTGACGTGCCATGCACAGTTTAATTTTTTTATGTATTTTTTGTATATTTCTTGTGATATCTTAATCTCTACAACCTTTTATTTTTATCTATTTAAAGTTTTTTGTCTTAAATTATAAGTTTTAAATTTTTTTTATGAAAATATAATCTCATTTATATAAAACCATTAATATCAAAATAAAATTTATATATTTTAAAAAATTTAAATCATAATATCGAAATATAATTTTTAGCTTTTTAAAAAATTTAAAAATTTAAATCCAAATATTTAAAGATAATTTTAAGTTCTTTTATTATCTAAAGATAATAAATCATAAAGATCCTAAATCACTATTCATCATTTTTAGCTAGGCAAAATTCTTAAATCTCATCTGTCACTTTTGCTTAGGTGGCTAGTAAATTTTTTTAATTTTAAAATAAAATACATTAGAATTCAGGTTAAATAATGTTAATTTCATCTACAGATTTTTTTTAAGATTACTTAACTCTCATAAAAAGATAATATTCTTAATTAAAGCATATAATATTCTTGACATTTATATTAAATAAATCAATATATTCACCAAGTAAATTGTTGCAAAAATGAACTAAAAATTGTAATTGTATAAAATCAAATATATACATTGAAATTTTTCCATTGTCCCTTCATTCAATTTTGGACAAAAGTGTTGAACAAAGATGGCTTTAATTGAACGTAATCACCATGTAATTAAAAATAAAGAAATAAGTTAATTTAATAACTTTATTAAGTCACCTAAATCACAAATTTTGCTTTTGTTCATAAAATAAATTAATAAAAATTAAAAAAAAATAAAGAGGTTTATGAAAATTTTTATTAATGTATACAAATATACAATTTATAAAAATACCTATTCTTCAATAGGACCATATCCAAACTAATTATATTAATAAATTATCTTGTTTGCGGAAGGTTTAGTACGTCAAACAGGCTAGAAAATCATACCTTGATTTTCCAACTATTTTTGGTCGAATTTAATTCTCGGATTAAGTTAGATAATTAGATGTGCATATGAAAACAAAATCAGATCAGTAAACAAGACATAAAAAAAATAAAAAATAAAAACAATCATTACGTCCCATAATAAGCCCAATGTAAGTAATAATTACAAATGCATGTAAAATGTAAGTAATAATTACAAATGTAAATTTAAATATGAATTCTAAAAATTAAGCTAAGAATTACCCAACGATTGATGATCTAAAATTGACACAAAATTAATAACACAAAATTCACTTTATGTGGATTTGTATTGATACGAAATTTTGCTGGTGTCGTATGATGCATCATTTTATAATGGTAACTATCACAAATTTTAATTTTATCATTTTTTTAAAATTTATTTTAATTTTAATTTATTCATAATTAAGGTACAAATTTTTTTTTATCATAAACGCTATCAAAATTTATCTTACAGTGTACTTATTTTTAATATTTTTTTACCATTAGTTCATAAGATAAATTCCTTTCAAAAAAAATAAAGATAATTTTATTTGTTGTTTTAATTTACGTGGCATTAAAATTTTAGATATTAAATATAATTGGTTAATTTTATTTTGGTAGCGACATAATTTTTTATCATTCGTCACTTTTTCTTAGGTGGTGAATGAATTTTTTAATTCTAAAATAAAATACAAATCTAATTTTTAATTAGTCGAAATAATATCTTTGCGTATGTGGTGTGCCAAATGCTGTTGAAAAAATGTCTACTTCATTTATATACTAGTTTTGCGCCCGGGCGATGCCCGAATGGTTGTTAATAGTATAGGATAAACTTTTTGGATTGGATGTTATATATGGTCGTATAAAACTTTTTGATAATGCAGGATATTTAGATATACTGAACTAAAATATATATTATTGAATTGAAATTATTTTTACTGAACTAAAAGTATTTTTATCAAATCTAAAATTATTTTTTCAATCAAATATATTATAAATGGATCCTATTTTAAAGAATTTTTTAAAACAAATTTTATAATGGAAAGTATCGAATTATAGGATATTTATTAAAAGTTATGATTAATTTTGTATGTATAAAATATTAGAAATATATTGAAAATAAAACTCTATACAACATTTTTATCATTAAAAATCTATCCAAACTTTGCTTACTTATTATCATCATATGTGTCACAATAATACCTATTTGTCACCTACGTGGCGTGACACTTGGCGAAAAACTGGAATGCCACGTGTCGCAGTCTCGTGGTCTGGTTGCGTGACCGGTGTTATATATTAGTGATATGATTGATATTAGATTAGATTACTCTGCAATTAATTATGCCTCCACCACATATATAATAATAACAAGAAAGTTTTTATATTATTTTTTACCCTACACCTTATGGTAATGATATATTTTTCTTTTAAAAAAAAAAAAAAGGTTTTCAAATATCAATACAGACACCAGGAATGATATGTATTATTTCCTGTTACAATTTTTTCCCTCCAAAACCCCCTCCTTATTTTTTTTTCTTTTTTTAAGAAATCTCATTAATTGCCTACTATAAGTTATACACAAAATATTCACCAAATTATATAATATAATTGTGATTATATTGAGTTATATACTTTCCATTTCTGTAATTAATATTTTCCATTCTATGTAATTTTAGACTACATATCTAATGTAATTTAAATAAATATAGAATTTTCAAAATTTTACTATACAAATCTAAAGTAAAATTAAATTAACTTATATCAAAAAATATAAATCTAAAAGTTAAAAAAAAAAAATTTCCAAGGAAAATTTATGCTAAATTTATATAATAATAATTAAAGATTTTGGTGAATACGACGAGTAAAACATGTACTTCGCATTAGATTGTAGCTACTGAAGCGGAAGATATGACAAGTATATTTTTTAGTTTTTTTTCTCTACGGGAGATTTTAAAAAAAAAAAAGAATGAGTCAACTTCTCTTATATAGTTATGTGAAGCAATATTCATTTATTTTTCAATTAATAAAATGAAATTATAAAAATAAAAAATAATAAAAATAAAAATAAAAATAAAAATAAAAACAAATAACTTAAAATACTATTCAAATTACGTTCCTTTATTTTTGTATTGACTATTAGTAAATGAACCCCTTATTACTAATTGAATTATCTTTGTTTTTTCACACAGTGTTCTAATAATTTGATTTATAAACCACGCATCGCACGGACACTATGCTAGTTATGCAATTATTTTCACATCATAACTAAAAGTTTTTCTCATAAATAATAAAATAATGAAAAATAACAACCAGAGGACACATTAAGGATACACACTAATTATAATTTAAAACAATTACTCTCTCTCTCTCTCCATAAAACTTTTACAAAAATCGGATGTACAATAATTATTGTACATCCATTATAAAAATAGCCTAAAGTGATCAAAAGTTACCCCTGAAATGAATAAAAGTTACCCCAATATGCATATACGTAACCCAATGCAACTTAAATTATCTACGCTTTATTAGTAAAGAATCACATTTTAAATGACAAAATCAATTATTAGTGATTGAATGTTATTAAATTACCTTCCGCAGACTTATTTTAGTTGTCAAATTTCAACTTATAATGTCCTACTTCGTATTACGTTAGTCAAGCTTTCAACAACAATAAAATCATTTGATGTGCCCCTAAATTCAATCTTAATTGGTCAAAAGTTAATCTAAATGTTGAGATGCATCACATTAAATAATGTTCTCTTCATTTATTTTTTTTTCCTTTTCCTTGAGTATTCCAACTTGGAGAGATGAATTTGTCAACTGACATTGCTAAATCAAATCACACCAATATGAAAAAAAAAAAAAAAAAAAAAAAAAAAAAAAAAAAAAAAAAAAACAAATCAAATCTTCAAATTTACTGAAGCACACAAGATTTGCTCGAGGTTTGATCAAATGTTCAAATTTAAAGCACACAAGATTTGCTCGAGTGAAACGGCTAAGACCACCAGAGTAATCGGTTAGTCAGATGAATCTGAAGGAGTAATTATTTACAGTGCCAGAAAACATGGTAAGAGTACCTAGATGCTGACCAGATCACACAAAATGTATTTTACAAAATAACAAGGCTAGTCCTTAAGTAAGAAGAGTGACTACAAACTGAAAGCTAGTTTCCCCAACCTTCGGCATCACTACTATAGTCAGACTATTAATTTCCCCAAGATGATCCTCCACCTTGACCTGCATTCTTTAGATATATCATTACCCCACTACTATAGTCAGACTATTAACTTCCCCAAGATGATCCACCTTGACCTGCATTCTTAGATATATCATTACCCCACTACTATAGTCAGACTATTAATTTCCCCAAGATGATCCACCTTGACCTGCATTCTTAGATATATCATTACCCCAGCCGCTTTTTTGATTATTGCCTCCACTACCCCAAGATGAACCACCTCCACCTGCCTTATTCCCATCCTTTTCTTCTGCTTCATTACCATTGCCCCAGCCCTTGCTACTGCCTCCTGTGCTATTGTCAACAATTGTTTTATCACTGCTCCCGCCTCCCCATGATGATCCGCCTGCACTTGGTTCATCACTGCTTCTGCCTCCCCAAGACGATCCGCCTGCACTTGGTTTATCACTGCTCTTGCCTCCCCAAGACGATCCGCCGGCACTTGGTTCATCACTGCTTCCGCCTCCCCAAGATGATCTGCCTGCACTTGGTTTATCACAGCTCTTGTCTCCCCAAGATGATCCACCTGCACTTGGTTTATCACTGCTCTTGCCTCCCCAAGATGATCCGCCTGCATTTGGTTCATCACTGCTTCTGCCTCCCCAAGACGATCCGCCACTGCTTCTGCCTCCCCAAGACGATCCGCCTGCACTTGGTTTATCACTGCTCTTGCCTCCCCAAGATGATCCGCCTGCACTTGGTTCATCACTGCTTCTGCCTCCCCAAGACGATCCGCCTGCACTTGGTTTACCACTGCTCTTTACTCCCCAAGATGATCCTCCTGCAATCAGTTCATCAATGCTTCTGTCACCCCAAGACGATCCGCCTGCACTTGGTTTATCACTGCTCTTGTCTCCCCAAGATGATCCACCTTCACTTGGTTTCCCCCATCCTTTATCTTCCCTACCAGTATTAAATCCTTTGCTCCAACTACTTTTATCTCCACTTGTTTTATCACCACTTCCAGCTCCCCAAGAACTACCTACACCTGGCTTTCCCCATCCACTGTCTTCCCCACCCCCATTAGTACCCCCTCCTCTGCTCCAACCGCGTTTATCTCCACCTGTTTTATCGTCACTACCACCTCCCCAAGATGAACCACCTTGACCTTCATTTTTCCAGCTTGGAAATTGCCCTCGACCACCTGATCTACCACCACCACCTCTACCAGATTGATCACGGCCTCCACGGAAACCTCTGCCTCCTCTTCTCCCACCTGATCCTTGCCCCCAACCAGGCTCTTGATCACTTTCAGAGTTCCTCGAGGCACCATTCCAACCAGTTTGTATAGAACTTCTGCAAATGGAGAAACAGATCAATTATCACTTTAATTTAAAGAATGTGTCAAGAATATAGTGTAAGATAAGGGAAAAAAAAAAAAAAAAAAAAAAAAGGAACCTACAAAATCAAGCAAGAGAACAAAGCTTGATGCAAAAAATTATTTTCTAAACAAGGGTGAAAACAAGATCCACAAGTGCCAATGAAAAAGAAAAAAAAAAAAAAAAAGGCCGGCACATTTTCTCCAAACATTTTGTCTAGGTATTTGAACCAAACACAGAAAGGAATGCAACTAGCAAAAGTGTAACACAGGCAAGGGAGAGGGGTAATTGAAAAACTTAAGGTCCAAAAAATTATTTTATCTCAATTACACATAGAGTAGCATAGAATCACTTTCCAAAAACAGGGAACTAGACATCATAGATGACACCACAGGTAAGAGAAAGATCATACACCATCAATAGTAGCATATAAAATGGGATCTCAGATCTATTGGCTATCCAAATTAACGCAAAAACAAAGCCCAATATTCCATAGACATCCAAAATCCAGCGAGTCAACCATGCTAAAATTTCTTATCAATTCATGCAGAAGAAAAACATTGTTATAAACAGCCAGCAAAAGAAATGCAAAATTTCCAGGTCCTACTCATATCATACAGCATTTTCAAAAGTAAAACATTAGCTAAAATTTAATTGGATTCAGATAAGGAAAGGGCATTAAATTTAAACTAAGATATTAAACAAATTATAAAGATATCACATACTTTTCTGAAGACCAGCCACCACCATTCTTATCAGGTTCGTTCGACTTATTCCACCCTTTGCAGCCATCCCCCTTGTTGTCACTCCAGCTTTTGCCCTTGTCCCAACTACTTGCCAGTCCATCATTCTCTACAGATGAATTTCCCCAAGATGGCCCAGGCTGGTCCTTCCAGCCTTTGTTTCCAGAAGCATAATTATCTTGATTGTCATTACCAAATCCAGAAAATTGATCTTTGTCAAATGATCTTCCTCTTCCTCTTCCAAATTGATCACGGCCACGACCCCTCCCACTTGGACCACGGCCCCTGTTAAATCCTCTATTATCCTCAAAGTTCTTTGCTTGCCCCCAGGAGTCATTCCCACCTTTATTATCAGCACCAAATCCTCTGCTCCAACTGCCCCCTGCACCATCTCCACCACTCTTCCACCCAGCAGAAACCCTCCCACAAGTATCTGTATTTAACTCTTGTGAGTTTGTAAAACCCCCAGAACTAGCCCCCCATCCTTTGTTATCACAGGATGGATTACTAGCAGAGCTTCCCCATCCATTTCCTCTGTTTGAATTACCCTGGTCGCCCTTCTTATCTACCACTTTTCCCCAAGGATCCTCAGACGGAACAGATACATTTTGCCCTTCTTTTTGGCCCCAGCCTGTATTTGTTTCAGCCAAATCCACAGCTTGAGACTGCGAAACAGCTGCTGAGCTACCCCATCCGCTGATCTTACTTAATGTATTCTTTGTGCCCCACCCATCTGCTGCTTTACCCCAAGAATCTTCAGCTGGAGCACTAGGGCACTTAGGTTCAGCTGATGCAACCCCACCTGCTTTACCAAGGCTCGGTTCACCGGATTCCGAACCATTGCCCCAAGATGCACTTTTTGTACATGTTTTCTGTTTACCCCAGCCAGAAGATCCAGGGTCACCAGATGAACCAATATTATTCCAACCTCCTTGCTCATCAGTACGTTTTCCACTGTCCCAAGAATCAGGCTGGCCCTTCTCAGCACTTTGACTCGACCAACCACTAGCATTTGCATTTTTTTGTCCCTGCATCCATGGGTCAGTCTCATTATCTGGTTTTTCTTGACTTGAACTGCATCCACCAACGCTCCATGAGTTTCCATGATCTCCAACAGGGGCTTTTCCTTTCCCCCAACCAACAGCTTTTTCATCACTGACAGCAACTTTACTAAGCCAAGCAGTGTCTTCTACATTTTTAGATTAAATAAGAAAAGTAAGAAATGGTATGGCTATGTTTAGCTCACATAAATTCATGATCTTAATACTTGTTAAAGATAAAATCAGTCAGGAAAAAAAAAAATTGATTACCAGCAGAAGAAGGTAGATCATTTGCAGCAGTACCTGCTTGAAGCTGCATTCACCAAAAGAAACATGGGCTCACTTAAAGAAATAGCATAAGCGCAGACAATGAATTATCAAAAGCTTCATTATTTATTTTTTAGGGTGGAGGCTGATGAGATGCATGTTAGGAAGAGAATAGCGTAAATCCACATGCAATGCAAACTAAATAAATAAATAAAGAAGGAACAATTAACCAACCGAAGCACCCGAGGACGGAAAGGCAGGCCAAGCACTCCTGCACACATAAATCAAAATCATCAACAATAATCATTAAGTCAGTCACTAAAACATTAAACAGCAGAAGAAAACATACACCAAAAGGATGTAGACAAGGATATGGAAGTTCCTATCAACACCAGCTTCTAACAGGCATTGTATATTTGCATATAAAATAATGGTTAAGCAGGTGCAAAAGCAAGCAAACATAATGTCATGCCCCGTAAACATTGTCACAATCTAGAATAGAGATTTTATATCAGCTCTCCCCTCCCCCCCCCCCCCCCCCAAAAAAAAAAAAAAAAAAAAAAAAAAAAAAAAAAAAAAAAAAAGAGCACTATCTAACCATAATAATCAATTACAACACTTCCTACAATGCAATGAAAGTGACACCATTCCACAAATCTCCTTACCATTTGGTCCAGACTATAAAACAACAATAACATAAAATATATTGCTACTGTTGAGAGACGATCTTTTTCATTGACACATGATAAAAGAGGAAAAGAAACATTGACAAAGCAGGCCGTTTAGTAAATATATACCACCAGGTTCCATGAACAGTTTTATCTGAAGTACTTTGGTGTGCCTCCTGAGTGAAGAGAACGGTGTTGTTAGGAAATCTTAAGGTTACCCAGCTTAGTTGGCAATGGGAAGACCATAATGCAGAAAAAAGCAAAAGAGCAGCCAGCCAGACTGGTTGAATGGTAACTAAAGGCTAAAGAAAGAGATACCATTCAGAACCTGTTTCGGTTGTTAAATCTAATGAAATCTACCTTAATTATATTTTAATAGATTTTGTAAATATGTGCCTAAATTGTTTTCAGAGTTTATGCTTCAGATTCAAGAACATACTAATTTAAGTTTAGAGTAACAATTTGCTGTTGCAGTAGTAGTACTCTACTGTCACCTAAAATTTCGGTGTGCCAGATATTGGAAATCATAAGCTACCCAGCTTAGGTATGAGCATAAGGTAGCAAAGGGAAGACCATAACACAGAAAGAAGCAAAATAACAATAAGACTGTTTAACTGTAACTAGAGCCTAAGGAAATAGAATCCATTCAGAACCTGTTCAGTGGTTAATTCTAATGGATTCTACCTTAATTATATTTTTATAGATTTCATAAATATGTGCTTAAATTATTTCTGAGTTTATGGTTCTGTTCAAGGACATATTTTTTTAGTTAAGATTAACAATTCACTGTTGTACTCTACTTTCACCTAAAAACCTCAGTGCACCATATATTGGGAGCTTCATAACATAGTAGCTGATAACATTCTTAGGTTCTTCCAGAAACATTTGAGCTGACTGCTGCAGCATTTGCAGCATCATAATTTCAGCAGCTACATGGGTCATATTATTTAGAGTTTCGACAGCAACAACAACAATACCAAGAACTGAACAGCTGTAGTGCTGTTCAAGGCTTTGTCAAGGGCAAGAAGGCTCATGATCACAAGAAGAATGGCAGGGTACAAGGAAACAAATGTCTCAGGTTAGCCATGACAGCTGAAAAGGGGACCAACAGAGTGTCAGCTAAGTTCAACAATAGCAATTAATGGTTCAGATATTACTGGTGTACTGGATAGTACCTCACCAGTTGAGGAGAAGGATGAGCAGCAGGGAAGATAAACCGAAACTGTTGAGAAATATGTACTCCTTTGTTTTATTATATCCCTACCTTTATAGTTTCCTGGTTAAAAATAGTCTGCTCAATTTATAAAAAAAAAAAACATTTATCTACCTTGTCTAAACAACTAAAATAAACTTATAATTTTTCCGTGTTGGGTTAAATTACCCCAATGTTCTTGCTATGCACTCTCTTTATTCTAAATCCCATGTGACCTACCAACCATCAAGGACAATTCAGTAAAAGAAAAAAAGATGTTAAAATTAACATGCACATAACAGAGCAAGGAAGATCGAAGGAAGTGTATACCACCATTTAGGAATAGAGAACACCTCAATTACACTACCCGTATAGAGAAAGAGCATACCTTTCACTTGACATCCCTCCAACATTCCAACCATCACCAATTGTTGAACTGCTAGCTTGTGATAACCAATCTTCAAATTTAAACAAAAAAATTCGATATCAGTTTCCAATGCCTAGAACACAAACATCAATAAGAAGTCATGGAAAGGGTGCTCCTTAAAGTCAAATTTCAATATCATGGAAAGGGTGCAACAATATCAATACTGGTAATCAAGCTCATTTTTGCATTCTTAAAAAAAAGAAAGAAAGAAAAAGAAAAAAAGAAAGAGCTCATTTTTGCACTTTGAATTTTTGAAAACACACAGATTAAACTTGCCCAAAATAAGATACAAACAGTGTGCAACAGATGTATCTTTATCTGAATTTCTCAGCACCATACCCAAAAATTTCAAAATGGTGAAACAAAGTAGAAACAAGAGGCAGATTTTGAGACAGAAAACTGCCATACAGAAGCTGCAGTTTGGTTTCCAAAATCATTTCTTTTCTCTCTTTCAGAATTTCTGGTCAATCAACAAGGTTTCGTTTTGTTAGGAGGGTCTAATTATAACAATAATGCAATGACTACACTTAAATCATCTGGAGGATGTCTTTGAAGCAAGTATTGAACCTACTACCAATATTCTGGACTAAAAATTTTTTAAATTCTTTGAACACCTCTTTCTAGATATATCCATCTGCAAGATGTATTTGGAGTGATGTTGACATACCTATTTAACCAAGGAGCAAAGATAGAAAAGAGAATAATAGAAGAATCCAGTAGGGAGGATGGAAGGGCAGAAAAAAAACAAAAAACAAAATGAAAATTGGACGTAAGCCCAGCATAATAGCCAAAACATCTTATAAATCATCTTAAACTTCCTCTATAAAAGAATCCTTAAGGGCTGCCTTCGAAATGTTCAAAACGAACTAGAAATTCAGAAAAGTAAATTGATTATATTGGGTACATGCAATATCCCGTAACTGCAAACAAAAAGAAAGTGTAGCAGATTCCTACCGTTCGTGTTGCCTTCAGTGCCAAGTAAATCGAATGGTTTAAATGGAGAACTCGTTTCTGGATGATCCCTGTCACCAAAATTAATCATCAGAGCATGTTACAGCCAACTATACAAAAATCTGCAACTTAGAAAGAAGTATACCCAATTGCTGAGGCAGAATTCTTTCCACGAACCTCAGAAAGATGCTCTCGTTTAACTGTAGAACATTAGCCTCCATAAGGTACCCTTACAGTGTATAAAAGAAATACAAGAGCCAGTATGGACAAACCTGTAAGAACCTTATGTTTGGAATCCAGTTTCACAGTGACATCAGAATAACGAACGGCTAAGACACGGCAGAGATATCCCTTTAAGGGACCAATTCGAATTCTTACTGACTGGCCAACAGAGAATAATCCATCTTTTTCGGTTTGATCTGCTGCAGTAAAGAACCCAAGTATAAAATAAGGTCAAAAGGAAAGAGATACAATTTAACTTCAAGCATACAGCTCACATGCATACCATCAGCATTATTTCCTCTCTGCCATGGTTTTTGAGGAGACAAAGGTGATTTAGGAGAGGAAGGAACATCTTCAAAACACGATGGCCCTCCTTCATCCTGTATGAGATCAAAACATCAACAAAATTGCACATCAGAAAACAAATAAAACATAAGGATGAACAGAAACTGCCCAATACCTTTCCAAGACAAGCAGTGACAGAATGCTTCACTTTCTCAGTCATCTGGGATTTTGTGCAGAAATAAGCATTATCCAAGTCATCTTCATCATATAAAAAAATGACCCCCCTGTAAACTTGCTTCACAATTCCCTGCCGTCCCTGCAACAAGGATAAAAGAAACTTAAATGAAATAAGCATATATATCGGCAATCTACACTTTGCATCTGTTATAGATAGAACAGAACCTTGATGGGTCCCTCTACAATTCTGACAGTGTCATTTGTTGATATTGTCTTCATACGATAATCTAAAGCTGTAAATTTCTTCTCTAGAGGCACATACTTCAAATCTTTTTGTCCTAGATTCAATGTCGCCGGTCCTTCTAAACCCTCTTTTAAAATCTAAAATAGACAATGACAAATCAGAAACAGGCAAACCTGCACTATTTATTGACCCCTGCCCCCCCCCCCCCCCCCCCAATAACCACCACCACCCAAAAAACAGTTTTTAAAAAATTAATAAACCTTGTAGCTCTCATCCTTCTCTATGCCTACAACCATACCAAAATCTCTTTTCCTGCCAAACATGAAAACAAAACAATGAATTTATTGTGATACAAAGCAAAGCAGCCAAGATAGAGCCAGAAGGTCTGAAAAATATGGCTCACCCAAAATGAACAAGATCATGGACTTCAAAGCTAGATTGCTCATGAGATCCAGATGAACACTCTCCTTTACCACCTCCCTTACCACCTCCTTTATCAATATTCACGATTGACTTTTTCTTTGGCTCTCCATAAAGTTGTGAAAGCCACTCCAGATTACCAGAATCATCATTGCTGGAAATCGTGAACTTCTGAAGTTCATCTTCTGTGGGATTAATACCCCAAAAACTCAAAGAATCAATGGATACTTTCTTATACAAAAACCCATCTTTCAGCATCAGGCTATCAAGAAATTCAAACATTTTTCCAGTGTCGCGATCACGCCTGTATTGTATGAGAGGTCGAAACTCCCTAAGGAGGCCAAAAGTCAACGTAAAATTAACAAAAGCAGCCCCATAAAATAAATAAATAAATAAATAAAAATGGACCATGCAAACTAAACAGCTACGACAAAAGGAGAGATATCAATTACTCCAGATCACTCGAGTTTATCAATCTTGCTGCTGGTACAGTTCCCTTGGTTCTCTTCGAATTTGCACCACCACCCTGTATAACAAAATATAAATAAAAAATAAAAAAAATAAATAAACTATCAAACTTAATGCAATACAAGAGTCCATTAACATATATACCTTTGAAAATCATAATAAATAACCTGTTCAACCAATACTAAGTAACAGAACTTGTAATAACAAACTTCTTATAAAGGACTTGGGACATCCACAAGAATACATAGTTTAAAGGGCATCCCATGCACATTACAACTTTCACACAAGAAACCAATGATATTTTACAGCAGAAGATAAATGGTATGTAGCCTATAGCACGGAAAAACATATGTTTGAGTCTTTGTAATATAGTACTACTACAGTACTACCTCAACATCACAATCTTGTTAACATATTCTGTTTTTGTCTGTTTCATAACTTTCTTAGATATCTACTTATTATTCCATTGATTGGCAAACCCATAACACTACTACGTTACCCCAAACCCCACATAATTTTCACCTTTCCACTCATTCTCCTTACTTTATCCACCTATTTTTTACACCTACCCACAATTACACTCTCTTACTTCATCCACCTACCCACCTTATTACACTCTCTTACTTTATCCACCTTTGTATTACACCCACCCGCCTTTTTACAATCTCTCTCCTTTGCCTAAAATATTGTGCAAGCTAATAATGCTAAGAGCATTTTGAAACAAAGGTAGTATATTAAAATCTATGGCTCCATTGAAGTTAGGCTTTTATCTTATCCTTGTAATAAGAAAGAGATGTTTACATAGAGTCCATAGTACAATGCATAATAATTTCCTAATGCTTCACAGCATAATAATTTAATTGATCTACTACACTTACGTCCAATAGCTGCTAATGATTAGTAATTTTTAGGGTAAATGAGCTTGAATGTATATAAATCAAAGAAAATTGCAAGCACACTGTACTTTAGCAAATGTGTCTCAAAGTTACAATAGCTAGTCATGTTCTTCATATTTAACATATTAGTTGGCATACACAATATACTTGAAGAATGATAACTAGCTAGGGTCTCAAAATACATTAAAGGTTTTCTCAACTATATGACATGAATAACAACCTCCTCCTTGTTTACTTTATGTCCCTTTAAAGACCATAAAAAACTGGAGGATGAACAAAGTAATTGAACTTATTATTAAAAGTCTTTAAGATAAAGAATAGATAGAGAGATTCTTTTTAGGATGATTCAAGCCACACTCATTCAGTGTTTCCTTTCTTGTATCCAATTTTATTATGTCCCCTTTCAGGGTGCCCATAAATGTGAAAAAGACTAGGATATTAAAATAAATTATGATAACCTTTCCACACTGTAATGACTTTTTACAAATTGAAGCACTCAAAACAACCCATAAACCCTAACTAGCAAAATTGCGGCCAATTTAACAACATAGTTCTCAAGTATAGTGCCCAGAAATTAAGTGACGACAAATTTCTTGAAATTAACATGACATATCCCCTAACCTTCTTTAGCTTTGTAACCATCTTCATGATTTCTAACCAGAAAAAGAAAGCAAGATTCACTAAAATAGTGGAATGTCAAACTAACTGCACAGAGATTGTAAACCTGACCACAGAAAATTCTACCTTCCCTGAAAATTCATGGTAATTGTAACACTCCAAATTTAAGAATGCAAAGTCTTATATTTCGTATATGGTTGAAATCATGAACATTGTTGCAGAAACACTTTCACACAGAGTGTGTATGTTTTCCACTGTCATGAGCTATTGAGCTCAAAATTCTTTACAATACAAAAATTTAATAATTTTTTAACCATGAAATGATAGCAGTGCATTCCAATTTTTTACAGCTTAAAAGCTCAAATTTTAAAATGAAGACAATGTAAAGCAGCCCATGATTAACAAGTAAAGAAAGATACAGAAATTACACGGGAACCAGTCATTAAGATAAATTTTCTCACATTGCAAAAGCAAGGACTTCATAGCATATCAACTAAGGGAAATGGCAGCTATATTGCTATAAGCATGCCTTCTGACTCACTTTGAACATTATTACATACGAGCATGAAATAACTGAGTCAAAATAATTTGCTAAGATGTGGAATGTCACGTGATGATTTCAAAAAGTACGCTATGATAAAATCTTGTCTTAAAATATAAGAATTACTAACATGTTGGAAGCCAAAATCATATAGTAAAGAAACTCGGATAGAAGACTAAGAATATTACATATTTTGCTGTAAGAGCCTGCAAATCAATTCTTGGGATCAACTTAACTGTTGCTCTTTTTCGCTCATTGTTGATAGCCACCACCTACAACAATATGAGTTCCATTTGAGAAGCAAATACTAGGACCTAATGTATGTTAGCAAGTTGTAATAAAAATCTACCAAACCTGTGCTAAGTCACCCCTGTAGATTCCATTCTTTACCCGTGCCCATGAACCCTCTTTGACTTCATGATACCTCTTTTTAACAACCAAGAGGTGACCAACTTCATTTGGTGGTACTGGTGTTACAAGGCTAAAGTATACATCAGCAAGCTGGTTACATGCCTAAAAATCCATTTACATGAAAATATTTTTAGACAAGAATGCACAGTTAGGCTAAATTGAAGAGAAAATAGGGCCACTTAAATAAAATTACCTCTGCTACATCAGACTGCCTTTCTGCTTCAACAAATACAAATCCTTTAATGTGCTCCACAGCAAATGCAGATATTATCTGCAGCTTTGTTCCTAAGACTTTCAAATCTACATACTTTTGAATCAGGCAAAACACGGTATTTTTTTCTCGCCCAACCTACATGTGGAGGAAAAGTAGTGTTCATAAAATTAAATTGTGCAAAATAGATGGAGACATAACAATGACATTTAGAGCACGTTTGGTAAGAGTACTTATTTGGTTGGAAACGGATTCAACTAAACCATTATCATTACTTTGTGTTTGGTTAGAAGGTTTAGGTAACATTTACCATTACCTAGGGATAAAGGTTTCCACCTAATTGTTACCTCTCTTACCCTTACCCTCCTCAAACAAAAAGAGATGAAGTTCCCCTCTCTTATTTGTTTTCTTTCCACTCCATTTCCAATATTCATACCAAATGCTCCCTTAAGTGATGAAATAAAATAAATATTTGAGAATAGCCATTTAATTTTGATGCCAAGAGAAAATCATACCTTACATTTGACCTTCCAGATGGTCGGTTCCCCAGAAGGCATAAGTTCACTATTGTCTACAGATCTTTTAGACTCATAATCATCTTCAGCATACCTAACATACCCCCTCCTATAACGCTCTGTTATCATTTTCTCCAGTTCATCACCACTCAACTCTTCTTCTTTAGGGATAAAAGGGACCTGGACAAATTTTCCAGGCTCACTTTTGACTTTAGGATCCTCAAAATAATCGGCCAAGAAATCTGGTCAATAACACAGAGCAGAGATATCAGATGGAATGGATTGCACAAAGAACCGATAAATATTCACACGCCAACAGGAACACATGTTTATGCTAATGTTTCTAAAATAGGAAAGAAACAATAATACTAACAATTAAAACACACAAATTTCATTGTAAAATTTTCATTAACTTAACCAACTACAGGAAACAAAGGCATTGAAATTTTGAATCATCCAAAAACACGTAAAAAAATTTTTTAAAAAAATCATAATAATGACAATAAAACAAGCAATTATGCACTACAGTTTAACAATAAAACCACCCAGATTTCTTGAACCTATTACAGTACAGATGGTGACCCTGAACCCCAAAATTCACGGAAAAGAGCTTCAAAAATGCTAAAAGATTAACACGACACCACCAAAATCACAAATAAAAATACCCCACCCAATTTTTTTCTATTTTAAACAAAATACCCACATTTCTCATTTTTCAACAAGCACCCACATGTCTTATTTTTCAACAAGCACCCACCCATATTTCTTATTTTTCAACAAGCACCCACATTTCTTTCTCTTTTTTTTTTTTTTTCGGAAGACGCACCCACATTCCATAATTTACAGGTTGAAGAACCACTTAAAAAAAAAAACATACAAATAAATAAAACCAACAAGCCATAAAATTTTGAAAATTTCAGGAACACCCAAAAACATTTATCCATAACTATGTAAGAAAAAAAAAACCCACCCAGATTCCAGAAAATTTTACATGCATAAACCCTTAAACCAAAATTGAGGTAAAGAAGATAAATGTATGTTATTTACACAAAATCAAGTTGATATGAAACCCTAAAAAGTGAAGTCTTTACAATTAGAAGAGAATCGGAAAATGAAAGAGAAATTAATCAAACCATCATCAAAAAAGTCATCGCTGCCGCTATCGCTGGCACCACCATCTTCAACGGCAGTGTCTTCGAAGAACTGTAGAATGCTGCGATTTCTCTTGCTTTTACCACCATTTCCGTCGTCTCGTTTTCTCTTTCCGAATGAATCGTTACCGTCGGCTATTCCCTTCCCTTTCGACGCCATTTCTGAGCAGTTCAAGAAGATAATGGCATGAGTAAGAGCAGACACTAGAGAGAAAGGGGAAAGAGAGAGGGATGTTTAGTGCGATCGGCTTCTGGGTCTTTGAATTTGTTTGAGGGGTTCGTATTATATGACAGGCCAATAAAAGGTAAATGTTATATTTATGCACTTTTGGTATCTTGCCTTTTAAATGTTATATTTATGCACTAATAGTTCTTAAACAAATACGGTCCCTAAATTATTATATTTATACACTTTTGGTATCTTGCCTTTCTCTTTTAGTCCCTCAATCATATATTTAGGGGTGAGCATGGATTGGATATCCGATCCGCCCAGTTTTGGATGAAATATCCGTATCCAAAAATTCTATAATTTAATGTCTATATCCGATATAAAAATGTTCGTTCGAAAATTTCGGATCGGATATCTCGGATATTCAATATTTGCCCTTTTTAATAATATTGTATAATATAATTAATAATTTAATGGTAACTTTTTAGAAAAAAAAAATTAAATTAATTCTGCAATCATTCTCTAAAAAATAAATAATTCATTGCCACTATTCAACAATAAAAAAAATCATTGCAACTACTTGAACAACCAGAACAAGAAGATTAAATATACTAGAAATTTTTAAAATACAACAAATAATTTTCACAAATTACAAAACAAATTTTTTTACAGAAATCTAAATACAAAACAAAGAAATAGTAGTTGTCATTGAAATGAAGTTCAGAAGAGGGTCGTCGTCGGTGTTGCGGGTTGGAAGCTCGAGGGTCGCGGTGTTACTGCGGTTGTTGATGGCGATGGTTGGAGGATCGAAGGAGAGAAGGAATGCTAGTGGTGCGGTGGGTTGCAGAGATTGAAGGAGGAGAAGGGGATTAAATAGAAGATCGAGAGAATGAGAGGAGAAAGAGGATGAAAGAGAAGCTAGTGATTTGAGAGGAGAGAGGGAGGGCATGGTTTTGTTTAAGGATTTTGTTGGTTTGGGTATTTGGGCTTTTGGAGGTATTTGGGTGTTTTTTCGGATATCCGATATCCGAATTTTTTTCTGATATTTGGATATCCGATCCGAAATCCAAAAATCCGAAATTTTCGCATCAAATATCCGATCCGAAAATGTTTTCGGATCAATTATCCTAAATTTTCGGATCGGGTGCGTATCGGATATAATGCCCCGTATTTTCATACGTATTTTCCTAATTAATTAATTAATTATCATTTCATCAAAAAGGGTATTTGAGTAAATTAACTTACTATTTGAATTTTATATCCAAAATGATATTTGAATTTTGGAACCAAAAATATTTTGAAACCTAATTATTATTTTTAGATTTTTGGATAAGCTTTATTATCCATTTATTTTATTTTAAAAATCAGATTATTTATATATTTCGGATATTTTAATTAAAGCAAAAACTATATTTTATTAATTATTTAAAAGGTCCGAAAATTCCCAAATTATGACTAGGTATTTCGGAATTTCTATGTATAGAAAATCTGATTTTCTTAGTTATTTTATTGGTGAATAATTGGCATTTATTTAATTAATTATTTTATACAATAAATATTATTTACATAATTATTTTTAATTCCTAAAAACTAGCAAAATAACTTCCTAAAATACTACAAGGAGGTCTGAAAATTTGAGCTAAGGAAGCTCAATATTTTCGACCCTCTTGGGTGATTTTTGGGGGAATTATTTTGGTAATTTGTATTTTTAAATATCTCCTTAAAATCTCTCATTTTCCTTAATTCTATTTTTCCATCTCCTTAATATTTGATCATCTTATTCTCTTGCCTTTTATTTCCCTTGATTATTCCCCAAGTAATCTCCCTTACCATATTATTTTTCATGACAACACACCTTCCATATTTTTATTATACACAATCACCTTAATATCAAAACTTTTCATATTTATCTATTCATTTCTCCAAGTATTTCCATAACTTTTTTTGCCATAATTCTTCCTACATTTTCCTACCATAATTCATGCCCATACTAGCCTATAAATACCCCTTATTTCATGATCAAACACTCACCCAAATTCTCTTATTTCTCTTCTCTTATTTTCTTTTCTTTTCTTTTCTTTTTCTCCTCCTTTTGTGCGCCACCACCACCGGCCACCTCAACCACCCACGGCTACCACCAGCAGCTGCCGCCAGTCACCAGCGCCGGCCACCCTTGCCGCCGCCTCTCCTCCTCTCTCTCCTTTCGTTTTCTATTTTTTCTTCTTCTCTTCTCTTATTTTATTAATTATAATTAATATGGAGGATTTATAAAAATTATTATGACTAGTTTTAATTAAATAAAATCAGATTTTTTATGATGTTTATGAGAGAATAATTTAAAAGATTCATGTACATATAGTTAGGGTTTTTTAATTTAATTGTTGTGATTATTTATTAAACTTATATTTGCATCAAGTTGAACCAATTTTATTAAAGAATAGTTCTTGGAAATAATTTTGGCTTTGTGCACTTGGATGAATTTATTTAAGTTGGACTTATAATTTTCATTTTTCTCATTAAATTAATTCTAAAATTAATTTGGAATTAATTAACTAATTAAGTCACATGAAATTCACCCGAGGTTTTGGCACGAAAACCAAGGCGAAACCACCCGTGGCTAGCCGGGCTGCACAGCAGCCCGCATGTGGCTGGCTGCATGGTGCATGCAACCGTGCGTAGCTGCTACCTGCCGACTAGCAGAATAGCGAGCCACGGGCAGCAAGCAAGCAGCAGCAGCAGCAGCTAGCTGTGCGCGCCATGCACGTTGCTGTGCGTGTGTGGGGTGTGCGTGGCATGTGTGCTGGTGCAAGCGTGAGCTTGTGCTTGTGATGCTTGGTGCATAAGGGAGGTTCGTGCATGTCTAGCCGAAGCTTGGTGCCTAGCAAACCAAGCATTGTTGCTTGGTGCTAGGCACACGAAAGCGTTGGGCTTTATTTTGCGTTTTGGTCGTTTTATTTATTCCAAATATTTTAATTATGATTATTAATTTTATTTAAAATTTTGGAGGTTAGGCCTCGGTTTTGAGCACCACTTGCAAAAATTTTATTTTGGCAAAATTTTGGGTTCACCGGCTCAATTAGTTGGATTAATTAAGATGGATGCGGAATTTAGTGGGAGCTTCAATTTTAATTGCGCTAAATTACATAATCGGTTAAACAACTTTTACTAGTTTTAAATAGGCGCGTTAATCGGATTAACAACCTAAATTAGTTACTAGTTTACGCGTGTTTGTGCATTGTTACTTGTTTATCGTTGTAAAATACATGGGCCATTCACAAATAGTAAATGGATGAATGGAATGTATATTCTCCCACAGGTTTTATAAAAATGGCAACTAGTGGGGCCCGATTAGGATAGAAAATAGGAACTTCGTTCCGTCATGTATTTTGTAAATTTAAATATGGTCTGCGAACCGTTGAGTATTTTTGTACCTTAATATTTAGATTAGTCCTAATTGAAGAAACTAGTATTTGCATTATTTTTGTCATGTCTTGAAGACGGAGGTTCTTGGAAGACAAAGTCATGAAGTTGCAAATGAAGACCCTTGAAGACTTGAAGACTCAAGGGGTCATGCTAGTTGCCAAATGCATCATTTATTTATATTTTCTATATATATTTATGATTATAAGATGCATGTTTAGGATTTCGAATGTTGCGATGAATAATTAAGTTCACTTAAATCAACCAACATAGAAACCCCAGGTCCGTAAAATATTCAGTAAAATTTGTCATTCTAAAACAACACTTACCGACCTATTGAGAGTAGTGATGGGCTACGCCAAAGCGAGGCATCATTATTTTTCCCTAGGATACGTAAGGCATACCTGGTATTCATGTTGGTTTTGGTTATACTCAACAATATGAATGCTGGAGTCCTAACATGTCGTGGCAAATTGGATAAATTGTTGAGAGAGCATTAGATGCGACAATTTATCTAACCAAGAGTGGCTTGGAGCCATTAGCAAAGTGTTGCTTACCTTAGAATATTGAGTGTTAAGACAAGCCAAAGCATGCTTAACTACTCATTGATTCTTTGGATCTTGGAATCGACTTATTCTCTCCAAATGGGGACAATTTAATGTGTGAATAAGACGTTTAAATAAGTTTGATTAATGTGCAAGATTTCAATCTTATTTAAGTATTATGAATGGTTTTTCATTTCAAATTCTATCAACTGTAAAATCATGTCTTCAACTAACAACGATAACAACCTAATGTGCCCGGAACGTCCCGGAAAGTTACCATTTTTATTGAACTTAGTAAACTTTAAGGAGTGGGAAGAATCCGAAAGACCCTCCGAAATTGCTACCTAGAGCACATTCTTGACATACCCATCCCGAGTTTCTACTCAAAAGTGGTTATGAGCGATAAGGCTCATGAGGAATGGAGTTGGGATTACAAAAGAGTCTCACGAATTATGGCGAACTCCATCCCATAACAATGGAAGGGGAAGTTCTCCAACTATTTTCCAGACATGCTCCTCAAAGCTCAAGAGGATATAGTCAATGTGAGGGTCACCAAGAGCATCAAAGGCAACTATGATGGTCTCGTGGAAGAAGTGACTAGGTAGGTCACTCTCCAACATGAAGATCAAGCCACCGCAAGAGGGTTTCCTAGTATGGGCACAAGTCTACAATGCTAGACTAAGACCCGAAATGCCACTTCGAGCTCACGTACTTCGAATGACAAGGCTATTTACTCACTTGGTGCTCATTGGCAAGCTAGTGGAGGATTAGCAAGCTGCTCACATGCTATTGAGTTCTCTCCACTCGGGCTATAACGCATTAAAGATGCGGATAACTGCCAATCGTGACAAACTCTCTTTGATGGAGGTTGTCAATGAGCTTCAATGGGCTGACCCTTGCGGAAATGATAGACCCAAGCTTGCTCTAAAGGCAAAGAAGAAGGAGTTCAAGAACAAGGCAAGAATGCGATGCTTCTATTGTAGTCGGCGAGGCCACTACAAGAGAGAATGCAGAATGTACCTAGAAGATGAGGCAAAGGGAAGAGAAATCTCTACCTCAGGCATCTTCTTTATAAACTACACTTGAATACAAGCAATTCATAAGGTATTAGATACCATTAATGACTCACTATATGCTCCTATTTCAGGAACTAAGTGAGAAGGGCTTACCAAGTGGATGTGGATATACAAGCGAAAAAAGAAGATAATATTTCCGGAAGTCTTGTAATCACATAGTTTGTCTTAACATAGAACTTGTTTAAGTTTTTGTTATCAACCATACGTTGATCTTTTGACGTTTGACGTCATTTTCGTTTTGATCACAAGACTGTTGTTTCAAAAGTCTTGTTTATATGTTTATGATATGACACATTTATCTAAAATGTGCTTTCATTAAACAAACAAGTTTATAATGTTAATAATACCACCAAGAAAGCTAAGACCATTGAGTCAAATTAGATGTACTAGTTGCACTGTCGTCTTGGCCACATTAACATCAAACGCATCAAGAAACTTGTACAGGAAGGTGTTCTTGACTCATTCGATTTACAATCGTTTGAGAATTGCGAAGGATGTTTATTAGGCAAGCTGATAACGCAGCCATTCTCCAAGTTAGGAAAAAGGGCAGGTGACTTGTTAGGCCTAATACACACCGATGTATGTGGGCCAATGAGCTCCACCACAAGAAATGGCTATCGATATTTTATCACCTTCACATACGACTATAGTAGATATGGCTATGTCTACCTTATGTCGCACAAATCTGAATCGTTTGAAAAGTCCAAAGAATTTCAGAGTGAAGTTGAAAATCATCTTAGCAAGAAAATCAAAGCCCTTTGATCGGATCGAGGTGGTGAATACTTGAGCCAAGAATTTAATGACCATCTGAAAGAAAAGGGTATACTTTCATAATTGACACCTCCAAGAACTCCATAATGGAGCGAATTATCCGAAAGGAGAAATCGAACCTTGTTGGACATGGTACAATCACCAATGGGTCTTAGTGATCTTTCTATCTCTTTCTAGGGACATGCACTTCTAACCGCGGCACTAACACTGAACCGTGCTCCATCAAAAGCTGTAGAAAAGACTTCATACGAGCTATGGACGAAGAAACCTCCAAGGTTGTCTTTTCTCAAGATATGGGGATGCGAAGCATATGTTAAGAAATTGATTTCTGACAAACTTCATCCCAAATCTGACAAGGTTTTCTCTGTGGGCTACCCAAAAGAAACCAAAGGGCACTACTTCTACAATAAATCCGAGAACAAAGTATTTATTGCTCGCGATAGTGTCTTTTTGGAGAAGGTACACCTTTCTAAAATGACAAGTGGGAGGAAAATCGAACTCGATAAAGTTCGAGAGGACGAGCAACAAAATCAAATTTGACAGTCAAAATGCTCAAACATCATTTGTTACCCTATGTAAAGTAAAATCGACAATGCAAATGCTCAGTCCGTTACCCTATGTAGGTCGTAGAGGTCGAGGTCTCAACCTGATAGGTATCTTGGTCTTGTATTAACCGAGAATCAGGACATCCTAGTAATGGATGGAGACGAACCGACAACCTACAAGCAAGCGATGGCGAGCACCAACATTGCTAAATGGCAAGAGGCCATGAGATCTGAAATGGATTCCATGTTTGAAAATCAAGTCTGGGACTTGGTTGACTTACCCGAAGGTTACACACCTATCGGATGTAAGTGGATTTTCAAATTGAAAACCGATAAAGATGGAAATGTATTTATTTACAAAGCTAGATTGGTAGCAAAAGGTTAAAGGCAAATTCATGGTATTGATTACGATGAAACCTTTTCTCCAGTCGCAATGCTTAAATCCGTTCGGATCCTCCTAGCGATTGCTGCATATTACAACTATGAAATATGGCAGATGGACGTCAAAACCGCCTTCCTCAATGGAATTTTAAAGAAACTGTGTATATGGCACAGCCTGAAGGTTTTGTCGACCAAAACAATGCAGGGAAAGTATGTAAGCTTAAAAGGTCCATTTATGGGCTAAAGCAAGCTAGCACAAGTTGGAATCTGCGATTCGATGAAGCCATCATTAAGTTTGGTTTTATCAAGAATCCAGATGAATCTTGTGTTTATAAGAAGGTCAGTGGGAGTGACATCGTCTTCCTAGTCTTATATGTCGATGACATATTTCTCATTGGAAATAGCATTCCTATGTTAAAATCTACAAAGGCTTGGCTTTCAATGAAAGATTTGGGAGAGGCTCAGTACATATTGGGCATCAAGATCTATAGGGATAGATCTAAGAGGATGATTGGATTAGCCAAAGTACTTATATCGATAAGGTACTGGCTCAATTAAGTATGTAGGAGGCCAAAAGAGGTCACCTACCCATGTCACATGGCATAACCCTAAGCAAGAAGCAGTGTACAAAGACACCTGATGAGCAAGAAAGGATGAATCAGATTCCATATGCTTCTCTTATTGGATCAATCATGTATGCCATGATATGTAGTAGGCAAGATGTATCGTACGCCTTGAGTGCTACGAGCCGATACCAATCAGACCCAAGAGAGGCGCATTGGACTGCGGCCAATAATATCCTAAAGTACATGAAAAGGAATAAGGATAAATTCCTGGTATATGGTGGCTCAAAAGAATTAATTTTGAAGGTTATACCGACGCAAGCTTCCAAACAGACAGAGACAATTTCAAATCACGGTCTAGATATGTGTTCTGTCTAAATGGAGGAGCATTTACTTGGAAGAGTGCCAAGCAGAGCGCAACTGCAGATTCTATAACTGAAGCCGAATTCTTAGCAGCTGCTGAAGTGGCTAACAAGACAGTTTGGATTCGTAAGTTCGTTGGTGAACTTGATGTTGTACCTTTCATCAAGGGTCCAATAGCCCTCTATTGTGACAACAATGGAGCTATTGATCAGGCTAGAGAGTCAATGGAACATCAGAAGATCAAACATGTCAAGAAGCGATTCTCTTAGGGTGAAATCAGAATTTGTAAAGTTGGAACGGCCGACAATGTAGCCGATCCACTTACTAAACCTCTACCTCAAGTGAAGCACAATAAGCACGTTGAGGCAATGGGAATCAACGTACTTGTTGTGCTTCACTTGAGGCAGAGGTTTAGTAAGTGGATCGGCTACATTGTCATCCGTTCCAACTTTACAAATTTTGATTTATGATAAGTGACTTTTACGTCAATTTTCGGGGTATTTTTATAGTCGTTTTCTGGCTTATTTTCCAATAAATTTCCTTGTTTTAATCCTTTATTTCTATTATTTTCTTATTCTCATCTTTTGTCTCTTAATTTGTGTATTTTAGTAGTTTTTAATAGTTTTTAGTTTATTTTCGTAATTTATTTTATAATTCTTAATTTATAATGTTTTTAGTCTAGGTTCTTGTTAATATTTTTCTTCTCGTTTTCCTCCTCCTTTTATTTTCTTTTATTTTCAAGTTTATTTTCTTTATTTTATTTAATTTCATTTAATTTTATTATTTCTTTTAGTTTTAATATTTTATTTTACTTTAATTTTATCCTTATTTTATTTTAGTTAGCATTTTATTTTACTTTGTTTTACTTTATTTTTATTTTTATTTTTATTTTATATATCGATCTACCCTCGTGTTCAGTTTTGTTGGTGTGTGTAGGTATGTGTTTGGGTGAAAGCACGAATTTCAAGGTCAAATGGTTCGCATTGGAAGTTTAGGACCCGAGTTAATCAAGTTCATCAAACTCCTAGCTTGCTTCCCCAAAGCTGCTGCTCCTAAACCTTCACCACAATCACCTATCCTCCACCACACCCACTTGCTCACCATCTCCACTCTCAATTCCCCTACTTCCCCAACTCACGCATTCACCAATTTCACCCACCACACCCCGCAACTCACAGCTCCGCAAACACCACCACACACCGCCACACACCATCTCCAACCTCCCAAACCAAAAACCACCAACGACCTCCATCTCACCACCATCAATTACAACAGCCCGCAACAATCTCCAAACAGCACCAACATCACAGCCTCAAGTTCCCTGCCACCGCACATAGCAGCTCCGCAGCCACCGTTTCGCCACCAATTCGAGCCCCAAAACCGCCAGCCATAATCCCCTGTTCTCATGCAAACCGCAACCCACACCACCGCGAGCGCGACTGCTACTAACGCGGGCGCGGGGCTCTATTTTCAAGCCTTGCTAATTTTCAGTAGATGCCAAAGAGATGCCAAACCGCGGCCGCTCCATTTTATCGGGTTCAATTGTACGGGATTAAATGAAATTGGACGGCTGCGATTAACTTACTCAAGTCAACGGGTGAGATTAGAGATGATGGTGTTTGAATTGGCGATTATGGTCGTTGATGATGATGAAGCATGTTGATGGTGAAGATCAGAAAGCAGAGCAGCCAAGAAATGTGGGGAATTGAATTAGGGGGTCTGATGTTTTATTTTTGGGACTTTATTTTCTTTTCCCTTTTTAATTTATTTGTTTTGGTTTCTTTTTCTTTTTTTATTTACTCTATTTATTTTTTTTTTCTCTTTTTTTTTTATTTATTTTGTTAACCTTGTATATAAATACCCTTTGGGGTTTAATACTCTCCTAACATTTTTAATTCACCCTAGATTAGATTAGTTTAGCCTCTTTTATTTTCTCTCTCTTATAGTTAGATTAGGATTCTCTCTCTAATTTAGGAGTAGTTTTAGAGAGAGAAAGCTTAGATTTTTCATGGAGTTTTAAGAGGTTGAAGAAGCAATTTGTAGATTTTCTTCTCATATATTCAATGAATCTTCCTAACTTTCTCTCATCTTTATTGCTTTCCTTTATTTCTTGTTTTTGTTTATTTGCTTGTTGATTAGAGTTGTTAACTAGATTAGTTGTTTGATTCTAGCTTTAATTCGAGTTTTACCTTGTTTTTAATGTTCATCTTTATCATGTTAACTTAGATTTTATTCTAGGGAATTGGATGAAGATTATGTTGATAAATTGAATGATTGATTATTGTGATTTGTATGCAATTGATTCTTGATTATTTTGTATGGATGATGCTAATATGGATTAGAATCTTTCTAGATAATTTATTCTATGTTCTTAATTGTGCTTCCAATCAATTGTGCAAAAGTGAGTTGTTTGACAGTCAAAATTCCTCCATACCTATGCTAGGCTAGTTGCACGAGAGTGAATTAGTT
Source organism: Chenopodium album (assembly GCF_948465745.1). Lineage (NCBI taxonomy): Eukaryota > Viridiplantae > Streptophyta > Magnoliopsida > Caryophyllales > Amaranthaceae > Chenopodium > Chenopodium album. The sequence continues at coordinate 19,892,069 of NC_137847.1, forward strand.
TAGTAAGATAATTAGCATACTTAATTGCGCGAGAGTGAATTAAGTGTGTTGGCTGTTCCTAATAGAGGTCGTTTTCATCTAATTGCAATGTTGTTGAATGCATTGATGTAATTGGATTCCACTTTCCCTAGTTTTCGCTGTTTGCTCTAAGTAGTGTTCAGTCGAATCCCTTTCTATCTTACGACCATCCTACTAGTTTAATTAGCATAAATTGAATACACTTAGTCTTCGTGGTTCGACCCTATACTTACCACTAACTAGTTTGGTGTAAGTTTAGGTATTATAAATTTCTAATTTTATTAGGGTTGTAGACCAACGACCTATTAACCCTCGATCAAATTTCGACGCCGTTGCCGGGGACTAAGGCGTTCTTTAATGTGTGTTAATTGGATTAGCTAGGTTTTTGTATATTATTTGATTTTTGTTTGCTTTTCTTTGTTCTTAGTATAAAAATGGCATGCTTATCTTTTCCTCAATTTGATGATGAACCCTTCTATGCTTACTTTGATAGATTAAATGGTTTCCTTACTTTCCATGGGTGTTCTCTTAGTGATGGTTGTACTATAGCTTATTGGGGAATGAATGAGTATACTAGGGGAACGGTTCAGAACATGTATAATGGTAGATTCCGTCATTTGTCAATGCAGGATGCTTGGAATTTCTTCACTTGGCTTGCTAGAGATTCTTATTATAGAGAATGTCATGTTTCTTGTGTTGATTCTCAATGTCAAGATTCTTTTAATTTTTGCATGAATTCTCTTGATGCTTCTAATGCCTTGTGATGATCCAAATATGCATATTGACCCCTTCCCCTCTTATGCTCATTGTGATGAGGTTTGTGCTAATTTTGATGATATGAAATTTGATTTTGATCATGAACCTCAACCCAATAACATTGATGCCCAAATTCTTTCTCAAATACAATGTCTCACCCAACAAGTCCAAGAGCTTCAAGTGGAACAAAAATTGAGAGAAGTGAGACTTGCCCAAGTGATGAGTGCTAGAGTTGATGTAAATGGATGTGAGGCACTTCATTTGGAGTGTGAGAGTGTTTTTGAGGATGATGTGGGCCAAGGGTGTGAAGGTGAGGGGAGATTTTCTTGTGATGAGAGGATTTTTGAGGATTTTAATACTTTTCATTCCCTTTTTGAGCTTGAGTGCCATCCTTCCCCTTATTCACCCCCTTTGAGAGCTACCCTTGGTGAGGGTGTGAGTAGGCCATCTTCAATTTTGGATGAGGGATTTCATGAGGATGATGATGATGAATTTGAGCAATCAAGAGAGATTGAGAGTCCCTTGAGTGATGGGGAAGGAGTTGTGAATGAAAAAAAAATTTGATTTTGAGGATTCCAACCCTGTTCCCCATCTTGATGAGTCTACTTTGCATGTTTGTGACCCTTCTATCCATGAGTCTTTGGACTCCTTTGAGGTTATTTCTAGTATATTCATTAAAGGAGTAACAAATCATTATAGCCTTCTGAGAGATTTCATTGGCAATGCTTCATGGGAAAGGGATATGTTTGAGAGAAACCTTTATCCTTTCATGCATGGTTTAGAGACTCTAGGCTTTGAGGATATTGAGGGAGTTGTTGTTTGTCGATGTGATAGAGAGGATGATGAGGTTATTTCTCTTGGAGAGTTTTTGTTTGAGGGAGATGTGAGTCATGGGTGTTCTTTTGAGGATTCTATGATTGATTTTCATGCCCTTATTGGTGATGTGAGGCTTTGTGAGACCATTGTTTCTCCTTCCCTTCCTCATGTCCCTTTTTCAAAGAAATTTGACCACATCCCCTACTATCCTATGTTCCTCCCCTTTTTTGTCTTAAAGCCGATTGACGACCCTCTCTTCTTTGATGAGACTCTTCCTTCTCATCCTCCCTTTATTGAGGAATTGGGTGATTGTGCCACCTAAAAAGATTTTGAGGAGGTTTTGCCTTTTTATTCTTTTTCTTCTTCTTCTTCTTCTTCTTCTTCTTCTTCTTCTTCTTCTTCTTCTTCTTCTTCTTCTTCTTCTTCTTCTTCTTCTTCTTCTTCTTCTTCTTCTTCTTCTTCTTCTTCTTCTTCTTCTTCTTCTTCTTCTTCTTCTTCTTCTTACTTTCTTAATTTTTCTTTTGATTTTTCTTCTTTCTTTTTGCATCTTCCTCCTCATTTACGTGTAATAATCTCGTTCCACGTTCTTATTTCGTCATTTGACTACTTGTTATCTTATGAAATGATTAGTAGTGCATTTCACAAGCTCTTGCGATCATTGCAATATTATTTACTAGAGAGGTCTCGCTTGGACGTTAAATAAGCTTTTCTCGGGAAGTAACTGATGGGTGTCATAAATGGCACCCATTTGATGAGTATTTAGGTCGTTTTTACCTTCTTTTCAAAGCTTTCCTTCTTAATAAATGCTTAGTTTTATGCTTTTGCTCTTTTCTCTCTTATTTTGTGGTTTTGTGCATTTTGATGGTTTTTCTAGTCTTTTCTCCTTTATTTGTTCTCTTTTCGTGGTTGTAGGTATTGTACGAGGTTCGTGTCTTGATATGGATGGATTACTAAGGTAGATGATGCTTTTGGAGCAAGCTCATGGCAATAGGAAAGCTCAAGATGCAAGGAAGTGGATTCTCCAAGTTCTAGCTGTTGCGCTCTCAAGCCGCGCTCTCATGATGGAATGGTGTTGAACCCACCGTGAAGCTCCTTTGGATCTGCCTCCTTGGTGTCCATTATCATCATTCGGTGCGCTCATTCGAAGCCCATTAGCGAACGCACGAAGCCTCGAGAAGAACCGAAGAAACCCAGAGAAGCGCGGGCGCAAAACCCACGGGCGCGGGCGCGCCGCTTCGGGTCCTTGTTTTGATCGGCTTCGTTTTGCGCCTCCTATTTATACCTTGTAACCCGATTTTTGGGAGAGTAATTAGACGATATTAGAGATAATCTTTGATGAGAATTTTAGCTTAGTTGAGAGCTTCTTTCTCTAGTTTTAGGGTTAGTTTAGGAGTAGATTTAGAGAGAGAAAGTGAGGAATTTCAATGGTGATTGAGAAATTGAAGATTCAATGGTGACAATTGTGTTGAAGATCTTCTCTATTGTCAATGAGCATTTCTAACTCTATCTCATTTTATTGCTTTGATTAATATTCATGTTTGTTTGGATTGATTTTGATGTTTGATGCTTGATTAGTGTAGTTGTTCTTGATATATTGTTGATTCTTGATTTCCTTAGTTGTTTGTTAATTAGATGATGATTCTTGAGTAGTTGTTTGGCTAGGGATTGGGTGAAACTTGTATGATTGATTGATTGTGCTTAATTTGGGAATTGTGTTGATTAATTGTTGAGATTAAAGTGATTAATGGAAATTGTGCATGTGTGTAATTCGATTAGGCCTTGAGAATTATGCTAGATTGCATTGTGAGTCTACATTGATATGGACCATTGATTTGTAGCTCACAATTGTCAATTGAGTTCGGTTAGTGACGTTCCTAGTTAGAGTCTCTCGTAGTTGGCGCTAGTTAGACCTCCAGGAGATAGCTTGTTGAGCTCTTTTGATTGCTCTTGCCATTAGTCTTCGCAACCTTTGATTTTCATGTTGTTCCCGAGTTGCTACAATTGTCATGATTACTTGTTGATCCCCATTCCCTAGCATTTTATTTGTTTGGTTTCTTTATTTGTTAGTTGTTAGTGTAACCTCTCTACCCTTGTCTTCGACCTAGCTTAGGCACCCAAATTGAAAGCGCTTGAACATTACCATTCCTTTAGGTTCGACCCTTGACTTGCCTCTATACTTGTATTTAGGTTTTTTGAGCGTTCATAAATTTAGTTTGACCGAGGGAGGATTAGTCAACGACCTAGTTTTTCCCCTCGTTAGTAACCCGAATTTTTATTGCTTTCATTTTCTTTTCTTTTTAGATTAGATTTTTTCTCATTGAAATGTTTGTTTGCCCCTTTCTAGGTACATGACTTGATATACTCTTATGCAATGGTTCGGATCAAGAAACAAGAAAGTTTGACGCCTTTTTTTGCTAGCATATGGAAACCAAGATTCAATTCAAGAGGAATTGGCTTTGAAAGATTAAATTGGTTCATTTGCGGGTATTTACACCCACCAATATCCGATAATATCTTTCCTAGATCTTTCTCCTATGGTTGGTGACTTGTTGGACATGTGTTGGTTTGTTGGATTGATTTCTTTCTTTTTCCCTCCCATGGTTTATTCGGTTTATGTTTGAGCATGTGGTCTCATTCAAGCTTGGGGGAGGGTATTCTATCATGTTTGGTGGGATGTTGATTCATATATGCGATGCACTTGAGTATATGCATTTCCATGCCTTTTCTTATATTTTGAAAAACCAAAAATATTTTTGTTTACTTTCAAGGTAATTTTGGGGAAAATGTATTTTGTTAGTTCTTGTTTTGGACATTCTATTTTGGGACTTGTATTCTTGAATGTTTTTCTTCCTAAGTGGCAAATGTGTGCATGGTTTGAGAGTGTCATTGATTGAATCTAGGATACTATATGCTAAGGTAGCCGAGTTAAGAACTTTTGGGTTCCATGAAGCCTTAGTTCACGGGAATGTGGTAAGAAGGAGTTTCTCTCTATAGTGGATTTGAAGCCCTTTAGTTGGTAATTGCTTTATATCCCTTGTGAGCTGTATTTTTTCTAGCCTTCATCACCTTGTTGAGCGTCAATTAAGGATCCTTAGCTATGCATGTCTTAATCCTTGTTTTGACCTCTAGCTTCCAAGATCGTGATCGAGCCACTTTAGGGGAGGACAAGGGCATTGTTCATTTTCTTTATCTTCTTTTTGTTTTGTTACATATTTTGTTTTTATTTTGCATTTGCCTATCTTGCTACCCCTTTGAGCCTATTCCCTTTCTTTATTATGAGCCAGATTACAAGCCTAATGACCTTTCGTTTCCCTAACCATTTAGTTTTGTGAAGCATTTTGGTTTGAGAGTTTGTTTTGTGTTACGATGGTTTGAATGAAAATGAGAAAGCAATATGTAAGAAAGTAAATTGTATATATTGTGTTTAATAAAGCAATTTCATTCAAGAAAAAGCCATCCATAGTTAAAAAAGGTAAGGACATCAAAAATAGAGTTTATAAAAAAAATTAAAAAAAAAAGAAATGAAAAAGAGAGAGAGAGAAAATCCATAAAAATTTGGAAATGAATCAAAAACACAAAAATATTTTAGTTGGCTTCGTTTTTCTTCCCTTGTTTAAGCATTGAGGACAATGCTTCGTTCAAGCTTAGGGGGGGAGTGTTTCTTCGTTTTTGTATGTATTATGTGTTGGTTTTGAATAAGCTTGGGGGAGATGTCTTTATTGGTATTTTTGTTTGATGTTTTGTGACTTCTTGAGTTTATTTTTGAGGTTTGATCACCCTTTTGCTTCACTTAAGAAATGTCACCAAATTTTTCAAATTTTTACCCCGCCTTGACCCCTAGCTTTACGTTACGACCTATAAAAGACCCTTACACCCTTGAGGGTTGAGTCAACATCGGTGGAGGGAGATAGTTGTCAAGCCTTTGGAGAGAGTGATCATGGCTAAGACGTTAGGATTGACTTCTCAAAGTTTTTCATTTTCTTTATATTTTTCCGGTTCCTTCGAGGAATCAAGAGAAGCTAGATTAAGGGTTGATTTGAAACTAGTGGAGAGAACGCGACCCGATCGGTTGGGGCTAGGGTGGATTTAGTCCTCATTAGTTCTCTATGCTTAACATATGTTATGTTTCAATCAACCATTGACATGTTAAAATGTGCATACATTTGTCTATATAGAAAGATTTGCATTCATTGATGCTTGTTCTTATCTCTTGTCCAAATATAAACTCGTGTTTTCTTTTTCTTTTTATTTTCTTTTTATTGCCTTGCCTTGGTTTTTTTCAAGATTTGTGGGTTAAACTCTTAGGAAACCCTCACGAGAGCACACTCGTCCTCTAGGGCGATCTAGGGGTTTAAAGGGCTTGTCTTTTGTTGCTAAAATTGACCGTGATTCCTTTGAAAGTGAGTTAGTGTACATTCTTGTCTCCTTTAGTGTCTTAGCTTTACTTGAATAGTTCACTCCCTTTCTCTTGTGTTTCGTGTTAATTTGCTCGAGGACGAACAAAATTTTAGCTTGGAGGAGTTTGATAAGTGACTTTTACGTCACTTTTAGGGGTGTTTTTAGAGTCGTTTTCCGGCTTATTTTCCAATAAATTTTCTCGTTTTAATCCTTTATTTGTACTATTTTCTTATTCTCGTCTTTTGTCTCTTAATTTGTGTATTTTAATAGTTTTTAATAGTTTTTAGTTTATTTTCGTAATTTATTTTATAATTCTTAATTCATAATGTTCTTTTAGTCTAGGTTCTTGTTAATATTTTTCAATCGTTTTTCTCCTTCTTTTATTTTCAAGTTTGCTTTCTTTATTTTATTTAATTTCATATGATTTTATTATTTCTTTTAGTTTTAATATTTTATTTCACTTTAATTTTATTCTTATTCTATTTTAGTTTAGCATTTTATTTTACTGTGTTTTACTTTATTTTTATTTTTATTTTATATGTCGATCTACCCTTGATATGCCCATTTTATATAGTAATTTACCCCCATCCCTTGGTCATAAGCGGTAGTGTTTTTGGCTCTTTAAAGCCACTTTTATTACTAATTGGTGTTTTATAGTGTTTTCGTAGTTTTGGTTGAGTTTTGTAGGGATTTGCACCTCTGGAGCATTTTCCCGAGATTTTTATGGAGCAACTACGAGCATTGGAGAAGCACAACCAGTTTTCATAGCCCAAGGCCGGTTAGAGTCATCGAACCGGTGATTAGGGGCTTGGTGCATGTGATACCATGCATATGGACCGAGTATTCAAGACCCAAGGAGGAAATCCGGATTGGTCCGAAGAATCGGAGCCCAATCAAGAAGTCCAAGTTGCAAAGGTTGTGGCCCTGCCAAAATAGGCTCCGCCCGAAGGCGCGCCCGGCCGGGCGGGGCGAAAGAAGGATAAAGCAAATCTCCGCCCTATCTCGCGCCCGGTTAGGCGCGAGAGACGCCCATGATGGAAAAAAGGCGGGCCCGATCGGGCAGTGTGGCGCCCGAACGGGCGCGTGTTTCTGAGGAGCTGACTTCGGCGATTTTTGTTAGTTTTGATTAGGATTAATTAAGTGTGTAATATAAATACGTTTTAGAGTTTTTAGTGAGGACATCTCTCTCTTTTTACTTCTATTATCTCTTTTCTTAGACTTTCTCTCTCTACTTAGTTTTTAGATTATTTTCTCTCTCTACAACTTTGTTCTTAACTTTGTTCTTAATTCAACTCTTAATTCGGATTACTTTGGTAACGATTTCTTCTCCTTTAATCTTAGTTATTTATTTTATTTCTTTCATCATGACTTGTTTAATTGCTTTGTTTAGTTTAGATTTAATTATGTTTGGTTAGTTTTCTTTCTAGGGTTTATGGGGATCCATAAATAATATAAAGGGGTAAATTATTGTTGTTGATTGTCAATGCTAGATTAATTTCCTATTGATTGATTTAATGCTCTACAACTAGATTAGCGTTGGTCTTTTATGTATGAGTTTAGCAATATGGATTCGAGATTCGAGAGATGAGAATTGATATTTAGGCTTAGTTTCAATAGGCAGGTTAATTTATAAATGGTTAAGTCGAGAGATGAGATTTAATACCGGTAGATTAATTCTGTGATTGTAATACGTAGCCAAAGCCCTTTATGATCTGATTAATTGATGCATTGATGATTGATTATTGTGTTTTACCCTGAAATATTATTTATTGGTGAACCTATGCCCTAGGTCCTTTATTCATTGATTTCTCTTTACCCTTAATCTTCATAGTTTAGTTTCCCTTTCATAATATTAATTTGTTACTTAATAATTTAGATTTCTTTAATTAATTAGGAATAGAAAGACCAGTTTCCCTGTGGATTCGACCCTACTTCCCTATCTATTTTTAGTTAGGTGTTTTAGGAATTACTTTTGATTAGGTGATACGACTTAGCCTGTCAAAATTTGGCGTCGTTGCCGAGGAAATGGTTTTATTTTTATTTCTGATTGTTTTCTGTAGTCTAGGTTATTTCTTCTTGTCTCAGAGAACGTTAGTTCTTTGAGGCAAGTCTCATATTTGCTTTTTAGTTCTTGTGTATGCCCAGGTGTTCCAGATCAGGTTATATCCCATTCGATCCTAAGATCAAACACTCTTTTCATAGACAAAAGAATCTTTACAGGCAAATCCTGGCGGTTTCTGGGGATAACAATAATCGCCGAGACCCTCCAACTGATTCTAGTGATTCAGAAGATCCTTCAGATTCAGAATCAGAAATGACGACACCTAAGAAGCTCAGTGATTATTCGCAGCCGACGCTGACAGATTTTCCACACCTTACTCCCACTCCGGCTCTTGATGGGGTGTAATTCGAGATTAAACCCCAATTTATCATGATGATAGAAAGGAAGCAATTCAGTGGAGCTAAGGGTGAAGACCCAAATCTTCATATTGCAGACTACTGTCAATATTGCAATACTATCAGGCAAGCTGGGGTCACACAGGACCAAATCAGGGAGATTCTCTTTTCTTTTTCTTTATCTGGAAAAGCCAAATTATGGTATAATGGATTAAATAGAACTTCATTTGGTATAACTAACTGGGAGACTCTTGTTTTAAATTTCTATAATAAATATTACCCTGCAGAGAGGACAGCTATGCTAAGAAGCGCAATTCAAAACTTTTCCCAAGAGCCAGATGAAACTTTGTATGAGGCTTGGGAAAGTTTTAAAGATCTGCAGAGGGAGTGTCCCCACCATAATTTGGCAGAGTGGCAGTTAATCCAAGCCTTTTATAATGGGATTGGAAATTTATCTAGAACAATATTGGATTCTGCAGCTAGTGGGAGGTTTATGAACCTTAATGTTGATGATGCAGGTCAAGTTATCGAAGATATGGCAATCCACAATTCCCAATATGGGAATCCTAGAGGCTTTGCTAACAAAGGGAAACATAGTGTCGACTCTGTATCCTTTTTACAAGCTCAATTAACCTCTATTTGTCAAAAATTAGATAATCTTAGTACTGCAAATATAGCTAATGTTTCTGCAATTAATAATAATTCTAATGAGGCTTTCTATGAAAATTGTAGAATTGTAGGTCATTAGGAGCAAGATTGCAGGAGTTCCGTGGAGCAAGTCAATGCCTTTGAAGCTTATTGGCAGAATGACCCATACTCCAACACCTACAATCCTAGGTTATGGAATCATCCATATCTTTCCTACCGGAGCACCAATGTTCAAAATCCGCCACCTCCATAACAACCACAGGAGCCACAACAACCACAGCAGAAATACTACCATCCCAATGCTGGCCAGAAGAACCAACCACAACAACCCTCCTCATCTTCCGACCCCGCTTTGGCAGAAATTATAGCGATGTTGGCTAGTATGCAAAAGCACATGGAGAGTAGAGATGCCCAAATTGATTCGATCATAGCACATAATAAAATTGTAGATAATCAAATTGTGCAGATTTCTTCTACTCTACAAGCCCGTCAACAGGGAGCCCTGCCGGCGCAGCCAACCAGGCCTATGGATCAAGCTTTTGCAATTACTCTAAGGAGTGGTTCACACTATGATGGGCCCCCTATGCCCAGAAATGATGAACCTGTTTTAATGAACAATGCTAATCTTGATTCCATTAAACCTAACAATGTTGCTAATAGCCCTACAGGGCTAAAGAGTAGTACTAATATTTCTGATAATACATTGCAAGGTATAACTCCAGGGAAAGTAGCAGCTCCAGATAAGAGCAGTAATACTCCAAAGGCGGTTATCAAACTTCCATTCCCCAATCGTCACTTAAAAACAAATTTGGATAAGCAGTTTGGTAAGTTTCTGGAGATGGTTAAAGATTTGCAGGTAACAGTCCCCTTCACAGAACTAATTACACAAATTCCTGCATATGCAAAATTCATGAAGGAAATATTGACTAGAAAGAGATCTATTAGTGAGGTAGAGACAGTCGCTTTTACTGCAGAATGTAGTGCCATACTACAAAATAAATCTCCACCTAAACTGAAAGATCCGGGTAGTTTTTCTATCCCTTGTCATATTGGCAATCTAATGATTGATAATGCATTATGTGATTTGGGTGCTAGCATTAGTGTCATGCCATTGTCGGTGTGTTCCAAGCTAAATATGGGTAAATTAAAAGCTACTAATATTACTCTACAAATGGCCGACCGTTCTTTTAAATACCCCTTAGGTGTTTTAGAGGATGTTCCTGTTAGAGTAGGTAAATTTTATATACCTGTTGACTTTGTTGTTCTTGATATGGCTGAGGATTTGCAAACTCCAATTATTTTGGGTAGACCATTCCTTAACACTACAGGAGCAATTATAGATGTGAAATGTGGCAAACTGACACTATCAGTAGGGGATGATAAAATTACTTTCAATTTGAATAATACCCCTAAAACCTTTGTTGATTTTTGTAAAAAATTTTATTTGAATTTTGAATTACCTATCCAATGGCATGAACAATACAAAATGGAAGATATCTATCATGTTTTAACTGGTTTACCGGCGCCTAATGCCCAACATGCTAATGCCAAACCTATCCATCACCCTGTAACTAAAATCTGGAAAAGATTTGCAGGTGTTTGTTTTCTAGGTAGGAACGAACTGCATAACGCCCAAACTAATGAACTAGTTGTAATTGGACATTATGTGTTTGGGTACGGTAAACTGAACATTGCTAGATACATCCTCTTTCATCTAAGTAGACATGCCTCGGCTAGTAACCATGCTACTACCCCTATTCGTCTAGGAGGCCTAATTACCAGGATATCAGTTAAGAAGGTCGGGTTTGTTGAGAGTGGACCTCACAGTCTCACTAACTGTGGACCAGACACCTACATGACTGCTAGGTACCTTGAGGATCTAGGTTGGGTACGTTTGGATAGCCAGCGAGTCCCCCACTGGTGCATTAGGACAGGAACAGAGCAACCATTGCCTATCTTTCCCCTGCCTAATCCCGAGTTGACCGCTTTTCCCCTGGGCAAGAGTCCTATAGATATGACCTTTTAGTTGCCCACGCCCGGGGGCAAGCACCACCAGTTCCACCACCACCCCACCCTGAGCCCGAGGTAGTGTTTTCACCACCTCGCATGTCTCATTCAGCCCCACCTCCTCATAGCGACTTTGAGACAGTGTGGGACCTTCAGAGTATAGGTCAAGCCATAGGACGCATAGAGAATTCACATAGCGACCTTAGGAGGATGGTAGGCTCCCTTGACCAGCGATTAGGGTACCTTGAGAGGAACCAGGGTAGAGCCCTGTATCTTATGTATGATGATTATGCTCGTCGGGGTAATATTCCCGATGATGCTATTTACCCTAATTGGTTTCAGCCCCCACCCCAGGGATACGATAGAGATCCCACCGCCCGTGGTATTTATATTGACTATTCATCTTTCCACGGGTACGGCCAGGATATACCTTTTGGGGGACCGGCTGGGGGGTTTCAGCCTAACTATTTCGGTGGTAGCTCTTCTGGTGCAGGTGGTAGCGGTAGAGGATTCGGCTCCATGGATGAGGATGATGAGGATTAGCCATGCTGGGCTAGTTCCCGAGCCAATGAGGACATTGTCTGATTCTGGCTTGGGGGAGATTTTTGGATTTGGTATCCTTCTTTTCCCTTTTCTTTTATTTTTGGTGTGTTTTCTTAGTTTAGATTTATTGCTTTTTAGTGTAGTTTTATTGCTTTCTTATATGAAAAATAAAAAAAAAATTTGAAAAATCAAAAAAATCCAAAAATACGTTTCAATGAATTGTAAATCATGCTTCCCTGTGCCCCATACTTGAAAAAAATATTGTTTTGATTCTTGGTACATGACGATAAGCATTGTGGATTTGTTGATCATGATTTGAAGTTTGATTGCTTGGATGCCTTAACATGCGTCAATTTTGTCCAAGTGCTTGTGAATATAGTGCTTGACTAGTTGATTTGGTTAGGAATATGTGTTAGTTCCTGGTATGTCAATGAATTTGAGTATTGGTTTGCAATTATGAGTAGTGTTTCATGTCTCATTATTATGCACATTGTGGAGGACAAAGGCATTTGTTCTTTTAGGTAGCCTTCAGATGATTTTAGATACATTTGTTCCCTTCTTGTTACCCATGTTGATGCCTTGAATTTTTGTTTTTTATAAACCACATTACAAGCCTATTTTGCCCCATTGGTTACTAGTCCCAAGCTTGGCTTGGGGGAGCTATTAGTGAGTGAGGTGAGGGAGTTTGTAGTGTGCTATTTATTTGTACAATTTGGGTGGGTTTTGAGAAGTTATTTTGTTCTTGATCTTAGTTTATTTTTGATGAGTTTGAAAGTTGAATTTTTCTTGAAAAATAAAGTATGATGATATGAAAAAAAAAGAGGTTTGAGAAAAAAAAAAGTGAAAAAAAAAATAATAAGTGAACCTCAAAAGAAAAAAAGAGCAAAAAAAGGGGAAAATTGTTTAATGTTCAAGTGTTCTAAGTGAAGGTTGATCAAAAGAAAGAAAAAAATTGAGTTTCAATGAAAATCAAATTTAAAGAGTAAAGTTTGTTTATTCACTCAAGTTCTATTTTATTATATTTTTGTGAGTGATATTGTAAGTGTTGGGATTCTCTGATATGTATGGAGTCATATTTGGTGAACTTTTGCTGGAGTTGAGTATGTTGGAGATGATTGGTCATTATTTATTTTTGTTAGGATTTGGCTCCCTTAAGCATGGCTTTTCTCTCACATTTTCCCAAATATTTCCTACCCTTTTACCCTAGCCTTACATTACAAGCTTTAAAGACCTTCCGACCTGTGCATAGAGTCGTGCGAATGTGAAAGTGTTGCCTATCAATGCAAGGAATGACTTGACATATTTCGAGTCGACTATTAGGTTGAGTGCTTGTGTTTTTAAACACACGAGTGTTGTGAGTTTGGGAGGGCATTGTTCACAATTAAAGGGGATGGGATGGAGAGCGATCGAGTACATCTTTTACTTGCCACAAAAATGAGAGTCGAGTGTGTGAGCACTAGTCTTGAATTCTATATGCTCTTGTGGTTTGCTCTATTTGACAATTGTTAGAGACGATGGGTGATTGGATGTATGAGATTGGTTGATGTTGAAGCATGTTTATTAGATTTGCCTTGAATTGTTTGTGCTTGATTTTGACTATTTGGGGTGAGGCATGTTTTATGTATTCATTGATGAGCTCTTTGCTTAGGGACAAGCAAAGGTTTGGCTTGGGGGAGTTTGATATGTCCATTTTATATAGTATTTTACCCCGTCCCTTGGTCATAATTGGTAGTGTTTTTGGCTCTTTAGAGCCACTTTTATTACTAATTGGTGTTTTGTAGTGTTTTCATAGTTTTGGTTGAGTTTTGTAGGGATTTTCACCTCTGGAGCATTTTCCCGAGATTTTTATGGAGCAACTACGAGCATTGGAGGAGCACGACCAGTTTTCATAGCCCAAGGCCGGTTAGGGTCATCGAACTTGTGATTAGGGGCTTGGTGCATGTGATACCGAGGCATTTGGACCGAGTATTCAAGACCCAAGGAGGAAATCCGGATTGGGCCGAAGAATCGGAGCCCAATCAAGAAGTCCAAGTTGCAAAGGTTATGGCCCGGCCAAAATAGGCTCCGCCCGAAGGCGCGCCTGGCCGGGCGGGGCGAAAGAAGGATAAAGCAACTCTCCGCCCTATCTCGCCGCCGGTTGGGCGCGAGAGATGCCCATGATGGAAAAAAGGCGGGCCCGATCGGGCGCGTGTTTTTGAGGAGCTGACTTCGGCGAGTTTTGTTAGCTTTGATTAGGATTAATTAAGTGTTTAATATAAATACGTTTTAGAGTTTTTTAGTGAGGACATCTCTCTCTTTTTACTTCTATTATCTCTTTTCTTAGGCTTTCTCTCTCTACTTAGTTTTTAGATTATTTTCTCTCTCTACAACTTTGTTCTTAACTTTGTTCTTAATTCAACTCTTTAATTCAGATTACTTTGGTAATGATTTCTTCTCCTTTAATCTCAGTTATTTATTTTATTTCTTTCATCATGACTTGTTTAATTGCTTTGTTTAGTTTAGATTTAATTATGTTTGAGTAGTTTTCTTTCTAGGGTTTATAGGGATCCATAAATAATATGAAGGGGTAAATTATTGTTGTTGATTGTCAATGCTAGATTAATTTCCTATTGATTGATTTAATGCTCTACAACTAGATTAGCGCTGGTCTTTTATGTATGACTTTAGCAATATTGATTCGAGATTCGAGAGATGAGCATTGATATTTAGGCTTAGTTTCAATAGGCAGATTAATTTATAAATGGTTAAGTCGAGATTCGAGAGATGAGATTTAATACCGGTAGATTAATTCTGTGATTGTAATACGTAGCAAAAGCCCTTTATGATCTGATTAATTGATGCATTGATGATTGATTATTGTGTTTTACCCTGAAATATTATTTATTGGTGAACCTATGCCCTAGGTCCTTTATTCATTGATTTCTCTTTACCCTTAATCTTCGTAGTTTAGTTTCCCTTTCATAATATTAATTTGTTACTTAATAATTTAGATTGCTTTAATTATTTAGGAATAGATAGACCAGTTTCCCTGTGAATTCGACCCTACTTCCCTATCTATTTTTAGTTAGGTGTTTTAGGAATCACTTTTGATTAGGTGATACGACATAGCCCGTCAACCCTCGTGTTCGATTTTGTTAAATTTCAAGGTCAAATGGTTTGCACTGGAAGTTTGGGACCCGAGTTACTCAAGTTCATCAAACTCTTTGCTTGCTTCCCCAAAGCTACTGCCCCTAAACCTTCACCACAATCACCTATCCTCCACCACACCCACTTGCTCACCATCTCCACTCTCAATTCCCCTGCTTCCCCAACTCACGCATTCACTAATTTCAACAACCACACCCCGCAACTCACAGCTCCACAAACACCACCACACACCGTCACCCACCATCTCCAACCTCCCAAATTGAAAACCACCTGTGATCTCCATCTCACCACCATCAATTACAACAACCCGCAACAATCTCCAAACAACACCAACATCAGAGCCTCAAGTTCCCTGCTACCGCACATAGCAGCTCTGCAGCCACTGTTTCGCCACCAATTCGAGCCCCAAAACCGCCAGCCATAATCCCCTGTTCTCACGCAAACCGCAGCCCACACCACCGCGGGCACGGGGCTCTGTTTTCCAGACTTGTCCAATTTTCGGTAGATGCCGAAGAGATGCCTAATCGCGGCCGCTCCATTTTATTGGGTCCAATTGTATGGGATTAAATGAAATTGGACGGCTGCGATTAAATTACTCAAGTCAACGGGTGAGATTGGAGATGATGGTGTTTGAATTGGTGATTATGGTCGTTCATGATGATGAAGCGTGGTGATGGTGAAGATAAGAAAGCAGAGCAGCCACGAAATGTGGGGAATTAAATTAGGGGGTCTGATGGTTTATTTTTGGAACTTTATTTTCTTTTCCCTTTTTAATTTATTTCTTTTAGTTTCTTTTTCTTTTTTTATTTATTCTATTTATTTTTATTTTCTCTCTTGTTTTTTATTTTATTAACCTTGTATATAAATACCCTTTGGGATTTAATACTCTTCTAACATTTTTAATTCACCCTACATTAGATTAGTTTAGCCTCTTTTATTTTCTCTTTCTTAGGGTTAGATTAGAATTCTCTCTGTCTAGTTTAGGAGTAGTTTTAGAAAGAGAAAGCTTGGATTTTTCATGGAGTTTTGAGTGGTTGAAGAAGCAATTTGTTGATTTTCTTCTCATATATTCAATAAGTCTTCCTAACTTTCTCTCATCTTTATTGCTTTCCTTTATTTCTAGCGTGTTTTTGTTTATTTGCTTGTTAATTAGAGTTGTTATTTAGATTAGTTGTTTGATTCTAGCTTTAATTCGAGTTTTACCTTGTTTTTAATGTTCATCTTTATCATGTTAACTTAGATTTTATTCTAGGGAATTGGATGACAATTATGTTGATAAATTGAATGATTGATTATTGTGATTTGTATGCAATTGATTCTTGATTATTATGTATGGATGATGCTTATATGGATTAGAATCTTTCTAGCTAATTGATTCCATGTTCTTAATTGTGCTTTCAATCAATTGTGCGAAAGTGAGTTGTTTGAGAGTCTAAATTCTTCCATACATATGATAGGCTAGTTGCATGAGAGTAAATTAGTTTAGTGAGATAATTAGCATACTTAATTGCGCGAGAGTGAGTAGAGTGTGTTGGTTGTTCCTAATAAAGGTCGTTTTCATCTAATTGCAATGTTGTTGAATGCATTGATGTAATTGGATTCCACTTTCCCTAATTTTCGCTGTTTGCTCTAAGTAGTGTTTAGTCGAATCTCTTTCTATCTTACGACCATCCTACTAGTTTAATTAGCATAAATTGAATACACTTAGTCTTCGTGGTTCGACCCTATACTTACCACTAACTAGTTTGTTGTAAGTTTAGGTATTATAAATTTCTGATTTGATTAGGGTTGTAGACCAACGACCTATTAACCCTCGATCAAATTTTGGCGCCATTTCCGGGGATTAAGGCATTCTTTAATGTGTGTTAATTAGATTAGCTAGGTTTTTGTATATTATTTGATTTTTGTTTGCTTTTCTTTGTTCTTTGTATAAAAAAGGCATGCTTATCTTTTCCTCAATTTGATGATGAACCCTTCTATGGTTACGTTGATACATTAGATGGTTTCCTTACTTTCCATGGGTGTTCTCTTAGTGATGGTTGTACTATAGCTTATTGGGGAATGAATGAGTATAATAGGGGAACGATTGAGAACATGTATAATGGTAGACTCCGTCATTTATCAATGCATGATGCTTGGAATTTCTTCACTTGGCTGGCTAGAGAGTCTTATGATAGAGAATGTCATGTTTCTTGTTTTGATTCTCAATGTCAAGATTCTTTTAATTTTTGCATAAATTCTCTTGATGCGTCTAATATGCCTTGTGATGATCCAAATATGCATGTTGACCCCTTCCCCTCTTATGCTCATTGTGATGAGGTTTGTGCTAATTTTGATGATATGCAATTTGATTTTGATCATGAACCTCAACCCAATAACATTGATGCCCAAATTCTCATTCATATGGAATCTCATTCATCCTTTCTTGCTGATCAAGTGTCTTTGGACACTGTTTCTTGCTCAAGGTTATGCCATGTGACATGGGCAAGTGACCTAACTTTCCTAGCATTGTTTTGGTCGACAAAACCTTCAGGCTGTGTCATGTACACAGTTTCTTCCAAAATTCCATTGAGGAAGGCGGTTTTGACATCCATCTGCCATATTTCATAGTTGTAATGTGCAGCAATCACTAGGAGGATCCGAACGGATTTAAGCATTGCGATCGGAGAAAAGGTTTCATTGTAATCAATACCATGAATTTGTCTATAACCTTTTGCTACCAATCTAGCTTTGTAAATGAATACATTTCCATCTTTGTCGGTTTTAAATTTAAAATCCACTTATATCCGATAGGTGTGTAACTCACGGGTAAGTTAACCAAGTCCTAGACTTGATTTTCAAACATGGAATCCTTTTCTGATCTCATGGCCTCTTGCGTTTTAGCAGAGTCGGTGCTCGCCATCGCTTACTTGTAGGTTGCCGGTTCATCTCCATCCATTACCAGGATGTCCTGATTCTCGGTTAATATAATACCAAGATACCTATCAGGATGAGACCTCGGCCTCTACGACCTACATAGGGTAACGGACTGAGCATTTGCATTATCGGTTTGACTTTGCACATTTTGACCATCGTTAACAGATGTTTTTTGAGCACTTTGACTGTCAATCTAATTTTGTTATTCGTCCTCTCGAACTTCATCGAGTTCGATTTTTCTCCCACTTGTCATTTTGGAAAGGTTTCCTTCTCCAAAAAGACACCATCGCGAGCAACAAACACTTTGTTCTCGAATTTATTGTAGAAGTAATACCCTTTGGTTTCTTTTGGGTAGCCCACAAAGAAAACCTTGTCAGATTTGGGATGAAGTTTGTCAGAAATCAATTTCTTAACATATGCTTCGCATCCCCATATCTTGAGAAAAGACGACCTTGGAGGTTTCTTCGTTCATAGCTCGTATGGAGTCTTTTCTACAACTTTTGATGGAGCACGGTTTAGTGTCAGTGCTGCAGTTAGAAGTGCGTGTCCTTAGAAAGAGATAGGAAGATCACTAAGACCCGTTGTTGATCGTACCATGTCCAACAAGGTTCGATTTCTCCTTTCGGATACTCCGTTCCATTGTGGAGTTCCTAGAGGTGTCAATTCTGAAAGTATACCTTTTTCTTTCAGATGGTCATCGAATTCTTGGCTCAAGTATTCACCACCTCGATCCGATCGAAGGGCTTTGATTTTCTTCCCAAGCTGATTCTCAAGTTCAATCTGAAATTCTTTGAACTTTTCAAATGATTCAGATTTATGCGACATAAGGTAGACATACCCATATCTACTATAGTCGTCTGTGAAAGTGATAAAATATCGATGGTCGTTTCTTGCGGTGGAGCTCATTGGTCCACATACATCAGTGTGTATTAGGCCCAACAAGTCACCTGCCCTTTCTCCCAATTTGGAGAATGGCAGTTTAATCATCTTGCTTAATAAACATCATTCGCAATTCTCAAACGATTGTAAATCGAATGAGTCAAGAACACCTTCTTGTACTAGTTTCTTGATGCGTTTGATGTTAATGTGGCCAAGACGACAATGCCACAAGTACGTTTGATTTGACTCAATGGTCTTAGCTTTCTTGGCGGTATTATTTACATTATAACTTGTTTTTCTAATGAAAGCATACATTTTAGATAAACATGTCATACCATAAACATCAAGACTTTTGAAACAATAGTCTCGTGATCAAAACAAAACCATGACGTCCAACGTCAAAAGATTAATGTATGGTTGATAACAAAAACTTAAACAAGTTCTATGTCAAGACAAACTATGTGATTACAAGCTTTCCGGAAAGATTAACTTCTTCTTCCGCTTGTACATCCATATCCACTTGGTAAGCCCTTCTCACTTGGTTCCTGAAATAGGAGCATATAGCGAGTCATTAATGGTATCTAATACCTTATGAATTTCTTGTATTCAAGTGTAGTTTATAAAGAAGATACCTGAGGTAGAGATTTCTCTTCCCTTTGCCTCATCTTCTAGGTACATGCTGCATTCTCTCTTGTAGTGGCCCTACCTACTATAGTAGAAGCGTCGCATCCTTGCCTTGTTCTTGAACTCCTTCCTTTTTGCCTTTAGAGCAAGCTTGAGTCTATCACTTCCGCAAGGGTCGGCCATTTGAAGCTCATTGACAATCTCCATCAAAGTGAGTTTGTCGCGATTGGCAGTTAGCCGCATCTTCAATGCGATATAGCCCGAGTGGCGAGAGCTCATTAACATGAGAGCAGCTTGCTCATCCTCCACTGGCTTGCCAATGAGCGCCAAATGAGTGAATAGCCTTGTCATTCGAAGCACATGGGCTCAAAGTGACATCCTGGGTCTTAGTCTAGCATTGTAGACTTGTCCCCATACCTCTTGCCTCTCCTTGGCTAGGCACCCCTCTTGCGGTGCCTTGATCTTCATGTTGGAGAGTGACCTAGTCACTTCCTCCACGAGACCATCATAATTGTCATTGATGCTCTTGGTGACCCTTAAATTGACTATATCCTCTAGAACTTTGAGGAGCATGTCCGGAAAATAGTTGGAGAACTTCCCCTTCCATTGTTCCGGGATGGAGTTTGCCATATGTCATGAGACTCTTTTGCAATCACAACTCCACTCCTCATGAGCCTCATCGCTCATAACCCCTTTTGAGAAGAAACTCAGGATGGGTATGTCAAGAATATGCTCTAGGTACCATTTTCGGAGTTCTTCTTCCCTCTCCTTAAAGTTCACCAAGTTCAAGCAAAATGGTAACTTTTCGGGAAGTTCCGGGCACATTAGATTGTTGTCGTTGTTGGTTGAAGACATGATTTTACAATTAAAAGAATTTGAAATGAAAAACCATTCATAATATTTAAATAAGATTGAAATCATGCATATTAATCAAACTTATTTAAACATCTTATTCACACATTAAATTGTCCTCATTTGGTGAGAATAAGTCGATTCCAAGATCCAAAGAAACAATGAGTAGTTAAGCAGGCTTTGGCTTGTCTTAACACTCAATCTTCTAAGGTAAGCAACTCTTTTCTAATGGCTCCAAGCCACTCTTGGTTAGATAAATCATCTCATCTAAAGCTCTCTCAACAACTTATCCACTTTGCCACGACATGTTAGGACTCCATCACTCATATCATTTAGTATAACCAAAACCAAATTGCATACCCGGTATGCCTTATGTATCCTAGGGAGTAATAGTGATGCCTCACTTTAGCGTAGCCCATCATTACTCTCAATAGGTCGGTAAGCATTGTTTTGGAATGGCAATTTTACTCAATATTTTAGGGACCTAGGGTTTCTATATTGGTTGATTTAAGTGAACTTAATTAATCATCGCAACATTCGAAATCCTAAACATGCATCTAATTCACATATATATAATCATAAATATATATCGAAAATATAAATAAATGATGCATTTGGCAACTAGCATGACCCCTTGAGTTTTCAAGTCTTCAAGGGTCGTCTTTTGCAACTTCATGGCTTTGTCTTCCAAGAACCTCCGTGTTCAAGACATAACCAAAATAATGCAAATACTAATATCTACGATTAGGACTATCTAAATATTAAGGTACAAAAATACTTAACGGTTCGCAGATCGTATTTAGATTTACAAAAATACGAGACGGAACGCAGTCCATATTTTCTATCCTAATCAGACCACACTAGTTGCCATTTTTATAAAACCCGCGGGAGAATATACATTCCATACATCCATTCGCTATTTGTGAATGACCCATGCATTTTACAACGATAAACAAGTAACAATGCACAAACACACATAAACTAGTAACTAATTTAGGTTGTTAATCCGATTAACGCGCCTAATTAAAACTAGTCAATGTTTTTTAACCGATTATGTAATTTAGCGCAATTAAAATTGAACCTCCCACTAAATTCCGCATCCATCTTAATTAATCCAATTAATTAAGTCGGTAAACCTAAAATTTTGCCAAAATAAAATTTTGCCAACGCCGCTCAAAACCGAGGCCTAGCCTCCAAAATTTAATTAAAATGATTAAAACCAAATATAATTAAATTGATTGGAATATCTAAAACGGAAAAATTAGCAAAATAGCATTGCCTTAAAACCCGGGGACAAAGTGCCAAGTGTGGGATTGTGAGCATCGTGCCGCAAGCACGTAGCACACCCCATACGCACTCCCGCAATAGAACCAAGTACACACACGCACTCCCTGCCCACTGTAGCACGTATACACTACTCGCACCAAGGCAGAAGCATGTACGCACACAGCACAGCCACAACGAGCTGCTGCCTGGCTGGTGCTGCTGCGGCTGGGCGCACTAGCCACGCTGCTAGTGTGTGGTGCGCACCAGCCCTTGGCAGCCACATGTGGGCTGCTTAGCAGCCTGGCTGGCCGAGGGTAGTGTGTGTTGGTTTGCGTGCCACACTCTCGGGATTAAACTCGAAATTTTATGGACTTTAATTAATTAATACCAAATTAATTTTAGAATTAATTCAATAAGCAGAAATGAAAACTTATAACAAGTCCAACTTAAATAAAAATTCATCAAAGTGCACACAACTAAAATCATTTCTAAGAACTATTCTTTAATAAATTTGGTTCAACTTGGTGCAATAAAATAAATAAGGGCAATACTCACTATTAATTTAATTAATTTAAATTAATCATGAGACTTGACAAAATAAAGGGGAGTTGGAATTATGAACATAAAAATTCAAATAAAGATTCCAACTTTAAATTGTGAATCTTTGAAAAATTATATCTTCCAATATGAAGAAAAATGAAATTTCTATCACAAGATTCAAACTTTATGATTCCAATCAACTTAATATAAGATTAAATCAAAAGTTCAACAAAAATTCATGGAATTCAGTAACTCAAAGTTCCAACCACTTAAAACAATTAAAGATTGGATCTTTAGTACTTAGAAGCCTCAAAGAATAAATTTTTCACACTTAATGCAATGGATTTGCAATTATGTGAAAATTTAACCAATCTATCAAGCACTAATTACTACAAAATAACCATTCTTACAGAGGTCAAAAATGCAGAAACATTAAAGAAAGAACCATATATAATCACCATAAAAATGCCATTAAGATTCAAGGTTAAAAGATTTAAAATTTTTCGTCAAAACCAAAAACCCTAAAAAAAGGCATTTCTGGTCAGATTTTGGCATTTTTTATAGATCCAAAGGGGTAAAAACATTTCCAGAACGTTGTTTATACCCAAAAATCTGGGTTCGGGGCTAATAATCAGCTTTAAAACGGGATTAAAATAAGTAAAACCGAGCTACTAATCTAATTAGTAACATAAACCAGAAAAATAGATCATTAAAAACACCTTGAAATTATTTGTTATAAAAATAAATGAGCAAGGCTCCGATACCACTGTTGGGTTTCAATGAGTCCGACTCACCGCGAAAATAAAACCCGAGCTCAACAACATACTCACAATTAATATAACAAAATGTATAAATAACAAGAATAGAGAAAAGACTAAATTACCCTTGTAGCGTGCTTCGCTCACCCAGATGGAGCTCTTACTTGAGAAAAGTCGAGCCTCACAAATGGCAAGGACCTCCAACGAAGTCCACCCACAACTCAACCCGACCGGTCTACTACTTGGAGGTTAGCCAAGTCCGACCAAAAAGACTACCCGAGTAATTAATGAGCTTATAGGTTTTCTCTCAAGTGGAGATGCTTAATTGAGCTCTTACTCAAGTGAGTTTTCCCATATCCCAAGTTGGGTATTTATAGGGAAACTCAAGTGAGAAATCCACTCTACCATCAATGTGGGAGAGTTGGTAAAATCAATTTTCTCTTTTATTTTTAAATAAAAAAAAAAAGAAAATAGCTAACAACTAATTAATCAACAAGTGGCACACTAAGAGGAGTAAGGTAAGGACCACAAGGGAAAGGGGGGACCAAACTTGATCCCCAAGGCTTTCGAGGAAAACCGGCTAGCACCCACATGGTCGAATCCACGCACGCCAGCTGGCGTTGCCAACCTTAGGTGCCAAGGATGCCCAGCTGGCTGCCTGGCCCCTTGGCTGGGCACGCCTGTTACACGCATAGCTCAGTAGAATGCACCAGCATGCCACACATCGCTGCGGGCTGCTGTGCGCTTCTGCATGTCTTCCAGCATCTCCCCGCAAGCATAGCTAGCACCATGGTGAAAGGAATGGTGTCCTTCGAACAAGTGTATTATTTCGATAGAAGGTTCGAAGCTGTTGAAAAGCTATTTATTCAGTAAGTTCAAGTGATCAGAATGCCTAGGTGGAGGCCGCTTCCGGTTAGTAATATTAATGCATAGTTAATATTACAGCTTAATCTTTACTGAACCCTTTGGGTCACACCCAAGCAACTAACGATCTGACGCAACGAAATAATCCGAATGGAATTAATGTGTCACCCGAGTATTATGAACAAAGATGTCGGATTCCTAGCTTAGAGCGTCGGAACCGAATCTCAAAAGTCGAGCCAAAATTTTGGAATTAGCGAGACGGGAAAATACTTCAAGTAATAACTAAAAACCCTAGCCACGCGAAGGCTAGGGAAGCGCGCCACGTAGCAGCGCACATGGCAGTACGCCATGTGGCAACGCACTTGGCAGCCACCAAGTGGCACCGCGCCACGTTGGCAGCCACTAGGTGGCAGCGCGCCAAGGTGGCGGCGTGGCACATGGCAGCGCGCCACGTTGGAAGCCACCAAGTGGCAGCACGCCACGTGGCAGCGTGCCACGTTGGCAATGCCATTTGGCAACAGGCCGCAAACCCGGATGACGGATCATGGACGCGGGCTGATGGATGGCGGCCCAACCGAACCCAAATTAGGGCTCAAGGTTGGGTGCCACATGGTTAGCTCACAATGCATGTAAGTTGCCTTGGGGAGCAAGTGAGGAAGTGGTCCTCACCTAACCATGTGACACTTGTTACTTTGTTATTCCTTGGTTTATTTAACTAAGGATTGAATTCAACATTCTTTCTATGTGGGATATTTTTTTGAAAAAGTCCCATATTGAAAGATGAGTGGAATTCACACGGAAGCACTCCTTATAAATGGCCAAGGTATGCCTTGGGATTGTTCATTTGAGTAAGAGCTCAATTAGGCATCTCCACTTGAGAGAAAACCTATAAGCTCATAAATTACTCGGGTAGTCTTTTTAGTCGGACTTAGCTAACCTCCAAGTATTAGACCGGTCGGGTTGAGTTGCGGGTGGACTTTCGTTGGAGGTCCTTGCCATTTGTGAGGCTCGGCTTTCTTAAGTAAGAGCTCCGTCCGAGTGAGCGAAGCACACTTCAAGGGTAAATTAGTCTTTTCTCTATTCTTTTTAATTATGCATTTTTTTATATTAATTGTGAGTTTGTTCTTGGGCTCGGGTTTTATTTTCGCGGTGAGTCGGACTCATCGAAACCCAACAACGGTATCGGGGCCATGCTCATTTATTTTTGTAACAAACCCGTTTTAAAGCTGATTATGGCCCCAAACCCAGATTTTCGCCCAAAACTAGTGAATTTTGGGTGGAAAAGGCGTTTTGGAAATGTTTTCACCATTTTAGAACTGTGTTTTAGGCAAAATCTTATCAGAAATGCCTTTTTTGAGGGATTTTTCGTTTTTATGAAAAATTTTAAGTCTTTCTAACCTTGAATCTAAATGGCATCTTTATGGTGATTATGTATATGGTTCTTTCCTTAATGTTTCTGCTTTATAGAACCTCTTTAAGCATGGTTATTTTGTAATAATTAGTGCTTGAAAGATTGGTTAAATTTTTCACATAATTGCAAATCCATTGCATTAAGTGTGAAAAATTTATTCTTTCAGGCTTCTAAGTACTAAAGATCTAATCTTTAATTGTTTTAAGTGGTTGGAACTTTGAGTTACTAAATTCCATGAATTTTTGGTTGAACTTTTGATTTAATCATGTATTAAGTTGATTGGAATCATAAAGTTTGAATCTTGTGATAGAAATTTGATTTATCTTCATATTGGAAAATATAATTTTTCAAGGATTCACAAGTTAAAGTTGGAATCTTTATTTGAATATTTGTGTTCATAATTCCAACTCCCCTTTATTTTGTCAAAATCTCACGATTTATTTAAATTAATTAAATTAATAGTGAGTATTGCCTTATTCATTTTATTGCATCAAGTTAAACCAATTTTAGTAAAGAATAGTTCTTGGAAATAATTTTGGTTTTGTGCACTTGGATGAATTTATTAAGTTGGATTTGTTTTGATTTCATTTTGCTCAAAATATTAATTCTAAAATTAATTTAGAATTGATTAGAAACGTCACACAAAATAGGGAAATAATCCCGAGGCACTAGCACGCAAACGAAGGCACAATAGCCACGAATTTCCCTTAGCCAGCAGGGCTGCCGAGGGATAAGGGCTGTGTGCTTGGTGCGTGCGAGGATTGGTGCGCATGTGTGAGTGTGTGTAATGCGAGCAAGTGTAGTGCATTGATGCGTGGTAGAGAGTGTGTGGGGTGTGATGCATGCTTGCAGCACGATGCACACAATCCCACACTTGGCACTTTAGCCCCGGGTTTTAAGGCTATGCTAATTTTGCGGCTATGGTCGTTTGATTGATTCTAATTAATTTAATTATATTTGTTTTAATTATTTTAATTAAAATTTTTTGACTCTAGGCCTCGACTTTTGAGCGGCATTTGCAAAATTAATTTTGGAAAAATTTTGGGTTTACCGGCTTAATTAATTGGATTAATTATGATGGATGCGAAATTTAGTGGAAGCTTCAGTTTTAATTGCGCTAAATTACATAATCGGTTAAACAACTTTGACTAGTTTTAATTAGGCTCGTTAATTGAATTAACAACCTAAATTAGTTACTAGTTTACGCGTGTTTGTGCATTGTTACTTGTTTATCGTTGTAAAATACATGGGCCATTCACAAATAGTAAATGGATGAATGGAATGTATATTCTCCCGCAGGTTTTACAAAAATGGCAACTAGTGGGGCCCGATTAGGATAGAAAATACGTACTGCGTTCCGTCTCGTATTTTTGTAAATCTAAATACGGTCTGCGAACCGTTGAGTATTTTTGTACCTTAATATTTAGATTAGTCCTAATCATAGATACTAGTATTTGCATTATTTTGGTTATGTCTTGAAGACGGAGCCATGAAGTTGCAAAAGACGACCCTTGAAGACTTGAAGACTTAAGGGGTCATGCTAGTTGTCAAATGCATCATTTATTTATGTTTTCGATATATATTTATGATTATAAATATATGAATTATATGTTAGATGCATGTTTAGGATTTCGAATGTTGGGATGATTAATTAAGTTCACTTAAATCAACCAACATAGAAACCCTAGGTCCCTAAAATATTGAGTAAAATTTGCCATTCCAAAACAACACTTATCAACCTATTGAGAGTACTGATGGGTTACGCCAAAGCGAGGCATCACTATTATTCCCTAGGATATGTAAGGTATGATGATGGGTTTGCCAAAGCAAGACATCGCATACATGTTGGTTTTGGTTATACTCAACGATATGAGTGATGGAGTCCTAACATGTCGTGGCAAAGTGGATAAGTTGTTGAGAGAGCATTAGATGCGACGATTAATCTAACCAAGAGTGGCTTAGAGCCATTAGCAAAGATTTTCTTACCTTAGAATATTGAGTGTTAAGACAAGCCAAAGCATGTTTAGTCACTCATTGATTCTTTGGATCTTGGAATCGCCTTATTCTCGCCAAATGGGGACAAATTTAATGTGTGGATAAGACGCTTAATAAGATTGAAAATTTGCATGAATGCTTTTAAATTTCAAACTTATTATGTTATTTTCTTGATAAATGGTTATACTTTGCACTTACATTTGTAGAATTCCAAATCAAACTATATTATTTTCCTTGATTGGTAAAGGAAATCTTTGAGAATAGTTCTCAAAGAAAGGAAAGGCATTTCTAAAATACAATTCTCATAAATGACTTTTACAAGTCCGAAAGGAAGGTTGGACATCACGTGTTCAAAATACTAGGTAGTTTTGATAAACATGAAGTATGGAGTTAGAAACTCAAAATTGTCAATGCTTGACAACCAACATATCTTTTCACTTTATACATTGGTGAGTACAACTCATTGATGTATTAATTCAAGTACGAATTAAAGGAAAAGATGGAGCTTTGTTATACGGCGCACTAGATGCTTAATTATGCCTAACAAAGTATAAAAGTCAAAGACACTTAAAGAAACAGTTCTTCAAGATTATGAAATGAAGTATGATAAGAAATATAGGAAACAAGGAACAAAGAAAAGGAATAAGATTTCATTTCTACTAAAGAGTTCATGTTAACTTAGCAAGTCATTATCTTCACAAGTATCAGATACTGCTTGAGTGTTCCACTTTGAAAGTGACCTCAAACTATTAAAGTTAAGCTAAGTTATTAACTTACAAGCTTTGAATGAAGCAAAAAAAGCTACATCAGTTGTAAGGTCGTATGGTTTGTTTAAAGACCTTTTAAGCTAAGACTGGAACAAATAAATGGTTATTGTGTTCCATAATCAGCAAACAATCCGTTAACACACGGAAGGACTCGCATTCAAAGTAAAGAGCAATAGTTGCGAATTTATTTGGATGGCATGCTTGTCTAAACCATGAGTCAAGAATGCTTGATTATAAACAAACATTTCCCTAACATGAAAACTCACAAAAGTTCAAAGGCATGATTTCTGTTTCGAACATCTTTAGCAATGTCACATTAACAAGAACGTACTCAAGGCTTTATAGGCTCTTGATCGTTCTTAGACAAGCAAGTCTTACTTATTAAAAACCGACAAAGTAAAGAGCTATTGTTCTTGGCATAGACAATTGACTCCAAACGCTAAAGAATATTCAGTTACTTCAAAGTTTCACAAAGAATTTGAAAGAATATGGCTATACTCATCAAATGTGAACAAAACTTGACCTTGAGTAGCTTAAGAGTTCAATGAAGTACAGAATCGACTTGGCAAGGTATCAAAATGTCTAGATTAGATCGAGCGATGTTTGCTTGAGCCAAGCATGACCATCACAAAGTTATGAAATTGAAATTTTCATAAATAACTACACAAAGAACATAGTGTGTCTTTACGGAGACCTCGATGCCATTTAACAATGACTCGAACAATGATGGATCACATCCCTTCCTAAACTTTTAAAGATTTGCACAAATGACTAATGTTACACTAAACAAAATGTCGAAGCTAAGAAAGGACATCATATTCAGTTATGGATAGAAATAACTTCTGAACGTCTTTTCAAGTATATGTCTAAAACTCTTAGCCTCAGTGGGAGCTCACTGGCTCAGTGGGAGCTAAGTGACTCAATGGGAGCTCACCGGCTTAGCAAGAACTAGGTGGCTCAGTGGGAGCTTAATGGCTCATTAAAGGCTAAGATAGCTCAAGTAGGAGCTAAATGTTTGTTTCACAACGAACTTTTACCCAAAGACAATATACATGTCTCTTTGTAAGCATTCAAGTGAGAATACAGGTATTACCTCCACAACCTAAATGAGAACATAATGTTTGTTGCTCTAAGTGGTGTCTTTCTGGAAAGTAACACATTTCCAAAACGACAAGTGGGAGGAAAATGAACTCGATGACTATCGAGCTTAGCAACAAACTAGAACTGAGAATCTCGGAAGACTCAAAAGGGCTTCATGAGAATGATTGATTAAGAATACTTGATCAAGAATACTTAAAAGGACTTTACAAGTGCCTTAATAGAGAATTCATTACTTACAAAACTTCTAAAAAGTTGGAGTAAGATTAAGATAATCAAAGGGCTTTGGAAGCGCCTTGAAACTCATTGTTTGATGCAATAACCCCGTATAGGTATAGAATTCACCAAAGTTTTGGATTGACTCTTATAAGTTTTCTAATAAGTTAGAAATTAACCTAAGACTTACAAGCATATTATTTACTATTAGATAGTAAGGGAATAATGCCTTGTAAGATAGCTACGACAAATCCAAATTTTGAATAATGGTTAAAGGCCATAAAATCCGAAATAGACTCCATGTTTGAAAATCATGTTTAAAACTTGATTAATTTGCATGAACAATGAAAGACCCATCGATCGCAAATAAGTTTTCAAGGAGAAAACTAACAAATGTAGAAATGTATATGCATACATAGCTAGATTGGTTGAAAAGGATATAATTAAATTCACAGTGTTGATTTTAATAATAACCTATTCACCAATCGGAATGCTCAAATATTTTCGTGGTTATTCTAGCAAAATTGCAACTATGAAATATGACAAAATAGATACTAAAACCGCCTTCCTAAAATAGGATTTTGGAAGTGACTGATGAAAATAGTCTAAGGGTTTTGAAAATCTAAATAATGCTAGATTTGAAAGCAAGCTCAAGAAATCCATTATGGGATTGAAGGAAGCATTGCATAAAGGAATTGGAACGTGTTTTCTCATAAAGTTAATAAAAGGATTGACTTATGGAGAAACATAGAAATTCTTGTGCGTAAGAAATTTAGTGGGAGCAAGAGTCAATCTTGTAAGGTCAACAAGAAGTTTACGAACTCTATTGTAAATTAACTATCAAATGCTAAATGCTTAGATTTGAAAGTATTTTCGACAATGGACCAAGAAAAAGACGATACTTAGTACAGATTGGGAATTAAGATCTATTGTAAAAACTTAATAAAATGTTTCAACGAGTAAAGGAATTTACCATATTAAACATGAATTGAAGGACTTAAAAGGCTTTCGACCCGTATGTATAAAACTAAGTAACTGTTTGAACTAAGTATAAGCTAGGCTAAATACTAAGTCAAATAAGAAAGACTCTAGTAGAGACTTTCAACCGTATCACATATCAAACAGTTTAGCAAGACTCAATGGAACTGGATGAGCTAAAATGTCACATAGATGGAATAAGATTGTGAATCATTCTACAAATTAAATCCATCATGTACGCTACGATATGGAATCGTCACACGACTTACTTGTTTAGAGCATGTGAAGTACGTATATAGTACTAATCAACTTGAATCTAAGCAATAGATTGTTAAATTATGGTTAAGAAAATCCATAGCACTTGGATAAGTAAGAGGATGAGTTCTTGACTCATGGAAACAAATAATTTGAGTATTGATGTTGCAAGCACAAACCTTAACTAGGATGAGATTCTTAACAAGGAAGCCATTTGTAAGCACGAAGTAAGAAGCGTCGTGGCTTGAGAATGGTAACATGGATGTGCATCCATGTGTAATGTGCGGAAATTTAAGGTAAATTTCTATTATCACAAGTGATTAGGGTATCCCAAATCGTTGTGAGTCGTTTGGAGTAAAACCCAAGCTAATCATCATCAGAAAGTCTACTAAAATATATGTTGAGAATATTGTTGCTTTAAAGGCAATAATAAGGAAGATGTTAAATGGAAATTTCGTTGTTGAACATTGATGATTGATGATTGTAGGTTGTCAAGTTGAAGATCTCAATCATGAAAATGAATGGGAGCCATCACTTGGACAATAAATCCTAAATCACATATAATCCATAACACTCTCAAATTTTATCATCTTATTATGAAAGTGATCAATAATGAAGATGCTAAGATTTGCAAAGTAATTATAACTAAACCGGTGCAATAAGTGAACGACAACATTCACAATTGCATGAAAGAAATCAAGCATATAAAATATGGGAGTGATTTCTATAAATGTTTTATAAAGAGTGTTACTCTTAAAACATTTGGAAAAACCATTTATCATAAGATGAACCATTTAGGTTTTGGAGTAATTTAATTTCATGCAATTCTATCACTCCGGTTCTATTTAATTGTAGTTTAGAATTAAATTATCATTCCATTCGATTTTGAGAATATTCAAAATAGGGTATCAAGACCTGTGTTGGATAAAGAAACACCTATTAAGTGAACGTTGAATATTTTAATCAAAAAGTATCCCTAATCAAGGTCATTTAAATGATGGACGATTAATGACCGCTTGAGATTAGTTTGTAGTTTGATTTATAGCACCGTTTCTTGTGCTTCAAGGACACGACTGTCATAAATCATTTGCCCAGGTATTGGTTTAGAACCATACTAGATCAACCTATGAGAATACTTTAAGAGATTTAAAAATCGTCATAAGTATACTTCTCATTATGGCTATCAGAACCTCTTTCCTCGACCATGAGTATTGTGAGTTCTCTTGTTTGAGTACTAGTCTATTTTGATGTTAGTCAAACGTTTGTGTACATGGAGATTATAACGGAAACACTCCGGCGGCTAGGTTCACTTAGTAAAAGAAGCTACATTATAAAACTGGGAATGTCCCCCTACTAAAAATAGGGAAGAGGTCTTTGTTGTTTACAAAGCCTCTCGAAGAGTGAGACTGTAAAATGCATGGCCGTGTTCGGATGGATTTTGTAAAATCATTTGTTTTTTGACAGTCGGACTCGAATTTCGAGAAAAACTTCTGGACGTAATAAGGATGACGAATAAATCTGACCTTATAGTTCATGAAGAGACATTAAGTGACATATGAAAAAGGCTATACACTAAAAACGCACTTATCCGGAAGGACTAGTGGGAGATTGAAAGGAATGGTGTCCTTCGAACACATGTACTATTCCGATAGAGGGTTCGGAGCTGTTAGAAAGCTATTTATTCAGTAAGTTCAAGTGATCGGAATGCCTAGGTGGAGGTCGCTTCCGATCAGTAATATTAATGCATAATTAATATTACAGCTTAATCTCGTCTGAACCCTTTGGGTCACACTCAAGCAACTAACGATCCGACGCGATGAATTAATCCGAAAGGAATTAATGAGTCACCCGAGTAATATGAACAAAGACGTCAGATTCCGAGCTTAGCGAGTCGAAATCAAATCTCAAAAGTCGAGCCAAAATTTAGGAATTGGCAAGACGGGAAAATGCTTCAAGTAAAAAGTAAAAACCCTAGCAACGCGAAGGCTAGGGAAGCGCACCAAATAAAAGCGCGCCACGTGGCAGCGCACATGGCAATACGCCATGTGGCAGCCACCAAGTGGCACCGCGCCACGTTGGAGGCCACCAGGTGGCAGCACGCCAAGGTGGCGGCACGCCAGGTGGCAGCGCGCAAAGGTGGCCGGCGTGCCACATGGCAGCGCGTCAAGGTGGCGTCGTGCCACGTGGCAGCGCGCCACATTGGCAGCACGCCACGTGGCAGTGTGCCACGTTGGCAATGCCATGTGGCAACAGGCCGCAAACCCGAATGACGGATCATGGACGCGGGCTGATGGATGGCGGCCCAACCGAACCTAACTTGGGGCTCAAGGTTGGGTGCCACATGGTTAGCTCACAATGCATGTGAGTTGCCTTAGGGAGCAAGGGAGGAAGTGGTCCTCACCTAACCATGTGACACTTGTTACTTTGTTATTCCTTGGTTTATTTAACTAAGGATTGAATTCAACATTCTTTTTATGTGGGATATTTTTGTGAAAAAGTCCCACATTGAAAGATGAGTGGAATTCACAAGGAAGCACGCCTTATAAATAGCCAAGGTATGCCTTGGGATTGTTCATTTGAGTAAGAGCTCAATTAGGCATCTCCACTTGAGAGAAAACCTTTAAGCTCATAAATTACTCGGGTAGTCTTTTTGGTCGGACTTGGCTAACCTCCAAGTATTAGACCGATCGGGTCGAGTTGCGTGTGGAATTTCGTTGGAGGTCCTTGGCATTTGTAAGGCTCAGCTTTTCTCAAGTAAGAGTTTTGTCTGAGTGAGCAAAGCACGCTTTAAGGGTAAATTAACCTTTTCTCTATTCTTGTTAATTATGCATTTTGTTATATTAATTGTGAGTTTGTTCTTGGGCTCGGGTTTTATTTTCGCGGTGAGTCGGACTCATCGAAACCCAACACATGGTGCGCCATAGCTGCTACTGCTATGTGCGTGCCTTGCTAGCTTGCTATTGTGCCATGCTAGCCTTGGTGCGCTTGCTAGCCACCTTGGCTATACCAAATTCCCCTAGCACTCGGGTTTTCTCAGGGCATTCCGATGCTAGGGTATTTCGGTAAATCGTTAATCAATTATTGATTTAACCTGTTGTCTTATCTTTATTTAATTTGACTCGACTTGCGACGCTCTGTTTCAACGCTCCAAGATCGATTTCCGACGTCTAAATATTAATTACTCAAGCGACTCATTAATTCCTTCCGAACTAATTCGTCGTGTCGGATCGTTAGTTGCTTGGGTATGACCCGAAGAGTTCAGTCAAGATTAAGCTGTAATATTAATTATGCATTAATATTACTAATCGGAAGCGGCCTCCACCGAGGCATTTCGATCACTTGAACTTACTTAATAAATAGCTTTTCAATAGCTCTGAACCCTCTATCGAAATAATACACTTGTTTGAAGGATATCATTCCTATTAGGACCAATCACTGCACGCCACGTGGCGCCAGCCTTGCACACAAAGGCATGCCTCAACTGGGCGTGCTGCGCGCACATCGTGTGTGCGGGCTGGTCGAGGGCTCGACCAAGCAACCCGCGTGCATACGTGAGCTGCTGGTCGAGGGCTTGGCCCAGCAACCCACGCGCATACGCGGGCTGCTGGCTGAGGCTTGATGTTGGCCATGCTAGCACGCTAACTGCTAGCTTGGCTCGCGCTAGTGCTACTAGCTTGCATGCGTACTAGAAACATTTTCCCCTAGAACTCGGTTTGATAGGAATGGTGTCCTTCGAACAACTGTATTATTCCGATAGAGGGTTCAGAGCTATTGAAAAGCTATTTATTCAGTAAGTTCAAGTGATCGGAATGCCTAGGTGGAGGCCGCTTTCGATCAGTAATATTAATGTATAATTAATACTACAGCTTAATCTTGACTGAACCCTTCGGGTCACACCCAAGAAACTAACGATCTGACATGATGAATAATCCGAAAGGAATTAATGAGTCACTCGAGTATTGTGAACAAAGACGTCAAATTCCGAGCTTAGAGCGTCGGAATCAAATCTTAAAAGTTGAGCTAAAATTTAGAAATTAGACAGACGGGAAAATATTTCAAGTAACAAGTAAAACTCTAGCCGCGCGAAAGGCTAAGGAAGCGCACCAAATAGAAGTGCACCACGTGGCAGCGTGCCACGTTGGCAGCCACTAAGTGACAACGTGCCATGTGGCAATGCGCCACGTTGGCATCCACCAAATGGAAACGCGCCACGTGGCATCGTGCCACGTTGGCAGTGCCATGTGGCAACAGGCCGCGGACCCGGGTAACAGGTCATGGACGCGGGCCGAAGGGTAGCGGCCCAACCGAACCCAACTTGGGGCTCAAAGTTGGGTACCACATGGTTAGCTCAATATGCATGTGAGTTTCCTTGGGGAGCAAGTGAAGAAGTGGTCATCGCCTAACCATGTGACACTTGTTACTTAGTTATTCCTTGATATATTTAACTAAGGATTGAATTCAACATTCTTTCCATGTAAGATCTTTTTGTGAAAAAGTCCTGCATTGAAAGATGAGTGGAATTCACAAGGAAGCACTCCTTATAAATAGACAAGGCATACCTTGAGATTGTTCACTTGAGTAAGAGAGCTCAATTAGGCATCTCCACTTGAGAGAAAACCTATAAGCTCATTAATTACTCGGGTAGCCTTTTTGGTAGGACTTGGCTAACCTCCAAGTAGTAGACCAGTCAGGTCGAGTTGTGGGTGGACTTCGTTGGAGGTCCTTGCCATTTGTGAGGCTCGGCTTTTCTCAAGTAAGAGCTCCATCCGGTTGAGCGAAGCACGCTACAAGGGCAATTTAGTCTTTTCTCTATTCTTGTTATCTATGCATTTTTTTTATTAATTGTGAGTTTATCCTCTTTTTGGTAGAGCTTAAACCATGAAGGTATATCAATCACCTCCTCATCCACAAGCCTTGAAGGCTCCTTGTTGTCTACACTAACCTTCTTGCTTTAAACACTCGAAAGCACATCATCACAAACTTCAAGAACATTGTTAGTTGAAGAAACAATCATGCATACATTATCATTGTAATGAGGTGAATTGATGCACATAATTCCCTTCACAAAAGACAAAGATTTATGCATCGATTTAAGCTCAAAACTAGCCTTATTGTTACCGACCTTTAAAGTAATAAGGCCACCCTTTACATCAATCAAAGCTCCCGAAGTAGCTCAGAAAGGCCTCCCTAAAATGATAGGTATGTTGTCATCTTCTGCTATCTCAAGCACAATAAAGTCAACCAGAATTGTGAACTCTCCTATCTTGAGGGGGACATCCTCAACTCTTTCCTTTGGAAACTTAATAGATTGATTGGCTAATTGCAAGGTCATATTGGTTGGAAGAAGCTCACCTAGCTTAAGCTTCTAAAAAACGAATAAGACATGATGCTCACACTAGCACCAAGATCACAAAGAGCATTTTGAAACAATTTTCCATTGATTTTGCAAGGGATAGAAAAATTACTCGGATCTTTCATTTTCTTGGGTAAATCATTGTGAATCAAAGCGCTACAACATTCCCCAACCTTTACCGAGTAAATCTCATTGCACTCTCACTTGCCACTCAAGATTTCCTTAAGGAACTTAGAATATCTTGGCATTTGGGTCATGGCTTCGGTGAAAGGGATTGAAAGATGAACTTCCCTAAGCATATCAAGAAATCTCCTAAATTGTTCATTGATTTTGTTTCTCAAAAGCTTTTGGGGATATGGAAGTTTGGGTTTGATCACATCCTCTTGCACGTTTTCATCAATCTTCTCTTTCTCTTGGGCTTCTTTGCTCACCTTCTTTGACATATCAATCTCTTTTTCCTCACTTGAATCACTCACCTTCTCACCTTCCTCACTCTTCCTAGAAACTTTCTCTTCAAGCACTTTCCCACTCCTTGTGGTGATAGACTACACGGGTTTCTTAAGATCATTACTTGTGAGGGTAAAGAAGAAGGGATAGTATTCAAACTCTCTTTCAAGGTGTTCACTAATTGGGTGATTTATGTTTCAAGCATCTTGTTATGTGTCATCATCTTATTGAACCTTTTGTCACTTACCGACATGCAATTGTTTAAAATCTTAATTTGGTTCTCGATGATCTCTTCCAAGGTAGTCCTAGAAGATGAAGGTTGAGCATAGGAATTCTCACCATTACCTTGAGTTCTTGGAGAAAATCCGGGTAGGGTCCCCTTTGATTGTTGTTTTGAAAATTTCCCCGGTTTTGTTGCTCTAAGTACCCCGGTTTTGATTTTGGCCATTGTTTTGGTAGTGGTTGCCATAACCTTGACCTTAGATTTGGTTTCCATACCCTTTACCTTGACTTTGATTATTATTGCCTTTATTATTATAGTTACCTTGAAAATTTTGATTTCCTTGGTTTCTATAACCACCATTGTTATAACTATCAATGTTCCCTTGTTGGTCAGCATTTCCATTCCCAAAGTTCTTTGGTCCATCAAATCTTTGTCCATTGTTGTTATTTGAAACAAAAACCACTTGCTCACAATCATTATTGTCAACATAATCACAATTTTC
This sequence comes from Chenopodium album, assembly GCF_948465745.1. Taxonomy (NCBI): domain Eukaryota; kingdom Viridiplantae; phylum Streptophyta; class Magnoliopsida; order Caryophyllales; family Amaranthaceae; genus Chenopodium; species Chenopodium album. Next base: position 19,928,743 of record NC_137847.1, read on the forward strand.
AAATACATGTGGACCACTAGAAGCATCATGGTCATATGACCCACATACATCACAAAACACACATCCATTTGGCATATTATTTGAAGTAGAAGGAGGAGTAGAGTTAGAAGATGTACCTCTCCCCTTATTGTGAGAGGGAAAAATTGGTGCTTGTGAAGAATTACTCTCAAGCTTTGCCTTAATTGAGGTCATCTCCTTTCCCAAGTTTGAGATTTGTGAGGATAAATTGTTGATGGCATTGAGATGGTCAATTAAATACACCGTAGAACCGCTTTTGCTTGTCGACTCTCTCTCACCTTCTTGCCAATCCATGTGATACCTTACCACATCTTCACTTAAGTCCACCACTTCATCCTCCGTTTTGTTCATGATAGGGCCTCCGGCACCAGCATCCAAGCAAGACTTTCCTTGGGGACTTAGACCTCCATAGAAGATTTGGATGATTTGATAGATGGGAATCCCATGGTGTGGGCACTCTCTTTGGTACTCCTTATACCTTTCCCATGCCTTATAAAGACTTTCATTTGGCCTTTGCTTGAAGCTTTGAATGAGAGCTCATGCTTCGGTCGTCTTCTTTTGTGGATAGAACCGAGATAGAAAATCCTTAGTCACTTCATCCCATGTTCTCAAAGAATTCGGCTTCACCTTTTTGTCCAACCACTCTGATCTAGAGCACGTCCAATAAGAGAGAAAGGGAAAAGTTTAAGTCAGATGAACTCTTGAGAAACCCCATTCACCTTGATGGTATTGCAATACTTCTCTAACTCCTTAAGATGGTTGAGGGGACTCTCATGCTTGGCACCACTATATTGACGCCTCTCTATCAAAGTGATCATCGCCAGTCTTATCTCAAAGACATTTTCCGGTATCTTAGGAGGAGCAATTCCGCTTTCAAACCTATAAGCTCCCGGAGTTCCCAACTCCTTCAATGCTACTCTCGGATTAGCACCCATGCTTTCTCGTTCTTCTTCTTCTTCTTGATGGATTTCCTTTCTTGGGGGACTTGAGCTTGAGGAACAATTAGCAACCCTTATCCTTCTTATGATCCTCTCAATTTCCAGATCAAATGGCATTAAATTTTGATCTCGTGCCCTACGCATACAAATCTCAAAGATAAATTTCAATAGCACGGCTACAAATGTAGCTTAAAAAAAAGAAAATATTTTTGTATTTTTCAAATTAAATGGAATAGACTCAATCAACAATAGCAAATAACCATGCCACTCCCCGGCAATGGCGCCATTTTGGACGCGGGTGAAGCCTAGGTCATTGATAACTAAGATTCCCCGATCAAAACAAAATTTATAAAACCAAACCCAACCCAAAGTATAGGGGTAAGTCCAAGTCGAACCCAAGGGAATGCGGTATTTGCTAAGGTCTCAAGCTAAGCTATTCCGAAGTCTTAAAACAATAGGGTTGGTCTAAGCTATGCTATCAAATCAACTCCATCAAAGCTAACAAATAGAATTCACATATCAAAGCACTAGGGAGTTTAGGATCCACATGCACTCACGATAAACTTGCTAATTTGTCAGGAATTTGATCAATCAAGCAATGCGAGGGAAAACGATATTTGTAATCAAAATCACTCAAATAGCTATTTCCTAGGGTCAAGCTAGATGTCTCTACACATGACTTCAAAGGAAAATCGCAAAATAAGATCAATCGATATTAATAGCTTCCAAATCAATTTTTCGTGTCATTGAAAACTACTATGCAATCTAGCTTGATAATCAAGGTTAACTACTCCTCTTCAAATCAAACACATGCATAAATTTCATCAACCAATTTAATCACACCACCAAATCAATCAAAAACCCACAACTAGCTATAGTTTATCACTCATACATGCTTCACCACATCCCTAGCAAAGGAACTGCTCACTACACATTGTAAATTTGAAAAGCATAACAAAACTAGTCATCAATTTCATCATCAACATTTCAATTCAAATATCAACTATCAAATCAAACAAACAATAGAAATTCAACAACATATCAAAAATCAAACATAAAATTGCATTGAAAAGGAAAGAATTCTAACAAAACTTTGGTCAATATCAAAGAGGAATGAAGATCAAAATGTAGCTATCATCAAATACCAAGCTTCTCTCTCTAAAATCTAAGAATAAAGGTTCCATTTTTGAAAAGCTCCTCGTTCTAAAATTCTAATTCTATGCTATTCTTTATTGATTCTCTAATAATTCTCTCTCTAGAAAATGAAGAAATTCTATATATAGTAAAACTAACTAAGGAGAAGTTAGTTAGACGTCCAAAAAGAACCCCAAATGGCACGGCCTCTCCTCTCAATGTCCGGCCGCAACAAAATGGGTATGGAACAGAGGGAAGGAGGTTGCACTTCCGCTCCTGCTACCAGCGCGATCGCGCCACAACCTAATGCGGCCGCTCCTCCCTCGTCCGCGCCCGTGCCTAGGAGCAAGGGAGTTCTCTTTCGTGCGGTCGTTGGTGCTCTCGTGTGCTCCACTTGATACATGTTGGGGGAGGCAGTCACTAGAGGCCTTCACGGTGGGTTCAACACCGATTTTGATGTCCACGTAGCATGAGAGCACGACCATGAAGACTTGGCTTTTGCACTCCTTCACTTTTGAGCTTTAAGAGGAGGAACCGGCTGCATCTTAAGCTTTGTATACCCCGAGAAAACGCCAATGAGCTTCTCGAACATCACCAACCTCCTAAAATCGAAGAGAAGCAAACAAGTAAAGGAGAAAAGGAAAAATAAACTAAGAAATGCAAGAAAATGAGAAAACAACTAAGGAAACAAAAAATAGAGAAATAACAAGTAAAAATAAAGAAAAAGAGATAAAAGAGATGTAAAAGCAATCAAAATTCATCCTAAAAGAGGCTAAATGAGTGCCATAAATGACACTCATCAATTATGCATTTGGTTCTTTTCTTTATGCTTCTGCAATTTTAGACCACTTTTGAGCATAATTACTTGGTAGTAATTGGTGCCTAATAGTTGGCTCAAATTTTCACATAATTGCAAATAAATTGCTTTAAGTGTAATAGTTTGTATCTTGAGGCTCTTAAGTACAAAAGATTCAATCTTTAATTATTTTAAGTGATTGGAACTTTGTGTTACTAAATTCCATGTATGTTTATTGAACCTTTTTTATTTAATCATTTATTAAGTTGATTGGAATCATAAAGTTTCAAACTTGTGATAGAATTTTAATTAATCTTCATATTGGAAGATGTAATTTTTCAAGGATTCACAAGTTAAAGTTGGAATCTTTATTTGAATATTTATGTTCATAATTCCAACTCTCTTTTAATTTTGTCAAATCTCATAATTAATTTATGTTGGTTAAATTAATGGTGAGAATAGCCCTTTTTCATTTTATGTTGCATCAAGTTGAACCAAATTTCATTAAAGAATAGTTCTTGGAATTAATTTGGTTTATTGCACTTGAATAATTTTATTAAGTTGGACTTGTAATAATTTTTCATTTTTGATCATTAAATTGATTCTAAAATTAATTTAGAATTAATTATATAAGTCATGTAAAAATTCAGGAATTAAACCCGAGGCGCTTGCGCGCAAACCAAGGCACAAGCCACAGCACAACCTCGGCTAGCTGGCTGCATAGTAGCCCGCATGTGGCTGCCGAGGTGTATGGTTGTGCATTGGCGCGGGCAATGCACCATATGCGTGGATGTGCGCACATGACAGCAGCATGGCGCAGCAGCAGCCACATGCTGTGCGCGCCATGCATGTTGCATGTGCGAGCTAGGTGGGCTGTGTGCGATGCTTGGTGTGGCTGGGTGGGTCGTGTGTGTGGTGTGATGCTGGAAGGCGGCATGGGGCGCGCACAGCAGCAACCCGAGTGGCCTTCATTACCATGATGTTGCGATCACGCCCCGTATGGAGCATTACGCGCTTTGCGGTGCTTTGTCCTACAGGTGTAACGCTTGGCACGAGCCATGGCTGTGCGCGCGACCCCTCACTAGGCACTAATGCCCCGATGCCTAGCACACCAAGCCGAAAGGCTTGATGTTAGGCACTTTGGGGTTTTAGGGCTATGTTATTTTTGCGTTTTGCCGATTTTAATTATTTTAATTATGTTTAAATTATTTTAATTAAATTTTGGAAGCTAGGCCTCGTTTTTGAGCGGCACTTGCAAAATTTTATTTTGGCAAAGTTTTAAGTTTACCGGCTTTATTAATTGGATTAATTAATTTGGATGCGGAATTTAGTGGGAGCTTCAATTTTAATTGTGCTTAATCACATAATCGGTTAAATAACTTTGACTAGTTTTAACTAGGCGCATTAATCGGATTAACCACCTAAGTTAGTTACTAGTTTACGCGTGTTTATGCATTGTTACTTGCTTATCATTGTAAAATGCATGGGCCATTCACATATAGTGAATGGATGAATGGAATGTATATCCTCTTACAGGTTTTATAAATTGGCAACTAGTGGGGCCCAATTAGGATAGAAAATACGGACTGAGTTCCGTCATGTATTTTTGTAAATCTAAATACGGTCTGCGAACCGTTAGTTATTTTTGTACCTTAATAATTAGATTAGTCCTAATCGTAGATACTAGTATTTGCATTATTTTGGTTATGTCTTGAAGACGAAGGTTCTTGGAAGACGAAGCCATAAAATTGCAAGAGAAGACCCTTGAAGATTTTAAGACTCAAGGGGTCATGCTAGTTTCCAAATGTATCATTTATTTATGTTTTCGATATATATATTTATGCTTATATATATGTATGATATGTTAGATGCATGTTTAGGATTTCAAATGTTGTGATGATTAATTAAGTTCACTTAAATCAACCAACATAGAAACCCTAGGTCCCTGAAATATTAAGTAAAATTTTCCATTCCAAAACAACACTTGCCGACCTATTGAGAGTAATGATGGGCTATGATAAAGCGAGGCATCACTATTACTCATAAGAAACGTAAGGCATACCGGGTATGCATGTTGGTTTTGGTTATACTCAACGATATGAGTGATGGAGTCCTAACATATCGTGGCAAAGGGGATAACATGTTGAGAGAGCATTAGATACGACGATTTATCTAACCAAGAGTGGCTTATAGCCATTAGCAAAGAGTTTCTTACCTTAGAGTATTAAGTGTTAAGACAAGCCAAAGCATGCTTAACTACTCATTGATTCTTTGGATCTTGGAATCGACTTATTCTCACCAAATGGGGACAATTTTAAATGTGTGAATAGGACGTTTAAATAAGTTTGATGTATATGCATGAATTCAATCTTATTTAAGTATTATGAATGGTTTTTCATTTCAAATTCTTTCAATTGTAGAACCATGTCTGCGAATAACTCAAACAACCAATTCTCATTGCGATCAATTCTTGACAATGAGATATTGAGTGGGCCAAATTTTCTTGATTGGCAAAGAAACTTGCGTATAGTTCTCATGCAAGAGAAAAAGGAATATGTCCTTGATGAGGAAATTCCCGAGACTCCCAATGAGGAAGTGACTCACGTTGCCCTAAACCGATGGCAAACTACCAATCATGATGTCAAATCCATCATGTTGGCCACTATGTCTCCCGACCTTCATAAGACTTTCTTTGAGAAGTAGACAGCTTTTTAGATCATTTCTGAGCTTCATAACATGTTCCAAGAGGGCCCGAACTGAAAGGTTTGAAACCCAGAGGCAGATCCTTAAGAGTAAGCTCAAGAAAGGAGAACCGGTCAACCCACATGTACTCAAAATGATAGGATTATTTGAGAACATGGAAATGCTTGACGCAGGGTATTCATCCGAGATGGCAATTGACGCCATTCTCCATTCGCTTCACAAAGGCTATGATTAGTTCAAGATGAACTATAATATGCACAACAAGGAGAAAACCCTCACCGAGCTTCATGGTATGTTGAAGCAATCCGAGCAAACGCTCAAGGATGAGGGGAAGCATGATATGCTCATGATCAAAAAGGGCAAGTTGTTCAAACGCACGGGCAAGAAGAAGAAAGGCTTCAAGGGGAAGGGTAAGAAGACCTTTCCGCCTAAGCCAAAAGCTACCAAAGATAACAAAGGGAAGAAGGTAGCATCTTCTAAATCTGATTTCGAATGCTTCTATTGCAATAAGAAGGGACATTGGAAAAGAGATTTCCTCAAATTCAAGGAAGATAAGAAGAACGAAACCGTTGCTTCTGGATCAGGTATATTCATTATATACTTAAACTTCACTAGCTCAACATCATGGGTATTAGATACCGAATGTGGCTTACACCTTTGTTCCAATTATCAGGGACTAAGGAACACTAGAAGGCTAGCGAAGGGAGAGGTTGAACTTCGGGTCAGCAATGGAGCCAGAATTACAGCTGTATCCGTAGGAACTCTCAGTTTGTCTTTTCCCTCCGGGATAGTTTTGAAACTTGAAAACTGTTATTATGTTCCCAATATTACCAAAAAAATCATTTCAATTTCGGCGTTGGATGCCGAGGTTTTGAATTTCGAGTAAAGGACAATGAATGTTCGTTTTATCTCGATAATGTTTTATATGGTATTGCACATTCTGAAAATGGTCTTTATGTGCTTTCATTAGACAAACAAGTTTATAATGTTAATAGCACCACTAAGAAAGCTAAGACCATTGAGTCAAATGAGAAGTACTTGTGGCATTGTTGTCTTAGCCACATTAACATCAAACGCATCAAGAAACTTCTACATGAAGGTGTTCTTTACTCATTCGATTTACAATTGTTTGAAAATTGCAAAGGATGTTTATTAGGAAAGATGATAAAACAACCACTCTCCAAGTTGGGAGAAAGGGCAAGTGACTTATTGGGCCTAATACACACCGATTTATGTGGACTAATGAGCAAAACCACAAGAAACAGCCATCGATATTTTATCACCTTCACAGACGACTATAGTAGATATCGATATGTCTACCTTATGTCGCACAAATATGAATCGTTTGAGAAATTCAAAGAATTTCAGAGTGAAGTCGAAAACCAGCTTGGCAAGAAAATCAAACCCCTTCAATCGGATCGAGGTGGTGAATACTTGAGCCAAGAATTCGATGACCATCTGAAAGAAAAGGGTATACCTTCATAATTGACACCTCCAGGAACTCCACAATGGAACAGAGTATCCGAAAGGAGAAATCGAACCTTACTAGACATGGTACGATCAACAATGGGTCTTAGTGATCTTCCTATCTCTTTCTGGGGACACGCACTTCTAACCGCGACACTAATACTGAACCTTAGCCGATCAAAATCTGTTGAAAAGACTCCATACGAATTATGGACGAAGAAACCTCCAAGGTTGTCTTTTCTCAAGATATGGGGATGCGAAGCATATGTCAAGAAATTAATTTCTAACAAACTCCACCCCAAATCTGACAAGGTTTTCTTTGTGGGCTACCCAAAAGAAACCAAAGGGTATTACTTTTACTATAAATCCTAGAACAAAGTGTTTATTGCTCGCGATTGTGTCTTTTTGGAGAAAGAACACCTTTCCAAAATAACAAGTGGGAGGAAAATCAAACTCGATGAAGTTCGAGAGGACGAGCAACAAAATCAAATTGACAGTCAAAGTGCTCAAACAACATCTGTTAACGCTGGTCAAAATGTGCAAAGTCAAACCGACAATGCAAATGCTCAGTCCATTACCCTACATAAGTCGAAAAGGCCAAGGTCTCGAACCTGATAGGTATCTTGGTGTCGTATTAACCGAGAATCAGGACATCCTGGTAGTGGATGGAGACGAACCAGTAACCTACAAGCAAACGATGGCGAGCACCGACTCTACTAAATGGCAAGAGGCCATGAGAACTGAAATGGATTCAATGTTTGAAAATCAAGTATGGGACTTGGTTGACTTACCCGAAGGTTACACACCTATCGGATGTATTCATTTACGAAGCTAGATTGGTAGCAAAAGGTTATAGGCCAATTCATAGTATTGATTATGATGAAACCTTTTCTCCGGTCGCAATGCTTAAATCCGTTCGGATCATCCTAGCGGTTGATGCATTACAATTATGAAATATGGCAGATGGACGTCAAAACCGCCTTCCTGAATGGAATTTTGGAAGAAACTGTGTATATGACACAGCCTGAAGGTTTTGTCGACCAAAACAATGCTGGGAAAGTGTGTAGGATTAAAAAGTCCATTTATGGGCTAAAGCAAGCTAGCAGAAGTTAGAATCTGCGTTCGATGAAGCCATCAGTAAGTTTGGCTTTATCAAGAATCCAGATGAGTCTTGTGCTCACAAGAAGGTCAGTGGGAGTGACATCGCCTTCCTAGTCTTATATGTCAATGACATATTGCTCATTGGAAACGGTATTCCGATGCTAGAGTCTATAAAGGCCTGGCTTGGAAAATGTTTTTCAACGAAAGACTTGGGAGATGCTCGGTACATATTGGGTATCAAGATCTATAGGGATAGATCTAAGAGGATGATTGGATTGAGCCAAAGTACTTACATTGATAAGGTACTGGCTCGATTCAACATGCAAGAGCCTAAGAGAGGTCTCCTACCCATGTCACATGGCATAACCCTAAGCAAAAAGCAGTGTCCAAAGACACCTGATGGGCGGGAAAGGATGAATCAGATTCCATATGCTTCGCTCATTGGATAGATCATGTATGCCATGATATGTACTAGGCGAGATGTATCGTATGCCTTGAGTGCTATGAGCCGATTCCAATCAGACCCAGGAGAGGCGCATTAGACTGCGGCCAAGAATATCCTAAAGTACCTGAAAAGGAACAAGGATAAATTCCTGGTATATGGTGGCTCAGATGAATCAGTTGTTAAAGGTTATATCGACGCAAGCTTCCAAACAGACAGAGACGATTTCAAATCACAGTCTGGATGCGTGTTCTATCTAAATGGAGGAGCATTTAGTTGGAAGAGTGCCAAGCAGAGCACAACTGCAAATTCTACAACTGAAGCCGAATACTTGGCAGCTGCTGAAGTGGCTAAGGAGGTAGTTTGGATTCGTAAGTTCATTGGTGCACTTGATGTTGTACCCTCCATCAAGGGTCCAGTAGCCCTCTATTGTGACAACAATGGAGCTATTGCTTAGGCCAAAGAGCCAAGGGAACATTAGAAGGTCAAACATGTCAGGCGGCGATTTCACATGATAAGGGAATGGAAGTCAGAAGGTGAAATCAGAATTTGTAAAGTTGGAACGGACGACAATGTAGCCGATCCACTTACTAAACCTCTGCCTTAAGTGAAGCACAACAAGCACGTTGAGACAATGGGAATCAGGCACGTTGGAGATTGGCTTTGATTTCCCTGTTTAGTGTTTTAATTAATTTTGAACATTTTAATGTAAGACACTACGATGAACCATTCAAGTTTTGGAGTAATTTAATTTCATGCAATTTTATCACTCCGTTTCTATTAAATTGTGGTTTAGGATTAAATATTGAGTCCATTCGATTATGAGAATATTCAAAATAAGGTAGCAAGACCAGTCTTGGATAAAGAAACACCTATTAAGTGATTGAATATTATAATAGAAAATTATCCCTAATCAAGGTCATTTAAATGATGGACGATTAATGACCACTTGAGATTAGTGTGTAGTTTGATTCATAGCACCGTTTCTTGTGCTACAAGGACATGATTGTCATAAATCATTTGCACAGGTATTGGTTTAGAACCATATTGGATCGACCTATGAGAATACTTTAAGAGATTTAAAAATCGTCATAAGTATGCTTCTCATTATGGCTATAAGAACCTCTTTCCTCGACCATGAGTGTTGTGAGTTCTCCTGTTTGAGTACTAGTCCTTTTGATGTTAGTCAAACGTTTGTCGTACATGGAGATTATAACAGCAACACTCGGGCGGTTAGGTCCTCTTAGTAAGAGAAGCTGACAGTACAAGACTTGGAATGTCCCATACTAACAATAGGGAACATGTCTTTGATGTTTACAAGGCCTCTCGAAGAGCAAGACTGTAAAATGCATGGCCGTGCTTAGATTGATTTTAAGAAATCATCTGCTTATTGATAGTCGAACTCGGATTTCGAGAAACACTTCTGGATGTAATAGGGATGACAAATAACCTTACCTTATAATTCATGAAGAGACATTAAGTGACATAGGAAATAGGCTATACACAAAAACTGCACTTGTCCGGAAGGACAAGTGGGAGATTGATAGGAATGGTGTCCTTCGAACAAGTTTATTATTCCGATAGAGGATTCAGAATTATTAGAAAGCTAATTATTCACTAAGGTCAAGTGATCGGAATGCCTGGTTGGAGGCCGCTTCCGATCAGTAATATTAATCCATAATTAATATTACAGCTTAATCTTGACTGAACCCTTCGGGTCTCACCCAAGCAACTAACGATCCGGTATGACGAGTTAAAAGGAATTAATGAGTCGCTCGAGTATTATATATTTAGACGTCGGAAATCGAGCTAGGAGCGTCGAAACCGAGCGTCGCAAGTCGAGTCAAATTAATAAAAGACGAGATGATAAAATCAAATTAATTAATCAACAATTACCAAAATACCCCTTGCATCGGAATGCCCTTAGCGATCCGAGTGCTAGGGGCAAATGGTGCTAGCATGCACACCGCACCAAGGCAATGGTGCTGGGTGCACATAGCTAGCATGCTCCTGGCGCATCGCTAGCATTGCTAACAGCACCAGCCGCGCACAAGCAGCAGCACCAACCTACATATGTGTGCGTGGCTTGCTACGCGCATGTGCGGGCAGGTGCGAGGCCAACACTGCTGGCGTGCCAAGCATACATCAGCCAGCAGTAGCCCGCTAGCAAGCGTGGCATGCTTGCTGGGCTGCGTGTGCTAGCATAGGCAGCAGTAAGCCTCAGCCAGCAGCCCGCGTATGTGCGTGGCTTGCTGGCCCAAGGCAGCTATCTTCTCGCACCAAAGTAGCCACGGGCAGGCCCAGCTAAGCCCAAGGCCGCCAGCTAGGCGCACCTTGGTGCCCAAGGCTGGCGCCACGTAGCGCGTGGGGATTGGCCCGTGTGGCATGAGAAGGGCGGCTAAGGGGAAGCTTGGGGAGGAAGGAATGGTCCCCTCCCCTTGTGGTCCTCACCTACCCCCTCTTTCTATAGTTGCCACTTGTTGATTAATTATTTGTTTGGGATTTCTTTTTATTTTCGATTTAAAAATAAAATGAGAAAATTGGTTTTACCAAATCTCCCACATTAATGGGAGAGTGGAATTCTCACATGACATTCTCTATAAATACCCACCTTGGGAATTGGAGAAAATCACTTGAGTAGAAACACAAAAAGGCATCTCCACGTGAGAGAAAACCTTTAAGTTCATATAATACTCGAGTAGTGTTTTGGTCCGACTCGGCTAAACTCCGAATAAAAGACCGATCAGGTCGAGTTGTGGGTGGATACCGTAAGAGGTCTCTGCACTTGCAAGACTTGCTTTTCAAGTAAGAGCTCCGGGAATGAGCGAAGCACGCGACAAAGGTAAGATCGTCTTTTCTCTCTTTCTTGTTATTTATGTCATTTAGTTATATTAATTGTGAGCGGGTCTTGGGGTCGGGTTTTGTTTTGCGGTGAGTTAGACTTACCAAAACCCAACAGCTTAGGATATAGCTCTTTGATTCCAATTGATAACTCTTATAATTAGTCTTCACAACCTTTGATTTGCATGTTTTTCCCAAGTTGTTGCAATTGTCATGATTACTTGTTGATCCCCATTCCCTAGTGTTTTATTTATTTGCTTCTTTGTTTGGTAGTTTGATAGTGTTACCTTCTTTACCTTCGACTTTGACCTAGCTTAGGCGCCCAATTGAAAGCACTTTAACATAACCGTTCCTTTGGGTTCGACCCTTGAATTACCTCTATACTTGTATTTAGGTTTGTTATGTGATTATAAATTTTATTTGGCTTATGGAGGATTAGTCAACGACCTAGTTTTCCCCACGTCAAAATGGCGTCGTTGCCGGGGAACGGTGTCTATGTTTGAGTGTTTTTGATTGCTTGAGTCTAGGTCTTTGTATATACTTTTCTTTTATTTGATTTTTGCTTATTTGAAGAAAAAAAATGGCATGTCTCTCATTTCCTCAATATGACAATAAGTCTTTTTGTGAATATTTCAATAGATTTGAGGGATTTATTGATTATAATTGTTGTAATCTTTGGGAGGCTTGTGAGATTTGTTATTTTGGTTTGAATGAGCAAACAAAGGATGAAGTTGAATGCATGCATAATGGTGAATTTAGAGCATTGTCAATAGATGATGCTTGGGATTTTTATGTTTGGTTTGCTTGGGATGTCTATAATAGGGGTAATCATGTTTCTAATTTGATGTGCAATGTCTTAATTCTTTTAATATTAACATGAATTGTCATATGATCCCATGATTAAACCTAGAATGAATGATTTCAACTCTATTTCCCCTATTGCTTATGATGATGAGGTACATGCTCAAGTTGATGATAATGATGTGTTTTAATTTTCTTCATTAATTACTATGCCTTCTTGTGATGTGCTTTGTTCCCTTAATAGCGAATCTCTTGTGTTTGATTGTGCCCCCACTCCCCAATATGATGTATATGCTCATGATTTTAATGTCTAATCTTCTAATCTTGGTTGTGACCCTTCTTCTCTTGTTGAACCTCAATCATCTACACCTTTTGAATCTCTTGTTGATATTTTTGAAACTCAAATTAGGCATATTGAGCTTAGTAATGAGCTTAGGCCTAGTAAGGAGTTGATTCTTAATTCTATGAGAACTTAATTAGAGATAATGAAAAAGAATGAGGAGCGTCTTGAGGAAGGAAGGAGAAGGAAAGAGGAGCTAGAAAGACAATTGTCATCTTTAATACTTGTTTGTAAAAGTTCTTATTTTAATATGTGTGTTGAGGATGATGATGATGATTTTGAGCAACCAAGAGTGTATGAGGATCCTATTAGTGAGCATAGGAGTGAAGGAAAGGGAGTTGAGAGTGATGATGATGATGATTTTGTGGATTGTGATGAGTCTCAAGTGCATAATTGTGATTCTTCTATCCATGAGTATTTGGACTCGTTTGAGGTTATGTCCAATAAGTTCTTTGAGAATCAAATGAAAACCCATAGCCTTTTGAACGAGTTCATTAAGGATGCTTCATGGGAGAGAGATGAGTTTGAAATAAATTTGCATCCATTCATGCATGGTTTTGAGACTTTGGGCTTTAAGGATGTTGAGGGAGTTGTTATTCATTGTTGTGATGGAGGGGATTATGTAGTTCCTCTTGAAGTGTGATGTTTGAGGGAGATGGACATCATGAGTGTTCTTCTTTTGAGGATCCTATGATTGATTTTCATGCTCTTATTGGTGATGTGAGGCATAGTGGCGAGGAAGAGTTCATTTGTGAGACCATAGCCCCTATCCCCTTTTCTCATGTTTCCTTTTCAAGGAAATTTAACCATATCCCTTACATTCCTATATCCCTCCCTTATTTTGTAAATAAGCCTATTGGGGACCCTCTTGTATATGATGATTTACATGTCCCTCATTCATCTTCTATTGAGGATAAGGGTGATTTTGCCACCCAAAAATCTTTTGAGGAGAGTTTGCCTTATTCTTCTTATTCTTCTTCTTCTTCTTCTTCTTCTTCTTCTTCTTCTTATTATTATTATTATTATTATTATTATTATTATTATTATTATTATTATTATTATTATTATTATTATTATTATTTTGTTGAAGTTGCTTTTGATTTTTCTTCCTTTTCTTGGCATCTCTCTCCTCATAAGTGTGCACTAAGCTTGTTACTCATCCTCTTCCCGTCATTTGCCTACCTTCTATCTTATGAAATGTGTAGTAGTGCCTTTGACAAGCTCGTGTGTTCGTTGCAATATTATTTACTAGAGCGGTTAAGCTTAGACCTTAAACAAGCCTTTCTCGGGAAGTAACCTGTGTTTTATTGCTTTCATTTTGTTTTCTTTTTAGAATATATTTTCTCTCATGGAAATGTTTGTGTGCCTTTTTCTTGGTACATAACTTGATATAATTCGGTGCATTGGTTTGGATCAAGATTCAAGGAAGTATGACTCCACATTTGCTAGCATATGGAAAGCAAGATTCAATTCTAGAGGAAATTGGCTTTGAAAGGTTGAATTGGGTCATTTGCGGGTATTTACACCCACCTAACATCCGGTAATATCTTTCCTTGCTATTTCTCTAATGGTTGGTGACTTGTTGGACGTGAGTTGGTTTGTTGGATTGATTTCTTCCTTTTCCCCTCCCATGGATTATTTGATTAATCTTTGAACATGTTTTCTCATACAAGCTTGGGGGAGGGTATTCTATCATGTTCGGTGGGATGTTGATTCATATATTCCATGCATGATTAAATATGCATTTCCATGTTCTTTATTTTGAAAAACTCTAAAAAAGATTTTTGTTTCTATCAAGGAAAATTTGCAATGTGTTTTGTTTTGTTCTTGCTTTGGACATAATATTTTTTAGACTTGTATAGTTAAATGCTTTTCTTCATAAATGGTAACGGTGTGCACGGTTTGAGAGTATGTTTGGTTGATTCTAGGATAGAGTATGCTAAGGTAGTGTCTTTAGAACTTTTAGGACCTTAAAGCCGGATTCTAATTGTTTGTGGTAAGAAGGTGTTGCTCCCTTTGGTGAATTTGAAACTAATAGTGATTTATTGCTATAATCATGTGAGGTTTCATTCTTTTCTAGCCTTCTACATATTTTGCATGAGCGGCACATGGATCCTTGACTATTACATGCTTTATCTAGAACTTGACTCTTATCTCCCGATATCGCAACCGAACCATTAAGGAAGGACAAAGCCATCTTTTCGGGGAGGTAATTTTTCTTTTTCTTGGATAGATTTCATTTCTTTATTTTGGGTTTACATTTGCCTACTTGCTAACCATTTGAGCCATAAACCTTCTTTTCAAGCCATATCTTTAGCTTTTGTGCCTTTTGTTTCATTCTTGTTTCCATTCTTGGTTTTTGTGAAGCAATTGATCATTATTGTTGGAGATTACGGTGTATGAGTTTGATTATTGGTTCTTATATTATAAGCAAGTTTGTTTTGTGTATACTTTGTGAATAATGGCAAATGCCAAGTTGAAAAAGCCGTCCATAGTTAAAAAAGGCAAGGAGAATGGAATAAAGTGAAAAATAAAAAAATGAAAAAAAATGAGAAAAAGCAAAGCACATTCAAATGCTTTAGCAAGAGTAAAAAAATGTGAAAAATAAAAAAGTTCAAAAATATTTTGATGTAAGTGTATTTCTCCCTATTTTGAGCATTGACGACAATGCTTCATTTAAGCTTGGGGGAAGCGTGCTTACACTTTTTGTATATATGTTTGTGATTTTTGGCTTTGAATAAGCTTGGGGGTGTTGGCGTTTTTGTTTGGTGATTGCTTGATTATTGTGTTGAGGATTGATCACCCTTTGCTTCATAATTTAGGTATATCACCAAATTTCAAATTTTATCCTACCTTCACCCTTTTCGCCCTTACATTATAACCTTTTTCAAGACCTTTTGACCTTTTTGGTTGAGTCACAAGTCGGTGGAGGGAGATGTGAGCCAAGCCTATGGAGCGGTGTGCATAGTCAAGATGTCGTGTAGCCCTAAAATCTCTTCTTTTCCGGTTCCTTCGAGGAATCATTGAGATACTCACTAGAGGTGGATTTGAAACTAGTTAGGAGGACGTCGTAAGATTGTTTGAGATGAAGGTGAATTATGTTTCATTAATTCTCTATGCTTAGCATATTTTATGTTTCAATCAAACTTGGATAGCTAGAAACGTGCACTCCTTTATTTGTTTAGAAAGAATTGCATCCATTTGTGCTTGTTCATTTGCAAAAGTCCATTTATGAACATTTGTTTTCTTCTCTTTTCTTTTCTTTTAATTTCTTTTTCATGTGCTTTGCCTTGTTTGCTTGGTTTTAGAGAGTTGTGGGTTAGCCTCTTAGGAAACCCTCACGAGACCTCACTCGTCCTCATTAGAGACTTTGCGGTTTTAAAGGCTTGTTGTAGCTAAAAACAACCGTGATTCATACGAAAGTGAGTTAGTGTATATTCTTGTCTCATCTCTATTTCTTTTGTTTGTTTGAATAAGCTCATCATCTTTCCCTTACTTGTTTTGGTTTTGCTCGGGGACGAGCAAAATTTAAGCTTGGGGGTATTTAATGAGTGCCATTTATGGCACTCATTTGATGAGTATTTAGGTTGTTTTACCTTATTTTCATAGCTTTCTTTCTTAATAAATTCTAAGTTTTATGCTTTTTCTCTTTATTTTACCTTTTCTCTCTTATTTTTTGTTTTTATTGTTTTTCTAGTGTTTACTCCTTTATTTGCTCTCTTTTGATGGTTATAGGTACTGTACGAGGTTTGGGTCTTGACAATGGTGGCCAACTAAGTTGGAAGATGCATTTGGAGCAAACTTATAGCATTGGGAAAGCTCAAGATGCAAGGAAGTGGATGCTCTAAGTTCTAGCTCCTGCGCTCTTAAGCCGCGCTCTCATGAAAGATGGTGTTGAACCCACCGTGGAGGCCCTTGGAAACTGCCACCCCCAATGTTCATCAAGTGGAGCTCACGAAAACCCATTTGCGAGTGCACGAGGCATCGAAGAAGTCGAAGAAACCCAGAAGAGTGCAGGCGCGCAGGCCACACGCGCGGGCGTGCAGCCCCCTTGCGCAGGCACGCACCCCTGCTCGCGCAGGTGCTCATCCCTGTTTCCGGCTTTGCTCGATTTGGTTTCCGCGCCTTTTATAAATACCTTTCTTAACCCAATTTTGTAAGAAGTTTTAGACATAATTTCGATCATAATTTTAGCTTAGTTGAGAGTTTCTCTCTCTAGTTTTAGGAGTAGATTTAGAGAGAGAAAGTGAGAGATTTCAATAGTGATTTGAGAGATTTATGATACGAGGGTGACAATTGTGTTGAACATCTTCTCTATTATCAATGAGCATTTCTAACTCTGTCTCATCTTATTGCTTTATTTAGATTCATGTTTGTTTGATTTGGTCTTGATGATTGATCTTGATTAGTGTAATTGTTCTTCATATTTTGTTGATTCTTGATTTCTTTAGTTGCTTGTTGATTAGATAATGATTCTTGAGTAATTGTTTGGCTAGGGATTGGGTGAAACAATGATTGATTGATTGTGATTAATTTGGGAATTGTGTTGATTGATTATTGAGATTAAAGTGATTAATGTAAGTTTGCATGTGTGTAATTTGATTAGGCCTTGAGAATTATGTTAGATTGCATTGTGATTTATAATGATACGACCCATTGATTTAGGAATTACAATTATCGATTGGTTTGGATTGTGATTTTCCTAGTTTATTATTCATAGAGACCACTAGCTTAACGATTAGGATATAGCTCTTTGATTCCAATTGATAGCTCTTATAATTAGTCTTCACAACCTTTGATTGGCATGTTTTTCCCAAGTTGTTGCAATTGTCATGATTACTTGTTGATCCCCATTCCCTAGTGTTTTATTTGTTTGCTTCTTTGTTTGGTAGTTTGAAAGTGTTACATTCTTTACCTTCGACTTTGACCTAGCTTAGGCGCCCAATTGAAAGCACTTCAACATAACCATTCCTTTGGGTTCGACCCTTGACTTACCTCTATACTTGTATTTAGGTTTGTTAAGTGATTATAAATTTTGTTTGGCTTAGGGAGGATTAGTCAACGACCTAGTTTTCCCCACGTCAGTAGTATAATTTGACCTACCCCGTCTGAGGGAGTTAGTCTTATCAAAACTCAACAGCTTAACGATTAGGATATAGCTCTTCCTCGGCCTTCAGAGAGGATGCTCTAGTTGCTGCTGCTTTTAGCTGGAATGCCTTGGTTTCAATTGATAGCTCTTATCATTAGTCTTCACAACCATTAATTGGCATGTTCTCCCTAGTTGTTGCAATTGTCATGATTACTTGTTGATCCCCATTCCCTAGTGTTTCATTTGTTTGTTCACTTGTTTAGTAGTTGTTTAGTGTTACCTCCTTACCCTTGACTTCGACCTAGCTTAGGCATAGATTGGAAATACTTGAACATAACCGTTCCTAGTGGTTCAACCCTTGACTTACCTCTATACTTGTATTTAGGTTTGTTAAGTGATTATAAATTTGTTTGGCTCTAGGAAAGATTAGATAACGACCTACTTTTCCCTACGTCACACTGCCTCGCTGCCATAAACGAGGGTGAACGGGGTATAGCCCGTTGCATCTTTCGGAGTTGTTCGAGCTGACCATAGAACACCTGGAAGATCATCAACGCATGACACTTTGGCCCCCTCCAACATGGTTTGTAGGCCATGGAGTATGATTTTTTTTGCGGCTTCGGCTAGGCCATTTGCTTGAGGATGAGATACAACACTAAAGTTTATGTGCATTCCAAACCTCTCGCAATACTCAACAGTCGGTCAACTATAGAATTGCCTCCCATTATCTGACACAAGACTCCTAGGAACCCCGAACCTTGTGATGATGTTGCGCCATATGAACTTCTGAATTTGCTTATCAGTGATTGAGGCTAGGGGTTCGGCCTCGATCCACTTAGTAAAGTAGTCTATAGCGACCATGAGGAATCTTCTTTACCCTGAAGCTGCTGGGAACGATCCGAGCAAATCCATGCCCCACTTGTCAAATGGTAAGGTGGCGATGATTGTTTGCAAAGGGCTCGAGGGGAGCCTTTGCACATTGGCGAACTTCTGACACTTGTCGCACTTTTGCACTAACTTGGTTGCATCTTCCCTTAGGGTAGGCCAGTAAAACCCTGCCCTTAGTGCTTTTCCTGCTATACATCGAGCCTCCTGATGACTTCCATAAGCTCCTTAGTGTATCTCTCGCAGCACATAATCTCCATCTTCTAAGGTGACGCACTTGAGGAGGGGATGAGCGTACCACTTCTTGTATAGATTTCCCTCGTACCAAACGAACCATTCTGCTCGTTTCTTAATTGTTTCGGCCTCTTTAGGATCTTTTGGGAGTTTGTTGTCTAGCATATATTGCACTATTGGATCCATCCAATTATTTGACCGGTTTAGGTAGTGAACTGATGGTGCATTGATGCTTGGCTGCTTGAGAACTTCCCATATTATAGAGCAAGGGCCGAGCCTTTGAGCGGAACTAGCCATCTGTGCGAGGGCGTAGGCCTGTTGGTTGTCTGCCCTTGGAAGATGCTTGATCTGAAATTCGGATATGGGAGAAGTAGTTTCTTTGACCTTGTTGAGATACATGCGCATGCTATCTTCCTTGGCTTCAAATTCCCCTTGGACCCGGGTCACGATCAATTGGGAGCCGGAGAAGGCATGAACTGCCATAGCTCAGGCCACCTAGCATAACTCTAGCCCCAAGATGAGGGCTTCATATTCTGCCTCATTGTTTGAGGCGTTGAAGTCAAACTTGACTCCGTACTCAAACTTTTCGCTGCTTGGTGACATGATCAAAATGTCGGCTCCACTCCCTGCCTTGGAGGAAGAGCCATCCACATACAACTTCCATGGTTTGGATCCATCATCATCAGGGCGATGAGTGCATTCGGCGATGAAGTCTGCTAGATCTTGTGCTTTAATTGCCCTTCTAGGCTCTTATTCAAGACCAAAATCAGCAAGCTAGTCTGCCCAATCTGTCATTCTATTCGAGTGGTTTCTCCCTTCAATTACTTTCTTCATGGGATGGCTAGTCAAAACTTTAATGGGGTGAGACTAAAAGTATGGCTTCAACTTTCGGCTTGCCATGACTAGGGCAAACACCAACTTCTCAATTTGGGAATATTTTGACTTTGCTCCTCTATAGGCATGGCTGAAAAAATATACCGGGTGTTGCGTCCTATCCCTCTCAGCGACCAACACAGCGCTTGAAGAGTATTCTGATATAGCCAAATATAAGAACAACGTCTCCCCTAGCAAAGGGGAAACCAACTTGGGAAGAGAGGCCAAGTGCTCTTTTAACTGTTGGAAGACGATCTTGGCCGCTGCATCCCATTGGAATACTTTTCTCTGGAGGGTGTTGAAAAAATATAAGCTCTTGTCCGCCGACTTTGAAATAAATCTTCCAAAGGCGGCTATGCACCCGGTCAGCCTCTACACCTCCTTTACACTTTTAGGGGACTGCATGTCTAGGATGGCTCTAATTTTGTCGAGGTTAGCTTCGATGCCCCTTTCATCGACAAGGAAGCTAAGACATTTGCCGCCCTTGACTCCAAACACACACTTCTTGGGATTCAGCTTCATCCCATATTTTCTCAATGTCGCAAGCGTTTCGACCAAGTCTATGACATGGTCATTCTCGTGGCGACTCTTTACTATCATGTCATCAACGTAGGCTTCGACGTTTCCTCCTCATCAACGTACCACTTAATGTTGTAAGGTGCGTAGGTTGTCTTTTGCTTTGTTTACCGATCCTCCAAGCGCTAAGCCACCGGCAATGACAGCATCGTGTCCTCCAATATCTTTGTTGTGAGCCTCTCTTGTCTTTTCTTTTTCCTTGTTTGAGCGGTCAGACCCCTTAAGGTATTTGTTAAGTTTTCCTTCGTCAGCAAGTTGATCAAGGGCTTTCTTTAACTCCCTAAAATTCTTTGTGGTATGCCCGCATTCGCGATGGTACTCGCACTAGAGTCTCTTGTCCCTCTTTTCCTCAGGGGTTTAAACTACCATCTTCCCTTGTGTCACAACCATCAAATTGACACTCGTTTTCTTTTGTCTTGCTACGTGCTTGAATTGGCTAACAAACACATGTTCCAGATCTTGGTAGCTATGGATACTACCCTTTGGCACACACTTCTGGAACCACAACAAGGCTTGTCCCTTTAGCGTGTGGTAGGGAAATACTTGCACCAGGTGGCCTCACAACTTATTTGTACACTCATTTACGCGGCATATGTGGCTAAGTGCTCATCCAGATTTGTAGTTCCAGCAAAAGGCTCTATGGTTGGCATCTTAACCTTGTTAACCTTTGGGGCATTCATCAGCTCCTCACTCAATGAAGTTAATGGTGAAAATAAATGTGAGGGCAATCGTGTTGGCTGCTCATCTTGATCTCGATTTCTTTCTTCATCCTGAAATCTATGGCTTGTATGACGAAATATGGGATCTCGCTCAAACCTATCTTGCCTTGGTGGATCTTCCAATTCCCTTACATCCTCTCTACGAGAAGGTGATCGGCGATTAGGCGACCTAGGGCTCCGGCTTCGCCTACAACTTTGCGCTCCATTCTCGTTGTTTTCACGGGTTTGGCGTTGCTCTATTACCCTACGCTTGTTAATGAATTCTCGGGCGTCCATCTCGTGCTGCTGTAGGCGCATCTCATCAATTAGTCGCCTAGCATCCGGGTCTCTAACATGATTAGTTGGTTCACCGTCCCTCCGGCGTCGACTTGCAGTAGAGTGTTGACTGGTCCCTATGCGAACGGGTGATATAACAGGCCGATCATGGGGAGATCGACGACGGTTTCCATATATACTATGGACGGACATAGCCGCACCGATGGGCTGTGCCCTACGGCTGTGTCCTCCACTTCGTCGGGGGACATTGTGGGGTTGCGCCCCTTGATTGTTCCGCAACCCCTAGCGTCCTTGGAACTTCGGCGGCCGATGAGAGGGAACTGCCTGGTTGTTTTTCATAGCTTCGGTCAATTGTTTGAAGGTGTCTTGGAGAGTTGTGTTGAACTGTTCGGTTAGCTTTTTCAGATCTTATCTAGTCACAGGTTGCTGATCTCCCTGATTTACGGGTTGTTCAACCTCCATGTTGTCACCTTGAACTTCACGATTTGATTGCTGGTTATTCCGCGGTTAATGGGGTGGGCGTGATTAACCTTGGGTTTGATTTTTTTTGCCCACCAGATTTTTGAGAAGTATCGGTTCGATGGGTGGTAACCACGACTTTTTGTTTGACAAGTCCCCACAGACGGCGCCAATTGTTTTTGCAAAAGAATTCCGGGATCTGAGTTGTGGGGGAGCCTACTCGTCTAGTCAAACCGAGTCCTGCAAAACGACGAAAGACAACTACATTAGGGGGTGTTCCCGAAAAAGCCCCTCCGACGGTCAAGTCAGTCAACTGTGTTTAAAGAGAAAGTTTGTATAAAGAAAGAGTGGAGAAAATTTCTTACCTCGCTAATCTGTGAAGATTAGTATTTATAGGAGAGGATTGACTAACTTGATTAGGGTTAGGATTAAGGTTTCTGGCCGTTCTGGGCCGTATTAGGCCCTGTTGGGCATATTAGGGTTTCTCGGGAAGCGTGATGTGCATGTTTATGGAATTTTCCTATTTAGGGTTTAAGTAATGGCATTTTGGTAATTTCCGTATTCAATGAACGTGGGCCCACAAGGGGTCCAAATAACCACTATTGCAGTAATTCAACTAAGGTAGACGGTAGTAGCCAAAGAAATGTAATCTTAACTTGCAATTAGATAGGATCTTTTTCCAATAAACTACGAAGTAGCCAGCAAAAACAAAGTTTATTTTTTAATTTTGATAGATTAATCCAAGCAATTTACGAACACTTAGATGATAAGTGGAACATCAAAAGTTATGGACTACCACTATTGTTTTATGATTGCATATTTGCCTGTAACGAAACTATACCAACAACATGGATAAAAGGTTGCAAATTCAATGAATTCAAACAACGAATTCAAAATTAGAACTAACAAAATCAACTAACAACTATATTGAATTAGAACAACGAAATTAATGAATTCAAACAATGAATTCGAACATATTATAAACATAAGCAATGAACATCAAACGAATTCAAAAAAATCGTACCCAAATCTATCGAATTGCATCAATCTAGGGCTTGGCGAAAAATGTACTCGAATTGCTCAATTTATATGTTTAGTACAAGTTTCTGAGTAATGATCATTGATTGGGACAGAGAATTTGAGCAAAATCTGTGATAAAAGCTTAAATTTGGTTTGTTAATGGAGGTTTTATAGAGTGTGTTTTTGGTTTTAGGAGAGAGAAAGTGAAGCAAATGGGTATAGTAGGAGACAGAATGTTCTTACTTTTAGAGTAAGTAGTAGAGGTTGCGGTTTAATATTTACAAAAATGCCATTACTCCTCTTCTTTTAATCAGATCCGTTCAAATCAATATTATCCTATGGAGTAGATTAGTTATTAAATAAGATTGAGTTCTTATATAGTGAAGAGTTCTTACCGGATAGAGTAATATATGGAGCAGATTAGTTCTTATATATATGAATTCCCGGCTTGAAGAGCACTACCTTCAACAAATAGGGTAATATCTTAATCAGTCAAAGTACCCTTTCAACAATAGTACTGCCTAAGTCATCTACTCTAGCTATTTCTATAAGTAAAAGTAAGACTAAACAGAAAAGCTAGATCATACAATTTGGGACCACTGACAACGAACACAATAAACACACACTCTAACACACTTACAAACCTAATAATCAATTCAACCATGACATTAACTACACTCAACCAAGCCCCCCACCTCCCAAGAAAAGCTACAACAATTCAATCAATTTCACTATAATAACTCAGTCCATTTCACAACTACACTAAACGCATACTTAGTCACACACAACATTATCTGAGCTTCCGCCACCATTCCTGCGCTAGCTTCTCATGCAAAAAGAATAGCCATAACGTCGCTTCCGCCGCAACAACCATGGCAGCAACCACCTTTGTTCTCCTGGAAACACCTCCCTTGGTAATTAACAATGATTACCTTTTTTTAAAAAACTCTAAACCCAAAAGTTAGTAATGCACTCACCCCAAAATGCACAGACCTCACAACAACACAGCTGGCACTACATCTGCTGATGCAGCCCACGAAAAAAAAAAAGAAAAGCAATTTAGGCAAACCATTATTGTTGGGGGTAATCGAGTAAAAAAAACGCCAAAATTTATTGTTCATAAGCAAAATGTTATGAGATATGTAAAAGTTTTATCTTTTATATGGTTTATAGATTAAATTCAACATCTACTCCGTATTGTTTAAAAACCTCTAGAAACTCAAGAGCTAAATTCTTGAACACGATACCTAAGAAATACTATGATAGCTAATAACTACAAGTAATCCGTACTATGAACAATCAAGCAACACTAGTCACAGTCTCACACAACTTTTGTTGGGTTTTGTGATGGCCGAGATCACGCAGAACAAAACTCATCCCAAGACCCGCACACAAATTAAAACAACTAAAACATGCATTTTAATTAACTACTACATAATTAATTAACTAAGAAGAAAAGACGATCATAACCTTGATGCGTGCTTCGCTCTTTCTTAGAGCTCGGACTTCAAAGCGTTGAGCCCTGCAAATGCGCAAGCCTCTAATGTCTCACACCCTCGAGACCCTAACCTGAATGGCCCCTACCACGGAACTTAGCCGGGGCTAGACCAAAATACTAGAGTATTACGAACTTAAAGGTTTTCTCACCTATTTAGGAGACGTCATATTGATTTCAACTCAAGTGTATAATCCCAACTCCTAAAGTTAGTATTTATAGGCAAAGACTCCCAAAAACTTAAATCATCTTTCCATGTGGGAGAAATGATAGAGTGAGAAAAGTAAGCTATTTATTTAATTCCAAATTAAATTAAATTAGCTAGACAAATAATCAAACAACACTTGGCACACACACAGGAGTGGTTAGGTGAGGATCACAAGGAGGATCACATGGTCTCCTTGATCCCCAAGCAAAAGCTCTCCCCTTTAAGCATGCGCCACATGGCAAACCTTTGCCTTGGGCAACAAGGGTGCCATGTGGGCATCCCTTGAGCTCACGGCTGGGCTGCTAGCTGAGCTTTCCCTCACTAGCAAGCCATGTAGACGCGGCCTGCTTGCTGCTGGGCGTTGTAGCTGTGCGGTGCACCATGCTTGGTGCTAGCAATAGCAGCAGCTTGCTGTGCGTGCTACTACCTGGGCATGCTAGTCCGGGCTAGCTGATGCTATCAGCACCTAGCGAGGCCTAGTGCGCTAGCTTGTGGCTAGCCTTGCTATCTATACTAGCATGCAAGCTCGGCCAGCAAGCCCTAGTCAGCACCCGTATGGGGCTGCTGGGCTTGCGGCCTTGCTAGCGGCTATGGCTAGCAGCCCTATATAGCCTAGCCCTTGCTTGGCTAGGCCAATGCGAAGCTAGGGTTATATTTAGACTTGTTGTGTTGATGATTTTTCCGTCTCGTCGATTCCTAAAATCAACTCGACTCACGAAGCTCGATTTCGACGCTCTAAGCTAGAAATTCGACGCCTTTGTTCGTAAAAACTCTATTAACTCTTTGTCGTTTTGATTCGGTTACTCGATTGGGTGTGACACGAAGGCGTCAGTCAAGATTAAGTTGTAATATTAATTATGCATTAATATTACTGATTGGAAGCGGCCTCCACCTAGACATTTCGATCACTTGGTCTCACTGAATAATTGACTTTCTAATAATTCCGAACCCTCTATTGGAATAATACACTTTTTCGAAGGACACCATTCCTTTCCACTTTTACCTAGCACGACCATAGTGCTAGTAATTTTTTTTTTTTTTAAATAAGATACGAAGGATTTCCTTCTATCACAGCCTCACAGGTGGGATTATAAGGAGTCGAACCCATATCATATCTGGGGGAGATGGAGGGGTTAACCATCCCTCCACTTCTCAGTACTAACTTCTCACTCCTCATAGTGCTAGTAATTTTTTTTTCCTTTTAAATTAAGATACGGGAGATTTTCTTCTATTACAACCTCACAAAATGGGGAATAAGGAGTCGAACCCAAATCATACGTGGGGAAGATGAAGGGGTTTACCATCCCTTCACTCCTCACTCCTCAAGTGCTAGTAATACAGAGCCACCAGATCCACCACTATATTTAACCAAAAAAAAAAAAAAAATCTACCAGTATAAAACTCAGATGGACTAATTGAGCACAGTCGCCATCACCAAACTCAGCTTGAGCCATCATCATCTCCACCTGCACTGCTGCACCCTACCAAAATCGTCAGATCTTTTCTCTCCTCCATGATTAAGCTTAAAAGTTGCTAATCATTGAAAATCTACACTACAACGGCCATGAGCCACCATCTTCACCGCCTCAAAGTCGTCGGATCAACCTCTTCTCCTCTTTCCTCTGTGACGAGAATTGGCAGACATTCTATGGTGAAGCAAACAGTTTTTACCCTTTCCCTTGTTTTAGTTCTTTACTTGTTCTTCAACACCTTCTTTCTCTCACCTCTCACCCCCCATTCGTCCGTTGATTCTGCCTCTTCTTCGTTCTCGCTTTTCAACAATAATGGTGATAATTCGGCGAAGAAGGTGAAGATTTACATGTATGATTTGCCTAGGAAGTTCACTTATGGTGTGATCGAAAGCTATGCGATGGCAAGAGGTGGGATCAAATCACCGATGTCAGATGATTCGGAGCTTAAGTATCCTGGGAATCAGCATTCCGCTGAGTGGTACTTGTTTTCTCAATTGGGTAAGGATGAGAAACACCGAGTTGACTCGGCTGTTTCGAGGGTTTACGACCCCGAAGAGGCGGATTTGTTCTACGTTCCATTTTTCTCGTCTTTGAGTTTGGTGGCGAATCCAATTAGGGCTGCAAATGTGAATGCCGGTAACGGGGCTGTTTCCGGGGTTTATAGTGATGAGAAGATGCAAGAGGAATTGATTGATTGGTTGGAAGAGCAACTGTATTGGAAGAGGAATAATGGGTTGGATCATGTATTTATATGCCAAGATCCTAATGCTTTGTATAAGGTTGTTGATAAGATTAAGAATGGTATTCTACTGGTTTCTGATTTTGGTAGGTTGAGGCCTGATCAGGCTTCCCTTGTGAAGGACATTATCTTGCCATATTCGCATCGGATTAATTCTTATAAGGGTGATATAGGTGTCGAAAATCGTAAATCATTGCTCTTCTTCATGGGTAATAGGTACAGGAAAGAGGTAATCATCCTGTCTGTTTTGCTTGTTTTGTTTCAGTTATATATATATATGTTTTTGTATGCTTGATAAAATGACCCAAGCAGCATTAAGTACTACGTATATTGTTTGTTGTTTTAGAACCCGAAATTTTACTTGTATTTGATCAATGTTTGATTTGTACTCAAGTGATGCACCCCTGACTTATTGTTGGTTTAGTTATGGTTAATTTGTAACACAATCCCTTAGTCGGATTTATTTAACTGATGGCTTAGGTTGGTCTGTGTTATTTAGTTAATCCGATTGATTAGCTTTGTAGTTTTCGAATCATATAACATACAAGTATACACATACACATATAGAATTGGACTGTTTTGCCTCTTTTACATGTCAATATTTATTGTGAAATTGTGATGAGTTTCACTTTCTGGTTAATTTCTGTCAATAGGACATTTTATGAGTCATGTGTGGTAAGCTTGTTGAATTTTGATGCTTGTAGTTCTCTTACCCGAATATGGAAGATGGATCGATTATTCTAACTGGATTTACTTAGTAGTTTTATAGTTTTTGCTTTATCTTTCCATCTTCAGGGTTAGGATGAAGTTAGCCTGCAACATCTTATATTAATTTACTTGGTAGGCCATAGTTGTAGCTTGTAGGTGCTGGATCTGTTTTACAATAGTATCATTGCTGGACAATTGGACATTGTTCATTGTTCTCCTTGTTCCTTGGAGTCTAGAGGAATTACATGCCGTCATTTGATGCATCTCTTGGTGCATTTAGTGACAGAATCTTTGTGCCTGTCATTTTCTTTTCTTCACTTTATTCTTGATTTGGTTGTGTAAGTCAAGCAGGGAACTTATTTGAAATTAACTTTGTGCATAGGGTGTACTTGAAGAAAATTATACTTCGTATGTCTTCTTTTTCCCCGATAAACAGCTGATAAAATTATACTTCGTATAAATTCCTGACTACAATCAAGAGCCTAAAATCACTACCATGCCCATTTCCTGCCAAACAAACATCACATCACTGTGAGGTGTGCTGTTGTTGAAGTAAGTGGGATGATGATTTAAGGTGAGTGATTGAGTTTGACTAGAGACTACATGATGGAGTTTCAGCGCAACAAAGGGAGCCACACATCATACAGGCTATAAGCCTATGATTATATGATGTAATCATCCAAGAATGATAATCATTTTGTCCCCTTTCCTAAAGTTATGGATTTCATTTATATTTGTATAGAACCCCAAACATGGTGCAAAAATATAGTTGTATTGTTTTAGTAGGGTTGTATCACAAAGGATTTCAATTGATCAAATAGTATTATGTTTTATGTCAATGTGAATCAAACATTCCAACCCCAATACGCTCCGCATTGACTGTTGCATCTTCAGATAAGAAATTACCAAGGAACAAGGGGAATATCAACAAACTTCAATTCCAATGCAACAATACAAGATAAACCTATCTCAAAAATCACCAAGATCTATGATATAGGGTTTTTAATCAAAGTCAACACCAAGTAAAGCTTGGATCAAAGTGTTACCACAAAGATTACAAAGAATCAATTACAAAGATAGCAAATAATCACCAAGATTAAGGACAGAGAATATCTAATTGATTTTAAATTAAGCAAAAGATCCATCAAAACAACAAGTTTAAAGCCTAGGGTATACAAACATTCCTAGAGTTTTAAAATTACAGCCTTAGGATTACAAGATGAAGGGCCAAGATTAAACAACGAAAGTAAGAGGAAAAATAGAATATTCGTTCACATGGAACATTGGCCGCTCCTCGCTACTGTCCGCAAAGATCAAAACAAATGCCCATAACTTATTCATTACTTGCTCAAATTAGGTAGAAGACATGTCATTGGAAAACTCTGTACTTTCATATCCAATTAGAAATTTAGAATCACCTTAAAATTCCATGCTATGAAAATGATATGGCTGATTGAATTTTGAGTACTGGATTTTTAAGTACAAACCTTTCTTTTTCATCCTTGATTACATGCTTACATCTTCAACTATCAATTGTAAAATCAAGACACAAGGATAGCTCTTATTCACCTAAGCCACATCATTAGATTGTGTATCTATTCAAATAGTTGATTGACACCATAAATGCCACTAAACAGATCATATAGCCATACAATTCATAGCTTTCAATGATGCTCCCAAATCAAACCCTCTCTCTTGAAAAGAAATACCAACTCAAACCAAACTTTCGGATAATGACTTCATTACTAAAAGCTATAATTCCTACTTGATTTCAAAATATCACTTGTTCCCAATCTTAGGAGCGCCCGCTCCTCTCCGTTCAAGAGGATCGTTCGCTCCAACGCACTATAGTGGAGCTCCATCGCCCTTGTTATGTGTCGGGTTTTGCTTCCTTTGTTCTTTATATTTACTTGCTTTCAATTTTGGCCTTTCATTTGAGATTTAAGGGTTGTATTGTTAAGACTCTAGGTTTATTTGTAAATCCTTTAAATATGGCTAAGCTTGCTTTTGGGAACAACTTTTGCTCTCTCCATCCATAATCTTGGTGATTATTGCAAATCTATGTAATTCTTCCCCTATTATTTACTCTACTTAGATTTGGATTAAACCCTTATTGCATTAAACTTGGTGATTGATTCGATAAGAATCAGTCTTTGTTATTCGTTCTCTCTCAAATTGCATCTTAAACATTGAAGCTTGGATTGGAAGTTGATTTTTCTTTGTTCACATCATCTTCACTCCAAAGTTACATGCTATTTAGAGGTTGTGATTTCCCATGTTTCTTCCTAATTGTGGCTTTAAGCCTCTAATAGTCTACTTTAACTATTCTAATAGCCTACAACTATTATAAAATTTTAAAATAATTTGAATTCAAATTTGCATCGCGGCATGATCCGTGATCAATTCTATTATCTCTTTGAGACCGTACGTGACCAAATCCGTATTTTCAAACAACGACCCCTACAGATTTGCTACATTTCCTATAAAGACTTCACTTTTATCTCATTCCATTTATCTCACATGAACATCTTCTATGCTATATTCCTACATTAGTGATATTGTCTCAAGTTTCGGCCCTTTTTGAGCCATGTTTTGCTTAAAGTTGGCGTAAACCGGGATTACGTGACAGAAGTTTGGTTTTTCTCCATAGGGCATGTCAAATGCTTAGCCATAGACTTGGACGTAATATCGTTTGAAGCATAGTCATTTTTTATTAGTGGGGGAGGGGGGATAATTTTTGTTTTTTTACTTTAACTCATTACTACCTTAGGCCCACAATTTGTTCTCCATAGGGCATGTCAAATGTTGTTAGCCATAGACTTGGACGTAAGTCATTTTTTATTGGTGGGGGGGGGGGGGGGGATAATTTTTGGTTTTTTACTTTAACTCATTACTACCTTAGGCCCATAATTTGGTCACATTCGAATATTGTAATCTATTATCTCTAGAACAAGATAAAGTAATTCAATCTTTTAATTTTTACAGGTTTTTCACCATATACTCTTGAGTTTTTTGTTTATTCACCATATACCCATGAACTTTTTAAAATTCATCATATACCCTCGAGTTTTCATACCCTTGATGACTAATGATTGTTAACTTTGTCAATCATTAGGGGTAATTATGACTCGAAACCACCCTAATACATTCCTTTACCTCTTAAATTATTTACATTTCTTTTTCCCACCCCCAAAGTCACCCAAAATTTCATTTTCTCAACCTCAAAATCGATGATACGGAAATGATTATGGAGATTTGGAGTGGTTTCAGGGATTGGACAAAGGAGAGGAGTGGTTTTGGGGGTAGAGTGAGAGATCTAAGGTGGTTTTGAAGCATGATTAATCAAATCCCACTCATCCTTTTGTCATTAGGGGTATATGGTGAATTTTTATAACAATTTAGGGGTAAATGGTGAATTTGAAAATTTTCATGGGTATATGGTGAATAAACAAAAAACTCAGAGGTATATGGTGAAAAAACCGTAATTTTTACTATTTATGTGTAAGGGCTCTATGAGAAGTTTCCACTCTTGGTGAAGGGTTATGTTAGAATTAGGAACCAAAGGCGTATTATTTAATTATTTGTGATGCTACATTAGCATACTTAAACCATAAGGAGTGAGATTGATAACTAGTACTCCGTCTAAACTCAAACTCCGTTCCTTTATTATTGCAATATCTAAGAGGTGTGTGGAGTTTAAGGAACCCACTTGATGAGGAGAGATAGAAAGAAATTGAAGAGGAGGGACCCATGTGCAAGGAAAGAGATAGTGAGAAATCATATGCAAATATAGAAAATTTGCATAAAATATGATGATTCCAAAAAAAAAATACAGTGTTGCAATGGAATAAGGTATATGCAACATAGAGGTATGGCTTAAATTATTAAACTAACTTAAGGGGCACTATGGGTAGTCTAGTATCATTAGGTTAGTAGTCTTAGTTTTAGCATTCCTTTATAGTTGAAGGGAAAATTCTACAGGACCGCCATAAGACCAGTGTTGCTCTGTGGTATAGAATGTTGTGGTTCTAAGAAGAAGCACATTAAAAAGATGGAGGTTACAGAATTGCGCATGTTAAGGTGGATGTGTGGGAACACCCTAAGAGATAGAATTAGAAATGAGGTTATTCGTCTACCAAGCATTGCAGATAAGTTAAGGGAAAATCGTTTGCGTTGGTTTGGGCATGTAAGACGAAGACCTGAGGGTGCACTAGTTCGAAGGGTGGAAGAATGGGACCATGGAGGGGTTAAACAAGGGAGAGAGTGACCTAACATGACTTGGTTGGAAAGAGTTAGGAAGGATATGAAGTATATGGATTTGCATGAGGATGAAGCATTGGATCGTTAGGGATGGAGGAGAAAGATTTATGTCGATGACTATACACTGAATAATTAAATTCGGTTCATGTTAGCCGACCCCACTTATAGGATTAAGGCTTTGATTGATTGAGAGAGGGAGGGGAAAGGAGAAGGTAGACTGATTTTGGGAGTGAATCCTTCACTATTTGATGAATTGTGAGCTAAACACACTGTGGATCTTGATAGGCTAAACCAATCGATCGTGTAAACTGTTGTTCTGTCAATTAAAGCCTCAATCTTTCTTCTCTAATTTACTGTTCTATTGCATTTCTCTGTTTTTGGCTGTGCTGGCTTGAATCTATTACAGTGAGGTAGAGAGAGATAATGAGGATATGAAAAGGGTCCATATGATGGAAAGAGAGAATGATAGAAACCACAAATCAAAAAAGGTATGTTCCTTTAATTTAGGAACTGTTGTGGTATTGGCTTCCTATCGTCTGGTGACATGAATATCATGCATTAAGTCAACGATAAATAATTCCTTGTTATTAAATCATTTAACTATGAATGCATAGATTTTTCCTATGAAGCGATGAAAAAGGGTTGGAAGGAGAGTGTTGAGCTGAGTACATTCAATACCTGATCATTTTGATTGGGTTTCAGACACTCAGCAGGGCAGTGACCTGTTCTTTAATTGATGTATATATGTTTCAGCCCTTTCAGGAGTTGATGGATGATGATGTTTTATATTCTTTTAGTCTGTGTGCATCCATGTGTTTCATCTGATCTTGCTTTCAGGGTGGAAAGATTCGTGATGTGCTCTTTGAAATTCTTGAGAATGAAGACGACGTTGTTATAAAGCATGGTGCGCAGTCTAGAGAGAGTCGACGTGCAGCTACACAAGGAATGCACACATCAAGGTTCTGCTTGCATCCTGCTGGCGATACTCCATCCGCTTGTCGTCTCTTCGATGCCATTGTAAGCCTGTGTATTCCAGTTATAATCAGTGACCGTATTGAATTACCTTTTGAAGATGTCATAGACTACAAGAAAATTGCAATATTCGTAGATACTAACTCATCAGTGAAGCATGGCTTTCTAGTTAAATTACTCCGGACTGTTACTGAACCTAAAATTTTGGAATACCAGCAGGAGATGAAGAAGGTATTGATCCTTATTAATAATGCTCTCTATTTATTATACATGCCGTATTTGTATTTTAATAAGTAGGTATTACCTTTTGATTGACACATCAGAAGTTATGGATCTGCAATCTAAAAAGCAAATTATCTTTGGTTAGTTTGAATGGTTATTAGAATTTAAAATGCACTATTACACTGCTTTTGTTGCTCATAGACAATACTTTGGGCTATTAGTGTATCAACTAAAGTAGTAAGCCATAGCACATTAATACAAGTTTCTTTGGGTGTCATGATTTCTGTTTTGGGACTTTTTTTTTTGTTTTCTGAAGGTAGAACTGGAATTCTGTAATTGATTTCTGAGATGTTAGTCATATATTAAAACGAGTCTTGCCAAAAGGCAATTGTGAATTTTGTTCTTGTTTAGTCTTGTTTTTGTAGTTTTCTAGAGATTTGGTGGTTTGAGCTTTTCTACTTCGTATTTTGGTAAATAAAGCTTGAATATCCATCATATATGGCAGTAACTCATATGCAGACCACATTGCCAAATGATAGTGGCATTTTACCTAATGAAGTAAGGATTGGTGGGTGCGTACCATATTATGATAAATAGGTGAAGTAATATTATGGAACTAAGCACTGTAAACTCATAATTTATTTGTATAATTAAGGGTGATTGAGGTAAATTGTGTATTTTTTGATTGAGATGAATGAGGTCTGATGAATATTGTTTTTGGGTGACAGATTGCAAAGTCATGTTTAAGTTTTCAATGTGATCTTTAGGGATGTCAGTTGGGATAATGCCAACCCTTTACATATCTTCTTTCAAAAAATTTCTTATTGGGTTTTTCTAAGCTATGCCCCTGTGGTTGTTGAGTTTCTAATGTGTACTCATGCTTTTTCAATATTACAAGATGTGCCCTTTGACGTTAACCCAACATTAATAATTCTCTAAATTGTTAATTACCCCACTTTGGAGAGAAGTTTCACGCCTAAATTGAGTTAGAATTATACAAGGGAATTAACATTAAGAATTTTTTCCACATTTTCTCATCTACTTTTTCTTCGTTTTTCTAAAAGCAACCATTGATATGTCAAGCTCTTGGTGTACTTCATTTTTTTTCTCATCCGCTTCTTATTACTTCCTATTTTCTTACAATTATTAACGTCGAGTTAACGTCACAGGGTACGGTTGATTAAATAACTTAAGTTGGAGAGCACAACTTGTAATTTTAAAAAGCATGGACACACCTTGGAAACTCAACAACCTCAAGAGCATAGCTTAGAAAAACCCTTTCTTTTACTATTTTGTTGAGTGCTGCTTTCCTTTGACTATAATTTGTGAATGTTAACGCTTTTTGAAATTAATTATGGCATTGTGGGATTCAATATGTTGAGGTGTGTTCACTTCTTCCTTTTTGTTTATTTTATAAGGCTCTTTGAAAATGAATGTTAACACTCTTGAACTTTTTAAACTCATTCAAGATCACTAAGAATGTAAACAAGTGAAGATCAGCTCTATTTGGGTATGGTGGATCTTATGCTTGAATTATTGTTGGTTTGTGATATGTTTTGCGAAGTGTGATGGCTGTGTCTCACCCTACGTGATAGTCTCTATTTTGGTGGAGGAATGTTTTCTAAGATAGGTGTATTGTGTATACACTGAGATGACCCTAAAGGCCTAAATCACCCAATTTTCCGTTGTAACTCCTCAATATCCCTTTTAAATTCAAGGGGAAGTGGACCAAATTTAGCTGCTTATGATGACAATAAATATTGGTCCCTTATCGAATTTCAAACTTCCAAATTGAAATGTGCTAGAGTTTAGTGTGAAAACAGAGGATGATTCAAGCAATTTAAGAGAAGAGAAATAGCTACCAAGATATTTTGTATTGCAATCCCAGAAAAATTACAACACAAATGCCCTCTTTCGAGAGGAAGGCTCTCTCCCAAGCAACTCAGCAATATTCTTTCTAGATACTTTCCCCCCAATTCCTTAACCATATTTATAATAAGAGTTTAGCCTAACAAACTCAATTATTACAGCTAACACAGAGAATCAAAATAACAAACTATATTCTGAATTACTCTTCTGCCCTCAAGCATAACAAACTTTATCCACTCAGCTTGGGCCTTCTCCTTGCATAAGTAAAACGGACCTCAGGCCTAGGATAATCCCTTGCAATACCTCCCACCCAAAGATTCACCTTGTCCTCAAGGTGGAAACAAGGGAACCTTAAATTGACTTCATCAAAGAATTCCCAGGTAGCTTCGAACTCTTGCAGTCCCTTCCATTGAATGAGTACTTCCATGGCAGTCTGAGAATTCCTCACCCCAAGAACAGCCTCAGGTTCTACCTCCATTATCATGTCAGCAAACAAGTGAGCCGGAAGCTGTGAAGAAGTTTGGTGCGCCCCAAGAGCCTTCTTTAACTGAGAAATGTGAAAGACCGGATGTATCTTGGCATGAGGGGGCAGCTGTAGCTTGTAAGCCACATTCCCTATACACTGAACCACAGGAAAGGGACCATAAAACCTGGGAGAAAGCTTGTCATTTGTCCTGCGCACCAAGGACTTCTGTCTTTAAGGCTGTAGCTTTAGATAGACCAAGTCCCCAACATTGAATGAGCCCTCTCTTCTGCCCTTATTCTCATGAAACCTCATATAAACCTGAGCTTGTACCAGGTGGTACTTGAGATCATCAAGCATGGCATCTCTCTCTTGCAGCTGCTCTTCGACAGAAGAAACGGAGGTACTTCCAGCCGAGAACCTAACCAAGTGAGGAGGATCACGCCCATAGAGTGCCTTGAAAGGAGAACAATTTGTGGCGGTGTGAAAGGACGTGTTGTACCAATATTCTGCCCACGGAAGCCACTTAGCCCAGCTGTGAGGTTTGCCATTTACAAAACACCTCAGATATGCTTCTACCCCCTTATTGACCACTTCTGTTTGTCTGTCTGTCTGTGATTGATAGGTCGTGCTGCGCAAGAGCTGCGTCCCTTGTATACGAAATAACTCTTTCCAGAATATACTCGAGAAAACTTTGTCCCTATCCGAGACAATGGAGCTAGTAATACCATGAAGTCTGACCACCTCATTGACAAAGGTTTGAGCCACACTCTGAGGTGTGAAGGGGTGCTTAAGTGGAATGAAGTGCCCGTACTTAGTCAACCTGTCCACCACGACTAGTATGGTATCCCACCCCTGTGACTTGGGAAGACTTTCAACGAAATCCATGGATATATCTTCCCACACTTTCTCTGGGATTGGGATAGGCAAAGGCTGAAGGAGACCCAAAGGAGTGAGCGTTGAAGTTTTATTCTGCTGACACATGTGACAATGTTGCACATACACCCGAACATCTTTCCTCATACCAAACCAAAACCATTCTCCAGCAAGTCTTTGATACGTCTTTAAGTCACCCGCATGCCCACCAATCACTGAATCATGGTACTCTTTAAGCAATTTTCTGGTAAGTTCACATTGCTTAGGAATTACCCACCTGCCTTTATATATATTTCAAGACTCCATTATCCAATGAAAACCATTTGGGAACCGACTCACTAGCCTGAATTTGAGATATTAATCTCTGTAGGACAGCATCCTTCCGAATAAAAGAGTGCACATAATCCCATCGTAGGCCACACGAAGTCACCATATTCCAACACTCCACCTCTAGGGAAAACTGACGAGACAAGGCATCTGCCAATTTATTCGTAGGTCCTGGTTTATAGTGAATTTCAAATGAGTAGCCCAAGAATTTTCTTACCCATTTTTGATATGCTTGACCAACTTCCCGTTGTTCGAGGAGAAATTTGAGAGTCCTCTTATCAGTCCACACCACAAAGTGGCGGCCAAGCAAATAATGCCGCCACTTTTCAATGGCAAGGACAATTGCCATCGACTCCTTTTCATATATGGGTTTGTTCCTGCTGCGCACACCTATAATCTTGCTGAAATAAGCCACCGGATGGTCAGCCTCAAGGAGTACAGCACCCAAACCGTGCCCTAACCGTGCCCCGAGGCATCAGTTTCCAACACAAAAGGAAGAGAAAAGTCCGGGGCAGCAAGGATAGGTGCATTGACCATAGCTTCTTTGAGAGCGTTGAAAGCTATAGTAGCTTCTTCTGTCCAACCGAAATTGTCCTTGCACAGTTGGTCAGTGAGAGGCCGAGCTATGAGGGCATAACCTTGAATAAACTTCCGATAATAGCCCGTGAGGCCAAGGAATCCCCTCATCTCTCTCAAATTCGAGGGAGGAGGCCAATCCACCATGGCTTGAATTTTGGTGGCATCCACCTCAACCCCTGCTGCAGAAATCACATGCCCGAGATATGTCACTCGAGTTTTGCCTATCTCACATTTCTTGTAATTAGCGTACAGTTGGTGTGTGGCCAAAGTTTCCAGCACCTGTCTAAGATGGACCAAGTCCTGTACACCAGGATGTCATCGAAGAAAACGAGAACAAACTTGTGAAGGAACGGCCTGAATATCTCGTTCATTAGCGACTGGAAAGTTATTAGAGCGTTGGTTAGCCCAAAGGGCATAACTAAAAACTCGTAATGGCCATCGTGCGTGCGAAAAGCAGTCTTATGCACGTCTTTTTCCTTTACTCGAATCTGATGGTATCCAGATTTTCAGGTCAAGTTTCGCAAAAATGGCCGCCCCGCCCAATTTATCCAACAATTCATCGATTACGGGGATTGGAAATTTGTCTGGGATTGTTTCTTTATTCAGAGCTCTGTAATCAACACAGAACCTCCAGGAATTGTCCTATTTTTTCACCAAAAGCACAGGACTCGAATAAGCACTCGTTGAAGATTGAATAATTCCAGCACTCAACATATCAGACACCAATTTTTCAATTTCATCTTTCTGTGATTGAGGGTACCTGTAAGGTCTAACGCTGATGGGATCAGCACCACTGCGAAGAACAATGGCATGCTCAATTTGTCGTTGCGGAGGTAACCCTTGTGGCATATCGAACACCTCCACCAAGGGCTGAAACACCTGTGGCACTAACGGTTCAGCTTCATTCTCCACTCGTTCCATCCGATTAAACTCAAGCAAAAACCCCTGACCCTCCTGCAGATTCTTGAGCATGGCCTTTAATGAAATTCCTGTTCTACCGAGCTGAGGCTCCCCCTTCAAGGTTACTGTATTTCCTCCCAATTGGAATTTAAGAGTTTGAGTTTTCCAATTGGTGGTGGTGTTCCCCAATTTTTCCAGCCACTGGATTCCCATAATAATGTCGGAATTACCTAGAGGTAACACGAGAAAATCTTCCACGATCGTTACCCCCTGGAGGTCCAGCACGACTCCTTTACATTCTCCTTCCCCCTGAACAGATTCCCCCGTAGCCACCATCTTAGAGTCGATCGGATTAATCTGCAAGTGTTTCGCGGCGGTGGAGGAGATGAAGTTATGTGTTGCTCTGGGGTCAATCATCACCACCACAGAGCAACCGTTAACCGTTCCAGCCAACCTCATGGTTTTCGGCTGGTTAGCCCCATCACCGAACTCAAGGTGACTTGTGGTTCAATAGATGGCGGCGGCTCTAAGAGAGGTGGTGGTGCTACAGAATTTTCAATAAGGGTTTCGGTCATGGACAACTCACCGGAGTCCTCGCCGTCCTCGTCTTCCACCGTCAGCAGCACACTCAAGCCGCGGCGCTGGCAGCGGTGGTTCAGATCCCACTTACCATCGCAGCGGAAACAAAGCCCTTGTTCCCGCTTCTGCTGTAGCTCCTTCTCCGACAACCGGCGCAGCTCTCCGGTGGGTCTTGGGGTGGGGTTGCGGTTGGGGTAGGGTTAGATGGTGGCTACGGGATATGGGTTCGTGTTTAGGCCAGTGTGTAGGTTCGAGGTTGGGGATGTGTTTGGGTTGGTACGTGTGTTTGGGTATTGGGTTCTCCACGTGTTTGAGGTCGGGTTTTGGGCTTTGGGTTTTGGGCTTAGTTTTAATTTTTCTTCGATCCGCATGGAGAGATCCATGGTCAGATCCAACGTGGGTGGGTTTTGGATCCGAACTTCGACCCGGATTTCTTCCTTAAGTCCATTGATATATTGACCTTTGGCAATTTCTTCTGGAACTCCATCAATGGGAGCAAGCAACTCGATGAACCGGCGACAGTACTCAGCCACCGAGCCGGTTTGCTGATGAGCGAGCCACTGCTCATGAAGCGTCCCCGTGGCGGTGGATCTGAAGCGGCGGAGGAGGAGCTTCTTCAAGGTGTCCCAGCTTGACACGGTGTGCCTCCGGTGCTCCCATTGGTACCAAAGCAGAGCATCGCCATCCAGAGCGACGATCGCCGCCTCCAGCTGGTCTTCCTCCGACAACCGGTAGAAATGAAAGAAACGTTCTGAGAATCCACCCATCAGGATTTACACCATCAAAAATTGGTAAGTCAAGTTTCCTTAACTTCCAATTAGATTGACCCGCCTGAGAACCTCCATCACCATGATGCAAACGAAGTTGAGAAGAGAATGGGTTTTCCCATTGATAACTGAGAGCTTCCCCAGATTGCGGAGCATTGGATAAGGTGGAGCGCACCTCCGATCGGATTTTCTCCTGCCCAGCAGCAATCTGGTCAGATATCTCTGATTTGAAAGCCGCCATTGCTGTGGAGATTTCGCGAGCAACGCGCGAAGGCAGCCCTGAAATCTCCTGCTCCAGTAAGTCCAAACGCTGACCATGATTAAGGCGAGCCATTGTCTTCTCCGGCAAGAATCGTCACTGCTCTGATACCAAATTTGCTAGAGTTTAGTATGAAAACAGAGGATGATTCAAGCAATTTAAGAGAAGAGAAATAGCTACCAAGATATTTTGTATTGCAATCCCAGAAAAATTACAACACAAATGCCCTCTTTCGAGAGGAAGGCTCTCTCCCAAGCAACTCAGCAATATTCTTTCTAGATACTTTCCCCCCAATTCCTTAACCACATTTATAATCAGAGTTTAGCCTAACAAACTCAATTATTACAGCTAACACAGAGAATCAAAATAACAAACTATATTCTGAATTACTCTTCTGCCCTCAAGCATAACAAACTCTATCCACTCAGCTTTACACATCAGCAGCAACATTATTCTTGGGCCTTCTCCTTGCATAAGTAAAACGGACCTCAGGCCTAGGATAATCCCTTGCAAAATGTTTCGATATTTTTTATTTCACATTCCATTTTGGGGAAAAGATGGTTGTAACAGTAGTTGTGGGTACAAACTACAAATCTTGCGCAATAACCCACCTATTGTTATTTTATATGCTATTTTGCTTGTATTAGTTTCTTCAAATCCCTCATCCTTTAGAGATAATGTATCTCTTGAAGTCATTTGCTCATTGTATATGTAATATACATGATGACAACTGTCCAATTGGGTTTACGGTTGGTTACATAGTTCAGGTGAGTAATGAATTATTTAAAATAGCATGGCCGCGCAATTTGAATGCATAAACAATTTTCTCAGGTCAGTTTAGCTTTTGTCAGATTGTGATTAGATCAGATCAATTTTTGACAGCCCTAACGCAATTTGCTTCTCATAAGTTGTTGGTATTCATTTTCTTAAGGCCTTTTTTGTATAAGAATGGTTGTCCTAGATTCTCTAATTCAATTATTTATTTATTATGAGATTAGCAACTGTTTATGCAGTTGCTAAATTTTCAGTTGGAACAATGTCTTGTTGTAAAATACTGCATATTCTTGAGCCTGTAGCCTACTTAGCTGATGGTGGAGGCCTTTAGTGGTATTTTGATTTGATTTTATATCGGCAATGTGGTTTACTCTCTGCATTTGGTGATGTACTGCAGGTCAAGCATTACTTTGAATACGAGGATCCGGATGGAACCGTAAATGAAATCTGGCGTCAAGTTAGTTTGAAAGTTTCCCTGGTTAAGCTGATGATCAACCGAGACAAACGGCTTGTAAGAACGGAATCGTCTCAACCTGACTGCTCTTGCATTTGTTCAAATCAAACAGGCACCTTAACCACCTTATAGGGTCATTGTTTTGAACTACGTACATCAGCTGTCTGCTTCTTTGCTGCTAATTCAGGGTACTTCGAAGAAAACCTCAAACTGAAATTGCAGTAGCTCTACGTTATCTGTAGAAGCAAAGATAGACATCCACTGTGCACCGCGGCTGCTCGTGAGACTGGCTATGATTCATGTTCATGTCGCAGATCTGACATTTTGTTAACTCAAATGGATGCTCTTGCGCTCTTGGTGAGTTAGTGATTCAATTAAACCATAGAGAATGTAATGGCGAGAAAATAGGAGATAATTTTAGTAATGTAACTATATATATGTTTTTTTTCAAGTCTAGTAATGTAAACTATATTCTTTTTTCGAAAATATCAACGAGCATTGTTTTTCCGTTTCTTACACAAGAAATCTCTTATTAAATCTATGTGATCCACTGCGTATGCTAGCGGCATTTTTGTGATAAAACGGAAAACTATATCCATTTGAAATGATTGAATATACGGTGTACATAATTGTAAGAGAAGGTATTGCCTGCGGACGGACGTACCAATTTTTTGGTGCGGAAGGTTTAGCTGATATATTTTACTCGTTGGCTGATATGTTTCATGTGTTGGCTGATGTGTTTCATTTGTTGGCTGATGTGTTTTTTGTGTTGGCTAATGTATTCTTTTTGTTAGCTGACATCTTTTTTTTCGTTTTGTTGGCTGATATCGGACATTATTTGGCTTTGGTTTATATGTTTCTTTAGGTTGTTAATATATTTAATTTGTTGGCTTATATGTTTCTTTTAATTGTTAGGTTATATGTTTCATTTTGTTAGCTGATATATTTATTTTGTTGGCTTACTTGTTGCTTTTGTTGGCTGATACGCTTTATTTGTTGGCCAATGCGCTTTATTTGTTGGCCGATATGTTTCTTTTGTAAGCTAATACGCTTCATTTGTTGGCTGATATGTTCTTTCTATTGGCTAATATATATGTATTTTTTGTTGGTTGATATACTCCTCTTGTTGAGTTATATGTATCTTTTGTTGGATGATGTACTCCTCTTGTTGGCTTATATGTATCTTTTGTTGGCTAATATATACTCTCTTGTTGGCTTATATACTTCTCTTGTTGAGTGATATACTCCTAATGTTAAATGATATCAGATATTAGTTTGCTAATATGTTGCTTTTATTGGCTTATATACAAAGTACTACATAAAATTACAAAGTATTTCTTTCTCTCTCCTCTTTTCCCTTCTTCCTCTTCCTCTCTTCCTTTCTCTCTCCTATTAGCTCCTCACGCCACCCACCATCACCGAACTCCAACATCAGCAACACCCACGCCACCCCTCACACTCCTCCTGCTCCTCACGCCGCCCATGCCACCGATCCCCACCGCATCACCAGCCACATAACCCACCCACCACCGAACCCACTCACTAGGGGTAAAAATTCGGTTTTCGGTTTGGTTTTTTGCCCAAACCGAAACTGAACCACTCTAATTCGGTTTCTGGATTTTAGAAACCACACCGCACCACTTTACTTTAGAAACCAAACCAAACCAAACCATATTTATTTCGGTTCCTCGTAAAAAAAAGCCAAATCAAACCAAACCGAATTTTCATATCAAGCATCATAAACATCAAATTTTGCAAAAAAACCGAACCAAACCATACCAATCAAAACCGAACCAAACAAAACCAAACTAAACCAATCCATACAAACATAATTAAACAAGTTTTAACCTTATCTCACCACCCCTAACCCAGATCTGCAAACATTCCTAGACATATTTACTATAAAGATCGAACTACTATAATCTCGAAAAAATTAAGATAAAACCCTAATATCATTGAACTAAAATTGGAATAAAAAGCACCGAAATATCAGAAAAAAAATTGGACATAAATTAGAAGTTTAGCATAAATTAGTAGGAAAAAAAAAAAAAAAAAAAAAAAACTCAAACCAAATTAAAAGAAAGAAAAAGAGGACATACCTCACATTCCATCGAAAAAACATCGAATTTGACATGAAAAACCTTTAGTTGATGGTGTTCTAAATTAAAACCTCGAATTTAGTCGATGGTGTTCGTAGATGGTGAAGGGGGCGAATTTGAAAGCGAGTTCGTTGATGTGTTCGTTAATGGTAGCGAGGAGAAAGACAAGAAAAAGGAAAAGATAAGAGGAGAGTGAAGGCATGAAGCGAAGAAGAGGAGAGGAGAGAGAATGGGCGGAATCCACAAGAGGAGAAGAGGAAAGGAGAGAGAAAGGGTGGAGAGAGAGAGAGGCTGAGAGAGTGATTAGGTTTTTTTTTTTTTTTGCATTATATACCTAGGGTAATTCAGAGTTGGGCTAGGGTTTAATTGGATTAGGCCTATATTTCGGTGTGGTTCGGTTTTGTTCGGTTTTTCATTTTCGCAAACCGAAACCGAACCACACACCGATTTTTTTTTAAACCGAAACCGAACCACTTCCGAAAAAACCGAACCAATTTTCTTATTCGGTTCGGTTTTCGATTTGGTTCGATTTTAAACCGAGTTTGTTTCACCCCTACCACTCACCCACCACCGAATTGCCCTTCTAGGAAAAGGAGACAATATGGTCTTGCTCAAACCATCCCCTCAAGAGATCTTCGCCGCCCTTATGAATTTCCTGTTTCTCAGGATGTGGAAAGATTTGATGAGTATTGGTGTGTTAGGCCTCTATAGGAAGCTGTTTTCCACAAAGCTCCTCCTCCTTTGTCTAGAGATGTGAAGCAGTGGTTACTTGGCAGATCTCACAAGGACAAGAACAAGGTTAGGAACATGAACAGGGATAAAGCGAACATTAAAGACCGCCTAGGGAATAAGAAAATTCCTC
Organism: Chenopodium album; assembly: GCF_948465745.1. Taxonomy (NCBI): domain Eukaryota; kingdom Viridiplantae; phylum Streptophyta; class Magnoliopsida; order Caryophyllales; family Amaranthaceae; genus Chenopodium; species Chenopodium album. The sequence continues at coordinate 19,972,339 of NC_137847.1, forward strand.
TTAAGGATCGCTTAGGTTCAAGAGTTGAATTCAAAACTCCTATGATGCCTAAAAAGAAAAGTATTGCAAAAGGGCAAAGAAAAAAGAAAAGCTGACTCCACAGAAAAGAAAGCATGGGTTAAGAAGAAGATTGATGTAATGGCCAAGGGGGAAACTATCTCTTCTAAAATTGTATGTAGATCATCCAAGGGATCCCTATTGGTGAAAGAGATGGATGATGAAGTGTAACACCCTAGAAATTCCTTTCTTTCAAAATACCTGTTTTGCTCTTTTTAAAACTCAAAATAGGAAAATCTAAGATATTACCACCACCGTGAAAACAGCTAAGGCAATTATCAAAGACACACAGCGAAAGACTGATATGTCCATTTTATATAGTAATTTACCCCCGTCCCTTGATCATAATTAGTATTGTTTTTGGCTCTTTAGAGCCACTTTTATTACTAATATGTGTTTTCTAGTGTTTTCGTAGTTTTGGTTGAGTTTTATAGGGAATTGCACTCTTGGAGCATTTTCCCGAGATTTTATGGAGCGACTACGAGCATTGGAGGAGCACGACCATCTTTCGTAGCCCAAGATCGGTTAGAGTCATTGAACCGGTGATTAAGGGCTCGACTTATGAGAAGATGAGGCATTGGACCGAATGATTAAAGCCCCAAGGAGGATATTTGGTTTGGGCCGAGTTACAAGCCTAAACAAGGAGTCCAAGTAGCCCGAAGGGTCTCCGCCCGATGGCGCGCCCGATCGGGCGCGAGAAGTGAAGCTCACGAAGGAAAAAAAAAAAGGCAGGCCCGATCGGGCGGTGCCTTGCCCGATCGGGCGCGTGTTAGCATTAGTAGATTTTCAATCGTCGTTTAAGTTTGTTTAGTTTAGGATTCTTGCTTAAGATAAATACTTTTCCGTTACGCAAGTTTAGTATCTTTTTTTAGACTCTTTTTTTTACCTTCTCCTTTAGACTTTCTCTCTCTACTTGGATTATTTTCTCTCTCTACAACTTTGTTCTTAATTCAACTCTTTAATTCTGATTACTTTGGTAACGATTTCTTCTTCTTTAATCTCAGCTATTTACTTTATTTCTTTCATCATGTCTCCTTTAATTGCTTTGATTAGTTTAGTTTTAATTATATCTGAGTAGTTTTCTTTCTAGGGTTTATGGGGATCCATAAATAATATGAAGGGGTAATTTAGTGTTGTTGATTGTCAATGCTTGATTAATTTCCTATTGATTGATTTAATGCTCTATGACTAGATTAGGCCTGATCTTTTATGCATGAGTTTGACAATATTGATTTGAGATTCGAGAGATGAGAATTGATGTTTAGGTCTAGTTTCAATAGGCAGGTTAATTTATAAATGGTTAAGTCGAGATTCAAGAGATGAGATTTAATACCGGTAGGTTAATTCTGTGATTGTAATACGTAGCGAAAGCCTTTTATGATCTGATTAATTGATGCATTGATGGTTGATTATTATGTTTTACCCTGGAATATTATTTATTGGTGAACCTATGCCCTAGGTCTTTTATTCCTTGATTTTCCTCCTACTTTTATTCCTTTTCACTTTTACTCCTAGTAGTTTAGTTCTCCTTTATAATAACAAATTGGTTACTTGATAATCTAGATTCTATTGATTAATTAGGAATAAATTAACTCGTTTCCCTGTGGTTTGACCCTTCTTCCCTATCTACATAGTTACTAGATTTAGGTATTATTTTTTATTAGGTGATTACGACTTTAGCCTGTCAAAGACTATCTTTAAAAACATTGATATTACCATGGGAGGGGAAACGAAAGAAATCAAACCAACAATACCAACAAATCATCAACCATTAGAGAAAGAGCAAGGAAAGATATTACCGGATTTATGTGGGTGTAAATACCCGCAAATGACCCAATTTAACCTTTCAAAGCCGATTTCCTCTTTAATTGAATCTTGTCTTCCTTATGCTAGCAAATGTTGAATCATACTTCCTTGAATCTTGATCCAAACCAATGCACCAAAGTATATCAAGTCATGTACCTAGCAAAAGGCACACAAACATTTCCATGAGAGAAAATCTATTCTAAAAAGAAAAAAAAAATGAAAGCAATAAAACACAGGTTACTTCCCAAGAAAGGCTTGCTTAAGGTCCAAGCTTGACCGCTCTAGAAAATAATAATTCAACGCACGCAAGAGCTTGTCAAATGCACTACTACACATTTCGTAAGATAGAAGGTAGGCAAATGACGGGAAGAGGATGTGCAACAAGCTTAGTGCACACCCATAAGGAGAGAGATGCCAAGAAAAGGAAGAAAAATCAAAAGCAAATTCAACAAAATAAGAAAAAGAAGAAGAGGAAGAAGAAAAAGAAAAGGAAGAACTAGGCAAACTCTCATCAAAATATTTTTGGATGACATAATCACCCTTTTCCTCAATAGTAAACGAATGAGGGACATGAAAATCATCATAGACAAGAGGGTCCCCAATAGGCTTATGGACTAAAAAAGGGAGGGAATAGGAGTGTAAGGAATCTGGTTAAATCTCCTTGAAAAGGGGACATGAGAAGAGGGAATAGGGGCAATGGTCTCACCAATGAACTTTCTCTCACCACCATGCCTCAAATCACCAATAAAAGCATGAAAATCAATCATAGAATCCTCAAAAGAAGAACACTCTGAAGGAGTTATGTCTTCGTCGTGTGCAATTACTAGATATATAATTGGATCAAATTATGGAGATAATTAAGTCCGGACATTTGGGTCGTCGTTTTGCCATAGCTAGAGGTACTTACGATCTTTGGACTAGTAAAATAGGCCAAAGCCCAATTGGACGGATCCTATAAGGTCACACAAAGGGGCTAGATCGAGCATTAGAGGACGAGGCCCATCATGGGCCTCATCACTCTAGGTGGCCGGCCATATGGGGCTTTGAGAGGCTATTGGGCTTCGTGCCCTAGTCTAATTATAATGGGATTATAAATAGACTAGGTGCCTAGGTTTGCAGGTAAGGAATTAACTGATCATTTAGATCAAAACCCTAATTAGCAAACACGAAACCAACCCCCTCTCATACTCCCTCTCTCACGTTATTCTCCTCCTCCCGGCGCCGGTGGTGTCTCGTGGTGGTGGTGGTTCGTGCGGTGGTCGGTTGTCCGAAAAGGTGGTGATCGCGGTTTTCCTCAATCACTCGACCAATCTAGTATTGGTGGACGGCTCGTTCGAATCTCGTGGACTAAGTAGAGGAGCAACACTTGGGGCTCTATTCTCTCCCTGATTTGCCTGTCGAATAGCTTCGTGGAATTCACGCTTCAAAGGTATGATTATGTGTCTTGTGTGTTATGCATGTGATTCTTGGGATTAGGTACTTTATTGAATATGATTCATATATGTTATATCCGCTGCGTAGTACCTATATACTCTTACAGTGGTATCAGTTAGCCTCTTGCATTAACGCGCTAGATCATAATAATACCATTATTTGATGTCCACGATAATTTTATAATCAATTAAGAGGGAGAAATTAATTTAATTATGGTTCAATTATTATATTTAATGTGATTAAACTTTTGGAATCGGTTAAATATGATTTAATTATGCTCAAATAGCCATAAAGAGGACCGAATTATGCCTAATATTTTCGAAAATTTCGAAAACCCTAACCCTAAATTTCGAAAATTCCAAGCCCTAAAGTATGATTTTTGTGCTTGACTTTGGTTTTATTCGATTTGTTTTATGTTTCATAATTTTAATTGGTTTGAATTATGCATAAAAATGTTTTATGTATGATCATAGATTTAATTTTAAATGTTAAAATTAAATTGGGATTAATTTTATGATGAACCCTATTTTAAAATTGAATATGATTTAATTTTAAATCTTATGGACTAATTTAATTTAATTAGGATAAATGTTATTTTAATTAAATTAAAACACAAAAAAAAAATAATTTATTTTGGCCGGCAACCGCGGCTGGGTGGCGCAGCCACGGCGGCTGCCGACCAGGTGGTGTCCAAGAGGGAGGGGAAGGGAGGGCGGCGGTCTAGGGTGGCTGTGGGCAGCAGCGTGCAACCGTTGCACGGCTGCTGCCGCGGCGCCAGCTGGGTGCTGCTGCTGCCTTGCGCGGCAGTGGCTGCTGCTTGGCAGCCAGCCACCGTGGCTAGCCTCGGCTGGCCACACACGGTGGCCTGCAGCCCCAGCAAAGCAGCTCCACGCTGCTGCCCTTTGCGGCAGTGGCTGCTGTCACGGCAGCCAGCCACCGTGGCTAGCTTCGGCTAGCCAACCACGGTGGCCGGCGTTGGTGGTTGCGGAAATTCAAAAAAAAAAAAAAAAAAAAAAAATTCTGTTTTAAAAATTTATTTCAGGATAATTACGAATTATTTTGGGATAAAATTGGTTTTATTTTGGATAAGTTCAAATATTTTCAAAAATATGATCTTTTAATTTAAAAGATAAAGTTGGTTTTATTTGGATAAAATCTTTTTGTTTTAGGATAAAATCAAATATTCAAAATTTGTTATATTTGATATTATCCATATTTAGTTTGTTATTTTGATAATTATCCTAAATTAAAGTGGTTGATTAAGGATAAGATTGATGAGGATATTCTGAGCATATTCCAAAAGGATAATAATTGATTTAAATAATGTGATTATCCCATAATTAGATTAGGATGTAATTGATTTTAAAATTATTTGATTGGCTAGTAATTAGGATAGAATCTCCTAAATTAGGATAATCATGGAAGATTAAATATGATTTTATCTTTCTAGATTAAAATATGATTTGATTCTATCTCATGACTAAATTAAATATATGATATTTTATAAACCGTCATGAATAATAAATGATATTATCTAATTATGATTAAAATATAAGATATTTTAGGAAATGCGTTGTCTTTATTATGATCATCAGATGTTATAGTTTAGACAAGCATGTTGAGTGATTTATTATATGGCACTTTTCTAATATATGATATTATGTTGCTATATATAGACTAGTGTGGCCCATAGATTCTTAAATACGATCTGCGTATCGTGATGTATTTTTGTAATCTAAATACGGTCTGCGTACCGTTGAGTATTTTTATAACTTTTATTTAATGTAAATAGAATAGTTATTTAAATGGTGTTAGCCCAAAAGAAGCCCATGAAGTGAAGGCCCAAAGGAGCAAGGTGGATGAAGATCCATGATGATTCAAGTGGGAGCATTTTCATTTCTAGTTTTTTTTTTTTTCTTAGGACTAAGGGGCCATACTATGTCATATTTTATTGCATTAGTAGATTATGCATGTTTAGGTTTATTTATGTTGTTTGATGATGCGCTAGAGTTCACTAAATAATCACAACATAATAAATCTAGATCCCAGAAATATTGATACAGCTTTCCCAATTAAAAACCCGACGAAAACCTTGATCGTTTGTGATGGGTCGGCCTCAGCAGAGCATCATAATATATCTTGGGGAAGTGGGGGTAGGACCGCACATCTACACTTTTAATTGGTTATATTCAACAAGGTTACCTAAAGATCAGTTTAGAACCTTGAAGCTAAGGGTAATAATTAAACATGTGATGGTTAATTATTCAACCAAGAGTTACAAGAGTTGTAATCAGTAAAGAGTTTACTCACCTTGAAAATGTAATGGTTGATGGCAGGGCCTCAGTCCGGTCAATTATTGCACAAATAAAGGATCTTGGAATCACTTAAAATTCAATTGGGATCATTTAATTATTGAATAAAGTGTCTTAAAGTTACCAAATGAATGTGTTTTGTGGTACTTTAATTTATTAAACATAATTATTAAACTTTGCCTTATTTTGACATAGATGGGTAGCCGTAATAACAGTGACAGCAACGTTTACAATTTGCGACCATTCCTTGAAAAGGATAGGTTGACAGGGGAAAACTTTTCCAACTGGGAAAGAATGCTAAGGCTTGTTCTGAAATCTGAGGGCAAGGAGGATATCATTGATACCCCATTACCAGGACCTCTGCCAGAAAATCCAACTGCGGCAGATATCAAGAAGCACAAGGAAGCTCATGATAGAGCTATGCCTATCACTTGCTTAATGATTGCTACTATGGAACCTAGTCTTCAAAAGCGTTTTGAGGACCTGGATGCCTATTCAATCATGGAAGAGCTCAAAGTTTTGTTTAAGAAACAAGCTAGAGTTGAAAGGTATGAGCTTCATCGTGAGATTATGGATTGTAGAATGGAGAAGGGTGCCACAGTTCATGATCATGTTTTCAAAATGATCGGCCTAATTCAAAGTATGGAGAAACTGGGGTACCCAATTAGTGATGATTTGGCAACAGACATCATTCTCCATTCACTTCCAGAAAGTTTCAACCAGTTTATCATGAACTTTAACATGACTGCGAATGCAAAGACTATGAGTCAATTGCATGCAATGCTGGTTAGTGCTGAGAAACAAATCCCTAAGGAACCTAAGAAGGAAGTTCTTATGATTCAGAAGGGAAAGGGGTTCAAGAAGAAGGGGCAAAAGGCTAATGCCAAGAGCAAGGGCAAGCAAGTTGCCAAGGCTCCTGAAAAGCCTAAGGCGAATCCAAAACCCAAAGTTGCAAGTGAGAGTGAATGCTTTTACTGCAAGAAGAAGGGGCATTGGAAACGCAATTGCCAGAAATACCTTGATTTCCTCAAGAAGAAGAATGGAGCATCAACCTCAGGTATTAAGTTATAATCATTTTAACTTTCACTAAGGTATGTGATACCAAGTTGCAGTGCTTAACATTATGATGTTGCACAGGAACTGCAAGCAAGTGAAGCTAGCATGGAGATGGAGCTTGAAGGTGCACTAGAAGTATTTGAGTGGCCAGAGATAGCTTCATAGTTTTAATTTCTGATTAGTTTATCATGATATTTAGAACTATTTCCAGTTTTTGATGAGACAATATTTCGGTTTTCTTGTTTTGAATACTGATTTGTTTTACTTGGCTTGGACAAATGTTGATCCATGACCAAGGTAATAAATTGTTTTCATTTTGCTAGATATGAGTTAATTTTATTTATGACATTGATATATGTAGATCACAAAAGTAAATTTAGATGATTCAAAGCAAACATACTTATAACAAAGTAAAGTTAGGTCACATAAACCATTTGCACATCCAAAGTTATGGATGGACTCTTATTCTTATATGATTATGAATCACTTAAGAATTAGAAGTCATGCTTGATAAGTTATAATGACCAAGTTACCTTTTAGTTGAAAGGGTAAAAGATCTAAAATGACGTTTTGGAACACAAACATATGATGTGTGTGTACCATAAGTTCAAGATATAGCAAAAGATTAAACTATTTCATTGCTTTTATTAACGATTTAAGTAAATATGTCGATACTTACTTAATGAAATAAAAGTTGGAATCATTGAAATGTTCAAAATTCCAAAAATGAAATGTAAAATCAAGTTTGGGATAAACAATTTAGCACCACAATATGATTGTTGTGATAAATGTTTAACTCAAAACAAATGATCATCTAAAGGAATTGTTGAATTAGTTCACAATCCAGGAACATTACAATTAAAATGTATGTATAGAGTAGGAATCAAACTTTGCTTGTCATGGTTCGATCCAAGATTTAATGATTTACAAATATCGTTTTGAGGATATGCATTAGAACAACAACAATTGCGAATATACTAAACAGAAACTTCACCAAAGCAGTAGAAAGACTGGAAATGTTCCAAAGTAATCTTTTCTAAACATGATTGAGGGAATATGAAATTTATGTAAAATGTTTACAAAGATGACATAATAAACCCTAAATCAGAGGTATTATTCCTACAATCGCGTAAAACAAAATGTTTGTTGCTCGCGATAGTGTCTTTATAGCAAGAAATGTCTTCCTACAAAGCCAAGTGGGAGTAAAGTTAGATCTCGATGAGATTCGAGACGAGCAACAAAGGGATGTAGATAACACTACATCAGAGACGAATGCGCATGAAATCAGCTAATTTGAACAAACATGTGTCGAAGCAAGCTAATTCAACTAGCGAGACTTCTATCGTCCTACCAGAATGAAATGCTTCAATGAGTTGAAGAAAATAATTCTATTGTCGCTCACACCTATCGTAGGTTACTTAGGATCGAAACAAACAGTTTGTTGGAATTCTAGTAAAAGGTGGATTCTAAAATTTTCCTATTGGAATGGTTGGAATCCATACCTACAAGCAAGCTTTGGACAAGTGCCAACTCAGGAAGTGGCTTAAAGCCAAGAAATCCAGAATGGACTCCATGTCTGTAAAGATGTGCTAGTCCATGATAGTCTTACAAATAGGGTTAAACCTATTAGTCATGTAAGCCTATTCGGATTATTTCTAGTTATGGAAATTAAAATCACCTTCATGAAATGTTCTTAATGGATGGCATGTATATGATACAACCTAAGAGTTTTTGAATTCCAGAAAGTCCTAGAAAGTTTTGCAAACTTCAGAAATTCATTTATGGATTGAAGTAAGCATTAAGGAGTTGAAATATTCATTAGGAAATCAAACAGTTTGATTAGCTTGGAAGAATTGAAAAGAAATCTTGTAGAAACAAGAAGTTTAGTGGGAGCAATTGGTCTTCTTAGTCTAGTATGTAGTTGACATACAGTTCATATGAAACGATATATCAATGCTTGAATAAGTCAAGCAATGGTTAGAAAGATTGTTTCTATATGGGAAACTTAGGAGATGTTGAGTACATATTGGGAATCAATGTCCACAAAGTGAATCTTGAAGGATGACTGGGCCTAATCAAGAGACTTATGTTGATAAGTTTCTTGACGAGTTCAAGATGCAAGATTCTAAGAGAGGATCTCTTCCCATGTCTCATGGTTTTACACTCAGTAAAACTCAGTGCCTTAAAAGCTAGTTGAGTTGAGTTGTAAAGGCAGTGGACCTAATGCTTTTGCAAAAGGGACCATTACATGTACCATGAAATGTACAAAGCAAATTGTTACATATGACTTGTGCATGTGTAGCAAGTTTCAAGCAAATACAGAATAAGCATACGGAAAGTTACCAAGAACAAATCCTTGAGTACTTGAGAAGCGCTAAAGGAATTTTTCTAGTTTATGGTGTTAAAGGTAAACAAGTTGTCAAAAGTTTTACGAATGCAAGTTCTTTCCAAACAGGCAAGATGACTCTAGATTTTGATCTAGACGCACAATTTTGTCAGTATGGAGAAGTACAGTGAGCTTGAAGAGTTCAAAGCAGAGCACTATTGCATGCTCAATGTCAGAATATGTATATTAAACTATAGTCGGATAGTTTTAGAGGAAGTTCGGATTAAAATGTCATATGACTAAAGGGTTACTTTTGCCCAAGAACAAAGGAGCCAGGGTCACATTACAAATCCAAACAAATGGATATAAAATATCGCCTCAGTTATGAGATCATTGACCGGCGGAAGGTCACGTTCTGCGAAGTTTTATTATGAGTGAGAATTCACTAAACCCCTTCCATAGACAAAGGTATGAAAGTCACATTAAAGTCTTGGATTGAAGCAAATTATGTAATTTTAAGTTGTGTATGTTTGTGGAAACATATTACATGAGAAAATACATCAATTTGCAGAATTATGTTTAAAACAGAAATTATTATTTCTCTTATTTAATTATGGTTTTGAAATTAAATAAAATGTCCAAAATAATTATGGATTGATGGGCTCATCAGGTTATCTATCAGATAGAGACCTGGTGTATGAAACTCCACAGGTGAACAAAATCCGTATATTATTTAAGTTCCTAGTTCGAAATCATTAAAGTGGACATAATTGATTTCAATAAATGGACTAGCATGTAAGATTGATTGGATAGCTCGGTTTCATGGGCTATAGGGGCATAGTGATGCTCGATCAATCACTTGGATATGCATGAATGATGCATGATTGAACTATTGACCTACTTTGAAGTTCAAGTATAGAGCTTCCGTATATATTAGTGGATTCCTTTGACATGAGTGGAACATTGATTTCAGTCAATGGATGTTATAACTGTGGTACATTCAAACGTCTACCCGTAACTGGAGATTATAAAGGATGTTTCCCGGTTATTTCAGAAGTTGAATGGGAGGCTTGTTGCCACAAGATTGGATAGAGTCTACCTATTAAATTAGGAAATGTGTCATGGCCGCTTGAAGAGGGAGAATTCAGAAAATACGTGGCCGCGTTCAAATGCATTACTCAGTAATCATTTGGTTTTGTAATTCTAACTCAGATTTCAAGAAACGATTTGTAGATTAATATGATCTCGACATGTGATGCAATCATATTATCAAATCGACATATACATTGACTTAAGGAATTTGAATATTGCACCCTTGTCTCAGACAAGTGGGAGATTGAAGGAGTTATGTCTTCGTCGTGTGCAATTACTAGATATATAATTGGATCAAATTATGGAGATAATTAAGTCCGGACATTTGGGTCGTCGTTTTGCCATAGCTAGAGGTACTTACGATCTTTGGACTAGTAAAATAGGCCAAAGCCCAATTGGACGGATCCTATAAGGTCACACAAAGGGGCTAGATCGAGCATTAGAGGACGAGGCCCATCATGGGCCTCATCACTCTAGGTGGCCGGCCATATGGGGCTTTGAGAGGCTATTGGGCTTCGTGCCCTAGTCTAATTATAATGGGATTATAAATAGACTAGGTGCCTAGGTTTGCAGGTAAGGAATTAACTGATCATTTAGATCAAAACCCTAATTAGCAAACACGAAACCAACCCCCTCTCATACTCCCTCTCTCACGTTATTCTCCTCCTCCCGGCGCCGGTGGTGTCTCGTGGTGGTGGTGGTTCGTGCGGTGGTCGGTTGTCCGAAAAGGTGGTGATCGCGGTTTTCCTCAATCACTCGACCAATCTAGTATTGGTGGACGGCTCGTTCGAATCTCGTGGACTAAGTAGAGGAGCAACACTTGGGGCTCTATTCTCTCCCTGATTTGCCTGTCGAATAGCTTCGTGGAATTCACGCTTCAAAGGTATGATTATGTGTCTTGTGTGTTATGCATGTGATTCTTGGGATTAGGTACTTTATTGAATATGATTCATATATGTTATATCCGCTGCGTAGTACCTATAGAACCCTACACACTCATGATCTCCATTTCCCTCAAACATCCAACTTCCAAGAGGAGCTACATAATCCCCTCCATCACAACTATGAAAAACAACTCCCTCAATATCCTCAAAGCCTAAAGTCTCAAGACAATGCATGAAAGGATGCAAATTCATTTCAAACTCATCTCTCTCCCAAGAAGCATTCTCAATGAACTCATCCAAAAGGCTATGGGTTTTCCTTTGACTCACAAAAAACTTATTGGCCATAACCTCAAACAAGTCCAAATACTCATGGATAGAAGAGTCGCAGTCATGCATAAGAGACTCATCAAGATGGGAAGGAGGGTTGGGGTTTTCAAAATCAACACTCTTTTCATTCTCAACTCCTTCGCCGTCACTCAAATGCTCACCAAAAGGATCCTTACCCTCTCTTGGTTGCTCAAAATCATCATCATCATCCTCAACACACACATTGGATAGGGATTTTTCACAAATAAGCTTCAAGGAGGACAATTGACTTTTCAACTCTTCCTTTCTTTTCAATTCTTCATTAAAAATACCCTCACGCCTCTAATCATTTCCAATTGGCTCCTCAAAGTTTCCATCATTTGTCCCTCCAAGGGCTAAGATTAGGATTCATCTCTAACTCCCTCAAAGATTCATCAATTTGGTTATAGGGGACTAGAGACTCATCACAAGAGTTTGAAGAATGAAAAGGCAAAGAGGGTTGATTAATAGTAAAAGAAAAGTCACAACCAAGGGTAGGACCATGCACATTAAAATCATGAGCATTTTCATTAAATAGGGGAGAGGGGGCACAACCAAGCATATGAGATTCGTTATTAAGGGAATGAACTACATCACAAGAAGGCATGGTAAATTGTGAAGAAAATTGAAACACACCATTAGCATCAACTTGAGTATGTAACTCATGATCATGAACAAAAGGGGAAATAGAGTTGAAATCATTTGTTCTAGGTTCACTTATGGGATCATATGACAATTCATGGGAATTCATGCTAATATTAGAAGAATCAACACATTGCACATCAACATTAGAATCATGATTACCCCTATTATAGACATCCCTAGCAAACCAAACATAGAAATCCCAAGCATCATTACTTGACAATGCTCTAAATTCACCATTATGCATGCATTCAACTTCATTCCTAGTTTGCTCATTCAAACCAAAATAACAAATCTAACAAGCCTCCCAAATATTTCAACAATTATAATCCAAAAATCCCTTAAGTCTATTGAAATATTCACAAAAAGGCTCATTGTCATATTGAGGAAATGAGAGACATGCCATTTTTTTTTACAAGACAAACAAAAATCAAATAAAAGAAAAGTATATACAAAGATCTAGACTCAAGCAATCAAAAACACTCAAACATAGATATCGTTCCCCGGCAACGGCGCCATTTTGACGAGGGGAGAAGACTAGGTCGTTGACTAATCCTCCCCCGGTCAAACTAAATTTATAAACACTTAACAAACCTAAATACAAGTATAGAGGCAAGTCAAGGGTCGAACCCAAAGAAACGGTAATATTCAAATGCTTTCAATCAATGCCTAAGCTAGGTCGAAGTCTAAGGATAAAAGGTAAACACTAACCAACTTACAAAACAAACAACCAAGAAAATAAAGCACTAGGGAATGGGGATCAACATGACAATTGCAATTCCTAAATCAATGGTCCGTATCATTAGAAATTACAATGCAATCTAGCATAATTCTCATGACAATTGCAACAACTTGGGAAGATCATGCCAATCAAAGGTTGCGAAAACTAATGGTAAGAGCAATCAAAAGAGCTCAACAAGCTATCTCCTAGAGGTCTAACTAGCGCCAACTACGAGACACTCTAACTAGGAACGTCACTAACCAAGCTCAATCGACAATTGCAATTCCTAAATCAATGGTCCGTATCATTAGAAATTACAATGCAATCTAGCATAATTCTCAAGGCCTATCGAATTACACACATGCACAATTTCCATTAATCACTTTAATCTCAACAATCAATCAATACAATTCCCAAATTAAGCACAATCAATCAATCATACAAGTTTTACCCAATCCCTAGCCAAACAACTACTCTAACATCATCATCTAATCAACTAACAACTAAGGAAATCAAGAATCAACAATATATCAAGAACAACTACACTAATCAAGCATCAAACATCAAAACAATCCAAACAAACATGAATATATTAAACAAGGCAATAAAATGAGATAGAGTTAGAAATGCTCATTGATAATAGAGAAGATCTTCAACACAATTGTCACCATTGAATCTTCAATCTCTCAACCACCATTGAAATTCCTCACTTTCTCTCTCTAAATCTACTCCTAAACTAACCCTAAAACTAGAGAGAGAAGCTCTCAACTAAGCTAAGAATATGATCAAAAATATGTCTAGAATTCCCTTTTCCTAAAAATAGAAGAAAAATCTATATATAGTAGAACTAACAAAGAGAAGTTAGTTAGATCGTCCAAAATAGACCCGTACAGGCGCGGTCTTCTTCGAGAGGATGCGCGGCCGCACAAAAATGGGTACAGAACAGGAGGAGCAACAAGGCAGCTTCTTCCCCTGTTCTCTTCACTTTATTTTTGCTGAACTGAAATTATTTTTACTGAAACAAAATTATATTTGCTGAAGTGAAATTATTTTTACTGATTTTCTATTATAATTCTTCTTTAAGAAAACTGAATTTTACTGAACTGAACTTATTTTTACTGAACTAAAATTATTTTTACCGAACTGAAATTAATTTCACTGAACTCAACTTATTTTTACTGAACTAAAATTATTTTTACTTAATATTAATTTTTTAAGGTGAAGAGAACAGGGCCTAAATATATCCTGAACTGAACTTATTTTTACTGAACTGAAATTATTTTTACTTAATATTAATTTTTTAAGGTAAAGAGAACAGGACCTAAATATATCAACTTATATCCTACTTATTTTAGTCAAGGTTATATTACATTTTAGTAAAAGATATTATTGATTGTATAATAAATGTAGGCCATCACTATATATGACTAAAAATATAATTAAGAATATTAGTCAACTAAAAATTTCAACGCTTAATTTTCCGCCCCTAAATATATCAACAAAATTAAAGATTATATGTAATGAGATATATAAATATATTTTATACTTTTTATAATTTGCCAAATACTTAGGGTGAAATTTGATACATAGAATATGTAAGTAATACTATTTTGATACGAGTCATAGTAAGTGAATCCTTTTTCAAAAAAAAAAAAAAAAAAAGACATTTTTGTTTCAATTTTTTTTTTTTTTTTAATGTAATGCCTCTAAGAAAATAATAAAGTTCATAATTATCTAATGCAATAGTTCAAAATTAAGGAAAAAAGATGATAAAACATAAATAACATATTCATCATTTTTAAATCTCAATTCAATACTAAGAAATTTCAAATAGAAAATACTTACCTTACCGAGAATTGGATCGGTATTTTCATTACACATGTAATTGAGAAATGAAATACTAGGTTGTACTAGAACGGGTACGGGATCGAGTACTAACACAAAACGGGTACGTAATACGGTTGCTTAAAAAATAGAGGATACGGGTACAACTAATTAAGTATGGTATTATAAATTCTGTAAAAAGATATTTTATAAAATCTTCAATAGTATTTGATAAAATTTTCTTTACATGATGTACATTTTAAGAAGACAATAAAAATCATTCAAAAATTCATCAAATTTAAAGCAAAGTTTAAACAAAATTATTTTAAAATATAATAAAACTATATATTAATGTACTTAGTACCCATAAGGACACGGATGTATATTGCGTGTTCGGTACGGTTACGGGTACGATGATATTAGATCAGTACCCATGGGAAATGAAATACTACATGTAAGGGGTCAAGTACGGACACGAAATAGGTATGCAATACGGTTGCTTGGAAAATAGAAGATACGGGTATGGCTAATTAAGTATAGTAAAATATATTCTTTAAATAAATATTTTATAAAATTCACAGTATTAATTATTTGAAAAATTTTACTTTATGGAAGTATATTTTAAGAAGAAAAAAAAAATCATTCATAAATTTATAAAGGTGATAAAAAAAAAATTTATATCTATTTTAAAGCTTTTTTTTATTTAACATTGAATTATATTTATGATATGCGATACTGCGATAAAATTGGGTACAATTTATTATAATGAATAACAAATTAATGAAAAGTATTTCACTATTATACTATTATGCACTAAGCTAACCTTTGTTGATTTTGTGAGATTTGATACTTACGGCTTTTAATCCATATACTATTATGCACGGGTACTGTACTAGTTGGTACTCTAATCCACGGCAAGCTAGCAGTAGAATTGTAGAGTAGATTGCGGACTTGAGGACTCAAGAATCCAACCAAATTTTCTTGGCGCTCATCAATGGAGGTCGTCACTGCAACTCCAACTTTACGCTATTTGTCCTTAATTAAATCCTCAATCAATGGCGATTTCTCTCAATATGTTTCCACAAAACATCGTCAGTCATGGCCGTCAATTTCATCTGTTCATCTCAGTAGCTTCAATTTACGTCTCAAAGGTCGATTCTCCCAACGATTAGTCTCTTACAATTCCCTTCAGAGCTCTGCTGATGACGCCTCATCTCATCGAATAGCTGTTCTTCTTGAAGTTGATGGGTATTTTTTTTTTTTTTTTTTTTTTATCACTCATTTTGAATTTTGCTACTGTTTGTTAAGAGATTGTTCTTGAAATTGATGAATTATCTCTTCCGTAATTCTTTATTTTCATTTTCGATTTTGCTATTGTTTGGTAAGAGTGCGATTATGTGAATTATTGGATTTTAGTATTTGGGTTGCTGATTAAATCATGAAATGAACCAATGGAAAATAAGAAAATTGATTACAGAGGTACAGCAGTTGTAGTGTTTGTTAATGTGGGCTGATCACTATCAGATACAAATATTTTCTTCCCACTATATTCATCAGTTTTTTCTGTTTTTGGTTTTTTTTATTTTTTTTTTTATAAGATTATATTCATTAGTTCATCGGACCGCAATGAGTAAACCTTGATAATTTTTCCACTTTAGTTTGTATAATTGCATGTACAATAATTTAATGCACCATTTGTAATGAGAGGTAGGGCCTGTTGTGTGGAGCTTAATTTCAATTCATTTCGATTCAGCTCCAATCAGTTAAGTTCCTAATTTCCTTCTCTCATAAACAATTCATTTTAGCTCAATTCAGTTCAGGTAGCCCCAATCACTTAAGTTCATTTAATCCCCAATCAGTTTAGTTCAGTTCAGCCCCAATCAGTTCACTTTAGTTGTTTTCAGTAAATCGAAACAGGCCCATAAAGCGAGAGAGAGGAGTATTAGTTGTTGATTGTTCGGGCTAGTTAGGAGGTATCATTGTAGTATTCAATTTTTCGTTTTATGTTTTGAAAGTCATATGATTCATTTGATAAAAAGATTAAAATTTTAGTCTAAATTATTAAAATCATCAAAATTTTGGAAATTGACAACCAGGTGCAAACTACTTGGTTTCTAATTATATTTTTTTTTTTTTTTTTTTTGTTTAGTTTTTAGAAAAAGAAGAAAAAAAAAAAAAAAACTAAAATGAACATACCATTAACCGTTCATTACTCCGTCTTTTGCTAAAAGATTGTCTAATATATACTTAAATATAGATATCCTTAAAAGATTGTCCCGATATATTGTAAAATAGATGTCCTTAAAAGATTGCTCCATATCTTAAATTAATATATATTCCCATGCACCTCTCTTGTTCTTTTTATCTATCTCCTCGTCCATAATTGAGCCTACCCATGCGCACAAATTTGAACTTGCTTCTTAAAATAAATAATTGGAGAATTTGGGATTATCTTTTAGAGACATAGGCAGCATATATCAGAGCTATGCTTTATATATCTCACCATCACAAGAAGAAACAGGCAGTAAATATACTAAGGGCCTGTTCTCATACGTTTATTTTCAATTCAGCTCGACTCAGCTCTAATCACTTCAGTTCACTTCAGCTCTAATCAGTTCAGCTCACCTCACCTCAGCTCAATTCAGTTCAGTTCAGTTTATGTCTAATAATATTGCTAATGATATAAAGTCAAATTTCATTCTTTTAACCTCTTATTACAACAACAACAACAACAACAACAACAACAACAACAACAACAATAATAATAATAATAATAATTAATAATAACGTTGTATTAATTAGAATAATAAAGAGAGTGATATACAGTTGGGGGGTTGGCTCTGTTTATCAGCTTTTTTTTTTTTTTTTTTTTTTTTAATTGTGATAATTTTTTACAAAGTGTTTTGTGTTCTTTTGTCATTATAATATTTTATTTTTTAGTTAAATAGTATATGTTTTTAAAATGTTTTGGGGTTTCATGATTTTAATATATTTTCCATAAATATTTTAATTATATAGTATATTTTTCTTATATATTTTAATATGTATATTTGTATATACACATATGTATAATAATAAATAATCAAAGATCACTAATCCGTAGTTAAAAATCACTAATTAATAAGTTCAGTTCAGCTTAGTTCACTTCAGCTCAACTCAGTTCAGTCAATGAGAACAGGCCCTAAGTCAGATAATAGAAAATATTTTAAATTTGTCTAACAAACATCATCAAAGGGATGGATTTATGGTAGTTTATTGCCTTTCCCTTTGTTAGATACCCCCAACCATACGCCCCTGAGTAGTATGCTTATGCAAACGTAAATAGCCTTTTTTTCCTGTATCAGGTTCTGTAAGTACAGCTGCTTGAGTTGTGAACATGATAGCACCCTCTTGGCCTCAATCTTTTGGTCAAATGCGCCCATAAGGCTAGCCACAAACCTTCAACATGATATTTATTACTAATTTGGTGACAGCTACTTATGATTACACGTCAACAAAGGTCAATAGTTGACTGCCCCCACTGTAGAGGCAAGCTTTAGCTTGACAGTAACTTGAGGTCATTCAGAAAAGCGTTAACAAGAATATGAAAAAAAGGCCCATATTATAAGGCCAATGGACATAATTTGTTTTCGGTGATTGTTGAGATAAATTGACTCAGGCTGTCTTATATTAACAAAGTACAAGATTTGACCAACAATGGTTGCTTTCGTTGTTTCAGGGTCCTCATTGACGCTTATCGATCAGGGAACCGTCAGGCCTTCAATGTAGGTGCGGAAGAGGCAACTAAGAGTATTAGCTTGCTTTTTTTGAGTGGGTGATGTAAATCCTCACTTTCCTATTATACTGATATTTGTCAGCTTTTCAAAAGCTCGGACTGGACTGTGCAAAATGGACAGAGCCTATATATTCAGACCTTTCAAGGTATGAGATTGCTCTTTCTTTTGGTTTTTACTTCAGTTTTTTTGGTGGAATGTGTGTGGGCCGTGGGGGTAGCATGGCTGGTCATGGTAAGGCAGTAAGGTGTGGTCTTTGGTTCTGGGAAGGGAGAGGAAGCAAATTGCTGTTAGTAGTCCCAGATTCCCAATCCCTGGACCAGGTATAAAGGAGGGGGGGACACTACTGTATATAACTGGCTTTGGATGCGGAGTTAGTAGTTGAAGTTAATTAAGTTTTTAACTGTGCATATCCAAGATAAATATGCTCTACTTTTCTGCTGTTTAAGATTTATGATAAGATTATTCAGGATTTACTCAAGAATATTGTACCATTGACAGGAAGGGTGTTGGCGATGAGGAAAAAATGCTTGCTTTATATTTTAATCGGGTTAGTAATACTCACTTCCTTTAAAAGAGCACGTGCTGTATGCGATGTGTGTTGATTTTGTTTGTGGTGGTGCTGCTCTAAAAAGTTTTAGAGTAAGTGATAATCCTCTTGTAGCGAACTGGTTTTTGGTTTGTGTGGCGTTGTTTTCGATGCGGCCATAATTAAGAAGTTTTACATTTGATGCAAAAGAAGTTTTTCCAATTGAAAATCCCTTACAATATGACCTAACCAAAATGATGCGGTCATGTTTTTACACCATGTTTAAAAGTTAAAATCAATTACTGGAATTTTGATAGAGCAATTAAAAGGAGATATTAGGTTGTTTTTTTTTTTGTTTTTTTTGGTATCAGCTTCTCCCTCTGTTTTTAAATACTTGCTCCACTTTCCTTTTTCAGCCGTTTTTAAATACTTGCTCTATTTCCTTATTTGGAATACTTTTACAATATTTAATTCATTTCTCTCACCTAGTGGACCCAACATAAATCATATTTTATTAATTTCATATTCTCTCTCCTCCAATTCTCTCAACTACTTTTGCTTTTTACAATTTTTTATTCTACCACCTACCCCACTACCTCCATATTTTATTACTCTCTCCAATTTCTCCCTCCTAAAACTCTGCTCATGGAGAAATGGAGTAAGTATTTAAAAACGGAGGGAGTACTTAATACTTAGTTTATATCAGTTATTAAAATTCGATATTAGCTATTGAATTTGTGTTGCTGTTGTGTTTATCAATTGTTGATTGATAAATATGAGTTATTAAATCTTGATATAAGTTATCTGAATTTTGATATTAGTTAATAAATTGTCGATACATCAAGAATTTTGATATTTGTTTATAAATTGTCAATATAAGTTATCAAATGATGCAATATATGCTAATTCCATATCCTTAGATGCTTGTTTGACTAGATTTCGCCTTGATCAGTGTAATTAAAGGCTCGCATTAGGCACATCTAGGCACTAGGCAATTAGGGTAGAGCTCCTTTTTTTTGCTTCATAGAGGCACACATTGGCAATTTTCTTATTGCGTGCTTTACTTCAAAAAGGCGCATCAAAGCGCGACCAAGGAACGCTTAGGCGCACCAGGACCTTCATCGCCTCATTGCACCGTTAGCCTTTTTATACATTGGGCATAATGGTAGTTTTCCTCCTCTCCAAAAACTTTGACCAGTGTCATAGGTTACAAGCGAACTGCCACCTTTAGAGATCTCCCTTGTCGCCTCAGTTTCAACATGCTTATCATTTTGCTTTTCCCTTCCTCTCTCTATTGGTATAATGGTAGAGGTGTCAATCATTGCTCTCTGCGGTCACTAACGGTTAGCTATTGGGTCAGATAGAATTAGCCAAATACACCACGCCAGTCGGCTACTCCAATGATACCACTCTACTTATTCCTAGATACACATACACCACTAGGAATAATTGAGAGAAACCTTTGATACATATATGGTAGGGAAATAGGTACTATATTACGGAATTTCACGAATCATATTCATTCACACCTAATAAGGATTTGATGAACATTTAGAATACTCTAAATTTTGCATCCTAGGGACTTGAAGAGGCTTTTTTAGGGAAAAGCATGAGAATGCAAGGAAAGGTGTTTGATGAACATTTAGAATACTCTATCCTTTTGTTATAGTTCGTGGGCTTTCATGTTATTGGCATAAACATAATATCTGCGATATATGGATACATGTATTATATGATACAATATGATTGTTGATGACGAGCGTCACACTTATAACGTAAAATTTTTTGACAAGGAATTTTCACCAAGCGTTGTTGAGGATATTCATCAAGGGTATGAATGAATTTCGAGGCATATACAGTTTCGTTTTAGAAGCCATCATTTGTATTGCTCTTTGTGAAATTTAAAATTAGCTTTTTATAGAGAATTTTTTTGTTATAATTTGTTTTATATAATGTTAACAAATGTTGATTGCAAACTACACGAATAAATCACTATTTAAGGAGAAAGTTTTTCAATATTCTTGATTAAAATATCTATTCTAAGATCAAAAAGTCAAATTGCAAGTAAGTCATTTCACGGTGCAAGTATACAAATACCGGAGAATTACAACTTGTGTAATTATTTAAACGAAGTAGATTTTAATAATAGTTGGCACTTATAAAGTAACTGATGCTCAAACTAAAATACCAAGTACTATAATCGCATGTTAATTTTTGATATTGAAATTCTCAATTCACATATGGGCAAATTTTCAGCTCCTCATATACCATATAAGTAAAATTTACATACAAGCTACAAGACTTTATAGTTAATCACTAGAGTAGTTTGCAGCTAAGAAATATTAATGTGGCAAATCAAGCTACATCGTGTAGCTTACAATTGGAGTAGGTTCTAGTTAAAAGGGTAGTAGCTTTAAAAAGTTGATGTGGGAAAGCAAGCTATGAGGCATTGTAGCTTATCATTGGCTCTCTCTTATTCAGGTTGTTCTATTCTTTCTTTCTTTTATTTTTTTTCTTTCAAAAAGTCATTGCATGTATCATTTGTGAGTGGTTATGTATTATGAAAAATAAGCTGCGGTATGTTGGGAATTATTGTTATCGTATTATTATTATTTTTTCCCATTGCAAGTAATATATGTTAGTGGATATGTGCTATGATAATAATTTCCTTTTTATTCTAAGTGAATTGAATTGAGTACGTAGGAAGATCAAAAGCTTGACATCAAGAGTTTGGGTGCCTAATACAGATATAAAGTTTCTTGGTTGTCTCTTTAACATATATGGCATGGTTACTCGTTAAGCTGTTCATTTTCAGTTGTCCCTATTTTCTAATTTTTATTTTATCTTATATTTGTATTTCTTGCCTTTTTTTCGACAGATTGGTTGGCCTACATCTCTGCCGACCAGTGATAAGGATACCTTTATGAAAAGTGTTTTACAGGAAAAGGTGCTTTTTTTTAAAAAATTGTTTTTATTATTTTTTATCTTTTATTATCCTACATATGTTTATGAATGGATATGATCTATTTGCTTGAAGTTCCATGAGGTTGCCCATAATTGTTTCTTTAAATCTCTTTGCTCCATATATGATGCAATATATAATATTAGCTTTATATGCACACGATGTGTGTGTAAAATTTATGGAAATCAAAATTAAGGAAGTAATAATTTTTATGGTATTCATATATCACTTGTAAAATTGGCATTATTTATTCCTCTCTTGCCTTTATTGTTATGTAAGACGTATATGGACGTGATACATGTGCCAATTGTAAGTTTTAAAATTATTTAAAATTATTTTCAAAAGCGCTGAGATTGATTATTTAACACATTTTTATTCCAATTGATGAAACATTTTAAAAATTATTAGCTCTTAGTTGTAAATTGTAATGTAAGCCGTATGTGCATGTGATACATATGCTAATGAGTAAAGTTTGAAATTTTTTTAAAGTTATTTCAAAAGTGTTAAGATAATTATGAAGCACATTGTTATTTCATAATGTGAAACATTATAAAAATTAACATCAAATAGTATGATATATTAACATCTAATTTTATGATCATACTAGTTGTTTTCTAAGCAACATGGTATTCCCCATAAATTTAAGGGAATTTCTGTATGGTGGCTTCCTAGAAACAAAAATTTATTTGGAAGATAATCTTTTTCCAATTCTATCAAGTGACATTCTTATCTTGAAAAATTAAGCATAGTGCCCTTTTTTTAGTTTTATGGCTAACCTTTATAATTAAATTGGTTTACCTTGGTTTATTTTTTAATAAAAAAATAATTAAATTATTTATAAGCAATAAATAAAGGAAAAACCACCGCCACCAGAACCACCGTCGCCACCCTTTCCAGCCACTATTGACCTTCCCTGCCTGCGTGCCCCACCCGCCAGCCAACAGCTCCTCTGCCGGCGACCCACCCCCTCCCTTTTCCCTTTACCCTAACCCTACTTTTTCCCCGGCCCTCCTCTCCCCTTGCCGGTGACCCCCAACCTCTCACTAAACCCTAAATTTGCCGCACCTCTTCCCCCACCGAAAAATCCCCCCTCCCTTTTACCCACCCCTGAATGGCGAGGGAAGTTGTTTCGGGGTGGAAGAAAGGGAGGAGGGGCTATTCGGTGGTCAGGGAAGAGGTGTGGTGGGTTTAGGGATTATGGGAGGGGTTGGGGGTCGCCGGCGGGAAGAGAGGAGGGATGGGGCTGCAAGTGGGTCGCTGGTGGGAAAGGAGAGAAGCAAGGTGGCTGGCCGGTGGGGGTGGGGGTGGGGGTGGGTGTTGGGGGGATGGTGGGTTTATTTTTATTTGTTTGAAGGAAGGATTAATTTGAGGGACGTTAGTCTTTTAATTACTTCAGGTTAGATAATGAACCATTTAAGTGTTGGTTAGTCGATTTAATGACAATTAAGCCACTTTAGCGAGTTTAACGAAGCTAGAGTGTCACTAAAAAGAACTAAAAAAAAAGGTTTGTCCAAATAGAATATTCACTCTAGGAGGTTACCATGTAAAATTTCTCAAAATATAAATATCATATATCCAGATATAATAACTTTTAGGCGTACAATCAGATCTTAATCCATCTTTTAAGGTCTTCTCAAAAAGTGAAATTAGTTTATTGACAAGTTGAGACTATGTTCCATTTCGATATTAAATGAGTGATTCACGTGGATTTGATTGATAAATTACTTTTATGATTTATATTTTGATGATTTGCCTTCTTTGGAGCCATGTGAATTAAATGCAAGAGATATCTTAATTATTATGGGAAAAGTGTTTATTATAGTAGTGTTTAAATAACAATGAGGGGCAAATAAGTTTTTCTAGGTGGACACCTTCACCTCCACTTCAATTATATATAGAGATAATAAAACATAATGAAGTAGTGGAGTATTTGATCAAAGTAGATTATGAGTTTTAAGATATTGTTCTAACGCTGAAATAATACTACCGTATATATATTTTTTAAAAATTAGTGTTTTTATATCTGAAAATATTAATGTATGAAATATTTAACATAATAGTTCGGAAAATTTAAGTCTTTGTTACCATTTATCAAAATCCGTCAAAGTGCTCTATTAGTTAAACTTAAGTTTCTGGAATTTTAAGGTAATCATACAGCCATATTTTATTTTTATTATTTTTTTTTTTTAATTTTTTTTTTTTTTTTTTTTTTGTTTTATCAAGTGACTTTTAGTTTACCATACGGCTTACTTGTTTTTAGTTAGTTCATAACTTGATTTGATAAAATTTTCAGCTTCACACATACTGAGATATAGTATACAATTGTCATGATAACAATTGAAGAGCCAAAGGATTTTTTTTTGTCCTATTATCATGGGAAACACTAGATGCTGTTAGTCTTATGCTCATGTATATTTTGATTTGCTCCCTTAATATATAATTATTTCATGTTGATTGCAACACTTGCTGAATATGATATTGACTTACAATTCACAGAAGAAGGCGTTGGCTGAATTTATGAGTTCAAAGAACACACCTTTACGACCTGGGGTTGAAAAGTAAGCATCTTAGTCTTTTGATTACATCTTAAATTCTTTTGAATTTTGATGAGTGAATGTCAAAATAATGAATCCATGCTAGATGTTAGCTTAATTTATGTGAATTAGAGATTTGAAAGCAACTCCTAATGTTTCGTTTTAGAGGATAATACTGCTTCTGGTTCCTTTTTACGTTTTGTTTTGTTTTGTTTTATTTATTTACTTATTTATTTATTTATTTATTTATTTCAGATTTATTGATGATGCATGTGACGAAGGAATATGCGTTGTTATTTTGACAGCATCTAGTAAGTTTGGGGAAGAGACAGCAAGGTCTGTTTTCCATTCTTTATAAGCTTTTTGGAATCTTTTAGAGCTTATCGAGTCAAGAATGATATTTCAAGAAGTCATTTTTGTTGTCTAGATTGTGCATAGACTCTTAGAGCAATGCCAGAAACTTTGAAAATGATGTACTCCCTTTGTTTCATAATAATCGCAACACTAGGAAAGGTACAAAGTTTTAGGAGAATTATAGGATGGGGACCAAAGGAGAAATTTTTTTTTTTTTAATTTTTTTTTTTTTTTTGACGGGAGAAATTTTATAATATAAAGTTAATGGAGTATAATTAATTGTAAATGGAAGAGAGAAATAATTAAAAAGTAGTATAAGTGGGGTTGGTAGGAGAGAGTAATAGTAAAATATTAGCTGGTCCTTACCAAATAAGGAAGTGTTTCAATTATTATGAAATTCCAAACGACGATGAGGCTAAGTGAACAAAACGGATGAAAAAGGAAAGTCGTTAGAAACTGTATATTCAACTGTAGAAGAACATTCACAATGTTTGGTACTTCAAACTATATGATTTGTCTACCAATTTAATAGGTATAGTTTCTTGCAATTAATTTTCAATGTTTTCAAGCAGTTTGCTCATGACTTGATCTTATACTTTGTATTGTTGTTGTTGAAGATGAAATTTCAGTGAAGGCCACGAAGTTAATCATCCTTGCCCTTTCATTAAATTTAATAGTGTTTTGGATTCACCTAGTCTTCACCGTGTTCTTTTTCTTGGTTAGCCCAGTAGTCTCTATCTCTCTTTCCCCTTACCCCACCCTCCATGCCCCGTTTAATTACTTTTGTTTCACTTTCTTGTTGTATTCCTGTATATGTTTATCCAAATGTTTATGAATGTAGATCACTGCCTCCGTTCTAATATAATGGTTATTCTTTTCATTTTATAATGGTTACACACTCACTTTGCTTATCCCTAGTTCCTGATTTCGGCGAGACTGTTTTGTTCCAAACCTGGGACTAGACCTTCTCGTTCGCCAATAGAATCAGGGGAGGGGGAAGGGCTTGGATCTTGATTCTGGTTCTCCTGTCCTGAATATAATCAGGGGAGGGGGAAGGCCTTGGATCTTCATTTTGGTATTTGAGCCCTATCTGCAGTCTTTCCAGGGGGGAATACTCCCCTCGTTGTTCTTCTTGGTCGTATTAAAAAAAAATGATCTGAACATATATAGTGTCAAATGTTATGAAAGTAAGACAGTCTCCGAAAGCGAAGAAATGAAATCAAAGTGCATTGGAATCATCGAGCATATAACATGTGTGCCGCGAGTGATCCGTCTGCGCTAAGGCAGAATAGCGGATTGGCTTATCTTGCCTCTATCTTCCGGGGAATCCTAGGCTCTTTAAATTGGTTCATCTTCAAAAACACTAATATGGTTCATTTTTGTGTTATTGAAGATGAAACTTCTGTGTACCCAAGATAGTATTAGTACACAATCATCCTTATACAACCATGATGAATCATCAAACCATTTTAGACCACTAATATGGTTTGAAGATGAATCAATTGCTCAATTCGACACAGATAAGTGTCCAAGCTGGCTATGTATTGGAAAATTTCCATGATTGAATAGAATGACGTGTCAGAGGGTCATATCCATGTCCAAGTGGTGAGGGTCCGACACGGGTACTTGAGTTGAAATGAAGGTCCGAGTAACGTAGGATAAAGTTACCACTTATCCTTACATCCATTATAAATTTATAACCATCACCATGTAAAAAGAATTATAATAAAAAGCTATCTCTGTGGGATTAATTTATTTATTTATTTTTTAAAATGTGATTAAACCACTAATTGGACCTTATTGCACCAAATCAGTTTTTGCTATGTGATTTGGTTTAAGAAAATCTCAAAACATATTTTTACGATTTGGTTTAGTTGCCAAATCGTACCAAACTAGATCGTGAATACCCCTAGCATGTCTCTTGCTTTGTGTACACACTTTTGAAATGTAGGTAAATTATTTCTCTGCTTAAGGTGCATGATTTTTAAGTTGTAGTTTCATCATTTTTAGGGTGAATAAGTTCTGAGCTACTGGTGCATAAACTGTTTAAATTTATATTAGAAATATTCAAGTTAACCAAAAGAATACGCAATTGTAGTTCAAAAATTACACATTTGAAAATGATGAATATGTTATTTGAATACCAGGACCTACTTTTTATGACTGCCTAATGTTGATAGTTAGTCTTCTTATGACTTAGAGCAATTGTTGAGAAGCTTGGCCCAGGAAGGATGTTGAAGGTAAAAGTTATTGGGAAAAAAGAGATAGAGGAGAGTTTGTATGGGCAATTAATACTTGGTTTGGGAAAGTTCTCGGGTCTGGATGAGGAACTTGCTAATGAAGCAAGTAAAGCAGGTAATTTCTCTATTTATATCTCATGTGTTAGTTTTTGATGTTTGCTTGCTAAGTGTTAGTGGTCTGCTGTTGAATAGTTGCTGCAGAGAAAAAAAGGATTGTTGAGGAGGTAGCATCCATGCTGAAGCTGCGCGTTGATATCAACACTGGCACACCCGAAAGGTTTTTATTTTTATTAATTTTTTTTTTTTTTTGCAAAATTCCTCTCTATGTACACAGACACACTCATTGACACACACTAATTAAGGGGATAAATATGTTGTTGCCATTCACCCTAAATCAAATGAAATTTATCTCCCAAACAAACCCAAAACGAGACTAGGGCAAGTAAAAGGGTCAAACGACAAGGAGAAGCTGAACACCACAAAAAACTAGCAATAATTAAGCTAACTTGGAAAGTTTATCAACACGACTATATACTAAGCAAGCTACGAATTCGAAGGGAGAAATCAAATAGGAAAAATACTAAGAAAATGGGTCAAACGAAGCTAACACTTGAGCAATGCCAAGGGATGAGAAATGGGAAGGGGCAGCGAATGAAACTACTCACGATCGATGATTAAAAGCACAATCTAACCTCCTATCAACGTCAATTGCTTTCTCATGCATACAGAATTACACTATCGTCATAATCAAGCATGAAATGAGGTAAATAAAGAACAAATCATCTAATGAACCACACCCAATCATATTATCGTCATGATTCACCTAATTACAACAATTAATTGGCCACTCAAGAGACATAATTGGAAGATATGAAAAGTAAAGAATTAAATCCCAAACAAACCCTAATCCCAACCCTTAACATACTTAAGATCTAAGCTAAGCCATCACCATCCCCTTATTTGAAGAACTACTCTCTAAACATGGTGAACATTAAGTTAATCAACAAATAAACAAAGCTAGACATGATTAAGAACTAAATAAAGAGATTAACAAGTAATTAGAAAGACTAGAGAAATTGAGATTGCATAAAAGTATTAAAAGAATAGATAAGAGTGACAAAGATTACTTAGAAAGCTTCATTAATCTTCAAAAGTGCTAAAATTGATCACAAAATCATCTCAAAAATGCTAAAATAAGCGTCTCTTCCTAAAACCAAGCTAAGAACCCTAGGATTAAGCTAGTCTAAGTTGTATCAAAAATGTCATAACTAAAGGCTTATATAGAGCGTACAAAAAGAGGTTGGATTCTGGCAGAGGGTAGGTTTTGTGCCTTGTTCGGAAAACCTCTTGGGTGTTTGGTCGAACCTCCCAAACCCAAAAACCTTCAAAGCACCCTATGGAAAAATTTGACGGAACTTCTTAGGGGTTTGGTCAAACCTCCAGGCGAAGCTCTTGCTTGAAGGCCACTTCTTCTATTCTTCTCCTCTTTCTTTTAGCTTTATGTCTTCTCCTATGTTTCCAAGCTCGGCCAAGAAAACCTCCATAAGCTCGGGAATGCCATGAAATCCACTTAAAGGAAACAAAACTAACGGGAGAGAGGAATGATAAAAGAATGCATCAAAATCATCGAGAAACGAGTGTAAACATGCATATTCTTTATCAAACAAACAAGTGTGCTACAAGAGTATTATTGTATTATTGAACTAAAAAGCTTATGAAAACTAGAAAAACTAAACATAAAACCTAGCCTAGGAGTGACATAAATGTTACTCATCAAACTCTTCGACGCTATGCTTTTGCTTTCCCTTGAGCAAAACAGGAACAAAACACGAGGGAGAACGGTGAATTTATTCAAACAAGAATGAAAGAAAAAAAAGGATTTACACTAAGTCACTTGTGTAGGAATCACGGTTGTTTTTAGCATAAACAACAAGCCATTTAAACCCCGAAGTCACCAATGAGGACGAGTATGCTCTCGTGAGTGTTTCGAAAGAGGTTAACCCACAACTCAAACTTACGCGGCCAAAAATCTTCATAAAAACTAAGGGTGAAAATGAAACAGGAAGGCCTAAAGGGTTGTAATTTGCTCAAAATGAAGGAGGGATAGGCTCAATTGGTTAGCAAAGTGGGAAAATGCAAAAAAAAAAAAAAAAAAAAAAAAAAAAAAAAAAAAAAAAAAAAAAAAAAAAAAAAAACTAGTCCTAGATATAAAAGAAGTCACTAAAAGGAAATGCCTTTTTCTACCCTAGATTTAGTTCGATCGCGATTTTTGGTAGCTTGACGTCAAGTTCTTGATCTAAGAACTCACATCGGTTTACGATAACTACCTTTAGGCTTCAAATCCCTTAATAAGAGCAACATTATGTTAACACAAACAAGTGAATTTAGGTTCGGTGGGCCTTACAAGTTCTTAACACAATTACCTTAGCATAGGCATAGCCTAGAGTCAACCAAAGGCAATCCAAGAGCGTGCAAACTCTTAATGCATAAGATTTGAGGCATTTAAACGCATAAGTCCATCTTATATTATGCTCAATTTGAAAATGAATAAACAAAATTCACTTGGTATGTCTTGAATAAAAAGAAAATCTTTTTTTTTTTTTTTTTTTTTGAAACAAAGCCAAACATTCAAGGAAACATATAAAGCAACTAAATCCAATCAGCAAACAAAGGTCGTTCGACCACAACGCCAACGACCACCAGATTCCGTGAAATCAATGTATACAACCTCAAACCATTCAACTTCGTCCTAACACAACCTAATTTCAGCACACAAAGAGAAAAGTAAGAAAAGAAGGCTAACCAAGGACGATCTCACTAAGTAGGAAGCAAACTAGGAACCATGAATGTAACAAAAGCATTACACCTTGTTGATCCACTCCAAGCTTTCAATTGTATCCTACAAAATAAGATTAGAAAACACAAAGAATTATCCTACAGGGAATGGTAAGTAAACAAGAACAAAAGAACTTAAACTATAAACAAATAGAAAAAGAACGAACAAGAAGCTATCCACAAGTTTGGATTAAGGGGATTTGGACTATGGAGAATTAAAGTTCAACGTCAAGAGAGAAGAGGGAAATACATCACATCCATTGTCGTATCATCATCATCACATCAATACAACTAACGCTTCATGGAACAACTAACAAACATTCACCATTCACCAACCACATCAAAACAATCATCCTATGAGCAAACATCCTCATTTGCAAAAAACTATCTTACCACACCACATTCCCTGTTAACATTTCAAGCGATCGTGAATATCCTCTTGCGTCAACATTCTTCTTGTGGTGATTGCCATCGAGTTGACGTCATAGATTCCGTAATGGATGGTTTCTATCATATGCTGATCCCCTTATTACATACAAGGTAAGTGAACACTAAATGCATATAAGAAGGAACTAGATGAGAAGATGGAAGAGGATGTTTAAGAGCTCACCATCCACGATCTCTACCAAGTTGAGGAAAAGAAATTGGCTCTTCATGGTTAGGAAGCGCTAAAGGTATACTTGAAACATTTACCTTCAGAGGCATGCATTTCTTGAATCCAATGACACTTATCCCATCATTCGATGTTTTGAGGAAGCAATATAAAGCTTTGGGCCATACTCTTGATGACATCAAAGCTATTAGTCCCACGCTTTGTATGTATAGAGTCAATCTAAAGGAGGGTGCTCAGCCGTGTAAACAAAGGCAAAGGAAAGTTAACCCTTTCTTGAATAAGGTTGTGAGGAAGGAAGTTTCCAAACTACTTGATGCGTGGATCATATACCCAATAGCTCATAGTGATTGGGTATCCCTGGTTCAATTAGTGCCTAAGAAGGGCAGTATGACGGTAGTGGAAAATAACAAGCATCAAATGATCCCAAGTCGAGTCGAGTTGGAGAATGTGCATTGACTATTGTCAATTGAACACAACAAGCATCAGGGAAGCTTTGCACAAGTGGGAATTAGGTGGAGCATGGCTCTAGAGATAGGAGTGCCCGCTTTGTTTGATGGTGGGCACTTCTTTGGGTATTCTTTAGCTTAATCAAAACTACAACTCATCCTTTACACCTACAAACACGAGAAAACACACAAGGATGGAAAGACCAAAGACACCACTATTGTATCAAAATGAGTTAAAAAAGGGGTAAAATAAGAATAAAGACTATGAAAACAAAATATATACACTACTTAAAGTGGATTACAATTCACCATCAAATCCCCTAAGCTAGCTTATGGGATTAAGGGATTGATTGATTGAAATCCCCCAAGCTAGCTTATTGCTTGTCCTAACAAGAGGAAATAAGATAGTGGTTTCCTCATAAAATCATTTATTCAGAGATTCAATAATTTTCCAAAACAAGCAAGTAGAGCATAAATCGAATGTCAAATAATTAGCATAGAACATACTAAACTCCAAACTAACAAATCAAATAGAGTGATGCTTAATCTCGATTGGTGCAAACATTCCTTTCCCATGTTCAAATCGGCCCTAGTAAGTGACATTACGAGTGCCCCATTGGGAGCTAGAGTACTACGTATTTATTGTAGGATATTGGAATAGAGGACAATATGCAGAGTAGAGAGGATTTGATGCATCCTAACACTCACTTATCCGGTTATCCATGTGTAGTACGGGTAATATTTACACCCTCTCTTGATCCTTGAAAGCTTCTCCATGTTGGATTTTTGTGTAAAAGTTTGACCATTACTAATCATTAATGTAGTAGCATTTCACTTTTCTAATGAAAAAATCATGTGTATTTGATTTATGTCTAACAATGTAATTTTACATGATGAATTTACGTTTTTTTCTTCTCATATTACCATTCAAAGTTTGACCTTGAGGTCCTAGGTTGGCACTCTTTCAAAGACGGTGGAGTGTGCAACACCAGATTTCTGTGTCAATCAAATTTTTTATTTTCCTAAGGGTTTAGGTTTTCCTTTTCTCTTTAAGTTTGACATGAAAACTATTGTACTTAGCTATCACGTGCTAATCAAAAAAGCGCCTTTGGATTCCTTAAAATTTATATTCTCATATGATGAGTGTTAACCAGCTTGCGTGAGGTTGTGGCTGCACTTCGAGCAGGTGCTGAAAATGCAGAAGCACCCGTCTGCAATTGTGTGCTTGTTGCTGGAAGTCAACCTTTAATTGCTGCTGCTGAGTCTACAGGCATGCCATGCATTGTTCTCAGAAACAGGTATAGTGTTTTCTTGGCTTAATGTCCTGTATTGAAAATACTCATGACTATGGGTGATCATATACTCTTTGGCAGCAAATTT
Source organism: Chenopodium album (assembly GCF_948465745.1). Taxonomy (NCBI): domain Eukaryota; kingdom Viridiplantae; phylum Streptophyta; class Magnoliopsida; order Caryophyllales; family Amaranthaceae; genus Chenopodium; species Chenopodium album. The sequence goes on from NC_137847.1 coordinate 20,004,504, forward strand.
CTAGTTAGTAGGGATGGTTTAGGATAAAAAAAAACCATTTTATAAAATAAGCTTTAACGGATAATCTCTTTGTCAATTCTGTTTAATGATTGAAGGATGCAGCTTCAAAACACATTTGATTGCTGAAAGTGAAAATAAATAAATAAAGGGAAATTATCAAAGATACACTCCAGTTTTCGACTTTTATCAATGATACACCTCATTAAACTTTCATTATTAGCGGTACACTTAAACTTTTCCCTAATTAACTACAGTAACTTAAATGTTAAGTAAACGTTAATTATGATTAGTTGACAGCGTTTTAAAGGTTAGGAGGGTAAAAATACTTGATCGCCCCTCTCATTTAATTTCCCTCCAAATTTCCCTTCCATTTTCCCCTCCTTTTTTGTGAAAATTCCCCTACTTATAGACCTTCCTGTTTGTATTGCGTTTCCATTTTCCCCTCCCTTTTTTCTTTCAATTTAAACCTAAGTTAAACATTTAAAAAGTAGCATTGTTCCATGCAAACACAAACACCATTTCCCAATCAAATGTAGTTTTATATCTAACAAAATACAAAATTTAGCACGCAAACATGATCATATGGAAATCGAGCATAATTCTGAGCAAAATCCAACAAATTACACAAAGATGCATACATTAACTTAAACCTAACAATTTAAACCAAAAAAGCCAATATTCGAAACAAAAGTAAGCACTAACCTTTTAAAATCCACAAAGAATCGCTAAATCTCCAAGGATTTTGCTTCACTCGAGCGTCAATTAGGGTTTTAGAGAAGAAGAACAGGGGAAAGAGTGAGGGAGATGAACAATAAAAAATTTTGTATTTAATGATGTTGGTTGGGCTTGGAGGGAGTCTTAAGGAGTGGGGGGGATATTTTAGTCAAGCCAAGTCAGACCAAAATCGCCGTTGACTAATCACAATTAATGTTTACTTATCGTTTAGGAAACTGTAGTTAATTAGGGAAAAGTTTAGGTGTACCGCTGATAATGAAAGTTTAATGAGGCATATCATTGATAAAAGTCGAAACCTGGAGTGTATCATTGATAATTTCCCTAAAATAAATGCCGCTGTTGATAGGAGTGTGTCAGCGTAACCAGTCAAGGCACGCTGCGTATCCCTCTCAGCCTTTTAACCATTGGAAATTGGCCTGTATAGTTGTAACTTGTACATTTAAACTACATATGAAAATAATTTTAAAAATTAAATTGCCAACAGTCATAAAGTTTTATGATTTGTATATAGAGACCTATTCTGCCATACTTTGGCAGTCTTTAAAATCCACCTTACCCACTCTTTAAATTTGTGTTTACACTTCCATTTTCTAATAATAATAATTTATCAATGGTTTACAGCAAAAATCATGCGAACTTGCACTGCCTTCATCTCCACTTGTCATCCTCTCATATTTTTCATATCTTCAATACCCTCCCTCCAACTAGGCATGGTATCAATCATGCCAAGATTGGACAATAATTCATTGAACTGGCTTGAACACAGGACCTTAGTAAACACATTTGCTGTCTAAGCATGCTCCCCAGTGAGTATGCTTGTAATTTTGTTAAGTTAACATCACTAATCAGGGTATGCACTAAGGCTTTATCGTGAGGTGTGAAGAATGCTAATACCAGGCAAAAAGGAGTTAGACTCACAGGCCACGAGAGTTTTACATCTGGAGGTCTACCTTGATCACAAGGTGTGAAGAATGCTAATACGAGGCAAAAAGGAATTATAATCCGGATGAGATAAACATTTGTCGCTCAAACACTTATCACATTTTTGTTTTTATAGTACGGAGTAATCAATAAGTAGTCCCTTTGTGAGAGGATCATGGTCGGTGAGTACCAGAGATATTATTTGGTTTATGTAACTATTTAAACCTCATTTTTGGATTAAGGCTTTGGTGGGATTTCAGAATTCGGATATCGTCCTCGTGCCCAAGAAGGATGGATGGTGGTGGTTATTGTTGTTGTAATTGAGTAGTCTCTTCAACACATTCACTTCAACAATAATGCTATTGGAGAAGATCTTTAATGACCCATGTATGACATACTCCTATATAAGTCATGTCTAGATTTTCATCCTAAAACTTAAACATCCACAAATAAATCCTTTCATAACAATGATTTCCTAATGAAAATCAAAATGTGGAATTCGACGAATTCGTCACGAATCATTTACCACAATATTGTTTCCATAGCCACAATTTAACAACCCACACTTCAAAACAATAAAGATGGTTTTACTATGCTTCAATAATATATTTAGCAATGTCATTTTCGTCGTTGTACTGGTTCAAGTTATAAAAATGTCGTAATGCAGTTTTAATAACAGAATAATAATATTTAAAGTTTGCTTTTAAGTATATAATACTAAGTATTTTACATATGTATAATTTGAGATATTATTGTTCGATTTACATTGACATGCTTGAAAAGTTATATGGAAACATGCGAAGCTATGAATTTTAGAGTTTGGAATGAAATTAAGAACTTCAGACTACTTTCTCAACTCTCAGATTTGGTCGTCTGAGTACAGTTTTGTGAAATGTGAAGTATATTTAGACTCATTACTTATTTGACATACCTGACTGTGTTTCAATGTTCATTTCAGCTTGACATACAGAGCAGAGTTCCCATCAGCCGTTGCTGTCATGGATGGTTTCGGAGATGCAGACCTTACAGTACCTAAACTACGAATGACACTTTTAAGATTGTCCCAATGATGACACTTCTCGTTGCAATCTGTTGCATCTTGCTGCTGGCTTGATTATCTTTACCAAATGTTACATGTCGGCACATCTTCAACATCTTTGCCTTCCTAGTTTGATTAGCAGGAATAGTGAAGGTTGTTTATAAATGAATATGGAGTAATAATTATCGTGACCATTGATGCTACATATTTAATGGCAATTTATAATTCTTGATAATTAAATTAAAAAAAAAAAAAAAAAAGTTTGTCTTGTGTGACCACTTATGAAAGAATAAAGAAATCTTTGTAAATCAATAAAACTACTACGTATATGCAAATCCTTTACTCTATTAAACTCCATCATATTGTATCTACAATTGAATATTAACGAAGAAAATAGATTGAACCTAATCAAATAACAATTACACATGGAAGCGCTAAGAATTCAAATACGTAAAAAATTCAACGCATTCTCAATTTCTTATATCATTAAACTTCTATTTTATACAACTTTTTAAGTGAGAGGACTAAGAATTCAAATATATGGATATAAAAAATCAACACGTTATTCATTCAGTATCTGATTCAAGATTTCAAGTTATGAGAACATCCTATGTCGGTTCATAATTTTGAGAGGTCTCTTGAGTTTTTTCCATTTTATTACTCTCTTTATTTTGGGAAACCCTTTAATATTTTATTTTTCTAAATTCGTTTTCTGTTTACCAAACTACCGGTGTATTTGTTTTCAAAAAAATGTCAAGCACATTAGGCAAGCTATGACCATTCAGTTTATTTGTTGATGATAGTGATTTTACTAGTACTTGTATTGTCAAGTCTCTCCTAATATATTTAGACAAGTTGACGCTGCTGTCCAATCCAGTTGTGAACTCTGGCCGACAACGCTAGGTAACTACAATTGTCACAGATCTATGATAAAGCAATTCAGTGAATAAGGTCCAATTTAATTAAAAAAACCAGTTCTTCAAAGTGTTATGCAACATGCAGTTCCCTGAAATTTTGCTATGTTATATTTACCTGATTCTAAATTGTGCAATGGCAAGTAAACGCAATAAAAATATAATTTATACAATGACATCATGAAACTTCTGAAGCAACATTGTAGCAAATTTTGAAAGACCTTTTTCTGATCTTCAAATTCATAAAGTTATAAACACGGCACTCTGGACAATAAAGTGAGACATCAGTGCAGGATCAAGGTCCGTTTTGGAACACAGATGACCATGTAGTTGCTCCATTAACCACTACTCTGCATCAACTAAGGCATAACAGGGTGACAATCTCAATAAAGGCCCCATTAACCGTCATGGAAACAGCATTTGATTAGTGCAGTGGAATGAAGCAACCAACTTCTGTTGCTGGGAAAATCACACACCAGCATTTGCTATGGACTCTATCAAAAGCTGGTATCCTTCAGGGACAGCTGTCTGTGAGTGTACACACTGGGTTAACGCTGGAATATCGGCATTTATATCCAGAAACCTAGCCAAGGTGAGCAGCAAATGGAAATCAGATATTCTCTTCACAAACGGAAGAGATTTAGTTCGCTCAAGGTGAGTCTTCACAGCCTTTGTTGTGACCGGAAAGTTCCTGTTCTCTATTGGGAATGTTGATGAAAGGGGGCCCTGGATACCACCATGAGCAGAAATCAATACACAAGTTTCATTTCAACATTTCATTTCAACTCTCACTCTTAAACACGCAATTTGAAAGAGCAGCCATTCAATATAGTCATTCTCGATTGGACATATATCATTTGTCATCAATTTGGACAAACATTACAAGTTCTACTTCATGCGTATAATCCTCTAGGTCCTGAAGGTGTAATGTATCGCTTTCAACCAGTCTAGTCAATCATTTCAGAAACTTTGACAGGCTAGTAAAACAAAGAGCCAATAACCTACGCAGAGATTCTATGACATGTACCAAAAGAAAAATTAGTCCTTAAACCAGTGGAGGACTTGATGAACTAATAACTTTCTGGTGATGGACATCTAGACTATAACTATTCAAAATTCCATCCAGAGTTAAGAGTTCACTAAGCAAGCCGCCATGATATGAGGGGGGCGGAGGTAACCAGGATATCATCTTAAAATGAATCCAAGTATCAGATACAAGTTTGGTACAAAGTGTACGACACGTTCCTTTAATTTAATTAGTGCATGGGAAACAACATTCATAGATTTTAAAATAAATTTATATCTATAGTAATATTTAATAGAAAAAAGTTAGCAAGAAATAATGACATGCATATCCTTCGTGTTTCATTCCCCTAAGTTCCCTTTTTTATGACATAACAAAAATAACAACCCCTATCATATTCACCCCTCTTTCCTTCAATCAATAAAATGTTTTTTTTAGCCACTTCCTCTTTCCCTTCGCAAGTAGATGAATAAGCTTATCAAATTCATTTACAAATTCAAGATGCAACAATGCATTTTCTCATTAAACATTTCAAAAAAATAAATAAATAAAATAAAATAAAATAAAAGGAGAAAGATAAATATGATATGAAAGAATATGATGCTAGTTGGCTGATTGCACAAGTATTTTAATATTCAAACTATGCCAAGGAACCAAAACTAGCTTCAGATCGAAATATGTCAAACAAGTAACAACAATTGTTCTTTGGTAAAAAGTGCATTTTTTTAGGGGTAGTAATAGTGTATTCAACACTCCAGGTCATAAATATGCTGATTGAATATGTTTTTTATTTTTTCTACTGTTTACCTTGCACCATAAATATTATAGTAACTTTCTGCCTTTCTGGTTGTAAAAGATGCAAAAATTCAAAATAGTGAGTTGATAAGATTTTTTAAAAAAGGAATAAGTGTTGAGGGAGTTATATAAGGAAAAGTTGACAGTTGTATTATACCCCAGGAGGTTAGTAAAGACATACCTCTTTGTTCCTTAAAATATACAAGTAGAAGATAAACTAAGAGGAAAATGGAGTAGGTTTCCCACTTAAAAATACCTCTCCTCTGATATCGATGGAGAAGCTGGCAAGATGAGCCATTATGATGGAAATTAACTCACTCCTTGGATTTAATTGTATGTGAGTGCAAATTGCCAAATTCTATCCATATTACAGGTAGGGGTTCAACACTAGTACTCTGGCTCTCAACCTATGTTACCCTGACTCTTCATTTCACCTCAAATACCAATGATGTCGTGTCTGTGTAACATGGTTTTCATGAATGATATAAACACACATCTCAATAATGCAGAACATTTTGCCACCAACCAGCTAAGAGGTCTTTTCAAATCGATTGTTGATAAAAGAGAAGGGGGTGAATTTGGTAGACAGAATTTACATTGACCACATTACCCTCATCATTATGTAAAAAAATTTATGAAAACATTAAATTATGCCACTGCTGTGAGGTAACATAATGAAATATAACCTCAGACAATTTGATGAAAAAAAAACTGAACTTGGCAATAAACTTAAGTTCCTCACTTATTGACTCTTTTATAGGTAAAAAATAAATTTTTTTTAACCAAAAAAAAAAAAAAAAAAAAAAAAAAGGCAAGGCTTTTACCTTTCTACTTCCCCCACCCCTGAAAATCCCCCAACAAATCTTTAAAATAAGAAAGTTCCACACTTCAACACAACCCCACCCTCCACCTCCACTTCATCACATAGCAAATTCCATAATAGTCATTTGACAACTTTGTGATAGGTTGATTTAGCATTAGCTGAGATCAAAGGTTAGGTAGGTTACAGTGAGCAGATATAATCTTTTCTTCTCCACAAAGGTGAATTTTGCAAGGGTTTTTTATGGAAACACAATAGGAAATTCTAGTTTGAATTATGTGTTTGAGACAGGTAAGTGAGGTAACGTGAAGAGTCTACATAACACAATTACACACAATTACGCAGGTTAGTTGTCAATAATTTTTTGGGGCTTCTGGTTCAATTAAATTGAAAGGAAAGGGAAAAGAAATACAAAAGGAAACAAAAAAAAGGGGGACAATACAAATGTTTCGTTATCTATGAAAGGAAACCTTAGACGTTCTTTCTTTTTCAAAATTTCAACCAACACTCTAACATTCATAACTCCTACACCTTCACCTTCTTGACATGCACCAACACATTGTCTCTCACACCAAAAAAATTTACATCGAAAATAATGCACAAAAAGTTCTTAAGAAGTTTTGTAGACTGGAAAATGTAGCTATGATGGTGGAAGGCAGTGGTCTTGATCAAATTTGCCAGTCATACCTCACCATTTGTTCTTTCTCTTTCCTAACTCATATTTAGGGTAGAGGATTAAAGCAGAGCTTTTGGAATGACCTTGCAAACTAGAGGGAAAACCAAATGGAAAATAACGTAACAAATAAATAGTAAGGAATTGGCGGGTGATGATCGCCCTTCAATTTTTTGAAACCCCTTGACCATACAACCCCTTTATTAGAGTTATCAAAGTTTAAGAAATCCTTTGAGGTGATGTGATTCATTTGATTGAAATTGTATTTTTAACTTAAAAGCAATCATAAAATTTGAATTTCTTAAGTGAGTGTTATACATGTAATCTCTTTGGTAACAGGGGATTTTGGACAGAGAAAAGATACCATCTTTAGACTGGTTGATGAGCTTTTTTCACATGTTTCCTTTAGACAGGTGGATGGATTTTTATTTTCACATGTTTAATAATAAAATGAAGAGGAAGTTCTAAAATTGTGAATACTAGTTAATGTATATGAAAATTCTATGTTTACCATGGCCCACTGCTCATGATTATTCTAAAAACAGCATTTTGTGCCCCATTACGTTACTTTTCATGTCCTGGTACTATGTTACTACCCTTACAAATTATCATCATAAGTGCTTCTTAACGCATCCACTTCTTGTAGTTTTCTGAAGGGTCTACATTAATTCATCCTAATTATTACTTCTACTATATTAATTTCCTATTGGAGTTTACTTATTTCCTGCAAATTCTTATAGATACATATGCTTTTTAATTTTTATTGACACCTTTATGAGTTGATTTTCCCATATTCTATTTTTCAGAATTCAATTTTACATTAACTCATTTTTCCTGCATTTTTCTTGTATTTTCTCATGCATCATGAATATTTCAAAGATATGGAATTTTAACAAAGAAACTCATAAACGGACACCTGCGAGTAAAATCTGGGGCATGTATCTTATTATCTTTATGGTGTTCCCTCTTATGGTCAATCATAGTGCACAAAATATTAAATGCTCTTTCCCATTATTAGACTAATACTTTTTCTTTCCTTTTTTTCAATTATGGTTTCAGTTCATTCCAATGTATTTGCATTTGTGCATAGCTTTTACGTCTGTAGGTTTTTAGAAGTATTTCATATTTCATATTTAAGTGTTCTAATTTTATCTTAAGATTCTAAACTTTTCCACCATCACAAGTACATAAAGTTATTTAATTTATAATTGATGTTTCTTTTCGTAGATATAGTATTATTTTTTTTATCGCCTTCATACTAAATATAGAGGAAATTTTAAGGTGCAGCTATTGTACAATTTAGAATTTCAGATGATATATTTAGTAGTTTGCTTTTGTCATTGACCTCCACATGCCTATAAGTTCCTTAAAATTTCAAAGATAAATAGATTTCCCTTGAAATTTTCTAAAGTATTGCACCAATATTATTACAACACTTGAAAACTTGAAATAAGGATATTCATTATATTCACAAGCTTCTGTAATTACCATATGTAGTTTTAGATACCATAAACATTCACAGATTCCCTGTCCACTAATATGTGATACATTAACCTTATACATCACATAGTTCCAAATGGTCAGATATGATTTTTTGCATATAAGAATGAATAACACATAACCATACACACTAAAAAGAAAAGAAATACAGGAAGATAATAACTTCATCATAGCAAGTAAACAACCAAAGAATTATGTACCGGTAAAAGAGAAGTTAAAACAGGATTGAGTTAGAGGCAAAACCTGATGATCGAAAATTGAGACGACAACCAAGAAGAAATCATTATCCACCTCTCTAACATCCTTCCCACCAACAACAACATCCTTCTTCATCCGGGATACCTTAGAGTCAACCTCTTCCCCCTCCTTGCCACGCTCGAAATCAAACCAATCTTCCTTAAAAAGGCGAACACACATATCACTCATCTGAAAGGCCTCAAAATGCACATCAGCCACACCATCATCATTAACCTTGAGCTTCACTAAAGCTGTCACCCACTCCTTCAACCCACTCTCAGCGTGCAACTCCACAGCCTGAGCAACCTCCAAATACGACATCGTATAATCCTTCTTGTCTTGCCCAATAGCCTGAGTAAATATAAATCCAACCTTTCTCATCCCCAAACCCGTGGCAATCGCATCGACGAGCTTCTCTTCCTCACTATCCCTCATCAGCAGCAACCTTTCCTCCTCCCCCATCTGCGGGGGCTCATAAATAAAATCCACCTCCACCTTCCCATCCTCCGAAACGGTCCCATACATAAACCCGCCTCGCTTCACCGCAAACGCTAGGGTTTCATTCACATAACTCTGGAATGCATTCGCAGCATCCCTATCAAACGACACAAGCTGTGAATGGGGCGCTTCCTGCCGTGTCACCCTCATCTGTTTCGCAATCAAATCATCCATTGTCATCTTCTTCCCGAACGACCCTGCTGGAGTTATACTCGGACGACGAGCAGCAGCAACAATCTCACGCTCCCCATCATACGATAAATAGATAAGGGATCCATGCCCAATACCGAGAGATGACAATCGAATATCAGGATTCGCCATATCCGAAAACCGCGATCGATCGGCGGGGGTTTTGGCCAACAACAGATTCTGTTGGAGCGATATTGTTTGATTTGAGAGTGGTACATGAAGCTGTAACTCAATTAGGGTTTTGAGTTCGGCGATTGTAATGTTAGGGTTGTCGATTGTAAGCCTCTCGACACCGTCACGGCTGCGAACTCTGATCATCACCATATTTTCCGGCGAATTCACAGAGTGATTGATTGGATTGGATTAGTGGTGGTGAAATTTGATTGAATTAGTAATTAATTTATTGAATGCTTCTTTGCACTTGCTTTCTCTCTCCGCAAAGTTTTTGTTACTGAGGTTAAGAATAAACGAAAGACATGAGATGGTCTGCACCAACATTATAATAGAGAATAGAGGTGTTTGGGTTATCCCATGGAGTACCACCCAAGACAGGTGGAGTAGTTACTTTTAACTCAAACTAATATCGGGACGTTTGGTAGGATGGATGAGATTAAGTGGGATAAAAAGGTAGGATAAGAAGATGGAATTAATAGATTGGATAAGGATAAAATAGTATATTTCATTGTTTGGATTGGATTGGAATTAAATTGGAATAACTAATAAAAATATACAATTATCCTTACTATCCTTTCTTCACCCTCTTTTTTCTTTTTCTTTTATTAAAGGTAGAAATGTCTTTTACTTCTCAAATATAATCTCCATCCCTTATACCACCCCCCTTAGTTTTTAATTTGGAGGGATAACTTCCTTTTTTATCCTCATCCTAACCCCCCTCGTAATCCCCATCCCTCTAAACAAACAAAAAACTTTTTAAATCCCTCCTCTTTTATCCTATTCCCCCTCTTTTATCTCTCTAAACAAACACCTCCTATAAGTTGAGTTACTTTTTGGGTTGGGTAAACCATTAAATGAGTTTGGGGTTGGGATCGAGTCAATCGAATCGAATCTATCTGCAATTGTACCGTATATCTATATTTACTACTCCCTCCGTCCATTGATACAAAGTCTCTTTTTAGTATTTATTACTCAAATAATAAAAAGAAAGAGCATTTTAATTTAGAGACGGAGGGAGTACTAGTTTATACGTAGTATTAGTTTTGTTTCCGGGCGATGCTCGAATTGTTTATTAAAATATAATATAAATTTTTATTTTATCTACTACCCTATTTCATATTATTTTCAACGATTTGATATAAATTAGAGAGGAAAAATGTCTAATCGTTGCACTTGCTTTCTCTCTCCGTAAAGTTTGTGTTACTGAGGGTAAGAAAAAACAAAAGACATGAGATGGTTTACACCAACACTAGTTATTGGCATGGCCCTGATCAATGTAAAGTTGTAAGTTTTGATTAAAACTGAATTTAAAAGGATAGTGTTCAACAATATTTATAAGCGAATAAATATATTATAATAAATTTAAGATTAACGAATGCTAGTTTTTATTCATATTAATGTCTTAATGTGCAATTATTTAGAAGTTACATTATATGGGAATATTAAGTACAAAAGTTACACATATGAAGAGTTTTAGAGTAATGAATGATGACACATAATGTGATACATATTGCTCATGTGGCGCCAAGTCATATGATAGGAACGGTGACACATGGCGATAGCATGTGTGTCCCTTTGAATTTTAATATTATTACAGATATAGATTATATAGGTGTTTTAGTGTTTGGCTTATTTGATGGAGTACCGCCCAAGACAGGACATGTTTGCTTGACAAGTTTGGGTTGGAATCGAATCAATCTAATCTATCTATATCAACATATTTATAGAGGTTTGCCCGGTTTATCACCTTGATAAACATAAGTTGTTTATCAAATGGCAAATTTGTAAATAAATGCAAAAAAAAATTGTTCATGGTAAACCGCTAAAACCATTAGCGGTTCTACCATGAATAGTGTTTTTTATTTGCACAATTCATCATAGAACCTCTAACAGTGTTGGCGGTTTTACTATGAATAGTGCAACAAAAACACTGTTTATGGTAAAACCGCTAACACCATTAGCGGTTCTTCCATGAACAATGTTTTATTTTTTATATTTATTTACAAATTTGCCACCGTGACAAACAACTCATGGTTATCAAGGTGACAAACTTGCATTTTCTCATATTTATATACATTACTAGTTTTGTTCTCGGACGATGATCGAATTGTTTATTAAAATTTAATATAAACTTTTATTTTATTTGTATGCCAAATTCAAAATGTATTATTGATACAAATAGTATTATGTCAAGAATGACATGACCTTTTCAGCGGTTTTATTATTTCAAAATGGAATGACGTTTGACACAAATCTATCAAGAATGGAACGTGACTTGTTGGTAACCTATTTAATAGGTTACTTGTGACCCGTGTCACAATGTCATTGGTAAGTTTTTTTAACAATTTTGTTTAAAATAAACCTTTAAAAAAACACTAAATTAAAAGGAAAATTTGTCAAAAATAAGCTAATATTTGCACGGTTAGCTTAAAATAAGTCAACATTTGAATTAACTAAAAATAAGTCGACCTGTATAGAACATTATCCCAAAATGAGTTATAACTGAGCTTGTCCCAGTTTATATCCTATATAAACATAGGAGTGTTAATATCACCTCCATTTCTGACGTGGATAAGCTGGCCCCAAAAGGTAATCCTAAAATATTTTCTACCCTCAAGTCACGCCTCTTAGTTTGTTTGAAATACCCAAGCTTTCGTCGGAGACCAAGGTTTCGTCCACCATTGAAGATAGATGCCCAAGCGTTCGTCCTTAGTTGATAATGATCAGCCATGTCCAGTCCACCGCCACCATTTTCCGGCGGCTTCGCCGCTGTAATAAACGAAAACCCTAAGATTAAGGAGTGAAATAAGGGGCATGTTTGACCCCAAAGGGTAGGAGTTTTGTCGCCATCTTTGATTTGTGCATTGCAGCTGACTATATCTCCACTAATGGTTTCAATTTGAGTGATGAAAGAAGTGAAAATAGAGATTTCAAGTTGACGGAGTAAACAATGCAGTAGTACTGTAGCAGTACGTATCTAGGAAGTAGAATTGTTTTTGATAGTGGATTTACTTCACTGCCCCTACTAAATAACAAAAAAAACTACTATGCCTTTATATTAACAAAAGTTGTTAATATCGTATAATTAATATATAAAGCTAAACTTTTGGCCAGGTCACAAGGCAGCGACACTTAGCGTTCCAACTTTTCGTCAAGTGTCGTGCCACGTTGGATAGATTTAAATAGATTTCATAAGATAAAAAAAATTAGTTTAGAATTCTATTTGGATAGAATTTTAGGATAAAATTGTTAGTTTAGAGTTTTATTTTCGATAAAATACCAATATTTCAAAGGTACAAATTATATAACTAATAATATATAAAGTTAAAGTTTTAGTCAGGTCACGAGACATCGACACTTGATGTAGTATTCAACTTTGCCAAGTGTCGCGCCACGTTGGATAGATTTAAATATATTTCAAATAGATAAAAAAAAGTTAGCTTAAAATTCTATTTGGATAGAATTTTATGATAAAATAATATACTTCACAATCTAATATAAAGTAAAATTTTATTACTATGTAGACCTGTCAATTAGGGTCGGGTCATGAGTCATCTCGGATTAAGTCACTTCAGGTTACGAATCAAGAAATGTTCAACCCTTGTCCAAAGTTTTGGGTTCAGGTCAACCCAACGTGCTTTGAATATTTATTTTATTTAATTTTTTTTTTGCTATTTTTTTTTTAATATATTAAATCGAAGATTTTGTAACTAATTATGTATCAATAATATACTTTAAATGTTGACCAATAGATTATAAATTTATCTTAAAATTTAATAAATAACCCGGACATTGCACGGGGCATTAAACTAGTAGAATATAAACTTACATTTACCCCGTTGTAACTTGTTGAGTATGGGTAACCGGTGGTTTGAGTTAATTCTGCCAAATGTCAATATAAGATTGGTTCTTAAAATTTTAATCATAGTTAAGTATTTTTATTTTTATTACAGTAATTAATAAAAACAATTAACATATTTCTCCCACAGCAGAGAAGCCTCCCGCCAGCTACGGCCCCACCGGAGTCCACTTTCTTCTCACCTCTCACACCACCAATCGCTCCCCACCACCGACCAAGCCCCCTGTCGGTTGCTTCCCGCACTGGTGACCACATTCCCCCCCCCCCCCTCCCCAAAACAAGATTTAGGGGCATAATCAAACTTCCCAGAAATTGAACTCAATTATTCGCAAGATAATTGATCGTTTTCGGATTTCATTTTGGTTGATTTTTACATTAGAAAGCAAGCTCAATTTAAGTTTCAAATTTGGGGATTAAATTCTAGTTATTAAGTTAATTTTTTCATGTGAAATTTGCGCTTATTTTATACTACTAGTATTAAATTGTATTTGGTACATGTGCAGAAACCATCCGTTTAATTGCGGTTTTCTTCAATTGAGCTCACATGAAAATGTAAATTTTGTCACTCTTTTAATTAGTCAGTCATTCTTTCTAAATCTTAAATTTGGTTTATTTATGCTTATGAATATAATAATTTAAAGTAGCGTTTGGTATGGAAATTGTTACAGATTAAAGATTAATGTTGGCCTCCTTACTAATTTCGAAGTGTTTGATTTGTTCTTCGAAGTGGTGTTGGGCGGATTTACAGAGGAAGGGAGAGATGGTGGAGCTGGGTTTATTGAGGGATGCATGTTGGGTGGCGACATGACGGTGGTAGCTGACTGGCTGGCACAGGTTTATTGCCTGGATGTAGTGGTCGAGGGGATGAGGATGGTGGCTGGTTGGGGTTCATCCGTACATGGTGTTGAAAGAATTTTCCAAATTAAAACAAAAATAAATAAATAAATAAAGTGACTTGTTGGGAAGGTTGTAGGTCATCTAGCCTATTTAAAGACAATACCCCTAAAAGCTCAGCTTATTTTTAGTTAATTAAAAGATTGACTTATTTTAATCTAATTGTGTAAAGGTTGGCTTATTCTTTAAAAAAAACCCCGAACCAAGCCCCCCAAATGCCCACCTTTAACAGGCCCCCAACCCCACTTGATCGCCACTCTCACCGGAAACCACCCCCTTCCTAGGCTCTCTTCCCTGTTTCCGGCCTCCTCCCCTTCCTGTCCCCGTTTTCGCCTCATTCCCCTTCTAGACCCCGTTTCTGACCACCCCTAGCCTCCCCGTCCTTGATTTCGCACCCCACCCCTTCACGCAAGGTGAATTTCGTTTTTCAGCATGTGGTTTGGCTTTGAGTTTGGGTTGTGTGTGTGTGCTGGATCGCGATGGAGGAAGGAGTGGAGGGTTCGTTTTAGGGAGGGGTCGTTCAAGAAGGAAGGGAAGGGGTTACGTTGTGGTCACGAGATGGGCAGGGGTCACGGGGTGAGCTGGGGTAGTCAGAATTGGTTTGTCAGCGCGATGGAGGGGTATTGGGGCGACGGCCTAGGTTGGGAGGGGGTGGTGGCTAGGTTGGATAGTGGGAGAGGGGGAGGGCTGGCAGTACTGTAGGCGTCGTTTGAAGTGCGCCTACGTTAAGCACGTGTGAATATGCTTGGCACTCATAGGAAGTGGAAATTGACATATACGATTAGGGACAAGGAAAGTAAGAAGCCGCTAACAAGTTTTTAAGGAACTTGTCAACCGTTCACGGATCATCAAAGGCAACCACGATAAGGGACAACGAAAGGCAACAACGATTGACCCGTGAAGGTTACAACCCATTCATAATCCATGAGATTACTAACTCCATATGGTTCGGAACCACGAAAGGAGGATTGGGGATGATGGTACGAAGTGAGTCATGGAGTCACATTCACCTGTATTGGTCTCTACTCAATTCTTATAGTGAAAAGTATTTCCTGCGATCTCAAAGGCATACAAACAAAATATTCAATTTGCTCCAAACTATTTTTATGCTAAATTGGTTGAAAATTAATGCACGCATATAATTCTAAAATATTCGTGATCACTTGATTTAATAACAAGATTAACAAGGAACCTAAACCGGTCGTCCAAATTATCTTATTAGGCGTTATTTTCAATTACGTATTTCCTTTAACATGCAATATGGTGATCAATAAATATAATAAAATTAACATTAATATTGGAAGCAATTCAACAGTAAATCCAACAATTAATATATGACAAACATAATAAAAATCGTTAGAAAAATAATAGGAATAAAAGTAACATGATTCCTTACTTTGGTTTTGTTTGCTTGAAACTATAAAATAATAAATGTGTTAGTAACTTCAAGGAAATCAATAAACAATAATTGAAATTAATTAAATTAAATTAAAGTTGATTTGGGGCCAAACCCTCAAACAATTCTACCTTTCACGCCTTGACTTAAGAGTAGAACTACGGGTAAAGTACGGACTCCTTGGAGTGTTTAAAGGAAGTATTGTGAGATAATAGGGTAGGCTAGTGTTTAGGCTAGAGCATAGAAGAGAAAAGAGAGGGTGATTTGATGCCTTGAACTGAAGAAATCAACAAGGTATTTATAAAGGAAATGAATAGGGGATTTAACGAAACCATAGAAGGGATAAGCGCCACGGAAAAACCCTAATTAAGCACCACGTCACGGTCTCTACATCGTGACATGGTACTAGGTACCGTGACGCGGTACTGGCAAGGTATCGCACACCGTGACACGGTGCTCAGTTTTGCCAAAAATGCGTCCAAATTCATTTTTAACCTAATTCTTAATTATTAAGTTCGGTATTTTGAAGTGCCATGTTAGTGTTCCGGGCTTATTTAGGTTTATTATTCATTAATCGTGTTCATTTAATAAATAATACGAAATGAAATAAAAAGAGTTTGGGCTAAAATATGAATTGGACTATGCTTTGACTTAACATTAGGACTGATCTGTTGACTATTTTGTGAGCTTAGTTTGACTGATCATGGATTTTAAGCACTTCCGAGATTAAATACTCGACCCGCCCAATAATGGCGGTGAAAGGTTGTTCATCATTGGGTTTGATTTTGGGGAGATATTTTTAGGTGTCTACAAGTACAGGCAGGGGGCTAGTTAGGGGAGCGAGGGGATTTTTTTAATTCAAGTTTTTTTTTTAAATCATGGTTATTAAACAATACGATGTTTCTAGCATAGTCGTCGACTAGGGATGACTACAAACGACTATGGACGACTACAATAAGAGACTAAATCTGAACCATTGATATTGTTTCTTGCTTAATCTTAACCTTTGAATATTACATTTTTAAAAAATTAAAAAATAAGTTACATATCATTTAAGTCATGACCAGTCAACAAAGAGTTGTTTGGTTCATTACTTTAAGAGGGTAAATATTTTTTTCCAAGTTATAATATTATAATTCATAAACAACCATTCAACGTTATAAAATTGAAGTAAGTTGTCCAAAATAAATGAAAAAAAAATAAATTCATTTGTACATCTTCATCCCCATTTTCATCCATCTTCAATGGCGCACTTCATCTTCAACTTTCATTATTCATCCATTAAACAACCATAAATTACCAAAGTATATTAGAAATCAATAAGAATAAAGTATACTCATCACATTTATGCTTCAAAATTTTTTTTTTTTATAATTTGTAATCTATTTAATTATCTAGATAAAAATAATTGTTTGATTTCAGATTTAATTTTGTAATTTTTAAATTAATTGTTACTTTGTTAGGGTGGTATGATTTATTTGTGGTATAATTTTGATTAGTCATATGAATTCGTGAGTAATCATCCACCATTATTGAACGTTAAAGCTATGTGAATGATTTTATGTTGAAGATGAATAAAAATTAAAATAAATATAAATTTGCTTAAAAAAAAAAAACTGAAACAAGACGTTCCAAAGGGCATGATTAAAGGTAAATTTATTCATTTATTATTCTTATTATTATTATTATTTTTAATATAGGGTATCTTTTTAGGGATATTTATATCCTTAATTATCTCTGGTGAGAATATGGCTTAAAGAGTATCCTAGAATCACGCCAATACAAGATTTTATATCTTTAATTTCCACTATGAATTTTACAGATTAATTTCCAGTATGAAATCTATCTATTAACCTATATTTAAAGCGAATCCATCCATAACACTTGTCATTACCTTGTAAAAAATTTTCCCGCCTTTTTCGCTGCTTTTTTTTTTTGTGCAAAATCTAAAAGTAAACTATTTATACTTTATGATTTTTTTTTCTAGTTTGACAAT
Organism: Chenopodium album; assembly: GCF_948465745.1. Classification (NCBI taxonomy): domain Eukaryota; kingdom Viridiplantae; phylum Streptophyta; class Magnoliopsida; order Caryophyllales; family Amaranthaceae; genus Chenopodium; species Chenopodium album. The sequence continues at coordinate 20,022,168 of NC_137847.1, forward strand.
TATATTCCATATACCCAAATATTTCTGAATATCTTTTATATACTTTATGTAGTATTTTATAATATTATTATAAAAAAATATTTAACAACCGTGCATTGCACGGGATTTTAACCTAGTTTAGAATAAGCAGGAACCTTTTCGATGTGAGAGTATGGCAACCGTAATATCTATATCCTTAATCTTATATATTCCTCCATCTTTACAAACCATAACATTTTTTTTATAAAGATGTAAAATTAATGAATGCTCAAGCTTGTATTCATTAGACAGTCAAGGCAAAATACATAATACATACAATCCTACAATTTTTTAATTCTAGTCAAACAATATCTTTTAGGGGTGAGCAAAAAATCAGGGTATGTACCCTGAATCGGAACTAGAACTTGTTTAAAACCGCCGGAACCTGTACAAGAGGTTTCGGTTCCGGGTAGTAAAATGGAGAATATGTTGCAACACGTTCTGGTTCAGGTTCTCAATTTTTTGGAACTGGAACCTATAGGGTACCTTGTAACCTGATAAAAGTATCACTTAATTTAAAATTATACACCAATTCTAACTTATTTTTAAATAATAAATTATAATTTAAAATATATGTATTACATTTGTTAGACAACTGCTATTAGTTTGTTATATTTGCGAGTTGTAAACATTATAAATTAGTGACCAACCAGTTTTTTGTTAAAAAATCCTTACAAAGTTAGTAAGTATATTCCAAGACAGGGTGCCCTCTGGTTCCCAATTTTCAGGAACCTGTTAAACAGGTTCCGGTTCCCATTTTGAGAAACCTGTTGCAATAGGTTTCGATTTCAGGAATTTTAACAGGGTACCCTGTTATGCTCACCCTTAATATCTTTTGGAAGTAGTAGAGATAGAAGATCAGTAGGAAATCTAACAAAATATATCCTTGTTTACATTTTTTTTCCCGAAACATATCCTAGTTTACATAATATATCTAAACATAAATATATTCTCATGTATATTATCTTGATATATCTCAATAAAAGAATAACCGTGACACACACACACACACACACACACACACACACACACACACACACATATATATATATATATATATGGGAGGGATCCGGTAAGAACCCACCTCTATATAAGAACCCAACCTTATATAAGAACCAATATCAACCGTAGGATTAGATTGAGATTAGTGGTACGATTAAAACAAATTAAAAATCAAATTTTAATCAAGCTACAGTAAAAAAAAAAAAAAAGCAACCCTAACTTTCTCTCTCTTCGTGTTCATGACTTTCTCTCTCCTCAAACTCCCAAAAATCTCCATAGAAGTTGCAAGTTGAAGGATTTTCAAATCAGGTATGTTTTTTTTTTTTTTTTCGATTTTGTATGAAATTCGCATGATGTTCAAATATATTTTGCGGTTTTTCGATTTTATTTTTGCGATTTTTGCCATTTGATTTATGCGATTTTATTCAAATTTTCGCACAAATTCATGAATATTATTCATGAAAATGGATAAACAAATTTGCATCGAACAATTTTAGTTGATTTTTCGCAAAATTAAAACCCTAGATTTTGAAATAAATGATTCAAAGTGAATTATGAATGAAAATTGGCGATGAACAACACAATCCTACGAAAATAAGTTCCCATATGCAAAGGTAAGTAATAATCTATTAATTTCGACGAATTTCATGTATATTTCTGCTTATTTTAGGGAACTTATTTACAATTTTTTTTGTATTTCGAATTCAAGGTGCGAAGAAGAAAATGATGAAGTTTCTAGAACTAATAAGCCTACTACTATAGTTTTGTATAAGTGGAGTACATATTAGAATCTGCTAATGTGAAAGCTAAGAATTTTGACGAATTTTGACGCTCAAATTATTAGTAATGACATAATCTTGGCAATTGGCTTTTAAATCATTACTCTGAGTAGTATGTATTGTGCTTATGTTCTATCTTTAGATGTATTATGTTCTAAAGATTCATTTACACTTATGTTCTAAATTTAGGTGTATTATGCTTATGTTCTAAATTTGTTTGTGAGGCTTTTGTTGTGGCACAGTCGGTATAATGAAGGTGGAAATGTGTTGTACATGTGAGTGGTTTAGATTGTTCTATTTGGATTGTACAAGGATTGTTGTGTGATTGAGGAGTCATAGTTGTGTTGTGTATATGTAGGGGCTTGCAAGGGAGTTTGGTTGAGTAAGGGTCGAGTGTGTTCATGAGCTATACGTGTCGTGTAGATGTTGCGGCTATTGAATTGGGTTATTTTGGAAAGTGTGTGAGGCTGCAAGAAGTTTGCTCTGATGTGGCTGCACTTTTGAGCAGCATGTGCAGATGCTATAGGAGGGTTGTAGAGTGTTAAATGGGTGTGTCAAGTGCGAAACAAGCAAGTAGCTAGTTGTTGGGGCTTTTTGAGTTGCCTAGTTTGTGGAGTTGTGTTGCATACATAAAACAATTGACAAAACAATAAGATATGATACCTTAATTTATATCAATCACAAGGAAAAGAACAAGTAAAAGTTAAGAACCAAAAATTTAAAACATAGGGAAAAAAATTAAAACATAATAAGTAGAATAAGTTTAGAACATAGTTTTAAAAAATTAGAACATACTGGGAAAAAAAAAGAACATAGGCTTAGGTCATAGGAAAAAAAAATTAGAACACATGATATTAACATAGGAAAAAAAAAACTTTGGACAAAAATTTAGACATAGGCCGAAAAACTTTAGAACATAGGAAAAAAATTTAGAATACAAGAAAAAATTTAGAGGATAGGTTTAGAATATAGGTTTAAAACATAGGCAGTAAAAATTTAGAACATAGGGAAAAAAAACTTAGAACATAAAGGATTAGAACATAGGTAGAAAAAATTTAGAACATAGGGGAAAATTTTAGAACACATAGGTTTAGAACAATGGCAAAAAAAAAAAAAAAAAAAAAAAAAAATTAGAACATAGAATAAAATTTAGAACATATAGGTAGAAATTTTTTAGAACATGTAGGTATAGAACACGGGTAGAAAAAATTTAGAACAGATTTAGAACATAGGTGGAAAAAATTTAGAACATAAGATAGACATAGGCAAAAAAAAAAATTAGAACATAGGGGAAAATTTTAGAACACATAGGCTTACAACAATGGCAAAAAAAAAATTAACATACAAGTTTAGAACATACGTAGAAAATCTTTAGAACATGTAGGTATAGAACACGGGTAGAAAACATTTAGAACATATAGGTTTAGAACATAGGTAGAAAAAATTAAGAACATAGGGGAAAATTTTAGAATACATAGGTTTAGAACATAGGCAAAAAAAAATTTAGAACATATAATAAAATTTAGAACATAAGTTTAGAATATAGGCAAAAAATATGTTTAACACATAAGGTAAAATTTAGAACATAAGTAGAAGATTTTAGAGCATATGTTTACTTGTGTACTTGTGTTAAAACCTATTAGCTCAAAGGTAGAGCACTATGCAAAATGCATAGTAGATGTAGGTTCGATTCCTACATAGGTTATCTCTAAAAATATCTATATAACAAAAAATAAGAGGAAACCAAATTGTCTTAAAAATAAACCATAATAACTCGATAGGTAAAATGTAAATTTAACGTACTATTCAATATATTACAAAATAAAACTTGGCTTATAATGATTTATTATTTGGCTTTGTTCATTGTTACAACTAAATTTTAGTACAAAATATCGTCTCAACACTACACAAGAATTAACCTACGTGGGATTCGAACCCACATCTTTTGTGCTTTTGCACAATGCTCTACCCGTTGAGCTAGTAGGCTAAGGTATACGAGTATAAAATATTCTAACTTTAGCATTACAATACTAATTATAAAGATGTCATACACGTATAGCATGCACTCATGCCGGCCCCTGTTGTATTAGTTGTGTATAGGACTAACCATGACACTATATGAGATTCTAAGGCTACTAAAAAGCTTTATTTACCTTGTTGAGGTTAAATTAGTATTATAAATTCGTATACTATAAAGAGATATGAAGAACAATAATAAGAAAAGATTTGGCATGCTAGTAATTGGCATAAGCACAGGGGAATAGTTTCTATGCGATTCAATTGAAAATATTTGGGTAACAAACATGACAAGCAAGAAATGAATTTAGCAAAGAACAAATCAGTTAACAATGCAAATAAACACATGAGCAAGAGAGATCAAACCATGAATAGTGCGATGAAATGGAGATGCACTCTTTTTCATTTGCAGGGAAAGTTGCCTAAAACAAATCAGAAATGATTAATTGAATAAAAGATGGGGAAAATTACATATAACCATTATAAAATAAAAACAAGAAACTCCTTTCATTCATTTTACTTTGGTCTACTAGAGGTACCTAGAGTCCTAAAACATGGTTTTGTTCCACTATCGTCATGTGGGATATTACTTCTTTGAACTAAGTTACACATAACTAGAAACCAAAGGTGCCCTGAACCGGTCTAGTTTAGTATATGTCACTCTACTCATATCCTCAGTCCTCACTAACAAAGGTTTTCTTAGTTGTAAAGAGTGAAAATAGGGATTTTTCCTCACTAAGTTAAGACCTCTTTAAGTTTCTACAGAGCTTTATTAGTTTCCAATAAAATAGCTTTTACTTATCAAAAGTTAGGTTACTGATTTGAGTTCGTTGGAGCACCAAAACTAGCAACATATACTTTTACAACACCTTAATAATAAAGATTACTTAGCAAAAAGACCTTGAAAATGCAATAGATTACATCAACCAAAGAATACTATCGTTAGTCAACTTATGAAGAAATCCTAATATCCTATCCTAAAAAAATATAGCATGAGCACTAACAGATAAAAGGTGTCTAAAATGTGTAATAATCTGCAACCTATGTCCATTTTTCACAACGCACACCAATTGCAACTGAGCATAAATAAAGTTTAGAACATTTGCATAACAATTTAGAACATGTGCACAGATATTTAGAACATGATCAGCTTAGTAAATAAAAAAATTCAAACAATAAACCATTAACATTCATTAAAAGAAATTAACCTAATTGAATAGCTAATGATGAAGAAGACTGCATAAACCAGAAAAAATCACAACTGATAAATCAAACTGATGAAATCGAAAATAAAAGAAAATCGAAAAAAAATCGAAAAAATAAAAAATGAAAATGATTAATCACAAAAATCGAACAAAATCAGAAAAAAAAAATCGAACAAAACGCAATGAAATAGAACATAAAATCGAAAATAAATACGCATATAAATCAAAAAAATCGGAAATCGAACATAAATCAAACATAAAATGAACAAAATCGAGCATAGGAATAGCAAAAATCAAGGAAAAATTGAGAAAAAACGCATCAAAATCGTAGCAAAAAAAATCGCTAAAAAATTGAGAAAAATTGCATAAAAAATGCTCAATAAATCGCAGCAAAAATCATGAGAAAATAATAGAATAGAATGAATAGAAAGAATTGAATAATAAGAATTGAATAACAAACCTTAATTTCCTGAAGGAATTTCCACCCAAAATTCTGAGAGGAGAAAGAGTTGTATGATAGTCTAGAGAGAGAAAGAAAGGGGAAAGTTACCATGAATGAGGAGAAAGAAAGGGAAAGTGTGCAGCAAAAATTACAAAAATGCCATTACTAACCTATATATTTTGAGCGGTTAGATCAATTATAATCCACGGTCCAGATTGGTTCTTATATAAGCTTGGTTCTTATATAAAGGAGGGTTCTTACATGAGCCTTCCTATATATATATATATATATATATATATATATATATATATATATATATAGGGGAGGGATCTGGTAAGAACCCCTCCTTCCTATATAATTACAAAAATGCCATTACTAACCTATATATAAGAACCCTACTTATATAAGAACCAATCTCAGTCGTAGGATTAGAGTGAGATGAGCAGCCACGATTAAAACAAATCACAAACCCTCAAACTCTAACAACTTTCACTTTCTCTCTCCTCAATCTAAATGTTTGTGAGTTTCTTTCTCCTCAAATTCCAAAAAAAGAACGCAGATGCTGCAATTTAAAGGACTTTCAACAATTTTCCTTCATTTTCTCGGTTAAAATCAACGACATTGATTATAAAATAAGTTAAATTTCACAAACTAAGAGCAAATTTTGGCGAAAAAACTATATATATCCCAATTCAGGTATGATTAAATTCGACCATTTTTGTACAGTGATTTGTTTGTTTTCTCACGAAATTTCAGCTATTTTAGGTTTATTTTCCAGCGAGTTTAATGTAAAAATTGTAAGCCGTTCTTTTCATTTTTTCATTGATATTTTATGACCTGAGGTTTGAATTTTCAGCGATTTGGTACTGCAATTTTGTTTGATTTTTTTTTTTTCAAATTTTCAGAGATTTTTGTTACGAAATTGCAACGATTGAATTGCATTTAGTATGTTTCAGCGATAATTCTTGAATTTTTTCAAGAGTTTTCAGTGATTATGCATCAATTACTTGAATTTGTTGTTCAATTTGTCAGATTAAATTCATTGTTCGAACTTTTTGATTAGTTAGAATTACTTCATTGTTCAAATCTCATTTATTAATTGTTTTCTAATTTTAGGTATATTATGCTTATGCTCTTAATTTAGATGTATTATGTTCTAAAGATTTATTTGTGCTTATGTTCTAAATGTAGGTGTATTATGTTTATATTTATGTTCTAAATTTGTCATAGAGGTAAAACATTTAGCATAATGATCTAGGGTGGAAAAAAATTAAAAATTTAGAATATTGGGAAAAAAATAAGAGCATAGAAAATAAGTTTAGAACATAGGCAAAAAAATTTAGAGCATAGGGTGAAAAAATTTAGAACATAGGTTAAAATTTAGAACATAGATAGAAAAAATTTAGAACACATGGAAAAAAATTTAGAACATATATAGAAAAAATTAAGAACATTGAAAATAAATTTAGAACATATATAGAAAAAATTAAGAATGTTGAAAATAAATTTAGAACATAGAGAAAAATTTTGAACATAGGAAATATATTTAGAACATAGACAATAATATGTAGAATATAGGAAAATAATTTAGAACATAGTAAAAATTTTAGAACACATGCAAAATAAAATTTAAAACATAGGAAAAAAAAATTTAGAACATAGGTAGAAGAAAATTTAGAACATAGGTAAATTTAGAACATAGGCTAAATAATTAAAACATAGAAGAAAATTGAAGGCACATGTTTAGAACATAGGAAAAAAATTTAAAGCACATGTTTAGAACATAGGAAAACATTTAGAACATAGACAAAAATATAATTTAGAACATAAGAAGAAAATGTAGAGCACATGTTTAGAACATAGGAAGAAATTTAGAACATAAGGAAAAAAAAATTAGAACATAGACAAAAGAATTTAGAACATAGGTAAAAAGAATATTTAGAACATAGAAAAAAAAAATTTAGAACATAGGTAGAAAAAATTTAAAACATAGGAAAATAAAACTTTAGAACATAAGTAGACTAAATTTAGAACATAGGAAAATAAAACTTTAGAACATAAGTAGACTAAATTTAAAACATAGGAAAATAAAACTTTAGAACATAAGTAAACTAGATTTAGAACATAGGAAAATAAAACTTTAGAACATAAGTAGACTAAATTTAGAACATAGGAGTAAGAAAAAAAATTTAGAACATAGAAAAAGAATATTCTGTTTATGTTCTAAAGTACGTAGTATGATTATGCAAATCTTTTTTATATTCTCGTTCATGGTTTAGAACAAATTCAGTAAATTTTAGAACAAATTCAGTATATTTTAGAACATATGTTAAACCTATTAGCTCAATTGGCAGAGCACTATGCAAATGCATAGAAGATGTAGATTCGATTCCTACATAGGTTAACTCTATAAATAATTTCAAAAAGAAAATTAAATAAGCACTAAGTTATATTTTGTACAAGAATAAATTGGTTGAAATGATAAATTCGTTGATGAAGATGATGAAGTTTGGCTAGGGTTTTGAGTTTTGAGGAGAGAGTAGATGCTGAGGGGAGAGAATCAGAGAATATGTTGAGGAGAGAGAAGGAATAGCGTTGAGTTTTATTTTGTTTGAAAGGAAAAAAAAATTATAAAGAATTACAGAAATGTCATTACTAAAGGAGCAATTTAGATGGTAAGATCAAAACTAATAAAAGGCTGAGATTGGTTCTTATATAAGATTGAGTTCTTATATAAAGGAGGGTTCTTACATGAGCGTTCCTCTCTATATATATATATATATAGGAAGACTCATATAAGAACTCTCCTTTATATAAGAACCCACTATATATAAGAACTCATCTGGACCATTGACCATATTTCATCTAAAGGCTGAGATTAATTGGTGAGTAATGGAATTTTCGTAATTTAAAGAACATATACCCCAAATTTATTATTGTACTCGACGAGTTGACGTTTCATTTTTTTGATCTATTTGAAATTTCACTATCTAACCCATCTCTCTCACTCTCTCTCTCCTCCATTGAAGCATCTATTCGAGATTCTACCTCTATTAAACCTGCATCTAAGATTTCTATCTTCTATTGAAGTGGCATCTAAGCTACCTCCATTGAAGCTGCATCTAAGATTATTACTTTTTGATATTTTTTGGTGAAATTTTAGGTATAACTGTTTGATTTTTTTAGCAAAATTTTAGGTAATTTTTGGCAAAATATTAGTTCGATTATGATTTTTTTTTTTTTTTTGTATTTTTGTATTTTTGTTCGATCTTGTGAGTTTTTTCCTCATTTACTAAACTGTTTTTGATTTTTTCGTCACTGTATCAATTTTTTGATCGCTTTTCAAATTATTTAATTTTTATCAGTTTGTTCGATCAAAGTTTTTTCTAGTTCGATTATTTTGGATATTTGATGTTTTATTTTGTGTATCTCCCAATTTATGATTATGTATGACTATTTTTTGATGTATTTTTTTTTTGTTTTTTTTAATCAAATTTAGATTATAATGTACTTTTTTGCGATATTTTTTGCGAAATTTTGTGTTTTGATTGAAGCAACTTGAGGATCGAATATCAATTTGCTTATTTTGATAATCAAGTCATATTTGTTGATTTGTTTATACCATCCTTTACTGTTAACTTGTTAAGCATTTGAATTTACAATCTTCTATCTAAATGCAACTCTAGCAGGATGTAATTTCCTTGGAATTCAGGTAATATTAGCAACTCTGGCAATTCTACCATGAATTGGAGCTCATTTACGATTTTGTGTAATTTACATTGATTTTGATGTGACTTATGGTAGATATGGAGCATTTTTTCTGATATTGTAATCAAATTTCGTTCATTTTGGTTGAGGTTTTTAAAATTTTGGTGAATTTCCGCTTGAACAATGTATTTTCTTGCTTTGCTTGAACCATCAATGATTTCATAGTACTTTAAAGTGTTTTAGTGTGATTATGTGATGTTTTATCAAAATTTTGATGGTTTTGTTTGGTTTAGCTATATATTTGGTCATTTGCTAGTGTGATTAAAATGTTTTACAAATGACCTGATATTTTGAGATAAGATTCAAGGTTTTGGGCCCTTGTGTTTGTAGTCATTGGCATACGAGCACTAATATCATATCGACGCTCCATCTAGAAATTATGTCTATGTCGTAGCTAAAATAAGAACATTATGCTTCAAGAGAGGAATGAGACAGAGAATTCAAATGGTGCTATAGGAGCAAGGCTATCTACAAATGCTGCAACTATGCGTGCTTTAGTAAGAGACGCATTGGGTTTACTTGTTCAATACTTTTCTTGAGCTTTATCAGGTTTGCTAATTGGTTTCCTTCCAAACTAGATACTTTCATTTATTGTACATTTCTTAATCTCATTCATTGGACTAAGTGGTTATCTTCAACTTATGCAAGGATGTATTGCTGATGTTAAGGTTGGACACTCTTTATTCTTCCCCTGTTTGAATAGAAAATTTAACCATGTAGGATAATGGCTAGATTTTTGGGACCCATTTTTTATTCATGCAAATTAAGTATAAGGAGACCAACCAAGTTGCTAATGGTGCATGCTTTTGGAGAAGATAATTCGATTATATGAAAAGAAATTGTTGGTTATAACTTGCTTAGTATGTGTGATGATGAGAAGAGAAAAATTATTTTAAACAAAGCAATTTTGGATTTTATACTTGTGTTCTAAAGTTTTTATATGTGTTATAAAGTTTCTTTATATGTTCTAAAGTTTTTCTATCTATGTTCTAAAGTTATCTTACTATGTTCTAAGAATTTGGTTACAGCAATGTATGGATGTCAGATACGTTAGAGGTTGTTCAAGCCATCAACAAGCACATTAATGTTCTTTTACTCATTCTAGGAGAGCGGGCAATATCGTTGCTCATTTGTTTTGAAATGGGACACAAACGAGAGTTCGGAGTTGGTTTGTATGAACACTTTCCCCCAAAGTATTCAAACTTTGGTGGACTTTGAGTTTCAATAATATTGCTTTCTTATTTTTCCTAAAAAAATACACATTAGCTTACTAGCTCAGCAGGTAGAGCATTGTGCCAATGCACAAAAGATGTGGGTTTAAATCCCACGTAGGTTCATTTGTATAATGTGGAGACGAGAGTTTGTATGAGAGTATAGTCGTGACAAATTTTTTTTATAGTCACTAATCATTTCAAGCCATTTTTTTTATTCGTTAGCTTAGTGCTAATTTAATTTATTTCCATGTTTTACTTTAAAGTTATTATGGTTTACTTTCGAAAGTTTTTTAGATAACCTACATCCTCTATGCATTTGCATGGTGCTCTTCCAATTGAGCGAATAGGTTTTATCATATGTTCTAAATAATTTTTGCATATGTTCTAAAATTTACTTTTTAAGCCCTAAAATTTTCAATCTAAACTCTAAATATATGTATGTTATAAATTATTTTCCTATGTTCTACATATTATTGTCTATGTTCTAAATTATTTTCCTATGTTCAAAATTTTTCTCTATGTTCTAAATTTATTTCCTATGTTCTAAATTTTTTCTATCTATGTTCTAAATTTTTTTTCCATATGTTATAAATTTTTCTATCTATGTTCTAAATTTTATCGTATGTTCTAAATTTTTTACCCTATGTTCTAAATTATTTTCCTATGTTCAAAATTTTTCTCTATGTTCTAAATTTATTTCCTATGTTCTAAATTTTTCTATCTATGTTCTAATTTTTTTTTCCATATGTTCTAAATATTTTCTATCTATGTTCTAAATTTTATCCTATGTTCTAAATTATTCACCCGATGTTCTAAATTTTTTGCCAAAGTTCTAAATTACTTTCCTATGATCTAAATTTTTAGTCAATGTTCTAAACTTATTTTCTATGCTCTTACTTTTTTTTTTCCAATATTCTAAATTTTTTATATCAATGTTCTAAATTACTTTTCTATGTTATAAATCAAATCTTTTTTTCCTATGTTCTAAAACCGGTGTTCTAATTTTTTTTTTCTAATGTTCTAGATTTTCTCCCTATCTTCTAAAATTTTCACCCTATGTTCTAAATTTTTCTGTCTATGTTCTAAATTTTTTTCCTATGTTCCAATTTTTTTCTTATGCTCCAATTTTTTTCCCCAATGTTCTAATTTCCTATGTTCTAAATTTTTACTATGTTGCAAATCATTTTCTTATGTTCCAAATTTTTCCTATGTTCTAAAGTTACCTTAATGGGATCCCATTTATTTATTGTTCCTAATAGTGTGTAGTTTGCTATACTGCTTTCTTTCTGAATTGAATATTGTTTGATCAATGTCCATGACTCCATGTTTTGAAGGCAAATCAAGAAACCCATGAAAGTCATTGCTTCATCATCTTTATTTGAGTAATATGAGAGCTAACAATAAATATTCTTTCATGATTACATTTGTTAAGTATAAAATCTGGCAAATAATGACTAACAAAGAAACTAACGTTTATCAAAGTACTCCATCTATTTCATAAGCATACTTATACAGAGTATATTCTGTACAAAAACATATAACAGAATTCTACGACTTGAATATTCCTAAACTAGATAATACTCCTATGTATACTAATTAAATTGAAACATAACCATCATCTATATCACTAGTTATCTATCTTGGCCTAAGAGCTGGCAGCTTACTGGACAAATGACCAACCAGTCTATGTTCAAATTTTTTTTTTTACCTATGTTTATTTAGCCTATGTTCTAAATTTTCTTTTACCTATGTTCTAAATTTTCTTCCACCTATGTTCTAAAGTTTTTTTCCTATATTATAATTTTTCTTTTGCATATGTTCTAAATTTTTTACTATGTTCTAATTTTTTTTTCCTATATTATAAATTTTCTTTTGCATATGTTCTAAATTTTTTACTATGTTCTAATTTTTTTTCCTATATTATAAATTTTCTTTTGCTTATGTTCTAAATTTTTTTACTATGTTCTAATTTTTTTTTTTTTTTAATGTTCTAAATTATTTTTTTGTCTATGTTAAATGTTTTCCCATGTTCTAAATATGTGCTTTAACTTTTTCCCATGTTCTAAACATGTGCTCTAAATTTTTTTCTATGTTCTCCCCTGCTGCTTAGCTATTTAACCTTCACCACTACCCCTCTCTTATGCTACACCGCATCTCCAACGCACATCCCTCACTCACTGCCACCCTAATTCGGCCTACCTCTGCTGCTCCATCACGCAAAACCCTCCACCTCTGCCAACATCACCAACCATCTCATTCCTCTGCCACCAATCACAGCCAACAACCACCGCCAACAACCACCACCAAACTCCCACCACCATAGCAGCCGCAAAACAACAGCAGTATCCACACAACGACACCAAAAACCAAAAAAATCGCACAAAAACCAAACCATAAAAAACAAACAAATTGAAATAAAAAACAAAGTAATCTAAAAAATATTATCCTCTTGAAATCTATCAGAAAATTGCAAAAAAATTGACGAAATCAATCATAAAAAATTCGATGTAAAAAAAAAAAAACAGAAATCTAGGGTTTATATTTGCGAAAAATCTACTGAAATCGAACAAAAAAAATAACAAATCTAAACAATATATAGACAAAAACAATGATGAATATGTACCTGGATTTGAAACTTGCGAAATCTAGGGTTTTATCACAAAAAATTACTTTTCTTGAACAATTTGACTTGTTATATGATCCTTCTTGTTGAATGTATGCAAAAAATTGAAGGAAAAAAAGTTGAAAATCCTTTATATTAAAACTATGGAGATTTTTGGGAGTTTGAGGAGTGAGGAGAGAGAAAGTGGGACGTGAAAGTTAATTGAATTGGTTGACATTGGTTTTAATTTTGTTTTAATCATGACCGCTCATCACAATCTAATTCTATGGTTGAGATTAGTTTTTATATAACTAGGGTTCTTATATAAAGATTGGTTCTTACCGGATCCCTCCCCTATATATATATATATATATATATATATAGGGAAAGGCTCATGTGAGGACACCTTTCTTATATGAGAACACTTTATATGTGAGAATAATTTATAACCATTGGATCAAACAAGATCAAGCGCTCCACATCTACCCCGGTCAAAAAATTGGCAATATTGTAAATTTTAGATTGTATATAAGAAAAATTAAAAAAAAAATTGTCCAGCTTTTTCTCACTCTAGATATTGAACCAGGTCTTCCCTTTCTCTTTCTTCTTTCCCCAAAAATTTCTGAACGAACACTGGTTTGATCTTAATGCTAAGATATCTTTGAATTTCGACTTGAATCTACAACTATTGTAAGGTATTTAATGTTTTAATTATTTTTCCTTTGATATTTGGCTTCAATGTTTAAATTTTTGTATTGAATAAGGTTTTTGTGATTTTGTTGAAACCCTAGTAATCGCGAATTCTTCATCAAATGGATTCAATCGAAACTATTGCTACTTATGAACGAAGGATGTAAGTATCAATTTATTGATTTTGGGCATTTTACTTTGTTTTTATGTGAATTTTGGTAGTATCAATTTAAATTGAAGGATAATTTTGGCGCTCTAAAAGCTAAGTTTTCTGCTCTTGAATCTGTTAGTTTACTGGAAATTGATTGTTTATTTTGGGACGTTTACTTATTAGATTTAATGGAATAATTGATATGTCCAATTTATATAGTGTTTTACCCCCGTTCCATGGTCATAATTAGTGGTGTTTTTGGTTCTTTAGAGCCACTTTTATTACTAATTTGTGTTTTCTAGTGTTTTTGTAGTTTTGCTTGAGTTTTGTAGGAAATTGCACATTTGAAGCGTTTTCCGGGTTTTTCACGAAGCAACTACGAGCATTAGGAGGACACGACCGTCTTTGAAGCCCAAGACCGGTTAGAGCCGGTGATTAAGGGCTCGGTATGTGATACCGGGGCATATGGATCGAGTATTCAAGACCCAAAGAGGAAATCCGGATTGGGCCGAAGAATCGAGCCCAATCGAAGTCCAAGCCTCGAAGAAGAAGCCGGGCCCGATCGGGCGGGCGCGCACAAAGAAGCAGCACCAAGAAGGCGCGCCCGATCGGGTGAGCATAAGCTAGATCGGGCGCGGCGCGTCAGGAAGGGCGAAAGGAAGAAAAGGCGGGCCCGATCGAGCGGCCCTTCGCCCGATCAAGCGCGTGTTTTTTAGAGGACCTAATTGTCGAGATTGTTAGTTTTCAATTAGGATTTGTTTTAGGGATGTTTAAGTACGATTTTTGGACGTAATTTTGATTACCTTCTCTTTTAGATTTTCTCTCTCTACTTAGAATATTTTCTTTCTCTAAAATTCTCTCAACTTTGTTCTTAACTCCATTCCTTAATCCAGATTTCTTTTGGTAACAATTTCTTCTCTTTTAATTTTAGTTATTTTCTTTAATCCTTTCATCATGTCTTGCTTTATTGTTTTGATTAGTTTAGATTTAATTATGTTTGAGTAGTTTCATTTCTAGGGTTTATGGGGATCTAATAAATAATATGAAGGGGTAATTTGTGATTGTTGATTATCAATGCTTGATTGATTTCCTATTGATTGATTTAATGCTATGCAATTAGGTTTGTCCAGATTTAATTGTATGAGTTTAGCAATATTAATTCGAGATTCGACAGATGAGAATTGATGTTTAGGCTTAGTTTCAATAGGCAGACTAATTTATAAATGGTTAAGTCGAGATTCGAGAGATGAGATTTAATACCGGTAAATTAACTTTGTGATTATAATTTGTAGCGAAAGCCCTTTATAATTTGATTAATTGATGCTTGATGATTGCTTATTATGATTTTCCCTGGAATATTGTTTATTAGTGAACCTATGCCCTAGGTTTTCCCTTCATTGATTTATACCCTTTTTATTCCCTTCCTACTCTTACCTTTTAGTATTTAATTACCCTTTTTACAACAATTTGTTACTTGATAATTTAGATTGCATTTAATTAATTAGGAGTAAATTGACTTGTTTCCCTGTGGTTCGACCCTTCTTCCCTATCTACATAGTTAGTGGATTTAGGTTTTATTTTTGATTGGGTAAATACGACTTGAGCCTGTCAAATTTTGGCGCCGTTGCCGGGGAAACGGTCTTATTTTTATTTTCTGATTATTTTTGCAGTCTAGATTATCCCCTCTTGTCTCGGAGAACGTTAGTTCTTTGAGGCAATTCTCATATTTTTCTTTTAGTTCCTTGTTTATGCCCAGGTGTTCCAGATCAGTTTACATTCCATTCGATCCTGAGATCGAGCGCTCGTTTCATAGGCAAAGGAACCTTTATAGACAAATTCTGGCGGGTTATGAGGAAGACAACAATCAAAGAGACCCTCCCTCTGATTCTAGCGACGCAGAAATTCCTTCAGATTTAGAATCAGGGATGAAGCAATTTGAGATCAAGCTCCAATTTATCACTATGATAGAGATGAAGCAATTTAGTGGAGCTAAGGGTGAAGATCCTAATCTTCACATTGCAGATTTCTGCCAGTATTATTATGCTCGGACAACGAAAGGACAAAGTTTTGCATGCTATTTATTATGCAAGAAAAACTTTGGATGAAGCCCAAGTCAACAATGCCACTACGGAGAAGGAGTTTCTTACTGTTATATATGCTTTAAAAAAATTTAGATCATATCTTGTTGGTTCTAAAGTCATTGTTTTTACTGACCATGCAGCGTTGAAGTACTTGATAGCTAAGGCGGAATCAAAGCCAAGGCTACTCCGTTGGGTTCTTTTGCTCCAAGATTTTAAAATCGAAATAAAAGATAAAAAGGGAGCAGAGAACGTAGTGGCAGACCACTTGTCACGTATCAGGTATGATGACGGTAAGGATTCTCTTCCTATAGATGATTCTTTCCCTGATGACAATCTATATGCAGTTGTAGAGCAACACCCATGGTATGCCGACTTTGCTAATTATTTAGTGGGTGGTACTCTACCTCTTGACTTGTCCTACCAACAAAAAAAGAAATTCCTTTCTGATGTTAAACATTATTTTTGGGATGATCCTTTTTTTGTTTCGTGAGTGTGCAGATGGATTATTTCGCAGGTGTGTTCTCGAATGGGAAGTCCATGGTGTGCTTACTAGTTGCCACACTTCACCATATGGAGGACATCATGGCCCCACTAAAACGGTGGCCAAGATTAATGAGTCAGGTTTTTATTGGCCTACAATGTTTAAGGATGATAACACTTTTGTGCAGGCTTGTGACTCTTGCCAGAGGACTGGCAACATCTCGCGGCGGCATGAGATGCCTCAAACTGGAATTTTGGAAGTTGAAATTTTTGACGTTTAGGGTGTTGATTACATGGGACCGTTCCCTTCTTCAAAAGGGAACCGTTATATACTTGTCGCCGTCGATTATGTATCCAAGTGGGTTGAGGCCATCGCTACTCCTACTAATGATGCCAAGGTGGTCCACATACTTTTTAAGAAGACCATCTTTCCAAGATTTGGCGTGCCTAGAGCTATAATCAGTGACGGAGGATCTCACTTTCATGAGCGGAAGTTAGAAACCCTCCTCAAAAAGTATGGTGTCTACCATAGGATAGGTTTAGCCTACCATCCCCAAACTAGTGGCCAAGTTGAAGTTTCTAACCGTGAGATCAAGACCATTCTAGAGAAGGTGGTGGCAAAGTCAAGGAAAGATTGGAGCGATAGGTTGGATGACACCCTTTGGGCGTACATAACTGCGTTTAAGACCCCAATAGGTACTACTCCATATAGACTCGTGTACGGTAAAGCATGTCATCTCCTGGTCGAATTAGAATACAAGGCATATTGGGCTATTAAGGAGCTCAATTTGGATGCAAAATTAGCGGGAGAAAAGAGGTTACTTCAACTTAACCAACTCAATGAGTTTAGGTTGATGGCCTATGATAGTGCTCGTGTCTACAAGGAGAAGACAAAGAGATTGCACGACAAGATGATCCTTCCGAGAGAATTCAAAGAGGGTGATAAAGTGTTGTTGTTCAACTCTAGACTTAAACTATTCCCAGGAAAGTTGAGGTCAAGGTGGTCGGGTCCTTTTACTGTAAAAAGGGCTAATAAATTCGGTTCTGTGGAGGTTTTCGATGAACATGGTAATGAGTTCAAGGTTAATGGCCAAAGACTCAAGCTATATCATGAGGGGGCTACGATTGGTGCAGTTGAATTACTTCACCTAAGCGGTTACGATTCATTTTGAGCTTCAATGTGGTAAGAGGGTCGTGCGGGACCTAAATAAACCAGCGCTTTGCGAGAGGCAACCCGATCGGGCGCGAAAAATGGAATTCATCGGAGCTCATATTCGCCCGATCGGGCGCGCAAGGAAGGAAGAAAATCAAGGGAAATTTCGCCCGATCGGGCGGAATTTTGGAGAAATCGAGTGACACAAAAAGAAATATCGGGCGAGGCTTGCCCGATCGAGCGCGCCTAAATTCCGGGCATTATAACTCCTTTCTCCCCCTTTCTTTTCTTTTTCTTTCTTACTTCTTCTTCTTCATTCACACTTTCTCTCTCTAAAACCTCCATTTTCAAACCTCTAAACTCACTTTGCTTTCAAGATCTCCTCAAATTCATCCATCAAAACTCAAAATTTTTTACATATTCTTAATCCTCACACCTTCCTCTACATTTTCCACCAACTTTCTACCACTTTCTCTCAAGATTTCTCAAAACCCTTAGAGAGAGAAAGCTTCAATACCCAAAATTTTCACTACAAATGGCTTCAAAGAGATCTAGGCAATAAAGGGGTGAAAGTTCTAGGCAACAACAACCGATGGTCGACCCGGAGCTTCAAATACCGGGATGGAAGGAGGTTGTTATCACCTTAACGGAACAACGAGCTAGAATGCTCAACCTCATCCAGAGGCAGGTAACCTCTACTCGATTCATTCATCATCCTACATTGTCTAGGCTAGGTCTTGATAAACCCGTAGAGAAATTGTTTAAAGGTATAGGAATGAGTGGTTTCTTCCAAATTCATCATGATACCTATGATTATTTGACATTACAATTTATTTTTAGTTTCAATGTTATTAAAATGAATGCTTTAATCACTCATGTACAATTCCGATTGCTAAACAATGATGTGCGATTAACTTTAAAAGAATTTGGTAAATTGTTTGAGCTTAAATCGGACAAACCTATTGAACCCTCCCAAGACCACATTGCCGTGGTCTACAAGAGACTCACCGGGGAGGGTTTGCTTAACCTCCAACACGCCAAAGGGACGTGGATTCAACATCCCGTCCCAAAGTTTTAGCAAAGGTTTGCTGGCCTCACAATTTTTGGGAGGCATGAACCGGCAAACGTTAGGAGGGATGAACTTGAATTGTTGGCTTCCTACATGATTCCTACCGCTAAGAAACTAAACATACCACATAGGATAGCCTAACATTTTCAAAGGGAGGCCAATGCGGCCGAGGAGGGTAGGTCTAGGGTGCCTATCTACTTTGGGGGGTTAGTGACCCATATTGCTGTTAAACACCTAGGATGGAACCCAACCGGGCATAGGAAAGTGGAGGGTTCAACCCTAATGGACCTAGCTTACTTAGGGATCCTAAACTGGGTGCAACCTATGGGCGGTGAGACTTGGTGGATAGTCCACCGGGAATCGGGTAGGAGAGACCAAGCATTTACACTACCCAACCCCGCCTTGACCAAATTTGAGAAGGGGAAGCCTTCTTACACTTTCGAGATAAACGGTCAAGGCGAGGTTCAAGAACCTCACCTTTCACCACAACACCACCATTCCCCCTAACACCATTCACCACACTACCAACCATCACCCCAACCCTACACCTATGGCATGCCCACCTCCTCCGTCGATTATAACATCGACCCCCATGCCCCTTATGACTTTTCGGCTTTTCGGAGCCAACTTGACCGCATAGAGAGGGGGCAAGAGAGAGTGGAGGGCATGATGCAAAACCTAGAATCTAGGTTAGGCATTTTGGATAGGCGGGTAGGTCATGTAGAGAGGAACCTCGGGAGGGGTTTATACCCTATGTACGATGACTATGCACGCCGAGGGGCTATCCCCCCCGAGGCATTAGTTCCCGATTGGTTCCAATACCCCCAAGGAGGGTATTCCACCCCCGGAGCTTTTGGTACTTATGTGGACTACTCTTCAGTCCATGGATATGGGGTTGATGCTCCTTTTGGGGGTATGGGGGGAAATGTAGACCCTAACTACTTTGCAGGTGGTTCGGGCTACGATGGTGCTGGAACGAGCCAGGGTGGTGCTGGCTCGAGTTATGGAGGAGGCTACGAGAGGATGGATGATGATGATGAGTAGTTTCTCCTAGCTACCCTCCTAAGTCAATGAGGGCATTGCTTGATTTGGCTTGGGAGGAGATTTCTTGTACATATGGTAACTCTTTCTCTCTTTTCTCTATTTATTTCTTTTCTAGTATAGTTTTATTGCTTTCTAGTGTAGTTTTTATTGCTTTCCTTTATGAAAAAAAATACAAAAAAATTGAAAAATATAAAAATTCAAAAATACGTTCCAATGAATTGTAAATCATGCTTCCCTGTGTCCCATACTTGGAAAATATTGTTTTGATTCTTGGTACATGATAATGAGCTTTGTGAATTTGTTGATCATGATTTGAAGTTTAATTGTTTGGATGCCTAAACAAGCGTCAATTTTGCCAACTATTTGTGAATATAATGCTTGACTAGTTGATTTGGTTAGGAATTGTGTGATAGTTCCTGGTATGTCAAGGAATTTGAGTATTGGTTTGCAACTATTAGTAATGTTTATATGGCTCAATATTATGCACATTGAGGAGGACGAAGGCATTTTTTCTCTTAGGTAGCCGTTAGATGATATTAGATACATTTGTTCCCTTCTTGTTACCCATGTTGTTGCTTGTGCCCTTTTTATTGTTTATTTAGCCACATTACAAGCCTATATGAGCCCCATTGGTTACTAGTCCCAAGCTTGGCTTGGGGGAGCTATTAGTTGGTGAGGTGAGGGAGTTGTGGTGTGCATATCATTTGCACAATGTGGGAATAAAAGAAGAGTGATTGTTCTTTGATATTTTGATTGGAAAATATTGATGTTTTGTGTTTCAAAGTTGAAAATTTCCAATATGAGGTAAAAGGAAAAAAAAAGAGCAAAGAAAAAAAAGTTGTTTCAAATGTTTAAATGTTCTATTTGAAGGTTGCTCAAGAAAAAAAAAAGGGTTCAAGTTTGAAAAAAAAAGAAAGAAAAAAAAAGAATAAGTAGTTCAAAGTTTGTTTTAATTCACTCTATTTCATATTATCATACTTTGTGAGTGAATATGTAAGTGTTGGGATTGTGTTGTGTATATGATTGTTTGGTGAATTTTTGTGGAGTTAAGTTGTGATTGGAGAGGTTTGGTCATCACTTGTTTTTGACCTTGGGTTTTAGTAGGATATGGCTCCCTTAAGCATGACTTTACTCTCACATTTTCCTAAATCTATCCTACCCTTTACCCTAGCCTTACATTGCAAGCTTTAAAGACCTTCCGACCTTTGTGCATAAGAGTTGTATGAATGTGAAAGTGTTGTTTATCAATCCAAGTTATGATTTGACATATTTCGAGTCGACTAGTAGGTTGAGCGTACATTGTTTAAACACACGAGAGTGTGAGTTGGGAGGGCATTGTTCACATATAAAGGGGTTGGTTGGAGAGCGATCGAGTACATCTTTTACTCGCCACATAAATGAGAGTTGAGTGTGTGAGCACTAGTCTTGAATTCTATATGCTCATGTGGTTTTCTCTACTTGACAATTGTTGGGGAGGAAGGATGATTAGATGAATGAGATTGATTGATATTGAAGCATGTTCATTAGATTTGCCTTGAATCGTTTGTGCTTGATTTTGTTTACTTCGGATGAAGCATGTTTTATGTGTTCATTGATGAGCTCTTTGCTTAGGGACAAGCAAAGGTTTGGCTTGGGGGAGTTTGATATGTCCAATTTATATAGTGTTTTACCCCCGTTCCATGGTCATAATTAGTGGTGTTTTTGGTTCTTTAGAGCCACTTTTATTACTAATTTGTGTTTTCTAGTGTTTTTGTAGTTTTGCTTGAGTTTTGTAGGAAATTGCACATTTAGAGCATTTTCCGGGTTTTTCACGAAGCAACTACGAGCATTAGGAGGACACGACCGTCTTTGAAGCCCAAGACCGGTTAGAGCCGGTGATTAAGGGCTCGGTATGTGATACCGGGGCATATGGATCGAGTATTCAAGACCCAAAGAGGAAATCCGGATTGGGCCGAAGAATCGAGCCCAATCGAAGTCCAAGCCTCGAAGAAGAAGCCGGGCCCGATCGGGCGGGCGCGCACAAAGAAGCAGCACCAAGAAGGCGCGCCCGATCGGGTGAGCATAAGCTAGATCGGGCGCGGCGCGTCAGGAAGGGCGAAAGGAAGAAAAGGCGGGCCCGATCGAGCGGCCCTTCGCCCGATCAAGCGCGTGTTTTTTAGAGGACCTAATTGTCGAGATTGTTAGTTTTCAATTAGGATTTGTTTTAGGGATGTTTAAGTACGATTTTTGGACGTAATTTTGATTACCTTCTCTTTTAGATTTTCTCTCTCTACTTAGAATATTTTCTTTCTCTAAAATTCTCTCAACTTTGTTCTTAACTCCATTCCTTAATCCAGATTTCTTTTGGTAACAATTTCTTCTCTTTTAATTTTAGTTATTTTCTTTAATCCTTTCATCATGTCTTGCTTTATTGTTTTGATTAGTTTAGATTTAATTATGTTTGAGTAGTTTCATTTCTAGGGTTTATGGGGATCTAATAAATAATATGAAGGGGTAATTTGTGATTGTTGATTATCAATGCTTGATTGATTTCCTATTGATTGATTTAATGCTATGCAATTAGGTTTGTCCAGATTTAATTGTATGAGTTTAGCAATATTAATTCGAGATTCGATAGATGAGAATTGATGTTTAGGCTTAGTTTCAATAGGCAGACTAATTTATAAATGGTTAAGTCGAGATTCGAGAGATGAGATTTAATACCGGTAAATTAACTTTGTGATTATAATTTGTAGCGAAAGCCCTTTATAATTTGATTAATTGATGCTTGATGATTGCTTATTATGATTTTCCCTGGAATATTGTTTATTAGTGAACCTATGCCCTAGGTTTTCCCTTCATTGATTTATACCCTTTTTATTCCCTTCCTACTCTTACCTTTTAGTATTTAATTACCCTTTTTACAACAATTTGTTACTTGATAATTTAGATTGCATTTAATTAATTAGGAGTAAATTGACTTGTTTCCCTGTGGTTCGACCCTTCTTCCCTATCTACATAGTTAGTGGATTTAGGTTTTATTTTTGATTGGGTAAATACGACTTGAGCCTGTCAATACTAATATGATTATGATGTATTTCTCTCTCTTCTTCATTATCATCATTGTTTATAATCTGCAACAGTATTCTTGATGTTTGATTTTTTGCAAATTTAGAAATCATTTTTAGATTCTCATAACCTGTTTGATAAAATGCAAAGCTTAAATTTAACTACATGTTGCGTGTAAGATTATGGAAATCAATATTATTGTTTTGACTATCTTTATTTTGTGGTATTTGTCATATTATTATCTGAATACAAATTATTTGAGGCAGTGATTTGTATATAGGTAGAAGATAATTCGGCAGGGCAGCAACATATGCAGCCTTGCAAGGCCACTTGAAGCAGCAGCTGTAGCCTTGCCAGGCCACCTGCAGCAGCAGCCTCGGCAAGGCCTTACCAGGCCACCTGCAGCAGCAGTAGCTGCAGCCTCGGTAGGGCAGCAACAACTGTAGCCTTGCCAGGCCACCTACAGCAGCAGCCTCGGCAGGGCAGCAGTAGCTACCATACTGTACCTTGTTTTTTAATCTCTATTTTAAGCTTCTAACATACTTTTTTTTTTCAAATAGAGATGGTGATGAAGCACTTGTCAAAAAGAAAAAAAGTGATGATGATGAAGCTGTAAAAAATGATGATCAGTGGTCTAGAAGTCCAATTGTAGAGTCATATTTACTAGAAGCTATAAACAATGATTAGATTCAAAGGTTGGTTATCATCAATGGATTCTGTTCAATTTTTTATGCATGTTAGATTTGTTCTAAAATTTTACTCATATGTTCTAAAATTTTACTTGCATGTTCTAAATTTAATTCTAATTTTAATTCTTATTTTACTCACATTTTTATGTTTTCTACTAGAATTTTGTTGAGTATTGCAGTACATATACATTCTTGTTCAATTGTTAATTTTTGCTACAACTTTATATGTCTAAATTTTTTACCCATATGTTCTAAATTTTTGTACATATGTTCTACATTATTACACATATGTTTTGTTCTAAATATTTTTCCCTTGTGTTCTAACCTTTAGATATGTTATATGTCTATGACTTGCAGTGATAATTTTGATAATCTTGTTGGTGATGATGCTGCTACAACCTAAGCTCTAATCAGTTTGCTACAAAATCTTCTGGAAATGTAAACAAGAGTAATGAAGTAGATAATAAAGGAGGTGATCCAATTGAGGTAAAACTTAAAGTTAGAGCTAAAGATGTTCCGAAAAACAAAGCAATGAAGAAAGAACCAAAGAAGAAAGACAAAGGGAAAAAAAGGAAAAGAAAAGTTGATGAGAGCGATTCTGATGATGATATTGAAGTTGTTCATGTAGATCAAATGGAATGTAGAGAATTAAATAACGAATTACTCCCAAGAATTTTATGAACACCGTGCTTAAAGATTTGCCATAATCTCATAAGGCGGCTATTAGAAAAATTGGCTTTGGAGGTTTCTTAGATTTGGATTTAGATGCACATAAATCCGTGTTTTGCTCTAAGCTTGTATCGAGTTTTGACTGTGATAGGGTGTCTTTAGTTCTTGAGAGGAACCAAGAGATTGAAATTACACCCGTAGACATACATTTGGTTTATGGTTTGCCGATGGGAGGAGAAATTATTAAAGAGCCTCGACAAGGGGAGGATGAAGAATGGGTTGAGTTTATTAGACGATGGAGATCTTGTTTTGGGATAAGTGGTGGAAGTCCATCAAACTCTATGATTATTAATCGGATTGAAGAGTTAAAGAAGGAACCTGTTTGTGATGAATTCATTTGGCATTTTGTAGTTTATGTTGTCAATTGTTGTATAAAATCCATTGCCAACACAGCCTTAAATTACAAGTTTTTGTATAGTTGCATGGATACAAAGAAGATCGAATGCTTGGATTGGTGTGAATATGTGTATAGGAGTTTAAAGTCGTTTGTGATGGAATGGCAAGGTGGTTCAGCTTACTTCACCGGTCCATTACCTTCCTTGATGGTAATTTCTTTTCCAATACATTGTACATTTTTATATTATTTTGTCTTTTTCTAAATTTGCCTTGTTTAACGCATTTTTTTGTATATTTGTATAAGATATGCTATTTTGATCGTTTGGAAAGGTCTAAAATAAGCAATCCAAGACAATTCCCACTCCTTTCTGTTTGGAAGAAAGATTTGATCAAGGAACGGATGAAATTGGAAATGAAAAGAGGATTTGGAAAGGGACATGTGCTTGATAGAATAGAAGTTGATAGGTTTGATAACAATGTATCACAAGTGGCTGGAGATCCCGAACTTGGTGGAAGTGATATTAGTGGTTCTAATGAAATGCTGGTATGTATTTTTTTGGAACATGTTTTAAACTTAGACTTATTATAGTTAGTTATATATGTTCTAAATATTTAGTTATTTGCTCTAAATATATACCCACATGTTCTAAATATTTAGTCATATGTACTAAATATATACACACATGTTCTAGATATTTTCAATTTTTAAAGGACGTGATAATAATTGAATTCTAAATCTTTACTCATATATTCAAAATTGTTACTCATATGTTCTAAATAAATAGTTTCATGTTCTAAAATTTAAAGTAGATGTTCTCGAACATGTGTTCTAACAAATCCTATCATGTTCTAAATCAAAAAGTAGATGTTCTAAAATAAATCAGATGCTTTACATGGTTATTCAATTGTTCTAAATTTAGGTGAGATGCATGCCATGTTGGATAAGGCGAATGAAATATTTGCTAAAGAAGAAGCATCTGATATGAACACATTTATTCAGAATATTTGGAATAAGTATTCCATGAGAAAGGAAAAAAAACAAAACGACAGCCCCTCCATTCTAAGTCAAGACAGGCATTTGTTTGAAGAACCAGCTTTCATCAAGGAGTTAGATGATGTTATGAAAAGATCATGGGAAAAGTTCAAAGGGAAGAAAAAGACACCTTTTGAGATGACTCCTTCGAGTTTTGATTTGTTTTCTTATTCTTAGTCACCCACTCCTCCTCCCCTTCCTCCTCCTTCTTCTCCTCCTCCTCCTCAAACTTATGGGCCTTCTCATCCTCTTCCTCCTCCTCCTCCCCCTCCTCCTCAATCTCAAGGGCCTTCTCCTCCTCTTCCTCCTCCTCAAACTCAAGGGATTCCTCCTCCTCCTTAAACTCAAGAGCCTTCCACTTCAATTTTAGCAGGAGCATGCTCAGGTGCTAAAGTTCAACAATATGTTCACGGAGAGAAAAACAATATTCAAGCAAATGAAGAGAAGAACAAGAACAATGATGAGAAAGAAGATGATAAGATGGATGAGTAATGTAGTTATGTTTAGGGACACTATTAATTATTGATGAATTAATATTTTATTTTTTAAGAACACTAATTATTAGTTTGTTTCTTTTTGGGACACTATTAACACTAATTTTTTGAAATGTTATATATGCTCGTTAAATATTTGTATTCGTTCACCTATATATTTACAGGAAAGAAAATGTAGAAAAAAGGGTGAAAAGATGTCCCGAAAACCTTCCAAACTGTATTCATTCACCTTTTATGGTTCAGTATGACAACATATTCAAAAAGGTTGGTGGACACAAGAAGAGAATGGCAGTGTATGCATTTGCTAATGGATTACCTAAGTAAGTTCTAAATTTACTCAGTAATTTTAAAATAATTAGTCATATGTTCTGATTTATTACTCATATGTTCTAACTTGATATTCATATGTTCTAACTTAGTACTTATATGTTCTAAATTAGTATTCTATTATAAAATTTAATGATATTTGTTTTTATGTTTGTAGTGAGATTTTATACGATGATGGTCAAACTACAATCCGTAGAGATGAGATGTCAAGCCTTGCAGCGAACAATCATGTGTTTAATAACATTGTTGATGCTTGGTCGTTCATATTGAACAATGAAAACAGAAGACGAGCCCTAGGGTCAACAAACAAATTTTTTTTTTCAAACGCAAGCTTATGTATGATTCTTAATATTGAACTTACCTTCTTTCATGTTATAAATTAAGATTTCATAACTTATTTTTAAATGCTTTCAGGAAATTTTGTGTTCGAATTATCACTTTTCTCCAACTGTGACAATTCAAGATAGATATCCTACTTTATATGAAAGGTTGGATAAAGAGATGAAGCACTCCAAAGTGCAAAACTTTGATATAGTTCATTAGGTAAGACATTAAGAAATCCATAAGAATTTGAAAGAATTTGAATATAGTTATCGTTCTTTATAAGCTTTCTTCTTTCTTTCTTTCATTTGTTTTAAACAACTATTTCAATTTCATGATCTATTATTATATGCAGATATTTTTTCCGGTTGCATCTTCATCACATTACTACCTGCTTTGTGCGAATTTTCTGAGCAAGACTCTCGACGTGATTGACAACAGATAATTGGAATATAAAAATTCTTTTTGGCACAAACACAACAACAAACCGAAGAATTTGGTAATATCTATCTGTCTCATTTACTTGTGCTTAGAATCAGATGTTCTAAACATTTATTTCAATGTTCTAAATCTTAAATCACATGTACTAAAATTATACTCATATGTTCTAAATCAGATGCTTTAAAAAAAATTTCATGTTCCAAATAGTACTTATGCTCTTAACATGTTTACTTATACATTCTTAATTTTTACTCAAATTTTTGGAATTATACTCTGTATGTCATTTTCTAGTACTTATTTTAATGTTTAATTTTTAGTTGAGGGTTTTTGCCATGTTCTTGTCAACCAAGAGATTAAAATGCAATCAAGAGGTTTCTAGTTTCAAAACTAGGACATTAAAAATGAGTTGGAGGACCAATGATAACACTGATGATTGCGGCGTGTTTTGCTTAAACACATGGAAATATATCATGGTGAGAAAGATACCAAGTGGGATAGCGGATTAAAATTGAATGATGTAAGTTTGTTTTATTGTATTACTCATGTTCATATGTTCTAAATTTTTATAAATATGTTCTAAATGTTTATACATATGTTCTAAATTTAAACTCATAAGTTCCAAATTGTATAATGTAAGTAGCAGATTAAATTGAATCATGTAAGTTGTGTAAATCTATTTTTTTTTTTAATAATGATGTAAAAAGTGGGATAGCGGATACCAAAGTCTAATGATTTTATCTTATTATATTGCAAATCGATCAAATGGAGAAATTGAGGGTGGATTTTTGTGCTAAAATATTATCACAGAAGGAAAATGAGCTACATCATGAGATAACTTCAAGATCACGGAAATGGGCGAAAGAAAATATTTTGTAATATAATTTTAGAAATAGCATGTAGAATTTTATATAGTATAATTATACTTTAAATTATAAGCCTTCACTCGAAAACTATTTTTCTAAAAGGTTGTATTCGAATATATAAGTTTGTCTTGTCTCTCTTGTGATCTAATTCATTGTTATGCAAGAATATAAAAATACAATTTATTACTTCCTCTGTTTCTTTTTAGTTGACACGTTTCTTTAGTCACATTTTCCAAAGCACAAATTAAATCATTAATATCTTTAATTATCGATAAGCAAAAATTATAAAAAGTTGATATTATGAAAATATACATTATGACGAATATAACAAGATCCCACTTGACTATATTTATCCTTGCATATAAATCACAAAACATGGTCAAAGGAAGGTGTGTGAATAGTGCTAAAGTCAAAACGTGTCAACTAATAAAAAACGGAGGTAGTATTTATTAATACTCATATGTTCTAAATTTTTACTCATATGTTCAAAATATTAATGCTAAAATATTACTCATGTATTCAAGAGCTAAGAATTTAAGTGATAAATTTTAATCATATGGTCTAAATTAAAATTTTGAAATCACATCGGAAACATACAACACACATGATTACTAATTGTAACTCATGTTCTAAATTTTTAGTCATATGTTCTAAATTTTTAGTCATATGTTCCAAATTTTACCCATATGCTCTAAATATTATTGTCAAAATATTACTCATGTATTCAAGAACTAAGAAATTAAGTGATCAATTTTATCATATGGTCTAAATTAAAATTTTGAAATCGCATCGGAAACATACAACACATGATTACTAATTATAACTCATATGTTCTAAATTTTTAGTCATATGTTCTGAATTTTTAGTCATATGTTCCAAATTTTTACCCATATGCTCTAAATATTGATGTCAAAATATTACTCACGTATTCAAGATTTAATAATTTAAGTGATATATTTTAATTATATGGTCTAAATTAAAATTTTGAAATCTCATCGGAAACATAAAACACACATGATTACTAATTATAACCCATATGTTCTAAATTTTTAGTCATATGTTCTAAATTTTAATACATATGTTCTAAATTAAACTCACAAGTTCCAAACTGTTATTCAATACACAAATTTAAAAAAATGTTCTAAAATCATTAAGTATCATCTAACTTTCTTAGGACAATTTCGAATATCATGGTGACTCAATTCCCCACAATTTTTGTATAATCTCTTCTTTTTCTGGTTTTGTTCTACTGCCTTTTCTTTATCCCCCTTTAGCCTTTTCCCACTTCCAGATCTTGTTTCAACATTTGAAGTCTCTACAAATCTTTTTTCAAAATTTGAAGTTTCTACAGATCTTGTTTCATCATTTGATAAATGAACTCCAGTGCCTTTCGAAATTTTTGGAGGTTTGATAGATATTTCAGTTGGAACACTAGCTCCAATTAATAGTTCTATGTCTTTTTCTTTGTTAGTAGCATTCCTTTCACCATTACTTCTTGTATTCCTCTTAGCTTCCAAATTCAGCCTCAATCCTCGAAGATTAATCACAAGGTCTTTGATATCTTTATCGTCACCCTCTGCCAAACTAACACAATTATGTATCTCTGACCACAACTCATTCAACAACTTTTTCTTGTCGATTATATTGGTACATTGTTCCAACAGATTTCCTCCTAGGTTAAATATTGGCCTTTTCATTACCATAGTAGTCCATATGTTTAGAACATACTGCTCAAGAATAATTTCAAACTGTTTCGCTTTCCAAAACCAAACCATGTGCCTGCATGGAATGCCTTGCCTATAAAACAACTTGCAAGAACATGTTGTCTCTTGGTTAGTTAGATTAAACACAACATCAAATGTTCTACTCTGACCCCCTTCACTTACTTTTGCAATTTCCAATCCATTTTCTCTCTTAAACTCTTCACACCCACAAGAAAAACAAGCCATTTCTATCTCATATTGGAAATCATAAGAAAACAGAAATAGTGTATATGGTTGAGGCATACTTTTCTATCCCTAGTGGTGTCTTGCACTCTGGGTATTTGTTTGGAATCATTGTCATTTTGACCTTAAGCATGTCTTTGGGCATCAATTGCAGCTTCATATCTCATGTAAAACTCAACAAGTGACACGTGAGGATTGATAAAGGAGCAAAAAAAGTTATTTTCACTTCTGATCTTGATGTGGTACGCATTATTCCTCCCAGGAACACATCTTTGAAATATGCCGGAATCCACTTATACCTTATCTCGTACATATAACACAACCACTCATTTCCTTCCAATTGAAACTCAACCATCACCTTATTCCACCTTTCTTCAAACTCAGCAGGCTCAATTTCAAGATGCCAAACACAGGAACATATTTTTTTTCAGGAGTCTTGTTTCCTCCTTTGTAAAAATAAAGTAAAATCGTTAAAAAAATATAAAAAGTCATGAGTACCAATTTCTTAGGAAAGAAAGAAGCCCTAAACTAAGTAATTCACCATTTTACCCCATTAACTTAGGGATTCAGGTCAATCAATTCGGGTTAAAATCAGGTCGTGTCACTTTGAGTTTCGGGTCATTTCGGGTCGGGTCAAGTTCAAATTATGGTCAATTTCGGGTCAGGTCACTTCAGGTTATCGGGTCATGTTCGGGACGGGTTCGGGTCGGGTCGGGTTAGTTCGGGTTTGGGTCATTTTCGGGTCAATGGTTTCGGGTCAACTTTCGGGTTACGGGTCAGGTCATTCGGGTCGGGTCAGGATTGCCAGGTCTATGCTAGGGGATGTTTCTCGTGTTTATTTGGAGCCCCAGGATTTGTATTTTTAATTTGTGGAATAATGCATATGTTTATCACGAACTGTTTGATCAAGTAACATAATTAATTATCTAGGTCAAATAATAGGAAGTGGTATTCTTCGTTTTGTCATTTAAAGTTATTAAGATGATAAGCTTTGCATGACATTGATTTCGTAGCATAAATAGCGTGTTCAAATCTGTAAATAGAGAGAAGTGGGGATGTCTTTGCTTTTTAGCCCCCAGTTTGAGGCAAAGAGCGAAAAAAATTATACTATTTTTTTTTTCAAGTATTTTAGTTGCCAATGGGAGAGATCATCCCGACTTAACCCCTAATAAAGAAATGAACAAAAAAAGACAGATTTTCATAAAAAGTAAGGGGATCTACCTTTCCCATAGAAGAAAAAAAAGAGAAATAGACATACTTTAAAAAGGCAAGGATTATTGGCTTAATATTTGAATCATCATGACGACTTTGCAGTAAGGTATACGCGTGATAGCGATAACGATCATTTTTTCATGTAGCGATCATGTTCAATTAATGTTCCTCGCTTCGAGAGGATGACAATATCCCACGCAGGCGGACATATTAGTTGCTCATGATAAGTGAGAAGACCAATGCTCAAGAGTTGTAAAAGACATCTAAAGTTGACGTCGAGGCTGTCGATATATCATGTCAATTTACTATATTAACTCGTTTTCTCTCTAGGCAATGTATATAGAACTTGAATCACCTTTGTAATAAATAGCCCAATTATTACAAGAAAATAAAATGTTTTTTCTTTGGAAAATTTGTCAAGAATAAGCAAACCTTTGCTCGATCTTCCCAAAATAAGCAAACCTTTTGATTAACCCAGAGTAAGCTGACCTTTATGGGGTATTTTCTCAAAATAAGTCATGACCGGTTTCTTTTAAGTGTAACCGGTTGTTTGTTGCTTATGCCACATGTCATTGTATGGTTGGCCAATTTTTAAAAATTTAATTAAAATGTATTATTTTAATTAATTTTTAAAATTTTGTAAAAATTTTTTTTTTTTTAAAAAAAAAACACTTTTTCAAGATAAAAAAATACCCTTAATTTTTTAGATACCCCCGGGGATGTGGTTTGTTCGGTGGCTGGCGGGGATGGGGGTGGAGCGCTGGTATGCGGTGGGTTTTTTTGGTTTTTTAAATACAATTTAATTAATCATCAAATATAAAATAAGAAAAAAAATTAATTAGAATTAGGAAAAAAATGACTTATTTGGTAGGTTGTAGGTCATCTGACTTATTTAAAGAAAATACCCAATAAAGGTTAACTTACTTTGGGTTAATCAAAAGGTTTTCTTATTTTGGGAAGACCGAGCAAGTGTTTGCTTATTTTTAACAAATTTTCCTCGTTTTTTTAAAGTGATAGGGATCTCATTTTTCTTGGCAAAGGATATGGAATACATAGAATTTATTTTGATTTGATTGTTTTACTAAAATGATGTAATCAAGCCAATGGCTATCAAATCATCCAAATTATTTGTTTTTTTACATGATTTTGTAATCATTTACTCAACACTTCATGTATTTTATGTATGCGCATAACTACTCAATAGTAGGTTCATATGTTCAAAAGGCCTAAAGTGGGCCATATTTTCTTAGAATGATGATTTTGGTATATGGTTATGGCCTACCTCAAGGAGGACCTTTATAGGGTTGCAATGTGGCTAGGCTCAAGGTTATGAAAAACGGACAGGCTCAAGTATACTCAATCCCTTACTTTTGGTTCTTCTCAAATTAAAACATTTCTATTTTGTGTGACAACTCCTACATTAGGTGCCTTTTTCTTATCTTCCCTCTCTTTTTTTTCTCCTTTTTGACAAGCTTGGTTTTGGGTTTAGAACGATTTTTTTTCTTTCTTTTGCATTAGATCTTTCCTTTTGGGTTTAGACTAACTTTGTGTCCCCCTCTTATCGTTTCCCAAAATTTTTCATTTCTATCTCTTTGCACCATTCCCATCCCAAGGTTTAGAATAATGTAGGTTGAATAAGTAAGGCTCAATTGACGAAGCTCAAAAGGGCTAACAAAAGACGGATTGTTCTAAGGTTATTAACATGGGATTATCTGCGTGGAGTTTCAAGTTGCCTCTTGTGTTGGTGTAGTCATCATATCTCTTTTTAGTGGGCCAACAGACGGGCCTCTTTTGATCCAATACATCTTGTAAGCCAAAGCTCATCAAGATTCTTAAAGTGTTGAGTATGTAGGCCTTTTTTGATATTGCCTATTTGCATGTATATGTTTTATTCAATTCGAGATAATAACAACAAAGAGATGGATAAGAGAACAAGATATATTCATTAATTAATGAGATTACATAATAAGTAGATTCGACAGCATGAATCTCTTAGTCCATCATAAAGAAAATAAAATAAACAAAACAAGACCTTGGGTACTACATCTTGAATTGTTGACAACTTCTTGAGATTGCTTCTTCGAGCTTTGTCCGTTTCCAGCGTAGGTGAAATCCTCCCTTAAAATCTAATCCATCTATATGATTCATGGTTTCATTTATCAAGTCCCTTTCAATTAATGTTCCCACAGTATAGACTTTTTGAAATATGTCTAAATTAAACCAAGGTATTGTAAATGGCACTTGTATGGTGGAGACATATTGTCTATGAAATTTGGGACAAGTTCATGATCCGGAGGTCTTTCTGAAAGAAAAGCAACCTTTGATCGCCACCTGGAAAAGAAGTCCATAAAGCCTTCTTCTTCCCCTTGCTTAAGCAATTCAAAATCGCGCAAGGTAGTTGTGAACTCGATGTTGTCTCCATATTGGGCTAAAAACGCTTTTACAACATCACTCCAACTGGAAGTTTGTTTTGAATTGAGGTTATAAAACCATTATCTAGCAATTGGGTCCAATGAAAGAGGAAAAGTACATGCATATAAGCTATATGCTCAACCCCTTTTAATGCCATAATACCAATAAAGCTCATTAAGTGAGTCCTAAGATTGTCTGTAACCTTAAAGGTTGGTAAATCCGTAGTCAATAACTTTTCTGGGAGAGTCTTGCCACTAGGTTGTGGTGCAAGCTCATAATTGGAGTACTTATTCCCTGAGCTAGCTCGAAGGACAAGTTTCTCCAAGGCCTCTACTCTGTCGGCTCTTGCTTTTTCTTGCAGAATGTTTTCTTTTTCTTTCTCTGCTTTTATTTTAGCCTGATCTGCTTTTTTATGAGCCTTCCTTTGGGCTTCTTCTTCTCGTAGGGCCTTTAGGTTTTGGAGTTCCTCTCTAAGATTCTCCAATGCTACTTTGTCACCCATGATTGGACTAGTATGTGAATGTGGTATATGACCTAGTAATGTGTATCACGAGAAATTGAGCGCGTTCACTTAAACCTTTTCTGCCAAGCATTTAAACAATGAATTAAAGTCAAAATGATTGTTTTATTTCTTTTTTTAATCCTTGTAATACAAATTCCCTATAAGCAAGTTTATTGATAAAAATGTCAAAAAAATTGACAAACAATCATTAATGGAATGTCATGATTTGTTTTGACTTCAATAAGGTAATCATCTAAGGATTTTACTTGAAGTGAATTGTTTTCGAAAAAGGGAGAAGAGAAAGAAAGGGAAAGTTGAATTGACATGCTCATCAAATTTTTAGAAATATTAGTCAACCTTAGTACACTCCTTAAAATGATCAATATACTAGAAATATGGTATTTATTGATCATTTAGATTACAATAGAGATCTTTATCGTTTTTTTTATTATTATGATTCTCATATTGCTCATCTTTAAAGGATAGTATATTACTATTTGCTTAAAAAAAATGATGGCCTCCGAATTTAAAATCCAAGAAATAATTAAATCATTTTCTCGGTTTTATCATTTATTATCTTCTCTTTCTATTTTTTGTTTAGGATAATAACCTTTTTGTATCACACTCTTCTCTCTCTCTCTCTCTTTTTTTTTTTTTTTTTTTTTTTTTTTTTTTTTTTGAGAGGCAATCATCCCAAGTAAGGTTCTCGAGTTTTTCTTTTTAAACCATAGAAGAGGTAAATAAATTATGCTCTTAAGTCAAGATTGACTAATTACAACTAAAAGATGACGACTATAAATAGGCATGTTTAAGAATGGGAATATTGATGACGCCTTATCAAGACATGCGAACTTCTAATGACGAATCTTACGAGAAGTAGTGTCATTAGTTCGATTATAAAGTACGTAAATGAATCATCATAATCAAAAACAGTATCGCGCGCAATTTTCCGTTTTACACTAAGGTGGAAAGTGCAACTTCGAGAGTAGCGCCTGCCACACGTGTTTTTTTTTTTGAAATGCATAAAGAACGATAAAAGACTTTTTTTTTTTTTAAAAAAAAACGAATAGAAGAACAATAAAAAAAAAACAGCTAAGTTAGACAACATTGTTAGCCAAAGAGATATTATTAGCACCTACTTAACGATTAACCTTGAAATGGTAATATTGTTTTCTTCGTATAACATTTCTTGTAACAAGTCAAAGTCAACGCTGAACAATGGGCGCCCGCAAGACATAGAGTTGCGCGTGCCACCTGGTAGGTTCGACTTTTTTTTTATTATTTTTTTTGTCGAACCACATTTTTTGCAAATTTTTTTTAATATCTCTTGGTAAAAAGTTGGAATTAATTAGATTAGACACGAAACACATAATAAGAACATATTCATGTAGACACATAAGCACATAAAAAGGAACCGTCAAAGCATACAATACTATTCTAAGGTCAAGGCTTGGGTCCAAAGGTACCATATCTTAAGGGACGATGCACGAATCAATCACTCAACGTGTTGACCCATGACATACCCCTCCCAACATTTTGTTGGCGATATGGGTGGGATGATTGTTATTAATTTCGGGATAAAAGCCTAGTGTTGGCAACCCCTATTCAATGAGCCAATCCTCAATGGTTAAAGTGTGCTATGATTATGCATGATGCAATGTTGCTTGTTTTGGCTTTTACTTTTTTGAAAAGGAAGATATTATGCGTTCAAGTCTTGGACTCTAACTAGAGATTATCCAAGTTAGTTCTCGTTACAATCCATAGGTAACCTAGTGTTGGAAACCTTGAACCATAACTACGAACTAATCTTGTAACCTCTAAGTCCCCAGTGGAGTCGCCACTGTAAAGAGGGTGTGTCCATCGTAGGGGATCTGACGTGTGGTAATCTAGGTCATTGAAATCTAAAGTGTTGTTTCAATGAATACTACAAGAAGGGGGGGGGGGGTTGAATTGTAGTATTAGAGTTTAGCCAAACTGTTTGCGGTATAAAAACTAAGTAAGCTAAAGGAATAGAAAGATAAACTGAAGGAACTAAAAGATGCAAGAGAGATTTTTACGTGGAAAACTCCTTGGCCCTTACAAGGATAAAAACCACGACCACTTGGCATTTTGGGAAAAGAATCTTCACTAGAATAGGGAAAATGGTCCTATTACAAACTAAAGACTCAAACTTCAAGTTCCTCAACGAACTTGAAACCCCGAGGAACAAGTCACCTAACTTGTTCTCTTTTCTTTCTCTCTCTTCTCTTTCTCTTCTCTTTCTCACTTCTCTATCTCTTCTCTTTCTCTTCTCTTTCTCACTTCTTTTTCTCACATACAGAAATTCACTCAAACTTTCCCATTCCCCAAATTACAACTCGAAAAATAAATACCTCTAGTATAAGAACATAAAAACACTCAATATCACTGATGTGGAACTGACACTTAACTCGAATTAAAGCTTGAAAACTTATGTGAGTAAAGGTGTGTTTTTCCAACTAATTTCAAAGACTATTTATAGATCAAATTCGTTTAGGAAAAACTTCTTTGTGCAGCAAATCCACTACGCCACTACTCCAACCCACTAAGAAGATCATGTTCCAAAAATCAAGGAAACATGAACTCCTCAATGTGCAAGACCATGACTTGAAGAAAATCATGGAGGAGTAGGCCGCAAGTTATTAGAAAACGTGGGAGATTTTATTTTCAGAAGATATTTTCGAAAAACAGAAATAAAATAAAATCCCTTTTAATTTGGAAAAAGATAAACGTTTAGAAAGCAACAGTTTTCCTAAAAATTAGCATGCACAATTTTATCTTTTGGACCAATTCCACACAGAATTTTCGAGTGCAACTTAATATCTCATACTTACATAAATCCTAAAATATATTTAGTCTTCATGTCTTTGGATGAAGCTTCTACTCCGATGCTTCCTGTTCCTTGGAAGGAACTTCACTTCTCTGATGAAGCTTCTGCTCTGAAGCTTCTGTTCCGTAAGGGGAACCTTCTCTTCTCAAGTCTTCATTTCTGAAGCACCAGTTCCTGCAAAGGAACTCTTCTTTATGGATAGCTCTGCTTCTGGCCTTCTTGTTCCTCATGGTATCTTTAC
Source organism: Chenopodium album (assembly GCF_948465745.1). NCBI lineage: Eukaryota > Viridiplantae > Streptophyta > Magnoliopsida > Caryophyllales > Amaranthaceae > Chenopodium > Chenopodium album. The sequence goes on from NC_137847.1 coordinate 20,059,324, forward strand.
AAGACACTTAATTCTCCTGGTCTTTGCAACTGAGTACACACTTAAACAATCAAGCACTTATTAGTTTGTAAGTAAGTGAGGTTGTGTCATCATCAAAATCATTAAGTCCAACAATATTCCCCCTTTTTTATGATGACAAACAAACCAAACTTACTTACAAGGAAACAAAGATAATCCAACTTATTCTTAAAGAAAAGAAAATACAAAAACAAAGTACAATGTAGAAAGGGAACTAATACTAAGAAATAAAAACTATACTTAAATAAATAACTTAAGGAAAAACTGAAAAACTTGAAAAACTTGTATATACATTATACCTGCTTGTAGAGAGTAGGCAGCTTGTGAAGATTTCGAACAGAGACCATAGAATGATTAAATTTCCTTGATAGTTTGCATCTTTTCCCCCTTTTGGAATTATCGAAAACCAACATACAAGCATATAGTATACCATAACACAGCACCATCTAGTGGTTTAGTGTTAAGACAAGAAGCATGCATAGAGAGAAAACATTCACAAAGCATATAGGCGGAATAAACATAGGTATTAATCATCCAAAACCGATTTAAAACATCGGCCAAATGTACCAAATTTGCAAGTTTACCAAAAGAAATTAAAAAGTGCCCAAAATATTACAGACCAAATTAAAAATTATTTCCCAAAAACAGATAAAATATAAGTTTCATCAACATAAAGAGGCTGCAAGGAAAGATAGGTTAAGAAGCAATGCTCTGGTCATCATCAACAGCAAGATCCTCCAGTTTCTTGCTGATTTGAGACACTATGTCCTTGACAATGGACTGTCTCCCGTGTTTAGTGCTTGAGACCAGCGTCTTGACATCAGCATTTAGAGTGAGCATACTCTTCTTCAATTCCTCCATCTGCAACTTTGACTGCTCTTGTTCCTTCAGCACCTTAAGGAGCGTATCCTTCAGCTCCTTCACATCTTCGTTGGGAACCTTTGGAGGGGAACTGAAAGCTGCAAAACCTGTTCCTGCAGATGCATACTTGCCCAAAATAGGATAGCTTATGACTTTCTGCAAATCCTCCTGTACCCTAGATATATCAATGCAAATGGGTGCAGAGGTCTCCTTTTTCTTCATCAACCTCAAGCTCTTCCTTTTCTTCCTTCCCCCTATTTCAGTGACCTCCTCAACTATCTTTTCCTCTTCCTCTTCCTGAATATCCTGCACCACTCCCTCAACTATCCCCGTAGCCCTCTCTTCTTTCCCCTCAGATGGTGCTCCTACTTCCTTTGGCCTTTTCTCCTTTTCCTCCAGCACAACTTCAAAACATCCATCCACAACCTTCATCTTATGGTTTTCACGAAAAATAGGCTGCATGTATTCGGTGTTTTTGAGAGGCAGGGTTTCTTTATCAGCAAAGGAGATACCAAAACTTTCGAACACATAGGTAAGTAGGTTTCCATATCCCACCTTCCATCCTTTTGGAACACAGTGGGAAAGGTGTTAGATCATGATGGAGGGAAAGTTGATTTGGATCTTTTTGGCTAGGCAATAAATCAAGACAAAATCAAGCTTGTTGGCACTGTCTCTCTTTTGAGAACAAGGGATTATATCATTGAAAACAAACTTTAGCAGGATTTTGTTAAGAGGGGTTAGGACATTGTGATTTATGTAGGTTTCCTCTGGGTCACCGCCTAGAAACTCCACTATTTCATCAATATTGGCATCAGGAAGAGGGTTTCTTATCACATTACTTTTAAAATATATATCATACCCAGTATCAGGAACATCAAACAACTCAGCCAAGTACATCGCATCAAACTCAATTTCTTTTTCATACACACAACAACGAATAGTACCTTTAGAGTACTTGAAACTTTTGCAAAAATCCTTCATAGCATCAACATACAAACTCCGATTGAAGCATTCACTCAACAAATTCACCTAATTTTGAGACTCAATCAAATCAAGCAATTCATAAAGCTTAACAGACTTACACCAACGGAGATTAATATCCAAACTTGTCACAAAGTGATCCCCAATTTTCTCTTGCTTTTTCATGGCTGCTGGCTTGTCCCGGTAATTGACCCCTAGTTCCGGAGCACTTTCTTCTTCATCTTGCATGTCATCAGACTTCCTTTTGCGAGAAGACTGAGATTCGGTAGTCGATTTGACTTTTGGAGGCTTTTGAACTTCTATGGGAGTGATTTCCGGTGGAATTTCCATGGTAATGTCTGGGATAGGGTTTGTGTTTGAGTCGGCTTCAATTTGGGTTTTTGGAGAGGTAGACATTGGAGAGTAGTTTTGATCGGAGTGATGAGAGAGAAGGTAATTTTTGTGTGGTGTAAATTTTTGTGAGGCTGACATGTTTTATGGTGGAGGTAAATTTGTGAAGTGAGGTGTCGTTTGGGAGGTGAGGTGAATTAAGTTGTTTTGACACTCATATTTATTGCTTAGGGAAACGCAAACCGTGTTTTAAGAGAGTAATGTGAGTGGGCTACTTTTGAACAAAAGATAATGATGAATATTTGATGCATTCATCCGAATTTTGTGTTTAGATAAAAAGAATTTGGAATTTTGAAAAATAGATAAACACAATAATTTTATCTCTTGAATTTAATCAGTAAATACCACTTGCAAATGCAACTTGATACACGGAACAATTCAACAAGGCTCATGCAACCAATTTTGGACTTTCATATTCTATGCCTTTCAAAATTACATGCCTTTAACAAATGTTACTCCTGCTCACAATCTGTCTTAACTATGTAATTAAACATATAACACTTGTGCACAGTATACCATGATTAAGCATGTCAGTTTGAGTTTCATACCTAAGGGAACTTGATGCATTTTTCTTAGTATAACTTAATCATCCCAAGTTTCATTCTCATCTTCTCATGCCTTTCTCTATTCAAGGGTTTTGTTAAAATATCTGCAATTTGATTATCAGTTTGGCAGAAATCTAATATAATCAAACCCTTTTCAACATTATCCTTAAGGAAATGATGCCTTATATGAATATTCTTGGCTCTTGAATGATGGACTGGATCTTTAGATATGCAAATTGCACTAGTGTTATCACAACAGATAGTAATGCAATTAAATGTCTTAGTCGTAGTAGTGTCGGCATAGGAGAAGACGATTCCTAGCCTTTCGATTGAATCGATCGTTCCACCAGAAATATCCGCAAAAAGTCCTCAAAATCATCCAATTTGCTTGTAGATCCTTCTTGTGGACAGGAAAAGATGGGATCTCTAAGAGAGCTTTGGTTTCTTAGAGAAACCAGCCTGACCAGTCCAGAGAAAGACCCTACAACCGAACCTGCACTCAGGAATAGTAATGCTTTGAAAAAGGCGTGATTCATTTAATACCAAAGTCACGCAACTGTTGTTTGATCCAAAGGACTTGAGAGCAACAAGCAGCTGCTGCTACATACTCAGCCTCTATAGTCGACAATGCAACAGTATTTTGTTTCTTAGAACCCCAAGAAACTAGACAAGAGCCAAGGAACTGAACCATACCTGAGGTGCTTTTTTTGTTGACTAAGTCAGAATCTGTGAATCCTCTAAGCATTAAGTCATCACTTCTAGGGTAGAATAGACACAGGTCATCTGTTCCTTTGAGGTATCTCAAAATTCTCTTAACAGCCGTTAGATGTGATTCTTTAGGATTAGACTGAAATCTAGCACACAATCCAACACTAAAAGAAATGTCAGGCCTACTGGCTGTTAGATATAGCAATGAACCAATCATACCTCGGTAAGTGGTTTGATCCACACTTGTTCCTTGTGGATCCTCATCAAGTCTTGTTGCTGTTCCCATAGGTGTGTGATTTGTCTTGGCATTTTCCATGTTGTACTTCTTTAGAAGTTCTTTGACATACTTCTGTTGATGAATCATAATTCCTTCTATTGTTTGCTTTATTTGAAGTCCAAGGAAGAAATTTAATTTACCCATCATGCTCATTTCAAACTCACCACCCATTAGCTCAGCAAAGTACTTGCACAAACCATTGTTAGTAGCACCAAATATAATATCATCTACATAGATCTTTACAACTAACAAATCAGTTCCTCGAGATTTAAGAAAAAGAGTTTTATCTACTTTTCTTTTTTTGAAATCATTTTTCAGTAGGAACTTTAAAAGCCTTTCATACCAGGCTCTTGGAGCTTGTTTAAGCCCATAGAGAGCTTTATCAAGCTTAAAAACATGATTTGGAAATTTAGGATTTTCAAAACCAGGAGGTTGTTCAACAAATACCTCCTCTTTAAGAAACCATTAAGAAAAGCACATTTCACATCCATTTGATAGAGTTTGAAACCCATAAAAGAGGCAAAAGCTACTAGGATTCTAATAGCTTCTAATCTAGCTACAGGAGCAAAGGTTTCATTGAAATCAATACCTTCCTGTTGGTTGTAGCCCTTCACAACCAATCTGGCATTGTTCCTTACTATAGTGCCATGTTCATCAAGCTTGTTCCTGAACACCCATTTGAGCCCAATGACTTTCTTGTCCTTAGGCTTTGGCTTAAGGTGCCAAACTTTGTTCCTCTCGAACTCATTTAGTTCCTCTTGCATGGCCTCCCAAGGCTTCTTGATGATTTCAAGGCTCTAGGATGGACAAAAATGCATGGAACGCACAGAAGTTCCTCATCAGCGATCTTGTTTGAGTTCCTTTTCTTATGTCACTGATTATAACATCAGTTGGATGGGAACTTTTATATTTGAATGTCCTGGGTTGAAATTCCTTGGTAGGAACTCCAATTTGAGGAGCTTCTGGATTTGTTCCTTCTGCTTCTTCTGCTAGTTCCTCATTCGCCTGTTCATTTCGTTGAGGATTTCCTCATTCTCTTGATGATCCTCTTCTGGAGCAGGCTGCTTTTCTTTGGTTTGCTTCTGACTCTCTTCTTCATCCCTGTCTCTTATCAATCCAATTTCAAAATCATTATCGTCTTCTTGTTCCTGCACACTCACAAACTGGTTAACTTCATCAAAGATTCAGTGAATGCTTTCCTCAACACACATTGAACTTTTATTGTAAACTCTATAAGCTTTGCTATCAGAGGCATCCAAGAAATCTGGCCTCTTCACTTCTTTCATCAAATTTCCCTAGGTTTTTCTTACCATTGTTATGTACAAAGAACTTACAACCAAAGGCTCTAAGATGAGATATGCTTGGCTTCCTTCCCTTGAATAGTTCATAGGGAGTCTTCTTGATGATACTTCTGATTGTTACCCTGTTAAGGATGTAACATGCTGTATTCACGGCTTCAGCCCAGAAGTTCCTTGGCAATCCACTTGCAATCAGCATCGTTCTAGCCATTTCCTCAAGGGTTCGATTCTTCCTTTCTACAACTCCATTTTGTTGGGGAGTCCTTGGAGCTGAGAAATTATGATTCATGCCATTTTCCCTACAAAACTCATCGAATCTTGAGTTCTCAAATTCAGTTCCGTGATCTGATCTGAGATAGACTATGGAGTGACCACTGATTTTCTGTATTTTCTTGGCAAAAACAACAAACTCGTTAAAAGTTTCATCTTTACTGGCAAGAAAAATAACCCAAGTGAATCCGGAATAATCATCAACAATAACCAAAACATATTTCTTGCCACTCCTGCTTTGAATCCTCATGGGACCACACAAATCCATATGGATTAATTCCAAAGGCTTTGTAGTGCTCACCATTTTCTTCAATTTAAAAGATGAACGAACATGCTTGCCTTTCACACATGCATCACAAACTTTGTTCTGTAGGAACTTGATTATAGGAAGTCCCACAAATAGGTTCCTTGACCTTAGCTTGTCCAATAATGAAAAGTTAGCATGTCCAAAACGTTTATGCCATAGCAGGGGATCATCTTCAACAACACTCAGACATGTAAGGTTGTTCCTTGGGATTAAGTTGAGGTCAACTATATAAGTGTTCCCTCTTCTTTTTCCTTCTAGAACAACCTTTCCTTACTTGTTGTTGATGATGTTGCAAGAGTCAGAAGTAAAACTTACATAGTTTCCTTTATCACAAAACTGTGATATGCTGAGAAAATTGTGCATTAAGCCCTCGACCAGGAACACATTATCAATGGAATGAGATTTTGATCTTCCAATTTTGTCTTTTCCAATGATCTCGCCCTTCTAGTGAGAGGAATTTTGATTTATCACCTGTCATATGCTTTGAACACCCGCTGTCGAGATACCACGAGTTGTTCCCCCTCACTAGGACCTGCAAGAAAACTAAGCATTAGGATCAGGAACCCAGGTTTCCTTGGGTTCCTTAGACGTGGATGCAATATTAGTTTTCTTGACCCACACTTGTTTTACATTTCTTTTATCAGCTTCTTCTCTTATTCTACATTGACCATAGAGATGTGCAGTCTTACCACAAAAAGTGCATACCTTCATGCTAGGAAGCTCAACATATTTCTTTTGCTTACTTTTTCTCTTAGTCATGTACCAAGGCCTTCAGTTCGTTTTCCTTGAGCTTCAGCTATCCACTTAGGTATGACCTTTGGGTCAATACTTCTATCCTTTCTAGCATTTAGTTCCGATTCAAGTTGATCCTTTTGAGTTTTTAAAGTAGAGAGTTCATTTTTCAAAGTTTCAAAATCAACATTGAATTTAAGCAACTGATCGCTTGAGGAACTGCTAGAACTGATATCAGAATTCATGAGCTTATACTAAGTTAATTCAACATTCAGAAGAATACTTTCATTCTTGATTCTATCAGCTATCTCTGTTATGTGTTTATATTTAAAATCAAGCTCTCTTAATTTGCTTTGAGACTTTGCATAGGCTGTTTCCAACCAAGCACCATGTTCTTTGCAAACCTTAAGAGCTTTTTCACATTTGTTCAGTTTCACACAAGTATCTCTAAAGAATTCTTCTTCTTCTAGACATATATCTATTAGGACATCTTTAGAGAGAGTCTTAAGCTGTTTAGGATCAAGAAATACCTCTTTCTGGAGTTCCTCAAGGCAGGCCTCTTCTTCTGGTTGGTCATCCTCTTCTTCTTCACTGTCTGAGTCTCCCCAGGCTGCTATCATGGCCTTCCTTATGTCTGACTTTTGGTAGTTTGCTTTGCTGAATTTTTCTCTTCCTTATTCCTTAGCCTTGTCTTTTCCTTTATCATTTTCCCAGAGGGGACAGTCTCTGATAAAGTGATATGGGGATCACACTTGTGGCAGCTGTAGTCAGGTTTTGGATTTTAGATCTTTTTCCCTAAGTTCCTTGAGGTGCGGCCTTTCTTGAACATCTTCTTGAATTTTCGCACAATTAGGGCAGCCTCATCCTCGTCTACTTCTGAGTCTTCCTCCTCATCAGCCTTAAGAGCCAATCCCTTGTTCCTCATGGATTCGTGGTTGACTCTAAGGTGCAGCTCATGAGTCATGAGAGAACCTGCTAGTTGTTCAATGTTGAACTTGGTAAAGTCCTTAGTTTCCTGAAGGGCTGTCACCTTAGCTCTCCATTTCTCATCTTGTGGAAGACTTCTAAGAACCTTCCTAACCTGCTCATCTGTAGGAATCTGTCTACCAAGGAAAACCAACTCATTTATGATGTTAGTAAAACGGGTTAGCATCTCTTGGATGGTTTCCTTAGGTTGCATCTCAAATCTTTCATACTTTGACATAAGCAGATCGATTTTTGAGCGTTTAACCTCATTGGTTCCTTCATGAGTAATCTGCAGCAAATCCCAGATTTCCTTAGCGTTCTTGCACCCCATAACACGATTGTGTTCGTGAGGTCCAAGTCCACAATGGAGCAATTTCACAGCCATAGCATTGATTTCCATTTTATCAAAATCCTATTTCTCAAAGTCAGACATATGCTTAGGGATTACCTCATTTTAAGAGTTTGTTTTGGTGACTTCGAAATAACCAACCTCGATGACCCTCCAGACTTGGTAGTTCTCCGCCTTGATAAAGATTTCCATGCAGTTCTTCCAGTAGGTATAGAACTTGCCGTTGAACATAGGAGGCCTCTGAGTTGAGTATCCTTCCTCGAGCTTTTCATGAGTATTCATTTTCTCCAAGACCTTTCTTCTTCAGGGTTTCCTGATTTTTCTAGATGTTAGGCTCTGATACCAATTGTTGTTTCAATGAATACTACAAGAAGGGGGGTTGAATTGTAGTATTAGAGTTTAGCCAACTTTTTGGGGAATAAAAACTAAGTAAGCTAAAGGAACAGAAAGATAAACTGAAGGCACTAAAAGATGCAAGAGAGATTTTTACGTGGAAAACTCCTTGGCCCTAACAAGGAGAAAAACCACGACCACTTGGGATTTTGGGAAAAAAATCTTCACTAGAATAGGGCAAATGGTCCTATTACAAACTAAAGACTCAAACTTCAAGTTCCTCAACGAACTTGAAACCCCAAGGAACAAGTCACCCAACTTGTTACTCTTCTCTTCTCTTTCTCTTCTCTTTCTCACTTCTCTTTCTCTTCTCTTTGTCTTCTCTTTCTCACTTCTTTTTCTCACATACAGAAATTCACTCAAACTTTCCCATTCCCCAAATTAAAACTCGAAAAATAAATAGCTCCAGTATAAGAACATAAGAACACTCTATATCACTTATGTGGAACTGACACTTAACTAGTTTTAAAGCTTGAAAACTTATGTGAGTAAAGGTGTGTTTTTCCAACTGATTTCAGAGACTATTTATAGATCAAATTCGTTTAGGAAAAACTTCTTTGTGCAGCAAATCCACTACGCCACTACTCCAACCCACTAAGAAGATCATGTTCCTAAATCAAGGAAACATGAACTCCTCAATGTGCAAGACCATGACTTGAAGAAAATCATGGAGGAGTAGGCCGCAAGTTATTAGAAAACGTGGGAGATTTTATTTTCAGAATATATTTTCGAAAAACAGAAATAAAATAAAATCCCTTTTAATTTGGAAAAAGATAAACGTTTAGAAAGCAACAATTTTCCTAAAAATTAGCATGCACAATTTTATCTTTTGGACCAATTCCACACTGAATTGTCGAGTGCAACTTAATATCTCATACTTACATAAATCCTGAAATATATTTAGTCTCCATGTCTTTGGATGAAGCTGCTACTCCGATGCTTCCTGTTCCTTGGAAGGAACTTCTCTTATCTGATGAAGCTTCTGCTCTGAAGCTTCTCTTCTCAAGTCTTCATTTCTGAAGCACCAGTTCCTGCAAAGGAACTCTTCTTTATGGATAGCTCTGCTTCTGGCCTTCTTGTTTCTCATGGTATCTTTACAAGACACTTAATTCTCCTGGTCTTTGCAACTGAGTACACACTTAAACAATCAAGCACTTATTAGTTTGTAAGTAAGTGAGGTTGTGTCATCATCAAAATCATTAAGTCCAACATAAAGCACCACCAATCAAACAATTAAGAAAATCAAACTTATTCCTAGTATAGGAAAAATCCGAGTCAAACCACGAGGAATGAGGGGGAGAAAGCTATAGCCTATGGTCAAGCTACTTCGAAGAATAAGAGGTAAATTGAGGTGTAACTAAGGTTTAAATCGACTAAACAATCAAGAAAATCAATATGATAAACACTAGGGATTAAGGTTCCACATGCGAGCTCAATGATCATGCCAATCGATGAAGAACTCAATTGATTCTAACGTTGCAAAGGACAAACAATAGTTACAATAATAGAACTCAAGAGCTATCTCCCATAAGTCAAGCTAGGGTTCACTATTAATGACTAACAAGGAAAATCACAATCAAATTCAACCAATTAAAGCAATTCTTAAATCAAGGGTTCATGTCATTAAAAATTGCTATGCAATCTAGATTAGTCATCTAGTTTGATCACTCCTAATCAAATTAATCACAGGCACAACTATGTCAACCAATTTAATTGCAACAATTCAATCAACCAAGAATCATCAACTAGCAAAGATCATCAACCAAGCATGCTTCCCCTTCTCCCTAGCTACTAATCTACTCATAAAACATAATGAAACTTAAAAACAAAGCGAATTGAATCACAAATATCATCATTTCAAGCTTAATAAAAAAGAAGATCAAATCAATTAAACAAATTCTCAAACCAAAGATCAGCAATCAAATCAAACAATCAAGAATTAAAGGAAGAATCAAGCAAAAGTAAATTCAAGGGAAGAAATTTTCACTAATTTTCATTGATTAATGAAGAAATCCAAGCTTAATGAAGTAATTTGAAGTACAAATCAAGTAATCTAGTGTTTCTCTCTCTACTCAATCAGGAAAAATGTCTCAAGTACAAGTAAAAATGTCATCCCCCCAAAAAAGGAAAAGTCAAAAGGTATAAATAGTAAAACGAACATAAGGGGACGGAGGGCGGTGGTGCGTGTAAACAACAGCCCCGCGCGTGCGCATACAGGGGTCTGCGCGTACGCACAGGAGGGCATGCGCGAGCGCACCCCTGCTGTACTCTTGCGAGGCGCGCGACTCCTCTTGCTAGCTCGTAGCCCCTTGCGCGAAGTCTCGCTCCTAGCGCTCTCGTGCATCCTTATCGACGACGCTCTGGTGATGATGCCCGCAAGGAAAGAAACCTTGAAAAGTCCATTTTTGTGCGTTCATGATCAAGACATGCGATGATGGTGATGCACGAGAGCGCTATCACCAAGAATAGGAGCTTGCTTCTTATCTTGAACTCTAGCCAACCGAATGAGATGAGGTCTTGTCTTGAGCATCCAAAAGACTTGGAGAACCTTCCAAAGTAGATCCCGAGACCTGAACAAATCCTACAATAAAATAAAGTAAAACGAGTAAAGTTGAAAAGACGAAAATACCCTTATTTCACAAGAAAGCACAAAATAAGAGAAACGAAGAAACGAAAGCATAAATGAACGAAACTAAAGCATTATTTAAAGAGAAAACGTATAAAATAGAAGGAAAACGTCCTAAAATGATACCATATGAGTGCCATAAATGACACTCATCAAATTCCCCCAAGCTAAACTTTTGCTCGTCGTCGAGCAAAACAAAATCCAACCCAAGGGAAAATGATGACAATATTCAAGCAAAAAAGAAATAAGAAAACTAGAGAGGATAGGAATATTCACTAACTCACTTTCGTAGGAATCACGGTCAATTTTAGCTACCAAAGACAAGCCATTTAAACCCCTAGATCGCTCTAGAGGACGAGTAATGCTCTCGTAAGGGTTTCCTAAGAGATTGACCCATAATTCTAAAAGTAAAATGAGGGAAAGCACAAAAAGGAGAAAAAAGAAAGTTAAAACCAAAAGAAAGAAAAAAATGCTTTCATAATGGACCTTTGCAAGTAGACAAAACACAAGTAGATACCAAGTTTTCTAAACAAACAAGGGTAAACACGTTCCATGATATCCAAGGTTGATAGGAACATATGCATGCTAAGCATAGAGAACTAGAGACTTCATCCTCCCCCCTAGTCCCCTCCAAGACGGTCCTCGTTCTCCCCATAGGTTTCAAATTACCTCTTAGCTAGTGCCTCGTGATTCCTCGAAGGAACCAGAAAAAGATTCATTTTGAGGAATTATAGGGTTATCCCGACATCTCGACCATGCACTCTCTCTCTCCATAGCGTTGAAAAATATATCCCTCCACCGAATAAATGACCTAACATCTCTTGAATAATGCACAAAATTGCATAATGCACAAAATTGTTCAACACTTTATTGAATAATGCACAAAATTGCACTTTATTTCATGTCCTTTCCTTTTTCAACAATGGACGGCTTTTTATTTCAATCATCTTCATGTCTTTTTTATCAAGAAACAACACTTGATTTCCTTAGAACACAACTTGCATTTGAAACTTTCTTGTAAATACAATATATCCCAACTTTCAAAGTCTCAAAGAAAACCATCATTCAAATTGCTCATGTTCGTATACAATCAAAACAAAACCCAATCCTCACCAGCCAATGCTTCACTACCTAAGAGGGTCGGTAAACATAGGTCATAAGGTTTGTAATGAGGTATAAACTGGAGCGGGAAATAGGAAGCTCAAAATGGTTAGCAAGAAGGTATATGGAAAATAGAAAATCAAATATGTAACTAAATAAAAAGAAAACAAAGAAAAATGAGAATAGGTGCCCATATCCTTCCCTAAAGATGCTCGGTCACGGTCTTAGGAGCTAAAAGACAACGCAAGGACTAAGATATGCATAGTGGAGGATCCAAATAGGCACACAACAAGAATTATGAAGGCTAGAACAAAGTAAACCTCACAAGGGATGATAAAAATAGCAAATACCAACTAAAGGGCTTCAAATCCACCCATAGGGAGCAACTCCATCTTACCACTTTCCCGTGGACTAAGGGTTCAAACATCCTCTAAAACTCTTAACCGGGCCACCTTAGCATGCGCTATGTTAAGATCAACCGAGGATACTCTCAAACTGTGCGAACCATTGCCATTTAGGAAGGATAATATTTAAAAATGTAAGTCCAAACGGTACTAAGTCCAGAGCAAATGAAGAAACTAGAGCTTTGCCTCAAAATGAAAATCTCCTTATATATATATATACAGTTATAAACAGAAAAAGAAAAAGGGAAAAGAAAAGGAGAAAACAAAAACAATAGGTAAAATAAAAGGAAAATAGAAGAAAAAGAAAAAGAAAAGGAAAAAAAAGAAAAAGAAATAAAAGAAAGAAAATTAAGAAGGAAAAGAAAAACACAAGGAAGCAAGCCAAACACATTATATCCCAATCGACAAACAAATGGTCATTCGGCTATAGCGCCAATGACCCCAAACACACGAAGGTGTTAAAAGCAAGAAACCTCGAATCGTTCAACTCTTCCTAATCTTAGCCTAAACTATGCAAACAAAAGGAAGAGTTAAAAGAGTGAAAGTAGAAAGATCTCAAAAAACGATCCCGATATGAAAAAACAAGCACGATAACAAGAAATACGTTACCAAATTTCATGCGCCGAATGCTCCAATCAAGGACCTATAAAGTGATACATAAAGAAAAAGAAGGAGAAATATCTACACAAAAGAATGTTAGTAACTTCATGAGGAAATAAAAGAAAGAAATGAAAGAGAGACATCTAAACCAAATCAAAGAAAAGGGACACAAGGGATTCGGGAATGAGGAACAGTAGCAAAATCATCAAGATGTAGAAAGCATAGTACACAATAACCAAGCGAACAACCAACAATAGAAGGAAGCAAAGCAGATAATCCATCAACAAGAAGCCAAGATGAACCACATAGAACAACAGAGAAGCATGAGACAACAACCATCAACACTAGCAAAGAGAAGAGACCAAGAGTGAACCATAAAAGCAAAGGGAAAAAAGTGAAGCACAACAATACAACATATAATACCCCCAAGCTTGAAATAAACTACCCCCCAAACTCAAAACCTAATAGCAAATAGGCATAAAGATAACATCATAGAAAGCAAACAAGTAAGGGGGGATAGACAAGATGGAATCACTCAGCACTATGGTAAGGGGTAGAATGGGTACTCCCCTCACCGGTCTCCAAAACTACTTGACTAGAGCTAGCGTAATCACCCACCTCCATGGGAGCCTTGCCCCTCAACCTACCCTCTCTCCTAGCTCTATCCACCTCGAAAACGTGAGACCAATCATCCAAGATTGGCTCTCTTGACAAGCCCCACCTAACAAATGTCTCGGGATTTGGGAAGGGCAAAGGATTCGAAGGGTTATAAGTAAAATCGCATCCACCGGGCCGCTTATAATCATAAGTGGCCGGGGTGGTGTCAACAATAGCACTAGAGGGGTCATTAGGACCTTCCTAATAAGGGTAACAAAGACAAGGTCCTCGGGAGGGGTCATAAGGCTCCCATTGAGGGATAGGTCCTTGTTGGACTGGGAGGTACGGGTAGTTCAAGTACGGTTCAACCTCCCCCCTCCTAACATGAAAATTGTACACTTGACGAGCATGAAAATCATAACCATGAATAAAATCGTGCCCCAAAGGCATAGAATACAAAAAATTAGCAATAGAATCAATCTTGGCATGTAAAGTAGACAACTCAAGTGAAGAAGAAGAAGTAGAAGAAGGAATAGGTGTGTACCTCCCCGCTAAACCGGGGGCAAAGCTTGAAACTCAGCCAAAGGTGCAACATCGAAATTGGCTCATGAATGATTTGTCTTTTGCCGAAGAGAAGGATTAATCTTGCACTCCGGGGGTCTCCAAGTAAGAGTGTTCTTCTTTGTCCTTCGATCGGAGGCTTCCTTGCTTGGAATCACGAACCAATCCTTAAGACGAGAGACTTTCCGAATGAGAAGATCTTGCCTCTTTGTGCGCTTAAGAAACTTTTGATTTACAAGTGCATAGATATTGAGCTAGTGCAAAGGAGTCTTCTCACAAGGATCAACAATGGGCGGAAGGTCACAAAGAAAATTCTTGTAGGAGTCATCTAGGCAAAGAGTGAGAATAGAGACCATGCCTCCAAGTTGAATGCTACCCGAAAGCGAAACACTGTCTCTAATATCAAGAAAGCGATTGATCAAGTGTTGAGTGAAGTCGACTATCTCATGTTCTCTTTGCTCATGGTCAGCCATCAATAGCCAACACAACTCCTCTCGAGATATAGCACCCAAAGAATCTTTCGAACAAAGAGCATAGGTGAGAATGCGATTGAAGTATCGCATGGCCGGATGAATAATGGATGCGGCTTTTGAAGTTTGTGGCTCATACTTTCCTTCATTGGAGATGCGTCGCCACCATCTTAGCTCATCATATTCATGATCATCACTCATCTTTCCATTAGCCGGGTACACAAGGTGTTCTTCATCCACGGCGGTAGGAAATCGAAACTAAGCACCAAGTTGAGATTCCGAGATTCGATGATCATTGTTGAATAGTTGGAACGTTAATTTTCTCGAAGAATCTCCACTATCTTCTCTTATCACCTCAAGAGATGAAAGAAATTCAAATGTCAACCGAGCATAGGTGGACGCATTTAGATCTAAGAATTCCAAAAGCCCCAAATTCTTAGCAAGAAGTCGAACATCTTTATCAATCCCTAGCATTGTCGTTGTTGCTTGATCATAAAAACGAGTGGACTTTAGCTTTCTTTTTGTCAATTGAATGAATCTATCCTAATGGAGAACCTTTGAAAATTCAATGCCATATGTTTGAACCAGCTCAGGAGGAGGAGGGACAACATGCCGGGATTTGGTTGTGCTTGTTCGAGCCCTTTTCTTGCGACGGATAGGAGCCATCTACAAGAAGAAAGGCCAATCATAAGCAATTCATCATGAATTTGGTTCAAACAGACAAGTGCACAAGAAGTAATACAATCACCAAATTATCATAGAGAATTGCTCAAGAAATCCCCGGCAACGGCGCCATTTTGACGTGTGGTAATCTAGGTCGTTGAAATCTAAAGCACAACCAATCAAACAATTAAGAAAATCTAACTTATTCCTAGTGTAGGTTAAGTCCGAGTCGAACCACGAGGAATTAGGGGAGAATATTAGGGGAGAATGCTACAGCCTATGGTCAAGCTAGTTCGAAGAATGAGGGGTAAATTGAGGTGTAACTAAGGTTTCAATTAACTAAACAATCAAGAAAATCAATATGATAAACACTAGGGATTAAGGTTCAACATGCAAGCACAATGATCATGCCAATCGATGAAGAACTCAATTGATTCAAACGTTGCAAAGGACAAACAATAGTTGCAATTAATAGAACTCAAGAGCTATCTCCTATAAGTCAAGCTAGGGTTCACTATGAATGACTAACAAGGAAAATACAATCAAATTCAACCAATCATCTTGGTTGATCACTCCTAATCAAATTAATCACATGCACAACTGATGAGCGTCATTTAAGGCGCTCAATAGAGTAGTTTTTGATTCCTTTTTCTTTAGTTTCTCGCTTTATTTTCTTATAATCTTTCTAGTTTTCTTTTATTTCCCGTCTTTATAGCTCATTTTGGTTTTTCGTTTACTTTTATGAGTTTTTCATAATTTTTGTTCTTATTTAGCTATTTTAGTTTAATTTCTAATCTTTTTGCTTTATCTCTTAATTTTAGTTGAATTCTTGCAAGTGAAGTTTTGAAATCTTATTTGTCGCTCTCTTACGAATGTTTTCTCATTGATTTTAGGTCGGGAATGTGTAAATTTTTGAAGATCAAAGGTTGCCCTCCTCGCGGGCATCACCTTGAGAGCACCGACGATGGGGATGCACGAGAGCGCTAGGAGCAAAGGCTTTGCACAAGGATCTACGAGCGAGCAAGGGAAGCCGAGCACACGCAACACCACAGCAGGGGTGCGCGCGAGCATGCCCCTCTATGCGTGCGCGCAGACCCTACTGTGCGTGCGCACGGGGGGGGGGGGGGTGGTGGTGCGTGCGCACAGGCCTGCTCCGCCTTCCTTCGCTCGATTTATTATAAATAGCCTTAACTTTTCCTTTTTGGGGGGATGACGTTTTCACTTGTACTTGAGACTTATTTCCAGATTTAGTAGAGAGAGAAAGTAGAGTGAGAAACTTTACATTACTTGTTTTGTACTTCAAATTACATCTTTGAGCTTGGATTTCATCTTCAATCAATGAAAGTTTGTGAGAATTTCTTCCTTTGAATTTACTTTTGCTTGTTATTTCCTTTAATTCGTGAATGTTTGATTTGATTGTTGATCTTTGGTTTGAGAATTTGTTGAGTTTGATTTTCTCTTTGATTAAGCTTGAAATGATGATGTTTATAATTCAGATTGCTTTGTTTTTCAATTCCACCTTGATTAGTGAGTAGATTAGTAGCTAGGGAGAAGCGGAAGCATGCTTGATTGATGATTATAGCTAGTTGATGATTCTTGGTTGATTGAATTGTTGCAATTAAATTGGTTGACATAGTTGTGCATGTGATTAATTAGATTAGGAGTGATTAACCTATAAGATTAATCTAGATTGCATAGAAAATTTCAATGACATGAACCCTTGATTTGAGAATTGCTTTAATTGGTTGAATTTGATTGTGAATCTCCTTGTTAGTCATTCCTAGTGAACCCTAGCTTGGCTTATAGGAGATAGCTTTTGGATTCTATTAATTGCAACTATTATTTGTCCTTTGCTATGTTTGAATCAATCGAGTCATCCATAGATTAGCATAATCATTGAGCTAGCATGTGGAACCTATATCCCTAGTGTTTAGCATATTGATTTTCTTTGACTTGATTAGCTAGTTGATACTTTAGTTACAATTCAATTCATCTTACCTCTCATTCTTCGAAGTAGCTTGACCTTAGACTATAGCAATCTCTCTCTCATTCCTCGTGGTTCGACTCGGACTTGTCCTATACTAGGAATAAGTTTGATTTTCTTAATTGTTTGATTGGTGGTGCTTTAGTTTTCAACGACCTAGATTACCACACATTAAAATGGCGCCGTTGCCGAGGATGATCCGATTTTGTATAAGCGAGGAGTTGATGGTTTGCTCCGTTGTTGTATTCCAAGTGAAGAAGTGCCAAATGTCTTGAAGATGTGCCACTCGGATCCTAGTGGTGGTCACATGGGAGTTTCCAAAACTGCTTCAAAGATTCTCCAAAGTGGTTTATGGTGGCCGCATCTTTTCAAGGACACTTGGGGTTTTATCAAGCCTTGTGATAGATGCCAAAGGACCAAAAACATTTCAAAGAGGAATGAGATGCCTCAACAACCCATCCTTGAGTTGGAGGTTTTCGATGTATGGGGCATTGATTTCATTAGACCATTCCCTTCTTCCTGTTGAAGCCAATACATCCTTGTGGCGGTCGATTATGTTTCTAAACGGGTTGAGGCCATTGCCTCCCCTACAAATGACCACAAGGTGGTGATGAATCTATTAAAAAAGATCATCTTTTCGAGGTTCGGTGTGCCCAAGGCGGTAATAAGTGATAATGGATCGCATTGTACATAATGCTTTCCAAAGGTTGACGTTTCAGTCTTTCCTACCACCCTCAAACTAGTGGACAAGTTGAGGTGTCCAACCGTCAAACAAAGTTGATCCTTGAGAAGATGGTTGCTAGGAATAGGAAAGATTGGGCGGACAAGCTTGGTGATGCTTTATGGGAATATCGAACGGCTTTTAAGACTCCTATAGGCACCACTCCATACCGCCTTATTTATGTAAAATCTTGTCATCTTTCGGTGGATCTTGAGCACCGCGCTCATTGGGAAATCAAGAAAATCAACTTTGATTTAGCGAGTGCGGGAGAGCAAAGGTGGTTGGATCTTCATGAATTAGAAGAACTTAGGCTTGATGCTTATGATTGTGCAAGTACCTACAAAGCTCGATCTAAGGATGCTCATGACAAACTCATTGAGAAGAAGGAGTTTTGTGTAGGTGACAAAGTTATTCTTTATAATTCTAAGATGAAGTTGTTCCCCGGAAAGCTCATGTTAAGGTGGAGTGGTCCTTATTTGGTTCAAGGTGTCTTTCCTAGTGGTGTTGTGGAAATTTCTATGTTGGATTCATCATCTCCGTTCAAGGTTAATGGCCATTGACTCAAGAAGTACTTCGATGGTGCTTTTGTTGGCCTAGTTCAGAAAATGATTCTCCGTCAACCACCTTGATAGGTGGAGAACGTCGAGCTATGACGTTAAACAAGCGCTTCCTGGGAGGCAACCCGGTTTTCTAACCCTTTATTTTGATTTTTTATTCTTTTTATTTCTTTTATTTTTGAGAAATTTTCTTATCTTTCTTTGTTTTCTTGATTTTAGGTACCTTGGGATTAAGTTGATTAAGATTTCCGACAATTTTGGTGAATATTGAAAGTTTCAAGAGGTTGGAGTTGAATTAAGGTGAAGGAGAAATTGATATGCAAGTGCACTCTCATGCTTGTGCTCTTGTGATTTTTATTCATGAACAAGTGATTTTTGAAAAATTTGTGTGATTTTTGCTCTGCCCCCTCGTGGGTATCACTCGAGCATGATGCTCGAGAGCGTCGACGAGAGCGCGAGCACGAGCTTAGTGCGCGCAAGCCTTCCCCCCTAGCCGGCAGCAGGTGCGCACGCACAGCTGGGTGTGCACGCACGCACCAGCTGGGCAGCCTAGCCACCCTCATCTTCGTGGCAAATCAAAGCAGCCCCCCTAGTCTTTCTCTCCCCCCGATTCTTCCTCCCTTATTTCCTTTCATTATTTTTCTTCTTCCTCTTTACAAATCATCATAAAATCAATCAATTTTAACATCTTAATTACATCAATCACGAATTACAACAACAATTTAACAAACTCATTCATGAAAATCTGAAAATTTTCGAACTTATTTTCGAAAATTTGGGTGAAAATTTTGAATTCTTGGGTGTTTGAATTTGAGATTGGAACTTGAATCTTAGTGTTCTAATTGGTTTATAATCTTCATTTGTTCCATTTTCAAGAGTTTTAAGGCTTCATTGAGGTATGATTTCTCATTTTCTAGTCATCTTCTTCCTCATTTTTGAAGCTTGAAACCCTCGTTTAGGCTTTAATGGTAGAACTCCATTATTGGTTCTTTTTGCTTGTATTTTGTGATGAATGATGTTATTTGCTGATTCTTTGAAGCTTTTTCATGATGAAATTGTTTACCTTGACTGAGTTCTTGAAACCACCATTGTTGGTCATCTTTCTCTCTCATGGGTTTTGTTCATGGTAGCTTTATTTCTTTGATTATTCAATGTTTTTAGATTATTTTGCCTATGATGATTCATGATTTTGATCTTTCATGTCAAAATTTTTCCTTTGATCTTCTTATTTTTCATTGAATATTTCTATGGTTGCTTCTATATTCATGGCATTAGTTCTTTGTGACCAATTCTTGTTTTATTCATAATTGGATTATCTTTGTGCTTGAAAATTCTTCAGCAATTCTCTATGATTATTTGGTGATGATTCTATCTCTTATGCTCTTGTATGATTAAACCAATTTCTTGATGAATTGTTCATTCTTGGCTTTTCTTCTTTTAGATGACCCCTATTTATCGAAAGAAGCGGGCGAGAACAAGCACAAGTAAATCCCGGCATGTTGTTCCACCTCCTCCCGAGGTGGTTGAAACATATGGCATTGAATTCTCTAAAGAATACATTGGGATAGATTCATCTAATTGACAAAGAGGAAGCTTAAATCCACCCGGTTTTATGATTAAGCGACTACCAAATTGCTTGGAATTGATGAAGATGTTCGACTACTTGCCAAGAATATAGGTCTTTTGGAGTTCTTAGACTTGAATGCGCCCACTTATGCTAGGGTGACATATGAATTTATTTCGTCCCTTGAAGTGATTCGTGAAACTAATGGTGATTCTTCAAGTAAGTTGACTTTCCAATTGTTTAACAATGATCATCGGATTTTGGAGTCTCAACTTTGCTCATACCTCCGATTTCCTTAGGCCATCGATGAAGATCAGATTGTATATCCGGCCAATGTTAAGATGAGTAATGATCATGAGTATGATGAGCTCAAGTGGTGGCGGCGAATCTCAAATGAAGGGAAATATGAGCCTCAAACTTTAAAGGCCGCATCTATCATCCATCCGCCTATGAGATACTTCAATCGTATTCTCACCTATGCCCTATGTTCTAAAGACTCATTGGGAGCCATTTCCCGTGAGGAGTTATGTTGGCTTTGGATAGCCGATCACGAGCAAGGAGAGCTTGAGCTTGTTGATTTTATTCAACACTTGATCAACCGATTTCTTGATATTAGAGATGGCCTTTCACTCTCAGGGAGCATTCAAATTGGGGGCATGATCTCCATTCTTACCCTTTGCATTGATGATTCCTACAAGGATTTGCTTTGTGAACTTCCGCCAATAGTTGATCCTCGCGAGAAAACTCCTTCCCACTACCTCAACATTTATGCTCTTATCAACCAAAAGTTTATCGAGCATACCAAGAGACAATTACATTTAGAAGGTCTCTTGTGTTAAGGATTGGTTCTTAATCCCTAGCAAAGAAGCCACCGACCGTAAGACGAAGAAAAATTCCCTTACTTGGAGACCTCCAAGGTGCAATATTGATCCTTCTATTCGGCGAAAGACAAATCATACAAGAACCAATTCTAATGATGTTCTTTCAGCGGATTTTCAATCCTTGCCCCCGGTGGAACGGGGAGGTACTCCTATCCCTTCCTCTACTTCTTCTACTTCACATGAATTATCCACTTTGCATGCCAAGATAGATTACATTGCTAATGTCTTGTTTTTTATGCCTTTGGGGTGGGATTTCTCTCTTGGTTATGATTTCCATGCTAGTCAAGTGTATGATTTCCACGTTAGGAGGGGGGAGATTGAATCATACTTGAACTATCCGTACCTCCCGGTCCAACGAGGACCTATCCCTCAATGGGAACCTTTTAACCCATCCATTGGACCTAGACCTAGTTACCCACTTATTGGGAGGGTCCTCATATCCACCCTAGTGCTATTATTGGCACCACCCCGGCCACTTATGATTATAGGAGGCCCGGTAGGTGCGACTACACTTATGATCCCGCGAACCCGTTGCCTTTCCCAAACCCCGAGACTTTTGGTAGGTGGGGCTTGTCGGGCGAGCCGATCTTGGATGATTGGTGTCATTTCTTCGCGGTGGATCGTGCTAGGAGAGAGGGTAGGTTAAGGGGCAACGCCCCCATAGAGGTGAGTAAAATGGCTAGCTCGAGTCATGTAGTCTTGGAGACCGGTGAAGGGAGTACTCAAACTACCCCTTACCATAGTGATACCATCATGTATACCCCCCTTACTTGTTTGCTTTATATGTTGTTCTCTTTATGCCTATATGATTATTAGGATTTGAGTTTGGGGAGTAGTTCATTTCAAGCTTGGGGGTGATTTTTGTTGTTTGTGTGCTTCACCGTTCCCCCCTTCGCTTTTATGGTTCACTCTGGGTCTCTTTTGCTTGCTGGTGTTGATCGTTGTTTGTCTCATGCTTCTCTGATACTCTGTATGGCTGATGATATTTTCTTACTAATGGATTCTCTACTCCAGTTCCTGATATTGTTACTTGTTTCCCTAATTACTGTGTGATGTGTTTTTCTGCTTCTTGATGACTATGCTTCCTGATGACTGTTTGCTTTTTGCTTCCTGATATCGCTTCCTGATTCTGTTCCTGATGTTTCTGTTGCTATCCTGCATTACTGTATCCCTTTTGAGTACCTGTATCTCTTTTATTTCTTTCTTTTCTTTTATCATGAAGTTACTAACATTCTTTTCTGTAAATATTTCTTTTTCTTTTTCTTTATCCCTCACTCTTTAGGTTCCCGATGAGAGCATTCGACATTTGGAATTTGGTAACGAATTTCCTTTTATCGTACATGTTCTTTCGTATCACGACTATTGGGTGAGATCTTTCTATTTTCTCCTCTTTTTCTTTACCTCTTGCATGCATAGTTTAGGTTTAGATTAGGAGAAGTCGAACGGTTCGAGGTTTCTTGCTTTTAACACCTTAGCGTGTTTGGGGTCATTGGCGTTGTAGCCGAATGACCATTTGTTTGTCGATTGGGACATTATGTGTTTAACTTGCTTCGTTGTGACTTTCTATTCCTCCTTTATTTTCTTTCTTTCTTTTTTATTTCTTTTTCCTCTTTTTCTATTTCCTTTTTGTTTTACTTTTTCTTTTTGTTATCTTTATCTCTTTTAATTTCTTTTCGCATTTTGCACTCATAAATTCAAGATTTGAATTTATTATAATTTAAAAAAAAAACAACAACAAACTTTTTGAGGCATTGCACTTATTTCTTATTGTTTTGCTTTTGCTTTGGACTTAGTACCACTTGGACTTGCATTTTTGGCTATCACCCTTCCTAAGGACAATGGTTCGCACGGTTTGAGAGTATCTTTGGTTTACTCTAGGATAGAGTATGTGAAGGCAGTCGTTTAGAACTTTTGGGACCTTGAAGCCGGATTTTATTGTTTTTGAAAATTTGCAATCGCTCCCTTTTGGTGAATTTGAAACTAATAGTGAGTTATAGCTACAACCATGTGAGGTTTCGTTCTTTTCAAGCCTTCTACATATCTTGCATGAGTGGCACATGGATCCTTGGCTATTGTATGCTTTATCTAAAATTTGACTTTCATCTCCCGAGATCGCGACCGAGCCATTTAGGAAGGACAAAGGCATCTTTTCGGGGTGGTAATTTTTCCTTCTCTAGGATAGTTTTTTCTTTTTCTTTATTTTGGGTTTTCATTTGCCTACTTGCTAACCACTTGAGCCATAAACCTTCTTTTTAAGCCACATCTTTAGATTTTGAGCCTTTTGTTTCATTCTTGTTCCCATCATTGGTTTTTGTGAAGCATTTGGTCTCTTATGTTGAAGTTTTGGTGGATGAGAATGATTGTTTGGTACTTATAATGAAAGCAAGCTTGTGTTGTACATATTTTGTGAATAAAAAGCAAATGCAAAAGTTGAAAAAGCCGTCCATAGTTAAAAAAAGCGAGACAATGAATAAAGTGAAAATTGAAAAATGAAAAAAAAATGAGAAAGCAAAGCAAATTCAAAAGCTTGCAAAAATTGAAAAAAGTGAAAAATGAAAAATTCAAAAAATATTTTGATGTAAGTGTCTTTCTCCCTATTTTAAGCACTGAGGACAATGCTTTGTTCTAGCTTGGGGGGAAGCGTTCTTACGCTTTTTGTATATGTTTGTGATTTTTGCTTTGAATAGGCTTGGGGGTGTTAGTGTTTTTGTTTGGTGATTACTTGGTTTTGGTGTTAAGATTTGGCCAATCTTTGCTTCACAATTTAGGTATACCACCAAATTTTAAATTTTAGCCTACCTTCACCCTTTTCGCCCTTACATTACAACCCTTTCCAAGACCTTTTGACCTTTTAATTAAAGGGAATTTCTACTTGAAATCATGATTAATAAGATAATTAATAATTTGAATTTAGGCTATGATTTTGTGCATTAATAATCAACCAACATAGATTAAGTAGGTTTAGGATTAATTTAATGATTGTATGTTAATTGGAAATCACACATGAATATGAGAAGAACAAAGTAAAGGCCTATTTAGGGTGAGTTCAATCTCTTTTAGGTTGGATTCGTACCATCATCCCCGAACATCCAGTCATGGTTCAGCAGCACTATGGAGTTAGCGATCTCTGTGATTGTGAATGGGGTGTAACCTTCACCTCGTGGACGGTTTACAAGTTCCTAAAACTTGTTGGCAACTCTTTTTCTCTAGCTTCCTTCCCTTTGGACGCCACCATGCTTAAATGCATGATCACAATGGGGCTCAAAGTTGGGTGTTTAAAATATTCCCTACATTAGGGCATGTTTAGTATGCTTTATAATAAAATTAAAGCCACATATTGATGAGTGTCATTTATGGCACTCTTAGGCTAGGTTTTCTTTATAGTTTTATTCTTATTTTTAGTCTTTTTTGCCGTGTTTTACATGATAATTCTTGCTTTGCGTGTGTGTGTGTAAGTTTAGAGAAATGCATGCTTTTAATGGTTTTCTTGTCATTTTGTTCCTTTCTCTACTATTTCTCTCGATTCTTTGTTTCCTTGATTTGTTTTGTAGGTATGTTGAGTTTTCTCGAGGTATGATCACCAAGGAGAAAGCTCAAGCGCATTTAAGAAAGTTGATGGATCAAGGTTTGGGATTCCGAAAGCGCAATTCAAGCTAGCTCCGCAAGCTCGAGGGCCTTGGAAGTTATGCTTTAGCTTGAGGCATTCTAATGCTTGGAAGATAACGGAGCTGCCCTTCTCACGAGCATCACCTCGAGTGCACCAATGATAAGGATGCTCGGGAGTGCGGAGATTGATCGAGCAAGCGAAGGAGGCAAGGCCACGAGCACCGAGTAGGGGTGCGCGCGCGGCACAGGGGGTGCATGCGCACAAACCCACCTGTGCGCGCGCGCGGCCTGGTGGTGCGCGTGCACCAGGCGCCCCGCCCCCTTTGCTCGTTTATTCTATTTATACCCTTAATCTTTTTCTTTTTGGGGGACAACTCATTTTGTACTTGACATATATTTTTCCAAATTTAGTAGAGAGAGAAGCTTAAGATACTTGTGTTGGGGTTTGGTGAGTCTGACTCACTGCGGAAACAAACCCAAAACCAAGACCGCACTCGCAATAAATAAAACCATAAACATAATTAACTTAATAACAAGATTATGATAATAATTATACCTTTGACGCGTGCTTCGCCCGACCTCGAGGGGCTCTTACTTCGAAAGCTAGCCTCGAAAATGCGACGACCTCCAACGGAAGTCCACCCACAACTCGAACACCGACTAGGTCCAATGCCTTGGAGTTAGCAAGGCCCGACCAAAACCTGAGTAATTGAGTTCAAAGGTTTTCACAAAGGTGATGCCTTTTTCAACTCTTAAGTTCAAAGGTTTTCACTACTAGTGATGTCTTTTCCAACTCTTACTCAAGTGCTTTTACCAATACCCCATAGGGAAATGCAAGAGTGTGAAAAGCTCTCCCATCAATGTGGGAGAATTTGATTTTCCCATTTTATTTAAAAGCTAAAATAAAATTAATAATCAAACTAGTAATAAATCAACAAGTGGCAAGCATACAAGGAGGAGTAGGTGAGGACCATTTGGAGGAGTGGGGACCAAACTTGCTCCCCACTCTCACTCCCATAACCGGCCACCTCAACCCCTTAACCCCCAATTAAATTACGCCACGTGGCACCCACACTTGGGCACCAAGGCACCCAAGGTGGGTTGCCATGTGCTACGACCCAGCAGGCCACGCACCAAGTACGGGCTGCTTGGCCGAGGCTAGCTGCCAGCACGCCGCGCACAATGTGCGGGCTGCTAGCTGCTGCCTGCTAGCATGCCTCGCACATTGGTGCGGGCTACTAGCTGCGTCCTATTAGCATGCCTCGCACATTGGTGCGGGCTACTAGCTGCCACGGCCTAGCAAGCCACGCACCAATTGCGCGGGCTACTAGCAACCATATGCTAGCACAGCCACGCACACTAGTGCTGGCAACTAGCTGCGGTATGCTAGCCTAGCCCCACACTTGGTGTGTGCTGCTAGCATTTGCCACGCCCCTACCACTCGGTTTTTCGATGCTAGGGGTATTTTGGTCATTGTTGATTTATTATTATTTTCACGTCTCGTCTTTTTACTATTTTTGACTCGACTTCCGACGCTCGGTTTCGAAGCTCCAAGCTCGAATTCCGACGTCTAAATATTAAGTACTCGGTCGACTTATTAATTAATTCCTAATTAATTCATCGCTTCGGCTCGTTAGTTACTTGGGTGTGACCCGAAGGGTTCAGTCAAGACTAAGCTATAATATTAATTATGCATTAATATTACTGATCGGAATTGGCCTCCACCCAGGCATTCCAATCACTTGACCTTACAGAAAAATTAGCTTTCTAATAATTCCGAACCCCTTATCGGAATAATACACTTGTTCGAAAGACACTATTCCTTTCAATCTCCCACTTATCCTTCCGGACATGTATGCTTTTAGTGTATAGCCCTTTTCCTATGTCGCTTAATGCCTCTTCATGAACTGTAAGGTAAGATTATTTTGTCACCCTTATTACGTCCAAAAGTGTTTCTCTATTTCGAGTTCAACTGTCAATAAAAAGATGATTTCTAAAATCCATCCGAGCACAGCCATGCATTTTACAGTCTCACTCTACGAGAGGCCTTGTAAACAACAAAGACATCTTCCCTATCGTTAATAGGAGGACATTTCCAGCCTTGTAATGTAGCTTCTCTTACTGAGAGGACCTAGCCGCCCGAGTGATGCCGTTATAATCCCCTATTACAGCAGACGTTTGACAATTATCAAAGCGGACTAGTACTCAAACAAGAAAGCTCACAATACTCATGGTCGAGGAAAAAGGTTCTGATAGAAATAATGAGAAGTATACTTATGACGATTTTTAATCTCTTAAAGTATTCTCATAGGTGGATCCAGTATGGTTCTAAACCAATACCTGTGCAAATGATTCATGACAATCAAGTCCTTGTAGCACAAGAAACGGTGCTATAAATCAAACTACACACTAATCTCAAATGGTCATTAATCGTCCAACATTTAAATGACCTTGATTAGGGATTCAATGTTCAATATTCAATGTTCACTTAATAGGTGTTTCCTTACCAAGACTGGACTTGATACCCTATTTTGAATATTTCAAGAATCGAATGAACTCATAATTTAATTCTAAACCACAATTAAATAAACAAGGGAGCGATTTAAATCACATGAAAAATTTGATTACTCCAAAACTGAATGGTTCATCATAGTGCCTTACATTAAAATTGTCTAAAATTAATTAAAACACTAAGATAAGGAAATCAAAGCCAATCTCCGATGTGCCTGATTCCCATTGCCTCAACGTGCTTGTTGTGCTTCACTTGAGGCAAAGGTTTAGTCAGTGGATCGGCTACATTGTCATCCGTTACAACTTTATAAATTCTGATTTCACCTTCTGATTTCCATTCTCGAATCATGTAAAACCGCCGCTAGACATGTTTGACCTTCTAATGTTCTCTTTGCTCTCTATCCTGAGCAATAGCTCCATTGTTGTCACAATAGAGGTTTATTGGTCCCTCGATGGAGGGTACAACACCAAGTTCACCAATGAACTTGCGAATCCAAACTGCCTCCTTAACTGCCTCAGATGTTGCTAAGTATTCGGCTTCAGTTGTAGAATCTGCAGTTGTACTTTGCTTAGCACTCTTCCAACTAAACGATCCTCCATTGAGACAGAATATGTACCCAGATTGTTACTTGAAGTCGTCTCTGTCTGTCTGGATGCTTGCGTCGGTATAACCCTCAACAACTAATTTATCTCTGCCACAATAGACTAGGAATTTATCCTTGTTCCTTTTCAGGTACTTTAGGATATTCTTGGCCGCAGTCCAATGCGCCTCTCCTGGGTCTGATTGTTATCGGCTCGTATGCGCTCAAGGCATATGATACATCTGGCATAGTACATACCATGGCATACATGATCGATCCAATTAGCGAAGCATATGGAATCTGATTCATCCTTTCTCGCTCATCAGGTGTCTTAGGACACTGCTTCTTTCTTAGGGTTATGCCATGTGACATGGGTAGGTGACCTCTCTTTGCCCCTTACATTTGGAAACGAGCTAGTACCTTATCAATATAAGTACTTTGACTCAATCCTATCATCCTTTTTGATCTATCCCTATAGATCTTGATGCATAGTATGTACTGAGCCTCTCCCAAGTCTTTCATTGAAAAACATTTTTCGAGCCAAGCCTTTACAGAATCTAATAACGGAATGTTATTTCCAATGAGTAATATGTCATCGACATATAAGACTAAGAAGGCGATGTCACTCCCACCGACCTTCTTGTAAACACAAGTTTCATCTGGATTCTTGATAAAACCAAACTTACTGATGGCTTCATCGAATCGCAGATTCCATCTTCTGCTTGCTTGCTTTAATCCATAATTGGACTTCTTATGCTTGCATACCTTTCCACCGTTGTTTTGTCGACAAAACCTTCAGGCTGTGTCATATACACAGTTTCTTCCAAAATACCATTTAGGAAGGCGGTTTTGACGTCCATCTGCCATATTTCATAGTTGTAATATGCAGCAATCGCTAGGAGGATCCGAACGGATTTAAGCATTACGACTGGAGAAAAGGTTTCATCGTAATCAATACCATGAACTTGTCTATAACCTTTTGCTACAAATCTAGCTTTGTAAATGAATACATTTCCATCTTTGTCGGTTTTCAACTTGAAAATCCACTTACATTCGATAGGCGTGTGTAGGGAATATTTCAAGCCATCCTACACTTGAGCCCCACTGTGATCATACACTTAAGCATGGTGGCGTCCAAAGGGAAGGAAGCTAGAGCAAAAGATTCGCCAACAAGTTTTAGGAACTTGTAAACCGTTCACAGGGTGAAGGTTACACCCCTTAACGATCTATGAGATCGTCTACTCCAATAGGTCTGGAACCAAGACTTGAAGTTCGGGGATGAAGGTACAAATCCAACCTAAGAGAGATTGAACCTGCCCTAATAATAGGCCTCTACTTTATTCTTCTCATATTCATGTGCGCTTTCTGACTAACATACAATCAATAGATTAACCCTAAACCTATTTATCTATGTTAGTTGAATTAAATGCAAAGCAAAACTATTATTGGCGATCACTTGAATTATAATCATATTAGCCTAAACAAGATTATTAATTATCTTATTAAGAGTGATTACAAGTACAAATTCCCTTTAAACATGCATAAAAGGTGTGATCAAGCAACAACAATAAATAAACATCAAGCAACATAATAATCATAAATCATAATTATAAAAAAAATAATTATAACAATAATAATCATGTTAAAGCATAATATTATTAGCAAGATCTTAGGCATGATACTAACACGATTAATAACAAACCCCAGCATGTCACTAAACATAAAAACCAAAGCTTTAGCCCTAGCATGATACTTACATGATATTGATATGATATTAGAAAGCATAGGAAGCACCCTAAACATGATACTAGAAAGCAATAATAACATCCTAACATGATGCTAGGAATTAATAAATAATAAACATGCTTTCTACAAGAATAGAGCAATAAGACTACATACATTGATGCCTCGTATCTCTTTCTAATAATAAAATACACGTGTTTAACTTCAAGGAAAAGTATTAAAACAAACAATTAAAATAATTGAAATAGATATTTGGGACCAAAACCCTCTGAAATATCAAACCTTTCACGTCTAGGGCGAAGGCAACTTCGAACATGGCTAGGTGGGTTTAGAACTAATGTATGAGGAATTGTGTTTGAGGGAAGGTTTAGAGAAAGAATAGAGAGAGAAAGCTTCTAGCTTTAGAGAGAGAAAGAGACAGATGATGATTGTTGATTGTAGATGATTGAAAAAAGGGGAGATATGACCTCTATTTATAGGAAAAAAGAGAGTCGAAGAATAAGAAAAGAATCTGAATTCGAATCAAAATAAAACTCGTCGGTCAGCAAATTTTGCGAATATCATAACTTTTGATCCAGAAGTCCAAATAAGTCATATAATAT
Source organism: Chenopodium album (assembly GCF_948465745.1). Lineage (NCBI taxonomy): Eukaryota > Viridiplantae > Streptophyta > Magnoliopsida > Caryophyllales > Amaranthaceae > Chenopodium > Chenopodium album. The sequence continues at coordinate 20,089,191 of NC_137847.1, forward strand.
GTAGTTGGAAAGCTCTTGAAGTCTACTTTCCAACCCAATTAAAATCAGATTTAAATCTTTGTTAGATAAAAATATATGGCCGAAATAGTGGGACGGTGTCAGTTTTGGATTGAGTTTCGTATTCCTTTCATATCTTTTTTGTTATAGCTCGGAATTAATATTATAATATTATTGGAAAGATAATTTCAAGATCTATCCAACCACATAAGATTTGGATAAAAATTATGAGGCACGAAAATATATCTGACTGTCTTTGAACATCTTTAAATTCGAATAGAATTAGGACTTAAAAAAGGAAAGTTTTATTCAATTTCAAACTCTATGATCTTATCTTTAAAAAGGATAATTAAGATCTTTTAGAAACTTATGGAAGCTTCTAATAAAATCCTAATTAGTGTAGGAACGGGAATAAACCTTTGGACCCTCCACATGATCATTGGGTCATAGGTAAAATCCGGTTTGGGCCCGATTTAGTATTTTGGCCATAACTTCTTCATTATTCATCGGAATTGGGCTTATAATATATCGTTGGAAAGGTCTTTTCAAGCCCCATCCAACTACACAATTATTGGACCCTTATCATGGACCAAACTAAACTGGACTGGACGTTTTCATAAATAGAGTATAAAAAGAAATATTTTCAAAAACAGAAAGAAGAGATATTTTAATAAAAACATCCTCATCACTAGACTTTTCACACTTTCGCTTTGTTTGATAATCAAATGACATGAAAGGTATTCATCACTGGGTTTGATTTTGGGGAGACACATTTGGGTGTCTACAGTGTGTAACGTTCGGGAAAGTCAACCAAGTCCCAGACTTGATTTTCAAACATGGAATCCATTTCAGATCTCATGGCCTCTTGCCATTTAGTAGAGTCGGTGCTTGCCATTGCTTGCTTGTAGGTTGCCGGTTCATCTCCATCCATGATCAGGATGTCCTGATTCTCGGTTAATACTAAACCAAGATATCTATCAGGTTGAGATCTCGGCCTTTGAGACCTACGTAGGGTAATGGACTGAGCATTTGCATTGTCGGTTCGACTTTGCATATTTTGATAACTTTGACCTTTGTCAACAGATGCTGTTTGAGCACTTTGACTGTCATTCTGATTTTGTTGCTCATCCTCACGAACTTCGTGGAGTTCGATTTTCCTCCCACGTATCATTTTGAAAAGGTGTTCCTTCTCCAAAAAGACACTATCGCGAGCAACAAACACTTTGTTCTCCGATTTGTTATAGAAGTAATACCCTTTGGTTTCTTTTGGGTAGCCCACAAAGTAAACCTTATCAGATTTGGGATGAAGTTTGTCGGAAATCAATTTCTTGACATATGCTTCGCATCCCCATATCTTTAGAAAAGACAACCTAGGAGGTTTCTTTGTCCATAACTCGTATGGAGTCTTTTCTACAGCTTTCGATGGAGCATGGTTCAGTGTTAGTGCCGCAGTTAAAAGTGCGTGTCCCCAAAAAGAGATAGGAAGATCATTAAGACCCATGGTTGATCGTACCATATATAACAAGATTCGATTTCTCCGTTTGGATACTCCGTTCCATTGTGGAGTTCCCGGAGGTGTCAGTTCTGAAAGTACACCATGATCTTTCAGATGGTCATCGAATTCTTAGCTCAAGTATTCACCACCTCAATCCGATCGAAGGGCTTTGATTTTCTTGCCAAGCTGATTTTCCACTTCACTCTAAAATTCTTTGAACTTGTCAAACGATTCAGATTTATGCGACATGAGGTAGACATAGCCATATCTACTATAATTGTCTGTGAAGGTGATGAAATATCGATGTCCACTTCTTGTGGCGGAGCTCATTGGTCCACATACATCAGTATGTATTTTACCCAATAAGTCACCTGCTCTTTCTCCCAACTTGGAGAATGGCTGCTTTATCATCTTGCCTAATAAACATCATTCGCAATTCTCAAAAGATTATAAATCGAAAGAGTCAAGAACGCCTTCTTGTAGAAGCTTCTTGATGCGTTTGATGTTAATGTGGCCAAGACGACAATGCCACAAGTGAGTTTGATTTGACTTCATGGTCTTAGTTCTTTTGGTATCATAATAAATAATTTTGTCTAAACACACGAAAGTGTCATTTCCATAAATATAAACAAGACATGAAACAAAAGTCTTGTGATCAAAGTTAAAATGACATCCAACATCATGAGATCAAAGTATGGTAGATAAAACTCAACAAGTTTTAGAATTTAGACAAAACACATGAGATTACAAGCTTTCTTTGGATAGATTATCTTCATCTTCCACTTATGTACTCATGTCCACTTGAAAAGCGCCGCTCACTTTGTTCCTGAAATAGGAGCACAAAGTGAGTCAATTTTCCGGTATCTAATACCTTATAATAAATTGCTTGTATTCAAGTGTTAAGATGATACCTGAGATTGAGGCTGCTTTTCCTCTTGCCTCATCTTCCCGATACTCGCTACATTCTCTTTTGTAGTGACCTTGCTTACTACAATAGAAGCAACACATCTTAGCCTTTTTCTTGAACTCCTTCTTCTTGGGCCTTAGAGCAAACTTAGCCGCCTTGCAAGAATAGGTTTTCTAGAGCTCTTGGACAACTTCCTTGTAGGATAGATTGTTGGTAAATTGCATCTTAATTACAATGTACCCTGAGTGGAGTTAGCTTAAAAGAATATGAGCCGCTTGCTCATCCTCCACCGGCCTACCAATTAGTTCCAGATGGTTAAATAACCTTGTCATCTTTTGCACATGGGCTGGAAGTGAAATCCCGGGTCTAAGTCTTGCACTATAGACCCTGGCCCATACTTCTTGCCTCTCTTTGCTGAGACACCCATCTTGCGATGGCTTGATCCTCATGTTAGACAGTGACCTAGTCACTTCCTCCAAAAGTCCATCATACTTTCCCCTGTCGCTCTTTGTGACCCTCAGATTGACCACATCTTCTAGAGCTTTGAGGAGTACATCCGGAAGGTAGTTGGAGAATTTCTTCTTCCGCTGTTCCGAAATGGAGTTTTCCATGAGTCACGAGACTCTCTTGCAATCATAACTCCACTCCTCATGAGCCTCATCGCTCATAACCCCTTTTGAGTAGAAACTCGGGATGGGTGTATCCAAGATATGCTCTAGGTACCAATTGCGGAGGGTCATATGGAGTTCTTCTTCCCATTCCTTGAATTTCACTAAATTTAAGCTAAATGGTAACTTCTCGGGAAGATCTGGGAATATTAGATTGTTGTTGATAGTTGAAGACATGATTCTACAATTGAAAGAATTTTAATGAAAAACCATTCATGATGCTTAAATAAGATTGAATTTAATTCATGCATATTTCAAACTTATTTAACGTCTTATTTACACATAAAATGTTCCCTATTTTGTGAAAATAAGTCGATTCCAAGAACCAAGGAAACAAAGAGTGACTAAGCATGCTTTGGCTTGTCTTAGCACTCAATCTCCCAAGGTAAGCAACGCTTTGCTAATGGCTCCAAGCCACTCTTGGTTGAATAAATCGTTGCATCTAATGCTCTCTCAACAATTTATTCACTTTGCCACGACATGTTAGGACTCCATCACTCATATCGTTGAGTACAACCAAAACCAACTTGCATACCCGGTATGCCTTATGAGTCTAGGGAGTAGTAGTGATGCCTCGTTTTGGCGTAGCCCATCACTACTCTCAATAGGTCGATAAGTGTTGTTTTGGAATTGCAATTTTACTCAATATTTAGGGACCTAGGGTTTCTATGTTGGTTGATTTAAGTGAACTTAATTAATCATCACAACATTCGAAATCCTAAACATGCATCTAACATATAATTCATATATAAATGATCATAAATATGTAAAGCATAAGCATTTTGATGCATATTTGGCAACTAGCATGACCCCTTGAATTTTTCAAATCTTCAAAAGGTCTTCTTTTGCAACTTTATGGCTTTGTCTTCCAAGAACCTCCGTTTTCAAGACTTGACCAAAATTATGCAACTACTAGTATCTACGATTAGGGCTAATCTAAATATTAAGGTACAAAAATACTCAACGGTGCGCAGACCATATTTAGATTTACAAAAATACATCACGGATCGCAGTCTGTATTTTCTATCCTAATCGGGCCCCACTAGTTGCCATTTTATTAAACATGTGAGAGAATATACATTCCATTCATCCATTCACTATTTGTGAATGGCCCATGCATTTTACAACAATAAAACAAGTAACAATGCATAAACACGCGATAACTAGTAACTAATCTAGGTGGTTAATCCGATTAACACGCCAAATTAAAACTAGTCAAAGTTGTTTTAACCGATTATGTAAATAAGCGCAATTAATATTTGAAGCTCCCACTAAATTCCGCATCCAACTTAATTAATCCAATTAATTAAGCCGGTAAAACCCAATTATTTGCCAAAATAGAATTTTGCAAATGCCGCTCAAAAATCGAGGCATAGCCTCCAAAATTTTAATTAAAAAAATTAAAACCAAATTAAATTAAAAAATAATTAAAACGGAAAAATCCGCAAAATAGCATTGCCTTAAAAACCCGGGGCTAATGTGCCAAGTGTGGGGTTGTGCGCATCATGTCGCGAGCACGTAGCACACCCACACACACTCCCCGCAACAGCACCAAGCTCACACACGCACTCATGCTCGCACCAGCCATGGCCAGCCTAGCATAGCAGCATGCACAGGACCATGTTGTTGTTGCACCGTGCTGCTGCTTGTTGCTGGCTGGCGCGCCATGCTGCTGGCAGCGAGCAGCAGCCACTTACCTCCCTCACACACACGCACGCACAGGCCTGCTGCCCATGCGCACACCTCGCACGCACACACCACTCGAGGCGCCCAGCAGCCTCAGGAGCCTCATATGGGCTGCGTGAGCAGCCCAGCTGGCCGAGAGCTTGCTTGGGGCTCTTAGGCCTCGATTTGTATGCTCATGCGTCGGGAAAAATTCCCGATTTTGTGTGACATTCTTAATAAATTCTAAATTAATTTTAGAATCAATTAATTTTGAGGAAAAATGAAAATATAAAAAGTCTAACTTAAATAAATTCATCCAAGTGCATAAAACCGAAAATTATTCCAAGAACCATTCTTTAATAAAATTGGTTTAACTTGGTGCAACAAAATAAGGTAATTTCTCACTATTAATTCAATCAATTTAAATTAATCTTGAGATTTTGACAAAGTAAGAAGGAGTTTGGAAAAAAAATGAACATAAGTTCAATAAAGATTCCAACTTTAATACTTTGTGAATCCTTGAAAAATTATATCTTCCATTATGAAGATAAACAATTTTCTATCACAAGTTTCAAACTTTATGATTCCAATCAACTTAGAAATGATTAAATCAACAAAGTTTAACAAAAATTCATGGAATTTAGTAACTTTAAAGTTTCAATCACTTAACATAATTTAAGATTGAATCTTTAGTACTTAGAAGCCTCAAAGAACAACAATTTCACACTTAATGCAATTAATTTACAATTATGTGAAAAAATAAAACCAAGCTTTCAAATACAAATTACTACCAAGTAATCATGTCTAAAGAGGTTTAAAAATTGCATATAAAATAAGGATTGAACCAATTACATAACCACCATAAATATGCAATTAATTTTTAAGGTTAGAAAGACTTAAAAATTTTCGTCAAAACGAAAAATCCCTCGAAAAGTGCATTTTTGGTCGTTTTTTGGCTAAAAACGAGTTCTAAAAGGGTAAAACCATTTCCAGAACTCCTTTTCCACCCAAAATTCACTATTTTTGGGTCGAAATTTGGGTTCGGGAGCTGAAGTCAGCTTTAATACGGGATTAAAATTAATAAAAACGAGCTACTAATCTAATTAGCAACTTAAAACCAGAAAAATTAAGCCATAAAAACACCTTGAAAAATAATATGATTTTAAAAATAAACGAGCAAGGCTCCGATACCGCTGTTAGGGTTTGGTGAGTCCGACTCACCGCAGAAACAAACCCAAAACAAGGACTGCACTAGCAATAAATAAAACCATGAACATAATTAACTTAATGACAAGATTAAGATAATAATTATACCTTTGACGCGTGCTTCGCCCGACCTCGAGGTGCTCTTACTTCGAAAGCTAGCCTTGAAAATACGACGACCTCCAACGAAAGTCCACCCACAACTCGAACACCGACTAGGTTCAATGCCTTGGAGTTAGCGAGGCCCGACCGAAACCCGAGTAATTGAGTTCAAAGGTTTTCACGAAGGTGATGCCTTTTTCAACTCTTGCTCAAGTACTTTTCCCTATACCCAAAGTTGGGTATTTATAGGGAAATGCAAGAGTGTGAAAAGCTCTCCCATCAATGTGGGAGAATTTGATTTTTCCATTTTATTTTAAAGCTAAAATAAAATTAATAACATACAAGGAGGAGTAGGTGAGGACCATTTGGAAGAGGGGGGGACCAAACTTGCTCCCCATTCTCACTCCCATAACCGGCCACCTCAACCCCATACCCCCAATAAAATTGCGCCACGTGGCACCTACACTTGGGCACCAAGGCACCCAAGGTGGGCTGGCATGTGCTACGGCCCAGTAGGCCACGCACCAAGTGCAGGCTGCTTGGCCGAGGTTAGCTGCCAGCACGCCGTGCACAATGTGCAGGTTGCTAGCTGCTGCCTGCTAGCATGCCTCGCACATTGGTGCGGGCTACTAGCTGCCACGGCCTAGCAAGCCACGCACCAACTGTGTGGGCTGCTAGCTGCCGTATGCTAGCACAGCCACGCACACTAGTGCTGGCTGCTAGCTGCGGTAAGCTAGCCTAGCCCCGTACTTAGTGCGTGCTGCTAGCATTTGCCGCGGCCCTAGCACTCGGTTTTTCGATGCTAGGGGTATTTTGGTCATTGTTGATTTATTATTATTTTCACATCTCGTCTTTTTACTATTTTCGACTCGACTTCCGACGATCGGTTTCGACGGTCCAAGCTCGAATTTCTGACGTCTAAATATTTATTACTCGGTCGACTTATTAATTAATTCCTAATTAATTCATCGCTTCAGCTCGTTAGTTACTTGGGTGTGACCCAAAGGGTTCAGTCAAGATTAAGATGTAATATTAATTATGCATTAATATTACTGATCGGAAGCAACCTCCACCCAGGCATTCCGATCACTTGACCTTACTGAAAAATTAGCTTTCTAATAATTCCGAACCCCCTATCGGAATAATGCACTTGTTCGAAGGACACCATTCCTTTCAACTTGATTGTACTTGAATTTAATCTTAGATTTCATCTTCTCATCAATGAAAGTTTGTGAGATTTCTTTCCTTTGAATTTACTTCTATTGCAATTTCCTTTAATTTTAAATGTTTGATTTGAATTTCTTTCTTTGCTTTAGAATTTTTTGAGAGATTTAATTCTTTCTTGATTAAACTTGAAATGAATATTATTTTGATTGAATTTGTTTTGTTTTTCGATTTCACCATGATTAGTGAGTAGATTAGTTGCTAGGGAGAAGAGGAAGCATGCTAGATTGATGATTTTTTCTAGTTGATGATCCTTGATTGACTGAATTGTTGCAATTAAATTAGTTGACATGGTTGTGCATGTGATTAATTAGACTAGGAGTGATCAACCTATAAGATTAATCTAGATTGCATTGCAAATTTCAATGACATGAACCCTTGATTTTAGAAATGCTTTAATTGATTGATTTTGATTGTGATTTTCCTGGTTAGCCATTCATAGTGAACCCTAGCTTGGCTTATAGGAGATAGCTCTTGAATTCCTTTGATTGCAACTATTGTTTTTCCTTTGCAACGTTTGAATTGATTGAGTGATCCTTCAATTAGCATAATCATTGAGCTTGCATGTGGAACCAATATCCCTAGTGTTTAGTATATTAAATTTCTCGATTAATCTAGTTTTCTCGATACCTAGTACCAACCGCATCTTCCCTCAATCTTCGAAGTAGCTTGACCTAGGCTATAGCTTGCACCTACTCATTCCCTTAGGTTCGACCCTTGACTTACCATATACTCGTATTAGGTTGGTCGAGTGTTTATAAATTTTCTTTGGCTCTAGGAAAGGGTAGAAAACGACCTACTTTTCCCTACGTCACATATTTGGCTCAAAAATTGTATTGTTTTGACCTTGATATGGTCTTTTTAATGAAATGCAGTTCAATTATCTTTGGTAATGCAATGTTGATGCAAAATTTAATATTTTGTTATTTAATTAAAATATAATTGACATGTTACTCATGAACTCTTGGCTTGAGATAATAAGGCAGGGTTGGAAAAAGCTTGTGATGATTGTGCAGTCTAAGAGCTTGAAATCAAAGAACCCATTGAAGAGGTTTTCTTTGCTTTCTTTGATTGTTGATGTTGTAGTTGTTGTAGTTGCCTTTGCAATTGAAGCTCTGGTTTTTGGTGGTGCTGCTACCTTTGCTGGTGTTGTTGTTGTTAACCCCTTTTTTGCTTTTCTTCCCCTAGCTGGTGCTGTTGTTGTGGATGTTGGTGTTGTTGTTGTAGATGTTGATGTTGTTGTTGTTATTGTTGATAATGGTTGACTAACTAAGGTTACATTTCCAGGTCCCTCAACCTAAGACATAGCTTGCTGGAAGGAACCTACTCCTGACTGAGCAGCAGATGAAGGTCTCCCACCCTTGCTTAATTCTTGAGGTTGAGTGACATTTTGGAACTTTGTTTTGTAGTGCCCAAGGCCACCACAATTAGAGCACTTGTTGTTTTTCTTTTCCCTTTTCACCAACTTTCTCTATTTATCTTTCCCTGGCACTTTCACTCCCTTCTTTTTGCTAGGCCTTCATGGTATTTTTCTATAAGGAGGGGGTAAAGGTTTGGGTAATGGTTGCACTTCCCACTGCCTAAAATCGGGCATTGCTTTGAAAATGGGGGCATATGCAGCAGTATAAGTGCTTACATGATAGGTAGGGTGGACAAAATCCTCATATTATTAAAGCCTCCTCATAATACATGCCAATGTATGCCAACAAGGAATTCCTAACAAACTCCACCTATAGCAACCACACTCCTTGTTTAGCAAATTAACTACATAGGTGTTATCTTCATCATCTACCTCAAACTCATGTAAATCTGCCTGATTCATTCTCATGCTTGACACCTTAAACAACCCCTTCTCAATCATCTTAACAATAGAAGGCATAATCAAGCCTTGAAACTTCTGTAATCCATCCTTTTTCATACATCACCTCTTCATTAGATACCTCCTTACCCACTCCATAAGGGATATGATTGGTTTATTTCTTGCCTCTCTCAAGACATTGTTAAAACTCTCACCACAGTTATTTAGAAGCATACTAGTTACATTGTGGTCTGGAGTGCAAGTAGGTGAATGCCTCTATGTTTATCAGCTTTATAGCTTGCATATATTGCTCAAAGTGATGCTGTGACATGACATTTGAATATTTGATACAATCAGGTACATGAGACAATAAGAAACCTGTAGGCGTCTTTCGAAGCGCGCCTACGTAAGCATGTTGTGAATATGCTTGGCACTAAAAGGAAGTGGGAATTGACATACACGGTTAGGGACAAGGAAAGTAGGAAGCCGCCAATAAGTTTTTAAAGAACTTGTAAACCGTTCACGGATCATTTAAGGCAATCACGAATAAAGGGACAACGATAGGCAACAACGATTGACCCGTGAAGGTTACACCCCATTCATAATCCATGAGATTACTAACTCCATATGGTTCGGAACCACGAAACAAGGATCGGGGATGATGGTACGAAGGGAGTCATAGAGTCACATTCGCCCGTATTAGCCTCTACTCGATTCTTATAGTGAAATGTGATTCCTGGGATCTCAAAGGCATACAAACAAAATATTCAATTTGCTCTAAACTATTATTATGCTAAATTGGTTGAATATTAATGCACACATGATTCTAAAATATTGTGATCACTTCAATTAACAACAAGATTAAAAAGGAACCTAAACCAGTTGTCCAAATCATCTTATTAGTCGTGATTTTCAATTATATATTCCCTTTAACATACAATATGGTGATCAAGAAATATAATAAATTTAACATTAACGTTGGAAGCAATTTAACAATAATTCAACAGTTAATATATGACAAACATAATAAAAATCGTTAGAAAATCAATAGGAATAAAAGGAACATGATTCCTTACTTTGATTTTTTTTGCTTCCAACTACAAAATAATAAACGCGTTAGTAACTTCAAGGAAATTAATAAAACAATAATTGAAATTAAATTAAATTAAGGTTGATTTGGGGCCAAACCCTCAAGCAGTTCGTTCTACCTTTCACGCCTTGATTTAAGGATGGAACCTCGGGTAAAGTATGGACTCCTTGGAGTGCTTGGGGGAAGTATTGTGAGAGAATAGGGTAAGCTAGTGTTTAGGATAGAGCATAGAAGAGAGAAGAGAGAATTATTTGATGTTAGAGGTTTACTAGCGTTGAGGCATGTAGTAATTGAGCATGATTTTCTGAGATCAACTTTAGATTATTGGAGTCCGGAAACCCATGTTTCAAGTTCGATTATGATGAAATATGTCCTCTGCCGGAGGAATTTGGTGCTATCATTAGCTTCCCTTCTAGAGTTCTCGTTGCAATGCCTACTCTATGTTAATATTATTACCAGGATTTTAAAGGTCATCTTAATTTGACAGATCCATATTTAAATACAATTGTATGTGGTAACGAAGTAGATTTAAAAAAGCTTGTAAATTTACATTTTAACCATCCTGTCTCTGAGTCATATCATGTGTATCGTAGGAGGGCTTATGTTTTTTGCATGTTTAGCAAGCTTTTATGTGCAAACGGTAGAGTAGGACATGCTAGTCTAGCATTTGTGCTTGAACATGTTGAATCTAGAAGATCCCCTATGCCTACTTGCCTCGGAGAAACTTTGAGTGGTCTTGTTGAAGCAAAATCTGACCAGAAAGCCGTCAAGAAGGGCTCTCTAGTACTGTTGCAGGTAAAGCAGGTTCTGCTCGAATGCCGTGACACGTGGATGGCACCATGCCAAGGGCCTCGTTTTCCGTGACACGGTGCAGTTTACCGTGTCATGGTGTTCCTCTTTTTTTTCTCTCTGTTTTTTTGGTATACAGACCATCCATGTTTTTTATTTTTTTATTTTTTTTACAGATTTGGTTGATGGAACGTTTGGAACTCTTTGAATCCCCCGACGATATCGAAAAATATGGTCCCAATGATCTAGTCCGTAGGAAGAAAAACTACTCTGTAAACATGTCTAATGATGATTGGAAGTTGTTCTTTGCGAAGAGAGAATTTTCCATTCGATGGGTGGTGCCTTGGTGGAGGCTTACTAGGATGGTTGGGACGAATGATACTCCGTATTGTCGTGTTCCTAGTCTCTCGAAATCGAGTTTTTATTGCCCTTCTCGATTGATGCAACAATACGGTCTCGAACAAGTAGTTCACGCTGTAATGATAGTCCTCGTGAAGTATCATGGCATGAAAGTAATGTTCATAAGTGTGCGACATACTAGATTGGAAGACCTTTGTGGACCGTTTCTGCGAGTAATCAACCTCCTCCACTCTTATCTAGTGCATACAAATCATGGTTAAATCCTCGAAGTAGAAGGGAACGAATTGGATCGAGTAAGTTTAATGGTGATGTGAGGGAATGATTTGGAAGTAAGAAGGCGCCTCCTAAAGATCGTCTTGGTCCGAGAACACAAGGAATTGAGTTCAAAACTCCTATCATGCCTAAGAAGAAGAGTTGGGTAAAAGGAAAGGGTAAAGACAAGATGGTGTATAGGGATAAACAACCTAAGAAACCTTAGAGAGGTGAAAGGGGTGAAAGCTCTGCTAAGGGTGTGACGGTTCGAGCGACGAAGGACATACTAGTGGTGAAGGCCAACCTGGTTGAAAAGAAGAAAGAAATTCCTAAGGCTAAGAAAGATTAGACCAATATTGCTTTTAAGTTTTAATTTTAAATAAGGCGTATGATGCAAATAATTGTAGTGACATTTATTTAATTAATACTATCATATTTATTTTTTCCTTAATTAAAACTTACAATGACTTTTATTATTTTATTTTTTTGCTTATTTATCCGAGTAAAGAAGTCGGATGCAATGGAAGAATAAAAATCGTCAAACGAAATAATCGTAAAAGAATTAACAAAATTGCAAAATCCAGGAAAAACTTTCTGCCGCGCCATGGTATTTTGTACCGTGTCACGGCATTTTTGCCGCGACACGTTAGCCAATACCATGACACGGTGCTTCTCTGCTGCATTTATCCGCCGAAATTCCGCCGTATCGCGGTGTGTCTATCGTGGCGCGGCGTATTCTGCCGCGTCGCAGTGTTTCCTGCCGTGGCGCGGTGCCTGTTGTTTTGTGATTTTCTTTGTTGTATAGTGTAGTTTTATTGATGAAGAAGGGATTTTTATTTTTAAAGTGGTCGGGCCCCCTTAAGGGGTTGCCTACGTATCCTTAAAAGGAATCAGGCCAAACGTAGCTGTAACGGGTCTTAAACCCATGCAATTAAGCATAAAATTTCTTGAGTTGATCCAAGTTCGTTAAATTATGGAAACCGTTGTCGTCCATGTCTACTAATTGTGCCGCTCCGCCAGAAAAAATGGACTTGACAATGTATGGACCTGACCAGTTTGGCCTAAATTTGGTATGGACATGTCTACTAATTGTTATTAGGTTTGGACATGATGCAAAGCTGCGTAGCGTTTTTCGTCAAGTAAGACTAGTTCATCATATCTCACTCTAATCCAGTCGACTTCATCTTGTTGGCGTTCCAATGAGATTCTTAGAGAAGGGATTTTAAGCTCTATTAGTTGTACGGCTTCAACTCTATAGGCTAAAGAGAAAATTGTAGCCCCCGTTGATGTACGAACGGAAGTTCGATAACCCCAAAGGGTGAATTATAGCTTGCTTGGCCAATCTTTGTAATTTTCCGTCATCTTTTCGATAATAGTTTTCACATTCATGTTGGCCGATTCAATTGCACCATTTGTTAATGTTCTGTAGGGTGATTATATGTGATATTTGATATGATATTTCCATAATAATTCTGCGCACTCGGCTTGGAAATGCGTCCCATTATCATTGATCATTTCGTGTGGTACACCATAGCGGCATATGATGTTTTTCTCAATGAATTGAGCTACATGTTTTGTTGTGAGTTTAGCATATGAAGCAGCTTCGATTCATTTGGTGAAGTAGTCAATTTCTACAAGGATGAAATCGTGTCCCCCTTGTCCTACTAGTGTTGTCTTCCCAATGATGTCGATTCCCTAAGTAAAGAAAGGCCATGGAGAAGTGTATGTGTAGAGAAGTGAAGGTGAAACGTGCTGTAAATTTGCGTAGACCTGACACTTCATGCATTTCTTGACATATTCGTGGCAATCTCTCTCCATGGTAGTCCAATAATAACCTTGTCGTTGAATCTTTTGGACTAACATCTTAGCATTCATATGCGTTCCACATATTCCGGCATGAAGATTTTCCATGGTTCTGTACGCTTCTTCCTTAACTATGCATAACATGTTTCTCCCTTGTGCGGTCCTTTTGCGGAGTTCTCCCCAGATGAGCATATACTGTGAGGCTAGGAGCCTCAAAGCACGGGGTTCCCTTTTATCAGTGTTAGGAGGGTATTCTCCCTTCGTTACATAGTTAAGGATGTCTATGTACCATGGCTCTTCGTCTTCTTCTTGTGAATCTTGTTCGTCATCAAGTGCGTGAACATAAGCCGGCTCATATCTTCTATCTATAGTCAATGGCATTTTGACTGTGTCTCATAAAATTTGCACCATTGATCCCAACTTAGCTAGCGCGTCGACAAACTGATTCTCTACTCTAGGCAAGTATGTGTATTCCGCTTCATCTAGTTGCTCTGTGAGAGTTTCCAGATGAGCTTGATACGTAGCGAGACTTTTCCTTCTCACCTTCCATTTCTAGGAGATCTGGTTGATGATGAGTGATGAGTCTCCATAGATTCTGAGCTTCTTAATTCCAAAAGCCACAGCTGTTTCTAATCTTAAGATTCACGCTTCATATTCTGCAGTGTTGTTGGTGACATCAAAATCGAGCTTCATGGAAATTGGAAAGTGCTCTTCGTTGGGTGATACAAGCAAGACTCCTACACCACAACCCTTTTGATTTGAAGCTCCATCAAAATAGAGTGTCCAACTTTCATCTTCGGTCATGAGTAGATCTTCGTCAGGGATTCCAGTGGGAAATCTGCTAAGAAGTCAGAAACTGCAAAACCTTTGATGGCTTTTTGCAGTACGAATTTCAAGTCAAACTGAGCCAGGTTAACTATCCACCTTGATAATTTGCCGTTGACTGTTGCCTTCTCAAAGAAGTACTTGAGTGGATCCATTTTTGACACACATGCAGAATATGAGTAAGCATATAATGTCTTTATTTTTGTGCGGCCCATACGAATGCGAGAAACAAATTTTCGAGTGGTGCGTACCAAGTTTCAAAGCCTTGAAGCTTCTTTCTCAAATAGTATATCGCATTTTCTTTGCTCTCGATCTCTTGCGCTAGAATTGCTCCCATCGTTTCTCTTGTGAAGAGGAAAGTCAGGTATTGGTGGTGCTAGCACAGGTGAATTTGCCAAGTTCTATTTGATCTTGTCGAAATCATTTTGGCAATCGTCATCCCATGTGATTGGAACATTCTTCTTAAGTTTCTTGAATATAGGTTCACATATCGCAGTGAGTTCAGATATGAACTTACTTATATATTGCAACCTTCCTATAAAACCTCGAATCTCTTTCTCAGTCTTTGGTGGTGGCATGGCCATGATTGCTTTGACTTTTGTGGGATCTCTTTCAATCCCTTGAGAACTGATCACATAGCCAAGGAGTTTTCCTGATGTAACACCGAATGCACACTTTGCTGGATTCAATCTCATATTGTATTTGCGGAGTCGTTCAAAGAAATTTCGGAGTGCAACAATGTGGCATGGTAGATCTTTTGACTTGACGAACATATCATCAACATAGACCTCCACTTCTTTATGCATTATGTCGTGTAACAATGCCGTTGCCGCTCTTTGGTAGGTGGCACCCGCATTTTTCAACCTGAATGGCATTACTGTATAACAATATGTACCCCATTGTGTAATGAATGTGGTTTTCTACATGTCTTCCTCGGCCATTAATACTTGATTATATCCAGCGTAGCCATCCATGAAGGAAAGGAGTGCATGGTTTGCTGTGTTGTCGACCAGAATGTCGATGTAAGGTAGAGGGAACCCATCCTTTGGGCTTGCCTTGTTGAGATCCTTGTAATCAACACACATTCTGACCCTTTCGTCTTTCTTTGGAACTGGAACCACATTAGCTATCCACTCTGGATACTTGGAAACTTTGATGAAACCGGTAGCTAGTTGTTTTCTAATTCTTCCTTGATTATGAGAGCCACATCCGGTTTCATGCGCCGTAGCTTTTGCTTGACAGGCTTCATACCTGGAATGAGTTATATCGTGTGTTGAGCTATATCCCTGTCAATACCTAGCATATCTTGGTAGGATCAGGCAAATACATCAACAAATTCCCTAAGCAAGTTAATTAGCTCTTTGCGTTCATCTTGACTTAGTGTTAATCCAATTTTAACTTCTTTGTTAGTCGTATCATTGGAAATATTAACTGTTTCTGTATATTCAATAATTGTCGTTTTATTTTCATGTTCTTCCATTGCTTTTATTATTTGTTTGTCATTTTTATCATTAGCAAAGTAATATTGATCACGGTTAGGGGAATGACTCGCATCGTAAGAAAAGGTACTCATTTCATTGAATTCATTAATCATAACATCAAAGAGGGCGAGGTCAACTGCAACCTCGCCGGAATTATTTGGGATGAGGGAGGAGACTTGACAAGAGACTCGACATTAGGAGGAACTACAGAATTTGACTCAATAGTAGAAAAGGGGCCGGCCTTAGATCCTACAGGCTCATCAACAGACTCAAACTCGGACTCGGACTCAGACGATCCAGATTCATCAAACATAGGGCCTTCGCCGATGGTCACTTCTAGCTTTTGTCCACTCGGCGTAGTGATCTTCACCGTCTTGCGCCAACCCTTCAAAACACCGTCGGCTAGGACAATCAACTCAAAGGGGTCAAAGTCTTTGCTTGACATGACAGCTTGAAGGAGCTTAGAGTCATCATTGTCGATGTGCTTAGGTTCAATCTTTTCCACCCCGAAAAGAAGACTAATATTCATATCATCATATCCTGGACTAGTTCGCTCCCCAACTGTTGAGAACACATCACCTTCTTTGATGAAATCACAATCCATGAACACCTCGAACCTGGCTCACACTTCCCATTTTAGATGAAAGGCTTAGGAAATTCATAGCACGGGAAATTCTCCCCTTCCTTGATGTATTGGCCACTCAGCATGAGTGGATAAGGATTCATAGGCATCTCTTTGTTTGTATTACGAGCTGTGTTACGAGCAACCATCTTGATCACAGCTTGCTTCATGTCTTCTTTTTTTGGCTTGAATCCCAAGCCAAATGTGTCCCTTTTGGGTGCATCAGGATAGCCCCAAAGTTCAGTCATTTTCTTTTAAAGTCCAAGGGTCATTCTAGGGAAATGCCCTTGCTTCTTCATAATTTTATTGACGTTGACATTTAAATAGGGATCCAAATCGTGATGTCTCCTCTTCTTCTATCATGAGAACGTCTTCTAGAGAAAAACCCCAGAGATCCTCATCTTCCTCATCATGCTCGACATGGACAATGGGAGTGCCAATTACTTTGATACGCATAGGAGAGGCATCAATGGTGATTGGAACCCCTCCAACTATAGCTTTAACCTTCTGGTGTAGTGATGATGAGATCGCCTTTAGCTCATGAAGCCAAGGGCGCCCTAGCAATAGATTGAAAGAAGCCTTAATGTCCACCACCTGAAACTTGGTGCGACGTTCAATGGCTCTAGTAGTGATGTTCAACATGATAGTACCCACGGCTTGACAGCGAGTATTATCATAAGCACGAATCCCTTGAGTAGAGGGAATCAATTCTTCATCTTTTATGCCCAACTTCTTCGCAGTGCACAGCTGACATACATTGATTGCTGAGCCATTATCAACTAGGCTCATAGGAACATTCATCTACCTACACACCACAATAAGGTGTAAGGCCTTGTTATGCTTATCCCCTTCCAGGGGCAAATCCTTATCAAAAAAGGAAATCAAATTGTCGATACTTAGTAATTTAGTAGTGAGAAAACTAACTAGCCCTTGAGGAGTCATATCACTATCAACCCCTATCTTCACAAGAGCATTCATACAGCCTTTCTATGTTCGTGGGAGGTAGCTAAAAGCTTCCAAACATTCATTTCCACCTTAGTCTTTTGCAGTTGTTTGATCACATCTTTGCTTATAGGGTTGATGGGATCAACTATCGGTTATGCTTGTGGTGGAGGTGGAGGTGGAGGTGGATTAGGTTGTTGTAACCTTCCATTCCTGGTGACAACCTTGACTTCAAGGTCCCCCCAAACATCTTTGCTATCTTCATGGTTGACAGCGCCAAGAGATGAACAGGCTATGTCTTTGAGATAGACGTCTTCATCGTCACTATCCCAAGTTCCATTCACTTCTTCATAGTTTGAAACAAAAACAACTTCTGTTAGAGGTTCATCCACAGATTGGATGAGTAGTGACGAATCAAAGGAGATTTTATCTCCTGTGATAGCCAAAGCATCAGAAAGAGGACCTATTTGAATATTAGGCTTCTTGGCCCCTGGAGGGACAGGAAGCTGATTAGCATCAATCAGATCTTGAATTGCATCCTTTAACTTCCAGCATTGCTCAGTAGTATGACCCTTGCCTGGGTGAAACTTGCAATGAGCATTGGGGTCATAGCTAGCAATTCTGTTCTTAGGTCTAGGCTCCGAAAATGGCCTAATAGGCATGATCAATCCTTGACTATGCAGGAGATGAAAAGCAGTATCATAGCTCATTCCCAAAGGTGTATAAACCCTCCTTTTCCTTTAGAATTTCTGAGTAGGAGCATTGAGAGCCAACACATCATTGAGGTTGATGTTATTGGTAGCATTGTTGGGCTTGGAAGACGAAGAAGAAAGACTGTCGTGCTTCTTGTGTTTCCAAGTGTTATTGTTATTATTGCTACTTGCAGTCTTGTAAGGAATATTTCAAGCATCTCACACTTGAGCCCCACTGTGATCATACACTTAAGCATGGTGGCGTCCAAAGGGAAGGAAGCTAGAGTAAAAGAGTCGCCAACAAGTTTTAGGAACTTGTAAACCGTTCACAAGGTGAAGGTTACACCCCTTCACGATCTAGGAGATCGCTAACTCCATAGTGGTCTGGAACCATGACTGGATATTCAGGGATGAAGGTATAAATCCAACCTAAAAGAGATTGAACCTGCCCTAAAAAGGCCTCTACTTTATTCTTCTCATATTCATGTGTGCTTTCTGACTAACATACAATCAATATAATAATCCTAAACCTGTTTAATCTATGTTGGTTGAATATTAATGCACAAATAAATCTATTATTAGCGATCACTTGAATTATAATCACATTAACCTGAACAAGATTATCAATTATCTTATTAAGCGTGATTACAAGTACAAATTCCCTTTAAACCTGCAAGAGAGGGCGTGATCAAACAATAACAATATAATATATAACAAGCAACAATCATCATCATAATAATAATCAATACAGCTTAATAATAATAGCAAGATCCTAGGCATGATACTAACAAGATTAATAACAAACCCTAGCATGTCACTAAACAATGAAGATCAAAGCTTTATTCCTAACATGATACTAGCATGGCAGAAGGAAGAATAATAGGAAGCAACCTAAACATGATACTAGAAAGCAATAAAAGCATCCTAACATGATACTAGGAATCATAAAGACATCCTAACATGATACTAGGAATCAATACAATCTAAACATGATTTCTATATCAAAAAAATAATTAAGCAATTAAATTACTTACTTCGATGCCTCGTATCTCTTTCTAATAACAAAATATATGCGTTAGTAACTTCAAGGAAAATATTAAATCAAACAATTAAATTAAATAATTGAAATAGGGATTTAGGACCAAACCCTCAGAAATTATCAACCTTTCACGTCTAGGGCAAAGGCAACTTCAAACCTGGCAAGGTGTGTCTAGAACTTGTGAATGAGGAATTTTGTATTAGGAAAGGTTTAGAAAGAAGGAGAAGAACAAGCTATTGCTTGAGAGAATTAAGGATGATTGATGATTTTTAATGATTCTCAGTGATTTTAAGTGAATGAAAACGAGGAAATACGACTTTATTTATGACGAAAATAGTCCGGAAACGATAGAAAAGAATTAGAATTTGAATCGGAATAAAACTGACCCCTGTTGCCAGCGACAAAGCCCAGCGTGAAATGACAAGAATCACGAATGGCGACAGGCTCTGTCGTTTGGCGACAAACTTGTTGTTTGGCGCTAGTTAAAAGATAAACGCGCTTTTGTACGGAATCCTCTCCTTAATATAACTAAGCAACTAAAATCCGTGTTTATCAATTTTAAATCAGATTTTAATAAAACACTTGTTTTATTTCAAACCAAATTCATTATTCTCAAAAGATATAATTATTAATCCTAACTCTATTAGAACTCAAAATAACCTTCTAGACTACTCTAGAAAATTAGAATCAATCCCAATAATTTTAAAAATAGTAATTAATGGGCCCTTCACTAGATCATTAGGCCATAAAACCATTTCAGACCCAATTTAGTACTTTGGCCATAACTTCCTCATTATTTATCGGAATTGGGCTTATAATATATCATTGGAAAGCTCTTTGCGAGCTCGACCCAACTACACTATTATTGGACCCTCTTCATGGACCAAGCTAAATTGGACTAACTATTTTCATAAACAGGGTACGAAAAGGAATATTTTCGAAAACAGCAAGATGTATTTTATTAAAACAACCACATCACAAGACTTTTCACACTTTCACCTCGTTCGATATTCAAGTGACGTGAAAGGTACTCATCACTGGGTTTGGTTTTTAGGGAGACACAATTGGGTGTCTACAGAAGCCCTCACTTTGACTGAGTTTGGAGAAACGCATGTTTCGAAAACGAAAGTCAAAGTAGCGATAGGGAGGAGAATGATTCAAAACGTTCTACGGTCCTAAATCTTTCTTGTAACGCCGATACCTGCAAACTAGTGTTAGTTAAACAGATAAAAGAGTTAAGAACGCATATCTTGCACCGTCGAGCACACGTATCTGGAGTAACCGATTTTGTTGCTGCATTTTGTGACAACCTCCACAGTGCCTCGTGAACGCCATCGTCGAAGACCGCTGCCTATAGCTATCCTCTACTGTTTGTGACAACTCTCCACATCCTAGGGATCATCGTCGAAGATGACTGCTTGTAGCCATCTTCATATTTGATAATTTTCTCATCTTAGTGAATATCGTCGAAGACCACTGCTTGTAGTTGTCTTCAGTCTTGGAATGACAATCTTCCTCATCCTAGGGAACATCGTCGAAGACTGCTGCTTGTAGCTGTCTTCAAAATCTCATCTATGCCTTGACTCGATCATCTAATTGACAACCTTCTCATCCTAGTGAAAGTCGTCGAAGATCTCGTTGCCCTGTGATCCTCTTTCCGCTGATGCTTTACTTGAATGCTTGTTTTGTTGATGTGTTGCTATAATTGCTCAATGTGATTACTTGTTGTGCTAGTGCCTCGGCGCGTTTTGTAAACGGGCCGGTGCTTTAGCGCTTGTGCTTGCTTGTGAACCATTACCTTGGTGCTTGTGATGAGCCAATACTTAGGCGCTTAAGCTAAGCGAGACGATCGTTGCCAGGTCGATCACTTATTGCAATTGTAATCGAGCCGACTACTAATCATGTCAATTTGCTTATAGGGACTAACTGGTGTACCAAGGAACCCAAAACCGCTACATTAGGTCCGCATAAACCATTATGGGGGCCACAGGCTTTGTCGCTGAGCCATGTAAGTTTTACTCAAACTCACCTCGGTTTTTACTGAATTTTGCATGCTTTTGTTCATGAATTTTCGAGATATTCAAAACTTATGTTGCTTTATTTGCCTTGTTTGTTGAATCTTATGGCATGAAATTGTTTTTTATGCTTGTATATTATCTTAGGAGTGTTTTGAGACTTGTTTGACTCGATTTGGGGAATAAACGAACATTCTGGCATTGTTAAGCCCTTTGAGTTCGTGAGAACAATGTGGCTCATTCTTGATGTTCTTGCTATCTATTCATGCTCAATTTATCACAATATTTGTCGTAGTATTGTAAGAAATCATTTGATTGCTTGAAAATGCTATCTCTGCCCGAATCAAAATTATGTTCTGTTTTAGTACGACGTACTCTATTTTTGTTCAAACATAGTATCATGCGGCTAGGGAAACCTTAGATACTATAGAACCATTGATTTACTGTTGTTTTGCATAATTTAGCATGTCTCGACATCGTGGCTCTAGCTCTCGTTCTCGCGAAGTTCACCGGGAGGACGAGCCCGTTGACGAGGGAGCTTCCACTTGCCTAGGGGAGTTCCCTAAGTGGGATGAGCGCACTCTTTACTTTGCGCCCGAGTTTCACATCTCAGAGCGGGTGCGGCTCGGGATGACCAGCGATAGGGTTCGTTGTCACGGCTTAGGAAACTAAGTGATTGGTTAGCTGTGCGACCTTTACTTTTTCGATAACAATGAGTTGCGCGAGTTATGGGAGTCTTGTGGTCTGACTCCTCTACTCCAAGCTACTCAGGCCATGTACTCTTTTGTGTCGAGCCATTCTTTGGTTCGATCTTTGGTGGAATTCTTTTCGGACACCACCAACACCTTTCACTTTCCTTGGGGTGAGATGACTATCACTCCTCTCGACTTCTCTCTCATCACTGGACTAGAATTTCGGCCAACTGCGGTTCCATTCGGCAGCGACATTACTGTTTTCTCTCCAGAGGTAGAGGAACGAATCGGCCCTATAGCTATTTGAGCTCGTAGCGAGGCTCGGCCGACGCAGATTAGCGCCCGCTGCATTCGTCGGACCATGCTGGTAGAGGCCTTTCAGGATGGTGCTTTCAGGATGGTGCGACTATCCTGGAGCAACGGGACCTTCTCCCCTGACTAGGGTAGCCGTGTGCTACTCTACTATCTGCCTGCTCTTTGCAACCTTCGTATGGTCGGATCATATGACTGAGCTAGCTTGGCCTCTGCTGACTTCCTGCTTGGATTGCGACTCGCTTGTCGCCACCGCTGATTTGATGGGGAGGTCACACTTTCCAGTTTCTGGGGACTCGTAGAGATATACTTTATTTCCTTTAACCGAAGTTCATCTTAGGTTTTGTACTAGCACTTGCTGACGCTTCCCAGTTTTATAGGTCTGGTTCTACGAGTATTTCCCTTCTTTTTCACCAGCGAGGCCTTAGCCTCGAGGGCTCCCCATTGCTGCTAGTTGGGGAGACCGTTATAACGACCAGACTACTACTGCTCGTGTTCGAGAGTTGATTCTTTCGGTATGTTTTCTTAACACTTCTCGTTGGTATTACCCTTAGTAGGATTTGAGTTTATGGATGTTTGTTTTGTAGGAGCCTGATGTTCAGTTTCGGCCGTGGGATGATTTTGTTTTTCCTGCACTGGTCGTCCAGTACACTGCCCAGCGTCGATATTTTCAGGGGACATACAACGCTGTGGTATACCTGGGTGAGAGAGTTGCGATTTAGCACTCTTCAAAGTCCCTTGTTGTTCCTTCTCGCCCTCCACGCCATATGTTCGATCAGACGAGGCTGAGAGCTTGGGCGGCTAGGACACCAGCAGGTACGGATTGGCAGAGTCATACCCATCCGAACCGGAGTTATGGGGATAAGCTTTTGCCGCGTTTGGCCCCACCACCTTGCTTGCCAGAGAGGGCAGAGGTATCTTTTGTATTCTTCATTTGTTTATTTGATAGCCTCGAGCCAATCCTAATTATTAAGGTTTAACTTGACAGGCTTCGACTAGAGAGTTCGTGCCTCCACCAGTATCCATCGTCTACTAGGGCACTTTTGGTCCTATTGAGGAGATCATTCCCCTGGCTCCTGAGCCATGGTGCTTTATAGAGGAGTCGATACCTCGTCACCAGACTTCGGTAAGTCGCGTTACTTGTCATTTTAATTATATACATACTTTGTTTACCTCTGACTTTGTGACTTTAACAGTTTTCTCGTGAGGTGCTGGCAAGGATGGAGAGAGGCATGGATGTCTTCCGTTACCAGCTCGTGAGGTTGAGCCACCGAGCTATGTGTCGTCGCGGTGATGAGGGCATGGAGGTATTTCTCTTGACCTTCTCTTATGTTTACATTTGTCTTTCTGTACTTGACTTAGTTTGTTTTTTCTATTTCAGCCTATTTCTCCGGTGCGGACTCGTACGAGACCCGAGGCTAGGAGGGAAAGATCGGGGTCTGATTCGAGGCATCGTCATACCTCGGCTGGGAGTCAGGGCGGTCGAGCAGAGTCAGATCGTACTGCCAGACTAGACGGTTCTGGCTCTTCGTCTGAGGATGCATTAGGGAGGCCGACCGGCCAAGGAGGCACGACGTCAGCTCCTTTAGCGGGTGGTGGGACGTACGAGGTTGGCTCGTCGTCACATCAGCTGCTGCAACCTCAGCATTTGGGAGCCCAGCAACAGGGTGAGCCTGGATGGGCTGGCCCTACTCTCTCGATCCCGGCTACTACTGATCAAGCTCCAGGCGAGGATCATACTCCACGGACTGTATAGTTTTTTGTTACATTCGGAGTCCCTCTTCATCTGCGTCCTCCACCGTCATAGATGTACCTATACTTGTATTTATTTTGACTTTGTAAGACTTTGCTCATTTGACTCACCGTTTGTGTTAGACACTTTGTATATATATCTATGATTATTATGTCTATTCATTTTTTATTTTTCATTTTGTGTGTGCGTGTGAAAAATTAGTGACTAATTTTTGCGCAAAAAACTTTCCGTCATTTTTCTTGTCAATGGAGGGTATCCGACTTTCTCCCCCAAAAAGAAAAAATGAAAAATAAAAATCAAGTTTGACTAAAATAAGCTTAAATGTAATTAAACTGAAGATAATCAAATATGGCACAAGTATTTGCAATAAGGTCGGATTTGAGTGGATGAGGCTTTAAAAAAGGATAGAAACCGTAAAATCGTAGTACAAAACTGAGTCAAAGTCGAAAAAGATCAGTTAGCGTAGCGCGCGAGGCTGGCGTGACATACACCTAGCTGTCGCGATGCAACAAGCATCACGCGGTGCGTGATTTCTGTCGCATGGTGCTGTTGATATTTTTCCGATTCGGTTTGCATCAATTTTGTGCATAAATAACCCCCAATTCTGTCGATTCTGTATAGTCAAACAGATTAAAAATTATTCTAGCTTTTATCTCTCAATTATGTCTAAGAGTTTTAGCGATTTCACTCGTGAGTGGTGCCGGTCTCTAATTACTAAGGAGAGAAAAGAGCTTGACTTTTTTCACTTAGGGGGTATATATGGTATAAAGGGGGTAGATCTTGACATAAACTTTATTCATACCGCCTTAGAGTATTGGGATTCAGATACTCATTGCTTTAGACTTGGTTATGATGAAATTTGTCCTTTACTGAAAGAATTTGGTGCCATTCTAGGCTTCCCTTCCCTAAATCTTGCGGTAATTCCTAAAGTGAGCAAGTATTATTACAAAGATTTTGAGCATTTCCTTAACCTTAAGGATAAGGACTTGAAGGATATAGTGCATGAGAACGTAGTTAATCTGAAGGAATTTGCATCGTTTTTATTTTGACAGACCACGCTCCGAATTTTTTCATGTTTACAGGAGGAGAGCCTTCCTTTTTTGAATGTTAAACCAATATCTGCTCACTAGTGTAATATTTTGATGGCCAAGCTATTTTAGCATCTGTCATGGAGCAAATTGAATCAGGTATAAATCCAATGCCTTTGATCGTTGGAGAAACCATGCTTGGTTTAGATGAATTAAAAAAGAATCCAAAAGCACCTCTTCGAGGTTGTCCAATATTATTACAGGTGGAAAATCACTTTTAATTACAGAAATCAAAAATATTTAACTTTGTATAGTAATAATAATTTTTTTGCATTGAATTTTTTTACAGATGTGGCTAATGGAGAGACTTGAATTAATTAGCCCTCCAGACAATGTTGACAAATATACACCAAATTGCTTTGTAAGATGGAAGAAACGCTTTTCCATAAAGATGGTTGCCGGGAGTGGAGGAGAATCTTTGAAAATTGCGACTTTGCCATCAAATGGGTCGTCCCTTGGTGGAAAATTGAGAAGATGGTTGGTGTTAACAATCAACCTTTTTACCGTCTTCCTAGCTTGTCAAAATTGACTTTTTATTACCCTTCCAGGGTAAGAAGACAATATGGTCTTGCTCAAACTGTTCCATCTGGTGATCTCCGTCGTCCCTATGATTTCCCATTTCACAAGATGTAGAGAGATTTGATGATTATTGGTGTGCTAGGCCTTTATGGGAAGTTGTTACCCAAAAGATCCCACCTTCTTTGTCTAGGGATATGAAGAAATGGTTACTTGGTAGATCTCAAAAGGACAAGAAAAAAGCTCGGAAGCTGAGTAAGACCAATGTGAAAGACCACCTAGGGGATAGGAAAAATCCTCCTAAGGAGAGTTTGGGTGAAATAGTTCAATTCAAGACTCCTGTTATGTCTAAGGTTCTACTAAAGGTAAAGAGAAAAGAAAAGCTGACTCTACAGAAAAGAAAGTGTGGGTTGAAAAGAAGCACGGTGTAATGGCTATTGGAGAAACCATCAACACCAAGATTGAGTGTAGATCTTCCAAAGGATGCTTACTAGCAAAAGTGATGGATGATGAGAAGAAGCGGACAAGAATTGGAAAAGAGCTAGAAAAGAGAACATAGATTAGAGCATTGCTTTACTTTCAATTTATTAGACAATTTTAATTTTAAGTCAATTTTATTTTTAAGCTTTATTTAAAATTCCATCAATAATGTAATTTTTAGTTTATTTTATTAATGCAATTTTTAGCTTATACATTAAAAATTTATTAAAGCAACGAAAACGCCTTGAAAATTTTTTCTTTTTGAGAATTATTTGAGTACGGAAGTCGAAAATTTTCGAAAAACACTGAAATTTGCTCATATTGACGCAGAACTTCTGGCGTTGCGAATTTGGGCTTGTCGCCGTACGATGGGATTATCGCGATGCGCTGCTTGCTGTCGCAATGCGACCGGCTGTGGCGTGTCGCGCTGGACTTAATTCTTGCGCGCCTGCTGCTCTGTTGTTGACAAATTGATTTCTTTTAAGATTAAAGTGGCCGCACCCTGTAAAGGGTTGCCTACGTATCCTTTCCGTAGCTCTCTTGAGTATCCTACTCAAGTAATTATGGGTAATACTTCTTAAGTTGGTCAAGATTTGTCATATTTGAGAATTCATTGCCATCCATATTAGTTAGTTTTGCAACACCTCCTGATAGGATAGTTTTGACAATGTATGGTCCGGACCAATTAGGCCTAAATTTGCCTCTTGGGTCTAGAACATTCTTCCTTAATGTTTTTAATACAAAGTCTCCTACGTTGATGTTTCTTGTCTTGATCTTCTTGTTAAAGTGTCTAGCCATATGAGTTTTGTAGCATTGAGTATGATGTAGAGCTTCTAGTCGTTTTTCATCAAGTAGAATTAGCTCCTCATATCTCGCTCTAGTCCATTCGACTTCATTGAGTTTACTTTCCAACGCAATGCGTAGGGAAAATATTTCTAGCTCTACAGGTTGTACGGCATCCATTCCATAGACTAAGGAGAATGGCGTATTTCCTGTTGATGAGCGAATTGACGTGCGATAACCCCAAAGAGCAAAATGGAGTTTGTCAGGCCAATCCTTGTAATTCTCTATCATTTTCTCGATGATGGTCTTTAAATTCTTATTGGCTGCCTCTACTGCACCATTTGCTTGAGGTCTTTATGGGGAAGAATGGTGATGTTGAATACCATACTTTTGTCTCAATTCCTCACATTCTACTTGAAAGTGAGTTCCATTGTCACTTATCATTTCATGTGGGACTCTATATCGACATATGATGTTTCTTTCGATAAAGAGTGCTACATGCTTTGCAGTGAGTTTTGCGTATGATGCTGCTTCGACCCCCTTTGTGAAGTAATCGATTTCTAATAGGATGTATTCATGACCTCCTATCCCAGGAGGAGTAATCTTTCTAATGATATCTATTCCCTAGGTTGAGAAAGGCCATGGTGATGTGTAGGTGTAAAGGAGTGATGGAGGAACTTGCTACAAGTTAGCGTATATTTGGCATTTAGGACATCTTTTTACATATTGATAACAGTCCCTATTCATGGTAATCCAATAATATACTTCGCGCATTATCTTTTGGACTAACATCTTGCCATTCACATGAGTTCCACATACTCCTTCGTGGACTATCCTCATTGCCTTTTGGGCTTCCTTTTTGCCTACACACAAGAGAGCTCGACCTTTAGGTACCCTTTTGTGTAGCTCGTTGTCCATGAGTACATATTGAGAAGCCAAAAGTCTTAAGGCTCGTTTTGCTCTTTTGTCAGCATGGAGTGGGTTTTCTCCTTTAGTCATCATGGAGTTGAGGGTCCGTATACCAAGGTTCTTCTTCTTCCTCTTCTTGGACTACCTCATCGTCTTCTATGGCTTGAATGTAAGCAGGTTTATGCCTCTTTTCTATTATCAAAGGCATTTGCTCGATTTCTATGGGAATTCTAACCATTGAGGCTAGCCCTGCCAAAGCATCAACGAATTGATTTTCCTCTCTTGGTTGATATGTTTATTCTACCTCTTTTAACTAATTAGTGAGAGTTTCCAAATATGTTTGGTAAGGGGCCACGCTTTCGCTCCTTACTTTCCACCTTTTGGAAATTTGGTTGATAATTAAAGAAGAATCTCCGAATATTCGAAGTTTCTTCACTCCCAACGCCAAAGCTGTTTCGAGGCTTACCACGCATGCTTCATATTCCGCAGCATTGTTGGTAACGTCAAAATCTAACTTTATGGAGATTGGGATATGTTCCTCTTTAGGTGATACTAATAATACTCCTGCACCACAACCCTTTTGGTTTGATGCTCCATCGAAGTATAACGTCCAAGTATCATCTTCTGTAAGCATTAAGTCTTCGTCTGGAAACTCATTTTCATGTATAGGTGCCGAATCTTCTATTGGGAAATCCGCTAAGAAATCCGAGACCACGGATCTTTTGATAGCCTTTTGAGGCATAAACCTTACATCAAATTAGGCTAAGTTAACTATCCATCCTGATATTCGCCCATTAAGCGTAGATTTCTCGAAGAGATACTTTAGTGGATCCATCCGAGATACCACATAGACTGTATGAACGAGCATGTAGTGTCTTAACTTGGTTGTGGCCCACACTAATGCGAGGCACAATTTCTCAAGTGGTGCGTAGTGTATTTCATACTCGGGCACCTTTTTGCTTGAGTAGTAGATGGAATTTTCTTTTCCTTCTACTTCTTGTACGAGCATTGCCCCTATTGTCTCTTTGGTGACTATTAAATACAACCTAAGAGGGATTCCCGGGAGCGCATGTGCTAGTACGGGAGGATTAGCGAGATAGGCTTTGATTTTCTCAAAGGCTTTTTGACACTCATCGTCCCATATTACTGGCACATTCTTCTTTAGTTTCTTGAATACGGGTTCACATATTACGGTTAATTTGGATATGAACCTACTTATGTATTGCAACCGGCCAATGAATCCTCGAATCTGTTTCTCGGTTTTGGGTGGTGGCATTGACATGATTGCTTTAATCTTGGTAGGGTCTATCTCTATTCCTCTAGAGCTAATGACATATCCTAAGAGTTTTCCTGAGGTGACTCCAAAGGCACACTTAAATAGGTTTAACCTCATGTTGTATTTCCTTAGCCTTTCGGAGAATTTTCTTAAGGCTACTAGATGTCCTGGACGATCTTTTGATTTTACAATCATATCATCCACGTAGACTTCAACTTATTTGTGCATCATGTCATGTAATAAAGCAGTCGCTGCTCTTTGGTAAGTGGCACCTGCGTTTTTCAAACCGAATGGCATTACCGTGTAACATTAAGTGTCCCATGGTGTTATGAATGTAGTCTTTTCCATATCTTCCTCGGCCATGACAATCTTGTTGTACCCCGCGTATCCATCCATAAATGAGAGAAGCGCATGATTTGCTGTGTTATCTACCAAAATGTCGATGTGTGGTAAAGGGAAGTCGTCCTTTGGACTGGCCTTATTTAGATCTCTATAGTCGACACACATTCTTACCCTTCCATCTTTCTTTGGAACTGGCACCACATTTGCAACCCATTCGGGGTATTTAGATACCCTGATAAAACCTGTAGTAATTTGTTTTTGAACTTCTTCTTTAATCTTAAGAGCTACGTCGGGTTTCATTCGACATAACTTTTGTTTTACAGGTTTCATTCTTGGAATTAGTGGTATTGTGTGTTGAGCTATATCTCTATTATTCCTGGCCAAGCACATACATAGATAAATTCTTTTAGTAGATTAATTAAACCGGTTTTTTCTTCTTTAGTAGGAGTTAGTCCGATTTTAACTTCTTTTTTAACGTTTGGATCTTTTGAGATATCTACTGTTTTAGTGTCTTCTATTACTAGTGTTTTATTCTCAAGTGTTTCCACTGCTTTAATTATTTCTTTTTCAGTTTCATTGTTAGTTAAGCAATGCTCATCATCTTGGGTTAAGGAATGACACGAGGAGTAAGCAAAAGAAGACATACTATTGAATTCAGAAACCATTACATCAAATAAAGAAATGTCTGTTGGGACTTGACCACTAACTATCCTAGGAGAAGGTGCTAAAGTAGAAGAACTAGGGAAAGGTATTATAGCTAAAGATTTTGAAGACTCGATAGGGGAAGACTCAGATTCAGACTCTGACTCAAACGACTCTTCGAACATAGGTCCTTGTCCTGTTGTTATAGAGATCTTCCGTCCACTTGGTGTAGTCACCTTCACAGTCTTTCGTCATCCTTTGACTAATCCCTCTGCTGGAGTGATAAGCTTTGAGGGGTCAAAGCTCTCACTTTGTAGTGCCGTCTGAATGAGCGCGGAGTTATCTTCAACATATTTTGGCTCATTCTTCTCGTGCCCAAAAAGAAGTCCCATGACATTAAAATCGAAGCACGGAGGTGCTTTCTCCTTATGGATAGGAGTTGGGATGTCATCTAAGAAGTTGCAATCCAGGAATATTTCGAACCCAGGTTGTCTTATTCCATCTTTGACAAAGGGCTCGGGAAATTCATAGCATGGATAATCTTCACCCTCTCTTATAAATTGTCCATTTAGGGTGAGGGGATATTGATCCATTGGGATTGATTTCTTTTGAGTACGAGCATTTCTCCGCGCATTAGCCTTTTCCTGGGCTTGCTTATAGTCTTTCGGAGTCGGTTCAAAACCAAGTCCAAAAGTATCTAATTTAGGAAGGCCAGGCGATTTCGTTTGCATTGCTACTCCTTTCTTCTTTCCTAGAGTCATTCCAGGAAAGTGTCCCTGTTTTCAGAGTATACCATTAACTATCATATCTGTATGGAGGTCGTAGCAAAAAGGGGTCCTTTCATCTTCCTCAATTAAGGAGACCTCTTCTGCGTTAAAGCCCCATAGGTCTTTATCGTTATCGTCGTGCTCCACATTTATGAGAGGCTTATCAATTGCCTTGATTCTTAGTTGGGAGGCATCGATTGTAATAGGAATTCCTCCAACTATAGCCTTCACTTGTTGATGAAGTGATGAAGGGACGGCTTTAAGGTCGTGAAGCCAAGGGCGTCCCAACAATAAGTTGAAAGAAGCCTTGATATCAACCACTTGGAAAGTTGTAGTATGTTCTATTACTCCTGCAGTAACATTCATAGTAATAGTCCCAAGAGCTTGGCGACGAGTGTTGTCATAAGCTCTTATTCCTTGTGTGGATGGAGACAAGTCTTGATCCCTTATTCCTAACATCCTCGCAGTTTGTAGTGTGCAAACATTAATTACTGACCCATTGTCTACAAGAGTCAGTGGGACATTCATTCTCTTGCAGATTACTGTGAGGTTTAAGGCCTTATTGTGTTTGTCACCTTCTGGAGGTAAGTCCTTGTCGGAAAACGTGATTAGATTGATGGGACTTAGAAGATCACTCGTGAGAAAATTAGCTAATCCCTCAGGTGTGGTTTCTGAATCTATCCCTACTTTATCCAAAGCATCCATTACTGCAATTCTATGTTCTCGGGATGTGGCTAGTAGTTTCCATACGTTCATTTTGACCTTAGTCTTTTTAAGTTGTTTGACAACGTCGTTATCTTCTATGATTGGTATGGGAACTTGTTGGGTAGTAGGAATGGGTTGTGCAGTGATGGGAAGTTGCACTCTCTCTGATCTTGTGAGAACATTTATGGGTGAATCTTCTTCATCCTAAATGTCGTTTACTGGGTATATCGTGGAAAGTGGGGTTTCTTCCACATCGTTGAGGTAGACATCCTCATCATCACTTTCCCAGACTCCGTAGATGCTAACATCTCTTTCTGGTGGGATTTGGACCAACTTTTTCTGTTAATCAACCCCTGGATTAGATCTTTGAATTTAAAACAGTGTTCTATGGTATGTCCTCCTGCTTAATGTTATGGACAATAGAACCTATCTGTCCTTTTCAAAGATTCAAATGGTCTTGGCTCGAGAGGTTTGATCTTCCCACTCTCGAAGAGAATTTTGAACATGTTTGCATAAGAAGTCCTAATTTGAGTGTAAGGCTTGTCACTCCTTTTGGGTGCTTCGACTACTTGGAGAGAAAATGGCTTTCTCTTAGTAGTCTCTGTAGGTGTCACCTCTTATTGTCACGCTTATTTTGAGTCATCTTTACGTGATCAAGGGCCTCGCGACATATGACTATTACTTCCTTTACCAGTTGTGTGAGGACCCATACTTCTTTTGTAGCAAGTTGTTGACCTGTAGGAAGATCACTCATGGCATCGAAAAAGGTTTCCTCCTCTTCCTCAATAGCATGGGTTTCTTTGACTGGTTTAATGAGGGACGATGGGTCAATATCATTTTTCTCATCAGAAATAGCCAAAGAATCTGACAGTGGGGCGCTATTGGTGCTTGGCTTCTTACTTGCAGGGGGCAATGGAAGTTTGTTGCTATCAATCAGATCTTGAATAGCTTCCAGCAATTTTCAGTAAGATGGCCCCTACCTTGATGATATTTACAATGTGCATTGGGGTTCCAACTAGCCGTCCTCCTTTCGACCGGTGGATCTCCAAATGGTCCAATGGGAAGGTTATAAGACCTTTTGCATGAAGGCGATCAAATGCAGTGTCATAACTCATGCCAATAGGAGTAAAGTTCTTCCTAAATGGCTTCTTTTGTCCTTGATTATTCATAGCAAGGACTTCATTCAGATTAAAGGTACTAACGTTGTTTAAGTGGGTGGTTTTTGAAGAAGAAGGGTTGTCGTTCTTCTTTCCTTTCCGGCCACTTTCG
The DNA here is from genome assembly GCF_948465745.1 of Chenopodium album. Taxonomy (NCBI): domain Eukaryota; kingdom Viridiplantae; phylum Streptophyta; class Magnoliopsida; order Caryophyllales; family Amaranthaceae; genus Chenopodium; species Chenopodium album. The sequence continues at coordinate 20,121,694 of NC_137847.1, forward strand.
GAGTTGTTAGTAGCTTTTTGCTTTGCAAGGTCATCCTCAATGTTGATTCCTATGTCATAAACGGCCTTGAAAGTATTCAAATTACTTTGATACTTGAGATGCTTAGAATATTTTTCTTGGAGGTTCTTAATGAACATCCTTACATATTCCTTCTCACTCGACACCTCAACCATTTTAGCAGAAGTTTCCCTCCACTTATTGAAGAAAGAAGTAAAACCTTCATTCTCTTTTTGTTTTAACATTTCAAGTTCTCTATGATCAGTTTCAACTTGAATGTTACATTTGTACCTATCAATGAAAGCATTTACTATTCCGTTCCAAGTAGAGATTTTTTCTTTGTCAAGGGAAAAGAACCATTGTTGGCAAACGGTTCAAGAGATAAAGAGAACAAAGAGTGAAAGACTTTTCTATCAATCCCCTTAATGTTCATTATGGTTTCAAAAGCTCTTAAGTGAAAGTAAGGATTGTCAGTTGGTTTGAACCTAGGGATGTTATTGGCATTGAACTTCTGCGGAAGAAGCTCCTTGTCCACCGAGACCCCCTGTGAGCTAATGCCCTGGAACTTATAGTCATTGGAGATCTTGTTCAAGGTTTCCTCCATTCGTTGCATCTGTTGCTGTTTCGTAGGGTCATTGACTTGAAGAGCCATAGCCTTCATCATTTCAGTTACATTGGCCAAGTTCTGCCTCAGTTCATTAACTTCTTCTTGAGTTGCCATTATCCTCTTAGCTTTTCTCTTTTGACGAATAGGTTTATCAAAAAGTGAGATTTGAACAAAAGCGTTGTCCTTGATTAGCCTCTCTTCTCTTCTTGACCAAGCGCTGTAAATTAAACCATATATTTTAATGACTTGACTCAAATTGACTTTGATTTTATTGGTTTTTTAAAAGGCAAAAAAGCAAAAATAGGGTGTATATTTTTGGGAATCGGTGTATAGGGTTCAAATGAGAATTAAGTATAGGGTTTAAACAAGTATGGTTTAATTTAAGGATTAATATCCGACTTTCCCCCCTAAAAAAATGATGGAAAACACACGCACACAAGACTCTCTAGACATGGTCAAGGTGAAACATACATGAAGTGTGTGCTTTAAAAAGTGAGTGAAAGTGACATGCTTTGACACTTGTGTAAGACCATGGGACTATGCGCATAGACTCAATTAAGGACTAAACATAGGTTCTGCCATTTAATAAATTGATTAATTAGACTCAATGTGAGGACTCGAGCAAAAAACTGGGCTGTCTCCGAAACAACAGGACTGTCGCCATACGCTAGGACCAGCGCGAAACGACATTGTTGTCGCATCGCTCCAGACACTAGTGTGTTGCGCCACAGGCCAAACTTCTGCGTCATTACTGAAATATTAGTCTGGGTCTATTTCCAGTGTTATACTCTAAAATGACAAGCCTATAATCGTACTAAGTCAGGTTTGATCAATTTATTTAGACTCATATTAATTAATTAAGAAAAGTCCTTTAGTCATTAATTAGTTTATTTAGACTCATTCACAAGTTAAACAAACGGTTAGTGTAAACACACATAGGTTATGCACAAGCAAAGAATGCACAAGTAGTCAAGTAAGCACAATATGATGCAATGAGTTTGCAACCTAACCATGGCTTTAGTTCTCTAAAGTTCAAGAATAAGGGTTAGTCAAAAGGGTCCATGGTTATGAGTCCGGATGCATCGCGTGGAAGCCTTACCTTTGGAATGGTTGGCAAATGTGGATGGGACCCCGCGAGTTAAACTCACTTCCACGGTTTGGTGAATTCAACAAACTCGGATGTACGCTTCATTACCACGAGCGTTCGATTGCGTAGATGGAGCGTGAATTCCCAGAGGGTTATAACCATATGTAGAACACATATGGGTTCAGAAAAGTGAGAAAAGCTCATTCAGGAAGTAGAATCGAGCGAACAATACTAGAATCAGTTGAAACAAAGAAGGTAGATTTCTGGCTCGGTATTGGAAGAACATGGCGCGAGACAACAGGGTCCGTCGCCAGAAGATAACTCTGTCGCCAAATGACAATGCAATCGCACAGCAACAGAGTCATCGCATGGCTTTTGCACTATTTTCTCTACGCCGGTTCCTACATGCCTCAGCAGCTTTCTGTTCTTTGAATTTTCCGACTTTTTATAGCGTTTTTTCAATCCTAGTTGTGAAAAATATTTCCCAAATTTCCTACGTGTAAAAATCCTATGTTTTTGACGCATTACGGATGGTCTTTCTAATGCGGACCTTTTTTATGCTTATGCAAATTATGTCAATCAAAGTTACGCACATGAATACTTAGAACGTTTCGAGTCTCATCCACTCATTCTAAATCATTGCCGGTGGAGTCGCAAAAAAACTGTAAGGAATATTTCAAACATCCCACACTTGAGCCCCACTGCGATCATACACTTAAGCATGGTGGCGTCCAAAGGGAAGGAAGCTAGAGTAAAAGAGTCGCCAACAAGTTTTAGGAACTTGTAAACCGTTCACAGGGTGAAGGTTACACCCCTTTCACGATCTAGGATATCGCTAACGCCATAGTGTTCTGGGACCATGACTGGATATTCAGGGATGAAGGTACAAATTCAACCTAAAAGAGATTGAACCTGCCCTAAAAAGAACTCTACTTTATTCTTCTCATATTCATGTGCGCTTTCTGACTAACATACAATCAATATATTAATCCTAAACCTGTTTAATCTATGTTGGTTGAATATTAATGCACAAATAAATCTATTATTGGCGATCACTTAAATTATAATCACATTAACCTAAATAAGAGTATCAATTATCTTATTAAGTGTGATTACAAGTACAAATTCCCTTTAAACCTGCAAGAGAAGGCGTGATCAAGCAATAACAATATAATATATATCAAGGAACAATCATCATCGTAATTACAATCAATAAAGCTTAATAATAATATCAAGATCCTAGGCATGATACTAACAAGATTAATAACAAACCCTAGCATGTCACTAAACAATAAAGATCAAAGCTTTATTCCTAACATGATACTAGCATGGCAGAAGGAAGAATAATAGGAAGCAACCTAAACATGATACTAGAAAGCAATAAAAGCATCCTAACATGATACTAGGAATCATAAAGACATCCTAACATGATACTAGGAATTAATACAATCTAAACATGATTTCTATATCAAACAAATAATTAAGCAATTAAATTACTTTCTTCGATGCCTCGTATCTCTTTCTAATAACAAAATACAGGCGTTAGTAACTTCAAGGAAAATATTAAATCAAACAATTAAATTAAATAATTGAAATAGGGATTTGGGACCAAACCCACAGAAATTATCAACCTTTCACGTCTAGGGCGAAGGCAACTTCGAAACTGGCTAGGTGTGTCTACAACTTGTGAATGAGGAATTTTGTATTAGGGAAGGTTTATAAAGAGGGAGAAGAACAAGTTATTACTTGAGAGAATAAAGGATGATTGATGATTGTTGATGATTCTCAGTGATTCTAAGTGAATGAAAACGGGGAAATACGACCCTATTTATAAAGAAAATAGTCCGGAAACGATAGAATAGAATCAGATTTTGAATCAAAATAAAACTGACCCCTGTCGCCAGCGACAGAGCCCAGCGCGAAACGACAAGAATCACGCATGGCGACAGGCTCTGTCGTTTGGCGACAGACTTATCGTTTGGCGCTAGTTAAAAGATAAAACGCGCTTTTGTACGGAATCCTCTCCTTAATATAACTAAGCAATTAAACTCCGTGTTCATCAATTTTAAATCAGATTTAACACTTGTTTTATTTCAAACCAAATTCATTATTCTCAAAAGATATAATTATTAATCCTTATTTTATTAGAACTCAAAAAAACCTTCTAGACTACTCTAGAAAATTATAATCAATCCCAATAATTTAAGGAATATTAATTAATGGGTCCTCCACTAGATCATTGGGCCATAAAACCATTTCGGACCCAATTTAGTACTTTGGTCATAACTTCCTCATTATTCATTGGAATTGGGCTTATAATATATCATTGGAAAGCTCTTTGCGAGCTCGGCCCAACTACACTATTATTGGACCCTCGTCATGGACCAAGCTAAATTGGACTAGCTATTTTCATAAATAGGGTACGAAAAGGAATATTTTCGAAAACAGCAGGAAGTATTTTATTAAAACAACCGCATCACAAGACTTTTCACACTTTCACCTCGTTCGATATTCAAGTGACGTGAAGGGTACTCATCACTGGGTTTGGTTTTTGGGGAGACACAATTGGGTGTCTACAAGTCTTTATCAACTTATCCTCAATGTTGATCCCAATATCGTACACGGCTTCGAAAGTATTCAAAAGCAGAAACTTCAAATGATGCTTGTACGTATGAGTTATATTCTAAATAAAGAGGTGAACCATCTTCTTCTCCTTGGGAGGATTCACCAAGAGTGCAGCTGTTTCTCTCCACCTACTCAGGTAGGCAGTGAAGCCTTCATTCTCTTTCTGTTTGAGAATGGAGAGTTCACGTTCAGAAGTCTTAGCCTGGATGTTACACTTGTAACGACTCATGAAGCTTTTATTAACATCGTCCGAAGTCGCAGTATGCTTGGAATCTAGAGAATAAAACCACTGTTGACAGGCGTGCTCCAAGGAAAGAGGGAACACAGTAGGGAAGAGTGCTACATCTAATCCTTTGAGAGCCATGGTTGCAGAAAAGGCCTTCAAGTGAAACATAGGGTTATCAGTAGGCTTAAACTTTGGGATGTCAGCAGTAGAAAACTTCTTAGGAAGCTTGCCCTTGACAGACAGAGAAGTGGCAGATTGCTCCACATAGGTGAAGTCCTCAGAAATCTTACTCACTTGCTCCTTGATTTTGTCCATTGCGGCCACAGTGACATTATTTTGCTCCATGGTGGAGACCTTGGTAGTGAGGGTTTGCATCATGGAGGTGAGTGCCTCAATGGACTTGTTGATGTTCTCGATGTCTTCTCTAGTAGCCATTAGAGTGAATTCAAAATGAACTGGAGAGGAGGAGGGATTTCGTGGAGACGATTGTGGAGGTTTCCTTGTACGCCTCTTAGGTTTAAGAGGTTGTTAAGGTAGTGACTTGAACCGCAACAATCTACCTCTGCTTCTCGACCAAGTACTGCGATATTAAAAACAAACGCACCTTTAATGACTAGAATAAACCTTGACCCATCCGGAAAAAGAAAAAGGGAAGAAATTTTTCGAAAAATTTTTTTTTTACAAAATAAAAGTATGTATGGGAGGATACCATCCAACTTACTCCCTAAAAAAACAGAAAAAACGACACAATACCTTCCTAAAGTACGGTTATAAATTACATGGTGCATGACTCGAAAAGTGTGTGGACTTGACTTGTGAGTGATTAGGTGAGGTTATGGATGCGTGTTATAACCGTACATCTAGACATGACACATACGGACCACATAAACACGCACAGAAGACCAAAAAAATAAATAAACAAGAACTTTTTCTAGGCACCGTGTCACGGTGCAACTGTCGTGACAAGGTGCTTTATACCGTCAAGAGGCAAAAGCTACCGGGTCACAGCGCTGTACATCGTGGCGCGACATTTCTACCGTGACATGGTGCACAGGTCTAGGTCTAGTTTGTGATTTTTTTCAGATTTTATTCGATTTATGTCCGCGCTAAATACTATGTGAAATTAAAAACCCTCGGTCATGTTAGTCCAAATAACAAAATGAACAAACACGCTTGGGGTTAGTAACAAATAAATCAAGTAGCACTTAGTCACGATGATGCAAAGAAAAAGTTCGCAACCCAAGGTCAAGATCTTTGTTTAACTAGGGTCAAGATTTTCGGTGTCAAAGGGTATCATGATTAAGAGTTTAGACGCGTTAGCAAGGTAGCCTCCCTTGAGGGTGTATGCTAACGGGCGGTTCCGCGAGTTCGTGATGAGATTGAACTCGACTCCATGGTTTAGGTGAATTTAATGACTCGGATGAACCGTTATTGCCATGAGCGTTTTTTTATTGATAGAGCTTAAATTCCCTGGGGCTAAAACGCATGTAGAACACATACGGTTTTTCAGAAAAATTGAAGGAAGCTGACTGTGATAAAGAAAATAATGTCACTGGAAAGATTTCAGGACTACCGTGACATGACAGGAAGCACCGTGGCGCGGCTGTCATGAAATCTGACTGGCGCCTCTGTTTTCTTCGTTCGCAATCACGTTATTTGATTTTTCCTACGGGTAAACATAAAATACGACATTAAAACATCTAGGCATACGAAAAAATGCCAATTTAATCACAGGAATACGATTCAAGAATCTTTCAAGTCTCATCCACTCATCTTAATTAAATACCGATCACTCAAATCGATAAATAATCAAGAATCCTCCCCAGTGGAGTCGCCAAATTGTAGGCATCTTTCGAAGCGCGACTACGTAAGCATGTTATGAATATACTTGGCACTCATAGGAACTGGGAATCGACATATACAATTAGGGACAAGGAAAGTAAGGAGCCGCAACAAGTTTTTAAGGAACTTGTAAACCGTTCACGGATCATTTAAGGCAACCACGAAAAAGGGACAACGATTGACCCATGAAGGTTACACAGTTACACCCCATTCATAATCCATGAGATTACTAACTCCATATGGTTCGGAACCCCGAAAGGAGGATCAGGGATGATGGTACAAAGTGAGTCATGGAGTCACATTCCCCTGTATTGGCCTCTACTCGATTCTTATAGTGAAAAGTGAGTCCTACGATCTCAAAGGCATAAAAACAAAATATTCAATTTGCTCCAAACTATTATTATGCTAAATTGGTTGAATATTAATGCACACATAATTCTAAAATATTGTGATCACTTCAATTAACAACAAGATTAAAAAGGAACCTAAACCTGTTGTCCAAATTATCTTATTAGTCGTGATTTTCAATTACATATTCTCTTTAACATGCAATATGGTGATCAAGAAATATAATAAAATTAACATTAATATTGGAAGCAATTTAACAATAATTCAACAATTAATATATGACAAACATAATAAAAAATCGTTAGAAAATTAATAGAAATAAAAGGAACATGATTCCTTACTTTGATTTTGTTTGCTTCCAACTACAAAATAATAAACGCGTTAGTAACTTCAAGGAAATTAATAAAACAATAATTGAAATTAAATTAAATTAAGGTTGATTTGGGGCCAAACCCTCAAACAGTTTGTTCTACCTTTCACGCCTTGGTTTAACGATGGAACCTCGGGTAAAGTATGGACTCCTTGGAGTTCTTGGGGGAAGTATTGTGAGAGAATAGGGTAAGCTAGTGTTTAGGCTAGAGAATAAAAGAGAGAAGAGAGAATTATTTGATGCCCCGAACTGCAGAAATGAAGCTCGCATTTATAGAGGAAATGAATAGGGGATGCACGGAACCCTAGAGATGCAGATAAACCCTAATTTGGGCGCCGTGACACGGCAATGGGCACCGTGTCACGGTATTTTCTACCGTGGCGCGGCACAATGTTTTGCACTAAATACGTCTAAATTGATAAAGCTTGTGAAGGGTTGTAGGCGGAGTGTACGCAGAAAAATCCCGTGTCAAGGTATGTGTACCGTGACACGGCAAAGGGCACCGCGACGCGGCACTGTCCACCGTGGCGCGGCATGTGGCACCATGTCACGATGTACAGTTTTTCTAGAAATGCGTCCAAATTCACTCTTAACCTAATTAAGCTCGGTATTTTTAAGTGTCGTTTCAGAGTTTCGGGCTATTTAGGTTTATTATTCATTAATCGGGCTCGATTAATAAATCTTACAAAAGGAATTAAAAATGGTTCGGGCCAAAATACAAATTGGACTATGCTTTGACTAAACATTAGGACTGATCCGTTGACTATTTTGTGAGCTTAGTTTGATTGAACATGGATTTTAAGCACTCCCGGAATTAAATACTCGACCCGACCAATAGTGGCGATGAACGATTGTTCATCATCGGGTTTGGTTTCGGGGAGACATTTTTAGGTGTCTACAATACCAAAGCAACCTAAGTTATGCAAGTGAAACTTAGTTGTTTACCTTAGTGGATGACCTTGCAGCCTTCTAAAAATGTTCCTTATAAATCTCACCATAGAATTTGGTTTTGAAGTTAGACCATATGTGTATACAACAAAACCTAATATCAACATTACGCACTACACTTTTAAATACATCCAATAATTCTTGCAAACAACAACTTGTAACATAGTTATGAATGAAGTAAGGCAAATACAACAAATTAACTTGGCATGACAGATTGAGCTACTGAATCAAACATTTTTTCTGTCAAAAATGTAGGTCAAAGCTTCATTTTCATGCACCCATGTGACAAATGGAGCAACTGGTTCTATGTCTTTCACCATTTTCAGACTCAACTACAGCCCAAGCAACTGGGAATATGTTGTTATTCCCATCTTTTCCCACTTCTGTCAACAAAATACCAGGATAAGGTCCTTTCAAATGTCCCCATTAACACCCAAAATTAGCTTGCATCCAGCAATTAACCCTTCCTTACAAGGCAACAAACATATGTACATCCTTTGGAACAGGGGTGGAGGGTTTTCTATGCCTAGAACCTTGACAACTGTTATACTACCAGGGTTTACATTTGCAAATTGCAGCTGCTTAGTCCCATACCCTCTCATACTCTTCTACACCATCACCAAACAGCATTCTCAGTGCTAGTTGTATAGCTCTTTAAGCCTTATGATACCTTATCTCAGCTTGTACTTCTCTGGTTGCTATGCTGATGAATGTTTTCATCTTCATAATTGGATCATCTCTCCAATCTTCAAGGTATATTTCAACAAGATATTGGGAGCTGACCTTTGGATTGACATGTTGATGTCCACAAATGTGTTCAGGCCTAAAGCTCTTAATCTGAAAGTTATCCTCTCCTTTCACTTTCCTGCAATGAACCCTAAATCTACACTTCCTCTACACCCCACAAACACACTTGTACAACTTCCTATTTTTCTGCCATGGGCATGCACGCCTCTTAGCACAAAAAGCAGAATCTCTCAGCTTTGTGTTATGCAAAAAATAGTAATCATAGCTATTTTCAATGGCATGGTTCCTCAAAGCTTTTCTGAAGCATGTGTTTGATGGAAATTTAAGGACGAATTTGAAGTCTATTTTCTGCTTAAAGTCTACTATTGGGTTGAATATGGGGTAGTCTATTCCCTCATCATCAGATCCAACTATTCTCACAACCTCACCATCAGTATCATTAAGCTCATCATCAGGTTGCATGTCATTTATGTCCTCCTCATTATCTTCAAATTACTCTCTATTCAACTCAACTGCTATCTTTTTAGACGCCCCCTAAACTTTCAAACACTCTCTCACTAATACCAGCATCAACATGTTCAGCAAACAAGTCATCATCACCTAAGTCTTCATAGTCATTTTCACTAAAAATGGCATCACTATTGACGCGGGTGAAACCTAGGTCGTTGGTTACTAAGATTCCCCAATCAAAACAAAATTTATAAAACCAAACCCAACCTAGGTATAGGGGTAAGTTCGAGTCGAACCCAAGGGAATGCTGTATTTGTTAAGGTCTCAAGCTAAACTATTCCGAAGTATTTAAACAATGGGTTAGTCTAAGCTATACTATCAAATCAACTCCATCAAAACTTATCAAATAGAATTTAAATATCAAAGCACAAGGGAATTTAGGATCCACATGCACTCATGATAAACTTGCTAATTTGTCGGGAATTTGATCGATCAAGTAATGCGAGGGAAAACGATATTTGCAATCAAAATCACTCAAAGAGCTATTTTCTAGGGTCAAGCTAGATGTCTCTACAAATGACTTCAAAGGAAAATCGCAAAATAAGATCAATCGATAATAATAGCTCCCAAATCAATTTTTCGTGTCATTGAAAACTACTATACAATCTAGCTTGAAAATCAAGGTTAGCTACTCCTCTTCAAATCAAACACATGCACAAATTTCATCAACCAATTTAATCACATCATCAAATCAATCAAAAACCCCAAATTAGCTATAGATTATCACTTGTACGTGCTTCACCACTTCCCTATCAAAGAAACTACTCACTACACATTGTAAATTTGAAAAGCATAACAAAAGTAATCATCAATTCCATAATCAACATTGTAATCCCAAATATCAACAATCAAATCAAACAAAACTAATGAAATTCAACAATATATCAAAATCAAACATAAAATTGCATTGAAAAGGAAAGAATTCTTACAAAACTTTAATCAATATCAAAGAGGGATGAAGATCAAAATGTAGAAATCATCAACACCAAGTTTCTCTCTTTACAATCTAAGAACAAAAATCTCCAAAAGTTTGAACTTCTCTCTCTAAAATTCTAATCAAAATCTAATTCTAATTCAAAACTAGCTTCATTTTTTCTATAGAAATGAAGAAATTCTATATATAGTAAAACTAACTAAGGAGAAGTTAGTTAGACATCCAAAAAGAACCTCAAACGGCGTGGCCTCTCATCCCATTGTGCGGCCGCAACAAAATGGGTACGGAATAGGGGGAAAGGGCCTGCACGGCCGCTCCCACCACCTGCGCGGCCGAGCCACTACCTTACGCGGCCGCTCCTTCCTCGCGCGCGGCCGCGCCTGGGAGCAGGGGAGAGGCCTTCCTAGCGCTCGCTGATGCTCCCGTGCATTCCACATGATACATGTTGGGGGAGGAAATCACTAGAGGCCTTCACGATGGGTTCAACACTGACTTTGATGTCCACGCAGCATGAGAGCGCGGCCTTGAAGACTTAGCTTATGCACTCCTTCACTTTTGAGCTTCAAGAGGAGGACCAGGGTTGCATCCTAAGCTTTGTATACCCCGAGAGAACGCCAATGAGCTTCTCGAACATCACCATTCCCCTAAAATCAAAGAAAAGCAAACAAGTAAAGGAGAAAAGGCATAATAAACTAAGAAATGCAAGAAAATAAGAAAACAACTAAGGAAAATGCAAAATAGAGAAATTACAAGTAAAACTAAAGAAAAAGAGATAAAAGCAATGAAAAATCATCCTAAAAGAAGCTAAATGAGTGCCATAAATGACACTCATCAAACTCCCCCAAGCTAGACCTTTGCTCGTCCTCGAGCAAAACAAAAGCAAGAAGAAATAGCATGAAAGATTTATTCAAACAAGAAAAGATAAAGAAAGAGATAAGAGTGTACACTAAGACTCACTTTCTTAGGAATCACGGTTGTTTTTAGCTACAACAAGCCCTTTAAACCCCGACGCCAATGAGGACGAGTGAGGTCTCGTAAGGGTATCCAAAGAGTTTGACCCATAACTCTTGAAGGTAAAAATGAGGCAAATCAATAAAAGAAAGTAAAATCAAAAAGGAAAAATTCAAACAAATAGCCTTTGAAATGGACTTTTACAAATGATCAAATGCAAGTGAATAAACAACTTTCTATACAATAAGGGTATGCACGTTCCAAGATATCTAAGGTTGATTGAAACATAGGATATGCTAAGCATAGAGAACTAATGAAACACAATTCACCTTCATCTCACACATTCTTACCACGTTCTCCCAATTAGCTTCAAATCCACCTTTAGTGACCATCTCAATGATTCTACGAAGGAACCGGAAAAAGAAAGAGATTTAAGGCTACTCGACATCTTGACTAATGCACATCGCTCTATAGGCTTAACTCACATCTCCTTCCACCGACTTGTGACTCAACCACAAAGGTCAAAAGGTCTTGAGAAGATTTGTAATGTAAGGGCGAAAAGGGTGAAGGTAGGCCAAAATTTTGAAATTTGTTAGTACACCTAAATTGTGAAGCAAAAGGTGATCAATCCTCAACACCATAATCAAGCAATCACCAAACAAAAACACCAACACCCCCAAGCTTATTCAAAGCCAAAATCACAAACACATATACAAAAAGTGTAAGAACGCTTCCCCCTAAGCTAAAAAGAAGCATTGTCCTCAATGCTTAAAATAGGGAGAAAAACATTTACATCAGAATATTTCTGAACTTTTCATTTTTCACATTTTTTCATTTTTACTAAAGCTTTTGAATTTCCCTTGCTTTTCTCATATTTTTTTTTTCATTTTTCAAGTTTTCACATTTTTTCAATGTCCTCGCCTCTTTTAACTATGGACGGCTTTTTCAACTTGGCATTTGCCTTTTATTCACAAGATATTTACAATACAAAATTTCATTCATTATAAGAACCAATAATCAACTATCCACCATAATCTCCAACAATGATCAATTGCTTCACAAAAACTAATAATGGAAACAAGAATGAAACAAAGGGCTCAAAATCTACAAATATGGCTTGAAATGAAGGTTTATGGCTCAAATGGTTAGCAAGTAGGAAAATGAAAACCCAAAATAAAGAAATTGAAAAATATCCTAGAAAAAGAGAAATCATCACCCCGAAAAGATTCTTTGTCCTTCCTAAATGGCTCGGTCGCGATCTCGAGAGACAAGAGTCAAATTCTAGATAAAGCATATAATAGTCAAGGATCCATGTGCCGCTCATGCAAAATATGTAGAAGGCTTGAAAAGAATTGAACCTCACATGGTTGTAGCAATAACTCACTATTAGTTTCAAATTCACCAAAAGGGAGCAACACCAACTTCCCACAAACAATTAGAATCTGGATTCAAGGTCCCAAAAGTTCTAAAGACACTACCTTAGCATACTCTATCCTAGAGTCAACCAAAGATACTCTCAAACTGTGCACACCGATACCACATAGAAACCATTCATTCAAAAGCAAAAGTTCGGATGATATTATGTCCATAACATAAGCATAACACAAAAAGAAAACGAAAAGAAAGCCTCAAAATCATATTTTTGGATTTTGCATTTTTGAAAAGAATGAAATGAAAAAGGAAAATAGAAAAGAGAAGAAAAGGAAAAGAAAGGAAAAGATTAAGAAAAGTGCAAAGATGCATGCATGTCATATAAATCCCAATCGTCAAACAAGTGGTCATTCGACAACATCGCTAATGACCCCAAATACCATTGGTGTTACAAAGTAAACATCCTCGAACCATTCAACTCTTCCTAAACTAATCCTATTCTATGAAAACAATGAAAGAAAAGAAAGAAAAGAGGGAAATAAGAAAGATCTCACCGGGAATCCAAGCTAAGCTAAGAAAAGCGGGGTAACGAAAATACCACCTCCATGAAGCTCCAATCAAGCATAGCAAGAATTGTTAAAACCGAGTGAGAATGAAAAAGAGAAAATGGAACTACATACAAAGAAAAAGGTTAGTAACTTCAAAACAAAATAATAAGAAATCAAAATCAAAAATAGAAAAACAAAGAAGCAAAATCGAACTAATCAACAAAATCAAATCAAAACAAACCAATCAAAGTATCAAAAACAATTATACACTTAAAACAGCAAAATCAATTGTACACCTAAGCTACAATCATTTGGATCAAAGGGATTTGGATTCAAGGGTTTTGGATTTAGGGATTTGGATTCAAGGGAGAAAAATTACCAACTCATCATGGAAGAGAAATCATCATCAAAATCAATCATCAAAATCAATCATCAAAAGATTTTCAACAAGAAAAACATGATATGATCATGGAAAACAACAATACTCAACAACATCAAGTATAGATCAAGACAAGCAATCAAAAACCATCAAGACATGAAAAATCAAGGACATCCAGCAATAACAAAATTGGCCACCGAGACCCTTCTATAAGACTAGTGTTCCCCCAAGCTAAACAAAAATACATCTCAACATCCCATCAATACAAAACTAGTTACCACTAGGCCCGACACCATCATCATCATCCTCCCTATCATATGAGAAGTCGGATGGGGGACCATAAGGATCCCATCCCCCGGTGTAGCCGGGTGGCCAACCATAATGACCCCTAAAGTTATCTTGTTGCCAAGGGGTCAAGGGAGTAAATTGATCGGGCAACTCAAGCGGCAACGGATGGGTGGGATCGACATAGGGGTAGTTAGGATCACCCCTATAGTCACTCCCACCGGGCACACAGTAATCATAGTTATCGTGCTCATTCTGAAATGAGCGAGTCTCGGTGTTGGACCCTTAAGGTCCTTGCCAATATGGGTAGATAGCCCTCCCATCATCTCCCCAAGAAGGTACGGGACCGAGTTAAGGAGGAAAATACGGGTAATTAACCGGGGGAGTGATCTCCCCACTGTTAACACTCGCATCATAGAGGTTTTGTTATTGGAGAAACATACCTTGTTGCATTTCGGAGATGTCTCTCATTTGGTTGTAGATCGCCTCAAAGTCTTGATCATACATCCCCTCCAATCGAACTTGCATGCCCGCCATTTGGGCACTCAAAGCCTCCATGTTGTGGTTGGAGAATCGATATTTTTGAGGTTGAGGCACGTCTTGCTCTTATTGTTGTTGTTGTTGACGTTGATTTTGATTTTGTTGGATTTGTTGCTCTTCGTTGAGGGCATCTTGCATGTCTTCATCTTCACCGGGGATGCGGTTGCTAATGGGAATAAACCACACATTCGGGGCATGTCGGGGGAGGGAGGTCAAGGAGGGGTTCGAAAGATAACACCGATGAACATTCCTCACTAGCCAATCAAACACTTCATCATCATTGCCCTTTGCTATGAATTGCACTTGCCGGAGTTGAGTAATGTCGAGGTAGAGGGTGTCGGCGTCCCCCACCGGAGTGCATGAAATGAGATATCTACCATAACCAAAGTTGATAGCCAACCTAGTCACCATGCTACCACAAGGGATATCTCCCGACTTCTTGCCCCGCATATCCATACAATTCCTTAAGAATATGTTCCTAAAGTTCAACCTCCCATGCAACTCTTCCCTAGTTGCCATCCAAAGAACTCGCAACTCAGCTTGCGACATCTTTCCCAAGTCTTGCTTCAGGAAAATCGAGTAACCCAATAACTGACGAAGCACTCTAAGGCACGGTTGGAAAATGTCGCTTGCAAGAGAATAGCGAGCGGTGAACTCATCCAACCCCGAGATATCACGCCACCATGTATTTTATGCGTACCCATCCAAATAATCATGCTCGGAGAAAAGGATGGCCGCATTGAATTCGGCCCCCGGATTGAAGTCAAGGGCCGCATGGCCGCATTGAATTCGGCCAAAGATATGTGATGCTCCACATTGAAGAGTTGGAAGGTTATTTAGTAGTCCTTGGTACTAGCCGGAATAGTAATCTAAGAAGCCAAGAACTCCCTAGTTGGCTCAAGATAGGTTCGGTAGCGTTTGTTGGCGAAGCTACCCAACCTAAGGTTGTCAAATAAGACCCATAAGTCCTCATCAATTCCCAATTTAATCATGCTTGATTAATGATAATGTCGTGAGGGATTTATGGTTCTTTCCTTGAATTCATTCCAAAGTGGTTTATGGTTTGGATTGACGAATCATGTTTTGGGTAGTGGAAGAGGGTCTTCATTTTGTGTTTGGGAATAAGGTGTGTTTGATGGAGAAAGTTCTTCAATTGTAAAGTTTGTTTTTCTCTTTTTGGAAGTGAGGGCTTTCATGATCTTAGACATTTTTGCTTCACCAATTCACAACCAGAAATCAATCACAACTTCTAAATTCACCACAATCACAATACAACCACAATACTACCGCAATACTTGGTTCAACCAACCAAAACTCCAATTACCACTTACTACCAACAATACCAAAATTCAACCTTCCACAAATTGCAACCAAATTTCACAAATAAGCTACACAATCAACAACAACACAATGTAAGGCAAATTTAATCAACAACAACACATATAATCAACCAAATTACTCAATCGATCATCAAAATCGACCAAAATGATACTACTACTATTCACAAGTATGTACAATCAAATTCTTGCTACAAACTGATATAATAATGTAAAATAGAGGTAAAGAAGATGATTATACCATACAAGAAGCAAGATTGACCAAGATTTAAGCACCAAAAATTCACCACACCAAAAATCCTCAATTTGCTCTTCAACGGAGGAAAGAGATTGGAGAAGAAGAAATGGAGGAAGGTAGTATGATTTTTAATGAAAATGATGAAATTTAAGTAGGAATTTGTTGATTTTGAGAGTTATTTGGATGATTTGAGAGATGATTTTTTTGTGTTTGAGGAGTTAGGGTTTCGGTTTGGGAGAGAAAGGGGTGCGGACAAGGATGAGGTTGAGGTTGAGGTCGAGAGTGAAAATAAGGAAAAAGAAAGGAGAAAGAAGAAGAAGTAATGCGGCTGGGCACCTGTGCGGCCGTGCAGCAAAGGTACGCGCCCGCGCAAGAGGCCCGCGCGCTGCTGACATGAGAGAGTCGTATCTCCTAACCAAAAGAATTACCTAAGTCCTCTAAATAAAGTAAATAGGGAAGTAGGGTCGAACAATAGGAAAACAAGTCAATTTATTCCCAAGTAATTAAAATAATCTAAATTATTAAGTAACCAAATTATTGTTGTAAAAAGAATTAAACTAAGGAGATTAAATTAAGGGGAAATCAATTAATAAAGACCTAGGGTATAGGTTGACCAATAAATAATATTCTAGGGTAAAACATAATAATCAATCATCAATGCATCAATTAACCAGATCATAAAGGGCTTTCGCTATGTATTACAATCACAGAATTAATCTACCGGTACTGAATCGCGTCTCTCGAATCTTGACTAAACCATTTATAAATTAATCTGTCTATTGAAACTAAGCCTAAACCTCAATTCTCATCTCTCGAATCTCGAATCAATATTGCAAAACTCATACAATTAAACCATACCTAATCTAATTGCATAGCATTAAAACAATCAATAGGAAATTAATCAAGCATTGACAATCAACAATAATAAATTACCCCTTCATATTATTTATGGATCCCCACAAACCCTAGAAAGAAAACTACTCACACATAATTAAATCTAAACTAAGCGAAGCAAATAAACAAGACATGATGAATTGAAGAAATTAAAATATTGAAAATAATAGAGAAGAAATCGTTACCAAAGTTAACGGAAATTATGAATTGAATTAAAGAACAAAGTTGTGGAGAGAGAAAACAAGAGAGAAGTTTAAGCTAGAAACTAAGTAGAGAGAGAAAAGCTAAGAGAAGAGATAATTGTATCAAAACAACTAAAAACCTATTTATACAAAGCTCCTAAAATCCTAATTAGAAACTAAGTAAAATCGCCGGAAATAATCCTCCAAGACACGCGCCCGGTCGGGCTAACCACCGCCCGGCCAGGCCCGCCTTTTTTTCTTCATAGAGCATCTCTCGCGCCCGACCGGGCGCGAGACAGGGCGAAGTATGCCCTTCTTCCTCTTCCGCCCCGCCCGGTCGGGCGCGCCTTTCGTCGAGGCCCTATCCGGACGGGCGAATGCCTTGGGCTTCCAATGGACTAATGATTGGGCCGTGATACTTAACCCAATACAAATTTCCTCTAAGGGGCTTGAATACTCGGTCTATAGCCTCGGCTTCTCATGTGTCGAGCCCTTAATCACCGGTTTGATGACTCCAACCGGCCTTGGGCTACGAAAGGTAGTCGTGCTCTTCCAATGCTCGTAGTTGCTCCAAATAATCCCGGAAAAATGCTCCAAGTGTGCAATTTCCTATAAAACTCAACCAAAACTACGAAAACACTAAAAAACACAAATTAGTAACAAAAGTGGCTCTAAAGAGCCAAAAATACTACTAATTATGACTAAGGGACGGGGGTAAATGACTATATAAAATAGACATATCAAACTCCCCCAAGCCAAACCTTTGCTTGTCCCTAAGCAAAGAGCTCATCAATGAATAAATAAAATATGCCTCACCCCAAATAATCAAAATCAAGAACAACAGATTCAAGGCAAATCTAACAAACATGCTTCAACATCAACCAATCTCATCCATCCAATCACTCATCCTCCCTAACAATTGTCAATTAGAGCAAACCATAAGAGCATAAAGAATTCAAGACTAGTGCTCACACACTCAACTCTCATTTACGTGGCGAGTAAAAGATGTATTCGATCGCTCACCATCCAACCCCTTTAATGTGAACAATGCCCTCCCAACTCACGCACTCGTGTGTTTAAGAAAACATGCACTCAACCTAATAGCCGACTCAAAATATATCAAATTATTCTTTGCATTAATAAACAACTAATTTGATATATTTGATATATTTTGAGTCGGCTATTAGGTTGAGTGCATGGGACTAGTAGCCAATGGGGCTAAATCGGCTTGTAATGCGGCTAATAAACAACAAAAGGTCAAGGCAATAACATGGGTAGCAAGAAGGGAACAAATGTATCTAATTTTCTCTAAAGGCCTCCTAAAAGAACAAATGCCTTCGTCCTCCTCAATGTGCATAATAATGAGTCATAAAACACCACTCATAATTGCAAATCAATACTCAAATTCATTGACATACCAGGAACTAAAACACATTCCTTACCAAATCAACTAGTTAAGCACTATATTCACAAGCAGTTGGACAAAATTGACGCATGTTATGGCATCTAAGCAATCAAATATCAAATCATGGCATCCACAATGTTCATAATCATTACCAAGATTCAAGACAATTTTTAAGTATGGGGCACAGGGAAGCATGATTTACAATTCATTAGAACGTATTTTTGTATTTTTTTTATTTTTTAATTTTTTTGTACTTTTTCATTTTTTCAAAGCAATGAAATCTATACTAAAAAAACAATAACCTATACTAAAAATATCAAAAATAAAAGAAAAAGAAGAAGAAAGATACCATACCTCAATCCAAAAACTCCCCCAAGCCAAAATCAGCAATGTCCTCATTGACTTAGGGATTAGCCTAGTATGGCTAAGCGCCACCTGCTTTAGAAAGAGAAAAGGTAAAGAGGGAAAAAGATAAAAAGAAAGAAAAAATAAAGAAAAAGGAAAAGAAAGAAAAAAAAACAGAATGGGGGAAAGGAGGGGCGCGCCCGGTAGGAAAGATATGGATGGTTCCGGAGGCCAGGATTATAAGTGTTAGAGTATGGGTTATTTTTCCTATAGGTTTGGAAGGCATTAACTTGCTCCATGGAACTCCTACAATCTTGCTCCCAATGTCCTACAATCCCACAATTTTCACAAAAAGCTTCATTAGTATTATTGACAGCAAAAACATTAGCTACAGAATTAGGAATAGTAGTAAGATTATCTAGTTTTTGGCAAATAGATGATAACTGAGCCTGCAAAAAGGATAAACTAAGCCTGGAAAAAGGATACGGAATCAACATTATGTTTTCCTTTGTTAGCAAACCCTCTAGGATTCCCATATTGGGAATTATGAATTACCATATCTTCGATAACTTAACCCGCATTATCAACATTAAGATTCATAAACCTCCCACTAGTTGTAAAATCTAGAATTGTTCTAGATGTGTTTCTAAGCCCAACATAAAAAGCTTGAATCAACTGCCATTGTGCTAAATTATGGTGGGGGCATTCTCTCTGCAGATCCTTGAACCTTTCCCAAGCCTCATATAGAGCTTCATCTGGTTCTTGGGCAAAGTTTTGAATTGCACTCCTTAGTAAAGTTGTTCTTTCTACAGGGTAATATTTATTATAAAAATTTATAGCAAGAGTTTCCCAGTCAGTAATACCAAGTGCAATTCTATTCAAACCATTAAACCACATTTTAGCTTTTCCACATAAAGAAAAGGGAAAAAGAATCTCCCTGATTTGGTCTTGCGTGACCCTAGCTTGCCTAATGGTATTGCAATACTGACAGAAATCTGTAATGTGAAGATTAGGATCTTCACCCTTAGCTCCACTAAATAGCTTTCTTTCTATCATCATGATAAATTGGAGCTTGATCTCGAATTGCACTCCATCAAGAGCTGGAGTAGGAGTAAGATATGGAAAATCCGTCAGTGGCGGCTGCGAATAATCGCTAAGCTTGCGAGCTAGAGGAGGTGGTGGTGCCGTCATCTCTAATTCAGGTTCTGAAGAAACTTCCGAATCACTAGAATCAGATGGGGGTTCCAAAGGTGGATTACCTTCAGAAGTGTCTCGTATCTGTCCGTAAAGGTTCTTCTGTCTATGAAAAGATCGTTCGATTTCAAGATCGAATGGAATGTAGCCTGATCTATAACTCCTAGGCATAAACACAGAACTGAACAAACAAATATGAGAAATTTGTCTCAAAGAACTTGTGTTCTCTGAGACGGGAGAAAATAATTTAGACTACAAAAAGAATCAGAAATAAAAAAAAAACGGTTTCCTCGGCAATGGCGCCAAATTTTGACAGGATAGAGTCGTATCTCCTAATCAGAAGAATTACCTAAATCCTCTAACTAAAGTAGATAGGGAAGTAGGGTCAGACCACAGGGAAACAAGTCAATTTATTCCCAACTAATTAAAATAATCTAAATTAGTAAGTAACCAAATTGTTGTTGTAAAAAGAATTAAACTAAGGAGATTAAAGTAAGGAGAAATCAATTAATAAAGACCTAGGATATAGGTTCACCAATAAATAATATTCCAGGGTAAAACATAATAATCAATCATCAATGCATCAATTAACCAGATCATAAAGGGCTTTCGCTACGTATTACAATAACAGAATTAATCTACCGGTAATAAATCGCATCTATCGCATCTTGACTTAACCATTTATAAATTAATCTGCCTATTGAAACTAAGCCTAAACCTCAATTCTTATTTCTCGAATCTCGAATCAATATTGCAAAACTCATACAATTAAACCAGACCTAATCTAATTGCATAGCATTAAAACAATCAATAGGGAATTAATCAAGCATTGACAATCAACAATAATAAATTACCCCTTCATATTATTTATGGATCCCCACAAACCTTAGAAAGAAAACTACTCACACATAATTAAATCTAAACTAATCAAAGCAAATAAACAAGACATGATGAATTAAAGAAATTAAAATATTGAAAATAATAGAGAAGAAATCGTTACCAAAGTTAACGGAAATTATGAATTGAATTAAGAACAAAGTTGTAGAGAGAGAAAACAAGAGAGAAGTTAGCAAGAAACTAAGTAGAGAGAGAAAAGCTAAGAGAAGAGATAATTGTATCAAAACAACTAAAAAATGTATTTATACAAAACTCCTAAAATCCTAATTAGAAACTAAGTAAAATCGCCAGAAATAATCCTCCAACACACGCGCACGGTCGGGCGAAGCACCGCCCAGCCGGGCCCGCCTTTTTTCTTCATAGATCATCTCTTGCGCCCGGTCGGGCGCGAGACAGGGCGAAGCATGCCCTTCTTCCCCTTCCACCCCGCTCGGTCGGGCGCGCCTTCAGGCGAGGCCCTATCCGGACGGGCGAATGCCTTGGGCTTCAAATGGACTAATGATTGGGCTGTAATACTTAACCCAATACAAATTTCCTCTAAGGGGCTTGAATACTCGGTCCATAGCCTCGGCTTCTCATATCTTGAGCCCTTAATCACCGGTTTGATGACTCAAACCGGCCTTGGGCTACGAAAGGTGGTCGTGTTCTTTCAATGCTCGTAGTTGCTCCAAATAATCCCGGGAAAATGCTTCAAGTGTACAATTTCCTACAAAACTTAACCAAAACTACAAAAACACTAAAAAACACAAATTAGTAATAAAAGTGGCTCTAAAGATCCAAAAACACTACTAATTATGACTAAGGGACGGGGGTAAATTACTATATAAAATAGACATATCACTTGCGCCCCTGTTGCTCTTCTTCCTTTCTTGCTTCTTGTTCTTGGTGCGTTCATCTATAGTCTTAATGATCTTTATCATCCCGGGATTATTAAACCCACTAAACGCATCAGTTACTAAACCCCTTGACAGTGGGTTCAACATCCTAAATTAATAAGAGCACCATAATGAACCCACCAAGCACAAATTTGCTTCTCATTGAAACACAACTTTTCCAATCTTACCTCTTTGATAGCCTTACCCATTCAACTCGAAATTCAATAATATCGAGCATACTCTCATCAATTACCACGAAACACCTTCCCATTGTGCTCATGCTCGTTTGAGGGGGGTCCAATGCCCATAAATTTAACCTATTAATCCAAACACAAAACAAGTGAAAGAAAGAAAAACAATTGAAAGAAAACTAATAAAGATATATAGAATCAAAAGAAAAAGTTAGAAAACCGGGTTGCCTCCTAGGAAGCGCTTACTTAAGGTCCTTAGCTCGACCCTTCTTCCAAATCATGGAGGGTCAAAGAACACCATCTTGTTCAAAGTGGTAGAGGAAACAAACTTCTTTTCATTCCTTGGCAAATTTACACCATTGTTGGATGTACTCTCATTTGTTGAAAATTCCGAAACAAGTTTACTTTGCTTCAACTTCATTTTCTTCTTCATAAAAGCTTTCTTTTTCTTCTTTGTCTTCTTGTTCCTTCTAGTGGACGGCTTCTCACCATCAACACTCTTGGAGTCAATCTCATCCTCTTGAGGGTAGAGCTCAAACCATGGAGGAACATCAATCACCTCCTCATCCACAAGCTTTGAAGGCTCCTTGTTGTTTTCACTAACCTTCTTGCTTTCAACACTCAAAGGCACATCATCAAAAACCTCAAGAACATTGTTAGTTGAAGAAACAATCATGCATGCATTATCATTGGAATGAGGTGAATTGATGCACAAAATTCCATTCACAAGAGACAAAGATTCATGCATCGATTTAAGCTCAAAACTAGCCTTATTGTTACCAACCCTCAAAGTAATAAGGCCACCCTTCACATCTATCAAAGCTCCTGAAGTAGCTAAGAAAGGTCTCCCTAAAATGATAGGTATGTTGTCATCTTTCGCTATCTCAAGTACAATAAAATCAACCAAAATTGTGAACTCTCCTATCTTGAGGGGGACATCCTCAACTCTTCCCTTTGGAAACTTAATAGATCGATCGGCCAATTGCAAGGTTATGTTGGTTGGAAGAAGCTCACCTAGGTTAAGCTTCCTAAAGACCGAATAAGGCATGATGCTCACACACCAAGATCACATAGAGCATTTTGAAATAATTTTCCATTGATTTTTCAAGGGATAGAGAAATTACCCGGATCTTTCATTTTCTTGGGTAAATCATTGTGAATCAAAGCGCTACAACATTCCCCAACCTTTACCGAGTCAATCTCATTGCACTCTTTCTTGCCACTCAAGATTTCCTTAAAGAACATAGAATATCTTGGCATTTGGGTCATGGCTTCGATGAAAGGGATTGAAAGATGAACTTCCCTAAGCATGCACTACTACAAAAATTGGCAAAGAGACCCGTTGAAATATGCTTGATAGACCGCCTCACAACGGGTCTCTATCTCAGGGGTCTGTTTGGTAAAGAGACCCGTCATTAGTGGGGGTCTGTTTTCGATGACAAAGAGACCCGTTGTAAGTGATGACAGGTCTGTTACATGAGTTATAAATTTAATAAATTTGAAGAAAAAGAAACCCGTTATTAGAGATATGGGGTCTGTAAAGTGGTACCAAACAGACCTACCATGTCAAATAACGGGTCTCTTTGTCCATTTAATTTAAAAAAATATATATTTTTTTTTATTTGGTACGGTTTTGGACGATTTTCATTTGAATTTTGAATATTCTAGTTAAATGCTATGTAAAAATTGGCGAATTATTTATAAATTGTAAATTAAACTCTAAGAACCCATGAAATAGCAACGGATTAAATTAAAATTGATACAAACAGATCATCCAACATAAATTTGCAAAAAGATATTAATCCTATGAATTTGGTGAAATTTTACAATTATAATAACACCATATTTTCTTGAATACTCCATTCCCAATCTCCTCTGTTCGAGAATTTACAACTCGTATGACGAAATCACACAAACCTGGCAAAAAAATAGAAAAAAAACAAGACAAATTACTCTTAATGAAATTGATATAAAACAAAACAAAACAAATTCATTTACAAAACAATATACTACATGTATAACATAGTTAGTTACCCACTTGAGTATAATCTCGGTGGACTCCCAAAAAATACAACAACTAGCTCCGCAAAACCTTCATTAATCAGCCCATCAGAGAAATGACCCGAAGGTGAGACCCGAAATAGGACTACAACCAAAATTGAAGATAAGTTGTAATTAAGAGCCGTAGCAAATGTAATTCATAGAAATACAAAAAAATTGTAATACTTTCATAACATTCAAATCATAAAATTTGTTCAATTTGAGAAAAATTCAATTCAAAAGTTTAATAACAATTAAATCATAAATATAGAGACAATTTAAACTGAAAAATCAATGTATGGATCGATTACCGTAATTTTAATCGGAAGTTCAGTCATAAATTAGACAACAATTCTTCATTATTTGCAGATCTATTATCGAACATCATCGGAACTTAGCAAATAGCGATATTCTCAAACTTCGCGAAAATAAGAGGATAAAAGGCAAGCATGTAAGAGGAGAGAAATAGCCCATTTTCACCATTCTTTGAATAAATGTAGTGTTTTGATTTAATGAAGAAGAAGGAGATAATATTGTTTTAATGGAGAAAGGAAGAAGTGACAGCGGCATATTCATAAGGAAATGATGAGGGTTTTAATTATGGGTTGGGCTTGCATTGGGCGGAGGATTTAAAGAGTGAGAATAGGTGAATGACTTTTGGGAAATAATGATAAAATAAAAATATAATGGTCAGGGCAATCTACTAGCATGAGTAAGAGCAAAGCTAAGAGACCCGTCACACTAGTCTACGGCTCTTTCAATTTCCTTCTCTAATCAGAAGTGTGGGACCTAATAAAATAAGAGACCCGTTAGGAATGATAACAGGTCTCTCATTTCTCTCTCTCTCTTTTTAATACACATAAGAGACCCGTTATAATTAATATTGGATCTTTTATGTCAAAGAGACCCGTTGGTTAAATAACGGGTCTTTAATTGGGGGTCGTTTTTCCAAGTTTTGTAGTAGTGATGTCAAGAAATCTCCCAAATTATTCATCAATTTTGTTTCTCAAAAACTTTTGGGGATATGGAAGTTTGGGCTTGATCGCCTCCTCTTGCACTTTTTCATCACTCTTCTCTTCCTCTTGGGCTTCTTTGCTCACCTTCTTTGACACATCAATCTCTTTTTCCTCACTTGAACCACTCACCTTCTCACCTTCCTCACTCTTCCTAGAAACTCTCTTCAAGCACTTTCCCACTCCTTGTGGTGATAGAATACACGGGTTTCTTAGGTTCAACTCCTTGTGAGAGTAAAGAAGAAGGGCTGGCATTCACACTCTCTTTCAAGGTATTAGCTAATTGAGTGATTTGTGTTTCAAGCATCTTGTTATGTGTCATCATCTCATTGAACTTTTTGTCACTTACCGACATGTAAGTGTTCAAAATTTTAGTTTGGTTCTCGATGATCTCTTCCAAGGTAGTTCTAGAAGATGAAGGTTGAGCATAGGAATTCTCACCATTACCTTGAGTTCTTGGAGCAAATCCGGGTGGGGGTCCCCTTTGATTGTTGTTTTGAAAATTTTCTCGGTTTTGGTTGCTCCAATTACCCCAATTTTTATTTTGGCCATTGTTTTGGTAGTGGTTACCATAGCCTTGACCTTGGCTTTGATTATTATAGCCTTGATTATTATAGTTTCCTCGGAAATTTTTATTTCCTTTAGTTTCTATAACCACCGTTGTTATAATTATCAAAGTTCCCTTGTTGGTGAGCATTTCTATTCCCAAAGTTCCTTGGACCATCAAAACTTTGTCCATTGTTGTTATTTGAAACAAAATTCACTTGCTCACAATCATTATTATCAACATCATCATAATTTTCAAATGCATGTGGACAATTAGAAGCATCATGGTCATATGGCCCACATACATCACAAAACACACATCCATTTGGCATATTATTCGAAGTAGAAGGAGGAGTAGAGTTAGAAGATGTACCTCTCCCCTTATTGTGGGAGGGAAGAATTGGTGCTTGTGAAGAAGCACTTTCAAGCTTTGCCTTAATTGAGGTCATCTCCTTTCCCAAGTTTGAGATTTGTGAGGACAAATTGTTTATGGCATTGAGCTGGTCGATTGAATAAACCATTGAACCGCTTTTGCTTGTTGACTCTCTCTCACCGTCTTGGCAATCCATGTGATATCTTACCACATCTTCAATTAAGTCCACCACTTCATCCTCCGTTTTGTTCATGATAGGGCCTCCGGCACCAGCATCTAAGCAAGACTTTCCTACTAGGCTTAGACCTCCATAGAAGATTTGGATGATTTGATAGGTGGGAATCCCATGGTGTGGGCACTCTCTTTAGTACTCCTTATACCTTTCCCATGCCTCATAAAGACTTTCATTTGGCTTTTGCTTGAAGCTTTGAATGAGAGCTCTTGCTTCGGCCGTCTTCTTTTGTAGATAGAACCGAGATAAAAACTCCTTATTCACATCATCCCATGTTCTCAAAGAATTTGGTTTCACCTCTTTGTCCAACCACTTCAGAGCACATCAATAAAAGAGAAAGGGAAAAGTTTAAGTCGAATGAACTCTTGAGAAACCCAATTCACCTCGATGGTATTACAATACTTCTCAAATTCCTTAAGATGGTTGAGGGGACTCTCATGCTTGGCTCCACTATATTGACGCCTCTCTATCAAAGTAATCATCGCCGGTCTTATCTCAAAGTCATTTGCCGGTGTCATAGGAGGAGCAATTTCTCTTTCAAACCTAAGCTCCCAGAGTTCCCAACTCCTTCAATGCTACTCTCGGATTAGCACCCATGCTTTCTCGTTCTTCTTCTTCTTCTTGATGGATTTCCTCTCTTGGGGAACTTGAGCTTGAAGAACGATTAGAAACCCTTATCCTTGTTATGGTCCTCTCAATTCCCGGATCAAATGGCACTAAATTTCGATCTCGTGCCCTACGCATACAAATCTCAAAGTAAAATATCAATAGCACGGCTACAAATGTATCCTAAAAGAAAGAAAATATTTTTGTATTTTTCAAATTAAATGGAATAGACTCAATCAACAATAGCAAATCACCATGCCTTCCTTATAAACGGCGCCATTTTTTACGCAGGTGAAACCTAGGTCGTCGGTTAGTAAGATTCCCCGATCAAAATAAAATTTATAAAACCAAACCCAACCCTAGGTATAGGGGTAAGTCCGAGTCGAACCCAAGGGAATGCGGTATTTTCTAAGGTCTCAAGCTAAGCTATTCCGAAGTCTTAAAACAATGGGTTGGTCTAAGCTATACTATCGAATCAACTCCATCAAAACTTATCAAATAGAATTCAAATATCAAAGCACTAGGGAATTTAGGATCCACATGCACTCGTGATAAACTTGCTAATTTGTCGGGAATTTGATCAATCAAGCAATGCGAGGGTAAACGATATTTGCAATCAAAATCACTCAAAGAGCTATTTCCTAGGGTCAAGCTAGATGTCTTTACAAATGACTTCAAAGGAAAATCGCCAAATAAGATCAATCGATAATAATAGCTTCCAAATCAATTTTTCGTGTCATTGAAAACTACTATGCAATCTAGCCCGAAAATCAAGGTTAGCTACTCCTCTTCAAATCAAACACATGCACAAATTTCATCAACCAATTTAATCACATCATCAAATCAATCAAAAACCCCAAATTAGCTATAGATTATCACTCATACGTGCTTCACCACTTCCCTAGCAAAGAAACTACTCACTACACATTGTAAATTTGAAAAGCATAACAAAATTAATCATCAATTCCATCATCAACATTGTAATTCCAAATATCAACAATCAAATCAAACAAAACTAATGAAATTCAACAATATATCAAAATAAAACATAAAATTGCATTGAAAAGGAAAGAATTCTTACAAAACTTTGATCAATATCAAAGAGGAATGAAGATCAAAATGTAGCAATCATCAACACCAAGTTTCTCTCTCTAAAATCTAAGAACAAAAATCTCCAAAATTTTGAGCTTCTCTCTCTAAAATTCTAATCAAAATCTAATTCTAATTCAAAACTAGCTTCATTTTTTCTCTAGAAATAAAGAAATTCTATATATAGTAAAACTAACTAAGGAGAAGTTAGTTAGGCGTCCAAAAATAACCTCAAACGGCGCGACCTATTATCCCATAACACGGCCGCAACAAAATGGGTACGGAATAGGGGGAAAGGGCCTGCGCGGCCACTCCCACCACCTGTGCGGCCGCGCAAGAGCGATCCTGCTTGGGAGCAGGGGAGAGGTCTTCCTAGCGCTCGCTGATGCTCCCGTGCATTCCACATGATACATGTTGGGGGAGGTAGTCACTAGAGGCCTTCACAGTGGGTTCAACACCGACTTTGATGTCCACGCGGCCTTGAAGACTTGGCTTATACACTCCTTCACTTTTGAGCTTCAAGAGGAGGACCCAGGTTGCACCCTAAGCTTTGTGTACCCCAAAAGAACGTCAATGAGCTTCTCGAACATCACCATTCTCCTAAAATCAAAGAAAAGCAAACAAGTAAAGGAGAAAAGGCATAATAAACTAAGAAATGCAAGAAAATAAGAAAACAACTAAGGAAAATGCAAAATAGAGAAATTACAAGTAAAACTAAAGAAAAAGATATAAAAGAAATGTAAAAGCAATGAAAAATCATCCTAAAAGAAGCTAAATGAGTGTCATAAATAACGCTCATCAACTATCTTCACTGACACTGCCCTCTAGCTCATCACTTTCAAGTATGATGGCTCCTCACTATTTCTTCACTCACACAGGAAACAAGAAGCTTACCCTTTATTTTGGACAGAATTAGGAGTTTTTCTCTTCTGGGTGGGGGTATTAGATCTGTTTTGGGTATATGATTTGTTTGAGGCAACACAAAAGAGTTATCCTGAAACTCAGGGTTTTCAAGGGAATCTTTTCTTAGTGGAGTCCGGCCCCCACACTACTTGAAGATGTCTCACCTAACTCAATCCCTCCTTCTGCTGACTCAACCAAACCAACCCCTCCTCCTGCTGACTCACCCAAACAAACTACTGACTCACTCTAACGTGATGACTCATCCTTGGTAAAGGTCCCACTAGACAAATCTAAATCAGTGTAAAAATCCACCCCTGGTCCATACCTAAGTCTTGCATGTTCACTAGCTAAGTCTTTGGGAGGATGGTACAAGTACAGTAAGTACCAACCATCTGGTTCTTTTACTTCTAAAAAATGTGGTACATCATCATCACTTAAGATTTGTTTTCTGCCAAAGTACAAAGTACACCCTTTCCTCCTATACCAAATCTCCCCAACCTCATCATAACCTAACACACTTTTTATCCAATGTACAAATTCAAAATAGCAAACTTCAAACACATTGGGATACAAACTCACTCCATAATAATTGTGTCCCTCTTATCATATGTGGTTTAACCCTTTTTAGTTACAAATTCACCACCATACTTAAGCCTAATATTAATTGGATCCATAAATTTATACCAAGGCTCAAATATGTTTATCCTACCGTTAAACCTGATACAATAACACACACAAATACCAAATTCAATGTCCCAAGCAAACAACAAAAAAAGGAATAAAAATTTCAATAGCTTACATAAAACACATAATTAAAAATCACGAATTTCCAGAAAATTAAACAATTAAACAAATTATCCAACTCACACCCTACACTAATCAAATGTACTGCAATTTTCAATTACATGCATGTCATGCTAATTCCCAACATTCAATCCCACTTTACTATAATCAATTTCAAAATAAACTATTTTAAATCAACCCAAACATAATAAAAATCAAAAATTGTACCTTGGTTTTTGAACGATGATGTAATTTGTCCCCTCACCACGCTTTCTTGATGATGATGATGATGTAGTAGTTGTCTTATTTTTACCCATGGCAGAAAAGCAAGGACCACTTCAATTAGCACAGAGTACAAACTGTTGAATGCAATAAAAAATGAAAGGAGAGAGAAATTGAAAACTTACTTTCACCTAAGGCAAGCAATTAACCATGAATTGAAGCATTCGATTCGTTCCTGCCATGGCAGAGCAGCAAAGAAGGATTTAATGAGGAGAGGATGAATTCGATTTTAATGGGAAGGGGGAAACAATAGTGACAGAGGAGAGAGAAAGAGAGAGTAATTGGAATCGGAGGGAAAGTTTGGGTAAATTAGAGGAGAGAGAAAGAGAAGATTAGTGGTTTTAGGACGTCACATGCAAGGCACGTGGTCGGGTCAACCCCGGAATACAAGGTCAAAGTTTATTTTCCGGCCAAAGGTGTGGCCTTGCAAAAAATTTTAAGATTAAGGTGTGGTTTTGCGAAAAAAAATTTATAAGGTGGTTTCCTGCAAAAAAAAATGGTTATATAAGGTGGTTTAATACAAAAAATATTTTGTGTTATCAAAAGTATTATATATGACCGTATTTAACATTCAAGTTAAAAGTTTAGGATAATCCGAAAATCGCCTTGGCTTAAAACTAGTACTATATAACCTGTAATTTTTACTCCCTTCGTTTTTAAATACTTGCTCCATTTCTCCATGCGTGGAGTTTTAAGAGAAATTGTAGAAAGTAATAAAATATGGAGGTAGCAGTGGGGTAGAGCCGTAGAGGAAAGAATAAAAAATTGTAAAACATAAAAGTAGTTGAGAAAATTAGAGGAGAGAGAATATAAAATTTATAAAATATGATTTATGTTGGGTTCACTAGGTGAGAGAAATGAATTAAATATTATAAAAGATTTCCAAATAAAGAAATTGAGCAAGTATTTCTAAACGATCGAAAAAGGAAAGTGGGGCAAGTATTTAAAAATGGAGGGAGTATATATTTTCTCTTCCTTGAATAAAAAAAAAGTTTATACGGAGTAGTTTCCTAACTTTGATAATCCAGCCGTTGCCTTATTCTCTCAAAATAAACCAACCTTTAAATTATTCCAGAATAATCCAACTCTTATACCCCTTCTTCCAATAATGAACTCAAATGACCGGTTACCTAAACAACCAGTCATCCCTTACTTTCTCCTCCATCCCACCATCATCTTCCATTACCACCACCGAAAGCTCCACCCCCATGACCAAACCACCACCCCACCACCAAACCACAACACGCAACATCTCCATGCAAATTTGCAGCACCACATCCCCACGACAACACCACCGAGCACCACCACCGTCAACAACACCCACAACAAAAGCCCACCACCTCCAAAATACCACCACAACATACCACCATAGCAACCACAAGAACTACTTTCCCCCTCTCCGCATCACCACAAATTAATTTCGAATTCAACCAAACAAACATCAGTTCAAAATCAAGGGAAAAATAATTATGAAAATCCAAATTCAACAAAATTAATGAATTAATTTAATAAAAATGCATAATTACATACTCCCTCCGTCCCATAATATAGTTCTTGTTTGTGTTTTTCCACGGTATTTAAGAAATAGGATGAAAAAGTGGATGAAGTACATTAATAAAAGTGAAAAGTACAATCATAGACAAAAGTTAGAGAGAGAAAGTGGAAAAAGTACAAAGCATGTGCAAAATTCAAGGGTAAAATAGAAAGTACAGTGAATAAAGGTAAAAAAGTGGGGAACAATGGACTTTACATACTATCCAAAAATAGAAAACAGAAACAATATTTTGGATCTCCAAAATAGGAAAACAAGAAGTATATTATGGGACAGTGGAGTATAACATTTCTAGGTACTTGAATAATTAGCTTCAAATTAAAGAAAGGAGAGTAGGAGAGAGTGAGAACATAGTACACAAGAGAAGGTGGTGGTTGTTTTAATGGTGGCCATGGATGGTTTAGGGTTCGTGGTTTTGGTGGGTGGGTACGCTAGTTGAACCGCGTCTAATAGACTCCCTATTTTTCTCATCCCCTTCATCAGCTATGGTGGGGTGGTGGTTAAAGGGAGTACGTGGTGGTTGATTTTGGTGTTGGTGGTAGTCAAAAAGTTTGAGGATGACGAAAATGAAGAAGGGTGGGGATCTTGGCCAGGTTTGTGGTGGGGGTAACGAAAATAGAGGTGGGTGGTGGTTGTTGTGGGTTGTAGTGATGTTGTTTGTGGGTAAGTGGGAGGGGAGGTAAGGTGGTCATGGAGAAAGAGAGAGGAGAGAGAAAAAAGTGGGGTGGTTTTTTTTAAAAAAAAATGATAAGTAAAAAATAAATCAATACAAAAGTTACATGTAGGCAAGGTAATCGGTTATACCAGCTTGGTCACCTACTTGGTTCGATATGGAAAGATGGGGTTCAAAGATTGGATTATTGTGGAATAATCCAAATGTTGGTTTATTTTGGGAGAATGGGGTAAAAGTTGGATTGTTTATAGAAAATTTTTTCTTTTTTTTTTTGGAAAATTTATAATTATTAAGTCAACCTTTTGGCCATCCGCTTTTATTACGTCAACCTTGTACTACCATTAGCTTATATTACGTATATTTATTGGTTACCTGTTAAACCCTTAACGTTGTTTGAACTTATGGGATGAAAAATCTGACTTGGCATTTTAACCCCTTAAAAAAATGGAAAAATTCACATAAATAATCCAAACTATGAGAGGTCTTCTCATATTAATCCAAACTATGAGTTATTATTGTATAATCTAAACTTTAATGTGAGTCTTCTTTTATTACTCCATTAAGACTGATTACCGGTTATGCAAGTAAATAGAAGATGTAGTGTTCAACTCCCTCCAAAAATGATTTACTTTTACATAAAAAAAAATAAAAAAAAAAGTAAAAACAAAAACAATTTATAACCTATACTTGCCCCACTACCCCACCGTACAATGTAAAAAACCCCAAAAAAAAATCAAGTTCTTCCATTTGACAAATTTTTGTTCATTCTTCACGCACAACGAAGAACAAATTTTTAATTTCATGGTCTACAATTATGCTTTTTAAAGGTTAGTTTGCAATTTTAATTTTTCCTTTTTTTTTTTAGTTATTTGTTGAAATTGAGTTGTAAGTTGCTTAAGGTTGATTTTATCTTATTTTTAATTTGCAGGGGTTTGTATTGGTTGATTACGAGTTACTTTGATTCGTTTATTACCTAAATTTCCATATAATTGAGTTTTATTTTTTGTTTAATTTGGTTTGACAATTGAGTAGAACATGGACATTGTGGTGACTTTGAAAATGTGGTGTGGTGGTTCATTCAAGAAGGATAATGGGGTATTGCAATATTTTGGGGATGAATGTAGGACCTTTGAACTTGACTCTGATCAATTATGTTGGTTTTGGCTAGAGGAGTTTGCTAAAAGTTGTGGTGGGGAATAAAAAATTGAGACAATCTACTACCTAATTTCCAGGATTGATGGCTTAGAAAAAGGATTAAGGAGGGTTTACAGTGATGATGAAGTCAGGGAAATGAGTAAGATAGTTGTGAAGGATAAATGTGTGGAGTGCTATGTAGTATATGAGAAAGATGAGCTTGTAGAATTAGTATCTCCGAAAAACAGAGTTAGTAAGGGAAAACCATGCACCCCTAGAAGAAATAAAAATGTGAGTGGGACAATATGTGATACTTTATTCTCAAAAGATGACATAGAGTCAACATTTTTGCACATGACCCCAACTAGCCAAACAGACCCCACCAAACAAAATTGGCAAAATAGTTTTTTTAAATTTGCTCACTTGTAACTCTTCCATAAATACCAACTTTAATGAATTGAACACAACAAAAGATGTTCTTCATCCAAAGAATAGCCAAGCTCCACCATTAACCCAAACACAACTACATTCACCTATCCAAAACAACCATGCAAAACAAAGAGACCACTGTATTCAACCTGTAGATCCTAATTATAGTTAGGATGATCCAAGAGACGAGGAAGCAGTAGATTGGGGAACCTTTTTTAGTGGATATGAAGTAGATCCTGATGATTATGACAATGATGATCCAGATTATGAAGTTGACTTTGATTTAGCAGGAGGATTGGTAGGTGTACAAGGAAAAGAGCCTAATTTTGAAGAGGATTTTGAGGATGAAATAGAACATGAGGTGGATAATGAAGCTGGAACTGAATATGAGGAGGAATTAGAAGAGAAAATACCTCCATCTGATGGTAGAACCAGTGATGAAGAGTATGTGAACACAAGAGAACAATTAAAAGGTTGGAATACCAAGGCAGTTGACATGGCTTTACAGCTTCAAAAAGAAGCTGAATAAGGAAAGTTAGCTGGCCAAAGACAAAATACTCAAAATAGAGAAGGAGACGGGGTGATAGTTAATGACTTTCTGAGTGAGTATGAAGATTCAGAGGAGGAAATAGCCACACCAGATGAGCATGAGGAGGAAGACAACATATTACTTAGAAAAAGAAGAGTAAGAGTTCCTGTTGTTGATAATAGTACAGATTTCAATAAATTACAATGGAAGGTTGGAATTAGATTTGAAAATAGAGAAAAATTTAGAGATGCTGTTGTCAAATATGTTATTGCTCAAGGTAGAAATTTATTCTGGTGTATAAGTGACAAAAAGAGACAACAACGGTTGGGGGCAAGGTGTGTTGGGAATTGTCCTTTCAAGATATATGCTAGCTGGGAAAACAGGAGGTCTTGCTTTGTGGTGAAATCTGTAACACTACAGCATACTTGTAACAGGAATATGGAGTCAAATAGGCAAGTAAAATCTAGTTGGGTTGCTGAACAACTCCTTGAGGTTTTCAAGTCAAGACCTCATTGGCCAGCAAAAGATATCATTGAAACAATTAGATTAGCTTATAAGATAATTGTGAAGAAAAATTATGCTTATAAGGTAAAGTACCTAGCACATAGAAAACTACATGGGAGCATGAAGGAGCATTATAATAAGATTGGTAGGTACATTGAAGCCTTGAAAACAACGAGTGTAAGCAGTACTTTCACCATTAAGACTGATCCTTTTCAAAACATTTATCCACCTATTTTCTAGAGAATGTTCGTGTGTTTTGAAGGTGTGAAAAAGGGTTGGATTGATGGATGCAGAAGAGTATTGTGTGTGGATGGTTGTTTCTTAAAAACCTTTTTAGGAGGACAACTACTAGCTGCAGTCGGTAGGGATGCTAATGAACAAATGTATCCCTTGTGTTGGGCGGTTGTTGAAGCTGAAACAAATGACTCGTGGAGATGGTTCTTTGCTGAGTTAAGGAAGGTTTTAGATGATACCGATGGGACAAGTATGATTTTTATCTCTGATGAAGCACAGGTATATGTATTTTTTAGCTAGTTTTTATGCTTTATTCTAAACACCTATAACATCTTATGTTTGACTTACGCAAGGTTGTATGTATTTTTACAGGCCATTTTAAATGGAGTAGCACATGTATTCCCAAAGGCAGAGCATAAACATTGCGCTAGACATGTCTTTGCTCATTGGCACAGTGGTTTTAAAGGTGATGAGATGAAAATGTTGTTCTGGAATGTGGCTAAAGCATATAATAAGGCAGATTACGAAAATGCACTTGCTCAAATGGAGAAGGTGAGTCCTGCAGCTGTTGATGCTTTCAAGTCATACAATCCTAAATGTTTTTGCAGAGCATTTGTAAAAAAAGACACACGATGTGATGTTATTGTCAACAATATGGCAGAGACCTTCAATGGTTATATCATTAATGCTAGGACAAAACATCTTATTTTTATGCTAGAAGATATTAGATCTTCATTAATGCAAAGACTTGTTTTGAAAAAACAAGAAATGGAGAAAATCAGAGATGAAATATGCCCTAGAGTTAGGATTATGTTGAACAAAGAGAAGGCATTAGCTGCTGAGTGTACTATAATGCCTTCAACAATCACTCTATTTCAAGTGTCCTACAAGTTAGACACAGTTACAGTAGACTTGGTTAACAAATCTTGTACTTGTGGGAAATGGGATTTGTTAGGGGTGCCGTGTTTTCATGCTTTGTGCTTGCATTTTTTTCATTCACGAGGAGCCAGAAAAATATGTGGATGCATGTTACAAAACAGAAACCTACTTGAAAATTTATTCAGCATCAATCCCGCCTTGTGTGGGGGAAAGATATTGGCCTAAAGTTGATCTCCCAATTAACCCTCCTCCAATTAAGATTGGTCCTGGTAGACCGAGAAGGAATAGAAGAAAAACACCACATGAGCATCCTAAAATTCCTGGAAAATTGGCTAAACATGGGGTAGAAATGAGTTGTAGCGTTTGTAAATCAAAAGAGCACAACAAAAGAAGGTGTCCAGACAAAGACAAAGGCACTCAAATTCCACCTCAGCCAAAAAGAAAGAGAGGAAGACCAAGGGCTATGGTAGTACAACATAGCAGGGATGACAATGGTGAATCAACCCAGAACATGCATCACCAACAAACTGCTGAACCATCTACAATTGGTAGGAATGGGAGGATAGTCATAAGAGGAAGGGGTAGAGGAAGTAGAGGAGGTGGGAGGAGTGGGAGTGTTGATGGTGGCAGGAACGAAAGGACTGCTGGCAGCGGCGGACGGACTGGTGGCAGGGGTGAACGGGCTGGTGGCAGAGGCGGAAGAAATGGCAGTAGAGCTAGTAGGATTACTCATCAGGTACTACTCTTATTCCATCTAATTTTATTAATCAGGTTAATTATTAAAGGTTTATCAAAGGTTATTATTTTGGAAAAATTATTTTTAACTAATCCTTTTCTTTTTTTATGTATTAGATCCCAAGAGGCGTGGGGGTGCTATTTGATGATGGTGGCAATGTTCTACAAACTGGAAGCAATTGACTTATTGGAATTTTTTTTTTTTTTTTGACAATCATGTACTGGAAGTAAATGATCAAGTTTTTGGCATGTTATGTTGGTTTTTACGATGCTAGTGATTGTAATATTTATGAAACAAGATAATTGGTACTTTTTTTAAACAACTTTATGTTGCAATGATTTTGATTGTTAATTAAAATCGTGATTGATTTTTCCTTAATCAACTTAATTTCATCATATGCTACATAATACAACCAATATGTTTTTTCATAAACAAAATAAAGTTGTGTAAAAAAAACAAAACACAAATAGTTGTTTAAAAGTAGTACATCACAACAAATAGAAAATGAAAATATTGATATACAGCAAGAGCAAAATCAGTAAGAGTAACTAACAAATTTTTTCAAAAAAAATAAAAATAAAAATAAAATTAACTAGCAATTATATTAAAAAAATATAAATAACCTGTTATAATAGGTTAAACAAGTAAATGGAGTAATAAAAGAAGACTCACATTAAAGTTTAGATTATACAATAATAACTCATAGTTGGGATTAATATGAGAAGACCTCTCATAGTTTGGATTATTTATGTGAATTTGTTCTAAAAAAATTAAAATTGTCATTTAATGATGCCAACTCATCAAGACTATACTCCAATTTTACAAAAAAAATAAAATAAAGAAGACTAGTAAAATATTCCAAATTTCCAAACTCACGGTGCCTCCTTTCACCATCCTCCTTTCATTCATCATCATAATACTACTCCATTAAACACAATGCTAGACGATTCTTCCTTTAATTTGACTTCATTCCTTTGATCACCTTATATTCTTCTTTTCTCTTTAAACTCCATTAAAACACAATCCATACTCCAGGTGGCTACTGGTGAATGCTGTAGAAGATGTTTTGAGCATATATAATTGGGCAAATTTTAGGGTTAGTTTGCGAAATTAAATCTCCTAATTTGTGCGTTTAATGTGTAATTGGTGTAGTTGTTGATATTTTATGGTGATTGCTTATTTAAATTGCAAAAACTGGGAATTAGCTAGGGATTTTTGAAATTGGGGGAAAATTGGGAATTATGGATTATGAGTACACGATTATAATTTGTGATGTGAAATTAAGGGAATTCAACTTAGTAATATTAATTGTGTGTTAATTTTTATTTAATCAATCTGATTTTGAATCATATTAATATCAATTTGGGTGAAAATGGTGGACCAAATATTTACTGTTACATTAAGGTTATCATTAATGCTATAAACATTATGCTCTAGTAGTCTATGTTACTTGGACTCGGGCACCAATGTCCGACACGGGTACGTGTTCAAGTGTCTGACTTGTCTATTTGGTGAAATTTTTTTATGATTTTGAACTAAAAGTGAAGTTTCTGGGTGTCAAACCCATTTCCGAGTGTCGAGTCTCCGACCCGGGTACGTGAGTGAAATGAAGAGTCCGGGTAACATAACTAGTAGTCTAGTTTGTATCTAATTACATCAGCAGTTTTACCTCCACCTAATACTCCACGTAAGCAATTAACCCGCTTTTGCAGGTCATTTTTGATTTTAACATACTGTAATAAAAATTAATGGTAATATAAGGTTGACGTGTTTAAAAATAATCAAAAGGTTGACGTAATAAAAGCGAAAGGTTGATTTAATAATTACAAATTTCTCTCACCAAAAAAATAATTACAAATTCCCCTTTTTTTTTTTTTTTTTTTTTTTTACAAAGTTTTCGTAACTTTAGTGGGAGATTTGGAGCTATTTAAAAAAAAAAAAAAAAAAGAAAAAGTTTCCTAACTTTAGTTGGAGGCTTGGAGCTTAACCTAGTCAGTCGTCTATATATATATTTGAAGCAGCCGCATTGCAATACACTAAGAAAATACAGAACTTCACTGTCTTCTTGAATCTACAATTCTCCGTTGAATCGGCTTGTCAGTTTTCTTCCTTTATTAAGGTAAGCTGTTTTATTAAATCATCGATTATCAATCTAACTTTAATCGTTAATTTAATTCAATTTAGGGTGAGAAATTTGAATTGAGTCAAATTAAGATATTCATATTCTTAAGTGAGAAGATTAGAATTTGATAACTGATTGGATAATTTATTTTAACTTTTAGGTTTCTTGTTTATAATTATTTGTTCTACGGAGTAAATTACTGGGGTTTTAGCGGTTTATGAATTAATTGATAAATTCGTGTGTTTTACAACAAAATCTGATTAATTCTGATTAAAAATCCGAACTTTCTGGTTCTAGATCAATGGCAGTTACATTCTTCGATTTGATTTTGATAATTGATTGGATAGTTTATTTGAAATTTGAAATTTCTAATTTATAATTATTTGTTGTACGGAGTAAATTATTGGGGTTTTAGCGGGTTATGAAATAATTGATTATTTCGTGTATTTTATAACAAATTCTGATTAAAGATCCGAACTTTCTGGTTCTAGATCAATGGCAGTTACATTCTGCGATTTGAATTTGATAATTGATTGGATAGTTTGAAATTTAGGTTTCTGATTTATAATTAATGTTGTACGGAGTAAATTACTGGGCTTTATCAAATAATTGATTAATTGAATTGCGGTTTATCAAATAATTGATTAATTCTTGTGTTTTATAACAAATTCTGATTAAAGATCCGAACTTTGTGGTTCTAGATCAATGGCAGCTACATTCTACGATTTGAGCTCTGATGCTGGTTTGAAAAAGCTCGATGAGTACCTCCTTAGCAGGAGTTACATTACAGGGTTAGTCATAATTATTGAATTGCGTAATTTCATAGTAGAATATTGTTGTTTGAGATAATTTTAATCTTTATAACATATTGTTTGAGATAATTTTAATCTTTATGATTGTGTTTAATATGCTAGTTACCAAGCCTCCAAGGATGATCTCACCGTGTATTCGGCTGTCCCGAAAAAATCTTTGGATTCATATGTGAATGTATTTAGGTGGTACAAACACATTGATGCGCTTTTGAGGATCTCGTGAGATTTTCTTGCTTTGATCTACGATTTCATGTTTGATTTGATTGAGTTGGATTAGAATTATTTGATTTTTTATAAGATTGATTGAATATTGTGTTGTTTTTTACAGTGGCGTGTCCGGTGAGGGATCAGGTGTTACATTTGAGGGAAATGCTCCTGCCTCTGATGTCGCTACGCCTCCTGCTGCCAACACTAAGGTGGTATCACATTATTTTTATGTTATTGGATTCTTATGGTATTTCTGTGAAAGTTTCCAATTATGTCTGATTTGATGGTTCCTAATCATATAATAATTGGAATATGTCAGGCATCAGCTGCTGATGATGAGGATGACGATGATGTTGATCTCTTCGGTGAAGAGACCGAAGAGGAGAAGGCCGCTGCTGAAGAACGAGCAGCTGCTGCTAAGAAGTCTGCTAAAAAGAAAGAATGTGAGTATCTTGTGTTGTCTTGAATGGTTGAAGTTGTACATATACTTGTGGATTAATGGCTGTGAATGCTTATACTTTTTTCTTGGCGTTTACGTAATATTGTTTATCTGGTTTTGATGAAACAGCTGGCAAGTCATCAGTTTTGTTGGATGTGAAGCCATGGGATGATGAAACTGACATGGTGAAGCTCGAGGAAGCCGTCAGGAGTGTTCATCAGGAGGGTTTGCTATGGGGAGCATGTATGTTTACCTTGTGTTACAACTACTAAAACTCTTTAACACTTTGTTTCGATTTATTTTTCATTGTGGCTAAACCGTTTGACTCGGGTTTATTTTTTGCTTGACAGCCAAACTTGTCCCAGTTGGGTATGGTATCAAGAAAATGACCATCATGATGACAATTGTGGATGACTTAGTCTCTGTTGATGATCTTATCGAGGACCATTTGACAGCCGAGCCAATCAACGAGTATGTTCAGAGTTGTGATATTGTTGCCTTCAACAAGATTTGAGAGGGATTATGATGTTCTGCATCTTTAATCAAAATTTTATCTATTAATTTTGTTACTGTTTTGTTTGGGATCTAATTAAGTTCTCAGAGAAAGTGGCTTTGCATCTATGTCGAGCTGTTTGCTTCAAGACTTGTAAGAATTAGCATGATACTATATTTTTTTGTTGCCTATTTTATCCCCGTAGTTTGAATTTGTTTAAACTGCCTGCTTCGGTTTTATTGTTTTGGTGCAAAGTTCTAATTCGTCCATTTAACACCAATTTGACACGATAGAATGAAAACAAGGTTGAACTTCTAAGTTCTACGCCTTTTACAAGTTTGAGTAAGCTCTTAAAATAAGCAAGTTTCAAACCCCAAATGAATATGTTAAATTTAGCAGTGGTACTGTGCATGGGTGTTGTTAGTCTTATTGTCTCTGCACACTGTTTAATCCATTAAACACATAAGTTTAGGATTCGTTTGGCATTGCTGTAGTTATTTTTTTTGGTTTTTTGTTTTTTAAAATCAATATGATGTATATCATATATATGAAACAAAAATTAGTCAAACTTATTAGAATCATGTTAATATTGATAACCGACAATAGAAAAGTGAAAATACTAAATGATGGATTTGACAAGTCCATATCAAATGTTGGATTTGGCACAGTCACTTGTTCGGGAAACTAAAAAGTATGGATTTGGATTTCGGCCTAATTTCACCTACTTACTAAGGGCTTGTTTCGATTTACTAAAAACAACTGAACTGAATTGATTGGAGCATAACTGAACTATATAGACCTGAAATTAATTGTTTATGAGAGAAGAAAATTAGGAAGAACAGGTCCATTCCATGACTTCAAACCTCAAAAAAAATAAAATAAATAAATAAAACGACTCATCATCGTCATAAAAGATTAGGCGCTCTAAATTCTTTCTCTGCTATTGAAGGAGTATTTTTGATTAATGCTGGTTGAGCTTTGAGTTTTCTTACCATTGATGCAACATTAAAGATTTGAAAGGGTACTCTAAATTCTAACTAAATCGATAAATAAATGAAATCGTTAATTACAACATTTTGTTTTACTAGAAAAATATCAGCACATATGAAAAATGGAAAATTGAAGAAATTAGGTAACTTAGGATTTCTCGCTTTATTTTCTTTTTCAAGACCAAATTTGTTTCAGGTGTTTTTGTGATTTCCCTTGTGACACTGGTCGCGCTCTCTAGATAGACAGCCCGGATCCCTGCAAAAGAATGAATATCTCGTTGCCAGAATATTCGCCTCCGACGGTCAAGTTAGTAACCGGAAAACGGAAATGCTAGAGAGAGAAAGTAGAGAGAAGTTGGAGCTATTTTAATGCTCTATTGAATGTTATATCACAATCCACCCCTCCCATCATAAATGATTGAGGTATTTATAGAGATGGGAATTGTGCCCTTTTAGGGTTGTTACCCTAGAATGACGTGCTCTGATTGGTGGCGCAATCAGGTATGGGCACTTGTCCTGATAAGGGTGCCGTTTTACGGCTTTCTCGGGATTTTGGCCTCTTGATGTAAGGAGACCATTTTATCTCTTTTTCAGGTTCTCTTTGTAAGGCTTGCATACGTGTCGCCCGTTGATTGGACCACACGTCGCCCTTTGATTGGGCCACGTGTCACTATGGGATTGATCCACGTTTTGGGTAATTTTTACTGTAAACATTTGCCCCTCATAGGGGATGACTCGTACTCTATGAGCCGCCTTCTCTGATTTTTTACTCGTCCAGATATGTTTGAGTGTTCGTAGGATTTTTGAGCATATCTTTGGTATGCGGACAGTACTGTCCATCTTAACAAGAGATTCCTCCCTTGGGTCGGATGCTTTGTTCAGTTCGCCTGAAATTCCTTTAGGGGACATTTCTGGGTCTTGAGGTCGGACGGATGGAACATGCTGACTGTCCTTTGGGGAGGACCCCTGTCGCCCGAGATTTCGGGGTGGCAGTTTGAATTCTGCTGACCTGGCCGTCTATTTTGACGCGCCGTTAGCCCGTTTGCATCCTTTTCCGTTTATAATGACGGAATTGGTTTTTAACCATTTGAATTCTAGGTTAACTTTTTCAAAAAGTAACCGTTCAAATTCTTGGGCGGGAAAGACGGATTTACCGTTTTGCCCTCATAAATTCAGCCTATAAATATAGGATGTTTGACTTCATTTTGTTACTTTGGAACTTTGAGAATTTTAGAGAAGAGTCAGAGCTTTTTAGAGAGAGAAAGTGATTCCTCTCTAAATCTTCAAGAGCTCCGCGATACGTTTGAGGTTTCCGGTTAGAGTTTTTAAGTTTTCCGGTCAACCTTCAAGACTTTCCAACATTCTCCAAGTTTTCTGCACAGACGAAGGTAACCGCATGCCCTTTTTACTTCTTTTACTTTGCTTTGTTTTTCATTTTTATTTTTAAATCTGGCTCAACACACGGCTTCGTCCGTTTCTCCTCATGAGGTCGGCAGTTCGCCTAGGACTGAGGAGTCTAGAGTGGATGAGGACGAGTCGTCTCCCTCGTAGAGTGGGTCCATTTATAGTGCATACCAACTCACCTCCACCTATTCTTCTCTGTCCCTACAGTCACAAATGACACGGAGCATGCATACGTACCATTAGTACGCTGCCAGAAATCCAAACGACAGTTTGGTAAACTCAAGGGTCCCCTATGATCCGAGTAACACGGATGGGGAGACCGCAAACACCACCACAAACACAAACACAAATACCGCCACGATTAGTGGCAGCGAATGTTCGGTGGTCAAAGTGGCCGCCTCATTCGAAGAGCGCCAAAGGAGGCAAGGTGTCTCTTCTGCTAGGGAAGCGTCTGAGCAGACTCTAGGTCTTCACTTTCCTCAATTTGCCAACTTGTTCATTAATCCGGCCGAGTTGTAGTCCTTGAAAGAACATCAATCCTCTTCTCAGGCGGACGTTGGGGCGTCCGCCCGATTTTCTGAACTACCCCCATCACAAACTACCAGGTCAGCCAGGCCTAGGACAGGCATAGTAATTGCTAAACCAGCCGACCTGCCCTCTCGCAGTGCTCCTCCTCCTGGAAATTAGGCGGATGCTAGGAGGAAGGACAAGGGCAAAGGGCCCTTGATACCAGAGGGCGTCTCCACCTCCGAAGGCGGCCGGGGCTCCAAGACTAGGAGCTCGGCCGAGGCTGCTGAACTGGACACAGTGCTGTCCTCAAAATTTGGGGCCGCCCCT
Organism: Chenopodium album; assembly: GCF_948465745.1. Taxonomy (NCBI): domain Eukaryota; kingdom Viridiplantae; phylum Streptophyta; class Magnoliopsida; order Caryophyllales; family Amaranthaceae; genus Chenopodium; species Chenopodium album. Next base: position 20,165,407 of record NC_137847.1, read on the forward strand.
CACCTTGATGAAGGGAAAACGGACAATCAAGAGGTTGAGGAGGCCAATGCGGACAATTTTAAGGATCCGTACGCCTGTCCGGTTGGTGACACGGCCTTGGGCTTCCTCAATGACGGGCTGGAGGACTTCAAGAGTATCCTCATGCTAGGAGAGGGATATGAACTCAAGGCGCCGAAGCGCTTCCACTCTGTGGCCGCCTAGGAGGATGAGCGGCCGCGTCGGCAGCGTTTACCGCGCTGCCTTGTAGGTGGGACTTCGCTTCCCTCTTTACTCATTCGTCCAGGAGTTCCTGGACGAGTATGACATTGCTCTCTTCCAGCTGATGCCGAACAGCTGGTTGAACATCTTTGGGTATCTGGTGACGTGAATTTGGCAGGGCTTTAAGCCGGACGTCTCAATTTTTTGTGAGATGCACTCTATGGTTTGCTTAGACTCGGGGACGGACGGCTAGTTCATATTGAACACCACTAAGAACCTGGTGGTGATGGGCAGGCCATCCAAGTGGCGCGAATAGAAGAACCGTTTCTACCACATTAAGACAAAGAACGTGGAGTTCGACTTGCGGATGAATCAGTTTAATGCTAAACCCATCCAGCTCGGCCGAGGGCAGCACCGACCCTACAAGCCACCTGTCCACTCTGACTATGCGTACCATCTTAAGTATTTTGGAGTCAAGAGGGTGATTAGGGACGGCAAGTCGGTGGCCATGCCAAAGAACTGGATTCCCTTGTTAGGGACCCGATATTTATGTCGGCATGCGGCCTGTACCGAAACCTTCCCCATGGTGGAAACTCGTACCTTTGCCACTTGCAAGCAAATTGTGTCAAAACCTTTTTAACTTTTTTCCTCTTTCTTATGCAGACAAAGCGCTCGCCATGCTAGACCCAGAGCAGAAGGGGGAAGTGGACATGTCCGAGTTGGACTTAGCTCGGTACAAGGCTCGACAGCAGTTGTACGAGCAGACCAAGGAGGTACTGGCCGTCCGCTTATTATTTATTTATCTCTCTTTTTTTTCTATTTTTCTTTTTTTTCTTTTTTTTTTGTTTGTGTGCTAAGGTGGTAAGTTGGAAGAGGAGTCCTTCCACTACTAGAAAAGTGCCGTTTTCCGACGGAAAAAATTCCTCGAAAACACCCTGTTTTTCATCGGAAATAGGGTTTCCGACGGAATTTCGTCGGAACATGTCGTCGGAAAACCATTTGTAGGAAAAAGGGCCTTTTCCGACGGAATTTCCGTCGGAAACACATTTCCGACGGAAATCATGCATCGGAAGACATATTTCGGCTCGGAAAATTCCGTCGTAAATTTTCGACGGAAAACAAATCCGTTGGAAAATTCCGACGGAATTTCCGTCGAAAACTTCTACTAAAAAAAAACAAAAAACCCACCCCACCCCACACCACCACCCACCACCACGTCCAACCCCCACTACCACCCCACAAGCCAAAAAAAAAAACCCACCCCACCCCACCCCACCACGCACCACCACGTCCAACCCCCACTGCCACCCCACAAGCCCTAAGCCAAACCCTAAGCCGCCACCACCACCTTAACCCATTCAACCCTAACCCACCTAACCCAAACTAACCCACCCACCAGACCCACCACGACCCTAACCCAATAACCCAGATCTACCACCACTTTAACCCATTTAACCCTAACCCATAAAAGCCACCATATCCGATCAAACCACCAGATCCGACCACCCACCTAACCCATAAAACCCATAAAACCGACCTACCCACCTAACTCATAAAACGAAACCACCACGGCACCAACCCACCACAAAAAAAATAAAATAAAATTAAAGACTCGAAAAACATACCTTATTTACTGAAATTGGCTTCGAAATCTTGAAATTTGGTTTAAATAGGCCAAATTCAACCATGAAAAGTATAGATCTACACTTTTCATGGTCGAATTTGACCAAAGAAACCATTAATTTCGATTTTCGACCATAAAAACACCAAGAAATAGAAGAGAAATGAGGAAAGAGAAGAAAAAAGGAGAAGATGGAGGACGAGAGAGGAAGAAAAGAAGCGAAGGAGAGAGAGAAACATAGAAAGAGAAGAAGCACGGAAGAGAGAGAAAGAGAAGCGCGGAAGAGAGAGAAAGAGAAGCTGGAGAGAGAGAAAGAGGAGAGAAGGGCGGATGAAATGAATGGGGGAGGAGAGAACCCTAGGGGTTTTTAAAAGGCCGGTTTTTTTTATTATATATAATTATATATTCCGCCGGAAATTTCCGACGGATTTTAATTCCGTCGGAAATTTAATTTCTAGACGGAAAGTGTATATATACCGACAGATTTATTTTCCGTCGTAAATTTCCGACGGAATGTTAAAATCCGTCGGAAATAAACGACGGAATAAAAATCTGTCGGAAATTCCGATGTTTACGACGAAATTTTGTGTCCGTCGGAAATCAGCCTTTTTCTAGTAGTGTTCCTAGTTCAACTCGGACGATCCTTGTTTGGTCCTCTGTCTGGGTTGGGACTTTGGAAGGGGCTTCCTTCCTACGTACGTTCGCACGCTTGATTTTAGCTTCACTTAACTTTAAAATTGCTTTCTTTTAGTTGGCCACTCTTGCTCCAAGATCGAAGAGGAAGCAACCGGCCTCTACTTCAAAGGACGGGAAGCCGTCCAAGTCTAGGAAGTCTCCTGCCACAAAAGTGACGTCTTCCACCCAGGCGGCTAAGACCACGCCGCTGACTACTTCAAAGTAGTCTAAAGGAGAGCCACCCCACCTGTCATCTAGCGGGGCCTCCAAGTCCGTGGATCTGATTGTTGAGTCGATCCATGAGAAGTACGTCCATGCGGATGATGGGGTAAGTCGTCCCTGGAAAAACCGACCGGTCCGGTCTCGACTCCGCATGTCGAGTTAGTGAAAAAATCTGATTGGCAGACGGCTGCCTCTCAGTTAGCCGAAGATCAACTCGGTCGTAAGGACGAAGAGGAGGACGAACCTTTACCTTCTCCTTCTTTCAACCTTCCCACCCCACTGTAGACGTCATTCAAAGCGCGCCTACGTTAAAAGCATGTTGTGAATATGCTTGGCACTCATAGGAAGTGGGAATTAACATATACGATTAGGGACATGATTAGGGACAAAGCAAAGTAGGAAGCCGCCAACAAGTTTTTAAGGAACTTGTAAACCGTTCACGGATCATTTAAGGCAACCACGAATAAGGGACAACTATAGGTAACACCGATTGACCCGTGAAGGTTACACCCCATTCATAATCCATGAGATTACTAACTCCATATGGTTCGGAACCACGAATGGAGGATCGGGGATGATGGTACGAAGTAAGTCATGGAGTCACATTCACCCGTATTAGCCTCTACTTGATTCTTATAATGAAATGTGATTCCCGTGGCCTCAAAGGCATACAAACAAAGATTCAATTCACTCCAAACTATTATTATGCTAAATTCATTGAATATTAATGCAACATGTAATTCTAAAATATTGTGATCACTTTAATTAACAACAAGATTAAAAAGGAACCTAAACCAGTCGTCCAAATTATCTTATTAGGCGTGATTTTTGATTACATATTCCCTTTAACATGTAATATGGTGATCATAATAACAATAGAATAAACATTAATATTGGAAGAAATTTAACAATAATATCATTAATTAGTCAAATCAAATAATAATAAACCTAATCATGATACTAGCAATATTAAAATAAAATAAATAATTAAATTAATTAATTACTCACATTTCGCACGTTCCTTTAAATTGCTACATCATGAATAAATTGTTAGTAACTTCAATAAAAATATAAATCAAATTGAAACAATTAAATTAAATAAAAAGTAGAGTTGATTTGGTCTAAACCCTTAGTTAATTATACCTTTCACATCTTGGTTTAAGGACGGAACCTCGGGTCAAGTATGAAATCCTTAGAGTGCTTAGGGGAAGTATTATGGAAGAATAAGGAGGTTTGTGTTTAGGCTAAAGAGGGAGAAGAGAATGATTTTTGGTGTAAGGAGAGAGAGAATGATTTTTGGTGCCCCGAACTGCAGAAATGAGGGGGGTATTTATAGAGGAAATGAACAGCGGGATACACGGAACCTTAGAAGAGATAAGAGCAGCGAAAAAACCCTAATTGGACACCGTGTCACAGTGTGTGTACCGTGACACAGTGCTGCCCCACCGTCGCACGGTGAAGCACACCATGTCGCGGTGTACAATTTGTCTAAAAATGCGTCCAGATTCATAAGCGCGTGAGAGAAAACACGGAGAAGACACGTGAAAGCGCTATGTCACGTTATGTGTACCATGACATGGTGCAAAATACCGTGTCACGGTACAAGGCACCGTGACACGTCAGCTTATGTCGCGACGCGGTGTTTTAGCTGTTGCGCGGTAATTCCAGTTTTTTACGCGTTTTTAAAACTATGATAACTTTTGATCCATAACTCAAAATAAGACATATAATATATCGTTGGAAATCTTATCAAGTGTAATTTCCAACCCAATTAGAATCAGTTTAAAATCCTTTGTATATTTTAAGATATGGCAGTTTTAGTGAAAGGGTGTCGGTTTAGGGCCGAGTTTAGTATTTTGCTCATATCTTCTTCGTTTTAAATCTGAATTGGGATTATGATATATCGTTGGAATGATTATTGAAAGGCCTATCCAACCAAATAACATTTGGATCAAATTATAAGGCCATAAAATCATTTCAGCTCGGTTTTGTGAAGTGGACACGAAAAGAGGAAAATATGTTATGGTTTGGGGAAAATGGGCTAAGAATTGGGTTGATTTATGAAATGTATTGGGTTGAACATGGATTCAAGTGCTCCAAGGATTGTATATCAACCTGACCAATAATGGCAGGGAAAGGTTGTTCATCATCGGGTTTGGTTTTAGGGAGACATTTTTAGGTGTCTACACCCACCATCTTTCTCAGATGGTAAGTTGAGTTCTTGGCTTAGTTTTACGTGTGTTTTTTGCGAACTTATTTTGTTCACTCTAACCCTTTTCTTGGCCGTGTGCAGATATTGTCGAGGAGATGAATATTAAGATACCTGGCCAGTCGCTTACGGGCGCGGACCGAAAGGCTATGAGGAAGGCCATGCAGCGGGCCGTCCCTCAAGAGCAGCGGGACAAGTTCTGCGGGATTAATGATGGCTTCCTCGGCCCCATGATCAATTTTAGTGCCAAGGTAGTTTTATTTTTGACTTACGCGACCGCTTTTGATTCTATACTTAGAATATTTCCCACTTTTCATGTTTGCTAACCTTCCTTCGTTCGAATGCAGCTCTTCCTTCGACTCAGCGCCTTCCAAGATGGAAGGACAAGGAGAATGCGAAAATCAAAAAGGCTTGGGTCCAAATCATGAAGGCAGAGGACGCGAGCACAGTCAACGTAGCCCTCCTGAAAATTCATTATGAGACGACCCTTGTCTGATAATGCTGATGGGCAAACTGAGGACATCGTCAAGATGGGGAAAGCCCTTGAGAGGGAGGAGCTGGCTAAGCAGGCGCTCCAGGTGGAGCGGGACGAGGTGGTCACAAACGCCTCTCAGTGGAAGGAGGGCTTTGAAGCCTCCGAGAAATTGAAGGAAGAGCGAGGTATCCTCGTCCTAGAAGGCCGTCAAGTCCGCCCAAGATGAGGTGGCCTCCCTCAAGCTTAAGGTGGAGGAGCTGAACAAGGCCGTTGCAGACTTGTCCGTAAAGTTGAAGGCCCCTCGGCCACCCAGTGCAAGGGAGATCGTCCGATCAGATTGATCTGGATCAAGGATTATGTCTGTATGATCGCCAACCGGCTGTGGCCTTAACTCTTCTAGCCGGCTAACGACCGTTGGCTGCTATGCTTGCTCTTTTTTGATCGAACTGCGCTTATGGTCGACCTGGTGTGCTTAGAGTGACCCTTCATCTAAATTTGGTTCGAACGATCGTGGTCGTCCTCTAGATGTTGGCTTCACGGCCAGTTGATTGCATTCCTTAGACATTTTTTGGTTATCATGAATGGTACCAATTTTTCCCTCCGTCTGCTCAAACTTCATCATCATTAAGTGAGGGACGATTACAGCCTTGGCTGTTATTAAAGTTGGGTGGCCGAGAATAACGTTATAGCCCGTGAGCTCTTTAACCACCAGGATGCGGACAACCATGTCCCCTCCCTCTCCCTTCTTTCGAAATCGGATGGGCAAATCAATTTGTCCGACTGGGTGAGTGATACTCCCACCAAATCTAATAAGTAAATGGGATATATCCTGGAGGGCATCCTCTGGAATCTTCAAAATTTTCAAACATCCTAGGCTGATTTTGTCGGACGAGTTGCCAGTATCTACCAGCACCCAACTGAACTTCAAGACAACAACTTTCATGATAAACACCATAGGGTCATTTCGAGGGGCTTTTATCTCGCCTCGGTCTGATTTACAGACCGTCACTTCCGGGAGGGGCTCATCCTTCACCCCCTCGGCGTGCATCACATTTCCCAATTTTTAAGCATCTTGCTTGATTCCCTTCATGGTCGGGCCGCCTGATATTACAGCCACGAACCCTGAGTCAATGCTGTTTCCATCATCTTTTTCTTGGTCATTCTTCTTCTTCTCGGATTTGTTGTCTGTCCGAGTGTACGTGAATTTTGACTTCAGGACTTACAAGTTCAGCATGCCCTTCTCGGCCAGTTTTCTAGCAATCTTTTCAACTTGTTGGATTCATTTGTGTCATGCCCCACGTCCTTGTGTTAATGATAGTACTTGTTTTTGTTGCGTACTAGGCCGAGCCTCTCAGTGATTTGGGGCTACTTGAACTCAAATTTGTCTTTGATTTCCATCAGGATTGAGTAATAATCCTTGTTGAACTCATACTGCGGCTCGTACGTCTTAGCTTTCTTTGATTTTGTCCGTTGGCAATCGGCCACCCAAACTTCTTTCTGCTTGTTATTTCCTTCTTTTTTCTTCCCGACCGAGTCTTGCTGAGAAGATTGCTTCTTCTCAGCCCCCTTGGCCGGTTGTTTCCGCTTTGGTGAGCGAACAAAAATTAGACGCTTTGATGTAGGCTTCGGCCTCCCGCAGCACGCTTGCGTATGTTCAAACCTTCTTTCTGACTAGATCAAACTTAAAACCATTATGCCTTAATCTCCGGAGAAATTCAGAGTAGGCCATTTCATCCGGCAGATTATTTCTTAGTTGAATCTCTACACATACGAACGCAATCCTTCGTTCTTTCCTTGGACGATCGTTGCCAGGTTAAGACTGGTCTTGCGAGGAGGTATGTTGTATGAAAAGTTTCCCACAAATAACAGACTGAGAGTAGTGAAGCAGTTGATACCCGGCCGGAAGGCTGTTAAACCAATCCTGCGCTACGTCCTTATCGGTGGCTAGGAAGCATCAACACCATGTGGCATCATCCAAGCTTTGAAGATACATTAAGTTCCTGTACGAGGTGACATGCTCTTCTGGGTTGCGCGTACCATCATAGGCACCCACAAGTACACACTTCACCTTTGCTGGTTGAAGAGAGTTGAGAATTTCTTGAGAAAACGGAGGTGGCTTGTCCCCAAGATTTAACATACGCATTTTCCAATCAATGGGTTGAGGCTGCACGCCGGTCTGGCCAGGTAAGTAGCCCGGTCGAACGGCTGGACATAATGCTCGTACTGAGCAAAGATAGGGGGATTAGGCGGCAGAATTGCATTAAAATTTTGGGGCACTTGATACTGAAGTGGCTGAATTGGAATTGGAGTTGGAGTATAATGAGCTTGACTTCTGCTGGTCTTAGCCGAGCTGGTATGCTTGGAGAGGGTGTTGTTTGAGAAGTCATCCGGCATAGTTGGAGTAGAGGCCGTGTCCGAATAGGCTATTCGTTCACCCTGGTTATGCCGAATGTACTCCCTTGCATCCTTCCAGCGTCGAGATGGCTCAGCTGTCCCCTTATGAGGCTTCTTGGTATGCCCCTCAGCCGATTGCGTTTTCTCGAGGAGCCTGGATAGGTTCGTCCGCAGCACCCTCGGTGATCGTTCATGTTGGCGAAAAGGGGTATTCCCGGCGTCCTCAGCATTGGTCGCCTTGCTTTGAGCTTTCTTCTGAGTGCCCTCTCCTCCTCTTATGGGCGGTGGCTTAGAAGAAGAAGGCATCTTGCTCTCTAGCTGTAGGAAATTATTTCAAGCATCCCACACTTGAGCCCCACTGTGATCATACACTTAAGCATGGTGGCATCTAAAGGGAAGGAAGCTAGAGCAAAAGAATCGCCAACAAGTTTTAGGAACTTGTAAACCGTTCACAGGGTGAAGGTTAAAACCCTTCACGATCCATGAGATCGCTAACTCCATAGTGGTCCGGAACCATAACTGGATATTCGAGGAGGAAGGTACAAATTCAACCTAAAAGAGATTGAACCTGCCCTAAATAGGCCTCTACTTTATTCTTCTCATATTCATGTGCTCTTTCTGACTAACATACAATCAATATATTAACCCTTAACCTGTTTAATCTATGTTGGTTGATTATTAATGCACAAACATACCTATTATTGACGATTACTTGAATTAAAATCATATTAGCCAAAATAAAATTATTAATTATCTTATTAAGCGTGATTTCAAGTACAAATTCCCTTTAAACCTGCAAGAAAGGGTGTGATCAAGCAATAACAATAATCTCAAGAAACATAAAAATATTGATACAACAATCATCGTCATCATAATAATATTCAAAGCATAATAATAATAGTAAGATCCTAGGCATGATACCAACAAGATTAATAACAAATCCTAGCATGTCACTAAATCAATAAAGATCAAATCTTTATCCCTAACATGTTACTAGAGACATACATGATATTATAAATATTAGTTATTACCCTAAACATGATACTAGGATTCAATAAAGAACATCCTAACATGATACTAGGAATTAATAGAATAATCTAAGCATGCTTTCTTAAGATATATAACAATGAAATTACTCACTTTGTTGCCTCGTGTGTCTTTCTATCAAAACAATACACACGTTAGTAACTTCAATAAAAATATTAAATCAAACAATTAATTTAAATAATTGAAATAGGGATTTGGGATCAATCCCTCAGAAAATATCAACCTTTCACGTCTAGGTTGAAGGCAACTTCGAGCTTGATTATGTGTGTCTATGTCTCTTGATGGACGAATGGTGTTTTGAAAAGGGAAGGCTTAGAAAAAGAAAGAAAGAATAAGCTTCTAGCTTTAAGAGAGAGAGAATAGAAAGATGATTGTTGATGATTGAAAATGGGGAAATACGACCCTATTTATAGATAAAAACATCCGGAAACGATCAGAGAAGATCGAATTCCAATTAAAGTAAAACTGCACCCATCACGGCGCGATGGACCTGTCGCAGCTTGATGGTGCCGCTGGATAATTTTTGTCATACGGAATCCTTTTTCCAATATAATTGGATAATTAGGGTCCATAGTTTATCATTTAAAATTAGATTAAATCCTTTAAAACACTTGTTTTATTCTCACTAAAATTCTTTATGTTTTCTAAAAATATAATTATTAATCCTAATCTCTTTAGAACTTAAAATAATCACCTAGATTATTCTAGAAAATTAAAGTAATTCCTAATGACTTTAGGAATGATAATTAACGGACCCTCCACTTGATCATTAGGTCACCCTTAAAACTCATTTAATATCCAAATTAACATTTGGGCCATAACGAACTTCCTCATTATTCATCGGAATTAGGCTTATAATATATCGCTGGAAAGCTCTTTTCGAGCCCCATCCAACTACACTATTATGGACCCATATCATGTACCAAACTGAATAGGATTGGATATTTTTCATAAATAGGGTATGAAAAGAAATATTTTCAAAAACAGAAAGAAGTATTTTTATTAAAAACAGAGGCATCACGAGACTCTTTCACAGTTCACCTCGTTCGATAATCAAATGACGTGAAAAGTACTCATCACTGGGTTTGGGTTTGGGGAGACATAATTTGGTGTCTATAAAAGCCCCCACTTTGACTGAGTTTGGAGAAACATAAGTTTCGAAAACAAAAGTCAAAGTAGTGATTGGGACGGAGAATGATTCAGAACGTTCTGCGATCCTAAGTCATTCTCTTAACGCCGATACCTGCAAACTAGTGTTAGTTAAACAGATAAAAGAGTTAGAAACGCGTATCTTGCACCGTCGAGCACACATCTCTGGAGTAACCGATTTCTATTGCTGCATTTTTGTTGTGACGACCTTCCACAAGCTAGGGAATGCCATCATTAAAGGTGGGATTGTATCCATCTTCAATTCTGTTTGTGACAATCCTCCACAAGCTAGGGAACATTGTCGAAGATTGCTGCTTGTAGCTATCTTCATTTGTTGTGGCAATAACTTGCCACGGCAGTACCTCGCCGCTGTAGACAATATCCTCTGTACCTCGGGACATCGTCGAAGACCGCTGCTTGTAGCTTCCTCCAATTTTGTGGCATTACCTCACCACGGCAGTACCTCGCCGTTATAGAAGACCACTGCTTGTAGCTGTCTCCAAAATCTCGTCTATACCTTGACTTGATTATTTTGATTGACAACTTTTACACCTAAGTGAAAGTCGTCGAAAACCATTGCTTGTAATGATCTTCAATTTGCTAATGCTTTGCTAATGCTTTCTTGAACGTTTCCTGTGTTGATGCTTTGCTTGAATGCTTGCTGTGCCAGTACCTCGGCGCATTTGTAGATGTAATGAGCTAATACTTTGGCGTTTGCGTTTGCCTGTGAACCAATACCTCGGTGCTTGCGATGAGCCAATACTTAGGCGCTTAAGTGAAGTGAGATGACCGTCGTTAGGCCAATCACTTATTGCGATTGTAATCGAGCCAACTACGAATCATGTCAATTTGCTTATAGGGGCTAACTGGCGTACCAAGGAACCCAAAATGTTGACTAAAGTCCACATAAGCTATTTATGGGGCCCAAGAACTGCATCGCTGAAGAAAGAGAAGCCGACGCGTATTGCCACGTGCCATCTCGACGCGATGGAGTCGCGTTTTCCGGAATAAAACCCCTTCTTCCTCATTTTCGCCATTTGCTGCTCATTTTCGTTCGGTTTCGCTCGAAACTTCACCTCGGTCGTTCTTGCTCATTTCTCAACCAAATTCGCTCAAATTTCTTGCAAATCGAAGCTATAAATCTCTAGTTTGCCGATCTATGTAAATTTTTCTCAAATTTCTCTCAATTTGGAAGAATTTCGTACATGTTTATTTGCGGATTTAAAAAAAAATCAAAAATGTTCTTGTTTTGCTTTGTTTATCAAATTTCTTGCCATGAAATTGCTTGTTTATGTTTGTATTACACCTTGGGAATGTTTTGAGACTTGTTTGACTCAATTTGGTGAAGAAACAAACGTTTTGCCATTGTTGGACATCTTGAGTTCGTGACCAAAATGTGGCTTGTTCTTCATGTTTTTGCTTGCTCTTTGTGCTTAATTTGTCACAATATTTGTTATAATATTGTAAGAAATTGTTTGATTGCTTCGAAATGCTGTTATTCCTTGAATAAAAAACATGCTCTGTTTTAGTACTACGTATTCTTTTTTTTTTACGAACATAATATCATGCGGCTAGGCGATCCTTATATACTATAGAACCCTATAATTTACTTCCTTTATGTTGGAACATAATTAGTATGGCTCGACGTTGTGCTTCCGGCTCACGCTCTCGTGGGGCTTACCGAGAGGACGAGCCTGTCGGCGCAGGCGAGGGTACGTCCACCAGTCTTGGGGAGTTCCCTGAGTGGGACAGGCGTACTCTGTACTTTACGCCCACCTTTCATATTTCGGAGTGCGTTCAACGTGGTATCATCGATGATCGCGTTCGTTGCCATGGCTCGGGCAACAGTAACATTGAGCGTCTCTATGACACTTACTTTCGCAACAACGCGGAGCTACGCACGCTTTGGGAGTCATGCGTTTTGACTCCTCTGCTCCAGACTACGCAGACGCTTCATTCTCAGGAGTCGAGTAGCTTCCTAGTGCGGGCTCTGGTGGATTTCTTTTAGGACACCACCAACACGTTCCATTTTCCTTGAGGTGAGATGACTGTCACTCCCCTCGACTTCCCGGTTATCATCGGATTGGAGTTCCGGTCGACTGCTATTCCTCTTGGTAGGGACCTTACTTTTTCTTCTCCTGAGGTGAAAGAGCTGTTAGGTCCTATAGTCGTCCGAACTCGTGCTGAGTCTAGAGAAGGACAGCTGAGCGGTCGATTTGTCCACCGGTCTTTGCTAATGGCGGCCTTCCGAGATGATGCGACCACCCGGAGCAGTAAGTATGCATCTTTGTTCTGATTCTTCTATTAGGGAGCTTCTCCCCTGACAAGGGAAGCCGAGCGTTGCTCTACTACCTCCCTGCTCTTAGCGACCTTAGACAAGTCGGGACTTTTGATTGGGCTAGCTTGGCCTATGCTGACTTCCTACTTGGATTGCGACTCGCCTGTCGCCATCGGAGCTATAGTGAGGAGGTCACCTTCTCTAGCTTCTGGAGGATTGTAGAGGTATACTCTCATTTTCCTCTAATTAACTATTCCGTGCTAGCTAGTTTTTTTTGCTGATTTTTCCTGTTATCACAGGTTTGGTTCTGTGAGTACTTTCCGACCTTGTCTCCGGCTAGGTCTTTGCCTCGAGGGCTCCCTATTGTTGCTAGTTGGGGAGGCCATTATCTATCCTGGTACGGTTGCTACCGGACTCGTGTGAGAGTCGATTCCAGCGGTATGAATCACTTATCATTATTTTCGCATATCATTCTTTGTAGGATTATGCCTTATGGATATCTCTTTTTACAAGATCCTAAGCATGTTTTTCGTCCATGGGTCGGATTGGACGTTCCTATGCGGGTTGTTTAGTATACAGTTCAGCGGCGCTATTTCCAAGGGACGTACAACACTATGGTTTATTTGGGAGAGAGGGTTGCGATTCAGCACTCGTCCGCGTTGTTCATCGTTTTGACTCGTCCTCCACGGCACATGATGGAACAGGCAAGTCTTAGGACTTATGGATTCGTCGCCAACTAGCGTCGATTGGCAGAGTTTCAGCCACTTGACCCAGATTACGCTGAGAGGCTTTTGCCACGTTTGGATCCACCACCTTCGATATCGAAGGAAGCGGAGGTGTGTTCTTGTATCTTTTAATTTTTACTTTGGTAGCCCCCAATGATGTTTAATTTGTCGGAATCTTTTATTTTCGAAGGCTGAGGCTGAGGCTGCGGAGTTTGTACCTCCGAACATGTGAATCACTTATTAGGGGTCTTATGGGCCGGTCGAGGAGATGATACCCCCAGATCTAAAGGAGTGGCGTCTAGGGGAGAGATCGATCCCTCGGTGTCAGACTTGGGTAAGTTTATCTCCTATTTCTGTTTGTATGTATATTTCGGTTATTTCTAATCCTTTTTCTTTTTACAGTTTACTCGCGAGGTGATGACGAGGATGGCGAGAGCTATGGACGCCTTTTGTTATCAGCCGGTGAGGTTGAGCCATCAGGCAACATGCCGTCGGGATGGTGGTGCGAGAGAGGTATGTCTCTTGTCTTGTTTTGTATTTGCATTTCTGTTTCTTATTTGATTTAGCTTACTGTTTGATTTCAGCTTGTTCCTCCGTCTCGTACTCGTTTGAGGCTATAGATTAGGAGGGAGAGATCCGGATTGCGGCATCGTCAGACCTCAGTGGAGAATCGGGACGGTCGTGAGGGGTCGGATCACACTGCTGTCTTGGAGGACTCCAGATCTTCTTCCGAGGGTACGGCGATGAGACCACCTGGTCAGGGTACGCCGACACTTGCCCCTTTCATGGTTGGTGGGAAGTACGAGGTTGGCTCGTCGTCGCAGCAGTCACAGCGGTAGGAGCCTCAGTAAGGTAAGCCAGGATGGGCTGGCCCTACTCTTTCTATTCCTACAGCTGGAGAGGCTGATGCTGGTCATGAGGTGACTCCACAGACCTTGCGGTTTTACGATACCTTTGGCATTCATCCTCCGGGATCATAGATGTACCTGTGCTTATTTCTTTTGACTAGATAGGACTTTGCATATTATTGACTCTTATGCGATGTATATACATACTAGTATTACTATGTAGTTTTATCTTTTGCATTTTTATTTTTCACTTTATGCATGTGTGTGTGTGAAAGGAATGTGATAAATTTTGCGCAAAAATTTCTATCATTATTTTTATTATCTTGGAGGGTATCCGACTTTCTCCCAAAAAAAAATGAAAAAATAAAATGAAGTTTGACTAAAATAAGCTTGATTAAACTTGAAATAACCAATCATGGAAAAAATGCCAACAAAATTACTTAAGGGTTAAGAAAACCATAGAGTCAAAGTACAAATTCGAGCCAAAGTAGAAAAATAATGCGTTTAGCATAGCGCGCTGTTCTATCGCAGAGGATAAAGGTTGTCGCGGCGCGACAGCCTTGTCGCTGAGCGATAGTTTTGTTTTTTTCGAATTCGACTGGAATTCGATTTGCGTCGATTTTTGTTCATAAATAGCCCCCAAATCTGCCAATTCCAGTACAATTCAAACCAACCAAAAATTTAGCTTGTTAATTCCCAGTCAAGTAGTTATGGCTAGGAATTTTTGTGATACAACCCGGGAGTGGTGTCGTTCTTTGACCTCTAAAGAGAGAAAAGAGTTTGAGCGACTTTTTAACCTCAAGGATAATGATTTGAAAGTCATAGTTGACGGCACTGAAGTTGATCTTAAAAAGTTTGCATCTTTTTACTTTAATATACCAAAGTCAGAATTTTTTCATGTTTACAAGAGAAGGGCTTTCCTTTTTTGTATGTTTAGCCAATATTTACTCACTAATGGTAGTATGCATAAAGGTCAAGCTATCTTAGCTTGTGTCATGGAGCAAGTGGATGCCGGGAGAAATCCCATGCCACTAATCGTTGGAGAAACAATGCTTAGCTTAGATGAGCTAAAAATAAAAGAGATCCAAAAGCACCTCTTCGAGGCTCTCTAATTTTATTACAGGTAGAAAATCAATATTTTAATTACAGAAATAAAAAATATATAACTTTATATAGTAATAATAATTTATTGCACTGATTTTTTGCAGATTTGGCTAATGGAAAGGCTAGAGCTAATTAGCCCTCCTGATAATATGGAAAAATATACTCCTAATTGTTTTGTAAGAAGGAAGAAACGCTTCTCCATAAAGATGGGGCGTCGAGAGTGGAGTAGGTTCTTTAAAACTCGCGGCTTTTCCATCAAGTGGATTGTTCCTTGGTGGAGAATTGAGAAGATGATTGGTGTTAATGCTCAACCCTTTTGCCATATTCCAAGTTTATCAAAGCTAACTTTTTATTGCCCCTCTAGGGTAAAGAGAAAATATGGTCATGCTCAAACCATTCTTTCTGGAAATCTTCGCTGCCCTTATGAATTTCCTGTTTCTCATGATGTGGAAAAATTTGATGACTATTGGTGCTCTAGGCCTTTATGGGAAGTTGTATCCCACAAAGCTCCTCCTCCTTTATCTAGAGATGTGAAGCAGTGGTTACTTGGCAGATCTTACAAAGACAAGAACAAGGTTCGAAACATGCACAAGGATAAGCGAGCATTAAAGACCGCCTAGGGGTAAGAAAATTCCTCTTAAGGATTGCCTAGGTTCAAGAGTTGAATTCAAGACTCCTATAATACCTAAAAAGAAAAGTATTGCAAAAGGCAAAGAAAAAAAGAAAAGCTGACTCTACAGAGAAGAAAGCATGGGTTGAGAAAAAGATTGGTGTAATGGCTAAGGGGGAAACTATCTCTACTAAAATTGTATGCAGATCATCTAAGGGATCCTTACTGGTAAAAGAGATGGATGATGAAGAGGAAGCAGACAAGAATTAGAAGAGGGCTAGAAAAGAGAAGGCCGATTAGAGCATTGCTTTACTTCTAATTTTTTTTTAGATAATTTTTATTTCAAGTCAATTTTATTTTAAGCTTTCTTTAATTCCATCAATAATGTAATAATTTTACTTTATTTATTAATGCAATTTTCAGCTTCTAAAAAAAAAAAATTACTTTTATATTAAAATTTTATTTTATTCAAAGCAATGGAAAACAACTTGAAATAATTTCAAAAAAATAGTTCGAGTACGGTAGTCGAAATTTTCCGAAATTCCCCGAAACTTGCCCAGATTGAAGAAAATATTGCGACGTTGGAAATAAAAATTCATCGCGGCACGACGCCCCTGTCGCGACGCGATGATGCTGTCGGGGCGTGACAGTCTTTGTCATGGCTCGATGGCTTGGATTCTTATGTGATGCTAACTCTGGTTCAGCGTGCTGATGTAAACATCCGATATTTGTAAAATTTAAACTGGCCGCGCCCCGTAAAGGGTTACCTATACTAAGGAGGGTATGCCCATCGTAGAGAATCCTTCTCCTTAAAGGCCCATGGCTCTTTAAAAAGCCTAGGACTTTACACTTGTTAAAGTGTATTAGGATTTGAATTCCTGACTGTTTGGGGGACCTTGAATTAGAATTGATCCTATCATTACGCTTTTTTGTGAGAAACAAGTAGGAGTCGCCAATGAGTTTTAGGAAAACTCATAAACCTCGTCCATGCCTTTCTCCCAAGTAGAGTTCAAGGGATATTTAGCACGAATCGTAAGTTTACCCATGCCCAAACTGGTCTACGTGTACCAGAAATGAGTTCGGGAGCGAGGGTACTAAAATAACGTTCCTTTTAGGGGGAATCACTATTCTAGCCCTAGTGCGGCCTCTACTAGCTCTTCCTTTTTCATAATTTCATCACCAAACAATATATGCAACGTGATACCTAAAAACTAAGTTAGTTGATTTTATTTACACGCGTCAATCATGTAGGAATTACATTGCAAAAGTCGTTATTCTTATTAAATCAATATTCATGAAAAGAACAATAAATAAACAAGATTCGTCTTGACTTAGGTGATCAATCAACAATTAATTATTCAATTCTATTCTTTATTTAACACAAGATACTATGTGGAATTAATTAATGAAAAGTTCGTTTAAAGTGATCAAACAACACTAATTAATTGATTAAAAGTTATTTAAACAAGAAAGTTAAAGGTGATTGATCTAAGTGCTCGGGAATTTACCACTTCTCCTTGCTAGATCTTCGTTTAGAACACTTATGGACTCCTTGTTCGAGAACCTCCACATTAGTAACAAGTATTGAGGGGGTGAGTGTTTATGACAAGTGGGTAAAGAGTACACAAGTTCACAAAGTTTCTGCCAGAGTTTCAGGTCAATTTCTGTCTATTTAAGCCTCTATTTATAGGGAATGGATGCATTTAGGGTTTCGAGTGTTCTGCCGCAGTAGGTTTCGCACGCATCTGAATGGGTTGCGCTTGACTGCCCAGCGCAAGTGATTTAGATGCGCTGCTAAGGGCAGCGTAACTGGATGTCTTTCGAGCGATATTATGGTATGATTCGATTTTATATTTTTATGAAATTCTGAATCTTCCGCAAGCGCATCACTAGAGGTTGCGCTTGGTGTCTAAATTGCGTGCGCCAGATCAGTGCGACTCGTTGAGATGCGCATGAATTTTTCTGCAGCAGCTTTATTTTTTAACCTAGGCGCCTCTAAATCCGTCAAAATTAGGTTTTAACCTCGGGCTTAAGCCTAATTATGATCGGGCTTACTTAATTTGGGCTTTAATTCATTTTGTTTGGATTAGGCTAGTCATTTTGCATTCTTGTGGCTCAATTAGTTCTCCATAAACATTCTTCACGTTGATCCAACACAAAAATGGTTTTATTTATCGTCATAGCACTTTCAATCGGGACAGGAGGCTAAAAGTAGATTTCTACAGTTAGCCCCCACTTTGATCGAGTCTAGAATAGACGAGGATCAATGTAGCCAAGGAAACAAATCCGAGACTCATTATGCGAAGTTCTCTAAGAATGGAGAATCTTTCAGTAATGTTAAGGATGTCGAAACAATCCTTGATTTGCTAATTGTTTGAGACAAGTAGCTATTAAGGCTAGAAAAAGTAATTTTCTAGTCTTAACGCGCTAAAGAATCTAGATTGATCCTTTGCAATTGTAGAACGCTTTTACAAGTAAAGGCTGTCCTGGGTGATGTCATGTCATGAGAATATATCGATTTAAAAAGATTAAAGAGGATGATATCCTCTCAATTATGGCATCGTTGATCTAAAGTCCCTCGATAAGTCATCGAAACTTTAGTCTATGATTTTAACAAGTTAAAAGATGATAAAAGAAGAGGTGTTTCAGCATTCGTATCCTAACACGTGAATAAAGTTCTTGACACTCGCTTGCCAAAACACAGTATTTAGTGTCCACAAGATTGAAATACATGTCTCATGACTTGAGGCATATATCTAAATCCAGTAAGAGATAAGAAAATCGGCAACTCTCACAGTAGTTTTGTCCACAAGATGAGAACACGTGTCTCAAGACTAGGGGCACGTGTCTAAATAGATGCAACTTCGAACATCGCTATTTATACAGGGGGTGGACGGACACCCGAACTGTTCGATAAGCCAGTAAGCTCACTAACTACCGTATTTGCTTCCAATCGAGAAGTGTCTGTTCTCAAATAGTTCGGCGCGCTAGTTGACTAGTTTAGCTAACGCCTACATAAAGACAGAAAATTCTACCGTTTTAGTTACGGAAGGTAGATGACGTTGCTGGGAAGAGGTGAAATTTTACGCAACACCTACGCCATACAATTTTACGCTGTACACGCCGTCCTTTTTGATGTGGACGCCAAAAAGAAAGAAAAGAACGTGACATTTCTAAAGTCAGTATAGTAAAATGACAAACCTGTCTATGGGAGCTTTTACGTAAAGCACCACTACGGAACATTTTAAGACACGCTTACGAAAAACGTCCATAACGTACGCTTAGGGTAGGCACAAAGCACGGTGTGCTGATGATGAAACTACAAGATGAAAAGCAATTAAAAGATTCCGATAATTTGCATGCCATTACGTCTAATAACGAGCAAAAATCGTTAGAAATAAATCAAATGGATCGAGATCAAAGTACCAGTCTTTTAAGTGACTAGTATCCGCGCGTGACTCAGTGGATCACGCTAGCCAGGTGCGCGCATCGTTCTGAGTTGCGCTGGGCTGTCACGTGCAACAGACTCAGTTGCGCGCGACATTTAAGTTAGTAAAAGAGAGATCAAAGAGCGCGATTTCAGTTCGCTCTCTCTCTTCTCTTTCTTTCGCCATTTTCATCCCTTTCTCACTCTACAAAGCTCGAAAATCCTTGCTCTTCGAGGCTAAAGGAAGCAAATCTCATCCCCTATTCATATTTGCCAGTTTGCCACAATACAATGTAAGTTTTTGCTTGTTTTATTCCATATTTTGGCTGAATTTGAGGAATTTTGAACCATAAAACCCCAAAATTCGAATTTGGGGGTTTCCGATTTTCTCCATAATTCTTGAAATTGTTTGTTCCATATTGTTATGCTATGTTTAACGAGTGTTTTGCAACAAATTTCATGAAAAATGGTTGAGTATTGAACCTTTTATGAGCATTTCTTTGTTTAAATACGTTCTTGGCTTTTTTTCTTCGAATTTTGTTCGAATTTGTTGTTTTTGTTTGCTCATTTGGTTATACTTGTTGATTATGAAGTGAATTATAGTATTAGAACTACAATTACTTTCATGAATCATATTTCGAAATTTTTGAATCCGAAAAAATGGCGCGAAGTATACACTTTAGCTTATTTTAGCCATGTTCGAACCTCAAGATTGTTTGGTAGACGATAATTATGTTTATGTTATTATTATTTGAAATTTAGGAATCTCTAGAATACTTTAGTTGAAACTGGTATAAGATGGCTTTTGTGGGTGTTAAAGCCCCCATTTACTGAGTTCAACTGCAGGTATCGTAGCCCCCAAGCGTGGGTGGCATTCGATTTTTGTGTTTTGCCCTTTTGGCAGCCGTTATGCTGCCGAAATGAGTCTTGAACACATATACTAGTCTTTGCAGAAAAAACAAACTAATAAGGAATTTTACCCGTTATAGCATGGATTCCCCTCCATTCGTCGATGCTGAGGAGGACCTAGGATTGCCTATGCCTGACGAGGCGGTTCGTCCTCAAAAGAGGGTGACACGTCCCCGTGAGGAGGTTCGAGAACGACGCGTTGGGGCTGATCGACATCGTCATGAGGATGTGGTCTGGAGGCTCCTCCCAACTGGGACCCTCAGGTCCTTAAGTGAGACCCGGACCATCATGTTTCGATTTGGAGTTGGCACGACATAGTGAGTTCTTTTGCGCCTTTGTCCTTTCATCGTTTCTTTCTCTTTTAAACAGTCATGACCGTATATTCTCGTATATTTTCTTTTAGAGTGAGCCTAGCATGCGTTTGTACTGCTCGGGCGACTTGAGAGGCCGTTTCGAGAGTTTACCCAACGTGGTAAAGGAAGTGGTGGAGCTTTCGGGGATCAACCCCCAACTGGAAGCTCTTTGGGACTTGTCAAGTCAGCCTGCATCGCCAGCTTTCCTTCGTGGGTTGCTGGAGTTTTGGTGGGATTCCACCAACACTTTTCACTTCCCATGGGGAAAGATGACGATTACCCCTTTTGACTTCTCTATGATCACGGGTTTTCCTTTCGGAGGTGAGCCTGTGGTTATGAAGACCGTGAAGGGGTCAGACGAGAGGTTGCGTAACCTCGTGGGGGACCGTCTTGCGGCGGCCCTTCATATGTATGCGCAGTCTTGTCCGTACTCAGTTCCTGCCGACGAGCTGTCCGTTGTCGAGGTAGATCAGCAGTGTACACCTGAGCAACTAGCTCGGATATACATTTCCCACGTTCTTTCTGTCACTATTCTGAGTGATCGGGGAGAGCGTTTCGCTATCAGGTTACTCATTTGCCTCAGTGATTTGGGGCAAGTGAGTAACCTGAGCTAGGCGGAGGTGTCGTATGCTAGTATTCTTACAGCAGCGACGCAGGTGATGGATTCTGCGGCAGCTACTAAGGTGCCTCGGATCTCCATTTCGTGGCATGGTTGTATCCTCGAGATGTGTATCTTAATCTTTTATATGTTTTTTCTTCACCATTTTGGCTTTTGATTGATTGTATTCTTTTCTTAGGCTTGAGGGTATTCGTACCTGTCTTTTCTAGCCCCCAGGATACTTGGGGAGGCTCGTTTTCCTATCGGCCATCGTTTGGTCACGATTAGGAAACGACGAGCAACTTCAGCTGACGACTTTCGGCAGAGGATTCTTTCGGCGACTCGTTTGTCGGTGAGTATGATTATGACAACACGCATTTCCATGTATATATTTTTTGAATGATTTTCTCATGTGGTCGTGTTTTGTAGATCGATCTCCGTCCTTAAAGTTTGATCGTCGGGGTCCCTGAGGTTGTTCGGGCAGGTATGGTTCGCTGCCGTTTCCTGGCCCTTTATTAGGGACTCTCTGTGCTCTAGAGGACGGACGCTTGGTTCTTCGGCGAGTGCGTCTTCTGGCAGTCCTTGTCCGAGGAGCCTTTGGATCCCGTGGACCCTTCGATCCGGATGCTGCGACCGGACCTGCTGACTACCGAGGATCGAGCTCAGGCGGTCCTTGGTTATCCAGCGGAGCAGCTGGTGCTGCCGGGTGCATCTTACCCGACGTTCGTTGCATCCAGGCTGACTCCTTTTCCAGCTTTCGTTCCGGTTAGTATTTTTCTTTTCTTTTCTTTTTCTTTATCTATTGTTTAGAACTTTGACTCCTTTATTATTGTATTTTCACCTTGT
Organism: Chenopodium album; assembly: GCF_948465745.1. Classification (NCBI taxonomy): domain Eukaryota; kingdom Viridiplantae; phylum Streptophyta; class Magnoliopsida; order Caryophyllales; family Amaranthaceae; genus Chenopodium; species Chenopodium album. Next base: position 20,187,095 of record NC_137847.1, read on the forward strand.
CCAGCTGGGTGGTTGGGTGCCTCCCACGGCGGAGATTATGTATACCGACGCTTTCGGGTCGGTAATTTCGTGAGATTCTTCCAGCGATTGAGGATGAGGACATGCCATTTGTACCGAAGACGGTTGAGTCGGTATGTTTATTCTAGACATGTATATTTTTTCTTTTGTTTTATAATTGTCCTTTATTATTAATATTTTTTTTTTTTGGAACAGGTTCCACGAGAGACCGTGAACGGCATGGGGAGGACTATGCGTGCTTTCCAGCTGCTTATCGAAAAGCCCTCGTGGCTTTGTCATGCCGTGATCATCGGATGGTTGCGGTAAGTTTGTTTGCTTATTTTTTTTTTTGTTCAAAGTTATTACACATTTCGTGTATTAATCTTTGTTTTGGATTTTGCAGGATGTACATCAGCCTTTTGGGAGTCGCCAAGCATCCTGACTTTCACTTTTATTATATATATATATATATATATATATATATATATATATATATATATATATATATATATATATATATATATATATATTTTTGCTTATGGAAAATGTACATATACATTTTTTATTTTTTCTGTTGTATATATGACACACATTTTTTTGTATATATCATATTTTATTTCCATAAGTGTTAAAAAGCAATTTTCGAGGGAGGGAAAGGGTTCCCGACTTACCCCCCTCGAAAAAAAAATTACAAAAAGAAAAGGAAAAAAAACGAAAAGAAAACCAAAGGGGAAAGAAAAAGGTAAAAGGAAAAAAAAGAACTTAAAAGAAAAATAAAAAAGAAAATAAAAAAGGAAGTTAGAAAGAAAACTAAAATAAAAAGAATGAAGAAAGGAAACAAAATTAACAAAGGTAAGCGTATGGATTAGTCATAAGATTTTGTTGATATTCCACTATTTGGTAGTCCGAAATACGGAAATAAACCAACCAACAATTGCGACAGAACAGGGCGCGCGCAACAGGATGGGTTGCGCGCGGCTGTCGCGCGCATGTAAATTGGTTGCGCGCGCCACCTACGGGTGAACTTTCCTTGGCTGTCGCGCGCATGTAAATTGGTTGCGCACGCATGTAAATTGGCTGTCGCGCGCATGTAAACATGGTGTCATGTAGGCTTTTGATCATCTCACATTCGTTCGTATTATAAAGAAAAATTATTGCTCTCTTTCTCCACATTCTTTTCCTTTTTCTTTGGTTTGAACAATGGTCAAAACATTTAAGCAACGTCTGAAACAATGGGTCACTTCCCTTTCAACTGAGGATAAAGTAGCTTTTAAAATATACCACCTTGACCCCTATTAAGCTATATGAAACTCAAAATAAATTTCGGTTTCCTCCATGTTACAGTTAATCATTGGGACTCGAACCACCATGTTTTCCTCTTTAAAGGGGATGAAATTGTCCCATTACCTGGCGAGTTTGAGGCTCTCTACTAGGCTTCCCTGCAAATACTCTCCCCGTGACATATGCCCCTACCTTGTCAGATTCCAATTTAAACCTGTGTTTCAATGATTTTTTGGCTTGAATGACAATGATATGGCCAAAATTGGGACAGAAGAAGGCGTGAATTTATTAATTCAATTTATTGAACATTTCATCGCCCCTCGTGACAATTTGATTAAACAACGTTTTAAAATTCGTGCTTTGTGTTTTTATCTTGTTGTCAATTGTTTGCTTAGGATAGGTAAAGAATATGGAGATTATTCTATGGTGTCCATAATGGAGCAAATAGAGGGATGTCATTCACCCACTCCCTTAGCTCTGGCGAAAACCGTACTCTGCTTGAATCGCCTCATAGGAGACCCAAACGAGAACGATTTCACGGGAAGTCCACTCCTATTACACGTACGTTTTTTTTACGTTGTATCTCAGCGCAGCCTTAAAAGTTGTGCGGGTGTGACCAGCGCGATCTTCCAGGATACGCGCAAGTGGCGCGCACAACTGATTGTCATGCGTGCGCCACCTGCTAGTGTAATGTCGCAAATTAATTTTTTTTTCTTTTTTCGTATTGGCTCATGGAGCGTTTGCGAATTGTTGATCAACCACAAAATCTTGAGGCTAACGGTGTGAGAACGTTCCCTGGTCATCGCATTCTTTACAAACATAAGAATTAGGAAGAATGAACGTCTTTTTTCTGTCATGAGGTTCCTAACATACGCTTTGTGATTCCTTGGTGGAACATAAGTAGTATGATTGGGAATAGTTTTAATTGTCCCTACATTAGGCTTTTAGGCTCTCTAGTACTACTTACATCTTTCCTTGCAGGGTGATGAGACAGTATGGGATAAAACAAATTATTCCCCCACAGGATTGTGATGCGCCCTAAAGATGTGAATTTTAAACCTGAAAGGATTCCTCGTTGGATGGAATATTGGTCTAGCCTTCCTAGGTGGGTGGTACAAAATCCCACAGCAAGCATAGTACTATCTTCCTTTTACAAAGCTTGGATAAATGCGGCGGACAAGGGAGAGTTAAATAAGGCACATCAACAAAATCAAGCCGCCTTGGCTCGCAATCCACCCAAGCCTTTGATGCATTCGACCACTACTACTCCTTCTAATGGACAAAACAAAGGACCGAGAAGAAAGTTAGACTTCTCCTCATCACCTAAGGCTCGTTCAAGGGAACCCAAAAGGAAGGCTCCTCCTAAACCCGCGCAAGAAGGCGTAAAGATTAAGGAACCTTCACCAAATCCTCGCAAGAAGGCTCCAACAAATGCTAAGGACAAGGGAAAGAGAGTTGAAAAGGCCCCTATTCCTAAGTTGAAGAATAACGTTTGGGTCAAAAAGAAAGGCGAAGGGGAAAGCTCTTAGGTCACTGAGAGTACTACAATGGAAACTACTTCTCCGTCAACTGTGACGATTGAGGACATAGTAAAACCTTAGAGTGTTACACAATATTAGTAGTTTAACAATTTTTTAAATTAAGTGTAATCACTACTATTTTTTTTAATTACTTATTATCTAGTTCTATGATGTCTTTTGAATTTTGTTTGGAATAAAAATGAGCTCTTTTTTTTATATGACCGAATCATAAAGATTGCCTACGTATTCTTATTACGAAATCAGGTCTTCGTGTAGTTCTTTGCAAAAAAGAATTATTATTTTTATTTTTTTTCTTTAATCCTACTTGTAGAAATTAAATGAAAAATTAATCAAACTTTGTTTAATAATTTAAATCAAAGTTTAATTCTGTTGTTTTCCGAGTATACATAATGTTTTAAAAAAAAGCCCTTATTTTATCTCTAGCAAAAATCAAAATTCTATTCAAGCGTAAAATTCTAGGTTCGTAGTTCGTCATCAAGTAGCGCGCAACTGAATTTATTGCGCGTGACAACCGCGCGCAACTGATTTAGTTGCGCGCGACATCTGTGCTACGAGTGTTTTAAATTTTTTTTTAATCATTATTACTCCCCCAAGTGTGAAAAGTTTTTTCGTGATGTTCGAAAAAATCTGAACACTTTGAACGGTATATGTTTTTTTATTATCCCCCCAAGTGTTATGAACTTTACCGTGTGATTTGGTAAAGTGCATAACACTTAGAATCTTTATTTGAATGCTAAGAGACATGATTGCTAATTATGGATGAACGAGTTTATCCGAATTTTTATATGTAATATTTTTAAGTCGATCAATGTTTATTAATTGACGGATTTTATCGCCACCAATATCCATTAATCGAATGGCTCCTCCTGATAGAATTTCAATTACGCGGTATGATCCTATCCAATTAGGTTTGAAATTTCCCTCTTGGATCGGTTGATGGACCTCTAACCTCTTTTAGTACAAAGTCACCTTCTTTAATATTACGGGGTCGTACCCTTTTGTTAAAGTGTCGCGCAATGCGTCGTTAGTTGACTTGTACATGATGCAAAGCTTTTAATCGTCATTCATCAAGGAATAAAAGCTCTTCATACCTTGATCGTACCCATTCAGCTTTTGGTAGTTTACTTTAGAGTACGATGCGTAGGGATGGTATTTCTAATTCAACTGGTTGAACTACGTCCATGCTGAAAACTAAGGAGTATGGAGTTACTCCTATTGATGTTCGTATGGATGTTCTATAACCCCATAAAGCGAAGTGTAGTTAGTTCAGCCAATCCTTATAGTTTTCTGCCATTTTCTTAATAATGACTGTAATGTTTTTATTCGCCGATTCTACTGCTCCGTTCATTTGGGGTCTATATGGAGACGAATGATGATGTTTTACTTTATAACGAGCTAACAGGGTCTCAACTTCTGATTTGAATTGAGATCCCTGGTCACTAATTAGTTCATGTGGAACTCCATATCTACAAAATATGTTTCGTTCGAGAAACTTTGCGACATGTTTAGAAGTGATATTAACGAAAGAAGAGGCCTCAATCCACTTAGTAAAGTAATCAATGGCTACTAGTACGTATTCGTGTCCTCCTGCTCCTGTTGGAGAAACTTTACCAATTATGTTAATTCCCCAAGTCGAAAAAGGCCAAGGAGAAGTGAGATTATATAGTTCGGATGGTGGGAGGAGTTGTAAATTAGCGAAAATTTGGCATTCTGGACATTTCTTGACATATTGTATGCAATCATGTTCCATGGTGGACCAAAAGTACCCTTGTTGTGAGATTATTTTGGCAAGCTTTTCCATTCATGTGAGGTCCACAAACACCTTTGTGAGTATTCTCCATAAGGCGCGTGGATTCAAGGTGGTCTGTACATAATAAGCTTTGACCATTGGTTCCTTTCTTGCATAATTGACCATTTAATAAACCATATTGGGTTGCGAGTGTTCTCAAAGCTTGTTAGTCTTTTGATGAAGTATTTGCAGGATATGTGCCATGAGTAATGTATTGGAGGATATGATCATACCAAGGACTTTCTTCTTTGATGTCATTTATTTCTTCTATTGCGTTGCAATAAGCCGGTTCGTTTCTTCTATCAACGCACAATGGCATTATATTTAAGTGATTTGGAATGTTGATCATTGAGGCTAATTTGCTAGTGCATCGGCAAATTAATTCTCATCCCTTGGGAGGTACTTGAAGTCAATATAATCAAAATGCTCGATGAGTTGCTCTAGGTGTGCTTGGTATATATCATTGTGGAGTTTAATTTTCCATTTTTTAAGTATATGATCTATTATCAAGCTTGAATCTCCATATACCTCTAATTGTAGCACACCTATGCTAGCTGCTGCTTCTAGTCCAATAATGCACGCTTCACATTACGCGGCATTATTAGTAGCCTCAAAGTCTAGTTTGGCAGAGATTGGAGTATGTGCTCCCTTTGGACTTATGAGTAACACTCCCACACCACATATTTTTTGATTGGATGCACCGTCGAAGTACATTACCCACTTGTCATGTTGTGTCATGAGAATTTCTTCATTCGGAAGATGAGTAGTTTCTGCATGACTTGTTTGAATAGGATGTTGAGCCAGAAAATCGGATATTACTTTTCCTTTTATTGATTTTTCAGGAATATATTTTAGTTCGAATTCGGCCAACATTACCAACTGTAGACACCCAAATGTGTCTCCCCAAAACCAAACCCAGTGATGAATACCTTTTGCGTCGAATCATAATCGAATGAGGTGAAAGTGTGAAAAGTCAAGTGTTGCGGTTGGTTTTTATTAAAAATTCTTTCTTTTTGTTTTCGAAAAACAACTCTATTTTATGAAAACAGCCAATCCATTTTACTTTGGTCCACGACAAGGGTCCAATAATAGTGTAGTTGGATGGGGCTTGCAAAGAGCTTTCCAACGATATATATTATAAGCCCAATTCCGATGAATAATGAGGAAGTTATGGCCAAAATACTAAACTGGGCCCGGTTTGATCTTTACATGCGGCCCAATGATCTAGGGGAGGGCCCAATGTTAATTATTATTCCTAAAGTTATTAGAATTGATTATGGACTTCTATAATTCTCTAGAAGGTTCTTTTTAATCCTAATAGAATTAGAATTAATAATTAGATTTTGATAAGTTTTATTTGGAATAAAATATTATTTTATGAAAAATACGATTTCGGTTTTCATACGGACTTTATAAATCGATTTTGATTCATATGAGGACTCCGTGTTTGAAAGCGCGTAGGAATCCAGGATGTCGCCAAACGACAGGCCTGTCGCCACGCGACAGACCCTGTCGCCTGGCGACAAGGTCGGTTTTGCGGCGACAGAATGGAGTTTTATTCCCTATCAAATTCTACCTATTTCCGGACTGTTTTCTTATAAATAGGGTCCTGAACCTCTGTTTTTATTCATTCATAATCATCATTCACAAACAATCATCAATCATCTTCAACAATCATCTTTCTCTCTCTAAAGCTAGAAGCTTTCCTTCTCTCTATTCTAAACCTTCCCTCTTACACAATTCCTCATACATTAGCACTAGACACACCTAGCCAAGTTCGAAGTTGCCTTCGCCCTAGACGTGAAAGGTTATAATTTCTGAGGGTTTGATCCCTAATCTCTATTTCAATTATTTGATTTCATTGTTTGATTTTATTATTTTCCTTGAAGTTACTAACGCGTGTATTTTGTTATTAGAAAGAGGTACGAGGCATCAAAGTATGTAATCTTATTGCTCTATTCTTGTAGAAAGCATGTTTATTATTTATTAATTCCTAGTATCATGTTAGGATGTTATTATTGCTTTCTAGTATCATGTTTAGGGTGCCTTTTACTCTATCCTAATAGCATGTTAGTGTCATGTTAGGGCTAAAGTTTTGATTTTTTATTGCTTAGTGACATGCTAGGGTTTGTTATTAGTCTTGTTAGTATCATGCCTAGGATCTTGCTATTATTGTGCTTAAACATGATTATGATAATTATGATTATTATGATTGTTATAATGATTATTTTTATGATTATGATTATAATGATTGTTATTATGTTGCTTGATGCTTATTTATTGTTATTGCGTGATCACGCCCTCTCTTGCAGGATTAAAGGGAATTTGTACTTGTAATCACGCTTAATAAGATAATTAATAATTTTGTTTAGGCTAATATGATTATAATTCGAGTGATCACCAATAATAGTTTTATTTGTGCATTAAATTCAACCAACATAGATAAACAGGTTTAGGGTTAATCTATTGTTTGCACGTTAATCAAAAAGCGCACATGAATACGAGAAGAATGAAGTAGAGGCCTATTTAGGGCAGGTTCAATCTCTTTTAGGTTGGATTTGTACCTTCATCCCCGAACCCTATTTGGTTCAAGACCTTTTGGAGTTGACGGTCTCATGGATCGTTAAGGGGTGTAATCTTCACCTTGTGAACGGTTTACAAGTTCCTAAAAACTTGTTGGCGACTCTTTTGGTCTAGCTTCCTTCCCTTTGGACGCCACCATGCTTAAGTGTATGATCACAGTGGGGTTCAAGTTTGGGGTTAATGGCTTGAAATATTCCCTACACCAACCATTTGAATATTCTTCCTTATATGGGTGGTTGTTCAAACAAATACTTTATCGGATTTTGTTGTGAAATCACATGAGTGGTGTGGGGTAGCATATAATGTCGTAATTTTTTGGTTGCCCACACTAATGCTAAACTTGTTTTTTCAAAGGTGCTATATTTTGTTTCATATTGGATGAATTTTTTACTTGTATAATATATTGCACGCTCTACTTTTTCTACCTCTTGTGCTAACATGGCTCCTGTGGTCGTATCTATAACGGTGATGTATAGCCTAAGAGGTAGTTTGGGTACTGGTAGTGCTAAAACTGGTGGACTTTTGAGATAATCTTTGATTTTCTCAAAGGTCTCTTGGCATTGATAGTCCCATTCATGTTTTTCTTCTTTTTTCAATTTTTTAAATATTCGCTCACAAGTCATTGTCAACTTATTGGTAAATCGACTAATGTATAGTAGTTTTCCAAGGAACCTCCTAATTTCTTTTTCTGTTTCAGGGGGAGGCATATCAACAATTGCCTTTATTTTAGAGGGATTGATCTCAATACCACGTGTGCTTACTACGTATCTGAGTAACATGTCGGAAGTCACTCTGAAGGCGCGTTTTTGTGGATTCAATCACATTTTATATTCTTTTATGCGAGTGAAGAATTTGCGTAAAGCTTTTATGTGTCCCATTCTACCTTTGGACTTCACGATCATGTCATCCACATATACTTCTATTTCTTTATGCATCATATCATGCAAGAGAGTCATAGCCGTTCTTTGGTACGTAGCTCCTGCATTCTTTAGACCAAATGGCAAGACATTATAGCAATATGTACCCCAAGGGGTAATAAAGCATGTATTTTCTTCGTCTTCTTTTGCCATTAGAATTTGGTTGTAACCTGCGTAACCATCCATAAAGGATAACATCACATGTTCAGCCGTGTTATCTACCAATATGTCAATATGAGGTAGAGGTAAATCGTCTTTAGGGCTAGCCTTGTTGAGGTCCCTAAAATCGACACACATGCTACCTATTCTGGGTAATTACATACGCGAATGAAGCCTGCGTCTAATTGCTTTTGTACTTCCTCTTTTATTTTTAAAGCAATGTCAGGTTTCATTCGTCGAAGTTTTTATTTCACTGGTTTAGAGGTAGGGTTCTAGGGAATGGTATGTTCCGCGATTTCCCTATCTATTCCAAGCATGTCCTTGTATGACCAAGCAAACACGTCTTCGAATTCTTTGAGCGTCGATATGAGGATCGATCGCTCTTCCGGATTTAAGGTTAAGCCAATTTTGACTTCCCTTTTGTTTTCATTGGTTCCTATATTGATTGTTTTAGTTTCTTCAATTACAGGATTCTTTTGTTCTCGTTCATTCATTAATTCAATCAGTTTGTTAATGTTATCATCTTCATTAGATTGATTATTATAGCATTCAAAAGATTCAAGAGAAGGCATTTACTCGGAAATAGAGCTTATATTATTGAAATCAAAAGAAAGTACATCGAGAGGAGAATCCTTTTTGGGATCCTCATCCTTAGAACTAGAAAATAAAGACTCAGTAATGGCCACAAGGCCTAAATTTTCAGCTTCCTTAAAATCTAGACTAGACTCATCGTCAGATTCTTCAAACATCTCCCCTTCGCCTGTGGTGATCTCCAGCTTGTCACCTTTATGGTCACTTGAAAGTCTTTCTCCATCCATGCTCAAAGGTTTCGTTGAAAGGGGTGATCAACGAGGTTGGGTAAAAATCTTCATCTTGGATGGCATTTTAATTAGTCATTGTAGCAACATGGTTTTGCTCTATTAGTCCAAATAGCAAGTTAAATGCTTGCCTATCATAGCACCATCGAGTTGGGTGTTTTGATTGAACGATATTGAAATCGTCATTCAAGAAGTAGCAATCGTGGAATATTTCGAATCCAGGCTTCTCTATACCTTCTAGAACTAGTGGTTCTTGAAAGTCATAACATGGGTAATCTTCTCCCTCCCTAACGAATTGTCCATTGAGAGTTTGATTGTAGGATGGGAGTAAAGAGATTATCCCTTTCTTGTTGTTGTCTCTACGTGCTTTGATCTTAGCATCGTGAGACTTGAGTTCTTCTTTGGTTGGCTTATATCCCAATCCAAAAGAAAAGCTTTTCTTTGGGATAGGAAGTAAAAGAGATTTCTTTATTCCTATTCCCAAAGGCATCCCAGGAAAAGTAACTACTCTTGAATAAGATGTTGTTTACTATTGGGGTGGAATATGGATCAAGCTTGAATGGTTCTTCAAGGCTTTTCTCCATTTCTAGTGTACAAATTGCCTCCGCGATGAATCCCCACATGTCCTCTTTATCATTATCATGGTTTATTTCCAAAAGTGATTGATCATTTATCGCTATTTTAAGAGGAAAAGCATGTATAGTCATAGGAAGACCTTGATAGTTCAACCTAATCATTTGATGAAGCGAAGATGGTATTGCTCCAAGCTCATGTATCCAAGGACGTCTAAGAAGAAGGTTGAATGTAGGTTTAATGTCCATGACATGGAATTCAACCATCTTTTGTATTGGTGATGAGCGTCATTTATGGCGCTCAAAAGAATAAGATTTAGGTTCATTTTCTTTATTTTCTTTCATCATTTTCATATAATTTTCTTAGTTTTATTTGATTTTCCATTTTTATAATTCACTTTGATTCTCGATTAGTTTTTACGAGTTTTTCATATTTTTAGTTGATAATTCATAGTTTTTGTTTTAGTTTTATTTTGTTATGCTTTCTCTCTTTGTTTTATTTGTGTTTAGTAGGTGAATAATCAAGTCAATTTGCTCATTTTGGGACCGCGTTGCTCGCAGGCATCATCTCGAGTGCACTGATGATGGGGATGCTCGGGAGCGCGGAGTTTGATCAAGCAAAGTGAAGAAGCCAAGGCCTCGTGCACCACACAGGGGTGTGCGCGCGCGGCACAAGGGTGCGTGCGCGCAGACCCAGTTGTGCCCGCGCGCGGCTGGTGGGTGCGTGCGCACGGCCCTATGCAGCCCCTTCGCTTGATTTTTTTTCTATTTATAGCTTTTGACTTTCTTTTCTTTTGGAAGACGACTTAAATTTTGTACTTTAGATATAATTTTCCAGAAATAATAGAGAGAGAAAGTAGAGAGAGAAGCTTAAGATTTACTTGTTTGTACTTGAATTTGATCTTAGATTTCAATTGGATCTTGAAATTCCTTCTTAAATTCAATGAAAGTTTGTAAGATTTCTTTCCTTTGATTTACTTTTAATGCAATTCTTTCTAGTTTCTTGAATTTTGATTGAGATTACATTCCTTGCTCTAGAATTTGTTGATTGATTGATTTTCTTTTGAATAAGCTTTAAATGAATATGAATTTTAAGTTTTAGTTGCTAGGGAGAAGGGGAAGCATGCTTGATTGATGACTTTTGCTAGTTGATGATACTAAATTGATTGGATTGTTGCAATTAAATTGGTTGACATAGTTGTGCATGTGATTAATTAAACTAGGAGTGATCAACCTATAAGATTAATCTAGATTGCATTGCAAATTTCAATGACATGAACCCTTGATTTGAGAATTGCTTTAATTGATTGAATTTGATTGTGATTTTCCTTGTTAGCCATTCATAGTGAACCCTAGCTTGGCTTATAGGAGATAGCTTTTGGATTCCTTTGATTGCAACTATTGTTTGTCCCTTGTGATGTTGAATCGATTGAGGATCTAAAAATTAGCATAATCATTGAGCTTGCATGTGGAACCTATATCCCTATTGTTTAGCATATTGAATTCTTCGATTTTTCTAGCTTCTTGACACTTTAGTTACCAACCACAACCATTTATATTCTTCGAATTAGCTTGACATAGGCTATAGCATCGTTCCTACTCATTCCTTTGGGTTCGACCCTTGACTTACCATATTACTTGTATTAGGTTGGTCGAGTGTTTACAAATTAGGTTTGGCTCTAGGGAGAGGTAGATAACGACCTACATTTTCCTCTTGTAAAAAATGACGCCGTTGCCGGGGAGTGATATTGGTGCTTTGTTATAGTTGTTGAGTTTATTTCACCTTTAGTTGAAAATACAAAAAGATTTCCTTTAGGCTACACTTGTAGCCGTGCTACTAACCATTTCTTTTGAGATTTTATGCATAGAGCACGTGGTCATTCACTAGTGCCATTTGATCCGGAAATTGAGAGAACTATTGCAAGGTTGAGGGGTGCTAAACGATCTTTGAGCCCTAGCATTTCAAGTGAGGAAGAACCACAATTAGAAGAACAATCAAGAATGGGAGAAAATCCGAGAATGGCATTGAAGGAATTGGGGATTCCCGGTGCATATAGATTTGAGAGTGGGATTGCTCCACCTACAACACCGGCAAATGATTTTGAAATAAGGCTGGCAATGATCATTTTGATAGAGAGGCGACAATTTAGTGGGGCCAAGCATGAAAGCCCACTAAACCATCTCAAGGAATTCGAAAAATATTGCAATACTATCAAGGTGAACGGAGTTTCCCAAGAATTCATCCGCCTCAAGCTCTTTCCCTTTTCTCTCATAGGGCGTGCTTTGGAATGGCTAGACAAGGAGGTTAAGCCGAATTCTCTAAGGACATGGGACGAGGTTACCAAGGAATTTCTATCCCGTTTCTATCCACAAAACGGCGGAGGCTAGAGCTTTGATTCAAGGTTTCAAACAAAAGCCAAGTGAGAGCCTCTATGAAGCGTGGGAGAGATATAAAGAGTATCAAAGGGAGTGTCCTCACCACGGAATTCCAACCTATCAAATTATTCAAATTTTCTATGGAGGCCTAAGTCCCCAAGGCAAGTCATGCCTTGATAGGGGAGCCGGAGGTCCCATCTTGAATAGGACGGAGGAAGAAGTGGTAGACATCATTGAGGACATGGTGAGGTACTATAGAGATTGGCAAGATGGTGAGAGGGATTCAACTAGCAAGAGTAGCTCTTCGGTGTACTCGGTTGATCATCTAAATGTAATCAACAATCTCTCCTCACAAATGACAAACTTGGGGAAGGAAATGATTGCAATCCGGGAAAAATTGGAAAGTTCTTCTTCCCAAGCTTCAAATCCTCCCTCCCAATTTAAGGGGAAAGGTACATCTTCTAACTCTCATCCCCCTCCTTCTTCTAGTAACATGCCTAGTGGTTGTTTGTTTTGTGATGTGTGTGGTTCGTATGATCATGATGCTTGTAATTTCCCACATGCTTTTCCAGATAGTAATGATGATTTTGATAATAGTGAGAGTGAGCATGTGAACTATGTGTCTAATAATAATAATGTGCAAAGGTTTGATAATCAAAGGGGTCAATGGAATAGGAATTACCAAAACAAAGGTAATTTTGACAACTATAACCGAGGTGGTGGTTATAGGAACCAAGGGAACCAAGGTTCTCGAGATAACTATAATAATCAAGGTTATAGTAGCCAAAATCAAAACCAAAATTATGGTAATCAAAACCAAGGTCATGGAAATCATAATCAAGGTAGTGGTAACCATAATCATGGTTATGGTAAAAATCAAAATAGGGGTAATTGGAACAATCAAGGTAGGGGCAATTTTCAAAACAATGTTCAACGAGGCCCTCCACCCGAATTCGCTCCAAAGACTCAAGGTGATAATTCCTATTCACAATCCTCTTCCTCTAGGACTAATTTAGAGGAAATCATTGAAAATCAAACAAAGTTGTTGAATACTTACATGGCCGTATGTGACAAGAAATTTAATGAAATGATGACTCATAATAAGATGCTTGAAAACCAAATTTCTCAACTTGCTAATGCTTTGAAAGACCATGTTAAGTCCTTCTTCTTTACTTTCCCAAGGCCTAGATCCCAAGAGACTGGTCAGTGCTATTGTCACAAGGAGTGGTAAGGTTCTTGAGGAGAGTTTTCCTAGGAAGAGTGAGACCAAAGAAGGTACAAAAGAGGTTTTGGTTGAAGATGAGGGAGACGGTGCATCTTTGAGGGAGACGGTGCATCTTTGAGTGAGGTTGAGATTGAGAATCCTAGTGAGGTGAGAGTGGAGAAAGAAATTGTGAAACCTAAGCTTCCTTATCCACAAAATTCATGAGACACAAGTTAGATGAACAATTTGGAAGATTCATTGACATGCTCAAGCAATTTCACCTTACTCTACCATTTACAGAAGTTGTCACCCAAATGCCCAACTACGCAAAATTCCTCAAAGACATTTTGAGTGGTAGGAGGACTTGTGATGTTGTAGAGACGGTGAACTTGACCGAGAATTGTAGTGCAATCATAATGAACAAGATGCCACCTAAGCTCAAAGATCCCGGAAACTTCTCTATCCCTTATGCCATTAACAAGATTCAAATTGATAATGCCTTATGTGACTTAGGAGCTAGTGTTAGCCTAATTCCATATTCGGTCTATCAAAGACTTGAAGTAGGGGAACTTTTGCCTTTCAACATCACCTTGCAATTGCCCGATAGGTCAATTAAGATTCCTAAGGGTAAGGTAGAGGATGTTCCTTTGAGAGTAGGAAAGTTTGTTATTCCGGTGGATTTTGTGGTGCTTGAGATGGACGAAGATGCTAATATTCCTATCATTCTACGGAGACCATTCCTTGCTACTCCGGGTGTTTTGATAGATGTGAAAAGTGCTAAAATTTCACTCAAAGTAGGGGATGAGGTGATAAAATTTGACTTGAATGATAGTATGAAGTATCCAAGTTCTTCTTTAGAAAATTGCATGTTGATTGATTCTCTTGATCATGTTGTGTCTTCTATGCGTGAGCAATTGCTCACTTCTAACGATGCTGTTGAGAATGTTTTGTTGAACAAGGAAAAGATAGGTACTCCTAGCAAGGAAATGGCTTGGTATGAAGATGTGCTAAATGGAGGCATTGAGGATGTTGAAGAGAAAATGTGTTTGAGCATTTCTAGCTAAGAAGCGTTGCAAGTGGCAACATCGAAGGAAGGTAAAGGTGTTCCAATGGTTGAGCTTAAACCTCTTCGTCACACCTTAGGTATGAATTTTTGGGACCCAACTCCACTTTTCCCGTGATTGTTAGCTCTTCTTTGAGTGAACGCCAAGCTCAAGAGTTGTGTGATGTTTTGAGAAAGCATCAAGGTGCTTTGGGTTATACTATTGATGACCTCAAAGGTATAAGCCCCGCTTTATGTACACATCACATAACTCTTGAGGAGGGTGCTTTATCTTCTATTGAGAGGCAACAAAAGCTACACCCCCAAATGGGAGAGGTAGTGAAGAAGGATATCACCAAACTTTTGGATGCGGGAATCATATTCCCCATTTCTAGTTCTAGGTGGGTCTCTCCCGTTCACGTTATCCCAAAGAAGGGAGGTATGACCGTCGTTGAGAATGAGAAAGGTGAGCTCATTCCGACGAGGACGATCACGGGATGGAGGATGTGTATAGACTATAGACGTCTAAACACATCTACAAAGAAAGATAATTTCCCCCTTCCTTTTATTGATCAAATTCTTGAGATACTAACAAGGCACAAGTTCTATTATTTTCTTGATGGTTATTCGGGATTTTTCCAAATCCCTATCCACCCGGATGACCAAGAGAAAACAACCTTCACTTGTCCATATGGTACATTTGCTTATAGGAGAATGCCGTTCGGGCTTTGCAATGCTCCCGCGACATTTCAAAGATGCATGATGAGTATATTTTGAGATATGTTGGAAGAGGAGATGGAGGTTTTTATGGATGACTTCTCCGTAGGAGGTGTTTCATTTGAGGCATGCCTTGAAAACCTTGGAAAATGTCTTGCAAGGTGTGAGAAGGTGAACTTGGTCTTGAAGTGGGAGAAATGTCACTTCATGGTGGAGGAAGGCATAGTCCTTGGCCACAAGATCTCTCATAAGGGGATAGAGGTGGATAAATCTAAAATTGAAGTCATTGAAAAGCTTTCACCTCCGGTGAATGTAAAGGGAGTGAGATATTTCTTAGGGCATGCCGGGTTTTATAAAAGATTCATCAAGGATTTCTCGCTCATAGCAAAACCCCTCAATGATCTTCTTCAAAAAGATGCCGAGTTTGTATTTGATGATAAGTGTTTGGAGGCGTTCAATAAGTTGAAAAAAGCTCTAATCTCTACTCCTATTGTTCAAGCTCCAAGATGGGATTTACCATTTGAGTTGATGTGTGATGCAAGTGATTCGGCAATAGGAGGTGTCTTGGGTCAAAGAGTGGACAAGAAACTTCATGTGATCTATTATATGTCCAAGACTCTAAATGGAGCTCAACGGAATTACACTACAACGGAGAAGGAATTCTTGGCTATAGTTCATGCTTTTGAGAAGTTCCGTTGTTATCTATTGGGTTCCAAGACCATTATCTTCACGGATCATGCGGCTCTCAAGTATATTTTTTCCAAGAAAGAGTCCAATCCAAGGTTGATCCGATGGGTTCTTGAGCTCCAAACCTTTGACATTGAGATTAGGGATAAGAGAGGAGCGGAAAATGTTGTGGCGGGCCATCTTTCTCGTTTAGAAGATTCTCAAACTCATGATAATGGTTCTCCAATTTAGGATAGGATGCTTGATGACTTCTTGTATGCTATTGAAGCAAAGGAGCTCCCATGGTTTGCCGATTTAGTGAACTTTCTTGCATGTGGGGAGTTTCCTCCTTCCTTTTCTAAGAACCAAAGAAAGAAGCTCAAGAGAGAGGCAAGGCATTATGTGTGGGATGATCCCATCTTATACAAGCGAGGGGTCGATGGCTTACTTAGACGTTGTGTGCCAAACAAAGAGGTGCCTAGTGTTTTGAAAATGTGCCATTTGGATCCAAGCGGGGGCCATATGGGTGTCTCTAAGACCGCCACTAAGGTCCTTCAATGCGGTCTATGGTGGCCACATCTCTTTAAGGACTCATGGGGCTTTGTAAAGACATGTGACCGATGTCAAAGAGTTGGGAGCATCTCCAAGAGAAATGAAATGCCTCAACAACCCATACTCGAGTTGGAGGTGTTTGATGTATGGGGTATTGATTTTATGGGGCCATTTCCCTCATCTTTCGAAAATTAATATATCCTTGTGGCGGTCGACTACGTGTCTAAGTGGGTCGAGGCCATTGCCTCCCCAACTAACGACCATAAGGTGGTTATGAAGTTATTTAAGAAAATAATCTTTCCAAGATTTGGGGTACCAAGGGCGGTGATAAGCGACAACGGTTCTCATTTTATTCACTATGCCTTTCAAAAGATGTTGAGGAAGCATGAAGTCCATCAAAGATTTGGCCTTCCATATCATCCCCAATCGAGCGGTCAAGTGGAAGTCTCTAATCGTCAAATCAAGCTCATCCTTGAAAAGACGGTTGCGAGAAATCAAAAGGATTGGTCGGAAAAGTTGGATGATGCTCTTTGGGCCTATCGAACGGCTTTCAAGACCTCCATAGGTACCACTCCATACCGCCTAGTCTATGGCAAGTCATGCCATCTCCCGGTTGAAATTGAACACCGTGCTTTGTGGGAAATCAAGAAGATAAATTTTGACTTGGCAAGTGCAGGGGAGAAAAGGTGGTTAGATCTTCATGAGCTAGAGAAGCTTCGGCTTGATGCTTATGATTGTGCTAGTGTGTACAAGGCTCGTTCCAAGGAAACACATGACAAGCTTATTGAGAAGAAAGATTTTTGTGTTGGCGATAAGGCTCTTCTCTACAATTCAAAAATGAAGTTGTTTCCCGGAAAGCTCATGTCAAGATGAAGTGGTCCCTATTTGGTCAAGAATGTTTTTCCAAGTGGTGTTGTAGAGGTCTCAATGATTGATTCTTCTTCTCCGTTTAAGGTCAATGGCCATTGTCTCAAGAAGTATTTTGACGGTGCTTTTGTTGGCCTTGTTCACTCATTGCTTCTCCGACAACCACCTTAATTGGTGGAGGACGTCGAGCTATGACGTTAAACAAGCGCTACCCGGTAGGCAACCCGGTTTTCTAACATATTTCTTTTAATTTTACGATTTTCTATATTTCTTTTACCCTTGAGAACTTTTCTTATTTCTCTTTATTTTTGTTTGTTCTCTTGACTTTAGGTACCATGAGATTGGATCGAAGAAAAATTTCCAACAATTTTGGTGTTACTTCAAGATTTCATGAGGTTTGGTTAAGCTTAGGTGAAGGAGTTCGTTTGAGAAATATGTTATCGTGTTTGCATTTTCATTGATTTTTATATTCACGTTCAAGTAAATTTTGGATTATTTTTTGTGAAATTTTTGAGTACTTGATCATGACACTCGATAGCGCCGGTGAGAATGCAAACACGAAAGCATATTCAAGGGTATTTTTATTTCTCTTCCCTAGCCTTTTGCTAAAATCTTGCCGGAATTTGAACAAAGTTCGATCATCCTATGGTGCGCGGGCACCCCCTACCTGCTCGCGCGTACCACAGGGGTCAGCAAATTTTTAGCATTTTGTCGAGAAATTCAGCCCTCCCCGAGCTGAATGTGGTGCGCGCGCACCCCCTACCTGCGCGTGCGCACCACAGGGGTCAGCAAATTTTTAGCATTTGGTCGAGAAATTCAGCCCTCCCTGAGCTGAATGTGGTGCGCGCAGACCCCCTACCTGCGCGTGCGCACCACAGGGGTCAGGGATTTCATGCGAAAATCTCCCCCTAGCACGCTCCAGCTGGTGCGCACGCACCAGCCGCAGCTGCCAGGTGCTTAAATGCGCCCCCCCTTTACCCCAAGACGCACCCCTTAGTTCTCCTTTCTCTCTCCCCGATTTTTCCCCTTAGTTTCCCATTTTCATTCACTCATCAAACCCTACATTTTCTCTTGAAAAATCAAATCAATTTCACCTCTTTTATTTTCATTTCAACATCAAATTACATTAAACACATCACAATTTCAAAATTTAACAAATTATTTTTTTCAGATTTTCGACCATAATTTCGAAAATTTGAAGCTTGGTGTTGAGGTTTGGAACTTGTCTTTGGGTGTTCTATTTGTTCTTTAATCTTCATTTTGGGCAATTTGCAAGTAATTCAAGGCTTCATTGAGGTATAATTTCTCATTTTCTAGTCATCTTCTTCCTCATTGTTCAAGCTTAAAACCCTTGTTTTTGCTTTCATGGTAGAACTCCATTGTTAGTTCTTTTGACTTGTAATTTGTGTTGAATGATGTCATTGAGTGTTGAATTGAAGCTTTTTCATGATGAATTTGTATAATTTGATTGAATACTTGAATCAACATTGTTGGTCATTTTCTCTCTCATGGTATTCTTTATGATGGTTTTATTGCTTTGATAATTCAATGTTTGAGATTATTTTGCTCAATTTGATTCATGATTTGGTCTCTTGTGTTCAATTTTGCCTTTAATCCATGCCTACTTACTTGAAATTCATGATTCTATATGAATGGCATTGTTCATATAGCCATCTCTTGCTTCTATTTTGAGATAATTGCATTTGTGCTTGATTCTTGAGCAATTACTTATGCTTATTATTGAAATATGACAAATATTAAGTTTTGCTCATGAGTTGTTTTCCTTCTTGTAGGTGGCTCCAATCCATCAAAAGAAGCGAGCAAGATCAAGTTCAAGCAAACCTAGGCATGTTGTTCCACCTCCACCCGAGGTAGAAGAAACATACAACATTGAATTTTCTAAAGAATCACATTGGGATCGTTTCAAGCGTTTATCCAAGAGGAAACTAAGACCAACAAGATTTTACGATCAAGCAACAACCAAGTTTCTCGGAATAGATGAGGATGTTTGCCTTCTTGCAAAGGGCCTTGATCTTTTAGAGTTTTTGGATTTGAGCGCCCCTACTTATGCTAGGGTGACCTATGAATTTCTTTCTTCTCTTGCAGTAGTCCGAGAACCGGGTGAAAATTCCTCAAGGATTTTGACTTTCTAACTTTTCAATAATGATCACACATTGACAGATTCTCAACTATGTTCATACTTCAAGTTTCCATGGGCCGAGGATGCGGATCATTGTATCTATCCGGCACATAGTAGAATGGCAAGTGACCATGGATATAATGAGCAACGTTGGTGGAGAAGTATCTCGGAGGAAGGAAATTATGAGCCTTAAAATTCCAAGACCGCTTCCATGATTCATCCGGCTATGCAGTATTTCAACCTTATCCTCACTTACGCTCTTTGCTCCAAGGACTCTTTGGGACCTATCTCCCGAGAGGAGCTTTGTTGGCTGTGGATAGCCGACCAAAACGACTTTGAGATTGAGCTAGTGGATTTCACGGAGCATTTGATTAATCGATTTTTGGATATCCGTGATGGAATTAGCCTATCGGGGAGCATCCAATTGGGGGGGATGATTTCTATCCTAGCTCTTTGCATCAATGACGACTATAAGACTTTGTTAAATGAGCTTCGCCCAATTATCGATCCTCGAGAAAAATCTTCTTCTCATTTCCTCAACATCTCCGCCCTTGTGAACCAAAAGTTCCTCGATCGTACTAGAAAGGATGATGTTTTCATTTGGAAAGTTTCCCGGATTAAAGAATGGTTCCTAATCCCATGCAAAGAGGCAACTACCCGACCAAAAGAGAAAGATTCCTTGTTTTGGAGGCCTTCGGTGCGAGATATTGATCCTTCTATTCGACGAAGGACGAACCATACTAGAGGCCCCTCAACCAATTCCTTCTCATCGAATGTTCAAACTCTTCCCCGGTTGAACCGGGAGGTACGCCTATTCCTTCCCCCTCTCCTACTCCTTCTACTTTTGATTTGTCAACCATTCATGCTAGACTTGATTCTATTGCTAATGTGTTATATTCTATGCCTTCGATGCAAAACCCTTATCTTGGTTATGACTATCATACAAATCAATTGTACGATTTACATGTCCGGAGGGGGGAGATCGAGCCCTATGTGAGTTACCCATATCTCCTGGTCCGATAAGGACCTATCCCTCAATAGGAGCCTTTTGATCCTACTGTTGGTCCTAAGCCTTGCTACCCTTATTGGGAGGGCTCTCATGTTCACCCTAGTTCTATCATAGGCACCACCTCGGCCACTTACGACTATAGGCGACCCGGTGGTTGTGATTATACATATGATCCGGCTAATCCTTCGCCCTTTCCGGACCCCGAGACTTTTGGTAGGTGGGGTAGGTCGGGTGAGTCGGTCTTAGATGATTGGTCTCATTATTTTGAGGTTGATAGAGCTAGGAAGGAGGTAGGTTAAGGGGTAAGGCTCCCATGGAGGTGAGCGAGATGGCTAGCTCTAGTCATATGATGGAATCGGTGAGGGGAGTTCTCATTCTACCCCTTACCATAGTGCGGAGTGATTCTACCATGGCTACCCCCCTTCTTATGTGCTTTATATGATGTTTCTCTGTTGCCTATATGTCTTTAGGTTTAGAGTTAGGGGGGTAGTCCATTTTTAGCTTAGGGGTGCTTTATGTCATTTGTTTCTATGCTTCACCATTTCCCCCCTTGCTTTTGTAGTTCATTCCTGGTCTCATATGCTTCTGGTATTGATCTTTGTGTCTTTTGGTTTTATGATGATGATGATGTACTTCTGCTGATTTCTCTGCCCGGTTATTTATTTTTGTTGTTTGTTTCGCTGATCGCTGTGTTTCTCTATGTCTCTGTTATGATGATTCCTGATGATGATTGTTTGATATCTTGTCTCCGGATACTGCTTCAGTCTGATGATTCTGCTTCCTATACTCATTTGATCCTATTCCTGTTGCTATTATTACTTGCTTTTTCTTTATTTTCATGCATTTTATTTTCTCTTTTCTTCTTTTCTTTTGTATTGAAGTTACTAACAATTTTCTTTGTATATAGTTTTTTTTATTTCTCACCTTGCTCTATTGCTTGTGCTTTGGATTTCGACGATTCGTAAAGGTGCTCTTTCGCCTTGTTCAATGTACCATAGCTTTGGCGCCCGGTGAGATCCTTCTATTTCTCTTCTTTTTCTTTTCTTGGTTGCTTAGTCTAGGATTAAATCTAGGAGAAGTTGAATGGTTCGAGGTTGTTTGCTTTTTAACACCCTAGTGTGTTTGGGAACATTGGCGTTGTGGCCGAATGTTCACTTGTTTGTTGATTGGGATTTATGTGTGTTAGATTACTTCCTTGTTGCTTTCTACTTCTCCTTTGCTTTTCTATTTTTCACTTCATTTCCTTTTCTTTTTTTTCTTTTCCTTTTGGTTTTCCATTTCCTTCATGTTTTCCTTTTCTCTTTTTCTTATTCTTTTCTTTTTGTCCCTTGCTCTCATTATTTTGATTTTTAGTCATTTTCTTTCCCTTGTAAGAAAAAAAAATTAAAAACAAATAAAAACAAATTAAAAAAACACATAAAACAAAAAACTTGTTTTTTGTAAATATGAATAAAATGTTTTTGAGGCATTGCTTTTCTTTCTTCATAATTTTGATTTTACTTTGGAATTAGTACCACTTGAGCTCGCACTTTGGCTATTATTCTTCCAAAACACAATGGTTTGCACGGTTTGAGAGTATCTTTGGTTGACTCTAGGATAGAACATGCTAAGGTAGTTGACTAGAACTATTGGGATCTTGAAGCCGGATTCTCTTATTTTCGAAAACTCGCAATTGTTCCCCTTTGGTGGATTTGATGCTTTTAGTGAGTTTTTGCCACAACCTTGTGAGGTTTCTTAATTTTCAAGCCTTCTTCAACTACTTGTACGAGCGGCATGGATCCTTGACTTTTGCGGACCTAATCTTAAAACTTGACTCATAATTCTCGAACACGAGACCGAACCTTCTAGGGAGGATAAAGGCATGTTTTCGGGGTGGTAATTTTTTTTTTCTAGGTCGATCTTCTTTATTTCTAGTTCTTGAGATCATATTTGTCTCCTTGCTAACCATTTGAGCCTTTTCCCTTCTTTTCTAGCCACATCTTTAGTTTTTTGTGCCTCTTGTTTCTTTTTGTTCCATTTTTGGTTTTTGTGAAGCAAATGGCCATGTTCTTTGAGTTTGTAGTGTATGAGTTTGGTTATTGGTTTTTCTTTGTAAGCAAGCATGTTATTTGTATCTTTTGTGAATAATGGCAAATTAATAAATATAAAAGCCATCCAAAGTTAAAAAAGGCAAGGACATTGAATAAAGTGGAACGTGAAAAGTTGGGAAAAAGCAAAGCAATTCTTTTTAAGCTTAGGGAAAAAAAGTGGAAATAGAATAGTTTAAAAATATTTTGATGTATTCGTTTCCCCCTTTGTTTTAAGCATTGAGGACAATGCTATTTCCTAGCTTGGGGGGGGAAGCGTCTTACACTTTTTGTATATATGGTAGTGGTTATAGCTTCGAATAAGCTTGGGGGTGTTAGTTTGTTTTTGTTTGGTGATCACTTTGTTTTGGCGTTGAGATTTGGCCAATCTTGCTTCAAAACTTAGGTGTACCACCAAATTCTAAATTTTAAGCCTACCCTTACCCTTTTGCCCTTACATTACAACCTTTGGGAAAGACCTTTTGACCTAGTGGTTGAGTCATATACCGAGGGAGGGCATTATGAGTTAAAGCGTAAGGAGAGGGAATGCAAAGTCAAGATGTCGCGAAAACCTCAAAATCTATTGATTTTCCGGTTCCTTCGAGGAACTATAGAGACGCTCACTAAAAGAGGATTTAAAGCCAAAAGGGAAAATGTGCTAAAATTGTTTTTAGATGAAGGTGAATTGCGTTTTCGTAGTTCTCTATACTTAGCATGCCCTATGTTTCAATCAACCCTCGATATCTTAGAACGTGCTTACCATTGTTGTTTTAGAAAGTTTGATATCCTTCGTGCTTTGATCATGTGCAAAAGTCCATTGTATAAGCATTTCTTTTCTTTTCAAGGTTTTAAACTTTCTCTTTTCTTCCTTATGCTTTGCCTCCCTTTTAATAAAAAGAGTTATAGGTTAACCTCTTTGGAAACCTTTACGAGAGCATCACTCGTCCTCTAGGGCGATCTAGGGGTTTAAATAGCTTGTCTTTAGTTGCTAAAATTGACCGTGATTCCTACAAAAGTGAGTTAGTGTATATTCCCATCTTCTCTAGTTTTCTTGTTTCTTTCTTTGCTTGAATAGTGTCATCATTTTCCCTTGGGTTTGATTTTGTTTTGCTCGAGGACGAGCAAAAGTTTAGCTTGGGGGAATTTGATGAGCGTCATTTATGGCGCTCAAAAGAATAAGATTTAGGTTCATTTTCTTTATTTTCTTTCATCATTTTCATATAATTTTCTTAGTTTTATTTGATTTCCCATTTTTATAATTCACTTTGGCTCTCGATTAGTTTTTACGAGTTTTTCATATTTTTAGTTGATAATTCATAGTTTTAGTTTTAGTTTTATTTTGTTATGCTTTCTCTTTTTGTTTTATTTGTGTTTTGTAGGTGAATAATCAAGTCAATTTGCTTATTTTGGGACTGCCTTGCTCGCGGGCATCATCTCGAATGCACTGATGATGGGGATGCTCAGGAGCGCGGAGTTTGATCAAGCAAAGCGAAGGAGCCAAGGCCTCGTGCACCACACAGGGGTGTGCGCGCGCGGCACAAGGGTGCGTGTGCGCAGACCCAGCTGTGCGCACGCGTGGCTGGTGGGTGTGTGCGCACGGCCCTATGCAGCCCCTTCGCTCGATTTTTTTCTATTTATAGCTTTTGACTTTCTTTTTTTTTGGAGGACGACTTAACTTTTGTACTTTAGATATAATTTTCCAGAAATAGTAGAGAGAGAAAGTAGAGAGAGAAGCTTAAGATTTACTTGTTTGTACTTGAATTTGATCTTAGATTTCAATTGGATCTTGAAATTCCTTCTTCAATTCAATGAAAGTTTGTAAGATTTCTTTCCTTTGATTTACTTTTAATGCAATTCTTTCTAGTTTCTTGAATTTTGATTGAGATTACATTCCTTGCTCTAGAATTTGTTGATTGATTGATTTTCTTTTGATTACGCTTTAAATGAATATGAATTTGTTTTGTTCCTTAATTTTACCGTGATTAGTGAGTAGATTAGTTGCTAGGTAGAAGGGGAAGCATGCTTGATTGATGACTTTTGCTAGTTGATGATACTAAATTGGTTGGATTGTTGCAATTAAATTGGTTGACATAGTTGTGCATGTGATTAATTAAACTAGGAGTGATCAACCTATAAGATTAATCTAGATTGCATTGCGAATTTCAATGACATGAACCCTTGATTTGAGAATTGCTTTAATTGATTGAATTTGATTGTGATTTTCCTTGTTAGCCATTCATAGTGAACCCTAGCTTGGCTTATAGGAGATAGCTTTTGGATTCCTTTTATTGCAACTATTGTTTGTCCCTTGTGATGTTGAATCCATTGAGTGATCTATAAATAGCATAATCATTGAGCTTGCATGTGGAACCTATATCCCTAGTGTTTAGCATATTGAATTCTTCGATTTGTCTAGCTTCTTGACACTTTAGTTACCAACCACAACCATTTATATTCTTCGAATTAGCTTGACATAGGCTATAACATCGTTCCTACTCATTCCTTTGGGTTCGACCCTTGACTTACCATATTACTTGTATTAGGTTGGTCGAGTGTTTACAAATTAGGTTTGGCTCTAGGGAGAGGTAGATAACGACCTACATTTTCCTCTTGTCAATTGGGCCTGTGGTAATTGGTAGCTTAACAGTCCCACACACCGATCTCCTTGAATTGTCATAGGCCCTAATACCTTGTGTTGTAAATTGAAAGTCTTTTTCTGGATTAAAGCCTAAATATTTCGCCGTTCGTAATGGGCATATATTTACGGCAGACCCATTGTCAACTAAAGTAAGAGGGATGTTGTATCCCTTGCATCCCACAGTTAGATATAGTGCATTGTTATGGGTAACGTCTTTTGAGGGAAAATCATCACTAGTAAAGGTGATTGATTTGTCAGATTTTTCGCTAGTAAGCAAGCTAATGAGATCCTGTGGAGTTGTGTCCGTACTTACTGACAAAGCAGTTAGAGCATTCATAAGAGAATTCCTATGTTCTTTAGAAATACTTAGGAGTTCCCAAATGTAAACATTCGCCTTAGATTGGCAAAGTTGTTTAACCAATGGATTTTCTACCTCAGATGGAGGTGGTATTGGATTTTGAACTTGATTTTGAGTGGTCGAAGATCCATTTGGTTGTGTTTGATAAACTCGCCCAGAACGAGTTAGATGATCTATCTCGTTTGGGTTAGTTCTAGAACTCGTGAACCAACTTTCTTCTAGAGGCTTTGAATGTGCCTCCATTTCAAGATGCTCCATGAATTGTGCTTGATGTCATTGTTCATCCAATGAGAGATTTGATAAATCTTGTGATTTCCCTAAGAAATGATCCCAATCAAGTGCTCCACTTGTTTCATTTTGGAGATAAGGTGATGGTGGGACGGCGGCATACTTAGAGACATATAAGTCTTGGAACTTAAAATAATTATTAATCCTAATCTCTTTAGAACTTAAAATAATCCTCTAGATTATTCTAGAAAATTAAAGTAATTCCTAATGACTTTAGGAATGATAATTAATGGACCCTCCACTTGATCATTGGGTCACCCATAAAACTCATTTAATATCCAATTTAATATTTGGGCCATAACGAACTTCCTCATTATTCATCGGAATTAGGCTTATAATATATCGCTGGAAACTCTTTTCGAGCCCCATCCAACTACACTATTATTGGACCCATATCATGGACCAAAATAAATTGGATTGTACATTTTTTATAAATAGGGTACGAAAAGAAATATTTTCGAAAATAGAAAAAAGTATTTTTTATTAAAAACAGAGGCATCACGAGACTCTTTCACATTTCACCTCGTTCAATTATCAAATGACGTGAAAAGTAATCATCACTGGGTTTGATTTTGGGGAGACATAATTTGGTGTCTACACTAGCTCTCTTATGAGCTTGCTCAAGGCGAGCTGGAGGGAACCAGCAGACACTAGAGGATCCTCGATCTCACGGAATGAGGCGGTCAGATGATAAGAATTGGTCGTTGCGACCAACGTCTCCACATGTCTGTCCTAACCAGGACATTAGGTGTCTGACCACCTATTGCCACAACGGACGAGTATACCCACAGACGGCGCCAAATGTTACGGGTATTTTTGTGATTTCCCCTGGGACACTGGTCACACTCTCTAGATAGACGGCCCGGACACCTGCAAAAGAACGAATATCCCGTTGCCGGAATATTCGCCTCCGACGGTCAAGTTAGTAACCGGAAAACAAAAAGGCTAGAGAGAGAAAGTAAAGAGAAGTTGGAGCTGTTTTAATGCTCTATTGAATTTTATGTCACAATCTACCCCTCCCATCATAAATGATTGGGTTATTTATAAGGGTGGGGAATTGTGCCCTTTTAGGGTTGTTACCCTAGAATGACGTGCTCTAATTGGCGGCGCAATCAGGTATGGATACGTGTCCTAATAAGGGCGCTGTTTTGTGGCTTTTTCGGGATTTGGGCCTCCTGATGTAAGGAGGCCCATTTCTCTCTTTTTCAGGTGCTCTTTGTAGGGATTGCATACGTGTCTCCCTTTGATTGGGCCACGTGTCGCCCTTTGATTGGGCCATGTGTCACTATGGGATTGGTCCACGTTTTGGGGGTAATTTTTACCCTAAACAAAATTGATTTTTTTTCCAACATTTTCCAAAAATATAGTGAATTTTGAAATGAATAATTTGAAATCCCAAGTTTCCACAAACAAATAATTTGGATTTGAAAATCTGTATTTGAAATTCAAGATTTCAAATTCCAAATTTGAAATGAAATGCTTGTATCCAAATACTACATAAGTTTATTCGTGGATTGTTGCACATATTGTGCGATTAGGGTTTTAGAGTGAAAGTTTAGCGCATTGTTTTTAGTATGAGCTCGTCATGGAACGTATGCTTCTTGCTCAAAAGCTTCACAAAGGCTAGAAGAATCACAAGATCAATCCATCTCCCTTATTCCCAAAACTGCTATTGCTTAGCTCCGTTTTCGATTCTTCTTCGTTTTCAATTGGGTATATTTCTTATCGTTTTTTTTATTTGATTCTGGTTTTTGGAATGTACTTGTTTTTTTTCTTTCTAAATTTCGGTTTTATTTTGCGTTTTCTGGTTGATTCGATTGATTTGGGTGACTTCGTCAATTAGGTTAAATATCTCATTTAATGTCAATTTAGGGTTTTGAATGTTATTGTACTGATTATGCTAATTCTAGGGTTTTCTTGTATAATTATAATCTAATTAGGTGTTTCTAGTAGCAATATGATTTATAATGACTATCGTTTTAGCAATTCTAAAATTTGCATTTCCATTTGGTGCAAGATGATTAACAAATATTGAATTGCTTGCCAGTTGTCATGATATATGCATTTGTTTTGGATGGTGTTATCGAGCCTCTATTGATTTTCTTATTTTTGTAATAATTTGAACGATTTAATGGACCTAGAATTTTTCCGTGTTTTCAATTGAATTGAAATTTACTTGACTTTGATGTTCCCTTTTGCGTGATTAATTGTCACTTACATATCTATCTGTTTTGGATAGTTGAAGCCAATTGAATGCATGATGTTTGGGAAACTATATTAATTGGTCGTTTCAAAAGTTACCCAGGTGAATTTGCAATATGTGTTACAGTTGGAGAATAATATCAAATGTCACTTTCAAACAGTCTCGTTCTTGTTTTAAGTTGGTAAATTTGGGTGTGTTTCCAACCATAGGGGAAGAGGAACTGGTAATACTGGAGGATATTGCACTCAAGAGGAGGAAGAGGAGGAAAGAGGTGAATGTTAAACTAGGTTTAGTTTCATACTTTCATTTACCTCATTAGCAATTTGTTTCATTGTTTGAGTACTATTGCTTTCAAAAGAGTTCGGAATTTAGAATATTGAACCTTGTCGCCTTGTCGGAGTAATAGGGCAAGTATGCTGTAATGGCCTCATTTACCATTTGTTAACTAGAGGTATTTACTTGATTGGTGGCTTGCTAAGAGGTGGTTTTGGTATTTAAGCTACTAAAATAATGAGCATATAATACTGACGTAGGGAAAATGTAGGTCGTTATCTAATCCTCCCTAGAGCCAAACAAATTTATAAACACTTAACAAACCTAAATACGAGTATAGAGGTAAGTCAAGGGTCTAACCCAAAGGAGCGGTAATGTTCAAGCACTCTCAATTATGCGCCTAAGCTAGGTCGAAGTCAAAGGTAAGAGGTAACACTAACAACTAACAAAACAAACAACCAAACAAATAAAACACTAGGAATGGGGATCAACAAGTAATCATGACAATTGCAACAACTTGGGAAGATCATGCCAATCAAAGGTTGTGAAGACTAATGATAAGAGCTATCAATTAGAATCAAAGAGATATCTCCTAATCGTTAAGCTAGGGTTCACTATGAATAACAAAATAAGAGAATCACAATCTAAACCAATCGATAATTGCAATTCCTAAATCAATTGGTCGTGTCATTAGCAATTACAATGTAATCTAGCATAATTTTCAAGGCCTAATCGAATTACACACATGCAAACCTTCATTAATCACTTTAATCTCAACAATCAATCAACACAATCCCAAATTAATCACAATCAATCAATCATACAAGTTTCACCCAATTCCTAGCCAAACAACTACTCAAGAATCATCATCTATCAACAAGCAACTAAAGAAATCAAGAATCAACAAAATATGGAGAACAATTACACTAATCAAGAATCAAACATCAAAATTAAACCAAACAAACATGAAATTAAACAAAGCAATAAAGAGGAGAGAGAGTGAGAAATCCTCATTGATTAATAACGGGGATCTTCAATACAATTGTCATCTTGAATCTTCAACCTCTCAAATAACCATTGAAATCCCTCACTTTCTCTTTCCAAAACTACTCCTAAACTAACCCTAGATCTAGAGAGAGAAGCTCTCAACCTAAGCTAAAATATGAGAGAGAAATTCTAACCTAGTCTAAAGTTGTTCAAAAATATAATGGTCACAAGTATATATAGCAAAGAAAAACAAAAGGGACGGAGAGCCACGGTGCGCACTCGCAACAAGCCCATGTGCGCGCACACACAGGGGGGTCTACGCGCACGCACCCCTGCTGCATCCTTGCGGTGCGCGCGGCTCCTCTTGCTTGCTCATAGTCCCTTGTGTGAAGTCTTTCTCCTAGCGCTCTCGTACATCCCTATCGACGGCGCTCTCGTGATGATGCCTGCGAGGAGGGAAGCCCCTTGATCTTCACATATTTGTGTGTTCATGACCTAGAATCAATGAGAGCGCAACCGTGAGAGCGCGGCAAATAAAACTTTGAAACTTCACCTACAAAAATTCAAGTAAAAATAAGGGAGAAAGCAAAATGAATTGAAACTAAACTAAAATAGCAAAATAAGAACAAAAATCATGAAAAACTCATAAAAGTAAACAAAAAACCAAAATGAGTTATAAAGATGGAAAACCAAATAAAACTAAGAAAATTATATGAAAATAATGAAAGAAAATATAGAAAATGAACCTAAATGTTATTCTTTTGAGCGCCATAAATGACGCTCATCATTCCCCCAAGCTAAACTTTTGCTCGTCCTCGAGCAAAACAAAATCCAACCTAAGGGAAAATGATGACATTATTCAAGCAAACAAAGAAACAAGAAAACTAGAGAGGAAGGGAATATACACTAACTCACTTTCGTAGGAATCACGGTCGATTTTAGCAACCAAAGACAAGCCATTTAAACCCCTAGATCGCTGTAGAGGACGAGTAATGCTCTCTTAAGGGTTTCCTAAGAGATAAACCCATAACTCTCACAAACCAAACAAATAAGGCAAAGCATAAAAAGGAAATCAAAAGAAAATTAAACATATGTTCTTAAAAGGACAGTTGCAATGAACAAGCACAAATGGATGCAATTCTTTCTAAACAAGTAAGGGAGTGCACGTTTCAAGATATCTAAGGCTGATTGAAACATAGGATATGTTAAGCATAGAGAACTAATAAAACGCAATTCACTTTCATCTCAAAACATTTTTAACACATTCTCCCAATTAGCTTCAAATCCACCTTTAATGAGCATCTCAATGGTTCCTCGAAGGAACCGAAAAAAGAAAGAGATTTGAGGCTACTCGACATCTCAACTATTGCACACCGCTCTATAAGCTTGACCTACATCTCCCTCCACCGATTGTGACTCAACCACAAAGGTCAAAAGGTCTTGGAAAGGGTTGTAATGTAAGGGCGAAAAGGGTGAAGGTAGACTAAAATTTGAAATTTGGTGGTATACCTAAATTTTGAATTTACTTTGCTTTTTCTCATTTTTTAATTTTTCACATTATTTCATGTCCTCGCCTCCTTTAACTATGGACGGCTTTTCCAACTTTTGCATTTGCTTTTTATTCACAAAATATGTACAACACAAACTTGCTTTCATTATAAGTACCAAACAATCATTCTCATCCACCAAAACTCCAACAATAGAGACCAAATGCTTCACAAAAACCAGTGATGGGAACAAGAATGAAACAAAAGGCTCAAAATCTAAAGATATGGCTTGAAAAGAGAGTTTATGGCTCAAATGGTTAGCAAGTAGGCAAATGAAAACCCAAAACAAAGAATAGAAAACTATCCTAGAAAAGGAAAAATTACCACCCCGAAAGATGCCTTTGTCCTTCCCAAATGGCTCGGTCGCGATCTCGGGAGATGAAAGTCAAATTCTAGATAAAATATACAATAGCCAAGGATCCATGCGCTACTCAATCAAGAAATGTAGAAGGCTAGAAAAGAATGAAACCTCATATGGTTGTAGCAAAAACTCACTATTAGTTTCAAATTCGCCAAAAGGGAGCAATTGCAAATTTTCAAAAACAATAGAATCCGGCTTCAAGGTCCCAAAAGTTCTAAACGACTACCTTAGCATACTCTATCCTAGAGTCAACCAAAGATACTCTCAAACCGTGCACACCGTTACCATTTAAGAAGAAAAACATTCAATTATACAAGTCCAAAAGTATTATGTCTAAGGCAAGAACAAAACAAAACACTTTGCAAATTTGCCTCGATAGAAGCAAAAATCTTTTTGGAGTTTTTCAACATAAAGAGCATGAAAATGCATATACAAATGTGCATGGCATATATGAATCAACATCCCACCAAACATGATAGAATACCCTCCCCCAAGCTTGAATGAGACAACATGCTCAAACATAAATCATAGAATCCATGGGAGGGGAAAACAAAGAGATCAATCGAACAAACCAACACATGTCCAACAAGTCATCAACCATTATTAGAGAAAGAGCAAGGAAAGATATTACCGGATTTAGGTGGGTGTAAATACCTGCAAATGACCCAATTTAACCTTTCAAAGCTAAGTTCATCTAGAATTGAATCTTGCTTTCCATATGCTAGCAAAAATAGGAGTCAAACTTCCTTGATTCTTGATCCAAACCAATGCACCAAAGTATATCAAGTCATGTACCTAGCAAAAGGCACACAAACATTTCCATGAGAGAAAATCTATTCTAAAAATAAAAGAAAATGAAAGCAATAAAACACGGGTTACTTCCCGAGAAAGGCTTGCTTAAGGTCCAAGCTTGACCGCTCTAGAAAATAATATTGCAACGAACGCAAGAGCTTGTCAAATGCACTACTACACATTTCATAGGATAGAAGGTAGGCAAATGACGGGAAAAGGGCGTGCAACAAGGATAGTGCACGTAAATGAGGAGAGAGATGCCAAGAAAAAGAAGAAAAATCAAAGGAAAATTAAACAAAATAAGAAAAATAAGAAGAGAAAGAAGAAAAATAAGGCAAACTCTCCTCAAAATGTTTTTGGGTGGCATAATCACCCTTTTCCTCAATAGAAGACGAATGAGGGGCATGAAAATCATCATAGACAAGAGGGTCCCCAATAGGCTCTTTGACAAAGGAAGGGAGGGATATATGGGTGTAAGGGATATGGTTAAAATTCCTTGAAAAAGGGATATGAGAAGAGGGAAAAGGGGCTATGGTCTCACAAATGAACTCTTCCTCACCACCATGCCTCAAATCACCAATAAGAGCATGAAAATCAATCATAGAATCCTCAAAAGAAGAACACTCATGATCTCCATCTCCCTCAAACATCCAACTTCCAAGAGGAACTACATAATCCCCTCCATGACAACTATGAACAACAACTCCCTCAATATCCTCAAAGCCTAAAGTCTCAAAACCATGCATGAATGGTTGCAAATTCATTTCAAACTCATCTCTCTCCCATGAAGCATTCTTAATGAACTCACTCAAAAGACTATGAGTTTTCATTTGACACTCAAAGAACTCATTGGTCATAACCTCAAATGAATCCAAATACTCATGGATAGAAGAATCACAATCATGCACTTGAGACTTATCTAGATGGGAAATAGGGTTGAGGTTATCAAAATCAACACTCTCTTCATTCTCAACTCCTTCACCATCACTTAAATGCTCACCGATGGGATCCTCACACTCTCTTGGTTGCTGAAAACATCATCATCATCCTCAACACACACATTAGATTGGGATTTTTCACAAACAAGCATCAAAGATGACAATTGGCTTTCTAACTCATCTCTTCTTATCTTTTCCTCCTCAAGACGCTCATCATTCTTTTTCATTATCTCTAATTGACCTCTCATAGACTTAAGAATCATCTCCTTACTAGGCCCAAGATCATTATTAAGCACAATGCGCCAAATTTGAGACTCAAATATATCAACAACAGATTCAAAAGGTGTAGAAGGTTGAGGCTCAATATGTGAAGAAGAAGTAAAACCAAGATTGGAATAATCAACATTAAGATCATGAGCATATACATCACATTGGGGAGTGGGGGCTAAAGGATTTACGTCTTCTTCAAGTGCAATTACTAGATATATAATGGATCGAATTATGGAGATAATTAAGTTCGTTCTTTTGGGTCGTCATTATCTGTTGCTAGACGTGATCAATGATCTTTGGTCTAATCAAATAGTCCAAAGCCCAATAGAATGGATCCTATAAGGTCACAGAAAAGGGTGCTGGATTAAACAAAGAAAGAAGCCCATTATTGGGCCTCATGGAGTGGCCCGCCATATGGGTTTTAAAGGGAGAGTATTGTGGGCTTGGTTTGGACTCTAATTATACATATGATGTATAAATAGAGGCCTTGCCTAGGGTTTGACACACAACACAATTAGCAGACAATTGAGAATAGACTTGCTAGCAACCAAACCCTAGCCTCACGCACATACTCTCTCCTCTTCCCTCATGACTGTACACGCCGGTGGTGAGTGTGGTGCACGGTGGTACACAATGGTGGTCGTGGTTGTTCATGGCTCGGTTTTCTCCTCTCCTCTCCATAAAAGGTGGTTCGAAGTGTTCGTGCCCAACTACCTAGCAGTTGTGGAGGTTCAATCCTATCCCGTGGACTAAGTAGAGGAGCAACGCTTGGGGCTCTATTATCTCCCTGATTGCCAGTCAATCACTTGTGGAAATCACGCGTCAAAGGTATGTTTTATGTGATTCTTTATGTGTTATGCTTGTAGATCCTGTTTAGGTGCAAACAAATATGATTCGTGAAAAAGCGCATTAAAGTACCTAAAACCTAAATTGTTTAAATGTGATTTAAATTGCTCAATTTTTCCTAGCAAAATCCAAATTAAGTCCTAGTTTTTCAAAAATTTTGATTGAAATAAAGCCCTAAATTTTGATTTTTGTGCTTAATTTTGATAATTTTCGAAGTTTTATACTTCATAAATTTAATTGGATTGATTTGATACATAAAATATGATTTTTTGTATAATCACTAATTTGATTTAAGTGTTAGATTAAATTTTGAATTAATTTCGTGAAGAACCCTAAATTTGAAATTGAATTATGAATTTTATTTCAAATTTGAATTAGGTATAAATGTTATGTTTTAATTCAAAAGACCTAATTAATTTAATTTTACAAAAGTTGTTTAATTAAATTAAATCTCAAAAAAAAAAAAAAGATAATTTTGACAGGGGGAAGCCGTGGCTGGGTGGTTAGACCACTGTTAGGTGGGCCACGGCGGCTGTCCAGGTGGTCGAAAAGTGGGGTAGTGAGGGCGGTGGCTGGTGGCGTGGCTGGGCATTTTGCCTGGTTGCACGACTGGCCACGGCTGCGGCTGGGCTCCGACCTAGCTGCGGCAGCTGGTGCTGTTGAGGCTGGGCTTCGGCCTGGTCTTGGTGGCAGGGCTGTTGTTCCGACTAGGCTGTGAGCCTGGCTACAGCAGCGGCAGTCACTTGGCTAGGCAGCTAGCTCAGCCACGGTTCAGCCCCATTTTTCAAAAAAAAAAATAATTATTATTTTTATTTTAAAATATTTTAAGATAAATATGATTTATTTTGGGATAAAATAGAATTATTTTGAAATAAAATCTTTTATTTGGGATAAAATCAAATCTTTCAAAAGTTGTTAAATTTGATATTATCCATATTTAAATTTGTTAATTTTGATGATTATCCATGATTAAAGTGGTTAATTTTGGATAGGATTTGTTAGGATATTTTGAGCATATTCCAAAAAGATAAAGATTGATTTAAATAATGTGATTATCCCATAATTATTTTAGGATATAATTGATTTAAAATTTTGTGATTGGCTAGTAATTAGGATAGAATCTCCTAATTTTGTTAGGATAATCTTTGGGGATAATTATGATTTATCTTTTAAGATTAAAATAAGATTTGATTCTTTCTCATGCCTAATTTAAAATATATGATATATTAATGATGGTCATGAATAATATATGATATTATCTAATTGCAGTCATTAAAATATGAGATATTTAGGTGTCGTGTTTCCTTAATTATGAACATTCGATGTTGTAGTTTAGGAAAGCATGATGAGAGATTTATTATGTGGCAAATTTATAATATATGATATTATGTTGCTGTATAATGACTAGTATGGCCCAGTAAATTGCTAAATACGATCTGCGTATCGTGATATATTTTTGTAATCTAAGTACGGTCTACGAACCGATAAAGTATTTTTGTAATTTTATTTATTTTATTTTAGTAAATAGAATATAGTAGAATTATAGGTTGCAGTTAATCCAAGAAGCCCATGAAGTGAAGGCCCAAAAGAGCGAGGTGGATGAGATCCATAAAGGCTCAAGTGGGAGCATTTACTTTATTAGTTTTCTTAGGATTAGGGGCCATGCTATGTCTTGTTTATGCATTCAGTATTTTATGCATGTTAGATTTTATTGATGTTAATGATGATGCGTTATAGTTCACTAAATTAATCATAACATAATAAATTTAAGTCCCGGTAATATTGAGGTTGCTTTTCCAATTAAAAACCCAATAAACCTTTGGTATTTATGATAGGTCATGCCAAAGCTGGGTGTCATTTTATATCTTAGGAGAGTTGGGGTAAATCAAGTTTTACAATTTTAATTGGTTATACTCAACAAGGTTACCTAAAGCTTTTAGAACCTTGAAGCAAAGGGTAATAATTAAACATGTGATGGTTAATTATTCAACCAAGAGTTACAAGAGATGTAATCAGTAAAGAGTTTACTCACCTTGAAAATGTAATGGTTGATGGTAGGGCCAAAGTTCGGTCAATTATTGCACAAATAAAGGGTCTTGGAATCACTTAAATTCAAATTGGGATCATTTAAATTGAATGAAGTGTTTTAAAGTTACCAATTTAATTCGCTTATGGTATTTAGATTGTAATTGTGAAAGTTTGAGTTAAGATTTACTTGGCAATATATATTCAACTTATTGCAATATGATCGTGACAATGAGAATTTGAGCCTGCCTTGACAAACATCCAAGAGTTGTGAAATCATTTTACAACAAACTCCAACAGATACCTTATGAAGTGTTTATAAAGGAGCTAACAATCTATATAAGATATATTTTGATAATGGATGAAAATTACCTATCTTCCAACCATTATTCAAGGGATATAATTTTAAGATAAGCTACAAAACTAAACAAAACTACGTTCGTCAAATCAAAATGTAGCAAAGGCTTCATATATGATATGGATAAGAAAAGTTCTTATAAAGTCTTTCTACAAAGCAAGGAATGAAAGTTGTATTAAAACATTTAATGCACGTTCAAGTCATATATAGAGCACGGGGTACTACTACACAGGTCATACTTAACACAAAATGTTTGTTGCTCAAGTAGGTGCCCTTATGGAAAACATGTCATTTCCAAAAGGTCAAGTGGGAGTAGTGTAAATCTCAAAAAAGTTCGAGAAAAGCAACAAACAAACATGGTTCAAACCATGGTTGGTTCACCCTATGCTAAATATGCCTCTTCAAAAGGCAAGTGGGAGTATAAGCTAATTCGAAAAGTTTGAGAGCCTTAAAAGAGTTCAAGAAAAGTCAATTCGAAATCTTGAAGAAATTTGAGAAGCTATCGAATAAAAGCAACAATATGAGCATGATTCACCTCATGTTACAAATGACAACGCGTGGTCTCATTAAGTGTAATGGGAATAATAACCATGTGTCGAAGGTAGTACATTCCAAGTGCACATCCTCTATTGTCGTTTCTCATTGAAATCTAAACAAAGTTGTTGTATAAGTTTCAATTGTTGCATAAAAACCCACAATAATGACTAGCATACATAAACTTAGCCAAGGAAATATGATTTCATATTGACTAAGAGTTCTAAAATATTTATTTTAGAACATGATGATTATGCAAGTAATAAAGATGATTTGACAAGTTATAACTCCAAGTGGTTTAAAAACCATGGAAATCTTAAATAGATTCTAAGTCTGTAAGAAAGTGTACGACACTTGATTAATTTGCCTAATTGGGTGAGACCCATTATAAGCAAAACAGACAAGAAAGAAAAATGTTTTCTAACCAAAACAAAGACTTGTTAAAGGGTTCAACAAATTCATAGTATGACTATGACTACGATGAAGCCTTTGCATTAGTCATGTTGCCAAGATCTATTAAAGATATTTTAGTGATTTCTACCTTATGAGATTTGGTAGATGGATTTCCAAATACTTTCTTGAAATTGTTCATGAAAGAAGATATGTATACGGTACAATTAAAATAGTTTTGAAAATCCAATAATCCTAAGGATGTATAAGAGGTTCATTTATGGATCAAAGAAAGCATCATGGAGTTAGAATTCTTAATTTAATGAGTTAATTAGATCAGTTGATATTCTCATAAAATGAAGATGTTATG
Organism: Chenopodium album; assembly: GCF_948465745.1. NCBI lineage: Eukaryota > Viridiplantae > Streptophyta > Magnoliopsida > Caryophyllales > Amaranthaceae > Chenopodium > Chenopodium album. Next base: position 20,224,569 of record NC_137847.1, read on the forward strand.
TATACAAGATGTTTAGTGGGAGCTATGAAGTCTTCTTGGTCTAAGTATAAAGAACAATTATTCATTGCTTGAAGAGTCAAGTAATGGCTAATGCATTTTGTATGAAAAACCTTGAAGAGGAAGATGAGTACAGTTGGGATTCAAGATCTATAAAGATAGGTTTTGATGGATGTTTGAGCTTAATTAAGAAGCTTATACTGATAAGGTTCTTATGAGATTCAGCATTATATTGAAAAGAGTTTCAATCCCATATAACATGGCACATTGCTTAAAGATTCAATACTTTGAGAAAGGTTGATGAAATTAAAGTTTTGAGTGATGCTCCTTATGCTTTTTGCAAAGGATGCATCATGCATGTCATGGTCTATACTTGTCTATTTTGATTCACATGTTTTAAGAACAAGTGATGATAGATTTCAATCGAAATTCAATGTAACGTTGGAATACAATTAGAAATTTCTAACTCCTAGTAAAAGGATGAAAGAAAGTTCTTGGTGTATGGAGATGAATATTATTATTAAAATTTAGAAGTTGTAAAATTCATATTTATGAGAATGTCTCATGAATTATACTTACTAAACCCCTTCCATAACCAAGGTATGAGAGTCATATTAAGGTTCTTGGATTGAAGCAAGTTATGTAATTTAAGTTGTATATGTTTTGAGAAAGCATATCACATAAGTAGTACATTAACTTGCAGAATTATGTTTATAAATTGAAACAAAGTTTCAATCTTATTTAATTATGGTTTTTGAAATTAAATAAAATGTCCAAAATAATTATGAATTAATGGGCTCATCAGGTTGATGACCTGGTGAATGAAACCCCACAGGTGAACTAAATTCATACATTATTTAAGTTTCTAGTTCGAAATCATTAAATTGGACATAAATGATTTCAATAAATGGACTACCATGTAAGATTGATTGGATAGCACAGTTTCATGGGCTATAGGGGCATAGTGATTCTCGGTCAATCACATGGATATGCATGGATGATGCATGATCGAACTATTGACCTACTTTGAAGTTCAAGTATAGAGCTTCCGGATATATTAGTGGATTCTTCTGACATGAGTGGAACATTGATTTCATTCAATGATTGATTTAACTGTGGTGCATTCAAACGTCTTCCCGTAACTGGAGATTATAAAGGGTGTTTCCTGGTTACTTCAATAGTTGAGTGGGAGCTTTAGTTGCCACAAGATTGGATTGAGTCTAATTATTTAATTAGGAATGTGTCATCGCGACTTGAAGAGGGAGAATTCAGTAAATGCGTGGCCGCGCTCAAATGTATTACTTAGTAATCATTTGTTTTGTAATTCTAACTCAGATTTCAAGAAAAGATTTGTAGATTGATATGATCTCGACATGTGATGCAATCATATTATCAAATCGACACATATTGACTTAGGGAATTTGAATATTGCACACTTGTCTCAGATAAGTGGGAGATTGAAGGATTTATGTCTTCGTCAAGTGCAATTACTAGATATATAATGGATCGAATTATGGAGATAATTAAGTTCGTTCTTTTGGGTCGTCATTATCTGTTGCTAGATGTGATCAATGATCTTTAGGCTAGTCAAATAGTCCAAAGCCCAATAGAATGGATCCTATAAGGTCACACAAAAGGGTGCTAGATTGAACAAAGAAAGAAGCCCATTATTGGGCCTCATGGAGTGGCCGGCCATATGGGTTTTAAAAGGAGAGTATTGTGGGCTTGGTTTGGACTCTAATTATACATATGATGTATAAATAGAGGCCTTGCCTAGGGTTTGACACACAACAAAATTAGCAGACAATTGAGAATAGACTTGCTAGCAACCAAACCCTAGCCTCACGCACATACTCTCTCCTCTTCCCTCATGGCTGCACACGCCGGTGGTGCGTGTGGTGCACAGTGTGTTCGTGGTTGTTTATGGCTCGGTTTTCTCCTCCCCTCTCCGTAAAAGGTGGTTTGAAGTGTTCGTGCCCAACTACCTAGCAGTAGTGGAGGTTCAATCCTATCCCGTGGACTAAGTAGAAGAGCAACGCTTGAGGCTCTATTATCTCCTTGATTGCCAGTCAATTGCTTGTGGAAATCACGCATCAAAGGTATGTTTTATGTGATTCTTTATGTGTTATGCTTGTAGATCCTGTTTAGGTGCAAACGAATATGATTCGTGAAATTCTGCATTAAAGTACCTAAAACCCTACAGGGGCACAATCAAACACATAAGATTCGTTATTAAGGGAACGAAGCACATCACAAGAAGGCATGGTAGATAATGAAGAAAATTGAAACACACTGTTAGCATCAATTTGAGCATGTCCTCATCATCATGAGCAAAAGAGGAAATAGAGTTGAAATCATTTGTTCTAGGTTCACTAATTGGATCATGTGACAAATCATGGGAATTCATGCTAATATTAGAAGAATCAACACATTGCACATCAACATTAGAATCATGATTACCCCTATTATAGACATCCCTAGCAAACCAAACATAGAAATCCCAAGCATCATCAATTGACAATGCTCTAAATTCACCATTATGCATGCTTTCAACTTCATCCCTAGTTTGCTCATTCAAACCAAAATAACAAATATCACAAGCCTCCCAAAGACTACAACAATCACTACTACAAAATTGGCCAAAGAGACCCAATATAAAAGACGTGTTATCTACATAAGCGGTCTCTTTGGCCTAAGAGACTGTTTATTACTAATAACGGGTCTGTAACTTCATTTGTTGGAGGGGTAAAAACTTTCAAGAGACCTGTTATTTAAGATGACGGGTCTCTTGCAATTTATTTTTCAAAAAATGATTTTTTTAAAATAAACTAGAGACCGCCTATTGAATTAACCGGTCTCCTGTTTTTGATAGAGGGACCGATTAACATTAAAGACAGGTCTCTTGTTTTCGAGCTTCTACGTACGCTGCGCCCCACTCAGCTCTTTTTCTCTTTTTATTTCTTCTCTCCTCCTCACTCTTACCTAGTTACCCCTGCTCCTTTCTCTTCTTATCTTTTTTTCTCTCTCCTCCTTAAAACCCAAACCATCTCCTTCAAGCCAAATAGCAATGATTCAGATCGAGCATCCATAAACAAAGAAAAGGAAAGAGGAATGGCGAAAGATCGAGAAAGTGAACAAAATTACGGAAGTTAAGCTTTTCGATTTCTCGAATATATGGTCGATCGGTGAGAAATTTTCCCCTTTTTAGATTTCTTTTTTTTATTATTTTTTTATTTTGCTCTTAGATGTGGCGCAAAAAATAGGGGTTTTCCCTTTCAATTTCTTGTTATCTACTTCATTTAAGTTAATTTTGGTTAGATCTTTCAGTTTTACCCCAAAAACTGTAAGATAACAAGAAAATTCGAGCTTGTTAGATCTGGTGCAAAAACATTAATTTTATTCATGGGAGTTATGTGAGTAACCGAGTACGATAGGTTGTTCGATATTTTTGATAATCGTGATTTGTATGTATGTTTTGTGTTATGGAATTCTACATCTGGTGCAAAACATAAATGGTGAATTTACACCGTTGTTAACCATTTTTTGTGTTATATGGAATTGCAGATCTTTTCTATTATAATACTTCTTGTTTTTTTAATGTTTGATGATGAGTATTTTGTTTTAATGTTCAAAGTTTCACACGAATCTTGAACTTGTTTACAATTGTTGTTATCTTTTCTTTTCTCCTATTTTTCTTTTTTTAATCAGTAATTATTTTTATGTTTTGATTTAGGCTTTTAGATCTGTTTGTGTCAAATTGTAAATCAATTTTGATGCTAATATATTACTCCTAATTTTTTGTATTTGAATACTTCTACTTAGATTCAACGAGTTGATCTGATGATACTTGATTTACTCGGATTTGACAAGTTGAAGCAATGTTCTGCAATTTCTGTTTTTATTTTTATTTTTTGAAATGTTTGTATTTATGGTTGTAGGTAAAGATGTACAAGTTTGAAGTGAAGAAATTTATAGTTGAAGATCTTTGAAGCTTAAAGAGTTGAAGTTAAAATTTACATAGTTTTTTTTTTCTCCTTTTTCTCTTTTTGTATTGAATTTTATTGATATTTCGTATTATGTTTGTAATTTTGACATATATATGAAATTTAAGACTTATTTGTACTCTGTAATCGATGAATTTAATTTTTTTTTATTTTAAATGAGGCCAAAGAGACTACTTTAGTTAAATAAGCAGTCTTAATTTTTCTGAAAAAGAGACTCCCTATCTTAAATAGGTGGTCTCGGTTTTCTAAAAAATGAGACTGCCTATCTTAGATAGGCGGTCTCTGTTTTTTCATTCTAGAGACCGCTTTTACTAAAGTAGTCTCTTTGCCAAAGAGACCACTTAGCTAGAGACCGCCTCTAAGGCAGTCTCTTTGGCCAATTTGGACGGGTCTCTTTGGCCATTTTTGTAGTAGTGAATTATAGTTCAAAAACCGTATAAGTTTATAGAAGTAGACATTAAAAGACTCACCATCATATTGAGGAAAGGAAAAACATGCCATTTTTTTAACACAAAACAAACAAAAATCAAATAAAAGAAAGGTATATACAAAGACCTAGAATCAAGCAATCAAAAACACTCAAACATAGACACCGTTCCCCGGCAACGGCGCCATTTTGACGTAGGGGAAAATGTAGGTCATTATCTAATCCTCCCTAGAGCCAAACAAATTTATAAACACTTAACAAACCTAATTACGAGTATAGAGGTAAGTCAAGGGTCGAACCCAAAGGAATGGTAATGTTCAAGCACTCTCAATTATGTGCCTAAGCTAGGTCGAAGTCAAAGGTAAGAGGAACACTAACAACTAACAAAACAAACAACCAAACAAATAAAACACTAGGAATGGAGATCAACAAGTAATCATGATAATTGCAACAACTTGGGAAGATCATGCCAATCAAAGACGTGAAGACTAATGATAAGAGCTATCAATTAGAATCAAAGAGCTATCTCCTAATCGTTAAGCTAGGGTTCACTATGAATAAAAACCTAAGAGAATCACAATCCAAATCAATCGATAATTGCAATTCCTAAATCAATTGGTCGTGTCATTAGCAATTATAATGCAATCTAGCATAATTCTTAAGGCCTAATCGAATTACACACATGCAAACCTTCATTAATCACTTTAATCTCAACAATCAATCAACACAATTCCCAAATTAATCACAATCAATCAATCATACAAGTTTCACCCAATTCCTAGCCAAACAACTACTCAAGAATCATCATCTATCAAAAAGCAACTAAGAAATCAAGAATCAACAAAATATGGAGAACAATTACACTAATCAAGAATCAAACATCAAAATTAAACCAAACAAACATGAAATTAAACAAAGTAATAAAGAGGAGAGAGAGTGAGAAATCCTCATTGATTGATAATGGGGATCTTCAATACAATTGTCATCTTGAATCTTCAACCTCTCAAATAACCATTGAAATCCCTCACTTTCTCTTTCCAAAACTACTCCTAAACTAACCCTAGATCTAGAGAGAGAAGCTCTCAACCTAAGCTAAAATATGAGAGAGAAATTCTAAGCTAGTCTAAAGTTGTTCAAAAATAGAAAGGTCACAAGTATATATAGCAAAGAAAAACAAAAGGGACGGAGAGCCACGGTGCGCACTTGCAACAAGCCCGTGTGCGCGCACACACAGGGGGGTCTGCGCGCACGCACCCCTGCTGCATCCTTGCGGCGCGCGCAGCTCCTCTTGCTTGCTCGTAGTCCCTTGTGTGAAGTCTTTCTCCTAGCGCTCTGGTGCATCCCTATCGATGACGCTCTCGTGATGATGCCCGCGAAGAGGGCATCCCTTGATCTTCACATATTTGCGTGTTCATGACCTAGAATCAATGAGAGTGCAACCGTGAGAGCGCGACAAATAAAACTTTGAAACTTCACCTATAAAATTTCAAGTAAAAATAAGGGAGAAAGCAAAATGAATTGAAACTAAACTAAAATAGCAAAATAAGAACAAAAATCATGAAAAACTCATAAAAGTAAACGAAAAACCAAAATGAGTTATAAAGACGGAAAACCAAATAATTAAAACTAAGAAAATTATATTAAAATAATGAAAGAAAATATAGAAAATGAACCTAAATGTTATTCTTTTGAGCGCCATAAATGACACTCATCAAATACTATTTATTTACAATAGTATAATTAACCAATACAAGTTAGAGGTGTCAAAACCGATCTGACTCGAAAAAAGCTATCCGTTTCGAACTGTAACTGATCCGATTTGATCCGAGAAATTTAAGACTCAAACCCGATCTGTAACCGAACCGAACTCAACCCGAATCCGAACTCGACCCGATCTGAACTTAACCCGGCACCGATTTGATCCGACGTGAACTCAACCCGAATCCGATTTGACCCGACCTGAACTCTAACCGAACCGATTTGATCCGACCCAAGCTCAACCTGATCCAAAATTGACCTGGAAAATAACCGATCTAATCTGAGCTGTTTTGACCCGAACTGATATTAACCCGACCCAATTTTAACTCGATTTGATTTTTACCTGATCCGAATTTAACCCGGCCATAATTAATTTTTGACCTTTTTATTCAAGTTCTTATACTACTCCATAATTATTAATAAGTTTACGTTTTTTACTACAAAGAAATAATCCGGAGTAACAAGTTTAGTTCATGTATATACCAATTATATAAAATTATTTTCTAAGCTTTATATTCATCTCATCTAAAATTTGCTACAAATAGTTTGTAATACTTGAACATTAAAACCTCTTCTTTCAACTCGATAAAATATACTCCGTATGATACATGAATGACTTGATATTGACCCAATAATAAGGTAAAAACTCAATAATAATTGTAGTTTAAAAATAACCTTATTTAGATATGAATTGGGTCAACTCGATTAAAATCCAGCCAAACATAGAAAGGAATTGAATAGAAATTGACCAATTAATGAATCAACGGATCAACCTTATCTTAATCAAACCGAACTTGACCGAACCGAAATCATGCGAACCGAAATCAACCCAACACAAATTCATCCGACCTGAAATTAACCCGGTTAAACCCGTTTTGAACCCGATCCGAATTTATCCGAACCGAACATGAACCGATCTGGAGTTGATCCGACCCATATCCGACCCGGACTCGATAGACCATGACTTGAATTTGATCCGCCCCAATTTGACCCGACCCGACCCGATCCGAATTAAAAGAATAATTTTGACCCAAACATATCTGACCCGAACACCATCAGGTTATCCGAATTGACACCTCTAATACAAGTTACATCTGTACTATATATTAAAATGTGTTCCTAAATAAGTTTAGGTGCCACGTAATATCTTTCTCAATTAATCAAGTATTTCATTTTATGTGTTTAAAAATATAGATTGGACAAGGTTTGAACTCAATACCTCAAGTTTCAAAACTATATTGCCTGCCACTAAGTTATACCATATCATATGTCATTTTATTAAAACTAAATATAATTAAGGATTTTAATCATGAAATTAATGTAGTAACTCAAGGCATCGCCCGAGGCCTACAAAATAATTCCATTATTATAAAATAAGTTAACAACCAATACAATAGATCAACAACATAATTGCATAACAATCCCCTCAAAAACAAAAACAAACAAAAAAAAAAAAATAAAATAAAAATTGCATAAAAATATTTACCTATATATCCTAAACAATTTACAAATAATTACATGTAATCAACTAATATTTACATCAACAAGGAGAGCGCTTGACTATCGGCAAAATGCGCGCGATAGGACTACTAGTCATCTAAAAGCTGCCCCTTTCCCTTCTCTTTCTCTCTCCTCTCTTCCGGTCTCGTTCCTCTTCTACCCCCTCTCTCTCCTCAAAACACCACCACGCATCACGCCACCGCGCATCGCACTGAGGCACAATCCAGCCATCACGTATCACGCTCCACGCCACCTCCGAGTCACCATTTAGCCACCGCAGAAGCCAACCGTCGCTGCAAGCAAAACGCACATTAAAAAGTCAAGGTTAGAATATCGATCTATTTTTTTTTTTTTTTTTTTTTTCTGATTATAATTAATTTGTTTATGTAATTGTAAATTTAGTTTATATTTCTTGAGATGATTGTATAATTGCGAATTGAGAATACCGGTGCCGGCGCCGCGAGTTGGGCATGTTCCAGAGTTGTGACCGTTGTTTGAACAATGAGAACACCGCCTTGTCATGGCGGAGTAAAATGGATGTTTCAAATTTTTAGAAAAAATAGATTTGCATGTGGGGTTGAAAAAATTATTAAACGAAATAAATTGGTGAGATTGGATTATGATTTATGAATATATAATTGTAAACTTGGGTAAATTGGATTGGATATTGAATTGGGTATATAATTAGATGAGATGTTTTGAATTTTGATTTCATGATTTATAGAAGAAGAGTAAATTTTGAGAATATAGAAGAAGAGTAAATAGAAAGTGAGTTTATCTTTTTTTATTTTTATTTTTATTTTTTTGTTTTTGTGGGTGGGATTGAAGTTTTGTGTGTTTTTTGTAAATTATTTATAGGAGGAAGAAACAAAGAAAAAGGGTAATAATCAGTTTTTAATTTTGGACGGTTGTTTTTGGGTTGTGTGGGTGGGTCAAAGGTGGGTTGTGGTGGGGCAGTGGGTGGGTTTTCATTGGTGGTGTGTGGGTGGGTCAAAGGTGGGTGTTGGACGGGTTTTGACAATATACGGACTATTCTCGGCCATCGTTGATAAGACTTTTTCTTGTAGCGAGGGGATTGAGGGAAAACTACTTAATACCCTCTGCAATTGTTATCATTGCCATTGTGAGAATAGCATGATACTATAGCATTAGTCTTATCTGAGAAACATGTTAACAATTTGTAATAACACTATAATTGTGTGAACAGTCCTGAAGACTTCACATCAATTGCTTTGTGGTTAATTTAAAATGTTTTCTCACTCTTGTCTTTGTTGGATAATCTTTTAGGTTCTCGTAGGAAGAGAGTTTATTTTGGATGGGTGGAGTCTATAAATTTGTAATAACACTATAATTGTGTGAAGACTTCACATCAATTGCTTTGTGGTTAATTTAAAATGTTTTCTCACTCTTGTCTTTATTGGATAATCTTTTAGGTTTTCATCGGGAAGATAATTTATTTTGGATGAGTGAAGTCTATAAATAAAGCAATGAATAACCGCTCAGAGCTTGGTAGACCCACCTCAGGTACTTGTATGTTTTTGCAAATTGCAAATAACTCCTCGTTATGAAATCCCCAAACATCTTATCTCCACTTGTTGGGGTTTCTTGCCTAGATTTTTAACACCAACTCCAAGGTTTATGATTAATGAACGCAAGAGACGTTTATGAACCTCTTTACTAGTCTAGATTAATTAGGGTCAACACTTTGTGTTTAGACCTCTTGGAGAATCCTACATTTCTATCAAGAATGCAAATTATACTAGGTCATTTTGTTGTCGTAATTTCGGGAGCTATTGGATTATAAATGTGTTTTTATTTTATTTTAAATAAATTGCAAGAGGGTTGACAAAGCATGTTTGAAATCTTACCTCATTCCATTTTCAGGTAAAAGAAGGCTTAAGGATCTACTGCTTCAAAAGGATAACCGCTGTTGTGCTGATTGCAGTGCGCCAGATCCTAAATGGGCGTAAGTTGTTCTGTTATGATTCTAACAAATTATTATTTTTAATTATCTACACTCCCTTTGTAGTATTTTTTTTCTTTCAATGCTCATTTTAGTTTCAATTTCATTCTTGTTGGCTATTTAATGCTTTTTTGAGAAGCACCAGTTCTTCGGGAAGAAATTTCACAATTTAATACTTTTAACTGAAGGCACTCGATCCATTTCATTAATGGCAATTCTGCTAATTTCAATACAATCCTTGTACATCTTTGTCCGCAATTCATTTGATTGAACCCAAATAGCTTCACGTATTTCTCTCCATCTCTCTCCTCACATTCTTCTCTATCAACTTGTTTCTGCTATCATGGAACTCAGTCATGGCCCATATTTCTCCAGCCCATTTTTCTCTTAAATGTGTATCCCATTATCCCCTGCTTTTAAAATGTTCAACCCCAGACCTCAGTTATATAATTGTTTGGACTTTGGAGTGAAGTTGCAATTTACAGGTTTGTTTGCATTCAGATCTGTGCTTCTTAGAATTAAAGACGCAAGATCAAGTATAAGGAAGCAAAGATATTATTATGTAATGTGTACACAGTGCATGCTTGTTGTATATGCAACATAAACTTGATGTACCTAGAGTTGTGTGTGTGGGCGTGTGCGTGTGTGTTTGTACATATATGTAACTTAGGGAATGGTATGCAAGTGTGCGTACATATATGTAAAATAGTGAATGGTAAGGCAAGAACGGTATGCAAGATTGCAAGTGAACAGTTTACAGCAACTGCAAGGTGTTATGGACTTTAAGTACATAGATTCTCTTTGTTATCCTTCTGTGCTTGTAAAACTGCTAAATTTCTGCTTGTGTTGGGTCCTTTGCAAATACTCAACACACCCTTAGGCTTAAGATATCTGCTTTCCATTCTTTTGTCATTCTTAACCTTTTTTCCAAGAAGCATCCACTAGTACTAGTAGTATAGCAAATAAGGGTAAGAGGTGTGGTAATAATGGTTGTTATCACATGTGAACAAGGGTAAGTAAGGGATTTTGTGTATGAACAGTGAACACAGCCAAAAAGTGAAGAAAACATACCAATAAAGAAATGGTGCAATTAATATGCAAACTTTCAAGAAAAGAAAAGGGTGCAATTATAATAATAATAATAATAAAAAAAAAAAAAAAAAAAAGAGGAAGTAATTGTAATTATAAATGGCCAAATTGTGCATTAGCACATTTTAAGTGTTGTGAATATTAGGAAACGGAGGGAGTATATTCTCCTTGGACATAGTGGCTGAGTTTGGGTTATAGTGTTTTACTTTTATATTTCTTTCTTTTTAACGCATTTTCTTGTATGGTTAGTCAATACTCAATAGTGTTAAATGTATTCTCATTCACATGATCCTTTTGTAACATTTTTGCTTTTATCTAAATGGTTCTTATTTTAGTGTAACTATTTAATTTAAACATTAATGCTGGTCTTTTATTTATGAATGTTACATATTAGAATATCCTTGGCACAAGGTATAAACCTTGGGGATGGTGATTGGGATGTAACATATGCATACCATATGCATGACTATTACTGAGAAATATATATATGCTTGATTTAATTTTTATAATATTAAACGCATTCTAGTTCTTTTCGACAGCATGTCCACGTATATTAACTTGTTGCAATATCAAGTTGAAGAATTCTGCGTTTCTACACTTATAGTAACATATTAGTGATTTGTTTTTATTCTTTTCAGCTTGCTGATTTTATCATAGAATTGATTCTTCTTTTTTTCAGATCTGCAAATATCGGAGTTTTTATATGCTTAAAATGTTGTGGTGTGCATAGAAGCCTTGGAACTCATATATCAAAGGTACTTGCACAAGTACATTGTATTGATCATCTTAGTATGTTAGTAATTTTCCCAATTTCAGCAATTAGTAGATTTATTTTATACTTTCCCTGTTTTCTTTTATTTGCAACACACCTTCATAGCACACACTTTGAGGAAAAGATTAGGTAATACAAATGGACAAAATCCAATCCCTTTTTTTTTTTTTTTTTAATCTTCTCAATTGTAAATGTTTTCCTATTACTTCCTCCCATATCAATGGCGGTTTTTCAGGGTGCAACTGTTTTTTATTTGTTTTTATTTCAGGTTTTATCTGTGACATTAGATGAGTGGTCTGATGAAGACATTGATGCGATGGTTGAGGTTGGCGGAAATTCTGCAGCTAATGCAATATATGAGGCTTTTATTCCAGATGGATTCTCAAAGCCTGGACCTGATGCAAGTCATGATGATCGTATGAGATTCATTAGGTTTGTCGCCTGAATTCTCTTTCAAATAGCTGTTACCAGATCTAATATGCAGTATATAGACGAATGTCTCCCCTCTAAATTGCCTATCTCTAACGCTTTATTATGTCTCGCTCTACATATTATCCTTTATGCTCAAGTCGCAATATTTGGAGTAATTCAATACATTTAACATGACTGTATGACACTAACACTTTATGTTTAGCTATTTACTGTAAAGTGGCTGTTGAGGTTCAATGATTTTTTCATATAATTAGGCATAGCATTGGCTTTGGTGGAAACAGAGAACTTTGTATTTATTTATATACTTTGTCAATCGTCAATGTAGATCTAAGTATGAGCTTCAGGAATTCTTGAAACCTAGCTTGCGAATTCTTTCAATGTCTTCTGCAAAGACCTCGCTTCAGCCAAGCTTTTCCAAGAAGCTAATGAATAGTTTCCGAAGTTCTCAATCATCAAAAGTATCGGAAAGCTCTGTAAGTTTGTCCTTTTAGTTTCTTCTATTTGTATTCTTCTTGCAGCTGATTTTGATCTGTAATGTGAAGGGAAAAAAATTTATATATAATGTCCCAAAACAGAAACCAAAGCTATCAATTAGTGTTTCCCATGTTCTGAGGGGCTAGTATGGTAAACTATTTTTGTTAAGCTACTTACTGCCCTCAAGCTCCTTGTATCAATGCAGTTTTCCTGTCTTACTGTATTTTTTGTAAATTTTTCATCTTTTAATACCCATTAAGATGTTTGTAACGAGGATAGTTACTGGACCAACCTAGGTTTAGCTTTTGTGCTTGAATGCTCTTGTTGAACTCTGAAATAAGAGCATAGGACTAATACTTTTCTGATTAATTTCTTTTTAAGTTTATTGGTATTAATTGTCAAATTGATTTTTGATATGATTAAGAAACTTTTGTCATTACGTTGGTTATGTCTATAATGAAAGGATGTCTAACTAGTGCACACTTTTGATACATGAACTTGTTGAACAGGAAGGAATGGTAGAATTTATTGGAGTATTGAAGGTTAAAGTAGTAAAAGGGACAAATTTGGCCGTCAGAGACATGTTATCTAGTGATCCTTATGTTGTCCTTAATCTAGGGCAGCAGGTGAGTTACGCAAACTTAACATTTTGGTAATTATTTCAAGGCGCTGGAATAAAATCTCATAGGATATTCAGTTGTCAGTTACATCCTGTTTGGTTACTCCTTTCAGCTTTTTCGTGTTCATAGCAAATGACTATGTTACTGTATGGTTATCTATGTTTTCATTGACATGTTGCAACACCCCCCACCCTCATGCCCGCACATACATACGCACTGAAATTCTTTTTCTTAAATATTAAATGTGCTCATATTCCATTTCGAGGTTTTCACACAGTTTTTCTTTTTCTTTTTCCCTTAATAATATAAAATGTACCCGCATTCCATTTTGAGGTTTTTTATTTGCTAAAACTCCTTTCGCTTACATTATATCTCCCCCCCCCCCCCCCCAACTACAATTAAACCTTTGCACTCCACTCTCTCCAACTTTATCTAGTTATTTTATACGAGTTATATACACCAAACAGCACTGAACTTTGGCAAAAGTATCAGTTAGAGTACTGAACTTCAGTCTTTTTCAATTAGAGTACTCCAATGGTCACCGGAGGTAAAGAATCCGATATTAACCACCTGTAACCGGGTGCTTCCTATTGTACCCGGTTTTCATATTTAAAAAAAAAAATTAATTGATTTTTTTAATGATAAAAAAAAAAGCCCCCTTCCGTTCCTCTTTCCTCTCCCCAACTGAACTAGCCTCCACCCATACCCGTTCCCGTTCGCCGGAGCCATCCCACCCTCTTCCTCGCCGAACGGTCACATCCCCACCCATTTCCCGAATTCTCCTTACCTGCACTTCTCATCACCATAATTCACCTGCTGCTTCTCCAACCTTAACACACCTCAAACCCCGTAACAACCATGGCTGATTTGCACACTGCTTCTCCAACCTTCACACGCCTCATAAATTTGCCCGCATATCTCACAGCAGCCGCACCATGCATCCTCACACATTGATAATATTCCTCTCACCAACAATCGACAATTACACCCTGCCACGACCCCCAAACCGCCGCTACAGCAGCTCCTCTCCATCAGTCCCACCAAAGCACACAGCAGCCGCCATTTACAGCAATTTATGCCCCAAAGCAGCCCAAAATGCCTTTCCTTATCCAATTTTTACTGAATCATCAAATTAACAATTCGGTTTTTCAATTTTTAATCACTCAAATCAAACAAGAAATTGAATTCGTATAATCAAATTAATTGAATTGAAATTGTTCTTTGGTAGCAGAAAAATCAATTGGCAAAATTGAGGTGGATCGGAGTAAATTTCGTTTGAGAGTGTGAAAATCAGAAAATTTTGTTCTTTGGTTGCTGAAGGTTACTAAGTTTAGTACTCTACCAGAAGTACTCTAGTTGCAACATTCCAAAGTTCAGTACTCTAATTGAAACTTTGGCCAAAGTTCAGTACTATTTGGTGTATATAACTCTATTTTATACACCCAGGCACTTTTTATTCTTTTTTTTTTTTTTAATTTTTTTATTGCATCTGTCTTGCTTTTGATTAAGGTTTTGATTGATTGACTGATCTGTCTTGCTTTTATTCACCTTTTCTTACACCCTTATAACTACTCTAGGAACAAGTTAATGTGTTCATTAAAGCAAGCAGAGGGAAATATATAAAATATGATATTAGTTTTATTCCTCTATATTTTTTACATCAATGATACCCTAAACGTGGTACGTGGCCATGTTCCACGATCCAGTCTTGGAACCTGGTACTTTCACGTACCATTTCCTCGTCGATGGTGGCAAATTATATCGTGGCTCCGACTTTAGGATTATCATCTTTTAGATTTTAGATTACTACAATGATACTTGTTTTTGGTTACATTTTCAGATTATATGTTTAAGATGGTGATCATTAATGGGGGATGGTGAATAGTATTAAAATATGTTTTATTATTAATATTTGTTTATTTAAATTAAATGTGGGCAGCTACCATATGTATCCTTACTCTTTGTTATTGGAAGGTGGACCCTTATTATTCTTTAATTTGCTTAGTAAGTACTCTGTACTTATTTTCTCTAATCTATTTATTACAATGGTTTACAACTATATGTTATGTAGATATACTGATATATATATGGATACTTGGAGTATTTCCTTTTCTCTTGGTTCAAACCTAGCACAAACTACAATCTTATGATTAAACCAATGTCTTGGGTAATTTAGAGGCTGTGTTCCAACGTCCAAGTTCCTGTTCCCGTTTCAAGTTCTGAAACGTCTTGTATTTCGTGCAATGGTTGTCTACATAAATAAATCAATGTGTGGAGTCTTTTGCCCCTTGTTAAACCCAAGGATGCACGGGTACGCCAACCTCTTGACGTTTCCCGTACTGGGGACGTATTGGGGACGGGTACGGTACGGGTACGGCCCGGATACATTCCCAAGGCGTACCCTTGAAAAGTGGTACGGGAAGAAAATTTGGGGACGGCTGGGAGCAACTTCAGAGACGTTTCGGGGACAGATTACCTCCTTTTTCGACGTCCCCAATAGAAGCCCAACCCACTTTTTTTAAAAAAAATTACTTACCCGATTTTGATTTCTTGAAAACCCTAAAATTTGAAGAAGCCACCAACATTTTTTAGCACCTGCAGCGACACCAGTGACTGGTGAAGATCCCAGGCAGCCATTACTAAACCTTTGAGAGAGGAGAGGAAGAGGAAGGTTTTTTTTTTTAAAAAAAAAAAAAATTATTTAACTTTCTAATCTATTACATTTCAATTGGTATAAAATAATGATATAAAGTACTGTAGCTTACTGTACTAGTAGAAGTACAATGTGGAATTGGAAATAGTGAAGCATTGTCACGTGGAATAGGTAAAGTAGCTATAATTGTATTAAAAAAAAAAAGAAGAAGATAAATTAGCAGTAATTCTGTAAGTTTTTTTCACTCCCTTTTTTTTTTCTTTTTTCTTTTTAGTCTTACTTCACATCTATTACTATGACTCATTCAATAGAATTTAGGAGTTTTTTTTTTCTTTTTAAAAACATAGTATGGATTATTTTATAAACATCGTATGAATTTTAATATTTCTGTTTTTTTGCCGTACCCGTTTTTTGGAATTTTCATTTTGCCGTTTTCCGTCCCTGTATCCGTACCCGTTTTTGTACCCGTGTTCGTTTCAGTGCAACTTGGGTTAAAGCTAAAAGATTTTGGAGTTAAAATTCTGATTTGGACAATGTAGCTTGGAACATGGGATGTTCCAAAATTTGGTATGGAACAAAAACGTGGAAAACAACTTCTAAAGTACTCAGGAAGTTGGATTATTTTTAATGATTGTTATTCGTGCTAGACTTCAGGCTTGAACAATGAAAGACTCCTAGTTGTTTATACAAGTGTAAACCATTTTAATAATCCCTCGGTATTTTATAACTTGCTCCATTTATCCGAATATGGAGTTTTAGGATGAATAGTAGAAAGTATTATGATGAAAAGCAGAAGTGAGTATAAGTGGGGAGGAGGAGAGAAAATATGAAAAATATTAAAAAAAAATGATGATGAGATCACTAGTGGGAAGGAAAATAGTAAATTATTGTTAAAAGTTTACAAAAAAGGAAATAGAACAAATAATAAAATATGACCGCAAAAGTAAAGTGGGGCAAGTAATAAAATATGGAGGGAGTTAATAAATGAAAGAAATTTTTTTGGAAAAAAAAAAACGCTATAGGAGTAGTTCTTAAAATATACAAGGAAAAGAAGGGTCCACTTTCCAATAAATAAGAGGAAGGATATTTGGGTGGTTGTTTCCATTTAATTTGAATAATCAACTAATCATAAAAAATAATAAACATATTTTACTAAATGTAACACTATTCAGCTTCTTCTACCGTAGGCATAGGTTACCATCACCATCTGTCATTAGTGATCTACATATTCAAGATTTAACTGGAAAATGTAGCAAAAAAACTATATTAAGTATCATTCTAATCCTTAAGAGAAAATCTCAAAGTCAGACCAATGATATGGTTTGCCACCTTTCACTATCCAATATGTGAAACTTTGCGTACCGGTATGGGAAAGTACTGCAGGACAAATGACCCGGAGTGTGGCCACAGACCACGTTCTGGGTATCCCTGGTTTTTGACTATAATTGACTTTTGTCTTACTGGAGTATCTATGAACAAGGACCTTTTCTTTCAAATTTGTGGGGTTGACGCATGATTCTGTATGCATTCTGCCTCCCCCCCTCCCTCCTCCCCTCCCCGGTGGGATACCCTAAGGGTTGATTACTCTAGGGTGATATTTTTGGTGTGTGTCATACTTGCTTTTTCGGTTAGCATAGATTTATATAAACCAATGCTGTATAAACTTTCTTTTTTTTTTTTTTTTTTTTCCCAATGTTCAAATTCATTTACTGTCCCAGACTGTACAAACATCTGTTGTAAAGAGCAATCTGAATCCAATTTGGAACGAGGAACTTATGCTTTCTGTACCTCAACGATACGGATCTGTAAAACTGGTAATTTTTCCCTTTCTTTTCTCTTGACTCCATCAGGTGCTCTTATTTACTTTGCTATTTGTGCAATGTGCTTTTCCTGCTGGTTGCTTTTATCTATTCAGTGGCACAATTGTGTGAAACTTGCTTTTCATATGGATAACTGTGAAAAAAATTCTTGATGTTGGTTATTATTTATATTTCAAAGTATTTGATTATTATGGATTTAATTTAATTCCTTCAATTTTGTAGACACAGTAGTTTCCTAAAAAAATATTGAGCTAAATCAATAGTTCTCAGGTTTAGAAGTGAGACCAACTGCACTGTATTAGCTAAAAACTCTTATTTGCCCTTATTTGATCTTATTATTCAAAATAAATTGATTAAAATTTGTTGATAGCTTAGCTTAAATTTGTTTTGGGGGTCAATAAACAAAGTATTGAGGTCATATTTTAGAAATTTGAACTGTAATTAGTAGGGATAGTTCCAACTTGATATTTGGAACCTGTTAAACCGAATCATAAAATCTTGGAATCGGGTTTGGAACTTTCGGCTACACGATTATATATATAATTGTTAAAAATATTCGATATACTTGAGAAGGTTTATAAAGTGAAGAAAATAAATGTTTTATATTTTTAAGGAAATTTGTGGTAAACCACCGTAAAAAAATTTAAAAACCCACTTAATTTTAAATTTTTTTTTGTAATTTGTCACCACCAACAGAACAAATGACCAATGAATTGTTAGTAGTCAATGTTCATTTTCCTGTAGGAGGTGGTGAATTACAACAAAATGTTTTAATTGGGTGGTTTTTTATGACATGTTTTTTAAATGGTGGATTTTCACAAAAACAAAATTTCCTATTTTTAACTGTATGTGTAAATATTTTCTAATAAATATAATTTGATGTTCTATCTAGCATCATTTTTTATGTTTCTTAAAAATTGGATGCATATCGAATTTGAACCTTTTTTTTATTTGCACATGTAGTTCAACAAATACGTAGTACAAAACATATGCATATAAAGATCTTACTCCCTCCGTTTTTAAATATTTGCTCTATTTCTTCATGCGTGGAGTTTTAGGAAAAATTGGAGAAAGTAATAAAATATGGAGAAAATGGGGTAGGAGGAAAAATAAAAAATTGTAAAAACCAATAGTAGTTGAGAGAATTGGAGGAGAGAGAATATGAAATTAATAAAATATGATTTATGTTAGGTCCACCGTCCACTAGGTGAAAGAAATGAATTAAATGTTGTAAAAGTTTTACAAATAAGGAAATGGAGCAAGTATTCAAAAACGGCCGAAAAAGAAAAGTGGAGCAAGTATTTAAAAACAGAGGGAGTATATACTCCGTACATGAAAATTTTTAAATACTTTTTTTTTTTTAATTATTATATTATTATTTATTTATTTATTTTATTTTATAGATTTAAGGTTTCAATAATGCTCTTTCTTAAGCTGAACAGATACATTCAACAACCTTTGTATTTGGAATGCATGTATTACTGTAGTATTTTTGGATAATTGAATATCCAATCGGTTCATAACTTTATTATCTGGAACAATCCGGTTTATTTTTGTTGTTGGAACCACTAATTTCAATCCTGGGTACCTAAAATTTTTGCATGTGGATTTGAATTTATTTATTTTTCTTTATAAATCAATTTTCCCCTGATCCTATTTGGTTTTCTTATTTGGAATTGAGAAAAAATTCTGAAAAGTGATGATTAAAAATTGGAATCCATGCATATAGGGAAACAATAAATTTTCGAAATTTTACATTAAATAGTCTCATTTTTCAAAAGAACGAATACGAAAAGGAAAATGCTATACATAGCCCTTAGGGCTACATATAAGCATAAAACACTCTTTAAAATTGTTTAAATTTAGAAAATCATGACAAAAACACACTAATTACACTGATGTACACGTGTTTTTGTCATGAATTCCTAATTTTATACAATTTTCAAAAGTTTTTTTTAATGTTTATATATAGTCTCAAGGGTTATGTATATCATTACCCATAAGAAAAATAAAGGAAAAAAGGGGGACTGTAATAAATGTGATTATTGGGAAGAAAAAAATGATGATTAAAAATTGGAATCCATGCATAGGGAATTTAATTAGTGGAAAATTGTTTTAAAGTTGTACGGAAAATAGAATGAAGTAAATTTTTTTGGCACATTAGCTAAATCAATAGATGAAATTGATGGAAATTTTTTGATCATATAGGGAAAGATTTCATGTGGAAAGAATTTTTTAAACATTCAAATTGGGAAATAGGATTTAAGATAGTATTATCTCCGGTTTTTTTTAGTTGCAACTTTGGAGTATTATTTGAGAGATATAAAATATTCCAAAGTTGCAATTAAAAAAAATCGGAGGTAGTATTAAGGATGCCATGTGAATTTTTTTTTTCAATATGATTAACTAAGCAATGATTATTCTAAAACTCTATTCCCTAATATGAAAGGTATTTTGTGATAACATACAATGTTTGTGATACCATATGATAATTATATTGCAGCTGACATGGGCTATGACTGACTCGTGGATTAATAGTACATCAGTACTGCTACTGCCAAAGTGCCAAATAATTATTGATTTATGTGTCTGATGCATTCTGTGGTTGGTATTTTCGTTTCTGTCTTTCACTGCAGAAAGTGTTCGATCATGACACATTCTCGGCTGATGACATCATGGGTGAAGCTGAGATCGATATCCAGCCGTTGATAACCTCGGCGATGGCTTATGGAGACCCAGGAATGTTTGGTAATATGCAGATTGGGAAATGGTTGAAATCACATGATAATGCCCTTGTAGAAGACAGCATTATTAATATTGATGATGGTAAAGTTAAACAGGAGATTCAATTGAAGCTCCAGAACGTCGAATCTGGAGAGCTAGAATTAGAAGTGGAGTGGATGCCTCTTGAGCAATAATCAGTTAATATTAAACCCCAGAATGTAAATGATTGGGGAAAAGAAAAATCACATGAACTTCACAATATTTAGATGAAATAACCGCCATTGTAAGATTTCAGTTTTCTATCTTCTGTCCTTTGTGTTTAATTTGTTAATGATCTGTTTCATAATCACTGAAAGTTCTTAGTGTACTATTGGTTTTAAAACTACAGCTATTCATTGAGAGAGTTTTACTTTAAATTATTTTATTGATAATTTTTTCTAAGATATTGAAAGTTAATCATGAAATCGGTTGATGTGTTATTAAATAGGCCAACATCAGCGTTATACTTCCAAATAGCAATTGACTGGGTTCAAACACCTACGATGCACAAATCTTTATTAATAATTAAATTTAACATTACCTTCCCTCAATTCTAATCATTCTCATCTCATGGATCGTTGATTGTGTCAGTCGTTTTGTCGTATATGTTAACTTGTTCTCTTGCTAGATGAACATTACAGAGTATTCTTATACGTTGTATATTGATTTCTTAAATATGATCATAGTTCATCATTTTTTTGCTCGTAAAAGTTATTGGCACTTGGGATGATAATACTCATAATTTTGTACATTTATATGTGTGGGATTGATGTTGTATTAGTTTATATAGGAATGAATACTAGCATTGTTTTCCTTCTCTCCTTTCACTGATTCCGCCATTTTCACTTTATTTTCTCTTCTTAATCGCCATTTTTCACTTTCTCGTACTTTATCATATTTCATCGACATCTTCGTTTTGCTCATGTTCTCTATATTTTCGACTATATTTCGCCATTTTATGAAATATTTTTCAGTTCAATATCTTCTTAAACTAAAAAACAATGAGGTCGAAGAATGCTAATCAGTGGCCGGCTAAGAATGCTGAAAATTACAGCGATCAACTAGGAACATTAATAGCTAAATAAAATTTTACATCTACTCATTTCTTATGTTTTTCGATTTAAGTTTTTTCAGTATGTTTAAAGTCGCTATCACGGTTGGAGCATAGACAACAAAGGTATGAGTAGAGGTCAAATGCACACCGCTGAACCGGAGTGAAATTAAATGCATGGTTGCAGGTATTGTGTTTTTTCTATGTTTAACAAATTTTGAATTTTCATTATCTAACCTTGGGTTTAAATATATTGTTTTTGTAATAGATGATATGTTTTATGTATTTGATTAAATGACTTTTCGATTTATGAATTTGAAATTTTAAGCAAAAATCAGATTTATAATTTAGGTATTTTTTAAGTTTTCGATTAAACCTATTGTTTCAAATATGTTTTATTTTATTCAATCAGTCGTCCTATCGCGTGCAACAACTTTTTTTGTTTGTTTGTTTGTTTGCCTTAATTATAGTGAATTGCTATTTGCCACAATAGAATTACTCAAGCTATGGTATTAAATGACCTCCATGCCCCTTTTAATTTTGAAAATTACATACTCATCCAACCATCAGTAACTTTGACATACTACACTAAACTTGACCCTCCAAGCCATGGCTCCACCTTGACCATCAACTCCACCACATGTACCGCCACTAACCCTAACCATCCACCACGACGGGTCCACCTTGACAACTAGCCTGACCACCAATATTGTAGATTTACGACGGTTGACCGCCAACATTGTACTTTTCGACCACTAAAATGAGTCGACCTGGTCCGCGGTCATATCCGAGGCACTTGGTGGGGACAGCAAATCTTCGACGCCGTCAAGTCAGGTATATGTCGAACCTTTTTTTTTTTTAATTTTCCGATGTACTCGGTCGCATGTAATACGCGATCATACCATGGTATAGTCGCATGTAATCATATTACAGTCGCGTATTACATGCGACTACACCATGGTATAGTCGCGTATTACATGCGACTATACCATGATACAATCGTGTATTACAGGCGGTCCGCCGAATTGCCGGCGATTTCCATGCATTTTTCGGCAAACGAACCTACTTCCCACGCCGCGATTCTATTGTCGTCCACCAGCTGTTTTTTCCGATAGAATTTGTGCGATAGCTGGCTGATTCCGGCGGCTTTGCTTGGGTGGCTGATTTCGGATTAGGTGTTTTTCGGCGAAATTGGTGGTGCAGGTCGGAGGTTGTGTGCCTATGGTGTTTAGGGTTTATGGTGGTGGAGGGGCATGGTGGTGAGAAAATTGGATGTGGCCAAATATTAAATTTATAAGGGTAAAAAGGTCATTTAATACCGTGTCATAAAAATTCTATTGTGGCATTTAAATAGATGTAATTAATTATAACTTATTTTTGTTGTTGATTTGATATAAACTATATAGCTAAGTACATTTATCATTTTTATTATGATTAGTTTAGGGTAGACAAATAAATAGTTTGTATCCTTTGTATGTTTTTGTTGGTGTGTAGATAGCCACAAGGGCGGATGATGAGAATCGATCTTAGGATCTTTTGAAATCAGGAGAGAAGCTCTAACCACTAGAGCTATCCCTCACTATATATTATTAATTTTATACTTATATGTAGTTCAATGGATGACTATTTAAGCTTAATCAATAATAGTTTTGATCTATTGTATTCTAAACTCTACAATGGAAAGCTTGTATGAGATATTGTAATTTTTTATGTTTAATTTATGGATAACATGACATGTTTTTATTTACGCTTAATTGATTATTGTATTGTATTGATGATATAATATGATGTAGGAATTAAATATGGCATATTTGATAATTAGTTCTATTAATTGATTATCGTATTGGTCCCTCAATATGGACGTTAAATTCATGTTCATAGTGCTTGTTGTAAATGTTTATGTTATGAGTTTGAGATAATCTAGTATTTGTGTTTTACTGAGAAAATGTCTACCTATAGGTTTTTTTTTTTTTTTTTTATCTTTTTCACTAGGATTATAGGTACTCCTAACTCTTCAATAAGTCTTGTATTAGGCGGGCATACGTTAATTTTATTGTAAGACGATCAATTTAAAGCTAAGTTTAACAATTTTTGTGGCAACTTTAATCCTATTAAAGGTAACTTGTACTTGTAATGAGTATTTGTAATGAGTTTGAGTGTATTGTAGTATGTAATTTCTAATTGATACATACTATAAAGGGTGATGTGAATTATTTAATATATTAAGTGTTTTTTGGTTAAATTTATGTTATGCAAATAGAAGCATTTGTAGTATATAAAGGTAACTTTAAATACTTTTAGGGTAATTTTAACTCGTCTTATAATAAGTTAATAAAAGTCCGCCTTAACCAAAAATGTTTGTGAATTGTTACCCTGAATTTCTTTTTAAGTCTTCATCTATCTTCAATTTTTAATTTTTCTAACTATCTATTGTCATTCTTTAATACAAAATGTGCAGTAAAAATTGTTTTCTTAACTTTCTTTAATTCCGACATTTCCTCCTTTTTTTCCCATCCAAAGTTTCTTATCTTTTTCCCACTAAACCCCTTCCAGGTTGCTAACTCCTCACACTTTGCTTCAATGGTTATGCATAATTCATGAAACATCTTACTTTAGTAATTTAGGTAGTTGACATAAACGTCATTTTTTGTAAGTGGGATCTTAGTGATTTTTGACGGATTCACTCATAAAAGTAAAATGAACCACCTTGGTTGAGGAAAATCACCCCAATTAGTGATCACCAAAAATGTCTTGAAGAAGACAATTCAACTAATGCGTCCCAATTGACGACTTTTTTAGTGGGTCAAGGTATTTTTTGGAGTGAAACTGTAAAGGTTCACTGTATAATCTCACTTTGGGTTTAAAAACACTCAAGGGTAATTTTTGTAAGGTTTTAAGGGTTATATGTTTAGGCTTAATGGAATTGACCAAGTAAAACACGACACCTGTCAAGCCTTACTTCCAAATAAAAGGGAACAATAAACTATTTAATCATATCCGATTGTCAATTAATCCATCGGGTAATTATAATAGGATATAAGCTTATTTTTATGGAGATAGATAATTGTTACAACCTTATACAACTAAATAATTAATCTTAACCTCATGTTTGGAAATGAGGCCATAACCTTATATTAACTATCATTAATTATTAAAACAAACAAGCAAAGTTACGATTTATTCTTGTGTCGCGAAAGGGTTTGAAATAAGAAGGTTCACAAAATTATAAAATTTTTTAAAGTTTGTTAAAACTCTTATTTCTGAAGTCGTCTTAAAATAAAATTAAAGTCCTTAAGACATCACTTATTTCAAAAGTCATTTTTTTAAATAATATTAAAGATTTTTTTAAAACAACAACGTTTTGAATTAAAGTTTTTTAATAACTCTTATTTCTAAAGTCATCTTTAAAATAAGATTAAAGATTTTAAAACGTTTTTTTTAGAATTAAAGATTGTGAAAAACTCTTATTTCTAAAGTCATCTCTAGATAAAATTAAAGTTACTTAAAACTCTTAATAAGTAAAGTTCTATAAATATAAATACATGATATAGTGTAATATAGGTTCCATGACACCATTAGTTTCTTGAAAATAAATTAATACAATTTTTTTTTAAAAAAAAATTAAGAGAAAAACGTGTCTATTTCATCTCTTTGATAGCTTAAACTAAAAAAATCATAGAAAAATCGAAAAAATTATTGTGAGATACGGTTGGAAAGCTCTTGAAAAGTTCTATCACTTGAACTTAAGAAATAGAACTGCTTCTAGACGTAAGGGTTGTTTCATAGGCCATCTTTGGGACGTGGTAAGTAACTCTTCACTCTTGAACATCTTTTACATAAACTCTTAATTCCTTGGGTCTTTAAACTCACTTTAAGAAGGAAATTATTTTTAAAAAATATATTTTAGACAAACATATGAATGTATTAACCTTTCACATTTAAAATGCATTAGAAAGAGATGCAATGCAAAATGCAATTAACCCCCCCTCTTTGTAACCTATCACCTCACCAATAGGCTTGGCTTTCTAATTTGGAGTAATGAAAGATTTAGGGCTAATTTAGCACCTAATATCGTCATTATCCTTATTGGTATCATCACATGGAAACAAACACATTAGTTAGCATAATAATAATGAATAAGGAAATTAAGAAAGGAATAAAGATAATACCTTGTGCTAGATGTAGCAATTTTTTGGATAACCTCTTTTGTTTATCAAGGATGAAAAGATGATAACTCCTTAATTAAAATGCAATAAAAGAGACTAAGTGATATTTTTTTTGGAATTTTGAGATATTAAAAGAAATTAGTGCAAAGTAAAGCTAATGAACTTTTTTTTTTTTTGATTTTTGATTATAGAAAATAAACTTGAAAAATAAAACTAAATCTTAAGAAATAATTTTTTTTTTTTTTTTTTTTTTTTTTTTTTTTTTTTTTTTAATATAGAATAGGAATAATTAAATAATTAACTAATTTTTTAACAAAGATGAAAATAAAAACAATACTTGAACTTGAAATATTTTTTTTATAGGAATTGAAGATAATAACAATACTTAAATAAAAATAAAAATAAAAATAAAAATAAAAATAAAAATAAAAATAACAACTTAATTATATGATGCTTTTTATAAGCTAATAACTTAAAAATAAAGCTAAATTAGAGAGATTTTAACTAAAGCAAAATATTAGAGGAGAATTTTTTAGAGAGAGAATTTGTAGGAAATTTTTGGTGTCCTAAAATGAGAAAATTAGGGGGGTATTTATAGGAAAATAAGGGGGTTAATTTGTAAATAAAAAAAAGTAAATAAAATATAATTCAAGGATTATAAAGGTAAATATCAAGATTTTGGTAATAATGAGAATCTTGATATTAAAATTCTTTTGTTTTATATGTAACAAACTACATAATCTGTTTTGCATCACTTAAACTGATAACATAAAGAAAACCATCAGACTCTAATATTCATATAATAAAAAGGTTCTAAAATGCCATGGTATTACAAAAAAGAAAATATATAACCAAGTCATAAAATAACTCAAAAAATACTCACGTATGGCAGAGTGCTTAAATTTATTTAGTGACTATTATACTCACCAAGGTGCTAAAACGATACTTATAAAATAAATATCTCCCTAAAATGTCAGCTCTAAAAGTTACACAAAGACATTAGGTTGCAATACTAGTAGGATTGGACAAAATATTTTCAGAGCTTAAAAAAAAAAAAAAACCTTTGCCCTTATTAGACAGTACATATAAATTTACCCAAGAACTTTTGACAAAATCTTATACGTACGAGCATTACAAACAATGACCCTTACTAAAAAAAAAAAGGTAATGTAGATCATATAAAGTCATATAAAAATTGACGTGGTCAGAATTAAAAAAAACATACTATGTAAAACCATATAACAAAAAGTTGACATGGTTAAGAGTAATAATTATTAAGTTTTTAAGTCATACGACATAAAGTTAACATGGTCAAGAGTAATATATATCCCTCAACCAAATGATTTTTTTTTTTTTTTAAAAAAAAAAAAAAGAGTGTCAGAATGCAATGCCATGGATTTTCAAGGATGTATCAATAAAATGCATAGTGCAAATAAAATTTGCCGACCTCGCAACTTATTCTAACAGTAATAAAAAGTTTGTTATCACTGACAACCGTAACAAACTGAAGGATAAGCAATGCTACAGTCCACCATGGAGTGCAAAAATAAGAAACAACAAAAACATGATCCTAAATTTTAGCTGACATTGAATAAATAAAGCACGTATCATACTTCATCAATATTCTTATTCACTTCGCTGTTCCACTACTACTCCATGCGTACATATATCTTACAATCCGAATTATATTCAAAGAGCTAAAAAAAAAAAAAAAAAAAAAAAAAAAAAAAAACTGTGTTTCCTTATAAATTTCGGCCATTATCAACCTGTTTTATTCCTATCCACATATACGCTTCCTATCGATAAATGATTATTGATTCAATTGATCCGAATTGATATTTATCGGATCCAATGTTAATAGTTGGGGATAAAAAAAAGTAGCATTATTTCAGTCTGCGGTAAAAAAAAATAAAAAAAAATAAAAAATAAAAGGAGGTGCCTTGTGTACTGTGACATGTAGTACCTCTTTACGTGTGGGAATGTTCATCATTTTCCTACTTTGGTTGGACATGAGTCTTTAGAGTAGTGAACTTTATATGTAAGCTGGCCAAATAATAGAGTATTGCACAAATTGTAAAAATCACTAGATAAAATAAAAAAAGTAATCTAATAGTCTAAGTGAACATACCAATATACTTGCAATATTCTAAAGGGTTAAACAATGACATATTCTCCTGGCGAGACAAAAAAAATATTGTACTTTATACTATACGATTATTATACATACATGTATAAAATTACAGTATAAATTGCCTACTTTTTACTATAAAAAGAAAATTACCCTTATCCAAAATCTCCACTTACCACTTAATTCTTATCTTCTTCCATCTCCCTCCTTACCCGAAAAAACCAAACAAAAACCACCATTAATTTCGGCCACCATGTTTCAAGATAACCAAGAAGATCAGCCTGTCTTTACTTTTGAGGAAGACATGAGGATGATACGGGTGTACTTCATGTACATTGTGGGCTAGTGGTCCTCCTAATGGCTGCATTAGTTTACTTGCTAATTCACAAGTAAAGCCCGAAAATTACTTCGGTGGAGCAGGGTAAAAATGCATGTGGTGTTAGCTGTACTTCAATATTTTGTAATTTAGTAGCTTAGAAGTACAAATTGTAACATGTATTTTGCAAATTATGAATAAAAATCATTATTATTGCTCGTTTTCTTTGTTTTAAATAATAAAAAAAACATCATTAAGTTTATAAAAATATTTAGAAAAATGATAATAATTATTTACAAAAACAATAAAGATAATAATAGTAATAATTACAAAAGTAGGATTAAAATTTGGTGTCTACATGCCCTTGCCCCTATTTAGGTAAAAGTACCTTGGGCAATTTTTATGGCTTCCTAATGCTTAACTGTCCGACCATGTTGAGGTTGGACAGTTTGATTGACTTTACAGTCTCTGTGGCCGAGTTGTGTTGCTAAGGGATGCCCTTGCTATACACCTACTCGGCCACTCTGTAGCGTCTTTTAAAGGCCGAGCTGCTATGTTGCAAGCAACGTTGTTATTATTTTCATTCGGCATTTCTGCTTAAATAATCATAAATAAACGACATAAATTTAGATAACAATGTTCGACTTTTCATTAATTTTGTCAAAATTACATTATTGGGGCCGTACGGCTTTAATTATAGTGCTCGATCGTTTAGACCTAGTTGTATGTACAACTCTTTGAATAAGAACTAGATTTAAACATAATACTTTCTCAGATTGTCCGTATTCCAAGTACGAGGAATAGGACGACCATCTAAGGCTTCAAGACGGTATGTACCATCCCGCACTTCTTCTCTAATTCGGTATGGCCTTTCCCAGTTCAGAGTTAGCTTTCCGTCTTCATTAGCTCGGCCAACCGCTTCCATTTTTCTCAGAAACAGGTGCCCTATCTTTAGCGGCCGCTTAGACACCTTGCGATTGAATGCCCTCATCATTTTAAGATGATAAATTTCGTGCCTAAGTGCTGCATTGCCCCTGGCTTCTGGAAGAAAGTCTAGGGCAGTCTTCATGGCCTCCAAATTGGCCGATTAATTATATAGCATTACCCGGAGGGCAGGCTCGTACATCTCAATTGGGAGCACGACTTCAGCGCCGTAAACTAGAAAGAATGGGGTCTCTCCTGTTGAACTCTTGGCTGTTGTTCGAATGGACCATAACATATTAACCAACTCATCTGCCCAGAGGCCGCCTGCTTTCTTTAGCTTGTGCTTGATACTGTTGGAGATCAGCTTATTGTAAGCCTCAACTTGGCCGTTGGCTTGCGAGCATCCAACTGAGGCAAAACAGTGAGTGATGCCCTGGTCACTTAGCCAATTTTTGAGTTGGCGTATTTCAAATTGGGGTCCATTGTAGAACACCATTGACTGAGGCACACCATAGTGGACACATCTATCCATTTGATTCTTCGGATGGCCTCAGCTTCAACCCATTTGGTGAAGTAGTCTACTGCTACTAACACATACCGCCTCTGCCCTGACGTTGGAGTATATGGCCCCAAGATGTCCATGCCCCATTTTGCAAAGGGGAGCGGACTGCTTATGGCCGACAAGATATTTGTCAGGCGGTGAATAAGGGTGGCGAATCTCTGGCACTTATCACATTTTTTCACCATTTTCATGACGTCCGAATTTATTCTCGGCCAGGAGTACCCCAGGTGGGTAGCCTTTTCTGCTATGGCCCGTCCGCCTATGTGCGATCCGCATTGTCCCTGATGAAGGTCATCCAAACATCATGCCCCCTCTCTAGGGTGATGCACTTCAAATATGGCTTAACAAACGCTCTTTTGAATAATTCCCCATTCTTCATTTCGAACCTGGCCGCCCTCCTCTTCATCAACCAGCTCTCTTTGGGATCGTCTGGGAGTGTTCCACCCCTTAGATAGGAGACTACTCCGTCCATCCAAGTGGAGCTTCTGTTTATGATCTGCACAAGCTCGACTTCAATAATCCTTTTCTCTTTTACCTCCCAAAACACTGATCTGGGAGTATCACATGATGCCAAGGATACTAACTTGGAGAGCGCATCCGCTTGATGATTTTCCAAACGGGGAACTTGTTGCAGGGTGAAATGCTCTAGACCCTCAGCCTCATCTTTCACCATCTGAAGATATTTCATCATGGCCGACTCCCTGGCCTCATAGTCACCATTAACCTGACTGACTATCAGTTGGGAGTCCGAACTAGCATCAATTTTTGTTGCCCCGGCCGCCTTACACATTCTAAGGTCGACCAAAAGGGCTTCATACTCGACCTCGTTGTTAGAGGCTTGAAACTGACATCTCATAGCATATTCAAACTTATTTCCCTCAGGAGACTGACAAATGATACCAGCACCATATCCAGTCGCTGTAGCACTTCCATCCACAAAAACCACTCAAATTTGATCCCCTGCCAATTATAAGTCCGGCCGTGTCATTTCAGCTAGAAAATCAGCAAAGGCCTGCCCCTTGATTGTTTTCCTGGGCTCGAACGTGATATCAAAACCTCTTAATCCAAGGCCCATTTGAGCATTCGGCCACTAGCCTCCAATGTTGTGAACGACTTCTTCAGCTGTTGGTCCGTGTAGACCACTTTTGAATGAGAAAGGAAGTACGGCCTTAGATTTTTTGATGCCATGAACAATGCCAGCCCAAATTTTTCAATGGGTGGGTACCTCAGCTCGGCATTGAGCAGGACGTGACTTAAGAAATAGACGGGGATTTGATGGCCCTCCCTCTCAGCATGGAGGACGACACTTAAAAGTGATCTGAAATTGCAAGATACATGTATAGATTTTCGTCTTTAAGCGGACTGACGAGCCGAGGAAGTGTATGCAGATGATTTTTCAATTGTACGAAGGCTTCCTCGGCCTCTTCAGCCACTCGAACATGGCTTTTTTCTTGATTGTCTGAAAGAAATAACGACACTTATCCCTTGACCTTGATAGAAATCGGCCGAGTGCAGCTAGACAGCCGGTTAATCTTTGAACCTCTTTGATAGTTCTTAGCGATTTCATGTCTAACACTGCTTGGATTTTTTCAGGGTTAGCCTTAATGCACCGCTGATCAATTCGGAATTCGAGAAATTTACCGGACTCAACACCAAAAACACACTTCTTTGGATTTAACATCATCCTATGCCGCATGAGTTCGGTAAATGTTTCTCGAAGGTCATTCAGATGGTTGGCCGGCTGCTTTAATTTGACAATCATGTCATCAATGTACGCCTCCATATTCTGGCCAATCTGATCTCTAAAGACGGTGTTGACAAGATCTAAAATGTAGCAGGGGCATTCTTCAAGCCGAACGACATGGCTTTATATTAATCTAGCCCCTGCTCGGTCAGAAATGCTATTTTTTCTTGATCTTCTTCCCATAGAGGGATCTGGTGGAATCTGTAGTATGCGTCATTAAAGCTCATTAGGGCATGTCTGGTCGTTGAATTGACCAGCCGTTCGTTTTTAGGCAAGGAAAAGCTATACTTAGGACACGCCTTGTTGAGGTCAGTATAGTCCACGCACAATCTCCATGTTCCATTCGGCTTCTTCAAAAAAATTACATTCGCAACCCAATCAGGGTAGTAACATTGCCGAATGAAATCAGCATCCAGCAGCTTCTTTAATTCTGCTGCGGCCGCCAGATTTCTTTCTTCTCAGTGATTTTTCTTTTTCTATCGGACAGGCTTTTGCAGGGTTTTAGGTACTTTGATGTGGAATTTCACGAATCATATTCGTTTTTACCTAAACAGGATCTACAGGCATAACACATAAAGAATCACATAATACATACCTTTGACGCGTGATTTCCACAAGCAATTGACTGACAATCAGAGAGATAATAGAGCCCCAAGCGTTGCTCCTCTACTTAGTCCACGGGATTTGAATGAGCCGTCCACCAATAGAAGATTGGTCGAGTGAAGGAGGAAAACCACGATCACCACCTTTGCGGACAGCCGGCCACCACCACGAACCACCACCACCGTCCGGCGCACACCAAGGAGGACGGACGAGAGTGAGAGAGAGTTTGTAAGGGGTTGGCTTGTGTTTGCTAATTAGGGTTTGATCTATGATCACTGAATGTTATGTACAACCCTAGGCACCTAGTCTATTTATAATCATATTATAACTATACTAGGAAGCAAGCTCAATCCACCTAAACTCTTCCATATGGCCGGCCACCTAGAAGGAAAAAGGCCCATCATGGGCCTCTTCCTCTAATGCTCAATCTAGGCCGTTTGTGTGACCTTATAGAATCTGTTTAATTAGGCTTTAGGCTATTTTACTAGCCCAAAGATCGTAAGTACCTCTAGCTATGATAATACAACGACCCAAAAGAACGAACTTAATTATCTCCATAATTTGATCCATTATATATCTAGTAATTGCACTTGACGAAGACATAAATCCTTCAATCTCCCACTTGTCTGAGACAAGTGTGCAATATTCGAATTCCTTAAGTCAATGTGTGTCTATTTGATAATATGATTGCATCACATGTTGATATCATATTAATCTACAAATCTTTTCTTGAAATCTGAGTTAGAATTACAAAAAAAATGATTACTGAGTAATACATTTGAGCGCGGTCACGCATTCACTAAATTCTTCCTCTTCAAGGCACGATGACACATTCCTAATTAAATTGGTAGACTCAATCCAATCTTGTGGCAACCAAAGCTCCCACTCAATTCTTGAAGTAACCAGGAAACATCCTTTATAATCTCCATTTACGGATAGACGTTTGAATGTACCACAGTTAAATCAATCATTGAATGAAATCAATGTTCCACTCATGTCAAAAGAATCCACTAATATATTCGGAAGCTCTTTACTTGAACTTCAAAGTAGGTCAATAGTTCGATCATGCATCATCCATGCATATCCATGTGATTGACCGAGCATCACTATGCCCCTATAGCCCATGAAACTGCGCTATCCAATCAATCTTACATGCTAGTCCATTTATTGAAATCATTTATGTCCACTTTAATGATTTCGAACTAGGAACTTAAATAATGTATGAATTTTGTTCACCTGTGGGGTTTCATTCACTAGGTCATCAACCTGATGAGCCCATTAATTCATAATTATTTTGGACATTTTATTTAATTTCAAAAACCATAATTAAAGAAGGTTGAAACTTTGTTTCAATTTAAAAACATAATTCTGCAAGTTAATGTATTACTTATGTAATATGCTTTCTCAAAACATACAAAACTTAAATTACATAACTTGCTTCAATCCAAGAACCTTAATTTGACTCTCACACCTTGGTTATGGAAGGGGTTTAGTAGGTATAATTCACGAGACATTCTCATAAATATGAATTTTGCAACTTCTAAATTTTAATAATAATATTCATCTCCATACACTAAGAGCTTTCTTTCATCCTTTTACTAGGAATCAGAAATTTCTAATTGCATTCCAATGTTACATTGTATTTCGATTGAAATCTATCATCACTTGTTCTTAAAATATGTGAATCAAATAGACGAGTACAGTCCATGGCATGCATGATGCTTCTTTTCCAAAATGCACAAGGAGCATCACTCAAAACCATTATTTCATCAATCTTTCTCAATGCAATGAATCTTTAAGCAATGTGCCATGTCATATGGGATTGAAACTCTTTCAATATAATGTTGAACCTCATAAGAATCTTATCAATATAAGCTTCTTAACCAAACTAAAACATCCTTCGAGACCTATCTTAATAGATCTTGACTCCCAACTGCACTCATCTTCCTCTTCAAGGGTTTTCATACAAAATTCATTAACCATTACTTGACCCTTCAAGCAATGAATAATTGTTCTTTGTACTAGACCAAGAAGACTTCATAACTCCTACTAAACATCTTGTATACATAACATCTTCATTTTATGAGAGCATCAAACGAGTTGATTAACTCACAAAATTAAGAATACTAACTCCATGATGCTTTCTTTGATCCATAAATGAACCTCCCATACATCCTTAGGATTATTGGATTTTCAAAACTATTCTGATTGTATCATATACAAGTCTTCTTTCATGAACCATTTCAAGAGAGTGTTTTTGAAATCAATCTACCAAATCTCATAAGGTAGAAATCACTAAAATATCTTTAATAGATCTTAGCAACATGACTAATGTAAAGGTTTCATCGTAGTCATAGTCATACTATGAATTAGTTGAATCCTTTAACAAGTCTTTGATAAATTTGAAAACACTTTTCTTTCTTGTCTGTTTTGCTTATAATGGGTCTCACCCAATTAGGCAAATTAATCATGTGTCATACACTTGGTTACAGACTTAGAACCTATTTAAGATTTTCATGGTTTTTAAACCACTTGGATTTATAACTTGTCAAATCAT
Organism: Chenopodium album; assembly: GCF_948465745.1. Lineage (NCBI taxonomy): Eukaryota > Viridiplantae > Streptophyta > Magnoliopsida > Caryophyllales > Amaranthaceae > Chenopodium > Chenopodium album. The sequence goes on from NC_137847.1 coordinate 20,258,892, forward strand.
CTTTATTACTTGCATAATCATAATGTTCCAAAATCAATATTTTAAAACTCTTAGTCAATATGAAATCATATTTCTTTGGCTAAGTTTCACGTATGCTAGTCATCATTGTGGGTTTTTATGCAACAATTGAAACTTATACAACAACTTTGTTTAGTCTTCAATGAGAAACGACAATAGAGGATGTGCACTTGGAATGTACTACCTTCTACACATGGTTATTATCCCCATTACACTTAAAGAGACCACGCATTGTCATTTGTAACATGAGGTGAATCATGCTCATATTGTTTCTTTTATTCGATTATTTCTCGAATTTCTTCAAGATTTTCAAACATACTTTTCTTGAACTCTTTCAACACTTTCGAAATCTTTCGAGATTCATATACTCCCATTTTCCTTTTGAAGAGGCACATTTAGCATAGGGTGAACCAACCATGGTTTGAACCATGTTTGTTTGTTGCTTTTCTTGAACTCTTTTGAGATTTACACTACTCCCACTTGACCTTTTGGAATTGACATGTTTTCCATAAAGGCACCTACTTAAGCAACAAACATTTTGTGCTAAGTATGACTTGTGTAGTAGTACCCCGTGATTTATATAGGACTTGAACGTGCATTAAACGATTTAATACAACTTTCATTCCTTGCATTGTAGAAAGACTTTATAAGAACTTTTCTTATCCATATCACATATGAAGCCTTCTACATTTTGATTTGACATATGTAGTTTTGTTTAGTTTTGTAGCTTATCTTAAAAGTATATCCCTTGAATAATGGTTGGAAGATAGGTAATTTTCATCCATTATCAAAATATATCTTATATACATTGATAGTTCCTTTATAAACACTTCATAAGGTTTTCTATCGAAATTTGCTGTAAAACGATTTCACAACTCCTGGTTGTTTATCAAGGTTTTGGCTCAAATTCTCATTATTATGATCATTATCGCAATAAATTGAATATATGTTGCCAAGTAAATGTCTTGACTCAAACTTTCACAATTACAATCATATTGTAATGTAATCATTATCTTGTAAAGTTAATACTGAACTTCATACTGAGCCTTTTAAACTTTTCAAAATTTTCACACTGTAGCTTTAACTAAGCACAAGTGATCATATCACAAATGAAGTTTCATTGTCCGTCTCTAGCCTTTGAACCTTTAGTTTTCTTACATCGATATGTATTCGACCTTGAGTTCATATATATCATCATTTCTCTAAATGGTGACTTTGTCAAAATTTTCAAATTAGAATGAAGTTCACCTATATTAATAGATTCATAATCTTATGATATTGAAAGTCCATCCCTTTGGATCTTCCGCATGCAATGTTCATTTTTCATTTGAATTTATTGACATTTAAGAGATAGATTATATATATATATATAATTGGTTCATCTATATCTTCTATATAAATTTTTTAAACCTATTTAGCTTTTCAAAAGACATTGTGACTCAATAAAGCATAGAATAACATTTACTCCATGTTTTTTGAATCTTCAATGCTTATTCATTACTAATATTGAGTGGTATTTCGATAATGGAGAGACTAAATAACATTTACTTAATTCTAACCAATAACTAGGTAAGGTGAAAATAAGCTTCTACTTGTAAAATTGCAACTTTTGCTTCTAGACTTGTAGATTCTACTTGTGACAGTAGCAACATTTGCTTCTAAACTTGTAGATTTATTTCTCCCTTAACCATACTTCTTCATTTAGTTCAACCACATTCTCAATGAGAGTGAACTAAGCATGACATCACATGTCCAAGAAGTATACTTCTTTAATTGGAACATTTCCATTCTTTTACCTTCCAACTATATGAGGTAGTTTCTAATCATTTGGAATTGGTCATCTAATTGGAAACATTTGTTGTTCATAACAAATTTTAGCATGTAAGTAGTTCTAGGTTTGAGAAGTAGCAACTTGTTTGCACTTCTTGGTCTATAACTTCTCAATGCAATCCTCATATATTCTTAAAACCTTTCCATTTGAGCCACTTAGAACATTTCTCTTAGGTTTAAAATGATGATTTGCTTAACTTTTAAGCACTTTTCATGATTTTTCTAAGTCTATTCAATTATTATTCATATTAGAGTTTAATCAACTATTTAACTCTGTATGAAATGGATGAAGAATAATGTCATTTGATCAACTTTTGATCATAGATATTTCCAATCACTTTCTTATTTTCAATCATATTGAAGACAAGAGGTTTTATTGGATTTCTATACTTATCTTTTAAAGGATTTGCACCTCTCATCTCATTTTAACCCTTGAAACACTTTTCAAAATGAAGATGTGTTGGAATTCTAGTCAAAGTAAACCAACTTTAGACATATGACATGGGTTTCTAAAACTTTCCTTTTAGAACCATCTTAGCAAAATTGGAATATAGGTTTATGGATTATCTTTTAAACATTTGAGAACGTTTTTCAAATTTATTTTCAATCGAGGAGATTATATAAATAATAAAATTAGAACGAAATATGACTTATAAATAAACGCAAAATTCAATTATGTTTATCTTTGAAGTACCTAAATTAAAATTATAAGTTACTTCAACACTTTATTCACAATGTGTCCCAAATGAATTATGTGATTCCAAGATCCTTTATTCATGTAATAGTTGACCGGACTGAGGCCCTACCATCAAGCATTACATTTTCAAGGTGAGTAAACTCTTTACTGATTGCGTTTCCTGCAACTCTTGGTTGAATAATTAACCATCTCATGTTTAATTATTACCCTTTGCTTCAAGGTTCTAAACGCTTTAGGTAACCTTGTTGAGCATAACCAATTAAATGTGTAGAACGTGATCTACCCCAAATTACCCAAGATAACAAGTGACACTATGATGAGGCCGACCTACCACTCATGATCGAAGGATTGTTGGGTATCTAATTGGAAAAGCAATCTCAATATTACCGGGACTTAGATTTATTATGTTATGATTAATTTAGTGAACTCTAGCGCATCATCATTAACATCAATAACATCTAACATGCATAAAATACTGAATGCATAAAATACTAAATGCATAAATAAGACATAGCATGGCCCCTAATCCTAAGAAAACTAATAAAGTAAATGCTCCCACTTGAGCCTTCATGGATCTCATCCACCTTGCTCCTTTGGGCCTTTACTTCATGGGCTTCTTGGATTAACTGCAACCTGTAATTCTACTCTATTCTATTTACTACTTAAATAAAATAAATAAAATTACAAAAATACTTTATCGGTTCGTAGACCGTACTTTAGATTACAAAAATACTTCACGATACGAAGATCGTATTTAGCAATCTACTGGGCCATACTAGTCATTATATAGCAACATAATATCATATATTATAAAATTGCCACATAATAAATCACTCATCATGCTTTCCTAAACTACAACATCTTATTTTAATCTTAAAAGCTAAATCATATTTATCCTCAAAAATTATCCTAACAAAATTAGGAAATTCTATACTAATTACTAGCCAATCACAAAATTTAAATCAATTATATCTTAAAATAATTATGGGATAATCACATTATTTCAATCAATCTTTATCCTTTTGGAATATGCTCAAAATATCCTAACAAATCCTATCCAATATTAACCACTTTAATTATGGATAATCATCAAAATTAACAAATTTAGATATGGATAATATCAAATTTAACAACTTTTGAAAGATTTGATTTTATCCCAAATAAAAGATTTTATTTCAAAATAATTCTATTTTATCCCAAAATAAATCATATTTATCTTGAAATATTTTAAAATAAAAATAATCATTAATTGTTTTTTTTTTTAAAAAAAGGAGCTGAACCGTGGCTGAGCTAGCTGCCTAGCCAGGTGACTGCCGCTGCTGCAGCCAAGCTCACAGCCCAGCCGGAACAGCAGCCCTGCCACCAAGACCAGGCCAAAGCCCAACCTCAATAGCACCAGCTACCGCAGCCAGGCTGGAGCCCAGTCGCGCAACCAGGCAAAATGCCCAGCCACGCCACCAGCCACTGCCCTCACTACCCCTCTTTTCGACCACCTGGACAGCCGCCGTGGCCCATCTGACGGTGGTCCGACCACCCAGCCACAGCTGCCCCCTCTCAAAATTATCCCCTTTTTTTTTTGAGATTTAATTTAATTAAGGATTTTTTGACATTTACTACCACTAAAAGTGGCTGTCTTCAGATTCACTACCAGTTTTAAAAAAATTTTTACTTTACTACCATACAAAAGGGAGTTTGTTAAAATTACCTACCATTTAACTTTTTTCAACTAATCTGTCACTGTAGCCGTTAGTGGGGTCCACTCCAACGGCTACCTGGCAGCTCTCCTCCATTTAAGCTCCTCGATCTTTCCTCTTTGCTGTTCATGGTTCTGAATCTTTGATTCTGATATTTTAAAAAAAAAAAATTGCAAACAAACAATAACACAATTTGATTGAAGATTACAGTAGTGATTCGAGTGGGAAGTGGTAATTGGGTAATCTGGGTTGATTTGCGAAGGAAATTCTTGCGGAAAACGGGTAAGTTTGACGATCAGTTGGAAAAATTTTGCAATTAGATGTTCAATTAATTAGTAATTAGTGACTTATTTAGTAATTATTGATTATTTGCTGGCTAATTGGGGTATTTAATTTGGAGTAATTTGTAGTTAGATTAGTGAACAGAAATTAGGGTTCTTGAGGGAAATTAAATTGGGGGTTTTAGGTAAGGTGGGACAATCATGAAATTGAGTTTGGGGGCATGTTTTTTATAGCATTATTTGTTGTAGGCATTTATGATTTGTGTCAAATTGCAGGGAATTATGTCTTTAATTAGGTGTTCTCCCTCCAAAATCATGAAATGTGATTGTGGCATACCCATGGCTAGGCTCACCTCTTGGACAAGGGAGAATCCTAGCAGGAAGTTTTTGACTTGCAAGTTTTTTGACCCCAAAACAGAAACAAGGGGATGTAGGTGTTTTGAGTGGCTTGATGTAGAAGATGGGACTGAATGGCAAAAGGAGGTGATCAACCAGTTACTGTTGGACAAGAAACTTATGAAAGGGGAGATCAGCACACTCAAAGGTGAAGTGGAAGACTTAAGTGGACAAAGGAGGTGTTTGTTAACTGAAAATGACAATCTGAAATTGAAGTGCAGAGCTCTGAGTGAAGACAGGAAAAAATACAGGGGGGAAGGAAAGCAGATCAGTGTTGGGGTTGGGTTAGTTGTGATCATTGCCACTTGTTGTGTTGTGATCATGGTTGGAATTTTAGTGTTGCTTAAATAGGTTAGTTATGTAGGGTAGTATTTGGTAGTATGTAATTGTGTTCAAAGTATATGACACTTTGAAGTTGTAAGAAATTCTCAAGTTTTAATGAAATAACAAATTCTGTAGTTTGAATGAAATGCAATTGTCAGACAATCAAACATAATTTCATAGGCTTTGCAATGTTAAGAGTATGCCTTACAAAAACCAAGTACTGAGTCAAAATACTTAGTCATTACAGACAAGTACTTAAAAAAAAAAAAACCATTAAAGGACTTTATAATCCCTTAACAGAACTACTTAAAAATCCATGAACATAACAGCTACATCCATTACAGTCACATAACTTGACAAATTCAGACTACTTTCTTCTTTCCCTTTGCTTGCTTTTTTGGAACAGGTGTTGTTGCTGCAGTAGACACTTGTGACTGTTGGCTGCACACCACTTGACCTTGTTGCCGTCTCTGTTGCTCTTGAGGAAAGGTCCTGTTAGCTATACTCCAAGGACCAGCACCAGCTGCAGTCTGTGAAAAAAACCAACAAAAAAAAAACAAAGTATTAAGTAAGCTACCAAGTTGTGACAGATGATTATATGTGCTGAACAGAACAAATTCAGGCTTACATTTCTCAGAGCCCTCTCTGCCTTCTTCCTCCTCTGTTCTTGCAGCCATGGGGTGTTCTGTAAAGGTTTTGTGGAAGTCCTTGGCTCAGAAGTTGCTGCTGACATCATGGGTTCATTACCACAAGTCTTGGCATAATGACCAAGTTGCCCACACTTCTTGCACCTTTTCTGCACCTTCTGCTTTTTAGGCTGCTCATTCTTACTGTCCTGTGCTCTCTCTCCCTTCTCCAGCTTTCTCTTCTTTGACTTAGGCCTTCCAGGCATAACTCTAATTGGAGGTGGGAGTGGTTGCCTAAGGTCTGTCCTATCCCAGTGTCTTGGTCCAGGCATGGGCTTAATAGAATCCTCATAGGCTAATAGGTAGGTATCCCTGCTGTAATACCCATCAACATAATCATCTGGGTCAACTCTCTTGTCAAGTATACATGCAAAGGCATGCACACATGGAATCCCTGTCAACTCCCAATGGTAGCAAGAGCACTTCCTCAACCCTAGGTCAACTTGAACCTGATCACCATTCAGCTCTACCTCATACAAATCCCCCCTAGAAATTTGAACTATGCAATGTCTAGCAACTGGTTCCATTCTCCCAAACACCTTAGTGACATATGGCATATTCTTACAGTCTAGTTTTTGAACACCCTCCCATTTCTCACTGTTCCTCTTCATCATATACTTCCTTAACCATTCCATTTGAGTGAGTATGGGTTTATCCCTTGCATCCTTAATAACAGCATTGAATGTTTCACACAAATTGTTTAAAAGCATGTTGGATTTGCAAAAGTCTGAAAATGCATGCCTAGACCAATGTGTAGCTGGAATGTTTGCTAAATATTCATAGGCATCCTCTGACAGAAATTTTATACTCTCCATTGCAACCTCAAAATCAACCTAATTATTCCAATAAACAATGGCTTATTAAGCTACCATGACACATCCCATAGCACACAACCAAAATATAACCAATTTTGATAGTAAGATGCAAAATGTGAGTACAATAGGAACCTCAAACTCAAAAAAGGAACACAAATCAAACTTACCAATGTAGTAGCCCTAGCTGCACTCCAAAACAATTCTTTGAATGTAGAACCAGTAAATTGAAGCTTAAAATTTGCCCAGATGTGCCTAACACAGAATCTTTTCTCAGCTAAGGGCATGACTTGGTCAAATGCTTCCAGCAATCCCTATCAAATCAGCAACAACATACCAAAAAAAAAAAAATTAGAACTACTTCTAAGACAGAATAAACAAAATTAAATCAAAGGAAGGGTGAAGGGATCACCTTCTGTCTGTCTGACATGAATGTCAGTCCTAAGCCACCACTGCAATCCCCAATGTCTCTCTTCAAGCAGTCAAGAAACCAGGCCCAGGTGTCTTTGTTTTCTACTTCAACAGTAGCCCAAGCAATTGGGAATATCTGATTATTCCCATCTTTGCCCACAGCTACTAAGATCTGACCTGGGTAGGTCCCTTTCAAATGGCAGCCATCTAGACCAATGAGAGGCCTACAACCTCTATTGAATCCATTCTTCAAAGCAGCCAAGCACACATACATCCTCATGAATAGGGGAGGTTGAGGCCTATCCATTCCTTCACATACAACATATACTGAACTGTCAGGGTTAGACTTCAACAATGCATTGCTGTAATCCCACACCCTTGCATACTGCTCAGATGCAGATCCATAAATCATAAGCTTTGCCCTTGCCCTAGCTAACCAAGCTTGAGAATATCCAACTAGTATTCCTAAGTCACTCAACACCCTAGCCCTAAAACTTTTGATTTTCCAATTAGGATTACTTCTCCATTCCTCTACATACTTCTCTGCCAAGAACTCAGAGGTTACACATGCATTCATTTTGGACCTCATACACTTGTGTGTCAGTCTGAGTTCTTTAATTTGCCAAGCAGTACTCTGAAACAGCCTCCTAGCACCTACCTTGAACTCACATTTCTTCACTTCTTCACTGCATGTACATAATGGCAAGATGCTTCTCTTAGGGTTCCACTCACACTTACATCTTTTTCTGCAAAATGTTGTAATTCTTTCACCTCCATTGTGAAGGTAGTAAAATTCATACCTATTTTCAATGGCATGAATCCTCAATGCCTTTCTCAACACTTTGCTGCTGCTGAATTTCTGCTTACACTCAAGCACAATTGGTTTCTTAAAATCTATGTCTTCTCTGAACCAGGTGCACTGTTCTTCCTCTTCATCTGAGCCATTCAAGCTCCTGAGTTCATCAGAGTTACTGTCCTCTTCTTGTAACTGAAGATCCTTGTAGCCAATGTCACTCACAAGTTGCACCAGCTTTTTGCCCTCATCATTGTCCTCAAGACTTCTAACTACTTCTCCTAATATACCCTTTCTTGTTTGCCTAAACCAGTCAACATCTTCCTCTTCACTATTGCCCAATTCTTCCTCACCAGCCACCCAATCAATGTCTAGGTCACTCACATCTGATGAAGAAGAACCTGACCCTGATCCACACTCATCACTCTTAAACAACTGCCTCTTAGCCTTTGACAACCCTTTTCTGTTTTCCTCACCCTTTCCTTTCTCACTCACACCACACAAAGCTTCCCTATTTCCAGATTTATTGCTCAACCTGGGACTTCTCCTAACCACAGACTGACTAGGGTTTTTAGAAGGATTTTTAGCTTTTATTTTTGAGAGAGGCAAGTGAACAGAAGGCTGCTGCTGCTTTGCTTGGTTGGATTTTACAGGAACTGCAGATTTCACAAACCTAGGGCTCTTTCTAACAGCAGGGACAATCCTTAACTCTGGGCTGTGTTCAATTTCTGGTGGACATAAAGCTGTGGATAAGTCTAAGGGTTGAGAAGGGTTGGATTGGAACTGCTTAGAGTGGGATGGGTTGGACTGGAACTGCCTAGAGTGGGATGGGTTGTATTGTGATCCAGATTGACTAGAATTGGGTGGGTTTGAAATGTCCTGCTCCACTACACTAGCCCCAGACCTAGGGTGAAACCTGTCCCACTCCTCTACCCCCACTGTTTGAAATAGCTCTAGATACCCATCCCTGTGTTTGGCCTCTATGAATCCCCTAACATCATCCTCACTGTCAATCCTCCTTTTACCATCAGTCCATGTCTTTCCCTTCTCCTTATACCATATGCTGAAAATGTTAGGCACATCCCAACCCATCTGAACAAACCCTTGTACACATACATACCTCAAGTATGCTACATCAATAGAAGAGACAAGGACATCATGCTTCCAATAACTAAACCCAGCTTCATACACCCAATATTCTTTCCCTTTTCTTTGTTTTGCAACAAACCCCCCAAATAATCTAGCCTTAATATCCACATTTTCATCTTCACCTTCCATTATTATTCTACAATAAAAAGCAAATAAACAATCCATAAACAAACAACACATGCAATTAAAAATTAAGCTACACAGTAGCACAACAAGCCAATTGCGTACACATTCAGCATACCACATCAGTGTTTACTAACAAAACAGTATTTAATTGCATTATTATGATTAATTTAATAAGCAAAGCTCTGTAATCTAGGGTTTAGTACTGATTTTTTGCCTAAATTGCCCTATAATACATCAATTTATTTCAAATCAACCACCATTGTTGGACCACACTACTAGTACAAAAGGATTGCGCATACCTGTCAGCAGAATCTTCCACTTCCACTTCAGCAATGGTGACTTCGAAGAGCTTGACCCAGTTGGAACTTCTCTTCCACTCAAATGCTTCCACGCAAACCAAAACCCTAGCTTTGTGGATAAGTTAGTGAGAGAAAGCAAAGACAAACCGACAGAGAGAGAAAGAGAGAATCTTTGGCAATTTTGGGTAAAAAAAACCTTGAATGCGCGTGGTGAAAAATGGAGGTTCAGAGCATTCAATTGGAGGAGATGGAGAGAGAGAGAGAGTAGATACGGGGAGAGAGAAAGTTAAGTGGGGGTGGTAGTTACCTAAGGTGGGGCCCACACCTAACGGAATTGACAGAAAACGTTAAATGGTAGGTAATTTTAACAAACTCCCTTTTGTATGGTAGTAAAGTAAATTTTTTTTTAAAACTGGTAGTGAATCTGAAGACAGCCACTTTTAGTGGTAGTAAATGTCAAAAAATCCTTTAATTAAAAAACTTTTGTAAAATAAAATTAATTAGGTCTTTTGAATTAAAACATAACATTTATGCCTAATTCAATTTTGAAATTAAATTCATAATTCAATTTCAAATTTAGGGTTCTTCACAGAATTAATTCAAAATTTAATCTAACACTTAAATTAAATTATTGATCATACAAAAATCATATTTTATTTATCAAATCAATCCAATTAAATTTATGTAGCATAAAACTTCAAAAATTATCAAAATTAAGCAAAAAAAATCAAAATTTAGGGCTTTATTTAATCAAAATTTTCGAAAAACTAGGGCTTAATTTGGATTTTGCTAGGAAAAATTAAGCAATTTAAATCACATTTAAACAATTCCAAACCTATAAATCTCCATTTAAAATAAAGATTGAACCACAATTAAATTATTCTCCCTCTTAATTGAATTAAATTTGTGGACATCAAAGATTTATGATCAATATGCGCAAATGCAAGAGGCTAACTGATACCATTGTAGGGTTTTAGGTACTTTAATGCGGAATTTCACGAATCATATTCGTTTGCACCTAAATAGGATCTACAGGCATAACACATAAAGAATTACATAATACATACCTTTGACGCGTGATTTCCACTAGCGATTGACTGACAATCAGAGAGATAATCTAGCCCCAAGCGTTGCTCCTCCACTTAGTCCACGGGATTCGAATGAGCCGTCCACCAATACTAGATTGGTCGAGTAAAGGAGGAAAACCACGATCACCACCTTTGCGGACAATCGGCCACCACCACGAACCACCACCACCGTCCGGCGCACACCAAGGAGGACGGACGAGAGTGAGAGAGAGTTTGTGAGGGGTTGGCTTGTGTTTGCTAATTAGAGTTTGATTTATGATCACTGAATGTTATGTTCAACCTAAGGCACCTAGTCTATTTATAATCATATTATAACTAGACTAGGAAGCAAGCCCAATCCACCTAAACTCTTCCATATGGCCGGCCACCTAGAGGGAAAAGGCCCATCATGGGCCTCTTCCTCTAATGCTCAATCTAGGCCGTTTGTGTGACCTTATAGGATCCGTTTAATTAGGCTTTAGGCTATTTTACTAGCCCAAAGATCGTAAGTACCTCTAGCTATGATAATACGATGACCCAATAGAACGAACTTAATTATCTCCATAATTTGATCCATTATATGTCTAGTAATTGCACTTGACGAAGACATAAATCCTTCAGCTTTATCATTGGATTCAACGCCAACTTGTGGACGGCCATATTTGGATCTATGCCCGGCATCTCATGTACTTCAAATGCAAAAATGTCTTTGAATTCTCTCAACAGCTTTATCTGGTCATCTCCAAGCAAGCTTACAGCCATAGTACCCACCTTGACCGTCCGATCAGGCTGGTCCGGGTCGAGCACTATGTCTGTATGATTGCCCACTGGTTGTGGCCTTAACTCTTCTACCCGGCCGACGACGATTAGCTGCTATGCCTGCTCTTTTTTAATCGACCTGCGTGTCTGGCCGACCTACTGTGCTTGGAGTGACCCTTCATCCAAATTTGGCTCGGACGATCGCGGTATTCCTCTAGCTGTGAGCTTCACGACCAGTTGATTGCACTCTTTAGCCATGATTTGGTTACCATGGATGGTACCTATTTTTCCAACCGTCCGCTCAAACTTCATTAACATTAAGTGAGGTACGATTACTGCCTTGGCTGCTGTTAAATTTGGGCGGCCGAGGATGATGTTGTAGCCTGTAAGCTCTTTGACCACCAAGAAGCGGACGACCATGTTCCTTCCCTCTCCCTTCTTTCCAAATCGGACGGGAAATTAATTTGTCCGACCGGGTGAGTGATACTCCCACCAAATCCAACAAGTGGATGGGAGATATCCTGGAGGGCATCCTCTGGAAACTTCAAATTTTTCAGACAACCTAAGCTGATTTTGTCGGATGAGCTGCCAGTATCTACTAGCACCTGACTGACCTTCAATTTAGCAACTTTCATGATAAATACCATAGGGTCATTGTGAGGGACTTTTATCTCGCCTCGATTTGATTCATAGACCCTCACTTTTGGGAAGGGCTCGTCCTTCACCCCTTCAGCGTGCATCACTTATCCCAACTTCCAAGCGTCCTGCTTGATTCCCTTCATGGTCGGGCCGCCTACAACAAAGCCGCCTGATATTACGGCCACGAACCTTGAGTTAGTGCTGTTTTCATCATCTTTTTCTTGGTCATTCTTCTTCTTCTTGGATTTGTTATCTGTTGGAGTGTACGTGAATTTTGACTTCAGGACATACGAATTCAGCATGCCCTTCTCGGCCAATTTATCTAGCAATCTTTTTAAATTGTTTCATTCATTCGTGTAACGCCCCACGTCCTTGTGGTAATGACAGTACTTGTTTTTGTTGCGGTACTGGGCCGAGCCTCTAAGTGGTTAGGGCTTCTCGAACTCAATTTGTCTTTGATTTCCATCAGGATTGAGTATTAATCCTTGTTGAACTCATACTGTGGTTTGAACGTCTTGGCCTTCTTTAATTTTATCTGCTGGATGTCGGCCACCTAGACTTCCTTTCGCTTGTTATTTCCTTCTTTTTTTCTTCTCGGCCGAGTCTTGCTGAGAAGGTTGCTTCTTCTTAGCCCCCTTGGCCGGTTGTTCTGCTTTGGTGAGCGAACAAAAATCAGATGATTCGATGTAGGCTTCGGCCTCCCCCAGCACGCCTGCGTACGTCCGAACCTTTTTTCTGACTAAATCAAACTTAAAACCATTATGCCTTAATCCCTGGAGAAATTCAGAGTAGGTCATTTCATCCGACAGATTATGAATTTGGGCTTTTTCTTGGTTGAATCTCTGCACATACGAACACAATCCTTCATTTTTTCCCTGGACAATCGTTGCTAGGTTAAGGCTGGTCTTGTGAGGAGGTATTTTGTATGAAAGTTTTCCCACAAATAACAGACTGAGAGTAGTAAAGCGGTTGATGCACCCGGCCGGAAGGCTGTTAAACCAATATTGTGCCACGCCCTTCAGGGTGGCCGGGAAACATCAAGGTGACATGCTCTTCTAGGTTGCCCGTACCATCATAGGCACCCATAAGTACACTTTTCACCTTTGCTGGTTGAGGAGAGTTGAGAATTTCTTGAGAAAACGGAGGCGGCTTGTCACTAAGATTTAAAAGACGCATTTGCTAATCAATGGGCTGAGGTTGTGCAGCCGGTCCGACCAGGTACATAGCCTGGTCGAATGGCTGACCATAGTACCCGTACTTTCCAAAGACAGGGGGATTAGGCGGTAGAATTGCATTGAAATTTTGGGGCACTTGATACTGAAGCAGTTGAACTGGAATTTGAGTTGGAGTTGGAGTACGATGAGCTTGACTTCTACTGTTCCTGGCTGAGCTGGTATGCTTGGAGAGGGTGTTGTTTGTGAAATCATCCGGCATAGTTAGAGTGGAGGCTGTATCCAAATAAGCTATTCGTTCACGCTGTCTATGCTGAATGTACTCCCTCGCATCCTTCCAGCGTTGAGACGGCTCGACTGCCTCCTTATGAGGATGCCTGATCTGCCCCCCAGCCGACTGCGTTTTCTTGAGGAGCCTCGATATGTTCGTCCGTGGCACCCTCGGTGAACGTTCGTGTCGGCGGAAAGGAGTATTCTTGGCGTCCTCAGCATTGGTTACCTTGCTTTGAGCTTTCTTCTGAGTGCCCTCTCCTCCTCTTCTGGGCGGCGGCCTAGAAGAAGAAGGCATCTTGCTCTCAAGCTCTCTTCGGATCTTGCTCAAGGCGAGCTGGAGAGAACCAATAGTCACCGGAGGATCCTCGGCCTCATGGAATGAGGTGGTTAGAGGATCATTAGAGTTGATTGTTGCAATCAGATTCTTTACATGTCCGTCCTCACTAGGACCCAAACCAGTATTAGGTGTCTGACCATCTATTTCCATAACGGACGAGTGTCCCCACAGACGGCGCCAATGTTTCGGGTGCTTTTGTGATTTTCCCCTGGGACAATTGTCACACTCATCGGATAGACAACTTGGACACCTGCAAAACACGAATATCCCGTTGCTAGAATATTCGCCTGCAATGTTCAAGTTAGTAACCGGAAATCGAAAAAGCTAGATAGAGAAAGTAGAGAGAAGTTGAAGTTGTTTTAATGCTTTATTGAATGTTATGTCATAATCCTTCCCTCCCATTATAAATGATTAGGGTATTTTTTGAGGTGGGGAATTGTGCATTTTTAGGCTTGCTGCCCTAATATTCTGTAATCTGATTGGTGGCGCTGACAAGAGGAAATGTAGGTCGTTATCTACCTCTCCCTAGAGCCAAACTTAATTTGTAAACACTCGTCCAACCCTAATACAAGTATATGGTAAGTCAAGGGTCGAACCCAAAGGAATGAGTAGGAAAGATGCTATAGCCTATGTCAAGCTAATTCGAAGAATATAAATGGTTGTGGTTGGTAACTAAGATGTCAAAAAGCTAGACAAATCGAAGAATTCAATATGCTAAACACTAGGGATATTGGTTCCACATGCAAGCTCAATGATTATGCTACTTTATAGATCACTCAATCGATTCAACATCACAAGGGACAAACAATAGTTGCACTCAAAGGAATCTAAAAGCTATCTCCTATAAGCCAAGCTAGGATTCACTATGAATGGCTAACAAGGAACATCACAATCAAATTCAATCAATTAAAGCAATTCTCAAATCAAGGGTTCATGTCATTGAAATTTGCAATGCAATCTAGATTAATCTTATAGGTTGATCACTCCTAGTTTAATTAATCACATGCACAACTATGTCAACCAATTTAATTGCAACATTCAAATCAATTTAGCATCATCAACTAGAAAAAATCATCAATCAAGCATGCTTCCCGTTCTCCCTAGCAACTAATCTACTCACTAATCATGGTGAAATTAAGGAACAAAACAAATTCAATCAAATTCATATTCATTTAAAGCTTAATCAAAAGAAAATCAATTAATCAACAAATTCTAGAGCAAGGAATGTAATCTCAATCAAAATTCAAGAAATAAGAAAGAATTGCATTAAAAGTAAATTAAAGGAAAGAAATCTTACAAACTTTCATTGAATTGAAGAAGGAATTTTAAGATCAAATTGAAATCTAAGATCAAATTCAAGTACAAACAAGTAAGTCTTAAGCTTCTCTCTTTACTTTCTCTCTCTACTATTCCTGGAAAATTCTCTCTCTAGTACAAAAGTTAAGTCATCATAAAAAAAAAGAAAGTCAAAAGCTATAAATAGAAAAATCGAGCGAAGGGGGCTGCATAGGGCCGTGCGCATGCACAGACCAGCCGCGCGCGCGCACAGCTGGGTCTGCTCCCAGCACCCCTGTGTCGCGCGCGCGTACCTTGTGTGGTGCACGAGGCCTTGGCTCCTTCGCTTGCTTGATCAAACTCCGCGCTCCTGAGCATCCCCATCATCAGTGCACTCGACATGATGCCTGCGAACAAGGCAGTCCTAAAATGAGCAAATTGACTTGATTATTCACCTACAAAACACAAATAAAACAAAGAGAGAAAGCATAACAAAATAAAACTAAAACTAAAACTATGAATTATCAACTAAAAATGTGAAAAACTCGTAAAAACTAATCGAGAACCAAAGTGAATTGTAAAAATGGAAAATCAAATAAAACTAAGAGAATTATATGAAAATGATGAAAGAAAATAAAGAAAATGAATCTAAATCTTATTCTTTGAGCGCCATAAACGATGCTCAT
Organism: Chenopodium album; assembly: GCF_948465745.1. Classification (NCBI taxonomy): domain Eukaryota; kingdom Viridiplantae; phylum Streptophyta; class Magnoliopsida; order Caryophyllales; family Amaranthaceae; genus Chenopodium; species Chenopodium album. Next base: position 20,274,616 of record NC_137847.1, read on the forward strand.
CAGGCGCAATCAGGAGAGGACATGTGTCATAGGGGTCGTCGTTTTGCAGCTCTCTTAGGATTTGGGCCTCCTGATGTAAGGAGGCCCTCTTCTCTCTTTTTCAGGTGCTCTTTGTAGGGCTTGCATACGTGTCATCTTCCTATAGGGACACGTGTCACCCTTTGATTAGGCCACGTGTCACTATGAGATTGGTCCACGCTTTGGGGGTAATTTTTACCCTAAATACCTTGGATTATAAATGAAAGACCAAGATTAAAGCAAGCTAAGAAAAACATAAAGAAAGAACAAAGCCGCTTCAAAACAAGGGTCTTAGAGTGATCGTTATAAAGGGTTGGAGCGGTCGCTCCTCACAAATAGAGCAGTCGCTTCAAATCTTCTGCCAAAAATCCTGTTTCTGAATGGAGCGGCTGCTCCAAAAGGAAGAGAGTTGGCTCGAAACAGTGGAGTGGTCGCTCCAGCGGTTCTGCTTGGATAACTCAATTTCAAACACTCATAACTTCTTCATTTCTCAATCAAATTGGGCATGTGACAAGTCGTTGGAAATCTCTTGGACTCTATTTTCACCCCAATTTGAACCACTTAAAATTTCTTGTAACGAAGAAGATATGGCTGAATGAAGTAGTTGCATCATAAATTGAAAAGTTTCTTTCTTGGCTAACACATGGAATCCTTGCAGCTTTATTCTAAGCAAACAAAACTTACTCAACTTTGATGATAGTCAACCTCGAGAGGTGAGCACCAAGGAGTTTAGCACGACTATGTGTCACAACACGTGGCACTTCTTCAACTTCCTCCTTCAAGTTCCATGCACCCGCATCAAACCCCTCCCCTTCAAAAGTAATTGCCCTCAATTCCGAATCATTATCACTAACATCTTCCTCAATAGAAAAGGAGCAAGATCACCAACATCAAAGGTAGCATGTACTCCAAAGTCTCTTAGAAGTTTGAGCTTGTAAGCATTAGATCCTACCCTTTCCGCAACTTCAAATGGGCCTTCGGATCTTGGCATGAGCTTGTTCTTTCTCTTAGCCGGAAATCTTTCCTTCTGAAGAAAGAGCCACACAAGATCTCCTACATTGAATTCCCTTGGCTTCTTCAATTTGTTGACAACTCTTGCCTTATAACTCTTATTTGCTTTCTCAATCCTCTTCTTGACATCTTCATGAAGCTTTTTCATCGTTTCAAATCTATCTTTTGCCTCAAAACTAAACTCCTCTTGAGGAATACTAGGCAAAAAGTCAAATGGTAAGCGAGGATTGAAGTCATACACTACTTCAAATGGTGTTTTCCCGGTAGCTATGCAATGAGAGTGGTTGTAAGCAAATTCAACTCGAGGATGTTTAAGATCCCAATCTTTCATGTGTTTGCTAATGATAGCTTGGAGAACGGTGGACATGGTACGATTAGTCACCTTCGTTTTCCTATCGGTTTGAGGGTGACTAGAAGTACTAAACAAGAGCTTGGTTCCTACTAACTTCCACAAGGTCTTCCAAAATTATCTCAAGAACATAGGATCTCGATCCGACACAATGCTTTTTGGAATGCCATGAAGCTTCAACATTTCTCTAAAGAACAAGGTAGCCACATGAGAAGCATCATCGGTCTTGTGACAAGAAATGAAATGAGCTTCTAAAACGATCCACCATAACAAACACAGATTCATTTTCCCTTGGAGTGCGAGGGAGAGCAACCACAAAATCCAGACTAAGATCATCCCATGGGTGACTAGGAACTGGAAGAGGAGAGTGGAGTCCCTCATGGAATTGACTCTTAGCCTTATGACAAGCCCCACAACGAGCTATTACATCTTGCACATAACTAAACATTTTAGGACTATAAAAATGTTCCCGAAGGCCAGATATCATAAGGTTTTGCATCCCCAAAGTCTCCGGCAAGGCCTCCTTGATGAGCTTCTTTCACAAGTAACTTTCGATGAAAACATTTTGGAACACAAACCTTATTTCCCTTGAAAAGGAAATCTTCTTGTATCATGAAAGAACCATTGGTCCCATCCTCACACTTCTTCATTAACTTACCAAATTCTCATCATCACCATACAACTCTTTGAGCAACTCAAACCTCAAAAACTTCGCATCAAGAATAGTGATCATATAATGCCTCCTAGAAAGAGCATCGGCCACAACACTGCTCTTCCATTCTTTGTACTTAGAAGAGAAAGTGAAATATTGGAGAAATTCAACCCATTTGGCATGTCTTGCATTGAGTTTATGAGAGCCATTGATGTACTTGAGAGATTCATGATCGATTGTTGTACAAATGGTCTATGCCTCAAGTAATGTGACTGTAGATACTTGATTGTGTCTCCCCAAAAACCAAACCCATTGATGAGTACCTTTCATGTCATTGAATATTGAGCAAGGTGAAATGTGAAGAGTCTCGTGAATTCTTCTGTTTTCTAAAATGTTTTTAATAAAATATTTCTCTCTGTTTTCAAAAATATTTCATTTCGTATCCTATTTAAAAAAAACGTCCAATCCACTTTAGTATAGTCCATAATCAGGGTCCAATATTTGTGTAGTTGGATGGGTCTTGAAATGACCTTTCCAAGGATATATTATAAGCCTAATTCCGAGTTATAACAAGGAAGTTATGGTCAAAATACTAAATTGGGCCTAAAATGAGTTTTATGTGCGACCCAATGATCATGTGGAGGGTCCCTTAATCTTAATTATATTACTAAACCAATTAGGATTAATTATAAGCTTCTATAAGTTTCTAAAAGAACTTAATTATCCTTTTAAAAAAAAGATAAGATTAAAGAATTTGAAATTGAATAAAACTCCTCTTTTTGAAAGTCCTAATTCTATTCGAAATAAAAAACGTTCAAAGATGATCAAATATTATTTTTGTACCTCATAGATTTTATCCAAATCTTAAATGGTTGGATAGCTCTTAAATTATCTTTCTAATTATATATTATAATATTAATTCCGAGCTATAACGAAAAAGATATGAAAGAAATACCAAACTCTATCCAAAACTAACACCCTTCCACTATTTCGGCCATATATTTTATTTCACGAAATATTTTAATCTGATTTTGATTGGTATGGAAAGTAGACTTGAACAACTTTTTAACGACATATTATATTACTTATTTCGACTTGTGGATCAAAAGATATGATAAAAACAAAATCCATAAAAAAAAATCTATTTTCATCGCGCTGCGATGGTTCTATCGCGCTGCGATACTTTTTATCTTGCTGCGTCAAAAGGAATTTTCTTCCAATTTGAATTCTAAATCTTTTCTAATCGTTTTTGGTCATTTTTTTTCTTCTATAAATAGGATCGTATTTCCCCGTTTTTAATCAACAATCAATCAATAACCGTCTTTCTATTCTACTCTCTCAAAAAGCTAGAAGGTTATTCTTTCTCCCCTCTTTCTAAGCCTCCCCTTTTCAAAATACAACATACGTCCATCACGATACTTGGATACACATAGCCAAGATCGAAGTTGCCTTCGCCCTAGACGTAAAAGGTTGATAATTTCTGAGGGTTTGGTCCCAAAGCCCTATTTCAATTATTTAAATTAATTGTTTGATTTAATACTTTCATTGAAGTTACTAACGCGTGTATTTTTTTGATAGAGAGAGATACGAGGCATCAAAGTAAGTAATTTAATTATTTAATTATTATTTTTATGTAGAAATCATGTTTAGAATATTTTATTAATTCCTAGTATCATATTAGGATGCTTTTATTGCTTTCTAATATCATGTTTAGGGAATCAACTAATATTTCTAATATCATGTATCTTTCTAGTATCATGTTAGGGATAAAACCTTGATCTTTATTTCTAAGTGGCATGCATGGATTTGTTATTAATCATGTTACTATAATGCCTAGGATCTTGCTAACATCATTAAGCTTTGATAAGATTGATTATTATGATGATGATTTGTTATAACAATATTATTATGTTGCTTGATAATGTTATTGCTTGATCACGCCCTCTCTTTCATGTTTAAAGGTAATTTGTACTTGAAATCACGTTTAATAAGATAATTAATAATTTTATTTAGGCTAATATGATTTTAAATCAAGTGATTGCCAATAATAGATTTATTTGTGCATTAATATTCAACCCACATTGATTAAACATGTTTAGGATTAATATATTGATTGCATGTTAGTCAGAAAGTGCACATGAATGTGAGAAGAATAAAGTAGAGGCCTATTTAGGGCAGGTTCAATCTCTTTTAGGTTGGATTTGTACCTTCATCCTTGAATATTCAGTCATGGTTCTTGACCACCATGGAGTTAGCGATCTCATGGATCATAAAGGGGTGTAACCTTCACCCTGTGAACGGTTTACAAGTTCCTAAAACTTGTTGGCGACTCTTTTGCTCTAGCTTCCTTCCCTTTGGATGCCACCATACTTAAGTGTATGATCACAGTGGGGGTCAAGTGTGGGATGCTTGAAATATTCCCTACAGTGACCAATGATCAAGATACCTCACAATGGCATAGAAATCCTTGTCATAGGTACTATATCTCGTTCTATGCCCCACCAAGCTTCTCACTAAAATAAGCAACCGGCATCCCTCCTTGAACTAGTACCGCCCCAACTCCAACTCCACTAGCATCACATTCAACCTCAAAGGATTGATCAAAATTTGGAAGAGCCAAGATTAGAGCTTCACACAATTTCTTTTTGAGAGTCTCAAAGGCCTTTTGAGCTGCCGGTGTCCACTCAAAAGTTCCCTTCTTCATACATTCGGTAACCGGGCCAAAATAGTGCTAAAATTCTTCACAATTCCTCGATAGAAAGAAGGTAGGCCATGGAAACTCCTAACTTGGGTGAGAGTGGTCGAAGTAGTCCAAGATTTACTGGCTTCCACTTTACTAGGGTCCATTGAGATCCCTACATTAGAAATCACAAAGCCAAGAAAAACAACACTATCCACCATAAAAGTACATTTTTCTAACTTGGCAAAAAGCCTCCTACTTCTCAATGTTTCAAATACTTTCTTCACATGTTCAACATGATAAAGTTCACATTTTCTATAAATAAGTATATCATCAAAATAAATAACAACAAATCTACTAATGAAGGGGCGAAGTACCTCATTCATTAGTCTCATGAAAGTACTAGGAGCATTTGAGAGTCCAAATGGCACTACAAGCCACTCATACAAGCCTTGCTTTGTCTTAAAAGCCGTTTTCCATTCATCTCCTTCACGCATGCGAATTTGGTGGTACCCCTTCCTCAAGTCAATATTTGAAAACACCTTGGAACCATGAAATTAATCAAGCATATCATCAAGTCGGGGAATAGGAAACAAATACTTGACGGTAATATTGTTGATGGCCCTACTATCAACACACATCCTCCATGTACCATCCCCTTTTGGAATCAAAAGAGCCGGAACCGAACAAGGGCTAAGGGATTCCCTCACAAAGCCTCTTTCCATCAACTCATCAACTTGTCTTTGTAGTTCTCTTACCTCATCGGGCGTACATCTATAAGCCAGTCTATTAGGAAGTTGTGATCCCTGAATAAGATCAATTTGATGCTCAATTCCTCTAATAGGTGGCAAACCGGGTGGGAGATCATTGGGGAAAACATCTTGGTATTCAACTAACACTTCCTTGACAAGGGGATGGATTGGGTTCTCTCGCTCACTCTCTTGTGTTTCCCTAAGAAGAAAAACAAAGACAATTTGCCCTTGATTTATCTCCTTTCCCATCTCATTATCCCCAATGAGAAGGATCTCTGTGATTGTGTTTCCTATACCCAAGGGTTCTTTTTGTTGAATTGTGAGGGACAAGGGGTTAAGTACAATCTTCTTCTTATCCATCATGAATGAATAAGTGTTTTTTCTTACATCATGCAATACACTTCTATCAAATTTCCAAGGCCTTCCAAGTAAAAATGACAAGCATCCATAGGCAACACATCACAAAGCACCTCATCCTTATACAATTTTCCAATTGAAACAGAAAGAAGAGTTTATTTTGTTACCTTCACCTCATTGTGATTGTTAAGCCATTGAATCTTATAGGGAGTATGATGATCGGTAGTGTCAAGATTGAGCTTGTTCACTAGTGTTGTTGACACCACATTAGTGCAAGAGCCACTATCAATGATAAAGTTGCTAACTCGATCTTTGATGGTGCAACGAGTTTGAAAAATGCTCTCCTTTTTCTCTTCCGCCAAAGGAGTGGAAATGGAGTGTAGTGCCCTTCTAACAACAAGGATTTGGCCCTCATTGGCTTCTACTAAAACCTCATCCTCCTCATCATATATAGGGTCCTCAAAATCCTTTCTCTTATATTCGTATTCATCATCATCATCCATTTCACGAATCATCATAGCTCTACAGTTAGGACACTCATTAGAAAAATTTTCATAGCCTCACTTGTAGAAAACCTCCCTATTGCTCATCTTGTTTTGGTCATCCTTGCTAGAAGAATGCATGGGAGCCTTGCCTTTGTCATCCTTGGCAATGGGCTTGCTTGTCTCACCATTCGAAGCAAAAGGATTCTTGAAGGTAGGTTTAGAATATCCACTAGCACTACTTATCTTGTCATACTTCTCAAACTTCAAAGCCTTTTGCACAACATGATCAAAACTTCCATGGGCATGAACATCAACCTTTTGCCCAAGCTTTCTCTCAAGATCACCAATGCACCTAGCAATCTTATGCTATGGGGCTTCTTCAATTCCACTCAAAATAGAGAGCTTTTTAAACTCCCTAGTATACTTCTCTACCGACATAGCACCTTGCTTAAGAGCATTCAATTTAAGATAAGCATCTTACAAATAATCTCTAGGCACAAAAGCTCTATTCATAAGTTTCTTCAATTTTTCCCAAGAAGTGATTTTTGATTTTCCATATTTCCTCCTATGATTCTGTAAGTTCTCATACCACAAAAAAGCATGTTTTTTAAGTTTTAGGATGGCTAATTTGCAACGTTTTTCATCATTATAAACCTTATACTCAAACATATTCTCCATACTTCTAACCCAATCAAGAATTCATTTGTATCAAGATTACCTTCAAAATCCAGAAATTCCAACTTGATGTCTCAGTCACGATTGTCCTCATGGTGTCGGTAGTGGTGTTCCCTTATCCGGTGAGGAGAGTGAGAAACATCTTCTCCACTTGGAATTCTCCTTCTTCTAGGGCTTCTTCTATTCTCCAAGATTTCAAGAAGCCTATAAAACTTTCTTTCTAGAGAATTCAATATGGAGTGCTCATTGTAACCTTCATCATCTTCATAAAAGTAGCTATCATCCATGTTTTAAGATAGAAAATTTGTATTTTGTGGGGAAAAAGATAAGATCTTTTGAGAAGGGGAAAGAGAGATTCAAAATGTAGGATCTTTTTAGCCTAATAACATGGCTATGATACAAAATTGTTATGAAATAACTAAGAAAAGCAAGAAAAAGGGGGAAAAATCAACCAATCAACAACAATTTTAAATCAACAAAACAAGAAAAACCTATCCCAACAATCACCAAGATCTATGAAATAGGGGTTCTTAATGAAAGCTAACACAAAGTAAAACTAGGATTAAGGTGTAACCATAAGTATTACAAAGTAGAAATCACAAAGAAAGAAAATAATCACAAAGATTATGGGTAGAGAGAGAAAATCTCATGAGATTCAAAGTGTAGGCGTCATTTGAAGTGCGCCTATATTAAGCATGTGTGAATATGCTTGGCACTCATAGGAAGTAGGAATCGACATATACGATTAGGGACAACAATTAGGGACAAAGAAAGTAGGGAGCCGCCAACTAGTTTTTAAGGAACTTGTAAACTGTTCATGGATCATAAAAGGCAACCACGAATAAAGGGACAACGATTGGCAACAACTATTGACCCGTGAAGGTTACACCCCATTCATAATCTTTGAGATTACTAACTTCATATGGTTCGGAACCACGGAAGGAGGATTGGGGATGATGGTACGAAGTGAGTCATGGAGTCACATTCGCTTGTATTGGCCTCTACTCGATTCTTATAGCGAAAAGTGATTCCCGCGATCTCAAAGGCATGCAAACAAAGATTCAGTTTGCTCCAAACTATTATTATGCTTAATTAGTTGAACATTAATGCAACATATAATTCTAAAATATTAGTGATCACTTCAATTAACAACAAGATTAAAAAGGTACTTAAACTGGTCGTCCAAATTATCTTATTAGGCATGATTTCAATTACATATTCCCTTTAACATGCAATATGGTGATCAATGAATATAATAAAGTCAACAATAATATTGGAAGCAATTCAACAATAAATCCAACAATTAATATATGACAAACATAATAAAAATCGTTAGAATAATAATAGAAACAAAAGGAACATAATTCCTTACTTTAATTTTGTTTGCTTGCAACTCCAAAATAATAAATGCGTTAGGAAGTAAATTGATAAAATGATAATTGAAATTAAATTAAATAAAGTTGATTTGGGGCCAAACCCTCAAACAGTTCTACCTTTCACCCCTTGGTTTAAGGGTGGAACCTCGGGTAAAGTATGGACTCCTTGGAGTGCTTAGGGGAAATATTATATTGTGAGAGAATAGGGTAGGCTAGTGTTTAGGCTAGAGCATAGAAGAGAGAATAAAGAGTTATTTGATGCCCCGAACTGCAAAAAGGAGGAGGGTATTTATAGAAGAAATGACTAGGGGATCACACGAAACCCTAGAAAAGATAAGAGCCATGGAAAAATCCTAATTGGGAACCGTGACATGGTGTGTGTACCGCGACACGGTACTGGGCACCGTATTACGGTATTGTCGACCGTGGAGCGACACAGAGTGCCGTGTTGCGGTGCACAATTCGGTCCAAAAAACGTCCTAATTCATAAAGCGCGTAAAGTGTTGTACGCGGAGAGCACGTAGAAATATCCCGTGTCACGGTATGTGCACCGTGACATGGCACTGATCCATCGTGGCACAGTATAGCATAACGTGTCGTGGTGTACGGCTTTTCCAGAAATGCGTACAAATTCAGTTTTAACCTAATTAAGCTCGGTATTCTTAAGTGTCGTTTTAGAGTTTCGGGAAATTTGGGTTTATTATTCATTAATCGGGCTCAATTAACAAATATGAAATGAATTAAAAAGGTTTGGGCCAATTATAAACTGGAATATGCATTGACTAAACATTAGAAATGATCCGATGACTATTTTGTGAGCTGGGTTGGATTAAATATGGATTTTAAGCACTCTTGGGATTAAATACTCGAACCGACCAATAATGGCCGTGAAAGGTTGTTCATCATCGAGTTTGGTTTTGGGGAGACAAATTTAGGTGTCTATAGAAGCCCCACTTTGACAGAGTTTGTAGAAACGTCAGTTTCGAAAATGATAGTTAAAGTAGTCGAAGTTCTGCGATCCTAAATCACTCTTTATACACCGATACCAGCAGAAAAGAGTTAGTTCCACAGATGAAAGAATAAAGGGATAGAATGCTTATCTGACACTAGTGTATCGGTGGCAAATATGTTCGATAGCATCTGACACCAGTGTATCGGTGGAAAATGAATTCGGTAGCTTTCTATGCTTGAAGTAATCCACAAGATGAAGACTGTTGTGATATAGTCGCTGACTTCTTGGCCTTGAGAGGTGGCAACGACCGATAGTTTTCCATGCTTGAGGAAAAACTTGTCTGATGATGAGGTTGCAAGTCTTTGTGTATCGAGAACCTTGCGCCGTAAATTGTCTTCGCTTTGGTAGATGATCACTAATGTTTGAAAAATGATGATGGTTCGATTGTCCCCGAACGTGGGCCGTAGATAGTTCGCTTGTCCCTGAACATGGGCTGGAGATGGTTCACTTGTCCCAAAACGTGGGCTATAGATGGTTTGATTGTCCCCGAACGTGGGCTGTAGAGGGTTTAATTGTCCCCGAACGTGGGCTGTAGATGGTTTGATTGTCCCCAAACGTGGGCTGTAGATGGTTTGCTTGTCCCCGAACGTGGGCTGTAGATGATTAGACCTATAAGTCGAATATATTCGACCGTATTAGGTGCTCAAAATATCGAAAATGTGACTTTGATGCTTGCTAGGGGTAAAATGGTAATTATGGTACCATTTAAATATCAATTAGAGTTTCCCGCGAGTTTTCGGTGAAAAAATAACTGTCAAAAAGTTGCGGAAACTCGTTCAAATTGGTCAAAAGACGCCAGGAATATTCGCTGAAAGATTCCTGCGGTTTGTAGGCCACGCGCGTACACCACGACACGTGGGCAATTACTGTGACACGGCGTATTTTGCCGTAACGCGGCATTTCTTTTCGTGACATGGAACTTCTTTTCCTGCTGAAACAGTCATGTGCGCTTGAATTTTTCGATTTCTGTTCCCTTTTACCTGCTGTTTTGCCACGTCACATACCGTGACACGGCAACGGATACCGTCATGCGTGATATTACACCGTGTCACGGTGTTTTTGCTTTGCCTTTAAATTCGAAATTTCGGCTTCTTCCTCATTTCAGTTTCATTTTTGTTTGCTGTTCGAGTTTTGTCTTCGCTGCTGCTGCTGTTCGTCGCACGTTCTCCTTCGTTTCTTCACCATTTTCACTCAAATTTCTTGCAAAGTTCCTCATTTTCGAATTCTTACAAGAATCCATGTAAGTTTACTTGCTTTTTGTCTCAAATTTTGCTTCAAACGAACGATTTTTGCATGAAAACCGTTGAAAAATCAAATTGGGGGTTTTTGATTTTGAGCTTTTATGTTGAAATTTTTGCTATGATTTTGCTTGTTTATGTATGTATGTTGGTGTGTGAGCAATTTGAGACCATGTTTGCATGATTTGGTGAAGAAATGAGCAAATCACCATTTTGGGTACTACTTTATGCGTGAATGGTGTTAATGTTTTTCTTGTTGTATTTTGTCACTTGAAATGATGATAAAATTGTTGTAGATCTTGTAAAACATGTTATGATGTGCAAAACTGTTGTTTTGATGCAATTTCCAAACATGCTATGTTTTGCATATATACTACATTGTCATGAAGAACATAATATCATGCGGCTAGGAAAAATGTAGTATTAGTTTGTCATGGAGAAACTAAATACTAGAAATGATTCCATTATTTTGCTAATTTTAAGCCTTGAGGTAAATATTTAGCATATAATGGTGCGACTTTAGGTAGTTTTCATGTTGTTTTGAATAAATAACTAAATAACTTAGGAAATGATGCTAAGTATTTAGGTTTTTATTTTTTTTGGAACATAATAGCATGCCTAGACAACGAGATCGAGATATTTCTACCCTTGGCCGGCGTCAGGCCTTGAGAGAGGATACTCCCTTGATTCTCGAGGATATGGACGAGGCCATGGAGCCCGAGCCTCGCCTATCTACAAGCAGGGGTAGATGGACCCTACCTTCGTGGACACCAGATGAGCTTTTTTTTTTTTTTTTTTTTTTTTTTTTTTTTTTTTCTGTCGTGAGAACCATGTTTCTTATCGTCCACTTGCCTGATTAGTCGATGGTGTATTTCGCCATCATGGTCTAAGAGCTGGAGACTTGATTCCCCAGCTATACGGGCTCATCACAGGAGATCCTACTACGAACGCATTATGGGAGTCTGCTGGTTTAGGCGATTTTTATTCAGCGCTTGTGGAATTTCGCAGCCCCCCTGGTTTGATAGTCGTCCGAGCCTTGTTGGAGTATTTTTGGGATACTACCGACACTTTCCACTTTGCTTAGGGGGAGATGACGGTGACTCCTCTCGATTTCAGCATGATCAACGGCCTGCGTTTCACTGATCGGCCCGTTCAGCAAATACCTGACCTCACTTGGGGGGCGAGTGAGGTAGCAGACTTGTTAGGTCTTGCCATTCACCATATCAAGACTCGGCCGGTGCCTCGGGGTGGTCCTTGGAGTGGGCGATCATAGTCGGTTCTGTTCTTGCCCATGGTCTGGATATTGCTGAGACGACGCTTGAGCAACGAGTACATATCTTTATCTTGATCCTTATTTCCTGGACCCTTTCTCATGATAGGAGTTCTCGCGCACTTCTCTACTACCTGCTGTCTCTGACCAGGATTGCTGAGATAGGCTCCTTTAGTTGGGCTAGTTTAGGGTATGCTGATCTACTCTCGTCGCTGCATCATGGCTGTAGACAGCTGAACGATCAGGCTCCTATTGCCGTCTATGGTCTTTGGAGAGTTGTAGAGGTGACAATCCTTTTTCTTCGTGTTTTGCTCTTACTAGTTTGGCTCATGTACTTAAAGATTATTCTTGTTACAGCTATGGTTCTATGAGTACTTTCCACGATTAGCCCCTTGACAGCGTCGTGGAGTGGTCCACAATTTTCCTGTCGATGCCAGCTGACATGTGTAGACATCTACTTTTGGCCTCCTATCCCGACAGGAAGTGCAATGATGATAAATAAAACCATATTCGTGTTGGAATAACGTGAAGAACACTTATGGATAACTGATTAAATCACAAGAACATAAAAATAAACTAGCCTAACCCAAAAACAAATGCATTAAGGTCCAAACAACTAAGCCCGATCATAATTAGGCTTAAGCCCGAGCTTAAAACCTAAAAATAACGGATTTAGAGGTGCCTAGGTTAAAAAGCAATGCTGCCGCAGAGAAATCCGCGTGCATCTCACTGAGTAGCGCTGGTCTGGTGCGCGCAACTCACAAGGTTGCGCGCAACACCCAGCGCAACTGCTAGTGATGCGCTTGCAGAAGACTTAGAATTTCATAAAAATATGAAATCAAATCTTACCATAATACCGCGCACAAGAAAATCAGTTGCGCTGCCTATTACTTGCGTTGGAATGCTGCGCGCAACTCATTTAGATGCGCGCGACACTTGCTGCGGCAGAATGGTCAAAACCCTAATCGTACCCATTCCCTATAATTAGGGGCTTAGTACGAGGCTCAAAGGGAGGGAAATTAACCTAAAACACTGCCAGAAACTTTGTGAACATATGTGCTACCAAACCCTCTTGTCCTAAACACTCACCCCCTTTAATACTTGTTACTACCGTGGAGGTTCCCGAACAAGAAGGAGTCCATAAGTGTTCTAAACGAAGATCTAGCAAAGAGAAGTGGTAAATTCCCGAGCACTTAGATCAATCACCTTTGTTTTATTGTTTAAAACAACTTTAATTAATTAATTAGTGTTGTTTGATCACTTTAAACGGACTTTTAATTAATTAAATTTCACATAGTATCTTGCATTAAATAAGAATAGAATTGAATAATTAATTGTTGATTGATCACCTAAGCCAAGGCGAATCTTGTTTATTTTGTTTAATTCATGAATATTGATTAAATAAGAATAACGACTTTTGCAATGTAATTCCTATGTGATTAATGTGTGTAATTAAAATAAACTAACTTAGTTTTAGGTATCACGTTGCATATATTTTTTGGTGATGAAATTGTGAAAAAGGAAGAGCTGGTAAAGGCCGTAAACTAGGGCTAGAATAGCGATTCCTCCCTAAAAGGAACCTTATTTTAGTACCCTCACTCCCGAACTCATTTCTGGTACACGTAGACCAATTTAGGCACGGGTAAACTTATGATTCGTGCTAATTATCCCTTAAACTCTACTTGGGAGAAAGGCATGAACGAGATTTATGAGTTTTCCTAAAACTCATTGGCAACTCCTACTTGTTTATTACAAAAAAGCGTGATGAAAGGATTATTTCTAATTTAAGGTCCCCCAAACAGTCAGGCATTCAAATCCTAATACACCCTAACAAGTGTAAAGTCCTAGGCTTTTAAAGGGCCATGGGCATCTAAGGAGAAGGATCCCCTACAATGGGAACACCCTCCTTACAGTGGCGACTCCACTGGGGACTTAGAGGTTACAAGATTAGTTCTTAGTTATGGTCCAAGGTTTCCAATACTAGGTTGCCTATGGGTTGTAACGAGAATTAACTTGGATAATCTCTATTTAGAGAGCGAAACTTGAACGCATAATATCTTCCTTTTTCACAAAAGTAAAACCAAACAAGCAACATTGCATCATGCATAATCATAGCACACTTTAACCTTTGGGAATTGGCTCATTGACTAGGGGTTGCCAACACTAGGCTTCTATCCCGAAATCAATAACAATCATCCCACCATATCGCCAACAAAATGTTGGGAGGGCTATGTCGTGAGTCAACACGTTGAGTGATTGATTTGTGCATCGTTCCTTAAAATATGGTACCTTTGGACACCCAAGCTTATGACCTTAGAATGGCATTGTGTGAACTTTGGCTTATTGTATGCTTATATGATTACATGACTATGTGCGACTTGTTAGGATAGTTTTTTTTCTTTTTCTTTTTAGTTTAGGTTCCCAATTACGAAGTTGTCTCTTCGTAATTTTGAGTCATATTCGAAGGGTAACATAAAAAAAAAATCGAAAAAAATGAGATAAATAAAAAAATTATAAAATAAAAAAAAACGCTCGAATTAAAAAAAATTGTACGAGCACACTACTACAAAAAGCGTATTTTTTATACGCTTTTGAGGCCTTTTTTCGACGCTATAAAGCGTCGCAAAAATATTTCTCGACGCTGCTAAAAAGCGTCGAGAACACATGAGTCGAGAATTTTGAGGGACACAAAAAAGCGTCAAGAATATCGACGCTTTTATGTGACCTAACTAATATACGAAGTGTCGGAAAATACTTATTTCGCGCATTATCCCAAATTTGTGAAGTTTTTTAGCGACGCTTTTACATGTCCACATACTCAAATTTAGCGACGCTTTTTGTTGTCTTGCGTTTATTCGTGTCAACCTATGGTATGGCGGGAAACTCTTGAAATATGAAAATGTGCAAAATATGTAGACATTAAAAAGCGTCTAGAATTTTTTTTTTAAGCTTGTTTTTTTCTTTTTTTTTTCCTTTTATTAAATTACTCCCATCATACATACATTATAGTTATTTAAATTTATCATAAATTAAATTAATAACATTAAAATTAAAATAAAAAAATATTCTATATATATATATATATATATATATATATATATATATATATATATATATATATATATATATATATATAACTAGATTAAAAAATAAAAATAATTATCAACAATAATAAGAGTACGTAGTTAATTACCAAATTTACAAAAGATAATTAGTACATTACACAATATAGGCTCGAGATTCAACATGCTGTATTTAAACAACAATGAAAAGACCATTGTATTTAAACCAGAACATACACATGCTGAGAAAACTACAACTTTCAGAGCATAATATAAAGAACTAGTCCACAATAGAAACTAATAAGTCTTTGTATCAACCAAGTATAATGAAGCACCATAATTATACCATGATAAATATCAAAGCATAAGATAAAACAATTTAAATGAGGTTCAACAAGTATACAAGTAAAGATAAACAACAACAAAGCTAATAAAAAGGATAATCGACGCTTATACACACACACAAGCATTTTGAATTTTAGCTCTGATTTCAAATCTAATTTTCAGTTCTGAAATTTAGCTCTGAATTCAGTTTTGAAATTCAGCTCTGAATTCAGTTCTGAAATTCAGCTCTAAATTCAGTTCTGGATTTCAGCTCTAAATTCAGTTCTGATTTTTGCTCTGATTTCAAATCTAATTTTCAGGACTGAGCTTCAGATCTGAAATTCAGGTCTGAATTCAGTTCTGGATTTCAGCTCTGATTTCACAAACTAGAAACTGAACGGCAAAAGTGTGAAGAGCACATTAAGGAGGAAAAGTTTGTGGCACTCTTAGTATTTGCTCTAATCACAGAAAGTCGCATCAAATCAACGCTAAATTTTACTAGACTGTCATTCTCAGATTTCCTCTCCGCATATTCCTCTGGAAAGTTTTTCTGTATAATGTTGTTCAAAGTTACACTGGAAAACGAAAGAAAAGAAAATAAATAATAGATATAGTAACTTAAATATATGCGTACAAGTTTTATAGTAAGAACAAAGTGCCTCCTAAAAGGCATCATCTCCTTGATATATCAGGAACTTAAAAACTATGTTCTCAAATTATTGAAATTAATCATGAAGTCCTAGCCATAAGCATATTAGAAATCCCCAGACAATATAAATCCAAATCTGGTTGTCTAAGGCATAAACATAAGATGGTTACCCCTGTTAAAAAAATCAAATAAATGAACTCAAGAGAACAGACCTTACTGTACACGTCCTTGGAATAATAAAGAGAACAGTTCGACAAAGAGGACATTTATTACCTGCAATTTCATACAGGGAAAGAGCTAAGAGCATGAGATATATAAACATATATGTAGTTTAAAAAGTGGAATAAAACATTACAAGAAAGCAATCTCACTTCGGTCCATTGACTGAAATAGACAGGAGCAGCAAAATGAATGACCAAATAGAGTGGTAATTGGCTCATATAGTAACTTCAAGCAAAGGGTACAATCAAATTCATCACTACGTTCTGGTTTCTCACGGCTTCTTCCACAAACTAAGCCAGAACAAGTTCTCTCCAATATCAAAAGTAGAGCCTGTAAATGGGTACTATCAAACACAAAAGGAAAATAATGTGAAAATAAAACTCAAATTCTAAGATGCAGGGAATAAAATACACAAGCACTTCAACAAAAAAACAGAGTAAATCAGTAAAGAAGTAATTCTTACCAAAGTGGATCCAGCTGTAGGTCAGCAATAACAGCATCACGTGCCAAATCATATCGTTTTAACTGCCCATCATACGGAAATCAAGATGAGATAGAAGAAAAATGCTCTTATACAACGTCCTCACCCATTACCAAACCAATAAACTATGTAAATATGTAATGTTTATAATACAAGAAATTTTTACAGCTACAAACTTGGAAATATGCATATTACAAAGCTAAAAAGATGAGCAAAATTGTGAGAAAACTTTTTTTAAAAAAGTAAAAATATTATGTATGTATCTTTTCTTTTACTTGCAAACTTTTTAAAATAATTCAAAACAACTTACAACCAACACAAACATACTTCAAATGGATATCAAACAGAAAAAGGCACCTTCCTCATTGATGCAATAACATATAGAGCATATAACAAGGGTATCGAATACATGTACCAAAATAACTATTTCAGCCATGAATTGCACTATCAGTGTTAAATAGCTGCTTCTCTAATCTCTTTGATGGTTTAATGAATTTATATGTTCTGCTCAGCATGATCTTGACGTTCTGCATGAGCTTAATCAAGGAACACAGGCATAAATATATAACAAAACATAAAAAGCTTTAGGTTATATGTACCTTGGCAGTAGTGAAATGTCTCTGCAAATATCAGTACTCTTACGTTTGCACTATCCAACAAGTTCCAGCCTTGGCTTTTTTTTTTTCCTTCCAAAATCATAGCATCAGCCTAACACTTATGTAAAGAAAACTTTTTTTTTTTCCTCAGGTTTGAAGCATAACAAGACCTTGTTTTCTTAGAGCTAAGTGCTTGTTTGGTTCAACATGGGAAATAAATTCCCATAGGAAATCATATATCATGGGAAATTTTTTCCTTTGCTAATTGCATAAAAATTTTGCATAAGTGTTTGGTTGACATCAGGAGAATTAGTATTTGAAATAACTTCCTATGGATTGTAGGAATGCACTCACCTAGGGGGGCTTGGTGAGTTATTTCCCATGATATGTAGGAATTTACATTTCCCTTCGAAATTTTATTTTCTAGGAAATTTGCAACCAAACACAACATATCTTAGCTATTCTCTAGGAATTTCCATTTCCTAGGAAAATATCTTCCAACCAAACAAGCACTAAGTTGTAATTAATTAAATAGGCATTGGCTCTTTTGATAAAGGATTGGTAAAATTTAGCTAACAATAATTGCTCAACATTGAAATTCTAGAGCTTAGTGAAATCAAAATCAAGATGAGTAACACCAATTACAAAACATTAAGAAATGACAAAAAATTGATTACAAACACCAAGTACAATAGATGATGAATGAATAGAACCTAGGCTGCAAAGGTTAGTCACACCCTCTATATACCTACTAAAATTCACCAGTATTTAGTAGAAAATACTCTAGAGCAGAGCTTATTCAATGGATAATATTCATGTCAAATTCTGTAGATATATTTTTTGAAAAAATAGTTGTAATTATAAGGACTTTATCAACTGACGATTTGATATTTATGACCTTGTTTACCAAGATAAAGTTTTAAGAGTGATTTTTATTTTTATATATATTTATTTATTTATTTATTTTTTTTTTACTCTAATAACCAAAAATTTCAATGTCGATTATTTATACCGTAATAAAAAGATTTAAACTTTGCAATCTACAAACATATAAAAAAAAATCTAGAACCTAAGAGTTTTAATTGAAGAAACAGTAATTCAACAAGATCTATAACCTAGGGTTTGAAACGAGTAAAATTGGGTAATTGCAACTTGCTAGTATCAATTAACTCAAAAAAAAAAAAATATATAAGAAATACTATTAGGAGTTAAAAATCAACAAAGAGTGAGGTAAAAATGTAACCTGTGAGGAGACCAAGAGCAATAGCAGCCGCAAATCAATTTTCAATGCAAACAATCAGATCTGAGAGAAAGAAAATAATTTTCGGTAAGATATATAAATTATTTTGATAGAATTTTAGAAACGTAAGGAGGAAGAAGATTTGAATATGAAATCTTGGCCATAATTCCAGGAATCTCTGCGTAGAATTTCGATCGAATGAAGAAAAAAATTCAGAAATAGTTAGGATTAAGAATAGAAATATGATGAGTGGGGGGTTTTGTGATTTTGGGCGGTGTAATGAACACGTGGTTTCACCAGGTAGAGTACACGTGCGGGGCACATGTTCGTCTTGTCGACGCTAAAAACAGTCTAAAATACTTCAGACACTAAAAAGCGTCGAGGACACGCGGAATCATTAATTTGTTGTTGACGCCCTAGCCTTGGTGTCGAGGAAATAGTGTCGAAAAAAGGCTCCTTTTGTAGTAGTGGCAGGTGGCGCGTGCAACTCATTGAGTTGCGCGACCATGACCAGAGCAAGAGCTTAGGATGCGCGCGCCTTCCGGGCGCAGCCTAGTTACTTGCGCGCGCCTACTGTTACGAGCCTTTTTGATTTTTCGAAAAACAAATTGGCTCGTTTAAATAATATCGTCATTGAAGAATTGTTTAAAGGTGATGTTATCCGTTCGAATATATCTTGCGTTCTTTCCTCTTCTTTGGTCTCCTAAACAAGCGTATCGATTTACTTATCCTTTCATATTTCTTTTAGGGCATGTTTTCAAGCTTGGGAACGAAGTCTCCCGGGCGCTCGCATTTTACGTTTACCATCAAACAATCCACCCCTTTCAAACCACCTTCCCTCGACAACTAGTTCTAGTCCAACAACAATGTCAACCATAGAGCAACTTTAAGAAGAGATTGCTCGTTTGAGAGAAGAAAAGGCTCAAGAGGCCGAGGAGAGAAGAATTAAGAAACTTAAAAAGGCTGAAAAGAAAAATGCTGAAACTTTAGCCTTGCAACAAAAGATGGAAGAACTATCCATCAAAGAAAATTCGTTGGAGAAGCTTGTTCTTCGTTCTAATATAAGAAACAAGTACTTTGACGCAGAAAAGTTTGCTCATCCTACAGGACTTGCTTTACCAGAAAAGTTCGTAACTACGGACTTGCCAATATTCAAGGTGACCAATAATCCACAAAACCATTTAATGTGTTTTACTGGCACTATGGCATTAAAAAGAGTTGATCATAAGCGTTATGCTTTGACTTTCCCTTTATCTCTAGAACCAACCGCAAGAGAGTGGTACTATGGGCTAGATCCAAAATTCAAAACAACATGGGAAGATGTAGTCTCGGCTTTCATTACCCAATATGAGAATAACATAGAGTTCAAATCGACTCTACGTGAACTTGAAATGCTTAAGCAAGGCGACGATGAAGGTTTCCTTGCTTTATACGGTAGATGGCGAGAAAAGGCGGCTCACCTTGCCCAAAGGCCACCTGAACTCGAATTAGTACAAAAGTTCATTGACAATTGTCATGAAAAGTACAACAAACATCTACGCTACCTTGGTCTAGACACTTTTCAAAAAGTCTATTCTGTGGCTACTAGGATTGAAGATGATCTTTCTAAAGAAAAAGCAAATAAACCTCATCATCATCAACCTAAGAATAACTACAAAAAGGGGAATGATAATACTTCATCCTCTATTGATGTATTTGCGACTTCTACGCAATATAATAGCACAACTCAATATCACAGTAATGATCCTCGAAGAAGATGGACAAAAGAAAGAAAATTTACACAATTTCTTATGAATTACAAAAAATTGCTAGAAAAATTAAGTGAAAAAGGTTTACTTGCGCCAACAGGGCCAACACCACCCACTCCACCATAAAAAAGATACGCCTAATGGGATGGCAATGCTTATTGTACTTATCATAGAGGCGTTGAGCATGATACTGAACGTTGCTATGTTATAAAACACAAGGTGCAAGATCTAGTAGACGATGGGAGAATTCCCACACCTAAGCCCAACAATAATGTATCCCCATTAGGGGCATTTCACATTGATGAGGAACATATGGGAAGTGATAAGTTCAATCATTTTGAATATATCACACCTATAATGAAGCCTTTAACCACAACACTCGTAGGGGCAACTAATGAAGTGTGTGGATTATGGGATGATGACTTTCAAGACTTATATGTCTCTAAGTACGCCGCCGTCCCACCTCCACCTTGTCTACTAAATGAGACAAGTGGAGCGCTTGATTGGGATCATTTCTTAGGGAAATCACAAGATTTATCAAATCTCTCCTTGGATGAACAATGGCATCAAGCACAACTTATGGAGCATCTTGAAATGGAGACACACTCAAAGCCTCTAGAAGAAGGGGCGTGGAAGGTTTTGACCCTTTTGTTCCAGGATTCGTTCTGGGCGAGTTTATCAAGCACCACCAAATGGATCTTCGACCACTCAAACTCAAGGTCAAGTTCAAAATTCAATACCACCTCCACTTGAGGTGGAAGATCCATTGGTCAAACAACTTCGCCAATCCAAGGCGAATGTTAGCATTTGGGAACTCCTAAGTACTTCTAAAGAACATTGGAATTCTCTTGTGAATGCTCTAACGGCTTTGTCTGTAAGTGCATACACAACCCCCTAGGATCTCGTTAGCTTGCTTACTAGCGAGAAATCCGACAAATCAATCATTTTTACTAGTGATGATTTGCCTTCGAAAGACACTACCCACAACAATGCATTATACTTAACTGTGGGGAGCAAGGGATACAACATCCCTCTTACTTTGGTGGACAATGGGTCAGCTGTAAATGTATGCCCATTACGAACTTGGTGGACAACATCCCTCTTGGACGTCCTTGGATACATGAGCTTGGTGCAATACCATCCTCACTTCATCAAATGATTAGGTTGAACTATCAAGGTCTTCCTATGACTATACATGCTTCTCCTCCCAAAATAGCAATAAACGATCAATCACTTCTAGAAATAAACCATGATAATGATGAAGAGGACATGTGGGGATTCGCCGCGGAGGCAATTTGCACACTAGAAATGGAGGAAAGCCTTGAAGAACCATTCAAGCTTGATCCATACTCCACCCCAATAGGAAACAACATCTTATTTAAGAGTAGTTACTTTCCGGGGATACCTTTGGGAATAGGATTGAAGAAATCTCTTTTACTTCCTATCCCAAAGAAAAGCTTCGCTTTTGGATTGGGATACAAACCAACCAAAGAAGAACTAGAATCTCACGATGCTAAAATCAAATCACGTTGAGACAACAATAAGAAAAGGATAATCACTTTACTCCCATCCTACAATCAAACCCTTAATGGACAATTCATTAGGGAAGGAGAAGATTACCCATGCTATGACTTTCCAGAACCACTAGTTCTAGGAGGTATCAAGAATCCTGGATTCGAATATTCCATGATTGCTACTTCTTGAACGACGATTTCGAAATCGTTCAATCAAAACACCCAACTCTAGGGGTGCTATGATAGGCAAGCATTCAACTTGCCATTTGGACTAGAGTAAAACCACGTTGCTTCAATGACTAATCAGAAGCCATCCAAGATGAAGCTTTTGACCCAACTTCGTTGATCACCCCTTCTAATGAAACCTTCGAGCATGGATGGAGGAAGTATTTCAAATGGACCAATCATAAAGGTGATAAACTGGAAATCATCACTGGCGAAGCGAAGATGTTTGAAGAATCTGACGATGAGTCCACCTTAGATTTTAAGGAAGCTGAAAGTTTAGGCCTTGTGGCCATTACTGAGTCTTTATTTTTTAGTTATAAGGATGAAGATCCCAAAAAGGATTCTTCTCTTAATGTACATTCTTTTGAATCTAATAATATGAGCTCTATTTCCGAGTATATGCCTTCTTTTGAATCTTTTGAATGCTATAACAATCAATCTAATGAAGATTATAATATTAACAAATTGGTTGAATTAATGAATGAACGAGAACAAAAGAACCCTATAATTGAAGAAACTGAAACAATTAACATAGGAACTAATGTGAACAAAAGGGAAGTTAAAATTGGCTTAACTTTAAATCCGGAAGAGCGATCGATCCTCATATCGACGCTCAAAGAATTTGAAGACGTGTCCGCTTGGTTATACAAGGACATGCCTGGAATAGATAGGGAAATCGGAACATACCATTCCCTTGAACCCTACTTCTAAACCAGTAAAACAAAACTTCAACGAATGAAACCTGATGTCGTTCTGAAAATAAAAGAAGAAGTACAAAAGCAATTAGACGCAGGTCTCATTCGCGTATGTAATTACCCAAAATGGGTAGCGAACATCGTCCCAGTTCCTAAAAAGGATGGACGAGTTTGCATGTGTGTCAACTTAAGGGACCTCAACAAGGCTAGCCCTAAAGATGATTTTCCTCTACCTCATATTGACATATTGGTAGATAACACGGCTGAGCATGCGATGTTATCCTTTATGGATGGATACGTAGGTTACAACCAAATTCTAATGGCAAAAGAAGACGAAGAAAAGACATGCTTTATCACCCTTTGGGGTACATATTGCTATACAATCATGCCATTTGGTCTAAAAAATGCAGGAGCTACGTACCAAAGAACGACTATGACTCTCTTGCATGATATGATGCATAAAGAAATAGAAGTGTATGTGGATGATATGATTGTAAAGTCCAAAGATAGAATGTGACACATAAAAGCTTTACGTAAAATGCGATTGAATCCACAAAAATGCGCCTTCGGAGTAACTTCTGGCAAGTTACTCGGATACGTAGTAAGCACACGCAGTATTGAGATCGATCCCTCTAAAATAAAGGCAATTATTGATATGCCTCCCCCTCAAACAGAAAAAGAAATTAGGGGGTTCCTTGGTAAATTACAGTACAAAAGTCGATTTATCAACAAATTGACTATGACTTGTGAACCAATATTTAAAAAATTGAAAACAGAGGAAAAGCATAAATGGGACGATCAATGCCAAAAGGCCTTTGAGAAAATCAAAGATTATCTCAAAAGTTCACAAGTTTTAGCACCACCAGTACCCAAACTACCTCTTAGGCTATACATCACAGTTACAGACATGGCCACAAGGGCCATGTTAGCACAAGAGGTAGAAAAAGTCGAGCGTGCAATATATTACATAAGTAAAAAATTCATTCAATATGAAACAAAATATAGCACCTTGGAAAAAACAAGTTTAGCATTAGTGTGGGCAACCAAAATTACGACATTATATGTTACCATACACTACTCATGTGATTTTACAACAAAATCCGATAAAGTATTTGTTTGAACAACCACCCATACAAGGAAGAATATCCAAGTGGTTGGTGATGTTGGCCGAATTCGAACTAAAATATATCCCTGAAAAATCAATAAAGGGAAAAGTCATATCCAATTTTCTAGCTGAACATCCTATTCAAACAAGTCATGCAGAATTACTCATCTTCTAGATGAAGATATTCTCATGACACAAGATGACAAATCGGTAATGTACTTCGACAGTGCATCCAATCAAAAAGGATGTGGTGTGTGAGTGTTACTCATAAGTCCAGAGGGACCACATACTCCAATCTCTGATAAACTAGACTTTGAGGTTACTAATAATGCCACAAAATGTGAAGCGTGAATTATTGGACTAGAAGCAGCAGCTAGCATAGGTGTGCAAAAATTAGAGGTATATGGTGATTCTAGTTTGATAATAAATCATATACTTAAAAAATGGAAAATAAAGAACTCCATAATGATATTATACCAAGCACACCTAGAGCAACTCATCGAGCATTTTGATCATATTGACTTCAAATATCTCCCAAGGGATGAGAATCAATTTGCCCATGCGCTAGCAAAATTAGCCTCAATGATCAACATCCAAGATCACTTAAATATGATGCCATTATGCGTTGATAGAAGAGAAGAACTAGCGTATTGCAACGCAGTAGAGGAAATAAATGACATAGAAGGAGACAACCCTTGGTATGATCATATCCTCCAACATATTACTCATGACACATACCCTGAAAATACTTCGTCGAAAGACCAACGAGCCTTGAGAACACTCGCAACCCAATATGGTTTATTAAATGGTTAATTATGCAAAAAGGGGCCTAATGGTCAAAGCTTATTGTGTATAGACCAACCAGAATCCACACGCCTTATGGAAGACACTCACAAAGGTGTTTGTGGACCTCACATGAACGGAAAAATGCTTGCTAAAATAATCTCACGACAAGGGTACTATTGGTCCACTATGGAACATGGTTGCATACAATATGTCAAGAAATGTCTAGAGTGCCAAATGTTCGCTAACTTACAACATCTCCCACCATCCAAACTGTACAACCTCACTTCCCCTTGGCCTTTCTCAACTTGGGGAATTGACATAATTGGTAAAATTTCTCCAACAAGAACAGGAGGACACGAGTACGTACTAGTAGCCATTGATTACTTTACTAAGTGTATCGAGGCTGCTTCTTACGTAAATATCACTTCTAAACATGTCGCAAAGTTTCTCAAACAAAACATATTTTGTAGATATGGAGTTCCACATGAACTAATTAGTGACCAGGGTTCTCAATTCAAGGCAGAAGTTGAGACCCTCTTGACTCGTTATAAAGTAAAACATCATTACTCATCTCCATACAGACCTCAAATGAACGGAGTTGTAGAATGGGCAAATAAAAACATAACAGTCATCATTAAGAAAGTGGTAGAAAATTATAAAGACTGGCCGAATAAACTACACTTCGCTCTATGGGGTTATAGAGCATCCATACGAACATCAATAGGAGTAACTCCATACTCCTAAGTTTTCGGAATGGACGCAGTTCAACAGGTTGAACTTGAAATACCATCCCTACGCATCGTACTCAAAAGTAAGTTACGGGAAGCTGAATGGGTAAGAGCGAGGTATGAAGAGCTTTTATTTCTCGACGAACGACGATTAAGAGCCTTGCATCATGTACAAGTCTACCAACGACGCATTGCGCAACATTTTAACAAAAGGTTACGACCCCGAAATATTAAAGAAGGTGACTTTGTACTAAAAGAGCTTAGGGGTCCACCAACTGATCCAAGAGGGAAATTCAAACCTAATTGGATAGGATTTTACCGTGTAATTGAAATTCTATCAGGAGGAGTTGTCAGATTAATGGATATTGGGGGTGATGAAATTCGCCAATTAATAAACATTGATCGACTTAAAAAATATTACATATGAAATCCAGATAAACTCGTTCATTCATTAAACAATCATTTTTTTAGCATTCAAATAAAGGTTCTAAGTGTTATGCACTTTACCGAATAACACGGTAAAGTTCATTACACTTGGGGGGTAATTAAAAAAAAAACAAACAAACATGTACCATTCAAAGTGTTCAGATTTTTTCGAACATCATGAAAAACTCTTCACACTTGGGGGGTAATAATACAAAAAAAAAGAAAAAAAAGAAATTTAACACTCGTAGCACAGGTGTCGCGCGCAACTAAAATAGTTGCGCGCGGATGTCACGCGCAACTTGGATGTTGCGCGCGCCACCTGCTGACAAACTACGATCCCAGAATTTTACGCTTGAATAAAGTTCCGATTTTTACTAGCGATAAAAAAGGGGCGTTTCTCGAAAATCACATATACTCGGAAAACAAAAATTAAACTTTGATTTAAGTTGTTAAACAAAGTTTAATTAATTTTTCATTTAATTTCTACATGAGAAATTGAAGAAAAATATATATAAAAAATAATAATAATAAGTAAATATTGCAAAGAACTACGTAAAGACCTGATTTCGTAACACGGATACGTAGGTAATCTTTATGATTTGGTCATATAAAAATAAAAGCTCATTTTTATTCCATTCAAAATTCAAAAACAAAAAGCATCATTGAACTAGATAGTAATTATAAAAAACATAGTAGTGATTACACTTTATTTGAATTTAAACTATTGATAATTGTGTAACACTCTAAGGTTTTACTATATCCTCAATTGTCACAGTAGACAGAGGAATAGTTTTCATTGTTGTACTTTCAGCAACCTTAGAGCTTTCCCCTTCGCTCTTCTTCTTGACTTAAACGTTCTTCCTCAACCTTAGAATAGGAGCTTTTTCAATTCTTTTCCCTTCCCCTTTATCATTCCTTGGAGCATTTTTGCGAGGATTTGGTGAAGGTTCTTTAATCTTCACACCCTTTTACGCGGGTTTAGGAGGAGCCTTTCTTTTTGGTTCCCTTGAACGAGCCTTAGGTGATGAGGAGAAGTCTAACTTTCTTCTCACTCCTTTGTTTTGGCCATTAGAAGGAGTAGTGGTGGCCGAATGCATCAAAGGCATAGGTTGAATGTGGGACAAAGCAGCTTGATTTTGTGAACGAGCCTTATTTAGCTCTCCTTTGTCCGCCGCATTCATCCAAGCTTTGTAAAAAGAAGATATTACAATGCTTGATGTGGGATTTTTCACTACCCACCTAGGAAGACTTGACCAATATTCCATCTAACGGGGAATTCATTCGGGTTTAAAGATCACATCCCTAGGGGCATTACAATCTTGTGGAGGAATAATCTGTTTCATCCCATATTGTCTCATCATCCTGCAAGGAAAGATGTAAGTAGTACTATAAAGGCCCAAAAGCCTAATGTATGGACAGTTAAAACTATTCCCAATCATACTACTAATGTTCCACCAAGGAATCACAAAGCGTATGTTAGGAACCCCATGACAGAAAAACGACGTCCATTCCTCTTCATTCTTATGCTTGTAGAGAATTCGACGTCCGGGGAATGTTCTCACTCCGTTAGCCTCAAGATTTTGTGGCTGATCAACGATTTGCAAATGCTCCATGAGACAAATTTGAAAAAAAAGAAAAAAAAATTATTGCGACGTTACATAAGCAGGTGGCGCGCGCATCACATCTAGTTGCGCGCGCCACTCGCGGGTATCCCAGAAGATTGTGCTGGTAAGAACATCGCAACTTTATTACTTGCGCTGAAGCACGACGAAAAAAAAAACGTACGTGTAATAGGAGTGGACTTCCCGTGAGACCGTTCTCGTTAGGGTCTCCTCTAAGGCGATTCAAGCAAAGAACAGTCTCTGCCTGAGTTAAAGGGTCCGGTGAGTGACACCCCTCTATTTGCTCCACTATGGACACCATGGAATAATCTCCATACTCTTTACATGTCCTAAGCAAACAATTGACAACAAGGCAAAAACATAGAGCACGAATTTTAAAACTTTGTTTAGTCAAGTTGTCACGAGGGCGACAAAGTGTTCAATAAATTGAACTAAATTCACGCCTTCTTTAGTTCCCATATTGGCCATATCATTGTCATTCAAACAAAACAATCTTTGAAATATAGGTTTGGAATCTGACAAGTTAGGGGCATATGTCACGGGGAGAGTATTTGCAGGGAAACCTAGTAGAGCCTCAAACTCGCCAGTTAATGGGATAATTTCATCCCCTTTAAAGAGGAAAAGATGATGATTCAAATCCCAATGATTAACAACAGCATGAAGAAAATCAAATTTTATAACTAATTACATATAATTCAATAGAGGGTCAAGGTGATATATTTTGAAAGCTAACTTATCCTCAATCGAAAGGGAAGTGACCCATTGTTTCAAACGTTTTGCATAAAGGTTTCCACCATTGTTCAAAAAAAAGAGAGACAGTAGAGAGATTAATTCTTTTTCTCTATAGTTCTACTAACGAATGAATGCGAGATGATCAAAAGCGTACACGAAACCACGTTTAAATAGACCCAAAAGGGGCAAAATTTCGGCAATTTTCGCTCAAAGGAAAGTTTACCCGCAGGCAGCGCGTGCATCTCATGAGTTGCGCGCGCCAGCCGCGCGCATCCGATTCACATGCGCGCGACAGCCGCGTGCAACCCATCCAGTTGCGCGCGCTTTGACTGTTGCAACATGTTGTTAGGTTTAATCATACTCTTGACTTTGTTAACACTTGTTTCCATTTCTTTTCTCTCTTTCTTTGTGTCTTTCTTTTATTTTATTTTATTATTTTATTTTCTTTATAACTTCGTTTTTTATTATTCCATTTTATTTTTCTTTATTTCCTTTTTTCACCTTTATTTTTTTTCCTTTTCCTCTTTCTTTTTCCTTTCTCTTTCTTTTTTCCTTTCCTTTCTTTTTTGTTTTTTTGTTATTTTTTCGAGGGGAGTAAGTCGGGAACCCTTTCCCTCCCTCGGAAATTTTTTCTTTTCAAAAAAAAAAAAACTCATGGAAATAAAAGAAATATACTATATATATACAAGATATGTGCGCCATATGTACATTTGTTTTCCGTAATAAAAAATACAAAAGGAAGTCAGGTGCTCGGCGACTCCCGGAAGGATGCTGTACATCCTGCAAAATCCAAGACAAAGATTAATAAACAAAATGTGTAATAAATTTGACAAAAAGAAAAAGGAAAGAAAAAGAAATAAACTTTCCGTGACCATCCGATGATCACGGCATGACAAAGCTACGAGGGCTCTCCGATAAGCGGCTCGGAAAGCACACATAGTCCTCACCATGCCGTTCACGGTCTCTCGCGGAACCTGTTCTAAAAAAATAAGGAAATTTATCAAATAAATATATATAAAAGAAAAAATAATAAATACATATACAAAATAAACATACCGACTCAATCATCTCAGGAAAAAACGGTATGTCCTCATCCTCCGCTGCTGGGAGAATCTCACGAATTACCGACCCAAAAGCATCGGTATACGCGATCTCCGCCATAGGAGGCACCCAACCGCCTAGCCCGACTCGCTGAAAATACAATAAAAGAGTCAAAGTTCCGAAAATAAAAGAAAAAATAAATGATGGTAAAAATACTAACCGAAACAAAAGCTGGAAAAGGAGTCAGCCTGGATGCAACAAATGTCGGGTAGGATGCACCCGGCAGCACCATCTGCTCCGTTGAATAACCAAGGATTGCCTGAGCTCGATCCACGGTAGATAGCAGGTCCGAATGCAACATCCGGATCGGAGGATCCGTAGAAACCAAAGGCTCCTCGAACGAAGACTGCCAGAGAACACGTTCGCCTAAAAACCAAGCGTCTATCATCTGGAGCACCGAAAGTCCCTGATAAAGGGCCTGGAAACAGCAACAAACGATGCTAGACCGGACAGCCTTAGGGACTTCGATGATTAAACTCTAAGTACGGAGATCGATCTACAAAACACAACCACATGAAAACTCATCAAAAAATAATAATAATAACAATAAATATATACATGTGTTGTTAAAATACTCACTGATGCATGAGTCGCTGAAGGAATCCTTTGGCGAAAGTCGCCGGCTGAAGTCACTCACTTCTTCTTAATCGTGACCAGACGATGGCTGATAGGAAAGAGAGCTGCCTTAAGCATCCTGGGGGCTAAAAAAGGCAGGTACGAGTATCCCCAAGCCTAAAAGAAAGAAAAAAAATGAGATCGGAAGGCGAAAATGGTGATTAAAAAAGATAACAATGTTAAAAATGAACACGCACCTCGAGGATACGACCATGCCATGAAATGGAGATCCGAGGCACCTCAGTTCCGTGAAATCCATCACCCGGGTCGCTTGCCCATAGCGGAAAGCATACGAGCATACAACACCTCCGCCCAACTCAAGTTACCCACTTGCCTCAAATCACTGAGGCAAATAAGTAACCCAATGGCAAAAGGCTCCCCCCGATCACTCAAGACGGTGTCGGAAAGAACGTGAGCAATGTATATCCGAGCTAGCTTCTCAGGTGTACACTGCCGATCAACCTCATCAGCCAACAACTGGTCAGCAAGAACCGAGTGCGGACAAGACTGCACATATAAGTGGAGGGCTGCTGCAAGGCGGTCCCCCACAAGGTCACGCAGTCTCTCGTATGACCCCTTAACGACTTCCATAGCTACAGTCTCACCTCCGAAAGGAAAGTCCGTAATCATAGAGAAATCGTAAGGGGTAACCGTCATCTCTCCCCATGGGAAGTGAAAAATGTTGGTGGAATCCCACCAAAATTCCAGCAACCCACGAAGAAAAGATGACGACGCAAGCTGACTCGATAAATCCCGAAGAGCTACCAGCTGGGGGCTGATCCCCGAAAGCTGCACTACCTCCTTTACCACGTCGGGCAAACTCTCAAAACGGCCCCTCAAGTCATCCGAGCCATACAAACGCATGCTAGGCTCACTCTAAAAAAAACATATGAAAAATAATACTGTTACGTTTGTTTTAAAAAGAGAGAGATAAACTAAAAAAACGGAGACGCAAAAGAACTCACTATGCTACGCCAACTCTTGATCGAAACATGATGGTCTAGGTCCCACTTAAGGACCCGAGGGTTCCATTTGGGAGGAGCCTCCCAAACCACATCCTCTTAGAGACGTCGATCAGCTCCGACGCGTCACTCCTGAGCCTCCTCACGAGGGCGAACTACCTCGTCAGGTACGGGACCTTCCAGATCCTCCTCGGCATCAACAAATGGAGGGGTATTCATGCTATAAACGGACAAAGTTCCCTATTAGTTTATTTTTCTAAAACTAAGCTAATATACATGTTCAAGACCCATTTCGGCAGCATAACAGCTACCGAAAGGACAGAACACAAAAATTGAATGCACCCATGCTTAGGGGCTATGATACCTACAGTTAAACTCGTTAAAGGGGGCTTTTAACACCCACAAAAGCCATCCTATACGAGTTTCAACTAAAGCATTCATGGATTATATTCCTATATCTCAAAGAATCAAATACTTTTAGATGAATAGTGACAGCATAAACATAATTATCGTCTACCAAACAATCTTTAAATTCGAACATGGCAAAATGAGCTAAGAATATACTTCGCGCATATTTTTTGGGATTTAAAATTTTCAAAACATGACTTATGAAGATAAAATTAGTTCCAATACTATAATTTACTTCATATTCAACAAGTATAACCAAAATGAGCAAGCAAAAACAACAAAAATCGAGCTAAAATCGAAGGAAAATTGCAAGAACGCACTTAAACGAATAAATGCTCATGTAAGGTTCAATACTAAACCATTTTTCATGAAATCTGTTGCAAAACCCTCCTTAAAAGTAGTATAATAACATGGAACAAAGAATCTCAAGAAAAATGAACCGAATAAAAAACCCGCAAATTCAAAACTTGGGGTTTTGCGATTCGAAAATCGTCCAAATTAAGCCAAAAACAAACAAATTTTAGCAAAGAACTTACGATGGATCATGAAACATGTGAATAGAGGACGAGATTTACTTCCTTTAGCTTTGAAAAACAAGAAAATCCAAGCTTTTTGGAGAGATAAAGAGTCGAAAATGGCGAAGGAAAGAGAGAGAAAGAGTAAAATGAAAATCGCGCTCCGCGATTTCTTTTTGCTGATTTAAATGTCGCACGCAACTGAATCAGTTGCGCGTGACAATCCAGCGCAACTCAGAGAGATGTGCGCGCCTGGCCAGCGCGACCCATTGAGTTGCGCGCGGATACTGGTCACTTAAAAGACCAGTGTTTGAATTTCGTTCCGTTTGATTAACTTTTAACGATTTTTGCTCGTTGTTAGACGTAATGGTACGCAAATTATCGAGATTTATTTTAATTTCTTTGCATTTTGTAGTTTGTTTTCTTCTTTGATAGTTTTTTGCATCATCTTGCATGCACACTGTGCTTTGTACCTTCCCTAAGCATACGTTTTGGACGTTTTTCGTACGCGTGTCTTAAGACGTTCCGTAATGGTGCTTTAGGTGAAAGCTCCCATAGACAGGTTTGTCATTTTACTGTATTGACTTCAAAAATGTCACGTTCTTTTCTTTCTTTTTGGCGTCCACAGCAAAAAGGACGACGTTCATGCGGTGTAAAAATGTATGGCGTAGTTGTTGCGTAAAATTTCACCTCTTCCTTGCTTTCGTTATCTACCTCTGGTAACTAAAAGGTAGAATTTATTTACTTTACTTTAGGCGTTAGCTAACGAGTCGACAGGCGCGCCGAACCACTTGAGAATAGACAGTTCTCGATTGGAAGCAAATACAGTAGTTAGGAAGCTTACTGGCTTACCGGAGAGTTAGGGTGTCGTCCACCCCTGTATAAAGAATGAAAATACGACATTTAGTGAGCTTACTAACTTGCCGGACAGTTAGGGTGTTGTCCACCCCCTGTATAAAGAGCGACGTGCGATGTCGCATTTATGTAGGCACATGCCCCTAGTCCTGAGACACGTGTTCTCATCTTGTGGACAAAACTGCTGAGAGAGTTGTCGATTTTCTTCTCTCTCACTGGATTTGGATATATGCCTCCAATCTTGAGACATGTATTTCTATCTTGTGGACACCGAGTACTGCGTTTTGACAAGTGAATTTTCAAGAACTTTATTCACGTGTTAGGCTATGAATGCCGAAACACCTCTCCTTTTATCATCTTTTTAACTTATTAAAATCAGACTAAAGTTTCAATGACATATCGAGGGACTTTAGACCAACAATGACATGATTGAGAGGACATCATCCCCTTTATTCCTTTTTAAACCGATTTCTTCTCATGACGTGACAACACCTAGAACACCTTTACTTGTAAAAGCGTTCTACAATTGCAAAGGATCAATCTAGATTCTTTAGCGCGTTAAGACTAGAAAATACTTTTTTCTAACCTTAATAGCTATTTGTCTCAAGCACTTAGCGAATCAAGGACCATTTCGACATCCTTAAACTTTCTGAAAGATTCTCTGTTCTTTGAAAACTTCGAAGAATAAGTCTCGGATCTATTTCCTTGACTACTTTGATCGTCATCTATTCTAGACTCGATCAAAGCGGGGGCTAACTATAGACGTCTACTTTTGGCCTCCTTTCCCAACAAGAAGTGCAATGACGATAAATAAAACCATCTTCGTGTTGGATTAACGTGAAGAACACTTATGGATAACTGATTGAATCACAAGAACATAAAAATAAACTAGCCTAACTTAAAATTAAATGCGTTAAGGTCCAAACAACTAAGCCCGATCATAATTAGGCTTTTGCCCGAGCATAAAGCCTTAAAATGCCGGATTTAGAGGCGCCTAGGTTAAAAATCAATGCTGCCGTAGAGAAATCAGAGCGAATCTCACTTAGTCGCGCTGGTCTGGCGCGCGCAACTCACAAGGTTGCGCGCAACGCCCAGTGCATCTGCTAGTGATGCGCTTGCGGAAGATTCAGAATTTCATAAAAATATGAAATCGAATCTTACCATAATACCGCGCGCAAGAAAATCAGTTGCGCTGCCTATTACTTGTGCTGGAATGCCACGCGCAACTCATTCAGATGTGCGCGACACCTGTTGCTGTAGAATGTTCAAAACCCTAATCTTACCCATTCCCTATAAATAGGGGCTTAATACGAGGCTCAAAGGGAGGGAAATTAACCTAAAACACTGGCAGAAACTTTGTGAACTTGTGTGCTACCAAACCCTCTTGTCCTAAACACTCACCCCCTTTAATACTTGTTACTACGGTGGAGGTTCCTGAACAAGAAGGAGTCCATAAGTGTTCTAAACGAATATCTAGCAAAGAGAAGTGGTAAATTCCCGAGCACTTAGATCAACCACCTTTGTTTTGTTTTTTAAAACAACTTTAATTAATTAATTAATGTTGTTTGATCACTTTAAACGGATTTTTAATTAATTAATTTCACATAGTATCTTGCATTAAATAATAATATAATTGAATAATTAATTGTTAATTGATCACCTAAGCCAAGGCGAATCTTTTTTATTTTGTTTAATTCACGAATATTGATTAAATAAGAATAACGACTTTTGCAATGTAATTCCTATGTGATTAATGCGTATAATTAAAATCAACTAACTTAGTTTTAGGTATCATGTTGCACATATTGCTTTGTGATGAAATTGTGAAAAAAGAAGAGCTAGTAGAGGCCGTAACTAGGGTTAGAATAGCGATTCCTCCCTAAAAAGAACGTTATTTTAGTACCCTTGCTCCCGAACTCATTTTTTGTACACGTAGACCAATTTGGGCAAGGGTAAACTTATGATTCGTGCTAATTATCCCTTGAACTCTTCTTGGGAGAAAGGCATGAACGAGGTTTATGAGTTTTCCTAAAACTCATTGGCGACTCCTACTTGTTTCTTACAAAAAAGCGTGTTAAAAGGATTATTTCTAATTTAAGGTCCCCCAAACAGTCAGGAATTCAAATCTTAATACACCCTAACAAGTGTAAAGTGCTAGGAGTTTAAAGGGCCATGGGCATCTAAGGAGAAGGATCCCCTATGATGGGAACACCCTCCTTACAGCGTGACTGGGGCGAGTCTCGAGTGGATTCAGTATCGAGTATGCGAGGGTTGATGCGCTGGTGTACCACCACTATTGGCGTAAGAATCGACTTTACAATGTATTTCTTTTACTTTGATATTATTTCTCGACATTCACTGTATGCTTTTATCGTTTTTAGGTCCTGGTCGAGATTCAGTATCGACCTTGGGCTGGCTTGACTGACCTTCCCGAGGCTTTAGAGCGCTCGACGTATCGTACGATCTTCTTTGGTATATCACGTCTTGTCTGGTATATTGGAGAGCGCGTAGTCCGTCAGCACAGCGTTGACCGCTTTGTAGTGCCATTGCCTCCGCCTGCGTCGATGTTGCACTCACGCTTGTTGGAGGCGCTGGTGAGCGGAGGAGAGCGCTATCAATTTTCTTGGCAAGAGCTTGTGCGTATGGACGGCGATTATTCACAGGACATGCTTCCTTGCTTGGCTCCTTTACCCCGTCTTCCTGAGGTTTGATCTTTGAGAATTTTCTTTATAGTAGTCCCTATTTAAACCGTCGAATAACTTGATTATTCGATCATGTTTTAGGCGACTGCTCGTCGTAGGGGAAGGATCGAGATTCCGTCTCAATCCGCCCGTTACCCGAGGCTGATTGGTATGGTCGAGGACCATATTGCTAATGCACCAGAGGGTTTACACAGGCACAGGAGTCCCTGCCTGAGTTTGACCCGGTAAGTTTAACACACCTTTCACTTTTCGTAATATTGCTTGTTACTGATTTCTTGCTTTCAGGTCACACACTCGGACATGATAGGCATGATGAAGTTGGTTAATGCTCTGAAATATTGCGTCATTAAGCTGCGACGCGGTGCGAGTTGTCGGAGTGGTTCAGACGATGTTTATGAGGTATATTCGCCTGTTTTTTTTTTCATGTTTACGTTTTGTTTTATCTTACACCACTGATATCTTCTCATTTTGTGTCTTTCAGGAGCGACAAAGGCGACGGATGTCTCGCTCGCGCTCGAGGCATAGAGGCTCGGACGAGGGGGAGCCTAGTCACCGCAGACAATCCCCTGAGATTTATCGGTATTCTCAGACCTAGTGGTAGCAGCCTCACTCTTCTTAGCCATTTCAGCATTTTCAAACTCAGTGGCAGCAGCCTTAGTCTTCTCAGCCATTCTAGCATTTTCAGACCCAGCGGCAGCATCCTCCGTCTTCCTAGCCATTTTAACCTTTACAGCCTGAGTTTAGGCCGATCATTACTCCTGTGGATCAGGGCTTATATTCGGTTTCGGTGTTTAGGACGATGCCTCCACCGATGATGCCTACATCTTAGAGTCAGCCTACGCAGTTTACCAGCTGGACAAGACCTGCCATGACTTTGTCTTCTGTAGGAGTCGTGGGGACTAGTAGGGACATTACTCCTCGTACTTAGATGATGGAGGGCCTTTTTGGTCTGCCATTCCCTTACTCGCAGTATCATGATGACACTAATCTTAGTTCTTCTGGATCTGGAGATTTTTGACCGAGGGTTTTTTTTATGTACTATGATGACACTTGACATTACTTATGACTCATTTGTATATTTTATTCATACTTTATGCATTTGACACTTTAATTATCGATTAGTGTGTATGTTTAGTGCGTACTTGTGACTGTTTGTGTGTGATTAACGATGAGAAAAAAAAATCCTTATTTTCTCGTAAGTGGAGGGTACCAACCTTCTCCCAAAATTAAAAAACAAAGAAAGGAAAAAGTTTTACAACTTCCTCAAAATAAAAAAGAAATAAAAAATGAAATGGGACAAGTTTTACAACTTCCCTAAAATAAAAGGAAATAAAAAATAAAAGTGGACTAGTTTTACAACTTCCCCAAAATAAAAGGAAATAAAGAATAAAATGGGACAAGTTTTACAACTTCCTAAAAAAAAAGGAAATTAAAAAATAAATGGGACAAGTTTTACAACTTCCCCAAAATAAAAGGAAATAAAGAATAAAATGGACAAGTTTTACAACTTCCCCAAAAATAAAAAGAAATAAAAATAGGACAAGTTTTACAACTTCTCCAAAATAAAAAGAAAATAAAAATAAAAATAAAAATAAAATAAAGGGAGAATTTTATTAGGAATAAAACTCTCGGAAAAAGAGTTTGAAGGATAAATGGTTAAGGAAAATAAAAGAAAAATTCGGAAAAAAATAGGTCAAGGATAAAAAATGATGACGCATAACCATCGTGACACATGGTCAGTACCGTGTCATGGTAGATATTGCCACGCCACAGTGCTCTTGTCACGTGACACGGTGTTCCTTACTATGTCGCGGTGCGCAAATAAAGCAGCGATGCTTTTGCGCTTGCAACTGGATAACTTTTTTGCTTTTCTGGACTCTTTTGGCTATAAATTACGACCAGTTAATTCGTGATATGCATAATTACGAAACATAAAATAACTAGAATTTCATATTTAAATAATAATGTCACAAAATTTTGATAATACATTGCGTGATTGGTCGTATTCCTTGACCAATGCAGAGAAAAGAGAGCTAGAATTATTCCATGTCAGAGGTTTACTATTGTTGAGGCATGTAGCAGTTGAACATGTCAGAGCTTTAGATTATTGGAGTCCGGAAACCCATTGTTTCAAGTTCCATTATGATGAAATCTGTCCTCTGTCGAAGGAATTTGGTGCTATTTTTGGCTTCCCTACTAGAGTTCTTGTTGTAATGCCTACCCTGCGTGAATACTACTACCAGGATTTGAGAGACATCTAAATCTGATAGACACATATTTAAATAAAATTGTGTGTGGTAACGAGGTAGATCTAGAAAAGCTTGCAAATTTGTATTTTAATCTTCTTATCTCTGAATCATATCATGTATACCGTATAAGGGCATATAGTTTTTTGCATTTTTAGTAAGCTTTTATTTGCAAACGGTAGAGTAGGACATGCTAGTTTAGTTTTTGTGCTTGAACATTTTGAATTTGGAAGATCCCCTATGCCTACTTGCCTTGGAGAAACTTTGTGTAGTTTTGTGAAGCAAAATCTGACCGGAAAGCTGTTCGAAAGGGCTCTCTAGTACTATTGCAGGTAAGAGAGAGTTTCGCGCTAAAACCATGACACTTGGTATGCGCCGTGTCACAGTAATGGCTACCGCGTCATGTAATTTTTTGCCGCAACACGACAATGTGTCCCGTGTTGCGGTGTTAAGTCTGTTGCGATACTGCTTCTTTTTCTTTTTTTTTGCAGATTTGGTTGATGGAATGTTTGGAACTCTTTGAGGCCCTCGACGATATCGAAAAATATGGTCCCAATGATCTAGTTCGTAGGAAGATAAACTACTCTGCAAATATGTCTTATGATGATTGGAAGTTGTTCTTTGCGAAGAGAGAATTTTCCATTCGATGGGTGGTGCCTTAGTGGAGGCTTACTAGGATGGTCGAGACGAACAATACTCCATACTGTCGTGTTCCTAGTCTCTCGAAATTGACTTTTTATAGCCCTTCCCGATTTATGCGACAACTCGGACTTGAACAAGTAGTTCCACGCTATAATGATAGTCCTCGTGAAATATCATTGCATGAAAGTAATGTTCATAAGTATGAGACATATTGGATTGGAAGGCCTTTGTGGACCGTTTCTGCGAGTAATCAACCTCCTCCACCCTTATCTAGTGCATACAAGTCATGGTTGAATCCTCGAAGTAGGAGAGAACTAGTTGGATCGCGTAGGTTCAATGGTGATGTGAAGGAACGACTTGGAAGCAAGAAGGCGCCTGGGAAAGATCGTTTTAGTCCGAGAACATAAGGAATTGAGTTTAAGACTCCTATCATGACTAAGAAGAAGAGTTGGGTAAAAAGAAAGGGTAAAGACAAGATGTTTTATAGGGAGAAACAACCTAAGAAACCCGAGAGAGTTGAAAGGGGTGAAAGCTCTACTAGGGGTGTGACGGTTCGAGCTACAAAGGAAACACTAATGGTAAAGGCCGACCAAGTTGAAAAGAAGAAAGAATTTCCTAAGGCTAATATGGATTAGACCAATATTGCTTTGCTTTTATAATTTAAGTTTTAATTTTTAAATAAGGCGTATAATGCCAATAGTTGTAGTGACGTTTATTTCATTAATAATATCACATTTATTTTTGCCTTAATTAAAACTTACAATGACTTCTTCTCTTTTTATTTATTTTTTTTATTTTTTTATTTTTTATTTTTTATTTATTTTTTATCTGAGTCAAGAAGCCGGACGCAATGGAAGAATAATAATTGTCGAACGAAATAATCGTAAAACAATTAAAAAAACTGCAAAATCCAAGAGGAATGTCTGCTGTGCCATGGTACATCTTCCGCGTTACGGTAGCCAATACCGTGACACGGTGCTTCTCTGCTGCAGTTTTTTGCCAAAATTCGCCGTATCGCGGTGTGTCCTGCCACAGCGCGGTTTATTTTGACGTGGCACGGCGTTTCCTACCATAAGTCCGCAAAGCTGCAAAACCTAAAACTTCCATAAGTCCGCAAAGCTGGTACGCCATGTCGTGGGGATTTCTACCGTGCCGCGGTGCATTGTGCCGTGGCGCGGTTCTATCGTGGCGCGATGTTTGACACTGTGCGATTTTCTTGGCCTTTCGCATTCCACTGCCTTGTGTGCTGTATTTGGTTGAAGAAGGGATTTTTATTTTTAAAGTGGCCACGCCCCCTTGAGGGATTGCCTACGTATCCTTAAAAGGAATCAGGCTAAACGTAGCTCTAACGGGTCTTGAACCCATGCAATTAAGCATAAAACTTGTTGAGTTGATCCAAATTGGTTAAGTTATGGAAACCATTGCCATCCATGTCTACTAATTGTGCCGCTCCACCAGACAAATAGACTTGACAATGTATGGACTTGACCAATTTGGCCTAAATTTTCCTCTTGGATCTAATACATTTTTACGGAGTGCTTTAAGCACTAAATAACCTTCTTTGATATTCCTAGTCTTGACTTTTTTTATTGAAATGTCGTGCCAGAAGCTGTCGGTAGGTTAGGACATAATGCAAAGCTGCCAAGCATTTTTCATCAAGTAAGACTAATTCTTCATATCTTGCTCTAATCCAGTCGACTTCATCTAGTTAGCTTTCTAACGCAATCCGTAGAGAAGGGATCTCCAGCTCTATTTGTTGTACGGCTTCAACTCCATAGACTAAAGAGAAAGGGGTAGCCCCTGTTGATGTACGACCGGAAGTTCAGTAACTCTAAAGAGCGAAATGTAGCTTGCTTGGCCAATCTTTGTAATTTTCCATCATCTTTTCGATGATAGTTTTCACATTCTTATTGGTCAATTCAACCGCACCATTCGTTTATGGTTTGTAGGGTGATGATATGTGGTGTTTCATATGATATTTCTGCAATAGTTCTGCGCATTCGTCTTGGAAATATGTCCCATTATCACTGATCATTTCATGACGTACACTATAGCGACATATGATGTTTTCTCGATAAATTTGAGCTACATGTTTTGCCGTGAGTTTAGCATAGGAAGCAGCTTCGACCCATTTGGTAAAGTAATCGATTGATACAAGGATGAACTCATGTCCTCCTTGTCCTGGTGGTGTTATCTTCCTAACGATGTTGATTCCCCAAGTAGAGAAAGGCCATAGGGAAGTGTATGTGTAGAGAAGCAAAGGTGAAACATGCTGTAATGTTGCGTAAACTTGACTCTTCATATACTTCTTGACATGTTCGTGGCAATCTCTCTCCATGGTAGTCCAATAATAACCTTGTCGTTAAATATTTTTGATTAACATCTTAGCATTCATATGCGTTCCACATATTCCGGCATGAAGGTTTTCCATGGTTTTGTATGCTTTTTTCTTAGCTATGCATAAGAGGTTTCTCCCGTGCGCAGTCCTTTTGTGGAGTTCTCCCCTGATGAGCACATACTGTGAGCCCAGGAGCCTCAAAGCACGGCGTGCCCTTTTATTAGTGTTAGGAGGGTATACTCCCTTCATCACATAGTTAAGGATGTCTGTATACCATGGCTCTTCGTCTTCTTCTTGTGAATATTGTTCATCATCAAGTGCGTGAACATAAACCGGCTCATATCTTTTTTCTATAGTCAATGGCATTCTGATTGTGTCTCTAGAAATTTACACCATTGATGTCAACTTAGCTAGTGCGTCGGCAAACTAATTCTCTTCTCTAGGCAAGTATGTGTATTCCACTTCATCTAGTTGCTCCATGAGAGTTTCCAAATGAGCTTGATACATAACGAGACTTTCACTTCTCACTTTCCATCTCTTGGAGATTTGGTTGATGATAAGTGATGAGTCTCCATAGATTCTGAGCTTCTTAATTCCCAAGGCCATAGCTGTTTCTAATCCCAAGATGCACGCTTCATATTCTACGGTGTTGTTGGTGACATCAAAATCGAGCTTCATGGAAATTGGAATGTGCTCTTCGTTGGGTGATACGAGCATGACTCCTACACCACAACCCTTTTGGTTTGAAGCTCCATCAAAATAGAGCGTCTAGCTATAATCTTCGGTCATGAGTAGATCTTCGTTAGGGAAATCATACTTTTTTTCTTCATTCTCAACTTCTTCCAGTGGTAAATCTGCTAAGAAGTAAGAAAATGCAGAACCTTTAATGGCCTTTTGCGATACGAATTTCAAGTCAAATTGAGCCAGGTTGACTATCCACCTTGATAATTTGCCATTGAGTGTTGCCTTCTCATACTAGTACTTGAGAGGATCTATCTTTGATACAACATGCACCGTATGAGTGAGCATGTAATGTCTGTGCGGGCCATATGAGTGCGAGACACAACTTTTCAAGTGGTGTGTTGATGAGTGTCATTTATGGCACTCATTTGTTCACTTTTAGGGTGATTTTAGATTGCTTTTATAGCACTTTTCTTTCCTTTTTCCTTAGTTTTGCTCTTTATTTCATTAGTTTGCACTTTCCTTAGTTGATTTTCCATTTTCATGCATTTCTTTGTTTTTCTTGTCTTTTTCCCTTTTATTTGTTTGTTTTCTATCATTTTCAGGTTAAGATCGTTCTCCAAGGATTCCCGAGACTTCTTCCCGAGTTTGCATTAATTAAGATGCCTAGTGTCTTCCATTTGAAGCCCAAGTATGGAGATGTGCAAGTTCCAATTGACCTTAGGCCATGCATTCAAGCCGTGGGGGCACCAATTCTGTTGTTGAACCCACCATCGAGGTGTTTTAGGTTCTTCCATGCTTCGTGTTCATCAAGCACACCAAGTGGAGCGCACGAGGAGCGTCAAGATGAAGGGAAGAAGCTGCCCTGTTCCTAGGCACGGGCGCGCACGATGATGGCGAGGGCGCGCGGCCAGGTGGCGCGGGCACGCGTGGCCTTGGCGCGGCCGCGCCTGTTGCTCCCCCTGTTTCGTACCCAGTTTTGCTCGGCCGCGCATCCTCTTGAAGAAGGTCGCGCCTGTACGGGTCTATTTTGGACGATCTAACTAACTTTTGTTTGTTAGTTTCATCATATATAGACTTTCCTTCCATTTTTAGAGAGAGAATTCATATTTTAGAAGTAGTTTTAGAGAATCAATTGGTAAAAGTGTGGAGAGAAGTTTTGAAAGAGAGACACTTGTTCTTAGATTTTTAGAGAGAGAAATTAATGGTTGATGATTGATGATTCTAAGCACATTTTCCTTTGATTTCACCAAAGTTTGTAAAGATTTCTTTTACTTTAGTGCAATCTTTAGCTTTTGATTTCAATTGTTTGTTGATTATTCAAGTTTACTGATTAGTTGATTGAATTTGTTTGATTGAAATGATGATGATGAATTTGTTTATTAGGTTACTTTTGATTTTGATTTCTTCCATGGATTATGAGTAGTTTACTTGCTAGGGATGTGGTGAAGCATGTTTGAGTGATGGATCATAGCTAATTAGGAGTTTTTGATTGATTTAGCATTGTGATTAAATTGGTTGATTGATTTTGTGCATGTGTGTAATTAGTTAAAAAGTAGCTAACTTTAATTGTCATACTAGATTGCATTGTGTGCCTACATTGATACGGACCATTGATTTGTAGCTCACATTTATCGATTGAGCTTGGTTTGTGACGTTCCTAGTAGAGTCTTTCGTAGTTGGCGCTAATTAAACCTTTAGGAGATAGCTTGTTGAGCTCTTTTGATTGCATTGTCTATCTTCCCTCGCAATACTTGAATTAATCAATCTGCAACCCGATTAGTGTGTGTCCATTGCAAGAGTATATGGATCCTAAATCCCTAGTGTCTTGAAATATTGATTTACTTTGTGATTTACTTTGTTGTTAGTTGAACTTAGATAACCTACACTACCTTTTACGCTTCGAGTAGCTTGACTTTGGCAATAGCTAACATCCTCTATTCCAAGTGGTTCAACCCGAACTTACCCTATTACTAGGTGTAGGTTTGGTTATAAATTTAGTTTAATCGGAGGAATTTTAGTTTCAACGACCTAGAATCCACCTCTCGGTCAAAATAGCGCCGTTGCCTGGGAATGGCGTAGTTGTTTGCTATTGTTGGTGAGTTTATTTCATTTCATTTAAAAAATACAA
Organism: Chenopodium album; assembly: GCF_948465745.1. Lineage (NCBI taxonomy): Eukaryota > Viridiplantae > Streptophyta > Magnoliopsida > Caryophyllales > Amaranthaceae > Chenopodium > Chenopodium album. The sequence continues at coordinate 20,317,842 of NC_137847.1, forward strand.
AAATATTTTTCTCTTTTAAGCTACACTTGTAGCTGTGCTACTAATTATTTCTTTGAGATTGTATGCATAGGACAAGAGGAAGGACTTTAGTACCTTTTGATCCGGAGATTAAGAGAACAATCGTAAGGATAAGAGTTTCTATACGATCCTTGAGTTCTAGCTCTTCAAGTGAAGAAGAATTTCAAGAAGAAGAACAAAGAAGCATGGGTGAAGTACCAAGGGTTACTTTGAAGGAGTTGGGAACTCCCGGTGCCTTTAGATTTAAGAGTGGTATTGCTCCGCCAACAACACCGGCCAATGACTTTGAGATAAGGCCGGCGATGATAACAATGATTGAACGAAGGCAATTTAGTGGTGCCAAGCACGAAAGCCCACTAAATCATCTCAAAGATTTTGAGAAGTATTGCGACACAATCAAGGTCAATGGGGTTTCTAAAGAATTCATAAGGCTCAAGCTATTCCCGTTCTCTCTAATCGGAAGAGCTTTGGAGTGGCTAGATAAGGAAGTGAAGCCTAATTCCTTGAGAACTTGGGATGAGGTCACTAAAGAGTTTATTTCTCGCTTTTACCCTTAAACGAAGACCGCCGAGGCAAGAACTCTAATCCAAAGTTTCAAGCAAAAGCCTAGCGAGAGTTTGTATGAGACTTGGGAAAGATACAAGGAGTATCAACAAGAATGTCCTCACCATGGAATCCCGACATACCAAATCATACAAATCTTCTATGGAGGATTGAGTCCCCAAGGAATTTCATGGCTTAAAGCCAGAGCCGGAGGCCCGATTATGAACAAGACCGAGGAAGAAGTTGTTGATATCATAGAGAATGTAGTTCGTCACTACATGGATTGGCAAGAGGGAGAGAGAGAGTTGTAGACACCCAATTGTGTCTCCCCAAAAACAAACTCGGTGATGAATACTTTTCACGTCGAATCAAAATCGAATGAAGTGAAAGTGTAGAAAGTCTAGTGTTGCGGTTAGTTTTTATTTCTCTTCTTTCTCCCTGTTTTTGAAAACCCATTTTATGAAAATAGTTAATCCATTTTAGTTTGGTCCATGGCAAAGGGTCCAATAATAGTGTAGTTGGATGGGGCTCGAAAAGAGCTTTCCAACGATATATTATACGCCCAATTTCGATGAATAATGAGGAAGTTATGGCCAAATTACTAAACTGGGCCTGGTTTGACCTTTATATGCGGCCCAATGATCTGGAGGAGGGCCCATTATGATTTATGATTTCTAATGCAATTAGGATTGATTATAGTCTTCTAGAATCTTCTAGAAGGCTCTTTTGAATCCTAATGTAATTAGCATTGATAATTGAGTTTTTCGAGTTTTATTTAGAATAAAAGAAGTGTTTCAAATAAAATCACAGTTTTACCCCTCGTACGCTTAATTTTTATCAAAATATGAAAACCTGTGAAAAACTGCCTGCAGCGCCGCACCACAGGCTGTCGCCAGGCGACAGGCCTGTCGAGCGGCGACAGATGCTTGTGTGGCGACAGCGTCGTTTAATATTTTGATATTCTAATTCTTTTTTATCATATTCCGGCTGATTTTCGTTATAAATAGCCTCCTAAAACCTCTGTTTTTTATTATCAATTCTCACCTAAAACCAACTCTCATCAAGAAATTTTTGATATTCTCTCTCTCTTTCTAGCCTAGCCTTTCACAAACAAAATTCCGCATTCACAAGATCTAGACACACCTAGCTAATTTCGAAGTTGCCTTCGTCCTAGACGTGAAAGGTTATAATTTCTGAGGGTTTGGTCCCAAATCTCTACTTCAATTATTTAATTTAATTGTTTTGTTTAATATTTCCCTTGAAGTTACTAACGTGTGTATTTTGTTATTAGAAAGAGGTACGAGGCATCCAAGTAAGTACTTTAATTTTTTAATTGATCTTATGATATAGAAATCATGTTAAGATTGTTATGTTGGTTCCTAGTATCATGTTAGGATGTTTTCCTTAGTATGATATTTAGGGTGATTTGCTAATAGCATGTTAGTATCATGTTAAGGCTAAAGCTTTGATTTTTATTGCTTAGTGACATGTTAGGGTTTGTTATTAATCTTGTTAGTATCATGCCTAGGATCTTGCTAATAATATTATGCTTTAACATGATTATTTTGATTACGATTTGTTATCATGTTGCTTGATATTTATTATTATTGTTATTGCTTGATCACACCTTTTATGCATGTTTAAAGGGAATTTGTACTTGTAATCACGCTTAGTAAGATAATTAATAATCTTATTTAGGGCTAATATGATTATAATTCAAGTGATCGCCAATAATTGTTTTATTTGTGCATAAATATCCAACCAACATAGATAAGCAGGTTTAGGGTTAATCTGTTGATTGCATGTTAGTCAGAAAGCGCACATGAATACGAGAAGAATAAAGTAGAGGCCTATTATTAGGGCGAGTTCTTTCTCTTTTAGATTGGATAAGTACCCTCATCCCCGAACACCAGTCTTGGTTCCAAACCTATTGGAGTTGATGATCTCATGGATCGTTAAGGGGTGTAACCTTCACCTCGTGAACGGTTTACAAGTTCCTAAAACTTGTTTGCGACTCTTTTGCTCTAGTTTCCTTCCCTTTGGACGCCACCATGCTTAAGTTTATGTTCACAGTGGGGTTCAAGTTTGGGATGGCTTGAAATATTCCCTACAGTTTTACTTTTTTCTTTAATAAATGGAGCGAAACCTTTGCTAAGATGATTGAGGTACCGATTGAAAAAGAATTTGTGAGATTGTTCGTAAAGAAGCTCCAGGAAAAATATTCTAAACATCTCAAGTATCAAGACTTGAATACCTTTAAAGCCGTCTATGACATTGGAATTAATATTGAAGACGACCTTGCAAAGCAAAAAGCTACTAACAATAGCAACAACAGTGGCTGGAAAGGAAAGAAAAACGACAATCCTTCTTCTTCCGAAAACGCTCACTCTAGTAACAATGTTAGTACCTTTGATCTCAATGAAGTCTTAGCCATGTATAATCAAGGGTCTAAAAAACAACTAAGGAAAGATTTCACTCCTATTGGGATGAGCTATGATGCTGCGTTTGATCGACTCCATGCCAAGGGACTCATTACTCCCATTGGACCTATTCAAGATCCTGCGCCCGAAAAAAGATTGCCTAGTTGGAACCCAGATTCACATTGCAAGTACCATAAAGGTAGGGGTCATACTACTGAGAGCTGTTTGAAGCTAAAAGAGGCTATCCATCATTTGATCGATAATAACAAGCTTCCCATACCTCCAGCCAGCAAGAAGAGTGAGTAATAATAAAGCAAATGATACAAGACAAGAGGCGAGCTTCAACGACAAGATTTCGTGACCTCTTTTTCTATTTCTTTTATTTATAATAATTCTAGGATAGACCTAATAAGTCTAGCATAGACACCTTCTATTTTTCCTTAGATATACTTTGTAGGATCTTTCTTTTTCTTTTAATAAAATGAGCATTTATTTCCTTGCATATGATCATTGCATTGCATTCATAAAAAAAAATGTCAAATTAAGCACAAGGTATACCAATGATTAGAGGCACCCCTTGTAGCCTATCATTTTATCTTCACCCTTTCAAATATACAATCCTTTTTTTTTTTTGATAAACCACTTTGAGCCTCACCTAACGATAGGCCTTTCTTTCTTCAACCCACATCTACCTAACCTTGGGATGGGATAGTGTGCAACTTAAACAAATTTTCAAAGAATAAAAGCTTGGGTAATTTCAAAATTAAAATAAGCAAAAATGATAAAAGTGTACAAAAGGGCAAGTGTTCCAATGTCATTGACATGAACATGTCTTTGATATAAACACGTCTCAGATTACATCTCTTATCGAGTGCTCGGTATCGTGCCTGAGAAACATGAATGCCGAGTGAGTGATAGACCGCATGATTGGGATTGCCCACACTTATCCAAAACAAAAAAAAATGCAAAAAGGAAAAAAAAGAGAGAGCAAAAAATATAAAAGAAAAGAGTTCAAAAGTGAGGAAACCTCAAGGCATACAAATACAAAGATTCAAAAGTAAGGTTGCACACCTTGGGGGCTTATGTAGGCTCTTGAGCCTTTATCCCTTTCTTCTTCAACCTTTAGCCTTACCACGTTACAACCCTCAAAAGACCTCTTTGAGTTATACACACACTTGTGCGAGGTTCGGCTAGAGCTACGTTCGGCCTGATTCCTAACGGATACGTAGGCAACCTCACATCGAGGTGCGGCCGTAATAAAATGCATTCGCATTCACATTCACACATCATGATCATATCAAGGGATCTCCTATGGTCATCCCTATCTACTTAGAGCTAGACTTGGGGGCTTGATCCTTACATCATTAGCTTACCTAGCCTAAGAGTCACCACTATTTGACTTTTCTAAAAATAATATTTTTCCATATACTTAGTCTTTGCAGCCTAACCTTAGTGTCACTATCACACACATCACAGATACATGACCAAATATACTTCCCTTAGGAACCCTTTGTCGTGAAATCTTACAGCATACTTTGTCATAACAAAATCACTCATCACTCATCATTGCATCACAAAGTACGAAGTGCTTAGCCTCCGTGCCTAAGTTACCCAAATACTTTCATAATTGAGTCAACAATTGAGATAGCCTAGGATGAATTAATCCTTGCACCTTGAGAGATAGTATCAAACAACATTTGACTAAGCTCATTCAACATGCACCATAAAAAACTTCTTCCTTTTTGTGCCTTTCTTTTTCGGGAGAAAATCGGTACCCTCCACAGAAATGACGGAAAATTTTTGAATTTTTGCTTTTTCGCATTTTGAGTGAAGCACATCACAATACAATGCACACACGAGTCATGAGTCACACGTGTCAACTCACCTCGGGTCAACCTCAAGTCAGTCAGTCACATTGACCCAACCTCAAGTTAATGAGTCAAACAACACTAAGTCTTAGGTCAACCCTAAAGAAAGATAAGCAAAGTCCTATAGTCCAAAATATAAATGCAGGTACATTTCAGTGAGCAAGAACATTCCTGGATTTTTTCGAAAAACCGCGAATGAAAACCTGACTCCAGCGTCAGACGACAAGGCTGTCGCCTTGCGACAAAATCTGTCGCCTAACGACAGAGCGAGGACGCGGCGACAGTAATTTCCAGTGTGTGCCAGAGCAGCAATAAGATACATGGCCCTCATAAGTGACTATGTGGACCTTATGCAGCAATTTCGGTTCCTTGGTACGCCAATTAGCCCCTATAAGCAATTTGACATGATTAAGTAATCAGCTCAATTACAATCACAATAGGTGATCGACCTGATGAAAGATCGTCTCACTTAGCTTAAATCGCCTAAACATTGGCTCATTGCAAAGGCACCGACATAATGGTTCACAAGCAGCAGAAGGCACCGACATAATGGTTCACAAACAAGAAAAATGCGCCGACGTATTGGCACCGCGGAAATTACAGTAAAAAAATTTTGCAATAGCAAAGTTCAAGCGAGCTTTAAGATTGACAAGCGTTGGTCTTCGGTAATTTTCTTTGGAACATTATCGTAACAACTGAGGATGAATTCAAGCGAAGTTATCTTCGACACCGTTCCCTAGGATATGGAAGGTTGTCAGACAAATGAGGATGACTTCAAGCGAAGTTATCTTCGACAGCATTCGCTCAGATTGTGGAGGTTGTCACCAAGATTTGAGAAGATAGCACGAGATGGGCGGTTTTCGACAGCATTCGCTAAGATTGTGGAGGTTGTCACCAAGATTTGAGAAGATAGCACGAGATGGGCGGTCTTCGACACCATTCTCTAAGATTGTGGAGGTTGTCACTAAGATTTGAGAAGATAGCACAAGATGGGCAGTCTTCGACAGCATTCGCTAAGATTGTGGAGGTCGTCACCAAGATTTGAGAAGAGCGGTTCGTGATGAGGCGGTCTTCGACGACTTTTGCTATGATTGGGAAGGTCGTCACTATGATTCAAGGAAAAGGCTCGAGATGTAACAGCATTGGTCGACGACGTTCCCTAACTTGCGGAGGGTTGTCACAAATAACTAGAGGTGATTCCAAGCGAAGTTATCTTCTATCATGTTCCCTAGCTTGCGGAAGATGGTCACAAAGCAATGAAGATCGTTTCAAGCGAAGCAGTCTTCGATAGGATTCTCTGGCTTGTAGAAGACTATCACATCGGAAATTGGAGGCAGTTACAAGCGTAGCAGTCTTCATGCGATATCCCCTAGCTTGAGGGAGAACGTCAAAAGCAGCAACATGGCGTTCCCTAGCTTGTGGAAGGTTGTCACAACAACAATGCAACAACAAATCGGTAACCTACAGAGACGTGTGATCGACGGTGCAAGATACGCGTTTCTTAACTCTTTTATATGTTTTAACTAACACTAGTTTGCACGTATCGGCGTTACAAGAATGATTTAGGATCGCAGAACGTTCTAAATCATTTACCGTCCCTATCGCTACTTTGACTTTCGTTTTCGGAACTTGCGTTTCTCCAAACTCAGTCAAAGTGGGGGCTTCTGTAGACACCCAATTGTGTCTCCCCAAAACCAAACCCGGTGATGAATACTTTTCACGTCGAATAATAATTGAATGAAGTGAAAGTGTAGAAAGTCTAGTGTTGCGGTTAGTTTTTATTTCTCTTCTTTCTCTCTGTTTTCGAAAACCTATTTTATGAAAATAGCCAATCAAGTTTTGTTTGGTCCATGGAAAGGGTCCAATAATAGTGTAGTTGGATGGGGCTCGAAAAGAGCTTTCCAACGATATATTATACGCCCAATTTCGATGAATAATGAGGAACTTATGGCCAAATTACTAAACTAAGCCCGGTTTGACCTTTATTTGCGGCCTAATGATCTAGAGGAGGGCCCATTATGATTTATGATTCCTAATGCAATTAGGATTGAATATAGTCTTCTAGAATCTTCTAGAAGGTTCTTTTGAATCTTGATGTAATTAGCATTGATAATTGAGTTTTTTGAGTTTTAATTAGAATAAAAGAAGTGTTTCAAATAAAATCACAGTTTTACCCCTCGTACGCTTAATTTTTATCAAAATATGAAAACGTGTGAAAAAACTGCCTGCAGCGCCGCACCACAGGCTGTCAGGCGACAGGCTTGTCGCGAGGCGACAGATGCTTGTGTGGCGACAGCGTCGTGTTTATTCTTCTTGAAACTCTGATTCTTTTTTATCATATTCCGGCTTATTTTCGTTATAATAGCCTCCTAAAACCTCCGTTTTTTATTATCAATTCTCATCTAAAACCAACTCTCATCAAGAAATTCTTGATATTCTCTCTCTCTTTCTAGCCTAGACTTTCACAAACAAAATTCCACATTCACAAGATCTAGACACACCTAGCTAAGTTCGAAGTTGCCTTCGTCCTAGACGTGAAACGTTATAACTTCTGAGGGTTTGGTCCCAAATCTGTATTTCAATTATTTAATTTGGTTGTCTTGTTTAATATTTTCCTTAAAGTTACTAACGTGTGTATTTTGTTATTAAAAAGAGGTACGAGGCATCCAAGTACTTTAATTGTTTAATTGATCTTATGATATAGAAATCATGTTAAGATTTTTATTTTGGTTCCTAATATCATGTTAGGATGCTTTCCTTAGTATGATATTTAGGGTGATTTGCTTATGTCAATTCTGATTTCTAGGATGCTTTGTATTTTCTTTCCTAATAGCATGTATGTATCATGTTAGGGCTAAAGCTTTGATTTTTATTGCTTAGTGACATGCTAGGGTTTGTTATTAATCTTGTTAGTATCATGCCTAGGATCTTGCTAATAATATTATGCTTTAACATGATTATTTTGATTATGATTTGTTATCATGTTGCTTGATATTTATTATTATTGTTATTGCTTGATCACACCTTTTATGCATGTTTAAAGGGAATTTGTACTTGTAATCACGCTTAATAAGATAATTAATAATCTTGTTTAGAGCTAATATGATTATAATTCAGGTGATCGCCAATAATAGTTTTATTTGTGCATTAATATCCAACCAACAAAGATAAGCAGGTTTAGGGTAAATCTGTTGATTTCATGTTAGTTAGAAAGCGCACATGAATACGAGAAGAATAAAGTAGAGGCCTATTATTAGGGAGAGTTCTTTCGCTTTTAGATTGGATTCGTACCATCATCCCCGAACACCAGTCTTGGTTCCAGACCTGTTGGATTTGAAGATCTCATGGATCGTTAAGGGTGTAACCTTCACCTTGTGAACGGTTTACAAGTTCCTAAAACTTGTTGGCGACTCTTTTGTTCTAGTTTCCTTCTCTTTGGACGCCACCATGCTTCAGTGTATGATCACAGTGGGGTTCAAGTTTGGGATGGCTTGAAATATTCCCTACAAGAGTCTACAAGCAAAAGTGGCTCAAATGTCTACTCAGTTGATCATCTCAATGCAATCAATAACTCGTCTTCCTAAATCTCAATCTTGGGGAAGGAGATGAAATTAATCAAGGCTAAGCTAGAGAGTGCCTCTTCAATTGCACCGAGTCTTCCTTCTCACATTAAGGGGAGAGGTACATCTTCTAACTCTACTCCTCCTTCTACTTCAAGTAATATGCCAAGTGGATGTGTCTTTTATGATGTTTGTGGGTCATATGACCATGACTCTTCTAGTTGTCCACATGCTTTTGAGAATTGTGATGATGTTGAAAACAATGATTGTGAGCAAGTGAATTTTGTTTTTTAACAATAACAATGGACAAAGATTTGAAGGTCTAGGGAATTTTGGGACTAGGAATGCTCACCAATAAGGGGGTTTTGATAACTACAACAATGGTGGTTATAGGAACCAAGGAAATCAAGGTTTCCGAGGTAACTATAACAATCAAGGTTATAGTAATCAAAACACAGGCCAATGGTATGGAAATCAAGGCCAATCTCATGGCTTTGGTGGCTAACACCAAAATTATAGCAACAATCAAGGCCGAGGTAATTTGAACAATAAAAATAGGGGCAATTTTCAAAACAACAATCAAAGGGGACCCCACCTGGATTAGCTCTAAGACCTCAAGGCAATGGAGATATTTCCTATGCTCAAACCCCATCTTCTAGAACGAACTTGGAAGAGATCATTGAAAATCAAACAAAAATTTTGAACAGTTACATGGCGGTGAGTGACAAGAATTTTAATGAGATGATGACACACAACAAGATGCTTGAGACCCAAATCACTCAACTAGCCAATACCTTGAAAGATTGTGCTAGCCCTTCTTCATTACCTTCTTAAGGAGTTAATCTTAAGAAACCCGTTTATTCTATTACCACAAGGAGTGGGAGAGTGCTTGAAGAGAGAGTTTCTAGGATGAATGAGGAGGATGAGAAGAGGAGTGACTCAAGCGAGGAAAATGAGAACAAGGTGTCAAAGAGTGTGAGCAAAGAGGAAGCTCAAGAGAAAAAGAAGACTGTTGAGTCTAGCAAGATGAGTGAGGGTTTTAATGAGGAGAAAAAAGAGAAAGAGAGGAAGTAAGATGAGGATTTCAAACCGAGACTTCCATACCCCCAAAAGTTCAATAGGTAAAAATTGGATGAAAAATTCTGGAAATTTATCAAGATGCTTAGGAAAATTCATCTTTCTATTCCTTTCACCGATGTTTTGAGGCAAATGCCTAACTATTCTAAATTTCTTAAGGAAATCTTGACCGGTAAGAGAGATTGCAATGTGGTTGGACTGGTGAGTTTGGGGGAATGTTGTAGTGCCATTATCCATAATGACTTACCCCAAAAGATGAAAAAACCCTGTAAATTTCTCTATTCCTTGAAATATTAATGGGAAATTGTTTCAAAATGCCCTTTGTGATCTTGGTGCTAGTGTTAGCATCATGCCTTACTCCGTTTTCAAGTAACTTAAGTTAGGTGAGCTCCTTCCAACCAACATGACCCTTCAATTTGCCGACCGTTCTATTAAGTTCCCAAAGGGTAGAATTGAGGATGTGCCCTTCAAGATAGGAGAGTTCACTATTCCCGTTGATTTCATTGTGCTAGAGATTGCAGAAGATGACAACATTCCTATCATTTTAGGGAGGCCATTCTTAGAAACTTCGGGTGCTTTGATAGATGTGAAAGGTGGCATGATTACTTTGTGTGTTGGTAATAATAAGGCAAGTTTTAAGCTCAAGTCGATGCATGAGTCTCTATCCTATGCGCAAGGAATTATGTGCATAAACTCATTACCTTTGAATGCTAATGATTCCATGTTTGTGTCTTCTACTAACGATATGCTTGTAGCTTGTGATGATGTTCCTAAAAGTATTGAAAGCAAGGTTGTTAGTGAAGAAGACAAGGATCCCTCAATGCTTGAGAATGAGTTTGAAATGCCTTCTTGGTTTGAGCTTTCTTTGAAGGATGATGAGAATAGTTTTTCAAGTGGTGGACATGTGGATCTCAAAGATCCAAGGAAGAAGAAATCAAGGAATAAGAAGAGAGTTTCCAAGAAATATAAGAGGAAGTTGAAGTCTAAAAAGTTTGATTCGGTTTATATGATTCAAGATGACATAGATCATGATGAGATTTTTCACAAGCTTTGCAATGATTTTACCCTCCACCACTTTGGATAAGTGGTGTTCTTTGACACTCCATGATTTGGAGGAAGGGTCGAGCTTAGGTCCTTAAGCAAGCGCTTCCCGGGAGGCAACCCGGTTTTCTAACCCTTTTCTTTTGATTTCTATTTTTCTTAATTTTCTTTCTTTTGCTTTTCTTTTCTTTCACTTGTTTTCTATTTGGATTGATAGGTTAAATTCATTGGATTTGGATTATTTCGAGCGAGCATGAGCAATGGAAAGGTTTCGTGTTTTTGATGAGGATATGTTCAATTTTATCGAATATTGAGGTAAAAGGGTAAGGTAATATAGTGAGGTAAGTTAGGGGAAGTTATGTTAAAATTTGAAGTAAATTTGAACTTGGTGGGTTCATTATGGTACTCTCATTATTTTTAGATGTTGAACCCACTGTCATCATTTTTGAAACTGCCATACTTGGTGGGTTCAATAATCCCGGGATGATATTGGACAATGAGCCCACAGTAGAATGCATCGAGCAAAAATTTCAAGAGGAGCCAAGCCAGGCGCGGGCGCACAGCCAGGTTGCGCGGCCGTGCACTTGGTCGGGTCAAGTCCCTTATCTTCTTTCTTTCTCCTTTCTTTCCCTCATTTCCCCTTCACCCTCAACCTTGCACGCACGGTTTGTCTTTCTCACTCTAATCAACGAAACCCTAGCCTTGTTCATCAAAATTCATCATCAAATCATCATAAATCCATCACAACTTATCAAATTCCTTCTACAAATTCATCTTTAACAACAAATATCATACTACTTTCTTCAACTATCAACCTCCAATCTCTCTCCTCCATTGAAGACCAAATTTGGGGTTTTTCTACTTAGTGGGAATTGGTGGCTTGTTCTTGATCAATCTTGCTTCAAGTGTGGTATAATCTTCTTCTTTGACTCTATTTTACATAATTATATCATATTGTTGCAAGATTTTGATTGTTTATAATTGTGAATAGTAGTAGTATGTATTTGAATGAACTTAGTGATTGAATGTGAAATTTGGGTTGGTTATTTGTGTTGTCGATGATTTATTTTGCTTAACATCGTGTTGTTGTATCTTTGTGTAGCAACTTTGGTTCATTTGGTGGTGATTGTGAGAAGTTGGAAATTTGGATTTTTGGTAGTAAGGTGTTACTTGTGTGATTGGTGTTATTGATTAAGGAGTTGTAATTTTGGTGTTTGGAAGTTTTTTGTTGTGTTATTGTGGTGTTTGTAGAGTTGATTAATTGGACTTTGAATTGGTTAATTTGGAGGAAACACAATGTTAAAGTTTGTTCAAGCCCTTTCCTCTAAAAAACGAAAAACCACCATCACCATTGAAGGACCTTCTTCAAACCCATTTACTTCCCAACCACAAAAATCTACTCCTATTCCCAAAACAAAAATCAAGGACCCAATACAAAAAGATCGATATGCCAAGCTCAAAAAGAACCGTTCCCTCAAGCCCTCTCGTCACTATTTTCAACCGGATATGATCAAATTGGTGATTGATGAGGATTTAAGGGAGTTGTTCAGCAATCTTCGCATGAGCACCTTCATTAACACATGTTACCGTACTTACTTTTAGCCAACTTTGGATTTTTTGGCTACGGTTTCATGTGAGGGGGTAGAAGGTGCAACTACCGGGTCCATTTTTAGCTCTTCAACATTCACCATGATCTTTCTCTCACCGAGTTCAATGCGGCGCTTGATCTTAAACCGGGGGCGGATGTCTTGGACCCCGAGTTCTTCTTCGATGAATGTAACCAAAATTTTTGGTGGGATGATATTTCGGGGGAAGGTGACTTTGTTACTCGGTATGCCGCAATAAGCAAAGTTTTCCAACCGTGTCTTCGAGTTCTTCATAGGCTTTTGGGATATTCGATAATCCCAAAGAAAGAATTGGGTAAAATGAGTCAATTAGAGCTCCGGATTCTATGGTTGGCTACTAGGGAGGAGTATTGAGGTCGTTTGAACTTAGGGTTCATGTTTTTGAGATATTGCGAGGGGTTGCAATCTAGGGAGTCCGGAGAGATCCCTTGTGGTAGCATGGTTACGAGGCTCGTGACCAACCTTCATCTTGGCCACTACTTGCCCTCTTGTACTCCCGTGGGTAGTCCGAGCACCCTCTACCTCGACATTGCACAATTGAAGCAAGTGCAATTTTTGGCTAAGAATGATGATGATGAGGTGTTTGATTGGCTTAGGGAGACGGGAGAACAAACATTGGTGCTATCTCCCTAACCCCTCCTTGACTTCTATCCACCGTGAGGATGTGCCTAATGTATGGCATGTGCCCCTAAGTAACCGCCTCCCCCCATGATGCTGATGAGGAAATAGGAGAAGAAGAAAATGAACAGGACGAAGAAGTAGCTCCACAACAACAATTTCAACAACAACATCGTCAACAACAACAACAACAACGACAACCCCAACAACAACATTAAGAGCAACAACAACACAAATTTGCTAACCCCGATAAGGATGCTCTTAGTGCGCAAATGAAGGGGATGCAAATTCGTTTGGAAGGCATGTACGACAAAGATTTTGAGGCAATTTATAATCAAATGAGAGGCATTTCGGAGATGCAACAAGGTATTTTTCTCCAACAATAACATTTGTATGATGCAAGTGTTAACCGCGGGGAGATCTCCCTTGCGGTTAACTACCCATACTTTCCACCCCAACTTGGTCCTATTCCATCAAGTGGGTATCCTTATTGTCAAGGACCTCCGGGGTCCAACACCGAGACTCGCTCATTCCCCGATGAGCACGGTAAGTATGATTACCGTGTTCCCGATGGGAGCGATTATAGGGGTGAACCTAACTACCCCTATGTCCACCCCGATAATCCACTACCGCTCGCTTTGCCCGAGCAATATTCTCCCCTTGCCCCTTAGCAATAGGACAACTTCAAGGGGCACTATGGTTGGCCACCCGGTTACACCGGGGGATGGGATCCTTATGGTCCCCCATCCGGGTTTTCCTATGACGGGGATAACCATGATAGTGCCAGGCCGAGTGGTAGTTAGTCCCCCTATTTTGTGCATTTTTCCTCCATCCCTTATTTTATGTGTCGTTTGCTTTGTATTGATGGGATGTTGAGATGTATTCATGTTTAGCTTGGGGGAACTTTATTTTCTTAGGGGTTTATCTCGGTGGCCAATATTGTTGTTGGGAATTACCTTGTCTACCTTTTGCTTCGATGATTGATAATTGCATGCCTTGGTCTCTTCTTGATGGTGTTTGATTGTTGTTTCTATGAGCTTTCCATGTCTATTATTTTTCTCTTGATGATGTTGTTGTTGCGTTGTTTTCTATGATGATGATGCATGTTATTTTCTTCCTTGAATCCAAAGCCCTAATATCCAAAACCCTTGAATCCAAATCCTTTCAATCCAAATCTTGTAGTTTAGGTGATTAGTAGCTAGTTTAGTGTATAGTTCCTTTAGTTTTTTTTGCTTATTCTTCATTTCTTTTTGGTAGTTTAACTTGATTTTTTCTTTGTAGTTTCTTTTTGTTTAGTTTTTCTTTCTTTTATTTTGTTTTGAAGTTACTAACCGATTTCTTTGTTCATAGCTCTATTTTCTATTTTTCTTCTCACTTGGCTTCGATGATGATGCTATTGATTTTTGGAGCTTAATGAAGGTGGATGTTCTTTCGCCTTATTTTTATTAGCATTGCTTGGAAGCCCGGTGAGATCCTTCTTATTTTCTTTCTTTTATTTCTTTACTTTTCTTGGATGCATAGATTGGGTTTAGATTTAGGAGAAGTTGAACAGTTTGAGGATGTATGATTGTAACACCTTAGTGTGTTTGGGGTCATTGATGTTGTTGTCGAATGACCACTTGTTTGAGGATTGGGGATTACGTGTTGTACTTGCATCTTTGTTCCTTTCTTTATTTTCCTACTATTCCTTCATCTTTGTTTTCCTATTTTCTTTATTTTTCTTTACTTTTCCTTTCTTTTCTTTTGTTTTCTTTTCTTCTCTTTTCTTTTTATTTTTGGTTTGTATAAAGTTTTTGAGGCCTTATTTTTTCTTTTTATTGTCTTTCTTGTGAATTGGACTATATACCAACGGACTTTTGCTTTTGAATGAACATCTTCCTAATTGGTAGTGGTATGCACGGTTTGAGAATATGCTTGGTTGATTCTAGGATGACGTATGGTAAGGTAGCATGTCTAAGAACTAGGGGGACCATGAAACCCGATTCTACTTGTTTGTGGCATGCTTGGTAGTTGCTTCCTATAGTCGATTTGACACTAATAGTGAGTTTTTGCTACATCCATGTGAGGTTTATAATTTTTCAAGCCTTCTACACTTACTTTCATGAGCGGCATGGATCCTTGACTATTGTGGACCTAATCTAGAATCTTGACTCATAATTCTCAAACACGAGACCGAACTATCTAGGGAGGACAAAGGCATCTTTTCGGGGTGGTAATTTTTCTTTTCTAGGATAGTCTTCAATATTTTTAGTCCTTAGGTCTACATTTGCATACTTGCTAACCATTTGAGCTTTTTCCCTTCTTTTCAAGCCACATCCTTAGAACTTTAAGCCTTTTGTTTCATTTTTGTTCCATTTTTGGTTTTTGTGAAGAAAATTATCATGTTTTTGGAGATTGTGGTATATGAGTTTGGATATTGGTTCTTATTTGTACGCAAGATTGTGTTTTGTATATCTTGTGAATAATGGCAAGTGAATAAATGAAAAAGCCGTCAAAAGTTAAAAAAGGCAAGGACATTCAAATGCAAAGTTGTAACAGCCGCCCATAGTTAAAAGAGGCGTGGACAATGAATAAAGTGAAAACATGAAAAAAACAGAAAAATATGAGAAAAAGCAAAGCACATTCAACCCCTTTGGCAAAATTGAAAAAATTGAAAAATTGAGAAAATGCAACAATATTTTGATGTTAATCTTTTCTCCCTTTTCAAGCATTGAGGACAATGCTTCCTTTAAGCTTGGGGGAGAAGCGTTTACGCTTTTTGTATATATGATTCTGAATATAGCTTTGAATAAGCTTGGGGGTGTTAGTTTGTTTTTGTTTGGTGATTGCTTGGTTATGAAGAGAAGGTTTGATCACCCTTTTGCTTCACTAATTAGGAATACCACCAAATTCTAAATTTTAAGCCTACCCTCACCCTTTTCCCTTATGTTACAACCTTTGGGAAAGTCCTTTTGACCTAGAGGTTGAGTCACATATCACGGGAAAATTTATGAGTTAAAGCCTAAGGAGAGGAGATGCAAAGTCAAGACGTCGAGTAACCTAAAATATGTTCTTTTCCGGCTCCTTCGAGAAGCTATTGAGATGCTCACTAGAGGGAGATTTGAGACTATAAGGAGAACGCGGTAAGATCGAATGGGATGAAGGTTGATTGCGATTACTAGTTCTCTACACTTAGCATATTCTATGTTTCAATCAACCTCGGATATCTTGGAACGTGCATATCCCTATTTGCTTAAGAAAGTTGTTTATTTATTTGAAGTGTAGTCATTTTGTAAAGTCCAATTCGTAAAGGTTTTGATTTTACTTTTCTTTTGATTTCTTTTACTTTTGTGATTAGCCTCATGTTTGTTTGTTGAGAGTTATGGGTTAATCTCTTAAGAAACCCTAATGAGAGCATTACTCGTCCTCTAGAGCAATTTAGAGGTTTTAAATGGCTTGTCTTTGGTTGCTAAAATTGACCGTGATTCCTACAAAAGTGAGTCTTAGTGTATATTCACATCTCATGTCTTTCTTTTTCATTTTTGAACAAGTCTTTCATCCTTTTTCTTGCTTGCTTGGTTTTGCTCGAGGACAAGAAAAAGTTTAGATTGGGGGAATTTGATGAGTGTCATTTATGGCACTCATTTGTTCTCTTTTAGGGTGATTTTAGATTGCTTTTATAGCACTTTTCTTTCCTTTTTCCTTAGTTTTGCTCTTTATTTCTTTAGTTTGCACTTTCCTTAGTTGATTTTTCATTTTCATGCATTTCTTGGTTTTTCTTGTCTTTTTCCCTTTGATTTGTTTGTTTTCTTTCATTTTCAGGTTAAGATCGTTGTCCAAGGATTCCCAAGACTTCTTCCTGAGTTTGCATTGATTAGGATGCCTAGTGTCTTCCATTTGAAGCCCAAGTATGGAGATGTGCATGTTCCAATTGACCTTAGGCCGTGTATTCAAGCCGTGGGGTCACCAATTCTGGTGTTGAACCCACCGTCGAGGTGTTTTGGGTTCTGCCATGCTCCGTGTTCATCAAGCACACCAAGTGGAGCGCCCGAGGAGCATGAAGATGAAGGGGAAGAAGCTGTCTTATTCCCAGGCGCGGGCGCGCACGATGATGGCGCGGGCGCGCGTGGCCTTGGCGCGGCTGCGCCTGTTTCTCCCCCTGTTCCTTACCCATTTTTGCGCGGCCGCGCATCCTCTTGAAGAAGGTCGCGCCTATACGGGTCTATTTTGGACGTTCTAACTAACTTCTCTTTGTTAGTTTACTATATATAAAATTTTCTTCTATTTTTTGAGAGAGATTTCATTTTTTAGAAGTAGTTTTAGAGAATCAACTGGTAGAAGTTTAGAGAGAAGTTTTGAGAGAGAAACACTTGTTCTTAGATTTTTAGAGAAAGAAATTCATGGTTGATGATTTATGATTCTAACACATTTTCCTTTGATTTCACCAATGTTTATAAGGATTTCTTTTACTTTAATGCAATCTTTAGCTTTTAATTTCAAATTTTTGTTGATTGTTCAAGTTTGTTGATTAGTTAATTAAATTTGTTTGATTGAAATGATGATGATGAATTTGTTGATTAGCTTAGTTTTGATTTTGATTTCTTCCATGGATTGTGAGTTTTATATGGTGAAGAATGTTTGAGTGATGGATCCTAAATCCATCACGAACCATTGATTTGTAGCTCACATTTATCGATCGAGTTTGGTTTGTGACATTCCTAGTAGAGTCTTTCATAGTTAGCGCTAGTTAGACCTCTAGGAGATAGCTTGTTGAGCTCTTTTGATTGCATTGTCTATCTTCCCTCGCAATACTTGAATTAATTAATCTCCGACCCGATTAGTGTGTGTCCATTGCAAGAGTATGTGGATCCTAAATCCCTAGTGTCTAGATATATTGATTTATTTTGTGATTTACTTTGTTGTTAGTGGAACTTAGATAACCTACACCACCTTTTACGCTTCGAAATAGCTTAACTTTGGCAATAGCTAACTTCCCCCCATTCTTAGTGGTTTAACCCGAACTTTCCCTATTACTAGGTATAGGTTTGGTTATAAATTTAGTTTGATTGGAGGAATTTTAGTTTCAACGACTTAGAATCCACCTCTTGGTCAGGTGTACCGAGTCTCGTAACCTTAAAGCTTCTTGCTCAAATAGTAGATTGCATTTTCTTTGCTTTATTTTTCTTGTGCTAGCATTGCTCCCATTGTTTCTCTTGCGACCATAAGGTAGAGTCGAAGAGGAAAGTTAGGTATTGCTGGAACTAACATAGGTGGATTTGTTAAGTACTTTTTGATCTTGTCGAAAGCTTTTTGCTAGTCATCATCCCATGTAACTGGAACATTTTTCTTTAACTTCTTGAATATAAGTTCACATGTTGCAGTGAGTTTGGATGTGAACCTACTTATATATTGCAACCTTCCGATAAAACCTCGAATCTCCTTCTTAGTCTTGGGTGGTGACTTGACCAGGATTGCCTTGACTTTTGTAGGATCTATTTCAATCCCTCAAGAACTGGTCACATAGCCAAGGAGTTTTCCTGATGTAACTCCGAATACATACTTTGCTGGATTTAATCTCATATTGTATTTGTGAAGTCGTTCAAAGAACTTGCGTAGTGCAATGATGTGGCCTAGTTGATCTTTTTACTTGACGATCATATCATCAACATAGACCTCTACTTCTTTATGCATCATGTCGTGTAACAATGTTGTTGCTGCTCTTTGGTAGGTGGCACCCGCGTTTTTCTACCCGAATGGCATTACTGTGTAGCAGTATGTTCCCCACTATATGGTTTTCTCCATGTCTTCCTTGCTCATCAATACTTGATTATATCCAGCGTAGTCGTCCATGAAAGAGAGGAGTGCATGGTTTGCTGTTGATGTGAGGTAAAGGGAACCCATCCTTTGGGCTTGCTTTGTTGAGATTCCTGTAATCAACACACATTCTGACCCTTCCATCTTTCTTTGGAACAGGAACCACATTAGCTATCCACTCTGGATACTTTGACACTTTGATGAAACCTGCAGCTAATGGTTTTCTAATTTGTTCCTTGATTTTGAAAGCCACATCTGGTTTCATGCGCCGTAGCTTTTGCTTGACAGGCTTCATACCTGGAATGAATGTATCGTATGTTGAGCTATATCCCTGTCATTACTTGGAATATCTTGGTAGGATCAAGCAAATAAATCAACAAATTCACTAAGTAAGTTAATTAGCTCTTTGTGTTCATCTTGACTTAGTGTTAATCCAATTTTAACTTCTTTCATAGTCGTATCATTGGAAATATTAACTGTTTTTGTATCTTCAATAATTGTTGTTTTATTTTCATGTTCTTCCATTGCTTTTATTATTTCTTTGTCATTTTTATCATTAGCAAAGCAATATTGATCAGGGTGAATCACTTGCATCGTAAGCAAAGGTACTCATTTCATTGAATTCATTAATCATTACATTTAAGAGGGCGAGGTCAGCTGTGACCTCGCCAGATTTATTTGGGATTGAGGGAGGTGACTCGACAAGAGGCTCAACACTAGGAGGAACTACAGAAAAGACTCGATAGCAGAAAGGGGGTCGGCCTTAGATCCTATAGACTCAAACTCAGACTCGGATTCAGACGATCCAAATTCATCAAATATAGGGCCTTCGCCAGTGGTAACTTCCAGCTTCTCTCCATTTGGAGTAGTAATCTTCATAGTTTTGCACCACCCTTTAGAACACCATCAGCTGGGATAATCAACTCAGAGGGGTCAAAGTCTTTTCTTGACACGACAGCTTGAATGAGCGCAGAGTTATCATTGTTGATGCGCCTATGTTTATTCTTTTCCAGCCCAAAAAGCAGATTAATATTCGTATCATCAGAGCCTAGACTAGTTGATTCCCCAGATGTTGAGAACATATCACTTTTGTCGATGAAATCACAATCCATGAACACCTCGAACCCTGGGTCACGCTTCCCATTGTAGATGAAAGGTTTGGGAAATTCATAGCATGGGAAGCTCTCCCCTTCCTTGATGTATAAGCCATTGAGAGTGAGAGGATAAGGATTGATAGGCATCTCTTTGTTTGTTTTACGAGTCGTGTTCCGAGCAACCATCTTGATCATAGTTTGCTTCATGTCTTCTTTTGTTGGCTTGAATCCCAAGCCAAAGGTGTCCTTTTGGGTGCACCGGGATAGCCCCAATGTTCAGCCATTTACTTTTTAAGTCCAAGGGTCATTCTAGGGAAATGCCCTTGCTTCTTCATAATTGCATTGATATTGACATTCGAATAGGGATCGAAGTCAAGCTGACACTTCTCCTCTTCTTCGATCATGAGAATGTCTTCTAAAGAAAAACCCCAAAGATCCTCATCTTCCTCATCTTGCTCGACATGAACAATGGGAGGGTCAATAACCTGGATACGCATAGAAGAGGCATCAATGGTGATTGGAACTCCTCCCACTATAGCTTTGACTTTCTGGTGCAGCGATGATGGGATCTCCTTTAGCTCGTGAAACCAAGGGCGCCCTAACAACAAATTTAAAGAAGCCTTAATGTCCATCACCTGAAACTTGATGCGACGTTCAATGGCTCCAGTAGTGATATTCAATGTGATAGTACCCACGGCTTGACGGTAAGTATTATCATAAGCACGAATCCCTTGAGTAGAAGGAATCAATTCATCATATTTTATGCCTAACTTCTTCGAAGTGCGCGACGAGCATACATTGATTGCTGAGCCATTATCAACTAGGCTCATAGGAACATTCATTTTCCTACAAACCAGAGTAAGGTGTAAGGCCTTGTTATGCTAATCCTCTTCCGGGGGCAGATCCTTATTAGAGAAGGAAATCAAATTGTTGGTACTTGGTAATTCGATAGTGAGAAAACTGACTAGCCCTTGAAGAGTCATATCACTATCAACTCCTATCTTCACAGAGCATTAATTACAGCCATTCGATGCTCGTGGGAGGTAGCAGAAGCTTCCATACATTCATTTCCACCTTAGTCTTTTGCAGTTATTTGATCACATCGTTAATTAAAGGATCAATGGGATAAACTATCAGTTGTGCTTGCGGTGGAGGTGGGATAGGTTGTTGTAACCTTCCATTCCTAGTGAGAACCTTGACCTCAAGGTCCCCCCAAACATCCTCACTGTCTTCATAATTGACAGCGCCAGGAGGTGGATAGGCTATGTCTTTGAGATAGACGTCTTCATCATCAATATCCCAAATTCCATTCACTTCTTCATAACTTGACACGAAAACAACTTCTGGCAGTGGTTCATCCACAGATTGGATGAGTAGTGACGGATCAAAGGAGACTTCATCTCCTGTGATAGCCAAAGCATCAGAAAGAGTACCTGTTTAAATATTAGTCTTCTTGGCCCCTAGAGGGATAGGAAGCTAATTTGCATCAATCAGATCTTGAATTGCATCCTTTAACTTCAAGCATTGCGAAGTAGTATGACCTTTACCTTGTTGAAACTTGCAGTGAGCATTGGGATCATAGTTAGCAGTTCTATTCTTAGGTCTAGGCTCCGGAAATGGCCCAATGACTATGTAGGCAATCAAAAGCAGTATCATAGCTCATTCCCAAAGGTGTATAAACCCTCCTTTTCCTTTGGAACCTCTAAGTAGGAGCATTGAGAGCCAACACATCATTGAGGTTGATGTTATTGGTTGCATTATTGGGATTAGAAGACGAACAAGAAGGACTGTCATTCTTCTTGTTTTTCCATGTGTTATTGTTATTATTGCTACTTGCAGTCCTTATCAACTCGTTCTCAATGTTGATCCCAATATAGTACACGGCTTCGAAAGTGTTCAAAGGCAGAAACTTCAAATGCTACTTCTACTTATGAGTTAGATTCTGAATAAAGAGGCAAACCATCTTCTTCTCTATAGGTGGTTCCACCAAGAGTGCAGTTGTTTCTCTCCACCTATTTAGATAGGTAGTGAAGCCTTCATTCTCTTTCTGTTTGAGAATGAAGAGTTCACGTTCAGAAGTCTTGGGTTGGATGTTACACTTGTAACGACTCATGAAGCTTTCAGTAACATCCTCCCAAGTCATAGTATGCTTGGAATCTAGAGAATAAAACCACTATTGACAGTCGTGCTCCAAGGAAGGAAAGAACTGATGAGCGTCATTCATGGCGCTCAATAGAATAGTTTTAGGTCCTTTTTCTATATTTTCTTGCTTTATTTTCAATTAATTTTCTTAGTTTTCTTTGATTTTCCATTTTAATAACTCATTTTGGTTTTCGATTAGTTTTATGAGTTTTTCATGATTTTTAGTTCCTAATTTGTGGTTATAGTTTAGTTTAATTTCATTTTATTTTCTCCCTTATTTTAACCTGTAATTTTAGAGTGAGGTTTCAAAGTTTAAGTTGTCGTGCTCTCACGGTTGCGTTCTCATTGATTTTGGTGATGAACATCAATTTTGTGAAGTTCAAGGGCTGCCCTCCTTGCGACCATCATCAGAGAAAGCCGTCAATAGGGATGCACGAGAGCGCTAGGAGCGAAGCTTCATACAAGGGGCCACGAGCTAGCACAAGAGGAGCCGCGCGCCGCAAGAGTGCAACAGGGGTACGTGCGCGCAGACCCCCCTGTGCGTGCGCGCAGACCGTTGCATGTGCGCGCACGGGGCTGCTATGCCCGAGCACCGTCGCCTTCGTCCCCTTATTTTTGTTTTACTATTTATACCCCTTGACCTTTCCTTTTTTAGGGGATGACGTTTTTTCTAGTACTTGATACATTTTTCCAGATTTAGTAGAGAGAGAAACACTTAATTGCTTGATTTGTACTTCAAATTACTTTATTAAGCTTGGATTTCTTCCTTAATCAATGAAAATTAGTCAGAATTTCTTCCCTTGAATTTACTCTTGCTTGATTCTACCTTTTGTTCTTGCATGATTGATTTGATTGTTGATCTTTGGTTTGAGAACATGTTTAATTTGATTTTCTTTTTTATTAAGCTTGAAATGATGATATTTGTGATTCAATTTGTTTTGTCTTTCAATTTCATTATGTCTAGTGAGTAGATTAGCAGCTAGGGAGAAGGGGAAGCATGCTTGGTTAATGATCTTTGCTAGTTGATGATTCTTGATTGATTGAATTGATGCAATTAAATTGGTTGACATAGTTGTGCATGTGATTAATTTGATTAGGAGTGATCAACCTTGATGATTAATCTATATTGCTTAATAATTTTCAATGACATGAACTCTTGATTTGAGAATTGCTTTAATTGGTTGAATTTGATTGTGATTTTCCTTGTTAGTCATTCATAGTGAACCCTAGCTTGACTTAGAGGAGATAGCTCTTGAATTCTATCGATTGCAACTATTGTTTGTCCCTTGCAACGTTTGAATAAATTGAGTTCTTAATCGATTGGCATGATCATTGAGCTTGCATGTGGAACCTTAATCCCTAATGTTTATCATATTGATTTTCTTCATTGTTTAGCTGATTGGAACTTTAGTTACACCTCAATTTACCTCTCATTCTTCGAAGTAGCTTGGCCACAAGCTATAGCATTCTCCCCTCACTCCTCATGGTTCGACTCGGACTTGTCCTATACTAGGAATAAGTTTGATTTTCTTAATTGTTAGATCGATGGTGCTTTAGATTTTAACGACCTAGATTACCACACATCAGGAACACAGTAGGGAAGAGTACTACATCTAATCCCTTGAGAGCCATTATTGCAGAAAAAGCCTTTAAGTGGAACATTGGGTTATTAGTGGGTTTAAACTTTGGAATGTCCGCGGTGGAAAACTTTTCAGGGAGCTTGTCCTTGACGGTCAGAGAAGTGGCAGATTGCTCAACATAGGTGAAGTCCTCAGAAATCTTACTCACTTGTTCTTTGATCTTATCCATTGCGGCCATAGTGAAATTAATCTGTTCCATGGTGGAGACCTTAGTAGTGAGCGTTTGCACCATGGCAGTGAGCACTTCAATGGACTTGTTGATGATCTCGACATCTTCCCTAGTAGCCATTGGAATGAACTCAAAATGAACTGGAGACGAGGGTGGATTATGTGGAGACTATTGTGGTGGTTTCCTTGTACGCCTCTTAGGTTTAAGAGGTTGTTGAGGTAGTGACTCGAACCGTAACAATCTACCTCTGCTTCTCAACCAAGTGCTGCGATATTATAAATAAACGCACCTTTAATGACTAGACTCAACCTTGACCCATTCGAAAAAAGAAAAGGCAAGAAATTTTTCGAATAATTTTTTTTTTATAAAATAAAAGTATGTATGGGAGGATACCATCCGACTTATTCCCTAATAAATAACGACACAAGACCTTCCTAAAGTACGGTTATAATTACATGGTGCATGACTCGAAAAGTGTTTGGACTTGACTTGTGAGTGATTAGGTGAGGTTATGGACGCGTTTTATAACCGTACAGCTAGACGTGACACTAAACGGGACATACGGACCACATAAATACGCACAAAAGACAAAAAAAAGCTGACAGGAACTTTTCCAGAGCACCATGTCATGGTGCTACTGTCTTGACACAATGCTTTATACTATCAGGCAGCAAAAGGTACCGTGTCACGGCGCTGTACACCGCGGCGCGACATTTTTGCTGTGACACGGTGCACTGTTCCAAGTCCAATTTGTGAAATTTTTCAGAATTTATTCAATTTAAGTCCGTACTAAATACTATGTGAAATTAAAAAACCTTTGGTCAAGTTAGTCCAAATGACAAAATGAACAAACACATGTATAGTTAGCTACAAATAAACCAAGTAGCACTTAGTCACGATGATGCAAAGAAAAAGTTCGCAACCTAAGGTCAAGATCTATGTTCGACTAGGGTCAAGCTTTTCGGTGTCAAAGGGTACCATGGTTAAGAGTTTGGACGCGTTAGCAAGGCAGCCTCTCTTGAGGGTGTATGCTAACGGGCGGCTTCGCAAGTTCGTGATGAAATCGAACTTGACTCTATGGCTCGGGTGAATTTAATGAATCGGATGAACCCTTATTTCCATGAGCGTTTTTGGGTCGATAGAGCTTAAATTCCCCGAGGCTAAAACATGTGTAGCACACATACGATTTTTCAGAAAAATCAAGGGAAGCCGAATGTGACGGCAGTCTGCACCGTGACACGGCAGTCAGGAAATCTGACTGGTGCCTCTATTTTTCCTCGTTCCCAATAAGGTTATTAAACTTTTCCTATGGGAGAACCTAAAATAGGAAGTTAAAATGTCTATGTATATGCAAAAATGCCAATTCAATTACAGGATTACTTTTGAAGAATCTTTCAAGTCTCTTCCACTCATCTTAATTAAATACCGATCACGCAAATCGATAAATAACCAAGAATCCACCCTAGTGGAGTCGCCAAATTGTAGGTGTCATTTGAAGTGCGCATACGTTAAGCATGTGTGAATATGCTTGGCACTCATAGGAAGTGGGAATTCACATATACGATAAGGGACAATGATTTGGGACAAGGAAAGTAGGGAGCCGCCAACATGTTTTTAAGGAACTTGCAAACCGTTCACGGATCATAAAAGGCAACCACGAATAAAGGGACAACGATAGGCAACAATGATTGACCCATGAAGGTTACACCCTATTCATAGTCCATGAGATTACTAACTCCATATGGTTCGAAATCACGAAAGGAGGATCGGGGATGATGGTACGAAGTGAGTCATGGAGTCACATTCGCCCGTATTGGCCTCTACTCAATTCTTATAGCGAAAAGTGATTCCTGCGATCTCAACGGCATGCAAACAAAGATTCAATTTGCTCCAAACTATTATTATGCTAAATTGGTTGAATATTAATGCAACACATAATTCTAAAATATTAGTGATCACAATAAACAACAAGATTGAAAGGGAACTTAAACCGGTCGTCCAAATTATCTTATTAGGCGTGATTTCAATTACATATTCTCTTTAACATGCAATATGGTGATCAATGAATATAATAAAATCAGCATTAATATTGGAAGCAATTCAACAATAAATATATCAATTAATATATGACAAACATAATAAAAAATCATTAGAAAAATAATAGAAAAAAAAGGAACATGATTCCTTACTTTGATTTTGTTTGCTTCAACTACAAAATAATAATCACGTTAGTAACTTCAAGGAAATTGATAAAAGGATAATTAAAATTAAATTAAATAAAGTTGATTTGGGGCCAAACCTTTAAACAGTTCTATCTTTTACGCCTTGGTTTAAGGATGGAACCTCGGGTAAAGTATGGATTCCTTGGAGTGCTTAGGGGAAATATTATATTGTGAGAGATTAGGTAGGCTAGTGTTTAGGCTAGAGCATAGAAGAGAGAATAGAGAGTTATTTGTAGAAATGAGGGGGTTATTTATAGAAGAAATGACCAGGGGATCACACGAAACCCTAGAAAAGATAAGAGCCGTGGAAAACCCTAATTGGGCAGCATGACACGGTGTGTGTACTGTGACACGATACTGGGCACCGTATCACGGCATTGTCAACCGTGGTGCGGCACAGAGCGCCGTGTCACGGTGCACAATTCGGCCCAAAAATCATCAAGATTCATAAAGCGCGTAAAGTATTGTACTTTAAGAGCACGTAAAAATATCCCGTGTCGCGGTATGTGCACCGTGACATTGCACTGATCCACCGTGGCAGGGTATAGCATACCGTGTTGCGGTGTACTGCTTTTCTCGAAATGCGTACAAAGTCACTTTTAACCTAATTAAGCTCGGTATTCTTAAGTGTCGTTTCAATGTTCCGGGCTATTTGGGTTTATTATTCATTAAATGGGCTCAATTAATAAATATGAAATGAATTAAAAAGGTTCTGGCCAAAGTATAAATTAGATTATGCATTGACTAAACATTAGAACTGATCTGTTGACTATGGATTTTAAGCACTCTTGGGATTAAATACTCGATCCGACCACTAATGGCGGTGAAATGTTGTTCATCATCGGGTTTTGTTTCGAGAAGACATTTAGGTGTCTACACAAAGTGAAGCAAAAGTTGTCACCAAAAGCAAGTTAGCCCTATTTATAGGCTTTACAAAACAACCCTAAAGTACTTAAATTACACCCCTTGGATTACAAATGAAAGGCTAAGATTAAGCAAGCCAAGAAAAATAAAAAGAAAGAACAAAGTCGCTTTGAAACAGGGGTCTTAAAGCGATTACTCTAAAGGGTTAGAGCGGTCGCTACTCACGAACAGAGCGGTCACTCCAAAGATTCTACAAAAAATCCCAATTCTTAATAGAGCGGTCGCTCCAAAAGGAAGAGCGGTGGCTCCAAAGGGTGGAGCGGTCACTCCGATGTTCGGAGCGGCTGCTCCAGCGGTTCTGCCTGGATAGCACGATTTCAAACACACATAACTTCTTTATTTCTCGCTCAAATTGGGCTTGTGACTAGTCGTTGGAAAGCTCTTGGACTCTATTTTTACCTTCAATTTGAATCAATTAAATAATCTTTGTAATGAAGAAGATATGGCTGAATTAAGTAGTTGCATCATACATTGAAAAGTTTCTTTCTTGGCTAACACATGGAATCCTTGGAGCTTTATTTTAAGCAAACAAAACTTACTCAAGTTTGATGATAGTCAACTCTGAGAGGTGACCACCAAGGAGTTTAGCATAGCTACGTGTCACAACATGTGGCACTTCTTCAACTTCCTGCACCAAGTTCCATGCACCCGCATCACTTAGGTTCAGCAATCCAAGCATTATTCCAGTAACCCAGCTTGTCCTTAACCCACAAAATCTACTTCCAATTCCAGCTGCGAGTAGGGGGGCACTTATATCTTCTTTATTTTTTTATTCTTCAAGTATAAGTTGTTAACCTATCTCTGCCAGAGACTATCTTTCTTCTGAGCAATGTTTCAAATGAGCTAGCCCACAAGTACAATGTTCCGGTAGGCATGAAAATTGTGCAAGCCTAAGCCTCCTTGCTTCTTGATTTTACAAACATAATACCGGGCAATAGGAGGAGACTTAGAATACACATACAAGTTTACCATCTCTAAGATAACTCCTATAGATAGCCACCACCCCATCTAGCACTACTTTGGGAAGAATAAATATAGAAGCCCAAAACACAAGTAAAGACATAAGAACAGAGTTGACTATAAGAGCTCTTCTGGCATAAGAAAGCTTCTTACATTCCCAAGTCTTAATTCTTCCTGTAATTTTGTCAATAATACTTTGACAGTCATCCTTACCATGCTTTTTAGCACTCACATTCACACTTAAATATCGAAAAGGGAGCATACCTTCAACAAAAACCAAGCTACTAATGACATCATCTTTAAAATATTTCCTAACTTTAGAGGATTATATATTTGACTATCCTTCATTAGCCCACTAAGCTAGAAGCCGCAGCAAAAGTTGCTAACTCAAAATCAAGTTCACAGACTCCTGATCACCTTTGCTAAAAATGATAAAATCCTCAGTAAACACTAAGTGATTTAGCTTTAAACTTCTGCACTTATGATGTAAACCGAACTGAGGAAGGCTGCTAACTTGAAAGAAAATCTGGACAAATATTCTACATATAGCACAAATAAAAGAGGAGACATAGGATTTCCTTGTCTCAAATCTCTCTTTCCCTAAAGAAAACCAGCCATACTCTCATTAATTCAAATGGAAAAGGAGGGATAAGAAACACAAGCCATAATCAGCTCCATAAATTTTCTTGGAAACATCAAAGTAGTCAGCATTTCTGTCTAAAAAATCCATTTGACAGAGTCATAGGCCTCCCTAATGTCAACCTTCAATAAGTGTAGACACCTGATTGTGTCTCCCCAAAAACCAAACCCAGTGATGAATATCTTTCACGTAATTTGATTATCAAGTAAGGTGAAATGTGAAAGAGTCTCGTGATGTGCCTGTTTTTAATAACAATATTTCTTTCTATTTTCGAAAATATTCCTTTTCGTACCTTATTTATGGAAAATGTCCGGTCCAATTTAGTTTGATCCATAATATGGGTCCAATAATAGTGTAGTTGGATAAAGCTTAAAAAGAGTTTTTCAATGATATATTATAAGCCCAATTCCGATAAATAATGAGAAAATTATTAATTATTGAACCCCACACCCTAGTGTAGGTAGGGGTACCTACACCCCCATCTACACGATGTGTTTAGATTGCTTTCCCCATCCCACTAAGCCCCTCTGTTATTTTATTTTTTAAAAAATTGCTACCAAAGTTTTTGTACAATGCCATTTTTACTTCTTTTTTCACCTACATTTTCTTCTCTTCCGTCATACAAATCTCAAATCCTTTTTATAAAATTAATTTATTTCTCAATTTTAAACAAAGACGAAACGATGAAGATGATTTCAGTGATGACGACGGAAAACAATTTTGCTTGCGAAAGACACCGTCATCACAATTCAATTTTAATTTGAATTGTAATGATAATTCAACGTTATTAGATGTCTCCTTAATCTCCTGTTTTTGCATTAGAATTTTCCAATATTATTCAATGATTAATATTTGTTCATACATACTTGACACTACATATTTACAAATTGAATTTAAGTCTGCATAATTTGGTTGAGGATGTGAATTAATCTAATTTATTTATTTATTATTGCAATGATTATACATACTGAGATAAATGCACAATATCTAAGAGATGAATAAATTTAAACTAGGGAAAATAAGTTAATTGGTTTTAGTACTCCATATGAAATAAGCAAGCAAGGGATTTGTGTGTTATATTAGTGCTAGCCTGCTAGATTAGAGTTGTGTATAGTTAGATTAAATTAGTTTTGTATTGAATAAATAAAGTTATATATAGTGTGTACTCAGAGTTTCAGATAATTAATTGGTTGCTACTTTAAATAATTGATAAAGAATATAATGGCTCTAATTTCTAATTCAATTGAGCTATTTCCTATTATTGTAAGGATTTTAATTGGGTTTAAATTAAAGCTGCAATTTTGCTTTGAAATGTTTAGTTTCATATTGATAGAAGTCCATTTTCTTTTTGATAGATGTTCACCTATATTTATTTATTTATTTATTCTTAAAACTCCAAGGCAAGGAGTATTACATCGCCACGTGTCACTTTTCTTGTGTTATTCCGCCACATCATATTTGAAACATGCCATATAATTGCCCTATAGTAAAGTTTAGTTTTCATGGAAAACTCTTCATTCATTGGTATAACCTCCATATATTAATACTTGTTAGTTTAATTGAAAAACTCTTCATATGTATGATCACCCCTACTTTTATTTTCCTTGAAATATAACTTCTTAATAATTGCACAATAATATAGTTTGTAAGAAATTAATTACTCCTTTTTTGTACATTAATCCATAAAATTATACGGAGTAGTTATAGAGTAATATATAGTAATATATATTGAAATCAAAATTATAAAGATTTGTTTTATCATTTCCTCTACATACAAAAAATTAATATTATAATCAAACCAGCTTATACAAACAACTACATTACAAAAAAAACAATAAATAAATAAATAAATAAAATAAAATAAAATAAAAACCCTACTACTACAAGTACTTAAGCTAAAATATAGTTTGGTTAAAGTAATAAATTTATAATGACCCAAGGCATCGCCTAGGCCAATAACTAGTTATGATATTAATACATGATTTTTTATATATTAATTTATGATTTGACATATGTTTATTCCCATTTCAAAAAATGTTCATTTAAACATTAAACGTAGTTCATTTCCATATTTTTTAGAAAATATTTCCAACTGTGTGATTGTTTAAAAAATAGTACACCTATGTTTATCTAGATCGATATTGATGTGTTCTTTTGGTATTAATGTTCACAAGTTAATAAATGTACATTTGGTTGTTGATACTTTTTCATTTTTGTGTCCTAAAGTGTCTATTAATTAAATATTGATTTACATCTTAGTCATTAATATTGATACATGTCATGCATGTTCATTTTCATTCGGGTACATGATCAATAATCATGTATTGATAGATGTTAATATCAATTTAAAATTTACTATGTGTTAATTATTATACGAATTGAATATAAGGTTAATCACATGTCGATAGATATTCATAAGAATTTTAGATTTGAACACGATCGCTATGTAGGAAGTATTTACATCACATCTAATTCTAAAAATTATAACATTAAAGCAACAAAAGGTCAAGTAATAAGTAGGAAGTTTCAAAACTTTAACCAAACTTTAACCCTACATATTTTTTAGGCCTATTTTCTTTCATGTTCATACTCATACTAATATATGTTCATTTATATATCAATAGGTGTTCATTTTCACATTATTTTGATCATTTTAATTGTAATACTTTTTCATATTCATTTTCACATACTACTCCGTTTCATATTATTTGCAACTTTAAAATATTTTACATCTCACAAATAATAGCTCAAAGTTCATTACAAATAATGTTTAAATGTAGGTAGTAAATTATTCATTTCTAAACTTACTCATATTCAAATCCAACAGTTTATTTTATTTATTAGTTAAATAAAAGAATCATATATGGAATGGTGAAAAGTATAGTACTAGAAGTATCCTTCACACTATCTTTCATGTATGACAAAACAAAAAGATACGAAGTGAAAAGTTGGTGAAGTAGGGTCATATCAACCCTAATTAGGGGAAGAGAGGGTGTCCTAAGAGACAAATTTTGACTATCATAAAATTCATTTTCAATTTCTAAATGTTCATTGTCATCCTGATACATGATCATTTCATTTAAAACATATTTTCCTTGCAATATTGATAAATAGTTATTCACACACACACACACATGTTTGTAATCATACCTTTAGATATTCATTTTTCTTTTGATACATGTTCATTTTCATATTGATATATGTTCATTTTTAAATTAATAAATACTCATTCGTATATTATACAGTTCATTGCCATATTAATAGATGATCATTTTCATTTTGATAGATATTAAATTTTAATTTTAATATTATTAAATTTTTAATTTAATTAGTATAATATTTTTCACATTAATAATCTTACCCATTAAATGTATAAAATCAACAATAACATATTAAAAATCCATTTTTCCATAGTATACATATATGCTTACTAACTTTTCAAAAAGTAAATTAATTTTATTATATGTAAAAGTTCATTTTCATATTGATTAATGTTCATTTTCATTATGATTCATGATCATTTCATATTGAACAAGTAAATGCGTTTATTTTAAATGAACATATACACATACTTAAATATTCATTTTGATACTAAAACACCTATTATATCATGAAGTATTTATTTTTTTCTATACAATTTATTACTCCGTATATTATATTGTAATAATGAACATTTGCGCATATACAAATGAACATTAAAAGAATACATATTCATATTTCTATATGTTCATTTGCATAGTTTTAAATATTTTTATAATTGGCATATCTTAATTTTTTTATGTTATTGACTTTTAGATATGTAGTACTTATTTTTCAATAATATCCTTTGAAATTTGTTTGTTTTATTGATCAAATAATCAAATTGTGACATGTTATTCACAATGGGTTAATTTTAATGCTCCATAATTAAATGTTCAATTATAACGTAATAAATGTTCATTTACAATCAATAAAAAAAATGTTCATTTACAACCATTAAAAAATGTTCATTTTAAAATATTATATGTTCAATTATAAAAGTTTGCCAACAATTTCCCCTGATCGATTTTCTAGCATGCTACATCATCCAAAATTAGCTCAAGTCCCCGTAAAAAAAAAATAATGCTCAAGTCGTCGTTGCTCTGTGACAAACGATCCATGGTGATGGTGATGGGATAGAATATCACCTCCTATATTTTCCACTGCTACTCTATATAATGGAAGATACATCTACCACCACCATAACCATGACTACTGTCATAATAACCACAATTATTATTGCCCAAAAGCACAACTGCTACTGCCATTAAATTTAATTTCAAAGATCTGGATTCCTTTCCGAAATCCAGTGTGTTTTAAGTGATTACTCTTATGATTTAACCAGAATTTATAAAATGCTGGTTACACGGGCGAGGCGAGGTTTATAATGTCGTCGGGGAAGGAGATAATGGTGGTGAGATTGCTGAAAATGGACTATCGTTAAAGTTAATAAAGATGAATAATGTATATAATTTGGAGGTAAGATGCGGTGAATCGGTGATAGCTGCTATAATTCATTAATTTGGGATGGGGATATGTAGTGAGAAGAGGTGTAGGATGATGCAGTGGGGAGGGGGTGTAGGGAGTTCTACCTACACTAGGGGGGAGGTAAAAATTTGCAGGAATTTATGGGAAAAATACTAAATTGGGCCCAAAATGGTTTTATATGGCGCAATGATCAAGTGGAGCGCTCATTTATTATCATTCCTAAAATTATTAGGAATTACTTTAATTTTCTAGAGTAATGTAGAAGGTTATTTTAAATTCTAATAGAGTTAGGATTAATAATTATATTTTTAATATTTTTTAGAAAAGATAAGGAATTTAATTCGGAATAAAAAAAAATGTGGTAGAAGATAAAACTAATTTTAAATTAAGATAATTTATGGAGTCTAATTACCTAATTATATTAGGAAAAGGACTTCGTACATGATTTTCAACCTAATCAAGCCATCGCGCTGCAGAGAGCCTATCGCGTCGCGATAGCCCTATCGCATTGCGATATCTCTATCGCGTCGCGATAGGGTCTGTTTTATTTCGAGTCAAATTCTGACTCTTTACGAAGCGTTCCGGATGTTTTCTCTATAAATAGGGGCGTTATTTCCCCGTTTTCAATCATCAACAATTATCTAATTCTATTGTCTCTCTCTAAGCTAGAAGGTTGTTCTTTCTCCCTGTTTTCTAAGCCTTCCTTGTTTAAAATACAATACCGCATTCACGAGTGTTAGACGTCCCTAACCAAACTCGAAGTTGCCTTCAACCTAGACGTGAAAGGTTGATAATTTATGAGGGTTTGGTCCCAAATCCCTATTTCAATTATTTAAATTAATTGTTTGATTTAATATTTTCCTTGAAGTTACTAACGTGTTTATTGTTTTGATAGAAAGAGATACGAGGCAACAAAGTAAGTATTTTTATTGCTATATATCTTAAGAAAGCATGTTTAGATCTAATTAATTCCTAGTATCATGTTATGATATCTTTTAATGCTTTCTAATATCATGTTTAGGTTATTTCCTATTTTCTTCTATCATGTTAGGGCTAAAGATTTGATCTTTATTGTTCAGTGACATGTTAGGATTTGTTATTAATCATGTTAGTATCATGCTTAGGATCTTGCTAATATTATTATGCTTTATTGAGAATATTATTGTGATGACGATTTGTTGTGTCAATTAATACTATTATGTTGCTTGGTATATTATTGTTATTGCTTTGTCACGCCCTCTCTTGCAGGATTAAAGGGAATTTGTACTTGTAATCACGCTTAATAAGATAATTAATTATTTTTTTTAAGCTAATGTGATTCTAATTCAAGTGATCGCCAATAATGGTTTTGTTTGTGCATTAATAATCAACCAACATAGATTATACAGGTTCTAGGATTAACCTATTGATTGTATCTTAGTCAGAAAACGCACATGAATATGAGAAGAATAAAGTAGAGGCCAATTTAGGGCAAGTTCAATCTCTTTTAGGTTAGATTTGTACCTTCATCCCCGAATATCCAGTCATGGTTCAGGACCACTATAGAGTTAGCAATCTAATGGATCGTGAAGGGGTGTAACCTTCACCCTGTGAACGGTTTACAAGTTCCTAAAACTTGTTGGCGACTCTTTTGTTCTAGCTTCCTTCCCTTTGGACGCCACCATGCTTAAGTGTATGATCACAGTGGGGCTCAAGTGTGGGATGCTTGAAATATTCCCTACAGTTTTTTAGCGACTTCGCTGGGGAGGATTTCTATTTTAATTCCTACAATTTATTTTGGCAATAATTTAGAATGAGTGGATGAGACTCGAAACGTTATAAGTATTCATGTACGTAATTTTGATTGACATTATTGGCATAAGCATAAAAAGGTCCGCATTGGATAGACCATCCGTAATGAGTAAAAAACATAGGATTTTTCCACGTAGAAAATTTGGGAAATATCTTTCACAACTAGAATCGAAAAACACTACGAAAACTAGAAAGTTCTAAGAACAAAGAGAGTTGTTGAGGCATGTAGGAACTGGCGCTGAGAAAACAGTGCCCATCGCAGTGAGATGGCTCTGTCGCGGCGCGACAGGTTTATCGTCTCACTATGGTCCCTGTTGTCTCCCACTACGTTCTTCTAATACCAAGCCAGAAATCTGCGTTCTTGCTTTGGCCGGTTCTAGTAATGTTTGCTCGATTTTACTTCCTGATTGAGTTTTTCCCTCTTTTCTGAACCCATATGTGTTCTACATATGGCTATAACCCTTTGGGAATTCATGCTCCATCTACCCAATCGAACGCTCATTGCAATGAAGGGTACATCCGAGTTTGTGAATTCACAAACCATGGAAACAAGTTTAACTTGTGGGGTCCCATCCATACACGCCAACCCTTCCAAAGGTAAGGCTTCCGTGCGATGCATGCGGACTCATAACCATGGACCCTCTTTTGACTAACCTATTCCTTAAACTTTAGAGAATTAGAGCCATGGTTAGGTTACAAACTCATTGCATCATATTGTGCTTATTTGACTACTTGTGCATTATTTGCTTGTGCATACTTATATGTGATTAAACTAACCGTTTGATTTGACTTATGATTATAAATATTCTTAAATAAACTAACCAATGACTAAATGACTTTTCTTAATTAATTGATTAATTAATTTGAGCTAATAAATATGTCTAAAATCGAGTCATAGTTCCTTTGAGTCAACCCGGATTTTTATTCCCGTATACTGCACAAGCGTCAATTTGTTTTGGTCATAACCGGAGTTCTAGAAAGAATTACGAGTCTTACAACCTATGGACATGTAGCCCCGAGGTTTATCTTTCATTTGGCGTTGGTTTCATCCAATTCAGAGTCACAGATCAAAAGTTATGAATAAAATACTACAGTCTGTCCAGTTTAGTGCACATACGTGAGGTCTTAACTTAGTCTTTGATCGAATCTAGTCACATAGTCTAGTCACATGGTCATGGTACGAGTATAAACATGTCACTTACACCAACAGATATTAGCACACACTTTGTGTATATGTGTCACCATGACCATACCTTAGGTTCACGCATGAGTCGTCCTTTCCGTCATTTGAGTTGGGGGTCCACTCTATTCCTAAATTCTTCCACATCTCTCCTTCTAAATCACCTTCTCTCCACATGATTTCTCCATACATATCATTCCCCTCATTACTCTATAATATTTCCTCATCCATGCATGTTGAATTGAGTTTGAGTCAAACAATTAACAATAAGTATCCATGACTTCCCTTTTCACAGCACTTGGTCAAGGAGAGAAGGGCGCTTAATCAAGGACAACACCTTCGTTCAAGTTCTACTCTTCGATAAGCCCATCAGACACAGGAAAAAGTTCGTACTAATGGCTACCCAACATGAAGTTGATGAGTTGAAACAAAACATGACTAACTTGACCGAGATGTTCAAAACTCTCGCTTTTCAAGTCAATGATCCTAGTAAACAACGACAGCTTAAGCGCATAGAAGAGAGCCTTAGCAATATTTCCAACAATTACAAGAATCAAGGAATTACCTCACAAGGGGTCTTAGTGAACAAAGAACTTCTTCCGCAGAAGTTCAATGCCAATGACATCCCTAAGTTCAAGCCTATCGACAATCCTTACTTTCATTTAAGAGCTTTCGAAACTATAATGAATATCAAGGGATTGGTAGGAAAGCTTTCCATTCTCCATTTTCCCTATCTCTAGAACTGTTTTTCAACAATGGTTCTTTACCCTAGACAAAGAGAAGATCTCTTCTTGGGACTTTATAACAAACACTTTCATTGATAGATATAAGTGCAACATTCAAGTTGAAACTGACCATATGGAACTTGAGATGCTAAAGCAAAAGGAAAACGAAGGATTCACTTCCTTTTTCAACAAATGGAGAGAAACTTCCTCTAGGATGGTAGAGGTTCCTACTGAAAAGGAGTCTGTAAGAATGTTCATCTAGAACCTCCAAGAGAAGTATTCAAAGCACTTGAAATACTAATACAACTTGAATACTTTCAAGGCCGTTTATAACATAGGCACTGACATTGAAGATGACCTTGCAAAACAAAAAGTTACTAAAGATAGTAACAACAGTGGCTGGAAAGGAAAGAAGAACGACAATCCTTCTTCTTCCGAAAACACCTACTCTAGTAACAATGTTAGTACCTTTTACCTCAATGAAGTCTTAGCCATGGATAATCAAGGACCCAAAAAGCAACTAAGGAAAGAGTTCACCCCTATTGGGATGAGCTATGATACTGCTTTCGATCGACTCCAGGTCAAGGGACTCATTACTCCCATTGAACCTATTCATGATCCCGCACCTGAAAAGAGGTTGCCTAGTTGGAACACAAACGCACACTGCAAGAACCATCAAGGTAGGGGTCATACTATTGAGATTTGTTGGAAGCTAAAAGAGGCCATCCAATATTTGATTGATAATAAAAAGCTTCCCATACCTCCAACTGGCAAGAAGACCGAGTGATGATAAAGCACAAGACACAAGGCGGGCTTCAACGACAAGATGTCATGACCTCTCTTTCCTATTTTTTTTATTCCTCTTCTCCCCAATAAGTCTAGCATAGGCACCTTTTTTTTTCCTTAGATTTATTTTGTAGATTTTTTCTTTTCCATTTTAATAAAATGAGCATTTATTTCTTTCCATATGATCATTACATTGCATCATTAGAACAAAAAAAAATCATTGTCGGACTAAGCACAAGGTATACCAAATTTTTGAGGCACTTCTTGTATCCACATCATACCAATCACCTTCACCTTTTAGAATATATAATTCCTTTTTTGATAAACCACTTTGAGCCTCGTCTAACGATAGACCTTTCTTTTTTCAACTCACATCTACCTAACCCTGGGATGGGATGATATGCAACTTATGCAATTGCCAAATACAAAGCTTGAGTGACGTTATAATGATTAAAATAGCAAAAGGGCAAGTGTTCCAATGTCATTGATATAAACATGTCTTTGATAAGAACACATCTCAGATTGCGTCTCTAATCGAGTGCTCGGTACCGTGCCTGAGAAACATGAATGCCAAGTGAGTGATAGAACGAATGATCGGGATTGTCCACGCTTATCAAAATAAAAAAATGCGAAATCAAAAAAAAGAGAGTAAAATATAAACAAGAGAGAAATCTCAAGCATGCAAATACAAAGATTCAAAAGCAAGGTTGCACACCTTGGGGGCTTATCTAGGGTCTTGAGCCTTTATCCCCTTCTTCTTCGACCTTTAACCTAACCACGTTATAACCCTTAAAAGACCTCTTTGAGGCATACACATACTTGTGCGAGGTTCGACTAGAGCTACGTTCGACCTGATTCCTAACGGATACGTAGGCAACCTCACATTGGGGTGCTGCCGTAATAAAAATGCATTCATTCACATTCACATTTATACAAGATCATATTAAGGGATCTCGAATGTTTATCCCTATCTATTTAGAGCTAGACTTGGGGGCTTGATCTTTACTTCCATAGCCTACCCAACCTAAGAGTCACCATTATTTGACTCTTTCCAAAATACTTTTCCACACTCTTAGCTCTTGCGGCCTAATCGTAGTGTCACTTTTACACACATCAAAGATACTTGACCAAATAATCCTTCCCCTAGGAATCGTTTGTCATGAAATCTTAAAGTACATAGCCTTACCATGCCTAAGTTACCTAAATACTTTCATCATCAAGTCAACAATTGAGATAGCCTAGGACGTTATAATCCTTGCACCATGAGATATAACATCATCACTTACATTTGACTAAACTCATTCAACATGCACTCTCAAACACTTCACTTCTTCCTTTTCACGTCTTTCATTTTCGGGAGAAAGTTGGTACCCTCCACAAAAATGACGGAAAATTTTTGCTTTTCTGCATTTTGAGTCAAGAACATTACAAAACAATGCACACACGAGTCATGTATGTTGAGTCATGTAATACATATTGAGTCATCATCGAGTCGATTCATGGCGAGTCACAAGTGTCAAACACATTGAGTCACACAATGAGTCAAACACGCCAAGCCTTGGGTCAACCCCCAAGATAATTATAAACATGAGCAAAGTCCTATAGTCCGAAATATAGATGCAGGTACGCTAAGTCCAAAGCTGAACGAGCAGAAAAGCTCTAACTTAGGTTTACGCGCTTCGCAATATAAACCTCACAGCACGATGCACCCCAATGCAGCACAATGCACCTTGGCGCATCACGATGCTCCGTGACGCAACACGAGGCTCCCTGAATCGGCGCGATATACCTGTCGCTGCGCGATGGCTCTGATTTGCCTGTGTCAACCTTCGATGGTCTCCAACTTGGATTAGTAGGTCTGTGACTAATCAATTTGAGCCTTTTGATGAGCATTTGAGCAATTGATAGATGTTCGATTGGTAATCGGCCTGATTACAGTCTTGATTGATGATCGGCCTAATAACGATCAAATTATCGATTGAATATTGATTAAGCGGATTTGAAAAAAAGATTAAGAACATTTGAGTAGTGATTAACGATGATCACAAAGAATTCCTAGGACGGAAGATTTCTACAAACCAATTTGAAGACTTTAAGAATCTTAGATATGGTTCTTAAAATGAATTTTTCAATGATGGAAAGGTCAATTACTTCTAGGAGTAAAGACCAGAAGGTTTGAAGGCTCAAGATGAAGAAGCCTTCGACAGGAGAATCTAAGATTAAAAAGGGCTCTTACTTTGATTTGAGAAGGACGGTTCGAGATGAAGCGGTCTTCGCTAGCTTTCGCTAAGATTGAGGAGGACATCATTTGATTTGAGACGGTTCGAGATGAAGCGATCTCCGATAGCTTTCCCTATGATTGAGGAGGTTATCACTTGATTTGAGAAGATAGCACGAGATGAGCGATCTTTGATTGCCTTCGCTAAGATTGTGGAAGTTGTCACCAAGAATTGAGAAGATGGCACGAGATGAGCGGTCTTGACAACGTTCGCTATGATTGTGGAAGTCCTCACCCAGATTTGAGAAGAACGGTTTGTGATGAGACAGTCTTTAACAATATTCGCTATGATTGTGAAGGTTGTCACCATGATTCAAGAAAATAGCTCGTGATGTAGCAGATTTCGACGACATTCCCTAGGATATGGAAGGTTGTCACAAACAACTGAGGATCATTACAAGCAGAATGGTCTTCGACGACATTCCCTAAGATGTGGAGGGTTGTCACAAACAACTGAAGATGACTACAAGAAGAGTTACCTTCGACGATGTTCGCTAGGATATGGAAAATTGTCAGAAAAAGCGGGAGATGGCTACAAGTAGAGTCATCTTCGACTATGCTCCCTAGCTTGCGGAAGATGGTCACAAAACAACAGAAGATCGCTATAAGCGGAGCAATCTTTGATGGTGTTCTCTAGCTTGCGGAGGACTGTCACAACAAAAAAAATTGAAGACAGTTACAAGCGGAGCGGTCTTCAGCGATATCCCCTAGCTTTAGGAAGGTCGTCATAAATGCAGCAGTAAAATCAGTTACCCCGGAGACGTGTTTCTTAACTCTTTTATCTGTTTTAAACTAACGCTAGTTTGCAGGTATCAGCGTTAAAAGAGTGATTTAGGATCGCAGAACGTTCTGAATCATTCTCCGTCCTTATCGCTACTTTGACTTTTGTTTTCGAAACTTACGTTTCTCCAAACTCAGTCAAAGTAGGGGCTTTTATAGACACCTGATTGTGTCTCCCCAAAAACCAAACCTAGTGATGAATATCTTTCACGTCATTTGATTATCGAGTAAAGTGAAATTTGAAAGAGTCTCGTGATGGGCCTGTTTTTAATAAAAATACTTCTTCCTGTTTTCGAAAATATTCCTTTTCGTACCTTATTTATGGAAAATGTCCAGTCCAATTTAGTTTGGTCCATAATATGGGTCCAATAATAGTGAAGTTGGATAAGGGTTGAAAAGAGCTTTCTAACGATATATTATAAGCCTAATTCCGATGAATAATGAGGAAGTTTTGGCCAAAATACTAAATTGGGCCCAAAATGGTTTTATTTGGCCCAATGATCAAGTGGAGGGCCCATTAATTATCATTCCTAAAATTATTAGGAATTAATTTAATTTTCTAGAGTAATCTGGAAGGTTATTTTAAATTCTAATAGAGTTAGGATTAATAATTATATTTTTAATATTATTTTGAAAAGATAAGGAATTTAATTCGGAATAAAACAAAGTGTGTTAAAAGATAAAACTAATTTTAAATTAAGATAATTACGGAGTCTAATTACCTAATTATATTAGAAAAAGGACTTCGTACATGATTTTCATCCTAATCAAGCCATCGCGCCGCGATAGGGCCTGTCGCGTCGCGATAGGGTCTGTCTTATTTCAAGTCAAATTCTGACTCTTTTCGAAGCGTGCCGGATGTTTTCTCTATAAATAGGGGCGTTATTTACCCGTTTACGATTATCAACAATCATCTAATTCTATTCTATCTCTCTAAGCTAGAAGCTTGTTCTTTATCCCTCTTTTTAAGCCTTCCCTTTTTGAAACACAATACCGCATTCACGAGTCTTAGACGCTCCTAACCAAGCTCGAAGTTACCTTTGCCCTATACGTGAAAGGTTGATAATTTATGAGGGTTTGGTCCCCAATCCCTATTTCAATTATTTAAATTAATTGTTTGATTTAATATTTTCCTTAAAGTTACTAACGTGTGTATTGTTTTGATAGAAAGAGATACGAGGCAACAAATTAAGTAGTTTTATTGCTATATATCTTTAGAAAGCATGTTTAGATCTAATTAATTCCTAGTATCATGTTAGGATTTCTTTTATTGCTTTTTAGCATCATGTTTAGGTTGTTTCCTATTTTCTTCTATCATGTTAGTTTTATGTTAGGGCTAAAGATTTGATCTTTATTGTTTAACGACATGCTAGGATTTATTAATCAAGTTAGTATCATGCCTAGGATCTTGCTAATATTATTATGCTTTATTGGGAATATTATTGTGATAATGATTTATTGTGTCAATTAATACTATTATGTTGCTTGGTATATTATTGTTATTGCTTGGTCACGCCCTCTCTTGCAAGATTAAAGGCAATTTGTACTTATAATCACGCTTAAAAAGATAATTAATAATTTTATTTAGGCTAATGTGATTTTAATTCAAGTGATCGCCAATAATGGTTTTGTTTGTGCATTAATATTCAACCAACATAGATTAAACAGGTTCTAGG
The DNA here is from genome assembly GCF_948465745.1 of Chenopodium album. Classification (NCBI taxonomy): domain Eukaryota; kingdom Viridiplantae; phylum Streptophyta; class Magnoliopsida; order Caryophyllales; family Amaranthaceae; genus Chenopodium; species Chenopodium album. The sequence goes on from NC_137847.1 coordinate 20,359,918, forward strand.
ATTAACCTACTGATTGTATGTTAGTCAAAAAGCGCACATGAATATAAAAATAATAAAGTAAAGGCCTATTTAGGGCAGGTTCAATCTCTTTTAGGTTGGATTTGTACCTTCATCTCCGAATATCCAGTCATGGTTCAAGACCACTATGGAGTTAGCGATCTCATGGATCGTGTAGGGGTGCAACCTTCACCTTGTGAACGATTTACAAGTTCCTAAAACTTGTTGGCGACTCTTTTGCTCTAGCATCCTTCCCTTTGGACCCCACCATGCTGAAGTGTATAATCACAGTAGGGCTCAAGTGTGGGATGCTTGAAATATTCCCTACAGTAAGCAACCACTAGGAGAGTTCTTTTAAACTGTTTTTTGCTCCTTGGTTACCTTTTGTCATGCTCACGGTAATATCTTTCTAGTTTTTTGTTTCTCTTACTTTGTGTGTTTAGTTTAGGTTTTAGTATAGTTTAGATTTGAATGGTTCAAGGTTGTATGCATTTGATTCTTCGAAATCAGGTGATACTTGGTATTAATGTCGAACAATCCTTGTTTCTCGATTAGGAATTGCTTGCTTTCATGGCTTTTTGCCTTTTTATGCTCCATTCTTTTGCCTAGGATTTTATTTTGCAGGAGACAAACCATGTAATTTTTGTATGTTTGAGTTGAGCAATAATTGATGGATTTGCATTCTTGAATGTCTTTCTTCTTAAGATTTAAGAGTTCCACGTTCTTGGATTGGCATTGGTTAAACTATTTCTTTGCCCGAGTAACGCTCAGATATTTACAGGAAAAAAATTATATTTTTATATTATTATAAGTTTGTATTTGGTTATAGATTGTGTACATTTTTAATATTTTATTTATTTAAAGGGCTTTTTGTCAAAAACTACCTAATAAAACCTATATTTTGTGAGAAAATACCTAATAAAAAAATGTTGTGATAAACTACCTAATAAAGGTAAAATGTTGTAAAATACTACCTATACCGAATTTTCACCGTTGATCGACCTCAACACACTCCCAAAACCACCGCTTTCATTCCCAAAACTAACACAACTTGCTTGAAATCATCACTGCCACATCTAAACCACCTTTCAACCCCAAAACCACCACCTCTAACCCTAAAAACTACCATCTCAAAGCACTAATCTATCCTCACTAACTCGGAATATCCTCCAACCACCCCGAAAATAATCTTACCACCTTGAAAACCAACCCTCACGATGGTTTTGGGGGTGTTCTAAGGTGGACCAACATCCTAAAATTAAGTCAACGGTGGAATTTCGGTCAAAGGTAGTATATTACAATATATTATCTTTTATTAGGTTGTTTCTTACAACATTTTTTTTTGTTAGATAGTTTCTCACAAAATTTAGGCTTTATTAGGTAGTTTCTCACAGAATGTCCTTATTTAAATTTGTTGTTATTGTTCTATTATTAGGCTATATATTCCTTTTTTTTTTTATTTTTTTTTGGAAAAAGGCTGTATGTTTTTTTCATCAATTATATTTTTATTTTCCAAGGAAAATAATAAAAAAATTAAAAAGTTTTTGGCGGGAAATTTTTTAATGTAAACGTGACACGTGTAATTCTAGAATAAATCTGGTGATTATTTTAGTATATAGTTTTAATTTAGGATATGCTTATGCTAAGGTAGTTGTGCTAGAACTCGTAAAGCCCTTCAATTCTAAATTCACTTGTTTATGGTAAGGTGTTGCTCCCATTAGGGGATTTGAAAGTTAGTTTTTTAACCCGATGTGAGTTGCATTGTTCAAACTTGTAACATTCTTGTTTGTATGGAATGGTGTAACACCATAGAAATTTCTTTCTTTTAAAATACCTATTTTATCCTTTTTAAAACACGATATAGGAAACTCTAAGGAATTACCGCCATCGTGATAACGACTAAGGCATTTATCAAAGATGTTTTGGGGTTTTTCTGGTCACTCGGGAGAGTTACGTCATTAAGTCTGGTCTTCTGTCTGTACCTGCGAAATAACGGAGACTCCGGGTGGTAGGAGCTCCGCCTCCGATGATCAAGTTAGAACGTGTACGGAGAAGAGTAAAAGGTGCGGAAAAGTAAAAGTGAGATCTTCTTGGATTCCGAGATCAGGTGATTTCTCTGATGTAAGAGAATGTAGGTATGATGTAATAAATGAACGTGTCCCCAAAATGGGAGGAATCTCCCTATTTATAGGGTCCTTGGGACTTGTGCTCTTGATTAAGTCACGGAGACCTAAGACGATTAGGTTGCGCCGCATTGCGGCTTTCTCGGGATTTGGGCCTTGAAGGCCGTCTTTTCTCCCAGGCATTTGGAGCGCCACGTAATAATGAAAACAACAAAATTAGAGGGAGGGGTCAAACCGAAATTGCTTCAAATTCAATGAAGTGAATCAAATAAATAAATTAAGAATTTAATCGGAATCGACTTGAAGAGAGTATCTGGTCCGACTCTACACAAATATCATCGAGACATATAATATATATCTATGTATATACAGGGACATATTCTTTCTCACGAAGGAAAAAATGCGGATATAGTCAAATGGTAAAATTTCTCTTTGCCAAGGAGAAGATGCGGGTTCGATTCCCGCTATCCGCTCAAGGGAAAGTAAATTTATTTACTATTGGTCCACTTTGGACTATTCCAAGGCAAACACGTGTCGCCTATTGATTGGAACATGTGGCATGGGTAATTTTTATCCAAAATATTTTCCCCTCACAGATGTGACGTAGAATGCCATATGGCATCTATGACACTTGTCACTCAGCCATTGGGTGATCAGTTTTAATTTTTCACCTTCTGGGGAAATTATAGGGATGCCCCTGAATTTACCCCTCTATAAATAAGACTTTTACCCTCCTCATTTTGGACGTTTCCAAAACAGTCTATAGAGAGAAAGTCAAGATTTTCTGATAACCGCCTGTGTTAATCACAAACAGCTGACTTCGCGCCCGCTTGTGACAGCCGGCCAACACTTGACACCTTTCAGAGTCAAATACATTCTTAAGGTACTGCCTCTCCCCCTCTCAGCTCTTTTATACATTTTCCGTTTGTGTATATATCTTGCAATAAATGGATTCACCACCATCACACACGGCATATCCTAGAACAGTAGTCAGCCGGTCTCCTGGTACGATTGATTATAGGACTGGGGCTGCCAGCTCTAGGTGTATGGAGCAGCTTTGTACATCTCCAAATCCGACCGTCTCTATGTCTGTGCAGGACACATTGGCTCGAGTTAAACAAGCTGCCCAAAGAAGGAAAAGGAGAGATGGCACGTTGGAAGTACCGTCTGACGAGGTCACACCGGTTGAGGGGGATGATATGTCGGTTGACCAAGAAGTTGACTAAGGAGAGAAAAGGATCTCTTGCGGGGCGCACCCTCAACCCCAAAGTGATTCAATCTGTGAGGAGTTAGAATAAAGAGACGGTAAAGAGGCCGCCTCTATGTTTGGCTCCAGAAATGATGAGGAAGCCACCTCCATATCTGGTTCAATAAATGAGGAGGCCGCCTCTAAGAGAGACGGGGGGTGAGGCCACCTCCATCTGTGATAGCAGCGAGGACGACCTTCCCTCGCTTGAGGACAACTGTAGTCGTTGTTTGAAGTGCACCTACCTTAAGCATGTTATGAATATATATGGCACTCATAGGAAGTGGGAATTGACATAATACGATTAGGAACAACGATTAGGGACAAGGAAAGTAGGGAGCCGCCAACAAGTTTTTTAAGGAACTTGAAACCGTTCACGGATCATAAAAGGCAACCACGAATAAAGGGACAACGATAGGCAACAACGATTGACCCGTGAAGGTTACACCCCATTCATAATCCATGAGCTTACTAACTCCATATGGTTCGGAACCAAGAAAGTATGATCGGGGATGATGGTACGAAGTGAGTCATGGAGTCACATTCGCCCGTATTGGCCTCTACTCGATTCTTATTGTGAAAAGTGATTCCTGCGATCTCAAAGGCATGCAAACAAAGATTTAATTCGCTCCAAACTATTATTAGGATAAATTGGTTGAATATTAATGCAACACATAATTCTAAATATTAGTGATCACTTTCATTAATAACAAGATTAAAAAGGAATCTAAACCGGTCGTCCAAATTATCTTATTAGGCGTGATTTTCAATGACATATTCCCTTTAAACATGCAATATAGTAATCAACAAATATAATAAAATCAACATTAATATTAGAAGCAATTAAACAATAATCCAATAATGAATATATGACAAACATAATAAAAATTGTTAGAAAAATAATAAAAATAAAAGGAACATGATTCTTACTTTGATTTTATTTGCTTGCAGCTATAAAATAATAAACGCGTTAGTAACTTCAAGGAAATCAATAAAAAAAATAATTAAAATTAAATTAAATAGAGTTGATTTGGGGCCAAACCCTCAAATAGTAACTTTCACGCCTTAGTTTAAGAATGGAACCTCGGGTAAAGTACGGACTCCTTGGAGTGCTTAGGGGAAGTATTGTGGAAGAATAAGATAGGCTAGTGTTTAGGCTAGAGCATAGAAGAGAGATTAGAGATTCTTTGATGCCCCGAACTGCAGAAATGAGGGTCGTATTTATAAAGAAAATGAGTAGAAGGAACACACGGAACCCTAGAAAGATAAAACCCTACTTTTTGGGCACCATGACACGGCAGTGGTTGCCATGACACGGCACATGTACCGTGACACGCCAGAAAATGCCGCGATGCGGCAATTTCCACCGTGGCGTGGCACGCGGCCCCATGACACGGTGTACATTTTTTCCATATTTGCGTCTAAATTCATTTTTAACCTAATTACGCTCAGCATTATCAAGTGTCGTTTCACAATTTCGGGCTATTTAGGTTTATTATTCATTAATTGGGCTAAATTAATAAATCATATGAAATGAATTGAAAAAAGTTCATGCCAAAATACAAATTGGACTATGCTTTAACTAAACATTAGGACAGATCCATTGACTATTTGTTGAACTAAGTTTGATTGAACATGGACTTTAGGCATTCCCGGGATTAAATACTTAACCCGACCAATGATGGTGGTGAAAGGTTGTTCATCATCGGGTTTGGTTTCGGGGAGACATTTTTAGGTGTTTATAGAAGCCCCCACTTTGATTGTGTTTGTAGAAACGTTAGTTTCAAAAACGATAGTCAAAGTAGTCGATTAGGACAAAGAATGATTTAAGACGTTTGCGATCCTAAATCACTCTGTATACGCCGTTACCTACAGAAAAGCGTTAGTTCCATAGATAAAACAGTAAAGGGATAGAGTTTGGTAGCTTTCTTTGCTTGAAGAAATCCACCAGATGATGTTTGTTGTGATACTTTCCATGCTTGAGGAAAATTGACAGATGATATAATCGATGAATTCTTCACCTTGAGAGGTGGCAACGACCGACAATTTTCCATGCTCGAGGAAAAACTTATTTGATGATGAGATTGCAAGTCTCTGTGTATCGAGAACCTTGCGCAATGAATCGTCTTCGCTTGGGAGATGATCACTAAAAAAATGATGATGGTTTGATTGTCCCTGAACATGGGCCGTATATGGTTCGCTTGTCCCCGAACGTGGGCTGTAGATGGTTCGCTTGTCCCCGAACGTGGGTTGTAGATGGTTCTCTTGGGCCATAGATGGTTAGCTTGTACCCGAACGTGGGCCGTAAATGGTTCGCTTGTCCCCGAACGTGGGCCGACCTTCAAGTCGACTATCCTACCGTATTAGGTGCTTGAAATATGACTTTGAAGCTTGGTAGGGGTAAATGGTAATTTTGGTAACATTTAAATATCAATTAGGATTCCTCACGAGTTTTTTGGTGGAAAAATAACTATCACGAAGTTGCGAAAATAATTCAAACTGGTCAAAGGTTCCTGTAATATTCCAGGAATAAAAAATTCCTGCGGCGTGCAGGTCACATGCATGCAACGTGCCACGTGGGCGGTTGCCGTGACACGGTAAAGCTGCCAGGAATTGTTCGCTGGCAAACTCCTAGAATTGCAGACCACGCATCAACACCGTGTCACGTGGCTAGGCGCCGTGACACGGGAATACTTGTCGTCACGCGGTATGTATTTTCGTGACACGGAGCTCCTTTTTTGCTGCAGCAATCACGTGTGCTCGAATTTCGCGTCGTTGACCAACTGTTTTGCCGCGTCACGAGGATTTGCACCGTTACTCGGCAACGAATACTGTGAAATGGGACATTACGTCGTGTCACGGTGTTTTGTTTTGCCCATAAATTCAAAATTTCACATTCTTTCTTCCTCATTTCATTTTGGTGCTGCTGCTCGTGTTCTCCGCCACTCCCACCAGCATTTTCGAGCCTTTCTCACTCAATTCTCCATTAAATTCACTCAAATTTCTTGCTAGCTTCCTTATTTTCGAATCTTTATAAGGATCTATGTAAGTTTCCTTGCCTTTTGTCTCAAATTTTGCTGTAAATGAGCCATTCTTGCATGAAACCCTTAAAAAATCAAATTAGGGGTTTTTGATTTTGAGATTCTATGTCGAAATTCTTGCCATGAATTCGCTTGTATATTGGTTTGTGAGCAATTTAAGACCAAGTTTGTATGAAAATGAGCAAATCACCATTTTTGGTACTACTTTGTGCGTGAAATGGTGTTCTTGTTGTTCTTTGTTATTTTTTGCACTTGAAATGATGATACAATTGTTGTAGATCTTGTAAAACATGCTATGATGTGCCGATCTATTTTTTTGTGCAATTTCGAACATGCTCTGTTTTTTTGTGCATGTACTACATTGTCATGGAGAACATAGTATCATGCAATTAGGAGAACTGTAGTATTAGTTTGTCATGGAGAAACTAAATACTAGAAATGATTTTATTGTTTTGCTAATTTTTAGCCTTGAGCTAAAAATTTAGCGCATAATGGGAAATGCGACTTGAGGTGGCTATTAATGCTGTTTTGAATAAAGAACTAAATAACTTAGTAAATGATGCTAAGTATTAAGATTTTTATCTTTTATTTTAACATAATAGCACGCCTAGACAACGAGATCGAGATATTTCTACTCGTGGCCGGCGTTAGGCTTTCAGAGAGGAGACTCCCTTGATTCCTGAGGACATAGATGATGCCTTGGAGACCGAGCCTTGCCCCTCTACGAGCAGGGGTAGGTGAACTCCACCCTCGTGGACACCAGACGAGTTAGTTTTCTGTCGTGAGAACCATATTTCTCACCATCCGCTTACCGGATTGGTCGATGGTGTACTTCGCCATCATGGTTCCGGAGCTGGAGACTTGATTCCCCGGCTATACGGGGTCATCACAGGAGATCCTATCACCAACGCATTATGGGAGTCTACTAGTTTAGGAAATTTTTATTCAACAGTTGTGGGATTTCGTAGCCCTCGAGGCTGTGGTTCAATAGTCGTCCGAGCATTGTTGGAGTATTTTTGGGATACTACCAACACTTTCTACTTCGCTTGGGGGGAGATGACGGTGACTCCTCTTGATTTCAGCATGATCAGCGGCTTGCGTGTCACCGATCGGCCCGTTCAGCAGATTCTTGACCTCACTTAGGGGACGAGTGAGGCATTGGACTTGTTAGGCCTAGTCGTTCACTATATCTCAGGGTGGTCCTCGGAGTGGGCGATCAGAGTCGAATTCTATTCTCGTTCATGGTTTTAATATTGCTCAGACGACGCCTGAGCAGCGAGTACGGATCTTCATCTTGATCCTTATTTCCGGGACTCTTTCTCATGATAGGAGTTCTCGCGCGCTCGTTTGTTACCTACCGTCTCTGACCAGGATCGCTGAGATAGGATCCTTTAGTTGGGCTAGTGTAGGGTATGTTGATCTGCTCTCGTCGCTGCGTCATGGCCACGGACAGCTGAACGATCAGGCCCCTATCATTGTCTATGGTCTTTGGAGAGCCGTAGAGGCGACGATCCTTTTTCTTCGTGTATTGCTTTTACCAGTTTGGCTCATGTACTTAAATATTATTCTTGTTGTAGTTGTGGTTCTATGAGTACTTTCCAGGATTAGCCCCTCGACGGTGTCGCGGAGCAGTCCACGACTTTCCTATCAGTGCCAGCTGGCGTGAGGGGGGCAAGTCACGAGTGGAGTCAGTACCGAGTCTACGAGGGTTGCTGCGTCAGGGTACTTCTACTGTTGGCGTAAGGATCGACTTCACAATGTATTTCTTTCACTTTAATGTTACTTTTCGGCATTCACTGCATTCTTTTATGGTTTTCAGGTCCCGGTCAAGATCCAGTATCGGCCTTGGGCTGGCTTGACTGAACATCCCAAGGCTTTGGAGCGCTTGGCGTGTCGTACCGTCTTCTTTGGTACATAACGTCTTGTTTGGTAACTCGGAGAGCGTGTAGTCCGTCAACAGAGCGTTGATTGTTTTGTGGTGCCATTGCCTCCGCCTGAGTCGATGTTGCACTCACGCTTGTTAGAGGAGCTACTGAACAGAGGAGAGCGCTATCAGTTTTCTTGGCAAGAGCTTGTGAGAATGGACGGTGATTAATCTCAGGACTTGCTTCCTTACTTGGCTCCTCCACCCCGTCTTCCTAAGGTTTTGATTTTTTGAGAATTTTTTATGGTAATTCCTGCTTAAACCGTCGAATAACCTGATTATTCGATCATGTTTTAGGCAACAGCTCGTCGTAGGGAGAAGGTCGAGATCCCGCCTCAATCCGTCCGTTACCCGGGGCCGATTGGTATAGTTGTGGAGCATATTGCTGATGCACCAGAGGGTTTTGGACAGGCGCAGGAGTCCCTGCCTGATGAGTTCGAGACGGTAAGCTTTCTAACAAAGCTTTCATTCTTCTTAATATTGCTTATTACTGATTTTTTTTTTGCGTTCAGGTCACGCACTCAGATATGATGGGCATAATGAAGCTAGTTGATGCTCTAAACCATTGCGTCATCAAGCTACGACGCGGTGCGAGTTGTCAGAGTGGTTAGACGATGTTCAAGAGGTATATTCACCTGTTTTCCCATGTTTACCTTTTGTTTTATCTCACTACTGATATTTTTTTCATTTTGTGTCCTTCAGGAACGACGGAGGCGACGGAGGTCTCGCTCGCCCTCGAAGCATAGAGTCTCGAACGAGGGGGAGCCTAGTCACCGCATAAATACCCTGAGGTTCGTCGGCATTCTCAGACCCAGTGGCAGTAGCCCTAGTCTTCTCGGCCATTTCAGGAGTTTTAGACTCAATGTCAGCGTCCTCTATTTTCCCAGCCATTCCAGCACTCTCAGACCCAGCAGCCTCAATCATCTCAGCCATTCCAGCACTTTCAGGCCCAGTGGCAGCGTCCTCCATCTTCCCGGCCATTCTAGCCTTCACAGCCTAAGTTTAGGTCGATCATTACTCTTGTGGATAAGGGCTTATTTTTGGTTCCATTGTCTGGGACGATGCCTCCACCGACGATGCCTACATCTTGGAGTCAGCCTACGCTGTTTACCAGCTGGACAGGACCTGCCTTGACTATATCTTCTATTGGAGTTATAGGGACTAGTAGGGACACTACTCCTCGTACTCGGATGATGGAGGGTCTTTTTAGTCCGCCATTCCCTTACTCGCAGTCTCGTGATGACACTGATCCTAGTTCTTCTGGATTTGGAGATTTTTGACCGAGGGTTTTATTATGTACATTGACACTACTTTTGTACCATGACTCACTCTTGTACATGTTATTCACACACTCTGTATTTGACACTTTATTTTTTCATTTAGTGTGTATGTTATTATGTGCTATTTGTGTGTGATTATCTATTTATTAGTGTGTGTATGTTAGTGTGTGCTATTTGTGTGTGATGGTGTACAACACCGTGTCACGGCAAACAGTACCGTGGCACGGCGCCCAGCCACGTGACCAAAAAAAAAAAACCGTTAGCTTTTGTAAGTAGAGGGTACCGACTTCCTTCCAAAAGGAAAAAAATTACAAAAAAAGAAATGGAAAAATCATAAAAAGAAATAAGAAAAAATGGGACAAGTTTTACAACTTCCCCAAAAATAAAAAAAGTGGGACAATTTTTACAACTTCCACAAAAATAAAAAGAAAATAAAAACAAAAATAAAAAATGGGGCAAGTTTTACAACTTCCCAAAAAATAAAAAGAAATAAAAAAATGAGAGAAGTTTTACAACTTTCAAAAATAAGATCGTGGGACAAGTTCTACAAATTCCCTGAAAATAAAAATAAAAGTAAAAATAAAATAAAGGGAGAATTTTATTAGGAATAAAACTCTCGGAAAAAAGAGCCTAAAGGATAAACGGTTAAGGAAAAATAAAAGAAAAATCCGGAGGATAAAAAATTGTTGACGCGTAACCACCGTGACACGTGGCCAGTGCTGTGTCACGGTAGATGTTGCCACTTCACGTCAATTTGTCCCGTGACAGGGTGTACTTTACCGTGTTGCGACGCACAAATAGTGCATCAGTGTGTTTGCGCGTGGGATAGGATAATTTTTTTGCATTTCTTGACTATTTTTGCTATAAATTACGACCAGTTAATTCGTGATATGCATAATTACAAAACATAAAATAACTAAAATTTCATATTTCAATAATAATGTCTCAGAATTTTGATAATACATTGCATGACTAGTCATATTCTTTTACCAATGCAGAGGAAAGAGAGCTAGAATTGTTCCATGTCAGAGGTTTATTGGCGTCAAGGCATGTAGCAATTGAACATGAGTTTCTGAGAGCGGCCTTAGATTATTGGAGTCCGGAAACCCATTGTTTCAACTTCCATTATGATGAAATATGTCCTCTGCCGGAGGAATTTGGTGCTATATTTGGCTTCCCTGCTAGAGTTCTCGTTGCAATGCCTACTCTGCGTGAATATTATTACCAGGATTTTGAGCGTCATATAAATCAAAAAGATCCAGATTTAAATAAAATTGTGTGTGGTAACAAGTTAGATTTAGAAAAGCTTGCAAATTTATATTTCAATCGTCCTGTCTCTGAGTTATACCATGTATACCGTAGGAGAGCTTATATTTTTTGCATGTTTAGCAAGCTTTTATTTGCAAACGCTAGAGTAGGACATGCTAGCATAGCATCTGTGCTTGAACATGTTGAATTTGGAAGATTCCCTAGTAACTTTCACGCCTTAGTTTAAGAATGGAACCTCGGGTAAAGTACGGACTCTTTGGAGTGCTTAGGGGAAGTATTGTGGAAGAATAAGATAGACTAGTGTTTAGGCTAGAGCATAGAAGAGAGAATAGAGATTCTTTGATGCCCCGAACTGCAGAAATGAGGGTCGTATTTATAGAGAAAATGAGTAGAGGGAACACACGGAACCCTAAAAAGATAAAACCCTACTCAATGGTTGCCGTGACACGGCACATGTACCGTGAGACGGCAGAAAATGCAACGATGCGGCAATTTCCACCGTGGCGTGGCACGTGGCCCTGTGACACGATGTAGATTTTTTCCATATTTGCGTCCAAATTCATTTTTAACCTAATTACGCTCAGCATTTTCAAGTGCCGTTTCACAATTTCGGGCTATTTAGGTTTATTATTCATTAATTGGGATAAATAAATAAACCCATATGAAATGAATTAAATAAAGTTCAGGCCAAAATACAAATTGGACTATGCTTAGACTAAACATTAGGATTGATCCGTTGACTATTTTGTGAACTGAGTTTGATTTAACATGGACTTTAAGCATTCTCGAGATTAAATACTTAACCCTAGAAATAATGGCGGTGAAAGGTTGTTCATCATCGGGTTTGGTTTCGGGGAGACATTTTAAGGTGTCTACAACAGCGAAGAGAAAGAGTGTAAGAAATGGAAGGACGAAAATAACCCGGCTGAGATCCATGTATTAGCCAAAGATGGAGCTGCGATGGAGAAGGGCTTGGAGAACTTCAAACTTATACGTCCTTTTGGTGAAGGATACAACATTCGGGTTCTGCCTAAGTTGGGCACCATCGCCTGGGAGGACGAGCAAAGAAACACCGACTGCTATTTCGGCTGTTATGAGGCGGCTTTCTTAGCCGGTCTCCACTTCCCTCTCCACAACGCAATAAAGGCTTTGTTAGTGGATATGGCCTAGGTGTGTGGCAGTTGACCCTAAACTCCTAGGTCAACATTATGGGCTACATTGCCGCCTATGAATGGCAAGGACTTCACCCCAACTGGGAAGCTTTTGCACACCTACACTATCTCAGCCGCATCCTAGGCGACTAGCGAGCGTAGTATACTTAGACCATGTACCCCAAATACCAAATGACCTTAGATAAACTGTCTAAGTGGGATACTTGGAAAGAGCGGTTTTTTCTGGTTTCTGCCCCCAAGTGGCGAGAAAACCACGAATACCACTGGTACAACAGAAAACCTGAGTAGCTGGGTCAAAAGTGCGTCCTCCCCCAGATTCCGGATGAGGACTTTGAGAAAATCATTGAGTTAGGCTTCTTCAAACTAACCAATGAACCCCTCTGAATCAGGGAACTCATATCGGTGCCAAAGACCGGATACCCAAGCACGAGTGGTTGAGAGACGAGGCGTTCTTTTCCGCCTGTGGCCTTAGAACTATGTTTAGTAGACGTACGTTTCATATACACCCGGCAATTATTGCGCCGTTTGTACTGCTTTTGTGTCGTTTTTGTCTTTTTTGTACTGACAGGAGGTTTCTTTGCAGAAAAGGGTAGAGAAATGGTTTCTGAGGACCAATCTGCAGCCCAAATCCGCAAGGATAAGATGGAGAAGCAAAGGGTTGAGCTGGCAGCCAGGGGAAAGGTTTACACTGCTTGACCCTACTACCTTGTAAATTTTTTTTTTATTTTCAACTAGAGGCGGCCTTTTTCTAGTTGCATACTTAATGTCTCGTTTTGTGTTTCAGGATGGAGGCAAGGGTGCTCCTCGTTCCTACACAAAGATGTTCAAGCGGAAGCCTTAGGATGAGTTTAATAGCTCCGCTAAGTCTCATAAAGTGTCGTCTACTTAGAAGGCTCCTGAACTTCCGCTTGGGAAGGGCCGCCTGAGCATCGGGGGGAAAAGCATCAGCCTAAAGGGCTTTGTCTAGGGATAGACCTAGGAAAGAAGCTAGGTGCTGAGGCTGTGCCTAAAGGAGGCGAGCAACCCAAGGCTACACGCAGCTCTGCGGAGAATGTAGGTGACGACAACCTGCAGATTATCGAAGGTATGGCTAGCCCTTTAAAATCCCCGTTTGAGCCTCCCTGGCCCATGCGAGTGAAATCACACTCTCAACAAACATCTGAACGTTTGTCAGGCGGCCGTCAGCAGATAGGTGCCGCCTATATAGCTGTCTCACCCAATCTTTATTATGATGTAGATTCCCCCTGGTGGCCGGATGTGCAGCAGTATGCTAAGTCTATGCTTAGGGCCATCCCCAAGAAGGAGAAGGACGCCATACCTGACATAGAGACGTTTAACCTTGAAGGGATTATGGCCCTCTTGTCTGAGGTATGACATTTTAATTTAATTTCTTTAAGTACATTTCCGCTTGCATTCTTAACACACCGTTTGTGTCACATAGGCTATGCTGAGAGTTGACGGGTTGAAGAGGCCATGAACCAGCAATCAGAATGAGGTAAAGCGAGCAAATAAAGCAGCGAGAGACTCCGAAGACGTTGATAAATATCAAACTACAAGAAATGATCTTGAGACTAAAGCGTTTGAACTTATGCAGGTGGAAAACATCAGGCGTTTGACAACTGAGCTGGAGACCGCCAAGAAGAAGGCCTTCGCCTTCGAGGCTGAGCTAAAAAATGCTTAGGAAGACCTCAAGACTCTTGAGGGGGTTAACAAGGAGAACACTGATCTCCGGGCAGACGTCAACCGCTTGAAGAATGAGGCGGCCCAAGCCCAGACGAATTTCAAAGTAACGTTGGATGCCGAGCAGGACCGGATCGTTGAAGTGAACGTGTCTGACTGCACAGACCGTATTAAGATGGCCTGGGAGGATTTACATCCGGGGCAGGAGTATGACATCTGGGCCTTGGATTATCACTATCCTGATGAAGTCATTACTGCCAGGGAAGAAAGCAAGCTAGAGCTTGGAACTTTTGATGCATGGGCCAGTAAGGAAGATGAAGAGGAGCCGGCTCAGGTTGCAGGCAGAGAAGAGAAAGAGCAAGAGCCCCAAGAGGACATTCCCAAAGACTCCGCTGTTCCCGCGCCTGAAGAAAATGGTCAGGTCCACCCGTCTACACCCCAGTGACTTCAAGCTTTATTAGTATTAGGACGTCTACTTTTTCGGCCTGCGCGCCGAGTATTTGTATGAATTAATGATTTTTTTATTTTACCGGATGTGGATCCGATATCACAATTTTTCCCCCGACTGTTTTGGTCGGGTTTATTTTATGAAAGTGCCGACTGAGTCGGTTTTGTTTAGTTTGTTTCAATTTTCAATTTTTACATATATGTGAGTTTTTTCCTAACTTATTAACAGCAGACAGCTGTGCTTTTCCCTTAGGCGGCTGTGTGGTTGGTTTCAAGTCTTGATTGATTGATTTGGGAACTTTTGATACTTTAAAGTGTATGACATATTCCTAAGTCAATCAATCACAGTAGTGATTGCCCCAAACCAAGTACACAGTCGTCCTATTCACCATAAGCCCAAGCGGCCTGAGTAGTTATATTCACTGGTAGAAAAAATCAAAAAGGCACCCCCTAATTGCCACCGGTTCAGTCCAAACCAGTGGCAAAAATAGGCTAAAAAATGGGCGGGTAAATGAACCAGTTATGATGGCACCGGTTCACTTCAAACCGGTGGCAAAAACACATAGCCCACCGGTTCAAAGTGAACCGATTCCTTTTATTATTAAAAAAAAACCCGCCCCTTAAAACCCCCCAACCCTATCTCTCTTTCTCTCTCAGTCGCTCCTCTTTCTCTCTCCTCTCCTCCTCTTTCCTTCTTGCTCACCCTGTTTTTCTCATCTCCTCCTTCTCTTTCTCATCTAGATCTACTCCTTCTACCACGTCTCCTTCTCCCTCGTGTCCACCACGAAGACCACCACGTCTCCTTCTCTTTCATTCGAAGACCACCACGAACACATGCAACACCGTTCCCCCACCACCAAGACCGTTCTCCTTCAATTTCAATTTCTGGTTTTTTTTTTCGAGTTCTGGTTTTGAAATTTGATTTTTTTTTTTTGATTTCGATTTTTTATCCTTATAGAGTTGGTTATTATCTTTCTTAATCGATTTCTTTTTTCGATTTCTGCGTTTTTTTTTCCGATTTCAATTTTGATTTTTTTTTTTCGATTTTGATTTTTTCTTTTCGATTTCTGGGTTTTTTTTTTCGATTTCAATTTTAATTTTTTTTTTTCGATTTTGATTTTTTTTTTTTTTCGATTTCAAGTTTTTTTATTCGATTTTAATAGATTTTTTTTTTTCGATTCTAATTTTTTTTCAATTTCTGGTTTTGTTTTTTATCGATTTCAATTCGATTATAAAAAATTCTGTTTTATTTTTTTTTTCCTGGGTCTGAATTTCTGGTTTTTTTTTTTTTGTGGGTTTCAATTTTTGGGATTGAATTTCTGGGTTTGAATTTCTAGGCTTGAATTTCTGGTTTTTTTTTCAAAGCTTAATTATATTAATCGATTTTTTTTTTAATTGGTGCAGGTATATTGATTTAGATCTTAAATCAAAGAATCAAGTTGCAAGAATATTGATTTAGATATGTATAGGGTTTATTTTTTTTATTTATATTGTAATTTTTTTTTATTTATATTGTAATTTTTTTTTATTGTAATTTTTTTTATTTATATGTTGTAATTGAACTATTTTATTGATCTATATTGTAAATTTTTTTTTATTATATATTGTAAATTTTCGATTATATTGATTGATATTCGATTTATATTTTGATGTTCTTATTTATTTTAGTCGATTTATTTTTAAGTGAAAAAAGACAAAAAAATAAAAAAAAATAATTTTTTGGGAACTTTTGGCACCGGTTAACCGGTGCCAATAACCATTTTTGCCACCGGTTTGAACCGGTGGCTTTTCATGCAATCAATTGGCACCCCCCACATTGGCAATCCAATTATACACTCGATGTCTTTTTGCCCCATTGGGAGGACTTTTTGGAAATGCATAATTTCAAGAAATAATCTAAGTTAGAACTTCATCGCTCACCGACTGATATTTGGAGACACAGTTCTCCCAGATCCGGTTGAGTTCCTTTTAGATTTAGGTCAAATGACTATGAGTTGACCAATTAGTCCGTCAATCTTGGCCGGCTGTATAAGTTTATAGAGCAATGTGCCACCTCAGTGGGAGATGGTCTCTGCAATGAATTCATCTGCATGGGCGTCGTTGGACGCCACACTCATGTTGGAGCAGACGGATTTATAAATTTTAATATTATCTGGCCATTAGCTTCATGTTATCTTCTTAAGACGGTTGTTTAGCTACTAAGTTTTCAGACTTACCTTATATTTGGTAAAAGAATATGTCGTCTGAACATTGCACAGACGGCGCTTGAGACATAATACACATTTATATAAAGCAATAAATAATCATATTGAAAATAAAAAGCAACTTTCCATTGATAAGCTTTTCATTTACAAAAATTCACAAGTCTTAGAAGTTGTACTTTTAAAAGTTGTCTACATTCTAAATTCTGGGCAACCGGCTGCCGTCTGGAGTTTCCAGGCGGTAGGTGCCGCCTTTTACTTTTTCATAGGTGCCGTCTCTTGCCCTGCTCATTGGCCCTACCAGTTGCCTCTATTTTCAGTAACACAAAGTCCCCCACTTTCAGAGGCCATTTGTGTACTCTCTTGTTATAGGCTCTTGTCATTCTCAGACGGTAAATCTCATGACGCAAGGCGACATTACGCCTGCGTTCCGAGAGTGCGTCCAATGCTAGCCGTATGGCCTCCTAGTTTGCCTCTTCATCGTATAGCAAAACTCGGAGAGTCGGCTCATAATACTCGATGGACAAGACGACTTCAGCACCGTATACCATGAGAAACATAGTTTGACCGGTTGCCCCTTTTTCAGTTGTCTGGATGGCCCATAGGACATGAATTAATTCTTCTGCCCATAAGCCACCAACCCTTTCTATTTTCTTTTTTATGCCATTTGAGATGAGTTTGTTGAAGGCTTCAACTTGGCCGTTTTCTTAGGGTCGGCCGAGTGATGCAAAACAATGTGAGATCCCTTGATCTCCCAACCAATTCTTGAGCTGTGGCACCTCAAACTGAGGGCCATTGTCAAAAATCATAAACATAGGTACCCCAAACCGGGTGATGATGTTCTTCCTAATGAAAGAGGGGGACATCCTTTGTCTTGACGTTTTTGACCGCCTCTGCCTCCACCCACTTGATGAAGTAATCCACAGCCACGAGGATGTACCGTTTCCCACCTATCAACAGGCGTATATGGACCTAGAATGTCTATGCCCCATTTAGCAAACGGAACCGGGCTATGGATTGTCATCGGGTAAGTTGCCGAACGATGGATTAGCTTGCCAAACCTTTGGCACTTGTCATATTTTTTTACCATCTCCATGGCATTTGACTCAAAAGTGGGCCAGAAATATCCCTGTCGTCTGGCCCTGACTACGAGTGATCTACCGCCTATATGGGAGGCGCAATATCCGGCATGCAATTATTCGAGAACTTCCTGCCCCTTTTCTGGGGTAACACACATAAATAGAGGCTTTAAAAAGCCCGTCTTGAAGAGTTCTCCATTTCGCATCTCGAAGTTTGCAGCACGTTTTTTCATAAAAGCCGCTTCATGTTGTGAATCAGGCAGCGTGTCTTCTTGCAATTATGCCAAGATGTCATCCATCCAGGTAAAGCTTCGGTCAAGTACTCCAATGGACTCTTCTTCAACAATACTTCGTTTTTCCATTACTTCCCAGAAGATTGACCGAGGCATATCACAAGAGGCGAAAGATGCCAACATTGACAGAGCATCCACCTGATTGTTCTTAGACCTGGGCACTTGATTCAGATGACATTCTTCAAGTGTCCCAGCTTCAATTTTGACCGCATGAAGGTATTTGATCATGACCGGATGGGTGGCCTCATAGTCACCATGGTATTGGCTAACTACCAACTGTGAATTAGAGTAAGCGTCAATTTTGGTTGCCTCTTCTGCCTTACACATACGGATCCCGGCTAGCAGGGCTTCATACTCTGCCTCATTATTTGAGGCCAGGAACTTGAACCGTAGTGCATACTCATACTTGTCCCCCTCAGGAGACTGATAGATAACGCCTGCACCACAACCGTTTATGGTAGAGCCCCCGTTTACATTCACTTTCCAAACCTGATCAGTATTATCCGGTGTAAGCTGCCTTGTCATTTCGACAATGAAGTTAGCGAACGCCTGACCTTTCACTGCCTTTCTTGGTTCAAAAGTGATTTCAAGACTTTGCATTTCAATAGCCCATTTGAGCACTCTACCGGATGACTCCAAGGTTGTCATTGGCCGCTTGAGAGGTTTGGTCTGTGTAGACTACAACTGGATGTGACAGGAAGTAAGGTTTCAACTTCTTGACAGCCATGTAAAGAGCAAGGCCAAATTTTTCAACCATGGGGTACCGTAGTCCAGCATTTCTGAGTCCATGGCTAATGAAATAGACCAGGAGCTGAATGTCGTCTCTCTCAGCAAGGAGAACATCACTGAGGGCAAGATCTAAAACGACTAAGTACATGTAAAGCGTCTCTTTGGGCAGAGGACTAACAAGCCTTGGCAAAGAGTGTAAATGTTATTTTAATTTCTGAAAGGCCCCTCAGCATCATCCCCCTATTTAAACCTTGTCTTCTTTCTGATCGCTTGGAAGAAATAAAGGCACTTGTCACCTGACCGGCTAAGGAATCTACCCAATGCCGCTAGACAACTGGTAAGTTTTTGAACTTCCTTTATAGTGCGGGTGACTTCATGTCAATCCCTGCCTGAATCTTCTCTAGGTTGGCCTCTATCCCCCTTTGATCAATTAAAAATCCGAGAAACTTCCCAGACCCAACACCAAATACACACTTGTTGGGATTGAGCATGACCTTGTGCTGCCTGAGTGTGGTGTAGGTTTCTCAAAGGTTAGCTAGGTGATCCATCTGTTGCTTGGATTTGACTATCATGTCATCGACGTATGCCTCTACATTCTTCCCAATCTGATTAATGAAGACAATATAAATCATCTGTTGGAAAGTAGCAGGCGCATTCTTCAAGCCAAACGGCATCACAGTATAATAGATTAATCCCTGATCACTAACGAATGTCGTCTTCTCTTGATCTTTTTTCCACAGGGGAATCTGATGGAAGCCTGAGTAGGCATCCATAAAACTCATTAAGGCATGCCTAGCTGTAAAATTGACCTGACTGTGGATCTTTGGAAGTGAGTAACTGTCCTTTGGACATGCCTTGTTCAAGTCAATGTAATCTACACTACTAAAATTCGGCCAAATTGCGACCGCCTCAAACTGTAATAGAAAATAGCAAAAACGGTCGCAAAAAATAATAGCGACCGTCAACGGTTGTAACATGGTGGTCATTATTCTCTTGGTCGCAAAAAAACAATATTACGACAGTTTTACGGTCGCAGATTTTTTACGACCGTTTTTACTATTTTCAACGACTGTTGCAAATATTACGACAGTTTAACAGTTGCAAATATTAATAATTGCGACCGCTTTATGAAACAGTCGCAAATCTTGAAATTAGCGACCGTCATAAGCGGCTAAAAGTTTTATAAAAAACAAAACATAAATTTATCAAAAAAATTAACCCAGAAATTTAACCAACAAAAACAACCGATTAAACCAACAAAAACGACCCATATAATTTCGAACAAATTTACAAAAATCAAACCAAAAATCGAAACAAAACAGCAACATAAATTAATCAAAACAATTTAACCCACAAATAAAATGCACAAAAATTAAATAAAAAATCAACAAAAAGTACGAACACAAATCAAACCCATAAACATTAAGCAAAATTTGAACAAAAATTCAACTCACAAAAATGAAACCTAAAAAAAATCCCACAAAATTTCGAACAACAATCACACAATTTCGACAAAAATCGAACCACTATTAGAACAAAATCAACAAAAATTCAAACCAAAACTCAAACAAAAACACAAACAAAAATCGAACCAAAACTCCAACAAAAGCACAAACAAAAATCGGAAAAAAACGAACAATCATGGAAATTAGAGAACAAAATAAAACAACAAAATCTGAAAATAAACAAAAATATAATAAAAATTGAGAGAAGAAACACATACCTTTCACAAAACTTCTTCCTCTTTAGTATGGTCAAATTCGACCATAAAAAACTCCAGATCTAGATTTTTTATGGTCGAATTTGACCATTAATACCAAACTTTGACGAAAATACAACACCACATTTCATTAATTGACAGAAATCCTACAAAAAAATAGAATGAAGAAGAAACAAAGAAACATAGAGCGAAAATCCTAAGGAAAGAGAAAGAGAAGTAGAAGAGGAAAGAGTACGGGAGGGAGAATAAGAGAAAATTTAGAGAAAGAGAAAGGAAAAAAAGGAAAGAGAAAAGAAAGAAAAAGAGAAGATAGAGAGCAGATTAGGGAGGAGGAGGAAAACCGTGAGAAGAGAGAGAAAGGAAAAGGAAGAGGTAGTAAGGAAATAGGAGAGATGGAGGCGGTTCATTAATATTAGGGTTAGGGTGAGTTCGGCACTCATTTTATACCTTTTATTTTAAAAAAAAATTTTACCCTTTTGCGACCGTTTCAAAAACGGTGGCAATTCTCGTAATTTGCAACCGCTTGGCGGTCGCAAATAATATTGTTTTAGTTTAGTTTTATTTTTCACATGAATTTTATTTTTCAAAAATGATAAAAATACCTTTGAGACCGTTTAATAGGAAAAATGCGGTCGCAAATCTATGACCGCCTTAGAAACGGTCGCAAATTTGCGACTGTGTCAAAATCTGTCGCATATTTTATATTTTGCGACCGTTTTAATGACGGTCATAAAAAAAACGGTCGCAATTTGACCAAATTTTAGTAGTGCTACACACATGTGCAAGGTGCCATTCGACTTCTTTACAAGCATAATGTTTACAGCCCAATCAGGGAAGTTACATGGCCGAATGAACCCAGCGTCTAACACCTTTTTAACCTCGGCAGCTGTCGCCTGACTTCTCTCCTCGCCGTGATTTCTTTTCTTTTGCCTGATGAGCTTCTTCTTTAGATCCACGGCGAGCTTGTGGACAGCGAGATCCAGGCTGATGCCTGGCCTCTCTTCCACTACAAAGGCAAAGATGTCTTTGAATTCTTACAGTAGAAGGTGCAACTCTGCACCTAATTTTGCAAATGCAACCGTCCCCACCTTAACAGTTCGCTCTGGATGACTATCATCCAAAGGAATATCAATGTGATCACCAGTCGACTGGGGAAGGAGTTTATTTGACCGTTCCCTGGTCAGTGATTTCTATTGCTTCTCCTTCTTCACCGCGACCAGCAGATCAGGTTTTCTTTTCTTGGCGGCTGTAGGGGCTGGATCAGGATCCTTGTAAGGTATATTGGCTCCTTCCCCTGTCCGACTGCTGCAACCGTGGGATTGATGTCTGAGAGGTAACACTCTCTAGCCATCTTTTGATCCCCGTTCAGAGAGCCAACAGAGTCATAATCCCTTTCATATTTTAGCAGCATAAGAGTGGAGATAATGACGGCCTTGCCCTCGTTTAGAGTGGGACGACCTATAATAAGGTTGAAGGTGGTCAGCTCTTCAACCACCAAAAATCAGACGACCATATGGCGCCCTTTTCCCTTATCTCCAAGTCGGATGGGTAGGTCTATCCATTTGACTGGGTGCACAACTCCTCCCCAAAACATACAAGAGGGTAGGAGACGTCACACATGGTGTCCACCTTGTACCTCAGCTTGGATAGGCACTTGTAGCTGATGATGTCAGACGCGCTACCAGTGTCAATTAGGATGCGGCCAACTAGCTGGTTGGCCACTTTGCATTCGATAACCATAGGGTCATCATGCGGCCGGCAGACATTTCCCCGGTCTCTTTCAGTGATGACGACCTCCGGGAATGTGCTAGTAGACGCCTGACCTTCCTCAGCGTAGTTAACATCCATTTTCCTCATATGGTCCTTGGTGCCCTGGGTGGTAGGGCCCCCTCCGGCAAAACCGCCTGCTATGGTGTAGAACGAATCTTTGTTAGTGTCCGATCTACTAGTAGGCTGAGCAGTCTTTTTGGACGACTGTCCTGAGTTTTTCTTCAAGAAGACCTTAGACTTGAGGATGTAAGACTTTAACACCCCCTGATCAGCCAAACGATCTAACATCCGCTTGAGGCTGTAGTAGTCATTGGTGTCATGGCCAATGTCATCATTGAAATGGCAATATTTATTTTTGTTTTGATTTTTGGCGAAACCCTTCATGGCCGCGGGTTTCTTAATAGTCACCCAGTCCTTTATCTTCATGAGGATGGAGTAGCAGTCTTTATTAAACTCGTACCTAGGAACGTACAGTTTGAATTCCTTCTTTTTCTTCTGGGACAGTTGATCAGAGTTGTCAACCGCCCAAACCACTTTTCTCTTTTTGCCCTGTTTAGCTTTGTGAGCCGACTGAGCAGACCGACTCTTCTTTTGTTTGTCAGACTTCTTAGAGTCTGACTGATTGCTGGACATGTAGAGGTCGGTTGCTTGTATAAAGCTTTCCGCCTCCATTAGTGCCTCTTGGAGGGTAAAAAAACCTCTTCTTAACGAGGTCAAACTTAAAGGTTGACCCGTCCTTCAGAACTTTGAAAAAGTCTGTATAGGCAACTTCGTCAAACAGCCCTTGAACCTGGATTCTCACCAGATTGAAATGCCTGACGTAGGAGCGAAGTCATTCTCTCACTCCCTACCGGGTGATGCTCAAGTCGAGACTTGTTTTCATGGTAGGGATGTTCATCGAGAAGTTTGAAGCAAACAAAAAGGCAAGCCTCTTGAAGCTATCAATACATTCGGCTGGCAAGTTACCAAACCATTGTTGGGTTATGCCCTACAATTTTACCGGGAAACATCTGCACCACATGGCATCATCCAACCCCTGCAGGCATGAGGTTGGTGTAGGCCATGAGGTGATCTTCTGGGTTAATGGTACGATCGTAGACACCAACCAAAACATTCTTAACATTGGCCGACTGTGCCACCTCGGTTATCTCCCTAGTGAACGCAGAAGTTTGTTCATTAAGTTTGAGCAGCCTGAGCTGCTAGTCTAAGGGTTAGACGTTGTATGTCGCCTGTCCTCCAAAGAGGGTCGACTGCATATAGAGTGGAGCATACTGCCCATATAGCATCTGAGGCACATATGGGGCTGACCCAATCATCTGTGGGCCTGAATGGACGAACTTGCTGCCCGTATGGCTCTCATGCAGGGATTGAGTATTCCTTGCTGAGGTGTTAAAAATGGCAAGGACTTCCAACGAAAGTCCACCCGCAACTCGACCCGACCGGTCTAATGCTAGGAGGTTAGCCAAGTCAGACCAAAAAGACTACCCAAGTAATTTATGAGCTTATAGGTTTTCTCTCATGTGGAGATGCCTAATTGAGCTCTTACTCAAGTGAACAATCCCAAGGTATACCTTGGCTATTTATAAGGAGTGCTTCCTTGTGAATTTCACTCATCTTTCAATGTGGGATTTTTTCACAAAAAGATCCCACATAGAAAGAATGTTGAATTCAATCCTTAGTTAAATAAACCAAGGAATAACAAAGTAACAAGTGTCACATGGTTAGGTGAGGACCATTTCCTCACTTGCTCCCCAAGGCAACTCAAATGCATTCTGAGCTAACCATGTGGCACCGAACCTTGAGCCCCAAGTTGGGTTCGGTTGAGCCGCCATCCTTCGGCCCGCTTTCAATACCCGTTACCCAGGTCCGCGGCCCGTTTCCACATTGCAATGCCAACATGGCACGCTGCCACTTGGTGGCCGCCAACATGGCGCGCCGCATTAATATTACTGATCGGAAGCGGCCTCCACCTTGGCATTCCGATCACTTGAACTTACTGAGTAAATAGCTTTTCAACAGCTTCGAACTCTCTATCGGAATAATACACTTATTCGAAGGACACCATTCCGGACAAGTGCGCTTTTAGTGTATAGCCTTTTTCCTATGTCACTTAATGTCTCTTCATGAACTATAAGGTAAGATTTATTCGTCATCCTTATTACATCCAGAAGTGTTTCTCGAAATCCGAGTCCGACTGTCAACAAACAGATGATTGCTAAAAACCATCCGAGCACTGCCATGTATTTTTACAGTCTCGCTCTTCGAGAGGCCTTGTAAACAACAAAGACATCTTCCCTATTTTTAGTAGGGGGACATTCCCAGTCTTGTAATGTAGCTTCTTTTACTAAGAGGACCTAGCCGCCTCAGTGTTGCCGTTATAATCTCCATGTACGGCAGATGTGTGACTAACATCAAAACGGACTAGTACTCAACAAGAGAACTCACAATACTCATGGTCGAGGAAAGAGGTTCCGATAGCCATAATGAGATATATACTTATGACAATTTTTAAATCTCTTAAAGTATTCTCATAGGTCGATCTAGTATGGTTCTAAACCAATACTTTCGCAAATGATTCATGACAATCATGTCCTTGTAGCACAAGAAACGGTGCTATAAATCAAACTACATACTAATCTCAAGCGGTCATTAATCGTCCATCATTTAAATGACCTTGATTAGGGATACTTTTCGATTAAAATATTCAATGTTCACTTAATAGGTGTTTTTTTTTATCCAAGACTTGTCTTGGTACCCTATTTTAAATATTCTCAAAATCGAATGGACTTATAATTTAATTCTAAACCACAATTAAATAGAATCGGAGTGATAAAATTGCATTAAATTACTCCAAAACCTGAACGGTTCATCTTATGATAAATAGTTTTTCTAAATGTTTTATGAGTAACACTCTTCATAAAACATTTATAGAAATCACACCCATATTTAATATGCTTGATTTCTTTCGTGCAATTATGAATGTTGTCGTTCACTTATTGCATAGGTTTAGTTATAATTACTTTGCAAATCTTAGCATCTTTATTATTGATCACTTTCATAATAAGATGATAAAATTTGAGAGTATTATGGATTATCTGTGATTTAGGATTTATTGTCCAAGTGATGGCTCCCATTCATTTTCATGATTGAGATCTTCAACTTGACAACCTACAATCATCAATGTTCAACAACGAACTTTCCATTTAACATCTTCCTTATTATTGCCTTTAAAGCAACAATATTCTCAACAAATATTTTAGTAGACTTCCTAATGATGCTTTGCTTGGGTTTCACTCCAAATGACTCACAACGATTTGGGATACCCTAATCACTTGTGATAATGGAAATTTACCTTAAATTTCCGCACACTACACATGGATGCACATCCATGTTACCATTCTCAAGCCACGACGCTTCTTACTTCGTGCTTACAAATGGCTTCCTTGTTAAGGATCTCATCCTTGTAAAGGTTTGTGCTTGCAACATCAATACTCAAATTGTATTTGTTTCCTTTAGTCAATAACTCATCCACTTACTTATCCAAGTGCTATGGATGTTCTTGACCATAATCTAATAATCTATTGCTTAGGTACTATATACGTACTTCACATGCTCTAAACAAGTAAGTGTACATGATGGATTTATTTTTGTAGAATGATTCTCAATCTTACTCCATCCATGTGACATTTTAGCTCATCCAGTTCCACTGAGTCTTGCTAAACTGTTTGCTATGTGATACGGTTGAAAGTCTCTACTAGAGTCTTTCTTGTTTGACTTAGTATTTAGCCTAGCCTATACTTAGTTCAAACAGTTACTTAGTTTTATACATACGGGTTGAAAGCCTTTTAAGTCCTTCAATTCATGTTTAATACGGTAAATTCCTTTACTCGTTCAAACATTTTATTAAGTCTACGCAATAGTTCTTAATTCCCAATATGTACTAAGTATCGTCTTTCGCTTGGTCCATTGTCGAAAATACTTTCAAATCTAAGCATTTAGCATTTGATAGTTAATTTACAAGAGAGTTCGTAAACTTCTTGTTGGACCTTACAAGATTGACTCTTGCTCCCACTAAACTTCTTATCCACAAGAATTTCTATGTTTCTCCCTAAGTCAATCCTTTTATTAACTTTATAAGAAAACACGTTTTAATTTCTTTATGCAATGCTTCCTTCAATCCCATAATGGATTTCTTGAGCTTGCTTTCAAATCTAGCATTATTTAGATTTTCAAAACCCTTAAACTATTTTCATAGTCACTTCCAAAATCCTATTTTAGGAAGGCGGTTTTGGTATCTATTTTGCCATATTTCATATATGCAATTTTGCTAGAATAACCACGAAAAGACTTGAGCATTCTGATTGGTGAATAGGTTTTATTAAAATCAACTCTGTGAATTTAATTATATCTTTTTCAACCAATCTAGCTATGTATGCATATACATTTCCACATTTTTTAGTTTTCTCCTTGAAAACTTATTTGTGATCGATGGGTCTTTCACCCTTCATGCAAATTAATCAAGTTTTAAACATGATTTTCAAACATGGAGTCTATTTTGGATTTTATGGCCTCTAACCATTCTTCGGAATTTGGATTTGTCGTAGCTATATTACAAGGCATTATTCCCTTACTATCTAATAGTAAATAGTATGCTTGTAAGTCTTAGGTTACTTTCTAACTTATTAGAAAATTTATAGGATTCTATCTAAAACTTTGGTGAATTATATACCTATACGGGGTTATTGCATCAAACACTGAGTTTCATGGCGCTTCCAAAGCCCTTTGATTATCTTAATCTTACTCCAACTTTTCTGAAGTTTTGCGAGTAATGAATTCTCTTCTAAGGCACTTATAAAGTCCTTTTGAGTATTCTTGATCAAGTATTTTTAATCAATCATTCTCATGAAGCCCTTTTGAGTCTTCTGAGATTCTCAATTCTAGTTTGTTGCTAAGCTCGATAGTCATCGAGTTCATTTTCCTCCCACAAGTCGTTTTGGAAATGTGTTACTTTCTAGAAAGACACCACTTAAAGAAACAAACATCATGTTCTCATTTAGGTTGTGGAGGTAATGCCCGTAGTCTCACTTGAATGCTTACAAAGAGAGATGTATATTGTCTTTGGGTAAAAGTTCGTTGTGAAACAAACAGTTAGCTCCTACTTAATCTATCTTAGCCTTTAATGAGCCATTAAGCTCCCACTAAGCCACCTAGCTTTTTCTAAGCCGGTGAGCTCCCACTGAGCCAGTGAGCTCCCACTGAGGCTAAGAATTTTAGACATATACTTGAAAAGACGTTTAGAAGTTATTTCTATCCATAACTGAATATGGTGTCCTTTCTTAGCTTCGACATTTTGTTTAGTGTAACATTAGTCATTTGTGCAAATTATTAAGATTTTTATAGGAAGAGATGTGATCCATCATTGTTTGAGTCATTTTTAAATGGCATCGAGGTCTCCATGAAGACACACTATGTTCTTTGTGGAGTTCTTTATGAAAATTTCAATTTCATAACTTTGTGATGGTCACGCTTCGCTCAAGCAAACATCGCTCGATCTAATCTAGACATTTTGATATCTTGCTAAGTCGATTTCGTACTTCATTGAACTCTTGAGCTACTCAAGGTCAAGTTTTGTTCACATTTGATGAATATAGCCATATTCTTTCAAATTCTTCGAGAAACTTTGAAGTAACTGAATATTCTTTAGCATTTGGAGTCAATTGTCTATGACAAGAACAGTAGTTCTTTACTTTGTCGGTTTTTAACAAGTAAGACTTGCTTATCTTAGAACGATTCCGAATCAATCAAATGTCAAGAGCCTATATAGCCTTGAGTACGTTCTTATTAATGTGACATTGCTAAAGATGTTCGGAACACAAATCATGCCTATGATTTGAACTTCTGTGAGTTTTCATGTTAGGGAAATGTTTATGTATAATCAAGAATTCTTAACTCATGGTTTAGACAACCATGCCATTCAAACAAATTCGCAACTATTGCTCTTTACTTTGAATTTGAGTCTTTCCGTGTGTTAACAGATTGTTTGCTGATTATGGAACACAATAACCATTTATTTGTTCCAGCCTTAGCTTAAAAGGTCTTTAAACAAAGCATATGACCTTACAACTGATGTAGCTTTTTTTTTCCTTCATTCTAAGCTTGTAAGTCAATAACTTAGCTTAACTTCAATAGTTTGAGCTCACTTTCAAAGTGGAAAACTCAAGCAGTATCAGATACTTGTGAAGATAATGACTTGCTAAGTTAACATGAACTCTTTAGTAGAAATGGAATCTTATTCCTTTTCTTTGTTCCTTGTTTCCTATATTTCTTATCATACTTCATCTCATAATCTTTAAGAATTGTTTCTTTAAGTGTGTTTGACTTTTATACTTTGTTAGGCATAATTAAGCATCTAGTGCGCTGTATAACAAAGTTCCATCTTTTCCTTTTATTCGTACTTGAATTATTACATCAATGAGTTGTACTCATCAGTGTATAAAGCGAAAAGATATGTTGGTTGTCAAGCATTGACAATTTTGAGTTTCCAACTCAATACTTCATGTTTATCAAAACTACCTAGTATTTTAAATACATGATGTCCAACCGTCCTTTCGAACTTGTAAAAGTCATTTATGAGAATTGTATTTTAGAAATGCCTTTCCTTTCTTTGAGAACTATTCTCAAAGATTTCCTTTACCAATAATGGAAAACAATATATTTTGATTTGGAATTCTACAAATATAAGTGCAAAGTATAACCATTTTATCAAGAAAATAACATAATAAGTTTGAAATTTAAAAGCATTCATGCAAATTTTCAATCTTATTAAGCATCTTATCGACGCATTAAATTTGTCCCCATTTAGAGAGAATAAGGCGATTCCAAGATCCAAAGAATCAATAAGTGATTAAGCATGCTTTGGCTTGTCTTAACACTCAATATTCTAAGGTAAGTAACACTTTGCTAATGGCTCTAAGCCACTCTTGGTTAGATAAATCGTCGCATCTAATGCTCTCTCAACAACTTATCCACTTTGCCAAGACATGTCAGGACTCCATCACTCATATCGTTGAGTATAACCAAAACCAACATGTATGCGATGTCTTGCTTTGGCAAACCCATCATCATACCTTACGTATTCTAGGGAATAATAGTGATGCCTCGCTTTGGCATAGCCCATCACTACTCTCAATAGGTCGATAAGTATTGTTTTGAAATGGCAAATTTTACTCAATATTTTAGGAACCTAGGGTTTCTATCTTGGTTGATTTAAGTGAACTTAATTAATCATCCCAACATTCGAAATCCTAAACATGCATCTAACATATAATTCATATATATATAATCATAAATATATATTGAAAACATAAATAAATGATGCATTTGGCAACTAGCATGACCCCTTGAGTTTTCAAGTCTTCAAGGGTCGTCTTTTGCAACTTCATGGCTTCGTCCTCCAAGAACCTCCGTCTTCAAGACATAACCAAAATAATGCAAATACTAGCATCTAAGATTAGGACTAATCTAAATATTAAGGTACGCAGACCGTATTTAGATTTACAAAAATACGAGACGGAACGCAGTCCGTATTTTCTATCCTAGTCGGGCCCCACTAGTTGCAATTTTTATAAAACCTGCGGGAGAATATACATTCCATTCATCCATTCACTATTTGTGAATGGCCCATGCATTTTTTACAACGATAAACAAGAAACAATGCACAAACACGCGTAAACTAGTAACTAATTTAGGTTGTTAATCTAATTAACACGCCTAATTAAAACTAGTCAAAGTTGTTTAACTGATTATGTAATTTAGCGCAATTAAAATTGAAGCTCCCACTAAAATCCGCATCCGACTTAATTAATTCAATTAATTAAGCCGGTAAACCCAAAATTTGGCCAAAATTAATTTTGCAAATGCCGCTCAATAGCCGAGGCCTAGCCTCAAAACATTTTAATTAAAATAATTAAATCAAATATAATTAAATTAATTAGAATCAATAAAACGGCCATAACCACAAAATTAGCATAGCCTTAAAACCCGGGGCTAAAGTGCCAAGTGTGGGGTTGTGCGCATCGTGCCACAAGCACACATCACACCCCACACGCACTCTACCACGCATCAATGCACTACACTTGCTTGCATTACACACACCCACACATGTGCACTAATCCTCGAACGCACCAAGCGCATAGCCCTTACTCCTCGGCAGCCACATGCGGGCTGCGCGAGCAGCCCAGCTGGCCAAAGAAAATTCGAGGCTATTGTGCCTCGGTTTGCGTGCTAGTGCCTCGGGATTATTTCCCTATTTTATGTGACGTTTCTAATCTATTCTAAATTATTTTTATAATCAATATTTTGAGCAAAATAAAATTAAAACAAGTCCAACTTAATAAATTCATCCAAGTGCACAAAACCAAAATTATTTCCAAGAACTATTCTTTAATAAAATTAGTTCAACTTGATGCAATAAAATGAATAAGGCAATACTCACAATTAATTTAATTAATTTAAATTAATCATGAGATTTTGACAAAATAAAGGGGAGTTGGAATTATGAACACAAATATTCAAATAAAGATTCCAACTTTAACTTTTGAATCCTTGAAAATTTATATCTTCCAATATTAAGATAAATGAAATTTTTATCACAAGATTCAAACCTTATGATTCAAATCAATTTAATGCATGATTTAATCAAAAGTTCAACCAAAAATTCATGAAATTTAGTAACTCAAAGTTCCAACCACTTAAAATTAAAGATTGGATCTTTAGTACTTAGAACCCTCAAAGAATAAATTTTTCACACTTAATGCAATGGATTTGCAATTATGTGAAAATTTTAACCAATCTTTCAAGCACTAATTACTACCAAGTAACCATGCTTAAAGAGGTTCAAAAAAGCAGAAACATTAAGGAAAGAACCATATACATAATCACCATAAATATGCCATTAAGATTCAAAGTTAGAATTTTCGTCAAAATAAAAAATCCCTCGAAAAAGACATTTCAGGTCAGATTTAGCCTAAAACACAGTCCTAAAAGGGTGAAAACATTTCCAAAATGCCTTTTCCACCCAAAATTCACTATTTTTGGGCAAAAATCTTGGTTCGGGGCCATAATCAGCTTTAAAACCAGATTAAAATTAATAAAACCGAGCTACTAATCTAATTAGCAACATAAACAAGAAAAATAAGTCATTCAAAACACCTTGAAAATTATTTGTTATAAAAATAAATGAGTAAGGCTCCGATACCGTTGTTGGGTTTCGATGAGTCCGACTCACCGCGGAAATAAAACCCGAGCCAAAGAATAAACTCACAATTAATATAACAGAATGCATAATTAACAAGAGTAGAGAAAAGACTAATTTACCCTTGAAGCGTGCTTTGCTCACTCTGACGGAGCTCTTACTTGAGAAAAGCCGAGCCTCACAAATGGCAAGGACCTCCAACAAAGTCCATTCACAACTCGACCCGAACGGTCTAATACTTGGAGGTTAGCCAAGTCCGACCAAAAAGACTACCCAAGTAATTTATGAGCTTATAGGTTTTCTCTCATGTGGAGATGCCTAATTGAGCTCTTACTCAAGTTAACAATCCCAAGTTATACCTTGGCTATTTATAAGGAGTGCTTCCTTGTGAATTTCACACATCTTTCAATGTGGGACTTTTTCACAAAAAGATCCCACATAGAAAGAATGTTGAATTCAATCCTTAGTTAAATAAACAAAGGAATAACAAAGTAACAAGTGTCACATGGTTAGGTGAGGACCACTTCCTCACTTGCTCCCCAAGGCAACTCACATGCATTGTGGGCTAACCATGTGGCACCCAACCTTGAGCCCCAAGTTAGGTTCGGTTGGGCCGTCATCCTTCGGCCCGCGTCCATGACCTGTCACCCGGGTCCGCGGCCCGTTGCCACATGGCATTGCCAACGTGGCACGCTGCCACGTGGCGTGCTTCCACTTGGTGGCTGCCAACGTGGCGCGCTGCCACGTCGCACGCCGCCACCTAAGTGCGTTGCCACGTGTCACGCCGCCACCTTGGTGCGCTGCCGCGTGTACTGCCATGTGTGCTACCACGTGGCGCGCTTCTATTTGGCGCGCTTCCCTAGCCTTCGCGTGCGTAGGATTTTTACTTATTACTTGAAGCATTTTCCCGTCTCGCCAATTCCTAAATTTTAGCTCAAATTTTGAGATTCGGTTCCGACACTTTGAGCTCGGAATCCGACATCTTTGTTCATAATACTCGGGTGACTCATTAATTCCTTTCAGATTAATTCGTCGCAACGGATCGTTAGTTGCTTGGGTGTGACCCGAAGGGGTCAGTCAAGATTAAGCTGTAATATTAATTATTCATTAATATTACTGATCGAAAGCAAGCCTCCACCTAGGCATTCCAATCACTTGAACTTACTGAATAAATAGCTTTTCAACAGCTCTGAACCCTCTATCAGAATAATACACTTGTTCGAAGGACACCGTTTCTTTCAGGAACCACTCGTAAGTGACGGAATTCCTGCCCACTAATAAAGTGGAAAGTACAGCGTCCTATACCCCCAGTAGAACTTATGATGAAATATAAAGTCGCATAACTCCCCCCCCCCATATGTTCATACTTAAGGTATATACGTTCCAAGAGTTTTGGTGCGTAATCTCTTTCACTTTACGTTGCTTTACATATTATTAGACTTGGTGATGACTCTCAAACCATAACACAATCAATCATTATAACCATTCAAACAATCAAACATAACAATTTAATTCTTGAATAATTAGTGACCATATAATCTTAAATGTTAAACCCTTTTTAATCTACCTCAGTGTTAAAGTGACACCTTAAACGCATCTTGCGCCACAAATCCTATCCCTCGGTGTTGGAAACACTTTAAGTGCAATAAGGAACCAAAATATAGTTTAATCCTTGTGTACATAGAAAATTAAATAGCTCCTTCCTCATGCTTATAGCATCAATAAAAATTATATGAAACAAAATAAAATTCCTTTTCAATATTCCAAACCAAATTAAACATTTAGTTTGATTAAACATGCTCTCGATCATGCCAAAAATAAAAGTGTGGCTCATATCCAACATGGCAATATAATTGATTTCAATCATTAATTCATCTCAAATAATCCATACTTGGCAATTAAATCACCAACATCAATCCAATCAACAATTCCAATCAATACCTATCATGATACTACCTTGAAATTAATTAATCAAAGCCTAGCATGCTTCTATATACTCAATTAATTACCAAGTACGGGAACGTGCCTAAAATAAGCCCTTAAAGTAGTCGAATACGCTACAACAATTCCCGAACCAAGTCTCCTACATAAAGGGACAATAACACTAAATTATTTCTTCTTGTATACATAATTTCCAGCAACTTAAATTCACTTGAGACTACTTAAAATAATTTGAAAATTATTTTAAAACCCCTAAATAATCCCCTCTTTAATGGGTAATTTAACCCTTTTAATGAAACCATCAAAACTAGTACTTAAAATCAATTTTCAGCACTTTAGAATAATCAAAACCCATTAAAACACCATCAAGAATACATCTTTGTACTTAAATTATCCATAGAATCATTGGGTATATAAAAGCCAAAAATTAACTTGTATAAGAACCCTAAAAATCAAGTCTTTAATAAATTAAAAACCCTTACTTTAATCATATCAAAATCTGAAAAATAATACTCATATTAATAATCTGAAAATATAAATTAAAACCTTTAAAATATGGTTTTGATACTAATTAAACAAGTTTTAAACAATTAAAACAAAACTCATAAATATAAATTATCAAGATAATTAAAATAAAAAGAAGAGAGAGAAAGGAGAACCACGGTTGGGCAGTGGCTGCGTGACAGCCGCCAAATGGTGGTAGTCGGACTCCGGCTGGGGCGCTGGCGTGATGATGTGGCGGCAACAAGGGGGCTGCAACTTGGGTCGGTGTATGTTCACCCAAAACCCACGTAAAAGCAAGGAGAAGGAAAGAATAAGAAAAGGAGGAAAAGAAAAAGAAAGGAAAAGAAAAGTAAAATAAAACTTACCCCTTTGATTCTCATGTGGAAAAATTTTAGGGATCAAAGGGATATTTATAGTGTTAAGTAGGTTAGAATTATTTGGGCTCATAAGAGATGATGTGAGGGAGGAATAATTGGCCCAAATAAATAAAAAGGGTGATTGGGCTTGTTGTATACGTAAGTTGTAAACTAGTAGAGTAAGTATTAATCAAATTTAAAACTCATTTTATTTAAATCCCATAATTAAAATAAGTTGACTAAAAATATATATTTTATAAACAATTAAATAATTTATAAAATACATTAAAAATATGGGGTATTACAAATAGGATGCTTACCAAGGAATGCTTAGATCGAGAGCTTGATGTTTAGCTACCCAAGATCGCGACAGAACTAAATCTAGGGAGGACAAAGGCATTTTCTTCTGGTGACTAATTTTGTTTTTCCAGGATTAGCTTTTCTTTTGTTTCTTCTTTTGTTGAGGTAAATATTATTCTTTACCAACAAGTTGAATACTCTATTTTGTTCTAGAGTATTAAAGGGATGCCCCTCGAGTTACCGGTTTCAAAGATTGATAACTTATTAACGTAAAACAAACAAATAAAAAAGCTTTCCTTCAAGAAGTGAAAAAAAAAAATTAGATTACTTAAAGAAACGAGTTGATAATCATATGACAAAAGATACAAATGCATTCCATTAATGAAAGGATGAAGTCAGGTCTACAATTGTACAAGAGAGGTTACCTCCATGGTCATACAATTGGAAAAGATGAACGATCTTCAATTACATGGTAGATGATAAACTATACTATCACTAGACTACTAAGCCAAAGGAAAACTACAAAAGCTAAGAAGAAAGCTTAAAAGAACTGGAATGCTGGTTCTTGAGTTGTTTGTTGATGTCCTTCTTTCGATCTTTGTACTTTCATTTATAGGCAAAATGGAGAGGTTATGGATGACTCCTATAACTGTTGTGCGGTTATGCTTCTTGGTGCCAACTCTACTTTGAAAATTAAAAGTCATCCATTAGCCTTCTAATCCGGTCTTTATGCAGTTGGGCCCTAAAGCAATTCCACATCAATGGCTATTATGTTTAAAATCCAACTAACCAAGACCTTTCAGTATCTCTAAGACTTTCCACTTAGTCAAAGTCAAGAAAGTCAATTAAAAGTCAAAAATATGATTTTTGGGTGTAACACTACTTTATATGTTTATTTCCCTTTGCCCCTTGCTACCCATATTGAGTCAATCCTTTCTTGTTTATGAGCACATTACAAACCTTAAAGCCTTTTTGTTTCATTTTAAACCCTTAGATTTGTGAAGCTTTCAGGTCATGGCGCGATAATTTATTCTTCTGCAGCGCTTCATTTCTAGTGTTCCAGACCTCAGCCCTCACATTTTTTCTATAAATACGAGGTTGATTGCACAGTTTTGGGGCAGCAATACACATTCCCATCTCTCTCTATCAGTTGAGACAAACACTACAAGAGGGAGGTGAATTGTAGGTGAGTTCCTAGTGACTACTTTTTGCGGAATTTAAAATAAAATATAAAAGTAACTTGCACAGCACACAATATTTTACGAGGAAACCTTCCAGGGCCCAACTAGAAGTAAAACCTCGACCCTCTAAGGAATTTCCAACACCAAAACACTTCACTATAATAGGGAAAACACACAAATTACAACATATTATAATCAGACATAAAACTCACAACTTCCAGATTGAACTTGCTACACATTAGAACCTAATTCTTCCCAATCTAAGTCCCTGACTTAGATTCTCTCAATACTCCCTGAGTACTCAATCACTCAGCCTCACTCAAGACACCTACAATACAGTATGCAAAAACAATTCACTCACCCAAACCTAAACAGTACAAACATACTTGACTTCTTGTATATGAAAGGAAAGCTACACATGGAATTCGAAACTAAAATGACAAAGTATAAACTTGGCTAACATGCACAATTAAGATCTCTTCAGATTCTTCACGCATAAACTCAGACGTTCTATAAAATTGTGACTACTACTTTATATACAAGATGAACTCGTATAGAAAGTAGGGTTTTCAAAAGATAGATTTTATTAAATCAGCCGATTTAACAAAAACACGTTTTTTAAGTAAATCATTTTCGTAAAGAAAATATTTTTAGAAAAACTTAACAAAGAAGAATTTTTGAAAATAATAATATCTTTTAAGAGAACCGGATTTTATAAAATAAAATCTTTTAGAAAATCTTTTCATAAATTAAAACATATCTTTTTAAACTTTCCTATTTTAAGCTTGCCAAGCTTGTCATGTTTCTAATAGATTCCAAGCATAAAACTAACCTAACATATTTACAGCAATCTTAGAGAATATAAACTTAAAAAAACTAAATTACTTCGTCAAATATTGTAAGTCGGGATACTTAGGCTTCACGCAGTCCGGGACTAAGTTCCTACTGTCTTTACTTCTCCAGTACTTCTACTGGAACCTTTCAAGCCAAGTTCTTATCAAACTTGTTGTCTTCAATGCAGACCAAGTTAGTCTTCTCAACTCGTTGTCTTCATGTTCCTGTTAGGGAACTCAGTTAGTTCTAGAGTGGAACTCTTCTACTATATCCTTTAACTTTCCTCTGAATTTCCTTGACTCTTCATTAGACAAATTTCTCTTCCACTTCCAAAGTCTATTAACCTGTTCTACTTCCAACACTTAAAAAATTCTTATTACATGAAGTTTTCTCTTTGTGTTCATCATCATCAAAACCTTTAAGTTTCAACAATTTCCCCCTTTTTGATGATGACAAATTTATCAAACTTCTAGGGAAATTTAAAATAGATAGAAGGACATAGCAAAGAAAACAGATTAGAACTTAGAACAGAACATAAGAACTAAACTAATTTGTACATAGCATCAGAGAAATTTCTGATACTTTATTAACTAAAACCCAGAACAACTTCAGCCTTCAAAGTTTGCTTCTTCTTTTTCCCCTTTTGGCGTATAAAAGTCTTAAACTTTAAGTTAGTAGACATCTAAACATAACCCCACAAGCAATTCATCGATTGTCGGAAACCGAAGGTAGTGATGATAAGCCTCCCTTTAGTTAAACCCTTCACTTTTTCCTGCATATACTTTCATAACACACAAAGCATACATGTATAGGCAAAGTTCCAAATAGTCCTTAAAACCAAAAAATCATCCTCTTTAATCAATTACAGACCAAAATATTTCAAATTTTTTTTAAAAAAAACAAAATTAATATTGTTCATAACTAAACCGTTGGGTTTCGGAAAGTCCGACTTTCCGCGGAACAAAACCCAACCCCAAGACCTACTCACAATTAATATAACTAAATGACATAAATAACAAGAAAGATAGAAAAGACCATCTTACCCTTGTCACGTGCTTCGCTCACACCACAGAACTCTTACTTGAAAAACCGAGTCTTGCAAGTGCAAAGACCTTCTACGGTATCCACCCGCAACCTGACCCGATCGGTCTCTTACTCGGAATTTAGCCGAGTCGGACCATAACACTACTCGAGTATTATGTGAACTTAATTGTTTTCCTCAAGTAGAGATGCCTTTTTGAGTTCCTACTGAAGTGATTTTCTCTAATTCCCAAGGTGGGTATTTATAGAGAATGTCATATGAGAATTCTACTCTCCCATCAATGTAGGAGTGTTGGTAAAATCAATTTTCTCATTTTATTTTTAAATCAAAAACAAAAAGAAATCTCAAACAAATAATTAATCAACAAGTGGCAATCATAGAAGGAGAGGGTAGGTGAGGACCACAAGGGGAGGGGACCATTTCCTTCCTCCCCAAGCTTCCCCTTAGCCGCCCTTCTCTACCCTCACGGACCTACCGGGCTATGCCACGTAGCGCGCCCAGCCTTGGGTTCTAAGGCAACCTTACTGGCGCCTAGGCCCTTAGCTGGGTTGCTTGGCTGGGCTTCTAAGCTGGTCGCTAGCAAGCGCGGCCCAACAAGCGTGCCTTGCTTGCTAGCAGGCCACTGCTGGGCGTTTCTTGCTTAACACTAGACCGTACATGTGCGCAACAAGCCACGCACGCCATACGGGCTGCTGCTGCTCCTTAAGCGTGGCTGGTGCTGCTAGCATTACGTCAACAACTTGCTAGCCATATGCACCTAACACTCTAGCCTTAGTGCGATGCGCATGTTAGCACCATTGCCCTTAGCACTCGGTTTGCTCGAGGCATTTTGATGCTAGGGCTATTTTGGTAATTTGTTGATTAATTATAGATTTTATCGTCTCATCTTTTATTAATTTGACTCGACTTGCGATGCTCGGTCTCGACGCTCCTAGCTCGATTTCCAACGTTTAAGTTCATAATACTCGAGCGACTCATTAATTCCTTTCAAATTAATTCGTCGTATTATACCGTAAGTTGCTTGGGTATGACCTGAAGGGTTTAGTCAAGATTAAGCTGTAATATTAATTATGGATTAATATTACTGATCAGAAGCGGCCTCCAATTAGGCATTCCGATCACTTAACCTCGCTGAATAATTAGCTTTCTAATAATTTCGATCCCTCTATCGGAATAATACACTTGTTCGAAGTACACCATTCCTATCAACCTCCCACTTGTCCTTCCGGACAAGTGCGGTTTTTGTGTATAGCCTATTTCCTATGTCAGTTAATGTCTCTTCAAGAACTATAAGGTACAATTATTCATCATCCTTATTACGTTCAAAAGTGTTTCTCGAAATCCGATTCCGACTGTCAATAAGCAGAAGATTTATAAAAATCTATTTTAGCACGGCCATGCATTTTACAGTCTCGCTCTTCGAGAGGCCTTGTAAACAACAAAGACATGTTCCCTATTGTTAGTAGGGGGACATTCCCAGTCTTGTACTGTTAGCTTCTCTTACTAAGGGGACCTAGCTGCCCGAGTGTTGCCGTTATAATCTCCATAAACGGCTGACGTTTGACTAACATCAAAATGAACTAGTACTCAAACAAAAGAACTCAAAATACTCATGGTCGAGGAAGAGGTTCCGATAGCTATAATGAGAAGTATACTTATGACAATTTATAAATCTCTTAAAGTATTCTCGTAAGTCGATCCAATATGGTTCTAAACCAATACCTGTGCAAATGATTTATGACAATCAAGTCCTTGTAGCACAAGAAACATTGCTATAAATCAAACTACACACTAATCTGAAGTGGTCATTAATCGTCCATCATTTAAATGACCTCGATTTAGGATAATTTTTTATTACAATATTCAATGTTCACTTCATAGGTGTTTCTTTATCCAAGACTGGTCTTGATACCCTATTTTGAATATTCTCAGAATCTAATGGACTCAATATTTGATTCCAAAGCACAATTAAATAAAATGGAGTGATAAAATTGCATGAAATTAAATTACTCCAAACTTGAATGGTTCATCGTAGTGTCTTACATTTAAATGTTCAAAATTAATTAAAACACTAAACAGGGAAATCAAAGCCAATAACCAACGTGCCTGATTCTCATTTCCTTAACGTGCTTATTGTGCTTCAATTGTGGCAGAGGTTTAGTAAGTGGATCAGCTACATTGTCGTCCGTTCCAGCTTTACAAATTCTGATTTCTCCTTCAGACT
Organism: Chenopodium album; assembly: GCF_948465745.1. Taxonomy (NCBI): domain Eukaryota; kingdom Viridiplantae; phylum Streptophyta; class Magnoliopsida; order Caryophyllales; family Amaranthaceae; genus Chenopodium; species Chenopodium album. Next base: position 20,399,524 of record NC_137847.1, read on the forward strand.
TCCATTCCCTTATCATGTTAAGTTGCCGCTTGACATGTTTGACTTTATGATGTTCCCTTGGCTATCTAGCCTGAGCAATAGCTCCATTTTTGTCACAATAGATGGCTATTGGACCCTTGATGGAGGGTACAACATCTAGTGCACCAACGAACTTACGAATCCAAACTGCCTCCTTAGTCGCTTCAGCAGCTGCCAAGTATTCGGCTTCAGTCTTAAAATCTGCAATTGTTCTCTACTTGGCACTCTTCCAACTAAACACTCCTCCATTTAGACAGAATACTTATCCACACTGTGATTTGAAATCGTCTCTATCTGTTTGGAAGCTTGCGTCGGTATAACCTTCAACAACTAATTCTTCTAAGCCACCATATACCAAGAATTTATCCTTGTTCTTTTTCAGGTACTTTAGGATATTCTTGGCCGCAGTCTAATGTGCCTCCTGGGTCTGATTGGTATCGGCTCGTAGCACTCAAGGCATATGATACATTTGGCCTAGTACATATCATGGTATGCATGATCGATCTAATAAGCGAAGCATATGGAATCTGATTCATCCTTTCCCGCTCATCAGGTGTCTTTGGACACTACTTCTTGCTTAGGGTTATGCCATGTGTCATGGGTAGGTGACCTCTCTTGGCCTCCTGCATGTTGAATCAAGCCAGTACCTTATCAATGTAAGTACTCTAGCTCAATTCAATCATCCTCTTAGATCTATCCCTATAGATCTTGATCCCTAAAATGTACTGAGCATCTCCCAAGTCTTTCATTGAAAAACATTTTCCAAGCCAGGCCTTTACAGACTCTAGCATCGAAATGATGTTTCCAATAAACAATATGTCATCGACATGTAAGAATAGGAAGGCGATGTCACTCCCACTGACCTTCTTGTAAACATAAGATTCATCTGGATTCTTGATAAAGCCAAACTTACTGATGGCTTCATCGAATCACAGATTCCTATTTCTGCTAGCTTGCTTTAGCCTATAAATGCACTTTTTAAGCTTACACACTTTCCAAGCATTGTTTTTGTTGGGAAAACCTTCAGGCTGTGTCATATACACATTTTCTTCCAAAATTCCATTAAGGAAGGCGGTTTTGACGTCCAATTGCCACATTTCATAATTGTAATATGCAACAATCGCTAGGATGATCCGAACGGATTTAAGCATTGCGACAGGAGAAAAGGTTCCATCATAATCAATACCATGAATTTGCCTATAACCTTTTGCTACCAATCTAGCTTTGTAAATGAATACATTTCCATCTTTATCGGTTTTCAATTTGAAAATCCACTTACATCCGATAGGTGTGTAACCTTCGGGTAAGTCAACCAAGTCCCATACTTGATTTTCAGACATGGAATCTATTTCAGATCTCATAGCCTCTTGCCATTTAGCAGAGTCGGAGCTCGCCATCGCTTTCTTGTAGTTGCCGATTCTTCTCCATCCACTTCCAAGATGTCCTGATTCTCGGTTAATACGACACCAAGATACCTATCAGGTTGAGACCTTGGCCTCTGCGACCTACGTAGGATAACGAACTGAGCATTTGCATTTTCGATTAGACTTTGAACATTCTTACCAACGTCAACACATGTTGTTTGAGCACTTTGACTTTGTTGCTCGTCCTCTCAAACTTCATCGAGTTCAATTTTACTCCTACTTGTCATTTTAGAAAGGTGTTCCTTCTCCAAAAATACACCATCACGAGCAGCCAACACTTTGGTCTCGGATTTTATTGTAGAAGTAATACCCTTTGGTTTTTTTTAGGTAGCCTACAAAGAAAACCTTGTCAGATTTAGGTGAAGTTTGTCAGAAATTAATTTCTTGACATATGCTTTGCATCCCCAAATCTTCAGAAAAGACAACCTTGGAGGTTTCTTCGCCCATAATTTGTATGGAGTCTTTTCCACAGCTTTTGATGGAGCACGGTTCACTGTTAGTGTTGCGGTTAAAAGTGCGTGTCCCAAGAAAGAGATAGGAAGATCATTAAGACCCATTGTTGATTGTACCATGTCTAGCAATGTTTGATTTGTCCTTTCGGATACTCCGTTCCATTGTGGAGTTCCTAGAGGTGTCAATTTCCAAAGTATACCCTTTTCTTTCAGATGGTCATCGAATTCTTGGTTTAAGTATTCACCACCTCGATCCGATCAAAGGGCTTTGATTTTCTTGCCAAGCTGATTTTCAACTTCATTCTGAAATTCTTTAAACTTGTCAAACAATTTAGATTTGTGCGACATAAGGTAGACATATCCATATCTACTATAGTCATCTGTGAAGGTGCTAAAATATTGATGGTCGTTTCCTGTGGTTGTGCTTTTTAGTCCACATACATCGGTGTGTATTAGGCCAAACAAGTCACTCGCCCTTTCTCCCAACTTGGAGAATGGCTGCTTTATCATCTTTCCTAATAAACATCCTTTGCAATTTTCAAACGATTGTAAATCGAATGAGTCAAGAACACCTTCTTGTAGAAATTTCTTGATGCGTTTGATTTTAATGTGGCCAAGATGACAATGCCACAAGTATGTCTGATTTGACTCTATGGTCTTAGCTTTCTTAGTGCTGTTATTAACATTATAAACTTGTTTGTCTAATGAAAGCACATAAAGACCATTTTCAGAATCTGCAATACCATATAAAAATTATCGAGATAAAATAAACATTCATTGTCCTTTATTTACTCGAAATTCAAAACCTTTGGTGTCCAACGCCGAAATTGAAATGATGTTTTTGGTAATATTAGGAACATAATAACAGCTTTCAAGTTAAAAAACTAGCCCAGAGGGCAAAGAAAAACTGAGAGTTCCTAGGGATACGGCCGCAATTCTGGCTCAATTGCCGACCTGGAGTTCAACCTCTCCCTTTGCTACCCTTTTAGTGTTCCTTAGTCCCTGAGAATTGGAACAAAGGTGTGAGCCACATCCGGTATCTAATACCCATGATCTTGAGCTAGTGAAGTTTAAGTCTATAACGAAAATACCTAATCCAAAAGCAATGGTTCCGTTCTTCTTATCTTCCTTGAATTTGAGGCAATCTCTCTTCCAATGTCCCTTCTTCTTGTAGTAGAAGCATTCGGAATCAGATTTAGAAGATGCTACCTTCTTTTCCTTGTTATACCTGCGTCAATGGAGAATGATGTCAATGGCCATCTCAGTTGAATACCCTGCATCTAGCCTTTCCATGTTCTCAAATAATCCTCTCATCTTGAGTACATGTGGGATGACTGGCTCTCCTTTCTTGAGCTTACTCTTGGAACATGTTCTGAAGCTCAATAATGATCTCAAAAGTTGTCTCCTTCTCAAAGAAAGTCTTCTGAAGGTTGGGAGACATAGTGGCCAACATGATGCATTTGACATCCCGATTGGCAGTTGTTGGGTTTCGATGAATCCGACTCATTGCGGAAATAAAACCCGAGCCCAAGAACAAACTCACAACTAATATAACAAAATGCATAAATAACAAGATTAGAGAAAAAACTAAATTACCCTTGTAGCGTGCTTCAGGGTGAACCGGATGGAGCTCTTACTTGAGAAAGCCGAGCCTCACAAAGGGCGAGGACCTCCAACGTAGTCCACCCACAACGCGACCCGACCGGCCTACTACTTGGAGGTTAGCCATGTCCGACCAAAAGGACTACTCGAGTAATTAATGAGCTTATAGGTTTTCTCTCGTGTGGAAATGCGTAATTGAGCTCTTACTCAAGTGAGTTTTCCCAATTCCCAAGTGGGATATTTATAGGGAAACTCAAGTGAGAAATCCATTCTCCCAACAATGTGGAAGAGTTGGTAAAATCAATTTTCTCCTTTTATTTTTAAATCAAAAACAAAAGAAAATAGCCAACAACTAATTAATCAACAAGTAGCATTCTAAGAGGAGGGGTTAGGTAAGGATCACAAAGGAAGGGGGGGACCAAAACTTGATCCCCAAGGCTTCCCAAGAACCGGCTCCCTAGTGCCATGTGCCCCAATGGGCTGCCGCCACATGGCAGGCCGAGCCAAGGCACCCAAGCAGCCCAGCTAGCGCTTGGTGTGCGGCTGGTCGTAGCACCATGCGCGCTACGCTGCTGCTATGTGCGGCTGGCGGTAGCGCCATGCGTGCTGGGTTGCTAGCATGTTGCGGCTGCCACGCACATGCTAGCATGGCTTGCTAGCCATGTGCTGGCAGCCTTGCTAGCCATGGTGCGCTAGCATGCCGCAGCCCCTAGCCAGCCATGCTAAGCTCGGCTCGGCGCACATGCTAGCCACCATGCTTTACAATATGCCCCTAGCACTCGGTTTTCTCGGGGCATGTCGATGCTAGGGGTATTTCGGTAAATTGTTGATTAATTAGTGATTTTACCGTCTCGTCTTTAATTAATACCACTCGACTTGCGACGCTCGGTTTCGACGCTCCTAGCTCGATATCCGACATCTAAATATTTATTACTCGAGCGACTCATTAATTCCTTCCGAATTAATTCGTCGTGTCGGATCGTTAGTTTCTTGGGTGTGACTCGGAAGGTTCAGTCAAGATTAAGCTGTAATATTAATTATGCATTAATATTACTAATCAGAAGCTCCGAACCCTCTGTCGGAATAATACACTTGTTCGAACGACACCATTCCTTTCAATCTCCCACTTGTCCTTCCGGACAAGTGCGCTTTTAGTGTATAGCCTTTTTACTATGTCATTTAATGTCTCTTCATGAACTATAAGGTAAGATTATTCGTCATCCTTATTACATCCAGAAGTGTTTCTCGAAATCCGAGTCTGACTGTCAATAAACAAATGATTTCTAAAATCCATCCGAGCACGGCCATGCATTTTTACAGTCTCGCTCTTTGAGAGGCCTTGTAAACAACAAAGACATGTTCCCTATTATCAGTAGGGGGACATTCCCAGTCTTGTAATGTAATCTTATCTTACTAAGAGGACCTAGCCGTCCGAGTGTTGCCGTTATAATCTCCATGTATATTAGACGTTTGAGCAACATCAAAATGGACTAGTACTCAAACAAGAGAACTCACAATACTCATGGTCGAGGAAAGAGGTTCTGATAGTCATAATGAGAATTATACTTATGACGATTTTAAATCTCTTAAAGTATTCTCATAGGTCGATCTAGTATGGTTCTAAACCAATACCTGTGCAAATAATTTATGACAATCATGTCCTTGTGGCACAAGAAACGGTGCTATAAATCAAGCTACACACTAATCTCAAGCGGTCATTAATCGTCCATCATTTAAATGACCTCGATTAGGGATAATTTTCGATTATATTTTTCAATGTCCGCTTATAAGGTGTTTCTTTATCTAAGACTGGTCTTGATACCCTATTTTGAATATTCTCGTAATAGAATGGAATTAATATTTAATCCTAAACCACAATTAAATAGAAATGGAGTGATAAAATTGCATGAAATTAAATTACTCCAAAACTGAATGGTTCATCTCAGTGTCTTACATTAAAATGTTCAAAATTAATTAAAACATTAAACAGGGAAATCAAAGCCAATCTCCAACATGCCTGATTCCCATTGCCTCAACTTGCTTATTGTGCTTCACTTGAAGCAGAGGTTTAGTAAGTGGATCGGCTACATTGTCATCCGTTCCAAATTTACAAATTCTGATTTCACCCTCTGATTTCCATTCTCTTATCATGTGGAATTGCCGCTTGACATGTTTGACCTTATGATATTCCCTTGACTCTCTGGCCTTAGCAATAGCTCCATTGTTGTCACAATAGAGGGTTATTGGACCCTTGATAGAGGGTACAACATCAAGTTCACCAACGAACTTACGAATCCAAACTACCTCCTTAGCCGCTTCAGCAGCTGCCAAGTATTCGGCTTCAGTTGTAAAATCTGCAGTTGTGCTCTACTTGACACTCTTCCAACTAAACGCTCCTCCATTTAGACTTAATACATATCCAGACTATGATTTGAAATAGTCTCTTTCTATTTGGAAGCTTGCGTCGGTATAACCTTCAACAACTAATTCTTCTGAGCCACCATATACCAGGAATTTATCCTTATTCCTTTTCAGGTACTTTAGGATATTCTTAGCCGCGGTCCAATGCACCTCTCCTGGGTCTGATTGGTATCGGCTCGTAGCACTCAAGGCATATGATACATCTGGCTTAGTACATATCATGGCATACATGATCGATCCAATTAGCGAAGCATATGAGATCTCATTCATCCTTCCTCGCTCATCAGGTGTCTTTGGACACTGCTTCTTGCTCAAGTTATGCCATGTGACATGGGCAAGTGACCTCTCTTGGCCCCTTCCATCCTAAATCATGCCAGTACCTTATCTATATAAGTACTCTGGCTTAATCCAATCATCCTCTTAGATATATCCCTATAGATCTTGATGCCCAATATGTTCTGAGCCTCTCCCAAGTCTTTCATTGAAAAACATTTTCTAAGCAAGGCCTTTACAGACTCTAACATTGGAATGCTATTTCCAATGAGCAATATGTCATCGACACATAAGACTAGGAAGGTGATGTCATTCCCACTGACCTTCTTGTAAACACAAGATTCATCTGGATTCTTGATAAAACCAAACTTACTGATGGCTTCATTGAATCATAGATTCCAACCTCTGCTAGCTTGCTTTAGCCCATAAATGGACTTCTTAAGCTTACACACTTTCCCAGCATTATTTTGGTTAACAAAACCTTCAGGCTATGTCATATACACAATTTCTTCCAAAATTCCATTGAGGAAGGCGGTTTTGACGTCCATCTGCCATATTTCATAATTGTAATATGCAGCAATTGCTAGGAGGATCCGAACGGATTTAAACATTGCGACCGGAGAAAAGGTTTCATCGTAATCAATACCATGAATTTGCTTGTAACCTTTTGCTGCTAATCTAGCTTTGAAAATGAATACATTTCCATCTTTCTTGGTTTTCAATTTGAAAATCCACTTACATCCGATAGGTGTGTAACCCACGGGTAAGTCAACCAAGTCCCAAACTTGATTTTGAAACATGGAATCCATTTCAGATCTCATAGCCTCTTGCCATTTAGAAGAGTCGGTGCTCGCCATTCCTTGCTTGTATGTTGTCGGTTCGTCTCCATCCATTACCAGGATGTCCTAATTTTTTATTAATACAATACCAAGATACCTATCAGGTTGAGATCTCGGCCTCTACGACCTATGCAGGGTAACGGACTGAGCATTTGCATTGTCGGTTTGACTTTGCACATTTTGACCAACGTCAACAGATGTTGTTTGAGCACTTTGACTATCAATCTGATTTTGTTGCTCGTCCTCTCGAACTTCATCGAGTTTGATTTTCCTCCCACTTGTCATTTTGGAAAGGTGTTCCTTCTCCAAAAAGACACCATCGTGAGCAACAAACTCTTTGTTCTTAGATTAATTGTAGAAGCAATACCCTTTAGTTTCTTTTGGGTAGCCCACAAAGAAAACCTTGTCATATTTGGGGTGAAGTTTGTCAGAAATTAATTTCTTGACATATGCTTCGCATCCCCATATCTTTAGAAAAGAGAACCTAAGAGGTTTCTTCGTCCATAGCTCATATGGAGTCTTTTCTACAGCTTTTGATGGAGCACGGTTCAATGTTAGTGCCGTAGTTAGAAGTGCGTGTCCCTAGAAAGAGATAGGAAGATCACTAAGACCCATTGTTGATCATACCATGTCCAACAAGGTTCTATTTCTCCTTTCGGATACTCTGTTCCATTGTGGAGTCATGGAGGTGTCAATTCTGAAAGTACACCCTTTTCTTTCAGATGGTCATCAAATTCTTGGCTCAAGTATTCACCACCTTGATCCGATCGAAGGGCTTTAATTTTCTTGCCAAGCTGATTTTTAACTTCACTCTGAAATTCTTTGAACTTTTCAAATGATTCAGATTTATGTGACATAAGGTAGACATAGTCATATCTACTATAGTCGTCTGTGAAGGTGATAAAATATCGATGGTCGTTTCATGTGGTGGAGCTCATTGGTCCACATACATCGGTGTGTATTAGGCCCAACAAGTCACCTGCCCTTTCTCACAATTTGGAGAATGGCTGCTTTATCATTGTGCCTAATAAACATCCTTCGCAATTCTCAAACGATTATAAATCGAATGAGTCAAAAACAACTTCCTGTACAAGTTTCTTGATGCATTTGATGTTAATGTGGCCAAGACGATAATGCCACAAGTACGTCTTATTTAACTCAATGGTCTTAGCTTTCTTGGCGGTATTATTAACATTATAAACTTGTTTGTCTAATGAAAGCACACATTTTAGATAAACGTGTCATACCATAAACATATAAACAAGACTTTTAAAACAATAGTCTTGTGATCAAAACAAAACATGACGTCCAACGTCAAAAGATCAATGTATGGTTTATAATAAAAACTTAAACAAGTTCTACGTTAAGACAAACTATGTGATTACAAGCCTTCTGGAAAGATTATCTTCTTATTCCGCTTGTTTATCCACATCCACTTGGTAAGCCTTGCTCACTTGGTTCTTGAAATAGGAGCATGTAGTGAATCATTAATGGCATCTAATACCTTATGAATTACTTATATTCAAGTGTAGTTTATAAAGAAGATACCTGAGGTGGAGATTTCTCTTCCCTTTGCCTCATCTTCCAGATACATGCTGCACTCTCTCTTGTAGTGGCCCCACCGACTACAGTAGAAGCATCGCATCCTTGCCTTGTTCTTGAACTCCTTCTTCTTTGCCTTTAAAGCAAGCTTGAGTCTATCACTTCCGCAAGGGTCGGCCCATTGAAGCTCATTGACAACCTCCATCAAAGAGAGTTTTTCACGATTGGCAGTTAGCTGCATCTTCAATGCGATATAGCCCGAGTGGAGAGAACTCAATAGCATGAGAGCAGCTTGCTCATCCTCCACCACCTCGCCAATCAGCGCTAAGTGAGTGAATATCCTTGTCATTCGAAGCACGTGGGCTCGAAGTGACATTCCGGGTCTTAGTCTAGTATTGTAAACTTGTGCCCATACCTCTTTCCTCTCCTTGGCTAGGCACCCCTCTTGCGGTGGCTTGATCTTCATGTTGGAGAGTGACCTAGTCACTTCCTCCACGAGACCATCATAGTTGCCATTGATGCTCTTGGTGACCCTCAAATTGACTATATCCTCTAGAACTTTGAGGAGCATGTCCAGAAAATAGTTGGAGAACTTCCCCTTTCGTTGTTCTGGGATGGAGTTTGCCATAAGTCGTGAGACTCTTTTGCAATCCTAACTCCAATCCTCATGAGCCTTATCGCTCATTACCCCTTTTGAGTAGAAACTCTGGACGGGTATGTCAAGAATGTGCTCTAGGTAGCAATTTTGGAGGGTCTTTCGGAGTTCTTCTTCCCATTCCTTAAAGTTCACCAAGTTTAAGCAAAATGGTAACTTTTCGGGAAGTTTCGGGCACATTAGGTTGTTGTCATTGTTAGTTGAAGACATGATTCTACAATTGAAAGAATTTAAAATGAAAAACCATTCATAATATTTAAATAAGATTGAAATCATGCATATTAATCAAACTTATTTAAACATCTTATTTACACATTTAATTGTCCCCATTTGGTGAGAATAAGTCGATTCCAAGATCCAAAGAATCAATGAGTAGTTAACCATGCTTTGTCTTGTCTTAACACTCAATATTCTAAGGTAAGCAACTCTTTGCTAATGGCTCAAAGCCACTCTTGGTTAGATAAATCATCACATCTAATGCTCTCTCAACAACTTATCCACTTTGCCACGACATGTTAGGACTCCATCACTCATATCGTTGAGTATAACCAAAACCAACATGCATACCCAGTATGCCTTACGTATCCTAGGGAGAAATAATGATGCCTCGCTTTGGCATAGCCCATCACTACTCTCAATAGGTCGGTAAGTGTTGTTTTGTAATGGCAAATTTTACTCAATATTTTAGGGACCTAAGGTTTCTATGTTGGTTGATTTAAGTGAACTTAATTAATCATCACAACATTTAAAATCCTAAACATGCATCTAATGTATATAATTCATAAATATATATCAAAAACATAAATAAATGATGCATTTGGCAACTAGCATGACCCCTTGAGTCTTCAAGGGTCGTCATTTGCAACTTCATGGCTTCGTCTTCCAAGAACCTCCGTCTTCAAGGCATGACCAAAATAATGCAAATACTAGTATTACGATTAGGACTAATTTAAATATTAAGGTACAAAAATACTCAACGGTTTGCAGACCATATTTAGATTTACAAAAATACAAGACGGAACGCACTCCGTATTTTCTATCCTAATCGGGCCCCACTAGTTGCCATTTTTATAAAACCTGCGGGAGAATATACATTCCATTCACTATTTGTGAATGGCCTATGCATTTTACAACGATAAACAACTAACAATGCACAAACACGTGTAAACAAACTTCAAACGAAAGTTCCTACTGCATCTCGTTGGAAAATACCTTCAGGTTCCTTCGTGGTTTGGTTCTCACGGGAGAACCTTCTTTAGTTTCATTCATTCTCTCATATTCCTCTTGAAGTCTTCTATGTTCCAACCCATTGACTTCACCTAAGTCTGTTCCTGTCTTCACATGAACACTTAAGAGAACATTAGATTGAAGTTTGTTTGTCATAAACAAACTTCAAATGAGAGAACTAATTAAACTTAAAGCCTATGTAAATACTCCTACACATATATGACTCATTTATGGATCGAGTACTTACCTCATGAAGCTAACATATGCAAATAGCTATTTACATATATAGTTACCTTATGGTTCCTTCACCATCATCATGCTTATCAACCATAACACTCATCATTGTTCTTGTTCTTCTATTGCTTATCATATATTGCTCAAGTTCCTTATGTATTACTTGTCATTGTTCAAGTTTCTTGTATCCTGTTCCAAGCATAACTTATTTCAAGTTTCTATTCACAACTTAACAAACACGTTAGATAAATAATCATCTTTAGTTTACAATCATCAAAACCTAATTACTCAACAATTTCCTCCTTTTTGATGATGACAAACTAATTATGCTTATCACACATTAAGGGATAATCATTGTACATAGATTCCCCCTTAGTTCTTTACGGAACTAACATTTAGAACGAGTTAGGAACATAACAGGAACTTCACACAGTTAAGAACTTAGCAATACACATCATTTTATATATATATATATATATATATATATATATATACACTATCAAAGATCATGATGTAAGAACTTTAGACTTAACTACTGCATACCATAAGCATCATACGTATTCTTCCCGTTTTTGTCATTATCAAGAAGGGTATTATTCCACACGTTTGTTTTCCACAATTACACACACGTAAAATCATATGTCACACCTACCACCATATAATAAGTAAATATATAATGGCTAAACACTTGTTGTTCCTAAAAGCCTCAAGGTACTCACTTTTCAAACACAGATACCGGTTTCACACTAAATTTCCAACTCACAATCCAAAGGCCCAACTTCAAAACACTTAATAGAACTTAATAACTAAGAAGTTAAAATTAAGTAAGATCAGGGCTAAAAGTTAGAAATGGATTGCATGAATAGGCAAATGAAAGCGCAAGCTTAAAGGATGTATAAAGAAGCATATGGAACAAAATGAGTAGAGGGAACATAATTTGGAATTTGTGCTCTTCGTTTAGGGGATGATGTTCGCTACATTTTCCTTCACCTCATACTCTTGAACCTCCTTCTAAACAAAACATATTTTCATCTTGCTAATTGAATACCAAGTTCCCTTATTACTACCACCAACTTCTTTGAGGAATATTCTGCTCATTGGAACTTAAATAGATTTCAGCTTCATGGTCAAGTTCCTTCAACATTTATTGTTGTTCCTTCACTAGCTTACCAAATATACGAGTACACGACATCAAAACAGTCAATATTCTTCATATATATATATCTAGGACATTAAATATTTGACCACCCTTTTTTTTCAACATTTTTTTTTAAAGGTGTCATTACACAGATTTTGCATGCTTTCCTAGAATAACATATTTTTTATCAACAAAGATAATACTTATTCATACACTTGAGTTTCACATCCAAATATGTACCATTTTGATTTCTTGGTTCCTACCTTATTCCCCTTGAGTTCCTTTCCTGTCTTAAACATTTCAAGAATGCTTACTTCTTGCTTTTTCTTCAACTTCCCCCTCAACATGTAATCATCATTCTTCACATTTCATTGAACCATAAAAAGATGATGAATGAACTTAGAGCACATGGGAATTAAGAATAATTAGGAATATATGAAAAGAAAAGGAAATAAGGTGGATAAGAATCTTTGAATCTGTAGAAGTTAGTGCAACACGGACACACAACTAAAAGTTGTAGAATAGTGTTGAATTCGAAGATATATGGTGAGGATGCTTGAATGTTAGGTTAGTTCCCTCTTGAATTTAGACATGTTAGGTACATGTTAGGTTAGTTCCCTCTTGAATATAGACATGTTTGGTACAAACAGTCTAGGAACTTGTCTGTCTTGTTCCATCAAAGTTTCTTCCATTGTCCCTTTGGAAACTTAGGAACTTTGTATTTGACAACATCCATAGTTCTATTATGAGACCTCTAATACTCTTAGTCAAGTGAGTATGTCTTTTACAACACAAGAACTAAGTGTTACACATTAACAGTAAGCGCACATACTTTATTTCTATTTTAACATGCATACATAGGAACCCTAACTTGACATAACTTAAGGGAAAAATACTTTATACTCATGTTATGTTTCATCACGTCTTGTTCCATTAAGCAATATACAAGAGCAAGTATGACAAGTCAAGACAAAACCATAAGAGAATCAATTCACATATTACATTCATCATAAAAAAATATCAATTGAAATCATATATAATGTCATAGTCTGAATAGGAACTCATACCTTATGTAGTCTTCCTAAGCAAAGATATGACTTTAAAACATTGGTTGAAAATGATGGCATACGTAAGAGTTCTTGAAGTAGTTATTCTGCTCCTTGATGATCTTGAATCTAATATGAACTTCCACTTCTAACTCAAGTTCCATTGTCAGTGGTTAATGCTTACAAATACATTTTCTCATCATAGAATCATCAAAAACCAATGTACAATGGCTCGTTACTTGTACCAAAAATATAATCAATGTAAATAAGTATAACTTATAACTCAGTCCATCTTGAAAACAAAATTTGTCAATTTTAAAGCTCAATTTTCAAGGAGGAACTTGGATAGCATTCAATCCTAGAGTATGTTCTACATAGACGTATATAAAAATTCATATTAAAAACATACAAGACATCCATGTGGTACAACTCTAATCCCATTTAAACAAAAAGAAGAAATAATATTCAATTACTTTCAAGTCTAGCTACACGAGCAACAAGTTCCTTAAAAACAATACGTACCTTTATATTGGTTGTCCTTTAAGAACCAACCTGGCCTTGTTCCTTTGTTCATGCCTTACTCAACAAGCTTTTTCCAGAACACCCTTTTTAATCTCCGACCCTTTTTTAGGTGTTCTAGAACAGGTTCAGGATGTAACAAACACCTTCTTTTTTTTAAGCTCATTGAGTTCCTGTTGCACATCTAACCTTCAAGCTACATCCTCAAATGCTTCAATGTCATGAGGCTCGGCCTTGGTTACATATGCATGAAAGACACTATAGTTCCTTTTGTTGAGATATTGTTGGTCGGAAAAAATATTATCTCATCTACGGAACTTTGTCAGAACTTGCTTTCTTGTATTTAATTTCATAAAACTTTATTTGGGAACTAATCATCTAAAAGTTTGTAAACAAAAGGCAATGTAGCTATCCCTTGTAGTTTTTCTTAGTGACATATTTCTTCATTAGGAACTCAGCTAGTTCTACAGGAACTTGTGAGTTCACCTTTTATCTTCAACTTGTTTGCTGGGTACAAACATGTTAGTAAAGAAAATATGTTCACTGATTGCACATTAAACATGATAAAGTAAACTCTTTATGTTTTACTATCTTAGGCGTTTATGTATAAATCGCCTAAACACTTCTATCATCAAATGTCCCTAAGTGAAACATAGGGTGTCTTGTTACACAAAGATTTATTGTTTCCATGTTTATGATTTAGTAAGAGGTATTGAAAACTATTTCAAAGTTCCTGCAAAGACCATAAGTGTATAACATCGTTATCCTCATGTCTTCCAAGATTCAAGGTTGGAGACTTGTTGTCAATCCTGTGTTCCTGCAAGAATCATCAAACATGACTGGAACTAGGTTCCATTATTAGATCTTTAATTTCATAATTGATGATCACTTAGCCACATACCCTGTTATAGAAAAGACTTTCAACAATCAGTTCATCATCTCTTTTAATAATAAAAGTAACCAAGTGTCCATTTGCATTCATCACTTATAAACAAGACAACTCTTTCAATTAGTCTCTAAATATCACATGGTAATTAAACAGATCCATATCACTAAGATCCAATGGATTAGTGTTGCTTACCATTTAACTAATGTTGAAAGAGAATATAACATGCTTTGATCCTCATGCTTCTCGATCAAAACCTGTTTGGAACTTACAGATACATATACCTATTATCATGTTCCTACTAGGTTTTTCAAGCACGAAAAGATTAACATGTTTAAGGCTTGAAACATAGAAATATTTCATCTTCAGTAAAACCTTGAAATGCCAGGTTGTTGTTAGGAACCTACTTGAGATCCACAAAAGATGTGTTCCTTATTCGATTCCCTTTAATTATGACATTTCCGATTTTTATTGAAGATGTCATCTTTAATCCATAAAACATCCAGAGATACAAGCTTTTGAAAATGATAAGCAAAATGTGCATTAAAAACTCGACAAGAAGAATATTCAACACGGGATAGGAACTTGACTTACTAAATTTTTCTTTTGCAACGATTTTACCTTCCATGGAAGTATTATAAGTCAAAGTTCTTCCATTGTAGGTTTATAGTAGGAGATATCTTGATTTGGCTATCATCATCCCTTTGGAACCTCACTATCGAGATACTACGAGTCCCCTCCTACTATGAACCTTCAACTCTTCATGTTCCTATTGATATCGAGTGGGAACATGTTATGGTCCTTTCGACCATTGTATCTTGGGTAGAGGAATGTGTTGAATTAATTTCAAATTCTTCAATACCTTGTCAAAGCTCCTCATATTATTATTCAAAATATATAACCTGAAAAACAAAACCCAAGAGAATTCTTTTGCGCTTTTAAAAGGTTAGTAGGTTAGTCAAAAGAGATAGATAAAACCTAAAGCATAAAAAGAATTATAACATAGAGTTCCTGTAATAGATACTCCCTTTTGGATGTCGTTCCATAAACGAAATTATGAATCTCCAACACTTAGTCAAAGATAATCATCTTGCTTCATCATCCTTCGTAAGGATATATTACATGAATTTATGTTTTGTTCCAAGAAACTTTGATCGATGGGAACTTGATTGGAACTTGAACAAGAAGCTGCACCGGAACTTATATTTTAACTCCTATAACACCTTGATATAGAAGCTTTGTTGTTCTTGTTCCCTAATTCGATTTATCATTGCATGTTCACCTTCCAACTAGTTTAATCACTAAGTTCCTTGACGGAATAAACTTTTATGCACCGATTTATCTCAATGGTTAAACCTACAAAACAATCATTAATAACCAGCACAAACTAAAAAAGAAGTTAGTTTCTCATGATATATATTATAAGCTTCAAAGAAACTTCTCTTTTATATCCATTCAAAAATAACATCTTGGAAAAATTGAATTGGAGTTCAATATAAAATTTGTGAAGGATTAATAGATACCAAATATAAATGACTAAAATTTACAGACGAAAGTAATAAAAACTTACATATTTACTAGTACCAAAATTTCACCTACTACAAACCTCATATAAAGACTTTTTCGTGAGTGGAATCTACGTATAATTCCTTATATACAAACAACCAAATTATCGTCATTATTAATAGGTTGTCTCCACTCACATAGCCTGCAAAATTAGTTATCTTTTGGCTTTGGTTACCCAATATATGTTGGGTACCTTCTTGTTAGTAATAGTTGTCAATAATCCATAATTAAACCAACTACGGTTTAACCAACTATCTTTACTAACAATAAACATCATATGTATACATAATAAACATTCAGAATAAGACACATGATAAGATCATTCTTTGTCAAATATTCAAAATATACGTTCCTTGCCTTGCCCAAAGAATTAAGTTCCCATTCAACGGTAATTCAGGTTCTAAAAGACCAACTATGCGTAATCCTACACAATAAGTTCCTTGAACTGTTTTTAATAAACTAGTTTGTTAATAGTAAATCAATTTGTAGACCTGAAAAGTGCTTTTCAAATCAGATTTGAGGTTACACAAAGTTGATTTAAAAACTTTAAACACAAAATCAACAATTTAATTAGAAATACTGCAAGGAACTTGTACACTTAAAGCATGCATATAACCAAGAGTTCAAAGACGAGATATTACCTCAAAGATGTTCATCTTTGAATCACTTCTGCTTCACAAGCAAATTTTGGTCTTACAACAAAATAAAGCAAAGGTAACGGTGCAAAACCATTGCCTAATATAAAAAAATTGTTGCCTTGTAGCTAATGCAACACATATGAGGCGTAGTATATGCCCCCGTTGTCTATTCATAAAGCAACACATTTTTATTCAAAGGCAACAATTTTGAAAGTCAATGTAAAATGATACATAAGGCAACACTTTTACAAAGACAACAAATGAAAAATGCTGCCATCTAAGGAGACAATTCAAAAATGTTTCTAAATGTTGCCACTCCCAAGCATTTAGTAGTTGCTAGGGCTCGAACTTGTGACCTCAAAGTCACAAGGTGAGCTCCCCACCAACTCCACCAAACTTGCATATATATATTATGTTGTCTTTTTAATATAAATGTTGTCATAGGTGGCAACATAGATATTAATGTTACATTTTCAAACGATAGTTTTGTTATTGTTATCTTTTCATGCAACAATTATTATGTTTGTTATCTTAGACAAGAAAAAGGTAACACTTTAAGCGATTATTGCCTTATATAGTCTAGAGCAACACTTTTTTCTGTTACTTTAGTTCAAGGTAACAAAAAAATATTGTTGCGTTAGATTATTAAGAGTAATATTTCTGTAAGTGTTGCAATCTTAAGTGTTGCCTATTCTCATTTTTTTGTAGTGTTAGCTGCACGTGGTATTGGGAACGTTCTAGGGTAGAGTTCCATTCGCTGCATTCCATGTAGATATCCATCCTAGCCTAGAACTTACTCCTCGGGGTTGCCCGATTTATTGAGAGCACTGGCTCTAATACCAATTGTTATTTGGATGATATACTACAAGAGAGGGTGTGAATTGTAGTATGTTCCTAGTGCCTAATTTTCGCGGAATATAAAAATGATTGCTGTTAGGAACTTAGACAATGCAAAGCGGATTTTACAAGGAAACCATCCAGGCCTAACTGGAAGTAAAACCTCGACCCTCCAAAGGATTTTCAACATAAACAATTCAATATAATAGGCCAAACACTCCTAGTTATAACCTATTACAATAAGACCTTTACTTACAAGTTTCTAACTGAACTTGCTACATGATAACTGACGGCGAGAATAAACCTAGGTCGTTAGAAACTAGATTTCCCCGATCAAAACAAAATTTGTAAAACTAAACCCAACCCTAGGTATAGGGGCATGTCCAGGTCGAACCCAAGGGAAGGCGGTTTTGCTAAAGTCTAAGCTAAGCTATTCCGAAATCTTAAAACGGTGGGTTGGTCTATGCTATCGAAATCAACTCAATCAACAAATGAAAATTAATTATCAAAACATTAGGGAATTTAGGATCCACATGCACCAATGATAAACTTGCTAATTCGAGGGAATTTGATCAATTAAGCAATGCGAGGGAAAGCGAAATTTGCAATCAAAATCACTCAAGAAGCTATTTCCTAGGGTCAAGCTAGATGTCTCTACAACTTTAAAGGAAAATTGCAAATCAAGATCAATTGATAATAATAGTATCCAAATCAATTGTTTGTGTCATTGAAAGCTATTATGCAATCTAGCATGATCATCAAGGTTAGCTACTCCTCTTCAAATCAAACACATGCACAAATTTTATCAACCAATTTAATCACATCAACAAATCAATCAAAAACCCCAAATTAGCTATAGATTATCACCAATACATGCTTCACCATAACCCTAGCAAAGGAACTACTCACTAATCATGGTAAAATTGAAAAGCATGACAAAAGTAATCATCAATCTCATCATCAATGTTGTAATCCAAATATTAACAATCAAAATCAAGCTATACAATAGAAATTCAACAATATATCAAAATCAAACATAAAATTGCATTGAAAAGGAAATAATTCTGACAAAACTTTGATCAATGTCAAAGAGGAATAAAGATTTCAATACCATAATCATCAAACACCAAGTTTCTCTTTCTAAAATCAAAGAACAATATCACAAAATCAAGAGCTTCTCTCTCTAAAATTCTAATAAAAATCAATTCTAATGTAAGCTAAGATTATTCTAAGATGATTCTCTCTCTAGAAATGAAGGAAATTTATATATAGTAAAACTAACTAAGGAGAAGTTAGTTAAACGTCCAAAAGATACCTCAAAAGGCGCGGCCTCTCACCCCTAAGCGCGGCCAAATGAGTACGGAAACACGGGGAGGAGAGGCGCGCGACCGCTCCTCCCTCGGGCGCGGCCGCACCCTAGGATCAGGGGATGTGCTTGGGTGTGCTCAAATATGTTCCTGCGAGCTCCACATGATGCATGTTGCTAAGGCAGTTTCTTGAAGCTCTTACGGTGGGTTCAACACCGTCTTTTAATGTCCACGCGGCATGAGAGCGCGGCCTTGAAGGCTTGACTCTTGCACACCTTTGCTTTTGGGCTTCAAAAGGAGGGACCGGGATGCAACCTTGTCCTTGCATACACCGAGAGAACGCCAATGAGCTTCTTGAACATCACCAACTTCCTAAAATCAAAGAAAAGCAAACAAGTAAAGAAGAAAATGCAAAGTGGACTAAGAAAAGCAAGAAAATAAGAAAGCAACTAAGGAAAATGCAAAATAGAGAAAATACAAATAAAGCTAAAGAAAAAGAGGTAAAAGAGATGTAAAAGCAATAAAAAAATCATCCTAAAAGAAGCTAAATGAGTGCCATAAATGACACTCATCAAACTTCCCCAAGCTAAACTTTTGCTTGTCTTCGAGCAAAACAAAGCAAGAAGAAATAGGATGAAAGACTTATTCAAATAAGAAAAAGGTAAAAAAAAAAAAAAACAAAGACAAGAATATACACTAAGACTCACTTTCGTAGGAATCACGGTTGTTTTTAGCTACAACAAGCCCTTTAAACCCCAAAGTCGCCAATGAGGACGAGTGAGGTCTCATAAGGGTATCCAAAGAGTTTGACCCATAACTCTTGGTAAAAATGAGGCAAAGTCATTGAAAGAAAGTAAAATAAAAAATTCAAACAAGTAGCTAAAGAAATGGACTTTTACAAATAACCGAATGCAAGTGAATAAACAATTTTCTACACAATAATGGTATGCATGTTCTAAGATATCTAAGGTTGATTGAAACATATGATATGCTAAGCATAGAGAACTAGTGAAACACAATCCACCTTCATCTCAAAACATTTTTAACACATTCTCCCAATTAGCTTCAAATCCACCTTTAGCAAGCATCTCAATGATTCCTCGAAGGAACCGGATAAAGAAAGAGATATAAGGCTACTCGACATCTTGACTAAGGCACACCGCTCTATAGGCTTGACTCACATCTCCCTCCACCGACTAGTAACTCAACCACAAAGGTCAAAAGGTCTTGAGAAGGGTTGTAATATAAAGGCGAAAAGGGTGAAGGTAGGCTAAAATTTGAAATTTAGTGGTATACCTAAATTGTGAAGCAAAGAGTGATCAATCCTCAACATCATAATCAAGCAATCACCAAACAAAAACACCAACACCCCCAAGCTTAGTCAAAGCAAAAATCACAAACATATATACAAAAAGTGTAAGAACGCTTCCCCCCAAGCTAAAATGAAGCAATGTCCTCAATGCTTAAAATAGGGAGAAACATTTACAACAAAATATTTTTAGACTGGTACATTTTTCACTTTTTATCACTTTTGCCAAAGCATTTTGAGATTGCTTTGCTTTTTCTCATTTTTTCAATTTTTGCATTTTTCGCATTATTTCATTGTCCTCGCCTATTTTAACTATGGACGACTTTTTCGACTTGACAATTCGCCTTTTATTCACAAGATATATACAATACATACTTGCATTCATTATAAGAACCAATATATAACTCATCCACCATATACTCCAACAAAATGATCAATTCCTTCACAAAAACTAAAAATAAAAACAAGAATGGAAACAAAAGGCTCAAAATCTAAAGATATGGCTTGAAAAGAAGGTTTATGACTCAAATAGTTAGCAAGTAGGCAAATGAAAACCCAAAATAAAGGAATAGAAAACTATCCTAGGAAAAGAAAAATCACCACCCCGAAAAGATGCCTTTGTCCTTCCTAAATGGCTCGGTCGCGATCTCGGGAGACAAGAGTCAAATTCTAGATCAAGCATACAATAGTCAAGGATCTATGTGCCGCTCATGCAAAATATGTAGAAGGCTTGAAAAGAATGAAACCTCACATGGTTGTAGCAATAACTCGCTATTAGTTTCAAATTCACCAAAAGGGAGCAATTGAAAATTTAAAAAACAAATAGAATCCGGCTTCAAGGTCTCAAAAGTTCTAAAGACACTACCTTAGCATACTCTATCCTAGAATCAACCAAACATACTCTCAAACCGTGCATACCGATACCATATAGGAAACCATTTATTCAAAAGCAAAAGTTCGAATGATATTATATCCATAACAAAATCATAACATGAAAAGAAAACTTGAAAGAAAGCCTCAAAATCATATTTTTGGATTTTTTGCATTTATGAAAAGAATGAAATGAAAAAGGAAAGTAGAAAAGAGAAGAAAAGCAAAAGAAAGGAAAAGATAAAGAAAAGTGCAAAGATGCATGCATATCATATAAATCCCAATCGTCAAACAAGTGGTCATTCGACAACATCGCCAATAACCCCAAACACCCTTGGTGTTACAAAGAAAACATCCTCAAACCATTCAACTCTTCCTAAACTAATCCTATTCTATGCAAACAATGAAAGAAAAATAAAGAAAAGATGGAAATAAGAAAGATCTCACCAGGAATCCAAGCTAAGCAAAGAAAAGTGTGATAAAGAAAGTACAACCTCCATGAAGCTCCACAAGCATAGCATGAATTTGCAAAACCGAGTGAGAATGAAATAGAGAAAATGAGCTATATACATAGAAAACGGTTAGTAACTTCAAAACAAAAGAAAAAGAAAACAAAATCAAAAATGAAAAACAAAGAAACAAAAACAAAGTAATCAACAAAATCAAAATATCCTACAAAATCAAATCATAACCAACCAAACAAACTAACAAAATCAACTATACACTTAAAAGAACAAAAACAACTATACACCTAAACAAAAATTATTTGGATTAGAGGGATTTGGATTCAAGGGATTTGGATTTTGGGATTTGGATTAATGGGAGCAAAAATCACCAACACTACATGGAAAAGCACTCATCATCAAAATCAATCAACAAAAGATTTTCAACAAGAATAACATGATATGATCATGGAAACAACAACAATGCTCAACAACATTAAGTATGAATCAAGACAAGCAATTATACACCATCAAGACATGAAAAAGAAAGGATATCCAACAACAACAAAAATGGCCACCGAGACTTTTCATTAGACTAGTGTCCCCCTAAGCTAAACAAAAATACATCTCAACATCCCATCAATACAAAATAAAGATCACATGATAAAGGGATGGAGGTAAAAGCATAAAGAAGGGGGAACTAGTTACCACTAGGCCTGGCATTATCATTGCCTTCATCCCTATCGTATGAAAAGCCGGATGGGGGACCATAAGGATCCCATCCCCCGGTGTAGCCGGGTGGCCAACCATAATGGCCCTAAAGTTATCTTGTTGCCAAAGGGCCAAGGGAGTATATTGCTCGGGCAACTCTAGAGGTAATGGATGGGTGGGATCGACATAGGGGTAGTTAGGATCACCCCTATAGTCGCTCCCACCGGGCACACAGTAATCATAGTTACCGTGCTCATCCGGGAATGACCTAGTCTCGGTGTTGGACCCTTGAGGTCCTTGCCAATATGGGTAGGTAGCCCTCCCATTTTCTCCCCAAGAAGGTACGGGACCAAGTTAAGGAGGGAAGTACGGATAATTAACCGGAGGAGTGATCTCCCCACGGTTAACACTCGCATCATAAAGTTGTTGTTGTTGGAAAAACATACCTTGTTACATTTCGGTGATGCCTCTCATTTGGTTGTATATGGCCTCGAAATCTTGGTCATATATCCCGTCCATACGGACTTGCATGCCCGCCATTTGGGCACTCAAAGCCTCCATGTCGGGGTTTGCGAAATGATGTCGTCGAGGTTGAGGTTGAGGCGCTTCTTGCTCTTGTTGTTGTTGTTATTGTTATTGTTGTTATTGATCTCTTTGAATTTGCTGCTCTTCATTGAGCACATCTTCCACATCTTCATTCTCACCGGGGATGCGGTTACTCACGAGCACGAACCATACATTCAGGGCATGCCGGTGAAAGGAGGTCAAGGAGAGGTTCGGAAGATAGCACCGATTTGAGCGGTGTCGAGGTAAAGGGTGTCGAGATCCCCCACCGGAGTGCAAGAAAGAAGATACCTCCTATAGCCAAGTCTAGTAGCCAACCTCGTGATCATGCTACCACAAGGGATGTCTCCTGACTTACTACCCCTCATGTCTATACAATTTCTCAAAAATATGCACCCGAAGTTCAACCTCCCCCGCAACTCTTCCCTAGTTGCCATCCATAAAACTCATAACTCAGCTTGCGACATCTTTTCCAAATCTTGCTTAGGGAACACTAAGTACCCCAATAACCGATGAAGCACTCTTAGACATGGCTGGAATATGTCACTTGCAAGGGAATAGCGAGCGGAGAACTCATTCATCCTCGAGATAGCTTGCCACCAAGAATTTTGGGAATACCCATCCAAGTAATCATGCTCGGAGAAGAGAATATCCGCCCCCGGATTAAAGTCAAGGGCCGCATTGAACTCGGCCAAGGACATGACATGCTCAACATTGAAAAGCTGGAAGGTGATCTGGAAGTCCTTGGTACCAACCGGAGTAGAAGTCAAAGAGGCCAAAAACTCCCTAGTTGGCTCAAGGTAGGTTCGGTAGCGCTTGTTAACAAAGCTACCCAACCTAAGGTTGTCGAATAGAACCCATAAGTCCTCATCAATGCCCAATTTGATCATGCTCGATTGATGGTAATGCCGTGAGGGATTTATGGTTCTTTTCTTGAAATTAGCCCAAAGCGGCTTATGGTTTGGATTGGCAAATCGGGTTTTTGGTAGAGGAAGAGGCTATTCATTTTGTGTTTGGGAAGAGGGTGCGTTTGATGGAGAAGGTTCTTCAATGGTTATGTTTGTCTTTCTTTTTTTGGAAGTAAGGGCTTTCATGATCTTCGACATTTTTACTTCACCAAATTCACAACCAAAAACACAATCACAACTCCGCAAATCACCACAAATCACCACAATCACAACACTACCACAAACTTGGTTCAACCAACCAAGTATACCAATCACCACTTACTACCAAAATCAACCTTCAACAAATGAGCTACATAATCAACAATAACACAATGTAAGGCATAATTAAACAACAACAACTCATATAATCAACCCAATTACTCAATCAATCAACATATTCAACAAAATGGATACTACTACTATTCACAATATCAAATAATCAAATTCTTGCTACAAGATTATATAATAATGTTAAATAGAGGTAAAGAAGATGATTATACCATACTAGAAGCGAGATTGATCAAGAATTAGGCACCAAAATCCATCACACCGAAAAACCCCAATTTGCTCTTCAATAGAGGAGAGAGATTGGAGAAGAAGAAATGGAGGAAGGTAGTATAATTTTTGATGTAGATGATGAATTTTGAGTAGGAAATTGTTGAATTTGTGAGTTGTTTTGATGATTTGAGGGTGATTTTTTTATTGTTTGGGGGTTAGGGTTTGGATGAAATGATGAAAAGAAAGGAGAAAGAAAGAAGAAGTAGGCTCGTGCTGAGCAATCGCGCGGCCGTGCTGCAGGCGCCCGGGGCCTGTTCGCCCGCGCCCCTGCTGCTCCCCTTCTTGCTTGATTTTTTCTTCTTGGTGCGTTCATATATGGGCTTAATGATCTTTATCATCCCAGGATTATTGAACCCACTATACCAATCAGTTTCTAAACCCCTTTTCAATTGGTTCAACATCCCAAATTAATGAGAGCACCATAATGAACCCACCAACCACAAACTTGCTTCAAATTTTAGCACAATCTCTTCCTAACTTACCTTCTTAATTACCTTACCCATTCAACTCGAAATTCAATAATATCAAGCATACTCTCACCAAATATCACGAAACACCTTTCCATTGCGTTCATGCTCGTTCGAGGTAGTCCAATTCCGATAAATTCAACCTATTAATCCAAATACAAAACAAGTGAAAGAAATAAAAGTAATTGAAAGGAAACTAAGAAAGATAAAATCAAAAGAAAAAGTTAGAAAACCGAGTTGCCTCCCAAGAAGCGCTTGCTTAAGGTCCTTAGCTCGACCCTTCCTCCAAATCATGGAGGCTCAAAGAACACCACCTTTTTCAAAGTGCTAGAGGGGACAAACTCTTTCTCATTCCTTATCAACTTCACATCTTGCTTGATGTATTCTCATTTGATGAAACTTCCGAAACAAGCTTATTTTGCTTCAACTTCATTTTCTTCTTCATAAAAGCTCTCTTTTTCTTCTTTGTCTTCTTAGTCTTTCTAGTGAATGGCTTCTCACCATCAACACTCTTGGAGTTAACCTCATCCTCTTGAGGGTAGAGCTCAACCCATGGACGAATATCAATCACCTCCTCATCCACAAGCTTCAAAGACTCCTTGTTTTCTTCACTAACCTTCTTGCATTAAACACTCAAAGGCACATCATCACAAACCTCAAGAACTTTGTTAGTAGAAGAAACAATCATGCATACATTATCATTGGAATGAGGGAATTGATGCACATAATTCCATTCACAAGAGACAAAGATTCATGCATCGGTTTAAGCTCAAAACTAGCCTTATTGTTACCAACTCTCAAAGTAATAAGACCTCCTTTCACATCTATCAAAGCTCCTGAAGTAGCTAAGAAAGGTCTCCCTAAAATGATAGGTATGTTATCATCTTCCTCTATCTCAAGCACAATAAAATCAACCGGAATTGTGAACTCTCCTATCTTGAGGGGAACAACCTCAACTCTTCCTTTTGGAAACTTAAGCTCACCTAGCTTAAGCTTCCTAAAGACTGAATAAGGCATGATACTCACACTAGCACCAAGATCACATAGCGCATTTTGAAACAATTTTCCATTGATTTTTCAAGGGATAGAGAAGTTACCCAGATCTTTCATTTTCTTGGGTAAGTCATTATGAATCAAAGCACTACAACATTCCCCAACCTCTACCGAATCAATCTCATTGCACTCTCTCTTGCCACTCAAAATTTTCTTAAGGAACTTAGAATATCTTGGCATTTGAGTCATGGCTTCGGTGAAAGGGATTGAAAGATGAACTTCCCTAAGCATATCAAGAAATCTCCCAAATTGTTCATCAATTTTGTTTCTCAAAAACTTTTGGGGATATGGAAGTTTGGGCTTGATCACCTCCTCTTGAACTTTTTCATCACTTATCTTTTCCTCTTGGGCCTCTTTACTCACCTTCTTTGACACATTGATCTCTTTTTTCTCACTTGAATCACTCATCTTCTCATCTACCTCACTCTTCCTAGAAACTCTCTCTTCAAGCACTTTCCCACTCCTTGTGGTGATTGAATACACGGGTTTCTTAGGTTCAACTCCTTGTGAGGATAAAGAAGAAGGGCTAGCATTCACACTCTCTTTAAACGTACTATCCAATTAAGTGAATTGACTTTTAAGAATCTTGTTGTGTGTCATCATCTCATTGAACTTTTAATCACTTACCGACATGTAATTATTCAAAATTTTGGTTTGGGTCTCGATGATTTCTTCCTAGTTAATATTAGAAGATGAAGTTTGAGCATAGAAATTCTCACCGTTACCTTGAGTTCTTGGAGCAAATCCGGGTGGGGGTCCCCTTTGGTTGTTGTTTTAAAAATTCCGCCGGTTTTGGTTGCTCTAATTACCCCGGTTTTGATTTTGGCCATTGTTTTGGTATTGGTTACCATAGCCTTGACCTTGGCTTTGGTTTCCATACCCTTGGCCTTGGTTTTTATTATTATAGCCTTGATTATTATAGTTCCCTCGGAAATTTTGATTTCCTTGGTTTCTATAACCACCATTGTTATAATTATCAAAATTCCCTTGTTGGTGAGCATTTCTATTCCCAAAGTTTCTTGGTACATCAAATCTTTTTCCATTGTTGTTATTTGAAACAAAATTCACTTGCTTACAATCATTAATATCAACATCATCACAATTCTCAAATGCATGTGGACATTAGAAAAATCATGGTCATATGACCCACATACATCACAAAACACACATCCATTTGGCATATTACTCGAAGTTAAAGGAGGAGTAGAGTTAGAAGATATACCTCTCCCCTTATTATGGGAGGGAAGAATTGGTGCTTGTCAAGAAGCACTCTCAAGCTTAGCCTTAATTTCCCAAGTTTGAGATTTGTGAGGACAAATTGTTGATGGCATTGAGATGGTCGATTGAATAAACCGTTGAACCGCTTTTGCTTGTCGACTCTCTCTCACCTTCTTGCCAATCCATGTGATATCTCACCACATCTTCAATTAAGTCCACCACTTCATCCTCCGTTTTGTTCATGATACGGCCTCCGGCACCGGCATCCAAGCAAGACTTGTCTTGAGGACTTAAACCTCCATGGAAGATTTGGATGATTTGATAGGTAGGAATCCCATGGTGTGGGCATTCTCTTTGGTACTCCTTATACCTTTCCCATGCCTCATAAAGACTTTCATTCGGCTTTTTCTTGAAGCTTTGAATGAGAGCTCTTGCTTCGGTCGTCTTCTTTTATGGATAGAACCGAGATAGAAACTCCTTAGCACTTCATCCCATGTTCTCAAAGAGTTTGGCTTCACCTTCTTGTCTAACCACTCTAAGGCACATCCAATAAGAGAGAAAGGGAAAATCTTAAGTCAAATAAACTCTTGAGAAACCCCGTTCACCTTGATTGTGTTGCAATACTTCTCAAGTTCCTTAAGATGGTTTAGGGGACTCTCATTCTTTGCACCACTATATTGATGCATCTCTATCAAAGTGATCATCGCCGGTCTTATCTCAAAGTCGTTTTCCGGTGTCGTAGGAGGAACAAACCTATAAGCTCCCGAAGTTCCCAACTCCTTCAATGCTACTCTTGGATTAGCACCCATGCTTTCTCGTTCTTCTTCTTCTTCTTGATGGATTTCCTCTCTTGGGGGACTTGAACTTGAGGAACGATTAACAACCCTTATCCTTGTTATGGTCTCTCAATTTTCGGATCAAATGGCACTAAATTTCGATCTCGTGCCTTACGCATACAAAAATCAAAGCAAAATATCAATAGCATGGCTACAAATGTAGCCTAAAATAAAGAAAATCTTTTTGTGTTTTTCAAATAAAATGGAATAGTCTTAATCAACAATAGCAATCACCATGTCGTTACCCGGCAACGGCGCCATTTTTTACGGCAAGAATAAACCTAGGTCATTGGAAACTAGATTTCCCCGGTCAAAACAAAATTTGTAAAACAAAACCCAACCCTAGGTATAGGGGCAAGTCCTGAACAAGAAGCTGCACCGAAACTTATATGTTAACTCCTATAGCACCTTGATATAGAAGCTTTGTGGTTCTTGTTCCCTAATTCGATTTATCATTGCACGTTCACCAAGTTCTAACTAGTTTAAGCACTAAGTTCCTTGACGGAAAAAACATTTATGCAACGATTTATCTCAATGGTTAAACCTAAGAAACAATCATTAATAACCAGCACAAACTACAAGAGAAGTTAGTTTGTCAGGATATACATTATAAGCTTTAAAGCAACTTCTCTTTTATATCCATTCAAAAATACCATCTTGGAAAAATGGAATTGGAGTTCAATATAAAATTTGTGAAGGATTAATAGATACCAAATATAAATGACTAAAATTTACAGAGGAAAGTAAAAAAAAAGTTACATATTTACCAGTACCAAAATTTCACCTACTATAAACCTCATATAAAGACTTTTTCGTGAGTGGAATCTGCGTATAATTCCTTATATACAAACAACCAAATTATCATCATTATTAATAGGTTGTCTCCACTCACACAGCCTACAAAATTAGTCATCTTTTGGCTTTGGTTACCCAATATATGTTGGGTACCTTCTTGTTAGTAATAGTTGTCAATAATCCATAATTAAACCAACTACGGTTTAACCAACTATCTTTACTAACAATAAACATCATATGTATACATAATAAACATTCAGAATAAGACACATGATAAGATTATTCTTTGGCAAATATTCAAAATATACGTTCATTACCTTGCCTAAAGAATTAAGTTCCCATTCAGGGGTAATTCAAGTTCCAAAAGACCAACTATGCATAATCCTACACAATAAGTTCCTTGAACTGTTTCTAATAATTTAGTTTGTTAATAGTAAATCAAGTTGTAGACCTGAAAAGTGCTTTTCAAATCAGATTTGAGGTTACACAAAGTTGATTTAAAAACTTTAAACACAAAATCAATAATTAAATTAGAAATACTGCAAGGAACTTGTACACTTAAAGCATGCATATAACTAAAAGTTCAAAGACGAGATATTACCTCAAAGATGTTCATCTTTGAATCACTTCTGCTTCACAAGCAGATTTTGGTCTTCACATGGTATTGGGAAAGCTCTAGGGTAGAGCTCCATTCGCTACATTCCTTGTAGATATCCATCCTAGCCTGGAACTTGCTCCTCCAGGTTGCCCGATTTATCCAGAGTACTGGCTCTAATATCAATTGTTATTTGGATGATATACTACAAGAGGGGGGGTGAATTGTAGTATGTTCCTAGTGCCTAATTTTCGCGGAATATAAAAATGATTGCTGTTAGGAACTTAGACAATGCAAAGCAGATTTTACAAGGAAACCATCCAGGGCCTAACTAGAAGTAAAACCTCGACCCTCCAAGGGATTTTTAACACAAACAATTCACTATAATAGGCCAAACACTCCTAGTTACAATAAGACTTTTACTCATAGTTCCTGATTGAACTTGCTACATGATAAGTGACGGCGAGAATAAACCTAGGTCGTTGGAAACTAGATTTCCCCATTCAAAAAAAATTTGTAAAACTAAACCCAACCCTAGGTATAAGGGCAAGTCCAGATCGAACCCAAGGGAAAGCGGTTTTTCTGAAGTCTAAGCTAGGCTATTCCGAAATCTTAAAACGGTGGGTTGGTCTATGCTATCGAAATCAACTCAATCAATAAATGGAAATCAATTATCAAAACACTAGGGAATTTAGGATCCACATGCACCAATGATAAACTTGCTAATTCGAGGGAATTTGATCAATTAAGCAATGCGAGGGAAAGTGAAATTTGCAATCAAAATTACTCAAGAAGATATTTCCTAGGGTCAAGCTAAATGTCTCTACAAATGACTTCAATGGAAAATTGCAAATCAAGATCAATCAATAATAATTGCATCCAAATCAATTGTTCGTGTCATTGAAAGCTATTATGCAATCTAGCATGATCATCAAGGTTAGCTACTCCTCTTCAAATCAAACACATGCACAAATTTATCAACAAATTTAATCACATCAACAAATCAATCAAAAACTCCAAATTAGCTATAGATTATCACCAATACATGCTTTACCACATCCCTAGCAAAGGAACTACTCACTACTCATGGTAAAATTGAAAAGCATGACAAAAGTAATCATCAATCTCGTCATTAACATTGTAATCAAAATATCAACAATCAAAATCAAGCTAAACAATAGAAATTCAACAATATATCAAAATCAAACATAAAATTGCAATGAAAAGGGAAGAATTCTTACAAAACTTTGATTAATATCAAAGAGGAATGAAGATTTCAATACCACAATCATCAAACACCAAGTTTCTCTCTCTAAAATCTAAGAACAATATCACAAAATCAAGAGCTTCTCTCTCTAAAATTCTAATCAAAAGCAATTCTAATGTAAGCTAAGATTATTCTAAGACGATACTCTCTATATAAATGAAGGAAATCTATATATAGTAAAACTAACTAAGGAGAAGTTAGTTAGACGTCCAAAAGAGACCTCAAAAGGCGCGGCCTCTCACCCCTAAGCACGGCCGCAACAAAATGGGTACGAAAATAGGGGAGGAAAGGCGCGCGGCCGCTCCTGGCAGCTGTGCGGACGCGCCAGCCACCTGCGCTGCCGCTCTTTCCTTGCGAACGGCCGCGTCCTGGGAGAAGGGGATGTGCTTGGGTTCGCTCGAAGATGTCCCCACGAGCTCCACATGATGCATGTTGCTATGATAGTTTCTTGAAGCTCTTACGGTGGGTTCAACACCGTCTTTTAATGTCTACGCGGCATGAGAGCGCGGCCTTGAAGACTTGACTCTTGCACACCATTTCTTTTGGGCTTCAAAAGGAGGGACCAGGATGCAACCTTGGCCTTGCATACCCCAAGAGAACGTCAATGAGCTTCTCGAACATCATCAACTTCCTAAAATCAAAGAAAAGCAAACAAGTAAAGAAGAAAATGCAAAGTGGACTAAGAAAAGCAAGAAAATAAGAAAGCAACTAAGGAAAATGCAAAATAGAGAAAATACAAGTAAAGCTAAAGAAAAAGAGGTAAAAGAGATGTAAAAGAAATGAAAAATCATCCTAAAAGAAGCTAAATGAGTGCCATAAATGAAACTCATCAATAAGACCCTATCTTACCCAACCTAAGTCCCCGAGTTAGATTCTACTCAATATTTCCAGAGTTCTATTCACTCGGCCTCTCACTAGAAGCTCACTCGGCTTCATCCTGGAAGCTCACACTTTGCACTCTTACAATTATAATAACGAGAATCTCATGAACTCTCACACCCCAATACATAAAACACTCAAAACCCTTTTTCCCTTTACAAGATCTCAAAGAATAATTCTAAATACATATCAATGAATAAAGAGATAAAACTAATATGCCGGACACTCAAGATTTGTCTGGAAGTAACTAGATGAACTAAAAGCAAACCTGACTAGAACTTTGACCTGGAGGTTTGACTTAGCTTCGTGGTGAATGATGAAACCATTAAGCATGACCACTAAGTTTCGTTAGCCTCAACTTTGAATGAATACATATGAGCATATTTATAGTACACCCAAATCATTCTTTTTGTAAAAGATAAGTTTTATCAAAAGATATGTTTAAAAGATATTTTCCAAAAATAAGTTTTCTAAAAATATATCTTTTTGTTAAGAATATATTCTGTCAATAATAAGATATACTTACTATAAAATCAGATTTTATTCTAGCTTATATTTTCCAAATATACTAGCTTATCTTTTTCAAAAGATATACTTACCATAAAATAAGATTTTATTCAAAACTTATTTTTGCAGAAAATACTTTCCAAAAATAACTTATCTTTTTCCAAAAGGGATTTATTAAAAAATAAATATCGTTATTCTGTAAAACCAAATCCCTAAAAGATATGCACGTATTAAGTAAATATTTATAGGGAAATTCTACATGGTGACCTTCAGGATTTAGAAATTCTACGTGGAAGACAAACTTTTTTCCAACTCTATCAATTGGTACCCTGGTTTTGCAAAATAAAGCATATTGACCTTTTTTTTATTGTTAACCTTTATGATAAAAAATGGTTAACCTTTGATTTTTTTTTTTTATTAAAAAATTATTTTATAAACAATAAAAAAAACACCCCAACCAACCTAGCCACCACCAACTCGCAGGAACCCTAACCCCACAACACAACCACGCCACCCTAGACCTTTCCTTCCCCCTCGTGCCGGCCAACCAACCGATCAACCAACCCCAACCACTCCTTTTCCCTTCCCTGATTCAACCAACCTCCACTTCCCCCTAACCAGAACGAAACCCCTTCCCTTCCTCTACGCGAGCCGACGACCCCAAACCGAAAACCCTTGTCCCAAACTCGAAACCCCATAGCCCAAACCACTCCCAATTCCTTAGAATTTGAGTTTCGGGTTTGGGTAGGGGCTTTAGGAGTTTGTTCGTGGTTCCGGTGAGGGAGGTTGGTGGGATTTTGTTCGCGGTTCGGTGAGGGAGATTTGGTGGGAGTTTATTCGCGATTTCGGTGAGGGAGGTTGTGTGGTTAGCCGGGAAAGGGAATGATTGGGCTGGCTGGTGTGGGCGGTCTGGGAGACGTCCGTGGGAGATCTGGGCGGCGGCAGCTGGTTGGGGTTAAGGTTCCGGCGTGGTGGTGGTAGTGGTGGTAGCAATGGAGATTGGCAGGTGGTTTCTTTTTTTTTTTAATTTACCTAAAAAGGGCACTTTGGTTAATTTTTCAAAACTTGGGTGCCACTAGAGAAAGTTGGAAAAACTTTTGTCTTCCATATAGATAAATTGAAACTTAGAGGCCACCATGTAGAATTTCCCATATTTATATCATTGAAATCGGCCTTTAAAGACGTGCAGACTTAAGTTCCTATTAGGTTTCATAACTCTGACAGTCTCTGAGTTCCTCATAATTCAGTAACTCTAATTTCATTGACTATTAGGAGTTCACCTTGGTTTTATAGACTTGTTCCAGACTAACTTTTACGTCCAACATACTTACATGAATCCTAGAGAGATAAACTTCAATTTCTCCGTCTTCATGTTGTTTCTTTGAAACTCTTGTTCTGGAATCTTGTAGTATTGATGTATTCTAGATCTCGGGCAACGTTCCACTCCTGGAACCGTAAGCCAAGTTCCTAACTAGAAATTGTTGTCACTTGCACTCCTGTTAGGGAGTTGTTTGTCGTGTACCTATTAGGGAACACGCTCCGACTCTCATGGGAAAGCTTACCGAAAGTTCCTTCTGGATATCTTTGGAGAATATCCCTTCAGGTTCCTTCGTGATTTGGTTCTTGTAGGATAACCTGCTTTAGTTTCATTCATTCTCTCATGTTCCTCTTGAAGTCTTCTATGTTCCAACCCATTGACTTCACCTAAGTCAGTTCCTGTCTTCACATGAGCACTTAAGAG
Organism: Chenopodium album; assembly: GCF_948465745.1. Taxonomy (NCBI): domain Eukaryota; kingdom Viridiplantae; phylum Streptophyta; class Magnoliopsida; order Caryophyllales; family Amaranthaceae; genus Chenopodium; species Chenopodium album. The sequence goes on from NC_137847.1 coordinate 20,432,908, forward strand.
AACATTAGATTGAAGTTTGTTTGTCATAAACAAACTTCAAATGAGAGAACTAATTAAACTTAAAGCCTATGTAAATACTCGTACACATATATGACTCATGTATATGGATAGAGTACTTACCTCATGAAGCTAACATATGCAAATACTTATTTACATACTTACTTCATGGTTCCTCCGCTATCATTATGCTTATCAACCATAACACTCATCATTATTCTTGTTCTTCTATTGCTTAACATATATTGCTCAAGTTCCTTATGTATATACTTGTCATTGTTCAGGTTTCTTGTATCATGTTCCAAGCATAACTTGTTCTTTCTATGCACAACTTAACAAACACATTAGATGGATAATCATCATTAGTTTACAATCATCAAAACCTAATTACTCGACATCCTGCGCTAGCTTCTAGCTTCGATTGTTCATCCTCTGCCTCAATTGGAACATCGTCTTCATCAGATTCCAATCCCCCGCTCTGCAAATGCTTCTACCTCCTTGATGTGATCTTCTAGTGATTTTTCTTTTGCCCTATTTTCTTTCCATTTTTTCAATCTTTCTACCACATTAGATGATGAAACTTCTTCCGAAACTTTCTCTTTGTTCATTGTATTCTTTTTGGTGGTAGAAGTAGAGGGAGTTATGATGGTGGGTTCTTTTCAGGTTTTTCTTTAGGTGCTTTGTAAATCACCATGGCCAGAGGTGAAGTTTCATCAGGTTTAGAGTGTTGTGGTGTAGAGAATTTTTCTGCAGAGGTTTGGCTTGCCATGTATTCTGGAAAGTTATATGGGTTTTGAAGGTTTAATGGTTTTTACTGGAGTAGTTTTGTGATTTGACAGTGGAGAGATAAGGTGGGTGAAAGATGCCTTATATAATTAATGTAGCGGTGCTTTGGATATGTAAGCTTTACTGTTTAGTAATTAATTGAACAACCTTCATTTTATTTTCAAAATTAATCAGGATGTGTTTTTGAATAAAATTATTCTTTCCAAATTCACTTAATTTCCAAATATAAAATTTCCAAAAATCAGATTTAAATTGGAACACGCTTTCTACACACATACATTGTACATTACTAATAATACACGCATTCAAGTGTTAGTGAACTAACATCCAAGAGTTCACTTATGGTGACACTTCAGCTATGTTTAGCATACCATACTTGTGCTAGATGCCCTTTTTTCTCTCTTTACATTATTTCTGATTTTGCCATATCTGGGAACTTCTGAAGCAATCAAGTCAGCTTGATCATCCCAAGTTCTAATCGCCGTCATTTATGCAACGACTAGTAATTACGACTAGGACTAATCTAAATATTAGGTACAAAAATACGCAACGGTTAGCATACCGTATTTAGATTTACAAAAATACATAACGGATCGCAGTCCTTATTTTCTATCCTAATCGGACCCCACTAGTTGCCATTTTCATAATACATGTGATAGAATATTCATTCCATTCATCCATTCACTATTTGTGAATGGCCCATGCATTTTACAACGAAAACAAGTAACAATGCAACATTTCGCGTAAACTAGTAACTAACTTAGGTGGTTAATCCGATTAACGCGACTAATTGCTAAAATATAATAAATAATGAAGCTCCCACTAAATTCTGCACTCAATTTAATTAATCCGGTTAATTAAGCCGGTAAACCCAAAATTTTGCCAAATAAAATTTTGCAAATGCCGCTCAAAACCCGAGGCATAGCCTCCCCTATTAATGAAAATAATTAAACACAATTAAAATAATTAAATCGACAAAATACGCAAAATTATAAATTCGAGAGAACTAAAGTATCTCGGGTTTGGCCAAGGCTAGCAGCCCCCGCCCTCGAACGTACGCATGTGCTGGGCACTTCCTAGCAGCTCCGGCCATGCGTGCCGAGGTGCTGCTGGGCGCTGCCTAGTAGCCCGCACACCATGGCGTGCCAAGGCTGCAGCTACTATGTTGTTGCCGCACCATGGTACTCTCTCGCATACACCCCTTTCGCACCAAGCTGCACCAGCCACGCACACACTACACGAGCAGCGCACTGCCGGAGCACTCTCCCCAGCTTTGGAAGCCACATGCGGCTGCGTAAGTTGCGTAGGTTGTGTGCTTCGGTTTACGTGCATTTGCCTCGGGATTTATCCAGATTTTGTGTGACGTATATAATTAATTCTAAATTAATTTTAGAATTAATATTGGGCAAAAATGAAAAATAAAATAAGTCCAACTAAAATAAATTCAATTTTTAAGTGCACAACAAAAATTTAATTCAAGAACCAATCTTTAAATAATTTTGGTTCAACTTGATGCCAAAAAATTAAAAAGGCTAACCTCATAATTAATTTAACCAAACAAAAATTAATAATGAGTTTTGACAAAATTAAAAGAGGTTGGAAATAAAATAATTATCCAATGAAAAATAATTCCAACACTAACTTGTGTTCATTTGAAAAAATTATATATTCCTATATGAAGACTACTTAAATTTCACTCACAAGTTTGAAACTTTAAAACTTAAATTAACTTGGAAAAATGATTAAATCAAGAAAGTTCAATAAACAATCATGGAATTTAGTAATATAAAGTTCCAACCAACTAAAATAATTAAAGGTTAGATCTTTAATACTTAAGGGCTTCAAAACACAAATTTTTCACACTTAAAGCAATCGATTTGCAATATTGTGAAAAATAAACCAACCATTTAAGCACCAATTATAACTTTATAATCATGCTAAAAAGGCTTATGAATGCAGTAGGTTAATTATAATAACCATGCACATAATAAACAATTAATATGCCATTAAAAAATCAAGATTTAAAGATTTAAATTTTTTTGATAAAACGAAAAATGCCTCGAAAATACTATTTTCGAGGAGAATTTGGCTTCTGGACAACCCTAAATGGATCACAATTATTCCAGAATAATGTTTCCACCCAAAATTCAATAGTCTTGGGTCGAAATCTGGGTTTTGGAGCCAAACTTCGATTAAAATCGAGATTAAAAATAATCAAAACGAGCTTCTAATCTAATTACACTACTACAAAAAGGGGAATACACATCGCCTAAAACAAGCAATATAGATCGCCTCTAAGGCGCACTTCTGGTGGGATGCTTTATAAATTCCATAGAGCGCCTCCAAGAGGCGTTCTATATCTAACATTATACAGAACGCCTATCCAAGATAGGCGCTTCTTATTCTAGGTATAAAGTGAATAAAAATAAGGGAAAGAGAGCTGTCATCTTAGGATAGGCGCTCTATAGCTACATAAAAAGAGAACGCCTATCATAGATAGGCGCTCTCTTTTCCTTACTTTTTTTTAAAAAAAGAATACACTATTATTATTATTTAAATAAAAATAATAACAATAATAATAATAATAATCTTATACAAATACAACTAATTAATACTCGAACTCCGTAATTATCAATGATTCAATGAGCAAACCCAACAAACCCACCCACACTCTCCCACCTACACTGTCCCACGCACGACCCACCTCCACGAGACCACGACCCACACCATTGCCCACAGCACCCACACCAACACCCACACTTACGAAAAACCGCCACATTACCCAAAACTTAACACAAACAGTTATCTCAAAAATAACAAAAAATAAAATTAGATCTAAGTAAAAACAAGAACAACAAAAATTATTAGTAAATGTCCAAAATCAGATCCAAGTAATACATAAAACATAAAAAAAATTCAAAAATTCCCAATTAAACAAATTACAATTTTCTAAAAATATATATAACTTTAAATTACAATTATATCAACAAATCAATTATAATTTGAAATTTGAATTAAAAGCGATAACAACAAAAAACGCATTTTTTCTTGCGACGGTGTTGGGTTTAACATGGTGGCTCGTTGTTCGATGCTCAAAAATTCATGGCTCGGGGTGGATATTTTGTGACTCTAGTAGATGTGAGAAGAAGGATCGGTGGTGCATGAGGTAGTTGATCGCTTGTGGCCTGAAAAGCTTGCAATGTGGTTGATCGCTTAGCTTGTTGCTTGAAAAGCTTGCAAGGGAGTGAGAAGCTGTTTTGACAGTGGTGTGTTAATGAAAGAAAGAGTAGAGGAAGGGGGAAGAGGAGATTGAAAGAAAACAAGTGAAGATCTAAAGTGAAAGAGATTAGGAGAGAGAAGAGAGAAAAATATACATGGGGGGGCATTTTCATGATTTAGGGTTAGGTGGGTATCAAACACAAAGTATATCTGTATATGGTATGGGCTTCAATTAATTGGGCTATCCAATTTTTTTAAAAATAATAAAACTTATAGAACTGTCAACTAAGAGAGATGTTCTATACGTATAGTGTACATTTGGATATATCAAATAGAGCGATTAGCTTTGACAGGCGCTCTATAACTTTCATCATACATAACGCTTATCTAACATAGGCTCTCTATAAAATTCTAGAGATCGCCTATGTTACTTGACAGTTGTCTATCGTGTGTTGCTTATTCCACTTTTTGTGGTAATGGTAGCAAGCATAACCAGAATTTTAAAGCCATTTAAATCACCTTGAAAAATAGTTACAACAATTAAATGAGCACGGCTCTGATACCGTTGATGGGTTTCGTGATGTCCGACACCACGCAAAACTAAAACTCATCCCCAAGACCTGCACATAAATTAAAGCAACTAAAACATGCATATTAAATTAATTAACAACATAATTAATAACATAATTAATTAATAAGAAAGGGAAAAACGAAATTACCCTTGATGTGTGCTTCACTCTTTCATAGAGCTCGGACTTGAAAGCGTCGAGCCCTGCAAACGCGCAAGCCTCCAACGTCTCACACCCTCGAGACCCGACCCGAACGGCCCCTACCCCGAAGCTTAGTCAGGGCTAGACCAAGAAAGACTAGAGTATTAAGAATTTAAAGGATTTCTCACCTATTGGGAGATGCCTTATTAAGTTCAACACAGGTGAATAATCCCAACTCCTAAGGTTGGTATTTATAGGCAAAGGTTCCCAAAAACTTCAATTATCTTTCCATGTGGGATAAATAATAGAGTGAGAAAATAATGATTTAATTTAATTCTAAATTAAATTAAAACCATGAAACAATAAGCAAATGACAAGTTTCCACACACTAGAGAGAGTAGGTGGGAGGAACACCTTGGCCTTGGAGAGCAAGGCAAAAGGGGCTACCCTACCCACTACGGTCAGTCCGGGGGCCGTCCTTGCGCAGCACAGCCAGCCTTGCTAGCAGCCTTCGCCACAAGGCTAGGCCTGCTAGGCTATTGTCGCAAGCACCCAGTAGCTGCCGCAGGCCCCCGTGCACACGCAGGCCTAGCAACACTGTTCGGGGCCTTCCAGCAGCACCCGCAAGCGCTAGCAGAAATGCTGGCCCGTAGCAACAGCACGCAAGCGTCAGCCTTGCTAGCATGACTAGTGTAGGCTGTCTTGGTGCACAGGCTGCTTGGCCAACCCATCCAGCCCGCAAGCAACGGCCATCCTAGCTGGGCCTTGCGATGGTTGTCACGGCTAGGCGGTTTGGTGCTTGCAACCCAAGCCATTTTCCTTCGATCCGAGGAGTGGCTAGAGGTCGTGCTTTCCTTGTAATTTTTAGCACAATGCGTCATTTGATTATTTTTCCGTCTTCGTCGATTCCTAAAATCGACTCGACTTACGACACTCGGTTACGATGCTCTAAGCTCGAAATCTGACGTCTTTGTTTGTAATACTCCAATGACTCATTTAATCCTATCGGATTAATTCGTCATTTCGGTTCGGTTACTCGATTAGGTGTGACCCGAAGGGTTCAGTCAAGATTAAGCTGTAATATTAACTATTCATTAATATTACTGATCGAAAGCGGCCTCTAGCTAGGCATTCCGATCACTTGACCTTACTAGATAATTAGTTTTCTAATAATTCCAAACCCTCTATCGGAATAATACACTTGTTCGAAGGACACCATTCCTATCATATAAACCCTATTTTCTATGTGAGTCGCCTCAAACCTTATCATCCAGATCTAGAGGACAGAAACTGCAACATCAGCAACCACGCCAACATCAAAACTAAGACGAGAGCCACGCCTGCAACAAAAAACTGAAGTTGTTAGTTTCTTCCTTTTAAGTGTATATTTTATTTTGTAAGTCGACGAGGTCGTCGACAGCTTAAGGGGGGGGAGGATGTTAGAATCCACCTCTTTCCCTATGTATCCCCTTTCCTTTTCCCCTTATATTTTCCTTATGTATTGTCTTTTAAGTCTTTTTTTTTACTTTCTAGGCTCTAGGGAGTATTATTGTGTTACTGTACTTTCAGTGTTCACTAGTTTGTCTCTATGTAATCAATATAAAGCGCTTTAGGGAGCGAATGGTTGAATGAATCAAAGCTCCCTACCCAGTTGCATATTGCTTTAAGACATGTGTGTTGTTTTAAGCCTTTATAGATATTGTGCTTGCCTTGTTTTAAAGCATCCTCTCCAAACCAAGAGAACCTTAAAAGACGCCCTTGCTTCGTCGGTTCCTCTTGTGCCCGCTTTAAAATATCGGTCGTCAAAAGCCCCGACTTCGCCTCTCCCCACAAATGGCGCCAAATGTTTTTAGGTTTTCTAAGTCCTACGGGAGCGTTAGTTCACAAAGACTGGATTCCCTTTGCCTGTACCTGCAAAACAACAGAAACTCCAGTTGGTAGGAGTTCCTTCTTCAACGATCAAATTAGAAGCGGTCAAAGTAATGTAAAAAGTGCGGAAAGTAAAGTAGATCTTCTCGGATTCCGAGATCAGGTTTTTTTTTATTTTTTTTTAAGAATTAATTGTATTGCAATAATTGAACGTACCCCCAAAATGGGGTAAATCTCCCTATTTATACGGTCATAAGTAAATATGCCCATATCTAGGTCACTCTGACCTAGATTTAGTGGGCTGTGCCGTTTTACGGCTTTCTAAAGAATTGAGCCCTGAAGGCTGCCTTTTTGCCTTCTGGTTAGGAAAGACACGTGTCAACTAGTGGTTGGTCCTGTTTAGACCTCTCTTAGGCTGCCACGTGTCAGCTTTTTTATTGGGCCACGTGGCTTGGGGTTTTTACCCAAATCAAACCTTATTTTTGCTTATTTGAACTTATTTGGTTTGGTCTGATATCAATTTATTGTCTGATTTGACCAAAATTTGACCTTTAGTTTATGATAATTTATAAGGAAAAATTATATCAAGTGGGATCTTACTAGATTCGTATTAATGTATATTTTATTAATATGTAGTTTTCATAATTATTTTCATTACAAAATTAAACATATTTAGCGATAAAAAATTGCACATAAAACGGTCATCCTCTGATCTAAATTTTTTTTTCTGATTTGATCGTATGTAAACTTATTGTTTCTAAAACTAGTCGCTCGCAATAGCCCAATAAACACGGATTGATTGTGGATAATGATATTGTTAAATAGATGTGTTGTACTAATTAAATTTAGTTTGTGTGTGTAAAGGCTAGTACACTAGTATTTAGCTTTGTATTAAAAATGGGTATAGATCTAGTTAAGTGGTTATTGTGTTAGATTATGTCAGAGGTCGTAAAATGTGATGAATTTGCAACGTGTTGTCTCCGTATTATCTAATATTGGGCAAATATCAGTTTTAGTAATTGATTCTTATCTTTTATAAAATTAAAAAGCTTATTATTTTTGAAAATTAGGAAATACGGATGTATTGTAAGTTGTCATAAATTTGTGGGGTGTGGTCTAATGGTGATTAAAAATATGGTTTTATTGATTTTTAAAATTTATGGGTACAACTTTAAAACAGAAAATACGACTAACACACGTGTATATCGATATTGTGCATATAAGGAAATTTACGAAAAGCTAATTTCTATTTTAATAAGTTTTTAATGTATGTACATTTATAGAATAGGATATATTGATGTAAAGATGTTGAAAAGTTGTACTTTATAAGTCATAAGGTTTTTATTCTTTCAAGATTTTTTCATGATTGTTGAACTTCCTTTTGATTGGTCAATTGGGGTACTTCTTTTGCGTGGTGTATAATTCTTGCCCTGCTCTTTTGTTCTATCTTTCATCTTCTTGTTTCTTCTTTCTTTTTTTTCTAAATTCTTTTCCCTTCTGTGCTTGTGTTTTAATATCCTGCAAACAATAATGGCTAGCACTGATAGCACGGCCACTTCTGGAAAGGTATTTGTACCACCAATCTAGAGACCTAATGAGTCGAAATCACAGGAACAGAATGTTGCAAGCTTCCGTTTGTATGTCACAAATATGACAAAGCACATGAATAGTCATTTGGAATTTTTGCAACAAGGAATTTCGAGAGTAGAGAATAAAAAAGAAAAAGGAGAAACAAGAAACAAAAGAAAACGAGAAGTTGAGAGGGATGGTTGTGGAGAATGGCCAGTTATTATTGTTGAATCAGATAGTGATGAAGCTGAAATCAAAACTAAGGAAGATGGTGAAACAAAATAGGATGGAGAGGAAACTAAGGGAGAAGATGAGACAGAGGAAGATGACGAGAAGGAAGGAGGTGAGCCAGAAGAGGAAGGAGATGAATCTGAAGAAGAAGATGAGACCGAGGAAGATGATGAGAATGATGAAGATGTTGAAATTGATGTGAATTTTGATTCTGAAATTGAGACTGGGGAAGAAGCGGCTGTAGAGTCAGATGCATCATTTGAATCAGGGAGCGATGACTATAACAATGATGATGATGATAGTGGTTCGTATTCTGATTTTGGGAACAGTCATGAAGCAAATCATGAAACAAGCGAAGATTCTGCTATGTTTGCTATGAGAATTTCTGACTGAAAATCTGTTGTGGAAAATTAAGTGTAAGAGGTGCATATTGTTTATTTGGCTGAACTCTAGAAGTGTTAGCATGAATTTAAAGTCTCTTAGGGGTTTTTTAGGGTATTAGGTTATGGTAGAAATTATGTAATTATGAATCTCCTCTAAATGTAATCAGTAAGGGAGATAGTAGGTTATAATTATCTAAAATAAGGAAGTATGGTCTATAAAGAAAAATTGATCTTATTTCTATATTTTCTTTTGGATTGTTGTTTATGATTCATAATGCTTATGAGCTTTTCCAAAGATTTACTTGGTTGTTGTTACTAATCAGGTTATATTGCTTTAGCTAGGTCTATATAAGTGTGCTAAAGAGGAATAGATTATTACGTTCGATGCTAAATTGACGCATTAATGTGTCTAACTTTTGAAAGAATGTAAAAGGAAGATAAAGCACAAGTGAAGTACTTAACCATAATAGTAGATCACATTAGCTAGATATCATAAGTACAAAGCTACTTATTACAATACCAGGAATATAAAGTTAAGTTCCCTTGATATCCTAAATACATAGTGCTCAACAAACTATAGCCAAGCAATTAGACAGCAAAAGACTATTCTTAGAAGTAGTGGTACATAGTGACAAGCATTTTACGATACCTGTTCCTATATAAAACCATAATGCCTGATTGGTTTTGTAGCTAAATCTAAGCAATCAGATAGCAAAAGGTAGGCTAATTACATTACAATTGGTGTTGTTTAGGAACAGGTATTTCTATAAAACATGTTCCTTTCCAAGACCACGGCCTTTAAAAGCCTTAAGCATAACCGATATTGTCCTTATATATGTAGTGTTATTGTGGGACAAGTAATCTGAAGATACTTGTCTTTTATAACAGCCACATGATACAAAACATTTACTTACAATCCATAGCTTTAATAAGTATGTACATAGCAAAAGATTTAATAGGTGAAGTTGTTACGCAACTGATCTGTTATAAGTCTTCTTTTTCTTTCTCAAAGGTCATCAGAGTCATCATCCTGAAACACGAGTGCTCGCCGTTTACTTTCCTTCTCCTGCTTAATAGCTTGCTTTGTTTCAGCAGAAACAGTGTCTGTATCAAAGGCAACACTCTTGCCTTTAAGTGTTGCATGATAAGCTGGATCTTTTTTCTTTTCTTTCATGACATTTGTGGCCTTGATTGTTGACTCTACTTCATGTTCAATAACATCCTTCTCTGGTGTAGCAGTTTCAGATTCATCATTAGCATCGAGTCTTTTTCTTTTTGATCCAGAATCTCCTGTGTTTGATTGAGCTGCTTTCTATGCTGAAACTATTGATTCTGCCAATAAGTAAGCATCCTCCTCTTCTTGGCTGAAGATTGATAAGTCATAAGCTTCAACTGTTTTCTTTTTTATAGTCTTACTGAGGCTCTGGCTATCTTTTGCTGCACATGCATTGCCCTCTTTAGTCTTAGCATCTTCTGTTTCAGCTGTTGCTTCTGCATTCTTGGCACTAGACCCTGCAGCAACATTTGTAGAACTGCATCCTGCAACACCAGCTGTGCTGGTGTCTTCCATCTCCACACCTTTTATACCCCATTGTAGCACCTTGTTCTGTTCAAGAGCAGTTGTAGGGCCAATCTTAAGTAAGAATTATGTATTTCGTAGCATATTGGCTATCTGGCCAAAATTAGTGGTATCATCCTAAAGCATAGATAGATTGTGGGTTAGTTTTTAAAGCAAGAATCCAAGGGAATCAAAGAACTATGATAGATGTTTAACATCAAATGTGAACTGTGGACTATTTACTATTGCCTTCATGTGATAAATATCTGCAGCTGACATGCCAAGCAGCGGAACAGAGTTCTCAGTAAATGCAGTAAGTTGTAGTGCTCCAGTTCCATCTAAAGAAGTAAAAGTAATAGTTGCTCTGCATAATTTGAACAATTAGTGTGAGTTTTCAATCCCTATCAGTGATACATTTTTTTTTTTTTTTTTTTGCTATCTAATGTAATCCGTAAGTGTTTTTTTTTACCGGTAAGTAGCGGATACTTCATTTCTCTCACAAGCTATGCAACTATAGACTGCTCCAAGAGGTAGCTGTGTTCGCTTTCCACAATAAGAACACCCTATGTATGTTCTTAGCCTGTCATACTAAATATCAGATGCTGTAACTCTGAGCCAATAAACCTCCTGTGGAAGCGTATTCGCTGCCTGCATTGCCAATATAAATATTAGCATAATCTTGGTGTTTGGTATGTTAACTTTAAAATCATATCAGCAAGAACTATCCTATTGCTATTAATAGAAGACAAAGAGGACTCTACAATAGCTGTATAGAAATATTGTATCATATAAGTCTACCTTTTTGGTTTTGATATGGGCTATTGTTGTAACACCCTAGAAATCCCTTTCTTTTAAAACACCTGTTTTGCCCTGTTTAAAACTTTAAATAGGAAAATCTAAGATATTACCGCCACTATGAAAATGGCTAAGGCAACTATCAAAGACACACAGTGGAAGACTCTCCTTTAAAATATTTTAAAACGACTCAACTTAAAACGTCAACTCACGAAAGTAAAGTCAAACCAAAGTAAAACAAAGTCAAACCTACAACTTGGAACCATTGTAGCCCCTTAACAAACCAATCCAATTTAAAACCTTCATGTTAGTCTCGCAATAGAAATATCATAATATAAATAAAAGCAATAACACATCATAAACTTATGGAAACTAGCATGATTCGCTCTTCACTCAAGCCCATCATGAATATGCTTCATCACCTGAAAAGCTTCTCTCTACTTGTTTCCGCTACTCTCCATTAAAAATGGGTCATCATAGGGCCAAGGTAAAGACAAGGCCAACAAACACCCAAACACACAATCAGCAAAGCTGAGTACATAAGCGTATTTAAACACACTAACATGCATTTACCTATCAACACACAACTTACCTTATTGCACCTGTTTTTCAAGCACCCAACATTCAACAAAACTTCCCAATTAAGTAACTAAATAATTTATTTAGTTTTCATTATGCATCGAACGGGTTTCCCCCCTAACCTGCCCCAATAAAGGGGTACTAACACGGGAGCTAACCGTGCCAGTATAAAAGAACTACTCGTAAGTGGTAGAATTCCTGCGCATAATAATAAAAGGAATGTACAGCGTCCTGTACTCCAGTAGAAGTTATGGTTAAATATAAAACCCCATAACTCCCCCCCCCATATGTTCATACTCAAGGTATATACGTTCCAAGAGTTTTGGTACGTAATCTCTTTCACTTTACGTTCTTTACAATTTTTTATACTTGGTGATGACTCTCAAATCATAACAACATCAAACATCATGATTATTCAAACAATTAAACACTTTAATTTAATTCTTGAATAATTAGTGACCACTAATATTTAATGTTGAACCCTTTTTAAATCTACCTCGGTGTCAAAGACACCTTAGACGCTTAATGCGCCAAAAATCCTATCCCTCGGTGTTAAAAACACCTTAAGTGCACTAAGGCACCAATATACAACTTATTCCTCGTGTACATAGACACTTACATAGCTCCTTTCTCATACTTATAGCATCAATAAAAATTATATGAACCATGATAAAATTCTCTTTATATATTCCAATCCAAATTAAACATTCAATTTAATTAAACATGCTTTCTATCATGCCACAAATAAAAGTGTGGTTCATATTCAACATTCCAAACTATTATTTTCCAACCATTAATCCATCACAAATAAATCATGCTTCATAATTCAATCACCAATAACAACCAAATCACAATTGCCTTTCCAAATCTAGTATGATACTGCTTGTATTCAATTAATCACATCTAGCATGCTACTACATCATCAAAAATATGCCAAGTACTCGAACGTACCTTAAATACGATCTTAATATCGCCACGACTAATAGAAATCACTCACTTCGAAGTCTCCTACAATTTAAAATAATAAAAGAGTATTAAAATCCCCTCTACACAAATTTCCAGCAATATATACTATTATTAAACCCCTCATAATTTAATTAAAATAAGCTGAAATTATATTTAAAACATCATACTTTAATCCCAATTAATGGGTAATTAAAATTCCTTAAAGAAACTTGATTTTTAATGTATTACCAAAAATTCCAGCAATATATTTATATAAAAACTTGTTGTAATTAAGCTTTAAAACACTTAAATCAAAGGTTTAAACCACCCTAAATCATAATCCTTCAATAATTAATAATTTGTGAATCTAGGGTTTCAAAATTTGGGCTTTTTAATTAGAATTAAAATCTGAAAATTAATTACATACTACTTATAATCAAACGTCATAATATCAATCACAAAACCTATATTTAATAATTAGATCTAAGATTTAACAAAAATTAAAAAAAACAAAGATTAATTAAATTTTTTTTTCGGAAAAAGGAGCAACCGACAGCAGGCTGGCCACCACTGCCGGCTGTCGCCGGCTGCTGGTGGTAGCCGCCGCTGCCGGCTGGTGCTGTTGGTGGCCGATGGCCCACCGGTGGTGGTGATGGTCAGCGGTGGTGAACCGAAAACAAGGGGAAGGGGAAAAACAAAGAAGGAAAAAGGAGAAAAAATAAAAGAGAAGAGAGAGAAAGTTTACCTTGGGTTTTCTCCACTCTAGGCAAAGTTTAATTTGCTCCAAGTGTTGAATATTTATACCCCTTTCTCTAGAAACCCTTCTTACCTAAACTTTCCCTTTTTTACTTTTTCCTAATCCCTTTCCTAATAAAACTTTACTAAAATAAAACTTTCCTAAGTTAAACTCCAACTTAAATAAAATAATTAATTAAACAAACTTTCCTTTTATAAAATATTTCCAAACTTATTTAAAATAAATAATTAAAATACCATAAATAAAACATTTCAAATTATTTAAATACTTCACAAAATACTTATTTTAAATAAAATACGTATAAAAATACATGGTATTACAATTGTTGTCAAAATTCTTTCTGCAGGTGGATTCTAAGCAGTCGTAACTCTATTCTGATGTTTAATTAGAACATTTTGATGCTTTCTTTCCCTGTCATTGACAAATATAATCTACATTAGTTTGAAAGAATTTAACATATCTGTTATTAACTCATCCAAGAAGTAGATGTTAATTAACATACTATTCAGTCAAGGCAGTTGCTTTTTCACCTTCAGGGGATTCAATTATTACAGTATACATGGATGATTCAAGTTGAAAGCCTGTGATTTAAGAAAGATAAAAGTTGTTATTATATGGTTGATAATCAATGAAAAAGGTGAGGCCAAGTATATATTTATTAGCTTGTTCTGTGGGCTACCTTTGCGAGTGATAGGACATAGAGATGTGATGCCAATCACTTTGAAATTTTCATTGTCAGAAACAAGAGTTTCGCACTGTTTTCCAGATAAGTCATTCCAGATACACACCTTTACTGGTGAATCAGTGCTGAAAGTAGTTGCATGAAGTCAGAATGGAATCATTGTAGTTATGGTAATACTGTAATTAAAGTGAGTTTATTTAAGGCATATATGCAAGTACCTATGATCTATCACCATCAAGTCGCGAACAGAAGATTCCTTGTTCAGGACAATCTTTCTTGGTTCGTCTGCAACATAGAGCACAATAACAAGGATATCTAGAAAAGAAGAGAATGTGTTAGTAAATTGCAGGAAATGGACTGGATATCTTAAATTAGAAGCTTAGAATAGTAGTTTATAAGTATCTTTTCTACCATGTCGAACATCATTAGTAGAGACTCTTGGCACAAAAGCAAGAGACTGATATCTAGGAAATACTTGTTCTCCTTCAGGATCTAAAGACTGGATGAGAGTTCTGCTCCCTACTGTCATCTAAAATGGCAGATCTGATTCTTTATCCCTATACTATGCATATAATGGCCTTATTAAGGCATTAGCAATGTCATAGTTGCCTCTAAACAAGATGACATCTTTATATTCATCAATCTGATCACCAAATAATGTCATCTTCATACGATTTTTCTGGAAAAAGAGCAAAAGAATACTTATTATATGATTATGTATAATGATTTGTTATAAGTTAGGTGTGTGCTTATAAATGGCATGTATAAACTATACCTTGTCATCTTGTAAGATAATATACCGGTACAGTATTTTCTTCTCAGACTCTTGCTTTCTACCTTTTTCTACAATGTTTACCTTAACCTTGTATGATTTACTCGATGTATCGAGTTCATCAAGAAATTTTCGTTGTGGTGCCATAACAGGATTTTCTATCCAAAACAATAAGAAGATTAAATAAGCTTAGGTTTCACATATACATTATGATAAATTTTTAGTTGATATATCAGGAAAAAAATTATGTATATATATGTATGTATACATGTTTACTTTTAAAAATAAGTCATTAACTAAATATTTTTCTTTTTTAGTACTGATTTCATAGAAGATTGATATTATATATACTCTAATGCCTAAAAATAAGTGTAGATATATGGCTGCCGTATTTTTGGTTTTAATTATTTGTTGTTGATAGATTTAGCAAAAATACAAAATTTAAGCTATTTTCATATGATATAATCATAACTGTATAACATGCTTTGTTTGATGACCATGACAAGTGCAATTGGACAAAAAGATAGTTCAAGAATATTAAATAGGGAAGATGTAAATTCATTCTAAAGGTCTATAATATTGAGTAATTCTTACATTATGTAAACATATTGATCTAATAGTTACTAAATAGGGTATATATTAGTGAACATAAAGTGTTAAGATCAAGTAGAATACCACTCATATCTCATATGAACTAACAAGGCTAACAATTATTTAATTCTAAGCATCAAGAGGCATTTATGCATGACATAAGTAACTTGTATAAAGACAAATAATGACTTTTTTGGTTACATAATAGCTAGAGTGTTTAGAATATTAAATGCTAGCATATATACAATCTATAGATGGATTTTGATCTAGCAATAACTTCGGCTAAAACTAACTTGAACTGTGAAAAAGCTAACAAATTGAAGTAGTGTATAGGCTGATCATACCTGCCAAGGAGCAGAGGGTTTAATGCTAATGTTTGAGAATATTACTTTCTTTTTATGTGTGCGTCTTTTTCCTGCCCTTTCCTTTACTTTGCCTTTTGTGATGTACTGCTTAGACTATGAATTTTATGAGGAACAATGAGGCCTAGTGCTTTTATAGTACACATGACCTAAAAAGAAAATCAAAGAAAGAAGCAAGAATTCAAACTTACCGTTTCCTTCAACAGTGTTCTGTTGCATTTCTTTGCATAAATCAGCAAACCTTACTCCTAAAATAAGTAATTCTATATTTTATAGATACATAGCATGTACTTCAATAGTATTTAAATATAGATTTGCATATCTATTTCCATATCTTTTAGCTTGCATATTTATTTTTGTATCTTTTAGCTTGCATATTTATTTTTATATCTTTTAGCTTATACAAACTAAAATGTTATGCTTTGTAAGTTTTTTGTTTCTACCCTTATTAATTTTATTTGGAATAATATTTTTTACCTTTTAAGGATATCAATTCTACTGTTCCTCTCACATGCATTCCATATACCAACAGACCATATTACTTCTGTATGTGTCTTCAGTTTTTTTTGCTTTTCATCTTTTTCCCTCAAATTCTTCCTTTGCACTAATTTTCTTTTAAGTTAGTAATAGATAATCAAAAGTACAATTTTATTTTTTTTCTTAAAAAAGTACAAAGTTTCATTTTCTTGGTTTACTAGATTTGTTGCTTGCTTGTGTCCTTTTTGCTTTGTTTTTGTTGGAACTGTTGTTGCATTGAGATAATCTGTTAAATTGTATTGGTTTGTGATATGTGGGTGATTATTAGGTGATAATGATACCGATTAAATCTTTAGTGTCAAAATAACAGGAGCAACGCATCAAGGGTGCTATAAAATACATATACGTGCATATGCATATAATTCAAAGGGACAATAACTTGTTTGTTCATTGTATATATAAATAATCAACTAATTAGAGATATTGTTTGGTTGATAGTTTTACATATAGATATTAGACAAAACCAAAAGTATAATTGTAGACACCCAAATGTGTCTCCCCAAAACCAAACCCAATGATGAATATCTTTCACGTCATTTGATTATCGAACAAAGTGAAAGTGTGAAAAGTCTAGTGATAAGGATGTTTTTATTAAAATATCTCTTCTTTCTGTTTTTGAAAATATTTCTTTTCTCACCCTGTTTTATGAAAACGTGCATTCCAGTTTAGTTTGGTCCATGATAAGAGTCCAATAATGGTGTATTTGGATGGGGCTTGAAAATAACTTTCCAACGATATATTATAAACCCAATTCCGATAAATAATGAGGAAGTTATGGCCAAAATACTAAACTGGGCTCAAACCGGATTTTACCTACGGCCCAATGATCATGTGGAGGGTCCAAAGGTTTAATCCTATTCCTAAACTAGTTAGGATTAATTAGAAGCTTCCATAAGTTTCTAAAAGATCTTAATTATCCTTTTTGAAAAGATAAAATCAAGGAATTTGAAATTGAATAAAAACTTTCCTTTTTTAAAACTTTCTTTTTTTAAGTCCTAATTCTATTCGAATTTAAAGATGTTCAAAGACGGTCAGATATTACTTTAGTGCCTCATAATTTTTATCCAAGTCTTATATGGTTGGATAGATCTTGAAATTATCTTTCCAATGATATATTATAATATTAAATCCGAGCTATAACAAAAAAGATATGAAAGGAATACGAAACTCTATTCAAAACTGACACCATCCCACTATTTCGGCCATATCTTTTTATCTACAAAAGATTTTTACCGGATTCTAATTGGTTTGGAAAGTATACTTCAAGAGCTTTCCAACGACATATTATATGACTTATTTGGACTTCTGGATCAAAAGTTATGATAAAAACAAAATTCGCAAAAACTGCTGACCGACGAGTTTTATTTCTATTCGAATTCGGATTCTTTTCTTATTCTTCGACTCTCTTTTTTCCTATAAATAGAGGTCATATCTCCCCTTTTTTCAATCATCTACAATCTACAGTCTACAATCATCTACAACTGTTGGGGTTTGGTGAGTCCGACTCACCGCGGAAATAAACCCAAAACCAAGACCGCACTCGCAATAAATAAAACCATAAACACAATTAAATTAATCATAAGATTAAGATAAGCTAATTACCCTTGACGCGTGCTTCGCTCCAAATGAGCTCTTACTTGAAAGCTTCAAGTCCCGCTCGCACGGAGACCTCCAACGAAGTCCACCCGCACCAACAAAACCGACTAGGTCTAATGTCTTGGAGTTAGCAAGACCCGACCAACAAAACCCGAGTAATAATATTGAGTTCAAAGGTTTTCACTAATTGTGATGCCTTTTCCAACTCTTACCCAAGCCACTTTCCCAATGCCCATACTTGGGTATTTATAGGAAATGATGGGAGTATCATTTGCTCTCCCATCAATGTGGGATAGTATGATTTTTCCATTTTATTTTAAAGCTAAAATAAAATTAATAATCAAGCTAGTAATAAATCAACAAGTGGCAAGCTCATGTGAGTGGTTAGGTGAGGACCATTTGGAGAAGGGGGGGGACCAAACTTGCTCCCCACTCCCTCTCCCATAACCGGCCAACTCACTCCCACACACTCAAGGACCACAAGCCACATGGCATCCACCCTTGGGCACCAAGGCAGCCAAGGTGGGCTGCCATGTGCTGCTGTCCGTGGCACCCACGCCCAGCAAGCCCAGCACTTGCATGCGGGCTGCTGCTGCTGCTGGCCAGCACGCCCAGCATGCTTGTGCGGGCTGCTGCTGCTGGCCTTGTGCCTCGGCCAGCGCTGCTAGGCAGCAAGCAATGGCCTAGCCATGCTGCTGCTAGCTGTTGCGGGCTGGCGCGCCTAGCGTGATAGCTCCAGCAGCTTGTTGCGGCATGGCTTGCTAGCCATTGCGCGCACAAGCCTAGCATGCTAGCACGCACTAGGCAGCGCCTAGCCTTGCGATGCTAGCATGGGTGCGCTAGCACGCACCAGCCAGCCTAGGCTCGGCTTGGTGCGCATGCTAGCCACCATGCTAGGCCATACGCCCTTAGCACTCGGTTTGCTAGGGCATTCCGATGCTAGGGGTATTTTGGTCTTTTGTTGATTTATTACTATTTCTCGTCTCGTCTTTCACTATTTTTCGACTCGACTTCCGACGCTCGGTTTCGACGCTCTAAGCTCGAATTTCCGACGTCTAAATAAATATTACTCGGTTGACTCATTAATTCCTTCCGAATTAATTCGTCGATTCGGTTTGTTGAATGCTTGGGTGTGACCCGAAGGGTTCAGTCAAGATTAAGCTGTAACATTAATTATCCATTAATATTACTGATCGGAAGCGGCCTCCACCCAGGCATTCCGATCACTTGACCTTACTGAATATATTAGCTTTCTAATAATTCTGAACCCGCTAACGGAATAGTACACTTGTTCGAAGGACACCATTCCTTTCAATCTCCCACTTGTCCTTCCGGACAAGTGCTCATTTTGTGTACAGCCCTTTCCTATGTCGCTTAATGTCTCTTCATGAACTATAAGGTAAGATTTAATTTTTTTGTCATCCTTATTACGTCCAGAAGTGTTTCCCGATTCCGAGTCCGACTGTCAATAAACAGATGATTTCTAAAATCCATCCGAGCACGGCCATGCATTTTACAGTCTCGCTCTACGAGAGGCCTTGAATACAACAAAGACATCTTCCCTATTTTACTAGGGGGACATTCCCAGTCTTGTAATGTAGCTCCTCTTACTGAGAGGACCTAGCCGCCCGAGTGTTGCCGTTATAATCCCCTATTACGGCAGACGTTTGACAACATCAAAGCGAACTAGTACTCAAACAAGAGAACTCCCACTACTCATGGTCGAGGAAATAGGTTCCGATAGCCATAATGAGAAGTATACTTATGACAAATTTTTTTAATTTCTTAAAGTATTCTCATAGGTCGTTCCAGTATGGTTCTAAACCAATACCTGTGCAAATGATTTATGACAATCATGTCCTCGTAGCACATGAAACGGTGCTATAAATCAGACTACACACTAATCTCAATTGGTCATTAATCGTCCATCGTTTAAATGACCTTGATTAGGGATAATTTTCGATCATAATATTCAATGTTCACTTAATAGGTGTTTCCTTACCAAGACTAGTCTTGATACCCTATTTTGAATATTCTCAGAATCGAATGGACTCATTATTTAATCCTAAACCACAATTAAATAGCATAACGGAGTAATAAAATGTTGCATGAAATTTTATATTACTCCAAAATATGAATGGTTTTCCTTAGTGTCTTACATTAACTTTTCTCAAAATCAACTAAAACACTAAACAAGGAAATCAAAGCCAGTCTCCAACATGCTTGATTCCCATTGCCTCAACGTGCTTGTTGTGCTTCACTTGAGGCAAAGGTTTAGTAAGTGGATCGGCTACATTGTCATCCGTTCCAACTTTGCAAATTCTGATTTCACCCTCTGATTTCCATTCTCGAATCATGTGAAATCGCCGCTTGACATGTTTGACCTTCTGATGTTCTCTAGGCTCTCTGGCCTGAGCAATAGCTCCATTGTTGTCACAATAGAGGGCTATTGGACCCTTTATAGAGGGTACAACATCAAGTTCGCCAACGAACTTACGAATCCAAACAACCTCCTTAGCTGCTTCAGCAGCTGCCAAGTATTCGGCTTCAGTTGTAGAATCTGCAGTTGTACTCTGCTTTGCGCTCTTCCAACTAAACGCCCCTCCATTTAGACAGAACACATATCCAGATTGCGATTTGAAATCGTCTCTGTCTGTCTGGAAGCTTGCGTCGGTATAACCTTCCACAACTAAATCCTTTGAGCCACCATACACCAGGAATTTATCCTTGTTCCTTTTCAGGTACTTTAGGATATTTTTGGCCGCAGTCCAATGCGCCTCTCCTGGGTCTGATTGGTAACGGCTCGTAGCACTCAAGGCATACGACACATCTGGCCTAGTACATATCATGGCATACATGATAGATCCAATAAGCGAAGCATATGGAATCTGATTCATTCTTACCCGCTCATCAGGTGTCTGTGGACACTGCTTCTTGCTTAGGGTTATGCCATGTGACATTGGCAGGTGACCTCTTTTGGCCTCCTCCATGCCAAATCGAGCAAGTACCTTATCAATATAAGTACTTTGACTCAATCCAATCATCCTTTTCGATCTATCCCTATAGATCTTGATGCCTAGTATGTACTGAGCCTCTCCCAAGTCTTTCATTGAGAAGCACTTTCCAAGCCAGGCCTTTACAGACTCTAACAACGGAATGCTGTTTCCAATGAGCAATATGTCATCGACATATAAGACTAGGAAGGCGATGTCACTCCCACTGACCTTCTTGTAAACACAAGATTCATCTGCATTTTTGATAAAACCAAACTTACTGATGGCTTCATCGAAACGCAGATTCCAACTTCTGCTTGCTTGCTTTAATCCATAAATGGACTTCTTAAGCTTACAAACTTTCCTAGCATTGTTTTGGTCGACAAAACCTTCAGGCTGTGTCATATACACAGTTTCTTCCAAATAACCATTAAGGAAGGCGGTTTTGACGTCCATCTGCCATATTTCATAATCGTAATATGCAGCAATCGCTAGGAGGATCCGAACGGATTTAAGCATTGCAACTGGTGAAAAGGTTTCATCGTAATCAATACCATGAACTTGTCTGTAACCTTTTGCCACCAATCTAGCTTTGTAAATGAATACATTTCCATCTTTGTCGGTTTTCAACTTGAAAATCCACTTACATCCGATCGGTATATAACCTTCGGGTAAGTCAACCAAGTCCCAGACTTGATTTTCAAACATGGAATCCATTTCAGATCTCATGGCCTCTTGCCATTTAGCAGAGTCGGTGCTTGCCATCGCTTGCTTGTAGGTTGCCGGTTCATCTCCATCCATAATTAGGATGTCCTGATTCTCGGTTAATACTAAACCAAGATATCTATCAGGTTGAGATCTCGGCCTCAGAGACCTACGTAGGGTAATGGATTGAGCATTTGCATTGTCGGTTCGACTTTGCACATTTTGATCATTTTGACCTGCGTCAACAGATGCTGTTTGAGCACTTTGACTGTCATTATGATTTTGTTGCTCATCCTCACGAACTTCGTCGAGTTCGATTTTCCTCCCACTTGTCATTTTGGAAAGATGTTCCTTCTCCAAAAAGACACCATCGCGAGCAACAAACACTTTGTTCTCCGATTTGTTGTAGAAGTAATACCCTTTGGTTTCTTTTGGGTAGCCCACAAAGTAAACCTTGTCAGATTTGGGATGAAGTTTGTCAGAGATCAATTTCTTGACATATGCTTCGCATCCCCATATCTTTAGAAAAGATAACCTAGGAGGTTTCTTCGTCCATAATTCATATGGAGTCTTTTCTACAGCTTTTGATGGAGCACGGTTCAGTGTTAGTGCCGCAGTTAGAAGTGCGTGTCCCCAGAAAGAGATAGGAAGATCACTAAGACCCATTGTTGATCGTACCATGTCTAACAAGGTCCGATTTCTCCTTTCGGATACTCCGTTCCATTGTGGAGTTCCTGGAGGTGTCAATTCTGAAAGTATACCCTTTTCTTTCAGATGGTCATCGAATTCTTGGCTCAAGTATTCACCACCTCGATCCGATCGAAGGGCTTTGATTTTCTTGCCAAGCTGATTTTCAACTTCACTCTGAAATTCTTTGAACTTTTCAAATGATTCAGATTTGTGCGACATGAGGTAGACATAGCCATATCTACTATAGTCGTCTGTGAAAGTGATGAAATATCGATGTCCATTTCTTGTGGTTGAGCTCATTGGTCCACATACATCGGTATGTATAAGACCCAATAAGTCACTTGCCCTTTCTCCCAACTTGGAGAATGGCTGTTTAATCATCTTGCCTAATAGACATCCTTCGCAATTTTCAAACGATTCTAAACCGAAAGAGTCAAGAACACCTTCTTGTAGAAGTCTCTTGATGCGTTTGATGTTAATGTGGCCAAGACGACAATGCCACAAGTAAGTCTGATTTGACTCCATGGTCTTAGCTCTTTTGGTATCATTATAAATAATTTGTCCAAAGACACAAACGTGTCATTCCATAAATATAAACAAGATGATATGTCTTGTGATCAAGTTTACAATGACGTCCAACGCCACAAGATCAAAATATGGTAGATAAAACTAAACAAGTTTTAAATCTAGACAAAATATGAGATTACAAGCTTTCTTTGAAAGATTATCTTCTTCTTCCACTTGTACTCATATCCACTTGAAAAGCACCGCTCACTTTGTTCCTGAAATAGGAGCATATAGTGAGCCAATTTTCCGGTATCTAATACCTCATAAATTGCTTATGTTCAAGTGTAAAGATGATACCTGAGATCGAGGTTACTTTTCCTTTCGCCTCATCTGCTAGATACATGCTACATTCTCTTTTGTAGTGTCCGGGTCTACTACAATAGAAGCAGCGCATCTTAGCTTTGTTCTTGAACTCCTTTTTCTTTGGTCTCAGGGCAACCTTAGCCTTCTTGCAAGAATGGGTTTTCTGGAGCTCTTGAACAACTTCCATCAAGGAAAGTTTGTTCCGCTTGGCCGTAAGTCGCATCTTTAATGCAACATACCCCGAGTGGAGTGAGCTTAGTAGCATGAGAGCTGCTTGCTCATCTTCCACTGGTTTGCCAATTAGCTCCAGATGGGTGAATAGCCTTGTCATGTTGAGCACATGAGCTTGAAGTGGCATCCCGGGTCTAAGTCTTGCATTATAGACCTTAGCCCATACTTCTTGTCTCTCTTTGATGAGACATCCATCTTGCGGTGGCTTGATCCTCATGTTCGAGAGTGACCTAGTCACATCTTCCACAAGTCCATCATAGTTGCCTCTGGTACTCTTGGTGACTCTCAAATTGACTACGTCTTCTAGAGCTTTGAGCATCATGTCCGGAAAATAGTTGGAGAACTTCCCCTTCCATTGTACCGGGATGGAGTTTGCCATGAGTCTGGAAACTCTTTTGCAATCCTCACTCCATTCCTCATGTGCCTCATCACTCATAATCCCCTTTGAGTAGAAACTCGGGATTTGAGTGTCCAGAATGTGCTCTAGGTAGCAATTTCGGAGGGTCTTTCGGAGTTCCTCTTCCCATTCCTTAAAGTTTACCAAGTTCAGAGAAATTGGCAACTTTTTGGGCAATTCCGGGAGCATAAGGTCGTTGTTATTAGTTGAAGACATGATTCTACAATTGAAAGAATTTTGAAATGAAAAACCATTCATTATACTTAAATAAGATTGAAATCATGCATTTTAATCAAACTTATTTAATACGTCTTATTCACACATTAAAGATTGTCCCCAATTTTGGTGAGAATAAGTCGATTCCAAGATCCAAAGAAACAAAGAGTGGTTAAGCATGCTTTGGCTTGTCTTAACACTCAATCTCCTAAGGTAAGCAACGCTTTGCTAATGGCTCTAAGCCACTCTTGGTTGAATAAATCGTCGCATCCCATGCTCTCTAAACAATTTATTCACTTTGCCACGACATGTTAGGACTCCATCACTCATATCGTTGAGTATAACCAAAACCACTTGCATACCTAGTATGCCTTACGTTCCTTGGAGAAGTAGTGATGCCTCGCTTTGGCGTAGCCCACCACTACCCTCGTTTGGTTGGTAAGTGTGTTTTGGAATGGCAAGATTTACTCAATTTTAAGGGACCTAGGGTTTCTATGTTGGTTGATTTAAGTGAACTCAATTAATCATCTCAACATTCGAAATCCTAACCATGCATCTAACATATAATTCATATATATATAAACATAAATATATATCGAAAACATAAATAGAGATGCATTTGGCAACTAGCATGACCCCTTGAGATCTTCAAGTCTTCAAAAGGTCTTCTTTTGCAACTTCATGGCTTCGTCTTCTAAGAACCCCGTCTTCAAGACTTGACCAAATAATATAATTGCTAGTGTCTACGATTAGGACTAATCTAAATATTAAGGTACAAAAATACTCAACGGTTCGCAGACCGTATTTAGATTTACAAAAATACATCACGGATCACAGTCCGTATTTTCTATCCTAATCGGGCCCCACTAGTTGCCATTTCATAAAACCTGTGAGAGAATTTTACATTCCATTCATCCATTCACTATCTGTGAATGGCCCATGCATTTTACAACGATCAAACAAGTAACAATGCATAAAACCGCGCGAGAACTAGCAATTAATCTAGGTGGTTAATTCAATTAACACGCCTAATTAAACTAGTCCAAGTTGTTTTAACCGGTTATGGTAATGACTAAGAGACGCTCCCACTAAATTCCGCATCCAATCTTAACTAATCCAATTAATTAAGTCGGAGAACCCAAATATTTGTCATAATTAATTTTGCAAATGTCGCTCAAAAACCCGAGGCCTAGCCTCCAAAATTTTAATTAAATAAACAAAATAATTAAAATAATTAAAACGACAATCTAAGCAAAATTACGTATTCCATAATGTCTAAGTGCCTAGCACTAAGACTTGGAACCCAAAATTACCCTTATTTACATATTAAGCAATGCTAAAATTAACTTTAAAATAGCATCACCTTAATGACCCGGGGTTATTGTGCCAATTATGGGATCGTACGTACCGTACAACAAGCACGTAACATACTCATTCGCACTCCCCAAACACCAAGCATGCCCATGGGCTGCTTGTGCTCGCCCACGCCACGCCCAGCCAAGCCAAGCGTAGCAGCACGCACAGCGCGCACAGCACCATGCTGCTGCTGCGCCATGCTGCTGCTTGCTGCTGGCTGGCGCTCTATGTGGCTGGCAGCGAGCAGCAGCCCACGCCCTTCCTCGCACACACAGACGCACAGCACCACGCACCTAAGAACGAAGCACCCAGCAGCCTCGGCAGCCACATATGGGTTGCGTGAGCAGCCCAGCTGGCCGAGAGCTAGCTCGGGGCTCTTAGGCCTCGTGTTGCGTGCTAATGCTTCGAAAATTATCGAATTTTGTGTGTGACATTATAGATCAATTCTAAATTAATTTTAGAATCAATTTTGAGGAAAAATGAAAAATAACAAGTCCAACTTAAATAATTCATCCAAAGCAATTAACCAAATTTATTACCAAGAATCATTCTTTAATAAAATTGGTTTAACTTGGTGTAACAAAATAAATTAGGGCATTTCTCACTATTAATTTAATCACTTTAAATTAATCTTGAGATTTTGACAAAATAAAAGGGAGTTGGAAAAATGAACATAAGTTCAATAAAGACTCCAACTTTAATACTTGTGACTTCATGAAAAAATATATCTTCCAATATGAAGATAAACCAATTTCTATCACAAGTTTTAAACTTTATGATTCCAATCAACTAAAAATGATTAAATCAACAAAGTTTAACCAAAATTCATGGAATTTAGTAACTCAAAGTTTCAATCACTTATCATAAATAAAGATTGAATCTTTAATACTTGGAAGCATCAAAGAACAACTATTTCACACTCAATGCAATTAATTTGCAATTATGTGAAAAATAAAACCAAACTTTCAAGCACCAATTACTACCAAGTAATCATGCTTAAAGTGGTCTAAAATTGCATAAAAAATAAGGAAAGAACCATTTACATAACCACCATAAATATGCAATCAATTTTCAAGGTTAGAAAAGACTTAAAATTTTTCGTCAAAACGAAAAATCCCTCGAAAAATGCATTTCTGGTCGTTTTCTGGCTAAAAACCGAGCCCTAGGAGGGTAAAACCATTTCCAGAACACCTTTTCCACCCAAAATTCACTATTTTTGGGTCGAAATCTGAGTTCGGGGCTGAAGATAGCTCTAATACGAGGTAAAATTTGAAAAACGAGCTACTAATGTAATTAGCAACTTAAAACCAGAAAAAATAAGCCATAATGACACCTTGAAAATATTATGATTTTAAAAATAAACGAGCGAGGCTCCGATACCGCTGTTGGGGTTTGGTGAGTCCGACTCACCGCGGAAATAAACCCAAAACCAAGACCGCACTCGCAATAAATAAAACCATAAACACAATTAAATTAATCATAAGATTAAGATAAGCTAATTACCCTTGACGCGTGCTTCGCTCCAAATGAGCTCTTACTTGAAAGCTTCAAGTCCCGCTCGCACGGAGACCTCCAACGAAGTCCACCCGCACCAACAAAACCGACTAGGTCTAATGTCTTGGAGTTAGCAAGACCCGACCAACAAAACCCGAGTAATAATATTGAGTTCAAAGGTTTTCACTAATTGTGATGCCTTTTCCAACTCTTACCCAAGCCACTTTCCCAATGCCCATACTTGGGTATTTATAGGAAATGATGGGAGTATCATTTGCTCTCCCATCAATGTGGGATAGTATGATTTTTCCATTTTATTTTAAAGCTAAAATAAAATTAATAATCAAGCTAGTAATAAATCAACAAGTGGCAAGCTCATGTGAGTGGTTAGGTGAGGACCATTTGGAGAAGGGGGGGGACCAAACTTGCTCCCCACTCCCTCTCCCATAACCGGCCAACTCACTCCCACACACTCAAGGACCACAAGCCACATGGCATCCACCCTTGGGCACCAAGGCAGCCAAGGTGGGCTGCCATGTGCTGCTGTCCGTGGCACCCACGCCCAGCAAGCCCAGCAAGCCCAGCACTTGCATGCGGGCTGCTGCTGCTGCTGGCCAGCACGCCCAGCATGCTTGTGCGGGCTGCTGCTGCTGGCCTTGTGCCTCGGCCAGCGCTGCTAGGCAGCAAGCAATGGCCTAGCCATGCTGCTGCTAGCTGTTGCGGGCTGGCGCGCCTAGCGTGATAGCTCCAGCAGCTTGTTGCGGCATGGCTTGCTAGCCATTGCGCGCACAAGCCTAGCATGCTAGCACGCACTAGGCAGCGCCTAGCCTTGCGATGCTAGCATGGGTGCGCTAGCACGCACCAGCCAGCCTAGGCTCGGCTTGGTGCGCATGCTAGCCACCATGCTAGGCCATACGCCCTTAGCACTCGGTTTGCTAGGGCATTCCGATGCTAGGGGTATTTTGGTCTTTTGTTGATTTATTACTATTTCTCGTCTCGTCTTTCACTATTTTTCGACTCGACTTCCGACGCTCGGTTTCGACGCTCTAAGCTC
This sequence comes from Chenopodium album, assembly GCF_948465745.1. NCBI lineage: Eukaryota > Viridiplantae > Streptophyta > Magnoliopsida > Caryophyllales > Amaranthaceae > Chenopodium > Chenopodium album. Next base: position 20,460,852 of record NC_137847.1, read on the forward strand.
GAATTTCCGACGTCTAAATAAATATTACTCGGTTGACTCATTAATTCCTTCCGAATTAATTCGTCGATTCGGTTTGTTGAATGCTTGGGTGTGACCCGAAGGGTTCAGTCAAGATTAAGCTGTAACATTAATTATCCATTAATATTACTGATCGGAAGCGGCCTCCACCCAGGCATTCCGATCACTTGACCTTACTGAATATATTAGCTTTCTAATAATTCTGAACCCGCTAACGGAATAGTACACTTGTTCGAAGGACACCATTCCTTTCAACAACAATCATCTTTCTCTCTCTAAAGCTAGAAGTTTTCCTTCTCTCTATTTTTTTCTAAACCTTCCCTCTTACACAATTCCTCATACATTAGCACTAGACACACCTAGCCAAATTCGAAGTTGCCTTCGCCCTAGACGTGAAAGGTTATAATTTCTGAGGGTTTGGTCCCAAATCTCTATTTCAATTATTTAATTTAATTGTTTGATTTTATATTTTCCTTGAAGTTACTAACGCGTGCATTTTGTTATTAGAAAGAGGTACGAGGCATCAAAGTATGTAATCTTATTGCTCTATTCTTGTAGAAAGCATGTTTAAATTTGTTTGATTCCTAGTATCATGTTAGGATGTTATTATTGCTTTCTAGTATCATGTTTAGGGTGCCTTTTACTCTTTTCTAATATCATGTCAGTATCATGTTAGAGCTAAAGCTTTGATCTTTATTGTTTAGTGACATGCTAGGGTTTGTTATTAATCTTGTTAGTATCATGCCTAGGATCTTGCTATTAATATTATGCTTTAACATGATTATGATAATTATGATTATTATGATTGTTATCATGATTATGATTATTATTTTTATGATTATCATGTTGCTTGATGCTTATTTATTGTTATTGCTTTATCACGCCTTTTATGCAGGTTTAAAGGGAATTTGTAATTGTAATCACGCTTAATAAGATAATTAATAATCTTGTTTAGGGTTAATTTGATTATAATTCGAGTGATCGCCAATAATAGTTTTGCTTGTGCATTAATATTCAACCAACATAGATAAACAGGTTTAGGGTTAACCTATTGTTTGCATGTTAGTCAGAAAGCACACATGAATACGAGAAGAATGAAGTAGAGGCCTATTATTAGGGCAGGTTCAATCTCTTTTAGGTTGGATTTGTACCCTCATCCCCGAACCCCATTTGGTTCAAGACCTTTTGGAGTTGACGATCTCATGGATCGTTAAGGGGTGTAATCTTCACCTTGTGAACGGTTTACAAGTTCCTAAAACTTGTTGGCGACTCTTTTGCTCTATCTTCCTTCCCTTTGGACGCCACCATGCTTAAGTGTATGATCACAGTGGGGTTCAAGTTTGGGGTAATGCTTGAAATATTCCCTACAGTTTTTGGCGACTCCGCTGGGGAGGATTTCTATTTTAATACCTGAAATTTATTTCGGTAATGATTTAGAATGAGTGGATGAGACTCGAAAAGTTTTAAGTATTTCATGTGCGTAATTTTGATTAACATTATTGTCATATGCATAAAAAAAGGTCCTCATTGGATAGACCATCCGAAATGAGTCAAAAACATAGTATTTTTACACGTAGGAAACTTGAGAAATATCTTTCACAACTAGAATTGAAATAATACTGCGAAATCTGGAAAATTCTAAGAACGTAGATACCTGCTGAGGCGTGTAGGAACTAGCGTCTAGAAAATAGGGTTTGTCGCCTGTAAAGTGCTTATGTCGCCTGGCGACAGTTTTGTCGCTTGGCGACAGGGATACTTTTGCGACGACAGTCCCTGTAGTCTGGCGCCAAGTTCTTCCAATACCGAGCCAGAACTCTGCCTTCCTGTTTTGACCATTTCTAGCACTATTTGCTCGATTCTACTTCCTGATTGAGTTTTTCTCTCTTTTCTGAAACCCATATGTGCTCTTCATATGGACATAACCCTCTGGGGGTTCACACTCCATCTACCCAATCGAACGCTCCTGGCAACGACGGGTACATCCGAGTTTGTGTATCCACCAAACCGTGGAAGCAAGTTTTTAACTTGCGGGGTCCCATCCATACGCGCCAACCCTTCTAAAGGTAAGGCTTCCGCGCGATGCATCCGGACTCATAACCATGGACCCTCTTTGACTAACCCATATCCTCAAACTTTAGAGAACTAGAGCCATGGTTAGGTTGCAAACTCATTGCATCATGTTGTGACTACTTGACTACTTGTGCATTATTTGTTTGTGCATAACCTACATGTGATTAAACTAACCGTTTGGTTTGACTTGTAATTATGAATATGCTTAAATAAACTAACCAATGACTAAAGGAATTTGCTTAATTAATTATTTAATTAATTTGGCTAATAAATATGTCTAAAATCGAGTCATAGTTCCTTTGAGTCAACTCGGATTTTTATTCCCGTATAATGCACAAACGTCAACTTGTTTTGGTCATAGCCAGAGTTCTAGGAAGAGTTACGAGTTTTACAACCTATGGATCTGTAGCCCCGAGTTTTATCTTTAATTTGGCGTTGGTTTCGTCCCAATCCGAGTCACAGATCAAAATTTATGACTAAAATACTACAGCCTGTCCAGTTTAGTGCACGTATGTGAGGTCTTAACTTAGTCTTTGCTTGAGTCTAGTCACATAGTCTAGCCACATGGTCATGACACGAGTCTTAACATTTCACCTACACTCACTAGTCTTAGCACACACTTTGTATATGTCACCATGACCATGTCTTAGGTTCATGCATGAGTCGATTTTTTCCGTATTTGAGTCGGGGGTACATTCTATTCCTAATTTTTTTTCATATCTCTCCATCTACATCATCTCTCCATTCTCTACATGCTTTCCCCATGTCACAATATTCATTCTTCCTACCTTCTTCCATCCATTGCATATTAAACAATGAATATCCCTTAATTTCCCTTTCCACAGTACTTGGTCAAGGAGAGAAGGACGATTAATCAAAGACAACACCTTTATTCAAGTTCAACTTTTTTATAAGCCAATCGGTCGAAAAAGGAAATCTAAGAAGACAATGGCAAGTCAGGAAGAAGTCAACAAACTCAGGGGACAGGTAGCTAACATGGCTGAAATGTTGAAGAATCTAACTCTTCAAATCAATGACCCTGCAAGACAACAACAGATGGAGCTCATCCAGGAAAGCTTGAGCAGATTATCTAATGACTATAGATTGCAAGGCATTAGCTCACAAGGGATCTCAGTGGACAAGGATCTTCTTCCGCAGAAGTTCAATGCCAACGACATCCCGAAATTCAAGGCAATGGATAACCCTTATTTTCATTTAAGAGCCATTGAAACTGTAATGAATATTAAGGGAATAGATAAGAAAGCTTTTCATTCTGTGTTTTCTCTATCTTTAGAAACCGTTTGTCAGCAATGGTACTTTTCTCTTGATAAAGAGAAAACCTCTACTTGGGATGCTATTGTAAACGCTTTCATTAATAGATATAAATGTAATATTCAAGTCGAAACCGATTATAGACAACTTGAGATGCTAAGACAAAAAGAGAATGAAGGCTTTACTTCTTTCTTTAATAAGTGGAGGGAAACTTCCGCTAAGATGATTGAGGTGCCCTCCGAAAAAGAATCTGTGAGGATGTTTATCAAGAACCTCCAAGAGAAGTATTCAAAACATTTAAAGTATCAACATAATTTGAATACTTTCAAGGCCGTCTATGATATCGGTATTGAAATCGAAGATGACCTCACAAAGCAAAAAGCTACTAACAATAGTAACCACAGTGGCTGGAAAGGAAAGAAGAACGACAATCCTTCTTCTTCTGGAAACGCCCACTCTAGTAACAATGTTAGCACCTTTAACAATAACGGTGTCTTAGCTATGGGTAATCAAGGATATAAAAAGAAACCCAGGAGAGAGAGTTCACACCCATTGGAATGACCTACGCTACTGCTTTCGATCGTCTCTACGATCGAGGATTAATCAAACCCATTGGCCCTACCGAGGATCTAACGCCAGAAAAGCGATCTTCAAGATGGAATCCCAATTCCTATTGCAAGTACCATCAAGGAAATGGTCATACCACCGATGAATGCTACAGGTTTCAAAATCTCATTCAAGATCTCATAGAAGCAAACAAGATCCCATTGCCTCTAGCTAGCGAGAAGACTGGGTGATGTTGAAGCAAACGACACAAGACAAAGGGCGAACGTCAACGACAAGATTTCATGACCTCTTTTTCTATTTCTTTTTCATTTTTTCCTTTCCCCAATAAGTCTAGCATAGGCCCCTTTCTTAGATTTATTTTGTAGGTTTTTTCTTTTTCCTATAATAAAATAAGCATTTATATGATCATTTCATTATATCGCATTTAAAAAAAATAAATAAAATAAAAATAAAAAATCCATGCCAAACTAAGCACAAGATATACCAATGATTTGAGGCACCCCTTGTAGCCACATCATATCACCTTTCACCCTTCAAATATACAATCCTTTTTTGATAAACCACTTTGAGCCTCATCTAACGATAGACCTTTCATTTTTCAACCCACATCTACCTAACCTTGGGATGGGATAGTGTGCAACTTATGCAATTTTTCAAAGAATAAAAGCTTGAGTAATTTCAAAAAATTAAAATAGCAAAAACAATACAAGTGTACAAAAGGGCAAGTGTTCCAATGTCTTTGATATGAACACGTCTCAGATTGCGTTTCTTATCGAGTGCTCGGTACCGTGCCTGAGAAACATGAATGCCAAGTGAGTGATAGACAGCATGATCGGGATTGCCCACGCTTATAAAAAAAGAGATTTGAATTTGAAAAAATGATAAAGCAAAAAAGAGAGAGCAAAATATAAAGAGTTCAAAAGTGAGAAACCTCAAGCATAATAATACAAAGATTCAAAAGCAAGGTTGCACACCTTGGGGGGCTTATCTAGGGTCTTGAGCCTTTATCCCTTTCTTCTTTAACCTTTAGCCTAACCACGTTACAACCCTTAAAAGACCTCTTTGAGGTATACACACACTTGTGCGAGGTTCGACTAGAGCTACGTTCGGCCTGATTCCTAACAGATACGTAGGCAACCTCACATCGAGGTGCGGCCATAATAAACATGCATTCATATTCACATTCACACTCACACCATGATCATATCAAAGGATCTCCAATGCTCATCCTTTTCCATTTAGAGCTAGACTTAGGGGGCTTGATCCCTACATTATTAGCCTACTCAGCCTAAGAGTCACCACCATTTGACTCTTTTCAATATATTTTTCCACACACTTAGCCCTTGCGGCCTAACTTTAGTGTCACTTTCACACACTACACAGATACATGACCAAATAGTCTTTCCCTTAGGAACCATTTGTCATGAAATCTTAACACAACGTTGGAGCATACTTTGTCATAACAAAATCACTCATCACTCATCATTGCATCACAAAGTATGAAGTACTTAGCCTCCGCGCCTAAGTTACCTAAATACTTTCATTATCGAGTCAACCAGGATAGTCTAAGATGTTACAATCCTTGTACTATGAGAGACAACGTTAACGGAATAAGCTCATTCAATATGCACCTTCAAAAACTTCGATTCTTTCTTTTTTCACGTCTTTCTTTTCGGGAGAAAGTCGGTATCCTCCATAAAAATGATGGAAATTTTTGCTTTTTTTTTGCATTTTTGAGTCGCACGATCAAATTACAATGCACACACGAGTCATGTACACATTGAGTCATGTCGTGTTATCACATCGAGTTAAGTCTACGCACACGAGTCGATTTGAGTACATCAAGTTACACGTCGAGTCAAGCAATACTAAGTCTTAGGTCAACCCTAAAGAGAGATAAGCAAAGTCCTATAGTCCAAAATATAAATACAGGTACATTCCAGTGAGCAACAACATTCTCGGATTTTTTTGAAAAACCGCGAATGAAAACCTGACTCCAGCGTCAGACGACAAGGCTGTCGCCCGGCGACAAAAGAAAAGCGCGGCGCCAGAGTCTTCCAGCAGGCGTCAGTGCGGCGACAGCGGTTTCCAGCGTGCGCGGGAGCAGCGATGAGATGCATGGCCCCATATTGGATTATGCGGACCTCATACAGCAATTTTGAGTTCCTTGGTATGCCAGTTAGCCCCTATAAGCAAATTGACATGATTAGTAGTCGGCTCGATTAAAATCGCAGTAAGTGATTAACCTGACGACGATCGTCTCACTTAGCTTAAGCGCCTAAGCATTGGCTCATTACAAGCACCAAGGCATCGGTTCAAAAGCAAGCACTTATACGATAATTTTCCCAAGATTGGATTGTTATCCCTAACTGACAATATTTCCAAATATGGATTGTCGCGCATTTTCTTATACGACAATTTTTCCGAGATTGGATTGTCATCCCTTCGAAAATTTTCTAAGCATGGATTGTCATACTCCTTCTCTATTTGGCAAGTTTTTCCAAGTTCGAATTGTCATACATTCATAAAATCTTCGACAATTTTTCCAAGATTGGATTGTCATCTCTGGCAAAGTTTCCAAGCGTGGATTGTCGTGCTCCTTCTCTGTTTGGCAATTTTTTCCAAGTTCGGATTGTCATCTTTGGCAAGTTTTTCAAGATTGGATTGTCATACACATAGTTCCCTATGGCAAAATTTCCCAAAGGATTGTCGTAGGTCCCTACTCATCATAAATTTCGGCAAAGGTTCCTCAAACGTGGATTGTCATTCGTTTCAATAAGTGGAAAATTTTCCCGAAGAGGATTGTCAGTCAACTCTTTTTTGCAAATGTTCCAAGACGCGGATTGTCAATAGTGGCAATATTTTCCTACAAGGATTGTCGCATAGCGTTGGCAAATTTCCAAGGTGGATTGCTTTCAAGAGTTATATTCCAAGATGTGGATTGTCGATTATAGCAAAGTTCTTATGACAGATTGTTACGAAGCATTGGCAACTTTTCCCAAAATTGGATTTTGGCAAATTTTCCGAGATACGGATTGTCGCTTCATCGTAGCAACATTTCCAAGGATGGATTGTTACGTGGCATTGACAACTTTCCCTGAATCGGATTGTCATACATAATACAAGAGTCGTGTTGACAACTATTCCTGAAGAAAAGAGGATTGTCATCACCCAAAGCATCAACAGCAAAATTCAAGTAGCATTAAGGATCGACAGGCGTTGATCTTCGATAATTTTCTTCGGAATAATATCACGACAACTGAAGGTGATTTCAAGCGGAGTTATCTTTGATCGTGTTCCCTAAGATGTGGAAAACGGTCACAAAGAGGAAGAGGATCGTTTCAAGAGAAGCAATCTTCGATAGTGTTCCCTGGCTTGCGGAAGATTATCACAGCAGAAAGTGGAGGCAGTTACAAGCGTAGCAGTCTTCAGGCGGGATGACGTTCTCTAGCTTGTGGAAGGTCGTCAAAACAAAATGCAACAAAAATCGGTTACCTTCAAAGACATGTGCTCGACGGTGCAAGATACGCGTTTCTTAACTCTTTTATCTGTTTTAACTAATGCTAGTTTGCAAGTATCGGCGTTACAAGAATAATTTAGGATTACAGAACGTTCTGAATCATTCTCCGTCCCTATCGCTACTTTGACTTTCGTTTTCGAAACATGTGTTTCTCACAACTCAGTCAAAGTGGGGGCTTCTGTAGACACCCAAATATGTCTCCCCAAAACCAAACCCAGTGATGAATACCTTTCACGTCATTTGATTATCAAACAAAGTGAAAGTGTGAAAAGTCTAGTGATGAGGATGTTTTTATTAAAATATCTCTTCTTTCTGTTTTTGAAAATATTTCTTTTCTCACCCTATTTTATGAAAACGTGCATTCCAGTTTAGTTTGGTCCATGATAAGGGTCCAATAATGGTGTATTTGGATGGGGCTTGAAAATACCTTTCCAACGATATATTATAAGCCCAATTCCGATGAATAATGAGGAAGTTATGGCCAAAATACTAAACTGGGCTCAAACCGGATTTTACCTACGGCCCAATGATCATGTGGAGGGTCCAAAGGTTTAATCCTATTCCTAAACTAGTTAGGATTAATTAGAAGCTTCCATAAGTTTCTAAAAGATCTTAATTATCCTTTTTGAAAAGATAAAATCAAGGAATTTGAAATTGAATAAAAACTTTCCTTTTTTAAAACTTTCTTTTTTTAAGTCCTAATTCTATTCGAATTTAAAGATGTTCAAAGATGGTCAGATATTACTTTCGTGCCTCATAATTTTTATCCAAGTCTTATATGATTGGATAGATCTTGAAATTATCTTTCCAATGATATATTATAATATTAAATCCGAGCTATAACAAAAAAGATATGAAAGGAATACGAAACTCTATTCAAAACTGACACCATCCCACTATTTCGGCCATATCTTTTTATCTACAAAAGATTTTAACCTGATTCTAATTGGGTTGGAAAGTATACTTCAAGATCTTTCCAACGACATATTATATGACTTATTTGGACTTCTGAATCAAAAGTTATGATAAAAACAAAATTCACAAAAACTACTGACCGACGAGTTTTATTTCTATTCGAATTCGGATTCTTTTCTTATTCTTCGACTCTCTTTTTTCCTATAAATAGAGGTCATATCTCCCCTTTTTTCAATCATCTACAATCTACAATAATCTACAACAATCATCTTTCTCTCTCTAAAGCTAGTAGTTTTCCTTCTCTCTATTTTTTTTCTTAACCTTTCCTCTTACACAATTCCTCATACATTAGCACTAGACACACCTAGCCAAGTTCGAAGTTGCCTTCGCCCTAGACGTGAAAGGTTATAATTTCTGAGGGTTTGGTCCCAAATCTCTATTTCAATTATTTAATTTAATTGTTTGATTTTATATTTTCCTTGAAGTTACTAACGCGTGTATTTTGTTATTAGAAAGAGGTACGAGGCATCAAAGTATGTAATCTTATTGCTCTATTCTTGTAGAAAGCATGTTTAAATTTGTTTGATTCCTAGTATCATGTTAGGATGTTATTATTGCTTTCTAGTATCATGTTTAGGGTGCCTTTTACTCTTTTCTAATATCATGTCAGTATCATGTTAGAGCTAAAGCTTTGATCTTTATTGTTTAGTGACATGCTAGGGTTTGTTATTAATCTTGTTAGTATCATGCCTAGGATCTTGCTATTAATATTATGCTTTAACATGATTATGATAATTATGATTATTATGATTGTTATCATGATTATGATTATTATTTTTATGATTATCATGTTGCTTGATGCTTATTTATTGTTATTGCTTTATCACGCCTTTTATGCAGGTTTAAAGGGAATTTGTAATTGTAATCACGCTTAATAAGATAATTAATAATCTTGTTTAGGGTTAATTTGATTATAATTCGAGTGATCGCCAATAATAGTTTTGCTTGTGCATTAATATTCAACCAACATAGATAAACAGGTTTAGGGTTAACCTATTGTTTGCATGTTAGTCAGAAAGCGCACATGAATACGAGAAGAATGAAGTAGAGGCCTATTATTAGGGCAGGTTCAATCTCTTTTAGGTTGGATTTGTACCCTCATCCCCGAACCCTATTTGGTTCAAGACCTTTTGGAGTTGACGATCTCATGGATCGTTAAGGGGTGTAATCTTCACCTTGTGAACGGTTTACAAGTTCCTAAAACTTGTTGGCGACTCTTTTGCTCTAGCTTCCTTCCCTTTGGACGCCACCATGCTTAAGTGTATGATCACAGTGGGGTTCAAGTTTGGGGTAATGCTTGAAATATTCCCTACAATAATTTGTTATCTTGTGGCTCTGTGATCAGCAAAATATTCTTGTAGCACTATACTGAAAACTGAAAAGGCATTTAGAAGATGTTAGTAACCTGTAAAGGTTGATCATATATCAGAATATTAGTTAAAAAAAAAGGTTCTTAGATCTATTAAAAGCATACCAGACCTTAAATGAAAGTTTTTATGCTGATTGTAGAATTATGGCATACTTAAAAAGAAGCTCAACTTGTAGAAAAGTCTAACCTGCAGCAGAATAGGTAAATCTAAGAAAATTAGCCAGAGTAGTATTTGGATTTGAAAAATTAATTTAAAAATACCACACAAATCATCAACAGACTATAATAAGAGGGAAGGAAAGATATCACTCGCTGATGTAGCTAGATGATGCCAGCCATATAAAGAATATCATAGGATACTACATTTCTGACATGACCCAAATCTGGCTGATCAGCATCTATGTCAGTTACAACATTGACATTGGCTGCCTATCGAGCTCGAGAAAGGGCAACACATAGCTGACCATGTGAAAAGCATGATCGCAGCAGATAAACAACAACTTTATTAAGTGTTTTCCCTTGAGCTTTGTTGATAGTCATTACAAAACTAAGCTTTAAAGGGAATTATTTCCTCTGAAATTGAAAAGGATAAGCTGAAGACTCTAATGGTCTTAGATTAATTCTTGGTATTAATAAATGCTCTCCTTTATGATGGCCAACAGCAATAACACATTAAATGCGATTTGGGAAGAATTTCTTGCATATCAGGTGTGTTCCATTGCAAAGACCAAATGATGGTAAGATGTTACGCAGCAAAATAACTGGACTGTTGGGTTTCAATATAAGCTCATGAGGACTCATGCCACTAGGACAGAGCATATTTAAAAATTATGTAGGATATATGGAGCAAATTGTCATCGATCATTGAATCATAGCTCTTGTAGGATACAACTTCACCTGGAAATTTAGCTATCAAGATTGTATTTATGACATCTACATCATCATTGATTGGTGTTAGTATAGCTCTAGTTGTAAATATATCTGCATTAAATGGAAGCATATCCATTTCTGGAAAAGCAACTAAAGTCAGCTGCATATCTTGACCCATAGTAGCATCATAAGGCTATACAATTTCTGTTGGAAGCTGAACAAATGTATTTTCACTATACTATAACTGTCCATTTCCTAGTGCCAATAAAAAGGCTACATAAACCGGATCTTGTCTAGCTCAAATATTTTTTGTTAACCTAAATAATTAACAGCGGCCACATAACAGAACTAACCAAGCTAGCAGCAACTGCTTCGCGTTGTGTTCTCCGTGGGACAACCGGAAGAACTTGCCTGAAATCTCATCCAAAGACGACAATTTTACCTCCAAATAATAAGTCAGGATTGTAGATATCTCTGAGCAACACATCAAGTGATTCAACATTTTCTTTTTTTGCCATTGAAGCCTCATCCCAAATAATGAGTGTTGTTTCTCTTAGTAGTGCAGCTAGACTGCCTTGTTTAGGTACATTACAAGCAAGTGACTCAAGAAGATCTAGTGGAATTATAAACCGCGAGTGTGCAGTTCTTCTAGAGGGAATATTAGCTGCAGCTATACCGAATGATGCTATTGGCAAAACAATCTTATTCATGAGCCTTATTTCTACATATAAAGCATTATATAGAAATGTCTTTTCTATTCCACCAGGACCATCTATAAAGAATGCTCCTGGTTTTTGCTTTGTAACATGATCCATTATGACATTAAATGCTTCTCGTTGAGCTTGATTCAATACTCTTGCATTATAGACACTGGTCTGGTACTAGAGCATTCAATGCATCTTCTAAATCCTTTGTTCTCCGTATTTCGTCATCATCAGGCTAAACTAAATGGTCTAATCCATATGCATTAAGAGAGCTCCCCATTGATTCCAAAAACCATTCAACTGATTTGACAGTGAGATGCTTCACTTTCTGTGGATCAGAAGCATACTTATGTCTAAAATCTTCAGACAAAAATCTATAGTATATCATCTAAAAAGAGACAGGGTTGCTGGGCTGGCAGAAGATAAGTACAGTAGCAAAGAGCTTGCGAATTGCAACTGGCATCTGAATTTGCAGAGCCTTCTTTCAAACATAAATCAACCAAATCATCTTCTTCTAATAGCCTTAGTTTAAGTGCAGCTTGCTGAAAGGTGTCACATAAATGACCATTAACTGTTCGCAGATCTTCAAATGACTTCGAACTTTTAACATTGTGCAACAGTAATCTAAGATAGTATCTTTCTCCTTCTGAAGGTCTAACAAATGTCAATCTACCAATGACTATTTTCTTATTTTGTCTTTTATACCAATGTTTGGCAGATGCATCCCAACGATAGTGCTTCGAAAACTCGTTTTACAACCAACTTGTCCCAGATGGTAGCCTACAATTCATACAAAAGAACTCTGTAAGACAGGTTCTAGAACGCTTGTCATCTTAAGCCACTGATATAAGCTGTTCATAAGGCCTAAGTTGGATAATCTGTGAATTGGGTAAGTGTGCAGGAAGAGGCAACACTGGTGGATGCATTTCATATAAATCAAAACCAAAAAGGCGCTAAGCAGCTTCACAGGGAGAAACCCATCGACCTGATTGATACTACTGTATATCATCCTAGACAGGCATAGCATCTTTAGACTGCACAACATTGAAAGATATTTTATCATGACCCTTATAAACATATTTGTATAGATACTTGACCGCCTCTATAGTAGAGCATACTTCAACATTTAAGTGACAATCGAAATAAGATGAAAGATATGGATTATATGGGATCACCCATTTATTATCCATGATTGTTTTTCGAATTGTAACAGTTTCCCCTATGTCTCTTCTTCGATACAATGGATATCCATCATTGGTATTTCTTGTTTCATCCTCAGAATTGCTTTGGATAACCATATTTACAACGACCATGACTTTCCTTGTGCTTCATGCAAGGACACTCTGGATCTAAATGACCACATGGACCATGCATCATGTGCTTGAGTATAACTTTCCTAAGATGATTGTTGTCGGCAAATGGTATTTCAACACATACAAATTTATCAAAATCAGCAGGGCATTTGATTTTATAGTCTTGCTATAGAATGATTAGAAAATGAGCATAAGGTAAGCCCCTCTTTTGGAATTCAACCACATAGATCATCGCTGCTACCTTCCCAAACACCTTTTTTTAATCAAATGCTTTAAAGCAAGAACTTTTTCTCTAAAGATCCTTGCAACTATATCTGGCATGTCTTGTGCTTTTTCTCCGACAGTATGCTGTTATTTAATTTCAGGCCAATTAGCATTGCAGGTCATTGTAATGAATAAGTCAGGTTTACCAAACTGCTGAACTAAAGACATTGCATTTAAGTATCTCTTTTTAAGATCTCGAGGAACACCAATGAATGTTGGAGGCAAGATGACTTTACACCCCACATTTGCTGCACAGTTTTCGCCACAATCAATAGTATCAAGCATTCCTTGATAGAGATCTGCTCTTATAGTCTGCTGATTTCTAGGAAATCTAGCCGTGTATTCTCCACCTTGACATATATGTCCACTATGTATTGCCGAAAGCATCTACTCCACTTAGCAACATGTTATTTGGTCTGCAGTGAAGCTTGTATGCATAGTATTCCCTTGTTGAAATGTTCCTATCTGTTTTTGATGAGCCTCCACTTACACCTACAAATGCACATTTTTTTTCAGTTTTAAAGAACAGCAAAAATAGCTCACAATATAGTAATCAAAATCTCATGTTCAATTATAACCAACCATATAATCCAACCCTTCTTTCAGTAAAATTTTTTTTGCTTTTGTTTTAACTATACATATTTTATATGTATGGGTTCTCTAAATGGTAAAAGGTATAGAATTTACATACGTCTCGCTTCCTCCTCCAGCAGCTCTTCAGTAGTATGAAAACTGCATGAAGAAACAATCAGTTTGTGATTGCAGATGTTGTCTTCCACCACGAGACATCTTTTTAAACCCTGAGTCCACCCACAGTCACCATATGGAAAAATTAATGGATACTGTAAAGGATCATAGCAGCCGTAATAATGCATGATTCTATGACACGAATTTTTTTAGGTAAATCATTATGACGTGAATCATCTTGAAATGAATCATTTGGAGATGAATCATCTTCAGATGAATCATGCTGAGATGGATCCTTTTTTGTTGTCACCAGAATATGGGGACTTTCTAAGTCACTGGAAGATGTATTTCTAGCCATATGCACTACAAAAATAAAAGCTTTTTAGCAACTAAGTTTGGCAACAGATTTTTAAAACGTTGCTAAATAGCAACGAATATAATTTTTTTCATTGCCTAATTAAAAGCGACATTTAATGCTTTAGTTTTTTAATAATTAATGGCTACATGTTTTTTATTTGTTGCTGTTTAAAACTAATTGTCAAACTAGTTGTTACTAGATGGCATCATATTTTTCTCTTGTTGCCATATAGTAACAAACTATGGCAACAAATATTTTATTTGTATTGATTTAGAAACAAACAAAGACACTGAATTTTTGAATTGTTGCCATTAAAAACAAGTCGTCTAAACTATTGTTCCTAGATGATAACATATTTTTTTATTTGTTGCCATTGGAAACAAGTTGTGTTATATTTTGTTGTTAATTTATATGTAGGCCACTTTTTGCTATTAAGTATAAAATTATTTGAAGACACTCTTCTTATTATTTGTTGTTATAATGACATCAAATAGAGACGGATTTCAATCTCGTCTCTAATTTAGAGACATATTTTTGATTTCGTCCCTATAGACAAATTTTTCAATTTCGTCTCTAATATTTCGTTCACTTATTATAATTTATATGCATAGAAGTAGACAAATAGTACTTGGTATAGTTGGTAAGGGATTCACCATGTGACTTTGAGGTCACAAGTTCGACTCCTACCAACTACTATTCTTCAGACTAGGGATTAAAAGAGCCTTACATGCAAAGTCGAGCCGAGTTGACTCGAGTGAGGTTTGAGATTGGTAAAGGCCGGGATCGGGTTGAATCGAATTGCTAATAGGGATTGGGTTTTTATCTTGTAGTGTTGATAGCAACCAATAATTATGATTTGTTGCTATTTTTAGGAACCAACATTAATAATTTGTTGCTAGTTTAGGAACTAACATTAATGATTTGTTGCTAATTTTAGCAACAACCAACGGTAATTTGTTGCCAAAGTTGGCAACAAATGCACCAAAAATAGCAACCATCATGGAAACTATATTTAAATGGATGCAATATTGCAACAAAATTGCATTGCAACTGGTCGCTAAAATCTCATGGCAATAAGCCTTTTAGCAATAACAAATTTTCGTTTCCAATCCGTAGCTAAATAGAGTTGGCAACGAATTTTGGGTTAATAGCAACAAATTTTAGTTGATGCTATATTGACTTAATTTTGTAGTGATGACAGCAACCTCATCAGTGGAGGGAGCATTGTAAACACGCTGATCTGGCACAGTTGTTTTGTTTATCAAAATCTATATAGACTCAGTCACTTGGATTTCCCTCAGTGAATGAAAGAACCTCGCATAAGGATTTATCTTAGTAACTTCCATGAGAATAGCCAACACATCTTCCCTTAGTTTTGGAAAACAGCCTAGCCTTTTTTTAGCCTCAAGTTCTCCATCATAAAAATAGAGTTGCATGTATTTAGGCCCTTCTTTTCCAAGAAGTAAATAGGGAATATAATGGTATAGTTGACCATGTAATTTAAAAACATAGATCCCTTTTTTGGTTTTAGCATCAAATTTTCCACCCAATGATGTAAATGCAAACATGTTGTTATACAAGCGTATGTATTGCCTGAAATGCTTAGCATCTTCGTCCATATAAGTGAGTAGCCTCACCAGCTGTGCACGGCAGTCGTTTGTAGCAATCTTAACTTCACCATCAGCACAGCAGAAGTGGGGTGTTTCAAAAGCAAATTTGCGTGCCCCACACTTGGAACACTCAGTAGGAGAAGGAAGTTGGTAGGGTTCTGCAGGTAATTTCTTACCAATTGCTGCATCAGGGATTGCTGCTTACCAAAACATGTTTGCAAAATATTCAAACATATTTATCTTGATCCAAATAGGTAATACAGATATGAAATGCATGTATATCTTTATCCAAATGGTTAACATAGATTTGATATGCCATATAAGATTAAGCACAAACTGAATTACTTATAACATGATGTTTGGGTTTGGGTATCTTTGCACACTTTGCAGCAGGCAGAGTCTGCATCGATAGCAAAACAAAAGAAGCGAAACATGCAGCTGTTGCATTAGCTATTTTTCTAAGTATGAAAAGCCTCTATTGCTAGAATTAATTGATTCATATCTAAAATAAAACATCTTCATGTATGTAAAATTTACTGGAACATATTTCAACAGCTATATACACTTGCATTCCATCCTGAGACCCAGACTCTAAACTTTTAAGGTGTTTAGTGCTATATCCTTTTGAAGATGATGGTTCTCGTAATAAATTATATACAGCATGATTTTTGAAATACAAAGCTTAGAAAAATAACCTTCAATGTTATCTCTATTTAACTAGGAAAAATGATATGTTATAGGACATACTCATAGCTGAACAAACAACGATTCTGCGTAGCTATCTTACTGTAATTCCACAGGATGAGCAACTGTAATGCATCAATCCTGGTTACCAAATATAAAATCTAATAAGTAGCTAGCCAACAACATTCCAAGTACTTTAGTAAATAAACAATATAGTAAAGAACATATGTAAATTCTACATATCTTAGAGACCAAAACAATAATTTGAACAGAAATCATACAAAAAAAATTTGACTAACTCCATTACATTACTTCATCAAATACATCAAACGAAGTACATAAGTGTAGCAGTAGAAATGTTTTTCACAAAAGATATTTTACACAGTGTCACTTGATATAGCCTTAAAATCACACTAAAGGATAGTAGATAGTCCTATGATAATCCTAGTAATAGAGCAGCAACCCAGCTACATAAATAAGCAAAAGAGCTGGGTAATACATCTACAGCAGTACTAGTTTTAAGGGACACACTAATAGGACCTAATTCTTATCAACACCAAACTTTGCACGCTTAAAACAACGAGCCAAATCCTCTAGCACTGGAAACACTAAGACCATCTTACAACCAGAATCAGCAACAGGAGATGTTTCAGCATATATGTGTCGTAAAAGGCGCTTCTTAGGAGGCAAAATAGGTGGGATAGACACGGGAACCTGAAAATCCTGTCCAAGTGGAGTAAGACAATCCTGCTCAATAAGAATGGTAGAAGGTTCCAACTCCTCCTTAATTCCCAACACACGTTCTTTGACACTTACATAGCTCTCCCTCTCTAGGTTACATAAGATGGCTTATAATTAGCATCAACTATTACAAGGTTAAAGACATCGCTAAGATAGTCCACAACCTTTCTAACTAGACTTTGCTTAGCTGCAGTTACAGTTTGGCAATAATCACTAAATAAACTCCGAAAACCTATCCCTTCTTTATGAGGCATGACAGTAAACCAGGAAGTGTACTCATCAGGAGAATGCTCAATGGTTTCAATTAGAGTGCACCTTATCTCAACAGTTCTATAGATAGCCCTTAAAATAACAACAAAGTCCACTACAATCTTCTTATGATTGTTTTCAGCTCCAAAAGGAAGGTCTTCGTAAATACAGACTTTGCGTTCCTCCTTCTCAATGCGTTCTAGCTCCTCCTTCTTGAACCAAAACAACTGACCACAGTGATCATACATTTGTTTTCTTAAATAAGTCACATTCTCAACAACTATTTCATATTTTTTCATTAGGTCATAAACAGCCTTTCTAGCAGCCACTTCACAGGACTCTTCTATACTGTTAGTATAGCCACCAATGTAAACAGATGCAATGGGCCCGCAATCTGTCTGGATCACCACACAAGAAATGCTCCCTGGCTCATCAACAAACTGGTAATCTGGATTAGGGAAGTTCAAGTACTTAGTAATTTGCTTCAGAAGAGGACGAAATGGCATCACTACTTGTATGGGTGGCAAGTCCATGACCTGTAAACACAGGCATAAAATTTTAATATAGGTCCAAAGCACCAACCATTATATACAGCCTAAATTAATGCAGATACCTAAACAATTCCTCTTGCCTTTTTATAGCACCAAATCAACCTATGATAGGACCCAATATTCTCATAAACAACCCTAGAAAAGCAGCTCAAAACAGTAGCAACAATCACACACAATAAATACTCTATGATAAAAGGCACTTACATAGCTCCATAGATAGACAACCATAACCTATATTCAAAACAGAACACTTCCTAAGGAAAAAGTTTTTTTTAAAAAAAATAAACAAGAGATGACAGGAAACCAAAACTCCTCCTATCACCATATACCATGATATAACAGCATGAAAAGCAAGTCCACATCTCTTAATGACATGATATATATAAAAAAAAAATAAAAAAAAAAGAAAAAAAAATTTAATCATCACATTCCATACACAACTTTTAAAAGGCCAGAAAGGGAAACAAGTTATTCCATGACTAATTCATAATAAACAAATTACAATATAAATGACTCCATGGATGAACAAATCACAACAGATACACAGAAAACCCAGAAAAGGAGTGACCATTATTCCATGAATATAAAAATTACTCCATAAATCTAAAAATTACTCAACCTAAACAGCACATCCCTAGACTACATTACACGACAAGCTCATCCAGATTAGCACCTAAACCCTTACAGAACACAACAGAGACCTAATCTATGGCCACCATTTATTTCTATAAAAAGCTACCTATTGAAAAGCTGACTAAAACAACTAATCACTAATAACCTGTACTCCAAATAACACAGGCTTCTCCCAACAACAAACAACACCAAACCAATCAACTAATCACTAAAAACCTATACTCCAAGCAACACACACACCTCCTAACAATACATAACATGATTCAGCAGATAATAACAAACTAAACAAACACTTCTCCTAACAACAAATAACATGAAATTAGCAATGAAAGTATCTAAACCAACCACCATACCTCATGACAACCTAAGACTACATCCATGACTAAATCACAGTAAACTAATAACAAGTTATTTCATAGAACAAATCAAGATCAAATTACTATGGAAAATCTGATATGTCCTTGTCATAGTCCTGTAATGTGTGGAATTGTCTTTTGTCATGGATAATCAAGATATTGGTCCATTAGATTATCGGCAATTGTTGCATAGATCGTAACAATGTAATATTCAATAAGATACATATGCAACAAATACATTTATCCCAAGCAACTAACAAGATTTAAGTACCTGATCTTTCTTTGTTTAGAATTATAATCACTTTGCTTTAAGTTTTTAAGCACCAAAAGCAGAAGAAATCAATTGTAGGAAAGAGTGCAAGTGCTAGGCAAACCACAAACAAGCAAAATCATCTATATATATATATATATATATATATATATATATATATATATATATATATATATATCTAATATAAGAACACACCTAAAGAACAAAAAGCTATTTTTTTAATAAATAAAAGTACACCTAACAGCAAGTCTTGTAGACACAATTTCAAAGACTATTGGCAGTCAAAGAAGTATACACAATGCTACACTCTAATAACCCTTAATGTATGGAAGACCACATCTTTGTAAGTAACCATTCTCATTGACTGAATTAACCCCTCCCTCTTGCAATAACCAATCCTCTATACTAAGTTGTAAACCAAACTGCTCTATTGTACTACTTCTTTTCAAGATTAATCATGATTATTTAATTAGTTCCTATTAATTACCAACCCAAAGCCACATATGGTAAACTAATACAACACATGCTGAATTAGCAACACAAAACCCCCAAAAACTGTCTGATTCAACACATGCTCTGAACATCTTTTAAAAATTAAACAAAATAAGGAAAAAAAATAAGAGCAACAAGAAATCAACAGTCATCATCCTTCACACCCAAAATTTAAATATTTTTGAAAAGGAAAAAGAAAATTCATAACTAAAGCATGCATAAAGACACTTTTTAAAACCCATTTTTTTTCTTAAAAGGAAAACAAAAGAAGGAAAAAAAATACAAAACAAAGCACAACTTAGGCAATCACCAGAAATGAATTTTTTTTTTAACTTATTAAATTTTAAATTTATTAAAAAACGAATGAGAAAAAAAAAAAGAAATCATAAACACAAAACCAAAAGGAAAAAAAATGGTGAGAAAATAAATGGTGAGAAAATAAACCAAATAAAGAAAACAAAATAAAGAAAAAAAAAGGAGTAAGGAAAAAAAACAAAAAAAAACCAAAACCCAAAAAAAAGAACCGTTTTAGGTGGGGACAAGAATGCCACATTAGCTAAAAGCATGCAAAGTCAGCAAAGGTTGAAACAATGGTACACGTAGCTTCTTGTTGTTTCAATGAATACTATAAGAAGGGGGGTTGAATTGTAGTATGAGAGTTTAGCCAAACTTTTTTTTTTTTTTTTTTGCGGAATTAAGACTAAGTAAGCTAAAGGAACAGAAAGATAAACTGAAGGAACTAAAAGATGCAAGAGAGATTTTTACGTGGAAAACTCCTTGGCTCTAACAAGGAGAAAAACCACGACCACTTGGGATTTTGGGAAAAGAATCTTCACTAGAATAGGGCAAATGGTCCTATTACAAACTAAAGACTCAGACTTCAAGTTCCTCAACGAACTTGAAACCCCGAGGAACAAGTCACTCAACTTGTTACTCTTCTCTTCTCTTTTTCTTCTCTATCTCTCTTCTCTTTCTCTTCTCTTTCTCTTTTCTTTCTCACTTCTCTTTCTCACATACATAAATTCACTCAAACTTCCCCATTCCCCAAATTACAACTCGAAAGAAAAACAAACTCTAGTATAAGAACATTAAGAACACTCTAATTAGCTTGTGTGGAATTGACACTTGACTCGAATTAAAAGTTAGAAAACTTATGTGAGCAAGGGTGAGCTTTTCCATCTGAAATCAACAGCTATTTATAGACCAAAATTCGTTTAGGAAAAACTTTTTTATGCAGCAATTCCACTACGCCACTACTCCACCCCACTAAGAAGATTATGTTCCTAAAATTAAGGAAACATGAACTCCTCAATGTGCAAGACCATGACTTGAAGAAGATCATGGAGGAGTAGGCCGCAAGTTTTTAGAAAACGTGGAAGATTTTATTTGCAAAAGATATTTTCAAAAATCAGAATAAATAAAATCTTTTTGTTAGGAAAAAGATAACCGTTAGAAGATAACAATTTTCCTAAAAACTAGCATGCACAATTTTATCAACTTAGACCAATTCCACACAGCTTTTTCGAGTGTAACTAATTTCTCATACTTACATAAATCCTAAAATATATAAATATATTTAGTCTTCATGTCTTTAGGTGAAGCTTCTACTCCGATGCTTCCTGTTCCTTGAGAGGAACTTCTCTTCTCTGATGAAGCTTCTGCTCTGAAGCTTCTGTTCCCTGAGGGGAACCTTCTCTTCTCAAGTCTTTATTTCTAAAGCACCAGTTCCTGCAAAGGAACTCTTCTTTATGGATAGCTCTGCTTCTGACCTTCTTGTTCCTCATGGTATCTTTACAAGACACTTAATTCTCCTGGTCTTTGCAACTGAGTACACACTTAAACAATCAAGCACTTATTAGTTTATAAGTAAGTGAGGTTGTGTCATCATCAAAATCATTAAGTCCAACACTTCTCCTCTTTCATTGTTTTTTCTAAAAAGAAAAAGAAAAGAAAATCGAAAAAAAGGAAAAAAAAAGAAGGGTAAAAGCGGTAATACACCGTAGATTTCAAATAGTAACACAACTTCTGATTTTTAAAAGGATAGAGATAAGTGAGAGTGTGTTCTATCACAAACTTTTAAAAAAATCGAGAGTACAATAATTATTATACATCCATTATAAAAATAGTCTAAAGTGATCAAAAGTTACCCTTAAAATGAATAAAAGTTACCCATGAAATGAATAAAATTTACCCAATACAAATAAAAATTATCTACGCTTTATTAGTAAAGAACCACATTTTAAATGACTAAAAATCAATTATTAGTGATTAAATGTAATTAAATTACCTTTATAAAACTTTTTTTGTTGTCTATTTATATAAAAATTGTATTATCTTTAAAATTACTATAAAAAAGATAAAAAGTTACCCTAAAATTAGCTTAAAAGTTATCCCTTATACTGCTCGATGTACATTAATATTAGTGTAAAGTGGGTGTATACAAAAGTTTTTCGTGTTCTATTCACCTAATTTTTACTTATCTGAACTGATCTGAACTTATCTGAACTTATTATCCCTTATTAGAACTTATTTTAGTTATAAATTAAACTTGGGTAGCCCTGATTAACCCTTATCACAACTTATCTGAACTTATCTAATATACATATATATATAAAGGGGAGTTTTTCCCCGAGTTTTTAGAGAGCCAAGTAAGATTTAATTTTTTCAGCGCGCCACGTAAGATAATAAATTTTAGTGGTAGCCAATTAATACGAGATTATTAATTTCTTTTAGAATTAAATAATTTAAATGACACGTAGGCAAAATTGGCGAATGAGATTTCTTAATTTAAATTAATTAAATATAAAATATTATCTTTTGATATTAAGAATTTTATCAAAATATATAACAAATTTTAGCACAAATATATATATATATATATAAAATTATTTTAAAAAATTCAAACAACCTATGTATCGCACGGGCTTCATCTAATTTTTTCTAAATTTATCTTATCTGATCTTATTAACCATTAATTTTAAGGTGAATAGAATAGCCCTAAAACTAAACAAGGCTCCGTACTACTTTTCCCGTTTTCCGCCAAGACTCTGCCAGCAAACATCTTTGAAAACCCCAATAGATCGACTCTCAGTCTCCATCTCTCCGATTTTCCATGGGTCTCCCGCCGTTGTGTCCCTAACTTCGGACATCATATCTCTTCTTCTTGTTCTATAATCATGAACTTCAAACTTCTCTCTCTTCCAAGAAACAGTCTCCACACTCTTCTCCGCTCAGGTAATTTTTCATAATTCCGCGCAATGAAGTGTGAATTCTTATTAGTTTGTGTTTTGTGTGCAATAATTGTGAAGACTTTTGAATGGCATGTTGCAGATGTTGCTTGGCCGCAACGGAGGTATTTGGGTACGGCTGCGACTGCGACTGCGGCTGCGGCTCAAGAAATACCCAATAAGCGCAGTACTGGGAAAAGGATCCCTGCAGATGAAAGAAAAGCAATGGTGGAAGCATATGTCAACAAGTAAGCCGAACGTATTATGCTCCTTTTTTCTCGCTGTTATTTTGATTGATCATTTCACTTTTATTGCCTCTTTAATTTGTTTTATGGGTGTGATTCAGCAATGGGTGTTTTATAATGCTTGTATTTGTAAACCATTTAATTGTCGTTCTATTTTTTAAGATATTTTTGTAAAGCTATTGAAGAGTGTTTTGTTAGGTTGTTGTGATGGGGTTATTTGTAGTAATTGCTTGGTGATCGAGATGGTTAATTTTGAAGTTCGGTGTTATTGGATTAAATTACATTCACAAAGTGGAAAGAATCATCATTGATAAAATTTCAGCTTTGGACTGTATAGAATTGATAAGATGTCTTGGTTCTGTACTTGTTTGTTTGGTAGCCTAACATGTAATTATCAGTTTCCCGATAGTTAAGAAGAGTAGAAGACCGTGACAATTAATCGTATCAGTTTGATTCTTTGATTATAATGGTCATAACCCTATTAGGAGATTCATCAGTCAACTAGGTATGAGATGTGGATGTAGTGCGCTAGTTGGGTTGTGTATAATATCATTGCTGGAGGATAGTTGAAGTTCAAAAAGCACGATTCTTCATTATTAGAAACTTGAAAATCTATTAGGATGTTTGTGCTAGTAATGGATAGTAAATTACTCCAGAGTGGAGTTTAAAAGGATGATCCTCCACTCCTTGTTACTCTAATTCTTATACTCCAAACATTACTGAAGGAGAAGAAGATGCCAACAGAAGGTCTGTAATTGGGTCAATAGGTTGGCTTGAAAAAATACAAAATAATGCTTTTCTTCAAGTGGAGTGATTGGTCCATAGCAGAATCCCTGTCAGGCCTAGTGCTTTTATCTGGTATCTCTAGAAGTCTTAGATGGGTTGTTGTTGTTGTTGTTGTTTTTTTTTTTTTTTTTTTTTTTTTTTTTTTTTTTTTTTTTATCGGTCTCAGGCTTTTCTGTAAGACAACATTAATCTTGGTAGCAATTTTTATTTTTTATTATTATTTTTTAATTTTATAGATAGAAACTATGATGGGATGGCAGTTTCTTGATAAAAGGAAAAACGGTGACTCTTGTTTGTGTGAATAATCCTTATTCTTTGTGACAGTGGGCATGATTTTCATTGTTTAAAAGACTTGTTGTTTTGTACCCCACAGCACTGCTATAGGGAAACAAAGCAATGAAAGACAATGAATCTCATATGCTTGGGCTGAATGGCTTCTTATCGCCCCCAATGTCTGTCTCTTGTTCCTTTATTTTTTATTTTTATTTTTTTATATTAGGAAAACAGGCATTTTAAAGATTGAAGTTACCTATCATAAATTGAATTTAAAGTTGATTTGTTGAAGGGTGAATTTTAAGTTAAGTTGTTCAATGGTGAGTATTCTTCCATTAAGGCTTTTGTCATCCTCTTTATTATTAAGAGCTAGTAAGATGCTTCAGTTAAAATAGTATACTTTTCTCCAAATGTTATGGCTAACATGGTTTTCTACAAGCAACTCAAGATTAGTAGTAATTTTTGTCTGAATTAGTCCTCTAACTCAAATAGTATCAACTCCTTCAATCTTTCTCCTTGTTTATGTCAAGCTTTATTATGATATGTTCTTGAATAGCGTACTCTATTCAGTATATTAATGTGTTTCAGCTCTAAGCATTTGAAAGCACACTTCATATTGAGATAGTAAAGTCCTTAGAAGTAAACACAAAAGTATCTAGAATTATAGTGAACTTCAATACACACGGATTAACTTTGACTTATGGGGCGTTTGGTATGGGTAATCAGAAAGAGGAAAGAGAATGGACAAAAATTGAAATTGTTACTTATGATGCCATTTTTATCGTAACCTTTACCCTCTCATTTTCCTCAAACTCCTTCACTTTATTTCCCTACCCCCATGGTATTTCAATTCCCTTTCTTTATGCCACTAATGCACCACCATAACATTAACACAATCACCACCTTCACACTTTCACTAGTGTCGCCTGTAATCGCTAACATTACACACTCGCAAAATTGCCCTTAGCCACCCCAAACCACCCTCATTTAAAACCATACCCACCATTTAAAACACTCCAACCCATCATGCACTCTTTAGAAAACTACAATCCCTTAAAACCATGCCCTACCCACCAAAAATCCACTCCTACCCACCCTAGAAAAACTTTATAGCCTTGAAAAACCTCATGTACAAAGATTAAAAAAGAAAAATCAAGAGTATACTTTGGATGATTAATTATAGTTTTAAATAGTAAAATTCGACTATGAAAACTTCTAATCTAAGAATTTATGTTCAAATTTGACCTTTAATACCTTAGTTATAACCATGGTTGTGGTAATAACTAAAGAGAAGGGGTGGTGGAACGATAGTTGGGAGGAGGGTCAGGTGCAGCACAACCACAAGGAGCCAAGGAGGGAGGATTTTGATTGTTTAGGTAATTAATTTGGCCAAGTTTGACAATTGACAAAAGAACAGACATAACGAGAAATTAAAAATCTTAACACAGAAAGGGCGTGGCTATTATTGTGCCATTTTGTAACAAGAATTCGCAAAACAACTCCCGTTATAGATTATTAAATGGATAAGTTCTACTATTTCACATCATGTTTTGGAAAAAGCTAACTACAATGAGTTGTTGGTAGAGGTAGTTTTTGGAGGTAAACATATTGTTTCTTTATTTTTACAATCCAAACACCCACATTAAATACCAATTTTCTAAAGCTGTTTTAATATGGTTTTGCTCAGTCTTATGAACTTCACAAATCTAGGGTGCTAATTAGATACAAATGGACCTAACTTCAGGATTTTAACAAATGGGCAAATACTAAATCAAATTAGGAAACCTAGGTAAGGTGAATAAGCGTATCATCTACTCATAAATTTTATCACAAAACTTTGAACTTTTTAATCTCAAATACACCCACAAAAATATAAAAACATTCCCTAAGGCTGTATATATTGGCACTAAATTATAGAATAAACTATCAAATAAGTCTGAGTAAGATAGTAAATAAACACTTAATAAATAGGACTCTTAAGAGTCTTAAAGATAATGAGATACTACTCCTTCGTTGTAGAATAGTTGACACGCTTCCTTATTCTAGTATGTATTAAGAAAATTATACGTGGGGACAATAAATTGAGTCGTTTAATGTAAAATAAAGTTAGTGGATTTAATTTAATTTATATTATTAAAAAGGAGACATGTGGGGGGAGAAAAGCTAGTGGGCCTGGAACAATATGGTAAAAATTTGATAATAGTGGTTCCTCGCCATTTATGGTAGTTTGTTAATTATTCTAGAATGACCAAAAAGAAGGAAGTGTGTCGCTTATTTCGAAACGAAGGGACTTTTATTTTTCTACACGTAAAATTTCCATCGTAAGGTACTAGTAAAACTGCGTGGGGCTCCTAATAAAATATTAAGGGCAATTTGTTTCGTTAAACTAAATTGGATTGAAAAAAAAAATCTCATACTAGGGAGGAATGGATCTAAATTCCGTACTAATTTAAAGTTATTTGGTTTATATGTTAAAGTAAGTGTTACATTTCATTATTGAAATGGAATGTGAATCTTAGGGGTTCAGGTGGGTATGAGATTCAAGTGGGATAGGACAGAGTTAGAACCTTCTCGGTATGAGGTTCCATACCTAAAAAGCCTAACCAAACAATAAAATGAAGGAAAAATACACTTTAATAATCCCAACTAAGGTTTATTATCTAATAATCTCAATTATGGGGTCACTTTGCCAACCTATTGAAAGGGTAAACTTTTAAAAATAATAAATAAAAAAATGTGTCAACATGTAATTGCTCCAAAATAAAAATAAATTTAAAAGAAAAAAAAAAACCCAAAACCCATTCTCAGCCACCTCATAGTTGGGATATTAGATAATAAATCTTAGTTGGGATTATTAGAAGTAAATCGCCAATAGTTGGAATTATTAAAGTGTATCTAACCCATTCCAAAAGATTATACCAAACGGCTCTTAAAATGATATGACTTATGAGGATTAAGCTTGATAACTTCCTTGCACGCCAAGTGTCATTTACTACCTAACTCATGTATCAAAATAGCCGTCTTACCAATACATCTTCCCTCTTTTTTTCCTTTTTCATTTTTTTTTTGCATTTAATACATCTAACCTAAAACAACCACAAATAGGCAATTCATAAATGGTTGACTGTGAGGGTTGACTCTTGCTACTCAAATACACATCAAACTCCCCTTCTTTGAAATTGATTCGTCAACGAATCATGCTAGAATCTTTAACATAAAATACTCCCAAACTTCATCAACTTCCTTCATTGTGTCTGTGTAATTCATGAAACTAGATGAATCCTCAATGACGAACAAAGGTCGATTCTTCAACTTCAAATGTTGCCCCGATCTTGTCTTTCATAGGAATCAAGTTTACGTGGCATGGTTAATTTTCAAATTAGTAGTAATTAACTTGAAATGTTGCTCCCTTTCTTTAGAATGTTCATCATTGTAAACCTTATTCGTTAATAAGGCAAGATGACCACTCGAGGGTTTATTATCATACATCCAACTATCATCACCACTCTTGGGATAACACTCGATATTGTAGTTGGGCGATTAAGCATCTCATTTACTCTCATAAGTTTTATCACAAAACTGTAAACTTTATTAATCTTAACCTCACACACACAAACAAGATAAGATTCTAAGACCATTTATATAGGCAATATAAATTATAGAATAATCTAGAAAATCTAGAAAAGAGATCTAGGTTAGATAGAAAATAAACACCTAATTGGACTAGGACTCTTCACAATAATAAATTACTACTTCCTCCTTTTTTTTTATTTATTATTTATTATTTTTAGTTGACACGTTTTGACTTTAACCTTATTCACATATTGTCCTTTGATTGTATTTTGTGATTTATACGTAATGAAATATATAGTAATGTGGAATCTTATTACATTCGTCACGTTATATATTTTCAAAATTGCAACTTCTTATAATTTTAGCTTTTTGGTAATTAAAGATGGTATGACTTGTTCTGCACGTAAAATCCGCTCTTTAAGGGACTAGTAAAAGTGTAAAACTGTATTGGATTTTTGATAAAATATTAAAATGGTATGACTTATTGTAATGGAACTAAGATTAAGCCCGGTATAAATTCCTTGCATGCAAGCCGTCATTTACCACCCAACTACCCCCGTATCAAAATAGCTGTCTAACCAATATTCCAATAAAACAACCCAAAACTACCACATATAGACAAATCGTAAATGGTGTTGACGTTGAGGGTTGACCTATGCTACTCAAATAAATACACATCAAATTTTGAGAACTTCTTCTAGGAATAACATCAAATTACAAATACCAAATACTGTACTATAACAAATTGCTACTATAATATGCTAACAATTACATTTGCTAACAAACTCCTATTCATACATGTTACTCACTTATAAAAACTATAGCTGAACTAACATAACAATTTAACAAATTTGAAATTAGCTGCTAGTTGACTGTATACTAATCCTAAAGGATAGTTGTCATCTATAAACTTTATGATCAATATGAATTCAAATTTATCTGACTGTTTTGGTACATATTATGTCGTATAGTGATTATTCTGTGTTAATCCTGCATTTCCCATATGATGTTTTTTTTCTTATATGTGGAATTATACCTTAAGACTTGAGAGTAGTTGGCATGCTAGTCATGGAGTTAAATTTTTAGATCACTTTTGTTGCAGATACAGGGTGATGAATTCCGGAAAATTCCCAACAACCAAAAATGTTACTAATCAAATTGGCGGCTCTCACTATAAAACTAAGGTTATTATTCAGGAGTTGGAATACAAATCCAAGTTACCTACTGCGGCCCGTGCTGCTGATAAATTAACTATACTGCAAAAAGCTCAACCGAATCAGATTTCTGAAGTTAAAGCTATTGTTGACTGTAAACTGTCTGGCAAGGACAAGAGGAATACTGTTGTGGATGACAGTACTTCAGCAGAATGTTATTTGAGCTATGAAAGTGATAAAATCAGTGACCAGAAGATGATTGATATGTCAACTTTGAACAAGAACCATGAGATAACAGCAGAATATGAATCTGGTAGTGAGAAAAAGGCTGACTTGAAACTTTGGGGAGAGCATGGCAGGGCATCTGCAGATATGGACACGAGTGAAAATAGTAGAATTCTGGAAAGCTGCATAGTGCCTGGTATATCAACTGTAATGGAGAGCACCTTGGCAAGTGTGACTCTAATTGCCACGTCAACGGTATGATCAAGTTGTGCTCTGAAATCCTCTTTGAATTATACACACCCCTAAAGTGCGTGTTGTAAGCACTCATTTAGCTATTACCCCCATTTTTACTTTTACTTTTTTATTTTATAATTGTAGATATCTCAAAATGGTTAGGGATGGGTTGATTATTTTGTTCATTCATAAATCAAACTAGATGAAAGTTCGTGCAATGCACGGATATTTAATTCATAAATCTCAAAAAAAAAAAAAATCCGTATATTTCTTTGTTAGACTCTAAAGGTTTTTTTTTTGTAGTTATTTGATTCATTTTACTATTTAACAATTTTAAACTAAAATAAAATAAAATAAAAATTGCTATTGCTTATTCAAAAAGTCTTAAGTTTTAATTTTATTTTAAGGAAAAATACACTTTAATAATCCCAATTTTGCCCAATTTACTGTGAATAATCCCAACTTTCGATTATTCTGCAATAATCCTAACTTTCACCTGCGTTTTCATTTTTCGGTTCCAATTACCGGTAACCTGGAGGAAGGGTTAATTTTTTTGTAAAAAAATATAATTGCCACATGTCACTCGTTTATTGGTTCAAAATTTTTAAAAAAATTTTAAAAAGAAAGATGAAAAAAAAAATTAAAGACTAAGCTGTCCATGGCCACCGCCATTGGCCACGCCCTCCCTTAGGCCAACCTATTTTTGAACCAGAAATTCGAATTTTGCCGGCCACCACTGATTTCCGACCGCTCTTATCTCCCATTGTACCTTGTAAACCAACCCCACCCCAACCTAGCCCCGACCGATTTCGAAGGTGGGTGAAGGGTTAGGGTTGGTTTTTGGGTTGGGGAAAGGGAGGAGGGGCCGGTATCAGTGGTCTGGGAAGGGAGGGAACGCCGATTTCGGCGGCGTAGGAAGGGAGGGGGTCCATTTAGGGGGCTGTGCTGGGGAGGGTAATGGTATCTAGGCGGCGTTGTGAGGGGCAATGGTGGTTTTTTTAAGGTGGCGTAGGGTTGGGGGCCAATTTTCGATGTAAGCGGTGGTTCCGTGGCGAAAATTGGTGGGGGGGCTGGGAGAGGGGTGGCTTGTGGGTAGGCCCGGGGAGAAGGGCCACCACGTGGTTTGGATTTTTTAATTTTTTTTCTTTTTTTTTTTTTAACTTTTTTATTTTTTGGATCAAACACGTGTTGACACGTATTAGGTTACCTAGAATCAATGGTTGTTGACTGGTTTGGGATTGAAGAAAGAAAACGTAGGTGAAAGTTGAGATTATTGCAGAAATAATCAAAAGTTGGGATTATTTAAAGTAAATTGAATAAAGTTGGGATTATTAAAGTATATTTTTCCTTTATTTTAATGTAATTTATGATGCAATCTTATTCGTTAGGGTTAATTATGCGTAAATTTTATTAAAAATAAATTTAATTTTAAATATGTTATGTCATCTGTAAAATCATCTTTTATGTAAAAATATATATATATATATATATATATATATTTTTTTTTTTTTGTGTGTTTAAATAATTTAAATCCTAAAACATTATTCGTTGTTTTTTATATTTAAAATTAAATTATTAAATCTCATTCCTTAATTTTTCTTACGTTGTGATTGTATTTTTTTTTATTCTAAAATAAAATACAAATATTGGTTAACATAAGCCATAATCTTACGATAAAAAAATATAATAATTATATCAATTATTAATTATAAAGATTAGTTTTATAAATATGTTTTTTAGGATTAATTTTGTTCAAGTTAATATTTTAAAAATTATAATCCTACACGGTACTTTTTCTAAATCATAATCTTATGTGGTGCTCTAATTTTTTTATAAAAATCAAAATCCTACGTGGCGTTCTAAAATCTTGAGAAAAAACTAATATATATATATTAGATTGTATGATTAGTAGTGTATATTTTAAATCTACAATTGTAAATATGTGGAGTGTCATTAGTCAGTAAAATACCAGATATTTATTTGAGGTAGTAAGCTTTGGAGTGCTGATGTGAATGGGTCCATTTTAATCGAGTAGAATTTTGAGCTTATAAGTAAGTTCAGCCTTTTTGAGTCACCAAAGTATTCGGGATCCCATGACCCCACCAAATAGTGAGTTAATGTGAAAGTAGGATAAATGTAAGGTATGAATTCTTATACCTATGCTTCTGAAATGTGTGGCCTGATTGTAATTCAGCGGCTAAATATTACATCAGTGCATTATTTTAAGATAGAAACCTCGCCCTGTACCATCACATGATGTTCTTGTGGCATAATGAATTTTGCTATCCATTGTTTTTTGAAGCATTTAATTTGCAATTCTGAAATCAATAGTTTATATTATTATTTCAATGTGTTTCTTTTGCTAAAGTGATAGCTGATCTAAACATAGCTTCTCTGTTATGGTAGAAATAGATGAATAAGTGTGATGTATCAAGGGTGTAGGTAGAATACATTCTACGTTGAGTACTTGTAGATTTGGCTGACATCAAGGCGAGATAAGTGCATCAGATTATAGTGTCCCACCAACAATTGCATATTAGTGTTTTGCGGACCACTCATCTCTATTTTACTTCAGACTATTAAATTCTCTTGATCCTGCATCACCTTATAGGTTTTGAATTGTATTTTCTGTTGGTCCGGTCTGTTTCTGAAAGTATCATTATGATCCTTTTTAAAACTCAACATTGACATGGTTTGCACCTGTCATAGCCTAAAATCACGTCTTTGGAATCACTTTCATTGGCAATGCAGGTATTTTGCACCTATGATGGCCTCCTTTTACCATCTGTGGTAAGATAAAATAATCTTTATAATGCGGTGGTGATGTGATCAATATTTAACATTCTACTTTTACCAGTATATGATATGATATGATATATAGAATTAATAAAAAACAAGTGGTGTATTGAGCCAATAGTTTGATGTGAATTAGCAATAGTTGAGTACTTGAGTACGAAGTAGAAGAATTGTTCTGTTGTCTGTTATTTGTATTAGACCTGAAGATTTTATAGTTTCTTGAATCTCACCGCAGGGGTGAAGGTGGGGGATGGGTTGAGAATTCTGGATCATATGTAATTTTTTTTATATCTTTTATATTTATGTGTCAACTTGGTCTATTATGACATACCTCATCGGATGTTTATTTTTAATAGCTTCTCTATTCAGGAT
The DNA here is from genome assembly GCF_948465745.1 of Chenopodium album. NCBI lineage: Eukaryota > Viridiplantae > Streptophyta > Magnoliopsida > Caryophyllales > Amaranthaceae > Chenopodium > Chenopodium album. The sequence continues at coordinate 20,493,311 of NC_137847.1, forward strand.
GATTCTGAATCACCTGCAAAATCGGATCACTCTTCTGAAGTTTCTGGCATGTTTAAAAACACAAAGTCTGTGGAAGTAGATGAGACTTCTGGTCAAGCCTTTGAATCTAATGAACTCACAAGGTATGTATGTCATTGTTATAGTTACCTAATACTAATTTTATAGTAAAGGCAGTCATGATCCTGTATAATATACTTCTTTCGTTTCTATTTGATAGTAACACTTTACCTTTTCATGTTTGCCAATGTAGAACTTTTAGCATTAAAATATCTAATTATGTATGTAAAAAGTATAGAAAGTTTTCATTTTGAAAAAACGTGCCGAGACGAATCTCTCAAGACCTCATATGATTGTATATTTCCTTATATACTTCCTCTGTTTTCTTTTAAATGCAACACTTTGACATTTTTTTGCTATCTATATACTCCACTTTGACTAGCCTTGATGATTTATAATTAAGGAAAAATTTAGAAATGTTATGTGAGATCTTGTTAGATTCGCCTCGGTTTATACTTTGTTATATCAAATTTTTATAATTTTTACATATTAGTAATAAAAGATAATAATGATTGAAATAACCCATTGGCAAGTGTGTTATGAGAAGTGTTGCGTTTAAAAGAAAACAGAGGAACTATAAATTACAAACAATGGTTAAAGTGAATTTTATGAATATTGATAAAATTTAAAGTGCTAAGACTGCGAACATCATTAGAAACAGAAAGAAGCAAACTTAGGGTAGCGGGAAAGCTTATTTTTTTTAATTTTTATGAATGCTGGAAAAGTGGAGACATTAAGTGTTAAGTTAAATACAAGTTGGAAATCTGGGCCTCATGTCCTTAAACTATATATATGTTTATCAGATGACATATGCCTGTCTGTTTACCCTTCTGCTGCTTTTTTCATGTTCAGTACCTGATCCAATATACCTGATCCAATCTAAGCAGTACCATAAACAAGATAATCCTATTTTGATCCAATTCGAAATTGGTAGCCATTGCAAAAACTAATTTGGCTAGTATTGATTTGAATATAGAAAGATAGTTACCAATTAATTTGAGTATGACTTCAACCATAGTTGACCATAACAGACTCAATATGAATTGAAACTTCCATTGGCTTTAACCAGAATTTGATAGTGAGTAAGATCGTTTTAACAAGGACCAAGGATGAGTATTTTTTTTCTTTTCAAATTGATATAAGGTGTTATGAAAGATTGCTATGATAATTCAGTTAGTTAGAAATATATTACCATGCATTTTTCCTTTCTCTAAACTAAAAGACTATACCTTTGCTTCAGTATTTCCTTATGCAAACTCTTCCAATTTGGGATTTGACTCACCTGCCGATAATACATCTATACTAACCCCTGCAGGTGCAAGGTGACATGTGTTGGGGAAATCTCAACTTCGATTGACAGTAAGAAGCAAGTTAGTAACCCTGATAGTGCTTATGTTGAGAAATTGGTGAGAAATGAAGAAAATAAAACTGGTGAAGTCGAGAAGACTCTGGATTGTCAAGTGAGAGTTGGTAGGACTGTGACTGTAGATGACTACCAAGTTTCAGCTGAAGATGACTCCAGCGACCAGAAGGAGGTGGATAACTATAATTGTCAAAGGATGATAAATAACCCAATTCTAATGAAGGGTAAAGAAGTAGCCGTTGAAGATATTTGTGGAAGTGAGGAAATGACAGCTAGTAGTGCAAAAGCCACAGCAACTGTAAGTTTTACTAATAGTTTCTTATATCCTCATGCCTTATGAGTTCCACACGCTCCTAGACTATATGTATTGAAGCTTGGCAATGATTTATCTTTTATTGCCGTTTTTATAAGAAACAAAATCACAAATTGGATGGATACATTTATTATTTTTTAGTTGAGTTCATTCTATGTTCCAAAATTCTTATTCTGATCATGGTCTAAATTTACAGTATTATGTGCATTCCTTTCTCAAATTTAGTCTTATGCTTTTATTTGGTTTTACTTATATCCCATATCTAGGGCAAGGAAGAAATATTATGTCCTAAGTCTGCAACTCTATGTGAAGTAGGATTTATTGGAGAACTACTGGTTCTGTTATCCTTGCTAGAGTTGTTAAAAGCTGACCTGACCCGAAAATTTTACCCGAACTCGATCATGACCTGATTGTTTGAACCAGGTAAATTGGTGAGTATGGTGACCCGAGCCCGATATGACCTGACCTACGATCACTTAAAACCAACCCGAGACTCAAGTTAACCTTAGGATTCATGACCCGAACCCGAACATGACCCGACTTGAGATGACCTGACCCAAACATAACTCGTCATTTATTAACTTGAACCAAACCCGACCCAAAACCGAGATTGACCCAAACCCGTTTTGACCCGTTGAAACCCGAAATCAACTTGACCTGTTACTAACCACACCTGGATTTAATTTGACCGGTTACTAATCCGACTCTGATTCAACCCGACCTAAACCAGATTTAACCCGACCCGAATAGTAATGCAATTAACTCCGGTTCGGGTCAAACACTCAAATTGACAAATCTACCTTGAACATTGCTTACGCATAAATTCCTTAAATCTACTTTCCCACACAATACACATCTTAACTCTTATCTAATATAGCTAGTAGTCTAGTTTAGCACATTAATGCTTTAAATGTTTCCCTTAATGAAGCTAGTTGGTTGAGAAGTATTGTAATCCGAATCATGAAGCTAATAATAAAGAATGGAGTATTTAATTGGCACAACAAGATTAATGTCAACACCTTATATTTGATTTATTAATGTTGTCATATTTTAACTATGTACCGCCAGTCTATCCAAACTCATATTTGAACTTATATGAAATTATTTATCCTAAAATAAGTGAAAAAATGTAGTTTAAACTTATATTCGAATATGAACTTACGTGAAATTATTTCTCTTACCATAAATGAAGAAATTGATAATAATTAAACGTGAATGTCAATACAAGAACTATTAACAGACCTACCCGAAAAATGTACCCAAACCCAATATGACCCGACTTGAAATCAACCCGAGACCCAAATTAACTCAATATTTGAGACCTCAATTCAAACATGACCTGACTTTATTATAACCCGCAAATTATTAACTTGAACCGAACCCGACTCGAACTCGAGAATGACCCTAACTCATTTTAACCTGTTAAAACCCGAATTAAACCCGACCTATTCTTCACCCGACCCGAATGTAACCCAACCTGTTATTGACCCTACCAAATCCGATAAGATGTATGACCCGACGTGCTCGACCCAAGAAGGACTCAATCCGAACCCGACCCTTATAGGTTATGACATTAACCCGAGTTGACTTGACCCGAATTGACCTGACCCACACTAACCCGACCCAAACCTGACCCGTTTACCCGAGTTGATAGCTCTGATCCTTGCTTAGTTCATGTTCATTGTTTGAAATTTATTTATGTCCTATTAATTTAGTAATTACTATGGTTGGGTGTGGTGGGAACATTGTACTTGTAAATCTTGATAGCTCATGACTTGTTCTGTCTCCTTTTTTTTTAATTTTTTTTTGGGGTTTCCCTTTCAAATAGTAGTTTTGATGATTGCAAATTAATTTAAAATGTGGCTTTCATGTAGAAAAATCCATAACTTTTCTTATTAAATCTCTGCCATGCTATTTTGGTAGTTATTCACTTATACTATCTTGCTCTGTTTTCAGGAGGATTCTGAAATTTTTGTAATGCCAAGTCATCGTATTGAAGCTCCTAAAACATCACAAAATGCGACAATAGGTAATCTAGACGAGGCATCTGTGCCAGCTTCAAAATGTGATAAACTCCCAAGGTAAGCTCATGCAATTTATAGTTTTTTTTGTTGTTAGTCCTGGAAGTGAATATAGGCCGTTGCATTATGTACAGGTCATTCCGTAGAAAGCTCAGTAAAATATGATCTTTCACATTTGTTACGGACTGTTATGTGTTACATCGTTGCCGCATTAGCTGTTTCTATCTATTTCTAAAACATTTACGCTATATTTGGATAACAATAGTAGAGGGAAAGGGAGGGGAAAGATAAATAGAGAAGGGAAAGGGAGGGGAGGGGAAGGAGAAGGAGACCTTTCATTTTCCTTCCAAATCTCTCTAACAATGGAGGGATTTGATTTATTAAAAGTAGAAGAAAAATGGATCCTTTCAATTCCCTCCCCTTCCTTCCTTGCATTAGATATCCAAACAAGGGAGGATGCATCCCTCCATTTCTCTTCTCTTCTTTTCCCTCCATTTCTCTCTATCCAAACATAGCGTTATGGGCATTTATACCATTGAAATTATATGCAATAAAAATTAAACTTATTGTTTGGTGACTTTACAGTTTGTTTGGGTAATTTTAAGGGAGGGAAAAGAAAGGGAGGGAGGTGAAGGGGAGGGAAGGGAAGGGGAAGGAAGAATGATGAGTTTTTCTTCTAAATCTCTCCATTGTTGGATGGATCAATTTCTTTGAATTTAATTCCTCCATTTTTCTCCCCTCCATTTCCTTCAATCCAGGCACACTCTAAGAGGCTTTTGGATGATGGTATCAGTTTTTTGAGGATACATTGGTTTGGTTATTTCTTATTCTGTTTACTTTTGTGCTTATATAGTGAACTGGCTGAACCCCTTCAGCTTGATTCAGTCGTCCAATGTCTTACTTTGATGCTTTCAGTGCTGCCAAATTTTATTTAGTAAGACAGCTTGTTGATAGGGTACTGAATATGCTTGTCATAATTGTTCCAGTGCTTATTTTTTTTTTTCTTTTCTTCCTTTACTATTTTTTTTTTTCAAAAATTTCCTTTATATTTTCCTCCGAGCGTGTAGGTAGTGCAGTTATCTGTAAGTCCTTTTACTAAATTGTTGATATCCATATGGCCTCTTGTAGCCATTTTAACATTATTTCAAAGGTAAACTTTTGCAATAGTATATACAAAAGGGCCAAAATCTTTACTTGGAGATATTTGTCTATTATGCTGTAACTGTGGTGGGATAAATGTATAGTACTTTGCATGTTAATTCTTTCCACGTGATCAGTAGATGGTGAGACTCTGAGGTGTTTTGGATATTTGGTGTGGAATTTGCCCCATTAGTCTGCAATGTCTTAAAACTTTCTGATTCAAAAGTTTGTGGGTAAATTGCTGTAATTTAGTGATGGGTTGGGAAAATGCCAGAAGTTTATGGAGTTTGATTTATAGTGGTTTTTGGCCATTTGGGCTGTTTGTATAATATCTGTGCCCATAGGTTAGAACTTGACAAGTTTTATTGGCCTAAGTTTTTCATGTGTGTAATTCTAAATTTGTTCAGGTGTATGAAGGGGATAGTTTATCTATCTGTCTTGTACATTAATTCAAAGATGCAATTTTAATTTTTTCCCTACAACGAAATAATTATCATTTAAACATATACTTGTCTTGTATAATTTTTTATTTTCTCATTCCCTTCTCATCAGACTAAGGAACTGAAAATACTGCCTCTTTCCATCCATTTCTTTAATTTTAACCCTTTCATTTTTGTTTTTTCTCATTATGGCATTTTATACACAATGAAGAATGCTGTCCTTCCCTCCCCCCATCTATCATTTTTTTTTTGGAGGGAGGGAGGGTTGGGGGGGGGGGGGGGGGGGGGGAGGATTAGCACTAAATATCACACTTTAAGTCATTACGGCTCTTGCCCAATATGATAGGTTTGCTAGACTGCTAGTGTAAAAGAGAACTTTGTTGATGGCCTCTGTTTATAAGCCTAAAATTTTTCTTGCTCCCAAAGGTATTTTGTTTGATTTTCTTTTTAAGATTGCAAGATTGGTTAATATTGAGGGAGTAAGAAGAAAGTTTGCAATTTCGTTGAGGAATGTCCAGAAGTGATTCAGGAGGTAGGGCATGTTCTAATCTTTTGGAAATACTTTTCTCCCCTTTAATAACAATTTGCCCAAATCACCCAATTAGGATTTGATTAGGCACTGAAATACCATTTAGACCATGCTCTCCTCAACATATTAAGGTAAGTTTGAGCAACAGGTTATTTTTAAAACATTAAAATTTATTTTCTTTATATTTTTATTTTTTTTGAAGAATGTTAATGTAAAACCCATTTAGCTTGTTGGACCTTTTCGTATATTTTAAAAAAAAAAAAAAATACCACAAGATTCTTAAGCATTAAATAGGAAATTAATTAATACCATCTAATGAGCTCTTTTTACACCTTCTGCCCCTTTCACGATTGAGTTGGGTCAAGGGAATTGGTTAGCAACTCAGTGGCTGTGATGATGGGAGCTAAGTGATTTCATCTAAAAAGTGATATAAATCGAAGGAGAGGGAGTGAGGGGATGAGAGAGTTAGGGTTGTTTTGGGTTCTCATGGCCATGTGTGACTACAGTGTTGGCTAATGTTGTGGATGTTTCTTGTGTTATCAGTTGGCTGTCATTATGGTAGCGTGCGGTAAGTTCGAGATGAGGATCAATTAAGAAATATTGTGCAGTGGTGGTTATATTTTCTTTTAACAGAGGAAGGAGAAGCCAAGATAGAGTCGTAACAATTTCAAACGGTCCAATTTACTTTCTGATTTTCATACATGAAGTTTGACCTTTTGGATCATAGCCCTGCTCGATAAAGCTAGTAAAGACTTTAGTCGAGCTTGCTGGTTGAATTCCACCACATTTTAACTGAGTTTTTCTCAAGAAACTTATTAGATTTATTGACATATCATTACTCCTTTAGGCCATAACTATATATTGTTAATTGAGCCCTTTCTGTTTTTTGTTTACATAGGAAACTTATGCTGCAACTTTTCTTTATATTGGAAATCTGAGACTGCACAAATTCTTATAAGCTGCCAAAAAAATACTACCTCTGTTTTTCATTAGTTGTGTCTTATTCCTTTTTGGGAAATTTCTTTGTAGTTGACACGTTTCTATTTTGGGCTACTTTTTATAATTAAATGTCAATTTTGCCTTCCTTTCTTTTACCTCTTTCCATGACAGACCCACTCTATCTCTCTCCTCTCTTCTCCATAACCCACTATCTCAGTAGTTTCTCTCTTCACATGAGTCAAATCCTCTGCGAAGGGTGACCCATTTTAGAGTCTCTCCTCCCTCACAGCCACCACCATAGGCGGAACATTTTAGTCTCTCTCCCTCACCGCCACCTCCATGGGTAAATGGCACCGTCGCCGCACGAGCTGTATGAGTTCCAATTTTTCAGCCACCGCCACAAGTCTTTGCCGCCAGTCGCCGAGTTCTTTCTCTTCCATTGCCACCTCACTTCTCTCCTCTTACCCACTACTTGTATAAGTCGGTGCATTTAGTGAGGATATGATGGAATTAGACATCAATTCACTGAATCTAAGAGATGAAAGTTGATGTCGACGTCGCTGGAGAAACCTCCATTAAAGAGATAAAATTAAGATTTTTTTTAATTTTAATTTTATTTATTTAGTTATTTTTTTTTAAATCTAACCATTATGAGGGTTGTTTATTGTTTCGGAAAAAAAAAAAACTGAAGATGATGGGTTAAGTTTGCTGCAAATTACTGGTGATGGTTGATTGGTGGGGTTAAGTGATGGTGGTGGTGGTGGGCTTTGTGATTGGTCGGTAAGTTTTCTAGTTTTCCAGATCTGGATGGAAGATATGGGTAGGCTCTAGCAAGTTAGAATAGTTAGTGGTGGGTGGGTTATAACTTTGCAGGGGTAGTTTTGTATTTTCTCTTTCCTTCTCATCTCTGCTTAATTTGTGTGCCAAAATCAAACGTGTCAACTAATAAGAAACGGGGGAAATATACCTAGAACAAACATGTGACGCCAGTACCAACCTCAGTCCTCTGTTCCCTCTCCTCCACCTTCACCCCCTTTTCTCTCTCCATGTATGGGTAGGAAGGTTGATTTGCTAGGAAAGAGAGGGAGAATTATGGTGTTGTGCTGAGTGATGTTGAGGAGGAGGAAGAATGAAAAGGGATAGTATGTGTAAAATCTGAAGAAGGTTTGGTCCCAAAGGATGGATCTAGATTGACATATGTATAATAGTGTTATGTAGCGACTGTTTTACATACTACCATTGGAGCTGCTTATTCATGGAGTTGAGCCAATACTTTTGAACTAAAACACCAAAATCATCAATTTATGTAGGATTTTTAGCTGGATTTTGTTGCAAAGACATCCATTTGTTTGATTTTCAGTTGGGTTGTTGCCAACATGAGGTGGGTTAAATTTAGCTAAAAGTAGAGTAGTGATGCTAGAACATTGCAATAATTGATGAGCAAATAAGAAATTGAATATGCGCTTAAGTTGCTTAGTAGAAGAGTTGAAGTTGAGGGAGGATCGGAGGGTGAGAAAAAGGAAAGGCATCGTAGTGGATAAAGTGATGATGCATGTAAGGCAAAAGAAAAGATTTTGTGGTCTATGGTTGAGGAGGACAAGTAAAGATTTATAGTGGGCCCTTTAGAGATTTGTCAAATGTGCAGTAGGAGACAACTAGAAGTCAAGAATAGTACTGCATGACATTTAACTAGTAGTAAGGAATGGAATTTAGTTATGTTTTATTTTTTACTCGCACGTTTCTCCTCTCCTTTTTATCCCCTTACCACTCTTTTAAAACTCTCTTAAATTTATTTGTTTGCTCTTTTGTTTCTCACTTTACACTTTTTTTTTTTTTTTCTAATCGATTTATCTTGTTATGCTCATGTTCCTTTTCAGACAATTCCTTATGATAATACATGTTAGTTGACGTCAAATCATTTTGGGACTAAAATTTTGTGGGAAATTTGATTTTTGAATTTGCTTGTTAATTTTTTTTTTTTTAATGGTAAACAATTTTGGCTTTGTTGTGGTATTTTTATTGGTATTTATAACTTTTAGCTTAATAGTTAATAGTTATGATATTTTGAATAGTTATGATTTTCTTATTGATAGTTGTCGTTTGTAGGTATATATAATCATGGTTTTTGATTTTATAGTGACAGTTAATTATTATGACTTTCTAGTTGTACATGGTATTTGTATATTTACTTTATATGGTTGTGAGTTCAGGATTGTTACTTACTATTTTTTCTTTTTTTAGTTATGGTTTTGGTTTTGGATTATTGGTTATGAATTTATGATCTTGTGTTAATAGTTATGGAACTTGGGTGAATAATTTTAATTTTCGAGTTAATAAATAAGGATTTCTGATTAATAAATAAGGATTTTGGATTAATAGTTATGGTTTTCGGGTTAATAGTTACTGTTTTTTATTTATAATTATGGGCTTTGGGTAAATGGTTATACTTCCCCCATTTCAAATTAGATGAAATGTCCAAAATTCAATCGGAAATTTCTTTAATTATACTATTGTAACTAAACCTTGAATTTTAATTAGGAAAAATGGAAATAAATAATTTCACCTTTCAGTGGTCTTCCCAAAACAATCCCACGTATTGGTTTTTTCAAAACAATCCCACCTTTGCCCACAATCTTCATCTAACGATCCATTACCTGCCGGTGACCGATTTTTGTAAGTTATTTGCCTCGTGTTGCTATTTCATCGGTCTATTTCATTTTTAAAAAATTAAAAAAAAAAAAAAAAACCAACGACCAATCAGTCAACCCTACCCCCACCCCTTCGCTGCCAAGGGCTGAACAGCCACCCCCTTTTCTGGCAACAACGCACCTTCTTCCCCCTTCACGCCCCAGGCACCCACTCAACACACCTACATCAACTCACGCACCCAACCAACAACAGCAACATCTTCGCACCAATGCTCACACCCCTCGCCGCCCCGGTCTGAATGACCACCCTTTCCCCTCGCCATCCTACCCCACCTTCCTCGTTAAGAAAGGGAGTCCCGCAAGATCAATTCCAAATTTTAATCAATATTTAAAGGTATTATTCTCTAGCAATTCCTTATTTTGCTTTAAATTTTTCGTAGTATTTATATTTTCGGTGTGCTTGGGGGGGGGGGTGTTCAGGGTGGCTAGGGATTTTTCGGGGTGTTTTGTGGGGTTTTCGGGGTGAGATGGGGTTTTCCGCTTGGTTATGAGCTGGGACTGGGGCTAGGGCTAGGGCTAGGGCTGGGCCTGAGGGGTTCCGCAGTGGCAGGAGGATGGGCTGGGGTTGCACCTCTAGGTGCCGTGGAGGGTGGCAGCAGCAACAGGTTAGGTCTGGTGCTACTTCAGGTGGCAAGGGTTTTTGTGGGTGGTGGTTTGGTGGTTGCCATGGAAGGGGGATGAGAGTTAATTTAAAAATAAAAAGAATCATTTAAACTTGTTTAACAGGTAGCAGGTGAAATGGAACTTTAAAAAGATCCATGTAGGGTGGGATTGTTTTGGAAAAATTGAGAGGTGGGATTGTTTTGGGAAGACCCACCAAAGGTGAGATTATTTATTTACATTTTTCCTTTTAATTAAGTCACATTAAAATAAATTTAACAAGATCTCATATGATTATGGTTTTTGTTTTTTAATCTATAAATCATAAATGCTAGTCAAAGCAATGTTTGTAATAGTGTAAGTTAAAAGTTGTCATACAATTTAGAACGGAGGAAGTATGTTTTAGATTAATGAATCTAGTTTTGGGTTTTTAATTATGATTTTCAATTAATAAATTATAAGTATAGTTTTGGATTAAAAGTATGATATTTGTACATGTATGTCATTTTCTTCTTTTGGTTTATGTTTTTGGTTAATAATTTTGGTTTTTTTTTTTTTAATTTTTTAATTTTGTTATTTATTACCATTTTCGGACTAATGATAGTTATGATCTTGGATTATTGTTTTTGGGTCAATAGTTATGGTATTAAAGTTGATATTATGGTTTTGAACTAATGTTTGAGCAAGCCCAGGTTCATATTATGGTTTTGAACTAATGTTTGAGCAAGCCCAGGTTCATCTCCTAGATAAACTTGGGATGTTTATCTAGGGCTATTAATGTCATTTCCAGTTGTTAGTGAAGGGTATCATGGTAATTTAACGGTAACAAAGAATATTGGGATTAGACCCAGCAATAGATGTCGTTAGGTTGGAAGCGTTAACAATAGTTAATTGATGTTACCAGCCTCCGCGAAATCAGTAAAAGCTGCCTAATGCATTTCCATTGTTACACCATTGATTAATATCTTTTGGACTTCAATCTCCTGGGTTAAATTGTTTCATTCATCGTTTGTTTGGTGTTGAAATCGAGTTTTGCTTTTCGACCCCATTGAATTAATTGAATCAGGTTTTGCTTTTCAACCCCATTCGGGTTTTTCTTTTCAACCCCATTGAATTAATCACCTCCGAACTTCCAATCTCTTGGGTTTTGCTTTTTTGTGTTCGTCGTTGCTTGTTTGGTGCTAGCATAGCCTTGAATTTGGACATTGTGGGTGGATGGGTTGAAGTTGGACTCTTCAAAGGTAAGTGTTTCAGCTCATATTTACTGATTACAATATGAGTTTTTGACATTGCTGTGGATATAGATATAGCCTTGAATTAGGCATTGTCTAACTTTGTATTACTGTATTTGCTCAATTGGGTTGAATATAAGATTAGATTTTGCAATTGGGTCGACTATAAGATTAGATTTTGTAATTGGTTTTGAATTACGAAATTAAATTTTGTAACTTTGACATTGTGGTGGATATAGCCTTGAATATGGGAATTGTCGAACTGTGTATATATGCTCATTGCTCAATGGGGTTGAATATAAGATTAAATTTTGTAATTGGTTTTGAATTAAATTAAATTTTGTAACTGGGTTTAAGTCCTGATGGTACTAACGAATGTTTGTTTGCTCTGTCAAGTTCCTTTAGATGCCAGTTGGACAGTTGGCAGAGAAAATAGTTTTTTACTCTAATTTCATACATTCCAATGCCTTTTATTTACAATAATGTCACTTGATAAACATGGGAAGTTTATCTAGGAGATAAACTTGGATTTTCCCCTAATGTTATTGGGGTACTATATACATTTCTAGGGTCAATAGCCATCAAGCATGTGTGACATTAACACGACATAAAGCATGTGTGACATTAACACGACATCAGCTGCTTGACCAAGACCTGCTAAAAAGACCGACGTATGCTGCAAATTTATGAATTTGATTGGGACTAATCTAGTTTGAGATAACAACGTAATAGAACTCGTCCTTTGGGATGTGATAGTCTTCTATCCTGCCAACAAAAGCTAATATATTGTTCTCCAAATATTAGTATCTCATTGGGAGCCTTATAATTAGTTGCTGCTCGATTTTTGGTATTTTCTCTGTAATATTGTTTTTCTACTGTGCTGTATCTTTCTGGATGGCCTATTATACAATGAGTTATGTTCGTTGAGATTTGACATAATAATGGCTGAAAATTTTGTTTTTCTAGGGTAACTACCACAAAGAAGCATGATGAAGTCGATGAATCGCAGCAGTCATTATGGGGCAGCCTGAAGATCTTCACAAGCAATGTTATTAGCAGGTGGCGAAAAACATGAATTATGTTCTTGATAGAGAGAATGACAAGATTGTATAGAGAGAGCTAACATGTGTCAGGAACAGTGTACTTGTGATGCGTCTATTATGATTTGTTTAAAGATTGTCACGGATGATAAATCTGTAGAGGCGGAAGTGCACTTACTGGTTTTATTGCACGAGTCAAGTTGGAAAGAGAACCAGACAAACCGTTCCATAATCATCATCTTTTTGAAAGAGCAATTCTTTTTAGCAGGAACAAATGGATCACTTGTTAGTGATTTTGGATTATAGGTCAAACAAGTTAGGAGGGTAATTGTTGTAAAGACTTATTTTAAATTTTAGTTCATTTATTGATCCTAGAATTCAAGATTGGTGATTTAAGTCATCATTTTCAAACGTGCGAGGCGCAATAAATTTTCCCCCAGCCCAACCCCTTAGCCTTTTTGATTTTTTATTCCTTTTTTTTTTTTTTTTTTTTTTTTTGACATGTGCTTAATGATATCTAAAAGAAATTATTACAAGACATTAAGCTGTAATTTGTCATAGTAGCTAGGATATGTGCATTATCCACCTTGATCATCTGGACTTTATGGATACTATACCTTTTAAAGGACCACAAATGTGATCCAATGTCCATTGTAAACGGAAATCTATAACTTGTCTTTCCTAGGCATTCCATCGCTAGTGACTATAAAAATTGTAATCGCCTACACTAATTGTTGGGCTGCCCATTGCAGTCCTTTAATACAAGTATTCATCTCTGCATGTAAAGTTGTGATAGCTAAGACACGTATGCACGTCCCAAGTTCCATAAGTACAATTGACTGAAACAAAAGCACAACATCCCATCCCAAATCTACGTGTGTGCCTGTGTGGTTATTCCACAAGTCGTCAATTAGGATAATTGTAGGGAAGAGAAATCTAGTAACACAAACAACCTGCGCAAACCTTAGAAAATGATCCGGACATTGTTTGGGTGGATGCAAACACCTCAAAGTATTCGATAACTTTTCAGTAATGAGTCATGTTTGCATTACCTTTTCTGAAATAATAGTAGGTGTGGTAGAGTTTTAAACAGAAGAAATTCTAAACACCCTAGTATTCCTTGTAAGCCACAAACCCATATGTTGATTCCATACAAGAATCCGTTAACGAAGCTCACGTACACTCCATCTGTAGCGTAATGTAAAGAGAGAATAAAGAGTCAAAGCTTAAACCTAATTAATACATATCCACTGATCAGATTATTTAATAAGTTGAATTATGGATCTTGTGATTATCTCTTTGTAAACACAAATTTTGAGTCTGGGAAATAGTCAAAATAAATGCAACAAATATAATTTTTATTAATATAACAAATTTGAGTACAATCTCTAATGTAATCCACTGATTCGATCTCAACGCTACGTCGTTAGATGACTCGATTTGTTGTAGTCGAAACTGGAATTCCTTGATAGAGGGCCAAAAAGGCTTGATCTCAATCAAGGTTGGTCTTCTAGAATGGAACGGCACGTCCGATGCTTGTTGTTCTTTTTCTAGTTCTTGAGATTGGTTTTTAGAGAAGTTTAGAGATGGTTTTTGAGTAGAGAGGTTTTTCTGTAGAGAGATTTTTCTCTGGATTTTTCATGCGTATGAAATGAGGGAGCAGAGTTCTATTTATAGAGTTCTCCTAAGCTAGGGTTTCAAGATGACCGCTAAATGGGCCTCATATCCATTTCCACTTCCTTTCATAAATGACCCATTTAAATTAAATCAAATCCATTTTGTTGGACTTTATTATTAATTAAATGAGTTTAACTAAAATAAATAATACGGGCCAAAGTAACCCAGATTAAATATTTAGTCAATATACCCGAGTCAACAATTTGACTTTGACCCAAACAATAAGTAACGATACTTGATAAAATTTCCATGCCTACAAATTGCCCCCTCGAGATCGGTCACGGACACGATTTTGAAGTGTTTGATCGTGATCGGGCTCGAAATTTGGGTGACCCGATAATAAGTATCGAGTAAACCACTTTCTTTTTTTTTTTTTTTTTTTTTTTTTGAATTCTATCTTTTTTTGTGGATAATTAATATGAAATTCACTTTTAACAATCTTGGATATGATGTGATTATCAACTCCATTCTTGCCAAAATGATAATATGGACCATTCATTGCCAATATGATAATATGGAAGACAAAACATATCTTTTAATTAAGATATACTTTGTGAACAACCAAAAAAAATATCTATCTCGTAGGAAATCAAACCAACTTGGCCACTTTATGCTCACCTTGATTGAAGATAAATACTACGGAGTATGATAAACATCACTTCGTTGAGCTAACCGTAATATTTGAGTTTTATTCAATAAGAATTATATCTCCAATTCCAATTTTATCAAGGATAGAATTAGACAGTTAAGATTGCAAATTATCTTCTTGGAGAGCAAGCTTCACCATTGGCTATATATATGACCCCTGACATGTTAGACGAATCACAAATCATCATTGCCGAGCCATATTGAGCATCGTCAATCCCGGAAGCCTCGACATATCGGCCAGACGTACCTCATACAACGATATTGTTGGAGCATTGACACCCATCCGACCCCGCAATTGGTTCGACATCAAGATCAGAAGTACAACACTGCCACCTCTAGTCTCATATCGTCACTCCGCGCTACAGAGTATCGACGCCTGAGTCCTTGACACGACACGCCACGCCGGAGTTCACCATCGGAGTCTTGACCGCCTCACGTCGGAGCTGCATTCGGGCCCAGCCGCCACCGGAATTTCGACCACCGCCGCACATCGGAGCTAAGTTCAGCCTTGCGCATCTTGATCGGACAAGAGTACAGGGACTTGATACTGGGTATGCCTCGAGACTTGCTTGAATTGCTTTAATAGCTCTTAATTTTGTGCTTCAATGGTGAGGTTGGAAAGAAAATACGGAGTGGTGAAGTGGTGCATAAAGCACTTCTTTATT
Organism: Chenopodium album; assembly: GCF_948465745.1. NCBI lineage: Eukaryota > Viridiplantae > Streptophyta > Magnoliopsida > Caryophyllales > Amaranthaceae > Chenopodium > Chenopodium album. The sequence goes on from NC_137847.1 coordinate 20,508,683, forward strand.
AATGTCTGACACCACAATTTTTCTTTTCTTTTTTTTTTTTTTTTTTTTTTTATAATTTTTTTAATTTTATTTTATAATAATATCATGATGATCATGATGAACTAACATTACAAACTTTCAAGCCACGTGATTTCTTTTTTTTTTTTTTTTTTTTTTTTTTTAAAATGATATCATGATATGCCATGAACTTAAAATCACCAACTTTCAAGCTTACGTTACTTACTTCTTTCTCTTTTTTTTTTTTTTTTTTTTTATTTTTTATTTTAATTTTTATATTAAACTTTTTATTTTTATTATTATTATGATGATATTTTGATACCACCATGATTTCTCATGTAAAGTCACACTATTGCTTTAGAAACGTCATGTCGCAATTCAAGTTTGAAGGAGCACTCGAAGATGATTTCTTACGTGTGTCTAATGGAGCTGCGGGTCCAAATGGGATTCATTTTCCCACCTTTCACCCTATGACTGGAGCTTTTGCAGAGAATTGGAAAGTGGAACATCCCTCAACAAGTCTAAAACACTGGTGGAAAGAGGTCTTCGAAGGGTCGAATAAGACGCCCAATGAGGTACTCCAGTCATCGCACCATCGGTCATCTACAGAAGTTAAGGCATTGGACACACTCTCCGCACGCAAATCTCGCAGGGAAGTCGCCAAATGGGGTTCGAAGTTACTCATTGGAGCTGAATTCTCACACATACCTCAATACTGGGAATGGTTGGAGGACATATTGCAACACTTCAGACACATGCTTACAAGTACAAATATCCTTGACGCTGTTTATGCCTCTATGTTCTGTTACGAACGCAACACTCCATACATGCAAGCTTTTTGTGAGATGTGGAGCTCAACGACCAACACACTACTTACTTCAGCGGGCGAAGTTTCGATCAGTTTGTGGGACTTGCACTATCTCAGCGAACTCCCAATAAATGGTTCTTTCTACGATGAGGTCGTCCCATCCGCCATGGAGTTAGAAGGGTATGACCAGAACGGCTCTTTGTATCTTCCTTATAGTTGCAAATACCTTTTCGCGGCTTATCAACACATTGTTGCAAAGTCACGCGGAACTCACGTCAAATTTGATAGTTGGTGTAAATTTTGGTTTCGTGGTGCTTCGAGATATTCGACTTCTTCTGACGACAGAAAGGCTCACATACTTCCCGTGCCTATGACCAATTTTGCTACCGTGAATGAGACTTTCCTATGGAACGATGATGTACATGAAGCTTTTACCATCTTAGGCATCCCCGAGGCACACCGCAAACAGACCTATCTTGCCGCCTTTCTTTCTTGCTGGTTGTGCGCTTTCGTCCTCCCTTTGAAAGACTTAGGCTTCATTCGTCTAGGAGTATTCAAACCTACATTTTCACTTGCAAGTGGTCGCAAAATATCTTTGGCTATTCCAGTTTTAACCAGCATTTATAGAGGCTTGAACGAGCTATCGACTTCTGCAGCGCCCGGGAGACGTCCAGGATTCTTCCCAGTACACTATGTCCATATATGGATAGCAAAGTATTTTCGAAGCCATCGAATGTCTACTCACAAGTACGCCGGTGCCCATATGATTGGATTTCAAGGCCCTGATGCAGTCATTTACTCGTCATCTGCCGATGCTAAATCGACTATATGTTCTGGTAGATCGATCAACTGGCTTGCAACTTGCCCAAATGAATCTGAAGATAAAAGATTTGTAGATGACAATCAACGTCTTCGCCGCATCTCTGATTACTTCATCGCCATGAGATCTTGCTATGTGACTCTAAGATACGACGGTAGTTACGTGATTGAGCCGTACAACCCTCATAGGTTTGGTCGCCAATTTGGTTTTTACCAGGGGGTGCCTGGTGAACTTGAGCCACAGGCAGATGCCATTACCCCAGAGCGTGTATTCCAATTATTCCAGGCAAGCACCCAATTAGGCACGAAGTCTGAATTCTTCATCCCGGGTCGTCCGTTTAGTCCTCAATCTCGAGTTACTTCTGCTTATGCGACCTGATGGGCATCGGTCTTCCCCCGAACCTCGTCAACTTCTAGTTCACCAAGTCCTCTAGATGCTCCTGTAACTCGTAGTCAAGGCAAGTCTAAGAAGAGGAAGGATGATAGCGAACATTTGGGAGGCAAAGTTGTAAAATCAGTCGTTGATTCAAGCAACAAGCGCACATTAAAGGTTAAGCTCAACAAGTCTTGTGAAAAGTCTCCATCCTCGAGGGAGAAAGAGAATGACAAAAGGAACTCCCCCAACAAAGTTATTCTTCCAGGCGAGGCTTCTGTCCTTTATGACGTCCTTGGCAATAGCTACGATGAGATCGCGAATGACAAGGGACAGGTATTTATTTATTTTATTTTATTTTATTTTTTTTGTGTAACTCAATAACCCCCCTTTTTTTTAGGTCAATCATGAGCCCATGAACCTCTCAGACGAGTTGGAAGCTTGTAATGACACTTTCGATCCTCCACTAAGCCAAGATTTAATTGATGCGTCTCAGGATCCAGTCATCGTTAGTGTTGTAGCAAGCATGGCAATTGATGGATACGGTCCCTCCTCTACCGCTCCTAGTTCAGCAAAGACCCCTGCTTTCAATGTAAGAGACACGATATCGAAGATTGACAAGTATGCTGCGCGCCTTATGGTTGAAGAGATAAAAGGGAAGCTTCTCGCAACTCCCTTGGATGAAGTTCACGAGCTTGATCAAGAACTTATAGAGGCATTCCAGTACATAAGAGCTAAAAAGATCAATACCTCTAGCTTTGAGCAATATGTTAGAAACTATGTAGAGGTTGCTTCACAACTCCATGCTCAGCGAGAAAAATGTGAAGGGAAGGCGCCTTTAAGAGAGCTCGAGAAACAACTTTCGACGATGGAATCTCAGTTGAGCAAGGCAGTTATCCTTCAAAAGGAGAATGAGAAGAAAGTTGAAACTTTTTATCAAGAGATTGAGGAAGTTGCGCAGAAGAAAGCTCAATTGGTGAAGGAAATTGCTAGCTTGACTGAGAAGGAGGCTACTCTTGCATCACTTGTTTTGGATTCAGAGCATCAGTTTGCGGAGTGCACAAAGAAAGTAAATGACTAGAAGATGTCCCATACTTCTCTTGAGTAGAGTGTCTCAGCCATCAAGGAAGCGCAGTCCAAGCTATCTGAGGTTGAGAAGATCTACGATACTCGACGTGACACATTGAAGACCTTAGATTGGATGCCATAGTCATTTTTTTTTTTGAACTTTTGCTTTGACTTGATTCATGGTAGCATGAAATGAATAATGATTATCCATTTTCCTTTTACCACTATATCGTCTGTATTTCCTTGTAGAGTTGTTGGCACGTACAAGGTTATTTTTTTTATATTTATTTAGCCGTTCACAGTTTAAGCTCTTGCGGGCCAGGAGCGTTGCAGGGTATGATGATTTTTTTTTTTTTTTGATGATGTGACTGGACTCGAAGTTTTTTTGTGACTTCAAGCTGCCTACGTACCTGTAAAGCGGGAAATCCACCTTACAAGATCAAGCCAACATAGTTCATTAAGTCTCTTTTTGATTTTTTTTTTTGTTTTTTTTTCTACGCAGTTTAGGCTCTTGCTTAGGAGCTTATTACATCAATTGGTACTTTAGGGGTAGTAGTGCTTCAAGAACTTGCCATTGATAGGGCCTACACGTAACCCGTCTGCATCAACGATCTTGTACACTCCATTGGTGTATACTTCTTGGACGATATAAGGACCATCCCATTTCGAACTGAATTTGTTCCACGTCTTTCTAGAAGTGATGATGGGTCTCCTAACAGCTAGAACAGTATCTCCAACTTGGAATGAACGTACACGCACTTTCTTGTTGAATGCACGTATTAGTCGAGCATGATAACACTCCAAACTTTGTTGAGCTTCAAGCCTTTTCTCATCCAATGCTTCTAATTCAGCCAATCAAATTTTAGCATTTTCTTCTTCAGTAAGCTCTTCCTGTATGGCTACAACGGGATTTGTATTTCCAATGGTACAATAACTTCGACACCGTACACCAGTGCGTAAGGAGTTTCTTGGGTCGGAGTTTTGTAGGTTGTTCGATACGCCCATAGAGCTTCACCAAGCCGCTCATGCCAATCTCGTTTCTGCTTCTTTGTTATCTTGCTAAGCAAATTACAGAGAGTTTTGTTGAAGGCCTTAGCTAGTCCATTTGCAGGAGCATTATACATCGAAGACTTATGTTGTGTAAACTTAAACTTTTCACACAGACTTGTCATCAATCTGTCAACGAATGGAGTGCCATTGTCTGTGACGATGTATCGCGGCATGCCGTATCGATGAATAATATGGTTTCTGAGGAAATCCACCACATTCTCCTTTTTGACCTCGCGTAGAGGGATGGCTGCTGCCCATTTTGAAAAGTAATCTGTAGCAGCAAGGATATATGCATGACCAGCCGACGACTTTGGTGTAATTGGTCCTACAAAATCAAGACCCCATGCTTCAAACGACCAAGACGTCACAGTAGGATGTAACGGCTCTAGAGGTGTATGAATAAAATTTGCGTGAAATTGACAAGCTTCGCATTTCTTTGCAAATTCCATGCAATCTTGTACCATCGTGGGCCAATAGTATCCCATTCTTTTGACACGGTCATGTAGTTTCGGACCAGATTGATGTGCTCCACAAACTCCTGAATGAGCTTCCTCAATAGTTTTAGCAGCTTCTTCATCTCCAAGACATCTTGACCAAGTTCCAAGGAAAGAGCGCCTGTAGAGTGTCCCCTTGTAATAGATGAAGCGTGGAGCTTGCCGTCGAATCTCTGTTTTGTGCTTTAAATCTCTTGGCAGTCTTCCATTCTCTAGGTAGTCAATGAGTGGTTGACGCCAATCCACTGTGTTTATTTTGTAGACCAAAACAATGCACGCATCTTCTGTCTCTTCGTCTTCTAGAGAAGTCACTACCCACCGGTCGCAGACGGAAACTGTCGTGCTCTCCTCTGCCCCCAGTGCTAAAGTAGCTGCAAGATTTGCAAGAGAGTCAGCTATCTTATTGGCACTTCTTGGAACGTGCTGGAGTTTGACGCTTTCAAATGATTCCAACAATTGCGAAGCGTACTTGTGGTAGGGCTTCAAATCTTCTTTCTTAACCTCATATTCATCAAGAAGTTAATGGATTACCAACATGGAATCTCCATATACATCGAGATCCTGGATGTTCATCCCCTTTTCCATTTGCAATCCCAGAATAAGTGCTTGATATTCAGCAACGTTATTTGAGCACAAGTTTGCTAGGGAGAATGAATAAGTGAGGACATGTTTCTCTGGTGACACAAGGACAACACCAGCTCCGGCACCATCTCGTCGTGCAGCTCCTTCAAAGTATAGCTCCCATGGTGGAAGGATGTCAATGTTAAACACCTCTTCGCCAGGAAGATCGTCCAAAAGCTCCCAATGTGATGGAATTGGGTGATCGGCTAAGAAATCGGCTAGAGCCTGACCTTTAACTGCCTTTTGGGGCACATACGTAATGTCGTGCTGAGTTATGAGCATAGCCCACTTGGCGAGTCGTCCATATAGCACCGGTCTTGACAAGATGTATTTGATTGGATCTGCTCTGGAAATGACTCGTACTGTATATGCTTGCATGTAATGTCTTAGCTTTTGAATGGAAAAAATCATAGCTAAGCACACTTTTTCTATTGGAGTGTAATTTAGTTCGGCACCAAATAAGGTACGACTAAGATAGTAAAGTGCTCTCTCCTTTCCTTCTTCATTTTCCTGGGTGAGTAATGCTCCTAGCGATCTTTATTGAGCCGAAATATACAAGATGAGTGGCTTCCCTTGAATTGGTGCCCCCAAGACTGGTGGAGTTGACAAGTACTTTTTGATACTGTCAAAAGCTTTCTAACACAAGTCATCCCATTCGAACGGAGCTCCTTTCTTCATAAGATGGCTAAATGGATGACATCTTCCAGCCAGATTAGAAATGAAGCGTCGAATGTATGCAAGTTGTCCTTAGAGACCACGCAATTCTTTGAGATTCTTTGGTTCAGGCATGTTTTGAATCGCGGCGATCTTTGACTGGTCAATTTCAATCCCTTTATGCCTCACTACAAATCCTAGAAACTTTCCCGAGCTGACACCGAATGCACACTTCAAAGGATTCATTTTCAGTTGATACCTTCGCAATTTCTCAAACACATCTTGCAAATGAAGTAAATGGTCCTCCCGCTTTTTTGACTTGACAACGAGGTCATCAACATAACATTCAACTGTTTTGTGCATCATGTCTTCGAAAATTTTCTGCATCGCCCTTTGATAGGTAGCCCCTGAATTTTTCAGGCCAAAAGGCATCACCTTATAGCAAAAGATTCCCTTTGGTGTACGAAAAGCAGTTGCTTCTTGGTCTTCAGGCGCCATGAGAATTTGATTGTAACCCGCAGTGCAGTCCATGAAGGATAAAGCCTCGTGTCCTGTTGTGGCGTCGATCATTATCTCAGTGACAGGCAAAGGGAAATCATCCTTTGGACACGCATCGTTAAGATCTCTAAAGTCTACACAAACACGTAGTTGTCCATTCTTTTTCCTTACAGGGACGATATTTGCAATCTAAGTTGGATATTTGACCTCACGAACGAAGCCTGCATCGATGAGTTTATTGACTTCAGCTTCAATTTCAGGGATCAATTCAGGCCGAAAGCGTCGTTGAGGTTGTTTCTTTGATGAAATTCCCTTTTTGATCTCCAGACGATGAACTGCAATTTTAGAATCAAGCCCCGACATCTCTTTATAGCTCCATGCGAACACATCTTTGTACTCCATGAGCAGGTCGAAGTAAGCGTTTTCCTCATTAGGAGAGAGTTGAGCACTTACATAGATAGGGCGTGGCTCATCCGTGGTACCAAGATTCAATTCCTTTAGATCATCAATTGTGGATTGCCCCCCGTCCTCGAGGGTCTTAGGGGCTTCTGTTGGCTCCACTTCTCCATCCAAGATATTTTCTTCCGAGACAGTGACGTGGTTGGAAGTAGCAAGGATATTCTCATGGTCATCATCTTCACGATTAGTCAGAACTTTTTGGCCGGTGAGAATCACTGTACGTCCCTTCACACTAAGGGTTTCGCTTGTCTTTACCTCCAGTAGATCGAGGCGCTTCATGTGAGATGGGATAATGCTCTTGACATCATTCTCTAACTCAAATTTCTTCATGTTCCTTTTCTACTGACATCGTGATTTAGAGATGGCTCCAGTGTTCTCTAGCCGGTTGAAGACATTTCTCCTATGCTTCTTGACTTGCATGTTTTGTGGGCGATGGTTGATGGGTTTGTTTGCCACTCTTAATCTTTTGAAGACGCCCTTAGACTTCTTCATGCCTCTTGATTGACCACCCAATCTACTAAATATGGACTCGGATGAGTCAAGACTTGGACCCTCCAACCTATCAAAAGCTGAATAATGTGGTCTAGTAGATGATGGTTGAATCCTATCGAAGACAGAGCCCCTTTGTTTTGGTGTAGTGTTTTCACCTACACTTTCCTCAACTTCTTCCACCGCAATATACTGGGATGCTTGTACCGACTTTCTTCGAGCCAAGATCTTCACTGGTTGAGGTTCCGTGAAACCCAATCCAACTTTTTTCACCCAAACAAGCTCACCTTGTTGTTGCAGCTGCTGTTGAGATTTGTTGAGGCCGTATGAGGCAGCATCGATGACCTTTCCCATGGGCTTTAGGTTAGAAAAATCGTACCCTGAGCTTTTCATCAATTTGTAAGCAACTGGGTCAAATCCTTCTTTCCTAGCGCTAGGCATCTCCGATATATTTTCAAGGCTTGCAAATGGTGGATTAGATATCTTTTGGTTGCTTACTCGTTGAACTGGCAAAGTCATGCTTTCATCTAATGAAGATAGCTTACTTTCGACTTTCTTAGGTGCGACACGTACTTCACATTTTTCGAATGGAGTTTGTCCCTCCTTGCGACGTGACATAGGAATGTAACGTAGCACTTGAACATGTGAGTTAGACTTCACTTCTATGCTTTTTTTCTCATTGATTTCCTCAACTTTCTCACTCAAGATCTCCTTTGAAGGAGGGTCTTATTTCGTTTGTTGCTTCTTCGGAGCTTGTTTTCCTGTGGAGGCTATCTCCAATGGCATCACTTCAACTGGCTCTTCTTGATCGATGTAGAACTTTGCATCAGCGAAATGAGATTCGGCCTCTAAGAAAGGCTTAACCTCTACGCTCACCCTTCTTTCACCATTCTTGTAATACTTGAAGCATTGATGCATGGTTGATGCTACTACTCCGTTTTCGTGCATCCATGGTCTCCCTAACAACAAATTGTATGAAGTTTTTGAATCAATGACATGAAATATTGTTGTTGCAGTCATCTATCCAACGGTTAAATTGACTCTTATCATGCCGATGGCTCGTTTTCCCCCGAGGTTGAAACCTTGAATCATGAGGCGGCTTTGAGACAATTCATCGTCGGTGATTCCTAACTTCCTCATAGTAGACTTTGGCATGATATTCACTGCAGAGCCTCCATCTATGAGTATGCGATTAACCTTTTGTTTGTAGATGTATCCACAAACAAAAAGAGGTCTATTATGAGGTTTCGACCCAAGCATAAGATCTTCATCAGTGAACGCCAAAGATGCACTACATGCTGCACATCGATCAGGATGGTCCTCATAGATGCCTTGTTCGATATTTTCCTTTGATGTATAATGAGTAGGATTTTCTATAGCTCGTGCCATAGCAAATCGCATTTCTTCTGGTAGAGACAAATCTTGGCTCCATCCCATACGAGATGGGATTGTGTCTAACAACGCAAGAATCTTTGAGTCTCTTTCAATCTCCTGAATGATCGAGACTTGTAGATGGTTGATTTTCCTTAGATCCATCTTTTACTTCCGCCGTGTAACAAGACACTACATCAACAGAAGCTTCACTGAAATAATTTCGAGGGAAGAATTTGTCTAAAGTGATTGGCATCCAGGGCTTTACTTCTTCACGAGGGACAAGTAGAGCGCGCCGCTTCCTTGTTCTTTTCATTTGCTCCGCCTTTCCGAGACCTTTCCTTATTTGCTGGTGCTTTTTAGAAGGTTGTGAAATGGATGTAGTTGGCTTCCTTGCCTTTCTCCTGGTTACCAACGTCCACCCTTCCTCTTCCTCTTCATACGGCAATGGAGTAGGATATGAATGCAATGTTGGGCTGGACTTCATTACTTGTATGACAACAGGCTCCAAGCTCCCAAACTGGATAATTTGTGCATGCCGTTCACATGGTGAAGCATCCACGGCGACTGTGGTATGATTGGATCCTACTGTTTCATCTAAATCTAGCACAATCCTTCCTTCTTTTGCGAGCCTCATTATTTTCTCCTTGAAAGTGATGCATTTTTCGAGGGGATGACTCACCAATCTATGGTATTGACAATAGTTTGGATCAGATGTTCTACCCATTTTCTCGGGGCGTTTAGACTCAGGTAGCTCGATTATCTTTTTCTCGAGCAAGTCGTCTAGCATTCCTGACAAATCTGAATCTGGAAACGGGTACTTTTTTGCCTGTAATTCCTTTAAGGTGGGCCCTTCTCTTTTTGTATTTGCATCCTTCAAAGATGACTCTCTCTTTTGTTCACTCTTTGGCTTATTTGAAATTTTTACTGGAGCAGATGTGGTGGAGACTGCCAATGACTCTTTGGTAGATTTCTTGCTAGTCTTTTCCGTCTTCTTGAAATTATTTTTCTCTTTCCTGACGAAATCTGAAGAGCTTGTACCACGGCTTGAGATGCTTATCTCCATGTCGTGGGCTCGAGTTGCTAATTCTTGAAAGGACCTTGGTTTTATCCCCTGTAGGTTGTATAGCAGATCCCACTTCATCCCTTGGATACACATTTCGACAGCAGAGGTTTCTGATAGACGATCTTTGCATTCAAGACTTAAAGCTCTCCATCGACTGATGTAGTCCAGCACTGGTTCATCTTCCCATTGTTCAGTCTTGGTTAATTCGGTCATGCTGACTATGCGTCGTGTACAGTAGAATCTCTTCTTGAACTCCTCCTCCATGTCATCCCAACTATCGATGGACTCTCGAGGGAGATCAGTGTACCAATCGAACGCAATTCCCTTAAGGGAACGAACGAATTGTTTGACAAGCAAGTCTCATGCTGTTCCAGCGTTGTTGCATGTCTCAATAAAATGAGCGATGTGCTGCTTGGGGTTGCCTTTCCCATCGAATTGCTGGAAATTTGGGGGTTGATAGCCTTTAGGCATCTTCAATTTGCTAATCCTCCTCCTATATGGTTTCTCGTACAGCTTCTTGTCGCGAGAACCTTCTCCCAGTTGGTTCTTGACAGCGTTTGCTATCATATCCTAGATCTTGTGGATGGTGAATATGGACTCGCTTTTAGCACTTGATCCGGAACTCTCTCCCTCGAAGTCTACTTCGTCCTCTTCCGAATCGCTTTCTCCCTTTGGACGTTTTTCAAGCTTTTTGTTTAAAGCAGAGACCTTCTCATTTTGTTGCTTGATCTGCTCATCTTTTTCTTCTCCATCCTTCATTAACTTTTGAAGGAGGCCCTTCAATTCGACAAGTTGTTCCTCGACGGTCTTGGATTCAATCACCATAACTGTAGCAATAGTTGTTTGTGATGATTGAGAAAACTCAATCATATCAGAAGTTCGTCGTGGAGTTAAAGGAGACGAGGCACAACTGCTTCCTTGATCTCCTTCGTCGAAGGCATCGAAAAGCGGGCTGGTATGGATAACCAACTTATCAGATCTGGCAGGTGGAGTCCTATCTGAGTCGTGTGTATAGAGGGCCAAAAAGGCTTGATCTCAATCAAGGTTGGTCTTCTAGAATGGAACGGCACGTCCGATGCTTGTTGTTCTTCTTCTAGTTCTTGAGATTGGTTTTTAGAGAAGTTTAGAGATGGTTTTTGAGTAGAGAGGTTTTTCTGTAGAGAGATTTTTCTCTGGATTTTTCATGTGTATGAAATGAGGGAGCAGAGTTCTATTTATAGAGTTCTCCTAAGCTAAGGTTTCAAGATGACCGCTAAATGGGCCTCATATCCATTTCCACTTCCTTTCATAAATGACCCATTTAAATTAAATCAAGTCCATTTTGTTGGACTTTATTATTAATTAAATGAGTTTAACTAAAATAAATAATACGGGCCAAAGTAACCCATATTAAATATTTAGTCAATATACCCGAGTCAACAATTTGACTTTGACCCAAACAATAAGTAACGATACTTGATAAAATTTCCATGCCTACACTCTTCTTCACGCTCAAAATCCTCTCTCCTTCGATTAATCTCTCTCCTCCATTGATGCGGCTTTGAGTTCTTCATTACAGAAGTTTTCGAGCTTTCTCTTCGCCATTAAAGCGTCTTTCGAGCTCTCTGTACTCCATTGAAGCAGCTTGTGCGGTAAGTTTTTTTAATCATCGAGTTTTGATATCATTATCTATGGTTTTTTGTTAAATTTATCGTTGGTCTGGTTAATTTTTTTATTCTTAATAGTGAAATTGGAATTGTAATTTATAATTTCTGAGGTTATGAATGATTAAAATGAGCGCTTTTGGTTCTTAAGTTCCTAAAATTTAGAACAAAAAACATTAACATTCAATTTTATGTGAAATTTGGTTGAGTTTGTGTATGAATCTATGTGAACTGAGTGAATTCTTACGATTAATTCTAAGCGATTAGATCTATATGATTTTTTTAATGTTTAATTTTAGCTTATATTTTTGTAGAAATTTAGAGCTATAATTTATACCTTGATATCGATCCTAATTAATCAGTTTATGCAGTGATTTATCGTCTCATGGTATAAATTCTAGCTGTATTCTATTATTAATAATCTTATCCTCTTATACTCATAAAGTAGATACAAAATTAATAAAAGTAAACCAACTGGATTCAAAAGTACATAATGCCTGGTGTCCTATGTTTCTATTTAGTGGCTAGGGGTTGCAAGCTTGTGGGCTGTTGTTTGTTAGTGTTGTGGTGTGGTGTAGGTTAACGTTAGGGGTGGGGTGTAGGATAAGCTGACATCAAGATTGAGGAAAGTGTGAAGTGTTGTTTAGAGAATTTTGATTTTGATTTTTTTTTTTTTTGAACTTTGATTTATGCTTAATTTTTGTAATTTTTATTGCATATATGTTTGAATAATGGCCATAAATAAGTAAACTAAATTCTTTTAAAAGTAAATTAGATATGTTTAAAAGTAGAAGACTTGACTGCTCCGTAAGTAGATAATTACAAATTCTTAAATGGACCTGGTTCACACTAATTTATTGTGAACCTCCAACATTAGAGACAATATGATTGTTTTATTAATAAAAAAAAGGTCACTAAATTAATATAAAGGTTATTATGTGGAAGAAAAAGTTAGTGTGACATTATAAAACTTATAAGAGGTTAATTTTTTTAATGAAATTTTTAATATAATGGTCAATATGAATAATAAAGATCGCTATGTTAAAATTAGGTCACTATTCAATATAATGTCGTACTTTAAGTTCATAATAACATTAAAGGTCACACAAGTTTTTAAAAATGTGACTATGTTAAAAATGAGGTTACTATATTAAAATTAGGGATCACTATGTTGAATATAATATCAGTTACGTGGGTATAAACCTTAGGTCCCACAATAATATTATTGTGGACCAGGTCCATACAAGACTTTCTGGTACAAATTCTTAAATGGACCTGGTTCACACTAATTTATTGTGAACCCCCAACATTAGAGACAATATGATTGTTTTATTATTAAAAAAAAGGTCACTAAATTAATATAAAGGTTATTATGTTGAAATAAAGGTTATTATGTTGAAAAAAAAGTTAGTGTGACATTATAAAAGTTATAAGAGGTTAATTTTTTTTAATGAAATTTTTAATATAATGGTCAATATGAATAATAAAGATCGCTATATTAAAATTAGGTCACTATTCAATATAATGTCGTACTTTAACTTCATAATAACATTAAAGGTCACACAAGTTTTTAAAAACGTGACTACGTTAAAAATAAGGTTACTATATTAAAATTAGGGGTCACTATGTTGAATATAATGTCAGTTACGTGGGTATAAACCTTAGGTCCCACAATAATATTATTGTGGACCAGGTCCACACAAGATTTTCTTTTAGATAAAATTTTAGTTGGCAGATTAGCAATTGACAACTAGATTCTCACACTTTTACTGAATTCTAACTTAGTGTCTAAGGGACTATCCTAAATATGAAATCTGTAATTTCTTGAACAAACATCATTGAAAAAATTTAAATTATCTACTTTTAGAATATTGTATTATTTGTAGATTTTCATAGAGATTCTTAATTTTTAAAAAAGTAGATAGAAAATTAGTAAATGTAAATCAATTAGTCTATAAAGTATGTTTACGTGAAGATTTATATAAAATGTTGTCTCTGTACTTGTGGTTTTCAGTGAACAATGGAGCGGATTATTAGGACATTACTATATCTTTTAAGCTTTTGCGTTGAATGCAATATCACTTCGTATTTGTTATTATATTTGTATTGAATTTATTCTGTATAATATGTCAATTCTAATGTCTAGCATGGGTTTTGAGCGGCTCAATGAAATATATGGAGTTTTACGAATGAATTCTCTACTAGCTAGCTTATATTTTATGTTTTGGTTTTCATTTTCTTGCCATTGAGGCTCTGATCATAGCTTAAATGTTGTTATTTCCAGAAGAGTCCGTCTTTTATTGGTGCCTTTTACTAATATAGATTTCCACTTTAGTTGTCTCTGGCGATTGCCTGGTCAATTTGGTTCTGCCTAAACAATCGCATATTTGAGGAGTTAAATCTAGATATGAATGTGATGGCAGTAAGTTTTGCCAAAGATTATTGCGGACTATAATTAACTTATACGCATTCAAAGTATTCAAGGTGTCTACAAATGTAGTGCAATAATTAGGCTCTTCTTGGTTTTTCGCGCCTGCAGGTATGATTAAAGTTAATGTTGATGCACATACTTGTGTTGACTCACACGGTGGTTTGGGGGTTGTGGCGAAGAATGAGTTCAACCATGTTGTGTAGGATTCTGTCAGAAAGACCCCTGCTAACTGGGAGGTTGAATTAGCTGAGGTTGCTGCTATCAGATTTGGGTGTCAAGTTGCCAGAAAGCTGGGATATGAGCAGATTCAGATTGAAAGAGGATGCTCTGTCTGTGATCAACAATATTTGTTACAATTCGAGTGATTGGTCTCCAATTTGGCCTGTTTACAATGATGTTCGCTGCCTAGCTAATTCAATTTTTCTCATCTATGAAGAGAGGCTAATATAGTAGCCCACTCGGTAGCTCGATGGGAACCTAGTACTAGCTCTGAACACATATGTAAGAGTTCCTTCCCCCAAACCCTCTTATCTTTGGTGGAGCTTGATATGATTTGATGAATAGAACTGTTTTCCTAAAAAAAAAAAAATTTAAAAAAAACTTGACTCAAATGGTAGAGCACTATGCGATGCATAGAGGTGTAGGTTTGGTTCCTACATAGGTTTTTTAAAAGTAAATATAAGAACACTTTAAAGTTATTCAAAATATATATTAAAAGTAAACCAAATTATCTCTAAAGTATACGAACAATAAATTATCTTGAAATGACAAATGACTATGAAAACTTTGTTATAACACCGAAATCAAGTCTTTGCCTTTCACATCTTAGAAAATATAAAACACTCTAATGCTATTCAACATATAGATTTAAAAAGTAAATCAAAATGATTAAAAAGTAAATTAAATTAGCTCTAAGGTATAAGAGCAATTAATTGGCTTTTTGTTGTATAGTGACTATGGAAATTTTGTTATTAAACAAAAGCCCGAGTCATTGACTTTCATATACTTACAAGATTAGTCAAGTTATACGAAAGAAGTTTGTGGAACTAATTTAAATATTTTGAAACTAAAAAGAAGTAAAACAATATCAAAAGTAAATAAAAAATAATTCAAGAGTATATGTATAACTAATCATTGAAAGTGAAACATGGGTAGGATAAATAAACCAACATGGGATTCAAACCACATTTTTTGTGCATTTGCACAATGCTCTACGTGTTGAGCTAGTAGGCTGGAGGTAACAATGCTCTTGACATATAAATTTTATTTTATGTAAAGTAAATAATAATCGCTCAAAAGTAAATAATAAATACTCAAAAGATGATATCAAACATTTATTTATTTTATTATTTTTTTTTTTACGCAAAAGGGGAAACCATTATATTACATCAAAGAGAAACATATCTCTTTGGGCAAAAGATAGTTCATCCAGTACATAGTGCTACTTTGACTGGACCTGAAGATCGAAAAACTAAACATAAAAAACATAACACTAAAATAAGCATCAAGCAACTAAGAAAAGGCCACAAGACTAGAGCATTAGTAGCAAAAGGATGTCATGGAACAGCAGCAGTTGCGGGATGATTAAGCAGCTTTTGAATCCGGGATTTCTACAGCATATATATCAAACAGCTCATTCAGAGGGTAGTAGCAAAGCACACTTGATTGCTGTTGACATCTTTCAATAGCAACAAGTTTATCAGACATAGATATCAAACATTTAACCTTAACCAAAATTTTAATTCAACACATTCAAATTCTCCATTTTTACTACTTTAACTCACTACAACTGTATTATGACATCACATTATCATAAACACACCAGTATGGCCGAAAGTTTAACTCACTACAACTGAAAAATTAAGAATGATTGAGATTCTAGCTAGTCTAGCTTGTAGATTTTATTATATAAGCAGTTTTAAATCTTTGGGATGTTGCAGCTATAGTATAATCCCATACTTGTGTGATAAGCACAAGATTCTGGCCAACTTTAAGCCTAACATTGCAATTGTAGAATAAATCACACTACCACAACCTCGTTTTTCTTTTTGGATATTTGTTTGTCTTTGTGTGGGTGTGACTTCCCTACGGGTCCACTCAAAGTTTATCTCCCATTATTTTCCTAACACAATAATTTATTTGTTGCTTACCTTACATTGAAAAATAGATGTAATTTCCCCAAATTTTGCAAAATTGACTAATATCTCAACCCACCTTCTAGTTTTAGCTCATTACAAGCTCCATTATGATATCAAACAACTAAACTCATTATTCAAAAGCATAAACACACAAACATCCAGTAGTAGAGTCAAAATTAATAAGAAACTCAGCAATAACACTAGAATGATTAGAGACAAATTCAACTGAAAACCTAATTAAACAAAAATATCGATTGAAACCCTAGTTTTAGAACATATGATGTGGATTCTAATCCCTTATTTAGTCAAGTTTTTAGAAAACCCACAATCTTGAAAGAAAAATCCAACCTTGAAAGAAATCTTTAAGATTGAATAAAAACAAACTGATATTTCTCTTCACAAGATCACTCTTGAAACTCATGATTTGAATTCCAAATTAATTAACCTACCCATTGACGCTAATTATTTTGAGATTAAACTCCTAGCCTACTCCTAGACAATAAGTGTTTAATGTTCTAATCTTCAACCAACTCTTTGAATTGAAAACTAGCAAGAATCGTTTAAGCAAAAAGCTAAACAATGAACTTTTATTCAACTGGATTTTTGTGTATTTGTTATGTGTCTTACAAAGACACGAAAATCCCCTATTATAGACTAAAAACTAACTAATTCTAAGCCTAATAGGACTAGCAAAAAAAAAAAAAATAGGACCAGCAAAAGCTCCTAGCCTTTGGCTCCAAGTAACCTAAGTTGAATAGGAAAACTAGTTCTACTTAGATTAGGAAACTAATAACAAGACTAGTTTAACTTAGCCTATAATTCCTAAAACAAATCCTAATCAACTAAGGAAACTTATTCAACTAAAATAACAGAAATTAAAGGAATTTTAAGTATTTAAACCAAGAAAAACCCTTTCAAGTGAAAGGTAAAAACTTGCAAGTAAAAACTCTAGAAAAATCTAAGAGTATTTACCTTATGAATAGCAGCAGCAGTCAAATGGCACTTTCTGTAAGAGTATGACACTTTCTATAAGAGTGTTTAAAGTGAGTGTAAGAAATGGGAGCCTATGATGTGAAGGCTATTTATAAGCTGAAGCAAGGTGTCCAATGATACTTATTTAATTAATACTATAGAGCCAAGAGTGTAATAATTCTTTTGACAAATAAGGTCACTCTCTGTGTATACTTGTGTTTACAGGAAAAGATTTTTTCCTTGACAATAAGACATACTCTTAGAAGCTACAGTGAAAGCATTTAATGTAAATCCAAAAAGTAGTTGTGTATTCTTAAACTTTCACGTTTTAAGGAGGAATGAATTTTATAATTTTAAGTTTACTTGTTATCTTGTTGCCTATAATTAACTATTTAGATTATGTAGCTGAGTTGTAATTTATTGGCTTTATTTACAATCTAAGTGAATTGATATTAATTTTAAATACTTTGTGTTTTTTATTTTTATTTTTTTTATTTCTTTCTTGTTTAAAACGGGAATTGAACATTTATAATTACCATAGTTTATCATTGTTGTTTAGGTGTATTACAGAATAATAAGATTAATAAAATAGATGGTTAAAAAAAATATTCTATTGATAAGATTTTATCAAAGTATATAGCTAAATTCCAGATAAGATTAAGCTAGCAACATCATATATAAAGATATGGAGTAGATTATCTTTGTGTAATTTAGTTGTTTCAGCTATGGTGATTAAGTTGATTGCTTCATTTTCAGGATAATTAGTGATTTATTAATTTTGTTTTAGGTTAGTTGTCTATGCAAAGATTACTTATATTTAAGTGATTGATAAATTTTGGGGGAGTAGATGAAGGGATGTGATCGTGCTTGTAGCCATTATAGGACCCATTATCAAGGTGATTTATAAGAATTATTGTAATTTCAATTTCTAATTTCATTAACTAATATGTTACAATATTAAGTTAAATAAGCTCATGATCTAATAAGTGTGACGTTACTTATGTGGTATGATTAGAAAACTTACTTCAAACCTGTTAAAAAATTTTGTTTAAAAAAATTTCTATCAAAAAAAAGTTTATGAATGCATAGTACAAGCATTTAATGCAAAGGTATAAATCTTGTTTTTGATGAAGTTGTAAGAAAGCACAATTCTTATTGTACAATGTACTTTCTGTTATAAAATAAGGGGAAAGGGAAAATATTAGAAAGAGAGATGTAGATTGTAATTGTGTTGTCTCTATTCATCCATTTTATGGGCCATCTATATATATACATGATGTGAACAATGTAACCTATATGAACAATGAAGAGTCCATTCATGGAGAGTTACAATGTGAACTAAAGATATATGGAGGTTACAAAGAAAGTTACAAAGACACTTAATATAGTCATATTAAAGAGATAGTTACAAGCTATAATGGGCATACATTATTATTTGTAACACTCCCCCTTGGATGCTCATTATCTAAGAGAGATTTAATGCACTTATATGCTGCCTCATTAAAAACCTTCCCAGAAAAACCCTCTGGGAAAAAACTATGGATAAGGGAAAAAGAGTGCAACGTGCAACTACTCCCCCTCATTATTATATCACTGAAGATCTTTGAGACGACATAATCCAGTACGATAAACTAACTTTTTAAATGTTGCGATCGAAAGAGCCTTAGTGAATAAGTCTGCTAAATTCTCACTTGAACAAATCTGCAATACATTTATATCTCCATTCTTCTGAAGATCATGAGTGAAGAAAAATTTGGGTAAGATGTACTTTGTTTAGTCACCTTTGATGTATCCTTCCTTAAGTTGAGCAATACAAGCTGCATTATCCTCATGTAGAGTTGTCGGTGCCTGTTTCCCAGATGATAAACCACAAACTTCTTTTATATGTTGAACTACCGACCTTAACCATACACATTCACGACTAGCCTCGTGAATTGCTAACATCTCAGAATGATTGGAAGAAGTAGTTGCAATGGTTTGTTTCATAGAATGCCAAGAAATGGTTGTACCACCATGTGTGAACACATATCCAGTTTGCGATCGACCACTATGAGGATCAGATAAATAACCTGCATCTGCAAAACCAATCAAATTTTCTTTGAATATAAGATGAATAACTTTAAAATTATTAGTGCACACAAGTCAAACATAATTATTCAACTCAGAAAATTAACATCATAAGATACTTACATATCGACTGACGATAATGTAGTATTATGATTCAAAGGTATGTAGTATCAATTAATCGAACATCAAGACCTTCTAATGCAATTGGGTAGAGCGTGGTGCTGATAACGTGTTATAAAATAAGGGGAAAAGGAGAATATTAGAAAGAGAGATGTAGATTGTAATTGTGTTGTCTCTATTCATCCATTTCATGGGCCATCTATATATATACATGATGTGAACAATGTAACCTATATAGAGAATGAAGAGTCCTTTCATGAAGAGTTACAATGTGAACTAAAGGCATATGGAGGTTACAATGGAAGTTACAAAGACACTTAAGATAGTCATATTAAAGAGATAGTTACAAGCTATAATGGGCATACATTATTATTTATAACACTTTCTTTAAATCTCCTTTTTATGAGGTTGCTTGTTTGTTGTCTATTTATACAAAATAAATCATTTTTATTAAACTAAGTTGTAACAATTAATTTCTTTATAATTTAGATAAAATGTCTCTATGAGATGGAAAACAATAAGTGTCTGTAATTTGCTACTTTTTTTGCCTTGCTAAATTGTGTGCCAAATTGTAAAGTCTTTAAAAATTGTGTGATAATATTGTAAAGTCTTTAAAAATTTTACTATAACATACATGCTTAAATTTGGATAAGTAATTTTCTAAAAGACTATAGATATATGTTTAAATTAAGATAATTAGATTTCCAAAAGACTCTGGATAATTAAATTTCCAAAAGACTATGGATATCTTCATTATGGTCTAAAATTGGTGTATAATTGAATAAGTATTCTATAGTTTAAAATGTGATGTAAAATTGGTCATAGGTTGGTCTAAAATTGAGGTTGTGGGCTAAAATTGGTGTTAAATTTTATGAAATATGATGATGATAATAATAATAATAATAATAATAATAATAATAATAATAATAATAAAATTGGTGTTAAATTTTTTGAAATATAGTAATAATAAAAAACTTGGTTTAAAATCTTTTGGAATATGATAATAATAACAAAGAAAAGAAAATGCTCTAAAATGGTATACTCCGTCCGCCTACGGCTATCTGCAACAAACCCCCTTTCTGCGGACTCGTAAGCAAAACTTTTTAAACAAGATTAATGATAATTAAGAGAAGAGAGAAGGGATAATTAATCCAACTTATTTAAAAAACACAATTAAGCAAGGGAGAACTACCACCACTCATGACATCGCTGAACCACCATGCCACCCCACGAACCACTAACACCCACGCAACCCCCACTCACGGACTCAGAACCATCGAATTCAGACCACTGAAACCACCACGTAACCCCCACTCACGGACGCAGAACGACCAAACTCAGACCACCGAAACCACCACGCAACCCCCACTCACACGCCATCCCCACAAACTCAGGCCACCGACACCCACCACGAAACCCATGGCCCCAAATCTGGAATCGAAACCCAACACGAACTCAGACCTCACAACCCCCCAGTCATGCACCAGACCCACGAATTCAGACCACCAAAACCCACAACGAAACCCACGACCCTAGATCAGGAATCGAAACCCACCACGAAACCCATGAACTCAAACCACCGAAATTCACGAACTCAGATTAGTGGCAACGGAAAATGGCGCGGTGGGGTCGGGTCGGGTTGGAGAATGGTGCGACGATCTGAGGTGTTGTCGGATAATGGCACGGCGATCAGGGGTCTGGTCGGAGAATGGTGCAGCGAACTTGGGTCTAATCGCGATGGGGGTGGTGCTCTGGGCTCGTCTGGGCTGGTGGTAGGGGCGGAGAAGTGGCTGGAGTAAGGTGGTAATCAGTTGGTAAGTAAGTGTAATTAAAAAATGTTAAAAAAAGTAAAACAATAAAATAAAAGGGTAAGTTGGTCATTTTACTCTTTAAAATTTACTAAAAATGGAAAGATAAAATTTTGTTGCAAATGATAGAGAGCATCCATTTATGGTAAATGTTGCAGATAATCGTGAACGGAGGGAGTAATACAAGCATTTAATGTCAAGCGAGTACATAACTATTATAACTTCACAATCTCCTTACTTTAAGGATATCTGTTTATTTTGCTTCTCAAAAAACAAGGATACTTGCTTAGACATATATTATGTTTCTGTGATTTTTGTAATGGTTAAATTTATTATAACAACTTAAACATTCGGTATAAGTAATCACATGGTTATACTTAATTCTAATCATGATAGGTTTAGATCCAATGCTTATCATGATCCAATGCCATACAATCGATATAAGTACAAATCGAGATTTTATAGCTCGATAGGCAAACATATGAAAATCGAGCTATCATGTAATTCTTTGATGATTCAAACCTTTGCTTTTCAAATGTCTGTAATTAATTCTAATCGTGATAGGCTTAGATCCTTTGCCTATCATGATCCAATGCCATAAAACCCATGCGATCACTAAATAAAGTTACCTGTTTAATATATGGTTGCAATATAATATCATGATACCATCAAAGTATAGCTTATTTTGTACCATCATTATTGTGTAAGTATCATGATATCATCAAAGTAAGATTATGTACTTATAATTATAAATGCTATGAGTTATCAATAAGCTTGTTGACTATTGTATAGCTTATAAGCTTTGCATTTTACTCAAATTATTAGCATAGAGATCAAAATTTAAAAGCAATATGGATCAATAACAATTTAATTAATTAAGTAAAAGTTAAGAACATATCTTGATAATATTCCTTTTTTTTTTTTTTTTTTTTTCATGGTTTACAATGGGTTGTTTCTTTTTTAATATATATATATATATATATATATATATATATATATATATATATATATATATATATATATATATATATATATATATATATATATATATTATCTTTTTTATTTTTTTTTTGTTTTTTTAAAGTCAATTCCAATGTTTAGATTATATTGAAATAATTAATTTATTAGATATTATATAAGGTATCAAGTAGTAGTCTTAGATAGTTATAATTAAAAATTGTAACTTTGGATTATAGTATATGTCAAATTTAAAATGTTTGACATTCATGCTACATATAATGTTATTATCTTTTATGTGAATGTGTAAGAATAGAAAAATATGTTACAAGCATTTAATGCAAAGTGAGTAGATTACTTTTACAATGCTAAAATCCCCTATTTTAAGGATACTTGTTTGTTTATATTTTTTTATGCATGGCTATTGTGATAGATTTGTACTTGTAGTATTCTATATGATTAAACGGTTGAGAATCAATTTTAATCATTCAAATGCACCATGTAATAACATATACATACATATCAAATTACTTTAATCTAGTTGGATATACTTGTATTAGAGTAAGAGTTCTAATCAATTATTTTTTTCGGCACAAGTGTGTTGCATACTTTACCACCTATTAGATATTGCCAATGCATGTATTAATTTTAAAGCAAGTTATTTTAAAAAATAAGATTATTTTTTGTAATATATATGTGATTGCACCAAAATATCAATAAGTTTTAATATCATGTTTATATAAAGCGAAAATAAAATGTTTGTTTATAGCTACGAAGAATACAAATTATTTTTAAAAGTAATTAATCGTATAAAAATAAACCTTCGTACTCTTTGTATATTATATTTTTTTTAAAATTTAAATATGCATATAATTATCGTGACTATTTCATAGCCTATAATTTATATACAAAAGTGCATGATATCCTTTGCTTTGCCTTGCTACAGTAGTCGTAGAATTTGAAGAGTTGTCTTCCAATTGCATTTGTATAAAATCTAGCTTCCCTGCAATTCTTCACATTTCTCCATGTTCATCATTAGCTATAAACCTGACGAGTGTCATTTATGGCACTCATTTGGCCTCTTTTAGGATGAATTTTCATTGTTTTTATATCTCTTTTATTTCTTTTTCTTTAGTTTCACTTGATATTTCTCTACTTTGTGTTTTCTTTAGTTGTTTTCCCATTTTCTTGCATTTCTTGGTTTATTTTGCTTTTTCTCTTTTATTTGTTTGCTTTTCTTTGATTTCAGGAAATTGGTGACGTCTAAGGATCCAAATGACCTGCTCTCGGGATTTGCAAAGCTTAAGGTGCAAGTTGGTTCCTCCCCTTGAAGCTCAAAAGTGAAGGAATGGAAAAGCCAAGTCTTCAAGGCCGCGCTCTCATGCTGCATGGAGATCAAAATCGTTGTTGAACCTACCGTGAAGACCTCTAGAGACTGCCTCCCCAAACATGTATCAAGTAGAGAGAACGGGAGCATTAACGACCGCACGAGAAGGAGGTGCCCTGCTCCCAAGCGCGGGCGTGCACGAGTATGGCGCGAGTGCGCAGGCCCTGTGTGCGGCCGCGCAGGTGTTAGGTGCGGCCGCACATCTGTCCTCCCCTATTCTGTGCCCATTTCTTTGCGGCCGCGCATTGAGCGGAGAGGCCACGCCTATTGGGGTTCTTTTTGGACGTTTACCTAAATCGTCCTTTGTTAGTTTTACTATACATAGAATTTATTCATTCCTAGAGAGAGAATTAGTTTTGAATTAGCTTAGAATTAGATTTTGATTAGAGTTTTAGAGAGAGAAGCTCAAATTGGGGAAAATTTTGTTCTTAGATTCTAGAGAGAGAAACTTGGTGAATTTGATGAATGCTACTTTCAATCTTCTTCCTCTTTGATTTTGATCAAAGTTTTGTAAGAATTCTTTACTCTCTAATGCAATTTTAGCTTTTGATTCTTGAATTTGATTGAATTACTTGTTGTTTGTTTGATTTGATTTTTGATAGCTTGAGTATATTTTGAATACAATGTTGATGATGAATTTGGTGATTATTTTAGTTTTGCTATTCAATTTTGCAATGTGTAGTGAGTAGATTACTTGTTAGGGATATTAATGCAAAACAAGCATAAATGGGAGGGTAGCCAACATGGTATCACTCGGCACTATGGTAAGGGGTGAGCCTTATCCCTAGCAAAATAGTGAGACTAATCATTAAAAACCGGCTCACCCGAGAGCCCCCATTAACCAAAGGTTTCGGGATTAGGGAAGGGGTTTGGGTTAGCCGGGTCATAGGTAAAATCACAACCTTCGGGCCTCTTATAATCGTAAGAGGCCGGAGTGGTCCTTCTAATTACATTGGGGGCACATGGTGCCCCTCCCAATAAGGGTAGCACAAAGAAGGCCCTTGGTCTGGGTCATATGGGACCCATTGGAGTATGGGTCCTAGTTGGATCCGGAGGTAGGGGTAATTCACATAAGGCTCAATCTCCCCTCTCATCACATGAAAGTCATAGATTTATCTAGCATGATAGTCATATCTTAGCACAAAGTCATTTCGCAAAGGTGAAGAATTCAACACATTGACAATGGAATCAATCTTTGCATGCAAAATAGACAAATCACAATTAGAAGAAGAGGATGAAGAGGAAGAGATCATAGGAGTACCTTTCCGGGACACCAGGGGCAAATCTTGAGAGAAAGTATGAACGGGAACACAAGGGTTGATGCGAAGGTTTGGCGGAGGAGCTCGCTTGATAGAAGGATTAATAGGCCACTTATTGGGCCGGCAAGGAAGAGGAGTGCCTAAGCACCGAGCGGTGGCCTCCGGATGAGGGATAGGACACCATTCGATAGTCCAAGAAACCTTTAAAATGAACAAATCATCTTTAGTAGTCCGCTCCAAAAACTTTTGATTGATCAAAGCATATGTGTTGAGGAGATAGGAGGGGGACTTCTCCCGACGGTCTCGAATGGGCTCAAGGGACAAGATCATCTTCTCATACTTCTTGTGAGAGAAAGGGCAATGATGGTGATCAAACCACCCAATTGGATGCTCCCGGAGAGGAATACACCATCGCGAATGTCTACGAACTGATCAATCAACTAAGTCCCATAATCAATGACCCCAATCTCATCGGAAGGATGATCCGCTAACCACAACCAATTGAGTTCTTCCCTCGAGATGGCACCAAGAGACTCTTTTGAGAAAAAGGCATAGGTAAACAATCGATTAAAGTACCTCAAGGCCGGATGAATTATCGAGGCCGTCTTGGAGTATTGAGGCTGATAAGATCTCTCGACTGAGATATGCCACCACCATCGGCCCTCATTGTAATCATGATTGTTTTGCAACACCTCAAAAGACGGGTAGATATACTCGGAATCTTCCGAAGGGGCGGGAATTTTGAAAATCTCATTAAGGAAGGAGAGAGGGATGAAATGGTCGTTGTTAAACATCTGGAACTTCAATGTGAAAACAGGCTCACCATCTACTTTTTCTTCATGAACTTCAAGAGAGGAGAGGAGCTCAAAAGTGAGACGGGCATAAGTCGGAGCATTTAAGCCCATGAAATCCTCCAAACCAAGATTCCGGGCCAAACGCCTCACATCCTGATCAATACCAAGTTTTGTAGTAGTTGATCGATCATAAAACCTTGTTGATAGAAGCTTCCGGGAAGAAAGCCGGACAAAGTTCTCCCAATGCTTGCCTTTTGTAAATTCAATTTCGTAAGTCTCACTCACATTTGGCGGGGGTTGCACCACCTCACGGGAACTAGAGCCGTGGGCTCGTTTAGGACGTTGGAGAGGAGCCATCTACACAAATAAGCCAAGACAATATTACAAAGGCAAGAAAGATATGGTGCTCACCACAAGTTGCATAAACATAATGGATGAATCCACAACAATCATTTAACTAGAATGAATAATTTATCACATAACAAGTATTTAAGCACATTCAAACCACAATTTAAGTAAGGATTCACAAGCCATTTGAGAATTAAAGAGTGAGCAACAACATTCATGCGAAGAGGGTGAACAACATTCATAAGCACTATGACCATTTCAAAGAGGGGGAAGACCAACAATGGTGGTAACAAGATAGTAGCACAGTCAAGCAAAACCATATCATCACAAGTTCATATATTCACCAATAATCATCATGAATGCAAAATTTGGTGACATGAAATAGGCAAAGTATAAACACCATTAAAGCATACATCATAACATTCAAATCCAAAAATACAATACAAGGTGTGAAATTTAACATGGAAATCAATTGAAATAGAAAATTCATACCTTGAATGATGGTTTAATTCAAATTAAATGGAGTAGAAAGCACAACTATGACAAGAGGAAAATGTAGGTCGTAATCTACCTCTCCCTAGAGCCAAACTTAATTTGTAAACACTCGACCAACCTTAATACAAGTATATGGTAAGTCAAGGGTCGAACCCAAAGGAATGAGTAGGAACGATGCTATAGCCTATGTCAAGCTAATTCGAAGAATATAAATGGTTGTGGTTGGTAACTAAGATGTCAAAAAGCTAAACAAATCGAAGAATTCAATATGCTAAACACTAGGGATATAGGTTCCACATGCAAGCTCAATGATTATGCTAATTTATAGATCACTCAATCGATTCAATATCAGAAGGGACAAACAATAGTTACAATCAAAGGAATCCAAAAGCTATCTCCTATAAGCCAAGCTAGGGTTCACTATGAATGGCTAACAAGGAAAATCACAATCAAATTCAATCAATTCTCAAATCAAGGGTTCATGTCATTGAAATTTGCAATGCAATCTAGATTAATCTTATAGGTTGATCACTCCTAGTTTAATTAATCACATGCACAACTATGTCAACCAATTTAATTGCAACATTAAAATCAATTTAGCATCATCAACTAGCAAAAATCATCAATCAAGCATGCTTCCCCTTCTCCCTAGAAACTAATCTACTCACTAATCATGCTGAAATTAAGGAACAAAACAAATTCAATCAAATTCATATTCATTTAAAGCTTAATCAAAAGAAAATCAATCAATCAACAAATTCTAGAGCAAGGAAAGTAATCTCAAACAAAATTCAAGAAACTAGAAAGAATTGCATTAAAAGTAAATCAAAGGAAAGAAATCTTACTAACTTTCATTGAATTGAAGAAGGAATTTCAAGATCCAATTGAAATCTAAGATCAAATTCAAGTACAAACAAGTAAATCTTAAGCTTCTATCTCTACTTTCTCTCTCTACTATTTCTGGAAAATTATCTCTCTAGTACAAAAGTTAAGTCATCATAAAAAAGAAAGTCAAAAGCTATAAATAGAAAAATCGAGCGAAGGGGGATGCACAAGGCCGTGCGCACGCACAGACCAGCCGCGCGCGCGCACAGCTGGGTCTGCGCGCACGCACCCCTGTGCCGCGCGCTCCCACCCCTGTGTGGTGCATGAGGCCTTGGCTCCTTCGCTTGCTTGATCAAACTCCGCGCTCCCGAGCATCCCCATCATCAGTGCACTCGAGATGATGCCCGCGAGCAAGGAAGTCCCAAAATGAGCAAATTGACTTGATTATTCACCTACAAAACACAAATAAAACAAAGAGAGAAAGCATAACAAAATAAAACTGAAACTATAACTATGAATTATCAACTAAAAATATGAAAAACTCGTAAAAACTAATCGAGAACCAAAGTGAATTATAAAAATGGAAAATCAAATAAAACTAAGAGAATTATATGAAAATGATGAAAGAAAATAAAGAAAATGAATCTAAATCTTATTCTTTTGAGCGCCATAAACGACGCTCATCAAACTACTAGCAAACAATCCCAAGCTTGCAAGTTCCAAAAACCCTAATCAACAATACCTAAATTCTCAACTTTTGAGAGAAAAAATCAATTTTAAAGCATAAAAATGAGTACTTGAAGTAATTATCAACCAAGAAAATTGAAAAATGATGAAATATAGCAGCAAAATAGGGAAAATGCTTGAACATTATAATGAAAAATGAAGCAAAATGAAATAGGAGAGAGAGAGAGAGAGAGAAAAGAGACGGGTGCATTTAAGGGGGAACGTAGAAAAGGTGCACGCCCGCGCAAAACTGGGTTACTTATGCTCAAGCAAAATTTGGTGCGCACAACACTCATGATGATGATAAACACGAACATAGGCAATTTCTAAACCCCTTTTCAGTGGGTTCAACATCCATGATTCATGAACCCACCATCTTGAACCCACCAAAGTTCAATTCTTACTCAAACCTTCCAATAAGCACAAGAACACTTCATCTTCAAAATTTGCTACCAAGATTGTTGGCAAACTAACCTCCATCATCTCAAAACTACCTAAAATCACAACAAACAAAATCAAGAAGAAAGATAAATTCAAAAAAAAAAAAAAATGGAAAGAAAGTTAGAAAGTCGGGTTGCCTCCCGAGAAGCGCTTGTTTAACGTCATTAGCTTGACGTTCTCAACCCCTTCTCAAGGGGGATCATAAAGAGTCATTCTATGAACAAGGCCAACAAAAACACCATCGTAATGAGCTTCCATTGAAGAAATTTCCACAACTCCATTAGGAAAAACTTCTTGCACCATGAAAGGACCACTCCATCTAGACATGAGCTTTTCGGGGAACAACTTCATCTTGGAATTGTAGAGGAGGACCTTGTCACCAACACAAAACTCCTTTTTCTCGATAAGCTTGTCAGGAGCTTCCTTAGAATGTGCTTTGTAGGTGCTAGCACAATCGTATGCATCAAGTTGAAGCTCCTCTAACTCATTAAGATCTAACCACCGTTGTCTCCCGCACCTGCTAAATCAAAATTAATCTTTTTGATCGCCCAAAGAGTACGGTGTTCAAGTTCCACCGGAAGATGGCAAGACTTGCCATAGACAAGACGATATGGAGTGGTGACAATAGGAGTCTTAAATGCCGTTCGATATTCCCACAAGGCATCATCAAGCTTGTCCGCCCAATCTTTTCTATTCCTAGCAACCGTCTTCTCAAGAATCTACTTGGTTTGACGATTTGACACCTCAACTTGACCATTTGTTTGAGGATGATAAGGAAGGCCAAAACTTTGATGAACCCCATGCTTTTTCAACATCTTCCGAAAAGCATTGTGCACAAAATGTGAGCCATTGTCACTAATCACCGCCTTGGGAACACCGAACCTTGGGAAAATGATCTTTTTGATCAATTTCATCACCACCTTGTGGTCATTTGTTGGGGAGGCAATGGCTTCAACCCATTTTGACACATAATCCACCGCCACGAGAATGTATTGGTTCCCATAAGAAGAAGGAAACGATCCCATGAAATCAATTCCCCAAACATCAAATGCTTCCAACTAAAGGATTGGTTGTTGAGGCATCTCATTGCGCTTTGAGATGTTCCCGGTACGTTGACATCGATTACATGACTTGACAAAACCCCATGTATCCTTAAAGAGATGAGGCCATCACAAACCACTTTAAAGATTTTAGTGGCTGTTTTAGAAACACCCATATGACCACTAATAGGATCCGAATGGCACATCTTCAAAACACTTGGCACCTCCTCATTTGGAACACAACACCTTAGCAAGCCATCAACTCCTCTTTTATACAAGATGAAATCATCCCAAAAATATTGCCTAGCCTCTCTCTTGAGCTTCTTCTTTTGATTTTTGGAGAATGAAGGCGGAAACTCCCCACATGCAAGGTAGTTTACCAAGTCGGCAAACCATGGAAGTTCCTTCACATTAATGGCATACAAGGAGTCATCAAGCATCCTATCTTCAATTGGAGAACCATCATCCTGGATTTGGGAATCTTCAAGGCGAGAAAGATGGTCCGCCACAACGTTTTTCACTCCTTTTTTATCTCTAATTTCTATATTAAAAGTTTGAAGCTCGAGAACCCAACGGATCAACCTTGGCTTGGATTCCCTTTCGGCAAAGAGATATTTGAGAGCCGCATGATCCGTAAAGACAATGGTCTTAGAACCCAACAAGTAACAACAGAACTTTTCAAAAGCATGCACAATTGCCAAGAATTCCTTCTCTGTTGTTGTATATTTCCTTTGAGCTCCATTAAGGGTCTTTGACATGTAGTAGATGACATGGAGCTTTTTATCCACCCTTTGACCTAGAACTCCTCCAATAGTCGTGTCACTAGCATCGCACATCAATTCAAAAGGCAAATCCCATCTCGGGGTTGGACAATGGGAGTAGAGATCAAAGCTTTTTTCAACTTGTTAAAAGCCTCCAAACATCTATCATCAAACACAAATACGACAGCTTTTTGAAGACGATCATTGAGAGGTTTTGCAATAAGAGAGAAATCCTTGATGAATCATCTATAGAACCCGGCATGCCCTAAGAAAGATCTCACTCCTTTCACATTGAACGGAGGTGGAAGCTTCTCAATCACTTCACGCCTTGTCCACCTCTATGCCCTTGTGAGAGATCTTGTGACCAAGGACAATGCCTTCCTCAACCATGAAATGATATTTCTCCCAATTCAAAACCAAATTCACCTTCTCACATTGAGCCAAACATTTCTCAAGATTCGCAAGACA
Organism: Chenopodium album; assembly: GCF_948465745.1. Taxonomy (NCBI): domain Eukaryota; kingdom Viridiplantae; phylum Streptophyta; class Magnoliopsida; order Caryophyllales; family Amaranthaceae; genus Chenopodium; species Chenopodium album. The sequence goes on from NC_137847.1 coordinate 20,539,130, forward strand.
CGCCTCAAATGAAACTCCACCAACCGAAAAATCATCCATGAACACCTCCATTTCTTCTTCCAACATATCTCCAAATATGCTCATCATACATCGTTTGAAGGTGGCGGGGGCGTTGGAAAGCCTAAATGGCATTCTCCTATAGGAAAAAGTTCCATATGGACAAGTAAAAGTTGTTTTCTCTTGGTCATCCGGGTGAATAGGAATTTGGAAAAATTCGGAATATCCATCAAGAAAGCAATAATACTTGTGCCTAATTAGTCTTTCAAGCATTTGATCAATGAAATGAAGGGGAAAATGATCCTTTTTGGTGGATGTGTTTAGACCTCCATAGTCTATACACATTCGCCACCCCGTGACCGTCCTTGTAGGAATGAGCTCACCACTCTCATTCTCTACCACGACCATTCCTCCTTTCTTTGGGATAACATGGACCGAGAAAACCCATCTAGCGCTAGAGATGGGGAATATGATTCCCGCATCCAATAGCTTAGTTATTTCCTTCTTAACTTCCTCCCCCATTTGAGGGTGTAGCTTTCATTATCTTTCAATGCTAGGTGAGGCGCCCTCCTCACGAGTGATATGGTGTGAACATAAAGCCGGGCTTATACCTTTGAGGTCATCAATTGTATAGCCCAAAGCACCTTGGTGCCTTCTCAAAACACCACATAACTTTTGAGCTTGACTTTCACTAAAGGAGGAACTAACAATGACGAGATAGTAGAATTGGGGCCTAAGAATTCATACCTAAGATGTGATGGTAGAGGTTTAGCTCTACAATTGGAACACCTTTACCTTCCTTGGTTGAGGCCACTTGCAATACATCTTGACTTGAAATTCCCATACAAATGTGATCATCACTCTCCTCCATGCTCTCATTAATGACTCTTCCAAAGAAAGCCATTTCCTTGCCATGCTTACCTATCTTTTCCTTGTTCAACAAAACACACTCAACTGGATCATTAGAAGTAAGCAAGTGCTCATGCATAGAATTCACAATATCATCTAAGATTTCAACTCTCATGCAATTTTCAAGTGAAGAAGAAGGATGTTTCATGCTTTCATTCAAATCAAATTTAATAACTTCTTCTCTAAATTTAAGAGAAATCTTAGCACTTTTAACATCAATCATGGCACTAGAGGTAGCAAGAAAAGGTCTACCAAGTATGATAGGAATATTGGAATCCTCATCCATTTCAAGAACAACAAAATCAACTGGAATAACAAACTTTCCTACTCTCAAAGGAACATCTTCTACCTTACCTTTTGGAATCTTAATTGATCTATCTGCTAGTTGTAAGGTAATGTTGGTAGGTGAAAGTTCTCCTAACTCAGGTTTTTGATAAACTAAATATGGCATAAGGCTAACACTAGCTCCTAAGTCACACAAGGCATTATCAATTTGCATCTTATAGATAGATAGCACAAGGGATAGAAAAGTTTTCGGGGTCCTTCAACTTGAGCGGCATCTTGTTCATAATGATTGCACTACAATTCTCAGTCAAGCTAACCGTTTCCTCCATATCACAAGTTCTTCTCCACTCAAGATGTCCTTAAGGAATTTTGCATAATTCGGCATTTAGTCAATGACATCGGTAAATGGAAGGGTAAGATGAAGTTGCCTAAGAATCTCTATGAATTTGCCAAATTGTTCATCTAGTTTGTGCCTATTGAACTTTTGGGGGTATGGGAGCTTACATTTGATAACTTTTCTCACTTTCTCTTTTTCTTTTTCAATTGGTTTTTCGACCTCATCCTCATTCAAAGAGCTTTTTCCTTCCTCATCTTCAACCAAAACGTCCTTAGGACTCTCCTTAGCCTCACTCTTATTAGGCTCTACATTCTGAAGAATTTTACCACTCCTTGTCACTATGGCATTAATTGGTCTCTTGGGATCTACACCTTGAGATGGTAGGGAAGAAGGGCTAGCATGCTCTTTTAAAACATTTTCCAGTTGAGAAATTTGATTCTCCAACATCTTATTATGAGCCATCATGTCATTAAACTTCTTATCACTAGATGACATGTAAGTGTTCAACACCTTTATTTGATTTTCAATGACATCCTCCAAACTACCTCTAGAAGGAGATGTTTGGACATAAGAACTATCATTTTGGCCTTGAGCCTTTGGAGTGAAACCAGGTGGGGGACCCCTTTGATTGTTATTTTGAAAATTGCCCCTATTTTGGTTACTCCAATTGTCTTGACCTTGATTTTGGCCACCTTGGTTATAATTACCATAATTTTGATTATGGTTCCCATATCCTTGCCCTTAGTTTTGACCACCATAACCTTGGTGGTTATAGTGGCCTCGGAAACCTTGGTTTCAATAACCCCCATTGTGGTTGTAATTATAAAAATTCCCATTACGGTAGTTACTATTCCCATTATTTCTTTGATTATCAAATCTAGGTCCAACATTGTTATTAGACACATTGTTCGCATGTTCATTCTCATTGCCAACATAATCATCACATCCATCAAAAGAAGCATTAGGATAATTTGAAGCATCATGGTCATATGATTCCACAAATCACAAAACACATAACCATTACACATGTTGCTAGAAAAGGGGAAGGAGATTTGAGTTAGGAAATGTACCTCTGCCCTTATTTTGGGAGGGAAGAATCGGTACTTGAGATGAAGCACTCTCAAGTTCGGCTTTGATAGAGGTCATTTCCTTCCCTAATTCCGAGATTTGTGAGGACAAGTTGTTGATGGAATTGATGTGATCAACCGAGTACATCGAAGCACCACTTTTGCTTGTTGTTTCACGCTCATCATCTTGCCAATCCATATAATGCCTTACTACATCTTCAATGACGTCCACCACTTCCTCCTCCGTCTTGTTCATTATTGGTCCACCGGCTCCCGCATCAAGGCAAGATTTTCCTCGAGGGCTTAGCGCTCCATAGAATATTTGGATGATTTGATAGGTAAGAATCCCATGGTGTGGGCACTCTCTTTCGTATTCCTTATACCTCTCCCATGCCTCATAAAGACTTTCATTGGGTTTTTGCTTGAAGCTTTGAATAAGAGTTCTCGCTTCGGCCGTTTTCTTTTGAGGATAGAACCGATACAAAAACTCCTTAGTCACTTCATCCCATGTCCTCAAGGAGTTTGGTTTCACCTCACCTCCTTGTCAAACCACTCCAATGCACATCCAATGAGAGAGAAAGAGAAAAGCTTAAGGCGAATAAACTCTTGAGAAATCCCATTCACCTTGATTGTGTTGCAATACTTCTCAAACTCCTTAAGATGATTGAAGGGACTCTCATGCTTTACACCACTATATTGACGCCTCTCTATCAAAGTAATCATGGTCGGTATAATATCAACGTCAATTGCCGGTGTCGTAGGTAGAGCAATCCCACTCTCATACCTATAGGCTCCCGGAACTCCTAGCTCCTTCAATGCCACTCTAGGATTTTCTCCCATGCTTGCTTGTTCTTCTTCACTTGACGGACTAGAACTCAAAGAACGTCTAGCAACTCTTATCCTTGTAATTGTCCTCTCAACTTCCGGATCAAGTGGCACTAGAGAACGACCATATGCTCTATGCATACAATCTCGAAACAAACAATTAGTAGCACGGCTACAAATGTAGACTAAAAGAAAGAAAATCTTTTTGTATTTTTCAAATAAATGGAATAGACTCAATCTACAATAGCAAATAACCATGCCATTCCCCGGCAACGACGTCATTTTTGATGTGGGATAAACCTAGGTTGTTGGTTTCTAGATTCCCCGATCAAAAAAAAATTTGTAAAACCAAACCCAACCCTAGGTATAGGGGTAAGTCTGGGTCGAACCCAAGGGAATGTGGTATTTACTACGGTCTCAAGCTAAGCTATTCCGAAGCTTAAATGAGGGTTGGTCTAGCAAGCCTAACAACGCAATTAAACGATTACAAGAATGATATAAAGGATGCTAGGGAGTTGGGATCCACATGCACTCATGATAATCACGCTAATTGGGAAACAAGTTGATCAAGCATACAATGCGAGTGAAAGCTACAAATGCAATCAAAATCACTCAAAGAGCTATTTCCTAGGGTCAAGCTAGATGTCTCTACAAATGACTTCAAAGGAAAATTGCAAATTAAGATCAATCGGTAATAATAGCTTCCAAATTAATTTTTCGTGTCATTGAAACCTATTATGCAATCTAGCATGACATTTAAGGTTCATCACTCGTCAAGATATCAAATACATGCACAAATTTTACCAATCAATTTAATAACAATGATGATCAATCAAAATCCCCCAATTAACGATGAATTATCACTTAGACATGCTTCACCCTATCCCTAACAAGTAATCTACTCACTACACATTGCTAATTTGAACAACAAAACTAATCTAATCACAAATTTCATCATCAACATAGTAATCAACATATGCTCAAACTTATCAAAAATCAAATCAAACAACCAACAAGTAATGCAATCAAAATCAAGAATCAAACATGAAATTGCATTAAAGAGTAAAGAATTCTTACAAAACTTTGATCAAACTCAAAGAGGAAGAAGATTGAAAGTAACATTCATCAAATTCACCAAGTTTCTCTCTCTAGAATCTAAGAACAAAAGTTTCCCTAATTTGAGTTTTCTCTCTAAAATTCTAATCAAAATCTAATTCTAATTGAAAATGTCCTTCCCTCTCTAAAAATGAAAGAAATCTATATATAGTAAAACTAACTAAGGAGAAGTTAGTTAGACGTTAAAAAAAAACCTCAATTGGAGCGGCCTCTCATCCCTAAGCGCGGCCGCAACAAAATGGGTAAGGAACAGGGGGGAGAGAGCTGCGCGCTCCTGGCACCTGCGCGACCGTGTTAGCTACCAGCACGGCAGCTCCTCCCTCGCGCGCGACTGCCTGGGAGCAGGGGATATAGGCTTCGTGTGCTCGATGATGTTCCCGTGCGTTCCACATGATATATGTTGAGGAGGCAGTCACTTGAGGCCTTTACGGCGGGTTTAACACCGACTTTCATTTCCACGCGGCATGAGAACGCGGCCTTGAGGGCTTGGCTCTTACACTCCAACACCTTTGAGCTTCAAGAGGAAGAACCGGGTTGCATCCTTGGCTCTTTATGCTTTGAGAGAATGCCAATGAGATTCTTGAACATCACCATTTTCCTAAAATCAAAGAAAAGAAAACAAGTAAAGGAAAAAATGCAAAATAAACTAAGAAAAGCAAGAAAATAAGGAAATAACTAAAGAAAACGCAAAATAGAGGAATTACAAGTAAAATTAGAGAAAAGGAGATAAGATAGATACAAAAGCAATGAAAATCATCCTAAAAGATGCTAAATGAGTGCCATAAATGACACTCATCACTTCCCCCTTCTAGCAACATGTTTAATGGTTATATGTTTTGTGATTTGTGTGATTCATATGACCATGATGCTTCAAATTGTCCTAATGCTTCTTTTGACGGATGTGATGATTATGTTGGCAATGAGAATGAACATGTGAATTATGTGTCTAATAACAATGTTGGACCTAGATTTGATAATCAAAGAAATAATGGGAATAAGAACTATCATAATGGGAATTTTTATAATTATAACCACAATGGGGGTTATAGAAACCAAGGAAACCAAGGTTTCCAAGGCAACTATAACCACCAAGGTTATGGTGGTCAAAACCAAGGCCAAGGATATGGGAACCATAATCAAAATTATGGTAATCATAACCAAAGTGGCCAAAATCAAGGTCAGGGCAATTGGAGTAACCAAAACCGGGGCAATTTTCAAAACAACAATCAAAGGGGTCCCCCACCCGGTTTCACTCCAAAGGCTCAAGGTCAAAATGATAGCTCTTATGCCCAATCATCTTCTTCTAGAGGTAGTTTGGAGGATGTTGTTGAAAATCAAATCAAGGTGTTGAACACTTACATTTCATCTAGTGATAAGAAGTTTAATGACATGATGGCTCATAGTATGATGTTGGAGAATCAAATTTCTCAATTGGCAAATGTTTTGAAAGAGCATGCTAGCCATTCTTCCATACCATCTCAAGGTTCAGATCCCAAGAGACCAATTAATGCCATACTGACAAGAAGTGGTAGGATTCTTGAGAATGTAGAGCCTAAGAAGATTGAGGCTGAGGAGAGTCCTAAGGAAGTTTTGGTTGAGGATGAGGAAGGAAAAAACTCTTTGAGTGAGGATGTAGGTGAGAAACCAATTGAAAAAGAAAAAGAGAAAGTAAGAGAAATTATCAAACCTAAGCTCCCTTATCTCCAAAGGTTCAATAGGCACAAACTAGATGAACAATTTGGCAAATTCATAGAGATGCTTAGACAACTTTATCTTACCCTTCCATTTACCGTTGTCATTGACCAAATGCCGAATTATGCAAAATACCTTAAGGACATCTTGAGTGGAAAAAAGTTATGATATGGCGAAAACGGTTAGCTTGACCGAAAGTTGTAGTGCAATCATTATGAACAAGATGCCGCCCAAATTGAAGGATCCCAGAAACTTTTCTATCCTTTATGCAATCTATAAGATGCTAATTGATAATGCCTTGTGTGACTTATGAGCTAGTGTTAGCGTTATGCCATATATGGTTTATCAAAGACTTGAATTAGGGGAGCTTTCGCCTACCAACATTACCTTACAACTAGCCGATAGATCAATTAAGATTCCAAAAGGTAAGGTAGAAGATGTTCCTTTGAGGGTAGGAAAGTTTGTGATGAGTGGCATTTATGCCACGATTAAGGGCTCATTTTAACGGTTATTTTCCCATACTTGTTGCTTGTTTGTACCCTCTTTCTTATCTTTATTTCTTCCTTCTTTTGTTTGTATTCTTTCCTAATTTTTACCTCCTTTGTCTATTTTCTACCTTGGTTTCCTCGTTTGTGTTTTATAGAAACCGTTGTCTTGAAAAGCCGAAGGTTTTAGCTAAAGGGAGCTAAGGGAAGCAAGATCAAGAGGAGCAAAGGGAAGGAGAGGAAGTAAGGGAAGATGGATTAAGAGGAAGTAAGGGATGCAAGTTCAAGAGATGTGTGGTCGAACCTCCTAGAGGTTCGGTAGAACCAAGGTGTGGTCAAACTTTTCAAAAGTTTGACCGAACCTCCAAGATGCAAATGAAGAAGTTTCAAACCAGTTTTTAGCGTTTTTGCAGTGGAGGTCGAACCCCCAAAGTTCGACCACACCAGGAGCAGAGAGGTTCGGTCGAACCTACCCATGGTCTGACCGAACCTACCTAGTGTTTGGTCGGACCATTTCCCGATTACAGCCGACTTTGTACGGACTTTCGTTTTAGAGAGTTAGATTAGCTTAGCTTGATTTTCTAATTTTTAGCTTAATCTAGAGAGAGAAACACCATTAGTTTTGGCATTTTAGAGAGAGAAAGTGTGAATTTCTCCATTGTTGAGCTTGGATTTTGAAGAAGAAGCTTAATCAACCTCTTTATAAAACTTCAACTTCAATAAATGAGCATTTCCTTACTCTTTTCTGTTTACTTTGCTATTTGATTTTGTTTTAGATTGCTTTTGCTTTGTTAATTACTCATTAATCATGCCTTAATTTTCTTATTAATTTCATGATTGACTTATTGATTGCTATGGATGGTGAGTAGTTATCTAGCCAAGGATGTGGGGATGATATAGTTGGAATTTGTTCATGTTTTTAGTGTTGGGATTCAAGTTGATTGTGATAAAAGTCTTTACATGCTTGATTGTTCTTCGATCTTCTTGCAAAGTGCACGTTGTTAGTTGATTGAGGGTGAATCTTTGCTAAATGAAATGATAATTGACTTAGCTAAGTTCATTTATATCGATTGCTACTTGATTCCACCTCCCAATATATGGTTCTAATGTGATAACATAGAGGCTATGTTAGGAGAATCCAATTGACCCCGAAAGGTGGCTAGATTGGACCCCTTATATCGATATTCATGTATGTTTAGTTCATTATCGGTTTGTTCCCATGTTATTACATGTTCAAGTGAAACCTACATCTACCTATTCTCCTTGGTGTTCTCTTTATATTGTCTCTAGTTCATTTCACACTTAGCTTTAATCCTTTAGATAATTTTGTTCTTCGTCCAGAGATAGCTTAATTGATTAGTAGTGATTGCAGTGTTTAGCTTCTCCCTGCGGTTCGACCCTTTGTTTGCCTTATATTTGTATTTGGTTTGTTTAGGTTATATAAGTTTTATTTGATTTATGGTTAAGCACTTGACGACGTGTTTATTCCCTTGTTAAATTGGCGCCGTTGCTGGGGATACGACTTCTATTGCTATTTCATTGCTTTATTGAGCCTATCTCACCTTTTATTTGCTAGTTTTGGTTACTTTTGTTACTTGGTGCTCACTTTCTTCTTAGTTTTGTTGTACGAACAGAGGACGAACCCGCTCAAGGTCTTTGGTCCCCATTGATCCCGAGCTCGAGAGGTCTTTGTCCTTGCTAAGAAGAGAAGCAAGAGCAAGGAGTAGAAACTCCCATACTCCTATAAGAGAAGGAGTGAGAGAAGAAGAAGATACTCCACCTTCCTCACCCTCAAGTGAAGACGTAGGTAGCTCTAATTCTTCATCAAGTTCAGAAATCAACCCTTTTTCAACATTCGATTTTAAGAGTGTGCAACCCCCCAAAATGGGAGAGAATACACCTTTGGGTCGTTTTGGGGCTCCCAAAGCCTTTAGGGCACAAAGTGGAATCCTAGCTCCTACTACTCAAGCCAATAATTTCGAAATTAAGCCCAATTTGATTGCCTTGAAAGCAGAAATAATTCTTGGATGGAAAGTATGAGAGTCCTTATAAACATCTAAAAGAGTTTGAGAAGTATTGTGATATAATAAAAGCTAATGGGGTAACTCAAGAATACATTCGTCTCAAGATGTTCCCGTTCTCTTTAATTGGGAGAGGTTTAGAGTGGCTAAAGAAGGAGGTGCCCCCTAACTCTCTCACAATTTGGGACCAAGTTACTATGGCATTCTTTAGGAGGTTCTACAATCATAGGAAGACCGCCGAAGCTCGATCTTTGATTCAAGGTTTTCGCCAAAAGAGTGGTGAATCCCTTAGTGCGGTTTGGGAAAGATACAAAGAACTCCAACGCCAATGTCAACATCATGGAATACCCAAGTATCAACTCATTCACACTTTCTATGGTGGTCTCACACCTCAAGGAAGAACAAGCTTGGATGCCGAAGCCGGTGGCCCAATCATGAACAAAGGAGAAGATGAAGTGGAACATATCATAGAGGAGGCCGCAAAGCACTATGAAGATTGGTATGAAGGAGATAGAGATGCTACATCTAGCAAAGGCGTTTATGCATTAGAGCAAGCTAACACAATCAACAACCTCTCTACCCAAATCTTCAAAATGACCAAGCAAATGGATGAGCTAATGAAGGAGAAATTCAATCCTTAAGGTAACACCTCCCCTTCAACCAAGGGAGGCAATGGTATGAACACTTCCTCCCCTTCTTCTTACAATACAATGCCTCAAAGATGTTTGTTTTGTGCTAATTGTGGAACCTATGATCATGACACCTCTCAATGTGTATATTCTTGTGAAATTCAACCCCCTCCCTAAGAACATGATGAAAATATGGAAGATGTTAATGCTATGAACTTTGCTCCTAGAATAGGGAATATGGGGAATATGAGGTCAAACTCCAATCAAATGGGGAATTGGAATCAAAGTGGAAACCATGGTTGGAACCAAGGTGTTGGTGGTGGTTATGATAACCAATACCATGGTGGGGGAGGCCCTTCCAACTTTAGTGGAAGAGGCTACTCTAACCAAAGAGGGTATGGTATTCAAAATCAACAACCTAACTCCCGTGACCATAAAAATCAAAATTTTGGTGATCAAAGTAACATGGGAAACAATCAACAAAGAAATGTTGCAAATGCTTGAAACTCAAATTGCTTAACTTGCATCTAATTCATCCCCTTCTTCTTCTTCTTCTTCTTCTAACCTTCCAAGTCAAGGAGTCAACCCTAAACCCATGAATGCCATGACAACTAGGAGAGGAAAGGTTGTGGGGAGTGACCCTTTGATTGAGGAGAAGTCACAAGAAGAGGTGGAGTTAGAAGATGATATTGAGGAAGCCAATGAGTCATTGGGTGGTAAGAAAGAAAGGGATGTTGTTGAGAAACCACAGGAGAAAGAAGTTATGACCCCCTTGCCTTTAAATCGCCAACCTAGAGAGGAAAAGCTACCCTTTCCACAACGATTTGTGAGAGCCAAGCTTGATGCTCAATTTGTAAATTTTTTTGATGTCATTAAGAATTCGCATGTTTCCCTTCCTTTTGTTGATGCTATGAAACAAATACCCCACTACTCTAAATTCTTGAAGGACCTTTTGAGCGGGAGAAGGGTGTGTGAAACTGTGAACCTAACTGCCAATTGTAGTGCCATCCTTTCCAGCAAACTTCCTACCAAGTTGAAAGATCTGGGTAGTTTCTCCATTCCTTGTTCAATTAATGGTTTCGAGTTTGACAAAGCATTGTGTGATTTAGGAGCAAGTGTGAGTCTTATGCCCTATTCCGTCTACCAAAAGTTTAGTGTAGGAACCCTCTCACCCACAAATGTTACTCTCCTACTAGTGGATCGTTCTACCAAGTTTCCCATGGGTAAAGTTGAGGACATTCCCCTTAAAGTTGGAAAGTTCACATTTCCCGTGGACTTTTATGTGCTAGAGATGGATGAGGATGAGAGGATTCCTATAATTTTGGGTAGACCATTTCTAGTTACTTCTAGAGCAATCATCGATGTGAAGGAGGGTAAGATGACCCTAAAAATTGACAAAGACTCAATTGAATATGATTTGAATAGTGTCATGCAACAACCTTCCTCAAGTGGTGAATATTTTAGAGTTGATGTTCTTGATAATGTGTTCAATGAATTTTCTTACTCCCCTTTGCATGCTACTAATGATTCTCTTGAAAGTGTGTTATTGAATTAATCCAAGATAGGTGCTCACAAGGAACACATGCAATTTTATGAGGATTTGCTTGAGGAAAACAAAAGGGATTGCAAGGATGCAAGCATGGAGAAAGAAGCTCCTTTCACTCATGACCTCTTTCAAGTTGAAGAAAGAGAAGAGAGCTTCAATGGTAAGGGAGCATCAAAGGTAGACTTAAAACCTCTACCTTTGGGCTTAAGGTATGCATATCTTGATTCCAATGAATCTTTTCCCGTAATTATCAATTCTAATGTAACGGAGGAGCAAACCTCCCTCTTGATCAATGTTTTGAGAAAACACAAGAAGGCTTTGGGTTATACCATTGATGACATCAACGGTATAAGTCCATCCTTATGCATGCATAAAATTGATCTAGAGGGAGATGCTTAACCTGTTAGGCAAAGGCAAAGGAAGCTTAATCCTTCCATGAAAGAGGTTGTGCGGAAGGAAGTTGCTAAGCTTCTAAATGCGGGAATTATTTACCCAATTGCTCATAGTGATTAGGTATCTCCCATACAAGTTGTGCCTAAAAGGGGTGGCATGACGGTGGTGAAAAATGTTCATGATCAACTAGTTCCTACTAGGCTTGTTACCGATTGGCGTATGTGCATTGACTATCGCCAACTCAACACAAGTACATGCAAAGATCATTTTCCATTGTCGTTCATTGATCAAATGTTTGAAAGGCTTACAAAGAACTCCTTCTATTGTTTCCTTGACGGTTACTCGGGATTTTTCCAAATCCCGATTAACCCCAAGGATCAAGAGAAGACGATTTTCACATGTCCCTACGGTACCTATGCATATCGTAGGATGCCTTTCGGGCTTTGTAATGCCCCCACAACATTCCAACGTTGTATGATGTCAATCTTTAGTGATATGATTGAGGATGAGATAGAAGGTTTCATGGACGATTTCTCTGTTGGAGGAGCCACCTATGAAGGTTTTCTGTCCAATTTATCTCATTGCTTGGAAAGATGTGAGAGGGCTAACCTCGTGTTAATTGGGAAAAGTGTCATTGTATGGTATAGAGTGGGATCGTTCTTGAGTACAAAATCTACCATGCCGACATCGAGGTGGATAGAGCCAAGGTAGAGGTCATTGAGAAACTTCCTCCCCCCACCAATGTGAGGGAAGTGAGATCTTTTCTTGGCCATGCTGGGTTTTATCGGCGTTTCATAAAGGATTTTTCATTAATTGTCAAATATTTCACATCCCTCTTGCAATAAGATAAAGAATTTGTGTTTGATGATGCTTGTAAAGAATCGTTTTGTAGGTTGAAAGAAGCACTTTGCACCGCTCCCGTAGTCCAAGGACCATATTGTTCTCTACCGTTCGAACTAATGTGTGATGCAAGCGATGAGGCCATTGGCTCGGTCCTTGGACAACGATAGGAAGGAAAACTTCATGTTATACATTACTTGTCCAAGACTCTCAATGATGCGCAATGGAATTATACAACTACCGAGAAGGAATTCTTGGCCGTTATCCATTCATTTGAGAAATTTAGAACCTAGCTCATTGGTTCTAGGACAATAGTGTACACCGACCACTCGGCTCTCAAATATTTGATAATCAAGAAGGAGGCTAAACCGAGATTGTTGAGATGGGTTTTGGTCCTCCAAGATTTTTATTATGAAATGAGAAATAAAAAGGGGGCCGAGAATGTGGTGGCGGATCACCTTTCTAGGGTGGTTTGTGCAAGGATTCATGAAAACGGTTTGCCAATAGAAGATACTTTAAAGGACGATGTTCTATATGTTCTTGAGGTGAAGATGGAGCCTTGGTATGCGGATATAGTGAATTATTTGGCTTTTGGTTCCATACCTCCGGACTTCACCTCCCAACAACGCCGAAGACTCAAGCATGCAGCCAAGCGATATATATGGGACGACCCCATTTTGTTAAAAATAGGGGTTGATGGTTTGCTAAGACGATGCGTCCCCAACGATGAGATTCAAAGCATCCTCCATATGTGCCACTCTTCTCCTTATGGTGGGAATATGAGTGCTCAAAAGACTTCCTCCAAGATCTTGCAATCTATGCTCTTTTTGGCCCTCTCTATTTAAAGATGCTTGGAAATTTGTCAAGACTTGTGATATGTGTCAAAGGACGGGGAACATCTCTAGAAGGGATGAAATGCCTCAAAACCCTATCCTTTTGCTCGAGGTCTTTGATGTATGGGCTATAGATTTCATGGGTCCTTTCATTTCTTCTCAAGGAAACAAGTACATCTTGGTAGCCGTTGATTATGTCTCTATATGGGCGGAAGCCGTGGCTTCTCCTACAAATGATTCAAAAGTGGTGGTTAATCTATTCAAGAAGGTGATCTTCCCGAGATTTGGTGTTCTTAGGGCCATTATCATTGATGGGGGGTCGCATTTCAAGCATCACAGTTTTACTAGACTTCTCGATAAGTATGGTGTATCTCACAAGAGAGGGCTTGCTTACCACCCTCAAACGAGTGGTCAAGCGGAGATCACCAATAGAGAGATCAAGGTCATCTTGGAGAAGACGGTGGCTAGAACAAGGAAAGATTAGTCTTCTAACCTCATTGACTCTTTATGGGCATATAGGACCGCTTTCAAGACTCCAATAGGGACTACTCCCTATAAGCTTGGTTATGAAAAAATTGTCATTTACCCGTAGAGATGGAGCATCGGACTCATTGGGCTATCAAGCAAATCAACTTTGATCTCCATAGTGCGGGTGAGAAAAGACTCCTAGAGCTTCATGAGTTGGAAGAGTTGAGAATGAATGCCTACAATAGTGCAAGCATGTACAAGGCAAGAACCAAGGCTTGGCATGATGCCCAAATTATCAAGAAAGAGTTCGCCATAGGCCAAAAGGTTCTCCTATTCAACTCCCGCTTGAAGCTTTTCCCGGGCAAGCTTAGATCGAGATGGAGTGGGCCATTAGTCATTATAAAGGTGTTCCCATATGCGCTTACGAAATCTCTAAGGACGAGCATCCCCCATTTAAGGTTAATGGTCACCAACTCAAGCCCTGTTATGAAGGATATCCCATTGATAAGTCGACTTCTACAACACTTCTTGATGTGCATCATCCGTTTGAGCCTCCTTGATTTAGCCAAAGGAGCGTTAAGCTAACGATGTAAACCAAAAGCGCTTTCGGGAGGCAACCCGAATTTCTAACCCTCTTTTTCTCTTCTCTTTTCTTGATACTTTAATTCTTCCATCTATAACTTTGGATTGATGGATTTGTGTGTTTTGGTTTGTGTTGGCATTCTTGTATGTCTTGCCTTTAAGGAGAGTACATTTTTCAATGGTCATTTAGCATGATTGTGTGGTGTTTCAGTGTGTTTGAAGAGGAGTTTTGTGCAAACTTTGAAAGGTTAAGCATTTTTTTTGGGTGGTTCGACCGAACTCCATTAAGGTTCAGCCACTCTTGTTCTAGAAGTGAAATTGTGTTGCAAACTGTTAAAATTTGAAAAATTGGGTGGTTTGATCGAACTCCGAAAAGGTTCGGTCGAACATTGGAAAAAGTTTGATCGAACCCTTTCGGAGTTTGGCTGCTCCTATTTAGGAAACGAGATCAGTGACTTCCTCCTAGAATTGCGGAATTTGATAATTTCGAATAGGTTCGACCGAACCCTGAATTGGTTCGACCGAACCCTGAATTGGTTCGACCGAACACTAGGTTGGTTCGACCGAACACTAGGTTGGTTCGACCGAACCTTTTCAGTGTTCGCCCGAACCTTTGTCGAAGCAACACCAGAGTTTTTTTTTTTTTTTTTTTTTTAAAAAAAAAGAAACAGAAATGCCGCAGCCTTCCCCTTCATTCTTTCGGCACTCTCTCTCTCTTCTCTTCTCCTTCTCACTCTAAAACTCCATTGTCACCCCTCCTACAATCTCAAATCTCCATAAAAATCACTCCAATGTTCTCAATTTCTATAATCTCCACCCAAAATTCCTCACAAAAATCTATGTCTTCAATTTTTCCCCAATTTTAGGGTTTGAGTGACTTAGTATTTTTGGGTTTCTACTTACTTCCAATCAATGTGGTATGGTTATTCTAGCTTTTGCAAGTTCATTTCTTCAATTTCTCTTAGTTTTACCATGTTTTACATGTTAAAGTATGAATTGTGGTATTATTGAAATTGTTAGTAATGGCTTGTTTGATTTATGTGGTTCTTGGGATTTCCTTGTTGTAACTGATTGGGTGTTGATTGTAGAACTTGTTTTATGATTAACATGCATGTATCCCTTGGTTTTCCTTAATTTCAATGTATTTGCTTAAATATGTTGATTTTTCACTAGGTTGTTCATGCTACTTTTTGATTGAGAAATTCGTGAGTTGGATGTAGTTATGTGATTGTTACTCATTGTTCTTGGTTGGATTTTGACAAGTTTTGAGTGATTTTCATGAATTTTGGGGGACATCATGCCCAAATTCACCTAGACTTTCTTAAGAAATGTTTTTAATTGCCATATGACATTTTGCTTATGCCTTGATTTATAAGTGTCCATTAATGCCTTGAATTATATTATTCTTATCCTCTACATCTATTTCACAACTCATGGCTATTACTCTCATTGCATACACTTTTTATCTTGGCATGCTTCTTGTGTCACCTCTTGACTTGAATCTTCCTAATGATAGTTCTTGGTAATTTTGTAGATTTGCAATGAATCTTTTTGGCAAAGGCAAGTCTAAGAGGAAGAGGGCTGGTGAATCTTTAACAACCAATTTTCCACCTTTACCCGACATCAATGATCATGGCATCATCGCATTGAACGAGCACTTTTGGGATGTCTATAAGTCTCTCATAGATCAAACTATACGATCTACAAGGTTCTTTTGTAGCAAAACTTTAAGGAGGCCTGGCATCAAGGATGAAGTTGTTCGGCTCGTGCAAAACTTTGGTTGTGGCGAGTTCATCAACTTCTACGCTCATACCTATGAGCGGGTCACATTGTAATTCCTTGCTTCTCTCCGTAAGGAGGTCATACAGGATAACGATGAAGGGAATGAAACTCACATTATTCTTCACTTCCGCATGTTCAACGAAGACCATTCCCTAACCGAGAATGAGCTAAATGATATCTTTCATTGGGAAGCAACCGGGTTATCTCGACCTTCGTATAAGACCTCCTTGTGCCGCATCCCATATAATGAACAAGAATGGTGGAGGAGAATTTCCACCAAGGCTTTCTTCCACACCAACTCCGCAAAAGTCAACAACATCGTTCATATACCCTTGAGATATTTTTCCCGGCTCCTTCAATACGCCGTATTCTTCAAGGCAAACCCCGCCTCTACTTGGCCGATATTCCACAGCGCCTAAAGTTAAATTGCTCCACCACCTTTATTTCGAGATTGTTGGACGTGATGGGCGGCTTAGTGATGAGATTCATATGGAAGGAAAGATTACTCTCATAGCACTTTCATTGAAAGGTGGAGCTTAAAAGGACCAAATTGATTTGCTTCCCCATGTGCTCCAAAATAGAGAAGAAGCGGTCGAAGGCTACCCTTCTTATGCTCTCTCTATTATTGCGCTCCGCAACCAATGCTTCATCAACTACACCACCAATGATCTCACATATATCCTCTTAGTTGACAATGGGAAAAATGGTGTGTCCTTCCGAACCCGCCTCACACTTCAATAGATCGTTCTGATCCGCTAAGTTGGAATATCGCGCGGAAGCACATTCCTGATGAATTAAGGAAGAACCAACTCCGCGGCGTAATTCCACACCCTCCTTTGGTCTACCAATCGGGGCAACCCATTCCCCCCCTAGTCGGGGAGGTGAGGCATCTTCTTCCTCTTCTCCATTTGATATGAGTGCCCTCCGTAGTACCCTCGATGGTATTCGATGCGATAATCAAGTTTCCATTGAACAATGGGGGTATTACAGAAGGATGAATTATCATAGTCTTGTGCAAGCGGGCGTTCAAGCGCCCTATGTTAACTATCCCTACCACCCATGTAGAGAAGGTCCGGTTGCCCATTGGGGACCCTATGACCCCAACAACACCACCCCCAATGCCTACCCCTATTTGGAAGGTCCCTATGACCCCAACAACACCACCCCCAATGCCTACCCCTATTGGGAAGGTCCTATCAAACCTTCCCAACGTGTTAGTACCCCACCATACAACCCATATCAATCAGGTGGGTGTAATTATGCCTATGATCAGGCATGCCCATCAACCCCAAATCCATTTGATGGTGGTTGGGGTTACCAAGGGTGGGCCTATGAGCATTTCAACCAACCCTTCCATCCGTTCATGGATCGCCCCGGGCTTGATTTTGATGACCCTTCTACGGAACGGGAAGATAGGAATCCGCAATGAGGGTTCTCCCCATTCTTCTCCCCCCGAAATTCCTTGCCATTCACTTTTGCTCAAGACGTGTAAAAGACTAGTGTGGGGGAGGATGTTCCTTTTGGTTGAAGTGTACATAGGAGGGTAGTGTGGTAGGATATTTGCTTGTGCATATGGAGAACCATTGAGGATAGTTATTTTGTTGTAGTTGGTGATGATTTTTGTTGGTTAGCTTTTGGTGATGTTGATGATGATGATTTCTATGGTGTGAAAAATTTTGAATCCCCTCTTCTCTCTTGGCCTTATGAAAAAAAAATTTCAATTCCCATAATCCAATTCCCCCATAATCCAAATTTTGTGGATAGATTTTTGTTAGTCATTTTCTTTTGTTTACTAACCTTTTCCTTGTTTAGATGTAGTTTTCTTTCTTTTTGGTTTAATCTCCTTGTAGCTTGAAGAATGGAGACACAAGAGAAAGGCTATGAGTGACTCAAGCTCCGGAAACCTTGGTGAGATTGCAATATTTAGCTTGTGTTTTAATTCAAGCGGCATGGTGAGACCTTTCATTACATTCTTTTATTTCCTTTTGTGTTCATAGTTAGTTAGATTAGGATGGATTTGATTGTTCGAGATTGTTTGCATTTGATTCTACGGAATCTGGTGATTGTTGGTATGATGCCGAACGATCTTTGTTTGTCAATTGGGAATTATGTGCTTACTTGCCTCTTACTACTTTTATACTCCTCTCTCTTTAACAAAAAAAAAAAAAAAAAAAAAAAAATTTAAAATTTCCCTTTTTTGTTCAAGACAAACCATGCAAACTCTAGTTGTTTCATTTTCATTTTAAGCATAATAAAAGTTGACTCGTGTGTTTGAATGTCTTGCTTCCTAATGTTATAAGTTTTCATGCTTTGGGATTGCCATTGGTTGACTCTAGGATAAGTTCAAGCTAAGGTCGTCGATTTAGAACTCGTAAGGCCCATCGAACCAAATTTCACTTGTTTATGGTAAGAAGGTGTTGCTCTCATTTGGGGATTTGAAGCCCTAGAGGTAGTTTTTGTAACTCGATGTGAGTTTCATTGTTCAAGCCTCCAACAGTTTTTGTAAGAGCGGCGAAAGATCCTTACCAAGACATGCTTAGATCTAGAACTTGGCGTCTATCTTTCCGAGATCGTGACCGAACTAATTTAGGGATGACAAAGAGCATTCTTCATTTGGTGACTATTTTGTTTTCTAGGATTAGCTGTTATTTTGTTGTCTCTTGTATTTTTTGTTGCATTTGCATGCTCCTTTTGCTTACCATGTTGAGCCTTCCCCTCCTTGATTATAACACATTACAAGCTCACGGCCTTTTGTTTTACTTTCACCCCTAAGATCGTGAAGCTCAAGCGGCGAAAGCTTATTGAATTTTTGATTTGAAATGTAGAAGTTAATGGTTCTAAATGGAAAGTGAAATAGTGATGTTGCGAATGTTTGTTCAATAAAAGCGAGTGTAAATCCTAGAAAAAGTCGTCCATAGTTATAAAAGGCAAGGACATTGAGAAAAAAAAATAATAAAAAAAGAGAAAATTTGCAAAATGAAAAAAAAGAAGGATAAAAGAGGAGAAACGGAAGCTCGAAAATGTTTGGCAACGTAATTCAAGTTTGTGGCAATGTAGCTTGAAAATTGGTAGTTGTTCGATTTTTGAAAGGAGGCTTGATCACCCTTCGCTTCACGATTACGCTAAGCACCAATTTCCAAATTTTTCCACACCTTCACCCCTAGCCAACGTTACAACCCTCTTAATGCTCTTTTGACTTAGGGTAGTTGAGTCACTACTCGGTGGAGGGAGCTAGATTTTAAGCATAAGGAGAGAGCATGACTTGAATTTGTAAGATGTCGAGTTACCCTATTTTGTATTTTTTTTTTATCTTTGTTCCAGCTCCTCCGGGAGTCATGAGACGCTACCTCTAAGGGTGGATATGAATCTAGATGAGGTAACGCGGTAAGATTGTATGGAATGCGGTAGGAGTGTTGCATGTTAAAGTTCTTTATGCTTAGCATGACTTATCCTTCAATCAACCATTGGTGTTTAAGGTAAAAATAACCCAAATACGTGGTCCAGTCCTATGGTGACACGTGGCCCAATCAAGAGGCGGCACGTGTCACTATAGGAAGATGACACGTATACGGAGCATGAAGAACCCCAGAAAAATAAAGAGAATAAAGGCCTCCTTACATCAGGAGGCCCAACTACCCTTGAAAGCTACAAAACGACGCCCTAAAGGGACACGTTCCTAGGTCACTTACCCTAAGGGGCACAAATTCCAACCCTTATAAATACCCCAATCATTGATGATGGGAGGGGGGTGGTGACATAACATTAAATAGAGCACTAAATAGCTCCAGCTTCTCTCTACTTTCTCTCTCTGGTTTTCTCCGTTTTCCGATCACTAACTTGATCGTTGGAGGCTGATCTCCATTCACCGGAGTTCCGTAGTTTTGCAGGTGTCCGAGTCTCATTGCCAGCGAAGCGTGACCAGTATCCCATGAGATTCCAGAAAAACCTCGAAACATTTGGCACTGTCTGTGGGGATACTCGTCCGCAATGGCAGCAGATGGTCAGATACCACGTGCCGCCCCTGGCCCCGGCAAGGACGACCTTGTCGAAGAAAACGTTACGATAATTCATTCTAGTGATCCTCTGACATGTTCATTCCATGAGGCTGAGGATCCTCCGGTTACTGCTGGTTCGCTCAAGCTTACTCTGAACAAGCTCCGAAAAGAGCTCGAGGGTAGGAGGCCTTCTTCTTCTAGACAGCGGCCTAGGAGAGAGGGAGAAGGCAACCAAAAGAAAGCTTAGAGTAAAGGGACCAATGCTGAAGATGCTGGGAATACCCCGTACCGTCGGCATGAGCGTTCACCGAGGGTGCCAAGGGCAGATGTGTCTCGGCTCCTCGAAAACGTAGTCGGCTGGGGGCCAGGGCAGATGGCCTCATAAGGAGGTTACTGAGCCGTCTCGTCGTTGGAAGGATGCAAGATATTACATTCGGCACTAGCAGTGCGAATGGATCGCTTATTCGGACACAGTATCTACACCAACTATGCCGGATGATTTCTCAAACCATACCTCTTCCAAGCATACCATTCAACAAGGATTTTTATTTTATTTTGATGGAGATTAAAGATAAGTTTGAATTTGAGAAGCCCACACCGTTGAGAGGCTCAGCTCAGTATCGGAACAAGAACAAGTATTGCCACTACCACAAGGACGTGGGGCACGATACAAATGAATGCAACAATTTGAAGAGGTTACTAGACAAGCTGGCTGTGAAGGGCATGATCAATTCATATGTCATGAAGCCAAAGTTTACCTACAACCGGATAGACAACAAGTCCGAGAAGAAAAATCAAAGTGACAAAGAAAAAGAGGATGGAAACAGTAGTGATTCTGGTTGTGTGGCCGTCATATCAGGCTGCTTTGTTGCAGGCGGCCCAACCATGAATGGAAATAAGCAGGACGCGTGGAATTTTGCAAAGGTGTTGCATGCCGAGGGGGTTAAAGTTGAACCTTTCCCAAAGGTGACTGTCAGCGAAGCAGACCAAGGTGAGGTCAAGGCTCTCCGTAATGGCCCTATGGTGTTTATTCTAAAGATAGCCAATTTGAAGGTCAAACGGGTACTGATAGATATGGGCAGCTCTTTTGACATTGTCAGTCTATCTTGTTTGAAAAATTTGATGTTCCTAGAAGACGTTCTCAAAGAAATCTCCTACCCATTGGTTAGGTTTGGAGGAAGTGTCATACACCCAGTTGGTCAGATAGATCTGCCCGTCCAGCTCGGGCTAAAGGGGGAAGCGAGGGACATGGTCATCCGCTTCCTTGTGGTCAAAGAGCTCACAAGCTACAATGTCATACTTGTTCGCCCCACTTTAACCGCAACCAAGGCAGTGATTGTTCCTCATCTGATGCTGCTGAAGTTTGAGAGGTCGGATGGGAAAATTGGTTCGATTCAAGGAAATTAGAGAATGTCGAAGGAATGTAACCAGCTGGCCGTTAAGCCTATTATCCATGGACGAGGGAAGTCGTTCGAGCCAAACTCAAATGAAAGGTCACTTCAAGCATACCAGGTCGACCAAAAGAGGAAATCGATTAAAAGAGAGTATGCCTAGCGATTAATGACCGTTGGCCGGCCAGAAGAGATGAGACCCCAGCCGGCCAGCGATCACCAAGATATAGTGTTGGACCCCGATCAACCATATCGGACGGTCAAAGTTGGCACTATAGCTATGGGTTTGCTTGGAGATGACCTAATCAAGCTGTTGAGAGAATTCAAGGATGTATTTGCATTTGAAGTAGCTGAAATGCCGGGTATTAGCCAAGACTTGGCTGTGCACAAGCTAGTTGTAACTCCACTTGTTAAGCCCGTCCGACAGAAGAAGCGGAATCACGGGAAAGAGAGGAATCAGGCGGTTGCACCCGATGTAAGAAAGCTGCTTGGCGCTGGTTTCATTCGACAATGTTACTATCCAGATTGGGTAGCCAACGTAATACTGGTGAAGAAGCCGAATGGAACCTGGAGAATGTGTGTAGATTACATTGATCTCAACAAGGTGTGTCCGAAGGATATCTTTCCTTTGCCTAAGATTAATTGACTTGTTGACTCTACAGCCGGGCATGCTCTTAAGAGTTTTATGGATGCATACTCCGGATTCCATCAGATCCCATTGTGTGAAAATTGCGTTTGTGACCGAGCAAGGGCTGTACTGTTATAAAGTTATGCCATTCGACCTCAAGAATGCCTCTACTACCTTTCAAAGACTTGTGAATATAGTTTTTAGAGACCAGATCGTCTGGAACATAGAAGCATACATTGACGACATGATTGTCAAGTCAAAAGAGTCGGCCGAACATCTGTAAGATCTCCGAGAAACGTTTGCCGAACTCAGGCACCATAAGATGATGCTAAATTCAAATAAGTGTGTCTTTGGTGTTGAGTCCCGCAAATTTCTCGGATTTCTGATCGATCAACGAGGAATTGAGGCCAACCCTGAAAAAATTCAAGCTGTCTTGGACATGAAGTCGCCGAGGTCAATCAAAGAAGTGCAAAGATTGACGAGTTGTTTAGCCGCACTCGGCCGATTTTCTCCAAGATCAGGGGATAAGTGCTGATACTTCTTTCAGACTATCAAGAGAAAGCAATGTTTGAGTGGACGAAAGAAGCCGAGGAAGCCTTCGTTCAGCTGAAAAGCCATTTGCATACATTGCCTCGGCTCGTCAGTCCACTCAATGATGAAAAGCTATACTTGTATCTTGCAATATCAGACCATTCCTTAAGTGTCGTCCTCCTTGTTGAAAGAAACGACTATCAGACCCCAGTCTATTTCATCAGTCATGTACTGCGAAATGCCGAGCTTAGGTATCCCTCCATTGAGAAATTTGGTCTAGCATTGTATATGGCATCAAAGAAGCTACGGCCGTATTTTCTGGCGCATTCAATTGTGGTCTATACGGACCAGCAATTAAAGAAGCCATTTGCAACCTTGGAAGCCAGTGGCCAGATGCTCAAATGGGCCCTAGAGTTAAGGGGTTTCGATATCACATTCGAACCCAGGAAAGCAATCAAGGGTCAAGCCTGACTTGCAGCTGGTAGGGGATCAAATCTGAAAGGTCTATGTGGATGGTAGTGCAACAGCGACCAGATGCAGCGCTGGAATTATATGTCAGTCTCCCGAAGGGGATAAGTTTGAGTATGCAATGAGATTCCAATTCTAGGCCTCCAACAACGAGGCTGAGTACGAGGCCCTACTGGCCGGCCTTAGAATGTGTAAGGTGACTTTGAAGCTAGAGAGCCGGCCATGATAAAGTATTTGCAGATGGTTGAGGAAGAGGCCAAGAGCCTAGAGCATTTTACCGTGCAACATGTCCCCTGTTTGGAAAATAATCAAGCGGACGCCCTCCTTAAATTAGCATCCTCGGCATCATGTGATACTCCTAGATCAGTGTTTTAGGAAGTGAAGGAAAAGAGGAGCATTGATGCCGAGCCAGTACAGATTATTAACAGAAGCTCCACTTGGATGGATGGAATTATCTCTTATGAAAGTTGGCCGATGAAAGCTGGCTGATGAAAAAGAGAGCGGTCTGGTTCGAGATGAAGAACGAGGAGTTATTCAAAAAAGCTTTTGTGAAACCATATCTGAAGTGTATAACCCTAGAAAGAGGGTATGATGTGATAGATGATCTCCACCAAGGACACTGTGGTTCACATATTGGAGGACAGGCCTTAGCCGAGAAAGTTATCCACTTAGGGTATTACCGGCCGAGCTTGAATACAGACGCCATGCAAATGGTGAAGAAATGTGACAAATGCCAGAGATTTGCAACTCTAATTCACCGACCAGCTAATAGTCTATAGGCCATAAGTAGTCCACTCCCCTTTGCAAAATGGGGCATGGACATCCTGGGGCCGTATACGCCAGCATCCGGCTAAAGGCGGTACGTGTTAGTAGCGGTCGACTACTTCACTAAGTGGGTTAAAGCTGAGGCTGTTCGAGGGAACAAGTGGACAAATGTATCAGCCTTCATTTGGAAGAGTATAATTACCCGTTATGGGGTGCCACAGTCTATGGTGTTTAACAATGGACCCCAGTTTGAAACGCGCCAGCTCAAAGAATGGTTAAGTGACCAGGGCTTCACCCACTATTTTGCCTCGGTTGGCCGACCACAGGCCAACGGCCAGGTAGAAGCCTATAACAAATTGATCTCCAACGACATCAAGTGTAAGCTTGAAAAAGCAGGCGGCCTGTGGGCAGATGAGTTGGTCAATGTGTTATGGTCCATACGAACGACCGTAAAAAGTTCCACAGGAGAAACTCCATTCTTTTTGGTCTATAGTGCCGAAGCAATACTCCCAATTGAGATGTTCGAGCCCACCCTTCGAGTGATGTTATATGATGAATCGGCCAACTGGGAGGCTATGAAGACTGCCCTGGACTTCCTTCCAGAGGCCAGGGGCAATGCGGCGCTTAAACATGAGATTTATCGACTAAAGATGACCAGGGCATACAATCACCGGTGTCTAAGCGTCCGTTGAAGATGAGAGATTTGGGTTTAAGAAAGATGGAAGCATTAAGCCGAGCCAATGAAGATGGAAAGCTAACCCCAAACTAGGAAGGGCCCTACCGAATCAGAGAAGAAGTGCGAGATGGATCTTACCGACTCGAAGCCTTAGATGGCCGTCCTATTCCTCGTACATGGAATACGGACAATTCGAAAAAATATTTACTATAATGCTTATCAGCCAATTTTTGCATCTAAGTCTGAATGACCAAGTAGTTTAACTAAGCCATGATGGCCGAATGATGTAAATAAGCCAAACGGCCATAAACAATGTAAAACTTTGACAAACATTAATGAAAAGTCAAGCATTGTTCTTAAAATTCTTTGTTTTGTATGTCTATATTGTTAAGTTAAATGCCAAATGAATCTAACAACAAGGTGGCTTCCAGCAATGCTGGTCAGCCACCAAAGAATAGATACAATAGCCGCCCGAAAAGAGAAACCAATGTTGCTCCAGAATAGCAACTCGGTCCTCTCAAGATAGGGCAAGGAGTGTAGGTCGAGTAAAAACTCAACAAGAGCATAACAAAATAGATTGGCTCGGCCACACCTAATCGAACGATGATGCACCCAAAAGAACTGCAGAATGCCCCAGTAGAGTGAAATGCTTATCAAGGACCTCTCTAACATAGCTACTCGGCCAACACATTTGCGTCGGGCGAGTAGACTGTTAAGCAAGGGCATCCTTAGCTAAATCACTCGGCCATGATCCATTTGCATCGGCCGAGTAGACTTTTAAGCAAGGGCATCATTAGTTAAATCACTCGGCCATGACCTATTTATACCTAAATAGGCCGACTAAAGAATGTAGTAGGGGCATACTTTGTTCAGCCACTTGGCCAATTAGCCTAAAAAGGTCAGTCTTACCGTTCGGCCAAACTTGGTCGAACAAAGGACCAAAGGGAAGTTAAAAATTCGCCTAAGGCATACGTTGCCCATCTAGAACGAAGACTCCCCTAGGCGAATGAGCCCAATAAACGAAAACTTGGAATTTCTTGGGTCCGTCCGAGTGATAGCTTCAACGGACGACTCAAACAAAGTCAACAAAAAGGCCGCATGTTTAAAAGTTGATTCGGCGCTCACCTAGTCCAAGGGCAACCATTATATATGATTTGATTAACTTACTAGCAGTCATACCCTTCAAGGTATAAAGTCTACTAAGTCAATCAAACCACTCAGAGTTTGGACTAGGCAAACGCCGAATAAAGGGGCATACCCCCAGTAACTTGTACGAATAGTGCTAAGTATGAAAATGGATAAAGCCGCTCGAAGGCGGCAAGATAAGCATAAATAAAAGACCGCTCAGAAGGGGGAAAATATCTTTACAAAAGCCGCTCAAAACAGGCGGCAATAAAAAAAATAATTTTGTTCAACAGAAGCAAAAGAGAAATAAGACTTATAGCTTAAAAGTTGTAGCAAAGAGCTCCTCATTCGGCTGTATTCTCACCCCCATTGCCGGCGTTAGCCGCATTGTCAACCTGGGGAGCCTCCTCATCCTCGGCCACATTCTCACCCCCATCGCCAGCGTTGGCCACATTGTCTGCCTGGGGAGTCTCCTTATCCTCGGCCACATCTTCTTCTTTAGCATCGCTTGGGGGATGAGAGGAAGTCTCAACAAAGGGGGAGACGGGCAACCCAACGGCCTCGCACTCATCCTGCATGGTGGGGAAGTCCAGATGCCTAGTGAAGCGCTCCTGATAATAGCCGAGCTCGTCCCTCTCCACCATCATTGAAAAGGCATCCTCAAATCGGTTTTTGAGGCGGGTGAGGGCTGACTGCTCGATCCGGACGACGTCAGCTGCAGGAATTTGCCTTGGAGCATTAAGTTGTTTTTTCAGGCCCTTCAACTCATTCCTTAGGCGTTCGGCCTCTTGGACGCGCTTGTCTTTAGCCTGGAGTGTTGTGTTCAATGCCTCCCTAGTTGTCTCCTACTCGGCCTTGAGCTTCTCAGAGGCCTCGGCCGCTTCCTTCCGACAGGTCGATAGACTGACCGCCTCGTCCCTCTCCTTGATCAGATCCTCATTAGCCAATCGTTCTTGCGTAAGAACATCGCCAATTTTGACGATATCCTCAGCCTGTTTGGCAGCCTTCTCAGTCAGGGCGTTCATGGCGGTCTAATGGCGGACTTGCTCAAGAGCGAGCAGACCAGTATTCTCATGCTTCAGCCACTTGATGTCGTCCCACTCTGCTTGGATCTCGCGCCTCTGCCTTGGACGTTAGTCTTGGAAGGCAAAGAGTGTAAGGTGAAGCTGCGGATGAATGGATAAAGATAAGTATAGGGAACAAACAAAGAAAATGGCTAAGTACTTTTAAACAGTCGTAAGTCTACCTCAACGCAACTGTTGATCATTGGACCAAGGTTCCCATCATGGATACCCCGAAATTTGTCTTGAGCCTCGACTGGGATGGGCCTTTGAATAGCATCTCGGACGGCCTTGCGTTCGGCCCTAGTTAGAGAAGACCCAGGAAGTCGAGCGTCCATCTCTTCGGAAATTTCTACAAATTAAAGAGAAGTTAAAATTTTGAATAAAAGTTAACTATGAATAAGAAGAAGATGAAGAAGTACGAGTACCTTCTGAGAGTTGAGGGATATGCGAACGCCTCTCTAGAGTGGGCGTCGTCAGAGGCTGCTTGTTTGCTTTGGGCGAAGACGGCTGCAATTCTTCAGCTTGGGAACTCGAAGTCCGAGTCCCAAGATACTCAACATGCGGAGTTGAGTCAAGGCCGGCCGTGTTGTCTAGGGTCGGCTCACCCTCCTCGTCTTTATGGACGGGCTTATTTTGGGCCACCTCGGACGATTGTGGCTCCGAAGGCCTAGATACCCCACTAGGTGTCAGCTGGGGTTGCTCTCCTTTAGGTTACGATGGTGCAACCCGTGTCCTTGCCCTGGCCACCGGCGTCCCCGAGGGGGTCTTGGACGCCAAAACTTTGCGAGACTTGGATGACTCATCGTCCTTTGAAGTGGGCGTTGGCGTCTTCCTCAATGGCTTAGGGGTAGTAGACTGAAAAACAAAAGAAAATATTCAGTAAGGTTATCCCGTCCGAGTAGCAATGAAGGAAAGAGCCTTGAAAGTAAAATTACTCGGCAAAATTCGTTATTTACCCCTGTCCGAATAGGATTGTAGGAAAGGGTCTACAATTCAAATTCACTCGGCCAGGGGAAAAAATGTGCGAAGCGTCCGATCTAGAAAGAAAAGGATTATCATCCAAAGCATGGCAGGTCGAACAAAAAAAAAATATAATAATACAATAGTATTTCCTAAGACAAAGGGGTAAAGAAAATGGCCGTACCCCCTTCGCCGCCTCGTACTAAGCTCTCAGGAGCCGATAGCGCTCCATGTTGAACTCGTACATGTCCATATCTCCCTTCTGAGCTGGGCCGAGTTGAGACATGGCTTGCTCTATTAAGAATAAATAAACGGGAGTTAGAAAATTCTCAGATCAAAGTAAAGTCAATAATGAATATTGCAAAAGTCAACCTGGAGTATGTTTCTGGAGCAAGCCGAAGGAGGACATGAACAGGGGATCCCTTAGCCAGATCACTTAGGGGATCCACCTGGGAATAACGGGTACCCGACGTCCCCCTCTAAATTCCCTCTTGACGGAGAAATATTCAAGTTGGGCGACGTGGTCCGGATAAATCGGAGGGCGAGTCGGCCGCTAATCCCCTCGTCCAAGTTGAACAGGGGAGGAGTTGAAGTTGTTCATCTTTTTGTTGAACTCCTTATCCCTCGTTCGAATGAGGTATAACCTCTGCTTCCAATCACGCCATTTAGATGGCTTGTGCAGACATACCATATACTCTGGCCGGGTGCTCAAAATGAACCACCCGTCCACGTCAGCCTCTAGCTTCACCATATTGAGCATGGTGAAGAAGACTGGGAAGTTGGGGGTTAAACCCATCCTTATACAGGTCACCAAGTATCCAAAAATATTAGCCTAACTGTTCGGCGCGAGCTGGACCAAAGCAATCTGATATTCGTCAAGCAGCTCTTGGACGAATGGGTGAAGGGGAAAGCGGAGGCCGACCTCTAGAGCTGCCCTATATACATTAAAGCCCCGGCGGACGACCCTAGGGTCGTCAGAAGCAGCGACCGAGCCGGAGGTTTGAGGGGGACTTATTTGAAAGTCCTCCCCCTGCATGAGGAACTCCTTCCATTCCTCGAACCTATCATTGAGGTACACCAGGCCACGTCCCCAATCATGCAGCCGTAGGGGCTGCTAAAGTCATTCTCTTCAGCCTCGGCCTCGGCATTAGGATTTTCAGCTTACTGCTCGGCCGGTAGAGGTTCGGGGGCCCTTATCGAACCAAAGTCTTGGGATAGAACTCTATCCAAATCATCTGCCTAGGCAGAGCTTCCTCCAACCGAGCCCTGCCCTGGCTCGACCAATATAGGTCTTTCGGGCACCAAGGGGGCCTTGCCCTTATCGTTCTTTTCATCCCTTGAATCGTGACTTCTAGATGGAACGTTACCGAGGGGGGGTCGGTCGGCTCTGCAATGACAATGCAAGATCTAGGTTTGGCCAACCTGATATGTTGAGAGAAGAGAGGAGAAAGATTTCGCTCGGCAGCCACAAAAGGGCCTGGCTGATTTTGGTATTGTGCACGAGCGGTAGTAGAGGACTGTGGCCAATTTTGGACAAACTCAGTAGCAGCCGCTATAGAATCTTGCGGTTGATTTTGGCCAGATTGACCTGCAGTCGTTCGAGATGAAGAGCGGGGCAAAGAAGTTGGCAACTCGTCCGACCCATGGATCGAGTTAGCAAATAAAGCGCGAGATACATTCGGACTCCGTCCAGAAGTAGAGGTGCCTAATTGATTCTGGTGTTCCTCAAAAGAGCTAGGTCACTTCGACCACCGAGCATGCGCTACCATCAACAATAGTGGTAGTATTTGTGTGTGTGTTTGAGGTTGTGGTCTCCTCGTTCGTATTATTCGGATCATAGGAGGCCAAGGGTTGGACTAGGTTGCCATCCGGATTTCTGGCAGCAAAAAGGTCGTGCGTTTGCCTCGTACGCGCCGTGTTCGGCTGCAGGGACACAGAAGAATAGGTGGGGGTGAGTTGGTACGCACTAGAAATGGACCCACTCCATAAAGACAAGGACTCGTCCCCGTCTACTCTAGATTCCTCAGTCCAAGGCGAACAGACGGCCTTATGAGGAGAAACGAACGAGGCCGAGTGTCGATCCAGGATGTTTGAAAAAATTAAGCAAAAATGAAAAAGAAATTAAAGAGGAAAAGAAGAGCATTCGATTACCTTCGTCCGAGTAGAAAGTTAAAAAACTTGTAAGTTCTTGGATGAAAAGTTGACTGGAAAACTCAACCGCTTGCCGGAAAACTCAACTGCTCTATCGGAAAACTCGAGTGCACGACTGGGCTCCTGAAGATTTAAAGTGAAAGTAACTTTCTCTCTCTAAGAGTTGACTTCTCTCTAGAATGTTGAAAATGCAAAGTAAAAAATGAGGTAAAACCCTTGCTATTTATAGGCAAAATTTAAGGGGGTAAAATGGTAAAAGTGCAATTCCTGCCTAAAGAATATCAAACGGTTGACATTCGAAGTGATGGAATTATGTCTTCGATAAGTGAAATTACTAGATATATCAAGGATCACTATTATGGAGATAATAAGTTCGTTCTTTTGGGTCGTCATTATCTATTGCTAGACTATGATCAATGATCTTTAGGCTAGTCAAATAGTCTAAAGCCCGCTAGAATGGATCCTATGAGGTCACACACAAGAGTATTGGGTCAAACAAGTTAGAGGCCCATTATTAGGTCTCATGAGTTTATGACATGCTATATTGATTGTTGGGCTAGAATAATTAGAAGGGCTTAATGTGTTTTGGGCTTGATGTGGATTTATTTAGAGATGTGATCTATAAATATAATCCATGCCTAGGGTTGTATGAGATAACAGTTAACAGTTAATTGTGAATTAAGCAACCAAGACCAAAACCCTAATTCTCTCTCTCTCTATTCGGCCCTCTCTCTGTCCTCCCTGTCCGTATGACCCTCCTCCTTAGGTGGCGCGTGTGGTGGTGTCGTGGGTGGTTTGTGGTGTGCTCGTGACTCAAATCTCCGTCAAAGGTTGTTTGAAGTGTTCGATCACGACTAACTAGCATTAGTGGAGGTTTGATCCGTGCTCGTAGACCAAGTAGGGGAATCACGCTTGGGGTTCTTTATCTCCCTTTGTTCTTGCTCGATCGCACGTGGAATCACGCTTCAAAGGTATTAATTCTAATTCTTTATGTGTTATGCATGATCTTGGGATTAGGTGCTATATGAATACGATTCATGTTTTCCGCATTCGTACTATAAACTCCTACAGTGGTATCAGTTAACCTATGCATGTACATATATTGAATATTAATTCTTTGATAATCCACAATTTTAATTCAATTAGGAGGGAGAATAATTTAATTATGGGTCAATTATAATATTAAATGTGATTTAACAATATAGAATCATTAAAAGTTGTTTAAATTGCTCCGAATTAGCCTTAATTTGATTCGAATTTTGCCCTATATTGATCGAAAATTTCAACCCCCCAACCCTATTTTTCGAAAATTTCGAAATCATAAACCATAATTTGTGAAATTTGTGTTTTGGTTTTGATTTAATTCGATAGTTATGTGTTTAAAGAATTTAATCTATTTAATTTCATGTTAAATTATTAATTTTTCATGATCAAATTATTTAATTTAAGAGTTAAATTGAATTGGGGATTAAATTCATGAAGAATCCTAATTTTGAAATTGAATATGATTTAATTTTAAAATTAAAAGGACCATATTAATTTAATTTTAATAAAATGTTTTGTTTTAATTAAAAAAAGGGGGGTTTTTGGGTATGGCAGCCGCGGCTTGGTGGCGTTGCCACGACGACTGCTGCACCGGTGGTGCTCCTGGAGGGAGGGCGGGCTGGGCAAGCAGTCGAACATGAGCAACACAGCAGTGCACCACCAGCTGTGTGTGCTGCTGTTCTTGCGTCGCTGCGGAGCCGGCCACACCACGGTGGCTGGCGCATGTTTTTTATATAAATTTTTTTTTTTAATGAAAATCAGATTACAAAATTAAAAATTAAAAGATAAGTTTTGATTTTGAAAAAGATAATTAACAAAATTAAAGTTGTTATTTTTGTTAAGTTTGGATAATTATGGAGCAAAAGATTCTATTTGGATAATGATTGATTTAATGAGATTATCCCGTAATTAATTTTGGATAATAATTGATTTAAAATATGTGATTGGCTAGCAATTAGGATAGAATCTCCTAAATTAGTTAGGATAATCATGGAAAATAAATATTATTTATCTTCCATAATTAAAATATGATTTGATTCTATCTCTTACCTTAAATAAAATATATGATATTTTATGATTGGTTAGAAATAATATATGATATTATCTAATTGCAGTAACTAATTAATTAAATATATGAGATATTTTGTGCCATGTTTCCTTAATTATGATCATTCGATATTGTAGTTTAGGAAAGCATGATGAGTGATTTATTATGTGACACTTTATAATATATGGTATTATTTATTTCTATATATAGACTAGTATGGCCCATATATTCTAAATACGATCTGCGCATCGTTTCGTATTTTTGTAATCTAAAACGGTCTGCGTACCGTTAAGTATTTTTTTAATTTAATTTTATTTTATTTAAGTAGTAGATAGAATAGAATAATATTACAGGTTGTAGTTGATCCAAGAAGCCTATGGAGTGGAGGCCCAAAGGAATAAGATGGATGAGATTCATGAAGTATCAAGTGGGAGCATTTTTCTGCATTATAGGTTTTCTTAGGATTAAGGGGCCATACTATGTCATGTTTTATTTATGCGTTAGTAGATTATGCATGTTAGATTTATTTTATGTTGATTGATGATGCGTTAGAGTTCACTAAATAATCACAACATAAATGAACCTAGGTCCCAGTAATATTGAGGTTGCTTTTCCAATTGAATACCCAACAATCCTTAGATCATGAGTGATGGGTCGACCTCAGCAGAGTGTCACTTGTTATCGTAGGTAATTTGGGGTGGATCACGTTCTACACATTTAATTGGTTATACTCAACAAGGTTACCTAAAGCGTTTAGAACCTTGAATCTAAGTGTAATAATTAAACATGTGATGGTTAATTATTCAACCAAGAGTTACAAAGAGTTGTAATCAGTAAAGAGTTTACTCACCTTTAAAATGTAATGCTTGATGGTAGGGCCTCAGTCCGGTCAAGTATTACACAAATAAAGGGTCTTGGAATCATTTAATTAAATAGGGATCATTTTAATATTGAATAAATGCTTTAAAGTTACCAATTTAAATCGTTTATGGTACTTTAAAATTATTAAACATAATTAATGAACTTTGCCTCGTTTTGTTTTAGTTTGTAGATGAATAACTATAATGACAACACTATTTTGCCAACGAAACTAAATTTAAGGCTGAATCTCAGAAACTTCAGGGAATGGGAGAACGAGTTGAGAAATGTTCTCATAAGCCAAAAGCTTGAATCCCATTTATATATACCTGTTGAGGGCAAGTATACTGAAGGTTATGATCCTGAAAGGCATGCGAAAATTGTTTCGGATGCAGAGAAAATCAGGAATCACATTTTAGAATCCAAATTATTGGAAAAGAAGGTTTAGGCAGTATGAGTTAACCAACTTGTGTGAATGTCTTCGTGCCATCCGTCGAGGTGGCATTGGGGCATTAGGAAGTGGAGGAGGAAACTTCAACCACTACAATGTAAGAGAGGTCGTTAATTCGATCCCTCAGATTTACTGTTCCCGGACTGACTACATAAGGTTTGAGGCTTATAATGTTCATTGTAAGATAATGGCTAAGAAGCTCATGCCTGGTCAGTCAGTAAGGACCTATGTCAATTAACTGATTGATTTATTCAATCAGATGGACGTCCTTGGGAAACCGTTTGATGATGACTCCGCACATGACATAATCTTGTTCTCACTCCACGATGGTTTTGATATAGTCAGGCTTATTCATAATGATGAGGGCTCGATGGTGACATTAGTCAACCTTTTACTCAACCATGCTGAGGAGTACCTGAAAAGGAGACAAAGAGAATGCTTCTATTGTGGTGATTGGCTTCGCCATACACCAGGGTGTCCCCATTATACACCAGTGAAATCAGAAGGTAAGGAGTTACTTGATGTTTTTGTTGTAGAAATTAATCTTACCTCTTCTTCAACTTGGGTATTAGATACCAGTTGTGGTGCTCACATTGTTAATAACATGCAGGGCCTAGAAGGGAGTAGGGCATTAGCAAAAGGGGAAGTCACACTCCGAGTAGGAAATGGAGCAACAGTTGCTGCACTTGCTATTGGAGATTATTATTTGAGACTCCCGTTTGGTTTAATTTTGGTTCTTAATAAATGTTATTATGTTCCAACTATTACCAAAAACATTATTTCAGTTCCTGTTTTAGATACTGAAGGTTTTTCTTTTGAAATAAGAGATAAATGTTGTTTTATTTCCAAAGAAAATATGTTATATGCTAAAGCAAAATTATTTAATGGCTTGTATGTCTTACAATATACAACTCATATCTACAACATAGATCATAAAAAGCAAAGAACTGATGGATCAAACCCAACTTACCTATGGCACTGTAGGCTTGGACATATTAACCAAAAGCGCATCTAGAAATTACTTAAGGATGGACTCCTTTCAACATTTGATTATGAATCATTTGAAAATTGTGAGTCATGCTTGCTTGGTAAAATGACTAAGTCACCCTTTACGGGTGTAGGTGAAAAAGCAAGTGACCTTTTGGACTCATACATACGGATGTGTGTGGACCAATGAGTTCAAAAGATAGGGGTCAATATAGATACTTCATTACTTTTAATAATGATTTAAGTAGATTTGGTTATGTTTACTTAATGAAGCAGAAGTTGGAAGCCTTTGAAAAGTTCAAAGAATTCCAGAATGAGGTACAAAACCAACTTGGGAGAACAATTAAAGCATTACGATCTGATCGTGGTGGTGAATATTTAACCCAAAAATTTGATGAACATCTAATTAACTGTGGAATACTTTCACAGTTAACCCCTCCAGGGACGCCACAGTTAAATGGGGTGTCAGAAAGGAGAAATAGGACCTTACTGGACATGGTTCGGTCCATGATGAGCTTTACTGATCCTCACATATCATTCTGGGGATATGCACTAGAAGCAGCTGCCAGAGTACTAAACAGAAGCCCGTCCAAAGAAGTTGAAAAGACACCATATGAGATATGGAATGGAAGAGTTCTAAATTTGTCTTTTCTCAAGATTTGGGGATGTGAAGCCTATTGTAGACACCCATTTGTGTCTCCCCAAAACCAAACCCAGTGATGAATGCCTTGCACGTTGTGTTATTATCGAATTAGGTGAAAGTGGTTTGAAAGTCGAGTGTTGCGGTTTAGTTTTAATTAAATTCTTCTCTCTCTGTTTTTGAAAATGACTTTATTTATTTGAAAACGTCCATTTCAGTTTATTTTGGTCCATAAAAAGGGTCTAATAATGGTGTAGATGGATGGGGCTCGAAGGGACCTTTCCAACGATATATTATAAGCCCGATTCCGATGAATATTGAGGAAGTTATGGCCAAAATACTAACTGGGCCCGGTTATTTATTTTAATACGGTCCAATGATCTAGAGGAGGGCCCAATATTAATTATTATTCCTAAAATTATTAGGATTAATTATAGTTTTCTAGAAGTTTCTAGAAAGTTCCTTTTAATTCTAATATTGTTAGAATTAATAATTAATTATCTTTAAAAGATTTTTATTTGGAATAAAATATGGTTTTATTATCTTAAATATATATTTTATCTTCTGTACGGATTCCGTAGATCAAGTTGATTAAAGATCGGATTCCGCGTGAAGAAAAACGCGCTAATACAGGCTGTCGCCAAACGACAAGTCTGTCGCCGCGCGACAGACCCTGTCGCCGCGCGACAGACCCTGTCGCCGCGCGACATAGTCAATTCCTGGCGACAGCGTGGAGGTTTATTCCTTATCAAATTCTATGTTTTTCCGGATTATTTTCATTATAAATAGCGTCCGAACCCCTGTTTTCAGAAATCATCTACCATCATCATTCACAATCATCAATTCTTCCTTAATATTCTCTATTCCCTCTCAAGAATTACTTAATTCTTTTCTCTCTCTTTCTAAACTACCTTTTATTAAATACAATATTCCGCATTCACAAGACTTAGAGTCTCTTAACCAAGTTCGAAGTTGCCTTCGCCCTAGACGTGCAAGGTTCGATATTTCTGAGGGTTTGGTCCAAAACTAGTCTAAACTTTATTGAATTTGATTTCAATTTAATTCTTTAATTCTTTAATTGTTCTTTATTATTTTCATTGAAGTTTACTAACTTGTGTATTTTGTTATTAGAAAGAGGTACGAGGCTTCAAAGTATGTAATCTTATTACTCTCTTTCAATGTAGAAAGCATGCTTATTATTATTTTATATTCCTAGTATCATGTTTAGGATGCCTTTAATCCTTTCTAATATCATGTTAGTACCATGTTAGGTT
Source organism: Chenopodium album (assembly GCF_948465745.1). Lineage (NCBI taxonomy): Eukaryota > Viridiplantae > Streptophyta > Magnoliopsida > Caryophyllales > Amaranthaceae > Chenopodium > Chenopodium album. The sequence goes on from NC_137847.1 coordinate 20,574,993, forward strand.
TGAAGCTTTGATCTTTATTGTTTAGTGAAATGCTAGGATTCGTTATTAATCTTGTTAGTATCATGCCTAGGATCTTGCTATTATTATTAAGCTTTATTATGTCTTATCATGCTATTATCATCGTTGTTATTCTTTATTTTTATGTTGCTTGATATATTTTATTGTTGTTGCTTGATCACGCCTTTTATGCAGGTTTAAAGGGAATTTGTACTTGAAATCACGCTTAATAAGATAATTATTAATTTTGTTTAGGCTAATGTGATTTTAACTCAAGTGATCGCCAATAATAGTATTATTTGTGCATTAATATTCAACCAACATAGATTAAACAGGGTAGGATTAATATAATGTTTGTATGTTATTCGAAAAGCGCACATGAATACGAGCAGAACAAAGTAGAGGCCTATTTTATAGGGCGGGTCCTTTCTTTTGTAGATTGGATTCGTACCTTCATCCCCGGACCCTGTTTGGTTCAAGACCTTATGGAGTAGTTGATGGTCCCTTTGGATTGTCTTTTGGGTTTACAAGTTCGTAAAACTTGTTGGCGATTCTTTTTGCTCTTTGTCTTTCCCTTTGGAACGCCACCATACTTTAGTGTATGATCACAGTGGGGTTTAAGTTTGGGGTTATCGTAATGCTTGAAATATTCCCTACAGTTTTTGGCGACTCCACTGGGGATGATTTCTATTTATATTCCTGAAATTTATTAAATTTTGGTAATTATTTAGAATGAGCGGATGAGACTTGAAAAATTCTAAGTATTTCATGTGCATGATTTGATTAACATTATTGTCATATGCATTAAAAGGTCCTCATGGGAGTACCCCATGAGTCAATCCATAGGAATTTTACACGTAGGAAATTTGGGAAATATCTTTCATGACTAGAATCGAAAAGATAATACGAAATCTGGAAAATTCGAAGAACACAGAAACTTGCCAAGGCATGTAGGAACTAGCGTCTAGAAAACAGGGCTTGTCGCCCGTAAAAAGTTTCTGTCGCCTGGCGACAGAAGCTTTTTTGCGGCGACAGTCCCTGTATTCTGGCGCCAAGTTCTTCCAATACCGAGCCAGGGGTCTGTCTTCTTGCTTTGACCTTTTCTAGTGTTGTTGGCTCGATTTTGCTTATTGATTGAGTCATTTTCTCACTTTTCTGAACCCATATGTGTTCTACATATGGAAATAACATTCTGGGGGTTCCTGCTTCACCTGCCCAATGGAATATCCCACGATCATGTGCAAAGTTCAGATTTGGGTACGTGTAATGTTTGTGAATCCACTAAACCATGGAGTCGAGTCCGAGTTCATCTCGCACTCGCGGAATCCTGTCCATTCGCTCCAACCCTCCCGGTAGGCTGGTGTGCAATGCATATGGATTCTTAACCATGGACCTTTTTTGACTTAACCCATATCCTCGAACTTTAGAGAACTAGAGCCATGGTTAGGTTGCAAACTCATCTTGTGACTATGTGAACTACTTGTGCACCCTTGCTTGTATTTATTATATATGTGCTAACCGTTTGTTTGACTTGTGTTAAAGACTAAATAAATTGACTAATGACTAAAAGGACTTTGTCTAATTAATTAATTAATTTTGAATTAATTAAAGGCTAAAAATTTAATCGATTCGACCTAGTACGACTTTAGGCATGTCCATTTAAAGTACAATTACTGGAAACAGTCCAGATTAATGTTCCGGCAATGGCACAGGAATTTGGACTGTGGCGCTGCAGTTTAGCGTCTGTCGCCTGACGACAGTTTTGTCGTCTGGCGACAGGCTCTAAACCGTAGCGACAGTCCTGTTGTTTTTAGCGACAGTCCAGTTCTTTTGCTCGAGTCATCACGACGAGTTTAATTAACAGTCTACTAATCGGATTAATCAGTTTGTCAATGGTTCAAACCATGTTTAAGTCTTTAATTGAGTTTAGGCACTTAAAGTCCCATGGTCATACACTAGTAGTCAAAGCATGTCATTCACATACACATAAAGCACACACATAACATGTTTGTCACATTATGACCATGTCTAGAGAGTCTTGAATGCGTGTTTTCCGTCATTTTTTTAGGGGGGTAAGTCGGATATTAATCCTCCAATTTTTTAAATTCCCTTAAAATATATACCCCATTTTTTCACTTTTTCTTTCAAGTCTTTTAAACATAAAGTCAAGTCAATTAGAGTCAAATATTAAAATAAATATGGTTTAAATTACAGCGCGTGGTTAAGAAAGGAAGGGCGTTTAATCAAAGACAACACTTTTGTCCAAGTCTTACTTTTCGACAAACCAGTCGGTAGGAAAAGGAAAGCTAAGAAGGCAATGGCTAGTCAAGAAGAACTTAATGAAGTCAAGGGACAGGTAGCCAACTTGGCTGAAATGCTGCAAAACCTATCATTGCAAATAAGTAATCCTGAAAAACAAAAACAAATGGACCTAATCCAGGAAAGCTTGGGCAAATTGTCCAGCGACTTTAGATTTCAAGAGATTAGCTCCCAAGGGGTCTCGGTGGATAAAGACCTTCTTCCACAAAAGTTCAATCCCAATGACATCCCTAAATTCAAGGCCATGGATAACCCCTATTTTCATTTATGAGCTTTTGAAACTGTAATGAGTATTAAGGGGATAGATAGAAAGGCATTTCATTCTGTATTTTCACTATCCTTAGAAGCTGTATGTCAACAGTGGTACTTTTCACTTGATAAAGAAAAGACTTCTAGTTGGGAATCTATTGTGAGCGCTTTCATTGAAAGATATAAATGCAATATACAAGTTGAAACCGATCATAGAGAATTAGAAATGCTGAAACAAAAAGAAAACGAGGGTTTTACCTCCTCCTTTAATAAATGGAGGGAAACCACTGCAAAAATGGTTGAAGTGCCTAGTGAAAAGGAATCCGTCAGGATGTTCATTAAAAACCTCCAAGAAAAATATTCTAAGCATCTCAAATATCAAAGAAACTTAAATACTTTCAAAGCGGTATATGACATTGGAATTAACATTGAAGATGACCTTGCTAAACAGAAAATTGCTAATAACAACTCAAGTAGTGGCTGGAAAAATAAGAAGAACGACAATCCTTCTTCATCCAAATCTACCCACTCAAATAATGTTAGCACTTTTCCTCTTAATGAAGTATTGGCAATGAATAATAATCAAGGACAAAAGAAACCATTTAGGAAGAATTATACTCCTATTGGTATGAGTTATGACACAACATTTGATCGTTTACATGCAAAAGGTCTTATAACTCCTATTGGACCATTTGGGGACCCACCTGTCGAAAGGAGAACGGCTAGCTGGAACCCAAATGAACATTGCAAATATCACCAAGGTAGGGGTCATCCTACAGAGAATTGTTGGAGATTAAAGGAAGCCATTCAAGATTTGATTGATAGTAACAAGCTCCCATTACCTCCTGCAAGTAAGAAGCCAAGTATCAATACTGCACCGCTATCGGATTCTTTGGCTATTTCCGACGAAGAAAACCAAGAGGATCCATCTAGCCTCATAGAGCCTATCGAGACCATTGAAGAAGAAATTTTCGAAGATGCTCTCGAATTCTCCGGTCAGGAACCCGCAACTAAGCAAGAAGTATTGGCATTGACATTAATACTTTCGGAATTAAAAGAATTAATCTCACAAACCTTCGAGGCCATAAAAGAGAAAAATGAGTTGCTCAAAAATAAACCCCCCTTTAAGCAAAAGAAACCATTTCCTTTCCAAGTAATTGACACTCCCAAAAAGAACAATAGGAAATATACTCCAATTGGGACATCATACACAAACATGTTCAAAATGCTCTTCGAGAATGGAAAAGTTCAACCTCTCGAACCAAGACCATTTGAATCACTGAAAAGGACAGACAAATATTATTGTGCATATCATCAATCAGGAGGACATACAATAGAGCAATGCTTCAAGTTTAAGGACTTGGTTCAACGTTTGATTGATGAGAAAAAGTTAGTTCGACTTCCACAAGATGCCATGATTAATGGAGTATGGGACAGTGACGATGAGGATGTTTACCTTAAAGACATTGAAGAAACTCCTCTATCAACAATATACCCAGTAAGTGACATTTGGGACGAGGAGGACTCACCCATAGATGTCCTCACTAGGTCCGGAAGAATATAACCTCCCATTTCAACACAACCCATACCTTCTATTCAGCAAATTCCCGTGCCTATTATAGAAGACAACGATGTTGTCAAACAGCTAAAAAAGACTAAAGTAGAAATGAATGTATGGAAACTTTTAGCCACATCTCGAGAACATAGAGTCGCAGTCATGGATGCACTGGCTAAGGTAGGCATAGATTCGGACACCACTCCTGAGGGACTTGCAAACTTCCTCACGAGCGATCTCCCAAGTCCAATTAATTTGGTCACTTTTTTGGATAAAGATCTACCACCGGAAGGTGACAAACACAATAAAGCTCTAAACCTCACAGTCATATGCAAAAGAATGAATGTCCCTATGACTCTTGTGGATAACGGTTCAGCAATTAATGTGTGCCCACTTAGAACCGCAAGAATGTTAGGAATAAGAGATGAGGATTTATCCCCGTCAACCCAAGGAATAAGAGCCTATTATAATTCACGTCGTCAAGCATTAGGGACGATCACTATGAATGTAACTGCAGGCGCAATTGAACATGCTACTACATTTCAAGTAGTAGATATCAAAGCATCTTTTAACTTGCTATTAGGACGCCCTTGGCTTCATGATTTAAAGGTCGTCCCTTCGTCTCTCCATCAACAAGTAAAGGCTATAGTTGGAGGCGTTCCAATAACCATTGATGCTTCATCTATGAGGATTAAAACAGTAGAAAATCCACTAATTAATGTGGAACACGACGAAAACGACGAAGATTTGTGGGGCTTTAGCGAAGAGGTCTCCTTAATAGAGGAAGATGAAAGGACCCCTCTTCATTATGACCTCCACTAAAACATGATAACAAATGCTATCCTAAGAAAATAAGGACACTTTCCTGGAATGACTCTAGGAAAGAAGAAAGGAGTAGCTAAACACATGGGCTTACCTGGCCTCCCTAAATTGGATACTTTCGGACTTGGTTTTGAACCAACCCGCGAAGACCTTAAACGAGCCCAGGAAAAATCAAAAGCACGAAGAAATGCCCGTATACAAAAAAAGGAAATACCCATGGATCAATATCCTCTCACTTTAAACGGGCAATTTATAAGAGAAGGAGAGGGTTACCCTTGTCACGAATTTCCTGAACCTTTTGTTATAAATGGTATAAGGCAGCCTGGATTCGAAATCTTTTTGGATTGTTATTTCCTAGACGAGATCCCAGCCCCAACATATAAGGAAAAGGCACCCCCTTGTTTCGACTTTAATGTCATGGGACTCCTCTTTGGAAGGGAAAAGAACGAATCAAGATATGCGGAAGATGATTCTTCACTTATCCAAGCAGTTCTCCAAAGTGAAAATTTCGATCCCTCGGAACTTATCACTCCAATAGAAGATCAAGAGCGTGGATGGCGCAAGACAGTTAAGATAGTTACTATAAATGGAAAGAAGATTTCAATAACTACAGGGCAAGGACCAATATTCGAAGAGTCGTCTGAGTCAGAGTCTGAGTTAGAGTCTTCCCTCATCGAGTCTTCTAAGTCTTTAGTTGTAGCACCCTCACCTTCTTTTTCTACTCCTAGGATAGTTAGCAATCAAGTCCCGACGGACATCTCTTTATTTGATGTAATGATTTCTGAGTTCAATAACATGTCTTCTTCCCCTTATTCCTCTTGTTTTTCTTTATCTAAAGATGACGAGCATTGCTTAACTAATGATGAAAATGACAAAGAAATAATTAAAGCAATGGAAACACTTGAAAATAAGACACCAATAATTGAGGATACAGAAACAGTTGATATCTCAAAAGATCCAACCATTAAAAGAGAAGTTAAAATCGGATTGACGCTAAACAAAGAAGAAAGAACCGATTTAATCAATCTACTTAAAGAATTTATCGATGTATTTGCTTGGTCATACGAAGATATGCCAGGCATTAATAGAGAAATAGCTCAACACACTATACCATTAATTCCAGGAATGAAACCTGTAAAACAAAAGTTACGTCGAATGAAACCCGACGTGGCCCTTAAAATAAAAGAAGAAGTACAAAAACAAATAACTACAGGTTTTATCCGGGTATCCAAATACCCCGAATGGGTCGCCAATGTTGTCCCGGTTCCGAAAAAAGATGGTAGAGTTCGAATGTGTGTCGACTATCGAGGTTTAAATAAGGCAAGTCCAAAGGACGACTTCCCTTTGCCACACATCGATATTTTGGTAGATAACACAGCAAACCATGCACTTCTCTCATTTATGGACGGATACGCAGGATACAATCAAATCCTCATGGCCGAAGAAGATATGGAGAAAACAACATTTATAACACCTTGGGGTACTTATTGCTATACAGTAATGCCATTCGGGTTAAAAAACGCGGGTGCTACTTACCAACGAGCAGCAACTGCCCTACTCCATGATATGATGCATAAAGAAGTGGAGGTCTATGTGGATGACATGATTGTAAAATCAAAAGACCGCCAAGGACATCCAACAGCCTTAAAGAAATTCTTTGAAAGATTAAGAAAATACAACATGAGGTTAAACCCCTCTAAATGTGCTTTTGGAGTTACCTCAGGGAAACTCTTGGGTTATGTCATAAGCTCTAGAGGAATAGAGATAGATCCCACCAAAATTAAAGCAATCATGTCCATGCCACCGCCCAAAACCGAAAAGCAAATTCGAGGATTTATGGGCCGGTTGCAATACATAAGTAGGTTCATATCCAAGTTAACCACGATATGCGAACCAATATTAAAAAAAGCTTAAGAAAAATGTACCAATCATATGGGACGATGAGTTTCAAAAAGCCTTTGAGAAGATCAAAGCCTATCTTGCGAATCCTCCCGTATTAGCCCCAGCAATCCCCGGAATACCCTTAAGACTATACTTAACCGTCACAAAAGAAACAATGGGAGCTATGCTCGCACAAGAGGTAGAAAGCAAAGAAAATGCTATTTACTACTTAAGTAAAAAAATGCTCGAATATGAAACACGCTACACCCCATTGGAAAAGCTGTGCCTCGCGTTGGTGTGGGCCACAACTAAATTGAGACATTACATGCTCGTGCATACCGTTTACGTAGTCTCACGAATGGATCCCCTAAAATACCTATTCGAAAGATCTACACTTAATGGACGAATCTCAAGATGGATAGTAAATTTGGCCCAATTTGACATAAGGTTTATGCCTCAAAAAGCAATTAAAGGAACAGTGGTCTCGGATTTTCTAGCAGATTTCCCAATAGAAGATTCGACACCCTTAGAAGAGAATGAATTCCCGGACGAAAATTTAATGATGACATGGACTCTATATTTTGATGGAGCCTCAAACCAAAAGGGGTGCGGCGTAGGAGTCTTATTAGTATCACCTAAGGAAGAACATGTCCCTATATCCATCAAATTAGATTTCGACGTCACCAACAACGCAGCTGAATATGAAGCATGCGTGGTAGGCCTCGAAACTGCTTTAGCCCTAGGTGTAAAGAAACTCCGGATATTCGGAGATTCATCCCTAATTATTAATCAAATCTCCAAAAGATGGAAGGTTAGGAGTGAAAGTTTAGCTCCTTACCAAACATATTTGGAAACTCTCACCGATCAATTAGAAAAAGTGGAATACACATATCTACCTAGAGAGGAAAACCAATTCGCCGACGCCTTGGCAAGGCTAGCCTCAATGGTTAGAATACCTAAGGAAATTGAGCAAATGCCTTTAACCATAGAAAAAAGGCATAAACCAGCATACATTCAGGCCATAGAAGACGACGAAGTAATTCAAGAAGAAGAACCAGAGAAGGAACCATGGTTCGTAGATATATTGAATTATGTCACCAAAGGAGAATATCCTCCTCATGATGATAAAAGAGCAAAAAGAGCATTAAGACTCTTAGCTTCCCAGTTTGTACTCATAGGAAATGAACTACACAAAAGGGTACCTAAGGGACGAGCTCTATTATGTGTAGACAAAAAAGATGCTCAATGGGCTATGAGAGTAATCCATGAGGGTATATGCGGAACACATGTGAACGGCAAAATGCTAGTCCAAAAGATAATGCGAGAAGGATATTATTGGACTACCATGAATAAAGATTGTCATCAATATGTAAAAAGATGCCCAAAATGTCAAATTTATGCAAATTTGCAACATATCCCACCATCTCTTCTCTACACCTACACTTCACCATGGCCTTTCTCTACATGGGGAATATACATAATTGGAAAGATTACACCTCCCGGAACAGGAGGCCATGAATACATCTTGGTTGCAATAGACTACTTCACAAAGTGGGTGGAAGCACAATCATATGCTAAGCTCACCGCCAAGCATGTAGCACTCTTTATCGAAAGAAACATAATTTGTCGATACGGAGTCCCACATAATCATAACGCCGAGCGATACCATATTAGCTACCCTCCCTTTTATGCTTGCTTTGCATTGATGTTGTTCTTTTGCCTGCTTTTTTCTAGGTTTTAGCTTGGGGGGGGGGGGGGGGTTAGCTCACTTTAGGCTTAAGGGAGTATTCTTATGATTTATTGTGCTGCTTTGGTCACCCTTTTGCTTCTATGGTTCAATGCGGTTCTGTCTTTGAGTTTCTGTCCCATTTTTGCTGATGATTTATGATGATGATTTCATTCTGATGATGATAATATGATATTGGTATGTTGTTGATCGTTGTTTTTCCTGTTGATTAATTGATTTTCTGGTTGGATGAGTTTTTCTCTGCCATTCCATTTCGTTTCTATGATTCGATGATCATTTCTGTCTCGACTTAGATATTTTGTGTTTTTGTGTGGAAGTTACTAACAATTTTTCTTTGTACATAGTATTTTATTTCTCACTTGGCGTCTTATCCTTGCTTTTGCTTTTGGAGCATTGTGACGGTTTATGTTTCTTCTTACTTCTCTACATTAGCGTTGCTTGGAGTACCCGGTGTGATCTTTCTATTTCTTCTTTCACTTTTTCTTTCTTGTTTGCTTAGTTTAGGTTTAGCCTAGGAAGAGTTGATTGTTCGAGGATGCTTGCCTTGTAACACCATAGAGTTTTTGAGGTCATTGGCGATGTTGTCGAATGACTGCTTGTGTGTCGATTGGGTTTTACATGTCTTGCATGCATTCTTTCGCATTTTATTTTTATCTTTTCCTTTCCTTTTATTTCTCTTATGTTTCCCTTTTGTTTTCTATTTTTCAATCAAAAATGAAAAAGACAAAAAGATTTTGAGGCTTTGTTTTCATCTTAGTTGTTTAGCTTTTGCATTTGGACATAATACCATCTGAGCTTTTGCTTTTGAATAAGTAATTTCCTATGTCGTATTTGTGTGCATGTTTTGAGAGTATCTCTGATTGATTCTAGGAAAGGGTATGCTAAGATAGCGGTTTAGACCTTTTGGGACCTTGTAGCCGGATTCCATTGGTTTGTGGTAAGAAGAAGTTGCTCCCTTTAGTGGATTTGAAGCTAATAGTGAGTTTTCGCTACAACGGTGTGAGGTTTTAATTCTTCTTGCTTTCAACATATTTTACATGAGCGGCGTAATCCTTGACTATTTCTTGCCTTATCTAGAATTTGACTCTCATCTCCCGAGATCGGGACTGAGCCATTTAGGAAGGACAAAGGCATCTTTTCGGGGTGGTAATTTTTACTTTTCTAGGATAGTTTTCTTTTCTTTGTTTTGGGTTTACATTTTCCTTATTGCTAACCATTTGAGCCATATACCTTTCTTTTCAAGCCAAATCTTTAGCTTTTGAGCCTTTTGTTTCATTCTTGTTCCCATCTTTGGTTTTTGTGAAGCATTTGGTCTCTATTGTTGGAGTTTTTGTGGATGAGATTGATTGTTTGGTTCTTTTAATGTAAGCAAGTTTGTGTTGTAAATATCTTGTGAATAAAAGGAAAATGCCAAGTTGAAAAAGCCGTCCATAGTTATAAGAGGCGTGGACAATGCAATAAAGTGAAAAATTGAAAAAAATGAAAAAAACTTGAAAAAGCAAAGCAAATTCAAATGCTTTGGCAAAAGTGAATAAATTGTGAAGCATGAAAAGTTCAATAATATTTTGATGTAAGTGAATTTCTCCTCATTTTAAGCATTGAGAACAATGCTTCATTTTGGCTTAGGGAGCGTTCTTATTTTGTATATATGATTGTGATTTTGTCTTTGAATAAGCTTGGGGTGTCGGTGTTTTTGTTTGGTGATTACTTGGTTTTGGTGTTGAGATTCGACTAATCTTTGCTTCAAATTTATGCCTACCTTCACCCTTTTCGCCCTTACATTACAATCCTTTTCAAGACTTTTTGACCTTTGTGGTTGATTCACAAGTCGGTGGAGGGAGATGTAGGTCAAGCCTATAGAGCGGTGTGCAATAGTCAAGATGTCGAAAAGCCCTAAACCTCTTCTTTTCCGGTTCCTTCGAGGAATTATTAAGATGCTCACTAGAGGGGGATTTGAAGCTAGTTGGGAGAACGTGGTAAGATTATTTGGGATGAAGGTGAATTGTGTCTCATTAGTTCTCTATGCTTAGCATATCTTATGTTTCAATCAACCTTGGATATCTTGGAGCATGCATACCCTTATTGTATAGAAAGTTGTTTATTCACTTGCATTTGATCATTTGTAAAAGTCCATTTCAAAAGCTATTTGTTTGAATTTTTCCTTTTTGATTTGATTCTCTTTTCAATGATTTGCCTCATTTTTACCCTCAAGATTTATGGGTCAAACTCTTAGGATACCCTTACAAGACCTCACTCGTCCTCAGTGGGGACTTTGGGGTTTAAAGGGCTTGTTGTAGCTAAAAACAACCGTGATTCCTATGAAAGTGAGTTTTAGTGTACATTCTTATCTCTTTCTTTCCTTTTTCTTGGTTGGAATAAATTTTTCATCCTATTTCTTCTTGCTTTTGTTTTGCTCAAGGACGAGCAAACGTCTAGCTTGGGGGAGTTTAATGAGTGTCATTTATGGCACTCATTTGGCTTCTTTTAGTTTTCATTGTTTTTATGTCTCTTTTATCTCTTTTTCTTTAGTTTTACTTGATATTTCTCTACTTTGTGTTTTCTTTAGTTGTTTTCCTATTTTCTTCCATTTCTTGGTTTATTTTGCTTTTTCTCTTTTATTTGTTTGCCTTTCTTTGATTTCAGAAAATTGGTGATGTCTAAGGATCCAAATAACTTTCTCTCGGGATTTGCAAAGCATAAGGTGCAAGCCGGTTCCTCCCCTTGAAGCTCAAAAGTGAAGGAGTGCAAAAGACAAGTCTTCAAGGCCACCATCTCATGCTACGTGGACATCAAAATCGGTGTTGAACCCACCGTGATGACCTCAAAAGACTGCCTCCCCCAACATGTATCAAGTGGAGCGCACGGGAGCACCGACAACCGCACGAGAAGGAGGTGCCCTACTCTTAGGCGCGGGCGTGCACGAGTACGGCGCGGGCGCGTATGCCCTGTGCACGGGCGCGCATGCCCTATGTGCGGCCGCGCAGGTGGTAGGTGCGGCCACACATCTTTCCTCCCCTTATTCCGTACCTATTTCTTTGCAGTCGCGCATTGAGAGGAGAGGTCGCGCCTATTGGGGTTCTTTTTGGACGTTTATCTAACTCGTCCTTTGTTAGTTTTACTACATATAAAATTTCTTCATTCCTAGAGAGAGAATTATCTTAGAATTAGATTTTGATTAGAATTTTAGAGAGATAAGTTCGAATTGGGGAAACTTTTGTTCTTAGATTCTAGAGAGAGAAACTTGGTGAATTTGATGAATGCTACTTTCAATCTTCTTCCTCTTTGATTTTGATCAATGTTTTGTAAGAATTCTTTACTCTATAATGCAATTTTAGCTTTTGATTTTTGAATTTGATTGAATTACTTGTTGTGTTGTTTGATTTGATTTTTGATAACTTGAGTATATTTTAAATATAATGTTGATGATGAATTTGGTGATTAGTTTAGTTTTGCTATTCAATTTTCCAATGTGTAGTGAGTAGATTACTTGTTAGGGATATGGTGACGCATGTATGAGTGATAAGTCATGGCTAATTGGGGGATTTGGATTGATCATCATTGTGATTAAATTGGTTAGTGAAATTCGTGCATGTGTTTATATCTTGAGGAGTGACCAACCTTAACTATCAGGCTAGATTGCATAATAGTTTTTATTGATACGAAAAATTGATTTGGAAGCTATTATTATCGATTGATCTTGTTTTGCGATTTTCCTTTGAAGTCATTTGTAAAGACATCTAGCTTGACCCTAGGAAATAGCTCTTTAAGTGATTTTGATTGCGTATGTTACTTTCCCTCACATTGTTTGATTGGTTGGATTCTTGCCTAATTAGTATGATTGTCATGAGTGCATGTGGATCCTAATTCCCTAGCATCTCGTTCTTGTATTCATTCAATAGCGTTGTTTAGTTTGTTTGGACCAAACCTTACCTAGACTTCGGGATAGCTTAATTTGAGACTTAGCTTGTACCACATTCCCTTGGGTTCAACCCGTACTTACCCCTATACTTAGGGTTGGGTTTGGTTTAATAAATTTGGTTTTGGTCGGGGATACTTAGAAATCAATGACCTAGGTTTCACCCGCGTCAAAACCCTAGGTTTTTCATTTTTAACTTTCCTCTCTTTACTTCTAAATACAATTCAATGGCAGAAGCTTCCTCCTCTAATGGCAAAGAAATCTACACAGGTAATCATAAACTAAGTGAGATAGTCAAATTTGGTGGCCATTTAATTAAATTAGTTTTTTTACTTGCATACACAGGAGATGGATATTAAAAAAATCTCAGAACATTGCAAAGACATTAGGAAGAGGGTGCAAGAAACCATGGATGATAAGGCAGGGAAGAAGAAATTGTTGGAGAGTGTGAATGATATATGCTATATCTCCAGCAAGTGCGGGGTGGAATGCTGGAAATGTTAGACGAACTTTTGAGTAAGAAGGATAAGCTTGATGAAATACTGAGAGAGGAAGAGTTAAAGGAGAAGATGGCAGAAAGAGTAAAACAAAGGGAGGAAGAAGAAAGAAAAAGAAAGTAGAGGGAAAAGGAAAATGCAATTTTAGAGAAGAGGAAGGAAAAAGCAAGGAAAATTAAGCAATGGTATGAACCCGAATCTCCAATCTAACTCTCTGAAGAATCAGACTACGATTCTGACAATGATAAGCATTATATTGATCATTTAGAGAGAATTTATGATGCAAATATAGGGTTAATTATACTTGATCTTAATTTTGTACATGATGGAGGGTCTGTTTTGAATATGTATGTATTTTAATCCATCTTTAGAATATATAATAGCTTCTCTTTTATCTGGAATACAACTTTTGTCATCTGTAAAATACTTATATTCCATATATGTAATCATAGAAACCTTTGGTACTATTTAAGGCTTTTGTTTATGATGAATTATAAATACAATGAAATTCTAATCTACAATTAATTGAAATTAATTACCGTTTTTCATGTACAGATTGATATTTTAATAGCATATTGTGTCCGATTTTTTGTTGCATATACGTTTCCAGCAATTAGTACTTTATCATTGGATATAATGTTATAATGAAACTGAATAACCAAAACAATACTCTTTTGTTTTAATTTCATTGGAAACGTTATTAGAAGGGTTTTTTTTATCAATTCTTGTATCAAAAGCTGATTGATATTAATATATTGCCTCTTCGTTTACAAAGGACACATTATGTTACAAATAGGCTACTCCATAATAAGGCATAATCAAATTGACTATCATCTTAAAGCAGCACTTGGGTGTGCTGTTGTTATATAAAATGGTTGTTTATTTAGTATGGAATCCAAATGTCCTGTGCTGCCAATTGATACTGCCTATTTAGCATACTGTCAATATATAACATTTGTTATATGCCAACTGATGCATTGATATTCAACCACTTTCTTCACACAATGTCCTGTGCTGCCAATTGATGCTATATATATATATGTGTGTGTGTGTGTGTGTGTGTGTGTGTGTGTGTGTGTGTGTCTATATATATATGTGTGTATATATATATATATAAATATATATCTATATATACACATATATATACACACATATCATATATATATACACATATATATACACACATATACAAATATATATAAACATATATATGCACATATACATACACATATATACACACATATATACCCATATATATACACACATATACACATATATATAAACATATATATGCACATATACATACACACATATACACACATATATACACACATATACACATATATACACATATATATACACATACACATATATACACACATATATACACATATACATATATACACACATATATACACAAATACATATATATACACATATATACATATATATGTATATACACATACACATATACATACACACATATACATATATATTTACATACACACACACACACACACACACACACACACACACACACACACACATACATATATATATATATTAAGCTTAGTAAGTAAACATTACGGTTTAGGCTATTAGTAGAAGAAGTATTCATAAATAAAGGCTTACCAAGATGGACAAAGTATATTTAGTAAAGACTTTCTTCAATTTGTGTTAGCAATTGAAAGTCTTCCAAGGTAACAAAATTATTTGATACCTTGATATTTGCACGGCCTGCAAAGAACATGTGTATAGTTATTTAGCTTCAAAATTCTAATACTAACCAACATGGTGAAACAAGTGTCAAAGAGGAGTTGAGAGTAGAATATGCATGTATGTAGGTTGACCCTAAATAATGCCCGCCTTTTCGAGAATGCTAAATACTACGACATTTCTAACTATTGTTGCTAAAACCTGATCTGTCGTTGGCTTAGATAAAACTTTAATTTGAGCTGATGTTTGAGTCTTAGATAGACCAACATAAAGTTGCCCATGTGATAAACAAAGGTTGTTTAGATATAGTCCAACTTATGATAAAGTCTTTCCTTGAGCCTTTTTTATGGTCATCGCAAAGCTAATTTTAATAGGAAACTGTCTTCTTTGAAACTTGAATGGATAATTAAGTGTTTCAGATAGCCGTAGATCTATTCGTGGAATGAAAACATGCGCTCCTGCATGATGTCCAGTTATTATGGCACACTCAATTATATTAGGATAAAAATTCTTACATAGCATACGAGTGCCATTGCAAAGACCCGATGAAGGAACAAGGTTTTCAAGTAAAATGACAGGACAATTCTGCTTTAGCACTAATTCATGTGGACTCATACCACAGGTGAAAGGGTATTTAAGAACTCCGTTGGATAAATATTTCCTGTATCATCAAGCAATAAATCATAGCTTTTATAACAAATAGATTCTCTAGGCAATTCATTAATTAGACTACAGTTTAAGTCATCTACAACAGTGTTGAAAGGAGTCAAGATTGCTCTGTCAACGAACATGCTTTCATTGCAGTTTCCCATTCTTACTTCTAGGAAAACAAAATCAATAAGACCATTGATATCATCTTCAAATTCATCAAAGGGTATTATTACATGTTGTGGCAACTAAATTTGTGCAATTTGTGCATTCTGGATCTGACCGTTCCCCGTGACAAGTAAAAAATCAGCAAATTGGCTATCTGTCCTTGCTCTCATATTGTCAGTGCGCTTAAATTTGTGAAACTGGTTCCAAAGAGTTGAAGACACTAAACTTGCTTCAATGGCTGCATTCTATGATTCCTAAGCACAACAGGGAGTACCTGCCTGAATCTCGTATAAAAACAATAACTTTCCCACCAAAAGGTACGGTAAACACAAATCACGCAAAAGCACATCTACGACTTCAATATTCTCTTTCTTCGCCATTGAAGCTTCATCCCAAATTATTAAAGATGTTTCTTTTAGTGAAACGGTTAAGCTGCCTTGCTTTGGAACACAACAAAAGGCTGAAACTACATGATCGATTGGAATCTTAAACCGTGAATGTGCTATCCTGCCAGTGATTATGTTGGATGCTGCTATGTACCTATATACAGTGCAAAATACAGTTAAGTTTGCTTGTGCCCCTAAGCGCGACAACAAATAAAGCACCTTGTTGTCCTGTTGTAACATGTTCCATAATATAATCAAAAGCATCTTGTTGTTTAGAATTAAGTCTGAAATATGCTTTTATACATACGGTATAGGTGCATCTAGGGCATCAACAATATCCTGAGTCCTTTTGATTTCATCATCTGTCTCACACATTAGACAATCAAGCCCAAATTTAAGCAAACTTTTTCCCATTTCCTCTAAATACTGCTCAACAGAATGAATTGTTAATTACTGAACTTAACTAGCCTGGTTTGAAGAATCATTTGCGAAATCTTTATAAAGATGAGGATAAAATTTATTTCAGAGAGCAAGTGGATAGCAAGGATTACAAAAAATGAGTATAGTAGCAAATAGACGTCTTAAAGCCCTAAGCATATAAATTTCAGAAGCCTCTGACATACATTTGTCCACAGCATCATCTTCAGCTATAAGGCCAAGTTTGAGAGCAACTTCTTGGTAAGTTGCATGAATGTAACCATCAACAGTCCTTAGATCTTCAAAAGACTTAGGCCCACGAACATTTGCAAGCAAAAGGCGCAGATAATAGTGTTCACCTTCAGATGGTGCTACAAATGCCATCCTACCAATGACTATTTTTTTTATTCTCAAGCCTAGTCCATGTCTTTGCAGCTACTGTCCAAACAAAGTGCTCTGAGAATTCTGAATACAAATACTGTGGTCCATCTAGATCTACAGCATTCATTGCAAAAAATTCTGTTATGCCTCTTGCTATCATTTACAACAGAGCCTAGAATTTCATTTTCCCTGAATTGGACAGTATGCAAATGAGGAAGATGGATTTGGAGAGGTGACACTGACGGTTGCATTTCAAATAGACAAAAACTAAATAGACTCCAGGCACTTCACATGGAGAAACCTACCGTCTAGATTGGAATTGCTATATTTCATCTCTGGGTTTTGGATTTTCTGTAGAAGAAACATTAAAATAAATACGATCATGCACCTTGTAGACATATTTGTAAAGATATTTTACAGCCCAAATTGTAGAACACACTTCAACATTCACGTGGCAATCAAAGAGTGCTAACAAATGCGTATTATATGGATGACCCATCTGTTATCCATAGGTTTCTTCCGAATCATTCCTATTTCTCAAGTATCACACCTATTATACTAGGATATCCATCCTCATGGTTAGTTGTCTCAATTACAAATGATTTTGGATATCCATACTTACACACACTAATTCGACCCTTATGTTTCATACAAGAGCATTTTGGATTTGCCTTCCCACTTGGACCGTGCATCATGTGAGATAATACAACTTCCCTTAAGTGAGGATTTGTTGTTGAACGTGTTTTAGGTGTTTGTCCCTCGGAAGAGTTATAGCTCGAAGACTGGTCTGATGACGCCTGTACCTGCAAAATAACGGAGACTCCGGGTGGTTGGAGCTCCGCCTCTTACGAGCAAGTTAGAATGTGATGGAGAATACGAAAAGGTACTGAAAGGTAGAATGAGATTTTCTCGGATTTCGAGATCAGGTGTTTTCTCTGATATAAGAGAATGTCAGGTTATTGTAATAAATGTATATGTCCCTTAAATATGGGAAATCTCCCTATTTATAGGGTCATTAGAAAAGGTGCCCTTTATTAGGTCATTCTAACCTGATTTGGTGGGCTGCGTCGTAATACGGCTTTCTTAGGGTTTGGGCCAAAAAAGGCAGCCTTTTCTCCCGTTTTTTTGGAGTGACACGTGTTGTTAGATGCGAGATCCATTTGGGCCTCCCAAGGGCTGACACGTGTCAGCTTATGATAGGGCCACGCGTCTTGGGTAATTTTACCCAAAACATTTACCCCTCACAGATGTGACGTGGCTTGCCATGGGGCATCTGTGACATTTGTCACACATCCATTGGGTGATTAGTTTTACTGTTCACCCATCTGGGTAATTTACAGGGTTGCTCCTGGATTCACCCTCTATAAATATTATCATTGCCCCTCATTTTTCGCATATTCTCGAAAAACACCTAAGAGAATCTGAGAGAATCTTTGACTTTTCTTTAAAGGACGTTTTCACCTTTCTCTTGCTTTCATTTATCTGACACAGCCGGTTTAAGCAACTTTCCACAGTACTTTAACGAGGTAACTGCCTGCTTTTTTTCTCTTTTTATATTCTGCTTTTCTGTCTGTGTTTCTTCTTCCCTTTTATAAATGGTATCACAAACACACACGACACGACCGAGGATAGCTATCAGCCGGTCACCTAGGACGGATGAATCTAGGACTAGGGCTGCCACCTACCCCAATTTACACTCGTTTCCGAATTCGACCGTGTCTGTGTCTATGCAGGACACTATGGCAAGAATTAAGAGGACACCTCAGGCGTCCAGTGATGAAGAGGACGAGAGTCCTATTAGGGTGCCTAGGAATGAAATCTCCTATCATCCGTCTGGTGTCCCAACTATGCCGGATGACTCCACTTTGGATGAGTCCGAAAATGAATCTAGCGAAGAGTCATCCGGCTCCGAACAGGATTTGTCTTAGTCGGATGCTATCTCAAGCCGCTCTAAAAGCAAAGAGAGGCCGCCTGAGGCTGCTGAAGAGGAGCCCGCCTCTGTTGAGAGAGGCTAGGAGGTGACTTCATCTTCTCTTCAAGAGAAGTACAACCTGTATTTCACTCACATATATACTTCCACGCAAAGGCTCATGCGGAAAAACTTAGAAGAGACCCAGGACATCTATGTGATGGGGCCGGCTATAGAATAAACGTCCCAACCCTTAACGACACATTTGTTTGGCCGCTTGACCAAAGTTATGGGTATTCTTGCTTCGGATGCTTTGCGGCCAAAATATAGGCGGGTCTTCGATTCCCACTAGATCTAGCCATTCAAAAGATCCTTGACGGGTACCGCCTGGGGGTATGACAATTAACATTCAACTCTTTGGTCAATATTTTAGGATTCGTATCCGCATGTAGGATGCAAGGGGTTGAGCCTAGCTTCGAGGCATTCGCCCATATGCATTATCTTAGTAAAGCTCCCAAGTCATCCGAGCCCGGATTGTTCACTTTATCTAGTAAAAAAGGTTACATGATGACTTTGGGGAAAGAAAATAAGTGGAAGGGTTGGAGGAACAAGTTCTACATCATCTCTTCCCCAGACCCCATCCGGAATAAAAAATTCAACTTTTGGAACCAGAACCCTATCTTTTGGGTCAGAAAGCAATTCTCCCGCCTGTTTTTGATGAAGGCTGGGATAAGATTTTGACGCCTAGGTTGTTTAAAGTTGAAATGAAAATGGTGCAAGGGCATCTGAGAAGGAGATCACCCTGAACAGCTACATCCTTTGTTTTGAATGGCTGACGGATCCCTACTTCCTGGCCGCTTGTGGCCTTAGCACAGAAAAAAGGAAGAGGTGGGGAATCGGATGAGTGTTTTGTAGAGCATTTATAAATTTTTACCTTGCTGACTTACTAACCACCCAGTCGGCCTTTTTGTAGAAGAGGCAATGTCTCAGGTAGATCCTAACAAGAAGCCAAGCAACTCCACCTCTGCATATCGCCAGATGGTTCGGCAAAAGAGCCAAATTTTGAAGAAAGATCAATTGGAGCATGTAAGCTCTCTTGCATCCGCCAATTTTCTTTTGGACTTGGATTTTATGCTTTTTTCTAAGTGTTGTGTTTTTTCAAGAAGGATATATAAAGCCGCCTGTACTACCGACTCTGGAGCAAAGGCCCCCAAACGGCCCGCTTTCAGGGAGGTGCTAACGCCTAAAAAGTAGCGGAAGACGATTCCTCACAAACCTTCTGCGAGCCAATCCGAATCCCACCCCTCAATAGGCGGCAAGTCGCCGGCTGCTATGGCCGCCCCCAAGCAGGCGGAGGACTCCAAGTCTTCAAAGGACAAGCCTCTAACTGGTAATGCTGGCTCTCCATGCCGTCTTTCCAACAGGCTGAAGGACAAACATGCCAGGATCTGATCGTTATTCCAAGTACCTCCGCCTTTGACCCTTTGCCTTACCCTTGTAGGGTTAAGACTTATAGCTAGTCGCCAACAAGCTCTGAAGCCAGCCGGTCTATTGGCCGAATCTATGCCAGCCTCTCACCAAATGTTGAATGTGCAGATGCTCCTCAAACGCCGGATGTGCGGCGAATTTCCAAGGACATGCTTAACGTCGTCTCTGCCGAACAGCGTGACTCCGTTAAAGGAGTCAGCTCCCTTAACATTGATGTCATTCTGGCATATCTGGTGGAGGTAACTTTTCCTTTTAAGTTGGATTATTTTTCAATTACTGATTTGGCCGACTGCATATTAACTGTCCCTTTTGCTGGCCGGATGTAGGCCATGCTGAGGGTGAATGGTCTTAAAAAGCCATCAACAACAAGCAAAAAGAGGTAAGGGCTGCCAACCTAAGGGCCGCTTCCAATCTTGACAAAGCGATGTATGATGTAAATGAGACTGAGTTGCTGGCTTAAGATATCCTATACTCATAGGCGGCTGCAAATTTGTAAGTTAAAAAAGATTTGGAGGCGGCCCAGAAGAAGGTGACTGAGTTGAGGGCGGAGCTGAAGGCAACCAAGTCTGAGTTGGAGAAGCTTTAGGATGTTGGAAGGGAGACAGATAGTCTCAAGTGCCAAAACGAGAGACTGCAAAATAAGCTTGCCAACCAAGAGAAACAGCTCACATCCAAGTGGACCGCCCGGGTTGAGGAAGAAAAGAAGCTGCTCATTGAGGAGAATGAGGCCGACAACGTCACTCGCATGAAGATGGCGTGGAGGTCTCTGTTTCCCTAATGACGGTTACTCCATCTGGGAGTATCGTTATGAGCAAGCTATTGATGAGCTTGATGCACAGGCAGACCAAGAGGCGGATTTCCGGGATGAGGATGAGGACAAAGAGCAAAATGAGCAGCATCCGACCAACGATGAAGTGGCGGATGAAAATGAAGCCGAGTCCTCTCCTGAAGCTAATTAATGTTTAATCTAGTTTATTTCTGCGGCCGGATAACCATTTTAAATACATTTTTGGCCTGCGTGCCGAGTATATCTGTGTTTTACTGACTGAGGATTCGGGTTAAATCAACAATTTCTGTTTTCCCCCGGATGTATTCTAGGTAACAATATTTGATTTTGCTGGCCGAGGGGTCAGCTTCTGCTTATGAATCAGCCAGCCGATTGGCCGACCTTTATTTAATACTTAAGCTCTTTTATATGTTTGCATGAATGTCTGCATCTTATTTGATACAGGTGCATGCCGGATGTTATTGCCCCTGGACAGCTATATGCTTGGGTTCAAGAATGGGTTGATTGACTTGGAAATTTTTGATGCTTAAAAGAGTATGACTAATTTCTAAGTCAATCAATCACTATGGTGATTGCCCCAACACAAGCGTTTAGCTGGCCACTGACCATCGGTTCTTTTTGACAGACGGCATTGAACCTTTTTCTAGGTGGCCGAATGACTATTATGGCTGAGCCTTAGCCCTTGTTCTCACCATTACGCTCAAAAGGAGCAGGCGGACTTAAATAATTTATCTGCTTTCGCCCGCCTGCTTTGCTTTATTTCGAAAACAGACGGCTTTACAGAGCTCAAGGTGAAACAGGTGGTTATAGAGGGGTCGCCTGCCTCACTTAAACAACTATGAATGTCATACTTAACCCTCACAAGTTGCTAACTCAGACGGCTATGAGTAAATCATTTTGGCTACTCAGTCTAGGTCGTCTGTGTATGTAAGAAATAATGAATTTATGTAAGTTATACTTGATGCATTAACACCACTCGAATGTTTTTCCAACATACGGACCGCTTACTCCAAGCAGAGTAGTTATTATCCAATTATAAACCCATTCGTCCATCCCACTGGGAATAACTTGTATAGGTTAATAATTTCAAGCCGTAATCAAGGTAAGAGCATTATGCAGGTTCCGGATGTGTTATTGGACACAACCTCACTCAATAGTCCGCTTGTGTTCCTTTTAGATTACTTTTCGTCACATGGCTATGAGTCGACCAATTAGATCGTTCAATCTTTGTCGTCTGTATGTGGTTGTAGAGCACTTTGTCAGCAAGATGGGAGTTACTCTCCGCGACGATTCCACCCGGATGGGCGTCGCCGGACGTCTTACTCATGTTGGAGAAGACGAATTATAAAATTTAATATCATCCGACCATAGGCCTCATGTAAGACATTAGTTTAGCCACTGAGTTTTTTACTCAGTTTATCATCCGCCCTGTGGCCTTATTTCATTCGGTTATTAGCAATGTCCGTCTGTACCTTGTACAGGCAGTCCTTAGAAAGTCACGCATGTATGAAGACTAAAAAATAAGTGAAAACGAAAAACTTTTTCATTGACAAGTTTTTTCATTTACAAAAAATTTACATATCTCAAATTTAGTACTTTTTCAAGTTGTTTACATTCCATGTTTTGGGCAGCCGTCTGCCGTCTGGAGTTTACAGGCGGTAGGTGCCATTTCTTACTTCTTTATAGATCTGGTAGGGGCCTTCCCAATTAGGAGTTAGCTTTCATAACTCATTGGCCCTACCGGTTGCCTCTATTTTTCGTAACAAAAAGTCCTCAACTTTCAAGGGTCGTTTGTGTACTCATTTATTATAGGCACGGGTCATTCGCAGACGGTTAATCTCATGGCGTAAGGCGGCATTGCCCCTGTGTTCCGGGAGCGAGTCCAATGCTAGCCGCATGGCCTCCCAATTTGCCTCTTCATCATATAGCATGACTCGTTGAGTCGGCTCATAGTGCTCGATGGGCAAGACGGCTTCAGCACCGTATACCATGAAAAAGGGGGTTTCACCATTCGCCCCTTTTTCAGTTGTCTAGATGGCCCATAGGACATGAATTAGCTCTTCAGCCCATAAACCACCGGCTCTTTCAATTTTCTTCTTGATGCCGTCTGAGATGAGTTTGTTGAAGGCTTCAACTTAGCCGTTTGCTTGGGTCGACAGACTGATGCAAAACAATGTGAGATCTCTTGATCTCCTAACCAAGTCTTGAGCTAAGGTGTCTCAAACTGAGGGCCATTATCAAACACCATAGACATAGGTACCTCGTACAGTACCGGGTGATGATGTTCTTCCAAATGAAAGAGATGACATCCTTTGTCTTGATGCCTTTGACCACTTCTGCCTCAACCCACTTGGTGAACCAATCCACAACCACCAAAATATAGCGCTTTCCGCCTAGTGCAGGCGTATAAGGATTTAGAATGTCCATGCCCCATTTAGCAAACGGGACCGGACAGTGGATTGCAGTCAGGTCAGTTGTCGGCTGATGGATGAGCTTGCTAAATCTTTAGCACTTGTCACATTTTCTGACCATCTCCATAGCGTCTGCCTCAAGAGTGGGCTAGAAGTACCCTTGTTGCCTAGTCCTGATAGCCAGGGATCTGCCGCCTATGTGAGAAGCGCAATATCCCGAGTGCAACTCTTTGAGTACTTCTTTCCCCTTTTCTGGGGTAACGCACTTCAACAAAGGTTTTAGGAAACCCACCTTGAAGAGCTCTCCGTCTTTCAACTTGAAGTTTGCAGCACGCTTCTCTAATACGGCCGCCTTCTAGGGTGAATCAGGAAGCGTACCTTCTATAAGGTATGCCCGGATGCCATCCATCCAGGTAGAGCTTCGGTCAAGTACTCCACTAGGCTCTTCTTCAATACTACTCCGTTTTTCCATAAGTTCCCAAAAGACTGACCGAGGCGTATCACACGAGGCAAAGGATGCCAATTTTGACAGAGCATCCGCCTTGTAGTTTTCAGACTTGGGCCCTTAACTTATATGAAATTCTTCAAGTATCCCAGACTCAGCTTTAACCGCCTGCAAGTATTTGATCATTGCCGGATGGGTGGCTTCATAATCACCATGGTATTGGCTAATGACCAACTGAGAATCTGAGCAGGCGTCAATTTTTGTTGCCCCTGCCGCCTTGCACATGCGGATTCCAGCTAGCAGGGCTTCATATTCCGCCTCATTGTTTGAGGCTTAGAACTTAAACCGTAGTGCATATTCATGTTTATCTCCTTCCGGAAACTGACAGATTATACATGTACCACAGCCGTTCATAGTAGAGCTCTCGTCTACATACACTTTCCAAACCTGATCAAGGTTGTCCGGAGCAACCGGCCTTATCATTCCGACAATGAAGTCGGCAAACGCTTGACCTTTCACTACTGCCTTTCTTGGTTCGTAGGTGATTTCAAGACTTTACATTATAATAGCCCATTTGAGCATTCTGCCAGATGAGTCCAAGGTTGTCATTGGCCGCTTGAGGGGTTGATCTGTGTAGATTACAACCGGATGTGCCAAGAAGTAAGGCTTCAACTTCTTAACAGCCATGTAGAGAGCAAGGATAAATTTTTCAACCACGGGGTATTGGAGGTTAGCATTTCTGAGAACATGGCTAATAAAATAGACTGGGTGCTGAATGCCGTCTCTCTCAGCAAGGAGAACGCCACTGAGGGCATGATTTGAGACAGCTAGGTACATGTAAAGCGTCTCCTTTGGTAAAGGGCTAACAAGCCTTGGCAAGGAGTGTAAATGTTCTTTCAATTTTTGAAAGGCCGCCTCAGCATCATCCCCCCATTTGAATCTAGTTTTTTTCCTGATTGCTTGGAAGAAGTAAAGGCATTTGTCACCAGACCGGCTGAGAAATCTCCCAAGCATAGCCAAACAACCAGTAAGCCTCTAAGCTTCCTTGACAGTGCGGGGTAACTTCATGTTAATGACCGCCTGTATCTTCTCGGGCCTGTAGAGTCGACCAGACTGCTGATCTTTGGAACTAGGTAACTGTCTTTTGGACATGCCTTGTTCAAGTTAGTGTAATCTACACACATGCGCCAATTACCATTCGGCTTCTTTACAAGCACCACGTTCGCAACCCAATCAGGGAAGTTACATGGCCGAATGAACCCGGCGTCTAACAGCTTTTTGACCTCGGCCGCTGCCGCCTGACTTCTTTCCTCGCCGTGATTTATTTTCTTTTATTTTGCCAGATGGGCCTCTATATAGGGTCCACGGCGAGTTTGTGGACAGCAAGGCCTGGCATCTCTTCCACTTCAAAGGAAAAAATGTCTTTGAATTCTTTCAGCAGGAGGTGCAAGTCTAAACCCAACCTTTCAAAAGCACCCGTCCCCACCTTAACAGTTCGCTCTGGACGGCTGTTGTCTAGAGGAATATCAATGTGCTCACCAGCCGGCTGCGGACGGAGCTCATCTGACCGCTCCCCGGTCAGTGATTGCTTATTCTTCTCTTTCTTCACCTCCACCAACTGATCAGCTTTTCTTTTCCTTCCGGATGCTGGTGGGGGTGAATCAGAGTCCTTGACATCATCAAGGTCTATTGGCTCATTCGGCTGACCGGCTGTAGCATCCGTTGGTTTAACGTTTGAGAGGTAACACTCCCTGGCTGTCTTCTGATCCCCGTTGAGGGAGCTAATGAGCCATCATCCTTTTCATACATAAGCAGCATTAGAGATGGGATGATGACGGCCTTGCACTCGTTCAAAGTGGGTCAGCCAAGAATGATGTTATAGGCGGTCGGCTCTTTAACCACCAAAAACCGGACGATCATATGTCACCCCTTTCCCTTTTGCCCCAGCCGGATGGGAAGATCAATCTGTCCGACTGGGTGCATGACCCCTCCACCAAAGCCAACTAGTGGATGAGAGACGTCGCGCAGGTTGTCCATCTTGTAGCTCTGCTTGGACAGACACTTGTAGCTGATGAGGTCAGAGGAGCTCCCAGTGTCTATAAGGATCCGTCCAACCAGCTGGTTGGCGACTTTACATTCAATGACAACTTGGTCGTCATACGGTCAGCGGACTTTGCCCCAATCCTTCTAAGTGATGAGGACGTCTTGGAATGTATCACTGGTGGACGCTTGTCCATCATCAACCGAGTGGATCATCTTCTTCAGATGATCCTTAGTACCCCGAATGGTCGGACCACTACTGGCAAAATCGCCTGCTATTGTGTAGACCGGATCCTTGTTAGTATCCAAACTACTAGTGGGCTAGGGGGTCTTTTTGGAAGACTGCCCCTTGTTCGTCTTCGAGGTGGCCTTAGACGTGAGGATGTATGACTTTAACTTCCCTTGATCAGCTAAATGGTCCAACAACCGCTGGAGGCTGAAGCAATCACTGGTTTCATGACAAATGTCCTCATGGAACTTGTTCCGATTTTCTTCGCGAAACCTTTCATGGCCGCGGGCTTCTCTATAGTTACCCGGTACTATGTCTCTATGAGGATGGAATAGCAGTCTTTATTAAACTCATACCTTAGGGAGTACGGTTTGAATTCCATCATTTTCTTCTAGGACGATTGATCAGAATCTTCAACCGCCCAGACCTTTCTCTTTATGCTCTGATCTGCTTTGGGAGCCGGCTGAGCAGTTCGACTCTCCTTTTGTTTGTGAGACTTTTTGGAGTCTGACTGATGGCTGGACGTGCAGAGGTCGTTTGCTTGTATGAAGCTCTCCGCCTCTATCAACGCCTCTTGAAGGGTGAAAACCCTGTTTTTGACAAGGTCTAACTTGAAAGTCGACCCGTCCTTCAGACCCTTAAAGAAGTCTGTATAAGCAACTTCGTCAAATAGTCCTTCAATTTCGATTCTCACCAGATTGACCCTCCTGACGTAGGAGCGAAGCCCTTCTCTCCCCGCCTGCCTTATGGTGCTCAAGTCAAGACTTGTCTTCTTGGCTGGGATGTTCATCGAGAAGTTGGAAGCAAACAAGAAAGCAAGCCTCTTGAAGCTATGTATGCATCTTGCTGGCAAGTTGCCGAACCATTGTTGGGCTATGCCCTTCAAGGTAGCCGGAAAACATCTGCACCACATAGCATCCTCCAACCCCCTACATGTGCACAAGGTTGGAGTAGGCCATGAGGTGGTCCTTAAGGTTGGAGGTGCCATCATAAGCACTAACCAACACATTCTTAACCTTGGCCGGCTGTGCCGCCTCGGTTATCTCCTTGGTGAACGCAGAAGTCTGTTCACCAAGTTTGAGCAGACAGAGCTGCTAGTCCAAAGGTTGGACATTGAATGTCGCCTGTCCTCCAAAGAGGGCCGGTTGCATGAAATGAGGGGTGTATGGCATGTATGCCATCTGAGACACATACAGGGCATTCCCAATCATTTGAGAGCTAGAATGGACGGACTTGCCGCCTGTATGGCTCCCATGTAAGGATTGAGTATTCCTTGCAGATGAATTCTTGAAGCTGCCTAGAAAGCTTGACGTAGAAGCTGACTCAGATAGCTGCTGATTTCGATTTTGCTCGATAATATACCGAGCATCGGTGAAGGTCTTCTTGCTGCCATCCGGCTGAACAGATTGGATGACCTTCCTTGTGCCCGTCTGGGGCAGAAGGATTTTAGTCCAGTCAAGGGGAGGCGTAGTTTTCTCCTAGGGATGTGGAGTAGGCTGCCTGTCTCTGACTGACTTCTTCCTCGTAGCTCGAGGAGATTTTTTGGCCGACTGGCTCTTGCTTGAGCCAGCCGTCTTCTTTTCTATCAGGTCCTTGATCTCACCCTTGAAACTTGTCATGAATTTCATGAGCTCGTCTCGGGTTACTGGGGCTTGACCTCCTGCCACTTGGGTATTATCAGGCGGTAGTCGAGCAGACTTGTTGGTACCAACTTCATTATTTACTCACTCAAGCTTATCCCTGGAATGAATGTGCTTAGCAATGAGTGACCCGTCAGACGCCACATATGTTTCGACGTCCACATCGTGGTTGTCTTCTTGGTCTGTAAAGACCTCCCCATCAACCGTAGGACGGTTGGGGTCTAGCGGCGGTACAAACTCTTGAACCATCTTTGAGGTACTCTCCCCACAAACGGCGCCAAATGTTTTAGGTGTTTGTCACTCGGGAGAGTTACAACTCGAAGACCGGTGGTTGGAGCTCCGTCTCCGACGAGCAAGTTAGAACGTGATGGAGAATACGAAAAGGTGCAGAAAAGTAGAATGCGATCTTCTTGGATTTCGAGATCAGGTGTTTTCTCTAATTTAAGAGAATGTCAAGTTGTTGAAATAAATGTATCTGTCCCATAAATGGGGGAAATCTCCCTATTTATAGGGTCATTGGAAAAGGTGTCCTTTATTAGGTCATTCTGACCTGATTTGGTGGGTTGTGCCGTAATACGGCTTTCTTGGGGTTTGGGCCAAAAAAGGCAGCCTTTTCTCCTGTTTGTTTGGAGTGATACGTGTCGTTAGATGAGAGATCCATTTGGGCCTCCCAAGGGCTGACACGTGTTAGTTTATGATAGGGCCACGCATCTTGTGTAATTTTACCCAAAACAGAAGGTATTTCTGCTGTTACAAATTTATCAAAAGCAACTGCATTTTAAATATTATAACCATGAGCCAATATTAATAAATTAGCATGAGGAAGCCCACGTTTTTGGAACTGAACAACATATATATTAGTGCAGCAATTTCTCCAAAACTTTTCTCTCCATGATTTGCTTTCTAAGTGCAATTAGCTTTGCATGGAAAATCCTTGCAACTAAATCAGGCCAATTCTGAGCAAAGCTCTCCGGGAGCAAGTTTTTGTTTAATCTGTGGCCAAGTAGGATTATAGGTAATAGTTATGAACAGATCTGGTTTTCCAAACCGCTACACCAAAGTTATTGCATTCAAGTACCTACTTCGTAAAACTCTTAGACCACCCAAAGAAGAAGGAGGCAATATGACATAATGACCAACATTTGCAGAGATGTTTTCTCCACCCTCAAAACAATCAATAATTCGTTTATAAAGATTAGCACGAATGGCAGCCTAGCTTCTACGGAAAAAATCCAGTCTTGTGTTTTCTAGCTTAACATACATGTCAACTATATATTGCTGAAACAATCGAGAAGCTCGTAGCAAATAGTTCCCCTGCCTATTTGTAACTTAAATGCATAATATTCTCTACAGGAAATCTTCTTTACTCTTTTCCTTTTTCCATTAGATGCATCTGTATTTTTTATAGAAAATAGGAAGTTTAACCATCACAACAAAATGAGCTTAATAACTAATAATTCCATGGATGATTTACATAAAACTAAAGTGCAAGGGCCAAACACAAAATAATAATGGCTTATCTATTTTACTAAATAAGTGACAAGAGGAAAATGTAGGTCGTTATGTACCTCTCCTAGCGCCAAACTTAATTTGTAAACACTCGACCAACCCTAATACAAGTATATGGTAAGTCAACGGTCGAACCCAAAGTAATGAGTAGGAACGATGCTATAGCCTATGTCAAGCTAATTCGAAGAATATAAAAGGTTGTGGTTGGTAACTAAGATGTCAAAAAGCTAGACAAATTGAGGAATTCAATATGCTAAACACTAGGGATATAGGTTCCACTTTCAAGCTCAATGATTATGCTAATTTATAGATCACTCAATCGATTCAACATCACAAGGGACAAACAATAGTTGCAATCAAAGGAATCCAAAAGCTATCTCCTATAAGCCAAGCTAGGGGTCACTATGAATGGCTAACAAGGAAATTCCCAATCAAATTCAATCAATTAAAGCAATTCTCAAATCAAGGGTTCATGTCATTGAAATTTGCAATGCAATCTAGATTAATATAATAGGTTGATCACTCCTAGTTTAATTAATCACATGCACAACTATGTCAACCAATTTAATTGCAACAATCCAATCAATTTAGTATCATCAACTAGCAAATATCAGTAATCAAGCATGCTTCCCCTTCTCCCTAGCAACTAATCTACTCACTAAACATGGTGAAATTAAGGAACAAAACAAATTCAATCAAATTCATATTCATTTAAAGATTAATCAAAAGAAAATCAATCAATCAACAAATTCTAGAGCAAGGAATGTAATGTCAATCAAAATTCAAGAAACTAGAAAGAATTGCATTAAAAGTAAATCAAAGGAATGAAATCTTACAAACTTCCATTGAATTGAAGGAGGAATTTCAAGTGCAAATTGAAATCTAAGATCAAATTCAAGTACAAACAAGTAAATCTTAAGCTTCTCTCTCTACTTTCTCTCTCTACTACTTCTGGAAAATTATTTCTCAAGTACAAAAGTTAAGTCGTCATAAAAAAGAAAGTCAAAAGCTATAAATAGGAAAATCAAGCGAAGGGGGCCGCACAAGGCCGTGCGCACGCACAGACTAGCCGCGGGTGCGCACAGCTGGGTCTGCGCGCACCCACCCCTGTGCCGTGCGCCCACCCCCGTGTGGTGCATGAGGCCTTGGATCCTTCGCTTGATCAAACTCTGCGCTCCCGAGCATCCCCATCATCAGTGCACTCAAAATGATGCCCGCGAACAAGGCAGTCCCAAAATGAGCAAATTGACTTGATTATTCACCTACAAAACACAAATAAAACAAAGAGAGAAAGCATAACAAAGTAAAACTAAAACTATGAATTATCAACTAAAACTATGAAAAACTCGTAAAAACTAATTAAGAACCAAAGTGAATTATAAAAATGGAAAATCAAATAAAACTAAGAGAATTATATGAAAATGATGAAAGAAAATAAAGAAAATGAACCTAAATCTTATTCTTTTGAGCGCCATAAACGACGCTCATCAATAAGATATATAACAGTTACAAGTTTAAGTTTTCCAATTACCCCAAATAATAAATATACAACACACTTAATATTACTCAATGTAGACATCTACTTTTGGCCTCCTGTCCCGATAGGAAGTGTTATGTTGAAAATAAAACCATCTTCGTGTTAGATCAACGTGAAGAACCCTTATGGATAATTGATTAAATCACAAGAACACAAAAAGGAATAGCTTAACCCAAAAAAAAAACAAATGAAATAAGGTCCAACTAACAAAGCCCGATCATAATTAGGCTTAAGCCTGAGGTTAAAACCTAATTATGACGGATTTAGAGGCGCCTAGGTTAAAAATCAATGCTGTCGCAGAGAAATCCGTGCGCATCTCAATGAGTCACCCTGGTCTAGAGCGCGCAACTTAATCAGTTGCGCGTAACACCCAGCACAACTTCTAGAGCTGCGCTTACGGAAGATTCAGAATTTCATAAAAATATAAAATCGAATCTTACCATAATACCGCGCGCAAGACCATCAGTTGCGCTGCCCATAGCAGCGCATCTTAATCACTTACAGTTACGCTAGGCTGTCGCGCGCAACCCGTTTAGATCCGCGCGACACTTGCTGGGGCAGAATACTCAAAACCCTAAACGCACCTATTCCCTATAAATAGAGGCTTAATACGAGGCTCAAGGAGACAAAAATTAACCTAAAACTCTGGCAGGAACTTTGTGAACTTATGAACTATCAAACCCTCTTGTCCTAAACACTCACCCCCTCAATACTTGTTACTACGGTGGAGGTTCCCGAACAAGAAGGAGTCCATAAGGGTTCTAAATGAAGATCTAACAAAGAGAAGTGGTAAATTCCCGAGCACTTAGATCAATCACCATGCTTTTCTTGTTTAAAATAACTTTAATTAATTAATTAGTGTTGTTTGATCACTTTAAACGAACTTTTTAATTAATCTATTCCACATCGTATCTTGCGTTAAATAAAGAATAGAATTGAATAATTAATTTTTGATTGGTCACTTAAGCCAAGGCGAATCTTGTTTATTTTTGTTCTTTTCACGAATATTGATTAAATAAGAATAACGACTTTCACTACTAGAATTTTCCCCCTTTTCTATTGTAGTTTCATTTGATTTTTAGTCAAATTACTCAAGTTTGATGTTTTATTGATACCTTGAGTTAACAATCTGATTCTTTTTTCTAATTTATTTAACTATTTGCATGTATCTCTAAATTATTTCCTTTAATTTGTCTCTTATAATCTGTTATCTACGCATACAAGATGTAAATTTTTTTCAATACTTTTAATTATATAGTTTGTTGGCTGGAATATTAGCTGTGTAAATTGGCATATATATGTTTCTATAGATAATCGGTGGTTTATGTGAATTAATTTGAGAAAATTTATGATGTTATATATATATAGCAATCTCGACATACACATCTGATCTAAAATTATGACATCCATAGTTGTTCTAATGATGTCAATAGCATATAAATTTTGTTTTCATCATTATATTTTCGTGGGTTATTGGTCTGATATTAGTTTTGTAAGGCTATTTTTGGTGTGTATGTAAGATGATGTTAATTACATCATGTGTGCTAGAGTATATTAGGAGACTACAATAATATATAAATTAGGAATAATTAAAGGGAAAAGTGAACCTTAACCTTTTATTAAACAAGATAATGGCTGGGCACTTACTTTAGATTTGATTATTTAAAGGCTGCTCAATGCACTTCCATTAAAGTAATAATAATATTTCTTTCTTGACTTCTTGAAAAATTGGATATATATGTTGTTTCAATTACACTATGATATTTTGATTGCGTAAAAGGATAACAACAAGTGAAACCCATAATCTGAAAATGTAAGACAAGGATTTGATAATGTATACTAAATTCATGCCTTTTGGATTGTTTGCGGTTTCATTTGCAGATTTTTTTGGTTTTTATTCTATAATTTTATTTTACTTCGTGAAAATGGCTCCTAGTAAGGATTGGATGGCAATCGAGGATTATGTTAATGACCCATCATATGAGGAGGGAATTGACAATTTCTTAGACTATGCTTTTCAAAATGTGAAAACCCATACAATTCGTTGTCCTTGTTATAAATGTATTAATGGAGAATCCGGTGATCGTGAGAAAGTTAGAGAACACCTACTAGTTTATGGAATAGTAAAAAGGTACACCTTTTGGTACCATCATAATGAGGGGTTAAATGAGCCAAAGCTCGTGTCAACTGGGGATGATGTAGTAGAAAATGAAAACCCTGATGAAGTGCATGATATTTTAAGGGATTTATTTCCCGAGTACAACAATGTCGATGTCAATGACGTTGAGGAGCCAAACGCTGATACTAAAAGATTTTATAAATTAATGAAAGATTCCCAAGATCCGGTATATGAAGGTTGCAAGGTTTCTAGAATGTCTGCCCTCTTAAAACTTCTTCATATAAAAACTCTTGGTCGTTGGAGTAATGAGTCATTTACTATGCTTCTAGAATTCTTGAAAAATGAACTTCTTCCCAAGGGATCAAATTTGCCTGATTGTTATTATGAGTCTAAGAAGGTAATGAAAGACCTTGGCCTATAATATCATAAGATTGATGCATGTGTTAATGATTGCATTTTATATTGGAAGGAAAATGAGATGCTAGATGTGTGCAATATATGCGGTGCATCAAGATGGAAAAGCAATAAGCATAGTGGGGAAGATAAGTGTAAAGAAAATGGTAAAAGAATACCTCAAAAGATACTAAGATACTTCCCACTAAAACCAAGGCTACAACGATTATTTATGTGCTCAAAGACCGCATCACTTATGAGGTGGCATCATGGTAAGAAGAAAACTGATGGTACAATGAGACACCCTGTTGACGGATCTGGTTGGGAATCATTCGACAAAGAGTACCCTACTTTTGCATCTAACCCTCGTAATGTTAGACTTGGGCTTGCTAGTGATGGTTTTCAACCCTTCACAAATGCGAAAAAACCATATAGTATATGGCCAGTGATCCTAATTCCTTATAATTTGCCGCCTGAGCTTTGTATGAAGCAACATAATATGATTCTTTCAATGCTAATTCCAGGTCCAAAAGGTCCCGGTGATGCAATTGACGTGTATTTGCAGCCTCTTATTGAGGAGCTAAAGGAGCTATGGGAAATTGGTGTTTAGACTTATGATGCAACATCACAACATCATTTCCAGCTCCGTGCATGTTTGATGTGGACTATTAATGATTTTATAGCATATGCAATGCTTTCAGGATGGAGTACTAAAGGGTATTTGGCTTGTCCTTGTTGTTTAAAAGGTACTCGGTCAAAGAGGCTATCTTACGGGGGTAAAGAATGTTATATGGGCCATCGATGCTATTTGCCAAGGAATCATAAATGGCGAAAGGATAAAGATTCATTCGATGGAAAAGTTGATCATAGTCTACCTCCAAAACCATATTCAATTGATGATATTCTTTATCAACTTGAGGACTTGGAGAAAATTATTTTGTCTAATGATCCAAGCGTGAAGACAAAAATATCTCATGACCTTAGGGGGGCAATTGGAATAAAAAGTATTTTCTTTAAGCTTCCATATTGGAGGACACATCTATTACGACACAATTTAGATGTGATGCATATCGAGAAGAACATATGTGATAGTATTCTTGGGACATTTATGAATATCAAAGGGACGACCAAAGACAATTTGAAATCACGTCTTGACTTGGAAGATATGGGGTTGAGGTCTACGTTGCACCCAATAAAAGAAGGGGACAAATGGAAAATTCCTCCTGCTCCATATACTACAAAAAGACAAAGGTTAGCAGACATGTATTCTGCCAAAATTCTTATTAGTGGTCTAAAATTTCTTTACTAGTCTTTCCCTTAGTTGAAGGACAATTCCCAATTTGATTAAGAACTGAAAACTTACTACTGTCTTTGTGAGCTGGTTGTGATCTTAAAGGGACAGTTCCTAATAATGTTTCAATTTTTTTGTATTGATTAAATTGATAGATCATATCTGGTAGTGCTAGAATTAATTATATCTTATGTTCCAACATTAATTGATAATCTATCTTATGTTAGGATGTCTTTACTAATGAAAGCATTGACGCTTACAAGGAGCATGTTCTTAACCATATGAGAGAGCTATGGACAAATTGGAGGTCTGATTTATTAAGGTATAATGTCACCAAGAAGAAAATTACCTTAGCAGCTGCATACAAAGGTAAGCCACCAAACGGAGTTGAAGAGAATGATTGGAAGTGGCTAATCAAGGAGGTTTATTTAGACGATGATTTTCAGGTAAATCCACAAAACTAGATTTTTTTGCTATTATTTTTATATGATATAATGATACATATTGTTAATAATCTACAGAAAAGAAGCACTAGGAACTCTGAGAATAGAGCTCATTATCCTAAAGAGCTAATGCATCGAACAGGAAGCAAGCCTACTAGACAAGTCATTTGGGATGAATTGGTATGTTGATAATAATAAAATTTCGCTTTCATGTCTTAAAGTATTGTATGTGATTTACAATAATTTGACTATAAGTGAATAATTATTGTGTTATGGAAGGGAGCAAATAAGGGAAATAAACCAAGTTTAGTTGATGTGTTCCATGCGACTCGTAAGAAAGGCACCAACTTTCCAAATGCAGAGACGAAACAAAAATATGTATGTTCATTGAATGCTTGATTTAGTTCGAACTTTAATTTTTTATTTTTGTATTTATTTTAATTTGGACATGATGATTATATTATTTATGTTGTAGGATGAAATTCGAAAAACAATAGAAAATGAACCATCACTTTCTCATGCACAGGTATATATATGTTATTTTTGTCATATATTCCATTACAAGAATGTAATGTACTCCCTATATATATTTCATAATTTGTTATATGTAATGTTAAGATGTGAAAAAATTAATGTATATGAAAAACATGTAGGTTGCACAGAAGGTTTTTAAGTCAAAGTCTCGTGATCGGGTTGTGTGTTTTGGAGGAGGTATAACACTTAAAGAAATAACAGGACCACAACCTAGTAGAGTGGAACTTCAAACTGAGTTGACAACGGCAAAAAAACAAAATCAAGATCTAATTAATCGCGTGGACACGGTACAAGCAGAGAATGATGAGCTCAAGGGACGAATGGGTGCATTTGAAGCTGAATTAAAAGCATTCAAGGATTTTATGATGCAACAGCAACAATAAGTGGCTGCTACTTATTGTTAATAATAATACATTTCTTATGTTTTTTAGGCTTAAGGACAACATTTTATAATTAGTAAACCTATTGTATTTCAATATCTAAGCAAAAGGCTTAACTCTCACGACTAAGTGTATGTGATTATTGGTTTCATCAATTTTTAAGGTCAAACCTTTTGTGATAAATAAATCTGTCATTGGCAATGTTTTTTTTTAATGTCATTAATTTGATTTGATTTTTTTTTGTGCTAATTAATTTGATTTGATAATGTATGTAGTTACCTTTTCTAATTACGACAGATTAGAAATGCCTCTTGTTATTTGCATTTGTAATTAACAACGAAAAATTTGGTTGTTATAGATTCGAATTCAAATTTTATATAACCATTCAACAACGGAGATAATTGGTCGTTATTGTCTAAAAGTTTGTTGTTGAAAGATTAGATATTAACGACAGTTACTTTGTTTGTCGTTAATGTTTAACGACGAAGTAATAAGTCGTCGTTAACAAGTAACGATGAACATCGTCGTTAAAACCAATAACGACGGAGCCTGTTACAACGAACAAACGACGAAAATATTTCGTCGTAAAATGTTTTAACGACGGTTCAAAGGCAATATAACGACGAAAATATTCGTCGTTAAAGACCCTTTTTCTAGTAGTGTTTTGCAATGTAGTTCCTACATGATTGATGCGTGTAAATAAAATCAACTAATTTAGTTTTTAGGTATCACGTTGCATATATTGTTTGGTGATGAAATTGTGAAAAAGGAAGAGCTAGTAGAGGCCGTACTAGGGCTAAGATATCGATTCCTCCCTAAAGGGAACGTTATCTTGGTACCCTCGCTCCCGAACTCATTTCTTGTTTATGTAGACCAATTTGGGCATGGTTAAACTTATGATTCGTGCTAAATATCCCTTGAAATCTACTTGGGAGAAAGGCATGAACGAGGTTTATGAGTTTTCTGAAAAATCATTGGCGAATCCTACTTGTTTCTTACAAAAAAGCTTGATGATAGGATCAATTCTAATTCAAGGTCCCCCAAACAGTGAGGAATTCAAATCCTAATACACCCTAACATGTGTAAAGTCCTAGGCTTTTAAAGGGTCATGAGCATTTAAGGAGAAAGATCCCCTGCGATGGGAACACCCTCCATACAGTGGCGACTCCACTAGGGACTTAAAGGTTACAAGATTAATTTTTAGTTATGGTCCAAGGTTTCCAGCACTAGGTTGCCTATGGGTTGTAATGGGAATTAACTTGATAATCTCTAGTTAGAGAGTGAGACTTGAATGCATAATATAGTCCTTTTTTACAAAAGTAAAAACCAAACAAGCAACATTACATCATGCATAATCGTAGCACATTATAACCCTTAGGAATTGGCTCGTTGACTAGGGGTTGCCAACACTAGGCTTCTATCCTGAAATCAATAACAATCATGCCACCCATATTGCCAACAAAATGTTGGGAGGGCTATGTCATGAGTTAACGCGTTGAGTTATTTATTTGTGCATCGTTCCTTAAGATATGGTACCTTTGGACACCTAAGCTTACGACCATAGAAATGTATTGTGTGAACCTTGGCTTATTGTATGCTTATATGATTACATGACCATGTGTGACGTGTTTAGGATAGCTTTTCTTTTTTCTTTTTAGCTTGGTTTAGGTTCCCAATTACGAAGTTGTTTCTTCGTAATTTTGAGTCGTATTCGATGGATTACATAAAAAAAAATCAAAAAAAAAGAAGATGGGATACAAACAACAACAACAAAAAAAGAAAAAATAAAAAATAAAACTACTCGAACAAAAAAATCGCGTAAGCAGGTGGCGCACGCAACTCATTGAGTTGCGCGACCACTACCAGAGCAAGAGCCAAGGATGCGCGCGCCTTTCGCGCGCAACCTAGCTACTTGCACGCGCCTGCTGTTCCGAGTCCTTTTGATTCTTCAAAGAACAATTGACTTGTTCAAACAATATCTTTATTAAAGAATTGTTTAAAGGTGATGTTATCCATTCGAATGCATCTTGCGTCTTTTCATTCTTCCTTTCTTCTTTTGTCTCCTAAACAAGCGTATCGATTTACTTATCCTTTCGTACTTCTTTTAGGGCTGGTTTCCAAGCTTGGGAACGAAGACTCCTGGGCGCTTGCATTCTACGTTTACCATCAAACAATTCACCCCTTTCAAACCACCTTCCCTCAATAACTAATTCTAGTCCAACAACGATGTCAACCTTAGAGAAACTCCAAGAAGAGATTGCTCGTTTGAGAGAAGAAAAAGATCAAGAGGCCGTGGAGAGAAGGATTAAGAAACTTGAAAAAGCTGAAAAGAAAAATGCCGAAACTTTGGCCTTGCAACAAAAGATGGAGGAATTATCCATCAAAGAGAAGTCGTTGGAGAAGCTTGTCCTTCGTTCCACAATGGGGAACAAGTACTTCGACGCAGAAAAGTTCGCTCCTTCTACAGGGTTTGCTTTACCAGAAAAGTTCGTAGCTACGGACTTGCCAATATTCAAGGTGACCAATAATCCAAAAAATCATTTAATGAGTTTTACTGGCACCATGGCATTAAAGGGAGTTGATCCTAAGATTTATGCTTTAACTTTCCCTTTATCTCTAGACCCAGCCGCAAAAGAGTTGTACTATGGGCTAGATGCGAAGTTCAAGACAACATGGGAAGATGTAGTTTCGGCTTTCATCACCCAATATGAAAGTAACGTAGAGTTCAAATCAACTTTACGTGATTTTGAGATGCTTAAGCAACGCGACGATGAAGGTTTCCTTGCTTTCTATGGTAGATGGCGAGAAAAGGCGGCTCACTTTTCCAAAGGCCACCTGAACTCGAGTTAGTACAAAAGTTCATTAACAATTGTCATGAAAAGTACAACAAACATCTACGCTACCTTGGTTTAGACACTTTTCAAAAGGTCTATACTGTGGCTACTAGGATTGAAGATCATCTTACTAAAAAAAGCAAATAAGCTTCATCATCATCAACCTAAGAACAACTACAAAAAGGGGAATGATAACACTTCATCCTCTATTGATGTATTTGCGACTTCCACGCAATATAATAGCACAAATCAATACCATAGTAACGACCCTCGAAGAAGATGAACAAAAGAAAGGAGGTTTACACAATTTCCTATGAACTACAAAGAGTTTCTAGAAATATTAAATGAAAAAGGATTACCTGCACCAACAGGGCCAACTCCACTCACCCCTCCAGAAAAAAGAAACTCTTAATGGGATGGCAATGCCTATTGTGCTTATCATAGAGGTGTTTGGCATGATACTCAACGTTGCTATGTCCTAAAGCACAAGATTCAATATTTAGTAGACGATGGGAGAGTTCCCACGCCTAAACCCAACAACAATGTATCCCCACTAGGGATATTTCACATTGACAAGGATCATATGGGAAGTGATACGTTTAATCCTTTGGATTATATCACTCCCACAGGGAAGCCTCTAACCAAAACACTCATAGGGGCAACTAATGAAGTGTGTGGGTTATAGGACGACGACTTCCAAGACTTATACGTCTCTAAGTACGCCGCCGTCCCACCTCTAGCTTGTCTACAAAATGAAACAAGTGGAGTGCTTGATTTGGATCATTTCTTGGGGAAATCACAAGACTTATCAAATCTCTTCTTGGATGAACAATGGCATCAAACACAACTCATGGAGCATCTTGAAATGGTCGCGCACTAAAAACCTCTAGAAGAAAGTTAGTTCATTAGTCCTATAACTAACCCAAACGAGATAGATCATTTAACTCATTCTGGGCGAGTTTATCAAACACCACCAAATGTATCTTCGACCACTCAAAATCAAGCTCAAAATCAAGTTCAAAACTCAATACCACCTCCACTCGAGGTGGAAGATCCATTGGTTGAACAACTTCGCCAATCTAAGGCGAATGTTAACATTTGGGAACTCCTAAGTACTTCTAAAGAACATAGGAATTCTCTTATGAATGCTCTAACGGCTTTATCTGTAAGTACAGGCATAACTCCCCAGGATCTCGTTAGCTTGCTTACCAGCAAGAAAACCAACAAATCAATCATTTTTACAAATGATGATTTTCCCTCAAAAGACACTACCCACAATAATGCATTATACTTAACTGTGGGGTACAAGGAATACAACATCCCTCTTACTTTGGTGGACAATGGGTCAGCTGTAAATGTGTGCCCATTACGAACTGCAAAATACTTAGGCCTAAATCCAGAAAAAGATTTTCAATTAACAACACAAAGCATTAGGGCCTATAAAAATTCAAGGAGATCGGTGTGTGGAACTGTTAAGCTACCAATTACCACAGGCCCAATACAAAAGATGGTTGAATTTCATGTCATGGACATTAAACCTACATTCAATCTTCTTCTTGGACGTCCTTGGATACATAAGCTTGGAGCGATACCATCCTCGCTTCCTCAAATGATTAGGTTGAACTATCAAGATCTTCCTATGACTATACATGTCTCTCCTCTCAAAATAGCGATAAATAAATCATGATAATGATGAAGAGGACATGTGGGGATTCGCCGCGGAGGCAATTTGCACACTAGAAATGGAGGAAAGCCTTGAAGAACCATTCAAGCTTGATCCATACTCCACCTCAATAGTAAACAACATCTTATTCAAGAGTAGTTACTTTCCAGGGATGCCCTTGCGAATAGGAATAAAGAAATATCTTTTACTTCTTATCCCAAAGAAAAGCTTCTCTTTTGGATTGGGATATAAACCAACCAAAGAAGAAATAGAGTCCCACGATGCTAAGATCAAAGCACGTAGAGACAACAATAAGAAAGGGATAATCACTTTACTCCCATCCTACAATCAAACCCTTAATGGACAATTCATTAAGGAGGGAGATGATTACCCATGCTATGACTTTCTAGAACCATTAGTTCTAGAAGGTATCCAGAAGCATGGATTGGAAATATTCCACGAGTCCTACTTCTTGAATGACGATTTTGAAATCGTTCAATCAAAACACCCAACTCCAGGGTGCTATGATAGGCAAGCATTCAACTTGCTATTTAGACTAGAGCAAAACCATGTTGCTACAATGAGTAATCAGAACGCCATCCAAGATGAAGCTTTTGGCCTAACCTCGTTGATCCCCTCTTCTAATGAAACCTTCGAGCATGGATGGAGTAAGTCTTTTAAATGGATTAACCATACAGGTGATAAGCTGGAAATTATCATTGGCGAAGGGAAGATGTTTGAAGAATCTGACGATGAGTCTACTTTAGATTTTAAGGAAGCTGAAAGTTAAGGCCTTGTGG
This sequence comes from Chenopodium album, assembly GCF_948465745.1. Taxonomy (NCBI): domain Eukaryota; kingdom Viridiplantae; phylum Streptophyta; class Magnoliopsida; order Caryophyllales; family Amaranthaceae; genus Chenopodium; species Chenopodium album. Next base: position 20,616,144 of record NC_137847.1, read on the forward strand.
CCATTGCTGAGTCTTTATTTTCTAGTTCTAAGGACAAAGGTCCCAAAAAGGATTCTTCTCTTTATGTAATTTCTTTTGATGTCAATAATATGAGCTCTATTTCTGAGTATATGCCTTCTCTTGAATCTTTTGAATGCTATAATAATCAATCTAATGAAGATGAAAATATTAACAAATTGGTTGAATTAATGAATGAGCGAAAACAAAAGAATCTTGTAATTTAAGAAACTGAAACAGTCAATATAGGAACTAATGAAAACAAAAGGGAAGTAAAAATTGGCTTAACTTTAAATTCGAAAGAGCGATCGATCCTTATATCGACGCTCAAAGAATTTGAAGACGTGTTCGCTTGGTCATACAAGGAAATGCCTGGAATAGATAGGGAAATTGTGGAACATACCATTCCCTTGAACCCTACTTCTAAACCAGTAAAACAAAAACTTCGATGAATGAAACCTGATGTCGCTTTGAAATTAACAGAAGAAGTACAAAAGCAATTAGACACCGGCTTCATTCGCGTATGTAATTACCCAGAATGGGTAGCAAACATCGTCCCAGTCCCTAAAAAGGATGGACGAGTTCACATGTGTGTCGACTTTTGGGACCTCAACAAGGCTAGCCCTAAAGAAGATTTTCCTCTACCTCATATTGACATATTGGTAGATAAGACGGCTGAACATGAAATTTTATCCTTCATGGATGGATACGTGAACGCGGGGAAATTAGGTCGTTGACTAACCTTCTCACGGCCAAACAAAATTTATTATAATCCTAAACTAACCCCTAAACAAGTCTAGTGGTAAGTTCGGAGTTGAACCACAAGGAACGGTAATGTTAGATTGTTCTCGATCTAATGCTTAAGCTACGCCGAAGTTGGTTTATGGATAGTGGACACTACAACTACACTAACACACATATAAAGAACAAAATATTATAAAGTCTACTAGGGGTAAATATGCACTTTGAACAATTAACAAGTTAATGAGAATCCATTTAATAATCAATCATGAAAAGAAAGAATTAAAATGGGAATTAATTACACTTAAGAGCAATCTCTCAAATTTCTAGCCTAGATCCTTTATTGACTAGGTGCATAGAAGAAATTTACCCAAAATGCAATCAAATATAATAATTCTAAATTCACAATCCCTTGTCAAACTAGAACTAATATGTATAAGTTTGCTATCATGGGAGATCAATCCAATCTAAAACTCAATTGCCATCATCAATTAACCATTACAAAACTTCACTCAACACCTAGTAGAAGGATCTACTCAAACATGATTAACAAAGCAATTAAAGAAAGCATACAGAAAAACAGAGTAAGAATGCTCATTGATATAAGATGGAGATCTTCAAATCATCAAATTCCTCCTTTGATTATCCAAAATCCATGAAAACCATTGTGTTTCTCACTTTCTCTCTCCAAAATTTGAGAGTTTCTCACTCTAAAAACCTAAAACTAATCTAAAAAAACTGAAAAGATGAATTCCTCTCTCTAAAATGAGCAAAAAATCTATTTATACTCCTTACTAAATTTCCTAGGAAGCTCCGCAAAAATTCGAGCAGCACGTATAGGAGCGGGCGCTCCAAAGGTTGTGCACGGGAGCTCCTAGGTGCAGCAAAAAGAGGCAGAATCGTTCCAGAAAGTTTGGAGCGGGCGCTCCTCTTAGACTGCAGGCCCGCTCCTACGCACTAGACAAAACTGCTCAGCTTCAAACAAACATAACTCCCTCGTTTTACATCTCGAGATAAGCTTTCATCTCCAATTGGAATCACTCCAAAATGTTTTGTAGATCAAAAGATATAGGCATTTAAAGTTCAACCTTTACAAATCAAGTGCGCACTTCTTCATTACTTGTTCTTTTATGTATTATATTTCTTCAATCTTGAACAATGAACTTATCCAAGTGTTCCTAAACATAAGAACAAATTAATAAAGTTTAATCTAATGCAATAAGCAACTAAAATATGCAAGAAAAGCCAAAATTGTGCAATAACGACATTTCACATGCAAAAATGACAAATGTAATAAAACGTTATTAAATCCAAGTGATAAAACATCAAAACTATGAAAAACTAACTAGAAACTCCTAAAAAATAGTGGACATATTTGGCACTTATCAATACGCAGGTTACAACTAAATTCTAATGGCAAAAGAAGACGAAAGAAAAGACATGCTTTATCACCCCTTGGGGTACATATTGCTATACAGTCATGCCATTTGGTCTAAAAAATGCAGGAGATACGTACCAAAGAACAGCTACGACTCTCTTGCATGATATGATGCATAAAGAAATACAAGCGTATGTGGATGATATGATTGTGAAGTCCAAAGATAGAATGGGACACATAAAAGCTTTATGCAAATTTTTCACTCGTATAAAAGAATATAAAATGCGATTGAATCCACAAAAACGTGCCTTCGGAGTAACTTCTAGCAAGTTACTCGGATACGTAGTAAGCATACGCGGTACTGAGATCGATCCCTCTAAAATAAAGGCAATCGTTGGCATGCCTCCCCCTCAAACAGAAAAAGAAATTAGGGGGTTCCTTAGCAAGCTACAGTACATTAGTCGATTAATGCCAATATTTAAAAATTTGAAAAATGGGAGGATTAATGCCAAGAAGCCTTTGAGAAAATCAAAGATTATCTCAAAAGTCCACCAGTTTTAGCACCACCAGTACCCAGCTACCTTTTAGGCTATACATCACAGTCACAGACACGGCCACGGGAGCCATGTTAGCACAAGAGGTAGAAAAGTCGAGCACGCAATATATTACATAAGCAAAAAATTCATCCAATATGAAACAAAATATAGCACATTGGAAAAAACAAGCTTAGCATTAGTGTGGGCAACTAAAAAACTACGACAATGTATGCTACCCCACACCACTCATGTGATTTCACAACACAATCCGATAAAGTATGTTTTTGAACAACCACACATACAAGGAAGAATATCCAAGTGGTTGGTAATGTTGGCCGAATTCGAACTAAAATATATTCCTGAAAAATCAATAAAAGGGAAAGTAATATCTTATTTTCTAGCCCAACATCCTATTCAAACAAGTCATGCAGACACTACTCATCTTCCGGATGAAGAGATTCTCATGACACAAGATGATAAATGGGTAATGTACTTCGACGGTGCATCCAATAAAAAAGGGTGTGGTGTGGGAGTGTTACTCATAAGTCCAGAGGGAGCACATACTCCAATCTCTGTCAAACTAGACTTTGAGGTTACTAATACTGCCGCGGAATGTGAAGCGTCCATTATTGGATTAGAAGCAGCAGCTAGCATAGATGTGCAAAAATTAGAGGTATATGGAGATTCCAGTTTAATAATAAATCATATAATTAAAAAATGGAAAATAAAGAACTCCACAATGATATTATACCAAGCACACCTAGAGCAACTCATCGAGCATTTTGATTATATTGACTTCAAATATCTCCCAAGGGATGAGAATCAATTTGCCGAAAGACCAACGAGCTTTGAGAACATTCACAGCCCAATATGGTTTATTAAATGGTCAATTATGCAAAAAAGGGCCTAACGGTCAAAGCTTATTGTGTATAGACCAACCCGAATCCACACGCCTTATGGAGAACACTCACAAAGGTGTTTGTGTACCTCACATGAATGGAAACATGCTTGCTAAAATAATCTCACAACAAGGGTACTTTTGGTCCACTATGGAATTGCATACAATATGTCAAGAAATGTCTAGAGTGCCAAATTTTCGCTAATTTACAACACCTTCCACCATCTGAACTGTACAAGCTCACTTCCCCATGGCCTTTCTTAACTTGGGGAATTGACATAATTGGTAAAGTTTCTCTAATAGGAGCAGGAGGATACAAGTACGTACTAGTAGCCATCGATTACTTTACTAAGTGGATTGAGGTCGCTTCTTACGTTAATATAACTTCTAAACATGTCGCAAAGTGTAGGGAATATTTCAAGCATTACCCCAAACTTGAACCCCACTGTGATCATACACTTAAGCATGGTGGCGTCCAAAGGGAAGGAAGCTAGAGCAAAAGAGTCGCCAACAAGTTTTAGGAACTTGTAAACCGTTCACAGGGTGAAGGTTACACCCCTTAACGATCCAGGAGGTCGTCAACTCCAAAAGGTCTTGAACCAAATAGGGTTCGGGGATGAGGATACGAATCCAATCTACAAAAGAAATAACTCGCCCTAATAATAGGCCTCTATTTTATTCTACTAGTATTCATTGCGCTTTTTGACTAACATGCAAAAATTAGATTAATCCTAAACCTGTTTATCTATGTTGGTTGAATTTAATGCACAAGTAAAACTATTATTGGCGATCACTTTAATTATAATCACATTAGCCCTAAACAAGATTATTAATTATCTTAGTAAGCGTGATTACAAGTTCAAATTCCCTTTAAACATGCATAAAAGGCGTGATCAAGCAATAACAATAAATAAGCATCAAGCAACATAAAAATTATCATAATAATCATGTTAAAGCATAAATATAATAGCAAGATCCTAGGCATGAAACTAACAAGATTAATAACAAACCCTAGCATGTCACTAAGCAATAATGATCAAAGCTTTAGACCTAACATGATACTAACATGATATTAGAAAAGAGTAAAAGGCACCCTAAACATGATACTAGAAAGCAATAATAACATCCTAACATGATGCTAGGAATTAATAAATAATAAACAGGCTTTCTACAAGAATAGAGCAATAAGACTACATACTTTGATGCCTCGTACCTCTTTCTAATAACAAAATACACACGTTAGTAACTTCAAGGAAAAGTATAAAATCAAACAATCAAATTAAATAATTGAAATAGAGATTTGGGACCAAACCCTCAGAAATTATAACCTTTCACGTCTAGGGCGAAGGCAACTTCGAACTCGGCTAGGTGTGTCTAGTGCTAATGTATGAGGAATTGTGTTTGAGGGAAGGTTTAGAAAAAGAATAGAGAGAGAATATCAAGAATTTCTTGATGAGAGTTGATTGAAGATGATGATAGATTAATATTGTTGATGAATAAAAACGGAGGTTCAGGACCCTATTTATAAGAAAACAGTCCGAAAATAGGTAGAATTTGATAAGGAATAAAACTCCACGCTGTCGCCAAAAAACCGACTTTGTCGTTTGGCGACAAGGTCTGTCGCGTGGCGACAAGGCTTGTCGCGTGGCGACAGGCCTGTCGTTTGGCGACAGCCTGGATTCCTACGCGCTTTCAAAAACGGAGTCCACTTATGAATCAAAATTGACTTGTAATGTCCGTATGAAAACTGAAATCGTATTTTTCAGAAAATAATATTTTATTCCAAGTAAAACTTATCAAAATATAATTATTAATTCTAATCTTATTAGGATTTAAGAGAACCTTCCAGAGAATTCTAGAAGACTATAATTAATTCTAATAACTTTAGGAATAATAATTAACATTGGGCCCTCCCCTAGATCATTGGGCCACATGTAAAGATCAACCGGGCCCAGTTTAGTATTTTGGCCATAACTTCCTCATTATTCATCGGAATTGGGCTTATAATATATCGTTGGAAAGCTCTTTGCAAGCCCCATCCAACTACACTATTATTGAACCCTTGTCGTGGACCAAACTAAACTTGATTGGCTGTTTTCATAAAATAGAGTTTGTTTTCGAAAACAGAAAGAAAGAATTTTTAATAAAAACTAACCGCAACACCGGACCTTTCACACTTTCACCTCGTTCGATAATCATTCGACGCAAAAGGTATTCATCACTGGGTTAAGTTTTGGGGAGACATAAATGGGTGTCTACACAAAGTTTCTCGAACGAAACATATTTTGTAGATATGGAGTTCCACACGAACTAATTAGTGATCAGGGATCTCAATTCAAAGCAGAAGTTGAGTCCCTCTTAGCTCGTAATAAAGTAAAACATCATCACTCATCTCCATATAGACCTCAAATGAACGGAGCTGTAGAATCGACGAATAAAAACATAACAGTCATCATTAAGAAAATGGCAGAAAATTATAAGGACTGGCCGAATAAACTACACTTTTCCCTATGGGGTTATAGAACATCCATACGAACATCAATAGGAGTAACTCCATACTCCTTAGTTTTCAGAATGGACACAGTTCAACTAGTTGAACTAGAAATACCATCCCTACGCATTGTACTCGAAAGTAAGCTACCGAAAGCTGAATGGGTAAGAGCGAGGTATGAAGAGCTTTATTTCTCGACGAACAACAATTAAAAGCTTTGCATCATGTACAAGTCTACCAACGATGCATTGCTCGACACTTTACAAGAGGGTACGACCTCGAAATATTAAAGAAGGTGACTTTGTACTAAAAGAGGTTAGTGGTCCACCAACCGATCCAAGAAGGAAATTCAAACCCAATTGGATAGGAGCATACCGCGTAATTGAAATTCTATCAGGAGGAGTTGTCATATTAATGGATATTGGTGGCGATGAAATCCGTCAATTAATAAACATTGATCGACTTAAAAAGTATTACATATGAAATCGGGATAAACTCGTTCATTCATTAACAATCATATCTTTTAGCATTCAAATAAAGATTTCAAGTGTTATGCACTTTACCAAATCACACAATAAATCACATAACACTTGGGGGGGTAATAAAAAAAAAACATATCGTCCAAAGTGTTCAGATTTTTTTGAACATTACGAAAAATATCTTCACACATGGGGGGTAGTAATACAATTTATAAAAAACTTAAAACTCATAGCAGAGGTGTCACGCGTAACAAATTAAGTTAATTATGATGCATTATGCATTGATAGAAGAGAAGAACCAGCTTATTGCAACGCAATAGAGGAAATAAATGACATCGAGGGAGACAATCCTTGGTATGATCATATCCTCGAATACAATACTAATGGCACATATCCTGAAAATACTTCATCGAAAGACCAACGAGCTTTGAGAACATTCACAGCCCAATATAGTTTATTAAATGGTCAATTATGCAAAAAAGGGCCTAACGGTCAAAGCTTATTGTGTATAGACAAACCCGAATCCACACGCCTTATGGAGAACACTCACAAAGGTGTTTATGTACCTCACATGAATGGAAAAATGCTTGCTAAAATAATCTCACGACAAGGGTACTTTTGGTCCACTATGGAATTGCATACAATATGTCAAGAAATGTCTAGAGTGCCAAATTTTCGCTAATTTACGACACCTTCCACCATCCGAACTATGCAACCTCACTTCCCTATGGCCTTTCTTAACTTGGGGAATTGACATAATTGGTAAAGTTTCTCCAACAGGAGCAGGAGGATACGAGTACATACTAGTAGCCATCGATTACTTTACTAAGTGGATTGAGGCCGCTTCTTACGTTAATATCACTTCTAAACATGTCGCAAAGTTTCTCGAACGAAACATATTTTGTAGATATGGAGTTCCACACGAACTAATTAGTTATCAGGGATCTCAATTCAAAGGAGAAGTTGAGACCCTCTTAGCTCGTTATAAAGTAAAACATCATCACTCATCTTCATATGGACCTCAAATGAACGGAGCTGTAGAACCGATGAATAAAAACATAACAGTCATTATTAAGAAAATGGAAAAAAATTATAAGGACTGGTCGAATAAACTACACTTCGCCCTATGGGGTTATAGAACATCCATACGAACATCAATAGGAGTATCCCCATACTCCTTAGTTTTCAGAAAGGACGCAGTTCAACCAGTTGAACTAGAAATACCATCCCTACGCATTGTACTCGAAAGTAAGCTACTAGAAGCTGGATGGGTAAGAGCGAGGTATGAAGAGCTTTATTTCTCGACGAACGACAATTAAAAGCTTTGTAACATGTACAAGTCTACCAACGACGCATTGCGCAATACTTTAACAAGAGGGTACGACTCAGGCTGACTCGATAGATCCCGAAGAGCCGCCAGCTAGGGGTTGATCCCCGAAAGCTCCACTATATCCTTTACCGCATCGGGTAACCTCTCGAAATGGCCTCTCAAGTCGCCCAAGCCGTACAAACGCATGCTAGGCTCGCTCGCTCTAAAGAAAATACAGATACAAAAACACGATTACGACTTTAAAAAGAGAAGAAACGATGCTAAAAAGAGACGAAAACACGAAGAGAACTCACCATGCCGCGCCAACTCCGAATCAAAACGTGATGGTTTGGGTCCCACTTAAGGACCTGAGGATCCCAGTTGGGGGGAGCCTCGCAAACCACATCCTCCTTGCGACGTCGATCGGCCCCGACGCGTCGCTCTCGAACCTCCTCACGAGGACGTGTCACCCTCTTTCGATGGCGAACTGCCTCGTTAGGCACGAGTCCTAGGTCCTCCTCAGCATCGACAGATGGAGGAGAATCCATGCTATAACAGATAAGGTTCGTTATTAGTTATTTTCTCCCCAAAAAAACTAATACACGTGCTCTAGATCCATTTCGGCAGCATAACGACTGCTAAGGGGGAAAAACACAAAAATCGAATGCCACCCATGTTTGGGGGCTACGATACCTGTAGTTAAACACAGTAAATAGGGGCTTTTAACACCCACAAAAGCCATCCTATACCAGTTTCAACTAAAATATTCTAGAGATTATATTCCTAAATCTCAAATAATCAACTACTTTTAGACGAATAACAATAACTTAAATATAATTATCGTCTACCAAACAATCTTGAGGTTTGAACATGACTAAAACAAGCTAAATGCATATTTCGCGCTATTTTTTCGGATTAAAAATTTCAAAACATAACTCATGAAAGTAAAAATAGTTCCAATGCTATAATTTACTTCATAATCAACAAATACAACCAAAATGAGCAAGCAAAACAACAGATTCGAACTAAATTCGAAGGAAAAAAGGCAAGAACGTACTTAAACAAAGAAATGCTCATACAAGGTTCAATACTTAACCGTTTTTCATTAAATTTGTTGCAAAACACTCCTTAAACATAGTATAACAATATGGAATAAGAAATTTCAAGAATAAAGGAGCAAATCGAAAACCCTAAATTCGAATTTTGGGGTTTTACGGTTCGAAAATCGCCCAATTTCAGCAAAAAATGGAACGAAACTAATAAAAACTTACATTGGACTATGGCAAATATGAATAGGGGACGAGATCTACTTCCTTTAGCTTTGAAAAACAAGAAAATCCAAGCTTTTTAGAGAGAGAAAGAAGCGATAATGGAGAAAGAAGGAGAGAGTGCAAAATGAAAAATCGTGCTCAACGATTTTCTTTTTGCTGATTTGAATGTCGCGCGCAACTTAATCAGTTGTGCGTGACAACCCAGCGCAACTCTAAACGATGCACGCGCCTTTCCTGCGCAAACCACTGAGTTGCGCGCAGATACTGGTCACTTAAAAGACCGGTAGTCAGATTTCGATCTGTTTGATTAATTTTTAACGGTTTTTGCTCATCGTTAGACTTAATGGCGCGCAAATTATCGAAATCTTTTTAACTACTTTGCATTTTGTAGTTTATTTTCTTCTTTGATAATTTTTTGCATCATCTTGCATGCACACCATGCTTTGTGCCTGCCCTAAGCATACGTTTTGGACGTTTTTCGTGACCATGTCTTTAGACGTTCCGTAGTGGTGCTTTACGTAAAAGCTCCCATAGACAGGTTTGTCATTTTACTGTAATTACTTTAAAAATGTCACGTTCTTTTCTTTATTTTTGGCGGTCACAGCAAAAAGGATGGCGTTATCATACAGCGTAAAATTGTAAGGCGTTATCATACAGTGTAAAAATGTATGGTGTAGGTGTTGCGTAAAATTTCACCTCTTCCTAGCCAACGTGATCTACCTCTCATAACTAAAATGGTAGAATTTCTTTACTTTCTTTATTTCTTTAAGCGTTAGCTAAAACGAGTCGACTGGCGCGCCGAACCATTCGAGAACAGACACTTCTTGGTTGGAAGCAAATACGGTAGTTAGTGAGCTTACTGACTTACCGGTCAGTTAGGATGTCCGTCCAACCCTTGTATAAAGAGCGACGTGCGATGTCAAAGAAAATATGGAAGCTATTGAGCTTACTGGCTTACCGGACAGTTAGGGTGTCCGTCCACCCCCTGTATAAAGAGTGATGTGCGATGTCGCATTTATTTAGGCACGTGCCCCCAGTCCTGAGACGCGTGTTTTCATCTTGTGAACAAAACTGCTGAGAGAGTTGCCGATTTTGTTCTCTCTCACTAGATTTGGATACATGCCTCCAGTCCTGAGACATGTATTTCTATCTTGTGGACATCAAATACTGCATTTTGACAAGTGAGTATCAAAGACTTTATACACGTGTTAGGCTACGAATGCCGAAACACCTCCCCTTTATCATCTTTTTAACTTGTTAAAATCAGGCTAAAGTTTCAATGACATATCAAGGGACTTTAGACCAAAGATTCCATAATTGAGAGGATATCATCCCCTTTATTTAATCCTTTTTTACCAATTTCTTCTCATGACTTGACATCACCTAGGACCGCCTTTACTTGTAAAAGTGTTCTACATTTGCAAAGGATCAATTTAGATTCTTTAGCGTGTTAAGAACGGAAACTGCTTTTTTTCTAGCCTTAATAGCTACTTGTCTCAAACACTTAGCGAATCAAAGATCGTTTCGACATCCTTAACATTTCTGAAAGATTCTATATTATTAAGGAACTTCACAGAATGAGTCTCGGATTTGTTTCCTTGACTACTTTGATCCTCGTCTATTCTAGACTCGATCAAAGTGGAGGCTAACTATAGACATCTACTTTTGGCCTCCTGTCTCGAAAGAAAGTGGTATGACGATAAATAAAACCATCTTCGTGTTTGATCAACGTGAATAACACTTATGGATAATTAATTAAATCACAAGAACATAAAAATGACTAGCTTAACCCAAAAAAAACAAATGAAATAAGGTCCAATTAACTAAGCCCGATCATAATTAGGCTTAAGCCCGAGGTTAAAACCTAATTATGAAGGATTTAGAGGCGCCTACGTTAAAAATCAATGTTGCCCCAGAGAAATCCGCGCACATCTCAATGAGTCGCGTTGGTCTGGCGCGCGTAACTTAATCAGTTGCGCGTAACACCCAGCGCAACTGCTAAAGATGCGCTTGCGGAAGATTCAGAATTTCATAAAAATATAAAATCGAATTTTACCATAATACCGCGTGCAAGACCATCAGTTGCGATTCCCATATCAGCGCATCTTAATCACTTGCGTTGGGCTGTCGTGCGCAACCCATTCTGATGCGCGCGACACCTGCTGCGGTAGTATGCTCAAAATCCTAAACGCACCCATTCCCTATAAATAGAGGCTTAATACGAGGATCAAGGAGCCAAAAATTAACATAAAACTCTAGCAGAAACTTTGTGAACTTATGAACTATCAAACCCTCTTGTCCTAAACACTCACCCCCTCAATACTTGTTACTACGGTGAAGGTTCCCGAACAAGAAGGAGTCCATAAGGGTTCTAAACGAAGATCTAACAAAGAGAAGTGGTAAATTCCCGAGCACTTAAATCAATCGATCACCATTCTTTTCCTGTTTAAAATAACTTTAATTAATTAATTAGTGTTGTTTGATCACTTTAAACGAACTTTTTAATTAATCAATTCCACATCGTATCTTGCGTTAAATAAAGAATAGAATTGAATAATTAATTGTTGATTGATCACTTAAGCCAAGGCGAATCTTGTTTATTTTTGTTCTTTTCACGAATATTGATTAAATAAGAATAACGACTTTTGCAATGTAGTTCCTACATGATTGATGCGTGTAAATAAAATCAACTAATTTAGTTTTTAGGTATCACGTTGCATATATTGTTTGGTGATGAAATTGTGAAAAAGGAAGAGCTAGTAGAGGCCATACTAGGGCTAGGATAGCAATTCCCCCCTAAAGAGAACGTTATCTTGGTAACCTCGCTCCCGAACTCATTTCTAGTTCATGTAGACCAATTTGGGCATGGGTAAACTTACGATTCGTGCTAAATACCCCTTGAACTCTTCTTGGGAGAAAGGCATGAACGAGGTTTATGATTTTTCCTAAAACTCATTAGCAACTCCTACTTGTTTCTTACAAAAAAAGTGTGATAATAGGATCAATTCTAATTCAAGGTCCCCCAAACAGCCAAGAATTCAAATCCTAATACACCCTAACAAGTGTAAAGTCCTAGGCTTTTAAAGGGCCATGGACATTTAAGGAGAAAGATCCCCTGCGATGGGAACACCCTCCTTACACTCAAAATCTATTTAATATAGCTAATAACCATATTGGGTAAAAAAAAAAAAGGTTATAAGTAAAGCTATAGACATTCATTCACCATACACAAAAATTTTCACAGTATCCATTATTGTAACACAAAGTTATTCCTAATAGAATGCTCATTACTTGGTTGCAAACAATATATATACTTCATATAGCAACATGAAAAATAAATCATTGATTGGGTAAAAGCACTAAACCAAGAAAGAAAAAGTTAGGACTCACTTGCTTCGTCTTCAGCTAGTAAATCTTCCACACTCAAAATTAACTCTAGTGGGCAAACTTCTTGTTGCAAGTATGTTACTATCAACTGTATCTATTTTCTCTAGACCCTCATGCCATCCATAGTCTCCATGTATATATAAAAGAGGATATTGAAGTGGATCGCTGCACCCATAGTTGTGCATAATTCTATGAGGCGTATTTGTGTTAGTTTTACCATAAGCAACAACATGAGGACTACAAATTCCCTAAACGATGTTTCTTATAACCATATTACAGCCACCTCATTTGAAGTTGGTGCATTATAGACTCTCTGGTCAAGAATTGGATTCTGATTCAAATGAATTTTAGTACTTTCCACAACAAGAATTTCTCTGAGCAAATGAAAAAACTAAGCATATGGACGTTACTCCATTATTTGCATAAGGAGCTCAACTATTTCTTGTTCCACCTCTGGAAAAGTAGATGTATGATTCATGATTTCGTGCTCTGCATCATAAACTACATCTGTAGAAACTTAGGATGCGTATCATCAGGAAAAAAGTTAGGAAGATTGTGATATATCTGACCATGCAACTTGAACACTATATTCCTTTTTCAATATCAGCTTTAATGGTTCCCCCAATGAAGTAAATGCAAAAAGATTATTATACATGTGAGAGTATCTTCTTAAATGAATACTTGCTTCATCCTGAGAAGTAAAAAGCCGAATCAACTATGGTGGCCATGGATTCTCAGCCAGTTGTACACCGTCATTCCGACAACAAAAGAACAGTGGTCCATAAGCAAACTTTTTTGCATAGCACTTTGAACAGAATATAAGAGCAGGCAGTTGAAGAGGCTCGGTAGGCACTTCTCTATCCGATATTAAAGAAATAGCTTCAACTAATAGATAAGTAAACTATATTAACAACAATATTTCTAATAAATAAAGCTAACCATGATTGTTAAAGAACGGTAAGACTTATGTGAATACCTTCAGTATTTTTCTTTGCTCCTTTTCCATTTGTTTTAGAATGTTTTTCGGTCATTACAATGTCAGCAATACCATGGTTAAACTTACTCAAGTTAATCCAGCCTTTAAAGATTTGAAACGCTTAGTATTATGCTCTGTAAAACTTGGTCCGATAGAAGAACCACTAGCATCAATAACGGCCTCAATACGTTTTGATTTACGTGTTGCTGCTTGCTTTGGTTTCGTATTTGTTGGTGACAAACTTGGAAAGCATTGCACAAAAGTGACAGATAACTTTGTAATAAGAGATTGAGTCTTTGGATTTACACTTTACTAATTTGTGTGGCCTAGTCAATGATTCTACATGAAGCAATTTGGGGAAAAAAACAAAAATCATAAGGTATAGTCTTCCCATTTGTGCAATATAAGCTGCAAGAGCTTATAAGATAACAACATGTAATGAAATATTGACATTCATACACATGTAAGCTAACTTAAAATTTACTTTAAATCTTTCATTACAAACTGGAGAAATAACACATACATGTATATACATAGAATGTAATATATAAACTAGTAGTAAAAAGTAAGTGTACAGGTCTGAACCCATGTTTTATGCTTCGCATGTAAAGAAGCTTTGAATACAATCCTTTCTTGCAATATAATGTATACTATTAGACGAAACTCTAAAAAAGCCCAAAACCCAAATAATTATACATAGACATATAATTAGGATTCAATGTAAACCATACACATTCTTCACACTTGGCCTACAATGTTAGAGTTCCTTAATACGGAAAAAGATAAGTGCAAAATTTAAATTGAAGCTTTTTTAGTCAGGAAAATGAAGAAACATATTCATTGATCAAATAATAAAACATACGCCATCTCAGTCACAATGGCATTACAGATTTACATCACCTGTATACATACAATGATAATAACACACTACACCAGAGAATAGTCCCTCTCTGGTTAGTATGTAATACTCCTCATGATTGCTTTAAAAGGATTTAATATACTACTCATATCAACAAGATGCATCTTCCTTTTAGAGAACCTATATGCTAACATAATCAATAGTTAAGCGTGTTTGGCTGGGAGAAGTCTTGGGATGGGTGACCTCTTGGGAAGTTTTCTCGGAGTGTGTATGAGTGAGGAAAAAAATGCGCTAGAAGAACTTGTGTTGGTTTGTGAGGATAATTATTAACCTTTGATGCACATTTCGTCACAATAGGCCCCTTCCTAATTTGTTTGGGGTCAGGGTGTTACAAATGGTATTAGAGCAATCCTACGACCGCGTGCTGATCGTGGATAATTAATCCTATGTCAGTCGCCTAGCGGGGGAGAATTCTAGTGCCATATGGTTGTAGCTAGACTGGATGTAACACTTTGGCTACCCAGTTGCCATTAGGCGTAATACTAGAGTCCCTAGCTTTCCAAGCGCAACGAGGGCGTTGCCTTTCTCAAGTGGGGGTGTATGTAATACCCCTCATGATTACTTTAAAAGGATTTAATATAATACTCATATTAACAAGATGCATCTTCCTTTTAAAGAACCCATATGCTAAGATACTCCATAGTCTAGCGTGCTTGGCTAGGAGCAGTATTAGGATGGGTAACCTCCTTGGAAGTTTTCTCAGGGTGAGCATGAGTGAGGACAAAAATGCACCGGAAGAACTTATGTTGGTATGTGGGGACAGTTATTGGCCGTTGATGCGCATTTCGTGAAAATAGGCCCCTCCCTAATTTGTTAGGGGTCGAGCTGTTACATAGTAAATTCAAAAGGCTTGAAATAACTACCCTGCCCCACTTAATACTATTCGTAGGTGACATCTTCTTACAAAAAGCTGACAAAAACACAAGAGATAGCAGTAATCAAAAATTAAAGTTAAAAAAAAACACCATGACTAATGAGAACTTCCTAACAAAGATAAATTTATACTACATCCCCAGAAGGTGGCTTAATTTGTAGGAAATATGTCATCCTACTCAGTCTTCTTGCGTTTGAACACAGTTTCACGCTCCCAAGGGACACTCGGTAATACCTCGGATTTTGATACATATTTTCTAAATTAATTAATACTTATTTTATAAACAAGGTATTTTAGTAAATTACTTTCCTATTTAAATTTTGGAGCCAAAATGATATTTGAATTTGACGCCAAAAGTATTTTGAAACCTAATTATTATTTTTAGCTTTTGGATAAGATTTATTATTCGTTTATTCTATTTTAAAAACCGAATTATTTATATATATTTCGGATATTTTAATTAAATAAATTATATTTTATTATTTATTTAAGATGGCTGAAAATTCCGTATTTAATGACTATGATTTTTGGATTTTCAATGTACAGAAAATCTGAATTTCTTAGTTATTTTATTTAATGAATAATTGGTATTTTATTAATTATTATTTTATACAATAAATATTATTTACACAATTATTTTTAAATCCTTAAATCTAGAAAAAACATTCCCTAAATACTACAAAGGAGGTCCGAAAATTTGGAGCACGGAAGCTCAAAATATTTGGCCACCTTAGAGGGATTTTGGGTAAATTATTTTGGTAATTTGTATTTTTAATTATCTTCCTCAAAATTATTATTTTCCTTTATTTTATTTCCTCATCTTCTAAATATTTGATCATCTTATTGTCCTACCTTATATCTTCCTTGATTATTCCCCATGTGTAGACATCTACTTTTGGCCTGTCTTGACCGGAATTGCTATGACGATAAATAAAACCATCTTTGTGTTGGATCAACGTGAAGAATACTTATGGACAACTGATTAAGTCATGAGAATACAAAACAACTACCCTAAACCAAAACATAATGAATTAAAGTCCAATTAACTAAGCTCGATCAATAATTAGGCTTAAACTCGAAGTTAAAACCTAATTTTGAGGGACTTAGAGGTGCCTAGGTTAAAAATTAAAGGTGCCGCAAGAAAATCCACGCTTCTTAATGAGTCACGCTGGTCTGGCGCGTGCAGCTCACAAGGTTGCGCGTGACACCCAGCGCAGCCTCTAGTGATGCGCTCGCGGAAGATTATGAATTTTATGAGAATATAAAATCGAATCTTACCATAATACCGCACGCAAGACATTCAGTTGCGCTGCTATAGTAGGCGCGCGAAACCAATTCAGATGCGCGCGACACCTGCTGCGGCAGAATACTCCAAACCCTAAACGCACCCATTCCCTATAAATAAGGGCCTAATACGAAGCTTAAAGAGACATAAATTAACCCGAAACACTGGCAAAAACTTTGTGAACTTGTGTACTACCAACCCTCTTGTCCTAAACACTCATCCCTCTTATTACTTGTTACTACGGTGGAGGTTCCCAAACAAGAAGGAGTCCATAAGTGTTCTAAACGAAGACCTAGCAAGGAAAAGTGGTAAATTCTCGAGCACTTAGATCAATCACCTTTTCTTTTCTTGTTTAAACAACCTTTAATCAATTAATTAAGTGTTGTTTGATCACCTAAAATAAACTTTTAATTAATTAATCTCACATAGTACTCTTTTGTTAATCAAAGTCTAGGAATTTAATAATTAATTGTTGTTTGATCACCTAAGTCAAGGAGAATCTTGTTTATTTATTGTTCTTTTCACGAATTTGATTAAATAAGATAACAATTTTGCAATGTAATTCCTATGTGATTGATGCTTGTAAATAAAATCAACAAACTTAGTTTTAGGTATCACATTGCATATTGTTTGGTTATGAAATTGTGAAAAAGGAAGAGTTAGTAGAGGCCGCACTAGGGCTAGAATAGCGATTCCCCCCTTAAAGGGGAACGTTATTTTAGTACCCTCGCTCCCGAACTCATTTCTGGTACAAGTAGACCAATTTAGGCATCAATAAACTTATGAGTTTTATTAAAACTCATTGACGACTCCTTACTAGTTTCTTACAAAAAAGCATAATCATAGGATCAACTCTAATTCAAGGTCCCTGATGAGAGGTGGATTCTAGGTCGTTGAAACTAAAATTCCTCCAATCAAACTAAATTTGTAACCGAACCTACACCTAGTAATAGGGCAAGATCGGGTCGAACCACTAGGAATGGGGGGAAGTTAGCTATTGCCAAAGTCAAGCTATTTCGAACTATAAGAGGTAGTGTAGGTTATCTAAATGAACTAAACAAACAAAGTAATTCACAAAGTAAATCGATATATCAAACACTAGGAAGTTAGGATCCACATGCTTCACCACATCTCTAGCAAGCTAACTACTCACAATCCATTAAAGAAATCAAGAACAAAGCTATACTATTCATCAAATTCATCAACATCATTCCAATCAAACCAATCCAATCAAACAATCAATAAACATGAACAATCAACAAAACAATTGAAATAAAAAAAAAACTAAAGATTGAATTAAAGTAAAGAAGATTTTTACAAACTTGATCAAATCAAAGGAAATGTACTTGAATTCAAACCAATTGCAACTATCATCAATCATCAACCATCAATCTTCAATGTTTCTCTCTCTAAAATCTAGAGTTTCTTTCTCTAAGCAAATCAAACCTAATTCTAATTCTAAGGTTTTTCTCTTCTCTCCTCTAAAAATGAAGAGAAAACTATATATAGTAAAACAAAACCAACAAAGGAGAAAGTAGTTAGTCTTCCCAAAAGAAACAGTACAGGCGCGGCCTTTACTTTGAAGATGCGCGGCAGCGAGACTGGACTGCGCGGCTGCGCCATGGCCGCGCGCGCCCGCGCCTGGGAGCAGGACAACTCTCTTCCCCTTCATATTGATGCTCCTCGTGTGCTCCACTTGTTGTGCTTGATGAACACGGAGCATGGAAAATCCTAAAACACCATGATGGTGGGTTCAACACCAGAATTGGTACCCCAACTGCTTGAATGCACGGCCTAAAGAAGCATGAAACTTACACATCTCCAATCTTGGGCTTCAAATGGAAGACATTAAGCATCCCAATCAATGCAAAACTCGGGAAGAGACCTCGGGAACGAACTTCCCCTGAAAATAAAAGAAAACAAACAAATAAAGGGGAAAAAGGCAAAATAAAACAAGAAATGCATGAAAATGGAAAATCTACTAAGGAAAATGCAAACTAAAGAAATAGAGAGCAAAATTAAGGAAAAGGGAATAAAAAGGGCTACAAAAGAGAATAAAAATCACTCTAAAAGGGATCAAATGAGTGCCATAAATGACACTCATCAAATTACCCCAAGATAAACTTTTGCTCGTCCTCGAGCAAAACCAAGCAAGCAAAAATAAGGGTGAAAGACTTATTCAAATAAGAAAAAGAAAGACAAGAGATGAGAATATACACTAAGACTCACTATCGTAGGAATCACGGTTGTTTTTAGCTACAACAAGCCCTTTAAACCCCTAGATCGCTCTAGAGGACGAGTGATGGTCTCGTAAGGGTTTCCTAAGAGGTTTACCCATAACTCTTTGAAGTAAAATGAGGCAAAGTAATGAAAAGAAAAAAAGGTAAATAAAAAATTCAAACAAATAGCTCTTAACAAGGACTTTTACAAACGATCAAATACAAGTGAATAAACACTTCTCTATATGATAGGAGTATGCATGGTCCAAGATATCTAAGGTTAATTGAAGCATAAGATATGCTAAGCGTAGAGAACTAATGAGGCACAATCCATTTTCATCCCAACCAATCACCGCGTTCTCCCAATGGCTTCAAATCTACCCTTAGTAAGCGTCTTAATGGTTCCTCGAAGGAACCGGAAAAGAATAGAGTTTGTGGTTTCTCGACATCTCGGCTATTACATACCACTCTATAAGCTTGCCCTACATCTCCCACCACCGACTAGTGATTCATCCACAAATGTCAAAAGGTCTTGGAAAAAGTTGTAATGCAAAGGCAAGAAGGGTGAGGGTAGGCTATAATTTGAAATTTGGTGGTATACCTAAATCGTGAAGCAAAGATTGGCCAAATCTCAACACCAAAACCAAGTAATCACCAAACAAAAACACAACACTCCCAAGCTTATTCAAATTTAAGAATCACAAACATATGTACAAAAAGCGTAAGACGCTTCCCCCCAAGCCAAAATAAAGCATTGTCCTCAATACATAAAATTGGGAGAAAGAAACTTACATCAAAATATATTTTTTGAATTTTTCATTTTTTACTTTTTATCACTTTTTGCCAAAGCTTTTGTATGTGCTTTGCTTTTTCTCAGTTTTTCATTTTTTCATTTTTATTTTGCACTTTATTCAATGTCCTCGCCTCTTTTAACTATGGACGGCTTTTTCAACTTTGCATTTTCTTTTTATTCACAAAATTTATACAACACAGACTTGCTTACAACATAAGAACCAAACAATCATTCTCATCCGCTAAAACTCCAACATAAAAGACCAAGTGCTTCACAAAAACAAATGATGGGAACAAAAATGAAACGAAAAGCTTAAGAACTAAAGATGTGGCTTGAAATGAAGGGTAAATGGCTCAAATGGTTAGCAAGAAAGAAAATGAAAACCCAAAATAAAGAAATGAAAACTAACCTAGAAAAGTAAAAATAACCACCCCGAAAAGATGCCTTTGTCCTTCCTAAATGGCTCGGTCGCGATCTCGGGAGATGAAAAGCAAATTCTAGATAAAGTACATAATAGCCAAGGTTCCATGTGCCGCTCAAGCAAAATATGCAGAAGGCTTGAAAAGAAAGAAACCTCACAAGGTTGTAGCAAAAACTCACTAAAGGTGTCAAATCCACCAAAAGAAGCAACTCCATCTTACCACAGACTAATAGAATCCGGCTTCAAGGCCCCAAAACGTCTAAACTGCTACCTTAGCATACCCTATCCTAGAGTTAACCATGGATACTCTCAAAGCATGCACATCGATAAGACATAGGAAGGCACATATTCAAATGCGAAATCTCAGATGGTAGTATGTCCAAATACAAGAGCTAAACAAGTTAAAATAAAATATAGCCTCAAAATCTTTTTGTTTGTTTTTTTTTTCATCAATGCAAGAAAAAGGTAAAAGAAAAGAAAAAAAAGGAAAGAAAAGAAAAACACAAGAATGCAAGCAAGACAAGTAAAACCCAATCGTCAAACAAGCGGTCATTCGGCAATATTGCCAATGACCCCAAACACGCTAGGTGTTACAAGGCAAACATTCTCGAACAATCAACTCTTCCTAAACTAAACCTATTCTAAGAAATCAAGAAAGAAAAAGAAAGATAAGAAATAGAAGGATCTCACCGGCTACTCCAAGCAATGCTAATGAATATAAATGAAGGGAAGCATAAACCTTCATGATTCTCCAAAAGCAAAAGAAGGATAACATTCCAAGTGAAATATTAAAAGCTATATACAAAAAGAAATTGTTAGTAACTTCCAAACAAAGAACTCAAAATGTCTAAACTGAGACAACAATGAGCATAGAATTAGAGAAAGAGAATCATATAGCAGAGAGAAAACTCATCCATCCAGAAAACAATCAACCAGCATGAAAACAACGGCCAAGCAACAGACCAACATCATATCATCATCATCAGAAAACAATTGCGGCAAACAGAAATCAACATAAATCATTATCAGAAAGAGACACCAAGTCGAAGACAACGCCATAGTGAACCATAAAAGCAAGGGCGAAAACATCGCAATACAACAAACATAAGAATACAACCCCTAAGCCTAAAATGAGCTACCCCCCCCCCCCCCAATAAAAAACCAAGCAACAAGCTGGTAAAATAACAACACAAAAGCAAACGAGTATAAAAGGGAGGGTAGCCAAAATGGCATCACTCGACACTGTTGTAAGGGGTAGAATGGGTACTCCCCTCACCAACGTTAGAAGAAACATGGCTAATGACATCATCCACATCCATAAGACCCTTATCCTTTAACTGACTATCCCTCATGGCCTTGTCCCTAGCG
Organism: Chenopodium album; assembly: GCF_948465745.1. Taxonomy (NCBI): domain Eukaryota; kingdom Viridiplantae; phylum Streptophyta; class Magnoliopsida; order Caryophyllales; family Amaranthaceae; genus Chenopodium; species Chenopodium album. The sequence goes on from NC_137847.1 coordinate 20,637,486, forward strand.
AAATAGAGGGACCAATCATCTAGAACCGGCTCACCCGAGAGCCCCCATCGGCCAAAATTCTCAAGATTAGGGAATGGGTTAGGGTTAGCCGGGTCATAAGCAAAGTCACACCCTCCGGGCCTCCTATAGTCGTAAGAGGTCGGAGAGGTCCCCTTAATCGCATGGGGAAGCACATTGGGCCCCTCCCAATAGGGATAGCACAATCTAGGCCCAAGGGCCGGGTCATACGGGGCCTATTGAGGAATGGGTCTCTGTTAAACCGGGAGGTAAGGGTAGTTAACATAAGGCTCAATCTCCCCCCTCATTAAATGCATATCACAAACTTGCCTAGCATGGTAATCATAACCTAAAACAAAGTCATTCCCTAAAGGTGAACAATTCAAAACATTTGCAATGGAATCAATCTTTGCATGTAAAATAGACAAGTCACAAGTAGAGAAAGAAGGTGATGAAGGGAGAATCAAAGATGTACCTCCCCAGGACAACGGAGGCAAAGAGGGAGCAAGAGGGTGAACGGGGGAATACAGATTGTGGCGGAGATTTTGCAAAGGAGCCTTCTTGAGTGATTGGTCTATCGGCCACTTGTTTGGCCTCCAAGGAAGAGCGGTGTCCAAGCATCGAGCGGTAGCCTCCGGATGAGGGATGGGGCACCAATTGATTATCCTTGAAACTTTCCAAACAAACAAGTCTTCTTGAGAAGTAAGCTCTAAAAATCTTTGGTTGATCAAGGCATAGATACTAAGTAAATGGGATGGAGTCTTCTCTCGTTTATCACGAATAGGCTCAAGGGAATCAAGTATCTTCCCATACTTCTTATTGAGAGAGAAGGTCAAGATAGTGATCATTCCTCCCAATTGAATGCTTCCAGAGAGAAATTCATGATCACGAATATCGATGAAACGATCAAGAAAATGGGACGCAAAATCAAGGACCTCGACCTTATCTTCAAGGGGTTTGTCTGCCAACCAAAGCCAACTTAGTTCTTCCTTAGAAATGGCTCCGAGAGATTCTTTAGAGAAAAATGCATAAGTGAGGAGTCGACTAAAGTATCTCAAAACTAGGTGGATGATTGAAGCCGACTTGGAATGTTGAGGACTATAACTATCTTCAACCGATATGTGCCTCCACCAGCAACGTTCCTTATAATTATCATCTCGTTGCAAAACCTCAAAAGTCGGGTAAATGTAGGGAGTACCCTCTATTGGCGAAGGAAACTTAAAGGCTTCAAAGAAGTGGGAGAGAGGAACCCAGTGGTCATTGTTGAAAACTTGAAAAGTAAGCATTTGAGTAGACACACCATCCAACTTCTCCTCATGCTCTTCCAAAGATGAAAGAAACTCGAAGGTGATGCGGGCATATGTTGGAGCATTAAGACCAATGAATTCTTCCAACCCCAAATTTCGAGCCAAGAATCTCACATCTTCATTAATTCCTAATGATGTTGTTGCCGATGCATCATAGAATCGAGTTGATAGAAGCTTCCTACATGAAAGACAAATGAAATTATCCCAATGCTCTTGTTCGGTTCAATTCCATAAGTCTCTTTGACATTGGGCGGAGGTGGCACAACCTCCCTAGAATTAGAACTCCGTGCCCTCTTGGCCCGGCGAAGAGCTGCCATCTACACACAAGCAAACAAGAACTAGGTTTAAAATCATGAAAGGAATGATGTGAAAAGATGCTGTATATCAAGAACAAATAAATTCAAGGCCACCATTATCATGGAAATGAGCAAATTATCACACCACCAGTGTAGATATGCACTTGAACAATATTGCTAGCATGAATTCATGAACTATAAATGAGCACGAAGAGAAATAACACTCCAAACAATAATCTAGAACCCATCAATATGAACATCATTATTACCAAACATCATAACAACATGTCCAACAATGATGGTATCAAAATAGTGGTTGTTCAAGCAAAATCAAGCATCACAAGTTCAATTATCCATCAATAATCATCATCAATACAAGTATTGGAGGTAAGAAATAAGCAATATAAAAGCACCATTAATGTAAGTACCAAAACAAGTCAAATATCTCATGAAAAACCAAGGTAGAAAATTTATCAAGAAAACCAAAAGAAATGAAGGAATCATACGTTTAAATTGGTGAGAAATTCTAATGAAATGGAACAAATAGCACAATCACACACTATCCATCCAATATTGTAAACTCAAAACCCCAATCAAATAGTACCCAAAAATCCCAACTTTTGGAGAGAGAAAATCACAAGGAATGTGTAAAACTGGAAATTTTAGAGTAATAATCAACTAAATGAAGTTAAAAATGATGATATTATGATGATAAAATGGCAGCAAAGAAGATGATGATAATAGACTCAACAAGAGAAATGAAGTAAGAAAATGGAGGAAGAGAGAGAAAAGAAGATGGTGCGCTTAAAAGAAAGGGGCATCAGAGTGGCGCGCCTGAGCCACCTGGACGTGCACCCGCACCCTCCTGGGTTTTTTGCTCCTCCGAAACCCTATTGTGCGCATATCGGTGGGCACAAGCTACATGCCTATGATGAACACGAGATTAGGTAGTCTCTAAACGCCTTTACGATGGGTTCAACACGATAATTTCATGAATCCATCATTTCGAACCCACCAAGCCTCAATTCTTACTTATGCCTCCAAATACTCAAATTGAACACTTCATCCTCAAATTTGGTACCAAAATTGTTGGAAACCTTACTTCCATCCAATCAAAAACACCCTAAAACACAATTAAAAAAAAATCAATTAGATCAAAAGCATCAAAAAGAAAAAATAAAAATCGAAGAAAATAGAAAAGAAAGTTAGAAATTCGGGTTGCCTCCCGAAAAGCGCTTGTTTAACGTCATTAGCTTGACGCTCCCCACCCTTCAAGGTGGTTCATAGAGGGTCATATTATGAATGACTCTGACAAAAACTCCATCGTAGTAACGCTTGAGCCTATGGCCATTGGATTTGAAAGACCTTGAGAAATCCAAAGGAAAGATTTCAACCGCATCATTGGGGAAAACCTCTTGAACCACAAAAGGACCACTCCTACGAGACATTAACTTTCCGAGAAATAATCTTATCCTTGAATTGTAAAGGAGCACCTTATCACCAACATTGAACTCCTTTCACCTCTTTTGTACGAGTTTTGTACATGCTTGCACAATTATATGCATCCAAACGAAGTTCTTCCAACTCATGGAGATCAAGCCAATGTTGCTCACCCGCACTTGCCAAATCGAAATTGATTTTCTTAATAGCCCAATGAGTACAATGTTTAAGTTCAACCGTAAGATGACAAGACTTCCAATAAACCAAGCGGTAAGGAGTGGTGCCAATACGAGTCTTAAAGGTCGTTCTATATTGCCCACAAAGCATCATCAAGCTTGTCAGACCAATCTTTCCTATTTCTTGCAACCGTCTTCTCAAGGATCAACTTGATTTGACGATTAGACACCTTAACTTGTCCACTAGTTTGAGGATGATAGGGGAGTCAGAATCGTTGATTAACTCCATGCTTCTTCAACATCTTGCGGAAGGCACTATGCACAAAATGAGATCCATTATCACTAATGACCGCCTTGGGAACGAATGCCGAATCTTGGGAAAATTATCTACTTGAACATCTTCATCGCTACCTTATGATCGTTTTTTGGTGAAGCAATGGCTTCAACCCATTTCGACACATAATCAACGGCAACAAAAATATATTGATTCCCATATGAAGAAGGGAAATGACCCATGAAATTAATTCCCCATACATCAAAGACTGCCACCTCAAGGATGGGTTGTTGGGGCATCTCATTTCTCCTTGAAGTATTTCCGGTTTTCTGGCACCGATCACAACTCTTGACAAATTTTTAAGTATTATTGAAGAGATTTGGCCACCACAATCCACATTGAAGCACCTTGGAAGCCATCCTAGAAACACCCATGTGACCACCACTAGGATCCGAGTGGCACATCTTCAACAAACTAGTTATCTCCTCGTTAGGCACACATCGACGCAATAAACCATCAACACCTCTCTTGTACAAGATTGGTTCATCCTATACATAATGCCTAGCCTCCCTCTTAAGCTTCTTTTTTCGATTCTTGGTAAATGAGGGAGGAAACTCCCCACAAGCAATATAGTTAACTAAATCGGCAAACCATGGGAGTTCCTTCACGTGTATAGCATACAAAGAATCATCAAACATTCTATCTTCAACAGGAGACCCATCATCTTGAACTTGGAAATCCTCAAGTCTAGATAAATGATCCGCAACCACATTTTCCGCTCCTTTCTTATCTCTAATTTCAAGGTCAAAAGTTTAAAGCTCAAGAACGTAACGAATTAGCCTTGGCTTTGATTCCTTCTTGGAAAAGAGATATTTTAGGGCCGCATGATCGGTGAAGACAATCGTCTTTGACCCTAACAAATAGCAACGAAATTTTTCAAAAGAATGAACAATTGCCAAGAACTCATTCTCCGTTGTTGTGTAATTTCTTTGAGCACCATTAAGAGTCTTAAACATGTAATAAATGACATGAAGCTTCTTATCAACTCTTTGACCCAACACACCCCCAATGGGCGTATCACTAGCATCACACATCAATTCAAAAGGCAAATCCCACCTAGGAACTTGGACAATGGGAGTAGAGATCAAAGCTTTTTTCAATTTGTTGAATGCTTCCAAACATTTGTCATCAAACACAAACTAAACATCCTTTTGGAGAAGATCATTGAGAGGCTTTGCTATGAGAGAAAAGTCTTTGATAAACCTTCTATAGAACCTGGCATGTCCCAAGAATGATCTCATGCCTTTTACATTAACTAGAGGTGGCAACTTCTCAATAACCTCAATCTTTGCCTTGTCCACCTCTATACCTTTGTGAGAAATCTCCCAATTTAATACCAAATTCACCTTCTCACACCTAGCCAATCATTTCTCAAGATTTTCAAGGCATGCCTCAAAGGAAACTCCGCCTACGGAGTAGTCATCCATAAACACTTCCATCTCCTCCTCCAACATATCTCCAAAGATACTCATCATACATCGTTGAAATGTTACGGGAGCATTACAAAGTCCGAATTGCATTCTCCTATAAGAAAATGTACCATAGGGGCAAGTAAAAGTAGTCTTCTTTTGGTCATCGGGGTGGATAGGGATTTGGAAAAACCCTAAGTAACCATCAAGAAAACAATAATACTTGTGCCTTGTTAGTCTTTCTAGAATTTGATCAATGAAAGGAAGGGGAAAGTGATCTTTCTTGGTGGATGTGTTTAGACGTCTGTAGTCTATACACATTCACCAACCCGTGACCGTCCTTGTCGCGATAAGCTCACCTTTTTCATTCTTGACGACGGTCATGCCTCCCTTGTTTGGAACGACATGAACGGGAGAGACCCACCTAGAGCTTGAGATGGGGAATATAATTCCCGCATCTAGAAGTTTAGTAATATCTTTCTTCACTACCTCCCCCGTTTAGGGATATAGTTTCCGTTGTCGCTCAATAGAAGGGAGAGCACCCTCCTCAAGGGTTATGTGGTGTGTACATAAAGCGGGGCTTATACCCTTGAGGTCATCAATGGTATATCCCAAAGCACCTTGGTGCCTTCTCATAACATCACATAACTCTTGAGCTTGGCTCTTGCTCAAAGATGCACTAACAATCACGGGATAAGTAGAACTTGGGCCTAAGAACTCATACCTAAGGTGTGATGGTAGAGGGAACACCTTTACCTTCTTTAGTTGAGGCCGCTTGCAAAAATTCTTAGCTTGAGATCTTCATGCACATTTACTCGTCACTTCCTTCCAAGCTTCCATCAATGACTCTTTCAATGAAAGCCATTTCCTTGCCATGCTCACCTATCTTTTCTTTATTCAACAAAACACACTCAAGAGGATCATTAGAGGCGAGCAAGTACTCATGTATGGAATTCATAATGTCATCTAAAATTTCGATTCTCATACAATTCTCTAGTGAAGAAGAAGGGTATTTCATACTCTCATTCAAATCAAACTCAATCTCTTCTTCCCCCACCTTGAGAGAAATTTTAGCATTCTTGACATCAATCATAGCTCCCGATGTTGCAAGGAAGGGTCTACCAAGAATGATGGGGATATTGGAATCTTCGTCCATATCAAGCACAACAAAATCTACCGGGATCACAAACTTCCCTACCCTCAAGGGAACATCCTCTACCCTACCTTTTGGGATTTTAATGGACCTATCGGCTAATTGTAAGGTGATGTTGGTAGGTGAAAGTTCTCCTAGCTCAAGTTTTTGATAGACCGAGTATGGCATAAGGCTAACACTAACTCCTAGGTCATACAAGGCATTATCAATTTTTATCTTGTTAATAGCACAAGGGATAGAAAAATTCCCAGGATCCTTCAATTTAGGCGGCATCTTGTTCATTACGATGGCACTACAATTCTCGGTCAAACTAACCATTTTCGCCATATCATAAGTTCTCCTCCCACTCATGATTTCCTTAAGGAATTTTGCATAATTCGGCATTTGGTTAATGACATCGGTGAATGGGAGGGTAAGATGAAGTTGCCTAAGCAGCTCTATGAATTTGCCAAATTATCCATCTAATTTATGCCTATTAAACTTTTGGGGGTATGGGAGCTTAGGCTTGATAACTTCGCTCACTTTCTCTTTCACTTTTTCAACTTGTTCCTCATCAACTTTCTCAACCAAAGGTCTCTCATCTCCGTCATTCTCAATCGGGTCCTTGCTAGGACTCTCCTTTGCATCACTCTTCTTAGAAACTCCACTTTTAAGAATCCTACCACTGTTAGTTACAATTGTATTCATAGAATTCTTAGGATTTAAACCTTGTGAAGTCAAAGAAGAAAGATTTGCAAACTCTTTCCACATACTAGCCAATTGAGAAATTTGGTTCTCTAACCCCTTACTATAAGTCATCATGTCATTAATCTTCTCATTATTAAGGGTTATATGAGTATTCAACACCTTGGTTTGGTTCTCAATGGCATCCTCTAACCAACTCCTAGATGAAGATGGTTGATCATAGAAACTATCACTTTGGCCATGGATCTTTGGAGTAAATCCGAGTGGGGTACCTCTTTGAACATTGTTTTGAAAATTCCCCCTACTTTGATTACTCTAATTACCCCTACCTTGATTTTGGCCATGATTTTTATTATGGTTACCATAACCTTGGTTATGATCTCCATATCCTTGGCTATGACTCTGACCACTATAACCATGGTTGTTATAGTTACCACAAAACCCTTGGGTTCTTTTGAGATCATATTCAAGGTATGTTCGCGTACTTGGTAATTATCATGATAGGTATTGATTGGAATTTGTTGTATGGTTAATGTTTGATGATGATTTGTGATGTATGGATTATTTATGATGGATTGATTATTCGAATTAAATATGTTGGTATGTTAGATATCAACCACACTTTTATTATTAGCATGATTGAAGACACATTTAATTAATCTAAATGTTTAATTTGGTTTGGATATGGAAAGGAAATTTTATTGTGGTTCATATAATTTTTATTGATGCTTTAAGCATGGGAATTGAGCTATTAAGTGTCTTAGTACTCAGGAATAAATTATATTACGGTGCCTATGTGCACTTAAGGTGTTTCTAAGCTAACACAAAGGGATAGGATTTGCAGCGCATTATGCGTTTAAAGGTGTCTTTGACACCGAGGTAAATTAAAAAGGATTTAACATTAAAAAATTTGTGGTCACTAATAATTCAAGAATTAATTTGGTATGAACGATTGCTTGTATGATTATAATGTGTGATTATGTTAAGGTTTGAGAGTTATCACTAAATTGAATAATATGTAAAACAACGTAAAGTGAAAGAGATTACGCACCAAAAATCTTGAAACGTATATACCTTGATTATGAACATATGGGGGGAGTTATAGGGTTTTATATTTAACCATAACTTCTATTGGGAGTACAGGACACTGTATTTTCCTTTTATTATTATTATACACAGGATATCCGTCACTTCATGTGACATTTTCCTACCCGGTTAGCTCCCGGTGTACTTTACCTCAAATTTATTTGGGGCAGGGATTTGGTTGGAAACTCGTTCGATGCGTAATCAAATTAAATGGGAACTGGTATTTGTGTAGTTAATGTTGATTGTGTTGTATGCTTGTTCACGGGTGCAATAAGGTAAGTTATGTGATGATAGGATGAAAGCATGTTAGTATGTTAAATTTACGCTTATGTACTCGGCATTGTTGATTGTGTGTTTGTATGTTTGTTTGACCTTGTCTTTATCTTGGCTCTACGATGACCCATTTTTAATCACGAGTAGTGGGGACAAGTAAAGGGGAGTGATGAGCATCGTTTATGGCGCTCAAAAGAATAAGATTTAGATTCATTTTCTTTGTTTTCTTTCATCATTTTCATATAATTCTCTTAGTTTTATTTGATTTTCCATTTTTATAATCCACTTTGGTTCTCGATTAGTTTTTACGAGTTTTTCATATTTTTAGTTGATAATTCATAGTTTTAGTTTTAGTTTTATTTTGTTATGCTTTCTCTCTTTGTCTTATTTGTGTTTTGTAGGTGAATAATCAAGTCAATTTGCTCATTTTGGGAATGCCTTGTTCGCGGGCATCATCTCGAGTGCACTGATGATGGGGATGCTTGGAAGCACGGAGTTTGATCAAGCAAGCGAAGGAGCCAAGGCCTCGTGCACCACACAGGGGTGCGTGTGTGCAGACCTAGCTGGGCGCGCGCGCGGCTGGTTGGTGCGTGCGCACGACCCTATGCATCTCCTTTCGCTCGATTTTTCTATTTATAGCTTTTGACTTTCTTTTTTAGGACGACTTAACTTTTGTACTAGAGATAATTTTCCAGAAATAGTAGAGAAAGAAGCTTAAGATTTACTTGTTTGTACTTGAATTTGACCTTAGATTTCAATTTGATCTTGAAATTCCTTCTTCAATTCAATGAAAGTTTGTAAGATTTCTTTCCTTTGATTTACTTTTAATGCAATTCTTTCTTGTTTCTTGAATTTTGATTGAGATTACATTCCTTTCTCTAGAATTTGTTGATTGATTGTTTCTTTTGATTAAGCTTTAAATGAATATGAATTTGATTGAATTTGTTTTGTTTCTTAATTTCACCATGATTAGTGAGTAGATTAGTTGCTAGGGAGAAGGGGAAGCATGCTTGATTGATGATTTTTGCTAGTTGATGATGATAAATTGATTTGAATGTTGCAATTAACTTGGTTGACATAGTTGTGCATGTGATTAATTAAACTAGGAGTGATCAACCTATAAGATTAATCTAAATTGCATTGCAAATTTCAATGACATGAACCCTTGATTTGAGAATTGCTTTAATTGATTGAATTTGATTATGATTTTCCTTGTTAGCCATTCATAGTGAACCCTAGCTTGGCTTATAGGAGATAGCTTTTGGATTCCTTTGATTGCAACTATTGTTTGTCCCTTGTGATGTTGAATAGATTGAGTGATCTATAAATTAGCATAATCATTGAGCTTGCATGTGGAACCAATATCCCTAATGTTTAGCATATTGAATTCTTCGATTTGTCTAGCTTTTTGACATCTTAGTTACCAACCACAACCATTTATATTCTTCGAATTAGCTTGACATAGGCTATAGTATCGTTCCTACTCATTCCTTTAGGTTCGACCCTTGACTTACCATATACTTGTATTAGGGTTGGTCGAGTGTTTACAAATTAAGTTTGGCTCTTGGGAGAGGTAGATAACGACCTACATTTTCCTCTTGTCAAAATTGGCGCTGTTGCCGAGGAATGATATTGGTGCTTTATTATAGTTGTTGAGTCTATTTCACCTTTAATTGAAAATACAAAAAGATTTTCTTTTAGGCTACATTTGTAGCCGTGTTACTAACCATTTCTTTTGAGATTTTATTCATAGAGCACGTGGTCATTCACTAGTGCCATTTGATCCTGAAATTGAGAGAACTATTGCAAGGTTGAGGAGTGCTAGACGATCTTCGAGCCCTAGCATTTCAAGTGAAGAAGAACCACAACAAGAAGAACAAGAAAGAATGGGAGAAAATCCAAGAGTGGCATTGAAAGAATTGGGAATTCCCGGTGCATATAGATTTGAGAGTGGGATTGCTCCACCTACAACACCGGAAAATGACTTTGAAATAAGGCCGGCAATGATCACTTTGATAAAGAGGCGACAATTTAGTGGGGCCAAGCATGAAAGCCCGTTAAACCATCTCAAGGAGTTCGAAAAATATTGCAATACTATCAAGGTGAATGGAATTTCTTAAGAATTCATCTGTCTCAAGCTCTTTCCCTTTTCTCTCATAGGGCGCGCTTTGGAATGGCTAGACAAGGAGGTTAAGCCGAATTCTCTAAGGACATGGGACGAGGTTACTAAGGAATTTCTATCCCATTTCTATCCACAAAAGAAAACGGCGGAGGCTAGAGTTTTGATTCAAGGTTTCAAGCAAAAGCCAAGTGAGAGCCTCTATGAAGCATGGGAGATATACAAAGAGTATCAAAGGGAGTTTCCTCATCACAGAATTCCAACCAATCAAATCATTCAAATCTTCTATGGAGGCCTTAGCCCTCAAGGAAAATCATGTTTAGATGGTGGAGCCGGAGGTCCTATCATGAACAAAACGGAAGAGGAAGTGGTGGACATAATTGAAGACGTATTGAGGTATTATAGAGATTAGCAAGATGGAGAAAGAGAGTCCACTAGCAAGAGTAGCTCTTCGGTGTACTCGGTTGATCATCTAAATGCAATCAACAATCTATCCTCACAAATGACAAACTTGAGGAAGGAGATATCTGCTATCAAGGCAAAGTTGGAAAGTACTACCTGCCAAGTTTCAAATCTTCCCTCCCAATCTAAGGGGAGAGGTATGTCTTCTAATTCTCAACCTCATCCTTCTTCTAATAACATGCCTAGTGGATTCTTGTTTTGTGATGATTGTGGGTCGTATGATCATGATGTTTCTAGTTGCCCTCATGCATGTATGGATGTTTGTGATGATCAAGATGGAAATGTGAATGAGCATGTGAACTATGTGTCAAATAATCATGATTCTAGGTTTGAGAATCAAAGAGGTCAATGGAATAGGATTTACAACAATCGTGGCAATTTTAACAACTATAACCAAGGTGGTGGTCATAGGAACCAAGGTTCTCGAGGTAACTATAAAAATCAAGGTTGTAGTAGCAAAAATCAAAACCAAAATTATGGTAATCAAAATCAAGGTTATTGGAATCATAATCAAGGTAGTGGTAACCATAATCAAGGTTATGGTAAAAATCAAAATAGGGGTAATTCGAACAAACAAGGTACAGGCAATTTTCAAAACAATGCTCAAAGAGGACCTCCACCCGGATTTGCTCCAAAGGCCCAAAATGATAATTCCTATGTTCAATCCCCTTCTTCTTCACATAGAACAAATTTGGAAGAAATCATTGAAAATCAAACAAAGTTGTTGAACACTTACATGACCGTAAGTGATAAGAAATTTAATGAAATGATGACTCATAATAAGATGCTTGAAAACCAAATTTCTCAAATTGGTAATACTTTGAAAGACCATGCTAGTCCTTCTTCTTTACCTTCCCAAGGCCTAGATCCCAAGAGACCGGTCAATGCTATTGTCACAAGGAGTGGTAAGGTTCTTGAGGAGAGCTTGCCTGGGAAGAGTGAGACCAAAGAGGGCACAAAAGAGGTTTTGGTTGAAGATGAGAGAGATGGTGCATCTTTGAGTGAGGTTGAGATTGAGATGCCTAGTGAGGTGAGAGTAGAGAAAGAAATTTTAAAACCCAAGCTTCCTTATCAACAAAAATTCATGAGACACAAGTTAGATGAACAATTTGGAAGATTCATTGACATGTTCAAGCAACTTCACCTTTCTCTACCATTTACGGAAGTTGTCACCAAAATGCCCAACTATGCAAAATTCCTCAAAGACATTTTGAGTGGTAGGAGGACTTGTGATGGAGTAGAGACATTGAACTTGACCGAGAATCGTAGTGAAATCATAATGAACAAGATACCACATAAGCTAAAAGACCCTGGAAACTTTTCCATCCCTTGTGCCATTTACAAAATGGAAATTGAGAATGCCTTGTGTGACCTAGGAGCTAGTGTTAGCCTTATGCCATATTTGGTGTACCAAAGACTTGAGGTAGGGGAACTCTTACCTACTAACATCACTTTGCAATTGGCCGATAGGTCAATTAAGTTTCCTAAGGGTAAGGTAGAGGATGTTCCTTCGAGGGTTGGGAAATTTGTTGTTCCACTAGAATTTGTGGTGCTTGAGATGGACGAAGATGCTAATATTCCTATCATTCTAGGGAGACCATTCCTTGCTACTTCGGGTAATTGGAGGATGTGATAAGTGCTAAAATTTCACTCAAAGTAGGGGATGAGGTGATAGAATTTGACTTGAATGATAGCATGGAGTATCCAAGTTCCTCTTTATAAAATTGCATGTTGATTGATTCTCTCGATCATGTTGTGTCTTCTATGCATGAGCAATTGCTCACTTCTAACGATTCTCTTGAGAATGTTTTGTTGAATAAGGAAAAGATAGGTACTCCTAGCAAGGAGATGGCTTTGTATGAAGATGTGCTCAATGGAACCTTTGAGGATGTTAAAGAGAAAATGTGTTTGAGCATTTCTAGCCAAGAAGCGTTGCAAGTGGCAACATCGAAGGAAGGTAAAGGTGTTCCAATGGTTGAGCTCAAACTTCTTCCATCACACCTTAGGTATGAATTTTTGGGACCCAACTCCACTTTTCCCGTGATAATTAGCTCTTCTTTGAGTGAGCATCAAGCTCAAAAGTTTTGTGGTGTTTTGAGAAAGCACCGAAGTGCTTTGGGTTATACCATTGATGACCTCAAAGGTATAAGCTCCACTTTATGTACACATCACATAACTCTTGAGGAGGGTGCTTTACCTTCTATTGAGAGACAACAAAAGCTGCACCCCCAAATGGGAGAGGTACTGAAGAAGGAGATCACCAAACCTTTGGATGCGGGAATCATATTCCCCATTTCTAGTTCTAGGTGGGTCTCTCCCGTTCACGTTGTCCCGAAAAAAGGAGGTATGACCGTCGTGGAGAATGAGAAAGGTGAGCTCATTCCGACGAGGACGGTCATGGGATGGAGGATGTGTATAGACTATAGACGTCTAAACACATCTACAAAGAAAGATCATTTCCCCCTTCCTTTTATTGATCAAATGCTTGAGAGACTAACAAGGCACAAGTTCTATTGTTTTCTTTATGGTTATTCGGGATTTTTCCAAATCCCTATCCACTCGGATGACCAAGAGAAAACAACCTTCACTTGTCTATATGGTACATTTGCTTATAGGAGAATGTCGTTCGGCCTTTACAATGCTCCCGCGACATTTCAAAGATGCATGATGAGTATATTTGGAGATATGTTGGAAGAGGAGATGGAGGTTTTTATGGATGACTTCTCCGTAGGTGGTTTTCATTTGAGGCATGTCTTGAAAACCTTTAAAAATTTCTTGCAAGGTTTGAGAAGGTGAACTTGGTCTTGAATTGGGAGAAATGTCACTTCATGATGGAGGATGGCATAGTCCTTGGCCACAAGATCTCTCACAAGGTAATAGAGGTGGATAAAGCTAAAATTTAAGTCATTGAAAAGCTTCCACCTCCGGAGAATGTAAAGGGAGTGAGATCTTTCTTAGGGCATGCCGGGTTTTATAGAAGATTCATCAAGGATTTCTCGCTCATTGCAAAGCCCCTCAATGATCTTCTTCGAAAAGATGCCGAGTTTGTATTTGATGATAAGTGTTTGGAGGCATTCAATAAGTTGAAGAAAGCTCTAATCTCTACTCCTATTGTTCAAGCTCCAAGATGGGATTTACCATTTGAGTTGATGTGTGATGCAAGTGATTCGGCAATAGGAGGTGTCTTGGGTCAAAGAGTGGACAAGAAACTTCATGTGATCTATTATATGTCCAAAACTCTAAATGGAGCTCAACGGAATTACACTACAACGGAGAAGGAATTCTTGGCTATAGTTCACGCTTTTGAGAAGTTCCGTTGTTATCTATTGGGTTCCAAAACCATTGTCTTCACAGATCATGCGGCTCTCAAGTATCTTTTTGCCAAGAAAAAGTCCAAGCTAAGGTTGATCCAGTGGGTTCTTGAGCTCCAAACCTTTGACATTGAGATTAGGGATAAAAGAGGAGCGGAAAATGTTGTGGAGGACCATCTTTCTTGTTTAGAAGATTCTCAAACTCATGATGATGGTTCTCCAATTGAGGATAGGATGCTTGATGAGTTCTTGTATGCTATTGAAGCAAAGGATCTCCCATGGTTTGCCGATTTAGTGAACTTTCTTGCATGTGGAGAGTTTCCTCCTTCCTTTTCTAAGAACCAAAGAAAGAATCTCAAGAGAGAGGCAAGGCATTATGTGTGGGATGATCCCATCTTATACAAGCGAGGGGTCGATGGTTTAGTTAGACATTGTGTGCCAAACGAAGAGGTGCCTAGTGTTTTGAAAATGTGACATTCGGATCCAAGCGGGGGCCATATGGGTGTCTCTAAGACCGCCACTAAGGTCCTTCAATGCGGTCAATGGTTGCCACATCTCTTAAAGGACTCATGGGGCTTTGTAAAGACATGCAACCGATGTCAAAGAGTTGGGAACATCTCCAAGAGAAATGAAATGCCTCAACAACCTATACTCGAGTTAGAGGTGTTTGATGTATGGGGTATTGATTTTATGGGGTCGTTTCCTCATCTTTTGGAAATCAATATATTCTTGTGACGGTCGATTACGTGTCTAAGTGGGTCGAGGCCATTGCCTCCCCAACTAACGACCACAAGGTGGTTATGAAGTTGTTTAAGAAGATAATCTTTCAAAGATTTGGGGTACCAAAGGCGGTGATAAGCGACAACGGTTCTCATTTTATTCACCCATGCCTTTCAAAAGATGTTGAGGAAGCATGGAGTCCATCAAAGATTCAGCCTCCCATATCATCCCCAATCGAGCGGTCAAGTGGAAGTCTCTAATCGTCAAATCAAGCTCATCCTTGAAAAGACGGTTTCGAGGAATCGAAAGGATTGGTCGAAAAAGTTGGATGATGCTCTTTAGGCTTATCGAACAGCTTTCAAGACCCCAATAGGTACCACTCCATACCGCCTAGTCTGTGGCAAGTCATGTCATCTCCTGGTTGAAATTGAACATCGTGCTTTGTGGGCAATCAAGAAGATAAATTTTGACTAGGCAAGTGCGGGGGAGAAAAGGTGGTTAGATCTTCATGAGCTAGAGGAGCTTCGGTTTGATGCTTATGATTGTGCTAGTGTGTACAAAGCTCTTTCCAAGGAAACTCATGACAAGCTTATTGAGAAGAAAGATTTTTCTGTTGGCGATAAGGTTCTTCTCTAAAATTCAAAAATGAAGTCGTTTCCCGGAAAGCTCACGTCAAGATGAAGCGGTCTCTATTTGGTCAAGAATGTTTTTCCAAGTGGTGTTGTAGAGGTCTCAATGATAGATTCTTTTTCTCCGTTTAAGGTCAATGGCCATCGTCTCAAGAAGTATTTCGGCGGTGCTTTTGTTAGCCTTGTTCACTCATTGCTTCTCCGACCACCACCTTAATTGGTGGAGGACGTCGAGCGATGACGTTAAACAAGCGCAACACGGGAGGTAACCCGGTTTTCTAACCTTTTTCTTTTGATTTTACAATTTTTTATATTTCTTTTATCCTTGAGAAATTTTTCTTATTTCTCTTTATTTTTGTTTGTTCTCTTGATTTTAGGTACCATGAGATTGGATCGAAGAAAATTTCCAACAATTTTGGTGTTTTTTCAAGATTTCACGAGGTTTGGTTAAGTTTAGGTGGAAAAGCTTGTTGGGGTTTTATGCTCTCATGTTTGCATTTTTATTGATTTTCTACTCTTTTTCGAATGCGCTTTCAACTATCTCATTAAGCAAACACGAGAGTATATACATGGCCGAGATATTCTTGCTTGGTGCACGCGCACCAAAGGGGTCAGAAATTTTCACTAACTTTGACAAAATTTGACGGTTTTTGAACCTTCCCCGTACCCCCTTGGTACGCACGCACCCCATCCCTACGCACGCGCATCGCAGGGGTCAGAATTTTGGCCTGCTTTTGGTGCGTCTCAAGCGAGAACCAGCCCCCCCAGCCCCTACCTGGTGCGCACGCACCTCTTGGCTGCGCGCACGCACCAGGTAGGCAGCGTTTTTGGCCAATTTTGCAGCCCCAAGCCTCGTGCCAACCCCCCCTTTGCTGTCGCCTGCGCGCGTGCACCATCCTATGCGCGCACGCACCGTCGCCAGAAGCCTGGTGCGTTCAGCGCCCCCTTTTAACCCCAAAAACGCACCACCTTATTTGTCTATTCTCTCTCCCCGACTATTCCTTCATCCCTATACCCCTTTTTCTCTTTTCAACCCCTTCAATATCTTTGAAAATCAAGAAACCTAATCCTTTTTCATTTCAATTCATCACAAATTACATTAAACACATCAAATTTTCGAATTTTAACCAAAATATTTCTAGATTTTCGAACCGAATTTCGAAATTTTTGGGTTATTTTTCGAATTTTAGAACTTTGTGTTAAGGTTTGGAACTTGTCTTTGGGTGTTCTATTTGTTCTTAAATCTTCATTTTGGGCAATTCTCAAGTAATTCAAGGCTTCATTGAGGTGTAATTTCTTATTTTCTAGTCATATTCTTCCTCATTGTTCAAGCTTGAAACCCTTGTTTTTGCTTTCATGGTAGAACTCCATTGTTGGTTCTGAATGATGTTATTGGATAATAAATTGAAGCTTTTTCATGATGAATTTGTATACCTTGCTTGATTCCTTGATTCACCATTGTTGGTCATTTTCTCTCTCATGGGTATTCTTTATGATGGTTTTATTGCTTTGATAATTTAATGTTTAAGATTATTTTGCTTAATTTGATTCATGATTTGGTTTCTTATGTTCAATTTTTCCTTTAATTCATGCCTACTTGCTTCAAATTCATGATTCTATATTAATGGCATTGTTCTTATGTAGCCATCTCTTGTTTCTATTTTAAGATAGTTGCATTTGTGCTTGATTCTTGAGCAATTACTTATGCTTATTATTGAAATATGAAAAATGTAAAGATTTGCTCATGAATTGTTTTCCTTCTTGTAGATGGCTCCAATCCGTCATAAGAAGCGGGCAAGATCAAGTTCAAACAAACCTAGGCATGTTGTTCCACCTCCACCCGAGGTAGAAGAGACATACGACATTGAATTTTCTAAAGAATCACATTGGGATCGTTTCAAGCGTCTGTCCAAGAGGAAGCTAAGGCCAACAAGATTCTACGATCAAGCAACAACCAAGTTTCTCGGCATAGATGAGGACGTTAGGCTTCTTGTAAAGGGCCTTGATCTTTTAGAGTTCTTGGATTTGAGCGCCCCTACTTATGCTAGGGTGACCTATGAATTTCTTTCTTCTCTTGAAGTAGTCCGAGAACCGGGTGACGATTCCTCAAGGATTTTGACTTTCCAACTTTTCAATCATGATCACTCATTCATGGATTCTCAACTATGTTTGTACTTCAAGTTTCCATGGGCCGAGGACGCAGATCATTGCATCTATCCGGTGCATAGTAGAATGGCAAATGACCATGGATATAAGGAGCAACGTTGGTGGAGATGTATCTCGGAGGAAGGAAAGTATGAGCCTCAAAATTCCAAGACCGCTTCCACGATTCATATAGGTATGCGGTATTTCAACCGTCTCCTCACTTACGCTCTTTGCTCCAAGGATTCTTTGGGAGCTATCTCCCGAGAAGAGCTTTATTGGTTGTGGATAGCCGACCAAAACGACTTTGAGATTGAGCTAGTTGATTTCACGGAGCATTTGATCAATCGATTCTTGGATATCCGTGATGGAGTTAGCCTATCGGGGAGCATCCAATTGGGAGGGATGATTTCTATCCTAGCTCTTTGCATCAATGATGACTATAAGACTTTGTTAAATGAGCTTCCCCCAATTATTGATCCTCGAGAGAAATCTTCTTCTCATTTCCTCAACATCTCCGCCCTTGTGAACCAAAAGTTTCTCGATCGTACTAGAAAGGATGATGTTTTCATTTGAAAAGTTTCCCGGATTAAAGAATGGTTCTTAATCCCATGCAAAGAGGCAACTACCCGACCAAAAGAGAAAGATTCCTTGTCTTGGAGGCCTCCGGTGCGAGAAATTGATCCTTCTATTCAATGAAGGACGAACTATATAAGAGGCTGCTCAACCAATGCCTTCTCATCGAAGTTTAATGAAATGATGACCCCCAATAAGATACTTGAAAACCAAATTTCTCAACTTGCCAATGTTTTGAAAGACCATGCAAGCCCTTCTTCTTTACCTTCTCAAGGCCTAGACCCTAAGAGGCACGTTAATGCCATAGTAACAAGGAGTGGTAAGGTGCTTGAGGAGAGTTTTCCTAGAAAGAGCAAGAATGAGAAGGGTGCCAAGGAGGTTTTAGTTGAGGATGAGGGAGGTGGTGCATCCTAGAGTGAAGTGATGGTAGAGCCACCGAAGGAGGTGAAGGAAGAGAGAGAAGTTGTGAAACCTAAGCTTCCCTATCCACAAAGATTCATGACACACAAGTTGGATGAACAATTTGGAAGATTTATTTGCATGCTCAAGCAACTTCACCTTTCTCTACCATTTACCGATGTTGTCACCCAAATGCCGAATTATGCAAAATTCCTCAAAGACATTTTGAGTGGTAGAAGGACTTGTGATGTTATGGAGATGGTGAACTTGACCGAGAATTATAGTGCAATCATAATGAATAAGATGCCTCCTAAGCTAAAAGATCCCGGAAACTTTTCCATCCCTTGTGCCATTTACAAAATGCAAATTGACAATTCCTTATGTAATCTAGGAGCTAGTGTTAGCCTTATGCCATATTCGGTGTACCAAAGACTTGAACTAGGGGAACTCTTACCTACTAACATCACTTTGTAATTCGCCGATAGGTCAATCAAGTTTCCTAAGAGTAAGGTGAAGGATGTCCCTTTGAGGGTTGGGAAATTTGTTATTCCGGTGGATTTTGTGGTTCTTGAGATGGAAGAAGGTGCTAGCATTCCTATCATTCTAGGGAGACCCTTCCTCGCTACTTCGGGTGCTATGATAAATGTCAAGAGTGCAAAAATTTCACTTAAAGTAGGAGATGAGGTGATAGAATTTAACTTGAATGATAGTATGAAGTATCCATGTTCTTCTTTGGAGAATTGTATGATGATTGACTCTCTTGATCATGTTGTGTCTTCCATGCATGAGAAATTACTCACCTCCAACGATGCTCTTGAGAATGTTTTGTTGAATAAAGAAAAGATAGGTGCTCCTAGCAAGGAGATGGCTTTGTATGAAAATGTGCTCAATGGAAGCCTTGAGGATGTTGATGAGCAAATGTGCATGAACATTACTAGCCAAGAAGCATTGCAAGTGGCTACATCAAAGGAAGTTAAAGGTGTCCCCGTGGTTGAGCTCAAACCTCTTCCATCACACCTTACATATAAATTCTTAGGCCCTAACTCAACTTTTCCCGTGATTGTTAGTTCCTCCTTGAGTAAGAGCCAAGCCCAAAAGTTGTGTGGTGTATTGAGAAAGCACCAAGGTTCTTTGGGCTATACATTGATGACCTCAAGGGTATTAGTCCCGCCTTATGCATACACCACATCACTCTTGAGGATAATGCCTCACCTAGCATTGAAAGACAACGAAAGCTTCACCCTCAAATGGGGGAGGTGGTTAAGAATGAAATCACCATGCTATTGGACGTGAGAATCATATTCCCTATCTCTAGCTCAAGTTGGGTTTCCCCAGTCCACGTTGTCCCAAAGAAAGGAGGCATGACCGTTGTAGAGAATGAGAAAGGTGAGATCATTCCTACAAGAACGGTCACGGGATGGAGGATGTGTATAGATTATTGACGTCTAAACACATCCACCAAAAAGGATCATTTCCCCCTTCCCTTCATTGATCAAATGCTTGAAAGACTAACAAGGCACAAGTATTATTGTTTTCTTGATGGTTACTCCGGTTTCTTTCAAATTCTTATTCATCCGGATGATCAAGAGAAAAAAACTTTTACTTGCCCATATGGAACCTTTGCTTATAGGAGAATGTCATTTGGGCTTTGCAAAGCCCCCTTCACCTTCCAACGGTGCATGATGAGCATTTTTGGAGATATGTTGAAAGAAGAAATGGAAGTGTTTATGGATGATTTTTCGGTGGGAGGTGTTTCATTTGAGGCTTGTCTTGAGACTCTTGAAAAGTGTTTGGCTCAATGTGAGAAAGTTAATCTAGTCTTGAATTGGGAGAAATGTCACTTTATGGTTGAGGAAGGCATTGCCCTTGGACATAAGATCTCCCATAAAGGAATAGAGGTGGATCAAGAGAAGATTGGAGTCATTAAAAAGCTACCACCTCCGGTCAACGTGAAAGTTGTGAGATCTTTCTTGGGGCTTGCCGGGTTTTATAGAAGATTTATCATGGATTTCTCTCTAATTGCTAATCCCCTCAATGATCTTCTTCAAAAGGATGTTGAGTTCGTGTTTGATGATAGATTCTTGAAAGCATTGAAGAAAGCCTTGACTTCCACCCCCATAGTCCAAGCCCCGAGATGGGATTTACCTTTTGAATTGATGTGTGATGCTAGTGATACGGCTATTGGAGTTTATAGACACCCAAATGTATCTCCCCAAAACCAAACCCAATGATGAATACCTTTCATGTCATTTGATTATCGAACGAAGTAAAAGTGTGGAAAGTCTAGTGATGTGGTTGTTTTTAATATAATATCTTTCTTTCTGTTTTTGAAAACATTTCTTTTCTCATGCTCTATTTATGAAAATAGCCAATCCAATTTAGTTTGGTTCATGAAAAGGGTCCAATAATAGTGTATTTGTGTTGGGCTCGAAAAGAGCTTTCCAGCGATATATTATAAGCCCAGTTCAGATGAATAATGAGGAAGTTATGGCTTAAACTAAATTTGGCTCGAAACGATTTTACATGTGGCCCAATGATCTAGAGGAGGGCCTATTAATTATTATTCCTAAAGTTATTAGGATTTATTTTAATCTTCTAGAAATATCTAGAAGGTTCTTTTTAATTATAATGAGATTGGAAGTGATAATTATATTTTAAAGAGTTTTATTTTGAATAAAATATGTGATTTGGTACAAATATGATTTTAATCTACTTACCGCGGAATTAGCTGCTTAATCATATTAAGAAGATGATCCCGCGTACAAAGCGCGTTTTAATTTGGACTTAGCGCGAGACGATAAATCTGTCGCCTGACACTAACAACTGTCGCCTGACGTTGCTCCTGTCGTTTGGCGCTAACTCCTGTCGACATGAGGTATTTTATTCCGAATAGGACTTGATTTATTTCCGGACTATTTTTCTATAAATAGGGGTCGTATCTCTGCGTTTTCCATCAAGAATTCACAGTTCACAATCATATTTCTCTATTCTCTCTTTAAAGCTAGAAGCTTATTCTCCCTCTATTCTTTTTCTAAACCTTTCCCTCTTACAAAATTCCACATACATTAGTTCTAGACACACCTAGCCAAGTTCGAAGTTGCCTTCACCCTACACGTGAGAGGTTGATAATTTCTAAGGGTTTGGTCCCAAATCCTATTTTAATTATTTAATTTAATTGTTTGTTTTAATATTTTCCTTGAAGTTACTAACGCGTGTATTTTTTTATTAGAAAGAGATACGAGGCATCAAAGTAAGTACTTTAATTGTTGATCTTTTGATATAGAAATCATGCTTAAATTATTTTGTTGATTCCTAGTATTATGTTAGGATGTTATATTGTTTCCTAGTATCATGTTTAGGGTAATAACTAAAATTTCTAATATCATGTATATTATTATGATGCTTCCTATTTCTTTTCTAAATATCATGTTAGTATCATGCTAGGAATAAAGCTTTGATCTTTTTTTTTAGTGACATGCTAGGGTTTGTTATTAATCTTGTTAGTATCATGCCTAGGATCTTGCTAATATTATTATTGCTTTGAGATTGAGAATATTATTATGATGATGATTGTTGTCATTATTATGTTACTTGATATATTATTGCTTGATCACGCCTTTTATTCATGTTTAAAGGGAATTTGTACTTGTAATCACGCATAATAAGATAATTAATAATCTTGTTTAGGTTAATATGATTATAATTCAAGTGATCGCCAATAATAGCTTTGTTTGTGCATTAATATTCAACTAACATAGATAAAACAGGTTTAGGTTTAACCTATTGATTGTATGTTAGTCAGAAAGCGCACATGAATAGGAGAAGAATGAAGTAGAAGCCTATTAATATGGCAGATTCAATCTCTTTTAGGTTGGATTTGTACCTTCATCCCCAAATTTCTAGTCATGGTTCCAGATCTATTGGAGTTACCGATCTCCTGTATCGTTAAGGGGTGTAACCTTCACCCTGTGAACGGTTTACAAGTTCCTAAAACTTGTTGGGGTTCTTTTGCTCTAGCTTCCTTCCCTTTGGACGCCACCAAGCTTAAGTGTATGATCACAGTGGGGCTCAAGTGTAGGATGCTTGAAATATTCCCTATATAGGTGTTTTGGATCAAAGGGTTGATAAGAAGCTCCATGTCATCTATTACATGTCAAAAACTCTCAATGGAGCTTAACGAAATTACACAACAACGAAAAAGGAGTTTTTGGCAATTGTGCATGCTTTTGAGAAATTCTGGTTGTTATTTGTTAGGTTCTAAAAAAGTTGTTTTTACGGGTCATGCGGCTCTCAAATATCTCTTTGCTAAGAAAGAATCAAAGCCTTGCTTCGGTGGGTGCTTGAACTTCAAACCTTTGACATTGAGGTTAGGGACAAGAAAGGGGCAGAGAACGTTGTGGCGGATCACCTTTCTCGCCTCGAGGACTCTCAAGTGTAAGATGATGGTTCTCCTATTGAAGATAGGATGTTTGATGATTTTCTATATGCAATTAATGTGAAGGAACTCCCTTAGTTCGCCGATTTGGTTAATTTTCTAGCATGTGGGGAGTTTCCACCTTCATTTTTGAAGAATCAAAGGAGGAAGCTCAAAAGAGAAGCCCGACACTATTTTTGGGATGATCTGATTTTGTATAAGCGAGGAGTTGATGGCTTGCTCCGTCTTTGGTCACATGGGAGTTTCCAAAACCGCTTTAAAGATTCTCCAAAGTGGCTTATGGTGGCCGCATCTTTTCAAGGACACTTAGGGTTTTATTAAGTCTTGTGATAGATGCCAAAGGACTGGAAATATTTCAAAGAGGAATGAGATGTCTCAACAACCCATCCTTGAGTTTGAGGTTTTTGATGTATGGGGCATTGACTTCATGAGACCATTCCCTTCTTCCTTTAAAAACCAATACATCCTTGTGGCGGTCGATTATGTTTCTAAATGGGTTAAGGCCATTGCCTCCCCTACAAATGACCACAAGGTGGTGATGAAGCTATTCAAAAAGATCATCTTTCTGAGGTTCAGTGTGCCCAAGGCGGTAATAAGTGACAATGGATTGCATTTTGTTCATAATGCTTTCCAAAATTTGTTGAAAAAGCATGGAGTTCATCAACGTTTCGGTCTTCCCTACCACCCTCAAACTAATTGACAGGTTAAGGGGTCCAATCGTCAAATAAAGTTGATCCTTGAGAAGAATAGGAAAGATTAGGCGGATAAGCTTGATGATGCTTTATGGGCATATCGAACGGCTTTCAAGACTCCCATAGGCACCACCCCATACCGCCTTATCTATGGAAAATCTTGTCATCTTCCGGTGGAGCTTGAGCACATGCTCATTGGGCAATCAAGAAAATCAACTTTGATTTAGCGAGTGCGGGAGACCAAAAGTGGTTGGATCTTCATGAATTAGAAGAACTTAGGCTTGATGCTTATGATTGTGCAAATACCTACAAATCTCAATCTAAGGATGCTCATGACAAACTCATTAAAAAGAAGGAGTTTTGTGTAGGTGACAAAGTTCTTCTTCATAATTCTAAGATGAAGTTGTTCCCCAGAAAGCTCATGTCAAGGTGGAGTGGTCCTTATTTGGTTCAAGATGTCTTTCCAAGTGGTGTTGTGGAAATTTCTATGTTTGATTCATCATCTCCGTTCAAGGTCAATGGCCATCGACTTAAGAAGTACTTCGATGGTGCTTTTGTTAGCCTAGTTCACAAATGATTCTCCGTCAACCACCTTGATAGGTGGAGAACGTTGAGCTATGACGTTAAACAAGCGCTTCTCGAGAAGCAACCCGGTTTTCTAACCCTTTCTTTTAATTTTTCATTCTTTTTATTTCTTTCATTTTTGAGAAATTTTCTTATCTTTCTTTGCTTTTTTGATTTTAGGTACCTCGGGATTGAGTTGATTAAGATTTCCGACAAATTTGGTGAATATTGAAGGCTTCAAGAGGTTTGAGTTAAATTAAAGTGAAGGAGAAATTGATTGGCAAGTGGGCTCTCGTGGTTGCGCTCTCGTGAATTTTAATCATGAAAAAGTGATTTGTGAAAATTTTGTGTGATTTTTGGTCTGCCCCCTCGTGGGTATCACTCGAGCATGATGCTCGAGAGCGTCGACAAGAGCGCGAGCACGAGTATAGTGCACGCAAGTTCCCCCTCCCCCCTAGGCTGCAGCTGGTGCGCGCACACAAAAGGGTGTGCGCGCACGCACTAGCTGGGTCAGCCAGCTTCCCCCTTTTTCATGACAAACCCAAGCAGCCCCCCCTATGCATTCCCTTTCCCCGATTCTTCTTCCCTCATTTCCCCTTCACCCTTCTTCTTCTTTCTCTTTACAAATCATCTCAAAATCCATCAAATTTATCATCTTAAATACATCACTAGTCACAAATTACAACAGCAATTTAACAATTTCATTCCTGAAAATCTGAAATTTTCAGATTTATTTTCGAAATTTTAGGTCCAATTTTCGAATTCTTGGGTGTTTGATTATGTGTTTAGAACTTTCTTCTTGGTGTTCATATTGGTTTATAATCTTCATTTGTTCCATTTTCAAGAGTTTTAAGGCTTCATTGAGGTATAATTTCTCACTTTCTAGTCATCTTCTTCCTCATTTTTGAAGCTTGAAACCCTTATTGATGCTTTAATGGTAGAACTCCATTGTTAGTTCTTTTTGCTTGTATTTTGTGTTTTATGATGTTTTTTGATGATCATTTGAAGCTTTTACATGATGAATTTGTTTACCTTGCTTGAATTCTTAAAACCACCATTGTTGGTCATTTTTCTCTCTCATGGGTATTGTTCATGATAGCTTTGTTTCTTTTATTATTCAATGTTTTTGGATTATTTTGCCTATGATGATTCATGATTTTGGTCTTTCATGTCAAACTTTTTCCTTTGATTCAAGATTAGTTGCTTCTTATTTTTCATTGAATATTTCTATGGTTGTTTCTATATTCATGACATTAGTTCATTATGACCAATTCTTGTTTCATTCATGATTGGATTATCTTTGTGCTTGTAAATTCTTGAGCAATTCTCTATGACTATTTGGTGATGATTTTATCTCTTATGCTCTTATGTGTTTGAACAAATTTCTCGATGAATTGCTCATGCTTAGCCTTTCTTCTTGTAAATGGCCCCTATTCGTCGAAAGAAGCGAGCTAGAACAAGCACAAGTAAATCCCGGCATGTTATTCCACCTCCTCCCGAGGTGGTTGAGACATATGGCATTGAATTCTCTAAGGAAATGCATTAGGATAGATTCATCCAACTAACGAAGAGGAAGCTTAAATCAACTCGGTTCTATGATCAAGCAACTACCAAATTGCATGGAATTGATGAGGATGTTCGTCTCTTTGCCAAGAATCTCGGTCTTTTGGAGTTCTTGGACTTGAGTGCGCCCACTTATGCTAGGGTGACATATGAATTTCTTTCGTCCCTTGAAGTGATTCGTGAGACTAATGGTGATTCTTCAAGGACATTGACTTTTCAATTGTTTAACAATGATCATCGGATTTTGGAGTCGCAACTTTACTCATACTTCCGATTTCCTTAGGCCGTCGATGAAGATTACATTGTATATCCGGCCAATGTTAAGATGAGTGATGATCATGAGTATGATGAGCTCAAGTGGTGGCGGCGAATCTCAAATGAAGGGAAATATGAGCCTCAAACATCAAAGGCCGCATCTATCATCCATCCGGCTATGAGATACTTCAATCGTATTCTCACCTATGCCCTATGCTTTAAAGACTCATTAGGAGCCATTTCCCGTGAGGAATTATGTTGGTTTTGGATAGCCAATCAAGATCCGGGAGAGCTTGAGCTTGTTAATTTTACTCAACATTTGATCAACCGATTTCTTGATATTCGAGATGGTCTTTCACTCTCGGGGAGAATTCAAATTGGGGGCATGATCTCCATTCTTTCCCTATACCTTGATGATTCATACAAGGATTTACTTTGTGAACTTCCGCCAATAGCTGATCCTCGCGAGAAGACGCCTTCCCACTACCTCAACATATATGCTCTTGTCAACCAAAAGTTCATCGAGCGAACCAAGAGACAAGATCTTTACATTTGGAAGGTCTCTCGTGTCAAGGATTGGTTCTTAATCCCTAGAAAAGAAGCCACCGACTGTAACACGAAGAAGAATTCCCTTACTTGGAGACCTCCAAGGCGCAACATCGACCCTTCTCTTCGGCGGAAGACAAATCATACAAGAATCAATTTCGATGATGTTCTCTCGGCGGATTTTCAAGCCTTGCCCCCGGTTAAACGGGGAAGTACTCCTATCCCTTCCTCTACTTCTTCTACTTCCCTTAACCTCTCCACTTTGCATCCCAAGATAGATTCCATTGCTAATGTCTTGTATTCTATGCCTTTGGGGCGGGATTTCTCTCTTGGTTATGATATCCATGCTAGTCAAGTGTATGATTTCCATGTTAGGAGGGGGGAGATTGAACCTTACTTGAACTATCCGTACCTCCCAGTCTAACAAGGACCTATCCCTCATTGGGAACCCTTTGACCCATCCATTGGACCTAGACCTTGTTACCCCTATTGGGAGGGTCCTCATATCCACCCTAGTCCTATTGTTGGCACCACCCCGGCCACTTACGATTATAGGCGGCCCGGTGGGTGCGACTATACTTATGATCCCGCGAACCCTTTGCCTTTCCCGAACCCCGAGACTTTTGGTAGATGGGGCTTATCAGGCGAGCCAATCTTGGGTGATTAGTCTCATTTCTTCGCGGTAAATCGTGCTAGGAGGGACTAAATTTGCCAAAGTTTTTCATTTTTCACTTATGTTAAAATGGCGTCGTTGCCGGGGAACGGTGTCTATATTTGAGTGTTATTGATTGCTTGAGTCTAGGTCTTTGTATATACATTTGTTTTATTTGATTTTGTTTGTTTTGTGTTAAAAAATGGCATATTTTTCATTTCCTTAATATGATGGTGAGTCTTTTAATGTCTACTTCCATAAACTTATAGGGTTTTTGAAATATAATTGTTGTTGTCTTTGGGAGGCTTGTGAGATTTGTTATTTTGGTTTGAATGAGCAAACTAGGAATGAATTTGAAAGCATGTATAATGGTGAATTTAGAGAATTGTCGATTGATGATGCTTGGGATTTTTATGTTTGGTTTGCTAGGGATGTCTATAATACGGGTAATCATGATTCTAATGTTGATGTGCAATGTGTTGATTCTTCCAATATTAACATGAATTCCCATGATTTGTCACATGATCCCATTAGTGAACCTAGAACAAATGATTTCAACTCTATTTCCTCTTTTGTTCATGATGATGAGGTACATACTCAAGTTGATGCTAATGGTGTGTTTCAATTTTCTTCATTATTTACCATGCCTTCTTGTGATGTGCTTCGTTCCCTTAATAATGAATCTCATATGTTTGATTGTGCCCCCACTCCCCAATGTGATGTATATGCTCATGATATTAATGTTAATTTTTCCAATCTTGGTTGTACTTCTTCTTCTCTTATTGAGCCTTAACCTTCTACTCCTTTTGAATCTCTTATTGCTATTTTTGAAACTCAAATTAGGCATATTGAGCTTAGTAATGAGCTTGGGCCTACTAAGGAGTCAATTCTAAATTCTATGAGAAGTCAATTAGAGATGATGAAAAAGAGTGAGGAGAATTTTGAGGAGGAATGAAGGAGAGGTGTAGAGCTAGAAAGCCAATTGTCATCTTTGATGCTTGTTTGTGAAAAATCTAAATCCAATGTGTGTGTTGAGGATGATGATGATAATTTTGAGCAACCAAGAGAGTGTAAAGATCCCATCAGTGAGCATTTGAGTGATGGTGAAGGAGTTGAGAATGGAGAGAGTGTTGATTTTGAAAACCCCAACCCTCCTTCCCATCTTGATGAGTCTCTTGTGCGTGATTGTGATTCTTTTATCCATGAGTATTTGGATTCATTTGAGGTTATGACCAATGTGTTCTTTGAGTGTCAAATGAAAACTCATAGCCTTTTGAGTGAGTTCATTAAGAATGCTTCATGGGAGAGAGATGAGTTTGAAATGAATTTGCATCCATTCATGCATGGTTTTGAGACTTTAGGCTTTGAGGATATTGAGGGAGTTGTTGTTCATAGTTGTCAAGGAGGGGATTATGTAGTTCCTCTTGGAAGTTGAATGTTTGAGGGAGATGGAGATCATGAGTGTTCTTCTTTGGAGGATTCTATGATTGATTTTCATGCTCTTATTGGTTATTTGAGGCATGGTGATGAGGAAGATTTCATTTGTGAGTCCATTGCCCCTTTTCCCTCTTCTCATATCCCTTTTTCAAGGAATTTTAACCATATTCCTTACACTCCTATATCCCTCCCCTTCCTTTGTCAAAGAACCTATTGGGGACACCCTTATCTATGATGATTTATATGTCCCTCATTCGTCTTCTATTGAGGAAAAGGGTGATTATGCCACCTTTGAGGAGAGTTTGCCTTATTTTTCTTCTTCCTCTTCTTCTTTTTCTTCTTTTGTTGAATTTGCTTTTGATTTTTCTTCTTTTTCTTATCTCTCTCCTCATGGGTGTGCACTAAACTTGTTGCACATCTTCTTCCCGTCATTTTCCTACTTGTTATCTTACGAAATGTGTAGTAGTGCATTTGACAAGCTCTTGCGTGCGTTGCAATATTATTTTCTAGAGCGGTCAAGCTTGAACCTTAAGCAAGCCTTTCTCAGGAAGTAACCCGTGTTTTATTGCTTTCATTTTCTTTTCTTTTTAGAATAGATTTTCTCTCATGGAAATGTTTGTGTGCCTTTTGCTAGGTACATGACTTGATATACTTTGGTGCATTGGTTTGGATCAAGAATCAAGGAAGTTTTACTCCTATTTTTGCTAGCATATGGAAAGCAAGATTTAATTCTAGATGAACTTAGATTTGAAAGGTTAAATTGGGTCATTTACGGGTATTTACACCCACCTAAATCTGGTAATATCTTTCCTTACTCTTTCTCTAATAATGGTTGATGACTTGTTGGACATGTGTTGGTTTGTTGGATTGATCTCTTTGTTTTCCCCTCCTATAGATTCTATGATTTATGTTTGAGCATGTTATCTCATTCAAGCTTAGGGGAGGGTATTCTATCATGTTGGTGGAATGTTGATTCATATATGTCATGCACATTTGTATATGCATTTTCATGCTCTTTATTTTGAAAAACTCCAAAAAGATATTTGTTTCTATCTAGGCAAATTTGCAATGTGTTTCGTTTTGTTCTTGCCTTGGACATAATACTTTTGGACTTGTATAGTTGAATGCTTTTCTTCTTAAATGGTAACGGTGTGCACGATTTGAGAGTATCTTTGGCTGACTCTAGGATAAAGTATGCTAAGGTAGTCATTTAGAAATTTTAGGACCTTGAAGCCGGATTCTATTGTTTTTGAAAATTTGCAATTGCTCCCTTTTGGCGAATTTGAAATTAATAGTGAGTTTTTGCTACAACTATGTGAGGTTTCATTCTTTTCTAGCCTTCTACATTTCTTGATTGAGCATCACATGGAACCTTGGTTATTATATACTTTATCTAGAATTTGACTTTCATCTCCCGAGATCGCGACCGAGCCATTAAGGAAGGACAAAGGCATCTTTTCGGGGTGGTAATTTTTCCTTTTCTAGGATAGTTTTCTATTCTTTGTTTTGGGTTTTCATTTGCCTACTTGCTAACCATTTGAGCCATAAACTCTCTTTTCAAGCCATAACTTTAGATTTTGAGCCTTTTGTTTCATTCTTGTTCCCATTATTGGTTTTTGTGAAGCATTTGGTCTTTATTGTTGGAGTTTTGGTGGGTGAGAAAGATTGTTTGGTACTTATAATGAAAGCAAGTTTGTGTTGTACATATTTTGTGAATAAAAAGCAAATGAAAAAGTTAGAAGAGTTGTCCATAGTTAAAAGAGGCGAGGACATGAAATAATGTGAAAAATGAAAAAATGAGAAAAAGCAAAGCAAATTCAAAAGCTTTGGCAAAAATAAAAAAAGTGAAAAATGAAAAAACTCAAAAAAATATTTTGCAGTAAATGTCTTTCACCCTATTTTAAGCATTGAGGACAATGCTTTGTTCATGCTTGGGGGAAGCGTTCCTACGCTTTTTGTGTATATGTTTGTGATTTTTGCTTTGAATAAGCTTGGGGTTGTTGGTGTTTTTGTTTGGTGATTACTTGGTTTTGGTGTTGAGATTTGGCCAATCTTTGCTTCATAATTTAGGTATACAACCAAATTTAAAATTTTATCCTACCTTCACCCTCTTCGCCCTTACATTACAACCCTTTCCAAGACCTTTTGACCTTTGTGGTTGAGTCACAAGTCAATAGAGGGAGATGTAGGTCAAGCTTATAGAGCGGTGTGCAATAGTCGAGATGTCGAGTAGCCTTAAATCTCTTTCTTTTTCCAGTTCCTTCGAGGAACCATTGAGATGCTCATTAAAGGTAGATTTGAAGCTAATTGGGAGAATGTGCTAAAAATGTTTTGAGATGAAAGTGAATTGCGCTTCATTATTCTCTATGCTTAGCATATCCTATTTTTCAATCAACCTTAGATATCTTGAAACGTACACTCCCTTACTTGTTTAGAAAGAATTGCATCCATTTGTGCTTGTTCATTTGCAAATGTCGTTTTAAGAACATATGTTTTCTTTAATTTTATTATGATTTCCTTTTTATGCTTTGCCTTATTTGTTTGGTTTATGAGAGTTATGGGTTAATCTCTTAGGAAACCTTTACGAGAGCATTACTCGTCCGCTAGAGCGATCTAGGGGTTTAAATGGCTTGTCTTTAGTTGCTAAAATTGACCGTGATTCCTACGAAAGTGAGTTAGTGTATATTCCTTCCTCTCTAGTTTTCTTGTTTCTTTGTTTGCTTGAATAATGTCATCATTTTCCCTTGGGATGGATTTTGTTTTACTCAAGGACGAGCAAAAGTTTAGCTTGGGGGAATGATGAGCGTCATTTATGGCGCTCAAAAGAATAACATTTAGGTTTATTTTCTATATTTTCTTTCATTATTTTCATATAATTTTCTTAGTTTTATTTGGTTTTCTGTCTTTATAACTCATTTTGGTTTTTCGTTTACTTTTATGAGTTTTTCATGATTTTTGTTCTTATTTATCTATTTTAGTTTAGTTTCAATTCATTTTGCTTTCTCCCTTATTTATACTTGAATTTTTGTAGGTGAAGTTTCAAAGTTTTATTTGCTGCGCTCTCATTTTTGTAGGTGAAGTTTCAAAGTTTTATTTGCTGCGCTCTCAGGGTTGCACTCTCATTGATTCTAGGTCATGAACACGCAAATATGTGAAGATTAAGGGTTGCCCTCCACGCGGGCATAATCACGAGAGCGTCGTCGATAAGGATGCACGAGAGCGCTAGGAGAAAGACTTCACACAAGGGACTACGAGCAAGCAAGAGGAGTCGCGCACGCCGCAAGGATGCAGCAGGGGTGCGTGCGCGCAGACCCCTCTGTGCGCGCGTATGTGCTCGTTTTGTGTACGCAGACCCCTCTCTCTCATATTTTAGCTTAGGTTGAGAGCTTCTCTCTCTAAATCTAGGGTTAGTTTAAGAGTAGTTTTAGAGAGAGAAAGTGAGAGATTTCAATGGTTATTTGAGATATCGAAGATTCAAGATGACAATTGTATTGAAGATCTCCATTATCAATCAATGAGGATTTCTCACTTTCTCTCCTCTTTACTGCTTTGTTTAATTTCATGTTTGTTTGGTTTAATTTTGATGTTTGATTCTTGATTAGTGTATTTGTTCTTGATATTTTGTTGATTCTTGATTTCTTTAGTTGATTGTTTATAGTGATGATTCTTGAGTAGTTTTTGGCTAGGAATTGGGTGAAACTTGTATGATTGATTTATTGTAATTAATTTGGGAATTGTGTTGATTGATTGTTGAGATTATAGTGATTAATGAAGGTTTGCATGTGTGTAATTCGATTTGGCCTTGAGAATTATGCTAGATTGCATTGTAATTGCTAATGACACGACCAATTGATTTAGGAATTGCAATTATCGATTGGTTTGGATTGTGATTTTCCTTGTTAGTCATTCATAGTGAACCCTAGCTTGACTTATAGGAGATAGCTCTTTGATTCCAATTGACAGCTCTTATCATTAGTCTTCACAACCTTGGATTGGCATGATCTTCCCAAGTTGTTGCAATTGTCATGATTACTTGTTGATCCCCGTTCCTAGTGTTTTATTTGTTAGGTTGTTTGTTTGTTAGTTGTTAGTGTTCCTTCTTCACCTTTGACTTTGACCTAGTTTAGGCGCATAATTGAGAGTGCTTGAACATTACCGTTCCTTCGGGTTCGACCCTTGACTTACCTCTATACTCGTAATTAGGTTTGTTAAGTGTTTATCAATTTGTTTGGCTCTAGGGAAGATTAGATAATGACCTACATTTTCCCTACATCAGAATCCAGCAGAGAATTATTCCCCTTCCACTAGTCATCAGTCAGGAAGTTCTTCTCCCACTCAGGTAATCAAGTAGAGACAGATGGAGGGTAGGAAGAAGGAGAGATGATGGATGAGAGTAACCATACTCTTTATAGTTCCATTATGGAGATTTCAAATCCAAATCCACCTCCAACTCCAATTATAATTGACATTTCATCTAACGATGAGGAAGATGAAGAGTTTGTCCAAGTAGAGCAAGATCCAGAGACACCTGAACCAATGGAGGAAGAAGATGACCCTGAATTTGATCCTGGAAGCTACAAAAAATCCACGGACAAGAAGGACAATGTTCGGAGGGACTAGATTTTTGTAGTTTTATTTCTTTTTTTTTTTTAAGTTTCTTAGTTTCGTTCTGCATTTTGCTTATTTCAGTTTCAATAAAGTAATAAGTGGGCATGTCCACAGTGAGTCAGTAAACCTTTGAGTTGCATAGGTTATTCGAACTCATCGTATTTCAGTTTTCCATTCATTTTCTTACTCAGCAATAAAATTTCATTTATTTCATTATCAGTTATTGTTGACAATTAATTCATTTCGCTCCCAAATCATTCATTTTGTATCACTACTCCAATAAGCCATTTCGTATTAAAAAATATTCCAAGTATTTATTTCTAAACTATGGGAATCCATGGGAATTATTTTATTTATTATTGTGATGCTTTATTAAATGTGTGGTTAGTTAACAATCAATATTTCGTTGACAAAGCTGCAAATTTTGGGAATTTTTAATTTTGTAATTCTAATTTGTTAGCTTAAAATTTAATGTGTTCGTGTCAAAGGTTTAAGTTAGTTGGATGGGTCTCTAACTTAAGAGCTAACCATAACCGTAATTAATAAAGACCCCTTGTTTTAATTCAGGCGAAAGAAGATGGAAGAAGGAAGTGGAAACAATAATGAGGGAAATGAGCTGAGTGAAGTTGTAAGACAGTTGACAGCAGTTGCCCGACAATTGGCAAGGAACTCAACCAATAATGTGGATACTCGGGGAGAGCTATTTAAGAAAGTGGCGTAGAGCAAGCCACCAACTTATCATGGAGAGCCTGAACCAAATGTACTAGAAAACTGGTTAAGGGAGTTTGGAAACTCTTTGGGGCAGTAGGGTGTCCAGAGAATTCAAAAGTAGTTTGTGCTACCTATTACCTTAGGGGTGAAACTAACCTTTGGTGGCAACAAAATGAGGCTACAATTAAGGCATTACCTGGATTTAATTGGATGATGCTTCAGGAGAAGATTACGGACAAGTTATACCCTAGCTTCGTACAGAAACAAAAGGCTGAGGAATTTTCTAATCTTGCGATAGGAGATATGTCGATCACTGAATACTACACCAAGTTTATTGAACTGTCGAGGTTTGCCATAAAGTCTGTATCTATAGAAAAGTATAAGGTTAAGAATTTTGAAAGTGGACTGACTACTGATTTACAGCTAAAGCTGTGTGGACAAGTGTTTGAAACCTTGGATGAAATGTAAGGGATAGATGCACGCCTATATGCCTTAGAATTAAAGAAAAAGAAAGAGATAGCTGAGGTGGAAGGAAAGGAGAAGAGAAAAGTGGTGGGACAAAACTCTAGAAACCCACAAGGTAACCAGAATAACTTCAAGAAGCAAAAGTACCACCATAATAACAACAAATTCCACAACAACAATAATTTCCACAACAACGAAGGTGGTTGGAACTTTAATGGTGGAGCTAAGAACTCTACCTAGGGATATAACAGAGGATCAAGGAATTTCTACTACAAGAGGTGTAGGAACGATCATCTTGGTAAGGATTGCAATGGGAATTTGGTTACCTGTCATGCTTGCAACAAGTTAGGACATAGGGAGTATGACTTTTTCTCCAAGGATCCCAATAAAAAATAGCATGGCAATAATCAAGGAGGGGCTTAGAGAAACTTTCAGGGAAACAACAACTATTCTGGGAACAAGGGGGCACAGCAAAATGCAACGAAAACCAAAAATAGTAATGGAAATAATCAAGGGAAAGGTGGAGCTGTAGGAAAGTTGAATGTAATGTGTATGCATGAGGCTAATTCCAAGAAAGATGTCATCACTGGTACCTTTTCTATAAACTCTATTCCTGTTAAAGCTTTGTTTTTTTCTAGTGCAACTTTTTCTTTCATTTCAGAGGCCATTGTTTCAAAACTATCAAACTATTTGAAAACCGTAAGGTAGATTTGCCCATAGTTATTACTACGGCTGGGGTAGTAAAGTGTAACAAGACCTTTAAGGATGTACCTTTAGAAAACGAAGGAAAAGTGTTTTCGCCAAATCTCATCGAGTTTGTGTTGAGTGACTTTGATGTCATTTTGGGAATGGATTGGTTGAGCAAATACAGCGCAGAGGTTAGTTGTCAATCACATAAAGTGAAAATGACTATAGTTGATAATGAGTTAGTGACATATGAGATGTATGGTGAAACCAAGTGCCCAAGGATCATATCTGTGTTAAAGTTGGAAAAATATATTAAGAAGGGGCATCCGGTGTATTTTTTTAGTGTGAGAAACATGGAACATGAGAAGACAGCTGAACCTGAGGATATAGAAGTAGTGAATGAATTTCTGGATGTGCTTTTAGAAGAGATTCCTAGAATGCCACCCAAAAGGGCAATTGATTTCACAATAGAGCTAGTTCCAAGAGCAACACCAATTTCCAAGGCACCATATCGAATGTCACCTGCAGAGAGGAGTGAGTTAAAGGACCAATTGCAGGATTGTTAGAAAAGGGATACATTAGACCAAGTGTGTCACCTTGGGGAGCGCCAATGTTATTTGTGAAGAATACAGATTGAAGTATGAGGTTATGTACTGACTATCACTACTACAAAAAAGAGTACTTTCTCGACGCTAAGCCTTCAACGCTAGACAAGTAGCGTTAGCTCTTAAATGTACTATACATGTTTTACAGACGCTTTTTGATAAGTGTCATTTATGACACATTTTAGGGCATTTTTCTCTTTTGTTTCAGGTTTGTTTTTGTCTTTCTTGTTATTTCTCGTCCTTTTTGTCTCGTTTTAGTTAATAATGTTTTAGTTTATGTTTTTAGGCCTTAACTTGCAGTTTTATGCATTTTTCTCGGCTTCTAGCTTGTTTTGCGTGCTTTTGTTTGTGATCTTTCTCTCGTGTTCCATTTTGTCTAGGTAATTGGCATTTTCCTTGATATTTATGACCCGATAGAAGGCCGGAGTCTTCATTAGAAAAAGCGTTGAAGCAAAGAAAGCTATGAAGCAACTCAAGCGAGCACGAGCATTACCAAGCACTACAAAAAAACAAGGCACATTTTGACACTTTTTTGTACATATATTGACCTTAAAAAGCGTCATAATTTTCTATTTTAACGCTTTAAAAAGCGTCAAAATTTTTGAAGCCAAAATATTTTGACGCTTTTTTGTGTCAATTTGAAAGTATAATATGTCGCTTTTGTGTGTCATTGCTAAATTATTATGACACTTTTTTGTGTCCTTACTAAAAAATTATGACACTTTTTTGAGTCATAACTATCAAATTATGACACTTTTGTGTGTCAAATTGGGGCTGAATTTCCCACCATTATTAATACCCAAAAAATTGTGACGCTTTTGTTAGTCATTATTAAAAAAATTGTGACACTTTTTTGTGTCATAATGATGATATATTATTTCACCAATTCAAATACCACCAATAACTTTGATTCATAAAAGCGTCACTATGTCACCCCCCCCCCCTTTTTTGGACGAAAATTGATAAAATTATGTTAATGAAGTACTTACATAAAACTTTGAACAAACAAAATAATAATAATATATAAAATCATAATTGATGAAAATGTATTTACATAAAAAAGTAAATTATATATAGAAAAAACACACACACACATATATATATAAATCCGTTAACATAATAACGTTATACATCCAATTCAACTAAACAAGTTTAGTATTTGAATACAAAGATATATAGATATTTTCCCGAAAAAGATGTTCAAACTAATTACACACAACGCTATCAAAGCTACAAATTAAATACCCACACATATATAATAAGTGCTTGAAGCCAAATCACGCTCTTCATTTACTTTTTACCATTGCTGCCTACATCATCAACAACCTGCGAAGAAAATTTCATATGTGAACAATTATTGTAGTATGGTAGTAGTATTGCAAATTTAGAGAAGTTAAACAGAAAATATTAACCATGGAGGAACGTAAACCAAGCACATAATTGTCCAGTGATACGCCTAGCTAACAAGAATTTTTGTACTAAATAGTCACTTTCTTCCACAACACAAGTAATTAACCCATTGCTAGCAATATGAGAAAACGACAAATCAGAAAAAGAACTAGCAATAGATAAAATATCATCCAACAGCAAACTAAAGGGATCAAACCCCTGCATTCGCTGCTTGACCACGCACAACAAGCTGGGCATCGCTTTCAATAATCACTCTGCTGTACCCCAACCTGCACGCCAACAGCAGCCCATATCTGCAGTTCCACACATTAGATGATATATTATATAATATAAAGAATTATGTTCGAGTGAAAAAAAATAGGGGGGGGGGACTCAGAAGACACTTCAATTCAAAACAATGATTACAAAAACAAATACAGTAATTCAATACTCAAATGCAAAGTTGACATGGGAGATAACATAGAAAAATACAAATCAGTAGTGGAATCAAATTGGGAGAGTTTGAAGTTGTTAGAAAAATACTCATTGAACAAATTTACTAGGCATTTGATAAATTTGAAAAACATGAGATGCTGGTTTTGGTGGCTTTTGTGTGGGCTGCGTGGGTTTTTCGCAATTCAGTGGTGTTTGGTGAGACTTGGAGAAGTGAATTAGTAGGAGTTATGGGTTTTGTGAAACTTGTTCTCGATTTTAAAAAATATAATTCGAGAGTTTGCTCTGGCTTCCTGCTAGTGATAACTGATACGGAATATGTTGTGCTAGGACTAGGATTGTTGCTCTGAAAAATGAATAATACCATCCTACATTCCTACGCAATGTAATAAAGGAACTCTACCACCGGTCCACCACCACCACCACCTTCTAATGAGTATAATTACCAAAATGTAAGGTTCACTGGTTCACTGGTAATCAGTACTTCAGTTTTAATATGTCAGAATTTCAAAATTGGGTGTCAGAGGATAGTATGAGTAGAAACACAGAATTTGACTTCACAAAAGAACGTCTAGAAAATGAGGGTTCCTCGAAGAATCAACAGATTTTCGAAAAATCAAAATGGAGCTTATGAATCTTATGAAGGAAAGGAAGATATTAACATTAGCTTATGACGCTGCAATGTTGGAGGAGAATGGCATGGGGTTAGGGGCGATTTTTAGGGATGCTGCAGGTTGTGCTAATATAGTGGTGGTGCGTAGGGAAGTCTGCAGAAGTTCAATTGAGGTGGCTGAAGTTCTCACTGCTAGATTGGGGTTACAGGTTGCCTTGAGTCTTGGTTATCAAAAGGTGGAACTAGAATGAAAATGCTACTAATTTATCAAGTGCAATTAATTTGAAGTATTTTGTGAGGTCTGTTTTTGATCTACTGGTGGAAGATATATGTAACTTGGGGGACAATATTGATTGTTTTTCTTGCCATCATGTGAAAAGGAAGGGTAACTACAGCAGCACACTTATGATAGACTTACTCCTTCAAATGAGGTGGAGCAATTGTTTGTAAATTCCTTTCCGCAAAGGGTCCTGTCCATGGCGGAGCCTGATGTAATCTGATTTGTGGTTAATATTATGCTCCCATTCCCATCTTTCAAAAAAAATTTGTAGGGAAAACAAATACTTATCATGCCAGAAATTTTAATAAAACAAAGAGATAGAAGACATCACAAGGTCCATCCTCAACTACATCTTGCAAAAGCAGCTTATCCCCAAATACGAAATATGTTTCATGCTACAAACTACAAGCAATGATACAAAAGCATAGAACAACAATAATCCAGTTTATTCAGTAATCCATGACAATGAAAGGCAAACAAAAAGACACCTTCCTTGTGATCATTACTCGAAACTATGATCAGTTAAATTTGGAGTTTACAGGAACAAATTTAAGTAGTTAAGTAGAATATAAATGAGTAAGAATCTGCCATATCTTAACTCTTTAAGATCGACTATACGAACAACATGATTCGATTCTTAATAGTTAATTGAATCTTTCCTCAGATATTGTTTAGCGTAATGACTTTTATACTCAAAGAAATAATCACAGAAATGGTAATTAAGCATTCCGTGATTTTTTTAAAAAAAAAAAAACCGAATCTTGTCTTTATTTTCACTTATCAGGACTCTATGGGGGTAAGACCCATGGTTTGGGTAGGATATATATGTTGTTCTTCTCTTAATTCCTGCAGCCAATGGAGACTACATTTGATGGCATAATTTCTAAGACATATTACCAGCATGCTCAAAACTCTGAATTCAAGCAGTCACTAACTGCTACATACATCTCTGTTCTCAGAAATTGATCACCTTTAAGAAAACTATTAAATATATCTAATTACATCAGAAAAGAATATGACATATATTTTGTAATCAGTGTCACCAAAGTCAGCATACATCTCTATTTTTATAGTTATCCCATTTAGCCGAAGAAGGTAACAGACCATCGCCTATTATGAATCATCAAATAATTATTCATTAACTATGGATTTAGTTAAAGCTTAAGCTCAAAACTCACAGCCAACTATAGACATTCAAAGATACAAAACAGAAATTTTCATCCAGAACGATATTATATTTAGGTAGTGCGTTTGTACATTACCTCAAATTCTTGAAGCCGTTTCTCCTCCTGTTTAGCTTCTGATTTTCCACTTCTTTGCACTTCAAATACCACAGCTTCTCCTCAGATGACCTGTGCATAATTATGGTCAAAAATCTGCTGGCTAATTGTAGTTGTGCATTTTGTTTCAATTTAAAAAAGAATCTAAAGTTTGAAAGCAATGTATATGTAAACATTTAATTAAACAACTGATTGAATATGTATACATCTGAAAATTATCAAAAAGTTACAATTTTTAATAAAAATATGCATAATTTGAGACTTTGAGTAACAATTGCTAATGGGTATCCAATTCTTTACCAATAAAAAAGTTAGAATATAATTAACCAATTCAATAACTTAATTAATTCGTTAATTCAACCCATTCTTCAACTATAATCGGAGATTATAGTAATAATCATGCATGCAGCTATCAACATACAAAATAATTAAAGAAAAAAATTGGAAAAAAAAAAACTTACGAGATCTTTGGGCTGAATCTTGATAAATTTTCTCCAACAAACAATAGAAACGATGAATCAAAACTCACAATACAAATTAACCCCAAAACTAAATTAAGAGAACTTTTTTGGCAAATTATGAAGAGTATTAAAGCAATATGCAATTCACATCATACTATACGCTTCAAATATATTGAAAAAAAAATTGAAGAGGTAAAGTAAGAAGTGGGCTGAGATGATTATATGCTAATTGAAATCAAGAAATTAGGGATTTTTTTGTGAAGATTCAAAGTTTTTAGGAAACAAATCTGAGAGGCGAATAAGGTGTTATTGGCAACTGCTTAACAAAACCGTTCTGGGAGCTGATAGTGCAGTGAGGACGAACATGGGGTACAGTTTCCCGGGATATTAGATTAAAAATTTTGGTGAAATTTTAATTTCAGCGGGTTAGTTGTGTAAATGTGTAATTGATAGTTGGGTGACACGTTTCATTGCATTCAATATTATGACCCTTTTGAGGGACACAATATATTTTGGCTCTAAAATTAGTCAAAATGTATAAATTACATAATAGTGGACGGAGGAAAATTATGACCCATTACAAAAGTGTCAAGGCAAAAGCGTCAAAATTTACTCTATTTTCTTGTAGTGAAGGAGCAGCCAAGGACCGAGACCATGGCAGCAAGCAGCCACCGCGGGCGCGGCCAGGCCATCGCGAGTGCGGCTCCATGCCTCCCACCCCCTTCTACTTTTAAGTAGATGGCTAGGAGATGCCAGCCTGCAGGCGCGACTCTCTAGCCACCGCGAGCGCGGCCCTTGCCCCGCGGGCGCGGCTTTCTGGGTTTTTTCGCGATTTTGTTTCGTTTTTGCTCGGTTTTTCGGAATGTATATATATTGTACGACCCTAAGAGAAGTGATTATGGAATTTCTTGTTTTATTCTTACTTTCTCTTTCATCTAATTAGGATTAGGGTTAGAGTTGAGTAATCTAAAGAGAGATAGTAGTGTAGATTAGGATCTTCTCCGTTGTTGCACTTTGATCTTCTTCAAATATGACATTAGTAATCTCTTCTTCCCTATATCTTTACTTTAGTTTATTGCTTTCATTTTGTTTACTTATTGTTTTGTTATTTAATTACTTGGTTAATTGTTCTTGCTTGCTTAATTTTCATGTTCAACCTTATTAATTATGCTTTCTTATATTGTTTAGTTTTCATGGTTAGTTTCTTTTCCCTAGGCTAAGTTTTTAGCTAGGGGAAGGGGGTGAAAAACATGTATTAATATTGATGATTGATGATGATTTGATTGAACTCATGCCATAAATTGATGAAAGATATGATTTTTGATAGCTTGAGATTGTTAATAGCCCATTATTTGATGTTCCCTAATCTAAATGCATGAGAATGATTTAGATTAGATTAAGATCACCTTTACTTTAATGATTGCATGAAAATGAATTATATAAATAGTGTTTTATGTATTGTGCACTCTTAATCTCTTTCCATGGTTAGTGACTAATTGGATGCATGAAAGTGATCTCAATTAGGACAAGACTTAATTCATTGATTTGCTTAAGCAATTGCATGAAAGTGATTTGTTTTAGTAGAACTTAGCATTCTATGGCATTTTCTTCATGATAATCATCATTTTCCATTTTTGTTTAATCATGTTTGACACCCCCGTACCCTTAGCGTTGTTTA
Organism: Chenopodium album; assembly: GCF_948465745.1. NCBI lineage: Eukaryota > Viridiplantae > Streptophyta > Magnoliopsida > Caryophyllales > Amaranthaceae > Chenopodium > Chenopodium album. The sequence continues at coordinate 20,679,373 of NC_137847.1, forward strand.
TCTTTGGTTTAATCCTTTTTATCTTCCTTTCTTTATTGCTTTAGTTAACTTAATCAAAGAAAACCAACAAAAATATTCTCCCATTTACTCTTGCATTAGTGTATTTGATGTTTAACTTGCATGCTTCCTCGTGGTTCGACCCTATACTTGCCACTAACTAGTTTAGTGAATGGTTTAGGTTTATAAATAATTAATTTGATTAGGATAGTTGTCCTAACGACCTATTAACCTGTGATCAAATTTGTGCGTCGTTGCCGGGGAAGCGGCTTGTTTAGCATTTATTTTTTCTATTGTTAGAGTCATTTTATTTGCTTTTCTTTTTGTTTTGGTTGTTTAATCCTACTTGTCATTGCTAATCGTGTGCTTAGCTTTTTTGTGTTCAAAGAAAGATATGGCAAGGCAAGAGGATGACCTTCTTTTTAGCCAATTTGGAAATAAAGAAATCTTTGAGCTCACGAGTGGTATACTTCTCCCCACCACCGAGTCTAATTTCATAATCCATCCACAATATGCTAGGATGGTACAAATTGAGCAATTTTCTGGAGGTGCAAGTGAAGACCCCATTGAGAATTTGGTCCGATTCCTTGAGTTGTGTGCAATGATGCAAACCAATGAAGTGAGCCAAGATTACATTCGTATGCATCTCTTCCGGCAATCTCTCACCGGAAGAGCAAGAAAATGGCTCAAGCTTTTGAAGCCCAACTCACTCACAACATGGAAGGAAGTTGCGAAGGCCTTTCTCAAGAGATTCATTTCCGATGAGCAAACCGCAAAAATAAGGAGGAAGATAGCTTCCTTTGAGCAAGATCCGGATGAAACTCTTGGGGAAGCTTGGGAAAGGTTTAAGGATTTGATTAGAGCATGTCCTCATCATGAATTCAACCATAATTTGCTTATGAGATTCTTTTATGATGGCTTGGAGCCAATGTCAAGGACTAATCTAGATGCGGGTGCTAGTGGCTAATTGATTAAGATACCTCAAAGCCAAGTTGAAGCAACAATTGAAGAAGTGGCAACTAGCTATTCCCGGGGAAGTCAAAGAAGGTCCCAAGGAAAGCAAGGAGATCTTTACGAGTTGGAGAAAGTCGGTCAACTTAAGCACATAGTTGAGCTCTTGAATGAAGGTCTTTCCAAGTTGAACTCAAGTGTTGGTTTGGGTTCAAAACCCTCACAAATCATTGATTTCTCATGTGCTCATTGTGGTGGGACGGATCATGATACATCCAATTGTAGAGAGTTCAATCCCAAGCATAGTGAGGTTTTGACTTTGAGAGAAGAAGAGCTTGTAACCCAAGCTCAATCCAAACAACTTAAACAACCTCCAAGGCAAGAAAACTCCTACCCCCAAGAAGGAACTCTCTTCAATCCACCAACCCTAAATTTTCCCTACCCTTCCAACAAAATAGGGATTTCTCAAGATCAACATCATGACCTATATCCTCAAGCATATGAAGAACAATCCCCACCCGATCACACACAAACCCAAATTCTTCAACAACCTCTCCATGAGATCAAATCTCACAATGAAGTTGTTGATTCCCAACTAGCCGAAATTTCTTCTCTCCACTCAACCACAAAACTCCCCTTACAATCATCTACTAATCCTTCACACACTTACCAACCCGAATCTTGCAAGGAGGATGAGAGCAAGAAGGACAAGGTTGTAGAGGATGTGGTTGAGAAGAAGGTTCAAAAAAAAAATGAGGAGCCATTTGATTTTAGTGAACCAAACGAGTTTGAAGGCCCGGTTCCCTCTCCTTATAGGATAGTTGAGAATTTTTTTTAATATCCCTATGGCGGTGAGTGTATGTAGAGTCGATGTGGTCGATGGTGTGATAGCTAATGAGAGCTTACCTTCATGTGATGATAAGGAGACCATGAGGTATGATGACTTCCTTGAAGTTCCCACTTGGTTTGAAGGCTCTTTTGAGGAAGGTGAGGTTGCCCTTCCTAATATTGAGGATTCCAAGCTTAATCCCCCTTGTAGAAGGAAAAGAAAGAAGAAATAAAAGAGAAGAAGAAACAACAAGAAGAAGAAAAGAGAAAAAATGAGCCACCATTGGCTCTTGATTCATCCCCTCCTTTTCCTTGTGGTGATGTGAGACCTCAAGGAGTGATTTTGCTCAAGCTTGGGTCATCTATGATTCCATCCTCAATTTGATGAAGGTGATGTTCTTTAATCTACCTTGAATGAGGTGAAGGGTCAAGCTAGAGACCATAAACAAGCGCTTCCCAGGAGGCAACTCGGAGGATTTCTAACCCTTTTTTTCTACCCCTCCTTTCTTTTTCTTTTTGTTTTCTTTCTTTGTTCTCTTTAAATGTTTTCTTTTGTGTCTTTTCTTGCCCTGTAGGTTGCTTTTTGGAAGCTTGGAGCGGAGTAACTTTTGGTGATTTCAATTTTATGCTACTTTATTCTTTTAAGCCAACCTCCCAATGAGACCTTTTTTGTTTTTACCCTTTTACTTTTTCTTTGAGTGCTTAGTATAGGATTAGTTTCAGAAGAAGTTGAATGGTTCGAGGTTGTTTTCATTGGTTCTATGGAACCTGGGATCGTTGATGTTGTTATCGAACGATCATTTGTTTGACAATTGGGATTTATTTGGATTATATGCCTCATTTGTGAACCTTCTGATTTCTTCTTCCTTCTTTAGCTTTGTATTCCTTTTTTTCTGTGTAACATACATGACCATGACAAGTTTATATGCATATTTTTGGAATTTGCTTTTATTTTGGGACTTGTATCCTTGGATGTTTTTCTTCCTAACTAGTAAATGTGTGCACGGTTTGAGAGTGTCATTGGTTGACTCTAGGATACTATATGCTAAGGTAGCCGGTTTAAGACCTTTTAGGGGTCCATGAAGCCTTAGTTCACGGGAATGTGGTAAGATGGAGTTGCTCTCTATAGTGGATTTGAAACCCTTGGTTGGTATTTGCTTTGCTATATATCCCTTGTGAGCTTCATTTGTTCTAGCCTTCATCACCTTGTTGAGCAGCAATTTAGGATCCTTAGCTATGCATGTCTTAATCCTTGTTTTGAACTCTAGCTCCCAAGATCGTGACCAAGCCACTCTATGGGAGGAAAAGGGCACCTATTCTCATTTTTCTTTCTCTTCTTTTTGTTTTTATTTTGCATTTGCTCCTCTTGCTAACCCTTTGAGCCTATTCCCTTTTTTGATTATGAGCCACATTACAAGCCTAATGACCTTTCGTTTCCCTAACCATTTAGTTTTGTGAAGCATTCTGGGTTGAGAGTTTGTTTTGTGTTGTCATGGTTTGAATGAAAATGAGAAAGCAATATGCTCTTATAGGCCAAGCAAGAAAGTAAATTGTATGTATTGTGTGTAATAAAGCAAATGCATTCAAGAAAAAGTCGTCCATAGTTAAAAAAAGGCAAGGACATCAACTAAGAGTTAAAAAAATACATAAAAACTTGGAAAAGAATAAAAAAACATAAAAATATTTTAGTTGGTTTTGTTTTTCTTCCCTATTTCAAGAATTGAGGACAATGCTTCGTTCAAGCTTGGGGGAATTGAGCGTTACTTCATTTTTGTATATATTTTGTGTTGGTGTTGAGTAAGCTTGGGGGAGATGGCATTATTATTTTTGTTTGAGGTTTTGTGACTTCTTGAGTTTGTTTTTGAGAGAGGGCCCTTCTTTTGCTTCACTTTGGAAATATTACCAAATTTTTCAAATTTTTACCTCGCCTTGACCCCTAGCCTTACATTTCAACCAATAAAAGACCCTTAGACCCTTGAGGGTTAGTCAACATCAGTGGAGGGAGATAGTTGTCAAGCCTTTGGAGAGAGTGTGCATGGCCAAGATGTCGGGATTACCTTCTCAAAGTTTTTCATTTCTTTATCTTTTTTCGGTTCCTTCGAGGAATCATGAGAAGCTAGCTTAAGGGTTGATTAAAAGCTAGTGGAGAGAACGCGGCCCGATTGGTTGGGGCTAGGGTGGATTGAGTCCTCATTAGTTCTCTATGCTTAGCATATGTTATGTTTCAATCAACCATTGACATCTTGGAACGTGCATACATTTGTCTATTTAGAAAGGTTTTCATTCATTGGTGCTTATTTCTATCTCTTGTCCAAATATGATGAACTTGTGTTTTTTCTTTTTCTTTTCTTTTTATTGCCTTGCCTTGGTTTTTTCAAGAGTTGTGGGTTAAGCTCTTAGGAAACCTTCGCGAGAGCACACTCGTCCTCTAGGGCGACCTAGGGGTTTAAATGGCTTGTCTTTTGTTGCTAAAATTGACCGTGATTCCTAAAAAAATGAGTCAGTGTATATTCTTATCCTCTTTAGTGTGTTAGTCTTTCTTGAATAAATATTTCTCCCTTTCTCTTTTGTCTTTGTCTTGCTCGAGGACGAGCAAGAGCTAAGCTTGGGGGAATTTGATAAGTGTCATTTATGACACATTTTAGGGCGTTTTTCTCCTTTTGTTTAAGGTTTATTTTGGTCTTTCTTGTTATTTCTTGTCCTTTTTGTCTCGTTTTAGTTAATAATGTTTTAGTTTATGTTTTTAGGCCTTAATTTGCAATTTTATACATTTTGCTCGGTTTCTAGCTTGTTTTGCGTGCTTTTGTTTCTGATCTTTCACTCTTTTTCTCGTGTTCTATTTTGTCTAGGTAATTGGCATTTTCCTTGATATTTATGACCCGAGAAAAGGCCGGAGTCTTCATTAGAAAAAGCGTTGAAGCAAAGAAAGCAATGAAGCAACTTAAGCGAGCACGAGCATCACCAAGGAGCAGCCAAGGACCGAGCCCACGGCAACAAGAAACCACCGCGGGCGCGGCTCCCTGCCTCCCAGCCTCTTCTACTTTTCAGTAGATGGCTGGGAGATGCCAGACTATGGGCGCGACTCTCCGGCCACTGCGAGCGCGGCCCTTTCCCTACGGGCGTTGCTTTCTGGGTTTCTCGCGGTTTTGTTTCGTTTTTGCTCGGTTTTTCGGGATGTATATATATTGTACGACCTTCTTAAGAGAGGGGATTACGGAATTTCTTGTTTTAGTCTTACTTTCTCTTTCATCTAATTAGGGATTAGGGTTAGATTAGAGTAATCTAGAGAGAGATAGTAGTGTAGATTAGGATTTTCTGCATTGTTGCACTTTGATCTTCTTCAAGCTTTGTCAATTCAAATCTTCCATTAGTAATCTCTTCTTTCCTATCTCTTTACTTTAGTTTATTGAATTCATTTTTTTTACTGATTATTTTGTTATTGAATTACTTGGTTAATTGTTCTTGCTTGTTTGGTTTTCATGTTCAAACTTGTTAATTATGCTTTCTTACATTGTTTAATTTACAAGGTTAGTTTCTCTTCCCTAGGCTAAGTTTTTAGCTAGGGGAAGGGGGTGGAAAACATGTGTTAATATTGATAATTGATGATGATTTGATTGAACCCATGCCATAATAAATTGATGAAAGATATGATTTTTCATAGCTTAAGATTGTTATTAGCCCGTTATTTGATCTTCCCTAATCTAAATGCATGAGAATGATTTGGATTAGATTTAGATCACCTTTACTTAAATGATTGCATGAAAATGAATTATATAAATAGTGTTTTATGTATTGTGCACTCTTAATCTCTTTCCATGGTTAGTGACTAATTGGATGCATGAAAGTGATCTCAATTAGGACAAGACCTAATTCATTGATTTGCTTAAGCAATTGCATGAAAGTGAGTTGTTTGAAAAGAACTTAGTATTCTATGGCATGTTCTTCATGATTATTATCATTGTCCATCTTTATTTGATCATGTTTGACACCCCCGTACCCCTAGCGTTGTTTATCTTTCGTTTAATCCGTTTTTACTTCCTTTCTTTATTGCTTTAGTTAACTTAATCAAAGAAAACCAACAAAAATATTCTCCCATTTACTCTTGCATTAGTGGATTTGATGTTTAACTTGTGTGCTTCCTCGTGGTTCAACCCTATACTTGCCGCTAACTAGTTTAGTGAAATGTTTAGGTTTATAAATAATTAATTTGATTAGGGTAGTAGTCCCAACGACCTATTAACCTGTGATCACTTTTTAGCGTCGAAATCAGTTTTCGGCAGAATAAAGCGTCGAGAAACTCTAGCACGTGACCAACACGTGAATTCATCACCCACGATTTCAAAATTTAGGAAAAAAGAAAAATCAAACCAACCCCTTACTACTCAGTTTGCAACCATATCTATTCTTCTCATCTTCATTCGTAATTCTACAAAGAGGCCCATGGAACCATGAATTTCAAACTCAAATCTTCGCTCCTCTTTGAATCAAATACAAATTCAGATCTTCGCTCCTCTTTGAATCAAATACAAATTTTTTCAAGTGTGCTACATCAGTTTCAAAGTTAGATCTTCGTCCGTCGTCCCTCTCTAATTCTATTTCGAAATGAGGTAAATCAATATAAGTTTAGATCTTTGTCTCTCTAAATCATTTCAAATTAAGGTACATCAATTATATATTCAAATCTGTCTAATTTTAATCAATTTGTTCCTCATCTCTGTGCCGACAACATTAAGGCGTACCTTTTGTTTTTGTTTTTTTTTTTCCTTTTTTCTTCAAAATTGGGTTTGTGGATTGTTTTTAAAGCTTTTTTTTCAATAATGTTATCAAAGTATTTTTCAATAATGTTATCAAAGTATGGTCAGATGATGGGTTTAATTGATTGAACAATAAAAATTTCAAGTTTCTGGGTATATTTACTTTAAGGTTTTATTTTGTACTACTATTTTTATTCAATTCTGAAAAATGTGCCGTTTGTTATTCTACATTTGAAGCACGATATTAATTAGATAGTTTTGTATGATAGATTGTTGGTTGGGTTCGGGCTTAATTGATGAACAATAAAGATTTCAAGGTTGAGTATTTTTTTGGGTGTTTTTGTCCCTCGGGAGAGTTACAGCTCGAAGACCAGTCCAACTGCGCCTGTACCTGCAAAACAACGGAGACTCCGGGTGGTTGGAGCTCCGCCTCCGATGATCAAGTTAGAATGTGTTTGGAGAGGGTAAAAAGGTGCGGAAAGTAAGGAGATCTTCTCAAATTTCGAGATCAGGTGTTTTCTCTAATGTGAGAGAATGTAGGGTAGGTATAATAAATGATTGATGTGTTCTAAAATGCGGGATATCCCCCTATTTATAGGGTCATTGGGAAAGGTACCCTATCTTAGGACATTCTGACCTAGATTTGATGGGCTACGCCGTTTTGCAGCGTTTTAGGGAATTGGGCCTTGAAGGCCGCAATTCTAGCAGCTATCTGAGGCTGACACGTGTCAGCTGATAATTGGCCCAAATGGATCTTTCTAGGCTTGACACGTGGCCCTCTCTGATTGTTCCACATGTCTAGGGTATTTTTACCCAAAACATTTGCCCCTCACAGGTATCACGTGGCAGGCCACGTGGTGCCTATGACACTTGGCATTCCAGGAGTGGTGAACAGTAAGAAGACCGTTCACCTTCTGGGGTGTGACGGGGATGCCCCCGTTTTACCCCTCTATAAATAGCGTTTTACCCTCCTCTCTTTCCTCTCACTTTACTCATTTTTACATCTTAGAGAGAGAAAGAGAGGATTCTAGAGAGAGAAAGGCTCCACCCCCGCCTGTAGCGAGTATCGAAGCTTCCGTCTGCGTTTTTGAGGAACACATCAGGTCACCCTCTGTAGCAGTTTTTAGATTTTCCAAAGTTAAGATAAAGGTAACTGCCTCTACTCTCCTCCAGCTTTTTATACTTTTCTCGTTTATGTACTTAGTCTTCCAAAATTAAAATGGACTCTCTATCAACACACACGACACCGCCTAGGACTTTCAGCCGGTCTCTTGGTACGGCTGAATCTAGAACTGGGGGTGCCACTCGGACATGCTTTGCTCATCCCCAAATCCCTCCGTCTCTGTGTCTATGCAGGATACCATGGCCAGAGTCAAACAGAAGGCTATCAAGCCTAGGAAGCGGCGTGCTCGGGAAGTGCCCGCTGATGAAATTATTCCGGATGAGGAATATGAGGGTTCGGAGGAGCAAGCGGAATCTTCTCTAGGTGGCACCACTTCAAACCTAGTGACTCAATCCTAGGGGAGTCAAGTGGCGAGGACGTTGCCTCTTCCTAAGGCTCTGATGAAGGGGAGTTAGGCGGAGAGGAAGCCGCTGAACGATCTAGACCAGAAGCATCGGGCTCTGGTCAAGGAGATATTGCGGCAGACTACCAGCGGCCGGTTATGGGGCCAATCCTACCAAATCCTTTAGAGACTAGGATGCTTCCTTGAGATCTTGCTACCATGAGGGGTAGCTTCCGAGCATTTGCGGATGCTCATCCGGTTGGGGAAGGCTGGAGAATAGAAGTTCCGCCTGCTAAAGCAATGATTGCTTGGGAGGACAACATTAAAAACACCAACAACAGCTTCGGCTGTTATGAAGCCGGAATTAGAGTCGGCCTTCGTTTTCCCCTCCACAGGAGTATTAAGAGAATTTTGAAGGGGTATGATTTAGGAGGTTGGCAACTTACCCCAAATTCATGGATTAATATACTTAGTTACATTGCCGCCTGCGAATTTCAAGATATAGAGCCAAGTTTTGCGGCTTTTGCTCATATGCACTATATGAGCCGGGCGCCAGGCGGGTATGGGGCATGGTACACACTAACCACCCATCAGCAGTATTTGATGTCTTTGGACAAACCATCTAAGTGGACCGGCTGGAAGGAGAAGTTTTACATGATCTCCTCGCCCAAATTAGGACACAACCGGTTCTTACGCCGGTACAATAAGGATCCAGATTTACTTGGGAAGAAATGCGCCCTCCCCCGCATTCCGTCTAGGGCTTACGAACAAATAATGGAGCCCGGGTTCTTTGAGACTATGACTGAGCCCCTAGAGGATGGGACCCATATAATTGTTCCAAAGAATTAGATACCCCATCCGGATTTTTTGAAGGATGAGGCCTTTCTTTCCGCCTGTGGTCTTAGCACCATGTTCCCACAGGATAGATTCACTATAAATCCGGCAAATTGCCGTCTCTATTGGTGCACTAACTATGTTATTAGTTTATTTAACTAACTATTTTCTTACTTTTTTTACAGAGGAAGCCCTGAACATGGTGGACCCAAACATGACACCTGCTAAGCCTGCTGCCTTGCTGAGAAAGGAGCAACAGCTGGAGAAGAGGGCCGCCTTGGAGGCCAAGGATTCTATGAAGGGCGGGGTCAGACCACTTGCCATACTTTCTAGCTTTTTTGCATTAATTTAATAATTTACCAGCTGTACTCCTTTCTCTTAATTTGACAATTCACCGGCTGTAACCGTGGCTTTTCATTTGCAGAGTGGGAACAAATTCATTCCCCGCTTCATTTCCAAGATGTTTAAACGGCCAGGGGATGAGCTTAACAAAACCCCGACTAAGACGACAAAGAAGAATCCTTCTCAATCCACCTCTTCAGCCAACCCAGATTGACCCACAACCGGGGGCAAGGGCCCGGCTGCGATGAAAGCTTTGAGCGAAAGCTCAGGGCGAGCTGCTGGGAAACGGCCAGATGACTCTACGGCATCGAAGAGTGGTGAGCCACTCGATGTTGCAGTCGGCGCTGCAACGGCTGAAGAGGAAGAGTCCTTTTAGCCCCAAACCCAAGGTAAGACACGAATCGAACTCCCTTGGCTGCTTGACTTTATGCGAGTCAAGACTCGGTTCAACCCATCTAGAGGTTCGATGAGCAGCCGACATGAGTCGGGTACCGCCTGTGCTGCTTTCTCACCAAGTTCTTCTTTTTGTGTAGAAGCTCCCTCAGGGCCGCCTAACGTCCAGGCGTTCGCTAAGAGGATGGTAAGGTCTCAGACTAGGTCAGAGAAGAATTCAGTGCCTGATGTGCAGGCGGTGGATTTCGACAGAATCCAAGGCCTGCTGGCTGAGGTAACTTGGCATTCAATTATTACTTCATTCTTTCTCGTAATATTTTCAAGTGTTTAGATAACAGTTTGACCTCCCTTCAGGCAATGCCGAGGGTAGACGGGCTGAGGGTCCCTTTAGGCGGAAGTAGGACGAGGAAAATGATGCTAAACAGAGGGCCACCCAAGCTCTCAACTCTGCTGAATACAGTAAAATAATGTGTGATGTAGAAATTAAAGCAGTAGAGTTGAAAGAGGAGGAGCTGATTAAGAACTTGACGACTGCTAATGACGCCGCCAACAACAGAGTGGCCAACCTTGAGCTAGAGCTGAAAAATACACAATATGATCTCAAGGCATTTGAGGGGGCTGATCAGGAAAATACCAAGCTAAGGGAGGATGTCAGCCGAATGGGAGTTGAGCTTGTTCAACTGAGGAGCAAGCACCAAGAGGAGATTGCTAAGGAGCAAAGCCGGCTGGTTGCTGAGAATGAACGGGACACTGGAGGATTTCTTAGAGACTTCTGTTGGGGTTTGGTGAGTCCGACTCACCGCGGAAACAAACCCAAAAACAAGACCGCATTCACAATAAATAAAACCATAAACATAATTAGCTTAATGACAAGATTAAGATAATAATTATACCTTTGACGCGTGCTTCGCCCGACCTCGAGGGGCTCTTACTTCGAAATCTAGTCTCGAAAATACGACGACCTCCAACGGAAGTCCACCCACAACTCAAACACTGACTAGGTCCAATTCCTTGGAGTTACCAAGGCCTGACTGAAACCCGAGTAATTGAGTTCAAAGGTTTTCACAAAGGTGATGCCTTTTTCAACTCTTGAGTTCAAAGGTTTTCACTACTTGTGATGCCTTTTCCAGCTCTCACTCAAGCATCATTTCCAAAGCCCCAAGTTGGGTGTTTATAGGAAATGATGAGAGTATGATAATCTCTCCCATCAATGTGGGACAATGAGATTTTCACATTTTATTTTAATGCTAAAACAAAATTATTTAGGCAAACTAGTAATAAATCAACAAGTGTCAACATAGATGAGAGAGTAAGTGAGGACCACTTGGAGAGGGGGGGGGACCAAACTTGCTCCCCACTCCCTCTCCCCAAAACCGGCCAACACATCAAAACTCCTCTAATCATGTCGCGCCACATGACAGCCCCACTTGGGCACCAAGGCAGCCAAGTGGGCTGCCATGCTTGCGCCAGCCACGCACAGCAGGCCCAGCACAAGCGTGCGGGCTGATGTTGCTCTCAGCCAGCAAGTCGCGCATGCTATGGGTAGGCTGCTGTTGCTCTCGGCCAGCAAGCCGCGCATGCTATGTGCAAGCTGCTGCTACTCTTGTACGTGCACTTGGCCGTGGCACCCATACTAGCTTTGGTGCGTTAGCACGCACCTGCCAGCCAAGGCTCAACTTGGTGCGCATGCTAGCCACCATTCTACGCATTGTGCCCCTAGCATTCAATTTTCTCGGGGCACTCCGATGCTAGGGGTATTTTGGGAAATACGTTGATTTATTACTATTGCACGTCTCGTCTTTTACTATTTTTTACTTGACTTTCGATTCTTGGTTTCGACGCTCTAAGCTCGAATTTCCGACGTCTAAATATTTATTACTCAGTCGACTCATTAATTCCTTCCGAATTAATTAGTCGCTTCGGCTCGTTAGTTGCTTGGGTGTGACCTGAAGGGTTTAGTCAAGATTAAACTGTAATATTAATTATGCATTAATATTACTAATCGGAAGCGGCCTCCACCCAGGCATTCCGTTCACTTGACCTTACTGAAAAATTAGCTTCCTAATAATTTGGAACCCCCTATCGGAATAATACACTTGTTCGAAGGACACTATTCCTTTCAATCTCCCACTTGTCCTTTCCGGATAAGTGTGCTTTTAGTGTATATCCCTTTTCCTATGTCTCTTAATGCCTCTTCATGAACTATAAGGTAAGATTAATTTGTCATCCTTATTACGTCCAGTTGTGTTTCTCGATTCCGAGTCCGACTGTCAATAAACAAATGATTTCTAAAATCAATCCGAGCATGGCCATGCGTTTTACAGTCTCGCTCAACAAGAGGCCTTGTAAACAACAAAGACATCTTCCCTAATTTTTAGTAGGGGAACATTTCCAGTCTTGTAATGTAGCTTCTCTTACTAAGAGGACCTAACCGCCCGAGTGATGCCGTTATAATCCCCTATTACAGCAGACGTTTGACAATCACCAAAGCGGACTAGTACCCAAATAAGAAAGCTCACAATACTCATGGTCGAGGAAAAAGGTTCCGATAGCAATAATGAGAAGTATACTTATGACGATTTTTAATCTCTTAAAGTATTCTCATAGGTCGATCCAGTATGGTTCTAAACCAATACCTGTGCAAATGATTCATGACAATCATGTCCTTGTAGCATAAGAAACGGTGCTATAAATCAAACTAAACACTGATATCAAATGGTCATTAATTGTCCATCGCTTAAATGACCTCGATTAGGGATAATTTTCGATTATAATATTCAATGTTCACTTAATAGGTGTTTCCTTACCAAGACTGGTCTTAATACCCTATTTTGAATATTCCAAGAATCGAATGGACTCATTATTTAATTCTAAACCAAAATTAAATAGCCAACGGAGTAATTTAAATTGCATGAAAAATTTAATTACTCCAAAAACGAATGGTTCATCATGGTGCTTGACATTAAAATTGTACAAAATTAATTAAGACACTAAAATAAGGAAATCAAAGCCAATCTGCGATGTGCTTGATTCCCATTGCCTTAACGTGCTTGTTGTGTTTCACTTGAGGCAAAGGTTTAGTCAGTGGATCGGCTACATTTTCATCCGTTCTAACTTTACAAATTCTGATTTCATTTTCTGATTTCCATTCTCGAATCATGTGAAACCGCCACTTGACATGTTTGACCTTCTGATGTTCTCTTGGCTCTCTGGCCTGAGCAATAGCTCCATTATTGTCACAATAGAGGTCTATTGGTCCCTCGATGGAGGGTCCGAGTTCACCAATGAATTTGCGAATCCAACTGCCTCCTTAGCTGTCTCAGATGCTGCCAAGTATTCGGCTTCCGTTGTAGAATTTGTAGTTGTGCTTTGCTTAGCACTCTTCCAACTAAACGCTCCTCCATTAAGACAGAATATGTACCCAGATTGTGACTTGAAGTCGTCTCTGTCTGTCTGGAAGCTTGTGTCGGTATAACCTTCAACAACTAATCCATCTCTGCCACCATAGACTAGGAATTTATCCTTGTTCATTTTCAGGTACTTTAGGATATTCTTGGCTGCAGTCCAATGCGCCTCTCCTAGGTCTAATTGATATCGGCTCGTAGCGCTCAAGGCATACGATACATCTGGCCTAGTACATATCATGGCATACATGATCAATCCAATTAGCGAAGCAAATGGAATCTGATTCATCCTTTCTCGCTCATCAGGTGTCTTAGGACACTGCTTCTTACTTAGGGTTATGCCATGTGACATGGGTAGGTGACCTCTCTTGGCCCCTTCCATTTGGAAACAAGCTAGTACCTTATCAATATAAGTACTTTGACTCAATCCTATCATCCTTTTAGATCTATCCCTATAGATATTGATGCCTAGTATGTATAAAGCCTCTCCCAAGTCTTTCATTAAAAAACATTTTCCGAGCCAAGCCTTTACAGACTCTAATAACGGAATGTTGTTTCCAATGAGTAATATGTCATCGACATATAATACTAGGAAGGCGATGTCACTCCCACTGACCTTCTTGTAAACAAAAGATTCATTTGGATTCTTGATAAAACCAAACTTACTGATGGCTTCATCGAATTGCAGATTCCAACTTCTGCTTGCTTGCTTTAATCCATAAATGGACTTCTTAAGCTTGCATACCTTTCCAGGGTTGTTTTGGTCGACAAAACCTTTAGGCTGTGTTATTTACACAGTTTCTTCCAAAATACCATTTAGGAAGGCGGTTTTGACGTCTATCTGCCATATTTCATAGTTGTAATATGCAACAATCGCTAGGAGGATCCGAACGGATTTAAGCATTGCGACTGGAGAAAAGGTTTCATCGTAATCAATACCATGAACTTGTCTATAACCTTTTGCTACCAATCTAGCTTTGTAAATGAATACATTTCCATCTTTGTCGGTTTTCAACTTGAAAATCCACTTACATCTGATAGTTGTGTAACCTTCGGGAAAGTCAACCAAGTCCCAGACTTGATTTTTAAACATGGAATCCATTTTAGATCTTATGGCCTCTTGCCATTTAGCAGAGTCAGTGCTTGTCATCGCTTGCTTGTAGGTTGCCGGTTCATCTCCATCCCTGATCCGGATGTCCTGATTCTCGGTTAATACTAAACCAAGATATCTATCAGGTTGAGATCTCGGCCTTTGAGACCTACGTAGGGTAATGGACTAAGCATTTGCATTGTCGGTTCGACTTTGCATATTTTGATCACTTTGACCTTCGTCAACATATGTTGTTTGAGCACTTTGACTGTCATTCTGATTTTGTTGCTCATCCTCACGAACTTCGTCGAGTTCGATTTTCCTCCCACTTGTCATTTTGGAAAGGTGCTCCTTCTCCAAAAAGACACCATCGCGAGCAACAAACACTTTGTTCTCCGATTTGTTGTAGAAGTAATACCCTTTGGCTTCTTTTGGGTAGCCCACAAAGTAAACCTTATCAGATTTGGGATGAAGTTTGTCAGAAATCAATTTCTTGACATATGCTTCACATCCCCATATCTTTAGAAAAGACAACCTAGGAGGTTTCTTCGTCCATAACTCGTATGGAGTCTTTTCTACAACTTTCGATTGAGCACGGTTCAGTGTTAGTGCCGCAGTTAAAAGTGCGTGTCCCCAGAAAGAGATAGGAAGATCACTAAGACCCATGGTTGATCGTACCATGTCTAACAAGGCTCGATTTCTCCGTTCGGATACTCCGTTCCATTGTGGAGTTCCCGGAGGTGTCAGTTTTGAAAGTATACCATGATATTTCAGATGGTCATCGAATTCTTGGCTCAAGTATTCACCACCTCGATCCGATCGAAGGGCTTTGATTTTCTTGCCAAGCAGATTTTCCACTTCACTTTGAAATTCTTTGAACTTGTCAAACAATTCAGATTTATGCGACATGAGGTAGACATAGCCATATCTACTATAATCGTCTGTGAAGGTGATGAATTATCGATGTCCATTTCTTGTGGCGGAGCTCATTGCTCCACATACATTGGTATGTATTAGAGCCAATAAGTCACTTGCTCTTTCTCCCAACTTGGAGAATGGCTGCTTTATCATCTTGCCTAATAAACATCCTTCGCAATTCTCAAAAGTTTCTAAATCGAAAGAGTCAAGAACGCCTTCTTGTAGAAGCTTCTTGATGTGTTTGATGTTAATGTGGCCAAGACGACAATGCCACAAGTGAGTTTGATTTGACTCCATGGTCTTAGATCTTTTGGTATCATAATAAACAATTTTGTCTAAACACACGAAAGTGTCATTTCCATAAATATAAACAAGACATGAAACAAAAGTCTTGTGATCAAAGTTAAAATGACATCCAACATCATGAGATCAAAGTATGATAGATAAAACTCAACAAGTTTTAGAATTTAGACAAAACACATGAGATTACAAGCTTTCTTTGCATAGATTATCTTCATCTTCCACTAGTGTACTCATGTCCACTTGAAAAGCGCCGCTCACTTTGTTCCTGAAATAGGAGCACAAAGTGAATCAATTTTCCGGTATCTAATACTTTATAAATTTCTTATATTCAAGTGTTAAGATGATACCTGAGATTGAGGCTGCTTTTCCTCTTGCCTCATCTTCTAGATACTGGCTAGATTCTCTTTTATAGTGACCTTGATTACTACAATAGAAGCAGCTCATCTTAGCTTTGTTCTTGAACTCCTTCTTCTTAGGCCTTAGAGCAAACTTAGCCGCCTTGCAAGAATAGGTTTTCTAGAGCTCTTGGACAACTTCCTTGTAGGATAGATTGTTCCGATTGTTGGTAAGTTGCATCTTAATTGCAATGTACCCTGAGTGGAGTAAGCTTAAAACAATATGAGCAGCTTGTTCATCCTCCACCGGCCTACCAATCAGCTCCAGATGGTTAAATAACCTTGTCATCTTTTGCACATGGGCTTGAAGTGGCATCTCGGGTCTAAGTCTTGCACTATAGACCCTGGCCCATACTTCTTGCCTCTCTTTGCTGAGACACCCATCTTGCAGTGGCTTGATCCTCATGTTAGACAGTGACCTAGTCACTTCCTCCACAAGTCCATCATAGTTGCCCCTGTCGCTCTTTGTGACCCTCAGATTGACCACATCTTCTAGAGCTTTGAGGAGTACATCCGGAATGTAGTTGGAGAATTTCTTCTTCCACTGTTTCGGAATGGAGTTTGCCATGAGTTGCGAGACTCTCTTGCAATCATAACTCCATTCCTCATGAGCCTCATTGCTCATAACCCCTTTTGAGTAGAAACTCGGGATGGGTGTATCCAAGATATGCTCTAGGTAGCAATTGCGGAGGGTCATACGGAATTCTTCTTCCCATTCCTTGAAGTTCACCAAATTTAAGCTAAATGGTAACATCTCGAGAAGATCAGGGAATATTAGATTGTTGATGATAGTTATAGACATCATTCTACAATTGAAAGAATTTTAATGAAAAACCATTCATGATGCTTAAACAAGATTGAATTTAATTCATGCATATTTCAAACTTATTTAACGTCTTATTTACACATAAAATTGTCCCTATTTCGTGAAAATAAGTCGATTCCAAGATCCAAGGAAACAAAGAGTGACTAAGCATGCTTTTGCTTGTCTTAGCACTCAATCTCCCAAGGTAAGCAACACTTTGCTAATGGCTCCAAGCCACTCTTGGTTGAATAAATCGTTGCATCTAATGCTCTCTCAACAATTTATTCACTTTTCCACGACATGTTAGGACTCCATCACTCATATCGTTGAGTACAACCAAAACCAACTTGCATACCTGGTATGCCTTATGAGTCTAGGGAGTAGTAGTGATGCCTCGCTTTGGCGTAGCCCATCACTACTCTCAATAGGTCGATAAGTGTTGTTTTGGAATGGCAATTTTACTCAATATTTAGGGACCTAGGGTTTCTATGTTGGTTGATTTAAGTGAACTTAATTAATCATCACAACATTCGAAATCCTAAACATGCATCTAACATATAATTCATATATAAATGATCATAAATATGTAAAGCATAAGAATTTTGATGCATATTAGGCAACTAGCATGACCCCTTGAATTCTTCAAGTCTTCAAAAGGTCTTCTTTTGCAACTTCATGGCTTCGTCTTCAAAGAACCTCCGTCTTCAAGACTTGACCAAAATTAAGCAACTACTAGTATCTACGATTAGGAATAATCTAAATATTAAGGTACAAAAATACTCAATGGTACGCAGACCGTATTTAGATTTACAAAAATACATCACGGATCGCAGTCCGTATTTTCTACCCTAATCGGGCCCCACTAGTTGCCATTTTATTAAATCTGTGAGAGAATATACATTCCATTCATCCATTCACTATTTGTGAATGTCCCATGTATTTTACAACGATAAAACAAGTAACAATGCCACGCATGCTTGGCTGGTGCTGCTGCGTTGCTGCTGTGGTTGGGCGCGCATGCCACGCATAAGGCTGCACGCAACCATCGAGCAGCCCCTTTGGCAACCACATGCGGGCTGCTATGCAGCCCGGGTAGCCAAGGGAGGCTTTGCCTCGATTTGGGTGCCATAGCTTCGGGATTTCAATCCCAAATTTTGCGTGACAATTTATTAATTCTAAATTAATTTTAGAACTAATTTTAATGAGAAAAAATTGAAAATTTAAACAAGTCTAACTTAAATAAAAATCATCCAAGTGCATGTAACCAAAATTATTTCCAAGAACCATTCTTTAATAAAATTGGTTTAACTCTGTGCAACAAAATAAGGCAATTTCTCACTATTAATTTAATCAATTTAAATTAATCTTGAGATTTTGACAAAGTAAGAGGGAGTTTGGAAAAAAAATGAACATAAGTTCAATAAAGATTCCAACTTTAATACTTGTGAATCCTTGAAAAATTATATCTTCCAATATGAAGATAAACAATTTTCTATGACAAATTTCAAACTTTATGATTCCAATCAAATTAGAAATTTAAATCAACAAAGTTCAACAAAAATTCATGGAATTTAGTAACTTTAAAGTTTCAATCACTTAACATAATTAAAGATTGAATCTTTAGTACTTAGAAGCCTCAAAGAACAACAATTTCACACTTAATGCAATTAATTTGCAATTATGTGAAGAAATAAAACCAAGCTTTCAAACACAAATTACTACCAAGTAATCATGTCTAAAGAGGTTTAAAAATGGCATATAAATAAGGATTGAACCAATTACATAACCACCATAAATATGCAATTAATTTTCAAGGTTAGAAAGATTTAATAAATTTCGTCAAAACGAAAAATCCCTCGAAAAGTGCATTTCTGGTCGTTTTTTGGCTAAAAACCAAGTCCTAATTGGGTAAAACTATTTTCAGAACGCCTTTTCCACCAAAAATTCACTATTTTTGGGTCGAAATCTGGGTTCGGGTGCTGAAGTCAGCTCTAATACGGGATTAAAATTAATAAAAACGAGCTACTAATCTAATTAGGAACTTAAAACCAGAAAATTAAGCCATAAACACAGCTTGAAAAATAATATGATTTTAAAAATAAACGAGCGAGGCTCTGATACCACTGTTGGGGTTTGGTGAGTCCGACTCACCGCGGAAACAAACCCAAAACCAAGACCGCACTCGCAATAAATAAAACCATAAACATAATTAACTTAATGACAAGATTAAGATAATAATTATACCTTTAAGCGTGCTTCGCCCGACCTCGAGGGGATCTTACTTCGAAAGCTAGCCTCGAAAAGACGACGACCTCCAACGGTAGTCCACCCACAACTTGAACACCGACTAGGTCCGATGCCTTGGAATTAGCAAGGCCCGACCGAAACCCGATTAATTAAGTTCAAAGGTTTTCACTCTTGAGTTCAAAGGTTTTCACTACTAGTGATGCCTTTTACAACTCTTACTCAAGCATCATTCCCAAGACCCCAATTTGGGTATTTATAGGGAATGATGAGAGTATGATAATCTCTCCCATCAATGTGGGACAATGAGATTTTCACATTTTATTTTAAAGCTACAATAAAATTATTTAAGCAAACTAGTAATAAATCAACAAGTGTCAACCATACATGAGAGAGTAAGTGAGGACCACTTGGAGGGGGGGGGGACCAAAACTTGCTCCCCACTCCCTCTCCCCAAAACCAGCCAACATATCAAAACTCCTCCAATCATGCCGCGCCACATGGCAGCCCTACTTGGGTACCAAGGCAGCCAAGTGGGCTGCCATGCTTGCGGCAGCCACGTACAGCAGGCCCAGCACAAGCGTGCGGGCTGTTGTTGCTCTCGGCCAGCGAGCCGCGCATGCTATGTGCGGGCTACTGCTGCTCTCATGCATGCACTTGACATGACACCCATACTAGCATTGGTGAGCTAGCACGCACCAGCCAGCCAAGGCTCGGCTTGGTGCACATGCTAGCCACCATGCTACGCATTGTGCCCTTAGCATTCGATTTGCTTGGGGCACTCCGATGCTTGGGGTATTTTGGGAAATACGTTGATTTGTTACTATTTGCACGTCTAGTCTTTTACTATTTTCGACTCGACTTTCGATGCTCGATTTCGACGCTCTAAGCTCGAATTTCCGACGTCTAAATATTTATTACTCGGTCGACTTAATATTCCTTCCGAATTCATTCGTCGCTTCGGCTCGTTAGTTTCTTGGGTGTAACCCGAAGGGATCAGTTTAGATTAAGGTGTAATATTAATTATGCATTAGTGTTACTGATCGGAAGCGGCCTCCACCCAGGCATTCCGATCACTTGACCTTACTGAAAAATTAGCTTTCTAATAATTCCGAACCCCCTATCGGAATAATACACTTGTTCAAAGGACACTATTCCTTTCACCTTATCCACCCAACCATCGCGTTTGAGGCGTTCAAGCTGTGATATGATTACGCCACTGCAGTGTATGACACTCAAGTTCTGAATGAGGAGGCTCCGCCTCCATTTAAGGCATGGGCCTTAGAGCAAGGCTATGAGGTTTCAGATGATGATGAAGAGACAGCTGGGGATCAGTTTGATCAAGTCCCAGCTGAGCAGAATGAAGCGAACCTCTTTGCCGGCGAGGACCAGCCGGAGCAGACTCAACAGCCCTAGTTCAGCTTTCCTGTATTTTCTGCGGCAGTATGCCAACTTATTTTCTCCGGCTTGTGAGCCGAGTATGTTTGTTTTAACGGACTAAGGAGTGGGCTGATAATTTTAATCTTTTTCTACCGGATGTATATTCGGTTAACAATATTACCCGGGCTTGACCGGCTTTGAATGAAATTTGCCGACTAAGTCGGTTTACTGAATTTGTTTCAATTTTTTGCACTTAAATTTTTCCATTTTGCCTATCTTTTTATAGCATGCGACAATCAGTATACCAGCTACTCTTGCCCCTGGCGACTGTGTAATTGGTTTCAGTACATCTGTGATTGATTGACTTGGGAACTTTTGATACTTTAAAGAGTATGAGATGTTCCTAAGTCCATCAATCACAGTAGTGGTTTCCCCAAACAGAGTACGCAGCCATCCACACAAACTAGTAAGTAGCCATTTACCCAGCCGGAGAATTAGTTGTACTATAGCCCTTCTCCTCCGTCTGGGATATTCGCAATCCGGTTCAACTGTCTTTTGATAAGGCAGGAGGCAAATTGCCGTCTGGCACTTGATGAGGCAGGATACAAATGGTCCGCCTAACAAATGGTCCGTCTGGGGTACCTGCAGTCCATTGCACTTTGTCCGTTTTCCCCATTGGGTGGACTTGTACAATTTCGTTGAATAGTCTAAATCAGAACTTTAGTCATCAACCGGTTGATGTCATTAGACATTCGGTTTTCGAGCTTAATCATTCTTTAAACTATTTTGGTCAGACGGCTATGAGTTGACCAATTAGGTCGTTCAATCTTTGCCGTCTGCATGAATACGTAGAGCACTTGGTTACTCGGATGGGAAATATTCTCTGCGATGATTCCACCTGGATGGGCGTCGCCGGACGCCTTATTCATGTTGGACCAGACGAATTTATAAATAATATAACATTTGGCCATTGGCCTCATGCTTGAACATTTATTTAGCCACTAAGTTGTTTACTTAGTTTAATTCATTCCATTGACCGTCTGTGCCTTGCACAGGCGGTATTTGATCATTACACATGTATATATATACGAGGTAATCAACATGATTGAAAATAAAAAGCAACTTTTTCATTAATAGGTTTTTTATTTACAAAAATTTACAAATCTCAGAAGTAGTACTTTTGCAAGTTGTCTACATTCCAAGTTATGGGCAGCCGCCTGCCGAGTGGAGTTTCCAGGTGATAGGTGCCGTTTCTCACTTCCTCATAGATCCGGTAAGGGCCTTCCCAATTCGGAGTTAGCTTTCCATGCTCATTGGCCCTACCGGTTGCCTCCATCTTTCATAACACAAAGTCCCCAACTTTCAAGGGTCGTTTGTGCACTCTTTTGTTGTAGGCACGGGTCATTCTCAGACGGTAAATCTCATGGCGCAAGGCAGCATTGCCCCTGCACTCAGAGAGTGAGTCCAATGCTAGCCGCATGGCCTCCCAGTTTGCTTCTTCATCGTATAGCATGACTCGTAGAGTCAGCTCATAATGCTCGATGAGCAAGACGGCTTCAGCGTCGTAAACCATGAGAAATGGGGTTTCACCGGTTGCCCCTTTTTCAGTTGTCCGGATGGCCCATAGGACATGAATCAATTCTTCAGCCCATAAGCCACCGGCTATTTCAATTTTCTTTTTGTTGCCGTCTGAGATGAGTTTGTTGAAGGCTTCAACTTGGCCGTTTGCTTAGGGTCGGCCGACTGATGCAAAACAATGTGAGATCCCTTGATCTCCCAACCAAGTCTTGAGCTAAGGCATCTCAAACTGAGGGCCATTATCAAACACCATAGACATAGGTACTCCATACCGGGTGATGATGTTCTTCCAAATGAAAGAGATGACATCCTTTGTTTTGATGCCTTTGACCGCTTCTGCCTCAACCCACTTGGTGAAATAATCCACAGCCACCAGAATATAGCGCTTTCCGCCTACCACAGGCGTATAAGGACCAAGAATGTCCATGCCCCATTTAGCAAACGGGACCGGGCTGTGGATTGCTGTCAGGTCAGTTGCCAGCTGATGGATGACTTGCCAAATCTTTGGCACTTATAACATATTCTGACCATCTCTATGGCGTCTGCCTCAAGAGTGGGCCAGACGTAACCTTGCCGCCTCGTCTTAATAGCCAGGGATCTGCCGCCTATCTGAGAAGCACAATATCCCGAGTGTAACTCTTCAACTACTTCTTTCCCCTTTTCCGGGGTAACGCACTTCAACAAAGGTTTTAGGAAACCCGCCTTGAAGAGCTCTCCGTCTTTCATCTCGAAGTTTAAAGCACGCTTCTTTAGTACGACCGCCTCCTGGGTGAATCAGGAAGCGTACCGTCTGTAAGGTATGCCCGGATGCCATCCATCCAGGTAGAGCTTCGATCAAGCACTCCAATGGGCTCTTCATCAGATATACTCGGTTTTTCCATAACTTCCCAGAAGACTGACCGGGCGTATCACAGGAAACGAAGGATGCCAATTTTGACAGAGCATCCGCCTTGTTGTTTTCAGACCTAGGCACTTGACTTAAATGAAATTCTTCAAGTGTACCGGCCTCAGCTTTAACCGCCTGCAAGTATTTGATCATTGCCGGATGGGTGGCTTCATATTCACCATGGTATTGGCTAACGACCAACTGAGAATCTGAGAAGGCGTCAAGTTTTGTTACCCTCGCCACCTTGCACATGCGGATGCCAGCTAGTAGGGCTTCATATTCCGCCTCATTATTTGAGGCCTAGAACTTGAACCGTAGTGCATATTTATATTTATCCCCTTCCGGAGATTGAAAGATTATTCTTGCACCACAACCGTTCATAGTAGAGCTCCCGTCTACATACACCTTCCAAACCTGATCAAGGTTGTCTGGAGCAACCGGCCTTGTCATTTCGACAATGAAGTCGGCAAACGTCTGACCCTTCACTACCTATCTTGGTTCGTAGGTGATTTCAAGACTTCGCATTTCAATATCCCATTTTCTGCCGGATTACTCCAAAGGTTGTCATTGGCCGCTTTAGGGGTTGATCTGTATAGATCACCACAGGATGTTCCAAGAAGTAAGGCTTCAACTTCTTAACTGCCATGTAAAGAGCAAGGCCAAATTTTTCAACCATGGGGTACCGGAGTTCAGCATTTCTGAGAACATGGCTAATGAAATAGACCGGGAGCTGAGTGTCGTCTCTCTTAGCAAGGAGAACGGCACTGAGGGCATGATCTGAGACGGCTAGGTACATGTAAAGCGTCTCCTTTGGCAGAGGGCTAACAAGCCTTCAATGAGTGTAAATGTACTTTAATTTCTGAAAGGCCACCTCAGCACCATCTCCCCATTTAAATCTAGTCTTCTTCTTGATTTCTTGGAAGAAGTAAAGGCATTTATCACCTGACCGGCTTAGGAATCTCCCAAGCGCAGCCAGGCAACCGGTAAGCCTCTGAGCTTCCTTGACAGTGCGAGGTGACTTCATGTCAATCACCGCCTGTATCTTCTTGAGGTTAGCCTCTATCCCCCTTTGATCAATCAGGAATCCGAGAAACTTTCCAAACTCAACACGAAAAATACACTTTTTGGGATTTAACATGACCTTCTGCAGCCTGAGTGTGGTGAAGGTTTCTCGAAGATCATCAAGGTGATCCGCCTGTAGCTTGGATTTGACTATCATGTCATCAATATACGCCTCTACATTCCTCCCAATCTGATTAATGAAGACTGTATTAATCATCCGTTGGAAAGTAGTCGGCGCATTCTTCAAGCCAAACGACATCACCGTATAACAAAATAACCCCTGATTAGTGACGAAGGCTGTCTTTTCTTGATCTTTTTTCCACAAGGGTATCTGGTGGAAGCCGGAGTAGGAATCCATGAAACTCATCAAGGCATGTCCGGCTGTAGAGTCGACCAGGTTGTCGATCTTTGGAAGCGGGTAACTGTCCTTCCGACATGCCTTGTTCAAGTCAGTGTAATCTACACACATGCGCCAAGTGCCATTCGGCTTCTTTACAAGCACCACGTTCGCAACCCAATCAGGGAAGTTACATGGCGGAATGAACCCGGCGTCTAACAGCTTTTCGACCTCGGCAGTTGCCACCTGACTTCTTTCTTCGTCGTGATTTCTTTTCTTTTGCCGGATGGGCTTCTTTTTTGGATCCACGGCGAGTTTGTGGACAGCAAGATCCGGGCTGATGCCTGGCATCTCATCCATTTCAAAGGGAAAGATGTCTTTGAATTCTTTCAGCAAGAGGTGCAAGTCTGCACCCAACCTTTTGAAGGCAGCCGTCCCCACCTTAACAGTTCGCTCTGGACGGCTGTCGTACAGAGGAATATCAATATGTTCACCAGTTGGCTGGGGACAGAGTTCATCTGACCGTTCCCCGGTTAGTGATTACTATTTCTTCTCCTCTTCACCTCCACCAGCTGATCAATTTTTCTTTTCTTTGCGGCTGCTTGAGGAGGTGAATAAGGGTCCTTGACATCGTCAAGGTTTAATCGCTCATTCGGCTGACCGGCTGCAGCAACCGTTGGTTTGACGTTTGAGAGATAACACTCCCTTGCCGTCTTTTGATCTCCGTTGAGGGAGCCAACAGAGCCAACAGAGCCATCATCCTTTTCATACTTGAGCAGAATGAGAGCTGGGATGATGACGGCCTTGCACTCGTTCAGAGTGGGTCGGCCAAGAATGATGTTGTAGGTAGTCAGCTCTTTAACCACCAAGAACCGGACGATCATATGTCGCCCTTTTCCCTTCTTCCCCAGTCGGATGGGTAGATCAATTTGTCCGACTGGGTGCACGACCCCTCCCCCAAAGCCAACAAGTGGATGGGAGACGTCGCGTAGGTTGTCCAGCTTATAGCTCAGCTTGGACAAACACTTGTAGCTGATTAGATCAGAGGAGCTACCCATGTCTATAAGGATCCGACCAACCAGTTGGTTGGCGACCTTACACTTAATAACGACTCGGTCATCATGCGGCCGACAGACTTTGCCCCGGTCGTTCTCAGTGATGAAGACGTCTGGAAACGTACCACTGGTAGACGCTTGTCCATCATAAACCGAGTGGATCATCTTCTTTAGATGATCACAGATGATCCTTACTGCCCTAAATGGTCGGGCCACCGCTTGCGAACCCACCTACTATTGTGTAGACCGGATCCTTGTCGGTGTCCGAACTACTAGTAGGCTGGACAGTCTTAGACGACTGCCCCGGATTCGTCTTGGAAGCCGCTTTGGACTTCAAGACATATGACTTCAGCAAGCCCTTGTCAGCCAGACGGTCCAACGTCTGCTTAAGGCTATAGCAGTTATTGGTATCATGGCTTACTTACTCATGGAAGTGACACTATGTATTCTTGTTCCGCGACTGAACGGAACTCTTCATCGAATTCAGCTTCTCAATGGTCAGCCGGTCCTTTATCTCCATGAAGATGGAGTGGCAGTCTTTATTGAATTCATACCGAGAGACGTACGGTTTGAATTCTTTCTTTTTCTTTTTGGATGGCTGATTAGGCTCATCAACCGCCCAAACTTCTTTTCACTTTTTTCTCTCTTCAGCTTTCTGAGCCGGCTGAGCAGATCGACTCTCTTTTTGTTTGTCAGACTTCTTGGAGTCCGACTAATGGCTGGACGAGCAGAGGTCGGTTGCTTGAATAACGCTCTCTACCTCTATCAATGCCTCTTGAAGGGTGAAAACCCTCTTTCGGACAAGGTCAAAGTTAAAGGTCGACCCATCCTTCAGACCCTTGAAAAAGTTAGTATAGGCTACCTCGTTAGACAGCCCCTGAATCTGGATTCTCACCAGATTGAACCGTCTGACATAGGAGCGAAGACCTTCTCTCTCTCCCTGCCATGTGGTGCTCAAGTCAAGACTTGTTTTCTTGGCAGGGATGTTCATTGAGAAGTTGGATGCAAAAAGGAAGGCAAGCTTCCTGAAGCTGTCAATGCACCCGGCTAGCAGGTTGTCGAACCATTATTGGGCTATGCCCTTCAAGGTAGCTGGGAAACAACGACACCACATAGCATCCTCCAACCCCTACATGTGCATAAGGTTGGAGTAGGCCATCAGGTGGTCCTCTGGGTTAGAGGTACCATCATAGGCACTTACCAACACATTTTTAACCTTGGCCGGCTATGCAGCCTCAGTTATTTCCTTGGTGAACGCAAAAGTTTGTTCACCAAGTTTGAGCTGGCGGAGCTGCCAGTCCAAAGGTTGGACATTGTATGCCGCTTGTCCCCCAAAGAGGGCCAGCTGCATGAAATGAGGAGAATACGGGTCGTATACCATAGGGGGTACGTACGGGGCATTCCCAATCATTTGAGGGCCAGAGTGGACGGAGTTGCTGCCTATCTGGCTCTCATGCAAGGATTTAGTATTCCTCACAGATGTATTCTTGAAGCTGTCTGGAAAACTCGAGGTAGAGGATGACTCAGACAGCTGCCGGTTCCGATTTTGCTCAATGACATGTCGAGCATCGGTAAAAGTGTTCTTGCTGCCACCTAGCTGAACAGCACGAATGACCTTCCTTGTTCCCGTCTAGGTCAGAAGGATCATTGTCTAGTCAATGGCAGGTGTAGTCTTCTCCTCGGGATGTGGAGTAGGCTGCTTGTCCCTAACTGAATTCTTCCTCGCATCTCGAGGAGATTTTTTGGCCGACTAACCCTTGCTAGAGCCAGTCGTCTTCTTTCCGATCAGTCCTTGATCTCACCCTTGAAACTTGTCATGAATTTCATGAGCTCGTCTCTGGTGACTAGAGCCTGACCTCTTAGTCTGGGTTTCCCCTTCCTGCTGCCCAGGGGGCCTGCTTGTACCCGCCTGGCTGTCACTTCGTTCCAGGTTATCTCTGGGACGGATGCGCCTAGAAATGAGTGACCCATCTTTGGCCACATATGTTTCGACCTGAGGATCATCATCCTCCTGGTCTGTAAAGACCTCCGGCTGATGATCCTTGGGGCCAGGAGGTGGTATAGACTCTTGAACCATCTTTGAGGTACTCTTCCCACAGACGGTGCCAAATATTTTGGCTGTTTTTGTCCCTTGGGAGAGTTATGACTCGAAGACAAGTCCAACTGCGCCTGTACCTGCAAAACAATGGAGACTCTGGGTGGTTGGAGCTCCGCCTCCGAGGATCAAGTTAGAACGTGTTTGGAGAGGGTAAAAAGGTGCGGAAAGTAAAGGAGATCTTCTCGGATTTCGAGATCAGGTGTTTTCTTTGATGTGAGAGAATGTAGGGTAGGTATAATAAATGATTAAATGTGTCCCAAAAATGGGGATATCTCCCTATTTATAGGGTCATTATGAAAGGTGCCCTCTCTTAGGTCATTCTGACCTAGATTTGGCGGGTTGCGCCATTTTGCAGCGTTCTAGGTAATTGGGCCTTGAAGGCCGCAATTCTAGCAGGTATCTGAGGCTGACACGTGTCTACTGATAATTGGCCCAAGCGGACCTGTCAAGGCTTGACACGTGTCCCTCTCTGATTGGTCAACATGTCTAGGGTATTTTTACCCAAAACAAGTATTCTTTTCAACTTTTTTGAGCCAATGATGAATTGTCTTTAATCTCTCCACCTTTTAGGTGGTTCAGTCTTGTAATTATAAAAAAATTAGTACTTATTATGTGTATAAAATTTGGCTTATGTGACAATTAGCTTCAACTGTATCTTATTGCTTTCATTATTGAATATTCACTCTTAACTTTTATACCTAGCTTGCAAATATGGGACAGACTGTAAATTTGTTTGGCAATGTGTCATGCAACATTTAACAAAGGTTGGAGTGCTTTGACAATAATGCTCATGTTTCACCGAAAATCAAATTCATATTATTGCTCACACAGCAACTACAATTATTCTTGAGATATTGTTGTCACTACTCTGTGGTTGGATCAAAAAAAAATTTCATTTCATAGTAATAGAACTATATAGGACAAAACTAAATAAAATCGAAAAAATTGTTATCTTTTGTCTCATTGCCCTTTCTTATCTAAAACTTAAGTTATTTATTGCAGGCATGATCTATCTTACTTTATTTCGTCCAACTAGCAGGCAACTTCTTTTGCGTTGTATTAAGTAAATGTCTAATTAATAGCATGCCAATTGATATTGAACTTGAAGTTAGTCAACTATTAAGTTTTAGTTCTAAAATTATATGTTCATTCATGTACTTTCTTTTGCATATGTAGGCATTTCATGCTCAGAACGTGAAAACTAAAAAGTGCTAAAGCTAGGCTGTCGCTATGTGCTACCCATATGAGAGAATAATTTAAGGAATCTTGTAAAAAGCCATAATTATGCTCCTAATAACTTGGGGTTGTGCTAGGAATGCTGGGAGATTGCTGGTATACTCTATTCCCTTCTTCCCCTCTTTCTCTTACTTCCATCTCATAAAACTTCACTATGAGATGGAAAGCTCTTTATAAATTTAATACAGTTCTTGAAATATGTTAAAATGAATGAAGAGTCTTACATATTTTATTGAATAAAGTATGTAAGACAGTAACTGGATAGAAGAAGAATAATTAGTGCAGGTTCTGATAATTTTAATAACAGTTTTCAAAAGCACCTGACTAGGACTTCCTGAGAGCTAAGACAAATCAAATTGCATTTTTATTTGGCATTGATGATCACTAGGGTCTGTTGTTATTGGTTAAACTGGTATGTGACTCAACTCTGGACATTCTAAGATGTTCAATTTTTCAACCATATTGCTATTCCTCAGTACTTACAGTTGATTAGTTGTGTACCCACTGATTGCAATTTTATACTATGTATTTAACTCCTAAATAAAATTTTATTAGCGATTGCATATTATAAGTTGATATAAAATTACCCCAACTTCTCTATAGATATGTTTTTTCTCATTGTAGGATAAGGGGGCTCAAATATACGTAGGAATGTAGTTGTACCCATGAAATTACAATGCAATAACCGTCTGCTACTTCACCTTGACCATTGATTATGTATACTTTATAGGTTTATTGTGTTGTTATGATTATAGAAAGTATACTATGACATTACAAGCTACAGACATAGCTTACAAAAAAAAAAAAAAAAAAAAAAAAAAAAAAAAAAACCCTTTAATTTACCTACTCTAAATGGCGTTTACAACCTATGTTGTGTTTTTTTACCTATTATTGAACCTAACTTTAATTAAAGCCCAAGATGAGCTCGAAATATGCCTTGAAAGTGGTATGTCAAACTTAATTACTCGCTTATTCAGTATTAATTTTACATCTTTAACTCTTTAAAAAGTCCCCAAGCACCTTACTATAGCACAAGTTTTGCTCTAATTTTACTGTTCCTTATGAACAGCAAAATACCGTCCCTGCCCTTTACCTCCTTTGATAAATCACCAGATTTGCAGGGGTAGGATTGTCTTTTTAATTTCCTTCATTTCTTGGTGTACATTTGTCTGCTCTCTCTTCATTCACTTTCTCTCTCCTCAATTGAATCCTTATTTGTTTAATCATGATTGAGTTTTGATCCTTAGGGTTTCAATTGATTGTTAAATTCGGGTTTATTTCTTGGATGTGAGGATAGATCATTGTGAATTTAGGGTTTGTTCTTGGGGATTTGGGTGAAAATTTGAGAGAATTTTGTTGAGTGAAGAAGGATGGGGAGTACAGAAAGATTGGTGAAGCAACTTGGAATGACGAAGCCAATTTCTATGGCGAGACCTTCTACTGTTGATTTATAGAAGACTCGAGAATTAGAGAAGGTTTGTTGATTTGATTCTTGAATTTTTAGTTTTAATTAGGGATTCATGTTTATGGTAATTGATTGTTCGTGAGAAACATGAGGACCAAAGGCCTAACAGGCTAACAGCCCAATTTCAAACAACACTCAAGACTCAACCTATAAATTTTAGAATTCAGATCCTGTTTTTCTCTCCTTTTTTTTCCCAGGTTGATCATAGATCAGTAGATCACAGTCTTAAATTGGAAAAATCAATTTCTTTTTTTTTAAGAAAAAATAAAATTAAAAACCCACTGAAAAACCTCCATTAACATCAATTAAGAAACACTTAACAAAATCAACTAACTAACTGTGTCACTACAATCAAAATTACCCCTAAAAAAGTTGCAAAATTCCCAAATTTAGTCTGGTAGGTTGTGGTTATTGGGTCAAGTGGGTAGGATGTTGGATCTGAGTATGGAGTTGAAGGAATCTGGGTGGGAAGAGCTCCGAAAAGAAGCCCGGAAGATTGAAGGTGATCTTGATGTTAAGCTTTCTTCTTATGCTAAGCTTGGTGCTCGTTTTACCCAAGGTAACCTTATTTTTTTATTCTAATTTTTCTGGGTATTGTTCTTCTTAACATTTTGATTTGATTAATTTTGAATTGGGTTTTAATGGGTATGCATTGTGTTGAATTTATGTATCCTAAATTTGATTTCAGATTTTGATTATTGCATTAGTTTATGCTTCATGTTTTTTTGAGTAGTTAGTTTGTTTTTGTATAAATTGGTGTTGTTTGTTTATAATTATGGCGATTGGGTGTAGATAGAGATCATTTAGTTACCAATTAGATTAATTAGTTTTGCGGGCAGTGAATTTTGATCAGAAGAATAGAACTCTGACTGTGTT
This sequence comes from Chenopodium album, assembly GCF_948465745.1. Classification (NCBI taxonomy): domain Eukaryota; kingdom Viridiplantae; phylum Streptophyta; class Magnoliopsida; order Caryophyllales; family Amaranthaceae; genus Chenopodium; species Chenopodium album. Next base: position 20,710,109 of record NC_137847.1, read on the forward strand.
ATATTAGATGGTGATTTAAGGTGAATGGGTTGGAATTTCAGTTTTTGGTTGAGTCTGGTTTGTAAGAAAGCGATGACGAGGCGGCGAAGAGGGAAGTGGTTTTGGCTCGCCTTAGAGAGGTATAAGAACTAAATTGGTGTGTGTTGAAGTTATGTTCTTATTTCTGACATGAATTTTTGTTGATTTTGTCGAATTTGGGAATTTTGTCGGTTAATTGTTGATTATAATTGTCAATTAGTTAACATAATTGTATAAATGCCCTAGACTTGCTGAATTTGTAATATAACGAGGTTGTTGTGATCATACATGAAAAGTGGATTGATTGTTGTTTACAGTTGATTAGGTTGAGATTACAATACGATCAAGCTAATTATTTTTTGTAAAGAATAAAGATGTTCGGAAGAGCGCGATAGCAAACCAATAAAGCAAAGCAAGCTAGCAATCAATCATGCCTTCCACTAATTTGCTCCTCGATGTAAAATATCAAATTAATTGAATTGCCGAAGATGAGTTGGAATCCGCGAAATCCGCTAATGTTTCCGGCGAAGAAAAGGATGATTGCATTGGATTTTCAATGGTGTTAAAACCCTTCTCTTTAATTTACCTTCTTATGAGCATGGATATGGGTGAGATTGTTTGTATTTTTTGTAATTAAATTGATTGTTTTGTTTGGGGATTTAAGGGATTGTTTGGTGTGGGGTTGATTGAATTGTTTGGGTAACTGTTATATTTTTTATTTCAATTATATTTGGTTATAATTGAAACTGATGATTAATTTGAGGTGGGTTTTCTTTTAATTTATTTTACCCTTTTGGTTTTGAAAAATTGGTTCGAGTTTATGCTCAAACTATTTATTTGGGACGTTTTTATTGATTTTTCACTATTTTCAGAGCTATTTGGGATAATTTGTTATTCTAATTAACACCATTTCTTGATGACTTCTCTCTAAAATTCGAATTATCAATGATTTTCTGTGAAATTTAGAGTTTTGACTATTAGTGATTACCAATTTGCCATAGTTTGGATAATCTCTATATTTTATACAAGTTAAGAGAGGTCAACAGTATTAGTTTTGCGTAGTTTGTTATGCTTTGCTTTTTATTACCTTGTTTTCGATTTCTACTGGACTCTCATAGCTCGGGGTTCGTTTATTTTGCATAGTTAGCTGCCCTTGCTGTAATTATCTGTTGTCTGACATTGTTAATATTCATTGTTTAAACAGATTAGGGATGACCTGAATGCTGAATTTGTTGCTGTAAAAGATGCTTACGGTGATGATTGGCATGTTAGGTAAATTGCTTATGCTTTGTTTTAATTTAGATTTTTAAGGTATTAGTCTAAGGATTAATGAAAGTAGCATCTCTGCAATTAGAGGTTAAGGATTCTTAAGGCTTTGATATTAGTATTATTACCTTAAATTAGGACCAAACTCTCCGTAATTTTAGGGTGATGCGGTGAGATATTTTAGGGTTTTTGGTTGCTAATATTTATTTGATTGCATGTTTTAATAATCTTGATTATTTGTAATTAGGTTAATGTTCATCAGTAATTTATTTTCCGGTAATATGATTCTTCTAAGTTGGATTATTGTATTGATAATCAAACTGATTTTATTTCAATAAGTTATGACCACCTGCAAAGTAAATCAATCGAAAAATTCTCCATTTTTGTAACAACTACTATGATTTTATTTTATTTTATGATTGATTCAATATTTGGTGGTGTACAGATGTGTCAATTGTTCAGATAGGGCCAGTGGTTGATTTTTTTATTGCTAATCAGAATGTTAGGGATCCTTATTCCATTGACTAGAATAAGGTATCAACCTTTTCTGTGCTGCAAGCAGTTTGTAAATGTTTGATTCAATGTTTAACTTATTGACATTTGGATATGCAATGCTATAGGCAAAAGGAATGCTTAAGAATTCAAAATTACTAGTTTGAGTGAAAAGCCATGCAGAGAGCAGATGTATGTCTTCTTTTCTAGAAGTTAGCTTTGTACTTTTTCATTGTACTTTATCTGGTAATATAATGGAGTCTTCTGCTTTGTAACTACAATGTAGCTTCTCCTTGAAGCAACGAGGTAATGAAAATGGTGAAGGTGAGGCTCTAGAAGTTACAGTGTATGACTACTTTGTTAATAATCGCAAAATTGAGTTGCGTTACTCTGCTGACTTACCATGCATAATTTAACACGGTATGTCTTTTCTTTTATTACAGGTTGCAAAATACAACAGATGATGTTGCAGCTCAATTTTTCCTAAAGAATGTACATCCTGAGATGAGAAATGCAGCTTACAAGTTGTTTGGAAAGCCAGAGCTTAATTTTAGACCTAATGTTTTTGGAGAGTTGATGCGAGTTCTTATCTCTCCTTTTGAGAGTATTGAAGCTGTAGTAAAGTCTGTTCTTCCCAGTGGTGAAGAGCCAGATATCACATTGCACATGCGGATGCTGACATGCAGGTACTATAAAGAAGCTAGCTTCTCTTTAGAAACCAATATTTCATATTATTATCCGCAAGGATAAGCAATGGTTACAAAGTGAGAGTGATTGTAGTCCTTCATTTGGCAGTATTCTATTAGACGTACTAGGGGAATTTGTTGAGTTAGGAGTTTAGGACATACTTATGGCTTTGAGTTCCCTGCATTTCCTTCCTTTTTAAAGTAACATGAAATATGTTACCCTATTCGTATATGATACATTTCTATCACTTCTAACATTTATAGGGAAAAGTTGAAGTGATAATAGTTTAGAAAATAGTGTAGCTATAAAATAATCTGAATTGGCATTAGAATTTTCCATCAAAAAACTACATTTTGTATGCAATGTAGGATATAGACAGACTCAAGAAAGTAAATCACTATACTAACTTTACAATGGAGAAAGGGGCATAGGAAGATGGGGGGGTGAGTATGAGGTAGAGGTAGAGGTGGTGTCAGAACTCAAAAGCATCATGGCTGCCCAAGGTATATTTTGTGCTGCCATGAGCAAATCTGCGCATGCCACATGCCCACATGGTTACTGTCAGATATAGATGAACACCGAAATCATAATCAATGTTTCTATGTGAATCTCATATTACAATCCCTTTAGGCTTAACAGGCAAAGATGATGATGGAAACATAACACCTAGCATACTAAAACCCCAAATCAGATCAATGATAAAAGGAACTAACAATACTTACTTAGCTGGCTAGCTCAGGAAAAGACTGATTACTTAGATACCTATCTCACACAGTAGAGGTTGTAAAACATGATGGGTCTCTCTAAGTTGTGATTGAATTCAAAGAAAGGAACTAGAGGTTTTGCTTAGAATATAGCACTAATATAATTATGACCTTGTGGAACCCCAATATGGCAGATCTTGAACCATGAGATCTTCCTGTTCTTAATGGAATATTTCAAACCAAGTTATCCTGGCAACTAGGTTCAGGGTTAAATATGCTAGGAGACACCCCTGTTTCATTGAATCCGAAATGGTAATCATCATTGCCCAACCAGTCAACGTCACATGATCAGTAGAGTACAAGCATTTAGTTGAATTGTGATTTATTTTTATTTTTATTATTCAGTCTTGGTATGGATTTTCCCACTTTAAAGTTTAAATAGAATATAACTCTAGCAAATCCACAATTCAGGCAAAAAAAAAAAAAAAAAAGAAGGGAAAAAGTAAGCAAAACGGGACATGGAAATCAAGATATTAGTTCTGGGACATGGAATATTAATTTTCTGAATAAAGTAAATGATCTTATGATGTTTTTCAAATTTGAAAGGCCTTCATCTAATCATAACTTTCAATTTTGAATGTTCAATGGCTTTTTTGTCCAATTGCCATCATCAAGTTTTCTCACTTTAATGTCTTTGGATCACCAATTAATGAGAGATTTTGTGGATGCATGCAATGTGTAGGTCAATGTGGCCAGTGCAGGCTGCACTAAGCTGCATTAGAAAAGACATGGAGAACTTCGAGCTAGTGGCAAGACCTAAGGTGGTTGTGGTCTCTGATACCCCCTCTTTCATAAGCACAATCAAACCGAGTCTACAAGAACTTGCTGAGGTATTCAGTAAAGTGGTTAATTGTCTTGAGTTATATGTTATTACTATGCAAATAGTATAATCTAAGTATATTGGTGGATATAATATACTTAGATTATACTATATTTGATGTAATTTTCTTGTTTAAATCTATTGTTTAATTATATTTCATGTAATCTTCTCTTGCTTATGCCAACTTAATGGTAGAATATAATTAGATGTTATGTGTACTACTTAAAGGTTTCTGCATTTTTTAGTCTTGAAGCTTGCTCAAATGTTCATATATACATTTTGGCTATTGCTCTTATAAACAGTTTGAGGTTTTATATATTTCATGTATTTTTTAAAAAATTTTGGTTTGATCTTTTTTTTTTTTTTTTTTTTTTTTTGCTTTTGTAGTTTTGTGTTTATTAATTAAGTTGCATTTTTAATGTCCTGTGTGTTTACCTTCCTCACTTTCATCTCAATTTTATGTGTTCACTCATGTTGAGTTGAATTTTTGAAGTCTTATGAGAGAAGAGGAAAATATAGTGATGTAGTTGGTTGGAGGTGTAGAATTCGAAGAAGTGAGTGAACTAAAGTAGTGAGAATCACGAGGAAATAACACAAGGCTTCCTATAATGTATGAACTAAGATTTAAGGGGCAAAAGTAAGAGAGGAGGGCGTTGATGAGGGAAAGAGAGTGGAGTACAAGTTGGAAATGCATAAAGAGGGAGAAGAAGAGAGGGGTAAAATCAGTGAGGGATTGAAGGAGGGAGCTAGTGAAGAGGAGGGGGTGATATATATACAAAGAGGATTAACAAGATTTGAAAATGAGGTTATAGAATTTAAGAAAAAAAGAAGAAGGATAGCTAGCAAATTTTGGAGAAATAGACACCTTGTTGTTTTGTTTTTGGAAGATGGAAGTGTTTGAACCTAGAACATTTATACAGTATATGCTTGCTTGCATTGGTAAGCTGAATGTTATAAGCTGGTTGTTGATGATTGATTTATTTTAGTTTAAATTAAATGTACTAAAATTATTCTTCATAGTATACAGAGAGATTCAGAATTTCAGAATTGAATAGAAAGTATCAGTGTTTTAATTGTGTTTCCTACCATTGTTGTTCTGATAAAATCAATGACTTCATTGGTAGCACTCTGTATATTGATTTATACATGCATGACAATATTTCTGGTTTCATTAGTTTTCAAAAAAATAAAAATAAAAATAAAAAAAAATTTGGTTTCATTATTGTGTGAATTCATAGTATCATAATAAAACCAATATGTAAGTAGAAACCATGTTATTATGAACTAATTGATAATACTTTTGTAAACTCATCTAAAGCAAAAACTCTCTTGGTTCCAAATTTTATCTTATCTGTTATTACAGTTCTTAATATTTCATATATGAAGTATGCTAAAATAGCAATTGGTCTTCAAATAAAGAGTCAGCTTATATAAAATAATAAATAAAGAGTCAGCTTATATAAAATAATAATACATACTTCAGTACAGTCCATCATTTCTAATCTAAGGTTGTCAACTTAATATGGGGATAAACCATTACAGAGTTTTCAGTTTAAATAAGCATATTAGATCATAAATGAGGTTATAAAAGTTGGGGTAAAGAGGGATGCAAAAGAGAGAGAGAGAAAGAGAGACAGAGAAAGAGAGAGAGAGAGAGGGAGAGAGAGAGAGAGATCATGTAAAAACGGACTTTTTAGAAGTGTTAGAATTGGAAGCCAGCGGGAGAGGTAAGGTAAGGAGAAAAAAGGTTGTAAAATCAAATTTCTGCGTTGATTTATATTTTTCTAAAATTTGATTTTATTTTCAAATGTAATTGTTACAATTGCTTTTATGATCATGTTTTGGTGTAGTTTTTGTTTGGACTGATTTGGATATGATCGTTGATAATTGAAGTTGGTAATATTTTGATTTTGATTTTCCAGGTTGACTTTGATCGTTGATAATTGAAGTTGTTCGTTCTCCATTAGTGAAACTAGATCTCTTCCGCTCATTTTTAATTCTCTCTCCTGATCTCCTCCTCTCACTTTCACTTTCTTGACATTCTCTATTGAAGCATACTCGGAGTTTTTCTTTCTCCCTTGTTTTGTTGTCCTCCTCATGTCTCATTATATACCCTTAGGTTGCCTTCTCCCTTGTTTTGCTTTCAACCACTTTGTTCCTGTGCTGTATGATTTCAGTGACTATTTGAGTAACATAGAGTGCTTCTTTTCTGCTTATATGCCATTTACTTGACATTGTTTTAGAATTTTCATCGAGTATAGTTTGAATGAGATGTTTGCCTTGCTTTTCAATCAAGGAGAAAACGACCATGGACACCAACACCCGAACAATATCTTGGGTTAGGTAAAATCTTCTCTCTCTCTCTCTCTCTCTCTCTCTCTCTCTATCTATCTATCTCTCTCTCTCTCTCTCTTATCTCCCTTTTCTTGCAAATCTACTAATATATTGACCCAACTAAATGTTTTTCGTTTCTATATTTGAATTATATAACCTTTTAGGACGTCGTCGGAAATTCCGTAGTGGGTTTGGTGGTCATGATGACTATGACCATAAGAGGTAACCAGGATGTTTGCCTTATCGAGGTAGTCGAGGTTATTCTCCATGTCGCTCCCCTTGTGCTGAAAGGTCAAGGGGGTACAGGTCAAGGACATACTCTCCTATGGCAGATAAGAGAATTGTTGTAGGCTATTTGGAGATGAATGGGGACTATAGTACACTATTTTCAAACCATGTTAGTGTCTAGAATGTGTATCCCTTTTATAATTCTAGTTGTTCAACCATCGGTTCTGACTTTGTAGCTACGCTTTTGCAATATGCTCTATGTTAATATCTTTTGCAGATTGCATTATGCTTGTATGACTTAAGTATTTATAGAGCTATTTTTCTGGTTCTTAGTCTCCAAAGAGGCCATGAAGATAGATATGCTCTGTATTTTTACCTCTTTTACTAAGAAACTAGATGATATCACACAATTTCTTTGAATACTATTTTATATAATTCTTGTCATCTCTATAAAATTTAATGCTTAAATTTTTTGATAAACTCTTATTGAGTTTTTTTTTTTTTAATAATTATGTAAGTTATGAAAATATATCTAATTCATTGAATATTATCTAATATTCTGATAGTGAAGGATAGCTTAAGTGGTTAGAGGTTCCTCTCGGTTTTAGGTGATCGTGAGATCAATTCTCATCATTCGCCCTGGTGACTTTCTAAAAAAAAAAATTTAAATTTTAAAAAAATAGTTTTTTTGTGTTTAAAATAAGGAAGTTTTGAAGAAAAAAAACACGTATACAGCCAATCAATCAGTTTAAGTTATAACTAACAGCTTATGATATAACTAACGAAGGGTCTTAAAATCATTATTTACTTAGAATTATCATAAAATTATTAATTAGCTCGCAATAAGTATCAAAAGCACTTTTCTTGAAGGCATCTAGTAATATAAAATAGTACGGTTTCATATAGAATATAAATAGTTCGTACAATTTCAAAATCAATCTAAGAGAGGATTCTAAGACGAGGAAAGTGATTAAAGTAGAGATTGGGAGGAGAATAAGTGAGAATTGACTTTACAATATTAATTAACAAAACTAAAAACTAGGAGAAAAAGTAGTAAAATGAAAAAAAACTATTATGATCTACCATTTTAAAATTAAATTTGAAGATAAGGTGTTGAGTAATTAGGTTTTGATGATTATAAACTAATGATGATTATCTATCTAACATGTTTGTTTAGTTGTGCATAGAAAGAACAAGTTATGCTTGTAACAGGGTACAAGGAACCTAGGTAATGACAGGTATATATGTAAGGAACTTGAGTAATATATGATAAGCAATATATGGAACAAGCGCAATAATGAGATATGGTTGATGAGCATGATGATGGCAAAGGATTCATGAAGGTAACTATGTAAATAGATGTTTACATATGTTAGCTTCACGAAGTAAGTATCCTATGCATATATAGGTCATGTATGTGTAAGAGTCTTTTAATTTAGTTTAGTTTTCTTTATTGTTTTTATAAATGAAAAAACTAACCTTCTGTTTTACTTTGTTATCCTCAGAAGTTTGCTCAGTTTGTCATCATCAAAAAGGGGCAACTTGTTGACCCTTATGAGGTTTTGATGATGATAGTTATGATTGAGCAAACTTCCATTTAATAAGGATTTTCTAGTGTTGTGATGTTTGCAGGTTTAGTAAACTCTGGGAGTTGAAGAAGGAACTGAAATAGAGGAACTTTAGAAGATCCATGAGGATACAAGTAAAGTTACAAGAAGAGTTCCAGAAATGGAACTTCAAGGTGTTCCCTGACAGGATCACATCAAGGGTTGTAATGACCTGTATCCGGTGTAATGCTGGGGCAATGGTGTGTCCTGACAGGAACATATCAATGAGTTGTAATGACCTTGTTCCGGTGTAATGATGGGGCAAAACTTGAGATCCAGAATACATCAAGACTACAGGATTCCAGAACAAGAATCTTAGAGAACCAACATGAAGACGGAGAAATAGAAGTATATTGCTCTAGGATTCATGTAAGTATGTTGGACATAAAAGTCGGTCTGGAACAAGTTTAAATAGAACCAAGGTGAACTCCAGACAGTCAATGAAATTAGAGTTACTAACTTGTCAGGAACTCAGAGACTGTCACAAGTTCCGAACCTAATAGGAAATTAAGTATGCACGTCTTTAAAAGTCAGTTTTAATGATATATATTTATCTAATACGTGCATATCTTTTAGGGGTTTAGTTTTACTGAATAAAGATATTTATTTTCTAATAAATTCCTTTTGGAAAAAGATAAGTTTGTTTAAAAAGTATTTTTAAACAAAAAGATAAGTTTTGAATAAAATCTGATTTTATATTAATTATATCTTTTTATTATTGACAGATTTTATTCTTAACAAAAAGATATATTTTCGGATGACTTGTTTTAGAAAATATCTTTTAAACTTATCTTTTCATAAAACCTATCTTTTTCAAGGTGAAATGAATAATTTGAGTGTACTATAAATATGCTCATATGTATTCATTCAAATTTGAGGCTGATGAAGTGGAGTGGTCGTGCTTAATGGTTTTATCCTTCACCACGAAGCTAAGTCAGTCCTCCTGGTCAAAGTTCCTATCAGGTTTTGGTTACAGTTCGTCCAGTGAGTTCTAGACAGATCTCGAGTGTCCAACATGTTAGTTTTATCTCTTTATTCATATATATGTATTTAGAGTTATTCAATGAGATCTTGAAATGGGAAAAAGGGTTTGAGTGTTTTGGGTTTTGGGGTGAGATTGTGAATTCTCTGAAATTCACGTTTGAGTGTAAGAGTTTGAATTCTCTAAAATTCGAGTGGTAGTGAGTCACTTCGAGTGTGTCTTGGGGTGCATAGTGGGAAAAAGGAACCTGAGTGTGTCTTAGGTCGAGAAAGGAACCTGAGTGTGTCTTGGATCGAAAAAGGTGCCTGAGTGTGTCTTAGGTCTGATAGGATAGGTTCTTATCAATTAGCAAGTGTCCGTGGAGGAACTTGCGAATCAAAGGTTTGTGTAATAGGTTGTACTAGGAGAGTTGCCTATTAAAGTGGAATTTGTTTATAAGTCCCAATTAGGCCGAGGTTTTACTTCCAGCTAGGCACTGGATGGTTTCCTCGTAAAATTGTTGTGTTCTTTAAGTTCCTTTTGCGTTTTGTTTCCGCTTAAGTTCCGCAATTGGAACCTACTACTATTCACCCCCCCCTCGTAGTAGTTCATCTAAACTAACAATTGGTATCAGAGCGAGTTCTCTTGATAAACCGGGAAACCCCGAGGAGCAAGTTCCAGGCAAGGATGGACATCTACAAGGAATGCAGTGAATGGAACTCAACCCTAGAACATTCCCAATACCATCTGAAGACCAAAGTCTGCTTGTGAAGCAGAAGTGATTTAAAGATGAACATCTTTGAGGTAAGTGTCTCGTCTTTGAATTCTTGGTTATATGCATGTTATTATGTGTACAAGTTCCTTGCAGTATTTCTAGTTAAATATTGGATTTTGTTTTGAAAGTTTTTAAATCATTTTTGTGTAACCTCAAATCTGATTTATAGTGTGAAAAGTATTTTTCAGATTTACAAATTGATTTATTTTTAAAAGAATCAGTTTACTAGAAATAGTTCAAGGAACGTATTGTTAGGAATTATGCATATTTGGTCTATTGGAACCTGGATTACCCCTGAATGGAAACTTAATTCTTTGGGCAAGGTAATGAACGTATATTTTGAATAATTGCCAAAGAATGACCTTATCATGTGTCTGTATTATTCTGAATATTTATTATGTAAACACATGATGGTTATTGTTAGATAGTTGGTTTAACCGTAGTTGGTTTAATTACGGATTATCAACAACTATTACTAACAAGAAGGTACCCAATATATATTGGGTAACCAAAGCCAAAAAGTGACTAATTTTGCAGGCTATGTGAGTGGAGACAACCTATTAATAACGATGATACTTTGGCTGTTTGTATACGAGGAATTATGTGTAAGTTCCTCACACTAGAGAGCCTTTATAAGAGGTTTGTAGTAGGTGAAGCAATAATATGGATTAGTGTGTAAGTCGCCTATACATCTCTCTGTAAATATTGGTCATTTTCTTTTGGTAATTATTATCCTTCACGAATTCCTATTGAACTTCAATTCCCCATATTTCCAAGGTGGTATTTGTGAATGGATGTAAAAAAGAAGTTATTTTGAAGCTTATAACGTATATCATGACAAACTAACTTCTCTTCTAGTTTTGTGCGGGTTATTAATGATTATTTTGTAGGTTTGTTCATTGAGATAAATCGGAGCATAAAAGTTTGTTCCATTAGGAACTCGGTGCTCAAATTAGTTGGAACTTGATGAACTTGGAATGATAAAACGACTTAGGGAAACAGGAATAACAAAGCTTCTATATCAAGGTGTTGTAGGAGTTAATGTGCAAGTTCCTGTTCAGCTTCTTGTTCAAGTTCCGGTCAAGTTCCTATTGTTCAAAGTTTCTTGGAACAAAGCATAAATTCCTGTAGCAGACCCTTATGAAGGATGGTGAAACAAGATGATTATCTTTGACTACATGTTAGAGATTAATAATTTCATTTATGGAACAACATCTTAAAGGGAGTATTTCTTACAGGAACTCTATGCTCAAAAACTCTTTATGCTTAGGTTGTATCTATCTCTTTTGACTAACCTACTAACCTATTGAAAGCACAAAAGAATTCTCTTGAGTTTTGATTTTTCAGGTTATATCTTTTAAATGATAATATGAGCGACATTGACAAGGTGTTCAAGAATTTGAGATTAAATCAACACATTCCTCTACCCAAGAAACAATGGTCTAAAGGACCAGAAGGACATGTTCCAACCTTATGACAAAAGGAACATGGAGAGTTGAAGGTTTACAGTAGAAGGGAACTCGAAGTATCTTGACAGCGAGGTTCCAAAGAGATGATGATAGCCAAATCAAGGTATCTCCTGCTATAAACCTACAATGGAAGAACTTTGACTTATAAGACTAACACAAAAGGTAAAATTGCCACATAACAAGAAGTTAGTAAGTCAAGTTTCTATCTCATTGTGAATATTTTTCTTGTCGAGTTTATAATGCACATTTTAGTTTTTAAATTTTGTAACTCTAGATGTTTTATGGATTTAAGTCAGCATCATCAATAAAAAGTGGAAATGTAAAAAACAAAGGGAACCAAATAAGGAACACAATATTTGTGGATCTCAAGTTGGTTCCTAACAACAACCTGACATTTCTAGGTTTTATTGAAGATGAAATTCTTCTATGCTTCAAACTTGAAACATGTTAATCTTTTCGTGCTTGATAAACCTAGTAGGAACTCGATAATAGGTATATGTACATGTAAGTTCCAAACAGGTTAAGATCAAGAAGCATGAAAATCAAAACATGTTATATTCTCTTTCAACATCAGGGAGATGGTAAGTAACACTAATCCATTAGATCTAAGTGATATATATAGATCTGTTTACCATGTGATATTTAGAGATTAATTGAAAGAGATATCTTGTTTATGAGTGTTGAATGAAAATGGGCACTTGATTACTTTTCTTAATAGAAGAGATGATGAACTATTTGTTGAAAGTCTTTTCTATAAACAAGATATGTGGCTAAGTGTTCAACAATTATGAAAGTAAAGATCTAACAACGGAACCTAGTTCTAGTCATGTTTGATGATTCTTACAGGAACACAGGATTGACAAATAAGTTTCAAACCTTGAATCTAGGAAGACACGAGGAAAACAAAGCCATATTCTAATGGTCTTTGCAGGTTCTTTGGAATAGTTTTCAATGCCTCTTGCCACATCATCAACATGGAAACAATAGATCTTTGATTAACAAGACACCCTATGTTCCACTTAGGGATGTTTGATGATATTAGTGCCAAGGCGATTTACCCATAAACGCCTAGAATAGTAAAACATAAAGAGTTTACTCTCTACCTTGTTTAATGTGTAATAAGTGAACATATTTTGAGACTAACAGGTTTGTTCCCATCAAACAGGTTATAAAAAGATGAACTCACAAGTTCTTGTAGAACTAACTGAGTTCCTAGTAAAGAAATATGTCACTAAGAATAACAGCAAAGGCTAGCTACACATGTTGAGGAACTTTTAGATGTTAAGTTCCAACTCTTGCAGCAAAGTTCAATGAACTCAATACAAGAAAGCAAGTTCCATCAAAGTTCCAGAGCTGAGATAATATTTGTTCCGACCAACAAAATCTCAACAAACTATGGAACTACAGTGTCTTATATGATTATGTAACCAAGGGCGAGCCTCACGACATTGAAGTATTTAAGGATGTAGCTTGAAGGTTAGATATGTAACAGGAACTCAATGAGCTTAAGAGGAAGAAGGTGTTAATTACATCCTGAACCTATTCTAGAACACCTAAAAAGGGTCGGAGATTAAAAAGGGTGTTCTGGAAAAAGCTTGTTGAGTAAGGCACGTGAATGGAACAAGGCCAGGTTGGTTCTTAAAGGAAACAACCAATACAAAGGTATGTATTGTCTTTAAGGAACTTATTGCGTATGTAGCTAGACTTGAAGCAAATTGAATAATACTTGTTCTTGCTGTTTATATGGGATTAGAGTTGTACCACATGGATGTCTTGTGTGTCATGATATAAATTTTTATATAGACGTCTATGTGGAACATACTCTAGGATAGAATGCTATCCAAGTTCCTTCTTGAAATTTGAGCTTTAAAATTGTCAATTTTTGTTTTCAAGATGGAATAGTTATTAGTTGTACTTATTTACATTGCACATATTTCTGGTACAACTAATGAGCCATTGTGCATTGGTTTTTGCTAATTCTTTGATGAGAAAATGTATTTGTAAGCATTAACCACCGACAATGGAACTTGAGTTAGAAGTCAAAGTTCATATTAGATTCGAGATCGTCAAGGAACAGAACAATCACTTTGAAGACTCTCAGGTAAGCCATCACAATCAACCTATGCTTTAAAGTTATAATCTTTCTGGTAAAAAGACTACATAAGGTACAAGTTCCTTTTCACATTATGTCATTACATGAATTAAATTGATAAAATTTTTGTAGGAATAATGAAATATGTGAATTTGTGAATTGATTCTCTTATGGTTCTGTCTTGCCTTGTCACATTCTTGTATATTGCTTAATGGAACATGACTTGATGAAACATAACATGAGTATAAAGTATTTTTCCCTTAAATTATGTCAAGTTGGGGTTCCTATGCATGTTAAACTTAAAGTAAAGAATGTGCGCTTATTGTTTATGTGTCACACTTAGTTCTTGTGTTGTAAAAGACATACTCACTTGCCTAAGAGTATTAGAGGTCTCATAATAGAACTATGGGTGTTGTCAAACACGAAGTTCCTAAGTTGCCAAAGGAACAATGGAAGAAACTTTGATGGAACCAGACAGGTAAGTTCCCAGACCGTTTGTAACTCACTTGTTTATATTTCAGAGGGAACTAACCTATCTTTTTGCCAACTTTCAAGCATCCGCACCATAAATCTTCGAAAGCAACATTATCCTATAACTCTAAGTTGTGTGTCCGTGTTGCTTATACTTTAACTGTCTCATATTAATAAATTCGAAGATTCTTATTCACCCAATTCAATTTCCTCTTTCCATTATACAACTTTACTTCTCATTCTTAATTTCCATGTGCTCTAAGTTCTTTCATCATATATTTATGGTTCGCTGAAACGTGAAGAATGGTGATCACAATGTTGAGGGGGAAGTTGAAGAAAAAGTAGAAGTAAGCACTTAAAAAAAATAAAAAATAAATAAATAAATAAATAAAAGGAAGAAGAATGGCAAGGGACTCAGGGGGAATAAGGTAGGAACCAAGAAATCAAAATGGTTCATATCTGATTGTGGAACTTAAGTGTATGAGTAAGTATTACCTTCATTGATTTCAAATGTGTTATTCTAGGAAAGCATGCAAAATTTGTAATGACACCCTTTGAAAAATAAAAAATAAATGAATGATAAAAAGAAGAAAAAGAAAAAAGGTGATCAAAATATTTAATTTCATGGATATCTAAATACGAAGAATATTGACTATGTTGATGTTGTGTACTCGTATGCTTGGTGAGCTAGTGAAGGAACAGTAAGAAACGATGAAGGAACTTGACTACGATGAATCTGAAATCTATTTATGTTCCAGTGTGTAGAATGTTCCTCAAAAGTTGGTGGTTGAAGTATGGGAACTTGGTTATCAATTAGAAAGATAAATATGTGTTGTGTTTAGCAGGAGGTGAAAGAGTATGAAATGAAAAACAAATGTGGTGAACCTCGTCATCTCAAAAGATCTAAACGAAGAGCACAAATTCCACTTTATGTTCCCTCTACTTATTTTGTTCCATATGCTTCTCTATATATCCTTTGAGCTTGTGCCTTCATTTGCCTATTCATGCAATCCATTTCTAACTTTTTTGCTCTAATCTTTACTTGATTTTTAACTTCTTATTTGTCAAGTTCAATTAAGGATTTTGAAGTTGGGCCTTTGGATTGTGAGTTGGAAAATAGTGTGGAAATGGTATCCGTGTTTGAAAAGTGAGTACTTTGAGGCTTTTAGGAGCAACAAGTGCTTAACCATTATATTTATTTATTATATGGTGGTAGGTGTGACATATGACTTTATGCGTGTGTAATTTACGAAAAACAAACGTGAGGAACAATACCCTTTTTGATAATGACAAAAGGGGGAAGAATATGTATGATGCTTATGGTATGCAGTAATTAAGTCTAAAGTTCTTACATCATGATCGTTGAAAGTATATATATATTGATAAATGATGTGTATTGCTAAGTTCCTAACTATATGAAGTTCCTGTGTATGTTCCTAACTTGTTCTAATGTTATTTCCTTGAAAAGCTAAGGGGGAATAGATGTACAACAATTGATCTTATAATGTGTGATGAGCATCATTAGTTTGTCATCATCAAAAAGGGGGAAATTGTTGAGTAATTAGGTTTTGATGATTATAAACTAATGATGATTATCTATCTAACATGTTTGTTTAGTTGTGCATAGAAAGAACAAGTTATGCTTGGAACAGGGTACAAGGAACCTGGGTAATGACATGCATATATGTAAGGAACTTGAGTAATATATGATAAGCAATATAAGGAACAAGCGCAATAATGAGAGATGGTTGATGAGCATGATGATGGCGAAGGATTCATGAAGGTAACTATGTAAATAGATGTTTACATATGTTAGCTTCACGAGGTAAGTATCCTATAAATATATAGGTCATGTATGTGTAGGAGTCTTTTAATTTAGTTTAGTTTTCTTTATTGTTTTTATAAATGAAAAAACTAACCTTCAGTTTTACTTTGTTATCCTCAGAAGTCTGCTAAGTTTGTCATCATCAAAAAGGGGCAACTTGTTGACCCTTATGAGGTTTTGATGTTGATAGTTATGATTGAGCAAACTTCCATTTAATAAGGATTTTCTAGTGTTATGATGTTTGCAGGTTTAGTAAACTCTGGGAGTTGAAGAAGGAACTAAAACAGAGGAACTTTAGAAGATCCATGAGGATACAAGTAAAGTTAGAAGAAGAGTTCCAGAAATGGAACTTCAAGGTGTTCCCTGATAGGATCATGTCAAGGGTTGTAATGACCTGTATCCGGTGTAATGTTGGGGCAATGGTGTGTCTTGACAGGAACATATCAACAGGTTGTAATGACCTGGTTCCGGTGTAATGATAGGGAAAAACCTGAGATCCAAAATACATCAAGACTACAGGATTCTAGAACAAGAATCTCAGAGAAGCAACATGAAGACGGAGAAATAGAAGTATATTGCTCTAGGATTCATGTAAGTATGTTGGACATAAAAGTCGGTCTGGAACAAGTTTAAATAAAACCAAGGTGAACTCCAGACAATCAATGAAGTTAGAGTTACTAACTTGTCAAGAACTAAGAGACTGTCAAAAGTTCCGAACCTAATAGGAACTTAAGTATGCACGTCTTTAAAAGTCAGTTTTAATGATAGATATTTATCTAATACGTGCATATCTTTTAGGGGTTTAGTTTTACTGAATAAAGATATTTATTTACTAATAAATTCCTTTTGGAAAAAGATAAGTTTGTTTAAAAAGTATTTTTAAACAAAAAGATAAGTTTTGAATAAAATCTGATTTTATATTAATTATATCTTTTTATTATTGACAGATTTTATTCTTAACAAAAAGATATATTTTCGGATGACTTGTTTTAGAAAATATCTTTTAAACTTATCTTTTCATAAAACCTATCTTTTTCAAGGTGAAATGAATAATTTGAGTGTACTATAAATATGCTCATATGTATTCATTCAAATTTGAGGCTAATGAAGTGGAGTGGTCGTGCTTAATGGTTTTATCCTTCACCACAAAGCTAAGTCAGTCCTCCTGGTCAAAGTTCTTATCAGGTTTTGGTTACAGTTTGTCCAGTGAGTTCTAGACAGATCTCGAGTGTCCAACATGTTAGTTTTATCTCTTTATTCATATATATGTATTTAGAGTTATTCAATGAGATCTTGTAATGGGAAAAAGGGTTTGAGTGTTTTGGGTTTTGGGGTGAGATTGTGAATTCTCTTAAATTCACGTTTGAGTGTAAGAGTTTGAATTCTCTAAAATTCGAGTGGTAGTGAGTCACTTCGAGTGTGTCTTGTCGTGCACAGTGGGAAAAAGGAACCTGAGTGTGTCTTAGGTCGAGAAAGGAACCTGAGTGTGTCTTGGGTCGAAAAAGGTGCCTGAGTGTGTCTTAGGTCTGATAGGATAGGTTCTTATCAATTAGCAAGTGTCCGTGGAGGAACTTGCGAAGCAAAGGTCTATGTAATAGGTTTTACTAGGAGAGTTGCCTATTATAGTGGAATTTGTTTATAATTCCCAATAGGCTGAGGTTTTACTTCCAGCTAGGCACTGGATGGTTTCCTCGTAAAATTGCTGTGTGCTTTAAGTTACTTTTGCGTTTTGTTTCCGCTTAAGTTCCGCGGTTGGAACCTACTACTATTCACCCCCCTCTCGTAGTAGTTCATCTAAACTAACATAAGGTCTTGATCATTTTTTTAAAAGAACATCATTAGTGTATGCTTTATTTTATGGAAAAACAAGGCAAATAGAAAATCGAAATTTGCTATGAAATATGCAAAACCATAAGAGACGAGTAAGGAAAGTACTTAATATGGGGAATGAAAAAAAAAATCAAATTGAAAAAGAGTATTTGTTACAAAACCTTAGAAGATGGGGTGAAGTTAAAGGAGAAGGTAAGCAGTGAAATAAGATAGAGAGAGGTAAGGTGGGGTTAGAAGACACCAATAATAATAAGAGTTTATAGAAGGCTCATGCTAGATTTATACATAAGTGCTTTTTAGAGACATAGGAAGAGAGAGGGGAAGAGGGTACAAGCTGTAATTAGATTGAAATAGATAAATATTCTTATAAACGTGAAACCCAATGAAGAAAGTACATATGCAAGTAGGACTTAACTATAAACTCTGCAAATTGTTAACTAATAAAAAGAGAAATGAAAAGGATGGAATATAAACCACTTAAAAAGAGATTCCTAAATGAAAGAGATTACTAGACAAGGTAAATAGGGTACATGTAAGTAAGTAAGATAAATAGAAGTTTTTTACTCTATTGGTATTACTAGAGTGGCTCCACGCGCGCGTTGCGCGCGAAGCAATTTGATAGAACCTTTATGAAAAATTGAATGGTTTAGTTACGTTTGAGTTTTGTGTATGCCTTGTAATAGTTTGGGTCACACAGTGTATCCCGATGTAGTGAAATGTACTGAATTTATTTGCTTAGTCGTTTAACTTAGATTTAAATTAGAAGTGTATATGTAGCTAATAGGTTTAATTATCGTTTATTGCAAAATACTTTTAGAGATGTTTTTAAGTTTAGATTTTGTCAAATACAAATTGAAGTATCATTTTAGAAATATATTTTGAATGTGCTTGTGTGAAGCTTTCAATATTTTTGACAATATGATAAGAAACATAAAAATATTAAAAAAAAAATACCTTGTTTATTACGAAGTAGATTGTAAAATATAAATGGAAATCAAAGTAATATTTTTAAAGTGTGTAATATTTTTAAAGTGTAATGTGTTTGAGAGGAAACTGATGAGCTATTTAAATTAAGCTATTTCCAAAAAAAAATAAAAAAAAAATGCATTGCCTCTCTCCCATCTTTGTCTCTCATTCGTTGCGTCAAAAAAAATCTCTCTCATTCTTCTTCTAGGTCTGATGTTCAGAGAGTGAGGTTATCCCTCAATAGTTGCATGATTAGAGAGAAGTCCTTGTAAATTTCTTCACCCATAGTATCCCGCTCTGCTAAGTGGCTTCTTCAAATGCCTATCAATATATATAAATTTAGTGAATTATTAGATACTCTACCACATGGAAATTGTCAAA
This sequence comes from Chenopodium album, assembly GCF_948465745.1. Taxonomy (NCBI): domain Eukaryota; kingdom Viridiplantae; phylum Streptophyta; class Magnoliopsida; order Caryophyllales; family Amaranthaceae; genus Chenopodium; species Chenopodium album. Next base: position 20,729,095 of record NC_137847.1, read on the forward strand.
TTGAAAGCATCAGTATATAATTAATATATAGCAACACCTAGGAATAAAATTGATTACATAAATAGGCATACAAAAGCTAAGCTAAATTACTTGAAATACATTCAAGGTTCTCAAGACCCAATCTAATGGAATGAGTTGGTGGCAAATCTGTATGAGCAATTTCCTAGAAGACGAATAAAATAAATAAAATAAGATATTATATCAAATAATAAGCTCAATACCATACTTGCTACTTAAAATATAATAAAATATGCCTAAACCAAAACCACAGTGGTGAAGAAATATATTCATAATTGTAGAGAACTCATGTACGTAGAGCAAGTAATACGGTTGCCTATCTTGTAGCTCGATGGGATACCCGTGATAGTGATGAACATGAATGTTTTGGAAACTTTCCCCAAAGAATTTTAACTCTTGCCCTGCTAACTTCCCTCAAAAAAAATAAAAATAAAAAAATAGTATAAATGCATCATCAAATATAAACCACACATCATATCTCCACAAACCCCTTTTTTCTATACCATCATAGAAATCAATTAGACATGTGCAAGACAGATTTGTCAAGCCAAAGCCGCATAAATTTATGCATCTCATATTGATTATCTTTACTTGTCATAGTTTTCAAGATAATATGCAAAGACATCAATAACCCAGTACACACTCTAAGAAAAATCTTATTGGTAAAGACATTAATCATAACAGCTAGCTATTAAGAAATTTAAAGACCTTTATACAGGAGAGAATAAAATCACAGATAAACTTATTACGAAGAGAGATTGCTCTGAATTCCACATACGTTTATCCAATTTTAGATCCCATTTGCGGGAAAATAGTCCTACGTTAGACCCTTAACTCCTATCATGTAAGAAGACTAATTAGCTCAACCAGAAATTTCTATAATTTCAACATGCATTGTTTCAATAAAAAGCAACCATTTTACTTCTAAGTGTTCTAACTCCAATAATAACATAGTTGAGTAAATATTTTCCTCCAAAAGAGAAAATTTCAACTTATAATACCTCATTTTCTCTGCTAAAAATCAATATTAAATAAAAATTGCACTACATTAGCTAGCTTAGTTTCCACTGAAAATCTAATACATTGTATATTACTCAAAAAAGCTATCAATCTTCCACGTTTTCTCTTTTGCTACAACTGTGATTCATCAAAAAAGAATGACCTCCACTACCCATTTCTTATTGCACTTACTTCAATCTTTGGGAGCATGAGCTCCAAAAAAGCCATATTAAAAAATTCCAACACTCTGGAAAACCAACCACTTATATCAACTGCCAAGCAACTCCTTTCATTTACACGTGTTAACATACCAATCCTAACCATAACAAACAGATTGATCTAGCCATTTATCCAATGTACATGATTAGGCATTTATCACACCTCTTGACCACTAAACCAAAACTACCAGTTACTCATTATGCAATTTACAATAAAAAGCCTACAAAAAGTACAAGGAAATCCTAACAGATGGTTAAAAAAAACATGAAATAAAAGAATTACATGCATTGTTTCCTCTATGCATAATGTTTAAGCAATAAACCAAGTTACCCATCACATTCCAAAACTTAATTTGAATGCAGTAATGCACCAATATTACTTACTTGTTTTAGCTCATGCTTCATCTCTTGCCTCACACGCTCCATAAGTGATGGGATGAGGTTCCAAATCTCATGGTGTCTAGACCGTTCAAACCTCTATCGAACAAGTTACCATCATTGTCTATGGGATCATCTTTGTCATCGGGCATAGTAGCCCTTGTGCCTTCAATGGGAGAGACTTTTGAACACAGGATAGCACAATTTACTAACATCAGTATGCTATCCTAGCACCAACAAACTGAACAAGTACCTTTTCCTCCTCTCACATGAACAAAAAATGATTTTCGAGTGATTAAGTAAGCTTGGTATTGCAGTAATCCAAGACTTATCCATATAACAGGGGGTAACCTCAGAGATGCAGAAATCGGAGGTAACCTTAGTCCTCAGCTATGCAAATCAGTTTATCAAAAAAGGTATAAACTCAATTTATTTCCCTCTTTATGTTCACAAGTAAACTCCAAACTTGCAATGTAACTCTACAATTCTACTTGATAATTCGATAATAATAATTAAAAAGAAAGATGACTGCAAAGATTCGATTAGATAGTCCAATCATAAGTGTAAACATCCCTTTAGTATAATTAAAAAAATTAAGTACAGGCATCACATTTAAAATGTTGTAGAGCATGGTAGTTTATCAACTCCACTAAAAAAGAACATAATCATACAATTTGTGAGAAGTAAATTATCTACCATGGAAGAAGTTGTTGCGGGAAAAGAACCAAATAAACATCTAAACAGATTTGCTTGTGCTCCCGCTATCCTTGCTTCTACAATTTCTATCATATTTGACTATGGTAACTCCACTAACACTTTCGCAATTTTGTGTAAACGTACATACTCGTATCATTTAAGTTGTTGATTTTTTTTTCTTTTTACTTTTGGACAGATAAGTTGTTGAATTTTGAGCATATAAATTAAGTCCCAATTCAGTTCAATTCCTAGATTTTAAGATCCCAAAACCCTATACCAAAGTTTCACAAACAAAATCAAATTGCAACAAATCAAATGAGAAATTAAGAACAACATCAAAAATTAAGAAAAGAGAAAGAAGAATTACAAATTCCTAGACGACACCCTTGTAAACCAAGGTAAAAAGCCAAATATCACCGTTGCTTCATTGTGGCAATGTATGCAATCAAATATCTCATAACAGCATGGTACGCAATAGGAGCTCTAAATAGCTTCAAGTTAGAGCTACATACAGAAGCTCAGCCACTTAGAGATCATCCTCATCTTATAAACTTGTGCTTAAAACATAGTCTAACGTTTTTAAATTATCAGTTTTAACAGAATCTTTCATGAATTCTACCATCAAAACCATTATAAAAAGACAGTAGTATTGCAAATTTGAAATTATAAACACCATTGCTACCTATATATAATTGAAGAAATCAAGACAATGAACCATCAACGAAGTTGAGAGATAAATGCATAAACAAGCACAAAATCAGTAAACAATGTATCAAATGTAATTAACATTGCACAATCTCTCAGCAACAAAGGTATCAAGAGAAATACTTACATGTTTACATGGAATTTCAAGCTTCTTGAGCTTAAGAGTGCGAACGACAAGCAACTTTTAAAGGTCCCCAAAGTCAGACTCAAGCTTCCCTACATGAGCCTCTACTGCTTTCCCTTTCCCATTCAAAAACTCTGGTATTTTGACCATCACTGTCATATCAAACAACACATCAAGCCCTGAAATAAAAATTTTAAACCAAACTAATAAAGGAATATCTCTAATGGGTTCTGCATAAAATCCAATTACATTTCCAAAAATAATGAAGCAAAGTCCATAAATTATACTCTGAAAGAGAAAATTTAATCTCACAACAAAGACAAAGGAGAATAATTTCTCATTCTTCTCTTATCTTGGCAAATTTAATACAATAATCAGATCTAAAATGAAAATTGTGCCCTTTCAGACTTCTAACACCAAAAATACAGTTTAATAATCCAGCCCAAAAAAATTGAAAATTGATTATTTTACATGGTTAAAATTTACAATTGTGCTCAAAAATCCTAAACCCCCAAACCCAAAACCCGTAAAAAACAATACAAAAAAATGAACGTTGGGTATTTCTCTAATTAACCCAAATTATACCCAAACATTAATCAGAAAAAAATCACCAAAAATCTACATATATACTCAATAAAAATCCAGAAATTATAACGAAAAATTAAAAAAAAGGAGTAAGGAAATGGTACCTCAGCAGCTGGATACTCAAGGACAGCAAAAAATTAGACAGGAGAACCAGAACCGACCCTCTGAGCATCTCGGCCCTTCTTCAAGAATCTAACAATGTGACCCACCGGAAACTAAAGACCGACCTAGCCGCCCTTTGCCGGCGGTGCTCTGATCTTCACTGTGGCGCCATTTAGCAGACCAGTTCTATCAAAATAAATCAACAAATTTAGCACATATTGGCAAAATAAGCATCTAACACTCAATCAATAGAACCCCTAGTAAAATTTAGCAATTGAAAGGTAACAAAAATGATAAATCTTTGACCGATCATTTCACCTTCACCTTCGTTCTAGATCCGTTTTCTATCTCCTCATTCATCGGCTATTTTTCCTTCCATTCCTTGATCTCTCGGAGTTTGATAGTGCTGAGTGGTGGCCGTGGATGGCAGGCCGGCGAAATTAAGCTAAGATAGAGAAAGCGTGCAAGTTTTTGACACCAAAAACCTGCGAATTGCCTTGATCAGTGGTCACAACTAAATTGAATAGCAATCACTTAAAAAATCCTACTTAGATTAGAAGTTGCATTTGATGGAGGTGAGAAAGCTCAGAAGGTGCTCATTGTTGATGGTTGTAGAGAAAGTGAACAGGGAAGAAGAGAGAAAAAAGGGGCTTATGGAGGAGACACTGTAGAGATAGAGGAAAGTAAAAAGTAAAATAATGCAGAAGAAAGAAAAGTCAAAGGTCAAGATTCCAAACAATGCATGCTAGTCAACCGCTACACTACCGAACACTCTTATCTAAATTATTTATCTTCCCAGCTAACAACTTGTTGACAGCTAACAGCTACATACACAGCTCACAGCTACCTCCACAGCTACAGCTACCTTCACAGCTATATTTTTTCGAACATGCCCTAAGTGATACAATCGAGGTGCAAGAACTTTCCCACACCCTTGCCACGTCAGCAAGTTCACACATGCAATTAGCATATGTTGCTACTATTCATAAGGGAACAAGGTGAAACATTTGAAGGGTTGAGAATAGCACTAAGACCTGTTTCGTAAAATAATGTAAGAACAAGCTATTTATGTTATATTAAGAGAAAAACCTTTAAGATAATTGTTCAGCAATTAAAACTTATAATTACGATAAACTTATTGATTAGCTCATAATCAACATGAATTATAAGCACTTTTTACAAAGATTTTGTGCTAGATTTGGGGGGGGGGGGGTGGGTGGTGGGGAGACAGAGAGAAGGGGGAACAAGTACTACCTATAATTTTAATTTATATCCATTTTAAATTCAAAAAAAAAAAAAAAAAATGAGGGAACTAGGAGAAGAATAATTAGTAAAAAAAAAAAGGAGGGAATTTGGTTTAATAAAGGAAGGAAGTTGTGAGAGGTAAGCAAGTGGATACCTATAATTTTCAAAGAAAGAGTAAGTAGACAAGGTCAGGGGAAGAGAAACAGAGAAAGAGAGGAGAGCTTTGGGATAATAAAAGGATTTGGTGAGAACAAAGCACTTTAAGAGACCATTTTTAGTTTTTAATTAAGATACAACTGTCACAAAGGAGATAAATTAGGAATGTGAAAATGAAAAAAGAAAAACAAGGAGGGGGTTCAAAAAAGAAGAACGAGATAAAGATCAGTTTAATTAGAAGACTATTTTTTTAGAATGTAATCAAAGAAGTGATAAAAAGTACTTTTTGAAAAGATTCTAAAATTTAATAAACCGTACAGGTTAAGTTTAAAAATGTAAAATAACATGGAAAGGGAGAGGAGAGCAAGTGAGGGTTGGAGTGGTGGTTTGAACGCAATTAAAGATTAACGCTAAAATAGGAAACCACGCGCCATATTTATGATGATGAAAATTTGTTAACATAGACATTTTGTATGCATATAGCTTTCATTTGAGTTAAAAGTATCCTTTCAACATTTGATGCCCCAAGTGATCAGATTAATTTTAATTCGTTTAAAGCAAAGTTCTTAAATTCGATTCTAATTAATAATAATTATTTTTTGGCACCAAAGCGTTTAACAACCCATTATATTTTGAACAAACAATTTCACAGTGAATACTACCGCTTTTGAAACCGTGAGTAATTTATTGACATTATTTTGCTAATCAACACACATACATTACATTAATTCATTAGCAAAACAATCCATTCCATCAAATTTCATCTTTGTTCAACGCTAACAAATGTACCTGATTCCGTTACCAAGACAATGTTAGAAATAATCTACACATGCAACAACGACTAATTACACATTAATCACCGAGCATAGATCAACAAATTGGGGGACCGTGTGCTAGTATAATGAAAATAACACATGTATCTATTGGCATGGTAGGGTGTCCTGAAGTTGAAATTTTGATGGTTCTGACCCTTTTGATGCGTCACCAACGCTGTCAAGTAAACTTCATTCCATTTCAAAAATCCTTCTCATTAGCCTTGAACATTTTTTTGGTGTACATGGTTTATAGTTCAATATTATACTTAAAATTAGGGCCTTAATACCTGTAGATTTTAATGTTAGTGACATTTGTGAGATATTTCAACTTAGACCGTTGGATATACACATCTGGAATTTTATGCTTGAGCTTGCATGACAAATGTGCGGGTCACTGCTCTAGTCTATTTTATATATTGAGCCTATAGTCATTAAATACGGGCAAATGATATCATGTCTTCCGAGTATGGATGCCTTGATACTTTTGGTAAGTTTTCTACTCCGTAATTGGTTTTGAAAGTTGGTTGTGATTTTGGTTTGATTAGGTGGAATTTTTTTTTCAGAGAATGTATTCTCTATGTTTTTTGGTATATGGCTCCCTAGTGTTAATTGTTTTGGTCTATTATCTATTTTATATAGATTCTTTTGATGATGTCTTGATGCAAATTCTGAATTGTACTGTGGTGCAGGGTCAAAAGATTATCTGGACATTCATGTATGAATACTTAGAAGCAGTAGAAAAGGAATGACATCTAATAGTGCAATATTACAAGGACGGAAGAAAAATATTTATTAGCTATGTAAAGATTTTCTATAAGTGTCTCAAAATTTGTTCCACTACACCTACAGTTAGTCACGAATGAAGTATAAGTTGAAGTTATATCTGTTGTAATAGAAACTCATTACTATATGAGATATTGTACATAAACTATATATTTACATGCAATAAAAATATTTTGGCATAATTGTTTTATATTATATTATATTATATTATATATATATATATATATATATTCCAGATATTTTTAAAGAATATGGACAAGAAAAAGCGTCCCCAATTTAGAAAATATAGAAAGAAAAAAGTGTCGCTAAAATATTAAACATTAAATATATGATACTCTAGGCACTAAACAACATCGCCAATGTTAAGATTCTAGACCCAAAAAAGCGTCGCTAAAGTTAAGAAAGTGCGCCAACTATAGCAAACTTCGACGCTTCGTATAAAAATTAGGACACAGTATAACATCGAGATTTGCTACGCTTTTTGATGACGTCTAATTTTCTCGACTCACATTTTCTCAACGCTTTTTTGCAGCATCGAGAAAGAAATTTTCAACGCTCTTTGGCGTCGAAAAAATGCTCTAAAAGCGTCCAAAAACACGGATTTCTAGTAGTGTATATAGGGAGTTAAATAAGGTCACCATAAAAAACAAGTACCCATTGCCAAGGATTGATTCCCTATTTGACCAGCTGAGAGGCGCAACTGTATTTTCTAAGATTGATTTAAGGTCTGGTTACCATCAGCTTAGGATTGCAGACGAAGATATTCCCAAGACGGCATTTAGAACAAGATATGGACATTATGAGTTCACAGTAATGCCTTTTGGATTGACAAATGCTCCCGCAATCTTTATGGACCTGATGAATAGGGTGTTTCTGTAATACCCCGTATTTTCATACGTATTTTCTAATTAATTAATTAGGATTATTTTATGAAAAGGGTATTTTAGTAAATTAACCATTTATAGTCAAAATAATATTAGAATTTTGGCACCAAAAGTATTTTGAAAACTAATCATTATTTTGGATAAGATTTATTATCCATTTATCTTATTTTAAAAACCGAATTATTTACATATTTTGGATATTTTAATTAAAGCAAAATAATATTTTATTAATTATTTAATATGGCCGAAATTCCCAATAATGAGTTAAGGAATTTCGGATTTTCCATGAATGGAAAATCTGATTTTTCTTGGTTATTTATTGGTGAATAATTTCTATTTAATTAATTATTTATTTAATTATTTATTCTATATTATTTACACAATTTATTTATTCCTTAAAAACCGAGCAAAATCTTCCTAAATATATTTATAGGAGTCCGAAAATTTGAGCTACCTAAAATCTCTTATTTTTCTTAATTCTAATTCTCCATCTTTTTAATATCTAATCATCATATTTTCTTGCCATTCATTCTTCTTAATTATTTCCCAAGTAATTCCAATTTCCTTATTATTTTTCATGACATACATACATTCCGTATTCAATTATACACAATCACCTTAATATCAAAACTTTCCATATTTCTTTCATTCACTTCTCCAAGTAATTCCATAAACCCTACTTGCCATAATTCTTCCCACATTCTCTTGCTATAATTCTTGCATGAGCTAACCTATAAATACCCCTCCATACCTCTCACATTCTTCACACCAATTCTCTTCTTCTCTTCTCTTCTTTTTACACAAATCATCCCGTTTATCTTTGAAGCCAATTTTCGGGCACTTCTGGTTAGTTTTTGGGGTATTGATGTTTCACAGAAGATTGTTCCTCTTGAAAAATACTTGAGGTTAGGCTCAAGAATCACCCAATTGGGAGTTATATCAAAGGAGTTACAGCTTCTGCAAGTTCTGCCTATTCTTTTCAACGCAAATTCTGCCTATTCTTTTCAACGCAAATCCAATTCTTCTCTTCTCCTTGGTTTCTTATCTTTTCTTCTTCTCTTCTCTTATTCAATTATTATTATTATTATTATTATAGGGGATTTATAAAAATTATTATGAGTAGTTTTAATTATATAAAATCAGGTTTTTAATGATGTTTATGAAAATTAATTTAAAAGGTTCATGTACACATAGTTGGGGGTTTTTAATTTAATTATTGTGATTATAACCTTATATTGATTAAGGTTATATTTATTTTTAAGGTGTTTTCGATCAAGATTCTTGAGGTTCCTTTAGTGTGTTTTTGCTAAATAAGGATCAATGTACGTTAGGTGGCTAGATACCTTGGAAGTGATTGGTTTGAATAAGCATGTTTGAATGATTTTATGATGATTGAATTGAATTGAATTATGATTTATGAAATAAAAGCATGTTTAAATAAATTGGTTTTGATAAATAAATTGGAGTATTGATTTTATATCATGTTTTAAATAATTAAAATTATTATTCATGTTTAAAAGGTTTGATTTTAAAAGCATGTGGATTTAAATAAAAAGGGAGTTTGAATTATTATTATTAAAAGTTGGAATTATTGGATTTAAAGAGGATTTATTGAACCATTGAATTATTATTATTATTATTATTATTAATGCTTTATAAGCATGTTGGTAATCCCACTATGCGGATTTGGTATATTGATAAGGCCTTGGACTTTGACCGGGTCTTTCCTCAAGAATAGCCTTGTAATATAAGGAGACTATCTTGGGGGGTGTGCACACTTGGGTGAGGAATTGGTTTCAAGGGAATTGGATTAAAAGGAATTGGTTTTAAAGAGGAATTGGTTTATTGAATTGATTATTGATATTGATTATTGAAATTGGTTTTGGAATTTTGAGTTGGAATTATTGGTTAAATCATTGGAAAGGATGAAATTGATTTCAAAAGCATGTTTGCTAATAAATTGAGTTTAATTATCTTGCACTTATCATACTTAGCATATTTTGCTAATCCGTATTTCTTGTTTTGTTTTGGTTCGACCTGTTTACCTTAATGGTAAGCAGTGTTGACTAATTTCAGGTGGAGTCAATAATTGAGCATATGGAGTCCCGGGAATGGTTTCACCTAGATTAGGAAATGTTGGTCTTGTGTTTATTTATGAGTACTCATGACAATGGTTACTATTTTTGGTCTATTATTAAATAGAGAAGAGTTTTGAAGTTTTCGCTGCAAAGTATTGGGTTATTTTAGTAGGTTTGAGTAGCCTTGCGTAATCACGCGGCGGTAATATGCCTAAGTCTATCCCTACGGTATAATTATACGTATTATACTGGTATTTCCGTAGAGGGAGATTTGGGGGTGTTATAGTTTCATCCATTTATGGACAAATTTGTTGTAGTGTTCATAGATGATATATATACTGGTTTATTCAAAGAGTACGTAAAGAGGAACATATTGAACATCTAAGGGCAATTTTGCAAACACTAAGGGAAAACAATCTTTATGCAAAGCTCTCTAAGTATGAGTTTTGGTTGGAGAAAGTAGCATTTTTGGATCATTTTATGTCTAAATAAAGATGTGATGCGGGTGACACCTAGGTCTTTGGTTACTAAGATTCCCCGATCAAAACAAAATTTATAAAACCAAACCCAACCCTAAGTATAGGGGTAAGTCCGCGTTGAAGCCAAGGGAAAGCGGTATTTGCTAAGGTCTCAAGCTAAGATATTCCGAAGTCTTAAAACAATGGGTTGGTCTAAGCTATACCATCGAATCAACTCAATCAAAACTAGCAAATAGAATTCAATTATCAAAGCACTAGGGAAAATAGGATCCACATGCACTAATGATAAACTTGCTAATTTGTCGGGAATTTGATCAATCAAGTAATGCGAAGGAAAACGATACTTGCATTCAAAATCACTCAAAGAGCTATTTCCTAGGGTCAAGCTAGATGTCTCTACAAATGACTTCGCTAGATGTCTCTACAAATGACTTCAAAGGAAAATCGCAAATCAAGATCAATCGATAATAATAGCTTCCAAATCAATTTTTCGTGTCATTGAAAACTAATATGCAATCCCTCTTCAGATCAAACAAAAATGCACAAATTTCATCAACCAATTTAATCACATCATCAAATCAACCAAAAACCCCAAATTATCTATAGATTATCACTAATACATGCTTCACCACTTCCCTAGCAAAGGAACTACTCACTACACATTGCAAATTTGAAAAGCATAACAAAACTAATCATCAATTCTATCATCAACATTCTAATTCGAATATCAACAATCAAAACCAAACAAACAATAGAAATTCAACAATATATCAAAAATCAAACATAAAATTGCATTGAAAAGGAAAGAAATCTTACAAAACTTTGATCAATATCAAATAGGAATGAAGATCACAATGTAACAATCATCAAACACCAAGTTTCTCTCTCTAAAATCTAAGAACAAAATCTCCAAAATCTTGAGCTTCTCTCTCTAAAATTCTAATCAAAATCTAATTCTAATTCAATTCTCTTCTAATTCTCTCTCTAAAAATGAAGGAATTCTATATATAGTAAAACAAACTAAGGAGAAGTTAGTTAGACGTCCAAAAAGAACCTCAAATGGCGCGGCCTCTCATCCCATTACGCGGCTGTAACAAAATGGGTACGGAACAGGGGGAAAGAGCATGCGTGGCCGCTCCTGGCACCTGCGCGGCCGTGCTAGCCACCTGCGTGACCGCTCCTCCCTCGTGCGCGGACGCGCCTGGGAGTAGGGGAGATTGCCTTCGTGCGCTCGATGATGCTCCCATGCGTTACACATGATACATGTTAGGGAGGCAGTCACTAGAGGCCTTTACGGTGGGTTCAACACCGACTTTAATGTCCACACGGCATGAGAGCATGGCCTTGAAGACTTGGCTTATGCACTCCTTCACTTTTGAGCTTCAAGAGGAAGAACCAGGATGCATCCTAGGCTTTGCATGCCCCGAGAGAACGCCAATGAGCTTCTCGAACATCACCATTCTCCTAAAATCAAAGAAAAGCAAACAAGTAAAGGAGAAAAAGCAAAATAAACTAAGAAATGCAATAAAATGAGAAAACGACTAAGGAAAATGTAAAATAGAGAAATTACAAGTAAAACTAAAGAAAAAGAGATAAAAGAGATACAAAAGCAATGAAAAATCATCCTAAAAGAAGCTAAACGAGTGTCATAAATGACACTCATCAAGATGAGGTAGAAGTAGATCCAGCAAAGATCGAGGTAGTAAAAGGTTAGCCTACGCCAAAAACAATGTCTAACGTTAGGAGTTTCTTAGGTTTAGCAGGGTATTATAGACGTTTTGTCAAAGATTTTTTGAAAATGGCTAAACCTATGACCTCTCTAATAATGAAGGACAAGAAGTTCCAGTGGGATGACAAGTGTGAGGAGGCATTCCAACTCTTGAAACAAAAGTTGATCACAACACCAGTGCTTACACTGCCAGACGATAGTGGAATCTATGATGTATATAGTGATGCATCCAAGAATGGTCTGGGATGTGTACTTATGCAAAATGGGAAGGTCATTGCGTATGCATCAAAACAATTGAAGCCTCATGAAGTAAATTACCCTACTCATGACTTAGAACTAGCTGCAATCATTTTTGCACTAAAGATTTGGAGGCACTACTTGTATGGAGTGAAATGTAGGATTTATACATACCATAAGAGCTTAAAATACATTTTCACTTAAAGGGATTTAAACTCATGATAAAGGAGATGCTTAGAATATACGACGAATTATGACTTAGACATACAATATCATGAAGGGAAAGCAAATGTAGTTGCAGAAACTCTAAGTCGTAAGATCAGTCATGGAATGAATACTTTGATAGTGGCTGATGAGTTGTATAGAGAAATGAGGAAAATAAACCTAAAAGTGGTAGAATGGGGAGTGCCAGCAGGCATACTTGTGAACCTAAGTATTCAACTAGCAATATTTGATGAGATAAGGGAAAATCAAGCAGGAGATGTAAAGTTGGATAGGATTCGTGGCACGAGGAATATGTAGGTCATCCTCTACCCTTTCCTAGAGTCAAAGAAAATTTATAAACACTCGACCAACCTAATACGAGTATATGGTAAGTCAAGGGTCGAACCTAAGGGAATGAATAGGTGTAAGCTATAGCCTAGGTCAAGCTACTTCGAAGTTTGAAGATGCGGTTGGTAACTAAGGTATCAAGAAATCTAGATGAATCGAGAAATTCAATATACTAAACACTAGGGATATGAGTTCCACATGCAAGCTCAATGATTATGCTAATTGAAAGATCACTCATCAATTCAAACATTGCAAAGGACAAACAATAGTTGCAATCAAAGGAATTCAAGGGCTATCTCCTATAAGCCAAGCTAGGGATCACTATGAATGGCTCGCTAGGAAAATCACAATCAAATTTAATCAATTAAAGCAATTCTCAGATCAAGGTTTCATGTCATTGAAATTTGCAATGCAATCTAGATTAATCTTATAGGTTGATCACTCCTAATCTATTTAATCACATGCACAGCTATGTCAACCAATTTAATTGCACCATTCAAATCAATTTAGCGTCATCAACTAGCAAAAATCATCAATCAAGCATGCTTCCCCTTCTCCCTAACAACTAATCTACTCACTAAACATGGTGGAATTAAGAAACAAAACAAATTCAATCAAATTCATATTCATTTAAAGCTAAATCAAAAGAAAGTCAATCAATCAACAATTTCTAAAGCAAGGAAAGTAATCTCAATCAAAATCCAAGAAACTAGAAGGAATTGCATTAAAAGTAAATCAAGGGAAAGAAATCTTACAAACATTCATTGAATTGAAGAAGGAATTTCAAAATTAAATTGAAATCTAAGATCAAATTCAAGTACAAACAAGTAAATCTTAAGCTTCTCTCTCTACTTTCTCTCTCTACTATTTCTGGAAAAATTCTCTCTCTAGTACAAAGTTAAGTCGTCCTAAAAAAAGAAAGTCAAAAGCTATAAATAAGAAAAATCGAGCGAAGAGAGCCGCACAGGCCGTGCGCACGCACAGCCCAGCCGCGCGCGCGCACATCAGGGTCTGCGCGCACGCACCCCTGTGCCGCGCGCACCCCTGTGCGATGCATAGGCTTTGGCTCCTTCATTTGCTTGATCAAACTCCGCGCTCTCGAGCATCCCCATCATCAGTGCACTCGAGATGATGCCCGCGAACATGGCAGTCCCAAAACGAGCAAATTGACTTGATTATGCACCTACAAAACACAAATAAAACAAAGAGAGGAAGTGTAGCAAGGTAAAACTAACACTAAAATTATGAATTATCAACTAAAAATATGAAAAACTCGTAAAAACCAATCGAGAACTAAAGTGAATTATAAAAAATGGAAAATCAAATAAAACTAAAAGAATTATATGAAAATGATGAAAGAAAATAAAGAAAATGAACCTAAATCTTATTCTTTTGAGCGCCATAAACGACGCTCATCAAATTCCCCCAAGCTAAACTTTTGCTCGTCCTCGAGCGAAACAAAATCAAACCCAAGGGAAAATGATGACACTACTCAAGCAAAGAAAGAAAAAAGAAAATTAGGGAAGATGCGAATATACACTGACTCACTTTCGTAGGAATCACGGTCAATTTTAGTAACTAAAGACAAGCCATTTAAACCCCTAGATCGCTCTAGAGGACGAGTGATGCTCTCGTAAAGGTTTCCAAAGAGGTTAACCTATAACTCTTTTTATTAAAAAGGAGGCAAAGTTAAAAGAAAAGAAAAGAAAAAGTTTAAAACCTTAAAAAGAAAAGAAATGCTTATACAAAGGCCTTTTGCACATGTTCAAGGCACAAAGGATATCAAGCTTTCTAAAACAACAATGGTAAGCACGTTCTAAGATATCAAGGGTTGATTGAAACATAGGGTGTGCTAAGCGTAGAGAACTAATGAGGCGCAATCCACTTTCATCCCAACCAATCTAACCGCGTTCTCCCTAATGGCCTCAAATCTTCCCTTAGTAAGCGTCTCTATGGTTCCACAAAGGAACCGAAAAAGAATAGAATTTGAGGGTTCTCGACATCTCGACCTTGCATCCCTTTTCTTTAAGCTTTAACTCATAATGCCCTCCCTCAGTGCATGACTCAACCACTAGGTCGAAAGGACTTTCCCAAAGGTTGTAACGTAAGGGAAAAAGGTTTGGGGTAGGCTTAAAATTTAGAATTTGGTGGTACACCTAGATTATGAAGCAAAGATTGGCCACACCTCAACACCAAAACCAAGAAGTCACCAAACAAAAACAAACTAATACCCCCAAGCTTATTCAAAGCTATATCCACAAGCATATATACAAAAAGCGTAAACGCTTCTCCCCCAAGCTAAAAGGAAGCATCGTCCTCAATGCGAGAAAAGGGAAAAGAAACACATCAAACTATTTTTTTTTTTTTGGTGTGTGTAAGTTTCATTATATCAAAGCAATTGTCCTCGCCTCATTTAATTTTGGACGGCTTTTCCGAGTATATTTAATTGCCATTATTCACAATATGTACAAAAGACGAGTTCGCATACAAATAAAACCAACTTCCAACTTTTTAGATCACAAACTCCAAAAACATGACCATTTGCTTCACAAAAACCAATAAAGGAATGAAAAGAAACAAAAGGTGCAAAGTTCTAAAGATGTGGCTTGAAAAGAAGGGGAATGGCTCAAATGGTTAGCAAGATGGCAAATGTAAACCCAATGAACTAAAAAGAAAGAAGAAAATCCTAGAAATGAAAAATTACCACCCCGAAAAATGGCCTTTGTCCTTCCTAGTTGGTTCGGTCTCGAGTTTGAGAATTATGAGTCCAGATTCAAGAGTAAGGATGCAAAGGTGGAGGATCCACGCCGCACATTCAAGAATGATGAAAGCTTGAAAAAGAGAAACCTCACACGGTTGTAGCAAAAACTTACTAAAGGTGTCAAATCCTCCAAAGGAAGCAACTCCATCTTACCACAAACCAAAAGAATCCGGCTTCAAGGCCCCAAAAGGTCTAAACCGCTACCTTAGCATACTCTATCCTAGAATCAACCAAAGATACTCTCAAACCGTGAAAACCATTGTATTTAGAAAGAAAAATAGCCAATGTGCAAGTTCAAGTGGTATTAAATCCAAAGTAAAAGCAAAAACAGTTATTCATATTCACAAAAACAAGGTTTTTTCATTTTTTTTTTAATTTTTTTTTTTCAAGAGAAAAGAGATAAAAGGAAAAGAAAAGAATAAGAAAAATAGAAAAAGGAAAACAAGAAGGAAGATGAAAACAAAAGAGAAAGAAAAAGAAAAAGAAGAAAAGGAAAATGAAATGAAAAATAGAAAGATATAGGAGAAGCAGAATGCAAAAAGGAAATAATGCGAACACACATAAATCCCAATCAACAAACAAGTGAACATTCGGCCACAACACCAATGTTCCCAAACACACTAGGGTGTTAAAAAGCAAACAACCTCAAACCATTCAACTTCTCCTAGAACTAATCCTAGACTAAGCAACCAAGGAAAGAAAAAGAAAAGAAATAGAAAGATCTCACCGGGCGCCAAAGCTTTTGCACATTAAAAAGGTGAAAGAGCACCTTTATGAAACGTCGAAATCCAAAGCATAAGCAATAGAGCAAGGTGAGGAATAACAAAAAAAAAACTATATACAAAGAAAATTTTTAGTAACTTCAATACAAAAGAAAAGAATAAAATAGAAAATAAAATGTGGGAAAATAAAGAAAAAGCCAGTAATAGCAGCAACAAGGGTCAGAATCAACAGACTAAAATAGTATCAGGAGATAAGAAATCAGACAGGCATCATCAGGAATCATCATAATAAAGACACAGAGAAACTCAGCGAACCACAATCAGCGAAACAAACAACAAACCAATAACCGGGCAGAGGAATCAGCAGAAATACAACAGCATCATCATAAAATCGAACAACAGAAAGATCAATACCAGAAGCATAGGAGACCAGGAATGAACTACAAAAGCAGGGGGGAAATATGGTGAAGCACAGAAAAAGATGCAGAAAGCACCCCCAAGCTTAGACTGGACCACCCCCCTAACTCTAAACCTAAAGGCATATAGGCAATCGAGAATCATCATAAAAAGCACAGAAGAAGGGGGGGCCATGGTAGTATCACTCCGTACTATGGTAAGGGGTAGAATGAGAACTCCCCTCACCGGTCTTCATCACATGACTAGAGCTAGCCATCTCACTCACGTCCATGGGAGCCTTACCCCTTAACCTACCATTCCTCCTAGCTCTATCATCCTCAAAATAATGTGACCAATCATCTAAGACCGGCTCACCCGACCTACCCCACCGCCCAAAAGTCTCAGGGTCCGGAAAGGGCGAAGGATTAGCCGGATCATATGTGTAATCACAACCACCGGGCCGCCGATAGTCGTAAGTGGCCGGGGTGGTGCCTATGATAGAACTAGGGTGAACATGAGGGCCCTCCCAATAAGGGTAGCAAGGCCGAGGACCAATGGTAGGATCAAAAGGTTCCCACTGAGGAATAGGTCCTTGTTGGACCGGGAGATAAGGGTAGTTCACATAGGGCTCGATTTCCCCTCTTCGAACATGCATATCGTACTATTGATTTGTATGATAGTCATAACGAAGATTAGAGGGTTGCATAGAAGGCATAGAATATAACACATTAGAAATAGAATCAAGCCTAGCATGAATGGTTGACAAATCAAAAGTAGAAGGAGTAGAAGAGGGGGAAGGAATAGGTGTACCTTCCGGTTCAACTGTGGGAATAGTTTGAACATTCGATGAGAGAGCATTGGTCGAGTGGCCTCTTGTTTGATTCGTCCTACGTCGAATAGAAGGAGCAATATCTCGCATTGGAGGCCTCCAAGAGAAGGAGTCTTTCACTCTTGGTCAGGTGGTTGCCTCTTTGCATGGGATTAAAAACCATTCTTTAACCCGAGAAACTTTCCAAATGAAGACATCATCCTTCTTCGTACGATCGAGGAACTTTTGGTTCACAAGGGCAGAGATGTTGAGGAAATGAGAAGAAGATTTTTCTCGAGGATCAATAATTTGGGGAAGCTCATTTAACAAAGTCTTATAGTCTTCATTGATGCATAGAGCTAGGATAGAAATCATCCCTCCCAATTGGATGCTCCTCGATAGGCTAACTCCATCCCGAATATCCAATAGTCGATTGATGAAGTGCTCTGTGAAATCCACCAACTCAATCTTAAAGTCATTTTGGTCGGCAATCCATAACCAACAAAGCTCCTCTCGAGAGATAGCTCCCAAAGAGTCTTTGAAGCAAAGAGCGTAAGTGAGGAGATGGTTGAAATACCGCATAGCCGGATGAATCATGGAGGCTGTCTTGGAATTTTGAGGCTCATACTTCCCTTCCTCCGAGATACTTCTCCACTAACGTTGCTCATTATATCCATGGTCCTCTGCCATTCTATCATGTGCCGGGTAGATACATTGTTCCGCTTCCGCGGCCCAAGGAAACTTGAAGTAAGAACATAGTTGAGAATCCGTCAATGAGTGATCATGATTGAAAATTTGGAATGTCAAAATCCTTGAGGAACCGTCACTCGATTCTCGGACTACCTCAAGAGAAGAAAGAAATTCATAGGTCACCCTAGCATAAGTAGGGGCGCTCAAATCCAAGAACTCTAAAAGATGAAGGCCCTTTGCAAGAAGGCGAACATCCTTATCTATGCCGAGAAACTTGGTTGTTGCTTGACCGTAAAATCTTGTTGGTCTAAGCTTTCTCTTGGATAGACGCTTGAAACGATCCCAATGTGATTCCTTAGAAAACTCAATGCCATATGACTCTTCTACCTCGGGTGGAGGTGGAACAACATGCCTTGGTTTGCTAGAACTTGATCTTGCCCGCTTCTTGTGACGGATTGGAGCCATCTACAAGAAGAAGAACAACTCATGAGCAAATCTTACATATGTTATATTTCAATAAGAAACATAAGTAATTGCTCAAGAATCAAGCACAAAAGCAATTATCTCAAAGTAGAAACAAGTAAGAGACCAAATCATGATATGGCTACATATGAACAAAGTGTCATTAATATAGAATCATAAATTTGAAACAAGCATGGATTAAAGGAAAAAATGAACATAAGAGACCAAATCATGAGTCAAATTGAGCAAAATAACCTCAAGCATTGAATTATCAAAGCAATAAAACCATTATAAAGAATACCCATGAGAGAGAAAATGACCAACAATGGTGAATCAAGGAATCAAGCAAATTATACAAATTCATCATGAAAAAGCTTCAATTTAACACTCATTCAACACAAATTACAAGTTAAAGGAACCAACAATGGAGTTCTACCATGAAAGCAAAAACAAGGTTTCAAGCTTGAACAATGAGGAAGAAGATGACTAGAAAATAAGAAATTATACCTCAATGTAGTCTTGAATTACTTGCAAATTGCCCAAAATGAAGATTTAAGAACAAATAGAACACCCAAAGATGAGTTCCAAACCTCAACACAAATCCTTAAAATTCCGAAAATTAACCCAAAATTTTCGAATTTTTGGTTCGAAAATCTGGAATTTTTCTTGTAAAATTTGAAAATTAGATGAGTTAAATGTAATTTGAGGTTAGAATGAGGAAAAAAAAAAGTGAAATTGATATGCTTTTGCTAGAAACAATAATAGGGTTTGATGAGAGAATAGAGTAGGGAAAGCTAGGAGAAATCGGGGAGAGAGAAAGGGGAAATAAGGTGGAAAACTTGGGGTCATAAGGGGGGCTGGCGCGTGCCAGGCTGCTGCGGCTGGTGCGTGCGCACCAGCACGAGGGCTGGTCTGCGTTGGCCGGCGACAAATGCTAAAAACCCCTGCCTACCTGGTGCGTGCGCGCAAGCATGGGGTGCGTGTGCACCAGGTAGGGCTAGTTATGCTCAATAATTCAGGCCAAACTCTGACCCCTGTGGTGCACGCGCGCAGGGATGTGCTGCGTGCGCACCAAGGGGGTACGGGGATGGTTCAAAAACCGGCAATTTTTTGCCAAAGTAAGTGAAAAATTTCTGACGCCTTTGGTGCGCGCGCGTGCACCAAGCAAGAATATGTCAGCCATGAATATACTCTCGTGTTTGAATAAGGGGATATTTGAAAGTGAAGTCGAAAAAGAGAAGAATATCAATAAAAATGCAAACATGAGAGCATAAAACCCCAACAATATTCCACTTAAACTTAACCAAACCTCGAGAAAGCTTGAAATAACACCAAAATTGTTGGAAATTGTCTCCGAACCAATCTCATGGTACCTAAAATCAAGAAAACAAATAAAAAGAAAGAGAAATAAGAAAAATCTCAAAGATAAAAGAAATATAGAAAAATGTAAAATCAAAAGAAAAAGGTTAGAAAACCGGGTTGCCTCCTGGGTAGCGCTTGTTTAACGTCATAGCTCGACGTCCTCCACCAATTAAGGTGGTTGCCGGAAAAGCAATGAGTGAACAAGGCCAACAAAAGCACCGTCGAAATACTTCTTGAGACGATGGCCATTGACCTTAAATGGAGAAGAAGAATCCATCATTGAGACCTCTACAACACCACTTGGAAAAACATTCTTGACCAAATAAGGACCGCTCCATCTTGACATGAGCTTTCCGGGAAACAACTTCATTTTTGAATTGTAGAGAAGAACCTTATCGCCAACACAAAAATCTTTCTTCTCAATAAGCTTGTCATGTGTTTCCTTGGAACGAGCTTTATACACACTGGCACAATCATAAGCATCAAACCGAAGCTCCTCTAACTCATGAAGATCTAACCACCTTTTCTCCCCCGCACTTGCCAAGTCAAAGTTTATCTTCTTGATTGCCCACAAAGCACGGTGTTCAATTTCAACCGGGAGATGGCATGACTTGCCGTAGACTAGGCGGTATGGAGTGGTACCTATGGGGGCTTAAAAGTCGTTCGATAGGCCCAAAGAGCATCATCCAACTTATGCGACCAATCCTTTCGATTTCTCGCAACCGTCTTTTCAAGAATAAGTTTGATTTGACGATTAGAGACTTCCACTTGACCGCTTGATTGAGGATGATATGGGAGGCCGAATCTTTGATGGTCCCCATGCTTCCTCAACATCTTTTGAAAGGCATGGTGAATAAAATGAGAACCGTTGTCGCTTATCACCGCCTTGGGAACGCCAAATCTTGGAAAGATTATCTTCTTAAACAACTTCATAACTGCCTTGTGGTCATTAGTTGGGGAGGCAATGGCCTCAACCCCCTTAGACACGTAATCGACCGCCACAAGAATATATTGATTTCCGAAAGATGAGGGGAATGGTCCCATAAAATCAATACCCCACACATCAAACACTTCCAACTCAAGTATGGGTTGTTGAGGCATTTCATTTCTCTTGGAGATGTTCCCAACTCTTTGACATCGGTCACATGTCTTGACAAAGCCCCATGAATCCTTAAAGAGATGTGGCCACCATAATCCGCATTGAAGGACCTTAGTGGCGGTCTTAGAGGCACCCATATGGCCCCCGCTTGGATCCGAATGGCACATTTTTAAGATACTAGGCACTTCTTCGTTTGGCACACAACGTTTAAGTAAACCATCGACCCCACGCTTGTATAAGATGGGATCATCCCACACATAATGCCTTGCCTCTCTCTTGAGCTTCTTTCTTTGATTCTTAGAAAAAAAAAGGAGGAAACTCCCCACATGTGAGAAAGTTCACTAAATCGGCAAACCATGGGAGTTCCCTTGCTTCAATAGCATACAAGAAATCATCAAGCATTCTATCCTCAATTGGAGAACCATCATCTTGAATTTGAAAATCTTCCAAACGAGAAAGATGATCCGCCACAACATTTTCTGCTCCTCTTTTATCCCTAATCTCAATGTCAAAGGTTTGGAGCTCAAGAACCCACCAAATCAACCTTGCCTTTGACTCTTTCTTGGCAAAAAGATACTTGCGAGCTGCATGATCCGTGAAGACAATGGTTTTGGAACCCAATAGATAACAACGGAACTTCTCAAAAGCATGAACTATATCCAAAAATTCCTTCTCCGTTGTAGTGTAATTCCGTTGAGCTCCATTTAGAGTCTTGGACATATAATAGATCACATGAAGTTTCTTGTCCACTCTTTGACCCAAAACACCTCCTATTGCCGAGTCACTTGCATCACACATCAACTCAAATGGTAAATCCCATCTTGGAGCTTGTACAATAGGAGTAGAGATTAGAGCTTTCTTCAACTTATTGAATGCCTCCAAACACTTATCATCAAACACAAAGCCGACATCTTTTTGAAGAAGATCATTAAGAGGCTTTGCAATGAGCGAGAAATCCTTGATGAATCTTCTATAAAACCCGGCATGCCCTAAGAAAGATCTCACTCCCTTTACGTTCACCGGAGGTGGAAGCTTTTCAATGACTTCAATTTTAGCTTTATCCACCTCTATCCCCTTATGAGAGATCTTGTGGCCAAGGACTATGCCTTCCTCCACCATAAAGTGACATTTTTCCTAATTGAAGACCAAGTTCACCTTCTCACACCTTGCAAGGCATTTTTCAAGGTTTTCAAGGCATGCCTCAAATGAAACACCTCCTACGGAGAAGTCGTCCATAAAAACCTCCATCTCCTCTTCCAACATATCTCCAAATATACTCATCATGCATCTTTGAAATGTCGCGGGAGCATTGAAAAGGCCAAATGGCATTCTCCTATAAGCAAATGTACCATATGGACAAGTGAAGGTTGTTTTCTCTTGGTCATCTGGGTGGATAGGGATTTGGAAAAATCCCGAATAACCATCAAGAAAACAATAGAACTTGTGCCTTGTTAGTCTTTCAAGCATTTGATCAATAAAAGGAAGGGGGAAATGATCTTTCTTTGTTGATGTGTTTAGATGTCTATAGTCTATACACATCCTCCATCCCGTGACCGTCCTCGTCGGAATGAGCTCACCTTTCTCATTCTCAACGACGGTCATACCACCCTTCTTTGGGACAACGTGAACGGGAGAAACCCACCTAGAACTAGAAATGGGGAATATGATTCCCGCATCCAAAAGTTTGGTGATCTCCTTTTTCACTACTTCTCCCATCTAGGGGTGTAGCTTTCGTTGCCTCCCAATAGAAGGTAAAGCACCCTCCTCAAGAATTATGTGATGTGTACATAAAGCGGGGCTTATACCTTTGAGCTCATCAATGGTATAACCCAAAGCACTTCGGTGCTTTTTCAAAACACCACACAACTTTTGAGCTTGATGCTCACTCAAAGAAGAGCTAACAATCACGGGAAAAGTGGAGTTGGGTTCCAAAAATTCATACCTAAGGTGTGATGGAAGGGGTTTGAGCTTAACCATTGGAGCACCTTTACCTTCCTTCGATGTTGCCACTTGCAACGCTTCTTGGCTAGAAATGCTCAAACACATTTTCCCTTCATCATCCTCAAAGCTTCCATTGAGCAAATCTTCATACAAACCCATCTCCTTGTTTGGGGTACTTATCTTCTCCTTATTTAACAAAACATTCTCAAGAGCATTGTTATAAGTGAGCAATTGCTCATGCATGGAAGACACCACATGATCGAGAGAATCAATTAACATACAATTTTCTAGAGAAGAACTTGGATACTTCATGCTATCATTCAAATCAAATTCTATCACTTCATCCCCTACTTTGAGCGAAATTTTAGCACTTTTTACATCTATCAAAGCACCCGAAGTAGCAAGGAATGGTCTCCCTAGAATGATGGGGATATTAGCATCTTCATCCATCTCAAGCACAACAAAATCCACCGGAATAACAAATTTCCCGACCCTTAAAGGAACATTCTCTACCTTACCCTTAGGGAACTTAATTGACCTATCGGCCAATTGCAAAGTGATGTTAGTAGGTAAGTGTTCTCCTAGCTCAAGTCTTTGGTACACCGAGTATGGCATAAGGCTAACACTAGCTCCTAGGTCACACAAGGCATTCTCAATTTGCATTTTATAAATGGCACAAGGGATAGAAAAGTTTTCGGGGTCTTTTAGCTTAGGTGGCATCTTGTTCATTATGATAGCACTACAATTCTCGGTCAAGTTCACCGTCTCTACACCATCACATGTTCTCCTACCACTCAAAATATCTTTGAGGAATTTTGCGTAGTTGGGCATTTGGGTGACAACTTCGGTAAATGGTAAAGAGAGATGAAGTTGCTTAAGCATGTCTATGAATCTTCCAAATTGTTCATCTAACTTGTGTCTCATGAATTTTTGTGGATAAGGAAGCTTAGGTTTCACAATCTCTTTCTCCACTCTCACCTCACTAGGCTTCTCAATCTCAACCTCACTCAAAGATACACCATTTCTCTCATCTTCAACCAAAGCCCTTTTTATGCCCTCTTTAGTCTCACTCATCCTAGCCAAACTCTCCTCAAGGATCTTACCACTCCTTGTGACAATATCATTAACCGGTCTCTTAGGATCTAGGCCTTGGGAAGGTAAAGAAGAAGGACTAGCATGGTCTTTCAAAGCATTAGCAAGTTGAGAAATCTGATTTTCAAGCATCTTATTATGAGTCGTCATTTCATTAAATTTCTTATCACTTACGGTCATGTAAGTGTTCAACAACTTTGTTTGATTTTCAATGATTTCTTCCAAATTTGTTCTATGTGAAGAAGAAAAGGATTGAACATAGGAATTATCATTTTGGGCCTTTGGAGCAAATCCGGGTGGAGGGCCTCTTTGAGCATTGTTTTGAAAATTGCCTCTATCTTGATTGTTCCAATTACCCCTACTTTGATTTTGACCATAACCTTGATTATGGTTACCACTTCCTTGATTATGATTCCCATAACCTTGGTTTGGATTACCATAATTTTGGTTTTGATTTTGGCTACTATAACCTTGATTGTTATAGTTACCTCGAGAACCTTGGTTCCCTTGGTTCCTATAACCACCACCTTGGTTATAGTTGTCAAAATTGCCATGATTGTTGTAATTCCTATTCCATTGACCTCTTTGATTCTCAAACCTAGAATCATGATTATTTGACACATAGTTCACATGCTCATTCACATTTCCATCTTGGTCATCACAAACATCCATACATGCATGAGGGCAACTAGAAACATTATGCTCATACGACCCACAATCATCACAAAACAAGCATCCACTAGGCATGTTACTAGAAGAAGGAAGGGGTTGAGAATTAGAAGACGTACCTCTCCCCTTAGTTTGGGAGGGAAGACTTGAAACTTGGTAGGTAGCACTTTCCAACTTTGCCTTGATAGCGGACATCTCCTTCCCCAAGTTCGTCATCTGAGAGGATAGATTGTTGATTGCATTTAGATGATCAACCGAGTACACCGAAGAGCTACTCTTGCTAGTTGACTCTCTTTCTCCATCTTGTCAATCTCTATAATACCTCACTATGTCCTCAATTATGTCCACCACTTCCTCTTCCGTTTTGTTCATGATAGGACCTCCGCCTCCTCCATCTAAACATGATTTTCCTTGAGGGCTAAGACCTCCATAGAAAATTTAAATGATTTGATAGGTTGGAATTCCGTGATGAGGACATTCTCTTTGATACTCCTTGTATCTCTCCCATGCTTCATAGAGGCTCTCATTTGGCTTTTGCTTGAAACCTTGAATCAAAGCTCTAGCTTCCGCCGTTTTCTTTTGAGGATAGAAACGGGATAGAAATTCCTTGGTGACCTCGTCCCATGTCCTTAGAGAATTCGGCTTTACCTCCTTGTCTATCCATTCCAAAGCACGACCTATGAGAGAAAAGGGAAAGAGCTTGAGGCGGATGAATTATTGGGAAATTCCGTTCACCTTGATAGTATTACAATACTTCTCGAACTCCTTGAGATGGTTTAGTGGGCTTTCATGCTTGGCCCCACTAAATTGTCGCCTCTCTATCAAAGTGATCATTGCCGGTCTTATTTCAAAATCATTTGTCGGTGTTGTAGGTGGAGCAATCCCACTCTAAAATCTATATGCACTGGGAATCCCCAATTCTTTCAATGCCACTCTCGGATTTTCTCCCATTATTTCTTGTTCTTCTTGTTGTGGCTCTTCTTCACTTGAAATGCTAGGGCTCAAAGATTGTTTATCACTCCTCAACCTTGCAATATTTCTCTCAATTTCCGGATCAAATGGCACTAGTGAATGATCACGTGCTCTATGCATAAAATCTCAAAAGAAATGGTTAGTAGCACGGCTACAAATGTAGCCTTAAAGAAAATCTTTTTGTATTTTCAATTAATGGTGAAATAGACTCAACAACTATAACAAAGCACCAATATCACTCCCCGGCAACGGCGCCATTTTTGGCACGAGGAAAATGTAGGTTGTACTCTACCCTTTCCTAGAGTCAAAGAAAATTTATAAACACTCGACCAACCTAATACGAGTATATGGTAAGTCAAGGGTCGAACCCAAGGGAATGAATAGGTGTAAGCTATAGCCTAGGTCAAGCTACTTCGAAGTTTGCGGAAGATGCGGTTGGTAACTAAGGTATCAAGAAATCTAGATGAATCGAGAAATTCAATATACTAAACACTAGGGATATGAGTTCCACATGCAAGCTCAATGATTATGCTAATTGAAAGATCACTCAATCAATTCAAACATTGCAAAGGACAAACAATAGTTGCAATCAAAGGAATTCAAGGGCTATCTCCTATAAGCCAAGCTAGGGATCACTATGAATGGCTCGCTAGGAAAATCACAATCAAATTCAATCAATTAAAGCAATTCTCAGATCAAGGGTTCATGTCATTGAAATTTGCAATGCAATCTAGATTAATCTTATAGGTTGATCACTCCTAATCTAATTAATCACATGCACAGCTATGTCAACCAATTTAATTGCACCATTCAAATCAATTTAGCATCATCAACTAGCAAAAATCATCAATCAAGCATGCTTCCCCTTCTCCCTAACAACTAATCTACTCACTAAACATGGTGGAATTAAGAAACAAAACAAATTCAATCAAATTCATATTCATTTAAAGCTAAACCAAAAGAAAGTCAATCAATCAAC
The DNA here is from genome assembly GCF_948465745.1 of Chenopodium album. NCBI lineage: Eukaryota > Viridiplantae > Streptophyta > Magnoliopsida > Caryophyllales > Amaranthaceae > Chenopodium > Chenopodium album. The sequence goes on from NC_137847.1 coordinate 20,755,831, forward strand.
AATTTCTAAAGCAAGGAATGTAATCTCAATCAAAATCCAAGAAACTAGAAGGAATTGCATTAAAAGTAAATCAAGGGAAAGAAATCTTACAAACATTCATTGAATTGAAGAAGGAATTTCAAAATTAAATTGAAATTTAAGATCAAATTCAAGTACAATCAAGTAAATCTTAAGCTTCTCTCTGTACTTTCTCTCTCTACTATTTCTGGAAAAATTCTCTCTCTAGTACAAAGTTAAGTCGTCCTAAAAAAAGAAAGTCAAAAGCTATAAATAAGAAAAATCGAGCGAAGAGGGCCGCACAGGCCGTGCGCACGCACAGCCCAGCCGCGCGCGCGCACCCCTGTGCGATGCATAGGCTTTGGCTCCTTCGTTTGCTTGATCAAACTCCGCGCTCCCGAGCATCCCCATCATCAGTGCACTCGAGATGATGCCCGCGAACATGGCAGTCCCAAAATGAGCAAATTGACTTGATTATTCACCTACAAAACACAAATAAAACAAAGAGAGGAAGCGTAGCAAGGTAAAACTAACACTAAAATTATGAATTATCAACTAAAAATATGAAAAACTCGTTAAAACCAATCGAGAACTAAAGTGAATTATAAAAAATGGAAAATCAAATAAAACTAAAAGAATTATATGAAAATGATGAAAGAAAATAAAGAAAATGAACCTAAATCTTATTCTTTTGAGCGCCATAAACGACGCTCATCAATTCATGAGAAAATAAAACAGAGAAAAGCTACGGATTTCAAATTACATGAAGACAGAATCTTGAGGTACAAAGGTCGTTGGTATGTACAAAAAAATGTGAGGAGGTAAAGAGAAAGTTGATGGAAGAAGGCCACAATACACCGTATTCAGTACACCCAGGAAGGGACAAGCTATATAAAGACTTGAAAAAGATGTATTGGTGGCCGAGAATGAAGAATGAGGCTGCGAAATTTGTAGCAAAGTGTCTAACTTGTCAGAAAGTGAAGATAGAGCACAAGAGACCACAAGGAACTGTGCAATCATTGGAAATTCCTAGATGGAAATGGGATTGTATTTCAATGGACTTTGTGCCTTGCCTCCCAAAGTCAAAGAGTGGAAATGACACCATTTGGGTAGTAGTGGATAGACTTACAAAATTTGCGATGTTCATACCAATGAAGGAGACCAGGAAGATGGAGCAACTTGCAAAAGCTTACATAAAAAATGTTGTGAATGAAGTTACATGGAGTTCCAAAGGATATTGTGTTTGATAGAGATTCTAGGTTTCTTTCAAAGTTCTGGAAAAGTGTGTAGGAAAACTTTGGTAAACACTTAAGATGAGTATAGCATTTCACCTGGCCACAAATGGTCAAACTAAGAGAACCATTCAGACCTTGGAAGACATGTTGAGAGCTTATGTAATAGACTTCCAAGGGGGATGGGAAGATAGCTTGGACTTAATTGAATTTTCCTATAATAATATAGTTTCCATGAAAGCATTGGCATGGCTCTATTTGAGGCATTATATGGAAGGAAGTCTCGCAACCCAATTTGTTGGAATGACATAAGTGAAACAATTATCTTAGGGCCTCAAATGATCGAAGATACAGTTAAACAAGTAAAGAAGATTCAAGCTAAAATTCAAGCGGCGCAAGATCGCCAAAGAGTTACACGGATTTGAAGCGTAGATAGGAAGAGTTTGAGGTGGGTGACAAGGTATTGTTGAATGTGTCACCAATGAAAGGCGTCATGAGATTTGGAAAGAAAGGAAAGCTTAGCCTAAAGTATAATGGTCCATATAAAATACTACAAAGGATAGGCAAAGTAGCTTATAGGTTGCCCTTACCTATGGAGCTAAGTAAAGTACATGATGTATTTCATGTATCTCAGTTAAGAAGGTATATCCCTGATAAGTCACATGTGCTACAACCTGAAACCATTGAGTTAGATCAAAGGTTAATTTATGAGGAAAGACTTGTCAAGATCCTTGACAGTAAAGTGCATAGTACACGCAATAAAGATGTTAAGATTGTTAAAGTGATATGGTCTAACCAAGAGTATGAGGAAGCAACTTGGGAAGCTGAGGATGAGATGAAACAGAAATATCCCGGGTTGTTTAAGGTATGTTGAGTTACGGGGACGTAACTCGTTTTCTTTAAGGGGGGGTAGAATGCGGTAGAATTTCGCACTTTTTCCCTATATTTTAAGTTATTTTGCTCTTTTTGCACATTTTTAACGGTTATTTCGAGTAATTTTTATTTCAAGGAGACATTAAAGACAAAATTATGACAAAAGAGTACGACAATATTATAAAAAGTGAGGAAAAAGTTTGAATTTCATTACCTTAGTTTCGGGACGAAACTTCTTTTAAGGGGGGTAGACTGTAATACCCCATATTTTTATACGTATTTTAATTTAAATAAGTATTTCTTAAAGTATTTAAATAAGTTGAAATGAATTATTTATGATGTTTTATTAATTGAAAGAGTTTTATTTTTAATTAATGGTCTAATTTATTTATTTAATAATTTTGAAAATACTTTATTTTATAATTTAAAAACATTGGGGCATATTATTTTATAAAATGAATTAAAAGTCAATGGTATTTAAGGAAAGTCAAAGTACTAGTTTGAATAGGAAAGGGATCATTAAGGGTAAGAAGAGAATTTAAGCTTAGGAGGGTTTTAAGAGAGAGGGTATAAATACCCATCACATGGGCAGATTAAAACTTTGTCCAAGGTGGAGAATACCCAAGGTAACTCTCTCTCTCTCTCTCTCTCTCTCTCTCTCTCTCTCCTCTCTTATTCTCTCTCTCTTTCTCTAATTTTCCCCTTCCCCTTTATTTTTGTTTCACCACCACACACCACCACCGATTGGCCACCAGCACACGCCGGCAACGGCGACCACCAGGCGAGCGCGGCAGTTGCCCGGCCTTGGTGGTCGTGCACACCAAATAAAAAAAAATAATTATTTTGTATCAAATCCTAATCTAGCCTTTGATTTTGTTAATTTTGGGTTGTGTGATGGTTTTTATGATGTTTGATTATAAGTATTACTTATAAAAATTTTCAGATTTGGTTTTGAATTAAAAACCCCAAATTATAAACCTTAGGTTTCCAAGTTTATGTATATTGATGAAATTAAGTGTTTTACAACACAATTACAGCAATTTTAAATGATTTAATAAAGCTAGAATTTTTGTATATAAGCTATAATTAAGTTTCTTGAAAGGATTTTCAATTACCCATTTATTGGGAATAAAAGTAAGGGTTTTAAATTAAAGTTTAGCTTGTTTTAGAGGATTTATGAGCGATTTAAGGAGTGTATATATTGCTGGAAATTAAATTTTTGTGAATAGGTATTAATGTATTTTTGTAATTTTGAATTGTAGGAGATTTCCAAGTGAGTGACTTTATTTAGTCGTGGCGATTTTGAGATCATATTTAAAGTACGTTTGCGTACTTGGTAATTATTTGAGTATGTAGAAACATGCTAGGCTTTGATTAATTAATTCCAAGGTAGTATCATGATAGGTATTGATTAAAATTTGTTGTATGGTTGATGCTGAGAATGATTTGTGATGTATGGATTATTTATGATAGATTGGTTATTGGAATTAAATATGTTGGTATGTTGGATATGAACCACACTTTTATTATTAGCATGATTGAAGGTATGTTTAATTAAACTAAATGTTTAATATGGTTTGGAATATGGAAAGGAAATTTTATTATGGTTCATGTAATTTTTATTTATGCTTTAAGCATGGGAATTGAGCTATTAAGTGTCTTAGTACACAGGAATAAATTATATTGCGGTGCCTATGCGCACTTAAGGTACATTATGCGTTTAAAGGTGTCTTCGACACCGAGATATATTAAAAAGGATTCAACATTAAAAATTATGTGGTCAATAATTATTCAAGAATTAATTTGGTATGATTGATTGCTTGCATGATTATAATATTTGATTATGTTACAATTTGAGAGTCATCACCAAGTTGAATAATATGTAAAACAACGTAAAGTGAAAGAGATTACGCACCAACTTGAAACGTATATACCTTGAGTATGAACATATGGGGGGGAGTTATGGGGTTTTATATTTAACCATAACTTCTAATGGGAGTACAGGACGCTGTATTTTCTTTTTATTATTATTATGCGCAGGACTTTTATCACTTCATGTGACATTTGCCTACCCGGTTAGCTCCCGGTGTAGTTTACCTCAAATTAATTTGGGGCAAGGATTTGGTTGGAAACCCATTCGGTGCGTAATCAAATTAAATGGGCACTGGTATTTATCTAGTTAATGTTGATTGTGTTGTATGCTTATTCACGGGTGCAACAAGGTAAGTTGTGTGATGATAGGATGAAAGCATGTTAGTGTGTTTTATTTACGCTTATGTACTCAGCATTGCTGATTGTGTGTTTGTATGTTTGTTTTTCCTTGTCTTTATCTTAGCCTTAAGATGACCCATTTCTAATGGTGAGTAGTGGGGACAAGTAAAGTGGAGCTTTTCAGGTGATGAAGCATATTCATGATGGGCATGAGAGAAGAGCGAATCATGCATAGTTTCCATAGGAATATGATGTGCTTTAAATGCTTTGAATATTATTTATTTTATTATACTTGTGAGACTAACACAAAGGTTTTCATTATTGTTCGGTTTTAATAAGGGCCTACAATGGTTTCAAGTTGTAGGTTGACTTTGTTTGACTTTGGTTTGACTTTACTTTCATTTGGTTTTGACTTTTAAGATAACTTGTTTTGAATGGTTTTAAAGATAGTCTTCCGCTGTGTGTCTTTGATAATTGTCTTAGCTATTTTCACGGCGGCCGGTAATGTCTTAGATTTTCCTATTTCATATTTTAAAAAGGGAAAAATAGGTATTTTAAAGATAGTCCACCACCATCAATCACCACCTCCACCACCGGCTGCCACTTGTAGCCGACATCAGTCGTTGACCACTGCCACCAGCCACGGCAGCCACCAACTGCCACCACCTCCTTCCTCTCTTTTCCTTGGTTTCTACCTTTTCTTCTTATCTTCTCTTATTTAATTAATTATTATTATTATGGGGGATTTATAAAAATTATTATGATTAGTTTTAATTAAATAAAATCATATTTTAATTATGTTTGTGAGAAAATAATTTATAAGGTTCATGTACATTTAGTTGGGGGTTTTTAATTTAATTGTTGTGATTATTTGTTAACCTTATATTGATTAAAGTTATATTTATTTATAGTGTGAGTTTGACAAGAGTTCTTGAAGTTTCTTTGTGTGTGCTAAGCAAGGATCAAAGATACGTTTAGGTGCTAGATACCTTTAAAAGTGATTGGTTTGAATGAGCTTGTTTTATATGATTTTTATGATTGAATTAAATTGAATTGAATGAAAGTATGGTTTATGAAATAAAAGTATGTTTAAATAATTAGTTTTGATAAATAAATTGAAATATTGATTTTTATATTATGTTTTGAATGATTTAAATTATTTATCATGTTTTTTAAAAGGTTTGAGTTGAAAGCATGTTGAATTTAATTAAAAAGGAGTTCGAATATTTATTGGAATTATTGAGTTAAAAAGGTTATTGAATTATTCAAAAAGCTTTACAACCATGATTATTATATTAATCCCACTATGCGGATTCATTGAAGACTATGAACTTTGTATGACCTAGTCTTTCTCTAAGAATAGCCTTGAAATAGTAGGAGACTAGCTTAGGGGTGTGCACACTTAGAGAGGAGATTGAGTTTTTGAAAATAACTGATTTTATTAATCATTATTATTGAGTTATTGGAATTGTTTTGAGAACATTAGAGAATTTGTTTAGATCATGAGTTTTAAAATTTAATGGATTAATTATTGGAATTGGATTTAAAAGCATGTTTTCTAATAATTTGAGTTTACTTATCTTGCACTTATCGTACTTAGCATATTTTACTAACCCGTATTTCTTATATGTTTTGGTTCGCCCTATTTACCTTAATGGTAAGCAGTCTTGACTCATTTTAGGTGGAGTCAATATATGAGCATATGGAGTCCCGGGAATGTCTTCATCTAAATTAGGAATGTTGATCCTTGTTTTTAATTATGAGTACTCATGACAATGGTTACTATTTATGGTTTTCATTAATAAAGAAAGAGTATTGAAGTTTTCCACTGCAAAGTATTGGTTTTATTTAGTAAGTTTGAGTAGCCTTGTGTAATCATGTGGCAATAACACGCCTAAGTCTATCTCTATGGTATAATTGTACGTATTATACTAGTATTCTGTAGAGGGAGATCAGGGGGTGTTACACACTCTGTATAACCTTTCCGGATCCAGCAGCAGAAATGGAAGAAGCTCTAAATGATAGTCATGCAATGCGTTTTTTGGGAGGGCGTGGAACAACAATCTAAGGAGGAATTCTTGCTTCTTTTACCATTAGGAGTTACACACTGCTCTTCAGTGACAGTAAATAACACTTCACCCTGATCTACAGTCTATTCTTTGCATGGAAAGCGTACACTTTATAGAATGGCGGCCAGAGTTTGCATTAGCTATAGAGAAATTATAATTGTAAAATAGCAAATAAATCACCTTCTTGGCTACACTCTGCTATACAGCATCAGGTTTAGGGAGAACATCTCCAAATATGCATTCAGGTAAATCTTCACTTGGGGAGAAAGTTACCATAGTCCAAGCAAAATAATCCTGGTCACTAAACACAACAGTCATAATTGAGGTTATGGTAGCACCGGTGTGTGCCAACAAGATCTATAAGTATGCTTCATAATCAATGGCAACAATATACACAGGCAAGTGAGATCCAATATCAAGGCCAAACTCATTACAAGTTGCAGTTCCATGTCTAATTGTAACTCGTAGCTGGCGTCTTTTCATTCTAAATAAAGTAGCACATCTCATGTATGTCCGGATTCGATCAGCAGTGAAATCATCAACAACTACATCATACAAAACCATGAGGCCATGGATTGCTTTTTCTGTAGCCTTTTCAGATGATTTTTTCAAACTAACTACTTCCTCACCATTGAAAACACAGGTCTGACGACCATTCTTCAGCTTGATTTTAACAGAAACTTTGTTCGAAGAGAAAGCATCAATCACATAAACTGGTTTTTCAAGCCCTACACAGTCAGTAATCTGTTCAAGTAATGGCTGAAAAGGAATTTCAATTATTGGAGTCAGTCGCCATAACCTGTGTAAGGCAATAAGCCAGTTGTATTTGTTTATGATGATGTTTTTCTATGTACGTACAGGAACAAAACTCTACCTACCTCTACTTCCTCAATGTTTCAAGACACGAACACCATTTACAAAGATTTTACAACCTCCCAATGACATTACTAATTGTAGACACCAAATTTTGATCCCACTTTTGCAATTATCACTATTATTATCTTTTATTATTATAGTTATTGTTTTTGCAAATAATTACTATTATTTTGCCAAATATTTTTATAACTAAATGACGTTTTTTTAAAAAAAACGAAGAAAACAAGTAATAATGATGATTTTTATTCATAATTTCCAAAATACATGTTACAATTTGTACTTCTAAACTACTAAATTACAAAATACTGAAGTACAGCTAACACCACATGCATTTTTACCCTGCTCTACTGAAGTAATTCTCGGGCCATACTTGTGGATTAGCAAGTAAATTAATGCAGCCATTAGGAGGACCACTAGCCCCAAAATGTACATGAAGTACACCCGTATCATCCTCATATCTTCCTTAAAAGTAAAGACAGGCTGATCTTCTTAGTTATCTTGAGACATGGTGGCCGAAATTAATGGTGATTTTTGTTTGGTTTTTTCGGGTAAGGAGGGAGATGGAAGAGGATAAGAATTAAGTGGTGAGTGGAGATTTTGGATAGGGTAATTTTCTTTTTATTGTAAAAGTGTGTATTTTATATCGTATTTTTGTACGTATATGTATAATAATTGTATAGTATAAAAGTACAATATTTTCTGTCTCGTCAGGAGAATATGTCATTTTCATTATAAACAAGTATTGTTTAACCCTTTTAAAGTATAATAATTATATTGGTATGTTCACTTAGAGTATTAGAGTATTCTATTTTGTCTAGAGATTTTTACGATTTGTACAATACCCCATTATTTGGTCCATTTACCTATAAAAATCCCACTAGTCCAAACACTTGTACCCGACCGAGGTAGGAAAATGACAAACATTCCTCTTCCTGCAATAAGTTTGTCACACATAGAAAAGTATTGATGTTTTAGTATCAAAGAGTGCTCCTTTTACATACACTTATTTTACCACAAACTAAAATAACTTTGTCTTTTCGTCCCGCAGTTAATATTTGATCTAATAAGTACAAGTTCAGATCAAACACATCAAAGTTTATTTAAGAATAATTGAGTATCATATGGACGCGGGTAAAAGAAAAATACTTGTGGGATGTATGAATACAACGCGTAGAAGAATACGTAAATAAGAATAGTAAAGTCAGCGTAAAAAACAGATCTTGCCTACACCTGATTTTTCTACATTTCAGTAAAAGATAATCAATGCTCTGACATTTTTTTTATGATTTGTTACGATTTGTTACGTTTTTTTTGTCCTCATCCTACCTTTTTTTTTATACTTTTATTTTTTTATTTATTTATCTTATTTACTTTACGTTCTTTTACTTCTTTTTTTTCATTTTTTGTCTTCATCCTACCTTTTTTTTTATTATTATTCTTATTTTCTTTTTATTATCTTATTTACTTTTTTGTTTCGTTCTAGTTTTTTTTATATCCTTTTTAATTTTGATGAACGATTGTCAATAGTGAAATAATGTTACCCTTTTTTTATCCCTCACAGTTAGTATTGTATCCAATAAATTTCAGATTGGACCAATTGTATCAAAAATTATCTGACGGTAATCGGGACAGCTGGATTTCACACTGCATATTACTATTCAAACACTATTTGACACTATTCAAATAAGCATTTTTACGCTTGTTTACGCTGTCGACGTGAATTTGGCCTTCTATTTTGTTCGTTTTCCAGTTATTTTGATCTAGTTCTGTATCTTTTATCTTTTTTTTCTTACGACTATGATAAATCTAAATTTGTGTTTTAGTAGAGTGAGGCAAGATAAGAGTTCACCTTTTTTTAAAGGTCATTCGATTAAGGGAATATATTTTACTCTTGAGTACCTTAAATTTATGTCATATGACTTAATATTGTATGATTTTACATGTGTATTTTCACTTTGACGATGTCAATCTTATGATTTATATGATTTACCTTACTTTATACTTTTAATAAGGGTTATTGTTTGTAATGCTCGTATTTATAAGATTTTGTCGTATGGTTAGATGTTTCTTTGGTAATTTATATGTACTGTCTAATAAGGGCAAAGGTTTTTTTTTTTTTTTAAGCTCTGAAAATATTTTGTCCAACCCTACTAGTATTGTTACCTAATGTCTTTGTGTAACTTTCACAGCGGACATCTGAGGGAGATGTTTATTTTATAAGTATTGATTTAGTACCTTGGTGAGTATAAAAGTCACGCACTCTGCCATACGTATACCATGTGAGTATTTTTGAGTTGTGACATGACTTGGTTATAAATTTTCTTTTTTGTAATACCATGGCATTTTAGAACCTTTTTATTATATGAATATTAGAGTCTGATATAATTACGATTTTCTTTATTTTATCAGTTTAAGTGTTACAAAGCAGATTAAGTAATTTGTTACATATAAAACGAAAGAATTTAATATCAAGATTCTCATTATTACCAAAATCTTGATATTTACCTTTATAATCCTTGAATTATATTTTATTTACTTTTTTTTATTTACAAATTAACCCCTTTATTTTCCTATAAATACCCCCCTAATTTTCTCATTTTAGGACACCAAAAATTTCCTACAAATTCTCTCTCTAAAAATTCTCTCTAAAAAATTCTCCTCTAATATTTTGTTTTAGTGAAATCTCTCTAACTTAGCTTTATTTTTAAGTTATTATCTTATAAAAATCATCATATAATTGAGTTGTTATTTTTATTTTTATTTTTATTTTTTATTTAAGTATTTTTATTATCTTCAATTCCTATAAAAAAAAAACACAAAAAATATTTCAAGTTCAAGTATTGTTGTTATTTTCATCTTTGTTAAAAAATTAGTTAATTATTTAAGTATTCCTATTCTATATTAAAACCAAAAAAAAAAAGTTTATTTCTTAAGATTTAGTTTTATTTTTCAAATTTATTTTCTATAATCAAAAATAAAAAAAAAAAAGTTCATTAGCTTTATTTTGCACTAATTTCTTTTAATATCTCAAAATTCCAATAAAATATCACTTAGTCTCTTTTATTGCATTTTAAATAAGAAGTTATCATATTTTCATCCTTGATAAACAAAAGAGATTATCCAAAAAATTGCTACATCTAGCTCAAGGTATTATCTTTATTCCTTTCTTAATTTCCTTAATTATTATTATTATGCTAACTAATGTGTTTATTTCCATGTGATGATACCAATAGGGGTAATGACGATATTAGGTGCTAAATTAGCCCTAAATCTTTCATTACTCCAAATAAGAAAGCCAAGCCTATTGGTGAGGTGATAGGTTACAAAGAGGGGGGGTTAATTGCATTTTGCATTGCATCTCTTTCTAATGCATTTTAAATATGAAATGTTAATACATTCATGTGTTTTTCTAAGATATATTTTTTTAAAATAATTTCCTTCTTAAAGTGAGCTTAAAGACCTAAGGAATTAATAATTATGTAAAGGATGTTCAAGAGTGAAAAGTTACTTACCACGTCCCAAAGATGGCCTATGAAACAATCCTTACGTCCAGAAACAGTTCTATTTCTTTAGCTCAAGTGATAGAACTTTTCAAGAGCTTTCCAACCGTATCTCACAATAATTTTTTCAATTTTTCTATGATTTTTAATTTTTTTTAGTTTAAACTATCAAAGAGATGAAATAGGCATGTTTTTCTCTTAATTTTTTTTTTTTTAAAAAAATTGTATTAATTAATTTTCAAGAAACTAATGGTGTCGTGGAACCTATATTACACTATATCATGTATTTATATTTATAGAACTTTACTTATTAAGAGTTTTAAGTAACTTTAATTTTATGTAGAGATGACTTTAGAAATAAGAGTTTTTCACAATCTTTAATTCTAAAAAAACGTTTTAAAATCTTTAATCTTATTTTAAAGATGATTTTAAAAATAAGAGTTATTAATAAACTTTAATTCAAAACGTTGTTGTTTTAAAAAAAAATCTTTAATATTATTTAAAAAATGACTTTTGAAATAAGTGATGTCTTAAGGACCTTAATTTTATTTTAAGACGACTTCAGAAATAAGAGTTTTAACAAACTTTAAAAAATTTTATATAATTTTGTGAACCTTCTTATTTCAAACCCTTTCGCAACGCAAGAATGAATCATAACTTTGCTTCTTTGTTTTAATAATTAATGGTAGTTAATATGAGGTTATGGCCTCATTTCCAAACATGAGGTTTAAGATTACTTATTTAGTTGTATAAGGTTGTAACAATTATTCATCTCCATAAAAATAAGCTTATATCCCATTATAATTACCCGATGGATTAATTGACAATCGGATATGATTAAATAGTTTATTGTTCCCTTTTATTTGGAAGCAAGGCCTTGACAAGCGTCGTGTTTTATTTGATCAGTTCCATTAAGGCTAAACACATAACTCTTAAAACCTTACAAAAATTACCCTTGAGTGAGATTATACAGTGAACCCTTCCAGCTTCACTCAAAAAATACCTTGACCCACTAAAAGGTCGTCAATTGGGACGCATTTGTTTAATTGTCTTGTTCAAAAGACATTTTTGGTGATCACTGATCGGGGTGATTTTTCTCAACCAAGGTGCTTCATTTTACTTTTATGAGTGAATCCGTCAAAGATCACAAAAATCCCACTTACAAAAAAAGACATTTATGTCAACTACCCAAATTAAAAATCCAATGGAATTGGTTACTTAAAACATGGCACCAGTCCGAACTACGAAGGTTTTGATCCGTGAGTGAATTCAAAATCTCACTATGAGCGGTACGTAGTGCAACTTTGGTGCTCAAACCTACCTTATATTAATTATTATATAATACCTTTTTTTGTGATTAGCATGTCTTAAAACTTGATTTTTAACAACGCAATAGTAAGAGCCCGTTCCTTAGAACGGAAGGGAAGACGAGTTCCAGACGTTCAATTCTCTTAACCTAAACCCCGAACCCTGTGCCTTATTTATCTTTATGGAGTTAACAGTTGATTTTTTTTTAGTTTTATTTCTTAAAATTAACTGTTTTATAATCCGTCCTTATTTGGATAAAAATAAGGTGGCGACTCTAAGTTTGCAATTATAAGTCTTATCAGACACTTAAGTGGAACCTTTATAGACTAATTTTTGTCCACTAAAACCAGATACCACAGTCTGGCGACTCCACTGGGGAATTTCTTTTTATATAAAATGTGTAGTGGTTTAAACCTGAATTTGTGTTGTTAATTCGTTTAAGTGTACTTATGGGGTCATTCATCATTCATCAATTGTCTTGAGCATAAGCATTTTTTTTTATTTTTTAGGCCGACACCTCTGCCTATTGGTAAGGTCGGATTTAGACAACAAAATTGATGAATTAAGGGCGTAAACCTACATCCGTGCGCTATAGCAATCGGCTCTGTTAGGAACGTCTAACCTCGGTGTTCACAGTAGGAAGTGATACGAGGCCACTTAGTTAATAATTTCCTCAAAACAGATTGACCTTTAGATTAAGAAACATGTGCATCAATACATACATGGAGTCTCCATATGATCTCAAGAGAGTTTAACTTTCTAAGGCTAACAAACACCGCATGCGGTGCATTTTAAGCAATGCCAAAATCTCCCTTTAAAACCTTTTCAACTTAAAGAATGGTTTAATCACTATCGATGAGTTAATATGTGAATTAATGTTCTTTTCAAAGGAAATTTTACACCCCTCAACACCTTGAAGGTTTGCTTAACCATGTTCTTGAAAATTGCAGTTCACTTGTTGTTTAGAGACCGAGATATAGGATATAGGAGCACAAATGTGTAGTGGAGGATGCCGTTGGGGTTCTATCCGCCAGATTTACTCTAGGAGGTGTGAATCACTAAGTGCTATATATCATCGGTTGAAGTTACAGGGTTTCCTCGAGTCAAAATACAATAACTACACTATGCCATCTCCTGGGCTGACATGGGAAAGTATTGTAACTACTGTCATGACTACGGGAACAATACAAATGTTTACAGTGATCTAAGACATGCAGTCCAACAACTGATTGATGATGGGAAAATTCCAATTCCAAGATCGTGGACTCTACTTACTCTAAGATTTGTCGATGTAGATTTGCCGAATGACTATAGTAATGACCGGCTCTTGTCCATTACCTTGGTATCGGATTGTTACAAGGTCTCAGGAATATTAGTAAATAGAGAGTCCGCATTCAACATCTGTAGCAAAACCATTCTCAAGAAATTAGGGTGTGAAGACGCTCCTTTAAGACCCTCAAAAAAGGTGGTTAGATCAAGCGATCGCACTCTTATGCGGGCAATTGGGGAAATCACCTTACCATTAGGATATCATGATTGGGTTTGTAATGCTGAGTTCCAAGTAATCGATGACTTGGAAAGCCTCACCTTTACCTTGGGAAAATCATGGTTACAACACATAGGGGCAATTGCCTCTGCACTTTATCAAAAAGTCAGATTTTCAACCCCGGGCGGTGTGATAACCATTCATGGGGATGCAGTCTTACCGAACATGGCAACCACGGTGTGTAATATGGGGAGTTTTGGGGAAGGTTCAACTTCGAGACCAAAGAAGGAGAGTTATGAAAGATCATTATGGGACTTACTATCAAATTCCTCAATGTATCGTGAGGCTTTTAGTGATTATCTCAAAAGAACAATCATAAATGCCTCAACCCCTTTTAGAGATTTGAGGGAAATCTTCAAACTTGATCCTCACCAGGTCAAAGACGATTTGATTAGAAAGGGTTTTATAAATGACTCACTAGATCATGCAATGATATGTCATAACATCAAGTATCATCATGTTCACATTGATGAAGAGTCTTCCATTAATATGTGCCCGTACCATACATTTGTTGATTGGGAATTCGAGGAGGAAGAACTTAGACCTGTAACAATAGATGATTTTTGTAACAACGATGTATATGAAAATGTATGTGGTAAAATTGATGCTATTGTTAAATACAAAGGTGTAAGTTTCACCACAAGTTTCATAATCTGTGATATATTAGTTCCCTATGATATCAAACTTGGTCAGCCTTGGATTTACCTATTTCATCCCCTCATGTTAGTTCAATCCCAAAAGACGCCGGCACAACTTCGTGAATCTTTAACCTTCCATGATGGCTCTAAGATTTTAAACTTACGGCCTGAATCTCCTAATGATAAAAGCCCGCATCCAAAGGTTTCCACTATAGAACGATCCAAGGCCTCTAGCTAAGAAAACACTGTCCCCCATTCTCGTCAAACTAGCCCGAATTACAATATGATATGCCTATCCATGAATCAATATATTCTTAAAATGTATTTAAAACCTTATACGCTTTTCACTCTTCCTCACGAAAAGGGAAAAGCATCGAACATCACGATGTCGATCCAGGGCTCACCTTTACAGATAGTTGTAGACACCCAAATGTGTCTCCCCAAAATCGAACCCAGTGATGAATACCTTTCACGTCATTTGATTATCGAACGAATTGAAAGTGTGGAAAGTCTAGTGATGTGGATGTTTTTATTAAAATATCTCTCTTTTTGTTTTTGAAAACATTTCTTTTTTACTTTATTTATGAAAATAGCTAGTCCAATTTAGTTTGGTCCATGATGTAGGGTCCAATAATAGTGTAGTTGGATTGGGCTCGAAAAGAGCTTTCAATTTCCAGCGATAATATTATAAGCCCAATTCCGATGAATAATGAGGAACTTATGGACTAAATACTAAATTGGGCTCGAAATGAATTTTATTTGCGGCCCAATGATCTATAGGAGGGCCTATTAATTATTATTCCTAAAGTTATTAGGATTGATTTTAATCTTCTAGAATATTTAGAAGGTTCTTTTAAATTCTAATGGAATTAGGATTAGTAATTATATTTGGAATAAAATAAGTGTTTTATGATAAACCTGATTTTAATTTGATAAACACGGAATCTGCTGCTTAATCATATTAAGAAGAGGATTCCGCGTACAAACGCGTTTTATCTTTAATTAGCGCCAAACGACAGAGTCTGTCGTCTGGCGCTAACGTCTGTCGCCTAGCGCTAATCTTGTCGCCTGGCGTTGATGTCTGTCGCCTGGCGACAGATGCCAGTTTTATTCCGAATAGGACTTGATTTGTTTCGGACTATTTTTTTATAAATTGGGTCCTAGACCTCCGTTTTCATTCATCAACAATCATCAACAATTCACAATAAACAATCATCTCTCTCTAAAGCTAGAAGCTTTCTCCCTCTCTATTCTTTTTCTAAACCTTCCCCTTTTACAAAATTCCACATTCATTAGTTCTAGACACACCTAGCCAAGTTCGAAGTTGCCTTCACCCTAGACATGAAAGGTTGATAATTTCTGAGGGTTTCGTCCCTAATCTCTATTTCAATTACTTAATTTAATTGTTTATTATTTTCCTTGAAGTTACTAACGCGTGTATTTTGTTATTAGAAAGAGATACAAGGCATCGAAGTAAGTAATTTAATTACTTTATTGATCTTTTGATATAGAAATCATGCTTAGATTATTTTGTTAATTCCTAGTATCATGTTAGGATGTTTTATTGCTTCCTAGTATCATGTTTAGGGTTAACTAATATTTTTGATATTATGTATGTTTATGATGCTTCCTATTTCTTTTCTAAACATCAGGTTAGTATCATGTTAGGAATAAAGCTTTGATCTTTATTGTTTAGTGACATGCTAGGATTTGTTATTAATCTTGTTAGTATCATGCCTAGGATCTTGCTAATATTATTATACTTTATTGAGATTATTATTTTGATGATGATTGTTATTATTATGTTGCTTGATATATATGTATTATTATTTGTTATTGCTTGATCACGCCCTCTCTTGCAGGATTAAAGGGAATTTGTACTTGTAATCACGCTTAATAAGATAATTAATAATCTTGTTTAGGCTAATATGATTATAATTCAAGTGATCGCCAATAATAGATTTGTTTGTGCATTAATATTCAACCAACATAGATTAAACAGGTTTAGGGTTAATCTATTGATTGTATGTTAGTCAGAAAGCGCACATGAATATGAAAAGAATAAAGTAGAGGCCTATTTTTAGGGCAGGTTCAATGTCTTTTAGGTTGGATTTGTACCTTCATCCCCGAATATCCAATCATGGTTCCAGACCACTATGGAGTTAGCGATCTCATGGATCGTTAAGGGGCGTAACCTTCACCCTGTGAACGGTTTACAAGTTCCTAATACTTGTTGGCGACTCTTTTGCTCTAGCTTCCTTCCCTTTGGACGCCACCATGCTTAAGTGTATGATCACAGTGGGGCTCAAGTGTGGGATGCTTGAAATATTCCCTACAGTTTTTTTAGAAGCCCCCACTTTGACTGAGTTTGGAGAAACGCATGTTTCGAAAACGAAAGTCAAAGTAGCGATAGGGATGGAGAATGATTCAGAACGTTCTGCGATCCTAAACCATTCTTGTAACGTCGATACCTGCAAACTAGTGTTAGTTAAACAGATAAAAGAGTTAAGAAATGCGTATCTTGCACCGTCGAGCACATGTCTCTGAAGTAACCAATTTTGTTGCTTTTGTTGGTGACGACCTCCACGGTGCCTCGTGAATGCCATCGTCGAAGACCGTTGCTTGTAACCATCTTCCACTGCTTGTGATAATCCTCCACAGTACCTTGGGAACATCGTCGAAGGTGACTGCTTGTATCCATCTTTAGGGTTGTGATGTCCTTCCTCGTCTTGGGAATTCTATCGCGAACCACCACGCCTCGAGCGATCCATTGAATGACAATCTTCCACGACTTGGGAATTCTACAGCAAACCACCACGTCTTGAGTGATTCACTAAATAACGGTCTTCCACGCCTTGGGGATTTTTATCATGAGCTTCTGCGCCTCAAGCAACTCACAAATGAACCATGACAAATTTCCTCGCCTCGGGTAACATGTCGTAGACTCCTTCGTCTTGAGCAGTCTTTCGAATGATGATTTTCCTCGCCTTGGGAAGCCTAATAGTGTAACAGTTTCCACGCCTTGAGAATCTTGTCGTGAGCTCCTACGCCTTGAGTAGCTCTTGAGTGAAATTCCGCTAAGTACCCACGCCTTGGGATGCGATTTCCAACTTCTACGCCTCGGGAAGTGTGCATCAATCGACAATTTTTCTCCGTCTTGGGAATTCTTGTTCGAAAATTATGGGTCTCTTCTTCTTGAGAAACTTGTTGTGCGAGCCGTCCGTGCCTTAGGACATAATCAATTTTTTGTTGAATCAAAAGTTGTTTTATTTGACGACCTCCACATCTTGGGGAGCACCGTCCAAGATTGCTTCTCCTTGAGCTATCTTCTCAAATAGGGTGACGACTTTTGCATCCTAGGGAATGTCGTCAAAGACCACTACGCCTTGAGCCATCTTGTTCAAATTTTCTCATCTCCTCGCCTTGGAAGTGATAGCTTTGCACGTCTTTGAAAATTTGCGTTTTCTGTCTTAGATATTTGTAAAGATCACCTGCATATATGTTTTGGACTGCAAGACTTTGCTTATGTTTTTCTTAGGGTTGACCTAAGGTTTGTTGTGGTTGACATTATGATTGCTTTGACTTGAGGTTGACTCAAGGTGATTGACACGTGTGTTAGACTCAACTCGATGTGATATGACATGACATGACTCAATGTGCATGACTCGTGTGTGCATTGTATTGTGATTGTGCAACTCGGAAATGTAAAAAAGAAAAAAAATTCCGTCATTTTTGTGGAGTGTACCGACTTTCTCCGAAAAAAGAAAGACACAAAAAGAATCGAAGCAAGTGTTTGAGGTGCATGTTGAATGAGTTTAGTCAAATGAATGGATTGATGTTGTTTCTCATGGTGCAAGGATTATAACATCCTAGGCTATCTCGATTGTTGACTCGATGATAAAAGTATTTGGGTAACTTAGGCACGGAGGCTAAGTACTTCATACTTTGTGATATGATGAGAATTATGATAATGAGTGATCTTGATATGACAAGGCGTGCTTCATCGTTGTGTTAAGATTTCATGACAAAGGGTTCCTAAAGGTAGGATTATTTGTCTATATATCTGTGATGTGTGTGAAAGTGACACTAAGTTTAAGCTGCAAAGGCTAAGTGTATGGAAAAAGTATTTTGAGAAGAGTCAAATGATGGTGGTTCTTAGGTTGGGTAAGAGAATAATGTAATGATCAAGCCCCCAAGTCTAGCTCTAAATGGATAGGGATGAGCATTGGAGATCCCTTGATATGATCATGCATGAATATAGATATGAATGCATTTTTTGTTACAGCCGCACCTTGATGTGAGGTTGCCTACGTATCCCTTAGGAATCAGGTCGAACGTAGCTCTAGCCGAACCTCGCACAAGTGTGTGTATACCTCAAAGAGGTCTTTGAAGGTTTGTGGTTAGGCTAAAGGTTGAAGAAGAAGGGGATAAAGGCTCAAGACCCTAGATAAGCCCCCAAGGTGTGCAATCTTGCTTTTGAAATCTGTATATTTTTATGCTTGAGGTTTCCTCACTTTTTAACTCTCTTTTGTTTATTTTTTTGCTCTCTCTTTTTTGCTTTATCATTTTTATTTTGATAAGTGTGGGCAATCCCGAACATGCGGTCTATCACTCACCTGGCATTCATGTTTCTCAGACACAGTACCTAGCACTCGATAAGAGATGCAATCTAAGACGTGTTCTTATCAAAGATATATTCATATCAAAGACATTGGAACACTTGCCCTTATGCACACTTTTATATTTTTTTGCTTATTTTGAATTTTTTTTTTTTTTTTTTTTTTTGAGATCTAGGTAAAATCACTCAAGCTTTTGTATTTGCATAAGTTGCACACCATCCCTTCCCAAGGTTAGGTAGATGTGGGTCAAAGAAAGAAAGGTCTATCGTTAGACGAGGCTCAAAGTGGTTTATCAAGAAAGGATTGTATATTTGAAGGGTGAAAGGTAATATGATATGGCTACAAGGGGTGCCTCTAATCATAAGTATACCTTGTGCTTAGTTCGACATGGATTTTTTTTAATTTTTTTTATTATTATTTTTTTTAGAATTCGATGCAATGATCATATGCAAGAAAAGAAATGCTCATTTATTAAAAGGAAAAAAGAAAAATCCTACAAAATAAATCTAAGGAAAATAAAAGGTGCCTATGCTAGACTTATTGGGGGAAAGGAAGAATCAAAGAAATAGAAAAAAAGAGTCACAAAATCTTGTCGTTGAAGCTCGCCTCGTGTCTTGTGCTTTATCATCACTTGGTCTTCTTGCTGGCTGGAGGTATGGGAAGCTTGTTATTATCGATCAAATATTGGATGGCTTCTTTTAGCTTCCAACAGCTCTCAGTAGTATGACCCCTACCTTGATGGTACTTGCAATGTGCATCTGGGTTCCAACTAGGCAATCTCTTCTCAAGTGCGGAATCTTGAATAGGTCCAATGGGAGTAATGAGTCCCTTGGCATGGAGTCGATCGAAGGTAGTATCATAGCTCATCCCAATAGGAGTGAACTCTTTCCATAATTTCTTTTTAGATCCTTGATTATCCATGGCTAAGACTTCATTGAGATCAAAGGTACTAACGTTGTTGCTAGAGTGGGTGTTTTCAAAAGAAGAAGGATTGTCGTTCTTCTTTCCTTTCCAGCCACTGTTATTGCTGTTGTTAGTAGCTTTTTGCTTTGCAAGGTCGTCTTCAATATTAATTCCAATGTCATAAACGGCCTTGAAAGTATTCAAATTATGTTGATATTTCAAATGCTTCGAATACTTGTCTTGAAGGTTCTTGATGAACATCCTTACAGACTCCTTTTCAGTAGGGACCTCGACCATATTAGCGGAAGTTTCTCTCCACTTGTTAAAGAAAAAGGTGAACACTTCGTTTTCTTTTTGCTTTAGCATCTCAAGTTGTCTATGGTCAGTTTCAACTTGAATGTTACATTTGTATCTATCAATGAAAGCGTTTACTATTCCGTCCCAAGTAGAGGTTTTTTCTTTGTCAAGGGAAAAGAACCATTGTTGATAAACGGTTTCAAGAGATAAAGAAAACAAAGAAGGAAAGACTTTCCTATCAATCCCTTTAATATTCATTATGGTTTCAAAAGCCCTTAAGTGAAAATAAGGATTGTCCGTTGGCTTGAACTTAGGGATGTCGTTGGCATTGAACTTCTGCGGAAGAAGCTCCTTGTCCACTAAGACCCCTTGTATGCTAATGCCCTGGAACCTATAGTCATTGGAGAGTTTGCTCAAGCTTTCTTGCATGAGCTCCATTTGTTGTTGCTTCACAGGGTCATTGATTTGAAGAGCCATAGCTTTTCCGACTAATTAGTTTGTCAAAAAGTAGTACTTAAACAGAGGTGTTATCCTTGATTAATCGCCCTTCTCTCCTTGACCAAGTACTGTGAAAAGGGGAGTTATGAATAATTTTGTTAATTATTTGACTCAAACTCTATTCAACATGCAGTAAATGGAAGGAGGTAGGAAAAATGAAGGTTGTGACATGGAGGAAGCATGTAGAGAATGGAAAGATGATGTAGATGGAGAGATATGAAAGAATTAGGAATAGAATGTACCCCCGACTCAAATGACGGAAAGGACGACTCATGCATGAACCTAAGACATGGTCATGGTGACATATTCACAAAGTGTGTGCTAGAGCTAGTGAGTGTAGATGACATGTTTGACTCGTGTCATGACCATGTGACTAGACCATGTGACTAGAATAAATATGACTATTGTCATTATTAAACTGATTAAACCGATTAAGCAAACTGATTAATTAGACTCGTCGCGAAAACTCGAGCAAAAACATGGACTGTCGCCGGAGCAACAGGACTGTCGCCAGACACTAAAGACCAGCGCCAGACGACAACAACATTGTCGCCTGGCGCTAATGACTAGCGCATGGCACTACAGTCCAGACTTCTGCTCCATTGCTGGAACACTGGCCTGGGACTGTTTCCAGTATTTTTACTCTAAAGGGACAAGCCTAAAGACGTACTAAGTCAAGTTCGATCAATTTATTTAGACTTTAATCATTTATTAATTAATTAGTTACTTTAGCAAAGTCCTTTAGCCATTAATTAGTTTATTTAAACTCATTCACAAGTCAAACAAATGGTTAGTGGAAACACATATAGGTTATGCACAAGCAAATAATGCACAAGGAGTCAAGTAGGCACAATATGATGCAATGAGTTTGCAACCTAACTATGGCTCTAGTTCTCTAAAGTTCAGGATATGGGTTAGTCAAAGAGGGTCCATGGTTATGAGTCCGAATACACCGCGCGGAAGCCTTACCTTTGGAAGGGTTGGCGTGAAGGGATGGGACCCCGGGAGTTAAACTCGCTTCCATGTTTGGTGAATTTAACAAACTCGGATGTACCCTTCGTTGCCAGGAGTGTTCGATTGGGTAGATGGAGCGTGAATCCCCATAGGGTTGTGTCCATATGTAGAACACATATGGGTTTCAGAAAAAAGGAAAAAACTCAATTAGGAAGTAAAATCGAGCAAACAGTACTAGAAACTAGTTGAAACAAGAAGGTAGATTTCTGGCTCGGTATTGGAAGAATTCAGCGCGAGAAAATAGCATCTGTCACCAGACAATGGAATTGTCGCCAGACGACAATAATTGTCGCCAGGCGTCAAAGCCATAGTTTGGCGATGGCGCTGTTTTCTCAGCGCTAATTCCTACATGCCTCGGTAGCAATCTGTTCTTGAATTTTCCAGTTTTTCGCAACGTTATTTCGATCTTAGTTGTGAAAGATATTTCCCTAATTTCCTACGTGTAAAAATCCTATGTTTTTAACGCATTTCGGATGGTCTTTCTAATGCGGACCTATTTATGCATATGCCACAATGTTAATCAAAATTACGCACATGAAATACTTAGAACTTTTCGAGTCTCATCCACTCATTCTAAATCATTGCCAAAATAAATTTTAGGATTTAAAATAAAAATCTATCCCCAGTGGAGAAGCCAAAAAACTGTAGGGAATATTTCAAGCATCCCACACTTGAGCCCCACTGTGATCATACACTTAAGCATGGTGGCGTCCAAAGGGAAGGAAGCTAGAGAAAAAGAGTCGCCAACAAGTTTTAGGAACTTGTAAACCGTTCACAGGGTGAAGGTTACACCCCTTAATGATCCATGAGATCGCTAACTCCATAGTGGTCTGGAACCATGATTGGATATTCGGGGATGAAGGTACAAATCTAACCTAAAAGAGACTGAACCTGCCCTAAAAATAGGCCTCTACTTTAATCTTCTCATATTCATGTGCGCTTTCTGACTAATATACAATCAATAGATTAACCCTAAACATGTTTAATCTATGTTGGTTGAATATTAATGCACAAACAAATCTATTATTGGCGATCACTTGAATTATAATCATATTAGCCTAAACAAGATTATTAATTATCTTATTAAGCGTGATTACAAGTACAAATTCCCTTTAATCCTGCAAGAGAGGGCGTGATCAAGCAATAACAAATAATAATACATATATATCAAGCAACATAATAATAACAATCATCATCAAAATAATAATCTCAATAAAGTATAATAATATTAGCAAGATCCTAGGCATGATACTAACAAGATTAATAACAAATCCTAGCATGTCACTAAACAATAAAGATCAAAGCTTTATTCCTAACATGATACTAACACGATATTTAGAAAAGAAATAGGAAGAATCATAAACATACATAATATCAGAAATATTAGTTAACCCTAAACATGATACTAGGAAGCAATAAAACATCCTAACATGATACTAGGAATTAACAAAATAATCTAAGCATGATTTCTATATCAAAATATCAACAAAGTAATTAAATTACTTACTTCGATGCCTCGTATCTCTTTCTAATAACAAAATACACGCGTTAGTAACTTCAAGGAAAATAATAAACAATTCAATTAAGTAATTGAAATAGAGATTAGGGACGAAACCCTCAGAAATTATCAACTTTTCACGTCTAGGGCGAAGGCAACTTCGAACTTGGCTAGGTGTGTCTAGAACTAATGAATGTGGAATTTTGTAAAAGGGGAAGGTTTAGAAAAAGAATAGAGAGAGAGAAAGCTTCTAGCTTTAGAGAGAGATGGTTGTTGATTGTGAATTGTTGATGATTGTTGATGAATGAAAACGGAGGTCTAGGACCCTATTTATAAAAAAAATAGTCCGAAACAAATCAAGTCCTATTCGAAATAAAACTGGCATCTATCGCCAGGCGACAGACATCAGCGCCAGGCGACAAGATTAGCGCCAGGCGACAGACTCTATCGTTTGGCGCTAATTAAAGATAAAACACGTTTGTACGCGGAATCCTCTTCTTAATATGATTAAGCAGCAAATTCCGTGTTTATCAAATTAAAATCAGGTTTATCATAAAACACTTATTTTATTCCAAATATAATTACTAATCCTAATTCCATTAGAATTTAAAAGAACCTTCTAAATATTCTAGAAGATTAAAATCAATCCTAATAACTTTAGGAATAATAATTAATAGGCCCTCCTCTAGATCATTGGGCCGCACATAAAATTCATTTCGAGCCCAATTTAGTATTTAGGCCATAACTTCCTCATTATTCATCGGAATTGGGCTTATAATATATCGCTGGAAAGCTCTTTTCGAGCCCAATCCAACTACACTATTATTGGACCCTATATCATGGACTAAACTAAATTGGACTAGCTATTTTCATAAATAGAGTAAAAAAGAAATGTTTTTAAAAACAGAAAGAGAGATATCTTAATAAAAACATCCACATCACTAGACTTTCCACACTTTCACTTTGTTCGATAATCAAATGACGTGAAAGGTATTCATTACTGGGTTCGGTTTTGGGGAGACACATTTGGGTGTCTACAATAGCGATTTACCCCTAATCACTATCATAATGAACCACTGCATATCACTCTTTGACACGGTTCAAGTTATATTAATCACATATTGGTTGACACCAGATTTGATGTTAATCTCTATTCCCAAGAATACTTGTACGAGCTAGGGTACAATGATTTACATATCACTTACCGCTCCATTCTTCTCAGAGGTTTTGACCAATTGCCAAGGGAAGTGACGGGGTCTATAGTCTTACCTTTGGTACATGAGAATGTTCTGTTTAGCATAGAGTTTATGGTAGTGGATTTTCGACTCTCATGCAACTTGTTACTAGGGAGACCTTGGCTGCACGGGTGTAAAGCAGCCTCATCTAGCTTACATCAAAAGTTGAGAATGAGAGCATCATGGGGCATCATCACTATATGTGGTGACTATAGCAGGGGAGCCTATGAAGGTGAAAGCTCGTCGCAGTATGGCGGTTGGATAAACACCGTAAGCACAACGGGTCATTACATAGAAAATAATGAAGCTGTTGAAATAAGGCGCCCACCCTTTGCAAAAAGAACAATATATTTTCCTATTCCGGAGAATGAACGGGACAAGCCAAATTGGATGCCCAATAAGACAAAGGCCGATGATATCCGAAGGAGGTTTAATTGGCTTTACGACAAAGATATAGCAGTTCCTTGTGAGGGGGTTGAAACATCTACAAATAAAGTGGCATCTCTTCGAGAAATCATGGAACCCTACATCTTCCTCGACAACATCGACCTTTTTACAACAGAATCGTGAATGGTAGTATGTAAAGCATGGGCATCATGGATCTTGGACAAAGAAGATAACCTTTTCTATGTTACCAAACGGAAAGCTGCTTGGGAGAAGCGACTTTTGACCGAGAAAATAGATGCATGGTAGTGACCTTAGTTACATTTTCATTAAAGTTATCTTTGTCAAAGTTTTTTTTTTTGTGAAGTACGAGCGACTTGATCCCTGAGAAAAAATGAAATTAAAAAAAAAATGAAAAAAAAAATCTTGTAACAGGGTACGTAGGCAGCTCGCTCTGAGTGTAGTCACAAAAAAAATTAAAAAATTTGGTTTCCTTTTTTATGTCGAACTACTATAGGCCTGATTTCCTGAATCACATTACACTCGGCACATTTCCGCACTCAGGAATACGTAGGCAGCCTTTGCAGGTTTCATTTATTTATTTTTTTTTTTAACTTTCCTTCATGAGGTGGAAAATAAACAGAAAAGAACATTAATTCATATCTATATAGTGATACAACCATAATAATGAACTAAAATACATAATACAAAGGTCAAAAAGGCCCTAACTGAATCTCAGGAGACGTGTGCTCGACGGTGCAAGATACGCGTTTCTTAACTCTCTTATCTGTTTAACTAACATTGTTTACAGGTATCGGCGTTATAAGAATGATTTGGAATCGCAGAACGTTTTGAATCATTCTCCGTCCCTATCGCTACTTTGACTCTCGTTTTTCGAAACATAAGTTTCTTCAAACTCAGTCAAAGTGGGGGCTTTTGTAGACACCCATTTGTGTCTCCCCAAAACCAAACCCAGTGATGAATTCCTTTCACGTCGAACCATAATCGAATGAGGTGAAAGTGTGAAAAGTCAAGTGTTGCGGTTTAGTTTTATTAAAATTCTCTTCTCTCTGTTTTTGAAAATAACTCTATTTATTTGAAAATAGCCAAACCAGTTTAGTTTGGTCCATGATTAAGGTCCAATAATGGTGTAGTTGGATGGAGCTTGAAAAGACCTTTCCAACGATATATTATAAGCCCGATTCCGATGAATAATGAGGAAGTTATGGCCAATATACTAAACTGGGCCCGGTTAATTGTTTAAATACGGCCCAATGATCTAGAGGAGGGCCTGATGTTAATTATTATTCCTAAAATTATTAGGATTAATTATAATTTTCTGGAAGTTTCTAGAAGATTCTTTTTTATTTTAATATTATTAGATTTAATAATTAATTATTTTAAAATAGACTTTTATTTGGAGTAAAATATTATTTTGTTATCTTAAAAATACGTATTTTATCTTCTGTACGGATTCCGTAGATCAAGTTGATTAAAGATCGGATTCCGCGTGAAGAAAACGCGCTAATACAGGTTGTCGCCAAACGACAAGTCTGTCGCCGCGCGACAGACCCTGTCGCGTCGCGACAGAGTCGATTCCTGGCGACAGCGTGTAGTTTTATTCCTTATCAAATTCTATGTTCTTCTGGACTATTTTTCTTATAAATAGGGTCCGAATTCCTGTTTTCAGCATCAACAATTCTCTTTCAACTTTTATCAACTCTCATCATCAATTCTCATCAACTCTCATCATCAATTCTCATCAACTCTCATCTATTCTCCCAATCAATTCTCTCTATTCTCTCATCAAGAATTACTTAATTCTTAATCTCTCTCTCTCTCTCTTTCTAAACTACCTTTTTACAAAACACAATTCCGCATTCACAAGATCTTTAATCACTTAGCCAAGTTCGAAGTTGCCTTCGCCCTAGACGTGAAAGGTTTATATTTTCTGAGGGTTTGGTCCAAAACTAGTCAACACTTTATTTAATTTGATTTTAATTTAATTCTTTAGTTACTCTTTATTATTTTCATTGAAGTTTACTAACTTGTGTATTTTGTTATTAGAAAGAGGTACGAGGCTTCAAAGTAAGTAGATTAGCTTACTTCCTATTTCTTTCACAATGTAGATTGCATGCTTATTATTGTTTATGATTCCTAGTATCATGTTAGGATGCTTTTAATGCTTTCTAGTATCATGTTAGGATGTTATTTTATATTTCTAATATCATATTATCATGTTAGTGCCATGTTAGGTTTAAAGCTTTGATCTTTATTGTTTAGTGACATGCTAGGATTTGTTATTAATCTTGTTAGTATCATGCCTAGGATCTTGCTATTATTATTAAGCTTTATTATGCCTTATCATGTTATTATCATCGTTATTATTATTTATTTATTTATTTATTATGTTGCTTGATATTATTTATGTTTTATTGTTATTGCTTGATCACACCTTTTATGTTTGTTAAAGGGAATTTGTACTTGAAATCACGCTTAATAAGATAATTATTAATTTGGTTTAGGCTAATGTGATTTTAATTCAAGTGATCGCCAATAATAGTTTATTTGTGCATTAATCTCAACCAACATAGATTAAACAGGGTAGGTTCAATATAATGTTTGTATTTTATTCGAAAAGCGCACATGAATACGAGTAGAACAAAGTAGAGGCCTATTTTATAGGGCGGGTCCTTTCTTTTGTAGATTGGATTCGTACCCTCATCCCCGGACCCTGTTTGGTTCAAGACCTTATGGAGTAGTTGATGGTCCTTTTGGATTGTCTTTTGGGTTTACAAGTTCCTAAAACTTGTTGGCGACTCTTTTTGCTCTTTTTCTTTCCCTTTGGAACGCCACCATACTTTAGTGTATGATCACAGTGGGGTTCAAGTTTGGGATCATGATGCTTGAAATATTCCCTACAGTTTTTGGCGACTCCACTGGGGAGGATTTCTATTTATATTCCTGAAATTTATTTAATTTTGGCAATTATTTAGAATGAGCGGATGAGACTCGAAAAATTCTAAGTATTTCATGTGCGTGATTTGATTAACATTATTGTCATATGCATTAAAAGGTCCTCATGGGAGCACCCCATGAGTCAATCCATAGGAATTTTACACGTAGGAAATTTGAGAAATATCTTTCATGACTAGAATCGAAAAGATGATGCGAAATCTGGAAAATTCGAAGAACACAGAAACTTGCCAAGGCATGTAGGAACTAGCGTCTAGAAAACAGGGCTTGTCGCCCGTAAAAAGTTTCTGTCGCCAGGCGACAGTTCTGTCGCTTGGCGAAAGAAGCTTTTTTGCGGCGACAGTCCCTGTAGTCTGGCGCCAAGTTCTTCCAATACCGAGCCAGGGGTCTGCCTTCTTGCTTTGACCATTTCTAGCATTGTTGGCTTGATTTTGCTTATTGATTGAGTCATTTTCTCACTTTTCTGAACCCATATGTGTTCTACATATGGATATAACCCTCTGGGGGTTCCTGCTTCACCTGCCCAATGGAATATCCCACTGTCATGTGCAAAGTTCAAATTTGGGTACGTGCAAAGTTTGTGAATCCACCAAACCATGGAGTCGAGTTCGATTTCATCACGAACTCGCGGAATCCTGTCCATTCGCTCCAACCCTCACGGTAGGCTTGTGTGCAATGCATATGGATTCATAACCATGGACCTTTTTTACTTAACCCATATCCTTGAACTTTAGAGAACTAAAGCCATGGTTAGGTTGCAAACTCATTGCATCATATTGTGACTATGTGAACTACTTGTGCATCCTTGCTTGTACATACTATATATGTGTTAACCGTTTGTTTGACTTGTGATTAAGACTAAATAAACTAACCAATGACTAAAGGACTTTGTAATTAATTAATTAATTAATTTGAACTAATAAAAAAAGCCTAAAATCGAGTCATAGTTCCTTTAAGTCAACCCGGATTTTTATTCCCGTATACTGCACATGCGTCAACTTGTTTTGGTCATAGCCGGAGTTCTAGGAAGAACCACGAGTCGTACAACCTATAGATCTGTAGCCCCGAGTTTTATCTTTAATTTGGTGTTGGTTTCGTCCCAATCAGAGTCACAGATTAAAAGTTATGACTAAAATACCACAGCATGTCCAGTCTAATGCATATACGTGAAGTCTTAATTTAGTCTGTGCTTAAGTCTAGTCACATAGTCTAGCCACATGGTCATGACACAAGTCTTAACATGTCACCTACACTCATTAGTCTTAGCACACACATAACATGTTTGTCACACTATGACCATGTCTTAGGTTCATGCATGAGTCGTTTTTCCGTCATTTAAGTTGGGGGTCCATTCTATTCCTAATTCTTCCATATTTATCCATCTACATCATCTTCCCACTCTCCACATACTTTCTCCACACATATAATTCCCTTCATTCTTTCATGATCTCTTCCCATCTATGCATGTTGAATCGAGTTCGAGTCATGTGATTGACAATAATAATAATAAAAAAAGGAGTAATGATGAGACAAAACACAAGGCAAGCTTCTTACTAAGATTTCATGCTTTCTTCTTCTTTTTTCAAACCTTTCCCCAATAAGTCTAGCATAGGCACCCTTTGTCTACCTTAGATTTATTACATAGGTTTTTTTTTATTATTTTGTTCCCCTTTAATAAAATGAGTGTTTCTTCCTTCACATACGATCATTGCATTGCTTTATTAAAAAAAAAAAAAACATGCCGAATTAAGCACAAGGTATACCAATGATTTGAGGCATCCCTTGTAGCCATGTCATATCATCTTCACCCTTCAAATATATAATCCTTTTCTTGATAAACCACTTTGAGCCTCGTCTAACGATAGACCTTTCATTTTTTCAACTCACATCTACTAACCTTGGGATGGGATGGTGTGTAACTTATGCAAGTTTCAATTTACAAAAGCTTGAGTGATAAAAATAAAAAAAAATATAATAAAAGTGTACAAAAGGGGAAGCGTTCCAATGACTATGATATGAAAATATCTTTGATAAGAACATGTCTCAGATTGCGTTTCTTATCGAGTGCTCGATACCGTGCCTGAGAAACATGAATGCCAAGTGAGTGATAGACCGCATGATCGAGATTGCCCACACTTATAAAAAAAATGCGAATATGAAAAATGCAAAAGCAAAACAAAGAAGAGCAAAAACAAAAAAAGAAAAAAAGCTCAAAATTGAGAAAACTTAAGCATAAAAAATACAAAGATTCAAAAGCAAGGTTGCATACCTTGGGGGCTTATCTAGGGTCTTGAGCCTTTATCCCCTTCTTCTCTAACCTTTAGCCTAACCACGTTACAACCCTTAAAAAGACCTTTTTTGAGGTATACACACACTTGTGCGAGGTTCGGCTAGAGCTACGTTTGGCCTGATTCCTAACGGATACGTAGGCAACCTCATATTGAGGTGCGGCCATAATAAAAATGCATTCATTTTCACATTCACACACTTACACCATGATCATGTCAAGGGATCTCCAATGCTCATCCCTATTCACTTAGAGCTAGACTTGGGGGCTTGATCCTTACATCATTAGCCTACCTAGCCTAAGAGTCATCATTATTTGACTCTTATCAAATAATACTTATCCATACACTTAGCCTTTACAGCCTAACTTTAGTGTCACTTTCACACACATCACAGATACATGGCCAAAGATACTTCCCTTAGGAACCTTTTATCATGAAGTCTTAGCATAACTTTGAAGCATGCTTTGTCATATCAACATCACTCATCACTTATAATCATCATTGTATCAAAGTATGAAGTGCTTAGCCTCCGTGCCTAAGTTACCTAAATACTTTCATAATCAAGTCAACTAAGATAGTTTAGGAGGAATTAATCCTTGCACCTTGAGGGATAGTATCAAATGCATATACTTGATTAAGCTCATTCAACATGCACCATCAAATACTTCGATTCTTTTTCACTTCTTTCTTTTTCAGGAAAAGTCGGTACCCTCCACAAAGATGACAGAAATTTTTTGTTTTTTGAGTCATGTGAGTCATATACACGAGTCATGTACATTGAGTCATGTCGTGTCATATCACATCGAGTGGAGTCTAACACATGTGTCAAACGCTTTGAGTTAAGTCATGTCAAATCAATGAGTCAAGCAACACTAAGCCTTAGGTCAACCCTAAGATAATAAAAGATGAGCAAAGTCCTATAGTCTGAAATATAGATGCAGGTACATTCCAGCGAGCAAGAATATTTCCGAATTTTTTCGAAAAACCGCGAATATAGATGTTTGAAACTTTTCCAAGCCAATGAACAGCAGCAGCAGCGGTAGAAATGAAAAAGAAATCTGTCGCCTGGCGACAGAACGATATTGCAGCGACAGAAGGTTCTGGCATGCGCCAGTGCAGCGACAGAATGTGTGGCCCCCATATTGGATTATGTGGACCTTTTACAGAAATTTCGGGTTCCTTGGTACGCCAGTTAGCCCCTCTAAGCAATTTGACAGGATTAAGTACTCGGCTCGATTACAATCACAATGAGTGATCGACCTGACAAAAGATCGTCTCACTTAGCTTAAAGCGCCTAAATATTGGCTCATCGCAAACACCAAAGTAACGGTTCACAACGATTTCAATTCCTACGATGGAAGAAGATTTGAAGATTCGAGATGACGAAGCCTTCAACAGGGGGCTTTAAGATTAAAAAGAGTCTATTACTTGGATTTAAGAAGGACGGTTTGAGATGAAGCGACCTTCAATAGCTTTCACTATGATTGGGGAGGTTATTATTTGAGAAGAACGATTCAAGATGAAGCGGTCTTTGATAGCTTTCGCTAAGATTGAGGAAGTTATCACTTGATTTGGAGAAGATAGCACGAGATGGACGATCTTCGACGACCTTCGCTAAGATTGTGGAAGTTGTCATCAAGATTTGTGAAGATAGCACGAGATGGGCGATCTTCGACGACCTTCGCTAAGATTGTGGAAGTTGTCATCAAGATTTGAGAAGATAGCACGAGATGGGCGGTCTTCGACGACATTCACTAAGATTGTGGAAGTTGTCACCTATATTTGAGAAGAGCGGTTCGTGATGAGGCGGTCTTCGACGACGTTTGCTATGATTGGGAAGGTTGTCACCATGATTCAAGGAAAAGCTCGAGATGTAGCAGCAATGATAGACAGTGTTCCCTAGGATGTGGAGTGTTGTCTCAAATTTTGAAGATGGCAAGATATGGTCACCTTCGACGGTCCCTCAAGATAAAGAAGAGATTGTCTATAGCGGCGACGCACTACCGTGGCGACGTACTGCCACAACCCTGAAGATGACGACGTACAGTTATTTTCGACGATGTTCCCGAGATACTGTGGAGGATTGTCACCAAGAAGTGTTGAAGATGACGACGCAATGTTACCTTCAAAGATGGCTTTCTCTAGCTTGTAGAAGGTCGTCAAAACGAAATGTAACAAATTGGTTACGTTCAGAGACGTGTGCTCGACGGTGCAAGATACGCGTTTCTTAACTCTCTTATAAGTTTAACTAACATTGTTTACAGGTATCGGCGTTATAAGAATGATTTGGAATCGCAGAACGTTTTGAATCATTCTCCGTCCCTATCGCTACTTTGACTCTTGTTTTTCGAAACATAAGTTTCTTCAAACTCAGTCAAAGTGGGGGCTTCTGTAGACACTCATTTGTGTCTCCCCAAAACCAAACCCAGTGATGAATTCCTTTCACGTCGAACCATAATCGAATGAGGTGAAAGTGTGAAAAGTCAAGTGTTGCGGTTTAGTTTTATTAAAATTCTCTTCTCTCTGTTTTTGAAAATAACTCTATTTATTTGAAAATAGCCAAACCAGTTTAGTTTGGTCCATGATTAAGGTCCAATAATGGTGTAGTTGGATGGAGCTTGAAAAGACCTTTCCAACGATATATTATAAGCCCGATTCCGATGAATAATGAGGAAGTTATGGCCAATATACTAAACTGGGCCCGGTTAATTGTTTAAATACGGCCCAATGATCTAGAGGAGGGCCTGATGTTAATTATTATTCCTAAAATTATTAGGATTAATTATAATTTTCTGGAAGTTTCTAGAAGATTCTTTTTTATTTTAATATTATTAGATTTAATAATTAATTATTTTAAAATAGACTTTTATTTGGAGTAAAATATTATTTTGTTATCTTAAAAATACGTATTTTATCTTCTGTACGGATTCCGTAGATCAAGTTGATTAAAGATCGGATTCCGCGTGAAGAAAACGCGCTAATACAGGTTGTCGCCAAACGACAAGTCTGTCGCCGCGCGACAGACCCTGTCGCGTCGCGACAGAGTCGATTCCTGGCGACAGCGTGTAGTTTTATTCCTTATCAAATTCTATGTTCTTCTGGACTATTTTTCTTATAAATAGGGTCCGAATTCCTGTTTTCAGCATCAACAATTCTCTTTCAACTTTTATCAACTCTCATCATCAATTCTCATCAACTCTCATCATCAATTCTCATCAACTCTCATCTATTCTCCCAATCAATTCTCTCTATTCTCTCATCAAGAATTACTTAATTCTTAATCTCTCTCTCTCTCTCTTTCTAAACTACCTTTTTACAAAACACAATTCCGCATTCACAAGATCTTTAATCACTTAGCCAAGTTCGAAGTTGCCTTCGCCCTAGACGTGAAAGGTTTATATTTTCTGAGGGTTTGGTCCAAAACTAGTCAACACTTTATTTAATTTGATTTTAATTTAATTCTTTAGTTACTCTTTATTATTTTCATTGAAGTTTACTAACTTGTGTATTTTGTTATTAGAAAGAGGTACGAGGCTTCAAAGTAAGTAGATTAGCTTACTTCCTATTTCTTTCACAATGTAGATTGCATGCTTATTATTGTTTATGATTCCTAGTATCATGTTAGGATGCTTTTAATGCTTTCTAGTATCATGTTAGGATGTTATTTTATATTTCTAATATCATATTATCATGTTAGTGCCATGTTAGGTTTAAAGCTTTGATCTTTATTGTTTAGTGACATGCTAGGATTTGTTATTAATCTTGTTAGTATCATGCCTAGGATCTTGCTATTATTATTAAGCTTTATTATGCCTTATCATGTTATTATCATCGTTATTATTATTTATTTATTTATTTATTATGTTGCTTGATATTATTTATGTTTTATTGTTATTGCTTGATCACACCTTTTATGTTTGTTAAAGGGAATTTGTACTTGAAATCACGCTTAATAAGATAATTATTAATTTGGTTTATCTTGTAACAGGGTACGTAGGCAGCTCGCTCTGAGTGTAGTCACAAAAAAAATTAAAAAATTTGGTTTCCTTTTTTATGTCGAACTACTATAGGCCTGATTTCCTGAATCACATTACACTCGGCACATTTCCGCACTCAGGAATACGTAGGCAGCCTTTGCAAGTTTCATTTATTTATTTTTTTTTTAACTTTCCTTCATGAGGTGGAAAATAAACAGAAAAGAATATTAATTCATATCTATATAGTGATACAACCATAATAATGAACTAAAATACATAATACAAAGGTCAAAAAGGCCCTAACTGAATCTCAGGAGACGTGTGCTCGACGGTGCAAGATACGCGTTTCTTAACTCTCTTATCTGTTTAACTAACATTGTTTACAGGTATCGGCGTTATAAGAATGATTTGGAATCGCAGAACGTTTTGAATCATTCTCCGTCCCTATCGCTACTTTGACTCTCGTTTTTCGAAACATAAGTTTCTTCAAACTCAGTCAAAGTGGGGGCTTTTGTAGACACCCATTTGTGTCTCCCCAAAACCAAACCCAGTGATGAATTCCTTTCACGTCGAACCATAATCGAATGAGGTGAAAGTGTGAAAAGTCAAGTGTTGCGGTTTAGTTTTATTAAAATTCTCTTCTCTCTGTTTTTGAAAATAACTCTATTTATTTGAAAATAGCCAAACCAGTTTAGTTTGGTCCATGATTAAGGTCCAATAATGGTGTAGTTGGATGGAGCTTGAAAAGACCTTTCCAACGATATATTATAAGCCCGATTCCGATGAATAATGAGGAAGTTATGGCCAATATACTAAACTGGGCCCGGTTAATTGTTTAAATACGGCCCAATGATCTAAAGGAGGGCCTGATGTTAATTATTATTCCTAAAATTATTAGGATTAATTATAATTTTCTGGAAGTTTCTAGAAGATTCTTTTTTATTTTAATATTATTAGATTTAATAATTAATTATTTTAAAATAGACTTTTATTTGGAGTAAAATATTATTTTGTTATCTTAAAAATACGTATTTTATCTTCTGTACGGATTCCGTAGATCAAGTTGATTAAAGATCGGATTCCGCGTGAAGAAAACACGCTAATACAGGTTGTCGCCAAACGACAAGTCTGTCGCCGCGCGACAGACCCTGTCGCGTCGCGACAGAGTCGATTCCTGGCGACAGCGTGTAGTTTTATTCCTTATCAAATTCTATGTTCTTCTGGACTATTTTTCTTATAAATAGGGTCCGAATTCCTGTTTTCAGCATCAACAATTCTCTTTCAACTTTTATCAACTCTCATCATCAATTCTCATCAACTCTCATCATCAATTCTCATCAACTCTCATCTATTCTCCCAATCAATTCTCTCTATTCTCTCATCAAGAATTACTTAATTCTTAATCTCTCTCTCTCTCTCTTTCTAAACTACCTTTTTACAAAACACAATTCCGCATTCACAAGATCTTTAATCACTTAGCCAAGTTCGAAGTTGCCTTCGCCCTAGACGTGAAAGGTTTATATTTTCTGAGGGTTTGGTCCAAAACTAGTCAACACTTTATTTAATTTGATTTTAATTTAATTCTTTAGTTACTCTTTATTATTTTCATTGAAGTTTACTAACTTGTGTATTTTGTTATTAGAAAGAGGTACGAGGCTTCAAAGTAAGTAGATTAGCTTACTTCCTATTTCTTTCACAATGTAGATTGCATGCTTATTATTGTTTATGATTCCTAGTATCATGTTAGGATGCTTTTAATGCTTTCTAGTATCATGTTAGGATGTTATTTTATATTTCTAATATCATATTATCATGTTAGTGCCATGTTAGGTTTAAAGCTTTGATCTTTATTGTTTAGTGACATGCTAGGATTTGTTATTAATCTTGTTAGTATCATGCCTAGGATCTTGCTATTATTATTAAGCTTTATTATGCCTTATCATGTTATTATCATCGTTATTATTATTTATTTATTTATTTATTTATTATGTTGCTTGATATTATTTATGTTTTATTGTTATTGCTTGATCACACCTTTTATGTTTGTTAAAGGGAATTTGTACTTGAAATCACGCTTAATAAGATAATTATTAATTTGGTTTAGGCTAATGTGATTTTAATTCAAGTGATCGCCAATAATAGTTTATTTGTGCATTAATCTCAACCAACATAGATTAAACAGGGTAGGTTCAATATAATGTTTGTATTTTATTCGAAAAGCGCACATGAATACGAGTAGAACAAAGTAGAGGCCTATTTTATAGGGCGGGTCCTTTCTTTTGTAGATTGGATTCGTACCCTCATCCCCGGACCCTGTTTGGTTCAAGACCTTATGGAGTAGTTGATGGTCCTTTTGGATTGTCTTTTGGGTTTACAAGTTCCTAAAACTTGTTGGCGACTCTTTTTGCTCTTTTTCTTTCCCTTTGGAACGCCACCATACTTTAGTGTATGATCACAGTGGGGTTCAAGTTTGGGATCATGATGCTTGAAATATTCCCTACAATGGGCAATCCCGATCATGCGGTCTACCACTCACTTGGCATTCATGTTTCTCAGGCACGGTACCGAGCACTCGATAAGAGACGCAAAGAGATGCAATCTGAGACATGTTCTTATCAAAGATATATTCATATCAAAGACATTGGAACACTTGCCCTTTTGCACACTTTTATTATCTCTATTTTTTTCTATTTTAATCTTTGAGTTCTATGTAAAATCACTCAAGCTTTCGTATTTAGAATTTGCATAAGTTGCACACTATCCCATCCCAAGGTTAGGTAGATGTGGGTCGAAGAAAGAAAGGTCTATCGTTAGACGAGGCTCAAAGTGGTTTATCAAGAAAGGATTGTATATTTCAAGGGTGGAAGGTAATATGATATGGCTATAAGGGGTGCCTCTAATCATAAGTATACCTTGTGCTTAGTTCAACATGATTTTTTTTTTATGCAATGCAATGCGATAATCATATGTAAGAAAATAAATGCTCATTTTATTTATAAAGTGAAAGGGTAAAAATTCTACAGAATAAAATCAAGGAAAATAAAAGGTGCCTATGCTAGACTTAATGGGGATAGAAAAAATAAAAAGAAAAAGGGGTCATGAGATCTTGTCGTTGAAGCTCGCCTTGTGTCTTCTACTTGATCATCACCCGGTCTTCTTGCTATCTAGAGGCAACGGGATCTTGTTTGCTTCTATAAAGTCTTGAATGAGATTTTGAAATCTGAAACATTCATCCGTGGTATGACCATTTCCTTGATGGTATTTGCAATAAGAGTCGGGATTCCATCTCGAATATCTCTTTTCTAGCATTGGATCTTCAGTAGGGCCAGTAGGTTTGATTAATCCTCGATCATAAAGACGATCGAAAGCAACATCATAGGTCATCCCAATAGGTGTGAATTCTCTTTTGGGTTTCCTTTTAGATCCTTGATTATCCATGGCTAAGACACCGTTATGGTCAAAGGTACTAACATTGTTACTAGAGTAGGTGCTTTCGGAAGAAGAAGTATTGTCGTTCTTCTTTCCTTTCCAGCCACTGTTGCTGCTATTGTTAGTAGCTTTTGTTTTGCAAGGTCATCTTCGATTTCAATACCTATGTCGTAGACGGCCTTGAAAGTATTCAAATTATGTTGATATTTCAAATGCTTCGAATACTTGTCTTGAAGGTTCTTGATGAACATCCTTACAAACTCCTTTTCAGTAGGGACCTCGACCATATTAGCGGAAGTTTCTCTCCACTTGTTAAAGAAAAAGGTGAACCCTTCGTTTTCTTTTTGCTTTAGCATCTCGAGTTGTCTATGGTCAGTTTCAACTTGAATGTTACATTTGTATCTATCAATGAAAGCGTTTACTATTCCGTCCCAAGTAGAGGTTTTTTCTTTATCGAGAGAAAAGAACCATTGTTGGCAAACGGTTTCAAGGGATAAAGAAAACAAAGAGTGAAAGACTTTCCTATCAATCCCCTTAATATTCATTATGGTTTCAAAAGCTCTTAAGTGGAAATAAGGATTGTCTGTCGCCTTGAACCTAGGGATGTCATTGGCATTGAACTTCTGCGGAAGAAGCTCCTTGTCCACTAAGACCCCTTGTGAGCTAATGCCCTGGAATCTATAGTTACTGGAGAGTTTGCCCAAGCTTTCTTACATGAGCTCCATTTGTTGTTGCTTCACAGGGTCATTGATTTGAAGAGCCATGGTCTTTATCAATTCAGTTAAGTTGGCCACGTCCTTCCTAAGTTCGTTAACTTCTTCCTGAGACGCCATTATCTTCTTAGCTTTTCCTTTATGACTAATTGGTTTGTCAAAAAGTAGTACTTGAACGAAGGTGTTATCCTTGATTAGTCGCCCTTCTCTCCTTGACCAAGTGCTGTGAAAAGGGAAGTTATGGATACTTTTTGTTAGTTATTTGACTCAAACTCTATTCAACATGCAGTAGATGGAAGGAGGTAGGAAGAATGAAGGTTGTGATATGGAGAAAGCATGTAGAGAATGGGAAGACGATGTAGATGGAGAGGTATGAAAGAATTAGGAATATAATGTACCCCCAACTCAAATGAAGGAAAAAAATCGACTCATGCATGAACCCAAGACATGGTCATGATGACATATACACAAAGTGTGTACTAAGACTAGTGAGTGTAGGTGACATGTTTGACTCGTGTCATGACCATGTGACTATGTGCCTAATTAAAAAAACATGACTACTGTCGTTAATA
Source organism: Chenopodium album (assembly GCF_948465745.1). Classification (NCBI taxonomy): domain Eukaryota; kingdom Viridiplantae; phylum Streptophyta; class Magnoliopsida; order Caryophyllales; family Amaranthaceae; genus Chenopodium; species Chenopodium album. The sequence continues at coordinate 20,794,484 of NC_137847.1, forward strand.
AACCGATTAAACCGTTTAAGCAAACTGATTAACTAGACTCGTCGTGAAGACTGAAGCAGAAAACTGGATTGTCGCCTGAACAACAGGACTGTCGCCAAACGCTAAGAACCAGCGCTAGACGACAACATTGTCGCCTGGCGCTAATTACTAACGCGTGGCGCTACAATTCAAACCTCTGCGCCATTGCTGGAACATTGGTCTGGGACTGTTTCCAGTATTTTTACTCTAAAGGGACAAGCCTAAAGTCGTACTAAGTAGGGGTGTTCAAAAATACCCGACCCGTTTGACCTGACCCGTTGACCCGCTGACCCGTAAACTACCCGACGGGTAATTTGATAATATTTTTCAATTTTCCGGGTCGGGTACCCGACCCGCTAAAAACATGTTGTTTCGGGTCGGGTCATGGGTCGGACGTTAAGTAAAGCGGGTACCCGGTAATTACCCGAAATATTTTATTTTTACTCCAAGAGTCTAGGTTACTGACTTTACTCTATCTATATCATTTCTCTCTTGCGTCGCACACTAACTTTGTCTCTCATCTCACCTTCTCAAAGACTCAGACTATCAAAATCACAAATTCTTACATCTCAATCCACCATAAACCTACATTATTAATTCTTTGGCATCATACCACAGAAATTTAGGCTTAACTCTCGATCTAATCCCCTCCCTCACTCCCGCAACAACATCTCTTTCCCTCAAAGCCCCAAACTAAACTACCCACGAACACACACCGTTACCGGCGAGGATAAAAACTGAAAATGAATCTTTGAAGAACAGAAAACCTCCACCAACGCCTGGCCTTCTCCTCCGTATTCAGTACGGTGCGCTCAATGTTCTAAGTGTGGGTCATCGAAGATCGACAATGGAGATGACGCATTATCGGGTTCGAGTGAGAATGTAAGATGAATGGCCAAGATGATATGGAGAAAGCTGATAATGTCGTTATGTATAAAGTTTTTCTGTATTTTGTATTTATTATTTGTTCCAATTCTTGCAAATTGTAGGTTGAATTTTGATTCTCTTTGATTGTATATGAGAATTACTTTTCTGTTGTTGCTGTGTATGGCTTTTTTCAATTGCAGGTTTTTTTTTTAAAGATTCGGGTACCCTTTGATTTGACCCGCGAAATTCGGGTACCCGGTACCCGGTTACCGGGTACCCGAATTTCGCGGGTCAGGTCATGGGCCGAGCATTTGACTGCCCGCAAAAGCGGGTACCCGCCTCTTCGGGTACCCGGTTGTGAACAGCCCTAGTACTAAGTCAAGTTTGATCAATTTATTTAGACTTTAATCATTTGTTAATTAATTAATTAATTTAGCAAAGTCCTTTAGTCATTAATTAGTTCATTTAAACTCATTCACAAGTCAAACAAACGGTTAGTGTAAACACATATAGGTTATGCACAAACAAATAATGCACAAGTAGTCAAATAGTCACAATATGATGCAATGAGTTTGCAACCTAACCATGGCTCTAGTTCTTTAAAGTTAAGGATATGGGTTAGTCAAATAGGGTCCATGGTTATGAGTCTGGATGTACCGCGCAGAAGCCTTACCTTTGGAAGGGTTGGCGCGAGTGGATAGGACCCCGCGAGTTAAACTCGCTTCCACGGTTTGGTGAATTCAACAAACTCGGATGTACCCTTCGTTGCCAGGAGCGTTCGATTGGGTAGATGGAGCGTGAATCCCCAGAGGGTTATGGCCATATGTAGAACACATATGGGTTTCAGAAAAAAGGGAAAAACTCAATCAAGAAGTAAAACCGAGCAAACAGTACTAGAAACTAGTCGAAACAAGAAGGTAGATTTCTGGCTCGGTATTGGAAGAATTCAGCGCGAGACAATAGCTTCTGTCGCCAAGCGACAGAGCCATCGCTCGGCGATGACACTGTTTTCTTAGCGCTAATTCCTACATGCCTCGGCAGCTTTCTGTTCTTGAATTTTCCAGCTTTTTCGTAGCATTATTTCGATTTTAGTTGTGAAAGATATTTCACTAATTTCCTACGTGTAAAAATCCTATGTTTTTGACGTATTTTGGATGGTCTTTCCAATGCGGACCTTTTTATGCATATGCCACAATGTTAATCAAAATTACGCACATGAAATACTTAGAACTTTTCGAGTCTCATCCACTCATTCTAAATTATTGCCAAAATAAATTTCAGGAATTAAAATAGAAATCCTTCCCCAGTGGAGTCGCCAAAAAAATGTAGGGAATATTTCAAGCATCCCACACTTGAGCCCCACTGTAATCATACACTTAAGCATGGTGGCGTCCAAAGGGAAGGAAGCTAGAGTAAAAGAGTCGCCAACAAGTTTTAGGAACTTGTAAACCGTTCACAGGGTGAAGGTTACACCCCTTAACGATCCAAGAGATCGTTAACTCCAATAGGTCTGGAACCATGACCGGAAGTTTGGGTATGAAGGTACATATTCAACCTAAAAGAGATGACTTTAGAAATAAGAGTTTTTCACAATCTTTAATTCTAAAAAAACGTTTTAAAATCTTTAATCTTATTTTAAAGATGACTTTAGAAATAAGAGTTATTAATAAACTTTAATTCAAAACGTTGTTGTTTTAAAAAAAATCTTTAATATTATTTAAAAAATGACTTTTGAAATAAGTGATGTCTTAAGGACTTTAATTTTATTTTAAGACGACTTCAGAAATAAGAGTTTTAACAAACTTTAAAATTTTTTATATAATTTTGTGAACCTTCTTATTTCAAACCCTTTCGCGACACAAGAATGAATCGTAACTTTGCTTGTTTGTTTTAATAATTAATGGTAGTTAATATGAGGTTATGGCCTCATTTCCAAACATTAGGTTTAAGATTAATTATTTAGTTGTATAAGGTTGTAACAATTATCCATCTCCATAAAAATAAGCTTATATCCCATTATAATTACCCGATGGATTAATTGACAATCGGATATGATTAAATAGTTTATTGTTCCCTTTTATTTGGAAGTAAGGCCTTGACAGGTGTCGTGTTTTATTTGATCAGTTCCATTAAGCCTAAACACATAACCCTTAAAACCTTACAAAAATTGCCCTTGAGTGAGATTATACAGTGAACCCTTCCAGCTTCACTCAAAAAATACCTTGACCCACCAAAAAGTCGTCAATTGGGACGCATTTGTTGAATTGTCTTGTTCAAAAGACATTTTTGGTGATCACTAATCGGGGTGATTTTTCTCAACCAAGGTGGTTCATTTTACTTTTATGAGTGAATCCGTCAAAGATCACAAAAATCCCACTTACAAAAAAAGCCATTTATGTCAACTACCCAAATTAAAAAACCAATGGAATTGGTTACTTAAAACATGGCACCAGTCCGAACTACGAAGGTTTTGATCCATGAGTGTATTCAAAATCTCACTATGAGCGGTACGTAGTGCAATTTTGGTGCTCAAACCTACCTTATATTAATTATTATATCATTTTTTTTTGTGATTAACATGTCTTAAAACTTGATTTTTAACAACCCAATAGTAAGAGCCCGTTCCGTAGAACGGAAGGGAAGACGAGTTACAGACGTTCGATTCTCTTAACCTAAACCCCGAACCCTGTGCCTTATTTATCTTTATGGAGTTAACAATTGATTTTTTTTTTAGTTTTATTTCTTAAAATTAACTGTTTTATAATCCGTCCTTATTCGGATAAAAATAAGGTGGCGACTCTAAGTTTGCAATTATAAGTCTTATCAGACACTTAAGTAGAACCTTTATAGACTAATTTTTGTCCACTAAAAACCAGGTACCACACTAATGCAGATTTTAAAACCTCCAAATCATGCTGCTAAAACCATATACCCTATCAATATCCCACGCTCAATTCACTATAACAATATATTCCCATACTAATAAACCTACCTTAAAGGTAACAAATAACCTATAACTAACACACACTAATTCTAAGGTAATAGCATACCATTACAAAAGCAAATAATCTATAACCAACACACGTTACAAAGATATTCAGCATATTATAACCATCATACAATAGCAATGAATTCTAAGGTAGTAACATACCAGCAAATTCAGCACATGTTGATTAGCCAGGTTGTACTCAACTATATCCTATCACAAAGCTACATGTACAAAGGAAAACAAGAATTAGAACCTAGGAAAATGATCAAGTCAAGCAAAGTAAGTGCTGATCACTACAACAAAGAGTAAACACACACATATACTAATCAAGTTTAGCAAAATAAATACTGATCTCTACAACAAGAACAAACAAACAGGTATATAAGATCCAGTCTACAATAACCAGTAATTAACATGAACAGAATGATAAATTAACAACAATAATCTAGCTCTGCAGCTATACCAATTAGTAAACAAAACGATAAATTAAAACACTAGTGTTTACATCATTGTTATTATAAATACGAGCACACTGTAAATATACCAATTAGTCTTATCCTTACTTCATTCTCCCCAAAAAATAAAGGAAAAAATAATACACCTTAACACAGAAGATATTTGACAAGATGAAAGAAACACACCTTAACAGACCAAAGCCTAACATTGAGCTATATAAAATAACCAAAAGAACACACATTACAACCATCAAACAACTGTTTAAGAAAAAATCAGGAACTAAACAGAATAAAGAACATGTTAGTTCAAAACAAAATGGAACCATCAACAATGACCACCACCATTTAAAGTAGATTATTATTCTTAAAAGTATAATTTCAAAAGGAAGTCCAGTTTTCGTAGCACACTGAATCATGTCCAAAATGACCGAGTGTAGTCTTATTCAAGTACAGTAATCAAGTTCGATTTTTAGAGTTGTATAACATAATTAACCAAAGCTGATACCACTAATCAGCATTAGCACCATACCACCAAACATAATCATGCTTAGTAACAGGAAAATATAATTTTAAATTTTTTTTTTATTTATTGTAATCTAAAAGCTTTGAACGAAACCATACTATAGACACCTAAAAATGTCTCCCCAAAACCAAACCCGATGATGAACAACCTTTCACCGCCATTATTGGTCGGGTTGAGTATTTAATCTTTGGAGTGCTTAAATCCATATTCAATCCCAATACATTTCATAAACAACCCAGTTCCTAGCCCATTTCCCCAAACCACAACTTACTTTCCTCTTTTCGTGCCTTTAAACCCAAAATAATTCATTTCGTGTCCCTTAAAATCATTCATTTTATGTCATTTTTATAAAAATATTTAGACCAGTTTATTTCGGTCCATAATCTGGGTCCAATGGTTGTATAGTTGGATGGGGCTTGAAAAGTGCTTTCCAAAGATATATTATAAGCCCAAATCCGAGTTATAACGAATAAGTTGTGGCCAAAATACTAAACTGAGCCTAAACCGAACCTAAGCCCACCTTACCTACGACCCAATGATCATGTGGAGGGTCCAAAAGATTTAATCTCATTCCTAAACCAATTAGGATTAATTAGAAGCTTCTATAATTTTCTAAAAGATCTTAATTATCCTTTATGAAAAGATAAGATTAAAGAGTTTGAAATTGAATAAAATTGCTCTTTTTAAAACTCCTAATTCTATTAGAATTGAAATATGTTCAAAGATAGTCAGATATTATTTTCATGCCTAATAGTTTTTATCCAAATCTTAGATGGTTGCATAGCCCGTGAAATTATCTTTCCAATGATATATTATAATATTAATTCCAAGTTATAACGGAAAAGATATAAAAGAAATACGAAACTCTATCCAAAACTGACACCGTCCCACTATTTCGGCCATATCTATTATTATACAAAATATTTTAATTTGATTCCATTGGGTTAGAGATTAGATTTCAAGAGCTTTCCAACGACATATTATTTATCTTATTCCGATTTCTGGATCAAAAGATATGATAAAAACAAAAACCACAAAAACTGTTATCTATCGCAAGAGTTTTATTCCGATTCGAATTCGATCTTTTCTTGATTTTTCGACCTTTCTTTTTTCATTATAAATAGAATTCATATCACCCCTTTTTCAATCATCAACAAACTTGATCATCAAATCATTCTCTTCTTCCTCTTTAGCCTAAACACTAGCCTCCCTATTCTTCCATAATATTTCCCCTAAGCACTCCAAGGAGTCCATACTTGACCCGAGGTTCCATCCTTAAACAAAGGCGTGAAAGGTATAGTTAATTGAGGGTTTGGATCAAATCAACTCTACTTTTTTAATTGTTTCAATTTGATTTATATATTTATTGAAGTTACTAACAATTTATTCATGATGTAGCAATTCAAGGAAACGCGGAAAGTGAGTAATTAATCACTTAATTACTTATCTTATTTTTATTCTTGTTGCTAGTATCATGATTAGGTTAATTTATATTTGATTTGACTAACAATTTATTGTTAAATTGCTTCCAATATTAATGTTTATTGTATTATATTTTTTATGATCACCATATTGCATGTTTAAAGGGAATATGTAATTGAAAATCACGACTTATAAGATAATCTGGATAACCGATTTAGGTTCCTTTTTAATCTTGTTGTTTAATTAAGTGATCACAAATATTTTAGAATTATGTGATGCATTAATATTAATGATGAGTGTCATTTTTAGCACTCTTAGGCTAGGTTTTCTTTGTAGTCTTATGCTCGTTTTTAGTCTTTTATGTCGTGTTTTTACATAATAATGCTTGTGTTGCGTGTTTGTGTGTAAGTTTAGAGAAATGTGTGCTTTTGATGGTTTTCTTACTATTTTATTCATTTCTCGGTTATTTCTCTCGCTTCTTCGTTTCTTTGACTTGTTTTATAGGTGTGTTGAGTTCCCCGAGGTTTAATTATCAAGGAGGAAGCTCAAGCGCATTCAAGGAAGTTGATGGAGTTAAGTTCGGGAATCCAAACATGCAATTCAAACTAGCTCCGCAAGCGCAAGCTCCATGGAAGCAATGTTTTGGTTCAAAGTGTTCAAGTGCTTAGAGAATAAAAGGGTTGCCCTTCTCGCGGGCATCGCCTCGAGTGCATCGATGATAGGGATGCTCGGGAGCGCGGAGATCGATCGAGCAAGCAAAGGCAAGCCACGAGCACCACAGCAGGGGTGCGCGCGTGCAGACCTCACTGTGCGTGCGCGCAGATCCTGCTGTGCGCGCGCGCGGCTTGGGTGGTGCGCACGCACCAGGGCCCCCGATCCTCTTCGCTCGATTTTCTATTTATAGCTTTTGACTTTTCCTTTTTTACGGGAGACGACTTATCTTGTACGAGACACTTGTTTTCCAGAAATAGAAGAGAGAGAAAGTAGAGAGAGAAGCTTAGGATTACTTGATTGTACTTGAATTTGATCTTTGATTTCAACTTGATCTTGGATTTCTTCTTCAAATCAATGAAAGCTTGTGAGATTTCTTTCCTTTGAATTTACCTTTATTGCAATTTCCTTTAATTCTTGAATGTTTGATTTGAATTTTAATCTTTGCTTTAGAAATTGTTGAATGATTGATTTCTTCTTGATTAAACTTGAAATGAATATGTTTGTGATTGAATTTGCTTTGTTTTTCAATTCCACCATGATTAGTGAGTAGATTAGTTGCTAGGGAGAAGGGGGAGCATGCTTGATTGATGATTTTTGCTAGTTGATGATCCTTAATTGATTGAATTGTTGCAATTAAATTGGTTGACATAGTTGTACATGTGATTAATTAGACTAGGAGTGATCAACCTATAAGATTAATCTAGATTGCATTGCAAATTTCAATGACATGAACCCTTGATTTGAGAATTGCTTTAATTGATTGAATTTGATTGTAATTTTCCTTGTTAGCCATTCATAGTGAACCCTAGCTTGGCTTATAGGAGAGAGCTTTTGAATTCCATTAGTTGCAACTATTGTTTGTCCTTTGCAATGTTTGAATCGATTAAGTGATCCATCAATTAGCATAATCATTGAGCTTGCATGTGGAACCTATATCCCTAGTGTTTAGCATATTGAATTTCTCGATTTATCTAGCTTTCTCGATACCTTAGTTACCAACCATATCTTTCTACAATCTTCGAAGTAGCTTGACCTAGGTTATAGCTTACACCTACTCATTCCTTTGGGTTCGACCCTTGACTTACCATATACTCGTATTAGGTTGGTCGAGTGTTTATAAATTTAATTAGTTTGGCTCTAGGAAAGGGTAGAAAACGACCTACATTTTCCTTATGTCAATTAAACCAGTTTAGCATAATAATAGATTGGAGCAAATTGAATTTTTGTTTGTATGCCTTTGAGATCGCAGGAATTACTTTTCATTATAAGAATCGAGTAGAGGCCAATACGGGCGAATGTGACTCCATGACTCACTTCGTACCATCATCCCCGATCCTCCTTTCGTGGTTCCGAACCATATGGAGTTAGTAATCTCATGGATTATGAATGGGGTGTAACATTCACGAGTCAATCGTTTTTGCCTATCGTTGTCCCTTTATCGTGGTTGCGTTTTATGATCCGTGAACAGTTTACAAGTTCCTTAAAAACTTGTTGGCGGCTCCCTACTTTCCTTGTCCTTAATCGTATTCCCTACTTTCCTTGTCCCTAATCGTATTATGTCAATTCCCACTTCCTATGAGTGCCAAGCATATTCACACATGCTTTAACGTAGGCGCACTTCAAATGACGCCTACACATACCAACAGAAACTAAGAACATGAAGAAAGCACAATACAATAATTCTAAATCAAACTAAGGTATATATATAGGCAGATGGCAAGGGTATACTGCAAAGAAAGCAAAAAAAAAATTAAATGCATAAAATACGTACACAAACGTACCGAGGTAAAACAGGTTTGCACCAAACAAAGCAGCTCACACTGTTCACTGAACAGTTGAGGTATGGGCAAGCCAGGACACCCTACCATAAACCAGCCACCCTAAATGGCTAAATGTGTACAATTCACCATAGACTCTAATTTAATACATATGTACCCATAACAACTCCCATAACACTAATCACCATTTAACCTCACAAATATAATCCGCCACAAAATTATTCTCCTAAATCCAAACACTGCATAAACACAATGGCCTAAGCATAAGATGTATGTAATCTAATACAATAGGTGATTAAGAAGTAATCAATCATCCTGTTTGTAACCAGCTCATTGTTGACATATGATATATTCCCCTTGATGCTTAATCAATCACTTCTTTTTTTTTTTTTTTTTTTTTGAAGAAGAAGAAATGCTTAATCAATCACTTAAATATATCTAATCACTAATTATCCTAGAAATAAAGCAATCAACTTAATCACCATAGCTGAAACAACTAACTTATACAAAATTCATCAAGGGTAAATCAAATTTAACCACCATGGCTTAAACCTTTATTATGTAAAACTTTCTTAAACAAAATCACTAACTAATCTCTACATAGGCTGCTAACTTAAAACAAAATTAATCAATCACTAATTATCCTAGAAATAATAAGCAATCAACTTAATCACCATAGCTAAAACAACTAACTTATACGAAATTCATCAAGGATAAATCAAATTTAATCACCATGGCTTAAACCTTTATGGAAAACTTAAAAAAAAATTACCTTTCTTTAAAAAAAGAAATTACTAACCATTGTATACATAAGAAAACCATCTTAATCACCATGGTTGAACTTTAATTATTCACTAAACAAAGCAATTCGTGGGCAACACAAACTACTAACCCATGTGGTGAACACAGCTCCCAATTTGCTGACTCAACAAGCATTTGCCCAATCACCAAATGGAAATGGAATTACACTCAAATGCAATACACTCAAACTCCTAAACTTTTGCCAGCCTTATGAACATTGAATTTCATTGACTGCACACTCATATCACTATTACTTTCATGTTTGACAAATTTCCACTTTTTGATGAGTAAGGATAATACATCTAGAAGGAGAAGATGAAATGTGTGAGCGCTTGAAACTGGATCCAAAATTGAAGCTCTAAAAAAGGGGATATGTTTGGAATCAAGATGATTAATAGTAGACAACAATATTGCTTGATATCTCAGTCTATTAGAAAAAATGATACCATATATAATAGATCTGGAAAGAGAATTTAAGATGAAACAAGTGAGCATTTGAAGCTAGATTTGACATTAAAGCTCTAAATAAGGGAATATGTTCAATGTTAACTAAGCATTTTGATTTTTGTTTTGTTTTTTTTCCTTCTTCTTCCTACTATCTTATAATATAAGGGGCCTTATGGTTGGGGTTAATAATCAAAGGGAAAGGAAATGAACATGGTTCATTTCCTTTATTGCTGTTTGTTTGTCATTTTATTCATTCCCTTTACCCATTTTTATTTTTGATTTTACTCAAAATCCTTCTACATTGTTTCCCCACCCCCCTAGACTTTTGCATTCCCTTTCCCCAGCCACCACTACACCAGCCACTACCTTACCTAGTTACCCCCACCGCCCAGCCACCATGCCGGAACTCGCCGCACCTTCCTCTCCCCTCGCCGAAACCCGTTGCACCTCTCCCTCTCCTCCCTGAAAAACTTCCCTCGCCCACGTAAACCCTAGAAATCGTCCACCTACCCAAGCAACGACACAAGCCAAGCTACGACACAAGCCAGCCCACGCAAACCCAGCCTCTCCGCCGCCTAAGATTCCGACACAAGCCACGAGGAGCAGCAAGTTCGCGATTTTAAGATTCGCGATTTCCAACACAAGCTACGATGGACAACGGTTTTTAGGGGGCGGCGAGGTGGTGGGGGAGGTGCAAGTATGGGCGGCGAGTTTAAGTGAGGGGGTGGCCGGCGGTGGAGTGGCTAGAAAAGTGGGAAAGAGGGGTTGTGTGGTGGTGGTGGTGGTGATTCCCTTTGTTTTGTAAAACAAACATCATACTACATAGAAAGGGTTTCATTCCATTCTCTTTCATTCCCTTTGCTTATTCCATTCCGATTACCCTCTGCAAACCAAACAATATACTTCATAGAATGGGTTTCATTTCATTCTCTTTCATTCCCTTTGTTCATTCCTTGATATTAATACAACTATTTAGTTTTATTGTAACAATTTTGGAGTGATTATATTTATTTATTTAACTAGCCAAGAATCAAACATCCACCTACAAAGCTAATGCAAGTAGTTGACCAAAACAACTAAATAAAACAGCCAATAATCAATCACCAAGCATGCCTTAAATCTATCACAAATTGCCCCTAAAAGCTAATACAAATAGTTGATCAGAATAACTTAAAAAAACAGTCGGCAATCAATCGCCAAACAAGCCCTAAATCTATCACAAATTGCCCCTAAAAGCTAATACATATAGTTAATCAGAAAAACTAAAAAAACAATTGACAATCAGTCTCCAAACAAGTCCTAAATCTATTACAAATTGCCCCTAAAAGCTAATATATATAGTTAATCAGAAAAACTAAAAAAAACAATTGACAATCAGTCTCCAAACAAGCCCTAAATCTATCACAAATTGCCCTTGAGAGTTCCATCATATGTGAAGTTTGGAAGCAAAAATCCTAAGAAAAGACCCATCCAACTTGTCGAATTTACACAATGCCACGTACTCATATAATTCCACATCACCAACAAAGAGGTCCCACGCATAATCCCATTGGGGTCACTTCTTCCAATCCTGCCACTCCCACATCATCACCAAACACATTCATCCAAACACTTAAAAACAAATCCTTTAAGGGGTAAAATGGTCATTTCACAATCCCATTTCTGGCTTTATATACTGCATTTCTTCATAGATTATTGGCTTTTGGTTAGAAGACGCCGTTTTAAATTCATTTTCGCTATTTTCTCTCTCCTCCTTTTCGCTCTCTCTCCACTCTCTGTCGGGTACTCGGCGGCGAGAGGAAATTGTTTCCGATAGTGCAAAAATCGTGTCTTTTTAGGTCAAATCAGCGGTATTTTTCTTCAATTTTTGCTGTATTTTTGCTCTGATTTTATGGATCTAATTTATCTCTTCTGTGATTTTGTTGAATTGCTTGCATTCCGATTTTAAAGTCGGTTTTTTTTTTTTTTGCCCTAAGTTGTTGTTCTGGGTTTGTTTGAGTTTTGTTAGATCGTTGTGCTTTTCTTCGCAATTTGGATCTTATTTTGTGTTTTTTGTTGATGTTTTTGATGTTTGATTTTGTTGGTTTTGTGCAATTATAGCGTTACTTTTGGGGATTTTTTTGGTTAGGGTTTGGTTATTTTTATATCGGCTGTGTACTTGTTTGGTTTGTAATTGTGCGATATTGAAATTTGTTACTTTTGATTTGATGATGTTTTGAATTCTGTTTATAAAAATCTGTGTTTTTGTGTGTTTAGATTTTAATGGGTTTTCTTTTTTTTTTTTTTTTTTTTGTTTGTGTTGTGTTTATGCTGTTGCTGTTTGTGTAATTTTGATTCTGTGTATACATTCATAAAGTGTCGTTTTTTTTGGCTTGAGAATGATGGCTTTGTTACTATTTATGTCGTTTTTCCAACTTTGTTTTGTTTGCTTGCTTTGCTGTTGTTGATGATGGTTGAGCATATGGAATGAATTGTGTGTTTTGCACTCCTTTAAATTTCCTCTTTAACCTTTAATCTAATTCCATGTCCTTGCGACAAGTTGTATGATGCACATTAGTCATTTGAATCAAATCGCTTTGGATTATCGTTCTTTTTACTATGACTTGGTAAAACATGCATTGTATACCTGTTGAAGCTCTTTTTTCTGTTGTTCATTATTGGTTTATTTTCAAGTTTGTGTTTTTTTGTTAGTGGGAGGAATTTTTGTTTTGCTTTAAGTTTTGTTGTTCTAAGTGTATCGATATGCTGGGTGGCTGTTGTATGTGATAGGTATTTTTTGTCTCGGTGATTTATTGAAGCTTTTCATATTTGTTGAAGCAGTTGGCGAAATGGTGAGGAAGAAGAGAACTGAACAACATGGGGAAGGAGAGAGCTCTCATCCCCAGCAAGCTGGAGGAAGTGGTGGAAGAGGTGGAGGTGGTCAATCTATGCCACCACAACAAGCTGCTGGTGGTCACCCAGGTGGAGGAAGAGGTTGGGGGCCCCAGGGACAAGGAGGTCGTGGAGGATATGGCGGCCAGCGTGGTGGCGGCCAGCGTGGTGGCATGTCCTCGCAACAGTCTGGTGGATCTGCAGAGTACCAAGGCAGGGGTGCTCAGCAACATCCACGAGGTGGGGCCCCACCTCAGCGCCGCGGTGGTACTGGTGCTGGTGGTGGCCGTGGTGGTGGTCCTATCAGTGGGTCCTATCGCCCTTCAGTTCCCGAGCTGCACCAAGCTTCCCAGGGTTCCTACCAACCTGGGGGTCAGCCTATTCAAGCGATGACTCCTGGAAAGCCGGCAGAACAGGGTGAGGCCAGTTCGTCTGTGTCCCCTTTGCAGGCTGGATCATCCCAGGTTCAGCAGCAGTTTGAACAACTGTCTGTTGAAGAGCCATCTTCTCAGGCTATTCAGCCTTTGCCTGCTAGTAGCAAGTCAGTGAGGTTCCCCCTTCGTCCTGGGAAGGGTAGCACTGGCACCAGGTGCATTGTGAAAGCGAATCACTTCTTTGCTGAATTGCCTGATAAGGATTTGCACCAATACGATGTAATAATTATCTCTATCTATTTGTCTCTCTTTCATTCCTTTGTATCTCTATGTGCTGTTTACATGATTGGTAATTGTTACAGGTTTCAATCGTGCCAGAGGTGACATCGCGGGGTGTGAACCGTGCTGTTATGGCACAATTGGTGAAGTTGTATAGAGAATCTCATCTTGGAAGGCGACTTCCGGCTTATGATGGAAGAAAAAGTCTATATACTGCAGGCCCTCTACCATTTACCAGTAAAGAATTTAGAATTACGCTTGTTGATGAGGATGATGGAACTGGGGCACCAAGGTCTGGTCTATACATTGGTTTCTCATTATATAAATGTTTGATGTGGTTGGTTATTTGTTAAGGTGTGATATTGTTTGTAGCAGGAGAGAGAGAGAGTTTAAGGTTGTGATCAAGCTGGCTGCACGAGTAGACTTGCACCATTTGGGGATGTTTCTGCAAGGAAGGCAGGCTGATGCACCTCAGGAGGCTCTCCAGGTTCTTGACATAGTATTGCGTGAATTGCCTACCACGCGGTGCGTTCTCGTTTTGCTTCATTTTTTTGGTGCAGTTGTATCTGGTTACCTTTATGTTTTTGCACTTACATGGTTGTTATCTCAAATCTGCAGTTATTCACCAGTAGGTCGCTCTTTTTACTCTCCCCATCTAGGGCGGAGGCAGCCGCTGGGAGAGGGTTTAGAAAGCTGGCGTGGATTTTATCAGAGTATCCGACCGACTCAGATGGGTCTATCTTTGAATATAGGTTAATTTCATGATACTGCCTGTATTTTAATTTATATCAATCAGCTATGTTTTCTTCCTTTTATGCTAAATATTTTAATGTGGTTTGCAGATATGTCTTCCACTGCTTTCATTGAGCCATTGCCTGTCATTGACTTTGTGACCCAGCTGCTGAACCGGGATGTTACTTCTAGGCCATTGTCCGATTCTGATCGAGTGAAGGCAAGTTTGTTCTATCTTTTCCCTTTGTGTTTTGCATCTCTCTCAAATGTATATATAACACTTACCCAATAAGTACCATTAATCTTTTTTATTTTACTTTGATTATTTTTTTATTTAAATTTCTGACATTTGTTATTGGGAAGATAAAGATGGGAATGGGATGGTGAGAGTAAACTGAGGAGTGGTTGATGTGTTAATTTCCTTGGAAAAAAGGCTGTGGGGTTGTCATTTATAATTATATGCTTGTATGTGCGGATTGCCTTTTGGCTAGCTTATAATATGTTTTCCTAGGAAAAACTTAATGCATAGTTTTCCCTATTCTGCTCTGCCTTAATAGATTTTATTTCTTATTTTTTCATTTCTTTTGGTGACAACAGATTAAGAAGGCTCTAAGAGGGGTTAAGGTTGAGGTTACACACCGTGGTAATATGCGTAGAAAATACAGAATTTCTGGACTAACTTCCCAGGCAACAAGAGAACTCACGTAAGGCCTTCTTGATTGTTTTCAATTTGCCTGCTTCAAAAATAGAAAACAAATTATTTAGCTGTTCTGATTTTTTATATGCTTTCAAATGTTGATCATGCTTATTTTTTCTACTATTTTGGTTTAGTTTTCCTGTTGATGAAAGGGGAACGATGAAGTCAGTTGTGGAGTATTTCTATGAGACCTACGGATTTGTAATCCAACACACACAGTGGCCATGTCTTCAAGTTGGGAACCAACAGAGGCCAAATTATTTGCCCATGGAGGTTGTTAGCTGTGTGATCATCATTTCTTGCGTCTGTATGAATTAACATTTAATCCTCCTATGAGTGTCTGATGGGTACCTTATTATGTAGGTTTGCAAGATTGTTGAAGGGCAACGATATTCTAAAAGATTAAATGAAAGACAAATCACAGCTTTGCTGAAGGTTACTTGTCAACGTCCTCAAGAGAGGGAGCGTGACATTGTTCAGGTTTGTCTCATGGGTGCTCATGTACCTGCTTTTGTTTTATCCTTCTCCTTATTGTTTGCTTCTCTCTCTTTTTTTTATTTTTTTATTTTTTAATATATATATATATATATATATATATATATATTTTTATTTTTTATTTAATTTTTTCGAGTAATTTGTAAAATTAAATTCGTCCCTCCTAAATCATACTTCATATTTTATCAAAAGTGGGCATGTGGCTTGGTTTATCTGACTATCTTTGTTGCTTACTTGTACCATTGTCATGCTTGTACTAGCTTGGCTGTGTAACTGTCTTTTTTTCCTAACACGTTGGTATGCCCCTTTTTGTTTGGGGATTCATGTTTGAGGTTTGCCCTTTTTATCATTTATCTCATTTTATGGATTTTCTTGTTGGGCTAAACTAATTCGATATCTTTGGATGATATGTAAAGAAAATATGACATGTTTAGTTCGAAAGTGGTCTTCCTCAAATGTATATAAAATTTTTTCGGTGATCTTTTGTGGTTACAGTCAGCACTTTACTAATTCGATACCTTTGGAAGATATATAACGAAAATAGGACTTGTTTTGTTTGAAAGTGGTATTCCTCAAATGGATATAAAATTTTTTCGGTGATCTTTTGTGGTTACAGCCAGCACTTTACTTACAAGTGTGATGCTATTCACTGTTAATTTACCACTGTTCCTTGTTGCTTCTTTTTCAGACTGTCCATCACAATGCATATCATGCTGATCCTTATGCCCAAGAATTTGGGATTAAAATTGATGAGAGGCTTGCTAGTGTTGAAGCACGTGTTCTTCCTGCTCCGTGGGTATGTAATGTAAAATTGTTGTATTTGGTCAAGATATTATCCTGCTAGTGTTTATATTGTTCAATCAAATCAATCATTATGTGAAGGAGCTAGCAAGGATCAAAATGAGTTAGATATAATAGAAAGGACTATATGAATTATGAAGAACAAATTTGATTAGTAATTTCTAAATAAATTGTTGTGAATTCATAGTGGATAATGATTTGAAAGAATCATTTTGTTTTCACCTGCATGTTGTGATGCGTAACTGTGCTTAGGGTATTTTTTCTCATTTAGGTGGTTAGTGTTAATTTAATAATCAATTGTAGAGCAAATAGTAATCTTGGGTGGGTACACCGCACCCTGGTGTATATTAAAAACGTATATGAAATTGTATGGAATCAAGAATATACTACGGTTATTTTCCATTAAAAACAGATATCTGCTTTATTGTGCTTTTTTTTATTCCTTTTATTTTTTTTTTTTTTTTGGGGGGGGGGGGGTGGAGCGGTAAAAGCTCAAAATTTCCAAATCACTGCAGGTTCATCTCACTGAAATTAATCTAAAATATGCTGTTGATTGTAACTTTCTTTTTCTTTTTTTTGCAGCTCAAATACCATGATAGTGGTAGGGAGAAGAACTGTCTACCCCAAGTTGGTCAGTGGAATATGATGAACAAAGTAATTTTTTGGCCCATTTTGCATTTTCAATTGTTCACTGTCCAGTCCTAGGCAGAGTGATCTTGTTTAAATTGGTTGAGTTATAGTTGTTCTTGAGGTTATGCTAGCATGATGTATGTTACTTATTTTTGTTTATTTATCTGCCTATTTCTTTTTTTTTAACATGCAGAATTCCTGTCTGGTGGTTATTTGAGTAAATATGTACTCAAGTCTTTAATTGTGGCTGATGCTTGTATGTATCATATTGGTGTGGAACCATGTCTTTTTCAAACCATGTCTTTTTCGAAACATGTATTATATTTGCGTTGCTAACTTTCTTATATCATCAATGAATTGGAATTCTTATCATTCTGAATGATTTCTCTCCATGTTCTGCCGTATTGTTTTGATTAAATGTGCCTTGTTCCTGTTGATAATTGAAAGGGATTATGCTGAAATTAGGTAGCAAAATACATTTAGGCTTCCTTGTGTCATGATTGGTATTTATTCTTTTATTTTTTTCGACAGAAAATGGTTAACGGGGGAACAGTGAACAATTGGTTCTGCATAAATTTTTCACGCAATGTGCAAGATGGTGTTGCTCGTAGTTTCTGCTCTGAGCTTGCGCAAATGTGTCATATTTCTGGCATGGTAAGTATCTTCTACAGTATTCTTTGATGTTTGTGGACTCAATGTTCAATTTTTCTGTTATGTTATGATATGCTATAACTCATGTTCTCTTTCCTTGCTCTTATTTTCATTTTTTTCTATGGTGGCTTTTTTTTTTTTTTTTTTTTACTTTTTCTTGTGTATATTCTCAGAGCTACAATCCAGAACCTGTACTTCCAGGTATCTCTGCTCGCCCAGACCAGGTTGAAAAGGCTTTAAAAACTCGATATCATGATGCCATGACTGCTATGAGTAAATCGCAGCAACAGAAAAAAGAGATTGATTTGCTTATAGTCATTCTTCCCGATAACAATGGCTCTCTCTATGGTAATAACTATTAGTATTGAGTGCAATATAGTTACTTTTAATGATTTCGTAACTGATTAATTTCTTGTTTTTCAGGTGATCTGAAAAGGATTTGTGAAACTGAACTTGGAATTGTTTCACAATGTTGCTTGACCAAACATGTGTTTAAGATGAGTAAGCAATATTTGGCAAATGTTGCTCTGAAAATTAATGTGAAGGTTGGTGGAAGGAACACTGTCCTTGTTGATGCAATATCAAGACGCATACCACTTGTCAGCGACCGACCAACCATTATATTTGGTGCTGATGTTACCCATCCTCACCCCGGAGAAGATTCCAGTCCATCCATTGCTGCTGTACGTATCTTTGTGTTTGCTCTTTTATACTGCCCCATCCAGATTAACTTTTCTGCTTTTATTTTTTTAATTTCTTTATTTCTTCTTTGAATAAAATATTTGACCAATTTTAAAATTCTTTTCGAAGATGAATCTGCACATTTGCCTGTTTATATTTGATATACGAAGTATGCTGGTCTTAGGATCTGGACTGGGAGTTGTTTGCTGTAATGCTTTGCTTTTTTCCCTTTTTTTAATTTTTTAATTTTTTTTTTTTTTTTTTTTTCCGGTCAAACTTAAACAAATGTCCTGTGGTTTCAGGTTGTTGCCTCTCAAGATTGGCCTGAAGTCACAAAGTATGCTGGTCTGGTATCTGCTCAAGCACATCGTCAAGAGCTGATCCAAGATTTGTACAAAACCTGGCAAGATCCCAGCAGGGGGCAAATTACCGGAGGAATGATCAAGTATTATAGCTGCTTGTGCTACTGACTTTTCCCTTCTTTCGAGATATATATAAATTTGGCATTAACTTATGCATTTCAAAATTTTCCTTTGTTTTGTAGGGAACTCCTCATATCTTTCCGTAGGTCAACAGGCCACAAACCACTGAGGATCATATTTTACAGGTTCTCTTTTACATTTTATTTCTGTTTGTTTGATTTGGTCTTGTGCTTTTTCCTTGACCCTTTCTGTTATCTGCGTGAAGGGATGGGGTGAGCGAGGGTCAATTTTATCAAGTGTTGCTGTATGAACTTGATGCTATTCGAAAGGTCAAACTTCCTTCCTTTAGTTTACGTTTGACACCAAATTTTGTTGGCATCATTTATTGACCTTTTATTTGTCACTGTTCTAGCAGGCATGTGCTTCGTTGGAGCCAGATTACCAACCACCTGTGACATTTGTTGTGGTCCAAAAGCGTCATCATACAAGACTATTTGCCAACAACCATCATGATCGAAACTCAGTTGATAGGAGTGGAAACATATTGCCTGGTCATTATTCTGTACTTTCATTTTTGAATGGCCAGATCTAATATTTTAATCTGTTTTATGATACCGCTTTGTTTGATGTTGCAGGTACTGTTGTTGATTCTAAGATATGTCACCCAACTGAATTTGACTTTTACCTATGTAGTCATGCTGGCATTCAGGTTTTTCCTTGCACCTTGCAGAGCTCAATTGTTGTATATTTCATCTTATGATGGATTTTAATTTGTTTAAAGCTTTTGGATTCTAACTTTGTATCTGTTCATGATTGTAGGGTACTAGCAGGCCAGCACATTATCATGTCTTGTGGGATGAAAATAACTTTACAGCTGATGAGTTACAGTCCTTGACGAATAACCTATGCTATACGTAAGTTCCTTGGGTTATCTGCATTGTCTCTGTTTGTTTGATAGTGTTTGTGTTTCTTAGTCCTACTAGCTTATTTTCTGTGTATTCTGTAGTAAAGTTACCCACTTCCCACAAGTTTATATAGAGGGGAAGAGGTAAGAGGGAGTTGCAAAATTGGTTTTTTTTTATTTTTTAAATTTATTTTTACTGTAGAGATTCTCTCTCCTCAATTGAATTGTGTTCCACTTTTTAGATACTGCTTTGAGTGCTTCCCCATGATTCTTTAGCTTGCCCTTTTCTTTTCATTTCTTTCGTTGCTGGTAGACTAGTCTTTGCTGAGAATTCTTTTCTCCTTGTCTGATAAGACCGTAAGATGTTGAGGAAGAAGAATTTTGGTACTTAGGATTTACTGTTCTAAAAGGTTGAAAAAGGGGTTAGGGGTATAGTATGTAATTTTTTTTTACTGGTTTTCATTGGTTATTGGTTGAAAAGAAGGCTATTCTAGTGGTCATTTGCTTCACATAGGATGTAAACATTCCCATAAATCAAATTCATGGGGACTTGGTTAAAGTTACTTGGTTAGCCCCTAGTGGGACTATGTAAGCCACTTTCTTGAGTTTGTGTCAACCAAACAGCTACTTAATTGGAATAAAATGGTCAATTGATTTTGCCATTAAACCTTTTCCTTGATTTTTAGCTGTTGGACGTCTGTCTTAATAATTTTAATTTTCTTGCCTTTTCCCTTTTTTTTTTTTTTTTAATATATATCTTTTTTGTAGAAAACAAATTCCATATATTATTTTTGTTTATGATGATTAATTTAGTATGCAGAAAAATTATTTTATCTTCTTTTCAAAAGCCGCACTTCTTCCTGCGATGTGAATATTCCCCCTTCAGTTATTATGATTGACCTTTGATGTAGTTGTCTTTGAGGGAGGTTGAGAAATTAAATGTTAGTATTGATCTGTGTGACATTAGGTTTTTAATCTTTACTTTGGTGTGAGACTTATTTTGCCAACTCTGGTGGTTAATAAAAAGTAGCTAAATGAAGGCCTATTGAATTTTTTGAATTAATGTAGAATATGCCAATTGCTCCCTCACTTTCTTGTTCAATTGCAAGTTCTGATTTGATTTAGCTCAGAATGTTGAATTATGATATGAGAGGACAAGGTTTTGTAGTTATGTATTTGTAGCATATGTTAGAATTTCATTGTGAAAGCTCGACAGTATTGTAGTCATTAAGGCTTAAGTTCTTTAATTAAATGGAAAGAGGTTTGAAGATTTTTGATGAGTAAGGACTAAGGAGTAAGATTGGATCAGTTGTCAAACTTGAGTAATTTAAGTAGAGTGAGAGGGTTCTGAGCTTTTGACCAAGTGTCAATTGTAGTGTATACATTAGTATTTTGACAAAAAAGCTTCGAGTAGCTTGTTGTTTTTCCGATTTTTTTACTTAAATCAGTTTTCCTACCATCTGAAATATGTTTTTTAGCTAGTACTTGGTATGGTTATTATTATCTCTAGCTGTGCATGAGATGCCTTAAACTGTATAGTTACTTTTGCATGAAGTCTTTGCTAGCTATATTTGACGAAGGCACTGTTGAATTGAGAGGGAAAACTGTATTTGTATTAGACATCTGCTTGTTTATAAATTTAAATCTCCTCTTTCTTTGTTTTTTAAACATACTTTCTTTTTGGCTATTGGGCTGATGGTGTCAACTTTTGACAGATATGCAAGGTGTACTCGATCTGTTTCAATCGGTTAGTCTTTCTTCCTTGTCTTAATGATTTCATGATAGTCTTGTATGGTATACTTCAGTATTCAGTACTCCTATTCTAATATTTTTCA
This sequence comes from Chenopodium album, assembly GCF_948465745.1. Classification (NCBI taxonomy): domain Eukaryota; kingdom Viridiplantae; phylum Streptophyta; class Magnoliopsida; order Caryophyllales; family Amaranthaceae; genus Chenopodium; species Chenopodium album. Next base: position 20,815,870 of record NC_137847.1, read on the forward strand.
CCTATCTGACAGTTCCACCGGCTTATTATGCCCATCTTGCTGCATTTCGTGCTCGCTTCTACATGGAGCCAGAGACCTCAGACAGTGGCTCCATGACTAGTGGGGCTGCTGCTGGTCGTGGAGGCATGGCTGCTGCTGGTGGACGAAGTACAAGATCGCCCACTTCTAATGCTGCTGTGCGACCTCTTCCTGTTCTGAAAGAGAATGTCAAGAAAGTCATGTTTTACTGTTGAAACTTGAAAGTCTTCAATATGGTTTGCTGAATTAACTTATGAATTGGGTCTTGGATGTTTGGAGAAATACTGCTTCACGTTTTTATTGGCCTGTGTGTTATGATTTGCATTTGTGTGTGAAACCCGTTAGTGTTTTACTCGTCTCAAGTACTTTGAGTGCACCTTGTCTGAAATATTTGATTAATTTGATGTGGTGTTTAACTTTATGAATGCTGGTTTCCCTCTATTTTTTTTTATTTTTATTTTTATTGTTTTTTAATTTAGTTTTTCTTTTTTTGGTATTAGTAAAAACGCAATAACGAAGGTCCTTTTATAGCCTTAACAGCTAGATTATGAGCACTATAAATCTCATTGCATTCCCTCATAAATACAGTAATGGCACAAGGCAGACTTGGCAATAACACTACAACTAAAAGTATGACTAGCCTTCTTCCTAGGGTAGTTCGTGGAATCCATATACTAACCCCGTTAACAGTTATTTGCAACATTTGCTATTTTCGGTTGCTAACTATAATGTGCAATAATTTTTTTCTTTTCACTTTTAGTAACTTTTTGTCAACAGAATGACCATGTTATCCTTATACAACTTAGACATCTAATTAAATCACTAACCTAATTTAACTCTTTACCTAATGAATTTGATTATTGTAATCAATTTCACCAAAAATCATTTATCTTCATCAAAATCATTCATCTCTCTAACTTTAATTTTGATTGAAATCTCTAGAATTTAAACCCTAATACTACAGTTTGGTTCACCTTCCCCCTTCTCTCTCCCCTTGCGATTGGGTTCGTCTGGTCATGGGTCCGAGTTTGTGGATTTGGGTTCATCTGGTTCGTGGGTATGAGTTCGTGGGGTGGTTTTTAAGGGTTTCAGATTTGGTTTGTGGGAGTGGCGTGAGTTCTGTGTGGATGGGTTGCAGATCTGATTCGTGAAGGTGGCGCGAGTTTTGTGAGGGTGGTTTTAGGGGTTTTAGATCTGGTTTCGTAGTGGTGGTTTAATTGGGAGTAATTCAACTAGTGTGCGGCCCAGACGTTGCACCGAGTTACCACTTTGATTAAATTGTTTCTTTATGAAATATATTATTATCGATTATGTATGTTATGCATAAATGTTAAACATAAAGTTACTAATTAATAAAGAGTATAGAAAGATAATTTTTAACACTGTTTGAGAAATGTTGATTTTATTTCTCTTAAAATTTTTTAAGCTGCTTATCTCGTATTTCCTTTTTAATTGATGCATGTCATTTATAGTTATATTGATATGTATAGAAGACATTAATTGTTATCAGCTAAGATGGTAAGAAATTAAATCTTGTTTTTTTGAGGTCTAGTGTTCGAAATCTATCAAAAGCTTTTTAATATTAGTCTAATGCGGCACAATGCTATGAGAGGGGAATGACGTGGCATATAAACAATTTTAGGAACGCTTTTTAATGAGAAAGTATAAATGTAGGGTTGTAAGACAAAATAAAATGTCTCACAACATAAAATAATATAACAAATGTACTAGGAAGAGGGAGAAAGGAAGAGAGAGTGAAAAAAGGGTGGAGTGGGGCCCACCTTTTCGTCTGAAATGGTTTCATGTGCAAAAAAAGATAAAAAAGTATTGGGACCACAACTATTGAGAGCATATTTTGTACCATTGAGTATTTTTGTAAGTACCACTAAAATTGTATTGTGTATCATTGAGAGTGTATTTTGTACCAATGAAGCTCCAATGGTATCATTTAACAGTCTAATGAGACATTTGAACCATTTTTGAAATACTACTGACATTATATTTTGTATCACTGAATCTACAAAGGCAAAATTTAAATCCCTCACAAAATGACCAACCTGCCCCCCGAGACACTTCTATATATCTCTCAACCCTTCTTTTGAAATGCCTACTTTTTAATATATAACTATAGATTTGTGGTGGTTTTGATTTAATTGGATTTCGTGGTGGTTTGCTGGGTTCGTGTTGGTTTGTTGGGTTCGTGGTGGTTTTGGGTGGATTCGCAGTGGGTTTGTGGTGGTTGGGTTTTTCTGTGTTCGTGGTGGTTTGTTGGGTTCATGGGTTTCGGTAGTTTTGGCTGGGTTCGTGGTTGGGTTTCAGTGGTTTTGGTGGTGATTTTGGGTTCTGAGTGTCCGTGGGTTTGGTGGTTCTAGTGGTTGTCGGTGGTTCTAGTGGTTCTCGATGGTTTTGGTGGTGGTTCTGGGTTTCGGTGGTTATAGGTTTTTGTTTATTTTTTTTAGGTAGGATTAATACTTAACCAAGTGCCCTTATTTTTCAATAATCATGCTTTAAAAGTTTTGCCTAGGATTCTGTGCTACCTCCCTTTTGTTGCAAATAACTGTTAACGGAGGTACTAGAAATTATCGGGGTACTGCGAAAATTTTTACTTGGAGTCTTCATCCTCTTATTATACTTTAGTTGTCGGGTCGATTCTCTTCATTAGGATTGCTTGTTGGTTGTTGGTTTTCCTTTTGGGTAACCTATCATCTTTAGCGGTCATTTCATTCAAAAATTACATTCATATGTGGTAAGGTAGGCTTACTCCTATGACATCTAAATGAGGCTTCACCTTCATTCCGACCTACAATATATTACTTTACAAATTGGTTGGAAGCTCACCGAAACCTATCCCGGCTCAAACTTATGGGATGGAGGGAGTGTATATATTTGAGTAATGCATTTTGTTTTATGGTAGAAAGTCCAAGCTTGTCAACTAGATTAATTAAAAAAATGCAAATCAAGTGATTGTTTCATTAATAAATTAACTTTTCATTTAATGTGGACCCTAAATTGTTGATTTTATTACCAAAATATTATGCTGATTGGGCACGTAAAGTTGGACAGATGAGTGCCCTGTTCACTTCAGCTTAATTTTAGTTCAATTCAGTTTAGTTCAGCTCAGTTCAGTTCAGCTCAGTAAATGTGAACAAACCCTTATTTTCTCTCACAAATAAACATAAACTAGGGCTTGCTTGTGTTATATTTTGTTTTTATGATTTATGTGTCTAGTTAGCCTTAAATTTTTTAGGTGCAACAAGAGCTACAAAATTGACCTTAACTCATTTATTTAACCTTGAAAACTGATTACACAGGACTGTCAAGCTATGTGCCTATATTAAACACAAAATACTGCTAAATACATTAAGCTACATTATAATTATAATTATGCACTGTAAACATTAGTTCAATAAATTGAATTAGATTACATAACTTTTTCATTATCAAATAACAATCACAGCTGCACTTTTACACAAGTTCACAAGTTTTATTCCTTAAAAAAAAAAAAAATCACAAGTTTTAAATTATAGAACAGGGTAATTTAGATTTGAATTATGGTAAAATACCTGTTGATTCCATGAATGATAATAGACAAATCAAGAACTTTCCTGGGTACAAATTCGATCGCCATACTCGAATCATAGACCTGTCCTCCTTCTGTTGTGCCGTGGTTCGGAACCCACTGACATAGAAGCAAAATACGCCACCACCGGTACAGATTTCCCAGTGACGCACGCCCCCCAAGTTTTACACCACGACCTTTGCAATCCGTGTACCCGAATCAAAGATTGGAATTGCTCAAGAACTGTTCAAATCTCAAAAGGGTAGGTTTGTATTTAATGTGTTTAGGGTTTTTCGAAAGTTGTTTTTATTGAAGAGGCTCTTGTTTGTATTTATAAAGTTCCAATACATGGAAACCAATAAATCCAAACAACCTATCAGTTTATGATGTGCCCAACTAGACCCAACTCATATCCTAATAATATTTGACACACACGATCATGTAGAAGAGGGTACACGATCGTGTAGACAGGTTCGTCTGCAAAACCACACAACCGTGTAGAGTAAGGTACACGACCATGTAGCGGATAGCTGTACAATAATGAATTTTCAACCAAGGAGTTAATCTCACCTGCTCGGTCGGACAAACCAACCCGATTCAGCCTGAGACAAAACCTTTCCGGTTGCATTACTAAGTCCAACAATCCCTCACTAATGCAAACGGACCAGAGATCATGAAATCTGAACAGTAAATGAAAGTCTTAGTACTTTAATGCTAGTATCCGAAGATTTGAACTAACACATTAGTGCACAAGGTTTTCAACACTTCCCTAGTGAGTATCCTAAGATTTGAACTCTTAGGAGCGCGGAAGGGACCTTGTAAACACACTTTAGAGCTTAAGCAACTCCGCAAATTTGGCTATTCTTGGGAACTAATGAGTACTTCAAGAGAACTATACTTGTTCTCCCTAGAAGAACGCCACTCTTCATACTCACGCAGGTGTCGCCGTGTGAACTACATCACACACTCCTGTAAATCCGAGAACTATTCATGCAAATATGTGCAACTCACAATACTTTGCAAATTCAAGGACTATTCATGCATCGGAGTTTCGACTTTAAGAACAATTTAGTTCATCCTCTTTCAACATTTCGGTGCACCTATCCTGCTCAGCGAGCCATGGACTAGGCATAGCATTAAGGGCTAAACCCAACCTCATCTCTTCAGTACCTCTCACATTCCCTACTCAAGCAATCTCACAGTCGAGGTCACTTAAGACCACCATCACTCCTCACTCTTGATTACTGGGATATAGGTATTAAGAGTATGCTCAACCTCTACGTCGACGTCATTATCAGTCCTATTCGAAGAATATCCGGACAAATGACATTAAGAGCCACACTCAGCCTGTCTCTGAATCACCTAGTCAAAAACCACTCAAAAGAGTTAAATTCAACATACACTAACATTGCAAAATAACAATGAGTTAACCAAACTAGGCTCCAGACTCAATCAGAACAAAAGTTCAAGTTAAAAGCACATCGGTGCATCCATATAAGCGGTCTCACCTGACCACCCAACTTGGGCCATGGACACATTAAGAGCACTAAAACTCAACCTGTTAATATCAAGCAATATGTCTAACAAGGCATCTCATAACCATAAAAATTAGAGGGTTACCGAACCAGATACCTCAAAAGCGTAGACTCATTATTGACACTTCGTCACTGGAATGAAACACCACATGGGATTTTAAACACATTCCCTTAGACGATCAAGCACTTACTTGTGCTCCATCCTTTTGTAAGGAATTGCTTGATTCTTCCTACTTTTACATACTCTCATTGGAGTAACATTTTCACAAGCCCTGTCTTACTTTGTCACTACCTTCGTAGTTCCTAACTACACACTCAATGTAACACCCCAATAATTCTCCCTTTTCCAAACCACTTACTTTAAATAAAAATAGAGGAGAACCATTGGCATGTTACTGCCACGCGTTAAAACGTTAAGGCTTTATCAAAGTATCGCAGCGGAAAATCCAACTTAAAACTTAAATTATATAATTTAGAAAACCAATAAGTTAAAGCTTACAAATTGGAACCATAAAAGCCCTTATAAACCAATATTCAAAATCCCAATACATAATTGAAATAGTAAAACATAAATAAGTTTAACACAAATAACGAATACCCTCAATCGCACCAATCCCTTGACAATGCGTATGTCAAATCCCCGAACTTCACATCATCAATCTAACATGTGCAGTACTGCTCCCCAATAATACAAGTGTAATAATTGGATCATCACAGGGTCATTGAAAGGCGAAGGCCATGACCAAAAGTAACACATACAAAAGCACACAATCAGCAAAGGTGAGTACATACAAGCTACAACGTACAAAACCTAGAATGCTCAATTAATTAAATTAAATAAACATACAACACGAATTCATTAATCAAGACTCCACACTTAGACAATTCAATTGACTCAACATACTTACTAACCAATTCCAACCACTTGACTCTTTATATTTAATTTAATTAATTTAATTTGGAGTAAGCAATAGACGAGGTTGTCCAACCCACCAAATCTTTTTGGTCCCAATTGACCATTTAAAGTAAAAGTTTAGCGCAATGCAAGAATGGGCGCGACTCCATTCTCACAAAGTTAGTCTAGGATCCCATCTAACTTTCATTATAAAATAAAAATGTAAAAACCAAAAGAGAAGAGGACATGTTGATCAAACAAGCCTCGGAAAGCCACGGGCTACCACCGTGTACCCCAACCCATAATTGTCAATACTCTAGAAGTGCACACTTTCCAGAGTTTTATTACTCATCCTTGTTTTCACTTTACGTGATTACCAATTTAATTAATAGCCGACTCATTCAAGTAGACCATACATAATAATCATACATCAATTCACTTTTAATCTTATTTAGGACAATGGTGATCACATCACAAATTGACCTTTAGTTCCTTTAAACTCCAAATTATCCAAAATTGTTGAACATAGTCAACCCACCTAGCCATTTTGGCTTAATCCACTTTTACTCAACATACTAACAAGTCATGCTTGAGTAATAAATAAAATAATGATAACCTTGTGGAATAATTAATAAATTCATTCCACTTAAACCATTTAATTCCAGTCCTTCAATAATCAAAATATGGTTAATAAACCAATCCAATAAAGACATGCTTGTATCAACATTCCATACAAACAATTAATCCAATATAATTCAACATGCTTGCATCCATAATTCCATACAAACATAATCAATTCCCCAAAACATGTGTCATAAACATAAGCACATGAATTAATTAAATGTATAACCAAACAATTTCCATCCAAGTGTTCTCTAAACATGAAACTAAGTTCTTTCCTTTTTGGTACCTAAACATGATACTACTTACAACGAAGTAGACATGTACGTACCTCGTATAAACAATCCTTTGTGCCACTTTTAATCACTCAAAAGTCTCCTAGGGAATAATCACTTCCTAGAAAACAACCAATAGTCACAAATTAATACCCCAAACTAATTTCCAGCAATATAACTTTAATTAAAACTCCTTAAAACTTCCCTTAAAACATGTTTTTATGCTTAATTAATCATTAGAAATTGAATAGGAACAAAAGCCCCAAATTAATTGATTATTAGAACCCTAAAATCCCAATTTCAATAAATTAAAACCCTAGGTTTAAAAAATCATAAAATCTGAAAATTTAAAACCATTATGTAATCTGAAATTATAACTTTTAATCATCAAAATATAGTTTTTCATACTGATTAAATTAATTTCAAACAATAAAACCAAAACCCAAAACCCAAAACAATTAAACAATTTTAGACAAAAATAAAAGAAAAACAAAGGAGGAGGAAGAAGGGGTAAGCCACGTGGGCTGCTGGTGGGTCGGCAGGGTCGCCGACGGTCTGGCGGCGACGGCGGCAAGTGGGTGCACTGGAGGTTGTAGCGGGCAGCAGCAAGGAGGAATAAGGAGGAAGGAAAAAAAAAGAAAAAAAAAAGGAAAAAAAATAATACTAACCTTTTGTGTGGGGAAATTTTGGGGATGTATGGGGTATTTATAGGAGAAAGAATTGTAGAGTAAGTAGGAATATTGGGCTTCATAAAATTAATGGGCCAAAAGAATGAAAGGGACTACACTTTATTTGTATTGACATAAGCTATAGAATGATGGTTCATAAAAACCATAATGTAATAAAATAATTTTCCACCCAAAATAAGTTGAAACTTTTTAAAATAAAATCCGGAAAAATACAAATAAATATTATAAATAAAATAAAATTTCATTTATAAAATATTTAAAAATACGGGGGATTACATACAAAGACAATATAATTGTGAAAATAATGTAGAGAACATGAGGATCAACTTACCCCCACAATGGACAAACTTCCAGAGTTCATTTTGCAATAACTCATATTCTTGACACTTATCATCCCTAGCTAGCAATGATCTTTGCTTCCTACTGGATAGTGTGTCACACTTTTGCTTTGCAAACTACTCAAACAGAGTACAACCCATCAACCTGTAAACATACACTGGCAGGGCAATCATAATTTTTGTTGTTTACTTAAACTTTGTCCCCTGCATTGCTCCAACTCCAACAATGATTGGACAATTCTATCTAGAAAAATTAAGTGACCTAACAAGTTTCTTTCTGCAAAGCTACATCATGTCAAGAATAAAATGCTAAATCAATTAACTTGCAAATCATTAGCATATTAAATTAGCATATTGAATCAAACATCAAAGCTAATCCACACTCAACAACTTTGGTTTTAATATGATCAACATATTCACCATATTAAATTCTCTACACAGTGAGAATGAGTTCAATACATACCTTGGTCGATTCTATGATCTTACCATCCAAAATCTCACACTCATCTCATCATCTCGTACTTTCATCTTGGCATTGATAAAAATTAAGACCTTCAATCTCAATCAACCAATACATGTGTGATCAACAACATATGATTAAGCTAGCATCTGACTAACATTAATGCTTATCATAATAAACACACACATGCATTACATTAATACATTGGCATGCCAAGAATGAAAAACATTTGACATAGTTTGGGTACTTACACTTGACTCCCACATGACTTGTCTAGTCCACTCACCACATTAACCGCAAAAGTTAATTTAATATATGAAGGTTATACCTCATACCTTGAGTTTTCTCATATGATTGTATCACTAACAAACCCCATGATCATTAGTCAGTCATGTTAGGAAGCTTACATAACCTTACTGCAAAACAGACAAACTCATAACACATGTGAGTAATAAAATTGGGTCAATACCAAACTTACATGTATATTGTGAAAATACAATATCTTACCCTCAACCTCCTTTCAATGTAAACAAATACCCTTCAATTTCCTTGAAATACACTTACAACTGAAGGACATATCATGGCAAGGCAAGACATAAATCTCAAGCACATAAAACTCAACAAGAGCTTACTTTCAAATTTACATGGTTCTTCTCTTCAAAACTAGTTCAAGTAACATTTATCATGGTCTATTCATATGGTTCCGGATTCCTATCAACCATTACTAGAATACAAATAATCAATCCATCTAAACCTTTCAAATAAGAAAGAAAACACAAGATAGAACTCAACTAGTCAAGCTTTAATCATTATGCTTACCTTAGTTGATCCACTCTTCAACTACCTAGCCAGACCAAAGCTTAAGAGACAAAAGTAATGACATGATCAACCAAGGTTAATAGGTTAATACATGATATAAAATGTACTTGAGAAACTTCACATATATGAACCATCAAATTAAGGTTATACAGACTTACATACATAGCTTATAGTTCAACATATACATCACCCACACATTTACATACTGGCCACACATGCCATATGAAATGTACTTTACAGAATAAACTTCATAGTTAGAAAACCCCCACATCACACACCTTGTGAAAATAAAACCTGACTCCTGTCAACGTTTTAGGGAAAGACAACTAACAACTTGGGTGAACAACACTTAAATAGCATAACAACATGAACTATAAGGCTACCCCCACATAGCAAATATTGACAGAATATATAATCTACAATTAAGACATAGAAACTTACTTTCTATTCTTACCTCATGTGGGGTCCAAAAAATTTAGACTAGTACAACCTTACTAGTCCTTGTCAAACCATACCTTTCACTTCTGCTCTCCAGCATGGAGAAAACCCGGTCACTTCTAGATCTTCAACAAGAAAAGTCAAATGTTAGTCCTCTAGCAGTTATACGCATTTCAAGTTTAAAAGTAAAAACTAAAGACTACGAGAATTAATAACAATAATTCTAAATCCCCTTTTCAAATTAACAGGGAACATCACAAGTTTTTCACACACTTAACAAAATATTTTTTTTCAAGATTAAGGAAACATATCAGAATAATGACTATCAAAAGATAGAACAAATAATATCCCTAATCAACTAGGAAAATTAGCAAAGTTCATAATCATACATGATTAAACAAAGCACACATCAAATAGCAGAAATAAGGTACTTGCAACTCATAAAACCAGTAAAAAGCCACAGATAAAAGGATCACTCATGGAAAACTTCCTCCTCAATACTACTCACTAACATGAGTGAGACCAACTTACTAGTTAGTCACAAACATCTAACTTAGATTACCCCCACATTGCAAAGCAATACTTCATAATAAATATGCATATTTGGGGCACATATAATAAACATATTATATAAAGTAGAGTTAGAAATAACTTAAATAAATTGAAAAGGGACTTATCTGATATTGTGCAAACATTTTGGTCAAGATTGGTAGGGGTGAAAGTAAATTGGTTAAAAACCGAAAACTGAACCGAATAAACAATTTGGTCCGGTTTTTTTTCCTATTCGGTTTGGTTCGATTTTATAAATAAAAAAATTTGGATTTCGATTCAGTTTTGGTTTTAGGATTCCAAAAACCGAAAACCGAAATCCGAACCGAAATAACGGCCCATTAGTACATAAGCCCATACTTTTTGCATATATAAATGTTAAAAACCCTAATTCCCAACTCTTGTTTCAGTTTCTCGCCTCCTTCCTCTCTCCTTCCTCTCTCTTTCACTTTCACGCCTCACTTCTGTCTCCCTCATCTCTCCTATTTTCCTCTCAAATTTAATTTTTGAGTGAAAAAATGGAATTACCATCATCATCATTGATTAATCTAATCCCTCTCCTCTCTCATAGTCCATATTATGGCCAGATTCATGTGAAGAAGTTGTTGTTGCTGCTGTCAATGCTTTTTCTGGGGTTATTGGTACCCATCCATGGTTTTACTGTTGCATTATTTCGGTATTCATACCCAACTTTGAGAAAAGAAAGTTTTGGTGAATTTTGTAAACGAATTATAGTAGTTTTAAACGATTGATTCAATCTTTCTTGATTCTACTTTATGTAATGTGTAATTGTATTAAAAGATTAAGAAGTCAATTGAACAAGTTATGTTTTGTATGATCTTACCGAAATCATAGTATTCTTGTAAAAATAGTGTTGTAATCCATATAATTTAATTGAAAGGAATGGTGTCCTTCGAACAAGTGTATTATTCCGATAAAGGGTTTGAAATTATTAGAAAGCTAATTATTCAGTGAGGTTAAGTGATCGGAATGCCTGGGTGGTGGCAGCTTCCGATCATAGTATTAATGTATAATTAATATTACAGCTTAATCTTGACTGAACCCTTCGGGTCACACCCAAGCAACTAACGAACCGAAGCGACGAATTAGTTCGGAAGGAATTAATGAGTCGACCGAGTAATTAATATTTAGACGTCGAAAGTTTGAGCTTGGAGCGTCGAAACCGAGCGTCGGAAGTCGAGTAAAAAATGATAAAAAGACGAGACGAGAAAATAATTAATAAATCAACAAAATTACCAAAATACCCTAGCATCGGAATGCCCCGAGCATACCGAGTGCTAGGGGCATAAGGCTTAGCTAGGTGGCTAGCAAGCGCACCAAGCTGAGCCTAGGCTGGCTGGGGCGTGCTAGCGCAGCAACACTGGCAGTGCTGCTGGCGCATGGCTAGCAAGCATCGCTATCATGCGCTAGCAGTAGCAACATCAAGCTAGCAATGCTAGCAGTACGTGCTTGCTGGTGCGCAGGGGTTGCGATGCATGCGCATGGCGCGCCACGGCCAACAGCAAGCAGCAAGCAAGCTTGCTGGGCTGGCACGCGTGCGATGATGCTGCTAGGCCAAGGCAGCAGTGCCCAGCCGCAAGCACCAAGCGCCAGCAAGGCTGCTTGGGTGCCATGTGGCGGAAGCCAAGAGGGGAGTGAGGAGGTGAGTTGGCCGGTTTTTAGAGAGGGAGTGGGGAGCAAGTTTGGTCCCCCCTTCTCCAAATGGTCCTCACCTAACCTCTCATGTGAGCTTGACACTTGTTGATTTATTAGTAGCTTGATTATTAATTTTATTTTAGATTTAAAATAAAATGGAAAAATCAAATTTCCCACATTGATGGGTGAGCTTTTCTCATTCTTGATTTTCCCTATAAATACCCAAGTTAGGGTATTGGGAAAATTGCTTGAGTAAGTGTTGAAAAAGGCATCACAGTGTGAAAACCCTTAAACACAATTAATTACTCGGGTTTAGGTCGGGCCTTGCTAACTCCAAGGCAATAGACCAATTTCGGTGCTCACGTTGCGGGTGGACTTCGTTGGAGGTCCTCGTGTGAGCGGGGCTAAGAGTTTTCGAAGTAAGAGCTCAATTAAGTGAGCGAAGCACGCTACAAAGGTATTAATCACTTTCTTAATCTTGTTGTTTAAGTTAATTATGCTTTATGGTTATAATTATTGTGAGTGTGATCTTGGCTCGGGTTTCCTTCCGCGGTGGGTCGGACTCACCGAAACCCAACAACGGTATCGGAGCATTGCTCATTTATTTTTATAATCATATTTTTCAAGGTGTTTTTATGGCTTATTTTTTTTTTTCTGGTTTTAAGTTGCTAATTAGATTAGTAGCTCGGTTTTACTAATTTTAAACCCGTATTAGAGCTGATTGTAGCCCCGAACCCAGATTTTCGCCCAAAAATATTGAATTTTGGGTTGAAAAGGCGTTTTGGAAATGGTTTTACCCTTTTAAGAACTGTGTTTTTAGCCAAAAAACGACCAGAAATGTACTTTTTGAGGGATTTTTCGTTTTGACGAAAATTTTTAAGTCTTTCTAACCTTGAAAATTGCATATTTATGGAGGTTATGTATTTGGTTCATTCCTTAATTTATATGTAATTTTAAACCTCTTTAAGCATGGTTACTTTGTAGTAATTACTGCTTGAAAGTTTGGTTTTATTTTTCACATAATTGCAAATTAATTGCATTAAGTGTGAAAAGTTTGTTCTTTGTTGCTTCCAAGTATTAAAGATTCAATCTTTAATTGTTTTAAGTGATTAAAACTTTGAGTTACTAAATTCCATGAATTTTTGGTTGAACTTTTGATTTAATCATGTATTAAGTTGATTGGAATCATAAAGTTTGAATCTTGTGATAGAAATTTCATTTATCTTCATAGTGGAAGATATAATTTTTCAAGGATTCACAAGTGTTAAAGTTGGAGTTTTATTGAATTTGTGTTCATGTTTCCAACTCCCTTTTAATGTGTCAAAATCTCATGATTAATTTAAATTAATTAAATTAATAGTGAGTTATTGCCCTTATTATTTTATTGCACCAAGTTAAACTAATTTTATCAAAGAATGGTTCTTGGAAATAATTTTGGTTGTGTGCACTTTTATGAATTTTTAATTAAAGTTGGACTTGTTTAATTTTTCATTTTTGCTCAGTAAATTGATTCTAAAATAAATTTAGAATTAATTATATAGTCACGCAAAAAAGAAACTCGGATTTTACGAGAGTATAGAATTAATTATATAGTCACGCAAAAAAGAAACTCGGATTTTAATCCCGAGAGTATAACACGCAAACCAAGGCAACACCCCTTGGCTAGCCGGGCTACTGTGGCTGCCAAGGTGGGTGATGCCTGGTGCGCGCCACACAAGGGCAGCGTGGCTAAGCGCCCAGCCACAGCGGCGACACAGCAGCACCGGCCAGGCAGCAGTGCGCTGTGGCTGTGCTGTGTGCGTGCATGCTGCTGCCATAGAGCAGCTAGTGCTTGCTGTTGTGTTGCGGGGTACTTGGGCAACTGTGCGCGAGCTTGGTGCTTGGTGCGAAGGAGCAAGCAGCCATGGCCCATGGGGCGTCTGCCTAGCACCAGGTAACCCGTAGCAAACGCTACTAGGCTCGGCCTAACTAGTGCTACGTGGGGTGGTAGAGGCACATGCACCAAACAGCATAGTCCGGGGTTGCTAGACGACCTTGGCTTCCATATGGCACGTACTTAGTGCGTGAGCCACTTGAGTGGGGTTGGCTTCGTGTTTGCTTATTTTACCGTTTTAATTATTTTATTAATTTAATTTGGTTTTAATTATTTTAATAAATGTTGGAGGCTAGGCCTCGGTTTTTGAACGACATTTACAAAATTTAATTTTGGCAAATATTTGGGTTTACTGGCTTAATTAATTGGATTAATTAAGATGGATGCGGAATTTAGTGGGAGCTTCAATTATTAATTGCGTTGATTTACATAATCAATTAAACAACTTTGACTAGTTTTAATTAGGCATGTTAATTGGATTAACGACCTAAATTAGTTACTAGTTTGCGCGCGTTTTATGCATTGTTACTTGTTTTATTATTGTAAAATGCATGGGCCATTCACAAATAGTGAATGGATTAATGGAATGTATATTCTCTCACAGGTTTTATAAAATGGCAACTAGTGGGGCCCGATTAGGATAGAAAATACGGACTGCGATTCGTGATGTATTTTTGTAAATCTAAATACGGTCTGCGAACCGTTGAGTATTTTTGTACCTTGATATTTAGATTAGTCCTAATCGTAGATACTACTATTTGCATAATTATGGTCATGTCTTGAAGACGGAGGTTCTTGGAAGACGAAGACATGAAGTTGCAAAAGCCGTCCCTTGAAGACTTGAAGATTTAAGGGGTCATGCTAGTTTCCAAATGCATCTTTATTTATGTTTTTGATATATATTTATGAGTATTTATATATGAATTATATGTTAGATGCATGTTTAGGATTTCGAATGTTGTGATGATTAATTAAGTTCACTTAAATCAACCAACGTAGAAACCCTAGGTCCCTAAAATATTGAGTGAAATTGCCATTCCAAAACAACACTTATCGACCTATTGAGAGTAGTGATGGGCTACGCCAAAGCGATGCATCACTATTACTCCCTAGGATACGTAAGGCATACCGGGTATGTAAGTTGGTTTTGGTTGTACTCAACGATATGAGTGATGGAGTCCTAACATGTCGTGGCAAAGTGGATAAATTGTTAAGAGAGCATTAGATGCAACAATTTATCCAACCAAGAGTGGCTTGGAGCCATTAGCAAAGCGTTGCTTACCTTAGGAGATTGAGTGTTAAGACAAGCCAAAGCATGCTTAACCACTCTTTGTTTCTTTGGATCTTGGAATCGAGTTATTCTCACCAAAATGGGGACAATTTTAATGTGTGAATAAGACGTTTAAATAAGTTCGATTAAAATGCATGATTTCAATCTTATTTAAGTATTAAGAATGGTTTTTCCATTTAAAATTCTTTAAATTGTAGAATCATGTCTTCAACTATCGACAACAATCTAATGTGCCCGGAACTTCTTGAGAAGTTACCATTTAGCTTGAATTTGGTAAACTTCAAGGAATGGGAAGAAGAACTCCGAAGAACTCTCCGAAATTGCTACCTAGAGCATATTCTGGATACACCCATCTCGAGTTTTTACTCAAAAGGGGTTTTGAGCGATGAAGCTCATAAGGAGTGGAGTTATGATTACAAGAGAGTCTCGCGACTCATGGCAAACTCCATTCCGGAATAGTGAAAGAAGAAATTCTCCAACTATTTTCCGGATATGCTCCTCAAAGCTCTAGAGGATGTAGTCAATTTGAGGGTCACGAAGAGCGTCAGAGGCAACTATGATGGTCTTGTGGAGGAGGTGACTAGGTCACTGTCTGACATGAAGATCAAACCACCGCAAGATGGGTGCTCACCAAAGAGAGGCAAGAAGTGTGGGCTAGGGTCTATCGTGCAAGACTTAGACCTGGGATGCCACTTCAAGCCCATGTGCTCAAGATGACAAGGTTATTCAACCACCTGGAGCTAATTGGTAGACCGGTGGAGGATGAGCAAGCGGCTCATATGCTTTTAAGCTTACTCCACTCGAGGTATGTTGCAATTAAGATCCGACTTACCAACAATCGGGATAGACTGTCCTACTAGGAAGTTGTCCAAGAGTTCCAGAAAACCTATTCTTACAAGGCGGCTAATTTTGCTCTGAGGCCTAAGAGGAAGGAGTTAAAGAACAAGGCAAAGATGCGCTGCTTCTATTGTAGTAAACAAGATCACTACAAGAGAGAATGTAGTGAGTATCTGTTAGATGAGGCAAAAGGAAAAGGAGCCTCAATCTCAGGTATCATCTTTACACTTGAATATAAGCAATTTACAAGGTATTAGATACCGGAAAATTGACTCACTATGTGCTCCTATTTCAGGAACAAAGTGAGCGGAGCTTTTCAAGTGGATATGAGGACACAAGTGGAAGATGATGATAATCTATCCAAAGAAAACTTGTAATCTCATGTTTTTGTCTAGAGTTAAAACTTGTTTAGTTTTATCTACCATACTTTGATCTCTTGGCGTTGGACGTCATGTTGACTTTGATCAAAAGACTTTTGTTTTATGTCTTGTTTATATTTATGGAATGACACATTTGTGTGTTTAGACAAAATTGTTTATAATGATATCTAAAGGGCTAAGACCATGGAGTCAAATCAGACTTACTTGTGGCATTGTCGTCTTGGCCACATTAACATAAAACGCATCAAGAAAATTCTACAGGAAGGTGTTCTTGACTCTTTCAATTTAGAATCGTTTGAGAATTGCGAAGGATGTTTATTAGGCAAGATAATTAAGCAGCCATTCTCCAAGTTGAGAGAAAGAGCAGGAGACTTATTGGGTCTAATACATACTGATGTATGTGGACTAATGAGCTCCGCCACAAGGAACGAACATCGATATTTTATCACCTTCACAGACGACTATAGTAGATATGACTATGTCCACTTCATGTCGCATAAATCTGAATCGTTTGAAAAGTTCAAAGAATTTCAGAGTGAAGTTGAAAATCAGCTTGGCAAGCAAATCAAAGCCCTTCGATCAGATTGAGGTGGTGAATACTTGAGCCAAGAATTCGATGACCATCTGAATAAAAGGGTATACTTTCAGAATTGACACCTCCAGGAACTCCACAATGGAACGGAGTATCCGAAAGGAGAAATTGAACCTTGTTAGACATGGTACGATCTACAATGGGTCTTAGTGATCTTCTTATCTCTTTCTGGGGACACACACTTCTAATTGAGGCACTAACACTGAACCGTGCTCCATCAAAAGCTGTAGAAAAGACTCCATATGAGTTATGGATGAAGAAACCTCCTAGGTTGTCTTTTCTAAAGATATGGGGATGTGAAGCATATGTCAAGAAATTGATTTCTGACAAACTTCATCCCAAATCCGACAAGGTTTACTTTGTGGGCTACCCAAAAGAAACCAAAGGGTATTACTTCTACAACAAATCGGAGAACAAAGTTTTTGTTGCTCGCGATGGTGTCTTTTTTGGAGAAGGAGCACCTTTCCAAAATGACAAGTGGGAGGAAAATTGAACTCGACGAAGTTCGTGAGGATGAGCAACAAAATCAGAATGACAGTTAAAGTGCTCAAACAGCATCTGTTGACGCATGTCAAAATGATCAAAATGTGCAAAGTCAAACCGACAATGCAAATGCTCAGTCCGTTACCCTACGTAGGTCTCAGAGGCCGAGATCTCAACCTGATAGATATCTTGGTTTAGTATTAACCAAGAATCAGGACATCCTGATCATGGATGGAGATGAACCGGCAACCTACAAGCAAGCGATGGCAAGCACCGACTCTGCTAAATGGCAAGAGGCCATGAGATCTGAAATGGATTCCATGTTTGAAAATCAAGTCTGGGACTTGGTTGACTTACCCGAAGGATACACACCTATTGGATGTAAGTGGATTTTCAAGTTGAAAACCGACAAAGATGAAATTGTATTCATTTACAAAGCTAGATTGGTAGCAAAAGGTTACAGACAAGTTCATGGTATTAACTACGATGAAACCTTTTCTCTAATTGCAATTCTTAAATCCGTTCGGATCCTCCTAGCGATTGCTGCATATTACAACTATAAAATATGGCAGATGGACGTCAAAACCGCCTTTCTCAATGGTATTTTGGAAGAAAATGTGTATATGACACAACCTGAAGGTTTTGTCGACCAAAATAATGTTGGGAAAGTTTGTAAGCTTAAGAAGTCCATTTATGGGCTGAAGCAAGCGAGTAGCAGTTGGAATCTGCGATTCGATGAAGCCATCAGTAAGTTTGGTTTTATCAAGGATCCAGATGAATCTTATGTTTACAAGAAGGTCAGTGGGAGTGAAATCGCCTTCCTAGTCTTATATGTTGATGACATATTGCTCATTGGAAACATCATTCCGTTGTTAGAGTCTGTAAAGGCCTGGCTTGGAAAGTGTTTCTCAATGAAAGACTTGGGAGAGGCTCAGTACATACTAGGCATCAAGATCTATAGGGATAGATTGAAAAGGATGATCAGATTGAGCCAAAGTACTTATATTGATAAGGTATTGGCTCGATTCGGCATGGAGGAGGCCAAGAGAGGTCACTTACCCATGTCACATGGCATAACCCTAAGCAAGAAGCAGTGTCCACAAGCACCTGATGAGCGGGAAAGGATGAATCAGATTCCATATGCTTTGCTTATTGGATCTGTCTAAATGGAGGAGCGTTTAGTTGGAAGAGTGCCAAGCAGAGCACAACTGTAGATTTTACAACTGAAGTCGAATACTTGGCAGCTGCTGAAGTGGATAAGGAGGCTGTTTGGATTCGTAAGTTCGTTGGTGAACTTGATATTGTACCCTCAATCAAGGGTCCAATAGCCCTCTATTGTGACAACAATGGAGCTATTGCTTAGGCGAAAGAGCCAAGGGAACATCAGAAGGTCAAACATGTCAAGCGGCGGTTTCACATGATTCGAGAATGGAAATCGAAAGGAGAAATCAGAATTTGCAAAGTTGGAATGGATGATAATGTAGCCGATCCACTTACTAAACCTTTGCCTCAAGTGAAGCACAACAAGCACGTTGAGGCAATGGGAATCAGGCATGTTGGAGATTGGCTTTGATTTCCCTGTTTAGTGTTTTAGTTAAATTTGAACATTTTAATGTAAGACACTAAGAAAAACCATTCAAGTTTTGGAGTAATATAAATTTCATGCAATATTTTATCACTCCGTTTGCTATTTAATTGTGGTTTAGGATTAAATAATGAGTCCATTCGATTTTAAGAATATTCAAAATAGGGTATCAAGACCAGTCTTGGTAAGGAAGCACCTATTAAGTGAACATTGAATATTATAATTGAGAATTATCCCTAATCAAGGTCATTTAAACAATGGACGATTAATGACCATTTGAGATTAATGTATAGTTTGATTTATAGCATCGTTTCTTGTGCTACAAGGACATGATCGTCATAAATCATTTGCATAGGTATTGGTTTAGAACCATACTAGATCGACCTATGAGAATACTTTAAGAGATTAAAAATCGTCATAAGTATACTTCTCATTATGGCTATCGGAACCTATTTCCTCGACCATGAGTATTCTGAGTTCTCTTGTTTGAGTACTAGTCCGCTTTGATGTTGTAAAACGTTTGCCGTAATAGGGGATTATAACGGCAACACTCGGGCGGCTAGGTCCTCTCAGTAACAAAAGCTACATTACAAGACTAGGAATGTCCCCCTACTAAAAATAGGGAAGATGTCTTTGTTGTTTACAAGGCCTCTCGAAGAGCGAGACTGTAAAATGCATGGCTGTGTTCGGATGGATTTTAGAAATCATCTGTTTATTGACAGTCGGACTCAGGATCGAGAAACACTTCTGGACATAATAAGGATGACGAATAAATTTTACCTTATAGTTCATGAAGAAACATTAAGTGACATAGGAAAAAGGCTATACACTAAATGTGCACTTGTCCGGAAGGACAAGTGGGAGATTGAAAGGAATGATGTCCTTCAAACAAGTCTATTATTCCGATAGAGGGTTCAGAATTATTAGAATGCTAATTATTCAGTGAGGTCAAGTGATCGGAATGCCAGGGTGGAGGCAGCTTCCGATCATAGTATTAATGTATAATTAATATTACAGCTTAATCTTGACTGAACCCTTCGGGTCACACCCAAGCAACTAACAAACCGAAGAGACGAATTAGTTTGGAAGGAATTAATGAGTCGACCGAGTAATTAATATTTAGACGTCGGAAGTTCAAGCTTGGAGCGTCGAAACCGAGCGTCGGAAGTCGAGTAAAAAATGATAAAAAGACGAGACGAGAAAATAATTAATAAATCAACAAAATTACCAAAATACCACTAGCATCGGAATGCCCCGAGCATACCGAGTGCTAGGGGCATAAGGCTTAGCTAGGTGGCTAGCAAGCGCACCAAGCCGAGCCTAGGCTGGCTGGGGCGTGCTAGCGCACCAACGCTAGCAGTGCTGCTGGTGCATGGTTAGCAAGCATCGCTAGCATGCGCTAGCAGCAGCAGCATCAAGCTAGCAATGCTAGCTAGCTAGCAGCGCGCTAGCAGTAAGTGCGTGCTGGCGTGTAGGGGCTGCGATGCATGCGCATGGTGCGCCACGCCCAGCAGCAAGCAAGCTTGCTGAGCTGGCACGCATGCGATGATGCTGCTAGGCCAAGGCAACAGTGCCTAGCTGCAAGCACTAAGCGCCTAGGGGTGTCCATTATTCAGACTCCAGTCCGAAATCCAATCCAATCCAGTCCAAATAAGCTATTCGGATTGGACTTTTTTTAATTTTGATTGGATTTGGACTCAAAAATTTTGAAATTCAGATTTTCGGATTGGATTTGGACTCTAATTTTTTAGTCCAAAAAGTCCAATCCAGTCCAAATAATCCGTATTTATAAATAAATATATAAAATTAATAGTAATGGTAATAGTAATAGTATAAACCTCAACCCATATAGCATTAGAAAGCCCAAACCCTATAGCCCAAATCCGCCAAATCCCCTTATTACAATTTAAAGTTTGTTTTGTTTATCGAAGTTAGGATTCTTTTGAATTTCTTAAGAATTTATTATTATTATTATTAATTCGGATTGGATTGGACTGGATTCGGACTATGAGATTTTAATTTGGGTGCTTGGGTGCCATGTGGCATAAGCCAAGAGGGGAGTGAGGAGGTGAGTTGGCCGGTTTTTAGAGAGGGAGTGGGGAGCAAGTTTGGTCCCCCCTTCTCCAAATGGTCCTCACCTAATCTCTCATGTGAGCTTGACACTTGTTGATTTATTAGTATCTTGATTATTAATTTTATTTTAGATTTAAAATAAAATGGAAAAATCAAACCTCCCACATTGATGGGTGAGCTTATCTCACTCTTGATTTTCCCTATAAATACCCAAGTTGGGGTATTGGGAAAATTGCTTGAGTAAGTGTTGAAAAAGGCATCACAGTGTGAAAACCTTTGAACACAATTAATTACTCAAGTTTAGGTTGGGCCTTGCTAACTCCAAGGCAATAGATCAATTTCGGTGCTCGCGTTGCGGGTGGACTTTGTTGGAGGTCCTCGTGTGAGCGGGGCTAAGAGTTTTTGAAGTAAGAGCTCAATTAAGTGAGCGATGCACGCTACAAAGGTATTAATCACTTTCTTAATCTTGTTGTTTAAGTTAATTATGCTTTATGGTTATAATTATTGTGAGTGTGATCTTGGCTCGGGTTTCCTTCCGCGGTGGGTCGGACTCACCGAAACCCAACATTAATAATAATCATAGTTGTACTACTTCTTTTTGTACTATTTTTTTTTTTAGATCTGTTAACTATAATTTTGATTGTTTTTTATTTTTTTACATTTCAACAATCTGGGAAAAACAATCTCAGAAATTCGGTTTTCGATTCGAAACCGAATTAGATTTTTAAATTTTGGTTTGAATTGGTTCGATTTTAGATTTAATTCGGTTCAGTTTTGGTTTGAAAATTTCAAAATCGAATTATTTCAGTTTGAATTCGGTTTGGGTCAATATCCAAACCGAACACCAAACTTTCACCCCTAAAGATTGGCAACATATCAATAATAAATGTGATTTCCCTCGACTTGATCATAACTTCTTCCAAACGGAAAATTCAAGTTTATCAAATTGATAAACAAAAACTGTAAATCAAAGGGGTATATTTGGTACTTCACCCGTATTGACGTGTATATTTAGTCCATCAAGCACAATGAGCTGGACTCCTCCTTGCTACATGGATAGACGGTGTTACTAAATACTAAGGTTTCCATCACATAAGGGACTTAGGATTTAATTTGTCAATTCATAATTACAGATCGAATTCGACTGCTCTAAAAATCGAAATCACGAAATACAATAATCTTACACCAGTTTGTTTTGAATTGTAAACACAGAGGAACTATTTACCGACAAAACTGCACATCGGATTATCACGAAATTGGAAATCATGACAACCATTTCGATGTCTACATCTGTTGGTAAGAGAAAGAGATCGTCAATCGTAGGAGCAGCTGAATCTGAAGAACAACCTGCACAGATTGAGAAGGTGAGTTATTGAGTTAAAATTTGTTTAATTTATGTCAAATCGGTAGTCAATTATCTCATATGTAATGAGACAAATCCAATTAATTAAAGATATACGTTGTTTGGTAAATTTATTCTTATTTTCAAGTAAGTCGGAAATGTACTATATCCTATCTCAAACTTTAGTATATGAAACAAATGAATGTAAATTGGAGATAAATCAAGGAGCTACGGAATAATACATGTCTGGGGTACTGTAATTTGAGGGCTACTTTCTGTTATTGTGTAAAAACAAATGGGATGGCCAATTAACAACAACTGGTTGGTCTTTTTGTGCAGTCAATGTGTGTGGAAAATGGGCAGAAGGTAATACAATTACATGCGGGATTGTTTAAGGTATATATGAACTTCGTGAAAGGAATTGGAATTGATTTAAATAAAACCCAAAATTGTGATAGTGACAAAATGGTATTGAATTGTAGGAAAATTCATTAAGCGATGGCGGACTTGTCAAAGATAGAAGTAAAGTTATGAGGGAACACTCGGCCAGTAGCCGAAGGGTGAGTGTGTTCAGGTCCTAATTTGTACAGTGGTTATGCATGGAATTCACAAATCTGGATGTGTTCATAACTACATGATGTGTTCTTGAATGTTAATTTATATTAATTTATTTTCCGTATAGCAGTAGAAGCGAAGTTATGTTTAATGCTTATTCTAACTTGATGAGGTCAATCCGGATTGGGTAATGACAATCCTAATTAATTTCATGTGTGCAGCCTCCTAATATGAACTGTCGTATAGAGTCCTTTGGGAGAATATGTCAATAATTTGATGACAGGAGGAGAAGGTAGGTGTATGATTTGGGTTTTGGAGGTCTGCTCCACTTTGCTTGCAATATGCATTTGCCAAGGCAGCTAGCCTATTGGTTAATGACTAGGGTTGACCCTTTAAACAAAGTATTTATTGCTCTAGGTGGTCGGGAGTATCGATTATCAAAGAATCAGGTTAGATGGGTTCTAGGTATCCCAAATGGTGCAATGGAAGTGCCTACTATGAATTTGATGACTGATGAAGTTCGTGAGAAGGTCCAGAAAAATATTCTTGAAATATGGTAAATCATGGGAGACTAAATCAAAGAACGAGTGTGGAAATGTTTACACATCCATAGGAATTCCTGTCACGAGTGAGATGAAAGACAGGCTAGAAGGGTATTTTGAGGTAAATCAGGAGGAAGAATTCAAAACACTATTCTTGATTGTCGCATTGCAAATGGTATTGTGCCCTACCCAGTCACCAAGATTAGCGTCTGACTTAATTCCTGCACTTGGGTGTGTAATGGAAACTTGTGAGTATGATTGGTGTGAGTTGGTGTTGTGTAAGTTAATGGAGTTGTGTAAGTTAATGGACAGTATATGTAGCTTTGCGTGTCGATTTTACGCGAATGGATATGCCGGAGGTTGCGGAGGGTGTGCAATGTTTGTAGTGGTAAGTGTACAAGTAAGCATACTCGTTCATAAATTGTGAAAAGTAAGCCTCATTCCTAGAAATTTGTTTGTATTTGTTGCAGATATATTACTTGGACCGGTTAGATATGGATCCGATTCAATGGGGTGTATATCCTCAAATTAAAGTATGGAATATGAAGCAAATTCGGAAGGCCGGGAAGTGTGATAGGCTGAGAACGGGGGACTACAGTTGCTTAGGGGTAAGTATCAAGTGACCTCATATATGTTTGTTTCAGTACATTCACATACATAATGTAATGTAATACAAAAAAATGCTATAGCTGTTAGATGTTGCATACGGTGAATCTCATCCTAGAGAGGCGAGGGACACGGAAGGCCCTATGACCATAACAAAATACCCTGTGAGTTCCCTTGAATTCGTAGCACGGTTATTAATGAAATGATCACGGAATATGATGTAATGTGGTAATATGTACAGGATTTGTCCAAGATGGTGGGGTGTAAGGACAGGCGAAGGCGGGCTCCGATACGTAGCCATATGGGAAAAGGCAACCCCATGTAACATTGCATTGCATGCGAAGATGTGTTGATTTTGAA
Organism: Chenopodium album; assembly: GCF_948465745.1. Lineage (NCBI taxonomy): Eukaryota > Viridiplantae > Streptophyta > Magnoliopsida > Caryophyllales > Amaranthaceae > Chenopodium > Chenopodium album. The sequence continues at coordinate 20,840,241 of NC_137847.1, forward strand.
GGCTGATACATACTGAAAAGAAAAAGTTGGAATGGGAATGCATTTCAGTTAGGATACATTTCGTAGAACATCGTGTCTTTTGATGATTCTTCTTAAAGCTTTATAGGTCAGTAATGGTTCAACTGGAATAGTGCATGTAGCCCAATTGATATTGGGTTGTGTATAGTAATGTTTGCTCACAAATGGGTGTAGTGAAACACTGAGTGAATAGGATATTTAACACTTGCATGTTGGGGGTGATTGGATTAACTAAGTAGTTACACCAGTAACTAAAACTTGTTTGTACTCTAAGTTGGTTTTTTAAACCATATAAATTTAGTCGCAGTTGAATGGCTTAAGGGCTGGGCTCCAATTACATAAATGGGCCTGTTTGTACACTTCCAATTGAGCGTCGATGCCCAAATTATGGGATATATCCATGAGTATACAACACCAGTTACGTTTAATGTGAAATGATCAAACTTAAGAATGTGAATGTAACTGGGTGACCATAAGTCGGATAAGAACCAAAATTGAATCCAATCCAAATCGAATTATCAATTTGGTTTGGTTACGAAATAGTAATTCTATAGGAACGATTTTTGATTTATTTGAAATATCAGATTTATGGATCGGATCAGATAGACCATGTTTGGATCCAAACTAAAACTGAAACCGAATTATAACATTAAGGACTTATGAAAATGACTTCTAGATACGAACTTTTTTAGAGTGGCTCTAATATGATATCCTTATATTTTTGTATTTAATTTAATTTCAAGTTTAATATATCCTCTCAATGTCTATATTATTTAAATTATAATTCTTCTTCTATCACCAACTTATGATATATATTACATATTTCCATTATGCCTTATCGAACAAATACTTTAATGTATATATGTTTGTATTGTTTTATCTGTTATGTAGTTCAAGTTTTAAGTCATGTTTGCTTAATTACAATCGTATAGTATTCCTGAATCTTTTGAGTATATGGGAATAGTATCAAATTTGGTATTATGTTTTAAAAAAATTAAACAAAATAATTTTTAAAAATTAAACAAGTGACCTAAAATGAAGGCCAAATACCACTCTACTAATAACAAAATAAAGGGTTACATAGCATAAGTTAGGACCAGAACAAACGGGCCGGACTATGTATGCGGCCCAGTTCAAAGAAGTTTGATTTAAACTTTAAACCTTCAAGCAGCCATCAATATTTTCACTGATACAACACAAATTGAAATCAAGCAACCTAATCACAAACACATACAAACCAAAATATACATTTAGGGACTTTTACCACCGCTTCAATGTCAACGCTGTTACCATCTGAGTTAACTCCTTTAGTATAAGACTGATTTTCATATGTTTTAGGGTAGAATAAATCTTCATACTGAACATCTTCAAGATTGGATGGTAACATACGGAAAACATGTTTCCTAGTTTTCCCATTTCCTACACCAGCCTGTGATGTGGACCCCGCTGCAGGACCAACACTAGTTTGCATTTGCTTATGACCATTACCCTTCGCATTCGGTTCAATTTCAGTAGCCTTAGCCTTCCCTTTATCCCGTTTCAGAGAGTCTCCAAACTCAACAGAATAGCAGCTATGCCCCACCTCTTTAACAGGGGCCTTCCCCTTATCGACCTTCCGTTTTCCCTTGGAAGAAGAACCCTCAAATTTGATCTGAAGACTATTTTGTTCGGACACAATATGATTTGTTGTAGAGTACGACGTTGAAGCAACATTGACGATGGTAGGAGGGTGAGTAGGGGGTAGAAAGCAGTGGTTAGAAAAACGAGTAAAGAATTTTTTAGAGAGTATAAACGGGAAGCAATTGGTTTTAGATCCGTTGAGGGAATCTGATGACCGAGTTGGACTAACGTATTTGTCTCTGGCCGCCATCGAGGATAGATGTGCTCTAAGCATGCTGTCGAAGTCTGCTTCAGTAGGATTAGGGCCTCCAGCTGGTCCAAATTTGCAAGTTGGTATGAAGGGATCGCACATTTCAAGGTCAAGGAAGGAAATTTGGTCAGTTGCAGTTAAAAAACCGGGCAATTTATGAGAAGATCTCATGTTGCATAAAGAAGCAAATGTGATGGGTTTATGTTGGTCTTCCATGGAACTAGAAAGTTTTGGACAGAAATGTCTACTTGGGGATGAATATTTTTTGTTTAACAGGCACCTCCTTTAAATAAGGAAAGTATCCCTATTAATAGTGACATGAATAAGTTAGTTGGGCATGAATTAAAGACAACTATGAACAAAAGTATGACACAAACCCATATTTTTAAAAAATAACATAAATAATAATCTTTTATAAGTTGAGGACCTTTAGGTTTAGGGTGGACAAAGGCCATATGCTTTGTTGAGTCTCATAGGCAATAACCATATAATTGGTAAGAGTTAAAATCATATAATTTGTTACCTTACTTGTCTAAGAAGAAAATTGGAAATGTGTTTAATAGTAACAAAAATATGCACAAAAGTGCTTGCTTATCCAACATATCACCCGAAAAGCGTGTAGATATAGATATAGTAATCATGTCTACCTATGTCTATAATATTAGTACGTTTACGTAGGCGTGACTGCATTTGAATTGATAAAACCTTAGTTAACAATGTACGGTATGTCATACACCTCTACCAAAAAATATGAGTATTTCTTACTTGACATCAATGTAAATCACTTATATCCATACTTGTTGATAAGAAGTCCATGCATGACCGAGGGCGTAACTTGTTATAGCACTAAGTAAGGAAGGGCAAAGTGGAATTGATTTAAAATACAAAATGTGATAGAGTGTGTTTTAATATTGCTATGTACATTTTTATGTACTTTTGTGTCACAAGGCATTGAAAACATAAACCTTTTCAACTGATATACTTAATTACTCTACGATTATCGACAAATAATTTACATATGCACAGAATCGGAGGTGATGCTAATGAGTTACACAATCAATTTAAATAAAAAATTAAATTAAAGACGCTAGGTTTTTCTGAAGGAGTGTCCTATTATTCAAAAAAACCCTTGATATGTAGATATTGATATCAAGTGGATTGTATAGTTACAATCCATATACAACGTGCTCTCATTTAACATCTCTTTAATGTATATGGAATTTGCAGTATTTTTTAGTATTAGGGTTTTTGGACTTCGTTTTTCAGTATATATATATTTCACACATACAACCTATTATACGTCTTGAAGCCTGTTCACTGTCCGTAATTGGTAATCAACTATATGTATGCATATGCATAAAGCTATTTGACAAGTGGATATTAGAGTTCAATTTTGGAATGTTTTGATTTTTTGTCTCCAAAAAAAAAAAAAATTGCCGAAATTTCTAGCATGGTTCCTAATACGCTACGGTAATCCAATTAGGTGGGTGGAACCATCAATTTGCATTTAAACGACCAATTTACCGGTTTACAATTTTCACTAATTTCATTAACTCAAGCCTACCACGAACATTTATGACAACCTATACTGGTCATTTAAGGTTTGAAACGTCATTATATGACCCCGAGATGTATCTAATAACATATCAATTCTTTTCGACACCTGGCCCCGAAAGTTTTGAAATTTCTCAAAAAGCGTGGATATTAGCCTTAAACTTAGGAATATTATTAATTTGTTTCGCTCGAAAATAAAAATTGCCAAAATGTTTACCATGGTCCCCAATACCCTCAGGGGGTCCAATTGGATGGGTGGAACCATCCCATTAGGCTTTATAAAGACTAATTTAACGGTTTACAACTTGCACCGATTTCAGTAACTTAAGCCTAAAACGAACATCATATGACCCCGAGATGTATTCCCTAGAATTTCGACATTGTTAGACAACGGGCCCCGAAGACACCAAAATTTCTCAAAAAGCATGAGTAGCCTTCAAATGTGGAATGTTTTTAACTTTTTTCGCCCGTAACTAAAAAATCCCAAATTTTTTAATAGGGTCCCTAATACCTTCCGGGAGTCCAATTGTGTGGGTGGAACCATCCAATTCCCCTCTAAACGGCCTATTTAATTACCGGTCTACAACTTGTACCAAATTCATTACCTCAAGCTTACCACGAACATTTATGACAGCATATAATGAGCATATATGGTTCCAAACGACATTATATGACCCCGAGATGTAATCCTTAAATTTGAAGGCTTTTCGACACCAAGCCTCGAAATCTCCTAAATATCTCAACAAACATGGATCGTAGACTTTAATTATGGAATTTTTTTACTTTTATTTCGCCCGGAAATAAAAATTTCCGAAATGTTTACCAAGGTCCATAATATCCTTAGGGAGCTAATTGGATGGGTGGAACCATCCAATTTGCCTTTAAACGACCAATTTACCGGTTTACAACTTGCATCGATTTCATTAACTCAAGCGTTACACAAACATTTATGACACCATATAATGATCATATACGGTTCCAAAGGGCATTATATGACCCCGAGATGTATCCCCTAATTCTTAAGGCTTTTGACACCGGGCCCCGAAACCTCCAACATTACTCAAAAAGCGTGGATATTAGCCTTCAATTTTGGAATGTAGTACTTTTTTTCGCCTGGAAATAATACAATTCCGAAATTTTTAACATGGTCCCTAATACCCTCCGGGCGTCCAATTGGGTGGGTGGAACTATCCAATTTTTATTTTGTTTTACTATATACATCCAATTATGTAGAACACCTCGAAAATTATCTCTTGTGTTGTCATCATAATTTAAACTGACTAATATACAATAGTTTTATTTGTAAATGCATGGTTTCATATTTTGGTTTTCTTTGGGAAATCCAAAAAATTTTATGTTACTAAGATAAATTGTTATTATTTCATTGATATAACTACAATAGTGAAACAAAGTTGTGTAAAATTATGTCGATTTTATCCCTAAGCTCTTTATAACTATTTTCATTTTGTGTACATGCTCCGGCTATAATATTTTAGGGACTACAAAACAGTACATTGTAGCTTTACATTTAAATATTTATTTTGTGTATAATTTTCGTACTCATCAGCATGACAACTCTAAAATACTCTTTTGCCATATAACAGTAATTGTTTTTCTTCATATCAATTCCATTTAGTTATGCTGATAAAATTATTTGGCCTAAACAAAGCTTTCCCTCCATTATTTCATTATCTCAATTGAGGGAAAAAATCTAAATCAAATCTTCCTCCAAAAAATTAGGTTGCAAGTTGAGGCTATTTACACAATATAGGTAGTAGTTGCACTAAGTTAGTCACAGGTACTGGGATGACATCCTAATGCATTGAGTGTATATAAGGAGGGGTACATAATTCTTGTTTGCCATTGCAAAACCTGAATCTCAATATCCATAGTTAAACAATCTAGCCTTTTACCTCTGTATTATCCTCAAGTTGCATAGAACATATTAGTCTAGAAGGTGTGTAACAAACATTGGAGGCCACGGTCTCATGTTTTTTTTACCCCTCCCTCGGAACTAGAGCCGGAGATGGACTTCACCACCTTCACTTACCTATTCAAAGACCACGTTGGTGGTATATACAATGATATATCACTTCCTACTATTGTTGTCCTCATACTTAACCCTTCGACACCAAACAACAACCAACTTAACAACCTTTTAATGAGAGAAGAATGTGGTTTACCATGCCCTGCACACCTGCCAAGTATCTTAGATATTTATCCAATTAGGTTTGAATTCCAAGTATTCCTTACATGGTGCCTAAGATTATTGCCCTTAGGGTCATTCCATCCACCCCATATTAGACCAGCCTTAGCCAATAATCAACCTAGATGGTCCCATATTTAACCTTGACAACCTTCCACTTCGCCTTTGCATAGGTACTTACACTGATGCTTTTCAATTACTTAAAGTACCTTCCTATCCACATGTGTTACATTTGTTCATCACTTTTAATAGGTAGCCTAATATTGTGCCTAAGTATCATAAGGTAGACTTGACTACTTTTCCTAAGAATTTTCTTCCCCTTGGAATTCGTTCTCCTAGCGCGGCCTTTCCAGAGGACACGGTTATAGCTTGTTGGAATGTTCGTGGCTTAGGTAGACCGTCTCTTACTGAAAATTTCCTTCGCCTGTATAAAAAACATAGGCCAAGCATTGTTGTTATGCTTGAGACAAGGCAAAGCTATGAAAACACTCAGATCTTGGTGAATAACTTTCCCGGGTCTTATAAATTTGCTTAAAGTCCCCCAATTGGACTAAGCGGAGGAGTTATTGTGCTTTGGTTGGACATGAATTTATGCGTGGATCAACAGCGAACATATGCTGAATTTGTTAAGATGGATATGTACTTTAAGGTTACATTTCTATTAACACTCAATATTTTTTTGTAATCATAGGCAAGACTATAATAATATTTTATTAGGGAAATCTAATGTATATGTTTTGCAGGGCCATGTTGTGTGTCGCAAACGACTCTTCGATGAGTGACTCTGAATCAATGAAGACACCATTACCTAAAGGATTAACTGCTGCCGAGTTAGAAGCTTTGTTTTATTTTATCATTTCAAATGTCTTTCTTAATGCTTTCTATGTACTTTTTCTTTCTTATAAACGGTAATGGTAATATCACGCTTCATACATATTTTATCATGTTATATCGACTGGTCACTTATAAATCAATGATGCATGTCGCTTTCCACACACCCATTCTCAAGATACAATGTTAATCTGTGAAGACAAAGAGTTACATATTATGCAAACAATACTATTCTTTTTGTTATATTGCGAAACATAAAATAAAAGGGCAAACGTCAATTAAAGTCACAACTGGAAGGAGCACAAGAAGGTCGCTGAAATAACCATAATTACCTTTCCAGAAGCCCTAGCCATTCACGAAAAATACAATTACTTGTACTAGAAGCCTTAGCCATTTAACCTTACCTACGACAATTACCACATCCAAGCCACGAAAAATACAAGGATAATGACATATAAGATCAAAATGCCATATATCAGTCTACTAGTACTCTTGTTAAATGTAGCCCTTAGTAAGCTTAATTGTTGTTTCACATTATATAAATCATGAGCTAGTTCCCCGTTCAAACGTTTGTATTTATATAATTTTAGCTACACTCTATCTAGTCTTCCTCTAAGATCATCAATTGGCTTCTCTTCCTCTTCCATCCAAGCAAAAAACAAACAATCCTTGTTTTTTTCCTGCTAAACGAATAAATTAAGTAAGGAACAACCTCAGGCAGGAATATAAAACACAGGAGCTGAAAGAATTCCCCTGAATTTATACACTGAAAAATTATAAACGAAGGGGATAAAAATAATGTACCTGCCAAAAGGGACATGCATAAATTTTTTTCCCATACATTAGACCTTTCTGTGTCGTGCATATCTTCGCATATAAACCGTGTTTACAACTAATTTGATCCACATTTGGGGAAGGGGTATCCATGGGAGTCTATAGGATGATGGTTTTGCTGACTGTGTGAGATGATTTATTTTCTGTTCAATGTAAGACTTTTTTGGATGTTTTTTTAGATGCTGACTTATGAAACAATACAATAACAACTCATATATATAGGACTCTAAGGAGTTTCATGGAAATTGTATTCAGGTCATAAACTTGGATAGGAAGCTTAGCAAAATAGGACGCTAAATAAAATAGGTTTTCATAAAAGAACAACACTTCAATAATATAGGAAACTTATTTATACGAAGGGGAATACATTATTGCATACGTACATTGAGTACCAATATTTATACGTAGGATTATTTATCAGAAGCTTATCAAATAGTCGTATTTCTTGTATATATTTGAAAAATACATTACCTATTTATCGTATAAAAAGGAATATATTAATATATTTTGTAATAACTCGGAAATTATTATAGTTAGATTTAGAAAATGGATAATGACTTATTGTTTCTTTTAGGTTATACAAACAATTAAAACATCAAGTCATCAAAATCGTCCAATTTTAGACTTTTAAAAAATAGACTCTTAGACTTTATGGTTCGACCAGGCATAAATTATTATTATGTTATATCCGTAACTTCCATCGTAAGTTATTATAAAATATTTCTCCCTTTCTTATTATCCATAGTGTCGACAGTACATTATGTGTTTCATGAAGGTTGTATAGGTAACAATCACATATGTTGAATAACTTATTAAATCCAATTAGCAAATTTTGTCACGTTATTGATTTCTTAAAAGTCATATTTACATAAATTTTACTTGTAGGACAAAAATTTAATCTGAATTAAAAAAAAAAAAAAAAAAAAAAAGAGTACAGTGTGTTAGTTGCCATAATAACTCATTAAGGAGGTTGGCTTGAATTATATCTGATTTGCTTACAAAGGGATGGGTGGCAGTGCTAAACAGTTTTGGTTAACCCATAATCAATTCCTTGTTGGATAGTAGATGTTAACACTTAAGTCTTGTAATGTGAAAAACCTATTTTACAATAATACAACTGAATATCCTTAATATTTGGACATTGGTTATGTAAATATATTTGAAATTAGTTATTTAAGGTTTAATTTTATTTTTTTCATTTACTTTTGAAAACTGAAAAAAAAAAATGGTATAGATGGGTAATTCATAAAAGAACTCCTTGAATTTCGAGAGTAGGGTTAAAATCGTAAGAGAGGTGAAGATGTGTTGCAATCTTTAATTATTATTGGTAATTAATGAAATGATAATGTAAATAAGAAAATTGGAAACTCTTTTGAAGTAAGGGATACAATCTTTACAAAATAAAAATCTTTTTCAGGAGTGGGAAAAAAAAATTATTACAAAAAAGTTAGTCAATTTATTTTATATTTTTTTATGAATTGGAAAGAAGTTACTCAATATCAATGTGAATTGCGTATTAGCCTATTATATTTTCCACTTTAGAAAAAACTACAATTTAATAACCATAACATATGCTAGTACATACCTTGTCCCCCAATTTTAGTTGGTCAAAAGCAATACCATTTAATGTGGATATTGAAAGTAAAGGATCAAGCCTAGACAATGTCCAGTGGTATAGAACTTCAAAATCAAATCACAAAGCTTTTGGTAATTTTTTAAACCTTATTAACTTATGAAAAATTCTTTAACTTATTTACTTCTCTATATATTTAGAGATTTATTTTGTTTATTGGTTATTATTTGATGCAAAAGTGGGATGAAAACCTTTTATATTTGGTTTATTTTATATTGTCAACAAAATGGGTAATTACTGTGATAAGATAAAATATTGAGTAATTTAATTTATCCTTTGTTTTTAGATATGTATTTCGGATGATTTCATAAATTATCGGGTCTTATCTTTTTTTCGTTTGACTAGATATATTATCGGGTCATTTCATTAATCATTTATCTGTTTCATCATGGGATATAAATTGTTTAATTTGTCTTGGTGATCAGATTGAGATATGTTATTGTTAAGATATGATATATTCCTCTATTGGATCCATATTATAGATCAATTATATCCCAACTTTATTTATGTATCTTTAGGACATTTTAAAATTTAAGATTTCTATAACAATTTTTTTGTTTTGGAATTTAACGTGGCTTAAATTCCTGCACAAATGTTTACGACAATTTTAATTTTCATTAGGGGGAGCAAACTTCAATACGAAAACACTCAAGGAGGCAAGCTAGTTGATGAATTTTACCTAATTATCCCCCCATATTAGAAGCACCAAACTAGCAATTTTACTCCAGGGAGCTTTTAATTTTTGGCGGCTTGGGAAGTTGGGAGACCAGCAGCTTTACTAGTTACCATGCATATAAAATCTACATAAGATTTCTTGAGCCCCAATAAATGTCATGCATTGAAGAAATTGGTAGTTGGGTTATTTAAGTTGAAGTTCACCTCATGATATTTATTTATTTGATTTGTATTTTTATTATGGTGTGTATTATTATCTTAGTATGTTGTTGATTATAAAATAAAGCTTCAATTACATTGTAATTAACTAAATAGGGAACCATTTATAATATTGGATTGTTTACAACCGTAGTATTCTGCACTTGGTCAACCAAAAAAATTTACCCTCACACAACGATAATGTCTGGTTTTTTTAAAAAAAAAACAAAAACCATGTTATGACCCTAAAAAGAACTGGATTAGTTGCAACTTTTCAATTGAAAGCTTTTGTAATCAATATGACGTGTGTTACAAAACATACTATAACTCCAAGTAGCTTTCGTAAATAACTTGAGTAAGTTACGATCGTTGATGGTTAATTTAGGTAGGTATTTTAGGTTATTACAGTCCAACATTATGTTTCATAAGGTGTCACATTTAATTAGGCCCAAAAAATTAGTATAAAAGAAAAATTAACACCCTAATCTCACTTTACAATAGGAAACAACTATTTGAAAAATGTCAAAAAACTTTTGCAATGATAGCCTATGTAATAAGTTTTCCAACTACCCCTAATAAGTAGATAAGATATGGTTGTGGAACCCTCTTCATATTAAAAATTACCTGTATCTACAGTTACACGTTCGAAAAGGCAATTCCAAATTTTTGAAATAAAATTTAATAAAAATGGAATGGGCTACTATTTACATGTCAGGGAACACAAGTTGAACTATTGTGAGGAAGCTATCTATTGGGTCCACCAACTTATGATCCATTAGAATATCAGTAGTACAAGTGATTGTTGAGATTCTCTCATAGTGTGTTAAATGCCACAAATAGCAATGTACATAGTTTTTAACTCGACTACTATTGAACTTGCATAGTGTGAAAGGGGTTGGATGTTCTTTCCTTGAGTCCTCGTTAATGTTTAAAACCAGAATCCATAATACTCACATAATCAAAGTACTCTATAATGTGATAAGCTTAAAACAAGAATTATTACATTATGATATTTTATCCTTATCGTTTGCCCTATTTGGGTTTTGGAGTTAATAGCCCTTTATGTTAATACATAATGCTATCTTTTTTTTTTTTGAAAAAGTAAAATTTTTTATATCTTTCAAAGCACAATTACACCATGCTCAGCCTGTACAAAGCCGCAGACAAAACCAGGGCACAAACCCACAACAACAAGACCCCTAAACCTAGGGACTATTTACAAGACAACCTATTAAACCAGTTGAAATTACTTCTACTAGTTTTAATAGGCATTACAAATCTGATTCTTTGAAAAATCTCAAAACACAAAGTCCTAATTACAATTTCAGGTCTACTCAAACACTTCTCCTAGACAACTCTATTTCTTTGCTGCCAGATACTATAAATCAGACCAGCATAAAAGTATTGTAGCACTTTCCTTCTGAATCTTCCCTTGATCTGCAACGACTTATCATTACAGTCTTCAATATTTGCAGGATCTAACTGAATTTGAATTAGCTTCTGCATCTGCTCATAGCATTTCCTATTGTACTGGCAACTAAAAAACAGATGGTCAATAGTTTCAAGATCCAGATTACACAAAGGGCAAAGATCATCATTGACAATCCCCAATATAACAAGATGAGACTTAACTCTGTGCTTTGCAATATTAAACCTGTTCCATACCCAATCCTTCCAAGGAACAACTTGATTGTTTTGGGTGAGCCAATTGTACCCACTACTCACTGTATAGCGTACAGGATTGTGAAACCATTTGTTCCCTCTATACCCATCTTTAAGTTTATCCTTCACCCACCATATTTGCTTCCAGTTCCAACTACAGTTAGCTGGACATTTAAATCTTTTCCAACTTCTATTCTTCAAATACAAGGTGTTCACCCATTTTAACCACAGACTATCCTTTTTCTGAGCAATATTCCACACTAGTTTTCCAATAGCAGCTATATTCCAAGCCTTCACATCATGAATTCCTAAACCACCCTGCTTTTTACTTTTACAAACATATTCCCAGGCAATAGGGGGAGCTTTAGAATATATTTCTTTCCCTTCCCATAGATAATTTCAACAAACAGCAACAACCCCATCAATAACAGCTTTTGGCAAGATAAAAATCGAGGCCCAGTACACATGTAAAGACATCAGAACAGAGTTAACAAGAATAGCTCTACCAGCATAAGACAGCTTCTTGCAGCCCCAATTTCTGATCCTCCCTGTAATTTTGTCAATTAAGCACTGATAGTCACCTTTAGACAACTTTCTGGAGCTAACATTAATCCCTAAGTATCTAAAAGGTAAATGCCCTTCCACAAAACCAGAAGTTCTGATAATCTCTTCTTTATCCTCCTCACTAACATTACAAAAGTAAATGTTAGACTTGCCCTCATTAGCCACCAAACCAGAAGAAGAAGCAAAAGTTGTCAGGCTTCTCAAAATTAAATATACAGAACTCTTATCTCCTTTACTAAAGATGATACGATCATCTGCAAAAACAAGATGGTTAAGCTTCAAGGCTTTGCATTTGTGATGAAACTGAAACTCAGGAAGCTGACCAATCTGACTCAAAATCCTTGAGAGATATTCCATACAGAGTACAATTAGGAGAGGAGACATAGGATCTCCTTGTCTCAAACCTCTTTGCCCTTGAAAAAAACCAGTTAAGGACCCATTAATGCACAAAGTGTATGAAGGGGTAGTGACACAAGCCATGGTCAACTGAATAAACTTGGCAGGAAAATTCAAAGCTGAAAGCATCTCTAACAGAAAGTCCCACTTAACAGAATCATAGGCCTTTCTAATGTCAACTTTCAACAAGCAACCTTTAGTAGCATCTTTTCTTCCATACTTTGAGACCATATCCTGCACAATACTAATATTCTCCACAATCTGTCTCCCTTCTACAAAACCAGCTTGAGATTGAGAAATCAAATCCGGGAGCACTAATTTCAGTCTTGAGCAAAGCATTTTAGTTATACACTTATAAATGACATTGCAACAAGTTATAAGCCTGAACTCTGTCACCATAGTAGGGTGGGCCACTTTTGGAACCAGAGTTAAGGTGGTGCTATTAATCTCTCTTAAAAGTTTCCCATTTTCCATGAATTGCAGAACTGCTTCAGTCACCTCTTCACCAATTATTCCCCAAGCATTCTTGAAAAAGGCACTATTGTACCCATCAGGTCCTGGCGCTTTGTCAACTGGAATGGAGAACATGGCTTTCTTCACATCCTCTGTTGAAAAAGGAGCACAAAGCTTCTAAGCCTGTTCATCACTCAGAATAGTACCTTGCCTTACAATCTCTTTATGTACTGACACTTTCTCTCCCAAATCAGCACCAAGAAAGCTCTTGTAATAACTCACAAAAGCATTAGAGATTTTATCTGGGGTGTCACACCAATCCCCTTTACAATCTTGAACTGCAATCACAGATTTCTTAAACTTCCTCAACTGCAAAGATCTATGAAAGTAAGCCGAATTCTCATCTCCAATTTGTAACCATTTAATCTTTGCTTTCTGACTAAGAAAGGAAAAATATCTCTCTTTCACCTGCAGGAACTCTTTCAAAGTGCTTGACTCAATCTCTCTCAAGTCATCATCATTATAATTCTGGTGAACCTTAATCTGAATCTCATTCAACCTCTTCTTCAAGTTCATATACTGAGCTTCAATATCTGTAAAATTATCTCTGTGTAAACTTTTCAGCTCAGATTTTAGCAACTTCAGCTTCTTCACCACTTTATACATCATCACACCATGCATACTAGTGTTCCATACCTTTTTTATCACCTGCTCAAAAAGAGTATGACTAATCCACATATTAAGGAACTTAAAAGAACCTTTACACTACTGCTTGCTCCTGTCCAAGTGAATCACAGCTGGACTGTGATCAAACCAGTTCTCAGGTAAATAATGAACAAAAGAATTAGGAAAATTTAGAGCCCATTCTTCATTCACTAATACCCTATCAATCTTGGAATAAACTCTACTAGCACCCTTTTGCTTATTATTCCAAGTATATCTACATCCAGTCTGCACTAGATCACTCACATTGCCCTTTTGAATGAACATTCTTGTTAGTTTAGATGAACTACTACGAGAGGGCGGGGTGAATAGTAGTAGGTTCCAATCGCGGAACTTAAGTGGAAACAAAACGCAAAAGGAACTTAAAGCAGACAACAATTTTACGAGGAAACCATCCAGTGCCTAGCTGGAAGTAAAACCTCGACCCTATTGGGACTTATAAACAAATTCTACTATAATAGGCAACTCTCCTAGTACAACCTATTACACAGACCTTTGCTTCGCAAGTTCCTCCACGGACACTTGCTAATTGATAAGAACCTATCCTATCAGACCTAAGACACACTCAGGCACCTTTTTCGACCCAAGACACACTCAGGTTCCTTTCTCGACCCAAGACACACTCAGGTTCCTTTTTCCCACACCCCAAGACACACTCGAAGTGACTCACTACCACTCGAATTTTAGAGAATTCAAACTCTTACACTCAAACGTGAATTTGTAGAGAATTCACAATCTCACCCCAAAACCCAAAATACTCAAACCCTTTTTCCCATTACAAGATCTCATTGAATAACTCTACATACATATATATAAATAAAGTGATAAAACTAATATGTTGGACACTCGAGATCTGTCTGGAACTCACTGGACGAACTGTAACCAAAACCTGATAGGAACTTTGACTAGGAGGACTGACTTAGCTTCGTGGTGAAGGATAAAACCATTAAGCACGACCACTCCACTTCATCAGCCTCAACTTTGAATGAATACATATGAGCATATTTATAGTACACTCGAATTATTCATTTCACCTTGAAAAAGATAGGTTTTATGAAAAGATAAGTTTAAAAGATATTTTCTAAAACAAGTTTTCCGAAAATATATCTTTTTGTTAAGAATAAAATCTGTCAATAATAAAAATATATAATTAATATAAAATTAGATTTTATTCAAAACTTATCTTTTTGTTTAAAAATACTTTTAAAACAAACTTATCTTTTTCCAAAAGGAATTTATTAGAAAATAAATATCTTTATTCAGTAAAACTAAATCCCTAAAAGATATGCACGTATTAGATAAATATCTATCATTAAAACTGACTTTTAAAGACGTGCATACTTAAGTTCCTATTAGGTTCGGAACTTCTGACAGTCTCTGAGTTCCCGACAAGTTAGTAACTCTAATTTCATTGACTGTCTGGAGTTCACCTTGGTTCTATTTAAACTTGTTCCAGACCGACTTTTATGTCCAACATACTTACATGAATCCTAGAGCAATATACTTCTATTTCTCCGTCTTCATGTTGCTTCTCTGAGATTCTTGTTCTGGAATTCTGTAGTCTTGATGTATTCTGGATCTCAGGTTTTGCCCCAGCATTACACCGGAACTAGGTCATTACAACCCGTTGATATGTTCATGTCAGGACACACCATTGCCCCAGCATTACACCGGATACAGGTCATTACAACCCTTGATATGATCCTGTCAGGGAACACCTTGAAGTTCCATTTCTGGAACTCTTCTTCTAACTTTAATTGTATCCTCATGGATCTTCTAAAGTTCCTCTGTTTCAGTTCCTTCTTCAACTCCCAGAGTTTACTAAACCTGCAAACATCACAACACTAGAAAATCCTTATTAAATGGAAGTTTGCTCAATCATAACTATCATCATCAAAACCTCATAAGGTTCAACAAGTTGCCCCCTTTTTGATGATGACAAACTGAGCAAACTTCTGAGGATAACAAAGTAAAACAGAAGGTTAGTTTTTTCATTTATAAAAACAATAAAGAAAACTAAACTAAATTAAAAGACTCCTACACATACATGACCTATATATGCATAGGATACTTACCTCGTGAAGCTAACATATGCAAACACCTATTTACATAGTTACCTTCATGGTTCCTTAGCCATCATCATACTTATCAACATAACACTCATCATTGTTCTTGTTCCCTTATTGCTTATCCTATATTGCTTAAGTTCCTGATATATACCTGACGTTACTCAGGTTCCTTGTACCCTGTTCCAAGCATAACTTGTTCTTTTTATGCACAACTAAACAAACATGTTAGATAGATAATCATCATTAGTTTATAATCATCAAAACCTAATTACTCAACAATTCTAAAAGGCTCAATCTCATTACAGCTTACCTGTCTACCTATTCTATCATCCAGGTTTAAAGGGCAGTTGATATCACTAGCTATTATCCAAGAAACATCAATGCCACTCCCCACCCTTGTCAAACCTTCCCACATATCCTCTCTACCATCACTGTCATTAAAATCATAAACAAAAGTACAAAAGAAACTTTTGTTCTGACTAACATTTTCCACCTTCAGATGAATGAACTGAGATTTAATTTCTAGAACTTGAACCTGAAAAAAAAAATCAGAAAGCCAAGCAACCAGAATCCTCCCCCCATCCACTTGAGCAAAATTTGTAGTCACACACTAGCCCTGGAACAACTTATTCTGCACACTAGGAAAATTAACACTCTTGATTTTAGTCTCCACTAAACACACCAAACCTACTTTCTCCTCCAAAAGGAAATTCTTAATTTCCTTCTGTTTTGAGAGGCCATTAAGGCCTCTCACATTCCAACAGAGAACACTATCCATTGGATAGATTGTCTTGCCCCATTCCCAGGGCATCCATATCTATCCCTTCTCCAAACTCCATCCCATCTGCATTCTGCAGACCCTCAAAAGCATTGGTAGTACATACTTCTGAAACTATATCTCTTGCAGTTCCTCCATGACTACTCTCACCCTTTTTCTTTTTCCTGCTCACAGCAACTTCCCACCTCCCATCATGATCCATATTATTCTGCTCATGCTGAACAGGCTGAGCATTATGATCCTTATTTTGAACCACCTTTGGTCTCCACTCCTTCCTCACATTCCTGCACCCATCAGCCAAATGACCTACCTGCTTACACAAGTTACATTTAACCGGCTTCCATTCAAAAACCACTTTCTGTCTTACCAACCCACCAGTCTCAGAAATGAATTATATTATCTCATTAAAATCCCCATCAATTTCAACTTCAACTAAGTACCTAGCATACAACACCTTTTCCTTTAATTGTGTAGCAGAATCTGGTTTAATCGGTTTACCAATCAGAGACACAATTTTCTCAAGACAAGCTTTACCCTAGTACTTCAATGGCAACTCAGGCAATTGAACCCATACAAGAATCTTAGTGAATTGAACAACACTCAATTCCATACCATCCTCCCATTGTTTCAAAAATACAGGTCGATTATCAAACAAAACATGAGAAGCATTTAGAGCCTTTTCTTTAGTTTCAACATTCAAGAATCTAATTAGAAACACCCCTTTCCTCAATGCAATGATTTTATCAATGTTTTTCTCCCCCCAAATTCTTTTACAGTACCCAGAAAAAGTACCCAGGAATGGATTAGCCCCAACAACAAAAGCTACAACACCCAAATTCCAATATGCAATTTCATCAGAGACATCATCAATTGACAATTGCAAAAGAGGCTTGTTCAAATCCCTAATTGGAAACCAAGTACATACCTCATTTGCAATCCCCTGTTTTCCGCTTCCTCTGTTTCTAGATTCATCGGAGCAGCACCCTCCTTGGAATTCAACACATTCAGCCATTCTGATAGCTTTGATTTCGTTCTAGATCCATGAATCAGCTCTTGAATCGATTGCTCCGGAGTAAGAATCAAATCGTCCAAAGTATCCAAAATCCCAAAATCGGGGGGTGGAACCCTTACCGCTTGAGAATGTCCTTTTGATTTCACCGACGAAACCTGAATCTCCTTCATCCCATCATCAATCTGAGATTTCAAATTGCTTCCCTCCCCTCTGATCAGTTCCTTTCTAGCTTTCTTCTTCGCCATGGCAGAGGAAGAAAATTTTAGAGAGAGAGAAATTATTACGTAATCATAATGCTATCTTGTTCTCCATGGAATGTGCTAATATATATTTCTTATATATACATCACCAGTATGCTATGTGACCAAGTTATTTTTGTTGTTTTAAATTATTTTCGATTTATAAAAGTCACGGATAAGCCAAGTCACAAATTAGCTAACTTTTAATGTTTTTGGTGATTGTATTAATATCTAGGGTATGTTTCGTCAAATAAATAGAAACGATATGTTATGATTGGGTAAGTTTACTAGGTGAGTTAAAAAGTTTTGACTTTGCACCGATAAGGACTTCATATAAAGACCTCATTATTCAATAGGTAAGTAAACTTGTACATAACCGAGTAGTTTAGGTTTACCCAGAATACTTTGTAATATGAACGAACAAAAACTAAAACCCTAAGAAAAACACCATAAGTGAAGACAATTCTATGGAAGATTGTAATTAGATATCTGAGTACTTTAGGTTTAAAATTTGTCATAGTTCATTGATTTATTGGTTGTAATGGTAAGTCCCAAAAAAAAAAAAAAAAAATAAAAAAATAAAAATAAAAAATACTTAACTAAATTGAAACCTTCAATCTGACCCATATTGTTGAGATAATGTAATGAGCGAAAACAAACCTTTTAATCAACAAATGTTTATATCCATTTGGTAAAGAGATATTGCATAATTTTGTTATTGACAAATTTATTCTAATATTTAGATAAATGAAAGATGAAGGGCATTCTTATTCCTCATTTCTAAAAAAAAAAAAAAAAAAAAGTACATCCTGGGAGTTGCCACAGTACCTAAGTAATGAGGGTCGCTTTAATTTTTCGGACATTGACTTTTGTTTTGGTAATTTTTTTTTAATTATTTTGGGAATTTTGGACATTGACTTAGGTAAGGTAGATAACATGATGGGTGGCCGTGCTAAATATTAATAGAGATTTGCGTCATAAAATCGAATTGTCTTGTCCAACGACTAATTACACCAAAAAAAAATTTATGCTTAAATAAATCACTACACATATTTAATTATCTATATTATGCATAGAATTAAAATTCATCCATAAAATAAAAATAAAAAAAAAAATACACCTAGCATGGCTCGGGCATTAACTAGTATTGGGATATAGTTGGTTCAATGTAAATTGTGAAAAAATAGCTAAATTCTTGTGATAAGATAATATTATTTAATTATAAGCCTTAAAATTAAACAACTACGTTGATTGTAATATCATTCACTTTTCTCTTTCTTGACTGTAACAAGATCTAAATTCTGTATTTACAATATTATTAGGATATAAATTGTGATTTTATTTTTTATTTTTTTAAACAGATACCGTTAATATTCTGACTTGTGATAAGGTAAAATATATTCCTATAATTAACACAAGTATATCTCCATATTATTGTTATTAATACGTGACATGTTTAAAAAAAATAGAGATTAAGGGACGGTTCATTGGCATAATTTATTTCAACTTGTGCAATGTGACAATGTAACAATGACAATTTAGGATTCGTTTTACGCCCCAGTTATCGTTTTTTAGAAGATACATAGAGCTGTCAAAAATTGACCCGACCCGAAAACCCGACCTGAACCGATAATGATATGAATCTGACCTATACTCGAACAATGGGGTGAAACTAGTGACCCGTAACTCGACCTGAACCAACCTGATGCTAACCGACAACTAATTTGATCCAATACTTTATGACCTGTATATGAACCCGCACCCGACCCGATAGTAACCGTCAACCGATTTTATCCGACCCGACAACAATCCAAACCCGAACTAGTACTTGACCCTATTAGAACCTGAAAATGTTTATAACCCAACACAACCTGTTATTGAAGCGAGTCATGGACGGTTTAATAAAAAATTTATATACCTTTTGTTCTTTATTACTTCGTATTTAGGTGTAATAAAATCTTGATAATGCTTGAACAAATTATGTAGAGCGTAATTAAATAAATTAATTTAACCACATCGACTTTATTCGAATTGAACTTGAACCAAAACCAAGAATGATCCAACTTTAAGATTATACGACCAAATAATTATCTGACCCAACCTTAACCCGAACCCGAATGTACCTTCTATTAACCCGACCAAACCCGACTCAATACAACCCGAACTTGAAATTGTACCCGTTATGAATTTGACTCGAATCGGACTCGACTACACCCGAAAGGATGAACGACTTGGAATAACCTGAACCGAAATTGACCCTACCAGAACCTGAACCTGATCTGAGGCTAGATTGACCCAAAAAACCTAATCCTGATTTGACCCAAGACCTGATTTGACCCGACCCGAACCCGAATTGAATACCTTAAATGAAAGCTCTAAAGATACATAAGTGTTGTGGTTCATTTGGGCTTAGATTAGACTGCTAATATTTTTATTTTTTTTCCTAAAGAAATAGACAGCTAATTCAGAACATAAAAAAGTAACAAAATATGTAGTATGCAGAAACATTTGATTTGGCAAAAAAATTATATTAATAACTGTAATTAACACCTTAACCTCACACTATA
The DNA here is from genome assembly GCF_948465745.1 of Chenopodium album. Lineage (NCBI taxonomy): Eukaryota > Viridiplantae > Streptophyta > Magnoliopsida > Caryophyllales > Amaranthaceae > Chenopodium > Chenopodium album. The sequence continues at coordinate 20,860,523 of NC_137847.1, forward strand.
ATAGCCTAATGTGCAACTACTGTAAAAAATCACAATAGACTTTTGCAATGACTGTCTTAACTCTTAAGTAATAATTTATAGGACTACCCATAAGTAAGTATAATATGGTTGTGGCTGCCTATAAATATAATTAGTTCAAGAATTCTTTACATATACATGGTACAAATAGCAATAAATCTTCATTTCTTTAAGCATAAAAAATATGGATATGTTGCATGGCCCACTATGGATATGTCAGGGGAACACAAGTTCAACTATTGTGAGGAACTCATCAATTGGGTCCAGCAAATGTCGAAGCATAAGAATATCAGTAGTACAAGTTAGTGTTGAGATTCACTCACAGTGTGTTTATGGGTAGAAATAGCAATGTACATAGTTTAATAGTGGACCACAATTAAATTAGGTTAGTTTGAAAAATGGGTCAGCAATCTGGGTCATCAAATTCAAAATCGGTTGTGGAATGGGTACAACCGGATCCACAAAATTTAGGTATTGTAAATGTAAATATTAAGCTGCTTAATTGTAGTAATAAAATATTTAACAAATTTATTGAGAATATAAGATTATTAAAAGATTACAAAATTATTAAGTTTGAAATTTATCCCTCGATTATCATATATTACGGGCAGTGGTTGGATAATTTATTTAATAGGTTGGCATGCCACATCAACTTCTTATTTACAACAATTCATGTTAATTGGTGCTCCAATGGTTAAGCTAGTTGTAAATTAAATTTTTTTTAAAATTAATAAAATGAAAAAAAAAATTCAAGCTAATTAGCTCTCCAAAGCTAATTTGTTTGCCAAAACTAATCAACGAGATGTGCAACAATGGTGTAGCTACTAGCTTAAGATTTTTAATATTTGCAAGCTGTCTAGTCCCTTTTCCCAACCATTGGAGTTGCTCTTTAGGCCTTCGAAGTGACTTCCATGCCTTGATAATATTAGTACCCTATTATATGTAGGGTAATAATATATCGTAGTGATAAAGTAAAATAGTTTTATAGAAGATCACATACACAATATAAAACCCTATCATATAAAATTCTAAACATTATCTAGAGGTGTCAAATCGGGTACCCAGATGGAGTATGGGTTAGCCCACGACGAGTCGGGGTGCTTGGATCGGGTACTGACGGGTCATTTTATCCTACCAAACCAAATCAAGTCGTATCAAGCTTAATTACATTCGACTCATAGATGGGTCTTGAATTGTTGGTTTTAACTGGTTTGAGATAAATAATGAGTCAATACCAAGTTGGGTTTGGATCGTAAATTTCTAGGTAAAATCGATTTCGAGTTAACTTCGGATTGATTCTAGATCGGATTTGGATGACAATTTTTCGGGTTCAACCAGTTCGAAAAGTTTTTCAACATAAGGTAAACCTTTCGGGTCGTGTACGATTTAGACAACCCGAACTTTATGTAATGGTAATTACACTACAAAACCTTACGAATTATGTGGTTAATTAATAATAACACAATAATTCAAAGTTATCGTGTACTATGTTCTCAAAAAAAAAAAAAAAAACTAAATGTGTACTAAATAGATGAATTTATTCAAATGTATTTAATTTACTTAATGCCCGAATAGTGTTACATGAAGTGAAAAATGTAAGCAATTCATGTATGGAATTGAGTGGATGCCACCCATGCAACCCAATTAGGAAGATTAAACGATGTTACGTACGTAGGATTATGCAAAGGCTAACGCCGTTTGTAGTTGTTGAAATAAATGAACAGTGGAAAATTGCTTTTCTGTTAAATTTGACTAAAATGGCGGTGACGTCTGTCAAATCTAACTATATAGTCAAAAGAGTGAGGCTTATAGCTCCTCAAACTTTTTGTGATAAAAACGGGCTTTACTAACACTGGCAATCACACAACTCAAGTTTTCCCAGTAATTAATATCATCTTCCTCTTTTATCCCAGCCAAAATGAATATTCCACCACCCTTTTCCTCTATTGCCGATGAAGCCAGCCTTGGCAATCCACCTTCAAACTCTAGGGTTAGGCCACGCAGTTCATTCAATGACCATCGTCGTCATATCCCTCATCGTCGGCTCCTAGAGCACAATTTCTTCTCAGCCTACCGTCGCAGTAGAATGGCTGCTAATTGGACGGCTGGGGGTAGTTCTAGTGGGAATCTTTTCCCCAACTCCAACGTTGAATCCGTGCACGGAAGTGGTAGTAGTGACGAGGAAGATGTCAGTGATCCTAGCTACGAGGATGATGTCACTGTGCACGAAACTCCGGTAGGTTCTCAACACCCTATCCCCCCTGTCCAGGTAGCTACTGTTGCTGCTACCCCAACCTTTGCTCCTGCTTCTACTGGGGTGATATGTACCACTGCTGCCCCGTATTATCCTTTGAGCAGCTCAGCACCTACCCAGCCTATCACTTTAGCTGTTGCGTATCCTGCCTATTTACCAGCGGCACAAGTTCCTCAAACTACTGTTGGAATCATTGGGAGTTTTGGGAGATGTTCGGGCTTTGGAAGTGGATATATTTCAGTCCGTGTTCGAAGCACCAATGTCCATGACATGGGTGTTTCGTACCACCTTCTTGTTGATGTTACTTTTCAACACGTGTATGCTGACTATGCCAAAAGGGTTGGTCAGAAACCGTATGAAATTTTAATCAAAAGGGGAGGCATGGTGGTTACTCCTTATGACACGCCTTTTTCCATTGGTCTTCACAATGGTGAAGTGTTCTTTGTTAGAGGAATGGTAAGATCTTAAGTTAAAATTTTGATTTATATGTTCACTCATTTTGTATATTATGTTTAAACTGGGTGTGTTGCAATTTCTTATCACTACGATTCATTTTGGAAGTTTTCGAATTTTCCTTGCACTTATATTCGTTCTATTTTATGAATATCGTGGAATCCGAAGCACAATGTTGACACTAATCTAAAGCAATTTTACGTTCGAGATCTGACTACATACCCAATTGTGCTGAAAATGGTTGGACATGTTCTTACCTCGCTGTTAAGGGTGAAGGAAGAATGGGGTAGTCGCTTTGGTTTCGCTGCTCACTCTATCATGGTTATCAGGGAAAACAAGATTCTAACATGCTACCACAGCATTGGTGAGGCTGAAATTAAGAACGAAGACATCGTCTACGTTTTGCCACACTTTGTATGAAGTGGAAATGGTGGCTTTTTCCCCTTTTTATCCTTGCCTTTTGTTGCTTTGAAAGATATATATGCGTTTGCTATGTATGTAGCTGCAAGGAACTTTTGTAGGGGAATTTGTTGTGTTATTTCTGTTTTAAATCTACTTGTAGGCCCTCTTTTGTGTAATATAGCCGAATGTATGGCTGGCCAATCAGGATAAGTATTAGTCTTAAGTGGTCGAACTATGATAACAAAGTTTGGGTGACTTTTGGGAGTCCTTGCATTATAAGCCTTAGTTGGTTTATATTGTTGTAGGATGTAAGTGTTATGATCTTTGATCTTGGTTCATGAATGAAAATATGTAGTAGTTGTAGACATCTCCATGTGTGTAACCAAGTCTATATTCTTTTTTTGCCTTGCTTAATTAATGTTTGTTTGTTACATTATTTTTGTTACATTTTCAATTCTATTTAGATGTATATAAAGTTAAAAAATGGTCATGTGTATAAGTATTATAAAAACTCAAACATTATAAGAATAGTTTAGAACAAAAGGAAGTCAAAGATTGAATGATAAAATTCTCTTTAGGTGAATGTAGTAAAAATTATATGGATGACAAATCAATGTCATAAATGTACAATTCTTTATAATCTACTGCTTAGTATGATTTATGACATTGTAAAACATATACATTACATTTGTATGTATACGCAAATTGGTGTTTTGAAATATTTTCATTTTACTAATCATTTAGTGGTTTTTCTATTTTAAAAAAGGATAACAATTTTAAGGAGAACAAATAAAAGGGGTAAAGGGTATATGTTTACTAAAAATCATTGATGTTGGAATCGAACCCAAGACCAGTTACACCAGCGAAAAAAAAATGGGGGGGTGGTAGGCATCGAACCCAAGACCAATTACACCAGCGAAAAAAAGGGGGGGGGGGGTTGGTAGGCATCGAACTCACGACCTTATTGCTTAGAAGGATGTTGAGATATGCATAGAACAAGGACCATTGGGACAGTGCTAGCACCGTGTTATAAATCACGAAAGAATTATATTTATACTTCTAGATGTTAGTAATTGGAAAAGGGGACACGGCAAATGGGGACAAAAATAAAGGGGGGGGGGGGTAGGAATCGAACCCATGACCTTAATGCTTAGAAGGAAGTTGAGAGTTGCGAAAAGCATGGACCATTGGGACAGTGCTAGCACCGTGTTATAAATCACCAAAGAATTATATTTATACTAGTATGTGTTAGTAATTGGAAATAGGACACGAGCGAAAAAATAATTTTTTAGTACAAGTATTATTGCATAATCAATTACATTGTTAATCTAATTGGCTCGAATGATTTAATTATTTAATTAATTTTTTTTTAAAATGAAAAAAATTAAAAATAATGTGACAATCGTGTTTTCAGCGATTTAAAAAAAATGGGGGGAAGGTGTCTGGTTGGAATCGAACCCATGACCTTATTGCTTAGAAGGATGTTGAGATTTGCGTAGAACAAAGACCAATGGGACAGTGCTAGCACCGTGTTATAATTTAAGAAAGAATTATATTTATACTTGTAGATGTTAGTAATTGGACATGGGGAGACGACAAATGGGGACAGGACAACTACACTATAATATTAGTCTCCTTTATATTAATAGAACTTTTTATTATAAGTCAACTACACTATAATTAAAAATCTACATATATGTAAAAATTGATCTTAAGTAATATTTTTGCCAATTAGATATAGTTCGTAACTACGGTTAAATTTAGGTCAAAATTTATTGTCTATAATACATTATTTAAAACATATCATATTTGAAAAACTTTATTCATCCTATGGTATAGTTATGAATTTCTAATATAATGTGTACAAGCTGCTATATCTACATTTCTACACGTTGAGCATGATAGAAGTTGAGCATGATATGTTTTTAATGTCACTAGTACATTATAAGTCAGAAATTATATTTGAAAAACTTTATACATATCTACACGTTGAGCATGATAGAAGTTGGTGGTGGTGGCCTGTATTTGCTAGAAATACGCCAGCATAGCAGTTGCATCTCCCCCAACCATCTTCAACACCCTTTCTTTGTACACCTCATGGTTTAGGTCTTTCACAGTTAAGGTCATGTTACCCGGCCCGTTACGCGCCAAATCCATGCACCCATGAATCTGTTTTATAGGAACACCCTCGTCATAGTATTTCAATATATTCCTCCTAACCCTTGGCTTCAATTGCTTCATCCGATACTCCTTCACCAGCTGAGATTGACTATGAATGGGGTCACGGTTGTCATGTTTTAGTACTACTTTCCTCACCACCCACTCCTTATCTTGATTAACGCTTCCATACAGCATCGCACCACATTCACATTTCTTAGACTTCCTCTTCCTACGATTTAACTCATCATCACATACCTTTCCACTTACTACACCACCACACCCACCTACACCCATAGCCTTCGCCCTTTTTTTGGCTTCCCTTACTGCCCGCATGTCAGGTGCCCCAACACTCACACTTCCAAGTTGTTGCAATTCTAATGCGTATGACACCCTTGGAAAACCCGGCTTGGACTCTACTAACTCTAAATCCTTTTCGTTCAGCATACTCTTTGTAATACACTTCCAAATCTTGCCACGTCTTAAACAGCATTCCCACCTTAGGTTCCTCAACATCACTGACAACACTTAACTGATTACTATCCACTATTGTTCCAACAATCTCCATTGTGTTTAAAGGGCACTGGTCTTGTGACCCTGTGGGACTTACTCTATTTTCATCCGGGATACTTTGCCTATCATCATCTGGGACGATAGGATCAAACCTTCCCTCACAAACAATTTCTTCCAAACCCGCCGGTTCATGGAAGCAATTACCAACACACTTGACCCTGCTACCCATATCATGCAAACTACTCTCGCAACTGCTTTTTACCATACTCGAATCATTATCTATATCCATTAACGCTAGCTTTTTTTTTTTTTTGAAGAATTTAACGCTAGCTGGAATTTCACAAAAAACACCATTATTTACACCGACAAACAAATACGTAATGAGGATATCTACCAAATTCATTGCTCCATAATACACAATTACACAACATTACAGAACTAATTTATTACGAGTTTCACTGATTAATAAACTTTACCACAAATTAGCTATCACATAAATCCCACTATTAGTTTTGCCGATTCATCTAATACATATCCGCAAACCAATTGCGTATTAAATTGTCATCTATCATAATGATACTATTTCAATAAAATCTTTCAAATATAGAATCAATAACAATCTACGCACTAAGAACCAAAACCCTTTAAACTGCTACCAATCACTCCATTCATACGAACTAGGCTCCATACAATTGAACTCCTACACCAACATTAACACCAACTGTAGACTTTCTTTTACATCGAACCTCTATTTCTAAAAAATTACAGTAATATAACTGTATTAAGTAATTGCATACATAACCACTTACAATTCAGAAAAAATTATCGTAGATCTTACTATACCTTACTCGACGCAAAAAACTATGTTGCTATTGAGCTGCTCGGCTGCTCCTGCGCCTCCTCATGGTCATTTGTACAACCAGCCTCTTGTTCATTACAAAAAAAAAAAAAAAAAAAAAAAAAAAAAAAAAAAAAAAAAAAACCCTTTGTTAATATGCAACTATGAAGATGTAGCTGATGAACCCGATATTAATTTTCCTTCCCAACCATAAACCAAATTTTGATTTTCAAATTAAAATTGACTACGGAGTTACTTAACGTCCCCCCAACCACTAATACCGTAAGCATCTGACTAGCCATCCCTAATGACAACTACCCTGCCAATTGGTTGCCATGTCACATAACACTATTCATCATATTTACACATTAGCCATTTGATTAACGTAGCCCGTTTATCAAATTGATAAACTGGGACGCCCTCTCTTCCAAATTACCTTTTAGTGACTTTGAGCTCCAATGCACTATAAATTCCTTCGCCTTGCATTGGTTGTTAGCAATAATAATAATATATTTTATACCAAATTGTAGAATATCCGACTTGACGAAGGAACTTCCAGTACATAATATGTCACTCGTCAATCTTGGAGTATAATATTGACGCCCATTGTCAAAACAAGAACCCAGTTGATGGCACTCTATGATCATTAATAATCGTACTACTAAATTGCAACAAGCAATTCTTTATACACTTTACTAAAGTTCTCCAATTATATGCAAGATTCCACTATCAACATCTTATTAAATTGGGATCATAGGAAACCTTCTAAAGATTTCATATTAATCACATAATAGTTCAAATAAATAACCATAAAGATCAATCCTTACCCAATCCAACTGCTGCTGCCGACATATTCATTTTTTGACAATTGGGAGATTCCCAAATATGCAACATAGGATTATGGAATTTCGATAATAGAATTTGCCGACCTCGACATTGAAAAACCGAGATAAATTATTCTCATAAAATTAGGGTTCTTGAACTTCCACAATTACCTGAGTTTAATAGTAAGTTCTGCCGCAAAAAATTCCTTGTATCCAAGACAATAAATATTGCTCCGAATTCAAGAAATCAACAGGATAATTAAATATACTATTTTGCTTCTAAATTGTTGGAAAAATACATGTTGATTCCATGAATGATAATAGACAAATCAAGAGGAAGGACGCTTTCAGAGGCGAAAGGCCATGGGGAGATACCGTCTGTGATCCAAACTTTCCTGGGTACAAATTCGATCGCCATACTCGATCATAGACTTGTCCTCCTTCTATTGTGCCGTGGTTTGGAACCCACTGACTTAGAAGCGAAATACGCCACCACCGGTACAGGTTTCTCAGTGACGCACGCACCCCAAGTTTTACACCACGACCTTTGCAATTCGCGTACCCGAATCAAAGGTTGAAATTGCTCAAGAACTGTTTAGATCTCAAAAGGGTAGGTTTGTTTTTAATGTGTTTAGGGTTTTTCGAAAGTTGTTTTTATTGAAGAGGCTCATGTTTGTATTTAGACAGGTTCATCTCCAAAATCACAAAACCGTGTAGAGTAAGGTACACGACCATGTATGTCACACGGTCATGTAATATAAGGTACACGACCATGTAGCGGATAGTTGTACAATAACGAGTTTTCAACCAAGAAGTTACTCTCACCTACCCGGTCGGACAAACCAACCCGATTCAACCTGAGACAAAACCTTTCCGGTTGCATTACTAAATCCAACAATCTCAACTATCTCCTTGAGATTAAAGGGATGAGAATAAGATTCGGGTCGTTAAAAGCTGCTAAATTCATCTTCTGTCGGATGAAATTCATCCCAGAAAGCATATTGATTCCTATTTGAACATGGTATTAATAAAGGAAGACACATTTTTTCTGCATTATTTCACCCCACTCTACAGTCCACAGCATGCTCTCTCCAATTCTGTCAGCCCTAATCCACAGGTGATTACCAACATTAGTAGTCCTGAGATGATCAATTATATATACATGAGACGAATGTGAAATGAGGTTAGATATTTTTTAGGCTGCTCCAATTTTTGTTCTTCGTAACTTATAATGTCTCATAATAAATAAGCGTCAGACAATCACTGAGACCAATTTAAAATAAAAGACATTTGCAGGAATTCTAGGATTTACTGCCAAATAATTTCAACCAAGGTTCTTAGCCTATGTTAAACATTTAAACCACGTCATTGCTATTGGTAACACATTTATCAGCAGGCAGTCGAGCTGTCGTTTTCTGAGAAGGGGTGCAACCAATTTGCCCTACTTCAGCCAAGAAGAACAAGCTTAGGCGCTTAGCCCTTGATCAAACAATGCCTATATAGAGGGTGAGACGGTGTTAATGGCAACGTTCACATGTACACTTATTTCTTAGAATAACATTGTTAAGCAAATCAAGTCCTACTGTCAAGCAAAATTTCGTCAATCAGTAGCTGATGTGGGCCATACCCCGTCCTTTTTACGAGTATTATATTGTATTGTGCGGATTTTCGTAACGGTTGGAAAGTGGCCGTTAGTAACTGTAACTATACTCCATCAACATTTTAATCCACTGTACTCACTTAATATAAAATATCAAAAGTAACCTCAACTCGTACAAGACATGTAAATGAATTGAAGAACAAAGCCACATTCAGCAACAAATTCAGGTTAAGTAAGCAAATACATGAACAAGCTTACAGTGATTCGAGGTCGCCAAATTAGTTCGCAGAAACCTGGTGATTCCCTGAACTAGAATTACGGGAATGGGTATCAAAATCTTCCCAATTGATTTGACAAAGAGCGGACTAGTTTAGGGGAATTGGTATCACAATCTTCCTGGTTGATTTGACAGGGAACGAATAATGATTCAAAACAGACGAAAGTAAAAAAAAATATCACAATTGGCCTTACAGTAACCGGAATTAATCTTCAATTGGTCGGAGAAGATGATTTAGCTCTAAAGAGGATTTAGTGTTTACAATTTGAGAAGGTGAAGTGAACTCACGGACAACTAACGTCTTGAGTCATGAAGCCATTAGTCAAGAATTCCCCCCGTTAGTCAACAAAAACCCATCAAGTTACCGTTTATATAACTTCAGCATGAATTGACACATTTACCCCATACATAAATGTGTAAAAGATGAAAATACCAGCTGATTTACATCATGTAAATCAGGCTGATGGACTTAGAATTCCCCGTCTAACAAAGGTTTGAGTTGCTTTAGATAATCGTGTCAGATTGTTAAGAAGACTACTGTATGCTAAACAAACACATTGATACTTCCACTACTACAACGAGTAACTCATAGTTGATCTCGAGGATCAATAAACACCCTAATACGTTCATATCTTTTGTGATATTTAAGGAATTTGTGTTGATAGGTACCGTTTGGTGTAACCTTAGAAGGCATGGATGATTATGATAGTACCCGAGTGTATAATGGATATCTTACTATTTGTCCCCTCATGAGTATACGAGTAGTTCGGAAGAAAGAGATAAAGTACGGACTATATATAAAATTGTACTTGAATTTGCTTTGTGTATTGGTTTGATGACAATATCAGCATAAATTTGGGGCTTGAATTTGGACTGACTTGGGTGAGTTGGATTTAGGTAATTGTTTACATAGTCATTGCTTCCCAGTGAGTGGCGGATCCCAAAATTTATAAATGAGGGTCCGAAATAAACTTCCAACTTTAGCATACTAATATATTTCCTTTGTTCCAAATTAAATGACATGTTTCTTTTACTATGTTTGCTAATGTAAAAATTCAATTTAAAATATCTTTAATTATATTATTGTAAAAAAAAAAAAAAAAAAAAAAAAAAAGTGACTATTAATTAAGTACATATTGAAATGGATCTAACCAGATCTCACAAGATTTTTTTTTTTAACTTTTTTTCTATATCTATAAATCACAAATGATAGTCAAAACAAAGTTAACGAATAGTATCAAAAGTTAAAATGTATAATCTAATTTAGAACAGAGGAAGTACAGCAATAAAATGTCAAAAGTACAAAAAAAAATTACAAATCGTTTTCATTACTTAAAACCAAACAATAAAACGGAGTCCAACAATCTTTACCGGCAGCAATGTTGGTAAAACTAAATCCAAATTGGCAAGGTACGTTTTTTTGCTTCAATGGTATCCTTGAATTGGAGATAGAAAATTAAAAAAGGGGTGTTAGGCTTTACAAAATATAAAAAATGAAAGAATATGGTAAGACTAACTCCTTTACATACATACTCACATGACAACCAACAATATTTTTTTATAAAAAAAATATAGAAAAAATAATTAACTAGAAGTGTTTTCACATGAATGTTGCTTTGTGCTTATGGGATATTCATATTTGGGCTTTTTCTTTTTATAATATCAAATGGGGGTACAGATTCATAGGCTTTTTTTTATTACTGAAATGGGCCTATACATCTGAATTTTTTCTCCCGAAATGGAGACGCAGGTGCTCACCAAGTGGGCTGCATAGGTCCGCCAATTTCCCCAGTTTTAAGGTATTGTTGCAACTCCGTCTCATATTTATGATTTTCCAATTGTCTCTTTGTGATTCCGAAATTCTGTTCATGTAGACTGAAGCTAAACCTCTCTCCCTGTCACAATTTACACTTCTCATGAGCTTTTTGCAAATGAAATAAGACCAAATTAGAGAAAAAAAAATGTCAAACATTGTAGTGATAAAATGATATTACGCGTCTTAAAAAAATAATAATAGAAAATGTGTATTTTGGAATTAAAAAAAAAAAAAAAAAAAAAAAAAAAAAAAAAAAAAGGGAAAATGAGGAAAATGCAAATACATTTGTTGTGGTTGAAAAGGAATAAGCTTGGGGGAGAAATCGTTTCCTAATCAATTGTTGGAATATTTGATTTGAAGTTGGTAGTTTATTGAGTTTATTGTTGGAATATTTGATTTGAATTTGAAGTTGGTAGTTAATTGAGTTTGAATTTAGGAATGATCAACCTTGCCTCACTTTTGAGTCCACTTTCAATTTCTAAATTTGTTTCCAAACCCCTATCCCTAGCCAAACCACTTCAACCCTTTTTAAGACATTCCGACCTTAGTGGGGGTTGAGTCATTACCGGTGGAAGGAAATCAAGTCAAGCCTATTGAGCGAGCTAGTAAAGCCAAGATGTCGAATAGCTTAAATATTTTCATGTTTTTTTCTTCTGGTTCCTTCGAGGAATCTCGAAATATTACCTTGAAACCTCATGCATCCACGACAACCAAAAGCTGCAAAAAGCATAGCAAAGCAGGAAATTGACATGGTTCGGGTGAACCAAACATCTTTATTGATACGATGGTAATCTTAATCCAAATGTTCTATACATAATACACCAATCATACAAAAAGCAAATTCGCCAATATAAAAAAGGATATACTACATATAATTGAAATTATTTGCTTCAAAACATTTTCCCAACACCCTCTTGTCGGGGTACAGACTCATGGAGCTCCATTTGCTTCCAATTTCCAACCATTGTTGCCAACTCGCTAGTCTTATCAAACAGGCCAAGCAGGCCACCCGTATGTATAAACAGGATCCTTCTTCCTTGCCACTTCTCCGGATTTTCAGTAATATCTTTCATCAATCCGAAAGTAGCTTTTCCACTGCAAGTGATAGTCAAGCAGCTCAATTTATACTTTCATAACTATACTTGATATATATACATGATTTTCGGATATATACATGATTTTCGGATGGGGATTTATTGCCAATTAGGCTACTCAAAGTAGAACACTAACATAAGAAGATACGAAGGATATAACTCTTACAGATGCATAGCAAATAGAGAAACAAGAGTGTGATAATTTCAATCGTTCCTTCTGTTACTCAACGTTTTATTCATACTGGTTGCTAAATTGTGAATTTTAAGCACCTGATGTACAATAGCTTTTCAGAGGGAACATAGAAACACTTTACAAAGTGGCTTTCAGATAATCAAACAACCCTAATTCATAATGATATTAGGAGCATGAAAAACTAAGAGTATGATCAAAGCACATAGCATTACCTTTTGCATTTGAATATTTTACAAAAAAACTACTCCCTACATTTGACTTTGTTAATCCTGTTTACCATCTCTATAGATCCCAATGCAAATGAAATCTAATACTCTCCCAATAATTACACGAGGAAAAACTCATATGGAATCATATTTGATTGGTCTCGATATGCAATTTCATAACATCAACCTTTTAAGATTTTTCATATACGTATTTGAAAATTTGCTTATTGGTTTGCACTGGAAACTGTGAAAAGCGTAACAAGAGTCACAAAAAGAAACAAAGGAAATGGCAATATGCAAAGATAATATTTTACTAATGTCTGTACATACCTGTAAACTGGATCAAGAACAACACCAGTAGCAGATGCAATTTCTTTAACAAAATTAAGCTCCTCTTGTGTGTTGATTGCATAACCCAGACCTTTTGCCTGGGGAGTTCTACAACGTCAGCGATCAAATGCATGAAGTATCAAGAGGATCACATGCATTATGGTTTGAGGTTTCTTGATACATCATTAATGACTGACAATTCAATTTAAAAACCACATTCAGCCCCCACAAAGAACTTAACAATCATAATCCTCAACTACATCCCCCAAAAAGAAAGGAACTACACCAAATTGAGAAATTGCATCATTCCTCACATGCTCCTTAATTTACTTTCCCTCTAAAAAGGTATATCCAAACATGGCACATAGGAAATTTATTTTTATTACTTTCAATCATCAGCAACAGAAGCCAGCTTTCCTGTCTGGAAACGCACACACAAATATCCACATATATGTAAAGTAATAGAAATGCAATACTTCAGTTATCGTACAAAGTCATCAGGATCGCTATCAAGAGTTGTAATCAGAAACGCAGATATATGACCTGGATCTCAAGTGTGCATTTTATATCCAATAAATGTTAACTAAATGGAAAGTGAATTGGAAATGTAGTTCTGGTACTTTTACAAGGATTGTCCATCCTTTTTTTTTTAAAAGGCACGTAAACCTCCTATCAGTTAAGTAGAGAAACTAGTCCATAAAACTAGTAAGAAAAAGCAACTTTGCATTCTGTGTTCACAGAAGTTATACATCAATCAAACATTGAAACAAATAAATAAAAAGAGAAATAAAATTATTAAGGCGAAAAAAGTGGACATACATTATAAATGTTTACAATGTCACGAGAGCTAATTCCGGCCTTAAGTCCATCAAGGAGACCTTGAGCAAAGTTATAGAAGTAATCTGGATCGTCACAAACTGAAAATGCATGAACCTGCAGAGCCAAGCTATCTAAGATTATCAAGTCCAAATTTGGTTAACCTCAAAATCATGAATGACAGACAGCTTGACAAGAGAGACCTACTTTTGCCTTCAAATTACTGAGCCATGCTCCCAATGACAGACCAGCAATTGTACCCCCACTGACCATAATGTAAATTTGAACAATATTAATAAATTATTATCAATCAAATTAACAATGGCATATTATTTAAGCTTTGTCCAGATTTTGGAATATGCCTCACATTTTTTTGATAATAAAACAAATTTCAATGGACAGTAAAAAAAAGAAGAGGGGCAGAAGTTAACAAAAAATCAAAGCAAAAGAAAAGGAAAAAAAATAAAAGCACTCCCTCTTGCAATATACTTTGTATTCTATACTTGCAACACACCTTATTGTCACATTATTTGAGGAAGTGATTAGAAAAAGTAAAAGGACGGATTAACATATAAAATTTAAACCCTAACAACTCAACACTTTCTTCTTATCAAAGGTAAAATCATTCCGTTTAATTTGTCTAGTATAATGTCTTCCTTAAAGTGCATGCCAAAGTGGTGTGTTGCTACTAAATAAAAATGGAGAAAGTATAAGAATGGGACGTGTTAGAGAATGCTACAGGCCCCAAAGTACATGAGCCAAATTGAGGCTAAATACATCGCGGTTTTGGTAAAGAACCACAATAGACTACAACTAGCCACAAAAAATATTGTTCCTTTCTAACCAAATCAGCCACATATAAGGAAACAGTATCCTGCCACAAAAACTACTCCTTTTGCCTTCTGAACTCCAAATATTGTATCTGGAGATGACCCCAATGAAAAAAAAAAAGCACTCCAATGAAATCCAACAATACCAATGGCTATTTTCAAAGATAGATGACATAAACATATGATTCTTTGTCTCCTCAGTCCTCACTGAAGGACATAAAGGTGGTGTTTATATAGGGGGATAAAAGGAAAGGGATAGGAATAAGGGGATGGGATATCATAGTTATGATGTTTGTTTAGAGGGATGGGGATAGGGATAAAATCCCTTATCCCACAAATCCTATGCCTAGGGAGGGGTGGTATAAGGAAGAGGGATAAGTATTGGGAATAACAAGACCTATATGCCCTTAATTAAAAGTAATCAAGGAGAAGGAAAGAATTCGTAAGGGTATATTGATAACTTTTCTACTTATCTCATTCCTATTCCCTATACATACCAAAGATGGTATAATAAATATTTTATCCTTATTTCAATCACCAATTCCCTATCTTGATCCCACACTCTTATCCTTCTTATCTCTATCCCTTATGACAAACGCCCCGAAAGTACACACATGCGGAGAAAAATTTGTCAGGCTTTACACAATACATGAGTTTGATTAAAATTCACAAAGATATGCCTCACGTATGCAACCAATATGATCAGCAGTTATGATGGATAGCTTAAGGACTCAATAGGCATTACCCATACTAGCAATTTTCACCCAGGTTTTGCTTTTAAAAATCCATACCATATTTGGCTGCAAGCACAATGCTTGTCAAGAAAGCAATTTGAATGTGTAAAAAACAAAGTACTCCCTTTGCTCACTACAACTTCTTGTTAGATTTTGGCAAGTACATTAAGGGGTTTAGTAGGGTGGCACTCTTTTTGTAGAGAGAGGGGGAAATAAGAGTAAAAATATATTAATTGGTAGAGAAAAGTTGGTGGTTGCCTGGTGGAACCACAACATGAAATAGAGAGTATTAGTTTTTTTAGTGAGTATCAGTTTTGTTCTTTTTGGACTGTTGTGATAAGCATTGTCAAATGACTATCTTTAGGAACGAAGGATGCCAACTTGCCAAGGCACAAACGATATCAACAAGAAAAGATATATAGCCTCTAAGACAGGTCACTCATGGAAACTAAGTCATGGTGGCTTAGTTTCTGGTCCAGATGTTTTGCTTTGATCGTGCAGAGCTATCTTAGCAATGGTGCAAGCCTTGTACAAAAATGGACAAGGTGATCAAGAAGAAACACAAGTGAGCATCAAATAATTCGAAATGCATTCTAGCCGATTGGCGTAAGAGTGGGTGAGGTGGACAGAACTGGGACCGAGTCACTGAGTTTCTACAGCTTTAGGTGAGTTTGTAGTTGAATAATCAATGCATTGACACAACATCTATAAAGGTCTAACATCAGCACAAGCATTATAGCAAAAACAACACTGGGAGGAAGCTTGGATTTTCACTGATCATTGCTACCTAAAGAGCTTTTTGGATTTATATGATTTTCCCAGTGTAGCTCACCAGATTGAAAAATTCATAATGATATATTCTAAGGCCTAGAAAACTTGAGCAAAAGACCTTCAAAGCATTTAATATAGACAGAGGAGGTTGGATTCTAACACTTAAGGGACCTATGCAGCAGCATGGTAAACCAACGCCTCCCCAAAACCCATAGTGCTCAATGCACATTGAGGATCTTTTGCTTGGAAACAAGGATATCACTATCACATTCCTTAAGCAGTGCAAGTTGTGCCACACTCATATTAAAGGAGAAAGGTCACACACCAATTACAAAAGTAAAAACTAATACTTCCTCGGTTTAATATTAGTTGTAACATGACAGTGGGCACGGAGATTAAGAAAAAGGGAGTTAATAGGTTTTGGTCCCCACATGGGTTATGAGATTAGACAAAGAAGCCTTGCATAATGAAAGGGGATTTAGCAGGTTTTGATCCACACATGGGTTACCTTTGGTATTTTGCTAGGGAAAATTATTAAAATTAGTAACGTTGCAACTAAAAAGCATCCATTTTAGGGAAGTGTTGCAGCTAAAGAGACCGGAGGAAGTAGATTGCAATAACATTTTTGACTAGTGGTTCACAGTAGCAGTTTTGCAAATGGTGTTTGGTCAAAAAAAAAAAAAAAAAAAAAAAAAAAAAAAAAAAAAAATTTGACTTGCTTCTATGCTGACTCCTAACTCCTAAAGCAAAGCTAAAGGTTATTCCCTGCAAAACATCTAAAATAATCTGTCACAGATTAGTGAATGGTAAGTGAAGAAAGAAACTAAGGATACGACTAAGAAGAAACAATGAGAAATAGAAAGGTCAACAAAGATGGACGTACAGAAACATGGAGAGAACAGTAAATATGCCGTGAAAGACAGAAAATATGATTATGGCCTGAATTTTAGTTGTATTTTTGTGAACTTGAAAGTCTTCTCCACATACTTTTGCAAATGCGTTACTAGGAAAATAAGAAATTCTATTAGTTTCTTTGTGGATATGGGTGGACTAGATAATGGCGAATTTAAAAATATCAAATTGTCAATCTCAAACTTATACAAATCTGCATAACTAATTATTGTAATTTCAGATATGTATACTATCTGTAGTATCCTATTATTTTGGAATTTGGAAGTGACTTGATTCATCAAGCATCGAGTGGCTTTCTAAGCTTCCTAGTGAACTTATGTGCAAGCATTTATTTCCTTTTGTAGAAATATGCAAGATTATTTTTTCTGTAAGAAAATAAGCTTCAAGAAAATTGTGTTTTAACAAGGGCATCATAAAAGGTCATTCACAACAAAATAAGTCCACATAAGTTCAAATAAGTTCCCATATATGTTACAAAATTTTAAATAAGTCCAGTGAATGGGTTTTCAGGCGAAAAGAATAAAGCCAAAGGAAGCTCCTAAACTCTTGAGTTAAATTATGGCTTCTACCAATCTTTAAATAACTATCATTTGTATTTAATCAACACTCTGTTATGAACTAGTATATAACTATATATTAGCTACCAAAACAGAGAGATTAAGGACACAAAACAGACACTAAGAGAGGAAGAAGGATTAGGGAAGAACAAGCAAGATAAGTTTTTATAGGTAACTCATCACCAATTAAAGCTTAGCCAATATTTTGAGAGGAGTGATACTCTCCCCACGAAAAATCTAAAAGCTAACAAAACACTCAATAATAATCAACTTGCCTTCTCTCTCACTGCTTTCTTCTTTATATAGCATTTCTATCATTCTATGTTTATGAACTGACTTTCTTCTTCAAGTTTATTCTACTAATAATCACATTGCCTACACTACCCCTCCCCCTTAGGCTAGTTCATTTTATAACCCTATCTGTCTGGATCTAATCTATAAGACATAAATCACTAAACATGAATCAGAAATCTGGACTGAATCTAGTCTCAAGATTTGTAGAAGATTGTAGTATTGTACAGACCTGCCACATGCTACAACAATGTCATCAAAACTTCTCGATTCTGCAACATTATGAAGCTGCTGCTCTATTTCCCTGATCGCCTCGATATAACCCCTGAAAGTCAACAGAAGCACACGAGCTGATTCCAATGTCACAACGTTAAAGGACAAACAAAACATGCATCCTTTTTATACGAACAGAAATACAGAACAAGGATGGCAGAAACAATGACCATTTGAACAGTAACTGTTTAAGAAAGCAAATTCAGGATACATTCTTCTGGATATACTCGAAATGAGAGACAAGAATTAATAATGGACAGTAACTAAATAGATCAGATACAATCTAGTCGTGTTCAAGTGCTATGTTCTGCGACAGAAAGCAATAGCAGAAGATAGGATCACCCATTGAACTCAACCATTTGAACAAATATAGTTCCATTGTAAGTAAAACCCCACATTTTTATTTAAATAATCATCTGAGACAGGATTGATATTTATATGTATTCTTAAAGTAAAATCATATTTGCAATAGAGCTTTATTTCTTGGAAAGATTAAGTTGATTTCTAAAAGAGCTTACATATGATAAAAAATATTTCCAAAGAAAATTATGACAGATTGAATATAATAATGAATTTATGAGCAATAGCTACGTAATCCAAATATATATATTTTTTTAAGTGCCCCATTTTGACTGGCACATTTGCCAACGCGAGACTTTGACCAATAATATCTTTGATACTTTATAACTAATTAACTATACATTGAGATGATTGTAACAAGGACCAACATGACTATGTTTGATCTTATGCATAAAGCAGACAAGGTAAATTAAGCTATGCTATGTTTGACCTTATGCATAGTCATAGCATATGCGAACCCCACTTCTCTTAAATAGCATGAAAAAGTGTGTGTTGGAAGTATTGAAAAATGGAGGAAGTATAGTATTCGTATTACAAAGTAACCTAGTACTTCTATTTCTGATATTTGTGCAATGAATACTTGAAAGTTATTTTGAGATAAAATTACATATTTGTCCACCCACTTCACCCCAATAAAAGTAATAAATAAATGTTGCCTTAGCCAAGGATATCAGGTTATATTTTCTCCTTTTCTTGAAGGACGATGTCGAGTGAAAATTCATGAACAGAATGTTACCAATGTAGACAAGTGACCTTCCACAGGAACCTACAATAGAGAAGAGGACTGTTGTATTTTTATAGGGCTTATAGTTGATCACTTATACTTAGGCAGAACATCTAACTCAAAGGAACCGATAGTATCTCACCAAGTTCCCAGAGAGTTTGAACCTCCAACAGGAATAACATATGGTTTTCTTCCTTCACTTATCAGCCTTTCTTTCAGCACATTCGTCAAAGCCTGCATGAATGACAAAGATGGCCCCCATATCATGTTTATTTAGGCTATTGATCCATGCTTTTCAATTTTCACATAACCTTGTATGCAGGAGAAAGGATACTGAATAAAATTACAAGCATGAGCTGTACACAGAAAATTCAGTAGTTGCACGTCAAATCATACTTGATAAGTTCTACAGAGAGAACATAAACTGTACACTCCAGCCTCACAGGCTTGCAATTAATTGGACAATGTAAACCTATAGCACTTACAGAGTGTGAAAAATTATAGCAGTACATACTGTTAATTTTCAAATATGAGAGAACTTTGTCATCTCACATCCTTAATCTACCTTGTCTGCTTCTCATATGAAGCAAGAAGGGTATTGGAGAGAAGAGACAATGAAAAGAATCATCATAATTGTACTTTTATTTTTCTAAATCTGCAACAATAGCCATAACACTGATAAACCATACCGCCCAGTCCTTATCACTAAGTATTTACTTTAGGAAGCAACCTAACCACAAATTTTCAACTTTCAATTTTTTGTTTATAATCTTTCCTTTCTTTCCCTGAATTCATCAACAAATATTGTTGATGAATAAATAATAAAGGAAAAATTGAAAAGAATAATTACACCTTTGCTCGAACTACTCACGACAATCCAACTTTTACAAAATCTAGAAATAATCCCACCTTTAAATCCTATATTCTCAAAATATTCCCTTGTCCGGTTTTTTTAAGTTGGTAACCGGTTAAAGAAAGTGACTTGCCACATGTTGCCTTCTAATTTGTCCTATATTTTAAAATAAATGATAAAACAAAAAAAAAAAATGATATTCAGCATCCCCTTTCCCACTTTCCCAGCCCCCAGCCAACCAGCACCACCCCATGGCTACCCACCTTCCTTGTCAGAGCTTGTTTTGTCAGGGTAGGGTTTTCACGGGGTGGGGCTTATGGGATGGGGGTGGGTTTCTGGGTGGGGAATTTCAGGATGAGGGTGGGTTTCTGGGGGGGGAATTTCAGGATGGGGGTGGGTTTCTGGGTGGAAAATTTCAGGGTGGGGGTGGGGTTTAAGGGAAGGGGAGGCAGGTGGTGCTGGGGCTACCGAGGAAGGGGGTGGGGCTGCCGGGGAAGGGGATGGAGTTTCGGGAAAGGGCAAGGCCAGACAACTTTAAGGTTATGTTCATTTTAAATGCTTGAGATAACCCATGTGAAACCCGAGGACTTTATCCCATGCAATGGCTAATAAGGTGATTGATTCCGATAGCATCTTTGATTAGCTAATTTGGCCCCTTGACTTGTGACCATATCTAGAATGTTCGTAGTTGCCTTGGAAGTTACTTGTATGACTTACGGCTTCGTAAACCATATATGAGGGAAGACCCTCGGAATTGAGCATTAAATAAGTGCTTCACAATTGAAAATTCCAAAACTAGTTGTGCAAAATGTCACGTCTTTAGCATTTTGAGAAGAGCTGTGGGTTAGACACTTTAGAAACCCTCACGAAAGCACACTCGTCCTTTAGAGTGATCCAAGGGTTTATGCTAGAAACAATCATGATTCCTACAAAAGTGAACATAAATATTGCTAGGTTTCACCTACTTTCTCTCTAAGTTTTAGTTTACTTGCTTGAGGACAAGCAAGAGTGTAGGGGAAGTTGATGAGCGGCATTTATGGCAAGCAACTATTTCATTTGGTTGTTCAAAGTTTAGGTGATAAATAAGATTGCGTGGCCTGTCCATATAGTTCTAGGTTAAAAATATAAAGTTCACGCATCAAAGACACTAAATTTTAGTCTCCAAAGAGCCTAACATGCATGATCCATATTTCTAAGCCAAAAGGCTGATAACACTTTTCCAAGAAAAAAGAGAAAAGGGCAGTAGATGAGTGCATCACTATTGTGAAACATATAAGGCCGTTACTGAATGATGTTGCACAAAGATAATAAACCTACTTTCAATCATCAACAAGTCAAATTGTCAATCAGCAAAGATGTAAATCTTTGATTGAATAAACTTAAAAGTTTGGCAAACGTTCAAATTACTCATAAAAACAAATAGAATAAGAAGCCAGAACAAATAAAAGAGATAACAAAGCCTAGAACTGTGAAGACTTCAACATACCACACTTCCAATTTTTGCGTATTCTTCTTTTGAAACAAGTTCAACATGAGCTCCAACTAAGCGTTCAATCAACAGATTGCCAGTTAAACCTGGATCCTTATCCAAAAGAGCCTGGCGCCATAAGCTTTGAGTTAAAGTCACAATAATTTCAAAAAATAACCAAGATTAAAGCATAGATTTCAATTAAATTGGCAAACCTTGGAGGTACGTAGTATAAGAAAACAGTCAAGATTCAGATACTTAGCAGCCACTGCAGTTGCACGACAGTGGTTACTCTGGATGCCGCCAATTGTTATAATACAATCAGCACCCTGTGCCACTGCATCTGCCATCAAAAACTCCAGCTTTCTTACCTTGTTACCACTCAACTGCATACCTGAGAGATCATCACGCTGTAAAAAATAATAGATGTTCTTGTCAGATCAAATGGTATATGTGTGATTTCAAAACAGAACAGAATTTTACAGACGAAGAAACCGGGAATAGGAGAATATCAACTAAGCTTTGGTGGTTGAAGTTTGGGAATTACAAAAGAGTAAACTGCCATCCACTATATATTGATGCTAGGGTTGACAAAGAAAACAGACTAAGCCTGCCCTGAAGAAAGAGTTGAATCAGTAACTGCCTTATGTAGCAGGAACACAACCAAATTTGCAAGACATACGTTATAATATCATTACTTTGGCATTGGTAGTCCTAATCAATCACTATAAATAAAGTTTAAAAGCTGCAAGGGGATAACGTCTTCTTAGTAAAGGCATATAAGCTCAATAACTGTATTCACCACACATGTACATACCCATCTTAGAAGAATTACAGGACTTCATAAGAGAAAGAAAAACCAAACATTATAGGTTGGATGTTTTAAAGTTAAATGATTATTTCTTACAAGCTTATTATCCCATACATGCTATGTTTCACATGCTGCAGTACAATTAACTAAGAAAAAAAATCCCTGTATTTAGCTTCCAGAATGACTATGATACAGGACTAGTGAGTGTATAAAGTGAAAGGTTAATGACTATTTGTACAGTCAAATTGACTAATCAAGTCATTGCCTATAAGGTAGAGGCTATATAAAACCATAGGTGACATTCATATTCATGCAAAGGATTTGTTTAATGTTTTAAGGGAGAGGTGACCATATGTAAAACCATCGGTGAAATTCATATTTTCCTAAAATAGTCAATGAGATAGAAGGAAAAATAGAGAGTTCCTTTATCTATATTACAATATACCATTGGAAGAACAATTAATCAATCAATCAATCAAAGCTTAATCCCATAAGTGGGGTCGGCTACATGAACCAAAATTGATTATTCCGTGTGGTCATCCACAAAAATCTTTCATGGATAAGGACCATAATATCAAAACCACCGATAGCAATAGCTGCTGTTAGCTAACCACGAAGGAATTCATACTATGTGAAATTTGATCTGGAAGACTTAAATATATAACGATAGATTGGATTAAGTTCACATCAATCCAAGCCTCATCACTTTTACCCCTGCCATGGTGAGGAGATCACTCACCAAAATCAATAATATGTACATATGTGTGTGTCGTACCAAAAGAGATTGATGACACCAATATAGCCACTATAAATGATGGTCTCACATTAGAATTACTTTTATAAATGGTCAAAAGAGCACATGACGCAAATTAGATCATAACAAGATGGTAATTCTTAGATTGGTCCGCCTTATTAGAAGCTATAATTTCAACTTAACACACTTATCACTATATAGTTTTATTTTATTTATAGAGAAAAAGGGTAGAAAATGATTAGGAAAATTTGTCAATGTTCCACTCTTAACAAAAAATCGAGCACTATGATAATTTATCTAAAAATAGACACCTTTTAGCCAGCTAGCTGAGTTACTATGGATAAATGGTAACAGTTTATCTGAAGGCCACTTTTCCTCGTGATCTTTTAGCAAAGAAGCATGACAACTAAGCAATAAAGGAAAATCAACAATCATGGTGGCAAAGGCGGCATATAAATGATTATAAGACTCCTATAAAAAAAATGGGCACTGAAGAACCAAAGCCATCGTTCCAACAAATATAAAATAGTATGCCATTACTTTGGCTTCATAATTACAAAGGACTAAATAAAAATGGCTATATAAATTATGTGCATTCCCTATTCATCATGCAGTACCAGGCAGTGATTACATCTCATATTCAATGCGAAACACACGGTAATTAAATGAGTAAGGTTACATACATCTAACCCCCTTCAATGGCATGGACAATCACCTCTTTACAGACACTGGGATAATATTAGGTTGTAGTTCCGGTTTTTTATCCGACGAAAAAAATTTAATTCTCTTTTGCTTCACCAACCAATCCAAGTAAATTTCATCAAACAATTTACAAATTCTAATAACCATGAATCCAAACAAAACAACCCCAGATGCCAATCAACCAAATAAATCACAAATTTCACCAAAACAATCCCAAAAACTACAAAAAAAGCAAAGAAACAACAATTAGGAAAAAGAAAATACCTTCAACCAAACTTCAGTATTGGGGGGTAGATTAGGGAGATTCCATTTGTGAATTGGGGTAGGAAGCTGCAAAATATGTGATCAAAGTAAACCCAATTACACAATACAATCATGTGATCAAAGTAAAGCCAATTACACAATACAATCAATAAAAGGGAGAAAGAAAAGAGAAGAAAGTGAGTACATGGGCAAGAGAGAAAGTATGAGAAGGAAGGGGGGAAAGATGAGTGGCCCAAGCAGGAGGATCGTAAGGTTGTTTAGCGAGGAAGCCGAAGCCGAAGCTGGTGTCGGAAGCCATGGGAGTAGAGCAGAAGATGCGGTGCTGCTGAGTATGAAGGTGGTTGCGAGTGGCTTTGATGACTCCGAGCTGAATTGGAGTTGATGGTGCAGGCACTACTAACATTTGTGAATTGTGATGTGCATCTGACTAAGGAGAAGTTGATGACTTGATGTGCATTTACAATTTTAAGGCTGTTTTTATTTTATTTTTTTTAGGGAGTTAACCTCCGTTCTTTGACACACTCAACAATCTTACTTTGTTAGTTGCTAACTTGCTATTGCTAATATTTTGTTATTTGAATTTTGGTCTTTAAGACGTATCTTAAACAGTGTTATCTCCGTTGTCATACTTATAAAACGGAAATTTTAAAATCACGAAATTGTTTTTTTAACACCAAAACTTCTCATGGCTTGCCTAAATCGTCTTAAATAAGTAAGGGAGTGCGTAATTTTTAAGGGTTAGATTTTACTAATTGATCAAAGAAGGGGATAATTATTTATGTCAGGGATAGTGGTGGAGGAAGAGCGAGGCCAGAAGGAATGAGATGGAATCATCGAGTGACGTGAGGTAGGAGAAGGAAGCTGGATAATAACTTCGTATTTTAGAAAGGAAAAGTTACACTTGGGGGTTAGGATAACTATTACTCCTATTTTGAGGGGAATATACTATCCCTTGACAATTCTATCTCCAATCCAGGCATTTCTAAAGAGCTAGTCGCTATTAATATCCTATATTAACAATATAATGGCATTTTGGAAAATAAAAGCACTTCTCTCTCTCCCCCATCCCTCCTCTCCCATGGCTTTGCCGACCATCCCCTCCCATGCCCACTATTTCTTCTCTCTCCTCCCCTCCCATGGCCTTGCCGACCATCCTACCACCATCGCGAGTCTAAACCAGCCAGCCAAACATAAGACACCCTAGTAGGACATATGTAAAGTGAGCCCATCCTAACCCCTTAGGGAAAGGGTGTGGTGCTCGCAGAGGTGCGATGGTCTCTAGTGCTACTAATGGTTGTGCGGTGATCGATTGGTAGTGGTGGTGTTAGTGGTCGGATGGTCGTGCTAGTGGTCATGCGATGGTCGGATGATGGTATTGGTGGTGGTAGTGGTCATACGGTGGTCGGATGGTCGTGCGATAGTCGGATCATGGTATTAGTGGTGGTGCGTTAGTCAGAAAGTGGTCATAGAGGAGCGAGAAAGGAGGTTTTTGCTTAAGAATTTACCAAAAAAAAAAAACCTTTGATATTAATAACTTATGTTGATATTGGATATCAACTTGTATTTTCTTTCTTTTTAAAAAATGTCTGATTTTTTTTACTACAGTAACTTTTATTCCCCTTTTACTAGGAATTCAGACATGCCCTTAAAGTTTTATTTTACCACCAAATAAAAATATAAAAAATGTTTCTCAGTACACGCCGTCAAAATAACCATTAAATTAAATGCAATTTTAAAAAATTCATTGATTTTCGTGCCAAACCATGTTCGTTAATGGTTTTTACACTCAATAAAATTAAATTAGGAAAGCTTTTACTCTCCCATTCAAACTAGGAATTGTTGACTTTGAAATTCAAATAAGAAAGTTAACTTGACTTAAAAATCTTTATCTAAACTATATTTGCCCAAATAATTATTTATTTAATTAAAAATACTCTAAAAATACCCTTAAAAATTATTCAATTTAAAGTGTATAAAAATACGGGGTATTACACCTATCCTAGAGATGTTCACACTAATCAATTCCTGAAACTTTCTTTGATCAAAACACTTCGACACACTTCCTTCTTGAACATTGTCTAGAGGGTTGAATTGAAACATTTTAAAGATCTAGATAACTATCATTGAACATAGGAAATATAATTGATAATACAAAGCAAGCAGCAACCAAATGGGTTGTTAGTCATCATTTCAAAACCTAATGAACCCAACATAAAAGTCTTTAGCTTACAACCATTCTTGGAGATGCTATAAGGCGAGAGATACAAAGAGCAAGTTGGACCACGTTTAATATGCAAAGAATATTTTATTGGAGGTATCCATTTTTAAAGTATGGGGCAATCTTAGCTTCTAAGGATAGAGAAATTACTAGTTTAATTTCAAGTAAGGCTTTAATAAGGTTAACTTAAAAACCTTTAGTATAAAGGAAGAAAGAATAAAAGTTGTATTAAAAAATATACTAAATAAATTAAGGTTTTATAATTTTTTTTTTTTTTTGACACAAGGTTAATAAATATAACTAGCCTTTTGACCCGTTCGATGCACGGGTTGTTACTTGGTTATTTCATATATAGATATGCTTTTCAATAGTTGAAATTTTTGATATGAAATATTAAGTAATTGTTTCATTGCTAAAACTTAAAAGAAAGGAAAAAAAAAAAAAAGAGAGAGAGAAGGTAGAACTGTAGAAGAAGATGAAGGAATTTAGGCCCTGTTCTTTTGAGCTTCTGGGCAGAGCAAAGCAGAGCAGAGCAGAGCAGAGCAGATTTCAGCAAAGTAGAGCAGATTGAAGCAGAGCAGAGCAAAGCAGAGCCGAGCAGAGCAGAGCAGATTTCATTATTATTATTATTACTAATATTATTATTATTACTATTATTATTATTATTACTATTATTATTATTATTATTATTATTATTATTATTATTATTATTATTATTACTACTACTACTACAACTACTACTACTACTACTACTATTATTACTATTATTATAATCATTAAATTTTATTATTAAATATTAATTATTATTAATATTATTAAATATTAATTATTATTAATATTATTAAATATTAATTATATTATTATTATTAATATTATTATTATTAAATATTAATTATATTATTATTAATATTATTATTACTAAATATTAAATATTAATTATTATTATTATTAAATATTAGATAATATTATTATTAATAAATATTAATTATATATTATTATTATTAAATGTTAATTATATATTATTGTTATTATTAAATATTAATTATTATTATTAAATATTATTTATTTATTATTATTATTAAATATTAATTATTATTATCATTAAGTATTAATTATTTATTATTATTAAATATACGTTATTATTATAATAATTCAATATTAAGTATTAATTTTAAGCAGAGCAGAGCAGAGCAGGGTAGGGCAGAGCAGAGCAGATTGAAGCAGAGCAGAGCAGAGCAGATTTCAGCAGAGCAGAGCAAAGCAGAGCAGATTTCAGCAGAGCAAAGCAGAGCAGAGCAGAGAAGAGCAGCTCTATAGAACGGGGCCTAGTTAGTTATATATACATAAAGATCGTGGAATATGAAATGACATATTAGTTTAAGTTATATTTTAAGTCTAGGAGTTGAAAAGACATTTTTTTTCATTATAATTCATATGTTTATGTGATGTGTATTAATTGGATCAACTTGATTTTATTATGGCGGAAATAAAACACTTTATTTTCTTTATTGAATTTGCAAGTTATAGAATGCATAAATACTTAAACAAAAAGATTTAGAAAGGTGACATGTGTCATATGGGGTAATGGGTGAGTAGTGACTTGTGATGACATGTGTCATATGAAAAATTTGTGGTTTGTGTTTTTAAATACTAAGTATAGATGTTGAACTATATATATTTTGTCGTCTCCCCTCCTTTTTCTCTATTCTTATCTCTCTCTTCTTCCTCAAAAACCTAATAATGATAATAATTTGTTGTTCTAGGGGCTATCAATAACCTTTTGGTTGATGGTATGCTCCTAGATCTCTTGTTTTCCTTCTAGATTTCTTCGGGGCTACCCAATTTGTGGGTTTTTTCTACTTGTATATATATCGGTTTAATTTCTCTCGTTTTGAGAGTTTAGGGCTATATTTTTTTTATTCTGTTGGGAAAATTGATTCTTTGATGAAGATTTGTGCAATGTCACAATGGAGGTGTAGACACCAAATTTTGATCCTATTTTTGTAATTATTACTATTATTATCTTTATTGTTTTTGTAAATAATAATTATTATTTTTCTAAATATTTTTATAAACTTAATGACGTTTTTTTTTATTTAGAACAAAGAAAACGAGCAATAATAATGATTTTTATTCATAATTTCCAAAATACATGTTACAATTTGTACTTCTAAGCTACTAAATTACAAAATATTGAAGTACAGCTAACACCACATGCATTTTTACCCTGCTCCACCGAAGTAATTTTCGGGCTTTACTTGTGAATTAGCAAGTAAATTAATGCAGTCATTAGGAGGACCACTAGCCCCACAATGTACATGAAGTACACCCGTATCATCCTCATGTCTTCCTCAAAAGTAAAGACAGGCTGATCTTTTTGGTTATCTTGAAACACGATGGCCGAAATTAATGGTGGTTTTTGTTTGGTTTTTTCGGGTAAGGAGGGAGATGGAAGAAGATGAGAATTAAGTAGTGAGTGGAGATTTTGGATAAGGGTAATTTTCTTTTTATAGTAAAAAGTAGGCAATTTATACTGTATTTTAATACATGTATGTATAATAATCGTATAGTATAAAGTACAATATTTTTTTGTCTCGCAAGGGGAATATGTCATTGTTTAACCCTTTAGAATATAGTAAGTATATTGGTATGTTCACTTAGACTGTTAGAGTACTTTTTTATTTTATCTAGTGATTTTTATATTACGATTTGTGCAATACTCTATTATTTGGCCAGCTTACTTATAAAGTCCACTACTCTAAAGACTCATGCCCAACCAATGTAAGAGAATGATGAACATTCCCACACCTAAAGAGGTACTACATGTCACAGTACAGTAGGGACCTCCTTTAATTTTTTTTTTTTTTTTTTTTTTTTTTTTTTCTTTTTTTTTTTTTACCGCAGACTGAAATAATGCTCCTTTTTTTTTTTATCCCCACTATTAATATTGGATCCGATAAATATCAATTCGGATCAATTTAATCAATAATCATCTATCGATAGGAAGCATATATGTGGATAGGAATAAAACAAGTTGATAATGGCCAAAATTTAGGATCATGTTTTTGTTGTTTCTTCTTTTTGCACTCCATGGTGGACTGTAGCATTGCTTATCCTTCAGTTTGTTACGGTTGTCAGTAATAACAAACTTTTTATTATTGTTAGAATGAGTTGCGAGGTGGGCAAATTTTATTTGTACTATGCATTTTATTGATACATCCTTGAAAATTCATGGCATTGCATTCTGACACTTTTTTTTTTTTTTAAAAAAAAAAAAGTCATTTTGGTTGAGGGATATATATTACTCTTGACCATGTTAATTTTATGTCGTATGACTTAAAAACTTAATAACTATTACTCTTAACCATGTCAACTTTTTGTTATATAGTTTTACATAGTATGTTTTTTTACTCTGACCACGTCAATTTTTATATGACTTTATATGATCTACATTACCTTTATTTTTTTTAGTAAGGGTCATTGTTTGTAATGCTCGTACGTATAAGATTTTGTCAAAAATTCTTGGGTAAATTTATATGTACTGTCTAATAAGAGCAAAGGTTTTTTTTTTTTTTTAAGCTCTGAAAATATTTTGTCCAACCCTACTAGTATTGCAACCTAATGTCTTTGTGTAACTTTCAGAGCTGACATCTTAGGGAGATATTTATTTTATAAGTATCGTTTTAGTACCTTGGTGAGTATAATAGTCACTAAATAAATTTAAGCACTCTGTCATACGTGAGTATTTTTTGAGTTGTTTTATGACTTGGTTATATATTTTCTTTTTTGTAATACCATGGCTTTTTAGAACCTTTTTATTATATGAATATTAGAGTCTGATGGTTTTCTTTATGTTATCAGTTTAAGTGATGCAAAACAGAATATGTAGTTTGTTACATACAAAACGAAAGAATTTAATATCAAGATTCTCATTATTACCAAAATCTTGATATTTACCCCCCTAATTTTCTCATTTTAAGACACCAAAAATTTCCTACAAATTCTCTCTCTAAAAATTCTCTCTAAAAAATTCTCCGATAATATTTTGCTTTAGTTAAAATCTCTCTAATTTAGCTTTATTTTTAAGTTATTAGCTTATAAAAAGCATCATATAATTAAGGAACGATTTGCCAAATTGGTGTTAAAAAATAAATAAATTATTAAAATAGTGTTCACTTAAAAATATTTCTCAAAGTAGTGTTCATGTAGGTTCGGAAATTACAAAGTTAGGAGTTAATATTGCGTCGTTTTAAAAGTCTAAATTAAAAATTAGAGTCTCAAAACTAGTTCTCTTTTTTTCTTTGACGGGCAAAACTAGTTCTCTTAGGTTTTACTTGCTTTACTATTGTTATAGACGTTGATGGTAGATGCGATCGGGAAGGAAGCATAGTCAATCTCTGGCATCATTATAATCAGGTGTGTTTTCCTTCTTTTCTAATTAAAATTCAACTGAAATTTATAACAAGTAGATTAAAGTTTAACGGAACAATGTAAATTGGTTAAATTTAACCTAATTATGAAAAATTATTTGTGAGTATCGTCTGATTATACTCGTATAAGGTAGGTGAATAATTAGACTTTGCAATTGAATATGTCAGACATGCACCACTAACAAGTGCTCAGAGTCACAATACTCAATATACAATTGTATGTATATCTTTACTACTTAATCCAAGGGTTATTGCTTATTATGATGTGATTGATTTAGCTTTGATTAAATAATGCCTACAATATTAACAACTAATTGTACTGTAAAAAGGAGTAGACGACGTTAGATTTATTGAGTTTTGGGAGTAGCTAGTTTTGATTTTTTATTTTTTTTATATGTATGCATATAGTAATTTTTTTTACTCTAATTTGCAAGAAAATGTCATTTGAAAATCCATCAAATAGTACATATACTAGGTTGTTCACAAATGACCAATATTTTTTTGATAAAGTTACTAATGCTCATACATTAGAGGATGGTCATAATTCTCAATATACATCTCTCCCTTGTAATGATGTTGACGTCGAGGAGGGTGATAGAGAAGGTGATGATGCTAATGAGGAATTGAGGGTGATAAAAAATGGTGCTAAATTGTGTTTTCTATTTAGCTAGTATGACAATTTTGAGTTATTTTGTAATAAAGTAATACCATCTCCAAATTGATATTGCATAGTAGAACTAGCAGTTGGTTTCAAGAATGGTGATTGAGTGCCCTTTGATAACTTAAATCTGACTAAATAGTGCATCATGTATCATGTTATATATACGTTTTTTGACAAGGTTATATCCATAACAAAAATGCTAGAAATTTTTAAACATTTATATTACTTTGTATTCATAATCCATACTCTAATCAAGATACCGTAAGCAATAAAAATAAAGAATTTGATGGTATACATATATATTTGGATTGTATTAGCCATTAATTTTTAATTCCTAGCTTTGTCATTTCCGAACCTACATGGACACTACTTTGAGAAATATTTTTAAGTGAACACTATTTTAGTAATTTATTTATTTTTTACCACCAATTGGACAAATTGTTCATAATTAAGTTGTTATTTTTATTTAAGTATTGTTATTATCTTCAATTCCTATAAAAAAAAAATATTTCAAGTTCAAGTATTGTTGTTATTTTCATCTTTGTTAAAAAATTAGTTAATTATTTAAGTATTCCTATTCTATATTAAAACCAAAAAAAAAAAGTTTTATTTCTTAAGATTTAGTTTTATTTTTCAAGTTTATTTTCTATAATCAAAAATAAAAAAATAAAAAGTTCATTAGCTTTATTTTGTACTAATTTCTTTTAATATCTCAAAATTCCAAAAAAATATCACTTAGTCTCTTTTATTGCATTTTAATTAAGGAGTTATCATCTTTTCATCCTTGATAAACAAAAGATCGATGTTATCCAAAAAATTGCTACATCTAGCTCAAGGTATTATCTTTATTCCTTTCTTAATTTCCTTAATTATTATTATTATGCTAACTAATGTGTTTGTTTCCATGTGATGATACCAATAGGGGTAATGACGATATTAGGTGCTAAATTAGCCCTAAATCTTTCATTTCTCCAAATTAGAAAGTCAAGCCTATTGGTGAGGTAATAGGTTACAAAGAGGGGAGGTTAATTCCATTTTGCATTGCATCTCTTTATAATGCATTTTAAAGGTTAATACATTCATGTGTTTGTCTAAGATATATTTTTTAAAAATAATTTCCTTCTTAAAGTGAGCTTAAAGACCTAAGGAATTAAGAGTTCATGTAAAGGATGTTCAAGAGTGAAGAGTTACTTACCACGTCCCAAAGATGGCATATGAAACAACCCTTACGTCTAGAAGCAGTTCTATTTCTTTAGGTCAAGTAATAGAACTTTTCAAGAGCTTTCCAATCGTATCTCACAATAATTTTTTCAATTTTTCTATGATTTTTAATGATTTTTTTAGTTTAAGCTATCAAAGAGATGAAATATATAGGCACGTTTTTCTCTTAATTTTTTTAAAAAAATTGTATTAATTTATTTTCAAGAAACTAATGGTGTCATGGAACCTATATTACACTATATCATGTATTTATATTTAGGGAAATTCTCACTGGTAACACTCAACTTTTTATTTTTCTCCTTGGTAAAGGGGTTAAGTTTTCATTCTCTGTAATAACATCTAACAATTGATTATCATATTTAACAACCATTTTAATAAAAAAAGCTTAACCATAGTTAAATTTATATTTTTTAATAATTAAAACAATAAATAAAAACAAACAATCACCCCCTCCCCTTCAGTGGTCGGCGAGCCCGCCACCGGTGCCGGAAAGGTTCCCCATCCCTCCTCCCAAACCCACGGACACCCCCACTCCTCCCATTTCTCATTCCCAATTTCTTTACCCACCACCACTCGCGTAGAACCCCGACACTGCCCCCTCTCTCTTTACCCTTTGTCGGTTTCAGCCCCTTTCCGACCCCTATCCTCACCTCCAAAACCCGACTACCCTTCGGAATCAGCCCCTCCCCCCTTTTCCGCCCCCAATTTTAGTTCCCCACCCAAAAAGTCGTTAAAAACACATAAATCTGGTTTTTTGGGTTTCGAATATTTTGGGTTCAACGGGTTTTTGGTTGGGGAATTAGGGTTAGGGGACGAAAAACGAGGGAGGGGGCAATTCCGATGAGGGGGATATGGTTTTCTAGGGTGGAAGTCAAGGTAGGTGGGGGCAATGGGGAGAGGTGGAGGTCGGGTTGGTTATGTGGGGGTGGGGAAGGCTGAGTGGAATGGCCGGCGCCGACAAGGGAGGGTGTGGGGTTGGCCGACGCCGACAAGGAAAGGTGTGGGGCTAGCCAGCGACGACAGGGGAGGGGGTGAGGGAGGTTGGTGCCAACAATGGAGGGGGTGGGCTGGTGGCTGAGGGAAGGGTTGGTTTTTTAATTTTATTAAATTATTTAATTAATATTTTAATTATTAAAAAATAAAAAACTAACCTAAAACCTTAACTATAGTTAAAAAATGAATCATTAATGTTATATTTAACATAATGCAAAAATATAATGTTATTAGAGAGAATGAAAACTTAACCCCTTTACCAAAGAGAAAAATAAAAAGTTGAGTGTTACCATTGAGAATATCCCTTATATTTATAGAACTTTACTTATTAAGAGTTTTAAGTAACTTTAATTTTATCTAGAGATGACTTTAGAAATAAGAGTTCTTCACAATCTTTAATTCTAAAAAAACATTTTAAAATCTTTAATCTTATTTTAAAGATGACTTTAGAAATAAGAGTTATTAATGAACTTTAATTCAAAACGTTGTTATTTTCTAAAAAAAAATCTTTAATATTATTTAAAAAATGACTTTTGAAATAAGTGATGTCTTAAGGACTTTAATTTTATTTTAAGACGACTTCAGAAATAAGAGTTTTAACAAACTTTAAAAATTTTTATAATTTTGTGAACCTTCTTATTTCAAACCCTTTCGCGACACAAGAATGAATCGTAACTTTGCTTGTTTGTTTTAATAATTAATGATAGTTAATATAAGGTTATGGCCTCATTTCCAAATATGAGGTTAAGATTAATTATTTAGTTGTATAAGGTTGTAACAATTATCCATCTCCATAAAAATAAGCTTATATCCTATTATAATTACCCGATGGATTAATTGACAATTGAATATGATTAAATAGTTTATTGTTCCCTTTTATTTGGAAGTAAGGCCTTGACAGGTGTCGTGTTTTACTTGGTCAATTTCATTAAGCCTAAACACATAACCCTTAAAACCTTACAAAAATTACCCTTGAGTGTTTTTAAACCCAAAGTGAGATTATACACAGAAACCTTACAGTTTCACTCCAAAAAATACCTTGACCCACTAAAAAAGTCGTCAATTGGGACGTATTTGTTGAATTGTCTTCTTCAAAAGACATTTTTGGTGATCATTAATCGGGGTGATTTTCCTCAACCAAGGTGGTTCATTTTACTTTTATGAGTGAATCCGTCAAAGATCACTAAGATCCCACTTACAAAAAATGACGTTTATGTCAACTACCCAAATTAAAAACCCAATGGAATTGGTTATTTAAAACATGGCATCTGTCCGAACTACGAAGGTTTTGATCCGTGAGTGAATTCAAAATCTCACTATGATCGGTACGTAGTGCAACTTTGGTGCTCAAACCTACCTTATATTAATTATTATATCATTTTTTTTTTTGTGATTAACATGTCTTAAAACTTGATTTTTAACAACGCAATAGTAAGAGCCCGTTCCTCAGAATGGAAGGGAAGACGAGTTCCAGACATTCGATTCTCTTAACCTAAACCCCGAACCCTGTGCCTTATTTATCTTTATGCAGTTAACAGTTGATTTTTTTTTTTTTTAGTTTTATTTCTTAAAATTGACTATTTTAAAATCCGTCCTTATTCGGATAAAAATAAGGTGGCGACTCTAAGTTTTGTTTATAAGTCTTATCAGACACTTAAGTGGAACCTTTATAGACTAATCTTTGTCCACTAAAAATCAGGTACCACAGGAGGTTAATTCTACATCTACAATCAATTGTGTCAAAAATTATCGATTTCAAATCTATAATAAATCGAAAGACCCCCTCATAGAAGGCTGTATCAAACAATGATGTGACAGAGGATATTCATCAATGTCAGAAGCGATTAGAATATTATTTGATCCAATTTCTATTGTATTTGCTAGTTTTGTTTTATATATAGTAGATGTCGTATGACTTATCTATCAATAAATAAATTTTTCTTTAACAAAAAAAGGTTTTATAAATATTTGTTGCCTAGTAATTCTCGAGAATTGATAAAGTTTGAGTTAGGCAAGTGTATTTTGAATTTGTCAAATGTTCATTGAATTTGAACTTGGATTGTGCCAAATTTAGGTGTAAGACTTAAGATTGTATTTCCTTTGTTTCACGTAATCGAGCTATAGTATAGCATTTGATCCAATATTTAAGGAGTTGAATGAAAAAAAATGTAATTGGTGATATGGTGCATATATATAGTTTACGTTTTTTTTTTTTTTTTTTTTTTTTTTTTTTTTTTTTTTTTATTTTTTTTATGAATATGTTACTTCCTCGGTGTTTTGTTTAACAAAGGAATAAATTAACAAAATAATCATGTGACTACAAACAAAGGAAAGAGAGTAAATGTGAAGTAAAAAGGGTAAATATGATATCGATCAAATATGAGTAATTAAGGGTAAAATAAATATTTGGTGTGTAAAACACAAACAAATATAGAGGAAGTAGTAATGCAGTGTTAAAAAAAAAAAGTTACACGTTGTTACATAACATGACAAATTCATGAATATTTCATAAATCAATATTGGTTGAGATGTGAAATAATATATGTACCTCTTGGTTGTGGCATTGTGCCATTAGTAGTGTAATAGTATAATAATTGGTTGTAATATATTGGTACTAAAAAGACTATAGTGATACACTGATACATTTAAAACCTAAAAATCAAACTGAAATTATGTGATCCCGTCACATTTAATTGTAATATTAAAATACCATTTTGTCCTTGTCATATACCACTATCGTCTAAAATGACCTGACTCGATTTTGACCTAATATATGGACACGAAAACTGACCCGACCCGAATTGAACTGACCCAAATGATCCGACCCGAACTTGCCCCGACCCAAAGGCAACTCGAAGTGTTGACCCGAACATGACCCGAAACCCAAAATGACCCGACCCGACCCAAATATATGTTGACTCGAATTTAACCTGACCCGACGCATTTGCCATGTCTACCAAATACTACATGGGTCAAATTATATGCTAACTTTCTTTTATGAATGCTACTCCTTATGTTTTAAACTAAATTTCCTACTTTGACCAGCACATTTGTCAATGCACAACTTTCATTAGTAATATATTTAATTATGGTGTACATTTAGACATTTTTAACAAGTACCAATATCATTATGTTCCCGTCCAAAAAAAAAAAAAATCATTATGTTAAATCTAACCTTTTATAAAAAATATCACCATATACGCCACATGTCTTCCTCTCCTTCACCATTTGATTTTTTTTTTTTTTTTTTTTTTTTTTTTTTTTTTTTTAATGAGAAAACTTTCACAATTTCTTTTGCCTTAACACTCCATCTTCCTCATTCATCTCCAACATTTAAACCCCTTCAACATTCTTAATTAATCAATTGTATTCATTTTCTAACTCAATTCACAACGAGTAATTATTTTCTTCCTCTACTTCCTAACTTTCATTTAATTTCACAACTATGGTTACAATATTTTTCTAAAACATTCATTAAGATTCCAACTGACAAAAAAACTGTTAGATTTATTCTTTTTCAATTTTTCTATATATAATGCGTTCATGACACGGGCCAAAAGGTTAATTTTATGAATAAAACACCAATAGAAGTTAAAGTTGTATAGGTAAACATTGTTAAACTAAATTGTCAATTATTTAAAAATAGTGGGAGTAATCATGTAAATGAAAACAGAGAGCATCTAAACAAAGGGAGGGATAGGATACAAAGCAATAAAAAGACCACAGTGACCTTTAGATGCTCATAATGAACTTTTTTTTTATTGGGAAATTCTCTTTGTTGAACTCGTACATTTTAATTTTTTCAGTGGTAAATGATAAAAAAAAAAACCTTATTATCATTGGTAAACTTTAATTAGTTATAATTATTCATTGGTGAACTTAATGATATTATAAGCTTAATCCTAGTTAACTAACGACTTAATGACTAATTTAACCCTAATAACTTTTCCCCCAAAAGACTTCAACCCAAAAGTATTGCTCAACAACCAGTACCACCTCCCAGCAACCATAGCTGCTGCCTAGCCGCCATCACCACCAGAACCACCGCCCAGTTGTCGACACCACCACCAACAACCGAACTTCATCACCCACCCAAATCGCCCTAAACCCACCCGATAAAACCTATCCTCCTTGAAAGCCACCCCACCGAAAACCTATCCTCCCTCGCCGGCAGTCGTAGCCCTCCCCCTCCCTCACCATGCGTCGTTCGCTGCCGAAATCTCATTAGAAAATAAAAAAAATAAAATTGACGACTAGCTCTACCTTTCCCGGCGATTCTATGGAGGCAACAATCGACGTTTCTTCGTTGGATCTTTGATTTCTGTAATTTTCGCCCTTATTTCCCCAAATTCAATTGCAAGAATGTCATTCAATTTTTTAGGTTTTATTTTTTGATTAATTTGTAGGACAATAATTTACCCCAAATTCAACCCTAAGTACAACACAAAGGAAATTACAACAATTTGAAGGAGGAATTGCTGAGCCAAAATTCATTGTTTTGGCAGGAGAGTATGAGGATTTGAGGGATTGTTTGGGGAGGGGTGGTGGTTCAAGGGGAAGGAGAGCCACGACAAAGGTGGGGGAGGCCAGCGCACCGACGAGGGAAGGCTAGGCGCCGGCGTGGTGGGGGTTGGGGTGGGGGAGGTGGCTGGCCGGTGGTGATTGGGTGGGAGCTTGAAAGTGAGAAAGGTAAGGACTATGGAGGAAGAAAGAGAGGAGGAAGAAGATGATGATAGGTTGAGTTTAAGTTAGTGCATTTTAGGAATTTTAATTTTTTTTATTAAAAACAAAATGTTAACAATTACATCAAATCATCATTAATGTTATTATTTGATTAGTAAAGATAATTAGGGTTTACAATGATAATAATTTTTTGTTATCGTTTATCAATGAGAAAATTAAAAACTATGAATTCACTAAAGAGATTTTCTCTTTTTTTATTTAATAAAACGATCATAATGTTCCTAACATTAGTACTCCCTTTTAATAAGTGTTACACTTTCTTTTTTAGCAAAAAGTTATATTTAAATATAATACTCTCCTCTCATGATCCCACCCAAACCCACTATTATTTTTTAATTATTTATTTTCTCTCATGTTCATTACTTTTCAATAAACTAGTAACTCTACTATCTTTATTTTACAATTTTTAAATACTTCAACTACCTCAGTTACCTCTTATTTTATTTAAATCAAATATATTGCCTAAAATTATGTGTCGGTTAAAGAGTAACACCTATTAAAACACGGAGGAAGTATTTCACAATAATTTAATGTGAACCAGATGTATACTACCTTCAGTTTTTTTAATTAATACATTTTGACTTTAGCGTTATTCATATACTTTCCTTTGATCATGTTTTGTGACTTATACGTAATGAAAAATATAGTTGGGGTCTTGTTAGATTCGTCACAATTTATATTTTCAAAATATCAAATTTTTATAATTTTTGGTAATCGGTAATTAAAGATATTAACGATTGAATTTGTGCATTGACAAACGTGGCTAAAGAAACATGTCAACTAAAAAGAAACGGAGGAATTGATAGACCGTTTTGATAGGGCTAGACACAAAACAATAAAAGACGAAGGTGAGGCAGTTTCTTATAAATTAGTTTAGATGTCGACACCGAAAATCGGATTTATGCGGCCAGCGAAGCTGCCGACTTCCATGGCACCCCACATCCATGGCCCACATAAGCACGTGTCACCCATTCATCTGATCACCTCGTAAGTTGTAAACTTGTAATCAATCCAAAATCCCCCACCCATAATATTAATAATTTCATATCATATGATATTCTCCACTTTAATAATTTTGATCAAATTCTACTCCACTTTCCTCTTCTCTTCTTTTGCTGATATATTGGACCAACATCTTGTGCAATAACTATAGTATATACAAACTACTTGTTCATTAGTTTGTTTGATTTACTTGATTTCTTTGAAGAGAAAAATAAGAAGGTGAAAATGGTGATCAGTGATACTACTTCTTCAGCAGATGCTTCTACCAA
The DNA here is from genome assembly GCF_948465745.1 of Chenopodium album. Lineage (NCBI taxonomy): Eukaryota > Viridiplantae > Streptophyta > Magnoliopsida > Caryophyllales > Amaranthaceae > Chenopodium > Chenopodium album. Next base: position 20,900,155 of record NC_137847.1, read on the forward strand.
AACGTTGTGTTGTACCTTTGCTTCTCGCTACGTTCGCGATGCACTCCCTAGGTATGATCCACTTGTCTAATTTTTGTACTCCACTAGTTTTATTGCTCATTAGATGAAATCGTGTTCAAATCCTCTGTAAGTATACTAATTCCTAGTATACTTCATCCGTTACTAATTAATTGTACAACTATGCTTTTTTACGATCTTTAATAGTGCATAGTTAAAATCGTAGTATAAAAAAATGGATTCTTATTAGATTGTATTTGCTTTTGCTTGCGTTTAGTGTGTGGCGGGCCACATAGTTGTAATATAACAAAATAACTTCCGTAATATTGATTAAGTAACCCATACGAGCTACAACACCGTTGAAGTAGTCCTTGCAAGGCTTGTAGCCTACAACACCGACCAAATAATTCCTATAACACTAACGAAGTAACCCCTGTACATTAACAAAGTAACCTCGTAATGGTTAGCCACATATAAAAATTTGTACTACACAGCTTTAGTTTCAAAGACAATAGCTGATTATGCATTGCATAGACAAGAAGTATAAATGAAATTACTCTGTAGTTATATGCAGGGGCGTCGCCAGGATTTTGAGTCTACCGGGGCCAACCGACCAAAAAATCTAAAAGGCAAAATAACCAATATTCTCATTCCACTTAGTACGAACTAAGGGCCTGAACTCAGCTGTACTAAACTGAACTGAACTTAACTTATTAATTAGTGATTTTTAATTACGGATTAGTGTTATTTGATTATTTATTATTAATATACAAATATACATATTAAAATATTTAAGAAAAATATACTATATAATTAAAATATTTTTGGAAAATATATTAAAAACATGGAACTCCAAAACATTTTAAAAACATATACTATTTAATTAAAAAATAAAATATTATTATGACAAAAGAACACAAAACACTTTGTAAAAAATTAACACAAAAAAAAAAAAAAGCTGGAACGAAATTAAACAGAGCTAACCCCCCCAAACTGTATACCACTCTCTTTATTATTCTAGTTAATACAATGTTGTTATTATTATTATTATTATTATTATTATTATTGTCGTTGTTGTAATAAGAGATTAAAAGAATGAAATTTGGCTTTATATTATTAGCAATATCATTAGACATAAACTGAAATGAACTGAACTGATTAGAGCTGAATTGAACTGAACTGAATTGAAAATAAACGTATGAGAACAGATCCTAAGTAACAATAAAAAAAAATATCTTAATCGTACCCTACAAACTTTCAAAGTAGCGAATTTATCAATCAAAGAGTCTAACTCATTTTAATACTCAATTTCACATACAAGTTTATCATCAATTATGTCTAGATGAATTACTCCAAAAAAAAAAAAATGGTTGTATAAGCAATTAAGCATAAATGCATAATTAAAGACCCAAAAACAAAATCATAAAAAGGGTAAAATAATGTATCAAACAAATTTCTCACGAAATTTATAAAAAAAAGTCACATACATCATACTAAAACAGTAAATTGTGAATGAAACTAGTTAAATAAAGGAAGATTCAAAGAAAACATATCAATTCAATGAAGGTGAATTTTTAGGGTTAAAATAGTAATCCTCTTGAGAATTGGTTTTGAATATAGAAAATTGAATTTTGATACCTTATATAGATGATGATTCAAGAAAGTGAAAAGAATAAAAGTGAAACTAAAGAAAATTTAAACAAATTAAAGGGGAAATTTTTTTTTTTTAAAAAAAAAGATGAAGTATGAACGGCAGATATTGGGAAGTGGAAATGATAATTTTGGTTATTCAAAAAAAAAAACATTTTTGCCCTTGTCATTCCTCGAACCCGCCACCCTTGCGTAAAAATAGTACTCACTTACCACTGAACCAAGAGCATAACTTATCAATATAATGGAGTTCATTAGTATATATTCCAAGAACTTACAGGGGCCATATTAAAAAAAATATGGGCCAAGGAATTGGTTATATGCTTATTGTATATAACAAATAAAATAAATAAATAAAAAAAAAAGGGATTTGTCTATATCAAATTTTGTTTGTTTGTCCTATGTACATGAAGGTTTCAAATGCCCGATAAATCAATACCAAAGGATGCAGCTTACCAAATAATAAATGATGAGCTGATGCTCGATGGAAATCCAAGGCTGAATTTGGCGTCATTTGTGACTACTTGGATGGAGCCTGAGTGTGATAAGCTGATTATGTCTTCCATAAACAAAAACTATGTTGACATGGATGAGTACCCTGTTACAACTGAACTTCAGGTAATCCATTCTCTAACTTTGCATTCTAATTTTTATTTGTAACGTTATACTGTGGAAAATTTGTCATCTGTGGTATGCGTAACTGTTCCTAAACATTGTATTACATATCATACGGAGTAAATAGAATATCGCGTTGCCCGTGGCATTGCACCTGGATAGGTGCCTCTCTTCTCTTGACTTTTTTCTTTGATATCAGCATAACACAAAAATCATAAAGCGCTAAAGAAAACAATTAGGGAGGTCTGGCAGTAGTTTACAATCTTACTACTAATCAGAAGAGGCACAAGAGATTTCGAGTCTGAGTAAACAAGGATCTGTGGATACGTACTGATGATTTGTATCCTAACAAAGAGCATCTAGGCATGCAATAGCCTCTGCATGATTTTCCGAGGTGGCAGCACTTAAAACCTCCTTTCCCCATCCTTATCCAGTACTTGTGCAGTAAAGGTATCCACTCCATCCCAGCCCATCTTGCTTCCTTATGCCATGAGCCATCTATAGAGGCTTTAAAAATCCTTCTCTTGATGTTACGTTGCAATATGTTTTTGGCATTGCAATTGGGATACAAATCATACAATCACTTTTTTTTCATCTAAACCAAGGTAAAGTCATCTACATTGCATTCTTCCATGGAAAATTCTTTTTTTTTTTATTCCATAAATAAATATTTTCTTAAACCTATTTTCTGTGCACCCTGAAGCCTCATCCAATAAATTAAAAAAAAAAAAAAAAAAAAAAAAAAAAAAAAAAAAAAAAAAAAAAAAAAAAAAAACACTTATAGAGGATTTGAACATGATTTTAACTAATAAGTGCATGTCCCTTTCCCTACGCCAAATATAGAGGATAGGACAGTTGCATTAGTCTATAGTATGTATCATTTTAAAAAGATTAGAAGAAAATTAGTGTATGTACTCTTGATTATCTTTTTTTTCAACAAATCTGAATATCTACTTAACTGTACAGAATCGATGTGTTAATATCATTGCACACCTTTTTAATGCTCCTGTTGGAGATGAAGAATCAGCAGTTGGTGTAAGCACTGTAGGGTCTTCAGAGGCAATCATGCTGGCAGGTTTAGCATTTAAAAGGAAATGGCAGCAAAAGAGAAAAGCAGAAGGAAAACCTTGTGACAAGCCTAATATAGTCACAGGAGCAAACGTGCAGGTGCAAATTTAGGATGTTTTCCTTTTTTCCGGTTTTTCCCTTTCACTGTTTTTTTCTAGTAGTTGATCTTTAACTTTAACCATTAGTTTTTAGCAGCTCCTACTCTATTGCACGGCAAAGCTAAGTGATAAACACTTGACTAAAATTGCAGGTTTGCTGGGAAAAGTTCGCTAGGTACTTTGAGGTAGAACTGAAGGAGGTCAAATTGAAAGAAGGATATTATGTGATGGATCCAGAGAAAGCTGTGGATATGGTGGATGAGAACACCATATGTGTAGCTGCTATCTTAGGTTCCACCTTGACAGGAGAGTTTGAGGACGTGAAGCTTCTTAACGATCTTCTGATCAAGAAGAACAAGGAGACTGGATGGGACACACCCATTCATGTTGATGCTGCTAGCGGTGGATTCATTGCTCCCTTTATTTACCCTGATATTGAGTGGGACTTTCGGTTGCCATTGGTGAAGAGCATTAATGTTAGTGGTCACAAATACGGCCTTGTTTATGCTGGTATAGGTTGGGTTATCTGGAGGACCAAAGAAGATTTGCCAGAGGATCTTGTTTTCCACATTAATTACCTTGGATCTGATCAGCCGACTTTCACTCTCAACTTCTCCAAAGGTATATCAGTTGCCATATATATTAGAATAATGTGAAACTTGTTATTTTCTCTGATTTTTCTGCATTAGGTACATATGCTAATTTGTGGTATTGTATGTGCATTAAGAGAGTAAGAGATCTTACCATGATTGGGAGTTTGCTTAAAAGTATTAGGAAATTTCACACCAATAATAGTGACAATTAGGTGTCTTTGCAATATAATTCAAATAATTGATTACAACCTTTTTATAATTCCTGCTATTGAGTTACTCTTCTTGAAAGAGTAGATTTTATTATAGCTTGTAGGCCCACATTTAGATGGGCACATTTTGATCGAGACTTCCCCTTTCCTTCCCTTCTCTGCCCTGCTGCCTTTGCTTGTTGAATCCGGCATTCCATATCCCCCCCACCCCTCTCCTCTCGTAGTCTCATAGACATCTTCCCCGACTCAAGCAACCAAGAATGTGTGGTAGCAAGGGTGGGATTTTGGTGTAGGTGTTTACTTACGTGGGATCTCCACTCTGGAAGTGAGGCTGCTGAATATTGATGGTTGGTGGTAAAATTTAGATGTTGCAAAGGTTAGGTGCACTGCAGGAGTTGTAAAGGTGAGAGAAAATGTAGGAACGGGGATGGGGATGGACAATGGGAATAGTCGATCACATGAATGCTTTACTGATCCTGCATTCTTACATTGTTGCATAATTGCATCAGTACTTGAGTTTAAATCTCAAAGAAAGCTCTCGCCAAGTTGGTGTTTAGGACGGTCATGTTTATTCGTCTGTGCAAATCTTTAATTTTTTTTGTTGGAAGGACTTTCACTTCAGAGTGGTCTTATATATGCACATCTCCCACAAAAGATGAATATTTAATAATAAGACAAGTAGTGGGTAGCTAAGATTATTATGTGTATTAAATTAAATCCAACTTAAATAGTGGGCATACAATACCGCAACATCTTGCATCATAAACATCAATTTAACCCATTATATATTTTCTGTTTGTAGGTTCAAGTCAGATCATTGCGCAATATTATCAGTTGATACGGCTTGGCTTTGAGGTGAAAATCCCAACTCTTTCTCTTCTGTTCCTCTGTTTGATAGAATAATATGTTACAAGAAAATGTAGCAAAATAGTGCTCCATGGCTCATAATGCAGCTGAAGTGACTGATTATCTACTTGCGTTTATATTCCAGAAGCATTAAAGCAGTCACTTGAGAAGTCAGCTAGTTTTATCATAGTTAAGCTACTTGAGAAAAATAAGCGGTGTCACTTTGTTATTATTCATTTACTTCAATATCTTATTGTATTTGTAAGGTTATAATTAAGGATACAACAAACTTAGGGTACTACATCATGGTTGATATTAAAGAATAAGATAATCCGAATTTCAATATTGAACTTAGCTAATCTCCTTATGGTTAGTGCCGAGATGGGCTAGTGCTATAAGAGGCTTTATAACTCCATTAATCTCGTGGAAAAATGGCTTATTTTGATAAGTTTGCTTGATTTCTTTAGACTTTCTTTGTTAACTCGTTACTCTACTGAAAGTACATCAAATCTTGTCTAGAATGACAATCAACCTATTATACGTAGTATTTTGATATCTTATACTATTAAACTTGCAGGGTTACAAGCATATCATGGAAAATTGCAGGGGAAATGCAAAGATGTTGACAGAAGAAATAGAAAAGATGGGGAAATTCAAAGTGGTCTCCAAGGATATCGGTGTCCCAGTCGTGGCATTTTCTTTAAAAGACAGCAGCAACTACACTGTTTTTGACATAGCAGAGAGATTAAAGCGCTTTGGGTGGATTGTCCCAGCTTACACAATGCCAGCCAATGCTGAGCACATTGCAGTGTTGCGCGTGGTAGTAAGGGAGGATTTTAGTAGGAGCCTTGCAGACAGACTTATGTCCAACATCCATCAAGTACTAGATGAGATGAATGTTCACCCTGTCGCAGTATCTAGCAAGTCCGCCCATGTTACCATTGACAAGGATAAAACACAAGGAGACAAGGTTGTTACCAAGAAAGATGTTACAGAGACTCAAAAGGAAGTAACTAAGTACTGGAAAAAGCTTGTTGATCGAACCAAGGCAAACGGAGTTTGCTAGTCACGACGTGCCCTCTCAGTTACGAATCTGTAACATGTTATTGTATCATACTATCATACAGTTTATTTTGCGGGTTGATCTTTCCTGATTAAGGGATTGCAATTATCTCCAGATGGGGAAACAAGGTTGAATGAATGAAGTGCATGAACTTTCTGTTTTGCATAGTTATCTCTTAATCAAAATATTGATTCTCATTAAGGGATGCTCCATTTAGGAGAATTGTTGTTGTTTGATTAAGGAGTATATTAGTACTACTCTTGGAGTGCTTGAGAACTATAAATGCATTTTTGCAGTACTTTATTTTTATATTTTATTATTATAGATCATTAATTTGTATCCTGGTTGAAGTAATGCTTAATTTCTTGATTAATTGCTTTTTAGGCTCTATATATAATAATTAATTCAATATATTTGTGCTCATATTATATACTATACAATAAGTGTTGTATAATGCAGACTTTTTGTAATTTTATTAAAAGACGATCAATCTAATGATAACTTTTAACAATTTTAGGTAAGTTTAACCCATTTAAGGGTGACCTTTAATTTATAATGAGTTTGATTGTATTTTTATTAGTACGTATATTGTATATTTCTAATAGAGACATGTTACAAAGGTCAAAGGCTAATATGATCAATTAAGTTCATTATTTTAATTTTATGTTTGAAAAATGGTAACGTTTATAGTATATAAGAGATAAGATTAAATACTTTTAGGATACACTAAGTTCATGAAAATTCATTTAATTCAAAATTTTGTGTTACACAATTGGTGTGTGTTTTATTCAAACAAGTAGGTTAGCACCCGTGTGATGTACGGGTTTTACAATAATTTATCTTTGGATTTTTGTAAATTTTGTTTTCATATTTTTTTTGAGTTCAAAATGTTCGTAAGTTCACTTTAATTTACCTCAACTATACTAACAACTCCTATAAAGATTCCAACAACCAAATATCAACATAAATTATCAAAATAATAGGTACCTATTTTAAATTAATTACCTAAATAATAACTATTGCCTATTTTAAATTAATTAGCATTTTGTTTCAAAAAAAAAAAAAAAAACATTTGAGTGGGAAACTTTTTCATAAGATAGTGCCACATGTACAACTTTGAAAAAAGATGCATTAACGGTTGCTACTTTAATATAGATTTATAGATGTTGTTGAGAAGCATGTTAATGCAAATCATGTTTTTCTGACAATCCAAAACTTCATGTTCATGAGAAATCTAAGTCCCACACATATTTCTTGCAAATTCTTCCATAGTGATCATCTGTTTTATTTTCCCCACTTACTTTATTGAATTTAATATTAATTGCAATGTAATTGAACAATATGAAAATTTTCCTTTTAAAAAAACAAATCTAACAAGAAGTTTTAGGTGTATTAGCAACACCAAATAATGGTAGATATTGAGAGTGAGGGATAGCTCAAGTGGTTAGAGCTTTCGTCCCGATTGTAGGAGATCCTGAGATCGATTCTCACCCCCGCCCTTGTGGCTCTCTAAACACTAAAAAAAAATAATGGTAGATATTAGGATTTCGGTAATATCAAAAATTTGCTACTTGTTGTGAAATAAAGAAAACAGGAGGAATTGGAGAGAATAATGTTCTTATTCATCATAAACACTAGTATGTAGCCTGAGCATTGCCCCAAGTTGCTATTGTTGTAGACGCATATTCGTTAATTTTTTAAAAGGCTTTTCAAAACTAAATTCGTCATTGTCAAATCAAAATTGAGTTTTTTTTTATTTTTTTTATTTTTTTTTTAATTTTATAATTAAGCCTTGTGATTTACACTTATTTAAATTTTTGGAAAAGTTGCAAATTGTAGCCATTTAAAGTTAGTATTTTGCAAATTGCAACCATTTACAAAAAATTGCAAATTGCAGCCCAAAAGTTGTTATAAATTGCAACCTAATTCAATTTTTTCATCGGTTTGCGTGTCGAAAAATGTTTTTTTTTATAAAGGTTTTAGGAGCCATTTTATTCCTTAAGGACCCGAATTGAGCTTGGAATTGATAAAAAAAAAAATAAATAAATAACGTAAGTGCCGTCTTAATAACATAGTTGTTGATAATTACCTTAGATGGTTAAATAGCCATCTTTCTCATAAGAGGTTGAGGGTCGAATTGCCTTATCCTTTTAATAGATTAGTATAATACATAAAAATGTTCTATGTCTTTGTTCTCAATTTGCCCGACACACACACACATTTCATGGTTTATCTAAGATGAACACATTTTCGATTTTTCTCGTGCATGATGATTTTTTAATTTTTTTTTTTTTTGGGGGGGGTTTAAGAGAGCCACAAAGGAGGGGATGAGAACCGATTTCAGGATCTCTTAAAATTGAGAGAAAAGCTCTAACTACTTGAGTTATCCCGCACTCTCATAAATAGTGGATATCAATATACGACAAACCTTCTAAAATCATTTAAGGCCTTGTTTGGATTTTAAGGAGCTATTAGGGGGGTAATGATAAGGAAGAAAATTTTTAGGGTGGACTAATTTAAGGGGGTAACAATTAGGAGGGATTAATTAGAAGCAGGTTTGGTAAAGGTTAACTCATTACAAGGTATTAGTATTCTTGAGTTTGGTATTATTAATCTTTAATTTTTTTATGGAGCAATACTGTTATGCTTCCATTCAAACCGTTTACCGTCCAATGGTATATACAACAAACATGAAATTAATTCCCAAGATTATGAAGCAATTCTGTTACAGCATGAAAAAATCATTAAAACTGGCTAACTAAATATAATCATGAAAATAAATGTCAACAAACATGAAACTGATCCCAATACTATTAACCTCTCTCATATCAAACATCTCGTTTTTTTCACCATTTTTTTTATCAACGAATAAATAATCATTAAAAAAAAAAAAAAAACCTTATTTTAAAAATGGATCACAATAATCGTATTATGAAGCATATACAACCATGATTTACTACCAATCTATATAACAATAACTAAAGATAAAACCGAAATTAAATGAAATTCAATCAACATTTATATTAAGTGTGTACTAAAAACTTTCTCTCGCCTCTTCCTCTCTCCCTCTCTAAAAAAAACCTTAAAATAGGCCTGTTCTTGACATTTTATGGGCCCTAGGAAAAACAAGAAATAAGGGCCCCTTATCAAATACTATTGGTAGTTTAGTTCGTTTATTTAAAAAGTGCTTTAGGTACATATTCCGAAACAAATCTCTCACCAAAATATATTTAATTATCAATAAGTATAAATTATAACAATTGAAAATAAATAATCTATTTATTGAGACAGTTTTTCGATAAGAGAATAGTTAGTTAGAAGAATCGATCCTTGGCACCTTTAAGGTAAGTAGTGCTCTTTGCACGCTAGATTCCACTAAGCTAAAATAAATTTCATCAAACTCTTGTGTTAATTTTCATACATAAAAGACTATAAGTTGAGATTTATGGGCCCCTACCAGCCCTGGGCCCTAGGCTGTCTCACCTCTTGACTATGCCCAGGGCCGAGGCTATGGTAAGCCGCAATTCTTTATTTATTTCCTTTGTTTTTATGTTTTTTTAGTTATAATAATCCTCCTTGCTCTTTCTTTACGAGAGTTTTCTTCCCAATTTTAGGGTTTTTTCTCTCCTTTTGTGAGAGTTTGATTTTGTCTTTCTTCTCTTCCCTTATGGAAGATAAGAATTTTTTAGGATTCTATTTGAAAGATTGGATTCATGGGTTGTTAGTCGTACAATTTTGCAATTGACGTTGGAATTGAGGATCCGATCTACATGGTCAAGTAATGAATTTTCTTCCCAAAACTATGTCAAGAAGATGGACTCCCTCACAAAAGGTTGCATAGTTCAGCGAACAATCGGCGACTGTGCTTTACCGTCAAATCTAGTTTCACATCATCATAGTTACTTAAAAGAGGATTTTTACTTGATCAATTTAAATTGTATTTTAGTATTTTATAATGCTTATTGTAGATGTCATATGGCTTTTAATTAATGAAATTTTATCTTTTCCTTAAAAAAAAAAAAAAAAAAAAACCGCTTAATTACCTTTGTACACATGTCATTTTATCATGAAATAATTTCCCTCCACTTTGCTATGACATTTCTTTTTTTTTTTTTCTCCCTATTTTTTGTCCTTTGAAACTCAAGATTATTGGAAAAAATCATTCTTAATGGAATAATAAATAAATAAAAGTGTGAACATTGATTAATCAAAAACATATTAATGATTTTTCTCTTTTCAAAAACCCCATTTTGTGATTAATTATTTCATACTCTCTTATTGATTTTTTTTTTTTATTTTAAATCATGTTACACTACTACTCATACTATTCTAGTTGAATAATATAGGTACAACTAAGTTTTGGAAAAAAGAAAAAAAGAAAAAAAAAGAAATGAAATCTGCAAAGAATTGATAAACAACAATTACTACTCAATCTAATAAGTTTTCCAAAAAATTAAATAAATAAATAAATAAAATAATTAAAAAAAAAAAATTAAACAATCTAATTGTAAAATCAGCAAATATTGCATGCACACTTCATGAATGGATGAATTCCATATGGTGAAAGATGGGTAATTTTTAGTCTAGTTATTAGCCCAATCCAAGTATACAATTTTACCCCATAAAATTTACCCCTTGTATTATTCCGCCCCAATACACTTCAAACAATTATTATTGTACAATACCCCTTTAATCATAGGAAAAATTGTCAAAAATAATGCAAACTTTCATCCGGTCGCTAAAAACAAGTCGAACTTTCAATTTTTTCTAAATAATACAAACTTTGGAGGGTATTCGCTTTAAACAAGTTATGACCGATTTGTGACTTGATTAATAGGTCATGCAACACGTGTCATTGTTTTATTGGTTTAATAATTTAATTTGAATTTTTTTATTTATTAAATGTTTTAATTTTTTAAAAGATGTAATTTATTATTATTATTATTTAAAAAAAATAATAAAAAAAAAAACCAAAGCCACCCCCACCAGCCACCCATTCCCTTCCCTGCCCATCCCCTTTCCCCATCGTCGCCGGCCCTCCGGCGCTTCAACCCCCTCCCCCACGCCGGTGACCCATTTCCGGCATTGCCATCCTCCTGCTCCCTTCCCCGACTCCCACCCACCACAAAACCCACGAAATCCCCCTTCCTCCATAAAAAAAACCCACGAAAAAAAAACAAAAACCTCAAATTTCCCCTTCACCCACCGCCGAAACCTTACCGGCTAGTGCATTTGAGGCTGGGTGATGGGGCAATTGGGGGTTTTCGTAAGGAGGGAGGGGAATTTCATGGGTTTTCATAGAGAGGTAGAGCCGTAGAGGGATTTCGGGGGAGGGAGCTTCGGTGATGGTGGTTTGGAGGAGGGGGAGGTCAATGACAGGGCGGGGCGGCTGGCTGGCGTCGCCGAGGGTGGAATTCGGGGTGGGCAAAAATTTTCGAAGTTACTGGGGCGTTTTTGGGGTGGCTTGGGTTTTTGGGATGACGGGATTGGAATATGTGGCTGCTGGTGGGGTTACCGGGAGTGGAGGTGGGGTTTTCGTGGTGGCTGGTAGGGTCACCGAGAGTGGAGGTGAGTTTTCGGGGTGGCTGGGTGGTGTTTTGGGTTGGAGGGGGTTTGGGGGTGGCTGAGTGGGATTTTTCAGATGGGAATAGGATTTTTGGGGTTGATTCCATGGTGGGACTGTCATGGAAATTGGAAAGTGGCTAAAGGGTGGGGCTGCCAATGAAGGTGGGGGAGGGAAGCTGCATGTGGGGGGAAAGGAGGGAGGGATGGTGGTGGAGTGGCTGGTGGTGGGGAGGAGGAGTGATTTTTTTTTTTTTTTTTTTTAAATTGTTAAGGGGTAATTAACTATGGTTTAAGTATTATCATGAGTTAAATTGATAATGAATTTATCTAATCCAAAAAAATAAAAAAAAAATTACCGATTCTTTTAGGTTGTAGGTAAAAAGTTCGTATTATTTTTGACAATTTTTCCTTAATTATATAGGATTCTCCTCTTTAAACTATCAGTAGCCCTATATTATAGAAGTTTTTAATCAGGTTTTGTACTTTTGTGTTCATAAACACTCGTTTTCACTTGTTTATTATAGACTTGTTTAACCTTTAAAACTTCTAAAGTTAACCTTTTGTAGCAGGAAAAGCGACCTGAGAGACAAACAGAATGACAAGAAAACCAGCATTTCTAAAGTATTAACCATGTCTGTTTTTAAGAATAGCCTTTCGTAGCACCAAATCCAACATCAGGATGTATCTTACAAGCAAAAGGTGTAGACAAGATTAAATTATGAGTAATAACTCCTCTTAAATAGTTCACTGATAAGATAAAGAAAAAAATGACAAACAGAATCTAGTTATAGAGGTCATCTTCATCAGCCCCACCAGCAGAGGCAGCAAAAGCATCTGTACCGGTTGTCCCTGAAGTGGTGTTAGCGAACCGGAACTCAGTGCCAAATCCTCTTGATTGCTGCAAGGTCTGTGCAAAAGCTTGATACTTACGGATATCAGCATCACTAACACTTCTGCGGGCAAATTTCATTGATTCCTCAAAATGGGCAGCCTTGATTTCAGCAATCTCTTCCTCATCCTCCTCCATGGCCTCAGGGTTCTCGCTTCTCCTTTTCTCTTTTTCAATGTCCTGCAAATTAATTAAGATAATTAGGTTGACATTTTATAGAGATCCTTGGGTTAACCATTTTCATTAAATAAAAAAAAAAAATACATAAGGATACCATGAAGGCACTTATCAAAAGAGCAGAAAGCTGTGCAATTTTCAATTGGGGAGGGAAAAGAACAAATATTAACTCCCTAATCCAGAACACAAGGAAAAAACCAAAAAAAAAAAACAAAACAAAAAACCATGTTAAATTCACTCAACCAAAGCATATATACTTGCCTTCTCAATATTTTCTCTGATTGCATATTTGCAAGCCCGCTGGCAAATTTCAGTAATATCTGCCCCACTGAATCCCTGAGTGTACTTGGCAAGTGCTCTAATATCAACATCTTTAGCAATAGGTGACTTCCTCAAGGCAGCCTTAAAGATGGAATAACGGGACTCCTCATCTGGAAGAGGAATATAAATGAGTTGATCAAGACGACCTGGTCTCAGAAGAGCTGGGTCGATAATATCAGGTCTATTAGTGGCTCCAATGATGAAAACAGTCTTTTTGGCAGACATTCCATCCATTTCGGTCAAAAGTTGGTTCAAGACCCTGTCTGCAGCACCACCTGCATCCCCTTGACTGCTTCCCCTCTACACAAGACCCACCCCAGTTGGTATCAGTGAACTTCAGAATAAGATGCAAGTAAAAGTATACTTCAAAGTGACAGGTTGCAAACATTAATATCTTCAAAACAATGTGAGAAATCAAAATAGAGAAGGTTAGCTTAACCAGAAAGTTAAAGAGATGGAATAATTAGGATTTAGATTGCTACATTATATAGACAACATGCATATTGCAACATTTCCACACACTCCCCCTCTCCGGCTCTCCCCCACCCCCTCCCACATTCAAACGACTCACAATAGCATAAATGGAAATGTGGACACAGCAATGCATAATATGAATCAATACATAATTATAAGACATTTGTTAAGTAACCAAAAATAAATTGCGGTAAAGAAATGAATTTTAAGTGTACATTAAATGAAAATAAAAAATAAACAATGATCTCCACAGGAACACAATTTTACATTCCCCAAACTTGTGTTTCCTTCATGTTTTTCCATTACCACTTGGATGGTAGTATTAGATGGAAATGGAAATTTATGGAAAAAAAATAGACAAATTGGGGTCATCTTGAGTGATATTGGGAATGAACATTGATTTCCTTATGAAAATTACAAACAAATTCATTCCCAATACCATTGTTTATAACTGGTTACCAAATGGCCATGACTTTAGAAATAGAGCTTGTTTTAAAGCTGTTACATATATGCCATCATTTTTCCCCCATTTTACAGGATTCTTTACTTTATATAAATTATATTGATAATCCTACCTCAGCTAAAAAATCAAATGGTAATTCTGATTTGGAGGGGAATGTGAATTAAAATGTAGATCTTATACGTGAACACCACACATCAGGTATTATACCACCAAACTACACCTAAAAGTAGACACATGATTTGGTCAATGAATAGCTTAGAAACACTAAGGTAAGTTCAGCCAATTAGGTAAGCGTACATACCTGGGTTGCAATTGAATCAAGCTCATCAAAGAATAAAACACATGGAGCTGACCCGCGAGCCTTGTCAAAAATCTCTCGAACATTAGCCTCACTCTCTCCAAACCACATTGTCAACAATTCAGGTCCTTTCACACTGATGAAATTAGCCTGACACTCATTAGCAATAGCCTTTGCCAGCAAAGTCTTTCCACATCCAGGAGGCCCATAGAAAAGAACTCCCTTGGAAGGGGACATCCCAAATTTCTCAAATTTCTCAGGATGTTCGACAGGATATTGAACAGTCTACAATAGGAAAATGGGAAGGATTCAGTTAACAACACAGAATATTAAATATTTAAAAAAAAAACAATGCAGTTAAAGGCGGCAAATTAAAGAACCTCTTGGAGCTCCCTTTTGACATTTTCAAGGCCACCAATGTCTTCCCAAGAGACATTTGGAACTTCCACAACCTAACATACCAAAGCCAGTCATAATCAGTAACAACATTACAACAATGAACACAATTAGAAATTAATGCTAGTTTAAAATCATAGCAACCAACCGTTTCACGCAAAGCAGATGGATTGCTCTGCCCAAGGGCTGTCTGGAAATGTTCATTCGAAACAGCCATAGAATTAAGGATCTCAGCATCAATAGTCTCATCTTCTAGATCAATAACATCCATTTTCTCTCTGATACATTGAAGTGCAGCTTCAGTACATAAGGCAGCTAGGTCAGCACCAACATAGCCATGTGTCTCCTTGCAAATTCTTTCCAAATCAACCTGTTCAATGAAAATGTACTCAATCAAATAAAGTATTAAACACAAAATATTTTAAGATCAATTTCCAAAGAATAAATGAGATGTCCATACATCATCAGAAAGCTTCATGTTTTTAGTGTGAATGCGGAGTATCTCAAGTCTCCCAATTTCATCAGGAACCCCAATATCTATTTCTCTGTCAAATCGACCAAATCTCCTCAGTGCAGGGTCAATGCTGTTTGGACGATTGGTAGCACCCATAACAATAACATGTGCACGTGATTTAAGCCCATCCATTAGAGTCAAGAGCTGGGAAACAATACGCCTCTCAACCTCTCCGTTGGTTTTCTCTCTCTTAGGAGCAATTGAATCAATTTCATCAATAAAAATGATGGACGGAGCATTCTTCTCAGCTTCCTCAAAAGCTTTCCTGAGATTGCTTTCACTTTCCCCAGCCAATTTTGACATAATCTCTGGTCCATTAATGCAAAAGAAAAATGCACCAGTTTCATTTGCCACAGCTCGGGCTATCAAAGTCTTTCCTGATCCAGGAGGTCCATAGAGCAAAATTCCCTTTGGTGGCTTGACACCAATAGATTTGAACAGCTGTGGGTGTCTCAAGGGTAGTTCTACCAGCTCCCTAATCTGGGCCATCTGCTTCCTAACACCACCCACATCATCATAGCCAACCTCATCTAATCTATTCTCATCTTCTCGTTTGATAGGCTCACCCTCACAAAAGATTTCAGTATCCGGAGAAACCACACAGTACTCAGGAGGATCGGTCTCTATAACCTTAAATTCAACACTTCTCATTCCACCTCTTACAAGGAAAAAGTCTCCTTTCCTCACTGGCCGATAGGCTTCAAGAAAATAAGCTGAAAATTTTAAACAAGTTAAGAAATTCAACTTATTGGAGAAGATATTACAGATACATAATATACAAGGCTCAAATATCAAAGATGTTACTTTAAAAGACTTTCAATATGTCATTCGTGATAAGCCCAGCCATAACATACATCTATAAGACAATACAACACCCATCAAAGACAGTCATGTTACTATCATCAATACAATATACCATAAAACTTGTACAGTTAATCGATGATAAAATTTTGTTCTTCCAGTTCTTCACTAGATGCTTTGAGCTTTTTTTTTTTAATTATATTCAGTAAGTTGATGTTTCATAGTGCATTTACTTGAAAACATAGATGGCCCTCTCTGTCTTTGCACTCAAATCCAAATTTACTCAAATCTCTCAAACAAGAGGAGCAAGTAAAAAACAGAGGTTTGGAAATAATATTCATGTGAGAACTAGTATCAATATAGGAGAAATATTGCAAATAAATTGACCCAAATATAGGGTTAAAAAAAGGAAGAAAAAACAAGAGAGAAAGAAGAGAGTTCCATAAAACTTTAAGTTGATATTCCAATACATCTCAAAGATAGCTAAGATCAAGCATGCATTGCGTGCATAAAGTCTCCTTATTAATAAACCTGTAGACTGTAGTCAATCCTGTCTAGCTACTCTCTACATTTGTCCAGGTAAAAACTTGCAACCAAATGATAATACCATCACACTAATGATCGACAGTTTCAAATGAAGAGCACAAGTAATAAAAACCAATCAAAAAAGCACTCATAGCAATAATATAGAATATAATAGCATGAAACTCCGGGCAGCATTTTATGACAATGCTATAAATACACAGCTCAACTTCAGTAAATGAATCATTCAATTGAAAAGAAAAGTAGCAAGTTAGCAACTCACGTTTTAGGAATGCATCAAAAAGATTTCCAGTGACACCCTCAATGGTATCATCAATAGGAAGAATATGGACACGTTTTCCATACTTCACGTCAGGACATTGGTGCACAGAAACCACATCACCAAGTTGAACCCTTAAATTAGATCTCACGACCTTGTTCATCCTAATCTTTGGTTCTTCACATGTCTCATCCGCAAGGGCAATGCAGATTGTGTCTTTCCTTTTCTTTCCCTAGAAAATGTTCCACAAAAGAGCACAAAAGTCAGAGTGTCAGACCTTAAAGTTTCATCTCTCTAAAACAAGAGCAACTGCAGTACTGAATCACATTGCAATTCTTAGATTACTTAAGCTCTCTGATCATAACATAGATACTTATGTAGCACAGAAGATGAGATATCAAAAACAGGAGGGAGACCTGCGGAAATTAAATGCATACGTACTATATAAGAAACAATAAAAGTGATAAACATACGTGTTTTTCAAAGGTGCATTGGAGGGTTTTTTTTTTTTTTTTTTTTTTTTTTAGGAAATTGGAGGGGATGTCAGTAAGGTGGTGAACTAGTGACTTCTTAAGAAGGCCACTCAAGAGGGGGATGGTAAGGAGAGAAATAAAAATTCTCAAAAAAAGAAAAAATAGCCCACCTTTCTATATTGGACCTAAGTCTAATTGAACCAGTTTGAGAAGACATGGAAAGGGTAAAGGTGGTATCATCGTTGAAAACTTTCCTTGTATATTCACAAATTTTGCACAATTTAAATTTTACTTGAGCCTAGCATGGCATTTATCTAGATTTTGTATCAATTTGCAATACTTCTCAAAAACACCAAACATCTATTGCAAAAACAAATTCATTGCATCAGCAGGCCGAGAGGCTACAAGGAATTACTCTGACTTAAGGCAAGCCAATCAATCAAGTCTCTACTAACCCCAAAAATTGAATATGCAAAATTTACGCACTGTAGATGATACCCAGAACCCACCACCTTCTCAACGATCAGTACCCAAACCATTGAATAATTACAACAAAAAAAAAGATAAATTTTTCTTTGAAAAAATCCCAGATTTACCACCATCCTCCTCTATCAAACCATATCAGATTTATCACCAGTAACAACAGCATAATCATACATAGAGATTCCAATTACTAGACAAACCAACACGAAAGTCGCAAACACAAATCAAAGAACCCTAAATTGGAGACCCGAATAAACTAGGAACCCTAATTACCCCTTTTTTTTACAGAAGGAACCCTAATTACCCTAAAAAAAACCATGATTCATAACCATAACCAGATTATACCTTGAGTAAAACAGTATCACCGCGAAAGAGCTGAAGCTTTTCCATAGTATCAGGATGCATGGCAACAACAGAATTATCATCATTGACGGCTTCATCAACAACCAATCGATTCGGCGATTTCTTGCGCTCCAGAATCGCAGTACTGTAGTCTTTTTTCACGCCCTTACTGTCAAATTCAAACAAGAAAAAAACACAATTTTGAGTATAAATTCAATCGGAATCTAAAATTTGCATAAATTTCCAAAATTGGTGAAATTAATTGTTTCAAAAAGTAAAATTGAGAATAAAATCGAGATCGTTGAAGAAGTAAACTTACTCGGAGGATTCAGCATGATCCGCCATAGCTTGATTGTTGTGTTGAAGCAGAGGAGTTTGGAAGAGGTAGACGAGAAAGAGGAGAGAGGAGAGAGAATTGAGGAGTATGAGAAAATTGGAAGAATTGAGGTCAGATCTATATTTAAACTAAAGTCAAGCACTTTGATTGGGCCTTAAAAAGCCTCGATTTTGAGGAAGTATAGCCTACTTAGGAGTACTTGGTTTGGGCGACCCCTGCCCACTATGCCACTACCACAATTCCACGAATACGGAGTATTTTGTATGAATATTTTTCCTCTGTTTTTTTTATAGTTGCAATACTTTTTTTTTTCACCCTTGTCAATATATGTTTTGAATCGTTAATATCTTTGATTACTAATGTGTAAAAATTATAAATTTTAGATATTAAAATTGTACGTTAATATCTTTGATTACTAATGTGTAAAAATAATAAATTTTAGATATTAAAATTGTACAAATCGAGACGAATCTAACAAGATCCCACATGACTATATTTTTATTTATATATAAATCGTCAAAGCTAGTCAAAGTGAAACACATAAATAGTGTAAAAGTCAAACTGTTGCAACTATAAAAAAAACCGAAGGAAGTACTCCCTCCGTGGTTAAATAAATGAAACGTTTTGGGTTTTTCTAATCTATGTCTTTGCGGTTTTTGAGTGTCTAAGGTGTGATTATACTTTTTCAAAATTAGGCCCCGTTCACTTCACCTTATTTTTGCTGAACTGAAATTATTTTTAATGAAACAAAATTATATTTGTTGAACTTAAATTATTTTTACTGAACTTAAATTAATTTTACTGAACTGAAATTATTTTTGCTGATTTTCTATTATAAATGTTCTTTAAGATAACTGAATTTTACTAAATTGAAATTATTTTTACTGAACTGAAATTAATTTTATTGAACTGAACTTATTTTTACTGAACTGAAATTTTTTTAAGGTGAAGTGAATTGGGTCTTACAAGACGTGTCCTTCAGCTTAAGGTGTTTATTCAACCGTATTATTTGACGATAACCTAACGTTATTAGTTAGTTATGTTAGTTGTTAATTATCTCACTTTACGGTGAAATTTCATGCCCAAAATAGCTTAGAGTTATATAAAGGGATTGAAATTAAGTTTTTTTCCGCACTTTTTGATCTACTTTTTGTTTTTTTCTTTTTGTAAAAGAAACCATTGATTGTTAAGCTTTCAATGTACTTCTTTTTTTTTTTTTCTCATCCGCTTCTTATTATTTCTCATTTTCTTAGAATCACAAACTTCGAGTTAATGTCAAATCGTATGATTAACAACACCTTGTAATTTTCTTAAGCTAGAGGGTAGATCTTGTAATTTTGAAAAAGCATGGACACACCTTTAAAACTCAACAATATCAAGGGCATAGGTTAGAAAAATTCTTCTTTGTTTGTTTGGGTTTTTTCACAGTAATTAAAGAATATGTGACATTCGATGATTAGGAGTGAAATACATAATCTTCATGTCATGCTCGCCTTTGCAAATACTAGAAACTTCATGCATGCAATGCATTTTGGCTAGAATGCATGTAATCATCATTAAGAAATACCCGAGCTGGATAAGTACCTTATAATACCCTGAAAATTTCCTTTTTAAAAAAGGGTAATGCTATATGCAGCCCTAAGGGCTGCATATGAGCATTTAATATACCTTCTTTTTTAGTATTAAGTTGGGAGTTTATCGACGATTCACAAGTAAAATGGTGTAATAAATGCTTATTTAATATCTATTATTTCCACCTTTAGCTTCTTACTAGTCATTGGTGCGCGCGCTACCCCCCCCCCCCCCAACGCTTTTATATGTAATTTAGTTAATGTAATAGTGTGTCATTATCTCGAAAGTTAGTTATAAAAATGCACGTGAATTTGATTTATGTTAATTGGATGCGTTTGACCGACTATAGTGCTTAGGTTCGTTTGTAAATGGTAACACCAACATACTACTTGATTTTTTTTAAAAAAAATATTTTAATTTTTTTTTTCTTTGGTGGTAAGAAGAAGGGAATCATTTGAGGGGGAGATTAGGGAAATCCAACAAATAAGTCCCATGAGATTTGATTTCTAAATCTCAGAGATACGAAGTAAGAGCAATGTCACTACTCCATCACCTCAACCTCGCAAACTATTGTTTGATGGCGTTAGTAAAATTGTGTTTATTATGTTATTATCTCTAAATACTGTACATTTTTATAAAATTGTACATTGCACATGTTAGTTTATGCAATGATAATTTTATTTATTTTATACTTTAAAAAGGGTGTGCATCATCTCTTTCTTTCCCCAAATCTCTCTCTTTCGAATTCTACTCTTTGAAAACAAATTAAATGTGACAGATAAAGTCTTTACCCACTTAACCCTTCATTATTTAATCATTCATCTTTGAATCTCTCAAATATATTTCGTAGCAAGTTATTCACAGCAAGATAACATTCATCTCATTTCTAGAATGTTCAAAGATTTTTCTAGTATTGACTATTAACAATGAATAAATGAACGTCAACATTGAGTCAATCTAAAAAATATAGGCGAATAAACAAACTAAAGTTTTGAAACCATGAGTCATTTCTTTAACATAATCAACAGAAAATACATTGTATATACTCCATTAACAAAATCAATGTTACAGTAAAGGTTTGAAAAATCTGGTGAATAATCTGACATAATCAAGTAGTTATGTCGAACCACCTCTACAGCGTTGTGCTATTGATGACTCTTGCACTCTTCTTTACCTAATGGCTCCCAACAATCTGCAAGAGTGCCAGCAAATGCAAAGAAATAAAAATTGCACCATGATACGAGGAAATTAGAATAGCAACACAATACGAGCGAAGATATAAGAATCAAATCTTTTTATTTTAAAATTTTAATTAATTTCACACCTCATTTATTGGAATATGTTGTTGTATATGACTGACTAAAGTCAAATAAGATCTTAAGCCAATTTGATATGATCAAGGATTTCAGTGAGAGATAAAGATTATATGTCATAAGTGTTGGATATGGAGGCTTACTTGAACTAAAACTGACAATAGTTTCAACAAAGATGCTTCCATGGCTTTGTCATCATTTCAATGAAAAATGTTGTATGCTCAAGATTGACATGATGAAGGAGTTCTCTGTAAGTTCCTACGATGTTCAAGATGTTTTCATGCTTCCAACTGTACAGAGAACAAGTTGACTTATCAGTTACACTATGTTTGGATAACAATAGTGAAGCGAAAGGGAGGGAAAGGAAAGAGAGGTGAGGGGAGGGAGAAGGAGACCTTCCATTTTCCTTCCAAATCTCTCCAAATTTTATTAAAAGTGGAAAGAAAATGGATCCCTCCAATTTTTTCCTCTTAGCTTCCTCCTTACATTAGATGTCCAAACAAGGGAGGATGCATCCCTCCATTTATCTTCTGTTCCTTTCCCTCCATTTCTCTCTATCCAAACATAGCTTTAAGGAAGCAACCTATAGCAAACATGGTGATTCAAAAGGAGTGGAAAAAGAATATAGAAATTCCAAAAAGAGAGGACATCTTTGTGAATAATTTGGAGAACAAAATAAAGAGTCTAAAGGAAGGAGTGGATGATTTTAAAAGTTTCTTTGTGATGTATGTTTGCAGTGCACATTCTTGGCCCCTGTTGCAAAAAGAGTGATAGATTACAAGATAATTAACTATGCAGACAATGTAAAAGAAATACGTAGCCTAGATTGGTATGGTTATGTACTCAATAACTTGTGCAAAGCAATGGGGAGCTTCAAGAAAAACAAGCATAAGGAATCAAGAACAGGAATTAGTGGATGTGTCCTAATTCTTCAGATTGTGTACTTTCATCACCTTTCATTTAGAGGGCAGCCTGAATTAACAACATTGCCCTTGATCAAACATTGGACAGATGAGAAAGTAAGAAAAAGAATTACAAGTGAAGCAAAAGCATCATTTGGTCAAGGAGAAATCCAGAAAGATGTGTATCCGATTTGTAGAAAAGGAGGTCAACAATCATACTTAGGTGATGTTATTGAGACTGCATATAGGAATTTTGCTGACAGAGAGAGAATATTAGTCTTGTAATACCCGAATATTTTATGATTTTATATATAGTTTATTTTTATTTATTAAATAACTTTCCTAATCCTATAATTTTTTTTATTTTAGAGTTTGGAAAGGTTTAAAACCCTATTTAATTTTAAACAGGACTCTCTATTTTTAAGCATATATAAACTATTTTAGCCCAAGTTTTTGATAAATAAACCTTGCTGCCGTATTGATATTAAAATTCCTATCTCTTTACTCCATTATGCTCGTGGCTTAAAGCTAGCTGTAGCATAATTTCCATTAATTCATATAATAAATATTTATCTCCATGATAAACCCATTATTATTAGTTTTCCCAAAATTACAAGTTTTATGCGTGAGTTTTATTTTTGATGGTGGAGTATCTTGTGCGTGAGTGCGGTTCGCTTAATTGTTTCCTGAATAAAAGGTAATCACACTTTATCAATTTGGAGATGTTTGATTAATTTGATTGTATTATTTGTTATGTGTAATCACACGCATCTTTTGTTGCCGAAGTTGTTTAATTATTAATTATTGTTGTATTGTTTGTATTTTGTATTGTCATGTGTAAAATTTATAATTTGGTTATTTGTATGATCAATATTTACATATATATAAGTGTGTGGTATTATATAATTTGATTGGATTATTTGAGTATCGTATTATTTTTGTTGTATATAATTAATTGTACAATTATTTCTAGGGTTTTAATGTTGTTGTTATAGGGAGTATTGTTTTATTGAGGTTTTAGGGTTGTTAATGCAGAGTATTATATTTGGGTATTAGTTTTATTGTCATATCAGAGTTGAGATATACTATGATTGAACGGAGTTTAAATTGTTATGTTATTTGGGAATCTGTGCCATTGTTGAGATATACATTATTGGTTGTGAATGATTATTTGATCAAGTATGAGATCAAAAGGTTGAGAAATTATTATTTTGTTCTTGGTTTGAGGCTCGGCGTTATAGACCTTAGTCCTTGGCATGTTGGTAAGGAGATAATGATCATGAGTTAAGAATGAGGTACAATCTTTATTATTTATTTTTCTATGGTCCCCTACAGTGGGAATTGGCCCGTATGTGGTCTGGTTCAAGGTGTTTTCTAATTATTGGGAGTATTCAAGTTTTTATACTTGTTGGTTTTATTCGAATTACCCATGTCCAAGGCTAGGTATAGAACAAAGAGCATGGCACACTTATTGGGTATGATCAGTTAATTGAGTAAAAGGGTTTGTATTATTATTCAAGGTTATTTTCAGAGTACAATGTGTTATGTAGTTTTGAACTACATTATTTAATTGAGCTAGTAATGTTAATTATTCTATTATACTCTGTATTCTGATATATGGTGATTACTTAGCTTTTTGCTGACGTGTGTGTTATTTTGTTGTGCTACTTGTGTCTGCGGCCATGTCTTTTTCTTATGGTGGCCCTGCGACGATCTATTTTGGAATTTGCCCTTAATGGTGAGCAGACAAGATTGTTTTAGCAGGTTGATCAAGTGATCGTAGCTAAAGGAGCTCAAGTGTTTCGATTAGTTCGTATAACGAGTTTGTAAAGTTGTACAAATAGCTCACCTAGATTATTGGGTTGTAATTATTGGGATTTTGTAAGCCTTAGCACTTGACAGATTGTCGAGTGTGGCGGTAATACCTCCGATTTAGGTGTATGCTTCCGCAATTTTATTTAAAGGTTGTTTATTTTCCTTTATTTATTGTTTATTATTGCTAGTAAATCGGGGGTGTTACAAGTCTTTTTCAACCTTCTAGATGGTGTTATGACAGACAATGAGATACATGAGGCTGCACATGATGTGAGTATTTTTTCTAGCTCCAACTTGTATTATTCTAGCTTGCAAAGATTTCTTGTATATTGACTTGTTAGGTTTTTTTGTCTTTACTTTTTGTATTATTCTCTTCACTTCAAACCGAAATGCCTTTACTTTGATCTCATGCTTTTCTTTGGGAGTTTGATCTATTGTTATTTCGTTTTGAATATGAACTTTGGTATGTATTTTGCTTTTCTTTGGTTGCTTCTGCTCTGCCTCATGCTGCTGCTATGCTACCTTTCCTAGAACATTGCTGCTTGCTATGTGTTTGTTAGGCTTTAAGTAAAATAGCATACAAGATTATTTAAGTGATAACCTTGAAAAGAATAGTATAACTAGTAGCTTGCTTGTAGAAATTAGAATTAGTTACTGATAAACCTAAATTTACCATGGAGATTGGTCACAATTTCACATGTTATATTTATTTGTTCTGCTTCTAGTAGTAACTGACGCGGGTGCATGGAACTTGGTGGAGGAAGTTGAAGACGTGCCACTTGTTGTGACATGTAGCCGTGCTAAACTCCTTGGTAGTCACCTATCGGGGTTGACTACCATCAAACTTGAGTAAGTTTTGTTTTCTTAGAATAAAGCTCTAAGGATTCCATGTGTTAGCCAAGAAAGAAACTTATCAATGTATGATGCAACTACATCATTCCGCCATAACTCCTTCGTTACAAGGAATTTTTAGGTGATTCAAGTTGGAGGAGAAATTATAGTTCAAGAGCTTTCCAACGATAGGTTACATGCCAAATTTGAGCAAGAAACGAAGAAGTTATGAACATTTGAAGTTGAGTTGTCCAAGCAGTCGCAAGGAGCGCCCGCTCCTATGGGCGTCACTTGAAGTTTCAATTGTGAGGAGCGCCGCTCCTACCCTTTAGAGCGGCCGCTCCTGAGGCCCTGTTTCGAGCGGACAACTTCTTTTCTTTTGTGCTTCTTTTTGCTATCTTTTAATCTTGGCCTTTCATTTGTAATTCAAGGGGTGTAATTTAAGAACTTTAGGGTTTATTTGTAAAGCCTTTGAATAGGGCTAAGCTTTCTTTTGGGAGAAACTTTTGCTTAATTTTGAAATAAATGAGATTTTCTCTCTCTACAAATAATCTTTGTGATTATTTGCTTTCTTTGTGATTTCAACTTTGTAATCTTTGTGGTTACACCTTAATTCTAGCTTTACTTTGTGTTAGCTTTGATTAAGAACCCTTATTTCATAAATCTAGGTGATTGTTGAGATAGGTTTATCTTGTTTTGTTGAATTAAAATTGTTGTTAGTTGATTTTCCCCCCTTTTCTTGGTTTTCTTGGTTATTTCATATCAATTTGGTATTAGGGCCAGGTTATTAGCCTAAAACGATCCTACCTTTTGAATTTCTCTTTCCCCCTTTTCCACAAAATTTAAAATTTTCTCTCAAAGATACAAGCTTTTTATCTGGAAACATGGATGATAGGTACTATTATGAAGATGATGAGAGTTACAATGAGCACTCTAGATTGGATGCTCTAGAAAGGAAGTTTGATAGACTTCTTGAGGTCTTGGAGAATAGAAGAAGTCCTAGAATAAGGAGAATCCCAAGTGGAGAAGATGGTTCTCACTCTCCTCACTGGAGAAGGGAACACCACCAACTACACCATGAGGACAATCGTGACCGAGAAATCAAGTTGAAATTTCCGGATTTTGAAGGTAATCTTGATCCTAATGAATTTCTTGATTGGGTTAGAAGTATGGAGAATATGTTTGAATATAAGGGTTATAATGATGAAAAACGTTGCAAATTGGCCACCCTTAAACTTAAAAAACATGTTTTTTTGTGGTATAAGAACTTAAAGAATCTTAGGAGGAAAGATGGAAAATAAAAAATCTTTTCTTGGGAGAAATTAAAGAAACATATGAATAGGGCTTTTGTGCCTAGAGATTATTTGCAAGATGCTTATCTTAAATTGAATTCTCTTAAGCAAAGGGCTATGTCGGTAGAAAAGTATACTAGGGAGTTTGAAAAACTCTCTATTATGAGTGGAGTTGAAGAAGCACCGGAGCATAAAATTTCTAGGTACATTGGTGGTCTTGAGAGAAAGCTTGGGTAAAAGGTTGATGTACATGCTCATGGAAGTTTTGATCAAGTTGTGCAAAAGGCTTTGAAGTTTGAGAAGTATGACAAGATAAGTAGTGCTAGTGGGTATTCTAAACCTACCTTCAAGAATCCTTTTGCTCCAAAGGGTGAGACAAGCAAGCCCATTTCCAAGGATGACAAAGGCAAGGATCCTATGCATTCTTCTAGCAAAGATAACCATAAAAAGATGAGCAATAGGAAGACTTCTTATAAGCGTAGAGGCTATGGACATTTTGCTAATGAGTGTCCAAATAGTAAAACTACTTCAAATTTTATACATGACACTATTAATCTGGATGATGAAAATGAAGAATCTAAAAAAGAGGAGGAAAAGGAAGAAGACAAAAACGAAGAGGAGAAGGATGACAACAAAGAGGAGAAGGAAGAAAACAAAGAGGATAAAGAGGAACATGAGAAGGAGAAAGAGAAGGATGAAAAGGAACAAGAGAAGGATGCAAATACAACAAATCAGGCAGTTGATGGTGATGATATTGATGAAGAACCAAATGAAGACCTCTGATAAGTGGTTTATTTGACCACTTATAGTTGATTTAAACCCGATTTTGTAATCTTTTCCCCTCTTTCTAACCTGTTTTTGAATGAAAATATTGTATCTCGGCTTCGCCCTTTCTTTGCTTGTGTTTGTCCATGTTTTGTAGGTACTATATATCAATTTGACAAGCACTCAAAGCATGGAGTAATGTTCAAGCCTTGAAGACAAGGAAGGGAGAGCCCGCCCCAAGGGGAGCGGGCGTGCACCTCTCCTGGAGCGGGCGCTCCTCAACTTCAGTAACAATCTGCCCAAATTTAGAGCTTGTGAGGAGCGGGCATGCTCCTGACCAGGAACAGACGCTCCTCCCTTTGAAGTTGAATTCTGCATATGCTGTGAAACAGGGGAGCGGGCATGCACCCTGTGAGGAGCGGGTGCTCCTCCTTGACACTTTCAAATCTGACTTTTCACTGAAGCAGCTAGAGAGGGCGTGCAGCAGCTTGAAGCGGGCGCTCCTAGCAGAGGAGTGGATTCTCCTCATTGTGGAGCAGGCGCTCCTCGCTGGGAATCCGTTTTATTTTGACGGATTTCCCTATGTGTTTCGGGGAGTATAAATACTTCCCCTTTAGCTCATTTGTAATTATAGAACAGTAGCCTTGTTTTCAGAAACCTCTCTTAGTTTGAAACATTCCTTTTAGTTATTATGCTCATTTGTAAGATGATAGTGAACTCGATTGTTAACCACTTTTCCCCAATTATTGAAGTAGCTAGAACCCTAATATTTGTTTGCATGTTGATGAATATGAGTTGTGAGTAGTCTTCTTGCTAGGGGTTGGGTGAAGCTCAACCTTTTAGGTTAATTATGCAAATGTGGGAGTAGCATTGATGTTTGTATTGCAATTAAATTGATTGTATGAGATTGCTTGTTAGTTCTTCATAATAGGATTAGCTACCCTTGATTTAGGAGCTTGATAGCATGATATGCTTAGTTTGATATGGAAATGTGAATGAAGCATGGCATTACTTATTGCAATTCGATTATGTATCTTCTATTGCTAAAATAATGAGGAATCTAAGTTTAGTAGTGTGAGTTGTTTTCTAATTGCATAAGGTTGATCTTACATATAATCCTTGCTATATCTTGTCTATTTTACTCCCCGTTTTCCTAATTGCCTTGGTTGAGTGAATCCCATTCCCTAGTGTCTTTAATACTTCGTTTTAGAACCATAATTTGTTTGTCTACTTGACGAACCCCCAATTCACCAAAGACTTCGAATTAGCTTAAGTGTTAAGATCTTTAGCAACCATTTCCCGTTCCTTGTGAACCGAACTCTTACTTGTCATTATGCTTGGTTTGTAGGATGTTTGTTTATAAGTGAGTTTGATTAAGTATGGAATGTGCGATCGTTCAAACGCCCATCAAAATGGCGCCGTTGCCGGGGAGCGGTGTTGTTGATTGCTAATTGATTACTTGAGTCTAGTTCACCATAAAACGACAAAAATTCAAAAAGAGTGTGTTTCTTTTTGGCTACACTTGTAGCCTTGTTACTAATTGCAATTGTTGAGAGTGTATGCGCAGAAATCATAGCAGGATTTTGGTGCCTTACGATCCCGAGATTGAGCAAACCTATAGGAGGAGAAGGAGATCTGGTTCTAGGCCATTAACTACTTCCCCAAGTAGGGAGGTCAATTTCGAGGAAAGACAAGAGCAAATGGGTGACGCGGAACCACCAGTTCAAAGACCTTTAAAGGAGTTGGGAACTCCGGGAGCTTATAGAGCTTCAAGTGGCATTGCTTCGCCCGTTACTCAAGCCAACGATTTCGAAATTCGGCCCGCAATGATAAATTTGATCGAAAGGAGGCAATTTAGTGGAGCAAAACATGAGAGCCCTCTTGCACATTTGAACGAATTTGAAAAATATTGCAATACGATCAAGATAAATGGGGTAACTCAAGAATTTGTGAGACTAAAGCTGTTTCCTTTCTCCTTGATAGGAAGGGCTCTTGAATGGCTTGAGAAAGAGGTAAGGCCGAACTCCTTGAGAACTTGGGAAAAGGTCACCATGGCTTTCTTAGGGAGATTCTACTCTCAAAAGAAGACGGCCGAGGCAAGGGCTTTGATCCAAGGTTTTTGTCAAAGGGCTAGTGAAACCATTTATGAGGCATGGGAAAGATATAAAGAATATCAAAGAGAGTGTCCCCATCATGGCATTCCGACTTACCAAGTGCTTCAAATTTTCTATGGGGGCTTGAGCCCACAAGGAAAGACTAGCTTGGATGCGGGAGCAGGTGGCCCGATCATGAACAAAATGGAGGAGCAAGTCATAGAGATAATTGAGGATGTGGTGAGGCACCACATGGATTGGCAAGAAGGAAAGAGGGAGTCTCTAAGCAAAGGAGGAAATGCGGTTTACTCCGTCGATCACCTCAACTCCATCAATAATTTGACGTCCCAAATCGCCAACGTTGGCAAGGAGATGACATCAATCAAGGCGAAACTAGAGACCTCTACTTCACAACAAGAGCATCCCTCCCAATCTAAGGGGAGAGGCATGAATTCTAACTCTTCTCCTTCTACTTCTAATAACATGCCACATGGGTGTTTGTTTTGTGAAAAATGTGGGTCATATGACCATGATATCTCTTCTTGTAATTATGATTCTCAACCTCAACCCCAATATGAAGATGGTGATGATAATGAAAATGAACAAGTCAATGCCTTGTCTTATGATAATAGACCTAGGAATGACAATCAAAGATACTTACCACCTAATTGAAGAGAACAAGGGGGAAACTTCTATAACCAAAGAGGAAATGATTATGATTACCATAACCAAAACCAATGGGGAAATAGGAACCAAAGGGACCAAAATCTCCAAGGTAACTACAACCAACAAGGTGGTTATGGTAACCATAACCATAATAACCAAGGGAACTATGGGAATCAAGGTCAATATCACCAAGGGGGAAACTCTAATAATAGAAATAATTGGAACAACAATAACAATAGAGGTTCTTCAAATCAAAATGCTTCACATTCAAATGTGAGAGGTAATAGAGCTCCCCAAGATAACTATTTTGCACAAGCACCACCTACTAGGTTTAACTTAGAGGAAATGATGGAAAGTCAAACCAAAATGTTCAATACTTTCATGGCCTCTAGTGATAAGAAATTTAGTGAAGTCATGACCCATAATAAAATGCTTGAAACACAAATTTCTCAATTGGCCAATGCTTTGAAGGAAGAGACTAGCACTTCCAAACTTCCACCCCAAGGACTAGATCCCAAGAGGCCCATAAATGCTATATAAACTAGGAGTGGTAAAGTGTTGGAAGAGAGTGTTCCTAAGAGAAGCAATGAGAGAGTGAACATGAGTGAGCCTCCCCTTGAGAGTGATTTTGAACAAGAAAGAGAGGAAAATCATGAGAATGAAAAGAGAAAGAAAAAGAATGTGGGAAAGAAAAAGAATGTGAAAAAGAGAGAGATTTTGAAAAAGAGAGTGAAGAGAAAAGAGAAAAAGAGCGAGAAACAAAACAATTGCAAAAGCTACCATATCCTCACAAATTTGTTAGAAACAAATTAGATGTGCAATTTGGAAAGTTTCTTGAAACATTGAAACAAATTCACCTTTCAATTCCTTTTAGCGATGCTATCAAGCAAATGCCTAACTATGCTAGGTTTTTAAAAAATATTTTCAGTGGAAGGAGAAAGTGTGAATTGGTGGAAACGGTGAATCTCACCGAGAATTGTAGTGCAATTATCATGAATAAAATGCCACCGAAATTGAAAGACCCCGGTAACTTTTCTATCCCTTGTGCTATATATAATATGCAAATTG
The DNA here is from genome assembly GCF_948465745.1 of Chenopodium album. Lineage (NCBI taxonomy): Eukaryota > Viridiplantae > Streptophyta > Magnoliopsida > Caryophyllales > Amaranthaceae > Chenopodium > Chenopodium album. The sequence continues at coordinate 20,930,946 of NC_137847.1, forward strand.
ATAATGCTTTATGTGATCTTGGGGCTAGTGTTAGCCTTATGCCATATTCGGTATATCAAATACTTGAGATAGGGGAACTTCTACCCACCAACGTTACCTTACAATTAGCCGATCGTTCTATCAAATTTCCAAAAGGTAAGGTAGAGGATGTTCCTCTAAGGGTGGGAAAATTTAAAATCCCAGTGGATTTTGTTGTGTTAGAGATGAATGAAGATGTGAAAATTCCAATAATTCTAGGAAAACATTTTCTTGCTATTTCGGGTGCTTTAATAGATGTTAAAAGTGCTAAAATTTCACTAAAAGTAGGAGATGAGGTGATAGAATTTGATTTGAATGAGAGCATGAAATATCCAAGCTCTAGTCTTGATAATTGTATGATGATTGATACTATTGATTCTATTGTAACTTATATGCATGAGCACTTGCTCACTACTAACGATGCCCTTGAGAATGTCCGTTTGAATAAGGAAAAGATAGGTGAGCAAAGCAAGGAGATGGCATTGTATGAAGGAATGCTTGAAGGAAGTACGGTAGAAAGCATTGAGCAAGTATGTATGGGAATCACAAGTGATGATGGTTTGGAAATAGCTACCTCAAGAGAAGGTAAAGGTGTTCCAATGGTAGAGTTGAAACCTCTACCATCACACCTAAGGTATGTGTTTTTGGATCCTAATTCAACTTTTCCGGTAATTGTGAATTCTTCTTTGAACGAGTGCCAAACTCAAATGTTATGTGGTGTCTTAAGAAACCACCAAGGTGCTTTAGGCTATACCATTGATAACCTCAAAGGTATTAGTCCCGCTTTATGTATGCACCATATAACACTTAAGGAAGGTGCTAAGCCTTCTATTGAGAGGCAAAGGAAACTCAATCCTCAAATGGGGGAGGTGGTAAAGAAATAAATCACCAAATGATGCCAGCATCATCTTCCCCATTTCGAGTTCTAGATGGGTTTCCCCCGTTCATGTGGTCCCTAAAAAGGGAGGAATGACCGTAGTTGAAAATGAGAATGGTGATCTCATTTCAACTAGAACGGTGACCGGTTGAAGGATGTGCATAGACTATAGACGTCTAAATGCATCCACTAACAAGGATCATTTTCCACTTCCTTTTATCGACCAAATGCTTGAAAGACTAACCAAGCACAAGTATTATTGCTTTCTTGATGGTTATTCGGGTTTCTTTCAAATCCCCATAAACCCGGATGATCAAGAGAAGACAACTTTTACTTGTCCATATGGTACTTTTGCATATAGGAGGATGCCGTTTGGACTTTGCAATGCATCGGCAACTTTTCAAAGGTGCATGATGAGTATCTTTGGAGACATGCTTGAGGCCAAAATGGAAGTGTTCATGGATGATTTCTTGGTAGGGGGCCTTTCATTTGAAGATTGTTTGTCCAATTTGGGCAAATGCTTAGCAAGATGTGAGAAGGTCAACTTGGTCCTAAATTAGGAAAAATGCCACTTCATGGTTGAAGAGGGAATCATCCTTGGTCACAAGATATCAAGCAAGGGGATTGAGGTCGACAAGGCCAAAGTTGAAGTGATTGAAAAATTGCCACCTCCAATTAATGTGAGAGGAGTAAGATCCTTTTTGGGGCATGCCGGGTTCTATAGGAGATTTATCAAGGATTTCTCACAAATTTCTAGACCCTTAAATGCTCTTCTTCAAAAGGATGCCATCTCTATTTTTGATGAAAAGTGTCTTTAAGCTTTCAACAAATTAAAGGAGGCTTTGATCTGTACTCCAATCGTGCAAGGGCCAAGATGGGATTTGCCGTTTGAACTTATGTGCGATGCTAGTGATGTTGCAATTGGAGGGGTGTTGGGACAAGAATTGAGAGAAGCTTCACGTCATTTACTACATGTCCAAGACTTTGAATGAAGCTCAACAGAACTACACCACGACGGAGAAAGTGTTTCTTGCCGTGGTACATGCTTTTGAGAAGTTTTGGAACTACCTCATTGGTTCCAAAACTATTGTTTACACCGATCATGCGGCTATTAGGTACCTTGTGGCAAAGAAAGAGTCCAAACCTCGTCTTCTTCGATGGGTCCTATCTTTCCAATAATTTTCATGTCGAAATCCGTGACAAGAAAGGGGCCGAGAATGTGGTTACGGACCATCTTTCCCGATTAGAAAATGTGCAAGCTAGTGATGATGAAATCCCCATATGTGATGAATGAAGAGATGATGTGATTTATATCTTGAATGAGAAGAAGCTTCCTTGGTTTGCCGACTTGGTGAACTACTTGGCATGTGGAGAATTTCCTCCCGATTTCTCCAAGAACCAAAGGAAGAAGCTAAAGAGGGAAGCAAGGCACTGTGTATGGGATGACCCCATTCTCTACAAGAGAGGAGTAGATGGTTTGCTCCGTAGGTGTGTTTCGGATGAAGAAGTGCAAAATGTGCTCAAGATGTGTCATTCCGATCCTTGTGGAGGGCATATGGGAGCAAACAAAACAGCATTGAAGGTCTTGCATAACGGGTTGTGGTGGCCTCACATCTTTAAGGATGCTTGGGGGTTTGTGAAGACTTGTGACCGGTGTCAACGAACCGGCAACATATCCAAGCGAAATGAGATGCCTCAACAACCGATACTTGAGCTAGAGGTATTTGATGTGTGGGGTATTGATTTCATGGGACCATTTCCTACTTCTTATGGAAATCAATACATCCTTGTGGCGGTTGACTACGTCTCAAAATGGGTTGAGGCCATTGCCTCCCCAACTAATGACCACAAGGTAGTTATAAAATTATTCAAGAAAGTCATATTTCCAAGATTCGAAATTCCTATAGCTGTGGTAAGTGACAACGGTTCACATTTTGTTCATAGTGCTTTTCAAAAGATGCTAAGAAAGCATGAGGTTCACCAAAGGTTCGGCCTTACCTATCATCCACAAACTAGTGGACAAGCGGAAGTGTCCAACCGTCAAATCAAGCTAATCCTTGAGAAGACGGTTGCAAGAAATAGGAAGGATTGGTCGGAAAGACTTGATGATGCCCTATGGGCATATAGAACGGCCTACAAAACCCCTATCGGCACAACCCCATATCGTTTAGTGTATGGAAAATCTTGTCATCTTCCGGTGGAACTTGAACACCAAATCCAATGGGCCATTAAGAACATTAACTTCGACTTGGCTAGTGCGAGAGAACAAAGATGACTCGATTTGCATGAACTTGAAGAGCTTTGATTGGAGGCCTATGAATGTGCTAACAACTACAAGATTTGCACGAAGGAATGACATGATCGGAATATTGTAAAGAAAGCATTTCTTGTGGGTGATAAGGTGCTCCTCTACAATTCAAGAATGAAGTTGTTCCCCGAAAAACTTCTATCAAGGTGGAGTGGACCTTTTGTTGTTAAGTAAGTGTTTTCACATGGAGCCGTTAAAGTCACGGATTTGGATGGAAAGAGATTTTTCAAAGTCAATGGACATCGCCTTAAGCCTTACTATGAGGGTGCTCATGTCGGTCTAGTTGAGTTACTACATTGTGATCTTACCTCTTGAGTGTGGAGGTCGTCAAGCTCATGACGTTAAAGAAGCGCTTCCGGGAGGCAACCCAAGTAAAAAAAAAAAGAAAAAGAAAAAAAAAAGAGACAAGAAAAAAAAAAGAGAATGAGAAATAAAAAATTTTGAGTGAGTGAGAAAAAGAAAGAATAGTGTTGGTGATATATGATTTGGGCTACAAATTGATTGGATTTTGTTCTTGTGGTTTGATGTAGGTACTTGAGGCAAAATGGAGCAAAGGAAACAAAAACAAAAAGCTGTCAGCAGCTAGGAGCGGGCACTCCAGGCACTATGCACGCCCGCTCCTAGCTCAATGAAGAAACCAGAAGACTTCAGGGCAATGTGGAGCGGGCGCTCCAACCCTCATGCACGCCCGCTCCTAAACTCTATACAGAAAATAGAACCTTAAGGTACCATGAGAAGCGGGCGCTCCAACTGAGTTGCACGCCCGCTCCTCACAAGTGAAGGAAGTCAGATTCAAAATCTAAGATAGCACGTCCGCTCCGTTGTGGGAAGGATAACGAAATCCAAGAACATGAGAAGGAGCGGGTGCTCCATCGCACCTGCACGCCCGCTCCTCGCAAATGCCGTAGCAAAAATTAAATTAGGAGCAGGTGCTCCATCACATATGCACGCCCGCTCCTTGCTTGATGAGAAATTAGAAGTTCTATGAAGGGTTAGGAGCAGGCGCTCCAACACAACTTCATGCCCGCTCCACGACAATGCCGTAGCTAAAATAAAATATGGAGTGGGTGCTCCTCTCACCCTGCACGCCCGCTCCAGTATGGGGTCAGATGACAGAATGATTTTCAGAGATAGGAGCGGGTGCTCCTCATGTCTGCACGCCTGCTCCTCGCTGGGTTCGTGAAATCAGATTCTGTTCTAAAGGTTCGGAGCGGGCGCTCCTCTCTCCTTGCACGCCCGCTCCGACCTTTCCGGGTAAAAAAAGATTCTTTTCTTTTCCTTTTATCCTCCTTCACCCATTTTCACCACTCATTCTCACATTCTTACTCTCCCTCCTCTTCACCCATCTACTTATCACTCTAAAACCCTTATTTTCTCCAACTTCTCTCTTCAATTTCATCATCAAATCCAAACTTTCTTCACTCAAAATTCACAATTTCTTAATCTCCATCAAATTCTCTCTCCAAAAATCACAATTTCTCACAAATTTGGGCAAAAATTTGAAGACCCACGAATTCAAATTGAAGAACAAGGTAGCAAAAGGGTGAAGATTGTTAGAGAAGGAGCCAATTTCGGTAAAGTTGGAGGAATTTAGAGTATTTTCATACTCTAATTGGTAAAATCTTCTTCCCTACTTCACTTTCCCTCTTAAACCTTAGGGTTTTTCTTCAATTTCCTTAAATTTGTTTATTTCATGAATGTGTGTGATTAGTTGCATGATTAGGTGAATTAAAACAAATTTACTTGCTATTTGTGAATTAATTGGTAGATTTTTTTTGTGATTAGTTATTGGATTAAGAGAATTGTGATTAGTTTCTTGCTTAAGTTTGGTGAACTTGTGCATGAAATTTGTGTGAATTTTATTGGAATTGTGAATTAGAGTGTTGAAATTGTTTGTTAGTTGTGTTGGAATTGTTTGTTGGTTGTGTTGGAATTATATTGAATTGTGAAACATGTACTTGGATTTTATCGGGGGTTTGAAGTTTCGGAGATTGTTTGTGGTGTGTTGTGAGTGTGTTTGTGGTGTTTTGAGTTAGCTTTTTAACCCAAACCTCAATACCAAAATGGTTCTTCGTTTATTTGGAGGTGCGGGAGGGTAGAAGAGGAAGACTACTTCCGGCATCCAAATAAACAAAAATCGTTCTTCCGAAAGCCCAAATCAAACCCCTAGCCAAACACCAAACCAAAGCAATCCTCCCCCTCAATAAAAATTCTTGAAAAATTCAAGGGGTATCACAAAAAGCTTTCCACACGATAAATTCTTCCAACTCAATTTTACGACCAAGAGGCTTGCCAAATCCTAGGATTAGACAATGGAATTCGGCGAGTGGCCGAAAATTTCAAATGGTTAAACTTCCTCGACAAGAGGGAGCTAACCTACGAATCGCTCACTCTCGAATTTCTTTCTACCTTAATCATGCGAAAAGTTAGTGGTGAGGGAGAGCCTATTGAGTGCGATCTTAAGTTTTATATGTTCAACCAACCCAAAACCTTAAGCTTAACTCGCCTCAATGAGATTTTTGGATGGCCCGTTTACAACCAAATAACCGACCCCGATAATTTCTACCTCTCTAGTTATGAGGAGTATAATTGGTGGAACACTATCGCGGAATACCCTAAATTCACTACCCGGTTTAGCCATGCTATCCACATCATCCACCCCGTACTCGGTATATTCATAAGAATTATGGGGTACGCTTGCTTCTCGTAGCAAGATCTCGGGTTGCTAACTAAAGAGGAGATAAAATGCCTCTTTATAGCTTCCCGATTTGAGGGAGATCTTGAGGGTAATGTGACTATGGGGTACTTATTTGTTAAGCGGTGCCTTGAAATTAAGAAGAGTTCGGAGTTGGCGGGTGAGATCAAGTGTGGTGGGATGATCACTATCATTGCCAAGGCATTGAAGTTCACCAATTGGGTTGAGCAATTAACCACGGTAAATGGCTCCAATTCCCTTGACCTTGCTGGACTTGCCTCAATGCATATGCTTGTGGAAATCCGAGGTAATGTGACCACCTACTCTTGGTTGGTCAAAGGGAAACACCGTTGCATTCTCCCTAATGCGGCGGTAGTGAACACCGTGGGAACGACTTGGCAAGTGCCAAATGAGCCACTCCCCAGGAATGTTCCCGACCTTGACCAACCATCTTAACCCCGCCGCCATAGCATATCCACCATTCCTAGTTTTATGGGCGGCCCTTTTTCCTCCTCTTCTTCCTCCTTCAACCTTAAGTCAACCTTTCACCATCTCAACCTAACCAACCACAGAATCCTTCAAGAAAATGAATAGCAAAGTTTTGTCTCTCTAAGGTCCTATAAAAACCAAGTTGAGAGGGGGGATTTCCTCCCCTATGTCAACTATCCTCACCGCCCCGTACAAGAGGGGCCGGTTCCGGGTTGGAACAACAACCAACCCACCTACTCCTATTGGCAAGGACCTCGTAGCTCCATTTCGGAGCTACGTTCCTTCCTTCCCTACGATTATACACAACCCGGAGGTTGTGATTTTAGGGGGGAGCCTTCTTATTACCACGTCCCCGAGACATGTGGTAATATGACTCCCGAGGAGATCGATAACCACCCCTTAAGGGGATACTTCAGGTTTCCACCCGGGTATAATGGTTGGGGTACTAGTAGTGCACCGGACCACGGTCACTATCGTAGTAGCCCCAACTATGATCTTCTTCCATACGTGGATCAACCTTCCTATTCCGGCGATGTAGACCTCAACTATAATTACATGCCATCGCCGGTTAGGGAGGATGATCGGGAGTAGCCTTTAGACATTTGTTTTTACCGTTCCCTTCTCTTCTTTCCCATCATGTGTAACACCGAGGCCGGTGTCGAGTTCTAGCTTGGGGGGGGAGATGTTTCTCATTGTGTCCATCTATCGTGGGAACGGTAATCAAATGTCTAGCTTGGGGGAAGTCTTGGGGTCTTTGTGTATAGGGTAGTTTCGATTTTGATAGGATTTGTGCTTTCATGTGATGATCTTGTGCTATATAAGGAGAAGTTTGAGTTTGTATGTGGAATGTTTGGCATGAAAGGCTTAGCTTAGCCTTTGGGACTTGTGGTAGGATTCATGTGTTATTATGTTCTAGATTGCATGCCTATTTTAGGTTGGTTATGCTCTTTTCTCGATGATATGGCATGCCTAGGCTAGAACAATTGCATATTGATGTATTTGTCTCACTTCTCCTTATATGTGTGCTTTGGAGCATCTTATTCTTATGATTAAGCTTTGGTATTTGCATATTTTTGGTTGGTTTGTGTGATGGTCGATTGCATGGTATGGTTGGTTTGCTCTTGGTCTCTTGTTATGATGATTATTTATGATGATTTGTGATGATTGATGATGTTGGTCTTTCCTTAATATCCAAACTTCTTCTTCTTATCTTCTAACCCCTCTAATATCCAAATTCCTTAACATCCAAACCCCTAATATCCAAATTCTTTATTTAGTTCTCTTATCCCCCATTTTCAACTTTTTACTTAAAAAAAAAGAGTTTGTTTTGCCTTTGATCGGTTTGCAATAATGATATTTGATTATATGTGGTGGATGCTCGTTTTCTTTTTGTAATAAAATTTCGAGCATGGTTTAGATGCCCTTGGTTGAACATAGAATTGGCTAGTTTAGGCTAGTGTGAGAATAACTTTGCCGAATGTACGAGACTTAAAGTCTAGGTTTGTGGTAAGATGGTGTCACCTATCTCAAAGGAATTTGATCCTCAATGATAGTATTTGATCCCACATTGTTCCAAAAAGTGAGGTTTTAATATTTTTCAAGCCTACTACATTTTGCATGAGTGGCAAGGATCCTCTTTGATTTAGTACCTAGATCGAGAACTTGAGTCTCAACTCCCAAGACCGCGGCCTAAACTACTCTTAGTATTGATGAAGGTTGTTATGTGTTGATAATTCACAAAATTTAAGGCGTATCATTATTTGTTTCTTAGTTCATTCTTTAAGTTGATTGTATTTAGTAGTTAGTGATGTAAATATCCAAGTTTGTTTCAAAAAAAAAAAAAGGAAAAGAAAAAAAAAGGAAAGGAAAAAAAAAAGAGAAGTGAAAGAAAGAAAGAAAAGAAGTGATGAAATGTCACCACCCTAGCAATTAAACAAGCTTGGGGGTGTGTTTTGTTTCAATTCATTCATGGTTTGTAGCATGGGTCAAAATTAGGAACCTCTTATATACAATTTAGTTTGGCTCATATTGCAAAACACTTCTAGTTCTATCTATGCCTTAACTTTGTGTCGAAATCCTTGAGTTTTGTAATGATTAGGAGAGTAGTGGAAGCCATAGTCGGTAGAGGGAGTCGATTCACAAGCATATGGAGAAGGTACTTTTTCATTGAGATGTCGAGTGTTTTGAAACTCGCTTTATCTATGTTTTTTCGGCTCCTTTGAGGAGTCACGAGACACTACCATTAGGGGGGATTTGAACTTTGTGATGAGGACGCAGTAAGATGTGTTGAATAGGCTTAAGTTGAGTATTTTCGGAAAGGTTAGCTAGGCCTTAGCTAGTCATGACCATGGTTGATCTTAGGCATATACCTCATGCTCGATTTTTATTGCTTAAGGATTCTTGTATCTATACATGTGCTTTTCTTTGAGCAAATTGATCTTTTGGTTTGTTTTTGGGCAATGTGAATTGCTTGAGGACAAGCATTTGGCTAGCTTGGGGGGATTTGATAAGTGGTTTATTTGACCACTTATAGTGTTGATTTAAACCCGATTTTGTAATTTTTCCCCCTCTTTCTAACTCGTTTTTGAATGAAAATGTTGTATCTCGGCTTCGCCCTTTCTTTGCTTGTGTTTGTCCATGTTTTGCAGATACTATATCTCAATTTGACAAGCACTCAAAGCATGGAGTAATGTTCAAGCCTTGAAGACAAGGAAGGGAGAGCCCGCTCCAGGGGGAGCGGGCGCTCCTCAACTTCAGCAACAATCTGCCCAAATTCAGAGCCTGTGAGGAGCGGGCGTGCTCCTAAACAGGAGCGAGCGCTCCTCCCTTTGAAGTTAAATTCTGCCTATGTTGTGAAACAGGGGAGCGGGCGTGCACCCTGTGAGGAGCGGGCGCTCCTCCTTGACACTTTCAAATCTGACTTTTCACTGAAGCAGCTGGAGAGGGCGTGCAGCAGCTTAGAGCGGGCGCTCCTAGCAGAGGAGCGGACGCTCCTCATTGTGGAGCTGGCGCTCCTTGCTGGGAATCCGTTTTATTTTGACGGATTTCCCTATGTGTTTCGGGGAGTATAAATACTTCCCCTTTAGCTCATTTGTAATTACAGAACAGTAGCCTTGTTTTCAGAAACCTCTCTTTGTTTGAAACATTCCTTTTAATTAATTTAGTTTAGTTTTCATCAAATCAAATCATTGTATTGGTGAAATTCAAGAATTATTCTCAAGGTTTGGCACTTTATATTCAACATTTGAAGCTTCAATTAGTAATTTCTTCAACCTTCTTCTACTTAATTTCAGATTTTATTTGGTATTTGCATGTTACTTGAATCCTTTTAGTTCTTGATAATTTCTTGTTGGATGATAGTGAATTTGATTGTTAACCACTTTTCCCCAATTATTGAAGTAGCTAGAACCCTAATATTTGTTTGCATGTTGATGAATATGAGTTGTGAGTAGTCTTCTTGCTAGGGGTTGGGTGAAGCTCAACCTTTTAGGTTAATTATGCAAATGTGGGAGTAGCATTGATGTTTGTATTGTAATTAAATTGATTGTATGAGATTGCTTGTTAGTTCTTCATGATAGGATTAGCTTCCCTTGATTTAGGAGCTTGATAGTATGATATGCTTAGTTTGACATGGAAATATGAATGAAGCATGGCATTACTTATTGCAATTTGATTCTGTATCTTCTATTGCTAAACTAATGAGGAATCTAAGTTTAGTAGTGTGAGTTTCTTCCTAATTGCATGAGGTTGATCTTACATATAGTCCTTGCTATATCTTGTCTATTTTACTCCCCGTTTGCCTAATTGCCTTGGTTGAGTGAATCCCATTTCCTAGTGTCTTTAATACTTCGTTTTAGAACCATAATTTGTTTGTCTGCTTGACGAACCCCCAATTCACCAAAGACTTCGAATTAGCTTAAGTGTTAAGATCTTTAGCAACCATATCCCGTTCCTTGTGGACTGAACTCTTACTTGTCATTATGCTTGGTTTGTAGGATGTTTGTTTATAAGTGAGTTTGATTAAGTGTGGAATGTGCGGCCGTTCTAACGCCCATCAACCTCACTAATGTAGTAAGCTCGGTCGCTGAGATTATCCTAAAGGATACTGTTGTTCAAGAGAAGCAGCCAAATGTTACAAAGAAAGCAATAGAAAAAACAATTGAAAGTAAGTTGTTAACAAAAGAAAGTAAATATTGTATAAAAATAAATACAAATCAATTAAAAGTAGATAGTGTATGATTTCCTTGAAACTACATGTGCTGTTTTATTTCAGGTGATGGTGATAAACAACATGTTGTCGAAGAAACCATTGTGCTTAAGATCATTCACCAAGATATAGCTTCAAAGATAAACATCAATGTAGATTGTGGAGAAAAAGATATTGAAGTTAATTTCCTTTCAAAGTTGAAGTAAAGCAACAAATCAAGAATAAATGAAATGCCAAAGTTGTATCAAGTAGTGGCTAATTACTTCTTTGTGAAGTATAGCTCATTCAAACAGTAAGTTATGAAATTTTTTAATTTTAAAAATATTCTATCTACTTTAGTTAACATTTAATTTTTTTAAAGTAAATTAAAATTAAAATATTTAATTTACTTTAAAAACATTTAAATGTGCACAGTGAAGATCTTGTGAAATATGAAGCTCCTCTCATGATAACAAAGGATGACATGGTATCCCTAGCTCCAACTGCCGAGGGCCGTTGCAATGATTTTGGGGGCCCTGTTCTAAAATAAAAAATAGGCCCTTAATAATTTGAAAATAATAAAAAATTTTGATTTTTAACCTTTTTTTTTTTACCTAATATTTAAGTTGTAAACATTTTTTTCATACTGATATTAGCAGCAAAATACAACTCAAAACTTACATCGACTTAATTTGTATTAATTCTTAATCTTATTGACTTAAGAAAATTTTAACCTTAACAAAAAAAATGCTTGAGTGATAGCAATAACACAATTACGGTAAACCTAACAATTTTTTTTTTAAAAAAATTAAAGAATCTAATTGACATTACAAAAACCCAAAAAAAAATGACCTTAAATCAAACGAAGGTTTTGTATTTTATTCCCAATTCATATTAGTTTAATTGTGTATCAATTGGGAATCAAATGATTGAAGAAAGGCTGAAGATAACCCATGTATATATTGGAAAAATAATTACCCATTTGATAAATATACTTATGGAAAATCAAAATTTATTGCTCATTGCCATAGTTGCGGAAGAAGAATAGTTTGAATTTGGCTGAAATTAACTTTCTTTTCCGTTGAAAATTCTTGAATGGAGAAATAGGCAATACAATTATCTATGGAATTGAAACTGAAATTGATGTACTTATGAAAATACTACTGTGATTTGAATTGATGGAGGAATATGAAAAGTTCTACTCCATAGAAATTATGAAGTATTATGGAAGCTTGGCTTAAGAGTGGAAAATGAGCTTAGGAAAATGAGTTTGAGAATTAGTAAATTACTAGTTTAAGTCCCGTGCAATGCACGGTTATTATTAAATTTTATAAAGAGTTATTGTATTGAATTTTATAAAAAAAATTAAACTCATAATACTAATTAAAAAATAAATATAACTTTAATTTTATATGTAACTCTATCAATGTCAAGATTAGTGACACTTAGACTTGATTTTAAAAAAAAAAAGGTCTTTGAAGTTTTTATTTTTTGTAAAAAAATTCTAAGGATAGTACCCGCACATGCTGCGTTAGTATTGATACGACTTTTAATAGTGGAAAATAAAGTGTAAATATATATATATATATATATATATATATATATATATATATATATATATATATATATATATATATATATATATATATATATATATATATATATATTAACAAAATGATTTTATTTTTAATTGAATTAAACATTATTGCAAAAGTAACAAAATTGGAAGAAAAAAAAGTTAATAGTATTATCGAAGACTAAAATAATATATAGCAGTATTGTTTAATAATATTTACTTCATTTTTTTTACGAAAATAATACCAAATAAAAGACTACTTACATGTACAAATATATTAGTTGGGTTTATATGGAGCATTATTATTGTTAAGAATTTTAATTGGAAGAAAGATATTTTAAATTATTATAAAATGATTTCCTTAAAGAATCTGTGTAAAGACGGAAAGTAAAATGGGCAGGAAAATTGTTAATGTGATTGTGACAAGTGTCATTTTAGGTTCGCTTTTAGTAAAGGTTAATTGATTATGGAAGCTTAGGAAAATACTTGCGCTAGAAACAAGAAGCTAGGCTCTTATTAATAAAAAAAAAAAATTGGGCCCTTTTTAAATGAGGGCCCTGTGGAAAGGGACACTTTGCACTCCCTCTTCTACGGCCATGCAACTGCCCCCCCTCAAATGATAAAGTCCAATATAGTTCAATATTGGTCATTTCTTATGAATGATTCATGACTGAAGGAAGATCCATCATGCTTTTTCTTTGGCATTGACCACAATGTACAGGTTAAATTAAATGTTTAGCTAAATACATAATTAAATGTATAAGTAACACGTCTTATGTCCTCATTAATACACAAATACCTCCTCTAGAGTTATCTCTCATGTCACAAGATCCTTCCCAACCAACTCCAAAAACAGATAAAAAAGAAAAACCATCTCCTTCAACACACTTGGCAGAATTGAATTAGGCATGGTATGATTGGATGTGCCTCTGTGATGCAAAGGAGAAAATTATGATAGCTTAGTTGGTATGTTTGATTATTCATGGCAATTAAACTACATTGCAGGGCATTATGATTTTGAATTTGTAGACTGATAAGTGTAATTTAAATGACAGATATTTGTTCCAATATGTCTGAGTAACCACTATAGTTTGGTAGTGGTTAACTTCTTGAAAGAGACCATTCAATACTTGGATAACAGGGAGTATGATGACAGACATAATCCTTTCTACAAAATTCTTGCATCTCTTGTGGTAAGATTTTTTAATTTCTCAAAAGTAAATTATTATAAATATAAAGTAAATGACATTACTATTAAAGTAAATAAATTTGTATTAAAAGTAACTATACTGTAAATTTGTTTTACTTATATATTGCTTTACAAATGTTATAGGTGGAGGAAATGTCAAAATTCTTGAAGAGAATTAATCATGAAAAAGATGAGGAAATACTAGATTATGAGTTTGATGAAGTTAAGTTCAAGTGGAAAACACCAAAATATACTCTTGATTGTGATGTTTTTATGATGATGCATATGCTGTGTTTTTCTAGAGACCCTTTAGATTCTGACCTTGATTTAACAAATGGGAGAAAAGTGTATCGTGTTATACTTGCAAATAAACTAATACTAATATAGAACAGTCCGATATTTGGCAATTCTCCCAAGCATACCGAACTATAGAACAATTCAGAAAAAGGTGGAATAAGTCCTCCTCCTTCTCCTCATAGTAATCACATAGAGAGTCCACATGTATCCTCCTAGTCATGAGATTAGCTTTAACTGGCATGCCATTGACAGCCAGCTTCCAAAGGAAAATACACCATTTCGAGGGAATGTCCAAATACCACATGATTCGAAAAAAAAAACATACAATTCTTTCATGTGAGTCGGTTCCCAACCCTCATTAGATTTTGCTAAGAAAGCTTACCTTGAATTCACAGTATAATTCCCTTATTTATTATGCCCATCCCAGTAAAGAAAATCCTCCTTACCTTCCTCAGGTAGATCAAGAATAAGAATTGCTTGTGCACTATCCCATTCGAAACGCTGCCTAACGACTTCAACATTCCAAGATCTAGAATGCTGGTTGAGAAGGTCATTAACCCTCTATATAGCACTTTGACGTAGATTTTGGTCCAATCTCACCACTGTACTTTGATATGAACCCATATCGCACTTGTAGCTAGAATATCCTTTCTTGACCCTATTTTCCAAGCAAAACCCTTCCTAAAATTAACAGCCATGGAGTGGAGAAATTTCCTAACCCACGAGGAGGAGATCGCAATAGGTTTAACAGGTCACTATTAGGGCAGAGGAGACAGTTGGAGCGAGCGTTGTATACCTTTGCCGCCAGCAATAGAGGATTCATGTGCATCCTGTTGACAAGTTTGAAAAGTAGGGCTTCATTGTACCTACCAATAGAGTGGATCCCCAAACCTCCCATGTCTTTGGGGAGCTGCACCTGTTGCTTGTTAACCCAGTAGATACCTTTGTCACCACTCTTCACCCACCAGAACCTAGTAATTAGCGAGTCGACTTTGTTTGCAATAGATAGCGGGATTTTACAAGACTTCATAACACGGGACATCATACCTAGGAGAACAGAATTAATGAGAATAAGCTTAGCATTTTCTGAAAGCCGATAGTGTACCCAGGATAAGATTTTCTTTTTCACCTTTTCCACCAAATCAACAAAGAGATGTGATTTTTTCCTTGGGAAATCCATGGGTACCCCTAAAAGTTTCCCCAAATTATCTATGGTTGGAACCCGAAGAATACCCTTAAAAGTGTTCTTAAGCTTCCGAGAAACTAAGGGGCTAAATTTCACAAAGGACTTGTTGAAATTTATTTGTTGCCCCGAGGCAGTACCAAATATGGCAATAATATCCACAGTAGTAGTGCAAGACTCCTCCATACATTTACAAAATAACATTGCATCATCCACACAAAAAAGATGGGAGATAGAGGGAGCTCTTCTTAAGATTTTGACTCCTCTAAGACAATTGATATCCTAAGCAAGAACAAGCATACGGGATAAGATATCCATATAGAACAGAATAAGGTACAGGGAAAGAGGATCACCTTGCCTTAAACAACAGGAAGGTTTGAAGGAGTCAGAAGTTCTTTCATTTATAAGGGCCTTGAAAGAAACCGTGGAGATGCATTGTGAAATCAATTAGAGCCATTTTGGTGGAAAACCACAAGCTTGTAAGGTTTTGAGCAGAAATAGCCAATTTATAACCCTGTCATAAGCTTTAGACATGTCCACTTTGATTGCAGCAAAATGTGTCGATCGCTTCTTAGAATTAATGAAATGTATTAATTCTTGGGACATAAAGATTTTATCTTCCATGTGTCTGCCGGGAACGAAAGCATGTTGAAAGTCCGAGATAAGATTCGGAAGAACTACTTTTAACCTTGACACCAGGCATTTTGCAATGCATTTGTACACTGTATTGCAAAGGCTAATAGGGCGGAATTAAGAAGCTAACTCCGGAATATCCGTTTTAGGGATCACAACAAGAAGTGTTGAGTTACGTTATTGAAGAAGAAAACCTGTAGCAAAAAAATGTTAGATACTTTTGGTGACTGTTTCATCTATTATATATATCCCAGTTTTGATGAAAGAATTCTGCAATACAACCATCGGGTCCCGGAGATTTTGAACCCTTTAAATCAAACACACCGGCTTTCATTTCATCCACCCCATACGGAAGGCATAAAAGTTCACTTTGATATGTAAAGAGAGAGGGGAAGTGAATTTGCCATAATAGGAGATCGATGTTTTCTTCTTGATCATGAAGGGAAGGAGGTTCAAAAACCTCCTTGAGAGAATGAACAATGAGGTTAGCAACCTCGGAGTGACCTTTCACCCAAGTATTATCTCCTGATCGTAGGGTGACTATTTCATTCCTTGCTTTCCTGACTTTAACTTTATTAAAAAGTCGTTTTGTAGGAGCATCCCCATCCTTGATCCATTCACATTTTACAAGTTAACGCCAATATTGAATACTCAACTCGCATTTTGGAATGAAAGAATTCACCCTAGCAATGTAGTTTTGGCCGTCTGTTAAAAGAGTTGATAATATTCCCCATTATACATAGCTCTTTTGAGATTTCTCTCTAGTTGATTCCCCATAAGCATTTGTTATCCAAGCACCACCTTTGAAGCAAGGTACAGACCTTACGCAATTTCTGAACCAAGGAGAAGTGAGGGGAACCTTGAAAGTCCACACACCACTCATTGGCTATAATGTCCTTAAACTCCAGGAAGCGTAAACACCAAAGCTCCAGCTGGTAAGGCCGAGTAGAAAGGGGTGTGACCGGATTTTAGTCATAGAGAATAACCGCATGGTATGAAACAATAATCGGCTCTTGAGAAATACGTCTCTCCGGATAGAGTCCAACCAGTCAGAAGTAACATAACCCCTATCCAATCTTTCTAAAATTAACTCCGAATCAAGTCGTTTATTTGACCAAGTAAATCTTTGACCCAAAAAGGGAACTTCATACACTTCATTATTCAAACGCCAGTCAATAAAATCATCCACCCCTCTAATATTAGTGTTTCCACCAAACTTATCCTCCAAAAATTCTAATTGATTAATGTAACACCCCCAAATCTCCCTCTACGGAAATACTAGTATAATACGTATAATTATACCGTAGAGATAGACTTGGGCGTATTACCGCCTCGTGATTACGCAAGGCTACTCAAGATACTTAACTCAATAACAAAACTTGCAGCGAAAACTCAACTTTCCTTTATTAATACTTATAAAAATAGTAACATTGTTATGAGTACTCAAAATAAAGATGAGACCAACATTCCTAAACTAGGTGAAGCAAATCCCGGGACTCCCATATGCTCATTCATGACTCCCTCTGAAAACAGTCAACACTGCTTACCATTACGGTAAACAGGGAGAACCAAAACAAATAAGAAATACGGATTAGCAAATTATGCTAAGTACGATAAGTGCAAGATAATGTAAACTCACTTTATTTGCAAACATGCTTTAAAAATCAATTCCAATAATTAATCCAATAAATTCCAAACTCATTATTCCAAAACCGATTCCAATGATTCAATATTCAAAATAATAGTTAATAAAACCAATTCCTTTATTAAGAACCAATTTCTTTTAATCCAATTCCTCACCTAAGTGTGCACACCCCCCAAGCTAGTCTCCTTATATTACAAGGCTATTCTTGAGGAAAGATCCGGTCATACAAAGTCCAAGGCCTTATCAATAAACCAAATCTGTATAGTGGGATTACCAACATGCTTATAAAGCATTAATAATAATAATTCAATGGTTCAATAAATCCTTTTAATATCCAATAAATTCCAATATAATTCAAACTCCTTTTTAATAATTCCACATACTTTCAAAATCAAAACCTTTCAAATAGATACTTGAGAATAAAATCTCATATTAATAACTTTTCAAAATTAATAACTCTTCCTTGAAAAACCTTTTATTTAATTCAACAAACCTTTTAAAATCAATTCCTTTATTTAAACACGATAAGTAATTCAAACCATTCAAAACATGATTTAAAAATCAATCATTCAAAATACTTTTATGAAACAAATGAAATATTAAAATCAATACCTCCAAACATCATTCAAATCAATTTAATTCAATCACCAATAAAATCATATAAAACATGTTATTCAAACCAATCACTTTCAAAGATATCTAGCCACCTAAACGTACATTGATCCTTGCTAGAAAACCACACAAAAAGAACCTCAAGAACCTTGATTCCGAATATCAACTAACACCACGCACTTTCAAAGTTCAATCACGAATACACCTTGCAAATAACATAACCATAAGGTTATCACAACATAAACTCAAATCTAATGTGCATGGACTATAAAACTCTTTTAGAATAATATTTAATATAAAATTATAAATAGGTATTTGTATTTTAGAAAACTAACCATGAAAAAGATAAAGGAATAAGATTAAAGAGAATTGAATTTTCGTTGGAAAGAATAGGCAGAACTTGCAGAGGCTGTAACTCCTTCGATATAACTCCGAATTGGGTGATTCTTGAGCCTAACCTCAAGGATTTTTCGAGAGGAACAATTTTCCTTGCAATAGAAAAACCCCAAAACTGAACAGAAGTGCCCAAAAACTGGCTTCAAAGGTATACGGGACAATATTTGAATGAAAAGAGGAGAAGAAAAGTATGAAAAGGTTTAGGGAAAAGAAGAAGAAGAAGAGGATTGGGTTTTTGGTGTGAAGAATATGAGAGGTATGAAGGGGTATTTATAGTCTCATGAATGAGGGAATTATGGTAGGAAAATGTAGGAAGAATTATGGTAAAAAGAATTAAGTAATTACTTGGAGAAGAGAGTTAAAGAATTATGGAAAGTTTAATATTAAGATGACTAAGAATAATTAATTTAAGGAAGGTGTGTTGTCATGAAATATAATATGGCAAAAGAGATTACTTGGAGAATAATCAAGGAAGATATAAGGTAGGAAAATAAGATGATCAAATCTTTGTGAGATGGAAAATAGGAATTAAGGAAATAAGGAATTTGAGGAAGATAATTAAAATACAAAACTAACAAAATAATTAAACCAAAATTAGCATATGGTGGCCGAAAATATTGAGCATATCTATGCTCATATTTTCGGACCTCCACTTATAGTTTTAGGGAAATATTTGCTAGATTTTAAGGATGAAAAATGATTGCGTAAATAATATATTTTATATAAAATAATTAATTAGGAAAATACTAATTATTCACTATTTAATTTCACTAAGAAAATCAGATTTTCTTTACCAAGAAAATCTGAAAATTCCTAGTTAATTATTTAGGAAATTCGGCTCTCTTAAAATATAATTTTGTCTAATTAAAATATCCGAAATATATATAAATAATCCGATTTTTAAATAAAATAAATGGATAATAAATCTTATCCAAAATCCAAAAATAATAATTGAGTTTTAAAATACTTTTGGTGCCAAAATTCAAATATCATTTTGGCTCCAAAATTCAAAAAGTAAAATAAATTACTAAAATACTCTTTTAAAGAGAATACTAATTAATTAATTAAAAAATACGTTTCCAAAAATACGGGGTATTACAATTAAAATCACCCAACAAAAGACATTTCGGGTAATTTTGAATAATGAAAGAAAGTTCATGCCAAACTAAAATCCTATCTTCCAGAGAAGGGGCACCGTAAACAAAAGCTACATGTAACACCCTAGAAATTTCTTCCCTTTAAAATACCTGTTTGCTCTTTTAAAATACGAAATAGGAAAATCTAAGACATTACCGCCATCGTGAAAACAGATAAGGCAAATATCAAAGATACACAACGGAAGACACTTTTCAAAACCATTCAAAACAAGTCAACTTAAAAGTCAAACCAAACGAAAGTAATGTCAAATCCAAGGCAAACGTAATCAACCTACAACTTGGAACCATTGTAGGCTCTTATTAAAACCGAACAAATACCTAAAAAACCTTTACGTTAGTCTCACAAGCATAACATATAATAATAATTAAAGCAATAAACCACATCATAATCTTATGGAAACTAAGCATGATTCGCTCTTCACTCATGCCCATAATGAATATGCTTCATCACCTGAAAAGCTTCTCTCTACTTGTCCCCGCTACTCGCCATTAGAAATGGGTCGTCGTAGGGCCAAGGTAAAGACAAGGCTAAACAAACATACAAACATATAATCAGCAAAGCAGAGTACATAAGCGTAAAGAAACACACTATCATGCTTTAATCCTATCAATCACACAACTTACCTTGTTGCACCTATTTACAAGCATACAACACACAATATGAACATTTGCTACATGACTAAATTATTTATTTATCTTGACTACGCATCGAACGGGTTTCCCCCAGCCTGCCCCAATAAACGGGTACTAACACGGGAGCTAACCGTGCCAGTATAAAATGACCATTCGTAAGTGGCGGAATTCTTGCGCATAATAAAAAGGAATATACAACGTCCTGTACTTCCAGTAGAAGTTATGTTCAAATATAAAGCCGCATAACTCCCCCTATATGTCCATACTTAAGGTATATACATTTCAAGAGTTTTGGTGCGTAATCTCTTTCACTTTACGTTATTTACATATTATTTTACTTGGTGATAACTCATAAACCATAGAAATAACCAAACATTATAATTATACAAGCAATCAATCATACCAAAATATTTCTTGAATAATTAGTGACCACATGACTTTTAATGTTGAATCCTTTTTAATCTACCTCGGTGTCAAAGACACCTTAAACGAATAATGCGCCACAAATCCTATCCCTCGGTGTTGGAAACACCTTAAGTGCACATAGGCACCACAATTTAATTTAATCCTAGTGTCCTTAGACACTTAATAGCTCAATCCCCATGCTTAAATCATCAATAAAACTTATATGAACCATAATAAAATTCCCTTTTTATATTCCAAATCAAATTAACCATTTAGTTTAATTAAACATGCTTCCAATCATGCCAATAATAAAAGTATGGTTCATACTCAACATGCCAAAATTAATTATTTTTAATCACTAGTCCATCATAAATGATCCATGCTTCATAATTCAATCACCAACATCAACTAAATAACAAATTCCAATCAAAACCTACCATGATACTACTTGGAATTAATTATTCAAAGCCTAGCATGTTCCTACATCATCAAATAAATACCAAGTAAGCGAACGTACCTTGAATACGATCTCAAAATTGCCACGACTACACAAAATCACTCACTTGGAAATCTCCTACAATCCAAAATTACAAAGAGGCATTAATATCTACTCCACACAAATTTCCAACAATATATACACTCCTTAATTCACTCATAAATTATTTAAAACAAGCTGAAATTTAATTTAAAACCCCTTACTTTAATCCCAATTAATGGGTAGTTAAAAATCCCTTCAAGAAACTTAATTATGGCTTACTAACAAAATTTCCAGCGTTATTAAATCATCAAAACTTGCTATAAATATGTTTTAAAACACCTACTTCAATAATTTAAACCACCCATAATCAATTTCCATCAATATGCAATAATTTAGAAACCTAGGGTTTTCAATTTGGGGCTTTTTAATTCAAAACCAAATATGAAAGTTTAATTGCATTATACTTATAATCAAACATCATAAAAATCATCACATAACCCAAAATTAATAATTAGATGAAGGATTAAACAAAAAGATATAATTTTTTTTATAAACACACGCACGCACAAGGGGAAGGGAGGGTGGCTGGCACCACCTCCCATGGCTATTGCTACTGCCGGCCTTGTGCTGGCGGTGGCAGCAGCCGGCTGTGGTGGTGGTGGTGGCAGCCGGCCACCGTGGTGTGTGTGGTGGTGGTGTGTGAATTAAAACCAAAAATATATAAATAAAGGGGAAAGGGAAAAATAAGAGAGAGAGATAAAATAAGAGGGGAGAGAGAGAGAGAGAGAGAGAGAGAGAGAGAGAGAGAGAGAGAGAGAGAGAGAGAGAGAGTTACCTTTGGGTATTCTCCACCTTAGGAAAAGTTTGATTTTGCTCATATGGTGGGTATTTATACCCTCTCTCAAAACCATCCTTCCTAAAATTCCTTTCCTACCCTGAATGATCCCTTTCCTATTCTAACTACAATTTGACTTTCCTTTAAATGTCATTGACTTTAAAAATTACCCTTTTATAAAATCATATGCCCCAATATTTTTAAATTATAAAATAAAGTATTTCAAAATTATTAAATAAATAAATTGGACTTTTAATAAAGCTCTTTAAATTAATAAAACCTCATAAATAATTGATTTCAACTTATTTAAATACTTAAATAAATTCTATTTAAATTAGAATTATGTATAAAAATATAGGGTATTACACTACATACTTGATTTCATCATTAGTTTCAACAATTTTACAAAGGATGACGTTTGTAGAGGAGAAAATACAAGTCACCGTCGAGCTAGACCAAACGAAAACCATAAGACCCCCCTAGCACCTATAGCATCAACCCCAAAAGAGGCACTGACAGGGGGAAAACTAGGAGTCAGTCCCCATTTATATCCACTATAAACGA
The DNA here is from genome assembly GCF_948465745.1 of Chenopodium album. NCBI lineage: Eukaryota > Viridiplantae > Streptophyta > Magnoliopsida > Caryophyllales > Amaranthaceae > Chenopodium > Chenopodium album. The sequence continues at coordinate 20,953,122 of NC_137847.1, forward strand.
ATTTCGTTTATATAGTGGCAATGTTGCAATTATATGCAAGTTTGCTTGTACTTTATACATTTTTAATTCTTATGCTGAGGTGGACAATTAGTGCCGTTTGTAACTCGTCTTTGACGGTGAAATAACGTCCGTTTACTCTCTTCTCTTCTATTCTCTCTCTTTACTTACCAGAAGTTAAAGAGAGAAAACTAAACCAAAAGTTAGAGAGAGAAAACTCAGTAGGAAAAATCAAAAGAAGAAGATGGTCATTGCAGATCTGAAATATTCTGGAAATTTATGAAGATTTCGCGTCGGCGATCGTATTCCTTCGTTTGAGTCCATCGGTGAGTTTTGATTTATTGTCTCCATTAATGTGGTGATATATTTTCGAATTCTCGTATTTTCCTTCATTTTTGCCTTTAATTTTCGAATTGTCTCCATTACTGTCCACGGTGAGCAATTTTCAAGTTGTTGTTTGTTCTATTAATCAAACTCATGAAGTTGTACAACTTCGGGTTTATTTGTTGAGTATTTAGTAGATCTAGAAAGTTAATTCATCTGTTTATGGGGTCTTGAAAATTTGGGGTTTAGGGTTGGAGTAAGCATTGGTGGTTTTTGTTTTGTTTGTTTAGCTATGCTTGGGCCAAATTTGCAATATGTTAGCTGTAATTGTCGAAAATTAGGCTTTCAGAGAATGGTTGCTGGTGTTAATGTTAATACCATTGGTGGTCTTGCTTTGACTATTATGATGCATTGGTGTAGTTATTACCTTTAATGAAATTAGAATCAGTTGTTTTTTTTTTAGTTTTTAATTATTTGTTGTATGCCCTAAAACTTGTAGATCTTTATCTATTTTCTTATAATGGAAGCTCAATTGGTTGACATGGGGCAAGAGACCGTTTTGCTTGATCACAGTTCAGTCCTTGACAGTCCAATTACGTGTGCTATTGATAGTGCATCTAGTTGTGGGGTTGTGCATGAAAGTCCTAATATCCAATGTAGTAATCCTGATATTCCATCCCTGAATTACCTGACACCTTATGTTCATCCCTCCCTGTCTACTTTGCCCAATCAAATTGCTGTTAATTCTCCATTAAAAACTTTTGAGACCGTTGAGATGATTGTTTCCACGACCAAGGTTAGTGTTTACACCACTATTGAAGCACCTAGGGTTGGGATGATGTTTAAAAAGTGGGATGATGTGGAGGCATATTATAAGGAGTATGGCGAACAACATGGTTTTGGTGTTAATAGAGTGTCGTCTTCATTTTCTTAGGTAATTGGTGAGAGGAGGGGGGCTACTTGGTGATGCGAATTTTGGGGTCCACCTGATATGAGGGCTCGTAGGGAGGCAAAGAAAAGGTCTAAGGCCATGGAAGCTTGTGGTTCTACGGATGCTGTAAATGGAGTTATAGGAGAAGATGAATTAAGTCGTGGCAAAAGAACCTCTAAGAAATGTGAATACAATGCCCGTATATATGTGAGTGTGAATGGTGATGGCGAGTGAAAACTGAGAACAGTAATTCTGGATCATGACAACCATGACTTATGCCCTACCATGTCTACATTGGTGAAGGAGTATCGAATGAAGAATTTTACATCAAATGCGCCAAAGAAGTTAATCAACTATTATGAGGAAGGGGTTCCAGTCACTCAGATACATGGTTGTATGGGATATGAGATGGGTCCAGAGAACATGCCAACTGTTAAAGACCTTCATCATGAGGTATATAAGGCCAGACAACTAAAAATGGAGGGTGGGGATGCTGCAGCTATAATGGCCTACTTTAACCGAATGCAAGCCGATAACCAAAACTTTTTCCATGCACATCGTCTTGATGAAGAGGGCCGATTGAAGGATGTGCTATGGGTTGATGCTCGTAGCTGGGTGGCGTACGAGGAGTTTGGGGATGTGGTATGCTTTGATGCTACATACCTTACAAAAGAGTATGAACTTCCCTTTGCAAACTTTGTTGGCGTTATTCATCATGGGCAGTCTCTCCTGTTGGGATGTGCTCTTGTATCTTATGAGACTTCAGAAACCTATTCTTGGGTTTTTCAGCAGTGGCTATCTTGTATGGGTAACAAACCTCCTGGTGCCATACTGACAGATCAAGCTGTTGCTATGAGGAAACCAATAGCAGAAATAATGTCGTCGTCTCGTCACAGGTGGTGTATCTGGCATATCATCAGGAAATTTTCAGAGAAGCTAGGGAAATGTGAGAAGTAAGTCCTGTTTTTCATCAAATGTATTTTATTTTGTGCTGTTATTTTTTACTGTTATTCTGCATTCCTTGAAGCACTAAATTGAATTTCTATATTCTGATCACCTCTATATGTATATTTATGTTATTACTGTGGAGTGTTGTTTTTACATCCTATTTTTGTGAATCATTTAAAGTGGGTCGATAGTTGTTTTGGGAAGTGCTCTGTGAGCTTTCCTTGTTGTACTCAATTTATTTGTGATCTGACTTTCTCTGTTGTTCTTAGTCTTTTCTGAACTATGATCTTACATTATCTGTTATTGTTAGTTTAAGCATGTATTTTGTAGACAATTTGTTTTAGAGAGCAGTGTTTGTGCAGTCCAGACAATGTGTTACATCCATTAAGTTTTTGTTATTACTCGTACTTCTTTTAGAAGTGCTGATATCTTGTTGTTACTATCATGTATGTGTTTTCATATGTGAATGTGTGATGCAGATATGCTGATTTTAAAAGCCCATTGAAAACTCTAATATATGAGAGCTTCACCGTTGAGGAATTTGAGAGTCGGTGGCATGCATTAATCAAGAGGCTAGTGAATGGCTGTGCGACCTTTTTGATGAGAGACACATGTGGATACCTGCCTTTATGAAGGAGCACTTCTGGGTGGGAATGAAAACTACTCAGAGAGTTGAAAGCATCAATAGTTTTTTTATGGCTTTGTCAATCGGCAGACAAAGCTTCATGAATTTCATGAGAAGTATACACGGGCTATGGAGAAGCACGTGAAGTTTGAATTGGATGCTGATGCTAGATGTGGTAAATACATTAGGAGACTAGTTAGTGGCTTTAAACTTGAAAAACTTTTCCAGAAAATATACACAGACACCAAGTTCCAGGAGGTCCAGAAGGAGTGTGCACGTATGATGTATGTTTATTCGAAGGGGGAGCGGACTGTAGAAGAGAATGTCACCGAGTATTTACTTGAGGATAGGGTATGGATAATTCCTGAAGGCAAGAGGCAGGAGGTCATAACTGATAGGCGTCGGCTTCTTTGGTATTTAATAGTGTCACCAAGGAGGTGTCTTGTGATTGTCGCAAGTTCGAAACATTTGGTATTTTATGCAAGCATGTCATTTGAGTCTTTGATCAAAACCTGGTGTTTGACATTCCAAGCAAGTATATCCTTGATCGGTGGAGGAAAGATGTGCCTAGGAAGCATACTAGGGTGAAAGTCACTTATCATGACCCTTTGGAAAGAGATCAAGTTAGACAGTATCACAAATTGATGTATGAGTTTGAACCAATTTGCGAAGAGGCGTCCTCCATCAATGATTCTAAGACTGTTGCTATGGTTATTTCATGTCTGCAAGAGCTACGACTTAATGTGAAGAAAAGTAGGCAAGTTTTTCTTGAAAAGCAGGCAAAACTCCCAACCTTACCAAACACTGGTGTGCCCCCTTCTGAAAAAGGTTCTAATCAGGTTTTGAAAGGCAATGGTCAGACACCTTCATCTGTTGTAAAGGCATCCTTAAGCGCTCCAGTTGTGAAGGACCCAATTCCATGGAAGAAGCTTCGTGGGAGGCCAAAGGGAACACGGTACAAGAGCCTAGCGGAGAATGGTTACTAATCCCAGCAAAAGAAGGCCGCTCAAACAAAAACAACACAGGTGTGATTTATGTGTTTTCTAACTTGTTTCCGCTCCAGTTGTGTTTTTTTTGGTGTTTTTTAATATATTCTCATGGGAGTTTGGTGTCACAGGGAAAACGTCGACGCACCCAACGTCTTATGGAGTTGGACGAAGCTAATGACGAAGAAATGAATGAAGATTATGACGTGGAGAATGATAATTATTTTTATGGGTCTGATCTTTCCATGGAGTTATGATGAAATTATAAATGCCATATTTGTATCTGTTGTCTTTGACGGTAATATTGGTCTATCCATCCATGGCCATTTGTAGTTTGGCTACAATTCTAACTAGAGCAATGACCCTATTGTATTTTGAAGGTAACCTGGCCATTTGTATTTTGGCTAATTCAGGTAGTTACTAGAGTTATCGTTTCGTCGATGAACTCTACTAAGTTTCTGTATTGAACTGCTGTGATTGTAGCCCTTAATTGTGTTCATGACTGTAAGTTTCTGTTTTGGACTGCTATGATTGTAGCCCTTAATTGTGTTCATGACTGTAATTAACTTTAATTTACATGTTATTCCTCGTTTAGTTATTTATGTTTTATCTTTTGTACTTATATTTTGAGGTTTTATTCAGATTGGGGCCATTAAATCTTTGCATCATGTTTTTTTTTTTTTAATTTTTTTGGGCCTTTTTCAAATTAGACCATTAAATCCTGCATCCTGGTTATTTAATTTTTGGGCTGTTAAATCTTTGATGTCTTAGCTGCATACTAATGTAGCTATTATTATTCACGACCCTCCCGAATCAAATAACCTAGATAATATATTCGCGACCCGCCCAAATCAACTACACGCTCTATAAAATGAACATTTAGTTAAAAAATTTGAACATGAAAAAAATGAACATCTAATAATAAAAAATGAACATGTAAAAAAAATGAACACGTAATACTAAAAAGTGAACATGTTTTATAATATATTATCATTTTATTAAAAATGAACATGATTATCATTTAATCATATATTTGCTGGACCACGACCTTAAAAACGAAATTTAGTTAAAAAAAATGAATACGTAAAAAAACGAATATTCAGTAATAAAAAATGAACGGGTAAAAACAAAAACTTTGTTTTAGTAATAAAAAGTGAACATGTCAAAAAAAGAAATGAACATTTAGTATATTAGAAATGAACATTTATCATACCAAATAAAATGAACATTTTGTAAAATATATATGAACACATTAAATAAAAGATGATATAATATAAAAAAACGTAAAAAAATGAACACATCAAATAATATTATGAACATTTAATATATTAAAATGAACATAATTTCATATAGTTTCAAACTCGTTATATAGGAAAAATTTACGAAAAATAAAGCTAAAATAAATCGTTAAAATATGTCCATATTTATGTAATAAATGTTCATTTTTAGTGTACTAAATGTTCATTTTTAGTCTACTATATGTTCATATTTAAAGCTGTTGCAGCTTGTGTAGCTAAGAATTTGTGTTAAATTTTGAACCAATGTTTATTTATTTTTGGGCTGTTTTCAAATTGGGCCAATAACTTACATATTATAATAAATCAAGGAATTCTTCTTACTTACTTTCGGGCCGATGAAACACATGTTACAACAAGTCAATGTTTATTTATTTTTGGGCAAACTATTCACATGTTTCAACAAATCAATTTATATTTCAACCACATTTGTGAAAATCAAATAAATGATTAAATGCAGAAATTGATTGAATGATTTAAAAAATATAATAACTTACTAAGCGAGGCATATTGTCATTGACGATTTCATTAAAAACAGAAAATACTACACATCTCAACCAAAAGGGTTAAGCCTTTGAAATACAACACCAAATGCAAACAACAACTTACATTACATAGTGGGCTTAAATTACATCTACCAACGGCAAATGGACCATCTACAAATTTATATAATCAAACTTAATAGGCTTCACAAAAGGGTCCACATTTCCAAAAGCCAAACCAAACACATCTAACATAGCCAAACCAACCCAAGTGGAAGCTACACTTGAGTCCAAACATCATCCATTGTAATCAACTTAATTTTTATAATTAGGGAGTACATATACCTTATTCCCGTTGAGAATAATTGCTTGCCTGATTGTGTGCACTGTCGTAACCACGCAATTCTCATGCATGAAAAGGAGATTCGTTAGTTCAGCTCCAATCTTCCGAGCCCAAATGTGGATCAGCCTATTCATCGGGGTGTCTAACATGCCTTGCACCCTAAGCTTGACCTTGCGACGATGACCGGTGTTCTTGATGTTGAATTTGTTTATGCGAGTGTTAGTGTTGATGACACCAGGCTAGCCAAAAAATACATTGTAACTCATCAGGGGTTTTTCAATTAACATAATACACGTGTATAACAAAAAATTAGAAAATTAAACTAATTGAAACTTGACTACATTACCCGTCCACGGACATAAATGACATCTCTAGACTGAATGCTGATATCCCCAGCAACAACCTAGGAAGCGATGGTCGACCCACAAAATGTCAGCCTTATCATGTTCGACTGGACATCAATCCTCGAAACATAATCTTCGTAGATGGACTCAAAGTTTTCATCACTCCTTATGTCATACAGGATGCCGACATCCCCCGGACTACGCCCTCTCACAATCACAATGAACACCACAACATCAGCTGGGACAGGAGGGTTAATCGCATTTAAGTCCACATCATCATGGTTAATCTCATCTTGTTCCTCGGCGGGGACCATAACGTCCTCTTCACGCATAGCTAATGTAGAGCCAGCCCCCTACTGTAGGCAAGCTGCCTATGTTCTTCATGAATGATGGCCTTATTCTCGGCTCTTCTTTCCTTATCTTAGGGGCCAATGCTAGTTTCTTACTAGCATTCTTCATTATCTACCCAAAATATCATTACTTACTTTTTATCTTAATTATCGTGAAAGATGAGAAATGGGCACATTATTTAAGGACAAAGAGGTACAAATTTTTTTTAAAAAATAGTATATTTTCTAATAGAAATTTTATTTACAAAATTATATATAAGAAATTAAACAAATAATACGGAATAAATTACAAAATCCACACAAGTTTTTATTTGATAAATTGTGCATCACATGAGTTTCAATGTAACACTTTTTTATGATAATGAATATTACTCTTGTAAAACAAATTGTGTGGAGATTAATATTCAATTATTGTTTATTTATATATATTAACGACCAATTACTTATTAACCAAATTACAAATTACATTTACATTAAATTATACGTCATTTTATCTCTAAATTTGTGCATAAGCAATAGAATAAATTTTATTATAAATAGTTACGAAGGTGATTATAGATGAGGTGAAAGATATAAAAATGAATAAAATTAAATAAGTGATATGGTTATGGTTAATCATTGAGTTTACTCTTAAGAACTACGGAGTATTAAAATTATGTTAAAAACGAGTAACATGACTTACAATTAGGGTGAATAAAATGACAATCACAATGCATGCACAGGGAATATTGTTGGTTTTAGAGATTTTCCAGGTGTTTAACTATTTTAGTATCGCTTAAGATCTTTACATCTTTTATGGTATTTCTTGATACTAAGAAAATGAAATTTAAAAGAGCTCATCATCTATATTGAAGTCAGTTAGAGTTTTAGCTATCTATATCCATTTTATGTCAAATTTGCAAAAGGAATAATAAACCATATTCTCTCTAAGAAATCCAAGAGACCAAAGTATAGTTTAAAAGTGCTATATTTGATATTACTTAGCGTTCGTATGAGAAATTATAATTGTTCAATGACAATAAGAAATTTTGTTGTTTATATGAAGTTCAAGTCCGCAATATATTTTTATTTAGCCGAATATAGTTTAAAGACATATTAAAGACATTATCTAGGCTAAAATGTAGCGGTGTAAATCATAAATTTTTAATTTTCTTATTAGATAAAAATTCACGAAAAAAACTGCGTGGGATATTGTTCGAGATTCACTAGTTTTGCAAAACTGTAACTATTTACGAATTAACAATTTATATAAAAAATTTATTTGTTTGTTTTTGCTTGAATTTTTTTATGTTAAAATAAATGGTAAATTTATTTTCTCTTTAGTTAAATATATCAATAAGATTTTAATAAATAAGATTATAATTTTTTTATATAATTATTTTAAAGTATCTATCACTTGAATTTAAAGTCTTAAATCCAAATGATGTATTTAGCTTGCATAGAAATTAAATTTTTTAATTCTAGTAGAAATTGCAAAAAGTAGTATTTGTTTTTCATTGGATATGTCAAATTTAAAATCTTAAATTAATTCGTTTACATTAATTAAAATAAATTTAAATTGCAAGTCTAAGTGAAATACATTAACTATTAGCTAATTACATCAAAGTAAAGTCAAATGCATTCAACTAAGCTTATTGAGCCAAATGAAATTCAAAAAAATTCAAACAAAGTTAACTGGATTAAAGCTAAAAAATTGAACTAAATCAAAATTATAATTCACTTAAATAAAATAATAATATAAATGTTTAATTATCAAATATTCAATGATTTGAAACAAATGTAAGTCAATTTAAAATTCTATTTAGTTCAATTGAATAATAAACAAAGTCAATTTATTATATAATCTAGATCAAAGTTAATTCAAATGTCAATATTATTTCAATTAACTAGTTTCATTAACTAATTTCAATTACATAATTAAATTTTATTACATTTTAATTCATGTATCATTTATTAAGTCATATATTGAAAGTTAATATATTTAAACAATAATTATTGATTAAGTAGCTTTTAAACAATGGTAATTGAATTAAAGTTTAATTAATAATATATTTTGATTCAATATATTATTAAATTTAAAATAAATTAGCTTTATTCATTTGATATAATTTAAATTAATTAATATAATAGTTTAATTAAATGTTTTAGTTAATTTTAGCTAATCAAATGAAATTAAATTAGCTTTGTTTAATTGATAATATTAAACAAAGCTAATTAGTTACTTATTAATTTTTTTGAATGTACATGAATTTTATTTTTATTCAATTAGTTTTATTGAATCATTTAAAATAATCAATTAAACTAATTGTGTTAATTTCATTTAACAATTTAACAAAGTAATTTAAATATTTCATTATTCCATTTAATTTAATCAAATGATTGATATTTAAAATAATTTAATTTTAATTATTAATTTAACAATTACAAAAATACTAATCGATTCAATTAATTTTGTTTAAATTTGTTTAAAGTAATCGAATGATTAAAGTTTGTTTAAAAGTTAATTAAATAATAACTATTGAATGATTAAAGTTTTTTTAAAAGCTAATTAAACAATAACGATTGAATTAATAAAAAAAAATTATTCTTGACTATGATTTTATCTAATTAATCAAATCAACTTGATTTAAACAAAGCCAAATGAATTAAATTAATGTCAAATTTAAATTGATTGAATTAAAACTAATTTATGATTGATTAAATTGAATTATATCACCTAGCTTAAATTTCAATTGTTTAAACGAAGCTTTCATTAAACTATTATTTTATTTGATAATCAATTAAATATTTTAATCAAAGTATTGAATTAAATTTATTTTAAAGTCAAATTGAATCAATTAATTAAATCATTTGAAATTCAACAAAGCTAATAAACAATTATTCAAATTTCATTTGATTATCTAATTTGTTTAAATATAAATTATTTAATTCACTTGACTTTATCAAATGAAAATCGAACACATTCATAAGCTATTAAAATTCAATAGACATTCAGTTTCTTTAGCAATAGAATAACTATATGTTTCATAATTAAATACCTAGCTAATTCATTCAATTAACAAACAAATTTTTAATTTGAATTAAATCAAATGCTAAGCTATCAAATCAATTGAAAGTGAAATAATTTAATTGATTTAAGGCAAATTTATTGATTAAATGGAAGTTCAACAAAGTTAAATTAAAAGTCATTTGTTTAATTTTAAATGAAAGTCTAGAAAGTGCTAAACAAATGTGTTTGAAAGTGATAATTAGTTTGTTAAATGAAAATCAATTTTCAAACTATTATTGCGTTAACTTGAATCAAATAAAAGTCAAATGCAATCAACAAAGCTTTGATTCAAAAGTAATTTGATCAGCTAACTTAAACAAAGGTAATTAATTGAATAAAGTAAAAGTCAAACTCATTTGACTAATTAGTTTTTATTTAAATATATGTGTTTAATTTAATAATCATTTTTTAGAATGTTTGTAACAAAGCTTATTGAATCAAATGAAAGTAAAATGCATTTGTCTGAAATAATTGTTTGAAACAAATGCATTTGACTTTCATTTGAATGTATTAGCTTTCATTTGAGTCAAATTTCTTTTATTCTTTAGCTTTTGTTTGACTTTCATTTGACTTTTTTTGAATGAAATTCACAAGTCATTTGATTCAATTTGCTTTGTTTGAATGTGTTTAACTTTTATTTGATTCAATTAGCTTTGTTTGAATGTGTTTAACTTTCATTTGATTCAATAAGCTTTGTTGAATGCATTTGACTTTCATTTGATCAATTAGTTTTAATTAAATGTGTTTGACTTTCACTTGATTCAATTAACTTTGTTAAGTGTGTTTGACTTCAATTTGATTTAAATAGATTTGTTTGAACGTGTTTGACTCTTATTTGATTCAATTAGCTTTGTTGAATGTGTTTGCCTTCATTTATTTCAATAGGTTTTGTTGAGTGCATTTTGTTTAGGGTAAAAATACCCTAGACACGTGGCCCAATCAGAGAGGGGCACATGTCAGCCCTAGAGAGGTCCAATATGGGCAACTCAGCAGCTGCCATGTGTTAGCCTCAAATAATAAATGGAATTGCAGCCTTTAGGGCCCAATTCCCAAGAGCGCCGCAAAACGGCGCAACCCATTAGGTTATCCTGACCTAAGGAAGGGCACTTTTTTCAATGACCCTATAAATAGAGAGATTTCCCCCATTCTTGGGACATAGTTCAGTTATTACAACCTACCCTACATTCTCTCACATCAGAGAAAACACCTGATCTCGGAATCCGAGAAGATCTCATTTTTACCTTTCCGCACTTTTTACATTCTCTAATACGTTCTAACTTGATAGTCGGAGGCGGAGCTCTTACCAACCGGAGTCTCCGTGTTTTGCAGGTACAGAGCGTGTCAGACCAATCTTCGAGCTGTAACTCTCCCGAGGGAAAAAAATACCCAAAACATTTGGCTCCGTCTGTGGGGAGAGTACCTCTAAGATGGTTCAAGAGTCTGTACCGCTGCTTGAACCCAACCGGCCTAGAGCCGAAGGGGAGGTCTATACAGACTAGGATACAGACAATGATTGTGAAGTCGAAACCCATGTGGCCCTTGATGGGTCACTCATCTCTAAGCGCATCCGTCCTAGAGATAGACTGGAACGGAGCAACAATGAAGCTGGTCCCAGCAAGTCTACTGGACCACCGCCTGGTGAAACCTAGACGGTCAGGGGTCAGGCTCTAGTCACCTGAGACGAGCTCATGAAATTCATGACAAGTTTCAAGGGTGAAATCAAGGACCTGATCAACAAGAGGATGGCTGGCTCTAGCAAGGGTCAGTCAGCCAAGAAGACTCTTCAAGCTGAGAGGAGAAAGTCAGTCAGAGATAGGCAGCCTACTCCACTCCCAAAGGAGAAGACTACGCCTGCCATTGACTGGTCCAAGATCCTTCTTGCCTCAAACGGGCAAAAGGAAGGTCATCCGGCACGTCCAACCGGATGGCAACAAGAAAACCTTCTCCGATGCTCGACACATCATCAAGCACAACTGGAGCCAGCAGCTGTTTAAGTCAGCCTCTACATCAAGTTTTCCTGACAGCTTCAAAAATACATCCGCAAGGAATTCTCAATCCTTGCATGAGAGCCATACAAGCGGCAAGTCAGTCCATAATGGCCCTCAGATAATTGGCGCAGTCTCGTATGTGCCACATACGCCATACGGGCAGTATGTCCCACCATTCATGAAGCCGACCCTCTTTGGAGGTTAGGCGGCACACAATGTCCAACCCCTGGACTGGCAGCTCCGTCTGCTCAGACTTGGTGAACAAACATCTGCGTTCACCAAGGAAATAACCGAGGCGGTCCAGCCGGCCAAGGTTAAGAATGTCTTGGTGATGAGTGTCATTTATGGCACTCTTAGGCTAGGTTTTCTTTATAGTTTTATTCTCATTTTTAGTCCTTTTTGCCGTGTTTTTACATAATAATGCTTGCTTTGCGTGTTTGTGTGTAAGTTTAGAGAAATGCATGCTTTTAATGGTTTTCCTGTCATTTTGTTCATTTCTCGACTATTTCTCTCGATTCTTTGTTTCCTTAACTTGTTTTGTAGGTGTGTTGAGTTTCCCGAGGTATGATCACCAAGGAGAAAGCTCGAGCGCATTCAAGAAAGTTGATGGAGCAAAGTTCGGGATTCCGAAAACGCAATTCAAGCTAGCTCCGCGAGCTCGAGAGCCTTGGAAGTTATGCTTTGGCTTGAGGCATTCAAACACTTGGAAGATAAAGGAGCTGCCCTTCTCACGAGCATCACCTCGAGTGCACCAATGATAGGGATGCTCGGGAGCACGGAGATTGATTGAGCAAGCGAAGGAGGCAAGGCCACGAGCACCGAGCAGGGGTGCGTGCGCGCAGACCTACCTGTGCGCGCGCACCAGGCGCCCCGCCCCCTTCGCTCGTTTCTTCTATTTATACCCTTAAACTTTTCCTTTTTGGGGGGACGACTTAATTTGTACTTGACATATATTTTTCCAGAATTAGTAGAGAGAGAAAGTAGAGAGAGAATCTTAAGATTACTTGATTCTACTTGAATTTGATCTTTGATTTCAACTTGATCTTGGATTTCTTCTTCTCATCAATGAAAGTTTGTGAGATTTCTTTCCTTTGAATTTACTTCTTTATTGCAATTTCCTTTAATTTTTGATTGTTTGATTTAAATTTCATTCTTTGCTTTAGAATTTGTTGAAAGATTGAATTCCTTCTTGATTAAACTTGAAATGAATATGATTTTGATTGAATTTTATTTGTTTTTCATTTTCACCATGATTAGTGAGTAGATTAGTTGCTACGGAGAAGGGGAAGCATGCTAGATTGATGATTTTTGCTAGTTGATGATCCTTGATTGATTGAATTGTTTCAATTAAATTGGTTGACATGGTTGTGCATGTGATTAATTAGACTAGGAGTGATCAACCTATAAGATTAATCTAGATTGCATTGCAAATTTCAATGACATGAACCCTTGATTTGAGAATTGCTTTAATTGATTGAATTTGATTGTGATTTTCCTAGTTAGCCATTCATAGTGAACCCTAGCTTGGCTTATAGGAGATAGCTCTTGAATTCCTTTGATTGCAACTATTGTTTGTCCTTTGCAAAGTTTGAATTGATTGAGTGATCCTTCAATTAGCATAATCATTGAGCTTGCATGTGGAACCTATATCCCTTGTGTTTAGTATATTGAATTTCTCGATTTATCTAGCTTTCTCGATACCTTAGTTACCAACCATATCTTTCTTCAATCTTCGAAGTAGCTTAACCTAGGCTATAGCTTGCACCTACTCATTCCTTTGGGTTCGACCCTTGACTTACCATATACTTGTATTAGGTTGGTCGAGTGTTTATAAATTTTCTTTGGCTCTAGAAAAGGGTAGAAAACGACCTACTTTTCCCTACGTCAAAAATGGCGTCGTTGCCGGGGAGTGATATTGGTGCTTTGTTATAATTGTTGAGCCTATTTCATCTTTAATTGAAAATACAAAAGGATTTTCTTTTAGGCTACACTTGTAGCTGTGCTACTAACCATTTCTTTTGAGATTTTATGCATAGAGCACGTGGTCATTCACTAGTGCAATTTGATCCGAAAATTCAGAGAACTATTGCAAGGTTAAGGGGTGCTAGACGATCTTTGAGCCTTAGCATTTCAAGTGAAGAAGAACCACAACAACAGGAACAAGCAAGAATGGGAGAAAATCCAAGGGTGGCGTTGAAAGAATTGGGGATTCCCAGTGCATATAGATTTGAGAGTGGGATTGCTCCACCTACAACACCGGCAAATGACTTTGAAATAAGACCGGCAATGATCACTTTGATAGAGATGCGACAATTTAGTAGGGCCAAGCATGAAAGCCCGCTAAATCATCTCAAAGAGTTTGAAAAGTATTGCAATACTATCAAGGTGAATGGAATTTCCCAAGAATTCATTCGCCTCAAGCTTTTTCCCTTTTCGCTCATAGGGCGTGCCTTGGAATGGCTAGATAAGGAAGTCAAGCCGAATTCTCTAAGGACATGAGATGAAGTGACCAAGGAGTTTCTATCCCGTTTCTATCCACAAAAGAAAGCGGCGGAGGCTAGAGCTTTGATTCAAGGTTTCAAGCAAAAGCCTAGTGAGAGTCTCTATGAAGCATGGGAGAGATACAAAGAGCATCAAAGAGAGTGTCCTCACCACGGAATTCCTATGTACCAAATTATTCAAATCTTCTATGGAGGCCTTAGTCCTCAAGGAAAATCATGTTTAGATGGAGGAGCCAGAGGTCCTATCATGAACAAAACTGAAGAGGAAGTGGTAGACATAATTGAAGACGTAGTGAGGTACTATAGAGATTGGCAAGATGGAGAAAGAGAGTCAACTAGCAAGAGTAGCTCATCGGTGTACTCGGTTGATCATCTAAATGCAATCAACAATCTATCCTCACAAATGACAAACTTGGGGAAGGAGATGTCCGCTATCAAGGCGAAGTTGGAAAGTGCTACCTACCAAGTTTCAAGTCTTCCCTCTCAATCTAAGGGGAGAGGTATGTCTTCTAATTCTCAACCCCCTCCCTCTTCTAGTAACATGCCTAGAGGATGCTTGTTTTGTGATGATTGTGGTTCGTATGATCATGATGTTTCTAGTTTCCCTGATGCATGTATGGATGTTTGTGATGATCAAGATGGAAATGTGAATGAGCATGTGAACTATGTGTCAAATAATAATGATTCTAGGTTTGAGAATCAAAGAGGTCAATGGAATAGGAATTACAACAACCATGGCAATTTTGACAACTACAACCAAGGTGGTGGTAATAGGAACCATGGGAACCAAAATTCCTGAGGTAACTATAACAACCAAGGTTATAGTAGCCAAAATCATAACCAAAATTATGGTAATCATAACCAAGGTTATGGTAACTATAATCAAGGTAGAGATAATTGGAACAATCAAAATAGGGGAAGTTTTCAAAATAATTCTCAAAGGGATCCTCTACCCGAATTTGCTCCAAAGGCCCAAAATGATAATTCCTATGTTCAATCCTCTTCTTCTTCTCATAGAACCCATTTGGAAGAAATCATTGAAAATCAAACAAAGTTGTTGAACTCTTACATGGCCGTAAGTGACAAGAAATTTAATGAAATGATGACTCATAATAAGATGCTTGAAAACCAAATTTCTCAACTTGCTAATGCTTTGAAAGACCATGCTAGTCCTTCTTCTTTACCTTCCCAAGGCCTAGATCCCAAGAGACCGGTCAATGCTTTTGTCACAAGGAGTGGTAAGGTTCTTGAGGAAAGTTTGCCTAGGAAGAGTGAGACCAAGGAGGGCACAAAAGAGGTTTTGGTTGAAGATGAGAGAGATGGTGCATCTTTGAGTGAGGTTGAGATTGAGAAGCCTAGTAAGGTGAGACTGGAGAAAGAAATTGTGAAACCCAAGCTTCCTTATCCACAAAAATTCATGAGACACAAGCTAGATGAACAATTTGGAAGATTCATTGACATGCTCAAGCAACTTCACCTTTCTCTACCATTTACTGAAGTTGTCACCCAAATGCCCAACTACGCAAAATTCCTCAAAGACATTTTGAGTGGTAGGAGGACTTGTGATGGTGTAGAGACGGTGAACTTGACCGAGAATTATAGTGCAATCATAATGAACAAGATGCCACCTAAGCTAAAAGACCCCGGAAACTTTTCTATCCCTTGTGTCATTTATAAAATGCAAATTGAGAATTCCTTGTGTGACCTAAGAGCTAGTGTTAGCCTTATGCCATATTTGGTGTACCAACGACATGAGCTAGGGGAACTCTTACCTACTAACATCACTTTGCAATTGGCCGATAGGTCAATTAAGTTTCCTAAGGGTAAGGTAGAGGATGTCCCTTTGAGGGTTAGAAAACTTGTTATTCCGGTGGATTTTATGGTGCTTGAGATGGATGAAGATGTTAATATTCCTATCATTCTAGGGAGACCATTCCTTGCTACTTCGGGTGCTTTGATAGATTTGAAAAGTGCAAAAATTTCACTCAAAGTAGGGGATGAGGTGATAGAATTTGACTTGAATGATAGCATGAAGTATCCAAGTTCTTCTTCAGAAAATTGCATGTTGATTGATTCTCTCGATCATGTTGTGTCTTCTATGCATGAGCAATTTCTCACTTCTTAAGATGCTCTTGAGAATGTTTTTTTGAATAAGGAAAAGGTAGGTGCTCCTAGCAAGGAGATGGCTTTGTATGAAGATGTGCTCAATAGAAGCCTTGAGGATGTTGAAGAGCAAATGTGTATGAGCATTTCTAGCCAAGAAGTGTTGCAAGTGGCTACATCAAAGGAAGGTAAATGTGTTCCAATGGTTGATCTCAAACCTCTTCCATCACACCTTAGGTATGAATTCTTGGGACTCGACTCAACCTATCCCGTGATTGTTAGCTCTTCTTTGAGTGAGCGCCAAGCTCAAGAGTTGTGTGATGTTTTGAGAAAGCACCAAGGTGCTTTGGGTTATACCATTGATGACCTCAAAGGTATAAGACCCGCTTTATGTACACATCACATAACCCTTGAGGAGGGTGCTCTACCTTCTATTGAGAGACAACGAAAGCTACACCCCCAAATGGGAGAGGTAGTGAAGAAAGAGATCACCAAACTTTTGGATGCGGAAATTATATTCCCCATCTCAAGTCCTAGGTGGGTCTCTCCCGTTCATGTTGTCCCAAAGAAAGGAGGCATGACCGTCATCGAGAATGAGAAAGGTGAGCTCATTCCGATGAGGACGGTCACGGGATGGAGGATGTGTATAGACTATAGACGTCTAAACAAGTCCACTAAGAAAAATCATTTCCCCCTTCCTTTCATTGATCAAATGCTTGAGAGACTAACGAGGCACAAGTTCTATTGTTTTCTTGATGGTTATTCGGAATTTTTCCAAATCCCTATCCACCCGGATGACCAAGAGAAAACAACCTTCACTTGTCCCTATGGAACATTTGCTTATAGGAGAATGCCGTTTGGCCTTTGTAATGCTCCCGCAACATTTCAAAGATGCATGATGAGTATATTTGGAGATATTTTGGAGGAGGAAATGGAAGTGTTTATGGATGACTTCTCCATGGGCGGTGTTTCATTTGAGGCATGTCTTGAAAACCTTGAGCAATGTTTGGCAAGGTGTGAGAAGATGAACTTGGTCTTAAATTGGGAGAAATGTCACTTCATGGTGAAAGAAGGCATAGTCCTTGGCCATAAGATTTCTCACAAGGGGATAGAGGTGGACAAAGCAAAAATTGAGGTTATTGAGAAGCTTCCACCTCCGGTTAATGTGAGAGGAGTGAGATCTTTCTTAGGACATGCTGGGTTTTATAGAAGATTCATCAAGGATTTCTCGCTCATTGCAAAGCCCCTCAATGATCTTATTCAAAAGGATTCCGAGTTTGTATTTGATGATAAGTGCTTGGAGGCATTCAATAAGTTGAAGAAGGCTCTAATCTCTACTCCTATTGTTCAAGCACCAAGATGGGATTTACCTTTTGAATTGATGTGCGATGCGAGTGATTCGGCAATTGGAGGTGTCTTGGGTCAAAGAGTGGAAAAGAAGCTACATGTGATCTATTATATGTCCAAGACTCTAAATGCTGCTCAGAGGAACTACACCACAACGGAAAAGGAGTTTTTGGCTATTGTTCATGCTTTTGAAAAGTTCCGTTATTATTTGTTAGGTTCCAAGACCATTGTCTTCACGGATCATGCGACTCTCAAGTACCTTTTTACCAAGAAAGAATCCAAGCCTAGGTTGATCCGGTGGGTGCTCGAACTTCAAACTTTTGATATTGAGATTAGGGATAAGAGAGGAGCGGAAAATGTTGTGGCGGATCCTCTATCTCGTCTTGAAGATTCTCAAATTCATGATGATGGTTCTCCAATTGAGGATAGGATGCTTGATGACTTCTTATATGCTATTGAGGCAAAGGAGCTCCCATGGTTCGCCGACTTAGTGAACTTTCTTTTATGTGGGGAGTTTCCACCTTCCTTTTCTAAGAATCAACGAAAGAAGCTCAAGAGAGAGGCAAGACACTGTGTGTGGGATGATCCCATCTTGTACAAGCGAGGAGTCGATGGCTTACTTAGGCGTTGTGTTCCAAATGAAGAGGTGCCTAGTGTTTTGAAGATGTGCCACTCGTATCCGAGTGGTGGTCATATGGGTGTTTCTAAAACCGCCACCAAGATTCTTCAAAGCAGTTTATGGTGGCCGCATCTCTTCAAGGATTCATGGGGTTTTGTTAAGACATGCGACCATTGTCAACGAGTTGGGAATATCTCCAAGCGAAATGAGATGCCTCAACAACCGATTCTTGAATTGGAGGTATTTAATGTTTAGGGAATAGATTTCATGGGACCGTTTCCCTCATCTTTTGGAAATCAATATATTCTTGTTGCGGTGGATTACGTGTCTAAATGGGTTGAGGCCATTGCTTCCCCAACTAATGACCATAAGGTGGTAATGAAGTTGTTCAAGAAGGTCATTTTTCCAAGGTTTGGTGTTCCAAAGGCGGTGATAAGCGATAATGGTTCTCATTTTATTCACGATGCCTTTCAAAAGATGTTGTGAAAGCATGGAGTTCATCAACGATTTGGCCTTCCATATCATCCTCAAACAAGCGGCCAAGTCGAGGTTTCCAATCGTCAAATCAAGTTAATCCTAGAAAAAACGATTGCAAGAAATAGGAAGAATTGGTCGGACAAGTTGGATGATGCTCTTTGGGCTTATAGAACGGCTTTCAAGACACCTATAGGTACCACTCCATACCGCCTAGTCTATGACAAATCATGCCATATCCCGGTAGAGCTCGAACACCGTGCTTTGTGGGCAATCAAGAAGATAAACTTTAATTTGGCAAGTGCGGGGGAGAAAAGGTGGTTAGATCTTCATGAGCTAGGGAGCTTCGATTTGATGCCTATGATTGTGCTAGTGTTTACATAGCTCGTTCCAAGGAAACTCACGATAATTTTATTGAGAAGAAAGAGTTTTGTGTTGGTGATAACTTTCTTCTCTACAATTCGAAAATGAAGTTGTTTCCAGGAAAGCTCATGTCAAGATGGAGCGGTCCTTACTTGGTTAAGAATGTCTATCCTAGTGGTGTTGTCGAGGTTTCAATGATGGATTCTTCGTCTCCATTTAAGGTCAATGGCCATCGACTCAAGAAGTATTTCGATGGTGCTTTTGTTGGCCTTATTCACATATTTCTTCTTCGACAACCACCTTGATAGGTGGAGAACGTCGAGCTATGACGTTAAACAAGCGATTCCCGGGAGGCAACCCGGTTTTCTAACCCTTTTCTTTTGATTTTTCATTTTTCTATATCTCTTTTATTTTTGAGAACTTATCTTATTCTTCTTTATTTTCTTGATTTTAGGTACTATGAGATTGGATCGATGAAAATTTCCAACAATTTCGGTGTTAATTCAAGGTTTCATGAGGTTTTGTTAAGTTTAGGTGAAGAAGTTTGTTGGGGTTTAATGCTCTCGTGTTTGCATTTTCATTGATTTTCTACTCTTTTTTGAGTGCGTTTTCACCTATCTCGTTAGTGTAAGCACGAGAGTATGTTCATGGCCGGAATTTTCTTGTTTGCTGCGCACGCATCATAGGTTGCGTGCGCGCACCAATAGGGTCAGAAATTTAAGCTACTTTTTGATGGCATTTGACAGTTTTTGAACCCCCCCCTCGTACCCCCTTGGTGCGCACGCACCACCCTCCCTGCGCGCGCGCACCACAGGGGTCAGATTTTTAGCTTCATTTTGGTGCGTCACAAGAAAATTCATCCCCCCCAAGCCCCTACCCGGTGTGCACGCACCACCTGGCTGCGCGCACGCACTAGGTAAGCAGCGTTTGTGGCCTGTGTTGCAGCCCCAAGCTCGCGCAACAAGCCCTTCCCCCTGCCGTAGCTGGTGCGCATGCACCAACCCAGCTGTGCGCATGCACCAGCCACAGAACAAGCCCCCCTATTTCGTGCCCTCTTCTCCCTAGTTCACCCCCTTATTCGCTCCTTTCTCTCACCCTGACTTCCCCCTTCATTCCTCTACTCTTTCATTTCTTGTAAAACCCTTTCAATTTCTTTGAAAATTCAAGCAACTTCATCTTTTTATTTTCAATTCATCACAAAATTACATTAACCTCATTTAAATCTTTCAAAAATTAAAAAAAAAATAATCTGAAATTTTCGATTTTATTTTCGAAAATTTGGGGCTAAAATTCAAATTTTTGAGGGTTTGTTTTGGTGTTTGAATCTTAACTTTGGGTGTTCCAATTGTTTTATATTCTTCAATTTGTGCAATTTACAAGTAATTCAAAGCTTCATTGAGGTATAATTTCTCACTTTCTAGTCATCTTCTTCCTCATTTTTGAAGCTTGAAACTCTTGTTTTTGCTTTCATGGTAGAACTCCATTGTTGGTTCTTTTAGCTTGTAATTTGTGTTGAATGATGTTATTAGATGTTAAATTGAAGCTTTTCATGATGAATTTGTATACCTTGCTTGAATCCTTGATTCACCATTGTTGGTCATTTTCTCTCTCATGGGTAATTTATATGATAGTTTCATTTCTTTGATAATTCAATGTTTTGGGATTAATTTGCTCATAATGATTCATGATTTGATCTCCTGTGTCCAATTTTTCCTTTACTTCATGACTAGTTGCTTCAAGCTTATGTCTCAATATTCATGGCATAGTTCATGTGTGACCATTTCTTGTTTCATTTTTGATTGAATAATGTTTGTGCTTGACTTTAGAGCAATTTCTTTTGATTGTTCTTGAACAATTATAATTGTAAATGAATTGCTCATGAATTGCTTTGCTTCTTGTAGATGGCTCCCATCCGTCATAAGAAGCGTGCTAGAACAAGTTCAAGCAAATCTAGGCACATTGTTCCACCTCTCCCCGAGGTGGTAGAGACATACGGCATTGAATTATCTAAGGAATTACATTGGGATAGGTTCAAGCAACTATCCAAGCGAAAGCTCAAGTCAACAAGATTCTACAATCAAACAACAACCAAGCTACTTGGAATAGATGATGACGTTCGCTACCTAGCCAAGAACCTCGGTCTCTTAGAGTTCTTGGATTTGAGCGCCCCTACCTATGCTAGGGTGACGTATGAGTTTCTATCATCCCTTGAAGTGGTCCGAGAGTCAAGTGGTGACTCTTCGAGAACTTTGACCTTTCAACTTTTCAACAATGATCATCGGTTGTCGGAGTCACAACTTTGTTCCTACTTCCGTTTTCCTTGGGCCGTCGATGAAGACCATCTTGTCTATCCGGCCAATGGAAAAATGACTAGCGACCATGAATATGATGAACTCAGCTGGTGGCGGCGTATCTCTGATGAAAGGAAATATGAGCCTCAAACTTCCAAATCCGCATCGATCGTTCATCCGGCTATGAGATACTTTAATCGTATTCTCACCTATGCCCTATAATCTAAGGACTCTTTGGGAGCTATCTCTCGTGAAGAGCTTTGTTGGCTATGGATTGCTGAACAAGAGTCGCATGAGATCGAGCTTGTAGATTTCACTGAACACTTGATCAACTGATTTTTAGACATCCGAGATGGTGTTTCGCTTTCGGGAAGCATCCAAATTGGAGGTATGATCTCTATCCTCGCTCTTTGCCTCAATGATTCATATAAAGATTTGCTATGCAAGCTCCCTCCGATAGTTGACCCTAGGGAGAGGACGCCTTCTCATTTCCTCAATGTTTATGCCCTTGTAAACCAAAAGTTCCTTGATCGTACCAAGAAGCATAATGTTTTCATATGGAAGGTGTCCGAGTGAAGGATTGGTTCTTGATTCTGAGTAAGGAGGCTACAAACTGTAAGACAAAGATGGATTCTTTGACTTGGAGACCTCAAAGATGCAACATCGACCCCTCTCTTCGGAAAAAGTCAAATCATACAAGAACCACCTCCAATGATGCTCTCTCGACGGATTTCCAAGCTTTACCCCCGGTTGAACGGGGAGGTAATCCTATCCCTCCTTCTACTTCTTCTTTTACATTTGATTTATCTACTATTCATGCCAAGTTAGATTCCATCACTAATGTCATGTTTTCCATGCCTTTGGGGCATGATTCTTCTTTTGGCTATGATTTTCATGCTAATCAATTGTATAACTACCATGTGAGGAGGGGGGAGATTGAACCTTACTTGAACCACCCATACCTCCCGGTCCAACAAGGACCTATCCCTCAATAGCTAGGAACCCTTTGACCCTATCGTGGGTCCTAGACCTTGTTACCCCTATTGGGAGGGCCCCTATATCCCTCCTAGTGTTATTATGGGCACCACCCCGGCCACTTACGACTATAAGCGGCCCGGTGGATGCGATTATACATATGACCCCGCGAACCCTATGCCTTTCTTGATCCCCGAGACTTTTGGTAGGTGGGGATTATCGGGAGAGCCGGTTTTGGATGATTGGTCTCATTTCTTTGAGATAGACCGTGCTAGGAGAGAGGGAAGGTTAAAAGGGAAAGCTCCTATTGAAATGAGTGAGAAGGGTAGCTCGGTTCATGTCTTAGAGACCGGTGAGGGGAGTTCTCATTCTACCCTTACCATAGTGCGGAGTGAGTCTATTGTGGCTACCCCCCTTTCTTATGTTCTTTATATGATGTTCTCTTTTGCCTATGTGTTATTAGGTTTAGAGTTTGGGGGGGGGGGGGGTAGTTCATTTTGAGCTTGGGGGTGATTTATGTTGTTTGTGTGCTACACTGTTTCCCTCCTCGCTATTGTAGCTCACTCTTGGTCTCTTTTGCTTCTGGTATTGATCTCTGTGTATCTCTTGCTTCTATGGTGATGATGATGATGTATTTCTGCTGATTTCTCTGTCCAGTTCTTGGTATTGTTTTTTGTTCTGATGATCGCTATCTGCTGTGTATCTCTGTTTCTTTATGATTATGATTCCTGATGATGATTGCTTGATATCTTGTTTCCTGACTCTGCTTCTGTCTGATGATTCTGCTTCCTGATTTCATTACTTGACCCTATTCCTGACGCTATCATATATTACTTTTCCTTTATTTACATACATTTTTTCTTTTATCTTCTTTTCTTTTGTATTGAAGTTACTAACAATTTTCTTTGTATATAGTCTATATTCTTTCTCACCTTACTTCGTCGCTTATGCTTTGGACATTGATGCTTCATAAAGGTGCTCTTTCACTTTGTTTAATGTAGCATAGCCTCGACGCTTGGTGAGATCCTTCTGATTTTCTTCTTTTTATTTTCTTTTCTTGGATGCTTAGTTTAGGTTTAGATTAGGAGAAGTTGAACGTTTCGAGGATGTTTGCTTTCTAACACCTTAGTGTGTTTGGGAACATTGTTGTAGCCGAATGTTCACTTGTTTGTTGATTGGGAAATATGTGTTAGCTTACTTCCTTGATGCTTTCTTCTTCTGTTTTGCATTTCAATCCTTCTTCTTTATTTCTTTTCTTTTCCCTTTTTCTAATAGATATTTCCTTTTTGTTTTCCCTTTTATCTTTTGCTTCTTTATCACTTTTCTCTTACATTTCTTTTTGCATTTTGTTTTCTTATGTTTTCCTTTTACATCTCTTAAAAAAAATATATATAAAGGATTTTGTAAATATGAATAAAATGTTTTTGAGGCATTTTTTTTTCTCTTTCTTAATAATTTTGCTTTTACTTTGGACTTAGTATCACTTGAGCTTGCACATTGGCTATTATTCTTCCTAAAAACAATGGTTTGCACGGTTTGAGAGTATCTTTGGTTGATTCTAGGATAGAGTATGCTAAGGTAGTCGTTTAAGAACTATTGGGACCTTAAAGCCGAATTCTTTTGTTTTCGAAAACTCGCAATCGTTCCCCTTTGGTGAATTTGAAGCTTTTAGTGAGTTTTTGCCACATCCTTGTGAGGTTTCATTGTTTTTCAAGCCTTCTACAATTACTTGCATGAGCGGCATGGATCCTTGACTATTGCGGACCTAATCTTGAATCTTGACTCATAATTCTCAAACACGAGACCGACCCATCTAGGGAGGACAAAGGCATCTTTTCGGGGTGGTAATTTTTCTTTTCTAGGTTAATTTTCTTTCTTTTTAGTTCTTGGGTTCACATTTGCCTACTTGCTAACTATTTGAGCCTTTTTCCCTTCTTTTCAAGCCACATCTTTAGAAATTTGAGCCTTTTGTTTCTTTTTGCTCCATTTTTAGTTTTTGTGAAGCAAATGATCATGTTCTTGGAAATTGTGGTATATAAGTTTGGATATTGGTTCTTATTGCAACCAAGCTTGTGTTTTGTATATCTTGTGAATAATGGCAAGTGAATAAATGAAAAAGCCGTCCAAAGTTAAAAAAGGCAAGGACATTCAAATGCAAAGTTGAAAAATCCATCCATAGTTAGAAGAGGCGAGGACAATGAATAAAGTGAAAAATGAAAATTTGAAAAAAATGAGAAAAAGCAAAGCAAATTCAAAAAGCTTTAACAAAAATTAAAAAAAAAAGTAGAAAATGAAAAAGTTCGAAAACATTTTGATGTAAATGTTTCTCCCTATTTTAAGCATTGAGGACAATGCTTTGTTCAAGCTTGGGGGGAATCGTCTTACGCTTTTTGTATATATGATTGTAATATAGCTTTGAATAAGCTTGGGGGTGTTAGTTTGTTTTTCGTTGGTGATCTCTTTGTTTTGGTGTTGAGATTTGGCCAATCTTTGCTTCACAACTTAGGTGTACCACTAAATTCTAAATTTTAAGCCTACCCTCAACCTTTTGCCTTTACGTTACAACCTTTGGGAAAGCCCTTTTGATCTAGTGGTTGAGTCATATACCGAGGGAGGGCATTATGAGTTAAAGCCTAAGTAGAGGGCATGCAAAGTCAAGATGTCAAGAAAACCTCAAATCTATTGTTTTTCCGGTTCTTTCGAGGAACTATTGAGATGCTTGCTAAAAGAAGATTTGAAGCCAATTGGGAAAATGTGCTAAAATTGTTTTTAGATGAAGGTGAATTGCGTTTTGGTAGTTCTCTATACTTAGCATGTCCTATGTTTCAATCAACCCTCGACATCTTAGAACGTGCTTACCATTGTTGTTTTAGAAAGTTTGATATTCTTTCGTGTTTTGATCATGTGCAAAAGTTCATTGTATAAGTTCTCCTTTTCTTTTCAAGGTTTAAATTTTCTGTTTTCTCCTTTTATGTTTTGCCTCCTTTTAATAAAGAGTTATGGGTTAATCTCTTAGGAAACCCTTACGAGAGCATCACTCGTCCTCTAGAGCGATCTAGAGGTTTAAAGGGCTTGTTAATTGTTGCTAAAATTGACCGTGATTCCTTTGAAAGTGATTTAGTGTATATTCTCTTATTCTCTAGTCTTTCTCGTTTCTTGCTTGCCTAATTAATGTCATCATTTTCCTTTAAGTTTGATTTTGTTTTGCTCGAGGACGAGCAAAGGTTTAGCTTGGGGGAATTTAATGAGTGTCATTTATGGCACTCTTAGGCTAGGTTTTCTTTATAGTTTTATTCTCATTTTTAGTCCTTTTTGTCGTGTTTTTACATAATAATGCTTGCTTTGCGTGTTTGTGTGTAAGTTTAGAGAAATGCATGCTTTTAATGGTTTTCTTTTCATTTTGTTCATTTCTCGACTATTTCTCTCGATTCTTTGTTTCCTTGACTTGTTTTATAGGTGTGTTGAGTTTCTCGAGGTATGATCACCAAGGAGAAAGCTCGAGCGCATTCAAGAAAGTTGATGGAGTAAAGTTCGGGATTCCGAAAATGCAATTCAAGCTAGCTCCGCGAGCTCCAGGCCCTTGGAAGTTATGCTTTAGATTGAGGCATTCAAACGCTTGGAAGATAAAGGACCTGCCCTTCTCACGAGCATCGCCTCAAGTGCACCAATGATAGGGATGCTCAGGAGCGCGAAGATTGATCGAGCAAGTGAAGGAGGCAAGGCCACGAGCACCGAGCAGGGGTGCGCGCGCGCGGCACAGGGGGTGTGTGCGCGCAAACCCACTTGTGCGCGCGCGCGGCCTGGTGGTGCGCGCGCACCAGGCGCTCACCCCCTTCGCTCATTTCTTCTATTTATACCCTTAAACTTTTCCTTTTTGGGGGAACGACTTAATTTGTACTTGACATATATTTTTCCAGAATTAGTAGAGAGAGAAAGTAGAGAGAGAAGCTTAAGATTACTTGATAGTACTTGAATTTGATCTTTGATTTCAACTTGATATTGGATTTCTTCTTCTCATCAATGAAAGTTTGTGAGATTTCTTTCCTTTGAATTTACTTCTATTGCAATTTCCTTTAATTTTTGAATGTTTGATTTGAATTTCACTCTTTGCTTTAGAATTTGTTGAGAGATTGAATTCCTTCTTGATTAAACGTGAAATGAATATGATTTTGATTGAATTTGTTTTGTTTTTCATTTTCACCATGATTAGTGAGTAGATTAGTTGCTAGGGTGAAGGGGAAGCATGCTAGATTGATGATTTTTGCTAGTTGATGATCCTTAATTGATTGAATTGTTGCAATTAAATTGGTTGACATGGTTGTGCATGTGATTAATTAGACTAGGAGTGATCAACCTATAAGATTAATCTAGATTGCATTGCAAATTTCAATGACATGAACCCTTGATTTGAGAATTGCTTTAATTGATTGAATTTGATTGCGATTTTCCTAGTTAGCCATTCATAGTGAACCCTAGCTTGGCTTATAGGAGATAGCTCTTGAATTCCTTTGATTGCAACTATTGTTTGTCCTTTGCAAAGTTTGAATTGATTGAGTGATCCTTCAATTAGCATAATCATTGAGCTTGCATGTGGAACTATATCCCTAGTGTTTAGTACATTGAATTTCTCAATTTATGTAGCTTTCTCGATACCTTAGTTACCAACCATATCTTTCTTCAATCTTCGAAGTAGCTTGACCTAAGCTATAGCTTGCACCTACTCATTCCTTTTGGTTCGACCCTTGACTTACCATATACTCGTATTAGGTTGGTCGAGTGTTTATGAATTTTCTTTAGCTCTAGGAAAGGGTAGAAGACGACCTCTTTTTCCTTACGTCATTTAGTTGGTGCCTATGATGGTACCACCAACCCTGAGGACCACCTTATGGCCTTCACCAACATTATGCACATGTAGGGGTTGGAGGACGCTATGTGGTGCCGATGCTTCTCGGCTACCTTAAAGGGGGTAGCCCAATAATGGTTTGGCAACCTGCCAGTCGGATGCATTGATAGCTTCAGGAGGCTTGCCTTCCTGTTTGCCTCCAACATCTCAATGAACATCCCTACCAAGAAAACAAGTCTCAACTTGAGCACCATACGGCAGGGAGAGAGAGAAGGACTCCGCTCCTATGTCAGGCGGTTCAATCTGGTGAGAATCCAGATACAAGGGCTGTCTAACGAAATAGCCTATACAGAATTCTTCAAGGGTCTAAAGGATGGGTCAACCTTTAAGTTTGACCTCGTCCGAAAGAGGGTCTTCACCCTCCAAAAGGTGTTGATAGAGGCGGAGAGCTTTATTCAAGCCACCAACCTCTGCTCGTCCAACCATCAGTCAGACTCCAAGAATTCTGACAAACAAAAAGAGAGTCGGTCTACTCAGCCAGCTCAGAAAGCTGAAAAGAGAAAAAAGAGAAAAGAAGTCTGGGCGGTTGATGAGTCTGATCAGCCGACTCAGAAAAAAATGAAAGAATTCAAACCGTACGTCCCAAGGTACGAGTTTAATAAAGACTGCTACTCTATCCTCATGTAGATAAATGACCGACTGACCATTGAGAAGCCGAATCCAATGAAGAGTTTCGTCCAATCACGGAACAAGAATAAATACTGTCACTTCCATGAGGAAGTCGGCATGACACTCACGACTGCTATAGTCTCAAGCGGACGTTGGACCGTCTTGCTGACAAGGGGGTGCTGAAATCTTATGTCTTGATGTCCAAAGCGACTGTCAACACGAATCTGGGACAGTCGTCCAAGACTGCCCAACCTACTAGTAGTTCAGACATTGACAAGGAGCCAGTCTACCCCATAGCAGTCGGATTCGCAAGTGGTGGCCCGAACATCCGGGGCATCAAGGATCATCTGAAGAAGATGATCCATTTAGTTGATGATGGTCAGGCGTCTGCTAGCGGTACTTTCCCAGACGTCCTTATTACTGAGAAGGATCTGGGCAAAGTCCGCCGGCCACATGATGACCTGGTTGTCATTGAATGTAAGGTCGCCAACCAACTGGTTGGTCGGATCCTTATGGACACGGGTAGCTTCTCTGACCTCATCAGCTGCAAGTGTATGCCCAAGCTAAAGTACAAGCTGGACAACCTGCGTAACATCTCCCACCCTCTAGTTGGTTTCGGGGGAGGGGTTGTGCACCCAGTCGGACAAATTGTTTTACCCATCCGGATGGGGGGAGAAGGGAAAAGGGTGATATATGATCGTTCGGTTTTTGGTGGTTGAAGAGCTGACCGCCTATAACATGATTCTGGGTTGTTCGACTCTAAACGAGTGTAAGGTCGTCATCATTCCATCTCTCATGTTGCTAAAATATAAAAAAGATGATGGCTCTGTTGGCTCCCTGAAGGGGGATCAGAAGACGGCAAGGGATTGTTACCTCTCAAACATCAAACCAACGGCTCTAGCAGCCGGTCATGTGAAGGAGCCAAATAGACCTTGATGATAGGGGTGAGCAAGACCGGGTACCCGGTCAAAAACAATGGAACTGGTATTAGAACTGGTTACTATCGGGTCCGAGATTTTGGAACTGGTCTTGGAATTGGTCTTAACCGGGTCCGATAATTATGGATTTGGTCCCGAAACTGGTGGGAACCAGTTCTAAAACCGGGTACCCAGTTTCTCACTAACTTTTCAATGTTCAAAAACTAAATTGGCTAAGATTTATAGTCAGATTTCACTGTCATAATAGAGTAGCAAGCAATAATTACTTCAATAAGCAAAGTAAGAATCCAAAAAGTGTATATTGCATAATTTTCGTTCCCTTCCATTTATAATTGTGCTGGAAAAAAAATTATTCTCTCACAATTTTACATTATCAAAATAGGTGAAATAAAAAGAAAAAAGATGCAATGATGAAAAAGTATTAAATAAAATTGAAAGTTTGAGGTAGTGGAAGTGTGGAAGATTGAAGAAAGAGGAAGGAAGGAAGAGAGGCGTGAGATTGTGAGAAATTGAAAATGAGGGAAAACTTGAGAGGGAGTACGTGTGAACGGATGAAGGAGTTTGAGAATTTTAGTGTTGGTTGAATGGGAGTGGGCCTATCGTATTATATGGGCTGCAAAAAATTATCTACAGTAATATTTTTTTTATATAAAAACCCAATCCTTATACATACACTTGATTTAATCGGGTACCCAGTGGGTAAAGGGTCCAAAAATTCAGGATTTGGAATTGGTCCCAGTTCTAACCGGGTCCATATATTTGGAATTGGTCTTGGATCCAGTGTAACCAGTTCCGGGTCCGGACCCACCGAGTCTAAACCAGTTCTAGTTCTGGAACCGGGTACCCAGAATTTTTCTCACCCCTACTTGTTGACGTCAAGAACTCTGACCCAGCCCTACCAGTAGTCGGGAAGAAAAGAAAAGTTGATCAGCTGATGAAGGTGAAGAAAGAGAAAAAATAGCAATCACTGACCGGGGACGACTGCTTTTGAAAGGTTGGGTGCAGAGTTGCACCTTCTACTGGAGGAATTCAAAGACATATTTGCCTTAGAAGTGGAAGAGATGCCAGGCATTAGCCTGGATCTCGCTATCCACAAACTCGCCGTGGATCCCAAAAAAAGCCCATCTGGCAAAAGAAAAGAAATCAAGGCGAGGAAAGAAGTCAGGCGGCAGCTATCGAGGTCAAAAAGTTGTTAGATGTGGGTTCATTTGGCCATGTAACTTCCCTGACTGGGTTGTAAACGTGGTGCTTGTAAAGAAGCCGAGTGGTACTTGGTGCATGTGTGTAGATTACACTGACTTGAACAAGGCATATCCAAAGGACAGTTACCCGCTTCCAAAGATCGACAGCCTAGTCGACTCTACAGCCGGACATGCCTTGATGAGTTTTATGGATGCCTACTCAAGCTTCCACCAGATACCCATGTGGAAAAAAGATCAAGAGAAGACGGCTTTCATCACTAATCAGGGGTTATTCTGCTATACTGTGATGCCGTTTGGCTTGAAGAATGCGCCTGCTACTTTGCAACAGATTATTAACATTGTCTTCATTAATCAGATTGGGAGAAATGTAGAGGCGTACATTGATGACATGATAGTCAAATCCAAGCAACAGACGAATTATCTTGCTGACCTCCGAGAAACCTTCAGCACACTCAGACGGCACAAGGTCATGCTCAATCCGAAGAAGTGTGTTTTTGGTGTTGAGTCTGGGAAGTTTCTTGGATTCTTGATTGATCAAAGGGGGATAGAGGCCAACCCGGAGAAGATACAGGCGGTGATAGACATGAAGTCACCCCGTACTGTAAGGGAAGTGCAGAAACTTACCGCTATCCTGGTGGCGTTGGTGAGATTCCTCAGCCAGTCATGCGACAAGTGCCTCTATTTCTTCCAAGCAATCAGAAAGAAGAAAAGGTTTGAATGGGGGGATGAT
Source organism: Chenopodium album (assembly GCF_948465745.1). Classification (NCBI taxonomy): domain Eukaryota; kingdom Viridiplantae; phylum Streptophyta; class Magnoliopsida; order Caryophyllales; family Amaranthaceae; genus Chenopodium; species Chenopodium album. The sequence continues at coordinate 20,983,839 of NC_137847.1, forward strand.
GCTAAGGCGACCTTTTAAAAATTGAAAGAACATTTACACTCTTTGCCAAGGCTTGTTAGCCCTCTGCCCAAAGAGACGTTTTACATGTACTTAGCCATCTCAGATCATGCCCTCAGTGCTGTTCTCCTTGCTGAAAAAGACGACATTCAGCTCCCGATTTATTTCATTAGCCATGTACTCAGAAATGCTGAACTACGGTACCCCATGGTTGAAAATTTTGGCCTTGCTCTTTACATGGCCGTCAAGAAATTGAAACCTTACTTCTTAGCACATCCGGTTGTGGTCTACATAGACCAAACCCTCAAGCGGCCAATGACAACCTTGGAGTCATCCGGTAGAATGCTCAAATGGGCTATTGAAATGCAAAGTCTTGAAATCACTTTCGAACTGAGAAAGGCAGTGAAGGGTCAAGCGTTTTTCGACTTCATTGTCGAAATGACAAGGCCGATTGCTCCGGACAATCCTGATCAGGTTTGCAAGGTGCACGTAGACGGGAGCTCTACCATAAACGGCTGTGGTGCAGGCATAATCTGTCAGTCTCCTAAGGGGGACAAATATGAGTATGCACTACTGTTCAATTCCAGGCCTTAAAAAATGAGGAAGAATATGAAGCCCTGCTAGCCGATATCCGCATGTGTAAGGTGGCAGGGGCAAAAAAAATTGACGCCTGCTCTGATTCACAATTGGTCGTTAGCCAATACCATGGTGACTATGAGGCCACCCATCCGGCAACGATCAAATATCTTCAGGCGGTCAAAGCTGAAGCTGGGACACTTAAAGAATTTCATTTGAGTCAAGTGCCCAGATCTGAAAACAATCAGGCGGATGCACTGTCAAAACTGGCATCGTCTGCCTACTGTGATACGCCTCGGTCAGTCTTCTGGGAAGTTATAGAAAAGCAAAGTATTACTGAAGAAGAGCCCATTGGAGTACTTGACCGAAGCTCTACCTGGATGGATGGCATCCTGTCATATCTTCAAGACGGTACGCTGCCTGACTCGCCACAGAAAGCGGCTGTCCTAAAAAAATGAGCTACAAACTTCGAGATAAGAAATGGAGAGCTCTTCAAGGCAGGTTTCTTAAAGCCTCTGTTGAAGTGTGTTACCTAGAAAAGGGGCAAGAAGTTCTCAAAGAGTTGCATGCGGGATACCGCGCCTCTCACATAGACGGCAGATCCCTGGCTGTCATGACCAGGCGACAGGGTTACTTCTGGCCCACTCTTGAGTCAGACGCCATGGAGATGGTCAAAAAATGTGACAAGTGCCAAAGCTTTGGCAAGCTCATCCATCAGCCGGCCACTGCCCTAATAGAAATTCATAGCCTAGTCCCGTTTGCTAAATGGGGCACGAATATCTTGGGCCCATATATGCCTGCTCCAGGCGGAAAACGGTACATTCTAGTGGCTGTGGATTATTTCACCAAGTGGGTTGAGGTTGAGGAGGTTAAAAATATAAATACTAAGGATGTCATTTCTTTTATTTGGAAGAACATCATCACCCGGTTTGGGGTGTCTATGGTTTTTAACAATGACCCTCAATTCGAAACGCCTCAGCTCAAAACTTGGTTGGGAGATTAAGGGATCTCACATTGTTTTGCATCAGTCGGCCGACCCCAAGCAAACGGCCAAGTTGAAGCCTTCAACAAACTCATCTCAGACAACATCAAAAAGAAAATAGAAAAAGCCGGTGGTTTATAGGCTGAAGAATTAATTCATGTCCTATGAGCCATCCGGACAGTTGAAAAAAGGGCAACCAGTGAAACCACATTTCTCATGGTATACGGTGCTGAAGCCGTCTTGCCCATTGAGCATTATGAGCCGACTCTACGAGTCATGCTATACGATGAAGAGGCAAATTGGGAGGCCATGCAGCTAGCATTGGACTCACTCCCGGAACGCAGGGGCAATGCCGCCTTGCGTCATAAGATTTACCGTCTGAGAATGACCCGTGACTACAACAAGGGAGTACACAAACGGCCCCTGAAAGAGGGTGACTTTGTGTTACGGAAAATGGAGGCACCCGGTAGGGCCAATGAGCATGGAAAGTTAAGTCCTAATTGGGAAGGCCCCTACCAGATTTATGAGGAAGTAAGGAACGGAACCTACCGCCTAGAGACCCCAGACGGTAGGCGGCTGCCTAGAACTTGGAATGTAGACAATCTTAAAAAGTACTAATTCTAAGAGCTGTAAATTTTTGTAAATAAAAAGCCTGTCAATGAAAAAGTTGCTTTTTGTTTTCAATGCTGTTATTAATTTCTTTATATACATGCGCAATGTTTCAAGCACCGCCTGTGCAATGCACTGACGATTGGCTTTCACATACTAAAATTAAAATAAGTTAAAAACTTAGTGGCTAAATCAATGTCCAAAAGACATGAGGCCAATTGATACTTATTTTATAAATTCGTCTGCTCCAACATGAGTATGATGTCCAGCGACGCCTATCTGGGTGGAATTGTCTCAGTGAGTAGCTCCCATCCAGGTGACACAATGCTCTACAAACGCATACAGACGACAAAGATTGAACGACCTAATTGGTCAACTCATAACCGTCTGACCTCGGTAATCTAAAGAACGACTAAGTCTACGGGAATCGGATGTCTAAAGACATCAGTAGGTAACCGCCCGACGTCTTAACTTAGATTATTTTTCAAAATTGTACAAGTCCTTCCAATGGGGAAAAAGGACAGAGTACAATTGGATTGCCAGTACCCCAGATGGTACGAAACCGGCTGAGTGGTTTGATTGAACGACTATGTACTTGGTTTGGGGCAATCACTATTGTGATTGATTGACTTAGGAACATCTCATACCCTTTAAAGTATCAAAAGTTCCCAAGCCAATTAATCAAGTTTTGAAACCAACCATACAACCACCCAGGGGCAAGTACAGCCGGTTGTCGCATGCTTTTGATAAGTTAGGCGAATTCACATACATACACAAGCAGAAATTGAAAATGCAGAAACTCAAAAACTGAAGTACGAATTGAACAAAACCGACTCAGTCGGCATATTTCATAAAATTAAACCCGACCAAATAGCCAGGTCATAATGTTAGCCAGATTAACATCCGGAAAAAGACAATAGAAATTGTTGTTACTAGACTCCTTATCCGATAAAAATAAAAAGATACATGGAGCGTAGGCCGGAGATGATACTATTGGCATACTGCTGTTGAAAATTTAAGGCTGCTGTGGAGGAGGCACCGCTTGGGTTTGGCTAGGCGGAAGGTCAGCCGCAGTCTGATCAGGTTGAGCCTGGATAGGGTTAACCGGAGCTTAATCCTTAGGCTCTTCCCCTTCGTCTTCCTCATCTGAGGCAATTTCAATGCATTGGGAAGAGGCCCACTCCTTGAAGGGAGGCGGCACCGGCTCAGAAAGCTGCTAGGGGTCGTAAACTTTAGAGGCGTACTGATACCTCAAATTGAAGTACTCCCAGTAGGTGTGCATATCAATGAGACTCCAAGTTAGCTTCATGCGCTCCTCGCAATCCTTCTCGTTTTTCGCCACTAACCGCTCTTACTCTTGCTTGAGCTCAGCACTGTGCGCCGCCTGCAGGTTGGCCATATCCACCTAGAGCTGCTTGACGTCTGCCCTCAGCTTAGTATTCTCTGCGTCAGCAGCTTCTAAGGCCTTGAGGTCAGACTTAGCATTCTTGAGCTCAAGCTCTAAGGTGTTAACTTTGTTGTTGGCCGTCTCTACTACAGCTGTGAGCTCCTTGATTAGCTCTTCTTGTTGCATCTCCATGGCTTTACTTTCAATGTCACCCGCAATAGATCGATATTCAGCAGAGTTAAGGGCGTCACTCGCCCGGAGTTTCGCATCTCTTACCACCTCTCGCTTCCTCCTAAATGGAACTTTCAGTCCGTCCACCCTCAGCGTTTTCTGAGAAAGCACAGATGGTGAAAAGGAGTTAGAAAATTTTCTTGCAAAAATTAGACATAATGAAAGGGTGTACAAGTTACCTCAACCAACAGGGCAAGGATTTGGTCAAAGTTGACCTGCTGCAACCCAGGGACCCGGTCCTTATCAGACCGGGTGAGAGTCCTCAACATTCGCCTGGCATACTGTTGTATGTCTGGGCATTTCTGGGATGTATCTGCACTAGAAGAAGGATTGTGTGAGGAAGCAGCATAGGCGGCACCAATATTGTGCTGGCTGCTCGGCGAATCTCCAGACTAAGAAGTCTGGGATTTTACTCGCACCAAGTAGTCAAACGACCATAGGAGTTCTAGACTATTCATACCTGGGGCTCCAGACTGAGGGTCCCCAGTGCAAACAGCCGCTGTAGAACCGAATGCAGCACCGGGTGGCATGCCACCCTTCGGCGTCTCAGAGACGCCCGACTCTTTACTTCCAATCTCAGCACTTTCGCTGAAGGCCTTCAACACAGCCAGGCCCTTACCCCCGGTCGTTGGCCTTTCTGCCCAGGTGGCACAGACGATGCCGTCTTGGTTGTCTGAGTCTTTGCTGCCTTAGGAGGGGTCTTCTTAGGGTCATCCAATCGATTCCGTTTGAGCACCTTGGTAATCGACCAGGGAACAACCTTGCTCCCAGTCTAAGATAGGACAACCGACAAAGATTAGTTCAATAAAAAGAAAAAGAAATCTTACAAGCTAATAGGTCAGGCGGAGCTTACCCTATCTTTTTGGGCCGCCTGTGCCCTCTTCTGCTCCAAAATTTTCTTTTGGACATGGGCAACAGGTTTGGCAGGCGTTTTGTTGGGGTCAACCATTGTCAATGTAACTTCTGCAAAAAGAAAGTCAATCGGTTAGACAACTGAGAGGTTTAGTAATATAAGGCAAACACATAAAAAATCCGATTGAGGTATTACGCACGTCTCTCAAACATGGTACTTAGACCACAGGCGGAGAGAAACACCTCATCTTTAAGCCACTTCGGATGGGGCACCCAGAACTTGGGTACGATTATTTCACTCCCATCGTCAAGCGACACTGTTATCGTTGTAAATAGACCCGGCCCCATTATTTCATCCCAATCCTTCTTAAGGAGATGCGGGCGGGCGCAATTCCTTCCCAGTAAAGCCGGGTCCTTATTATACCTGCGGAGGATCTGGTTATGACGAAGATTTGGAGAAGAAACCAAGTAAAACTTTTCTTTCACAGTTGCTCCATTTGGACGCCTTGTCCAGCGTCATCATGTACTCTAGGAGTGTGGTTAAAGTACACCACGCTCCCCAACCGCCTGGGGCGCGACTCATATAATGCATATGAGCAAACGCCTCAAAGCTAGGCGTCACGTGCTGAAACTCGCAGGCAGCGATGTAACATAAAATATTAACCCACGAGTTGGGAGTTAGCTGTCAGACGCCTAGCTCATACCCCCTTAGGATCACCCTTATTCCTCGGTGGACGGGGAAGCGGAGGTCGGCTTTGAAAGCCGCCTCGTAGAAGCCGAATTAGTTATCAACATGCTCTATGTCATCGTCCCAGGCAACTGTCGCCTCCTCAGGCGGTACTAATGTGTCCCAGCCGGCCTCTATGGGGTGTTTATCTAGAAAAGCTTTGAAGCTACTCTTCAAACTAGCAATGTCCTTAAGGGACATACCCGCCTGAGTGGGGTTCATTATAAACGACCGTTTGGCCGCCTGCTGGTACTCAGAGGCGAGGTCTTCCTGATTGGAACTGGAAGCCTCCGAGCCGGATTTTTCAGCGGCCTCTTCGCCATCTGACTCATTATTGGGACCATGAGAAGAGGCGGATCCTTCGCCGTCTAACTCTTCCAAAATCCCATCACTTGGTGTGGTGGGGGGCACGCAAAGAGGACTCTGCATGCTCATCCGAATCTTGGTACTCCCTGTCTAGGATTACCTCATCTGTAGGCACTTACATAGTGCGCCTCCTTCTCCTTGGCTTTGCAGCTGTCTGTTTAACCCTCGCCATTGTGTCCTGCACAGACACAGAGACGGTGGGATTCGGGGATGAGCAAAGTAGGTCCATACATCCAGAGACGGCACCCCCAGTCCTAGACTCAACCGTACCAGGAGACCGGCTGACTACTGTCCTAGGCTGTGCCGTGTGTGTTGATGGTGAATCCATTTATTGAAAAAGTATAAAAAGTCAAACGGTAAAATCTTGAAAGAGCTAGAGAGGGGAGAGACAGTTACCTTTGTAGAATTCTGGGAAAAACTTCTCAAGCGGTGACCGGTTGTGTCCTCGAAATTGCAGACGGAAAACTTTTCTGGAAATCAGCTACAAGCGGGGGCAGAGTATCTCTCTCTAGAAAATTCACTCTTTCTCTTTCTAGACTTGCAAATGAGTCAACAATGAAGGGAAAAGAGGGGGGGTAAAACACTATTTATAGAAGGGTGAAAACGGGGGCATCCTCGTCACTCTACCAGAAGGTGAACGGTTTTTTTTACTATTCACCACTTGTAGGGGGACGTGTGTCACAGGCGCTCCGTGGCCTGCCACGTCACCCTCGTGAGGGGCAAATGTTTAGGGTAAAAATACCCTAGACACGTGGCCCAATCAGAGAGGGACACGTGCCAGCCCTAGAGAGGTCCAATATGGGCCACTCAGCAGCTGCCACGTGTCAGCCTCAGATAATAAATGGAATTGCAGCCTTACGGGCCCAATTCCCAATAGCGCCACAAAATGACGTAGCCCATTAGGTCATCCTGACCTAATGAAGGCACTTTTTCCAATGACCCTATAAATAGGAAGATTTCCCCCATTCTTGGGACACGGTTCATTTATTACAACCTACCCTACATTCTCTCACATTAGAGAGAACACCTGATCTCGGAATCCTAGAAGATCTCACTTTTACCTTTCCGCACTTTTTACATTCTCTAACACGTTCTAACTTAATCGTCGGAGGCGGAGCTCCTACCAACCGGAGTCTCCGTGTTTTGCAGGTGAGCGCGTCGGACCAATGTTCGAGCTGTAACTCTCCCAAGGGACAAAAATTATTGATTTTCCTACCCTACATTTTTTTTTTATTATTGATTTTCCTTGAAGTTACTAACATGTTTATTGTTTTATAGCTGCAAGCAAACACAGTCAAAGTAAGGAATCATGTTCCTTTTGTTCCTATTATATTTCTCACGATTTTTGTCCTATATTTATCGTTGTTACTATGGTTGTATTGCTTCCAATGTTATGATTTTATTATTATATTGATCACCATATTTAATATAACGCCTAATAAGATAATTTGGACGACCGGTTTAGGTTCCTTTAATCTTGTTGTTTAATCAAGTGATCACGATACTAGAATTATATGTTGCATTAACATTCAACCAATTTAGCCTAATATTAGTTTGGAGAAAATTGAATCTTTGTTTGTGTGCCTTGGAGATTGTAAGAAATAATTTTCACAATAAGAATCGAGTAGAGGCCAATACGGGCAAATGTGACTCCATGACTCACTTCGTACCATCATCCCATGTCCTCCTTTTGTGGTTATGAACCATATAGAGTTAGTAATCTCATAGATTATGAATGGGGTGTAACCTTCACAGGTCAATCATTGTTGCCTATTGTTATCTCTTATTCTTGGTTGCCTTAAATGATCCGTGAACGGTTCACAAGTTCCTTAAAGCTTGTTGGTGGCTCTCAACTTTATTTGTCCTTAATTATTGTTACTAATCTTATATGTCAAATCTTGCTTCCTAAGAGTGCCAAGCATATTCACACATGCTTAAGAGTGCCAACCATATTCACAAATCCCCCGAATTGCAAAAACCCCCAATTTTTATTATCAAACAGAAAAACCCCTAATTTTGAACTATACCCTAGAAGTAGAGAATTCATAATCAATGAAATAAAGAATTGAAGTATTGCATACTTGTGAATTCCAAAGCCAAGTCCATTTTCCTTCTTTGATTAGTGATTTTCAAAATTTTTGGTTTTTTTGGGTTGCGTTTTTGAAAAGAGGAAAGTTAGTTCTTTGGAGGAAAGATAATAAGTTGGCCCCACTCGCAGGATAAAGTTGCCGAAAAATGAAAAAGGGTAGTGCTTCTCAAACTTTTTATATTTGGGGTAGTTTTTTTTGATAAAAATTTTAAGCGATTGAGTGAGTAGTTCTTGACAATTTTTCCTATAATAAGTGATATGATTTTGGTTAATTATTAGGTTTATTCTTAAAAACTTCGGAGTAGTAAAATTATGCTAATAACAAGTGAAACGACTTATTTTGGGGTGTCCCTCGGGAGAGTTATGCCACCAAGACTGGAATCTTGGTGTCTGTTCTTGAAAAGCAATGGAGACTCCGAGTGGTTGGAGTTCGCCTCCGATGATCAAGTTAGAACGTTTACAGAGAATGTAAAATGGTGCGGAAAAGGTAAAAGTAAGATCTTCTCGGATTCTGAGATTAGGTGTTTTCTCTGATGTGAGAGAATTCAGGACCACATGGCCAGGGTATTTTACCCGAAACATTTTCCCTTCATAGATGTGATGTGGCGTGTCATGTGGCATCTATGACACTTGTCACTCAATTATTGGTGAATCAGTTTTACTGTTCACCTTCTGGGAACTTACGGGATTACCCCTGAATTTACCCCTTTATAAATATGGTTTTTACCCCTCATTTTCGCATATTCACGAAAATTATTTGAGAGAATCATTTACTTTCTGAGAGAATTTTCTTGCTGCCGTTTGCGTTTGATTCGCCTGCGCTACGGCCGGCCAGATAGTCTCAACAGTACTTTTTATACAAGGTAATCGCTTGCTCTTTCTCTTTTCTTCTTTGTTTTTTTGTTTTCCATTTTTGTTTGTAATCCCTTATTTTTTGAAAATGGTTTAACAAACACACACGACACGGCATAGGGTAGCTGTAGACACCCAAATGTGTCTCCCCAAAACCAAACCCAGTGATGAATACCTTTTGCGTCGAATCATAATCGAATGAGGTGAAAGTGTGAAAAGTCAAGTGTTGCGGTTGGTTTTTATTAAATTCTTTCTTTCTGTTTTCGAAAACAACTCTATTTTATGAAAACAGCCAATCTAGTTTAGTTTGGTCCACGACAAGGGTCCAATAATAGTGTAGTTGGATGGGGCTTGCAAAGAGCTTTCCAATGATATATTATAAGCCCAATTCCGATGAATAATGAGGAAGTTATGGCCAAAATACTAAATTGGGCCCGGTTTGATCTTTACATGCGGCCCGATGATCTAGGGGAGGGCCCAATGTTCATTATTATTCCTAAAGTTATTGGAATTAATGATAGTCTTCTAGAATTCTCTATAAGGTTCTCTTTAGTCCTAATAGAATTAGAATTAATAATTATATTTTGATAAAGTTTTATTTGGAATAAAATATTATTTTATGAAAGATACGATTTCAGTTTCATACGGACTTTACAAATCAATTTTGATTCATATGCGGACTCCGTGTTGAAAGCGCGTAGAAATCCAGGCTGTCGCCACGCGACAGACCCTGTCGCCTGGCGACAAGGTCGGTTTTGCAGCGATAGCGTGGAGTTTTATTCCTTATCTAATTCTACCTATTTTCGGACTGTTTTCTTATAAATAGGGTCCTGAACCTCCGTTTTTATGGATCCACAATCAACCTATTCTCATCATCTACAATAAACCAATTCTCATCATTCACAATCAATCATCTCTCTCTTTCTCTCTCTAAAGCTAGAAGCTTTCTCTCTCTCTATTCTTTTTCTAAACCTTCCCTCTTACAAAATTCCGCATTCACGAGATCTAGAAACACCTAGCCAAGTTCGAAGTTGCCTTCGCCCTAGACGTGAAAGGTTATAATTTCTGAGGGTTTGGTCCCAAATCTCTATTTCAATTATTTAATTTAATTGTTTGACTTTATATTTTCCTTGAAGTTACTAACGCGTGTATTTTGTTATTAGAAAGAGATACGAGGCATCCAAGTAAGTACTTTAATTGTTTTATTGATATTATGATATAGAAATCATGTTTAGGTTCGTATTTTGATTCCTAATATCATGTTTAGGGGAAAGGTTATAATATCAAATATGCTTATTATGATTCCTGCGATGCTTCCTATTCTCTTTTCTAATATCATGTTAGTATCATGTTAGGGCTAGAGCTTTGATCTTTATTGTTTAGTGACATGCTAGGGTTTGTTATTAATCTTGTTAGTATCATGCCTAGGATCTTGCTATTATATTTAAGCTTTATTATTAACATGATTATAATTGTTATGATTATCGTGGTTATTATGTTGCTTGATATATATTATTGTTATTGCTTGGTCACGCCCTCTCTTGCAGGTTTAAAGGGAATTTGTACTTGTAATCACGCTTAATAAGATAATTAATAATCTTGTTTAGGGATAATTTGATTATAATTCAAGTGATCGCCAATAATAGTTTTGCTTGTGCATTAAGTTCAACCAACATAGATAAACAGGTTTAGGGTTAACCTATTGTTTGCATGTTAGTCAGAAAGCGCACATGAATACGAGAAGAATGAAGTAGAGGCCTATTTAGGGCAGGTTCAATCTCTTTTAGGTTGGATTTGTACCTTCATCCCTGAACCCTATTTGGTTCAAGACCTTTTGGAGTTGACGATCTCATGGATCGTTAAGGGGTGTAACCTTCACCATGTGAACGGTTTACAAGTTCCTAAAACTTATTGGCGACTCTTTTTTCTCTAGCTTTCTTCCCTTTGGACGCTACCATGCTTAAGTGTATGATCACAGTGGGGTTCAAGCTCGGGGTTAATGCTTGAAATATTCCCTACAGTAGTTGTCAACCGCTTACCTGGGACGGTTGAATCTAGGACTAGGAGTGCCGCCTGCCCCATTCTACGAACGTCCTCGAATCCGATCGTCTTTGTGTCTGTGTAGGACACTATGGCCTGAACTATGAGGACGACCCAAGCTTCTAGTGATGAAGAGGACGACGGTTTAATTAGGGTGCCCAAGAGTGAAATCTTTGACCCATCCGACACCCCATGTACGCCGGATGACTCCATCTTGAACGAGTTAGAAGATGGCTCTGATGATGGTGCGTTCGGCTTCGAGAAAGGGTCATCCCATACGGATGCTCCCCCAGGCGGCTCTAATGCTGAAACGAGGCCGTTTGACGTCAATGAAGAGTCACGGGACTCTGATTCCCCTACTGACTCTGAGGGAGAAGTCGCCTCTACTAAAAGACGTCAAGGAAAGGTGTCTTCCTCTTTTCAAGAAGAGTTCACCCCTTACTTCACCCATATATCTGCTGGGACCAAAAGAAACATGCACAAGAAAATAAAGGACTTCTAGGGCACTTATGTCATGGGGGCAGGATATGAAATACATGTCCCCACATTGGACGACACAGTCGTCTGGCCGTTTCGTCAAACCTATGGGGATTCCAACTTTATGTGTCATGAGGCAGCCATACAGACGGGCTTGAAATTCTCCTTGGGTCTAGTAGTTGAGCAGATCCTAGACGGGTATTGCCTGGGGGTGTGGCAGCTAGCCCCCAACTCTTGGGTGAACATACTTGGGTATGTTGCCACCTGTAGGATGTTAGGGGTAGAACCAGGTTTTGAGGCATTTGTCTCTATGCATTATCTGAGTAAAGCTCCAAAGTCAGCCGGTCTCGGATGGTATACCCTAACATGTAATAAGGGATTTATGATGACCCTTAGAAAAGAGTCTAAGTTGAAAGATTAGAGAAACAAGTTCTACATCACCTCCTTTCCAGATACCATTTGGAACAGGAAGTTGAACTCCTAGAACCAAGATCCGTACCTCCTAGGTCGGAAGGTAATTCTTCCGCCTACACCTAAGGAAGGCTGGGATCAAATCTTGACACATGTTCTTTTCAAATTCGAAATTAAAACTGTAGAGGGAGGGGCCGAGAAAGAGAGAGAGAGAGAGAGAGAGATAGTCTCCAATAGTTATATCCTATCTACCTGGCCGCTTGTGGCCCTAGTACAGAAAAAACCAAAGGTAGCTGGCCGGATGAGCATATTATTAAGCTTTTTTTTCTTTGCTGATACTAATCATACATACAGAATTTTTGCAAAAGAAGCAATGTCTCAACTGTCACCAAATAAGAAACCAAGCAACTCTACGTACGCCTACCGCCGGATGATCCGGCAGAAGAGCCATATATTAAAAAAGGATTAACTCGATCATGTAAGCTCCTATGCATCCATTATTTCAATAAAGGCGGATTACACCATTTTATACTAAGTCTTTTGTAATTTTCTAAGAAGGTTCAGTCAAGCTGCATGTTCTTCCTACCCTGAGTGAAAGGCCTCTCAAGAGGCCATTTATCGGAGAGGAGCAGACGCCTTCTAGGCAGAAGAAGACATAAACGCAAAAGCACTTTATAAGCAGGTTCGACTCTCACCCCTTCGTTGGCGGCAAGCGCCGATTGCCCTAAACGCTTTAAAGCAGGCGGAGGCGTCCAAAGTGTTTTGAAAGGGTAACAAGCAGTTTTTTGTTGCTAGAGACTCAACTGACCCATGCCGTCTTATTTCTGGTAGGCAGAAGGACAAGAGCCCCTAGGACTTGGCAGTTGAGATCCTAGGTGTAGACACCTACTTTTGGCCTCCTGACCTGACAAGAAGTGCGATGATGTTACAAAAACCCTTTCTTCATACTAGATCAAAGTTAAAGTGTTTATGGACTATGAAATGCATTATGAAGTAAGTAAAAAGCCATATTTAAGACCAAGTTATCCAAGATCCTTGTCCAATTACTAATTAGGCCTAAGAAAGTGCTCATACATGTTTAAACTTGATTAATAATGGACCCAAATGCGTCAAATGCAATGATTAGATCCAATGGATCTTTCATTGTTAAGAACCGAGCCAATTAGATAAATCAACCATCAAATATCCATGAAAGGCCTATACTGTTGGATATCCCTTTCAAAGAGCTTTCCAACGGTATATTATAAGCTCAATTCCGAGTTAAAACAACGAAGTTATGATCAAACCACTAAACCAGGCCCTAAAACCGACACCCTTTCACTCCAACAGTCATATCTTTTGATCCATAATAGATTTTAACCTAATTCAAATGGCATTGAAAATTAGACATTCAGATCTTGCTAATGATATCTCACACACCTTAATTAAACATCACAATCAAAAGTTATGGAAGTTTTAAAAACGCGTTTTCGTATAAGGTAAACCGTACGAAGCGCAACTCAGTGAGTAGCGCGACTCCTAGATTCCTACACCTATAAATAGGGGTCTTCTTTTAGCTTTAAGGAGGACCCGAAAAATCAGGATTCGAAACCGTAGCATTCTTAAAACCCTAATCTCTCAAGTTCTCTTACTATCATACTACTTTTCTTCTCCCTTCATAAATACCTTCTAATCCTAATTGAATCCATTGAAGTACTTGGAGGTACGAAGAAGAAAGAAAGTCCATAAACGCATTAAACGGAGATTTAACATAAAAGAACAAAGGTTAGTTTCCTGAGCACTTAGATAAATCATTTCTCTTTTATTGTTTAAATAACTTTAATTGATTAATTAGTGTTGTTTGATCACTTTAAACAAACTTTTAATTAATTTAATTCACATAGAATTCTTGTTTTAATCAAGACTAGAATTTGAATAATTAATTGATTGTTTTATCATCTAAGTCAAGGCGAACATTGTTTATTTCTTGTTCTTTTAACGAATTTGAATAACAACAGAATAACGACTTTTGCAATGTAATTCCTACGTGATTAGTTCTTGTAAATAAAATCAACTAACTTAGTTTTTAGGAGCCGAGTTGCATATATTGTTTGGTGCTGAAATTTTGAAAAAGGAAGAGCTATTAGAGGCTGCACTAGGGCTAAAATAGCGATTTCCCCTAGAGGGAACGTTATTTTAGTATCCTTGCTCCCGAACTCATTTCTGGTACACGTAGACCAATTTGGGCATGGGGTAAACTTATGATTCATGCTAAATATCCCTTGAACCCTACTTAGGAGAAAGGAATGAACAAGGTTTATGACTTTTCCTAAAACTCATTGGCGACTCCTTACTAGTTTCTTACAAAAAAGCATAATGATAGGATCAACTATAATCCAAAGGTCTCCCAAACAGTCAGAAATTCAAATCCTAAAACACCCTAAAAAGTGTAAAGTCCTAGGCTTTTAATGGACCATGGGCATAGAGGAGAAGGATCCCCTACGATGGGCACACCCTCCTTATAGTGGCGGGTTTTTAGTTATGGTGGTTTCCAACACCAGGTTACCTATGGGTTGTAACGATGGCTAACTTGGATAATCTCTAGTTAGAGTGCGAGACTTGAACGCATAATATCTTCCTTTTTCACAAAAGTAAAAACCAAGCAAGCAACATTGCATCATGCATAATCATAGCACACTTTAACCATTAGGGATTGGCTCATTGACTAGGGGCTGCCAACACCAGGCTTCAATCCCAAAATCAATAACAATCATCCCACCCATATCGCCAACAAAATGTTGGGAGAGCTATTTCATGGGTCAACAAGTTAGGTGATTGGTTCCTGCATCGTCTCTTAAGATATGGTACCTTTGGACACCCAAGCCTTGACCTTAGAATGTCATTGTATGCTTTGACGGTTCCTTTTATGTGCTTATGTGACTACATGAATATGTGCTTCGTGTCTAATCTAATTACTTCCCAACTTGTTACCTAGAGATATAAAAAAAATTCCGTTAAAAACATTGTCGTTTGACCAAAAAAAAAAAAAAAGACTTTTATCGATCTTTTCGCGTTTTCGACAAAAAAAAAAAAAAAAAAAAAAACCGAACCTACCAGGTGGCGTGCGCAACTATCAAAGTTACGCGCACCCTCCAAGCGCAAGTCTCGAAGTTGCGCGCTGGTCTTCCGCGCAACTTTGTGTCTTGCGCGGGCCCACTGTTTAACTTTGATTTTGACTCATTACGAGCAATGTTATACGAAGAAAATGATATTACCGTTTCAAGGTTAATCGTTAAGTAGGTGCTAATAATATCTCTTTAGCTAACAATGTTGTCTAACTTAGTTATTTTTTTTTTATTGTTCTTCTTTTCGTTTTAAAACAAAAAACTTTAATCGTTCTTTGTTTAAAAAAAATTAAAAAAAAACATGTCTTTTAATCGCTATAGCCGTCGTTTGAAGTGCGCATACGTTAAGCATGTGTGAATATGCTTGGCACTCATAAGAAGTGGGAATTGACGTATACGATTAGGGACAAATAAAGTAAGGAGTCGCCAACAAGTTTTTAAGGAACTTGTAAACAGTTCACGGATCATAAAAGGCAACCACGAAGAAAGGGACAACTATAGGCAACAACGATTGACCCGTGAAGGTTACACCTCATTCATAATCCATGAGATTACTAACTCCATATAGTTCGAAACCACGAAAGGAGGATCGGGGATGATGGTACGAAGTGAGTCATGGAGTCACATTCGCCCGTGTTGGCCTCTACTCGATTCTTATAGTGAAAAGTGATTCCTGCGATCTCAAAGGCATGCAAACAAAGATTCAATTCGCTCCAAACTATTATTATGCTAAATTGGTTGAATATTAATGCAATACATAATTCTAAAATATTGTGATGACTTGATTTAATAACAATATTAAAAAGGAACCTAAACAGGTCGTCCAAATTATCTTATTAGGTGTGAT
Organism: Chenopodium album; assembly: GCF_948465745.1. Lineage (NCBI taxonomy): Eukaryota > Viridiplantae > Streptophyta > Magnoliopsida > Caryophyllales > Amaranthaceae > Chenopodium > Chenopodium album. The sequence continues at coordinate 20,999,386 of NC_137847.1, forward strand.
TTTCAATTACATATTCCCTTTAAACATGCAATATGGTGATCAATAAATATAATAAAATCAACATTAATATTGGAAGCAATTCAACAATAAATTGTTAGTCAAATCAAATATAAATAAACCTAATCATGATACTAACAATACTAAAATAAAATAAGTAATTAATTAAATTAATTATTCACATTACGCGCGTTTCTTAAAATTTCTATATCATGAATAAATTGTTAGTAACTTCAATAAATATATAAATCAAATTGAAATAAAATTAAATTAAATTAAATTAAAAGTAGAGTTGATTTGGTCCAAACACTCAGTAAATTATACCTTTCACACCTTGGTTTAAGGACAAAGCCTCGGATTAAGTATGGACTCCTTGGAGTGCTTAAGGAAGGAATGATGTAATAAGGAATATAGGTTTAAGGCTTAGAGGATGAGAGAGAGAGAAGAGAATGATTTTTTTGGTGTAGAAGAGAGGAAGTGAGAATGATTTGGTGCCTCGAACTGTAGAAAGGAGGGGGATATTTATAGAGAAAATGAGTAGAGGCAACACACAAAACCCTAAAAAGATAAAACCCTAGTTTTGGGGCACCGTGACACGGCAGAGGTTGCCGCGACACGGCAAAACGTGCCGTGAAACGGGAAATATCTTCCCTAAAAGATAAAATGCGTGCAGGTACGGACGCGGGAAAAACATGGAAGATTCCCGTGTCGCGGTATGTGTACCGTGACACGGTAAAAGATGCCGTGACGCGGCGGCTCCCACCGTGGCGCGGTAAATGCCACCGTGTAACAGTTAACAATTTTCCTAAAATTGTGTCCAAATACATATATGTGTGAGGAAAACGCAAAAAATACATGAAAAAGCACCATGACATGGTGTAGAGTACCGTGTCATGGCAATATGCACCGTTCCACGTCATGTTTTGCCACGACGCGGCATTTTGGCTGCTGCGAGGTAATTCTAATTTTTTACGTGTTTTTAAAACTACGATAGCGTTTCTTCCGTAACTCAAAATAAGGAATATAATATATCATTGGAAATATTATCAAGTCTACTTTCCAACCCAATTCGAATCAAGTAAAAATCATTTGTATATTTTAAGATATGTCCGTTTTAGTGAAAGGGTGTCGGTTTTGGACCGTGTTTATTATTTTGCTCATACATTCTTCGTTTTAAATCGGAATTGGACTTATGATATATTTTTGAAAAGCTTATTTCAAGGCCAATCCAACTAAATAATAATTGGATCAAAATTATAGGGATACAAAATCATTTTCTCTCGGTTTTGTGATGTGGACACGAAAAGTGGAAAGTAAGTTATGGTTTAGGGAAATGAGCTAGGAATGGATTGGTTTATGAAATGTATTGGGAATGAATATGGATTTAAGCACTCCAAAGATTAAATACTCAACCTGACCAATAATGGCAGTGAAAGGTTGTTCATCATCGGGTTTGGTTTTGGGGAGACATTTTTAGGTGTCTACAATCGTCCTTTTCTTTCTTTTCATTTTTCCTTCCCCCCCCCCCAAACAAAAAATAACTAGTGTATTTTATCGTTCTTTATGCGTTTTTTCGCAAAAAAAAAAATGGCAGGCGCTACTCTTGAAGTTGCACTTTCCACCTTAGCGCAAGACGGAAAATTGCGCGCGATACTGTTTTTTATTATAATGATTCATTTACATACTTTATAATCGAACTAATGACAATGTTCCTCATAAGGTTTGTCATTAGAGGTTCGCATCCCATGATAGGACGTCATCAATATTCCCATTCTTAAACGTGCCTATTTTCATGGTCGTCATCTTTTAATTGTAATTAGTCAAACCTTGACTTAAGAGCATAATTTATTTACCTCTTCTATGGTTTGAAAAGAATATCTTGAGAACCTTACTTGGTATGATTACCTCACACACAAAAATAAAGAGAAATAGAACAAATCAAGGAATCGTTTGAAAAAATAGGGAGTGTGATACAAAAAGATTATTATTCTCAAAAAAAAAAGAGAGAAAATCATGAATGATAAGACCGAGAAAATGATTTGCTTATTTCTTGGATTTTACGTTCGGAGGAAATCATTCTTTTTAAGCAAATAGGAATTATCCTTTAAAGATGAGCAATGTGAGAATCATAATAATAAAAAAAAAAGATAAAGATCTTTATATTGTAATCTAAATGATTAACAAATACCATAGTATATTGATCATTTTAAGGAGTGTAATAAGGTTGACTAATATTTCTAAAAATTGATAAGCATGTCAATCCAACTTTCCTTTTCTTTCTCTTCTCCCTTTTTTCGAAAACAATTTACTTCAAGTAAAATCCTTATATGATTACCTTGTTGAAATCAACACAAATCATGACATTCCATTAATGATTGTTTGTGAATTTTTTTACATTTTTATCAATAAACTTGCATATAGTGAATTCGTATTACAAGGACTAAAAAAACAATCATTTTGACTTTTGATCGTTGTTTGAATGCTTGGCAGAAAAGGTTTAAAAGAACACACTCAATTTCTCGTAATACACATTACTAGATCATCTTCCACATTCGCATACTAGTCCAATCATGTGTGACAAAGCAGCATTGGAGAAACTTAGAGAGGAACTCTAAAACCTAAAGGCCCTACAAGAAGAAGAAGCCCAAATGAAGGCTCATAAAAAAGCAGAAAAGATAAAATAAAAGCAAAGAAAGAAAAAGAAAACATTCTGCAAGGAAAAGCAAGAGCCTAAAGAGTAGAGGCCTTGGAGAAACTTGTCCTTCGAGCTAGCTCAGGGAATAAGTACTTCAATTATGAGCTTGCACCACAACCTAGTAGCAAGACTCTCCCAGAAAAGTTCTTGACTACGGATTTACCAACCTTTAAGGTTACAGACAATCCTAGGACTCACTTAATGAGCTTTATTGGAATTATGTCATTGAAAGGGGTTAAGCATAGCTTATATACATGTAATTTTCCTCTTTCATTGCACCCAACTGCTAGATCATGGTTTTTAACCTCGATGCAAAACAAACTTCCACTTGGAGTGACGTTGTAAAAGCGTTTTTAACCCGATATGGAGACAACTTCGAGCTCACAATTACCTTGCGCGATCTTGAATTGCTTAAGCAAGGGGAAGAGGAAGACTTTATTGACTTCTTTTCCAGGTAGCGATCAAAGGTTTCTCTTCTTTCACAAAGACCTCCGGATCATGAACTTGTCCCAAAGTTCATAGACAACATGTATCCACCATACAAGTGCCATTTACAACACCTTGGTTTAGACACATTTCAAAAAGTCTATACTGTGGGAACATTAATTGATAGGGACTTGATAAATGAAATCATGAATCATATAGATGGACTAGATTTTTAGAGAGGATTTCACCTACGTTAGAAACAAACAAAGCTCGAAGACGCAATCTCAAAAATTTGTCAACAATTCAAGATGTAGCACCCTAGGTCTTGTTTTGTTTCATTTTCTTTTGTTTTCTTTATGATGGACTAAGAGATTCATGTTGTCGAATCTACTTATTATGTACTCTCATTAATTAATGAAAAAATATTATATTTTCAAGTACCTCTATCTTGTTCTCTTTTCAATCTCTTTGTGGTTATTGACTCGAATTGAATAAAACATATACATGCAAACAGGCAATATCAAAAGATGCATACATACTCAACACTTTAAGAATCTTGATGAGCTTTGGCTTACAAGATGTATCGAATGAAAAGAGGCCCGTCTTTTGGCCCACTAAAAAGAGATATGATGATTACACAAACACAGGATGCAACTTGAAACTCAACGTAGATAATCCCATGTTAATAACCTTAGAACAATCTGTCTTTTGTTAGCCCTTTTGAGCTTCGTTAATTGAGCCTTACTTATTCAACCTACATTATTCCAAACCTTTGGGATGGAAATGGTGCAAATTAAAGAGATATAAATGAAAAAAATTGGGGGAACGAAACATAAGAGGGGGACACAAAGTTAGTCTAAACCCAAAAAAGGAAAGATTGAATGCAAAATCGTTCTAAACCCAAAACCAAACTTGTCAAAAAGGAAAGAAAAAAAAAGAGAGAGAGAGAAGACAACGAAAAGGCACCTAATGTAGGAGTTGTCACGCAAAGTAGAAAGATTTTAAATTGAAAAGTACCAAAAGTAAGGGATTAAGGGAATACACTTGAGCCTGTCCATTTTTTATGACCTTGAGCCTAGCCACGTTACAACCCTAGAAAGGCCCTCCTTGAGGTAGACCATAACCATGTACCACAAAAATCATCATTCTACGAAAATATGGCCCACCTTAGGCCTTTGCACATATGGACCTACTATTGAGTAGTTATGCCCATACATAAAATGCATGAAGTGTTGAGTAAATGATTACAAAATCATATAAAAATAAATTTTCAAATAATTTGGATGATTTGATAGCCATTGGCTTGATTACATCATTTTAGTAAAGCAATCGAATCAAACTAAATTCTATGTTTTCCATATCCTTTGCCAAGAAAAATGAGATAACTATCAATAATAGGGCTATTTATTACCAAGGTGATTTAAGTTCTATACACATTGCCTAGAAAGAAAATGAGTTAATGCAGTAAATTGATTTGATATATCGACAGCCTCGACGTCAACTTTAGATGTCGTTTACAACTCTTAAGCATTGGTCTTCTCACTTATCATGAGCAACTAATATGTCCGCATGCGTGGGATATCTTCATCCTCTCTAAGCGAGGAATATTGATTGAACATGATCGCTACATGAAAAAATGATCGTTATCGCTATCACACGTATACCTCACTGCCAAATCATCACGATGATTCAAATATTAAGTCAATAATCCTTGTTTTTTGAAAACATGTCTATTTCTTTATTTCTTCTATGGGAAAGTTGGATCCCCTTCCTTTTTATGAAAATCCATCTTTTTTGTTCATTTCTTTTAGGGGGTAAGTCGGGATGATCCCTCCCATTTGGCAACTAAAATACTTAGATCGAAAAATAGTATAATTTTTTCGCTCTTTGCCTCAAACTGGGGGCTAAAAAAGCCAAGACATCTCCACTTCTCTCTATTTACAGATTTGAACACGCTATTTATGCTACTAAATCAATGTCATGCAAAGCTTATTAAGAATCATCTTAATAACTTTAAATGACAAAACGAAGAATACCACTTCCTATTATTGGACCAAGATAATTAATTATGTTACTTGATCAAACAACTCGTAATAAACATATGCAATATTCCACAAATTGAAAATACAAATCTTGGGACTCCTAATAAACATGAGAAACATCCCCTAGCATATGTATAGATGAATTCCAAAAGCCACCTAAGTCTACACTTGGGGGCTACAAAAACATAGGTCTTACCTCAACTTTTGTTTTGAAATAAGACCATATTTTGGAAAGTGATTCGAATGATTATTCTAACACTCCATCAAACCTAAGTTTGATAAATATTCATTCTCAAACTACGGCGCTTATTTAATTGGAAGAACTTCACTTTCAATTAGCAAAATATGACAATGATGACATACACTAAAATAAAAATCATAAACAAAATTAGATATACAAAAGTTTGCTCACATTTTCATAGCTTTGTTGAAATAAGTTGCAAATTACAACTTCCCTTCATCAATCTTGGACGGAAAAGTCATACTCAATTACGAGCTAGTCTTTTCTTTCCATTTTGTGTCCAGTTTTAAAAATAACTTGATTATGTATTTTGCGTACTAGAAAAAGTTGCTTCATTTATTTTCAAAACAAACTTTCATTAAAATTATTGGACCTTCTCCAAATTTTGAATTCTAGTTCGAAATAACATATTTCTTACTCTCTAAATAAAAAAAAAAAATAATCTTCAAAATTTCCTTTTTGAATTTTTGTTTCATTTTCTCAAATAAATAAATTTTCATATTCTCAATAACTGTTTGGATAATACATAAATATTTCCAAAAGGAATGAACTAAGATTCGACGTCTTCTTAACTCAAACTTGTTCTCGCCTAGTTATCGTGAAAACATGGGCTTAGGGATGGTAAACGAACCACCTACAAGACCAAATCAAAGATTGATAAGAACAATGAAATCATTTGATGTTTTAAATCAACTTTGAAGAATAATATTAACGCAATGATCTCTACGAACGTTTTGACATTAGGTAAAGATTACTAAACCTTAACTGTACTTGTTTTGGGTTTATAAACAAGCAAAGAATTAACTTCTTTCTTGAACATGACTTTAACTAAAATGCGTATCAAGTCATTCGTTCCCATATCATTATCATAAAATGTTCTCAAAACACAAAACATGGGATACATAGGCTCATTCCCATATCATGATTATATGAATGACCTAAACAATATCAAGTCATTAGAAGTATCCCAAATTGGGGGCTCCAAGACTTGTGAAATAGAAAGAATGTTCATAACCCGACTCATGGGGGCTCCAATGTCCACAATAAACAAAATGAAATATTCATGCCATTTGAGCTACTTTCGAGAATTGCCTAAACTATAAATGGTTTACATAGATCTCGAGCCTTACAATTTTCAATTGCATCACAATGATTTAACAATCATTTTATTCCTTTGAAAATTATGTTGAACTTGGCCATAGAACAAGCTACATACTCGAGCCATTTTCAAGTTCAAAAACTAATCTTAGCGCATAATTGTTATTTCAAATACTTCAATTTACCTTAAAGATTAGAAAGTACGACTAGTATAGAGCAAAAGAAACAAAATTATTAGTTTAAAAATAGAATTCAAATGCAAACAACATACTTGCTCATACTAAATTTTAGTACTCAAACATTCATCATGAAATTTGTATCAAGACACTGCATTAACATAAGACAAACAATTTCATGAGTTAGAATAAAAGACTCCTAAATTCTAAATTAAGAGGTCTTCATTTAAATTCTCTTTTGTTGCACGAATAAAAAAATTGAAAACATTGGAATTTAACAAAGAGGATAATATCTATTTTCTCGAGCTTCAATCAGTAACAAAATTTGAACTCAAGAGAAAGAATTCGAGAGTAGCGAGAGTAGAGGAAAAATTTGAGCAACATTTCATTTTTCCTCTTACTTGTTACAAAGAACGACCAATATTACTAGACTTAGAAAATTTCATTTGTTAAAACTATGAATGGTCGAAAACGATTTTAACACACTCTTTTAAACGTTTCAAAGATCCTAGTTGTTGTAACAATAACACAAAACACAGGATTTCTAGACCCATTTCGAGTAACATGAAAGGGTCTAATTCCTTAAAACAAACAAGTCATCGAAGCTACCCAATATTGGGGGCTATGACATTTGAAAAAATAAAATGGGGCATTAAAAGCTCGAGATATAGCCAAATTACACCAGTTCGATGATGTCTTCAAGAATTTCCTAAATTTAATAGTTTATGCAAATCTTGAAATCATTGTTTTATAAGTGAATAGTTAGGCATGACAAAAATAAACATGAGTCGCAAGAACAATTTCATGTCATTATCAAAGTTCAAAATTTTGATCATAATTTTAGTGCATAATTGTCATTCTAATAACACTTCAATTTACATTTAAATTTACAAATATAATCCATGTGAGCGAAAAAGAAAAAAAGTTCAAACACAAATTCGAAAATTAAATACGTATATACTTGCATATGCTCATACAGAATCAATACTTTACTATTTCACATGAAATTTGTTGCCATATACTCTTTAAAAGGAGCAAGATTTACAGGATTAATGACATAGAACAAACACATTCATAAGAACAGTCGAATCGAGAACCCCCAACTTCTAAAGTTAGAGTTCTTTATTCGACTTTCTCCATTTTATTGACCAAGTTCAAATTTTGGTACAACAAAAGGAGCAAGATTTTCTTTCCTTCGAACGACAACAAAAAAGGGAAAGAGATCGAAAATGGCGAAAGAGGAGAAGAAGAGAGTGAGATGCAGATCGCGCTTCTCCACCTCTTTTTTCAAATGTCGCCGCGCACCTCATCAAGTTACGTGTGGCATCCCAGCGCAACCCTGTTTCTTGCGTGCGCCTGGCCAGCACGACCTACTAAGTTGTGCACGGATACTGGTCACTTAAAAGTTGGATTTTGATCCGTTTTGATTTATTTTTAACGGTTTTTGCTCGTAATTAGACGTAATGGCGCGTAAATTATCAAAATCTTTTATTTTGCTTTGCATATAGTATTTTATTTTCTTCTTTGATAGTTTTTTGCATCATCCTGCATGCACACTGTGCTTTGTGCCTGCCCTAAGCATACGTTTTGGAAGTTTTTCGTGAACGTGCCTTAAAATGTTCCGTAGTGGTGCTTTACGTAAAAGCTCCCATAGACAGGTTTGTCATTTTACAATACTAACTTTAGAAATGTCACGTTCTTTTCGTTTTTTTTTGGCGTCCGCAGCAAAAAGAATGGCGTAGGTGCTGCATAAAATTGCACCCTCTTCCCAGCAACGTGATTTACCTCCCGTAACAAAAACGGTAGAATTTCTTTCTTTAGGCGTTAGCTTTACGAGTAAACAGGCGCGCCGAACCATCGAGGGCAAGGCACATTCTCGATTGGAAGCAAATACGGTAGTTACTGAGCTTACTGGCTCACCGGACAGTTAGGGTGTCCGTCCACCCCTTGTATAAAGAGCTACATGTCGAAGTCGCACCTATTTAGACACATGCCCCCAGTCCTGAGACGCGTGTTTTCATCTTGTGGACAAAACTGCTAACAGAGTTGCCGATTTTCTTCTCTCTCACTGGATTTGGAAATATGCCTCCAGTCATGAGACATGTATTTCTATCTTGTGGACCCTGAATACTTCGTTTTGGCAAGCGAGTGTCAAAACCTCTTTTCACGTGTTAGGCTCTGTAGGGAATATTTCAAGCATCCCACACTTGAGCCCCACTGTGATCATACACTTAAGCATGGTGGCGTCCAAAGGGAAGGAAGCTAGAGTAAAAGAGTCGCCAACAAGTTTTAGGAACTTGTAAACCGTCCACAGGGTGAAGGTTACACCCCTTCACGATCCATGAGATCGCTAACTCCATAGTGGTCTGGAATCATGACAGGATATTCGGAGATGAAGGTACAAATTCAACCTAAAAGAGATTGAACCTGCCCTAATAAGGCCTTTACTTCATTCTTCTCATATTCATGTGCGCTTTCTGACTAACATACAATCAATATATTAATCCTAAACCTGTTATCTATGTTGGTTGAATATTAATGCACAAAAAAAACTATTATTGGCGATCACTTGAATTATAATCATATTAGCCTAAACAAGATTATGAATTATCTTATTAAGCGTGACTACAAGTACAAATTTCCTTTAATCCCGCAAGAGAGGGAGTGATCAAGCAATAACAATAATAATATCAAGCAACATAATAACAACAATCATAATATTCATAATAATATTCAATCTCAATAAAGCATAATAATATTAGCAAGATCCTAGGCATGATACTAACAAGATTAATAACAAATCCTAGCATGTCACTAAACATTAAAGATCACAGCTTTAACCCTAACATGATACTAACATGATAGAAGAAAGAATAGGAAGCAACCTAAACATGATACTAGAAAGACTGATTGAATTGCTTGAATTAGTTGAAGGAAAGGAGGCTTCTGGCCCAGCAGGTCCCGTTCCCCAAAGGAGCTAATCGGCTGACGAAAACTCAAATGTATCTATCTTGTCTGATCCTGGCGCCTCGATTTCTGCAAGCTCCTCTATTCCTTCCTCCGTTGTTCCCATCAATGGGTCAATCCCATGCCCCCAACTGCGACTAGTGGTGGCTATCGAACTGAAGGAAGCGAGTCAAGACCTTCTTCGGGGAAAATCTGAAATCTTTCTATTTTATAATAATCTACGAAGCTGGTCAGAAAGACAATCAAGAAGTATGCCTTCCGAGGGCTAGGTTCAAGGGCTGGTCGAGCTATCTCGTAACCTCACCAGAGAGGTACTTCAAGAGCAAGAGTGAGTCTTACAGTCCTGATCTTATGTAGAAGGAACTCTTCTTCGCTTTCGCCTTAGATCAAGACATTGGTGAACGATAGCCTACACAAGCTAGGCCTAAGACAAGGCCCCATATAGATTCAGCTTAGGGGTTTATGCGCATCTTTCGAAAAAAATGAAGATCTTATTAGCTAGAGACAGCAGACATGATCAATAGATAGGAGTTAGTCTAGCCGAAGGCCCCAAACAAAGGCTTTTGAACTTGACTTGCTTACTTTTTTAAAGTAAGGCAATGGGCATTGCAATTTGCAAGCTGTGTAAAAGAGACTTGGATTCAATCCTAAACTAAATAAGGCTAGCTGTCAACCGTAGTGAAAGGGCATTAGTTAACCAACAAGCAACGGCGAAAGCGGTAACTTTCTTCGATCCCTCGAGGAAGGACTCCCATGGAGCAGTAGGCAAGTAGTGAATCATATCCCATTCTCTAACTAGAACTCCGAGTGAGCTTTTCAGGGCTATGACGAAGTGCGAAAGGAAGCAAGGGAAGGTTTATAAATAAGAAAAAGAGTAAGGATGGAATGAAGGCTGGTCAGAAGAAGTGGCAGCAGCATGCAACGTATTGGTGTTTCGGGAAGAAGGCTTTCAAGTCTTCTTTGGTGGGATCCGTAGTTCGTATCGTCTATTAGCTCCCAATTATCATTGCCTATCCGCTCGAAGCCTTAAAGTAAAGGACTGGGGAAGTCTATCAATACTGATCGTAGACAATTGACATTAAGTGGGAAGAGTAGACTTCAAGTATTGGACTTACGTGAGTTGGTTGGGTCAAGGGCCTGGGGCAGTCGCTACAGAGTAGGCTTGAAACCAAGCGGGAACATGGCTTTTACTAGAAGGATTCTCCTACATATCCATACTAAAGGCAATGCAATTGACCGGGGAGATGCAAAGACAATAGAAAGCGCCTTACTGGCAAATACAACTGGTGTTACATCGTTTTTGTGCAATACACTTCCCTAAGCGGGCTTGAAGGCCTATTTTTCTAAGAATGGTGAGAAGTCTGCCGAATAAGATCAAATCGTATGATCCGGGCAATGCATGAGATGATAGGATAGAGAAAAGGTCTGGGATTGCTTTTATTGTCTTTTGCTTCCCCTATACAACTAAACAATAAAATCTCCACATTCCCACTTGAGGTAAGCCCTTTTGTTCATTCACGAGATGCTTTCACTAATCGACCCTCCTTTGGGAGGTCATAGATCTGAGGTTTCTTTGACACGCTTTGGACCAGCGCCTGGAAAGCAGGTCCTTTCTAAGCCGCCGGAAAGCTGTAACACTAGAGAAGCTACGACTCCCAACATTACCCTAAACCCACCCCGTCTAAAGAGCGCCCTCTTCATTCGCCTTAGGAAAAATCCCATTTCATTCGGGTTTTCTATTCTGAAATTCCTTATCCCCACTGGGGGAAGTAGCTAACCTAACTTCATATGAATTAGTAAGGAGGGAATAAAACTCAACGTTGCGAGCTCCAAAAGTGATCCTGGATGGCCCACGGCTAAGCAAAGAGAAGACAAATTCTAGTATTTAAGAGTTTGATACTCGTCTGCGTTCTATATTTCTATCTATAAGAGTTTTCCTAGCCAAGAACGGCGCCTAGAAAAGTTCTCCTGGAAAGAAATGACAATCTTGGCCTAGAGAATAGAACAGGGATCCTCGAATAGGAGGGCTGAGCTCGATAGACCAACATAGGTTATGGTTACGCAATACTGAATGGAAGGTCTACGGCTTACTAAGACACTCGCCAATGGCCATCCAAAAGGAAAAGGAGAACCTTAGTCGCCGGAAGATTCTATCTTCCCGAATGAGGCCTTTAGAGACAACGTTCGTATAGGCCTTCTTATTTAGTGGTCAACCCGCGTAGATGGCTGGTTTAGTCATTTTTTTTTCTAACTTTAAGGCGGTCTTCTTCTAATGACAGAGGCTTCCTATAATGGAGGAAGTTGCTATATGGAAAAGCTTCGTTCTACCCCTGTTATGAATCTGAGGTCATCGGCCTCCGTTTGCGTGGGTTTTGGAAAGCAGACTTTTGATCCTTCATTTTGAAGGTTGGGGACTTATTCTACTGTAGAATATTAAGATCTTCCGGTGAGAAAGAGGAGCCCCTCCTAAATCAGGCCTCAGTCTTTCTCATGTTCAAAATCTCGGTCGTTCCTTGGCTAAGTCTGAAAGTAGGTCCTACCATATCCCACGTAAGAGAAGGGTCCTCTCTCTCCTTGTGAGAATTCGTATAGGCTATTCAAGACCTTGTGCTGAAGTGGCTCATGGAGTCTTTTTTTATTTATCTTTAGTAAATCATCTTCTTCGGTCATAGTAGGGCTATGCCCTGAATGAAGGATAGGACTTTTTTTCTTATCAATACCAAGAGAGACCCACAGAGCGATAAGAGATTCAGACTGTGAACCTTACGATTTTCTGAGCAGTTGGACAACACTTAAAAGGGCCTAAAGAGAAAGAAAGAGTCCCTTGAATAGGCTGTTCGGCTTGAAGACAAGACTCAGAGCGTCGTTGCCTATACCTTTCGTATTGTATTCTCCAGCGCAAAGTAATAACAAGGGATTGAGTCATGAGCGGCTAAGAGGCTCCACCTATTTTTGATCAAATCCCGCAGCACCCGTAATAGCAGCAGTTTGGCCTCTATCTGGTGAAGCAGTGCCCACATTTATGAGTAGGTGTCCAGTTGTTTTATGAGTTGTTGCTGTTAGGGGAAAAGATGCCCCATAGGTTTGTACCTGAACTATTGGATATTCTGCTCCTAGGGTTTATGTAGAAAGGCTTATGGGAATAGAATCAAGAGAGAGAAGTGCCTTATAAGAAGGCTTGAAACTAGAGCGAAGCAACTCGACTAAACATAGGTTAGCTTCCTTAGAAGATTCAACTAGCGCTTAGAGTTCGGTGCGAGGATCAACTCCGTACCCTTCCTTTAGATATTTACTGCTTTGCACGAGCTGAGACAGTGTAGATAGATCCGGATAAGGCCAAGACCACATTCCTACTGCTATAACTAAGACTGGAAATTCCCTAAAAGAAAAACATACTTTTTGTTGCATCGATCGATTGGCTTAGAAGTTGGAACCTTCTTTTCTCAACTCAAATGCTTCGAGTTTAAGTTAGTGTTCATTTCTTACTAGTAAATAGATATTCTAAGTTTCTCCTAAGTGGGATAGAAGGAAGATAATAGCGGATTTCCCACAAAATGAATTCTACCAAACCATTCTCCTTTGAATTAGACTGCTCGCGACCTATGTCAATCAAAGGAATGAATGGTTGACAGGCGATGGATAAAAAGAAGTGGAAGAAAGATGTGTGATTACCACTTCGATTAAAGAGTAAGGTACTTTCTACTTGAACTTCTAAGGGAATGCTAATTTGCTTAAGGGGGGCTCTCACTTGACTTAGGTGTGAAGATACCTGTACATACAAAGAGACAGGTAGCTTAGCTCCTTCGACGAGTTCGCTAGACTCTTATCGAAATTGCGTAGATAGAGAAAAAAAAGATCGATTAGAAGGCGCTTCCCATACTTGCTTGCTGAAAATCAAAGAAAGAAGGTCCATTTTCCCACATAGTTCGTCGGTCAAACCAACGATTTCTTCTTAAAGTAATAGAGAGATCTTTTTCTAGTTAGACTTCTACCAATGCAATGAAAGAACCAGCCCTTCCTATTTCTGTGTCTTGTTAGATAGAAATAAAAGGAAACCCTAAAGAGCCCCTCTTTATGGGGTGGTGGTGAAAGGGGGTTTACATACAACTGAGGCAAAGTGCTTTATGATTCAATCTCAAAGGCATTCTTTTCATTTGGTAGATCCAAGTTCATGGCCTATTTCGGGTTCACTCGGAGCTTTGGCAACAACCGTAGGAGGTGTGATGTACATGCACTCATTTCAAGGGGGTGCAACACTTTTAAGTTTGGGCCTTTTTTATCCTATATACCATGTTTGTATGGTGGCGTGATGTTCTACACGAATCCACGTTAGAAGGACATCATACCAAAGCCGTACAATTAGGACTTCGATATGGTTTTATTTTGTTCATCGTATCAGAGGTTATGTTCTTTTTTGTTTTTTTGGGCTTTTTCTCATTCTTCTTTGGCACCTGCGGTAGAGATCGGAGGTATTTGGCCCCCAAAAGGGATTTGGGTTTTAGATCCCCGGGAAATCCCTTTTCTTAATACCCTTATTCTTCTTTCATCCGGAGCTGCCGTAACTTGGGCTCATCATGCTATACTCGCGGGGAAGCAAAAACGAGCAGTTTACGCTTTAGTAGCTACCGTTTTACTGGCTCTAGTATTCACAGGCTTTCAAGGAATGGAATATTATGAAGCACCCTTCACTATTTCGGATAGTATTTATGGTTCTACCTTTTTCTTAGCAACAGGCTTTCATGGTTTTCATGTGATTATAGATACTCTTTTCTTGATTATATGTGGTATTCGCCAATATTTTGGTCATCTGACCAAGGAACATCACGTTGGCTTTGAAGCAGCTGCATGGTACTGGCATTTTGTAGACGTGGTTTGGTTATTCTTATTTGTCTCTATCTATTGGTGGGGAGGTATATGAAGGAACGAATCAGTGGATTGAAGAATGAAAGCTCGAAGACAAAGAAAATCGGGCTTTTCCAAAGAATTACTATAGCTTTCCCACTCCCTTTGATTATAATAAAAAAAAAAAAAGTATCTTCCACTTTCCTACCCAATCTCTCTGTATTCTGGCACATAAATGAAGGAATCAAAGAGAGATTGGAAGATCATGTTCACCAAGAAATGACCCAAAATGGGATCTTGGTCTATTTGAGATTGTTTTTTTTAATCGTAATCAAAGATGTTTTCTTGTCTCTCGTTTCTTTTCTGAACAAATAGAAGAACCTAATGGATCGAACTCATACAAAAAACCATCTATTATAGCTATTCAAGATAGGAATTAACCTATGTCCACTTTAAAGCATATAACGGCCGATAGGTATATAAAAAAGGGCTCGTCGAACTACTATACTAAGAGCTTACCTATAAAAGAAAAAAGGTATATAGTATATTGAATTTTCAAGATTCTATCTACGGAATGAAGATAGGGCAGAGAGGAGAGAGCTCAGTGAGGAAATAAAGAAAGAAGAGCAGGGCAGCTAATTGAATAAGCGCTAGAGCTGACGGAAGGCACCGGGAATCATACTTTAGCTTAAAAGTGCTTACCTCCTTCAAGCTTCAAGAAAGACTTATGTAGTGTGCGCTAGCTGAAAAGGGAGGGGATGCGCCTCGCGTATAGGCTCGCTGCTTTGAAAACTGTGCCAGCTCGATAACAAATTTCTCATAACGAGCACGCTGTATGTTTTTTGATAATCTTTGAAACAATTCGTTAAAGCTAAATAATAATAATAATGATTTTATAACCTCATCATTCATAGTCTCATGGCAATCAATCTTTTTTGAACATCCCTACATTCCTTATTGCCCTAAGGCAAGGCACATCTCAGCTAGCGTATAAAATAAAGGATGAAGACGCTTTTGGGACATTCCTGCTTTCCGGCTTTATTTACTGTTACACTTTCTTAAACTACCAATTCGGGAGTATCAGTCTGAGAAGTATGTTCTTATCATACGATATTCTAATTAGAGCTTGTAAGAATGAGAAAAGAAGCATGAAATGCCAAGTTTTGTCGCCTCATTGTACTAGAGGCCCTTCTCACCGAAGTCTTTCCCACGATTTTCATTATCTTAGAGTCGACTACTTTTGCTTTTTCTTACCCAGAGTAAGGGCGCCATCAGTTAGCTTCGGATCGCGCTTGACTTTGCTATCAGCCACGGTAGGCTTTTTCGAAAGCACTGTTTTGCTTTGCCAATCAGGTAAGACCGAATGGGGACGGTAAATTGCAAACTTTTCCATTATTCGTTGCTCGGTTGGCTGGAATCTCACACAACAACAAAACGGAAACGCCCCTATAGACCTCTCTGACAATAGTTTCGTAGCCATATTCATTGAGAAGCTGCGAAGCGTAAGAGCGTATCGAGAGAGGATATTTTTCGTGTAATGGTCTATACTATAACCATCTTCTTTCTTTACTGCAAACTAGTAAATGAGTCCAAAGCAGAGAGGTAAAGGACATCTGCTAAGCAAGCACAAAGAGTTCACGTATCAATAGCTAAACCTTAAGAAAAGCATCAAGTTTTCTTTTCTCTTTAAGAGAGAAATACCTTTCCTAAATGTTGATAGAAGAAGGGTAGCCAAAAAGGCGAAGTCTGGTACTGGATCATCGGTGTTTAAATTTATATAATAGTCAGACTCAATATCAAAAGAACCGAAAAAAGTTTCATCCTACAGGGAGTGGAGTGGGCCTCGGCTTACGAAAGTGGTTGCTATGGTAGTAAGTTCGACAACAAACATCGCTTTTCTGCTTTTTGAATGGGTATCCCTGAAAGGAAGGCCCGAAGAAAAGGGATCCAGAAAGTCCAATCCAATGATGGTGTTGGAAAGCAAGTCAGAATAGGCTCTCGCTTGAGCAGGACAAAGGCTATAGAAGGTGTTCGGAGTTGGCTTAACGAATTGTGATAGAATCCGATTTGAAAGCAGCTTTTCCTTACCCAATGTTGCTCCCCGATGGAAGTGGGCATCTAAGGAAAGGGATGATGGCATTGCCCGGTTAACCTTCTTTAGCCAAAGAGATCCTAAATTTGAATTAGCGAAGCTTAGAGAGTGGAGTTTAAACTGACGTGGGGACCTACTTTAGGCATTTCTTTTTCCCACGTTTTGAACGGGTTCTTGAACAGCCATGTCATTCCTTGGAACGTGAAATCTTGTTAATCCACTGATTGGTGATGAAAGGTAGAACTCATAGGCACCTACTGCCCTTATTTTTGTTGTTCACGGAACTCATATGAGCGGGTAGATCTCTACAACTACTATACATACATGATTTATGTCGCCCTGCCTTTTCTTTTGTGCCGAGACCTTGATTAAGGCTGTTTGATTCGCCAACCTTAGCAAATAAGAGGCAATACTTCAATTTCGACGAATCTGCACTTAGCCTGAAAGTTCCATCCCTAGAACCTGTTGAACAAGAAAGCTACGACACAGGAGATTAGGACAGAGAGGTTAGCGGTAGGGGTCTTTCCTCTCCGTTACCTTGTTGGGTGGGGGATCATTTTATAAGATTTCCATTTGCATTGTGACCTCTTTTCTGCCCTAAGAGTGAGATGAAATGGGATTTTTTGCATCTCGTATAGGGCCAAACCTAGTGAATCTCCGAGTGAAGCTTGTTTTCAATATCTTTTTATCACGCCTATAGGCAAAAACCACTAAAAAGCTCCCATACTAGACCTAAGAGCCCTTTAATTATATGGATAAAAGATTGGCATTACTGCTCGCTTCATCCCTTTTGGTTGAAGCTTTCCCAAGCCATTCGTCAACAATCAATCCCGAGGTTGGTTACCAGCCGACAGAACTGAGCTCTTCCCAGTGATTGGTAATAGTCAAGCAAGGGAAGAATAAATAACATCCTAACATGATACTAGGAATAATATAAAGTTATAAGCATGATTTTTATATCAAAAGAGTAATTAAATTACTTATTTCGATGCCTCGTATCTCTTTCTAATAACAAAATACACATGTTAGTAACTTCAAGGAAAATATTAAATCAAACAATTAATTTAAATAGTTGAAATAAAGATTTGGGACCAAACCCTCAGAAATTATCAACTTTTCACGTCGAGGGCGAAGGAAATTTCGAGCTTGGCTAGGTGTGTCTAGAACTCATGAATGTGGAATTTTGTAAAAGGGAAAGGTTTAGAAAAAGAGAGAAGAATAAGCTATTGCTTGAGAATTAATGATGATTGTCAATGAATGAAAACGGGGAAATACGACCCTATTTATAGAGAAAATAGTCCGAAAATGATAGAAAAGAATCAGAATTTGAATCAGAATAAAACTAGCCCTTGTCGCCAGCGACAGGACCAAGCGCGAAACGACAAGCATCACGCATGGTGACAGGCTCTGTCATTTGGCGACAGACTTGTCGTTTGGCGCTAGTTAAAAGATAAAACGCGCTTTTGTACGGAATCCTCTTCTTCTTAATATAATTAAGCAATGAAACTTCGTGTTTATAAATTTTAAATTATATTTTATCAAAATAAAACACTTGTTTAATTTCAAACCAAATTCATTATTTTTCAAAAGATAATTATTAATCCTAACTCTATTAGAACTCAAAAATAACCTTGTAGGCTATTCTAGAAAATTAGAATCAATCCTAATAATTCTAGGAATAATAACTAATGGGCCCTCCACTAGATCATTGGGCCATAAAACCATTTCAGACCCAATTTAGTATTTTTGCCATAACTTCCTCATTATTCATCGGAATTGGGCTTATAATATATCATTGGAAAGCTCTTTGTGAGCCGGATCCAACTACACTATTATTGGACCCTCGTCATGGACCAAGATAAATTGGACTGGCTATTTTCATAAATAGAGAAGATTTTTGAAAACAGAAAGAAAGATTTCTATTAAAACAACCGCATCACAAGACTTTTCACACTTTCACCTCGTTCGATAATCAAGTGACGTGAAAGGTACTCATCAGTGGGTTTTTGGGGAGACACATTTGGGTGTCTACAGGCTCCGAATGCCGAAACACCTCTCTTTTTTATCATCTTTTAAAATCATGGACTAAAGTTTCAATTACATATCGAGGGACTTTAGATCGACGATGCCATATTGAGAGGATATCACCCACTTTACTCTTTTTTAAACCGATGTCTTCTCATGACATGACATCATCGAGGACAACCTTTACTTGTAAAAGTGTTCTACACTTGCAAAGGATCAATCTAGATTCTTTAGTGGCGTTAAGACTAGAAAATACTTTTTCTAGCCTTAGCAGCTACTTGTCTTGAACATTTAGTGAATCCAGGATAGTTTCGACATTCTCAACACTACTGAAAGATTCCTTATTTTTATGGAAGTTTGCATAATGAGTATCGGATTTATTTCCTTGGCTACTTTGATCATCGTCTATTCTAGACTCGATCAAAGTGGGGGCTAACTATAGACACCTGCTTTTGGCCTTTTGACCTGATAGGAAGTGCGATGATGTTACAAAAACCTGTTCTTCATGCTGGATCAAAGTTAAAGTGTTTATGGACTATGAAATGCATTATGAAGTAAGTTAAAACCCATATTTGAGACCACGTTATCTTAGAGCCTTGTCTGATTACTAATTAGGACTAAACTTGCTCATACATGTTTAAACTTGATTAATAACGGACCCAAATGCGTCAAATGCAATGATTAGTTCTAATGGATCTTACATTGTTAAAAACCGAGTCAATCAGATGAACTAACCATAAAATTTCCATTTAAGGCTTATAAAAATGGATAGCCCTTTCAAAGAGCTTTCCAACGGTACATTATAAGCTCAATTCTGAGTTAAAACGAAGAAGTTATGATCAAAACACTAAACTGGGCCCTAAAACCGACACCCTTGCACTCCAACAGCCATATCTTTTGATTCATAATAGATTTTAACCTAATTCAAACGGCATTAAAAAGTAGACATTAAGAGCTTTTGATGATATCTCATACGCCTTAATTTGACATCGCAATCAAAAGTTATGGAAGTTTTAAAAACGCATTTTCGTGTAAGGCAAACCGCACCAAGCGCAACTCAGGGAGTTGTGCGCGCCTGGCGCGCGCAAGTCATTGAGATGCGCGTACCACCAAGCGCGACTCCTAGAGTTGCGCACGCCACCTGACACCGAGGCTCTAAAACCCTAAACCTAGATTCTTACTCCTATAAATAGGGGTCTTCGTTCAGCCCTAAGGAGGACCCGAAAAATCAGAATTCTAAACCCTAGCATTATTAAAACCCTAATCTCTCAAGTTCTCTTACTATCATACTACTTTTCTTCTCCCTTCCAAAATACTTTCCAACCCTGATTGAATCCATTGAATTACTTGGAGGTACTAAGAAGAAATAAAGTCCATAAACGCATTAAACAGAGATTTAACATAAAAGAAGAACGATTAGTTTCTTGAGCACTTAGATAAATAATTTTTCTTTTATTGTTTAAATAACTTTAATTGATTAATTAGTGTTGTTTGATCACTTTAAATAAAATTTTAATTTATTTAACTCACATAGCATTCTTGTGTTAATCAAGACTAGAATTTAAATAATTAATTGATTGTTTTATCACCTAAGTCAAGGCGAACATTGTTTATTTCTTGTGCTTTTCTCGAATTTGAATAACAAAAGAATAAAGACTTTTGCAATGTAATTCGTATGTGATTAATGCTTGTAATAAATAAACTAACTTAGTTTTTAGGAGCCATGTTGCATATATTGTTTGGTGATGAAATTGTGAAAAAGCAAGGGCTAGTAGAGGCCGCACTAGGGATAAAATAGCGATTCCCCCTAGAGGGAACGTTATTTCCTTGCTCCCGAACTCATTTCTGGTACACGTAGACCAATTTGGGCATGGGGTAAACTTATGATTCATGCTAAATATCCCTTGAACCCTACTTGGGAGAAAGGCATGAACGAGGTTTATGAGATTTCCTAAAAATCATTGGCGACTCCTTACTAGTTTCTTATAAAAAAAACCATAATGATATAATCAACTCTAATTCAAAGGTCTCCCAAATAGTTAGGAATTCAAATCCTAAAACACCCTAAAAAGTGTAAAGTCTTAGGCTTTTAATGGGCTATGGGCATAGAGGAGAAGGATCCCCTATGATGGGCACACCCTCCTTACACCAGGTATCAGTGCCTTTAACCCATTGACTTATCCTTGCAGGGTAAAACTTATACCCAGTCGCCCAGCTGTTCTGGAGACTCCTGGCTTATTGGTCGAGCCTATGCCAACCTCTCACCAAATGTTGAATGTGCTGATGTTGCTCAAACGCCGGATATCCAGCAGTTTGCCAAGAATATGCTCAGGGCATCTGCTGAGAAATAGGTGTCTATGAGGGGAGTTGGCACCTTAAATTTTGACGCCATAGTGGCTTTGCTTGCTGAGGTAACTATTTTTAAAGTTGGAAAAAATTTCATTTCTTCTCAAGCCGTCTGTATACTGATGTCCTTCCTTTTGCCAGATATAGGCTATGTTGAGGGTGAATGGGCTTAAGAAGCCATTCTAGGACAAACAGAAAAAGGTAAGAGCTACCAATCAAAGGGCCGCTTCCAATCTTAACCAGGTATTTTTTGATGTTAATAAAACTAAGACACTGACTCAAGATATCTTGTACTCGTCGGCGACTGCCAATCTTCAAGTTAAGAAGGATCTGAAGGCGGCCCAGAAGTTGGTATAAAACCTTGAGGGCAAGTTAAAAACAGCCCGGATTAAGCTTGGCAAGCTGTAAGATGCGGGTAGGGACACATACAGCCTCCGTTGCCAAAACGAGAGTTTGTAGAAAAAACTTTCCAATCAAGAGAAGCACCATAGAAGGAAGTATGAGGCCCAGGCCGAAGAAGAGAAACGACAACTGATCAAAGAGAACGAGGCTGACTGCATCACCCGAATGAAAATAGCTTGGAAAGCTCTATTCCCCAAGGACGATTACTCCATCTGAGAGTATCGTTTTGAGTAGGCCACCGACGCGCTAGATGATGAGTGAAAATAGGCGGAGCAAAGGGCTGAAGGTGGCGGAGTCGAGGTCATGGATGAGGACGAAGGTAATGAGGACCATGAGCACAATGAGAACCATCCGGCAATGTTGGTGAAATGCCGTATGGGAATGAAGCAGAGCCCTCCCCTCAAGATGATCAAGTTTAAGTTTCCGCGGCCGAATGGCCTTTCAAATACTTTTCTGGCCCACGTGGGCTATGGATTCGAGTTTACTCAACAATATCTTACTTTGCCGATTATGTAATCGGTTAAGAATTATTTTTAGCTAACCATGGGGTTAGATTTTTAATATGAATCATCCGACTGTTAGGTCGATTTTGTCAAAATTTGTCTTTTTATTCGCATAATATATTCATTTTATGCATGCGGTATACCAGATGTCTTTGCCCCTGGGCTACTGTGCGCTTGGGTTCAAGAGTGAGTTGATTGACATGGAAATTTATGATTCTTGAGGGAGTATGATTGATTTCTAAGTCAATCAATCACTATGGTGATTGCCCCAAACCAAGCGGACAGTCGGCCATCGAGCTGTCGGGGATAGAATATGGCGGCCATCGGCCACTTTAATCTTGCCGAATGGATTTTAAGGGTTAAGGTTTGAACTTAACTTTCTACCTAGGCCTTCTCCGCCCCAATTGGTTAGATGGACCAAATAGCAAAATCTGCTTTTTGTCCGCCTGTGTTGCCCTTGAGCAATGATAGGTAGAAAATAGTGTTGTATATTCCAAGGTTAAAGATTGGCCGCATGCCGTTGGCGTAGGCCAGATGGTTTCTTAGGGTGCACGAGTTTCACTTTAGATATCTAAGCCAAACGACTATGATTTGGCCTCCATTGGGTCAATCAATTTTAGCCGCTTGTATCTGTTTATAGAGCAATGTAACACCCAAATGGGAGATGCTCTCTGCGGCGAATTTATCCGGATGAGCGTCGCCGGATGTCATACTCATGTTGGAGCGGGCGGTTGGGTAGTTATCCGGTCGTTGGCCTCGTTATGTCGTGTAATACAATCGTTAGCCGCTAAGATTTTGAACTTGACTTACATTTAGTTGAGATTCTTCCGCCGGCACATTGAACAGGTGGTATTCCCATTCGGGGACGTCTGTAGTTAAAGCAATAAATAGAAAAAATTGAAAATAAAGAGCAACTTTTTCATTGATAGGCTTTTTATTTACAAAAATTTACAATTCGTAGAAGTAGTACTTCTTCAACTTTCTGCCGTCTGGACTTTAGGCTGCAGGTGCCACCTCTCACTTCTTCATAGATCCGGTAGGGACCTTCCCTATTGGGCGTTAGCTTGACTTGTTCATTGGCCCAACCGGTTGCCTCCATCTTTCGTAAAACAAAGTCCCCAACCTTCAAGAGGCATTTGTGTACTCTTCTATTGTAGGCTCTTTTCATGCTCAAACGATAAATCTCATGACGCAAGGCGGCATTGCCCCTGCACTCCGGGAGTGAGTCCAATGCAAGGTGTATGGCCTCCCAATTTGCTTCTCATCATATAGCGTGACTCGAAGAGTTGGTTCATAGTGCTCAATAGGAAAGACGGCCTCTGCACCATACAACATGAGAAACGGGGCTTTATTGGTTGCCCCTTTTTTAGTTGTTGTGATGGTCCATAGTTCATGAGTTAACTCTTTTGCCCATAAGCCTCTAACCTTTTCTACTTTCTTCTTTATATCGTCTGAGATAAGTTTGTTGAAGGCTTCAACTTGGTCGTTTGCTTGGGGTCGGCCGACTGATGCAAAACAATGTGAGATCACTTGATCTCCCAACTATTTTTCAAGGGTAGGCGTCTCAAAACTGAGGGCCATTATCAAACACCATAGACATAGTTACCCCAAACCGGGTGATGATGTTCTCTAGATGAAAGAGATGACATCCTTTGTCTTGATGTTCTTAACCTCCTCTACCTCTACCCATTTTGTTGAGTAGCCAACAACAACTAGAACATACCACCGTCTGCCTGGTGCAGGCGTGTATGGACCCAAGATGTCCATGCCCTATTTGGAGAATGAAACCAGGCTATGAATAGCCGTAAGATCGGTGGCCAAACGGTGGACTAGCTTGCCAAACCGTTGAAATTTTGTCACATTTTCTCACCATTTTATGGCGTTTGCCTCAAGCGTTGGCCAAAAGTAGCCCTGCTGCCTGACTTTAACTTCTAGCGACCTGCCACCTATGTGTGAGGCGCAATAGCCCGCATGTAGCTCTTTTAGAATTTCCTTCCCCTTTTCAGGGGTAATATACTTCAATAAAGGCTTTAAGAAACCCCCTTTGAGTACAAATTTTGACGCACGGTTTTTCAGTATGGCTGCTTCTGGAGCTGTGTCTGCTAGAGTGTTGTCTAGCAAATAAGCCCGGATGACATCCATCCAGGTTGATCTTCAGTCTAGAACTCTAATGGGATCTTCTTCCTCAATACTTAATTTTTCCATAACTTCCCAAAAGATTGACCGAGGCGTACCACAGGAGGCGGAGGATGCCAATTATGACAGAGCATCCGCCTGATTGTTCTCAGATTTGGGCATTTGACTTAGATGAAATTCTTCAAGGGTCCCAGCTTCAGTTTTAACCACCTGAAGATATTTAGCTAACGACCAACTAAGAATCAGAGCAGGCATCAACTTTTGTTGCCCCCACTGCCTTACACATGCGGATACCGGCTAGCAGGGCTTCATACTATGCCTTATTGTTTAAGGCCTGTAACTTTAACCGTAGTACATACTTATACTTGTCCCCTTTAGGTGATTGATATATAATCCCTGCACCACAGCCGTTCATAGTAGAGCTTCCATCTACATATACTTTCCAAACCTTATCAGTATTATCCAGCGCAACTGGCCTTGTCATTTTGACAATGAAGTCGGCGAATGCCTGACCCTTCACCGCCTTCCTTGGTTCGAAAGTGATTTCAAGGCTTTGCATTTTAATAAACATTTGAGCATGCTCCCGTATGACTCCAAAGTTGTCATTGGCCGCTTGAGTGGTTGGTCTGTGTAGACCATAACCAGATGTGCCATGAAGTGAGGTTTCAACTTCTTTGACTTCCATGAAAGAGCAGGGACAAAATTTTTGAACTATTGGGTACCGTAGTTCAGCATTTCGAAGAACATGGCTAATGAAATAGACCGGGAGCTGGATGTCATCTCTCTCAGCGAGGAGAACAGCACTGAGGGCATGATCTGAAACGGCTAAGTACATATAAAGCGTCTCCTTGGGCAAAGGGCTAATAAGCCTCAGCAAGGAGTGTAAAATGTTTTTTCAACTTTTGAAAGGCCGCCTCAGCATCATCCCCCCATTCAAATCTTTTCTTCTTCATGATCGATTGAAAGAAATAGAGGCACTTGTCACCTGACCAGCTGAGGAATCTCCCCAATGCCGCCAAACAACTTGTTAGCTTTTGTACTTCTTTTACAGTGTGGGGTGGCTTCATGTCAATAACCTCATGTATCTTATCTGGGTTGGCCTCTATCCCCCTTTGATCAATTAAAAATCCAAGAAACTTCCCAAGACTCAACACCGAATACACACTTCTTGGGATTGAGCATGACTTTATGCCGCCTGAGTGTGGTGAAGGTTTCTTGGAGGTCAACAAGATGATCCGTCTATAGCTTGGATTTGACTATCATATCATCAATGTACGCCTCTACATTCCTCCAATTTGATTAATGGTGATTGTATTGATCATCCGTTGGAAAGTAGCAGGCGCATTCTTCAAGCCAAACGGTATCACGGTATAATAAAATAACCCCTAATCAGTGACGAATGTCGTCTTCTCTTGATCTTTTTTCCACAGGGGAATATGATGAAAGCCTAAGTAGGCATCCATGAAGCTCATCAAGGCATGCCCAGCTATAAAGTCGACCAGGCTGTCGATCTTTGGAAGCGAGTAACTGTCCTTTGGACATGCCCTATTCAAGTCAGTGTAATCAGAACACATGCGCCAGGTACCATTCGACTTCTTTACAAGCACCACGTTCGCAACCCAATAAGGGAAGTTACATGGCCGAATGAACCCAGCGTCTAACAGCTTTTTAACCTCGGCAGCTACCACCTGACTTCTCTCCTCGCCATGATTTCTCTTCTTTTGCCTAACCAACTTCTTATTGGGATCACGGCAAGTTTATGGACAGCAAGATCCGGGCTGATGCATGGCATATCTTCCACTTCAAGGCAAAGATGTCTTTGAATTCTTTCAGGAGGTGGTGCAAGTCTACACCCAACTTTGCAAAAGCAACCGTCCCCACCTTAACAGTACGCTTTGAACGGCTATCGTTCAGAGCAATATCAATGTGTTCACCAGCTGGCTAGGACAGAGTTTGTCTGACCGTTCCCCGGTCAGTGATTGCTATTGCTTTTCCTTCTTCACCTTGTATTCGATTACAACAGGGTAATCATGCGGCCGACGAATTTTTCCCAAGTCCTTCTTAGAAATGGTTACCTTAGGGAATGCGCTGGTAGACGTCTAACCCTCATAAACTGAGTTGACGTCCATCTGCCTCAATTGGTCATTGGTTCCCCGGATGGTAAGGCCCCCTCAAGCAAAGCCGCGTGCTATTGTGTAGATCGGCTCTTTGTCAGTGTCCGAATTACTAGTAGGATGGGCAGTCTTGTTTGACAACTATCTTGGATTTGTTTTCAGGGCCACCTTGGACTTGAGGATGTAAGATTTCAACATCCCCTTATCAGCTAGACGGTCCAACAGCCGCTTGAGACTATAGTATTTGTTGGTGTCATGGCCAATATCCTCATGGAAGTGGTAGTATTTGTTTTTGTTCCAATTTTTGGAGGAACCTTTCATAGCAGCGGGCTTCTCAATAGTCACTCGGTCTTTGATCTCCATTAGGATAGAGTAGCACTCTTTGTTAAACTCGTACTTAGGGACATGCGATTTAATTTTTTTCTTTCTAGGACGGCTGATCAGAGTTGTCAACTGCCCATATTTCTTTTCTCTTATTGCTCTATTCAGCTTTGGGAGCCGACTTACCTTTTGTTTATCTGACTTTTTAGAGTCTGACTAGTTGCTAGGCGAGCAGAGCTCGATCGTTTGTATATAGGCTTTCACCTCCATCAGGGCCTCTTAGAGAGTGAAAACTCTCTTTCTAACAAGGTCAAACTTGAAGGTTGACCCGTCTCGAAGACCCTTGAAGAAGTATATATACGCTACATCGTCAGACAGTCCTTGAATATGGATTCTCACCAGATTGAACCGCTTGACATATGAGCGAAGCCCTTCTCTCTCTCCCTACCGAATGGTGCTCAAGTCGAGACTTGTTCTCTTGGCAGGGATGTTCATTGAGAAGTTAGAAGCAAACAACAAGCCTCTTGAAGCTGTGAATACATCTGGCCGGCAAGTTGTCGAACCATTGTTAGGCGACGCCCTTCAATGTAGCCAGGAAGCACCTAAACTAGCTGGTATCATCATACCCCTATAGGTTGAATTTACCGGATGACCTTCCTATAGCTTGTCTCGGGCTGACGGACCTTAGACCAATCAATCAAAGTCCGGGCCTTCTCCTTGGTACTAGGGTGTGGAGTAGGTTGTCGATCTCTGATTAGCTTGTTCCTCTCAGCATGAAGAGATTTTCTAGCCGACTGAACCTTGCTAGAGCCAGCCGTCCTCTTGTTGATCAGGTCCTTGATCTCCTCCTTAAAACTAGTCATGAATTTCATGAATTCTTCTCTGGTGATATGAGCTTTCCCTATTTCTACCTGGGTTTCCCCAGCTGGTTGTCTGGAGGATTTGCTTGGACATGCCTGATTTTTGTGTGTATCATGGTCTGAATAGAACTCCCCATTGACTGAAGGTCGGTTGGGTTCAGGAGGTAGTAGAGATTCTGAAACCATCTTAGAGGTACTCTCCCCACAGACGACACCAAATGTTTTGGGGTTTTCTTTGTCCCTCGGGAGAGTTACATCACCAAGAATGGAATCCTGTTGTCTGTACCTGTAAAACAACAGAGACTTCGGGTGGTTGGATTGTCGGGGCTAGACCAAAAAGAAATTAGACTATTACGAGCGAAAATGTTCACGCTTTTGGTGATCCTTTCAAGCTCACAACTCAAAGTGGATTTTCTCAAATTTCAAAGCTCGGTATTTATAGAGAAAATACCATGAACATTCCTCTCTCCCATTAATGTGGAAAAGTTGGTAAAATCCTTTTTTCTATTTTAATTTAAACTAAAAATCAAAAGAAAAACGCAAAGCAATCAAGAATCAACAAGTGGCATAACAAGAATGAAGGAGTAGGCAAGGATCATCAAGGGGAGGGGATCATTTCCTTCCTCCCCAAGGATCCTCACAAAATCTCCCTTCACACTAAGCGCCTATCATGGCGTGCTAACTGGCCGCAACTAGCCTTGGGTGCCAAGGCTGCCATGCTAGCACCTGACCCCTTGGCTGGGCCTGCTGGCTGGAAGCAAGCACGCACAGCCAAGCTGGCCAATGCGGGCTGCCATGTGTACATCGCAAGCACCCTCGGCTCAGCATGCTCCGCGTGCATGCGGGCTGCTAGCAGCAACTAGCGAGGCCCATCAAGCTTTGCTAGCTTCTGGCCTTGCTAGCATGCGATGCCCCGCACCAGCCAGCGCTCTTAGCAGCCTTGGCTTGGTGCGGCTACCATGCTAGATGTTGTGCTAGCTGCCATGCCCCTAGCCTCGGTTTGCTCGGGGCATTCCAATGCTAGGGGTATTTATAAATTTTTTGTTTCATAAATGCGACTCGACTTGGGACACTCGGACGCTCTTAGCTCAATATCCGACGTCTATGCTCAAAATACTCTAATGATTCATTAATTCCTTTCGGATAAATTCGTCGTCACAGATCAGTTACTTGATTGGGTGTGACCCTTAGGGTTCAGTTAAGATTAAGATGTAATATTAATAATTCATTAATATTACTGATCGAAAGTGGCCTCCAGCTAGGCATCCCGATCACTTGACCTCACTAAATAATTAACTTTCTAATTAATTTCGAACCCTCTATCAGAATAATACACTTGTTCGAAGGACAACATTCTTATCATTAGTTTGTGTATGGAGAATGTAAAAAGGTATGGAAAAGGTAAAAGTAAAATATTCTCGGATTTCGAGATCAGGTGTTTTCTCGAATGTGAGAGAATTTAGTGATAGGAATGGTGTCCTTCGAACAAGTGTATTATTCTGATAGAGGGTTCGGAATTATTAGAAAACTAATTATTCAATGAGGTCAAGTGATCGGAATGTCTAGCTAGATGCCGCTTTCGATCAGTAATATTAATTATAATGTATAATTAATATTACAACTTAAACTTGACTGAACCCTTTGGGTCACACCCAAGCAAACAGACGATCTGTCATGACAAATTAATCCGAAAGGAATTAATGAGTCGCTCGAGTATTATGAGCATAGACGTCGAATATCGAGCTAGGAACGCCGAGATCGAGCGTCACAAGTCGAGTTGAATTAATAAGACGACGAGATGGTAAAATTAAAGTAATCAACAAGTACCAAAATACCCCTAGCATTGGAATGCCCCAAGCAAACCAAGTGCCAGGGGCACAGGTGCTAGCATACGTGCCGTACCAAGCTGAGCCTGCTAGCAGCGCTAGCTGGTGCGTGCGCAGCATGCTAGCATGTGCGTGCTAGCAACGCTGGCACGCACCAGCGTGCTAACAACTAGTAGCGCTAGCAGGTCAACAGCAAGCTGGGCCATGCTAGCTGCTGATAGCAATAGACGCGCAAAGCCTCGCCCAGTAGCCCACATACATGAGGAATGTGCTAGGCCGAGACAGCAGCCCGCGCTAAAGGCCAGGAGACCCAGCTAAGGGCACCAGGCGCTAGCAAGGCTGCCTTAGCGCCCAAGGCTTACTACGGCCAGCTTGCGCGCGCCCATTGGACTTGAGAGAATGTGAGGGGCGGTTTGTGGGATACATGGGGAGCAACGGAGTTGGTCCCCTCCCCTTGTGGTCCTCACCTACTCTATCCCTCTTGGTTTGACACTTGTTGATTATTGATTGCATTGCTTTTTCTTTTGATTTTTTATTTAAAATTGAAATAGAAAAAGTGCAACTCTCCCACATTGATGGGAGAGAGGAATGTTCATGGGATTTCTTTATAAATACCAAGCTTTGGGATTTGAGAAATCCCACTTGAGTTGATCTTGAAAGGATCTTCCATAAGGTTGAACACTTTTGCTCACATACTCAAGTAGTTTTATTTTGGCCAAGCCCGGCTAAGCCCCGGGTAAAGGCCAGACAGGTCTTGTCTGCGGGTGGACTCCATTGGAGGTCGTCGCACTTGCGAGACTCAAAGTAGCTTTCGAAGTAAGAGCTCACTAAGGAGCGAAGCATGCTACAAGGATAAAATAGTCTTTCTCTCTCTTTGTTATTTGTGTTGTTAATTATGCATTAGTTAAGTTAATTGTGAGCGAGTCTTGGGGTCGGGTTTTGTATTTAGCAGGAAGTTGGACTTTCCGAAACGAAACATTCAGGTGTTGTAATAAATGAACGTGCCCTAGAAATGGGGGAAATCTCCCTATTTATAGGGTCATGGGGATTTGTGCCCTTGTCCTAGGTTATGGAAACCTAAAAACGATTGAGTTGCGCCGCTTTGCGGCTTTCTTGGGATTTGGGTCATGAAGGCAGCCATTTTTTCTAATAGCGGGGAGGGACACATGTCAATTGGAGATAGGTCCATTCAGGGCCTTTCCTTGGGTGACACTTGTCACCTTTTGATAGGGCCACGTGGCCAAGGTAATTTTACCCAGAACACGACTTATGACAAGTTAAAGTCATATCACCTAATCTAAATTAATTCCTAAAATCACTAACTAAAATAGATAGGAAAGTTTTGATGCATAATTAACCAAAGTCAATCATACGGATATGGTTATGGTTATGGAATTTAGAGTGGTTTCAGGGGTTAGAGAAAGGAGATGAATGGTTTTGGGGATGGGGGGATCTAAGGTACGTAGTTTCGATGCATAATTAACCAAATTCCACCCATCTTATTGTCATTAGGGGTATATGGTGAATTTTTGTAACAACTTAGGGGTATATGATGAATTTGAAGAATTTTATGGGGATATGGTGAATAAACAAAAAACTCAAGGGTATTTGGAGAAAAACTCGTACTCTAAATTATCAAGAAAGGAATATTTTTGTGAGAATTATACTACAACAATAATTAAACTAAGGGAATAATCAATAACAAAAAGCCTAGAGTCATAGGTTCACCAATAAATAATATTCCGGGATGAAAAACAACAATCAATTATCCATGCATAAATTAACTAGATTATAAAAGGCTTTCGCATCGTATTACAATCACGGAATTACTTAGCGGTATTAAATCGCATCAATGGAATCTTGAATTAACCATTTATAAATTTGTTCTAACTATTGAAACTAGGCCTTAATATTAATTCTCATCTGTCGAATCTCGAATCGATATTGCGTAACTCATACAATTAAAACAGTGCTAATCTAATTGCATAGCATTATATCAATCAATAGGAAATTGACCCAAAACATTAACAATCAACAATAATAAATCATCCATTCGTATTAATCATAGATCTCCAAGAACCTTAAAATTAAACTACTCGTGCATAATTAAATCTAAACTAGACAAAGCAATTAAACAAAGCATAATTAAAACAATAATTAAAATAAAGAAAACTATAGTAATAAAACCAATAGTAAAACAAAGTAATAAATCAATGTCATCTAAGATCTAAAACTAAAGCTAATAATCTAATATGGAGTACTACTAAGTTACGAACTAAGGTAATACGAGTAATTAATTCAACTAAAGCAAAGAATATAAAAACAAAGTAAAAGGTCTGAGAAAAGCTAGAAACTAACAACTAACAATAGGCGGGATTATTATAAAAGAAATGCCACTGGTTCAAACCAAACCATTTCCAAATTGGTGAAACGGCACCGGTTTAAACCGGTGGCAATTCAAAAAAAAAAAAAAAAAAAACCGCCCCTTTTCCTTCTCTTTCCCCTTTCTTTTTTTATTTTCAATCTTCATTCACACTGTTGGCTCCCTCCTCTTTCGAAACCCCCCTCTTTCAAAAATACTCAGCACCCTCCACCATTGCCGTCACTTGCAACGCCGACCACCCTCATTCACCCTCCACCACTGTCGTCACTGCAGCCGCCCACTCCACCGCGAAGGAGCTTCACCCTTCTCTTTCATTTTCGATGGAGCTTCACCCTTCTCTTTCATTTTCGAAGGAGTCCACGCTTCCCCCTCCACCACTACCGCCCACTCCACCGAAATTTGGCCCCTCCAACGGCCACCTTGAAGATCTCCACCGCAATCGCCCCCTTCTTTGTCGTGGTGTTTAATTGCCAAGGAATCTGAAACAGCCGCCCCCTCCAATGGTCTAGTGGCTTGGCTCCAACCACATTCTCCATATATGTCTCGAAGCACGCCACTTTTCACCTTCTTAAGTTAGGGTAGTTCATTTTCAACTACTTCCCTCTTCCATTGATACATTTGGGCAATTGAGCAAAATAGAGTTAGGGTTTTAATTAATTTGTGTCTTTATTTGCTATCAAGTATTTTAATTAATTTGTATTATTTCAATTAAGTTTTCCCACTATTAATTCTTACTTTAATAGTCCATGTTATGTGTTTAGAAATCTTTATTGTTTTAATAAATCTTTTTTTTTTTTTTGAGAACCTTGTTTCAATTAATCTTCATTTTATTCAATAAACTAATTATTAGTAATCTTGTTTGTTTATTGAATTGATTATTTAAAATATAATGTAGTGGATCGAAATAATTTTGATATTTTTGATGAAGCAAGTAATTTACAAGAAAAATAATTGGATATGTAATATATGCATGAACTAATTGATAAGTTTTTGAGTTTTGGTAGTCTAATTAGAAATATGTTTCTACATTGTTTGAATTTATCTGCTTTTATTTTTGGTTTCTCTTGATGACTGATGTGTTATACTTTAGCAATGTATGTAGGTTCTAATTAATTACTAACTTTTGTTGTATTTTTTATTTTTATAAATTCACATGTGAAGCACAAGTTTAACTTGAAGCTAAGACTACATATATATTTAGCTCCAGTGGGAAGTTAGAAATTGTACATCTATTATACTTGATATTTTGGTATGAATTTTAAAATATTTTAAGTTATATTTCTTTCTCTTTATCTAGTTATAAAAAAAATTTCATGCTATTACAACTTGTGTATTGTTTAACGACAAATAAATGCAATTATAGAATGCTTGCATCATCATATGCCTAGATACCCGTTCAAGGCTTTCTCATTAGGAGAGAGTCTTGAATAGTCCCCAGTTGGGATTGTTCTTAAATGTTTACTCTCCTTAGGTGGTGAATGTATGTATTTTTTTTTCGATTTTAAGGAACATCTTGGCTTACCATTTCCTCACCATGTTCTCTAGGTACATATGTGGGTAAGTAATTATCTACATCGTATACTTGGACAACTAGGGGGAAATGCTACTGGATTTTCCTTAAAATTGGAAAGTTGACATACATTCACTAGTGAGAGTAGACATTCAAGGATAGGATAGGTTGGAGTGATAAGGACCCTTTGGAAACATGCATTTTTCACTATATGAATGATATATGCACGACATTTTTCACTATATGAATGATATATGCACGGTGTGTACTTGAATTTGATTTACATAAAATATGTAGCAATTATACATTATTCGTAATATGTTGCTATGTTTAGAGATAATTTACTAAATGGAGAAGGATCGTGGTTGGATGTATGGTAGACGTGATATATTGAAATTATTTCATGGAGTTCAAGAGTTTTGCAAGAGGGCTTTATCTTATGAGCGCAAAATGGGTGGCGATTGCCTTTACTGTCCTAGTGTTGATTGTAATAATGCGAAGGTGGTCAATAGTGTTAAAATCATTAGAGATCATGTAATTTGTCGTGGGTGTAGGCTTAAATACCATGTATGGATTTGGCACGGCGAAGATGGAGAGTATAGTGGGGATCTTGATGGGAATGATGTGCATGATAGAAGCAATGAGATTCATGTGGATGAGGAATACGAGAATGATGAATATATTATTGATAATAGTGAGGATGGAGCTGAGGATGATCAAGTGGATGAGGTCAAGGATGAAGAGGTGGATGAGATGATGAATGGTGTTGAAAATGGTGTGCTGAAGGTGGATCAGATGATGCATGCTGCTGCGGCCTAGGCAACTAATGCCTAGGCTGCTGGGGCCTGGGCAGCTGCTGCGGCCTTGGAAGCTTCACCCGACGTACTATTTATGATCACTCACCACTACCACAAAATTGGCAATATAGAAAGCTTTAAATAGGAAATATAGAACGCCTTAGAGGCGTTCTTCAACTAGGGTGCCTTATAAAGTTTATAAGACGCCTGTTGGAGGCGTTCGATATTCTATACAATATAAGACGCTTATCTTACATAACTGCTTTCAATTGTATGTGTAAATTAAGTAAAAAAACAAGGAAAACAGAACTGTTATTTGATGATAGGCGTTCTGTACTTCTAAGAAAAGAGAACGCTTGTCTTAGATGACCATTCTCTTTCATTACTTTTTTTTTTTAAAAAAAAATCAACTTTATTTTAAATCTAAATTCTGTAGGTTGCATAAAGAAATAATATTCGAAATCAATGGAGAAAACTGTGGTACTAAATCTAAAGTAAGAGAATTTATGCATTAAAATTTCAACGGAGAGTTTACAAAGTATGGAGTGACGAAGAAATTAAAATTTCGATTTAGCTAATAAATATCACAAAATGAAAACAAAAACCTATAAAAATACATAATCTATATTAAAATTTTATTGCTACACTTTAGAATCCTAGAAACCAACTTTAAATTCTGAAATTGTTGTACAGTGGATCAGCGAACCAAATTTGTATACACGAGAGTGAGAGGGGGTTGTTATTTGTCGCTCCCATTTTACCGGGTAACGCTCCCCTTTTTTCTTGAAATTCCAATTTTACCCCTAATATATAAATACGGTTTTTCCTTCCCGACCAACATTTCTCACTTCTTTACTTCTCTCTCTAACTCTCTTACTCTCAAACTCTCAAACTCTCTTACTCTCTAACTCTCTAAAACAATTTTTTTTTAAAAAAAAAAAATTCCAAAATTGTTCTTCAATTTTTAAAAAAACAACAATCATCATAAACACAAAAGAAAATGGGTGATTCGAGGCGGATTAGGCTGAGATTCGGAGAGAGGACCTTCGGCGGCACTGGTGGCAGAGGCGTAGGCGGCGGCGGCGATGGTGGAGACGAGGTATTTGTTTTTTTTTTTATTTTCGGATCCAGGAACTTCCGCCCAAAAATTCCGGAAGTTCCATGGAGGATCCGCCTGGAATTTCCGGATCCTCCATGGAACATCCGGAAATTCTGGGCGGAAGTGTGACATCCGCCCAGATTTTCCGGATGTTCCATGGAGGATCCAGAAATTCCAGGCGGATCCTCCATGGAACTTCCGGAATTTTTGGGCGGAAGTTCCTTTTTTTTTTTTTTTTTTTTTTTTTTTGGCCCGTTAATAAAATTGTTGATTTTTTTTTTCGGATTTTGTTTTTTTTTTGTTTTTGGTTGATATTATTATTATTATTATTATTATTGATATTATTATTATTGTTGTTGTTATTATTGTGCTTATTATATTTTTAAAAATATGATAATTTTTATTATTTTGTTGATATTAGGTTTTTATTATTAATGTTAAGGTTATTGTTGTTGTTGTTAATTTGTTTTTTTTTTTTTTTTGGATTTTGTTATTTTGAAGTGTTATGGTTAGTATTATTATTATTGTTGTTATTATTATTGTTGATATTATTATTATTATTATTATTATTATTATTATTATTATTATTATTATTATTATTAGTGTTATTATTTTTAAAAATATGATTAGTATTATTATTAAACTAATTTGATATTAGGGTTTTCATGGTTATTGTTGTTGTTTAATTTTTTTTTTTTTTTG
This sequence comes from Chenopodium album, assembly GCF_948465745.1. Classification (NCBI taxonomy): domain Eukaryota; kingdom Viridiplantae; phylum Streptophyta; class Magnoliopsida; order Caryophyllales; family Amaranthaceae; genus Chenopodium; species Chenopodium album. The sequence goes on from NC_137847.1 coordinate 21,034,986, forward strand.
TTGTTGTTGTTGTTATAATAATAATATTATTATTAGTGTTATTAGTAGTACTATTATTAATATTTTTAATTATGATTAGTATTATAGTTGTTGATATTAGTGTTATTATTATTGTTATTATGGTTATTGTTGTTGTTAATTTGTATTTGTAGTTGTTGTTGTTGTTGTTAGTTATTGTTGTTGTTAAGGTTATATTTGTTGTTGTTAATTTGTATTTGTTGTTGTTTTTGTTGTTGTTATTATTTTTGTTGTTATTATTATTGTGGTTATTATGGTTATTGTTATTACTAAAATCGGATTATTTTTTAATTTTATGTAGATCGAGGGTTCTGGTGCTCGACATGCAATATCACGACGTCTGAATGCGTCTGTTAGGAGACAGACATCTCGATCTTCACCGGTTCAGCCCAAGCAGCAGCAATACGGGTCTACTAGTGGTTGGTCGAGAGACCAACAGTCTGGTAGTAGTTGGCCCTTGTACTCTGCAAGTGGAGCACCCATATCTGACGAGTAAGACGAATGTTCGGGTAGTCATGCTGGTGACCGGGATGAAGAACAGGACCCTCAGGATTTCCATATGGTATATAGGGGTCAGTTTGGGAGATTTGTTGGTAGTGGGTCGAGTCATCCTACTTCCAGCTCTGCAGAGGCATGGTTAGTGCAGGAACCGATGCCGGGTGGGCCTGAGGATGGGTCAGTTATCCCTAGTTTTGGCGGTCACGTGGCACGGTATATCCGGATGAAGCAGGAGCGTAGTGTTTTGCGCTGTTTGAGTAGGACAAAGTTATGTTCTGACTTGTGTACTTGGCGAGACCGTCAATCTGTGGAGGCCATTGCGGAGATTGATGCTAGTTGGTTGTCTCACTTGCCCGGCCTGATGTTTAAGAGACTTGATTGGCCGTTGATTTCTGCTTTTGTTGAGAGGTGGCAGCCAGATACGAACACCTTTCACATGCCATTTGGGGAGATTACGATCTTGCTGCACGACGTGTACAACATACTTGGGTTACGGGTTGCAGGCAATATGGTGTCCACTACTCCTAGCACGGACGTGTTACGGGACGAGTGCTCGGTCACCATGGATATGACTCCAGATGATCTGTCTGAGGTTTGCGGCACAAAGACCATTTGGCAGGGTAGTGGGGTGTTGACTGATAAGATTTTTGAGTCGACGTTGGCGGTCGACCGGGATTTTAGTGAGCAGCTTGATGCATACTTGTGGTTAGTGCTTGGAGGTACACTGTTTGTAGACAAGAGTGGTAACCGTACGCATCCTTCCTTCCTCCACGAGCTATGTCACACGGATGTCCCTATTAACGAGTATGCTTGGGGAACAGCTGCACTGGCCTACTTGTATCGGCAACTGGGCACGGCATCACGGAAAGGTGCTGATTCGATTGCTGGTTGTCTCACGCTTCTGCAAGCGTGGATTTACGAGTACTTTCCGTGCTTTCGGCCACAGCAGGGTACCTTGACCCGGGACCTTCAAATGCCTCGTGCGTCTGCTTGGGATGTAGGAGCGGGATGTCCTAGCAAGAACCTGGAGCGCCTGTTAGCTTTTCGTACTAGGATTGATGCGCTTACCGACCGTGAGGTGAACTGGCTACCGTACGGAGCTGATCCTGCATTACGAGTGCCCCCCACTTTATTCATTGACTGCATCCAGTACCGTAACATCATTGAGCCGTACATGCCTGATAGAGTGGTCCGCCAGCTTGGTTTCGTGCAAGGCATTCCCCGCGAGATCATCAGGCCAGAGAAGGCCAAGAGGCCGACTAACTTGAAGATGTATCGGGTAGACTTCCCGACTGAGATGACAGCTGTGATGTGGAACAGGTTTGTCCCTAGGGTATCTCAGAGTGTTGTTTTAGGTGCCCTACCCAGGCTTAGTGCAGCAGCTCCTTCGGTTGCGCCCGGTTACATGCAGTGGCTGTACAGGTTTTCTCACCCGCGGGTATCTCTAGGTCCAGGAGTTACAAGCAACCTGCCTGAGCGAACTAACACTGATTATGGGTCATACGCATAGCACATCCACACCGTTCATGGACCTGGTAACTCAAATCCCGCATCCTTTTCGTCTCGTTATCCAGAACTTTCAAGCAATGTTGAGACACTTTGCCATTTATACGTGACAGTGGCAACTGTTTGTACATCTGACCAATTTTAGACCTTGATGCCTCCAAGTCATTACGAATTTGTATGATGCGATTACCGATGTGACTATGGACTCGGGCCCATACGGTATCCAAAGCACCTGCCAATGATTCTAATTAGTAAATTCAAATACAATTACAATTAATATAATTACAATTACGTAACAACGAGAACAACTAATAAAATAATACAACTAACCTGTGGATGATTCTAACCAAGTTTTCACTGCTGAATGTTGGCTCTCAACTCTGCAGTTGGTGGTGTTACCAAAATGAAGAACCTGGTTCGTCCAGGAGTTCACAAATTTCTCCTTATGACAAAGCCAAGTTCTCTGAACATACTGAATCACTTCCGGATATTTTCCCCACCTCACTTGCATGGCAGTTAGAGCACGATCATACTCCGCCTGTGTTGTTGCAATCACGATTTTGAACCATCTCCCAGCTCTAAAACTGACACCAACCTTCTTGTTTCCAAACATCTTCGTCACCTTAGCCTCCACATCTCTGTTGATGTGCCATAAACAGAGTAAATGTGACGTCCCTGGAAAGACTTCTCTCAAAGCTGCACATAGCCCAAGATCACAGTCTGAAATAAATACAGATGGCTCTTTATCAAACCCAATCAACTCCCTTAATCTCTGCAACACCCACCGATAGCTAGCCGTGCACTCGTCGCGCATGAAAACATATCCAACTAGAAAATTCTGGTTTGTCGGTGTCACGCCTACTATCTCAAAGAAAGGCATGTTATATCGATTGGTCTTGTAAGTAGAATCCATACCTATGACATGTGGGTATGTGCGGAGTATGTTGACCATGATCGGGTGCACCATAAATGCATGTTGCAAAACGTTGTGATCATCATTCGTGAACCAGTAAATGTATTTACTCTCTCTCGCCAGATGAAGAAATTGCTGAACAACTCCTCTTCCTTCGGACATCTCCATCCTGAAGTCATTTCGGCAATTGTAAATGTGTCGGATGTTCGGATGATCATCAGGAAATTGCTCGGCAATAGTGGACATGATGTTACGGGGAGCAACCTTGGACTTTGTCATGTCCCGCACAACCTGTTTTGCACCCGGACTCAATCCGCTCACTTTACGGTGACCCTCTAGGTACACAATCATTGGGTGGTTATGTGTCCCGGTGTGATCATTTTTCGCAATGATCTTCCAACTTTCGGTGCTGACATCATAATATATCTTGATGTAGAATGGACAACCATTAGCTTTGGTTTTAAAAAAAAAACTTACAGAATGATCCGACGCATTCTCCGGCGTACGTATGTTCCACTCGCCGTCCATGACCCAAGACCCGTCGGCAAATTTAACGTTTTTTGAAAATAGAAAATTTAGGTGGTCGTGGGGACCGATTTGGTTGCAAGGTCGTGGGGACCGATTTGGTTGCAAGGTTGTGGGGACCGATTTTGGGAAGCTCGGGACAACAATGTCGTCAAGTAAGGGGACCGTTTCATGCATTGTGTCCAAATGGGGAACAAGGTCCTTTTTATAAGCCAAATTGCATAAAGGGCATAGTGGTCCATTCAAGTCAAAAAGGGAGCGTTATCTAGTAAAATGGGAGCGACAAATAGCAGTTGAGGAGTGGGATTGAAGAGCTTCTTTGCTTCAAGAGCTTAGCCTATCATGTAAATCTGTGCAACAACAAAAGAGTAATTAAATTTCAAGGTTTATTTAATTGTACATGCAAACAGATTTGATTGGTAATTTTGAAATCATAAAATTTCTCCATCGTTGAAAATTTTCTGAACGATTGTATAACATACGAGTAGAAAATTTTCATATGCATATCAATTTTTAAATCTAGAATCACCTAACAAAAAAACTAAATCCCCCAATAATATAATGAAAGCCGCATAGATCTAACAAAAAATAATATCATCCCTAAAATAAAATACAAATCAATTAAATTACAATAAAATCTCAAATCAAAATTGAGTATACTAGAATGAATTTGTGTATTGCTCGTAATCATAAGTTAGATTAAGATTCAACAAGGACACCAATTTTTTGTCTTTTTAAATGAATCAACAGGATACCAATTATGCATCCATCTAATAAAAATTAGAAACATAAATTAATTTGTTAAAGCCTATAAATCGAAATCAAATAGATATTTAAACAAATAGTAGAGATGTCCAAGTAGTAGCAAATTTGAGGAACTTACAGAATCTCCAAGTAATAGAACATACGATGTCAATTTCGTCAACGATGTCATTTTCGTTTTCGAAGTCATCTGCGGCAATTCCTTGGCACGAGGGGATTAAGGAAGCATAAGGAGGATCAATGGTGTAAATTTTAGAAATAAATTTACAAAACAAACAAATAAATTTCAATGGAAGAAGAGAAGCGGTATTATTAAGAAAGAGAATAAAGAAGAGGAGGCGGTAGAGTTGTAAAGAAGAAAAATATGAGGGATAGGTTTGAGTAGTGGAGTAATGTAAAATAACTGACAAATCAAATTTTTTTTTTTTTGGTGCACTGACAAATCAAATATAACTGCTATCATACAACACCGTTCTATATTGTAAAGCCATATTTATTTGTCTTTATTCAAATGAAAAAAATTATACAAAACAGTTGACAATGAGGGATGTTCTATTTGATTTAACTTATAAAACGATCTTGTATCAAAGGTGTTCTTTTTAATTCTAGAAAACGCCTATCCAGCTTGACAATTGTGTAATATGCGTTACTTTTTCCACTTTTTGTAGTAGTGCACTAGTCTTTGTTTGATCAGATTTCGAATAAAAGCCAAACTCTAAAGAGAAGGAGGGCGGAGAAGCCTAAAAGCATTGATCAACCTACAAAGAAGATGAGTAAACAACGGTCAAAGAGTGAACAAGCGTCGAAGAAGAACTCTTCGAGAGGTTCAGCTATGCAACCTACTCCACTTGTTGGAGACATTGTCCTTCAATCACTCTCTAAGAATTTAACTTTTCTACACAATCGTGTTAGTCATTTGCCTAGTGACAATCCCATTGAAGTTGCACTTCCTAAGGCAATGTTTCACTATGATGAGGATGTAGTTGCATGGATTAGCAAAGAAGATGTGAAGGAATTTCTAAGTGGTTCAATGCTTAACATTTCCCTCATTCAAACATTCATGAGGTATTCAATGCCACTTAAATTATGTTATTCATATTAGTGGTCACTATCCTTCACATTTCCATTAAATTTTTAATATCCATGCACGCAGAGCACTACAGGAGCACTTAAGTGACACTGATTCTCCTTGTGAAGTTGGGTGGTTATGCCCCGAGCAAATATCCGCTACTAGAATCTTAGGCAACCACCTTGTAGATGTCATTTAAAGCGCACCTATGTTAAGCATATTGTGAATACGCTTGGCACTCACAGGAAACGGGAATCGACATATACGATTAGCGACACGATTAGGGACAAAGAAAGTAGGGAGCCGCCAATAAGTTTTTAAGGAACTTGTAAACCGTTCACGGATCATTTATGGCAACCATGAATAAGGGACAACAATAGGCAACAATGATTGACCTGCGAAGGTTACACCCCATTCATAATCCTTAAGATTACTAACTCCATATGGTTCGGAACCACGAAAGAAGGATCGAGGATTATGGTACGAAGTGAGTAATGGAGTCACATTCGCCCGTATTGGCCTCTACTCGATTCTTATTGAAAAGTGTTTCCTGCAATCTCAAAGGCATACAAACAAAGATTCAATTTGCTCTAAACTACTATTAAGCTAAATTTGATGAATTTTAATGCACCACATAATTCTAAAATATTGTGATCACTTGATTAAACAACAAGATTAAAAAGAAACCTAAACCGGTCGTCCAAATTATCTTATTAAGCATTATTTTCAATTACATATTCCCTTTAAACATGCAATATGGTGATCAACAATAAATATAATAGAATAAACATCAGCATTGGAAGCAATTTAACAATAAATCATTAGTCAAATCAAATTATAATAATAACCCTAATCATATTACTAGCAATAAGAATAATAATAAGAGTAATTAAGTAATTAATTACTCACTTTTCGCTTTTCCTTGAATTGCTACATCATGAATAAACTGTTAGTAACTTCAATAAAAAAATATAAATTAAATTGAAATTAAATTAAATAAAAGTAGAGTTGATTTAGTCCAAACCCTCAGTCAATTCTACCCTTCACGCCTTGGTTTAAGTATAGAACTTCGGGTATTGTATGGATTCCTTGGAGTGCTTAGGGAAGGAATAGTGTTGTTGGGATAATAGGTTTAAGGCTTAGAATATAAGAGGGAGAAGATAATGATTTTTTTGGTGCATAAGAGAGGAAGAGAGAATGGTTTTTGGGGCCCCGAAACTGAGTAAATCAGGTTCGTATTTATAGAGAAAATACAAGGGTGAGGCACGGAACCCTAGAAGTGAAAAGGCGCTTTGATAAAACCCTAATTTAACGCTGCATAACGGCGTGTGTGCCGTGACACGGTGCACAGCATTGTCACGCGGTATTTTCCTATTTTCACACGTTTTTAAAACTATGATAACTTTTGATTCGTAACTCGGAACAAAACTTATAATATATCAATGGAAATCTTATCAAGTCTTCTTTCCGACCCATTTAAAATCAGGTAAAAATGTTTTGTAAATTTTAAGATTTGGCCGTTTTAGTGAAAGGGTATCGATTTTGGGCCGAGTTTAGTGTTTTGCTTATATCTTGTTCGTTTTAAATCAGAATTGGGCTTATGACATATCGTTGGAAATCTTATTGAAAGGCCTATCCAAGAAAATAATATTTTGATCAAAATTATAGGGCCAAAAAATCAGTTTCTCTCGGTTTTATGATATTGATACGAAAAGTGGAAAGTAAGTTATAGTTTAGCTAAATGGGATAGGAATTAGGTTAGTTTATGAAATGTATTGGGATTGAATATGGATTTAAGCACTCCAAGATTAAATACTCAGCCCGACCAATAATGGCAGTGAAAGGTTGTTCATCATCGGGTTTGGTTTTGGGGAGACATTTTTGGTGTCTACACACCTTGACGTGATGTATTATGTTGAACAGAGTATCAACGAATCAGTGCGTGTGGGAGACAAGTTCATATTCGCCCCATGGTATGATGATTACGTCTAACCATGTCATATTTAATCGTTTACCCTTATTATATGTTGACTCCTAATTATTGATTTGTTTGTCTATAGTGAATTTATATAGGTTGCATTGGTCCCTCTTGGTGATTTGTTTTTCCAATAACACAATCTTCCAATTTGATTCAGCTCAATTACGTCCAGCAAAGAAGTTGCTCGTGAAGGCTATACAGAAAAATAAATATAGGTACCTTAGTGTTGATTATCATTACCTAACTCATTAGTAGTCAGACTAATCAAATTTGAATTTACTTTCCTATAGTGTTATGAAGAAGCTAAATTGTCGTGCTCCTCAGGGTCCTATATGGAAATCATCGATGGTAATGCCATACGATATTATGATTTTCTTAATAAACATTATGTAAATTATTGCTAATTTGCTATGCATGTTTGATTCATGTGATTTGTTCCTATGTTAGTGCGCACAACAAGATAATGGAGTTGATTGTGGCGTATACGTGATGAGATTCATGCTTGTCTTAGTGAGTTATTGTACGGACACTCTACAGCTTGATGAGGTATGCCATTAACTTAGTAAAATACTCTTTTGATGTGATTTCAAGCCTTAGACACCTAAAACTATGAAACATTAACATGTTATGAGAAAGAACTAGTTCATTTGAAAAGAAATGTAGAAAATAGGCAAAGTAAAAGTCATATAGGCTTTATTTGGGCCATTTAGGATGAAAATGAGTCCTAAAACTTAGTAAAATGCTCTTATGATGTGATATCAAGACTGAGACACCTAATACTAGGTAATATTGAAATTTTTTGAGAAAGAACTAGTTCATTTGAAAAGAAATGTAGAAAATGAGCAAAGTAGAAGTCATATAGGCCTTATTTAGGCCATTTTGGATGAAAATGCGTCCTAAAACTTAGTAAATTGTTATTTTCATGTGATTTTAAGCTTAAGCCACCTAATAATAGGTAATATTGACATGTTATGAGAAAGAACTAGTTCATTTGATAAGAAATGTAGAAAATGGGCAAAGTAGAAGTCATATAGGCCTTATTTGGCCCTTTTTGGATGAAAATGCGTCCTAAAACTTAGTCAAATGCATTTTTGATGTGATTTCAAGCCTTATCCACCTAAAACTAAGTATTTTTGACATGTTATGAGAAATAACTAGTGCATTTGATAAGAAATATAGAAATTGGGTAAAGTAGAAGTCACATAGGCCTTATTTAGGCCATTTTGGATAAAATGCGTCCTAAGTGAACTTGTAAATGCATGACTTTAACTATTAATTGCTTGTTTATACTTACAAGTAATAGAAACGTTCTATATATGTGAGCCACGTATAATAAATCAAGTTTGATATTTTAAAAAAATGTATTTATACATGTTTAACCTAAGTAATTAATTCTAACATGTTTTAAAAAAAATAAAAAAACAAAAACAAAAAAATTCTAACATAATTTTTATGTAATCAAAGTTTTGCAAGGTACAAAAGGAAGGTCCGCTGACAAGCAAGGAACTTAGTGAAGTTCGAGACATGTTGGCGTCTTTCATCACCTTAAATTTATAAAGGTAACTTCTATTTAAATTTATATTTTGTTAACTTTTTACTACATTATTATTAATTAGTATTGTTCGTATATACGACACTTTTTGGATGTTGTATTGCACGTGAGATTATTATTATCTATTTATTGTTGTTTATTTATATTTAGAAATTATTCTTATTATAATTATTATTATAATTATTATTAATTATAATTATTATAATTATAATTATTATTATAATTAATAATTATTATAATTATTATTTTCAATATCAATTATAATGGTAGAATTAATATCCGATGTGCAAATTTATTATTATTAATTATTAATTATTATTATTATTGCAAAAAATAAAAAAAATAAATAAATATATACATGAAAAGGCACTGGTTAACCGGTGCCAATATTATTTAATACCAAAAAAAAGTGGGAAGGGTTTTTGGCACCCGTTAACCGGTGCCAAAAAATAATAATTACATCCGATTAACCGGTGCCAATTTGAAAAAATGCCACCAATTTTGAACCGATGCTATTTTTTTATTAGATTGGCATCCAACAAATGTAGACCGGTTCAAAACCGGTGCTATTGGGGGTTTTAAACCGGTGTTATTTACTATTTTACTACTAGTGTAAAATCCAGTCTTACGGAAAACAAAACTAAGAAAAATAAAGACAAAATAATTAAGCAAGCCTCCCCCCAAATCCTCCTACTAATGCGATTTAAATAATAAAACACCCAAAAAAAATTTTCCCTATACTCTAGTTTTGCAATTCTCCCTACACCTCCTTCTAAACTACAACGTTTTTACTTCTGTATGTTTTGCATTTTTTTTTCTTTCCTTCTTTACTATTAATTTGCAGAGCTGTATAAACATTTTTACATAGCTAATTAATTTACTTCATTTTCTCTCTCCTCTTTTTTAGTGATTTCATTTTCTCTCTCCTTTTTATTATTATTATTTTTCAATATTCTCTCTCTTCTTCCATGGAGATTTCTAGCTAACTATTTTTTTTTATCATGATTGTGATTAATTCGTATTTTTAATGATAGTTTAATCCATCAATTTTTTATTTTTTTTATTTTTAATTTTGATGATACTCTTGTTTTCTATTGTAATTGTTAAATTATAATTATTTGATTTCATAGTAGTTTTCACTGTAATGATTTTAAATTAATGATCATAACTTATATTCAATTAATTCAACATGAAAACTACAAGCCTAATTGAAGCAATAATAAGAAAATAGCACGGGAATAGTATAGAGAATTTAAGCCATAATTCTCTAATTTTGGTTGGGATGAAGATTTGCACAAAGATTGTCATGATGATGTTTTTTAATTGCTAATGTTGCACTGTGGCGGTGACGTCGACGACAATTAGTGTGGCTAAAGTTGAAGTTGCGTTAGACAAAACATCTACATATCAGAGGATTCATGAGGAGGAGAAAAGGAGATGAGTGAAGCTCTAACCACCATATATTTATGGTCAGCTTGTGACTTTGAAAATGAACATATGTAGCTTTGTAAATGTGCAAATAATTTACATATGTAGCTTTGTAAATGTGCAAATAATTTATGTATGTATCTTAAAATGAGCTTGTTTATTATAACATATAAGTACTTCTTATACAATGTAATTAAATTTATTACAATGCATATAAACTATTCATCAAAAAAAAAAAATTATTAAATGCATGATAATAGACTATCTAGAGTATATATTATCGTGTTTTTGGATTTATAATGAGAGATGTGGCAACATTACTTCAAAGAAACTAGCTAGGCGGTCATTGTGCTTCATATTAATACACTACTCTTTATGCGTGCTTTTTTGTGCGGCTGGTCATATCTCATATCTCGTGACCACTTATAAAAAATAAAAAAAAAGAATAAAAAGGGACGAATATTATAATTTACTAATGTTCATATAATTTTATAGAGATGAACATGTAACTCTTTAAGAAAATGAGCATATTGATATATCTAAATGAACATTTATAAATGAAATGATCATCATGTATTAGAATGAAAATGAACATTATTTAATATAAATATGTATACATGGATAAAAGTGAGAATAAATTTTAAAATAGCCACAAAGTATCAATATATGATTATTTATATATATGAAAAATCATGTATTAATATAACACATGATTATTCATTTTATCAATATGTGAATAATCATGTATTATTGCAATGATGAGTATTGATTAAAATGAAATGATCTTGTATTGGAATAAAAATAAACATTTATTAATATGAAACTATACATGAATAAAAGTGGGAGATTTTGAAATAGCTGTGTAGTGACGTATTAGGACACCCTAACTCTTAAAGGTAAGTTTGTTATATATATATATATATATATATATATATATATATATATATATATATATATATATATATATATATATATATATATATCACCTACTTTCCATTAAGGTTTCTATTTTTTTTTTACAACAAGTGTTTTTATTTATAGAAGATTTTTGGTTATAATATTTAACCTTTAGACTTATACAAATATTTAAAATGAAATTTACTCTTTAACATACATAATATTGTGCTCCCATAAATGTTCAATTATGTATACAAAAATTTCTATTTCCATAAACATAATATAGTTTTCTTGAACATCAATTACTTTGTCAAACAATAATCTCTTCCTTGCTAGCTAGAAAAATAAATTTTATTATGTATCTGTTTCAGGGTTTTATGTGTCCCTCAGGAGAGTTACGTCACCAAGACTGGATTCCGGCGCTCGTACCTGCAAAACAACGGAGACTCCAGGTGATTGGACTTCTGCCTCCGACGATCAAGTTAGAACATGTTCGGAGAATGTAAAAAGGTGCGGAAAAGGTAAAGTGAGATCTTCTCGGATTTCGAGATCAGGTGTTTTCTCTGATGTGAGAGAATTGATTGCAGTGTAATAAATGAGTGTGCCCCTGAAATGGGCGAAATCTCCCTATTTATAGAGTCATTAGAAAACGTGCCCTCTTTAGGTCACTCTGACCTAGATTTGATAGGATGCGCCGTTATTCGGCTTTTCTCGGGAATTGGGCCTTGAAGGCCGCTTTTTCCCTTGCTGATTGGGGATGCCACGTGTCAACTAGTGATGGTCCTTAGCTTATTAGACCTGTCCCGGGATAGCACGTGTCCCATTTTAATTGGGCCACGTAGCATGGATATTTTTACCTAAAACATTTGCCCCTCATAAGGGTGATGTAGCGTGCCACGTGGCGACTGTAACACATGTCACCCTGTAATTGGCGAACGATTTTTAATTGTTCACCTTATGGGGAAATTACGGGAATGACCTTGTTTTTGCCCCTCTATAAATAGGAATTTACCCCCCCTCCCTTCCTCCCTCATCTTTGACATTTTGAAAACTCTAGAGAAAGAAAGAGAGAAAGTTCTAGAGAGAGAGACTCTGATCACCGCCTACATTAGCTTCCACAAAAATTTATGTCTGCTATTTTCGTTGACACAGCCAGTCAGCGCTTGAGACTCGTTTCAACAAGCTACATCAAGGTAACCGTCTCTACCCTTCTCAGCTCTTTCATACTTTTACTGTATATATATATATATATATATATTTGGTGCCTCGTGCGACGCCCGGGTTGTTTATTGAATTTTAAGATAAAATTTGTATTTATGTACCAAGTTTTAAAATATATCATAGATACAAAATTAGTTATGAATTGTTGTGATTTTGTGACAATTTAAATTATGTAATAGGGCTTGTATTGACTAATAATAATATTGGTGAAAATGTTTGCTTTAAAAAAAAAAAAGCAACATAAGCTTGAAATATTAGAAATTTCTAAAAATTAGCCAAAAATAAAGTAAGAAAAAAAATTGTTCTAAGCCTATTGGGTTGAACCAAACCCGAAACTTTGGGCTAGTGTTTGTAAACATTTCTTGACCCGTGACCTGAAGTGACTCAACCCGAAATGACCCACGACTCAACCTAACTGGCAGTTCTACATAAAGAAATAAACTCATATTAGATTTTGAAGTATTTTATTTCAATCGATTAGGATATATCATAAATGAATGTTGCTCCAAAAAAACTTATAATATTAAAATAAATTTATATGATAAATTATTTAATTGTTGTGGTGTCGTTGACTTGTGATCTGCTAAAGTTATAATTTTTGTACCTATGAAATATGGGTAATTTATCGGAAATAAAACTCTAAATCAACAATTTTATCCTATAAATTTAACTAAATTTTATTGAAAATAAAATTTTAAACTAACATTTTTATCCTAAAAAATCTATTCTAGTTTTATGCTATTAAAAAAATACAATTTTTTTATTCATAAAAAATGTGTCCAAATAAATCATACGTGTCATACTAACATTTAATTGTTGCTTACGTGGCGTGACACTTGGCGAAAAACTAAAGCGCCAAGTGTCGCTGTCTCGTGGCCTAGTTAAAAGTTTAGCTTTATATATTAGTTATATGATGTGGTAGAATCGAGACCATGTGAGAACCAGTGTCTATAATAGGAACTAGGAACTTATATCAGCCGTTGATCGTGCATCATCAGATGGATCACAATTCACCTGCTTCATTAAGGGTAAGATGGTAAATGTAGCGCTTCGAATGACTACCCCCAATTTAGTCAGTTTCCATTTCCCTTTCTCTCTCTTCTAATACACTTTCTCTCTCTTCATGTGAATTCTCTCTCTTTCTATGTTCTTCGATTTTCATCTTGCAATTCTTCTTCGCTCTTTGTTAGTTCTTAAATCTGAACAAGTATTCAATTAGTTTTTAATGTTTAGAGATATATGATTTTATTATTCTTTGTTTTCTTGGATTCAATTAGGTTTTAATGTTTAGAGATATATGATTTTGAAACATAAATTAGTGTTTTCAATTTTTTTGTGCAGTGTAACTTGTGATTTTGCTTTATGTTGCTTTGATTTCCTTTTTTAAAAAAATTTGTTGTTTCGAATCGATGTTTAAGTTCGAATTTCGTTTTTAATGAGTTTCTTTTTTTTAAGGATCGTTTTTAATGAGTTTCTATGGATACGTTGTCAGCTTCTAATTTTAACTTTTTTTCTTGTAATATTATCATCTGGAATTTGGATTTGATTATTGTTGTTTTCTTTGATTGAATTCAATTTTTGGAAATCAAGGTTATGTGATTTCGATTGCGAAAATTATGGTTTTGACAATTGTTCTGTTCAGAATTAGTGGTTTGGGTATAATTGTTTGATGTCATATATTCATATTGAGAGTATGCAACTGCAGCTTGTAATGAGCTAAACTAGATCTTAGAGTAAGGGTATAGTTGTTTTATTGATTAATTATTCTTTTTCATGTTTCATGTATGTGGTTATATATGTTTGTCAACTACATATTGCTTTGTATGTTACTAATGTGTACTTAATTTTCGATGTCAATACTAGGTGATTAAAGCATGAGAGATTTCCTTCGTTTAATTTTACAAATTTTATGCTTTACTTATGATAATTTTTTATTTACTTTTGTGTAATTTTTGTTTACATTAAAAATTTCTTATTTTTAGGATTACTAAAGATGAATATTTTGAGCTATAAAACTAATGTTTGAGACCTTTGAACAACTTAGCCTTTTGAGAACCTAAGAACTATCTGAAATCCCCAGTGAAATAAGACAAATGCATGCTATCATCAATAGTACATGTTTAATAATATACTTTGTTGATATCCAGCTTATATACAACTAGTTCATGGTGTGCGTATGTTGTCTTGTGATTCTTGTTTCAATTTTGTGCTTATGTTGTCTTGTGATTCTTGTTTCAATTTTGTGCTTATGTTGTCTTGTGATTGCTCAACATTGACAAAGCACTCATGGAGTCATGGTGTAGAAAAAAAAAAAAACTGATTGTTGCCTAGGTTGCGTGGGGAGTTGTTTTGTGGGTAAAAAGTCGTGAGTGTATCACGAGTTTTCTTTGTGGCCTTGTGCATTGTGAAAATGGTGTAGCTGTATGTGGTCAAGGAGCAGGGGTGGGGTGTTGTGTCTTGGTGGCTGTTGTGGATGATGGAACTAGACAAGTGATGTGTTGTAGGATAGTTGGTGTTAGAAGAAAATGGAAAGAGGGTAACATCCAAATTTTAGACTTCTTTACAATGTGCAAAAAGTACTAATCTCTATGATTTCCCCCCTGCCCCCTCCATATACATTCATAATTATAAATCGAGGCATATATTTTTTTATTTACTTTTGATTTTCTTTTGTTTACTTTAGAGTCATTTTTTTATTACTTTCAATGTTAAATATACAAGCCTACTAGCTCAATAAGTAGAGCATTGTGTAATTGCACAAAGATGTGGGTTCGAATCCCACGTAGATTCATTTGTGTAATGTGAAGACTAGGCTTTATAATAAAATTTAGTTATTTGTTTAATTAGGTTTCTACTTTTTTTGTCTACTTTTGATATTGTTTTATTTACTTTTAATTAAAAACCCTTTACATTGAACTCCATATGGTTTTTTATAAATTGACTCATCTTGTTAGGAAGAAAAGTCAATAATGACTCAAAGATTTTGTGCTATAACAACGTTTGCATAGTCATTAAGCATTTCAAGCTAATTTATTATTCGTATACTTTAGAGCTAATTTGATTTACTTCAAGGATATTTTGAATAACTTTAGAGTGTTTTGTATTTACTTTTACAGATAACCTATGTAGGAATCGAACCTACACCTCTATGCATTTGCATAGTGCTCTACCATTTGAGCTAATAGGTTTACTTTAAAGTTTTTTTTATTCAGTTTAGATTATTTCTTTTACTTTTAGACAAAACTGAATGCATACAGAGCAAGTTCTAGGTTGAAAATACAACTACAAATTTGAACTAATATACAACTATATACTATATATATAACTTTCCTGATTATAAGGGATAAAAGGGACCAATTTGAATAAAGAATGGTGATCTCAAATAGCTGAATTAATATCCGAAGTCTTTACAAATCACCCCATGTATCATTTGCAAGATGAATAATGGGCATGCATTTTCAAAGAAGATGCACCAGAAATGGTGTGCTAAAGTTTCCTAGCACTTTATATAATTAAATTTCCAA
Organism: Chenopodium album; assembly: GCF_948465745.1. Taxonomy (NCBI): domain Eukaryota; kingdom Viridiplantae; phylum Streptophyta; class Magnoliopsida; order Caryophyllales; family Amaranthaceae; genus Chenopodium; species Chenopodium album. Next base: position 21,050,877 of record NC_137847.1, read on the forward strand.
GGATACCACATAATTTGAACTTTAAACTTGGTTTTTAAGGAATCAACTTAAGTGCATTCACCGTATCAAAATATTATATCGAGTACTACATATGGCACACAACCTAAGATCAAATTCAGCATACATGAGTGATAAAACATAATTCATAGTTCATTATCAGCCACCTCAATGAGTGTTCCTCTGGACAGATAACTTGTTAAGTGATCAGTAGTCTGGATCCCCCATATCATAGAGGTAAAAACAAAAAAAAATCATGAGATAAAGATGGCTAGTTCTTAGGCAGAAAATTATATGCTTGGCAATATTGTTGTCTCACCCATTGTATAGGAGCTAGACATATATCTACAAACATATGAACGTGTTGACACCTTTTAGATATGTCCACATCCCTCAAATCTAGATGATTAACCAAGCCCCATAGAGAAAAGGCTTAACCATACTGCAAGGACACTAAATCAATTATTAAGCCTTCATGGACCCGAGGAAATACCATCTTTTATCAATGTCCAAGTCAAAACAATTGATTTCTGATAGCAAAAGTAAAGAACAAATTGGACTCAAATCCCCAATACTTTTGGTCTCAAGGTGAAATTTAAGGAAGCATAACATAATTACCCTTAATCATGCAATTGTGAAGAATGGGTAAAGAACCAATAAACTAAAGGAAAATTATTTCGTGTACCCCTAAGGTTTTAAAAAATGCACCATGTACCCTTAAAAACTTTCAAATGCACCATGTACTCCTGACGTTTGTAAATAAATGCACCAAATAATCCTAATCCTCTAACAAATGCACATATCATTGACTTATCAAATTAAAATCATGCCCACACACTGACTCACTTTTAGTACTTTATATTTATGTAGTAAAACCGCCTAAAAGCATAAATGAAATCAAAATTTAAACTCCGTCGATCAATCTAAATCCTAAATTTTTGGGTGTTAGAATTTGCTTTATTAATTAAGTTTACTTATACTTAAATGATTTAGCATTAAAGTAACATTAAACTGTAATAATTTGATGCTTAGAGAGTCTCAATTTAACAAAATTAACATTTATTGTGAGTTTAAGGGTATTTAATGCAATTTTATACAAACCTCAAGGGCACACGGTGCATTTAAAAGTTTTCAAGGGTATACGGTGCATTTTTTAAATCCTCAGGGGTACATGGAACAATTTCCCTAAGCTAAAAGATTAAATGAGCATAATTATGGACTTATGGTCTTGCAAGTAAGTCACACATTTTCACTAAACATTTTCATCACCAATACATACATGAAGCAATCAACCAGAACAAAATCAACATGAACCCAATTTATTAAGCTCTTAAACCTCACGTAAGAAAGGAATCAAACAAAGAATAATTGATAACAATATAAAGTATCAGATTATATATTGTAAAATTAAGCTATATCTAATATTGTAGATTTGTAGTATCAAATTAAGTCTACATTTCACTCAAAAAACGTACAGATCAACTATCTAGAAAGTACAAAATCAATATCCAAAATAGATTTACTTTAAAATGTAATTGATTTACTTGTATTTGGTTTCTATCTACTTTTGAATTTGATTAAATAATAGTATAATTCATTGAGGCATTTTGTCAAACAGTTAGTGTGCAGCAAAATCATCAAAATACAAGTTACCTCTAAAGTTGAGAAAATTGCAGCAAAATCATCAAATTGTAGAAGTAGTTAGGTTTGATCAACCTGCAGATTTAACAAACAATCAAGATTGATAAATTGCAAATTTGGAGCAAATTCTTGATCTAATCCGAAAATTTACCTAAAAATTACAATGAAGCTTTAGAAACCGCAATTTTGGACCTAATTTAGCATATGTATCTTGAAAGTACTTGCTTACGAAATCAACATGCACATTCAAACGAGAAATCGAACTTTCGCATAATAATTTCAAGAATTTGAGTGCGAAAATGCATAATTAAAATCAAATCAGGTATTTGTTAGATGAAACTATGAAGAACTAGAGGGAGAAAGTATGGAGTAGAGAGAGAAAATGTTTGAGCGAGAAGGTGTGTAATGTGTAGGCGTTTTGGACAGAAGCTAATCACAATCCTTGATTATTTTATGATCTGACGGACGAGAAAGGTTCTTAGTTCTCATTATAAGAGAGGTTCTCATTATAACTTTGTCCTATATATATATATATATATGTATGTATACCGTTTGTAATCAGTTAGTCTTTTGGTACGGCTGAGTCTAGGACTAGGGGTGCCGTCTCTGGGTGTTTGGATCTACCTTGCTCATCCCCGAATCCGAACGTCCCTATATTCGTGCAAGACACAACAACCTGAAGGGTGAGACATAGAAGGGGCACTTTAAAAGTATCAGCTGATGAGATTACGCCGGCTGAGGAATATGATATGCCGGGTGAGCAAGATGCAAGGTCTCCTCTAGGCGCACCTTCCATTCCCGGTGATGGGATATTACGCGAGTCAGACCAAGGAGACGGTGAAGAGACTGTCTTTGCTTTTGGCTCTCAAAGTGAATCCGAGCAGGAAGGCGGCGAAGAGGCTATTCAACAATCCAACTCAGAGGAGTCAACCTCACTACAAGCACATGCCGACTGTGAGGAAAATGAAGTGGCCAAAGGGCTGTCTATGACTAACCCGACTTAGACGCGCATGTCAGCTAGGGATAGAATTTCCATGAAAACTAGCTTCCTAGCCTTTTTAGATAAGTTCCCAATAGGGAATAAATAGGAAATCATTGTGCCGCCTGAAGAGGCGACAATCATTTGAGAAGATGACAGTGATCATGCTGACAATTATTTCGGCTGCTATAAGGTGGCGTTCAAAGCCGGCCTTCGCTTCCCCCTTCATAATGGAATTAAGGCTATCTTGAGGGTTATGAATTAGGCGTATGACAACTCACACCCAATTCATGGGTGACCATTTTGTGCTATATAGCCGCCTGTGAGATGCAAGACATCACGCCCAGCTTTGAGGCGTTTGCACATATGCACTACATGAGATGGGCCCCAAGCGGATGGGGGGCGTGGTATACTTTGACCATGCACCCGAAATATATGATGACCCTGGACAAGCCGTCTAAGTGGAGCAACTGGAAGAGCAAGTTTTACTTGGTCTCTTCCCCATCGCTACGATACAACCACGTCCTCCATCGGTATTATAAGGAGTCGACTCTCTTAAGGAAGAAGTGTGCCCTTCCACACATTCCTAAGAAGGCTTAGGTAGAAATAATGGAGCCAGATTTTTTCAAAACCACCACCATGCCCCTAGACAATGGCACGGAAATAATAGTGCCCAAGAACTAGATACCCCATCCGAGCTGGCCCAAAGATAAGGTCTTCTTCTCCACCTATGGTCTTAGTACCATGTTTGAGAGAAGTACGTTGACCATTTAATCGGCGTTGTATTGCCGCTTCTATTATTGTAATTCCTATTTTTGTGTCTAATCAACTGGTTTCTTTTTGAAGAAAAAGGTTTAGAAATGGTTGATGTTGAGAAGACGCCTACCAAGTCAGCAACTCAGATCTAGAAGGATAAACTTGAGAGGAAAAAGGCCTAATTGGCGGCCAAGAATGATGGGGTAAGCTCCATCTGTCCTTTTTAACGTTAAAGTTTTATTGGCATCAAACGGTTTTTCACCGATTGTAACTCTTGTGTTCCACTTTCAAAGTGGAAGCAAGGTCATTCCTAGGTCTATTTCCAAGATGCTCAAGCAGAAAGTTGACGAGCCTGGAAAACCTCCTTCTAAAGTGATGAAAGGTCAGCCAACACAAACGATATCTTTTTTGCCGCCTGTCCAAGACAAGCCAACCATTGCTAGAAAACGCCTGAAAGGTCTCTGCCTTAGCACGGAGTTGGCTGGCAATGAGCCGGACGTCTCCAAGACGTCGAAGAATGGCAAGCCACTCGGTGCTGCATCCGATTCTACAGCAGCTGGTGACCCCTCAACCAGAAACTTAAGGTATGGATGACTGCTTTGAACTGTCTCTTGACTATATGCGAGTCAATTCTCAAGCCACCCAATCGGGAGATTCATCTAGCAGCCGGCACAATATAGGTGCCGTTTATGCTGCTATCTCACCACATCCTTCTACAAGTGCAAATGACTCACAAAGATGGCCAGACGTCCAGCAGTAATCCAAGAGGATGCTAAGGACTCTCACCTACTCAGAGAGGACCAAATTCCCGGGCTACATCAGGTCAACATGGACCGCATCCTCGCCCTACTTGCTGAGGTAACTTACCTTTCTTTCGAATGGCTGATTTTCATTAGTATATCAACTAACCCTTCTTTTCGCTGGCTTTGCTTTGCAGGTAATGTTGAGGGTAGACGGGCTAAAAGTCCCGTTTAGAAATAAGCAGAAGGAGTTAAGAGACACATGTGACCGGGTGACCCATGCCATAAACTCTGCTCAATTTCGAAACACTATGAATGATATTAAGTCTAAAGCCAGAAACAGATCTGACTTTGAACTTGAGTTAAAAAATGCCAAATAAAAAGTACTATACACTAAAGTAATTTGATTTCCTCTTCTTCCCTTTCTAATTCAACTTTTTTTATTTTTTTATTATTTTTTTCATTTTTTTTCATACACCATTTTTTCAGCTATTTCTTTTTTTTTTCTCTCTCTCTTTTTCTTTTCTCTTTTTTTCATTTTTTTTTTTTGAATAATAACCTTGACCTTCTATTCAAAATCTCCTTTTGTTGCACCAAAAAGCAAATATTTAGCCAAATAAAAATCACAAATCACAAGATAGACCACTCCCCCGAGCTAAGCTTGGGAATAGTAACCAATTGAAGTCGAAGGCTTGTAATATGGCTAATTCAATGAAAGGTAAAGCTCAACATGGGTAACAATTAGGGAGCAAATGTATCAAAATAACTTCTGGAGGCTCAAAATAAGAAAAATAAAAGATCTTTATCATTTAAATCATGCACTCATCATAACCAAATTACTACGAGTCTCAAGGCAAAATCAAGATCAAAGTTGCACTAGGAACTCTCACACATACAAAAATATAGACTGATTTAAATGTGACGGCCAATCAATCAGGTTTTAAAAACTCACATGGCTTGGGGTCTACAAAATTTCGACTGGCTAGACTCATAAAGAGCAAAACTTCTTGCTACAAACCAATTAATCGCAGGCTACATTGCTACGCAGTTATCAACGTATAAAGCACACTAACTGAATTTCGAAATCATAACTATAATGAGAAGAAGCTCAAGAGAGTCTAATATAATCCGCACACGTTAGTGTAGTTAGTCATAATATATATATATATATATATATATATATATATATATATATATATATATATAACTTAAAAATTCGGGTTGCCTCCCGATAAGCGCTAGTTTTTAAGGTCTTGCACGATCCTACTCAAATCATCAATCAAAAGAATTCAATGCCTTAAGTAATTTATCATATGCCCCTGCAAACATATAATTAGGAACCACATATGGCTTGATAGCAAGCACATCAATTTTCACAAACAGGGTGTTAGAAAAAAAATATTAGTAAAATAATCGGAAGAAGAAAAGTTAAAATAAAAAGAAAAAGGAGAGTATATACAACTTACCTTTGCTTGCTCCTTACGCAATATAGACCTTTTTAAATAATCATCAAGGTCCACATGGCCAAATGTATCATGGAATTGAGACATTTTGAGAAAGTACGGAGGATTCGACATAGTGAATGAAGGAACTAGATCAAGCCTCTGGGAAAACGGGATATAAAGGGGAGATGGGTTAGGCTTAACATGAATTTTTTTACCTTCAACTTCACCCTCGTGAATAAGCTTGTCAACAAGATCTTCGACTACCAAAAGATCCAAAACCAATGGTTTCTCAACCAAGGATTTCACGAAAATTGGTTGTTCTTCCTTCTCCACTACCTCTACATCGTCATTTCAAGAAATTTCACCATCAGAATTATAAAGAGATGGGAAATTATTCTCCTCTATTATACTTTCATTTAATGGGGAGTAAATATCAAGAGTCAAATTAATGCTTTCCTCCACTGAAATACAGTCCTCAAAACCAATATCATTATCATCATGTATCACCTGTTGGTTAGTATATTGTTGCACAACAAGTAATTCAAGAGATTTTGAAATACGTTAGCAATCATGCATCAATTCATTAAGTTCTTCATGCTGATTAACAATAAACTCATTCATCATATTAAAAAGTTCCCTACACTCCGATGAATTGGGTTGAGTATAATTATCCAACTAGAGGAATTAAAATCAGGCATAATATAAGACTCACTAGGGTAATAAAATTTTTCATAGGAATTCATGCATATATTTTGTGAATTTTGATAATCATATGATGCATCAAACATAGAAACATTAGCATTACAATTCCTGGAATTAAAACCATATTGCCCCTGATAATTAAAATCATTCATCCCATACGAATTATAATCATACCACTCCATGACAACACAATAGGAGTAAAACAAAAAGGAAGTATATAAAAATTAAAAAAATAATAATAAAAAAAAAAGATTATATATACAAGTTTAGTTAAACCATAAACAAAAGTCAAATCTAATTAAGTCATCTCCCCGGCAACGGCGCCAAAATTTGATAGGTTATCGTATACCTGTCAAAAATAAATTCCTAAAAAACCAACTAACAATGTAGTAGGGTAAGTAGGGTCGAATCCACAGAGAGATGATTATTTAATATAACCTCCTAGAATTTGGTGAAACTAAACAAGTCACAAAATTGGGATAAAAAGATGGTCCTAAATTGAAATAAGAACAAAAATCAATAAAAAAAAAAGACCTAGGGTTATGGTTCACCATGTTTATAGTTTTAAACCTATAAAATATCAATAACAAATCAATCAATCAATTATCTAGAGTAATTGCTAAGCCTACGGTAGAGTCTTAACGCTCTTAATTCAACATATGCAGTTCGGTCGCTAACATAATCAGAATTGCTAATTGTAGGTAAGCGTCTAAAAGTAAGATCTTTTGATTCAAACTTTTGTTAACAATAATTTATCAAACAATTTATTAGGTTGCAAGATTAACAGTATAAAACCATCAATTAGAGAAATAATCAATCAAAATATCAATAATATCAATCAAGATTCATTATATAAATATGGAATCCCAAACCCTCGAAATAAAACTACTCAAGCATGAAATAAATAATTAAAACTAAATCTAACAAAGAAAACATAATTAAAGTAAAGAAATAAAATTACCTCAATAAATTAAAGTAACAAATTCAAAGACAAATCCATGGAGTTGTCCATGAAAAACTAAGACTAGAGAGAAAACTCAAAAGAACGTAAAATAATAAAAGATAAAAAATAAAATAAAAAAAGCATAAGGGAAACTTGAGTATTTATATTATCCTAAAACTAATCTAATGATAAATAAATAAAATAAAATCGGAAAAATAGCAATTACATAAGTCGTGATATGATTGGTCGATTGAAAGAGTTATAATCGACGTAGGATTCCTCATCGCTTGCGCGCACACCCCACCCATCGGGCAATGGGTGGCCAATGGTCGGATGAGCTGCGGAAGGGGAGTTAGACCAGAGGGCGCTGGTTTTCCATCGCCCCAACCAGCAGCTCACGCTCGAGCATACAGCACGTCCATCGCCCAATGGCTAGGCGACGGGTTGGCAGCTTCGCATGATCAACTTTCAAGGGACGTATCTCATGATCTAGGAAGCGTATAGAGGCGTGCAACCTATCAATGGAAAGATATTCAAGTCTAGTTTCCAATGTAATTTGAATCGCTTCAATTCAATGTGTAGAACTCAAGTGATGATCAAAAGATTGAGCAAATGTAACTTTTGACACTTTGTAAACCGTCGTTTTAAACTCAAATTCAATTCCGAAAAGTGCATAACGATCGTTGTAGATGCTATATTCATTTCCCATTCATATAAATCACAACCTAAGCTTCCACAAACACATATCCTTCATTGATCGACCCTAATTCATCGACTTTTCATCCTTTCATTGTCCGATTCTTCCAAAACCACTCCGAAAGCATCCAAATAGTTATAGAAACTATCTGAAACATTAAAAAAAACACAAACGAAGCGTAATAGAGCTCAAAACAGACAACTTATGCATTTGCAACCTAAAAAAGACAAAAACACCAAAAATGCAACTATAAAACTAGCATAAACGTGCCTATAAAACCTATATAAATGTCATTCATCACTAGTTAAATTTTGAACTTATTTAATAGTGCAGGGTGACTTCATGTCAATACCGCTTGTATCTTCTCTGGGTTGGCATCTATCCCAATTTGATCAATTAAAAACCTAAGAAACTTCCCAGACTTAACACCAAAGACACACTTCTTGGGATTGAGCATGACCTTGTGCCGTCTGAGTGTGGTGAAGGTTTCTCGGAGATCAGCAAGATGATCCGTCTGTAGCTTGGATTTGACTATCATATCATCAATGTACACCTCTGTATTCCTCCTTATTTGATTAATGAAGACTGTATTAATCATTGGTTGAAAAGTAGCAAGCGCATTTTTTAAGTCAAACGGCACCACAGTATAATAGAATAATCGCTGATCGGTGACGAATGTCGTCTTCTCTTGATCTTTTTTCCACACGGGAATCTGATGAAATCTAGAATAGGCGTCCATGAAACTTATAAGAGCATGTCCGGTTGTAGAGTCGACCATACTGTCAATATTTGGAAGTGGATAACTATCCTTCGTACATGCCTTGTTCAAGTCAGTGTAATCAACACACATGCGCCAAGTACCATTCGGTTTCTTTACAAGCACAACGTTCGCAACCCAATCGGGTAAGTTACACGACTGAATGAACTTAGCGTCTAATAGCTTTTTTACTTCAGCGGCTGCCGCCTGACTTCTCTCCTCGCCGTAATTTCTTCTGTACAAGTCTAGTTGCTCCTTGTTTATTTCCTCTATACAGGTTGAAGTGACTAGCTTTGTTAATTTTTCATGGCTTGTTTGGATAAAAAGTGTCCCCCTTGTACATTTCATCCTAATACCTTATTCTAGTTACTTCTTATAGGTACTAGTTACTCCCTTTTGTTTTCACGATCTCATGTTGAGCAACTTTGCCTTCTCTTTGAGGATCGATGTCAGTTATTAGGTTTCTCCAATTGCTGTATTTTGAGAACTTATGCCTTACCTGTTCAATCTTTTTTCTTCCTTTATCCTTTTTCATTGTTTTATCGTACACTTTTATTTTCGTCTTGTTCTTTATTATGTTCATGGTTTCTCTCTTCCCCTTCTTATGGATTCTACCTTTGCTATGTTTCTGCCATTATTTTACTAATCTCCTATTTTTCTATTGCAGATTTATAGCTATTTCTGCTTATCAGCCTACCATCCTATCTTTTCTATGGGTGTTATTACCTTCTACTACTCGACACACTCAATTTTTTTTTCTGTTATTGTAATCTATGTTAGTTTTTTTACTCCTTCTGGTCTATTTTTCAGTATGATTGTAACTTCACCTATTAGGATCAGCTTATTCTCCTCTTGACATTTTGACCATTTTGTTTTACTATGCCTTGAGATTAGTACTTGTATTTTGTGGTCCTTTGAGGGCTTATGAAATTGGTTGCCTTCAGGCCTGGTTTAACTTATTGTCTACTGTTCCTAAGTGTCCTATTCCCTTTTTAACTTATTGTGTATAGTACGTACTCCGATACTATTTTATGATACTTTTTCTCTCCCTTATTTTTTTTATGAAGATCATTAGTTAGAATGTTAGAGGGGCTAAACGCTCGCAGGCAATTAGGGAAATGATATTTCTTAAGAAAAAATGTAACTCGGATATATTTATAGGTATTGAAGCTATGGTTTCTCCTTCTAATAGTTATCAATTAAGCAAAACTTTGGGTTATGATTCGGTTCATATTATTAATCCTCAAGGTCACTGTGGGGGTATGTGGATCTGTTGGAATTTGGCTACAATTGATGTAACAGGGATTCACTTAAAACATCGAATTGTTTCTCTTCTTGTCCATGACATGTCTAGGGACCATGTTTTTATGTTATTTGCTATGTATGCTCCGGCTCAAACTTCTCAAAAACGCCTGTTTTGGACTAATCTTTTTTACCATTGTACTTATTCTACTCTTCCTTGGTGTATTATTGGCGATTTTAATGATTTATTTTTACCTGCGAATAAAAAGTGGGGGGACGCCCTTTACTACTGCACGGTGTTTTCGTCTCCAACGATTTGCTCAGTTTTCTCACGCTATAAACGTTAGCCTATTAGGTAACCCATTCTCTTGGAAACGCACAACTGCTTCACATATATTGTATGAACGCCTTGATAGATCCTTTGTCAGTCCTCAGTGAGATGCTTTATATATGCTACTATTGTATATGAACATTTTTCCATTTCTGACCATGCTCCTGTTATTCTAGTTACAGATACTAATTTGACTCTGTAGGGAATACTTCAAGCAACCCACACTTGAGCCCCACTGTGATTATACACTTAAGTATGGTGGCGTCCGAAGGGAAGGAAGCTAGAGCAAAAGAGTCGCCAACAAGTTTTAGGAACTTGTATACCGTTCACAGGGTGAAGGTTACACCCCTTCATGATCCATGAGATCGCTAACTCCATAGTGGTCTGGAATCATGACTGGATATTCGGGAATGAAGGTACAAATCCAACCTAAAAGAGATTGAACCTGCCCTAAAAATAGGCCTCTACTTTATTCTTCTCATATTCATGTGCGCTTTCTGACTAACATACAATCAATATATTAATCCTAAACCTGTTTAATCTATGTTGGTTGAATATTAATGCACAAACAAAACTATTATTGGCGATCACTTGAATTAAAATTACATTAACCTAAATAAAATTATTAATTATCTTATTAAGCGTGATTACAAGTACAAATTCCCTTTAATCCTGCAAAAGAGGGTGTGATCAAGCAAGAACAATAAATATCAAGCAACAAAATAACAACAATCATCATCATCATAATCTCATCAAAGCATAATATCAGCAAGATCCTAGACATGATACTAACAAGATTAATAACAAATCCTAGCATGTCACTAAACAATAAAAAATCAAAGCTTTAACCCTAACATGATACTAGCGTGATAGAAGAAAAAAAGCAACCTAATCATGATACTAGAAAGCAATAAATAACATCCTAACATGATACTAGGAATTAATATAATTTAAGCATGTTTTCTATAAAAATATAGCAATAAAACAACTTACTTTGTTGTCTCGTATCTCTTTCTATCAAAACAGTACACACGTTAGTAACTTCAAGGAAAATATTAAATCAAACAATTAATTCAAATAATTGAAATAGGTATTTGGGACCAAACCCTCAGGAATCATCAACCTTTCACGTCTAGGGCGAAGGCAACTTCGAATTTGGTTAGGTGTGTCTAGAACTCGTGAATGCGGTATTGTGTTTGTAAAAAGGCTAAGCTAGAAAGAGGGAGAAAGAACAATCTATTTCTTAAGAGAGAGAAGAGAATTCGATGATTGTTGATGATTTTTGGTGATTGAAAAAGGGGTGAAGGAATAGAAAAGAATCCGAATTCGAATCGAAATAAAACTCGACGAACAACAGTTTTTGTGGATTTTGTTTTTATCATAACTTTTGATCCAAAAGTCCAAATAAGGCATATAATATGTCTTTGGAAATATATTGAAGTATAATTTTCAACCCAATTGGAATCAGATTAAAATATTTTGTAGATAAAAAGATATGGCCGAAATAGTGGGACAGTATCAGTTTTGGATAGAGTTTCGTATTTCTTTCATATCTTTTCCGTTATAGCTCAAAATTAATATTATAATATATCATTGGAAAGATAATTTCAAGATCTATCCACCCACATAAGATTTGGATAAAAATTATAAGGCACGAAAATAATATCTGATCATCTTTGAACGTCTTTCATTTCGAATAGAAATAGGACTTAAAAAAGGAAAGTTTTATTCAATTTCAAATTTTTTAATCTTATATTTTCAAAAAACATAATTAAGATATTTTAGAAACTAATAGAAGCTACTAATTAATCCTAATTAGTTTCGGAATTGTATTAAAGCCTTTGGACCCTCCACATGATCATTGGGTCGTAGGTAAAATCCGGTTTGGGCTCAGTTTAGTATTTTGGCCATAACTTCCTCATTATTCATCGGAATTGGGCTTCTAATATATCATTTTGGAAAGGTTTTTTCAAGCCCCATCCAACTACACAATTATTGGACCCATATTATATACCACGCTAAACTGGACTGGACGTTTTTCATAACCAGGGTACGAAAAGAAAGATTTTCAAAACCAGAAAGAAGTATTTTTATTAAAAACAGAGAGATTCACAAGACTCTTTCACATTTCACCTCGTTTGATAATCAATGACGTGAAAGTTATTCATCACTAGGTTTGGTTTTTGGGGAGACACAATCAGGTGTGTATAGACTCCAAAATTATCCTCTTTTAGATTCCAAAATGCATGGACATCTGATGTAGAAGCTCAACATATTATTGCTAAAACTTGGAAACTTCGTTTTACTGGTTCTCGTTTTTACTGTATTCTTCGAAAGATGAAACCCACTAAAATTAAATTTAAACATTGGAATTATGCTAAATATGGGAATGTTCAGAATAAGTTAAAACTTAATCAGGCTAAATAGCTCTCTACAGAGGCTCAGTTACTTCTATACCCTGATAATTTTCATATTCGTCAACACCTCATCCGTCTTATTCGCCAACGCGAAAAGCTCCTCCTTTTTGTCCAAAAAATTTGGGGAAAGTATGCTCGGAAATTATGGTTAACTAAAGGGGATCGTAGCTCTCGGTTTTTTCACGAATCTATAAAATGTCAATCGAGTAAAAAACAAATTTTCAGACTACTGTATGATATTAATCAGTGGGTTGATACTCCTTTAGAAATTACAAATCTATTTTATAAGGAATTCTCCATGCGTTTTAAGTCCGATCATCCCCACGCTCATTCTCTCTCCCTCCCCTAGATTGAACTAGTTATCACTCCTGCAGATAATTTTGATTTAACTCAGCCCTTTGCAGATGCTGAAATTAAAGCCGCCTTTTTTTATATGTCCCCCTATAAAGCCCTGGGCTCAGATGGTTATGGCCCTAGGGCTTCTTCTTTAATGGTATACTTTTACGCGAAATTAATCATACGTTTATTACCTTAATTCCAAACATTGATAATCCCACTAAAGCTAGTCAATACAGGCCAGTTAGTCTGCGTACCACTCTATATAAGTGTAGACACCTGATTGTGTCTCCCCAAAAACCAAACCTAGTGATGAGTACTTTTCACGTCATTGACATCGAGTAAGGTGAAATGTTGAAGAGTCTCGTGATATCTTCTGTTTTCTAAAATGTTTTAATAATAATAATTCATTTCTATTTTCGAAAATCATCCATTGCTATTTATGAAAAACGTCCAATACAGTTTATTTTGGTCCATAATATGGGTCCATTAATTGTGTATTTGGATGGGGCTTGAAAAGAGCTTTCCAACAATGTATTATAAGCCCAATTCCGAGTTATAGCGAGAAAGTTATGGCCAAAATACTAAACTGGGTCCTAAATGAGTTTATGGGCGGCCCAATGATCATGTGGAGGGTCTATTAATTATGATTGTATTCCTAAACTCATTAGGATTTATCCTAATCTTATGGAATCATCTAGAAGGTTGTTTTGAGTTCTAAAGGGATTAGGATTAGTAATTATAATTATGATTGATTTTGAAAAGATAAAGAATTCTATTTGGAATAAACAAGTGTTTTTAAAAGATTAAATCTGGTTTAATAAAAGATAAGTACGAACTCTAATAAACCCAATTACATTGGAAGAAGGACACCGTATGGAAACTTTATTGTACAGCTACTATCGCGTCGCGATAGGTCCATCGCGCCGCGATAAGCCTGACGCCATGCAATAGCCCTGTTGCGCCGCAATGGAGCTAGTTTTACTCCGAGTTAGATTTTGACTTTTTTCTATTGTTTACGGTCAATTTTTCTCTATAAATAAGGTGGATTTCACCCGTTTTCAATCACCAACAATCATCTATTCTTTCTTTCTCTCTCTAAGCTAAAGCTTATTCTCTCTCTCTTGTTTTCTAAGCCTAGCCTTTTTAAAATACACCATTCCTCATTCACGAGACTTGAATACACATAACCAAGCTCGTAGTTGCCTTAGACCTCGACGTGAAAGGTTGATAGTTCTGAGGGTTTGGTCCCAAATCTAATTTCAATTATTATTATTATTGTTTGATTTAATATTTCCTTAAAGTTACTAACGTGTGTATTGATTTGATAGAAAGAGATATGAGGCATCAAAGTGAGTAATTCAATTGCTCTATTTCTTTAGAAATCATGCTTAGATTATTATATTAATTCCTAGTATTATGTTAGGATTCTTTTATTGCTTTCTAGTATTTCTAGTATTATCTTTAGAAATCATGTTTAGCTTTGATCTTTATTGCTTAGTGACATTCTAGGATTTGTTATTAATCACGTTTGTATCATGCTTAGGATCTTGCTATTATTATTATGCTTCAATGATGATATTGTTATGATGATGATTTGTGGAGCTAATATTGTAATATAATTATGTTGCTTAATATTATTGTTATTACTTGATCACGGCATCTCTTGCAGAATTAAAGGGAATTCGTACTTGAAATCACTCTTAATAAGATAATTAATAATTGGAATTAGGCTAATATGATTTTAATTCAAGTGATCGTCAATAATAGATTTGTTTGTGCATTAATTATCAACCAACATAGATTAAACAAATTTAGGATTAATATAATGATTGTATGTTGATCGAAAAGTGCACATGAATATGAGAAGAACAAAGTAGAGGCCTATTTAGGGCAGGTTCAATCTCTTTTAGGTTGAATTTGTACCTTCATCCCCGAATATCCAGTCATGGTTTAGGATCACTATGGAGTTAGCGATATTTATGATCGTGAAGGGATGTAACCCTCACCTCGTGAACGGTTTACAAGTTCCTAAAACTTGTTGGCGACACTTTTGCTCTAGCTTCCTTCTCTTTGGACGCCACCATGCTTAAGTGCATGATCACAGTGGGGCTCAAGTTTGGGATGCTTGAAATATTCCCTACAGTAAGGCAATATCAAAAATTCTGGTTGCTCGCCAGGCCAAAAGCCCTTCCTTAAGAAGATTATTGGACCTTACCAAAATGGGTTTCCTCCCGACCATGCTATTCAAGATAATATCTTGCTTGTTCATGAGATCTTGAATCTCTTTTCTAATTCTTAAAACAAGCAAGGTTTGTTAGCGCTTAAATTGGATATGGAGAAAGCATATGATCGTATTGAGTGGGACTTCTTGTGGTCTACTCTTACCTCCTTCGGTTTTAATCACACTTGGATTAATTGGATAAAGTCCTGTGTTACCATTGTCTCTTATTCTCTAGCAGTCAATTATGCAACTACTAACCTCACTAAACCCTCTCGTGGGTTGAGGCAAGGTGACCCCCTTTCCCCGGCTCTGTTTGTTACTTGTATGGAAGTGCTTTTGAAAAAAATGGTGTCCTTCGAACAAGTGTATTATTCCGATATAGGGTTCGAAATTATTAGAAAGCTAATCATTCAGTGAGGTCAAGTAATCGAAATGCCTAGCTGAAGGCCGCTTCCGATCAGTAATACTAATCATAATTAATATTACAACTTAATCTTGACTGAACCCTTCGGGTCACACCCAATCAAGTAACCGATTCGAGACAACGAATTAATCCGAAGGAATTAATGAGTCATTAGAGTATTATGAACAAAGACATCGGAAATCGAGCTAGGAGCATCGAAACCAAGTGTCGTTAGTCGAGTCAAATTTAGGAATCGACGAAACGAGAAATCAAGAAAACAACAAGTCATTGCTCTGGAAAATCCTAGCCTTGTATTGGCCTAGCCAATAGAAGGCTAGGATGGCTAGCATGGCTAGCCGGAGCCATTGCCACAAGGCAAGGCTCGACCGCGAGCTTAGCATGGTCAAGCATGCTGGCCGAGCCAGCCTTGCGTGCAAGGCTAGGGTGCTACAGCCAGCCGCACATGCTAGGCACCGGCAGCAACTAGCCCGCGCCATCGCAAGCAACGCCAATAGCATATGTGTGCTAAGCCTTGCGTGCATGGCTGCGGTGTACTGGGCTACGCCTAACACAAGCATAACAGCAGCAACACAAGCATGCAATGCGTGCGGGGCTGCGGGTTGTGCGTGATGGCGCGCCTGCTAGACCGCACAAGCATGTGCGCATGCTGGTAGGCCCAGCCAAGCACCACGCCGCCAGCATGGTGCACCTTCGTGCCCAAGGCTGGGTGCCATGTGCCGCGTGGCATGTGCGCTGGTTGGCTTAGCTTGAAGGCCGGCTTTATGAGGGAATTGCTTGGGAAGCAAGGGGTGGTTGGTCCCCCCTTGTGGTCCTCACCTAACCCCTTGCTCTCCTTATGACACTTGTTGTTTGTTGATTGTTTTGCTTTTTATTTTATTTTTGAATTAAAATTAAATTGTAAAAAGCCATTTTACCAACTCTCCCACATTAATGGGAGATTGGAATTCTTAAGGGTATTTCCCTAAAAATACCCATCATTGGGAATTGGAAAATTCACTTTGAATTGTGAGCTTGAAAGGATCTCCACAAGCAAGAACACTTTCGCTCTTAATACTTTAAGGCTAAGCTCCGGGGTAGGGGCCGTACGGGTCGATCTTGAGGGTGTGAGCCGTTTAAGGCTATCGCAAGTGCGAAGCTCTATAGGCTTTCAAGTAAGAGCTCAAGTTGAGCGAAGCACGCATCAAGGGTAAATCCGTCATTCTCAATCTTGTTAATTAATTATATTGTTAATTAATATGCTTGTTTTAGTTGTTTTAATTTGTGAGCAGGTCATGGGATGGGTTTTAATTCCGCGTGATGTCGGACATCACGAAACCCAACAAAAATTTTCTTCTTCTTAGTAAAGACAAGCCTCTTGGTATTGGTGTTAAAATTTCTCCTTTTGCTTCGCTAATCCTGTGTTTACTCTTTGTAGATGATAGTCTTCTATTTTATAAAGCAACTCCTACTTCTTGTCATGCTTTACGTAGAACCCTTGTTGTATTTGCCTCGCTCTCTGGACAACTGATTAATTTCCATAAGTCATATGTTGTCTTTTCCAAATACGTTACTAACCGCTCAAAATTAATTTGACAAGCTATTTTAATATGATCCCTAAATCTTTTCTTGGCCGCTATCTGGATGTGTTTTTTAATTCTGCTAAATTCAGTAAGGATAATTTCCAGCACATCCTTACTAAAGCAGATACAAAAAATGAACTCCTGCTCTTCCAACTTAGTCTCCAAAGCTAGTAAGGTTGTTCTTATCTAGAGCCACCTTGAGGTCATTCCTTCTTATGCCATGACCACTACTCGTCTGTTCTATTACTTCGTCTCTTGATAGTTTGAATAGAAAATTTTTTTGGAGACAGTCCTCGATAAAAACGGGTTTACCTATGGTTGCTTAGGATACTATTTTTCAACACAAATCCAATGGAGCCCTTGGTTTTTGCAAATCGGATGCTATCAACTCGTTTTTCTTAGCTAAACTTGGGTGGAAAATTGTGTTGGACCCGTCTAACTTATGGGTCCAATCTATTACTGCTAAGTATCTACGTAAATCCCACTTCCTTACATACCGTACTCAACCTCGAGATTCTTGGATTTGGAAAAAGATCCTCCAAACACGCCCTCTTCTAATTAGAGGTCTCTGCTAGAAGGTGGGGAATGGTTCTTCTATCTTGTTCTGGGTTGATATTTGGTGTGCCCACACTAACCTTATCGCCTTTCTCAATTTGGACCCTAAATATTGATATCGATGTTGATATGTTCATCAGCTTCCGAATATTGACATCGATGTTGAAATGTTCATCACAGAGAATAATATATGGGACGTCCCTCTTCTCCTTTTGGTTCTCCCTAATGACATAGTTCAATCTATTAGAGGAATCCCCCTTCCCTCCTCCCATATTCCTGATGAACCTTGTTGGGGTCTTTCTAAAGATGTTCAGTTCACGGTGAAATCTGCTCCCTGGCTAGCTCATTCTCATGTTCATCCTTCTTCTAAATGGGAGTTTCAGTGGATTTGGAATTTAGATATTCCACCTAAGATTCAGATTTTTCTTTGGCAAATCCTTCATAAAAGTCTTCCTACTCGTCATTCTTTATCTTCACATAATATTGATTGTACCTAGATTTGTGTTCTTTTTTCTAATCATTCTGAAACCCAGAATCATCTTTTCCTCTCTTGTCCATTTGCTATGAGTCTTTGGTCTTCTTCTTCTGTCCTTAATTGGCTGGGCCGCATCCCACCGATTACTCAGATCCATGATTTATTTTGCTCCTTGAAGACCAATTTACCTAGGCTCCTTTCTAAGTTTGCTATTTTACTTTGGAGTATATTTGGAAGCATCGAAATGCGGTTATTTTTAAGAACTCTCCTGCCACTATTCATAGTATCTTCATCCGCGCTTTCTCTATGTTTAAGGAATGCGAATCTCGGTCCCTTGTTGATGCCATACGCTTACCTGTTACACCTCACCCTCTGCCTCCCCCGTCTACCCCTTCTCCTTTTGTCTCGTGGTCCCCTCCCCCATTTGGTTTTTTTAAACTTAATTTTGATGGTTCTGCTTCTTCGACTTTTGCAACTGCAGGTGTTGTCATTCAGGAGGATCACCAGGGTAATTATGTGGTCAGCCAAACTTATAATTTGGTCTCCTGCCCGGCCTTCCTTGCTGAAGCTATTGCCCTCCGCAATGGCCTCCTTTCTAAGGATTTTAATATTTCTGACATTTTTATTGAAGGTGATAACCTAACTGTTATTAATATTTTGCAAGGTCACTTCAGTTGTTCATGGAAACTTCATATTCTTATAGCGGATGTCAAGGCCATCTTGGATCTTTTTTTTCGATCTTCCAGGCAAGGCACATTTATCAGGAAGGAAATCGGGAAGCAGACTATGTTGCCTCGACTATTCGACTCCGACTCATCAAGATATAAACCTTTTTTAGATAGCAAATTTTCTTATATTTTACTGTTAGATAGTTTAGATCACGGTTTTGTGAGAAGACGTACTTAAACTCCTCATTGTATCTTAATTTAAAAAAAAATGTTTAGGAACCTCCTCTCAACCCTTACTCATCCCTAATTTCTCAAGAATATCAAACAAATCATTCACCTTTACTAATGCCGTAGCCACCGCTCACCTCACCAAATTCACCACCCATCTCCACCAAACCACTACCAACGTCCACTGCTCTCTATTAAACCCAACACCAACCTCACTGAAACCAATAATCACCTTCATCACTCACTCACCTCCACTGCTCTCTCCGAAACCATTATTAACCCCATCGAAACCCAAAAACTCAACCGCCACCGCTAAATTGAACAAAATCCACCAGTCTACGGTCTACCACTTCGTTTTTCCGACAAATTGAGTGGAGGTGCCAAAGTCAACCCATAGTTAATTTAATTTGACCATCTCTTAGGGGTTGAATTATTCCTTGGTTCTCCCTCCCTCTTGTTGTGTTATCAAGGATAGATTCTTGATTTGTCTCTTCTCTTTAGTTCCTGAATTATCTCTCTTCTTTTGTACTGGTAGTTGAACAGTTAGACGGTGTCAATTTTTTTCTAATAATTTCGAGGTGGTGGTCGAGGGCTCGAGGCAATGGTGGAGGTAGCGCTATAGTGGTTGTAATGGTGGTAGAGCTGGCTCCTATGGTAGTAGAGGAGGTGGTTGTCTGTTAATGGGTATGAGTTTAGTAATTGACGGGATGGAGGTGGGTAAACGGATTTATTTATAAAGATTAAGTAAATGTGTGCAAAAACGTGTAACACGAAATAAAATAGAGGAAGTAGTAATGATTTAATAAAAAAAAAATAAAAAACTATATATAAAGAAAAATAAAAACAAAAGAAAGAAAGAAAAACATAATCGACTAATGCTAGAACTAGAAGGATAATCACATTTCACAACATTTACAACCGCCCAACTCCAAGAGTCCTCCCACTGTTACAGTGTTACCTCCCCACCCCAATAAAATAAAAGAAAAAATAAAGACAAGAAAAACCATCCCTCAGGAGAGAAAAAAAAAAAAAAATGAAAGTGAAAAATGAAAAAATGAGCGCGAACTAATTGGCCTAAGAACACAAGTTTAGTAGCAAATCAAAGCTTCAGATAGAATACAACTTGAGCCTGTAAGTTGGGGAAGAACACAAAACAGAAGCGAAAACACCTGTTGCAGCACTGAGCAGGCCAAGCAGAAGGACAAAATGGCATCATAGATCCCTTCAAAGATGATCAGTTAGAACTGGATCGTGGTAGGCTCTGTAGCCCAGAAAAGGTTACCACAGGTACTTCAGTGGAAGACCTGCTCGTCATTAGACCTAGCCGTTTTACTATTCTAAGACGATATTGGTTCATATGGGTAAGACAGCCAAGGGTGCTTCAATGCATCAAATGCAGATGGACGCTTTCTTGGGTTTGTTTCAAGTAAATGCGCAACGAAGTCTATGAAGCCTTGATCTCCCATTGGTAGTCGATGCCTTAAGGATGTCTTCTTCGGAATCAAATATTCCAGTCTGCTTGTTTCCTGAAAAGGAACATGTGTCCACTGGTAAACCAAAGCTCTATTTCAACTAACATATCCATTAACGAAAATGTAAAAGAAATAAAAACAATCTGGCCACTATGATATAACACAATAAGCCCTTGTCCAAGTTTGCGGTACCTTGGACATCAGATCAAACAGTCTAATAAAAGCTTACGCCCAATAAGCTCGAATCACAATCATCAGGAATTGATTAAACAATGTCAAAAAGGTTAAAAGATTGTTTACTTAGAGATTCTTTTTAAAGTTTATTTTCCCATTTATGCTAAATGATATAGTAAACTTTGATGACTATTTGAAATAAACAGAATACACCATGGTCTATCCCACAAAGTTTGAAGATACAGAGTATTTCAGAAACCTGCTGGTGTGCCTCAAACTTATAAGAATCGAACAATCAAGAGGTAAATAGTGAAAACACAACCAAAATTCCATGGCAACTCCATCTTCGTAATTGAAGGGACAAATAACTGAAAACTTTGAAACATAAAACAGATTTTCATGCCTTACTTGATTCAAGTTTAAAAGAGAGTTTAAAATGATGATGAAGCAAATAATTATAAGATAAAACAAAAATTATTTACTTTTTAATCTAGACTCGACTCTGGATTTCTTTGTGACACAAATGTTTTTATAAATGCCTAACATCCATCAATTTCAAAGTTAAGAACTTGCTCAAGACAACAAATTAGATATTTGTACATACCAGGCTCACAAAGAGGACACTGTAGTAGAAACATGCATTATTAAATGGCATTTCCACTTTGGATTTTGTATCTTAAGGATAAAGCAAAACAATTACTTACCTGGTTTCGTTCATAAAGCATGTGATTCTTGGTAAAATATTTGTATGTATCTCTTCCCTTTGCAAGCATGTCTTGGTCAATGGGGCCAATGATCCCAATAACCCGAGCAAGTAATGTTGCTGGAGAATCGTTTTGGAAAAGGACCTATAAGACAATTTTCATTAGTACAAACTCTGCTAAATCTAGAAGATTTTATCCCAGTACAAAAACATGCAAAAAAGATTAAAGCTAAAACAAATTTACTAAGAATCTTTAAACATTATGTACTATCCTTCAAGGTAAAATGATAATAGATAGAACTTGAGAGAGTAGTATAGAAAGGTCATCAGCAAAACTGAAAGACAGTATAAAAAAATTTATAATAATAAAAATAAGGACGCCAGGAACACTGCTCTATGCCTCACAGCTCCATAGCTGGTTGATGTTCTTATTTACCAAAAGAAGCCTCAACTTTAATGCAAGGTCTGCATTCCATACTATGATTTCATGATAGTGGTGGTTTCAAGCTCTTTAAAGTAGAATGACTCAGCTTGACAAATTTTGGCATAATATAATTCTTTGGAGTTAATTTTTTTTTTTTTTTTTTTTTTTGAGAAAAGTTCTTTGGAGTATTTAGAGCATTTACAGAATACAGTGTTGGCTACAACCAAAAAAAACACTGCAATTGTTATTGTTGGACCATGAGTTTATAGATGATCCTAGAAAGTCTCGTTATCAAGTCAGCAGTGATAACACTAAGTGCACATATAACTGACTACAACAGGTATTAAGAAGAAGATGACATGATTATATAAATGAAATGCTTATTTGATCTTATTTTAGTTGTGAACTAGGTTAGCCCTGTGGCGTAGCATTAAAATAGTATTTTATTTTTTATCCAAAGAGGGTAGTCATTACTTTTTAAAGTTTTCAATCTTGGAACATGGAAAAATATATATATAGGGATAGAAAAAGATGTCTAGAGTTGTTTAGGCAGGAAAATTTTTTATGAGAAATTGACACATGTCCACCAATAATGTCAAGAATGGCTGATTTAGTAAGAGTTATCAATTGAACTTGCGCAGCCTCATACAAACTTATTGGAAGTCATATAAACTTAAATGAACTTTTATTTCTAGATTCTTATTTTAAGATGAACAGAGCAAAGCCAAAGTAACATAATGTATCATATAGTATAAACACCAACTATTGCATATATGTAACCATAATAAGTATGTCAGCAAAGTAAAACAGATTCAACACCCTGGGAACTTACATTGCCTGTGCAAAGTTCTGCCAAGATGCAACCGAGAGACCATACATCTATCTTTTTGTCATACGGCAAGCCTAATATGACCTCTGGCGCTCGGTATGACCTCGACTGAACATATGAGCATAGATGATCTGTTTCAAAACAGCTGCTTCCCAGATCAATAACTTTCACTTCACATCTGCTATAGCTTTTAACTAGAATATTCTCAGGCTTCAAGTCACAATGTATTAATCCAAGGCCATGCAAGAACTGAAGTGCCTCCAAAACTTGAATTGTTATTGACTGCATAAATAAGAATTATAATATTAAAAGAGCTCCAAATCATGCTACAAAAATGTACAACCACAAAGTAGCACTCTCTCAACCTGCAATCTTGGCATAGTAAAATAGACCTCCCCACCAGATTCTCTGTTAAACTTGTGAAACTCGTACAAGTTTGCCTTGAGTAGTTCACAAACAATTAACAAATGTTCCTGCAACAACAAATTATTTTGTTAGCTCGTACCATTTATAAAGCAAGAAACTGGAGACCTTAATATCAAACTTGAATTTGGCAGGTTACACTGTTTTTGAAATTATTGGAGAAACTCTAGTGAATATTGACATATAGGTATATGGACATTCAGTTTGAAGACCAAATAAACAAGGCAGAAAGTACAGGTTATGTTCTACAAACATCACCACTGAAAAGCACGTCAAAGACTAAAAGAAACATATTAAGCAACCTGATAAATATGTTGTGCATTAGAAAACTTGTTTCAAAGAATTAGTGGCTACAAGGTGATGGTGGAAAGGAAAGTGGAAGGGAAGGCATAGGGATGTACCAGTTGGTTAAAAAGTTTATAAATATTGTACGTCCTAAGAAATGCTTGTTTGGATGTATAGAAAGGTTAAAGTGTTGCTATGTGTACTTCTCCCATTTACCTTATCAGCATCAAACTTTGTCCCAATTCAACATGCTTTATACACTGGCTGTCAACTCACCCTAACTATACACCACAGAACAGCTGCACTGATTACTCTGCAACCAAGCTCCATTACAATGTTTAATATATGATCATCTGGACTCGTGAAGAAGAAAGGAGAAGGGAGGCAAAAGAAGATTTCTAGAATGCACCCTCGTATCTAAGCATTAATGGTGAAATAAACAAGTGAATATTTTTGGAATTTAAACATTATATTGCACCAAAATCACCTCACATTCAGAATTCACACATTGGAAGCTAGTAAGCAAAACCCTAATGATTTTTTCCTTTGTTCACTACTTTACTCCATTATAGCCTCTCTTGTTGTACTATTAACTAGTATGTCTCCCTTCTGCTCAGTAATTAATCATTTACTTCTTTATCCTTCAATTGTTACAATTTCGCAATAGATATTAAAATAGCCTAATAAATTACACATTTATCAGTTGGTAACATTGTAGTAGAGAGAATGGAAGAATTTGAAAAAATTATATGCATTAAAAAAATATTATAATAAATAAGTATATAATAAATAAATAAATAAATAAATAAAAAGAGTTCCTATAGGAAAAATTTTCGGTCCGTCATGGACATCCACTTCCTGAAGAAAATTAACAGATTCAGCCTGTAAATAACCTGAGTAAACTACCAGATCTGACCAATAAATTTCCACCTCTAGTTATACAGCCACCAGTCTTGGAGGGCATAATTTAAGCCAATAGCCACTATATGTACTTGCTGATCACTTTGCTTTTTGGGCCAATATGGGGGTATAGAGAATTAGAGATCAGACCAGAATGGAGAAAGACAAAAAACAATTTGCTCAATTAAGGGGAACTGCTACCTAGTAAACTTGACCTGTTGAAAATGCCTAAAAAGGATGGGCTATGTTCCATAATCTAAAGGTTAATTGTCACAAAATTACTAAATCATTTAAGTACTGAAATTCTCAGAAGCAACTTCTGACACGACTTGGAGAACAGACTAAAGCCAAAGATTCGGACAAAGGATGGTCATGATCCTTCTACCTATGGTTAGTCATTGTTTTCTTAGAAGAGGGTCCTCTGGGCCTGTAGACAATTTAGAGAAAGAATTGAATCGACAAAAGAAGGCACAAGGCCCAAAATCGCAGCTGCAATAATCATCCAACAGTCCAACCTAGTGTAACTGTAAACCAAAAATTGAATCAACAAAAGAAGGAACAAGGCTCGAAATCGCAACTGCAATAATCATCCAACCTAGTGTTACTGTACAGTAAGGCTTGAACCCTTTTTGTTGATACATTTTAAAGCTCCACTTGCTTACTTTATATTACTTGGTAATTGTTTTTCTATATTCCCTTGTATACAAAATCAACATTAAATGGCAGACTGAATTAAATTTCCATGTGCAAGAATAACTTTGTTTTTCTGTTTTCTGGCTCTATATATCTAAAGTTTAGGAAACTTAATATGTTAATGATCTAGTTCTGTCCTGGTTTATGTGCCAATCCAAATTCAATTCAGTCCATATCTTGCTTTCCATAATTTTGTTTACAATCTCATTAGGTATAGCTTGAAATAAAAATAAAGGTAGCATGGGTATAAGTATTAAAATGCATGGTAAAGGAGGAACAGTTATCACACCCAAATAAAATGACAAAAGGGATGAATGCTGAAAACGTCATGGAAAACGATAAAAAGTGGAAAGAAAATAATAAAAGAACAAAGGAAGGTACTATAATAAGATTAGTAACTTACACGGTAGTAGAAATAATCGTACAACCGAAGTAGGTGGTACTTGTCAGCAGGATCATGTTTGTTTACATACTTGAGAAGCTTTATCTCATCAAGACTCTGGTCAAAAAAATCCTTATTGTTCTTGATAATCTTAACACAAACATCCATGCCTGTGTGCAGGTCATGTGCTTGAATAGCTTTACTGAATGCAGCTGATCCTAGATACTCAGTAACATGGTAGCGCCCTGCTATGACTGAATTTAATACTACATGAAAATTTTTGTCCTCTTCAAAGCCAGTTCTGGGGAAAGAAAGCAAGTCCAGGCACACCAAAGTCAAAAGCACGAAACATTGTACACAAGTAAAATGTTTGAGAGTTATAAATGCTAAAGAAACGTATATTGCAAGCAACAAGAGAATTTGACCTCACAGACAAGTCAGTGAAGGGCAGCAAAATTAATGAAAAATTGCGCCAAAATGCATTGTATTATTCAATCCGTAGATTAGCAAAACATACAATAATTATAGACCAAGAAAACTATTACATGCTTAATAAGATTATTTCATAGGACTCATCTCTAAGCAGTCAGAACAGCTAATTTTCTTTGGCTTTATTTTTTTTTAGTTTATTTTTCTTTTTTAAAAAATCAATTTCAGTAAGCAAGGTTCAGTAATAACTAATCACCATCTCTTGACGGTACCAGAATGATACTCCAAAATAAAGGCAGTTAACCACCACAGGAACCAACCAAACATGACCACGTCAACCTAATACAACCCCACACAGAGGCACTACCACCCTCACCAACACGCTATTAACCAGCGCCACCAAAATCAGCTATACATAAACTATGCAGGCTAAACCCATACTACATGCACAATCTCTTCCTCACCTCCTCCCGCCCCCCCCCCCCCCCCCCCCCCACCCCCCAACGCGACAACAACAACGCTTTCTGGTAGGTTTTATCTCATATCTTAACTTATTCAGTTGACATATGATAAAGAACATTAAATGAACTTCTAAACTATAGATTATAACAAGTATAGAGTTTCCCCAAACTACCAACCCAGAAAAGGCCTTTCATTCTCTTCAGAAACTTAGCCTTCCAAAAGAAAGTAGACTAAGGAAATGATGATGAATAAGCAATTATCAAAGGTGTTTATAAAGGGAGCGACAGGAAAAAGATCCTGACAAATCCGCGTACCACACACGAGGGAATCAGAGACACAGACAGAATCAAAGATACCCGTCAAAATAGTAAGTTCCTCCCTACTCCCTATCACCATTCCAAACCCTAAAGAAAGACACAGACAGAATCAAAGATACCCGTCAAAATAGTAAGATCCTGACAAATCTGCCTACCACACACAAGGCAACCTCCTTAAATGCAAATTCCAAATTAGATTATCACCATTCCAAACCCTAAAGAAAGAAACAGGGGTAAGATGAGCAGAAAATATTCTACAAAGAGAGAATGGCTGCTAGACTTGAGACCAATTTTGATAAGTACTTTATATAAAACTAAACTGCAACTACAAAAAATAATAAAAAAAATAGAATTAATGGTAAAAGGTAAAAACCATAAAAGTTATCCGGACATATGATGTGGATGGAAAGAGTATGTGTTATTAGCTTATCACGACATAAGTTCCAATGAAAAAAATTTAGTCCATCTCAGATCAGCATTTTTGAATTCAGGCTAGCAAAAAAAATTGAAGCAACAAGAACACTTCCTGCACCAAGATCGCATAGAATGGTTTGTCTAGAAAAAGTAAACAGAATGGAAGAGTCCTACATCAATAAAGGGGCTCCACTGCTATTCTCTCACCCTCACAATTTCTGCCAAAAGCCATGTCTGACCACCCTTCTGAGGTTTGTTCAAATCTTCTTGTCAACATACCTCTATATCACTTCATTTCTTGACACTGGGAAAATTATCTGACATCAAATTTACCAAAGGTTCACCACTCATCATTATGGTTTTGACCATGCACTATGCACAATTCCTTTTCCCTTTTAACTACTATTTTATTTTCTGTGTTTTGAGGGAAAAATATAAAAGCATGTGAGATTTATATAAAGAATATTCAGTGGATTTAAAACATAATAACTTCATGTCCAAAGACAGGCCAGAGTAAGTTTAATGTAAGTGCACAGTACCAGAGTGGATTAGAGAAGCAAAAATGATTCAGGCCTAAATCCTACATTAGACGCATATGCAAATTTATAAAATCAAGATATTTAAAGGCTGTTACATCATGAATGGCCAATTGGCCATCACTGAGTATGTAATTCCCTCACAATTTCATGATAGGTTGTTGAGATACATCATTTTTTCTAAAACACCAACAATTTTATAAGCCATTTCCGAACTATATCAGCTCTTACAACTTACAACCCATTCATTATGTCATTTCCCTTACACTTCACATCAAGAAAACTCTTAAATCATAACAAGAAGCAGAATTAGTTGGATTCAAAACTGACTGCGATAACAATAGGAAGACAAATTCCTCAAATTTCTCGTTATATATGATACATAGAATAAAAGATCCAAAAGTTCTTTTGCAAGAAAGGATTTACCTGTTCTTTCTATGCACTATTTTCAAATTGAAAGTCTCAAATTCCTCTTCCTGGGCCTTTATCTGCCTTACTTGTTCCTGAACAGCAGCAGCTTCTTCATCCTCTAAACATGGTCCAACATCATCTTCTCTCATACTTGCTGTCTTTTCATCATCTGCCCTTTTCACACGCTCCTTTTCAACATACGCATAGTCTGAGAGTGTAGAAGGAGTTGATTCTGCTGATCTTACAACAGGAGCATTAGTTTCATCTTCAGGACTCCGGGCAGGTGAAGAACCACTACTTTTATGTTTCCATGATGCAAGCATACCATCGTTTCTTATACAATCATTATGTTCATCGCCCACACTATTGTTGTTGCTTGACCACATAGGTTTACTAGAACCTGCAGGCTCACCTCTCGCAGGAGGAGCAAATGAAAACCCCACATCTGAATGACTTCTGAGTTGTAAGCATGTATCTTTATCAGCTTCCAGCAAATATTTATCAGAATCATGCCTGGATGCTTTCTTCCTGTCCTTGATTGTCCTAATTTGAGGATGCTTAGATGCACCTAATCCAATTTCATGTTCATGAAAGTACTCAAAGTCCCCTTCACTACTTCCACCAATTAAACTGTCACGTACTTCACTGCCAAAGTCAGCAACATCACTGTTGATTCCCACACCAATTGATCTAACAGAACCATGCTGGTCATCATCAATGCACCCATCATCCAGCACAGACCTTCCAAATTCATTCATAACCTTGCCATCCCCCAACATGATCATGTCATCTGACTGTGTCACGAAGCCTTGCCATACAGGTTCAGAACGCATCAGGTTCAGTTCCTCTTCATCCATTAACTGCCCATCATAATGAGCAATTATATCATTACCATCAGCTTTCTCATACACCTCTGTAACAGACAGTCCAATAGGATCATCTGAAGCTGATATAGGCTCCAAGTTTTTTGAATGAATATATTGCTCACCGGAAAAATAAGAATCCTCCTCAGCAAAAGACTGATCATCCTCCTCCACTTTGGTTATAGCTCTTTCTTGATTATCCGGAATACTCCCATGTCCAGTTCCTTTTTCATTATCGCTTGGGTAGTCAATTTCATGAGCTAAAAACCAAGCCTCATCCTCAATAGGTTGTCTCATGTATCCAACATCGTCGTCATCATCATACTCATCAGAGTCCCAGTAGTCATTAGGGTAATCAATAGATTCACTTAATCCATCACCAATTGTTGCAAAGCCAGATACCATATCTGAAGCATCT
This sequence comes from Chenopodium album, assembly GCF_948465745.1. Taxonomy (NCBI): domain Eukaryota; kingdom Viridiplantae; phylum Streptophyta; class Magnoliopsida; order Caryophyllales; family Amaranthaceae; genus Chenopodium; species Chenopodium album. Next base: position 21,080,128 of record NC_137847.1, read on the forward strand.
TCTGTTATACCCCGGCTGACTGATAGCCAATTGCCTCCTGTCATTCTTTTCGCACCTGGATCATTAAATCATATATCAAGTTAGATCTTATATAATGTCAAAAGAGCTTTTCAGTAAAACCAAGCAAGATACTAGTCACTTAGGATTCCACAACAACAAAAATAAAGCCTTAGTCCCAAACTCATTTTGGGGTTAACATGAATCTTCATAAGGAGCTGTCCACCATAAAAATGGAATCAAGTAAAGGGGAAAAGAAACAAGAAGAAAAAAATGCACAGATGAATAATTGAACAGACAACAAAAGCAAGATTCAGTTCCCATGCCAAATTTGGAATTCGTCAAGCAATTAACAAATGATGTTTTTTCCAAGCATCATTCCACAGGCACACAGCATACAGATTGACACAAATGAAAAAAAGCAGTAAGAGGATAAACCCATCAAAATAGCAAAACTGAGCGTATCTAAAACATTACTACACATGACAAATTTTCGGTTTCCAATTTATTTTTTTTTTAAAAAAAAAAGAAAAGAAAATACTGACCACAATTTATTCGGCAGCAAAGGGGAAACATATAGTTGCAATGAACGCTACATCACGTGTTTCACTAACAAAGTTACTTGCTATATAAAGATATAGTGAAAGATTACCCATTCTTCTCTATGACGGCTCTAAGCCTACTAATATACTCTAATAACACACAATGAAAATAATTTTTTTTTATAAAATAACATTATATGTGTATCGCGACACAGTTTGCGATCAACGCATCATTTCGATTCATTAGAACACACGTCATGGAACTCCTCGGTTTTGAGACCTTGGAAAGAGTTAAATCATAGACCTGATTTGCAGATGATAAGAGACATCTCCTTGAGATACTGAGACAACCATTCAATCTTGCTGGCCCCACACCTCATGTCCCCAAATTCCACCTCTTATCCCACAACAAGCTCTCCTTTCTCCATGTTTTAAATCACAGACTGGATCCTTGTATAGGCACTAATATTCCATGCTTCCCATGAAGATCAAGAGACAAGAAATACATATACCAGTTTAATCGAGCAAAACATTATGATTCCAGGCTCTAAAAGGCTCGACCTTTGTGAAATCACTTCTTTTATTGAAACCAGATCAAAATGCTTTCCATAGAAGAAGATTTGATAGTTGAATACAATGAAAACCCAAGTTCTCACTTTTTTGTTATTTTAAATTTTGGAAAAAATATGAACAGCCCAAAAGAAAAGCTTGATAATCCAGAATGAAGTGCAATATGTTACAATATTTGATGATTAAGATACCTTTTTAGGTTGATGATTAAGATACCTTTTTAGGTTGGCTATCCCCCAACCAATTTCTTCATTTTGAATGTTTACCCCATAATAGTATAATACCCATGCTTAATCTAAGTAATCAAGATCTGGTACAGCAACTCGACACTTCAAATCACTATAAAACCATCAAATCTCAGAAACTATGTAGGTCCAGCCTCTAGATAGATATCCCCACGACAAATTGGACCTTAAATAGAATTGTATAATACAGCCATTAAAATCAACATGCTCAAAGACAATGACAGTGGCCAAGATGATATCAAAACAGCCCAAACACACATACCTCTTCAAATAATTTTATACAGCGTACAATGTGACACAAAATTTCTAAGAACTTCAAAGAATAACCTTCTTGATGAAAATACAACATTACATCCATCAAACACATGGAACCTTAAAGCTCAAGACAACATTCCTACATATTTTTTATAGCTAAATCCAAGCTTTGAAGGATAGGAATGAGTCAAGGGGTAATGGGAACCAATTGTGGTCTATATCACAGAGGAGGTGAGTTTGTGGAGGTGGTAGTCACAACTTGGCACAGGAAAGAGAATCGGAAAGGGCAAGCTATTACTCTGCAATTACAGAAGGAAAATAAAACCTACTATCACCTTTAAAAAGCTAGACTCTTTATTTTACTCTTTATTTTATAATGTTGAACACTCCACACATTGACGAGGAGATTAAACCCATACCCAACAATTTTGCTTCCCTTTCTTGTTAATCTAGCGCACATCCTAGTGAAAAGTAATTACAAAAACAGAAAGCAGAGAGGAGAAAGGAGAAAGTTAAGTTATAGAGTTCAAATGAGCTTGACATTAGATTATCCTATATATCTAGCAAACAAGTCAGCCTGAATTATGTGCATATATATATGTGTATCATGAAAGGCATATACACAAGTTTTACAAATATTAGGAGCACATGTCATGTAACTTGTATTGCCAAATAACTAGTCCAAATTCAGAACAATGTCCCTATGTCCCAAATGGATCCTAAGCATGTATAACACTAGGATTTATGCCCATTTTCAATCCATGACCCTATCTGGGTAGTTAGGAAGTGATCTGCTACACCCTCTCATTCTTAGCATCGTAGGTTGCCTACCAATGTTTACTGACATATATTTTACTATTTCAGTAAATTTACCTAATCCCATGCAAGGTCCCACAATAAACAAGCCACAGGAAATTAGAACCCACCCCCCCCCCCCCCAACCCCAAAAAATAAAAAACAAAAAGCTCCATGTTTTCCTTCATGAGATCATTATCCATCAGAAGCTGGAACTTTTATGAGTAACTAAGGGCATGAGGCCCCAAATTGATTATAACTAAGTTATTAAACACATTCATTCTTTTCAGATGAAAAAGTCAGAGGCCTGTCAAAAAATTTAAATTGCAATATAACTGATTATTCCAAGAACTGAACATGTACTGGAGAAGCTTTAGAACAACACATCATTGTGCATCTAGAAAGGAAATATATTAAAGTTGGCATACATATGCAACTAAGGTTTAAACAGTTGTACTGGATTGTAATAAATAAAAATTGACAAGCTAACCTGATGAGCTTATCTCTTGGCCAACGGGAACATCCAAATACGAACCTAAAAGATAAGTAGTATCAGCACTACCTAACTTCAAGCTGGGTCCATCATTATCAAATCTCTCCTCCCAATTAGCACTCAGAGGCTTATCTTCTGACTTGAGTCTAACAGGAGGCAACCTTGGGTAATCTTCCTTCTGACTTTCAGAGACCAGAGAGAAACCCGAATAGTCATGATCCTTTTTGTCACACGTCCCATGAAGCTTTGCGAGATATAGAGATCTTCCAACCTCATCCACTTGCTCCTTAATAGCTGCTCTAATGTCAACCATGTCTGGTTTTCTAAAACCTTCCTTAGTGCCAGAATCAGCAACACTATCACTGGTGGTTGGAACATCGATGTTAGAAAACGACAGGACAGTCTTCACTGCACATTCATTCCATTGACCTGATGAGGAATTCGAAGCCTCTTCATTTCTGGAATCCAATTCATCTCCAAAATTGCTTTTAGACTGCATAATGTCATTTCGTTTTCGTTTGTCAACATCTTTAAGCTCACTTGGTTGGGTAGTCTTGTAATTTGTATCCACACTCGCTTTACCAGAGCTAGAAACCCAGGTCAATCGCTTTTCCGGGAAAGCACTATCATTATCAGGTCGCAAATCAACTTTCCCTGCATTAGATGACTCACTATTCTGCAACTCAAGAACACCAGAATTCACATTACTACTGCTGCTTTTACAGGGCTCCCCAGCGCCGTTGTTTTGACTATACCTCCAAGTACATAAATCAAGCACAGTGTCATCAGATTCTTTCGAGAAAGAGAAGTTTTTCTCCCTTACTCGGGCTGTTTCACCAGAAGTTCTATGTTCGACATTGGTTGTGTTTGAGTTCCACTTACTCTTCTTACCAAGACTAGTACTCCCACACTCTATTTCTTTGACAATAAGCTCTTTAGAAACATCACAACTGTTCCAAGAACCAGATTCGTGATTTCGAACCGGTATCGACTTCACATTCTCTTCTACTGCCTTCTGACCCCTTTCCTCTTCAAGGGTTAATTTCTGGAACCCATTATTATCGGGCCGGTTACCCAACTCGTTGCGCAGTGCCGCCTCAGCCCGAGAAAATCCATTCTTTTGCAAAAACTCCAAAATTACATCAACGGAGCCTGTATTATCCATTACAGCAACTAAAAGAACAAATCAGACAGCAATTTGCCCCCTTCAAACACAACTCAAAACAAGATTCAACTCAAATTAAGCGAAAACATCCTTGAACAATTGAAAATGAATTAAAAATGTCTTAATTCAACCGTTGTTCTTCGTCACATTGCAGGTATCCTGAAATTAACACCTTCAATTGAGTTATTCTTCAAATTTTTAACACTAAATTGAAACATTGAACAAAAAAGTGCAAATCTACAAACAATGCAAGACTCACAAAACCCAGATCAAGTTAGAAATTAATAATAAATTCAAAAAAAAAATCACTACAAAAATCAAATACCTGACCTCAATTAAGCTGAAGTTGAATTGAACAGAATAGAACGAACATTTGGAGAAAACAATCAAAATTAGGGCTAGAAATTAGGATCAAGAAAGCCCTAGAAAAAAGCGCAGATCTTCTTAATTAGGGCAAGAAATTAAACAAACGAGGAGAGAGAGAGTTGAGAAAGGGGGGAAAATAAGTGGGGAAATGAAAAAATTTTGATGACACGAATTAGTTTGAGCCGTTTAATCGTTTATTACTCAGTTTTTTGGTTTGGTTATTTCCATTGCCAAACTTCAGCTTTGCACGTTTTAAAAACGATTTCCATACAACCAATTACAACCCCTTTACAATACGGAGTAACTCATATAGTCATATCAACGGGTTTCTTGAATTCTTGTACCTCCCTCCCAATAATTTTTTGTTACAGTATATTTTTTGCTCCATCTGTGGTTAAAACTATTGCTCGAGAGTCAAGTAGGGTCGGGTTGAGTTTGAAATGGTTGAGTGAATGTGTTTTGCAATAAAGGCAAAATATGTAAAAGTTATGTTCTTTTTTTTAAACATGTGGGTTATAAGATTTATATAATCACTATATCTGACGAGCACGCCCCCAATTTCTCTAGTAGAGGAACATTAGTTGTCTCTCAAATGGCATTATTGTGAATTTATTGCAAATCTTGGGCAAGAATCCAATAAGGTTACATGTGCAGTAGCTGAGTTCGTTGTGCTTACCTAACTTTGTCGATGATTGTATTTGCTGATTTAGATTGGCAGCCGTTTGCAAAGGTGTCAGCGACGTTTACTTTGGAAACATCGCTCCATTAGAGGTAAATTAACTGTTGATAAAGTTTTCCTTGTCACTAATATTCGAACCACTTTTCTGGCCAAAAACCTCGACTGTGTCAAAGCTTTCCCTGTAAGTCAACAATGTTTGTCGCAACGTTTCATGCTGTTGGTCGTAGCATTTCTTAGTAGTTAGGTTGTGTCCGTTCATGTTTGTGTTAGCTTCGATTCATGGAAGGTATGTTTTACATGTTTTTCTGATTAACTATCGAATTCATGGGTGGTAATTTTCGATTCATTACTGTATATTATAATTGTTACTGTATTGTTTACTTAATTTTATGTTTCCTTATTCATTAATTTGCATGTACGATATGCGATGTAGATATGTGAAGATCAAAGCAATGCTATTGAAATTTGGAATTGTTTAGGAATGCGTAGAATATTATTTGTTGATATTTGTATATAAAGATGTGTGTTTTTTGGAAATTTGTTTATAGAGCTTAATATTGTTTATGGAGCAACCATCTGGTGTAGAAATATTCGATGTATATAGATACTAAATTTTGAAGAATATTGATAATAAATTCAGGTTACTGCTAATTAGTTTTAGAATTAGTCGAAGTATATATATTGATAATAAGTTTGTTGAATTCATTTGAGCACAATTGATTAAATAAAATTATTCAGAGATGGTGTGTAGGGTTCTGGTAACAATTTTAAAATTAAAATGTAATTAATTTGTATTTGGAAGTTGAAAGTAACTTTGGATTTAATTATCATGTGTGTAATGATTGTGCAATTTAGAATAAACTAACTTAATATTGTACAGTTTTGTTGTAGTTGTAAATATTGTTATTATTACTATTCCCCCTAGGCTTTCTCCTTAAGAGGGTTTTTTTGGCTCCCTCTAGGCTTTTCCCTTGGAAAGGTTTTTCTAGCCTCCATTGCTAGATTTTTTCTACTTTTTTGAAGGTTTTCCTTCACTCTTCTCCTTTGTTCTCTTCTCTTCCATCTCTTTTCTTCTGATCTCAATTGTAAATTTTTGTAGGGGCTTCCACCGATGGTTTTACCGGTGTTAAGCCCCAAAAAACTTTTTAGTTGCTTTCAATAAATGGATCCCATCATTATAATGGGGTTTATTCAATTAGGCTTATTTTTTTTTATTTTTTCGTGTGCTAAAGACTGAAAATCTAGGGTTTCATCGTCTTCGAAAGTATCTAGAAGGTCATATGAGTTTCTTCACCCAAACAACTACTCATCCGTGGATCTCAAGCCGAATTAGTGCTAACTCACAAATTGTATTGCTTCAGATGAAATATTTTATTAAAGCGATCGTTGATCGAATCTGCGATGTAACTAGTTCTAAGGTGATTTGTACTTGTATTGGAATTTTAGATTTCTTAGGAATTGTTTGTAAGTGTCGTTTGGCTATCTTTCATTAATGAAATCCTTTTTCTTCTCGTAAAAAAATTAAAAAAAAAAAACTATAATTATTTTTTTATAATTTTCAACACATTTTTTCCACACAGACAATGCGTGACCTATGGTTTGTAGGGGCAGTGTCCTTGTTGTGGTTGATAGGGATAGTGGCGTGAAGCCTAAAGGTAATGATATAGAGGGTGGTCTTGATGAAATTTTAATTGAAGATAGTTTTGGAGTTACTTGTGTTGATGGTGACATTGATCAAAGAAATGATGCACATATAGCCACTAATTGTTGATATACTTATCCTTGGTGTTAATTCTAAGACTGGTGAAAAAAACGAGAATAGCAACTACGTGGAGGTGTGAGTGTTAGGGTCGACCAGACATGAGGGCGATAAGGGAAGCGCGGAAAAAGGCTAAGGTTGGTGATGGATGTTTATGGATCAAGTGGAGTAGGTGGAGGTGTTCTAGGGGAGGATGAATTATTACGCCATGGAAAGATGATCGACCTCAAAAAAATGTGAACGTAAAGCAATGGTGTATGATAGTGTTAATGAGGAAGCTAAGGGAATTAGAATTTGAGGAAGGTGGAGTTAGAGCATACTCATAATCCAGCTCTGAGTTAGTGTGTGCTTGTTTATTTTCTTGTACACTTTCTTTCTTTTTGTTTGGATGTTCATCCTCAGTTGAATAAAAAAAACAAAAAAATAATCCAACTCCGAGAAAGTTTATACTTGTGAAGGAGTACTTCATGAAGCATATGACCTCAAATGTTCAAAAGAAGTTACTGAATTATTTTGATGAGGGTGTACTTGACCTGTATCACAAATCCATGGGTGCATGACGATAGAGATGAATGGGATGGAAAACATGCCACTGACTGTTAAAGACTTACAACATGAGGTTTACAAGTCTAGGTGTCTGAAGATGGTTGGGGGTGACTTAGAGGCAATGTTTGAATACTTTTAAAAGATGCAATCTAGCAACCAGAATTTCTACTATTCGCTGAGGTTAAGGTCATTTGAAAGATGTTCTATGGGCGGATGCTAGAAGTCGTGCTGCCTAAAAAGACTTTGAAGACGTTGTATGCTTTGATGCGACCTATTTAACTAATGAAAATGAGCTCCTGCTTTTTTAACTTAGTGGGAGTAAACCATCACATAAATTCCATGTTATCAGGGTGTGCTTTGGTATCACATGAGGATTGTGACACTTTCCGTTGGATTTTTAAACAGTGGTTAGCATCTATGAATGACCAACCTCCACGTGTCATATTGACATATCAAGTTGCGGCCATGTGTAAGCCACTCACAAGATCATGCCATCAACTCATCACCGTTGGTGTATTTAGCACATCATGAATAAGATACCCGAAAAACTTGACAAGTGTGCAAGGTAAGTCCAAATAATTGGTCTTTCTATTAATATCTTTTCTAGTGGTTTAAGGTTTACGCTTTGGTTTTTTTTATTATAGCTTGCTTTGCACAAATAATTTGGCTATTCAATAGCTACTTGTATTAGAGTATTTTGCCTTTTGTCATATCGAATACTCAGTTCATGATTCACAGTAGTTTATCTGTTTTACTAGTTTCATAAATTGCCTCAAAGTAATCATTAATCTAATTCAAAATGGTATTTTAAATGAATTATATAGTTTTCATATTCTATATGTATATAATTTTGGTCAGGTGATACCCTAGTTTTTGTTTCACCTCAAAGTGTTGATCTGTTTATGCAAATATATTGCTTTTATCCTTTTTTTAGTTAATTCTACTGTTTGAATAAAATGATGATGGTATGTTTAAAGAGATAACATATCATAGTTTTGGTTTCAACATCATATTGATGATCAGTTTTATAGACGAGTTAAAGTAATCAATTTGTTTTATAGATGATGGGAATGTTAATTAGTTATATGGGGAGTAGCTTTCTCATTATGACTTGTGTATAATATGTCTATAATTATTCATTTTTTATGATCATATTGTTATATAATATATGTTGATTGAATTTTATGGTTGTTGAAATATAGTGCGTGACCAATTTTTCCTATTCTGTGTGTTCTTTGATTAATAAATTCACTACCAATTCTTTATCTCCTTAATATGAAGGTTTGATGATGAGTTCAAGAATCCACTTAAAGCTATTGTGTATGAGAGTTTTACCACTGAAGAGTTCCACAAACGTTGGGGGTGAACTCTTAACTGATTACAAACTAGAAGGTAATGAGTGGCTTGAAAGCCTCCACAAGGAAAGTCATAGGTTGGTTCCTTCTTGTATGAAAGAATGTTTTTAGGTTGTGATGAAAACAACCCATAAGATTGTGAGCATTAGTCGTTTCTTTGATGGATTTGTTAATGAACACACTAAATTGTATGAATTTCCATAAAAGTATTATAAGGCCTTGGAAAAGCGTGTATGAGATGAAATTAACACAAATGCTCAATGCATTAAATATTTGAGGAGGTTAGTAAATGGTTTTAAGGTTGAGAAACTCTTCCACAAGTTATGCACCAACACAAAACTCCAAGAAGTGTAAAAAGAATGCTATAAGATAATATATTGTTTTGTCCGGGATGAGAAAGTTGTCTCTGAAAATGTTGTTGAGTACATGCTTGAGGATCGAGTGTGGATTATTCTATCGAGAACCAGTGAAGAGATCATAACTAATTGTCACGGGTTTTACTGTGTCTTGTTTAATATAGCAATGCTTAGTGAGGTGACCTCGCCTGTCATTGTCGCAAATTTGAAATGCATGCATGGTATTCTATATAAGCATACAATTAGAATTCTAGATCAGAATTTGGTGTTTGTCATCTTGGAGAACTATATCCTAAACCAATGGAGAAAGGATATCCCACACAAACACACAAGGGTTATGGTTGCATACCATAATCCTTGTGATTCTATTCAAGTTAAACGATTTAATAAGATGATGAATGCATTTGAGCCATTGTGTGATGCGACTTCCATGGTGAATGATGAAACGATGGACTTGGTAATTAACACGCTTACAAAGATACGTACATATGTGGATGAGTATAGCTGATTCAAGAAGGAACAAACTGTTGCAATAAGCTTTGATGGAAACAATCCCATCGTGAATCTTCATCACATGCCCCTACCTCATCATCTGTGTTACAACCTCGTGGTCTAGAGTCATCATATGTAGCCATAAAGGTTGATGCTTTGGCCGTGAGGGATCCGCCTATCAAGAAGAAGCCACATGGGAGGTCTAAAGGATCCTAGAACAAACCATTAGTGGAAATTAAATACAAAAAGCCTTAAAAAAAAGAAAATTTGGGTAATGTATTTAATGATATATATATATATATATATATATATATATATATATATATATATATATATATATATATATATATATATAATAAACATTTGTACTCATATAGTGTTTTGATATGAGTTAAGTTGTTCATTTAACTATTAAATTACTTACTTACTTAATTGTTGAAATTTTTTGATAACTTAACATATGATGTTGTACTTAGTTATGTACGTAGGAAGATTTTCTTGTTGTTCATAAAGCTCCAAATGCAAAATCAATTGTATCTTCTCTAAACCTTTAATCCATTTCTATTTACAAGAAATGTAATTGCCATTTTACCTGATATTATGTGGTGTGCAAATTGCTTGACTCTTAGGTGAAGCGGGATGAAAATAGCGTGCAAATCAATGATCTTCATGAAGATCTTACGGCATTCGACTGTGGTGATGAGCTACCCATTCGCAATAGTATAAAATGGTGCATCATTTTTTCAACGACGTTCTAGTTACCTTAATTATTCCAAACTACTATTAAGAAATAGGCTTTTAGATCAGAGCGAGTATCTTATTGATGTTTCCAAAATATTGTTGGACTTAACTTTTGTTGGATTTTAAGCTCTTGCAAATTGCAATTTATTAGGATTAAGCTTTTGCAAACTGCATTGAATTGTAATTTGGCCTTCATTGAAGGATTTAGCTTTATGATATTTTAAGTCTTTTATTTATTTCAATTGGTTTCTTATTTAATTTAATGGGCAATCACATGTTCATACAGATACAAGGAATCACAATATAAACCGGTTACATACAATTAGGTGATATCATTTGATTCTAAGGTTATGTTAATAGTTTGTAAGAGTTTGAAATACAGATTTATCCCAAAAAATGGAACGTAAGAGTTTGAAATATATATTTGGCCCAATATTAACGTCCTTAAATAAGGTTTTTTTTTAAGTTATTTTGGAGGGATAACTCTTTATATTATATTGTCAAGTGTCCCTCTAGATTCGCCTTTAGTCATTTATTTGATACTACTTCTGGTCTTGAAAGTTCGACTCACTTTGCATTTGCACGGTCTCAAATGAGCATCTTTGACCATTAACAACTTCGGCTATGTATAAGTAAAATTTTTCAAGAGTTGATATTTGAAAAATATATCTTAAGGGGAATATAATAAGTTCAAACTTGTAAATTTATTTTGATTGTATAAATCATAAAATGTGGTCAAAGTATTTTATTTTGACCATATGAATAGTAAGTGAGTCGAACTTTCATGAACGGAGGTAGTACTAAATTTTCATTATGTTTCAAGGAACAACATTGCATAATTTGCGTACTACGTCATATTTGTTTTACAAAAATCTTATTATTTTATACGAATAATTATTTTGCCAAAAATTTTGTGAATTAAAGTCAATTATGAGTATATTATTGAGGTAAAATTGACGCTTATTATACGTAAATGTTGTTTAATGGAATCATCAATATATCTATAATCTATAAATATCACTAAAGTAGCAACCATTGAAATCAAATTGTCCACATGGCATCTTTATAAGAAAAATTTCTCCACCTAAATAAAATATGATGTCATTATATTTTTCTTTGATTTTAAATTTGAAACTAATTATTGGCCTGAACGATGCCCCGGGTCATTATAAATTTATTACTTTAATAGAACTATATATATTTAAGCTTGTTTGTCACTAAGAGTTTAATGGTGGTTTATTTTTTATTTTTATTTTTCTTTAAAGATGATAGTTTAAGCAGTTTGTTGTTTAATGTGTATGAGCTGGTTTAACTATAAGAATAATTTATTTGCATTAAAATCAACCCGCTGTATAAAAAAAAAAGGTAATAAATCAAATCTTTATAAATTTGATGTCAAAATATATACTACTGCATAATGCAAAAAAATCTTTTACTTTATAATTACAATTTTATGAATTAATGCACAAAATAAAAATGGTTACAAACTTTATTATTGTGTAATTATTAAGGAGTTACATTCCAAGGGAAATTTAGATAGGGTGTTATGCATATGAAGAGTTTATCAGTTAAACTAAACATTAATACATGAAGGTTAATGCATGGAGTTTTTCAATCATTAATGGCATGGTATGATTTGGCGACACATCATTGGTGACACATGGCAAAATAGCATATCTTGCCATGAGTTTTAATATGGAGTAATATATATTAATTTATCAATTTATTTATACTCTTTAATTTATTTATTTTCCTTATATCACCAACTATCTATATCTAATGCTTCTTTCCTGGCCTTCATGATTCATAAAATATATACATAAAATATATACTCTATAATTCTTATATGAGGTAATTAAGTAATATGAATACATAAAATATACTACGTATATCACATATTTCAAAGAATTGCATGCAGTAACAGACAACTAACATCCAGACCTCATTAATGGCACGAGGGTCAATGTATGGTTTGTCAGTGACATTTGGTGAATTTTGAAAACCTTGATGGCGTTTGGTGAATTATTAAAGTGCTCAGTGCCATTTGGTGAAATAGCCGTTAAATTAACTAGTAAATAATTGGTATTTTTCTAATTAATTATTATACAAAATATATTATTTACACAATCATTTCTAATCCTTAAAAATTAGAAAAATAATTGCCCAAATATTTAAAAGGAGGTCTGAAAATATGAGCTTAGGATAGCTCAAATTTTCGAGCACCATATTGTATTTTGAGCAAAATTATTTTGGTAATTTTTGTATTTTAATTATCTTCTTCAATTCTATTATTTCCTTAATTCTCATTTTCTATCTCCTAAATATTTGATCACTTTGATTATTCCCCAAGAAAAGTCATTTGCCATATTATTTTTCATGACAACACACTTTTCATAATTAATTACTCCTCCGTCCCTTTATTTTTCCCCATTTCCATTTTTTGGGTCAAACTTTGAAAACTTTGACCATTAATTGTCGCTAATCTATAAAAGGTAATATAGTCATGAGTGGTCTTGCATTTTTAGATTCGTCTCATTTTATATTTTATTAATATCACGTTTTTATAATTTTTACGTGTATGGAAATAAAGATATAAATATTTTAATACATGTCTTGGAGGCCGTGCATAGTCAAATGGAGAAATAAAATAGAGACAGAGGGAGTATTTCTTAGTCACCATAATATTAAACCTTCCTTAATTTTTAAACTCTATTCTCCAAGTAATTTTCTTAAACTAATTTTCTATAATTCTTCCTACATTCTCCTACCATACTTCTAGCATAAGCTAGCCTATAAATACCCCCTCATACGAGTCATACCTCTCATATTCTTCACACCAAAACCTAATTCTCTTCTTCTCTCTTATTCTTCTTTTCCCTCAACCTTTTCCTACTTTTCTTCTCCTCCTTTCTAAAAGAAAATCAGCCCGTATATCTTTGGAACCAATTTTCAGGCACTTCTTATCAGTTTTAGGGTTTGCTATTTCACGGAAAATTGATCCTTGAGGTTAGGCTCATGAATCACCCAATTCGGAGTTAAATTGAAGAAGTTATAGCCTTTGCAAGTCCTACCTATTCTCTCCGACGCAAATCCAATTCTCTTTAATAGTTTAATCCTATTCCTTATTTTCTTCATGGCTAGTTTTTTAAAATATAAAATATCTATTTCAAAGTTAAAATTTTATATTAAAGTATTATTTTATCGTCCATGCACATTAGATTTGGGTTTATGGCTAAAGATGATGTGATAACCTTATGGTTATGTTAATTGCAAAGTGTATTCGTGATTGAATTTTGAAAGTGCGAAGTGTTGATTGATATTCGGAATCAAGGTATGTTTAGGTGGCTAGATACCTATAAAAGTGATTGGTTTTAATAGCATATTTCATAGGATTGTGTTGGTAATTGAATTAAATTGATTAGAATTATGTTTTATGAAATAAAAGCATGTTTTTAATAATCGGTTTGATAAATAAATTGGAGTATTGATTTTTATATCATGTTTTGAATGATTAAAATTATTTATAATGCTTAAAAGGTTTGATTTTGAAAGCATGTTGAATTTAATAAAAAGGAGTTTAAGTTGTTTATTGGAATTATTGATTTAAAGAGGTTTTATTGAATTATTAAAGCTTTACAAGCATGATTATTATATTAATCTCACTATGCGGATTTATTGAAGACTATGGACTTTGTATGACCTAATCTTCCCTCAAAAATAGCCTTGAAATAGTAGGAGACTAGCTTGGGGATGTGCACACTTAGAGAGGAAATTGGGTTATTGAAAAGAATTGATTTTATAATCACTATTATTGAATTATCGAGTTATTGGAATTGTTTTGAGAATATTGAGAATTGGTTTTGAATCATGAGTTTGGGAATTATTGGATTAATTATTGGAATTGTTTTTAAAAGCATGTTTGCAAATAAATTGAGTTTGCATTATCTTGCACTTATCGTACCTAGCATATATTGCTAATCCATATTTCCTATTTGTTTTGGTTTGCCCTAACGAGGGGAAAAACTAGGTCGTTGACTAATCCTCCCTAAGTCAAACAAAATTTATAAGCACTTAACAAACCTAAATACAAGTATAGAGGCAAGTTAAGGGTCGAACCCAAAGGAACGGTTATGTTCAAGCGCTCCCAATTATGCGCCTAAGCTAGATCGAAGTCGAAGGTGAAGAAGTAACTCCAACAACTAACAAACAAACAACCAAACAAATAAAATACTAGGGAATGGGGATCAACAAGTAATCATGACAATTGCAACAACTTGGGAAAAACATGTCAATCAAAGGTCGTGAAGACTAATGATAAGAGCTATCAATTGGAATCAAAGAGCTATCTCCTAATCATTAAGCTATATATCTCTACGAATAACAAACTAAGAGAATCACAATCCAAACCAATCGATAATTGCAATTCCTAAATCAATTGGTCGTGTCATTAGCAATTACAATGCAATCTAGCATAATTCTTAAGGCCTAATCAAATTACACACATGCAAACTTACATCAATCACTTTAATCTCAACAATCAATCAACACAATTCCCAAATCAATCACAATCAATCAACACAATTCCCAAATCAATCACAATCAATCAATCATACTAGTTTCACCCAATCCCTAGCTAAACAACTACTCAAGAATCATCATCTAATCAACAAGCAACTAAAGAAATCAAGAATCAACAAAATATGAAGAACAATTATACTAATTAAAAATCAAACATCAAAATCAGATCAAAAAAACATGAAATCGAACAAAGCAATAAGATGAGATAGATTTAGAAATGCTCATTGATAATAGAGAAGATCTTCAACACAATTGTCACCCATGTATCAACAATCTCTTAAATAACCATTGGAATCTCCCACTTTCTCTCTCTAAATCTACTCCTAAACTAACCCTAAAACTAGAGAGAGAAACTCTCAACTAAGCTAAAATTATGATCAAAATTATGTCTAAAAACTCTTTTCAAAAATCGGGTTAAATAGGTATTTATAAGAGCACGGAAAACAAAATTGAGCGAAGCCGGAAACAGGGAGGAGAGCCCGTACAGGCAGGGGTGTGCGCCCGCGCACGGGGCATGTGCGCCCGCGCGTGTGGCTTGCGCGCTCGCGCTCTTCTGGGTTTCTTCGACTTCTTTGCCGCTTCGTGCGCTTGCAAATGGGTCTCGTGAGCTCCACTTGATACATGTTGGGGGTTGCAGTTTCCAAGGGCCTCCACGGTGGGTTCAACACCATCTTTCATGAGAGCACGACTTGAGAGCACAAGAGCTAGAACTTGGAGCATCCACTTCCTTGCATCTTGAGCTTCCCAATGCTATGAGCTTACTCCAAAAGCATCTTCCAATTTAGAAAACCACCAATATCGAGACCCAAACCTTGTACAATACCTACAACCATGAAAAGAGGAGAAATAAAGGAAAAAACACAAGAAAAACCATAAAAACACAAAATAAGAGAGAAAAGGGAAATAAAGAGAAAATGCATAAAACTAAGCATTTATTAAGAAAAAAAAGTTATGAAAAGAAGGTAAAAACAACCTAAATACTCATCAAATGAGTGCCATAAATGACACTCATCACTCCCTGTTTACCGTAATGGTAAGCAGTGTTCACTATTTTTAGGTGGAGTCATGAATGAGCATATGAGAGTCCCGGGATTTGCTCAACCTAGTTTAGAAATGTTGGTTTTGTCTTTGTTTTGAGTACTCATAACAATGTTACTATTTTTATAATTATTAATAAAAGAAAATTTGAGTTTTCCGCTGCAAGTTTTGTCATTGGGTTAAGTATTTTTGAGTATCCTTGCGTAATCACATGGCGGTAATACGCCTAAGTCTATCTCTACGTTATAATTATACGTACTATACTAGTATTTCCGTAGAGGGAGAATTGGGGGTGTTACGATGAGACAACAACATATGAGATTACAATGCAAATACTTATCATGATTATTTGCCATTAGATTCCACCATTACCTGTGGTTGTTGAGTCTTTTAGGCAGAAATTGTGAAGAAAGTGAGTGTTGGTAATCAATGATTGTTTGGGAACTTTTGAGATGATTTTTTCCTCTTTTTGTTGCTACTTGTGCTTCAATAAATATGTAAGTGATCTACAAAATATTCAAAAACTTTTCATGTCATTGATTCAATAATTCACTACTAGGAAACAGCCGATTTCCAACGGAATTTTTCCATTGGAAACATCCTGTTTTCCGACGAAAATTGTCGTCGTAAACTTATTTGTAGGTAAATCGACCTTTTCCGCCGGAAACACTTTTTCGAGAAATTTAGGCATCGGAAGAGATTTTCCGGCCCGAAAAAGTGCGTTGCATATTTTCAACGGAAAGTATTCCGCTAGAAAGTTTCGATGTAAAGTCAAGAAAACACTTTAAAAAAATAAAATAAAAATAGCCTTGCACCACCCTTCACCACCACCGCCACCAGTCTCCACTAGCCCCGATTTAAATCCCAATTAACTAACCCACCCCCAGCCTCGATTTAAACCACCACTAACCCACCCAGCCACGATTTAAACCGCCACTACCAAACCAAAACTGAACTACTACGAGTCCACGACACCACAACCCAAAAAAAAAAACATCTAAAAAATTCGAACACTACAACCTAGATCTACCAACCATCTCTCCACTCCCAACTCCTAAAAACTGAACTCCAATAGCTACCACCCATCACCACCATAAATTTTCGACCACAAATTAAACAATAAAACCTCTAGATCCAAAAAAACAGTAACAAAATAAAATCAAAGTTAAAAAAAAGAGATACGTACCTTAATTTAACCACACAAAACCTCAAAATTGGGTTTGAGGCCGAATTGGACCATGAAAACTCTAGATGTAGAGTTTTCATGGTTGAATTTGACCTGGAAACCTTCGTTTTGAGAACAAAATGAGGGAGAAAGGGAGAAGAAAGAGCATTTTACGCCGTTGTTGTTGTGCGGTCTTATTGTTGATGTTGGTGGTTGTTGTTGATGTCGGTGTTGGTGTTAATGCAGTGGTTATTGTCGACGGTGGTTAGAAGATGAAAGAGAAGAGAAAGAGAAGAAGAATAGAGGCAGTGGTGGTCAAAAGATGACAGGTTGAGAAGATAGAAAGAAAGAGAAGATGAAAGAGAAGAAGAAGCGGAAAGAGAAGAGGAGAGAGAAGGAGAACGATAGATGGAAAGAAAAAGGAAGGGGAAAGATAAAGAAAAGAGGCGGAAAAGCGAAGAGAGGGGGATCGTGTATTTTAGGGTTTTCTTTAAAAGCATTCTTTTTAAAATTATATTCCGACGGAAATTTCGTACGGGTTTTTATTTCATCGGAAAAGTACTTTCCGACAGAATTATTGAGTTCATCGAAAATATTAGACGAAATAAAATCCGTTGGAATTTTTGACTTTTTCGACGGAATAACGTGTCCGTCGGAACCTTTCCGTCGGAAATCGACTTGATTCTTGTAGTGATTTTGGATACTTACAAAAGTTCATGAGTTTGTAATCATCACTTCTAAATATGCAAGTGATCTACAAAAGATTTTCTACTCTATGATTTAAAAAGAAATTAAACTTCTACTAACATTATTTTGTACTTAATCATCCGTTCTAGATTTTCCTACACTAAAAAAAAAAAAAACATCTAAAAAATTCGAACACTACAACCCAGATCTACCAACCATCTCTCCACTCCCAACTCCTAAAAACTGAACTCCAATAGCTACCACCCATCACCACCATAAATTTTCGACCACAAATTAAACAATAAAACCTCTAGATCCAAAAAACAGTAACAAAATAAAATCAAAGTTAAAAAAAAGAGATACGTACCTTAATTTAACCACACAAAACCTCAAAATTGGGTTTGAGGCCGAATTGGACCATGAAAACTCTAGATGTAGAGTTTTCATGGTTGAATTTGACCTGGAAACCTTCGTTTTGAGAACAAAATGAGGGAGAAAGGGAGAAGAAAGAGCATTTTACGCCGTTGTTGTTGTGCGGTCTTATTGTTGATGTTGGTGGTTGTTGTTGATGTCGGTGTTGGTGTTAATGCAGTGGTTATTGTCGACGGTGGTTAGAAGATGAAAGAGAAGAGAAAGAGAAGAAGAATAGAGGCAGTGGTGGTCAAAAGATGACAGGTTGAGAAGATAGAAAGAAAGAGAAGATGAAAGAGAAGAAGAAGCGGAAAGAGAAGAGGAGAGAGAAGGAGAACGATAGATGGAAAGAAAAAGGAAGGGGAAAGATAAAGAAAAGAGGCGGAAAAGCGAAGAGAGGGGGATCGTGTATTTTAGGGTTTTCTTTAAAAGCATTCTTTTTAAAATTATATTCCGACGGAAATTTCGTACGGGTTTTTATTTCACCGGAAAAGTACTTTCCGACAGAATTATTGAGTTCATCGAAAATATTAGACGAAATAAAATCCGTTGGAATTTTTGACTTTTTCGACGGAATAACGTGTCCGTCGGAACCTTTCCGTCGGAAATCGACTTGATTCTTGTAGTGATTTTGGATACTTACAAAAGTTCATGAGTTTGTAATCATCACTTCTAAATATGCAAGTGATCTACAAAAGATTTTCTACTCTATGATTTAAAAAGAAATTAAACTTCTACTAACATTATTTTGTACTTAATCATCCGTTCTAGATTTTCCTATACAATTACCTAAAAGTAGTGATGTCTCCAAAAAGTTGCAAACACTACATACATAACATCATTTTAATTTTTCATTGATGAACTTTCTCATGGTCATTCTTGCAAAATGAAGTTCCATATTCATGCCCAATACTGTAATTATTCATTGTACTCATTGTAGTCTGATGTTGTGAATTCCATGTTATCTACTTCTTTAAAATGGTCCTCTATATTATATTGCTCCTGAATGTCTGCTATTATGTGTTGCGGTAGTTGTTGCTATGTTTCTGTTATGTCACCTGGTTCATCATCTTGCTCTTCAACTGTTGGTTCACCCACTTCCCCATACATAACCTCCCATGCCTACAAAACAGCCTAAGTAGGGGCCTCCATTCTTTCCTTGAGTTTACCTTCCCTTAGACGTTCCTCTTTGTTAATGTGAGGCACAGTGAAGTTATTGTAGGACTTTAGATACTATAAGCAGAATTGCATGAATCATATTCATAAGCATCTAAACACCAAGATCAATTCATAACACATAAAGAACAAATAATAATACCTTTAAAGCGTGAATCCACGTGCAATCGAGTAAGAACAACAGGAGATATAGAACCCCAAGTGTGATTCCTCTACTTGGTCCACGGGCACAGATCAAACCTCCACTAATGCTAGTTAGTTGTGATTGAACACTTCAATCAACCTTCAACGGAGAAGAGAGACACGAACTAACCATGATCCACCACCACGAACACCACTCGCCACCAAGAAGGTGGCCGGCCGTACAGATAGGGGAAGAGAGGGGAGGGTCGTGAAAGTGAGAGAGGGATTAGGGTTTGGGACTTGGTTGCTTGAGTAACAATTAATTGACTTGTCAATTGTTATTTTAATCTAAGTCATGGATCTTATTTATAGATCATATCTCTAAATAAGAGTTCATATCAAGCCCAAACTCCTTGTCCTAATCAAACTGCTCTAGCCCAACACTCCATATGATATGTCATGATCTCATGAGGCCCATTATAGGCCTCTTACTTGTTTGACCCAAAACCCTTGTTGTGTGACCTCATAGGATCCATTCTATTAGGGTTTGGACTATTTAACTAGCCCAAAGATCATTTGCCATATCTAGCACCAGATAATGACGACCTTATAAAATGAACTAATTATCTCCATAATAGTGATCCTTGATATATTTAGTAAATAATTCCTTCAATCTCCCACTTGTCTGAGACAACTGTGCAACATTCAAATTCATTAAGTCAATGTGCGTCGATTTGATAGTATGATTGCATCTCATGTCGTGATCATATTAATCTACAAATCTTTTTCTTGAAATCCGAGTTAGAATTACAAAACAAATGATTACTATGTAATCATTTGAGCACGAGTAGCTGTCAATTCGGGTAAACGGGTCGGGTTTGGGTCAGGTAAGAGTGGGTTGGGTCAACTCGGGTTGGGTCAATTCGGGTTAATGCCTTAACCTATGCGGGTCAGGTTCGGGTTGGGTTATGCTTGAGTCGGATCACGTCGGGTCATACATCTTATCGGGTTTGGGTCGGGTTAATAATAGGTCGGGTAACATTCGGGTTGGGTGAATAATAGGTCGGGTTTAATTCGGGTTTTCACGGGTTACAACGAGTTAGGGTAATTCTCGGGTTCGAGTCGGGTTTGGTTCAAGTCAATAATTTGTGGGTTAGAATTAGGTCGGGTCATTCTCGGGTTTGAGTCGGGTTCGGTTCAAGTCAATAATTTGCGGGTTATAATTAGGTCGGGTCATTTCCAAGTCGGGTCATTTTCGGTTTCAAGTCAGGTTCTGTTTAAGTCAATAATTTGCGGGTTACAATTAGGTCGGGTCATGTTCGGGTTCAAGTCGAGTTTGGTTCAAGTCAATAATTTGCGGGTTATGATCAGGTTGGGTCATCTCCAAGTCGGGTCATGTTCGGGTTCGGGTCAATTACTTCAAGTCAATAATTTGCAGGTTAATCATTATCAATTACTTAATTTATCATAAGAGAAATAATTTCAGATAATTTTAAATTCGAGCTAATAAGTTTTAATAAGTTTTGATAAGATCTACATAATAAATTCATATTAATTTAGGAAGATAGGTTTAGTTTAGATTTTTAGAAGATAAGTTCAACCCCATTCGAATCTATTCACTTTGATTCCACTTATTTAAGGGATAACAATTTCAGATAAGTTTATATTCGAGATGACAAATATAGCCTATAATTTAGTAAAATAATTATCTCCTTTGACCATACAACAAATATATACTATATTTAACTCTTAAATTTGGGGATGATGCTTCTTTCTTTTGTTGGCTTGGACCGACTTGGTCTCCTTAGACAAAATGCTTTGATCAACAATAATAAGGTGGTCTAAATTGAATTTAAGGTGATTTGAAATCGGGTCAAGAACAATTTGGGTTGAATTTAGGTCGGGTCAATAACAAGTCATGTTGATTTCGGGTCGGCTTAGTAACAGACCGGATTGAATTTTGGGCCGGGTTAGTAAAAGGTCGGGTAAAATTCGGGTTAGGTCAATAACAAGTCGGATTGAATTTGGGTTGGGTCATAACAAGTCGGGTTAATTTCGGGTTGGGTTTGTAACAGGTTGGGTTGAATTTTGAGTTGGGTTAGTAACAGGTTGGGTTGAATTCGGGTCAAGTTGAATTTGGTTCGGGTTAAATTCGGGTTTTGACGTGTTAAAACGGGTTTGGGTCAATTTCGGCTCAGGTCGGGTTCGGTTCAGGTCAATAATTTACGGGTTACATTCGGGTCGGGTCATCTCCAGGTCGGTTAATGTTCGGGTTCGGGTCTCACTTACTCAGGTCTAGGGTTGGTTTCAGGTCGGGTCAGGTCGGGTTCGGATCACCATTTTTTTCAGGTTTAGATGGGTCGGTTAATAATTGGGTTCGGGTTGGTATTTCGGGTCGGGTCAGGTCAGCTTTTGACAGCTCTAAGCACGACCGTGCATGTAATACCCCGTATTTTTATACGTATTTTATTTAAATAAATATTTTTGAGGTGTTTAAATAATTTGAAATGAATTATTTATGGCATTTTAATTATTTATTTTAGATAAGTTTGAAAATGTTTTATAAAAGTAAAGTTTTATTTAATTAATTATTTTATTAAGTTGGGATTTATTTTAGGAAAGGTTTTATTTTAGTTAAGTTTTATTAAGAAAGGGATTAATAAAGATTAAAAAAGGAAATTTTAGGTAAGAAAGGTTTCTAGAGAAAGGGGTATAAATATTCAACACTCGGGCAAATTAAACTTTGCATAGAGTGGAGAATACCCAAGGTAAACTTTCTCTCCCTTCTCCTTTATTTCTTTTTCTTTCTTTTCCCCTTCCCATTTTCGGCAATCACCACCGTCGGCCACCACCACACCACCGGTGGGCCGTCGGCCACAACTTGTAGCAGCCGGCAGCAGCGGCGGTGCCACCAGCAGTACAGCGACAGCCGGCTGTGGTGCCGTGGCTGCTGTCCGACCACCCCTTTTGAAAAAACAAAAATTTATTCTTTTTTTATTTCTTTTGTTTAATCTTAAATCTAGTTATTAATTATGAGTTTTGTGATGATTTTATGATGATTGAATTTAAGTATGATGTAAATTAATTTTCAGATTTTAAATTTAATTAAAAAGCCCCAAATTTGAAACCCTAAATTTGTAAAAAATTGATTATTGAAGGAATATGATTTAGGGTGGTTTAAACCTTTAATTTGAGGGTTTTAAAGTATAATTACAACAAGTTTTCATGAATTAATGTTGCTGGAAATTTTGTTAGTAAGCTAAAAATTAAATTTCTTGAAGCAATTTTGACTACCCATTAATTGGAATTATAGTAAGAGGTTTTAAATTAATTTTCATCTTGTTTTAATAAAATTATGAGTGGTTTAATAAGAGTATATATTGCTGGAAATTTGTGTGGAGTAGATTTTAATTCCATATTATGATTTTGGATTGTAGGAGGCTTCGAAGTGAGTGATTTATATAAGTCATGGCGATTTTAAGATCGTATTCAAGGTACGTGCGCGTACTTGGTATTTATTTGGTGATATAGGATTATACTAGGCTTTGAATAATTGATTCCAAATAGTATCATGATAATTTTTGGTTGGAATTTATTATTTAGTTGATGTTGGTGATTGAATTATGAAGCATGGATTATTGGTGATGGATTACTGAATGAAAATAATTATTTTGGCATGTTATATATGAACCACAATTTTATCATTGGCATGATAGAGAGCATGTTTAATTAAACTAAATGTTTAATTTGATTTAGAATATTAAAAGGGAATTTTATGATGGTTCATATTATTGATGCTATAAGCATGAGAAAAGAGCTATGTAAGTGTCTTTGTACACGAAGAATAAATTATATTTTGGTGCGTTAGTGCACTTAAGGTGTTTCTAACACCGAGGGATAGGAATTGTGGCGCATTATGCGTTAAGGTGTCTTTGACACCGAGGCAGATTTAAAAAGGGTTCAACATTAAATATTATGTGGTCACTAAATATTCAAGAATTAAATTGGAATGTTTAATTGTTTGGATAATTGTAATGTTTGATTGTGTTATGGTTTGAGAGTCATCACCAAGTTTAATAACATGTAAACAAAGTAAAGTGAAAGAGATTACACACCAAAACTCTTGGAACGTATATACCTTGAGTATGAGCATATGGGGGGAGTTATGGGGTTTTATATTTAACCTTAACTTCTACTGGGAGTACAGGACGCTGTATTTTCCTTTTATTATTATGTGTAGGAATTTCGCCACTTACAAGTGGTTATTTTATACTGGCATGGTTAGCTCTCGTGTTAGTACCCCTTTATTGGGGCAGGATAGGGGGGAAACCCGTTCGATGCGTAATCAATGCTAAACGAATCATTTAGTTTCTTAATTAAGAAGTCATGTTATATGTTGTGTGCTTGTAAACAGGTGCAACGAGGTAAGTTGTGTGTTGATAGGTGAAAGCATGTTAGTGTGTTTAATTACGCTTATGTACTCAGCTTTCCTGATTGTGTGTTTGTTGGCCTTGTCTTTACCTTGGTCCTGTGATTGATATGTCTAGTTTATATAGTATTTTACCCCCGTCCCTTGGTCATAATTGGTAGTGTTTTTGGCTCTTTAGAGCCACTTTTATTACTAATTGGTGTTTTCTAGTGTTTTCGTAGTTTTGGTTAAGTTTTATAGGGAATTGCACTTTTGGAGCACTTTCCCGGGATTTTATGGAACGACTACGAGCATTGGAGGAGCACGACCACTTTTCATAGCCCAGGGCTAGTTAGAGTCATCGAGCCGGTGATTAAGGGCTCGACATGTGAAATACTGAGCATTGGACACCGAGTATTCAAGCGCTAAAGTGGAAATTCGGAGTGGGCTAAGAAGTAAAGCCCAATCCAAGTCCAAGCATAGCCGGGCCCGATTGGGCAACCTTTGGCTCGATCGGGCGGCTGCCCAGGATCAAAGAACGAAGAAAAAGGCGGGCCCGATCGGGCGCGTGTTTCTGATGGGGTGTTTCCGGCGATTTTTACTTAGTTTCTAATTAGGATTTTAGGAGCTTAGTATAAATACGTTTTGGGTTGTTTTTATACGATTACTCTCTATTATTCTCTCGGGACCTCTTTTACCTCTTCTCCTAGATTTTCTCTCTCTACAACTCTATACTTTGTTCTTGATTCAACTCATTATTTTCGTTAATTTCAGCAACGATTTCATCTTTATTAATTTCAGTAATTTTATTTCTTTTATTCGTCATGTCTCCTTTAATTGCTTTGTATAGTTTAGATTTAATAATGTGTGAGTAGTTTTCTTTCTAAGGTTTATGGGGATCCATGAATAATATGAAGAGGTAATTTATTGTTGTTGATTGTCAAAGTTTAATTAATTTCCTATTGATTGATTTAATGCTATGCAACTAGATTTACGCAGATCTTTTATGTATGAGTTTAGCAATATTAATTCGAGATTCGAGAGATGAGAATTGATATTTAGGCTTAGTTTCAATAGGCAGGTTAGTTTATAAATGATTAAGTCGAGATTCGAGAGATGAGATTTAATATCGATAGATTAATTCTGTGATTGTAATACGTAGCGAAAGCCCTTTATGATCTGATTAATTGATGGATTGATGATTGATTTTTATGTTTTACCCTGGAATGTTATTTATTGGTGAACCTATGCCCTAGGCCTTTATTCCTTGATTTTCTCTACCCTTATTCTTAGTAGTTTAGTTTCCCTTTGATTATATTATTTTGTTACTTAATAATTTAGATTTGCTAGATTAATTAGGAATAAAAAAGACTTGTTTCCCTGTGAAATCGACCCTACTTCCCTATCTGCATTAGTTAGAGGATTTAGGAATTACTTTTGATTAGGTGATACGACTTTAACCTGTTAATGATGACCCATTTTTAATGGAGAGTAGTGGAAACAAGTAGAGAGAAGCTTTTCAGGTGATGAAGCATATTCATGATGGGCATGAGTGAAGAGCGAAACATGCTAGTTTCCACAAGTTTATGATATGTTTATTGCTTTAATCATTTCATTATATTATGTTTGTGAGACTAACACAAAGGTTTTGAACTGGTTCGGTTTTGTTAAGGGCCTACAATGGTTCCAAGTTGTAGGTTGACTTTGTTTTATTTGGTTTGACTTTACTTTCGTAGGTTGACTTTTTAAGTTGAATCGTTTTGAATGTTTCTTTAAGATAGTCTTCTGATGTATGTCTTTGATAGTTGCATTAGCCGTTTTCACGGTGGTGTTAATGTCTTAGATTTTCCTATTTTGAGTTTAAAAAAGAGCAAAACAATATTTTATAAGAAAGAAATTTCTAGGGTGTTACAATGCATTTTCTGAATTCTCCATCTTCAAGGGGCCAAGACACATTCCTAATTAAATAGGTAGACTCAATCCAATCTTGTGGCAACTAAAGCTCCCACTCAATTCTTGAAGTAACCGGGAAACATCTTTTATAGCCCCCTTTTACGGCATGACGTTTGAATGTACCACGGTTAAGACAATCATTGAATGGAATCAATGTTCCACTCATGTCAAAGGAATTCACTAATATATCCGGAAGCTCTATACTTGAACTTCAAAGTAGGTCTATAGTTCGATCATGCATCATTCATGCATATCCATGTGATTAACCGAGCATCATCACTATGCCCCTATAGCCCATGAAATTACGCTATCCAATCAATCTTACATGCTAGTCCATTTATTGAAATCACTTATGTCCAATTTAATGATTCCAAACAAGGAACTTAAATAATATATGAATTTTGTTCACCTATGGGGTTTCATTCACCAAGTCATCAACCTGATGAGCCCATCAATTCATAATTATTTTGGACATTTTATTTAATATCAAAACCATGATTAAATAAGATTGAAACTTTGTTTCAATTGATAAACATAATTCTGCGAGTTAATGTATTACTTATGTGATATGTTTTTTTCTCAAAACATACACAACTTAAATTACATAACATGCTTCAATCCAAGAACCTTGGTATGACTCTCATACCTTGGTCATGAAAGGGGTTAGGTAAGTACAATTCATGAGACATTCTCAAAAATATGAATTTTGCAACTTCTAAATTTTATGATAATATTCATCTCCATACACTGAGAATTTCCCTTCATCCTTTCGCAAGGAACTTAGGAATTTCTAATTTGTATTCCAACGTTACATTGGATTTCTATTGAAATCTATCATCACTTGTTCTTAAAACACGTGAATCAAATAGACGAGTATAGTTCATGACATGCATGATGCATCCTTTGCAAACTGCATAAGGAGCACCACTCAAAACCTTGATTTCATCAACTTTTCTCAAAGCATTGAATCTTGTTAAGCTTTGTGCCATGTTATATGGGATTGAAACTCTTTACAATATAATGTTGAACCTCATAAGAATCTCATCAATATAAGTTTCTCCATAAAGGTCAAACATCCTTCGAGACCTATCTTTATAGATCTTGAATCCCAAATGTACTCATCATCTTCTTCAAGGTTTTTCATACAAAATGCATTAGCCATTACTTGAACTTCAAGAAATGAATAATTGCTCTTTTTACTAGACCAAGAAAAATTTATAGCTCCAACTAAACATATTTTATACATAACACTTTTCTTCATTTTATCAGAACATCAAACAATTTTAATTAACTCACAAAAATCAAGAACATCAATTAACTCCATGATGTTAACTTTAATCCATTAGAGGATCTTTTATGCATCCCTAGGATTATTGGACTTTCAAAATCATTCTGATTGTATCATATACAAATCTTCTTTCATGAACAATTTCAAGAAAGTGTTTTGAAATCCATCTACCAAATCTCATAAGGTAGAAGTCACTAAAATATCCTTAATAGATCATTACAACGTGACTAATGTAAAGGTTTCATCGTAGTTATAGTAATACTATGAATTAGTTGAATCCTTTAACAAGTCTTTGCTTTGTTTAGAAAACACTTTTCTTTCTTATCTGTTTTGCTTATAATGGGTCTCACCCAATTAGGCAAATTAATCAAGTGTCATACACTTGCTTACAAACTTAGAATCTATTTTAGATTTCATGGTTGTTAAACCACTTGGAGTTATAACTTGTCAAATCATCTTTATTACTTGCATAATCATCATGTTCCAAAATAAATATTTTAGAACTCTTATAGCTTGTTTGGGTAGAGAGATTTGGGGGGAAAGTAAGAGAAAGGAAAGGGAGAGATACAATTTTCTCTTTTTGGGTAGTAAATTATGGAGGGGAAGGAAATGGAAGGAAAGGATTTGGGGAGAAAATATTTCAATAATTGCTTAGCAATAAAATATTTCCAAAATTGAAAAGATTTGGAAGGAAAATACATTATACAAAAAAAAATTAAAAGGAAAATAAAATGTGCAAACTGATTTTTTTTTTTAAAAAAAGACAGCTTAAATTTTCTCTCTCCTCAAATTGGGGAAAACTGGAATTCTTACGAATATTTCCCCCAATTTCCTAACCCTAATTTCACTTTTCTACCACCACCAATTCACCATTGATAATGTCATCGTAATCAATGGCTTCCAGATTCAAGCAAACTCTTTCTCTGTCTCTTTTTCTAGGCTATTTGATTCTCATTCAGTTATTGTTCCAAAGTAGAAATTTTGCTAGAGTTTACAAAATGAATAATTCGCCATGATTGAACCGAAGATGAAGGAATCATGCATTGATCAAGGAAGATAATTAGGAAGAAGAAGAAAATCAAGGGATTTTGGTTTGATTGTGAATTGAAATTTGATTGTTGAATGTAGAGAAGGAATACGATGTTGCTGGAGATTGATTTCCCTCCTACCCCTTTCTTTTCTCCTCTATCCAAACAAGGGAGATGAATTTTTTCCTCCCTCCCCTCCTTACCCCTTCTCTTCCCTCCCCTCCTTACCCCTTCTCTCCTAAAACTGTATCTAAACAAGCTGTTAGTTAATATGAAATCATATTTCTTTGGCTAAGTTTTACATATGCTAGTCATCATTGTGGGTTTTCATGTAACAATTGAAACTTATATAACAACTTTGTTTAATTTTCAATGAGAAACGACAATAGAGGATGTGCACTTGGAATGTACTACCTTTGACACATGGTTATTATTCCCATTATACTTAATGAGACCATGCGTTGTCATTTAAAAAATGAGGTGAATCATGCTCATATTGTTGCTTCTATTCGATAACTTCTCAAATTTCTTCATGATATTCGAATTAACTTTTCTTGAAATCTTTCAAGGCTCTTGAACTTTTCGAGATTCATATACTCCCACTTGCCTTTCGAAGAGGCACATTTAGCATAGGGTGAACCAACCATAGTTTGAACCATGTTTGTTTGTTGATTTTCTCGAACTCTTTCGAGATTTACACTACTCCCACTTAACCTTTTGGAAATGACATCTTTTCCATAAGGGTATTTACTTGAGCAACAAACATTTTGTGCTAAGTATGACTTGTGTAGTAGTACCTCGTGCTCTATTTAGGAATTGAATGTTTATCAAACGATTTAATACAGCTTTTATTCCTTACTTTGTAGAAAGACTTTATAAGAACTTTTCTTATCCATATCACATATGAAGCCTTTGCTACATTTAGAGTTGACATATGTAGTTTTGTTTAGTTTTGTAGCTTATCTTAAAAGTATATCCCTTGAATAATGGTTGGAAGATAGGGTATTTTCATCCATTACCAAAATATATCTCATATAGATTGATAACTCCTTTTCATTGACACTTCATAAGGTTTTCTTTCGGAGTTTATTGTAAAATGATTTCACAACTCCTGGATGTTTATCAAGGTCTTGGCTCAAATTATCATTATTACGATCATATTGCAATATTTTGAATATATTGCCAAGTAAATGTCTTGACTCTAACTTTCACCATTACAATCATATTGTAGTGTATTTATTGTCTTGTCAAGTTGATTTTGAACTTCATACTAGACTTTTGAACTTTTCAAAATTTTCACACTTTAGCTTCAACTAAGCACAAGTGATCATATCACAAATGAAGTTTCATTGTCCGTCTCTAGCCTTTGAACCTTTGGTTTTCTTACATTGATATGTATTCGACCTCGAGTTCGCATCATCATTTCTGTAAATGGTGACTTTGTCAAAATTTTCAAATTAGAATGATATTTACATACATCAATGGATTCATAATCTAATGATATTAAAAGTCCATCCCCTTTGGACCTTCCGCATGCAATGTTCATTTTTCATTCGAATCAACTGACATTTTAGAGACAATTCATATATATAGAATTGGTTTATCTACCATATAGAATTTTAAACCTATTTAGCTTTTCAAAACACATCGTGACTCAATAAAGCATAGAATAACATTTACTCCATGTTTTTTGAATCTTCAATGCTTAGTCATTACTAACATTGAATGGGTATGTTTTGATAATGACAAGAATAAATAACACTTATTTAATTCTAGTCAATTGCTAAGTAAGATGAAATATAGGTTCTACTTGTAAAGTTGCAACTTTTGCTTCCAGACTTGTTGATTCTACTTGTGAAGTAGCAAAGCTTTTAAACTTGTAGATTTATTTCTTCCTAGCCAAACTTTTTCATTTAGTTCAACCACATTCTCAATGAGAGAGAACTAAACATGACATCGCATGTCCAAGAAGTAGTAATATGCTAAATTAATTTCTATAATATACTTCTTAAATTGGAACATTTCCATTCTTTTACCTTCCAACTGTATGAGGTTGTTTCTTATCAATTGGAATTTGTCCATGTAATTGGAAATATTTGTTGTTCATAACAACTTTTAGCATATAAGTAGTTTTAGGTTTTAGAAGTAGTTACTTGCTTGCATTTCTTGGCTTATAACTTCTTAATGCAATCCTCATAAATTCTTAAACCTTTCCCATTTAAGCCACTTAGAACATTTCTCTTAGGTTCAAAATCTTTGCTTAATTACTTTAAGCATTTTTCATGATTTTTCTAAGTCTATTAAATCATTATTCATATTAGAGTTTAATCAATGATTTAGCTTTATATGAAATGGATGAAGAATAATGTCTTTGATCAACTTTTGACCATAAAGACTTCCAATCACTTTCTTATATTAAATCATATTGAAGATAAGAGATTTTATTGGGCTTCTATACTTGTGTTTTAGAGGGTTTGTACCTCCCATCTCATTATATCCCTTGAAACACTTTTCAAAATGAAGATGTGTTGGCATTTTACTCAAACGTTTTGAGTAAAACCAACCTTAGACATGTGACATGGGTTTCTAAAACTTGCCTTTTAGAAACATCTTAGCAAAATTGGAATATAGGTTTATGGATTATCTTTTAAGCTTTTGAGAATGTTTCTCAACTTTATTTTCAATCGAGGAGATTATATATAATAATAAAATTAGAACGAAATATTACTTGTAAATAAACGCAAAATTTAATTATGTTTATCTATAAAGCACCTAAATTAAGGTTATAGGTTACTTTAACACTTTATTCATAATATGTGTCCCAATTGGATTAAGTGATTCCAAGATCATTTATTCGTGTAGTAGTTGATCGGATTGAGGCCCTACCATCAAGCATTACATTTTCAAGGTGAGTAAACTCTTTACTGATTACAACTCTTGTAACTCTTGGTTGAATAATTAACCATCTCATGTTTAATTATTACCCTTTTCCTCAAGGTTCTAAACTTTTTAGGTAACCTTGTTGAGCATAACCAATTAAATGTGTAGAACGTGATCTGCCCCAAATTACCCAAGATAACAAATGACACTCTGCTGAGGCCGACCCATCACTTACGATCGAAGGATTGTTGGGTATCTAATTGGAAAAGCATTCTTAATATTACCGGGACCTAGATTTATTATGTTATGATTAATTTAGTGAACTCTAGCGCATCATCATTAACATCAATAAAACTAGCATGCATAATCAATGAATGCATAAACAAGACATAGTATGGCCCCTAATCCTAAGAAATCTAATAAAATAAATGCTCCCACTTGAACTCTCATGGATCTCACCATCTCGCTCCTTTACGCCTTCACTTCATGGGCTTCTTAGATTAACTGTAGCCTATAATTCTACTATTTTCTATTTACTACTTAAATAAAATTTAGTAAAATTACAAAAATACTTTATCGGTACGCAAACTGTATTTAGATCACAAAAATACTTCACGATGCGCAGATCGTATTTAGTAATCTATTAGGCCATACTAGTCATTATATAGCAACATAATATCATATATTATAAAGTTGCCACAGAAGAAATCACTCATCATGCTTTTCTAAAATACAACATCGAATGTTCATAATTAAGGGAACATGGCACCTAAATATCTTATATTTTAGTTATTGCAATTAGATAATATCATATATTATTCATGACCATCAATAAAATATCATATATTTTAAATTAGGCATGAGATAGAATCAAATTTTATTTTAATCTTAAAAGATAAATCATATTTATCCTCAAAGATTATCCTAACTAACTTAGGAGATTCTATCCTAATTACTAGCCAATCACAAAATTTTAAATCAATTATATCCTAAAATAACTATGGGATAATCTCATTATTTAATCAGTTATTATCCATATAGAATCTTTTTGCTCAAAATTTATCCAAACTTAACAAAATTAACAACTTTAATTTTGATAATTATCTTTTCAAAATTCAAAAATTATCTTTTATTTTAAAAATTGATTTTATTAAAATAAAATAAAATATATTTTTTTAATAATACGCGCAAGCCACCGTGGTGTGGCCAGCCAAAGCCAGCCACGGTGGCCGTACACCGTAATGGTGTATGCTGCACAGCAGCAGCAGCAGTGCCGCGCAACCCTTGCACGGTGCTGCTGTTGCTGCTACTACTGCCCGTAGAGCTATCAATTCGGATAAACGGGTTGGGTTTGGGTCGGGTTAGTGTGGGTTGGGTCAACTCGGGTCGGGTCAATACGGGTTAATGTCGTAACCTATGCGGGTCGAGTTCGGGTTGGGTCATGCTTGAGTCGGGTCACGTCGGGTCATACATCTTATCGAGTTTGGGTTGGGTTAATAAAGGTCGGGTTACATTTGGGTCGGGTGAATAATAGGTCAGGTTAAATTCGGGTTTTTACGGGTTAAAACGAGTTAGGGTCGTTCTCAGGTTTGAGTCAGGTTCCGTTCAAGTCAATTATTTACAGTTTATAATCAGGTCGGGTCATTCTCGGGTTCGAGTCGGGTTCGGTTCAAGTCAACAATTTGCGGGTTATAATCAAGTCAGGTCATTCCCAACTTGAGTCATTCTCGGGTTCATGTAGGGTTCGGTTCAAGCCAATAACATACAGGTTATAATCAAGTCGGGTCATTTCCAAGTCGGGTCATTCTCGGGTTGTGGGTTATAATCAGGTTGGGTCATTTCCAAGTCGGGTCATTCTCGGGTTCAAGTCGACAAGTCAATAATTTGCAGGTTATAATCAGGTCGGGTCATTTCCAAGTGGGTTCATTCTTGGGTTCAAGTCGGTAAATCAATAATTTGCGGGTTATAATCAGGTCGGGTCATTTCCAAGTCGGGTCTTTCTCGGGTTCAAGTTGGCAAATCAATAATTTGCGGTTTACAATCATGTCGGGTCATTTCCAAGTCGGGTCATTCTCGGGTTGCGGGTTATAATCAGGTCGGGTCATTTCCAAGTCGGGTCAATCTCGAGTTCAAGTCGGCAAGTCAATAATTTGCAGGTTATAATCAGGTCGGGTCATTTCCAAGTGGGTTCATTCTCGGGTTCAAGTCGACAAGTCAATAATTTGCGGGTTATAATCAGGTCGGTCATTTCCAAGTGGGTTCATTCTCGGGTTCAAGTCGGCAAGTCAATAATTTGTGGGTTATAATCAGGTCGGTCATTTCCATGTCAGGTCATTCTCGGGTTGCGGGTTATAATCAGGTCGGGTAATTTCCAAGTCGGGTCATTCTCGGGTTCAAGTCGGCAAGTCAATAATTTGCAGGTTATAATCAGGTCGGGTCATTTCCAAGTGGGTTCATTCTCAGGTTCAAGTCGGCAAGTCAATAATTTGCAGGTTATTATCAGGTCGGGTCATTTCCAAGTCGGGTGATTCTCGGGTTTAAGCCGGCAAGTCAACAATTTGCGGGTTATAATCATGTCAGGTCAATCTAAGTCGGGTCATTATCGGGTTGAATTTTGGGTCGGGGTAATAGGTCGGGTAAAATTCTGGTCGGGTCAATAATAAGTCGGGTTAAATTTGGGTCGGGTCAATAACCAGTCGGGTTGATTTCGGGTTAGGTTGAATTTCGAGTCGGGTTGGTAACAGGTCGGGTTAAATTCGGGTCGGGTTAGGAAAAGGTCGGGTTGAATTCAGGTCGGGTTAAATTCGGGTTTTGACGGGTTAAAACGAGTTTGGGTCAATTTCGGTTCAGGTCGGGTTCGATTCAAGTCAATAATTTTCGGGTTACATTCGGGTCGGGTCATCTCTAGGTTGGTTCATGTTCGGGTTCGAGTCTCAAATACTTGGGTCAACTCGGGTCTAGTGTTGGTTTCATGTCGGGTCAGGTTGGCTTCGGATCACCATTTTTTCGTGTTCAGACGGGTCGGTTAATGTAAGCGTCATTTGAAGTGCGCCTACGTTAAGCATAAGGGGAATATGCTTGGAACTCATGGGAAGTGGAAATTGACATAATACGATCAGGGGCAAATAAAGTAGGGAGCCGCCAATAAGTTTTAGGGAACTTGTAAACCGTTCATGGATCATTTAAGGCAACCACGATAAGGGACAATGAAAGGCAACAACGATTGACCCGTGAAGGTTACACTCTATTCATAATCCATGAGATTACTAACTCCATATGGTTCGGAACCACGAAAGGAGGATCGGGGATGATGGTACGAAGTGAGTCATGGAGTCACATTCGCCCGTATTGGCCTCTACTCGATTCTTATAGGGAAAAGTGAATCATGCGATCTCAAAGGCATGCAAACAAAGATTCAATTTGCTCCAAACTATTATTAGGATAAATTGGTTGAATATTAATGCAACACATAATTCTAAAATATTGTGATCACATAAACTATTATTAGGCATGCAATCACATTAATTAATATGGTGATCAATAAATATATAATAGAATAAACATTAATATTGCAAGCAATTTAACAATAAATTGTTAGTCAAATCAAATATAAATTAACCTAATCATGATACTAGCAATATAAAAATAAAATAAGTAATTAAATTAATTAATTACTCACATTACACGCGTTCCTTAAAATTGCTACATCATGAATAAATTGTTAGTAACTTCAATAAAATATAAATCAAATAGAAATTAAATTAAATTAAATTAAAAGTAGAGTTGATTTGGTCCAAACCCTCAGTTAATTCTACTTTCACGCCTTGGTTTAAGGATGAAATCTCGGGTTAAGAATGGACTCTTTGGAGTGCTTAAGGAAGCAATGACGTAATTAGGGATATAGATTTAAGGCTTGGAGTATGAGAGAGAGAGTGATTTTTTTTTTGGTGTAGAAGAGAGGAAAAGAGAATCATTTGGTGCCCCGAACTGTAGAAAGGAGGGGGGTATTTATTGGGAAAATGAGCAGGGGGAACACACGGAACCCTAGAAAAGATAAAAACCCTAGTTTTGGGGCACTATGACACGATAGATTTATGCCGCGACACGGGGGAAAATAGTGTGACGCGGGACAGAAAACAGGCTACAGAAGATAAAACGCATTTAGGGATTACGCGGAGAAATCACGGGGTAATCTCGTGTCACGGAATGGGCACCGTGACACGGTACTGTCCACCGTGGCACGGTACACAATTCAGTGTCGCGGTGTACAATATGCCCATATCGTGTCCAGATTCATAAGCGCGCGAGAAAATGCATAAAATACACGGAAAAATCACCATGACACGGTGAGAAATACCTTTTCACGGCATCAGGTACCGTGTCACGGAAACAGGCACCGTGCCACATCAGTTTTTTCCGTGACGCGACTTTTTTACACCGTGCGCGGTAATTCCAGGTTATTACGCGTTTTTAAAACCATGATAACTTTTGATCCGTAACTTGGAATAAGGAATATAATATATCATTGGACATTTTATCAAGTCTTATTTCCAACCCAATTTGAATCAGGTCAAAATCATTTGTAGATTTTAAGAGATGGCCGTTTTAGTAGAAGTGTGTCGGTTTTGGGCCGAGTTTAGTATTTTGCTCATATCTTCTTCGTTTTATATCGGAATTGGGCTTATGATATATGGTTGGAAAGCTTATTTCAAGGCCTATCCAACCAAATAATAATTGGATCAAAATTATAGGGCCACAAAATCAGTTTCTCTCGGTTTTGTGATGTGGATACGAAAAGTGGAAAGTAAGTTATGGTTTAGGGAAATGAGCTAGGAATTGGATTGGTTTATGAAATGTATTGAATGAAAACATGGATATAAGCACTTCAAAGGTTAAATACTCAACCCTACCAATAAAAGCGGTGAAAGGTTGTTCATCATTGGGTTTGGTTTTGGGGAGACATTTTTAGGTGTCTACAGAAGCCCCCACTTTGACTGAGTTTGTAGAAACGTCATTTTCGAAAACGATAGTCAAAGTAGTCGATAGGGATGGAGAATGAGTTAAGACGGTCTGCGATCCTAAATCACTCTGTATACGCCGATACCTACAGAAAAATGTTAGTTCCACAGATAAAAGAGTAAAGGGATAGAATGCTTATCTGACACCAGTGTATTGATGGCAAACATGTTCGATAGTATTTGACACTAGTGTATCGGTGACAAATGAGTTTGGTAGCTTTCTATGCTTGAAGAAATCTACCGGATGATATTTGTTGAGATACTTTCCATGCTTGAGGAAAGTCGACAGATGATTTTCGCAGGTTTCTATGCTTGAAGAAATCCACCGGATGACACTTTCCATGCTTGAGGAAAGTCGACAGATGATTTTTGCAGGTTTCTATGCTTGAAGAAATCCACCGGATAACACTTTCCATGCTTGAGGAAAGTCGATAGATGATATAATCGCTGACTTCTTCGCCTTGAGAGGTGGAAACGACCGACAATTTTCCAAGCTTGAGGAAAACCTTGTCTGATGATGAGATTGCAAGTCTCTGTGTATCGAGAACCTTGCGCCGTGAATCATCTTCGCTTGGGAGATGATCACTAAAATGATGACGGTTCGATTGTCCCCGAACGTGGGCTGTAGATGGTTCTCTTGTCCCCGAACGTGGGCTGTAGATGGTTTGCTTGTCCCCAAACGTGGGCTGTAAATGGTCCGCTTGTCCGCGAACGTGGGTTGTAGATGGTTCGCTTGTCCCTGAACGTGGGCTGTAAATGAAACCTACAAAATGAAATTTACCAAGGGACTCGCATGTACTGTGATTGACTTGACCAACTGACTTGACCCAGCTTGACTTGACACGACATGACATGTGTATGACTTGTGATTGTGTGTGTATAAGTATGATTTGAGTGTATGAGAAGACACAAGCAATCAACAATGCAAAAAGGAAAAATTTTCCGTCATTTTTGTCATGAGTGGAGGGTACCGACTTTCTCCCGAATAAGAAAGACGTGAAAAAAAAAGTTTTGTTTTTGACTTTCCCTCGATGAAAAATTTTTGAAAAAGTTTTTGAACTTCCTCAAAAGAAAAGACATGAAAAAGGGAAGAAGTTTTGAACTTCCTCGTTGAGCAAGATGAAATGAATCGTATGGATTGCATTGCTTGTCTTGAAAATAATGTATGCATGATGCATGTCCTTAGGCCAGGAGGCTAAGGACAATTACATCATGTGACATGATAGATAAATGAACTTAGGTCATGGAACTAAGCGTCATATACGGTGTAAAAAAAAAATCTTGAGTGTCACTTAGGTCTGGAAGCTAAGCACGTATATAGATGAAGTGATTATTGCATAATGACGTTGCTTAGGTCAAGGAGATAAGCACGATACAAATCATTGATATATAAATGGTACTAAGCACATTATGCGATACGTGAAACAATGAACATTGCTCAGGTCAGGAAGCTAAGCAAGTATACAACATTTCTTCTAATGAATGTTGTCTTGAAAGATGATGAAGCATGCGCGGTAGGGAAACAAGATTTCATGATAAAGGGTTCCTAAGGGAAAGATGATATGGCTATGTATGTGTGCAAGAAGTGTGTGAAAATGATACTAAGGTGAGGCTGCAAAGGCTATGATGAAAGAGATGTGAGAAGAGTCGAAATGGTGACCCTTTAGGCTAGGTAGGCTAAATGATGTGGGTTCAAGCCCCCAAGTCTAGATCTAAATTGATAGGGTCATAGGGATAAGCATTGGATATTCTTTGACTCGATCATGCATATGAATGTGGCCGCACCTCAATGTGAGGTTGCCTACGTATCCGTTAGGAATCAGGCCGTACGTAGCTCTAATCGAACTTTGCACAAGTGTATGTACACCTCAAAGAGGTATTTCAAGGGTTTTAATGTGGTTAAGCTAATAGGTGAAGAAGAAAGGGTAAAAAGGCTCAAGACCCAAGAGAAGCCCCCAAGATATGCAATTGTGTATTGGACTTTGCAAGTTTTATTTTCAGCATTCTTTTGAATCAATGTAGACAATATCGGATCATGCGGTCCATCACTCACTTAGAATTCATGTTTCTCAGGCACGGTACCAAGCACTCGATGAGAGACTCAATTCGAGACGTGTTCGTATCCAAGACATTGGAACACTTGCCTTTAGACATTGTTTTTTATTTACTTATTCTATTTTTTTTTTATTTTATTTGAACTTGCTTTTTGAATGTTACACAAATTGCACACCTTCCCATCCCAGGGTTAGGTGAATGTGGGTTGAATAAATGAAGGCCATACGTTAGACGAGGCTAAAAATGGTTTGTGTCAAGAAATGGAGTGTATATTTGAATGGTTAGTGGAAAAAACGGGTTGCAAAGGTGCCTCAAATAATTGGTGTACCTTGTGTTCGGTTCGGAAATTGATTTTTTTTTCTTTTTTTGAATGAGTGAATGAAAAATGCTATGATCAAGATATAAAGGAAATATGCTCATTTTATTAATAGAAAGGTGAACGAAACACATGAAACATATAGAAATTCGAAATGGAAAACCTATGCTAGACATGAATGGGGGAATGGAGATGAATGATAAAGAAATCATGGAATCTTGCACGAAGGATCTGTTGTGCGCCTTGTGTTCATTACTTCTTGCCGCCTGGAGGGACATGAAGTTTGTTTGCATCCACCAAGTCTTGAATGACGTCCTTCAAATTCCAACATTGCTCGGTAGTGTGGCCCCTTCCTTGATGGTAGTTGCAATGGGCATTGGGATTCCATTTGGCGCTCCTTTCTTCAGGTTTTAGCTCTGGGAATGGCCCAATAGGTGCGATCAAGCCTTGACCATAGAGGCGATCAAAGGCCGCATCATAAGTCATTCCTAAGGGAGTGGGAGTTCTCCTATTCTTGGGCAATGGAGCATCAAGAGCTAACACTTCATTGAGGTCAACTTGGTTTATATTGTTGGCAGTATTTTCATGCTTAGTTGACGAAGAAGAAGGAAGGTCGTTTTTCAAGTGTTATTAATGTTACTACCAGCAGTCTTTATTAGCTCGTCCTCGATATTGATGCCAATGTCGTATACAGCTTCGAAAGTGTTCAGTGGAAGAAATTTGAGATGTTCCCTATACTTGTGAGTTAGATTTTGAATAAAGAGGCGAACCATCTCTCTTTCTTTGGGAGGATCTACCAAGAGTGAAGTCGTTTCCCTCCACCTGTTTAGATAAGCGGTAGCCTTCATTCTCTTTCTGTTTGAGAATGGAGAGTTCACGTTCAGAAGTTTTAGTTTGAATGTTACACTTGTAACAATTCATGAAACTGTCGGTGACATCTTGCCAAGTTGCAATACGCTTGGCATCTAGGGAATAAAACCATTGTTGGCAAGCATGCTCTAAGGAGAGAGGGAACACCGTAGGGAAAAGTGTTACGTCCAATCCCTTAAGAGCCATGGTTGTAGAGAATGCCTTCAAATGGAATATTGGATTGTCAGTAGGCTTGAACTTTGGAATATCAGTAGTGGAGAACTTTTCAGGGAGTCTGTCTTTCACATTTAGAGGAGTGGGAGGCTGTTCCACATAAGTGAAATCCTTAGAAATCTTACTCATCTGTTCCTTCAATTTGTCAAGGGTAGAAACAGTGACCTTGTTTTGTTCCATGGTAGTGACCCTAGTTGTGAGCGTTTGTACCATGGTAGCGAGTGTCTCGATGGTCTTGTTGAGGTTCTCAACGTCTTCCTTAGTGGCCATTGGAACAAACTGAAAGTAGTTTGAAGGTGAACGCTTAAGAGATTGTTGCGATAATGACTCGAACCGTATTAATCTACCCTTGCTCCTTGACAAGTACTGAAATAAAACAATTCACTTAATTGTTTGACTCATTGCTCAAGATAGGCAAGGAAAGGAAAAAATATAGACATTTGAAAACAGGTGAGAAAAACTCCACTCATCTTTTATTATGATGGAAACGGGGGTGCATGAACCTAGTATACGATCATAAACGACTTGGTTCACGACTCGAGTCGAAAAATAAAGAAAGTGTGTGGACTAATACTAGACTCGTGAGTGATTAAGTGATGTTATAAGACTCGTGGTATGATCGTATGGCTAGACACGCGGACCAAATTAGCACGAAAGACCAAAATAGGGGCTAACTAGACTTAAACTTGGGCACCGTGTCGTGGCGCAACTGTCGTTACACGGCAAACCTGCACCATGGCGCGATACAGGACGCCGTGACACGATACTGATTGCCGTGACGCGGCGTTTTTTGCCGTGGCATGGTGTGGACACCCAAATGTGTCTCCCCAAAACCAAACCCAATGATGAATACTTTTCACGTCATTTGATTGTCGAACAAAGTGAAAGTGTGAAGAGTCTAGTGATGTGGATGTTTTTATTAAAATATCTTTCTTTCTGTTTTTGAAAACATTTCTTCTCTTGCTCTATTTGTGAAAATGGCCAGTCCAATTTGATTTGGTTCATGATAAAGGTCCAATAATAGTGTAGTTGGATTGGGCTCGAAAAGAGCTTTCCAATGATATATTATAAGCCCAATTCCGATGAATAATGAGGAAGTTATGGATTATATTAAATTGGGCTCGAAATGATTTTTATATGCGGCCTAATGATCTAGAGGAGGGCCTATTAATTATTATTCCTAAAGTTATTAGGATTGATTTTAATCTTCTAGAATATCTAGAAGGTTCCTTTTAATTCTAATGGAATTAGGATTAATAATTATATTTTAAAGAGTTTTATTTGGAATAAAATAAGTGTTTTATGATAAACCTGATTTTAATTTGATCTTTGCTGCTTAATAATATCAAGAAGAGGATTCTGTACAAAAGCGCATTTTATCTTTTAATTAGCGCCAAACGACAAAGCCTGTCACCTGGCGCTAACATCTATCGCCTGGCGACAGATTCCAGTTTTATTCCGTATAGAACTTGAATCATTTTCTATCGTTTCCGGACTGTTTTCTTATAAATAAGGGTCGTATCTTCTCCGTTTTCAATCAACAATAATCATCAACAATTCACAATCAATCATCTCTTACTATTCTCTCTCTAAAAAAGCTAGGAGACTTCTATTCTCTCTCTATTCTTTTTCTAAACCTTCTCTCTCAAAATTCCACATTCATTAGTTCTAGACACACCTAGCCAAGTTCGAAGTTGTCTTCGCCCTAGACATGAAAGGTTTAATATTTCTGAGGGTTTGGTCCCAAATCTCTATTTCAATTATTTAATTTAATAGTTTTATTATTTTCCGTGAAGTTACTAACGTGTGTATTTTGTTATTAGAAAGAGGTACGAGGCATCGAAGTAAGTAATTTAATTACTTTATTGATCTTTTGATATAAAAATCATGCTTAGATTATTTTGTTGATTCCTAGTATCATGTTAGGATGTTTTATTGCTTCCTAGTATCATGTTTAGGATTAACTAAAATTTCTAATATCATGTATATTTTATTATGATTCTTCCTATTTCTTTCCTAATAGCATGTTAGTGTCATGTTAGGGCTAATTGATCTTCAATGTTTAGTGACATTCTAGGGTTTGTTATTAATCTTGTTACTATCATGCCTAGGATCTTGCTATTATTATTATGCTTTGAGATTGAGAATATTATGATGATGATGATTGTGATTATTTTATGCCGCTTGATATATATATATATATATATATATATATATATATATATATATAATATATATATATATATATATATATATATATATATATATATATTATTGTTATTGTTTGATCATGCCCTCTCTTGCAGGTTTAAATAGAATTTGTACTTGTAATCACGGTTAATAAGATAATTAATAATCTTGTTTAGGTTAATATGATTATAATTCAAGTGATCGCCAATAATAGCTTTTTTTGTCATTAAATTCAACCAACATAGACTAAACAGGTTTAGGGTTAACCTATTGATTGTATGTTAGTCAGAAAGCGCACATGAATACGAGAAGAATAAAGTAGAGGCCTATTTAGGGCAGATTCGATCTCTTTTAGGTTGGATTTGTACCTTCATCCCCGAA
Source organism: Chenopodium album (assembly GCF_948465745.1). Classification (NCBI taxonomy): domain Eukaryota; kingdom Viridiplantae; phylum Streptophyta; class Magnoliopsida; order Caryophyllales; family Amaranthaceae; genus Chenopodium; species Chenopodium album. The sequence continues at coordinate 21,122,262 of NC_137847.1, forward strand.
TTTCCAGTCATGGTTCCAGACCTATTGGAGTTAACGATCTCCTGGATCGTTAAGGGGTGTAACCTTCACCCTGTGAACGGTTTACAAGTTCCTAAAACTTGTTGGCGACTCTTTTACTCAATCTTCCTTCCCTTTGGACGCCACCATGCTTAAGTGTATGATCACAATGGGGCTCAAGTGTGGGATGCTTGAAATATTCCCTACAGTTTTTTGGCAACTCCACTGGGGAGGATTTCTATTTTAATTCCAAAAATTTATTTTGGCAATGATTTAGAATGAGTGGATGAGACTCGAAAGTTCTAAGTATTTCATGTGCATAATTTTGATTAACATTGTGGCATATGCATAAAAAAGTCCGCATTGGAAAGACCATCCAAAATGCGTAAAAATCATAGGATTTTTACACGTAGGAAATTAGGGAAATATCTTTCACAACTAAAGTAAAAACGCTACGAAAAAATTGGAAAATTCAAAAACAGAAAGCTGCCGAGGCATGTAGGAATTAGCGCTGAGAAAACAGCGTCAGCGCCAAACGATGGCGCTGTCTCCTGGCGACAGTTTTGTCGTCTGGAGACAGTGCCATCGTCTAGCGACAGACGCTATCTTCTCGCGCCGAATTTTTCCAATACCGAGCCAGAAATCTACCTTCTTGTTTCGACTAGTTTTCTAGTACTGTTTGCTCGGTTTTACTTCCTAATTGAGTTTTTTCCTTTTTTCTGAAACCCTTATGTGTTCTACGTATGGCCATAACCCTCCGAGGATTCACGCTCCATCTACCCAATCGAAGCTCCTGGCAACGAAGGGTACATCCGAGTTTATTGAATTCACCAAACCATGGAAGCGAATTTAAATCGCGGGGTCCCATCCACTCGCGCCAACCTTTCCAAAGGTAAGGCTTCCGCACGGTGTATCCGGACTCATAACCATGGACCCTCTTTGACTAACCCATATCCTGAACTTTAGAGAACTAGAGCCATGGTTAGGTTGCAAACTCATTGCATCATATTGTGACTATTTGACTACTTGTGTATCATTTGCTTGTGCATAACCTATATGTGTTTCCACTAATCGTTTGTTTGACTTGTGAATGAGTTAAAATGAACTAGTTAATGACTAAAGGACTTTGCTAATTTAATTAATTAATTAACAAATGATTAAAGTCTAATTATATTGATCAAACTTGACTTAGTACGACTTTTAGGCTTGTCCCTTTAGAGTAAAATACTGGAAACAGTCTTAGATCGATGTTCCAGTAATGGCGCAGAGATCTGGAATATGGCGCCATGCGCTAGTGATTAGCGCCAGGCGACAATATTGTCGGCGCTGACCTTTAGCGTCTAGCGACAGTTCTATCGTCCGACGACAGCCCGTATTTTTGCGACGAGTCTGACTAATCAATTTGCTAAACCGGTTTAATCGGTTTATTAATGACAGTAATCATGTTCAGTCCTTAATTGAGTCTAGGCACATAGTCTCATGGTCTCACACAAGAGTCAAAGTACGTCATTCACATTCACCAATAAAGCACACAAATAATATGTCACATTTTGACCATGTCTAGAGAATCTTGTATGCGCGTATTTTCCGTCATTTTTTTTAGGGGGGTAAGTCGGATATTAATCCTCCAATTAAACCATACTTGTTTAAACCCTTACTTGATCCTCAAACTCAAAAATACAACCTATTTTTGCTAATAAAGCCAAAGTCAAATTTGAGTTAAGTCATTAAAACAAATAAATGGTTTAATTTACAGCGCTTAGTCAAGAAAGGAAGGGAGGTTAATCAAAGACAATACATTTGTTCAAATACTCCTTTTTGACAAACTCATCAGTCGGAAAAGAAAAGCCAAGAAGATAATGGCGTCTCAAGAAGAAGTTAATGAACTCAAGAAGGACGTGGCCCACCTAACTGAATTGATAAAGAGTATAGCTCTTCAAGTCAATGACCCTGTGAGGCAACAACAAATGGAGCTCATGCAAGAAAGCTTGAGCAAAATATCCAATGACCGTAGATTCCAGGACATTAGCTCACAAGGGGTCTCAGTGGACAAGGAACTTCTTCCGCAGAAGTTCAATGCCAGTGACATCCCTAGGTTCAAGGCAACAGATTATCCTTACTTCCACTTAAGAGCGTTCGAGACAATAATGAACATTAAGGGGATAGATAAGAAAATTTTCATACACTGCTTTCTTTATCACTCGAAACCGTCTGTCAACAATGGTTCTTTTCCCTTGACAAAGCGAAAGCCTCTACTTGGGATGCCATTGTAAATGCTTTTATTGATAGGTACAAGTGTAATATTCAAGTTGAAACTGATCATAGGGAACTTGAGATACTTAAACAAAAAGAGAATGAAGGTTTTAGTTCTTTCTTTGATAAGTGGAGGGAAACCTCTGCTAAGATGATTGAAGTACCTACTGAAAAGGAATATGTGAGATTGTTCATAAAGAATCTCCAGGAAAAATATTCTAAACATCTCAAGTATAAAAGCAACTTGAATACTTTCAAGGCCATCTATGACATTGGAATTAATATCGAAGATGACCTTGCAAAGAAAAAAGCTACTAACAATAGCAACAATAGTGGCTGGAAAGGAAAGAAGAACGACAATCCTTCTTCTTTCGAAAACGCCCACTCTAGTAACAATGTTAGTACCTTTGATCTCAATGAAGTCTTAGCCATGGAAAATCAAGGGTCTAAAAAGCAACTATGGAAAGATTTCACTCCTATTGGGATGAGCTATGATACTGCCTTCGATCGACTCCATGCCAAGGGACTCATTACTCCCATTGGACCTATTCAAGATCCCGCACCTGAGAAGAGATTGCCTAGTTGGAACCCAGATGCACATTGCAAGTACCATCAAGGTAGGGGTCATACTACTGAGAGCTGTTGGAAGCTAAAAGAGGCCATCCAATACTTGATCGATAATAACAAGCTTCCCATACCTCCAGCTGGCAAGAAAAGCGAGTGATGATAAGGCATAAGACAGGAGGCGAGCTTCAATGACAAAATTTCGTGACCTCTTTTTTTATTTCTTTTATTCATCCTTTCCCCAATAAGTCTAGCATAGACACCTTTCATCTTATTTTGTAGGTTTTTTCCCGTTTTACCTTTTAATAAAATGAGCATTTCTTTTCTTGCATATGATTATTGCATCAAAAAAAAAAAAAAATCTATGTCGAACTAAGCACAAGGTATACTTATGATTAGAGGCACCCCTTGTAGCCTGTCATATCACCTTTCACCTTTCAAATATGCAATCATTTCTTGATAAACCACTTTAAGCCTCGTCTAACGATAGACCTTTATTTTTTCAACCCACATCTACCAAACCTTGGGATGGGATGGGATGGGATGGGATGGTGTGCAACTTATGCAAATTCTAAATACGAAAGCTTGAGATACTTTACAAAAATTCAAAAAAGCAAAAATAATAAAAATGTACAAAAGGGCAAGTGTTCCAATGTCATTGACATGAACATGTCTTTGGTAAGAACACGTCTCGGATTGCGTCTCTTATCGAGTGCTTGGTACCATGCATGAGAAACATGAATGCCAAGTGAGTGATAGACCTTATGACCGAGATTGCCCACGCTTATCAAAAAATGCAAAAGCAAAAAAAAAGAGAGCAAAAAATAAACAAAAGAAAGAGAGTTAAAAGGTGAGGAAACCTCAAGCACAAAAATATGAAGATTTCAAAAGCAAGGTTGCGCACCTTGGGGGCTTATCTAGGGTCTTGAGCCTTTATCCCCTTCTTCTTCAACCTATAGCCTAACCACGTTACAACCCTTAAAAGACCTCTTTGAGGTATACACATACTTGTGCGAGGTTCGGCTAGAGCTACGTTCGGCCTGATTCCTAACGGATACGTAGGCAACCTCACATTGGGGCACATGAATACGGGAAGAATAAAATAGAGGCCTATTTAGGGCAGATTCAATCTCTTTTAGGTTGGATTTGTACCTTCATCCTCGAACTTCCAGTCATGGTTCCAGACCTATTGGAGTTAATGATCTCTTGGATCGTTAAGGGGTGTAACCTTCACCCTGTGAACGGCTTACAAGTTCCTAAAACTTGTTGGCGACTCTTTTACTCTAGCTTCCTTCCCTTTGGACGCCACTATGCTTAAGTGTATGATCACAGTGGGGCTCAAGTGTGGGATGCTTGAAATATTCCCTACACACAGTAATCAGTTCCAGGTTTTTATGTAATTTTACCAGTTTTTTTTTGTCAATTTTAGAGTTTGCGCTAATTACTAAGTGAGTACGGTCTATTGGCAATTGTTAATCATAAAATAATCCACCATAGACAAAGAAAGATTGTTAAGGTTAGGATCAAAACGATCAAATATACACACATAGGACACGTAGGCACAATGATGCAAAGAATAGTTCGTAACCTAAGGTCCAGTTCTATGTTCCATTATGGTTAGGTTTTATTTGGTGTCAAAAGGGTACCATGGTTAAGAGTTTGGACGCGTTAGCAAGGCAGCCTCCCATGAGGGTATATGCCAACGGGCAGCTCCATGAGTTCGTGATGAAATCGAACTCGACTCCATGGTTTAGGTGGATTTAAAAACTCAGATGAACCCTTATTTCCATGAGCGTTTTTGGGTTGATAGAGCTTAAATCCCCCGAGGCTAAGAAGTATATAGAACACACACGTTTTTTCAGAAAAATCGAATGAAGCTGACTGTGAGAAGAGAATAAAGCCACTGGAAGGATTTCAGGACTGTCGCGACACGGCAGATTGTACCGTGTCACGGTGCCAAACACCGTGTGACGGTACCCTGCGCCATGACACGGAAAACTCTGTCGTGGCGCGGGACTCAGGAAATCTGACTGGTGCCTCTGTTTTCTTCGTTCACGACCAGGTTATCCAATTTTTCCTACGGGACAGACTTGAGATACGACATTAAAACGTCTATGCATATGCAAAAATGCCAAATTAATCACAAGAATACTTTTCAAGAATATTTCAAGTCTCATCCACTCATCTTAATTAAATACCGATCACTCAAGTCGATAAATAACCAAGAATCCTCCCCAGTGGAGTTGCCAAATTGTAGGCGTCTTTTGAAGTGCGCCTATGTTAAGCATGTGGTGAATATGCTTGGCACTCATAGGAAGTGGGAATTGACATAATACGATTAGGGACTAATAAAGTAGGGAGCCGCCAATAAGTTTTAAGGAACTTGTAAACCGTTCATGGATCATTTAAGGCAACCACGATAAGGGACAATGAAAGGCAACAACGATTGACCCGTGAAGGTTACACCCTATTCATAATCCATGAGATTACTAACTCCATATGGTTCGGAACCACGAAAGGAGGATCGGGGATGATGGTACGAAGTGAGTCATGGAGTCACATTCGCCCGTATTGGCCTCTACTCGATTCTTATAGTGAAAAGTGAATAATGCGATCTCAAAGGCATGCAAACAAAGATTCAATTTGCTCCAAACTATTATTAGGCTAAATTGGTTGAATATTAATGCAACACATAATTCTAAAATATTGTGATCACTTTAATTAATAACAAGATTAAAAAGGATCCTAAACCGGCTGTCTAAATTATCTGATTAGGTGTGATTTTCAATTACATATTCCCTTTAAACATGCAATATGGTGATCAATAAATATATAATAGAATAAACATTAATATTGGAAGCAATTTAACAATAAATTGTTAGTCAAATCAAATATAAATTAACCTAATCATGATACTAGCAATATAAAAATAAAATAAGTAATTAAATTAATTAATTACTCACATTACGCGCGTTCCTTAAAATTGCTACATTATGAATAAATTGTTAGTAACTTCAATAAAATATAAATCAAATGGAAATTAAATTAAATTAAAAGTAGAGTTGATTTGGTCCAAACCCTCAGTTAACTCTACCTTTCACGCCTTGGTTTAAGGATGAAACCTCGAGTTAAGTATGGACTCCTTGGAGTGCTTAGGGAAGGAATGACGTAATTAGGGATATAGGTTTAAGGCTTGGAGTATGAGAGAGAGAGAGAATGATTTTTTTTTGGTGTAGAAGAGAGGAAGAAAGAATCATTTGGTGCCCGAACTGTAAAAAGGAGGGGGTATTTATAGGGAAAATGAGCAGGGGGAACACACGGAACCCTAGAAAAGATAAAAACCCTAGTTTTGGGGCATCGTGACACGGCAGATTTATGCCGCGACACGGCAAGAAATCCCGTGACACGGGGGAAAATAGTGTGACGCGAGACGATTTAGTGTGGCGCGGGTCAGAAAACAGGCTACAGAAGATAAAACGCGTTTAGGGATTACGCGGAGAAAACACGGAGTAATCTCGTGTCACGGGATAGGCACCGTGACTATTGTGTACACCGTGGTACGGTACACAATGTCGTGTCGCAGTGTACAGTATGCCCAAATCGCGTCCAGATTCATAAGCGCGAGAGAAAATGCGAAAAATACACAGAAAAAGCACCGTGACATGGTGAGAAATACCGTGTCATGGCATCAGGTAACGTGTCACGGCAACAGGCACCGTGCCACGTCAGTTTATTTCGTGACGCGGCGTTTTTACATTGTACGCGGTAATTCCAGGTTTTTACGCGTTTTTAAAACCATGATAACTTTTGATCCGTAACTTGGAATAAGGCGTATAATATACCATTGGAAATATTATCAAGTCTAATTTCCAACCCAATTTGAATCAGGTCAAAATAATTTTTAGATTTTATGATATGGCCGTTTTAGTAGAAGGGTTTCGGTTTTGGGCCGAGTTTAGTATTTTGCTCATATCTTCTTCGTTTTAAATCGAAATTGGGCTTATGATAAATGGTTGGAAAGCTTATTTCAAGGACTATCTAACCAAATAATAATTGGATCAAAATTATAGGGATAAAAAATCAGATTCTCTCGGTTTTGTGATGTGGACACGAAAAGTGGAAAGTAAGTTATGGTTTAGGGAAATGAGCTAGGAATTGGATTGGTTTAGGAAATGTATTGAATGAAAACATGGATATAAGCACTCCAAAGGTTAAATACTCATCCCGACCAATAATGGCGGTGAAAGGTTGTTTATCATCGGGTTTGATTTTGGGGAGACATTTTTAAGTGTCTACAGTTAATAATCGGGTTCGGGTCAGTATTTCAGGTCGGGTCAGCTTTTTACAGCTCTAGCTGCCCAAGTTCCTGCCCCGCCCCGCCCTTCCTCCTGGACCACTTACTACGGCAGCCGCCGTGGCTGTGCCACCCAGCCGCGGCTGCCGCATTATAAACCTTTTTTTTTAAATTTAAATTAAAACAAATCTTTTGTTAAAAAATAAATTAATTTAATGTGGTCCAATTAATTTCAAAATTAAATCATATTCAATTTTAAAATTACGTTTCTTCATGAAATTAATCTCCAATTCAATTTAACTCTTAAATTAAATAATTTGATCATGAAATCAAATAGATTAAATTCATGAATTTCATAGATTAAATTCATAATTTAACATGAAATCAAATAGATTAAATTCATGAATTTCATAGCAATCGAATTAAATCAAAACCAAAACACAAAAATCAAAATTTAGGGGTTTAGGGTTTCAAATTTTTGAAATTTAGGGTTAGGGAGTTCGAATTTTTCGAACTTCAGGGAAAAAATTTGGACTTTTCTATGGCTAATTTTAAGCAAATTAAACAACTTTTAATGATTCCATATGTTAAATAACATTTAAAATAATAATTGACCCATAATTAAATTATTCTCCCTCCTAATTGAATTAAAATTGTGGTCATTCAAAGAATTAATAATTCAATATGTGTACATGCATAGGCTAACTGATATCACTGTAGGACTTTAGATACTATAAGCGGAATTGCATGAATCATATTCATAAGCATCTAAACACCAAGATCAATGCATAACACATAAAGAACAAATAATAATACCTTTGAAGCGTGAATCCACGTGCAATCGAGCAAGAACACCGGGAGATATAGAACCCCAAGTGTGATTCCTCTACTTGGTCCACGGGCACAGATCAAACCTCCACTAATGCTAGTTAGTTGTGATTGAACACTTCACTCAACCCTCAACTGAGAATAGAGACACGAACTAACCACGATCCACCACCACGAACACCACGCGCCACCAGGGAGGTGCCCGGCCGTACGGATAGTGGAAGAGAGGGGAGGGCCGTGAGAGTGAGAGAGGGATTAAGGTTTGGGACTTGGTTGCTTGAGTTACAATTAACTGACTTGTCAATTGTTATTTCAATCTAAGTCATGGATCTTATTTGTAGATCATATCTCTAAATAAAAGTCCATGTCAAGCCAAACTCCTTGTCCTAATCAAACTGCTCTAGCCCAACACTCCATATGGTAAGTCATGATCTCATGAGGCCCATTAATGGGCCTTTTACTTGTTTGACCCAATACCCTTGTTGTGTGACCTCAAATGATCCATTCTATTGGGGTTTGGACTATTTAACTAGCCCAAAGATCATTTGCCATATCTAGCACCAGACAATGACGACCATATAGAATGAATTAATTATCTCCATAATAGTGATCCTTGATATATCTAGTAATTGCACTTATCGAAGACATAATTCCTTCAGTTATTTCCATCCCCAACCTTTAATATCTCATTCATGATGGTTTGCAATGTAACCCACACAAAATAGAGTGTTTGTGGCTCCAACTCATAATATGCATCATTAACTATCTTGAGTAGGTCATTAATTTTTTTGGCATTTTTTATGTTGTAATGATTGTATGCTCCTAAAAAATCCCAATATGTTGATATCAGGGTTGTTTGGTGTTTGTTGGACCAAAATGAATGTGAAATCATCTTGTTTGTAGAATTGTTGCCACTCAGGATCATCTTGAGTTATGTTTGTTCTACAAATATCTTTTTGAATTGTATATAACCTTTATATGCCCATCATTTGGCCACTTTGCCTTTATAGCTGGTACAATATGATCAATAGGCAGGCATCCACCTTGTTGTTTCTTTTGTGACTAATTTAATGAGACCATAGTCCCTTCTCCGTGTACTTTGACTTCCTTCTCTTGGTTGGTTTTTGCTTTGTAAATGGAAAGATGCCATGTCTTCCATCAAAATAATAGTCCCCATTATCATTAAGCCTTGGTGTTGAAGTGGCTGCCATGAACATAGCCTTTGGTATCCTTGTGCTTGACTTAGCAATCCTAAGTTTGCCCTTTTCTGACCCTGACAAGTAATACCTCCGACTTTTTCTTGTTAAGTTGAACCATTTCTCATCTATATGAACAAAACCATTGTTCTTTGTCCAAGGTGTTGATCCTATTAACAACCCTAGGACCTACTTCAATCTTGCTATTTTGTTAGCTTCAATCATTTTTGGCTTCAAAGCATTAGTGTGTACTGTGCCTTCAAGTCCCCTCTTTGGATCATCCTAAAGAATGTGCTTTTAGAAACATTAAGCATGTGAGCCAAGTCTATGATACATGACCTCTCACCAATGCCTAACTTGTCTTCTTCTTGGATTTGAATCCGTTTCCTTCCTACCAATGGTATTTTGTGACGGGATTTTAACCGTTTGTTTTCTATATTTGTTTATTTTTTGCATCATGCAATAAATCACTCATAGCTCTTCATGACAAATTAAACTTTTCCATTGTTGGAATAATGGCTCCTCTGTTTGGATGATTGTACCCTTCAGAATTTTTTAAGAGAAATATGAGGACATCAAACCTCCCTTTAGTGTTGAGCCTATTTTTCCGTTTATGTTGCCTTCGTGGAGCTTGACCTTAGCTTGCTTCCCATTCATGTGGACTGGCTATTGTGTGTCATTTTGATGTTCCTCATGTTGTGATTCAGATGCTTCTTCAGTTGGCTGCATGTTTACATCAAAGAAATGTCCCCTATTACCTCCACCAATTTCATCATCACTTGGTCGATCATCGTCTGGCATCACGTTCAAATCTATTCCTGAAGGCAGGTAGAATTAGGCAATGATGCGAAAAATAAACACAATTTTTTTTAAGTTGCTTGTGATTTTATATTCTGAATAGAGTAATGGAGGCTGAAATTTTTGGCTTGAAGTCCTTATATATTTAGTCCCCTTGAAATGAAAAAGGTGAGATTCTAAAAATTTCATTCTCCTCCTGTACAGTTGCAATCCGTGTGCACCCATATCAAATGAAAGTGATTGGTTCTTTTGTTTTTCATAAGTAAATGTGATTGGTCTTTTTTTTTTTTTTTTTTTTTTCTAAAAGGATTGCTGACATGTGAATACATTTATTTTCATTCTTTTTTTTTTTAATCCAAAACAACAATAAATGTCCTTTTATTCCTTTTGTACTTCTCAATCATGGGTTTTATGGAATCTCTAAGTTCCTTAATTCTCGTGAAAAATGGAAAATAGACATGTAGATAAGGGATAGAGAGAGTAATAATTTTAGGATACTAGATATTGGATAATATATTTTGATGTTCAATAATGATTGAAAAAATATATTTTACACCCTCCGTTCCTTAATTACAAGCCTTTATTGCTTCTTGGGTGTCCCAAAATGTTGTTTGTGCCTATTTATAAAAGTACCACTTAGGGCCTGTTTTATTCAGCTTAATTTCAGTTCAGTCCAGCTCCAATCAGTTCAGTTCGATTTCGTTCAGTTCAATTTAGTTCAGTTCCTAATTTCCTTCTCTCATAAACAATTCATTTCAACTCTATTTAGTTCAGTTCAGTTCGGTTCTCATACAATATTCCTCAACTATTTCCATCCACCTTAATTCCCTTTTTTTTTTTTTTTTTTTTGGGCAGATATAGGCTTGTAATAGAGGGCAGAGGGAGTAAATAGTACGAGTATTGTAGTAATATAACTAATTTAATCTGTATTTATATTTCATCACTTAATTTTTATCATAAAAGCTTATTTTCAATATACATATATACTCGGGGCATTGCCCAGGTAAAAAACTAGTTAATTTTATGTTTTCTACAATAAGATTAGGTTCATTTACTTTGACGGGTCTCTATGCGTGGAGGGCTGGGTGGGATTTGGTGTTGTAGCTCGGAACCCCCTAGGAGAAGTAATCTTTGCAGGGATGAGAAGAACCAGAGGATTTTGGTCACTTGAGATCACTGAATGCAACGCGATGGTATTCGCTACCGGCCTCGCAAAGCAGCATGTCCTTCATAATGTGATACATGAGTCAGACAACAATACTATTGTTTCAAGACTCGCAAAGGATGCAACTTTTCTCTCTGATTTAGATTCACTTCTTGATGATGTTTTAGATATTTGCTCTAGCTTTGATTTTGTCACTTGGTCTCAAGTAAATTGGGAGGGAAATTACGTGGCTCACCACTTAGCTCGTTTATTGCCTCATGGCCTGGTCTTGAACAAGTGTGGTATCACTGTGGTCCTAGTGCCATTGATCCTTATGTACTAATGGACAATTTGTCCGCCAATTAATGAAGGCTCCCTTGCTTTCCCTCAAAAAAAAAAAAAAAAAAAAAAAAAAAAAAAAAAAAAAGAAAAAAAAAGTGGTTCATCCGTTATGAGTTCTTCAATTCTTATAATCAACACCAAAAACAATTAATGTTAGACCATCCAAAATGATATATAGTCATGTAATCGCTATTCTAAAATTGAAATGGACTTGAACCCAAATTAACCTTAATCGGGATTCAATGTCATTACTATTCTTTCCGTTTCTAATTAATATGCCACACACACACACACACACACACACACACACACACACACACACACACACACACACACACATATATATATATATATATATATATAATCATGATCATATAATAGAATATGTGAGCAACTCTTAAAATCGAAAATCTACTCGATCAATGTTAATTTGAGAGAGAGATTATCATTTACCTAGAACAATTCAACCCATAATTAGAATTGGGGAATTCCAAGTTTCTCTTCTTGATTCTCAAGAGGTAATTGGTCCATTTTCGCAGGAATATGAGGGTGGGGTATAAGTGACTTTTTCATATGACTACCTATTTTCAATGAAAACTGCCGTTAAGTCTTAATTTGGCATTCTTTTCCTCATTCCTTTCTCCTTCCTCCACCTTATCTCCATTCTCTCACCTCCTTCAATGAAATTCAATGGAGAATTTGGAATGCACAAACATTTTCGATGAAGGTAGAAGTCGAACCTTGACCTAAAAGGTTAACCAAGCCCTAATTTCTCTATATTTATTAGGGCTTTTCGTTTACTTTCGGCAGCAAAAGCTAAGGAGGTTGAAGAAAATAGGGGACGACGAAGATGATGGTGGTTTTTGAGCAACACGATGATGGTGGTATATGGTTGATGGTGGTTGTAACTATGGTTTTAATGATAACTTTGACAGATGACGTAATTCACCATTTAACATCGTCTACATTGGTGCACGTCAGCTGTTTCAGTGTATCTTACGGTCAGCAGTTATTCTTATTATAATACCATTTTTTTACAATTTCCAAAGCGTTTTTATTACACAATTGCCACTAGAGGTACACTTCTTGTTTATCAAGAAGAGCAACTGGGGCACCCCCATTAGAATTTATGTACGTTGTATTACGTATATACTTGTATATATTTTGGGAGTATAATTTAGACAGTAACAACATTTATATATGATCTCCTTTGCAATAATATTCTCATAATATAATTAGATTCAATAATCAAATTTCCATATTATAAAAAAATTGCCTCAATATTGAAGTTGGAAAGAGGACTAATGCTACAGATAAATAATTAAATCATACATTCACAACTTCAGCATACATACATATATATATATATATATATATATATATATATATATATATATATATATATATATATATATATATATATATATATATATATATATGAATATTCATATTGTTGAGCATATTTTATGGTCATCACACCCTTCTAAGGATATTAGTAGTAGCATTCGCAGAACCAGAACGACGAGCGACATAAGCTCTAAGAGAAGGGGATTGCGAAAGGCGGTCTGGTGCAACCGTGGTAAAGTTCTGGTTACGGTTCTTGTGTTGAATTCTTCTCCTAGCTATGTAACCTCCAATCCACGGGGTGACATCCTCGTTGATTTTGATCACGATGAAGAAGATTATTCGATAAACTATGATCATGCTGAAGATCACGCTAAGGTCCAACCATTTTGAGCGTGTTGTATCAATCTGAAATACGTATTCTAGTACGTACTCCCCGGAAATCTTTGGAAGATCCGGTGTCCGGTTGTCGAATACCACCCCCTTCAGATCATTTTGGTATTGTCCCTGTATATACAGTAACAATTAGCACCATTTTCATAACATTGACATTTACTATCTAATTTTTTAAGTAAACACATATAATAGTTGTGTCAAAAGTAAAAATAAAGCTAAATTTTATCATATGATGTAATTTTACATGTTTACCATTACAAATTCGAGTAAAGTTTACAGGAGAGTTAGATAAATGAACTAATTGTTCATTTTCATAACATTGATATTTACTATCTAATTTTTTAAGAAGTAAAACATATAATAGTTGTGTCAAAAGTAAAAATATAGCTAAATTTTATCATATGATGTAATTTTACATGTTTACCATTACAAATTCGAGTAAAGTTTACAGGAGTGTTAGATAAATGAACTAATTGTTCATTTATTAGTAAGTTGTACGAAGAAGTTTCATTTCATTTCTTAAAGTAGAGAAGCAGCTAGTATAGGGGGGTAAGTACCTGGAGAGCCCAGAAATGGAAACTGATGTAAGACATAGGATAACGCCATACTGGCTTTGGTATGTCGTTAGGAAGCCGGAAGAAACCCGAAACAAGCATGAAAATTCCCTGAAAATAAGGGCAGAGTACATGAAGAAATTCATTGGTGAAACATATGTCTACATAGCTATTATTTACATGAAAATCTAAATTTTTTTTACCTGTATGCCAGCTCCAGTGATAATACCCATGAGAAAATTGGGGACAATGCTCGCGATAGCCATCATTAGACTCTCAACAACGGTGACACTTGCATAAAGACAGAGTACAAAGAAGATGTAGTGCTCGAAGCCAGGGTGGAGACGAACCATGAAGTAACAGACAGTGCCCGAAAGAAAGGTAATCATCATTAGGAATGGCATTGCAGATATTGTGTTGCTGACCACAAACGCCGTTACTCCATAGTGTCCATTCAACCTTTCTCTTTGGAATACCTGAAAGTAACAACCATTTATTACTCTTATGTTGTACTTGTTTTTTATTCTTCTTATTTGTGTGGCCTAAGATGCTTTCGAAAATTATGAAAACAAGTTCAAAATTAATTTAGAGAAGTACAATGGACACAATATGGTTAAGGGTACGAGAATTTTACCTTCATATCTTCAACAAAGGACGGAAATCCACCAATAGACATAAATGTGACAAAGCCAAAAACAAATGATGCACAAGAGCCTCTCGCCTGTAACAGCAGCAAAGGAGGACAGTTATGATCAAAATGTACCTTGAGTGAAATAATGAGATTATTCGAAAATCATTAGTAAGTTAATTACCAGTATGGCGTTGAAACTAGTTCCAACATTGAAAAAGATTGATCCAATACAGACAGTAACCACGACGTAAATTACCAGCCTGAGCCAGTAGTAACCAAAGTCTCTTGACATGTTTGTGAACGAACGTTTAGTTAAGGTGAATGTCTGCATCAAGAAGCTGGCCTGACTTCCTCCCGAGTCTATAACCGTTCCTTTCTGTCAAAGTTTACAGCAAATAATTTGAGCATCGAACAAACAGGACAGGAAGAAAAAAAATTATGGTGAAGGGAAATAGGTGAAAAACTTACCACTTTAGAGATTTCTTCTACCCTCTGTAGTGCTGAATAAGACTGTTGAGAGGTGGCATAATAGCTTATCAGAGTTCGAGTAGCTTCCGCTGTTGTGATCTTCTCTAATGGGTCATCACTTGCTTCAAACTAGTTTTTTTAGCGATTTGTAAGTAACATTCATTACTATCTCATAAAATTGATAAAAATGTATGCGAAATTAGTTGACATTTACCCGTAATTTCATTGATCCTTTAAGAGTAGCCTTGACTTTGTCAAAATCAGAGTTGATACACCTAAGGAAGTGATCAGATGGATTCCTCAAAGCAGGGCAAGGAAAACCAGCTTGAGCAAAGAACTACAATATTATTTCATCATTGAATTAATAATATTTGACAAATTACCTCAATGAAACAGTTAATGATTTTGACAAATTACCTCAATAAAACAGTTAATGATTTTGACAACCAAAGAAACAAACAATTTAAAGATTTGAGACAACTTACCTCATATGCCTCTGAAGCTTGCCCGAAATAAACAGTCTTTCCACCAGAAAGCAAGTACAAACGATCGAACAACTCGAACACCTCACTACTAGGTTGATGAATCGAAGCAATAACAGTTCTTCCGTCTCTGGATAGTCCACGTAAGGTTTCTGTCACAAAGAACGCAGACGCACTGTGCAGGCAACAACGAATGAACCTATGTTAGTTTACAATATCTTTGATCGACGAATGACTTAGGGCCTTTTTGGTTGAAGGGATTTGGGTGGAAAAGAAAAGAAAGGAAAGGGTATTAATGATGTTCCCATGTTTGGTTGAATAAATAAAATGAGAATTCAAAGGAAAGGAAGGGAAGTGGAAGGAAAATTCTTTTACAAATTATTAGCTTTCCTTTCCTCCCAAAATTGGAGGAATTCGACTGGAAAGAGAAAAATAAAAGTTATACATTATATATTTTCTTTCTCTTCCCTTCCTTTTCTTTCATTAACCAAATATTAGAAAATAAAATCACCTAATTAATATTTCCTTTCCCTTCTTTTCTTTTCTTTTCCCTTCTCTTCCCTTCCTTTATTAATATTGAACCAAACAAAGCCTTAAACATAACAATGCAAGTAAAATTGGTTTCGATGTTAATTAAAGTAACCTGTCTAGACCACTAGTAGGCTCGTCAAGGAAGAGCAATCGCGGTCTCATAAGGATTTCAACAGCTATACTAACCCTCCGCTTCTCCCCACCACTAATCCCCCTCAAATGCCAGTTTCCAACCACAGTATCAGCACAATCTTGAAGGCCCATTTCGATGATGGTGCTTTCGATCAAAGCTTGCTTCTCCGACCAGGGCATTTTATCCGGTAATCGAAGCCGAGCTGAATATGCTATTGTTTCTCTTACTGTCAATGTCCCAATCAAGTTATCATCTTGTGTTACATAAGCCTGCATTCATACATACACAACATTGTATCATATATTCATATTATAATATTTTTAGAACTTGTAACATTGCAATAACAGATATATTAATTCGTTATTAAAAATTACATCAACCCAAAATTGGCAAGCTAAAAGATGAAATCTAGAAACAACATTAGTAAATTTATTTAATTTAAAGTACAGTCTAATCTAATTTTATCTGTCAATTTAAGAGGTTATGAAGTACAGTCTACCAACAACATGGGTAAAGTAAGCTAATTAATTTCATTAATTCCTCTTACCACTTTCTACCTAACTAATTTTATTTAATAACCGAATTTTAACAACAATCTATGATCAATTGACGATTATTGAAAAATTCTCATTACCAAAAAAAAAAAAAAAAAAAAAAAAAAAATTATAATAATAATAATTCTGAAATAATATATGACCATTAACCCTGCTTTCTCATTTAAAACAAAATTTTAAAAAAATAAAAATAAATCAATTTAAGTATAGAATAAGACTTATTAATTTTTCATTTTCGTAACAAATTAAAATACTTTGTGTAAATAAATTACTATTTAGAGTATATCAGATCTAAAAGATAAAAATATCCTAAACGAGGTTCAATTTTGTTTTATAAGAACATAATTATATTAGAGCAAGGTTCATTCTTGTTGTCACATACGACAAAAATAAATAAAACCAAGTTTCAATTTTGTTTTTGTTAATAAAACCGTCATTTAAATAAAACTACCTATAAAAAAAAAAAAAAAAAAAAAAAAAAAAAAAAAAAAAAAAAATACTCTCTCTATCTTAAAAAGTTCTTCATATTTAGATGGTGATTTTGTGGCTTAACTTTTGAAAACGGAGGGAGTATAAAAAAACGATGATAGATAGATAGGTAGCTTACCGCAGTGCCGAAAGAGAGCTTAGTTTTGCGACCATTAAGCAAGATAGTACCAGAGAGGAAAGCATTAGCAGCAAGACGGCTGGAAAGAGCGTCAAGAAGAGTAGATTTACCCGAACCAGAAGGACCCATAAGAGCAGTAAAAGTACCAGGCTCAGCGTAACCTGTTAAGCTTTCTAACACAGTTTGAGTATCACCGCTACTTAATGTTACCATTACTGTTAGATCTTTCCATGTTAGCCTCGCCGATACGTCGCCGATGAAGTCGGCTTTTGTCATAACATGATCTCGCCATAGTGTCTCACTTAAGGGACTTAACCCCGGTATCGACACCGTTGTCGTCGAAGATATCCCATGATTGTTGTTGTTGTTATCATATGGTGGTTTGTTTGATTCTATCTCCATTTTTGTTTGTTTTTATGGTAAGTTAGTTTTGGGAGGAAGAGAGGAGTTTTATTGTGAGATGTAATTTGTGTATTTATTAAGAGAGGAGAGAGAAGTGTAAGGAATTGAAGTGATGAAATGAGAATTGTATGGAGAGAGGGGAGAAATTCGTGAATTTGACTAGGACTCTTGGAGGTTGGAGAGATATTATTAGACAACAATAAGGTATTTATTTCTAACTTAGATGTTAGTCCATTTTATTTGCATGCTTAGAGAAAATAAGGCTAAGCTACACCTAAGCTAATTACTATACATATTATTTGCAACAATTTGACATAAAGTAGAGAGGAAAAATATCTTATCGTTGCAAATAATATGTAACGAAGGTAGTAATAAGCTATCAGGATTATATTGATATTAATTTAAGCCAGTTTTTATAATTTTTACTCTTTAAAAATGAAGAAATATGCATTTAAAGACGCTTCTTAGAGACCGTAATAAGTCAAATGGGGCAAAAACTAAGGGACAGAGGGAGTAAGTGATTTCGTAAGTTGCTCAATTTGATTTGAGTCGGTTCATTTTATATACAAGTATCTTTTTCACTTTAATTTTGAGCCAAATCACATATAGATATAGGAAATTTTGTTTTTTACCACCTCACAAAAACACGAAAATCTCTTTTACCACCTCCCAAAAAAAGTATTTTACTTTACCACCTCATAAAAAACACGAATATAGGTTTTACCACCACTTAACGGTTTCCATCCAAAAATTCCGTTAAGTGTGGCCCACAGTAACACGTGTCAGCATTTTATTTGTTAAAAAAAAAAGAGAAATTAAAAAAAAAAACAAAAAAAAACCTAAAACTACTCCGGCCACCACCGCGGCACCACCCCCGCGCCACCGCCGCCTTCCCCCCCAACTCACCACAGCACTCCCCGAAACCACCACCTGCGTCGCACCACCAGCCCCAACCCACCTAAACCCTCCCCCTCCCTTTCCCGCAACCGTAACACCCCCAAAAACCACCAAACCCAAAACCCTCCTTCCCTAATACGGTCACGATTTCGGCCACAAATGGCCGAAATCGGCCGGTTTTAAGGCTGAGTGGCCTTAACCGGCCGATTTCGGCCATTTGTGGCCGAAATCGTGGCTATTTTGGGGGGATTCGTGGTCATTGAGGGTTGTGGGTTGGTGGTTTTTGGGTCGATTGCGGTTGCGGGAGATGGAAGGGGGCGTTCAGGTGGGTTGGAAGAGGGAGGGGGTGGAGTTGCGCCGCCAGTGGTAGGTTCGGGGGGTAGTTGTGGGTTAGGTGGTGGCGTGGTGGTGGCGCTGTGGCGGTGGCTGGGTAGCTTTAGAGTTTTTTAATTTTTTTTTCTTTTTTTTTTATTTTTTTCTTTTTTTGGCCAATAATAGCACGACACGTGGCTTTATGGGCCCACTTAACGAATTCTTAAACGGAATCAGTTAAGTGGTGGTAAAACCTATATTCGTGTTTTTTATGAGGTGGTAAAGTAAAATACTTTTTTTGGGAGGTGGTAAAAGAGATTTTCGTGTTTTTGTGAGGTGGTAAAAAACAAAATAGCCTATAGATATATATGCGTTCATATTTTAAGACAAGGGTACATGCTTAAAATTGAGTTGTCGCTCGTATTTGATCATGAGCGAGCTAAGTTAATTAGCTAGAGTCAAATTTGAACAATTTTGATTCTACTAAAAGTAAAAATCAACTATTTGATTAATTTTTCGAAATCTACTACTCAACTCGTAATAAACTCTCAAGTCATGATACGATTAGACACTTAGTAGAAAGGTTGTTACTTATCAATCAAGTGTAGATACACGATGAAGTGAGCTTAATCCCAATTAATATTGTAGTTGGAGTAAAATAGACCATAATATAGAGCAATTAGTTAAAATTGGATGAGAAAGAAGAAAAAAGCAAGATGAGGAAGAAAAAAGCAAGCTAAGAAATAATAAATGAGAAACAGGTAGAAGTTGGAAGGGGTGCAATAAATGGGAGGGTATACCATACTGATTGCAATGCCAACCCTCGAAAATAAAAGCATTAACTATTTTTTGTTTTTTTAGCTTAAAATAATTTATATTGTCGAAATGAAATGAAATTAACGGAATTGCAAAATGCAAGCTGGTTGGGGAATATGCCTCGCATTGCGGTCCGTCGTTTCGACATTTTATGGTGTGTTCACGCAGTTGGACTTCTTATTATTGTGGGGGACCTATTCCTTTATATTAAGGTACTCGTATCATTCACTTTGTTATACAACAACTATACAAGTATATAAGGACTTAAGGAGTTTAGGGTTTTTTATATCGGCGTTAATTCAACCATGTAGCCAACGATGTTGTTGTTGTTTTTTTTTTTTTTGGGTTGGGTTTTCAGACCTGTCTATCTGACATTGTGCCACACCGCCATCCATATACTTTGATGTTATTTGGATGATACACTACAAGAGGGGGTGAATTATAATGAGTTCCTAGTGCCCTAATTTTCGCGGAATATAAAACTGATTGTTGTTAGGAACTTGGACAATGCACAACAGATTTTACAAGGAAACCATCTGGGCATAACTAGAAGTAAAATCTCGACCCTTCAAGGGATTTCAAACCAAACCAATCCACTATATAATAGGCCAAACACTCCTAGTTACAACCTATTACAAACAGACATTTCTACTTGCTACATGATTGGACCCTATCCTTCCCAACCTAAGTCCCGGACTTGGATTCCACACCGTACTCCAGAGTACTAGTCACTCGGCCTCTCACTAGAAGCTCACTCGGATTCACACTAGAAGCTCACACTTTGCACTCATACAATTATGATAACAAGAATCCTCACGAACTCTCACACCCCAATACATAAAACACTCAAAACCCTTTTTCCCTTTACAAGATCTAAAAAAATAACTCTAAATACATATCAATGAATAAATAGATAAAACTAATATGCTGAACACTCAAGATATGTCTGGAATTGACCGGACGAAATGAAACCAAGCCCTGACCAGAACTTTGACCAGGAGGACTGACTTAGCTTCGTTGTGAATGATGAAACCATTAAGCACGACCACTGCACTTCGTCAGTCTCAACTTTGCATGAATATATAGGAGCATATTTATAGTACTGTAGACACCTAATTGTGTCTCCCCAAAACCAAACCCAGTGATGAATACCTTTCGCGTCATTGATTATCGACGAAGTGAAAGTGTGAAAAGTCTTGTGATGCGGTTGTTTTAATAAAATACTTTCTTTCTGTTTTCGAAAATGAACTTTATTTATGAAAATGCCCAGTCCAATTTAGTTTGGTCTATGATAAGGGTCCAATAATGGTGCAGTTGGATTGGGCTCGAAAAGCGTTTTCCAACGATATATTATAAGCCCAATTCCAATGAATAATGAGGAAGTTTATGACCAAAATACTAAATTGGGCCTGAAATGGTTTTATATGGCCAATGATCTAGTGGAGGACCCATTAATTATTATTCCAAAAATTATTAGGATTGATTTTAATCTTCTAGAATAATCTAGAAGGTTATTTTGAATTCTAATGGGATTAGGATTAATTATTATATATCTTTTATGAAAATAAAGAATTCTATTTGGATTAAAACATGTGTTTTAAAGAGATTAAATCTGATTTTCAAAGATAGGTACGGATGTTAATTAATCGAATTTAATTAGATTAAGGATTCCGTACGGATTTTTAGAAAATGCGTGAACCATCGCGAAACGACAGAACTAGCGCGCCGCGACAGAGGTAGTTTTATTCCAGATAGGATTCGGTCTTTTTCCGATCGTTTCCGGACTATTTTTCCTATAAATAGGGTCGTATCTTCCCGTTTTTAATCATTCACAATCATCTAATTCTAATTCTTTTCTCTCTTTTAAGCTAGTAGCTTATTCTTTCTCCCTCTTTCTAAGTCTTCCCTTTTCAAATAAAAATACCGCATTCACGAGTCTTAGACACACCTAGCCAAGCTCGAAGTTGCCTTCGCCCTAGACGTGAAAGGTTGATACTTTCTGATGGTTTGGTCCAAAATCCCTATTTCAATTATTTTAATTTAATTGTTTGATTTAATATTTTCCTTGAAGTTACTAAAGTGTGTCTTTTGTTATTAGAAAAAGATACGAGGCAACAAAGTAAGTTGTTTAGTTGTTATATTTCTAAAGAAAGCATGTTTAGATTATATTAATTCCTAGTATCATGTTAGGATGCTTTTATTGCTTTCTAGTATCATGCTTAGGTTGCTTTCTATTTTCTTCTATCATGTTAGTATCATGTTAGGGATAAAGCTTTGATCTTTATTGTATAGTGACATGCTTGGATTTTTTATTAATCTTGTTAGTATCATGGCTAGGATCTTGCTAATATTATTATGCTTTGATGAGAATATTGTTATTTTGATGATTTGTTGAATCAATATTATTATGTTGCTTGATATATTATTGTTATTGCTTGATCACACCCTCTCTTGCAGGTTTAAAGAAAATTTGTATTTGTAATCACGCTTAATAAGATAATTAATAATTTTATTTAGGCTAATGTGATTATAATTCAAGTCACTACTAGAAAACAGTCAAATTCCGACGGAATGGTTCCGACGGACATGAAAATCCGTCGGAAAGTGCAAAATTTCCTACGGATTTTATTTCCATCGAACGTCCGTCGGAATTTTCCCACGGAATTTTAATCCGTTGGAAAATTCTTTATTTACGACGGAATTTCCGTTGGAAATGGTACATTTTCCAACGGAAAATAATTCCGTCGGAAATTTCCGACGGAATTTTAACCCTTTCCGACGGATTATGAATTTAAAAAAAAAAAAAAAAAAAACCACAAAACCCTAAATCAGATTCATCCCCCTTTCATTTCTCTCTCCTCTCTCACCGCCTCCTCCTCTCCTCTCTCCTCTCTCCTCTCTCCTCTCTCCTCTTCCCTCTTCTCCTCTCAGACACGCCTTCTCTTCTCTTCCCTCTTCTCCTCTCCTTCTCTTCTCTTCTAATCTCACGCCTTCTCTTTCTCTCTCCTCTCCTTTCTCTCGATCTTCTCACCGGCGCCGTGGCAAATTCGAGCATATTGCTATTGCATATTTATGGTTTATACGGCCAAATTCGAGCCTGAAACCTCTAGATCTAGAGGTTTCAGGGTCGAATTTAGCCGTATTTAACCAAATACGGGTTGAAATTGGAAGCTACGGTTGGTAAGGTATGTTTTTTGGTTTTAATTTTTTTTTGTTTTTTGTTTTTTTGGTTGTTGGTTGAAATTCGTGGGTTTTTTTTTTGGTTTTTTGGTTAAAATTCGTGGTTTTTGGCGGCGGTGGTGGTTTTTTATGGTGGTGGTACGAATTTGTTGCAGATCTGGGTTTGTTTTGGTGTTAGATATTGATTTGGGTGGGTTTGGGAAGATCTGGGTTAGGGTGCGGTGGTGGTGGCGGTGGTTGGTGAATCTAGGTTAGGGTGCGGTGGTGGTGATTGGTGAATTTCGGTTTGGGTGCGGTGGTGGTGGTTGGTGAATCTGGGTTAGGGTGCGGTGCGGTGGTTGTGTTCTGAGGTGGCGATGCGCCGCGCCCCTGGTGGCGTGGCGTGTTTTTTTTTTAATTTCTTAAAATCAGTTTCCGACGGAAATTCCGTCGAAATTTTCCGACGGATTTGTGTTCGTCGGAATTTTCAGACGGACTTTTCTAGTGCCCAAAAATGCATTCCGACGAAAGGATTCCGTCGGAATTTTCGTCGGAAAAGTGTTTCCGACGGAAAAGGCTGATTTTCCTACAAAGGGTTTTCCGACAGAATTCCGTCGGAAACAGGTTTTCCGACGGAAAACTGCGTGTTTTCGAGGGATTTTTTCCGTCGGAAAACAGCAGTTTTCTAGTAGTGAGTGATCGCCAATAATAGATTTGTTTGTGCATTAATATTCAACTAACATAGATTAAACAGGTTTAGGATTAATATATTGATTGTATGTTAGTCAGAAAGCGCACATGAATATGAGAAGAATAAAGTAGAGGCCTATTTTTAGGGCAGGTTCAATCTCTTTTAGGTTGGATTTGTACCTTCATCCCTGAATATCCAGTCATGGTTCCAGACCACTATGGAGTTAGCGATCTCATGGATCGTGAAGGGGTGTAACCTTCACCCTGTGAACAGTTTACAACTTCCTAAAACTTGTTGACGACTCTTTTGCTCTAGCTTCCTTCCCTTTGGACGCCACCATACTTAAGTGTATGATTACAGTGGGGCTCAAGTGTGGGATGCTTGAAATATTCCCTATAGTTTTTGGCGACTCCGCAGGGGAGGATTTCTATTTTAATTCCTAAAATTTATTTTGGCAATGATTTAGAATGAGTCGATGAGACTCGAAAAGTTCTAAGTATTCATGTGCGTAATTTTGATTGACATTATTAACATAAGCATAAAAAGGTCCGCATTGGATAGACCATCCATATTGCGTAAAAAACATAGGATTTTTACACGTAGGAAATTAAGGAAATATGTTTCACAACTAGAATTGAAATAACGCTACGAAAAACTGGAAAATTCTAAGAACAAAAAGCTGATGAGGCATGTAGGAACTGGTGTTAAGAAAACAGTGCCCGTCACAGTGCGATGGCACTGTCGCTGTGCGACGGCAATGTCGCGTGGCGACAGGGTCATCGTCTCGCGACAGGCCCTGTTGTCTCGCGCTATGTTTTTTTAATACTGAGCCAGAAATCTACCTTCTTGCTTCGACTAGCTCTAGTACTGTTTGCTCGATTCTACTTCCTGATTGAGTTTTTCTCACTTTTTAGAACCCATATGTGTTCTACATATGGCCATAACCCTCTGGGAATTCGCGTCCATCTACCCAATCGAACGCTCATTGCAACGAAGGGTACATCCGAGTTTGTGAATTCACCAAACCATGGAAGCAACTTGCGGGGTCCTATCCATACGCGCCAACCCTTCCAAAGGTAAGGCTTCCGTACGATGCATCCGGACTCATAACCATGGACCCTCTTTGACTAACCTTTATCCTTGAACTTTATAGAACTAGAGCCATGGTTAGGTTGCAAACTCATTGCATCATATTATGCTTACTTAACTACTTGTGCATCTCTTGCTTGTGCATATTTACACTAATCATTTGTTTGACTTGTGATTGAGTCTAAATAAAATAATTAATGACTAAAGGACTTTGCTTAATTAATTAATCAATTAATATGAGTAATTCAAGTCTAAATAAATTGATCGAACCTGACTTAGTACGGCTATAGGTTTTATCCCCTAAGGTAGAACGCTGGAAACAAGCCCAAACCAACGTTTCAGCAATGACGCCGAGGTTTAGCCTGTGGCACGACACGCTAGTGTCCGTCGTAACGTGACAGCAATGTCGCGCCGTGATGGTGCTGGCTCATCACGACAGTACCATTGCTTGTGCGATGGTCTAGTTTCCTGCTTGAGTCTTCATGCTAAGATTAATTAATCAGTTTATTAATGGCAGAAACCGTATTTAGTCCTTAATTGAGTCTAAGCACATTGTCCCATGGTCTTACACAAGTCTTAACATGTCACTTACACTCACAAGTATTCACACACTTTGTACATACTCTATTAACACCATGACCCTGTCTTAGGTTCATGCATGAGTCGCTTTTGCCGTCATTTGAGTTGGGGGTCCACTCTATTCCTAATTTTTCCATATCTCTCCATCTACATCACCTTTCCATACATATCTCACACTTTCTTTCTTAAACACTTTCTACATTCACATTCCTTCATCTTACATTCTTCCTTCATACATCATTCACCTCACTACACTCTTTTCCCATCCATGCATGTTGAATAGAGTTTGAGTCAAACAATTAACAAAAAGTATCCATAACTTTATTTTCCGCAGTACTTGGTCAAGAAGAGAAGGGCGCTTAATTAAGGACAACACCTTTGTTCAAGTTCTACTCTTCGATAAGCCCATCAGACACAGGAAAAAGTTCGTACTAATGGCTTCCCAATAAGAAGTTGATGAGTTAAGGAAAAACATGAACAATCTGACTGAGATGGTGAAGACTCTCGTTCTTCAAGTTAACGATCCTAGCAAATAGTGACAGCTTGAGCGTATGGAAGAAAGCCTTATCAACATTTCCAACAATTATAAGTATCAAGGGTAGATCACAAGGGGTCTCACTAGACAAGGAACTTCTTCCATAGAAGTTCAATGCCAATGACATTGACGTAGGGAAAAGTAGGTCGTTTTCTACCCTTTCCTAGAGCCAAACAATAGCCTAGGTCAAGCTACTTCGAAGATTGTAGAGAGATATGGTTGGTAACTAAGGTATCGGGAAAGCTAGATAAATCGAGAAATTCAATATGCTACACACTAGGGATATAGGTTCCACATGCAAGCTCAATGATTATGCTAATTGATGGATCACTCAATCAATTCAAACATTACAAAGGACAAACAATAGTTGCAACCAAAGGAATCCAAAACCTATCTCCTATAAGCCAAGCTAGGGTTCACTATGAATGGCTAACTAGGAAAATCACAATCAAATTCAATCAATTAAAGCAATTCTCAAATCAAGGGTTCATGTCATTGAAATTTGTAATGAAATCTAGATTAATCTTATAGGTTGATCATTCCTAGTCTAATTAATCACATGCACAACTATGTCAACCAATTTAATTGCAACAATTCAGTCAAACAAGGATCATCAACTAGCAAAAATCATGAATCAAGCATGCTTCCCCTTCTCCCTAGCAACTAATCTACTCACTAATCATGGTGAAATTGAGAAACAAAACAAATTCAATCACAATCATATTCATTTCAAGTTTAATCAAGAAGAAATTCAATCACTCAACAAATTCTAAAGCAAAGAATGGAATTCAAATCAAACATTCAAGAATTGAAGGAAATTGCAATGAAAGTAAATTCAAAGGGAAGAAATCTCACAAACTTTCATTGATTAGAAGAAGAAATCCAAGATAAAGTTGAAATCAAAGATCAAATTCAAGTACAATCAAGTAATATTAAGCTTCTCTCTCTACTTTATCTCTCTATTATTTCTGGAAAATAAGCATCAAGTACAAAATAAGTCGTCCCCCCCAAAAAATGAAAAAGTCTAAGGGTATAAATAGAAAATCGAGCGAAGGGGAATGAGGCTCCTGGTGCGTGCACACCACCCAGGCCCCGCGCGCGCACAGCTGGGTCTACACGCACACACCACCTATGCTGCACGCGCGCACCCCTGCTTGGTGCTCGTGGCCTTGCCTCGTTCGCTTGCTCGATCGATCTCCGCGCTCCCGAGCATCCCTATCATTGGTGCACTCGAGGGATGCTCGTGAGAAGGGCATCTCCTTTATCTTCCAAGCATTTGAGCACTCGAGCCAAAGCATTGCTTCCAAGGTCCTTGTGCTTGCGGAGCTAGCTTGAATTGCATGTTTGGATTCCTGAAACTTAGCTCCATCAACCTCCTTGAATGCGCTCGAGCTTCCTCCTTGGAAATTAAACCTCAGGAAACTCAACACACCTACAAAACAAGTCAAAGAAACAGAGAAGCGAGAAAAGATAACCGAGAAATGAATAAAATAGAAAGAAAACCATCAAAAGCACACATTTCTCTAAACTTACACACAAACACGCAAAATAAGCATTATTATGCAAAACCGCGACATAAAAGACTAAAAACGAGTATAAAAATACAAAGAAAACCTAGCCTAAGAGTGCCATAAATGACACTCATCAGACATTCCTAAGTTCAAGCCAATAGATAACCCTTACTTCCATTTGAGAGCTTTTAAAACAATAATGAACATTAAGGGGATTGATAGGAAGGTTTTTCATTCTTTGTTCTCGCTATCTTTAGAAACCGTTTGTCAATAATGGTTCTTTTCCCTTGAAAAAGAGAAGACCTCTTCTTGGGATTCCATAATAAACGCTTTCATAGATAGATATAAGTGCAATATTTAAGTTGAAACAGGCCATAGACAACTTGAGATGCTAAAGCATAAAGAAAACGAAGGGTTCACCTCTTTCTTCCACAAGTGGAGGGAAACTTCCGCTAATATGGTTGAGGTTCCTACTGAAAAGGAGTCTGTAAGGATGTTCATCAAGAACCTCCAAGAAAAATATTCAAAGCACTTAAAATACCAACAAAACTTGGATACTTTCAAGGCTGTCTATGACATAGGCATTGATATCGAAGACGACCTTTTGAAAGTTGATAATGCGAAAGGAAAGAAGAACGACCATCCTTTTTCTTCCTCTCCCATTAATGAAGTACACGCTACAAACACCTCTAAACAACGAATCCAAAGGTCGAAAAGAATGTTCACTCCACTTGGTATGAATTATGTGACAGCTTTCGAAAAGCTACACCACAAAGGACTGGTCATGCCCATAAGACCCATCAAAGACCCAGTTCCAGAAGCCAGGCCACCTAAGTGGGATCCTAATAAACACTACAAATATCATCAAGGAAAGGGTCACGACACTAAGGAGTGTTGGAAACTCAAAGAAGCTATTCAAGACCTGATCAATAACAATAAAACTTTCGAGATTCTAGCCATCGTAGAAGATCAAGCATCCTTTGATCCTTCGCTCCTTATCACACCTGTAGGTGAGCCCTTGATCGAGGCAGTCTATATAACTCCTATCGATGAAGTGACCATGATTGAGGATGAAGGAAATTTCTTAGATGATACCAAGGAAAACTCGACAAGTCTGAAAGAAGACGTTCGAAAACTACAAGATATCATTGCCATGCTCTTGAATATGGTGGAAGGCCTAGCAAATCGGATATCAGTCATCGAACAACGCTACCATCACCAAGACCATAAGAATGAAAAGGACAGGTATCTTCCTTCTTCTTCTTCCCATAAAGAACTTAAAGGAAAAATCAATGCTCCTAAACCACGGGTAAAACGGACCATTGAAGAATACACACCAATAGGAATAACTTATAGTGAAGCCTTCGAATGTTTTCACGGTCAAGATCTCATTCATCCCATTGGTCCAAGCCAAGACCCACCACCTGAGAAACGGCTTCCCAACTTGGATCTAAACTCTTATTGCAAATACCATAGAGGCCATGGTCACGCCACTGAAGAGTGCTTCACCCTTAAAGACCGAATTCAAGACCTTCTTGATTCGAATTGCCTTCGTATTTCTCCAAGCGACAAGAAGGTCAAAATCAATAATAATGGTGGCAAGAGTAGGAAGAACAACAATCCTTCTTTCGTTTCTTCCTATCAAAATGGAAGTTGCATGGATAATCAAAGACCTAAAAAGCAACTAAAGAAAGAGTTCACCCCTATCGAGATGAGCTATGATACTGCTTTCGATCGACTCCATGTCAAGGGACTCATTACTCCCATTGGACCTATTCAAGATCCCGCACCTGAAAAGAGGTTGCCTAGTTGGAACCCAAATGAACATTGCAAGTACCATCAAGGTAAGGGTCATACTACTGAGAGCTGTTTGAAGCTAAAAGAGGCCATCCTTATTTGATTGATAATAACAAGCTTCCCATATCTCCAGCTGGTAAGAAGACCGAGTGATGATAAAGCACAAGACACAAGGCGGGCTACAACGACAAGATTTCGTGATCATTTTTTCTATTTCTTTGATTCCTCCTTTCCCCAATAAGTCTAGCATAGGCACCTTTATATTTTCCTTTGATTTATTTTGTAGGATTTTACTTTTTTCCTTTCAATAAAATGAGCATTTCTTTCTTTGAATATGATCATTGCATTGCATTGTGTAATAAAAGAAAAAAAACGCTGGACTAATCACAAGGTATACTAATGATTTAAGGCACCCTTTGTAGCCGTATCATATCACTTTCACCCTTCAAATATACATCCTTTCTTAATAAACCACTTTGAGCTTCGTCTAACGATTGGCTTTATTTTCTCAACCCACATCTACCTAACCTTGGGAAGGGATGGTGTGCAACTTATGCAAATTCTAATACAAAAATTTGAGTGATTTCAAAAGATTAAAATAGTAAAATAGCATAAAAGTGTGTTAAAGGGCAAGTGTTCCAATGTCATTGATATGAACATGACTTTGATATGAACACGTCTTAGATTACGTCTCTTATCGAGTGTTCGGTACCGTGCCTGAGAAACATGAATGCCAAGTGAGTGATAGACCGCATGATCGGGATTGCCCACACTTATCAAAATAAATAAAAAATGATAAAGCAAAAAAGAGAGAGCAAAAAATAAACAAAAGAAAGAGAGTTAAAAAGTGAGGAAACCTCAAACATAAAAATATAAAGATTTCAAAAGCAAGGTTGCACACCTTGGGGGCTTATCTAGGGTCTTGAGCCTTTATCCCCTTCTTCTTCACCTTAGCCTAACCACGTTACAACCCTTCAAAGACCTCTTTGAGGTATACACACACTTGTGCGAGGTTCGGCTAGAGCTACGTTCGGCCTGATTCCTAACGGATACGTAGGCAACCTCACATTGGGGTGCGACCGTAATAAAAGTGCATTCACATTTACATTCATACATGATCATATCAAGGGATCTCCAATGTTCATCCCTAGCTAGACTTGGGGGCTTGATCCTTACATCATTAGCCTACCCAGCCTAAGAGTCACCATTATTTGACTCTTTTCAATATATTTCCACATCGTTAGCCTTTGCGGCCTAACCTTAGTGTCACTTTCACACACTGCACAGATACATGGTCAAATAATCCTTCCCTTAGGAACCCTTTTTCATGAAATCTTAACACAACGTTGAAACATGCCTTGTCATATCAAAATCACTCATAAACATCATTGCATCACAAAGTATGAAGTACTTAGCCTCCGCGCCTAAGTTACCCAAATACTTTCATCATCGAGTCAACAATTGAGATAGCCTAGGATGAATTAATCCATACACTATGAGATATAACGATCAACGCATACATTTGACTAAACTCATTCAATATGCACTCTCAAACACTTACTTTGATTCTTTTTCGCGTCTTTCTTTTTCGGGAGAAAGTTGGTACCCTCCACAAAAATAACGAAATTTTTTTGCACAGAATCACATTACAATGCACACACGAGTCATGTACGCTAAGTCATGTCATGTCACATCACATCGAGTTGAGTTTACACACACATATCAAAACACATCTCTTGTTCCTCTTGAAGTCTTCTATGTTCCAACCCATTGACTTCACCTAAGTCAGTTCATGTCTTCACATAAACACTTAAGAGAACATTAGATTGAAGTTTAATTGTTTGTCATAAGCAAACTTCAAGTGAGAGAACTAATTAAACTTAAAACCTGTAAATTAAATACTCCTACACATATACGACTCATGTATACATTGGGTACTTACCTTATGAAGCTAACATTAGGGATGTCCATTTGGTTTTCGGTTTGGATTTAGGCCAAATCCAATTCGATTCGAAATAAAATTCGGTTTTTAATTTTCAAATCCAATCCAATCCGATCCGAATCCCTTACCAAATCCAATCCGAATTAAAATTCGGTTATTTGGATCTGATCCGAAAATCCGAATTAGAATACGTTGCGAATTTTTTAAGCCTAGTCTGATTATAAAAATAAGTATATAATTATAAAAAATTAATTTTTGGAAGGATAATTGTACATGATTAATACAAGTATTATGTAATCCCCCATATTTTTAACTTCTTTATAATATATTTATTTATTATTTATACAAATATTTTTATTTCGATTTTATAGTATGAATTATTTTGATGTAAAAGTAATAAGATTTTCATTATTATTAAACTAAAACTATTAATCAAGTTTTTGGTTAAAATCAAAATCCTCTTTTAAGTTTAGTAGCCCAATACTTAAATTTTACTCAAGCCCAAACCACACAATTCTTATTTCTAATATAATTAGGAAACTAAGGTCAAATAAAAAAAAAACCCCACAAACCCTTACACTCCCCTCTTCTCACGTAAAACCCTTCCCCCTCACTTCTCTTCCTCCTCCTTCACGGTTCCACAAGAAAAAAAAACACGAAACTACTTGCTGCCGCTGCTGCTCAACCACCACCGCACCACCACCAGAGCCACCTGTTGTCGCCACGCCACCCTGCACCACCGTACAGAACAATTCGCCCCTCCTCTCTTCTTTCTCCTTCTTGTTTTTCTCCTTCTTTGGTTAATTTAATTCAAGTTTTAATCTTTATTTAAATTTTGTTCTTAAATTGTTATTACTATGATTTGATTATGCATATAATTTGCAAAAGATTATGAATTTACGAATTTTGATATGTTTTATTTATAATACAAAATTTCAGATTTATGTATGTATAAAATTAAGGGTTTAAAACTTGATTTTTCATGGTTTTAGGGTTTTAAACGTGTTAACTAAGCTATCTAATTATGTTATGACTAAATTATGTAAAAGCATGATTATTTTGATTATTTATAAAATTTCATATTATTAAAGTTTCAATTTTTATGTTCAATTGTGTTAGTTTCATAATTTTATGCTTCTAATGTTTATGCTAATTTTCGTCAAGTGGGATTGAATAACAAAATCTAGGCTACGGATCAACTAAATAAAACCAAGGATAAAGTAATGCGAAAATAAAGAGATGACACAAGGAATTGGTGACGCGAAAAACCCAATATAGGTAAAAACCGCGAGTAGAATAAGGATCTACCAAACTTTCACTATGAAAATATTTAAGGAATCGGATTACAATGTATGCTTAGAGTATTTCAGTAGCTAAGTTGCAGTGTATATTTCGTTTGATGATGCCTTCCCTCTATATAAATGGTGCTTAGGGTTAATCCCTAGTCGTTGCAAGGTGATAAGCTTTTCTTCCTTGATTCTCGGAGTTAGCTCCTCAATATCTTTATTTCAGTTTAGTCCACTAATGGCAATGTCCAGCTGGGCAAGGACTTAGTCTCCCACGTTTATCTCTTCTTGGAAAATAGGAGAGCAGTTGGTGCACCTTTCGTGAAGGATTTATGTCTTCGTCATGTGCAATTACTAGATATACAAATGGATCAAATTATGGAGATAATTAAGTTCTTACATTTGGGTCGTCGTTATATCATAGCTAGAGGTATTAACAATCTTTGGGCTAGTAAAATAGGCCAAAGCCTAATTAGACGGATCCAATAAGGTCACACAAAGAGCCTAGATCGAGCACGAGAGGACGAGGCCCATGATGGGCCTCATCCCCTAGTATGGTCGGCCATATGGAGTGATATGGAGGGTTTTGGGCTTCGTGACTTAGTCTAATTATAATGGGATTATAAATAGACTAAGTGCCTAGGGTATTTAGTATTGCAATTTCAGTGATCAGTTTGATCAAACCCTAATTAGCAAACACGAGACCAACCCCTCTAAAACTCCCTCTCTCTCATGGCTCTCTCTCCACCTCGGCGCCGGTTGTGGTGGTTCATGGTGGTGGTGGTTCGTGGTGGTCGGTTAGTCCATTAAAGGTGGTGATCACGGTTTTCCTATTTCACTCGACTAATCTAGCTAGTATTGGTGGACGGCTCGTTCGAATCCCGTGGACTAAGTAGAGGAGCAACGCTTGGGGCTCTATTCTCTCCCTGATTTGCCTGTCATTTTGCCTCGTTTTCTTCTTTAGTCGTAAAGAGAAGAAAATAAAAAAGATTTAAAGCAGCAAAAAAGAAATGGGTGTTAGAATCCCCCCTAACTGAAGCCAATCCACCCTAGACTTTCGAATTACTACGTGGAATTCACGCTTCAAAGGTATGATTATGTGTCTTGTGTGTTATGCTTGCGATCTTGGGATTAGGTGCTCTATGAATATGATTCATGTTTTTCCGCTTTATAGTACATATAAACACCTACAGTGGTATCAGTTAGCCTCTTGCATGAACACGCTTGATGATAATAATACGATTATTTGAAGTCCATGTTCTTAATTTTATAATCAATTAAGAGGGAGAAATTAATTTAATTATGGTTCAATTATTATTTTTAATGTGATTAAACTTTTGGAATTGATTGTGTAGGAGATTATAGGTACTAAATGCGGAATTAACATGAATCATATTCATATAGCACCAAACCAAGGATCTCATGCATTACACATAAAGAAGTAAGAATTATACCTTTGGAGCGTGATTCCACGATGATCGAGCAAGAACAATGGGGAGATAAAGAACCTTAAATGCGATTCCTCTACTTGGTCCACGGGCACAGATTAAGACCTCCACTAATGCTAGTTAGTCGCGAAAGAACACTTCTATCGACCTTCTACGGAGATGGACGAACGATCAACCAGGCAAGAACCACCGCGCAACACCACGTGGCCACTAGGGGTGGCCGGCCGTGGGTGAGAGGGGAGGAGAGAGGCGTGCGTGTGAGAGAGGGAGGATGAGGGCCTTTGGATGGTGGTTGCTTGATTCACAATTCACTGTATTGTCAATTGTGACTTTACTCCAACCCTAGGCAAGGCTATTATTTATAGATCGTATCTCTAAATAATAGTCCAAGTCCAAATCCAAGCCCACTTCCTAATCCCACTCAAACTATACTTAGCCCACTCATGCTTATGACTAATTGATTGCTCATGAGGCCCATTAATGGGCCTCTAACTTGCTTAACCCAATACCCTTGTGTGTGACCAATATAGGATCCATTCTAAAAGGCTTTGGGCTATTTGACTAGCCCAAAGATCATCTCTCATAGTCTAGCAACAGAGGATGACGCCCCAATAGAATGAACTTATTATCTCCATAATAGTGATCCTTGATATATCTAGTAATTGCACTTATCGAAGACACAATTCCTTCAATCTCCCACTTGTCTGAGACAAGTACGCAATATTCAAATTCCTTAAGTCATTTTGTGTCGATTTGATAATATGATTGCATCTTATGCGATCTATATTAATCTACAAATCGTTTCTTGAAATCCGAGTTAGAATTACAAAACAAATGGTTACTATATAACACATTTGAGCACGGCCATGCATTTTCTGAATTCTCCCTCTTCAAGAGGCCAAAACATGACACATTCCTAAATAAATAGGAAGACTCTATCTAATCTTGTGGCAACCAAAGCTCCCACTCAACTTCTGAAATAACCAGGAAACACCCTTTATAATCTCCAGTTACGGGAAGACGTTTGAATGTACCACAGTTATATCATCCATTGAATGAAACCAATGTTCCACTCATGTCAAAGGAATCCACTAATATATCCGGAAGTTCTATACTTGAACTTCAAAGTAGGTCTATAGTTCGATCCTGCATCATTCATGCATATCCATGTGATTGACCGAGCCTTATCACTATGCTCCTATAGCCCATGAAACCGAGCTATCCAATCAATCTTACATGCTAGTCCATTCATTGAAATCATTTATGTCCACTTTAATGATTTCGAACTAGGAACTTAAATAATATGTGGATTTTGTTCACCTGTGGGGTTTCATACACCAGGTCTCTATCTAATAGATAACCTGATGAGCCCATCAATCCATAATTATTTTTGGACATTTTATTTAATATTGAAACCACAATTAAATAAGAGAAAAGATAATTTCTGATTAAACATAATTCTGCAAATGAATGTATTACATATGTAATTTATTTTCTCAAAACAAATAACAACTTCTAATTACACCATTCGCTTCAATCCAGTTGCACTAGTATGCTTCTCATGCTTAGGCATTGGAAGGGGTTTAGTAAGCGGATCAGCGATGTTCTCATCCGTGTGAATTTTGCTCATCTTGACATCTCCTCTGTCAACGATCTCTCGAATGAGGTGAAACTTCCTCTCTACATGTTTGGATTTGAAGTGTGACCTAGCTTCCTTGGATTGAGCAATAGCTCCATTATTGTCACAATATATCTCGATACCCTTTTGAGAACTTGGTACAATATCCAGCTCAGTCAGGAACTTCTTTATCCAAACAGCTTCCTTAGCTGCTTCAACAGCAGCCAAATACTCTGATTTTGTCGTAGAGTCTGCGACATTGCTTTGCTTCGAACTCTTCCAGCTCACTGCTCCTCCATTCAGACAGAAAATGTATCCAGATTGAGATCTGAAGTCATCCGTGTCTGTTTGGAAACTCGCATCCGTATAACCTTTGACAACCAATTCATCTTCGCCACCATACACTAGAAACATTCCTTTCGTCCTTCTCAAGTATTTAAGGATGTTCTTGGCAGCTGTCCAGTGTGCTTCACCTGGATTTTCCTGAAACCTGCTGCACATGCTTAGAGCATATGCAACATCCGGCCTTGTACAAATCATGGCATACATTATCGATCCTATTGCAGAGGCATAAGGAATGATAGCCATACGTCTCATCTCATCTGGCATAACCGGGGATTGAGATTTACTGAGCGTAATGCCATGGGACATGGGGAGAAAACCTCTCTTGGAGTTTGTCATCTCGAACCTGTCAAGAACCTTATCAATATAAGTCTCTTGACTTAGTCCAATCATCCTTCGAGACCTATCTCGATGGATTTTGATCCCAAATATGTATTCGGCCTCTCCTAAGTCTTTCATGGAAAAACAACTTTTCAACCATTCCTTGACTGACTCAAGCATTGGTATGTCATTTCCCATGAGAAGTATGTCATCCACATACAAGACTAAGAAGACTATGCTGCTCCCACTAAACTTCTTGTATACACAAGGTTCCTCTTCACTTTTGACAAAATCAAACCTTTTGATTGCTTCATCAAAACGAAGATTCCAACTCCTGGATGCCTGCTTTAATCCATAAATGGATTTCTCAAGCTTGCATACCTTTCTAGGATTTTCTGGATCTTCAAAACCCTCAGGTTGTGTCATATACACTTCCTCCTTCAAGAACCCATTCAAGAATGCGGTTTTGACATCCATCTGCCATATTTCGTAATCGAAAAATGCGGCGATCGCTAGAAGAATCCGAATGGACTTAAGCATTGCTACTGGGGAAAAAGTTTCATCATAGTCAATACCATGAATCTGTCTGAACCCTTTTGCAACTAGTCTTGCTTTATGGATGTAGGCATTTCCATCCTTGTCTGTTTTAATCTTGTAGACCCATTTGCAACCAATGGGTTTTACCCCATTAGGCAAGTCAACTAGGGTCCACACTTTATTTTCAGACATTGACTCCATTTCGGATTTCATGGCCTCAAGACATTTATCTGAGTTGGGGCTCACCAAAGCTTGCTTGTAGGTTGTGGGTTCCTCATTCTCCAATAAGAAGATTTCAGAATCCTCAGTTAACAGAACCTCGACAAACTGTTTGTTTCTGATTCTGGTAGACCTACGTGGGGTAGGAGCAACAGTAGAAATTTTCTCTCCAACTCCTTGAAGATTTTCGCATGAATTAGATTCAAGTGGGACGATAGGAGTCTCGCTGGTGGAATTAGCTTGCTCCGACGCATGATTAATCGTTTCATGCGCCCTCGCCTCTGATGTGGTGTTATCCACATCCATTTGTTGCTCGTCTCGAATTTCTTCGAGAACCACTTTACTCCCACTTGGCTTTCTAGATAGAAATTCCTTTTCTAGAAAGACACCATTGCGAGCAACAAACACTTTGTTATCTTCGCGATTGTAGAAGTAATACCCTTGTGTTTCTTTAGGATAGCCCACAAAGAAACACTTGTCTGATTTAGGGTGTAGTTTATCGCTTTGTAAACGTTTTACATAGGCTTCACAACCCCAAATCTTGAGATAAGACAAATTTGGAACTTTTCCTTTCCATAATTCATATGGTGTCTTCTCAACTGCTTTGGATGGGCTTCTGTTTAGTACTCGGGAAGCTGCTCCTAATGCATATCCCCAAAAGGATATGGGAAGATCAGTAAAGCTCATCATGGACCGAACCATATCTAGTAGAGTCCTATTTCTCCTTTCTGACACTCCATTTAATTGAGGTGTCCCTAGAGGGCTTAATTGTGAAAGTATTCCACAATTAATCAGATGTTCATCAAATTCTTGGGTTAAATATTCGCCACCACGATCAGATCGTAGTGCCTTAATTGTCTTCCCAAGCTGGTTTTGTACTTCATTCTGGAATTCTTTGAACTTTTCAAAGGCTTCCGACTTGAGCTTCATTAAGTAAATGTAACCATATCTACTTAAATCATCAGTGAAAGTAATGAAGTAATTATATCCACCCCTGGCTTTTGAACTCATTGGTCCATACACATCTGTATGTATGAGTCCCAAAAGGTCACTAGCTCTTTCACCTACACCCGTAAAGGGTGACTTAGTCATTTTCCCAAGCAAGCATGACTCACAGTTTTCAAATGATTCATAATCAAAATAAGAAAGGAGTCCATCCTTATGTAATTTCTGGATGCGCTTTTGGTTAATATGTCCAAGCCTACAATGCCATAGGTAAGTTGGGTTTGAACCATCTGTTTTCTGCTTTTTATGATCTATGTTGTAGACATGAGTTGTATATTCCAAAACATACAAACCATTAATTAACTTAGCATTAGCATATAACATGTTTTCTTTCGAAATAAAACAACGTTTGTCTCTTATTTCAAATGAAAAACCTTCAGTATCTAAAACTGGAACTGAAATAATGTTTTTAGTAATGTTGGGAACGAAATAACAATTATTAAGTACTAAAATTAATCCAGAAGGAAGTCTCAAATGATAACTCCCAATAGCAAGTGCAGCAACTTTTGCTCCATTTCCTACTCGAAGTGTTACTTCTCCTGGATCTAGCTTCCTACTTCCTTTCAAGCCCTGCACGTCATTGACGATGTGAGCACCACAACCGGTATCAAATACCCAAGTGGAAGATGAAGTAAGATTAATTTCTACAACAAAAACATCAAGTAACACCTTACCTTCTGTTTTCACTGGTGTATAATGGGGACACCCTGGTGTATGGACTTGCCATCCACCACAATAGAAGCACTGGCAATCTCTCCTAATCAGGTACTCCTCGGCATGGTTAAGTAAGATATTGATCAAATTCGCTGATGATCCCTCATCATTATGAGAAAGTCTCACAATGTCAAAACCAGCATGGAGCGAGAACAAGATAATGTCACGCGCAGAATCATCATCGATCGGTTTCCCGAGGACATCCATTTGGTTGATCATATCAACCAATTCATTGACATGGTTCCTCACTGACTGACCAGGTAAGAGTTTCTTTGCCATTATCTTACCATGAATCCGGTAAGTCTCATACCTTAAACTGTCAGCCCAGGAATAGTAAATCTGAGGGATCGAGTTAACGATCTCTCTTACGTTTGGATCGTTGACACCTCCGCTACCCAATGCCCCCATGCCACCCCTACAGATAGCACGAAGACATTGATATAAGTTGGTCACCTCATACCGTCTGAACCTATTGTACCAACAGTTTGGAATAGATTCCAGTATTAGGTTCTTGACCTTTATTGCATCCAAAACTAATTTTGCATGCATTTCAGGGTCCTGACCAGGAGCACACTTGTTCTCAACAGGTACATATAAGCGAGCATCAAGCTTGAAGCTTGTGAGAACATTTCTCAATTCGCCCTCCCATTGCCTGTAGTTTCTGAGATTAAGCCTTAAATTGAGTTTCATTGGTAAATCTGTGTTGTCATATAAGTTATTCATCTACAAACAAAAACAAAACGAGGCAAAATTCAATAATTATGTTTAATAAATTTAAAGTACCATAAGTAATTTTTGAATTTATTGGTAACTTTAAAGCATTTTATTCAATTTTAAATTGACCCCTATTGAATAAAATGATTCCAAGATCCTTTATTTGTGCAATAATTAACCAGAGTGAAGCTCCGCATCAACCATTACATTTTCAAGGTGAGTAAACTCTTTACTGATTACAACTCTTGTAATTCTTGGTTGAATAATTAACCATCGCATGTTTAATTATTACTCTTAGCTTCAAGGTTCTAAACGATTTAGGTAACCTTGTTGAATATAACCAATTAAAAGTGTAGTTATGCAGTTCTACCCCCACTTCCCCAAGATATATTATGATGCTCTGCTGAGAGCTGACCCACCACAAATGATCAAGGTTTTCATCGGGTTTTTAATTGGAAAAGCTGCATCAATATTTCTGGGATCTAGATTTATTATGTTGTGATTGTATAGTGAACTCTAGCGCATCATCAAACAACATAAATAAACCTAAACATGCATAATCTACTAATGCAATAAAACATGACATAGTATGGCCCCTTAATCCTAAGAAAACTAATAAAGTAGAAAGCTCCCACTTAGACCTTCATGGATTTCATCCATCTTGCTCCATTGGGCCTTCACTTCATTGGTTTTTGGATCAACTGCAACCTGTAATTTTATTCTATTCTATCTACAACTTAAATAAAATAAAATAAATTACAAAATACTCAACGGTACGCAGACCGTATTTAGATTACAAAAATACATCACGATGCGCAGATCGTATTTTATAATCTATGGGTCATACTAGTCTATATATAGCAATAAACAATATCATATATTATAAAGTGCCATATAATAAATCACTCATCATGCTTTCCTAAACTATAACATCTGATGATCATAATGAAGGAAACATGGCTATAAATATCTCATATTTTAATTAATTACTGTAATTAGATAATATCATATATTAATCATAACCAATTATAAAATATCATATATTTTAGTTTAGGTATGAGATAGAATCAAATCTTATTTGAAATTATGGAATATAAATCATATTTATTTTCCATGATTATCCTAAATAATTTCGGAATTCTATCCTAATTACTTGCCAATCACATATTTTTAAATCAATTATTATCCATAAATAATTATGAGATAATCACATTATTTAATCAATTATTATCCTTATAGAATCTTTTGCACCATAATTATCCAAATTTAACAAAAATAACAACTTTAAATTTGTTAATTATCTTTTCAAAATTTAAACTTATCTTTAATATTTTTTTTTTTTTTTTTTTTTGAAATCTGATTTTATTTTTAAAATAAAATAAAATTAAATTTTTTTTTTTTTGAAAAACAGAGCTGCGTGACTGAGCTGCTGCCCAGCCACGTCACAGCCACTGCAGCAGCCAGGCCGAAGCCCAGCCACCGCAGCAGCTGCCCGCCGCAGCCAGGCTACCGCCCAGCCACAGCGGCGCACCAGGCTGCTGCCCAGCTCCCCTATCAGCTCGAGCAGAGCTGAAAACGTGCAACAGTTGCAGGTTCAGCTCTGCTCCTGCCCTCACCGACCACCTGCGCTGCCCCTACGCCCTTTCCGACCACCGGAGCAGCCACCGTGGCTGTTCTGCCACCCAGCCGTGGCTGCTCCTTCAAGCTTTAATCCCTTTTTTTTTTTATTTTGAGTTAAATTAATTTCACAACTTTTGCAAAATTAATTTTGGTGATCTAATTATAATTAAACACAAACTCCTTTATGCATAATTTCAGAAAAAATTAATCAAAATCTCCATTTTAATTAATTTAGGGCTTTTCATATAAAATAATCCCCAATTCATATAAAACCAATTTTTCATGAATTAATTAATCATATCAAAACAATTTTTAATATGAAAAATAGATTATATTATATAAATTTAACATTTAAAATCGAAAATTAGGGTTCATAACCATCAAATTCGAAATTTTGGGGCTTTAGGGTTCTTAAAAAAAAATATATATGGAGCAAATTAAACACCTTTAATGATTCTATATTGTTAAATCATATTTAAAATAACAATTGACTCATAATTAAATTATTCTCCCTCCTAATTGAATTAAAATTGTGGATTATCAAAGAATTATTACTCAATATATGTAAATGCAAGAGGCTAACTGATACCACTGTAGGAGATTATAGGTACTAAATGCGGAATTAACATGAATCATATTCATATAGCACCAAACCAAGGATCTCATGCATAACACATAAAGAAGTAAGAATTATACCTTTGGAGCGTGATTCCACGATGATCGAGCAAGAACAATGGGGAGATAAAGAACCTCAAATGCGATTCCTCTACTTGGTCCACGGGCACAGATTAAGACCTCCACTAATGCTAGTTAGTCGCGAAAGAACACTTCTATCGACCTTCTACGGAGATGGACGAACGATCAACCAGGCAAGAACCACCGCGCAACACCACGTGGCCACTAGGGGTGGCCGGCCGTGGGTGAGAGGGGAGGAGAGAGGCGTGCGTGTGAGAGAGGGAGGATGAGGGCCTTTGGATGGTGGTTGCTTGATTCACAATTCACTGTATTGTCAATTGTGACTTTACTCCAACCCTAGGCAAGGCTATTATTTATAGATCGTATCTCTAAATAATAGTCCAAGTCCAAATCCAAGCCCACTTCCTAATCCCACTCAAACTATACTTAGCCCACTCATGCTTATGACTAATTGATTGCTCATGAGGCCCATTAATGGGCCTCTAACTTGCTTAACCCAATACCCTTGTGTGTGACCAATATAGGATCCATTCTAAAGGGCTTTGGGCTATTTGACTAGCCCAAAGATCATCTCTCATAGTCTAGCAACAGAGGATGACGCCCCAATAGAATGAACTTATTATCTCCATAATAGTGATCCTTGATATATCTAGTAATTGCACTTATCGAAGACACAATTCCTTCAGATTGAATATGATTTAATTATGCTCAAAATAGCCATGAAGAGGACCAAATTAAGCCCTATAATGTTCGAAATTTTCGAACCCTAACCCTAATGATTTTCGATTTTTTTCGAAATTAATAGCCCTAAAATATGATTTTTGTGCTTGATTTTGATTTAATTTGATTTGTTTTATGTTTCATAATTTTAATCGGATTGATTTATGCATAAAAATGTTTTGTGTATGATCATCGGTTTAATTTTAAGAGTTAGAATTAAATTGGGATTAATTTTATGATAAACCCTAATTTTAAAGTTAAATGGGATTTAATTTTAAATTTTGGACTGATTTAAATTAATTTAATTTTAATAAGTGTTATTTTGATTAAATTAAAACCAAAAAATAAATTTAATTAAGGCCGGCAGCCGCGGCTGGGTGGCACAGCCACGGCGGCTGCCGACCAGGTGGCAGTCCAAGAGGGGAGGGGGGAAGGGGAGGGCAGCGGTCTAGGGTGGCTGGGCAGCACCTGTGCAAGCGTTGCACACTGCTGCCGTGGCTGCCACTACTACTGCTTGTTGTTGCCTTGCGCAGTGGCTGCTGCAAAGCAGCCAGCCACCATGGCTAGCTTCGGCTAGCCAACCACGGTGGCCAGCAGCCGTGTAGTTCACGTTTTCCAAAAAAAAATTAAATTATTTTTGTTTTAAAATATTTCAAGAGAAATATGATTTATTTTGGGATAAAATTTAATTGTTTTGAAATAAAATCTTTTATTTAGGATAAAATCAAATCTTTCAAAAGTTGTTAAGTTTGATATTATCCATATTTAGTTTGTTAATTTTGGTGATTATTTATAATTAAAGTGGTTAATATTGGATAAGATTTGTGAGGATATTATGAGCATATTCCAAAAGGATAATAATTAATTTAAATAATATGATTATCCCTTAATTAGATTAGGATATAATTGATTCTAAAATTATTTGATTGGCTAGTAATTAGGATAGAATCTCCTAAAGTTGTTAGGATAATCATGGAAGATTAAATGTGATTTATC
Organism: Chenopodium album; assembly: GCF_948465745.1. Lineage (NCBI taxonomy): Eukaryota > Viridiplantae > Streptophyta > Magnoliopsida > Caryophyllales > Amaranthaceae > Chenopodium > Chenopodium album. Next base: position 21,165,344 of record NC_137847.1, read on the forward strand.
TTTCTAGATTAAAATATGATTTGATTCTATCTCATGCCTAAATTAAAATATATGATATTTTATAAACAGTCATGAATATTATATGATATTATCCAATTATGATTTAAAATATGAGATATTTTAGAAAATGCGTTGACTTAATTATGAACATTGGATGTTGTAGATTAGACAAGCATGTTGAGTGATTTATTATATGGCATATTATATAATATATGATATTATATTGCTATATATATACTAGTATGGCCCATATATTCTAAATATGATCTGCGCATTGTGATGTATTTTTGTAATCTAAATGCGGTCTGCGAACCGTTAAGTATTTTTGTAACTTTTATTTAAAGTAAATAGATTAGTTATATAAATAGTTTAGTCCAAAGAAGCCCATGAAGTGAAGGCCCAAAAGGAGCAAGGTGGATGGAGATCCACGATGATTCAAGTGGGAGCATTTTCATTTCTAGTTTTCTTAGGACTAAGGGGCCATACTATGTCATGTTTTATTGCATTAGTAAATTATGCATGGTAGATTTTATTTATGTTGATTGATGATGCGCTAGAGTTTACTAAATAATCACAACATAATAAATCGAGGTCCCAATATATTGAGATTGTTTTTCCAATTAGATACCCAACAATCCTTCGATCGTGAGTGATGGGTCGGCCTCAGCAGAGTGTCACTTGTTATCTTGGGTAATTTGGGTTAGATCACGTTCTACATATTTAATTGGTTATGCTCAACAAGGTTACCTAAAGCGTTTAGAACCTTGAAGCAAAGGGTAATAATTAAACATGCGATGGTTAATTATTCAACCAAGAGTTACAAGAGTTGTAATCAGTAAAGAGTTTACTCACCTTGAAATTGTAATGCTTGATGGTAGGGCCTCATCCGGTCAACTATTACACAAATAATTGGTCTTTGAATTACTTAAAATTCAATTGGGATCATTTAATATTGAAAAAAGTGTTGTTAAAGTTGCCAATTTAATTCGTTTATGGTACTTTAATTATTAAATTAAACATAATTATTAAACTTTGCCTTATTTTGACTTAGATGGGTAGCCGTAACAATGACAACAACATTTAAAATCTACGACCATTCCTTGAGAAGGATAGGTTGACAGGAGAAAACTTTTCCACTTGGGAAAGGATGCTAAGTCTTGTTTTGAAATCTGAAGGTAGAGAGGATGTCATTGACACCCTATTTCCAAGACCTTTGGGTGAGGATGCTACTGCAGCAGAGGTCCGTAAGTGCAAGGAAGCACTAGATAGGTTGTGCCTATCACTTGCTTGATGATTGCTACTATGGAGCCTAGTCTTCAAAAGTGTTTTGAGGACCAGGATGCATATACTATCATGCAAGAACTCAAAGCTTTGTTTAAGAAACAAGCTAGAGTTGAGAGGTACGAGCTCCATCGAGAGATTCTGGACTGTAAGATGGAGAAGGGTACTACAGTTCATGATCATGTTTTCAAAATGATCGGCCTTATTCAAAATATGGAAAAACTGGGTCACCCATATAGTGATGAGATGGCAACAGACATCATTCTCCACTTACTTCCAGAAACTTTCACCCAATTTATCATGAACTTTAACGTGTCTGATGCTACAAAGTCTATGAATGAGTTGCATGCTATGTTAGTTTGTACTGAGAAGGAAATCCCTAAGGAACCTAAGAAAGAGGTTCTTATGGTTCAGAAGGGAAATGGGTTCAAGAAGAAGGGGAAAAAGGCTAAGGGCAAGGGAAAGAAAGTTTCCAAGGCTCCTGAAAAGCCTAAGGCGACTCAAAAAGCCAAGGCTGCAGATGAAAGTGATTGCTTTTACTGCAAGAAGAAGGGGCATTGGAAGCGCAATTGCCACAAATATCTTGAGTTCCTCAAGAAAAATGGAGCATCCACCTCAGGTATTATGTTATAAACATTTTAACTTTCACTTAGGTATGTGATACCAAGTTGCAGTGCTTAACATTATTAATGTTGTGCAGAAGCTGCAAAGAGGGATCCATAGCCAAGGTAATAAATTGTTTTCATTTTTTCTAGATATGAGTTATTTTTGTTTTATAACATTGAAATAAGTAGACCACAAAAGCAAAATTAGATGAATTAAAATAAACTTACTTACAACAAAGTAATATTAGGTCACATAAACCATTTGCGGCATCCAAAGATTACAATTGGATGGACTCTTACTCTTATTTGATTATGAATCACTTGAGAATTAGAAGTCATGCTTGATAAGGTGACCAAGTTGCCTTTTAGTTGAAAGGGTGAAGGAGCTAATGATCTTTTTGGCACTCATACATATGATGCATGTGGACCAATAAGTTCAAGAATTAGCTAGAGATTTAACTATTTCATTGCTTTTACTAACGATTTAACTAAATATATCGATAATTACTGAATCAATTAAAGCTTGGAATCATTGAAATGTTTAAAAATTCCAAAATGAAATGTAAAATCAGTTTGAGATAAAAAAAAAATTAACACCACAATATGATTGTTGTGATAAATATTTGACTCAAAGTTAATGATCATCTAAAGGGAATTGTTGAAATAATTCACAATCAAGAAACACTACAATTAAAATGTGTGTTTAAAGCAAGAATCAAACTTTGCTTGCCATGGTTCAATACTAGATTAACTTTAATGATTTACAAATATCGTTTTGAGGGTATATATTAAAATAACAATTGCGAATATACTAAACATAAACTCAACCAAAGCAATTGAGAAGACGTCATATGAGTTATGAATTGGAAATGTTCCAAAAGTTGTCTTTTCTAAACAGGATTAAGGGTTATGGAATCAATGTAAAATGTTTACAGAGATGACATAACGCACCCTAAATCAAATAAATAGTTCTTCGTGGGTTTTCCCATAGAAACTAAGAGGTATTATTCCTACAATCGCGTAGATAACAAAGTGTTTGTTGCTCGCGATAGTGTCTTTATAGAAAGAAATCTCTTCCTACAAAGCCAAGTGGGAGTAAAGTTAGATCTCGATGAGATTCAAGACGAGCAACAAATGGATGTGGATAACACTACATCAGAGACAAGGGCGTATGAAATCAGCCAATTTGATATATCATATGTCGAAGCAAGCTAATTTAACAAGCGAGGCTTCTATCGTCCCACTTGAATGAAAGGCTTCAAAGAGTTGAAGAGAATAATTCTATTGTTGCTTATACCTATTGTAGGTTACTTAGGATCAAAACAAACAGTTTGTTGAAATTCTGAGAAAAGGTGGATTCTAAAATTTTCCAAGATGGAATGGTTGGAACCCACACCCTACAAGCAAGCTTTGGGTAAGTACCAACTAAGGAAATGGCTTAAGGCCATGAAATCCAGAATGGACTCCATGTCTATAGAGATGTGTTAGTTCGTGATCGTCTTACAAATGGGGTCAAACCTATTAGCTGCGTAAGCCTATTTGGATTCTTCTAGTGATTTCTAATTTTCGATTACGAAGTTTAGCATTGGATATCAAAATCACCTTCTTGAAATGTTCTCGATGGGTGGGATGTATATGATACAACCTAAGGGTTTTGAAATCCATAAATCAAACTTTAGAAATTCATTTATGGATTAAAATAAGCATCAAGGAGTTGGAACATTCGTTTCGATTAGGCAATCAAACAGTTTGATTTCCCTAAAAGAACAAAAAGGAATCTTGTAGAGACAAGATGTAATACCCCCAAAATTTCCTTTGCTAGTATAAACTCTTAAATTTATTATTTTAAAATATATATATATATATATATATTAATTATTTAATATTTTCGGATTTATTATTATTAAAAAAAAAAAAAAAAAAAAAAAAAAAAAAAAAAAAAAAAACTAACTGAAGTGACAACTGATAATTTCCAGAAAGTGATTTTGGATAGTTTTCAGAAACTGATTTTGAAAAAAAAAAAAACTGATTTCAACGTAGGATTTAATCCTATTGAAAAAAAAAACTAATTTTATCTACAATTTGAATTTTAATCTTATCTTAGTTACATGAATCTACCTCAATTTCACCCAAATTCCACCCTATATATATTGCCTTGACCGTGAGAAAGGGAGGACACCAAAAACAATAATACTACTTCTTCTTCCACCCTTTATCTCCACACATTGGTAAGCCAAATTATTAGGTAAGAGAACTCATAATCTCTTCTTTATTTTGATGACTTTAACTAGTCAATTAAGTTTCAATCTTACGATTAGTAATCTTTGATACCTTTCATTGCTAAAACCGTAATTCCGTTGACGAACCCTTCATACCGTCAAATATAATCACCTATCACCACCGCTGCGATCGTCCCTTTTGAAATTATGCCAAACTCAACAAATTATAATGACCCATTAATGAGTATTGATCATGGATTCTCGACCCACACAAACTTCCTACAAGATTTGATAATTCATCTTGCCGCCATTAAACCAAGCATGTTATTATACTTTGTAGAGATTAAATAAAAGGGAGGTGGAAAACAAGTGTTATCCTTGGGAATTATGGATAGCAGAGTATCATATAGGGTGATAGCGTGTTCTTTTGGTTTTGTTTTCTTTAAAGAAGATAATTTCTTTCATATATCTATATGTAGGCAAGTTGGAGGCGTGTATAGTATTACTAACTTAGTTTATCATCGGTTTATTTGTAGACGGAGGCTACTAGGTGAACGTTTCGGAGGTTAATTACCTTGAGTTTTATGCACGATCAAGGTAATTTTCAATGTCCATCATCTTTAGAAACCCGTTAGGAAATTGTTTTGAAATATTATGTGTCAAATACGTGGTTATGTAATTATATGTGATGAGTGTGCTATCGTATGATAATATGGAATCATATATATTATATATGAGTTTTTCTATTTTGTGAACTAGTATATGTAATTTTTAAAAAAATATGATTATTTGTTATCGTATGAGTTATTTTAAATAAATATAATCTTGGGAATTAGATGATTGATTATATATAATTGATGGTCTCTAAGGCCTATTGAGAATCGAGTTATAATTAGTATGTCATGTGGAATGACTATGTTCTAATAATATTGGAATCGAAATATTGTTACTTGGGATTAAATTGATGTGTGCAATGCTTGTGTGCAATGTGATCGGACAATGTAACCTAATAAAATGTACAGTGAAATATAACTTAAGAAGGGAAATGAAACCCGAAAGGGTGAAGAACAGGTTGCCCACTAGTGGTTATGGTTGCTACTAGTTGGTTTAAATTATTGTATGTTACTGTTAGTCTTCCTCCTAATCACTGGGTATTAGTGAGGGGTGTGCACACTAAGGACATTCTGTTTTATTTTATGGCCAATTGAGGTTACGCGCGACCCTCTATAAAGTAGGTGGTGACAGGGACTAGTCCCGGCTTACTGGCGTTCTCTTTCCCTTTCTTAAATAAAGTAATAATATGTTATGTGACTATTTGAACTTGGTTGAGTGTTAAAATATTTATGAGACTATATTATGTATAAACTGTTTTAAACTAAAATTTATTTATTTTACGGGATGGAGTTGGAATTACTCAGTTTATCTGATTTTTGGGAGTCTTCTCTCTTTTCTTGTTTCTGATTTATTTTGCAGGTTGGTAGAAAGGGGTACTCGGTTACGTGTGAGAAGACGTTAGAATAATCACGTAGCTAAGACAATTTAGTTTATCCCCGAATTTAATTATTTCCTCGCAGTTATTGGCTTCAAATAATTGCAGTTTGATGTAATGACTATTTTATTTGCCACAACTTAGACCACTTAGTTATTTTAAACATTATGTTATTTTTGCTTTGCATTTATTTTCTACGGAAAATAAGTGTAGCAGTAACACTTCCAGAGTTCGACGGTTGGGTTTTTGAAAGTTAAAGGTTACTCTTATTGTTTTTAAAGACTCGAATTTTGGGGGTGTTACACAAGAAGTTTAGTGGGAGCAATTAGTCTTCTCTGTCTTGTATGTAGATGACATACAGGTCATATGAAATGACATGTCAATGCTTGAATAAGTCAAGCAGTGATTAAGAAGTTGTTTCTATGTGAAAGACTTAGGAGATGTTGAGTACATTTTGGGAATCAAGATCCACGTAATGAATCTTGAAGAATGATTGGACAACATCGAGAGACTTATGTTGATAAGGTTATTGACAAGCTCATGAAGCAAGACTCTATGAGAGGATGTCTTCCCATGTTTCATGGTATTACGCTCAATAAAACTCAATGCCTTCAAAAGCTAGTAGAGTTGAGTTGTATGGACAGTGTACCTAATGCTTCTGCAAAAGGGTCCATTGTATGTGCCATGAAATGTATAAAACAAAATGTTACATTTGACTTATGCATGTGTAATAGATTTCAAGCAAATTCAGAATAAGCATACTGAAAGTTACCAAGAGCAAATCCTTGAGTACTTGAGAGGCACTAAAGGAATGTTTCTAGTTTATGGTGGCAAAAGTGAACAAGTTGTCAAAAGGTTATATGGATGCAAGTTTTCCAAACAGGCAAGATTACTTTAGATGGTGATCTGGATACATTTTGTGTCTGCATGGAGAAGGCCAGTAAGCTTGAAGAGTTCAAAGCATAATGTTGTCGCATACTCAATGTCGAAATATGTGTATTAAGCTACAGTAAGAGTAGTTAAAGAGGAAATTTGGATCAAATTGTCTTGTGACAAAAGGATACCTTTGCCAAAACAAAGGAGCCAGGGTCGCATCACAAATCCGAACAAATAGATATGAGATATCACCTCATTTTCGAGATCAATGACAAGCGAGATGTCGTGATTTACAGAGTTTTATTATGAATGAGAATATCATTTATTAAACCCCTTCCACAGACTAAAGTATGAGAGTCATATCAAAGTCTTGGATTGTAGCAAGTTATATAATTCAAGTTGTATATGTTTTGAGAAAACATATTACATAAGGAATGCATATATTTGCAGAATTATGTTTAAACAGAAATTTTTATTTCCCTTATTTAATTATGGTTTTGGAAATTAAATAAAATGTCCAAAATAATTATGAATTATAGGTTGATGACCTGGTGAATGAAACCCCAGAGGTGAACAAAATTCATACATTATTTAAGTTCCTAGTTTGAAATCATTAAAGTGGACATAAATGATTTCAATAAATAGACTAGCATGTAAGATTGATTGGATAGCGCAGTTTCATGGGCTATAGGGGCATAGTGATGCTCGGTCAATTACTTGGATATGCATAAATGATGCATGATCGAACTATTGACCTACTTTGAAGTTCAAGTATAGAGCTTCCGGATATATTAGTGGATTCCTTTGACATGAGTGGAACATTAATTCTATTCAATGATTGATTTAACTATGGTACATTCAAACGTCTACCCTAATTAGAGATTATAAACCCGTAACTGGAGATTGTAAAGGATGTTTCCTGGTTACTTCAAAAGTTGAGTGGGAGCTTTGTTGCTACAAGATTGGATTGAGTCTACCTATTAAATTAGGGAATGTGTCATGGCCGCTTGAAGAGGGAGAATTTAGAAAATACGTGGTCGTGTTCAAATGCATTACTCAGTAATCATTTGGTTTTGTAATTTGAACTAAGATTTCAAGAAACGATTTGTAGATTAATATGATCTCGACATGTGATGCAATCATATTATCAAATCGACACACATTGACTTAAGGAATTTGAATATTGCACACTTGTCTCAGACAAGTGGGAGATTGAAGGATTTATGTGTTCGTCATGTGCAATTACTAGATATACAAATGGATTAAATTATGGAGATAATTAAGTTCGTACATTTGGGTCGTCGTTATATCATAGCTAGAGGTACTAACAATCTTTGGGCTAGTAAACTAGGCCAAAGCCCAATTGGACGGATCCTATAAGGTCACACAAAGGGCCTAGATCGAGCACGAGAGGACGAGGCCCATGATGGGCCTCATCCCCTAGTATGGCCGGCCATATGGAGTGATATGGAGGGTTTTGGGCTTCGTGACTTAGTCTAATTATAATGGGATTATAAATAGACTAAGTGCCTAGGGTTTTTAGTATTGCAATTTTAGTGATCAGTTTGATCAACCCTAATTAGCAAACACGAGACCAACCCCTCTAAAACTCCCTCTCTCTCACGGCTCTCTCTCCACCTCGGCGCCGGTTGTGGTGGTTCGTGGTGGTGGTGGTCGGTTAGTCCATTAAAGGTGGTGATCGCGGTTTTGCTCTTTCACTCGATCAATCTAGTATTGGTGGACGGCTCGTTCGAATCCTTTAGACTAAGTACAGGAGCAACGCTTGGGGCTCTATTCTCTCCCTGATTTGCCTGTCGAATTACTACGTAGAATTCACGCTTCAAAGGTATGATTATGTGTCTTGTGTGTTATGCATGCGATCTTAGGATTAGGTGCACTATGAATATGATTCATGTTTTTCCGCTTTATAGTACCTATAAACTCCTACATTTCGTCCGTCAAGACTTGCTTCTCTTCGTCAAGTCTTAGTCTTCGTTAAAACTTGACCCCGTCGTAGACATTGGCTGACTATTATTGACTTTAACTTACAGAATTTTACCCATAACATCTAATATCATAAAATAATGATTGTGGGTATTTTATGAGTATAAAGCTTTGAACTTTAAAATCAAATCTCAAGAATGAATTTTCAGATTTTATAATTAATAGTTTGGAGCCTCTAACTACATTGAATTGGTGTATTTTTGGGTTTTAAACATACTAACCTACTATATAATGATTATTTCAAGTATACATGTTTATGGGGTTGTTTTATAATCTTAAACTAAAATTTCAAATTGTGTTCTTCACTTTAAAGTTGCTGGAATTTTATCTTATAAGCCATAATTTCATGATTTTAACATACAAACTTATAGTTGAATTATTATATTATTAACTTTGACTAATGGGAACAATTTAAAGGCATTATTTTGATGGTTTAAGAGGTTTTAAAATAGTTTGATATTGCTGTAAATTTAATTGCTTGGGTGTTGATTTAGTTCGTGTTGTTTGGTTTAGGAGAGCACTTTGTAGAAGGCGATTTCTAGTTTCTAAAGTGGCCAACCGACTCGTTTATTCAAGATACGTACAAGTTACGAAACCTTGCCTTTAGAAACATGTTTAGGGATGTATCGAAAACTTAGTATCATATATAGAGAAGACTTGGCTCAATTGTTTGGTTATACATTGTAATTTCCGTATGTTGTTTATTAATATACCTTGTATGTATTGTTTATGTGTTATTTTGCAAGATGTGCTTAGAGGCAAAGGTATGTGAGTATATGGAATGAATTATTTAATTACTCGTTCATGATTATTGAAATGGAATGAGTAAAGGAAGAATTAAAGTCTTAAAAGACGAGGTTAAGGTTTGGGGTGCTTTATGCACTTAAGGTGTTTATACACCGAGGTAATTAAAGGAATCAATAATAAATATTGCTTGTCACTAATAAATGAAGAATTGAATTGGAAATTTGGATTGCTTGGAATGATGTGATATTTGATTGATTATATTGTTTTGCATATGAGTCATCACCAATTCTAAACTTGTAAATCACGTAAAGTGCAAGATGGATGAGCAATAAAACTCTGGATTTGTGCACACCTAGAGTATTGACAATCAGGGGTTGGGGTTCACGGGGTATTAGCCGTGTGCCTTTTAGAGGCCGTTTAATCTATGGGTGAGCAATAAATCATGCTTAAATTATTTTGTTGATTAATCTATGGGTAAATTATTTTGTTGAATCCTAGTATCATGTTAAGATGTTATATTGCTTCCTAGTATCATGTTTAGGGTAATAACTAATATTTATAATATCATGCATGTTTCTATGATGCTTCCTATTTCTTTCCTAATATCATGTTAGTATCATCCTAGGAATAAAACTTTGATCTTTAATGTTTAGTGACATGCTAGGGTTTGTTATTAATCTTATTAGTATCATGTCTAGGATCTTGCTAATATTATTTTGCTTTATTGAGATTGAATATTATGATGATTATGATTGTGATTATTATGTTGCTTGATATATATTATTATTGTTATTGCTTGATCACGCCCTCTCTTGCAGGTTTAAAGGGAATTTGTACTTGTAATCACGCTTAATAAGATAATTAATAATCTTGTTTAAGCTAATATGATTATAATTCAAGTGATCTCCTATAATAGGTTTGTTTGTGCATTAATATTCAACCAACATGGATTAAACAGGTTTAGGGTAAACCTATTGATTGCATGTTAGTCAGAAAGCGCACATGAATACGAGAAGAATAAAGTAGATACCTATTTAGGGCAGGTTCAATCTCTTTTAGGTTGGATTTGTACCTTCATCCCCGAACTTCCAGTCATGGTTCCAGACCTATTGGAGTTAACGATCTCCTGGATCGTTAAGGGGTGTAACCTTCACCCTGTGAACGGTTTACAAGTTCCTAAAACTTGTTGGGTACTCTTTTACTCTAGCTTCCTTCAATTCCCTTTGGACCCCACCATGCTTAACTGTATGATCACAGTGGGGTTCAAGTGTGGGATGCTTGAAATATTCCCTACAAGGACGAAACTTCTTTTAAGGTACTGTAATACTCCGTAGTTTTATGTATTTTTATAAAGTATTTAAGAATTTATAAAATGTATTTTAAAGGCTCAAGTATTTTAATCAAATATTTTAAAGGGCTAAAGTATTTTAATTATAAAGTTTTATAAAAGTAAATTATATTTTGGGCCAAACGTTTACTAATTATTTGGGCTCATTTAAAATAACGTATGTAAACTAGTTCCACATACTCTTATTGGAATGACCCATTTTATTTAAATAAGCCCAACCCTTTATTTGAACCCTTGTGGTCAAATATTTTATAATTCAAGCCCATCTATTTATTAAGCCCAAATTTAAACCCTATTCCCTACTCTATAAATACCTCTCAAAATCCCAAAATTTTCCCACACAAAGAGATCAGAAGTCAAATTATTTGGGGGTAAGTATTCTTTTCTTATTTTCTTATTTTCTTTTCTTCTTTTTTTTTTTCCTCTTTTCCTTCTTTTCTTATTCTTTCTTTTTCTTTTCTTTTCTCTTGTTCCACCTGATGGTGTGTGAGGTTGGATGTAGATGGGGTGCCTTCCACCTGTCCATGTCATCACTTGCTGCCACATCATAACCACTGGCGACCCACCTCATCGACGTTGCCAGCGACCCGCAAGCAGCCGGCCAGCCACCACCACCGTGAGCCACTGTTCTCTCTCCTCCTTGTTTTAATTATTATTCCTACAATTATATATTTTTGGGTATTGGTTTTGGTAGTTAAATTATTACTAGTATGTTTGTAACTGTGTTTGATGATTAAAGAGTATAAATTTTATATAATTAAAGTGTTTTAAATTTCAAATTTTATAAAGTATTAAAAGTTAGGGTTTTAATTATTAAAGTTTTGATTTTTAGGATTCTAACTTGCAATAGATTTGGGGGTTTTATATACCCATTGATTATAAGTGGTTATAAAGCTTAAAGATTATATCTTTATGGAGTTTTAATGAGTTTTTATTAAAAATAAATTGCTGGAATTTTATTATAAAGTACAACTTTTGTGTTTTAATAAAAAGGGGTTGATTACCCATAAGTAGAGAAGGTTTTAATTGGTTTTAATGAAATTTTCAGATTTATTTGAGGGGTTTAGACCTTAAAAAGTGTGCTGGAATTTATATATAAGCACTATAATTATGTTTTTACTTTATGGTTTTAATTGCCAACTTAAAGAAAGAGTTTTAAAGGTTTTAAACCAAAATTAGAGAGGTTTTAAGATGTTTTAAAAGTTGGTGGAAATTTGTCTAATCAAGGGATTAATTGAGTTTATATCCTTGGTATTGTAGGAGACTTTAAGTTGAGTAATTTCTAGAATTGTGGCTAGTTGGAAAGACGATTTGAGATACGTATGCGCGTAGGATGTATTAATTATGCGTAGTACCATATTAGGAAGTTAAATTGGTATCAAGTATGAGATTAGTATCATGTTAAGTTGTGTTGTGATATTTGAATGGATTGATTGATTATCCATGCCTTATATGTAAGCATGTGAATATATTGGATTAATTATTATGAGCTTGATACAAGTTGAAAGTAATTAAATCATTTTATATTTTTTATTATTCATTATCAAGAAGACATGTAATTATTAAGCAAGGCTTATGTTTATTGAAAAGAGCTAAAGTATATTTATTGAGCATGATTCATGATTTTATTCTCACCCATTTATTATTGGAGTTGAGTCAAGAAAATTAGTTTATTTATTTACTCACCCACACAATTGAGGTCGAGTCAAGAAATTAGTTTATTACTCACTCACATAGTTGAGATTGAGTCAAGGAAGTTATTAAGTGCATTTTATGCACCAAGGTAGTAATCGTGCGATAACTCATAACATCTATCATTGACATTGAATTTTATGCACCAAGGTAGTAATCGTGCAGTAATAGTTGACATTGGCTAAGTATCATTGGCTTTTACTTACAGAATTTTACCCATAACATCTAATATCATAAAATAATGATTGTGGGTATTTTATGAGTATAAAGCTTTGAACTTTAACATCAAATCTCAAGAATGAATTTTCAGATTTTATAATTAATAGTTTGGAGCCTCTAACTACATTGAATTGGTGTATTTTTGGGTTTTAAACATACTAACCTACTATATAATGATTATTTCAAGTATACATGTTTATGGGGTTGTTTTATAATCTTAAACTAAAATTTCAGATTATGTTCTTCACTTTAAAGTTGCTGGAATTTTATCTTATAAGCCATAATTTCATGATTTTAACATACAAACTTATAGTTGAATTATTATATTATTAACTTTGACTAATGGGAACAATTTAAAGGCATTATTTTGATGGTTTAAGAGGTTTAAAATAGTTTGGTATTGCTGTAAATTTAATTGCTTGGGTGTTGGTTTAGTTCTTGTTGTTTGGTTTAGGAGAGGACTTGGTAGAAGGCGACTTCTAGTTTCTAAAGTTGACAACTGACTCGTTTATTCAAGGTACGTACAAGTTACGAAACCTTGCCTTTAGAAGCATGTTTAGGGATGTATCGAAAACTTAGTATCATGTATAGAGAAGACTTGGCTCAATTGTTTGGTTATACATTGTAATTTCCGTATGTTGTTTATTAATATACCTTGTATGTATTGTTTATGTGTTATTTTGCAAGATGCGCTTATAGCCAAAGGTATGTGAGTATGTGGAATGAATTATTTAATTACTCGTTCATGATTATTGAAATGGAATGAGTAAAGGAAGAATTAAAGTCTTAAAAGACGAGGTTAAGGTTTGGGGTGCTTTATGCACTTAAGGTTTTTATGCACCAAGGTAATTAAAGGAATCAATAATAAATATTACTTGTCACTAATAAATCAAGAATTGAATTGGAAATTTGGATTGCTTGGAATGATGTGATATTTGATTGATTATATTGTTTTTCATATGAGTCATCACCAATTCTAAACTTGTAAATCACGTAAAGTGCAAGATGGATGAGCAATAAAACTCTGGATTTGTGCACACCTAGAGTATTGACAATCAGGGGTTGGGGTTCACGGGGTATTAGTCGTGTGCCTTTTAGAGGCCGTTTGATCTACGGGTGTCTTAGTAGTGTAAACAGTTGAGTCATGCGTTTGAGTCTATAATTTAATTGTATGTGATGATTGCATAATAGTGGCATGCTAGGGATTTTTTTATTACATTTCGTAGCATGTATGTACTCGGCATGGCTGATTGTGTGCTTTTGTGTGTCTTCTTTGGTCATGGCCTTCGCCTTTTAGTGACCTTGTGACGATCCAATTTTTACACGTGTAATATTAGTGAGCAGATTAATTACAGGTTTTTACATATTCAGAATTTGCATCAAGGTGGTGGGATTTTGAGTGGAGTGTTGGTTACTTTTCACAACTTATTTTGCTACTTACTTTTGAATTTATTTAAACTCGGTTTCATTTATATACTACTTTACTAATTTGGGTTTTGAATAATGGCCTTAATGGTTCCAAGTTGTAAGACTTAATTTGGTTTTATTTGTTGGTTTTGAGACTTATTTATAACTGCATTAGTTTTTCCACTGCTAATTTCTGATATAGCCTTAACGTTTGAACACGTGGTAGTAGCACGTCAGTAATTCTCTTGGATTTTGTTCAGGGTACTCATAGGTTTAAAGAGAGAATTATCGAGGTGTTACAGATTAAAAACAAAATTTAATTTTATATGATTAATATTAATTTAATCATGAATATAGTTTAACATGATTAATACTAACAATCCTTGTTTGTAAAAGCAATTTCATATTTCGGTTATTTTGGTTTTTTGGATCCAAGCAAAGTCAATCCGGTCCGATCCGAAAATCTGAACTATCAAAAAATTTCAATCCGATCCAATCCGATTTAAATAATTCGGTTTGGATTTGGTTGAATTTCGGTTTAAATCCGAATAATGGACACCCCTAGCTAACATATGCAAACACCTATTTACATAGTTAACTTCATGGTTCCTAAGTCATCATCATGCTTATCAACCATAACTCATCATTGTTCTTGTTTTTCTATTGCTTATTATATATTGCTCAAGTTCCTTATACATATACTTGTCATTGCTCGGGTTCCTTGTATCTTGTTCCAAGCATAGCTTGTTCTTTTTATGTACAACATAACAAACATGTTAGATAGATAATCATCATTAGTTTACAATCATCAAAACCTAGTTACTCAACATAAGATAATAATAAAAACCCATTCAAAAAAATAATAATAAAACATGAAAAAAAAATGTGGCCAGCCATACTGTGTGGTAAGTTGACACACACCAAAATACTGATTTAGTAACCCCTAATCGACCGAGTAACCCTGGCCACACCGTATGGCAACCACATATGAAAATATGTGATCAACTTGTTCATACATTTTGCTTAGTAAATAATGAGCAAATTCGTGATACATATAAATAAAGGCTTTCACTTCACCTTAATTTCATGTGTTTCATCAAAACAAGCTAAGTTTAGATAGTTAACTTTAGAAAAAGGGAAAATTTGTTAAAAATAATCCCAACTTTCGCCGATTCGTTTAAAATAATCCCAACTTTGAATTATTTTTAAATAATCCGAACTTTGGGGTTATTCGCTTTAAACAGTCCCAAGTGACCGGTAACCTAATAAAGAGGTTTTATTTGGGTTTATGTGACACATGTCACGTCGTAATTGGTTGAAAATCTTTTGATTTTTTTTTTAAATACCAGTTGACAACTCACCACCAACCTTGAAATCCGGCGGCCACTGACTACCACCCAGCCAGGTATCCTTGCCCCTTACTGTCGTTGCTCCACTGCCAGCTCCGTCGCCACCCTTCCCTCTACCCCCTAAACCACCAGAACTATCTCCTAAACCACCAAAACAAGAACCCCAAAACCTCCTAACCAAAACCCGAATCCCTACATAAACCCAGCCCCACCGCAAAAACACCACAATCGGTCCCTCGAAACCCATGCGACTAGGGTTTCGAGGGTGGGGGAGGACCGATTATGGTGTTTTGGCGGTGTGGATGGGTTTTTGTAAGGGTTTTGGTGTTTTTTTTTTTTGTGCGGTAGAGGTTAGGTGATTTAGGGAAGGACGAGGGAAGCGGTGGTGGTCGGACGCCAACGTGACGGAGAGAAACTCCAAGAGCTGGCATCTGCGGGAAGGAGGGTTGGCAGTCGAAAGTAGCCGGCATTGGTGGAAGGGAGGTTTTCGTGGGTGGGCTGTTTTTATTTTAAGTTTTAATATTTTTATTAGTTCTTTTTTTAAAAAAAATTAGTCAACCAACCACATGGTGCCATGTGTCCCCATAACCTGATACAACAGGTGGGTGACCGGTTGGGACCGTTTAAAGAAAGTAACCCATAAAGTTGGAATTATTTAAAAATAATCCAAACTAGGGATTATATTGTGCGAATCGACGAAAGTTAGGATTATTTTTAACAAATTTTCCTAAAAAAAAAAAAAAAAAAAAAAAAAAAAAAAAAAAATCAAAAGCTAACATAATAGAATAACTAAAAGTAAAAATAATGAACTAAAATGAACATTAAGTATGATTTTGACATGTATTTTTTAAATTTGTACCAATTTAGAAAATGTTTTAAAAGCTTATCTAACACCTTAGGCCCATGGGCGTTCATTAGCAAGAAGATCATAGAGAAAAATAAGTTTAAAAAGCATTATCCAAAGCATTACCCCAATTTAAACACAACTAAAATAAGTTTTGTTAAGGTTATAAGTGAAAATTATTAAAATAGAATAAACCCTATATTCTTTCGGCAATTGTAAAAAAAAAAAAAAATAAATAAAATAAAAAAATAAAAAAAATAAATAAAAAATTATAGGTGATAAAAACGTCTTTATAAGCAAGTAACGGCTAAGGTAGTTGAGTACTTGAGTAGGATAATATTTTTTGTTTTTTTTGACTCGAGAGTAGGATAATATTTTGAAACAAAGCATTTGCTGATTTACATTGCATTTCTTTAGCTAGTTCTTGATATTGAACCTCATTAGCCGAGGAATAGGAGGATCGAAGCTATTGAGAAAGTTTTTGCACAACGGCACAGGACAAAATTTTTTATAGCAAAGCAACAATAGCTGATTAAAATGCATTACGATTGGTGCCTGAATATGACAGTATGTAATATGTATTGCCTTTTTTTTTAGAATAGCATGTAATATGTATTGCTTGGTTAAACTCAATCTTTCAAATTAGTTAGTTGATTAAAGTTGATCTCTTACACCAAATTGCTTTTATTTGATTTTAATTTACTTTAGTTTCATAGCTTTAAGCCTATGATTTATTGAAAGCATATCCTTTTTTAATGCTCACTTCTGTATTCACGGCCAAATTTAAAAATTTTAAAAACGTAAAATATTGTGAAATTTGTCTCAATGTGTAATTTCATAATATCAAGTTTTATGATTTTTTTTATTAAAAAATTAAAATATGTACTGGTACTATATTATAAGACAAATGGAGTATTTCGACAGCACAAAGAGCAGTCAAAGAACCATATTCAAAGTCAAAAAGTGATTAATTGCTAAGAACTTATACCAATATTTCGCACAAAATTACTTGCATCCAGTCTCAGCTTTACACCTTGCCTGGAATAAATGATAATTGCAAAAAGAAATTCATTGATGAATGTAAATTTATCAGCAGTGTAATTCAACCTTATACTACACTTTTATGGTAAAGAATAGTGTACAACAAATCAACGAACAGACTCCCAAGAATAGTATACAAGGACTTACGAAGCAACAATCCAGCATGAAGCGTGTCTGGTAAACTCTCCTTGGTTCCTATACACTTGAGTTAGTTTTTTAAAATCACTTTGCTAGTTTCTGCTCTCCAATTGTTACTCATTCACACATTTGTACACCAGAACAAGACTACACCACTTATCACAGACTGTAAATCGCAGTGACACCGCCTTCTCTCTGCATTTCTTTCCTCTTGGAAGAAAACAATGTAATACGTATTGAATTGTAGAAGAATGCACTGCTCTGCAAGAAATAAATAATAAACTGCTGTTAACTTCCTGGCCCTCGCATCTTTTCAACAATATGCCTACTCTTTTCTTCAATATGGCGCCTCTTTTCTTCAAATTTCTCCCCCATTTTTTTTCCCAAGTCAAACATCCTAGCTTTTTTTCCCACCGGCCTCTTAGACTTTGTATCATCATCTTCAAGACTGTTTCTTTCTTCTCTTAAACTAACATACCTAGAAGGTGAAGGACACTCGGGATTCTCTTGTTTTCTATGGATAACCATATCTCTTGACTCTTCATTCTGTAGCAATGGCACTTTCAAGTCCTGTGAAGGCATGCTGCTATCAGAAGAACTTCTACGGAAAGCTGTGGAAGGGACAACTTGACCATTTTCTGCATCAATAGACCGCTTTAGAGGATCAGTTTTCTTCTGCTTCCCTAGCTTGCTCTCTAGATCCCTATCCTCTGTTCTTTTGTTTCTAGATCCTTCATTTGAATTAGTTTCTGATTGCGCTTCTCGATTCAGCCACATCAATGGAGCAGCATTACATGGGATCCAATCATCTTTCTCTGCTAACATCCACGGAATACATACACTTTCACAATTTGGAAGAACTAATGTATCCCGGATAGATGCCTGCATTAACATTAAAACTAAAGTATAAGCAGAATACAAGCCGCATCCACATGACACATGACTTCTTGCTATATGCTGATAAATCAACTTGTTTCAATAAATACATGCATGGTTGAAGGACATCAATTATAACTCAAGGGAACAACAAAAAAGTAAATAAAATAAATGAAGTACCAACTGTGTATACTAAGTATATCAGAAATAATGTAATGCAGGCCATACACCAAAAGAGGATCTACAATAGATCAGCAAATGACATCCAACACGACAATCAATGCTGCTCAAATTTAAAACTTTACTGGATCAGATATTGGTCCAGATAATAATCTCAACAAACATATGTATGGTTTAGGACAACATATAGATTTCATCAGTTTATTGTTTAAAACATAAATGAACCGCAAAATGACTGTTTCTGAAGGCTAATAGAGAACACTGTATATGCAATATATTAATAACAAACATTATAAAGAGATGAAAATTAAAGGAAAAATTAACAAAAATAATCCAAACTATTGGCTCCCTTCTCATTTTAATCCCGACTACTATTTAAATCAGAATAATCCCAACTATAAGAGTCCCTTCTCAAATTAGTTTCAAACTTTTGTTAACCAGTTAATCAGGTAAATTGAGCCATTTTTCAACATATTATTTGTTTTATTATTCACATTATTATAAATTTTTTTAACAAAAAAAAAAAAAACCACATGCTCTTAAATCTAAATTCATACCACCACCTTCTGAATGTTCTGATCTCACCACCTGCCCAACCTAGTCCTTCCACTAAAACCACCTTAACATCCACCCCCAGCAACTTAAAGAATCTTTCCAGCAAAGCCCATCCACCGAAACCATCATTTCTACCACCCCGGCCATGAATCACCATCAAGCACTACTAACCACCAACATCAATCACACCAACGACTGCTGAACAGGAAGAGGAGATAGGAGAGAGAATGGAGGCAATTTGAGAGAGGGGAGAGGAACAGAGCGGTTGGACAAGGAGGAGATGAAATGGGATGCGCAGAAGGGGGAGGAGATGCGGTTGATAGCGGATTGGCGAGGTAGCAAATGGGATATAGGTGGGATTAGGTTGGTTGAGGTGGGGGCGCTGCTGGTTGAGGGAGGGGAGAGGTGGGTGATACGGAGGTGGTGGATGGGGTTATTGTTGTGGTATACGGTGGTGGTGGTGGTGGTCTGGCATTGTGGCAGTGAGGAGGTGGTGGGTCCATGGTGGTTGCAAGATTTGGGGTTGGTGGACTAGTGGTTGGCTGATTGTGGCTATGGTTGGGTTGAGGTTGAGGGTTGTAGGTGAATGCTGGTGGGTGACAATAATAAAGTAAATAAATAAATAAATAAAAAGTTAATTATTCTCTTATAAAAGATTAAAAAAAAAATAAAAAATTTACCGGTATTACAGGTTGTAGGTAAGAGGGACTAATTTGAGAAGGGACCCCTATATTTGGGATTATTCTGATTTAAACATTAGTTGAGATTAAAATGAGAAGGGGGTTAATAGTTTGAATTATTTATGTTAATTTTTCCAAAATTAAAAGCCAAATCTTCTGCCAATGTAGCAAAAATCCATGGAGAAATACAAACTATAATATCAAGCATAATTTAGTGCATCGAAATAAAGTATGAACAATGATTCTAAATCAAAGAACCTTCTTCTCACCTTAAATCGGTTTATTAGAAATGAAGCTACACGTCCATTGGTAACTTTGTGATCCTTGACAGAGGACTCCAATTGGAATTGTATATCAGGCATGCAGGTAAAGCCAAACCAGAGCTGATCAGAAGGCGGTGGCTTCATATGCAATTGGATTGTCCCTTTCAGTGTTACCACCCTTATTGCCAAAGTAAGAGGTACCTTGAATTATAAATAGTTTCCATTAGAACTAATCTAAACTTTAGGGACATATTGAAAAATATATTTTTAAAAAATGAGACTATAGTTGACAATGTCATTGTAGGATGTAAAAAGGCTCTGAATCGTATATACACATTCAAACACACACACTGCCAACAAAATATAATACAGTAAATAATAAAATAACAATTACCAAGGCAAAGCTACATATATGTACTCATTCTTGCACTTCATTCTGAGTTATAAAAACTCATAAGATACAGTTAAGTCACTAGTTAACACAAAGGAGACTTGCTATTTGGTAAAGAGAAAAAAAAAAATCCACTTTAAATTTACAATCGGAAACATTCCAGGGCTGTTTAGTTCATATTATGCATATCCAACATATACAACAGAAAAAGTAAACCAAGATAGTTAACAATTATGAGGTATAAACTAAACGCATTAAAAGCTTCTATCAAGGC
This sequence comes from Chenopodium album, assembly GCF_948465745.1. Lineage (NCBI taxonomy): Eukaryota > Viridiplantae > Streptophyta > Magnoliopsida > Caryophyllales > Amaranthaceae > Chenopodium > Chenopodium album. Next base: position 21,185,822 of record NC_137847.1, read on the forward strand.
AGCCAAAATAGCAAATCACACTTCAACACCGTTGTCTCTTCATCCAATCTTTAAGTAAAGAAAGAAAACCTTGTATTCTAGGATTTCACCAAGACATTTTTAGTCAATACAATCAACAATTTTTTTAAAAAAAAAGATACTTGCTCGGCTAACTTTTAGTTGCAATATTCACATTCTTCTATTTAATTACCTTTATTGATCTATATGTTGGGCAAGTTATAGTCATGTGGGATCTAGTTCAATTCGTCTAAATTTATATATGATATTTTACTTGTCTATAATCAAAGATATGATGGGATGTAATTACGCATTTGCTAGCGTGAAAGTCAAAACGTAGCAACTAAAAGACGATGGAAAAAGTAAGTACATATACAATAAAATTAAACCTCTAGGTCACTCGCAAACACAAAACATGATCTATGTCTCAGTGTTGCAGAATATGAGCTTACATGCCTTTGAAAAAACTTTGGGCTCTTTGATCTTTGTTAGGTCTGCCTAGGAATCTTACGCCCTATGTTACTTCAACACCATGTTGTACATCGAGTGTCATGTGTCGGATCTTCCGACACATTGACACGACAGACACCCAAATATATAATGCCCTTGTATGAAATTTTATAAAATCTAGAGTGCCAAAGGATCTGACACCCAAATCTGAGTCTAAGCAACATAGCTTATGCCTTTTTCTACACAAGGCTATGTGACCCACAGGAGGATACAAACTGTGCCATTACATGGTGATACACGTGTCAATATCCAAATTCTTGGTTCAAGTGGGTTTCAGAAATTTCAAGAACAAAGGTCTGCCTAAAGACGTATAATTTTGGGATAGCTAATATCTTTCATTTCCAGTAAAGTCAAAGACTTGTAAAAAAAAAGAGTTTTTTTTTATCATAATGAACTAAATTAACATGTCTGCTCCATAGATTTATAGTAAAGTAGCATATGGCCATTGTATATCAGATTGATAATGAAATTGGTCTCTCCACCATTGCAGGGAAAAGACTGCGTTATTTAAACTTGATTACCCTGCCCAGATGGACGCCTCTTTGTAGGCATTGTGATGTGAACTGTGAAGTGCGTAATTTGGCTTAGGCCTTGCCTGTCTTTGGAATATACTCATTACAAGGGTAGATTCTATGGGGGTAATTGATACTAGAGGACTAATTATGGGAGAATATTTCAAGGACATTAAATTAGACAAGGACACAAGGTTTGGATTAAGTGAAACAAATAATGGGTAACGGATGAATTCTTTCAGACACTCGAGATAAGATTCATATGAACATGCCTTTTTTTTTTTTAATCAAATAAATTTAAATATACTATGATATTAAAGTAGGTTGTAAAACTGAAATTCATGACAAAATTATACAAATATAAACAAAAACTTTTTTCAAATTTAATTCATGTAGCTGACCCCACTTATGTGATTAAGGCTTTGATTGATTTATTGAAACAAAAACTTTTTAAAATTCTGGACATATATAACAAGATAGTACGGAGCAACTTCACAAATCCCATCAAAAATCAAAATGTTAAGAAACACTTCAAAAATTATAATCAAATTTAAAATCAAAATGCAAAAGAAACAAAAAAAAAAAGGAAAAAAAAGCTACATCTAATAATAGTAATAAAATAAAATCTTATAAATTTGAAGCAAAATTTGAAACTAAATTATTCATTTGATCTGGGCCAATCAGGGGTGAGTGCTTAATTTGGTCTGGCGAGGCGTTTTGGGGGTTAGGCACACAAAAAGCGCCTGAGGCGCACCTAAGGCGCACTTGAAGCAAACTTCAGCCAAAATTTTTTAACTGCCCATATACTGCGCCTCACTTCAAAGAGGCGCACCTAAGCGCAGCAGAACCCCTCTCGCTTCAGTGCGCCTTGAGCATTTTTATAAATAGCATTTGAAGCAGATCAAGTATTAAATAAAAATTCACGAATTTTTCAAACTTCAAATTCGATGATCAAGAGAAATTGATTAAGCCATGGAAAATATTAATCAGCTTCAACCAAATGCAGAGGAAATTTGATTCAAAAAAAATCAGAGGAATTTCAAAGAGAGAATAATTTAGTGGAGAGAGAATGAGTGGACGGTTACCGGCTGGTACAGTAAAATGGTTGAAGTTTGGGCTAAATTTTTTAACCCCTGAATAGTTACCCTAGGGGGCCCTGCCGCCCTAGGTAACGTAATACCCTCATTTTGGGGGTAAATATTCAGCCCAAATTATTTCCCCTATTTCAGGCTTTGTACTATGGTCCGTAATTATTAAGCCTTGAATTATTCCGTCCCATTACTATCAATCCAGGCAGGGCCTCAGCCCTCAGCTGATAAAAATCTCTTGGGTAGCCCAAATCCATAGAGAAATAGCTAGGTCACATGATCAACTTAGATTAATATACTGTACTTAAGTATTTAAATCAGCGTCTTCGTTTCTTCAGTATATATCCTACTTGTTTAATGAAAGTTCATTTGTTTAGAATAAGGTGTAAAGTTCCATCAGGAGCTGCTCTCATGCAATGACAGCACTTGGCAAACCTCCTCCAATGGAAAACAAATTGAAATCGCTTTTGTTTAGCTACCCCCCCCCCCCCCCCCAAACACCCCGGCTAGAGGGGTTAAAGTGATCTTACTGCCTAAGTAACAGACATAATATGTAACAAGTGCAGAAAAAAGAGTATTTTTGTCATTAGTTTACATCATCCCCACTTGACAACCCCCTTCCTTTTCCCTGCTAGAGAAACCCTGTTTGTCTTAAGCTCTTGACCCCCAAGATTACAGGGAAACAGTCAACTAGTCAAGAGGGATGATCAGGGGACCCTTACCATGTTCCAAGTTCAAAATTCAACACAATGACAGGTAGATCAAGATAAACAGATGACAAGTTCAAGCAGAGATGATGATCAACCATAATAAGGCTACCATGTATCTCAGAACCAGTAATCTATTTATCTGATAAAAGTTTAAATAAACAAAGCAGGATACTTAAATACAAAGAGAATGCTGCTTAAGTTTGCAAAGCAAAATTTGGTAAATTAAAAAGGAAATAGAGCATGTAATCCAATCAATAGCATTGTAAGACATGCACTATGAATGTAACAAAAAAATTAGCAAACCTGAGACACATGTTTGGCAACAGAATTCAAAATAGACTTCCACCTAGAACCAGTACTGGCAGTAGATACACCTGTCCTGGAACTCCTCAGCAGCTCTGAAATTTAACACCGGGAAAAAGAGAGAAATAAAGAAACTGCAACACCAGTGAAGTTAACATCTACACTTGATCTCCATTTCAGAGTTACTTCTCAAAAAGAGTTTTGACTACTAAAATCAACAAAGCAGAAGTAATATTATTGAATGAAGTATAACCAGGTACTGTGCCAATAATATTGTAGGTCCTCATAAGTCATAACCATAAAAATGTCACTAATTTTGCTAATACAATGCAATAATGTTGGATTCTTATGTTCATATTTACACCTTTCCACACTCTTACTTTATCTTACACCCAACCACCTTCATACTCACTCTTACTTTATCTTACATGGCTACAACCACCCATTTTTACACCCTCTCTCTTACTTTTCCTTACACTCGCTTATCTTTTTCAAAATTTTCTTGAGATACATATCAACAATAAGTGAGTCAAACATATAAAAATTGCCCAATAGAAACAATAAATTAAATATATAAAAAAAAGAGCAAGCTCATTACAAAGGAAGTAATGGAAAAAGGGTGGTGGGCCATACACAGCGTAATTCCACAAAAAACTAGTAAGTGGCAGTGTTAGACAAACAAACCTATCTTATAATACTAGTATAATCTTTTTTAAATGGAAAAAAAGATGCACCAATTCAAATTAGTTTTTTCACTTATAAGATTCCTAATATCCCAGAATAACTTTTTACATATGTATTTTAGGAAGGTCCCAATAGTAAGCTAGAATCTCCCATCACATCCTCTCGCTTTCAGTCACAAATTGCCAAACTATCTTCTATCACAACTACTTCTTAAATGAATTAGAGTTCATTATCTCCCATCACATCTGCTTTATCAACCAGATAACAATTAATAACCAAACAGCTTATCTATCTGCCATTATTAAGTGTCAAAAGTAATTTAGAATGGAGCAATTGTTCGTAAAAAGTGGTAAATTAAAGTAGTTTCTCACAATTTTCTATTTTATGAAATTACAAGACATAACTCACCATGTTTGAGATCTTCTGCATCCTTTTGTTCTGAAGAATCATTATTCCCATCATAAAGCTTCAAATCTTCTTCTTCTTGCAAGGGCTTCAAATCATCCAAAATATCAGTCGTTGCCTCCCCAACAGAGCTTGACTCAGTATTGTGGTCTGCCAATCCACTATGAGAATCTAGTTCAGGCACTTCAAGTCGGGCTTCAATATATAAAACTACTCCACCAGAATACTCTATGTCCATTTCCATGGCCCAAATGTCATTCATGTCAGAAGGAATAGCTCTCATCCCGTGGATATAAGGGGGCAAATTTCCTGGATCCACATCAGTGCAGGTCACTTCACCAATATAATTGGGCAATCTCATGTTTGAGAGCGATCTCTGGAATATCATACATTAAAGTAAGATTACTCGATGTAGAAGGCAAAGTAATGTTCTTACGTTCACAAAAACTCAAAATAAAGAAAAGGGGAACATAATTTATAAGCTGCAGCTACCCAAAATATGAAAATTGTTGCCTTGTCATAAGATACAAATACAAATCAGCTATCTCAATACTATCTTTTAGTATATATCTCAATAATATCTAAAAAGTTAATCGTTTTCTTTTTACAACTTAGACTTGATCTTCTAATGTCTTATCATAATAGATTTAGCTCCTTCAGCCCTATGAACACAGTTACTTATCAACGGCAAAAATTATCCACTTATTGACATTAGTGTAAATCTTTCATCAACTATACTAATACAAGCCATATAAATTTCAGATGGAAGACATTCTTACCACAAAGCTTCAAAGTTGAAAATGCATCCAACTATCAGAGAGAGAGAGAGAGAGAGGAGTGGGGGGGGGGGGGGGGAATAATAAATAAACAAAAAGGAGTTTGGAAAAATCAAACAAAAGTAGTTCATGTAATCAATAGTTCTTGATACTCTAGGCCTTTAAGGCATATGAGGAATCAAGAAATGGATACATTTGACAGACCTACAGAAAACTACTCTGTTCTATGGATTCCCTTGACAAAACATCAAAACTCACAAAGCATAAAAAAAACATATCACAGAATTCCACACTCACAATGAGTAAATTTGATTGACAAAAAGAAGATAGATAAATTTTACTTCTTTTCTTTTTTTTTTTTTTACCTGAATCCGAGCCTTTAAACCAGTTTTAATATCTACATTACTCTTGGCGTCAAAAAACAGTCGAGAGACCAGTAAATTCCAGCAAAGTGTGCCCTCATCAACAATAAACTTCTCAGCAGTGTCTGCATCAGAATTCTCAGACCCAAGAACTGAATTCCCCGAACGAGTAGATGCAGTGGAAGAAACAGAAGAGCTGTCTTCCTCAAATTCATTTCGCATTTTTCCCAGAATAGCCGCCTTTGCAATGCTTGGAGCAGAATAAGGATCTTGAAAGCCATGAGATTTATCAGCAACCCTTTTCTCATCAAGAGTGACCAAAGAAGTCTTTCTCGAAAGCTTTCTCCAAATCTGACGAACCTTTGATGGTGGATCATCAAGCCGGTTAGCTTTATCCAAGGGCCACCCTTGATAACCCACTAAGGGTTTGATAAGAAATGGATATCCTTCACTTAAAGATTTCAAATAGCATCGAAAATCTTCACTTATCTTAGGAAACCAGATTAATTTTTCTTTATCATCCAACGAAGCTATGCGAAGTGCTTTACACCAAGATTCTTTCTCACAGGAAGTTTCTGCATATATATATAGCACCTTGCTTCCTTCATACAAAACTATGTTCTTGCTTTCTATTTTGATTGGGAAACGTTTTGCCCTGAAAAACAAATATAAAAGAAATACAATAAGAAAACAAAAACTGCTGGCTCAAATTACTGTATTCTTCATATGTGCTGTATTTTTGACTCAAAATGTCAAAATGTAACTTATATTATTTCTAACAGAGGAAAACAAGTTTTATGAACCACATTAATCATGTTGACTAAAATGATATGATTGGATAAAGGCAGTATTTTCTACTATATCTATACTTTGCATATATGCTTGTAATTATAGAAGACATAACATGTTCTGCTGTTACACCCTATTCTTAGATGTTACTTTTCCAGATTAAGATGATGACACGAGTTAAAGTTTTGTATTCACATTATTCACACAACCAAGCTCAGAGACCTTAAGGCTACATGAAAAACCAAAAGCTTTCCCTTTTGTTCTGTTCCTTAATGTTAATTACACTTTACCATTATTGGCAGTCAAATATTCACCTCACGGGATTTAACAAAATAGCAACCAAGTATGAATTTTGCCCAAGGCAAGGCTACAATTTTGTGAGTTGCAAAGTGTTGGGATCGCGAGGCGTAGGGGAAGACCTAAGAAAATTTGGAAGAGGATGATTGAGAATAATATGAGTGCTTTGGGGATAGAAGAAAATATGGTGTTGGATAGAGCGGTATGGAGGGAGAAAATTCACGTCAACAATGTGTCATGATTTAATATATATACATATACTTTAATTATTCTATTCAACTCGTGTTTTATAAACTCTATTGATTTCCTTTGCTAAAGTTTTCTCAAATCATTATGTTTTTTAATCGCACATTTTCACCACTCCTTTAGAACTCTCTTAAAATGTATTCTTGGTACCCTTTTAAACTCTCTAAAATTTTTGTATACTCTATCTTTGTCTTACTTTACACAATTTATTTTTTTTAGTCAAATTTTTTACAACCGGTTATCTTGTTATGTTTGTTTTTCTTTCTCAACAATTCCTTATGATGATTCATGTTAGCCAACCCCAAATTATTTTAGGACTAAAGCTTTGTTGTTGTTGTTGTTGTAAGGCCACAATAGAGCAAGATAAAAGCAGCGTTAACCTCTTAAAATGTTCAGATAAGTTTGTCGAGGACAAAGGAGGGAACAAAGGGAAGATTCCAGAATTATGTAGGATCGGCAAAGAAGTGTCACACCATAGTCAAACTTATACAAAAGTATAACTAGTGCAGGAATAATACCATATCAAGGATATCATGCATCAATCTACTAATAAAATCGAGACAAAATAATTTCCACCTCAAAGGCAATACTGTTTCTCTAACTATACAATATCTTAAAAAAGGAAATTTATATCCTTGACAGATAAAAGCTTTGCCATAAAATTCCACAGGCATCTTTACTTCTGCAGATATGACTGAAGTCCTGTCATATTGTTAGCCAAGTCAGCATGTACTTGACTGTACTGGACTTCCCCACCCCACACCAGTTTTCAGAACTTTCCTAGATACACTCCCAATACGACCAATGCCAATGTTGTTCCCAACTGTCAAATTACTTCACTTCAACCCTTTTTGAAGAATCAAGCATTACAGCTTTGATTGTGTCACTAGGAGATGGGATGTATTTAAGGCATCCTCCGAGGCTCCACTGATGAATTAAGATATCAAGTTACCTTATACATGGTAAAAGTAAACCTTGCCCTTAAAATTTATTTATATCCTCGAGTCTTTTTTCTCCTCAGAGTATTAAAAGACAGACATACAAATTGCAATTAAAACAAGTTGTGTTTTCATCAATCCATAAGCTTTTCAAGATTAAATGAGCTAGAGCAGCTTGAGTGTTACTGGGTTACTGCAGGTTCTGTCAGCAATTAAAAGAACATTATAAGCCTAAGATAAAACTAATAAAGAATAGTGAACCAAGGTCACATGTACAGACCAGAATTACAAGGAATGCGGTAAAGACCGCTGTTCCGCAACTGGATTCGTAGGTACCAGAACGTGACGGAACACGACCTGGATTCGTTGAACCTTAAGATCTGGATTGACAAGTCTTAGACCCAAACATAGAAAGTTTTTTGCTTGCCGTAGAAAAGTCTATAAACTTTGTTGGATTTGTTGCAGCTTGGAGAAGAGTGAGAAAGAAAAGGTGAGAGAGAAAGAAATGATGACTAAATTTCATTTATTCTTTTGTTTTTCATTTTGTTCTGCTCTTCCAAGGCAAAACTATTAATAGCATTCCATGTATCCATATCATACCACAAATCGTATCATATTGTATCACGTACCATGTAACTTGATACAAACAAAAATGAAGTAAATTTAAAATAGCAATCAAATAGTAGTTGTGTTACCAAAAATATACTCCATCCGCTTTTTTTAGTGTTACACTTTGACCAACACATAGCTTTAGGTAAATTGATTGACTTTAAGAATTTATACTTCCTTCGTTTGTTATTAGATACATCACTTTCTATAAATGGAAGTTTTGAATTAGATGCACACGTTCCTTTTTAGTTAATAAATTCTCTCTACCTCTCTTATCACATGGGCCCTTTTCAATTTTATTTTTTTTCCTATCTCTCTCTACTCTAAAAATTGTCTATTACAAAAGTGATGGATCTAATAAAAAATGGAGGAAGTAAGAAAAAATAGTGGCATTAATAATATATTGAAAAGAGAAGGAAATAATAATATAGTAGTAGTAGGTTTAAGAGGGGAAGGACTATGGGAGGGGAGAGATATAATCTTAAAATGGAGTAATTTGCAAAAAAAAAAAAAAAAAAAAAAAAAAAGGGTGTAGCAGTCAATAAAAAACGGAAGGGGTAACATATCAGTACTATATTTAGTTTACTTGATTGATTTTATTACTGCAAAGACAAGCTTATGTCAGAAGAGGATCAGGAATCAGGATTCCTCCAAAACCTAATAACTAATTTACAAGAAGAAGCGGGGAAGGCATCAATTCCATGGTACATCATTCTAAGTTAAAAGGTTCTCACATTAAAAGGTTCTAACATCAAAGAGAGGCAAGATAGACAACTCCCTCCAATGAAAATTGACACCCCAAATACGTATTCCAAAACCTTACCACTAGAATGATAAACGGGCTGGTTGAAGTTAAGCCTTAAATTGATATGTCATGCCCATATTATATTGTACAGTCTAATGGTCCATTGAATGTGATATTAGTCCATCAAAATCAAAAATCCAAAGAATACTACAGCTTTGAATTACAAAAAATGCAAACCTATAGCACACATGAAATAACTTCTTACTAAACCTTCAACTGGTAGCTCTTCCCCAATCCCTTCAATCCAAAACAAAAAATTGAATTTACATATAAGCTCTAAACAAAGAGCGCATGTTATATGTTTATATAGCAACTCAACAAGCCCATGGATACCTTCTTCCTCAACAAATCATTACTTTTTCTTTTTGTTCATGGATAATTCATCAAACAAACTAATGTCATTACGCTATTTTCATCTTATTTTCCTAGGTAGCCTGGATAAATAGGCAAGCTGTCAGTGAAAAAATTTGATATGGTATATGGAGAAAATACTAAAAAGGGAAATCGCAAAATCAAACTGCAAGTACCATACTACATTACATAAATAAAAGGAACTTGGGTTACCATTTTCTTGTAGGCAGGCTTGTAGCAGAAACTGCAACTACTTTACAACCCATCAGCATTACTTTTGTGAGCGAACCATCTGCTTCTGCCAGAATAAGCATACGATCTTTGACTTTTGCAAGTTTCCGGACAGGGGAAACCTCTAAAATTTCCCGCTTCCTAGTTTGCTCAGTTGGAACAGGAAATTTAGGATGGCGTTCTGGTTCTAAAACCCAAACCACTCCCTGCAACCAAAAACATTGAGGAATAGCACTAGAAAAATTTAGATCTTGGCCAAGGACTGAAATACACTTGATCTTTCATCCTCAATTATTGAATTAAGAGCCAAGAAATTGGCGCAACAAATCATGAAGGTATTTAATGGATTATGCAAACACAAATAACACTAGGCGAGGTGTGACAAAAGTAAAAAGACTATTGTCGCTCATGGATATCTAAATCCTTAATCTTAAAGAGCAACTTTTGTGATATCTCGTTAGATTAACCATTAGTAAAACCACTTGTCATGTCTTCAATTTCAAAAACATTATACTTGTATATATTAAGCTCATTCAAACAAGCCATCCACAATATAATTTTATCACTTAGCATCACATTGACCAAGTAGGAGATGTGACCAAGGAGAGAATTCTGCAAGAACAAATGGTTGTCAAACATTTGAAAGCGAGTTTCCATAACTTTACGGTTTTTCTACCACTCTCGTTTTCGACTCATTAGGGAAAAAAAAAAAAAAAAAAAAAAAAGGGTAGTTTTGTAAAAGTTAGCCGAATTCTCCACATTGAATGCAAGTAACAAAACAGCATTTTCAACAGACTTGCTGAACTCTCCACATCGAATGCAAGTGACTAAACAGAATCTTCTACAAACATGCTGAATTCTCCACATCGAATGCAAGTAACAAAACAGATTTTTTGACAAACTTGCCGAATTCTCCACATCGAATACAAGTGACAGAACAGCATTTTTCAACAAACTAGCCAAATTCTCCACATCGAATGCAAGTAACAAAACAGCATTTTCTACAAACTAACTGAATTCTCCACATCGAATGCACATAACCAAACAACATTCGAAAACTGAAAAACTTAGATTGAGAAAAGAAAAAAGGAAACAAGAATACTGAAAAACTAAGCATGATGATGCTACCCACATAATCATACCCAAAGAATTCCCACAATTGATAAACTAATTGCAACACTCTTATCAAAATAACAAAAAACCCAACACTTGTTCCAATTATTCCAAACCCACCAAAAAAAAAAAAAAAAAAAAAAAAAAAAAAAAAAAAAAAAAAAAAAAACTGCATGTTGTTACCCACAAAATAAAACCCAGAAAAATTCCACAATTAACATTGAAATTGCAACATTCTAATCGTAAAAAAGCAAACCAAGCTCTAGTTTACATTCCACAATTAATTACAAAATTCGAAAAAACAAAAAATTTAAGAGCAAGAAACTAACCTGTTTCTGACATACAGAAGGCAGAGATTGGCTAGAATCAAGAGGATTTGGAGGAGAAGTATGAACACCAAGTTTGGGTGATTTAGTTGAGTGTGATAATCGACGGATCACATACAAAATCACAACACCTTCAACCGCAATTACAGTCAAAGCACCAACAATGAACCCCACAATCAACCACACTGAAATCATCACCATTTTCAATTCTTCAAAAAATACCCAATTTCATTCATATATTTATGTATCTAATTGTTGCATCAAAAATTGAATATCTCAACTGTATTATTATTTTATTCAATTCTGGATTATGAAGAATAATGCCAAAGAAAAGGTAACAATTATAGACTTTGTAAAAGAAAAGGTAAAATAAATAAATAAATTGTGGGAGTTTTTGTGGGTCGGTTTTAAATGAATTATTTTGGACGGTTTTTGATTTTGGGTGAACTCAAATGAAAGTATGTATGCGGGTATTGGTATACGCGCTAGAAATTTTTTAATGTAATCAGATGCTTTTTCTTAGGTCACCAAACCAGGTTTTTTGTGTCTTCCGCAAGCATCTCATTTTTTTTTTCTTTTTTTACTGAATCTAGGTTGCTAAGGGCCTGTTCTCGTCAAGTGAACTCAGCTGAATTGAATTGAACTGAACTGAACTGAACTGAGATGAAGTGAGCTGAACTGAACTTATTAATTAGTAATTTTTAACTACAGATTAGTGATCTTTGATTATTTATTATTATACATATGTGTATATACAAATATACATATTAAAATATTTAAGAAAAATATACTATATTATTAAACTATTTTCTTTTCGAAGAGGACGAAAAACTAACCGATTATGAAAATGTGTATCAAAAAAATATAACCATTTGAATAATGAATTGTATAAATATTATTATTATTATTATTATTATTATTATTATTATTATTATTATTATTATTATTATTATTATTATTATTATTGTCGTTGTTGTAATAAGAGCTTAAAAGAATGAAATTTGGCTTTATATCATTAGCAATATCATTAGACATAAACTGAACTGAACTGATTAAAGCTGAACTAAACTAAAAATAAACGTATAAGAACAGGCCCTAAGTATATAAAGTTGGTAAAATAAACTAACTTTATCCTATGTAGTGATTTTAGATTAATGAATGCAACTTATGGGTCGATTCAATTAGGCTAGGTTGCAATCCATGCAAGTCATTTTAGTTCAAATTGAAAAAAAGTTGAGTTGGAAACAAGTTAAGAAGAGTTAAAGTGGATTCGAATTCATATTAGATGAATCTTAAAAAAGTTAGGTTAAAGTAGGTTCAATTCATATAAGGTATGTTCATTTTGGTCTAAGTGCTAATCAAGTTGGGTTAATCAGCTAACGAATTGAAACAAGTCATGTTAAAATATTCTTTAAGGTACTGAAAGAATGTCCTATAATTTGTTAAAATAAACTCCCTCTATTTTTTTTTATAAGGTAGAGTTGAGATTTTCCACTATTCATATATCATCATTGATTTAATTTTTTTACCAATATATAATATATAAATACGATCATATGATCATATAATATGTTGTCGGATTTGTCATAATGTCTCCTTTTATAAATTAATTTTTCATAATTTTTACTAATCTCTCATTTAAAATATTGATGGTCAAAACTGTCTCTCGACAAATGTACAAAGTTGACTCCAGCTTATAAAAAAAAAGATGGAGTATGATTTAATACCATTTAGTAAATCAACAAATGTTTTTCAATAATGACAAAATGCTAATGTCTAACACGAGTATATTTTATGTTAATGTCTAACCTTTCTAAAGCTAACCTCCATCGAATAAGATGAACACTTTATACAACTAAGCAAAAACAAAAATCTATATTAATTAAAAAAAAGAAAATGAACAGTAATATTATAAGAATGAACATCCTATAGAATAAAAGTGAACATTTAATTTTATAAGATTAAACATTCTACAGCAAAAAATGTACATTTTTTCAAAACGAAGAATCAACCAGAATTAGCTGGTCACGGGACCGGCTAATACTGAGTGCCTGTGAGCCCCACCTTCCTGAGCCTAATTTGCTGGGATGATGGACTCATAGAGCATTGGACTTGAACATAAGTTTTGGACTTTTAAAATGGGATTTTGACATTTGGAGGCCCAAATGGGGTTAAGCACCCAAACAGCAAGAATAGTCTACATGCTCAAGTGCTCAATGTACTGTAAGTTTGTAACTCTGTTTTTGCTGGAACTCTTTCGTTGGCTTGTTGCCTCACCCTGTTGCAATTCCTCGTTATAGACTTATGGTTCAACAACTATATGCTGCATATAATGTGGGTCATACACTATTTGAAAAGTCAGCTATATTGTTCTATACATTATGCAAAAATTTCTTATCTTCTTCCCTGCCGTTATTCATTTGTGTCAACAGTTCAGACTAATTGACAAATTTGGCGACAACAAGAAGCAACACAATAACTGGCATCATTATCACCATCCTCGATAAGGAGCAGCGCCAACCTTAGATGTCATAAACCATTAGGATCAGCCCAATCTTAGATGCCTTAAACCAGATTTCACATTTTTTACTAGCACGATATAATTGTAGGAGACGACAGTCGACAGTACAACTGAAGGAAGCTATTCATATTATTTAAGGTCAACATTGAATATAAACGCAATGACACCTTTTATTACAGACAACATACCACAGTATATGCCTCTTAAGTACAAGTCCAAAGCTTAAGAGAATTCACACAACAACAAAAGAAGACGACTCAAATAAGACTACAAAATTAAACACCCCCAGCAAACATAAAAGGAACTATGCAGTGTTTACATTTTTATGACGACGAAACTAGTAATCTTCTGGTGCCAAAGGTTGGTGAGCATGAGGAGGCTCAGTAGGGATCACAATAAACTCATATATCAGTCCGGCAAGCCCACCTCCGATCAACGGACCAACCCAGTAGATCCAGTGATTCCTCCATCTCCATCCAATTAAGGCCGGTCCAAATGCTCTTGCTGGGTTCATTGATGCTCCGTCAAATGGCCCACCCACTAGAACGTTTGCTCCTACAATCAACGCGATAGCTAAAGGCGCAATGGTCCCTAAGCTGCCTCTCTTTGGATCAATGGCGGTAGCATACACCGTGTATACTAGACCAAATGTCATCACTATTTCCAGAATTAAAGCTTGAAGATTGCCCTCGCCATATGCCACTCCTAGCCCAACTGGTCTCTGTAACATATTTACAAAAATGAGATCACTTAGATTTTAGGACAACATTACCTGATTATGCAAATACTAACAGAAAGTAGAAGATACATGTGTTAGATCGACAACTTAAGTACCTCTTGGCTTTTGATCACAAGTTGAAAATATTTGCCTTACATAGTATCGGTGATACGTATATTAGAGTCACTAGTTTATGTAGCACATACGGCTAGAGGTGTAAAAAAATAAACACAACCTGACCTGATACAACCCGACCCAAGTAACCGGATTTAGATTTAGACTTATATGGTAAAATAATTTTACATGAATCAAACCCAAACTAGACCCGACCTTACTAGACCAAACCAAACTTGACTTAGTTACCATAATTGACACCTTAAGCATAATATACCTTATGTGGATAACTTTTTACCATTAAAAATCATTCATTCTAGGACAGTAAAAATCAATACAAGAGAACAAACTTAAACCAAAGAATGTGGTTATCTTTTAATTAATTTTGAGCAAGGGTATTGTAACACAATAAGCAATTAGCTAGAACTCACCATGCCATCAGTAACAAGCCTGAGAAGTAGGGCAGCAACAATTGCACCCAAGAGTTGTGCTACCCAATATAAGATAGCACGAAGAAACGAGACTCTACCACCAACAAGGGCGCCAAATGTAACTGCTGGATTTACATGCCCTCCTGATACATTCAAACTCGCTGCGACTGCAGCAAACAAACCAAATGCATGTGCCAAAGCTATCACCATCAATGATGAGGCTCCCGTTGTTGCCTCATCACCGTATAACTTCCCTGCATTTTAACAGAATAAAGAGAGGTATTAAAGTGATCATCATCAAACCTACACAAGTAAATAAATAATGTCCAATAATTTATTGATTACCATCAGAATTCTACACAAATTTCTAAACATAACAATAAAAATTAGAAATCCCAATTCAGTTATATTAACTCTAATTCTTACTATACTACTATGAACTATCTGGCTATGCTCAGTCGGATTTTGTTCGTACTAAAATCTGATAACAACAGTGAAAAACCGTGAATTTCCTAGTACTCAAGGTAGCTTTTGTTAGTATTGTTACATTGAACCTTTTTTTTATTTTATTTTATTTTTTTAAAAAAAAAAAATTTAACTTTTATCTATTTGTTTACAATTTGTTAAAATTTTTTTTACAATTTGTTACACGGAACTTAGAATCTACAAAGTGTACAAGAAAATAGATGATTTTTTTTTTTTTTAATAATTTTATCATCTAGTACATATTTACCACATTTTAATTTAAGAGACCTAAAACCGTTACCCCTGTCGCATAAAAGTCACCCACCACAACGTAACCTCTTTTTATGTTTGTACCATTAGTATGAAATCTATGCCATGGATGCTAAAGGTTAGTTGGTTGAAGTGTTGGATTCGATGTGGATGTTACATCATTTGTACAAGATGGTATCAGTATCACATGCACTAAACAATAATAATATAACTGATTTATGATCGATCCTTTCTGAGCTTTGAATTGCAAAGAAGAATAATTTAACTTTTATACAGTATTCACAAACTTTGTATTAATCATAGACATTTATAGTATTATAATAGAAACAAATGTTATTATACTACACAAAAATGTATGACTGTGTTAGTCAAAGAGTTGTGAGTTAGCAAACATAAAAAGTCAAAAACGTTACAATATCAAGAAAATGAGGAAAACATGCATGCAAGAAAGAAAAACATACGGAGAGCGAGCTGAGAACCCTCGCCAGCAAAGACAAAGATTAAAGTGGAGATGAATTCAGCCAAGGTAGCTCTCATGGAATCAGGGTGTGTGGCCTCTTCCGGCCTTCCAAACGCGTATCTTCGAGGCGGTGCCATGCTAGCTACTCTCCCTTCTCTACAACCCCAACTTGAGCTAAGCCACCGTCAAAACACCAAGCTAACAACAACAACAACAACAAACCTATCAATCTCTTACCGCAACTTTTGACAAGAAAAAAAGGCCTAAAAAAACTTTCTCAGGTATAACAATATTGTTGCTACTACTACTTTCTCAAGTGAAATATAATTTGATGAGTAGAAATGGAGAAAGACAGATGACGATAGTTGTAGAAATTGGACAAAATTTATGAGAGGAGTAATATGGACACTTGGGTTAAGGCATGCAATAATTTTGACACGTACAATATTATATGCATGTGTTTGTATTTCATATTGTGATTGACTCTAGCTAGCATGAACTTAGATGATATCAAAGTTACGATGAAATCATCTCATCTCTATCTAAAACCAGAATAATTCTATTCAATTTTTATAAATGGGGCCCATTTTAATTGGTTTAGTTCCCACCCGTGTAAAACAGAAAATAAATGTGTATACGTACTTGATTACGTTCAGATCACATGTAATATAGTTAAGTGTTAAAGTGTGTTAAATTTGACTGTATTAGATATTATGTAACAAAGGAAATAATTTTTTTGAATACTTTATTGTTTAAAGAAGAATTGATCTAAGAGGGAAAAGTGATTGAAAAAAAGTGACTGGTGTAATAAAAATAGTAGTTTAAGTAAAAAGTGTATATAGTTTAATAAAACGGCATTTCCCTACCTTATTAAAAGTAGAAAGTTACTCTTATGAATAGTGTAATGCCAAGTATACCCTTTAAAATGTGTATCCCTACCTTATAAAAAGTAGAAAGTTACTCTTATGAATAGTGTAATGCCAAGTATACCCTTTAAAATGTGTATTTACATATATACCCTCATTAATGTATACATGTTTTTTTAATGAATAGTATTTGGACAATTATACCCTCTAAAATATTTAATTATGTACTTATTTGCTCTCATGCTTTAATGTTAGTTGTCTTGGACATTTATATACTCATAAACATAGTTGTTTACATATTTTTTTTGTCATTAAATCTGTCAACAACTAAATTTATGATTTTAAGACCAAGCCGAAAGAGTCTAGATTTGACTAGCTATGTGCGCGCATCGCGCGCGTTAGCTACCCTAGTAAAGTAAAAAAATCGAACGAAAAATATACATGTTATGGGATAAAATGAGTATGCTGTTAAAAAGGTTTGTCCGAGAATTATAAAATGGACAAAAACTAATAATGTGAGTTAATACTACATCCCTTGTGATTACTAAAGCCCTCTATGTAACAATGAATATTACTTTGTAATTACCACATTAGTTCACTTAGCAATAACTAATATACTACTACCTTATCTTATGAAGTTTATTCCAAGTGTTACCAACAAAGAAAGGGAGTTCAGAGATAGGTTTTTTATGTTTTATGGATCGAATTTTTATATGAATTTGAGTACCGAATCTAGCAAAGATAATTATACTTCAGTTTTAAATCTACAAATGGATAATTCTACTAATTCTACGGAAATTCAAAGATACACCCATCAAATAAGATCTCATCTCTTATGGTGTTCTCACAAGTCACAACCATCTTCAAGTAAATGCTTTTCACAAGCTAAGATCATATGATTATCATAAACCTTACCCAAATATTTGAGATAGTGTTAGCTCAGTTGGCAAGGTCCTTAAGAGTTGTTGCCTTGGATCAACAATTCTTCTGAATCAAAGTCCTTTTTTTCTGATATCACAAACCAAAACAGGGTATTAATGTACACAAACCAAAACAGGGTCGGCTCAAAAAAAAAAAAAAAAAAAAAAAAAAAAAAAAAAAAAAGAAAAAAAAATAGACAGTTACATATTCAGCTATCTGGGAAGTCACAGTGATCACACCAAGGGTGAGGAGATCCTGCAATCTTCCTCTCAAGCTTCCAGAGAAGGGAGCAGGGTGAGCGTAAGGAGGAAATGATGATGAACAATCCTAAAATACCTTGCATTAAAACTCAAAGATGGCAAAATGCAAATGATATCTATGAGAAGATGGCACCATTCAAGAAATTTGATCAAGCAAATATGACAAAACATACGCAAAAAGAACTAGCAGCTGCTTGGATTTCGAAGCTTTAATATGTCAGAGATAACGATACTCATAACATCAGATACAAAAAATTCAGAACATTGGAGAAACTTCCAAGTTGAGAAAACTGTTTTTACATTTTTTTCAACTTGGAATACTGGCCAATTAACTACAGGTTAATAATGTCCAAGACGGATACAGTAGAATCAATCTTCACTATCAGAACTTTCATATGCTAATCCTAGTAATAATTTCACAGTATCATCAGCTTTTTTTGGGGCTTGTTCCTTTGATAATAACAGAGAATCCTTTTGTTTTTCACTTAGCTCCTCAACCTTGTGCTCTGGCGTAGCAATCTCATTTATATCTGAATTTGACTGATTACCCTCAGATGGGCTTGACAACTTTGATCGCTTAGGTTTTATCGCTACTACTTTCTTCAGCAGGTCTTGTTGCCTACAAAATAAATGTGTAAACAAATTAGATTCAGGGTATTTCTCAAGAAGAAATATAATAATTAGCTTCTCTAGTACTTTTTATCTAACTAAACTTCACTTGCAGAATTATAAGCCAAATCTAGTATGCGCATTCTGCAGTATTACAAGAGTGAGCAACCACCTACATCCATGAACAAGGTAAGGGTGCCTAACAAATGGTTTAGTCAGTTTGGCTACAGATTGGGTAGATTCATGATCAGATCATATTCATGTGTTATAACCATACAAGTGCAAAT
Source organism: Chenopodium album (assembly GCF_948465745.1). Classification (NCBI taxonomy): domain Eukaryota; kingdom Viridiplantae; phylum Streptophyta; class Magnoliopsida; order Caryophyllales; family Amaranthaceae; genus Chenopodium; species Chenopodium album. Next base: position 21,204,796 of record NC_137847.1, read on the forward strand.
TTATGGGCTGGGTCAAACCAGGTGAATATTGTCCATTTGTGATCAGAAATTGGATAGACTCAAGGAGTTTAAAATCAATCTCATTTTAAATTAATTTAAGACAGGCTATTCAGATGAAGCAGGCAGTGATTTAGAGACCTTTACGCATAAATTAAAAATGACAATTGAAGCAATGGGTATAAGATCATGATGACTCCCAAGTGTTTTTGAAAATAATAATTTGAAAAAATTATCTTGCTCTTCATCCACCAACTTAGTGCAAATGGTCCAAGAAAGATAGATGTTCATGATTTGATGCTAGAGATATAATATACCTTATTCCACTCTTTGATTTGAGCTCGACTCGAAGGGACAAGGGAGTAGGTGCAGGTGTAGAATCTGCCAAATTCGCTGCTCTGTATGAACAGTTAAGAATAACTGTAATTCAAGCATTCATCTACGTACAAAATATCAGATAGCATTACTACACAAGTGTAAAAAGGCCGTCCTTGCCAGAAGGCGAACAGGACTACTGTTACAACTTTGAAACTGCTAGTTATTCTCATAGCATTTAATATTAGGTAGTTGCTCCAAATACTGTAACAAGAGAAATGCTAAGCAACTAACAACCAATATTTCAAGAAAAAAATATTTTAAAAAAATAAAATCATCAAATTATCAAACTTGTAAAAAAGTAACATGCTGACCCTTTTGAATAATTTACGAAAAGGACATATCTGTCTGTTAGATCTTATATTAAGCTTATGAGTTATACAGTTATACTATGCATATGAATAGATGATTACACTAGAAAGTGAATCCGGTGAAGTTGATCAAAAGACTAAATTTTTTAAGCACCTCTCATGAGACTCACAATTATACCACAAAATATTAATAAGACTACATCTTTATTACACCAGAAAAATTGACACCAACAATCCCAACTACTATAAGTCTATCAACAAATTCAGTAACAAACTAGCAAGTAGAAATAGTCCTAACGTTGGGAATTGTTTTCTTAAAACAATTCTTAACTGGATTGAAACTAATAAGCAGGAAAAAAATGTCTCAACAAATGACATAAGGCTATAAGAAATTTACAAGAGACGTACCATTGGCCAACCATCCTTTTTGGTTCACAAAAGCAAGCAATGAGATTACAAAAACACTTTGAGAACTAAAAAAACAAATCTACATGGATAAACCCATACGAAGATTCTATTCTATGGAACAACCAAACTACAATTGAGCATGATCAAAATCAGCTTCTGAGTTCTGACAAAAGATATCATACTTGAAACATATATTCATATAACTCTTGCAAAAACTTTGGAATAATGACCAGGCAAAGAAAATTATTTAAAAAATAAATAAAATCTTGTAGAACTTGTAGATGCAGAGATAGCAGGTAAACAGCAAAACCTAAGCTTGACAAATAGGAGATGAGCTCAGGGCAACAATATAACCAAGCGTCATAAAGTGTTTTTTAAGCCGTTCAGGTTTAATAATATAGTGAGTTACTGACAACATTTTGTCCCCTTTCGAATAGAATTTTAAATTTACTCAATAAACTTATTTTTTTTGTGGTGAAATTGTTATAGGAAAACCAAAAAGGATATTTTGAAAGCGGCAAATGCTCGTTTCTCAGTGCGACGTAAAAGGCGCTCAGCATCTTCCTCAGCTTCCATCTGCTCCTTTAGATAGAGAAGGTCATCACTATCCAATGCTGCATGATAAAACTTGACCAAAACTTAGATGATAAGCCTTTAACAATAAAAAACAACAAAAGTACCATCCTTTCAGAGGCTCGAAGTAAGATATTGTACTCTCTTACATGCTAGACGTACATGTAAAGAGATGCACGCAAGGTAAATAAATAAATAAAAAAAAAAAAAAATTGGAAATTACCGCCTCTTCCATGAAGGTAGCCTCCACGTTCTCCAGCAACCTCTTGCATCTGCTTTGTCAACCAACCGGACAGAAAAGCCAGGATCCCTGTCAGGGCATGTTATCAGAAAAATCTAGACATATATAAATTAAGTCCTCGAAAAATCAATTTGGATAGTACAAACTCCATGTAACATAGTAATCTCTTTATACACAATACCTCCAATTCCTAATCACTGCAGAGGAAAGGAAAAGAAAAATAACATCTTCGGGAACTTCTGCCATGACAATATATCTGTGGATAGGTACTAAATGTAATTTACAAACTAGGATGTTAAACAAAAAGTCCAAAACTGGCAGCTTTCACCCCCGTTGTAGCACAGCTTATCTCCTCGTAATTATTTTATTTTATTTTTTTCCATTTTTTGAAGTAATCTATGTAAGACCTAAGCAAAGCAAATTAAGTAACAATAAGGACAATCAACACTGTTTCTAGTGACAGCAAAAAAATATCCATGACAATCCACACTCACAAAAGAAGATCATTTTAAGTCACCACAAACTTATCCAAAACCTCCCCAAAGGGGAAAAAAAAAAAAAAAAAACACTTCAAAGCCAACTCTGTTGCAGCCCTGTTTATAAAATCTACTAGATCCTCAAGGTGTTCCCATCTCCCTGAGCCCCTCTTCTCTTCTTTAAATATTCCATTAAAACTGCAACTTAATACCCATATCAGAAATCAAGATTACATTATTTTTTTAACTTGGAAATTACCTAAGACTAAGAAAAATTGAAGCTAGTATACTAGAGTCGGAGTTTGGAATCATGGAATTAAAACTCAGTCGTTCTGTTACAAATATTGGACTTTCTATTCCACAAAACCATGTTACATAACACCGTGACAGAATTCACGTCTTACTCCCCACATAGTCCATTACATAATGGTGACTCACCAAGCTAGAACCATTTTTACTATTATATCCATTTTTTTAAATTATAAATTACGGAGTATGTAATTTATAAACATGAATATTGAAGTAACTTTTGTTCACTAAACATATTACCAAGTACCAACCCATATTATGATAAATTTGGTAACATTACATTGAAATAATAATTCTTAAACTTAAAAAAATGTAAACAAGTCTAAAACCAATGAATGTGATATTCTTGAAGTAATTCACACCGCGTCAGCCCCGATACATACTATTTGTTCATTACAAGCTGTTTATGCAACAAATTAACAAAAGCTGTTTACGCAGCAAAGTGATCATGACAGCATCCATGTTTTTTTTAAATACGTGGACTTTAGTTCTCAAGTACCAAGAAGAAAGCAAAAGTAATAGATCTAAGGAAGCAAAGGTGTTTATAGTAAGACCAATCTCTCAGATATAGCTCGCAACTAGCAACCTAGTGTCACCAATCACCATGGCCCTAGCTTAAGTAAGAACTGACTCAACAGAAGGTAGCCAGTGGCATCATAAAGGAAACATAAATCAGAAATTAAACAAAAAAAACTTTCACCCAACTAATACATTGGATTTCTATAATTTAAAAAGAACTACAAAGGACCAAACAGATTAGATGATTACTTCATAGAACACAACAGTGCTATATGATTTTTTAACCTACCAAACTAATTACGGTAGATCATTAACTTATGTGCTTCTTTATTTTGTACTAGCCATGGATGAAATGTTTATAGTAGGGATAATATTGTAAACCTCTTACTTCAATACTTTCTAGTTTCTACACTTTTCAGAGTACTAAGTGGTTCACTCATAAATAGCATTGGATGAAAGCTGGATACATGGTAACTATGGTTAAGAGGGAGATCTTTCATATCTTTCGAGATAAAACCCTACAATAAGGGGTCCAAAAGTTAATATCAAGGATCTCAAAAACCTGCACCTATAATTTCGTCTATGTCCAAGACATGTTGCATCACATGATCAAATTTTCTGATCAAGACTTCCAGTAGTGTTACAAATGAGGTCTAGAAACAGAATAACAAAACTATGACATCTTTGATGATCGTCCCATTAACCACTTTAGTGGCTATGGTTCTATTTGCCTTAAATAAACTTTGGCAACATTAAGTTTTTATCAACCCAAACAAGCTTATTCAGCAAGAATAAGTTATGTTGAATTAAAAAGCTGAGCTAAGTTAAGCAAAAAAAAAAAATCTAGTTCATTAATACTTTAATAGATAAGATGAGGAGAGCATAGCCTAAGTCCTCCTAGCTATACATCCATAACCCTAGCAGAAAACAACTAAATAAATAAGCATTATTTGTTTCGTAAGAACCATAGCATAAGTCCTCCAGTAATTACACCTTAATAACTATGCATTGTTTGTTTCCTTTTGAGAAAATGTCATTCCGAGTAAACCATAATGGATTTTAGTCATTTTACTACATAAATTTCCTGTGAACAAAGCAGAATTTGTTTCCAATACCTTAGAACACTCAACTTGGTTAAAATTGTTTCCTCAAGATACTAATCATAACTATCGTTGGTTCGCAGCCCCCCATTTCCATAAGGTACCTAACACCCCATGAATCACTGGATGGAAATGAAGGATAATGATGAATTATTCATTTACATGGTAGCCAGCTTCACCTAGTGGTTTTATTTTTAGTTGGTAGGATTCAATCTAACTGTGACAAATCCCTTTGGATCATATGACTCCTGCTCAATTACAGACTCATTGGAAATATATCATTCTGAAGAAAGATGGCTTGGGCAGAGATCTATTACTGTACCAATAACCATTACTCTCTCTATTTAAATTAACTGCGGCATTCAAATTACAAGATTCGTATTATAAAGTTTTCTCACAAATTTTACTTAGGCCTTGCCTAGATCTCGTGAATAGCCCATAATGTTTCATGGGATAATTGTTACGTGCCTGTACATACACCTGGAATGAGAGAACTTATTTGGGTCCATCTTTGAACCCATCGACTTCATCTATGGTGGCTAACTGAAGCTATCTCCCCTCTCTCCTCCTTCGAACAAGCTAAATCTTTAAAAATTTGCTCCATTCTCTTCCATGGATTTGTATTGAAGTTCCTCCTTTGTAATTTTCCCAAAGCGAATTCGAAGCTCAAGGTCAGCCATCTCCCTATTCAACACCTTTCATTCAGTTTTTGGTGATTTAATCTGCAGTTTTCTTAAGTTCATGAATCCATAATTGTCTTTCGTGATATAACCTGTGATTTGTCAATAGATTTTAGTGATTATCTCTGTTTTTTCTTATTTTTACTTTGTGGTGATTAACTAAAAATTTGTGTTATGGTAATGTAGTTGCAGCTTGCAGGCAGCAAGACGAGGTGTTTGCAAATAACAGCAGATGGTCCAACACTCATCACCCTCATGGCCTAACCTTTGCTAACCATCCTACCCTTAAATCGATAGCCCATTATAAATATCCCAGCAACAGTTCCTCCCTAATCATTACTCCCCTAACAATTACTTTATATCCAGGCAGCCCCTTAATCTCAAATTTATACCAAATTCACAAAGACAAAAACTAACGGAAGGAATTCGATCTAGAAAAGCAACATCCTAGATTAACTTTGCATCAACGTAACAGTAAAACACGGGGATTATGAAGAGGGTTATTTCCATTATCTTTTATACAAGCTATTGCACTGAAATTTCTAAGAAATTCTGAAACTAAACCGAAATAAGGACAAATATTGGAATTTAATTTAACAATGGCATCAACAAATTAAAGCATCAAATTTAAACAAACAATCAATCAAACCCTTTTTTATCATCCAAGAATTAATTGTAAAACCCTTTGCAACAAACAGTTTAACAGATGAACAAACAAAATTGAATTCAATTAAGGGGAGATGCGACCAGCTAACCTTTGCAACCATGCGTTGAAAAGTAACATCTTCATCGTCGATTTTATCTTTACCTTTACCAAATTTCTTATCTGTAAAACAACAAAAAATTTACGATTCAATCATCAAAAAACAAGCATAAGAAACTTTTCGGTATTGAAATTGTGAAGAAAAATTAAACCTTTTGGGTCTGAGAGGTTTGTGTACTCCCGAACTTCTCTTCCTGCCATGGCGAAAATCTGATGTTGGTAAAGGGTAACAGACTACAAGTCAATTTGGGATTGTTCAATTTTTAAAAGTCAAGAGAGAGAAAAAGAAAGAGGAAGTCCCACTTAAATAAAAGTTAATATTTGGAGTAAATAAAATTTGTGTGTATAGTGATAGTCTTTGTGTGTTTTCAGTTCAGAAATTTCTAGTTTAGAAGAAAAAAAATCAATAACTTTCTGCAACATTTCGTGATAGTAACTTTACATAAACGTGTAATATGGTATGTAAAGTTACTCAAATTCAAAGCATTTTGTAATTTTGGCAACTAAGGTTGTAAAGTTTCAAGCTTTAGATAAAGTAGATAATACAAGAACAAATGGTTGAAGCATCTCTTGCACTGCTAATCACTCAAAATACCATCAAATAGTGTATATGACTATTTGCAATATTTAAAAAATCAATAACTTTCTATCATTCATAACAGTAACAGTGGTTTTGCAGCACCAACAATAATCTTCATCACAAACTAATGTACTAATCATTAAAGTACAGATTATTGTGTCAAAAAAAAAAAAAGAGTACAGATTATGTAAGGAAACATAATATGGTATGTAAAGTTTCTAAGGAGCAAATGGGATAAATCAGTGGATGTATTTAAGTAGATACCTTTTGTTTTGGGGTTTTTTGTCCCTCGGGAGAGTTACAACTCGAAGACTGATCCTGCCGGCTCTGTACCTGCAAAATTAACGGAGACACCGGGTGGATGGTGCTCCGCCTCCAACGCTCAAGTTAGTAACTTGAAGTAGAGTAAAAGGAGCAGAAATTAAGGTGGGGATCTGCTTGGATTCCAAGCTCAGTTGTCTCTATCAAAGGGACGGTTTTCAATGAATACCTTAAAATGTGAACCTGCCCTCCAAAAGAGGGGAATCTCCCTATTTATAGGGTCCTTGGGAATTGTGCCCCTGATTAGGGTATCAAACCCTAATCATTGGTGGGCTGCGCCGTTCTACGGCTTTCTCGGGATTTGGGCCTGAGGGCCGACATTTTCCCAAATATCTGGGATGACACGTGTCAAGCGGGGAATGGTCCACTTTGGACTATCCTTGGGCTGACACGTGTCGCCCTCCGATTAGGCCACATGGCGGGGTAAAAATACCCTAAACACCTTTCACTCCGACTTTTGAAACCTTGCACAAGGCAAGCACAAATTCAAGGTCTTCTAGCTCGAGATGCTTTAGCCCCTCCTTTAAGCTCACCATTGTGTTGTTTCAAACCACATAGAAACACAATAACTCAATAGATTTCTTGAACACCCAAAAAGAATACTAAAACTAATGGTCAAACATACTCCTTGCCAAAGAAATAAGAATCAATGGGCCTATCCCTATTCTAAAGCCTATCAAAAAATTTAATCACTTTCAAAAGTCTAAATTTTCTATATGAAAGAAAGCATTTAGGACATTGCAGTGTTACTAATGGACATGCTTTATTTTCAATTTTTTTAAATTAGAAACACAAATGAAATTCTTATGTGACTTAGAAAATACAATATAGAAACTACCAATGCAAGTTAACTCGTGATCCTGTGCTCCCTTTTCCTTGCTGGTTAGGTGAATATTGCTCTTTACTAACAAGACAAATACCCTATCTTGTTCAAGAGTATTAAGGGGTTGCCCTTATTGTTAATAATTATTACCTCACTACGTAACACAACAAAACATTAAAGAAGTTATCCTCGATGAAGTTTAGAAAAGTTGGATCGCTAGAGAAATAAATAGATGAACATATGACAAAATTAAAGATGCATACACTTTCCATTAATTAAAAGATAAAGTTAGGACTACAATTGTACAAGGTGAAGGAAAGATTAACTCCATGTTCATAATTGGAATAAACGATCAATTTTCAATACATGTTAAGTAAACTAATCTATCGTTTGGCTACTAAGCCAAGGGGAAACTAAGAAAATTGTAAAGAAAGCTAAAAAGGATACTGAAATGATTTTTGTTGGTTGATTTGATGATGTCTTTTCTTTGAAATTCTTCCTCTATTTATAGGCAAAGCATTCCTTTAAAGTCTCCCCAGGATCTTCTTATAACCGCTAGTCGGTTGATCTTCTTGGCATCAAACCTCCTTCTGAATTTGTCTTTAACCATTTACGACAACATGGTCTTTCTTGATCATATGCCTTTTCACTTAGGCCGGATGTTCGCCTTTAGCATTCATTTGACACTATGACTCACTTAGCGCTTGTAGACACCTGATTGTGTCTCCCTAAAAACCAAACCTAGTGATGAGTACCTTTCACGTATTTAATTATCGAGTTAGGTGAAGAGTTGAAGAGTTTCGTGAATTTCCCTTTAGCTTTAACTATTTCTAACTTTCTCTTAAATGTTTTTATCCAAAATTATTCATTTTGTGTCTTTAAATCAAAATCATTTATTTCGTGTCCCTTAAAATCATTCATTTTGTGTCCTCTTTATAAACGTCCAAACCAGTCTATTTTGATCCATAATCTGTGTCTAATAATTATTTAGTTGGATAGGGTTTGAAAAGAGCTTCCAATGATATATTATAAGCCCAAATCCGACTTTAAACGAATAAGTTATGGCCAAAATACTAAACCAAGCCCAAACCGGACCAAGGTCCACCTTACGTACGACCCAATGATCATGTGGAGGATCCATTAACCTTAATCCCAATCCTAAAGTAATTAGGATTCATTAGGAACTTCTAGAAGTCTCTAGAGGGTTCTAATATATCCTTTCCAAAAGATAAAGATCAAAGAGTTTGAAATTGAATAAAACTCCTCTTTTTGAAAATCCCAATCCCGTTCAAATTCAAAGAAATTCAGATATGATTTTCGTGACTCATATTTTTTATCTAAATCTTAAATAGTTGGATAGCCCTTGAAATTATATTCCAAGTGATATATTATAAGGAAATTTTGATTTTTACCACCTTCAAATAACGACTTTATTGAATTTACCACCTCCAAAAAAAAAAGATTTACTTTACCACCTCATAAAAAAATTAAACATCAATTTTCCCACCTAAGCCTAACTCCGGTGACGGAAACCGCCAGTGGGGCCCGCCATAACAGCTAGTTTTTAAAATTATCCCCAAATTCTCTCGATTTTCCTTCTATTTAAACCAACCTTCTACATTTCCACATCAAATTGTTGAAGATTGAAGTTTTTTTTTGCGATTTTCTTCACAAATCTTTAATTTGGGTAGTAAATGAGCCAAAGTTCATCTTATAATTTGCTTATAGCTTGGTTTTTGGTCTGATTTGTATCCTTAATGGCTTAAGGATTGCAAACAAAAACGTGTTTGATCTTATAAATACCGAATCCGTGGATGAGCAACAACAATTACTCGTACCTGAGCTGCTTCAATTTCTGTTTCCTGAAGCTGATTGTTATATGACAGAGGTTTTAGAAAACAGACGGCGACGAAAAATAGATCCGACTTCTGGAAAAAAATTGTTCTCGTAATTCAGAGGTAGTATTGTCATTTCTACTGCCAAATTTTCATTGAAGTTAATTGTATTTGAACACAATTACCATAATCTAACCTTAATTTTACTGCCCAATTGAAATATCAAAAACCCCCAAATTAATTTACACTTACATGAACCCTAATTATTTACAATATGAAATTGGGGTTGAATTAATAACAGAAAACATGCAATTTCAATTATACTTAGCAATTGTAACATAATCACGCAAACAATTGCAAAAAATTACAACAGAATTCATGAAAATTGCTTACCTTTTCGCTGTTTGTCGTCGAACAGTTCAATTGATTCAGGGCCGAGTACAATCTTCAATAATTTGATAATTTGAGGATGTGGGATTGTTAAGGATCACCCAAAATCAGAATTTGTGAAGAAAATGGCAAAAAAAAACTTCAATCTTCACGAAATAGATGTAGAAATGAAGAAGTTAGGTTCAAATCAAAGGGAATTCGGGAGAATTTAGGGATAATTTCAAAAACTAGCTGTTAGGGTGGGCCCCACTGGCAGTTTCCGTCACCGGAGTTATCCTTAGGTGGGAAAACTGATGTTTAATTTTTTTATGAGGTGGTAAAGTAAATCTTTTTTTTTTGGAGGTGGTAAATTCAATTAAGTCGTTATTTGAAGGTGGTAAAAATCAAAATTTCCATATTATAATCTCAATTCTGAGCTATGACGAAAAAGATATGAATGAAATATCCAACTCTTTCCAAAACTAACATTGTTCCACTATTTCGGTTATAATACCCCGTATTTTTGAAACGTAATTAATTAATTAATTAGTATTCTCTTAAAAAGGGTATTTTAGTAATTTATTTTACTATTTGGATTTTGGAGCCAAAATAATAATTGAATTTTGGCGCCAAAAGTATTTTAAAACTCAATTATTATTTTTGGATTTTGGATAAGATTTATTATCCATTTATTTTATTTAAAAACCGGATTATATATATATATATATATATATATATATATATATATATATATATATATATATATATATATATATATATATATATTCGGATATTTTAATTAAATAAAATTATATTTTATTATTTATTTAAGATGGCCGAAAATTCCTAATTTAATGACTATGATTTTCGGATTTTCTATGTATAGAAAATCTGATTTTCTTAGTTATTTTATTTAGTGAATAATTGAAATTTTATTAATTAATTATTTTATACAATATATATTATTTACACAATTATTTTTAATTCCTTAAAACTATCAAATTAATTCCCTAAATATCTAAAGCCACCATGATGGATTTTTGGGTGACTTATTTTGGTAAATTATATTTTTAATTATCTACCAAAATCTCTTATTTTCCTTAATTCTAATTCTCCATCTTTTTAATATTTAATCATCATATTTTCTTGCCATTCATTTTTCTTAATTATTCCCCAAGTAATTCTAATTTCCTTATTATTTTTCATGACATACATACCTTCCATATTCAAGTATACACAATCACCTTAATATCCAAACTTTCCTTAATTCTTTTATTCACTTCTCCAAGTAATTTCCTTAATTCTTTTTACCATAATTCTTCCCACATTCTCTTGCCATAATTCTTGCATGAGCTAGCCTATAAATACCCCTTCATACCTCTCATATTCTTCACACCAAAAATCCAATTCTCTTCTTCTCTCTTATTCTTCTTTTCCCTAACCTTTTCATACTTTTCTTCTCCTCTTTTCATACAAATATTATCCTATATACCTTTGAAGCCAGTTTTCGGGCACTTCTGGTCAGTTTTTGAGGTATTGATGTTTCACAGAAGATTGTTACTCTCGAAAAATCCTTGAGGTTAGGCTCAAGAATCACCCAATTCGAAGTTATATTGAAGGAGTTATGACCTCTGCAAGTTCTGCCTATTCTTTCCAACGAAAATTCAATTCTCTTTAATCCTATTCTTTATCTTCTTCATGGTTAGTTTTCTAAAATACAAATACCTATTTCAAAGCTATAATTTATATTAAAGTATTATTTTAAAAGAGTTTTATAGTCCATGCACATTAGATTTGAGTTTATGTTGTGATAACCTTATGGTTATGTTATTTGCAAGGTGTATTCGTGATTGAACTTTGAAAGTGTGAAGTATTGATTGATATTCGGAATCAAGGTTCTTGAGGTCCTTTTTGTGTGGTCTTGCTAGCAAGGATCAAGGTACATTTAAGTGGCTAGATACCTTTGAAAGTGATTGGTTTGAATAACATGTTTTACATGATTTGATTGGTGATTGAATTAAATTGATTTGAATTATGATTTTGAAATAAATTATGTTTGAAGGTATTGATTTTAATAAAAGTATTTTGAATGATTGATTTTTAAATCATGTTTTGAATGGTTTGAATTACTTATGGTGTTTAAATAAAGGATTTGATTTTAAAAGGTTTGTTGAATTAAATAAAAGGTTTTTCAAGGAAGAGTTATTAATTTTGAAAAGTTATTAATATAAGATTTTATTCTCAAGTATCTATTTAAAAGGTTTTGATTTTGAAAGTATGTGGAATTATTAAAAAGGAGTTTGAATTATATTGAAATTTATTGGATATTAAAAGGATTTATTGGACCATTGAATTATTATTATTAATGCTTTATAAGCATGTTGGTAATCCCACTATGCGGATTTGGTTTATTGATAAGGCCTTGGACTTTGTATGACCGGGTTTTTCCTCAAGAATAGCCTTGTAATATAAGAAGACTAGCTTGGGGGGTGTGCACACTTGGGTGAGGAATTGGATTAAAAGAAATTGGTTCTTAATAAAGGAATTGATTTTATTAACTATTATTTGAAATATTGAATCATTGGAATCGGTTTTGAAATAATGAGTTTGGAATTTATTGGATTAATTATTGGGATTGATTTTTAAAGCATGTTTGCAAATAAATTGAGTTTACATTATCTTACACTTATCGTACTTAGCATAATTTGCTAATCCGTATTTCTTAATTGTTTTGGTTCACCCTGTTTACGTTAATGGTAAGCAGTGTTGACTAATTTCAGGTGGAGTCAATGATTGAGCATGTGTAGTCCCGGGAATGGTTTCACCTAGATTAGGAATGTTGGTCTTTATGTTTTATTTTAAGTACTCATGACAATGGTTATTATTATGGTTTAATTAATAAAAGAGTATTGAAGTTTCCACTGCAAAGTATTGGTTTATTTAGTAAGTTTGGTAGCCTTGCGTAATCACGCGGCGGTAATACGCCCAAGTCTATCTCTATGGTATAATTATACGTACTATACTGGTATTTCCGTAGAGGGAGATTTGGGGTTGTTACATCTGTAGGAGATTTTAGGTACTAAATTGCGGAAAATATATGAATCATATTCATATAGCACCTAAACCAAGGATCTCATGCATAACACATGAAGAAGTAAGAATTATACCTTTGAAGCGTGATTCCACAAGTGATCGAACAAGAACAATAAGGAGAACAATAACCCCAAGTGTGATTCCTCTACTTAGTCCACGAGCACGGATTAAACCTCCACTAATGCTAGTTAGTTGTGACTGAACACTTCAATCAACCTTCAACGGAGATTTGAGCCACGAACACACCACAACACTACCCACGCGCCACCCGGGGAGGAGGGTCATACGGACAGGGAGGAGAGAGAGAGGGCCGAGTAGAGAGAGAGAGAGTTAGGGTTTTGGGAAGCTTGGTTGCTTGTGTGACAATTCACTGTATGTCAATTGTTATCTCATGCAACCCTAGGCATGGTTTATATTTATAGATCATATCTAGAAATAAAACCATGTCAAGTCCAAAACCCATTAGACTCTTCTAACTATTCAAGCCCAATTATCAACATGGTATGTCATGAACTCATGAGGCCCAATAATGGGCCTCTAACTTGTTTAACCCAATACTCTTATGTGTGACCTTGTAAGATCCACTCTATAAGGCTTCGGGTCATTAAGCTAGCCCAAAGATCAATTGTCATATCTAGCACCAAACATTGACGACCCTATAGAATGAACTAATTATCTCCATAATCGTGATCCTTGATATATCTAGTAATTGCACTTATCGAAGACATAACTCCTTCAATCTCCCACTTGTCTGAGACAAGTGCGCAATATTCAAATTCCTTAAGTCAATGTGTGTCGATTTGATAATATGATTGCATCTCATGTTGTGATCATATTAGTCTACAAATCTTTTCTTGAAATACTGAGTTAGATTCACAGAACAAATGATTACTATGTAATGCATTTGAGCACGACCATGCATTTCTGAATTCTCCCTCTTTAAGGGGCCAAGACACATTCCTAATTAAATAGGTAGACTCTATCCAATCTTGTGGCAACTAAAGCTCCCACTCAACTCATGAAGCAACCGGGAAACACCCTTTATAATCCCCAGTTACGGCTGGACGTTTGAGTGTACCACAGTTAAATCAATCATTGAATGGAATCAGTGTTCCACTCATGTCAAAGGAATCCGCTAATATATCCGGAAGTTCTATACTTGAACTTCAAAGTAGGTCTATAGTTCGATCATGCATCATTCATGCATATCCATGTGATTGACCGAGCATCATCACTATGCTCCTATAGCCCAAGAAACTACACTATCCAATCAATCTTACATGCTAGTCCAATTTAAGAAATCATTTATGTCCAGTTTAATGATTCTGAACTAGGAACTCAAATAATATATGGATTTTGTTCACTTGTGGGGTTTCATTCACCAGGTCATCAACCTGATGAGCCCATCAATCCATAATTATTTTGGACAAATTATTTAACATCGAAAAACCATAATTAAATAAGAGAAATAATAAAATTTATGATTAAACATAATTCTGCAAATGAATGTATTACATATGTAACTTATTTTTCTCCAAAAACAAATACAACTTCTAATTACATCATTTGCCTCAATCCAGATTCATTAGCATGTTTCTCATGCTTTGGAAATGGAAGGGGTTTAGTAAGGGGATCAGCAATATTCTCGTCCGTATGAATTTTGCACATCTTGACATCTCCTCTGTCAACGATCTCTCGAATGAGGTGATACTTCCTCTCTACATGTTTGGATTTGAAGTGTGACCTAGGCTCCTTTGATTGAGCAATGGTGTCATTGTTATCACAATACAACTCGATTCCCTTTTGAGCACTTGGTATGATATCTAGCTCAGTTAGGAACTTCTTAATCCAAACTGCTTCCTTAGTTGCTTCAACAGCAGCTAAATACTCTGATTCAGTCATAGAGTCTGTACTTTGCTTCGAACTCTTCCAGCTCACTGCTCCTCCATTCAGACAGAAAATATATCCAGATTGTGATCTGAAATCATCTCTATCTGTTTGGAAACTCGCATCTGTATAACCTTTGACAACCAACTCATCTTTGCCACCATATACTAGAAACATTCCTTTAGTCCTTCTCAAGTACTTAAGGATGTTCTTGGCAGTTGTCCAGTGTGCTTCTCCTGGATTTGCCTGAAACCTGCTACACATACTCGGAGCATATGCAACATCCGGTCTTGTACATATCATGGCATACATGATTGACCCTATTGCCGAAGCATAAGGTTTATCAACAATACGTCTCATCTCTTTTGGCGTGCTAGGGCATTAAAATTTACTAAGTGTAGTGCCATGAGACATGGGGAGAAATCCTCTCTTAGAGTCTTTCATGGAATACGTATCAAGAACCTTATCAATATAAGTCTATTGACTCAATCCAATCATCCTTTGAGATCTGTCTCGATGGATCTTGATCCCCAATATGTATTCAGCCTCACCTAAGTCCTTCATGGAAAAACAACTCTTCAACCATTCCTTGACTGACTCAAGCATTGGTATGTCATTTCCCATGAGTAGTATGTCATCTACATACAAGACTAAGAAAACAATGCTGCTCCCACTAGACTTCTTGTATACACAAGGTTCCTCTTCACTTTTGACAAAATCAAACTATTTGATTGCTTTATCAAAACGAAGATTCCAACTCCTGGACGCTTGCTTCAATCATAAATGGATTTCTGAAGTTTGCATACCTTTTTAGGATTTTCTGGATCTTCAAAACCCTCAGGTTGTATCATATACACTTCCTCCGTCAAGAACCCATTCAAGAAGGCGGTTTTGACATCCATCTGCCAAATTTCGTAATCGAAAAATGCAGCAATCGCTAGAAGGATCCGAATGGACTTAAGCATAGCTAATGGGGAAAAGGTTTCATCATAGTCAATACCATGAATCTGTCTGTACCCTTTTGCAACCAGTCTTGCTTTATAGATGTAGGCATTTCCATCCTTGTCTGTTTTAATCTTGTAAACCCATTTGCAACCAATAGGTTTTACCCCATTAGGAAAGTCAACTAGGGTCCACACTTCATTTTCAGACATTGATTCCATTTCGGACTTCATGGCCTCAAGCCATTTATCTGAGTTGGGGCTCGCCAAAGCTTGTTTGTAGGTTGTAGGTTCCTCATTCTCCAGTAAGAAGATTTCAGAATCCTTAATTATCAGAACCTCAACAAACTGTTTGTTTCTGATTCTGGCAGACCTACGTGGGGTAGGAACGACAATAGAAATATTCTCTCCAACTCCTTGAAGATTTTCACATGAATTAGATTCAAGTGGGACGATAGGAGTCTCGCTAGTCGAATTAGCTTGCTCCGACGCATGATTAATCGACTCATGCGCCCTCACCTCTGATGTGGTGTTATCCACATCCATTTGTTACTCGTCTCGAATTTCTTCGAAAACCACTTTACTCCCACTTGGCTTTCTAGAGAGGAATTCCTTTTCTAGAAAGACACCATCGCGAGCAACAAACACTTTGTTATCTTCGCGATTGTAGAAGTAATACCCCTTTGTTTCTTTTGGATAGTCCACAAAGAAACACTTGTCTGATTTAGGGTATAGTTTATCGCCTTGTAAATGTTTTACATAAGCTTTACATCCCTAAATCTTGAGATAAGACAACTTTGGAACTCTTCCAGTCCATAACTCATATGGTGTCCTCTTAACTGCTTTAGACGAGCTTCTGTTTAGTACTCTGGCAGCTGCTTCTAATGCATATCCCCAAAATGATATGTGAAGATCAGTAAAGCTCATCATGGACCGAGCCATATCTAGTAAGGTCCTATTCCTCCTTTCTGACACACCATTCTACTGTGGCGTTCCTGGAGGAGTTAACTGTGAAAGTATCCCACAATTTATTAGATGTTCATCAAATTCTTGGGTCAAATATTCACCACCACGATCAGATCGCAGTGCTTTAATTGTCTTCCCAAGTTGATTTTGTACTTCATTTTGGAATTCTTTGAACTTTTCAAAGGCTTCCGATTTATTCTTCATTAAGTAAATATAACCATATCTACTTAAATCATCAGTAAAAGTAATGAAGTAATTAAATCCACCCCTTGCTTTTGAACTCATTGGTCCACACACATCTGTATGTATGAGTCCCAAAAGGTCACTAGCTCTTTCACCTATACCCGTGAAGGGTGACTTAGTCATTTTCCCAAGCAAGCATGACTCACAATTTTCAAATGATTCATAATCAAAAGAAGAGAGGAGTCCATCCTTATGTAATTTCTGGACGCGCTTTTGGTTAATGTGACCAAGTCTACAATGCCATAGGTAAGTTGGGTTTGAACCATCTGTTCTTTGCCTTTTATGATCAATGATGTAGACATGAGTTGTATATTCTAAGACATACAAACCATTAATTAACTTTGCGTTAGCATATAATATATTTTTTTTAGAAATAAAACAACATTTGTCTCTTATTTCAAAAGAAAAACCTTCAGTATCTAAAACAGGAACTGAAATAATGTTTTTGGTAATAGTTGGAACATAATAACATTTATTAAAAACTAAAATTAAACCAGTCGGAAGTCTCAAATGATAATCTCCAATAGCAAGTGCAGCAACTGTTGCTCCATTTCCTACTCGGAGTGTAACTTCCCCTTTTGCTAATGCCCTACTCCCTTCTAGGCCCTGCATGTTATTAACAATGTGAGCACCACAACCGGTATAGAATACCCAAGTTGAAGAAGAGGTAAGATTAATTTCTACAACAAAAACATCAAGTAACTCCTTACCTTATGTTTTCACTGGTGTATAATGGGGACACCATGGTGTATGGCGAAGCCAATCACCACAATAGAAGCATTCGCTTTGTCTCCTTTTCAGGTACTCCTCAGCATGGTTGAGTAAAAGGTTGACTAATGTCACCGTCGAGCCCTCATCATTATGAGTAAGCCTGACTATATCAAAACCATCGTGGAGTGAGAACAAGATTATGTCATGTGCGGAGTCATCATCAAACAGTTTCCTAAGGACGTCCAGCTGATTGAATAAATTAATCAGTTCATTGACATGGGTCCTTACTGACTGACCAGGCATGAGCTTCTTAGCCATTATCTTACAATGAACATTGTAAGCCTCATACCTTATGCTGTCAGTCCAGGAATAGTAAATCTGAGGGATCGAATTAACGACCTCTCTTACATTGTAGTCGTTGAAGTTTCCTCCTCCACTTCCTAATGCCCCAATGCCACCTCGACAGATGGCACGAAGACATTCACACAAGTTGGTTAACTCATATTGCCTGAACCTTCTTTTCCAACAATTTGAAATAGATTCTAAAACGAGATTCCTGATTTTCTCTACATCCGAAACAATTTTCGCATGCCTTTCAGGATCATAACCTTCAATATACTTGCCCTCAACAGGTATGTATAAACGAGATTCAAGCTTTTGGCTTATGAGAACATTTCTCAACTCGTTCTTCCATTCCCTAAAGTTTCTGAGATTCAGCCTTAAATTCAGTTTCGTTGGCAAAATAGTGTTGTCATTATAGTTATTCATCTACAAACAAAAACAAAACGAGGCAAAATTCAATAATTATGTTTAATAAATTTAAAGTACCATAAGCGATTTTAAAACTGGTAACTTTAAGGCATTTATTCAATTTTAATTGATCCCTATTGAATAAAATGATTCCAAGACCCTTTATTTGTGCAATAATTGACCGAACTTTGGCCCTACCATCAACTATTACATTTTCAAGGTGAGTAAACTCTTTACTAATTACAACTCTTTGTAATTCTTGGTTGAATAATTACCCATCACATGTTTAATTATTACCCTTAGCTTCAAGGTTCTAAACTCTTTAGGTAACCTTGTTGAGTATAACCAATCAAAATGTAAAATTTGTTTTTACCCCCACTCCCCTAAGATATAATATGACACCCTGCTTTGGCATGACCCATCATAAATATCGAAGGTTTCATCGGGTTTTTGATTGGAAAAGCTACCTCAATATTACCGGGACCTTGATTTATTATGTTGTGATTATTTAGTGAACTCTAGCGCATCATCAAGCAACATAAATAAAATCTAACATGCATAATCTACTAATGCATAAACATGACATAGTATGGCCCCTTAATCCTAAGAAAACTAATAAAGCAAAAAGCTCCCACTTGAACATTCATGGATCTCATCCATCTTGCTCCTTTGGGCCTTCACTCCATGGATTTCTTGGATTAACTACAACCTGTAATACTATTCTATTCTATCTACTACTTAAATAAAATAAAATAAATTACAAAAATACTTAACGGTACGCAAACCGTATTTAGATTACAAAAATACATCACGATGCGCAGATCGTATTTAGAATCTATGGGCCATACTAGTCTATATAGCAATAAATAACATCATATATTATAGAATGCCATATAATAAATCACTCATCATGCTTTCCTAAACTACAACATCAAATGTTCACAATTAAGGAAACATGACTCCTAAATATCTCATATTTTAATTAATTACTGTAATTAGATAATATCATATATTATTCATAACCAATTATAAAATATCATATACTTTAATTTAGGTATGAGATAGAATCAAATCTTATTATAATTATGGAAGATAAATCATATTTATTTTCCATGATTATCCTAACTAATTTAGGAGATTCTATCCTAATTACTTGCCAATCACATATTTTAAATCAATTAATATCCTAAATATAATTATGGGATAATCACATTATTTAATCAATTATTATCCAAATAGAATCTTTTTCTCCATAATTATCCCATCTTAACAAAATTAACAACTTTAACTTTGTTAATTATCTTTTCAAAATCAAAACTTAACCTTTAAATTTTTAATTTTGAAAATTGATTTTTATCCAAAATAAAATAAAATTTTTTTTTCTTGAAAAACGCACCAGCCATCGTGGTGTGGCCAGCCGAAGCCAGCCACGGTGGCCGTACACCTTGCGGTGTACGCTACCTTATAGCGACGCAAGGACAGCAGCAGCAGCACACGCAACAAGGTGGTGCACTGCTGCGCTGCCCCTGTTCGACCTCTGCCCAGCCCGCCCTCCCTCCTGGACCACCGCCGGTGCGGCAGTCGCCGTGGCTGCACCACCCAGCCACGGCTGCCGCACCTAAAATTCCATTTTTTTTTAATTTAAAACAAAACATTTTTATTAAAATTAAATTAGTGTGGTACTTCTAATTTTAAAATTAAATCATATTCAATTTCAAAATTAGGGTTCTTCATGAATTTAATCCCAATTCAATTTAACTTTTAAATTAAATAATTTGATCATGAAAAATTCATAATTTAACATGAAATCAAATAGATTAAATTCTTTAAACACATAACTATCGAATTAAATCAAAATCAAAAAACACAAATTTCACAAATTAGGGTTTATGATTTCGAAATTTTCGAAAAAATAGGGTGGTTCGAATTAATTAGGGCAATTTTCGGATCAAATTAAGGCTAATATGGAGCAAATTAAACAACTTTTAATGATTCTATATTATTAAATCACATTTAATATAATAATTGACCCATAATTAAATTATTCTCCCTCCTAATTGAATTAAAATTGTGGATTATCAAAGAATTAATACTCAATATATGTAATTGCAAGAGGCTAACTGATACCACTGTAGGAGATTTTAGGTACTAAATTGCGGAAAATATATGAATCATATTCATATAGCACCTAAACCAAGGATCTCATGCATAACACATAAAGAAGTAAGAATTATACCTTTGAAGCGTGATTCCACAAGTGATCGAACAAGAACAATAAGGAGAACAAGAATCCCACGTGTGATTCCTCTACTTAGTCCACGAGCACGTATTAAACCTCCACTAATGCTAGTTAGTTGTGACTGAACACTTCAATTAACCTTCAACGGAGATTTGAGCCACGAACACACCACAACACCACCCACGCGCCACCCGGGGAGGAGGGTCGTACGGACAGGGAGGAGAGAGAGAGGGCCGAGTAGAGAGAGAGAGAGATAGGGTTTTGGGAAGCTTGGTTGCTTGTGTGACAATTCACTGTATGTCAATTGTTATCTCATGCAACCCTAGGCATGGTTTATATTTATAGATCATATCTAGAAATAAAACCATGTCAAGTCCAAAACCCATTAGACTCTTCTAACTATCCAAGACCAATTATCAACATGGTATGTCATGAACTCATAAGGCCCAATAATGGGCCTCTAACTTGTTTAACCCAATACTCTTATGTGTGACCTTGTAGGATCCACTCTATAAGGCTTCGAGCCATTAAGCTAGCCCAAAGATCAATTGTCATATCTAGCACCAAACATTGACGACCCTATAGAATGAACTAATTATCTCCATAATCGTGATCCTTGATATATCTAGTAATTGCACTTATCGAAGACATAACTCCTTCAACATCAGCGATGTTTTTTATTCTACAAAATATTATAATTTTCTTCCAATTGGGTTGAAAATTATATTTCAATAGCTTTCCAACGACATATTATTACCTTCGTTTCATAAAATCTGCAACAATTTCCTAAAACTGAAGCTACACATTATATGCAACCAAAAAAAAACTTTCCTAATATAGTAAATTTTTTTGTGTGAATTTACCAACCTACCCTTACTTAACTTTAATAAACTACCTATTAACTTATTAACCTAAATTAATCAATCCATAATTTAAACCCTAAACCATATTCTCTATCCTCCTCACATCCCACATCCACCACCAACATTACAACCTTTTCTCTCTCCTCCCTCTTAACCACAAGTAACACCTTTTCTCTCTCTTCTCTCACAAGTCACAACCACCACTCCACCACCACCACTCATATCGATCAAGTCAACGCCCCACACACTCAATTACACGTGAGATCTAGTTGCCGCCCCTCACACCCCGATCCAGTCGCACCTCTTACTCGTGACAGTCGTCGGCACTTTCTCCTCCCTTGGTCAAAGCCGTCAGCTCCTTTCTTCCCTTGTCAAAGTCTTCGCTCCTCCTTGTGGGTAAGTTTTGGTGGTTATGAATTGGGTGGGGTAGGGTTTTTGGTGGTTATGGTACGTGGGGGTTTCGAATCTTGATGGTGGTGAGAGGGTGAGGTTTTGGTTCGTTGGTGGGGCTGAGATGGGGTTTCAATTGGTGGGGCTGAGATGGGGTTTCAATTGGTGGTGATGAGGTGGGGTTTTGAATTATAGTGGTGGTGAGGTGAGGTTTAAGATCTTGGTAGTGGTGGTGGTGGTGAGAGGGCGGTGGGGTCTCAGGATTTTGTTCATGGTGGGGTTTCGGGTGGTGGCGGTGTAAGTGGTGGTGCGAGTTAATTGGGTGAGGTTGGTTTTGGGTGGTTATGGAGGGTTTCAGATCTGGGTTGTGTTGAGAGTGATTACAGGATGCGGTGTTAGTGGTGGTGCGAGTTGTCTGGGATGGTAGTGCGAGTTGGCTGGTGGGTGGTGCTGCTGGTGGGTGGTGCGGTATTAATGGTGCTGTTGGTGGGTGGTGCAGTGTTAGTGGTGCTGCTGGTGGGTGGTGTCGAGGAGAAGACGGCAGTTGGTGGTGGACTAGTGGTGGCCCTTGATTATTTAATTATCCCATCTTTCTCTCTCTTACCCTTAATCACATACCCTTCACTTTATTAATCAAGCATTATCAAAAATTCTCTTGAGAAACGTTCAACCAAGTTTGTTGCACATTTTATGAAACGGAGGTGGTATTTATCTTATTCCGATATCTGGATCAAAAGTTACGATAAAAACAAAAACTCCTTTCTATCGCAAGAGTTTCATTCCGATTCGAATTCAGATCTTTTTCTAACCTTTGACCCTCTTTTTTTCCTTATAAATAGAGGTCGTATCACCCCATTTTCAATCATTAACAAGCTTTATCACCAACAATCATCATCTTAATCCCCTCTAAGCTAAAGCTTATTCTTCTCTCTCTTAATTTCTAGCCTAGCCTTAGCCTAAACACATTCCGATGCGTTCAAGAACACACCCCCTTTTATGACTATCTAAACAAACACCATACTTCCATCATGGGATTCGAATACGCCAAGCCCTTCTCAAAGTTGCCTTCGACCTCGACGTGAAAGGTTGATAATTCTAAGGGTTTGGTCTCAAATCCATAGTTCAATTCAAATTTGATTTATTCGTTTAATTTAATATTTCTTGAAGTTACTAACGTGTGTATTGTTTTGATAGAAAGAGGTACGAGGCATCAAAGTGAGTAATTCGATTACTTAATTATTCTTTTGATATATAGAGATCATACTTAGAATATTATTTAATTTCTAGTATCATGTTAAGATGTCTTTATGATTTCTAGTATCATATTTAGGGTGTTAATTAATATTTTTAATATTATGTTGATTTCTAGTATCATATTTAGGATAAAGCTTTGATTTTTATAAGTGACATTTTAATATGATTTTAATTCAAGTGGTCGCCAATAATAGATTTATTTGTGCATTAATAATCAACTAATCAACGTAGATTAAATATTAGAGCTGTCAAAAACCGACCCAAACTGGTGAATTCGAACCGTTTCAAACTGTTCTGAAAAGGAACCAAACTGCTAAGAACCTGTTATTTTAAAACCGTAAATCGACCCGACCCGATATTTTATGAAACTGAACCGATCCAAATGTTTGAGAACCGTTAATGAACTGTACCCGTTATCAAGCCGAACCGATACAACCAGAAACTGAGAACAACCAGAACCAAGTTCTTCCAAACCCGATAGCAACCTGACCCATTGTAAACCGAAACCGTTTAAACCTGACAAAAACCCTATAAACCCAAATCATTTACAGCCTGTAACTGGTTAGGACCGAACATTTTATAACCCGTAATAAGTTATGACTGAATCGTTTACAGCTCGTAACCGGTTATAATCAAACCGTTTTTAACCTGTAAGTCCGTAACCCGTTATGAACGTAGAGTCTTTTTTTTTTTTGGTATATTTTATCGATAGTAAAACAAAAAGGTTTAATTTGAATTACGAAGTATTTATATTGAATAGTTTTGGAATTTTGATGTCATCGAAACTCTTATGCTAAAATATTATCATCCTTTTACGAGTAATGGCTTATGCAACACTATATTGTATAAAAAAAAAACAAATCTAAATCAAAAGGTAACTCTAGATTTGTTATTATTATTTGATCCTGACAATCATTATACAAAAGAGGGACATAAAGCTAAACAACTAATTAATACTTTGTATGATCTACTGGAATAACTAATTAAATAATGTTGAGGATATACTAGAAGATATATGTTAACGAAACCCGTTTAAAACTGGCAAAATCAGTTGTCAAATCGATTGAGTTCAACTCGAACCGATTATGACCTGAACCGATTACAACCCGACTCGATTAGGACCCGATATGTTTTGACCCCAAACCCGTTTTAAACTGACAAACCCTGTTTTTAAACCGACCAAATTTAACCTGAACCGATTATGACCCGAACCAATTATAACCCGACCCGATTAGAATCTGATCCGAAAAGAAACTGTAATAAAAATAAACCAAACCGAACTGACTTGAAATTATTTAAAACTGACCCAAACTAACCCGATAATAATTCCAACCCGTTAAAAACCGATCCGTTACAAAGCGAAAACCGATAAACCGAATCGCAAATCCAATTGACACCTCTATTAAATATGCTTAGGATTAATTTATTGGATGTATGTTGATCGGAAAGCGCACATGAATATCATTAGAATTAAGTAGAGGCCTATTTAGGGCGGTTTCAATATCTTTTAGGTTGGATTCGTACCATCATCCCCGAATATCCAATCATGGTTCAGGACTACTATGGATAGTGATCTCTGTGATCATGAATGGGGTGTAACCTTTACACTCGTGGACAGTTTACAAGTTCCTAAAACTTGTTGGCGATACTTTTGCTCTATTTTCCCTCTCTTTGGACGCCACCATTCTTAAGTGCATGATCACAGTGAAACTCAAAGTTGATGTTTGTAATATTCCCTACAGTGCTAAACCATCCAACGTTAAGTTCAGTATCTCAATTATGGTCAAACTCTAGGGTCAATGTAAGTTAACGAAATTTTAATTTTGGGTGTAACAAATGCCCCCCTAATTTGTATCTATGGTTGATGGCGTTTTGAAAACATACAAACTAAAACTTCAGAAAAAATTTAATCAAGTATTGAGTTATGTTAAATGGCACCACTTGATAAGAAGAAAAGCACTTAAATTATTTCATTAAAAATATATAACTTATACAAAATGAAAGAACACTTCAAGAATATATATATACACAAAATCAAAGTCCTAAATATATATACACAAAATATGTTTATTGTATCGTTAGAGATATTATCAACTTTTTCCCTGGTCTTTGCGCTCCTAAGGTAGCCCTGCCTCAAACTCATCATCGCTGGGTTCAGCGACCAATTAGCCCTCTTATTGAAGTCAATCTCGTAGTCCTAGCACTATTTGTACTGATGGGTATGGATCCATCTATTCGCCCCTCGAGTCACTTTGACCCGGTAGTAATCACTAACATAGGAACTACACTTTTTGTCAAGCGCTGGTTGAAGTCAAGGGGAAACACCGCTCTAACTTCTCTCGCCTAACCCTTGTAAACTACGGCAGCGTTGGCTCGATCACCAACGTCAATCTCTAGGATGATGTAATTCCTCGCCAAATTATGGTTGCCTCCTATGTCAAAAGCATTAGGAACGGCGGGCCCATCAGGATCTACAATGATGGTTGGCTTCTCACCCCATCGCTTGCGAATTCATCGACTGAACTTATTCCTTTTACGATGCACATAGTTACACCACCATTTGGTGTATCTATATATCCATGGCTAGATCATGGCCGAGACATTTTCTAGGATAGCTTAGAGACCCCAATTGGTCCAACACTACTTGGGGATGATCTTTAGGATCGCCAAGGTTTACCTCCATTAGAGAAATTTGTTTTGAAAATAGGAAACACAACTTCTTGAACAAAGTTGGTGAAGAGAAATGCAATAATTGTAAGTATTTACTTTTGAGTCACTGAACGATTATTCAATTTGTGGAGTTGGACAATTTTCCTTGGCGAAAACAATTAAAATCATGTCTTCAAACACGTCAAACAATTCATTTGATACATACCCTTTTGTTAGAGGTGATTATTGTTCTTTACCAACAAGTCAAATATTGTAACACTCTCAAATTTGAGTCTTTCTAAAACAATAAGAGTAACCTTTTAAACTTTCAAACCCAACCATCAAACCTTGGGAGTGTTAATGCTACACTTATTTTTCATAGAAAATAAATGCAGAGCAGAATGGAATACAACTTAATAAACTAAGTGGTCTAAGTGGTGGCAAAAGAAAATAGTCATTACATCAAAGCTGCAAATTGTTTTAAAAACATTAGTTAAAGGAAAATAAATAAGTTCGGAGTTAAAATAATTTGTCTGAGCTACGTGATTATTCTATGTCCCCTCACCGAGTACCCTGTTACCAACCTGCAAAATAAATCAGAAACAAGAAAAAAGAGAAAACTCCCAAAATCAGATAAACTGAGTAATTCCAACCCCATCACGTAAAATAAATAATTTTAGTTCAAAAACATTTTATACATAATACAATTTCATAGACATTATAATACTAAAATCAAATTGTCACATAACACTTTATTACTTTATAGAGGGTCACGCGTAACCCCAAATGTCCTTGTCATCACCTACTTTATAGAGGGTCACGCGTAACCCCAAATGTCCATAAAATAAAACAGAATGTCCCTAGTGTGCACACCCCTCACTAATACCCATTGATTAGGAGGAAGACTAAACAACAATATATATTAATTTGAACCAACTAGTAGCATCCATAACTACTAGTGGACAACCTGTTCTTCACCCTTTCGTGTTTCATTTCCCTTCTTAATTTCAATGTACATTTTAATGGATTAAATTGACCGATCACATTGCACACAAGTATTGAACAAATCAATATAATCCCAATTAGCAATATTTCAATTCCAGCATTATTATAACATAGTCATTCTACAGACATACAATTACAACTCGTATCCTAATAGGCCTTGGAGCAACAATTACGTATAATCAATCATCTAATTCCCAAGATTTAAAAAAAAAAAAAAAAAAAAACTCATACGATATCAATTAATCAGATTTTCGAAAATAATTATATTAGTACACAAAATATAGAAAACTAGTATAAAATATGAATCCAGCATATCATATGATAACACACTCATCACATATAATTACATAAGCACGTCGTTGGCACACAATATTTCAAAACAATTTCCTAATGGAATTCTAAAGATGATGGACATTGAAAATTACCTCTAAAATGCGTGAATACAAGTTAGTAGTTCTCCGAGTAATCACCTATACGACCTTGGTCTACAAATAAACAAATAAATGGCCTAAGGTAGATAATTATTATCATACGACTAATAGAGAAGTTGAGCGTTAGATTAATATATAACCACCCATAATCTAATCACCCCAAAAGTATACTAATTGATAAGTTTAGTGATAAACATTGAAGATGGCCATTTAGCTTCCGTAAAACCAAAAGTCAAAGGTAAGAAAAATCCTTTTTTATTTTTTTTATTTTTTTTTTAATAATTACTCAAAAGTAAAACAACTAACGTGATTAATTAAGAAACCAAAAGCAAGAGCAACTTTGTAGCCTAATTTAACAAGTTGCTTCAAAAGTAGAATAGAATAGAACTACCCCTGTCATTCCTCCATTACCGAACCTTTCAGCTTTTTTTTTTTTTTTTTTTTTTGAAGAAAACCGAACCTTTCAGCTTTCGTTTTCCATATATATATTTTTAAATAATTCAATGGTTTTTTTTTATTTTATTTTTTTTATACAAATTCCTAATACCTCCCTCGAAAGATAGACGCGACTCCGTCACGAACGACCTAGCTCCGTCTTGAATGCTAATCTCCGGCGACATGGCCGGCGAATTAGCATCAAAATAGTCGGCCCTTAGGCTCGAAGATGATGAAGGGGGGATTGATTGACCTTGAGGAAGTTGATTTCCCTAAATCGAAGGAAAATCTTGACCTATTGCTGGTGGGTCGGTTTTGCACTTCTAGACCGTATAATGTAGAAGCTTTTAAACGGACGATGCTCAAGGTTTGGGCTCCGTCTAATGGTATGGTAATTAGGGTGATTAGCCATAATTTGTATGCTTTACAATTATTCCATTGGGAGGATAAGGAGAAAATTCTCTAAGGCAGACCATGGTGCTGGGAGAATCATCTATTGGTTTTGAATGAAGTAGAAGGGAGCGAACAGCCTGACCAAGTTCGATTGAATAAATCGCCATTCTGGATTAAGGTTTTAAACCTCCCTTTTAATTGCAGATCAGATACTCATGTTAAAGCCCTTGCTATGAATCTTGGAGAATTTCTTAACATAGAAGAGGATGTTCTTGGCTAGGTAGGTAATGTGACACCCTAGAAATTCCTTTCTTTTAAAATACCTGTTTTGCTCTGTTTAAAACTCAAAATAGGAAAATCCAAAACATTACCGCCACCGTGAAAACGGTTAAGGCAATTATCAAAGACACACAGCAGAAGACTACTTTTAAAAACATTCTAAACAACTCAACTTAAAA
Source organism: Chenopodium album (assembly GCF_948465745.1). Classification (NCBI taxonomy): domain Eukaryota; kingdom Viridiplantae; phylum Streptophyta; class Magnoliopsida; order Caryophyllales; family Amaranthaceae; genus Chenopodium; species Chenopodium album. The sequence continues at coordinate 21,233,184 of NC_137847.1, forward strand.
AGTCAACCAACGAAAGTAAAGTCAAACCAAAGTAAAACAAAGTTAACCTACAACTTGGAACCATTGTAGGCCCTTAATAAGAGCGAATCAATTCAAAACCTTTGCGTTAGTCTCACAAACATAATATCATAAAATAATTAAAGCAATAAACATATTATAAACTTATAGAAACTAGCATGATTTGTTCTTCACTCATGTCATCATGAATATGCTTCATCACCTGAAAAGCTTCTCTCTACTTGTTTCCATTACTCTCCATTAAAAATGGGTCATCATAGGGCCAAGGTAAAGACAAGACCAACAAACACACAATCAGCAAAACTGGGTACATAAGCGTAATTAAACACACTAACATGCTTTCACCTATCAACACACAACTTACCTCGTTACACCTGTTTACAAGTACATAACATACAACAAGACTTCTCAACTAAGAAACTAAATGATTCATTTAGCATAAATTACGCATCGAACGGGTTTCCCCCCTAACCTGCCCCAATAAAGGGGTACTAAATAACATGGGAGCTAACCGTGCCAGTATGAAATAACCACTCATAAGTGGTGGAATTCCTGCGCATAATAATAAAAGGAAAATACAGCGTCCTGTACTTCCAGTAGAAGTTATGGTTAAATATAAAACCCCAAAAATCCCCTCATATGTTCATACTCAAGGTGTATGCGTTCCAAGAGTTTTGGTGCATAATCTATTTCACTTTACGTTATTTACATATTATTAGACTTGGTGATGACTCTCAAACCATAGCACAATAAAACATTATAATTATTCAAACAAATAAACATTTCAATTTAATTATTGAATAATTATTGATCACATAATATTTAATGTTGAGCCCTTTTTAAAACTACCTCAATGTCAAATACACCTTAAACGAGTAATGCGCCACAATTCCTATCCCTCGGTGTTAGGATCACCTTAAGTGCACTAAGGGACCAATATATAATTTATTCCTTATGTACATAGACACTTAAATAGCTCTTTCCCCATTCTTATAGCATCAATAAAATTATATGAACCATAATAAATTTCTCTTTGATATTTTAAACCAAATTAAACATTTAGTTTAATTAAACATGCTGTCTATCATGCCAATAATAAAAGTGGGGTTCATACATAACATGTCAAGATAATTATTTTCCATTCAATAATCCATCATAATTAATCCATGCTTCATAATTCAATCACCAATATAAATCAAATCATAAATTCTACCCGAAACTATTACAATACTATTTGGAATCAATTATTCAAAGCCTAGTATGATCTTATATCACTAAATAAATACCAAGTACGCGAACGTACCTTGAATACAATCTTAAAATCGCAACGACTAATAGAAATCACTTACTTCAAAGTCTCCTACAATCCAAAATCATAATATGGCATTAAAATCTACTCCACATAAATTTCCAGCAATATATACTCTTATTAAACCACTCATAATTTAATCAAAACAAGATGAAAATTAATTTAAAACCTCTTACTTTTAATCCCAATTAATGGGTAGTCAAAATTCCTTTAAGAAACTTAATTTTTAACTTACTAACAAAATTTCCAGCAATATCAATTCATGAAAACTTGCTATAATTATGCTTTAAAACCCTCAATATAAAGGTTTAAACCACCCTAAATCATATTTCTTCAATAATCAATTATTTATAAATCTAGGGTTTTAAATTTGGGGCTTTTTTAATTAAAATTAAAATCAGAAAATTAATTTGCACCATACTTAAATCAATCATCATAAAAATCATAATCAATAATTAGATCTAGGATTAAACAAGAGAAAATAAAAAAAAAAAAAAAAAATTTTCGAAAGGGATGGCTGGACAGCAGCAGCCACGGCACCACAGTCGGCTGCTGCCGTATTGCTGGTGGCGGCGCCGCTGCTACCGGCTGTTGTTGGTGGTGGCTGGTGGCCCATCGGTGGTGTGGTGGTGGCCGGCGGTGGTGCAAAAAGGGGAAGGAGAAAAGAAAGAAAAAGAAAAAGAAATAAAGGAGAAGGGAGAAAAAGTTTACCTTGGGTATTCTCTACTCTGGGCAAAGTTTAATTTGCCCTAGTGTTGAATATTTATACGCCTTTCTCTAGAAACCCTTCTTACTTAAAATTTTCTTTTTTAATCTTTACTAATCCCTTTCCTAATAAAACTTAACTAAAATAAAACTTTCCTAATAAATCCCAACTTAATAAAATAATTAATTAAATAAAACTTTCCTTTTATAAAATATTTCCAAACTTATTTAAAATAAATAATTAGAATGCCATAAATAATTCATTTCAAATTATTTAAATACCTCACAAAATACTTATTTAAAATAAAATACGTTTAAAAATATGGGGTATTACAAGTACTGCCGAATCCGAATAATGATAGAAATTGAGAAATCTTTGCGACGATTTCGGTGGATGAAGGATAAAAAAGAGGCAGAGATTAGAGTGGAATTCAAATACGAAAGACTACCTTATTTCTGTTTTGCTTGTGGGGTGATTGGTCACTCAGAAAAGGATTGTACTACGGTTTCGGATGAAGAAAAGTCTAAGAAGTTAGGGTGGGGACTCTATCTGCGAGCATCTCCGAGAAAAATGGTGCAAAAGAACAGTGAGGAGTTTGCTCAAATAACTAGTACCAGGCGCCAATTATTTGTTACTAAAACAAATGAGTCGACTGGTGCTGTGGAGAAGGTTCTGGAATGGACAGGGGATGATGTAGAGGAAAGAGTGGGGGAGTAAAGGAGAAACAAGGAAGAATCAGGAAAGGTGGTTGGTCTTATTATGAATGAGATAGAAGGGGAGCAGATTATCAAGCAACCTGAGACCTGAGTGCAGTTCCCTGATTACCTTAAAAGGGGAAGCACATGCTTCGACCCTGATTGAGAGTGAGAGAGTTAGTAGTGTGATAGAGACAGGGGAGGGGGATATATCCTCACCTGTTTTTTGTGTTTAGGGCTGGTCAACAAGAGGGAGGGGGAAAGAAAAAATGGAAAAGGGTGGTGAGGGAAAAGGAGGACACTATGGAGGTGGATGAAGGGAGAATAATCTCTAAACTAGAGCATCAAAAAAGAAGTGGAGAGGAGATTGAACTGGAGACTACATGAGATAAAAAAGCATTGTGGAAACGAAGCAAAAATAATATCCATGAGCCTATGTTTACTGTTCTTATGACGGAGGTTGGTGATAACCAACCCCGTCGACCATCATGAGTATCTTGTGCTGGAATTGTCGGGGAATGGGCAACCCCGAGTCAATTCGTAGACTCCGCAAATGGAGTAAAAAAATTGCCCCTAGTCAAGTCTTTATCTCGGAGGCTATGATTAGCAAGGATGCGGTCGAAAATATCAAAGGCAAAATTGGTTTCACCAATGCTTTTAGGGTGGCGAGTCGAGGTAAATCGGGAGGGCTGTGCTTATTTTGGAATCATGATATGGTTGATTTTTCTCTTGTTTCTTTCTCTCAAAACCATATTTGTGGTGATGTGAGCAAGGGTGAGGAAAGGTGGATATTTTTTGGGATTTACGGGTGGCCAGAGGGGAGTAATAAACATCGCACTTGGAGCTTGGTTGAACATTTATGTGCTGAGACAGAGATTCCAATCATTTTCGGGGGTGATTTTAATGAGTTACTCTTGATGGAAGAGAAGGAGGGTGGTTCTGATCGTGACAAGGGTGAGATTGAAAAATTTAGAGATACAGTTGACACTTATGAACTTCGGGATCTTGGTTTTGAAGGGCAATGGTGGAAGTGGGAATGTGGAAATTCTGTATAAACTTGTGTTCGTGAGCATTTGGACAGGTTTCTTGCATCTTTATCATGGCTTAGTTTTTTCCCTCATGCCCGAGTTGAGCACCTGCTGCGCTACGAATCTGATCATACCCCTATTATGGTCAAAACAACAGCTAGAGAAAAGAAAACCAAGAGGAAATGAAAGAGTTTTAAATTGGAGACATCATGGCTTTTAGATGATGCTTGTGAAGAGGAGATGAGGAAAGTGTGGGGGTCAGAGTTCAGGGCTTAAGACGATGGAAAATTTAGGCTGGATGGGGAATAAGCTAATGGTGTGGAGTAAGAGTAAGTTTGATGATTTGGGTGATAAGATAAAAAAAATCTAAGAAGCGCTTGAAAGAAGTTTAGAAGCAGCCAATAACTTCCAGGAGCTGTGAGGAACGGCTAGCTCTTGAAGATAAACTTGATGACCTTCATGCAATTCAAAGCACGAGGCATACTGGTTTCTGAGATCTCATGTGCTAGAAGTAAGGGCTGGTGATAGGAATACGAGCTATTTCCACAATAAAGCATCACGAAAGAAGAAGAAGAATAGAATCGAAGGGATGTTCGACGAGGATAATAAATGGCAGAAAGAGCATAATAAAATAGAACAAATTGTCTGTGATTATTATTTAGCTCTTTTTACTTCTATGCAGTCCTCTGATGCGAGTTTACAAGGAGTTTTACAATATGTGAAGCCTGTTATTATAGAGGATAATAATGCAACCCTAAAGTTGTATACAAAGGAGGAAGTTTGGTTTACACTTCAACAAATGCATCCATGTAAGGCCCCGGGGCCGGAGGGATTGCACACAATTTTTTATCAGCGATTCTGGCATATAGTAGGCGATGATGTTGCGAGGTTCGTAATTAATATGTTGCAAGGTACTGTTCCCATACACTCTGTAAATCGAACTAATGTAGCCCTCATCCCAAAAGTCAAAGAACCAAAAAAATATGACTGAGTTTCGGCCTATTAGCCTCTACAATGTGATGTATAAACTAATTTCTAAAGTCATTGTTCTTTGGTTGAAGTCTATTCTCCCTGGTGTTGTCACAGAAAATCAGAGTGCTTTCGTTCCTAGATGTTTGATAACCGATAATGCTCTCATTGCTTTAGAAATTTTTCACTCTATGAAGTATAGGAATCGTAGCGGACGTGGTATCTATCTATCTATCTATATGTATTATACTAAAAGACAAGCGCCTCAATGTGAGACTAACAAATGTCTCTTTATGATTCACTGTCTTTTTTTAATTTTTTATTATACATTTATGTTTCCATATAAAAAAATATGCTAAATATCTTATTCTAAATAACTACATAAGCTATTATAGTAAAGTCTAGCAATATTATTTTTAAAATAGTGTTAGGATTATTTTGGGAAATTGCCTTTATTAATAGCATACTAGCATAGAGTGATATTTCTTTGCTCATAATGTAATCAGTTACTATAATAGATGGTCGTGAAAATGGTCAGAGCATCTATTATAGTAAAGTCTGACAATATTATTGCGACATAATGAGTAAATGAAAGAATTATACAAGTATTTCGGATTACATAATATGAGCATAATGGTCAGAGCATCTATTATAGTAAAGTCTAGAAATATTATTTCTCAAATTAAAAAAAGGAAATTTTGTCAAGAACTACCAATTAAAGCGCATGTTTTGAAAACAACTACCTATTAAAATTTATTTTTAAAAGAACTACCACAAAGTTGTAAAAATTTTAAGTAGCACAACCACTCTAATAATTCCAAGTAGAATATTCGGCATGTAGGCTCCACTTTTTACCTTTACCTCATAAAATCACCATCTAAATTGACTAAATTACCCTTCATAAAGGTAAAAAGTGATAAAAAATGAGACCCAAATGCCGGAGATATTAGCCAAAATTGTTAGAGTGGTAGTGCTATTTAAACTTTTTACAACTTTGTGGTAGTTCTTTTTTTAAAAAAAATTAATAGGTAGCTATTTTCAAAACACGTGCTTTAATTGTCGTTGTTGACAAAATTTACTAAAAAAAAAGTCTACAAATATAATGGTAGCATGATACGGTAAAAATAAAATATTCAAAAAATATTCTAAAAATAAAATATTTGAAAAATATTCAAATCAAATCATAATATTCAAATAATAAAATAAGATACAATAATTTTTTTTTTTTTGTATTATCATCTATATAAATAATAACTATAGTCATAACATATATGTCTTTATAATTTTCATTTTAAGGTCATATTATATATCTATATTATGTAAAGATTAATATATTGTTCTTCAATATGACATTCACTATGATATTTGACCTTATCCCTCTTAAAGAATCATGGTGAATAAATTAAATTAAATTTAATTAAAAAAATATATATCTAATGTAATTTTAGATTAATATAGTGTCTATGAATTGTTAATATACAAAGTATTGAAATTAAATTAACTTAGATTAAAAAATATATATCTTATTCTAAATAACTACATAAACTATTATAGTAAAGTCTAGCAATATTTATTCTAAAATAGTGTTAGGATTATATTTTGGGAAATTGCCTTTATTAATAGCATAGTAGCATAGAGTAATGCTTCTTTGCTCATAATGTAATCAGTTACTATAATAGATGGTCGTGAAAATAGTCAGAGCATCTATTATAGTAAAGTCTTGCAATATTATTGCGACATAATGAGCAAAGGAAATAATTATACAAGTATTTCGGATTACATAATATGAGAATAATGGTCAGAGCATTTATTATAGTAAAGTCTAGAAATATTATTTCTCAAATAAAAAAAAGTCTACAAATATAATGGTAGCATGATACGGTAAAAATAAAATATTAAAAAAATACGCTAAAAATAAAATATTTTAAAAATATTTAAATCAAATCATAGTATTCAAATAATAAAATAAGACACAATATTATTTTTTTTGTATTATCATATATATAAATAATAGCTATAGTCATAACATATATGTCTTTATAATTTTCATTTTAAGTTCATATTATATATCTATATTATGTAAATATTAATATATTGTTCTTCAATATGACATTCACTATGATATTTGACCTTACCCCTCTTAAAGAATCATGGTGAATAAATTAAATTAATTTTGATTAAAAAATATATATTTAATGTAATTTTAGATTAATATAGAGTCTACGAATTGTTAATATACAAATTATAGAAATTATATTAACTTAGATTAAAAAATATATATCTAATGTAACTTTTTAATTAACTTAGATTAAATAATATATATCTAATGTAACTTTTTCCTAAAAAAGAGTTAAACAACATTTTCCTAACAATAATTATGCCAAAAATTTATGCATATATAATAACTAAAGATTCCGTACAATTTTAAAATATTATTTTATATGGAGAATATTCTCATTTCTATGACCATTAAATTTTCATATTTCCTTACTAATTTAATGCTAATATTAAAATTTTAATATTGTAGTATAAGAATACATATCCATAAAAAAAAAAAAAATTACATACATGATTGGGTAGTTGATGAAATTTGTCTTTTATTCTTAAAAATCTTAATAAATATCTTTCATTCATATAAAAATTAACCAATATCCATATCTATATATTGTGTTGTATATTCTATCAGTTGTTGATTGGTTTTATGGATATTATGTACTCCGTAATTGTTTTTGACACAATGTTTTGCTTAGGAAAAATGTATATAGTGGTGGGTCAAATATAAGTTAAGTTATTATTGTGTCTAAAATTTTGGTGAATACGACGAGTAAATCAAATATTCAATTGTATAGCTGCTGAAGTGAATAGTATGGTAAGAAAATGTTAGTTTTTATTTACGGGAGGTAGGAAAGATTTACTGATTTAGTCTATATCTCTTATAGTTATGTGGAGTATTATTCATTTATTTTTCAAATAAATAAATAACATTATATAAAAAAAAAAAAAAAATCCAAATGCAATAATTAATTTGTTAGTGAAAATGAACCCTTTATTACTAATTGAATTATGTTAGGTTTTTTTTTCCTTACGGGATTAATAATGCTTTTTTCAAAAAAATTAATAAGTTGATTTATAAATCGTGCATCGCATGGACACTATGCTAGTTATGGCTCTGAAGCTGGACATGAGTAAAGCATATGACAGAGTGGAATTGGGTTTCCTGAGAAAATTGCTGCTTACGATGGGCTTTGTTGGTAGATGGGTGAACTTAATTATGAATTGTGTTATGTTTGTTTCATACTCTTTCATTGTGAATGGAGAGGTATGTGGTGAGGTGAAACCTTCCCAAGGCCTCCGGTAGGGTGATCCTCTATCTCCTGACTTTTTATTTTGGTGGCCTGGCTGATGCTTTCTCTCATATGTTGAATAAAAAAATTCAGAGCAAGGAGATACATGGAGCAAAAGCAAGTAGGAGTGGTCCTGTTATCTCTCATCTTTTGTTTGCCGATGATATTTTATTATTTTCTAGAGCCAACCAACGTAAATGCGAAATTATTGTTGATATTCTCATCCAGTACGAAGTAGCTTCGGTCAAAAAATTAATTATGAGAAGTCGGAGGTCTCTTTTAGAAAAGGTGTTAACGTCGAGCAAAGGAGTGAGTTGATGGGAATTTTGAATATGAGGCAAGTTGATAGGCATGGCAAATATCTCGGGATACCCACTGTAGTGGGAAGATCAAAAAAGGCCATTTTCAGTGCTCTTACACACAGAATTTGGAAGAAACTGTAGGGATAGAAGGAGAAATTGTTGTCTCGGGCCAGGAAAGAAATTTTGCTCAAATCTGTGATCCAGGCTATCCCAACTTACTTAATGGGAGTGTATAAATTTCTGGCTTTTGTGATACATAGCATTCGTTCGGTGATGGCTCGATTCTTGGGGTAAAAAAGATGCTCGAAGAAAGCTTTACTGGAAATTGTGGGATACAATGTGTAATCCAAAGTGCCTAGGAGGGATGGGATTTAAAGACCTTGAGGTTTTTAATGACTCCCTTTTAGGCAACCAAGCGTGGCGTCTCGTACATAGGGAAGTATCACTTTTGAGCAAAGTAATGAAGCCAAAGTACTATCCGAAGATCTCATTCCTAGATGCCTACTTGGGATATGGAGGAAGCTACTCATGGCGAAGTATATGGTGTAGTAAGGCCTTCATTAAGGAAGGCATCATATGGCGAATTGGTGATGGTGAAACTATTAATATATGGAGAGACCCGAAGTTGGCAGACTCGGAGGGTAGGTTTGTGACAAGTCAATAAGTCGATGGATACACTCATGTAGGTGACCTGATTCATGAGCAGACTATGGAGTGGAATTATAAGGTAATTGCAGCAAATTTCAATGAGCGGGATCAGAGATGTATTATGGAAATCCCCATGAGTTTAAAGGCGCCACGAGATATGCTTACATGGGCATTCTCAAAGGATGGCCTTTACTCGACAAAGACAGCGTACATGTTAGGAAAAGGGTGTGACTTTGATGAGTTCCACCAAACTTGAGGGGAAATATGGAGTCTTGAAGCCTCACCAAAAGTAAGACATTTTTTCTTGAGGGACTGCACTCTTACGCTGCCAACAAGATCCTTGCTGAAGCATCGTCACCTAATCGATGATGCTATTTGTCCTTGGTGTGCGAAGGTGGAGGAAACGAGTGCTCATGCAATTTTTGAGTGTGAACGAGTGAAGGAATTGTGGGAAGAAAGTGGTTGCGTGGTCTTGCTAAGTGATTTAAGTGGGAGTTGGTGTGACTTGCTGGTAAGATAGAAGAAAATGGATGCAAAATTAAAACAAAGAGCAGCTTTTCTTGCGTGGCTAATTTGGGCAGAGCATAACCGTAAAGTCTTTGAAGGTATTACTACACTAAATAATGTACTTCTTGCTAGAATGGAGAGGCTAGTGGAAGAATTCGGTAGCTACACAAAGAAAATATATAGGGTCAAGTGCCACGAAAAAGTAAGAGCTTGTCTAGGTGGGTTACTCCACTTGAGGGTGTTGTTAAAGTTAACTCTGATGCATGTTTGGATGAAGAAGGATGGGTAGGACTTGTGTTATTGCGCGAGACCACAAAGGCGAGGTCCTCTTCTTAGCTACTCCCAGATTAAGAGCTTAGTGGCCCCTCAAAATCGTAGAAGGAAAGGCTCTTGCAATGGCCATTCGACTAGCTCGCAGGCACGATTGTGAAGCAGTTAATCTTGAGTCCGATTGCCAAGTACTCATTAGTCGTCTATCAAAGGAAGAAACCTATTTTTCTAATTTCGATGGAGTACTAGAAGATATTCTCTCTTTAAGCAGTGATTTTAATTTGTTTGAGTAGTCTCATGTTAAGAGGGAAAGCAATATGTGGCTCACCATCTTGCTAGATTAGTTCCTTTTGGTACTGAACAAGTGTGGGTTAACCATTGGCCCATGGAGGTTTCACCATATGTACTCTCAGACGCTTTGTCTATCACTTAATGATATTTGCTCGGCGGTGTTCTAAAAAAAAAGGTTGGGGTTTTTAAGAGATAGCTTAACCTGAGAAAATATTGAAAGAGATGATGGGTATTTGTAAACACCCAAATGTGTCTCCCTAAAAATCAAACCCAATGATGAATACCTTTCTTGTCATTTGATTATCGAACGAAGTGAAAGTGTGAAAAGTCTAGTGATGCGGTTGTTTTTTTCTTAAAATATAATTCTTTCTGTTTTTGAAAATGTACTCTATTTTATGAAAATAGCCAGTCCAATTTAGTTTGATCCATGACAAGGGTACAATAATAGTGTAGTTAGATTGAGCTTGAAAAGAGCTTTCCAATGATATATTATAAGCCCAATTCCAATGAATAATGAGGAAGTCATGGCCAAAATGCTAAATTGGGCCTGAAATGGTTTTATGGCCCAATGATCTAGTGGAGGGCCCATTAATTAATATTTCTAAAGTTATTAGGATTGATTTTAATCTTCAAATATGATCTAGAAGGTTATTTTGAATTCTAATAGAATTAGGATTAATAATTATATCTTTAGAAAATATAGAGTTTGATTTCGAATAAAACAATTATTTTATTATGATAAATCTGATTTTATAACTAATAACGCGGAGTCTAATTACTTAATTATATTAGGAAAAGGATTCCGTACAAAAGCGCGTTTTATCTTTTAAACCAGCGCCAAACGCCAGCCTTGTCGCATGAAGACATAGCCTGTCGCCATGCGTGATCTCTGTCGTTTCGCGCTGGATCCTGTCGTTCGCGACAGGAGCTGTTTTATTCCGGTTCGAATTCTAACTCTTTTCTATCGTTTTCGGACTATTTCTTCTATAAATAGGGTCGTATTTCCCCGTTTTTATGTTACCAACAATCATTAAGAATCATCAACAATCAACAATCAACAATCATCAATTTAACTGAAATGATGAAGGCTTTAACTGAAATGATGAAGGCTTTAACATATCCTAAAAATATGCACCTTATTTTTGCATTTTTGTCTTTTAAAACCAATAAAGTCAAAGTCAATTCGAGTCAAGTCATTAAAATAAATGGTTTAATTTACAGTACTTGGTCAAGAAAGGAAGGGCGGCTAATCAAGGATAACGCTTTTGTTCAAGTCTTACTTTTTGATAAACCGATTCGTCAAAAGAGAAAAGCTAAGAAGTTAATGGAAACTCAAGAAGAAGTCAATGAACTTAGGCAAAACCTAGCCAATTTAACTGAAATGAGGAAGGCTATGGCCCTTCAAGTCAATGACCCTGTGAAACACCAACAGATGGAGCGAATGGAGGAAAGCTTGAGCAAGCTCTCCAATGACTATAAATTCCAGGGCATTAGCTCACAAGGGGTCTTAGTGGACAAGGAGCTTCTTTCGCAGAAGTTCAATGCCAATGACATCCCTAGGTTTAAACCAACTAACAATCCTTATTTCCACTTAAGGGCTTTTGAAACTATAATGAACATTAAGAGGATTGATAGGAAAGTCTTTCACTCTTTATTCTCACTATCTCTTGAAACCGTTTGCCAACAATGGTTCTTTTCTCTTGATAAAGAGAAGATCTTTATTTGGGATGGAATAGCAAACGCTTTCATTGATAGATACAAATGTAACATTCAAGTTGAAACTAACCATAGAGAAATTGAGATGTTAAAGCGAAAAGAAAATGAGGGTTTTACTTCTTTCTTTAATAAGTGGAGGGAAACTTCCGCTAAAATGGTTGAGGTGCCTAGTGAGAAAGAATCTGTAAGGATGTTCATTAAGAACCTCCAAGAAAAATATTCTCAGCATCTCAAATATCAAAGTAATTTGAACACTTTGAAGGCCGTCTATGACATAGGAATTAACATTGAAGACGACCTTGCGAAACAAAAAGCTGCTAGCAACTCCAACAGTGGCTGGAAAGGAAAGAAGAACGACAATCGTTCTTCTTCCAAAATCACCCACTCAAACAACATTAGCACCTTTAATCTAAATGAAGTCCTTACTATGAATAATCAGGGACAAAAGAAGCCATTTAGGAAGAACTTTACTCCTATTAGCATGAGTTATGACACCTCATTTGATCGCCTTCATGCAAAAGGTCTTATAACTCCCATTGGACCATTTGGAGATCCACCAGTCGAAAGGAGGACGGCTAGTTGGAACCCCAATGCACATTGAAAATACCATCAAGGTAGGGGTCATCTTACTGAAAATTGTTAGAAGCTAAAGGAAGCTATTCAAGATCTGATTGACAACAAAAAACTCCCATTGCCTCCTGCAAGCAAGAAGCCAAGCATCAATAACGCCCCACTTTCAGATTCTTTGGCTGTTTCTGATGAGGAAAGTCATGTTGACCCATCATCCCTCATTGAGCCAATCGGAGAAGCCCATGCTATCGAAGAAGTGGAGGAAACGTTTTTCGATGCCATGAGTGATTTCCCTACATGTCAATAACCTGCCACTAAATAAGAAGTATGGGTCCTCATACAAATAATGAGGGAAGCAATAGACATCTGTCGCGAGGCCCTCGATCACGCAAAGATGGTTCGAAATAAGCATGTCATTAAAGTGGTGACGCCCACAGAGACCACTAAGAGAAAGCCATTTTCTCTCCAAGTAGTCGAAACACCCAAAAGGAGCAACAAGCCTTACACTCCAATTGGGACCTCTTATGCAAATATGTTCAAAATGCTCTTCGAGAGTGGGAAGATCAAACCTCTCGAGCCCAGACCATTTGATTCGTTGAAAAGGACAGATAGGTTCTATTGTACATACCATCAAACAGGAGGACATACCATAGAACACTGTTTCAAATTCAAAGATCTAATCTAGGGATTAATTGACAGTAAAAAGTTGGTCCAAATTCCACAGGAAAAGGATGTTAGCATCAACGGAGTCTGGGAAAGTGATGATGAGGACGTCTATCTCAAAGATGTGGAAGAAACCCCATTTTCCACGATATACCCAGTAGATGACATTTGGGATGAAGAAGATTCACCCATAGATGTTCTCACAAGATCAGGGAGAGTGCAACCTCCCATCACTACACAACCTATTCCTACTACCCAACAAGTTCCCATACCAATTATAGAAGACAATGATGTTAACTAACAACTTAAAAAGACTAAGGTCGAAATGATTGTATGGAAACTACTAGCCACATCCTGTGAGCATAGAATGGCAGTAATGAATGCTTTGGCTAAAGTAGAGATAGATTCTAAAACCACTCCTGAGGGATTAGCTAATTTTCTCACGAGTGATCTGCCGAGTTCCATCAATCTAATCACCTTTTCTAACAAGGATCTATCTCCGGAAGGTGATAAGCACAATAAGGCCTTAAACCTCACAGTAATCTACAAGAGAATGAATGTTCCAATGACTTGCAGACAATGGGTCAGCAATCAATGTTTGCCCACTACGAACTGCGAGGATGTTAGGAATAAGGGATGAAGACTTGTCTCCATCTACACAAGGAATAAGAGCTTATGACAACACTAGTCGCCAAGCTCTTGGAACTATTACTATGAATGTTACCGCAGGAGTTATAGAACGTGCTACTACTTTCCAAGTGGTAGATATTAAAGCTTCTTTCAACCTATTGTTAGGACGCCCTTGGCTTCACAACCTTAAAGACGTCCTTTCATCCCTTCATCAGCAAGTGAAGGCCATAGTTGGAGGAATTCCTGTAACAATTGATGCTTCCCCAATGAGGATCAAGGAAATTGACAACCCTATCATAAATGTGGAGCATGATGACAATGATGAAGACTTATGGGGCTTTAACGCAGAAAAGGTCTCCTTAATCGAGGAAGATGAAAGGACCCCTCTTTGCTACGACCTCCATTCAAATATGATAGTTAATGTTATACTCTGAAAACAGGGGAACTTTCCTGGAATGACTCTAGGAAGAAGAAAGGAGTCGCAATGCAAATGAGATCGCCTGGCCTTCCTAAATTAGATACTTATGGGCTTGGTTTTGAACCGACTCCGAAAGACTATAAGCAAGCCCGGGAAAAGGCTAATGCGGGGAGAAATGCTCGTACTCAAAAGAAAGCAATCCCAATGGATCAATATCCTCTCACTCTAAATGGACAATTCATAAGAGAGGGTGAAGATTATCCATGTTATGAATTTCCCGAGCCCTTTGTCAAAAATGGGATAAGACAACCTGGGTTCGAAATCTTTCTGGATTGTAACTTCTTAGATGACATCCCAATTCCTATCCATAAGGAGAAAGTATGTAACACCCCCAAATCTCCCTCTACGGAAATACTATTATAATACGTATAACTATACCGTAGAGATAGACTTAGGAGTATTATCGCCGCGTGATTACGCAAGGCTACTCAAACTTAAAACAAAACCAATACTTTGCAGCGGAAACTTCAAAAATCTTCTTTATTAATAATAACTATAAATAGAAACCAATATCACGAGTACTCAAATTAAATACAAGACCAAACTCCTAATTTAGATGAAACCAAATCCCGGGACTCCAGTGCATCAATTTATTCACTCCACCTGAAACAACACTGCTTACCATTACTGTAAACAGCGCGAACCAAAACAATAAGAAATACGGGTTAGAAAAATATGCTAAGTACGATAAGTGTAAGATAATTAACCTCAATTTATTTGCAAACATGCTTTTGAAATCAATTCCAATAGTTAATCCAATAATTCCAAACTCATGATTCAAAACCGATTCTTAATATTCCAATATCAATAATCAATAAAACCAACACCAATTATTTTAAAACCAATTCCTCATATTAAAAACCAATTCCTCAATAACAAACCAATTAAACCAATTCCTCTCCCAAGTGTGCACACCCCCAAGCTAGTCTCCTTATGTTACAAGGCTATTCTTGAGGAAAGACCCGGTCATACAAAGTCCAAGGCCTTATCAATAAACCAAATCCGCATAGTGGGATTACTAACATGATTATAAAGCATTAATAATAAATTTAATTCAATGATTCAATAAATCCTCTTTTAAATCCAATAATTCCAATTAATTCAAACTCCTTTATTAAATTCAACATGCTTTCACTATCAAACCTTTTTAAAACATGAATAATAATTTTAATCATTTAAAGCATGATATAAAATCAATACTCCAATTTATTTATCAAAACCAATTTATTTGAACATATTTTTATTTCATCATCATAATTCAATTCAATTTAATTCGATCATCACAAGAAATCATTCAAACATGCTTATTCAAACCAATCTTTTTCAAGGTATCTAACCACCTAACGTACCTTGATCCTCAGTTAGCAAAAACACACAAAAGGAACCTCAACATTCTTGGTCGAACACACCCTACAAATAAATATAACCTTAATCAATATAAGGTTAACAAATAATCACAAATATTTAAATTAAAACCTCCCAACTATATGTACATGAACCTTTTAAATTAATTTTCATAAACATCATTAAAAATCTAATTTTATATAATTAAAACTACTCATAATAATTTTTATAAATCCCCCATAATAATAATAATAATTGAATAAGAGAAGAGAAGAGAAGAAGAAAAGATAAGAAACCAAGGAAAAGAGAAGAATTGGATTTTCGTTGGAAAGAATAGGCATAACTTGCAGAGGCTATAACTCCTTCGATATAACTCCGAACTGGGAGATTCTTGAGCCTAACCTCAAGGATTTTTTGAGAGGAACAATCTTCCGCGAAACAGCAATACCCCAAAAACTGACCAGAAGTGCCCGAAAATTGGCTTCAAAGATAAACAGAATGATTTTTGTAAAAAGAGGAGAAGAAAAGAAGAGAATTAGTGTAAGGTTTGATCATGATTTAAAGGGGTATTTATAGGCTAGCATGTGTATGAATTATGGTAGGAAAATGTAGGAAGAATTATGGTAAGTAGGGTTTAAGGGATTACTTGGAGAAGTGAGTAAAGATTTAAGGAAAGTTTTGATATTAAAGAGATTGTGTATAATTGAATATGGAAGGTATGTATGTCATGAAAAATATTAAGGAAATTGGAATTACTAGGGGAATAATTAGAAGAATGAATGGCAAGAAAATATGATGATTGGATATTAAAAAGATGGAGAATTAGAATTAAGGAAAATAAGAAATTTTGGGAGATAATTAAAAATATCATTTTACCAATTAAATTCCCCCAAAATATTTCATGAGCGCCGAAAATATGGAGCTTACCATAGCTCTAATTTTCGGATTCCTCTAGATATATTTAGGAAGATTTTGCTAGGTTTTTAAGGAATAAAATAATTGTATAAATAATATAGAATAATAATTAATTGATTAAATACCAATTATTTACCAATAAATAACCAAGAAAAATCAGATTTTCCATATATGGAAAATCCGAAAATCCTAGCTAGTTATTAGGTAATTTCGGCCATAATAATTAATTAATTAAAATATTATTTTGCTTTAATTAAAATATCCGAAATATGTAAATAATTCGGTTTTTAAAATAGGATAAATGGATAATAAATCTTATCGAAAAAAAATGATTAGTTTTTAAAATACTTTTGGCGCCAAAATTCAAATATTATTTTGGCTCCAAATAATAAATTTACTAAAATACCCTTTTTAGAAAATAATAATTAATTAATTAATTAGGGAAAATATGTATGAAAATACGGGGTATTACAAAGTAGGGGTGAGCATGGGACGGGTACCCGTACCGTTAGTACTAACGGTTCGGGTACTCGATAACCAAAATCACTAAAAGTGATACCCATAACCGGAACCGATAAGTTCGGGTACCCGGACTTCGGGTACCCGGATTTTCGGATCGGTTATCGGGTACCCAATAAGATATCCAATAATGATAATTATACTTAATTACTTAGTTATTATGATATAATTTACAACTAATTAACAACAATACCATATGATCTTGACTAAATTATTAATAATATTACTAATCATTGATATAATAAAGTGATTATGAAGTAAAGTAAAAATTTAGATTTATATTAATAGATTTAAGTAGGGAAAAAAAGCAAAAAAATGCTGATCGGATCGGGTAACCGTTAATTTTAAAATGATACCCATAACCATACCCGATAACAAATTATCGGAACGGGTACCCGAACCGTTATGGTTATTGGATCAGGTACCCTAATTTTCGGAACGGTTACGGATTGGTTTTTCGGGTTTTCGGTTTTTCGGGTAGTTTTGCTCAGCCCTATTACAAAGTACCTCCATGCTTTGACTTTAATGTCATGGGACTCCTTTTCGGGCACGAGAAGAATGAGCCAAAATATGTTGGAGACAACTCCGCGCTCATTCAAACAGCACTACAAAGTGAAAGTTTTGACCCCTCAAAGCTTATCACTGCAGCAAAGGGATTAGTCCAAGGATGGCGAAAGACTGTGAAGGTGACTACACTAAGTGGAAGGATGATCTCCATAACAACAGGATAAGGACCCAAGTTCAAAGAGTCGTCTGAGTCAGAGTCTGAATCTAAGTCTTCCCCTATCGAGTCTTCAAAGTCTTTAACTATAGTACCTTTCCCTAGCTCTTCTACTTTAGCACCTACTCCTAGGATAGTTAGTAGTCAAGTCCCGACGGACATTTCCTTATTTGATGTAATGGTTTCTGAATTCAATAATATGTCTTCTTTCCCTTACTCCTCGTGTCATTCTTTAACCCAAGATAACGAGCATTGCTTAACTAACAATGAAAGTGACAAAGAAATAATTAAAGCAATGGAAACACTTGAGAATAAAACACCAGTAATTGAACATACTGAAACAGTGGATATTTCAAAAGATCCAAACATTAAAAGAGAAGTTAAAATCGGGCTAACTCTTAATAAAGAAGAAAGAACCGGTTTAATTAATCTACTAAAAGAATTCATCGATGTATTCGATTGGTCATATGAAGATATGCCAAGAATAAATAGAGAAATAGCTCAACATACAATACCACTAATTCCAGGAATAAAACCTGTAAAACAAAAATTACGTCGAATGAAACCCGACATAACTCTTAAAATAAAAGAGGAAGTTCAAAAGCAAATAACTGCAGGTTTTATCAGGGTATCTAAATACCCCGAATGGGTCGCAAATGTGGTGCCAGTACCAAATAAAGATGGAAGGGTAAGAATGTGTGTCGACTATAGAGATCTAAATAAGGCAAGTCCAAAGGACGACTTCCCTTTACCACACATCGACATTTTGGTAGATAATACAGCGAATCACGCGCTTCTGTCATTCATGGATGGGTACGCAGGATACAACCAGGTTCTCATGGCCGAGGAAGACATGGAAAAGACTACATTCATAACACCATGGGGCACTTACTATTAAATGGTAATGCCATTCGGGTTGAAAAACGCGAGTGCAACTTACCAAAGAGCAGCGACTGCCTTACTACATGACATGATGCACAAAGAAGTTGAAGTCTATGTGGATGAAATGATTGTAAAATCAAAAGATCGTTTAGGGCACCTAGTAGCCTTAAGAATGTTCTTCGAAAGGCTGAGGAAATACAACATGAGGTTAAATCCATCTAAATGTGCTTTTGGAGTCACCTTAGGAAAACTCTTAGGATATGTCATTAGCTCTAGAGGAATAGAGATAGACCCAACCAAGATTAAAGCAATCATGTCAATGCCATCACCCAAAACCGAGAAACAGATTCTAGGATTCATTGGCCGGTTGCAGTACATAAGTAGGTTCATATCCAAGTTAACCACAATATGTGAACCAATATTCAAGAACTTAAAAAGAATATGCCAGTAATATGGGACGACTAATGTCAAAAAGCCTTTGAAAAGATCAAAGCCTACCTTGCTAATCCTCATGTATTAGCACCAGCACTCTCGGGAATCCCTCTTAGGTTGTATTTAACAGTCACCAAAGAGACAATGGGGGCTATGCTGGCACAAGAAGTAGAAGGAAAAGAAAACGCCATCTATTACTTAAGTAAAAAGATGCTCAAGTATGAAGTACGCTACAAACCACTTGAGAAATTGTGCCTCGCATTAGTTTGGGCCATAACCAAATTAAGACACTACATGCTCGTTCATACAGTCTATGTGGTATCGCGGATGGATCCACTAAAATATCTCTTCAAGAAATCTACACTTAATGGGCGAATATCAAGATGGGTAGTCAATTTAGCTCAATTTGATGTAAGGTTTATGCCTCAAAAAGCTATTAAAGGATCAGTGGTCTCGAACTTCTTAGCGGGTTTCCCAATATAAGATTCGACGCCTATACATGAAAATGAGTTTCCAGACGAAGACTTAATGCTTACAGAAGATGGTACTTGGACGTTATACTTCGATGGAGAATCAAACCAAAAGGGTTGTGGTGTAGGAGTATTATTAGTATCACATAAAGAGGAACATGTCCTAATCTCCATAAAGTTAGATTTTGACGTTACCAACAATGCTGCGGAATATGAAGCATGCGTGGTAGGCCTCGAAACAGCTTTAGCATTGGGAGTAAAGGAACTTCGAATATTCGGAGACTCTTCTTTGATCATCAATCAAATTTCCAAAAGTTGGAAAGTAAGGAGCAAAAGCTTGGCCCCTTACCAAACATATATGGAAACTTACCAATCAGTTAGAAAAGGTAGAAAACACATATCTACCAAAAGAGGAAAATCAATTTGCCGATGCCTTGGCAAGACTAGCCACGATGGTTAGAATTCCCAAGAAAATTGAGCAAATGCCTTTGACAATAGAAAAGAGTCATAAGCCCGCTTACATTCAAGCTATAGAAGACTATGAAGTAATCCAAGAAGAAGAAGAAGAAGAACCTTGGTATACGGACATCCTTAACTATGTCACCAAAGGAGAATATCAGCTCCACGTTGACAACAGAGCAAAACGAGTCTTAAGACTTTTGGCTTCCCAATACGTGCTCATAGACAATGAGCTACACAAAAGGGTACCTAAAGGTCGAGCTCTTTTGTGTGTAGGCAAAAAGAAAGTCCAAAAGGCAATGAGAATAGTCCACAAAGGAGTATGCGGAACTCATGTGAATGGCAAGATGCTAGTCTAAAAGATAATGTGCGAAGGATATTATTGGACCACCATGAATAGGGAATCATCATTATGTAAAAAGATGCCCTAAATGTCAAATATATGCTAACTTGCAGCACGTTCCTCCATTACTCCTTTACACCCACACTTCACCATGGCCATTCTCAACATGGGGAATAGATATTATTGAACTCACTTTCAAGCAGAATGTGAAGAGTTGCTACAAAAGTATGGCATTCAACATCATCACTCTTCCCCATATAGGCCTCAAGAAAATGGTGCAATAGAGGCAGCCAATAAGAATTTAAAGACCATCATTGAGAAAATGACAGAAAATTACAAGGATTGGCATGACAAACTCCATTTCGCTCTTCGGGGTTATCGCACGTCGATTCGCTCATCAACAGGAAATACGTCATTCTCCTTAGTCTATGGAATGGATGTCGTACAACCTATAGAGCTAGAAATACCTTCCCTACGCATTGCGTTGGAAAGTAAACTCGATGAAGTTGATTGAACTAGGGAGAGATATGAGGAGCTAATTCTACTTGATGAAAAACGACTAGAAGCTCTACATCATACTCAATGCTACCAAACTCGTATGGATAGACACTTTAACAAGAAGGTCAAGACAAGAAACATCAAAGCAGGAGACTTGGTGTTGAAGGCATTAAGGAATAATGTTCTAGATCCAAGAGGCAAGTTTAGGCCTAATTGGTCTGGACCATATATTGTCAAAACCATCCTATCGGGAGGTGCCGCAAAGTTAATTGATATGGATGGCAATGAATTCTCAAATATGACAAATCTTGACCAACTTAAAAAGTACTACCCATAATCACTTGAGTAAGATACTGCATCTTCACAAAAATCAATTCGTCAACAAAAATAGTACTTCATCTTCACAAAAATCAATTCTCAAATATGACAAATCTTGACCAACTTAAAAAGTACTGGCCTGATTCCTTAGGAAAGGATACGTAGGAAACCCTTTACAGGGTGCGGCCACTTTAATCTTCACAAAAATCAATTCGTCAACAACAGAACAACCGGCGCGCGAAAATCGAGTCCAGCGCGACACACTGCATCTGTCGCGCAACGACAGAAAGCAGCGCATCACGACAAACAAATCACCCTGCGACAAGTTCAAAATCGCAGCGCCAGAAGTTCTGCATCAGTCTGGGCAAATTTCGGTGTTTTTCGAAAATTTTCGACTTCCGTACTCGAATAACTTTCGGAAATAATTCAAGACGTTTTCATTTCTTTAATTTTTAATGTAAAAGTCGATTTAATAAAGCCGAAAATTGCATTAATAAAATAAAGTAAAAATTACATTATTGAAGGAATTTTAAATAAGCTTAAAAATAAAATTGACTTAAAATTAAAACTGTTTAATAAGTTGAAGTAAGCAATGCTCTAATTTGTCTTCTCTTTTCTAGCCCTTTTCCAATTCTTGTCTGCCTCTTCTTCATCATCCATCACCTTTGCTAGTAGGCATCCTTTAGAAGATCCACACTCGATTTTGGTGTTGATGGTTTCTCTAATAGCCATTACACCGTGCTTCTTTTCAACCCGCGGTTTCTTTTTTGAAGAGTCGGCTTTTCTTTTCTCTTTACCCTTAGTAGTATTTTTTCTTCTTAGGCATAACAGGAGTCTTGAATTCAACTTTTTCACCCAAGCTCTCCTTAGGAGGAATTTTCTTAATCCCTAGGCGATCCTTCACATTGGTCTTACTCAGCTTCCAAGCCTTATTCTTGTCCTTTTGAGATCTACCAAGTAGCCATTGCTTCACATCCCTAGATAAAGAAGGTGGGACCTTTTGGGTAACAACTTCCCAATAAAGGTCTAGCAGACCAATAGTCATCAAACCTCTCCACATCTTGTGACACAAGGAAATTTATAGGGACGTCAGAGATCACCAGAAGGCACGGTTTGAGCAAGACCATTGCCTTCTTACCCTAGAAGGGTAATAAAAAGTCAACTTTGACAATCTAGGAAGACGGCAAAAAGGTTGACTGTTGACACCAACCATCTTCTCAATTTTCTACTAGGGAACGACCCACTTGATGGCAAAGTCGCAAGTTTCAAAAAGTCTACTCCACTCCCGGCGACCCACTTTTATGGAAAAGCGTTTCTTCCGTCTTACAAAGAAATTTGGTGTATATTTATCAACATTGTCAGGAGGGCTAATTAATTCAAGTCTTTCCATTAGCCATATTTGCAAAAAGTCAATGCAAATAAAAATTATTACTATACAAAATTTAATATTTTTTATTTCTGTAATTAAAAGTATTAATTTTCTACCTGTAATAAAATTGGAGAACCTCGAAGAGGTGCTTTTGGATTCTTTTTTAATTCATCTAAACCAAGCATGGTTTCTCCAACAATTAAAGTCATTGGATTTCTACCTGATTCAATTTGCTCCATGATAGATGCTAAAATCACTAGTAAGGAGATATTGGTTTAACATGCAAAAAAGGAAGGCTCTCCTCATATAAACATGAAAAGACTCAGAGTGTGGTATGTCAAAATAAAAACGTGCAAATTCCTTCAGATTAACCACATTCCCATGCACTATATCCTTTAAGTCCTTGTCCCTAAAGTTAAGGAAATGCTTAAAATCTTTATAATAATACTCGCTTACTTTGGGAATTACCGCAAGATTTAGGGAAGGGAAGCCTAGAATGGCACCAAATTCTTCCGGTAAATGACAAATCTTATCATAACCTAGTTTAAAGTAATGAGTATCTGAATCCCAATACTCTAAGGCAGTATGAATAAAATCTATGTCAAGATCTACCCCCTTAATACCATATATAACCCCCAAGTGAAAAAATTCAAGCTCTTTTCTCTTCTTAGCACTCAAAGACCGACACCACTCACGAGTAAAATCGCTAAAACTCTTAGACATGATTACTTGATGAGCAATTGAAGCTAGAACTATTTTTAATCTGTTTGATGAATATAGGATCGACAGATTTGGGGGCTATTTATGCACGAAACTGACGCAAACGAATCCTGAAAGGATTCGAGAAAACATCACCAGCGCCATGCGACAGAAATCACGTATCGTGACAAGCTTATCGCATCGCAACAGCTAAGTGCAAGCCACATCAGCTTCACGCGCTACGCTAACCGATTTTTTTTTTTTTAACTTCGACTCAGTTTTGTACTACGATTTTTAACTTTTACAAAGCCTTATCCGCTTAAATTCAACCTTATCTCAAACACTTGTTCTATATTTGATTATTTTGAGTTTAATTAAATTTAAGTTTTTTTTAGTCAAACTCGACTTTTATTTTTCATTTTTTCTTTTTGGGGAGAAAGTCGAATACCCTCCATTAATAATAAAAATGACGGAATATTTTACGCAAAAATTCGTCATATTTTTCACACACTCACACGCACACAAAATCAAAAATAAAAAATGCAAGACTAAAATAGACACAGTAGTCACAAGATATATATACAAAGTGTCTAACACAAGTGATGAGTCAAAATAAGAAAAGTCCTACGAAGTCAAAATAAAATATACACATATACAAATATGATGGCGGAGCACGCAAATGTGGAGGAACATCAAACATGTCAAAAAAAATGTACAGTCCGAGGAGTCAAACCCTCGCCTGCAGCCTGATCAGTAGTAGTCGGGATCGAGAGAGTAGGGCCTGCCTATCCAGGCTCACCCTGTTAGTGGGCTTCCAAATCCTAAGGCTGCTGTGGCTGATGCGACGACAAGCCAACCTCGTACGTCCCACCACCCGCCAAAGGAGCCGATGTTGGGCCTCCTTAGCCGGTCGGCCTCCCCGATACATCCTTAGACGAAGAGTCAGAGCCCTCTAGTCTCACAGTATGGTCCGACTCTGCTCAACAGCCTTGACTCCCAGCTGAAGTACGGCGACGCCTCAAGTCAGACCCCGATCTCTCACTCCTAGTCTCAGGTCTCGTACGAGTGCGCATCGGAGGAATAGGCTGAAATAGAAAAAAGCAACTAAAGTCAAGTACAGAAACATAAATATAAACAAACATAAGAGGAAGCCAAGAGAAATACCTCCATGCCGTCATCATCAAGACGACACATAGCTCGGTGGCTCAACCTCACGAGCTGGTAACGGAAGACGTCCATGCCTCTCGCCATCCTTGTCAGCACCTCATGAGAAAACTGTCAAGGTCGCAAAGTCAAAAATAATCAAAGTATATATGCAAATAAGATGACAAATAAAGCGACTTACCGAGGTCTGGTGTCGAGGTATCGACTCCTCTATGAAACGCCATGGTTCAGGAGCCAGGGGAATCATCTCCTCAACAGGACCAAAAGCGCCTGGTAGACGATGGATATCGGCGGAGGCACAAACTCTACAGTCGAAGCCTGTCAAGATAAATTTAAGTGATTAGAATTTTGCTAGGAGGCTGTCAAAGGAATGAATAAAAGAATACAAAAGGTACCTCTACTCTCTCTGGCAAGCAAGGTAGTGGAGCCAAACGCAGCAAAAGTCTCTCTCCATAACTTTGGTTCGAATGGATATGACTCCGCCAATCCATACCCGCTGGCGACCTAGCCGCTCGAGCCCTCAGCCTTGTCAGATCGAACATGTGTCGTGAAGGGCGAGAAGGAACAACAAGGGACTCTGAAGAGTGCTGAATTGCAACTCTCTCACCCAGGTATACCACCGCATCATATGTCCCCTAAAAACATCGACGCTGAGCGATGTACTGAACAGCCAACGCAAGGAAATCGAAATCAACCTATGGCCGAAACTGAACATCATGCTCCTACAAAACGAGTGTCCATAAGATGAAATCCTACTAAGGGGTAATACAAACAAGAGTGTTAAGAAAACATACCGAGAGAATCAACTCTCGAACACGAGCAGTAACAGTCTGGTCACTATAGCGGCCTCCCCAACTAGCAGCAATGGGGAGCCCTCGAGGCGAAGGCCTGCTGGTGAAAAAGACGGAAAATACTCGTAGAACCAAACCTATGAAACAGAGAAGCATCAGTAAGTGCTACCACAAAACCTAGGACAAACTTCGGTTAAAGAAAGTATAATATACCTCTATGAGTCTCTAGAAACTGGAAAGAGTGACTTCCTCATCGAACCTGCGATGGCGACAAGAGAGTCGCAATCCAAGTAGAAAGTCAGCATAGGCCAAGCTGGCCCAATCATATGATCCGACCATACGAAAGTCACGAAGAGCAGGCAGATAGTAGAGTAGTACAACGCTACCCCTGTTAGGAGAAAAAGTCCCCGACAAAAGAATCAGAGCAAAGATGCGCACCCACTGCTTCGGGGTGGTTGCACCATCTTGAAAGGCCTCCGCCATCATGGTCTGACGAATACACCAGGTGTTAATTTACGTCGGCCGAGCCTCGCTACGAGCTCGAACAGCAATGGGGCCGATCAACTCTTCTACCTCCGGAGAGAAAACCGTGATGTCGCTGCCAAATGGAACCACAGTTGACCGGAATTTCAGTCCGGTGATGAGAGTGAAGTCGAGAGGAGTGACAGTCATCTCACCCCAAGGAAAGTGGAAGGTGTTGGTGGTGTCCCAAAAGAACTCCACCGAAGCTCAAACCAGAGAACGGCTCGACGAAAAAGAGTATAGAGCTCGAGTAGACTGACGCAAAGGGGTCAGACCACAAGATTCCCATAACTCGCGCAACCCGTTGTTATCACGGAAGTAAAGATCGTATAGCTGACCAATGGCTTCGTTGCCTGAGCCGTGGAAACGAACCCGATCGCCGGTCATCCCGAGCCGTACCCGCTCCGAGATGTAAAACTCAGGCGCAAAGTACAGGGTACGCTCGTCCCACTCGGGGAACTCTCCTAGACTAGTAGAAGCTCCCTCGCCTACGTCAACAGGTTCGTCCTCCCGGTGAGCCCTGCGAGAACGAGAGCCAGAACCACGACGCCGACACATGCTAAATTATGCAAAGCAACAATAAATCAAAAGTTCTATAGTATCTAAGGTTCGCCTAGCTACATGATACTATGTTCGAAAAAAAAAATAGAGTACGTAGTACCAAAACAGAGCATAATTTAGATTCAAGCAAAAATAGCATTTTCAAGCAATCAAACAATTTCTTGCAATACTATGGCAAATATTGTGATAAATTGAGCATGAATAGCTAGCAAAAACATGAAGAACAAGCAACATTGTTCTCACAAACTCAAAGGGTTCAACAATGGCAAAATGTTCATTTCTTCACCAAATCGAGTCAAACAAGTCTCAAAATACTCCCAAGACAATATACAGGCATAAACAAGCAAATTCATGGCATAAGATTCAACGAACGAAGTAAATTAAGCATAATTGGGTTCGAAAATTTTCAAAAACCCACGATCAAAACACACAAAATTCAACAAAAACCGAGGTGATTTCGAATAAAACTTACATAGATCAGGAAATTAGAGATGAAGAGCTTTAATTTGCAACAAGTTTGAGCGAATTTGGTTGACAAAAGAACGAGAACGAGTGATTCGAAGTTTTTGCGAAATTTCGAGTGAAGAACAGCAGTAGTGAGATGAGGAAGAAGAGGGGGTTATATTCGAAAAACTAGACTCCAGCTTGAAACGACAGAAATCACGCGATGTGTGATTCTTTTCGCATCGCGACAGCCTCAATGCGCGGCGACAGTTGGTAGCAGTGTGTGCAGGCTCAGCGACGCAACCTGTGACCTAGTTTAGTATTTTGGGTTCCTTGGTACGCTAGTTAGCCTTTATAAGTAAATTAACATGATTATTAGTCGGCCCGATTACAATCGTAGTAGGTGATCAACCTAACAATGATCGTCTCACTTAGCTTAAAGTGCCTAAGTATTGGCCCATCACAAGCACCAAGGTAATGGTTCACCAATGCCGAGGTACCGGCCCATTTACAAAATACGCCGAGGTACTGGCACAGCAAGCAATAACGGCAAGCAATTACAGCAAAACATCAACACAACAAGCATTCAAGCGAAGCGTCGGCAGATAGAGGATCACAAGGCAACGAGATCTTCGACGACTTTCACTGGGATGAGAAAGTTGTCAATTAAATGATCAAGTCAAGGCACAGACAAGAAATTGGAGATAGCTACAAGCAGCAATCTCCAATGATAACCCAAAGTAAGGAGGACATTGTCTACAACGACGAGGTACTGCCGTGGCAAGGTATTGCCACGACAGCTACAAGCAGCGGTCTTCGACGATATTCTCTAGGATGAGAAAATTGTCACAGCAAAACTAAAGATGGCTACAAGAAGCCATCTTCGACGATGTTCCCTAGGATGTGGAGGATTGTCACAAACAATCGAGGATGGCTACAAGCAGCAATCTTCAACGATGATGTTCAGGAGGCACTGTGGAGGTCGTCACAACAAAAATGCAGCAACAAAAGCAACGACGCAACCTGAAACGTGTACTCGACGGTGCAAGATACGCTTTTCTTTAATTCTCTTATCTATTTAACTAACGCTAGTTTGCAGGTATTGGCATTATAAGAATGATTTAGGATCGCAGAACATTCTGAATCATTCTCCGTCCCTATCGCTACTTTGAATTTCGTTTTCAAAACATGTGTTTCTCCAAAATCAGTCAAAGTGGGGGCTTCTGTAGACACCCAAATGTGTCTCCCCAAAAACCAAACCCAGTGATGAGTATCTTTCAAGTCATTTGATTATCGAACGAAGTGAAAGTGTGAAAAGTCTAGTGATGCGGTTGTTTTAAATGTACTCTATTTCATGAAAATAGCCAGTCTAATTCAGTTTGATCCATGACAAGGGTACAATAATAGTGTATTTAGATTGAGCTTGAAAAGAGCTTTCCAATGATATATTATAAGCCCAATTTCGATGAATAATGAGGAAGTCATGGCCAAAATGCTAAATTGGGCCTGAAATGGTTTTATGGCCCAATGATCTAGTGGAGGGCCCATTAATTAATATTCCTAAAGTTATTAGGATTGATTTTAATCTTCAAAGATGATCTAGAAGGTTATTTTGAATTCTAATAGAATTAGGATTAATAATTATATCTTTAGAAAATATAGAGTTTGATTTCGAATAAAATAATTGTTTTATTATGATAAATCTGATTTTATAACTGATAAACGCAGAGTCTAATTACTTAATTATATTAGGAAAAGGATTTCGTACAAAAGCGCGTTTTATCTTTTAAACCAGCGCCAAACGCCAGCCTTGTCGCATGACGACATAGCCTGTCGCCATGCGTAATCTCTGTCGTTTCGCGCTGGATCCTGTCGTTCGTGACAGAAGCTGTTTTATTCCGGTTCGAATTCTAACTCTTTTCTATTGTTTTCGGACTATTTTTCTCTATAAATAGGGTCGTATTTCCCCGTTTTTATGGACCAACAATCTTCAAGAATCATCAACAATCATCAATTTTCTCTTCTCTCTTAGCAATAACTTTTTTCTTTCTCCCTCTTTCTAAGCCTTCCCCTTTTCATAAAATTACCGCATTCACAAGTTCTAAACACACCTAGCCAAGCTCGAAGTTGCCTTCGCCCTAGACGTGAAAGGTTGATAATTTTTGAGGAAAGAGATACGAGGCATCAAAGTAAGTAATTTAATTGCTTAATTATTCTTTTGATATAGATATCATGCTTAGATTATATTTATTCCTAATATCATGTATGTTCTTAGTATCATGTTTAGGATGCCTCCTATTTCTTATATCATGTTAGTATCATGTTAGGGATAAAGCTTTATATTATGTTGCTTGATATTATTATTGTTATTGCTTGATCATGCCCTCTCTTGCAAGATTAAAGGGAATTTGTACTTGTAATTACGCTTAATAAGATAATTAATAATCTTGTTTAGGCTAATATGATTATAATTCAAGTCATCGCCAATAATAGTTTTATTTGTGCATTAATATTTAACCAACATAGATAAACAGGTTTAGGGTTTACCTATTGATTGTATGTTAGTCAGAAAACGCACATTAATATGAGAAGAATAAAGTAGAGGCCTATTTAGGGCAGGTTTAATCTCTTTTAGGTTGGATCTGTACCTTCATCCCTGAATATCCAGTCATGGTTCCAGACCACTATGGAGTTAGCGATCTCATGGATCGTGAAGGGGTGTAACCTTCACCCTGTGAACGGTTTACAAGTTCCTAAAACTTGTTGGCGACTCTTTTGCTGTACCTGTTTCGGGGTTTTTTATGAACTCCTCGGATACTGGTCGCGTTCTTCTGACAATGAGACTTAGACACCTGCAAAACAACGAATATTCCGTTTATTGGAATATTCGCCTCCGACGATCAAGTTAGAGATCGGAAATCGGAAGAGCTAGAGAGAGAAAGTAGAGAGAAGTTGGAGCTTTTTAATGCTTTATATTTATGTTATGTCGTAATCCACCCCTCCCATCATAAATGATTGGGGTATTTATAAGGGTGGGAACATGTGCCCCTCTAGGGTTTATACCATAGAATTTCGTGACGTGATTGGCTGCGCAATCAGGGGTCGCCACGTGTCATGGGGGACGCCGTTTTACGGCATTCAAGGTATTTCTCGGGATTTGGGCCTGATGTAATCAAGGCCTTTTTCTCTTTCTGATGTTGTATTGTGTATTTAAAGGTAGCTGACATGTGTCACCCTCTCATAATGCCACGTGTCGCCTTCTTATTGGGCCACGTGTCACTATGAGATTGGGCCACGTACTTGGGGTATTTTTACCCTAAACAGTACCTTCCTTCCCTTTGAGTGGTGCTCAAGTGTGTGATCACAGTGGGACTCAAGTGTGGGATGCTTGAAATATTCCCTACAGTATTATTTGGGAGTCGAAGTACGGTAGTGAAATTTGGGATGTTTCTACTGTGTCATTTTCAAAAAATGACACCATAACATGATGAGGTGTCATGTTATGATTGGTCCATTTTGATTTATTTTTAAATATCTAATTACTATACATGTATGTATAATTGTAAATACGTGTGTTTTTTTAAAAGAATACTTAATTATAACTTTTAAAATCTATTTTTATGTTATTAAAATCATTTTTGAAAATTAAATTATAATTAAAAATTAGAAAATAAAAAATTCACCCATTGTTCTTCATTCATGATCTTAATTAATCACCCCAAAAATGTTGTATAATCTATTTGAAATTCAGACCTGACCAATAAAATTTCGACAAAAATTGTTTCCAAAGATCGGATTGATTGCATTGGTTTTCGAATCTACTTTCATGATTCGTATACAAATTTTGTTTTAAGGTACGATTGATAATATTGATTTATGTAAAAATCAAGTTGTTTGATGGTTTTGAGGATGAAAATAGCCTTAGGAGCGTGTATTATGATGATCTAAAACACAAATCTTTCAATTTTTTTAGCGGATCAATGGATAATGAAGGTGTGCTCTGCGATTTGAAATCGTAATATATATTTTATTTTCGCAAACCTGTTAGATTCATAATCGAGGTCTGCGATTATTGTAATCTGTTTATGGTTAGGTAATTACCCGTATTTTGTTAGGTCATTACCAAAATAATTTAGTTTTAATTTGTAATTGAAATCTACTTGTGGCATTCATTAGTTTTAGTTTTGGTCATTACTTAAAAGAGGAAATCACAATTTTACGCTAATCATATACTGTAACCCAAAAAAAAATGATTTATGGAATTCTTATCATATAATTTTCGTAAAAAAAGATTTATGGGATTATTATCTTATTTTATTTTTTTTTAAAAAAATTTGAAATCTGGGGCATATAAATTAATTAGTTCATGTAATTTTGGTATATTCCTAATTAGTTGTTTATATGATTTGTATACAAACATAGCTTTGTTATATACGAAGTATATTATATCAAAATATCTAAGTACATTGTTGCAAATATCTAAGTACGGACAAAATTTTTAATAACAATGGAAAAATTAAGTATAGTGGAAATATATTGAAAATATTTTGATATCAAATCCGTCAATGATTTGATGTGTAATTGGAATATTTTGTAAAAAAATTCTACTTTAACTATTTAAAATTTTTTATGATATACTTCCTTGCTCCATTAAATTTTGTATATATAGTTCCTTGCTTCATTAAGTTTTGTTATTAAATTTTTTTTTTTATTGTTTTGGCAAAAAAATATTATATACAGTATCAAGCAATATAATTTTGATATATATAGACTATGATAATTTTTTTTTTTCATATTATGCGTAACAGTTAAAGGATATAGAAGGAGTGTTAGAAAATTTAGTGAATATTTGCTTTATATAGGCTAGTGGAAAAGAGCGTGAAAACTTTGTTTATGAAAGTGACTTGGGGAGCTTTTGATTGGAGTGCCCTCTGTTTTAGTATAGTTATAGATAGATTCCTTTCACCTACTAATAGTTAAGTATATCTCTAGTAACCATACTTTATATCAAACAATTCTCCTTCTGGTCACAACCCTATAATTTTTCAAAAACTTTTAGACAACCCCACTGTTGTGATTATTATGAAACATATGGAGTATTTATTTTCTAACAATATATGTAGTAAAAGTATATTATAGCATAATGCGAGAAAGTATATCATAATTTAATATTTTGTCACGTTCATAATATAATAAGGTTAATACCAGAATATAAAAAAACATTGTTTTTTTATGTAATGACCAAACATATTTAAGTCATTACCTAACCCACAAACAAGTTCGAGAAAACTTAATTACATTTATCGGATCAAAATGCGACCACTTCATCTTCTACATACAAACTTGATACTCCTTGTTCTTTGACAAAATTACGCAATTTGAGTCACAAAAATCGTATTTTCGAACCATTCAAAGCGGACTTCGTCCTTTGAAAATACTTATAAATGAGATTGTTGTTGAGATTTTTTATGAACGAAAACCTAAAATCAAGAACTGCAAAAAACACAATTTGTTTACGAATTTCTATCCCGATTTTAGTCCGGATTTGCAAATTCATCAACAACTAACATTGATTTTGGGAATATGGGGCTAATTTATGACATGATTGATGAACATTGATGAACAATATGAAGTATGAACAATGATGAACAATTGTTGAACAATATGAACAATATTGAATGATTTTAATTTTTGATTTTTAATTATAATTATAAATTCGAAAATTAATTAATATTACAAAAAATAGATTTTTATAATTTATAATTATGTATTTCTAAAAAAAATACATGTATTAAAAAGAATACAAAAAAATTACAATTTTAATACATTATGAATATTAAAAATAATTCAAAAGGAAAATAAAAATACTAAATATAGGCAAATCAGATTGTCACATCACCAAATTGTGGTGTCATTTTTAAAGAATGACATTGTAGAATTTTCATGAAATTTGAGGTTAAGGGGGTTTATATAAATTGAGTTCTTTAGCTTTGGCTCTAAAAATTTCACAAGATAAGGGTAAAACTTATCTTGAGTTTGTTACATAATCTTGGTAAACAAATTTCCAAAATTTTCTTTTTAACAGTTTTCAAACCAGTTTCTGTAATTATCAAAAATCATTTTT
The DNA here is from genome assembly GCF_948465745.1 of Chenopodium album. Taxonomy (NCBI): domain Eukaryota; kingdom Viridiplantae; phylum Streptophyta; class Magnoliopsida; order Caryophyllales; family Amaranthaceae; genus Chenopodium; species Chenopodium album. The sequence goes on from NC_137847.1 coordinate 21,265,903, forward strand.
TTAAATATTAAATCCGATAATAAAAAATAATTAATATGTATTTGAAAATAAATTATAAATTTAAAATTTGATACTAGAAAATCATTGACTAAATATGCTCAAAAATTTGGGGTATTACAAATACCCTATCTTGTTTTAGTGTATTAAAGGGTTGGCCTTATTATTGTTACTGGTAATGATAACCTCGCTAAAGTAATACAAAAAAACAGTAAAGAATTTATCCTTGCAGAAGTTTTAGGACAGTTGGATCGCTAAAGATAAATAAATGAACATGTTACGAAAGATGCATAAACTTTTCGTTAACTAAAATATAAAGTTAGGACTAAAAATGTACAAGGTGAAGGAAATATTATCTCCATGTTCATACAATTAGAATAAACGATCGGTCTTCAATACATGCAAATTTTAGCATTGAAGTAGCTTATTGATATTCCTCCAAGAAGACAAATTTCCTACCAAATCAATGTTTCATGAGATCTTTGTATTCACCTATATATCATAATACATAGCATTAATTGTAGATTAGTAAATCCATTCTTGGTATTTGTCAAATCTACATTGCATATACTACTACCTTTGTTAATTATTATGTCCAACAAAGTAATATTTTATGTCTCACAAATAATACCCCTTTAGTGCACATGATAATTAATGGAGGTAGTATATAAAGGTTATAATAATTACTACTTGTCTTCGTTCTTTGTGTACTTGGTTGGTAATTATCAATTATATATGTGATTTGAGAGTATCTTTTGGCGTTATTGGGATAATTGTTTTAATCCTCCTTGGATTATCATATTTCCTTACTAAGAGTCAATTAAAGCCAAGAAAAGTTCTCTTAGAAAAACTTTCAGTTGTGTGTGTGTATTTTGCGCGCGCGCGCGCGCGCGCGCGCACACACACACACACACATATATATATATATATATATATATATATATATATATATATATATATATATATATATATATATATATATATATATATATATATATATATGTTCTTGATTCTAAGCACGTGCTACAACCTGAATCGATTCAATTGGATGAGACTTTAACTTATGAGGAAAAGCCTGTGAAAATTTTGGATCATAAGGTGCGTAGTACGCGCAATAAGGATGTGAAAATTGTTAAAGTTCTTTGGTCAAACCAAGAGTATGAGGAGGCTACTTGGGAGGCCAAGGATGATATGAGAAAGAGATATCCTGAGTTATTTAATGAGGTGAGTTACGAGGGCGTAACTCTTGTTCTTTAAGGGGGAGTAGAATGCGTATAATTTCGCGCTTTTTGCCTTATTTTATGCTATTTTGTGGTGTTTTTATGCTTTTCATAGCTATTTATTGTTTACGTATCAAGTGAAGTGTGTAAATTGGGATGGTGATAAGATATTAGTGTCAATATTATGACACAACTGGAATTCCATCAAGATAATTTTGAAAATTTTGAAATGGCTTTATGCAAAAGTTTTACAATTTAAGGGATTTTGTGCTAAGTTTCGGGACGAAACTTCTTTTAAGAGGGATAAATTGTAATCCCCCGTATTTTTGAATATTTTATAAATGAAAATTTATTTTATTTATAATATTTATTTGTATTTTTCCGGATTTTATTTTTAAAAGTTTCAAATTATTAATTTGGGTCGAAAATTATATTAGTACAAATTATTTTATGAGCTTTCATTCTACAATCTATGTCATACAAACAAAGCCTAGTCCATTTCATTTACCTAATTGGCCCATTAATTTTATGAGGCCCAATGCTCCTACTTACCCTACAACTCTCTCCCCTATAAATACCCCATACATCCCCAAAATTTTCCCCACACAAAAGGTTAGTCTTATTTTCTCCTTTGTTTTATTAATTTGTGTAATTATAATTATTGATTTATGGGTTTTGATTTTATTGTTTGAAATTACTTTAATTAGTATCAAATTGTATTTTGATGATTAAACTTTATAATTTCAGATTTTATAAATGTCATAATTTTCGGATTTTGTAAATTTTATAACCTAGGGTTTTTAATTATTGAAAATCACGATTTTAGGGTTTTTACGAACAATTGATTTAGGGCTTTTATAGTAATGATGTTTGAAATTTTGGTGATTATAACTACTGATTAGTTTAACTTAATCCCAGAATATTTTGAACACATAAATTCGTGTTTTAATTCTTAGATTTCCATTCGTTAATATTAATCCCGTTTTAATCCCGATTAGGTTCTGAACTCATCCGATTTTGATAAAAATGTAGTGTTTTCCATGTGGAAACAATGTTTTAAGAAAGACTCACTCCTTTGGCAATGAGCACCACCCTCTCGTGGCCAAATTCAGCCTCTAAATATGATTTTTGGGCAGTTTTTGATTTTTAACGAAGTTTTTTTATGCTTTAAATTTTATCCTTGAGTTTTAAAGGGTTTTTGATTAGTTTAAAATGCTGGAATTTTATTTAAAGTAGTATAATTGTGATTTTAATGAAAGGGTGTGATTAACCATTAAAAAGGAGTTTAATTAGGGGTTTTTAAATAATTTTCAGAATTTTTTTAAGTAGTCTAAAGTAAATTTAAGTTGCTGGAAATTGTGTATACAAGGAGAATTAATATAGTATTATTGTCCCTTTATGTAGCAGACTTGATTCGGGAATTGTTGTAGTGTAATCGGCTATTTTAAGGGCTTATTTGAGGAAGTGATTATTCCTTAGGAGACTTTTGAGTGATTAAAAGTGGCACAAAGGATTGTTTATACGAGGTACGTACATGTCTACTTCGTTGTAAGTAGTATCATGTTTAGGTACCAAAAAGAAAGAACTTAGTTTCATGTTTAGAGAACACTTGGATGGAAATTGTTTGGTTATACATTTAATTAATTCATGTGCTTATGTTTATGAGACATGTTTTGGTGAATTGATTATGTTTGTATGGAATTATGGATGCAAGCATGTTGAATTATATTGGATTAATTGTTTGTATGGAATATTGATACAAGCATATTTTTATTGGATTGGTTTATTAACTACATTTGGATTATTGAAGGATTGGAGTTGAATGGTTTAAGTGGAATGAATTTATTAATTAGGAAAATTTGATTCTAATAATCCAACCTTTGCGTGGTCTTATTTTATTAATCCGACCTTTTGATTATTCCTCAATAATCCAAGCTTTGGGGAGTGTCTTAGTCTATTAGGCCAAACTGACCTGCTACTTGTTCTTCAGGTAACCTTTTTTTTTATTTTTAATTTTTTTAACAAAAAAAAGGATATTAAGTAAAAAAAATAAATAATTATAAAAAAAAAACAATAAAACCAACCACCCGCCTTCCCCCAGCCACTCCACTCTTCCCCCTCCCCCTGTCAGCAGGCCCCTTTCCGACCACCGGCCACGCCGTAACTAGCACGCCAGTCGGCGAAACCATTCCACCCCACGATCCCACCCATAATTCCTTTTCCCATCCCGACGAACCCCTCCATGGCTCATGAATTTCAGGACGGAGGTCTTAGGGTGGTCAAATTTTTTAGAGATGGGATTAGGAAGGTTGGATTTTAAAAGGGACCGGCTACGGGTGGTCGGATTTTAGAAGGGATCGGCTAGGGGTGGTCGGCTTTAGGAGATGAGGGGTTACGGTGGTCGGAATTTAAAGGGATAGGGATGGGGTGGTCAGATTTCTGAGGGGAAAGGGTGGTGGTGACTAGTGGTCGGATTTTAGAGAAGAGGGGGTGGTGTTGGTCGGTTTTTGGAGGGGAGGGAATGGTGGTGGTCGGATTTTGGAGGGGAAGGGGTGGTGCTGCATTCATGGAGGTTGGAACTTGGAAGGGTGGAAGAAGAAAGGGAAAAATTAGTTTTGTTTTTTTTTTTTTACAAAAATTAAAAATATTTTTTAGACAAATAGAAATGCAACACGTGGCAGGTGACCTACAATTTTAGGTGAAGTAACCGGTTTGGCCTAATAGACTAAGACACCTTCCAAAGCTTGGATTATTGAGGAATAATCGAAAGGTCGGATTAATAAAATAAGACCACGCAAAGGTTGGATTATTAGAATCAAATTTTCCTATTAATTATTCCACAAGGTTATTATTATTTTATTTATTACTCAAGCATGACTTGTTAGTATGTTGAGTAAAAGTGGATTAAGCGGAAATGGCTAGGTGGGTTGACTATGTTCAACAATTTTGGATAATTTGGAAGTTTAAAGGAATTAAAGGTCAATTTGTGATGTGATCACCATTGTCCTAAATAAGATTAAAAGTGAATTGATGTATGATTGTTATGTATGGTCTACTTGAATGAGTCGGCTATTAATTAAAATTGTAATCAAGTAAAGTGAAACAAGGATGAGCAATAAAACTCTGGAAAGTGTGCACTTCTAGAGTATTTACAATTATGGGTTGGGGTACACGGTGGTAGCCCGTGGCTTTTCGAGGCTTGTTTGATCAACATGTCCTCTTCTCTTTTGGTATTTACATTTTTATTTTATAATGAAAGTTAGATGGGATCCTAGACTAACTTTGTGAGAATGGAGTCGCGCCCATTCTTGCATTGCGCTAAACTTTTATTTTAAATGGTCATTTGGGACCAAAATGATTTGGTGGGTTGGACAACCTCGTCTATTGTTTACTCCAAATTAAATTAATCAAACTAAATATTAAGAGTCAAGTGTTTGGAACTGGTTACTAAGTATGTTGAGTCAATTGAATTTTTTAAGTGTGGAGTCTTGATTAATGAATTCGTTTTGTATGTTTATTTACTTTAATTAATTGAGCATGTTAGGTTTTGTACGTTGTAGCTTGTATGTACTCAGCTTTGCTGATTGTGTGTTTTTGTGTGTGTTTTCTTTTGGTCATGGCCTTCGCCTTTCAATAACCCTGTGATGATCCAATTATTACACTTGTATTATTGGGGAGCAGTATTGCACAGGTTAGCTTGATGATGTGAGGTTCGGGGATTTGACATACGCATTGTCAAGGGATTGGTGTGATTGAGAGTATTCGTTCTTTGTGTTGAACTTATCTATGTTTTACTATTTCAATTATGTTTTGGGATTTTAAATATTAGTTTGGTTTAATAAGGGCCTTTATGGTTCCAATTTGTAAGCTTTGACTTATTGGTTTTCTAAATTATATTATTTTAAGATTTAAGTTGGATTTCCGCTGCAATACTTTGATAAAGCCTTAACATTTTAACACGTGGCGGTAACATGCCAATGGTTCTCCTCTATTTTTTTTATTTAAATTAATTGGTTTGGAAAAGGGAGAATTATTGGGGTGTTACAACATGAGTGACAAGCAATCAACAAAGCAAAATCAAAAGAAAGCAATAAAAATAGAGAAGAAAAGGTAAGGATTGCACATTAATTGATAATGAATGTCTACAAGCATGATGATCAATCTTCCTCTTCAAAATCCAAGCTCATCAATGGTGAAACCCTCACTTTCTCTCTCTAAACTACTCTAATCCTAAGCTAAACCTAGATAGAGAAGCTAACCTAAAAACTAGAGAAAAGGATCTTAAAAGAATAGTAGATCCGTACAAAACCAAGCCTCGGGTTTTTATAGAGCCGCAAAAATAAGCCGAACAGAGGTCCGACGCGCGCCCGCGCTTGTGTGGGTATGCGCGACTTGTGCTGCTGGGTGTGCGCCCGTGCTGTTGGGATGCATGCCCGTGCACGGCCAGCGCACATCCCGCGCGAAGGTTCTGCCTTCTTTCTTCATTTGTGCCCTCTGTTTGAGCCCGCACATAGGTTTGCGCGCCCGCGCACCTCGCTTTTTTCGAATCATCTCTTTTGATTGCTTGTATTCTTCTTTGCAATTCTTGACTTCAAGTACCTAAGCACAAACACCAAGGGAAGCAATAAGGTAGGGCAACGATGCAAACACGCAATAAAGGCAAGAATTCAGCACATACGTGATTTTATCAAAAACAAATCGAGACATGAATGCACGCATTATTTGAACAAAACAACTATAAACAGCCTCAGACAAACTAAAACAAAGTAAAAACATTACCCTAAGATTGACATAAATGGCACTCATCACTACCACCAAGAAAGAAACCTCCAGCGCCAGATCACCAATAGCAGACAGGTGGATACGAAAACGACGGATCAGTTGTGAATTTGGACCACCACCACAAACAAGGTGGAAGACAAATGGTTCTGCGTGTGTTTCAACTGGAGGCTATTAACAAAGTCGGTCGATAATCGTATCAACGAAAATTGGGGTCTCTCACAACTAGTCTGGTAAGAGAAAGACTTGCCGACGATCGAGAAGGAAGACCTCTTACTCCGATCGCCGGCGATCCGCCTCAAGGCACAGGGGAAAAGCTGATTTGTAAAACCTAGGGGCTTGAACTCTGGTTTTTGGGGTTTGTTAATCGCGCATGTGAGGCGCGTTCAAAAGAATCTTGGTGTAAGAACTACTCACGGAGAGAGTGATTAACAACCATTATTATAAACCAAACATAGGGTATTGATTCAAACCATCTATACTTAGTATATAATAACACAAATATCACACAAACAAATAGTGTCACATGTTACACTTACCATTTAACTTTTTTTTTCTTTTTTTTTATTATACTATAATTATCAATAAAGTGAATTCATTATATGTAATCAATATTATTTCTTGCACATTCCCACTAAATTAAATATAGATTATATAATGTTAAACGGTTAAAGACTCTAAGTATTCCATAACTTGCATAATTTAAGTAACAAAACGAGGTGTTTCATTTTCTTAAAAACACACCTTAAAAATTAATCATAGAAAATAACTTGTTCAATGCACTGAGCCACTAACCAAAAAGCTAGTTTTGAATCCATAACTCAAACTAACCTAAATTTTGTGAACAAAATACCCTGTTGATTTAATGAATGGAAAAATTGAAACTAATCCTACCTTTGCCTCTTCTTCTCAAAAACAAGGAAATTTTGTCAAAAACTATCAATTAAAGCGCGTATTTTGAAAACAAATACCTAATAATTTTTTTTTTTTTAAAAAAAAAAACTACCACAAAGTTGTAAAAAGTTTAAATAGCACTACTACTCTAACAATCACTTTTTACTTTTTGAAAATCTGAAAAGAATCTCACCTTTGACCCTCATTTGCACTATATAATCCCTTAACTGGTTTGTAAAATTCCTAACCAATTTTAGAAGGTGACTACCACGTGTCACCTTCTGATTGGCTTTGTTAATTAACTTTTTTTAAAAAAAATAAAGGAGTAAAAAAAACAAATGAATACTAATCTAATTCATTTTTTAATCATTACTTGTATACTAATCGGTAAGCTTTTGCAAACCATAGAGTTACATGGTTCATTTTATTTAAATTGAGTACAAAAACCTCACTGCGTACATGAAAACAATTTCCTAAACACAATCCTTCCCTATTCCTTCTGTATGTAATCTTGGTTCAACTAAATAAATTTTTTTCTAATTTTTTTACATTTGAAACCTTCCTTGACAGTTAAAACTTTTCTAGGGACATATTGCAACCCTAATAATTTAATCGCTTTATCACTTGCAATGTTGCAAAGATAAATCTACAAATCCTAAGCACCATTCTTCTCACGAAGGATCGAGCAAAACAGCTAAAACGTTTGCATCTACATCAATGTGGGATATCGAGCTGTGTTATTGATGGGGAATCCCAATGACTCATAATAATCTTTTTCAGCAACAGCAACACGATCTTGGAACATTGTCCATTCTCTTCTGCACCTTTCCTTAACCTGGCACATGAGAGGTAAAACTAATGTACTTGTATCGACTTTTAAAACAAAACAAATATATGAATCTTCATGCACTAGCGTTCATGTGTGTTCAGCATGCCTTGAAGTGAGATGCTTGCATGAGAGTGTAGAGTAAAAAGACAACAAGAACTTACCCCTACCCATGGTGCCTTTCCATTATTGCCTTCACCCTGTCCAAAATAGCATAAAAGGAAACAATTTATGATTAATGCAACAAGATAATTCAAACAAGGCAAAAAAGAAGACTATAACTTGCCTGGTTACCGAGAGATGGAATCCCTTGATGCACTATCCACTGCGAATCTATGACTCCAATCTTCTCGTGAGCCGGCTGGAGAGAAAGACAAGGATCAAATGACGAAATTGAATTAATGTAGTATGGGAAAAAATATGTGAAAATAATCAGAAGACCTCAACACACTTCCGCAAAGCAAAGTCAAGGCCCCATCCATGCACCAAGTCATTCTGAAAGTACACCACATTAAATTATGCTCATAGAAAATTGAAAATAAAAATCCGCAGATTACTGAACAGATACCTGAATCATATGCCAAACACAGCGCCAAGCATTTCTGGTAAAAACAGGTGCCATGATTTCAATGAAGCTGGTCATAAGAGAATCAGGGTCTAGTAAAAATTAAGAACCAGTAATAATCCGAATAAAGCCCAAGAATATATAACTATATTATATTACATACGCAGCACAAGGTGGCAACACAGGATCAGGGCACCATCCAGGCTTTTCTTCAGTCACTCTGGATATGCAGCACATAGAGTATAAGCCACTAAGTCAGCAAAAAAATCTTAACATATAATAGATGGCAAGGAGAAGGATAAGTTTAAACAATTCTTACTTGTGAACCTCACTGTCACCTCTTCTCTTCGTCATTTGCCATGTTAGGCCTTTGTCAGGCTCTAACCCAGGCTGTGAAATCTCCAATCCATACTTCTTTGCCAATTCAATGTATCTACAGCATAGCGAATGGCAACTTACAGATATAGTCCACCTAAATAGCATATAATTGAGTAAAATATTATTGTCAAAGAGCTCACTTCTCAGCATCAAAGTGTTCGACCCCAAGGTCTTCATCCCAAATAAATATGTAATCGTAAGCAGCTACCACATCTGGATGAAGAAACCTTTTAGCATACCACCTACAACAGCAAACAAGGGAAGGAAGAAAAAGATAATAAATAAGAAAAGTCATAAAAGTATAGCTTATAGAAGGTGAGTTGATGAGTGGCATTTATGCCACTCTTTTATCCTTTTTCTCCAAGGATTCTCCCCTCATTTGCACTTGTTTGAGCCTTTTCAAAGCGTTCTATCTTCGTTTTTGTGATGCTTTGTCTTTTCTCGTGTTCCTCCCCTCCCCCTTTTTCTTTCTTTATCTCTTTCCTCCACTATTTTGCTTATATTGTGTATGAGTGTTTGATCAGCTTGAATGAAAAGCTTGCATTACCTTCCCTGAGGCTTCGCTTATATTTCGGAATGCTTTGGAATAGGTGAAGAGTGGAGCATGAAGTGATTATGGAGAACCAAATCAGACTAAAGGAGCAGCCGCTCACCCCTGTAGGAGCGCCCGCTCTCATCTATAGGAGCGCCCGCTCTCATTTGTAGGAGCGTCCGCTCCCCTGGGTTCGATGATTTTGGCTTGACCCTCTAGAGCGCCCGCTCCCCCTCGATTGAGCGACCGCTCTCCTGGGTATTCCGTGCATTTTTATTTCTTTTTCTAGACTTAATTTAGGGTAATGAGAGGGGGGTATAAATACCCTTAATGATGTAATGAGATGATTATTCAGTTTTTAACCCTAATCTAGTGAGAGAAACTCTAGTATTTTAGAGAGAGAAAGTTGCTAATCTTCAAGTTTGATGATTGTAGTCAAGATTTTGTTCAAGTTTTCTTCAATCCAATGCTAGTAGTTCAAGTTTCCTTCTTCAATCAAGCTTCTTATTAGTATTCTCTTACTCTCTCCTTTTGTTTGATTTATTTGCTTTGATTTTATTTGTTTTCATCTATTTCTTGATAGAGCTTGTTTGATTTGCTTTTCCTTTGTTTTTAATCACGTTTAGTTTTGTGTTTATTGAATCCTTGTTTAGTTTTGTTATGATGGTTAGTTTCTCTTCCCTAGGCTAAGTTTTTAGCTAGGGGAAGGAGATGAAAAACATGTATTAATATTGATGATTGATGATGATTTTATGGACTTCATGCCATAAATTGATGAATGTATGATTTTTGATGGCTTGAGATTATTAGTAGCACATTGTTTGATGTTCTCTAATTTAGATGCATGAGTGATTTGAATTAGGATAAGACCACCTTTACTTTAATGATTGCATGAAAATGAATTGTTAAGTAGAGTTTTATGTGTTGTGCACTTTTAATCTCTCGATTTGATAGTGTCTAATTAGATGCACGAAAGTGATCTCAATTAGGCCAAGACCTCATTCATCGATTTACTTAGACAATTGCATGAGAGTGAGTTGTTTAGGTAGAATTTAGTATTCTATGGCATGTTCTTTATGATAATCATCGTTGTTCACCTTTGTTTAATCGTGTTTGACACCCCCGTACCCCTAGCGTTGTTTACCTTTGGTTTAATCCTTTTTATCTTTCTTTCTTTATTGGTTTAGTGTCCTTAATCAAATAAACCAACAAAAATATTCTCTCATTTACTCTTGCATTAGTAAATTTGATATTTAACTAGTGTGCTTCCTTTTGGGTTCGACCCTTACTTTTCACTAACTAGTTTAGTGAAGGTTTAGGTTTATAAATATTTAATTTGATTAGGATAGTAGATTCAACGACCTACTTTACCTCGATCATGAGTCTTTGGGTTCATTGATGTTAGTAGATTACATTCAATGAAAGGGACCAATTAATTATAAGCCTTCAATCATTCCCTTTCTCTCCTCTACTTGAATGGGATAGACCCAACCTCATTCCCCAAGCTAGGACTCCAAAATTTTCAAATCCCAAAAGACCAGCCATGCTAACAGATATAACTAGTAATAATGAAGGGAAATAATACAGCTGTCACAGCAATATAACCATCGTATCTTTCAATTATGATTTCTCAGCAAAGGCAAAGGTAAGCATATTATTGCTTCAAACAGGTCTAGTTTTCAGGAGGAAGGTGAGCATGATAAAGGTTCTATTATAATGGTTAAATATACTTCTCAGCGGAGGTAAAAGGTAAGCATATTTCAGCATTTAAAAATACAAAGTTCAAAAGCCAGTATATAAGAAGGAATCATCGATTGATTTTAAAATGACACCATTAGCACAGTAAGTTAGCAACATACTCAATGTACCCAGGTGGACAACTGAGAAAAGGCATACCTTAGAATAGTATAACCAATAATTCCCCTTAGAAAAATAGAATATATCAGTCATTACAACAAAAGCACAGTTTCAATCACAATTGTAGAATTGCTTCTGATGAATCACTAAATAGCACCCTCTACTTTTTTATATGGTCAGTGTCAAAAGTAAAATGCTTACCATTTAGTTTGCTTACGAGTGCTGACATGGATAGCTCGCTTTGACCACTCAAACTCATCCCATTCAGTTGTCCTCCCATCATAATGAAAGAGGATAATAGTAAAGTTCTCTGAAAACTGCAGTACCATATTTAGCGCAGGAGATGGGTATAAAAGATATAGTAGGTTAGATTTACGCTTTGTTTGAATAGCGAAAGAGAAGAGAAAGGAAGGGGAGGGAAAGACAAGCGGAGGAAAAAGGCAACTTCCGTTTTTTTTCCAAATCTATCCAATTTTGGAGGGATTATGCTTATTATAGAGGGAGGGTAAATGGATCTCTCCCTCCCCTTCCTCTTCCTTCCCCCAATCCTTTATCCAAATAAGGGAGATGGTCCATCTCTTTTTCTCTTCCCTCCCTTCCTTTCCTCCCATTTCCTTCGATCCAAACAAAGTGTGAAAGAGTAGCCTAACCTTCTTGATGCATGCATCTACATTGGCTCTTTGATCATAGCCAACGGTAAAAGTAACAAGGTATTTAGGTTTACTCGTCAGGTCCTGCAAAATTTCTTCAGTCATGGATGTCTCAAAAAGCATAACAGACCAATGATTTAATTATTAAATTGTTGTGATAGTTCCTTCAGGAAATTAGGAAGCCAGGACAGCAGAATAATCATTCAAAAGGAGTGGATTTATTGAAAAATAATCACAACATCAATTAGTTGCTACCAATGTTGGAGTTTATGCATGCAACCAAATCCATGAAGTGCATTAGAGCATCATAAACCTTTTCAATACAAAAATGAGAAATGACAAGGATTCCCAAGCAAGGGCAGGCCTGTACTTAAAGCCACTACAAATGAAGTTGAAATAAATAAAAGGAAAAATTGCAAAAAATAATATAACCTTTGGCCCGTTCTTTTTTAATAATACAACCTTTAGATTATACATTAATATTACAACCTTTGGGGCTTGTTCATTTAAACAGGCAAAAAACCTTGTAACCAGATGAACCGGTTACCTTTGACATGTGTCATTATATAATCTGTCCAAACATTAATTTTTTTATTTAAAAAAAAATAAGTTTAGATTAATTTTATTTTTACAAAAATAAATAAAACCCCTTGCCCCCTTTCATGTTCAGCCCTTGCCCAGTTGCCCTGCTAGCCGCCGGTGACCAGGCCACATTCCTCACCCCAAGCCAATCTCCGACCACCCCCGACCCTTACTCTCCTTCACGACCCTACTCGTTTGGTGTCTTCTTTGTTATGGTTGCTCTGTTCTTTGATTAGCTTTGCGCATCATGCCCATCATCACCGTCAATCATGAATCTCACCAAAATCAACGGTGGAGGGCGAAAATGTTGAAATTGGTGGCAATTGCTTATTGGGGGTGGCAGATTGGTGGTAATTGGTGGCGTTGGTTGTGATTTGATGCGCAATTAGGGCATTGGTGATGCAGTGGGGCTTGCATGTTGGTGCGAGGAGAGGGAACGGCAGCAAGGTTGTAGTTCGCTGTTGTTCGTGAAGGAGAAGGGAGCTCTGGTTAGGTGGGTGGGGTTTGTGGGAGTTTTTGGTGGTGGGGGTTGATTGCGGTGATCGGGAAAGTTTGGAATCGGGGCTGCAGAAGGGTTTGGTGGAATAGGGACTGGTTGGTGCCTTGGTGGGGTGTATGGGAGTTTCAACCTGGTGGTAGGGGTTGGCAGCGGTGGTCGGGAAGGGGAGGAGGTGGGGAGGTGGTTCTAGTGGTGAGGATGGAAACCGGAGTGGTGAAGAGGTGGTGGGAATGGGTGGATCACTGGTGGTGTTTGGGGGAAGGAGAGGAAAAAAAAAGTAAAATAAAATTTTTATTTAAGTCAATCGTATAGTAACACGTGCCATAGTTAACCTGTTAAACGGCCCCAAAGGTTATAATATTAATGCATAATCCAAAGGTTGTATTATTAAAAAAGAACGGACCAAAGGTTGTATTATTTTTTGCAATTTTTTCTAAATAAAATACCATGATATCATAAGAATAGGATAATACTCTAAATTGTCTATGACCTACTTCTGCTGACTTAGGACAATTAATGGATTACAACATACAAATGATGATAGGTTGATGTTTCTAATAGTACAACTTTTCAGTCTTCATGGGCAACATATACAAGCTATATGATTCATTATATTAAGGAAATTTGTCAAATAACACCTTTAATAACACCTTTAATAGATGACTTTTTGTGAGAAATAAAATCACCTTATAAATATAATTGGCAAGAACCCCATTTATATAAAATAAATAAAAAAAAAAAAAACAATTCACATAAGACTATTGCTCAAATTCCAACCATTTCTACTTTCAACCTTTGACCACACCCATGGGAAGCACTTGATAGAACTTCTATCCATTTTCATCCTTTATTTTGCCTTCTCCCTCCATATTTCAGTCACCTATGCAACTCTTTATTCTTCAATAATTTCTCACAAGAATTTTTGGGTTTTATCTAAAAAATTTCTTAACCTAAATGTTGCACTAAACTCTAACTAACAATTGTCAAAATCTTGAAATTTGAAAACCCTGAACCTCCAAACAAAAAAAAAATGTGAAAATATGTGATTTGGGAAATAATATTCTATAAGGAGATTAGGGGTGTTCAAAAATATCCGATCCGAAAATCCGATGATTCGATCCGGAATTTCGGATATCCAATCCGGTTTTTAAGGTTTCGGATATTTGGATCGGATATCCAAAAAAAATTTCGGACTTTTGGATTGGATACGGATCGGATTTTGTCCGAAAATTTTAACTAGCCGATCCGAAAACCCAACTATCCGATCCGAAAATACGACTATCCGATCCGAAAATCCGGATATCCGATCCAAAAATTTCGGATCGGATTTGGATCGCAATTTCTCTGATCCGAAAATTTCGGATATCCGAATTTTCGGATCGGATCGGATCGGATTGGATATTCGAAATTGAACAGCCCTTCAGGAGATGAAGAAGATTGAAATTAGTTTAAAGCAACGTTACAAGGAACGCGGTACGGTGCCACGAATCGCGAACTGATTCGTGCGAACCGGAACGCGGAACAAACGCGACTTGAGTCACTGGTGGTCGCGAACTAGAGCACCGAAGGTGGCGACTCCTAGTTGTGGCCGATCAAAGACGGTTGTTCTGCTTCTGCAACTTCTAATGGGTTGTTTCCCGACATTTATAGTGCAATGTTCTCTCTCTTCCTTCTTTCACGTGCATCTGCTTATTTAATTTTTGAAATTTTTCTGACTTTTTTCTCTCTCCTCTCTCATGTTTTATATAGCAGTAACATTTTATAAGGGTGGTGGCTAGGGTTTTGTTTCAATTGGTGAATGGGCTTAAACCTCTATCAACAACTGGACCTTTTTTTAATGAGCAACTTGGGCCTTTTATTTTATATACTAATTTTTTAGCAATCCGCTCACCTAAATACATATTTTATGGAGGAGTTATTATATACTTGTATTTATTTTAATTTCTAATATAAAATCTATTAATAAAAATCACCTATATTTTTTTTATTAATTTATTGTTTCGTAACCCAATCGTACCAGATTCACCACGGGTAGCGTTCTGCGTATTCGTTTCCGTACCACGTTTCAAATCGAATCACGTCCCTTGTAACATTGGTTTAAAGAGATGGAAATATAAAAAGGTGGTGGCTGTACAACAAATGCAAGCAATGAGGCAACAACCCAACCCATAAGATTTAACAAAAAAGTAACTAAAATAGAATATGATATATTTTCTAGGTTGTATTTTGATTCGAGGTTTAAGAATGTTGTGGCTTTTGATCGTAATCATGATATGTAAACTGGGTGATACTTGATGGATTAGCTCAATTAAAGTTGGACCATTTATAGAATTTGTCCTTTATTTGCCAAACTTTGGCTGTTGTTGGCAACAATCATAGGTCATGTGAGTACCCTTTAAGAAGTGATATGGAGGGACTAAGGCTATGTTCAGTTCACATGATCTAATTTGATTTGATCTAATTTCATTTCCAGATTTGACCAAATTTTGACTTAATTGTACACTAATCCATAGGAAAAAAATTTATATAATGAGATGTCATTAGATTTATATTAACATGTATTTTCCAAATATGAAATTTTCATAATTTTTTAAATCATCGAAAATAAAGATATTCAACAATAGATAATCGCAAATAAGAAGATGACTTCTATTTCAGAGAGAGAGCTAAACGAAAGATAACAAGCATGAATTTTCGCTAGCCACCAAGAAAACTCAAGCCCTTCCTCAGCTTGGAAAAAGCCAGCTGAAGCTTATGCTAAACTTAATCAACTGGTTAAATCTAATTATTTCTGAAATTAGTTGACATCGACTTAAATAGGTTGAACTAAAAATAGCCTAATTTCATTAAAGGGAGAAGAGAAACGACTCAGAAAGGAGTTTGAATTTGGATGACCATATACATTGTCATGACTGGAAAATGTCGCCATTGGGAGTTAGAGAGACGAGAGGAAAAAAGTTGTGAGGTAAGACCGTAAGAGGAGGAGGTGATGTAGGCGCAGAGTTTGAGGAAACCACCTGGCTAAGGAGAGTGGGATGGGAATTGAAAAGCAGTCAACATCGGGGAATACAAACAAAGGACTAGTTCAAAAAAAAGTACATGGGTTTCTTCTTGCCATTCTTTTTATAAAGTGGTTTCTCACATAAAATGTGGCTTTTGACAAATTTTCTAATATTGACTAACCATTTCTCAAGGAAACGCTTCCACTCAATCAACACATGTAAGTGCTTAACATCACAATAAACAAAAAACAAATTTTCATACAGACCACATACACCAATCACATCAGTTCTGATTACTCGATGACTCAAATACACCATGCTCAACCCCAATAGTGCCTTTTTTAACACACATTAATTAAAAAATATTATAAGAAAAGATAGCTTTTAATCATGTATTTTTTATTAATCATGTATTTTTTATACACATAATTACCTGGGAATCATACTTCTACCAAAATGTGTGACTCCACAAGATAGAAGACAAACCTCCTCAGGCAGACCCCAGAGCCTACGTTGATAGAAATCAGTCTCAGAAACCACAATTCCTGGGGGTAGTCTTTCAGCACCTCGTGGATTTGTCGGCAACCAAACCTGCAATCTCATGACAATTAGATAATAGCATCAGCATACAGTCAGGGCTGTACTTGAATATAATTGTTTAGCAATTGAGAACTTCCACATTAAGGCAAATGATGCAGCCAGAACTAAGTAGTTTACAGCCTAATTTACTTGGTCTAGGATACTTTTTCCGTGCAAAAGCACTGTCCACAAGCCAAACTAAGCCATTCTATGAAAATTTTGCAATTTTCTGTCCAAAATGTATACTTGAGGTGAATCATACAGCCTAGGTAACACAGCCGTATTAGCCAACACCACAGAAAAAAATGGTGGACTAAACTACATAGAACAATAGCATAACATTGATAAAAAAAAATATGGTCTTTCACACTTCCAAGAGCAGCCATACTTATGCAAACCTCTAGACCCAATACAGCTGACAAAATAGTTGCAGTGTTTAAAAGGTTCCTTTAACAATAGCAAGTAGTAGATTGCTGTTCTAGCTGGCAAATAAGAAAAGGAAGAAGTTTTTCACCAACTCTAACTGTGGAAACAACACTTTGGATGAAATTTTGGAGGGAATTCTGAACAAAGGTAGAGGTGTTTATAATTAATATTTCCACCATCTTTTTTTAAACACACCATTTTCCTTTTTAGGAAGTTGCATATTAATTTTACTATTTCTAATTTGTTTATGCTTTCATACACCTTTTGTTTGTGTTCACACAACAAATACCCATCCTACCTTTAGTTTTGATATTTACCCTTGTTGCTTCACTTTAAACCTCTTTCCTTTGCTTGTAATCCCATGGACATTTTTGTTATTTAATTCCTTTCTTAATCTTTGTGCCCAACAAAAATAGTGCAACTAAAAATAAAAATTAAAAATTAAAAACCAAAGCACGTACATCATATACAACTAGCATTTGGGGCAGCTAAACTATCTAAAGGACATTGTGGTGAAAGGCTATTAAATTAAATACCAGGACCTGGAACTAATAGATTTATTTCAGATAGTTGTTTAGCAGCTTGATTGAATCTATCCTTTTCCCTATTTTATTCATCCTTTCACGTCTAGTACTTATCAATTTCTTTAATGCTTGAGGTATGGTGATAATGAGATTATTATAGAGCAAGTTCCTGTCAATCTGAGGAAAGCCTAGAGGTGATAAGCAACCAGCCAAACAACTATGTCAATAAGGCACTAATATCATAGTAATGGATAGTTGTATCCTAATGCATATGAATCTTATGTTCTTAAATCCTTAAGCAATTTCTCTAACATATGTTACATCAAAGCTAGGTTATAAGAATGATATGATATAAACTTAGGATATCCACTGTTGAAATGTGATCCTAGGAGGCTCATCAGGGATCACATCATAGGATAGTGTTCAATGCTAGTATCACTTTGATTATAGGCTTAACTAATTATATCATTGGATGGTGCTCATGCTATTATCACATTGTTTATAGGTTTAACCACTCATATTATAGGGTGGACCTCAATGCTAGTATCATTTTGATTACTGGCTTAACCACTCACATCATTCTACTCATATCATAGAAAGTAGCTTAAATTATCGTGATTAGGTAACTGGTCATACAACAACCATCAAAAACACTAAACACAGCACAACAATAAACAACCACTAAAAAATACTTTAACTTACATCTCTTCCAACCTTCCTCAATTTAGACCATTAGTGATCAATTTGTCTATTTAGGTCTGATTAGGCTGGTGGTTGTGGTGGTAAAAAAGTTTTTTTTTTTCTTTGGTGTTGCATTTAACCAAAGACAAGTGGTTCCATGGTAGCACCTGAGAGAGTCAAGGTCGAAGATAACGGTGAAGGGGTGTCCTGGTGGTTGGCTGGTTGTGGTGACAAAAAGGGGAAATGGAGAGGGAAGTGATGCCGCTCACAATGGAGATGGAAGGGGTACTAAGTGGAGAGGGGCATTGCAGAAGTGGAAAGGAAGAGGATGGGAAAGAGGAGGAATAGGGAACTAGTGATGATAGTACCGAGGAGGAGGTGACGGTATTCACAAGGTTTTTATGATTATTGCTGTATTTACAATAAATTTTGGTTCCGGGAAGGGGGGGCCCTTACCCCTTCATTGGGAGTTTGATATCTGGACCCTAATAGATTAGTTTTAAGATTTTGTGAATATAGTTTATCAACAATAATAAATCTAGGGGCTCCATTCTTCAGAACTGGAAGCAAAGTCATCACTCTCTAAAGCTGGTAGAGTGACGTTTACATCAATAGTTAATTAGTGACACTCCTAGAATTGTAGCAATAGGGCATATGTCCTGACATATCATGATAAATACATACCGCTGTGTCATTCTGATCATGTGATGGGCCAACCTTTCTCCCTTTTAAAGTAGACCAAACATTCAACAGGGCTTGTGTTGAAAGGCCAGAATATTTATCTTCAATGTAAGTCAGATCAATTGAGGGAAAAAGAGGAGCAGGAAGGTTCATCTGTTACAAATAAAGTTAACACTATATAAATAAAAGGTTGTTACAAAAGTATATGGAAGTTGAAAACTGAATAAAGAATAAAATATTCAGGTAGATCACCACATGCCTTTGTCAAGGAGAGTGTAGGAAAAGATACTCCTAAGAAGAAACCAAAGACAATCCCCACAAAAGTAGTTAAAATAAGCCTCATCACACTGTTTAATTGTCTTAGGTTCCCACTGCAAATGAAGAACAAAGAAAAATAATGATCAATTAACAATAGATAATTATACAAATGCTTACTGATGAAAATTTTTAGTGTAAGAGATTAACCTGCGGAAAATAGTTTTCATTTTTTTTTTTCCTAAATAAACAGTCAAGCCTATAGAGTTGCAACTGCAGAAGCCCTATCCTCACAGCTATGTTCAATCAACATGCTCAGACCGTAACTGCAAACCGATGGAAGAAGACGATTATACTCAGAGACAATAGCAAACATAATGGAATAGGAATGAAGCACGTAAAATTGATAGCTTTTATCCCTCGTTGCCACAATAAGTCAATAATCCTAAATCAATTACAAATATTGTATCTCAATCAGATATTTTGTCAGAGGGAAACAAATTTTTTCTGTAACTCCTCAATGCATGCCCTTACCTCTGATGCTTTTTTTCAGCTATTCCATCAAAAAATAAATAATATTTATCACATAGAAGATAAAGTGAATTAATGATCAAGTTAAATGAATGCAAAGAAAATTTCAAATCCCATAGGTTATTCATAATTGGAAACTTTCCAAACTTTAAAACAAGAAAAAGGAACACTCCAGCAAGCCAAAATATCAACATTAATAATAAGGGAAGATACATGATGCTGATGAGTGCCTGAGAATCGAGGTGCAATTGTAAGAACACATAATGTTATGCAACTCAAAGTTGTGCAAAAGAACAAATGCCTAGTAAAAACAATCCTCTATTATAAATTCTTTAAAAGTGGCAGTGTCATTCAATCATTGTCCACCTTTTTATTGTAGGATCGTGCGACACATAATAGTCTTTTAGCAAAATGAGTGTCATTTATATACAAGATTCACGAGGCTACGAGACTCAAATGGACACAAGACCTAGAATAAGAAAGACATTGGATCGGAGCATTTAACTAGAGATTAGAGAGCATTGAGAGTTAAATACCTCTCAACGAAAAATTAAAATTATAAAAGTGTGTGCATTGAATAATCCCTCAACCCAATCTTGATCAAAACCTAGTTATTCCTAAGTAATGAACTCGACCAAGTTAAGAAGGCTATTGACAATGGATACCACCACACATTTTCATCAAACTGTTGAAAAAAAAAACATCTCAGGTTTTTTCGGGTTTAATTGCAACATTCATCTATTCTTTTATAATTAAAACAATCAAAAAATAAGATGATTTCAATGTTTTTCCACATTTATCAATGAAATCAATTCTCATATGAAAAGAATAGCAATAGCAAAACCCATCGCAAAAACAAATGCATCCCTCCCCACGCCGGAGAAGCGGCCGCCTGTGCCCAGGGAGAAAAAAAATTAATTTTCATAGTTCCATCCTAACATTTAAGAAATATAAACATAAGCATGTAAAATATTAGCAACCAGATTTGATTCAACTATTAAATTAGGCTCCGAAAATCACATAAAATTCATCTAGCTTCAGAATATCAACATAAATAGCAAAAAGAAAAGTCATAGCAACAAAATCGTTCGTTATAGTATTTTATAAATTCAACCATTATGATCAATATTTCAATAGTCTGCCTTTAGTAGAACCCTAAATTGACTATACTAACAACTAATAGAGATAGTGTGAAAACAAACCCTTGATTGTGAAAATTGATATTCGATGATTAAATTAAAAATATAACCTTTGAAGCTGTTTTAATGGAGGAGAGACCTCAGAAGCCGAGTCAATGGACAAATCAGTGCAAGCTTTAATGGAGGTGAGAAAGAGAGAGGGGTGCAGCATAAAAGTGAAACTTTCCAAAGTGAAAACAATGAAATCAAATATATATATATATATATAGAGGAGGGCTCTTATGAGAATAGCTCCCTTATATGAGAAACTCACTTATGTGAGAATAGATCTTAGCCGTAGATTAGAATAGAATCTAACCGCCCAAAACGTTCTACAGTAATGGCAAAATTGTAATTTTGTTTGCTGATATACCCCCTTCTCTTTTTTCACTTTCACTGATCTTTTTCTCTCTCTAAAATTAGGTTTTTCTCTCTCTAAATTCCATCTACTCTCTAAACCCTAGTTCATGCATGCTACTTCGTGAATCAGAATATGGTTTCGAATCAAATTGTACCAACATCTCCAATTGTTACTTATGAAAGAAGGTAATAAGTTTATGTTTATGAATTTTGATTATATTTTTTCACATTTTTCTCCTCTTTTTTTTGTTAATTTTCGTTAAATTTTTTGTAGATCGATCGATTCACAATGTATGGATAAATCTCCAATACAAGCCATTTGTCCATCAAATCAGTAAGTAGCGATTTTATTAGGGTTTAATTATTTGATTTTGGTTTAATTTTTAAATTATCATGTTTGAACACAAAAATTAGGGCTCCGTTTTGCTCGATTTGGGAGGGTTTTGCTCGAATTTCTAAAGCATAAACAGTATTAGTTAACTTCCATTGGTTTTGGTGTCAAATTTGTTAGGTTTTTACAGATTATTTTTGGATGCTTATAACCTGTTCGATAAAATGCTAACCTGAAATTTAACTTGAGGCAGTGATTTCTATATAGGCTATTATGATTAAAGAGTAAGGGACTAGCTTTAGGCATGCATAACTTGGAAAAGAAACTTAGCAACTAGTTAAACTCAAAACTCGGCAGGACAACAGCAGCTACTGCCTAGCTTGCAGCAGCCTCGGCTGGCAGCAGCAGCTGCAGCCTTGCCAGCAACAGCCTCGGCTGGCAGCAGCAGCTGCAGCCTTGCTAGGATCAGCCTCGGCAGGCCAGTAGCAGTTGCAGCCTTGCAGACCACGGCAGTAGCTGCTGTAGCCTTGCTAGGACACTGGCAGCAGCAGCCTTGGCAGGGTAGCAGCAGCTGCTGCCTAGCCAGGCCACCTGCAGCAGCAGCAGCTGCAGCCTTGGCAGGGCAGCAGCTGCAGCCTTACAGAGCACGACAGTAGCTGCTGCCTAGCCAGGCCACTGCAGCAGCAGCCTCGGCAGGGCAGCAGCAGCTGCAGCCTTGCAGAGCACGGCAGTAGCTGTTGTAGCCTTGCCAGGGCACTGACAGCAGCAGCTGCTGCCTAGCCAGGCCACCTGCAGCAGCAGCCTCGGCAGGGCAGCAGCAGCTGCAACCTTGCAGACCACGGCAATCTGATATCATTTTTTCTTCTTTTATATGGCTAAAGTCATGCATATATCAGTTTCTAAGTATATGGCTAAAGTCATGCATATATCTGGTTGTCTGTGATTGTTTGTAATTTTACTTCTCTTAGTCCCCTACTCCCCTTCCAACTTCCAGATCATTAAAATTTAATTAGACACGTTAGTGATCAATCCTTCTAATAAATATAGTAATTAGCCAAACTGATTAGCCACACACCTCTTTCTTTTTTGAAGAAAAGTGACATTGTAGTTTTTCATTGCAGCCAAACTTATCTGTGAACATTCTTGGATTTTTATGTTTTCCTCTTGAATTTTGTTCAGTATTGCAGTATGTATACATTATAATTCAATTGTTAATTTTTGCTACAAGTTTATGTCTAAATTTTTTACTAATATGTTCTAAATTTTTGTACAAATGTTCTAAATTATTACACATATGTTCAGTTCTAATTATTCCCTTGTGTTCTAACCTTTATATATGTTATATGTCTATTACTTGCAGTGATAATCTTGTTGGTGTTGATGCTGCTACAACCTCTAATCAGTTTGCTACAACATCTTCTGGAAATGCAAACAAGAGTACCAATGTAAATAAAGAAGGTGATCAAATTGAGGGGAAACTTAAAGTTAGAGCTAAAGATGTTCTGAAAAACAAAGCAATGAAGAAAGAAACAAAGAAGGAAGGCAGAGGGAAAAAAAGGAAAAGAAAGGTTGATGAGAGTGATTCTGATGATGATATTGAAGTTGTTCATGCAGATCAAATGGAATGTAGAGCATTAAGTCAACGAATTACTCCCAAGAATTTTATGAACACCGTGCTTAAAGATTTGCCAAAATCTCATAAGGCGGCTATTAGAAAAATTGGCTTTGGAGGTTTCTTAGATTTGGATTTAGATGCACATAAATCTGTGTTTTGCTCTAAGCTTGTGTCGAGTTTTGACTGTGATAGGGTGTCTTTAGTTCTTGAGAGGAACCAAGAGATTGAAATTACACCTGTAGACATACATTTGGTTTATGGATTGCCGATGGGAGGAGAAATTATTAAAGAGCAGCAGCAAGAGGAGGATGAAGAATGGGTTGATTTTATTAGACAATGGAGATCTTATTTTGGGTTAAGTTGTGGAAGTCCATCAAACTCTGTGATTATTAATCGAATTGAAGAGTTAAAGAAGAAACCTGTGTGTGATGAATTCATTTGGCATTTTGTAGTTTCTGTTGTCAATTGTTGTATGAGATCCACTGCCAACCCATCGTTAAATTACAGGTTCTTGTATAGTTGCATGGATACAAAGAAGATCGAATGTTTGGATTGGTGTGAATATGTTTATAGGAGTTTAAAGTCGTCTGTATCGGAATGGCAAGGTGGTTCAGCTTTCTTCACCGGTCCATTGCCTTTCTTGATGGTAATTTCTTTTTTTTTTTAATATATTGTACATTTTTATATTAATTTGTCTTTTTTCTAAATTTGTCCTTGTTTAACGCATTTTTTTTGTATATTTGTATTAGATATGCTATTTTGATCGTTTGCAAAGATCTAAAATAAGCAATCCAAGGCAATTCCCACTCCTTTCTGTTTGGAAGAAAGATTTGATCAAGGAACGGATGAAATTGGAAATGAAAAGAGGATTTGGAAAGGGACATGTACTTGATAGAATGGAAGTTGATAGGTATGATAACAATGTATCACAAGTGGCTGGAGATCCCGAACTTGGTGGAAGTGATGTTAGTGGTTCTAATGAAATGCTGGTATGCATTTTTTTTTGGAACATGTTTTAAACTAAAGTCTTATTATAGTTGGTTATATGTTCTAAATATTTTATTATTTGTTCTAAATATATACCCACATGTTCTAAATATTTAGTCATATGTTCTAAATATATAAAGTGGATGTTCTAAACTTAAATAAGATCTTTTACATGGTTATTCAATTGTTCTAAATTTATATAACTTTTGTTTGGTAAAATGATGAAATTTGCTGTTTTTGGTAATCTTCTTCACCTTTCTTCTCCTTTTCATTCATCTTTCTTGTTTTCTCGTTTTCGATTTCTCCACTTTTTCTCAAATTATGCAACTTCTACCTGTCAATTTTATTCAGCTTGGCTTCCAACCTGATATGGTCACCTATGATTCTAAATATTTTATTATTTGTTCTAAATATATACCCACATGTTCTAAATATTTAGTCATATGTTCTAAATATCTAAAGTGGATGTTCTAAACTTAAATCAGATATTAACATGGTTATTCAATTGTTCTAAATTTATGTAACTTTTGTTTGTTAGGATTTCCTTCAAAAATTCGGAACATTCAAGATTTAATTTGAACATAAAACCTTTTTTTACTGGTATAACATGCATAGTTTACCATCTAAGCTACTACCTTTGTTGAGAATTTAAGTGAGATGCATGCCATGTTGGATAAGGCGAATGAAATATTTGCTAAAGAAGAAGCATCTGATATGAACACATTGATTCAGAATATTTGGAATAAGTATTCCATGAGAAAGGAAGAAAATCAAAAGGACAGCCCCTCCATTCTAAGTCAAGACAAGCATTTGTTTGACCAACCAGCTTTCATGAAGGAGTTAGATGATGTTATGAAAAGATCATGGGAAAAGTTCGCAGGGAAGAAAAAGACACCTTTTGAGATGACTCCTCCGAGTTTTGATTTGTTTTCACATTCTCAAACACCTACTCCTCCTCCTCCTCAAAGTCATGAGCCTTCTTCCCCTCTTCTTCCTCCTCAAAGTCATGAGCCTTCTTCCCCTCTTCTTCCTCCTCCTCAAATTCATGAGCCTTCTTCCTCTCTTCCTCCTCCTCCTCCTCCTCCTCCTCAATTTCAAGGGCCTTCTCCTCCTCTTCCTCCTCCTCAAACTCAAGGACCTTCTCCTCCTTTTCCTCCTCCTCCTCCTTCTCAAACTCAAGGGATTCCTCCTCCTCCTCCTCCTCCTCCTCAAACTCAAGGGATTCCTCCTCCTCCTCCTCAAACTCAAGGGTTTTCCACTTCAATTTTAGGAGGAGCATGCTCAGGTGCTAAAGTCCAACAATATGTTCATG
Organism: Chenopodium album; assembly: GCF_948465745.1. Classification (NCBI taxonomy): domain Eukaryota; kingdom Viridiplantae; phylum Streptophyta; class Magnoliopsida; order Caryophyllales; family Amaranthaceae; genus Chenopodium; species Chenopodium album. Next base: position 21,291,144 of record NC_137847.1, read on the forward strand.
GAGAGAAGAACAATATTCAAGCAAATGAAGAGAAGGACAAGAACAATGATGAGAAAGAAGATGATAAGATGGAGGGGTAATGTAGTTATGTTTAGGGACACTATTAATTATTGATGAATTAATATTTTATTTTTTAAGAGCACTAATTATTAGTTTGTTTGTTTTGGGACACTAATTATATATATACATTTATAATTTTAGAATTTGTGGTATATTTTTTTGAAATATTCTGCTCATTAAATATATGTATTCGTTCACCTATAAATTTACAGGAAAGGAAATGTAGGAAAAAGGGAGAAAAGATGTCCTGAAAACCTTCCAAACTGTATTCGTTCACCTTTTATGGTTCAGTATGACAACATATTCAAAAAGGTCGATGGACACAAGAAGAAAATGGCAGAGTATGCATTTGCCAATGGATTACCTAAGTAAGCTCTAAATTTACTTAGTAATTTTAAAGTAATTAGTCATGTATTCTGATTTATTAATCATATGTTCTAAATTAGTATTCATATGTTCTAAATTAGTATTCATATGTTCTAAGGTTTAATCTTATATTATAACATTTAATGCTATTTGTTTTTATGTTTGTAGTGAGATTTTATATGATGATGGTCAAACTACAATCCGTAGAGATGAGATGTCAAGCCTTGCAGCGAACAATCATGTGTTTAATAACATTGTTGATGCTTGGTCATTCATATTGAACATTGAAAACAGAAGACGAACCCCAGGATCAACAAACAGATTGTTTTTTTCAACGCAAGCTTATGTATGATTCTTAATATTGAACTTGGCTTCTTTTGAGATTTCATGTTATAAATTGAGATTTCATAACTTATTTTTACATGATTTCAGGAAATTTTGTGTACGGATTATCACTTTTCTCCAACTGTGAAAATTCAAGATAGATATCGTACTTTATTTGAAAGGTTGGATAAAGAGATGAAGCACTGTAAAGTGCAAAACTTTGATAGAGTTCACTTGGTAAGACATTAAGAAATCCAAAAGAATTCGAATATAGATTCTTTATAAGCTTTCTTCTTTTTTTCTTATGTCGATTTCATGATCTATTATTATATGCAGGTATTTTTTCCAGTTGCATCTTCATCACATTATTACCTGCTTTGTGTGAATTTTCTCAGCAAGACTCTCGACGTGATTGACAACTGAAAGGAATGGTGTCCTTCGAACAAGTGTACTATTCCGTTAGCGGGTTCAGAATTATTAGAAAGCTAATATATTCAGTAAGGTCAAGTGATCGGAATGCCTGGGTGGAAGCCGCTTCCGATCAGTAATATTAATGGATAATTAATGTTACAGCTTAATCTTGACTGAACCCTTCGGGTCACACCCAAGCATTCAACAAACCGAATCGGCGAATTAATTCGGAAGGAATTAATGAGTCAACCGAGTAATATTTATTTAGACGTCGGAAATTCGAGCTTAGAGCGTCGAAACCGAGCGTCGGAAGTCGAGTCGAAAAATAGTGAAAGACGAGACGAGAAATAGTAATAAATCAACAAAAGACCAAAATACCCCTAGCATCGGAATGCCCTAGCAAACCGAGTGCTAAGGGCGTATGGCCTAGCATGCTGGCTAGCATGCGCACCAAGCCGAGCCTAGGCTGGTTGGTGCGTGCTAGCGCACCCATGCTAGCATCGCAAGGCTAGGCGCTGCCTAGTGCGTGCTAGCATGCTAGGCTTGTGTGCGCAATGGCTAGCAAGCCATGCCGCAACAAGCTGCTGGAGCTAGCACGCTAGGCGCGCCAGCCCGCAACAGCTAGCAGCAGCATGGCTAGGCCATTGCTTGCTGCCTAGCAGCGCTGGCCGAGGCACAAGGCCAGCAGCAGCAGCCCGCACAAGCATGCTGGGCGTGCTGGCCAGCAGCAGCAGCAGCCCGCATGCAAGTGCTGGGCTTGCTGGGCTTGCTGGGCGTGGGTGCCACGGACAGCAGCACATGGCAGCCCACCTTGGCTGCCTTGGTGCCCAAGGGTGGATGCCATGTGGCTTGTGGTCCTTGAGTGTGTGGGAGTGAGTTGGCCGGTTATGGGAGAGGGAGTGGGGAGCAAGTTTGGTCCCCCCCTTCTCCAAATGGTCCTCACCTAACCACTCACATGAGCTTGCCACTTGTTGATTTATTACTAGCTTGATTATTAATTTTATTTTAGCTTTAAAATAAAATGGAAAAATCATACTATCCCACATTGATGGGAGAGCAAATGATACTCCCATCATTTCCTATAAATACCCAAGTATGGGCATTGGGAAAGTGGCTTGGGTAAGAGTTGGAAAAGGCATCACAATTAGTGAAAACCTTTGAACTCAATATTATTACTCGGGTTTTGTTGGTCGGGTCTTGCTAACTCCAAGACATTAGACCTAGTCGGTTTTGTTGGTGCGGGTGGACTTCGTTGGAGGTCTCCGTGCGAGCGGGACTTGAAGCTTTCAAGTAAGAGCTCATTTGGAGTGAAGCACGCGTCAAGGGTAATTAGCTTATCTTAATCTTATGATTAATTTAATTGTGTTTATGGTTTTATTTATTACGAGTGCGGTCTTGGTTTTGGGTTTATTTCCGCGGTGAGTCGGACTCACCAAACCCCAACAGCGGTATCGGAGCCTCGCTCGTTTATTTTTAAAATCATAATATTTTCAAGGTGTCATTATGGCTTATTTTTTTCTGGTTTTAAGTTGCTAATTACATTAGTAGCTCGTTTTTCAAATTTTACCTCGTATTAGAGCTATCTTCAGCCCCGAACTCAGATTTCGACCCAAAAATAGTGAATTTTGGGTGGAAAAGGTGTTCTGGAAATGGTTTTACCCTTTTAGGGCTCGATTTTTAGCCAGAAAACGACCAGAAATGCATTTTTCGAGGGATTTTTCGTTTTGACGAAAAATTTTAAGTCTTTTCTAACCTTGAAAATTGATTGCATATTTATGGTGGTTATGTAAATGGTTCTTTCCTTATTTTTATGCAATTTTAGACCACTTTAAGCATGATTACTTGGTAGTAATTGGTGCTTGAAAGTTTGGTTTTATTTTTCACATAATTGCAAATTAATTGCATTGAGTGTGAAATAGTTGTTCTTTGATGCTTCCAAGTATTAAAGATTCAATCTTTATTTATGATAAGTGATTGAAACTTTGAGTTACTAAATTCCATGAATTTTGGTTAAACTTTGTTGATTTAATCATTTTTAGTTGATTGGAATCATAAAGTTTAAAACTTGTGATAGAAATTGGTTTATCTTCATATTGGAAGATATAATTTTTCATGAAGTCACAAGTATTAAAGTTGGAGTCTTTATTGAACTTATGTTCATTTTTCCAACTCCCTTTTATTTTGTCAAAATCTCAAGATTAATTTAAAGTGATTAAATTAATAGTGAGAAATGCCCTAATTTATTTTGTTACACCAAGTTAAACCAATTTTATTAAAGAATGCTTCTTGGTAATAAATTTGGTTAATTGCTTTGGATGAATTATTTAAGTTGGACTTGTTATTTTTCATTTTTCCTCAAAATTGATTCTAAAATTAATTTAGAATTGATTTATAATGTCACACACAAAATTCGATAATTTTCGAAGCATTAGCACGCAACACGAGGCCTAAGAGCCCCGAGCTAGCTCTCGGCCAGCTGGGCTGCTCACGCAACCCATATGTGGCTGCCGAGGCTGCTGGGTGCTTCGTTCTTAGGTGCGTGGTGCTGTGCGTCTGTGTGTGCGAGGAAGGGCGTGGGCTGCTGCTCGCTGCCAGCCACATAGAGCGCCAGCCAGCAGCAAGCAGCAGCATGGCGCAGCAGCAGCATGGTGCTGTGCGCGCTGTGCGTGCTGCTACGCTTGGCTTGGCTGGGCGTGGCGTGGGCGAGCACAAGCAGCCCATGGGCATGCTTGGTGTTTGGGGAGTGCGAATGAGTATGTTACGTGCTTGTTGTACGGTACGTACGATCCCATAATTGGCACAATAACCCCGGGTCATTAAGGCGATGCTATTTTAAAGTTAATTTTAGCATTGCTTAATATGTAAATAAGGGTAATTTTGGGTTCCAAGTCTTAGTGCTAGGCACTTAGACATTATGGAATACGTAATTTTGCTTAGATTGTCGTTTTAATTATTTTAATTATTTTGTTTATTTAATTAAAATTTTGGAGGCTAGGCCTCGGGTTTTTTGAGCGACATTTGCAAAATTAATTATGACAAATATTTGGGTTCTCCGACTTAATTAATTGGATTAGTTAAGATTGGATGCGGAATTTAGTGGGAGCGTCTCTTAGTCATTACCATAACCGTTTAAAACAACTTGGACTAGTTTAATTAGGCGTGTTAATTGAATTAACCACCTAGATTAATTGCTAGTTCTCGCGCGGTTTTATGCATTGTTACTTGTTTGATCGTTGTAAAATGCATGGGCCATTCACAGATAGTGAATGGATGAATGGAATGTAAAATTCTCTCACAGGTTTTATGAAATGGCAACTAGTGGGGCCCGATTAGGATAGAAAATACGGACTGTGATCCGTGATGTATTTTTGTAAATCTAAATACGGTCTGCGAACCGTTGAGTATTTTTGTACCTTAATATTTAGATTAGTCCTAATCGTAGACACTAGCAATTATATTATTTGGTCAAGTCTTGAAGACGGGGTTCTTAGAAGACGAAGCCATGAAGTTGCAAAAGAAGACCTTTTGAAGACTTGAAGATCTCAAGGGGTCATGCTAGTTGCCAAATGCATCTCTATTTATGTTTTCGATATATATTTATGTTTATATATATATGAATTATATGTTAGATGCATGGTTAGGATTTCGAATGTTGAGATGATTAATTAAGTTCACTTAAATCAACCAACATAGAAACCCTAGGTCCCTTAAAATTGAGTAAAACTTGCCATTCCAAAACACACTTACCAACCGAACGAGGGTAGTGGTGGGCTACGCCAAAGCGAGGCATCACTACTTCTCCAAGGAACGTAAGGCATACTAGGTATGCAAGTGGTTTTGGTTATACTCAACGATATGAGTGATGGAGTCCTAACATGTCGTGGCAAAGTGAATAAATTATTTAGAGAGCATGGGATGCGACGATTTATTCAACCAAGAGTGGCTTAGAGCCATTAGCAAAGCGTTGCTTACCTTAGGAGATTGAGTGTTAAGACAAGCCAAAGCATGCTTAACCACTCTTTGTTTCTTTGGATCTTGGAATCGACTTATTCTCACCAAAATTGGGGACAATCTTTAATGTGTGAATAAGGCGTTTTAAATAAGTTTGATTAAAATGCATGATTTCAATCTTATTTAAGTATAATGAATGGTTTTTCATTTAAATTCTTTCAATTGTAGAATCATGTCTTCAAATAACTCGAACAACCAATTCTCGTTACGCTCAATTCTCGACAAGGAGAAACTGAGTGGGCCAAATTTTCTTGATTGGCAAAGGAATTTGCGAATTGTTCTCATGCAAGAGCAAAAGGAATATGTCCTTGATGAGGAAATGCCCGAGACTCCAAATGAGGAGGTGACTCAAGCTGCCCTAAATCGATGGCAAAGTGCCAATCGAGATGTCAAATGTATCATGTTGGCCACAATGTCTCCTGAGCTTCAAAAGACTTTCTTTGAAAAAGAGACGGCTTTTGAGATCATTTCTGAATTGCAGAATATGTTCCAAGAGCAGGCCCGAACTGAAAGGTTTGAAACCCACAGGCAGATCCTTGAGAGCAAGCTCAAGAAAGGAGAGCCAGTCAGCCCACATGTACTCAAAATGATTGGATTGTTTGAAAACATGGGAAGGCTTGATGCGGGGTATTCAACCGAGATGGCAATTGACATCATTCTCCACTCGCTGCACAAAGGCTATGATCAGTTCAAGATGAACTATAATATGCACAGCATGGAGAAAACCCTCACCGAGCTTCATGGTATGTTGAAGCAAGCTGAGCAAACGCTCAAGGATGAGGGAAAGCATGATATGCTCATGATTAAAAAGGGCAAGCCGTTCAAATTTTCGGGCAAGAAGAAGAAAGGCTTTAAGGGGAAAGGTAAGAAGAAAACTTTTCCGCCTAAGTCTAAAGCTACCAAGGATAAGAGGGTAGCGTCTTCTAAATCTGATTCCGAATGTTTCTACTGTAAGAAGAAGGGACATTGGAAGAGAGATTGCCTCAAGTTCAAGGAAGATAAGAAGAACAGAAACGTTGCTTCTGAATCAGGTATATTCGTTATAGACTTTAACTTCACTAGCTTAACATCATGGGTATTAGATACCGGATGTGGCTCACACCTTTGTTCCAATTCTCAGGGACTAAGGAACGCTAGAAGGCTAGAGAAGGGAGAGATTGAACTCCGGGTCGGCAATGGAGCCAGAATTGGTGCCGTATCCGTAGGAACTCTCAGTTTGTCTTTGCCCACCGGGCTAGTTTTGGAACTCGATAATGTTTATTATGTTCCTAACATTACCAAAAACATTATTTCAATTTCGGCGTTGGACGCCAAAGGTTTTGAATTTCGAGTAAAGAACAAAGAATGTTCATTTTATCTCGATAATGTTTTATATGGTATTGCACATTCTGAAAATGGTCTTTATGTGCTTTCATTAGACAAACAAGTTTATAATGTGAATAATGATACCAAAAGAGCTAAGACCATGGAGTCAAATCAGACTTACTTGTGGCATTGTCGTCTTGGCCACATTAACATCAAACGCATCAAGAGACTTCTACAAGAAGGTGTTCTTGACTCTTTCGGTTTAGAATCGTTTGAGAATTGCGAAGGATGTCTATTAGGCAAGATGATTAAACAGCCATTCTCCAAGTTGGGAGAAAGGGCAAGTGACTTATTGGGTCTAATACATACCGATGTATGTGGACCAATGAGCTCAACCACAAGAAATGGACATCGATATTTCATCACTTTCACAGACGACTATAGTAGATATGGCTATGTCTACCTCATGTCGCACAAATCTGAATCATTTGAAAAGTTCAAAGAATTTCAGAGTGAAGTTGAAAATCAGCTTGGCAAGAAAATCAAAGCCCTTCGATCGGATCGAGGTGGTGAATACTTGAGCCAAGAATTCGATGACCATCTGAAAGAAAAAGGTATACTTTCAGAATTGACACCTCCGGGAACTCCACAATGGAACGGAGTATCCGAAAGGAGAAATCGGACCTTGTTAGACATGGTACGATCAACAATGGGTCTTAGTGATCTTCCTATCTCTTTCTGGGGACACGCACTTCTAACTGCGGCACTAACACTGAACCGTGCTCCATAAAAAGCTGTAGAAAAGACTCCATATGAATTATGGACGAAGAAACCTCCTAGGTTATCTTTTCTAAAGATATGGGGATGCTAAGCATATGTCAAGAAATTGATCTCTGACAAACTTCATCCCAAATCTGACAAGGTTTACTTTGTGGGCTACCCAAAAGAAACCAAAGGGTATTACTTCTACAACAAATCGGAGAACAAAGTGTTTGTTGCTCGCGATGGTGTCTTTTTGGAGAAGGAACATCTTTCCAAAATGACAAGTGGGAGGAAAATCGAACTCGACGAAGTTCGTGAGGATGAGCAACAAAATCATAATGACAGTCAAAGTGCTCAAACAGCATCTGTTGACGCAGGTCAAAATGATCAAAATGTGCAAAGTCGAACCGACAATGCAAATGCTCAATCCATTACCCTACGTAGGTCTCTGAGGCCGAGATCTCAACCTGATAGATATCTTGGTTTAGTATTAACCGAGAATCAGGACATCCTAATTATGGATGGAGATGAACCGGCAACCTACAAGCAAGCGATGGCAAGCACCGACTCTGCTAAATGGCAAGAGGCCATGAGATCTGAAATGGATTCCATGTTTGAAAATCAAGTCTGGGACTTGGTTGACTTACTCGAAGGTTATATACCGATCGGATGTAAGTGGATTTTCAAGTTGAAAACCGACAAAGATGGAAATGTATTCATTTACAAAGCTAGATTGGTGGCAAAAGGTTACAGACAAGTTCATGGTATTGATTACGATGAAACCTTTTCACCAGTTGCAATGCTTAAATCCGTTCGGATCCTCCTAGCGATTGCTGCATATTACGATTATGAAATATGGCAGATGGACGTCAAAACCGCCTTCCTTAATGGTTATTTGGAAGAAACTGTGTATATGACACAGCCTGAAGGTTTTGTCGACCAAAACAATGCTAGGAAAGTTTGTAAGCTTAAGAAGTCCATTTATGGATTAAAGCAAGCAAGCAGAAGTTGGAATCTGCGTTTCGATGAAGCCATCAGTAAGTTTGGTTTTATCAAGAATGCAGATGAATCTTGTGTTTACAAGAAGGTCAGTGGGAGTGACATCGCCTTCCTAGTCTTATATGTCGATGACATATTGCTCATTGGAAACAGCATTCCGTTGTTAGAGTCTGTAAAGGCCTGGCTTGGAAAGTGCTTCTCAATGAAAGACTTGGGAGAGGCTCAGTACATACTAGGCATCAAGATCTATAGGGATAGATCGAAAAGGATGATTGGATTGAGTCAAAGTACTTATATTGATAAGGTACTTGCTCGATTTGGCATGGAGGAGGCCAAAAGAGGTCACCTGCCAATGTCACATGGCATAACCCTAAGCAAGAAGCAGTGTCCACAGACACCTGATGAGCGGGTAAGAATGAATCAGATTCCATATGCTTCGCTTATTGGATCTATCATGTATGCCATGATATGTACTAGGCCAGATGTGTCGTATGCCTTGAGTGCTACGAGCCGTTACCAATCAGACCCAGGAGAGGCGCATTGGACTGCGGCCAAAAATATCCTAAAGTACCTGAAAAGGAACAAGGATAAATTCCTGGTGTATGGTGGCACAAAGGATTTAGTTGTGGAAGGTTATACCGACGCAAGCTTCCAGACAGACAGAGACGATTTCAAATCGCAATCTGGATATGTGTTCTGTCTAAATGGAGGGGCGTTTAGTTGGAAGAGCGCAAAGCAGAGTACAACTGCAGATTCTACAACTGAAGCCGAATACTTGGCAGCTGCTGAAGCAGCTAAGGAGGCTGTTTGGATTCGTAAGTTCGTTGGCGAACTTGATGTTGTACCCTCTATAAAGGGTCCAATAGCCCTCTATTGTGACAACAATGGAGCTATTGCTCAGGCCAGAGAGCCTAGAGAACATCAGAAGGTCAAACATGTCAAGCGGCGATTTCACATGATTCGAGAATGGAAATCAGAGGGTGAAATCAGAATTTGCAAAGTTGGAACGGATGACAATGTAGCCGATCCACTTACTAAACCTTTGCCTCAAGTGAAGCACAACAAGCACGTTGAGGCAATGGGAATCAAGCATGTTGGAGACTGGCTTTGATTTCCTTGTTTAGTGTTTTAGTTAATTTTGAGAAAAGTTAATGTAAGACACTAAGGAAAACCATTCATATTTTGGAGTAATATAAAATTTCATGCAACATTTTATTACTCCGTTATGCTATTTAATTGTGGTTTAGGATTAAATAATGAGTCCATTCGATTCTGAGAATATTCAAAATAGGGTATCAAGACCAGTCTTGGTAAGGAAACACCTATTAAGTGAACATTGAATATTATGATCGAAAATTATCCCTAATCAAGGTCATTTAAACGATGGACGATTAATGACCAATTGAGATTAGTGTGTAGTCTGATTTATAGCACCGTTTCATGTGCTACGAGGACATGATTGTCATAAATCATTTGCACAGGTATTGGTTTAGAACCATACTGGAACGACCTATGAGAATACTTTAAGAAATTAAAAAATTTGTCATAAGTATACTTCTCATTATGGCTATCGGAACCTATTTCCTCGACCATGAGTAGTGGGAGTTCTCTTGTTTGAGTACTAGTTCGCTTTGATGTTGTCAAACGTCTGCCGTAATAGGGGATTATAACGGCAACACTCGGGCGGCTAGGTCCTCTCAGTAAGAGGAGCTACATTACAAGACTGGGAATGTCCCCCTAGTAAAATAGGGAAGATGTCTTTGTTGTATTCAAGGCCTCTCGTAGAGCGAGACTGTAAAATGCATGGCCGTGCTCGGATGGATTTTAGAAATCATCTGTTTATTGACAGTCGGACTCGGAATCGGGAAACACTTCTGGACGTAATAAGGATGAGAAAAATTAAATCTTACCTTATAGTTCATGAAGAGACATTAAGCGACATAGGAAAGGGCTGTACACAAAATGAGCACTTGTCCGGAAGGACAAGTGGGAGATTGAAAGGAATGGTGTCCTTCGAACAAGTGTACTATTCCGTTAGCGGGTTCAGAATTATTAGAAAGCTAATATATTCAGTAAGGTCAAGTGATCGGAATGCCTGGGTGGAAGCCGCTTCCGATCAGTAATATTAATGGATAATTAATGTTACAGCTTAATCTTGACTGAACCCTTCGGGTCACACCCAAGCATTCAACAAACCGAATCGGCGAATTAATTCGGAAGGAATTAATGAGTCAACCGAGTAATATTTATTTAGACGTCGGAAATTCGAGCTTAGAGCGTCGAAACCGAGCGTCGGAAGTCGAGTCGAAAAATAGTGAAAGACGAGACGAGAAATAGTAATAAATCAACAAAAGACCAAAATACCCCTAGCATCGGAATGCCCTAGCAAACCGAGTGCTAAGGGCGTATGGCCTAGCATGCTGGCTAGCATGCACACCAAGCCGAGCCTAGGCTGGTTGGTGCGTGCTAGCGCACCCATGCTAGCATCGCAAGGCTAGGCGCTGCCTAGTGCGTGCTAGCATGCTAGGCTTGTGCGCGCAATGGCTAGCAAGCCATGCCGCAACAAGCTGCTGGAGCTAGCACGCTAGGCGCGCCAGCCCGCAACAGCTAGCAGCAGCATGGCTAGGCCATTGCTTGCTGCCTAGCAGCGCTGGCCGAGGCACAAGGCCAGCAGCAGCAGCCCGCACAAGCATGTTGGGCGTGCTGGCCAGCAGCAGCAGCAGCCCGCATGCAAGTGCTGGGCTTGCTGGGCTTGCTGGGCGTGGGTGCCACGGACAGCAGCACATGGCAGCCCACCTTGGCTGCCTTGGTGCCCAAGGGTGGATGCCATGTGGCTTGTGGTCCTTGAGTGTGTGGGAGTGAGTTGGCCAGTTATGGGAGAGGGAGTGGGGAGCAAGTTTGGTCCCCCCCTTCTCCAAATGGTCCTCACCTAACCACTCACATGAGCTTGCCACTTGTTGATTTATTACTAGCTTGATTATTAATTTTATTTTAGCTTTAAAATAAAATGGAAAAATCATACTATCCCACATTGATGGGAGAGCAAATGATACTCCCATCATTTCCTATAAATACCCAAGTATGGGCATTGGGAAAGTGGCTTGGGTAAGAGTTGGAAAAGGCATCACAATTAGTGAAAACCTTTGAACTCAATATTATTACTCGGGTTTTGTTGGTCGGGTCTTGCTAACTCCAAGACATTAGACCTAGTCGGTTTTGTTGGTGCGGGTGGACTTCGTTGGAGGTCTCCGTGCGAGCGGGACTTGAAGCTTTCAAGTAAGAGCTCATTTGGAGCGAAGCACGCGTCAAGGGTAATTAGCTTATCTTAATCTTATGATTAATTTAATTGTGTTTATGGTTTTATTTATTGCGAGTGCGGTCTTGGTTTTGGGTTTATTTCCGCGGTGAGTCGGACTCACCAAACCCCAACAACAACAAATATTTTGAATATAAAAATTCTTTTTGGCACAAATACAAAAACAAACCGAAGAATTTGGTAATATCTATCTGTCTCATTTACTTGTGCTTAGAATTATATTTTCTAAATTTTTATTTCAGTGTTCTAAAGTGTAGCTCAGATGTACTAAAATTATACTCATATGTTCTAAATCAGATTTTTTAAAAAATTTCATGTTCCAAATAGTACTTATACATTCTTAATATTTTCTAATACTTATTTTAATGTTTAATTTTAGTTGAGGGCTTTTGCCATGTTCTTGTCAACCAAGAGATCAAAATGCGATCAAGAGGTTTCTAGTTTCAAAACTAGGACGTTAAAAATGAGTTGGAGGACAAATGATAACAATGATGATTGTGGCGTGTTTTTGCTTAAACACATGGAAACCTATCATGGTGAGAAAGATACCAATTGGGATAGCGGAATAAAATTGAATGATGTAAGTTTGTTTTATAGTAATACTCATGTTCATATGTTCTAAATTTTTATACATATGTTCTAAATTTTTATACATATGTTCTAAAATTTACACATATGTTCCAAATTGTGTAAATCTTATTTATTTTTTTATTTTATAATGATGTAAAAAGTGAGATAGCGGATACCAAAGTCTAATGATTTTATCTTATTATATTGCAGATCAATCAAATGAAGAAATTGAGGGTGGATTTTTGTGCTAAGATATTATCACACAAGGAAAATGAGCTACATCATGAGATTACTTCAAGATCACGGAAATGGGCTAAAGAAAATAGTTTGTAATATAATTTTAGAAATAGCATGTAGAATTTTGTATAGTACTTTAAATTGTAAGCCTTTTTTTTTTAAAAAGGTTGTATTCGAATATATAAGCTTGACTTGTCTTTCTTGTGATCAAATTACTAATTATAACTCATATGTTCTAAATTTTTAGTGATATGTTCTAAACATTTAGTCATATGCTCTAAATACTAATTATAATTCATATGTTCTAAATTTTTATTCATATGTTCTAAATTTTTATTCATATGTTCTAAATTTTTAGTCATATGTTCTAAAGTTTTTAGTCATATGCTCTAAAGTTTTAATCATATGCTCTAAATACTATTGTCAAAATATTACTCATTTATTTAAGAACTAAGAATTTAAGTGATTAATTTTAATCATATGGTCTAAATCAAAATTTTGAAATCGCATTAGAACCATACACCACACATGATTACTAATTATAACTCATATATTCTAAAATTTTAGTCATATGTAATAAATTTTTAGTACATATGTTCTAAATTTTATTACATATGTTCTAAATTAAACTCACAAGTTCCAAACTGTAATCATTTCTATAATAGAAAAAAGTGTTATTCAATACACAAATTCAAAAAAATGTTCCAAAATTATTAACTATCATCTAACTTTTTTTGGACAATTTCGAATATCGTGGTGACTCAATTCCCCACAACCTTTGCATAACCTCTTTTTTTTCTGATTTTGTTCTACTGCCTTTTCTTTGTCCCCCTTTAGTCTTTTCCCACTTCCAGATCTTGTTTCAACATTATTTGAAGTCTCTACAGATCTTGTTTCAACATTATTTGAAGTCTCTACAGATCTTGTTTCAACATTTGAAGTCTCTACAGATCTCGTTTCAACATTTGACAAATGAACTCCTGTACCTTTGTTCTTCGAAATTTTTGGAGGTTTGATAGATATTTCTCTTGGAAGACTAGCTCCAATTAATAGTTCTATGTCTTTTTCTTTGTTAGTAGCATTCCTTTCACCATTACTTCTTGCATTTCTTTTAGCTTCCAAATCCAACCTCAATCCTCGAAGATTAATCACAAGGTCTTTAATATCTTCATCGACACCTTCTGCCAAACTAACACAATTATGTATCTCTGACCACAACTCATTCAACAACTTTTTCTTGTCGATTATATTGGCACATTGTTCCAACAGATTTCCTCCTAGGTCAAATATTGGTCTTTTCGTTGCCATAGTAGTCCATCTGTTTAGAATATATTGCTCAGGAATAATTTCAAACCGTTTTGCTTTCCAAACCCAAACCATGTGCCTGCATGGAATGCCTTGCCTATAAAACAACTTGCAAGAACATGTTGTCTCTTGGTTAGTCGGATTAAACACAACATCAAATGTTCTACTCCGACCCCCTTCACTTACTTTTGCAATTTCTAATCCATTTTCTCTCTTAAACTCTTCACACCCACAAGCAAAACAAGCCATTTCTACCTCATATTGGAAATCATAAAAAACAGAAATAGTGTATATGGTTGAGGCATACTTTTCTATCCCTAGTGGTGTCTTGCACTCTGGGTATTTGTGCTTTGAATCATTGTCGTTTTGACCTTGAGCGTGTCTCTGGGCATCAATTGCAGCTTCATGTCTCATGTAAAACTCAACAAGTGACACGTGAGGATTGATAAAGGAGCAAAAAAAGTTATTTTCACTTTTTGATATTGACGTGGTACGCATTATTCCTCCCAGGAACACATCTCTGAAATATGCCGGGATCCACTTATCCCTTATCTCGTACATATAACACAACCACTCATTAACTTCCAATTCAAACTCAACCATCACCTTATTCCACCTTTCTTCAAACTCAGCCGGCTCAATTTCAAGATGCCAAACACAGGCACATATTTTTTTCAGGAATCCTGTTTCCTCCTTTGTGATCGCTCGCCCTACTTTATCTGGCAACTTTTTCATTATATGCCACATACAAAATCGATGTTCAGATTTTTGAAACACTCTACTAACAGCAATTTTCATAGCTGGATCTTGATCTATGATCAGACAATTAGGTTCATTATTGCCCATTACCTTAAGAAATGTTTTGAAAAGCCACTCAAATGATTCAGTATCTTCCTTTGCTATGAAACCAGCCGCAAAAGTGATACAACTCTTGTGATGATCAACTCCTGTAAAAGGAGTAAATACCATGTTGTACCTGTTTAGAACATGAAGATCAAATTTCATTACATACAAAATATAGCACTACCGTTTTAGAACATGTGAATAAAAATTTAGAACATGTGAATAAAAATTTAGAACATATGATTAAAATTTTAGAACACAAGATTAATATTTTACTTAATTGTAATTGGAACATAAGAATCACTATTCAAACATTTGAATGAAAAGTTAGTTGCTAAATCTTATGAGCATATAAAACATAATTTAGAACATTAGACTTAAAATTTAGAACAGTAGAAGCAATTTTTAGAATGTTCAAAACATAATTCAGAAAATAAGACACGTGAATTATATGAATCACCTGTTAGTTTGGTAAGTGGTGTCAAATGATATCATATCGCCGAAGAGAGCATAATTTTTTTTACAAATAGGGTCCGCCCAAAGAGCTCTAGAAAGACAAGAATCATCATCAACTTCAAACTAAAAAAAAAAAGCACTCCACATCAACTTTTTCTTTGTGAAATTGTCTACAAACATTTGAGCATCGGAACCTTGAATAAATGTTTTTAAATCTCTGTGAAAATTTTTAAAATCTTGCTTGGAAGCTCCAACATTATCATAACCTCCAAGTATTTCCTTCATGATTCGAAAAGTTTTTACAGGGCCAATATTCACCTATTATAGGCACAGAAAAGTTTTAGAACATATTAAGAAACTTTTGGAACATGTGAATAATATTTTAGAACATATGAGTAAAATTTTAGAACGCACTGTAAAAATTTATGAAAGAGTTACCTTAAAGTTATCAACAATCATTTTTTTGTGCAAAATGTTCATCTTTCTTCCTTCTTTTTGAAATAGATTACAACTTGGTGTGTAGAGGGGATGAGTATGTCCTTCGTGGAACTGTGTCACTATATACTTTTCATCTTCACAATGTTTTAGAACCATTAGAGCTCTGCACCCAACACGAGTGACTAATCTTTTTCTTGTTATTGAAATCTTGCCTTCCTTGCTTTGTCCTTCTTTATCATTTAAAATACTCTCCGCAATAGGCTTTTTCTTCTCCTTGAAACCCTGTTTGTTGCATAAGACATATTGGAATGCCAATTTTTTCTCTGTATGCCTTTTACTGGTAGACTTCCTAGTGTTAAAACCAGCAGCAAGTGCATATGATTTATAAAATTCAACACCCTCATCAACACTATTAAATTTCATTCCTATTGCAGGTTTTAACTCATTGCGGCACATAGGAAACCATTCTTTTGTTCCTCCGGGAGTTAATATAGGTACTACTGTAGGAGTAGCTGGCACACTTGCATTGGCATTAGAAACATTATCAAGTTGTTCGTCGTTGTTAATTATTTCTGCACAAAAGTAATTTTAACAAGTTAAACAAATTTTAGAACAAATGAATAAAATTTTAAAACATATGATTTAGTATTTCGAACACATGATTAAATCAGAACAGAAGACATTATTTAGAGCATAGATTTAAGACTAAAGTTTACTTAATTATTTACAGCATAATTTGGAACATTAGACTAAAACTATAGAACACATGATCAAATATTTAGAACACATGATTTTAGACATCCCATTAGAAAAATCAAAACATGTTCCAAAATTTTAAACATTTGTTCTAAATTATTTATCAAATGATCCAAATTATTTATCAAATTTCACTCATCTACATTCTCATTTATTACTTTCCCTTGCTTTCCTACCAACATGTTCTAATTTTATACACACATGTTCTAAAATTTTCAACCATGTTCTATGATTTTGGAACATGTTGTACATAAAAACATCCAAGTTATAAAAAAAAAAAAAAAAAAAAAAAAAAAAAAAAAAAAAAAAAAACCTGCTTCATTATTTGCTTGTTCATCCATAATTGTCAACCTAATATAATGAACCTGCAAAAATAAATTCAATCCAAGCAATTAAGTTTAATAAATTCCACATCAAAGAAAAAAGCACTCCACATAATCAAACATAATACAAACAAATGCTTGATGAAAATCGAACATAATCAAACATAAAGCAAACATTATCGAAAATCGAACAAAATCGCAGCAAACAAAATCATAAGAATTAAAATTGCAGCAAACATAATCAAACAAAATCGCAGCAAAAAATTGAAGCAAAAAAATCGAAAAATCGCACAAAAATCGAAGCAAAAAATCACTTCAAAAATTAACAAAAATCGCACAAAAATCTCTTAAGAATTTAAAGAACTGAATCATAAGAACTTAATCATAAGAATTGAATTACTTACCTAAGAACAAGAGGAGAGAGAAAGTGAAGTTTATGGAGAAAGAAGCTGGTAATTTGAGCAGTATAGAATGCGTGGGTTTTAGGTTTGTGAGGGGTTTATATTTGAACATAAATTTACATTTTTGCCATTACTTTTGGAGTGATCTCAGCTGTTGGATCTTGTTTTATTGAATGGTTGTGATGTATTCTCATATATGATAGGTTTCTCATATAAAGATCTATTCTCATGGGATCCCTCCCCTATATATATATATATATATATATATATATATATATATATATATATATATATATATATATATATATATATATATATATATATATATATATATATATATATATATATATATATATATATATATATATATATATATATTTTGGTTTTGTAAGATAAAAATGAATTAGCCTTCGTTTCATAATGTTTATTGCATATGGAATCAATTGTATAAAATAAGAAAAAAAAAATTGGAATCTAACATTAAAGTACAAAATAATTCATAATTAGTTTCCCTTTGTTGTGAAATATTTGTGGATATACATTATCCTCCTTGTATCATTGCGGAATATTCTAGATCTAGGGTTTATATCCTTATTCAACCAAACCCTAATTATATTGTATGTATATACATAACCAATCATATGGAATAAAGATATACAGATTAATTCTTTCTCGATCCCTCATATTTCTCCCTATTTCACAACGCGTTATCAGCACGAGCTTTTGATACCGCCTATCAATTTTCAAATAACACCGCTAGCAAGAAGAAAAGAATAACTTTGCTTTGTTTGATACATGCATTGCAAAAAAAATGGCTTAAAAGGAGCAAGATTTAAAGATTGTTGAACTATTTTTATACCCCCATATGCAAGGATTAAGGGAAAATAGTGTTTATTCCATTGTTTTTATGTAATCTTTGCACATAAATAATTAAATATGTTGATGGTCAGTTTGGTAAATACATTGTTGATATGTATATTTTATATAGTATTTTACCCCCGTCCCTTGGTCGTAATTGGTAGTGTTTTTAGCTCTTTAGAGCCACTTTTATTATTGATTGGTGTTTTCTAGTGTTTTTGTAGTTTTGGTTGAGTTTTGTAGGGAATTACACATTTGGAGCATTTTCCCGAAATTTTATGAAGCAACTACGAGCATTGTAGGAGCACGACCGATATACCGAGGCAATTGGACCGAGTAGTCAAGCCCCAAGGAGGGGCCGAAGGATCGAAACCCAATCGAAGTCCAAGGCTTGCCCAAAGTGGCTTTGCTTGCCCAAGATGGCCTCGCCCTGCCAAGATGGTCTTGCCCGAAGGCGCGCCCGGCCGTGTAGGGCGGAAGAATGCAAGACGCCCGATTTCGCGCCCGACCGGGCGCGAGAAGAGATTTGATGAAGAAAAAGGCGCGCCCGACCGAGCGATGTGGCGCCCGACCGGGCGCGTGTTTTTGGAAGATAATTAAGCTCAACTAGCCTTTTGACCCGTTCGATGCACGGGTTATTACTTGGATAAATTATCTTCCAATATAGGTATACGTTTCAAAAGTTGAACTTTTAATATAATTTACGAAGTAATTGTTTCATTGCTAAAACTTAAATAAAAATAAATAAATAAAGTTAGAGTAGAACTATGAAAGAAGATGAAGGAATTTGGTTAGGTATATATACATGAAGAATGTGGAATATGAAATAACGTATTAGTTTAAGTTATATTTTAATTAAGTGTAGGAGATGAAAAGACAATTTTGTTTATAATTCATATGTTTTATGTAATGTGTACTAATTATAGTGGAAATGAAACACTTTATTTTCTTTTTTGAATTTGCAACTTATAGAATGCATAAAGATTTAAACAAAAAAATTTAGGGAGGTGACATGTGGCATATGGGATAATGAGTGACTTGTGATGACATGTGTCATGTGAAAAATATGTGGTTTGTTTTTTTAAATACTAAAGTATAGAAGTATAGAAGTATAGATATAGATTTTAGTTCGTTTAAGTTTAGGATTTTCGAGTTTAATATATATACGTTTTTGTGAAGTAAATTTAGTACCTTTTTCTCTAAGCTTTCTCTCTCTACTTAGTTTTCAGATTAGATTTCTCTCATTGTTTCTCTCTCTACAACTCTACAAACTTGTTCTTAATACAATTCATTATTTCCGTTAATTTTGGTAATGATTTCTTCTCTATTATTTTCAGTAATTTAATTTCTTTATTTCATCATGTATTGTTTAATTGCTTTGATTAGTTTAGATTTAATTATGCGTGAGTAGTTTTCTTTCTAGGGTTTATGGAAATCCATAAATAATATGAAGGGGTAAGTTATTATTGTTGAATGTCAATGCTTGATTAATTTCCTATTGATTGAATTAATGCTATGCAATTATATTAGGCCTGGTTTAATTGTATGAGTTATGCAATATTGATTTGAGATTCGAGAGATGAGAATTGATGTTTAGGCTTAGTTTCAATAGGCAGACTAATTTATAAATGGTTAAGTCGAGATGAGATTTAATACCGATAAATTAACTCTGTGATTGTAATACGTAGCGAAAGCCCTTTATGATCTGATTAATTGATGCATTGATGTTTGATTATTATGTTTTACCCTGGAATATTATTTATTGGTAAACCTATGCCCTAGGCTTTTATTAATTGATTTCTCCCTATTTTTATCTCCCTTAGTTTAATTCCTTACATCTATAATGTAATCACTTTATAATTTAGATTATTTTTAATTAATTAGGAATAGGAAGACTTGTTTCCCTGTGGATCGGCCCTTCTTCCCTATCTGCATAGTTAGAGGAACTTTGGAATTATTTTTTATTAGGTGATACGACTTTATCCTATCAAAATTTGGCGCCGTTGCCGGGGAGACGGTTTTATTTTTATTTCTGATTATTTTTGTAGTCTAAATTATTTTCTCCTGCCTCATAGAACGCAAGTTCTTTGAGACAACTTTCTCATATTTGTTTGTTTAGTTCTGTGTTTATGCCCAGGAGTTCTAGATTAGGCTACATTCCATTCGATCTTGAAATCGAACGATCTTTTCATAGACAAAAGAATTTTTACAGGCAGATACAAGACATTTCTGGAGGTAATCCACCTTCGGAACCCCCATCTGATTCTAGTGATTCGGAAGATTTTTCAGAACCTGAATCAGAGATGACGGCACCACCACCTCCTCCACCTTGCAAGCTCAACGATTATTCGCAGCCATCGCTGACAGATTTTCCACACCTTACTCCTACTCCGGCCCTTGATGGAGTGCAATTTGAGATCAAACCCCAGTTTATCACGATGATAGAGAGGAAGCAATTCAGTGGAGCTAAGGGTGAAGATCCTAATCTTCACATTGCAGATTTCTGCCAATATTGCAACACCATTAGGCAAGCTGGGGTCACGTAAGACCAAATCAGGGAGATTCTTTTTCCCTTTTCTTTATGTGGAAAAGCTAAATTATGGTTTAATGGTTTGAATAGAACTGCACTTGGTATTACTAATTGGGAAACTCTTGCTTTGAATTTTTATAATAAATATTACCCTACAGAGAGAACAACTTTATTAAGGAGTGCTATTCAGAACTTTGCCCAAGAGCCAGATGAAACTCTATATGAGGCTTGGGAAAGGTTTAAGGATCTACAGAGAGAACGCTCCCACCATAATCTGGCACAATGGCAGTTGATCCAAGCCTTTTACAATGGACTTGGAAACTCATCTAGATCAATTCTAGATTCTGCAGCTAGTGGGAGATTCATGAATCTTAATGTTGAAAATGCAGGTCAGGTTATCGAAGACATGGCAATTCACAATTCCCAATATGGGAATCCGAGAGGGTTTGCTAACAAAGGAAAACATAATGTCGATTCCATATCCTTTTTGCAGGCTCAGTTAACATCTATTTGTCAGAAACTAGATAATCTTACTGTTGTTCCTAACTTTGTAGGTAATGTTTCTGTTGTTGCTAACAATGAAGCTTTTTGTGAAAATTGTGGAATTGTAGGACATTGGGAGCAAGATTGTAGGAGTTCCATACAACAAGTTATTGCCTTACAATCCTATAGGCAAAATAACCCATACTCCAACTCTTATAATCCTGGCCTCCGGAACCACCCATATCTTTCCTACCGGAGTACCAATGTACAAAACCCTCCACCTCCACAACAAACACAACAACAACCACCACCACAGCAAAAATATTACCATCCTAATTCTGGCTAGAAAAACCAGTCACAACCCCCCTCATCTTCTGACCCTACTATGTCAGAAATTAAAGCAATGCTTTCAAGCATGCAAAAGCACATGGAGAGTAGGGATGCACAAATTGATTCGATTATAGCTCACAATAAAATCATGGACAATCAAATTGCGCAGATTTCATCTACCCTACAAGCCCGTCAGTAGGGAGCTCTACCATCGCAACCAATCCATCCTACAGATCGTGCTAATGCAATCACCCTAAGGAATGGTTCACACTATGATGGGCCCCCTATGCCCAAGGATGATGGACCTGTTGCTAATCTAGATTCCCTTGTACTAAATGCTAATCTTACTAACCCTGCAGGGCTACAAAAGGAAACTAACCCTTCTAATGTTTCTTGGCAGGGTAAATCTCAAGACAAGGGTGGAGGTGTGTAGAGCCCAGTTATCAAGCTTCAATTCCCCAATAGACATTTGAAGAGTAAGTTTGATAAGCAATCTGGTAAGTTTTTGGAGGTTGTGAAAAATTTGCGGGTAACAGTTCCTTTCACTGATTTAATCACTCAGGTTACTGCATATGCTAAATTTATGAAAGATATTTTGACTAGGAAAAGAGCCTTTGATGAGGTAGAAATTGTAGCTTTTACAGAGGAATGTAGTGCTTTATTGCAAAATAAATCCCCTCCTAAATTAAAGGATCCTGGTAGTTTTTCTATCCCTTGTCATATTGGTAATGTCTTCATAGATAAAACATTATGTGATTTGGGTGCTAGTGTCAGTGTTATGCCATCGTCTGTGTGTGCTAAGCTTAATATGGGTGATTTGAAACTTACTAACATTACTTTACAGATGGAAGATCGTTTTGTTAAATACCCCTTAGGTATTTTAGAGGATGTTCCTGTCAGAGTTGGTAAATTTTTTATCCCTGTTGATTTTGTCGTGTTAGACATGGCTGAGGATACACAAATTCCCATTATATTAGGTAGGCCTTTTCTCCATACAACAGGAACCATTATTGATGTTAAAAATGGAAAACTAACCCTTTCTATAGGAGATGATAATATCACTTTTAATTTAGGGAAGGTTTTAAAAGGACCTATGCTAGAAGAAAACTGTTGTTTAGTTGATGTCATTGATATAATGGATGATATTTGTGAAGAAAGCTTACCACAGGTTCTTGCAAGGGATCCCTTGGAGGAAGTTCTTTGTGGAGATTTATCTGCAGGTGATGCAAGCATTTAGAGTACTGAGGTGGATGCTATTGAAAAAGCTCTTTCAGTAGAAGAGCTTGATCCTAAAGAGACCATGAAGGTAGTGAAATTAGTTCAGTAATCAAAACCTGCAGAGGTCAAGAAACCTGAACTAAAACCTCTCCCTTCTCATTTGAAATATGGTTTTCTTGATGAGTAGGAACTATACCCTGTGATCATTAGTACTGCACTTGATGACCCACAAACTTCCCAACTTCTAGAGGTTCTTCGAACCCACAAAAGGGCAATTGGGTATAGTATTGATGATCTCAAGGGTATTAGCCCTGATTTTTGTATGCACATGATACATTTAGAGGACAACTACAAGCCATGTATTCAACCCCAGAGGAGGTTGAATCCTAATATGCAAGAAGTAGTCAAGAAAGAGGTGATGAAATTACTTGATGTAGGTATTATCTATCCTATTTCTGACTCAAAGTGGGTAAGTCCTATTCAGGTGGTTCCTAAAAAGGGTGGGATGACTGTGATTAAAAATGATAAAAATGAATTGATTCCCACTAGAACTGTTACAGGGTGGCGTATGTGCATTGATTATCCTAGATTAAATATCGCCACTAAAAAAGACCACTTCCCTCTCCCTTTTATTGATCAAATGCTTGAGAGGTTGGTTAATCATAAGTTCTTTTGTTATTTGGATGGGTATTCGGGATTTTTCCAAATTCCAATTCACCCTGAAGATCAAGAAAAGACTATATTTACATGTCCTTATGATACTTTTGCATATCGTAGAATGCCCTTTGGTTTATGTAATGCCCCTGCTACCTTTCAACGTTGCATGATGAGTATCTTTTCTGATTTCACAGAGTCTATCATGGAAATATTTATGGATGATTTTAGTGTGTATGGGTCTTCATTTGATGCATGCCTTGTAAATCTCGCTAAAGTATTGAAAAGATGTGAAGAATGCAACTTAGTATTAAATTGGGAAAAGTGTTACTTTATGGTGACAAAGGGAGTAGTCCTTGGTCATGTTGTATCTGATAAGGGTATACAGGTAGATAAGGCTAAGACTTTTGTGATTGAGCAATTGCCTCCTCCAGTCAATGTTAAGGGGGTTAGAAGTTTCTTAGGTCATGCGGGGTTTTTCGTCGCTTTATCAAAGATTTTTCTAAATTGCCAAACCACTAACTCAACTTTTACTCAAGGATGCCCCATTTGATTTTACTGACGAGTGTCTTGAGGCTTTTCACAGGTTGAAGCAGGAATTGATATCGGCACCTATCATATGTGCACCCGATTGGACTCTTCCTTTCGAGATCATGTGTGATGCAAGTGATTTCGCATTAGGTGCCGTGCTAGGACAAAGAAAGAACAAAGTTTTGCATGCTATTTATTATGCAAGTAAAACTTTAGATGAAGCCCAAGTCAACTATGCCACTATGGAGAAGGAGTTTCTTGCTGTTATTTATACTTTAGAAAAATTTAAATCATATCTAGTTGGTTCTAAAGTCATTGTTTTTACTGACCATGCAGCTTTGAAGTATTTAATTGCCAAGGCAGAGTCAAAGCCTAGGCTCCTCCGTTGGGTTCTCTTGCTCCAAGATTTTGATGTGGAGATTAAGGATAAGAAAGGTGCAAAGAACGTTGTGGCAGACCACTTGTCACGTATCAGGTATGATGAGGGTAAGAATTCTCTCCCTATAGATGATTCTTTCCCTGATGACCACTTGTATGCAGTTGTAGAGAAACACCCTTGGTATGCAGATTATGAAAATTATTTGGTGGGTGGTACTCTACCCCCTGACTTGCCCTACCAACAGAAAAAGAAGTTCCTTTATGATGTTAAACATTATTTTTGGGATGATCCTTTTTTGTTTCGTGAGTGTGCAGATGGATTATTTCGCAGGTGTGTTCTTGAATGGGAAGTTCACGGTGTTCTTACTAATTGTCACAACTCACCGTATGGAGGACATCATGGTCCCACCAAAACGGTGGCCAAGATTAATGAGTCAGGTTTTTATTGGCCCACTATGTTTAAAGATGCTAACACTTTTGTGCAGGCTTGTGACTCTTGCCAGAGGACTTGCAATATTTCGCGGCGGCATGAGATGCCTCAAATTGGGATATTAGAAGTTGAAATTTTTGATGTTTGGGGTTTTGATTACATGGGACCTTTTCCCTCTTCAAGAGGGAATCGCTATATACTTGTCGTCGTTGATTATGTATCCAAGTGGGTTGAGTCTATAGCCACTCCTACCAATGATGCCAAGGTGGTCCATAGACTTTTCAAGAACACCATCTTTCTAAGATTTAGAGTTCCGAGAGCTATAATCAGTGATGGAGAATCTCACTTTCATGAGCGGAAGTTAGACACCTTCCTCAAAAAGTATGGTGTATACCATAGGACAGGTCTAGCCTATCATCCCCAAACGAGTGGTCAAGTTGAAGTTTCTAACCGTGAGATCAAGGCCATTCTAGAGAAGATGGTAGCAAAATCAAGGAAAGATTGGAGTGACAAGTTGGATGACACCCTTTGGGCGTATAGAACTGCATTCAAGACCCCAATTGGTACTACTCCCTATCGGCTTGTGTATGGTAAAGCATGTCACCTCCCCGTGGAATTGGAATACAAGGCATATTGGGCTATTAAGGAGCTCAATTTGGATGCTAAGCAAGCGGGAGAAAAAAGGCTTCTTCAACTTAATCAACTAGATGAGTTTAGGTTGATGGCCTATGATAGTGCACGTGTCTATAAGGAGAAGACCAAGAGATGGCACGACAAGATGATCCTTCCGAGAGAATTCAAAGAGGGTGATAAGGTGTTGTTGTTAAAGTCAAGGTGGTCTGCTCCTTTTACTGTTAAAAGGGAAAATAAATTTGGTTCTGTGGAATTAATCGATGAGCATGGTAACGAGTTCAAGGTTAATGGCCAACGACTTAAGCAATACCATGAAGGAGCTACGATTGGTGTAGTTGAACTAGTTCACCTAATCGATTCCAATTCATCCTGATTAACATGTGGTAAGAGGGTCGTGCGGTACCTAAATAAATCAGCGCTTTGCGGGAGGCAACCCGTATTTTCTTGCTTTCTAGTTCAGTCTTCTTTCTTTTTCTTAGTGTGAGGAGAGAGGAGGGAATTTAATGAGTTTTATGAGGTTTTGTACAGGTTTGATGGGAAAAAGTTAGTCAAATTTGGAGACAAGAAAAGAAGAGGGAAAAAAAATCGGACTCAGTGCTGTAGCGCGCCCGACCGGGCGCAAGAGTAGGGGTCTAGATCAAGGAAATTCGCCCGACCGGGCGCGAGAGTGAGGATGGAAAATTTACAATTCTCGCCCAATCAGGCGAGCTGGCACCCGATCGGGCGCGAGAGTTGACAAGTATGGAACTTTCTCACGCCCGATCAG
The DNA here is from genome assembly GCF_948465745.1 of Chenopodium album. Lineage (NCBI taxonomy): Eukaryota > Viridiplantae > Streptophyta > Magnoliopsida > Caryophyllales > Amaranthaceae > Chenopodium > Chenopodium album. Next base: position 21,316,838 of record NC_137847.1, read on the forward strand.
GCGAGAGGGCGCCCGACCGGTCGCGAGAGTCGAAGTAATTTTGGAAGGGAAGCTCGCCCGATCAGGCGAGCTGGCGCCCGACCGGGCGCGACCTAATCCGGCTCTTTTCCTCTTTCTTTTTTCTTCTTCTTCCTTCTTCCTCCTTCTTTCTTTCCTCCTTATTTCTTCTTTCCACCATACTTTCTCTCTCTAAAACCTTAAATTCTCTACCTTCTCTCTAAGTTTTCCTCTCCAATTCTCACCCAAACTCAAAAATTCTTACATATTTCTTCTCCTTTCTTCATCCTCTACATTCCTATACCAAAATTTCCTAATTCCAAACAAATTTTTTTGTAAACCCATATTTGCAAATGGCTTCAAAGAGGGCAAGAACGTTGATTGGGCGGAGTTCTTAATCCCTAAGAATCTGATCCGGATTTGCAACTTCCACAGTGGCCAACCATCCGAATCACCTCCCAAACACAACGGGAGCGGCTTGAAAAACTCTATGAGTGTAAGGTAATCCCTTCTCGGTGGTTACACCGCCCTACTCTTGACTCCCTAGGTTTATATGATTATGTTAGACAATTCATGAACGATATAAGAATGAGAAAATTTGTTGACATGCATTATCCTATATTTCGTGAATTGACTTGTGAATTTCTTTCCTCTTTAAATGTTGTAAATAGCAAAAATGGACCAAATTTGCATTTTAGGTTGAACAATAGGAATATTAATTTAACTTATGTGGAATTTTGTAAATTGTTTGATTTGGAATCCGAACTCCCCCACCATTGGCATGAAAACTATAAAATGGAGGATATTTTTCATGTTCTAATCAGTTTACCCGCCTCCCTCTCAACATGCTAGTGCTTGACCTATTCATCACCCCATTCCTAAACTTTTCCAACGATTTTCGGGTGTTTGTTTTCTAGATAGGAATGAGCCACACAATGCCCAAACCAACGAGCTAGCTGTTATTGGACATTATGTGTTTGGGTACGGTAAATTGAACATGAAAAGGTTTATCATCCACCATTTGAGTAGGTATGCCACGGCTTCTAACACAGCTAGTACCCCTATCCGATTAGGAGGCCTAATTACTAGGATAGCGGTTAAGAAGGTCGGTTTTAGTGAGATTAGGGACCACGGTCTCATAATTGTGGGGGGGGGGGGTACCTACTTGACCACTAGGCATCTAGAGGACCTAGGTTGGGTTAGGATGGATGGCCAAACCCCCTATTGGTGTGTTAGGGTAGGAACGGAGCAACCATTGCCTATTTTTCCCCTTCCTAACCCCGATTTGACCGCCTTTCCCCCTGGGCAAGACTCTTATACTTATGCTGCTTTAGTTGCCCATGCCCAGGGGCATGCACCTCCACCTCATATGCCTCTACCTCAGCCCGAGCCTATGATGCCACCTTCTCCACCTCCCCCTAGGCACGACACAGAGACCGTATGGGATCTCCAGAGCATAGGGCGGGCCTTAGGCCGTATTGAGGGGAACTATGGGGAGATTAGGCAGATGGTTGGTTCTATCGACCAACGTTTGGGTTATATTGAGAGGAACCAGGGTAGGGCTTTATACCCTATGTTTGATGACTATGCTCGTCGGGGTGCTATTCCCGACGATGCTCTCTACCCTGACTGGTTTTAGGCACCACCCCAGGGATACGTTGATCCCACCTCCCATGGTATTTACACAGACTATTCGGCCTTTCATGGATATGGCCAGGACATTCCTTTTGGGGGGGCCTCCGGAGGGGACTTATAGCCCTAATTATTTTGGTGGTAGTTCTTCTGATGATGAGGCGGATAATTAGCCATGCTGGACTAGTTCCCGAGCCAATGAGGACATTGTCTGATCTTGGCTTGGGGTGATTTTTGGATTTTAGTATCTTTCTTCTTCTCTTTCTCTTATTTTTGGTGTATTTTATTATAGATTTATTGCTTTCTAGTGTACCTTTATTGCTTTGATAAAAATGAAAAAATACAAAAAAAAAAAATAATAAAAATACAAAAATACATTCCAATGAACTGTAAATCATGCTTCCCTGTGCCCCATACTTGAAAATGGTTTTGATTCTTGGTATATGATGATGAGCATTGTGGATAGGTTAACCATGATTTGATATTTGATTGCTTGGATGCCTTAACATGCGTCAGTTTTGTCCAATTACTTGTGAATATAGTGCTTGACTAGTTGATTTGGTTAGGAACTGTGTGTTAGTTTCTGGTATGTCAATGAATTTGAGTATTGGTTTGCAACTTTGAGTAATGTTTGTATGACTGAGGAGGACGAAGGCATTTGTTCTTTAGGTAGCCTTCAGATGATTTTAGATACATTTGTTCCCTTCTTGCTACCCATGTTGTTGCCTTGACTTTTTGCTGTTTATTAGCCACATTACAAGCCGATTTGCCCCATTGGTTACTAGTTTCAAGCTTAGCTTGGGGGAGCTATTAGTGAGTGAGGTGAGGGAGTTTTGTGGTGTGCTTATTATTTGCACAATTTGGGTGGATATGAGGAGTTGATTTTGTTTTTCATTGTATTCTATTTTTGATGATCTTGAAAGTTAAATTTCTTTGAAAAAATAAAGTGTGATGATATGAAAAAAAAGAAGTTCAAAAGAAAAGAAAAAAAAATAGAAAAGAAAAAGAGCAAAAAGAGGAAAATTTGTTATATGTTCAAATGTTCGAAGTGGAGGTTGATCAAAAAAAATAAAAAAATAAATAATAAATAAATAAATAAATAAATATTTGAAAGTTGAGTTTCAATGGAAAATAAAGTTTTTTATTCACTCAAGTTTATATTGTTATATTTTTGTGAGTGAAATTGTAAGTGTTGGGATTTGTTTGTTATGATTGGAGTTGTTTGGTGAATTTTTGGTGGAATTGAGTTATGTTGGAGATGATATGGTCATTACTTGTTTTTGACCTTGGGTTTTATTAGGATTTGGCTCCCTTAAGCATGATTTTACTCTCATATTTTCCCAAATTTATCCTACCTTTTACCCTAGCCTTACATTACAAGCTTTAAAGACCTTCCGACCTTTGTGCATAGAGTTGTGCGAATGTGAAATTAGTTGTTTATCAATGCAAAGAATGATTTGACATATTTCGAGTCGACTATTAGGTTGAGTGCTTATCTTCTTAAACACATGAGTGTTATGAGTTTGGGAGGGCATTGTTCACATAAAGGGGTTGGGATGGAGAGCGATCGAGTACATCTTTTACTCACCACATAAATGAGAGTTGAGTGTGTGAGCACTAGTCATGAATTCTATATGCTCTTGTGGTTTGCTCTATTTGACAATTGTTGGGGAGGATGAGTGTTTGGATGGATGAGATTGGTTGATGTTGATGCATGCTTGTTGGATTTGGCTTGAATTGATTACTCTTGATTTTAATTATTTGGGGTGAGGCATGTTTTATGTATTCATTGATGAGCTCTTTGTTTAGGGACAAGCAAAAGTTTGGCTTGGGGGAGTTTGATATGTCTATTTTATATAGTGTGTTACCCTCGTCCCTTTGTCGTAATTGGTAGTGTTTTTGGCTCTTTAGAGCCACTTTTATTACTGATTGGTGTTTTCTAGTGTTTTCATAGTTTTGGTTGAGTTTTGTAGGGAATTGCACACTTGAAGCATTTTTCCCGGGATTTTATGAAGCGACTACGAGCATTGGAGGAGCACGACCGATATACCGAGGCAATTGGACCGAGTAGTCAAGCCCCAAGGAGGAAACCCGGATTGGGCCGAAGGATCGGAGCCCAATCGAAGTCCAAGTCTTGCCCAAAGTGGCTTTGCTTGCCCAAAATGGCCTCGCCCGGCCAAGATGGTCTCGCCCGAAGGCGCTCCCGGCCGGGCGGGGCGGAAGAATGCAAGACGCCCAATTTCGCGCGAGAAAAGATTTGATGAAGAAAAAGGCGCGCTCGACCGAGCGCGTGTTTTTGGAAGATAATTAAGCTCGATTTTAGTTCGTTTAAGTTTAGGATTTTCGAGTTTAATATATATACGTTTTTGTGAAGTAAATTTAGTACCTTTTTCTCTAAGCTTTCTCTCTCTACTTAGTTTTTAGATTAGATTTCTCTCATTGTTTCTCTCTCTACAACTCTACAACCTTGTTCTTAATACAATTCATTATTCCGTTAATTTTGGTAACGATTTCTTCTCTATTATTTTCAGTAATTTAATTTCTTTATTTCATCATGTCTTGTTTAATTGCTTTGATTAGTTTAGATTTAATTATGCATGAGTATTTTTTTTTTCTAGGGTTTATGGGGATCCATAAATAATATGAAGGGGTAAGTTATTATTGTTGAATGTCAATGCTTGATTAATTTCCTATTGATTGAATTAATGATATGCAATTAGATTAGGCCTGGTTTAATTGTATGAGTTATGCAATATTGATTTGAGATTCGAGAGATGAGAATTGATATTTAGGCTTAGTTTCAATAGGCAGACTAATTTATAAATGGTTAAGTCGAGATGAGATTTAATACCGATAAATTAACTCTGTGATTGTAATACGTAGCGAAAGCACTTTATGATCTGATTAATTGATGCATTGATGTTTGATTATTATGTTTTACCCTGGCATATTATTTATTGGTGAACCTATGCCCTAGGCTTTTATTAATTGATTTCTCCCTATTTTTATCTCCCTTAGTTTATTTCCTTATATCTATAATTTAATCACTTTATAATTTAGATTATTTTTAATTAATTAGGAATAGGAAGACTTGTTTCCCTGTGGATCGACCCTTCTTCCCTATCTGCATAGTTAGAGGAACTTAGGAATTATTTTTGACTAGGTGATACAACTTTATCCTGTCAACTGGCATAAATATCAATAATTTGTTTAATAGAGGTGGCCACATGATAATCAAATATTTAGAATGATACCATCCTGAAGATGGATATGAATAAATGTCATTACCCATATACTAGCTATAAACGTACATATTAAGTTGATGTCCTAGAAGGACAAAATCAGTTGCTATTGAAACTAGCACACCTGAAGTGTGGTGATCCAAAGGGAACGATAAGAATCCTTGGAAGAGGAAAGGAGCAATAATTGACAATGACAAATTTCAGAAAGTGACACAGTTTGATGGATCTCCTAAAAAGATCATTTCTAGTACATTAAAATATGTTATGATTATATAAAGTACTCCAAAAGAGTATAAAATGTTCCAACAAGATTAGCACGCATGTATGAAGGTTACAATCAATTGAGTATTAGTTAATTGTCTTGCCAATTGTATAATTAAAGAAACACATGTTGGTGTTCAAATATCACATCATATTTATGGCCACACATAAATAAGTTTAATAAAGTTATCACTAGTGTTGGTAAACTGACTAGAGTTCAAATTTAGAGAAGTGATTGGATGTGATAATTAAATTAGGCCATTCGGGTTTGATAACACCCGTCATGAAAACTTGGAAAGAAATAGCGTGCTGACGCTCTCTCATGTTAGATGTATGAAATGAATTGAATGGCAAGACATAACGTTGAGATTGAGCTATATATAGATTATGATTTAATTAATAGTTTGTTTTAAAGAAATTTCAAGAGATTAATTATATGATAGTTTTGAACAATTTTGCATGTGAACAAGTAATAATAAGTGGTCAGAAGCTCACTAAAACAACTTCTGTGTGTTGAGATTTTGAGTAACTAGATGCTCATTATTAAAGTATTTGGAGAACAAGAAGATTGCCATAATGTGCCTTTACAATTTACATACAAGTGGTTAATCTCTTGATTGAGGCTACTTTATGTCAGCACATAAAAAATGAATAGAATAAGAAAAAAATGTACAACTGCACAACACATATCTCCCTATTGACATTGATCTCTAGAGGAGAACATATTATGAAAAATGTAATAATAAATACACATGAAATGTAAAGTTAATGAATAAATGATTTTTCATTGAAATTGTTCTCCAGAAGATATAAATCTTATTTAATACAAATTTTTTGAGAGATAAATTTTGATTGTGATCCTCTTAATGAAATGAATTTTAACGCAAATTTATATACTAAGTTGGTATAGAATTAGACGCCCCTATAAATGAGATATTTTACCAACTTAGGGGGAGAAGAATTATCAGCAAAAGTTGAAAAAATCGAAAAAAAAATATATATTTTGATGATCCCTATGATGGTAGTTTGAAAAGTTATATGCCTACTTTTGTCTATATATCATCAAGATATGTTGTGCATTTATGATTTGATTTGTATTCTGTTACGCCTCATGTTGCATAGCATTAAAGATACACTTTGGTCATATTATGTGTATAAATTGAGATAAAATCTTATCAATTATACTTAAATCACTACACCTGAGGTGTGTTGTATGATCAGTTCCAAAATAAAGATATGTCTAAAATAAAGATATGCATGATGTATGGCAAGATAGTGCAGTTAACACATTTAATAGTGCAATAGTATAAATACCATAGTGTATGAAATACCCAAAATTGGTATAGATATCTTAATTATTACAATAGATGGCCTATTATGTAAGAAAATTATAATGGTACCAATGAGAAATGTAGTCAGATATCATTGTCAAAATAGCATGATGTAGGCGTCATTCGAAGCGCGCCTACGTTAAGCATGTGTGAATATGCTTGACACTCTTAGGAAGTGGGAATTGACATATACGATTAGGGACAAGGAAAGTAGGGAGCCGCCAACAAGTTTTTAAGGAACTTGTAAACCATTCACGGATCATAAAAGGCAACCACGATAAGGGACAACGATAGGCAACAACGATTGACCCGTGAAGGTTACACCCCATTCATAATCCATGAGATTACTAACTCCATATGGTTCGGAACCATGAAAGGAGGATCGGGGATGATGATACGAAGTGAGTCATAGAGTCACATTCGCCCATATTGGCCTCTACTCGATTCTTATTGTGAAAAGTATTTCCTGCGATCTCAAAGGCATACAAACAAAATATTCAATTTGCTCTAAACTATTATTATTATGCTAAATTAGTTGAATATAAATGCAACACATAATTCTATAATATTGTGATCACTTAATTAAATAACAAGTTTAAAAAGGAACCTAAATCGGTTGTCCAAATTATCTTATTTGGCGTGATTTTCAATTACATATTCCCTTTAACATGCAAGATGGTGATCATAAATAATAATAGAATAAATATTAATATTGGAAGCAATTCAACAATAATAACGTTAGTCAAATCAAATAATAATAAACCCTAATCATGATACTAGCAACAAGAATAAAAATAAGAGTAATTAAATGATTAATTACTTACTTTTCGTGTTTCTTTGAAGTGCTACATCATGAATAAATTGTTAGTAACTTCAATAAATAATAAATCAAATGGAAATTAAATTAAATAAAAAGTAGAGTTGATTTGGTCCAAATCCTCAGTTAATTATACCTTTCACGCCTTGGTTTAAGTATAGAAATTCAAGTCAATTAAGTATAGACTCCTTGGAGTTCTAGGGATATATGGTGGAAGAATAAGGAAGGCTAGAAATTGGGTTTAAGCAAGGGAGAGAGAAGAGAGAAGGTTTGTTGGTGAAGAGGGAGAGAGAATGATTTTTTGTGCCCCAAAACTGCAAAAAATCATGTTTGTATTTATAGAGGAGACGAACAGGGGGATGCACAAAATCCTAGAAGAGATAAGAGCTGCAGAAAAACCCTAATTGGGCACTTGTAACACCCTAGAAATTTCTTTCTTTTAAAAAACCTGTTTTGCACTGTTTTAAAACTTTAAATAGGAACATCTAAGATATTACCGCCACCGTGAAAATGGCTAAGGCAACTATCAAAGACACACAGCGGAAGACTAATTTCAAAACCATTCAAAACAAGTCAACTCACGAAAGTAAAGTCAAACCAAAGTCAAACGAAGTAAAATAAAATCAACCTACAACTTGGAACCACTGTAGGCCCTTATTAAAACCAAACCAACTTTAAAACCTTGCGTTAGTCTCATGAATAATAATATCATAAATAATTAAAGCATTAAACACATCATGAACTTATGGAAACTAGCATGATTCACTCTTCACTCATGCCTATCATAAATATGCTTCATCACCTGAAAAGCTTCTCTCTACTTGTTTCCACTACTCTCTATTGAAAATGGGTCATCATAGGGCCAGGGTAAAGACAAGGCCAACAAATACACAAAACACACAATCAGAAAAGCTGAGTACATAAGCATATTTAAACACACTAACATGCATTTACCCATCCACACAACTTACCTTGTTGCACCTGTTTTTCAAGTACACAACATTTAGCAAAACTTCTCAACTAGACAACTACATAATTTGTTTGCCGTTGATTACGCATCGAACGGGTTTCCCATCTAACCTCCCCCAATAAATGAGGTTACTGACACGGGAGCTAACCATGCCAGCATCGATAACCACTCGTAAGTGGCGGAATTCCTGCGCATAATAATAATAAAAGGAATGTACAACGTCCTGTACTCCAGTAGAAGTTATGGTTAAATATAAAACCCCATAACTCCCTCATATGTTCATACTCAAGGTATATACGTTCCAAGAGTTTTGGTGCGTAATCTCTTTCACTTTACGTTATTTACATATTATTAAACTTGGTGATGATTCAATCATAATCATTCAATCAACAATAATTATTCAAACAATTAAACATTCCAATTTAATTCTTGAATAATTAGTGACCACATAATATTTAATGTTGAGCCCTTTTTAATCTACCTCGATGTCAAAAACACCTTAAACACATAATGCGCCAAAATTCCCATCCCTCGGTGTTAGAAACACCTTAAGTGCACTAAGGCACCAAAATATAATTTATTCCTCGTGTACAATGACACTTAAATAGCTCCTTTCTCATTCTTATAGAATCAATAAAATTTATATGAACCATAATAAAATTTTCTTTATATATTTCAATCCAAATTAAACATTTAGTTTAACTACACATGCTCTCTATCATGCCATAAATAAAAGTGTGGTTCACATACAATTTTCCAACCATTAATCCATCACAAATAAATCATGCTTCATAATACAATCACCAATAACAACCCAATCACAATTTCCATTCCAAATCTAGCATGATACTACTTGTAATAAATTAATCACATCTAGCACGCTACTACATCATCAAAATTATGCTAAGTACACGAACGTACCTTGAATACGATCTTAATATCGCCACGAGTAATAGAAATCACTCAGTTCGAAGTCTCCTACAATTTAAAATAATAAAAGAGTATTAAAATCCTCTCTACACAAATTTCCAGCAATATATACTATTATTAAACCCCTCATAATTTAATTTAAATAAGCTGAAATTATATTTAAAATATCATACTTTAACTCCAATTAATGGGTAATTAAAATTCCTTATAGAAATTTGATTTTTAATGTACTACCAAAAATTCCATCATTATATTTTAATGAAAACTTACTGTAATTAGGCTTTAAAACACTTAAATCACAGGTTTAAACCACCCTAAAATTAATGCTTCAATAATTAATAATTTATGAATCTAGGGTTTCAAAATTGGGGCTTTTTAATTAAAATTAAAATCTGAAAATTAAATTACATACTACTTATAATCTAACATCATAATATCAATCACAAAACCCATATTTAATAATTAAATCTAAGGTTTAACAAAAATTAAAACAAAGATTAATTTTTTTTCGGAAATTCGGGCAGCAGCCACGGCACCACAGTCGGCTGCTGCCGTGCTGCTGGTGGCGCCGCTGCTGCTGGCGGTGGCCGGCGGGCCACTGGTGGTGTGGTGGTGGCCGGCGGTGGTGAAGACCGAAAAGGGGAAGGGGAAAAAGAAAAGAAAAATAAAGGAGAAGAGAGAGAAAGTTTACCTTGGGTTTTCTCCACTCTGGGCAAAATTTAATTTGCCCAAGTGTTGAATATTTATACCCTTTCTCTAGAAAACCTTCTTCCTAAACTTTCCCTTTTTAATCTTTTCTAATCCCTTTCCTAATAAAACTTTACTAAAATAAAACTTTCCTAAATTAAATTCCAACTTAAATAAAATAATTAATTAAATAAACTTTCCTTTTATAAAATATTTCCAAACTTATTTAAAATAAATAATTAAAATACCATAAATAAAACATTTCAAATTATTTAAATACTTCACAAAATACTTATTTAAAATAAAATACGTATAAAAATATAGGGTATTACAATACTGAAGTAAGATATATGAAAATTTGAGTGGAAAGTGACATAATTTGATGGTGAATTTGGTGTTGGTGACTTGTGATTCATGAGATTATTGTAAAGGTAAACGGAAGGCATGCTGTGACACTCCACATTTGCAGGTTGAGGGACCATGTGCATAGGGCTGACAATAACCCGCTTCTGATATTTCCTGAAGGAACTTGTGTTTTTGTTTTACGAGCACGAGGGGCATAGCCTCGCAAGGCTACTGTTGCAGCTGCCGCCTCGCAAGGGTGCTGCTGTAACTGCTACTTCTTTGTTGCCGTGTTGCTGCTGCTCCGTGTTGTTGCTTGCTTCTATGCTCCTGTTCTGCTATAGTGCAGCTGCATATTGCATGCTCTTTGTTTGTAACCTTGTATTTTATTTTATTTTTTTGGACAATTTTATTATAATAATATGTTAGTGTTTATATATCAATTTAAGTGAAAAAATGCAAAAAAAAAAAAAATATTTTTTGCCATTAAGGGCACCGGTTCTTAACAGGAACCAGTGCCAAAAACCCCTTAATAAAACGCGGTAAGGTTTTTTGGCACTGGTTAACCGGTGCCAAAAATAAATATTAGCATTGGTTTTGAACCAGTGGCTTTTTTTGGATGAAATGGCATCCCTCAAATACTCAACGGTTCAAAACCGGTGTCTTGGGGGGGTTTTGAACCAGTGCCAAAATACATTTTTCTACAAGTGTAATTCATATAAGCTTAGATAATGATATCAAGATATCACGAGTTGCCATAAATTGTTATTTGCTACTTTTACGACCTCCAGAAGTAGGCATAAGTTTGATGGTAAGACAACTTGAAACAAAATTGTCATATAAGATAGTGGTAAATGCAACATAGATTTTGTTCTCACAAGTGTGGAGAAATGAAGATGCCTCACAGTGAAGATTAGAAGATTCAAGTTTGATTATATCAGGGAGGATCAACTATCAAGGAATGTTATTCAGCTACAAGTATGAAGTTACTAAGGCATTGGATCATTAAATTGGAAGATCTCAAGTTATGCATTCATACAGGGGAGAAAATACGCGCTGCACTTTTTTTCCCTTAACTATAATTTTGTCCCACATTGGGTTTTCCTAGTAAGTGTAGACACTTGATTGTGTCTCCCCAATAACCAAACCCGGTGATGAATATCTTTCACGTCATTGATTATCGAACAATGTGAAATGTGAAAAGTCTTGTGATATGGTCGTTTTAATAAAAATACTTCTTTTTGTTTCGAAAACATTTCTTTTCGTACTCCATTTTTGGAAAATGTCAAGTACAGTTTAGTTTGGTCCATGATAAGGGTCCAATAATAGTGTAGTTGGATTGGGCTCGAAAAGATCTTTCCAACGATATATTATAAGCCCAATTCCGATAAATAATGAGGAAGTTATGGTCAAAATACTAAATTGGGCCTAAATGAGTTTTATATAGGGCCCAATAATCAAGTGGAGGGCCCATTAATTATTATTCCTAAAGTCATTGGGATTGACTTTTATCTACTAGAATAATCTAGAAGGTTCTTTTAAATTTCTAGTGGAATTAGGATTAATAATTATATTTTAGAAAATAAAGAGCTTTATTTGAATAAAACAGGTGTTTTAAAAGATTAAATCTGATTCTTAAAGGATTAGTATGGATGTTAATTATTCTAATTTAATTAGATTAAGGACTCCGTACAGTTTTAAATTAACGCGTTCACCATCGCGAAACGACAGCTTCATCGTGCCGCGATGGAAGTAGTTTTACTCCGAATCGAGTTCGATCTTTTCTAATCGTTTCGGGACTATGTTTTCTATAAATAGGGTCTTTAATCCCCGTTTTCAAATCATCAACAACCAACAACTCTCATCTCTTCTCTCTCTTAAGCAATAGCTTGTTCTCTCTCCCTCTTTCTAAGCCTAGCCTTTTTACAAATACAATACCACATTTACGAGTTCTAGACACACCTAGCCAAGTTTGAAATTGCCTTCGCCCTAGACGTGAAAGGTTGATAATTTCTGAGGGTTGGGTCCCAAATCCCTATTTCAATTATTTAAATTAATTGTTTGATTTAATATTTTATTGAAGTTACTAACGTGTTTATTGTTTTGATAGAAAGAGATACAAGGCAACAAAGTGAGCAATTTTATTGTTATATTTTGTAGAAAGCATGTTGATATTATATTAATTCCTATTATCATGTTAGGATGCTTTTATTGCTTTCTAGTATCATGTTTAGGTTGCTTCCTATTTCTTATATCATGCTAGTATCATGTTAGGGCTAAAGCTTTGATTTTTATTGCTTAGGACATGCTAGGATTTGTTATTAATCTTGTTAGTATCATGCCTAGGGTCTTGCTAATATTATGCTTTATTGAGATTATGATGATGATGATTTGTATGTCAATTATATTATTATTATGTTGCTTAATATATAATTATTGTTATTATGTATTGAGGTTTAAAGGGAATTTATACTTGAAATCACGCTTAATAAGATAATTAATAATTTGATTTAAGCTAATATGGTTTTAATTCAAGTAATCACCAATAATAGTTTTGTTTGTGCATTATTATTCAACCAACATAGATTAAATATGCTTAGGGTTAATATATTGATTGCATGTTAGTCAAAAAGCGCACATGAATATGAGAAGAATAAAGTAGAGGCCTATTTTAGGGCGGGTTCAATCTCTTTTAGGTTGGATTCGTACCCTCATCCCCGAATATCCTGTCATGATTCCGGACCACTATGGAGTTAGTGATCTCTAGGATCGTGAAGGGGTGTAACCTTCACCCTGTGAACGGTTTACAAGTTCCTAAAACTTGTTGGGGACTCTTTTGCTCTAGCTTCCTTCCCTTTGGACACCACCATGCTTAAGTGTATGATCACAGTGGGGCTCAAGTTTGGAATGCTTGAAATATTCCCTACAGTAAGGTTTTTAATGAGGTATCATGTCAAGGCGTATTTCGAAAGTGTTGTACTCTTTTTCCTTCGCTAGGTTTTTATCCCATTGGGTTTTTCCAAGTAAAGTTTTAACGAGGCACACTATTCTATAATGGACATCCAAGGAGGAGTGTTATGAAATATTTGTGGATATCCATTGTCCTCCTTATATAATTCCGGAATATTCTAGATCTAAGGTTTATATTTTTATCCAACCAAACCCTAATTATATTGTATGTATATATATACTCAATCATATGGAATAAAGATATACAAATTAATTCTCTCTCGATCTCTCATATTTCTCCCTATTTTACAACAACCTTAAGTTTTTTTTATTTTTTATTTGGGAAAACATAAGTCATAATGCATAATTCAAGGTAGAGATTTTCTTACTTAGGCCTTGTTCACTTCACCTTAGAAAAAAATATTAAGTAAAAATAATTTCAATTCAGTAAAAATAAGTTCAGTGTAGTAAAATTGATTTTATTTCAATAAAAATAATTTCAGTTTAGTAAAATTCAGTTTTCTTAAAGAAGAATTATAATAGAAAATCAGTAAAAATAATTTCAATTCAGTAAAATTAATTTAAGTTCAGTAAAAATAATTTATGTTCAGCAAATATAATTTTATTTCAATAAAAATAATTTCAGTTCAGCAAAAATAAGGTGAAGTGAACGGGGCCTTAGAATCATGTCATCAATCCACAATCAATTAATTGCAAAAAAGTTAAGTTAAAAATGGAACATATTTAATACGAGTATATCTTTTTGGAACGCCCAAAATAGTATATGGGACTAATATTATGACACGGAGTTTTTTTTTTTTTTTTTTTTTTTTCTTACACGATCAAAAGTAATTTCTTAATTGTTTTCAATAACGTTGACTTTTAAAATTAATAAAAGCTGATGATATCTAGCCCCGAGATCTAACTTACTGTACACTCTTACTCCAGACAACTAATCCACCAATTCATCCAGGACGGGAATAAGGAACTTGTTCTTGATGTTTTTCTTATTCAACTCTCTATAGTCTACACATAGCCTCCATGTTCCATCTTTCTTTCCCACCAAGACTACAAGAGAGGCAACGACTGGCACTGTCTTGTATAATGCCTCTTTCCATCATTTCTTGGACAAGCTGCTCAATGATATCCTTTTGTTTCAAAGAGTATATATATGTAGGGCCTAATATTCACAACCCCACTTCCAAGCACAAGATTGATTCTGTGATAAAAAAAAAAGTCCTCTCTTTGGAGGTAATTCAATTGGTTCTTCAAAGACTTGAGCAAACTGTAGCCTCAAAGCCTCTAGCTCCTCATGCTCACTAGTCTCACCAGCAACTTGTACTAAGCAGGATGGTTGTATAGATTCACCCATCTGTAATAGGCAAACATGAGCAGCAGAATTCCTCATCTTTGGTCTATGCTGATGAAGCACCTTGAATGGGGAAGGCATCCCTCTCGGTTCTACATTGGTGTCATTCAAGTGAAAGTTCATGGTTAGTTACTTAAAGTTCCATGAAATCGAGCCCACGGTGCTTAGCCACTAAATGTCTAACACCATGTCACAACAACCCAAGGGAATGAGCATAACATCTGTCACAAACTCATTGCCCCCAATAGTCCAATTAAAGTTCCTACAAACAGACTGGGAAACCAAATGATTCCCATCTGCAACCATGATCTCTTGTCCAGGAATTGGCTCACTTGTACAACCCAACTTTTCTGCTAGGTAAACATCCAAGAAGTTATGTGTGCTTCCTGAATCTATAAGATTATGTTAATTTTATCTTCCTGTAGGAGCACTAAGAGAAATACAAGGAGCAAATCTATCATATCTTCCTGTTTACTCGGGTAGTGAGAGTTGGTGCGAGACTGTGGTGTAGAAGAGTTGAGCAATGATGGCTCTGATACTACTGATAAGGGAGAAAATCCTTATCTAAGCTTGAGATCACAGAGCTTGTGAAGTTTCCAGATATGAAGAATAGAATAAATGAAGAAGAAGGGGGTGTAACAGAATAGAGAGAGAAAGAGAGAGAATGGGGAAGATTCAGTGTATTTTCTTAATGAGAACATTACACTGATTACGCTATATTTAGCTCTCCTAACAACCAAAAGCTATAACAGAATTAAAGCATGTTACAGCTAAGTAAGAAACGACTAAAGCACAAATAACAACTTGTCTAACTGATTTTCCCGCCAAATTTAACTAAATTGCACCTCCTTCTTATTTCACCTATATCATATTGACACCTTGAATCTTTTGTACAACTACTTATAGTAAGTTGTAGTGTTTAAATGTGCTAATTTGCTTTAGTTAAAAAAAAAAAAGACGAATGTCCACCTTGTTCAAGTTTGTGTGTTTCGAGATGCACTATCATGCTTTGAAGTTAAAACTTTAATTTGAGCTTGCCATTAGGATTTAGGAGAGCTTTTAAATAGGAACATGTGTTTGTTGTAGAAATAGATAAACATTACGGAGTAGTAATTTCCTACTACTTTACGATAGATTCAAGGGCATGAAGCAAATCATGGTTTGGTTTGGCTTGTGTTAAGTCTAGGGGTGTGAATCATAGATATACTCAGATGAATGTTAGGTGAGGGAGACATTTCTTAAGAAATTGTGCACATTTGACAGTCTTGTCAGGACATAGGAGAATTTTTATCTCATGTGGATGTAGTTGTTTTAATCGTTATGGCTATTGAGGAAGGATCGTTTTTTCATATAAAACAGTGCAATGCTGCAAGAATAAATCCCTTGGCTTTTAATGAAGCTAGAGAATTTCATGGAGTGTCTTAAATTTTATGTTGATTTTCTATATTTATGAAATTTCATTCTCCTTCAATTACTTATTACTTATGATATTATGTTAATATTAAAACTTTGCATACCTTGATGGTGTAGGGAATTTTTCAACACTCAAATTTGAGCCCCACTATGAACATGCATTTAAGCATGGTGGCATCTAAAGGGAAGGAAGCTAGAGATAAAAGAGTCGCTAACAAGTTTTAGGAACTTGTAAACCGTTCACGGGTGTGAAGGTTACACCCTATTCACAATCACAAAGATCGCTAATTCTATAGTTGTCTGGAACCATGACTAGATATTCAGGGATGATGGTACGAATCCAACCTAAAAATGAATGAACCCGCCCTAAATCAGCCTCTACTTAATTCTTATGATATTCATGTGCGATTTTTTATCAACATACGTACAATAAAATAATCCTAAGCATATTTAATCTACGTATGTTGATTATTAATGCACATATAAATCTATTATTGGCAATCACTTGAATTTAAATCATATTAGCCTAAATCTAATTATTAATTATCTTATTAAGCGTGATTTCAAATACAAATTCCATTTAAACCTGCAAAAAAGACGTGATCAAGCTATAACAAATATATCATGAATGATCAAGCAACATAATAATTGACACAACAATCATCATCATAATCAAAATCATAATCTCATTAAAGCATAATTAATAAAATCCTAGACATGATACTAAATAGATTAATAACAAATCCTAGCATGTCGCTAATAATAAAGATCAAAGTTTTAGCCTAGGAACCAACATCCTAACATGATACTAGAAATCATAAAAATATCCTAACATGATACCAGAAATCATAAAAACATCCTAACATGACACTAGGAATTAAAATATTATTCTAAATATGATTTCTATATCAAAGGAAAGGTAAATTAATCGAATTACTTACTTTGGTGCCTCGTATCAAGGAGGTGTGTTGGGATGTGTTTAGGCTAAGGCTAGAAATTAAGAGAGAGAGAGAGAGAGAGAGAGAGAGAGAGAAGAATAAGCTTTAAGCTTAGAGAGAAAGAAAGACGATGATTGTTGGTGATCAAGGTTGTTGATGATTGAAAACGGGGTGAAACGACCCCTATTTATAAGGAAAAAAGAGGGTCGAAGGATCAGAAAAGAGCTAGAATCCGACCCGGAGTAAAACTGGCATTATCGCAACGTGATATTTCTATTGCGGAACAATATTTCTTCCACTCAGCGATATTTCTAGAAAATAGAATCCGTACGAAATCCAACTTCCAATCAAATTGGGTTAATTGTATTTCCGTACGTGTTCTAATTTTATCAGAAATAAAATCATTAAAATCAAGTGTTTCATCCAATATAAAATTCTTAAGTCTTTATCTTTTCAAAACAGGATAAATTAGAAATTTCTAGAAGATTTTATAAACTAATAATAAATCCTAATGGATTTATGATTGAAAACAACCTTTTAAAAGATTCTAGAAGCTTGTAATAAATCCTAATTGGTTTAGAATGAGGTTAAGGATAATGGACCCTCCACATGATCATTGGGTCGTAGGTAAGGCTCAATTTGGGCCCAGTCTAGTATTTTAGCCATAACTTATTCATTATAACTCGGATTTAGGCTTATAATATATCATTAAAAAATTCTTTTCAAGTCCCATCGAAATACACAATTATTGGACCCAGATTATGGACCAAAATAAACTAGATTGGACGTTTTTATGAAGATGATACGAAATAAACGATTTTTGTTTGGACACAAAATTTTGGTTTAAAACGTTTACAAAAGGTTAGAAATGGTCAAGGCTAAAGGGAAATTTACGAAACTCTTCAACTCTTCACCTAAATTGATAATCAAAGATGTGAAAGATAATAATCATTGGGTTTGATTTTTGGGGAAACACAATCAGGTGTCTATAAAAAGTTTTTTTTTTTTTTTTTTTTTTTTTTTTTTTTTTTTTTTTTTTTTTTTAAGAATAAAACTGCTTGTCCTTGAGACTTCTGGAATCCATATCTAGTAATTAAGAATCTAGGCCAGAAAATTTGTCAAAAAATAAACCAACCTTTTGATTAACTCAGAATAAAAGTAAGGCTTTGGGGTTAACCTTCTCAAATTACATATTGACTTGTTGCCAAAGTTATTAAAATCGGGATTCTACTTTGAATCGAAAGGGGCCATCATAATCGAATCGTAAAATCAAATCGTAGGATCGTAAGATTCTACTGACATGAATAATCAAGACGTCAAATATAAATTTAATTAAATATATTGAAATTATGAGTTTGAAACCTAATTATGGATAGATAATAGTTATTTAACCATTAAGCAATCAATACTTGAAAAATATATATTTATAAAAACCTATATAAACATATTTTTTACTTGTAAAGATTTCGCTAGTTTAGAAAAGTCGAATAGAATCGTAAATCGAATCGTATGATATACATGAATCGTAAAATCGTAAGATTCTAAGATTTAAATCGAGATTTTAATAACAATACTTGTTGCTAATTGTTTTCAACAAATTAAGTGTGACACATGTTGCTAATTGATTGGCCGAGCTTGTTTAAAACTGACTGAAAATGTTGATGCCCCTGGTAATGGGCTGTAATACACCGTATTTTTAATGTATTTTATAAATTATTTATTTATTTGTAAAATATAATTTTAGGTAAAATTATTTTTATTATGAGATTTAAATAATACAAGGTTTAATTTTTGGGTAAATAAGTATTCAATCCGAATATAGTCCATCTTCATAGTAAACCCAATCATTCTGTTTTTACATTTGGGCTACCTATTCTATTATTCAAGTCCACAATTTTTATAAAGCCCAAACATACCCTAAACAACCCTACACTATAAATACTCATTCAATCCCCAAAATTTTGCCACCCAAAAGGTCAAATGGTCAAGGTAAGTTATTTTCCCTTTTTCTTTATTTTCTTTTCCTTTCTTTTTCTTTTTCTCCTTCCCTCATTTCTTACGTGAGATTTCCACATCCATGCCGGCAAGCCACCACATCCATGCCGGCCGACACTCTTGCCGTCGCCTCCATATCCATGCCGGCGAGCCACCTCCGGTCGCCTAGCAGCCGCCGACGACCAGCCGACCACCACCATCGCGGGTCACCTTCTTCCTCCCTTCTCTCTCCTCTTTTCATTCTAGCTGTTTTGATGATTTTATTTATGGATTTTGGTTTTAATTATTCAAAGTATGTTTGATTAGTATCATAATAATGTTTTGTTGGTTTAAAAGTATAATTTCAGATTATTATTATTGATATTATTTTTCAGATTTTATGATTTTATAAACATAGGGTATTTGATTATTAGAGACTTGATTTTTAGGTTCTTATACAAATTAATTTGGGGCTTTTATGTACCCAATGATTCTATGGAGAATTTAAGTATAAAGATGTATTCTTGATGGTGTTTTGATGGGTCTTGATTATTCTAAAAGTGCTAAAAATTGATTTAAAGTACTAGTTTTGATGGTTTTATTAAAAGGGTTAAATTACCCATTAAAAAGGGGATTATTTAGGGGTTTTAAAATAATTTTCAGATTATTATAAGTTGTTTAAAGTAAGTTTAAGTTGCTGGAAATTGTGTATACAAGGGTAATTAATATAGTATTATTGTCCCTTTATGTTGGAGACTTGGTTCGGAAATTGTTGTAATGTACTCGGCTATTTTAAGAGCTTATTTGAGGTATGTTCGCGTACTTGATATTTATTTGGTGATATAGGAACATGCTAGGCTTTGAATATTTGATTCCAAATAGCATCTGGATAGTTTTTGGTTGGAATTTAATATTTGGTTGATGTTGATGATTGAATTATGAAGCATGGATTATTTGAGATGGATTATTGAATGGAAATAATTATTTTGGCATGTTATATATGAACCACACTTTTATTATAGGCATGATAGAAAGCATGTTTAATTAAACTAAATGTTTAATTTGGTTTGGAATATTAAAAAAGAATTTTATTATGGTTCATATAATTTTTATTGATGCTATAAGCATGAGAAAAGAGTTATTTAAGTGTCTATGTACACGAGGAATAAATTATATATTGGTGCCTTAGTGCACTTAAGGTGTTTCTAACACCGAGATATAGGAATTTTGGCGCATTACGCGTTTAAGGTGTCTTTGACACCGAGGTAGATTTAAAAAGAGTTCAACATTAAATATTATGTGGTCACTAATTATTTAAGAATTAAATTGGTATGTTTAATTGTTTGAATAATTATAATGTTTGATTGTGTTATGGTTTGAGAGTCATCATCAAGTCTAATAACATGTAAATAACGTAAAGTGAAAGAGATTACGCACCAAAACTCTTGCAACGTATATACCTTGAGTATGAACATATGGAGGGAGTTATGGGGTTTTATATTTAACCATAACTTCTACAAGGAGTACAAGACGCTGTATTTTCCTTTTATTATTATGCGCAGGAATTCCGCCACTTACGAGTGGTTCTTTTATACTGGCACGGTTAGCTCCGTGTAACTACCCCTTTATTGGGGCAGGTTAGGAAGAAAACCCGTTCGATGCGTAATCAATGCTTATGAATAAATTAGTTATTTATTTGAGGTTCATGTTGTATGTTGTATGCTTGTAAACAGGTGCAACAAGGTAAGTTGTGTGATGATAGGTGAAAGCATGCTAGTGTATTTTATTTACGCTTATGTACTCAGCATTGCTGATTGTGTGTTTGTATGTTTGTTTGTCCTTGTCTTTACTTTGGCCCTACTACGACCCTTTCTAATGGCTAGTAGTAGGGGCAAGTAGAGGGGAGCTTTTCAGGTGATGAAGCATATTCATGATGGGCATGAGTGAAGAGCGAATCATGTTTAGTTTCCATAAGACTATGATGTGATTATTGCTTTATTGATTATATTATTATTAAGCTTGTGAGTCTAACGCAAAGGTTTTAAAGTTTATTTGGTTTTAATAAGGGCCTACAATGGTTCCAAGTTGTAGGTTGTTTTCGTTTGACTTTACTTTCGTTAGGTTGACTTTTAAGTTGACTTATTTTGAATGGTTTTAAAGATAGTTTTCCGCTGTGTGTCTTGTAATTTCCTTAGCCATTTTCACGGTGGCGGTAATATCTTAGATTTTCCTATTTTGAGTTTTTAAAAAAAGGGCAAAACGGGTATTTTAAAGGAAAGGAATTTATAGGGTGTTATATGGGCCCCACCACGGCACGACCGCCGTTGGTGGAGCTCAGTTTGTTTTAGAAATGGGCTTTGACCTGATCCAGGTCATCTGGGTCGGGTAAACTGGGTGGTGGGCTTTTGGGGCGAAGAGGGAAGAGGAAAAGGGATGATGATAATAATGGGAGGAGGATGAGGGTAGTTTTGGTATGTCAATAGTTAATTATGACTCTAATGAGCAAAATGAGGATGGCAATGGCAATAATGTTCTGGTGAAGTTGAAACTTTGATGGGAATTTTTCGAATTCGAACACTAATAATATAGTGACAAGTGGTGGTGGTAGTAATGGGAAGGATAAGGGGAAGAGGAAGGGGTTGCCAGCAAAAAAATTGATGGCGGGGAGGCGGAGGAGGAAGAAGCTTTATGACCGCCTTTATATGCTAAGGTCTGTTGTGCCTAAGATTAGTAAAGTGAGGTTTTCTAGCTTATATACTACTCTTATGTGTGGAATGTGGATAATCCGTGTTTTTTTGGGGTTCTTTGAATCTTTGTCATGCATAATACCTTTGTCTTTGATCATTAGCTTTATCACTTTAAATGTTTACTTTTTGTTGTGAAGAATGGTTGAAAATTGATCTTGTTTTTCATCAAAACATGTACATGATTGTTTTATTACTTTGTGTTTTATGGTTCTTTATCCAAAGAAACTTCCATAGAAATTGATAAATGGGCCTAGGCCACACTCGTCATAAGTGTCTACTTTATACGACCAAGGAGGTTCCACCTCAAAACCATATGGCAATTAGGGGAGTAGCCCCTTAGCCTTATAAAGTGGACACCACTTTCTCTTTTCTTCAATGTGGGATACACATTCTAATATAGTTCTTCACTTTTTCACTCTTTCAATGTGGGACAACATTTTATCTCACATGTGGGTTGGCTTATGGGCTCAACAAAAATTGAGTTTTAAAGAAATGATTTATGATATTATTGTGATTATTTTTTTTTTGTGCATTTAATGATAGTGGTGTAATGGTCGTTAAAACTATGAGTCAACTCAAAGTTTGGCTGGTTTTAGATGGGATAACCGAGTAACTTGTCATTAAGAGTAAGAATAACTGATTAAGTAATGCAAAAGAATTAATGGTTTTACATTGTATTTGAAAGACATCTCTTTTAAATAATTAAATCTTTTGGATGTTTGGAAGTTAGAAGGAAGATGCTAGTCCAGTTCTCTCCTCTCTTTGTCTTCCCTCCACCATTTTTCATCCAAACACAAGTGTTTTTGTTTAGTAATCATATATAAAAAGGAAAGTGAGTATAGACATGGACCTTGTCTTTATATCTTATGTTAATTATATAATCCTTATGAAATCGTAGTATTTGCAAACTGCTAATTGATGTTTCTCCTACCCAAAATCATGATACTTCTCATAAGGGTCCCTATAAGTTACCATTGGAGAAATGGATAATAATTACTTTGATACCCATCTTAAGTCCTTTCTATATATACTCACCGGTGATTTTGTTGATTTAAGACCCTTTCCATAAACTTACCTAGGGAACTTATGTTTTCCTTTCCTTTTTCTACCCATTGATTCAGAGAGCTGATGATGTGAACAGTTAATCAAGTTTCATGTCATTGTGTGGATAGTAAGCATTACCGGTGGTTTTGGACTATTAGGCTTTACTATCACATGTATACAGACACGTTATATATTCCGTTGTATATATTATGCAAATAACACAGATAAATAACATTATAAAGATTTTCTGATCTAGGGGAACTTTATCGTAAATCAAGTTCTAAGTAAATTGAAGATCTTCCTCAAAAAAGTATTAGTGTCTATGGCTTAACAATAGTTGATATCCATTTTACAAGCTTTGTCTTGACTCCTAACTAGTAATTTGTTCCTTGCCTTTTGGTATAATATTTTGGGATACAAATTTGGTGGAATCACAATTTATCCTATTATCTCAAAGATTCTTGAAACTCATACATTTTGCTTTTGATTCCATATAGATTGAAGTTAGTGACTGAGAAGGAAGGGCAATTAATATCCACATGTTTTGTACTTGTAGCTAAACTGGTTTCTAGTATAAAAGCTTTGGATAACCTTAGGCTGGATATTCAGCAAACTGTTATAAGTTGTTTCAATGGGTTTGCTTCGTATATATTCCGAGCTGAGGTAAGGAATAGATTCCCTAACAATCTTATGGACACATTTGCTAAAGTGTTTGAATTTAGATTGACTTATCTTTAGTTGTCTAACTGTGGTAGAAGTATAGACTGTCTCTTACTCTCCTCTTTAATTATGTTGTATTCATGTACATCCATGAAGACTAGCTACAAAGTATTAAAAGACCTGAGTACATGATAAAAAGCTATCGAATTCGGGAAAATAATGCCATCTATATGAACCTAATAAACCTATGACTAGGGGTGCTTATGAGATAAGACAACTCGCGAGCTCAACTTGAGATCCAAATTGACTCGTAATGTTAACGATTCGAGTCGAAAACTCTTGAGAAACTCAAATTCTTTTACACATTATTATATCTAATAAAAATAAAAATATTTTGATAAAAAACTTTATTTTGTGCTTGAGTAGCTGCATGTCAGTGGTGTATTATATATCAGTCTCATGCGAAGGGTTAAGATGTTGGGTATTGTTTAGAATTGTACAATTTGACATAAGTTTGAAAAATGCTCAAGAATTGAAATATAATGGCCACGTTCTTCATTGCCTTAACTGTGATTTTAGGTTTAAGTGTGTATACTTTTTTACTTATACAATCATGCAATAATGTAACTATTTAGGTAGATAGTTTTCTTAAAATTTCAAAGTTTATTATAAAATGAGTTGTCTAATAAAGTTGGATGAAGAAACAAAGTACTACTAAATATGGAAGACCTTGTTTCTTTTGGTGGGATAAAACAATTACTTGATAAATCCATGTGAAAGTTAAATCCATAGACTAGTTTTAAAGTATCAAGTTTTATTGCATGATCTAACTTTGAACTTCCCATGAGTTGCTACGTTTTAGAACTTTTTTCTCAATTTGAAAAGAGTACAGTTTTGCATCTTTTGTCAGAAGAAAAAAAAAAGTTGAGACAACCATAGTTATAAGTAGGAAAACTGCCTACATATCTCGTGAAAAAGGCTTTGATTGTTATTCAAAAGGGTATTTTTTGTTCTTAGGCTATATATTCAATTTAGAGCAATTCCTATATGAACTGAATGCATCACTGTAGATAAGTTGATATATATGGCTTATCAACAATTTAAGGAAAACAAATTCACAAATTTTTTTTTTTGTTTGTATCCAGCAATGAAGGGACGCTAAGGGAATGAGATTTTGCTGGAGCAGATCAAAGTTGTGCTGTTGGATTATTTTCTAGACTTACAAATGAAAACTCTTGTTACACCTTCCTGCATGTAGGCTCGATTGGCAATTGATCTTCTGTAATTGTCTGTCATAGGTCAATCAGTGACAAATCTTTCATATATCCTATGAACCCATCATGTAACTAATCTATCTTGCTTGGTAATGAGGAATTGCGTTCATTCAAATTTTGATGCTTGTTGTTGTCTCATATATTAATTATATTTTCGGTTAGACCATGTTCTTTTGAGCTTTTTTTTAGCTCACCTTAGCTCAATTTAGTTTTTAAGCTATGATTAGTTCATAATATATTTCAATAATTCAGCTCATTTTTTCTCAGCTCAAAAGAACATGTCAGAATCGTCAACTACATTTAATATTGTACCATTGTAATTTACTCTAATTATTATCCATCATCACATATGGTTCATGTAACACCCCAATAATTCTCTCTTTAAACCTGTAAGTACCCTAAACAAAATCCAAGAGAATTACTGACGTGCTGCCTCCACGTGTTCAAACATTAAGGCTATTTCAGAATTTAGCAGCGGAAAAACTAATTCAGTTATAAATAAGTTTCAAACCAACAAACAAAACCAAAATAAATCTTACAACTTGGAACCATTAAGGCCCTTATTCAAGACCTAATAAAAGTGGTAAATAAGTCAAACAGAGTTAAATAAATTCAATTGTAAGAAATAACATAAACTGTAAATGGTAACCAGCACTCCACTCAAAATCCCACCACCTTGATGCAAGTTCTGAACATGTAAAAACCTGTGGTTAATCTGCTCCCCAATATTACAAGTGTAAAGATTGGATCATTACAGGGTTATTAAAAGGCAAAGACCATGAGCAAAGAAAAGCGCGCAATTAGCAACACTAAGTACATACAAGCTATGAAATATAATAAAATATTCATAGCATGCTACTAACAATCAATCATTACACACAGTGTAATTAACGACTCAAACATTATGAGACTTCACTATTTAATAGAAATTTATTAATTTCATTATAACCATTGGATTAAGCAAAAGACAAGGTTGTCCTCCCATGTTCCAATTTGGAACATCAATAAAAGAAAAACCCCATGCCTCCTTTCGGAAACATCAATAAACATCCAATGGCAACGGGCGCGACTCTGTGATCATAGCTAGTATGAGATCTCATATAGCTCCTTATAGTTTTTAAAAGTATTTGAAAACAAGAGACTCGTAGATCAGACAGCCTCTAAAAAGTACACGGCTAATACCCTGTGAAGCTCAACCCCTGATTGTCAATACTCTAGGCGTGCACAAGCCCAGAGTTTTATTGCTTATCCATCTTCTGCTTTACGTGAGTTACCAATTTAGACATACTTTGACTTATCAAGAAATCACACACATACTCATACAATAACAACTTATGCATAATCCTTTTTATTCTTGAGTTAACAATAATGATCATGAAGACAACCGATTTAATGATTCTTTATAAGAAAAATTTCCTGTTGAACAAAGTCAACTAGCCTCGTCATTATGACTTAATAAACTCCCTCTACTCAAATCATATTTAATTCATGAATGAGTATTAAAAATTAACCTCATGGAACCATTATTAAAATTAATACCACTTATGGACAACCAAGAATCCATAACCTTTAATTAATCATAACATAACCAATTGATAAGACAATCACTTATACATCACCTACAACCATAGTCATATACTTATATCTCAAACATGCCTCATACACAATATACGGAAACCACAATGTATAACCAAACAATTAAGCCCAGTCTTCTCTATGCATGATACTAAGTTCTCGATACATCCCTAATCATGCTTCTAAAGGCAAGGTTTCGTAACTTGTACGTACCTTGAATAAACGAGTTGGTTGGCCACTTTAGGAACTAGAAGTCGCCTTCTACGAAATCCTCTCCTAAAAAAAACAATAATAATTCAACCAATACCCAAGAAATATAATTTACAGCAATACCAAACTACTTTAAAACTTCTTAAAACATCAAAATAATGCCTTTAATTTATTCCCAATAGTCAAAGTTAACAATTTAATAGTTCAACCATAAGTTTATATGTTAAAATTATGAATATATGGCTTATAACATAAAATTCCAGCAAGTTTAACTTACTAACATATGCTGAAAATTTGTTTTATTAGTAGCTTTTGCAATTCAAATAATCTATACTTGTCATATTGCACAAATAGTTGTTCAAAACATATAGAAGCATTCTAAACCTCTATTTTTGGCTCAAAAATAATAAAAATCAGATTATATAAAATCTAAAAAATAATTTAAATTGTAAATTTCAAGCTTTTGATGATCTTAATTCACAATACAATAATTATAGTAGTATATCACACATTAAAACCTTAAAATCCTTCAAATAAACAAAATAAAAACCCCAATCTCATCAAATAAAATCTGAAAATAATTTTCAAGTATAACATTATGGATTTTGTCATCATGAAACCATAGAATAGATAAATAACTAGCTTAACACGGTTTTCAAGCCCTAAAACATGAAAAATCAACATTTAAACCCCTATTTTATACATAATATAAATCTGAAATTTTATACTATAATTCAAACATAGTATACTTCATGAATTTGCAATCTTTTATAATTCATATACATAATCAAACCAAAATAATAACAATTTAAGAACAAGATTTCAATAAACATTAAAACTTTAATCAATTTAACAGAAGAAAAGAAAAGAGGAAGGAAGAAGAGAAGAGAGGCCGAAACCTGTGGCTGGAGGCGGCGCGACGGTGGTCTGAAGCCAGCGGCAATAGCAGCAAGTTCGAAGGTTTTTTTTTTTTGAATTCGTGAATAGTAAGGGGGAAAGGGGAGATGACGTGAAAGGGGAAGAGAGTTGAGGGTTTTGGGGTTTGTTTTATATGGGCTTAGTTTCCTAAATTAAGTAGGAGTAGAATTAAAGAGTTGGGTTTAAATAAAAGTTTAAGGTTTCTTTATTCTAAAGTGGGCTACAATATTATAAACAAAGTGGGTTGGACTTGCATAATCATTCATGATTGAAAATATGGGTAGAGAAATAATAAGATAATTTTATTAACTTTATAAACATTAAATTTATTTGCTTATATAAAATAAATTTTGTAAATAATTAATCATAATTGAATATTCACATAAATATGTTAAAATATAATTTTACAAAATTTTGGAGGATTACAGTTCAATAAACCGTCAATCATTTAGTACCCGTACCAATAGATTCAATACTACTGTACCATTGTACTTGTTTTTTAGTCAAATTATATTAACTGTCACATATGGTTAAGTAACAAGTTAGTTTGGGATTAAGTATAGTTAGGAATTATGCCTCATTTTGTCTGTTTCAATTTGTTTCAAAACCGGAATTTAAAACAAAAAACAAAAATAAATAAATAAAATGGTTGATTTACAGTAAGAAAAAGTTTTGGTTTGCCTATATCTTGAACTATGTGCGGCCTCAACTTGCCTCAAAAAAAGGTATTTTTGGTCATTTTATGTTAGGTTTGACCCTAGAGGGAGAAAGTGAATTCTAAAATTTGGCCTAGTAATTTTTCAACACTCAAACAAAAAAAAAGCAACACAAGACAAAGCCTAAGCTCTATTAACAAAAATTAACATTTTACGCAATGAAATGCTACGGCAAGAAATAAGATTAAACCACAGCAATAAAACGTAGAATCTCCTAAAAATTTTGTGAAACTAAACCGAAAAACAAAATACACTGGTACCAAATGGGATTTCACATAATAATAATAATAGTAAAAAAAAAAACCGTTACACAGAATTATGTCAATAATTTATTTGTCCATTAGTTTAATACGAAGTACTAAGTATTATATATACATGTATATACATTGGTATCAAAGAGGTATATTGCAAGTACAAAGGATTATTATATTAAGTTAGTTCTCAACAGTCGTCCCACAGATGTGTCTTCAATCCTTCCATTGGGATGCTCACACAACGCACCTGTAAATCTGATCCAAAAAATTAAGAGATAATATAAAGATGAGATAATCATATAGAAACCTTCCAAAGGTTGACAAAATACACAGAAATATAAAGAGGTCGTATAAAAGAGCAGAAACTTGAATTCACAAGTACCAGTCTTGAAACTTTGGAAGTTGCTTGCATTTCTTCTACCTTAAAACAAGAAAGAAAAAAAATTAGAAACTGAATTCTAGGAAGTTAGATAGCATGCTTGGCAAAGGACAATGGAAAGTAGAACACACAAGCACGCATAGATAAGAAATTCAGGTTAATAGGATTTACCCCATCCTTGGAATAGCCAAAAAATTTGCCGAAAATGACTGCAAAGGCAAGATGTTTAAAGGGATTGTTGTTCTGTAGGCCAAGAAAGGGAAACAACATGTAACATCATTATCGACAACATGATTTGTGCTTCAAAATTTTATAACCATAAAATAACATTGAGGCCATATTTGGTATGAATATTATAGGGGGTGGAAAATGGATTTAAGAAACCCACTCTGTTACTTATTGTTTGTTTTGATAGGTATGGTAACAATTATCGTTACTTCTAAAATAACAGAAATGTGAAGGGCATATCCGCATATGTAACAATATATTGAATTATTGACAACTTCCAAATTTTTACAACCATAAAATAACATTTAGAAGATATAGCCCAAGACCAAACATGTTTTCCCATTTCAAAACAATATTATGTCCACTAAATCCATCATAACCAATTCAAAATTATATGGCAAGAATAAAAATTAACACAAAAATCAGAAACCATACTAGCCTAGGCCAAGACTAATGCAATCTGATATATGTGATAAGGGGGATGATCTTCAACAGCCATCCTTGAGGCTAACTCATCCTCAAACGCAGTACGGAGCCCTGCAACATCACCCAAGAGATAACTTGCTTTACCCATTTAAGAGCAAATGAATTAGCTATTAATAAACATAACACAATGATAAGAGATCATCTAGGCATAGTTGATAGAAATCGGAACAAGTACCACATCCTCTCTCATCAAAAGCCCACAAGAGATGGTCCCTCTAGATACAACGACTCCCTTCAACCTTATGGCGAAGTTCAGCAACTTCAATCAATTTAGATAAATCGAGATATGTATGACTCTCTTCTACCCTACAACGATATTTGGCAACTTTACTGGGGTCTTCATCACGAGATGAAGGTCCATTTAAAAACTCTACATCAAATAACATATAACGAGGCATAACATAGCCTCTATTTGGACCTTCTACAAAAAGACAGAAATAGTTGAGAAATCTTACTCAAAAAAGGAAATAATTAAATGGCTTAAATAGCAACCACCCTCAAGCATTGGTTGAACAATCAAAACATTAGGATGCAAAACAGAAATAAAATTAGAAAGGTTAAGCAAGCACACCGTGGATGTTTTATCTAAATGTTTTATCTAAAATAATTCTCCAGAGGTTACATTTTATATTCCGAACAAGCATTTTATATTAGTCACAAAGACAATTGAAATGGGGCTTAAAAGTATAATGATCGGCATATGTCTAGTTCAAGGGCAATCATTATTATGATTGATTAACTTAGAAAATATCATATCAGCCAAGGTATAAAAATTTTCCAAGTCAAGCAAACCTTTTTAATTGAACTAGACATGATGCCGAATTCAAAGAAGTTAAAACCTTTTTAATTGAACTAGACATGATGCCGAATTCAAAGAAGTTATAAATTCATTTTTGAGAGGTATAATCCCTCTTGAAAATAGAAATCACCCCTCTCGAGGGGCTTATGTTTAGGGGTATTTTTACCCCATTTTTATAGACAAATGAGAGGCCAACAAGTGGCCCAATTATAAGCCGACACGTGGCATCCAACTCAGCTAAAAAGAGCCAATTAGAGCATAACACGTGGCCTAAAGAGAGATATCAGAAAATAAAGGGCTCAAAGCCCATTAAGGAAACATGCCTAGCATGAAGAAAACCTTAATACACGTGTCATCCATGTATAGGGCAGCCAATCTTCCTAGGTTATGAAACCCTAGGAGCATGATCTCCCACTTCCCTATAAATACCCCATCATTTCATGATGGAAAAAAAGAACACACAATTCTTAAAGGCACAATGCCCAAAATATGCTCTCACTTCTCTCTACTTTCTCTCTCTAAAATTCCGTTTTCCGGTCACTAACTTGATCGTCGAAGGCGGATCTCCGGTAAACCGGAGATCCGTTGTTTTGCAGGTGTTCAGGTTGTACGAGTGTTGCATCTCGTATCTGTCTCTCGCTGGAATCCATACCCTCTTTTAGAAAATCACAAAAATCCCTGAAATAATAACCGTCCTTCACCACTGCCCACCGTCTCCTACTCCTATCCACCACCCCCAACTCCTCATACCATGACAACCATCCACCACCATCGACTCATCCACCTGAAAACCATCCACTACCACTGATTTAGCATCGAACAAACCCAACCACCCACAAATCAACCAACACCAATCCGTCGACAACCCACAAACCCACTCAAATTCGAACTCACCGCAACAACCCTAAATCGAAACACCACTAACCACCAAAATTGAACCTAGCTACCAAACATTCAAACTGCCACCATAGCCGCAAATCATAAATGTAGATCGAAAAATCCAAATCAAAATTGCAATTTTGATTAAAAAAAAAACGCAGAAGCCACCACAACGAAACCCTTTTTGTAGATTAAAAAAAAAGAAAAAAAGAAAAAAATGATTATTGGTTGAGATTATTATTGGTGACAACTAATTAATTGGGTCTTAAGTGTTAGGCAAAAATTTACTAAAAGAGGGGAAAAAATAATTGTTGCAACTATATAGAAATTTCCAAAACTGGAAGTTGTTGCAATAAGGAAAAAAAAAGGAGGAAGTAGTTACGAATATAAAACTAGTAATTAGCTTGTAAAACTCCCTCCATTTCAAAACATGTTATACTCTGACTAAAAGATTAGAAATGATCCAAACATTATGAAATGGAGGGCATATGTCATTAGTTATATTCTTCAAGCAAGCTTTAGCCTATATATCCCCACACATCTTGGTCACTCTATAATAACAAACAAGGTAATCAAATTAATGTTGAAGGTAACAGGATACTTTGAAGTCAGCAAAAAAGAAAAGAAAACATTGCTACCTTCATAAATTCCTTGTCATAATCATAGTAGTTTTCGATCTAACAATAATGAAAGAAGTCAGTAAATTACCATACTTGGACTAAGGTTCCTATAGCAAAAAGGTAAACACTTTAATCTTCAAAAGCTCTTAAAATGTGTTTAAATAAAGATCCGTCGTTAAGTTATATCCCACTAAAGCACTTAACAAAGAAATTCATCTTTATCCCATCGCTACATTTTAACCAAAATATTCACTCCCTCTGTTCTTTTTTAGTTGATATATTTTAGCCAAAAAGTTGTACAAAAATGAATAAGCAAGAAGATAAAGTAATTTTTTTTTTTTTTTTTTTTTTTTTTTTTTTTTTTTTTTTTTTTTAATTTGATGCAATTAGATAACCAAATTTGATACAATCCTAAACCTTTTGAGTGGCTAGATAATCCACAAACTAAAGACACAATTTTCATCATGTATCAATGTATGTTATGCTCCCTACGCTTAGCGATTTATAAAAACATGACCTAATTCTACTCTCTTCTAAAAATGCAGCAAATAAGAAGGGCCAAAGGCACTAACATCATTCCATGCACCAAGACCTTAATGATAATAGAGGGAGAGAGGAGGAGAGGAGCGGGGGTGGCACTTACCAAATAAGGCTTCATAACCGAAAAACGCACATACCACTGCACGTCAAAAGTCAATAATCAGAAGGAATGAAATCATCACAAAGAAGTTGCAACTAAATGTCTATATCTACACTCTTTAAAAAGAGAGAAGACCTTCGGAACTGTTCATTATGAACAGTAGAGCAGTTTGCGGACGGTTATATCCTCGACTTGGCATGTTATTTACGGTCCTACCACTGGACCTTGACTTCTTTTGCCTTCCACGTTAGCTTTGTCTGTCCTTCTTTCTCCTTAATTCACTTTCCATCACTCATTCATTTCTACTTTCTCTCTCTTCCTACTTTCTTTCTCTTTCCTCCTTTTCTCTTTTTACTTTTGATGGTCACTTATTAGAGTTTTCTTCAACTGAAGCGTGCTCCGAGTTCCTTTGTTCCATTGTAGCTGAGGTAATTATTATATTATTTACTTATTTTAAGTGTATATATTTGTTTGAGTGTATATATTTGTTTGATTTCTGGTGTTGAGCTTCTAATTTGATTTTTGGGGTTGAGCTTCTAATTTGATTTCGGGGTTTAGTTACTTCGATCTTAGGGTCTTTGATTTGTTTGAGTGTATATATTTGTTTGATTTCTGGTGTTGAGCTTCTAATTTGATTTTTGGGGTTGAGTTTCTAATTTGATTTCGGGGTTTAGTTACTTCGATCTTAGGTTCTTTGTTTAAAATTCACTTTTTAGTTGTTCAAATTAAAGGGATTCTAAGTGGAGATGATACATGCAACATCTGTAGCTCACTTCACTTTAATTTCTTGGGTTTTGAGTGGAGATGGTTTGATTTTTGTGAGTCATGTGAGATCTGAGATGTCCTCCAACCCCTTAGCTTTCCTGACTTCCTTCGTATCCTGTGACTCTCTAACCAGGAAGCTTTCTCTCAAGTACAACAAAAATAGAACTCCATAATACGTATATGCTCTATATGTTCAAATCAGAAACTTTGTAAGAAATGATGTAAAATCCATATTTTATATTATAATTTATAAAATTAGTAAATAATTCATATTCTCAACACTTTCAAACTTCGATCTTTTGTCCTGTGTTTGATAGTCTTCCGTAGCTAGACCCTATTTTCAACCATATAACTAAAGAATATAATTTATATAAATGTCCATATATATTCAAGTATAAGCTAAATAGGTGAGTTTTTCCGCTTGCATATATAGTGCAGTGATTCACTACTACTATACTATGTGTCAATTTGAACAAACTTTTTAATTTTATATAATGTGTTACTCATATTATCCGTATAATGTTCTTTTTTTTTATTAGGCTAATAAAATTTGAAGGCTAATATAACCTAATACGTGGGAAGGAACACTCAATAGGATTCATATATGCAATCCATTGAATAAAAATAATTAGGCTATATTAGATAAGTTTGAACGTAGATATCAATGCCTTCAAATAATCATCGATAGTTTATTAGGATAGTCCACGTGGTCATGTAATCGTATTGAGAAACCTAATAATGCCTTATGTAGTGAATATAAACTTTTTTTTAAAATTTTAAACAATGCCTAATATCTATGTCACAACATGCATATGTTCATTTATTTGTGAATTACATGGAACCATGAAAGGAGAGTGATGGAATGAGTAAGCAACGGGGAAAGGGCTAAGTGGGATAAGAAATAGAGTTGCCACTTTTCAAGTTATGATGATAGAGAGAATTCGATGGATGTGCATTCAACATATTTTTGTTAGACGAATCAATAATTTGTGAAATTGCATATTTGTTTGGTTTTGTATACAATGCCTTTGTTAAGGTGATATAGTTAATACAAGATTTGAAATGGATTAGTAATTACATAGTTTCATGACTGATCTTCATAGGTTTCATGACTGATCTTCATTAGGTTTCTCGATACGATTATTTGAAGGCATTGATATCAAACAGAGTTTGATATCGTATTGAGTGTTCCTTGAAGCTACATCATCGATATCAATGCCTTCAAATAATCGTCGATGTTTGAATCCTATTGAGTGTTCCTTGATATAGGGTGGTCATAGTTTCATGTATGATCTTCATTAGGTTTCTCCTACCTTGATTTTTTATTTTTTGATTAGTTTTCTTTTTTTTTGGAGTAAAACTATGCTCATCTGTGAAACTTGTATTGTGATGCGTTATGTTCTTGATCGATTCATGCTCAACTTTTGCTCTGTTAAGTGTATGACTTGCATTTTTCAATTCTTGCACTGATCTGAATCACCAGTTTCTGATTTTAAAAAGAAAGCTTTAGAGGCTGCCTTCTATTTGGATTTGATGAATAAAAGGCTTGATTTATGTGAGTTATGTCTATTCCTTTAGCAGTAAACGATTGCTTGTTAGTTTTTAAAAACAGATTTCAAATGAAAAAATCAAATTAAAACAGATATCAAATGAAGTTCAAAATTAATATGCAAAGAGGGAAATACAATATTCCAATTACTACAGCAAGGCAATTTCAAGAGCTTTCTCTTCTCGAAAAGTAACAAATGCAGTCTTTGAGTTAACTGATTAACTGCACCCAAAAATTAATGGAGTTAAACAAGAAATACCCATTAATTAATTAATTAATTGATAAATATCCAAATTTAGGAGAATAACAACAAACTGCTGGATCTCAATGTGTTGAATTTCACCAGAAAATGAGAAAAATTTCTCTCGATGCTAGATCTGACAAGTTTCGGTGTTTCTATTTTTGGCATGAGGCAGTTAGCGGGCATTCAAGTTTCCAGTCGCAATTGCTAATTGTGCTTTTCTGGTTGTTTTGATTTTTTTTTTTTATTTTAGGAATAACAGTAAGTGGGTTTTAAGTGTTTCATTTGGTTAATTGCTTTTTAGCCTTTTGAACTTATGCTAAACTATTATTTTAGAGATTGATGACTGCGCCATTTGATTATGTTTACAGGTTGTACTTGAGTTTTGACATTGATTGTGCACCATTTGACGTTGAAGTTTATAGCTTTTCTTTTGTATGGACCTCCTGGAATAGGAAAATCATACTAAGCCAATGTTGTTGCAACTGAAGCTGACTCAACATTTTATAGGTATATGTTGTGCTTGCACTTATGTGATTTATCTCATTAAGATCTATTTTTTAGTTGTTTTATGTTCTTTGGAGAACTTGACTACTTTTTGGCAGAGTCAAGCATGTTTAGCTTTTTGTTTACTTAGTATGACTTTCTCATTTGTCAATGTGCAACTTTAGACCATTAATATAATTGTATCAATAAGTAAAAATTATGATAAGTTGATATTTTCCTTATTCAAATCACAAATGATGGCCAATGGGTTGTGTCTTGTTAATATGGTCAAAATGAAGAGGTTATACTGAATTAAGTCATAGTTTATCAAGTGTTGAATTGTTTTCGAATTAATGTACTAGCCCCTATATATATGGTAAATATGCACATAAGAAATAAGCTAAATATGCGAACAAAAGCTGGATTCAGATCACCTGGATGCTACTAACTGTTCTTTAGCAAGTTAACCTACGACTCAGAACACTTTTATAATATCATATTGCATTGTTGAAGACAAAAAGAGGATTACCAATTTGCTTTCTCTATTTCATCCAAATTAAAATTTGTTTCCACAAAAACCTTGCATAGATTATTGCTTTAAAGTGCATAACAAAAAAAAAAGGAATAGAATTTTGTAGAAAGAAAGGGATTCTCACACTCTGGTTAATTTTTTGTAGTTGTTTTCCCCTGTACTTGCAATAATCTATGCAAGGTTTTTGAAAAAAAAAAAAAAGCTAAAGGAATTCTCACACTCTATTGTTGGTCACTCATATATGACATCAATGCTAGCTTGTGTTTTTTTAAAGGCTTTTTAAATTGGATTGTATGGCTTTTTTCCTTGATATCTTCATTTATAATTTAGAAGAATAGAAGAGTGACGTGGTTTAAACATGTGATTTGTTGGATAAACTTGGAAAGGAAAGTACATTATGATGAGCATGCTTAATTTTATATATTCCTGGTAAAAATTCTAACAGTTCAGTATGTTTTTCTTTGCGGAAATATTATGTGCGTATATATTGAAATTTGCAACTAAAACCAGTTTGTCAAGGCTAATAGTTGAGCACAGTGTCTCAGGTGAAGCTATAATTGACTTACGAGTTGAGCACAGTGTCTAAGGTGAAGCTGTAATTGAGTTGGGTGTACCTGTTTTCAAGGTACTTGCTTCACTAATTGCCTATTGCTATTATCTTCCTTTCTGTGCTGGATTTTTTTTTGCTATTTTTTGTTACTTCTGGTTATTTGAAGTGGTGTTGATTGTAAATAGGTGGTTTTAGGCAGTATATGTTACAGGTGAGTGGGAGGGTTCGAAGATTGTGCTTAGTCGTTGGGATGTGTGTTTCTTTGTTGGATAAAAAGCTCTGTATTTAAAAGGGGAGATCAGGGCTATGCTAAGTGTTTAAAAGGAAAGATTAGGGCTTTAGTTTGGAATGGCCATTTATATAGATACGTTTTTACCAAAATTCAAAAAATTTCAAAATGACACACATTTCCTTTTATTGTGTTAGTAGAAGAATGTTTATTCTCTTGGTATAAGTAGTTAGGTTTAAAAAGAATTTAACTTTTTTGTTTTCATTATAGGATCTGTTCCGTGCGTAGCTGTTCATTTTATATAAGGATGGAAAATGAAGAGGAAATTGAAATTGCAATTGCGCATTTTAAAAGTTTTTGTAGAGTTCATAAGCGTATCATGGAGGTTCTGAAACTGGGAGTTTTGGGGATGGAGAAAGAGATTTATCAGAGGAAGGCTGTCGTTGATTTGGTGTTGAAAAATGCAGCAAATGGAGTGCAGAATGCAATTGATCAAGCGCCTATTGTGGTGGAAGGCTTTCTTAGATACCTAAATTGGGTTGAGCAGGTCACTAATGAAGGTAGTTCACAGTTTAAAAGATTAAAAGAGGATAAGAAGAAAGAAAAGGAGACACTTGATTCGATTTTTATGAAGTATAACAAGAGGGCAATTTATAGGAGTCGATGAACTATTTTGGATAAGTGGTTTGTTGTGGTAGTAGATAGCATATATAGTTTTTTAAAGGAAGTAATGTATTTTGTATTTTGAATGTTGTATGTAGGAAGGTGGGAGTTGATTATTTTGGAGGTAGTTTAGAGGTTTTGCAATTTGCTAATTAGATATTTATAGGAGGTTAGTTAGATTGTAAATTGTGTAAACCCCGAATTTTGTTGTGTTTTTTCAATGATAATTATGATATCAATGAAATAATTATGGTTTCTGAAATTTGTACTAAACGACACATATTGGTATTTCCGTTGCTAATGAGTTGTATTATCTTCTTTTGACAATGCTTTGCACAGATGTATCGAGATGGCAGTAGTTCATAATATTGCCGAAGGTATATTTTTTAAAATTTTTTTACAGCATATCTTATATTCTCATGGTATTTTAAGTTGGTATTCTTTGTGACAAGAATCAGCTTGCCTACATTGTTTATTTCTTCATTGCATTAGGACACTTTGCTTATGTATAAATCAATACATGAGGTATAATAACATTACCAAATACTTGATGGCATTCAACGATGTTAAAATATATGGCAATATACAAAAATTATAGTTGCTCTAATTTAGATAACAACCTTATTCTTGTAAAAAAGAAGAGTTCAATATATATCTCTAATGAACGTTGCAGCGGTTAATATCAGGTTCCAAATTGCTCTTTGAAATAATTTGTTTTCTCAACTTTAGGAAATAATATTCTTTTTGATCTATATAGAAGAGTTAAGAATAATTTTGTCAAAAAGAATTTAACAAAATTAAGGACTAAACTATCTAAGCGTCTTAATTATTAAGAGTTTTCTTTGAAAATCAGTCTCTTTATAAGCCATCAAAAATCTCAGAATGCATATGCTCAGTTATTTAGATTCTAAATCAATGCAAAGCAACGTCTTTAGTGCAATTAAGAACTATGTATATAAGTTTCCAGCGACGGCAATATTGAACTATAATAGCAACAAGTCAGTAACATTACATTTACAGCCTTGAGTATATAGTAAAAACAAATGGATAAAGATAAGTTTATGCACAGACTGTCAGCGTTAATAGTACATCATTCATTTACAACCTCTAAAAAAAATGAAAAAAAAGGAGAGGAAAAAAAAAAGGCCATGTGCACCAAGCAGCTTTGCATGCCATGATCAAATAATGGCAGTACAATTCACATGACCAAAGAAAAAAAAAAGGAAAAAGAAAAGAAAACTATAGATTATTAGTATAAATATAGAACTAATGCTTTGCATGCACAATACCAAACACAAAAAAAAACAGAAAAAAATCCTCTACCAAATATAAATCTTATACATATCCACCAGTTCACCTAAGTCACAAAATGCTTCAGAAAATAATACAAAATTATAAAAGCTTTCAGCTTCCTCTTATCAACCAAAAATCATTTTCAGCTTACCTCAAAATACCATTCCATAGATCAAACTATATAAAGTCAACACCAAAGTTAATGGTAAATAAGGGAATCAACTCCAAAGTTAATGGTAATGTATTCCCTAATAATGAATTTTTAATACAACTACATTATCTCCGATTGAATTCACTACGTGGGTGACGTAATTGTATTATAGTTATCACCAAAGTTTTTGGTAACATATTCCCTAGAAATATTCTTCGATGCAACTATGTTGCAACTGGTTAAATCGGCTTCGTTAGCAACATATTTGTATTGAAGGTTATTAATAACGCCCAAGTATAGCGTTGAAGCAAATGGAGTCGGTGTCTACAAGAAAGAAATGGAATTAGCTTCCATCAAATAATTCCAGCTTCTACAAAGTGAAACTATTAAGAAATTCAGCTAAAAGAGTATTATTTTGCCACCAATTAATGCTCTACAATAAAGTCCGTCTGCAAATCCTATATTGTCTTCTTTGTTTTGCTTATATTCCACATATGTCAAAAAAGCTTGATGCAATTTATGTACACTAGAACATCTTTGATTCACAATATTGCTTCATGAGAAGAGTAAGTAAAGCATCCTATATCAGCATTTGCAATAGGACCATGTATTAACTATCATATCAACAGTCGTAATAACATAGCCAATAAAATCTCTGTGCCATGATTCAATATCCTAGCCACGAAAACAAACTGAAAGAGTACCAAACATTACATTCACGTTCCAACATCCAACTAGCTTACAAAAACCCATGGCAATACAAACAACAGTCCGATAATCACATATAGAACTCGATTTTCCAACATCAAACTTAGGCATACCTGGCAGTGCCATTAAACCTAGCGCAGTAACAGCTCCAGTAGCAATAAACGGATGTGAAGCCGCAAGAAATGCACCCTCTGCATTGAAACCCACAAAACAAACAGAATAAGCAACTAATAGAACTTAACAACCAAAACTTGATCAACCCTAATCCAAATTCAGCTGATCTAATTATTGCTGTAATCTGGGTTCGGTAGACATAGAACCTATTGTTAAGAGACAAAAATTCAGCTGATCTAATTATTGCTGTAATATGGGTTCGGTGGACATAGAACCTGTTTTGTCTATGTAGTTAGAGTAAAATCAATATTAGGCCTATTTTTAGTTACTGATGTTTTTGTACTATGTATGTAAGAGATTATAGGCATGGGTTGTTTTATTGTAAAAATATTTGTCTATATGAAGACAAAAACACTTTTCAAGTGAGTTTAATCTACCATGTATATTTGTTCTTTTTAAATATTGATTTGCTATGTTATGATATTGTATATTTAAACTCAGTTGATCTTTTGTTCGCAAGAATCTGAAATTATTAATGTTAATTTACGTTTGACAGTGTCACGAATGTTAATAAAACATATATTTTTATTTTTAAAAGGGGCCTTGACAATATATACAAAATGAAGCGTCGTTTAGAAGCACCTTCGAACACTCAAATCGAGGACGGCACAAATTGGAAACAATTACTCGAAAGTTCCTCACAAATGTCTATACAAGAATTTGATGCATTTTAAGTCTTTATAATTAGCTAACTTGTGTTAAAAGGTTATTTCTTACTTATATATATAATTTATTATGCATAGATCCAATCCGAGTAAGCGTAGGAAAAGGGAGAATCGCTGGCGGAATTCTCAAGTACACAGTGGGAATACTTTGGGTAATTATTTCTATTATATTTCAAGATTGGTTTATAATAAATTTAATTGAAAACCTTTTTAAAAGTGCTTCTTTTGATTTTTTGGATATTGTTTTGCTTTATGAAAGAATTTTCATTTAAATATGATAGTATTGGAAAAATGGAGTGATGTGTGCTTGTGTGCTGGAAACAGTCATATTTCATTTCTTTTTTTACATGTTGTTTTATTTTTACGGTTGGTAAGGGTTTTTAACCATCACCACATTTCTTATCTTTTTGTTATGCTTTTTCACCTATGATAACTAAATTATCGTCCTTTACGATCCAATTTTGATACAAAGGTCATAGCAAAGTGTTAGCTTAGCTAGCACTTGAATTGAAAATTAAGTGTTGAAATGTAAGACATTAGAAACAGTTGACGTATGATTAAGGGATTATGGTGAAAATTAAAGATAGATTTTAAGTTATGCTTTGTTTAAATAATTTAATATTGAGTAAATTGAAATACTACGATGAATGATTCTAGATTTCTAAAAAGGAAAAAAACTATATAGATCTACTTTATTTTGGAATCTTGGACAATAATTATGGTGTTGTAAATTGTCAGCATTGTATGCTTATAAATCAGTTAATGATAAAAGTGCTCAGATTATAATAAATCTAAAAACATAGATCAATGATAAAAGTACTCAGATTTTAATATATCTTAAAACATGAGTCAGTGTATGATTAAAGTTATTCTTTTCAGACTGTGACAATGCAATGAAAAGTACTTAATAGCCTTATTAAGAGAAATTTGATTATAGTGCTTTATGAACACAATTATTTGAATGCAGGATCTAATTTTTTAAAGTTTAATTTGATAACTAACGATGCTTCTATAGCAGAAAGGGTGTATGAAATTACTTAATAGCCTTATTAAGAGAAATTTGATTTAGTATATATGAATTAGATAACAATGCTCTCATCTCTATCGATAGAGTAAAATCATTACAAAAGTTACAACATTGTATAATCTCAATGATACATTTATAGGAAAACAACCTTCTGCCCCTTTAGCTACTACATCAATTAAAAAAAATGTAAAGTACATATTGGTCTTACTCAAATAAACTTAATAACACTAAAACTTCATTCCATGATCTTGCTTCGCGACTTAATTTTATTTTTGGAAACTCCAAGTTCTACCTTCAAATTACAGAACAATTGCCATGCAACCCTTTCACTGAGTAGATATTTCTTGGATAAATGAAAAGGAAATAAGAACAAACATTGGAATCAGATTACAACAGCATAAAAAGAGATGCTTTATAACAACAACAGCAACAACAACAACAACAACAACAACAACAAAAAAACCTAAATTAGCTTATTTGTTTGACATAAAACCAAGTTCTCCTTCCTAAAGATCTACAATTAGGATAATATTAGTGAACTTATAGAATTGATATAAGTTTGATATACATAAAAATCTAATTCTTACTCTATTATAAGAATTTGATTTATACTTAATATAACTTACAAATTTAATACATAGATAGTTTCGAGCTTGTAATTTCAAAATGTGATCAACCATTATAAAATGCAAATACCTATTTTTGGAAAAAAAAAAATCTAGCTGATGTAACATCTTCAATAACAATAATTATATTATTGTCGTTAAAAAGGAGATCACATCATACAATAATCTATGAGCTATGTTTGTACATCGTTCTGAAAATTAGAATTTTAGAACGATGTACTTAAGTAAATACTTTTTAGTACAATAAAATATTATTGCAAAAAGTATTCACTTGAACCGCCACATGTCATCCTACTGGCCTAGCTCTTTTAATAGAGTGGCTATATAGGAAGTTAGGCGGAGGCTAGCATCAACTTTACAGTTGACTTTAGCCACTAGCATCAACTTCACCGTTGAGTTTTAATTAAAAATAGTGATGAAGATATATCTATTAGTATCTTCAACACTCTGTTTAATTGGAAAGTAAAATAATTAAATATGGATGCATTTATGTGTTTTTGACGATTACAATAGGCTAAAAACAGAAAACTTTGAGGTAATATACATAAAATATCCATGATATGGATATTAAATGTGTAGAATGATTAATTTTAATTTATAGAGAATGGAAGTTTAATAGAAGCTACAAATTGTATGAGTCTGGATAGGAAAAAACTCAATTTGTTTTAGGTTGATAGTGAAGAGGCAATTGAAATAATGCAAACTATGCTTTGTTATTTCCTTTTATAAACCCTTGAAACATAAAAGCAAATATATTTTCTGTAACAAAGAATCTTATACAGTGAATAGTATACTACACTTGTGAGGATGTCATGTTTAAAAATCAATTCTGATTAAAGCATTTGAATGGGTGAAATGTCAGAACATTGTGATTTTATAATTAAAGCACACTTACTTAAATGGCAGAAATACAGCTTATGATTAAAGTTTCCTTTTTAAAAAGTGGTAATGTATATAATTCAGGTTATAATTCAGGCATGGCAAGCTATAAAGACCAATAAAAATCAGAACCATTGCACTGTAAAAAAAACTTAGAATATAAATTCAATTAATCTATGTGGGATTTTGCTATGCAATCCGGTATACCAAAGGAAAGGCAGAAAACTGTAAATAAATGAAAAAAAAAAAAGAAAACAGCTAACCAAGAAGGCATCTACATATTCAATATAGACCTCACATTGATAAATCAACTTTTCCAACCACTGAATCAGACACTGAATCAGAAAAATAAAGCAACTTTTCCAGACACTGAATCAGAAAAATAAAGTTGTCTTCAACCACTCAATGTAATCTACAACAGTAAAAAGTGAAATCTTCTTGCTTGGACACATCTTTCTATCATTCTTTATTTGCCCAACCACCACTTTTTGTTGAACCGTAGCTCTTAAAATGCAAATTATTATACAAGTAGATCTAAATAAAGTTTATTTCAGGAGCAAATTTTTTCATATTGTTATCTGCCCAACCACCACTTTTTGCTCAATCGTTTTATTTATTTATTTTGACACACAAACAAATATACTTGGTAAAAAATTTTATATGATAATTGTTGGAGTACTTTTATTTCAGCCGCCCCTTGAATATCATGTTTCACCAGTTAATTATGTTTAAGGTTGAAATTTAACTACATTAAGCATGCATATTTAGTAGAATATGAAAGGATACTAAGGTGAAAGAGATTTAAGAGCTCTGGGACAGATGCAACAAGCTGTGCCACTCTAGACACTGTCAGCTTGACTAAAGAATCAGAGTTATCATTAGATTCATGGTAAAAATCAAGTTCTTTAGCCAATTGAAGAACTCTTTCATTTTCTAACAAGTAGAGTTCAACTAATCTGTGAATATTTGGAGAGAGAGATTGTGAGCAACATTAAATAAATTTACAATTACCTATGGTAGACAAATTGAAACCAAATATCCAGTAAGAACATGACAAAATTCAACATGAAATTGTGTCTAGCAACAACAAATCTGAAACTCAACAAGTGCATTATTGGCATCATAATCACCTTTCAGTATTTGATCTTACAACACTGGCACTATGATTTAGAGAAGGAATCAATGCTTGAACAACCTCAAAAATGAGACCTTTTACGAAAAATACATCATAAACCAGCTTCCTTGTAGTCAAAGGGAAGCAGGATAACCAATTGGAAGTAACATTTGCAAAATCATCAAAAGAAGAAAGAATTGTACTCATGAAGTGAATATATTGAGCTAGCAAATAATAACCTCAACCAAGTCAAGCTTCTCTAAGTCACCCAAGTATCTTAAATTTGAGGAGAAAAAAAAAACATACAACTACAAAGTGTCTAGGCCTTAGTTCACAGAATTGAAAAGCCACCCCAAAGAGACTACAAACCAACTCAAGTTTGAGCAAAGCTTCTGACAAATTCATATGACATTATTTCTTTGGCCATCATGACTACTAGCTTCCACAAAAACTTTTCTCTCACTGGTATACTAAGCTTCACCCTTCAGAACCGCCAATCAACAACTGTAGAACTCATGTTTAAACCATTTTCCTCCTCTTCTGGCCGTCTAAGGTATAGATTGAGAGGTTTAGTAAATTACAATGGTTATAAATGTTGAAAAGAGAATGTTAAGCATCTTAATTAGCATGGAATAGTGGATGTAGGTAAGCAAAAAAACTACTACATAGTGACAAGATTCATAAGTATCATTTTTCTCATTGAAAGACTTCTCCTCTTGCATCTATTTACTAAACAAAATGACCCAGGTTGTCATGATATTAATTTGTACTTCTAGCTACTGAACTTCTTTTCATCATACTGATGTAACATCAATGTATCTAACATGTGATGTCATTGAATAGCATTTAAACACGAGAAACATAAAACATACCATGAATAAAAAATCGAGCTAATGTAGGAAATGAAACTCCTTTATAGAAGAATTCCCACCCTTGGTTCCTCCCTTCACTTGTATAGGGTACTTCTACTTGATTGAGCTGGAATATCAATGTCAAGAGCATCATCA
Organism: Chenopodium album; assembly: GCF_948465745.1. Classification (NCBI taxonomy): domain Eukaryota; kingdom Viridiplantae; phylum Streptophyta; class Magnoliopsida; order Caryophyllales; family Amaranthaceae; genus Chenopodium; species Chenopodium album. The sequence goes on from NC_137847.1 coordinate 21,361,778, forward strand.
TACATCAACGACCCACACCAAAAATCAAAAATACCTAAGATTTTACAATTGTAATCCCATAAAGACAATAACCTCCCTGCCACCCACCTCCCCCTCCCCACCAACCCACCCCCCCCGGCCCCAAGCACTATGAGTTAGAATAAGGTAAGGGTGTGTTGCATTCTCGAAACTTAAGATGTAGCCAAAAAAAAAAAAGGCGTCCATTTGTGCAAGATTCACAACCTAGCAACATTAAATTTCATTTACCCATGATCATCTAGCAAGCCTTAAACATTAAAGTATATTGTTTCATGTATGCATGAACAAAGATAAAAACTTTGGTCATAGAGCCATCATGCAGTAAAAAAGTTTTTATCAATAGAAACCAAATTATATAATTAAATTTAATTATGCAAGATATAAAAATAATTCAAATTTTGCTGGCCACAAGACTGAACATTGCTCTTTTGCGTTTTGGAATCTCAACTTCTACTGGCTTATAGTTGATTGAAGTTGGAAGAACCCCATCCACCATCATTTTCGTCATTGTTCATTTGCCATAATGAATCTTTAGACTGTCCCCAAGTCACTTACCAGACCTTTTATGACTTTTACCTCAGGTTTCCTTGTCTCGCACAATCTTGTTCATTTGCATTATCATAACTCCATCCGCCCGAACTTCCTTGATCAATTTTCTTCGAAGGATTGCCAATAATTTATCCCGTGTAGATTTCTTAACACCAACATTACTAGCAATATCCCAAAACTGTTCATTGTCTTTTTCTGCTCGAGAATCCAGGCCATTTGAATCCTCTTTCTTCTCACCCTTACAGCCAAGTCATTGCTTCTTTCGAACCCAACATCTTTTCCTCCAGTAGAATCCCAGCCTTTAGAACTTGTACGCTGATACTATTCTGAATTTGATTTGTTACCTTTGAGCAATTTATCATTCTAGCTGCTTCTTCCTCCCAGATTTTTCTACTTGAAGATCATTTTTCTTCCAGCCAGCACTTTGATCAATAAACAGGGGAACTTCCAAACTCTCGAACTTATTAATCTATAAAGAAATGAAGCGTAAACTCTCGAAATAGCCTTTTCTCCTTTTCCATTACATGTACTTTGAGATGGAGTGGGAAGTTATTCACATTAACGTCGTATACTTAACTAAACTCTTTAAAAACAAAACATAACTAAACTTTTTTTATTATGAGATCACTTAAAAAAATTAGATCAACATACCTTTTCTTTTATGAAATCAGTATAGTGTTACATGATCTCTTACCTTTTAACCATCATTAGCTATCTTTTCTCTTATTCAGCTACATGTAAATTACTTATGAGATCAGTATATTGTTACAACTTGTCAGATGAAATCGGAGGTTCTTCACGTACATGTCAGCGACGTTCAACAAAGCGTAAACGTTTTTTTGAAGGTTCTTCAGCCATGAATACACAAAGGTATTCACTAGGTTAATGAGGTTATGTAACGTCTTAAAGATACAACAGGTTTACTTTAACTAATTATCATTTCTCGTGTAGGGTTAATCGAGAACGACGTAAAAAACCCCGTCGAGAAGGTAGTATAATTATCGTAAATAAAATCAGTAAACTCAGCATTTTTTTCCAACAAATGAAACTTATTATATGTAAATGTTATTGTTAAATATATTTTGTTTTCTCTTTATAATCCACAGTCTTACCGGCTGCTATCATTGGGCAACCTTTACCAGAAGGTCCTCTCAAACTCGGCAATATACACTACTGTTTGCATTGTAATGCAAAGAAGTTCAAGTATGAAACTTTACACTTCTGTTGTTGCAATGGAGAGGTTAAGATTGCAACAAATGAATTTCCTGATGAGTTATGCCGTTTATTTACGTCACAAGAAGAAGATGCTAGGCATTTCAAAAAATATAGCCGGATGTACAACAACCTCTTTGCTTATAGTTTTATAGGCGGCAAGACTGAATCATCAACATATAAAGGAATATATGTGTTCAAAATGCACGGGCAAATATATCACTCTGTTCCAGATCTACTTCCTAATAGTAATCAGCCTAAATTCCTTCAGCTTTATTTTTATGACGGACAGCACGAGGTTCAAAATCGAGTTAAATGTTTTCCACAAGTACGGGGAAATATTGTTCGTATATTAATGAAAGTTAGTGAGAAGAATCCTTATGCAAGATTTTTTAGATCATTGAGGGAACTAAAGATAGATGAAAATACACAAATTATCTTAAACCAATCGATGGTTCTAGATCAGCGTGTCTATAATGCACCGTTGTCAGATGAAGTTGTTGTGGTGTGGCCAGATAGTATCTCTTCTAACCAGATCACCACTCCGCATGTTCTTATGTATGGAAAGTCTGCAGAACCTCATCGCATATGTCATTATTATGGGTGCTATGATCCACTACAATATCCGCTGTTATTCCCCCATGGTGAATGTGGTTGGACACAAAATCTTAAGAAGCAAGTTACTGTTGGGACCTGTCAGACACTTCAGGTTGCAGATCCTATAAATTCATGTGCAGTTCATACCATACGAGATTTTTTGGATGAAGAAGCAACACGTAAGTTCATGCTATACACATTTGCAAAGCTTTAAACAAAAAAAAAAGCAGAAAAAAAAGTGTGTTGTGCATCTTGATTAATTGCTATTTTTTTTTCAACATGTAGGTGCTATTCAACGTAGAACAAGAGCCGATAAATATATCTCTCCACGAGAATATTATGCTTACAAATTGCAAATTCGACCACACAATATGCTTTTAAGAGCAGGTAGATGCTTCCAACAATTTATCGTGGACATGTATGTAAAAATAGAAAACACAAGGCTCGATTTCCTTAGAAACAATCAGGATACAATAAGAGTTGATCTCTATCAAGGTATTCTTGATAGTGTAACAAGTGGAGAAACGGATGCTTTGAAGATTGGACATCTTGTTATTTTGCCTCCATCGTTCACTGGTTGTCCTAGAGATCTTAGATGCCGATATTTGAATGCTATGGCATTAGTTCAGAGATATGGCAAACCGGATCTTTTTATTACCATGACATGTAATGCAAATTGGCCAGAAATAAAGGCTGAACTACAACCTGGAGAAAAAGCGCAGGATAGACTAGATTTAGTAGCCCGGATATTCCGTGCTAAACTATTAGCGCTTAAGAAGCAGATTATGAAGAAAAACGTGTTGGGTGGGGTGGCAGCAATGATCTACGTTGTTGAATTCCAAAAAAGGGGTCTGCCACATGCACATTTCTTGATTATACTGAAATCCAACTTCAAGATAAGAGGGCCAACAGACTATGACAAATTTGTTTCGGCTGAAATACCCTCATTTGATAATCCTTTGCTTCGTAAGGTTGTCTTGACTCATATGATGCATGGACCATGTGGCAAGCTAAATCCGAAATGCCCTTGCATGCAAATGAATGGGAAAAAACTTGCGTGTAAGAATGGGTACCCAAAAGAATATGTGGCGGAGACATCAAACAACAAAGATGGATATCCTATATATAGGAGAAGAGAAACAGGTGAAAAGGTGAAAATTAGAACTGCACGGCTAGACAATCAATGGGTGGTACCTTACAATCCGTATTTACTACTCATGTTTGACTGTCACCTAAATGTTGAGGTATGCTCAACTATCAAAGCAGTGAAGTATCTGTACAAGTACGTTTATAAAGGGCATGATCGAATCTCATACAAGATATCTGCCACAAATGATAACAAAGTCGATGAAATTGAACAACTTCAATCTGGCAGGTCAGTAATAACTATTCAATTTACATAATTTTGTTTTATCTTTGTAATTTCAAATATATCAATGAAATTGAAATGTAACAATTTTGTAGGTGGGTATCCCCATGTGAAGCAGCATGGCGAATTTTTGGGTTTGATTTGTACGAAATCTATCCTCCTGTCATGCCATTGCCGGTACACTTACCTAATATGCAATCCATTGCTGTAAGACCACATTAAAATCTTAATTTTGTCGTGAGAGATCCAAAACGTTCACGGACTCCTTTAACAGAATATTTCTCAATGAATGCAAAAACAAACGGTGGCACTGGACTTTTATACGGTGAATTCCCAGAGCACTACAGATGGGATGCACGTACAAAAACACGGATTCAGAGGCAAAAAAAGCTCACTGTTATTGGACGAATGGCATTTGTCCTACCTGCTGAAGGTGAACGTTTTTTCCTCCGACTTTTGCTGCTCAATGTTAGAAATGCAGGGTCTTTTTTAGACCTACGGACAGTTGAAAATTATGTTTGTGCTACATTCCAAGAAACTGCTCAACGACTTGGTCTTTTAGAGGATGATGATGCTGCATCTATATGCTTAGCCGAAGCTTCTGAAGTGCAATTACCAGATGCTTTCCGAAGGCTTTTTGCAACAGTCTTGATCTTTTGTCAACCAAAAGATCCATCTGCTTTATGGATCAAATTTTACACAGCACTGTCAGAAGATTTTAGTCACAAATATAAGGAGGATACTAATAAAATCAAGCAACTAACTGTTAGTGTGCTTGAACAACATCTTGAATCAATGGGTAAATCACTCAAAACTTTTGGCCTAGATCATCTGAGCTACATTGTTGCTGATGAATTCAGAAAAACAAGAGATATAGCAGATGCTCTAGATACAGCTATTCCCGAGGAATTTATAAATTCAAAAGAACGTTTGAACACAGCTCAATTTGAAGCATTCCAGTGTATAATGAAACACATACATGAAGGAAAAGGAGGTGCTATTTTTATTGATGGACCGGGTGGAACTGGGAAGAACTTTTTATACAATTGCTTATATGCAGAAGTCAGAATGATGAATAAAATTGTACTACCAACTGCAACATCCGGAATAGCAGCATCAAATCTTCCTTCAGGGAGAACAGCTCACTCAAGATTCAAAATACCAGTTGACCATGAGAACTCTTTGACATGTGATGTGCCTAAACAAGGTAGTTTGGCATATTTGATAAAAGAGACAGCTCTGATTATATGGGATGAGGCTTCTATGGCCAATAAGGCAAATTTACATGCTCTAGATTTGCTGCTCCAAGATTTATGTGAAAATACCTTGCTATTTGGTGGCAAGCTTGTTATCTTCGCGGAGACTTTAGACAAGTTCTACCAGTTGTACCTCACAAGTCACAGAGACAAGCTGTTGAAGCAAGCATAGTGACTTCGTACATTTGGACTTCTCTGACAAGATTTAGACTAACAGAAAATCAGAGAGCTCGTGAAGACCCATCATTTAGTTCATTCTTGCTGTCTCTTGGAAATGGTGAATTACAAAAAAGTGAGAGTGATTATGTCAGACTACCCGATGGAATGATTCAACACTTGCTGATGGAAGAAGATCCCGTTTTGAAGATTATAAATGCAACATATCCAGAAGTTGAGAAGGGAACAATAACATCAGAAATCTTTGCAGATAGGGCAATTTTAACTCCCATGAATGATGATGTTGATTTGGTGAATACAATCTTAATAGACCAATTTCTGGGAGAATCAGTAACTTACAAAAGTTTTGATGTAATGCTCAATGATACATGCAACATCTATACAACAGAATTTATAAATAAACTTTGTCCGGGAGGAATGAGTCCCCATGAGCTTGTCCTTAAGAAGAATTGTCCGGTAATTTTGCTACGAAACATATTGCCTTCTGAAGGACTCTGTAATGGTACGAGATTAATTTGTAAGACCTTTCTACCCAACGTTATTGTCTGTGAGATTTCTGTTGGACAATACAAGGGTAAACCTGTTTTTGTGCATCGAGCAAATTTGCGACCTCCGACGAATAGCAGCTATCCTTTTGCTTTTGAAAGAAAGCAATTTCCAATTAAACTATGTTTTGCCATGACAATTAATAAGTCACAAGGGCAAACATTGAATCGAGTATCAATATATCTTCCCCGACCATGCTTTTCACATGGTCAATGTGGCACTATCTCAGGCTAAGAAGGCTAAAAATGTTGTGGTATATACCACAAAACCACCTGAAGGGTATCATCTAAACTCAGTTAAAAATGTAGTATCTTTCGATATTCTAAAGTACTCGGGGATAATTTAGCACATAACATTTAATATTTCGTTCTATGTTCAGTGTACAATATTAGCTTTTGAACTTTGTTATATAAGTGATCAGTATTCATGAAAATAAGTTACAATATATATCGTATTATTACATATTTTTTTGATAATCACATTAAGCTGATAATCATATATAGACATCATTGCCTCCAATTTTGTAAGTATCTTCTTAAGTCTTTTAAAGTTATCTTTTTCAGATTAAAATTTGACATCTAAACTTTAAACATATGAACTTTATAATATAAGTTGAATTGATTAAAAGGTTTATGCATTTCTTTCTACAGGTTTTCCAATTCAGTAGATAAAAAATAAAGCAACAAGGTTAAAGTCTCAGTTTAATAGGTACTATCTTCATCTACATTTATTACTTTTTACAATAAGTATAATTAAAATCATTGTTTCACATCAATTATAAATTATTAGTCATGCTATAGTAAACAGTAAGTAATTTGGACTTCATTGTTTATATATTCGGTTTGCAAATTTAACATTTACATGTAGAATAAGATTAGTAACAATGTAGTGCAATAATTAATTATTATTAATATGTATATTATCATTTAATTCCTTAAAAAAAAATTATGTGTGAAAAAAAAAATAATTGTTACAATGTTTTCGAAGAAAAAAAAGGAAAATGTCATTTATCTTTTATTTTTTTTTATTTAGTGAACCAATAATATTTACTGTGTACCTTTTTCATAAATAAAAAAGTAAATAGAAAAAATGGCTCCTACTGAATTCTACGTAGTAAAATATTGCTGCAAAATTAAAATATTAAACAAATAAAACAAAATAAAAAAAAAAAAACAAGAACTGTCAATTCTCTTCGGTCACTATTGTACATAATAAAAAAATTATTTCTTTATTTTTAAAAGCCAAAAAGGAAAAAAAATGAAAAAAGATAAAAATCCCTTTTTTTTCAAGAAAAATTACTTAATGATATCTAAATTTAGACTACAACTCACGGTAAGACATGTGCAATAACCTTACATATTATTATTAAGGACTCAATATGTAAAGTTTTAAATATTAAAATTGTCTTAATACCGCTTAATTAAAAACCCCTCTTCAACAACAATGGTTCTGCAATGGTTTTCTTTTTTTTTTATTAAAAAAAATTACCGACTTAATTTCATTTTTTTTTTTTTGAATAGACCGACTTAATTATGAAACTGACTTAATTTCATTATACCAAGGTGAGATGGTTCATTGGTAAATATGCAATTACTATATAGGTTAAGAATTATTTGGCCATAATTCCTGAAGGATCAATGATGTCATGTCTTATCAAATCTTATACTGAAATATTCAACTGTTGATATATATGGGCTACCAAATAATATTATATACTTCCCTAAAAAAAACAATATTATATATATATATATATATATATATATATATATATATATATATATATATATATATATATATATATATATATATATATATATATATATATATATATATTAAAAAAAAAGGATAGTTGTTTTATATTATCTAATGAACAAATGACCCTACTTGATTTAGATCCCCATGCTTTATTGATCCTCCTAATTAATTATTAGAAGGATAGTTTATACATTGGACAAATGTAGCATGATCAATAATTAGTAAGTTGATTGATTTGTTAGACCATTGATTGCTCTGTTTCAATTCTAAATGCGTGGCCCAATTTAACCTGATAATTAGAACCAACCAAATTAATGCCACCAAGTTACCAAATTAACGACACATGCAAACAATACATAAAAATAAACTCACACTTTAGATATATAATCTAATTGTAGAAGTATGTAGAGTAAAGGAAGTTGAGTAGGTAATGTACTGCCAAAAAAACAAAAAAAACAGTCAGCAACATTAGTGGAAGCACATCATACTTTGCTTGTCAAACTAGGAAAACTTAAAGTAAAGAGAGTATGGCCTCTTGTACCATTATGGAAACATTAGTGGTTAACATACTACTCTAAAATTCCATATCATTATTATCTCTTCTCAACACAAAAACAAATATCAATATCAGAATAACAAGTTAAAAAGAAACAATTACATATACGATCAATTTAATTCTGGAAAATCATCAATTTATGCAAAAATATAGATAAGTTAACAATAATGTAAATCCAATCTTTATATTATCCTTTTTATTTATAAAAAAATGTAAATTTTATTTTATTTTATTTTTTTATTATTTTTTTAAACTAGCTATAACAACAATTCTATCCAACGCCAATTTTAATGAAGTACTCTCCAATCTTTACTATTCTTAAAATAAAATAAAATAAAATAAAATAAGATAAAATCTAATAGAGATATAATTCTATTAGTTCCATGAACGTTCTTTTCAAAACATTCTTCACCACAAAATAATTTAATTTTATAATTTCATACTCAATTCAATCTTTACCATTTAATAATTATTAAAATAATTTACTACTATTCATCAAGCTAAGACTTCCTTTTTTTCATAGACCTATTTTGTACACTATATAAGGAAATCAGATCTTTTATCACTTACACTCTTTTACTAAACAAAACCCTACTATAACAACAAGTACTCATTCAAAATTTTTCAAACAAGTCTAAACAAAATCTCATTGTGTTGATAAAAAATCTCAAGGTAAGAAATCTAAATATTCTTTATCTGTTCTTGTTAAATTAATTCAGATAAATAGTTATTTTCTTTATAAAATACATATACATCTCAAAAAATGTAAATATGGTTCTTGTAATTTCTGTTAAAAAACAATAAAAAGAACAAAAAAACAATCTTATTTCAAGGAAAAAAAGAGAAAACTTAGCTTCTCTGTTTTAACAGATTTTAATATTGTTATTGATTACAAATACAAGTTATATTGTCTAATCATAATTTTTTTTTCTTCTTCAGGATGAAAATAGAACGCATGTATCTTGATGAGCTTAATCCTAGCTCCATGAATTTCACAGTCAAAGTTAGAGTCGTTGAAAAAGCAAGACAAAAGATATCTTCCAATGCTAGAGCAACAGTCTTTCAAACCTTATATCTACTTGATGAAAAGGTATTTTTTGTCTCTTTGGATTATATTAATATGCTACATGTTAGCTTTTTTTGAATACATTTAATTAAATGTTTTTTTTCCTTTTTTTATTTATATTAATATGCATTTATTTAGCTAGATCTGCTTTTAGTTTTTTTTTTTAAAAAAAAAAAAATTGCATGGATTTTATGGTTTGACGTAATATCTTATTGCCTAAAAACAAACAACTAGGGTTTTATAGAAAAATTTACATGCAATTCTTAGTATATTAGATTTACCTGTCAACTTTATTTAGATTCTACCTTAATGTTAATTGCTACTGAGAAAATTCTATACTAAAAGTGTTATTTATTAAAATTCAATTAGTAATAACATTGTTTAGACTATATCTTAGTAAAGATCTATCTATATTATGCTAAAAATTTGTAATATGATATGTAATTGTTATTCCTCTTCTCATGATCCTCCTACAAATGCACTCTTTTGCTAAGATATGTGAATTCTTTTATAGATGTATAGGTCCCATGATCGAATTAAAGAATTACTTCTAAATACATCATACATGTCTGTGAATTACTTCTTACCAGTTTGAACATGCATTCTTAGATTGGTTCTGTGAATATTTTGCATGAACAGCTCTCTTTAATACTTGGTAGTTTGAGACAATTAATTTTCTTCTCAAATAGTTTTGCTGGAAAAGCAGTTTTCATGGCTTTATTATTGAGCAATCCTCGAATTCATTATGGATTCGTTATTGAGCATTGGTCAATTCAGTCTTATGGTTTTGTTATTCAAAAGTCTTTAAGTTCAATCGCACTCTGCCGTGTACTGTTTCAAACCTATCGGAGTGTAATGAGTTTACCACTTCTTTTATGGCTTGATAGTAATAACTTAAGCAACCAATGGAATTTCATAATTTCCCTACTTCACTCCCAAGCTTAGCTGATTACAAAACTGAAGGACAACTCAACAGGACATAGGTTGCCATTGATTTACTTACTCTTTGAAATCCTAATGTTATCTTGACTATATAATCGTTGGATTACACTATAAACCATTGCTAAGACACCAACTTAATAGAATAAGTAAATAAGAGAAAAAACAAACATAGTTACTTTTCATAGAACTTATTTTAAAAACAATAAGCAATTCCTACTTTTCATCACAAATACCTGATTAACATTATTTCAGTAACACATTTTAGATGAGCTGCTATGGTATAATATACTAATATAGAATCAAAGAGAGTAGATGTTAAAAGATAGCAAAGTATGAGGTATGAACCATCTCATTTAAGCTCCACTACAACAAAGAGAAACCAAAAAAAAAGAATAACACATAACTCAGATTCAACTTTCTAGAGATCAAAACACTTCTTTTCCAGCCTTTCTTTGTATATGAAACTGAATCAAAGATTATAACTAAAATGTTAAATAACCCAACCTACGCAAAGATTAAATTAGTTATTATTTTTTAATGATAACTAACTCCAAAGAATCATTTGAAAATATGCAAAACTAATATAGACATTTCATATCCCTGCCTTATTTCCAAAACAACCGATGTTCATTCATAGGTTTACAGTAGATTTCCCTCGTAATTTCTTCTAATTATACTCAAATTTATTTCAGAATAACAAGATGCGTGTTACTCTATTTGGAGATCAAATTAAAGCATATGACGAAGCTATTGCATACAATGGAGAGTATGAAATTTCTAATGCAACTGTGAAGCCACTTGAAGATCAATACCGTACTGTCCATGATCAGTTACCATTCCAGCTACATTTCAGTCACAGGACAGTAGTTCAGCCAGTTTGCCCTGATACAGGCTATGTAGTACCAAAATATCAGTCTATAGCTTCAATTCCAAGAGTGCAAGTTGCTGATGAAAGATATGGTAATATCGTCTTTTTACACTATTACATATATCTAACTACATATGTACGTATCAGTCATTAAAGATTTGTTAATACCACAGATTTTCAGCCAATTGATACAATTTTCTGTGAATTTGACGAAGATGGTGAATATGGATACACAATATATTACTAAGTACACTTTCTATGCACCTAGCTTATTTCTAATTATTTTATAATTTATTGATCTCAAAATTTATTCACATTATACAGATGTATTGGGAGTGGTGCTATTTGTTGAAGAAGAAGCACGACAAGTGAACTCCAAATATAACAACCAAAGCTATGTCAGAGAGATTGTCATCACAGATCAAACGTAAAAATAAAAGCTTAACTAATTCTTAACATAATTCTATTACCTAAACAACTACTTAACTAACTATTTTTTTCCCTACAGCCATAATCAGACTTTGACCATCTCCGCCTGGAATGACCTTTCAGGAACGGCAAGTGATGCTCTTAATTTCTGGGGTGAAAGATTTGATGTAGTTGGCTTCACAGCACTTAAAACACAATCCTCGCAGAGGTTAAATCACAAAATATAACTAATTTATGAGAAATCTTACATATTGCACAAATGAAAAGACTAACATGTCATCTATTGTGCAGCATTTGCCTTATCAACTAGCATGTCTACAAGGATTATTCATAACCCGAAAGGAGATAGGGCAAATGTCTTACGTGAATGGTAATAAAACTCATTGTAGTTACTAATTGATAGCGAATTATAACTCTAGCTTCTTAAATTCTGATTCCAAAAAACATAATAATTATTTTTTTATACATATATATTTATAGGGCAGTTGCACGAAAGCAGCTACTACAAGATAGACAAGCAAGAGTTTTACAAATTCGAGATCCTACACAAGAACAATCTATGAAAACAATTGAAGAACTAAATGACAAGAAGGTATAACAATTATAGTTAATATCTTTGTTAAGAATTTCGATAATACAACATTAATATTATTTTCATATAATCATGTAGGCTGCAAATGCGCTTATGGAAGAACGTCATTGGATTCAGGCTATCATTCCAAATGCTACTTTGGATGATGTATTTGTTTACATAGGTTGTTCTGGTTGTGGAAAAAGATGTAGTGTTCCTGAAGGAAGGCAATTCACATGCATCGTCTGTGATAATAAAGACTGCATCTCAACTCCAAGGTTTATCAAAATCCAATTTTCACCACAAGTTTGTACATTACTATAGGTCTTAAAATAGTGAACTACTGATGAAAGTTTTCACGAGTTTTCCGTTGACAAATAGCTTTACGTAGTAAATTATTGTTTGTTCAAATCATATCTACCGTACCACATGCTATTTACTTATTTAGATTTCATAAGTAGTTGAATTCTAGATTCTACAATAGTTGAAATATGATACTTAATTTCCAAATTGGAATCATTCTAAAGTTTTGCCTTTTGTTGTGATCTCTCTAAGATAAATCTGATTATGATCTTAGGAGTGCACTATACATAAAAACGCCATGTTCGGTTATTCTAAGTTGCTAATACCGAGTGGGACTTATAGCTACTTTTAGCTTCAACTGCTAATGTAAATAGATATAGGCTTGCACCATGATTTCCTTTCAGCTAGATAGAGAGATTTTAAACTCCAAATTTATGTCTTGTGCTTCTCTGAACCTTATTACTCAGTAGTTTTGTTAAACTTTATTTATTAAAACTCTTACTTTATTAATCTATAAAGTGAAAAATGCAATTACCATACCATTAATTATATTTTTCTCATTTTTTTTCTACAGGGTTGCTTTTAAATTTGAGGCAGCTGATGTGACAGGCTCAATAACATTGACATCATTCAACAATGACACCGAAAAATTGTTTGGCAAGACCGCAGCTGAAATCAAAACTATGAAAGATCTTGTATGACTCCTTTACATATTAATTCATTAAATAAACACTTAACTTATAAGAAATTCCAAACATTATATTTATAACGAATATTGCTAATAATATATATATCCTTGTTAGTGTTCTATTTCCATTAAAACTCTTAGTACATATATTAATTACAAATATATTGTGCAGGCTGATATGGTTGCCTTCCAAACAATTGAAGAAAGACTCAGAAAAAAGACAACTTTCTTCAAACTTGGTTCATCTAATTCACTGGGTTCAAGCAGTGTTTTAGAATGGTCACTCAAAACAATTGAGACTGCTGAAGATGCATCTAAAAAGGATTTATCAAAGTCGACGGTAGCAAGAGATGATGAAATTGAATTCTCAGATGTAAATATGAATGTGGATTATACATCAAACAAATCTGGTGGAAGTGCTTCAGTTGATGTGGAACAAAATGCTACAGCTATAGGTGAAGATACACCTGATTCTAAAGCCAAAGACAAAGGGAAAGGAAAGTTGTCAGACACAACTACCCTTAAATTCCCATTGCCCCACAAGGGTAAGAATCCTAACACATGTTTATAATAAAAGAATCTTCTAAATTATTAATAGTGCAATCACGAACATTAATACACCTATATGCCAATTTACAGGAATTGTTATAGCTGATGAAGGCCATGTAAAAATCACTCAAAGTCCCAAGAATGCAACTCCCAAAGACTTCAGCTCTGCTGCTGACAGTAACTTGATAATCAAACCCTGGAAAATTCAGCTGCTGAAACACTTGTTCCAGTGAAATCTCAAAAGATTTCACCTGATGAATGGGCCCAACTATGCCGCACACGCATGAGTGGAAGCAAACAATCTCCAGACACTCCAGCATAGAATGAAGATAAGCGATCTGACTCAATTTGTGTCAAAACTGTTGCACGAAAGAAGCTCCGTTTCACAACATCACCTTCTGATGAAAATGCAGATCATGACTCCGCCAACAAAGAACCAACTTCTTTAGCAACATCTGCTACTGAAAAATCTGATACATCAACCAATGTTGCAAACACAGCTGCACCAGGGATGGATGCTCATATCACAAACATCTCAACTGACTCTCTCGCCAAAGGAAATTAGCAGTATGTCTTTCAACAATGAACATAATATAGCTAAGTAAACAAATTACTACAAACCACTTATAAGGTGTGATATAGTCACCTCCTCTATTTTAAGATCTTTTGCTTGCATGGTATTACATCAGTGACATCTATTAAGCATGGGGGTAATCACAAAGCTAAATATTTTAATGTATTGAACGAACGTGGTTCAGACTACGTATTCCGTTCAAAACCCCTTTGTTTTTTTATTATTGCTCCAGTATTGCGTTAAATAAGTTTAGATTAAAGTAGAAAATCTAATGTAAATAGGGTTGCAATGCTGTTGAGTTTAATCTTTTGAGGAGTTTTTTAGGAACATGTACAATAATAGTTCATGTTCCTGGAAAACACTATGAAAGTTAGTATTCTATGTTGTTCAAAAAAACTTGCACTGATGTAATGTTTATTTATAAATCATGATATATATAAGATCTATGAATTATAATAAGTCAAAATTGCTATATTATAGAAATTGTTATCAGTGGATTATGAGTTTCATAAGGAATTGATGACAAATGTTTTTTCATAGATATTCTATTGCCTATAGCTGCTTTTTGGAGGCTAAAAAATGCTACAATTACAGATATTATATACATTAGCAAACTTATATTAACAAAGTTATTATTTACTTTTTCGATTTTTTTTTTCCTTTTTTTAAGATAATACCACCAAACAAGTGTAAACTCACCTAACTATAGTAAAATTTTAGATTGAACTCTATCTGATCAATAATCATATTTGGAAAGTACTAACAATATTTAAGTTAATATTTTGCCTAGAATTAGAACTAACTTGTTATATTTGAGATCATAACATCAATTTAGACATAACATTATACTACCTCCGTTTCGCATTATCTGCAACAAAGGAATATTTTATATCTCACAAATAATACCCCTTTGTTGCAGATAATGCGAAACGGAGGTAGTATATATGTTCTGACATTTCACCCCATTCAAATGCTTTAATCAGAATAATATAATTAACAGTACATAAACCAATTTCCTTAATAATATATAAGTTACCAATTTGATATTATAAAGTTAATCAGAATAAAATGTCAACTACCTTGTTATATTTTCAATCATAACATCAAAGCAAAACGGGTTATATCAAAACAAAGAATATCAATTTGCTTTGATTTCAAAACAAAGAGATTTAATCTTATTAAAGAGATTGTGCTTTTATCTGTTAGATATTTTTAAAAAGTTATAATGAAGAAGTTATGGATATGAATAGTAGTGGGTTTGCTATCATTTAAATGAGACACAATTGTAACCAAATCTAACTAAAAATTTAAACTAATTATAGTTAATATGATATAAAAAATAAAACTATCTATACTTCTTATTGTAAACCAAATTTTTTAATCCCACACTAAAAACATAAACATTACTTCTTTTAAACACAATAATTAAAATTACTTTTTTCCAATGAATAAATTTATGTTACATCTTTCTCGTGTAATAACTTTAACAGCAATATTTCTCTCTTAAATTGGCCTAATACTTACCATTTATACAACATTCAAACACCACACAAAAAAAAATTCATCTAACAAAACCACCGGATACATTACTTATCAATAATAATCACCACCATTGGGGGACCGCGCGCGAAGCGCGCGGTTCCACAACTAGTACATCAAATGTTAAAACCTTTACCGCCAATAATGTAGCAAGATCATATTCGTTCAAAAGAGGGTATCTATCCTGATCAACTTTCTTATGGACAATCTACTTGCAAGCCTTCTAAACTGGTTTTATCTGTGAAAAAAGAAGGTCCATACATATTAATTAAATGACTAAACTAACAATGCACTACTTTCCTATAAGTTTCAATTTACGCTCTATAAATGATGATTGCATAGAAATTGGTGCACAAGGTGCGAGCATAAATGAAATCCTACATAACATTCAGATTTTTGGGCATGTGGTTTCATGCTTTCATCCAAACAGATAGGTTTGCATAGAGTGACACGTGAAATATCACAAAGAAAAAATTAATGAAAAAGGAATACAATTTCTTCCTCATGTCCTTTGCCAATGCAAGGAAACTAGGAAACAGAATCCATGTGGGAACAAACATTGCTACTTGCTAATAACAATGTTTTACAATATGAAAAAAAATACAGCATTAGTGGTAAATTCCATAATAATCACAAACCCTCTTCAAAGATGGATTGAATTCCTGTTCGAGTTCGCTCCAGAACTTACTCCGCTGGTCATCAACGATGCGAGAAAGATGTATCTGATACAAATCATCCTGTCATGTGACATCAATGTGGCATAAGTAATTGTTTGATAGGATTGTTTGGTGGTCTGTTATAAAGAAGAAGAGCTAGAAAAAGTATATGCAGAATTGAAATGATAGAAGAATATAATAAGATACAACTGCAGGAATCATTTCATTAAGAAGATCCATTCTAACATTTAATGAATAAAAAAACTGAACTGAAATGTAGTGTAAAAATGAACTACGCAGAGCTGAATAAAACTAAAGTGAGATTAACTAGATTGAACTGAAATAAGCTCAAAAGAACAGGGCCTAAATAAACCAGTACAACACATAGAGGAAATGTGCGAACAAGAGGAAATCAACCAATCAAACCTTGCCATAGAGCAAGTAAACCAGCATGAAAACTTCGTCATGCAAACTGTGGTAAAGTTTATAGGAAAGTTTCTTGCACAATTCCAGAATATACTTGCAACTATATCCTAGATTATTTTTTTTAATGCAG
Organism: Chenopodium album; assembly: GCF_948465745.1. Classification (NCBI taxonomy): domain Eukaryota; kingdom Viridiplantae; phylum Streptophyta; class Magnoliopsida; order Caryophyllales; family Amaranthaceae; genus Chenopodium; species Chenopodium album. Next base: position 21,378,554 of record NC_137847.1, read on the forward strand.
CTTCCTCAATTGCTTCAAGATGAGCTTGTTCATCGGTAATTAGGTCCGGCCACCACGCCCACAAAAGATGCAACTTCTTAGTTCATATGCTACTTGGATTAATATTATAAAAAGTGAAGTTCTTTGTAATACTACTTTGAGAATCAACTCATTACAAGATTAATTACTCACTCATAAAGTCACAAGTGCTAAAATACAACACAAGTAATAAAAAAAATTTCTAATGGCTTGTTTGGAATCAATTTGTTTCATTTACTTTCCAAATACTAGAATTGTATTAACCATTGTATGAAGACCAAATAATTTGAAATTCTAGAAACGTCCCAAAATCTAAGGTAATTCACAAAATTGTCATTTGAAAATTGCCCCCAAGCTTAACTTTTGCTCGTCCTCGAGCAAAATCAAAACAAGTAAGGGAAAATGATGAGCTTATTCAAACAAACAAAAGAAAAAGAAGGGAGACAAGAATATACACTAACTCACTTTCGTAGGAATCACGGTTGTTTTTAGCTACAACAAGCCCTTAAAACCCCAAAGTCGCCAATGTGGACGAGTGAGGTCTCGTGAGGGTTTCCTAAGAGGTTAACCCACAACTCTCTCAAACCAAAAAACAAGGTAAAGCACGGAAAAGAAACCAAAAGAAAAGAAAAGAAAAGAAATGTTCATGAGTGGACTTTTACAAATGAACAAGCACAAATGGATGCAATTCTTTCTAGACAAGTAAGGGAGTGCACGTTTCAAGATATCCAAGGTTGATTGAAACATAAGATATGCTAAGCATAAAGAACTAATGAGACACAATTCACCTTCATCTCAAACAATCTTACCACGTTCTCCCAACTAGTTTCATATCCACCTTTAGTAAGCATCTCAATGATTCCTCAAAGGAACCGGAAAAGAAGAGATTTTAGGGCTACTCGACATCTTGACTATGCACACCGCTCCATAGAATTGACTCACATCTCCCTCCACCGACTTGTGACTCAACCAAAAAGGTCAAAAGGTCTTGAAAAGGGTTGTAATGTAAGGGCGAAAAAGGTGAAGGTAGGCTAAAATTTGAAATTTGGTGGTATACCTAAATTGTGAAGCAAAGATTGGCCAAATCTCAACACCATAATCAAGCAGTCACTAAACAAAAACACCAACACCCCCAAGCTTATTAAAAGCCAAAATCACAAACATATATACAAAAAGCATAATAACGCTTCCCCCCAAACTTGAACAAAGCATTGTCCTCAATGCTTAAAATAAGGAGAAATTACATCAAAATATTTTTGAGCTTTTTCATTTCACATTTTTATCACTTTTGCCAAAGCACTTGAATTTGCTTTGCTTTTTCTCATTTTTTTTCATTTTTTCATTTTTTCACTTTATTTCATTGTCCTCGCCTCTTTTAACTATGGATGGCTTTTTCAATTTGGCATTCGCCTTTTATTCACAAGATATTTACAATACAAACTTGCTTACATTAAAAGAATTAAACAATCTATTTCATCCACCAAAACTCCAACAATAGAGACCAAATGCTTCACAAAAACCAAAGATGGGAACAAGAATGAAACAAAAGGCTCAAAAGCTAAATATATGGCTTGAAAAGAAAGGTATAAGGCTCAAATGGTTAGCAAGAAGGCAAATGTAAACCCGAAACAAAGAAAATAAAACTATCCTATAAAAGTAAAAATTACCACCCCGAAAAGATGCCTTTGTCCTTCCTAAATGGCTCGGTTGCAATCTCGGGAGATGAGAACCAAATTCTAAATAAAGTATACAATAGTCAAGGATCCATGTGCCGCTCATTCAAGAAATGTTGAAAACAAAAAAAAATTAAAACCTCATACGGCTGTAGCAAAAACTCACTATTAGTTTCAAATCCACTAAAGGGAGCAACTCCTTCTTACCACAAACCAACGGAATCCGACTACAAGGCCCCAAAAGGTCTAAACCGCTACCTTAGCATACTCTATCCTAGAATCAACCAAACATACTCTCAAACCGTGCAAACCGTTACCATTTAAGAAGAAAAGCATTCAACTATATAAGTCCAAAAGTATTATGTCCAAAGCAAGAACAAAATAAAACACAATGCAAATTTGCCTTAAAAGAAAATTAAAGAACATGGAAATGCATATACAATCATGCATGGCATATATGAATCAACATCCCACCAAACATGATAGAATTCCCTCCCCCAAGCTTGAATGAGACAACGTGCACAAACATAAATCAAAGAATCCATGGGAGGGGAAAAAAAAGAAATCAAACCAACAATACCAACATATGTCCAACAAGTCACCAACCATTAGAGAAATAGCAAGGAAAGATATTACCGAATGTTAGGTGGGTGTAAATACCCGCAAATGACCCAATTCAACCTTTTAAAGCCAATTTCCTTTAAAATTTAATTTTGCTTTCCATATGCTAGCAAATATGGAGTCATAGTTCCTTGAATCTCGATTCAAACCAATGCACCAAATTATATCAAGTCATGTACCTAGAAAAAGACACACAAACATTTCCATGAGAGAAAATCTATTCTTAAAGGAAAAGAAAATGAAAGTAATAAAACACGGGTTACTTCCCGAGAAAGGCTTGCTTAAGGTCCAAGCTTGACCGCTCTAGAAAATAATATTGCAACGAACACAAGAGCTTGTCAAATGCACTACTACACATTTCGTAAGATAGAAGGTACGCAAATGACGGGAAGAGGATGTGCAACAAGCTTAGTGCACACCCATGAGGAGAGAGATGCCAAGAAAAGGAAGAAAAATCAAAAGCAAATTCAACAAAATAAGAAGAAGAAGAAGAAGGCAAACTCTCCTCAAAATATTTTTGGGTGGCAAAATCACTCTTTTCCTCAATGATAGACGAATGAGGGACATGTAAATTATCATAGACAATGGGGTCCCCAATAGGCTTATTGACAAAAGAATGGAGGGATATAACAGTGTAAGGGATATGGTTAAATTTTCTTGAAAAAGGGATATGAGAAGAGGGAATAGGGGCAATGGTCACACAAATGAACTCTTCCTCACCACCATGCCTCACATCACCAATAAGAGCATGAAAATCAATCATAGAATCCTTAAAAGAAGAACACTCATGATCTCCATCTCCCTCAAACATCCAACTTCCAAGAGGAACTACATAATCCCTTCCATCACAACAATGAACAACAACTCCCTCAACATCCTTAAAGCCCAAAGTCTCAAAACCATGCATGAATGGATGCAAATTTATTTCAAAATCATCTCTCTCCCATGAAGCATCCTCAATGAACTCATTCAAAAGGCTATGGGTTTTCTTTTGACTCTCAAAGAACGCATTGGACATAACCTCAAACGAGTCCAAATACTCATGGATAGAAGAATCACAATCATGAACAAGAGACTCGTCAAGATGGGAAGGAGGGTTGGGGTTTTCAAAATCATCACTCTCTTCATTCTCAACTCCTTCACCATCACTCAAATGCTCACCAATAGGATCCTCACATTCTCTTGGTTGCCCAAAATCATTATCATCATCCTCAACACACACATTAGATTTGGAATTTTCACAAACAAGCATCAAAGATGACAATTGACTTTCCAACTTTTCTTTTCTTTTAAATTCTTCATTAAAAAGATCCTCATGCTCTCTAAACATCTCCAATTGGCTCCTTAAAGTTTGCATCATTTGTCTCTCCAAGGGCCTAAGATTAGGATTCATCTCCAACTCCCTCAAAGATTCATCAGTTTGGCTATTTGGAATTAGAGACTCATCACAAGAGTTTGGAGAATGAAAGGGTGAAGAAGGTTGAGGATCAAGAATGAAAGAAGAGTCACAACCAAAGGTAGGATCATCAACATTATAAACATGAGCATTTTCATCAAATTGGGGGGAGGGGGAACAATCAAGCATATGAGATTCATCATTGAGGGAATGAAGCACATCACAAGAAGGCATGGTAAATAATGGAGAAAATTGAAACACACCATTAGCATCAACTTGAGCATGCACCTCATCATCATGGACAAAAGAGGAAATAGAATTGAAATCATTCGTTTTAGGTTCAATCATGGGATCATATGACAATTCATGGGAATTCATGCTAACATTAGAAGAATTAAGACATTACACATCCATATTAAAAACATGATTAACCCTATTATATTCATCCCAAGCAAACCAAATATAAAAATCCCAAGCATCATCAATTGACAATGCTCTAAATTCACCATTATGCATGCATTCAACTTTATCCCTAGTTTGGTCATTCCACTACTAGAAAATGGTCAAATTCCGACGGAACGGTTCCGACGGACACGAAAATCCGTCGGAAAGTGCAAAATTTCCGACGGATTTTATTTCCCTCGAACATCCGTCGGAAATTTTCCGACGGAATTAATTTCCGTCAGAAAATTCTTTATTTCCGACGGAAATTTCGTCACAAATGTTATATTTTCTGACGGAAGTTAATTCCCTCGAAAATTTCCGACGGAATTAAATTCCGTCGGAAATTTACGACGGAATTTAAAGCCTTTCCGAGGGATTTATAAATTTAAAAAAAAAAAAAGAGCAAAACCCTAATTAAAACAGAATTCCTCCCCTCCCCCTTTCATTTCTCATTTCTTTTTCCTCTCTCTCTGCCTCTTTTCTGTCTCTCTCCTCTTCCCTCTTCCCTCTTCTATTCACGCCTGTTTCTCTCTCTTCTTCCCTCTTCTATTCACGCCTTCGCTCTTCTCACGTCCTCTTCCCTCTTTTATTCACGCCTTCGCTCTTCTCACGTCCTCCGAAAATGGTGAGTGTTTATAACAATTTAATGGTTTTTAAGGTCGAATTCGACCATAAAATGCTAGATCTAGCGGTTTCATGGTCGAATTTGACCTTAGTAAACCAAGTTCGAGGTGAAATTTAAAGCTAATGAGATTTTTAAGGTACGCTTTAATGTTTTTAATTTTTGTTTTTCAATTTTTTTATTAAAGTTTTTTGCTGTGCGTGGTGTTTGGTTTAGTCGTTCATGGTTTAGTCGGTTTGGGTGTGGGTTTGGTCACGGTTTGGGGAGGGATTTTTGTGGATCTAGGTTTGGGTTAGGATTAGGATTTTTGGTGGATCTGGGTTTGGGTTTAGTGGGTCAGGGTTAGGTGGGTTTCAGAATTGGGAAGATCTGGCTTAGGGTGCGGTGGTTGTGGTTGGTGGGTCAAGGTTAGTTTTCGGTGGTGGTGGTTGGTGAATTTGGTTAGGGTTCAGTGATGGGGTGGCTGTTTTGGGTGGTTCTGGGTTAGGGTTCGGTATTGGTGGTGGCTAGATCTTGGTTAATTTCTGGGTTGTAATGGTTTGTTTCGGCGGTAGAGGTGGTGGCTTTTGGGGTGGGCTTGTGATACGGGTTAGTGGTGGGCTTGTGATACGGGTTAGGGGCTAATGGTGGGGGGTGGTAGCTGGTGGTTTGGGCTGGTGGTGGGGGTGGTGGGATGCTTTTTTTTTTTTTAATAATGTTCCGATGGATTTTCCGTCGCAACTTTCTGAGGGAATTATATCCGTCGGAAATTTGCGACGGAATTATCCGGTATCGGAAAACCCCTTCCGACAACCGAATTTCGTCGGAAATTCCGTCAGAATAGTGTTTCCGACGGAATTTTCTGTAGGAAGGGTCCGTTTTCCTACAAATCATTTTCTGACAACCCGTTCCGACGAAATTCTGTCGGAAACGAGTTTTCTGACGGATTTCGGGGTTTTTCGACGGAACTTTTCCGTTGGAAACAGGCTGTTTTCTAGTAGTGTTCAATCCTAAATAACAAATCTCAGAAGCCTCCCAAAGATCACAACAATTATAATCAATAAATCCCTCAAGTCTATTGAAATATTCACAAAAAGGCTCATTGTCATATTGAGGAAACGAGAGACATGCCATTTTTTTTTCAAAACAAGCAAAAATCTAATAAAAGAAGAGTAGGTACAAAGACCTAGACTCAAGCAATCAAAAACACTCAAACATAGACACCGTTCCCCGGCAACGACGCCATTTTTGATAAGGGGAAAACTAGGTCGTTGACTAATCCTCCCTAAGCCAAACAAAATTTATAGACACTTAACAAACCTAAATACAAGTATAGAGGCAAGTTAAGGGTCGAACCCAAAGGAATAGTTATGTTCAAGCGCTCTCGATTATGCGCCTAAGCTAGGTCGAAGTCGAAGGGTAAGAGGTCACTAGACAACTACTAAAGCAAAGAACCAAACAAATAAAACACTAGGGAATGGGGATCAACAAGTAATCATGACAATTGCAACAACTTGGGATGAACATGCCAATCAATGGTTGTGAAGACTAATGATAAGAGCTATCAATTGGAATCAAAGAGCTCTCTCTTAATCGCTAAGCTAGTGGTCTCTACGAATAACAAACTAGGAGAATCACAATCCAAACCAATCGACAATTGCAATTCCTAAATCGATGGGTCGTGTCATTAACAATTACAATGCAATCTAGCATAATTCTCAAGGCATAATCAAATTACACACATGCAAACTTTCATTAATCACTTTAATCTGAACAATCAATCAACACAATTCCCAAATTAATAACAATCAATCAATCATACAAGTTTCACTCAATCCCTAGCCAAACAACTGCTCAAAGATCATCATCTAATCAACAAGCAACTAAAGAAATCAAGAATCAACAAAATATGGAGAACAATTACACTAATCAAGAATCAAATCAAACAAACTTTAAATTACACAAAGCAATAAAATGGGATAGAGTTAGAAATCCTCATTGATTGATTATGGAGATCTTCAATACAATTGTCACCTTGAATCTTCACTCTCTCAAATCCCCAATGAAATCCCTCACTTTCTCTCTCTAAATCTACTCCTAAACTAAACCTAAAACTAGAGAAAGAAACTCTCAACTAAGCTAAAATTATGATCAAAATTATGTCTCAAAAACTTCTTACAAAAATCGGTTGTCAAAAGGTATTTGACAGGGTAAAGTCGTATCCCCTAATCAAAAGTAATACCTAAGTCCTCTAACTAAAGTAGATAGGGAAGTAGGGTCGAATCCACGGGGAAACTGGTCTTTCTATTCCTAATTAATTAATATAATCTAAATTATTAAAGTAACCAATTTGTTGTTTTTAATGTGAAATTATACTACGAAGATTGAGTTTAGAGAGAAAGTCGATAATAAGAAGGCCTAGGGTCATAGGTTCACCAATAATTAATATTCCGGGATAAAACATAACAATCAATAATCAACATTGCACATATAACATGATTAACATGCTCTCGCAATTTATTAATCAACATAGATCTAACAGGCTCTCGCAATTTACTAGATCTAAGTCCCTATTGAAAATAGCCCAAAATATCAAATTAACATCTGCTCGATTCATCAATTCAATATTGCCAAACATTCACAATCAAATTACATCTGCTCGATTCATAATCTAATTGTAAAGAATTAAAACAATTCAATAAGAAATTATCATGCAATATCAATAATCAACAATAACAAATTATCCCTTCATATTAATTATGGATCCCCATAAACCCTAGAATTAAACTACTCGGACATAATTAAATCTAAACTAAACGGAGCAATAAAAGTAGTCATGATAGAGTAAAGAAATAAAATAAATAACTGAGATTAAAAGAGAAGAAATCGTTACCAAAGTTAAAAGGAACAAGAGTTGTAGAGAGAGAAAATAATACTAAGAGTTTAAGAGAAGAGAGAAAGAGAAAAGTTAGAGAGAGTAAGGGAAGGGAGAAAAGAATTCCCCCCTAAATTCGCTTAACAAAAGCGTATTTATACTAAGCTAGAAAATCCTAAGTTAAAACAAATTAAACGACACTTAAAACGTCCTCCAGAAACACGCGCCCGATCGGGCGAGGCACCGCCCGATCGGGCGCGCCTTTTTTATCGGACGAAGGGCTGCTGCGATATAAGTCTTCTTTGCCCGATCGGGCGCGCTATCGGGCGGATCATCGGGCGGACCATCGGGCGGATCATCGGGCGGACACCTTTGGGCCGCTTGGACTCCTCGTTTGGGCTCGTAACTTGGCCCAAACCAAATATCCTCTTTGGGGCTTAAATCATTCGGTCCAAATGCCTCGTCTTCACACAAGTCGAGCCCTTATTCACCGGCTTGATTACTCTAACCGATCTTGGGCTATGAAAGATGGTCGTGCTCCTCCAATGCTCGTAGTTGCTCCATAAAATCCCGGGAAAATGCTCCAAAGGTGAAATTCCCTACAAAACTCAACCAAAACTACGAAAACACTAGAAAACACATATTAGTAATAAAAGTGGCTCTAAAGAGCCAAAAACACTACTAATTATGACCAAGGGACGGGGGTAAAATACTATATAAAATAGACATATCAGAATTTATAAGAGGCGCGGAAAACGAAATTGAGCGAAGCCGGAACAGGGAGGAGCGCCCGCGCAGGCAATGGTGTGCGCCCGCGCACAGGGGCAGCGCGTCCGCACGCGTGGGTTGCGCGCCCGCGTTCTTCTGGGTTTCTTCGACTTCTTCACTGCTTCGTGCGCTAGCAAATGGGTCTCATGAGCTCCACTTGATACCTGTTGGGGGAGGTAGTTTCTAAGGGCCTCCACAGTGGGTTCAACACCACATCTTCATGGGAGCACGACTTGAGAGCGCAAGAGCTAGAACTTGGAGCATCCACTTCCTTGCATCTTGAGCTTTCCCAATGCTATGAGCTTACTCCAAAAGCATCTTCTAACTTAGAAAACCACCAATATCGAGACCCGAACCTCGTACAATACCTACAACCACAAAAAGAGGAGAATAAAGGAGAAAACACAAGAAAACCCATAAAAACACAAAACAAGAGAGAAAAGGGAAATGAAGAAAAAATGCATAAACTAAGCAGTTATTAAGAAAGAAAGCTATGAAAAAGGTAAAAACAACCTAAATACTCATCAAATGAGTAACATAAATGGCACTCATCAAAAATCCCAGCAAGCTAATTTCTTCTTCTTTCTCTTCAAAGAACATTGAATACCGGTACATTATTAACCAATATCACTTAATATATATTAGAAGAACAATCAATTTCCCTTTCATAATTTGACATTACTACACAAGTAATACTTGACTCAATTAATGATAATCCCATTCTTCACCAGACTTAAGGCCTGTTCACTTCAGCTTAATTTCAGTTCAGTTTAACTCCAATCAGTTTAATTCAATTCAGTTCAGTTTAGGTTAGTTCAGCTCCTAATTTCCTTCTCTCATAAAATATTCATTTCAGCTCTATTCAGTTTAGTTTAGTTCAGTTCAGTTCATTTCACCTCAGCTCAGTTCAGTAAATGTGAACATGCCCTTAAGATGCAAACTTTAAGCTCACTTTACAAGTTTTATTCAAACCATATTATATAATTAATCAAAGAGATGGGAGAAAAACCGATAAAAATTAAAAAAATTTACCATAATTTTGGGCTTCTTTGGCAAAGATTCATTGTCCGAACTTCTGGTTTCCCACTCCGACTCCGACATCTGGGTTATAATTCACGCCCAAAATCTTAATTAATTATGAGAATCACAATAATGCATATATTGAATTTGTATATGAAAATCAATTACTCAGTTACAGATATACATTCAAATTTCATTATAAATTGTGATTTTGCTGAGCCTTGTGATTTGGTAGAATAGGTGATGTTTTGAGCAATTGTGTTGGGTATGCTCAGAGACTTTCGTCGGCTACGGCTATGAACTGGGTGTTGAAGATTGGACTAGGTAGATTGTAGTTTGGAGGAGGGGTTGAAGGGTAGGTTAGCTGGTCACCGGCGTTAGGGAAGGTGGCGCAGGCGGAGGGCTGGGGTGGGCTGGGGTACCGTGGATGGGGTTTTAGAGGATGAAAATTTTGATAAGCGCAAAAAATATAATTTGGAGATTTTAAGTGTAAAATATATGATGTTTAGATATATATGATTGATTTCGAGAGTATGGATATGAATTTTAATGCCACCAAGAAAGAAGAGTTACTGTGATTTTAATTATTGATTTAACTAAAGGGGTAGGTTAGTAATAAGGTATTTAAAGATGGGTTAGCCATAAAATTAGGTAATAGGGTTGCATTACTAAGAAGTAGGGTGTCATTTTATAGAACAAATATTTTGGAGAATTTTTGAAACTTGGGAATTGAATTTCCCAAAAACAAATAAAAACAAATTATAGTTAATGAGTTTAAATTAAAATATCTACTCCCTCCGTCCGATAGTCCCTTTAGGCCAAATTTAAATCCCAAAATGTTCACCCCATTTATTTTTTTCCAACAACCATTTAATTTTCACAAGTACTAAATGCAGTATTGTAGGCGTCACTCGAAGTGCGCCTACATTAAGCATGTGTGAATATGCTTGGCATTCATAGGAAGTGGGAATTGATGTATACGATTAGGGACAAATAAAGTAGGGAGCCGCCAACAAGTTTTTAAGGAACTTATAAACCGTTCACGGATCATTATAAGTAGGGACCCGTGAAGGTTACACCCCATTCATAATCCATGAGATTACTAATTCCAAATGGTTCGGAACCACGAAAGGAGGATCGGGGATGATGGTACGAAGTGATTCATGGAGTCACATTCGCCCGTATTGGCCTCTACTCGATTCTTATAGTGAAAAGTGATTCCTGCGATCTCAAAGACATGCAAACAAAGATTCAATTTGCTCCAAACTATTATTATGCTAAATTGATTGAATATTAATGCAACACATAATTCTAAAATATTTGTGATCACTTGATTAAATAACAAGATTAAAAAGGAACCTAAACCGGTTGTCCAAATTATCTTATTAGGCGTGATTTTCAATCACATATTACCTTTAACCATGCAATATGGTGATTAATATAAATATAATAGAATACACATTAATATTGGAAGCAATTTAACAATAAATCCAACAATATAAAATCGTTAGAAAAATAATGGAAATAAAAGGAACATGATTCCTTACTTTGATTTTGCTTGCTTGCAACTATAAAACAATAAACGAGTTAGTAACTTCAAGGAAATAATAAAACAGTAATTAAAATTAAATTAAATAGAGTTGATTTGGGGCCAAACCCTCAAACAGTTCTACCTTTCACGCCTTGGTTTAAAGACAGAACCTCGGGTAAAGTACGGACTCCTTAGAGTGCTTAAGGAATGTATTTTGGAAGAATAAGGTAAGCTAGTGTTTAGGCTAGAGCATAGAAGAGAGAAGAGAATGTTAATTGATGCCCCGGACAACAGAAATGAGGGGGTATTTATAAGGAAAATGAACAGAGGGAACGCACGGAACCCTAAAAAGATAAAAACCCTAAAAAACAATGCAGCGACACGTCAGCAGCATGCCGCGACACGACAAAATATACCGTGACACGGTACACTTTAGTGTGACGCGGGGTACTTTGGTGTGACACGGGACAAAAACAGACCTACAGAGGATAAAACGCGTTTATGTTTTATGCGGAGCAAACACGGAACAATCCCGTGTCACGGCATGTGCACCGTGGCACGGGAAATTATGCCGTCGTGCGGCACAAGTTGCCATGACGCGGCGGACTCTGCTTCCATTTTTACGTCCAGATTCATTTTAACCCTAATTACGCTCAACATTTTAAGTGTCGTTTTATAATTTCGGGCTATTTCGGTTTATTATTTATTAATGGGCTAAAATAATAAATAATAAAAAATGTTTGGGCCAAAATAAAAAAAAAATAGATTATGCTTTGACTAAACATTTTATGAACTGAGTTTGATTGAATATGAATTTTAAGCACTCCCGGGATTAAATACTCAACCCGACCAATAATGGCGGTGAAAAGTTGTTCATCATCGGGTTTAGTTTCGGGGAGACATTTTTAGGTGTCTACAAGTATATAAAAATAACCTAAATGCAGGATTTAAAAAAAAAACACTTAAATATACTAAAGACTATATTACCCTTTTTTATAAACCCAAACTAATTTCATTCTCCCTTGTTATTAAGAAACTCGCTCCTTTCATACATAGTACACTACGGAGTACATCTAAGAACATGCTTAAGAGCTTCCTGTATCTCAATTTCTCAAAGTATCATCTTTTGGTAATTTGATAAATAGATCGAAGAAGCAAAATAAAAGCAAGCTGTTATGAAAGTTTTATGGCAGACGAGAGAGAAGCAAAATAAGTAATCCCCATTATTGTGCGTATGTTCTTTGTGTTTTGGATTTTAGGTTAGAATTTCAAAAAAATTAATCCAACCCTATCATCTTGCAATATAAAGACGATGAAAAAAAGTTAAAAATATAAAAATAATCATCAGGCTTGAGATGTTAATTCCACTTAAATTGAAAAGTTATAGTCAATAAAGGCCTCGGAATATAACAATGATAGAAAGTAAAGAGCCCTGTAATTTAGCATCGGTAGGTGGTTTAGGGCCTCGGAAATTAACTTCGGTAGGTAGTGAAGGCCTTGGAATTTTATTCTGATCCGGTAGGCATTGAAGAGGCCCGGAAGTCAAAGCCGATCATAAGATGAAGGCCCTGGAAATACTTCACGAACGAGGTTGAATTTGGGTTTAAAAAATGTTTAGTGATAATAAGGCTTTTGTAATATCCTGTATTTTTTATACGTATTCTAATTCAAATAAGTATTTTTTGAAGTATTTAAATAACTCAAAATGAATTATTTATGGCATTTTAATTATTTATTTTAATAGTTAGGAAATATTTTTAAAAAGGAAATTTTTATAAAAGTCAAGTTTGATTAGGAAAAAGATTAGTAAGGATAGAAAGGGAATTCAAGAGTAGGAGGGTTTCTAGAGAAAAAAAAAAGGGGTATAAATATTCAACACATGGGCAAATTAAACTTTGCCCATTGTGGAGAATACCCAAGGTAAATTTTCTCTCCCTTCTCTCTTATTTTTCTTTTTCTTTCTTTCTTTTCCCCCTTCCCCCTTTTTTTTAATCACCACCGGCAGGCCGCCGCACCACCAGCAGGTGCCGGCGACAGCAGCGGCACCACCAGCAGCCGATTGTGGTGTCAGGGCTGCTGCCAAGCGCACACAATTCGAAAATAAATTTTTTTTTTAATTCTTTTGTTTCAATCCTAAATCTAATTATTAATTATGGGTTTTGTGATGATTTTCATGATGATTGATTATAGGTAGTATGTAAATAAATTTTCAGATTTGATTTTTAATTAAAAAACCCCAAATTGGAAACCCTAGGTTTCTAAATTATTATATATTGAAGCAATGTGATTTAAGATGGTTTAAATCTTTGATTTGATTTTTTTAAAACATATTTACAGCAAGTTTGAATGATTTAACATTGTTGGAAATTTTGTTAGTAAGCTATAATTAAGTGTATTGAAGGAATTTTTGACTACCCATTAATTGGGATTAAAGTAAGGGGTTTTAAATTTATTTTCAGCTTGTTTTAAATAAATTATGAGTGATTTAATGAGGGTATATATTGCTGGAAATTTGTGTGGAGTAGATTTTAATACCTTGTTATAATTTTGGATTGTAGGAGACTTCTAAGTGAGTGATTTCATATAGTCGTGGCGATTTTAAGATTGTATTCAAGGTACGTTCACGTACTTGGTATTTATTTGGTGATATAGGAACATGCTAGGCTTTGAATAATTGATTCTAAATAGTATCATAATAGATTTTGATTGGAATTTATTATTTGGTTGATGTTGGTGATTGAATTATGAAGCATGAATTATTTGTGATGGATTAGTGAAGGAAAATAATTAATTTAACATGTTGTATATGAACCACACTTTTATTATTGGCATGATAGAGAGCATGTTTAATTAAACTAAATGTTTAATTTGGTTTGGAATATTAAAAAGGAATTTTATTATGGTTCATATAATTTTTATTGATGTTATAAGCATAAGGAAAGAGTTATTTAAGTGTCTATATATGCACGAGGAATAAATTATATGTTGGTGCCTTAGTGCATTTAAGGTGTTTTTAACACCGATGGATAGGAATTTTGGTGCATTATGCGTTTAAAGTGTCTTTGACACTCAGGTAGATTAAAAGGGTTCAACATTAAATATTATGTGGTCACTAATTATTCAAGAATTAAATTGGTATGTTTAATTGTTTGAATAATTATAATGTTTGATTGTGTTATGGTTTGAGAGTCATCACCAAGTCTAATAATATTTAAATAACGTATATAACTTGAGTATGAACATATAGGGGATGTTATGGGGTTTTATATTTAACCATAACTTCTACTGGGAGTACAGGACGCTGTATTTTCCTTTTATTATGATGCACATGATTCCGCCTCTTACGAGTGGTTCTTTTATAGTGGCACGATTAGCTCCCGTGTTAGTATCCTTTTATTGGGGCAGGTTAGGGGGGAAACCCGTTCGATGCGTAATCAATGCCAAATGAATAAATTATTTATTTATTTGGGGGTCATGTTGTATGTTGCATGCTTGTAAACAGGTGCAACAAGGTAAGTTGTGTGATGATAGGTGAAAGCATGTTAGTGTATTTAGTTACGCTTATGTACTCAGCATTGCCGATTGTGTGTTTGTATATTTGTTTGGCCTTGTCTTTACTTTGGCCCTACGATGACCCATTTCTAATGGAGAGTAGTGAGGATAAGTAGAGAGAAACTTTTCAAGTGATGAAGCATATTCATGATGGGCATAAGTGAAGAGTGAATCATGCTTAGTTTCCATAGGTTTATGATGTGATTTATAGCTTTGATTATTTTATTATATTATGTTTGTGAGACTAATGTAAAGGTTTTGAGTTGGTTTGGTTTTGATAAGGGCCTACAATGGTTCCAAGTTGTAGGTTGACTTTGTTTTACTTTGGTATGACTTTATTTTCGTTTGGTTGACTTTTACAATTGAATTGTTTTGAATGTTTTTAAAGATAGTCTTCCGCTGTGTGTCTTTGATAGTTGCCTTAGCCGTTTTTACGGTGGCGGTAATGTTTTAAATTTTCCTATTTTGAGTTTTAAAAAGAGCAAAACAGGTATTTTAAAGGAAAAAAATTTCTAGGGTGTTACAGCTTTGGTAATAAAAATTTGACAAATAACCACATTTAAGCGTCATGTTTGTCAATTAAGTTCATGTAACGTATCTGAGATTTGTCTGTTGAGGATAGGGATGGCAGTGGATCTGGACCCGACCCGAATCCGTGGATCCAGATCCGTTCCTCACGGATCTAGGTATTCAAAATTTGGACCCGTCGGATCTAGATCCTGTTATAAAAAACGGATCTGGATCCCTGGCCCCTAGACCTGGACCCAGATCCGTTTACCCATTTTTTTTTTTAATTTTCCTATTACAAAAAACTAAAATTGCTTCTTTTTATATTTTTATTTATTTTTATATATTAAAAATATTGATGTTAGGGTCTATTCTGATTGAATGAACTAAGCTGAACTGAACTGAACTGAATATTTTATGTGAGAAGGAAATTAAGAACTGAAAATAATCTGAAGAGAATAGACCCTTAGTAGTGATAAAGATTAGCCTTGTCAAGAGATGAATTTTGGATGTTCATATCAGATGCATCATCGTTGTTTTTTCACTCGCTCATTTGTAACATCGTACTTTTTTCGTTGTTTTTTTTATTTTTATTCCAAAATATAAGTGTATAAGGTGATTACTTTGTGTTTTTAGATTGGTTGTATAACTTTAATTTAGGTTGAACTTAATAACCCCAGTTTGAAATGCATTGTTTGACCCAAATATTATATTTATTGTAAAAAATTAGGCAAAATACATTGGACCCGGATCCGTTGGACGCATCGGATTTGGATCCGGGTCTCCATTTTCCAGACCCGACAGATCCGCCCCGTTGCCATCCCTAGTTGAGGATATAACATGTTTTAATGATTGACAATAAAAATGTTTATTACAAGGTTTGAACACAAGACCAATGAGAAATGAATTGATGTTCTTATCATCTTTGCTGTCTTTCAATTATGCTTCATATTCAATTATAATATACTAAATACTTTGTATTAAACATCAATGTGAGAGCACTTATTTAGTTACATATTTATTATTTGTCACTTTATTTATAGCTTATAGTTCATATAATTTATATTGATATTCAATGTAAAACTCGGTGCATCAGTCGAGTCACACTAATTAAATTATTGAATAGTTGTTGGGTGTAGGTTTAAAACAATGGTAAGCTTGGAAAAATAAAATTTGACTAAAATTAAGTAGTCCTGCATTTAAATAAATTTGTAACTGCATTTGGTACCTCTCAATTTTTTACCAAAATTTCCTCCAATTTGCAACAATATTTGTGCAATTTAACTTTCTCATGTAAATTTTATTTCACATGTACTTTTATTACTTTTTTTCTCAATATTTTTGCATTCCCAATGCAAATTTACATGTTCAATTTACTTTTATCACTTCTTATTTATATTTATTAATTTCCGTGATAATAGTCCATAAAAGACTATAAGTAAGGGACGGAAACAAGTTTTATGTTTGAATGTTTGATAATCTATAATTTTAAAGTAGTAAATTTTACTTTAAAAAGAATATATATATATATATATATTTTACACAATATATTAGAGAAAATTGAAAACACGGTGTTTCCCTTTCCTTTTTTGTGTTCTTCCTTTGAGCATTTCACTTTCCGTCTCTCTCCTCCATTGAACCGTACTCTGATGTCTGAATCCTCCGTTGAAGCGACTTCTAAGCTTCCAATCCTCCATTGAAATACCTTCTAAGGTAAGATTTAGCACTACCTCTTCTATGTTAGGAAGGAACAATGAAAGCGGACCTCTTCTCCCTGGGTCAAGGGTCTCCGTCCCTTCTGCCCTGGCTCAGGGACGGAACTTGCCCTCAAATTGTAGGACAGTCCTAGAATCTTTGGCACACTTTGACCTCTCATCGACTTCATCGTCTTCCTCTTCTCTACATTCCTTCAACTGCGTCACCATTGCTGTTATCGATGATTCTCAGCTTTTAATTTACGGTGGTACCAATTCCGGTGATCTTCTTTTGTTGACCATAAACCCTAATTTTGATCGATCATCATCATTGGCGACAATCGATGATGATGGTAAGTTGAAGGTTGTAAGATGTGTTAGTATCAGTCATTCTGGTATTAATTCAATTCATGTTGTTAATCAAATTGGTAGAATTTTGGTTCTATCTGATGGGTTTTTGTATCTAGTTGATCTGCAATTGTTACAGCCTGTGAAAAAGTTCGGGATTCTGAAGGGTGTTAATGTTGTTGCTAGAAGGGTTTGTAGTACTGAATCTGGAAATTCTAATTGGATTAATGAAGAGGGTGTTAGTAGTAGTGGTAGTAGTGTAGGTGGGAGGCTTATGAAAAAGTTAGGTGGCGGGGTTAGATCGAATGGGGCGAGGGTTAAGGAATTCAGTTCTAGGGGAGTGGATAATGATGGTGCCTGCCTTTTTGTGGTGGCAATGGGGAAGAAAGTGGTGTTCATTGAGCTGAATTCAGGCACTAGTAAGCATGATCGAGAGGTGGATGGGCAACGTGGGTTGTTCGTGGTTTTGAAGGAAATGTCGTGTATTGATGGTGTGAAGAGTATGGCTTGGCTTGATGATTCATTAATTTTAGGAACTGATAATGCTTATAGTTTGATGTCCTGTATTACAGGGCATGTTGATTTGATATTTTCTCTGCCTGATACAACTGCTATTCCTTGTCTCAAATTGTTGTCAAAAGATAAGAAGGTGCTTCTACTAGTTGATAATGCGGGCGTTGTAGTGGATAGTCATGGACAGCCCGTTGGTGGTACCCTGGTATTTGGTTGTGCTCCTCGTTCGATTGCTGAGTTATCTTCGTATGTGGTGGTTGCTAGTAATGGAAAGATGGAATTATATCATAAAACATCAGGAAATTGTGTTCAAGCTCTTTCTTTCAAGGGTGATGTTGGAACAAGTAGTTGTTTTGTTGCTGATGAGGAGGATGTGAATGGAAGATTTGTTGTAGTTGCTACATCATCTAAGGTAAAATGCTGATTCTTTATTTTGTTTGCCCCCTATTATTTGCTTCTTAACTTGCTGTCTCGGAATAGTTACTAGATCAGACATTCATTCTGCTTTTCCTGTTTTACTTCAGAGGTATCCACTATTTATTGAGTCATTTAATTCAGTCCAGAGAATTGATGGGTAACTTCATTGCTGGATATGACATTCTTGCCAAGAAATATTATGATAATTTAGTTGCGAGAATTTGATGCTAGTGTAAAAGACATATGGAGCTATTCTCCCTTGAAAGATTATCCATTTGTTCTTTCTTTTGATATTGCAGCTTTGGCATGCATCAATAATAACCTCAACATTGTTTTACAAATCATCTTGTGTTTCCTATTTTTTGGGCAATTTTGGGTATAGAGAAAAAGTAGAAAGCTGACAAAAGGAAATAAGAAGTACAACTGATAAAACAAGCTGGACTACTTTGAGCTATCTTCTCTCATATACAAAAATACATGATCTGTTAGTATCATCATCTGGGGGATACTAACTAGAATTATTATCTGTCCTCCATACCATGGATTTAGTGGCCTTAATTTATTCCTAGTAAATCCATCAACTCGACATGGTCTAAGCATATCTGAGAAAACGAAGGGAGGATTTAGGAGTTTTTGGAGTGTCAAGTAAGTCAAAACAGTTGCTACTGTACATGGAAACAATGGACTCTATGTCACTATCTTTCTTAATGCCCTTAACCTCCTCCAAGCTTAGAATGTTAACTGTTTGATCCTTGACCTTAGGAATTTTCTAAAGACTTGTTTGTATCATTATAATTAGCGGCTGTAGTAACAACAACCCTTCAAACATGTGAATATGGGAGATTGATCTATGCAATTTCCTCTCTTAGCAGCAGTTTAAATTTGATCAATTTACAAAGAAGAGGTTTTATACTTTTTATTTAAAGAAGGAAAATTTATTTTATTTCATTTTTTTTTTTTTGGAAAACTGGAAATAAATAATCCTACCTTTGCTCCATTTTCCCAAAATAATCCTACATTACAATTATACTAAGATAATCCAACCTTTGACGGGAGTCTTCTTTTAACGATCCCTTAGCAACTGGTTATCGTTTTTCTTAGGTTATTTCCACGTGTCGGCTTTTAATAGGTATATTTTATTTTTTAACAATTAAAAAAACAAAAATAATTTTAAAAAACCTACAACCCCAGCAAGGCATGAACGATCACCTTTGGTGTGGCCGGAGGGTTTACGGGGTAGTTAGGGGGTTCTCCGGCGTGGCTATGGGTGGGATTTGGGAGTGGGTGAGGATTTTCAGGGTGGGAGTTCGGGTTTTCGAAGTAGTTATAGGGTTTTCTCGTCATGGCTAGGGGGTTTTCACTTTTCAGGGTTTTTTTTAGGGTTGGGGTGGGATTTTCGGGGGTGGAGGTTGGGTTTTCGGGTTGTTTAATGGGTTTTTAGGGCTGGGGTGGGGTTTTTTATGTTGGGATGGGGGTTTTTGTTGCTAGGGTTGGGTTTTCGGAATGGTAAGGGGTTTTCGGGTTGGGTTTTGGGGGTGTTTAGAGGGTTTTTCGGCGTGCTTGGGGGGTTTCATGGTGGGTGGGGGTGGCCATGGCAGGGTTAGGGTGGTGTTATAGTGGTGGACTAGTGGCCATGTTAGGAGGAGATAGACTTCGAAAAAAAAAAATTTTAACCTGTTTAGCAGATTATAGGTCAAAGAGACTGTTGAAAGAAGATCCTAGTAAAAGGGGTTGTTTTGGGAAGATGGAGCAAAGTTGGGATTATTTATTTCCATTGTCCTTTTTTTTTTTTTTTTTTTTTTTTTTTTTTTTTTTTTTTTTTTTAATAATGTTTTATCATTAAACTCAAGGTGGCCTTCCACTACTTGTATTAGCGTTTATGATTAAACATGCATAAACAACATTTGGTGTATTCATTTGTGGTCAATCCAAATGGTACAATCAGTTTCCATGAATACCTCATTGTATTGACAACCTAGTCTAACCTTGTTGTCAAACGGCTCTCATCTTATCCTTGATCCACTTGTTGCGAAGTCGACTCATTTGGATGGTTAACAGAACCTTCATGGTTAACAGAATATATTAGTTTAAGGAAGGTCTTTCCTTTCTAGAGCTATAATTTAACAAGCTCTCTACATTCTGCAAATCTCTTAAGACATCTTGATTTGTAGGTTAATCTTCAGCTGCTGTAACAAGTTCTTTTTTTGACTGAAATTAGAATATTAGATTACACAATTCCTGTAAAGCTAAGCTACTGAGGCTCCCTTATATAAGCCCTTAGCATTCTCAGGATAGTCTAGCACCAATGAACACATCTTGATCACTTGGCCAAACTTGTGAAGTTACGAAGAACAAGGAATAATATTGAGGTTTAAGAAAAACACTGGACTGTGAAACAAGGCTTATAACTTCAAACTCATTGGCTTGCTAAAAAAGAGCATGTTACTACCTTTATCACAATTGGAATAATTTAAAATCAAACTTATCATTCTTAAGAACTGAATTATCTTATTCTTTCTAGGTTTTATATCAAAAAGGACCTCCTCAGGGCTGACTGGCTGAGGGCTGATCTAACATGCTTGGTAACTGGAGTCCCCTCATCAATCAATTCATCTTTTAAATGAGATGAGAGGAAGACACAATACATAATATTTTAATTCATTCTCAAAACTAAAACCAACATAACCAGCAGAACTATATATGCGTAAGCTCTTGAGCAAATTTATAATTAATTAAGCAGCAGTCAATGAGTCAAAAAGAGGAAAATAAGAACTATACACAGCACCAAATATCAGAAGAAAGCAAGTCTCACCAGTGACCTATAGTGCTGCTAGCCCTACCAATATACTTCAGGAGGAAAGTGGAGAAAACAGTGTTACATGGAGATGTCTGAATTAATAAGAAAAGACGTTCTTATGTAATTAAATAATAGGTTTAAAAAAATGTAGTGAAATTTTAATTTTTTAAGATCTTGGAGAATTTGTTAATTTTTTGGAGGGACTTTTATTTCACTATCTATTGTTTTGTTGTCCTATTGGCAAGGTCTGCTTGGTTATCTAAGTATAATTTATTTTATGCTTAATGATAATCGTTCGCTGTTCTTTTTGATACTCATTTGGCAGGTGTTTTGTTACCGTAAAATATCATCTAAAGAACAAATTAAAGATTTGTTACGGAAGAAGAATTACAAGGAAGCGATCTCCTTAGTGGAGGAGCTTGAGGTTGATGGTGACCTTTCTAGAGAAATGGTGTCTTTTGTCCATGCTCAAGTGGGGTTTCTTTTGCTGTTTGACTTGCGTTTTGAGGAAGCGATTGGACATTTCTTATTGTCAGAAACCATGGAGCCATCAGAAATATTTCCATTTGTTATACGAGACCCTAATCGATGGTCTTTGCTGGTAATTCCCCCCCCCCCCCCCCCCCCCTCCCTTTTAATGAGTGAGGAATTGTGTTGCTCCATTCTTCTTAAGCAATTAGTATAGATTATTGCCTTGTTTGATTACTAGCTGACTCTCTTACAAAAAAATAGTTAATTTGACTAGTTGGTTATATTAATCTGTACTGATATGCTTGGTAAAAATAGTTAATAACTTATAGGTTTTTGTTATTTGAACGCGTAAAACGACAAATCAGTACTAGAAGACATAAGCAGTAAGGCTGGTAGGGATGTAAATTATAGTAACTTTTGGAGATCATTGCTATTTGGTTACTGCTAACCTAACTTCATTTGTCAATTTTAAGAAGTTAGAGGCTTGAGTACAACAAGCTCATTCAATAAGCGCTTTATCATGCGATAAAAATTGCGGATTTATGAAGTGAACCCTTCAAATTGGTCTCCTCATTTTTGGTTAAAACTCTTTTAAACAATCAAGTCTATTGTACCTTTGAAGTCACCTTTTTGTTTTTTGTTTCCTCAAGAGGAAAAAACAGCTTCAAGTGTTGTTCTCTTATTGATCCCTATGAAAGTCATTTCTTTCACATCTTTTATTTAATGCAAGTCCAAATATCTTTTCATGTCTCCCCTTCTCACCAATTCATTGTTTCTTAAATTGTAAAGCCTGCCTCTTTGTTTTTGCTGTATTTCTTTGTTTTGTAGGTGTATATATTTGTGGTTTGGGAGGAAAGACCTGGGGGTGGGGGGTGGAGAGGAGGAAGGATTTGTGGAGGGTTTTGTTTGTCAGTTGAGGACATGGGATAGGTTGTCATCTTTGAGCACTCTTCTCCTCCCATTTGTTTTTTGTGATCTTGAATATTTTTAAAATTTTGATAATTTAACTGCTATTGATTGTGGAAATTAAGCTAAAGCTTTGTGCTTGCATTTTGTTATAATTTTTAAAGTTGATTATGTGTGTGGAAGATAGTGATAAAAGGAGGTGTGGGGCGGGGGGGGGGGGGAATGAGAGAAGTATACACTATTTTGAATGTGCACACTGTAGAAATGGAAAGAGAAATAAAAATATATAAATGCATTCTAGTTGTAGTCCCTGAAATACTTAATCACTTAGCATCATTTTCTTTTGTGTGGTATTGGAGTGTTACAATATCACCTAGGTAAGTATTTTACTCACTCACATACCTTAAGCTACTAAGGCAATCTACAATACACAAGAGAAAAAAGACAAAGTGGTTAGTAGATAATTTATTGGCTGTTATAAAACAAGTGACATCAATAAATTTACCTAGCAATAGAAATGTTACCTTCTACCTCATATTGATTTTTGTGACGAATATGAGGCACTATACTACATTTTTTGATTTTCATCATTTTATTTATAACTAGATGAATCTCGTACGATGCACGGTTTGTTTGTATTTTTTAAATCAAATATTTTATATATTTATTTGATAATTTTTATGATTTTATTCATTTGTTTTTTACTTGATTTTTTATTATAAAATAATAAATTGTAAATTTCTTGTCTCATGTTTAGATAATTCCTAATATAAAAAGATAATATTTTTCTTTGTAATTAATTTAAACTATCAATTTTTTTTATACTTACGTAATTACGTGATACTTGAATTTAAAATCTTAATTCTAATTCGTTTATTTTGCTTATGTGGCAATTGAATTTTTTAATTCTAAAAGACATTGCGATTCTCTTTTTGCATGGGCTTAAATATATCATTTTCCTATCTGGCGCTCTAAAATCTCCGTAGCTCTCAAAGACGAAAAGTATTAGGTTATGTGGTCTGGAAAAGGGATTCTTGTAAAACTACTTACCTCTTCCCTGAATTTAGCTCTGATGGGCACCATTTGGCTAGGGACTAAGTTCATGCCTAACATTACAAGAACCTCGATAACACAAGCCAAGTCCATGTTATTCTTTCAATATTTAAGTCAATTTATATATATTCTGTCTTATAGTATGTATGTCTTTAGGGTACATTAACCATTTGGTTTTCTGCAGGTTCCCAGGAATAGGTATTGGGCTTTGCATCCACCCCCTGTACATGTTGAGGATGTTGTAGAAGATAGCCTGTTGGCTATCCAAAGAGCAGCTTTTTTGAAGAAAGCTGGAGTAGAAAGTGCTGTCGACAATGAGTTTCTTTTGAATCCACCAACTAGGGCTGATCTTTTGGATTCAGCATTTAGGAATTTAATTAGGTGAGATGCTTTTTGTACAATTTATATGTTAATTGCTAGCAGCATCTTGGTGATATCAGCTGTGTGTTTGTGAGTTCACTAAAGACATTACCCTGTAAGATCTTATCAGTAACACAAAACTGTGGAAAAAGTACGGACATGCAAATTATGTACAGTATTTGTTAGTTGTTACCATCCACCTTATTTGGACAATTTCATGTAGCTTTTCCCTATATATGTTACCACCTTAAGGAGCACACACAAGAAAATATGTCTTCTTCACTAGCTATACACTATAGACATAGAGGCAAAAGCACCTAATTTAGCCTTTGAACTTGCAGTCTTTCACTAGTGTTAAGCTTCTTTAAGGTAGCTGCTTATTCAAATGGTTCATTAGCTCATTTGCTTGTGGACCTGGACTCTCCCAAAGAACTAAGAAATAGTAGAAGGCTTAGCGTTAGGTCCCGGTCCCACCCCCACCCCCGCCCTTCCCTTTTTTTTTTGCTTTATGATGGCAGCATTAAGAATGGCAGACAAAAAAACCCGAAGAAAGGAAGAATGTAGACTCTAGGTATACTAGCAAAGGTTATAAACATATTAAATTCCTACTCTTGAGAAACAGAGTTCCGTAAAGAATTAATCTTATGATTCTTCTTAGAAATTGGAGTATGAATTATGATATGGATCAATATAGAAAGTGCTTGGTTAGCCCCACCTTTTCTAGAACTATGAATTCACAGTTTTTCATTGAATCCTCTTGGTTAGCCCCTCCTTTTCTATAACTATGTTGATCTTTTTAAATAATCTGTAGGCCAATGAAAAAAATTAAGCTCCATTCATTGGTTTAGTTCTTGGTCTGTTAGGAAGAGAGATTAGCTCTATGCTGCCACGAGGTTTAGTGGGAGGGTAGAAGGGTGACAAATGAAAAGATATTAGAGGGTAGGAAAGGGATAAACAATGGCTAGCAATGCGAGGAGTGAAAATGTACTAAAAGGGGAGGGAGCGTGGGGTAGTAAAAATGATCATGATTGGGAACAAAGAATTTCATACTCTAATTGCCCTGTATTGGTGATGTTTCTTTCCTTGCTATTTGTTGCCTTAAGACCAACATGCATGTGTGCACCCAACATAAACTTGCATTCAGAATTGGTGTTCTTGCGAATATGTTACATACTCCTCTGCTTCCCCAATAGTGGTACCATTGCAATTTGGAACATTTATTAAGGGGTAAAATACTTTTACCCCTGATCCTCACATTCTGGAATCACCAAACCATCACCACCCACCCTCAAATGAGTTTGACTACCCAACGACAAACACCCTGTTCCAGAATATGGAATCCACCACCATCACCATTCCATCTGTTGACTTAGCCGCATCATCACCTTTCCACCTGCCTATAGATTTAGATGCTCAATGCCAACTGCTTGGACCCTCACTGCCACAGTGCCACTGATACCGTTTGCTTGGACCCTCACTGCCATCAGTACCATTTGCTTAGACCCTCACCTAATATTTTAACAAACAGATTTTGTAACCAAACTCAATTACATCACAAACACTCATCGTACACCACTAGCGCCAACCCTCACCCACTTCTTCATCCTTCACCACAAACAAAGCACTTCGAAGACGGTAATGAAGACCCTTAATTTTGGGACTAAGGCTTTGTTGTTGTTGTTATTGTAGTTGTAGTTGTAGTTGTTGGAATTGTCCATTAAGGTTTTCCATTTGAGGTTGCCGCAGCTAGGTTGGATGGGGATGTACAAATAATGGCGGTGCTGATGGCTAAGGGAATTAATGATTTTGTAACTGGTGTTGACAGGGTAGAATAGGTGATGGTGGACTGGAGGTGTGGCAGGGTTGGGCTGGGTAGTTGTGACTCATTGGAGTCATGGTTGGATTTTTCTGGGGAAGAATGGAGAGGGTTAGAAGATAGACTGAGAGAGTAAAGATGGGAAGGGTGATGTAATCAGGAAGTGGCACTTGCTATTTTGACATCACAACAGACCAATTTGGGATGCTTTGAAAAATTAAATGTGGTGTAATGTGGAACAGAGAATTTATAGTTCAGTTCCTGTATGCTTTAATTGGCTTTGATACTTGGATTTGTTAAATAACTGTGCCGTTTGACACAATCAAACCTGGATGGGCGAGGACATAGATTATAGGGTAAGGTGAGAAAGTGGACCCGGCGAGAGATAATGGAGCATAGGAGGAAGGAAGATTGAGAGTTATTCTGCCTTGCTTCTTAACTCTTTTTCCTCCTTTCTACAGCAACTTCCCATCCACACCCTCCCTTTTTTGTTTGTTTGTATTTATTCTTACTTCCTCCTTTTCTTTTTAGTTGCATCAATATAAAAATTGCGGACTCCTAGGCAATTTTGGAGATGAGAGGGTTAGAGAGATAGAAAAAAGTAGACCCATGTGATAGGAGAGAGATAGAGACAGTTTATTACTTCCTCCGTTTCGAATTAGTTGCAACTTTGTGCTCCACATGGATTTTAAGACAAAATTTCATAATGGCTGATTAATGAATTAAAGAATAGTAAATTAAGGGTTAGAGAGAGAGAAAGTGAAGGTAATTAATCAATTAGTAACCACCACCACCAACAGCACAGAGCCCACCCGTCCACCACCGTAGCCCAATTGCAGCCACCCTGAAACCACCCACCTCGCACCCTGAAACCACCCCATTTCTACCTGAACCACCTTGAAATCACCTGATCTCTACTCGAACCACCCTGAAACCACCCACGCACGCCTGACAACTCTAAAACTACTCCCTCTGCCACTGAACAACCATGAAACCACCCTCTCTCAACCTAATCCACCCTTTGAGCCACCCCAAACTAGCCCATCCACCTCGAAATCCATCAGATTTAAACGATTGTTTTTTTTTTTTTTTTTTTTTTTAAAAAAAAGGAAGAAAGAGAGAGAGAGAGAGAGAAAGGGGAACAACGGAGGAGGCGACGACGACTTTGACAGTGGTGATGAGCATTGACGTGTTGAAGATGGTGATGGGTAGATGCAGCGACGGTGACGGTAAAGGTGGTGGTCTGATTATTTCGTGGGAGATGAAGATGGAAGTTGAATGATTTTTTATGATTGTTGATTTAATTGGGTGATATTATTATGTTAAATAAGTTAGATTAGGAATTTAATGAAATCTGATTTGAGTAACTAATTGTGTATATAAAATCTTTAGTAAGGGTATTTTTGTACCTTTATTGAAAAAAACTTACTAAAAAAGGAAAAAATGGAAAGTTGCAACTAATGTGTAGCAACCCGTTTTGGCAAAAGTTGCAATTAATATGTAACGGAGGTAGTAATTAAAAAGGAAAGTGATGCATCTAAAAAAAAACGGAGGAAGTATGTTTTGTGAGGTGATGTGTGGCTGTAAACCTTTAAATACTTAGCTAGTCTTACAATGGAAACAATGAATGTCTGGTAAGTTCTATGATGCATGTATAGTTGTAATGTCAGCTCCTAGAGCATCAACTCAGTCTAATTTATGAACTTCATTTACATTATTTCTTATTCCCAAAAGATTGTCAGTGTCCCCCTGTTCAAGTCCAATTTTCAGATCCTTTTATAATGTGTCTAGGTACTCTGATCTGTACTTGTATTCGTGTTCTTGCATCATAGATGGGTTATACTCTATTAGCTGCTCTAAAGCAATTAAATTGAACTGTGTTTTAAAAGTCCAAATATTGAATCCTGTGAGAGAATATGAAACAATGGTCTCTTCACTTCACGTTTTCTCATTTTCAACCTTGTTCTTAAACATTTTCTTTCTCCAGCAATATTTAATAACCAGTATTTTTATGTAACTCATTCCCTCATAAAAACAAGATATACCATGAAGTTGAGGGAATAAATTATACATGTTTATCCTAGCTAAAATAAGTTCATTTTTCACATATTATTTCTCTGTATCACACTCTTTGTATTTATGTATGTTTTATGTCTCTCTTAGGTATCTCCTGGTAATGCGACATAAAGATCTTAATCAGCCAGTGAAGGAAGGAGTTGACACACTTCTAATGTACCTATACAGAATACTTAATTGCGCTGAAGATATGGAGAAACTTGCATCTTCTGAAAATAGCTGTGTTGTAGTACGCATTCTTTTTCCTTGAACCTCTTCTTTTTTCCCTTAATGACTGTATTGGAGTTCTCTTCTGTTTTTATGTAGGTATTTCTTTTACATTGGTGGTTCTTATTAGAATATATTGATGACTGGGACAATTGGCCACTAAAACACTGTACATATGACCTTTTTTGTATATTTTCCATGTAGAGGTCAATTCATGTGCAATGCTGCTGTTGAATTTTGGTTATTACCAAACATCGTTGAGCTGTAAACGCAAATTAACAGCCTTTGTGGAACTTCTGAAGCCTTTTGTTAGCAAACCTATTTAATTATCAGCTATACCCAACTCATCTATATTTCCATAGAGCTTTAGAATATTTTCTTGCATCACCTTGCAATGTAGTCTTGGCCAATGTTAAAGCTTGGCTTCTAATATTCTGTGCTGCTTGTTTTATAAATATTTTGTAATATAATTGCTGTGAAGAAGGTCATGCCGATTAGCTTTATTCTTATTCTTGCTCATCATAAATCTATCAGGTGATTTTCTTTGTGATAAGAGCCTTAATTCATGAGGAGTAAGGAATGTATTATGCTGAAATTTATCGAGCACCATTTCATATAATTTTGTACTAGAATTTGACGTCAAAGAGTCTTCTTCCAAGACCTTATTCTCATAACTATTTGTAAGGAAATGGTCAAAAAGTATTGTAGAAAAATTGGTGACCTCTTGCTTTAAATCTTACATTATGAATATTGCAAGGTATTGGCTTCCAGTGTTTGATTAGAAAGTTGAATTCGAATTATTATAAAATTAGTATACCAGTTACCCAGATTGATACATAAAAAATAAAATTAAATATAGTACTATTATATAGAATTCCTGAGAACTGAAAGCTTTATTGTTTTGAGCTCTTTAACTTATGTGTCTCATCCCCTTGTGCGACTGGAGAGGATTTTATTGATCTGTTCTTCATTGATTTTCTTGTCTACAATGTAATTTCTTTTGTAATGTGTACAAAGGAAGAATACATGACAAGTGTCAGTTAATGTTCCTTTATATGTGTTGATACGATATTGCCCAAGAATCAATTATAGTTAAACTGAGTACATACCCTCTCCTATCAGTGTTATCTTAACCAATCTTATTGATAGGAAGCTGCAAGGAACCAGCCCAATCAGCCCAAGCCTGTGATCACATATGCTCAAAGGAAGGCCAAAATGGGTGCAACAGCTACCTGAGTGCTGAAGTGGAAAATCAGTTATTAGTTTGTTAGTGTTTTGGGGCAATAAAGTAATTTGTGGCTTAAGTTGTTATTCGCTATTAGCTGGATAGACTTTGTTAGTTTGTTATGAAAGATGCTTATAATAAATAGAAGGAATGTAGGAGGGAAGAGGTATCCAGAAAATTGAGAAGTAAACACTAGGGAGAGAATCCTTCCTCTCGAAAGGAGCTGTATTGTTGATTTCTCTGGTCATCAATACAAACCCTATTGGGGCTATTTGATTACTCTACTTTGTTGTTTGGAATTCTCTGTTTTAATACCAGTTCCTAGCAGAAGCTATCTACAGCTTCTCTTTCCTAAGCATTTTCTCCCTTTCTTTCCCCTAAATTTTCAATTCTTGATCTATAGTATCTCCTATAGTCCTAGTTTCTCAACCCCTCTTTGTTAATCTGTCTTTTAATGTGCAATTTCGCTGCAGTTTTAATTTACAGCAGAAATTATAAGTTGGAGAAGATAGAAGAGTTATTGTTTTATTCTGACAAGCATTGCTGTTTTCCAAAACATCATATTTTTGAGAACAAAAGCAATAACCTAATGTCAATAAAATTGGTAGGAGTTGGTTTTTGAACCTGGTTATTACTTGAAGAATTAGATAGCACATGCTAAATGTAGGAACCTATATAGAGGTGGCCTAAATAAATTGAATTCTTCTCTGCACCTGATCATTTCTGTATTCAACGTTCTGCTTTGCCTATTGTCACTGGAATTAGAATGAACCTGACTAAGATAAACCGCAGCCAATTCTTGCTACGGAGAAGTATTTTTTAATTTTTCTTTTTTTTTTAAAAAAAATAAATAAATTGAGAGGCTTCTGCCCTTTCCCTACCTGTGCGGCCATGGCATTTTAATACACTTGTCAGCGGGTCTGAATTTTTATGAGAGGATTCTTATTGGTCTAATATTTTTGTTGGCTTGATTAATATTTGGGCTCCAAGAAAGTTTACATTATGCAGTCTTGGTGTTTGTCAGAAACTCAGAATCTTGAAGGCTTTCTTTAAAAGCCTGTTTGATGTATGACTATAAATGTTGCATGTTCAGTGCAGGAGGAATTGGAATCTTTACTAGAAGAATCTGGGCATTTGAGGACCCTTGCTTTTCTATATGCGAATAAAGGAATGAGCACTAATGCATTAGCTATTTGGCGTGTTTTAGCTAGAAATTATCCGCTTGGCGTTCACCAAGATGTTGCTGATTCATACAACGCGAGTGATTCAAATTCAATACCAGTTTCCAGCAGGGAAACTGCAGCCATTGAAGCGTCTAAAATACTTGAGGAGTCCGCTGATGTTGAGTCGATTCTGCAGCATCTTGGATGGGTATGTATTCGTGTAAAGTTCAATTGATGATTATATATTTGGTGTCCAACAGTGTATTTTATCCATGTCTAGATTTCAGAAGTTAATGAGGAACTTGCCGTTCGCGTTTTAACATCTCAAAAACGTACCAGCCAACTTCCACCTGGTAGGATTTCTGCTTCATATAGGCAACTTGTATTTGTTTTGGTCATGTAGATTTACGACTTTAAGTTGCATTTTTTGCCCACTCTTGCATGAAGTCATGATTTGTATACATGGAGAAGATCATTGAAATGAGTTCTTTTAGGGTAAAGATACCGATTGTAGATTGCATGGGTAAGTTGTAATTTTGCTTCCTGGTTTTTTGCATTTTATATTCACTTCATGCATCTGCATACTGTCCTTTAAACTTTGGAATGAATGTGTGTATACTTTGGTATTTCTCCTTTACATTTTATTATTCCCTTTGTCTCTGTCTATTAAGTTGACACACCTTGGTCGGCATAAATTTTTTGTCTTATTTTATTGTGTGATAGTTGATAGTGGGGTAATAGTGGGTAAAAAGTAAGGTGAGAGAAATATTTAAAAAATGAGTGGGTCCTTGTCATTATGGAGAGAAAGGTTGTGTCAACTAAATAGGATAACTTTTATATGGAAAATATATCAACCAAATAGGGACAAGGAAGTACTTGACAATTGCTTGTTGTCGAAGTCACTCAAAAAGTCAAAAGCATGTCAATACTTTTGGCAAGTACCTAGACACCTCAGAAGAACATCTAGTACGGAATATTTGACTTAAATTTTGACTATAATCTCATTATTTAGGTAATATTCCAATGTGGTTGGACACACAATCACTAACTAGACTTGATTATTTCACAATAATATACATATTAATGTGGAAACTACCCATAGTAATATAGGATTACCAAATTCACTAAATGCATTTCATATACTCGTTGTTGCACCATTTCCCTAAAATGAAAAATATCTGCATCATTTCCTTATTATATATGTATTTTTTTCTCGATATTCTCTCTATAGGATGATCTATTACCCCCATTTTTCGTGTGGGGGGCTAATTTCCCATTAATTCATATAATCTTCCATGCTTACAAGACTTTTACATGCAACTTCTTTTTCTTCTAAATTGTTTTTGAAAAGAAAAGAGATATAAAATTAAATATAGGTTAATAAATTCAAGAGCCACATAAAAAAAAAACCTTAGAAGTGTGATAGAGAAGTTTATACAAATTAAAAACATATATTATCATTTGATATTTTGGGAGTTTTATCCAAGTGTATACTATTTCCTCCGTCCCATAGCATAGTGCTTAGGCGTCATAATTTATAAACTTTGACAAAAAATTCTCACTAATATATACAAAAGATGTAGTCATGTAAGATATCGTAAGATTCATGTCAATATATTGTACTCCCTCTGTCCCTTAATACAAAGCCTCTTTCTAGCATTTATTACTCACAAAATAAAGAGAAAGAGACTTTTAATTTAGGGACGGAGGGAGTATTATAATATCAACTTTTTATAATTTTTGTTAATATACAATTAATGATATTGATGATCAAAAGTATGTCTTGAAGATTGTGGAAAATGAATTTAGTATATTTGTGATAATTTCTCATAACTTTGTTCAATGTTCACTATGGAGTGTGGTTTCATGCATTTGCTGTACAATAGATTACTGTCCTTGGAAGGAAAGTTTTGGTTACTCATTATTTCTACATGTGTTTCTTAATGCAGATGATGTAATTGCTGCTATTGATCCAAGAAAAATAGAGATCCTTCAAAGGTATGAAGCTATTGTAATTAGTGATGCATGTTTGTTATTGCTCAAAAAAAAAAAAAAAAAAAAAAAAAAGTGATGCATGTTTGTGTCCAGTTATCTTGGACATAGCAGTAATTATTCCTTTTTTGTGGCACTAGTACATGTTGGTGCATAAAATGTAAGAAAAAGAGGGTTTGATGTTCAAAGAAACACTTTAGATAAATGGAATATAGAGTTTTATTTAAGATAGACTATTACCTTTATTTTGATCAAAGTAAATCTAACTTTTGTGTGTATGAATATATAAGTTCCATATACGTTAGCTATGTACATGGGATAATCCTAAAATAATTTATTTTGGTTTGTGTGTGATACATTCAGGTTAGATAAATAGGCTTGAAGACTTCATATCTAGTCTTGGATAGTAAAATTTTGTAGAGAAATTTTGGTGTCCTTTTCTTCATGATATGCACTTCTTTTTGGGAAGTGCAAAATAATTGCAAAATTGTTTTATTTGACTGATGGTTCTCTCTCTCTCTCTCTTTCTGTCTCTCTCTCTCTCTCTCTCTCCTCGTCAAATGGCTCCATTTTATCTCTCTCCTCTAAAATTCATAAATATGTTGCTGTTTCACACAAAAAGTCTGCTATACCCACTCTTTCTTCAAAGGCTTACAGCTCCTTTTTTCAAAAAAATTATATTTCTTATATAAATTATTATTTATTCAATTTTCAATTAAAAGTTTAAAACGTAAGGTGTGCTTTTTAGTAGTTATTCTTTTACCTTGGGATGTTATTTCCATAATTTGAACTTCCAGGCCTCTTATGGTGCAGATATCTGCAGTGGTTGATTGAAGATCAAGACTCTAGTGATACTCATTTTCATACATTATATGCTCTTTCCCTTGCCAAAACTGCTCTTGAAAGTCTGGAAACAAATGCTACTAACAAAAGCATGAGGCAACCAAATACATGTATACCTGGAAGAAATTTGTCATCTGAAAATCCTGTTAGGGAAAGACTACAAATCTTTCTTCATTCTTCCGATCTGTATGATGCAGTAGAAGTTCTTGAGTTAATTGAAGGCTCAGACTTATGGCTAGAGAAGGTGACACATAATGTTTTCAGTTTTGGATTTATGTGGAAAAATTCTCTGGTTAATAAGTTAATGTACTCATTATGATTGATATATATTTTTTTTTGTTTAGTTTGGTGGGAAAATTTCCGATTTGGGATAGTTTTTGGATGGTGGGAGTTTGTGTGTTTGTTTGGTGTTTGGGGGGGGGGGGGGGCACTAATAATGCTCTGATATCTATAATGGTTCAGCTGATAAGTATTTATGCCTTTTCCTATGAATCAATGATAGGCTTTGTTCTCATATATCTTATTTGCTGGACTAGGTTTTTTTGTTTAACTTTTTTGTTTTTGTTTTTGTGATTAAGATAATTATTTTTTAATAGTTTTCCCTCATACAGTTATAGATTAAAACTGAAGTTGACTGATGAGACTCAATTTTAATTTCACTTAATAAAGCTGATATTCACTGAAGATTAGCTTTTTTAAGTTGTAGAAAATGTGCCCTCAGTCTTCTACTTTCAGTATGATGATCAAGTATCTATTCCTCTGTGACAGGCTATTTTATACAGGAAGTTAGGACAGGAAACGTTGGTTCTTCAAATATTGGCACTGTGAGTATATTTAAAACATTTATCTTTTCCCTCAAAGTCTACTAATAATGTATTGATTGTATATTATCAAGGCCTGGGTATATCTTAGATGTCTGTTTTGCATTTGGTGGCTTAAGTATTTTCTACTATATTATTGGAGGGGTGTGTTTAAAGCGATGGAGAATAATATAAGGAATTTTCAAAACAATAACTGCATATGGCTTGAAATGCATCTGAGAAACCAAGAATTGTTGTAGTATTGGTTATGGTGGAGCATGCATAGCATAAGTTGTGGTGATTCCTTTTTGCTGGACAAGTGGCTGGCATGGGTGGTCAATGAATTAGAAAGCCTTTCATATACGTATGCATTCACACACACACACACACACACATATATATATATAGGGTTGAGATCCAATGAGAAGGATCTTACAATGAGAAGAATGAGAAGGGTGAAATGTGCATTTATTTTGAACTAAGTGTGCATATATTTTCTACAAAATGTGCATATTTGATTT
This sequence comes from Chenopodium album, assembly GCF_948465745.1. Taxonomy (NCBI): domain Eukaryota; kingdom Viridiplantae; phylum Streptophyta; class Magnoliopsida; order Caryophyllales; family Amaranthaceae; genus Chenopodium; species Chenopodium album. The sequence goes on from NC_137847.1 coordinate 21,412,762, forward strand.
TGGACCTGATACTTTTTTTTGCAATTTCTGGAAAAACGATAACTTATGCACATTATGCACAAAAAATATGCACATTCAATTTCGGTCAGATATTTTTTGCACATTTTATTCAAAAAATATGCACATTCAGTGAAAATTTTATGCACATAAAATCCTTCTCATTTTAAGGAACTTCTCATTTGGCCATATATATATATAATACACACACAATCATTCTTTTATGCGTACAATGTACATCAGTCTGCACCTGCCTTCATTCATGTTCTTGTGTTTATTTTGTAGTGTTTAAAATGGTGATATTTGCTTCTCGAATGTAGTATTGTAGTGGAAGAAGTAAACTTAGCTTTGTGCAAGATAACAAGAATTATTCCAATGTAAAGGGTACTGATGGAAGTTCAAGACTTAAAATGAAAGCATTTGAAAGGATTTTGAGTAGACTTCTTGGAGAGAAGAATAGGAAAATTAGCTGCATTAAAATCCAAATAGAAATGCTATTGGGTACAACATTCAATTAGTAATCTACAATAAAGTATAAAAGAATGCATTGTAGTCAATTAAATCTATGTTAATAAAGTATTTAAAGAAAGCTTAACCAACTTAAAAACATTAAAATTTCAATCGCAAAATCAACTATACTATACATCAATTAATAATAAGATTAAGCATTAATGAAGATCATCACTAATTACTAAAGCAATAAATCATTAAGTAATCACACAAAACTACCAAGGAAAGCAAATAAATAGAGGAAAAGTTCAAGAAATTACTGAAAATTGGAGAACTTGTGACGTGGATTAAACCATGGAAAGGGATATTAGCAATTAAGGTTAAACCTAATTCAAAATATTTTGATCTTTTCGACTAAAACAAGAAGAAAAACAGTGTTTCGAAATTAACTCACACGAATCAATCTCACAATTAATTTTCTTAAACTCAAATTATCTCTAAATTTTCATTAATAAAAACAAATATTTATAGGCATACAATCCCATGCCTGATAAGATAAATAAACTTAAAAGATAAAATTAAATGCTAACACTCTAATAATATCTTATAAAAAGATAAATATTCCTAATCTTTATCCTAAGTAAATCATAGGAATATGGAAAAATAAATGCTAAAGAAATAAATCTAGACTTTTGAATTCTTGATGCTCAATTTGCATCAACTTGTATTGAAAGCTTGATTGTATAACAATGGTGATCCACTTTTCTCTCTACTTAGTCTAGCATCAAACCTAAAAATATTAATATGGATATCCTCTAATTACATGAGATTTTCGTGTAAATACACCCTAAAATTCCCCAAATATAAAGCTAGAAACAAAGATTAAAGTCTAGATCAATACGACATGCACTCTGCTGGTCAGGAGCAGGCACTCCTCTTCTGAAGCACAAATTCCTTCAAAACCCGGAGCAGACTCTCCATAGGCCAGAGCGTTGCTCCAGGCCTTCTTCTCAAAGGGGTCTTCACCAATATGGAGTGGGTGCTCCACTCCTTAGAGCGTCTGTTCTTCCCCTGTTTTACTCCTTGCTTTGGTCTTCCTTGCTAAAGGCCTTCAGGGGTTCCCATCATCATGATACCTTGCAGTAAAAAGTTCCCAAAGCAACCTACAATAAGATCTTGCGCAACAATATAACCTAAAAGGGTATATAAAGGAAATGGAAGAAAAAAAAGGGTATGAATTTCTAAAAATCAGTATGAATTTCTAAAAATCATGTAAAATAGAGCATGCTAAGAGCCTGATAAGGAAACTGAAGAAGAAATACTAAAAATGCCTTGAATGGGGTATAAATATAAGAGAAAGGGACCAAATTTAGGGGATATTAAGGTAGAAAAGTGGTCCAATAGACCACTTATTATAGAATAACATAAAAGGAAACATACAAAGTAGTGTCTTATTTTGTTGGATGACATTATCTGGACATAACATATGTTGCTAAATTTTAGTTTCATATGCATGCTCACAAAGTTCCTTGAAGTGTTTTTTGGCAAATATTTCTGATCACTGATAATTTGTTGTTAATCTATCAGGAAGCTAGAAGATAGTGAGGCTGCTGAACAATATTGTGTAGAACTTGGCAGACCAGATGCCTACATGCAGTTAGTTTTCCATACACTGTCTCCTATGTCTATAGCTAATAATCTTATAGAATGTGTCTATTGTGTTTTGTAATTTTCTTCTAATTGATTTTATAATATCATGAGTATCAGGTTGCTTGATATGTATTTAGATCCACAGAAGGGTAAGGAGCCAATGTTTAACGCTGCAGTTCGTCTTCTTCATAATCATGGAGAATCACTTGATCCTCTTCAAGTCCTAGAGGTATTTGATCAAGACCTCCTGTTCCAAAGCGAAACTAAACGCCGAAAATATGAACATCCATATAGGAAAGTCAATTATTAATTTTTTTTATTTTAAAAATGGAAAGGTACACGGATAATAGCTATCCCCCTATTGTAGGGAAGACTGCTAGAATCTAAAAGTCTCACTATATCAGGGAAAGACTAATAGACATAAAATATACTCCCTCCGTCCCCAAAATTTCGACCCTTTTGGCCTAATTTTAGTCCCAAAATGATCGACTCATTTGCATTAAAATACCCACCAATTTACAACAATATTTGTGCAAAATTAGATTCCCCATATAAAATTTTGTTTTTTCATGTATTTTTTAATACTTTATCTCTCTACTTTTTTACAAACCCCATGTAAATTTATCTTTTCAATATGTTTTTATTTCTTTTTATTTAACTTTCTTAATAACCGCGAAATCAACCCAAAAAGATCGAAGTTTTGGGGACGGAGGGAGTAGAAAATACTGAGAATAAAAAATACATAGAAGGAAATAATATAACACCTAAAGTAAAAAAACATAGCTTCTTTAAGAAGCTTAATGCTAGGCATTAGCATGGTTTCCAGCAGTAATAATGGCAGAAAATTAGGAAGAAAAAGACTGATTATAGTATTAAGATGAGAATTACAACTAATAGAATGATAATTCCACTTTCGAGAGGTGGATTCTCTCCTAATATGAGCTTTCGAGAGGCTCACGCTCTCCCAATAAGAATCCTCACAATATTCAACATGATCATTATTCCTCCTAATGAGGCCTATTTATAGAAAAACTCTCATAACAAATTCTTAACTTTTTCCCCAAGCTACTACTAATAAGCTATGACTAACATACCCTTCCCCTAATATGGATTCCTTGCACTTAACTAAGCTTTTCTAAGAAGATATCCAATTATTAATATGTTATGATAGTCTTTTTTTTAATCTTTGGGATTAGGAGGGGGGACTGTTTGGCCATTGGGAGCCTGTATAGTGAATGTGTTGGGGTGGACACAGTTTTGTAGATGTTTAGATGAAGGATAGGAATGCATATCTTATTTTTACTTCAGGAGTATATTTATTCAGCTTTGATTTTTTGTCTCCTCCGCAGAGATTATCACCAGATATGCCACTCCAGCTTGCATCAGAAACTATATTGAGAATGCTGAGAGCTCGACTTCATCATTATCATCAAGGAAAAGTATGTTGGCCTCTTCCCTTTGTATATGCATGCTGTATATATGATACTACAGATTTGAGTGGTATAAAAATGTTACACAAATACTCATCTACATATATTTATTTTAAGTTCTGTGTTTTGGTAGTTGCTAATCTTTGCTGATTATGCTTTTTTAATTAGCTGATTATATTAGCTGGTGACTAGTAGATGATTGTATTAGTTATACTTATATATGTGTTTGGCAAGTAGCTAATAGTTAGAGTTAATTGTAAAATGACTCCTTTAAAAAACGGAATACAAGATTATCATTTGTGGACGGAGAGAGTACAATCTAGTTTATGTAATAAACCTGTAGTACCACTTTGATCACCAAAAATAAATTATATAAAAAAAAATAAAAATAAAAAAATAAAAAAATAAAAAAACTAATGATGTTTAGATTAGGCAGTTAGACTCTTTTGTGGCAATTTTCCAAGAACTTCATCTCACCAAACAAACAGAAATTAATGAAGGATGTTGTTAACATTTTCCATCTCTAATAAATAGTAACCTACCATATTTCCTCTTGTTTTCATAACCCTTCTCCTTTTTTCTTTCCTTATTTGATCTTATTGAGTTTGATAAATTCTCAACCATGTTGAGATGTAATTTGATAAAAATATTTACTACCAGTTGCAATGTTTCTTCACAATTCATTACCATGTCTGGAATCTCTCAAGTCTCAACTTGATGCATGCATACATATTTAGATCTGGAATTTTGATGAAGCTAGAAGGATTTTCCTCTTTTTTGGGGCTTTGGGTGATGAGGTTACCAAAATCATCAATAACCAAAAATGGAAGTTGAATTGCAGTTGCATATGGACTTTATGGGGTTGAGAGTAGAGGAGGCAGGTAGGATGCATGTGGAATATAGCTTGGGGCAAACATGTCTTTTTATGTCTTATATCTTGAACTGCTAATTAAAAATGCTGCTCTTTCGTGCTTTTAGGAAATTAGATATTTGGGACCAAACTGCTCTTTGAAAAAATCCAGCCTCTACTAAACACATAAATTAGTGGTTTGGAGTGGTCGAACCTCTAAAAGGTCTCCAGGCTGCTGTTTACCAAAGTGCCTCAATGAATCTTAAATGGCTTGCATGATCTGTACACTACCACAAAGACAAGTAGGAGCAGCAGTACTGCATAGATCACCCTTTGGTTTTTATTGGACTGATTCAAAAGCCAACATATTGCATATGGGGGATCTAAACAAAAAGGACACCTTGTAATTATTGAGATCACCCTTAATCTTCACATTTGACTAAAGTACTCTCGGCTCAAACATAACCTGCTTATATTGTATTGTATATTCTATTACCAGATGTCTTTGTTAATGCATAGATCTCTATTAAGTTCCCTGCAGATCTGACATAACGTGTTTTTTCCCAGATTGTGCATAGTCTTTCGCGTGCAGTCGATGTTGATGCTAGGCTTTCTAGACTTGAGGAGAGAGCACGGAATGTGCAGCTTAATGATGAGAGCTTATGTGATTCTTGCCATGCCCGTCTTGGAACCAAGCTCTTTGCAATGTACCCTGATGATTCTATCGTCTGTTATAAGGTTGGTAATTTTGTATGTGATAAATTCAGCAGTAGGTAAATGGTGGTTTTTTTAGTCTTGTCATCTCTTTTGGTGTTGCAGTGGCATTGTGTACTTCATTCTGGCAGATATTTAGCTAGATTCTGAGAATAAACTCTGCTCTAGAGAATTCTATAAGTTGGTAACAGACCTACAAGCTCCCTCTGTTTCACTGTAGAGATGGATGACTAATAGTAAATTAGTAACCAAATACCTGCCCTATGTTTATATTAGTATACATCTCTTTGATTTTTTACCTCTTTGCCAATCTAAATGTCCTATTTATAAAGGATTTTAAAACAAGAATCACTTTATCAACCTTATTCCATCAAATCATACCCTTTCATTTAGTCAGTATTGTCAAACCTTAAGGTTAATTAAATTCTAAAATGTTTCTTATTTTACCCTATTTATTGGTTCAATACTCAATTAAGTCTCCAATCAATCTCTAACTTAATTGGAAAAGAATAAATAAATAAATAAAATCCCCCCCCCCTTTTTTCTCTCTTCCATATCTTCCAGCAACACTGAAACCTTCCTAGAACTCTTTCTTTTTACGATCATTATAGCTTTCTCTTTGTTCCTCTTTAACTCGGCCAAAACTTTTCTCTCTACCTCTTTACCACCAGGCTGGAAAGGCACCACCTAAATTTACCCCCGCTCACCCTCTCTCCCCTGGGTCAACACCTCATCTTCCTCCCTGCCTCCATCACCACTCCTTATTTAGGCAATTACTTTTTATGTGCAAAATGATAGGAGAACCAGCAGTGTCTTGGACTTAATCTTGTTGAATTGATCAGCCTATTGTGGTATTTGTATATGCACTGTCAACCATAGCAGAGAAAAAACTCCATCTGCCTTCTGTTGCTAATCTATTTTGCACAATTATCCATGCCCCACCATTACAGCACATTGAGAGTCTATGGGAGGCTTCCTGGTTAAAAATAAACCATTGTGAAATTTCTAGATTGCTTACCATTGCCTCACTTGAAACTGTTTAAGCTCAATTATCTAATTTTAGCTATGATGATGTTGAGTTCAGAAGAACTGGCCAGATTAAATCATAGGTGCCCACCCAGCACAAGTACATCTGTACATATAGGCTGGACCAGTGATGTGGGGGTATGCCACAGGGGGGAGGGGGAAAGAGGAAAGGCTGGTTATATGGCGGTGATTACCCTCTTTTGTTAAAAAGAAAAAAAAATGTGGGGTTGGGTGGGGGGGGGGGGGGGGCTTAGGACTAGGGGATTAAGTAATGGTTTGGCATGTGAACCATTCAGGGGCAGCTTTTTGAATGTTCGGAATATAAGTTCATATTTGTATAATTTTGTACCATTCAACACAGGTACATGTAGTTTTTGTATCTTCCCAGCATAAGTACATATAATTTTTGTACTTCCTCCGTTACACATTATGTGCAACAAAATGAGTTGCACATTTCCCAAGAAGAAATTTTTAAGGGAGGTTAATTAAGGAAAGAGAGCAAATAATTAAGTTCATAATTGGACACCAACACTACCACCAAAACCCACCCCACCCACCCTGCTGCCACCACAAACCCGAATATGCAGCAACCAACATCAACCACTCAAAACCGACCAAGCACAACCATCCAAAACCCAACCAAGTGCGACCACCCAAAACCCGACCAAGCGCAACCTCGTTAACAAACTCCACCAACACAAAACCGACCAATAGCCTCCACCAAACCCAAAACCCACAACCTCATAAACCCCCAAAGTACCTCCACCGAAAAAAAACTACCACCGTGAACAATACCCCTCCCATATCCACAAAAAAGAAACAACCAATTAACTTTGAATATGTAAAAAATGCAAATATGACAAATTAAATAATAGCTTCACATCATCCATTAGGATTTTATTTGGTCAAATTTGACCATGAAAACTCTAGATCTAGAATTTTCATGGTCAAATTTGGCCATAAAAACCTCAAGAGCTTTGGTATATATGATGAAATAAAAAAGATAAGGAAGAGAGAGAAAGGGGAGTCGATAGCATGGAGAATGGGCAGCGGCGGCGGCGACTTCTAACAAAGAAAGTGGTGGTGGTGGTGGTGGTCGTCGACAGTGGCGGCCAGGATCTTAGGAGAGATGAAAGAGAGGAGAAATTTGTGGGTCGATGAAGAAAGAGGGTACTCTAGAGTAGAGAACATTGGTGGTGGTGGTGGTGGTGGTTGACTGATTGGAGGAGAAGGAGAGTAAGAAGAAATTTGTGTTGAATGGGTTGATTTGATTAGTTTGGGGTAATTTCATGACAATCATTAACTTAAATTAAGTTAGTAACAAGTTTATAATATTTGATTTAATGTGTTAATTGAATTTAAGTAAGGGTATATTGGTAAATTCATTTAAAAAATACTAAAAAAAGAAAGTTTTATTTTGTTGCACATAATGTGAAACTTACATTTATGGCAAATGTTGCACATAATATGTAACGGAGGAAGTATATTTTTCTAAGTTAGGGATGGTTTTGGGATTAAAGAATAAAGATCCTTCTCAGGGGTTGTTTTATATCAGAAAAAAGAATATGTATACTTCTAAGTTAGGGGGGTGACTGTTTCTGTATCTTCTAGTTTAGAATTGTTTCTGTATCTTCTAGTTTAGAATTGTTTCTGTATCTTCTAGTTTAGAATTTCAGATACATTTTCAGAATCTAAAGGATACTTAATAAATGTTGAATGGATCTTTTGGGCGTAGAGCTGAGTGCTTATTTTGTACACTGACAATTGTTTTTGTTGTTTTAGTGGGAATTTTGTGGATTGATTTTTTCTGGTGTTAAGAAACTGTTTTATACGAAATTATTTGATACCATTACTTAGGTCTACTTTCTAATATCTCGCATCTTTCATACAGTGTTTCCGTCGCCTTGGGGAATCTACATCTGTAGGGCGCCGTAATTTCAAGAAGGATGCATTAATTAAACCCGGTTGGCTTGTTTCTAGGTAGTGTATTGGGAGACATTCTGGAAGCAAATGGCTGCACATAGTAGCTCTTGGTTAAAAAAAAAGAAAAAATAATAATAATAATAATAATAATAATAATAATAATAATAATAATAATAAATCTCTTTGGTTGCTTACTTTGTTTTGGGTCCTTGCTGTTTAGGTTGTTAATTGATACTGATTGTGTTGTGGATATATGATTAGTCAGTAAATTCTGAAATGTAATCATTGTGTATATTCATTTCTCTTAGTCAGCCATACTTTATTTCCCAACAAGTTCATGAGCTCTTTTGATGAGATGCCTTTCAAAAAAATTTAAATTGCCAAACTTAATGCACTTTTTAATCCGCAGAAAGACAAATTTTTTAAAAAATTGGATGTACAATAAAATATTGTATATCCGTTATAAAGTTACTCTAAAATGAGTAAAATTATCACTGAAATGAATAAAAGTTACCCTAATATGCATAAAAGTAATCCAATACAAATAAAAATTATTTACGCTTTATTAGCAAAGAATCACATTTTAAATGACTAAAAATTAATTATTAGTGATTGAATGTAATTAAATTACCTTTATAAAACTTTTCTTGTTGTCTATTTATATAAAAAATTGTATTATGTTTAAAGTTATTCAAAAAAAGGCACAAAAGTTACCCTAAAATTAGCTAAAAATTACCATTATATTGCTCGATGTACACTAATGTTAGTGTAAACGGGGTGTATATAAAAGTTTTTCCCGTAGAAATTAGGAGGAAACAAAAGAAAGGAAAAAACTTATTTCTGTTGTTTGGTCCTAAATATAATTGGATATGCTAGGAAATGCACAAATTCTTGATTTAGGTGAACTTTCATTAACTTATTGTAAGACGGGTTAAATTTACCGTAAAAGTATCTCTTACATATTATAAAAGTTATCATTTTTCTAACATAAATTTTATTTTTAAAAACACTTGTAAGTTGTAATGAATAGATTAATCAAATTAGCCTTCTAATCATGTATCCATTAGAAATCTATAACTATTACTAAAACAAAACACGTTGATATCATTAAGGGACACATGTCAACTTTTTACTAGTATGAATTTTTTCCTGCCAAAACTATTTTTGACATCATCATATGTTTTTTCTCTGTCTTTTCTTCATAAGTTTTTTTTTTTTTTTTTTTTTTTTTTTTTTTTTTTTTTTTTTTTGGAAGAATTCTTCCTAAGTTCTAAGACTACATAAATACAATACTTCTTTCAAAATTAATTAATGGGATTATAATTACACTTTTTTGAATTAAAAATATCGACAACTATTTTAAATAAAAAAAATATTTTTAATTCGTGCAATGCGTAGGACTAAACTAGTTACACACTAAAATACAATAAGCTCAATGTAAATTAAAGTCAACCTTAAAGGGATTAAAATTACCATAAAAACAGTTATAATTTTCCTCAAATTGATCGTTTTATAATAAAAATAACGTAAGCTTGTCTTATACAAGATTAGTTGTATAGTACTCCCTCCGTCCCCGAAACTTCGACCCTTTTGGGTTGATTTCTCGGGTATTAAGAAACTTAATTTGCAAGTACAAATGTATGGGAAAGCACAAGTGACAATAATTTGCAATTAATACCTAGAGAGAGAAGGTCCTTGTTTTTTGTCCTTCACCTTAGAAAATCTTTGGGTTTTTTTTTTTATTTTTTTTTTTATCTTTGGGCTGTCATAGATGCATGGAAAAGGATTCATGGGGACAGGAAAAAATAGTGGTAGGAGAAAGAAAAAAACCGTAGAAATTTAGAGAAAAGATGGTACGAAGGTCTGAAAAAATACAAGAGTAAAATAGGGAGAATGAGCTACAAAACAAAAATATTTGAGGATATATTGGTAATTTCATGATATTAATAGTTGTTGGGAAAAACAAATGGGTCGATCATTTTAGGACTAAAATTAGGTCAAAAGGGTCGAAGTTTCGGAGACGGAGGGAGTAGGAAATGAAGGGAAGTGGAAGGAAAGCTTGCTTTACTAAATTTTGAGTTTTCTTCCCTCCCAAATTGGAGAGATAAATTTGATCTATCAATCTTAAAACTATTATCCGACTACATTATCAATGCACGACTTTGATAATATATAATTGTCGATTAGCAAAATTAATAAATATTTGATATTATAGACCTTTACATTGTGGCCAATCTAGCAAAACTTAATATAATAATATATGAATAATTAAAAAGTCAACCAATTCACTTATTCAGTTATACCAAAGATAGGATTCATATCACAATCTTGCATTAAATCAAACACTATTGGATAATATAGTTTCTTTGCTTTTTTTTTTTTGTCTTTTTTTTTTCTTTTCCCTATCCATTCATTTTTTTTTTTGGGGGGGGGGGGGGGACAAGAAGAAGAAGCCTAACTCGTAACAGACTCCATCTTAATCTTGTGAATAACACTCCTTTGTTGCCTGGTTCCTACAAATCACCAGCTATGGCCTTAACCACTTATTTGTTTCTGGAGTTGATATTTATGTTAAGGAGATTCCTGCCTTTAGCCGCAGCAAGACCATCGTGGATAGCTTCAGGGGCTTTCAAGTAACAGCTTGTGAAAGAGCAAAGCACGTGTCAAAGGTATAACCGTCTTTCCTCTTTCTCTCTCTTAGTTAATTAATTATGTGATTAGTAATTAATATGCTTGTTAGTTACTTTAATTTGTGTGCGGATAGATGGGTTTTTGTTCCGCGTGATGTCGGACATCACGAAATTCAACAGGTTGTTTATCATCGGGTTTGATTTTGAGGAGATATTTTAGGTGTCTACACTACCACAATTTCAGGTGGTTTTGTAAGTACTCCACTAGTTTTAGTTATTCAAAATTGGAACTACTAAAAAATATTTTGATGATACTCAAATTTCAGGTGGTATTGTATGTGTACTTAGAAGTAATTATCATTATAGACATGGCTATTTGTGGTAATTTTGATGATAACGATGCTATTTCTCTTTTACAAAAGGAGTTTAATAAAAATTCGAAAAAACCGTTAATTAAATTGATAAAGGATAAAAAAAAATAATAGTAAATACTAATAATAAAAAGGTGTATTTGGCTAAGTGGAGTAAAATTATGTAGTACCATTTGAATTAAGTGGAGTACAATTTCCATCCAATCACACCTTTTATTATAATAAGTGAATTACAATATATACTATATATTAAAAGGCATTTCTTTTAAAGGAACGGTGCCACGTGATACTTTTCAAAGTATTTGCACAATACCACGTCACTATTCATAGGAATATGCGCCACATAAATTTGCCACTTCATTTTTTTTAAATAAATTATGCTATGACCTAGAATCGAACCCGTAACCTCCAAAATACAAAGGTCATACATTTATCATCTCAACCAACTTTGATTAATGTCTTAGATTTCTCATAATTAACATTATTTATTCCTTTAATATATTAAGTAAATTAGAGGTTATATTTATTTATTTATTTTTCTCAAGATTAGAAAATAAATACATATGAGGTAAAAAAAAAAAAAAAAAAAAAAAAAAAAAAAAAAAAAATCGGAGATAGAGCCCGAACCACACTCAAACATAATTATCAAATTAAAGAAGTACAAACTAGCAACCCGGGACACCACTCGGATCACAAACTAGTTTATTTTTTTAAAACATGTAAAAATTAATAATAATTTTTTGGAACCATGTAAAAACAATTAATTGCCTCAAAAATTGTGCATAGAGTTTTTTTGATGCTCAAATAAAAACTAATGAGTATGTGTAATAAGTGATTTTTGTTTTTTTTTTTTTTTGATGTGTGATAAAGGGAGTTTATATACATTGCTTTAAAAACTATTTATCACAATACCGTCCACATAGGTTTGGCTTCAAGGTTCGGTGATAACAAATGGAGTTTTATGCATAATACCATTAGGGGTTCTCTGCATAAAACCTCGCTCTAATTGTATCCTGCCAAATTCCAAGCCTAGAAACTGATCCTACGTGGATGGTATTGTGGTAAATAATTTTTAAGCCGACTTATATAGGGAATTAATTTGTATTTTATCATATTCAGGGAAATCACTCAAATGAATGAGTTAGGTATTTGTTGTATATGTTAGCTTTGTAGAAGCAGTTAGTTGTAGTAGCAGTTAATGTAAGAAATTTTGGCTATTGTCATAGTTTACTGTGACAGTGCCCTATTGATGTTGTAAAGCAATGAATGTAACACCCTCGATTTACTAATCAATAATAAACAAGAATTAAAGGAAAAATAAACAACTTTTAAATAAAATTGCAGAAGCATATACCTATATCGGAGGTATTATCGCCACACTCGACAACCCGACAAGTGTTAAGGCTTATAAAATTCCAATTATTACAACCCAATAAACTAGGTGAGCTATTTATACAACTATACAAACTCGTTATAGTATACTAATCGAAACACTTGAGCACATTTAGCTACGATCACTTGATTAACCTGTTACAACCTTGACTGCTCACCATTAAGGACAAATTCCAAAATAGATCGTTGCAGGGCCACCATAAGAAAAAGACATGGCTGCAAACACAAATAACACAACAAAACAACACACACGTCAGCAAAAAGTTGAGTAACATCACATGTCAGAATACAGAGAATAATAGAATACTTAACATTACTAGCTCATTTAAACAATGTAGTACAAAACTACATTACACATTGTACTCTGAAAATAACCTTTATCAACTCAACCTCGAATATTAATACGAACCTTTAATCAATAAAGGATCTATCCCATAAGTGTGCCACGCTCTTTGTTTTATACTTAGCCTTGGACATGGGTAATTCGAATAACAAACCAACAAGTATAAAATCTTGAATACTCTCAATAACCAGAAATCACCTTGAACCAGACCATATACGGGCCAAATTCCACTGTAGGGGACCATAGAAAAATGTAAATAAAGATTGTACCTCATTCTTAAATCATGATTATTATCCTCTTACCAACATGCCAAGAACTAAGGTATATAACGCCAAGCCTTAAACCAATAACAAAATAATAATTCTCAACCTTTTGATCTCATACTTTATCAAATAACTATTCATAGGCTAATATTTAGTATCTCAACAATGACACATATTCCCAAATAATATAACAATTCGATTCATAAAACGTCTCAACCCTTATAGGGAATTGAAATAATTCTAATACCCAAATATAATCAATTCTCAACCAAATATTATATTAGTAACCCTTAACCTCGATAAAACAATACTTCCTATAACAAATACATTAAAACCCTAGAAAACTAACACAATAAGTCAATGTGATAATTAAATCATATAATGCCTCACACTAGTCATATACATATAATCTTGATCATACGAATAGAAAAATAAAATTTTGATTACTAGACAAAAATATAAACATGCGACTCCAAGAATTGATTGTGTGATTACCTTTCGACAAATTACAATTGAACTACGACATTCAAAGCAAGACATGAATCGACCGACCTTGCAAGTTCAATCCACAGCCTTCACAAAATTAAACAAACATATTGTGGGGCTTCTTTATAAATCAATGAATAAGCTAATGGAAATTGGAAAATGAAATAAAGAATTTTAAAAAGAATCAATTTTAGGTTTGCTTGATGAATCCCACGCACAAGAATAGGAAAAACGGTTTCGGCTGCTTTATTTATTTATTTTAAATTTAATATATATATATAAATAAAGTAGGCATTTTTCGGGAGCTTTTGGCGCGCCACATAAGAAAAGGTATTATTTTCTCCAATGAAAAATTAGATTAATAATTTATTTTAGAATCAAAAAATTTACTCGCCACCTAAACAAAAGTGACAAATAAGATTTAAGAATTTTGACACATAGGTAAAAACAAAGAATAGTGAATAATTAAAATTTAAATTATTTATTTAAAAAAAACTAAGTAATAATTATCTTTTTTTTACATATATAGATGCAAAATTTTGATCGCAAATATCTTTAATCTCTCCCTAGCAAATATAATAAAAGTTTGATTTTAATAATGTACTCATCGAGACGAATAAAACTAAATCTCATATGACTAATTCCCCATAATTTTTAATAGTTAAAAAATTATAAATGAGACTAACATTTTAAACAGAATGAGTATATTAAAAAAAACGCATAGTTACAAGACTTATTTTAATCAATAAAAAAAAAACGAGATTTGTCATTTTTTTTTTGAATTAAAAATTTAAATTGTCGTCGCATAAGCAAAATTAATGAATAAGGTTAGTTTGGGATTTTAAATTCAAGCATCACGTAAAATAAATAAAACAACAAAAGATAATTTTAGTGTTAGAATTAAAAAATTATCTTATGATATTAGGAATTTTATCCATATATCTAATGAATGATCTTCATAAATATACAAAATTTTAAATAAATAAAATGATTTAGTAGAACCGTGCATCGCACGAGCTTACATCTAGTAATAATAATATTAGAATAAGTAAAGAAAATATTAGGGTTTAACATAGTTTATATACAAAAACAAATAGGTGGAGTCCATATAAATTAAAATATGTTATCAAATAAATATTTTGTAGTATAAAAGATATGAAATAAAATCTTTTTTAATATAATATAAGATACAAAATATACGGTTATTACAATCTATCCTCCTTAAAACAAGTTTCGTTCCTGAAACTTAAAATAGAAGAATTTAGGTTATTACAATTAACTTATTTGACAATCATTAATGTAATAAAGAATTTGAAGTACTTATTCTCTTTCAGTCTTGTTTATAAGTATTTATTTGCTAATTATACGTAATTTGTAGATCGAGGAAATTCCTATGTCCGTAATAGTGCATTATAGTGGTCAATGGAAAAACACCCTGAATTGGACTATGTTGATGGTAAAGTTAAAATCTTTGGTGAGGTTCTTTCTAATTTCAATCTTGGTGGAGGAAATTCCTACTCGACAAACTAATACGAAAATCCACAAACTTGATAAGTATTTTAACAGAGATTTGACCACAATCACCAAACTGCATTGAAAAAGTAGTTAAAGTTAGTCACCAAAAGGTGAATAATGTGAAGACTTGATATGCCATACATAAATAAAAAAATCGTAAGATTTTAAGATTCAAATCGGGATATTAATAACGATGGCAATACCTAAAATTTTTAATGGTTTCATGCATAATACTAAGCACTTCATAAGTTGTCCGATGACATTTAGTCTATCTAAGACACTTTAACAATAAACACATTTTTATACGACGTCAATACGAGTACTCCTATGAATACATGTACAAATCCGAAAAAAAACTCTAATCAATACGGTTACAAACTAATCATTTAGCAAATAAAAATGAGGAGATGTAAAAATGAGGAGATTTAAGAATGGGGAGATTGTATGAAAAAGCCAAGTGGTCCACATGTCATTAAGTTTGAGTAAGAAAACTTCCTAATTCTGTCATTAAAACTGGCGCGAAGAAAGGGGGGAGTTGAAAGGTACGTATGATGTCATCTAAAATGATGATATAACTTCTCCCACTATGTGTCTTCAACTTCCGTACTCTATCTCTGTCTTCAACTTCCACTCTCTTTCTCTGTCCCCTCTACAAATTGTTCTCTCTCTTTCCTAAATTTCTTACCTTTAAATCCCAATTTCTTTCTTTTATTCCAAAAATGGTGAAACAAAACAAAGGAAAACAACCAATGGTACAATCAGAGCACGATAATCCCAAATACACGGAACTTCAATTCCTTTAGTTGAGGCAAACACTTTTAACACAACAATTGGCTGACCATAAGTTGATATGCAACGGCTTGGAGAGAGAACTGGATGAAGTGGCTACATCGATTTCTAAAATTCGAAAGGAAATGGAACAGAGCACAACGGTCAACAACGATAGTCCGCTTAGGTTGGGGGCTAGGAAGAGACCCACCAAGAGGGAAAAGTTTGCGGCTATAAAGAGGGTTTTTGGTGATGCTGGGAAAAGTGGAAATGGTGATGGTTCTGGGCAAGGAACCACTGGTGGTGCTGATGGAGTGGAAGGTGAAATTGCCAGTGGTTCCGGGAAAGGGAAAATAGTACTTGTTGCTGGGCAGAGAAGGATTCAACCGGTGGACGACGAGGCAGAGGATTCCTAATTAGACATGCGGAGGCAGAGGAGATCCAGCCCTAGCACCTCCAACCCCAACAAGGGCCTTCCCTATGGTGCGTATCATGTTCGTGATCACTGGTCTCCCGAGATTTCTGGTAATGACTCTGGTGCATATGGTCACTCTACTTCAGCCATCGAAAAACTTGATTGATGAAGGTTTTTTTTTTTTTTTTTTAGTTGGTTTTGGTATTTTGAATCATGCTTATTTTTAATGTGTTATGTATATGCTTTGCTCTGATATTATTATTTAGTATTTTGAACAATTATTAATTAGTTTAATAGGGAAAAGTTTGGTTTACTATGCATATTTGGGTTTGTAATGAATTTATTATTATGTATATTTTGGTTTAGTTTTGTTTATTATCATGTGTATTTCGGTTTATTATGCATATTTGGGTTTTGATTCAACCAATGATCAAGTTTTTTCTTATGGTTGTGTTCATTACTAGTACAATTATCATGATTGGGTCATTTCATGGATTATGCCGATTGTTCTTAAATTATTACGATTATTCGTGGTGCAAGACGTGCCTTATTATGCTTAAATTTTGAATAATAAATAAATTAACACCTAATTTAGAAAGTGGTAGATATAAAGTTCGAAATATCGTCCAACCTAATTTAGGGATATAAATGGTCAACCTAATTTAGAAACATAGTCATAGTCAACTTAAATCAATAGTAGTGTTACAATAGAACTACAAAGATTATATTGGAACCACTCAAGTTCAAGTTAATACTACTGGTATCCAAGGTAGTAGTGGAATTTCATTTGGTAGTTCTATTGTATAAACCAAGTAGTATTACAATTATCAGTAGTACAAAACATGCTGTGAGTAGTACAAAAGTCCATAACCAAGTACTACTACAACTACATTTTTGGACACAACTAAGATTAATGAATTTTGCCAAATAAAAAAAAAAGATAAAGAAATAAATAAGTTCCAATGTTTTGGGTGTTTTCTGGTCCCTCGGGAGAGTTACGTCACCAAGACTGATCCTGCGCCTCCAACGATCAAGTTAGTAGGAGCTCCGCCTCCGACGATCAAGTTAGTATTGGTCGTAGAAGAAGATGAAAAGGTGCGGAAAAGGTAAAGGCGAGATCTTCTTGGATTCTGAGATAAGGTGTTTTCTCTTATGTGAGAGAATATAAGGATGTTGTAATAAATGAAGGTGTCCCCAAAATGGGGGAAATCTCCCTATTTATAGGGTCGTTTGGAAAATGTGCCCTTCATTAGGTCAGGATGACCTAATAGGCTACGCCGTTTTGCGGCGTTCTTGGGAATTGGGCCCTGAAGGCTGCCATTCCATTTGTCATTTGAGGCTGACATGTGCCGGCTAAGGAGTGGTCCACGTTGGACCCATCCAAGAGTGACACGTGTCCCTATCTGATTGGGCCACGTGTCTAGGATATTTTTACCCTAAACATTTGCCCCTCACAGGGGTGACGTGACAGGCCACGAGGAGCCTGTGACACGGGTCCCCTTGTAGGTGGTGGATAGTAACAAACGGTTCACCTTCGGTTAAACTGACGGGGATGCCCCCGTTTTCACCCTTCTATAAATAGGGTTTTACCCCCTCTTTTCTCCCTCATCTTTGACCATTTCACAAGTCTAGAGAGAGAATTTTCTAGAGAGAGACACTCTGTTACCGCCTGTAGCTACTTTCCAGAAATTTTCTGGCTGCAGCGTTCGTGGACTCAACCGGCCACCGTTTGAGGCAATTTTTTCACAGTTTAAATCAGAGCTAACTGTCTCTTCTCTTCTCTACTCTTTCAAATTTTTTCCGTTTGTATATATAGTTTTTCAAATAAAATGGATTCTTCATCGACACATACGGCACAGCCTAGGTCATTCAGCTGGTCTTCTGGTACGGTTGAGTCTAGAACTTGGGGTGTAGTATCTGGACATTAGGACCTGCTTTCCTCATCCCCGAATCCCTCTGTCTCTGTGTTTATACAGGAGACAATGGCTAGAGTAAAACAGACGGCTACCAAGCCGAAAAGAAGGTGCGCTATGGAAGTGCCCGCCGATGAGATTACTCCTGATGAGGAGTATGAGGGATCTGAAGAGCAAGCAAGCTCTTCGCCGGGTGGCAGCCCTTCTACCCCAAGCGACAAAATCTTAGAAAAGGCAGACGGTGAAGGACCCGCCTCTACCTCTGATCAAAATTACTTGGATCCGGAAGATGGCCTAGGAGCCTTGAACGCGGGGAAATTAGGTCGTTGACTAACCTCCTCACGGCCAAACAAAATTTATTATAATCCTAAACTAACCCCTAAACAAGTCTAGTGGTAAGTTCGGAGTCGAACCACAAGGAACGGTAATGTTAGATTGTTCTCGATCTAATGCTTAAGCTACGCTGAAGTCGGTTTATGGATAGTGGACACTACAACTACACTAACACACATATAAAGAACAAAATATTATAAAGTCTACTAGGGGTAAAGATCCACTTTGAACAATTAACAAGTTAATGAGAATCCATTTGATAATCAATCATGCAAAGAAAGAATTAAAATGGGAATTAATTACACTCAAGAGAAATCTCTCAAATTCCTAGCCTAGATCCCTCATTGACTAGGTGCATAAAAGAAATTTACCCAAAATGCAATCAAATATAACAATTCTAGTTCACAATCCCTTGTCAAACTAGAACTAATATGCAATTAAGTTTGCTATCATGGGAGATCAATCTAATCTAAAACAAACAACATGCCATCATCAATTCAATCAATTTAATCACACAATTATCATCAAATTTATCTCAAATAACTCAATTAACCATTACAAAGCTTCACTCAACACCTAGTAGAAGGAAATCTACTCAAACATGATTAACAAAGCAATTAAAGAAAGCATAAAGAGAAAAGAGAGTAAGAATACTCATTGATATAAGATGGAGATCTTCAAATCATCAAATTCCTCCTTTGATTATCCAAAATCCATGAAAACCATTGTGTTTCTCACTTTCTCTCTCTTAAATTTGAGAGTTTCTCTCTCTAAAAACCTAAAACTAATCTAAAAACTACTGAAGAAATGATTTTTTTTCCCTAAAATGAGCAAAAAATCTATTTATACTCCTTACTAAATTACCTAGGAAGCTCCGCAAAAAGTCGAGCAGCACGTATAGGAGCGGGCGCTCTAAAAGTCGTGCACGGGCACTCCTAGCTGCAGCAAAATGAGGCAGAATCGTTTCAGACAGTTTGGAGCGGGCGCTCCTCATAGACTACGCGCCCGCTCCTACGCGCTAGACAAAACCGCTCAGCTTCAAACGAACATAACTCCTTCGTTTTACATCGAAATTGAGTATATGACCTGTCGCTGGAAAGCTCTCGAGATAAGCTTTCATCTCCAATTGGAATCACTCCAAAATGTTTTGTATATGAAAAGATATAGGCGTTTGAATTTCGATCTTTGCAAATCAAGTGCACATTTCTTCATTACTTGTTCTTTTATGTTTTATATTTCGTCAGTCTTGAACAATGAGCTTATCCAAGTGTTCTTAAACATAAAAATAAACCAATAAAGTTTAATCTAATGCCATAAGCAACCAAAATATGCAAGAAAAGCCAAAATTGAGCAATAACGACATTTCACATGCAAACACGACAAATGTAATAAAACGTTATTAAATCCAAGTAAAAAGACATCAAAACTATGAACAACTAACTAGTAACTCCTAAAACATAGTGACATTAATGACACTTATCAAGCCTCCAACCGGTATGGATCCGAGGCTTCAAGCTCTGGTCAAGCGGAGGCTGGCTATGAGGTTCAGTAGACGACAAGAGGCCCGTCCACGTCCAAACCCACCGAGGCGTACATGTCCCGACTTCTGGGTCTGAATGTCCAAGGCGGACATGTGCGCCTCGGTGGGTTTGGACGTGGACATGCCTCTTGCCGTCTACGTCACCAAGCCGAATGGTACCTGGCGCATGTGTGTAGACTACACTGACTTGAATAAGGCATGTCCAAAGATTGACAGCCTGGTCGACTCTACAGCCGGGCATGCCTTAATGAGTGTTATGGATGCCTACTCATGTTTCCATCAGATTCCCCTGTGGAGAAAAGATCAAGAGAAGACGACTTTCGTCACTAATTAGGGGTTATTCTATTATACTGTGATGTCGTTTAGCTTGAAGAATGCGCCTACTACTTTCCAACGGATGATTAATACTGTCTTTATTAATCAGATTGTGAAGAATGTAGAGGCGTACATTGATGACATGATAGTCAAATCCAAGCAACAGACGGATCATCTTTCTGACCTTCAAGAAACCTTCACCACACTCAGGCAGCACAAGTTCATGTTCAATCCCTAGAAGTGTGTCTTTAGCGTTGAGTCTGGGATGTTTCTCGGATTTTTAATTGATCAAAGGGGGATAGAGGCCAACCCGGAGAAGATACAGGCGGTGATAGACATGAAGTCACCCCGTACTGTAAGGGAAGTTCAGAAACTTACCGCTTGTCTGGCGGCTTTGGGAAGATTCCTCAGCCGGTTAGGTGACAAGTGCCTCTATTCTTTCCAAGCGATCAGAAAGAATATAAGGTTTGAATAGGGGGATGATGCTGAGGCGGCCTTTTAGAAATTGAAAGAACATCTACACTCTTTGCCAAGGCTTGTTAGCCCTCTGCCTAAAAAGACGCTTTACATGTCCTTAGCCGTTTCAGATCATGCCCTCAATGTTTTTCTCCTTGGTGAGAGAGACGACATTCAGCTCTCGGTCTATTTCATTAGCCATGTGCTCAGAAATGCTGAACTACGGTACCGCATGGTTGAAAAATTTGGCCTATCCCTTTACATGGCTGTCAAGAAGTTGAAACCTTACTTCCTGGCACATCCAGTTGTGGTCTACACATACCAACCTCTCAAGTGGCCATTGACAACTTTGGAGTCATTCGGTAGAATGCTCAAATGGGCTATTGAAATGCAAAGTCTTGAAATCACTTTCGAATCGAGAAAGGCAGTCAAGGGTCAGGCGTTTTCCGACTTCATTGTCGAAATGACACGGCCGGTTGCACTGGACACTTCTGACCAGGTTTAGAAAGTGTATGTAGATGGGAGCTCTACTATGAACGGCTATGGTGCAGGCGTGATTTATCAGTCTCCCGAGGGGAATAAGTACGAGTATGCACTATGGTTCAAGTTCATGGCCTCAAATAATGAGGCAGAGTATGAAGCCCCGCTAGTCGGTATCCGCATGTGTAAGGCGGCAGGGGCAACGTATGCTCAACGGTTCAAAACCGGTGCCATAGGGGGGTTTTGAACCGGTGCCAAAATACATTTTTCTACTAGTGATTAATCCACTATTCTCACAAATTTTCAGCAATTATAATACTATTTAAACCATACTAATTAAACCCTTTTAATGACATAAAAGCCATAAAACTTTTTCTTTAAGTGGGTACTTTAAATTCTTTCAAAAAGACTTCATTTTTATGACTTAAATAAAATTCCAGAATACTTATTTAGTATAAAACATTACTTTTAGACTAGGAAATCATATATAAATCATTAAAACCTTTTTTCCTTTTATGGGTAATCAAACCCTAACTCAATAATTAAAAAGTAGTGTGTTTAAATAAATTCCAGTATTAAATTGAAGGCTTTAAACTCCTCAAAAACATGATTAGACCATGAATTAATCAAGAAACAACCTAGTCTCAATCCCTAACCAATTATACAAAATCCCTAATTTCTAGGGTTTATAATTTGGGGTTTTTGATTAAATAAAAATATGAAATTTATATGAATAAATTAGCAACATCAAAATCCCAAAATCAATACAAAAACATAATAAAAATCATGCCCTTAAAACAATAAATCAATATAATTAATTTTATGATTAAAGAATTTTTTTTATACACACACCGAAAAAGGAGAAAGAGGGAGGAGAGAGGCGCGCCGGCCGGCTGCCGGTGCTGCTACTGCCGGCGGTGGTGGTGGCGGCGCCGGTGGTGCTGGCCACACAAGAGGAGGGAGAAGGAAAGAGAGAGAGTGGCGTGGGATTTTAGGGGAAAAAGAAGAGAAAGGGAAAAGAAAAATAAAGGAAAAAGAAGAGAGAGAAAATAAAGAGAAAACCTTTAAAATTTTGTAAAATCTGACAATTATGAATTTGTGTGGAAAAATATTGAGGTTTTAAAGTATTTATACTCTCCTTTTAAAAATAAAACTCATATTTACAACTTTGCCGTTACTATTCAACTCCCTTAAAAATTCTCCCTTTGGGCCAACTTATTGGGCCCTAAATTCCCAATAAGGTTGTCCACTCCTTTAAATAGGATTAATCCAATTAAAAATACTTTTGTTGCCTCAATTCATGATCCATTTTATTTATACACATAATTTATTTAAATAAATAATTTTTTTTTTAAAATGAAATAAATCATTTTAATAAATAAAATAATTAATTTATATATATATTAATATAATAAAAATACAGAGCATTACAAAAGCACTCTCCAACTCATCTTTAAACTCTGGTTATTTTTCATAATTCCCGAGCTTCTTCCTAAATTTGGATAGTATGTCCCATATACACCATCTATGGCACGTGCCTTGCATCGTTGTTTTCAAGGCCTTTCACATTGCAAGATCTTGATCCGTGAGTATACCAATTGGTTTTTTTCCACCCATACACAAAAGCCATGTGTTGAAAACCCACTCAAAGGTTTCTATTGTCTCTCGAGATAACATTGCACAACTTAATAGGATTGATTGCCCATGGTGGTTAACACCGACAAAAGTTAGGAAAGGGTAGCTTATACTCATTCGTCATATAGGTCGAGTCAAAACAAACAACATCACCAAACTCTTCATATGCTACCCTACTTCTTGCATCAACACACAAAACATCTCGAAGCCTACCATGATGATCAACTCTATGCATGTGAAAGAAATTTTGATTATTAGCTGTCATTTTAGCAAAGTACCGAAACATTGCCTATGCATCTCCGTTGGCCAGCTTCAACTTTCTTTCCTTAGCCACTTCCTGATGCAAATCTTTAACTAAAAAGGTCATCTCCCCTACTCCATTTCTTGACCTTGCCATACACCTCCATATTTTGTTCATCAGAACTCTAGACTTCTTATCGTTAAAGAGCTGCCTAACAAGATGTTTGTTCTTGACCAAAGCTTCTTTACGGTTCCTTGCTATCTTCCTAGACTTTCCTGGTGTAGGAATGTGCCCATCATGATCCAATTTTTCCTTCATAATCTCCCATTCTCCACCTTTCGTAACACCACCTAACAACTTCACCTTGCACCCACACTTCTTGGACTTACGTTTGACAATTTCCACTTCCTCAGATGTGATTGAATCTGTAGCCATCTTCGGTCCATTTTTCTTCTTACGTTTCCTAGGTTAGCCATAGCACTCATAGGTCCATACAGTGTTACGTCTCTTTTTGCCCTCCTTGTCCTTAGCACCACTAGCCCCAACAAATGCAAACCCCATCTACTTAGCGTAGACCGTAAGGTACTGATCTAGGGCCATCAAGGAAGGAAACACCATTCCAACAGCGGGAGTTGGAATATGAACTTCATCATACTCCTCAGTAGCTATTGCTTTCAAGGGAGTTGAAAAAGCCAACTCTCCATTATGCACACAAAAAGTTACATATAACTATGGTTTGTGACACTTAACCAATTTATGCAACAACAAGCCCAATGTTAAGCTCAATGACATTATAGGATGTAATAACCTAACTCCCTAAAATTATCTAACTTACAGCATAAAATTCAACTAGACATTACAGCAGCGATTAATTAAATCATATTTATAAGACAACAGACATTCATGGTCACAAGAAATAATACAATTAAAAAAATTAATCAATAATTAAATTAAAAATCCAGTGTAATTTACCTCAACTTGGACAATTTGCTCGTCCTCCTCGAATTGAATTTCTACTAGTGGTGCTTCAAACTCTTCCTCTTCCAATTCATACCCTTCTGAATCAAATGCATACTCATACTCTTTTGCTTCCAATTCATACCCGTTTGAATCCATTACATACTCATACTCTTCTACTTCCATTTCATCAGGTTCATGTTCTTCTCCTCTTGCTACTTCATCTTGGTAAACGTGTAACCCCACCTTTCCTCCAAATCTTCCACTTCGTTGTTACCACTACTTTGCATTTTTATCAAAATTCTAGGGTTAATTGAATTTACTCGCCTTTTTTCGCAGTTCTACCAAGTTCACACACAAATTCAATCAATCCCCAAATCAATTACCAATTACTTCTTTCAATACTTTTCCAATCTTCAATTCGCAGTTACTTTCATCAACAATTGGCAATAATTCTTAAAAAACAATGGAGTCTGCAACTTTCTCTCTCTATTAATGGAGTCTCAAACTTTTTGTATTAATTGGTAAAGTAAAAGAAGTTTCCAAATCAGCTGTTGAGTTGGAATCCTAAGTGGTAAGTTATCGTTACACCATTTACTGTTCCGTTCTGGTTTTCCCTCTCCCCCACCCCGTTTTTCCAAATATTGGCTTTTCTCGCCAAAAATGCAGTTGTTATGCTCTTCATATTTGCATAAATGTGATGTAAATATACTTCCTCCTTGGACATGTAGTTAGTTACATAAATTAATTTTAACAGATGAAAAATTAAAAAAATTCTTACTAAAAAAAAGTCCAAAGTCATATTCTAATATTTCCTCTTTTGATGGTACGTTCTTATTAATACTTGAACAATGAAGAATCAAGAAATAATTACTTATGTATTTGAGTTTTTAACGAATTTGAATATAAGATAGTATAGGTAATTAAACACTAATCATAATTTTATATTATAAGCATAATTTATTGAAAATTAAAGAAAAGAAAAAAAAAAAAAAGGGTAAAATGTTGCTTGCAGGACGAAACCAAGCAAGCTTACATATTAAAAAAAGGGGCTAAAAATTGACTGATAGGGGGTTTAATATGGCGTCAATCACTCTCTACTTTATAGGCTTTAGGGGTTTTACCATTGTGCCAACTAAATTGATATGTTCAAGCTCATGTTTTAGCAGGAGCAGCTCGGCGTAGGAGTTACTCTCTTTTGTTTTTTAGGTTTGTTTGTTGTTTTAAGTTCTCTTTGTCAAAAAAAAGAAAAAAAATAAATTAATATGTAATTTTAAGCATGCAATTATACTTAACTTGATTTTTTTTTTTTTTTTTTTTTTTTTTTTTTTGAAATGAGGGACAGGTGTCCCCCTTATCCCGGGCTGGCTTATCCCCTGATGACTAGCATTGCATTTGAGAATAGTAATGATTTCAATTCCTTAATACACAACCCAATAAAAGGCATGTAGCATACTCAAAGATTTTTAAAACCAGTAAAGTATGTCTTCAGATTAATAGTATGTATCTAAAACGAAGATTGAGCGGTGAAAATGTGAATTCCAATTACTTAACTGAGTTAACTTAGAGCATCTCCAATGGCAAGCTACAACATGTTGTTGCTTGTCTTGCCACATCTGATTTTTGAACTACAAAGGTTTCAAGCTACAAAGTTCCGCATTGGTTGGCTACAACACCTTGTAGCTTGCCTCATCAAACAATTTTTTTTTAAAATTTATGTTTATTAATATTTAATTAAAATTATTGGATAATATAGTGATTTTTTATTTACTACTTGTATATCATAGATGATTGTGTGTGTGTTTTTTTTTGTAGTATATAAAAATAATACGACAAAAAAAAATTAACAGTCAAATTATAATTCATAAAAATTAAAATTTTTGAAAATAGTGTGATTGAGTGTTTGAGTCCTTGAGATAATACCCAAAAAAAAAAAGAAAAAGAAAAGAAACATATCACATATTTATCACATTAAGTACTGTATATTTTAATCTCTATCTACTCCGTAGTATTTTGCATGCCAAACAATTTTACACGCATAGTATTCCAATTGGTGGAAATTACTTTGGATTATTTTTTTTAATTAGAAAAAAAAAATTGAATTTTCTTCAAATTTTCAAGCAGTGTTGCTTGAGTGAGCAGTGTTGCTCATTGAAGCAGGCCTTCCAATATTGTTCCAATGGTCAAGCTACAACTTTAATATTTTTAAAATTTGCAAGCAAGTCCCTATATTAAACCATTGGAGATGCTCTTACAGAGTTAATAATAAATATTGCAAGTAAAAAGAAATAGTATTTTATAAGATTTTTCAGTGCGTGTTTAGCAAACTTAACTGCTTTAAATATGATACTCATCTTCACGGTCTAACTCTTGTCCCATTCCATTTCAATTAGCCGTAAAGTAGATAGTCCAAAAGTTATTATAGTGGTAATAATAATCTTATTTTCATCAATGAAAAATAATTTTGATTTTATAATCAATAGTGGAAAAGTCAAGGGTCATAGATTCTAGTCGTTAGTCGTCTAGTGTATAGTCATACAAAGAAAGAAGAAAGAAGAAAGAAGAAAAAAGAAAAAAGAAAAAGAGGTGATAAAATATTAATTAAGTAAAATGTTGAAACATCACACATCATGTGACCACCCTTAGTTTTCTTTTTTCCTTATCTGCTGCATTGCCATTTTTATATGTTCCCTTTTCTTTGGACACTTTCGTTTTAGTTGGGTACATGATTCATAATCCTAATTAGAGTAGACCATAATAGTGACCATTGAATCATCATTAAAGAATTTATAAGTGTTATAATATATATATATATATATATATATATATATATATATATATATATATATATATATATATATATATATTATCCATTTTTTAGATACATCACTTTTTATAAATGAAAGTTTCAATTTAGATGTATCACTTTCTTTTTTAATTACTCGATTCGTTTCATAAAAATCACAACACTTTGACTGACACACGTACCAATACACAACTTTGACCATTAATATTCGTAATTTTACATTAATAACATGTATTATATAATAAAATTATACTGATGACTACTCCAACAATATGTTACGGAGTACATGGCAACATATCTTTTTTACATGTTGATTAAAAATGTAGTCAAAGTAAGTATATGAATAATAGAAAAGTCAAACTGTTGCAATTATTACAACACGAAGGTAATAATAAATTTTCTCTATCTTTTTCATACTTCCTCCGTCCCCTATTGATAGTCCTTTATGGGCATTTTCACGGAAATTAATAAACACAAATAAGAATACTAAAAGTACATTGAAAAAGTAAATTGACATTGGGTATTCAAAAAAGTAAGAGAGAAAGTAATAAAAGTACATGGATTTAAATTTGCACAAATATTGTTGCAAATTGGAGGGAATTTTGGTAAAAATTAATATTAATGGTTGTTGGAAAAAGCAAATTAAGTGAACATGTTGGGACTAAAATTTACCCATAAAAAACTGTCATTTGGAGACGGAGGGAGTAATACATAAGTCCTTATTTTCTTTCATTCTCTCTATATCTCTTATCAACAAAAGTCCGTGCCTTCTGAAATGATACATCTAAAAACAAAGAAGTATTAATATTGCAAGATTAAAAAATTATTTAAGCACATTTGGTATGATTAGTTCATGTTGTTCCCAATGCCGCTTAGACATGTGAAGGCAAATCAAAAGTGGATAAAAGTTTTGAATGTCTTTTGTGAGAGCTAAGACTAATCATTGTTATTATAATACTGATGATGATGATTAGTGCTACTTTCTTGGTTTAAGCTACTTCAGCCATGTTGTATGCCCAAATACTCGATTATTTTAAGCATAAGTTGATTGCACCTTTGACTTATTAGCCTTTCTTAGCTAGTTTTAGGGAGACAATACCCCACCTCTTTCTTAATCCTTTTGAATGCACATAATGTGTTCCAAAATTATATCGCCAAAAGTACCACCTCACCATGGAGTCGGGTCGTGAATTGCTGAATGAATAGCCAAAGCATGCTTAAATAGTGGAATGGTGGAAAACCCATCCTGTGACTTTGAGGTCGTAAGTTTATTTTGATGTTTACTGTCTACATTTATTGCTTGAGCGTATGCAAAGGGATTTCTTTACTTTTACCCTCTACTCTAAATTTTCAAGTGTCATTGATTAAGTAGGCTATCTAACATTGTGAGAGGTGATGGTTTAATACAATTTTTTTTACTAAAATAAATTAATAATGATTGAGAAATTGATTGTTTTTTATTTATTTTTGTGTTTATATGTAGATTATATATTGTTTCTCATACTAAATTACACTTAAAATTCATTCTCTTTATTATAATTTATTGCAGGTTATCAAACGAGCTGTAAAGGTTATGGAGCAAAATTTTCGGTAGATTGATCATTACATAAGCTAAACTAAACCTTTACACAGGAAATAGTTGTACGTCGTAGAAACAATTTAGAAAATCCTATGTACTTCACATCTGAATTATACACTGAACTGATCCACGAAGGATATTTATGTCAGCATATATAACTATTTCACATAAATCATTAACAGTACATGGTATTATGTGTACATACCTTAAAAAGAGGAGGCAAATCCAGTAATTGCATGTATTGTTTTCGGACAATTATTTTTTAAACAATAATAATATTCTCTACTCGTAGGTTATTTTGTTTGTTAAGATTTTTCCATTTCTCTCCCTTACAAAATTGCAAAGCAAAGAGGAACGAAGGGTACTAGTTTTAATTTTTTTCAATAGGTTTTTTGTTCTTGTTTTAGTTTTTCAAATTTATATATGTTGTGATTAGTCTTGATTTACTTTGACTTATATTATTTCAAACAAGCTAAATTTACTCTTTTATAAATTATATAATAACTCATGTTTAGAAAATAAAAGTTTAAAATAAGTACTTCAGAGAATTTTAGACAAAGGAAAGTTTCATTAACAATTCCGATCCATATGCAAAATAAAAAGGTTTGTGTTAACCATTCTAATTGCATAACAAAACCTTATAGGTAGTTCGTCGTTGCACATTCTTTTCTCTAGTAGTGAACGATACTGTGTCAAGCCATTAGACCATTATTTGTTAATATTGCATCATTATTTATGTGAAATGAATAGATTATTAATTTGACCTACTTCCAACAAGCACCATTCTTTTTTACTTTTTGCACTATTTATTTGACCATTACTTTGACTAATGTCAATGCTAATATTTGCACCATTATTTGCACTATTCATTTGACCTATTTTAACTAAGGAAAAATATAGTCTTGTGGGTACTTGTCGGAATCGTTTCAATGAATAGATTATTAATTTTCAATTGTTAGAATTTATACTTATTAATAATTAAAGATATTATTGATTAAATATTAGCATTAACATACGTGCTCAAGAGAAATAGAGCAAGTATTTAAAAATGGATGGAGTATATGTTAGTATATTTCTCACAGAATCAATACAACAAAGTAAAATTTTAAAATCAAAAAATAATTTCAAATCATGTCGATTTAACAGCCTTACTCCTACATTTGGGCTCAGGTCTGTTTAATGACAAATGACTGGATTAAAGAACACTTACAAAGTACAATGTAATTTTTCGATAATCATATAATTAAGAGCTAGTATATTAATATTACTATCTTGCATGTCTTGATTAAAAGCCAAAAATTCGACTTTATTTACTCACGGATAGAAATGAACTAAACATACTTGTTTGATCTTGTTAGGTCTTGTTAAATGCTTTAATGTGTAGATTTAAAAGATCAAATATTCCTAACTTTTAATTATACATAATTAAAGATGTACATTGTAGGATTAGAGGGATTCTCAATAAACTTGTCAAAACATATTTAGCAATAAAAGGTGTCTAATTAAACTTTTTTTCTTTTTCTTTTGTTTACAAAAAAAAGAAAAAAAATAGCAACTGCTCCATTGGAAAAACTTGAAGCAAACAAATAGATTTTGCAATACCAACCATCTAATATTGCACATAACCTGGTAATAACGCATTATGCATGTGCTCATATAGTCATATGTGGAGAAATACATTTTTAAAATCCAACATGTTAACTTTTAAATATAATAGGACTCTCTAAGATATGCCACGACAAATTATAATTGTTGCTTTTGTTTGTTCTTATTCAATTTAACTCTTATGATCATAAGGCTCTAGATGTCTAAGCTAGATTTAGTACTTGTATGTTGTATCTCCACACAAATTAAATTCAACTTGCATAAAATATATCATCAAGGCTAAGCTTTATGTATCTCATTTTTATATTCTCATCTCTTAGAGCACCCTTCTTTTCTAAGGTATTAGCTTCATACCGCCATAAATTTTCATTAATCATATTATATTAATTGATGTTGAAAAATAAACCCATTATAGTAATTTAACTAGATTTTACATCCCACAAGTAACTTCATGAATATACAATCACATTTCTTATTACCATCTTAGCCAATAGAATTTATGTCCTCTAAGTTCACTTAAATAAATAAATCTTTAAGTAAGCACAAATTTTAACAATTAAAAAATAATTATGTAGCTTAAAAGAATGAATAAAACGGAATATTTCAACAATTCCAAGACATACAGTGGAGAATTATTCTCTTTAACTCATCTATTTTACTAATATGATGTTTTTAAGTAGTAACCTGATGCAACGCTCAGGCCACATACTGGTATAAGAATATTATAAGATTTTTATTTTTTAAAAATATTGGAAAAATAAATGTTGCAACAAATTAAATTGGAACGAATAATATACATTCAAATTGATCTGGTGTACAAAAAATTGATATAACTAATATTATTATGTACATTTCACCTTTAAGAAAAAAAAAATTACTACTCATTTTCCTTAGAATCAAATGCTTTTAGATTACGCAAGAAAAATTCATAAAAGACTAGATCATATATTTCTGTGTTTGGTTATGCTACATGTATGAAAGTTCATATTATTGAAATTATCTAGGTACGTAGTATAGTACAAAAAGTCTACTTTACATTTTTTTTAAGGTACGTTAAAAGACAAATTATCTTATCGAACCACAACCTTTCACAAGTTAATCTGGTCAAGTTTGTGGACTGATGAACAATTTGAGAGTAGGGGGAATAGGGGAAGGGGAAGGGTAAGGAAAAACTCCACTCTTAAACTGTCGCTAGTGAGGTTTGAAATCCCGACCTCAAACCTAAAAGTACCAATCCTTATTGATACATTTATCTTAAAATGGAGAAAATTCAAAATCATGATTCCTCGAATATATTATCATTCAAATGCAGTCAAAGTCTAGTTAAAATAAGTAACAAGATCAAATCAAAGTGAAACAAGATAAAACATGTTTCGTATTAAGCCTTAGTATTCCATTACATACTACATATTAGATCAAACCTTTTTCACATGATGTTAAGAAGTAGCTTTATATGAGATGAAGAGAATAACTACTTGTGCAGGGGGTGTTGTGAAAGAAGACAAGCTAATACAGTTAAAGATTAAATTCCTTTGGAACTTGAAGGAAAGTGACTGCAGCAGGGTAATGGAAACTAAAAGTGTGGCAAATAAATCTCCTTTTTAATGGGGTTTGAAAGTAGCCCGGAATCTTTACTTTCATCCATTATTGTTCATTTATTTATTTATTTATTTATTTATTTTTGTTAAAGATCAATTCAACCATAAGCTGATGTTTAAGGCTTAACAATATAATTTTTACTCTTAAACACACCAAATTTGTAAGAGTTGTTTTAGCAATTATTACAATAAAATAATTTGATGTTTGACGAAATAGACAAGTAGAGGAGTTAGGCTCTTTTGGTTTATCTTATTTTGTCTATTATTATTTTATCTTACTACGAGTATAAATATATATATATATATATATATATATATATATATATATATATATATATATATATATATATATATATATATATATATTTTATCTAAACTTATTTTATGTCTATGAACTTATATGATTTCCACAAAATTTTATATGTAGCTGGCCACTTAATGTGACCAGTCATATCAGAGGTTACTTAATTTTATAGGCATTACTCAGTCAGTGTTGCAGGGGCTACTCAATTAGTGTTATAAAGGTTACTCGACCAGTATTACAGGGGTTACGTACTCAATCAATGTTTTAGGAATAACTTTATTTTTTTACAAGCGGTTACATTGTTTGGCCAACCACATATAGAACACGCTCTATTATTTCTTAATATATTTTGTTTGAACTTGTTTTATTTGATTTGAACATATTTAATTTCATTTATTTTAAGTTACTTTTTTTTTATTTTATACTCTGTACTATTTTATCTTAACTTATTTTTGAAATAAAATAAAAAATATGATGAAATTGAATAAGGAGTAATATGAGACAAACAAACCCTTAGTCAAAACATTAATGTAATCATCTTTTTTTTTTTTTTTTTTTTTTGGAGGACAATGTAATCATCTAATTAAACCAATTAATATGAAGTATAACCTTATATATCCATTCAAAAAAAAAAAAAAGTGTAACCTTTTATATCTAGGGCCTGTTCATATTTGCTGAATTGAGCTAAACTGAACTGATTGGAGCTGAACTGAACTGAACTGAACTGATTGGAACTAAACTGAACTGAACTGAACTGAATTGAGCTGAAATGAATATTTTATGTGAGAGGGAAATTAAGAGCTGAACTAAACTGAACTGAACTGATTGGAACTGAACTGAACTGATTGGAGCTGAACTGAACTGAACTGAACTGAAATTAAGTAAATGTGAACAGGCCCCTAGTAACTAACAATTAGTCCCTCTGTCTCCATTATTTCCCCATTGCAAATAAATGGCTCTAACTTACAAAACTACTTCGTATGATTTTACCCATTGGAAATTAAATGGCTCTAACTTAAAAAACTATGATCTTAAAGGCATAAATTAATACTCCGTAGCATTATGCTTTTGGAAAAAAAAAAATCATTAATCAACACGAGATAATATAGTCATGTGGGGTTTTGTTATATTCGTCTCATTGTATAATTTAGTATTATCAAGTTTTTATAATTTTTACACATATAGAAACAAATTCTTATATGTATTAAAACGTGTTTTGAAGATCGTAAAAAGTCAAATGAAATTAAAAAAAAAAATAAGTGAGTAATTACCAAGAAGGACCTTCGTATAATGCTTGGTATAATACTCCATCCGTCCCCAAAACTTCGACCCTTTTGGCCTAATTTCAGTCTCAAAATGATCGATCTATTTACATTAAAATACCCACCAATTAACAACAATATTTGTGCAAAATTAGATTTTCCATATAAAATTTTGTTTTTCATGTATTTTTAATACTTTACCTCTCTACTTTTTTACAAACCTCATATAAATTTACCTTTCTAATGTATTTTTATTTCTTTTTATTTAATTTTTTAATAACTGCGAAATCAACCCAAAAGGATCGAATTTTTGGGATGAAAGGAGGAAGTAAATAAATGCGGTTGATTTGTGATGCAGAGAATTTTAGAATCTAGACTGTAGACTCAATAAATGTTTGATCAATCAATTAAATGACATGATTCCATATTTTTTGTATTGTCCTTTTCCTTCTCATGATCACCTTTTTCCTCCCTTATATAGGCTTCCGAACTTGCACAATCTTCCTCATTCCCAAAACAAAACCAACAAACAACTTCACATTCTTCCTCTCAACATCAAAAAATGTCAACAACAAACACCCCACAAAAAACATTCATGAAACCAGCCTTTGAACAACAACAACAAATATGCTCTGCTTCTATGCTCTTCCCATTCCTCCAAAGGAACACCTCTATATCTCAGACTAATGAGAGGAGAGGCCGGCGAAAGCAGGCCGAACCCGGCCGGTTTCTAGGAGTAAGGAGACGGCCGTGGGGCCGATACGCAGCCGAGATTAGAGACCCAACTACTAAAGAACGACATTGGTTAGGTACCTTCGATACTGCTCATGAAGCCGCTCTTGCTTATGATAGAGCTGCCCTTTCAATGAAGGGTACCCAAGCTAGAACTAATTTTATTTACTCTGAAACCACCCCTTTTTTCCCTCTTCTTTCACCTTTTGATGGTCCTTCTCTTTTACCTTCTTCATCTAATCATTTCTTCTCTCTTTCTCCTCCTCTTCCTAATAAACCATCCACTTTTACTACAACTAATAATATTGCTTCCACCACTCCACCACCACCACCACCACTTCATACCACCTCGGTCGAGTCGAAAATCGACACCTATACTAGTACTAGTACTCATCATACATCCACAAAACATAATGATTTTAGCTTCATTACTAATAATGATGATAACTCTGGTTACTTGGGTTGCATTGTACCTGAAAATTGCTTAAGACCAACTCCTCCTTCCGAAAATGACCCTCATCATAACCTTAATAATAATAATAATAATAATGTAGGGTACGACCTTACATTATCACATTCTGATAATCAAAGCATGCCTACACCAATGTCGTCGTCGTATGAACCTAAAGATGATTATTCATTCTCATCTTTCAGCAATAATGCTAATGAAGAAAACATAAGTGGTAACTTGGCATTGGAGATTAGCAGTAATTTCAGTGATTACTGCGACGACCTCGCTGCGATAATTAATCATCCATTAATGATGGAAGAAGGTTGCATGATTGAAGGGTTATATCCTATGATTGAAGACATAGCAGCAAGTTCTTATTTTACAATGCCTTGTGCTGGTTTTAGTAGTGCACCTTATTCTGATGATATGCTTGACTTGGGATATTCACTCTTTTAGTAGCATAGCTTTAACTTCCAATAAGATAATTAATTAATGCATGATTATATATTATAAAGGTACTTCTATATATAGTTAGATGTTTTATTTTTTTGAAACATCTTGCAACTGCTTTTTTTTATATGTAATTACACTACATATTTTGATGTAGTACGCATAATATCATGTATATGGGTGGCTGCAGCAGGTCGTGTTAAATAAGACTTCACCCGTTTCAAATGGATTATTGGGTTTTTTTTTTTTTTTTTTTTTTTTTTTTTTTTTTGAATAGTAGTTTACATGTTTCTTATATCATGTTTGTCAATTCATTAATTTACCCATAACATCTCTAATTAACAATTTATACAAGATGATAGTTCATTCGATGTGTACAATTTTTTTTTTTTTTTTTTTTTTTTTTTTTTTTTTTTTTTTTTTTTTTTTGTTTCTTTTACTACGTAAATGAGTCACAAGATCAATACAAATTACAAATAAGAGATACTGATTCAAACCATCACAAATAAGTAAAATGGTTGCACTATAGATTGAACCTAAGAGGCTAACACCAAAGGTTCATCATAATTAAGTATATTACCATTAATCTAATGTCATTATTAAATTGCATTATAATTGTAATTTAACCATTAGATTTTATCTTACATAGTTTTTTTAAAAGATGATACGGCCTATTCCACTCAGGCCCCATTGTAGATCCACCTCTGGTGATCCATCATACACACATGCTCTCGGTCTTTGTTACTAGGTTGATACCTATTTAACTATCTATGTACTTTTATTTATATATTTCATTCTCTCATTTTTTATTTTTATTTTTATTTTTTTTTAATTTAATTGAAGATACTATTTTAAAATTACTTCATAGGTATAGTAATTTAGTGGGATCATATATGATGGGTATTTATAAAAGGTAAAGTTATAACTTCCTATAAACATTTGTAATATACTAATATGCAACACAATTAATATTATAGGACAAACAAATAATTGGAGCAAACAATGAAACAAAAAGTGCCAAAAGAGATTAATATTTTCTTTCCGTAGCATCAAAGTTCCTAGTCATCTTAAGGTTTCCAAGTATTCCAACTAATCCACCAAAAATTGAATTTTGAAAAATTGTCGATAAAATTGCGTTGAGACAAAAACATTTGGAATGCATGTGCTTGCAATTAACAAAAATTAAAACGAACTTGTGTTTTGAAATATTTGAAAGCAAAATAAATTAAATAAAAATTAAAAAGTAAAGATTTGTAATAGCCATCCATATGGCCATATGTATTTATGGTTCCATTTTGGGTGGAGACGTGGAGTAGTTGTGATAGCAATACACCGGAAAATAAGGGAAAGATAAAGGCAAGACTGCATTAGTTTATGTTTTCATTTTATTTTCTTTATTTATTTATTTATTTATTTTAAGAAAAAAGAGCTAATAATTATATTAAATTAACTCCAATTCCGTCAAAGTGAGTGATACTTTGAGGGAAAAAGACCCAAACATACATACTTCGAGTTTACACTCGTATCCCACCGTGTCATGAGGTGAGCGACAGTGTTACTAGCTCTTTTAACATGAGAGGAAGAACAAAATTCAAACTAGCCATATCAAACCTAACGAGGAAGTCCAAACGGAGGGTTGCGAGATACGAATCTCGTGTCTCACAAGGATAGTTTAGAAATTTCGCCATATTAAAGTACCTCTGTAAAACATTAAAGTACCACTAGAGGTCACAATGGTATATCTTTAACTCCTAGTAGTTCATTGTCATTATCTAGTAGTATAATTTATTCATTAGTAGTAAACGATTAATTTAGACCTAAGAGTTAGGAAAAATCTAAGTTAATCTTTAAAGACCTTAAACTTTCTGTAGTACTATTTCGAATCTCAACAGTACAACATTACCGTCCAATGATATAAGAATAGTATCTAGTAAAAAATCTTAAATAAACCGATTTTTCTTAAGCAAACTTACTAGTTGTCTTATTAATAGCTATTTTAGAATTCTTTCAATTTTAATTGTAGAAGCTGCGTCGATTTGGTAGTAGAGCCATACGGTTAAATTTAAACTAAATTGGTAATTAAATTAATAATTAAGTAAAACTGGAGAATACTAGACCTTCTACTGAATGTAAGAAGCCTGATTTTAAGCACTACTATCATATTCCTGAAAATACTAATAATTTTGGCCCATTCCTTAATTATATAGTAGATCAAATTGGTGAATTAAGATCGGAAGTTGATAACATACATGCTCGTTGTATTAATATCGAAAATAAGATATTAATAACCACAACCGATATTAATAAAAAAAAAAAGTAAGTGATATAGTAGGGAATATTTCAAGCATCCCACACTTGAATCCCACTGTGATCATACACTTAAATATGGTGGCGTCCAAAGGGAAGGAAGCTAGAGTAAAAGCGTCGCCAACAAGTTTTAGGAACTTGTAAACCGTTCACAGGATGAAGGTTACACCCCTTCATGATCCATGGGATCGCTAACTCCATAGTGTTGTGGAACCATGACTGGATATTCGGGGATGAAGGTACAAATCTAACCTAAAAGAGGTTGAACCTGCCTTAAAAATAGGCATCTACTTTATTCTTCTCATATTCATGTGCGCTTTCTGACTAACATACAATCAATAGATTAACCCTAAGCCTGTTTAATCTATGTTGGTTGAATATTAATTCACAAGAAAGACTATTATTGGTGATCACTTGAATTAAAATCATATTAGCCTAAACAAGATTATTAATTATCTTATTAAGCGTGATTACAAGTACAAATTCCCTTTAAACATGCATAAAAGGCGTGATCAAGCAATAAAAATAATAATATCAAGCAACATAATAATTACAATCATCATCATCATAATAATCTCAATCTCATGAAAGCATAATAACATTAGCAAGATCCTAGGCATGATATAACAAGATTTATAACAAATCCTAACATGTCACTAAGCAATAAAAATCAAAGCTTTATCCCTAACATGATACTAACATGATATTAGAAAGAATAGAAGGCAACCTAAACATAATACTAGAAACATACATGATATTAGAAATATTAGTTAATACCCTAAACATGACACTAGGAATCATAAAAATATCCTAACATGATACTAGGAATTAAAATAATCAAAGCATGATTTCTATATCAAAAGAATAACAATTAAATTACTTACTTGGATGCCTCGTATCTCTTTCTAATAACAAAATACACACATTAATAACTTCAAGGAAAATATTAAATAGTAAATAACTAATCAAAGAATTGAAATAAGATTTGGGACCAAACCTTCACAAATCATCAACCTTTCACGTCTAGGACGAAGGCAACTTTGAACTTGGCTAGGTGTGTCTAGGACTTGTGAATGTGGAATTTTGTAAAAGGAAAAGGTTTAGAAAGAGCGAGAAAGAATAAGATTCTAGCTTAAAGAGAGAAAAGAATAGAATTAGATGATTGTTGATGATTCTGAATGAATAAAAACGGGGGTCTAGGACCTTATTTATAGAAAAATAGTCCGGAAACCGATCGAAAAGAAATCGAGTCCCATTCAGAATAAAAAACATCCTGTTGCGAACGACATGAGTTAGCGCTAGACGACATGTATTAGCGCCAGGCAACAGGTATTAGCGCCAGGCGACAGGCACCAGCACCAAGCGATAGATTCTGTCGTTTGGCGCTAATTAAAAGATAAAACGCGCTTTGTACGAAATCCTTTTTCTAGTATAATTAAGTAATTAGAATCCGTGTTAAACAATTTTAAGATCAGATTTATCATAAAACACTTATTTTATTCCAAATAAAACTCTTTAAAATAATAATTATTAATCCTAACTTCATTAGAATTTAAAAGAACCTTCTAGATTATTTTAGAAGATTAAAATCAATCCTAATAACTTTAGGAATAATAATTAATAGGCCCTCCTCTAGATCATTGGGCCGCATATAAAATTCATTTCTGGCCCAGTTTAGTATTTTGGCCATAACTTCCTCATTATTCATCGAAATTGGGCTTATAATATATCATAGGAAAACTCTTTGTGAGCCCAATCCAACTACATTATTATTGGACCCTTATCATGGACCAAACTAAATTGGACTGGCTATTTTCATAAATAGCGTATATTTCAAAAACAAAAAGAGAGATATTTTAATTAAAAAACAGCCGCATCACTAGACTTTTCACACTTTCACTTTGTTCGATAATCAAATGACGTGAAAGGTATTCATCACTGGGTTTGGTTTTGGGGAGACACATTTGGGTGTCTATAGAAGCCCCCACTTTGACTGAGTTTGGAGAAACACAAGTTTCGAAAACAAAAGTCAAAGTAGCGATAGGGACAGAGAATGATTCAAAACGTTCTGCGATCCTAAATCATTCTTGTAACGCCGATATCTGCAAACTAGCGTTAGTTAAATAGATAAAAGAGTTAAGAAATACGTATCTTGCACCGTCGAGTACACGTCTCTAGAGTAACCGATTTCGTTGCTGCTTTTTGTTGTGACGACCTCCACAGTGCCTCGTGAACGCCATCGTCAAAGACCGTTGCTTGTAACCATCTTCAATTGTTTATGACAATCCTCCACATCCTAGGGAACATCGTCAAAGTAGGTGACTGCTTGTAGCCATCTTCAGTTTCGCTGCTGTTGATGTTGTGGTCGCTCTTCGCTGCTGTTGATGTTCATTCGTCTCTGAACAAAAGAGCTTCTTCCTTTTTTAAGAATGTTCACTCGTCTCTGAACAATGGAGCTTCGATAGGATGCCCACACGTCTCTAAGCAAAAGAGCTTTGAAAGAAATGTCCACGCGTCTCTGAACAAAGAGCTTTGAATGATATGCCCATGCGTCTCCGAGCAAAAGAGCTTCATGATATGTCCACGCGTCTCTGAAGAAAAGAGCTTTGATAGAATGCCCACGCTTCTCTGAGCAAAAGAGCTTGATAGGAATGTCCACGGGTCTCTGAACAAAGGAGCTGTGATACTTGAATGTTTGTTGAGATCGTTCGGTTGGCTGCGAACAGGAGCTTTGCTGAATGGTTGTATATTGTAAAAATCAAAAGATTGCCAAAAGACTTTGCTGGTGTTTTTTTTAGGGTTGACCTAAGGTGAGTGATTGACTTGAGGTTGACTCAATGTGTTTTGACACGTGTGTGACTCTTGTGTGACTTAATGTGTTCTGATACATGTGTTAGACTCAATTCGAGGTGACATGACTCAACGTACATGACTCATGTGTGCATTATAATGTGATTGTGCGATTCGAAAAATGCAAAAATTTCCGTCATTTTTTGTGGAGGGTACCGACTTTCTCCCGAAAAATAAAGACACAAAAAGGAAAAAATGAAGTGTTGGATGGTATGTTGAATGAGCTTAGTCAAGTGTATGCATCGACGTTGTATCCTAGGGTGTGAAGATTGTAACATCCTATGCTATCTCAATTGTTGATTTTAGATGAAAGTATTTAGGTAACTTAGGCACGGAGGCTAAGCAATTCATACTTCGTGACGCAATGATGATTATGACCTTAATATGCCAAGATATGCTTCAACATTATGTTAAAATTTCATGACAAAGGATTCCTAAAGGAAGTGCTATTTGGTCTATGTGCAGTGTGTGAAAGTGACACTAAGTAAGGCTGCAAAGGCTAAGGGTATGTGGAAAAATATTATTTCGAGAAGAGTCAAATGATGGTGACTCTTAGGCTAGGTAAGCTAATAATTTAGGGATCAAGCCCCCAAGTCTAGCTCTAAACGGATAGGGATGAGCGTTGGAGATCTCTTGGTATGATCAATTATGAATGTAAATATGAATGCATTTTTTATTACGGCCGCACCTCATTGTGAGGTTGCCTACGTATCCATTAGGAATCAAGTCGAACGTAGCTCTAGCCGAACCTCGCACAAGTGTGTGTATACCTCAAAGAGGTCTTTTA
The DNA here is from genome assembly GCF_948465745.1 of Chenopodium album. Taxonomy (NCBI): domain Eukaryota; kingdom Viridiplantae; phylum Streptophyta; class Magnoliopsida; order Caryophyllales; family Amaranthaceae; genus Chenopodium; species Chenopodium album. Next base: position 21,453,586 of record NC_137847.1, read on the forward strand.
AGGGTTGTAACGTGGTTAGGCTAAAGGTTGAAGAAGAAGGAGATAAAGGCTCAAGACCCTATATAAGCCCCCAAGGTGTGCAACCTTGCTTTTGAAATCTTTATATTTTTATGCTTGAGGTTTCCTCACTTTTAACTCTCTTTCTTTTGTTTATTTTTATTTTTATTTTTTTTTTTTTTTTTTTTTTTTTTTTTTTTTTTTTTTTGCTTTTGCTTTTGCATTGTTTTTGATAAGTGTGGGAAATCCCGATCATGCAGTCTATCACTCACTTGGCATTCATGTTTCTCAGGCACGGTACCGAACACTCGATAAGAGATGCAATCTGAGACGTGTTCTTATCAAAGATATATTCATATCAAAGACATTGGAACACTTGCCCTTTTGCACACTTTTATTATTTTTGCTTTTTTGAATTTTTGAGTTCTATGTAAAATCACTCAAGCTTTTGTATTTAGAATTTGCATAAGTTGCACACTATCTCTTCCCAAGGTTAGGTAGGTGTGGGTTGAAGAAAAAAAGGTCTATCGTTAGACGAGGCTCAAAGTGGCTTTCCAAGAAAGGGTTTATATGTTCAAAAGGTGAAGGTGATATGATAGGCTACAAGGGTGCCTCGAAAATAATTATGTTTCTTTAGAAGAAGATTTATATCTACAAATGGGATTAATAAAATTAGATGATCTGGACTTTCTACCTATAGAAGTTGTCCAACAAAAGATTGAAAACAAACTAGGTAAAAGAATAATGGATAATAATGATGTTGGAGAAGAAATTATTAATAAAAGTATTAACGTAAAACAATGTTATCAAAAGACCTAGGTATCAAGGATAAGGAAGTTGCACACGACCAAGATACATACCAGGGAAGAGTACCCAGTTTAGTGTCAAGGTTATGCCTAATCATATACCTAAACAAGAAGAAGTGACTCTTGAACCTATAAGTCAAACTGGTTATAAGCTTAAATTAGATGGTGTAAGAGATAAACAAGATGTTTTGGATCAGTGGAAAAAGAGTATGAGTAGTGTACTTAATTTAAACACTGAATGGACTTTTGAAAATTTCTTAAATTATATCGAACATAGTCTCTATGGCTGTGTAGAAGACTTGTATGATGGAATAGATGAAGAAGTCAAAACCACATTAAGAGCTAGTGAATCACCTACTAGAATGTTTAGACAGTTATGTCAATACATTGAGTTAGAATTCTTTGGTCCTAGAGCTGATCCTAATGAGAAAAGAATGGAATATCAAAGAAAGTTAAGTAACTTGTCCATTTGTAATATGAAATATGTCGAGAGCTATATTATGGAATTTTAAACATATTATTATAAAATTGGCGAAAATGAAACAAATCTTGGAATGTTCTATGATTAATTACCAAGTCCTCTACTTAATGAAGAAATTAGTGAAAAATATCAAGAATGGAGAGAGAGATTCTTAGCTAGGGACGCCCTAGGTAACAGAATTGCTTTCCTAAGAAAGTAGATTGAAAAGAAATGTAGAGAGGTTGCAGGAACTCAACAAATGAAAAGACAATTTCTCACTTGTTAGGATTTCCCAAATAACTATGGATGTGAAAGAAAAAACTATAATAAGAGAAGAAATTACGAGAAAAATAAATTTAACAGATCAAGAGGAGAAACCTATAAGAAAAAGTATTATAAACATAAATATAGAAAACCAAGTAGGTTTTTTAGAAATGCAACATATTGTCCTGAGAAAAAGAAAACATGCTAGTGTTGGTCTTGTGGAGAATTAGGACATTATGCTAATGAATGTAAGAAAGCTAATCATAAACTAATGGAAGCCTTACGAAGTTGGGATTAGAAATACCAGAAGACGAAGCTTTAGAATTGGCTTTAAGTAATAATAAGGGAATAGTAGAAATAATAGAAGAGGAAAATGAGTATAATGAAAAACCTGAAGATAGTGATGAGTTTGAAGATGAAAATTATGAAGAAATAAATATTATGATGGAAGGAGAAGTATTAGAAAACTCATAATCAGATGACGATGAGGATAAAAGTAAAATGACTATAGGTCAACTAAAAAGAGCTGAGTATTCATTTGAAGATAATGACCTAGATCAGATAAACAAAGAGAGCTGGAATTTCCCTCAGATTACTAAGGATAAATTATTTAAAACTTCTTTCTTTAAAACTAGAACCAAATATGTATGTGAGGAAATGGAAGGAAGTATAGTAATCGAAGATTGTGAACAAAAGGCAATCGAAAATCCGAAATTAACATCATAAACTGGAAAAGTATTAAAAAACATAAAGAAAAAGGAAATTATAGTTATATTTGTATTGGTGCATTACAAGTATACATAACTACTTTACAAGATTTTGGCAAGGAAATTAAATGCTTGAGTTTTATTTGTGATATTAGACATAAGGAATTTTATGATCAAATAATTAGTGGTATCACATGTAACCTAAGTCAAGGAACGGTAATCTATATATGTGAACCAAGATATTATGTGAGCTTAGAGGATTCATTTGCGTCAAAGTTTTTAGCTACCAAGCTATTAACAGAAGGAGTGAAAATGCATAAAGGAAGACGACCCATACAATTAAGATGGAAGGTGGTTTATAAGTTGGTAAACACTATAGATTCATCTCTTAAGAAACAAATAGTCGATGCCTAGAAATATGAGCAAGGAGGAGGTCCTAAGAAGAAAATTACACCGATAAAAGTAAATCCTAATGAAATTGAAATTGAATAAACTTGGGAGGAATTCTTTATGAACCCTGCAGTTAGTAATAGATCAAGTAAGATTGTAATTGATGAATTAGGATTACTTCATATTGGAATGACTACAAAACCTAAATAACAGAGAAATATGAGTCTTAGAACACCAAATCTAAGTCGACAAAATTCAACAATAATAAGAATGAAAAAACAAGGTGATGAAAAGCCAGAAGAGGATGAGGAAGAAAGATTAGTTCTACTAAAGAAACAAAATGAAAAATATGAAAGTAAAAAAGCCTTAAGACAACCGACAAGGCATATCATTGATATGGGTCATATTCTAATTTAGAGTTTAATGAAGATCCAAATAATCCTATTGATAAAAGGAAGGTAATTGGATATAAGACTAAAACGGTGAGTGAACCAGTATATGAAGATGAAGTTAATATGCAAATGGAAGCTTGTAATGAAGTAACCAGTACTAATCCAAATAGCATTTATATTCCAATTGATATATGCATTGAAGAATATAATAAATATAAATTATGTGCATATATTGATAGTGGCTGTTCTACATGTTTTGGAAAAAGATCTTCATTTCTAGAATTTTTATGGAAAAAGCAAAAAATCCTATGCAAGTTAATTAGAATTGCTAATAATAGAGTTATGAGGCATACGGAAATAATTGAAAAATTACCAATAGAAATTGGAGGAGTTCAATGTGTTATTCTCTACTTTATGGGCAACTGATCAACCTAGTCATGATATGATAATAGGAAATAATATTCAGAGATTATACTCTCCATGCATTCAAACCATTGATCAAATTATCTTTGCTATTAATGGTGATTCTGTTACTATACAGAAAATAACAAAGGCTTATTGTAGGGAATATTTCAAGCATCCCACACTTGAGCCCCGCTGTGATCATACACTTAAGCATGGTGGCGTCCAAAGGGAAGGAAGGTAGAGCAAAAGAGTCACCAACAAGTTTTAAGAACTTGTAAACCGTTCACAGGGTGAAGGTTACACCCCTTAACGATCCATGAGATCGTCAACTCCAAAAGGTCTTGAACCAAATAGGGTTCGGGGATGAAAGTACAAATCCAACCTAAAAGAGATTAAACCTGTCCTAAAAAGGCCTCTACTTTATTCTTCTCGTATTCATGTGCGCTTTCTGACTAACATGCAAATAATAGATTAACCCTAAACCTGTTTATCTATGTTGGTTGAATTTAATGCACAAACAAAACTATTATTGGCGATCACTTGAATTATAATCATATTAGCCCTAAACAAGATTATTAATTATCTTATTAAGCGTGATTACAAGTACAAATTTCCTTTAAACCTGCAAGAGAGGGCGTGATCAAGCAATAACAATATATAAAATATCAAGCAACATAATAATAATAATCATCATAATAATCATAATAATCATGTTAACGCTAAAGCATAATAATAGCAAGATCCTAGGCATGATACTAACAAGATTAATAACAAACCCTAGCATGTCACTAAGCAATAAAGATCAAAGCTTTAGACCTAACATGGTACTAACATGATATTAGAAAAGAGTAAAAGGCACCCTAAACATGATACTAGAAAGCAATAATAACATCCTAACATGATACTAGGAATTAAACAAATTTAAACATGCTTTCTACAAGAATAGAGCAATAAGATTACATACTTTGATGCCTCGTACCTCTTTCTAATAACAAAATACACGCGTTAGTAACTTCAAGGAAAAGTTATAAAATCAAACAATCAAATTAAATAATTGAAATAGAGATTTAGGACCAAACCCTCAGAAATTATAACCTTTCACGTCTAGGGCGAAGGCAACTTCGAATTCGGCTAGGTGTTTCTAGATCTCGTGTATGCGGAATTGTGTTTGTGAAAAGCTAGAGAAATGAGAGCCTAGAGATAATTTAGAGAATAAACTGATTGATGATGAGAATTGATGATTGTTGACCAATAAAAACGGAGTCTCAGGACCCTATTTATAAGAAAACAATCCGGAAATAGGTAGAACTTGATAAGGAATAAAACTCCACGCTGTTGCCGCAAAACCAAACTTGTCGCTTGGCGACAAGCTCTGTCGCGTGGCGACAAGGCTTGTCGAGTAGCAACAGGCCTGTCGTTTGGCGACCGCCTGGATTCCTACGCGCTTTCAAACACGGAGTCCACTTATCAATCAAAATTGACTTGTAAAGTCCATATGAAAACTGAAATCGTATTTTTCATAAAATAATGTTTTATTCCAAGTAAAACTTATCAAAATATAATTATTAATTCTAATTTTATTAGGACTTAAAAGAACCTTCTAGAGAATTCTAGAAGACTATAATTAATTCTAATAACTTTAGGAATAATAAATAATATTGGGCCCTCCCCTAGATCATCGGGCCGCATGTAAAGATCAAACCGGGCCCAGTTTAGTATTTTGGCCATAACTTCCTCATTATTCATCGGAATTGGGCTTATAATATATCGTTGGAAAGATCTTTGCAAGCCCCATCCAACTACACTATTATTGGACCCTTGTCATAGACCAAACTAAACTGGATTGGCTATTTTAATAAAATAGAGTTGGTTTTCGAAAATAGAGAATTTTTTTTTTTAATAAAAACTAACTACAACACCCGACCTTTCACACTTTCACTTTATTCGATTATCATTCGACGCAAAAGGTATTCATCACTGGGTTTGGTTTTGGGGAGACACAAATGGGTGTCTACAGAAGCCCCCACTTTGACTGAGTTTGGAGAAACGCAAGTTTCAAAAACAAAAGTCAATGTATCGATAGGGATGGAGAATGATTCGGAACGTTTTGCGATCCCAAATCATTCTTTTAACGCCGATACCTGCAAACTAGCATTCGTTAAAACAGATAAAAGAGTTAAGAAACGCGTATCTTGCACCGTTGAGCACACGTCTCTGAAGGCAACCGATTTGTTGCATTTTGTTTTGACAACCTTCCACAAGCTAGGGAATGCTATCCTGCTGCTTTTGACGATATTCCTCAAGCTAGGGGATACCGCCTGAAGACTGCTACACCTGTAACTGCCTCCAATTTTCGCTGTGATAGTCTTCCGTAAGCCAGGGAACACTATTGAATATTGCTTTGCTTGAAACGATCCTCTTCCGCTTTGTGACCATCTTCCACATCTTAGGGAACACGATCGAAGATAACTCCGCTTGAAATCACCTTCAGTTGTCGTGATAATATTCCGAAGAAATTTATCGAAGACCAACGCTTGTCGGTCTTTTAAAGTTCGCTTGAACTTTGCTTCCGCTATGCCAGTACGTCGACGCTTTTGCTACTTGTGAACCATTATGTCGGTGCTTTTGCTGTTTATGAACCATTATGTCGGTGTTTTTGCTGTTTATGAACCATTATGTCGGTGCCTTTGTATTGAGCCAATGTTCAGGCGCTTTAAGCGAAGTGAGACGAACTTTTTACCAGGTCAATCACTTGATTTAATCGTAATCGAGCCGATCATTAAATCATGTCAATTTGCTTAGAGGGTCTAACTGGCGTACCAAGGAACCCAAACCGCTGCACGAGGTTCACATAACCATATTATGGAGCCCTATACACTGTCGACGTTCCAGCGCTAGCCGGAACTGCTTGTCGCCGCTATTTCTGCTTCTCGCCAAGCGACAGGCTTTGTTGCCACTCGACAAACTTGTTGTTTGGCGACAGGGTCGGGTTTTTTAAATACCCTCCCTTTCTTCTTCATTTTTCGCTGCTGCTGTTATGTTTTTTCGCATTTGCTCAAAACTTCAACCTTCTCGTTCTCGCTTAATTCTTAACCGAATTCGCTCAAACTTGCTGCAAATCAAAGCTTATTTCATCTATTTTCCCGATTTATGTAAGTTTTACTCAAACTCAATTCGGTTTTTGCTGAATTATACATTCTTTGTTCGCGACTTTTTCGAAAATTTGAACATGTTCTTGCTTAATTTGCTTCTTTTGTTGAATTTTATGCCTTGCACTTGCTTGATTATGCTTATATGTTGACTTGGGAGTGTTTTGAGACTTGTTTGACTTGATTTGGTGAAGAAATAAGCAATTCACCATTGTTGGACCTCTTGAGGTCGTGAAGAACAATGTGATCTATTCTTTGTGTTTTTACTAGTTCTTCTTGTACAATTTGTCACAATATTTATCATAGTATTGCAAGAAATTGTTTGGTTGCTTGAAAATGCTAATTATGCTTAAATTGAATTTGTGCTCTGTTTTAGTACTACGTACTCTATTTTTTTGCGAACATAGTATCATGCGACTAGGCGAACCTTAGATACTATAGAACCTTAATCATTATTATTTGCATAACATAGAATGGTTAGGCAACGCGGCTCTAGTTCTCAGTCGAGGGACACACGCCGAGAGGACGAGCCTGTCGGCGAGGGTGAGGACCCCTATACTAGACTTGGACCTCTCCTAGAGTGGGATGAGCACACTCTTTTTCTTTTCTCCTGAGCACCATATTTCTGAGCGGGTGCGACGCGGGCTCATCAGCGGGAGGACTCGTAGTCATGGTTCTGGCAACAACGTCATCGGTACGCTATACAAAGCGTACTTCAGCAGAGACGAGGCGCTGCGACAGCTCTGGGAGTCTTGTGGGTTGACTCCCCTCTTTCGAGCTACTCAGGCCATGTACTCCTATGATGGGGGTAACCTCGTCGTCCGAGCTTTGGTGGAGTTCTTTTGGGACACCACCAACACCTTTCACTTTCCTTGGGGTGAGATGACGGTCACTCCTGCCGACTTCAGTCTCATCACAGGTTTGTAGTTTCGTTCTTCTCCCCTGCCAGTTAACGGTGATATTACTGTCTACTCGACGATGGTTTTGGAGTTATTGGGTCCGATTGCTATTCGGGCCCGTGCTGAGGCTCAGCCGGGATAACTTAGTTCCCGGTGCATCCGCCGTTCCACCTTAGTAGCGGCTTTTGAGGATGATGCGACCACTCGCGAGCAGCGGGTGCGCATCTTTGTTCTTATTTTGTTGTCAGGGACCTTTTCTCCTGACAAGGGTAGTCGAGTGCTCCTCTACTACCTGAGAGTTGTTCGCAACCTTCACTTGGTCGGGACGTATGACTGGGCCAGCTTGGCCTATGCTGACTTTCTTCTAGGCCTGCGACGTTCTTGTCGTCACAGGGCCTTGTCTGGATAGATCGTACTTTCCAGTTTCTGGAGGGTCGTAGAGGTATATTTCCATCCTTTTGAAATTAGCTCTAGACTTGTGCAAGCATTTGCTGACTTTCTCTAATCTATGTAGATTTGGTTCTACGAGTACTTCCCCTCGCTGGCGCTGGTGAGACCTTCACCTCGCGAGCTCCCCGTTGGCGCCAGTTGGGGAGGTCGCACCGGTCAGGTCGAGACTGCACGTATTCGAGATCTGATCCTCTCGGTAGATTCTCGTGAACACTTATTTTTTGATATTACTCTTTTGAGGGCATTTATCTTACATAGTTGTTTTGTAGGAGCCTGGCGTGATATACCGACCATGGGCTGATTTGGCTATAACTGCGCCGGCCGCGCGGTATACTATCGAGCGTCGTATGACGCTACAGTGTATCTTGGCGAGAGAGTAGCTATTCAGCACTCCTCGGATGTTTTCGTCATCCCCACTTGCCCGCCTCAACATATGTTTCATGAGGCGTTAATGCGTGACTCCGCGAGTCGGTCGTCTCCTGGCACTCCCTGGCGGTCTCATGTCCATTCGAAGAAGAGTTACGAGGATGACTTGCTGCCTTTGCTAGCGCCGGCCCCTGTTTTGTCTGAGGAGGCAGCGGTATGCTTTACTTTTTGTTTTTCATTAGGTAGCCCCCAAGTGAATTCTGATCATTTGAATTTTATTTTATCAGGCTGGGCCTAGGGAGTTCGTCCCTCCGAGGATTTCAATCCGTTACCAGGGTATGTTCGGACCGATTGAGGATATGATTCCTCCAGCCCCCGAGGATCAACGTTTTATGGAGCGCTCCATTCCTCGTCACCAGACTCGGGTGAGCTTATCTATTTTCTTTCTTTTTCATTTGTTCTGTATTATTACTGACTTTATTCCTTTGACAGTTTTCTCACGAGGTGGTGACAGCTATGGCGAGGTGTATAGACGCTTTTCGCAGCCAGCTCATGAGATTACGGAACCGAGCTACCTGTCGGGGGAACGACGTTGAGGAGGTATCTCTCTTGTATTTCTTTTGTGTCACCTTTTATTATATTCTTTACTTGGTATCTGACCTGATTTACCTTTGCAGGGACAGCCTATTCCTTCACCCCGCACTCGGTCGAGACCCGAGGCTAGGAGAGAGCAGGCTAGATCTGGCTCAAGGCGTCGTCGCACTTCTGCTGGCGGCCGAGGTGGCCGGTCTGAGGCTACTCCAACCGAGGACTCGGTTTCTTCGCCTGAGGATGTCTTTGCTGGGCCGACGGGCCAAGGAGGCGTGACATTGACTCCTTCGATGGGTGGTGGGACGTACGAGGTTGGCTTGTTGTCGCAGCAGCCCTTGAAGCCTCAGCCGTTGTCGATTGATTATCGGGGTGAGCCTGGGTGGACTGGCCCTGAGCTGAGGTTTCCGCCGACTAGCGGGTCAGGAGATGGTGAGGGGCATACACCCCGGACTACAACGTTCTTTGATATGATGGGCGTACCACATCATCTATGGCCTCCGACACCATAGCTTGTACCTGTGCTTATTTATTTATTTGACTTCATAGTTATTTGTCCGTTGTATTATATGACTCACATATTAGACATACTGTATATACAAACTTTTTATATTAAGCCTGTTTTATCTTTGCATTTTATTTTTCATTTTATGTGCATGTGAGTGTGTGTAATTGTGACTTAATTTTTGCACAAAAATATCCGTCATTTTTATTATCAATGGAGGGTACCGACTTTCTCCCGAAAAAGAAAGACACAAAAAAAGGAAGAAGCAAGTGTTTGATGGTGCATGTTGAATGAGCTTAGTCAAGTGTATGCGTCCACGTTGTATCTCATAGTGAAAGGATTAATTCATCCTAGGCTATCTAAATTGTTGACTTAATAATGAAAGTATTTAGGTAACTTAGGCACGGAGGCTAAGCACTTCATACTTCGCGATATAATGATGATTATGATAATGAGTGATGTTGGTATGACAGGGCATGCTTCAACGTTGTGTTAAAATTTCATGACAAAGGGTTCCTAAGGGAAGTATATTTGGTCATGTATCTGTGATGTGTGTGATAGTGACACTAAAGTTAGGCCGTAAGGGCTAAGTGTGTGGAAAAATATATTGAAAAGAGTCAAATGGTGGTGACTCTTAGGCTGGGTAGGCTAATAATACAAGGATCAAGCCCCCAAGTCTAGCTCTAAATGGAAAAGGATGAGCATTGGAAATTCTTTGATATGATCAATTATGAATGTAAATATGAATTCATTTTTATTACGGCCGCACCCCAATGTGAGGTTGCCTACGTATCCGTTAGGAATCAGGCCGAACGTAGCTCTAGCCGAACCTCGCACAAGTGTGTGTATACCTCAAAGAGGTCTTTTGAGGGTTGTAACGTGGTTAGGCTAAAGGTTAAAAGAAGAAGGGGATAAAGACTCAAGACCCTAGATAAGCCCCCAAGGTGTGCAACCTTGCTTTTGAATCTTTGTATTTGTATGCTTGAGGTTTCTCACTTTTGAGCTCTTTTCTTGCTCTCTCTTTTCTTTTCCTTTTGCATTTTTTTTTTTATTTTGGATAAGTGTGGGCAATCCCGATCATGCGGTCTATCACTCACTTGGCATCCATGTTTCTCAAACACGGTACCGAGCACTCGATAAGAGATGCAATCTGAGACGTGTTTATATCAAAGACATTTTCATATCAAAGACATTGGAACACTTGCCCTTTGGTACACTTTTATTGCTATTTTATTCTTTTGAAATTTTTATAAAATCACTCAAGCTTTTATTCTTTGAAAATTGCATAAATTACACACCATCCCATCCTAAGGTTAAGTAGATGTGGGTTGAAAAAAGGAAGGTCTATCAGTAGACGAGGCTCAAAGTGGCTTGTCAAGAAAGGATTTATATTTTTTAAAGGGTGAAAGGTGATATGATGTGGCTACAAGGGGTGCCTCAAATCATTAGTATACCTTATGCTTAGTTTGACATGGTTTTTTTTTTTTTTTTTTTTTTTTTTTTTTTTTTTTTTTTTTTTTCAAATGCAATGCAATGATCATATGCAAGGAAATAAATGCTCATTTTATTAGAAGGGAAAAAGAAAAAATCTACGAAATAAGATCTAAGGAAAATAAAAGGTGTCTATGCTAGACTTATTGGGGAAGGGAAAAAATGAAAAAGAAAAAGAGGTCATGAAATCTTGTGTTGAAGCTCGCCTTATATCTTTTGCCTTATCATCACCCAGTCTTCTTGTTAGCTAGAGGCAATGGGATCTTTTTTGCTTCTATGAGATCTTGAATGAGATTTTGAAACCTGTAGCATTCATCGGTGGTGTGACCATTTCCTTGATGGTACTTGCAATAAGAATTGGGATCCCATCTCGAAGATCGCTTTTCTGGTGTTGGATCCTTGGTAAGGCCAATAGGTTTGATTAATCCTCGATCATAGAGACGATCGAAAGCAACATCATAGGTCATTCCAATGGGTGTGAGTTCTCTTTTGGGTTTCTTTTTAGATCCTTCATTACCCATGGCTAAGACACCGTTATGGTCAAAGATACTAACATCGTTACTAGAGTGGGCGTTTTGGGAAGAAGAAGGATTGTTGTTCTTCTTTCCTTTCCAGCCACTGTTGTCATCGTTACTAATCTTGACCTTCTTGTTGCTTGGAGGAACATGAAGGAGACTTGAATCAATGAGGTCATGAACGCGATCTTTGAGGATGAAACGTCCTTCGATAGTGTGATCATGGCCTCTATGGTGTTGATAATGAGAACGTTGTTCGATAACCATTATCCAATCTCTTAGTCCTTCTATTGCACCCATAAGCGTGACAACGGTATTTCGTAATTCCTGAACATCCTCTTCCAGGCTTGACGAGCTTTCACTAATATTACTTAAGAAAATTTCTTTTTCGCCGGCCATTACTACAACCCTTTTGGTTTTATAAAAAAAGTGATGCTTTATCAAAAGTGTTGTCTTGGTTGTTTCAAAAAAAAAAAAAAGTGTTGTCTTGGTTAAGTGCTCTTCTCTCCTTGACCAAGTGCCGAGGAAAAGGAAGTTAGGAGTAAGTTTTCTTTTTTTTTTTTTAATTTATTTATTTTAAGCTCTATTCAACATGGAAGATAATGTGGAAGAGAATGGGAATAGATTGGACCCCCCACTCGAATGACGGAAAACGACTCATGCATGAACCTAAGACATGGTCATAGTGACATATATGTTAAGTGTGTGCTTTATAAGTGAGTGCAAGTGATATGCTTTGACTCTTGTGTATGACCATGGGACTAAGTGCCTAGACTCAATTAAGGACTTAAATATGGCTAAAGCCATTAACAAATTGGTTAAACTGATTAGCAGACTGTTTAATTAGACTCGTCGTGATGACTCGAGTAAGAATCTGGACTGTCGCCGGAACAACAGAACTGTCGCCACAGTTTGAAGCTTGTCGCCAGGCGACAAACAATAAACTGCGGCGCCACAGCCCAAACTTCTGCGCCATTGCTGGAACATTAATCTGGGACTGTTTCCAATAATTTTACTCTAAGGGGACATGCCTACAGTCGTACTAAGTCAGATTGATTGCTTTATTAGTCTTTAATTAGTCAAATTAATTAATTAATTAATTAGTTAGAAAAATTCCTTTTTAGTCATTAATTAGTTTATTTAGACTTAAACACAAGTCAAACAAACGGTTAGCACATATAGGGTATGCACAAGCAAAGAATGCACAAATAGTTCAAATAGTCACAATATGATGCAATGAGTTTGCAACCTAACCATGGCTCTAGTTCTCTAAAGTTCAAGGATATGGGTTAGTCAAAGAGGGTCCATGGTTATGAGTCTGGATGCATCGCGCGGAAGCCTTACCTTTGGAAGGATTGGCACGTATGGATGGGACCCCGCAAGTTAAAAACTTGCTTCCACGGTTTGGTGGATTCACAAACTCGGATGTACCCGTCGTTGCCAGGAGCGTTCGATTGGGTAAATGGAGCATGAACCCCCAGAGGATTATGTCCATATGTAGAACACATATGGTTTTCAGAAAAGAGAAAAACTTAATCAGGAAGTAGAATCGAGCCAACAGTGCTAGAAATGGTCAAAATAAGAAGGCAGAGTTCTGGCTCGGTATTGGAAGAACTTGGCGCCAGACTACAGGGACTGTCGCCGCAAAAGTACCCCTGTCTCCAAGAGACAGAACTGTCGCTAGGTGACAGAAGCACTTTACACGCAACAAGCCCTGTTTTCTAGACGCTAGTTCCTACACGCCTCAGCATGTATCTACGTTCTTAGAATTTTTCAGATTTCGCAGTATTATTTCAATTCTAGTTGTAAAAGATATTTCTCAAGTTTCCTATGTGTAAAAATCCTATGTTTTTGACTCATTTCGGATGGTCTATCCAATGAGGACCTTTTTTATGCATATGACAATAATGCTAATCAAAATTACGCACATGAAATACTTAGAACTTTTCGAGTCTCATCCGCTCATTCTAAATCATTGCCGAAATAAATTTCAGGAATTAAAATAGAAATCCTCCTCAGTGGAGTCGCCAAAAGCTGTAGGGAATATTTCAAGCATCCCACACTTGAGCCCCACTGTGATCATACACTTAAGCAAGGTGGCGTCCAAAGGGAAGGAAGCTAGAGCAAAAGAGTCGCCAAGAAGTTTTAGGAACTTGTAAACCGTTCACAGGGTGAAGGTTACACCCCTTAACGATCCATGAGATCGTCAACTCCAAAAGGTCTTGAACCAAATAGGGTTCGGGGATGAAAGTACAAATCCAACCTAAAAGAGATTGAACCTGTCCTAAAAAGGCCTCTACTTTATTCTTCTCGTATTCATGTGCGCTTTCTGACTAACATGCAAACAATAGATTGACCTTAAACCTGTTTATCTATGTTGGTTGAATTTAATGCACAAATAAAACTATTATTGGCGATCACTTGAATTATAATCATATTAGCCCTAAACAAGATTATTAATTATCTTATTAAGCGTGATTACAAGTACAAATTCCCTTTAAACCTGCAAGAGAGGGCGTGATCAAGCAATAACAATATATAAAATATCAAGCAATAACAATATATAAAATATCAAGCAACATAATATTAATAATGTTAACGCTAAAGCATAATAATAGCAAGATCCTAGGCATGATACTAACAAGATTAATAACAAACCCTAGCATGTCACTAAGCAATAAAGATCAAAGCTTTAGACCTAACATGGTACTAACATGATATTAGAAAAGAGTAAAAGGCACCCTAAACATGATACTAGAAAGCAATAATAACATCCTAAGATGATACTAGGAATTAAACAAATTTAAACATGCTTTCTACAAGAATAGAGCATTAAGATTACATACTTTGATGCCTCGTACCTCTTTCTAATAACAAAATACACGCGTTAGTAACTTCAAGGAAAAGTAATAAAATCAAACAATCAATTAAATAAGTGAAATAGAGATTTAGGACCAAACCCTCAGAAATTATAACCTTTCATGTCTAGGGCGAAGGCAACTTCGAATTCGGCTAGGTGTTTCTAGATCTCGTGTATGCGAAATTGTGTTTGTGAAAAGCTAGAGAGATGAGAGCCTAGAGATAATTTAGAGAATAGACTGATTGATGATGAGAATTGATGATCGTTGACCAATAAAAACGGAGGTTCAGGACCCTATTTATAAGAAAACAATCCGGAAAAAGGTAGAACTTGATAAGGAATAAAACTCCACGCTGTCGCCGCAAAACCAAACTTGTCGTGTGGCGACAAGGCTTGTCGCCTAGCGACAGGCCTGTCGTTTGGCGACCGCCTGGATTCCTACGCGCTTTCAAACGCGGAGTCCACTTATCAATCAAAATTGACTTGTAAAGTCCGTATGAAAACTGAAATCGTATTTTTCATAAAATAATGTTTTATTCCTAGTAAAACTTATCAAAATATAATTATTAGTTCTAATTTTATAAAGACTTAAAAGAACCTTCTAGAGAATTCTAGAAGACTATAATTAATTCTAATAACTTTAGGAATAATAATTAACATTGGGCCCTCCGCTAGATCATCGGGTCGCATCTAAAGATCAAACCGGGCCCAGCTTAGTATTTTGGCCATAACTTCCTCATTATTCATCGGAATTGGGCTTATCATATATCGTCAGAAAGCTCTTTGCAAGACCCATCCAACTACACTCTTATTGGACCCTTGTCATGGACCAAACTAAACTGGATTGGCTATTTTCATAAAATAGAGTTGTTTTTCGAAAATAGAAAGAAAGAATTTTTAATAAAAACTAACCGCAACACTTGACCTTTCACACTTTCACTTTATTTGATTATCATTCAACACAAAAGGTATTGATCACTGGGTTTTGTTTTGGGGAGACACAAATGGGTGTCTACACTTATACTCATCAGACTATGGAATGTACGCGCAGCCAGCGTGATTATAGGGTTACCCCTACACAACGAGAGGTTGCACTTAGAATTTCTGAGTGTGATTCATCATTAATAGATCAGATAAATAACCAGCAAGAAAAATTATGTGAAAATTATATTCAACAAATTCATTAGAACATTGGGAAAAGGATAAGGCACTTGCTAAGATAACTCTAACAAATCCTAATATGATCATTAGAGTAAGACAAATGGTCTATACCTACCAAGATATACAGGAATTTGATGAACAAATAAAAGAATTGCTGAATAAAAAGCTAATTAGGAATAGCAAGAGTCCTCATAATCGTCCAACATTCATGGTAAGGAATCATGCAGAACAGAAAAGAGGTAAAGCTAGAATGGTCATTAATTATAAACAGCTAAATGACAATACTGTTTTTGATGGCTATTACATTCCTAATAAAATTGTGTTATTTAATAGAATACAAGGAGCCACATGGTTTTCTAAAATGGATTGTAAGAGTGGCTACTGGCAAATTAAAATGGAAGAAGAGAGCATTCCATTAACTGCATTTAACGCCCCTCAAGGGCATTATGAATGGTTAGTAATGCCTTGTGGACTAAAAAATGCCCCACAAATATTCCAGAGAAGAATGAATAATATTTTTAGAAAACTTAATCATTGTTATTTGGTCTATATAGATGATATTCTAATATTCTCGAAAGATTTAGAACAACATAAGAATGATCTTAAAGCGGTAACTAAAAAATGTGTTGAGCATGGTATAATCTTTGGAAAAGATAAATGTTTTTATGCTAAACAAGAAATTGAATTTCTAGGATTAGAAATTAAAGCAGGACAAATAATATTGCAAAAGCACATTTTGGAAAATATTGAAAAATTCCCAGATAAAATTGAAGATAGAAAACAACTAGAAAGATTTCTAGGATGTTTAACCTATGCTTCTGATTTATTAGAAAATCTTGCTCTATTAAGGAAACCATTACAACAAAAACTTAAGAAAGAAATAACATGGAACGGGAAGGAAAGTGATTCCAAAAAAGTTCTAGATTTAAAATCTATGTGTAAAGATCTTCTTGTACTAACACTGCCTACTAGTGAAGATGATTTAATCCTTGAAACAGATGCTAGTGATGAGCACTGGAGTGCTGTGTTAAAAATCAAAGAAGGAGAAAGACGTTGCAGATATAGTAGTGGAAGTTTTGATAAAGCTGAGTTAAATTATCTTACAATGCAAAAGGAAATCCTTGCAATCATTAGAGGGATCAAGAAGTTCTTAATCTTCTTAGCCCCTAAACTGTTCTTAATAAGAACTAATTGCAAAGGCATACTCGGTTTTGTTAAAAAGAATTTGTCTTATATGCAAGCGCAAGGGAGACTCCTGCGTTGGCAATTATAACTTAACCAATTCTCTTTAATTGTCGAACATATCCATGGATCGAAGAATTCTTTGGCAGATAGTTTGACCAGAGAATTGGCTAATGTCAAAGAAACTCAAAGCAACACAAAAGCCTCATGCACACCAACTTCAAAATATGGATGTAGAGAGGAAAACTCCCATTGATGAAACAGAAAAAGCAATAGAGCGAGTTTCACCCTCCAGCTAGGCCTTGATGCATGCAAGGCTTGATCATTTCAGCAAAACAACGATCACGAGATGGTTTAATCAAGGGTTGCCACCGAGCAGTCCAAAGGCTATTGATGTTTGAAGTAACAGTCATGTTATTTCGACTCATCCCTGATATACAGAATATAATACTTAATAAAATAAGAGATAACGATTTCAGAACATGGTACGAGCTAGTAGTTACAAGATCCAATCGATTCTATGGTCTTAGAGACTTATGGGGAGAACGAGTAGAGTTTCCTACAAACTCTAAGGTAGCAGCATTATGCATCAATCCATATCCTCTTACTCGAAATGCTCCATTCATTAAGATACATTACCAAGCTTGGGATTATGGAATGGTATATGCCTTCCATGATTTCCCTACTCCCGATGACTCGTTCTTTTCAAAGCTTACAAAGTTCCAGCAATATGCATTTAATAAAGTCCGAAGGTTTTGTTATGACAAAAAAGAGTATCTTCAGCTAGCAGTAAGGGTGCAATGTGCGAATATTGAAGTTGTGGAAGGAATGGTTAGTTCGCCTCATTATTTGATAATGTTCGGGAAAGTGGCCTTTAGTAATCAAGATCCCTTCTTAATTCGTCAAAAGACTATTAAAAATCCAACTGAAGCCAGAGCACTGAGATTTTTCTACATTTCACAATATCTTGATGATTTTATAAGAAGGAAAGAAAATCCTCCTGTTATATTTCATGTTGGTAATACAACAATTGTGGCACCTAACGAGATGAAAGACTATTTAGTAGATGGCATAAACAACACCGAGTCAATCTATAAATATTTAGAAGATGTTGAAAGTGGAAAGTTTCTGTCATTTGAAGGCCATGAGTATCTGTTTGAAGTCTCCATAAATTGGGATGAATCATATGCAGCCAAATGTGTTGTAGACTTTGGCATAGAGGAAGAGAATCCTACGTATTTTCATTATGAAGACAGCAAAGATAGTGAGGGGAGCCTACAAGATATGATGATGGATGAAATTATGAATGCTTGAGCCCAAGCCACACCAGCAATAATTCAAGGAACTTTCATTGTAGCCACGTTTTGTTAATTTTTCAGTCTTTAAATATCTTTGTAATTAAAAAGCAATGGTGTATAATTGCTTGCTGAGTCAGGATAAGAATCCTATGTAGCTTTGCTTCCCTATATAAAGGGACTTAGGCCAAGAAGGAAAAGGCAAAGTTGGAAGAGTTAGCTAGAGAATTTCTCTTAAAGCATTAGAGAGTCCTCTAGAGTTAAATATTCACCTTAAGAGATAGATTGGTTCTCCATCTCTCTTAAAGTAGAGAAAACTCTAGTTTAGCTTATGTTTATTTAAGCTTTCAGTTTGTGTGTTCGTTGTAATATATGAGTGTTTGTAATCTTTTCAAATTAAATAAAAGTTTCGTTCAATAAGTTAACATTATCCCCTTGAACCTTATGTATCAATTGAGTTATCTTTATGTTTAAAAAGTTCCATCATAAACACAGTAAGGATTGTTTAATTAGAGATTACGATCTAATGTAGGAAACGAAATAGATCTGTGATGTGCCTGATCTAAGGAAGACAGGGTAGGGGTTAGCTACCTTGGTAAAGCCAAAAGCGGCTCAGAATGTCGGAGGTTCCATTGTCGACTAAGTTTAGGTATTGGTCAAAACTCTCTAGTTAAAGAATTATTATTGCAAAGCATGGTGCGCTATTAAACTAAAAGGTTAATTTGTTTTGATATATAAGTAGTAGAGTTGTGATAACTAGTACCGTTAAAAGTCAGTAATCGAAAAATAAGTGATTATTACTCTTAATTATAAAACGCTATTACTAAGTGTTTCCTTTAGTAATACTATTAACAATATTATCAACAGTATAATATAGAGTGTCGGTAATATTATTGAAAGTTCCAGTAGTACTATAAAAGAGTCCCAGTAGTATTAATAAAAAAAAAAGGACCACTTGCAAGATATATTGCTATATCTCACAACACTCCGATTAGAACACCTCCAAACCTAACATCATCATAAATAACATTAATGTGAGACAATCCATATTCCTTCGCATTGATCGCCGTGACAACATTGGAAGCGTCTGATTCAACCCACAGCCTTTCATGCCCAAATCTCCTTGCTAGCTGAAGTGTGTACCGCACAACCATCGCTTCCACACACTCAGGAGTAGACGCAATAACAGTCTTGGTTGCAGCCAAAATGATTGTGCCATGGGAGTTCCTACAGACCACGCCAACACTCGTCATATCCGCAGCTGGGACATGAGCATCAACGTTGGCCTTGATACAGCCAACAGGTGGGCGCTTCCAAGAAGAGAATCTACTACCCACTGCAGCAGCAACACTCCTTTTAAACACCTTACTAGCATACAATTTAAACTCAACCACCATCTTACAATAGCCAGCAGCAAGCATAACAGATTTCGGTCTTTCCTTCTCATGGATAGCAAGGTTCTTGTAGCGCCAAGAAGCCCACATCAGAGCTGCCATCATACTCATAACATCAACATCACACTTCCTATAAATCTAGCCCCATAAATCCGAAAAAGGAGTCACCAGGAGCTCCTGTCAAATTATCCTCAAGCACACTCGCATTCCAAATTTCCTGAGCTGCAGTACATTCGAATAGAGAATGCAAAATAGTTTCTCTCTCACACCCGCAAATTTGACAAGAGTCATCATCCATGATATGCCTGTTCACTAATCTGCCCTTGACAACCAGATTTCCTTTAATAGCGCTCCATAGAAATTGTTGGAGCTTAGGAGGCCCACGCACCTTCTAAATCGACTGCCACACCCCCATATCAGTTGCGGGTGTTAAGCCCTCAACCCCCCTTCTTTAGCGAGCCAATAACCAGACTTAACTGAATACACTCCATTTTTGTTTGACATCCAGTAATGAATATCAACACCACCTCTGTATATCGCCTTTTTTGTGTCAGCATCAAAAAGAAACTCCAACTTAGTCGTATCCCTCTGACCCTCTCCATTATGTTTTTTCTAAAGTGGAAATTATAGTTACAATCATAGAAAAAACCAACTCACCCATCATGCCAAACCTCAGGCTGCAAGCGCGCCATAACCTCGAGAAATACAAAAATTACACATTTAGCTGCAACAACAAGCATTTAGTTAATTATAGTAAGCAACAATTGTCAAACTAAGAATGTCACCAAACCTGAAAGAACCAAATAGGGTTTTCAACTGTGAAAATTAAACCATCAGTTCAACATACCTCCATTTAACTGGGAAATTCAGAAAATGGAAGACTTGTTGAGTGCTCAATCCATACTCAGGAACTTTGAACAAAGATCTAGTCAACTGTACCTACATAACACACAATATCAATGACCCATAAAAAGTGTATAAATATAATTTCCCTGAATAAGAAAAAATTAACTACACTTGAAATAGAAAATAAGACAGATTAAACTACAAAACAATGAAAAGGATATGTTCGTTACCCTTCAAAAGACAGAAAATTTCCCTGGACAACTGACCGAGCTCTGGCAATAAGTGTAGAAACACATTAAAAAACCTGAAAAGTTGGAAGTTCGGTTTACCCTTCAATAACCATAAATACATAACAATCACAATGTGAAGCTTGGTTCACAGTAACCATAAAAATGGGAGTATCATGCATGCCACATAAATGGATTAGTTTCTAAATCTATTGAAATGTTGATAGAACTAGGATGGCCAATGGCCCAACGCACGCAAAATCATAGCTAGCAATATACATGGAGTTAAGTATAAAACAAGGGACTTAATTCTTACAAAATATGGTGAAAGGGGACTCTATTTATTTTACAGAGGGAAAAGGAACTGGGCTAGAATGGGTTTAGGTTTTCAATGGGTTTTAATTAAAAGAGGGAAAGAATTGAGTTCCCTTGGTTAAACAATTGAGTCCCCTTCGTCAACTGAAAAGAGCCCCTTCCTCTTTTTGGAAAAAAAATAAGGCATAAAATTACAATAATTTGAATGTGAGTTAAGTATAAAGCAGGGGACTCAATTCTTGCAAAATGTGGGGAAAGAGGACTTTATTTATTTTACAAAGGAAAAAGGGATTAGGGTTAAATTTCTGGTGGTAGGGAGTATTTTCAGGGGACTTAATTAACCCAAGAAGAATTAAGTCCCTTGTAAAGAATTAAGTCCCCTCATTATTGCCTTGATTAAACCAGACAAATTCATCAATTCCTTCATTAATCATTCCTGCTCATTGTTTCAAAATTATAGCCAAAACATGTTCTTCATCTCTCTAGTTTGTAGCTTATTTGTCTTGCATTTGTAGCAAAACCACACATCACAATTTTAGTGAAGGCTTGCACAGCCCTAAAATTTTTTTTTTAAAAAAAAAAAAGTTGATTATTGATATGTCCTATGTATATTGCAACAGAAGCCATTAAGGAGAGTTTCTAAGACAGTCAAGCGTCTTTTTATGAGATTTCTAATATGCCCATACTATAAACAAGTGCATGGGTGTGATTATATTAGGTGGTAGGTGGGTTGACAATCCACATGAGTCAGAGTTAGCTTATGAGATAGTCAAGATTTTAAACAAAAATGTGGAGTTGGAAGATTGAATATGAAATGAAGATGATGAAGAAAATAAACATTCAAAGTATTGTTATTCTATGTCTTATTTTTGTTCCAAAAAGAGGAAGAGGCTGTTTTTTTATTGGTCTTAAATCAAAATATTTAAAAAAAAAAAAAACATAAGGAGTACTTTTTTTAGTTGACCAAAGGGACTCAATTGTTTAACCAAGGGAACTCAATTGTTTAATCAAGGGGACTCAATTCTTTCCCTTTTTTTAATTAAAACCCACCGAGAACCCAAATCCATTCTAGCCAAGCCTCTTTTCCCTCTTTAAGATAAATAAAGTCCCCTTTCCCCACATATTGTAAGAATTGAGTCCCTTGTTTTATACTTAACTCATATACATGAAGCTTTTTTTCACAAACGTGACCCTTTTTTTCCACAAAAGTGATCCTTCTTTTTTCACAAAAATGACTTTTTTTCACAAAAGTAATTAAATTACATATGCAAAACAGAGTATTAAAATCAACAAAAATAAACACAAAGTTAACAATAGTTATGAAAAATAGTACAATCACTCAAACAAATCAAAAGTCGCCGCCGGAACCACCGCTAGCGACGCCAATAGCGCTGAAACCATCGCCGATTCCACCATTTCCGACCATCTCACCGAGCAAAGCGACGACGATGACAACGACTCTTTCTTTGAGTTAGAGCTCACTTTACCTTCTTCCAACTTCAAATATTCTCTCTCCACTCCTTGCTCAAAAAATCATCAGAAAACTTCTACAATTGTGTAGATGAGAAGGAATCTGAGGCAAAGAATTGAGGGAAATAAAGATGAAAATGGAAGCATATGAAGAAGAGTGAGAAATTAAAGTAGAGTATGAGGAAGAGAGAGAAAAAAAATGTTTGTAACAAATTTCTTTTGCCAACTGGAAATCTGGAAGCACGTGTGAAAGAATTTGGTGGAGTATTATTTCCTATTCGTATTTGTTACCGCCGCGCCATACACTATATTTATGTACATCGGGTTTTTTAAAAAGTTTGTGAATCAACCTAACAATCACACTACTCCAACAAGTTCTGTAAAAAAATCCTTATTACTCATAAAATTTAAATCTAATTTATGACAATCATCAATTCTCAAATAAACAAATTTTTGGAAAAAAAAAACAGATAATTGAATTAATAAGAAAATCAATCAATTTATTCAACAATCCAATCCGATCAAATGAATAAGAAAAGATAAAATTAAAAACAATTTAACTAATCGATATGCTAAAAATTAAAACAAAAATAAAATTGCACGAGTATAATTAAGCGTCAACCTATATATCTGATCAATCCCAAGATAATACTTACGGAGTACCAATTATTATGCATTCTAAAAGGCTAGATAAAAAGTTAAAACTATAATCCAAAGTACAGTATATTTTAAATTTAAAAAAAATAAAAAAAAAAAAAAAAAAAAAAACTCATACGCTACCTCAATTGTCCATAGTTATTTTCTCCTTCTCTTCCAGAATACTGTGGTCCAATATTTGATCTGGAAAAACCACCCTGTAAAACGAGAGCAGATATAAGAGTCATAATATGATTCTGCGATATTTAATCCAAACAAAGGCTAATCAAATTTGATGAAATGAAATGCATGCAATAAAGGGGAATATTCAAAACCTGGAAATGGACTTATAGACGGATGTTTTTTTTTTTTTCGTTATTTAGAGAGCCACATAGACGGGTGAGAATTCAAAATCGGGAGGTAAATTCTAACCACTTAAATCACTCTCTCAATTATAGAAGGAAATTTGATAGCTAAAAAACAAAAATACTTTATGTTTTTTTTTTTTTTAGAAAGAAAATACTTCATGTTATAATTTGCATAAATGGTTCAAAAATGTAAAAAAATACAAAATAAAATAAAATAAGGAAGCTAGAGAGATGTTGTGGAGGAAAAAAGGTGAAAAAAATTTCATATACTTCCTCTATTTCTTAACATTTGCAAACAATTCCAATATACTATATCGATCGTTAATATCTTTAATTACCAATGTGTAAAAATTACAAAAATTTGATATTAGATTGAGACAAGTATAACTGTATCCTATATGACTATAATTTTTATAACTTATAAATCATTATAGTGAGATATGTAAATAGTGTAGAAGTCAAACTGTTGCAAGTAAAAAATGGAGGAAGTATATGTATAAATGTAAAATAAATGTGCACAACTTTTAAATTAATAGTGCAATTTTGTTTATTTATTTTATTTATTTATTTATTTTTATTTATTTTTATTTTCTTTTGTGATAAATGTGCATAATTTTACGCTAATGAAATTTGATCAT
Organism: Chenopodium album; assembly: GCF_948465745.1. Lineage (NCBI taxonomy): Eukaryota > Viridiplantae > Streptophyta > Magnoliopsida > Caryophyllales > Amaranthaceae > Chenopodium > Chenopodium album. Next base: position 21,477,362 of record NC_137847.1, read on the forward strand.
TTTGTTGGATTAATTTACATGCTAAGATTTTTTCTCATTCTTAAAACATAAAAAGAGAACGTAATTGGAAACATACCCGATGAACCAATTTTCCAATGAGGACTCGTCTATGTAACGCCTGCTTTTGTCATAAAACCCATCAGGATTCACTCCAAATCTCCCCATGTCTCACCCAACATGATGACATCTCATGAAACCCATTAGGAAGATACTTTCTTGTCAAAAAAGAAGGAAGATACTTCAAACTGGGCAAGCTTAAGAGAGACAGCTCTCTGAGAGATGTCAATTTCCCCAACCAGTCGGGTATACTGTTCAAATTTGAGAATTTTTCGATTGCCAAACATTGGAGTGCCTTTAAATGTTGGAGCTGATCGGGAAGTTCATTCCTAGAACAATTATCACCTATCAATTTTAATTTTTCAAGAGATTTGCAAACTGGACTTTTTCTATCCAAGTCTGTAACTAGTTGTATTACATCAGTGCACAGTTCCCTTAAACAAGGAAGGCTGCCCAACCCTACTGGATTTTTGAAGTAGTAACAACCATCTATCACCATTATTTCTTCCAAAGATTCGCAACATCGAAACCCTTCCTCAGGTAATGCAATAATCAGCTTCTTGCAATGTTGTATTGTTAAGAAACGAAGACATCTCAAGTTCTCCAATTTCAGATTTCCCTCAGCTTCACACCCATAAATCTTCAGGGAGACGAGGTTGGGAAGTGAGGAACCTCCTTCAATTAGCCATTTTGGAAATCTAGTACCACAATAATTCAAGATCTCAAACATTTTCCAATTGGCATTAGGTTGCAGGGCTTCTAGAATTTCATTATCATTGGTTTCCTTTTTTTATCAAGTTAGGATCCCAATTGAAAACTAAACTGCTAAGATATGACTTGTTGTCTAGAAGTAGGCTGCGAGCTTCTTCTTCACCACTTAAATTATGTAAATTGTAGAGTTCCAATGTACCCCTAAGATTATTCAACGACCCTAGTTCACTTAATGTCCCACCCCATTTTTTTCCAAAATTGATAGACGGTAAAGTTTGTAAAGCAGTCAAATTACCCAACCCCAAAGGTACGCCAATGTCATTAACATAGAGGATGTGCCTTAAATTTACTAAATTACCTATTTCTTTTGGAAAAATACTCTTATTTGGGTCTGTTACTAATTGATTATGGCTATATATACATAGTGTTTGCAAATGGTAAAGTTTGGCAATGAAACCCAAACCGTAGCTAGCACTAATTCCAAAGTACCTCAAATGTGTTAACCTACCCAACAGCTCCCAATTAAAATCCTCACTCCAATTTTGTCCTATATCTAACACCCTTAAGTGGTTTAGGTTTGACAAAACATGTAAGCTAGGACATTCAAGTTTCTTATTGTACAGCAAACATGTTCTCAACTTTTTTGTAAATGATTTAAGAGTAAGCTCTTTGCTTTTAGAATGTTGAACTATCAAGTGTCGAACCTCATTTAACATTTCATCTTCATCTGAAAACCAGCACTCTCCCTTTGAAATAAAACGTGCAAGAGACAATACTAGATCATGCATCTTAAATGTCTTCACTTTGCCAAATTCATCCATCTTTGGCTCTTGGAAAAGGGAACTATTCAACAAATGCTCAATATATTCTTCACCTTTAGCCTCCATTTCAACATACGGGTGCAAGAAGCCTTGTGCCATCCACATGCATATCAACTTTTGCTTTTCAATGATATCATCTTCTTCGAAAATGGCACAATAAGCAAAGCATTTTTTCAAAGCCGTGCATGGTAAGTAGTCATAACTTAATCTCAAGGAAGGTAAAATGCCATTATTATCCTTATTCGTCCACAAATGACGACTTTTCTCAAACTCCTTCCATATCTCTATATCTTTATCCCTTAGCAAGTTTCCTAGTGCTTTTATGGCTAGAGGAACGCCTCCACAGTTCTTCATCATCCTCCTTGCAATCAACTCTTTCTCACTGCCAACTAGATTATCATCACCTAAACTCTCCATAAGAAGAAACCAACTGTCACATTCACTCATTCCCTGCAACATATAAATTGAGGGCTTCTTTTTAATGGTTATTTTATCTTCATTATCATAACAAATTGTTTCCATTTTTTCTACGGCAAATTTGTCACGTGAAGTCACTAATACAATAGTACCACGTGATCCATCAATTTCCTCTAGCGTAGATTTCAGGGAATCCCAATCAATTGTATCCCATACGTCATCCAATATGAGTAAATACCTCTTTTTCTTCAACTTTCCTCGAAGCCTTGATATCAGTGCCTGTCTATCTCTCATGTTTGAAGAATCTTTCAAAACTATCTCCACCATTCTATTTAAAACATCTAGCAGATCAAAACTAGAAGAGATGACAAGCCAAATAACCATGGAGTTGAAGAATTTTGTCACCTTATGTACCTTGGAAATGCTTTTACACAATATCGTCTTTCCCAAACCTACCATTGAAGTAAAAGAGCAAAAAAAGAAATCAAATTATATGAATATTTAGGGACACTATACTATGCATCCATCGAGTACATCATAGAATGAATTGATCGAGTGACAATATCAAGGTAATAATTTTAAAACTTATAAAATTGTAGTTCACGAGGCATATCATGCATCTACATTAGGTGAAAATAGTACAGTCATGACAAGAAAATGAATAAAATTCAGCAATTTTGTAACAACGAAAAATAAATGTATGTAGAAGTATGTACGTAGTAAAAGAGATGATATGTAGGGTACCTGCCATGCCCACAATGCCTATCACAGTGAGATTTGATAAGTTGTTGGTGTTGGAATCACATAATAACTTAACAAGGTGTGCTAAGTCCTCATCCCTTCCTATGAGTAACTTTTCATCCACATAGTGTCGCATGTTACAAAGCCTTGTCTCTTGATCTTCAACTTGATGAGAGTAATTACTGTTGTAAACCTCACCTGCAGCAACACCGATAGGTTTGATGCCAAGCTTCTTAGCATCACTGTAGATGTTGCTGATCAATTTTGTCAAGTCCCTTGCTTTGTGACCCATACGTAAGCTGTAAAAGGGCTTAGAGACTCCGCGTATAAACTTGTCCCTCTTTCGTATCCGGATTCTGGCCTCTAGAGCTTCATAGGACCATTCGTCCAACAAGTCGTCAGCATCGTAGGCAGCATCTTTGATTTTTTTGAGCCAATCATCCATCAGTGAATTGGTGATTGCCTGGGAATAAGCACCTTGTAACATCTCCATTAATTCACTGAGTTGTACTTGAAGCTCCTGTAACTCTTTCTTAAATCCCCAAGCTAGCTTGATTTCGGCGTTGATACGTGACAACACTATTCCAATCACTCCATGAGCTTCGCTTGCTAGAAGTCCACCTACCTACCGCATTTTCCACTATGGCGCTCATATTTCTCAACAAATTCAAACAAAGCAAATAGTGTATATATTTTTACTGCAAAAAATATTGAATTGAGGTGGAAAGCACTCTGAATTTTTTCAAGCACAATAGTAAAGCGATCGACCAATAAATATAAGAGAAATAAAGACTTATCCTTGTTCAAGATAGACAACTAAGACTTATCGATCTTGTATTCTCACCTTGTATTCTTATGTACTTATCTTTAATTGATCAAAGTATGTATGTGGTATATATGTCTATAAGAAGACTTATCAAAGTACTATGTAGGGCTTCTTCCCATGTGCTAAAAGGACGTACTGCTCACAATGTTTGTAACCCATTGAATTTTCTACGCTTACCAGATTCTTGATATCAATAATCTTGGCCTCCTATTCTATTAGTAAAATGTTTTACTTTTTCATTATTACGGCATTGTTTAGTTCACCTTATTTTATTAAACTGGAATTATTTTTACCAACATTCAACTATTTTTTGTTGAGAAAAAGCAGCCCGAAGAAGTGGATTGCGCCTAGCAGCGAGGTGATCAAAATAAACTGTGATGCCTCTATTTATGTGGAAGGCTGGGTTGGGCTCGAGGCAGTGGCAAGGGATGACAAGGGGACTGTTCTGTTTGCTGGTTGTAGGCACATGCGTAGAAGATGGCCTCTTGTGCTTGCTGAGGGGATGGCGGTGCGATTTGCTGTGACTTTGAGGCGTATATATGGATTGAAGTACCTAGTTGTGGAATCAGACTATCATTCTCTAGGTATAAATCATTATTAAGCAATAAATGGGTGCTTGAAAAGGGGTGTAAGTGGGTGATCGGAGATGGCAAGCAAAGCAGTGAACATCTGCAGCGATCCATGGTTAAATATACCCCTTCATTCCGTGTGATTTCGAGAAAAAACGAGGGTAGCAACTGTGAGCTGGTAGCTGACCTGATGGATGATAATGGTTGCGGTTGAAATGTAGTGACTGTGAAGGAAAATTTTCTGCCTTTTGAAGCAGAGGAAATTTTAATTATGCCTCTAGCTTCAACTCGCTTGGATGACTCTTATAAATAATATATGGAGTTATGAAAAATCAAGAGAGTACTCAGTCAAATCTGGCTATCATATTATTGCTTTTCTTAGGAGTATGCATGGAAGATGGCAGGAGTGGTTCTTCTACCCCAGCATCTTTATGGGAGAAAATTTGGAAATTAGCAGTCCCTCCGAAGGTGCGTATTTTTATTTGGAGACTCTGTTCGGGGGACTTGCCCACAAGTTTGGGGTTGCACAGACGAATAGAGAGCATCTCACCAATATGTACTCGTTGTCACAAGTTTGAGAAGTCTGAATTGCATGCAATCTGGGGATGTGATTTTGTTTCTGAGGTATGGGAGAGCTCTGAGCTACTAATTGGGTGTCCTCTGGTTAATAATGTAGTAGACTGGGTTGATTGGGTTGTTTCAAAATTGGGGGAAAAAGAGAGAGCTCGTGTGTTAATGATAGCATGGGAGTTGTGGAATAAGGGGCTTGCCAAAGACACCCTGCTGAAATTGTAGCTGCTGCGATTTCATTGCTTCAAGCATATGAAGATGTGGAAGTCGCTGCTCTGGTGCCTCGAAGAATTGGTGTGCAGAAACGTGATCAAACACTGTGGCGGCCTCCTGCAGTGAGGGTCATGAAATTAAACACGGACGGTGCTTGCTTTAATGAGAAGGGTGTGGGATTGGGTGCTATTTTAAGGAACCATGAAGGGGACGTTGTTCGTGCTGCTTTCCTACAAACTCGGTGCCAGTGGGAGGCAGGCATAGTTGAAGCTTAAGCACTAGTTTTGGGGCTGAAGTAAGCTGTTTAATTCACTGCTCGTAAAGTTGTAGTGGAGAGTGATTGTTTGCATCTAGTCAACTTGATTAAATGACAAGGCAACGGATGGATCACTGCTGGGGATGATTGTCAAAGAGATTAGTTCTATTTCTTCATCTTCTTCTTCCTTTTTTTTTTTTTTTTTGACTATATTGTATTTAAGCATGTGTTTAGAGAAGCTAACTGTGTAGCTCACGCTTTGGCGCATCTAAACCCACTCGAGTATGATGTGTGTCATAAATGGCACACATTTGACGAGCATTTAGGTCATTTCTATTCTCTTTTCATAGCTTTCATGCTTAATAAGTGCTTAGTTTTATGCTTTGTTGCTTAGTTTTACCTTTCTTCTCTTATTTTGTAGTTTTTGTGCTTTTCGTTGGTTTTCTAGTCTTTTCTTCTTTATTTGCTCTATTTTCGTGGTTGTAGGTATTGGACGAGGTTCGGGTCGTGATTTTGGTGATCCATTATGGTGGAAGAGGCTTTAGGATCAAGTTCATGGAGTTTGGGAAGCTCAAGATGCAAAGAAGTGGAAGTTCCAAGTCTTGGTTCTTCTCTTGTGCTCCTTTCAAAGGAAGTGTGTGCCCTCAATATTAAGCCTTAGCTACTGCCTACCTTGTCCTCCATCACCATCATAAATCATGTGTGCACCCCTTGAGCTTGAAGAGTTGAAGATTCGAAGAAACCCAGCTGAGTGCGGCCGCACGCGCAGAATGTGCGGGCGCACACGAGGGATGTGCGTCCGCACACCATGGTTGTACGGGCGCACATCCCCTGTTGTGTGGCCGCACCAACGTGGGTCTTTTCCGATCGGATTTCGACGATTTTCTCTCTCTTCTTATACCTATTTGAACCCAATTTTTGGAAGAAGTTTTCATAATAGAATTGGATCATATTCTTAGCTTAGTTGAGAGCTTCTCTCTCTAGATTTTAGGGGTTAGTTTTAGGAGTAGATTTTAGAGAGAGAAAGTGAAGAATTTCAATGTTGATTGAGAGATTGAAGATCCAATGGTGACAATTGTATTGGAGATCTACTCTATTATCAATGAGCATTTCTAAACTCTATCTCATTTATTGTTTTGTTTAGTATTCATGTTTAGATTGTTGATTTTGATTGGATTTTGATGATTTGATGATTGATGTTTGATTAGAGTAATTGTTCTTCTTTGATTGTTGATTACTTTAGTTGTTTGTTGAATTGATGATGTTTCTAGAGTAGTTGTTTGGTTAGGGATTTGGTGAAGCTTGTATTATGTAATGGATTGATGTAGATTGGGGATTTTGATGGAGTTGATGATGTGATTAAATTGGTTAATTGATTATGTGCATGTGTGTGTTTGATTTAGGCTTGATCACCCTAGTTATTCACACTAGATTGCATTGTAAGTTCACATTGATACGGACCATTGATTTGTGGCTTGCATTTACACGATTGAGGTGTCTTGTGATGTTTCCTAGCTAGAGTTTATCGTAGTTGACGCTAGTTAGACCTCTAGGAGAATAGCTTGATATGCTCTTTTGGTTGCATAATTGATTTTCCTTCACATTGCTTGACTTAGTCAACTTCCTAAACCAATTTGCATTGTTCATTGCTAATATAAGTGAATCCTAATCCCTAGCATTTTATTTGTTTGATTTCTTTGTCTTAGTAGTTGTTAGTGTCCCCTTTTACCCTTAGTCTTCGACCTAGCTTAGGCACATAATTGGAAGCACTTAGACATTACCGTTCCTTTGGGTTCGACCCTTGACTTACCTCTATACTTGTATTTAGGTTTGTTAAGTGTTTATAAATTTTGTTTGGCTTAGGAGGATTAGTCCAACGACCTAATTTTCCCACGTCAGAGTACACTACGAGAGTGTGGGTAGGGGGCTGTCCAAGTGTGGTGAAGGAGATGGTTGTTTATGAATTTTGTCTGATCAATAATACTACGTAACAATTAGCGGAAAATTCCGTTTCCTTCAAAAAACAAAAAAAAAAGGAATGCAAGAAATTGTAACTTCCAAACTAATGGGGATCAACCCCTTCATAGATCATTATACAAAGAAGAAAATTTAAATTAACATTGAGAATGTCATCAAAGAAGCATTACAAGTAGTTAGAACAACTCACATAATCCAAAAAAGAATTCCAAGAGATAGTCATGAAGAGGAAAATTATCATAGCTAGTTTACCCTCGTATATACTTCATTTCAATCATATACACTCTAAAACAATTGTATCATAGTTTATCCTCGTCATACCTGTTAAAATCTATTTTGGCATGTGAATTACACAACGTAGACAATTTCCATCAATCATAAGATTGAAAGCTTTGTTGATGTCCTCAAATTGAAGATTATGAGTGATAAACTGATCAACCAGGATTTCCTGTGGGAAAATTGTTAATGAATTATACCAATATAGTGGAACCAAGAATGATTTCATAACAAGAAGGATTTTAATTACTTATAGCAGCAAGGTACAATGAATTCTCTCCAAATTACGGGAAAATGCAAAAGAAGTCACCTAAAGGTGATCATGTTATGATGTTCTTACTCTAATCAAGTCCATATACAAGTTAAACCAGCATTCTGGTAAAAGGAAAACCATGTAACTGTGAAAAAAGCAAGGATGCAGTGATATACAGATGCAGTATCATGTTCAGTCAGCAATTCGCTGAATGACTTGAGAAGATAAATTATTTGTAATTTTTAAACTATTTGTATTCTTAAACTATTTGTAATTTTTCTAGCCTACCTTTGCTGAGAAAGCCAGTAAAGGGTGCACCCAGGTACACAATGTACCACTCATTGAAATAGTCATTTAAAGACACCTAAAATTTAATTCTTATCAGCACCTTATTCTTCAAAAAATAAAAATTATATTAATTAAGATTGATGGTTTTTTTCCAGGGTTTTGGGAATCCATCATATATATACTACGGATCTTTGTTAGTATTTGTCATTGGTATCTCAAATTGATTAGCATTACTATTAGTCTTACAACTTGATAAATTGTTAAATTAGTTCTTGCTAATAGGGTTGAGAATTGAATGATCAATTTTTAGAGGTTTGTCTACAAATAGCAATTCTAATTATATTAGCAATATTACTACATATCTTGAGATGAGAACGTCAACACCTCCCATTGACTTACTATTGCTTTAGATAATTGACTAATTGATTTGTTTATAGTATTTGATAGATTATGAATTATAAACAAGGTGAACCAAAATCCTAAGCCTTTTTATCATTCATACAGTTTTTTAGTTAAACCCTTCAATCCCAAAAGCAGGACGTTATTAAATTTTACATAACTTGAAAGCCAAATTTCAAATAAGCATCTTCCTATGGTTCTACTCAACTTTCCCTACTACATTGATTGGAGAGTTTATATAAATTCTTTTTGAAAGGTTGTAAGCAACCTATCAACCAACCATCAATAAGGTGTTTGGTTAACATAGCTGAGAAAAGGTAAAGAAGTGTTCTACAAATTCCATACTGTATGGTACTTTATTAGTTCACTCTCATCACCATCCAACTCAAAGGAAAATCGCATGTCTACTGTCTAAGGGTATGTTCTCATTTACTGAACTGAGCTGAGCTGAGCTAAACTGAACTGAACTGAAATTAAGCTGAAGAGAACAGATTACTCATCTCATACTTGTTCACAGTCTTTGGTATCATTCCAGTTATTTTGTGATATTACTCTTTTGTCTCAGTTTTTTTTTTTTTTTTTTTTTTTTTTTTTCCCAATGAGATGGACATAGCATATTTTGTTTAGTCAATCTTTTTACTGACTTTAAAACAAAAACTAATGTGGAACAAGCTTGTGATTACAAGTCTAACCACTAGTTAGGTCATAATAGCAAGCCAAAGTAGCAAATAATAAGAAGAGTATAGCAGATGATTTAGTTCACACCTTCCTGATGTACATGTCCACCAACTTAGGAATATCTGACTTGGGTTTCCACCCTCCAATTAGCGTCCCTTTCAGTGTTCTCCCAGAAAGAAGCAAACCATAATGAGCTTTCACTTCAGGATCCACTTTTGGTACACCAAGAGTAACAGTCAAACCCCATCCCTGGAAGATAAACAAATTACGCAGATTTAAACGTTAAATGCAAATTAGTACGAGTTCTTTAAAATGCATAAGAATAACATGAGGGAATTACATCACAGCATGAGAGCAAAGCAGTTGTTACAGTTCCAGTATCACCCACACACTCAAAGGCATAATCAGCTCCTCCACTCGTCATACGCTTAATGACCTGCAAAAGAACAGATTGTGCAACAGAATTCTTGAGATATTATTGTGAGCTCGTGCAAATTAAAGGCATTCATTGTCTCAGGAAGTAAATTTATGATGGCATTTTATTGATAGACAGAATTCTGCACCACAAGCAGCCAAAACAAGAGAGGGGGGGGGGGTGTTCTTATCATCCAGCAATCACTATTTTCTTATGTTGACAAATTTATGCACATGTAACTGAATAAAGTAATGATGGCTCCATAAGTTTGAAATGAAGCAAAGATTGATGTTATTTATTTCAATGATTACGGTACGTCGGCACCCATACATGAGCCCTGTCATAAAATTTTTAATTGTTATTAAGGTAATTTTTGCTGGACAGAAGTTGGAAGATGGCTCGAGATTGCATGCAAGACTTATAATTTGTGAACAGCAAGGAGTTGGATTTGCAGACTATATCAAGGTTCCTCTCTGCATAGAAGAGTCCTGTTTTCAACCACTTAAAGTGTATAACAAAGCATCTGGTAGGATAAAACATGAAGCTGTTGCTAATCTTTGTAGTGAAATTAAAAAGAGACCAAAGGCAAACTCCAGCAAACCTAACCTAAGAAAGCCAATGGATGAGATGAGTGGTATAATAGTATGTAATTGTTCTCTTTCTATTGTGTTTCGGTTTTATTAGAAACTGTAAGAAATTGAGAAAACAACCTATGAAACAGAACTTGACAACAAAACAAGCTTGTTAGAGGCTTTGGGATGGTGTGTAGTTTGGCATGCACTATGAGAAAGCTAATCATTACCTGATGTATGGGTTCTTCATGATCTGCTGGGTTGACAACATCCGTTATTCCAAATAATCTTGCTGCATAGGAACCACCAACAGTAGTCAAATTTTCTGATCTTAACTGACAAGAAAAATGGAGAGTTTAACAGACAGCTTCTTGGAACCTTTCTCAAATTTATCAGGGTTTGTGTCAACACCAATTATTTGAGAAGCTCCCCTGAGTTTGGCCCCCAGAGCTACCTGAAGCGTGGTAGAAATTAGACACTTACAAGTGATAAGACCTTTAAACCCATAAAAGCATCTCTTTGTGTAATATACAGGAAGAGAAAGTTGCCCTACTTACAGAGAGACCAACAGTTCCAAGGCCAAATATCACTACAGTTGATTGTTTTGATATATCAGCAACCTTCCAAGCAGCACCTAGACCTAAATACTCGAGCATTCAAGACTTGTTAGAAAAGCTTGAATGCATTAAAGATAAACTTAACTGAAGAATGAAAAGCAGGACATCTATTCAGTTTTCTGTCCACTAGTTACCTAGAAAAATGAGAAAAAAAAAAGTTGAAGTTAAAATGTACACAAAAACCCAGACTCCAATTGACTCCTTTAAAAATTTTGTCCATAATAGCAGATTCAGTAGTTTATATTTTTTGCATTTATTGATCGGAAAACTAGATCAGATTGAACCAGTTATAAAGAAAAATGTTCAAGGATTAAAAGTTATGCTCCCGTCCCTTAATAATCTTCACATCTTGGATTGGCACAAAGGTTAAGAATTATGTTAAATGGGTGAAGATAAGAAATAAAAAGTCATTTTTGGTAGAGTGAGGAAAGGAGATAGAAATTGAGTCGATAGAGAAAGCAAGTATGAAAGTGTGAAGTCATTAAGTATGAGAAATGGAGGGAGTAGAACTACTTAATTAGCCATCCATGAGAGCTTTGGAGTTGTGAGATTTTGTTAAGGACGGCAATAATGTCAAAAAACCATATATAAGGAAGACTAATGAATAATAGACAGAAATTGATAAACAAGTCATTCCATGATTGCTACTTACCTGCAGCTACACCACAACTGAAAAGACATAGTTTTTCCAGAGGAACATCAGGTCTCACTTTAACAGCACAACCAGAATGAACAACAGTGTACTCACTAAAACTTGAGACAGCACAGTAGTGAAACACGGGCTCTCCTCTGATTGAAAAACGTGTCTTCTGATCACTGTGCATGACACCTTTCCTTTCCAGACCTAGAACTTGGCACATATTGCTTTGGGGAGATAAGCAATGTCTGCATGTCATACACTCTCCGGTGAATAATGTAAGCACATGATCACCCTCTTGGAATTCTGTGACCCCCTGCCCTACACTCTCAACAATCCTGCATAGTTTATACATTAACTTATTTAAAAGCTGCTTGATATCATAAACAGAACTGCCAAAATAATCATCAATTTTGACATTTTTGTATTACAACTATACTCATAAGTCATAACATAGTCACTCCAGATTAACATATTTCCTCCATGCAGATAACAATGTGACACTGCTCAAACCCCTCAAAATTAAGAATTCACAATGATTCATCAAACTGCTCTTTGTGAAGTTTCATTTCCACCCGCTCTCCAACTTCTAAATTTAAACAGTGGAGTATTGGATCATAAACTATTTATTTTAGAGACTGCAACAACCTTCTTAAACAACCCCAAATAATAAAAAAGTCTATAGAATCATATTAAGGTAGTAAGAATTATGCAATGAAAACAAGGACAGCAAGTTGGATAGCTTCCAGGATCTGAAGTTCTTGGTTAGATGCTTAGACCTGGGTGATCAGGGTAGTCAAACTGGCAGACAAGTTAAATGCACCACTATTTTTTTTCCAAGTTTGAATTTCAGAGTATTGGACTAATGGATAATGAAGCACGTATGATATAATTTACTGGTAGTGGTGAAATAACTCTGAACTACATGAATCAAATAGTTCAACACTTTAGGTACAGCCTTCCTTTACTTTTCTGTATTTGTGCAGCCGGGTAATGCAACAAAAAAGGATATGGCAAAAGGTAAGTGATTGAGGCCATGAAAGACCAGCCCAATACAAATGTTACCAGAAAGATAAACTAGCTCACAAAATTTGGGTTTTAAGACTTTTTAATAGTGCTAGTCAATGCTCATGCACCATTACAATGATAATCACAAGTACTTACCCTGATGCTTCATGGCCAAAGATCCGAGGAAAGATTGGAATAGCCTGCAGGGACAATAAGTTTCCATCAACTCTTATTCTTTTTGTTATCTTGTAGAAGAACTGACACTGCCCTAGCTATATACGAAGTATATTTTTCCTGAAGATTGAAATTTGAACGCTGTTGATCAATTATTATTCTTAAATTCAGCAGAAAGAAGACATGCTAGGATACGATACCAACAAAAAGGAACTAATTGTACTGTACATGCTACATTTTACAGGACACACAATAACTTACACCAGATCAACTATGGAACCACAGATTACCTTTGCAAAAAGAAATATGTTATTGCTACTCTATCCAAAAAAGTTCAAGTCGTTAATAACATCTGAAATTATTTCATTTTTTTATGTATATGCTCCTCCATCTCTATTGCCTTACACTTTTTTTTGGGGGGGAGGGGAGGGGGGACTATCTTCACAACTCCTACATTAAATACAGTGATCAATCATACAAAGAGGCCAAACTCATCTTCCTTGACCTTCAGTTGATGAATTCACCCTGCAGATTAAACAATAACCTTGTGGTCAAGACTACACCAAAAAAGGGACCAATTATTGAGGATTGAGGATACACTCTTTCCAGTACCAAGTATCACTTACTATATATTTGTTAATAACGGCATCTAATAGGTTTAGGAGATATACAAGCCTTACACGGAACAACAAAGGCAAAAGCACATCGTTGACCCTATTAACAGCCTTCACAAGCATCTAGATGGTACAGCCTCAAGGACAGTCTGAATTATTTTTCTCTTTCTGTTTGTTCGGAAGTAATGCAGTAGGCTCACCTCACCTAGCAGATGAGAAAGAAACCCGTCATATGTGCCCACTGAATCTTGATCCTTGGAAAGGAGGTGGAGATCAGAGCTGACCAACAACTGTTCTGCTTCTAAAGGACTGTTTGACGATTAAGTTATGTGTCATAGCAACATGCATCTCATCCCACATGTTTTGTATAACAATGAGGTGAGACATTGAGTGAATGTATCCTTGTTCCGGATTGTATATATCCCATCTAGCTTTATCTAAGTGCTTCCTATATTAATTACTCTTGTATGTCTCTGCTATGAAATATGATTCAGTCCAGGCAAGAAGGGGGGGGGGAGGGGATAAGGCAAGGAATATGAATAACATAAGATCAACAAATAGTACAGGGAAGTATGTTTCAGAAACATAAAAGTTAATCTTCAGCAATAGAAGAGACCTAGGGTACTGCTATAGGCCTATATCAGGGGTTTTTGTCTAACTCTAAGACCTTGTACCCTGCCAGGTCTCCAATAGCTGTATTGAGTATTGACCGATCCTTTGATGAGTACAAATTCTAATCACATAAAATGAACTTGACATCAAAGCCTTGTGTGACTAGAAGAGATTCGAAGTAACTAAGGCCATAAAGGCAACAATGAGCTCTTATGACTGTTAGATAATTACTCCTTTCTGTTCTGGACCATACTATATGGCTATAATATACAATTTTACACTGCATCCTTACCTCCTTGACTTTCCATAGAATCATCTTTTAAGACTACAATCATTGAATTTGGGATCAATGGGAGAAATAGAGAAAATCGTAAGCTCATAAAATGGTACTTCTGAGCACATGGCTGCATTATTACAATTATACCCATACTAGTATGTCTATCATGACCACTCACTTTTATTTGAGCCTCAGCCTCAACTATCAGACATTAGAAAGGAATTTGGATAAATGTAGTCATCCATGTACAAAACATTATTTTTACTCACTTTGCCTGACATTTTCACCATTTGATCAGGTAAGATCGCATTCAGGAATAATTGAGTTTTCTCTAAGGCAACTTTCCCTTTTATTTTGAACCCAAGTCAAGTGTGTGCTTAGAGCGATGACCCTAACTCAGGTGTAAGGCTACTACCCCTCAAAAAGCGGGCTTTTTACATCCGTATATCGTCCTAACTTAATGCATAAATCCAACTAAAACTTACTATCACCATACTCCTTTGGTTTCTTTTTTATTAATCCAATTTGGAATCGAATCTTGAGGGATTCCTATTCAGGAATAATTTTAGTTAAACAATTTTCATATAGTATTAAGGGTCTACTTGGATCGGCGTTAATATATTAATAGGGTAATACAAATTCAAACTAAAGAAAATGAATGAACATATAAAGAGTTGCAAGGAAGAATGAGAAAATGATTGTGTAATTGTAAGGGGATTATAGAGAACTATAACCCTCAATGTGGGGTAATAGTAATCCTAGGGTGAGGTGGGTATATTTTACCCTCATTATGAAGATACTAATTTCTCCATCCCTCTCTTTAACTCTTTATCTCATGTCAACACTACATTATATCATTTCTGTATCTCCTTTAACATCACCACTATACTAGTACCTTGCCCGATCATGCTCTGACATGTATTCTCAAGAAAACAAATATTTTAATTTTTGTATTCCTAAATTTATATCACGTTATTTGTAAGGGAAAAAGGGAAAGATTTTTTTTTTTTTTTTTTTGAATGTAACACTTGTATTTTTAGGATAACTTTGGTGATTAGTTTAGTATATAGTATAAATAGATATCGACCATATCGTAGTTTGAATTTTATTACTCTCTGAATACATTTACCCTTAAACAAAGCATGGACTAAAACATAATTATTTGTGATCTTGTTAGAATCGTACCAATCTTGTTAGAATCGTACCGATTTTTAATTTCCAAATATGTAATGTTTATAATCTTATGTAATACGAAGCTTGAGACTTGAGATCGAGTATGAAAAAAAAAAAAAAAAAACAAACAAACAAACAAATATAGAGGAAGTACTATTTTTTTAGTTCAAAATTACAACACTATGTTTATTGCTTGGTTTCAATTGTAACAACTACTATTGTATACATTTTCACAATTAACCTCCAATCCCATTTGTTTTTCCTTGAAAAATGTGTTTTATTAAGGCTTGAACCAAAGTTTTGTACTACGTACTCCCTCCGTCTTCGAAAGAATGACCCATTTGGCCTAATTTTAGTCCCAAAAAGAATGACCCATTAGCATTAAAATACCCACCAATTTGCAACATTATTTGTGCAAAATTAGCTTTCCTATATAAAATTTTGTTTTTCCATATACTTTTATTATTCTCTCTCTACTTTTTTGTAATGTAAATTTATCTTTCCAATATACTTTTACTTCCTTTTTTTTTTTTATCTTTATTAATACCCGCAAAATCAACCCAAATGAATCGTTCTTTCGGGGGACGGAGGGAGTACAATATAAATGAATTGTGGAATTTTGTGTTTTTCACTTTAACGAATGTATGCAAAAAATGAAACAATTTTTTTTTTTTTTAAATGGAACGCAAACAAATAGGGACCGAGGGAGTAATCGAAAGCGAATTTACCTCCGATTGCCAAGCGTTGACATCGCTTCGACAAAGAGAAGTGCAGACGACTTTGATCCGGATTTCATTGGGTTGTGGCGGACTCACCTCCACCTCCTCTATCACCAACTCTTTCCCTGGTCCCCACGCCACCGCCGCTGCACACCCCAAACCCGACCCGATCCAACAACGCAAAGCAAAATTTCAAAAGTCAGCAAGTAATATTTAAAATTAACAGCTAAGTTCAAAGGAATGGACGAAAAATGCAGCTATTTTTTTTAGCCAGTTGATGGTGTAATTACCAATTAATTATAACAAAGTACCAAAAACAAAGTTAATTATACTGTATACCATAATTTAGAAAAAAAATGTGAAAACTCAGAAGTAATTTATAAATAAAGATTTGGCAGTGTGTACCTTTGCAGGTAATAACCTGAGATGATGGATTGATGATTTTAGTAGAAGATGACATAATGTAGATAAATTAAAGTGATAATTAATTGAAGAATTTGATTTGGTTGCAGAACGTTGAACTGTAGAAGAAATGTGGGTAGGTGAATATGAGATTTGTGATTGCGTTTTTTGTATAGAGTCAATGGAGTTATGGGGCAACAGAAAAGCATTGACACTGGTGGTTTAAAAGTTAGGTAGACAGAAAATCCAAAGTTTATTTCTTGATAGGGGTAAAATCGTAATTTTAAAATATGTTACTTTAAGAAATATTTAGTTGTTTATTTTTACATCATCTCTCAATATTCCTTTTAGTAAAGCAAATTAATATACACCGTCTCCTGCCTATTTTCAAATAGAATTTGTTATATACATTCGGGTATGCCGTACATTCGGGTAATTTGCTTATTAATTCTTCTTTATTTATTTAGTGAGCAAGAAAAAAAAAAAAATTGTTCATTCATTAAATGAGTAAATTAACCGAGTGTACGGTACACCCGGATGTACAGAACAGGAGAAACGAAGGAAGGATTTGAGATAGTAGAAGATCAAACACCCCAAAGGTCAGCAAAGAAGTAGGAAGAAATCAACGAAAGCCAGCATGCTGTTGGCATTACTCGTCGATAACAAATAAGTAAGATTAGTTGGACAATTTCAAGCAATGATTGATGAGTACAAACTGTTTGATTTTGCTGGGAACAAACAACTAAAGCACGACTACTATTTTATTAGTTTGGACTGATTTTATTAAGCAGGGGGATTGAAAAGTATGGGTATGATGGGAGCGAGGTTTGACACAAAGAATCAGATCCTAGAAGAACTACTATAACACAGACTATCATACTAACACATTGTTCTTAAAAGAAAAAAAAAAATTGCATAACTTTTCTTAATAAAGCAGGAATCAGAAAAACAATGTCATATCTGCTAGCTTAACTAAAACTTTCTGTGAACTTAAACAAGTAGTCAGAAACAGCAAAATGTACTATGTACTGCCTTATTTCAATAGAAAATATTTCTAGACTAGTGTATTATTGTCAGGTTGTCACAAATTATGCACCTGGGTTTACCATATAAGATAACTAAATGATAGATGTCGTAGGCGTCTCGTGTGAGTAAGATATGTACGTAGCCACTGCCCACTGGCCTGTTCTAATAATACTGCTAATACTTACAGCATTCTAACTGCATCAGACGAGTATCAGTTACTCAGTCATCAAATAAGGATGACCAATTGAACGAAATAAAACAAATATGGTACTACAGTATATGACCTGTTAATTCATCAGTTTGGACATTGATTTGAATATTGTGCAGATTGTGAAGTATTGGTAAGACGAAAGGTACTGGCCGACACAAAGCACCAGATTCTAGAAGAACTACTATTAAAACACAGATACTAAACATATATATTCAATACTTTCAATCCAAGTATGAATGAAAGTTTGCATAACATTTCGTAAATAATGGTGGAATCAAGATACAAATCTCATGTCTGCTAGCTTAATGTATACATTCTGTGACACTCTTATTGCAAATACCATTGCAAGCTAGGCAAAGGGTGCCTATACCACCTCCATCAACTACAAATTTTAACAGCTGCTATTAAACATGAATGCGAAAACGAAGATTATAGGTATTTGCGATGTATCCATATGAAATCGTAGCAAAAGAAACCAAGTTCATACATCTACAATAAAGCACCAAACAGTTCCTTTAATGAATCCAATATCACGCTAAAGAAAAAGGCTAAATTGTTTCTGCATGCTGTTTACATAATGAATCTAGAAAAAAAAAAAAAAACGAACCATCAAAATCACTAACACAATGAAACTCTTATGCAAGTCTCTAATACGACATTCCGAGGAATGGAAGCAGTACAACAATTGTCCTAATGTCACAACAAAAGAAATTAAAAAATGTTCTGAGAAATATTTATTACAGTACTCTCTAATTGGTTTATTCTAAAATTTTTAAGTGGTTAACAACTTGTAAGTTGATAGAAGCCATGCTTATGTACCTGTTAATCACCTTTGGGTCTCTTTAGAGGATTCACTAAGCTCTCGACATAAGTATCTGCATAACATATTTGATTACCAACAGTCCTTACACAAATTTCTCTCTGCTGGCTAGTAATGTTATAAGACATCAGTTTCATTTCAGAAAAAACCAAAGTTAGACCGAAAATTTTACCAGAGTCTTCATCACAAGTAACCCTTCCAATATCGTTCTGTTGAAAGAAGTTATATGCATCTAAACTCGATTTTTTGCTATCGTACAGATACCACCGCTTTTTGGGCACGCGCTCTCCAACATCCTCTCTCAAAATCCATATATTGCTACTCTCAGCAGAAATACCAAATACTGCTAAAGATTTGCCTAAAACAAACAGAAACTTTATCATTCGCCTCTCAGGCAATTCAACACATCGAAATTCCTCCCTCCGAAAATCTAAGGAAAGAACATGGGTGTATTCGAACTCGCCATCTTTTCGAGCTCCATCGCTCATCATCCAATGCGCAGCCCCTTGACAGAAATGATGCTGAAATTGCATACTACTAAACGGAATTGCATCATTCATCTCAACAGTCTTGGTCTTCCAACAATTATTTTTACGTGAATAAACCACGATCTCTGACGATAATTTCCTTATTCTAAATCCAATCACCTTGTAATCTTCAGTAGAAGGATCAAACCCCAGAACAAATTTGTTGATGAGGCGGTCGAGCATCGGACAAGGAGGAAGTATCAAAGTTTTTGTAACATATGGGTTACATATCCTCAACAATGGATACTGTGTTTGTGTATCAATATCAACATATTCTTGGAACAAAAACAAACCATTCAAGATATCCCAAACCCTGCAATCTCCATGTACAGTAGTAATTTGGGCAATTTCTTCAAATGTGGGCTTAACAACTCTGATTACTAGTTTAGACCTTTCATTGCGTCCAGTTCTTTCAACTAGTAGTAACCGATTCTTGTAAGAATTGTCGTTGAAATGTTGAAAGTGTTCTGTAATGAAAGCAGGGGAATCGATTATTGTACGCCAAGATTTGCAGACGTCTCGTAATCGTAGTAGTGTTTTCACCGGCAGCTTCTGAAATACCACCTTCCATAAGTCTGGATATAACTTCATGTCTTCCGGCCACGCGTCGCCGTGTCGAGTTTTCATTTTCTGGGTTTGCATTATAAGGAGGGAGTTGGAAGAAAAGGGTCGTTGTGAAGAGAAAGAAAATGAGCGATTGCTTGAGTTGTGGAGTGTTTGGGGTAATCTAATTAAGAAATAAGAAATTTATGTAAATGAGTAGGTGACTTTCTGACTTGTGGGGTTTTTATAAGAGAAGCTCCAAATGTTAAGGGGCGGGAAAACTAACTACCAACTAACTGATACAACAAAATCGACTTAAGTTTTTCCAAAAATGAAAAAAAAAAAAAAAAAAAAAAAAAAAAAAAAAAAAGCACAATAAAGGAAAAAAAAAAGTTGGACCAACTAAATCTTAGGGCTTGTATGTTTTCCGTTAATTGGGTTCAATTTTTTAGGCCCAATGTATTGGTCTTCCCTCCGTAATTTTACGCATATTCTTAGATGCACTCTTGTGCATCTAACTGCACCACCCATCAAATACCCCATTTTATACACCAAACGCATATATATAGAACTGTTAAAAACTGACCCGAACTGGTGAATGTGAACCGTTTTGAACTGTTCCGAAAAGGAACTGAACCGCTAAGAACCTGTTATTTTAAAACCTTAAACCGACCCGACCCAATTTTTTAAAATCTAAAACTGAACCGATCCGAATGTTTGAGAACCGTACCTGCTATCAAGCCGAACTGATACAACCCGAAACCGAGAACAACCTGAACCGAGTACTTCCGAACCCAATAGCAACCCGACCCATTGTAAACCGAAACCGTTTAAACCCAACAAATACCTGATAAACCCAAATCGTTTACAACCTGTAATTGGTTAGGATTGAACCGTTTATAAACCGTAATAAGTTATGACCGAACCATTTACAACTCATAAGTCCGTAACTCGTTATGACCGTAGAGTTTTTTTTCTTTTTTTTGGGTATATTTTATCAATAATAAAACAAAAGGGTTTAATTTGAATTACAAAGTATTTATATTGAAAAGGTTTGGAATTTTGATGTCATTGAAACTCTTATGCTAAAATATTATCGTCCTCTAACAAGTAATGGCTTATGGAACACTATATTGTATTAAAAAAATTAAAAATCTAAATCAAAAGCTAACTCTAGATTTGTTATTATTATTTGATCCTTAAAATCATTATACAAAAAAGGGACATAAAGTTAAACAACTAATTAATACTTCGTATGATCTACTGGAATAACTAATAAAAGAATATTGAGGATATACAAGACGATATACGTTAACGAAACCCATTTAAAACTGGCGAAACCAGTTGTCAAATCGACCGAGTTCAACTTGAACCGATTACAACCCGAATCGATTACAATCCGACCCGATTAGAACCCAATATGTGTTGACCCAAAACCCACTTTAAACTGACAAACCCCGTTTTTAAACTGACCGAATTTAACTCGAACCGATTATGACCCGAACCAATTATAACCCGACCCGATTAGAATCCGACCCGAAAAGAAACTGTAATAAAAATAAACCAAACCAAACTGACCCATTAATAATTCTAACCCGTTAAAAACTGACCTGTTATAAACCGAAAACCGATAAACCGAACCCAAAACTGAACCGAAAACTCGATTGACACCCCTGCATATATATACTATGTACTACTATACTTTGGAGTATTGGTATATATTACTTCATCTCCTCCCTTCAATCTTCTTCCTATTTTATTTCTTTCCTTATTTCTTAATTTTCACATAAATTTTTCTCTTTTTTTCAAATTCTTTACTGAATTCTTAATTTTTGTTGAAATTTTCTCTCTCCACTATATTTGACAATATCTTCTTGTATTAAAATTTTCTCTCTCCTCCATTTTTTATATTTTCGTTGATTCGTGATGGATTTAATTGGAATCTTCAAGAGATTGTTGATAGAACTTAGTTTATGTTATTGATTTGTAACTTAGTTTAATTGGTTATATTTTCTAAATTTGTGATTGATATACAATTTTTGGGTATTTGTCAATTTGTAATAGGTGATGAACACTAGTTGATTGTACTAGTTTTTCTCTTCACTTTTCTTTCCTATAATAATTTTAATCAATATTTTTTTATCAAAGTTTCGATCATAATTTTCATCAAAATTTGATTCACCTCTGTTTTTCCTCTTTCGTTCTTCATTTTCTCTCTCCTCTGCTTTCTTTTTTTTCTCTTCTGTTTCACTTTCTCGATTGATTTTATTGCTTACTATGGAATAAGTTTTTATTCCAAGATGTGTTTTGTTTTGTTGATTGTAATTAGATTTTTTTTTAGGTTATATTCAATTGTAATTGTATTTAGTTTAATTTATATCACTTTGATTTATGTATGAATTTTGATTTTTTTTTTGGTGATTTTGTAATGAATTTTGATCAATTTGATTAGGTTTGTGAACATGTATTCATATGAATTGAATTTACGACCTTTAATTATGATCATAAGAAAATTGAAGAAATAAAAAATAAAGTGATTATGAAAAATACGCATTATAAGTATTGAAAATATGAACATATGCATTTTAGAAAATGAACATACGCATTCAAAATATGAACATATGCATTGGTTCATTTTTGAATGCGTATGAACATAATTAAGCATTTCAGAAGGTGAACATATACATACAAAAATATGAACTTATGGATTTAGAAAGTGAATATATGCATTTCAGAAAGTTTACATAAGCATTTCAGAAAGTTTACAAAAGGATTCAAAATATGAACATAAGAATTTAAGAAAGTGAACATATGTATAAAAAATATGAACATATGCATTTCAGAAAGTGAACATAAGTATTCAAAATATGAACATAAGAATTCAAAATATGAACATATGCGTTTCAGAATGTGAACATAAGGTATCCGTTTGATTTCACTAATTTTTTTGACAATTCCAATAAAAAATTTCGAACAATAGACTATTGAACAATATTCAAACAAAATTAAGTGATAATCATATAAATTCAAACAAAATTAAGTGAAATTCACATAAAATTGCCTTCTTTGGGAGAATCCGTTTGGTTTTTCATCTCATCTCAAATATTCATGTTTGTTTTTGAAGAGAGAGTGAATTGTGATTGATTGTTAGGGAGAGAAAATCAAAGAGAGGAGTAATAAATTTCAAAAATTTAAATTTAAGATTAAGAGTTTCATTTTTTTAAAAAAAAATTATATTAAAAAAATAATACTCCCTCCGTGATTTAATAAGTGTTACACTTACCAAATTCGGCCGTGTTTTAATAAGTGTTACACTTCCTTTTTTGGCAAAAAACTACATTAAAATATTATATCTCTCTCCTCTCATGGTCCCCACCCAAACCCACTACTACTATTTTTTATTATATCTTTCCTCTCACATTCATTACTTTTCAATAAACTATTAACCCCACTATTTTCTTTTACAATTTTTTAATACTCCACCTACCCCACTTACCTCTTATTTTATTTAAGCCAATTAATTTGCCTAAAATTTAGTGCCGGTCAAACTGTAACACTTAAAAAAACACGGAGGGAGTAGATGCTGAAAGTGATGGTTGAATGGGCTGTATTTTAAAAATATGTTGATTTTTTGGGTGGGCTGTATTTTGGTTTAATTTGGTTTGGGGCTTTTCTAATGGGGCGTGTTTGAAAAAGGGTTTGTGGGTTGGTGTTGCATCTAAACACTACAAGAAATAAGCTATTTTGCGACAGCCAAAATCTGTTGTAAAAATAGCAAAAACCGTCGCAAAAAATTGTTGTGACAGTCAACTGGCGTAATTAGTTTGTCGTAATATCAATTGTCGCAAAATTTCAATTTTACGACAATTAGGTTGTCGCAAACTTTTTTTACGACGGTTTTATTAATTTCAACGACAATTTAATTTTTTGTCGCTGTACTTAATCTGCGACAGCTTAAAACCGTCGCAAAAACTACGACAACCATGAAAACTGTCGCAAAAACTCACTTTAACGACGGCTAGCCGTCGCAAAAAATTAAAAAAAAACGAAACCCTCAACCCAGCCACAACATCCCTCGTTTAACCAGTAACCACCACCAACCGCCTCCGAAAACCACCAAATTAACCCATAAAAGACATTAAAACCCACAAACAACCCTATATCTGAAAGGAAACCAAAAGAATCCAAAATCCAACAACTCCAAAAACCACAAATTCACTGGATCAAACAAATAAAAAAATCAAACGAATAAACGAAAAATAAAAAAAAATTAAATGGAAAATAAACAAAAACAACAATAATAAAAACAAAAAATACAAAATATTTAGCATACCTTCGGAAATTCACAAAAAATTGAACAAAAAGTGAAAGAAAAAACAGAAATTATCTTAACAGTACAAATTTGAACAAAAAAGGCCACAATAAATCAAAAGAAAATAAACAAAGCATAACAAAATCAAACGAAAATAAACGAAAACAACAGGAAAATAAATGGAAAAAAAAATCAAACGAACAAACAACACAAAATAATGAATTTAGACCAAAAATATTAGAATATAAACAAAAACCACAATAACAAAAACGAAAAAAAACAAAAAATTTAACATACCTTCGAAAATTTCCTTTTCTTTGGGTATTGATTGTCAAATTCGACCATAAAAACTCCAGATCTGGAATTTTTATGGTCGAATTTGACAAAACAAAACCTCAATGTCACGAAATATAACCTCAAACACACGAATTTCCCTTCGCCACCTTCTCCATTGTTTTTAACACAAGAAAGAGCGGAAAAGAGGATGAGAAACAAAGGAAAGGAGGATGAGAACAGAGAGAAGATAAGAAAAGAGAGGAGGAGAAGAGGGGAAAATATCAGAGAAAAAGAGAATCTGGAAGAGGAGAGAGGATAGAGAAGATGAATTGAGAAAGAGAAAGGAGACATGAAAACGGCGGAAAGTATTAGGGTTGTGAATTGCTATTCATCGCTCCCATTTTACATAGTAACGCTCCCATTTTGACTTGAATGGACAAAGATGCCCTTTATGCAAGTTGTATTATTTAAAAAGGACTTTGTTCCCTTCATGCACATTTTATATACTAACGGTCCCCTCAAAGTAGTACACCGTGAATCCCGAGCCAACTACATCGGTCCCCACGTCCTTCAAACCAAATTGGTCCCCACGACCACCTTAAATCGTTTTTTTTTTAAAATTTAATCATCAAGTTTTTTCCGACGGGTCTTGGATGACTGGGACATCCGTACGCCGGAGAATGCGTCGGAACATTCTGTAAGATTTTTTTTTTTTATTTTCTGATAATGGGACATCCGCCTAAAAATTCCGGTTGTCCCATGGTGGATCCGCCTGAAATTTCCGGATCCACCATGGAACATCCGAAAATTTTAGGCGGAAGTATAGATCCGCCCAAAATTTCCGGATGTTCCATGGTGGATCCGGAAATTTCAGGCGGATCCACCATGGGACATCCGGAATTTTTGGGCGGATGTCCCATTTTTCATTTTTTTTTAAGTTAATTTTTTTTTTAATTGTTGTTGTGATTTAGTTTTTAATAATGTTATTATTGTTTTGTAATTGTTGTTGTTATTAGTAGTAATATTATTATTATTATTATTATTATTATTATTATTATTATTAGTAGTAGTAGTAGTAGTAGTAGTAGTAGTAGTAGTAGTAGTAATTTTATTTTTTGAAACCTTATTATTATTATTATTATTACTATTATTATTAATAATTAGTAATTATGTTAGGGTATTAATTGTTTTGTTATTTATATTATTAATATTGTTATTGTTGTTGGTGGTGTTTATGATTATTGTTGTTGCTATTATGATTGTTGTTATTATTAGTATTAGTTATTAATGTTAATAATATTATTAGTTGTAATATTGTTTTATAAATATTATTAGTTGTAATATTGTTTAAGTTAATTAATTTTTTTTTAATTGTTGTTGTGATTTAGTTTTTAATAATTTGAGTAATTAGTAATAATGTTATTATTGTTTGATAATTGTTGTTGTTATTAGTAGTAATATTATTATTTTTAGTAATTTTATTTTTTGAAACCTTATTATTATTATTATTATTATTAATATTATTATTATTATGTTAGGGTATTAATTATTTTGTTATTTGTATTATTAATATTGTTATTGTTGTTGGTGGTGTTTATGATTATTGTTGTTGCTATTATGATTGTTGTTATTATTAATATTAGTTATTAATGTTAATAATATTATTAGCTGTAATATTGTTTTATAAATATTATTATTAATATTATAAAAAAGAACATAATGACATAAACCGTCGTTTTGTTTAATTTGTATAGGATATAAAATCTGAAGACAGCAGTGACGGTGTGAATTATAGTGGAAATTTCGTCACGGATACGTTATTTCCAACGTTTGAGGATGCGGTTACATGGGCGGATGCTGTTTCCATAAATCTGGGATTTATTTTGGTGAAATCGTCTTATAACAAAACCAGAGATGGTCGGCCGTATCGATATTTGAGATATGTGATCGGTCACGGAGGAACAAGCCGAGAGATTTGGAGAACGCGATACGGAAAGACACAAAAACCAAAGCTAATGGTTGTCCTTTCTACATCAAGATATATTATGAAGTCAGCACTGATAGTTGGAAGATCCGTGCGAAAAATGATCACACCGGGACACATAACCACCCAATGATTGTGTATGAAGAGGGTTATCGTAAAGTGAGCGGATTGAGCCCGGGTGCAAAACAGGTTGTGCGTGACATGACAAAGTCCAAGGTTGCGCCCCGTAACATCATGGCAACTATTGCAGAGCAATTTCCTGATGATCATCCAAACATTAGGCACATTTACAACTGTCGGAATGACTTCAGGATGGAGATGTCCGAAGGAAGAGGAGTTGTTCAGCAATTTCTTCATTTGGCGAGAGAGAGTAAGTACATTTACTGGGTCATGTCCGATGATCTCAACGTCTTGCAACATGCATTTATGGTGCACCCGATCACGGTCAACATACTCCGCACATACCCACACGTCATAGGGATGGTTTCTACTTACAAGACCAATCGATATGGCATGCCGTTTTTTGAGATAGTAGGCGTGACACCGACAAACCAGAATTTTCTAGTTGGTTATGTTTTCATGCGCAACGAGTGCACGGCTAGCTATCGGTGGGTGTTGTAGAGATTAAGGGAATTGTTTGGGTTTGATAAAGAGCCATCGGTATTTTTGTCAGACCGTGAACTTGGGCTATGTGCGGCTTTGAGAGAAGTGTTTCCAGGGGCGTCGCATTTACTATGTCGATGGCACATTAACAAAGATGTGGAGGCTAGGGTGACGAAGATGTTCAAAAACAAGAAGATTGGTGCCAGCTTTAAAAATGGCAAATGGAAACGTATTATGGATGCATCAACTGAGGTGGAGTATGATCATGCTCTGGCTACCATGAAAGCAAGGTGGGCAAGTTTTCCGGCAGTGATTGAGTACGTTGAGGGAACATGGCTGTGTCATAAAACCAAATTTGTGACGTATTGGACGAACCAAATTCTTCACTTTGGTAACACCACTAACTGTAGAGTTGAGAGCCAACATTCAGCAGTGAAAACGTGGTTTGAATCATCCACAGGTTAGTTGTTTTACTATATTAGTTGTTGTCTTTATTTCGTAACTGTAATTATAATAAATAATAGCAAAATGTTTTTACTAATTGGAATCAATGGTAGGTTCTTTGGATACCGTATGGGCCCGAGTCCATTGTCATATCGGTAATCGAATTATTGAAATTCGTAATAGTTTGGAGGCATCAAGGTCTAAAATTGGGGAGATGTACAGACAATTGCCACTGTCACGTATAAATGGCAAAGTGTCTCAACATTGCTTGAAATTACTTCATGCGGAGACCTAAAGGATGCGGGATTTGAGTTACCAGGTTTATGAACGCTGTGGATGTGCTATGCGTGTGACTCATGGTGTACCGTCTGCCTGCCAGATACATGATTCGCTAGTTGCACAGACAGGCTTGTATAGCAGCCAAATTCATTCTTTCTGGAAGACTTTGGTTATTGGTGATGGTGTTAACATTCCAGAATTTGTTAACGATTCGACCGAGGAGGCTGCACATTTTCGTTCCCTGGTTGATGAAGTCATGGAAAGTGATCCTGCTGTACATCGAAATTTATCGCACATCATTAAAGAGGAGCTGCACCCGGATCATACACAACTTGAAGAACCACATGTAAACCTCAACGTTCGTGGTCGACGGAGGAACAATGACACCAGGTGTGATCGAAGTTATTTCGAGCATGTGAATCGTCAATACAGTCAACGTGGTGGTGACCAAGAAACAGGTAATATTAAAAGTCTAGTGATTTTAAAAATTATATGTATTTCATCTTGTAGCTTTACTAATAATTAATCTTTGTAATTATGTGCAGCAGATCCGTGTGACATTAGTCAATGCAGGTATTTGAACCAACTTCCGGGCCCGATGTTGCCGTACATTACGTCTTGGAAGGATGTCATTGGTGATGGGAACTGTGGCTTTCGTTGTGTCACCGACTTCTTCTTTGGTGATCAGGGCCTATGGTTTGACGCTCGGGAAACAATAGCGAACGAGATTGCCGGTCATCCTGATTTGTACGAACGGATTTATGGGCTTGGACGACTATAGATGAACATAGAGCGTATTCGATGGGATGGTGGGGCTGTTGGGGAGCAGCATTGGATGGTAACTATTCAAGATTTATTTCCTATTGCTATGTGGTTCAACGCAAGGGTGATTTGTCTCGGGGTAGGCCTAGTACCAACTTGCTACTACCCATGCATCACAGTGTTACCGCTGAGGGCACGAAACGGGGTCCTGTCACCGAGTCGGGAATTCGTAATTGCTACAGTTGGTGGATCACATTTCATCCGTCTTGACCTTGCACCTGATTCACCTCTCCCGCCGATCGCCTGTTGGTGGACTGAGCACCACGAGGCTAGTGTTAATGGATGGGATCAACAATATGAAGCTAGAAGGAACATGTGGGATGCATTAGTTAGATAGTAGGTGTAACAAAAACTAAGAAATATACACTGTCCAGTTCTTATTGTACATGACTAATAAAAAAGAAATATAAAGCAATTCAAACAAGTTCACATAAAAACCACTAACACGACCAAAAAAGCAATCTAGAGTCCCATTTTTGACTTCCAATCAAATACAAGCTTCTCCGTCATTGTCCTAGTCTCACTAGACATGTGAGGATACTCAGCCAGTGCTCTTTGGTGAATCTCCATGGACCGACTCATCCACTGCAAATCACATAA
The DNA here is from genome assembly GCF_948465745.1 of Chenopodium album. Lineage (NCBI taxonomy): Eukaryota > Viridiplantae > Streptophyta > Magnoliopsida > Caryophyllales > Amaranthaceae > Chenopodium > Chenopodium album. The sequence continues at coordinate 21,506,081 of NC_137847.1, forward strand.
TAACATATTATATAAATAACAATTATTATAAGTCATTCTAAATAGTAAAATAAACGCAAAAACTTACATAATCAGTGTTAGTCCGCTCTGGTAGATTGCTTGTAACTGCTGGACCTGGAGATACCCGAGGGGTGAGAAAACCTGTACAACCACTGCATGTAACTAGGCGTAACAGAAGGAGCTCCAACACTAAGTCTGGTGAGGGCACCTAAAACTACACTCTGAGATACCCTAGGGACAAACCTCCTCCACATCACATCTGTCATCTCGATCGAGAAGTCTACCCGGTACATCTTCAAGTTAGTCGGCCTCTTGGCCTTCTCTGGCCTGATAATGTCACGTGGAATGCCTTGCACGAAACCAAGCTGTCGAACCACTCTATCAGGCATGTACGGCTCTATGATGTTACGGTACTGGATGCAGCTAATGAATAAAGTGGGGGGCACTCCAAGTCCAGGATCAACTCCGTATGGTAGCCAGTTCACCTCACGGTCAGTCAGCGCATCAATTCTAGTACGAAAAGATATCAGGCGCTCCAAGTTCTTGCTAGGACATCCCGCTCCAACATCCCAAGCAGACGCACGAGGGATATTAAGGTCCCTCGTCAAGGTACCCTGCTGAGGCCGAAAGCACGAAAAGTACTCGTAAATCCACGCTTGCAGAAGCGTGAGACAACCCGCGATCGAATCAGCACCTTTCCGTGATGTCGTGCCCAATTGCCTAAACAAGTAAGCCAGTGCAGTTGTGCCCCAAGCGTACTCGTTAATAGGGACATCCATATAACATAGCTCGTGGAGGAAGGAAGGATGCGTACGATTACCACTCTTGTCTATAAAAAGTGAACCTCCAAGCACTAACCACAAGTACGCAGTATACTGAGCACTAAACTGCCTCTCAACCTCCAATGTCGACTCAAAAATCTTATCAGTCAACACCCCACTACCCTGCCAAATCGTCTTTGTGCCGCAAATCTCAGACAAATCATCCGGAGTCATATCCATGGTAATCGAGCACCCGTCCCATAAGTAGTTCGTGCTAGGTGTAGTGGTAACCATCTTGCCATGTACACGTAGCCCAAGAATGTTGTACACATCGTGCAACATTATCGTGATCTCTCCAAATGGCATATGAAAAGTGTTTGTATCTGGCTGCCATCTCTCAACAAAAGCAGAAATCAACGACCAATCAAGTTTTTTAAACATCAGCCCAGGCAAGTGAGACAACCAACTACCATCAATCAACTAGAGGTTCTCCGCTGATTGACTACCTCGCCACGTAACCAAGTCAGGACACAGCTTTGACCTACTCAAACACCGCAAAACACCTCGCTCCTGCTCGATCCATATATATCATGCCACGTGACCACCAGAACTAGGGATAACAGTCCCATCCTCAGGACCACTCGGTATCGGCTCCTGCACTAACCATGCCTCTACAGAGCTGGTAGTAGGCTGACTCGATCCACTACCAACAATCTCCCATACTGACCCCTATATACCATATGATAATCCTGAGGGGGGCTCGATTCTTCATCCCGGCCACCATAATGACTAGCCGAGACTTCCTCCTCGTCAGATGTAGGTACTCCACCTGGCAAATACATAGGCCGACTACTTTCTGACTGTTGGTCTCCCGACTAACCACTAGTAGACCCGTATTGCTGCTCGGGTTGAAACGGTGCTGAACGAGATGATTGTCTCCTAACAGACGCATTCAAACGTCGTGATATTGCATGTCGAGCACCAGAACCCTCGATCTACATAAAATAAGTACAAAATCCAATTTCAGTAATAATTACAAAAAATACTACTTGTTTAAAGTTGGACTACAAAAAATACTATTCAAATTAATTAATTTCATACCAACACACCATTAACAACAACAACAACAACAACAACAACAACAACAACAACAACAACAACAACAACAACAACAATAATAATAATAATAATAATAAAAATCATACTCAAAAAAATAATCATACCAACCACAAATTTTAAAATATAATCATAATCATAATAATCACAATAGCAAAAACAATAATCATAATCACAAAAATAAACTAACAATAACATACTACTACTAATAATAATAAGAATAATAAGGTTTCAACAAAAAAAAATAAGAATAATAATATTAATAATCATAATAACAACAATAAGAATAATAATAATCATAATCACAAAAATAAACTAACAATAACATACTACTACTAATAATAATAAGAATAATAAGGTTTCAACAAAAAAAAAATAACAATAATAATAATATAAATAATCATAATAACAAAAATAAGAATAATAATATAAATAATCATAATAAAAATCATAAAAATAACAACAATCATAATAATAACAATAATAATAATAATACTATTACTAAATATAACAATAACATTACAAATAATGTACTAATAACATAATAATCCCAATAACAACAACAACAACAACAACAATCATAATCACAACAACAATAATCATAATCACAAAAATCATGCTAAAAATAACATATTACTACTGCTAATAATAATAATAATAATAATAATAATAATAATAATAATAATAATAATAATAATAATAATAATAATAATAATAATAATAATAATAATAATAATAATAATCATAATAAAAATCATAAAAATAACAATAATCATAATAATAATAAGATTTATTCACGAAAAAAAGGAAATTGGGACTTCCGCCCAGAAATTCCGGAAGTCTTTTGGAGGATCCGCCTAAAATTTTCGGATCCTCCAAGGATTTTCCGGAAATTTCAAGCGGATATGGACTTCTGCCTAGAAATTCCGGAAATCCCATGGAGGATCCGGAAATTTCAGGCAGATCCTCCATGGGACTTCCGGAATTTCTGGGCGGAAGTCCCAATTTCCGTTTTGTTTTTTTTTTTCCAAAAAATTTTACCTGTTCGCCGCCGCCGCCTAATCCACGACCACCGTAAGTCACCCTAATTCGCCTCGGATCAGCCATCCCTTTGCCTTGTTCTTCAAGTGGTGGTTGTAAGGTGGTTGTTGGTGATGGTTTTTTTTTTTTTTTTTTTTAGGAGTTAAATTTCAGATTTTTTTAAAAAATTTCAGATTTTTAAAAAAATTTCAGATTTAAATTTTTAGAGAGAGAAAATGAGAGTGAATGAGCTTAGAGAGTGAAATATGTGACTCGTTGAGTACAAAATCCGTAATTATATGCTAGGGGTAGAAAAGGAAATTTCTTATAAAAATGGGAGCGTTACTATGTAATTTGCGAGCGACGTTTAACAACACCCATTAAGGTTTGGTGTGGGCTTAGCTTGTTGGGTATTTAAATACCCATTTTAAAAAAAAAATCAATTCTACGACAGCCATAAACTGTCGCAAATTACGACGGTTTTCAAAACCGTCGTAATTGGCGACAGTTAATAACTGTCGTAAATATTAATTTTTTTTTTAATAATTATTTTTACTGTCTATTGCGACAGTTTTATTGGCCAAAAACCGTCGCAAATCAACGACAGTTTAGAAAACCGTCGTAACATTACGACGACTACTAAAACTGTCGTAAAATTAAAAAATTACGACAGTTTTGATAGCTGTCGTTGAAAATCTGTCGTTATTTGCCCGAATTCTAGTAGTGAAAATAGGTGCACAATGGTGCAACTTAGACCTATTGATTTTTTTTAAACTAAAACTTTTTGACTTTTTATAAGCTTACATTTATATAACTGCCTTGGTAAATGCATGTCTGAGACTAGAGGAAGAATTCCTCCAAAACCCATCTCAATCCTTCTAACATCAAATTTCTTACAAATATGGCCAAAGGACTAAATACGACAATTCATATTGGGTTGGCTGCAAAATAAATAGAATTTTCATGTCCTTATGTGCAAATCAAACCTCTCTAGATTATTTAATATTTGACACAACAAAATATAGCAGCTTCAAGATGAGCAACTGTTTTTTTTTTAAAACACGTCTCGTTTATCTTATCCGAAGATTAATTAAGTACTCAAAACGCTTTTATAATCCTATATAATTTTTTCACCAACTCAAATAGTACTCTTACGGTAAACACCACATAATTTTAATATATACAGGGCCTGTTCTGTTTAACTGAACTAAGCTGAACTAAACTGAACTTATTGGAGCTGAACTAAACTGAATATTTTTATGAGAAAAAGAAATTAAGAACTGAACTAAACCTATCGAAGCTGAACTGAAAATAATCTCAAGAAAACAGGCCCACATAGTACGATAAATGAGGGTTAAATTAAATATTTATACCCTATCTCTCTAATTTCGACTAGTGGCCAATAATTATAATAATAATAAAAATCATAATAATAATAACCTTTATTTTTAAAACAGCAATAAACTATGTTTAATAATTACTAGGTTTCTAGGGCTTATCTTCTGTTCTTGGTTTTTTAACCTTCTTAATTCCATTTATACTCTTTTCTTGTTACTTCCTTGTTGCTAATCGTGGGTTCCAGTGTCAAGGCAGCTGTTTTCTACGCATTTCAGTCCTTTAAAAGGTTTTATTTAATCAAACAATTCCCTCACAAGCTTCCGTAGTGCTCAAGCATTCGTTCTTGAGGTACCCCACTCTCAAGCTTGCTTACCCTTTTTCCTTTGTTACTACACGTGGTGTTCATGCAAACATCTTCAGTGTCTCCTCCTCCTTTGAGGATTAATTGTGGGTTTTAAAATTTCCAATATTCTACAAAAGCCTTTACTCCTTTTTCCTCAAGCTTCGTTGTTCCCCTCAAAATATTAAAACTACTCTGTTTGTTTTGTTTCTCTTTCACTATCCTATATTTACTCATAATCCAAACAAATATTCTTCCTTTGTTGTCAAGCTATTAATGGCAAATCGCAATTATTGGACCGTGTATCGGATGGGGGTGTATTTAAATGAGCCTTTGGAGCATTATCTCACCAATATTGATTGGAACAAAGTTGTTATTGGGCGTTTCTTTTGGCCCAATCCTCCATGCGGCACGATCGTTCAACAGATGGTCGATACTCAATGGCTCAAGCAAGGTAATATTGTTGTCCATTGTACTGGTGTTTACTTTATCTTTGCACGCTCTCATGTTGCGGACGTAGAGGCTTTACTTGAGCAACACACCTTCGTTTTGGATGGTAGAACCTGTAATGTTCGTAGGTGTAATAGGTTCACTGTGCCTGCTTCTGTTAATTTTGACATGACTAGATTGTGGATTCCCGTTTACGGGCTTCCATTAGGGCTCCTTGATCCCGAGTGGGCTGTCAAAACCCTAGACCTTGTAGGGTTGGTTGAAACACTTGATTATGATGGTGATAGCCTCCCCGAGGAGCCAGAGTTTCGTGGCCAAGTCATGGTAGATCTCTCTAAGCCGTTAATCCCTGGGTGTTTTGTACCCGGTGAATTTGCTCCTCTTTGGATTTATTTTAGGTATGAAGGAGTTTTTAGATTTTGTAAGAAGTGTGGTTGTGTAGGTCATTATGAGGAATTCTGTAGCTGCTCGGATTATGTAGCTACAAGGAGAATTCACTCTCAAACGGAGTCCTTTGAGGCTCAAGGGTTGTCGGTGCACTATAATCCTCTTCAATGGCCTTTATATACTAATATGGTGGAGGGAACTCAGGAAAATTTCAACACTAGGAATACTAGGGTTAACCTTATCATCTTAGAACAAGATTTTGAATATCATGAGGATACCTCGGGTTTTGATGAGGCTGCTAATTTGGATGCCGGTAATAATGATTCGGATAATGGTGATGATAATAATTCGGATAATGATGATGAAAATTATGCCAATAATCCGGATAATAATGATGATAATGATGAGGATCCTGATGATAATAATGATGATGAGCTTAATGATGATGATAATGAGGATCAAGAACCTCCGGATAATGATGACAATGGTGCTGGCAGTTCAGGTTCGGATGATGATGCTTTGCCTGATAACTCCAACTCTGATTCCTCTGGCCATGGTGGTAATAATCTTTCTAATGGGCATGCTAATGGGGCAGGGCATAATGAGGATGATAATGATAACATCGACCCTGATTTTATTCTCATAAATGGTGTCTACCAAAATGGGTACATGACACAAGCATTCGCAGCTACTACGCCTTCTATTTCGGAGAACTCTGCTTCTAGGCAGAGCACAAACTCCTTCACCTCTTGTGAGACAAATCCCACAACGCCAAAGTCGTATCATAATCCTATGTCTACTTGGTTTATTGAGGAAAATAGAGCTGCCATATTTGAGGAGAATAGATTGGCTGCTACTGCTAATGCTGAACACTTAAGGCCTGCTATTCCTCCAGGGGATCCTTATGCACCCTTTACTGCAACTCAGACACATACTCGAGGAGGGGGAAGGTTCAGAATGGCTGCTGCGTTCGAGGAGAGCTTTATCTCAGACTCTTCAAGTTCTGTTTCGTCCCTGCATCGTGCAAATTGCTCTACTGCTGACTCTTCAAATTCTGAGATACAGCAGGGCGTGTTACCTTCTGCCCAGGTGCCTGGTGCTTCTTCTAATCATATGGACATTGATGTCCCTTTTCTATTTGTGACTCTCTCGCTGGCTGATGAAAATACTGATGATATTTTTGCTGCCAATGTTCCTTTCAACCTGAGTTCTTTTAATGGGCTGCACACTAACAACAAACCGTAAGCTTCTCAATCTTCAAATGGGTCTGCTAGGTGTCTGCCAAGAAAACGAAACCAACATAGTCCTTTTACACTAAGTAGGTCTTATGATCAGGCGCCTTTCTTTGGGTATGCTGGTTCTACCTGGTATCAAAAACGTCACAAAATTAGGAACCTCAACTTATATAGCAAAGGGGCCTTCTCTTATAAACCCCCTTCGCCCCTTGGTTTTTTACTCATGAAAAATGCTACTCTGATATTGAAATTGGGGCAGACTTTGGCTTTCAAGGGGCTTCTTCTACTGCCTTTTTGAATGCGAAATTCAGAAAGGCTCATTCAGGTCAAGCTAAATGCAAAAGGAAGCTTACGGACTGATGGGTTACTTCTACTCTAAAATTCAGAAGTTAGATGGTTTTGTTGGTTCTTTTGGCGCAGGAAACATTTCGAATGTCACTACTACTAATGCTACTTTGTCTTCTGTTATGTGTGCAACTGCTGGTTCGGCGGCCGGCCCTTCACAGCTCCCAAAGGGTCCATGATTATTACATCATGGAATTGTCGGGGTCTAAATGACATTAACTCCCCCAAGCTCCCTTATGTTTTTTTGTTACTTCACTATTTTGTTCCTAAATTTTTGTTTCTTAGTGAAACTAAAGTTTCTCTCTCGGTTGTGACTAGCTTACTTTCTATTTCTAATCCTACCTCGGTTTTTGGGGTTGACTCGGATGGTAGTAGCGGGGGTTTAACGGTTTTGGGTTTGGTTCAGAAGATGTTTCTTGCGTTTTTTGTTGTTCAAACGTTGCACTTTGTAATATAAAAGTTCCTAATGAAATAAGTAGATGTGTGATGTTTGTTTACGGTGCTCCTGTTGTCGAAGATAGACCTCAAGTTTGGGGGTTTGATTTTAGATTTACTTGCTGTTGCTCCTAATTGTTTGATTATTGGTGATATTAAATCAAATAGAGCATCATTATGATAGGTTGGGTTGTTCTAGTGTAATTAAGGGCTGGGATTCCTTTATTGATTTTAGATTAAATCTAGTCTACTTTCAACTCCTTTCAAAGGTCCTCCCTACACTTGGACAAACAATCGGGAAGCACACAAACTTATTTTACAACGGCTGGATCGCTCCTATATGACCTCTGATTAGTTTCAAAACTATCCAGATAGTCGACTCATCAATCAACCGATCTTTGTTTTTGACCATGCTACTATTGTGTTTGACGACTCTCCCTTCCACCAGATGTCAAATCGTTCTTATCAATTAGACAATTGGTGCCTTAACTATACTCAGGTACATGATTTTGTCCGTCACACATGGCAAAGCAATTCTGTGGGCTCTCCAATGTTTATCCTTTCGAAAAACTTGGACCGTGTTAAGGTTTTAATTCGTAACCGGTGTCTTAACAATAAGAAATTTTAAGGTGTGGATTAGAAAAAAATTTCAAAGGACCTCTCCATTGAAGAGGAGTCAATTCAGACCATTCCTGATGCGGCCTAGTATATGTCTAATATTGTTACTTCGAAGGACAGTGTTTTACTCCAACTTCAATTTTGGAGACAACGTTGTAAGAAAAATTGGATACTCAAAGGTGATTGCCCCTCAAAGATACTGTTCTCTAAAGTCAAATTCCGCTAGAAGAAGAGTCATATTACTTCCTTACTTGATGACCAAGGTGTTCTTCAACATGGTCAGACGGACGTGTAAAGTATCGTCGTGAAATCTCTTAAACAGACTTTTAAGAGTGATGATTTGCCACCTTATGATCCGAAAATTGACATTGTCTTGCGTGAATTAGATCTTCCTCGACTCACTTCTTCTCAACTCAATAATTTGGAAAAACCCTTTTTGGCTTCGAAAATAAGGGATGGCATGTTTTCTTTAGGGAACTGTAAGTCTCTTGGTCCGGATGGGATTAGAACTGAGTTTTTCAAAACACACTGGGATGTGGTTGGAGATTCGGTTGTCTCGGGTGTTCAAAGTTTCTTTCAGACAGGGTTCCTTTTGAAATAGTGGAATCAATCTCTTCTTGTCATGATTCCGAAGATTGGGACTCCAACAGAGATGCGACATCTACGTCCAATTAGCCTCTGTAATACAATTTATAAATGCGTTTCGAAATGCTTGGTTGCCAGACTCCGTCAGTATCTGCCTCTTCTTATCTCAGATTCTCAACACGCCTTTGTTCTAGGCAGAGTTATGACGGATAACATTTTGCTCAGTCATGAATTAATGGAGAAAATTAACATTTCTAAATATGGTACTAACTGGCTAGCGGCAATCAAAATTGATATGAGCAAAGCTTATGACCGAATTCATTGGAGTTTTCTTCTACAGGTCTTGAAGGCCTATGGGTTTCCAACTCGTTGGTTGCAAATGATTCAACAATGTCTCTCCACGGTCTCTTATAAGTCTCTTATCAATGGTACGACGTCGGATCCATTTAAACCACAATGTGGTCTTCGCCAGGGTGACCCTATTTCTCCGTACCTCTTTCTTTTCTGCATGGATATTTTCTCGCGGATGTTACATCTAGGCCAAGATTTGAAGTTGTATCAGGGCATCAAGCTCTCAAGGAATAGTCCTGTTATTTCCCATCTATTTTTCGCCGATGATGCTCTTATTTTCTTTCGTGCTTCATCTACTACATGTCACAACTTTGTCCAAATCATACAACGGTTTACTAAAATTACGGGCGAGGAGCTTAACCTTTCTAAATCTCTAATTAAGTTTAGCCTGAATATTAGTTTTACAGTGCAGGAGGTTTTAAAATTGATTTTTCGAATGCAACAAGTTCTGGTCCTCGATCATCATCTGGGTGCTCCTATTGACTTCATCGACAAAAAAAGGATCATTTCCAGTTCATCAAAGACAAAATTGTAGGCAGGATTAGTTGCCTAATTCTATTAGGCTTTCTCAATCTCAGAAGTTAATAATTATTAACTCTATTCTGGTGACTATGGCTTCTCATGTCCTTTCCTGCTACGAGCTTCCGCTTTCCGTGACTGGGAAAATTGATTCCATACTGATGCGATTTTTTTGGGCGCATTCTGATTCTAAAGGTATGCATTGGGTTAATAAGGATACTCTGCATCTTCCTCGTGGCATGGGCGGGTTGGGAATTTGATGTCTGTCCTCACTACCACAAAAATTGGAAAAAGTAACGCGTATTACATAACTATTAAGTTGGATAGGCGTTCTCTAGAATTATATAGAACGCCTTTGTTAGATGACAATTTATAAAATGAATAATATAGAATGCCTATCACAAATAACTGTTTTAGTTGGTTTTATTAAAATGTAAGCAAAATTGATGTTCATAATATAGAACGCCTTCATATGATGTCGGTTTTGTAAGTGGAGTCAAACAAACTCCTCTCTTAGAGAAGTGTACATTTTGCCATGATAATAATTAAATAAATATTAAAAAAAAATCTAACTTGATAAATGGAGCCAAATTTAACCTAATACCATCTCTTTTATCTGTGAGCCTACATCAGTAAACCCAACTCCAACCTTAATCTCACCCCTCCATTTCCCCTCCCTTCTTAAAGATCCCACGATCTAAATTCCTCAACATGCATCTTCCTCATCTCCTCTCTGCACAAATACTTCCTCATCTAAATTCCCACGAAGGCCACGATCTTTCCTCATCTCCTCTCTGCACAAACACTTCCTCATCTAACCAACAAATGTCACCAATTAGATCGACGGTTCTTCACCAAAACCTCCTCACCACCAGCGTCGACTCCACCTTCGGCTTTGATTTCATTCATCGACGATGGCGGTTCCTGCTATTTTCTATCGCCCAATTTCTTGGTTGAATTTCATGTGTTGTATATCATTGGTAATATTCAGAATTTTCCCCTTGAATATTTCCGTTTAGCTTTTAAATATTCAGAATTTTAGTGATTGTTTAACTAATGTATTGTTCAAATTTTATTTCTTTTCAATCTAATTTTCTGTTTTTAATCCATATATGATCAATTTATTTTGATTAGTTTGATTTTAGAAAATTTAGATTCTTCAATTAGTTGGTTTTTAGGATATTACGTTCATAGATGATGTTCAGTTTATTTTGATTACTTTGATTTTGTAAAAATAAGATTATCCAATTAGTTTATTGTTAGGATTTTGGGTTCAATTTTTGATAAAATAAATTAGATGTCTGATGTATTGTTTAAACATAAAGTGATTTTTCTCTAAATTATTATTTGCTTATTTTTGCAGATTAGTAAATAAATTTGTGAAGATTCACAGCTGATGCTTTTTATAATTGTTTGATTTCGAGCGAGCAACCAAATGTTGTAAATTTCAGGTTTACTTCTTGTATTTATTTTGTACAATACATAACTTTTTTTTACTTTGATTATGTTAGTTATACTCCGCAATTTTTTTATACTAATTTTTTCGGATCTTTGTCTTTTGATGCAGGTCTATTAATGGAAGCGATGAAGAAAGCTGATCAAATTGCGTTCCACTTTTTTTTTCCTTTTTATAATTCAATTATTGTATTTAATCTTTTTTGAAGAATCATATTAATTATTTGTAATTTCCGAATATGAGTTATGAATCTATAATATCATTATGTTTGATTTAGCCTTTGGTTTCTTTTGAAGTTGAAATCTTCATATGCAAATCATATACGGACAATTAATTTAATTTATTTTTTTTAAAAAAAAACAAAGAAAATAGAACTGTCAACCCAGATATGCGTCCTCTTTTCATATAGATATAGAACGCCCATCATAAGATAACCGTTTCTTTTACCTTTTTTTTTTTTAATCATTTTGCACACTAAATTAGAAGCTGTTATCTTAGTTAGGCGTTCTATATCGCATTGAATAAAGAACGCCTTCAAGAAGCGTCCTATAAACCTTATAAGGCACCCTAGTTGAAGTTCGCCTGTAAGTCCTGTTTTGTCTATTTTAGGCGTTTTATAAACCATGTTTTGTAGTAGTGCCTCCTTAAACAAGGCTTTTCTAATGAAACAGGTCAGGAGGTTTGTCACAAATCCGCAGCTATTAGTTTCGAAAGTATTCTCTGCTCGCACTACCTTTCTTTCCAATCACTCCAACACTATATTCGGATTCTCGGGCCGTCACTCTTATGGCCTTTGGGGATTACTTAGGGCAGATTCTCTTACAACAGGGGTGCCACTGGAAAATTGGTGATGGTCGCTCTACTTTGGCTGGCTCGGCTAAATGGGTTAATGGTACCATTCCTGAATTTAAACCAGGAATCTTACTTCGCAATCCAGGGGATTGTACTGTCAGTCATTTTATCCATCCGCAGACAAACAGGTGGGATGCTGATGAAATTTCAGACTGGTTTGTTCCCGCAGATGTCGCGGCAATCCTTGCTCTGGAATTTCCTAATACTACTCAGGATGACTTTCTTTACTGGTCTCGTACCCCCTCAGGGAGGTACTCGGTGAAGACAGGTTATGCAATGCTTCACCAACAACCTCCTGAAGCTCTAACAGCTTCAAGTGGTGGCTCTTTTTGGAAAACTATTTGGTCTTTGCGGTTACAGCCCAAATGGAAGCTATTCTTATGGAAATTGATGCGTCGTGCTCTCGCAGTTAAGGTGGAGCTTCATCACAGAGGGGTTCCGGTTCAAGATGTAATTTGCGACCTTTGTCTTACTAAACCGGAGGATCTAAAACATCTCTTTAGGATGTGCAGTAATGCAAGAACAGTTTGGAGGGGTGGATGCCTTGATATTCACTCACAAATTAATGGAAACCTTTCTCTCTCAGATTGGATCCAAGATTATATCCGACTTTTCATTAGTCAAGATGGGCCTTACAATACTCGATTGGGTACCTTTGTTGGTACCCTTTGGAGTCTTTGGTTATGTCGGAATGCTAAGATTTTCAGTGTCTCTACTACTACTCGCTCATTTGCTTCTCAGTTTGCAGAGGTTATGGATTCTCATACAATATTCCTCGACTACAAAGTTTCAGATGCCCCCCTTCCTGTTATGGGGGGTATAGTTGGTATCTCGCCCTCGCCTGGGTTTTATGCAGCTCAGCTCGGTTTGCTCAACCAAGGGACCGCTTTACTATCAATACAAATTGATGGTTCTTGGTTCAAAGATTCTGATCATGCTAGGATGGGGTGGTTCTTGGATAATGTGGACCCGTTGGACGATTGGATTGTTGGCGGAAGTAACTTCGGCGTTTGCTCTTCAACCTTACACGCCGAGGCAATGGTGTGCTGGTATGGATTACAGTGGGATTCCGATTGTGGGTTTCAGTCCCTTACAGTCTTTACTGATTCCTATAATCTTGTTACGCTTCTTCGGGGGGATGGTCAGGGTGACATTGATTACCATTGGCTCATCACCAAGATTAAGCGGCTTGCCTCAACCTTTCAATATTGTCGTGTTCATAAGGCAGATCGTCAGCGTGTTCATCGGGCTCATCAAATTGCTAGGGAAGCGGTGGTTAAAAAAAAAACTATAGTAGCTTCTAATGCTAACAACTTTAGGCATATAACTCATACATATAAAATACTAAGGGCCTGTTCTCTTTAGCTTATTTTCAGTTCACTTTAGCTCTAATAAGTTCAGTTCAATTCAGTTCTTAATTTCCTTCTCTCATAAAATATTCAGTTCAACTCAGCTCAATTCAATCAACCAGAACAGGCCCTAAGAACGTCTTTGTGATGATGATAAGGGATTCGAACACCCAACGTCTTATAAGAAGGATGGTTTTTTAACCATCTAAGCCAATTATCAACTATGTTATAAATATGAAAATAAATGTATATAATTGCTAATCACAATGTCTAATTAAAAAATATATATTATAAATATCAATTAAATATAATCACAAGGAATAATAATTAAAGTAGCAAACCGGTACAAAGCCCGGAGTACACACTAGTTTAATATAAAAATCAAACACATTAACTCTTACTCTACATATTGACCTTAAATGCTCTCTCACAACTTGGCCTCTTGCCTTCACAAGACCTCCATTGCTAAAGCTATCGTCCTAACCATTGCATTCGATATTAAAACTAAACCAAAATTTTTTACCCTCTTTTACCTCTAATTACAAAAATCTTAGAGTTTAGATTACCTTAAATAAGGCAGGGTGCAATTCTATTAGCTTTTTACAACAACCACCATATGGTACCTGCAGCTTTTATTTCAATTAACAACAATTCCTTTCAATTCCATCATATTCACCATTCAAAATATATCAAATTCCAACCTACACCAATCCTACAAGAAAATGTACCTCTTTCAATTTAGAGCGTTTGACCACTTGCATTCGCTTACCTATAAATTCACTCATTGAACTGCACATTCACAAAACATCATTCCATATCTTCACATCACATTCCCAATTCCTCACTTCCTCGTTTTCTAATATCAATCTAGTGTTACTATTCTAATTATTTGTATTTGTTTCGGGGTATGCAATACACGGTATAATATTATCAATTATCAGCTAACACAACATGACATTATTGCATTATCGATTGGAAACGCAATCAACACGTTTAATTACGCTATGCACTTAAATGAAACAGCAAAAACAGCATGATTACTAAAATTAATTTTAAGTTTGATTGAGATTATAAATTAACATCAAAAAACAAAAAAACCTATGAGTTAACACTTACATCGATAGATAAGAAGCGCAATAGTAATTGTTTTCCGGCGAGCAAAGTTCGTGGAGTTAGAGGAAGGTTCAAAGGTATTTTTTTGGTAATTAGTGGATGAAGCAAATCTGGAATGTGCTACCTCACAAGAAATGACCCTCCTCGCATTAAAGTCTTCTACCTATCTACCGTTAGTGAAAGACTTGACAACGTTGTACTGGGGGCTCATGACTGTACTATATGTCGTGGCATCAAAACACGTAGGAGCGTTGCATGTATTCACCTGTCAACCACGTCAGTAAAATATTACCAATAAACCCCCATGATGAACGCTATAAATTTATCATGAAGATGAACATGTATTTTCCGTTTCTAAATAAAGAAAAATTAAGTAACAAAATTGAAATACGGTAAAGTGTTAGGTTAGTGTGGCCCAAATTCCATAGTCCAAACCATTATATCTCAAGGTTGTCTCAGGTTTTCTAGAAAACTCTACTACATTGAGAAATTGATGAAGAATTGTGGAATAATCTAGAATTGGTTAGTTAATGCTCATGAAAGTTCTAGATTTATGTGGAGATTGAATTTAACAGCATGTGTGAAAAATTTTCCACACACTTCTTCCACCTCCACACAACACCTATAAATAGTGGTGTTGGGCATCATTTGGGAACATGTATCCACTACATATCCTCCAATACTTCGATACCACACACTCTATCCCTTCATATATATCGTGATCGGAGTTTTTACCTACACACAATCTCCCTAATCAACTATCCTTATTTTGTAATACTCCTTTATAAGTTCCTATAGTGAGAGTTTTTTTGTAATACTAACCCTTTCAAGGATTCTTGTACTATCCTATTTTCATATATTGGATTATTTTAAGAAATTTTACTCTAATTAAACGAGGTCAGGACGAGGTGCAAAACACCAATTCAATCGAAATATTTCATGAACAGAAAAAAAATCACTTTAACCCAATTAAACATCTTCTTTAACACTGGAACAACTTAAGTTCTAATGAAATCCAGAAAATCCAGCAAGAACTTGAGCACCGATAAAGTATGTCGAGATCTCACAGATTTGTAGCCCCCAAGGACTCGTCACAATAATACTAAATATCTGATGGTATAGTCGAAAAAAGCAAGAAAATCAACCACCATAATCATTGATCGCCATTGACGAATAATCAAGACAAAAAGAATTATTCAATAACTCGGCTTTTATAATAAGATTTGACCCTTATTATTATTGGGTTCGATTTTTGTAATAAGGTTTGACCTTTATCTGACATTCCGACGCTCGCATTGTGGTTGTAACAACATTGTGTATAATGATTTGGTAAAGATTTTTAAAAAAAAATTAATGTGTTTCTGGTTGATGATGATAGATGGTAATTTAAGATAACGTGTTGGATTACTCGTTAAGATTGAGCTCTGTAGGTTTATTAAGGGTAAGGCATTGTACTTTGTATTTCTGTAAAAAAAAAGTATTGTATTTTGTAATTTGGTTTTATGATGTACACGTTTATGAATTGTGATGGTTTAAGTCTTTATATTGCTTTAGTTGATCTTATTTTTGCTTATCTAGCTAATAAGATCTAATTTGGTATGATATGGTCTGGTTTGGTCTAATCTGATCTAATTGTCTGATTTGACCAAACTTTGAATACGATAATCTATATAGAAGAAATATATCAACTAGAGTCTTGTTAGATTCATATTAATGTATATTTTATTAATATGTACTTCCTCCATTTTTTAATACTTGCAACACTTCCCTAAAATGGAAATGTCAAAATACTTGCAACACACTATAAATGGAAAGTTTTTTGGGAAAAAGTTGTACAATTTCTCTTATTTAAAGCATATGACCCACTAAATTATACTCCAAAAAATCTCACCTCATATTATTTTATTTTACATATGCTTAATTGATAAAACAAACTACGGATCAAGTTTGCTGAGCTACTCACAGGAGCTTTATTAACTCTAATGTTACAAAGATTACAAAAGCTAATACAACTTAAACACAACTTCCTTGCAAGTAAATGCCGACTTGAATATTCAAGTGATTGCCCTAGAACATGCTGTTGGAGCTAGAAACCACATTTGGCCTTTAATTTGTTGGTTGTGTAACCCAATTTTTGTTGAGATTGGGAGTACGTAGAACGTAAAAGCGGAACACACACAATTGCCGGTGTACCTAAACTCGAGCTCAACAAGACATAGACAGTCTTGTATACTAGGTAAAAAGGGAAGGAAAGTAAGACAAACAAGGCTTAACAACACAATATGAGTCACTTTTACAAGTGACTCGATACCTTTAACTGTGGGTATCTTTGTCCTCTTCTCAAAGGAATAGACCATTACCATACTAAAAAACCTTAAAAGGAACTTAAAGAGGCCCCCATATTGGAGAGCAGTGTTAAGATAAAGGTTTTTCAAAGCAACAGATTAAAATTCATCGCTAAGCTGAAACGGAGATTAACAAGTGATAACCTACCAATACTCAGATGACCGGACAAGTCAAAAGAAGTAACAAAATAAAAAACACAAGCTAAGACCAACCTTAAGAACCAATATGGACCACAGACAAGGACCATTCCCGGCACTACCCAAACCCGAAAACCAAGCCATCAAAAGAGAGGATTAACACACCCCCTCAGCCTTCCAAACATCATGTAAAGCCACACGACTAAACACATGTTTACCCAAAAACAACAACAATAGCATCGAAGAACAACACCGTCTCGGCAAAGAACCTAAAAAGTAAGGAAGCCACTAACTATACACACTAGCAAACTTATAACCACAATTAAAACTAAAGAGAACCAAACCAACAAGCAAAGGCAAGAATTAAATCAAAACCAAAATAGAGATTTCGAAGCAAAACACAAGAGATCAACAAAACCCTAACCCTAACTTTACCAAACACCCATCACGATTACCTTTTTTCCGGCGATCCCCTGACAGTGGCGTTAGAGCTAGCCCAAGACCCCTAAAACTACTACTACATCCCTGAACAACCAGTTTTGTAAACCTGGTCTTCCTTCTTGGCGGTAAGAACTTGCAACTAATCAAGACCTTTGAAATCTCCCTGCCACCCAAAAGAAAACACACCCCAACTCAAGAAGCGGCCGCCAGAGAAGATGGTATTATACCCTGAGGTAGGGTGGTTTTAAAATACCCGACTCGTTGACCCGCTGTAAAGAGGGTGTGCCCATCGTAGGAGATCCTTATCCTCTATGCCCATGGCCCTTTAAAAGTCTAGGAATTTACACTTTTTAGGGTGTATTAGGATTTGAATTCCTGAACGTTTGGAAGACCTTAAATTAGAGTTGATTCTATCATTACGCTTTTTTGTAAGAAACTAGAAAGGAGTCGCTAATGAGTTTTAGGAAAACTAATAACCTCATTTATGCCTTTCTCCCAAGTAGAATTCAAGGGATATTTAGCATGAATCATAAGTTTACCCCATGCCCAAATTGATCTACTTGTACCAGAAATGAGTTCAGGAGCAAGGATACTAAACTAACGTTCCTTTAAGGGAGGAATCACTGTTCTAGCCCCTCTACTAGCTCTTCCTTTTTCACAATATCATCACCAAACAATATATGCAACGTGATTCCTAAAAACTAAGTCAGTTGATTTTATTTACAAGCATTAAACACGTAGGAATTACATTGCAAAAGTCTTTATTCTTTTGTTATTCAAATTCCTAGAAAGAACAAGAAATAAACAATATTCGCCTTGACTTACGTGATAAAACAATAAATTAATTATTCCAATTCTAGTATTTAATTAATGCGAGAATCTACGTGAAATTAATTAATTAAAAGTTTTTTTAAAGTGATCAAATAACACTAATTAATAAATTAAAGTTATTTAAACAATAAAAGAAAACTGATTTATCTAAGTGCTTAGGAAATTAACCATTCTTCTTTTATGCTAAATCTCCGTTTTAGATGTTTATGGATCTTCTTTCTTCTTCGTACATCCAGGGACTTCAATGGGTTCAATTAGGGTAGAAAAGTATTTGGGAAGAGAGATGAAAAGTAGTATGATAGTAAGAGAGATTAGAGATTAAAGAATTCTAGGGTTTATAATTCTGAATTTTCTGTCTTGTTTAAGGCTAAATGAAGACCCCTATTTATAGGCGTAGGAATCTAGTTTTAGAGTCGCGGCATTAGGTGGCGCATGCAACTTTCAGAGTCGCGCAGGGTGCCGCACGCATCTCAATCAACGACTTGCGCCCGCAACTCACATAGTTGCGCTCAGTGCGGATTGCCTTATATGAAAACGCATTTTTAAAACTTTCATAACATTTGATTCCAAAGTCAGATTAAGATGTGTAAGCTATCATTGGAAAGCACTGAATGTCTACTTTCCAATGCCGTTAGAATTAGGTGAAAATCTGTTATGGATCGAAAGATATGGCCGTTTGAGTCCAAGGGTGTTAGTTTTAGGGCCTGGTTTAGTATTTTGATCTTAACTTCTTCGTTTTAACTTAGAATTGGGCTTATAATACACCGTTGGAAAGGTGTTTGAAAGGGCTATCCATCTATATATTCCTTGCATGGAAATTTTATGGTTGGTTTATTTGATTAGATCGTTTTTTTAACAATGTAATATCCATTGGATCCAATCATTGCATTTGATGCATTTGGGTCCGTTGTTAATTAAAATTAAACATGTATGAGCATGTTTTAGGCCTAAATATTAATCCGATAAGGCTGTAAGATAACTTGGTCTCAAATATGGGTTTAACTTACTTTATAATGCATTTCGAAGTCCATAAACACTTCAACTTTGATCTAACATGAACGGGTTTTTGTAATATCATCGCACTTCCTGTCGAGACAGGAGGCCAAAAGTAGGTGTCTACACCCGCTGACCCGCAAAGTACTCGATGGGTTTTGTTGATTTTTTTTTTCCGATTTCGCGAGTCGTTACCCGACCCACTAAAATACCAGATTTGCTGGTTGGGTAATGGGTCGACGTTTGAGTGCAGCGGGTACCCGTTTAAATACCCGAATTTATTTGTTTTTTTTCTTGGCTGGAAACTTGCTCCCTTTACTCCTTTAGGGAATTAGGGTTACGCGAGTGTAGGCTGTAGCTGCATCTCACTCTCACATCTCTTCTATCTCCTCTCTCACTCTCAATTTCTCAAACACTCACTCTCAAATCTCAAATCTCAATTTCTCAGGTGACCACTTTCCTCCCTCTCAAGCAACCACCGTCCTCCCTCTAAGGCAACCACCGAACCTTTATAGTCCCTCACCGTCAACCGCATAAGGTTAGTCTTTGTTCGAATTTTTTCGGGTTAATTTATTTACTGATGTTTGTTTATATTTAATTTATTTTCAATTACATTTTTTAGGGTTAAATAATGATAGTTTGCTTGTTAATTCTTTAATCATAAACTGTCTTCTGAGGACTTGACGGGGGCAAAATCGAATCAAACAAACGAAGATGATGATTCTGATGATCTTCAAATCTTGGAGGTGGCTTCATCAAGGCCTCAAAAAAATAGATCGTTTAATAAATAAACACATCATTTTTTGTTTTTAATTGAAAAAGGGGGTTTTTTTTTTTAAAAAAAAAAAATTAAATTAGCAAGTTTTTAAAGCTATGTACAACAGGTTTTTTTAAATAAATATATATACATTAAAATTTCGGGTACCCAGTGAGGGTACCCGTAAAAAACGGGTACCCAAGAAGCGGGTACCTGCTTTTAGCAAGTCCGGTAATGGGCCGTCTAAATAACTACCCGCACTTTCGGGTACCCGAAATCCCCGGTACCCGGTTATGAACACCCCTACCTTGAGGAACCCTGTCCGAAAGCCTTACTTGAAAGAGGTTAAAGCTTGCTAGAACTGGAACCACATACACGAGAGAAGCAACGCTTAGAATAACGCAATTAACGAAAGGGGTTTCTCACTGGAGCTCCAACTGCGACATCGAAACCCCTGTGAGGCCCTAGGTTTTTAGTGGGAAAGTGGGTTGAGGAGAGAGAAGAAAGGTTTTGGGTTTTTATGAGAGAGAAAGTTTTGTTATATATATTTACATCCTCTCACCCCATTTTAAAGCGTACTAGGAATCTTTTAGATTAAACCCCGTGCAATGCACGGCTGTTAAATAATTCTAATAACAATAAATTTTACCAAAAATAATGGATATAAATATTATAAATAGACTTAATAGTAAAAAGTATGAAACATTGTGAAAGAAATTAATTAAATATGTAATAGTTATAATGGGCAATTTGATATTTAAGGACATTTATTTATACAAACTAAAAGTCATAATTTAATTACAATAAGTTTTTTTTAGTAAGTGGTTTTGGTGGAAAAACTTTTTATAATATTTTGCCAAGTATTCTCTAAGTTAGACTATATTATCGTGTCCATGCAAGTATGCAAGTCGAAATCTAAGTCCATTTTTTTTTTTTTTTGAGTCAATTTTGAGTTGAATCAACCGAGTTAGATTTTAACACCTCTAAATTATGCAAACATGTTGTTTTGCCATGGTTGCTCTAAGTCTTTTACTAGTACTTTTTGTTGTTCGAAAATTTTCCTTTATGAAAATCTTTGCATTTGAACAATATATTTGAGGGTGTAACTTTGAAAGAGTCGTCACCGAGTATTATTTCAAGGTAACTCAAAAACCCGTTAGATGTAAAATCCAACATGACTTCCTCTAAATGGTCAATGAACCAAAGAAACAGATCTTGGGATAATTAATCCATTCAACCCAAAGACCAAGAGAACTTGAATCAAATAAAGATACTGGATGCTTCAGAGGAATAAATTCCTATTTTTCTTTGTACACTTTCCATGGAATTTCCCCTGTTGGGTTGCTATCCACCATGACTGGTCCATGATCCTGAAGTGATTTACCTATTCCTTCGTATACTTTCCATGAAAGTCTTTAAGGGTGTTGGAAAGTTAGTATAATTCCAACTGTACACGATCAATCAACTCTCCCATGCTCAACAACCTGTTTAGGGATGCTTCAATAGAATACAATAGTTTCTTTAACTAAGCAACTTCATGATGAGATGTTATCATAAAAAGGATAAAAAAAATCTCCAATTGACGATAATTATGAGGCTAGAAATGGTCGTTACAACTTAAAATACCAGCATAAATTATCAATTATCATTGATACAATCTTCATTATCCTTCTTTACCAGAATGTAGATAACAACTCGGTGACTGCTATACTCAGGATGAAACTCCAATTGATCCACTTGACCTATCCAAAAATCTTTTATGGCAGATTCCAGGAAAAGTTCAAGAATCGCATCTGAAGAAAGAAAGATTGTTAATCTGCTGCAGACATACAGATAATATACACTGGTTAAGAAGATCTGTACCATTGCGAAGTTCCCCAGATAAGATAACTGTCGTGTGCCTGTCACAAAGCTGTTGTAAGGTAGATAACAAATCTCCAACAGCTTCTTCACTGTAGATAACATCTGAACCTAGCACTGAGATAATTTATACCATCAACAGAGGAAAGATCAATGAAATGAAAAGAATAACACCACATAAAGATATGTAGATGTTCCAGATTTATGACAATGGAAATATGGAATCAGAGATGCAGCTTGAGACAGCCAGTTGAAGGTAAGGGGAAAATAATAATCCAGGCTCAATCATAGAATAAAGTTAATAGAAAAAGAATCAGTCGATACCAGAATGAGGAAACTTTTCAAATCTAATGACAAAGAAGATCTAGACCCTAATTGCTATGGGACGTGGAAAGCATACAAAATTATCAGAACAAAGGAAGCAGAAATTAATTAAGCTCTGCCTAAATACCTTATTGCTCATCTCCCTTGAAGCAAGAAGCGACAAGCAACGTTAGAGCTTTGAGTTTGCTAGTTTAGACTTTAAAGAGCATCCCTTAAAAGATTACATTATGGTCAATCTACAACAAGACCAATACAGTAATGAGATACAGATATCAAATCAAGGTTTATCTCCTATGGTTGTGCTTACTATATCAATTTAAAAGGTAGCATTTCAAGGCTAGTTTGAATAGCTTTGGCATATTAATCAAATAAAGTATAAAAACCTTTAGATAAAGAAGTTAGGATATCTAACAGTGATCCAGGGAAAAGAGCAATCATATCACCAGCTGATCCAGATGAAGGCCCATCTTTTGCTGTATTAATGTTCATGTTGCCTTTTATAAATCAATCAATCAATCAATCAAAGCCTTAATCCCAAAAGTGGGGTCGGCTAACATGAACCAAATTTGATTATTCCGTGTAGTCATCAACATAAATCTTTCTCCTCCATCCCTTACGATCCAAAACTTCATCCTCACGTAAATCCATGCACTTCATATCCTTCCTCACTCCTTCCAACCAAGTCATCTTTGGTCTCCCTCTTCCTCGTTTAATCCCTCCATGGTCCCACTCTTCCACTCTTCCACTGTTCATGTTGCCTTTTATAAAATATCAAAATTTAGAAAAGTTGAAAAACACTGCCATAAGCATTTCAAGTCAGCTAGCTTGCTTGGTAAGTCAGAATTGCATAAAAAAATACTCAGTAAGTTATTCATGTTTGAAGCGAGAAGTATGACAAGTCTCAACAGCTTTGGCACATTACTTCTCTTGTTTATGAAAAAAGAAAGCTAATATTC
Source organism: Chenopodium album (assembly GCF_948465745.1). NCBI lineage: Eukaryota > Viridiplantae > Streptophyta > Magnoliopsida > Caryophyllales > Amaranthaceae > Chenopodium > Chenopodium album. The sequence goes on from NC_137847.1 coordinate 21,528,996, forward strand.
CTCTTACTCATAAATGTGTAATAGACAACCAATAGAAATTTAGCTATGTCATATTTAATACTTTTTGTCCTGTCCCTTATTTATCTTCTTAATGGAAAAAAGAAAGCAAGTATTCATTTTATTTTAAAGCAAGATTTGAAGGGAAGCAAAGGTCATTGTATTTCCTGTAACTGTAATGCATGTATATAGAAAAAGCCAATCAGCCAAACTCAGTTAAATTTAAATGGAGTATAAACTTTGATTTGTTGTAAACAGAAGAAAATGCAACTAGTGCATGATTATAAGACATGTAAAATAAGACAAGCAACCCTATAAAAAATTTATAGCAAAAAGATTGTGGCAAAAGCTTACCATAATTTGGCAATGGATCAAGTATATCAGGATCAGGATCTTCTCCCCAGATGAGTTCGCTGACCATTCCCGAGCCCAATATGTCACTAGAATTTAAATTGGTGTCAACATTCTTTTTCAACAGCCTCAGCCTATCAGGAAGATCTGTTAGCGTAACCTGTGCACCAGAAAGAGCTGCAATGCAGCTTAAAGTACACCTATTATAAGTCTAAAGCCAGTCCAAAGAATGTAGAATATTTCATGATCAATTACAGATTTAAGTCAGAAACTCAAAAGTCTTAAATATATTCTTTTTTATGACTGACATCTTAAACACACAATTACTCTTAAGTATTGGATACTGCTGGACCAGACAAGCTAGTGAACCAGAAAGCTGTTTATTTACCTCAATATCCCTTGGGTACAGGTTTAAAGCCTCTTTAAATAAGAATTATACACCTGGTTAATAACAAATAACTTTCAGCATACAAGAGCAAATCAGTATTTTTTTTTTCCCACCTTTTTTCTCTCTAGATAAAGAACAGGAGACTGATATCTAATAAATAAATATTTGAAGATAAAATAGAAACTATATGGTAAGCTGTTTTATACCCGACTAATCCACACCCAGAGCCCAACTCAACAACTTTTTTCCCCTGAAGAAGCAGCTTCTCTGAGTCCACCGCATGTTCCAAAAATTTCCCTAAAACAATACCACTATCCCACATTACTGATCCAGTCACTCCAGGTGTCATCTGCAATTATATAAGCTCAATTAAACAAAACTCACAATCATGGTTTAGCTGATCAAAGAAAGACAGCTACGAAATCACATAAAATTCAAAGCCTTTGACGTGAACAATACATCATGAGGAGAATAGAAAGTATTTCCCCTATTCTTTTTTAATTGACATGTTTCTTTTATCACGTTTGATAACGCATAAATTCAATTGTTTATATCTCTAATTATCAATAAGTAAAAATTATAAAAATTAAATACTTTGAACATACACATTGAGGCAAATTTATCAAGATTCCACATGACTATGTTTTTTTTTAATTATATATTACAAAAGTTAGTCACAATAGAATTTGGGAATACTGTCAAAAATCATAACAAGTCAACTAAAAAAGAACATTGGAAGTATATATCTAAGTAGTGTTGTTAATAAGCCGAGCGTGCTCGTGAACTATTCGAGCTTAGTGATTTCGAACTGAGTCAATAACGAAATCAACCGGAGCCACAAGCTCAAGCCGAGCTCGATTTTCAAGGCTCGATGAGCCACGAGCTCGATCCGAGCCTCGAACCCAAACTCACAAGCTTGAGTCAAGCCTACCAGTATTTGACTATTTGGGCTCGGCTCATTAACAGCCCTATATCTAACTAAAGGTAGAAAAGTAGTGCAAGTGCTAATGTGTTATAGAACAAAAATTCACAAAGAGTGATACACTCCTGCATATAAAGTCCTCTTCAATTCAGGGTATTTCACAATACTCTCCTTAAACTTGAAAGTATGTCATGTCAATACTTTGATAGTAGATATAAGAATGTTAGAGAAATAGATTAAGAGTCTTTGGAGTATTTAGATACTTTATTAAGTACAAGGTTATAATGACACATATCACTGCAATCTAGGTTACACCTAAAATGGTAAAAATGGTTATAGCAACATCAACATATATACATAAAAGATTGTCAAAAACTCAAAACCACCAGTGGGTCTAGGTGGGCTCTTTGGGTCAACTACTTCAGGATGGAGTCGAAAAGTTACAAAATTGATTATGAGATCCATTATTTGTGGAGTTCTTTGTTACATTTTTTTGTTTTTTTAATTTTATCATTCTTAAACTATACATTGAGCTATCAGTGTGTTGTTGAATTTTTTTAAGAGGCACACCCTATAGATTTCTTTTCAGCCTCACTAGTTATAGGGACATAGATACAAACTGTGTTTTTTTTTTTTTTTAAGGTTGTTATAACATATGGGGAAGACGAGGAAGAGAAGCCCACTAACAAAGCTCAAAGTGAGTTTCCATCTTAAAACCAATTAGCAATAGAAGTAAAATTCCACTTGGGTTAGAAACCAAAATATCTTTGAACTATCTTTCAATGCGGGAAAAATAATACTCACAGTTACAATTAACAATTTCTCCTTAAGTGTGAGCGTAGAATACTCTTTTTAATAAAAATAGGTTAACAACGCACCCAGGCCCTACAAATAAGGAGACACCTATAGGTGTCTAACATATGGTGCAAACCACCCAACTGAGCTCGAGTATCAATTTGTTATAGCAGATGGAGGATAGACAGTGGAGAGGAGCTCCCTAACAAAGCCCAACTTAAGGTTCCATTTTAAAATTGGTTAAGAGAGAGGTAGCCTCCTTGGGTTATAAAGTAGATTTTTTTAGTTTTTCTTTCAATATGGGCATATAATATCACCCATTTGCATTTAACAATACTTAAGAAAGTACTTGAAAAATGGTTTGAAGAATAATACATTGCCACCTGAAACTACATAGAGGTAGTCTTTGTCTCTTTGACTCTCCATTAGACCCTTCAGAATTGAAATACTTGCTATACGAAGCTAGAGATAAGAGGATTACCCTACACGATTAACTTAATTCATCATGATTCAAATTACTATAAAAAATTGCATTATTGCACTTTTTTATTTGACCTGGCTCTATCTGCTTTGTCAAAAAACCCAGTTTCTTGCCAATGGGAGATGCAATTTAAATAGTCAAGAAAACATGAATTGTATACAAAGACAATTACAAGTGTACTCCCTTGGCATTGAAATAATCTCGCATATAAAATCCTGCTGAATCCTTAGGTATGAGGTAAGTGGACATTGTGGCTATTACCTTCAGTTGAGAACGCTTTATCATTTTAAAAAATCTGTTACACTTCATGATAAACTCACAGGGGATTGTTTCTGCGTGTGACTGCGTTCATGAAAATTTATGTATTGTACAATACTTTTGAGTAGTATCACAAATGACTTTTGTCAACACGAAAACTGCCCTCTATAAGTCTATATATGAAAGACATAATAATTGTTTATTTTAGATACAAGAAACATACTCTAATAGAATTTCAACCTCCAAACACTAGACAAACCAGAATAAAATGCAGTTTACATAAGGAAAATTTGTCTAGAACAACCTTTTAAAAGGCATTTTTTTTGTCTAGGACAACCTTTTAAAATTTTCTTGGCAAAGTCAAGACCTTATTATAATTTTTTTTTTTTGCTAACGACGACCAACCCCCACTTTCAAGCATTGACCCACCGGAATCCGACGTTGATACCCCTTCACCACCAGTATGTTGTTCGTACTCCACTCGAACCACCAGCACCACAACACCACCTAAAACCCACCATCAGCGAAATCTGAAACCCCACCACCCCTAAGATTCACCATCAGCGAAATTTGAAACCCCACACCACCTAAAACCCACCATCAGCGAATCTGAAACCCCACCACCACCTAAAACCCACCACCAACGAAATCCCAAAACCCCACCAGTCCACCACCAGCAAATTCCCTAAACCTCACCATACAATCACCCTCCTTGCAGCAAATCAAAAGCACCTCACGGCAGGAATTCAACCCACCTCACTCACCCTCCCCGCAGACCGCATCAAATCTAAATCCACCACCAAAATACCAACCCTAGCTTTAGATCTGATCGATTTTCGTCGTTTTCTAATATTGCACACCCATTTCTCTCTCTTTCGTGTCGATTTGAGATCCTTAATTGAGACAAAGAAGAATGCAGCCGGTGGTGGTGGCAGCAGTAAAGAAAATGAAGAAGATTGGTGGTTATAATGGTCTGATGTCGAAGGTGTTTATGGTTGCCTTGGTGTTGGTGGTGTGGTGTCGAAGGTGATCATGGTGTTGGTGGTCTGGTGCGGTGGTTCTTATGGTGGTTAGTGATGATGGTGGTGGTCAATGATGATGGTGGTATGATGGTGGGGTGCAATTAGGGGAAATAAGGGTCACGCAAGTGAGGGTCAACGCCGGATTCCGGTGGGTCAATGCCTGAAAGTGGGGGTTGGTCGTCGTTAACCAAAAAAAAAAAAATTAATAGAGTATGACTTTGCCAAGAAAATTTTAAAAGGTTGTCCTAGACAAATTTTCCTTTATATAACACTGTATTAAAGTTCAATTAAATCTAGCAGCTTATCTATATCTATACTTAGTATTTAAAAACACAAACCACAAATTTTTCACATGACACATGTCATCACAAGTCGCTCATTACCCCATATGCCACATGTCACCTTCCTTAATATTTGTATTTAACTCTTTATGCATTATATAACTTGCAAATTCAAGTAAGAAAATAAAGTATTTCATTTCCACCATAATTAGTACACATTATATAAACATATGAATAATAATAAAAATGTCTTTTCATCTCCTAGATTTAAAATATAACTTAAACTAATCTATCGTTTCATATTCCACAATCTTCATGTATATATGGTATATCTAACCAAAATCCTTCGTCTTCTTTCACAGTTCTACTCTGACTCTTTTTTTCTTTTAAGTTTCAGCAATGAAACAATTATTTTGTATATTATATCAAAAGTTTCAACTTTTGAAAAACATACCTCTATGTGAAAATAATTAACCTAAAAAACAACCCGTGCATCGAACGGGCCAAAAGGCTAGCTCATAATTCATACATGATTTATGCCTTTATAGTTATGTATCTTTCGTTTTTCAAAACCAGTTTAAGAGAGCATAAAAGATTAAAGTCCAAGTTATTATACTAGGATCAAAATATTCAAATTGTGTCAGCCATTTCATTGTTTCTCAAATTTCATAAGATTAAACAGTGATAACCCTCTTGCTCAACTTTCATTCAAATTAAGGGACAGTACTTTTTTATTTTTAATCGAAAGGGTCAAATAACTTCATTCAATCATTCAATCAATCAATCAATCAATCAATCAATCAACGCGTTAATCCCAGAAGTTGGGTCGGCACTCAGCCACATGAAGCAAAGTGATTATACCGTATAGTCATCGGATAGTTTGATGTATGTAATTCAAGATATGTACAACTAAAACCAATTGTATAACCTTAATTGTATAACAATTCATCAAAAATGCTAAATACGCAGTTAAAATCAATCTTGAACACGAAAACCCCACAAAAATTAGTGTGATAAAGAAGCAAAAAACACGATGTAAATTAAAAAGTTGAAAAGAGAGGAGTACCAGAGAAGATGGAGACTGAAGAATGTTGATAGAATGGCCATAAGCGTCGAGACGGAGAGCAAGAGAGGACTGATGAACAAAAGCGTTGGGTTTGGAAAAGATGGGTTGTTGAAGACCCCATAAAAGCATGATTTCCGCAGATGGGTCTTCGATTAACTTCACAAATCCACCATAACACCCTAATTTTACTTTAACATCCTCCTCTTCTACTTCTGCTGCTACTGCTACTGCTTGTTCTACTGTCTGCTTGCTGCTCATGGCGTTTTCTGGGACAAATGTTAAAAGGCTGTCCTTTGGGGTAAAGCTTAACCCAGCAAATTGCTGGGGTTTGTTTTCCCAGCACAAGCAAATGCGGGGCCCACATATGTATCTTGGCGTACTCTTGCGGGACCCAGCTGTGAAACAAATACATATTGGCGCCCTTACAACAAATTTCCCCTTTTCAATTTCCCTTCCCCTTACTTTCCCTTTCCAACTAAAGTTCTCCATTAATTTTCTTCGACGAGTTCGTAGTTCTTGGACTAGCGGCGCGATATGGGTTGTTAATCTGGTGGGTTGTGGTCGGATTTCGCTAGATTTGATCCGGCATTGTCAATTGGCGGCAATAGCGGCCATTTTGGTGAGTAAAACTTGTTTGTATAATTGAAAGAATTTGATTAATTAACTTGCTTGTATAATTGAATTAGCTAAATTTGAGTAATTGTATAATTGAATTAGCTAAACTTGGCTATATAGATACTGATTTACTGATTCATTATTATCATTATTGATTTTGACATAATTTGGTCTATTTTGTTGGGATTTTGGATATTAAATTGATTTATATTTATTATTTAGGGATTGAAGAATGTGATGTGAAGTTGATGTGACTGTAAAATGTGTTTTTCATGGTTGTCTATGATGCTTATAATATGACGATATTAAATATAAAAAATGTAATATGCATGTAATATTCATTGTCATGCTTTGTTTGATCTTATTAGAACAATCCTTTTGGTGCTTGTTGTTGATTTGTGAATGAATTGTAGAATGCTTCCTTTAACTGATTTACCTGATCATGAGGCACCTACTGCTGTTATATATATATATATATATATATATATATATATATATATATATATATATATATATATATATATATATATATATATATATAGGGTCAAATGAGAAGGACATTAAAATGAGAAGGATTTTATGTGCATAATTTTTATAGTGTATGTGCATAATTTTTAAACTAAATGTGCAAAATTAATCAGTGCATATATGAATATGCATAATCTTTATATAGAATATGCATAATCTTCAAACAATATGTACATATAATATGTTTGGCCAAAAAAGCACAAAAAACAATGAAAACTAATATTAAGCATAACCTGCAATATACGAACAAGCAAAATTATTAATAATTCCATCAAAAATGTCAACCACTGCCTATTTCACACACAGATCGCATATATATACATATATATATATATATATATATATATATATATAGAGAGAGAGAGAGAGAGAGAGAGAGAGAGAGAGAGGGGGGGGGGGAGGGGGTTAGGATCCAATGAGAAGGACATTAAAATAAGAAGGATGAGAAGGAATCTTAGCCATTCATACAAAACAATCTAGCGGCTAATATTAAAAACAAAAAAACATCTATTGTACTTCATCTCCCTCGCCAAACAGGACCGAATATCACCATCATATTATAGAACTTTAGATTGATCTCTTTACTCCCACTAATTCACACTTTTCCATTAATTAAACTCGACCAATTTCGTCCTAAATCGGTCACTTTAATTTGACACTACTCTTCTTCTTCTTCTCTCTTCTTCCAGAAGTTTTCTTTCTATTTCTCTTAAAATTATGGTGTGTTATGCTTTCTTTATCATTGAATTTTTGTTTAATTGATTGAAAAATTGATGATTACAACAATCTGCACATAATTAGTGAGTTATAATATTATAAGAAGATATATATATATATATATATATATATATATATATATATATATATATATATATATATATATATATATATATATATATATATATATATATATATATATATATATAATATATATATATAACATTGTAATGACAAATATGAATTTTTTGGCAGTAAAAAACATGGAATATGTGGAGGAGGGGCTGGTGATAGTGGTGACTCAAGGTCTGTAGATGAAGCTGGGGGGGGGGGGAGGTGGATGGAGAGGGGAATGGTGGAGGTGATCTAGTGGATATAAGGTGTTTGAATGTCAACCCTCCTGAAATAGGGATGATATTTGATTCGTGGCAAGAAATAGATGTCTATTTAAATGCTTATGGGAAGCAGCAAGGCTTTGGGGTGGTACGTGGCCAAAGTGCATACAAGCACTTTAAAGATGGAAGTAAGATAAAACGGGCAGTCACATAAAAATGCGACTGTGCTGGTAAACCTGACACTCAAAGGAAGGTTGGTGGTAAAAGAATTGCTAGGGAGTTGGAAGGGGAACCTATTGCCACTAAAAAGTCTAAAATAATGTGGTTGCGGGGCTATGATGTATGGTAACTTGACTTCTAATGGGAAATGGGAGTTGAGGAAAGTGTGCTTAAGTCATAGCCATCTCTTTTCCCCATCAAAGTCAATGCTCGTGTCTAAGTATAGGTTAGAAGAGTTGGAGAAGGTATCGTATGTTAGGCGTGCACTCCACTTTGGTAATGATGTTGGGTTGCCTAACGCGAAACTCCATAGGTGGTTGGCTAGTGAGCGAAATGGATATGAAAATGTTGCTTTCATCACAAAGGATTTGAATAACTTGGCTGCGAAGGAGAAGAAATTGAAATTTAAGGATGTAGACGCAAATGCCATGATGAATTATTTTAAAACGATGCAGAAGAACTATAAGAACTTTTACCATGTACATCGGTTGGATGGTAATGGAGTTCTTCAGGATGTGTTGTGGGTGGATGCACGTAGTAGGGCTGCGTACGTATGAGGATTTCGGTGACATTTGTTTCGACACCACTTTCCTTATGAATAAGTATGACTTGCCCTTTGCAAATGTTGTTGGTGTTAACCATCATGGACAAACCATATTGCTTGGATGCGCCTTAATCTCCCACGAGGACACTGAAACCTTTAAGTGCGCTCTTATATAAATTTAATTTTCTTCTTCAAATTTATTTTATTGTTTTTGTTGTTAGCTAATTATATTATTATGTGTTTTATTGCGGCCAATTCAATATTTAGTCTGTTATTGTCATTTATGTGTTTCATGTTGTCATATTTTCATATTGTCATATCTCCTATTGTAATTGTCATATTGTTATTTCAGGTGGGTGTTTTCGACATGGTTTGATGTTGTTAGAGGGTCCCCTCCTACGGCTATACTGACCGACCAAGATCCGACGATGCGCAAAGCATTGAAAGTTGTGATAAGTAAAATTAAAATAATTTCATAAAAAACAAACATCACAATATGATTTTAAATAGAACTAAATGATCATTAAATTAATACTTCCTCCGTTCTATTAATATTGCAACAAGGATGAAATTACGCATCTCAAGGCTTACTTGAGCAAACAAAATGTAATCAAAGTAGGTTAAGTAATGGTTTCTTTAGGCTCATATTTAATTGTGACATAACACTTGTCATGTTTGTCATACAAAAAATTAAATATTTCTTGATAAGTAAAATTAAAATAATTTCATAAAAAACAAACATCACAATATGATTTTAAATAGAACTAAATGATCATTAAATTAATACTTCCTCCGTTCTATTAATATTGCAACAAGGATGAAATTACGCATCTCAAAGCACGTTTTATATGCTAAATATCTATAATTGTGTAAGAGTAAAAATTATAAAAAGTTGATATTGTAAAAGTATTTTATGAGACGAATCCAACAAGATCCCACATGACTAAATTTTGCTTAACGTATAAATTATATTATATGGTCAAACAAGAGTGATGAATAGTGCAAAAAGTCCATTGTTGCAATATTAATAGAATGGAGGAAGTATCATTTAATATCAAAAGTAGAAAAAATTGTGTGCACCCTTTTTTTCTTATCTTTTGTTTTTTTTTTTTTTTTGTTGTTTTTTGTGTACAAAAGTTATTTTGCATTCTTGGTAATGTATTTTTTTTGGTAGAATTAATAATAATTATTTTGTAATATGAGGTGAGATAATTTAAAAGATTAAGAAAAGAAAAATACCCTTTTTTGTTATTCAATATGATTTCCGGTTTTTGTTTTAAAGTAAAACGATCATCTAAAATTATCGGGTTAAATTATTACATGTCTTTAATATAGTTAGTACTCCATATTATACAAATATGTAAGAAAAGTGTTTTCTATTTTGGGAATGTTCTTATGTAGTACTTATATATAACAAGAATTGAATTATTAGATTTTCCAAACTGAAGTGCTTCCTCGGATAACATACGTTGTGTGAAACAATGAAACTCTTCCTCTTTTGCATGCTATTAGAGACATTCAAAAGGACATGAAGGGAAAAGTGAAGTTTTGATTTGTATTAAAAAGGAAGACACCTTTATTTACAATCCCAAAATTTTCCCTTTCTCCTTCATTTAAAGATCCTTTCTTCTTTCATTCTAAGTTGATAACCTAAGCTTTTCCATGGCCGGAAATGATGACAAAACTCCATTTCAGTTTGGTACCGGAATTTCTTAGAACAAAGGAAAGAGCATCTCCAGGATCAATTCTTTGCTGCTGCTGAAGTCCGTTTAGATGCGACAAAGAAGCTAGACATGTTGATGAAAGAAATGGAGGAGATTGATGAACAACTTGTAAAGTGTGATAGGGTTGATCAGAGCAAAAGAAAGGGTAAAAGGCCTGAAATTGGTAGAAGTTATGATTCTCCTATTCAAGTTGATAGTGACAGCAATGAAGACGCAATCGGAAGAAGGAAAATGCAGCGTTTTAAAGGGGAGTCATCTAAAAGCAGAGGTCAACCTAGTAACGCTGATGAGGCTCAAGGTGTTGGCGTTGAAGGAGGGGAGGTTGATATAGAAATCAGCGATGAAGACGTTGCAGTGAAAGAGATCATTCCGTCAACAATTGTTGTTCAGGCTGAACAGCAAGAATCTGCAATTCTTGAAGAAAACGCTGGTTTGGTGTAGCAGGGCCAAAAACAACCTCAATTTCATTAGGAAAGGGACTCAGAAGAGGAGGATGAAGACGAAGAGCAGGATGAAGACGAAGAGCAGGAAGATGAGGAGCAGCAAAATGAGGAGGAGGAAGATTCATGGTATGCTTAATAAGAAGAGGATCTTGGTGTTCCATACCATTATCACTCTCCTGAAGTTCTGGCAGTGACAGTGGTGCTTATGGCTTTGACTCTGATAAGTTATTTTTTTAGGCTATATAATCTTTAAGTAGTACATCAATTTAGGGGCCATTTAGTTGTTTAAAGTACTGGTATATTTGGCATTTATCTATATTGAATTAAGTTTTTGTGGCTAAGAAGATGAATTTTATATAATTAAGTAGGTTGTAATGATTTAGATCTTGTAAGATTTTTTGTTTGGAATTTTAAAAATTTGAAGATTATACAAATATTTTGGTTTACATTGTTAAACTATTTCATATTGTGCAGTTCATGTAATTTATGAATGCTTAGTAGCTGGATTTGTGAATTGATTTAATTAGCAAGAGTGGCTCATACTCACCAACAATGTGAACAATTACAAATAACTAATAATGGAACTGTAAATTGATTTTATAGCAATACAAATTTAATGAATATTTTGTGGTGTATTGTTTTAATGCATTAAAAAAATTAAGTATTCATGTGTAATACCCCTAATTTTTGAAAATATTTTCTTAATTATTTTAATTATTTGAAATAATTAAATAAATTATGATCTTGGTCGGTCCACACTTTATTAACGTTGTACACCGTTTTTAAATTAATTTTTGTTTTCTAGATTTTATCTTAATTATACTTAACAACCTTAGCTTAATTATTATCTCATGAATTATAACTAATCTTAGTTTTGATATTATCTATATAATAACTTGATTTAATTATCTAATTCTATTGTTTTATTTCTTATTTATGATTTTTGTATTAAAAAAAAAGAAGTTAAACGTGATCCAAGTAGATAAAAAATATCATGGTGATTTTTATCACTTTACTTTGTTAATATTTATAACTTAATCTCTAATTTTCTCCTTCATTATCCAATTTTGCTTCCTATCTTCATTCCTTCAACCATATGTAAATCTATCTAAATTTCTTCTCATCTTTTAACCCAACTACTAACCTAGACTCAATTTGATCCAAGTACTTTAACGAACCCGAAAACTTATCATATTTTCTAGTAAACATATCATACCTTCAACTCTATCTTTTCTCCCCTCTAAACACTATAAATAAACCTTCAATTCTTCACAAATTCCTCACATCAAAAGCTGAACTTTCCACTCCTCTTAAGCCTTCACACCTTCCTCTTGCTGTCTTTCCCACACTAGTGCAACAACAACACCGAAACCGCAAGTTAAACTAGCTACTACCACCCTCTACCGCCTAGCTGCCACAACACAAGCCTCCCCGTGAGCTGCCTTCAGAAGGTGCAAAAGCTTCTTCTTTCTTTCACCTTCATCTTTGCCGCAAGTTTCTAAGAAAAATGATACTTTGCTTCCTCTTATTTCTATTGTTATAAATATTACTAAATTATCATACTAATGCTATTTTGATACTAAAATTACAATTTTGATACTAATATCACTACTTTTGATACTAACATAAACTATTAAAGTTTTGATAGTTTTGGTAGTTCATGCACAAATAGAGTATTATCTGTAGTTTTGTGTTTGTTTGGTTAACCTTATATTAATTAAGGTTATGCTATTTGTGTAGGAGGAGTCTCTCGATCGTGGTCAAGTTTAGTGGTCGTACATTTATTTTCGCGTGATCAAGGTACGTATAGGTGGCTAGGTCCTTGATATAATATTTGAATGCATGTTTTGGTAAATGTTTGTCTTTATATTGTTTGAATAAATGTTGCATATGAACATTTAATGATTTTAATAATAAGTTAAAATATAAATTTTTTACGATTTTAAGGTTTGATCTTAAAAAGTGATTGATTTAATAAAGGTTGTTTTACATATTTATTAATCACTTGATTGAGTTAATCTAAAATTTGGAGCTCATTATGAGCCTGAGTATTTGATATTTTAATAGTCCCTCTACCCGGGACTGGTTAAGTAAGACCATGAGATTTGTATGATCTGGTCTTTCCTCGAGTATAGTATAACTTGCTTGGGGGGTGTGCACACTTAGGTGAGGAAAAATTGGTTTGGAAATATATCTTAAAAATTGAGAAGTTTATAAATTGGAAATTTATTGGTTTGGAAAGCTTTTATAGATGGATATTACTGCCCTTAGAAGGTTTAAATTTTTGGAAAGTCTAATTTGGAAAATGACTTGTGGCATGTTTAAATTTAAATGATTATTTCGAAATCATGTTTGCCTGATAAAAGTATTTACATGCCTTGCACTTATACGTACTTAGCGTTTGTGCTAACCTGTTTTCCTTTTTATTTTGGTTCGCCCTGTTTACCATTTTTGGTAAGCAGTCTTGATTTCAGGTGTGGAGTTGTTCGTGCGCATACTAGAGTCGGGATTGGGATCACATAGTTAGGAGTTAATTTTATTTATGTGTGGAGTTTTTATTGGATTATTTTGAAACAATTATTATGGTTACTCATATTATTATTAATAAAAGTTAGTTATTTTTCCGCTGCAATTTGAGTAATTAATAAGCCTTACGTTTTCACGTGGCGGTAACACGCCCAAGTTTATCTCTACGGTATTTGTATACGTATAAATATAGTAATTACGTAGAGGGAGATTTGGGGGTGTTACAAAGTGGTATCAGATTTCCGGGTCTAAGAAAGATTAAAAATTGAGAAATAAAATCTGTGGGTAGACTTAGGATGGGCATATAAGATAGATAGAGTTTCGCATTCCTTGAAAGTAAAACTATTTTCTATAAAAACTAATTTCTTATTCGGAAAGACGATTGAGAAAAGGATGCCCGAGTTCTCTTCGGAGGCCTATAATGGGTACGACTCTCTGTCTAGGAAAGGCTCGCCTCGATGCTGTAGGTAACTTTTCAGGAGATGCGGGCTCGACCGTCTAATATCATGAATCGAGTACATTATTATTTTCAAAAACAAAATGAATTGAAACTATTTGATTTTAGAAACAACTTATGTGCATTAGTTTAAGTATAATTAAGGTCGTCTAGTTATTTGTGTGGTTATGGAATTTCAGTTCCATTGGTATTCATTTTGGATTTATCCTTGAGGAAATTTGAATTGCTTACTTAAATAATTTGTGTTATCACAGATGATGGAAACTGTTAGAAGACATTTCTTTGATCAAAGGCTAGTAAAATCGGATGATATATCTGTGCGTGGCTTTATAACAGACATTGTTTGGCATGCTACTGATATAAAAAGACACAGAAATATGAAATTTATGATTGAAGAACCATGGATCATCCTATTGGCCCTAGTTCACTTACCCAACACACCTAAATATAATATATTAATCCAAAAGTATAGAAATTTAATTAAACCTAATGGGTTGTGGAATATTGAAGCCTATATGCATGAAGGAAAGTGGCTAGGAACCTTAACCAATTTTAAAGCAGACCTACATTTTTCTGAAGTTGACTGGAGCCGAATCCCAAGACCAATAGTTGCTGAAATTCCTCTTCGGCTTACACCTCAAGAAGTCCAAAGGTTAAATAATCTAAACTATGATATGCCACCCTTACCACCTCCACGTTTGAATCTTGACTATACATCATCCGATGACTTAGAAATCCCTCACCCAAATGACTTTTAATCCCCACCTAATTCTCCTGAACCCCCTGTCCCAAGAGGCCGAGTATCCAGTCCAAAACACAGCACAAATCGTAACCCTGGCCCCTATGTTAGCCCGAACCGCAACTCTAGCTTGGCTCGTGCCGTAGCCCAACTTATAGTGAATTTTATCCTACCTTCTTACTTGAACGTAACCAAAATCCAACCCACATGGTTAAACCTTTAGGACCTGATTCTCCTCAGCTTTCCACAGGAAACACAGGTGACGTGGCCAGGAATATGATCCAGCAAGCTAAGACCAAGAGTAGAACTTCAGAATAACAATTGATTGATTTCTTCCATTAGTAGCAAATTGTTTTGTTTTGTAAGCCAACTAGTGGTCCTTATGAATTTGTAGTGACAAGATGCATTAATTATTTTAATAAGCCTATGTGGCTAAGTATGGAGTTTCAATTATTAATAAGAGTTTTATGAAATTTTCTTATATAATAAATGTGTATTTGTTATTTTAAGTTATTCAAGATGTCTCTAAGAGCCAGAAATAGTAGACGCACTGGTTCCAAAATGAGCTCTACTCTTAGGAAGCTAACTACTATTGCTCAAAACATGAGCTAGCTGGTGAGTCAGGGGAACCGTAGCAACGAATTAGATCAGTTTGGGGAAGTTTTTAAGAGGGTGGCAGCTGCAAAGCCACCCACTTATCTTGGGAAGGAGGATCCTGCTAGTTTGGAGAATTGGATAAGGGAATTTGACAAGTTGTTTGATGCTATCAATTGTCCTGAAGAATTGAAGGTTAATAATGCTGTTTATTACTTGAGGGAAGAAGCTGACCTATGGTGGAGTCAAAACCGGACTAGGCTTTTAGAAACCCCTAACTTTGGGTGGAAAGAACTGAAGAAGGCTATAAGAGACAAGTTTTATCCCGCCTACTTGAAGAAGCAGAAATGCATGGAGTTTACCAATCTGAGGATAGGGAATATGACCATTAACGAATATTATAATACATTTATTGAGTTGATGAGGTTTTCACCAGAGGTAGTACCCACGGAGGAGTTGAAATCCCAAAGGTTTGAGCAAGGTTTGACCCTAAGTCTTCAGGGGAAGTTGGGAGGAGTAACCTTTGAAACACTAGATAAAGTCTATGGGAGAGCTGCCCACCTATATGGGATCTGAGGGAGAGAGTTAGAGAACTCATCTGGAGGGAAAAGGAAGAGTGATGGGAGTTCACATGGAGTTGATAAGAGGCCTAGGATTTGGGAGAGTTCCGGGGGAAATGGGCAATTTAACAGGAGGGACAATAAGGGAAACCTTGGGAAGGGAGCTACTGGATAAGGAAATAATAATCATGGGAATGGAAATAACACTAGACCTAAGAGAAGTTATTTTTGTAAGAGATGTGAGAAAAACCACCCAGGGAAGGACTGTGAGGGAAACCCAGTGACTTGTCGTTACTGTCAGAAACTAGGGCATCGGAAGTATGAGTGCTACACCAAGGAGAAGGATGTTAAGATGGGGAAAGTCCAGGAGACCAATAACCCACCTAAACCACCCCAGACCAATGGATTAGCTTAAAGGAATGGAACCAGTAGCGGTGCAGGAGCGGCCCCTAAGGGTCGTGTGTTCGTGATGAATCGTCGTGAGGCTGAGGCTTCTAATGATGTGGTAATTGGCACTTTCCTTGTTTATTCTTTGAATGCTAGAGTCATGTTTGATTCGGGTGCGTCTCATTCTTTTGTTTCAAAATCTCTAGTCCAGAGATTAAAGTTAGAGAGTCCATTGTTAGTGTCTCTAGATGTTTCTATTCCAACTGGGGAAGTGAGGAATTGTTCTAAGTTACATAAAGGGGTACCTATCACCATAGCTGGAGTAGAATTTCCTTCAGATTTGATTGAGTTTGATTTGCAAGACTTAGATGTGATTTTAGGAATGGACTGGCTGGGAAAGTATAAGGCTCACATAGATTGTGCTGCTCAGAAAGTGAAATTGTTGGGTCCGGGTAAAGAGACAGTTACTTATAGCAAGGAAGGGAAGAGTTCAGGGATCAAAATCATTTATGCCTTGCAATTTCGAAATTGTGTCAGGAAGGGTTATCCTATATACATGTGTAGTGTTCAGGAAGTGGGAAAGGATGATGAGAAGAAAGAGAGTATTCCAGTAGTTGAGGAATTTCCAGATGTGTTTCCTGATGAGATACCAGGTATGCCACCAGTGAGAGATGTTGAGTTCACCATTGAATTGCTACCAGGGACTGGACCTATCTTGAAGGCTCCATACATCAAAATATTTTTGCATTTTTTCATTTTTCACTTTTTTTTTCTTTATTAGTGCTTTGTCCTCGCCTCTTTTAACTTTGGACGGCTTTTTCAACTTTGCACTTGCTTTATCCTTGCCTTTTTTTTTTCTTTGGACAGCTTTTTCATTTATTCATTTGCCATTATTCACACAAAAATCACAACACAAACTTGCTTTCAAGAGAACCAAATATCCAAACTCCTTCACTACAAACTCCAACAATAATGATCAATTGCTTCACAAAAACCAAGAATGGAAACGAAAATGAAACAAAAGGCTCAAGATCTAAAGATGTGGCTTGAAAAGAAGGGAAAAGGCTCAAATGGTTAGCAAGTAGGCAAATGTAAACCCAAAAACCAAAGATAAGAAAACTATCATAGAAAAGAAAAACTACCACCCCGAAAAGATGTCTTTGTCCTCCCTAGATGGTTTGGTCTCAAGTTTGAGAATTATGAGTCAAGATTCTAGATTAGGTCCGCAATAGTCAAGGATCCATGCCGCTCATGCAAATATATGTTGAAGGCTTGAAAAATAATGAACCTCACATGGATGTAGCAAAAACTCACTATTGGTGTCAATTCGACTTTATGAAGCAACTACCAACATGCCACAAACAAGTAGAATCCGGTTTCATGGTCCCACTAGTTCTAACCAACTACCTTAGCATGCTTTATCCTAGAATCAACCAAATACTCTCAAACCGTGCACACCGTTACCACTTAGGAAGAAAAGCATTCAATTATACAAGTCCAAAAGTATTATGTCCAAAGCAAGAACAAAATAAAACACAATGCAATAATATTTCCTTGATAGAAACAAAATCTTTTTGGAAATTTTCAAGATATAGAACATGGAAATGCATATACAAATGTGCATGGCATATATGAATCAACATCCCACCAAACATGATAGAATACCCTCCCCCAAGCTTGAATAAGACAACATGCTCAAACATAAATCAAATAATCCACGGGAGGGGAAAACAAAGAGATCAATCCAATAATACCAAAGCATGTCCAACAAGGCATCAACTATTAGAGAAAGAGCAAGGAAAGATATTACCGGATTTAGGTGGGTGTAGATACTCGCAAATGACCCAATTAAACCTTTCAAAGCTGATTTCCTCAAGAATTGAACCTTGCCTTCCATATACTAGCAAAAATAGGAGTCAAACTTCCTTGATTCTTGATCCAAATCGAAGCACCAAAGTATATCAAGTCATGTACCTAGCAAAAGGCACACAAACATTTCCATGAGAGAAAATCTATTCTAAAAAGAAAAAAAATGAAAGCAATAAAACACGGGTTACTTCCCGAGAAAGGCTTGCTTAAGGTCCAAGCTTGACCGCTCTAATAAAATAGTATTGCAATGATCGCAAGAGCTTGTCAAATGCACTACTACACATTTCATATGATAACAAGTAGGCAAATGATATAAGAAGGGCATGCAACAAGATTAGTGCACGCAAAATAAAATGAAGAACGAGTTGCCAAGAAGAAGAAGAATCAAAAGAAAATTCAAGAAAATAAGAAGAAGAATAGAAAGGCAAACTCTCTTCACAAAAATCTTTTTGGGTGGCAAAATCACACTTTTCCTCAATAGAAGACAAATGAGGGACATGAAAATCATCATAGAAGAGGGGGTCCCCAATAGGCTCATTAACGAAGGAAGGGAGGGATATAGGAGTGTAGGGAATATGGTTGAAGCTCCTTGAAAAAGGGACATGAGAGGAGGGAATAGGGGCTATGGTCTCGCAAATGAACTCTTCCTCACCACCATGCCTCAAATCACCAATAAAAGCATGGAAATCAATCATAGAATCCTCAAAAGAAGAACACTCATGATCATCATCTCCCTCAAACATCCAACTTCCAAGAGGAACTACATAATCCCCTTCACTATAATCATGAACAACAACTCCCTCAACTTCCTTAAAGCCTAAATTCTCAAAGCCATGCATGAATGGATGCAAATTCATTTCAAACTCATCTCTCTCCCATGAAGCATTCTTAATGAACTCACTCAAAAGGCTATGGGTTTTCATTTGACACTCAAAGAACACATTGGTCATAACCTCAATCGAGTCCAAATACTCATGGATAGAAGAATCACAATCATGCATAAGAGACTCATCAAGATGGGAAGTAGGGTTGAGGTTATCAAAATCAACACTCTCTTCATTCTCAACTCCTTCACCATCACTCAAATGCTCACCAATGGGATCCTCACACTCTCTTGGTTGCTCAAAATCATCATCATCATCCTCAACACACACATTAAATTGGACTTTTCACATACAAGCATCAAGGATGACAATTGGCTTTCTAACTTTTCTTTTCTTCTCCTTCCCTCCTCAAGACGCTCCTCATTCTTTTTCATTATCTCTAATTGACCTCTCATAGAATTAAGAATCATCTCCTTACTAGGCCTAAGATCATTATCAAGCTCAATGCACCTAATTTGAGATTCAAAAGTAGCAATAAGAGATTCAAAAGGTGTAGAAGGTTGAGGCTCAACAAAAGAAGAAGAAATACAACCAAGATTGGAAGAATCAACATTAAGATCATGAGCATATACATCACATTGGGGAGTGGGGGCACAATTAAACACATGAGATTCATCATTAAGGGAACGAAGCACATCACAAGAAGGCATGGTAAATAATGAAGAATATTGAAACACACCATTAGCATCAACTTGAGCAGGTATCTCATCATCATGAACAAAAGGGGAAATAAAGTTGAAATCATGTGTTCTAGGTTCACTTAAGGGATCATGTAACAAATCATGGGAATTCATGCTAATATTAGAAGATTCAACACATTGCGCATCAATATTAGAATCATGATTAACCCTATTATAAACATCCCTAGCAAACCAAACATAAAAATCCCAAGAATCATCAATTGTCAATGCTCTAAATTCACCATTATGCATACATTCAACTTAATCCCTAGTTTGCTCATTCAAACCAAAATAACAAATCTCACAAGCCTCCCAAAGACTACAACAATTATAGTCTAAAAATCCCTTAAGTTTATTGAAATATTCACAAAAGGCTAATTGTCATCTTGAGGAAATGATAGACATGCCATTTTTTTTTGTTTTTCACAAAACAAACAAAAATCAAATAAAAGAAAAGTATAAACAAAGACCTAGACTCAAGCAATCAAAAACACTCAAACATAGACACCGTTCCCCGGCAACGGCGCCATTTTGACGAGGGGAAAACTAGGTCGTTATCTAATCCTCCCTTGGTCAAACTAAATTTGTAAACACTTAACAAACCTAAATACAAGTATAGAGGAAAGTCAAGGGTCGAACCCAAAGGAACGGTAATGTTCAAATGCTTTCGATTTGGGTGCCTAAGCTAGGTAGAAGACGATGGTAAGAGAGAACACTAACAACTAACAAAACAAGTAACCAAGGAACTAAAACACTAGGAACGAGGATCAACAAGTAATCATGTTAATTGCAAAAACTTGGGAAGATCATGCCAATCAAAGGTTGTGAAGACTAATGATAAGATCAATCAATTGGAATCAAAGAGCTATCTCCTAATTGTTAAGCTAGGGTTCACTATGAATAACAAACTAAGAGAATCACAATCAAAACCAATCGATAATTGCAATTCCTAAATCAATTGTTCACGTCATTAGCAATTACAATGCAATCTAGCATAATTCTCAAGGCCTAATTGAATTACACACATGCAAACCTTCATTAATCACTTTAATCTCAACAATCAATCAACACAATTCCCAAATTAATCACAATTAATCAATCATATAAGTTTCACCTAATTCCTAGCCAAACAACTATTCATGAATTATCATCTATCAACTAACAACTATGGAAATCAAGAATCAACAATATATCAAGAACAACTACAATAATCAAGAATCAAACATCAAAATTAAACCAAACAAACATGAAATTAAACAAAGCAATAAGGTGAGATAGGGTTAAGAATGCTCGTTGATAATAGAGAAGATCTTCAACACAATTGTCACCCTTGTATCTTCAATCTCTCAATCACCATTGAAATCCCTCACTTTCTCTCTCTAAAACTACTCCTAATCTAGAGAGAGGAACTCCTAATCTACCCTAAACCTCCTTAGAGGAGAGAGAAACTATTCTAAAACTAAAGAATTTCATGTATGAAGACTAAAGAAAGCCGTACAATATATATACAAACGAAGAAAAGAAGTTAAATCGCGGATAAAACGAAGAAAGCCGCGCCCGCGGAGGAGAAAGGTTGGAACAGAGTAGCTCGAGGCCGTGCCTGCAGCTGAAACCCGCGTCTGCGGCCAGACTGCGGCAGGTTATTGCTCGAATTTGGCGGTTTTGGGCTGCAGCAACCCCCGCGCCCACAGCTAGCAACCCCACGCCCGCGGCTAGCCACCCCGTGCCCGCGGCTGCTGGCTGGGCTGCTGCTTTGGTGCGCTTGCCCGGGGCGGCTTCAAGACACTAATGCTTGCGAAGCTTCCTTGGTTGGCTTGACTTGCATGCTTGGCTTCCCGAACTTGGCTCCGTTAAATTCCTTGAATGCACTTAAGCTCCTTCCTTGATTATTAAATCCAGGGAAAGTCGACACACCTACAAAACAAGTCAAATAAACGGAGAAGCGAGAGAAAAAGCCGAGAAATGAATAAAATAATAAGAAAACCATTAAAGGCACACATTTCTCTAAACTTACACGTAAACACGCAAATCAAGCATTATTCCCTAAAAAACACGACATAAAAGACTAAAAACGAGCATAAAAATATGAAGAAAACCTAGCTTAAGAGTTCCATAAATGGCACACATCAAATTACCATTAAATTGCTACCAGGGACTGAACCTATCTCGAAGGCTCCATATAAGATGGCTCCAGCTGAGATGAAGGAATTGAAAACTCAGTTAGATGACTTGTTGGATAAGGGATATATTCGACCTAGTTCTTCTCCATGGGGTGCTCTAGTGTTCTTTGTGAAAAATAAGGATGGAAGTTTGAGGTATTGCATAGACTATCGGGAGTTGAATAATGTAACAGTCAAGAATAAGTATCCTTTGCCTAGAATTGATGATTTGTTTGATCAGTTGAAAGGGGCTGGAATATTTTCCAAGATATATTTGAGGTCAGGGTACCATCAGTTGAGGATTGCAGAGCATGACATTCCCAATAGTGCTTTCAGGACGCGTTATGGCCATTATGAGTTCACAGTTATGCCATTTGGGTTAACTAATGCACCTGCAGTTTTCATGGATTTGATGAACCGAATCTTTAGGCCATTTTGGATAAGTTTGTGGTGGTTTTCATTGATGATATTTTGATCTACTCTAAGAATAGGGAGGAGCATGAAGATCATTTGAGGAAAGTATTGTCGATCCTGAGGAAGCACCAGTTGTATGCTAAGCTGTCAAAGTGTGAGTTTTGGTTAGAAAAGATAGCCTTTTTGGGTCATGTGATTTCTAAGGAAGGAGTTTTAGTAGATCTCTCGAAGATCAATGCAGTGAGCGAATGGCCAACACCCAAGAATGTGTCAGATGTTCGAAGTTTCTTGGGATTGGCAGGCTATTATCGAAGATTTGTGAAGGATTTTTCGAGGATTGCGAGGCCCATGACGAATTTAATGAAGAAGGAATGTAAGTTTGTTTGGACCCAGAAGTGTGAACAAGCGTTCCAGACCTTGAAAGACAAGTTAACCTCGGCACCAGTGTTGGCTTTACCAGATGAAAGTTGGCAATATGAAGTGTATAGTGATGCATCGAAGTTTGGATTGGGTTGTGTTTTAATGCAGAATCGGAGGGTCATTGCATATGCTTCGAGACAGTTGAAACTGCATGAGGTGAACTATCCAACCCATGACTAGAAGTTAGCTGCGATTGTGTTTGCTTTGAAAATTTGGAGACATTATCTATATGGTGAAACTTGTAAAATGTTCACAGATCATCAGAGTCTAAAGTACATTTACACTCAACAGTATTTGAACTCGAGACAGAGACGATGGTTGACATTTATGAAAGATTATAGTGTGAATATCCAATATCATGAGGGGAAAACTAATGTGGTAGCTGATGCTTTAAGTAGGAAAACCAGTCATTTGATGAATATGATGATTTTGCTAGATTAGCTGTGTGTAGAATTTCAAAGATGAATTTAGAAGAGGTAGAGCACGGAGGGGTCAGTAAGATGTTGAATGCCTTGACAGTGAAACCTTCTATTTTTGATGAGATTAGTGAAAGTTAGTTGGGAGACTCGAAGTTGAAGGCAATAAAAGAGAAGATTGAGAAAGGGTAGGTTTTAGACTTTACTATTGCAAATGAGGGAAGTATTCACTTTAAAGGGAGATGGTGTGTTCCACAACATCGTGGGGACATCAAGCATAGACTGATGGAGGAGGCCCATAGCTCTCCTTATTCAATGCATCCTGGAGGGGATAAGTTGTATAAGGATATGAAGAAGGTCTTTTGGTGGCTAAACATGAAGAGAGAAGTAGCAGAGTTTGTGGAAAAATGCTTAACATGCCAGAAGGTGAAGATAGAGCATCGAAGGCCACAAGGAATGGTTCAATCCTTAGAAGTACCAAAGTGGAAGTGGGATTCGATCGCCATGAATTTTGTGGGGGCATTACCAAGGACTAGGGCAGGGAATGACACGATTTGGGTCATTGTGGATCGATTGACTAAGTTTGCAACCTTTATACCTATGAAAAACACTTAGTCTATGGATCAGTTAGGATGGGCATATGTGAAGTTTGTGGTGAAGTATCATGGAGTGCCTACAGATATCATTTCAAATCGTGATTCGAGGTTCTTGTCTAACTTTTGGAAAAGTTTGCAAAAGGCCATGGGAACAAAGTTATTGATGAGTACAGCTTTTCACCCTACAACTGATGGGCAGACTGAAAGGACCATACAAACCTTGGAGGCAATGTTGAGAGCATGTGTATTGGATTATCAAGGTTCACGAGAGGACCACTTAGACTTGATAGAGTTTTCGTATAACAATAGCCATCATGCAAGCATTAGAATGGCCCCATTTGAGGCCTTGTATGGAAGAAAATGTAGGAGCCTAGTTTGTTGGAGTGACATAAGTGAAACTGTTGTACTTGGGCCTGAAATGATCGAGGAAACTGTTAAGCAAGTGAAGTTGATCCAGGTTAAAATCAAAGCAGCCCAAGAAGACAGAAAAGCTATGCTGATGAGAGGCGCAGAGATGTAGAATTCCAAGTAGGAGAGAAGGTGTTGCTGAAGATATCTCCTATGAAGGGGGTAATGAGATTTGGTAAGAGGGGAAAGTTGAGCCCAAAGTACATTGGGCCATATGATATTCTTCAGAATGTTGGGAAAGTAGCATATAAGTTGGACTTACCCAACGAGTTGGAAAGGGTGCACAATGTTTTTCATGTAAGTCTGATTCGCAAGTACATTCCTGATGTTGCACATGTGCTAGAACCAGAGACAATAGAGCTAGATGAGAGTTTGACCTATGAAAAAAGACCGGTGAGAATTTTAGATAGTAAAGTTAGAAGCACCAGAAACAAGGATGTGAAGATTGTCAAGGTTCTATGGTCGAACCATAAGGTTGAGGAAGTAACTTGGGAGGCTGAGGCAGAAATGCGTAAAAAGTACCCTAACCTTCTCATGGTGAGTGGTTAAGTTACGGGGACGTAACTTCCTGTTAAGGGGGGTAGAATGTAATAGAGTTTCGCGCTTTCCTTTTATGTTTTTATTAAGTGAGTCTTTTGAGTCAAGTCCTTAGGTTGTGCATGAACTTACTAAATTTTAACCAATTTAAGATAATTTGGAGTATTAATTGGAGTTATTAAATAATTTTAAGTTTCGTCCCGAAACTTCTTTTAAGGGGGGTAGACTGTAATACCCCGAATTTCTGAAAATATTTTCTTAATTATTTTAATTATTTGAAACAATTAAATAAATTATGATCTTGGTCGGTCCACACTTTATTAACGTTGTACACCGTTTTTAAATTAATTTTTGTTTTCCAGATTTTACCTTAATCATACTTAACAACCTTAGCTTAATTATTATCTCATGAATTATAACTAATCTTAGTTTTGATATTATCTATATAATAACTTGATTTAATTATCTAATTCTATTGTTTTATTTCTTATTTATGATTTTTGTATTAAAAAAAAAGAAGTTAAACGTGATCCAAGTAGATAAAAATATCATGGTGATTTTTATCACTTTACTTTCTTAATATTTATAACTTAATCTCTAATTTTCTCCTTCATTATCCAATTTTGCTTCCTATCTTCATTCCTTCAACCATATGTAAATCTATCTAAATTTCTTCTCATCTTTTAACCCAACTACTAACCTAGACTCAATTTGATCCAAGTACTTTAACAAACCCGAAAACTTATCATATTTTCTAGTAAACATATCATACCTTCAACTCTATCTTTTCTCCCCTCTAAACACTATAAATAGCCCTTCAATTCTTCACAAATTCCTCACATCAAAAGCTGAACTTTCCACTCCTCTTAAGCCTTCACACCTTCCTCTTGCTGTCTTTCCCACACTAGTGCAACAACAACACCGAAACCGCAAGTTAAACTAGCTACTACCACCCTCTACCGCCTAGCTGCCACAACACAAGCCTCCCCGTGAGCTGCCTTCAGAAGGTGCAAAAGCATCTTCTTTCTTTCACCTTCATCTTTGCCGCAAGTTTCTAAGAAAAATGATACTTTGCTTCCTCTTATTTCTATTGTTATAAATATTACTAAATTATCATACTAATGCTATTTTGATACTAAAATTACAATTTCGATACTAATATCACTACTTTTGATACTAACATAAACTATTAAAGTTTTGATAGTTTTGGTAGTTCATGCACAAATAGAGTATTATCTGTAGTTTTGTGTTTGTTTGGTTAACCTTATATTAATTAAGGTTATGCTATTTGTGTAGGAGGAGTCTCTCGATCGTGGTCAAGTTTAGTGGTCGTACATTTATTTTCGCGTGATCAAGGTACGTATAGGTGGCTAGGTCCTTGATATAATATTTGAATGCATGTTTTGGTAAATGTTTGTCTTTATATTGTTTGAATAAATGTTGCATATGAACATTTAATGATTTTAATAATAAGTTAAAATATAAAATTTTTACGATTTTAAGGTTTGATCTTGAAAAGTGATTGATTTAATAAAGGTTGTTTTACATATTTATTAATCACTTGATTGAGTTAATCTAAAATTTGGAGCTCATTATGAGCCTGAGTATTTGATATTTTAATAGTCCCTCTACCCGGGACTGGTTAAGTAAGACCATGAAATTTGTATGATCTGGTCTTTCCTCGAGTATAGTATAACTTGCTTGGGGGGTGTGCACACTTAGGTGAGGAAAAATTGGTTTGGAAATATATCTTAAAAATTGAGAAGTTTATAAATTGGAAATTTATTGGTTTGGAAAGCTTTTATAGATGGATATTACTGCCCTTAGAAGGTTTAAATTTTTGGAAAGTCTAATTTGGAAAATGACTTGTGGCATGTTTAAATTTAAATGATTATTTCGAAATCATGTTTGCCTGATAAAAGTATTTACATGCCTTGCACTTATACGTACTTAGCGTTTGTGCTAACCTGTTTTCCTTTTTATTTTGGTTCGCCCTGTTTACCATTTTTGGTAAGCAGTCTTGATTTCAGGTGTGGAGTTGTTCGTGCGCATACTAGAGTCGGGATTGGGATCACATAGTTAGGAGTTAATTTTATTTATGTGTGGAGTTTTTATTGGATTATTTTGAAACAATTATTATGGTTACTCATATTATTATTAATAAAAGTTAGTTATTTTTCCGCTGCAATTTGAGTAATTAATTAAGCCTTACGTTTTCACGTGGCGGTAACACGCCCAAGTTTATCTCTACGGTATTTGTATACGTATAAATATAGTAATTACGTAGAGGGAGATTTGGGGGTGTTACAAAGTGGTATCAGATTTCCGGGTCTAAGAAAGATTAAAAATTGAGAAATAAAATCTGTGGGTAGACTTAAGATGGGCATATAAGATAGATAGAGTTTCGCATTCCTTGAAAGTAAAACTATTTTCTATAAAAACTAATTTCTTATTCGGAAAGACGATTGAGAAAAGGATGCCCGAGTTCTCTTCGGAGGCCTATAATGGGTACGACTCTCTGTCTAAGAAAGGCTCGCCTCGACGCTGTAGGTAACTTTTCAGGAGATGCGGGCTCGACCGTCTAATATCATGAATCGAGTACATTATTATTTTCAAAAACAAAATGAATTGAAACTATTTGATTTTAGAAACAACTTATGTGCATTAGTTTAAGTATAATTAGTGCATTAGTTTAAGTTTAATTAAGGTCGTCTAGTTTTTTATGTGGTTATGGAATTTCAGTTCCATTGGTATTCATTTTGGATTTATCCTTGAGGAAATTTGAATTGCTTACTTAAATAATTTGTGTTATCACAGATGATGGAAACTGTTAGAAGACATTTCTTTGATCAAAGGCTAGTAAAATCGGATGCTATATCTGTGCGTGACTTTATAATAGACATTGTTTGGCATGCTACTGATATAAAAAGACACAGAAATATGAAATTTATGATTGAAGAACCATGGATCATCCTACTGGCCCTAGTTCACTTACCCAACACACCTAAATATAATATATTAATCCAAAAGTATAGAAATTAAATTAAACCTAATGGGTTGTGGAATATTGAAGCCTATATGCATGAAGGAAAGTGGCTAGGAACCTTAACCAATTTTAAAGCAGACCTACATTTTGCTGAAGTTGACTGGAGCCGAATCCCAAGATTAAAAATATGAAGAAAACCTAGCCTAAGAGTGCCATAAATGGCACTCATCAAATTCCCCCAAGCTAAACTTTTGCTCGTCCTCGAGCAAAACAAAACCCAACCCAAGGGAAAAATGATGAAATTATTCAAGCAAAGAAAGAAACAAGAAAAAGAGAGGATGGGAATATACACTAACTCACTTTCGTAGGAATCATGGTCAATTTTAGCAACTAAAGACAAGACATTTAAACCCCTAGATCGCCCTAGAGGACGAGTGATGCTCTCGTAAAGGTTTCTTAAGAGATTAACCTATAACTCTCATAATAATACAAACAAGGCAACGCATGAGAAGGAAATCAAAAGAAAAGAAAAGCAAACACATGTTCATGAAAGGACTTTTCCAAATGTACAAGCACAAATGAATGCAAATCTTTCTAAACAAGTAAGGGAGTGCACGTTCCAAGATACCCGAGGTTGATTGAAACATAAATATGCTAAGCATAGGTACTAGTTTTTGCAATCCACTTTCATCCCAAACGGTCTTACCGCGTTCTCCCTACTAGTCTCATATCTTCCCCTAGTGAGCATCTCAAAATTTCCACGAAGGAACTGGAAAAAGAGATAAATTTTGGGCTTCTCGACGTCTTGACAATGCATCCCCTCTCCTTAGGCTATGACTTATAATTCCTTCCCTCGTTATGTGAATCAACCTCTAGGTCAAAAGGACTTTCCCAAAGATTGTAATATAAGGGCAAAAGGTTGAGGGTAGGCTTAAAATTTAGAATTTGGTGGTATTCCTAATTAGTGAAGCAAAGGGTGATCAATCCTCAACACCATAATCAAGTAAGCACTAAACAAAAGCACCAACACCCCCAAGCTTAATCAAAGCTAACAACACAAAGATATACACAAAAATCGTGAGAACGCTTCCCCCCAAGCTAAAATAGAGCATTATCCTCAATGCTCTAAATAGGGAGAACGATACTCACATCAAAATATTTTTGCATTTTTTATTTTTCACTTTTTTGAGCCCTTGGGGGATGGGTTTCATATAGTTGTACCAAAAAACTGGATCCCCCATCCGGATTTTTTCTCGGACGAGAGATTCTTGTCCGCCTGTGGGTTGAGCACCATGTTTTCCAAGGGTAGACTCACTCACCCATCTGGCAATTTGCCGTATGCATTTTATACTTCAGTGATTTCAATTATTCTTGTTCTAATCCTTTTTTCTTTGTTTTTTTTTCAAAAGAAGAAAGAAACATGGTGGACCCTGCAAAAACACCGGCTAAGTCTGCCGCGCAGCTCTGCAAGGAGTCGGTGCTGGCCAAAAAGGTAGCCGCAGATGCCAAGGAGGCCAAGAAAGGCAGGGTAAGATCATCTATATATTTTGTCTTGAATTTATCCAAGGTCCTTTGATGCCGGATGACTAACTTTTATTTTGTTTTGCAGGCTCCTACTGGCATCCTCCCCCGGTCCATTACAAAGGTCTTGAAAAGACCTGGGGATGAGCAGCTGAAAACACCGGCTGCCAAAGCTGGGAGGAAAAGCTCATCGGTCTCTGGCTCTACTGCCAAAGACCACCCCACAACCGGAGGCAAGAGCCCTGCCGCCCTAAAGTCTCTGAGTGAAAGCTCAGAGAGAGAAGGTAAGAAAAAGCCAGATACCCCAGAGACATCAAAGAGTGGCGAGCCACTCAAAGCTGCAGGTGGAGGGGAGGAGACGGCGAGAGCTGGCGCCAAAGGTAAGATTGAGATTCCTTGGCCGCTTGACTTTATGAGAGTCAAGACAATGGTCGACCCTTCCGGGGGGTCAGTTAGCAGCCGGTAAAGAATGAATGCCAAATACGCTGCTAGTCTCTCACCAAGTACTTCTTATGGTGCAGATGCTACGTCTGGGCCCCCGGACATGGCGGGGTTTGCAAAGAGAATGGTGAGAACTCTCACCCAGTCGGAGAAGAACTCCATCCTCAACCGCCATGAGGTAGATTTGGACCAAATCCTGGGTCAGCTGGCGGAGGTAAGTTGGACTTGACACTTGGCTTCTTTTCGTTTCATTCTTCTTTTTTCTTTTTTCTTTTCTTTTTTTTTGATTTTCCGACTGACCCTGTGTAGGTTATGGTCCGGGTGGATGGGCTCTGGGTGCCCTTCAGGAAAAAAACAAGATGAGGTAAATGATGCCAAGAAGAGGGCTCAACAAAACCTCAACTCTGCTGAATATGCATATTATATGTCTAATCTTGCCATTAAAGCAGTGGATTTGAAACAGGAGGAGCTGATCAAGACCCTAACGGATGCTAACGACTCGGCTACCAACCGGATCAATGATCTTGAGCTACAGCTGAAAAATGCCGGTTCGAATCTCAGGGCCTTGGAGGGAGCCGATAAGGAGAATGCGAATCTCCGAAAGGATAACTCCCGGCTGGTTGCTGAGTTGGCCACCCTGAAGGCCAAGCACAAAGAGGAGCTCGACGTTGAGCAGAGCCGACTCATCAATGAAAATGAGCGGGACAATGAAGTCTGCCTGAAAATGGCTTGGCGGCTCCTCTACCCGGATATTGACTTCGAGGTGTACAAACTTCGGTATGAATACGCCACTGCGGTGTACGATGCCGAAGTCCTTGGTGACCCAGCTCCACTTCGTTTCAAGGTTTGGGCAGCTGAGCAGGGGGCTGAGGTCTCGGATGACGAGGAGCCGGAGGAGGAAGAGGGGGAACGGGGCAACAAGGATGTCCAGCCTGAAGAGGCTGTTGATCTGGAGGGAGTTCCCCCTACAGGCCAGGTCCAGCCGGAGCAGCCCACTCAGTAGCTTTCAGCTCTTCTCTTTTATTTCTGCGTCAGTATGCCAAGTTACTTTCTTTTCGGCCTGTGTATCGAGTATTTCATGTATCTTTACCGACCGTGGGGTCGGGTAACATTAGTCTTTTCACCGGATGTGATTCCGGTTAACAATTGTTTTGGCCTTTGTGCCAATTTTAAATATCTATGATGTATACTGACTCAGTCGGTTTTTTATACTTGCACAATTTTTTCAATTTTTCACTTTTGCATATACACTTGATATATACTTGTAATTTTGCCTAACTTATGAAAAGCATGCAGCAGGTACAAATCCGGCTGTCCTTGCCCCTGGACGGCTGTGTGGTTGGTTTCATTTGAAACTGATTGATTGTCTTGAAAACTTCTTATACTTGGAGAGCATGAGATGTTTGTAAGACAATCAATCACAATAGTGATATCCCCAAATCAAGTACACAACCGGACAAATAACAGGCGCACAACCTCTGCCCTAGGCGGTAGTTGACCGTCTGGGTAACAATTATAGCCATTACGCGAAAAGTTTTGCCCGAATTGGGGGAGTACGTAATTTAAATTTTTTTTATTTTTTTTGTATGAAAAATCCTAAGTAAGAGCTTGTGATAATACTCCAGCTGATGTCTAGGGACATCCGGAAGTTCACAGTCTTAAACGTTCTTAGGAGCAATTCAAGTCAGACGGCTGTGAGTTGGCAAGTTTAGCCGTTCAATCTTTGTCATCTGTATGGATACGTAGAACGAGCAGGTAGGCTGTTCTCTGCGACGATTGCACCCAGAGGGGTGTTGCTGGACGTCTTTATCCATGTTGGGATAGGCGAATTTATGAAAAAGACAACCATCCGGCCATTGGCCTCTGGTCTAGTTGGAGACCGGCTGCGTAGCCACTAGGCGTTTTTGTGCCTAGCTTTAGGATCTGACCATAGGCCGCGTGTCACTACGGACATTTGAATTTAATACTAAGTTTCAAACTTAGCTGGTTATCTGGCCATTGGCCTCATGTCATTCAGACATTTAAGTGAGATACTAAAACTTAGACACTGTTTCTCTAAGAAAATGACCCGTATGGGGAAAACCCAGACAGAACCAAGAAAAACAAACATAATTGAAAATAAAAAGCACTTTTCATTAATACTCTTTGTTACAAAAATTTACAAGTCTCAGAAGTAGTACTTTTTCAAGTTGTCTACATTCCAAGTTCTAGGCAGGCGTCTACCGTCTGGGGTTTCTAGGCGGTAAGTGCCGTCTCTAACTTCTTCATAGATCCGGTAGGGGCCTTCCCAATTTGGAGTTAGCTTTCCAAGCTCATTGGCCTTACCGGTTGCCTTCATTTTCCGTAACACAAAATCATGCACTTTCAAAGGGCGTTTGTGTACTCTTTTGTTATAGGCTCTGGTCATTCTCAGACGGTATATCTCATGACGTAGGGCAGCATTGCCCCTGCGTTCCGGGAGGGAGTCCAATGCCAGCCGCATGGCTTCCCAATTTGCCTCTTCATTATAGAGCATCACTCTGAGCGTGGGCTCATAGTGTTCAATGGGCAAGACGGCTTCAGCACCGTACACCATGAGAAGTGGAGTTTCCCCGGTTGAACCTTTGGCAGTTGTCTGGATGGCCCATAGGACATGAATCAATTCTTCTGCCCATAAACCACCGGCTCTTTCAATTTTCTTTTTAATGTCGTCTGAGATGAGTTTGTTGAAAGCCTCAATCTGACTATTTGCTTGAGGACGGCCGACTTAGGCAAAGTAACTTGAGATCCCTTGATCTCCCAACCAAGTCTTGAGTTGGGGCGTCTCAAATTGAGGGCCGTTGTCAAATACCATAGAAATAGGTACCCCAAACCGGGTGATGATGTTCTTCCAAATGAAAGAGATGACATCCTTTGTCTTGATATTTTTAACTGCCTCCGCCTCCACCCACTTGGTGAAGTAATCCACAGCCACCAAAATATAGCGCTTTCCGCCTGGAGCAGGCGTAAAAGGACCCAAAATGTCCATCTCCCATTGGCGTCAGATCAGTAGCTGGGCGATGTATAAGCTTGCCAAACCTTTGGCATTTGTCACATTTTTTCACAAATTCCTTGGCGTCTGCCTCAAGGGTAGGCCAAAAATAATACCGTCTGGCTCTGACGGCTAGGGACTTGCCGCCTATGTGGGAGGCGCAAAATCCCGCATGCAGCTCTTCGAGAACCTCTTTCCCCTTTTCTAGGGTAACACACTTCAACAAGGGCTTGAGAAATCCAGCGTTGAAGAGTTCTCCGCTTCTCATCTCGAAGTTAGCTGCTCTCTTCTTCATAATGGCTGCAACCTGTGGTGAATCAGGGAGCGTGCCGTCTGTTAGATACGCCCGAATGCCGTCCGTCCAGGTAGAACTTCGGTTCAGAATTCCAATGGGCTCTTCATATATACTTCTCTTTTCCAAAACTTCCCAAAAGACTGACCGAGGCGTATCATGGCAGGCGGAGGATGCCAATTTTGACAATGCATCCGCCTGGTTGTTATCTGACCGGGGCACATGACTCAGTCGGAACTCTTCAAGTGACCCAGCCTCTTCTTTGACAGCCTGTAGATATTTGATCATAGCCAGGGGAGTTGCTTCATATTTTCCCTCATACTAGCTAACGACCAACTGAGAATCAGAGAAGGCGTCAATTTTTGTTGCCCCTACTGCCTTACACATGCGAATTCCGGCTAGCAGGGCTTCATACTCTGCCTCATTGTTTGAGGCCTAAAACTTAAACCGTAGTGCATACTCAAACTTATCTCCTTCCGGAGATTCATAGATAATGCCTGCACCACAGCCGTTCTTTGTAGAGCTCCCATCTACATACACCTTCCAAACCTGATCAATATTATCCTGAGGAACCAGACGAGTCATTTCAACAATGAAGTCGGCAAACGCCTAACCTTTCACTGCCTTCCTTGGTTCATAGGTGATTTCAAGACTTTGCATTTCAATAGCCCACTTTAAATTCTACCGGATGACTCCAAGGTAGACATTGGCCGCTTGAGGGGCTGGTCGGTGTAAATTACAACCGGATGTGCTAGAAAGTATGGCTTCAGCTTTTTGAAGGCCATATATAGAGCAAGACCAAATTTTTCAACCATGGGGTACCGGAATTCAGCATTCTTTAACACATGGCTAATGAAATATACCGGGAGCTGGATGCCGCCTCGTTCAGCAAGGAGAACATCACTGAGGGCATGATCTGAGACGGCTAGGTACATGTACAAGTTTTCTCTAGGCAAAGGACTAACAAGCCTTGGCAAAGAGTGCAAGTGTTCTTTCAATTTCTAGAAGGCCGTCTCAGCATCATCCCCCCATTCGAACCTAGTGTTCTTCCTGATTGCTTGGAAGAAGTAAAGGCATTTGTCACCTGACTGGCTGAGGAACCTCCCCAATGCGGCCAGGCAACCGGTGAGTCTCAGAACTTCCTTGACAGTGCTGGATGACTTCATGTCGATCACCGCTTGTATCTTCTCAGGGTTAGCCTCTATCCTCCTTTGATCAATCAGGAATCCGAGAAACTTCCCAAACTCAACACCAAAGATGCACTTCTTAGGATTCAACATGACCTTTATGCCGCCTGAGTGTGGTGAAGGTTTCTCGTAGATCAGCAAGGTGATCCGCCTGCTGCTTGGATTTGACTATCATGTCATCAATATATGCCTCTACGTTCCTCCCAATTTGATTAATGAAGACTGTATTAATCATCCGTTGGAACGTAGCCGACGCATTCTTCAAGCCAAACGGCATCACAGTATAACAGAATAACCCCTGATCAGTGACGAAGGCCGTCTTCTCTTGATCTTTTTTCCACAGGGGTATCTGATGGAAGCCGGAATAGGCATCCATAAAACTCATCAAGGCATGACCGGCTGTAGATACGACTAAGCTGTCAATCTTTGGAAGTGGATAACTATCCTTCGGGCATGCCTTGTTGAGGTCTGTGTAATCTACACACATCCGCCAGGTACCATTCGGCTTCCTTACAAGCACAACATTCGCCACCCAGTCGGGGAAATTACATGGCCGAATGAACCTAGCATCCAACAGCTTTTTTACTTCGGCAGCTACCGCCTGACTTCTTTCCTCGCCGTGATTTCTTTTCTTTTGCCGGATGGGCTTCATTCTTGGATCCACGGCGAGTTTGTGGACAGCGAGATCCGGGCTGATGCCAGGCATCTCTTCCACTTCAAAGGCAAAAATGTCTTTGAATTCTTTCAGCAGAAGGTGCAAATCTGCACCCAGAACAGCATGAGCAACCGTCCCAACCTTTATAGTTCGCTCTGGACGGCTATCCAGAGCAAGATCAATACTTTCACCAGCCGGTTGGGGACGGAGCTCCTCTGACCGTTCACCGGTCAGTGATTGCTATTTCTTTTCTTTTTTCACCTCCGCCAGCTGTGCAGCTTTCCTTTTCTTTCCGGCTGCTGGTGGGGGTGGACTGGCATCCTTGACATTGTCAAGGTCTATTGGCTCCTTCTCTTGGCCGTCTGCGGCCACAGTATCTTTGACGACT
This sequence comes from Chenopodium album, assembly GCF_948465745.1. NCBI lineage: Eukaryota > Viridiplantae > Streptophyta > Magnoliopsida > Caryophyllales > Amaranthaceae > Chenopodium > Chenopodium album. The sequence goes on from NC_137847.1 coordinate 21,563,808, forward strand.
GAGAGGTAGCACTCCCGGGCCGTCTTCTGATCCCCGTTCAGGGAACCAATAGAGCCATCATCCCGCTCATACTTGATGAGCATGAGAGACGAGATGATTACCGCCTTGGCTTCATTGAGGGTTGGCCTGCCAAGAATAATGTTGTAGGCGATCAACTCCTCAACGACCAAGAATCTGACGACAATATGTCGTCCCTGGCCTTTTTCTCCCAACCGGATGGGTAAGTCAATTCTTCCGGCTGGGTAGACCATCCCACCCCCAAAACCAACCAAGGGGTGGGTGACCGGATGCATGCTGCTGGAGTTGTATTTCAGCTTCTGCAAGCATCGGAGGCTGATGATGTCCGACGAGCTACCGGTGTCAATAAGGATGCGTCCAACCAATTGGTTGGCGACCTTACATTCAATGACGACCGGGTCGTCATGCGGACGGGGGACGCTGCCTCTGTCCTTTTCAGTAATGAGGACATCTAGGAAGGTGGAATTGGAAGACGCCTGATCGTCATCATCCTTGTCCATCTTTCGAAGATGGCTTTTGGTACCCCGGATGGTAGGGCCACCACATGAGAATCCGCCTGCTATAGTGTAGACCGGATCCTTATCGATATCCGAGCTACTAGTAGGCTGGTGGGTTGTCTTGGAGGACTGACCCTTATTTTTCTTCTTTGCCCCGGCTGGGGACTTAGAAATGTAGGACTTCAACATCCCTTTGTCAGCCAGACGGTCCAACGGCCGCTGAAGACTGAAGCAGTCGTTGGTGTCATGGCCTACCTCCTCATGGAATTGGCAGTATTTGTTCTTGTTCCGTGACTGGACGGAACTGTTCATTGGATTCGGCTTCTCAATAGACAACCGGTCCTTTACCTCCATGAGGATGGAGTTGGAGTCTTTGTTAAATTCATACCGGGGGACGTATGGTTTAAACTCTTTTTTCTTCTTCTGGGACGGCTGCTCAGAATCACTGACCGCCCAGACTTCTTTTCTTTTCTTGCTCTCTTCTTTTTTCTTTGCCGATTGAGCAGACCGGCTCTCTTTTTGCTTGTCGGACTTCTTGGAGTCCGACTGGCTGCCAGGCGTGCAGAGGTCGGTTGCTTGAATATAGCTTTCTGCCTCCATCAGGGCCGCCTGCAGCGTAAATGCCCCTTTTGTGACAAGGTCGAACTTGAAGTTCAACCCGTCTCTCAGACCCTTAAAGAAGTCTGTAAATGCTACCTCGTCAGACAGCCCTTGGATTTGGATTCTGATCAGGTTGAACCGCCTGTCATATGAGCGTAGCCCTTCTCTCTCTCCCTGCTTAATGGTGCTCAAGTCTTAAACTTGTTTTCTTAGCAGGAATGTTCATTGAGAAATTGGTGGCAAACAAGAAGGCTAGCTTCTTGAAGCAATCAATAGATCCAGCTGGCAAGTTGCCAAACCATTATTGGGCAATGCCCTTCAATGTAGCCGGAAAACAACGACACCAGGTGGCATCGTCCCAACCCTGTAAACACATAAGGTTGGTGTATGCCATCAGGTGGTCTTAGGGTTGGTGGTACCATCATAAGTACCCACCAACACATTCTTAACCTTGGCCGGCTGGGCCGCCTCGGTTATATTCTTGGCGAACGCAGAAGGCTGTTCACCAAGCTTCAGCAGCCGAAGCTGCCAGTCCAGTGGCTGGACATTGATGTATGCCGCCTGACCTCCGAATGGGGGTGGCTGCATAAATTGGAGGCCATATTTCCCATAATGCGCCTGGGGTGCGTATGGCATAGACCCTATCATGAGTTGAGGTTCGGTGTTGACGGTCTTGCCGCCTGTCCGACTCTCATGCAAGGACAGTGAGTTCCTTGCAGAAGTTTTTCTAAAGCTGTCTGGAAAGCTTGATGTAGAAGCTGACTCAGACAACTGCTGTTGTCTCCTTCGATCAATGATATGTCGAGCATCGAAGGCAGACGTCTTGTTGGCCTCCGGCTGTTGTTTCAGGGGCTGCCTCTTGGGCAACACAATTTTAGCCCAGTCAAGTTTTGTGGCTGCCTTCTCCTTGGGATGAGGTGTTGGCTGCCTGTCCCTGACTGGCTTCTTCGTCCCCATAGAGGGAGTCTTTTTAGCCGGCTGACCCTTGCTAGAGCTAGCCTTGCTCTTGTTGATCATCTCCTTGATTTCACCCTTGAAGGAGTTCATAAATTTCATGAGCTCATGCCGGGTGACCGGAGCTTCTCCTCTGGCCTTCTGGGTTTCCCCTTCTGGCCGCCTAGGGGGCCGCCTACTCGGACCCGCCTGGTCTTCATTGCGTTCCAACTGATCCTTGGAACGTATGGACTTGGAGATGAGAGAGCCATCCCTGGTTGTATAGGTCTCCACATCATCATCATCATCCTCTTCTTCTTCAGTAAAGACCTCCGGCTGAGGCTGGAAGAAAGCCGAGGAATTCCAAAGCTACCCGGTTGAATAACCGGTTGAACATTATCAAGGTTACCTAGTTGGGTAACCGGCTGCAGAGTAGTAAGGTTAAAAATCGGTACAGAATCTTGAACCATCTTGAGGTACTCTCCCCACAGACGGCGCCAAATGTTTTGAGTGTTTTTGTCCCTCGAGAGAGTTACAACTCGAAGACTGGTCCGACTGGCTCTGTACCTGCAAAATCAACGGAGACTCCGGTTGGGTGGAGCTCCGCCTCCGACGATCAAGTTAGAAACTTGAAAAAGGATAAAAGTATGGAATTTAAGGTAGGGATCTGCTTGGATTCCAAGCTCAAATATTCTCTGATGTGAGAGAAAATGGATGTAATAAATGATTGTGAATGCCCCCAAAATGGGAGAATATCTCCCTATTTATAGGGTCATAGGGAAAAGTGCCCTCCACTAGGTGATTCTGACCTAGGGCAGGTGGGCTGCGCCGCAAAAGTGCGGATTTGGGGAATTGAGCCCTTGAAGGCCGCAATTCTGAGAATTGATCTGGGAGTTCCACGTGTCAGTTGGGGATTGGTCAGAGGTGACTTGCCAGCCTCTAACACGTGGCAGGCCCTCATTGGTCCAAGTGTTTAGGGTAAATTACCCCAAACACATACCTCTCACATTCTTCACACTAATTCTCTTCTTTTCTTCTCCTCTTTTTACACAAATCATCCCGTTTATCTTTGAACCCAATTTTCGGGCACTTTTGGTCAGTTTTTGGGGTATTGCTGTTTCATAGAAGATTGTTCCTCTCAAAAAATCCTTGAGGTTAGGCCCAAGAATCACCCAATTTGGAGTTATATCGAAGGAGTTATAGCCTCTGCAAGTTCTGCTTATTCTTTCCAACGAAAATCCAATTCTTCTCTTTTTCTTGGTTTCTTATCTTTTCTTCTTTTCTTCTCTTATTCAATTATTATTATTATTATTATTATTATTATGGGGGATTTGTAAAAAAATTATTATGAGTAGTTTTAATTATATAAAATTAGATTTTTAATGATGTTTATGAAAATTAATTTAAAAGGTTCATGTACATATAGTTGGGGGTTTTTAATTTAATTATTGTGATTATTTGTTAACCTTATATTAATTAAGGTTATATTTATTTGTAGGGTGTGTTCGATCAAGAATCTTGAGGTTCCTTTAGTGTGTCTTGATTAGCAAGGATCAAGGTACGTTAGGTGGTTATATACCTTGAAAAAAAAAGATTGATTTGAATGAGCATGTTTGAATGATTTTATGGTGATTGAATTAAATTGACTTGAATTATGGTTTATGAAATAAAAGTATGTTTAAAAGATTGGTTTTAATAATTAAATTGGAGTATTGATTTTTTTATAACATGTTTTGATTAATTAATTTATTATTCATGTTTAAAAAGGATTGGTTTTGAAAGCTTGTTGGATTTATAAATAAAAAAAAGGGAGTTTGAATTATTATTATTAAAAGTTGGAATTATTGGATTTAAAGAGGATTTATTTAATCATTGAATTAAATTTATTATTTATGCTTTATAAGCGGTGTTAGTAATCCCACTATGCGGATTTGGTATTTTGATAAGGCCTTGGACTTTGTATGACCGGGTCTTTCCTCAAGAATAGCCTTGTAACATAAGGAGACTAGCTTGGGGGGTGTGCACACTTGGGAGAGGAATTGGTTTAATTGGTTTTAAAATAATTGGAATTGGTTTTATTGATTATTGGGATTTGAATATTGAGAATTGGTTTTGAATCATGAGTTTGGAATTATTGGATTAATTATTGGAATTGATTTCAAAAGCATGTTTGCAAATAAATTGAGTTTAATTATCTTGCACTTACCGTACTTAGCATATTTTGCTAACCCGTATTTCTTATTTGTTTTGGTTCGCCCTGTTTACCGTAATGGTAAGCAGTGTTATTTTAGGTGGAGTGAATAAATTAATGCATTGGAGTCCCGGGATTTGGTTTCACTAAGTTAGGAATCGTGGTCTTTGTATCTATTTTTGAGTACTCATAACATTGGTTTCTATTCATAGTTATTATTAATAAAGGAGAGTTTTGAAGTTTCCGTTGCAAAGTATTGTTTTGTTAGTAAGTTGAGTAGCCTTGTGTAATCACGCTGCGGTAATACGCCTAAGTCTATCTCTACGGTATAATTATACGTATTATACTAGTATTTCCGTAGAAGGAGATTTGGGGGTGTTACAAAGTGGTATCAGTTTTCAAGGTCCTAAAAAGATTAAAATTGGATAGTAATTAAAATTGTGGGTAGACTTAAGAGGGCATATAGGATAGATAGAGTTTCGCATTTGTGTATGAGTCAAAAGCCTTATTTTACTTAAAAACTATTTTCCTATTTGTGGAAAGATGAATGAGAAAAGGATGCTCGAGTTCTCTACGGAGGCCTATAATGGGTACGACTCTCTGTCTAGGAAAGGCTCTCCTCAACGTCGTAGGTAACTTTCCTGGGAGACGCGGGCTCGACCGTCCTATAATCATGATTCAAGTACATATTTATTATTTTTGAAAATAAAAAGAATTGAAATTATTTGAAACTTGAGTATGTGATTATGTGTGCATTAAAGTTGGTGTTAAAACACCTTGAAGTGTGTATAAGGGGTCCGAAATTTTGGAGTATTACCCATGGTTGGGTGATTTTGAGTTATACTTAGTTTATTGAGTTATGAATTGCTTATTGCAAATGGATTTTGAATTGGATTGTTTGTGTGATTTGACATTTAATTAATTGTTGTGCATGTGTGTGTGTGAAACAGATGGAAAAGATTGATCAAATGAGACATCAATATTTTGACATTCATTATTTGAAAGATAGTGGAGTCTCAGTTAGTGAATTCATGACTGGAATTTGTACTTTGGCCTTGACCCTTTGTGAGAAGTATGGTGAGGAAGCCTTGACCCAACAACCTTGGATGGTCCTTTTGGCTTTAGCCCATTTACCTAGGATTAAGAAATACCAACCTCTCTTTGACAAATATGGGGATGTGATCAAGGAAGATGGAACAATGTGGAATGAGAAGCATCATCATGAAGGGAAGTGGTTGGCAACCATGTCTAGCCTTAAGAGGGACTTGCACTATGTGAAGCGCAAGTATGAACCTAGGAGGAAAGTTGTGAAAATCCCCTCAATCCCAAAAGATCGAACCTTTGGACCTAATGACCAAATGTACTTCTTAAATGCCCAAGTACCTTTTTCATACCCAAATAAGCGACATGAGTATGTGGAATCTAGTGATGAGTCCATACCACCTCTTGGTAGGAGCAAGCATTACCGTTCTCTTAGCCAAACTCCAAGCTATGAATCTTCATAACAACCTAGCCCAAAAGTCCATTTCCATGTTGCAAAAAGGCCCAGAACTCGTTCTCAAACTGCAAAAGAAAGAGCCCAAAACCCTAAAGCTTCTTCAAGCCAACCTCGTGGAAATGTAAGCCCAACAAAAAGCCCAAGTTACACTCCTGGCCCGGACAGAAATATAAGTAAATCTGGGTCAAGTTCATCAGGCCTTATTCCAAGCTATAGTGGTTATAACCCAACTCTCATGGCCGAACCAAGTAATAGAAGTGAGGATCCGGATTATGATCCTATTGAAGATGGTTATCCTCATAGTGTTATTTGATTGATTGATTTTGAACTATGGTTTTGTTTGATGTCTCAATAATTGTCCTAAATGACAAAGTTGTATTTTCATTAATTATTAATGAAATAAAATGAATTATTTGAAATTTCTCTATGTTGTTAAGTGAATTAAATGCTTATATGATAAAACTTATTTTAATTTTCAAAGTGTGGTAATTAAACCCAGGAAGTATGTCTCCAAGAATGAGGGATCAATTAAGGAGTAAGCGCACTAGTTCCAAAGTTGGGAAGGTCCTTAAGCAGTTAGCCCATATTACTGAGAACATCACGAAAGTGGTGAAAAGGGAACACCGAAATCCCGAGCTTGATTCCTATAGTGAAGTCTTTAAGAGGGTAGCTGCAGCTAAGCTTCCTGTTTACTTGGGAAAGGAGGACCCAGCCAGCCTTGAAAACTGGATTAGGGAGTTTGACAAGTTATTTGATGCTATCAATTGCCCAAGTGAGCTGAGGGTGAACAATGGGGTTTACTACTTGAGGGAGGAAGCTGATTTATGGTGGGCCCAAAGAAAAGATGAGTTGTTGAAGAAACCAAACTTTGGGTGGGATGAGTTTAAGGAAGCCTTGAGAAAAAAGTTTTACCCTTCCTCCCTGAGAAAGCAGAAGTGCATGGAGTTTACCAATCTAAGGATGGGGAACATGTCAATCAGTGAATATTACAACAAGTTCATTGAGTTGATGAGGTTTGCCCCGGAAGTAGTCCCTACCGAAACCATCAAAGCTTAGAGATTTGAGCAAGGCCTAACCTTGACCCTCCAAGGGAAGCTAGGGTAAGTGACCTTTGAGACTCTGGATGAAGTTTAAGGCCGTGCAGCCCATCTGTACGGAATTAAGGGGAGAGAGATGGAGCAGGTTGGAGAGAAAAGGAAGAACCCGGACCCTTTTCACGGGGGTGAAAAGAGGCTCAAGCCCAATGGGAATTACCAAGGGAATTCTGGTGATAGGAGGGACAACAAGGGAAACTTTGGGAAGGGGAATGGAAGCCAGTCGTCCAACCATAAGGGGAACGGGAACCAAAGGGGTAAGAAACCCAAGAGGAGGTATTTCTACAAGCGGTGTGAAAAAGACCACCCAGGGAAGGACTGTGAGGGAAACCCAGTAACTTGTCGTTACTGTCAGAATTTGGGACACCGTGAGTACGAGTGTTTCAAGAAGGAAGCTGATGTGATGTCTGGGAAGGTGAAAGAGTCTAGTGCACCTAGCAAACCACCTTAGTCTAGTGGACCTACAACCAAGGCTGGAACCAGTAGCGGTGCGGGAAATGCCCCAAAAGATCGTATGTTCGTGATGAATAGCCGTCAGGCTGAGTCTGCTAATGATGTGGTAATTGGTGTTTTCTTTATAATTCTTCTCCTGTGAGAGTTTTGTTTGATTCAGTGGCGTCGCATTCTTTTATTTCTAAGAAAGTAGTTGGGAGTCTCGGTTTAGAGAGTCCTGAGTCAGTTTCTCTAAATGTGTCTATCCCGTCTGGGGAAGTGAGGAGTTGTTCAAGATTGTTTTTGAGAGTGCCTATTTCCATCTCTGAGGTAGAATTTATAGCTGATTTGATCGAGTTCGATTTGAATGACTTCGATGTAATTCTGGGTATGGATTGGTTAGGAAAGTATGAGGCAAGGATCGATTGTGCGGCTGAAAAGGTCACCTTAACTAGCCCAAATAAGACCAAAGTGGTATACAAAAAGGAAGGGAAAAGCTCAGGGTCGAGAATTGTGTCTGCAATGCAATTACAGAATCTGGTTAAAGAAGGATTGTCCTTTGTTCTTGTGTAGTGTTCAAGATGTTGGATGTGAGGAAAAGAAAGGTGAGAAGAGTATTCCAATGGTAGATGAGTTTCCAGACGAGATTCCGGGTATGCCGCCAGTAAGGGATGTTGAGTTCACTATTGACCTAGTGCCTGGAACTGGACCTATCTCTAAGGCTCCATATAGGATGGCTCCAGCTGAGTTGAGGGAGTTAAAGACCCAGTTGGATGATTTGTTGGAGAAAGGTTATATTAGGCCTAGTTCATCACCCTAGGGAGCCCCATTGTTGGTGAAGAAGAAGGATGGAAGTATGAGGTTGTGTATTGATTATCGGGAGTTGAATAAGGTAACAGTGAAGAATAAGTATCCATTACCAAGGATCGATGATTTGGTTGACCAGTTGAAAAGAGCAGGAGTATTTTCAAAGATAGATTTGAGATCGGGTTATCACCAGTTGAGAATTGCGGAGCAAGATATTGCAAAGAGTGCTTTCAGGACCCGTTATGGTCACTATAAGTTCACAGTTATGCCATTTGGTTTGACCAATGCACCTGCAGTGTTCATGGATTTGATGCATAGGCTTTTCAGGCCATACTTGGAAAAGTTTGTGGTAGTGTTTATTGATGATATTTTGATCTATTCAAAGGATGAAGAAGAACACAAGGAGCATTTGAGACAAGTGTTACTATGTTTAAGGGAGCATCAGTTGTATGCCAAGCTGTCTAAGTGTGAGTTTTGGTTGGAGGAAGTAGCATTTTTGGGCCATGTGATTTCCAAGGACGGAGTTTCAATGGACCTAAGCAAGATTCGAGCTGTGAGTGATTGGCCAACCCCAAAGAATGTGTCAGATGTAAGGAGTTTTCTGGGTTTAGCAGGCTATTACAGAAGGTTTGTGAAGGATTTTTCGAGGATCGCGAAGCCCATGACAAGTTTAATGAAAAAGGAGCATAAATTCTTATGGACTCCAGAGTGTGAGGAGGCGTTTAAGATCCTGAAAGAAAGGTTAACCACAGCACCTGTGCTGGCTTTGCCGGATGGAAGTGATCTATATGACGTGTATAGTGATGCGTCGAAGTTGGGATTGGGATGTATGTTAATGCAAAATCGAAGAGTGATTGCGTATGCCTCGAGGCAATTAAAGGTTCACGAAGGGAATTACCCAACCCACGATTTGGAGTTAGCTGCAATAGTGTTTGCCTTGAAAATTTGGAGACATTACTTGTATGGGGTGACTTGTAGAATTTTCACAGACCATAAGAGTTTGAAGTACATTTTCACCCAGACGCACTTAAATGGGAGGCAGAGACGATGGTTGGAGTATATGAGTGATTATACATTGGATATTCAGTATCATGAGGGAAAGGCTAATGTGGTGGCAGATGCTTTGAGCAGGAAGTCAGAACATACGGTGAATGTGATGGTAGTACCAGATCAGTTGTGTGTGGAATTTCAAAAATTGAACTTGAAGGTGATGGAACATGGTGAAGTGGCTAGGATGTTGAATGCCTTGGTGATTCAACCATCCATTTATGATGAGATAAGGGAAAGTCAATTGGAAGATGAGAAGCTAATAGCAATCAAGAAGAAGATTGATGAAGGAGAAGTGTTGGATTTCACCATTTGTGATAAGGGGAGTATTCGATTTAAGGGGAGATGGTGTGTACCGCAGAATCGTGGTGATCTTAAACAAAGATTGATGGAGGAGGCTCATAATTCTCCTTATTCAATGCATCTTTGAGGGGATAAGTTGTATAAGGACATGAAGAAAACTTTTTGGTGACCCAATATGAAGAGAGAAGTGGCTGAATTTGTGGCTAAGTGTTTGACATGTCAGAAGGTGAAGATTGAGCATCGCAGGCCTCAAGGAAAGGTCCAATCCTTGGAGGTACCCAAGTGGAAATGGGATTCGATTTCTATAGATTTTGTGGGAGCTTTTCCAAAGACCTAGGCAGGGAATGACACTATTTGGGTAATAGTGGACAGGTAGACAAAGTCAGCAGCGTTCATACCCATGAAGAGTACTTGGACTATGGATCAGTTGGGAAGAGCATACGTGAAGTTTGTGGTGAAGTACCATGGGGTACCCACGGATATCATTTCGGATAGAGATTCAAGATTTTTGTCTAACTTTTGGAAAAGTTTGCAAAAGGCGATGGGAACTAAGTTGCTAATGAGCACAGCGTTTCACCCAGCGACAGATGGTCAAACGGAAAGAACGATTCAGACATTGGAGGACATGTTGAGAGCTTGTGTGATGGAGTATCAAGGGTCTTGGGAAGACCACCTGGATTTGATAGAGTTCTCTTACAACAACAGTTACCATGCAAGCATTGGAATGGCACCGCTTGAAGCATTGTATGGTCGGAAGTGTAGAAGCCCAGTTTGTTGGAATGATATAAGTGAGACTATGGTTCTTGGGCCAGAAATGATTGAAGATATGGTGAAGCAGGTCAAGTTGACCAAGGAAAAGATTAAAGCAGCCCAGGATCGACAGAAAAGCTATGCTGATTTAAAAAGGAGGGAGGAAGAATATGAAGTTGGAGAGAAGGTTTTGTTGAAAATTTCACCCATGAAAGGGGTGATGAGGTTCGGAAAGAAGGGGAAACTGAGCCCAAAGTACATAGGGCCTTATGAGATCATCCAGAAAGTGGGAAAAGTGGCTTATAAGTTGGATCTGCCTAACGAGCTAGAAAGGGTTCACAATGTGTTCCATGTGAGCCAAATTCGAAAGTATATTCCGGACGTGACACATGTGTTGCAACCAGAAACCATTGAGATGGATGAGAATTTGACTTATGAGGAAAAGCCAGTAAAGATTCTTGACTCTAAGGTAAGGAGCACAAGGAACAAGGATGTGAGCATTGTGAAAATGTTGTGGTATAATCAGAAAACTGAGGAGACTACATGGGAAGCTGAGGCTGATATGAGGAAATGATACCCAGAGTTGTTTACCTAAGGTTAGTGGTCGAGTTACGGGGGCGTAACTCCTTTTAAGGGGGGTAGAGGGCGATAGAGTTTCGCGCGTCTACTTTTCGATTCATTTTTTTTAGTGATTTCGAGTCTTATTTGAGTTTACTTGGAGTCTTGAGTCAAGTTAGGATGTGCATGAACCAATAATTTCAAAATGATTTTCGTTTCTTTTGACTAAGTTTCGGGTCGAAACTTATTTTAAGGGGGTAGACTGTAATACCCCGTATTTTTATACGTATTTTCCTAATTAATTAATTAATTATTATTTTCTAAAAAGGGTATTTTAGTAATTTAACTTACTATTTAAATCATGGAGCCAAAACGATATTTGAATTTTGGCGCCAAAAGTATTTTAAAAACAAATTATTACTTTGGATAAGATTTATTATCCATTTATCCTATTTTAAAAATCGGATTATTTATATATTTTGGATATTTTAATTAAGGCAAAAGCTATAATTTATTATTATTTTAATAAGTCCGAAAATCCCATTTATTTGGTTAATAAATTTCGGATTTTCCTAAGAGAAAATCTGATTTTATTAGTTAAATTATTTGGTGAATATTTGGTATTTTATTATTTAATTATTTATTACAATAAATATTATTTACACAATTATTTTAATTCCTTAAAACTAGCAAAATAATTTCCTAAAGTACTAAATAGGAGGGCCGAAAATATGAGCTTAGGAAACTCAAAATTTTCGGCCATCCCATGTAGATTTTGGGAAAAATATTTTGGTAATTTGTATTTTTAATTATCCCCTTAAAATCTCCTATTTTCCTTAAATCTATTTCTCCATCTTTTTAGTATCCAATCATTATATTTTCTTGCCATCCATTCTTCATAATTATTCCCCAAGTAATTCCAATTTCCTTAATATTTTTCATGACAATCATACCTTCCATATTCAATTATACACAATCTCTTTAATATCAAAACTTTCCTTAAATCTTTACTCACTTCTCCAAGTAATTCCTTAAACCCTACTTACCATAATTCTTCCTACATTTTCCTACCATAATTCATGATCATACTAGCCTATAAATACCCCTCCATACCTCTCACATTCTTCACACTAATTCTCTTCTTTTCTTCTCCTCTTTTTACACAAATCATCCCGTTTATCTTTGAAGCCAATTTTTGGGCACTTCTGGTCAGTTTTTGGGGTATTGCTATTTCACAGAAGATTGTTTCTCTCAAAAAATCCTTGAGGTTAGGCCCAAGAATCACCCAATTTGGAGTTATATCGAAGGAGTTATAGTCTCTGCAAGTTCTGCCTATTCTTTCCAACGAAAATCCAATTCTTCTCTTTTTCTTGGTTTCTTATCTTTTCTTCTTCTCTTCTCTTATTCAATTATTATTATTATTATTATTATGGGGGATTTGTAAAAAAATTATTATGAGTAGTTTTAATTATATAAAATTAGATTTTTAATGATGTTTATGAAAATTAATTTAAAAGGTTCATGTACATATAGTTGGGGGTTTTTAATTTAATTATTGTGATTATTTGTTAACCTTATATTAATTAATGTTATATTTATTTGTAGGGTGTGTTCGATCAAGAATCTTGAGTGTCACTTGTTGTCTTAGGCATTGTGGGGTAGATCACGTTCTACACATTTAATTGGTTATACTCAACAAGGTTACTTAAAGCGTTTAGAACCTTGAAGCAAAGGGTAATAATTAAACATGTGATGGTGTAGGGAATATTTCAAGCATCTCACACTTGAGCCCCACTGTGTTCATACACTTAAGTATGGTGGCGTCTAAAGGGAAGAAAGCTAGAGTAAAAGAGTTGCCAACAAGTTTTAGGACTTGTAAACCGTTCACAGGATGAAGGTTACACCCCTTCACGATCCATGAGATCGCTAACTTCATAGTGGTCTGGAACCATGACTGGATATTCGGGGATGAAGGTACAAATCCAACCTAAAAGAGATTGAACCTGCCCTAAAAATAGGCCTCTACTTTATTCTTCTCATATTCATGTGCGCTTTATGACTAACATACAATCAATAGATTAACCCTAAATCTGTTTAATCTATGTTGGTTGAATTTAATGCACAAGCAAATCTATTATTGGCGATCACTTAAATTATAATCATATTAGCCTAAACAAGATTATTAATTATCTTATTAAGCGTGATTACAAGTACAAATTCCCTTTAATCATGCATAAAAGGCGTGATCAAGCAATAACAAAATAATATATCAAGCAACAATAACAACAATAAAAAAAAATAATCTCAATAAAGTATAATAATATTAGCAAGATCCTAGGCATGATACTAACAAGATTAATAACAAATCCTAGCATGTCACTAAACAATAAAGATCAAAGCTTTATCCCTAACATGATACTAACATGATAGAAGGAAAGAATAGGAAGCATCATAGAAACATACATGATATTAGAAATCTTAGTTATTACCCTAAACATGATACTGGGAATCATAAAGACATCTTAACATGATACTAGGAATAAAAATAATCAAAGCATGATTTCTATAACAAAATAATAACAATTAAATTACTTACTTGGATGCCTCGTATCTCTTTCTAATAACAAAATACACACGTTAGTAACTTCAAGGAAAACAATAAATCAAACAACTAATTCAAATAATTGAAATAGGGATTTGGGACCAAACCCACATAAATTATCAACCTTTCACGTCTAGGGCAAAGGCAACTTCGAACTTGGCTAGGTGTGTCTAGAACTAATGTATGTAGTATGGTGTTTGTGAAAAAGCTAGTTTAGAAAATGAATAGAGAGAGAAAGAATAAGCTATTGCTTAAGAGAGCGAAGAGAGAGAATTAGAGAATTCTGGGTGATTTGAAAACGGAGGTCTAGGACCCTATTTATAAGAAAACAGTCCGAAAACCGATAGAAAGAGTAAGAATTCGAATCGAAATAAAATAAGTTCTGTCGTCTGGCGACAGAATCTATCGTCTGGCGACAATTAAAAGATAAAATGCGCTTTGTACAAAATCCTTTTCCTAATATAATTAAGTAATTAGAATCCGCGTTAAATATTTTTAAGATCAAATTTATCATAAAACACTTATTTTATTCCAAATAACACTCTTTAAAATAATAATTATCAATCCTAATTCTATTAGAATTTAAAAGAACCTTCTAGATATTCTAGAAGATTAAAATCAATCATAATAACTTTAGGAATAATAATTAATAGGCCCTCCTCTAGATCATCGAGCCGCATATAAAATTCGTTTCGGGCCCAATTTAGTATTTAGGCCATAACTTCCTCATTATTCATCAGAATTGGGCTTATAATATATCGTTGGAAAACTCTTTTTGAGCCTGATCCAACTACACTATTATTGGACCCTTATCATGGACCAAACTAAACTGGACTGGCTATTTTCATAAATAGAGTATATAAAAAGAAATATTTTCAAAAACAGAAAGAGAGAAATTTAATTAAAAACAACCGCATCACTAGACTTTTCACACTTTTACTTCGTTCGATAATCAAATGACGTGAAAGGTATTCATCACTGGGTTTGGTTTTGGGGAGACGCATTTTGGTGTCTACAGATGGGTAATTATTCAACCAAGAATTACAAGAGTTATAATCAGTAAAGAGTTTACTCACCTTGAAAATGTAATGCTTGATGGTAAGGCCTCAGTCCGGTCAACTATTGCACAAATAAAGGATCTTGGAATCATTTAATTCAATTGGGATCAATTAATATTGAATAAAATGTTTTAAAGTTACCTATTTAATACGCTTAAGGTGCTTTAAATTTTATTAAACATAATTGAATCTTGCGTTTACTTTTAAGTAACATGTCGTTCTAATGTTATTATTATATATAGTCTCCTCAATTAAAAATAAAGTTGAAAAACGTTCTCAAAACGTTAAAAGATAATCCATAAACCTGTATTCCAATTTTATCTAAAATGGTTCTAAAAGACAAGTTTTAGAAACCCATGTCAGATGTCTAAGGTTGGTTTTATTCAAAATGTTTGAGTAAAATGCCAACACATCTTCATTTTGAAAAGTGTTTCAAGGGATATAATGAGATGGGAGGTACAAATCCTCTAAAAGACAAGTACAAAAGTCCAATAAAATCTCTTATCCTCAATATGATTGAATATAAGAAAGTGATTGGAAATTTTAATGATCAAACGTTGATCAAATGACATTATTCTTCATCCATTTCATATAGAGTTGGATAGTTGATTAAACTCTAGTATGAATAATGATTGAATAAGACTTAGCAAAATCATGAAATGTGCTTAAAGTAGTTAAGAAAAGCATCATTTTGAACCTAAGAGAAGTGTTCTAAGTGGCTCAAATGGGAAAGGTTTAGGAATATATGAGGATTGCATTAAGAAGTTATAGGCCAATAAATGCAAACAAGTTGCTACTTTTCAAACCTAGAACTACTTGCATGCTAAAAGTTGTTATGAACAACAAATGTTTCAAATTAAATGGACCAATTCCAATTGATCAGAAACTACCTCATATAGTTGGAAGGTAAAAAAATGGAAATGTTCCAATTTAAGAAGTATATTATAGAAATTGGTTTAGCATATTGCTACTTCTTTGACATACGATGTCTTGTTTAGTTCAATCATTAAACAATGTGGTTGAACTAAAGGAAGAAGTTATGGCTAAAGGAGAAATAAATCTACAAGTTTAGAAGCAAATGTTGCTACTTCACAAGTAGAATCTACAAGTCTGGAAGAAAAAGTTGTAACTTTACAAGTAGAACTTATATTTCACCTTACCTAGTAATTGTCTAGAATTAAATAAATGTTATTTATTCTTGCCATTATTGAAATACTAATCAATGTTAGTAATGACTAAGCATTGAAGATTCAAAACCATGGAGTAAATGTTATTCTATGCTTCATTGAGTCAAAATGTGTTTTGAATAGCTAAATAGGTTTAAAGTTCTATATGAGAGAAATAATTAAACCATTTCTATATATAAATTGTCTCTAATATGTCAATTAATTCAAGTAAAAAATGAACATTGCATGCGGACGATCCAAAGGGATGGACTTTCAATATCATTAGATTATGAATCCATTGATATATGTAATTATCATTCTAATTTGAAACTTTGACAAAGTCACCATTTAGAGAAATGATGATGCGAACTCGAGGTCAAATACATATCGATGTAAGAGAAACTAAGGATCAAAGGCTAGAGACGGACAATGAAACTTCATTTGTGATAAGATCACTTATGCTTAGTTGAAGCATAAGTGTGAAAGTTTTGAAAAGTTCAAACGGTCCAGTATGGAGTTCAGTATCAACTTGACAAGATAATGATTACATTACAATATGATTGTAATTGTGAAAATTTGAGTCAAGACATTTACTTGGCAATATATTCAAAATATTGCGATATGATCATAATAATGAGAATTTAAGCCAAGACCTTGATAAACATCCAAGAGTTGTGAAATCGTTTTACAACAAACTCCGAAAGAAAACCTTGTGAAGTGTTTATGAAGGGAGCTATCAATCTATATAAGATATATTTTGATAATGGATGAAAATTACCTATCTTCCAACCACTGTTCAATGGATATACTTTTAAGATGAGCTATAAAACTAAACAAACTATATATGTCAAATCAAAATGTAGCAAAGACTTCATATATGATATGGATAAGAAGAGTTCTTATAAAGTCTTTCCACAAAGCAAGGAGTAAAAGTTGTATTAAATCGTTTAATGCACAATCAAGTCCTATACAGAGCACGGGGTACTACTACACAAATCATACTTAGCACAAAATGTTTGTTGCTTAAGTAGATGCCTTATGAAAAATTGTTCCAAAAGGTCAAGTGGGAGTAGTATAAATCTTGAAAGAGTTCGAGAAAAGCAACAAACAAACATGGCTCAAACCATGATTGGTTCACCCTATGCTAAATGTGCCTCCTCAAAAGGCAAGTGGGAGTATAAGAATCTCGAAAAGTTCGAAAACCTTGAAAAGTTCAAGAAAAGTGAATTCGAAAATCTTGAAGAAATTCGAGAAATAATCGAATAAAAGCAACAATATGAGCATGATTCACCTCATGTTACAAATGACAACACGTAGTCTCATTAAATGTAATGGGAATAATAACCATGTGTCGAAGGTAGTACATTCCAAGTGCACATCCTCTATTGTCGTTTCTCATTAAAACTAAACAAATTGTTGTATAAGTTTCAATTGTTGCATCAAAAACCCACTATGATGACTGACATATGTAAACCTTAGACAAAGAAATATGATTTCATATTGACTAAGAGTTTCAAAATATTGATTTTGGAACATATAATTATGCAAGTAATAAAGATGATTTGACAAGTTATAACTCTAAGTGGTTTAAAAACAGGAAATCTGAATTAGATTCTAAGTCTGTAAGAAAGTGTATGACACTTGAATAATTTGCCTAATTGGGTGAGACCCATTATAAGCAAAACAGACAAGAAAGAAAAATGTTTTCTAACTAAAGCAAAGACTTGTTAAAGGATTCAACTAATTTATAGTATGACTATGACTACGATGAAACCTTTACATTAGTCATGTTGCAAAGATCTATCAAAGATATTTTAGTGATTTCTACCTTATGAGATTTGGTAGATGGATTTCAAAGCGCTTTCTTGAAATGGTTCACGAAAGAAGATTTGTATATGATACAATCAGAAAAGTTTTCAAAATCCACTAATGGAGTAAGTAAGAATCATGGAGTTAGTGTTCTAAATTTTGTGAGTTAATCAAATTATTTGATGTTCTCGTAAAATAAAGAAAAGGTCTTGTGTATACAAGATGTTTAGTGGGAGCTATACAGTCTTCTTGGTCTAGTATAAAGAGCAATTATTCATTGCTTGAAGAGTCAAGTTATGGTCAATGCATTTTGTATGAAAAACCTTGAAGAGGATGATGAGTACATTTGGGATTCAAGATCTATATAGATAGGTCTTGAAGGATGTTTGAGCTTGGTTAAGAAGCTTATATTGATAAGATTCTTATTAGGTTCAACATTATATTGAAAGGAGTTTCAATCCCATGTAACATGGCACATTGATTGAGAAAGGTTGATGAAATTAATGTTTTGAGTGATGCTCCATAAGCAATTCGCAAAAGGATGAATCATGCATATCATGGACTATACTCGTCTATTTGATTCACGTGTTTTAAGAACAAGTGTTGATAGATTTCAATCGAAATCCAATGTAACGTTCCTTGCGAAAGGGCGAAGGAAAATTCTTAGTGTATGGAGATGAAGATTATTCTAAATTTAGAAGTTGCAAAATTCATGTTTATGAGAATGTCTCATGAACTCTACTAACTAAACCCCCTCCATAACCAAGGTATGAGAATCATACTAAGTTTCTTTGATTGAAGCAAGTTATGTAATTTAAGTTGTGTACGTTTTGAGAAAACATATTACATAAGTAATACATTAGCTTGCAGAATTATGTTTATTAATTGAAACAAAGTTTCAATCTTATTTAATCGCGGTTTTGGTATTAAATAAAATGTCCAAAATAATTATGAATTGATGGGCTCATCAAGTTGATGACCTGGTGATTGAAACCCCACAGGTGAGCTAAATTCATATATTACTTAAGTTCCTAGTTCGGAATCACTAAAGTGGACATAAATGATTTCAATAAATGGACTAGCATGTAAGATTGATTGGATAGCGCAGTTTCATGGGCTATAGGAGCGTAGTGAAGCTCGGTCAATTACATGGATATGCATGAATGATGCATGATCGAACTATAAACCTACTTTGTAGTTCAAGTATAGAGCTTTCGGATATGTTAGTGGAATCCTTTGACATGAGTGGAACACTGATTCCATTCAATAAATGATTTGACTGTGGTATATTCAAACGTCTTCCTGTAACTGGAGATTATAAAGGATGTTTCCTGGCCATTTCAAGAGTTGAGTGGGAGCTTTGGTTCCCATAAGATTGGATTGAGTTTACCTATTTAATTAGGAATGTGTCTTGGCCCCTTGAAGAGGGAGAATTCGGAAAATGCATGGCCATGCTCAAACGGATTACATAGTAATCATTTGTTTTGTAATTCTAACTCAGTTTTCAAGAAAAGATTTGTAGATTAATATGATCACGACATGAGATGCAATCGTATTATCAAATCGACACACATTGACTTAAGGAATTTGAATATTGCGCACTTGTCTCAGACAAGTGGGAGATTGAAGGAATTATGTCTTCGATAAGTGCAATTACTAGATATATCAAGGATCACTATTATGGAGATAATAAGTTCATTCTTTTGGGTCGTTATTGTTTGGTGCTAGATATGACAAATGATCTTTGGGCTAGTTAAATAGTCCAAAGCCCAATTGAATGGATCCTATAAGGTCACACAACAAGGGTATTGGGTTAAACAAGTAAGAGGCCCATTAATGGGCCTCATGAGATTATGACATACCACATGGAGTGTTGGGCTAGAGTAGTTTGATTAGGCTTAGGAGTTTGGGCTTGACATGGACTCTTATTTAGAGATATGATCTATAAATAAGATCCATGCCTAGGGTTGACATAAGTCACAATTAACAGTCAGTGAATTGTGAAACAAGGCAACCAGTATTCTAAACCCTAATCCATCTCTCTCTCCTCACATACACTGCTCTCTCTCCTCCCCTTCATGTCCGTACGGTCGGCCACCCTAGGTGGTTCGTGGTGTTGGCTCGTGGTGGTTCGTGGTATTGGTTTGTGTCTCTCTTCTCCGTTGAAGGTTGATTGAAGCGTTCAATCACGACTAACTAGCATTAGTGGAGGTTTAACTTGTGCCCGTAGACCAAGTTGAGGAATCACATTTAAGTTTAATTGATTGTTTAGTAAGTCCTATAATAATCTAACTCACTAAGGCTAGAGTCAAGAAAGCCAGTACATCATCAGCTTTGTGGGGTAATTAATAAATAAAGGACAGTAAGACAAATTTTGAGTACTAAATATCCGAAACCCACAAGAGTAATGCAAATTTCATAACATTATTTAAAATCCAAATATTAAAGATGCTACAATTTAATTATGTGGTCAGTAGTGTAGTTCTAGTTAGTGGGGGATTATTATGAGTTAATGGGATCATGTCTACCTAACTTTTATTTCATAGTTAGTAGTTTCTTATTTAAAGTTTTATTTAGACTTTGTAATTTTCTTTCTAGTTAGTGAGTGAAACTAGTTATTATATTCTCTTGTTATATATGACTTTTGACCTTAATTACGATGTTACATATGACTTATATGAACTAGATTTTGGTTTATAACTAATATGTGTACGTATTTAGATATCATAGATGATCTTTATATGTATGTACTTGAGATTTCTATTTTCAACTTTAGTACTATATAGTTTTTCAATTAATATCTAACAAATCTATTCTTTCATTTCATAATATAGATAGATCTCTAAATTTATTTGCTTGTGTCATTTAGGAATTGACATAAATTAAGTTATGGATCATAATTGGATGAACTATCCTAGAAGTTCGGAGGACTTTAAAGTTGCGTTGAATTTTTTTCTTGATGATTCTTTTGCCAAGGACGCCATTGGAGATCAAATATTTTGCCCTTTTAAAACGTGTTCGAGGCGTTTTTGCCATTCTAAAGATGACGTTTGTGATCATTTGATTGTTAATGGGTTTGTGAAGGGATTCAAGGAGTGGGTCTTGCAAAGGGAGGGATATTCTTCTACAAATAATGATGTGCAGAATGTGCACGAATGAAGTAAATAATCAAAGTACACATGATGATATCGATGGTTTACTACATGAAACTTTAAGAGATGTGGGTGAAGGTCTAAATAGAGATCATGAGGTTGAAAGTGAGCCAAATGAGGAGACTAGAAAGTTTTTTCATTTAGTGGAAGAAGGAAAGAAAGAGCTATATTCAGGCTGTAAAACCTTCTCGAAATTGTCTTTCACAATTTGTTTGTTTCTCTTTAAGTGCCTTAATGGCTTAAGCAATGTAGCCTTTGGTGATCTTTTGGAGCTATTAAGAAAGGCATTTCCAATGGCTGAACTTCCTAAATCATTTAATGAATCTAGGAATATAGTGAAGAATTTGGGTCTTGATTATATAAAAATTCATGCTTGTCTCGATGATTGTATTCTTTATAGGAAGGAATTTGAAGGACCCGATGTTTGTCTTAAGTGTGGTACATGTAGGTTAAAGTCTAACAATGTTCCTGCCAAACTTTTAAGGCATTTTCCCTTAAAACCTAGACATTAAAGACTATTCATGTGTTCTAAAACAGCTAAACAAATGGTTTTGCATGATAAAGGCCGAATAAAAGATTACAAAATTAGACATCCGGCAGATGCCCAATCTTGGAAGGACTTTGATTCATCATATCTTGCCTTTAATAATGAAGCACAAAATGCATGTTTAGCTCTTGCTAGTGATGGATTCAATCCATTTCGAACTATGAGTGTTTCTCACAGCACATGGCCTGTTGTGTTGATAAATTACAATCTTCCACAATGGCGTTCTATGAAACTGGAATATTTTATGTTGTCTTTGTTAATTCCTGGCCCTAAGTCCCCTGGAAATGACATAGATGTTTTTTTACAACCACTAATTGACGAATTGAAGGAAGTATGGGAATTTGGAATTGAGACTTATGATGCATCTAAAAATCAATCATTTCAATTGCATGCTGCATTAATAGGGACAATAAATGATTTTCCGGCTTATGCCATGTTTTCAGGATGGCCTACTAAAGAAAATTATGCATGACCTAGTTGTAACCATGATATGAAACCTAAATACTTGCATCACAGCAAAAAGAATTGTTACACGGATATTCGAAGGCATCTTGATATGGATCATCCTTGGCGAAAAGATACGAATTCATTTAATGGAGAAGTAGAGGATAGGTGTGCACCTTCTCTGTTATATGGTAATGATTTGATGAATGAATTAGAAAACTTTGAAAATGATTTTGGGAAGAACAGTAAAGGTGGACGTGGTAAAGGTCTATGGAAAAAGAAATCATGCTTTCTTCAACTGTCTTATTGTTCTAATATTAAATATCATCATAATTTAGATGTCATGCATATCGAGAAAAATGTCTTCGATAATATTGTTGGCACTTTGTTAGATATTCCAGGAAAGATTAGAGACCACAATAAGGCACGTTTGGATTTGTTGGATCTAGGCATAAAACCACATCTCCAACCTTATCCATCTGAAGATGGCAACCACATGTTATTTCCACCCGCACCTTATTCTATGAGTAATACAAAGAAGGATTTGTTTCTCAAAGATCTTAAGGAAACAAAGTTACCTTATGGGTATGCATCAAATATCGGGAGGTGTGTGCATGTTAAATGAAGGAATTTTTCTGGCTACAAAACTCATGATGCACACGTCGTACTGCATCACTTGCTTCAAGTTGTTTTCGGGAAGACATTGCCAAAAAATGTTGCTGTACCTTTGACTAGATTAGGGAACTTTTTTTATGGTATATGTAGTAAAATTGTTGATCTTGAAGAATTAGATAGGTTAGCATCTGAAGTTGTCGATATACTTTATCAATTTGAAATGATATTCCCTCCTGCATTCTCTGTTGTTATCATCCATCTACCTGTTCATTTAGTAGAGGAAATCAAATTTGGTGGACCTGTGCAATATCGATGAATGTACTTTGTTGATAGGTATTTAGGTAAGCTGATGTCCTATGTTCGAAATCGGAGTAATCCTAAAGCAAGTATAGAAGAAGGGTATATTATGGAAGAGTGTTTGACATTTATTTCTCGATGTTTGCGTGAAGGTGTAAACACTAGTCTAGATAGAAGATGTGCTAGGAATTTTTCCTTCAATCAGCATGCAGATGAATTATCTTTGTTTCCTAAAGTTGGACATCCTATTGGAGGGAAAAGGAAGAGAAAAGGAAAAGGATTTACTTTAGATTTCTAAAGTCTGAAGCAAGCTCATAGATATATTGTCTTTAATTGCGACAATACAACAGTTGAAACATACATCAAGTAAGAGTTTTTTTCGTAATATATTTTCAGTTTAGATTTTTTTTAATTTAATCTAATAAAAATAATAATTTGTTTTTATTTTATAATTTAGAGAACATCATATTTGGGTGAATAGCCAAGGTCGAAAGCGTAGATGGGATAGTGCATAAAGTCATAGCAGAGATTTTATTGATTGGTTTTTTGAAAAAGTACAAAGGGAGCAGGTTAATGGGGAACTTTTTTGGTTGGCTAAGGGTCCTACTCCTATGGCCAGGAGGTGACTCAAAATAGTGAACTGACTTTGACAGCCTTGACTTCAAGTTTTTCCAGTTCAAGGGATCGAAATCCCGTCGACGGAGATGTTACCTACTATGGTGTAATAGAAGAAATTTTTTAGTTGGACTTTTGGTCTCAATTCAGCGTTGTGTTATTTAAGTGTAATTGGTTTCTTGGTGATATTGAAGAATTTGGGCTTACATATGTCAATTTCAAGAAGAATGTTCCAAAGATGATCCATTTGTATTGGTTTCTCAAGTTCATCAAGTATACTATTCCCAAGACCCATTAGAAAAAGATATTCAATACGTCATGAAAAGGATTTCAAGAGACCTTTTTGACTTTGAGGAAGCACTGAATGAAGAAACATATTGGGAGGAGCCTATTGATACTAGTTTTAATAACATGCCTTATTTCGATGCTAGTCATATTCATGTTGGAGCTGGTTTGAAGTGTGTGCTATGAACATAGATGATTTATCAGAGTCTGAGGATGTTAATGACCTTGAAGATGACGTTGACTATGATGATACATATTGGGACTAGATAGATGCGACTGATGATATTCCAGCTCATGACCCATAGGATTATTAATGACTCTTTAGCAATTGTAATTATTAAAAAAAAAATGCGATTTTATCATATTATAATCTGTCCTATGTATTCGACTTGTTAATTGAACCTTTTGATTTAGCTTTTGTTAGTAGTAATTAGTTATCATCTTTGGACTTCCTCAAAATTATCTTCTTTTTAGTAAATAAGATTGTTTTTTCTAATTTTTTCCCAAAACCTGAATATATTTTCTTTATCGGGTATCAGATATAGTACTTATAAATTTTTAAGTATTAAGTATGTCTGTATGTGTTACATTTGAAAAAATGTAAGTGCTATTTGATAGGTCTAAACTTTTTTTTTCCCACTAACTATTTATAATATTTGTTTGCAAATAGACAAAGAATGGAAGTAAGAATCTTGAAATTACCTCAAAGTCCATTTTAACACCGTATGAGAAATTAAGGTCCATGACAATAGAAAAAAAATGCCCAGAGGTTTAGAGAGTTAGGGCTCGACAAGATTGCTCAACAATTGTTGCAAAAAAATAAGAACTTTGCAAAAGGAAAGGAGAATGTGAATTCTAATGTAGATGATCCAAACTAAGTGCCTGATGAAGAAAATTGTGACCTTGAGGAGTTTGAGATGTCTAGAGAGAGAGATTGTTTAACTGAAGCAACAACCTCTATACCTAAGAAGGTTTCTTTTTCCTATTTTCATTATTTATTTTATTTTCTTCTTGGGATCATGTTTATTTTATAATAATTACCTTGATGTTCCGATGCTAGAAGGCAAGAACTAAAGAGCAACCACCTAGGAAAAATAAGAAGCAGCTATTGTGCCCATCTATGGCAATGGACGATTTCCTTGTTACACAAAATCAAATGGATCCAGCTGATGTACGACAAATAGAGCAAGATGTACAGCAATTGTAGCAAGTTCGACAAAAAACTAAGCGTCCGCTTTCGACCATTGTTCCACTAGAAAGCCGAGGAAAATCTGTTTTTGCACAAGGTTTGTATTCAATACTTCACCGCTTTAAAAATCATGAAAAATCTTATGGTCTTGTAACCTTTTTAGTTATGCAATCCAAGATTAGAGAACTTTCTATAATCTGCTTCTATAATCTGCTTCTTCTCTTATTATATAAGTAATTAGTAGTAAACAATGAACAAACTGCTAGCTAATTACCATTATAAAGTCAAACATAATTATGTACTGGTTGAAGTTAGTTTTGTTAGGCTTGTAGGGGAATATAGGAGGTATTTGAGATGAGTTTTTGCTCTGGGAGGTGCTGCTGCTGCACGAAGCAATATGTGATTGCTTGTGTTGATCAAGGGGACACTACTAGTGCAGGGTTTGCTGTTGTTGATGTAGGGTATGCTGCTGTTGTTGATGCAGGGCCTGTTGCTGTTGATGTAGGGCCTGCTGCTGATGGTAAAAGACCTGCTATTGATGGTGCAAGGTCTGCTGCTGTATGTGGCAATGTAGGTTATTTTGTTGCTGCTGGTGCAAGGCCTGCTATTGCATAAGACTTGGTTTCACAGTTCTCCAGAATTATAAAATACAAAAACAGATTACAATTCTTTAAATTGAGTTGTCAAATTGATCTAGTTAATGCCTTAAGAACTATTAAATGCTTGTCACATGTTTACTTATGAACTTTTCTATGTCATGTAATTTCATTAATAAAGTTGTGATTGTAATCTTTATATTTATCTTCAAATTTCTTTTGAATTAATTATTCTGTTTTTACTTGGATAAAGTTCCTAAGAAGAAAGGGCGAGGTCCAACAAATTTATTTGATGTTCATGCTCGCAAATGGGAAGATCGCGTAACTATCTACTGTAATGACAAAGGACAACCTATCGGGCCTAAAAAGGCAAGGAAAGTGCTAACTAGATTCTTAGGAACTATTGCTCATGATTACAATTTGTCTCCCTTGACATCACAAATGGGAAAAATGTTCCAAATAAAGAAAAAATTTAGGAATTTGTGAATGTAAGTGTTCTTTTCTCTCATTTGTACTATTTTGAGTCTACAACATGAGTTTACATTTATATGTGTTTTAATATTGTATTTTATAACATAAACCTAACCATTATTTTAGAGTAAGTACATCCTTCCAGTTGAAGCTAAGGATTAGGTAATGGAGACTCTTGATCAATCTTGGAGAGGATTCAAATGTCGCCTCAAAAGAGATCATTATTATATGTATGACACCTATGAAGAGAGATTGAAGCATCCTCCTGAAAGAGTGCCTGAAGCACATTACAAAACACTTTTAGCTTATTGGGGGACAACAATAGCAAAGGTATAATTGAACAATTAGGAACTCTCCAAATTTGTCTTGACTTTTATGCTTATCCATTTTTATTTTATGTAGGCATGAACAAGACACCATACATACAAATGGTCCCGTTTTCTTTTCCATGAAACATGAGCAGTTGGTGCGAAATACATTCCACATATATTACGACTTTTTTATTTCATGGATTCCATGTTGTTTATATATTTATCCTTGTTTATTTATTAGCTACGGAAAGATGGTGTGGCACCATCAAAAAGAGGAATGTTTGATGAGACTCGACGACAAAAGGAAGGAAGGAAGAAAGAACTTATGATCGACCTTATGATGATACACAACAGAAGATAGTAAATACTATATTATTCCTATTAATTTATTTAATGAATAAATTTATCGTATACTTTGTCACCTATAATTTTAATAATTGTTACAGCAAGCAATGAGGGAATTGGAAGCTTCTCAAGATTATCAGAGTGGTGAATCTGTTAAGGACCTATTTGATGAAGTTATGGGAAATGCACGTCGAGGTACAAAATTATTACAAGGACTTGGTACCGCTCGTAAGAAGCGAAAAGATAAATGACTTGGTACCTCTTTGATTCTACCAGAAAAGGTCATGGAGTCTATCAAAAGTGCTGTAACTGCTAATGTTCAAAAGGATATGAATGTTGAAATTGAAGAATTTGCCAAGGAAAAAGAATTTCATGCTGCATAAGAAGCTGAAATAGAGAGGAAAACGAAGGAGCTTGAATTTGAGACCTTAAAATTGCAAGAGATACGCATGGATATTGAAAATCAGCAAGGAAATATAACTCTTGATGCAGTAATATCAGCACTTGCACAACCATGCCAAAAATATCCTAGCTTAACTCCAGAAATTTTTGCAAAAGCTATCGTTTCAACGACTACAAATGATCCATAAAATATATTATTTAAGATTATGAACAGGTATGTTATTCCATTTTACATGTTATATTCCTTTTCTCTTTTTCTATTTTTACATTGTTACATATGATGGAAGAATTTGAAATGGTGTATTATATGATCTGAAGTTCTAAACAAAGTAAACAAACTAGAGATAAGCAGCGTGATTGTTGGGCATCTAAACTAATTAACTTAAAATGCCTTTGGTTGCCGAGTTGGATGTCGGACCAAAGATCATACTTAGGTGGTTTGAATTATATATTTTTATGTGTGTGCATATGCTAAAAAAGGCCATGGAATTTGTAGGGTTCTAAGAAACTCATATATGCATGCCAGTGATTTACATATTTGTTTAGGAATAGTTCAAGTACTACTTTATATGGTATAATGGATAATCTAGAAACTTGAGCTTTGTGTTATAAATATGTGCTTCCTGGCATTATTGCTTAGTTAATTATAAGATAAAAAATCAATCTCTTTCCTCTTCTCGAAACTGGGCATCAAAATTTATGATGCTAGCTTAACCATATTGTTCTAGTGTTTTGATAATGTTGTATCTATGATTATACAAATTCATGATCCTTTGATGTTACTTCCTTTTACTCTTGTGATGTTGCTACGGTACCTCCTTCTTGCCTTTTTTAGATGAAATTTTTTTTTTATTATTTTCATTATTTACTCACTACAAAAGTAATTTCTAGTATTTTGATAATAATGTTCCATAAATAATTCATTTGAGATTTATTTTTTTAATTGAATATAAGAGTCTTATTATTATTATTATTATTATTATTATTATTATTTTTGTTGTTGTTTTGCAGGAGATTATTCATATCCAAGTATCAAGTGCTCCATCAAACATCTAAAGATCTATTGGAATTTGAGTAAAAATATTAGATTGACTGTTTTTGTTGTTTGTAATATATATTTAGCTTATCATTTAGAATTAATTTGAATTAACTACGTATAAATTTTTATGGAGAACTTATACCTAAGCAAAAGTTTATTGATCATATGCTATTCAAGCAATTTACTTATTATATGCATTATAAAATCTATTGCTTTAATGCCAATCAAAAGCGTTGCCATTAACAAGTTTAAAAGTGTCGCCTTGGTTTCAATTGGAAGCATTGCCATAAACAAAATAAAGTGTTGCCTTAATTTTAAACATCAACTAGTATCAAGCAAATAAGTGTTGCTTTAAATTAGCAAAAATTGTTGCTTTAACTTTACAAAATGTTGCCTAAAGTTGTTGAATAAGTGTTGGCATAAGTTATACGATGCTACCTAAGAAAAGCGCTGCCATAATTATTTATTGCAATCGTTTACAATAACTGTTGCCTAATGCATGAAAGTTGTTGCCAAAGAGTTTTAGCAATGACACTTATTGGTAACGGTTTATTATCCATTGCTATAGGCGTATGGCAACATTAATAGGACATATGGTAACAAATTATTGCCGTTGCTATAGACATCTACTTTTGGCCTCCTGTCTCGACTGGAAATGCTATGACAATAAATAAAATCATCTTTGTGTTAGATAAACGTGAAGAATGCTTATGGAGAACTAATTGAGCCACAAAAATGCAAAACATCTAGCCTAACCAAAAACGAAATGAATTAAAGTCCAAATTATCTAAGCCCGATCATACTTAGACTTAAACCAAGGTTTAAACCTAATCTTGACGGATTTAGAGGTGCCTAGGTTAAAAATTAAAGCTGCCCGCAGAAAAATCAGCGCGCATCTCAATGAGTCGCGCTGGTTTGGCGCGCGCAACTCACAAGGTTGCGCGTGACACCCAACGCAACCTCTAGTTATGCGCTCGCGGAAGGTTTAGAATTTCATAAAAATATAAAATCGAATCTTACCACAATACCGCGCACAAGACATCCAGTTGCGCTGCCCTTAGCAGTGCATCTATATAACTTATGTTGGGCAGTCGCGCGCAACCCATTCAGATGCACGCGACACTTGCTGCGGCAGAACAGTTGAAACCCTTAACGCACCCATTCCCTAAAAATAGAGGCTTAATACGAGGCTTAAACGGACAGAAATTAACCCGAAGATCTTGTTGAAACTTTGTGAACTTCTAACCTCTTAATACTCTTATCCTAAACACTCACCCCTTTATTAATTGTTACTATGGTGGAGCTTCCGGAACAAGAAGGAGTCCATAAGTGTTCTAAACGAAGATCTAGCAAGGAGAAGTGGTAAATTCCCGAGCACTTAGATCAATCATCTTTTCTCTTTTTGTTTAAAAAAACCTTTAATTGATTAATTAGTGTTGTTTGACCACTTTAAACAGACTTTTAATTAATTAATTTCACATAGTATCTTGCGTTAAATAAAGAATAGAATTGAATAATTAATTGTTCTTTGATCACTTATTAAGACAAGGCGAATATTGTTTACTTCTTGTTTTTTTTCACGAATATTGATTAAATAAGAATAAAGACTTTTGCAATGTAATTCCTACGTGATTATTGCTTGTAAATAAAATCAATAAACTTAGTTTTTAGGTATCACGTTGCATATATTGTTTGGTGATGAAATTGTGAAAAAGGAAGAGCTAGTAGAGGCCGCACTAGGGCTAGGATAGCGATTCCCCCCTAAAGGGAACATTATCTTGGTACCCTCGCTCCTGAACTCATTTCTGGTACACGTAGACCAATTTGGGCATGGGTAAACTTACAATTCGTGCTCAATATCCCTTGAACTCTACTCGAGAGAAAGGCATGAACGAGGTTTATGAGTTTTCCTAAAACTCATTGGCGACTCCTTACTTATTTCTTACAAAAAAGTGTAATGATAGGATCAACTCTAATTCAAGGTCCCCAAAACAGTCAGGAATTCAAATCCTAATACACCCTAACAAGTGTAAAAGTTATGGTCACACCCTCCTTACAATGGCGACTCCACTGGAGACTTAGAGGTTACAAAATTAATTTTTAGTTATGGTCCAAGGTTTCCAACACTAGGTTGCCTATGGGTTGTAACGAGAATTAACTTGGATAATCTCTAGTTAGAGAGCGAGACTTGAACGCATAATATCTTACTTTTTCACAAAAGTAAAAACCAAACAAGCATCATTGCATCATGCATAATCATAGCACACTATAACTTTTAGGGATTGGTTCATTGACTAGGGGTTGCCAACACTAGGCTTCTATCCCAAAATCAATAACAATCATCCCACCCATATCGCAAACAAAATGTTGGGAAGGCTATGTCATGAAACAACACGCTGAGTGATTGATTTGTGCATCGTTCCATAAGCTATGGTACCTTTGGACACCCAAGCTTTCGACCTTAGAAAGGCATTATGTGAATCTTGGCTTATGGTATGCTTATGTGATTATATGACTATGTGCGACGTGTTTAGGATAGCTTTTTTTTAGTTTGGTTAGGTTCGTAATTGCAAAGTTGTCCCTTCGTAATTTTGAGTTGCATTCGAAGGGTATCATAAAAAAGAATCGTTAAAAAAAATGAGACACAAACATAAAAAAAAACTGCTCGGAAAAAATCGCAAGAGCAGGTGGCGCGCGCAACTAACTCAGTTGCGCGACCACGACCAGCGCAAGAGCTAGGGATGCGCGCGCCATCAACGCGCGACCTGGTTACTTGTGCACGCCTAATGTTACGAGATCTTTTTTATTCCTCAAGAGAAATTTCCTTGTACAAATAATATCATTATTAATGAATTGTTTAAAGGCGATGTTATCCATTCAAATGCATCTTCTGTCTTTTCCCTCTTTTCTTTTTTCTTCTTTTTGTCTTCTAAACAAGCGTATTGATTTCCTTAACTTTTCGTACTTCCTTTAGGGCCGGTTTCCAAGCTTGGGAACAAAGACCCCCGGGCGCTCGTATTCTATGTTTACCATCAAACAATTCACCCCTTTTAAACCACCTTCCCTCAACAACTTAATCAAGTCCAACAATGATGTCAACCATAGAGCAACTCCAAGAAGAGATTGTTCGTTTGGGAGAGGAAAAGGCTCAAGAGGCCGAAGAGAGAAGAATTAAGAAACTTGAAATAGTTGAAAAGAAAAATGCCGAAGCTTTGGCTTTGCAACAAAATATGGATGAATTATCCATAAAAGAGAAGTCGTTGGAGAAGCTTGTTCTTTGTTTAACAATGGGGAACAAGTACTTCGATGCAGAAAAGTTTGCTCCTCCCGCAGGAATCACTTTACCAGAAAAGTTCGTAGCTACGAACTTGTCAATAATCAAGGTGACCAATAATCAAAAAAATCATTTAAGGAGTTTTACTGGCACCATGGCTCTAAAGGGAGTTGATCCTATGAGCTATAAAGAGTTGCTAGAAAAACTAAATGAAAAGGATTGCTCGCACCAACAGGGCCAACGCCACCCACTCCTCCCCAAAAAAGAAATTGTCAATGGAATGGCAATGCCTTTTGGATTTATCATAGAGGTGTTAGACATGATATTAAACATTGCTTTGTCCTAAAGTACAAAATTCAAGATCTAGTAGACGATGGGAGAATTCCCACGCCTAAACCCAACAACAATATATCCCCATTGGGAACATTTGACAATGATGAAGATCATATAGAAAGAGATACATTCAATCCTTTGAATTATATCACTCCTATAGGGAAGCCTCTAACCACAACACTTATAGGGGCAACTAATGAAGTGTGTAGGTTATGGGACGACGACTTCCAAGACTTATATGTCTCTAAGTATGCTGCCGTCCCACCTCCACCTTGTCTCCGAAACGAAACAAGTGGAGCGCTGGATTGGGATCATTTCTTGGGGAAATCACAAGATTTATCAAATCTCTCCTTGGATGAACAATGGAATCAAGCACAACTCATGGAGCATCTTGAAATGGAGGAACATTCAAAGACTCTAGAGCAAAGTTGGTTCACGAGCCCTACAACTAACCCAAACAAGATTGGTCATTTAACTCATTCTAGGCGAGTTTATCAAACGCAACCAAATGGATCTTTAACCATTCAAAATCAAGTTCAAAATCCAATACCACCTCCACCTGAGGTGGAAGATCCATTGGTTAAACAACTTCGCCAATCAAAGGCGAATGTTAACATTTGGGAACTCCTAAGTACTTCTAAAGAATATAGGAATTCTCCCATGAATGCTCTAAGTGCTTTGTCTATAAGTACAGACACAACTCCACAGGATCTTGTTAGCTTACTTACTAGCGAAAAATTCGACAAATCAATCACCTTAACTAGTGATGATTTTCCTTCAAAAGACACTACCCACAACAATGCATTATATCTAACTGTGGGGTGCAAGGGTTACAACATCCTCTTACTTTATTTGACAATGGGTTGGCCGTAAATGTATGCCCATTATGAACTACAAAATATTAAGGCCCTTAATCAAGAAAAAGACTTTCAATTAACAACACAAAGCATTAGGGCCTATGACAATTCAAGGAGATCGGTGTGTGGGACTGTTAAGCTACCAATTACCACAGGCCCAATACAAAAGATGGTTGAATTCCATGTCTTGGACATTAAACCTACATTCAACCTTCTTCTTGGACGTCCTTGGATACATGAGCTTGGAGCAATACCATCTTTGCTCCACCAAATGAAGAGGTTGAACTATCAAGGTCTTCCTATGACTATACATGCTTCTACTCTTAAAATAGCAATAAATGATCAATCACTTTTAGATATAAACGACGATAATATGAAAAGGACATGTAGGGATTCGCCGCGGAGGGAATTTGCACACTAGAAATGGAGGAAAGCCTCGAAGAACCATTTAAGCTTGATTCGTATTCCACCCCAATAGTAAATAACATCTTATTCAAGAGTAGTTACTTTCCTGGGATGCCTTTGGGAATAGGAATAAACAATTCTCTTTTACTTCCTATCCCAAAGTTAAGCTTTTCTTTTGGATTGGGATATAAGCCAACCAAAGAAGAACCCAAGGCTCACGATGCTAAGATGTAGAGACAATAACAAGAAAGGGATAATCTCTTTACTCCCATCCTACAATCAAACTCTCAACGGACAATTCGTTAGGGAAGGAGAAGATTACCCATGCTATGACTTTCCAGAATCACTAGTTTTAGAAGGTATCAAGAAGCCTAGATTCGAAATATTCCACGATTGCTACTTCTTGAATGACGACTTCAAAATCGTCTAGTCAAAACACCCAACTTCAGGGTGTTATGATAGACAAACATTTAACTTGCTATTTGGACTAGAGCAAAACCATGTTGCTACAATGACTAATCAAAATGCCACCAAAGATGAAGCTTTTGACCCAACCTCGTTGATCACCTCTTTCAACAAAACCTTTAAGCATGGATGGAGGATGACTTTCAAGTGGATTAACCATAAAGGTGACAAGCTGGAGATCACCACAGGCAAAGGGGAGATGTTCGAAAAATCTGATGATGAGTCTAGTCTATATTTTAAGGAAGCTGAAAATTTAGGCCTTGTGGCCATTACTAAGTATTTATTTTCTAGTTCTAAGGATGAAGATCCAAAAAAGGATTCACCTCTCGATGTACTTTCTTCTGATTTAAATAATATGAGCTCTATTTCCGAGTATATGCCTTCTCTTGAATCTTTTGAATGATATAATAGTGAATCTAATGAAGATGATAGCATTATTAAACTGGTTGAGTTAATTAATTAACGAGAGCAAAAGAATCCTATAATTGAAGAAACTAAAACAGTTAATATAGGAACTAATGAAAATAAGAAAGAAGTCAAAATTGGCTTAACATTAAATCCAAAAGAGCGATTGGTCCTTATATCGACGCTTAAAGAATTCGAAGACGTATTCTCTTGGTCATACAAGGACCTGCCTGGAATAGATAGGGAAATCGCGGAACACACCATTCCCTTGAACCCTACCTCTAAACAAGTAAAACAAAGATTTCGACGAATAAAACCTGATGTCGCCTTGAAAATAAAAGAGGAGAACAAAAACAATTAGACGCTGGTTTCATTCGTGTATGTAATTACCCAGAATGGGTAGGTAACATAGTCCCACTCCCTAAAAAGGATGGACGAGTTCGCATGTGTGTCGACTTTAGGGACCTTAACAAGGCTAGGCCTAAAGACGATTTTCCTCTCCCTCATATTGACATATTGGTAGATAACACGGCCGAACATGCAATGTTATCCTTTATGGATGGATACGCAGGTTACAACCAAATTCTAATGGAAAAAGAAGACGAAGAAAACACATGCTTTATTACCCCTTGGGGTACGTATTGTTATACAATCATGCCATTTGGTGTAAAAAATGCAGGAGCTACGTGCCAAAGGACGACTACGACTCTTTTGCATGATATGATGCATAGAGAAACAGAAGTATATGTGAATGACATGATCATGAAATCTAAATATAGAATAGGACAGATAAAAACTTTACGCAAATTCTTCACTCGCATAAAAGAATATGAAATGCCATTGAATCCACAAAAATGCGCCTTCGGAGTAACTTCCGGCAAGCTACTCGGATACGCAGTAAGCACACATGGTATTGAGATCGATTCCTCTCAAATAAAGGGAATCGTTGATATGTCTCCCCCTCTAACAAAAAAAGAAATTAGGGTGTTCCTTGGCAAACTACAGTACATTAGTCGATTCATCAATAAGTTGACAATGACTTGTGAGCCAATATTCAAAAAACTGAAAAAAGAAGAAAAACATGAATGGGACGATCAATTCCAAGAGGCCTTTGAGAAAATCAAAGACTATTTCAAAAGTCCACAAGTTTTAGTACCACCAGTACCCAAACTACCTCTTAGGCTATACACCACTGTTACAGATACGGTCACAGGAGCCATGTTAGCACAAGAGATAGAAGAAGTAGAGCGTGCAATATACTATATAAGTAAAAAAATTAATCCAATACGAAACAAAATATAGCACCTTGGAAAAATTAAGTCTAGTATTAGTGTGGGCAACCAAAAAATTACGAACATTATATGCTACCTTGGAAAAATAAGTTTAGCCATGTAGAAACTAGTAATCTTCCGGATGAAGAGATTCTCATGACATAAGATGACAAATGGGTACTTCGACGGTGCGTCCAATCAAAATGGATGTGGGGTAGGAGTGTTACTCATAAGTCCAGAGGGAGAACATACTCCAATCTCTGTCAAACAAGACTTTGGGGCTACTAATAATGTCGCGAAATGTGAAGCGTGCATTATTGGATAGAAGCAGCAGCTAGCATAGGTGTGTAAAAATTAGAGGTTTATGGAGATTCAAGTTTGATAATAAATCATATACTAAAAAATGGAAAATTAAAAACTCCACAATGATATTATACTAAGCACACTTAAAGCAACTCATCTAGCATTTTGATTATATTGACTTTAAATATCTCCCAAGGGATGAGAATCATCGAGCATTTTGATTATATTGACATTAAATATCTCCCAAGGGATGAGAATCAATTTGCTGCTGCGCTAGAAAAATTAGACTCAATGATCAACATTTCAGATCACTTAAATATGATGCCATTATGCATTGATTGAAGATGTGAACCAGCTTATTGTAACGTCGTAGAGGAAATAAATGACATCGAAGGATAAAATCCTTGGTATGATCATATCCTCCAATACATTACTCATGGCACATATCCTGCAAATACTTCATCAAAAGACCAACGAGCTTTGATAACACTCGCAGCCCAATATAGTTTATTAAATGGTCAATTATGTAAAAAAAGGACCCATTGGTCAAAGCTTATTGTGTATAGACCAACCCGAATCCACACGCCTTATGGAGGATACTCACAAAGGTGTTTGTGGACCACACATGAATGGAAAAATGCTTGCTAAAATAATCTCACGACAAGGGTACTTTTGGTCCACCATGGAACATGATTGCGTACAATATGTCAAGAAATGTCAAGAGTGCCAAATGTTCGCTAATTTACAACATCTCCCACCATCTGAACTATATAACCTCACTTCCCCTTAGCCCTTCTCGACCTGGGGAATTGACATAATTGGTAAATTTTATCCAATATAAGCAGGAGGACACGAGTACGTACTAGTAGCCATTGATTACTTTACTTAGTAGATCGAGGCTGCTTCTTATGTTAACATCACTTCTAAACATGTCGCAAAGTTTCTTGAACGAAACATATTTTGTAGATATGGAGTTCCACATGAAGTAATTAGTGACCAGGGATCTCAATTCAAAGTAGAAGTTGAGACCCTCTTAGCTCGCTATAAAGTAAAACATCATCATTCGTCTCCATTTATACCCCAAATGAATGGAGCAGTAGAATCGACGAATAAAAACATAACAGTCATCATTAAGAAAATGGCAGAAAATTATAAAGACTGGCCGAATAAACTACACTTCACCCTATGGGGTTATAGAATATCCATACAAATATCAATAAGAGTAACTCCATACTCCTTGGTTTTCGACTTGGACGCAGTTCAACTAGTTGAACTAGAAATACCGTCCTTACCCATCGTACTTGAAAGTAAGCTACCAGAAGCTGAATGGGTACGAGCAAGGTATGAGGAGCTTTTATTCCTCGATGAACGACGATTAAAAGCTTTGCATCATGTACAAGTCTACCAACGACGCATCGCGCGACACTTTAACAAAAGGATACGACCCCGTAATATTAAAGAAGGTGACTTTGGACTAAAAGAGGTTAGGGGTCCATCAACCAATCCAAGAGGGAAATTCAAACCTAATTGGATAGGACTTCTATCAGGAGGAGCTGTTTGATTAATGGATATTGGTGGCAATGAAATCCATCAATTAATAAACATTGATCGACTTAAAAAGTATTACATTTAAAAAAAATCCGGATAAACTTGTTCATTCATAATTAACAATCATGTCTCTTAGCATTCAAATAAAGATTCTAAGTGTTATGCACTTTACCGAATCACACGGTAAAGCTCATAACACTTGGGGGGGGGGGTAATTGATGAGTGTCATTTATGGTAGTCATTTGATTCCTTTTAGGGTGAATTTCATTCTCTTTTGTAGCTCTTTTATTCCCTTTTCCTTAATTTTGCTCTTTATCTCTTTAGTTTGCATTTTCCTTAGTTGATTTTCCTTTTTCTTGCATTTCATGGTTTATTTCGCTTTTTTCCCTTTTATTTGTTTGTTTTCTTTTATTTACAGGAGAAGAGCATTCCCGAGGTTTCTTCCCGGGTTTTGCATTGATTGGGATGCTTAGTTTCTTCCATTTGAAGCCCAAGTATGGAGATGTGCAAGTTTCAAGTTTCCTTAGGGCGTGCATTCAAGCCGTGAGGGCACCAATTTTGGTGTTGAACCCACCGTCAAGGTGTTTAGAATCTGCCATGTTCCGTGTTCATCAAGCACACCAAGTGAAGCGCACGAGGAGCGTCAAGTTGAAGTGGAAGTGATCTGCCCTACTCCCAGGCAAGGGCGTGCGCGACAATGGCGCAGCGGCGCACTGTGGTGGCGCGGGCGCGCGGTGCTCTGGCGCGGCCGCGCCTATTGCTCTTCCAGTTCCGTACCATCTTCTTCGCGGCCGCGTACCTCTAAAGTGAAGGTCGTGCCTGTACGGGTTCTTTTGGGACGACTAACTACTTTCTCCTTTGTTAGTTTTACTATTTATAGTTTCCTCTTCATTTTTTTGGAGGGAGAGCTTAGAATTAGAATTAGGTTTTGATTTTCGTAAAGAGAGAAACTTTAGGTTTTGGGTTTGTAGAAAGAGAGAAACTTGAAGATTGGTGATTGATGATTAATGATGGTACAATTGGTTTGATTTCAAGCTCATTTCCTTTGATTTGATCAAGTTTATAAGAATCTTCTTTACTTTAATTCAACCTTTAGCTTTTGATTTCAATAACTTTGTTGATTGTTCAATTTTATTGATTGTTTGATTGAATTGGTCTGATTGGAGTGATGATGATGAATTTGATGAATTGTATAGCCTTGTTCTTGATTTCTTTAATGGATTGTGAGTAGTTTGCTTGCTAGGAATGTGGTGAAGCATGTATTAGTGATGGATCATAGCTAATTGGGGTGGGTTTTGATTGATTTAACATTGTGATTAAATTGGTTAAATGATTTTGTGCATGTGTATGGATCGTAAGGAGTGATCAACCTTGTTCATCATGCTAGATTGCATTACGTGTCTACATTGATACGGACCATTGATTTGTAGCTCGCATTTGTCGATTGAGCTTGGTTTGTGACGTTCCTAATTAGAGTCTTTCATAGTTGGCGCTAGTTAGACCTCTAGGAGATAGCTTGTCGAGCTCTTTTGATTGCATTGTCTATCTTCCCTCGCAATACTCGAATTAATCAATCTCTAACCCGATTAGTGTGTGTCCATTTCAAGTACGTGTGGATCTTAAATCCCTAGTGTTTTGATATATTGATTTTCTTTGTTGTTTAGTTAAATTTAGATAAACTACACTACCTCTTACACTTCGAAGTAGCTTGACATTGATCGTAGCAAATTTCCCCCCATTCCTAGTTGTTCGACCCGAACTTTCCCTATTACTAGGTGTAGGTTTGGTTATATTTTTAGTTTGATTGGAGGAATTTTAGTTTCCAACGACCTGGAATTCATCTTCCATCAGTAATCAAAATAAACATATGCCATTCAAAGTGTCTAGATTTTTTCGAACATCACGAAAAAACTCTTCACACTTGGGGGGTAATGATAATTAAAAAAAAATTCACGCTTGTAGCATAGGTGTCATGCGCAACTAAATGAGTTGCGCGCGGATGTCCTGCGCAACAAAATAAGTTGCGCGCGACAGGCACGCGCAACCTTGGACGTTGTGCGCGCCACCTGATGACGAACTACGAACCTAGAATTTTACGCTTGTATAAAATTTTGATTTTTACTAGAGAAGAAATAAGGGCGTTTTCCAACATTATGTATACTCAGAAAACAACAAAATTAAACTTTGATTTAAGTTATTAAACAAAGTTTGATTAATTTTTCATTTAATTTCTATAAATAGGATTAAAGAAAAATTGAAAAAAAATAAATATATAATTCTATTTGCAAAGAACTACGCAAAGACCAAATTTCGTAATATGAATACGTAGACCCATGAAATCTTTATGATTCGGTCATATAATAAAAAAAGGAGCTCATTTTTATTCCAAACAAAATTCAAAAGACATCATAGAACTAGATAATAAGTAATTCAAAAAAAAAACATAGTAGTGATTACACTTTATTTTAAAAAAATTATTAAACTATTAATATTGTGTAACACTCTAAGGTTTTAATATATCCTAAATCGTCACAATTGAAGGAGGAGTAGTTTCCATTGCAGTATTCTCAACAACCTTAAAGCTTTCCCCTTCGCCCTTCTTTTTAACCCAAACGTTGTTCTTCAATTTAGGAATAGGAGCCCTTTCAACTCTCTTTCCCTTGTCCTTAGCATTTGATGGAGCCTTCTTGCGAGTATTTGATGAAGGTTCCTTAATTTGCATGCCTTGTTGCGAGAGTTTGGGAGGAGCCTTCCTTTTAGGTTCCCTTGAACGAGCCTTAGGTGATGAGGAGAAGTCTAACTTTCTTCTCACTCCTTTGTTTTGGCCATCAGGAGGAGTAGTAGTGGCCGATTGCATCGAAGGCTTGGGTGGATTGCGAGCCGAGGCGGCTTGATTTTGTTGACGAGCCTTATTTAACTCTCCCTTGTCCACGACACTCATCCAAGCTTTGTAAAAGGAAGATAGTACTATGCTCGCCGTGGGATTTTGCACAACCCACTTAGGAAGACTAGACCAATATTCCATCCAACGAGGAATACTTTCAAGATTAAAATTCACATCTTTAGGGGCATCACAATCCTGTTGGGTGATAATTTGTTTCATCCCATAATGTCTCATCACCCTGCAAGGAATGATGTAAGTAGTACTAGAGAGGCCTAAAAGCCTAATGTGGGGACAAAAAACTATTCCTAATCATACTACATATGTTACACCAAGGAATCACAAAGCATATGTTAGGAACCCCATGATAGAAATAGGACGTCCATTCTTCCTCATTCTTTATGTTTGTAAAGAATACGACGACCAGGGAACATTCTCTCTCTGTTAGCCTCACGATTTTGTGGCCATTCGCAAGCGCTCCATGAGCCAAGTCCAAAAAAAAAAAAGAATGTGTTGGAAGATTGCGCGCGCATGACAATTAGTCACGCGCGCCACTCGCGCTTATTATGGAAGATTGCGCTGGTCAGACCAGCGCAACTTTCAAGGCTGCGCTGAGATACGACGTAAAAGAAACATACACGTAATAGGAGTGGACTTCCCGTGAAACCGTTCTCGTTTGGGTCTCCTCTGAGGCGATTCAAGCAAAGTACAGTTTCCGCCAGAGCTAAAGGAGAAGATAAAAACATAAACCGCGAATTTTAAAACTTTGTTTAGTCAAATTGTCACAAGGGGCGACGAAATGTTCAATAAATTGAATTAAATTCACGCCTTCTTCTGTCCCAATTTTGGCCATATCATTTCATTCAAGCAAAAAATCGTTGAAACACAGGTTTGGAATCTGACAAGGTGGGGGCATATGTCACGGGGAGAGTATTTGTAGGGAAGCCTAGTAGAGCCTCAAACTCGCCAGGTAATGGAACAATTTCATCCCCTTTAAAGAGGAAAAGATGATGGTTTGACTCCCAATGATTAACTACAGCATGGAGGAAATCGAAATTTAAATTGAGTTGCAAATAGCTTATTAAGGGTCAAAGTAGTATATTTTAAAGGCTAATTTATCCACAATAGAAAGGGAAGTGACCCTTTGTTTCAAACGTTGCTCAAATGTTTTTACCATTGTTCAAACCAAAGAAAAAAAAAGAAAAAAGAACAAGTAGAAAGAGAGCAATAATTTTCTTTATAATACTACCAACGAATGAATGTGAGATGATCAAATGCCTACACGAAACCATGTTTAACTAGACCCAAACGGGGTAATTTTTCGGCAATTTTCTCCAAAAGGAAACTTCACCCACAGGTGGCGCACGCATCTAATGAGTTGCGCGCGCCTGCCGCGCGCAACCAATTTACATGCGCGAGACAGCTGCGCACATTGCGTGCGCACTATTCTGTCGCGACATGTTGGTTGGTTTATTTCTGCATTCGGACTATCAAATAATGGAACATCATTGAAATCTTACGACTAATCCTTACGCTCGCCTTTCTCAGTTTTTTTTCCTTTCCTTCCTTTTTTATTATTTTATTATTATTTTCTTTTCATTTTTCTTTCTTTTTCTAACTTCCTTTTTTTTTCTTTTTTACTATTTTGTTTTAAGTTCTTTCTTTTTCCTTTCACCCTTTTTTTTTCTTTCCCCTTTATTTACTTTTTTCGTTTTTTTTCTTTTTTTTTTGTTATTTTTTCGAGGGGGGTAAGTCGGGAACCCTTTCCCTTCCTCGGAAAATTTTTCGCTTTTAAATACTTATGGAAATAAATTATTATATAGATTACAAAAATGTATGTACAACGATAAAAATATAAAAATGTACATTTTCCATATGATATATACAAAAAAAATAATTAAAAAAAAACGGAGGTCAGGATGCTCCGCGACTCCAAAAAATCCAAAACAAAGATTAATACACAAAACGTGTAATAAATTTGATATATAAAAAAAAGAGAAGAAACAAAAAAAAACAAGCAAACAAACTTACTGCGACCATCCGATGATCACGGCATGATAAAGCCACGAGGGCTATCCGACGCAGCTCGGAAAGCACGCATACTCCTCACCATGCTGTTCACGGTCTCTCGCGGAACCTATCCCAAAAAACATAATAATAAAGGACAATTATAAGACAAATGTATATGATATATGGAAAAGAAAATATATACATATACAAAATAAAGCATACCGACTCAACCGTCTCAGGTACGAACAATATGTCCTCATCCTCCGCCGCAGGAAGAATCTCACGAATTACCGACCAGAAAGCGTTGGTATACGTAATTCTGTCGTGGGAGGCACCCAACCACCCAGCTCGACTCGCTGAAAAAACAATAAAAAAAGAGTGAAAGATCTGAACAATAGATAAAGAAAAGAAAAACACTAACCGGAACGAAAGCTGAAAAAGGAGTCAACCTGGATGTAATGAACGTCGGGTAAGATGAACCCGGCAGCACCAGCTGCTCCGCTGGACAACCAAGGATTGCCTGAGCTCGATCCTCGGTAGACAGCAGGTCCGGACGCAGCATCCGGATCAGAGGGTCCGCAGGTTCCTCGGACGAGAACTGCCAGAAGACACGCTCGCCTAAGAACCAAGCGTTCGTCCTCAGGAGCACAGAGAGTCCCTGTTAAAGGGCCCGAAAACGGCAGTGAACCATACCTGCCCGGACAGCCTTAGGGACCCCGACGATCAAACTCCAAGGACGGAGATCGATACCGCTGTAGGGGTTTGGTGAGTCCAACCCACTGCGGAAACAAACCCAAAAACAAGACCGCACTCGCAATAAATAAAACCATAAACATAATTAACTTAATGACAAGATTAAGATAATAATTATACCTTTGGCGCGTGCTTCACCCGACCTCGAAGGGCTTTTACTTCGAAAGCTAGCCTCAAAAATACGACGACCTCCAACGGAAGTCCACCCACAACCAGAACACCGACTAGGTCCAATGCCTTGGAGTTAGCAGGGCCCGACCGAAACCCGAGTAATTGAGTTCAAAGGTTTTCACAATGGTGATGCCTTTTTCAACTCTTGAGTTCAAAGGTTTTCACTACTAGTGATGCCTTTTCCAACTCTTACTCAAGTGATTTTCCCAATACCCCAACTTGGGTATTTATAGGGAAAATCATGAGTGTGAAAAGCTCTCCCATCAATGTGGGAGAATTTGATTTTCTTGTTTTATTTTTAAAGCTAAAATAAAATTAATAATCAAACTAGTAATAAATCAACAAGTGGCAAGCATACAAGGAGGAGTAGGTGAGGACCATTTGGAGATGGGGACCAAACTTGCTCTCCACTCTCTCCCTCACCTTGTGCCACATGGCAACTCCCACTTGGGTACCAAGGCACCAAAGTGGGCTTCTCATTTTGCTGTTGCCCCTAGCCTCGGCCCAGCCATCCCCGCA
Organism: Chenopodium album; assembly: GCF_948465745.1. Taxonomy (NCBI): domain Eukaryota; kingdom Viridiplantae; phylum Streptophyta; class Magnoliopsida; order Caryophyllales; family Amaranthaceae; genus Chenopodium; species Chenopodium album. Next base: position 21,606,674 of record NC_137847.1, read on the forward strand.
CCGCAAAATGCGGGCTGCTTGCTAGCACCTTCGGCCAGCAGGCCCCTGCACTTGCGTGCGGCCTGCTGCTGCCGAGGGCTGCTGGTAGCTTGCCTCGCACTTGGCACGGGCTGCTAGCTCGGCATTGCCCGTAACACTCGGGGTTTCGATGCTAGGGGTATTTTGGTCATTGTTGATTTATTATTATTTTCACGTCTCGTCTTTTTACTATTTTCGACTCGACTTTCGACGCTCGGTTTTGACACTCCAAGCTCGAATTTTCGACGTCTAAATATTAATTACTTGGTCGACTTATTAATTAATTGCTAATTAATTCGTCGCTTCGGCTCGTTAATTGCTTGGGTGTTTCCACCCAAGCATTCCGATCACTTGACCGTACTGAAAAATTAGCTTTCTAATAATTCCGAACCCCCTATCGGAATAATACACTTGTTCGAAGAACACTATTCCTTTAAATCTCCCACTTGTCCTTCCGCACAAGTGTGCATTTAGTGTATAACCCTTTTCCTATGTCGCTTAATGCCTCTTCATGAACTATAAGGTAAGATTAATTTGATATCCTTATTACGTCCAGAAGTGTTTCTCGATTCCGAATCCAACTGTCAATAAACAGATGATTTCTAAAATCCATCCGAGCACGGCCATGCATTTTACAGTCTCGCTCTACGAGAGGCCTTGTAAACAACAAAGACGTCTTTTCTATATTTAATAGGAGGACATTTCCAGTCTTGTAATGTAGCTTCTCTTACTGAGAGGACCTAGCCGCCCGAGTGATGCCGTTATAATCCCCTATTACGGCAGACGTTTGACAATCATCAAAGCAGACTAGTACTCAAACAAGAAAGCTCACAATACTCATTGTCGAGGAAAAAGGATCGATAGCAATAATGAGAAGTATACTTATGACGATTTTTATTCTCTTAAAGTATTCTCATAGGTCGATCCAGTATGGTTCTAAAACAATACCTGTGCAAATGATTCATGACAATCATGTCCTTGTAGCACAAGAAACAGTGCTATAAATAAAACTACACACTAATCCCAAATGGTCATTAATCGTCCATTGTTTAAATGACCTCGATTAGGGATAATTTTCGATTATAACATTCAATGTTCACTTAATAGGTGTTTCCTTCCCAAGACTGGTCTTAATACCCTATTTTGAATATTCCAAAAATCGAACGGACTCATTATTTAATTCTAAACCACAATTAAATAGCCAATGGAATGATTTAAATCGCATGAAAAATTTAATTACTCCAAAACTGAATGGTTCATCATAGTGCTTTACATTAAAATTGTCAAAATTAATTAAAACACTAAAATAAGGAAATCAAAGCCAATCTCCGATGTGCCTGATTCCCATTGCCTCAACGTGCTTGTTGTGCTTCACTTGAGGCAAAGGTTTAGTCAGTGGATCGGCTACATTGACATCCGTTCTAACTTTACAAATTCTGATTTCACCTTCTAATTTCCATTCTCGAATCATGTGAAACCGCCGCTTGACATGTTTGACCTTCTGATGTTCTTTTGGCTCTCTGGCCTGAGCAATAGCTCCATTGTTGTCACAATAGAGGTATATTGGTCCCTCGATGGAGGGTACAACACCAAGTTCACCAATGAACTTGCGAATCCAAACTGCCTCTTTAGCTACCTCAGATGCTACCAAGTATTCGGCTTCAGTTGTAGAATCTGTAATTGTGCTTTGCTTAGCACTCTTCCAACTAAACGCTCCTCCATTGAGACATAATATGTACCCAGATTGTGACTTGAAGTCGTCTCTGTCTGTGTGGAAGCTTGCGTCGGTATAACACTCAACAACTAATTCATCTCTGCCACTATAGACCGGGAATTTATCCTTATTCCTTTTCAGGTACTTTAGGATAATCTTGGCCGCAATCCAATGCGCCTCTCCTGGGTCTGATTACGCTAAAGGCATACGATACATCTGGCCTAGTACATATCATGGAATACATGACCGATCTAATTAGCGAAGCATATGGAATCTGATTCATCCTTTCTCGCTCATCAGGTGTCTTAGGACACTGCTTCTTGCTTAGGGTTATGGCATGAGACATGGGTAGGTGACCTCTCTTGGCCCCTTCCATTTGGAAACGAGCTAGTACCTTATCAATATAAGTACTTTGACTCAATCCTATCATCCATTTCGATCTATCCTTATAGATCTTGATGCCTAGTATGTACTGAGCCTCTACCAAGTCTTTCATTGAAAAACATTTTTCGAGCCAGGCCTTTACAGACTCTAATAACGGAATGCTGTTTCCAATGAGTAATATGTCATCGACATATAAGACTAGGAAGGCGATGTCACTCCCACTGAACTTCTTGTAAACACAAGATTCAACTGGATTCTTAATAAAACCAAACTTACTGATGGCTTCATCGAATCGCTAATTCCAATTTCTGCTTGCTTGCTTTAATCCATAAATGGACTTCTTAAGCTTGCATATCTTTCCAGCGTTGTTTTGGTCGACAAAACCTTCAGGCTGTGTCATATACACAGTTTCTTCCAAAATACCATTTAGGAAGGCGGTTTTGACGTCCATCTACCATATTTCATAGTTGTAATATGCAGCAATCGCTAGGAGGATCCGAACAGATTTAAGCATTGCGACTGGAGAAAGGTTTCATCGTAATCAATACCATGAACTTATCTATAACCTTTTGCTACCAATCTAGCTTTGTAAATGAATACATTTCCATCTTTGTCGGTTTTCAACTTGAAAATCCACTTACATCCGATAGGTGTGTAACCTTCGGGTAAGTCAACCAAGTCCCAGACTTGATTTTCAAACACGGAATCCATTTCAGATCTCATGGCCTCTTGCCATTTAGCAGAGTCGGTGCTTGCCATCACTTTCTTGTAGGTTGCCGGTTCATCTCCATCCATGATTAGGATGTCCTGATTCTCGGTTAATACTAAACCAAGATATCTATTAGGTTGAGATCTCGGCCTTTGAGACCTACATAGGGTAATGGACTGAGCATTTGCATTGGCGGTTCGACTTTGCATATTTTGATCACTTTGACCTTCGTCAACAGATGTTGTTTGAGCACTTTGACTGTCATTCTGATTTTGTTGCTCATCCTCACGAACTTCGTCGAGTTCGATTTTCCTCCCACTTGTCATTTTAGAAAGGTGCTCCTTCTCCAAAAAGACACCATCGCGAGCAACAAACACTTTGTTCTCCGATTTGTAGTAGAAGTAATACCCTTTGGTTTTTTTTTGGGTAGCCCACAAAGTAAACCTTATCAGATTTGGGATGAAGTTTGTCAGAAATCAATTTCTTGACATATGCTTCGCATCCCCATATCTTTAGAAAAGACAACCTAGGAGGTTTCTTTGTCCATAACTCGTATGGAGTCTTTTCTACTGCTTTCGATGGAGCACGGTTCAGTGTTAGTGCCGCAGTTAAAAGTGCGTGTCCCCAGAAAGAGATAGGAAGATCATTAAGACCCATGGTTGATCGTACCATGTCTAACAAGGTTCGATTTCTCCGTCCGGATACTCCGTTCCATTGTGGAGTTCCTAGAGGTGTCAGTTCTGAAAGTATGCCATGATAGTGGAGTAGTGGCGTAGTGGAATTGCTGCATAAAGAAGTTTTTCCTAAACGAATTTTGGTCTATAAATAGTTGTTGATTTCAGATGGAAAAACTCACCCTTGCTCACATAAGTTTTCTAACTTTTAATTCGAGTCAAGTGTCAATTCCACACAAGCTAATTAGAGTGTTCTTAATGTTCTTATACTAGAGTTTGTTTTTCTTTCGAGTTGTAATTTGGGGAATGGGGAAGTTTGAGTGAATTTATGTATGTGAGAAAGAGAAGTGAGAAAGAGAAGAGAAAGAGAAGAGAAGAGTAACAAGTTGAGTGACTTGTTCCTCGGGGTTTCAAGTTCGTTGAGGAACTTGAAGTCTGAGTCTTTAGTTTGTAATAGGACCATTTGCCCTATTCTAGTGAAGATTCTTTTCCCAAAATCCCAAGTGGTCGTGGTTTTTCTCCTTGTTAGGGCCAAGGAGTTTTCCACGTAAAAATCTCTCCTGCATCTTTTAGTTCCTTCAGTTTATCTTTTAGTTCCTTTAGCTTACTTAGTCTTAATTCCGCAAAAAAAAAAAAAAAAAAAAAAGTTTGGCTAAACTTTCATACTACAATTCAACCCCCCTTCTTGTAGTATTCATTGAAACAACAATTGGTATCAGAGCCTAACTTCTAGGAAAATCAGGAAACCCTGAAGAAGAAAGGTCTTGGAGAAAAGAATACTCATGAAAAGCTCGAGGAAGGATACTCAACTTAGAGGCCTCCTATGTTCAACGGCAAGTTCTATACCTACTGGAAGAACCGCATGGAAATCTTTATCAAGGCGGAGAACTACCAAGTCTGGAGGGTCATCGAGGTTGGTGATTTCGAAGTCACCAAAACAAACGCTCAAAATGAGGTAATCCCTAAGCCTATGTCTGAATTTGAGAAAGAGGATTTTGATAAAATGGAAGTCAATGCTATGGCTGTGAAATTGCTCCATTGTGGACTTGAACCTCACGAACACAATCGTGTTATGGGGTGCAAGAACGCTAAGGAAATCTGGGATTTGCTGCAGATTACTCATGAAGGAACCAATGAGGTTAAATGCTCAAAACTCGATCTACTTATGTCAAAGTATGAAAGATTTGAGATGCAACCTAAGGAAACAATCCAAGAGATGCTAACCCGTTTTACTAACATCATAAATGAGTTGTTTTCCCTTGGTACACAGATTCCTACAGATGAGAAGGTTAGGAAGGTTCTTAGAAGTCTTCCGTAAGATGAGAAATGGAGAGCTAAGGTGACAGCCCTTCAGGAAACTAAGGACTTTACCAAGTTCAACATTGAACAACTAGCAGGTTCTTTCATGACTCATGAGCTGCACCTTGGAGTCAACAACGAATCCATGAGGAACAAGGGATTGGCTCTAAAGGCTGATGAGGAGGAAGACTCAGAAGTAGACGAGGATGAGGATGCCCTAATTGTGCGAAGATTCAAGAAGATGTTCAAGAAAGGCCGCACCTCAAGGAACTTCGGGAAAAAGACCTCAAATCCAAAACCTGACTACAGCTGCCACAAGTATGGATCCCCAGATCACTTTATCAGAGACTGTCCCGTCTAGGAAAATGATAAAGGAAAAGGAAAGGCTAAGGAACAAGGAAGAGAAAAATTCAGCAAAGCAAACTACAAAAAGTCAGACATGAGGAAGGCCATGATAGCAGCCTGTGGAGACTCAGACAGTGAAGAAGAAGAGGATGACCAACCAGAAGAGGAGACGGCTAATCTTTGTCTGATGGCTAAATCAAATGATGAAAAGGCCTACCTTGAGGAACTCCAGAAAGAGGTATTTCTTGATCCTAAACAGCTTAAGACTCTCTCTAAAGATGTCCTAATAGATATATGTCTAGAAGAAGAAGAAGAAGAAGAATTCTTTAGAGATACTTGTGTGAAACTGAACAAATGTGAAAAAGCTCTTAAGGTTAGAATAAGAAGAATTCTTTAGAGATACTTGTGTGAAACTGAACAAATGTAAAAAAGCTCTTAAGGTTTGCAAAGAACATGGTGCTTGGTTGGAAACAACCTATGCAAAGTCTCAAAGAAAATTAAGAGAGCTTGATTTTAAATATAAACACATAACAGAGATAGCTGATAGAATCAAGAATGAAAGTATTCTTCTGAATGTTGAATTAACTCAGTATAAGCTCATGAATTCTGATATCAGTTCTAGCATTTCCTCAAGCGATCAGTTGCTTAAATTCAATGTTGATTTTGAAAATTTGAAAAATGAACTTTGTACTTTAAAAACTCAAAAGGATCAACTTGTATCGGAACTGAATGCTAGAAAGGATAGAAGTATTGACCCAAAGGTCATACCTAAGTGGATAGCTGAAGCTCAAGGAAAACGAACTGAAGGCCTTGGTTACATAACCAAGAGAAAAGGTAAGCAAAAGAAATATGTTGAGCTTCCTAGCATGAAGGTATGCACTTTTTGTGGTAAGACTGGACATTTCTATGATCAATGTAGAATAAGAGAAGAAGCAGATAAAAGAAATGTAAAACAAGTGTGGGTCAAGAAAACTGATATTGCATCCACGTCTAGGGAACCCAAGGAAACCTGGGTTCCTGATCCTAATGCTTAGTTTTCTTGCAGGTCCTAGTGAGGGGGAACAACTCGTGGTATCTCGACAGCGGGTGTTCAAGGCATATGACAGGTGATAAATCAAAATTCCTCTCACTAGAAGACTACCCTGGAGGAACAGTAACCTTTGGGGATAATAAGAAGGGCGAGATCATTGGAAAATGCAAAATTGGAAGATCAAAATCTCATTCCATTGATAATGTGTTCCTGGTCGAGGGCTTAATGCACAATTTGCTTAGCATATCACAGTTTTGTGATAAAGGAAACGCTGTAAGTTTTACTTCTGACTCTTGCAACATCATCAACAACAAGTCAAGAAAGGTTGTCCTAGAAGGAACAAGAAGAGGGAATACGTACTTATACAGTTGACCTCAACTTAATCCCAAGGAACAACCTTACATGTCTGCGTGTTGTTGAAGATGATCCCCTGCTATGGCATAAACGTTTTGGACATGCTATCTTTTCATTACTGGACAAGCTAAGGTCAAGGAACCTGGTTGTGGGACTTCCTATAATCAAGTTCCTACAGAACAAAGTTTGTGATGCATGTGTGAAAGGAAAGCATGTTCGTTCATCTTTTAAATTGAAGAAAATGGTGAGCACTACAAAGCCTCTGGAATTAATCCATATGGATTTGTGTGGTCCTATGAGGATTCAAAGCAGGAGTGGCAAGAAATATGTTTTGGTTATTGTTGATGATTTTTCCATATTCACTTGGGTTATTTTTCTTGCTAGTAAAGATGAAACTTTTAACGAGTTTGTTGTTTTTGCCAAGAAAATACAGATAATCAGTGGTCACTCCATAGTCCATCTCAAATCAGATCACGAAACTGAAGCTAAGAACTCAAGATTCGATGAGTTTTGTAGGGAAAATGGCATGAATCATAATTTCTCAGCTCCAAGGACTCCCCAACAAAATGGAGTTGTTGAAAGGAAGAATCGAACCCTTGAGGAAATGGCTAGAACGATGCTGATTGCAAGTGGATTGCCAAGGAACTTCTGGGCTGAATCCGTGAAAACAGCATGTTACATCCTCAACAGGGTAACAATCAGAAGTATCATCAACAAGACTCCCTATGAACTATTCAAGGGAAGGAAGCCAAGCATATCTCATCTTAGAGCCTTTGGTTGTATCGCTTTGTACATAACAATGGTAAGAAAAACCTAGGGAAATTTGATGAAAGAAGTGAAGAGGCCATATTTCTTGGATATGCCTTTGATAGCAAAGCTTATAGAGTTTACAATAAAAGTTCAATGTGTGTTGAGGAAAGCATTCACATAATCTTTGATGAAGTTAACCAGTTTGTGAGTGTGCAGGAACAAGAAGATGATAATGATTTTGAAATTGGATTGATAAGAGACAGGGATGAAGAAGAGACTCAGAAGCAAACCAAAGAAAAGCAGCCTGCTCCAGAAGAGGATCATCAAGAGAATGAGGAAGTTCCTCAACCAGATGAACAAGTGAATGAGGAACTATCAGAAGAAGCAGAAGGAACAGATCCAGAAGCTCTTCAAATTGGAGTTCCTGCTAGGGAATTTCAACCTAGGACATTCAAGTATAAAAGTTCCCATCCAACTGATCTCATAATCAGTGATATAAGAAAAGGAACTCAAACAAGATCGCAGATGAGGAACTTCTGTGCGTTCCATGCATTTCTGTCCATCCTAGAGCCTCGAAATCATCAAGAAGCCTTGGGAGATGCTGACTAGATAGTGGCCATGCAAGAGGAACTAAATGAGTTCAAAAGGAACAAAGTTTGGCACCTTGAGCCAAAGCCTAAGGATAAGAAAGTCATTGGGCTCAAATGGGTGTTCAGGAACAAGCTTGATGAACATGGCACTATAGTAAGGAACAAGGCCAGATTGGTTGTGAAGGGCTACAACCAACAGGAAGGTATTGATTTCGATGAAACCTTTGCTCCTGTAGCTGGATTAGAAGCTATTAGAATCCTAGAAGCTTTTGCCTCTTTTATGGGTTTCAAACTCTATCAAATGGATGTGAAATGTGTTCTTCTAAATGGTTTCTTAAATGAGGAGGTATTTGTTGAACAACCTCCTGGTTTCAAAAATCCTAAATTTCCAAATCATGTTTTTAAGCTTGATAAAGCTCTTTATGGGCTTAAACAAGCTCCAAGAGCCTGGTATGAAATGCTTTCAAAGTTCCTACTGAAAAATGATTTTAAAAGAGGAAAAGTAGATAAACTTTTTTTCTTAAATCTCGAGGAACTGATTTGTTAGTTTTACAGATCTATGTAGATGATATTATATTTGATGCTACTAACAATGGTTTGTGCAAGTACTTTGCTGAGCTAATGGGTGGTGAGTTTGAAATGAGCATGATGGGTGAATTAAATTTCTTCCTTGGACTTCAAATAAAGCAAACAGCAGAAGGAATTATGATTCACCAACAGAAGTATGTCAAGGAACTTCTGAAGAAGTACAACATGGAGAATTCCAAGACAAATCACACACCTATGGGAACAACAACGAGACTTGATGAGGATCCACAAGGAACAAGTGTGGATCAAACCACTTATAGAGGTATGATTGGTTCATTGCTATATCTAACGGCCAGTAGGCCTGACATTTCTTTTAGTGTTGGATTGTGTGCTAGATTTCAGTCTAATCCTAAAGAATCACATCTAATAGCTGTTAAGAGAATTTTAAGATACCTCAAAGGAACAGATGACCTGTGTCTGTTCTATCCTAGAAGTGATGACTTTATGCTTAGAGGATTTACAGATGCTGACTATGCTGGTGACTTAGTCAATAGGAAAAGCATCTCAGGTATGGTTTAGTTCCTTGGCTCTTGTCTAGTTTCTTGGGGTTCCAAGAAACAAAATACAATTGCATTGCCGACTGCAGAGGCTGAGTATGTAGCAGCATCTGCTTGTTGCTCTCAAATCCTTTGGATCAAACAACAGTTGCATGACTTTGGTATTAAATTTAATTGCATTACTATCTATTGTGATAACACTAGTGCAATTTGCATATCTAAAGATCCAGTCCATCATTCAAGAGTCAAGCATATTCATATAAGGCATCATTTCCTTAAGGACAATGTTGAAAAGGGTTTGATTAAATTAGATTTCTGCCAAACTGACAATCAAATTGTAGATATTTTAACAAAACCTTTAAATAGAGAAAGGCATGAGAAGATGAGAATGGAACTTGGGATGATTAAGTTATATTAAGAAAAATGCATCAAGTTCCCTCAGGTATGAAACTCAAATTGACGTGCTTAATCATGGTATACTGTGCACAAGTGTTTTATGTTTAATTACATAGTTAAGACAGGTTATGAGCAGGAGTAATATTTACTAAGGGCGTGTAAATTTGAAAGACATAGAATGTGAAAGTCCAAAATTGGTTGCATGAGCCTTGTTGAATTGTTCTGTGTATCAAGTTATATTTGCAAGTGATTTTTAACTGATTAAATTCAAGAGATAAAATTATTGTGTTTATCTATTTTTCAAAATTCCAAATTCTTTTTATCTAAACACAAAATTCGGATGAATGCATCAAATATTCATCATTATCTTTTGTTCAAAAGTAGCCCACTCACATTACTCTCTTAAAACACGGTTTGCGTTTCCCTAAGCAATAAATATGAGTTTCAAATCAACTTAATTAACCTCACCTCCCAAACGACACCTCACTTCACCAATTTACCTCCACCATAAAACATGTCAGCCTTACACAAATTTACACCACACAAAAATTACCATCTCTCTCATCACTCCGATCAAAACTACTCTCCAATGTCTAGCTCTCCAAAACCCAAATTGAAGCCGATTCAAACACAAACCCTATCCCAGACATTACCATGGAAATTCCACCGGAAATCACTCCCATCGAAGTTCAAGAGCCTCCAAAAGTCGAATCGACTACCGAATCTCAGTCTTCTCGCAAAAGAAAGTCTGATGACATGCAAGACGAAGAAGAAAGTGCTCCGAAACTAGGGGTCAATTACCGGGACAAGCCAGCAGCCATGAAAAAGCAAGAGAAAATTGGGGATCACTTTGTTACAGGTTTAGCTATTAATCTCCCTTGGTGTAAGTATGTTAAGCTTTATGAATTGCTTGATTTGATTGAATCTCAAAATTGGGTGAATTTGTTGAGTGAATGCTTCAATAGGAGTTTGTATGTTGATGCTATGAAGGATTTTTGCAAAAGTTTCAAGTACTCTAAAGGTACTATTCGGTGTTGTGTGTATGAAAAAGAAATTGAGTTTGATGCGATGTACTAGGCTGAGTTGTTTGATGTTCCTAATACTGGGTATGATATATATTTTAAAAGTAATGTGATAAGAAACCCTCTTCCTGATGCCAATATTGATGAAATAGTGGAGTTTCTAGGCGGTGACCCAGAGGAAACCTACATAAATCACAATGTCCTAACCCCTCTTGACAAAATCCTGCTAAAGTTTGTTTTCAATGATATAATCCCTCGTTCTCAAAAGAGAGACAGTGCCAACAAGCTTGATTCTGTCTTGATTTATTGCCTAGCCAAAAAGATCCAAATCAAATTTCCCTCCATCATGATCCAACACCTTTCCCACTGTGTTCCAAAAGGATGGAAGGTGGGATATGGAAACCAACTCACCTATGTGTTCAAAAGTTTTGGTATCTCCTTTGCTGATAAAGAACCCCTGCCCCTCAAAAACACCGAATACATGCAGCCTATTTTTCTTGAAAACCATAAGATGAAGGTTGTGGATGGATGTTTTGAAGCTGTGCTGGAGGAAAAGGAGAAAAGGCCAAAGGAAGTAGGAGCATTATCTGAGGGGGAAGAAGAGAGGGCTACGGGGATAGTTGAGGGAGTGGTGCAGGATATTCAGGAAGAGGAAAAGATAGTTGAGGAGGTCACTGAAACAGGGGGAAGGAAAAAAAGGAAGAGCTTGAGGTTGATGAAGAAAAAGGAGACCTCTGCACCCATTTGCATTGATATATCTAGGGTGCAGGAGGATTTGTAGAAAGTCACAAGCTCTCCTATTTCGGGAAAGTATGCATCTACAGGAACAGTTTTTGCAGCTTTCAGTTCCCCTCCAAAGGTTCCCAGCGAAGATGTGAAGGAGCTGAAGGATACGCTTCTTAAGGTGCTGAAGGAACAAGAGCAGTCAAAATTGCAGATGGAGGAATTGAAGAATAGTATGCTCACTCTGAATGCTGATGTCAAGAAGCTGGTCTCAAGCACTGAACAAGGGAGACAGTCCATTATCAAGGACATAGTGTCTCAAATCAGCAAGAAGCTGGAGGATCTTGCTGTTGATGATGACCAGAGCATTGCTTCTTAACCTATCTTTCCTTGCAGCCTCTTTATGTTGATAAAACTTATATTTTATCTGTCTTTGGGAAACAATTTTTAATTTGGTCTGCAATATTTTGGGCACTTTTTAATTTCTTTTGGTAAACTTGCAAATTTGGTACATTTGGCCGATGTTTTAAATCGGTTTTGGATGATTAATACCTATGTTTATTCTGCCTATATGCTTTGTGAATGTTTTCTCTCTATGCATGCTTCTTGTCTTAACACCAAACCACTTAGATAGTGCTGTGTTATGGTATACTATTACTTGTGTGTTGGTTTTTGATAATGCCAAAAGGGGAAAGAGATGCAAACTATCAAGGAAACTTAATCATTCTATGGTCTCTGTTCGAATCTTCACAAGCTGCCTACTCTCTAAACAGGTATAATGTATATACAAGTTTTTTTTTTATTTATTTATTTTTTTTCTTAGTTTTTCATTTCAGCATTGCTTTCATTTCTTAGTATTAGTTCCCTTTCTGCATTGTACTTTGTTTTTGCATTTTCTTTTCTTTAAGAATAAGTTGGATTATCTCTGTTTCCTTGTAAGTAAGTTTGGTTTGTTTGTCATCATCAAAAAGGGGGAATATTGTTGGACTTAATGATTTTGATGATGACACAACCTCAATTACTTACAAACTAATAAGTGCTTGATTGTTTAAGTATGTACTCAGTTGCAAAGACCAGGAGAACTAAGTGTCTTGTAAAGATACCATGAGGAACAAGAAGGCCAGAAGCAGAGCTATCCATAAAGAAGAGTTCCTTTGCAGGAACTGGTGCTTCAGAAATGAAGACTTGAGAAGAGAAGGTTCCCCTCAGGGAATAGAAGCTTCAGAGCAGAAGTTTCATCAGAGAAGAGAAGTTCCTCCCAAGGAACAGGAAGCATCGGAGTAGAAGCTTCATCCAAAGACATGAAGACTAAATATATTTTTATATTTTAGGATTTATGTAAGTATGAGAAATTAGTTACACTCGAAAAAGCTGTGTGGAATTGGTCTAAGTTGATAAAATTGTGCATGCTAGTTTTTAGGAAAACTGTTATCTTCTAACGGTTATCTTTTTCCTAAAAAAAAGATTTTATTTATTCTGATTTTTGAAAATATCTTTTGCAAATAAAATCTTCCACGTTTTCTAAAAACTTGCGGCCTACTCCTCCATGATCTTCTTCAAGTCATGGTCTTGCACATTGAGGAGTTCATGTTTCCTTAATTTTAGGAACATAATCTTCTTAGTGGGGTGGAGTAGTGGCGTATTGGAATTGCTGCATAAAGAAGTTTTTCCTAAACGAATTTTGGGCTATAAATAGCTGTTGATTTCAGATGGAAAAACTCACCCTTGCTCACATAAGTTTTCTAACTTTTAATTCGAGTCAAGTGTCAATTCCACACAAGCTAACTAGAGTGTTCTTAATGTTCTTATACTAGAGTTTGTTTTTCTTTCGAGTTTTAATTTGGGGAATGGGGAAGTTTGAGTGAATTTATGTATATGAGAAAGAGAAGTGAGAAAGAGAAGAGAAAGAGAAGATAGATAGAGAAGAGAAAGAGAAGAGAAGAGTAACAAGTTGGGTGACTTGTTCCTCGGGGTTTCAAGTTCGTTGAGGAACTTGAAGTCTGAGTCTTTAGTTTGTAATAGGACCATTTGCCCTATTCTAGTGAAGATTTTTTTCCCAAAATCCCAAGTGGTCGTGGTTTTTCTCCTTGTTAGGGCCAAGGAGTTTTCCACGTAAAAATCTCTCCTGCATCTTTTAGTTTCTTCAGTTTATCTTTCTGTTCCTTTAGCTTACTTAGTCTTAATTCCGCAAAAAAAAAAAAAAAAAAAATAAAAAAAGTTTGGCTAAACTCTCATACTACAATTCAACCCCCCTTCTTGTAGTATTTATTGAAACAACAGATTGAGTAGCAGCCTAAAATTATGTATGCATATTGATTGAGTTCAAAGCAAAATCCAGCATTTTTTTAGTGGAAGTGTAAGTTGATGCGATGAAAGGATCTAATGAATACATATTTATTGTTATTTACCCTTCTCATATAGATGTTTGTCTTTTTATGGGTTAATCTTTTGTACTTGTATTAATTAACAATGTTAACTTCACGTTGTTTATGAACATATTTATTTATGCCTTTGAGATAGATAATCCTTGGTTACGTATGCTGCTTTCATATAACTAAGTGGCCAATGAAGTTTTAGTGAACCTAATTTTATTGTTCATTATGTTAAGGAATATTATATCATCATTAAGTTCATATCATTCAAGAACTTTTTGATAGTTCGGAGTTCTTATAAACAAGATTTGATGTGACGAGTCATGTTTCATCAAATTTGCTAGGATTAGACACGTAAAATTGAATTCCTTTTAAGAGAGGAAGTCTTGTAGTTTGATTTTGATTTGTGAATATATAGCTTTTGTTGGTAGCATGATGAGCATCATTTATAGCATTATATATACTTCTAAGATAATCAAATGGTGTGAGGTTCTGCTAAACTCGATCATATGGGTTGACTTTTTTTTTTTTTTTTTCAAGTCTATATATAATATGACTCTTGTCATAGTTTCAAAATTTTAAATGACTAGCCTTTCAACATAGCATTAATAATGTATATCTTCTAACAGAAAAATATCGATGTTTGTAGCTTGATTATGTGGGGCATTCAATCTCTTTTCTTTCCTGAAGTACAAAATGTAGCAGAGATCCAATTACGTACAAGCTAAGCTAATGTCATTGCTTATTGACATGTGAGGACTTTTAACCATAGTTGTCTTTGATCCAAATTACCTTCTCACTGCCACCTTCATGTTCATTTATTTTTTGTACTAGAGTAATTTATAATTTCGTCCCTTGAATTATATTGAACTTTGTATCGTAGGTATTTAGACGATAAAGCAATGCACATGTAAGAATTTAATATTTTTTTTTTTTTTTTTTCAAAGAAATTTTGTATTTTTATTCATAATCATATATTTATTTATGTATCAATGTCATATATTTGTCTGATTTTTTTAATAATAATAAAAATAAAAAATTAAATATTTATAATAATAATTATAATATTGAGCCTTTCAATAATAATAATAATAATAATAATAATAATAATAGTAATAATAATAATAAATGTTACCTAATAATCAAAAAGATGTTACGTATTAGTTTGAAAAAGTGATACACAATGTCGGATAAAGTGTTACTATACAATCGAAATATGTTACTTAATATAAGTAAGTGGTACATAAGAAATAAAGAGTAACACTTTAAAAGTAATACTAATATCATATAAAAGTGTTACATTAGAGGGTTTACAATAACACTTTTAAAAGTGTTACTATACATTACCCAAAGTGTTACATAAAACCTTAGGGAACATGGGCGGATGTATCACTCACTGAAGTATTACCTATTGTCTATAATTTTTATCACTATATGTAACACTTTTTGGTTTGTTATGTACTAGTGTTCTAATGGCTGTTTGCAGAGACGATAGCAAGAGGAAGCCTTTCCACGTTCTCGGCAGAAAAAATGTGAACGTGAAATAACCCACCTCCAGTATAGTAGACCTTCAAAATCTCCCCATCCACGATGGCATTGTCCGTAACGAACGTATCCCATCCTTCGGAAAAGAATACTGACACTGGTCGGGTAGAAGGAACGTCAGCCCCGAGAAGAGTTACATCCCATGCACGCCCCGTCTTCACACGCTTAACTCTGACTCCATAGGTATATCGAGAATGCAAATGTCTCCAGTCAGCAGGGATCGCCTGTACAATTACAAAACCGTTAGTTAAACAAAAACACATACAAGTAATATAATTTGATTCCTACGAAACATGTAAGTTAGTATAGAAATTAACACTCATATTATTACTTCTTACCAAACGGTTCATCATAAAGTCCTTGTATGTTATAGTAATGCATAACATACCTTCATACTCCTCCATTTTTTAAATTGATTGATAAGAGAAGAAAGAGAACACAAATTATAAGAAAATGTTTTGATGAAATGATAATTATAGGAATGAAAAGTGTGTTTTTATAGGAGGAGCCCATGCAAAGAACAGTGAATCTAATCTAAAATAGTAAATAACCAAAACTTAATAGGGAATGCTAATAACAACGGATGACCATGAAATTAGAATGGGCACAAGTAATTTCGTCAAACATGGGAACACTAAACATTGAATTGCCAAGCGATGACAGTTTTAGTTTCCAAAATGACAGTAAAATTGTTCACATTGACCGTTAATAAATGCTAAATCTATTCAAATGATTATTATTATTATTATTATTATTATTATTATTATTATTATTATTATTATTTATTTATTATTATTATTATTAGGATTTTTTTATTTGTACTACCAAAAAAAATAACGAAATTATTTTTTACTACCAAAAATTTTAAAAGTTTTATTTACCACCAAAATTTTTTCTAAAAAGTTGTTTTTTACCACCTATCGTTAA
The DNA here is from genome assembly GCF_948465745.1 of Chenopodium album. Classification (NCBI taxonomy): domain Eukaryota; kingdom Viridiplantae; phylum Streptophyta; class Magnoliopsida; order Caryophyllales; family Amaranthaceae; genus Chenopodium; species Chenopodium album. Next base: position 21,622,611 of record NC_137847.1, read on the forward strand.
GAAAACCGTTAAATTTAACGGTTTAAAAAAATTCTTTGATTTTCGTGTGCAAAACATGTTGTTCATAGGTTTAGGGGGGCATTTTGGCCCTATGGATCCAATTTGAGGTTAGAATTGACAAAAAATGATCGTAAATGCCTTGTTTTGCATGTTTTATGCAAACCGAGTTATTTTTAAACACGCAAAAGGAAGCATTTCCGATCATTTTTTTCAATTTTGACCTCAAATTAGATCCAAACGGCCAAATGCCCCCCAAACCCCCTAAAGACTATGTGTTTGGCACGAAAATCGAAAAATTTAAAAAATTCTGTTAGGTTTTAGACAGCAAGTGGTAAAAAACAATTTTTAATTTTTTTTTTTTTGTGGTAAAATAAAAATTTTAAAATTTTTGGTAGTAAAAAACAATTTTCTAATTTTTTTTTTTGTGGTAAAAGTAAAAAAATCCTTATTATAATAATTATTATTTTTATTACTATTGTCAGTATTATTACTATAAATCTATGGAAACGATTAATATTATTAGTATTGTTAGTATTATTAGTATAAATTGGTTCAAAAAAAACCAAAAAAAAACAAGTATTATTAGTAAATCTATGGAAATTATTATTGTTGTTATTACTATAGTTATTATTATTATTATTATTATTATTATTATTATTATTATTATTATTATTATTATTATTATTATTATTATACATCTTCCAAGGCCATCCTTATAAGGCCCTCTTTATTCTTTCCTTCTTCCTTTTCCTAGTTTCTACACCGATCCTTAGATCTCCATTGCAGTCCAACACTGTAAATCCCATATTTATTAGTCCATTTGATAAGGGCCAACTCCATAAGGCAGGGAGGCATTTTTAGAGTTTTCGAAACGAAGACCTTCAAAAAAAAAATATTGAACCGGGAAGAAAAGGGGGAAAAAGTAAAGCCCAAAATAGGTGACGGCATTCTGCCTAAATAGTAGACACAGGTAATAAAGAAGAGAATACTAAAGATTCGAGCCAAAATGGAAACCGAGCGTTTCATGGTTCAAAAATGCCGAATCCCGTCTCAACCCCAATTTTTTATTAAAATTACCTTGACAAAATACTTTTCAGATTGATCCCATTTCGATGAAGTATACCGTCGTTTCGTTTTCGGGGTCGAGATCCCGTTATAAGTTCTACCCATATACGTTCTGATCGAGCGATACGCCCCAGGTTTTTTTTTTCAAGTGTAAGACATTTACTGAGGAAGCAGAGGCCCTTTTAAAGGAAGCTATTCGGCAAAAGAATTGGAGTTGGTTGAATGTATTTACCAAAATAACCTTCCGCTCTCATCGAATATTGCTGATTTGCGCCTGCTCGGAATTGATTCTTCCTGGGTCGATGCCCGAGCGGTTAATGGGGACGGCCAGCTTTCATTTTGCTTTCATTTTATAAGGGCCATCTTTATAAGGCCCGGCTTTATAAGGCCCAACTTAGGCCCAGCTTTATTAGTCCATTTGTATAATAAGACCCAGCTTAGTGTAGGCGTCGTTCGAAGTGCGCCTACGTTAAAAGCATGTGGTGAATATGCTTGGCACTCATAGGAAGTGGAAATTGACATAATAGATTAGGGACAAATAAAGTAGGGAGTCGCCAACAAGTTTTTAAGGAACTTGTAAACCGTTCACGGATCATAAAAGGCAACCACGAGAAAGAGACAACGATAGGCAACAACGATTGACCCGTGAAGGTTACACCCCATTCAAAATCCATGAGATTACTAACTCCATATGGTTCGGAACCACGAAAGGAGGATCGGGGATGATGGTACGAAGTGAGTCATGAAGTCACATTCGCCCGTATTGGCCTCTACTCGATTCATATAGTGAAAAGTGATTCCTGCGATCTCAAAAGCATACAAACAAAGATTCAATTTGCTCCAAACTATTATTATGCAAAATTGGTTGAATATTAATGCAACACATAATTCTAAAATATCGTGATCACTTGAATTAATAACAAGATTAAAAAGGAACCTAAACCGGTCATCCAAATTGTCTTATTAGGCGTGATTTTCAATTACATATTCCCTTTAAATATGCAATATGGTGATCAATAAATATAATAAAATAAGCATTAATATTGGAAGCAATTAAACGATAATAGCGTTAGTCAAATCAAATATAAATTAACCTAATCATGATACTAGCAATATTAAAATAAAATAAGAGTAATTAAATTAATTAATTACTCACATTCCGCGCGTTCCTTAAAATTGGTACATCATGAATAAATTGTTAGTAACTTCAATAAAAAAATATAAATCAAATGGAAATTAAATTAAATAAATGTAGATTTGATTTGGTCCAAACCCTCAGTTATTTGTACCTTTCACACCTTGGTTTAAGGACGAAACCTCGGGTTAAGTATGGACTCCTTGGAGTGCTTAAGGGAAGAATGGTGTAATTAAGAATATAGGTTTAAGGCTTAGAATATAAGAGAGAGAGAGAGAAGAGAATGATTTTTGGTGTAAAGGAGAGGAAGAGAGAAGGATTTAATGCCCCGAACTGTAGAAAGGATGGGGGTATTTATAGGGAAAATGAGTAGAGGGAACACACGGAACCCTAAAAAGATAAAAACCCTAAAAAAGGTTGCCGCGACACGGAAAAATGTGCCGTGACACGGGAAACTCTTGTGTGATGTGGCATACTCTGGAGTGACGCGGGAAATATTTGACCTACGGGAGTAAAAATGCGTGAAGGGTTTACGCGGAAAAGACACGAGAAAATTCCGTGACACGGCACACGTACCATGACACGGCAGTGTCCACCGTGGCATGGTACAGTACACCGTGTCACTGTAAAAAAAAAGTGCGTGAGAAAACGCGGAAATTACATGGAAAAAGCACCGTGACACTATGAGAAATACCGTGTCATGGCAACAGGTACCGTGCCACGGTGGATTTTTACGCAAAAAAATTGAAAATAGAATCGTGACACGTTGTAAATTACCGTGTCATGGCACCAGGCACTGTGCCACGTCATCAGGCGCCGTGACACGGTGCTTTTACACTGTGCGCGGTAATTCCAGTTTTTTACATGTTCTTAAAATCATCATAACTTTTGATCCGTAACTCGTAATAAAGCATATAATATATCATTGGAAAGATTATCAAGTATAATTTCCAACCCAATTAGAATCAAGTCAAAATCATTTGTATATTTTACGATATGGCCGTTTTAGTAGAAGAGTGTCGGTTTTGGGTCGAGTTTAGTGTTTGGCTCATATCTTCTTCGTTTTAGATCGGAATTGGGCTTATGATATATGGTTGGAAAGCTTATTTCAATTCCTATCCAACCAAATAATAATTGGATCAAAATTATTAGGCCACAAAATCAGTTTCTCTCGGTTTTGTGATGTGGACACGAAAACAGGAAAACAAGCTATGGTTTAGGGAAATGAGCTAGGAAATGGATTGGTTTATGAAATGTATTGGATAGAACATGGATTTAAGCACTCCAAATATTAAATACTCAACCCGACCAATAATGGCAGTGAAAGGTTGTTCATCATAGGGTTTGGTTTTGGGGAGACATTTTTAGGTGTCTACAGAAGCCCCCACTTTGACTGAGTTTGTAGAAACGTCAGTTTCGAAAACGATAGTCAAAGTAGTCGATAGGGACGGAGAATGATTTAAGACGTTCTACGATCCTAAATCACTCTTTATACGCCTATACCTGCAGAAAAATGTTAGTTCCACAGATAAAAGAGTAAAGGGATAGATTGCTTATCTGGCACTAGTGTATCGATGACAAATGAGTTTGGGTAGCTTCCTATGCTTGAAGGAATCCACCGGATGACATTTGTTGAAATGCTTTCCATGCCTGAGGAAAGCCGACTGACGAGTTTGGTAGCTTTCTATGCTTGAAAAAATCTACCAGATGATACTTTCCATGCTTGAGGAAAGTCGACATATGAATTTGGCGGTTTTCTATGCTTGAAGAAATCCACCGGATAATACTTTCCATGCTTGAGGAAAGTCGACAAATGATTTTGGCAGCTTTCTATGCTTGAATAAATCCACCGGATGACACTTTCCATGCTTAAGGAAAGACTTGTCTGATGATGAGATTGCAAGTCTCTGTGTATCGAGAACCTTGCGCCGTGAATCGTCTTTTCTTGGGAGATTATCACTAAAATGATAATGGTTCGCTTGTCCCCGAACGTGGGCTGTAGATGGTTCGCTTTTCCCCGAACGTGGGCTATAGATGGTCCGCTTATCCCCGAACGTGGGCTATAGATGGTCCGCTTGTCCCCGGACGTGGGCTGTAATTGAGACCTGCAAAATAAAATTTGCCCAAGCACTCGTATAGACTATGATTGACTTGACCAACTGACTTGACCAAGTTTGACTTGACACGACATGACATGTATATAGCTTGTGGTGGTGTGTGTGTGCAGACACAAGCAACCGAAAATGCAAAAGCAAAAATTTTCCGTCATTTTTGTCATGAGACGAGTGGAGGGTACCGACTTTCTCCAGAAAAGAAAGACGTGAAAACTGAACTTTTATTTTTGAACTTCCCTCGATGAGAAAATTTTGAAAAAGTTTTTGAACTTCTCCAAAAGAAAAGGAAAGAAGTTTTGAACTTCCTCGTTGAGCAAGACAAAATGAATCGCATGGATTGAATTGCTTATCTTGAAAATAATGTATGCATGATGCATGTTCTTAGGCCAGGAGGCTAAGGACGATTACATCATGTGACACGATAGATGAATGAACTTAGGTCATGGAGCTAAGCATCATATATGGTGTAATGAAGCGATCTTGAACGTCACTCAGGTCTAGAAGCTAAGCACGTATATAGATGAAGTAATTATTGCATAATGAACGTTGCTTAGGTCAAGGAGCTAAGCACGATATTCTTTGTATGATTACAAATCATTTATATATAAATGTTGCTCAGCACATTATGCGATGCATGAAACAATAAATATTACTCAAGTCAGGAAGCTAAGCAAGTATACAACGTTTCTTCTGATGAATGTTGTCTTAAAAGATGATGAAGCATGCGCGGTAGGGAAACAAGATTTCATGATAAAGGGTTCCTAAGGGAAAGATGATATGGCTATGTATGTGTGCAAGAAGTGTGTGAAAGTGATACTAAGGTGAGGCTGCAAAGGCTATGGTGAGGGAAATATATGGGAGAAGAGTCGAGATGGTGACCCTTTAGGCTAGGTAGGCTAAATGATGTGGGTTCAAGCCCCCAAGTCTAGTTCTAGATGGATAGATTCATAGGGATAAGCATTGGATATTCTTTGACTCGATCATGCATATGAATGTGGCTGCACCTCAATGTGAGGTTGCCTACGTATCCATTAGGAATCAGGCCGAACGTAGCTCTAACCGAAATTTGCACAAGTGTATGTACACCTCAAAGAGGTCTTTCAAGGGTTGTAATGTGGTTAAGCTGATGGTTTAAGGAAGAAAGGGGTAAAAGGATCAAGACCCAAGCGAAGCCCCCAAGATATGCAATTATGTATTGGACTTTGCATGTTTTATTTTCATATATATATATATATATATATATATATATATATATATATACATACATATATATATATATATATATATATATATATATATATATATATATATATACATACATACATACATACATACATACATACATACATACATATATATATATATATATATATATATATATATATATATATATATATATACATACATACATACATACATACATACATACATACATATATATATATATATATATATATATATTATTTGAATTTTTTTTTTTGTTTTTTTTTTTTGTTTTTTAAATCAATGTAGGCAATCTCATATCATGCGGTCCATCACTCACTTAGCATTCATGTTTCTCAGGCACGGTACCAAGCACTCGATGAGAGACGCAATTTGAGACGTGTTCATATCGAAGACATTGGAACACTTGCCTTTAGACATTTTTTTTTACTTATTCTTTTCTTTTTTATTTGAACTTACTTTCTGAATGTTACACAATTTGCACACCTTCCCATCCCAGGGTTAGGTGAATGTGGGTTGAATAAATGAGGCCAACCGTTAGACCAGGCTTAAAGTGGTTGTGATTGAAAATGGTTTAAGGGGAATGACATGGTTGCAAAGGTGCCTCAAGTCATCGGTGTACCTTGTGTTTAGTTCGGTAATTGATTTTTTTATTTTTTTTGCATAATAAAGACATGATCGAGATATAAAGGAATAATGCTCATTTTATTGATGGGAATGGTGAATGAACAAACACAATAGAGTCTACAAAGAAAAACCTATGCTAGACATGAATGGGGGAAAGGGAAACGAAAAAAAAAAATAAGAAAAGAATGAAATCTTACACAAAGGGCTCGTCGTGTGCCTTATCTTCATTACTTCTTGCCACCTAGAGGGACAGGAAGTTTGTTGGCATCTACTAAGTCTTGAATGGCGTCTTTCAGATTCCAACATTGCTCGGTAGTGTGGCCTCTTCCTTGATGGTACTTGTAATGGGCATTGGGATTCCATTTGGCGCTCCTTTATTCAGGTTTTGGCTCTGGAAATGGCCCAATAGGTGTGATCAAGCCTTGACCGTAAAGGCGATCAAAGGCCGCATCATAAGTCATTCCTAAAGGAGAGTAAGTTCTTTTTTTCTTAGGCAATGGAGCATCAAGAGCTAACACTTCTTTGAGATCAACTTGGCTTATATTGTTGGTAGTATTTTCATGCTTAGAAGACGAAGAAGAAGGATGGTCGTTCTTCTTGTTTTTCCAAGTGTTATTATTGTTACTACCATCAGTCTTTATTAGCTCATCCTCGATATTGATGCCGATGTCGTATACAGCTTCGAAAGTGTTCAGTGGAAGAAATTTGAGATGTTCCCTATACTTGTGAGTCAGATTTTGAATAAAGAGGCGAACCATCTCTCTTTCTTTGGGAGGATCTACTAAGAGTGAAGTCGTTTCCCTCCACCTGTTTAGATAAGCGGTGAAGCCTTCATTCTCTTTATGTTTGAGAATGGAGAGTTCATGTTCAGAAGTTTTAGTTTGAATGTTACACTTGTAACGATTCATGAAACTGTCGTTGACATCTTGCCAAGTCGCAGTACGCTTGGCATATAGGGAATAAAACCATTGTTGGCAAGCATGTTCTAAGGAGAGAGGGAACACAGTAGGGAAGAGTGTTACGTCTAATCCCTTAAGAGCCATGGTTGCAGAGAACGCCTTCAAATGGAATATTGGATTTTCAGTAGGCTTGAACTTTGGAATGTCAGTAGTGGAGAACTTTTCAGGAACCCTGTCCCTTATGGACAAAGAGGTGGCAGGTTGCTCCACATAGGTGAATTCTTCAGAGATTTTACTCATTTGCTCTTTGATCTTGTCCATTGCAGCCACAGTGACATTGTTTTGATTGTCTTGCTCTATTGTGTTGACTCTGGTAGTGAGCGCTTGCATCATGGTAGACAATCTCTTGATGGACCTGTTAATGTTCTCAATATCATCCTTAGAAGCCATTGGAAGGTGATAAGTAATGTGGAGATGGCGAAGTTCTCTTTGAACGCTTCCTGGATTTAAGAGATTGTTGCGATAATGACTCGAACCGTATTAATCTACCCCTGCTCCTTGACCAAGTGCTTTGAAATAAAATAATTCACTTAATTGTTTGACTTATTGCTCAGGATAGGAAAGGAAAGGGAAAAAATAGACATTTGAAAATAGGTGAGAAAAACTCCACTCATTTTTTTTATTATGACGAAAAAAAGGGTGCATGAACCTAGTATACGATCATAAACGACCTGGTGCGCGACTCGAGTCGGAACTTAAAGAAAGTGTGTAGACTATACTTGACTCGTCAGTGATTAAGTGATGTTATAAGACTTGTGGTATGATCGTATGGCTAGACATGTGAACAATAACCAAAATGACTGACACGTGGACCAAATTAGCATAGAAGACCAAAATAGGGGCTAACTGGACTTAAACTTGGGCACCGTGTCGCGGCGCAACTGTCGTGTCATGGCAAACCTGCACCATGGCGCGGTACAGGACACCGTGACACGGTACTGATTGCCGTGACGCGGCGTTTTTTGCCATGGCACGGTAATCAGTTCCAAGTTTTTTTTTATCAATTTTAGAGTTTGTGCTAATTACTAAGTGAGTACGGTCCATTGGCAATTGTTAGTCACAAAATAATCCACCATGGACAAATAAAGATCGTAAAGGTTAGGATCAAAACGACCAAATATACACACATAGGACAAGTTGGCACAATGATGCAAAGAATAGTTCGCAACCTAAGGTCCAGTTCTATGTTCCACTATGGTCAGGTTTTATTTGGTGTCAAAAGGGTACCATGGTTAAGAGTTTGGACGCGTTAGCAAGGCAACCTCCCTTGAGGGTGTATGCCAACGGGCGGCTCCACGAGTTTGTGATGAAATCGAACTCGACTCCATGGTTTGGGTGGATTTAAAAACTCGGATGAACCCTTTTGCCATGAGCGTTTTTGGGTTGATAGAGATTAAATCCGCCGGGGCTAAAACGTATGTAGAACACACACATTTTTTCAGAAAAATCGAAGGAAGCTGACTGTGAGAAGAGAAATAAAGCCACTTGAAGGATTTCAAGACTGCCGCGACACGGCAAAAACTACCGTGTCACGGTGCCAAACACCGCGTGACGGTGCCCAGCGCTGTGACACGGCAAGCTCTGCCGTGGCGCGGCAGTCAGGAAATCTGACTGGTGCCCCTATTTTCTTCGTTCACGACCAGGTTATCCAATTTTTCCTACGTGACAGACTTGGAATACGACTTTAAAACGTCTATGCATATGTAAAAATGATAATTTAATCACAGGAATATTTTCAAGAATCTTTCAAGTCTCATCCACTCAACTTAATTAAATACCGATCACTCAAATCGATAAATAACGTAGAATCCTCCCCAGTGGAGTCGCTAAATTGTAGGCGTCGTTCGAAGTGCGCCTACGTTAAAAGCATGTGTGAATATGCTTGGCTCTCATAGGAAGTGGAAAATGACATAATACGATTAGGGACAAATAAAGTAGGGAGCCGCCAACAAGTTTTTAAGGAACTTGTAAACCGTTCACGGATCATAAAAGGCAACCACGAGAAAGGGACAACGATAGGCAACAACGATTGACCTGTGAAGGTTACACCCCATTCAAAATCCATGAGATTACTAACTCCATATGGTTCGGAACCACGAAAGGAGGATCGGGGATGATGGTACGAAGTGAGTCATGAAGTCACATTCGCCCGTATTGGCCTCTACTCAATTCATATAGTGAAAAGTGATTCCTGCGATCTCAAAAGCATACAAACAAAGATTCAATTTGCTCCAAACTATTATTATGAAAAATTGGTTGAATATTAATGCAACACATAATTCTAAAATATCGTGATCACTTGAATTAATAACAAGATTAAAAAGGAACCTAAACCGGTCATCCAAATTGTCTTATTAGGCGTGATTTTCAATTACATATTCCCTTTAAATATGCAATATGGTGATCAATAAATATAATAAAATAAGCATTAATATTGGAAGCAATTAAACGATAATAGCGTTAGTCAAATCAAATATAAATTAACCTAATCATGATACTAGCAATATTAAAATAAAATAAGAGTAATTAAATTAATTAATTACTCACATTCCGCGCGTTCCTTAAAATTGGTACATCATGAATAAATTGTTAGTAACTTCAATAAAAAAATATAAATCAAATGGAAATTAAATTAAATAAATGTAGATTTGATTTGGTCCAAACCCTCAGTTATTTGTACCTTTCACACCTTGGTTTAAGGACGAAACCTCGGGTTAAGTATGGACTCCTTGGAGTGCTTAAGGGAAGAATGGTGTAATTAAGAATATAGGTTTAAGGCTTAGAATATGAGAGAGAGAGAGAGAGAGAGAGAGAGAAGAGAAGAGAATGATTTTTGGTGTAAAAGAGAGGAAGAGAGAAGGATTTGATGCCCTGAACTGTAGAAAAGAGGGGGGTATTTATAAGGAAAATGAGTAGAGGGAACACACGGAACCCTGAAAAGATAAAAACCCTAAAAAAGGTTGTCGCAACACGGCAAAAACTGCCGCGACACGGAAAAATGTGCCGTGACACGGGAAACTCTTGTGTGACGCGGCATACTCTGGAGTGACGCGGGAAATATTTGACCTACGGGAGTAAAAACGCGTGAAGGGTTTACGCGAAAAAGACACGAGAAAATTCCGTGACATGGCACACGTACCGTAACATGGCAGTGTCCACCGTGGCACGGTACAGTAAACCGTGTCACGAAAAAAAAGTGCGTGAGAAGACTCGGAAATTACACGGAAAAAGCACCGTGACACGGTGAGAAATACCGTGTCATGGCAACAGGTACCGTGCCACGGTGGATTTTTATGTGAAAAAACATTGAAAATAGCACCACGACACATTGTAAATTACCGTGTCACGGCACCAGGCACCGTTCCACGTCATCAGGCGCCGTGACACGGTGCTTTTACACTGTGCGCGGTAATTCCAGTTTTTTACACGTTCTTAAAATCATCATAACTTTTGATCTGTAACTCGGAATAAAGCATATAATATGTCATTAGAAAGAGTATCAAGTATACATTCCAACCCAATTAGAATCAGGTCAAAATCATTTTTATATTTTAAGATATGGCCGTTTTAGTAGAAGAGTGTCAGTTTTAGGTCGAGTTTAGTGTTTGGCTCATATCTTCTTCGTTTTAAATCGGAATTGGGCTTATGATATATGGTTGGAAAGCTTATTTCAAGTCCTATACAACCAAATAATAATTGGATCAAAATTATTAGTCCACAAAATCAGTTTCTCTCAGTTTTGTGATGTGGACACGAAAAGAGGAAAACAAGCTATGGTTTAGGGAAATGAGCTAGGAAATGGATTGGTTTTTGAAACGTATTGGATAGAACATGGATTTAAGAACTTCAAAGATTAAATACTCAACCCGACCAATAATGGCAGTGAAAGGTTGTTCATCATAGGGTTTGGTTTTGGGGAGACATTTTTAGGTGTCTACACTTAGGCCCAGCTTTATAAGGCCAAGGCTGTTACTAAACTATATGGCGCATCTTAGAAGCGCCTCATAAGGGCCAACCTATAATTGATAGTTATTATAATATTCCAACCTTTCCATTGTAGATGATTGTTGTAATTTTGTGGGTAATGTTAGAGCTGTCAATTCGGATAAACGGGTCGGGTTTGGGTCGGGTAAGAGTGGGTTGGGTCAATTCGAGTTAGTGCCGTAACCTATGCGAGTCGGGTTTGGGTTGGGTCATGCTTGAGTCTGGTCATACATCTTATCGGGTTTGGGTCGGGTTTAGGTCGGGTTACATTTGAGTTGGGTGAACAATAGGTCGGGTTTCATTTGTGTTTTCACGGGTTAAAGCAGGTTAGGGTAATTCTCGGGTTTAAGTCGGGTTATGTTCAACTCAATAATTTGCGGGTTACAATCAGGTCGGGTCATTTCCATATCAGGTCATATTCGGATTCAACTAACTATAAATAGATAATTATTATTTTTATCAAGCTAATTATTTCCTTTGACTATAATATATATGGAAACATATTAAGGAACTATAGTCTATAATTTAGGAAGATAATTATCTCCTTTGACCATACAACAAATATATAATATTTTTAACTCTTAAATTTGGGGATGATGCTCCTTTCTTTTGCTAGCTTGGACCGACTTGGTCTCCCTAGATAAAATTCTTTGATCAACAATAATAAGGTGGTCTAAATTGAATTTAAGGTGATTCGAAATCGGGTCAGGAACAATTTGGGTTGAATTTAGGTCGGGTCAATAACAAGTCATGTTGATTTCGAGTCGGGTTAGTAATAGATCGGGTTGAATTTTTGGGTCGGGTTAGTAATAGGTCGGGTAAAAGTCGGGTCGGGTCAATAACAAGTCGGGTTGAATTTGGGTCGGGTCAATAACAAGTCGGGTTTGTAAAAGGTCGGGTTAAATTCAGGTCGGGTTAGGAACGAGTCGGGTTGAATTCAGGTCGGGTTAGTAACAAGTCGGGTTAAATTCAGGTTTTGACGGGTTAAAATGGGTTTGGGTCAATTTCGGTTCAAGTCGGGTTTGGTTCAGGTCAATAATTTACGTGTTACATTCAAGTCAGGTCATCTCTAGGTCGGTTCATGTTTGGGTTCGGGTCTCACATACTCGGGTCAACTCGGGTCTAGGGTTGGTTTCAGGTCGGGTTTGGGTCACCATTTTTTCGGGTTCAGATAGGTCGGTTAATAATCGGGTTCGGGTCGGTATTTTGGGTCGGGTCAGATTTTGACAGCTCTAGGTAATGTTATTATGGTAGATATCAAATTATGGCAGATATCAAATTATGGCATTTGTAGTTAATATACTTTCAACTATGTACTGATGATGGCAGATATCAAGCTAAGTTTAATTTACAACTTTGTAGTTTCAAGTACCCCATAAATTGGCACAAAAGGTAGGCAAAAAATTAACACTTTTGGCTAATAATGGGGTTCATAAAAAAAATTGTTTAACGCCTTAGAGTTGATAAAGTTCAGTTCAAAAAAAACATCAAATTAAAGTCACACGACCCTTAGCCATTGTTGAGTAGCTGTAATACATCTTCCCTTGACTGGTTAAACTCTGACAAGAGGTCTTCACACACCACCCATGACCTCTCGAACTCCATATCAGAAAGTTGCACGAACATGGTTGAGGTTGGTTAAATAAGTTTAAGAACATTATTAGAAATTGAAAGGCCAAAGACACTGAAACTCACTTCGGCCATCTCTATCAAGAACTTATCAGTGTAGCGCTTAATTGCAATTAACATATGAATTCCACAGCTACATCTAGGGGGTGGGAATAAAGAACATGTAAACTCATTAATTAAATAGAATTTGTATAGATTAATTAACAATTGAAAACACATTAATGCAACTTACAAGTCTCCTTGGGTTTTTATGTTAAGGGATGTCTGTGGCCAATTAGCAATTGTTCCTAGTTGCCAGTCATTGTCCATATTCTGAAATAAAAAATCTATTGCTGTAGCCTAAAATGAACCAGTAAATGGTTAACTTACTTGAAGAATATTATATGTAGACACCAAACCACCTGTGTTTCATTCAATTCCCACCAGGTGATCTACTTCATATTGCCTATGCGGAGCCGCATTGCTAATATAAATGGAATCAATGATGAGGACCTCCTGTCTGTTGATTGAGAGTGCAGTGCACCACTAGTGGTGTTCGCGAAGGACTGGCACAAAAACCTGTGTGACACAAAGGAATTTTCACACACGCAACAGACCTTTGACATGGTACATATAGTTGCAATTAAAAATTTGTAAATTTATACCACATTGATTCTACTTGAGCCGGTTTGGTACATATAGTGCGTGTAACTTTTTACAACCTTACTGACCTCCAGGTTCTCCTTTTCTTTGTCCTTTTTAGTATGAGCCTGGAAAACCAACATCTGCAAATAACTATGTCAGATGTTGATTTCTGTCACATTAACCAAATCCAAAGTTAGGTAATAAAGGAATAAGGTAATAAAGGAATATGGTAATAACTACAAATGCAGGATCGGTCATGAATCACCTGCTACGACCTGGGAATTGCCTCTCCCACACTTTTTGGTACACGTGTGCTGCAACCCTGATGTACTACGTAGTATACAAAAAAGAACATTTGTCACCGCAATTGGTAGATCGAATAACATTTGCTAACAACTCATGAAATTGAAAATAATACAATCTTGGTGAGCATGGTACCTGACTACTTGATCACTGACCTCCCCAAGATTCTTAATCAAATGGCCACATAAGGTAAGTTTTACAAAGTCACCATCACAACAAAAGAACATCGGTTCATTCCTGCATCGAATCACAAAAATTAGTATATTATATAGAATCAAAGTCAAAGTTAAAGATTTTCAAGGCTGCATACTCGTCATTTTTAATCTTTCAAAGGTTGTATGACATGTGCTCATCCAAATAATTACACAGAGGTACCCTGAAACACCGAATACCCTTAAGCCGCCAGTGATTGATATAGGACACAGGTAGGGTAAGAGGCTCTGTTATCTTCCGCTGTTTCCTACTCAGTTGGAGCATCTTCTTCTGCGCATCTGTCCTTTGTAGAACTAGAGTACTAGGTTCTTCTTCAGAATCATAGGTGGCATCAGCTTCCCAATTCTCAGGGCTTTTCGAGATAGTGCTACCTATAGCCTTGTCTGTTGCAACAGGGCTACCTTCTTCCCCATTTGGAGCACTCTCAGGAGCTGATGAACCCACTGCACTTTCAGCACCACCATCAGGAGCACTTTCAAGAGCTGAAGCACCACCATCAAGAGCACTTTCAGGAGCTGAATTCTCAGAAGCACTGCCATCAGGAGCACATTCAGGAGCTGATGAACCCAAGACCCCAGCATCAGTTCGAAGAATGTATTTCACTCTAACGCGTAGAGGGTCATTCTCTACGCAAATTGAATCACGAATCAAAGAGTCAACACCTTGATTTTTGACAATCGTATCAATGTCTTGATAGGAATGGTGTCATTCGAACAAGTGTATTATTCCGATAGAGGGTTCGGAATTATTAGAAAGCTAATTATTCAGTGAGGTCAAGTGATCGGAATGCCTAGTTAGAGGCCGCTTCCTATACGTAATATTAATCCATAATTAATATTACAACTTAATCTTTACTAAACCCTTCAGGTCACACCCAAGCAACTAACGATCCGATACGATGAATTAATCTGGAAGGAATTAATGAGTCGCTCAAGTATCATGAACTTGGACGTCGGAAATTGAGCTAGGAGCGTTGAGACCGAGCCTCGCAAGTCAAGTCAAATTAATAAAAGACGAGACGGTAAAATCTATAATTAATCAACAATTACCAAAATACCCCTAGCATCGAAATGCCCCGAGCAAACGAGTGCTAGGGGCAATGGTGCTAGCATGCCCACTGCACTAAGGCTAGAGTGTTGGGTGCGCATGGCTAGCAAGCTGCTGGCGTAACGCTAGCAATGTTAGCAGCACCAACCACGTGCAAGCAGCAGCGTCTCGCATTGCGTGCATGGCTTGCTGCGCGCATGTGCGGGCTGGTGCAAGGCTAGCATGCTACTGTTGGCGCGCCAAGCACGCAACGCCCAGCAGCGGCCTGTTAGCAAGCAAGGCACGCTTGCTGGGCCGAGCCTTCGACCAGCCCGCACGCATGTAGCGCGCATAGCAGGCCTAGTCGAGGTAAGGCTGGTGCGCAAGGCTAGCGCCACGTGGTGCGCGGGGATTGGTCCATGTGGCTTAAATGTGGCGGCTAAAGGGAAGCTTGGAGAGGAAGGAAATGGTCCCCTCCACTTGTGGTCCTCACCTACCCTCTCCCTCCATGTTGCCACTTGTTGATTAATTATTGCCTCAATTTTTCTTTTAATTTTTTATTTAAAAATAAAATGAGAACATTGATTTTACCAACTCTCCCACATTGATGGGAGAGTGGAATCCTCATATGACATTCTCTATAAATACCCACCTTGGGAATTGGAGAAAATCACTTAAGTAAGATTCAAAAAGGCATCTCCAGTTGAGAGAAAACCTTTAACTTAACATAATACTCGAGTAGTGTTTTGGTCCGACTCGGCTAAACTTCGAGTAAGAGACCGTTCGCGTCGGGTTGCGGGTGGATACCGCAGGAGGTCTTTGCACTTGCAAGACTCGGCTTTTCAAGTAAGAGCTCCGTGGTGTGAGCGAAGCACGCGTCAAGGGTAAGATGGTCTTTTCACTCTATCTTGTTATTTATGTCTTTTAGTTATATTAATTGTGAGCAGGTCTTGGGGTCGGGTTTTGTTCCGCGAAAAGTCGGACTTTCCAAACCCAACATGTCTAACTGATTTAGGTCTGATTGATCAAGACTTGCAGACTCAACGTTTGTTTCAATAGTAGGCTCCGCAGTAATTGGTGCTTGGTCATGCTCATTCTCATGACTCATATTGTCCTTAGGCTGGTCACTAACAGCCTCCACTTTAGGCTCATCACTAACAGCCTCCGCCTCCGCCTCCGCCTTAGGCTCATCACTAACAGCCTCCGCCTTAGGCTCATCAGTAACAGCCTCCGCCTTAGCCTCATCACTAACAGCCTCCGCCTTAGACTCTGCCTCACCTCAGCCCCAGGCTCTGCCTCACCCTCAGCCCCAGGCTCATCACAAACAGCCTCCACCTCAAGCTCATCACAGACAACCTCCACCTCAGGCACATCACCAACAGGCCCATGGCCATTTGTTTCCTCGGTTTCTTCTTTTTCTACAATTAAAAAAGTTCATACCCAATTACAAAATTGATTACAAGTACACAAAGCCAATTGGAAAATATTTAAAATGACGAGAATAGGACATTACCTTCTGACTTCTTGTTGACAAGAGGAAAATGTAGGTCGTTATCTACCTCTCCCTAGAGCCAAACTTAATTTGTAAACACTCGACCAACCTAACACAAGTATATGGTAAGTCAAGGGTCGAACCCAAAGGAATGAGTAGGAACGATGCCATAGCCTATGTCAAGCTAATTCGAAGAATATAAATGGTGGTGGTTGGTAACTAGGATGTCAAAAAGCTAGAAAAATTGAAGAATTCAATATGCTAAACACTAAGGATATAGGTTCCACATGCAAGCTCAATGATTATGCTAATTTATAGATCACTCAATCGATTCAACATCACAAAGGACAAACAATAGTTGCAATCAAAGGAATCCAAAAGTTATCTCCTATAAGCCAAGCTAGGGTTCACTATGAATGGCTAACAAGGAAAATCACAATCAAATTCAATCAATTAAAGCAATTCTCAAATCAAGGATTCATGTCATTGAAATTTGCAATGCAATCTAGATTAATCTTATAGGTTGATCACTCCTAGTTTAATTAATCACATGCACAACTATGTCAACCAATTTAATTGCAACATTCAAATCGATTTAGCATCATCAACTAGCAAAAACCATCAATCAAGCATGCTTCCCCTTCTCCCTAGCAACTAATCTACTCACTAATCATGGTGAAATTAAGGAACAAAACAAATTCAATCAAATTCATATTCATTTAAAGCTTAATCAAAAAAAAAATAAATCAATCAACAAATTCTAGAGCAAGGAAAGTAATCTCAAACAAAATTCAAGAAACTAGAAAGAATTTCATTAAAAGTAAATCAAAGGAAAGGAATCTTACTAACTTTCATTGAATTGAAGAAGGAATTTCAAGATCCAATTGAAATCTAAGAACAAATTCAAGTACAAACAAGTAAATCTTAAGCTTCGTTCTCTCGCTACTTTCTCTCTCTACTATTTCTGGAAAATTATCTCTCTAGTACAAAAGTTAAGTCGTCATAAAAAATAAAGTTAAAAGCTATAAATAGAAAAATCGAGCGAAGGGGGTTGCGCAGGGCCGTGCGCACGCACAGACCAGCCGCGCGCGTGCACAGCTCGGTCTGCGCGCATGCACCCCTGTGCCACGCGCGCGCACCCTTGTGTGGTGCACGAGGCCTTGGCTCCTTCGCTTGCTTGATCAAACTCCGCGCTCCCAAGCATCCCCATCATCAGTGCACTCGAGATGATGCCCGCGAGCAAGGCAGTCCCAAAATGAGCAAATTGACTTGATTATTCACCTACAAAACACAAATAAAACAAAGAGAGAAAGCATAACAAAATAAAACTAAAACTAAAACTAAAACTATGAATTATCAACTAAAAATATGAAAAACTCATAAAAACTAATCGAAAACCAAAGTGAATTATAAAAATGGAAAATCAAATAAAACTAAGAGAATTATATGAAAATGATGAAAGAAAATAAAGAAAATGAATCTAAATCTTATTCTTTTGAGCGCCATAAACGACGCTCATCAAATTCCCCCAAGCTAAACTTTTGCTCGTCCTCGATCAAAACAAAATCAAACCCAAGGGAAAATGATGACACTATTCGAGCAAAGAAAGAAACAAGAAAACTAGAGTAAATGAGAATATACACTAACTCACTTTCGTAGGAATCACGGTCAATTTTAGCAACTAAAGACAAGCCATTTAAACCTCTAGATCGCTCTAGAGGACGAGTGATGCTCTCGTAAAGGTTTCCAAAGAGGTTAACCTATAACTCTTTTTATTAAAAGGGAGGCAAATTATAAGAAAAGAAAAGAGAAAGTTTAAAACCTTGAAAAGAAAAGAAATGCTTATACAATGGACTTTTGCACATGATCAAAGCACGAAGGATATCAAACTTTCTAAAACAATAATGGTAAGCACGTTCTAAGATATCGAGGGTTGATTGAAACATAGGGCATGCTAAGTGTAGAGAACTAATGAGGCGCAATCCACTTTTATCCCAACCAATCTAACCGCGTTCTCCTTAATGGCTTCAAATCTTCCTTTAGTAAGCGTCTCTATGGTTCCTCGAAGGAACCGGAAAAGAATAGAATTTGAGGGTTCTCGACATCTTGACCTTGCATCCCTTTGCCTTAGGCTTTAACTCATAATGCCCTCCCTCGGTATATGACTCAACCACTAGGTCGAAAGGACTTTCCCAAAGGTTGTAACGTAAGGGCAAAAGGTTAGGGGTAGGCTTAAAACTTAGAATTTGGTGGTACACCTAGGTTATGAAGCAAAGATTGGCCACGCCTCGACACCAAAACCAAGAAGTCACCAAACAAAAACAAACTAATACCCCAAAGCTTATTCAAAGCTATATCCACAAGCATATATACAAAAAGCGTAAACGCTTCTCCCCCAAGCTAAAAGGAAGCATTGTCCTCAATGCTTGAAAAGGGAAAAGAATCACATCAAACTGTTTTTTGAATTTTCTTAGTTTCACTCTTTTTTTATCTTTAATTTTTATTTTATCAAAGCAATTGTCCTCGCCTCTTTTAACTTTGGATGTCTTTTTCGATTTATTCATTTGCCATTATTCACAATATATACAAAAGACGAGCTTGCTTACAAATAAAACCAATATCTAACCTTTTAGACCACAAACTCCAAAAACATGACCATTTGCTTCACAAAAACCAAGAATGGAACAAAAAGAAACAAAAGGCTCAAAGTTCTAAAGACGTGGCTTGAAAAGAAGGGGAAAGGCTCAAATGGTTAGAAAGATGGCAAATGTAAACCCAAAGAACTAAAAAGAAAGAAGAAAATCCTAGAAATGAGAAATTACAACCCCGAAAAATGGCCTTTGTCCTTCCTAGTTGGTTCGGTCTCGTGTTTGAGAATTATGAGTCAAGATTCAAGATTAGGTATGCAAAGGCGAAGGATCCACGCCACACATAAAAAATGATAAAGACTTGAAAAAGAAAAATCCTCACACGGATGTAGCAAAAACTTACTAAAGTTGTCAGATCCACCAAAGGAAGCAACACCGTCTTACCACAAACCAAAAGAATCCGGCTTCAAGGCCCCAAAAGGTCTAAACCGCTACCTTAGCATACCCTATCCTAAATTCAACCGAAGATACACTCAAACCGTGTAAACCATTGTATTTAGGAAGAGAAATAGCCAATGTGCAAGTTCAAGTGGTACTAAGTCCAAAGTAAAAGCAAAAAGATGAAGAAAGAAAAGCAATGCCTCAAAAACATTTTATTCATATTCACAAAAACAAGTTTTTTTTTTTTAAATCAAAGGAAAGAAAAGAAAAGGACTAAAAACAAAATAAAGAGAACAAGGGATAAAAAAAACAAAAGAATAAGAAAAAGAGAAAAGGAAAACATGAAGGAAGAAGAAAACCAAAAGAAAAGGAAAAGGAAGAAAAGGGAAATGAAATGAAAAATAGAAAAATAAAGGAGAAGTAGAAAGCAATAAGGAAGTAATGCTATCACACATAAATCCCAATCAACAAACAAGTGAACATTCGGCCACAACGCCAATGTTCCAAAACACACTAGGGTGTTAAAAAGCAAACAACCTCGAACCATCCAACTTCTCCTAGAACTAATCCTACTAAGCAACCAAGAAAAGAAAAAGAAGGGAAAAAGAAAGATCTCAACGGGCGCCAAAGCTATGGTTCATTAAAAAGGCGAAAGAGCACCTTTATGAATCGTAGAAATCCAAAGCATAAGTAATAGAGCAAGGTGAGAAATAAAAAACTATATACAAAGAAAATTGTTAGTAACTTCAATACAAAAGAAAAGAAGAAAAGAGAAAATAAAATGCATGAAAATAAAGAAAAAGCAAGTAATAATAGCAACAAGAATCAGAATCATCAGACTAAAGCAGTATTAGGAGACAAGATATCAGACAGTCATCATCAGGAATCATCATAACAGAGACACAGAGAAACTCAGCGGACAGCGATCAGCGAAACAAGCAACAAAACCAATAACCGAGCAGAGAAATCAGCAGAAATACAGCATCATCATCATAAAACCAAAAGACATAGAGATCAATACTAGACCAGAAGCATATGAGACCAGGAATGAACTACAAAAGCAAGGGGGGAAACGGTGAAGCACAGAAACAAACGACGTAAAGCACCCCTAAGCTTAAAATGGACTACCCCCCTATCTCTAACCTAAAGACATATAGGCAACAGAGAAACATCATATAAAGCACATGAGAAGGGGGTAGCCACGGCAGTATCACTCCGCACTATGGTAAGGGGTAGAATGAGAACTCCCCTCACCGGTCTCCATCATATGACTAGAGCTAGCCATCTCGCTCACGTCCATGGGAGCCTTACCCCTTAACCTACCTTCCCTCCTAGCTCTATCAACCTCAAAATAATGAGACCAATCATCTAAGACCGGCTCACCCGACCTACCCCACCCTTTCAAAAGTCTCG
The DNA here is from genome assembly GCF_948465745.1 of Chenopodium album. NCBI lineage: Eukaryota > Viridiplantae > Streptophyta > Magnoliopsida > Caryophyllales > Amaranthaceae > Chenopodium > Chenopodium album. The sequence continues at coordinate 21,643,448 of NC_137847.1, forward strand.
GGGTCCGGAAAGGGCGAAGGATTAGCCGGATCATATGTATAATCACAATCACCGGGCCGCCGATAGTCGTAAGTGGCCGGGGTGGTGCCTATGATAGAACTAGGGTGAACATGAAGGCCCTCCCAATAAGGGTAGCAAGGCCGAGGACCAACGGTAGGATCAAAAGGCGCCCATTGAGGGATAGGTCCTTGTTGGACCGGGAGATAAGGGTAATTCACATAGGGCTCAATCTCCCCCCTCCGAACATGTAAATCGTACAACTGATTTGTATGATAGTCATAACCAAGATCAGGGGTTTGCATAAAAGGCATAGAATATAACACATTAGCAATAGAATCAAGCCTAGCATGAATGGTTGACAAATCAAAAGTAGAAGGAGTAGGAGAGGGGAAAGGAATAGGCGTACCATCCGGTTCAACCGTGGGAATAGTTTGAACATTCGATGAGAAAGCATTGGTTGAGCGGCCTCTTGTATGATTCGTCCTTCGTCGAATAGAAGGATCAATATCTCGCACCAGAGGCCTCCAAGACAAGGAATCTTTCTCTTTCGGTCGGGTAGTTGCCTCTTTGCATGGGATTAAGAACCATTCTTTAATCCGGGAAACTTTCCAAATGAAAACATCATCCTTTCTAGTACGATTGAGAAACTTTTGGTTCACAAGGGCGGAGATGTTGAGGAAATGAGAAGAAGATTTCTCTCGAGGATCGATAATTGGGGGAAGCTCATTTAACAAAGTCTTATAATCGTCATTGATATAAAGAGCTAGGATAGAAATCATCCCTCCCAATTGGATGCTCCCCGATAGGCTAACTCCATCACGGATATCCAAAAATCAATTGATCAAATGCTCCGTGAAATCCACTAGCTCAATCTCAAAGTCGTTTTGGTCGGCTATCCACAACCAACAAAGCTCTTCTCGAGAGATAGCTCCCAAAGAGTCCTTGGAGCAAAGAGCGTAAGTGAGGAGACGGTTGAAATACCGCATAGCTGGATGAATCATGGAAGTGATCTTGGAATTTTGAGGCTCATACTTTCCTTCCTCCGAGATACTTCTCCACCAACGTTGCTCATTATATCCATGGTCACTTGCCATTCTACTATGTGCCGGATAGATACAATGATCCGCGTCCTCGGGCCATGGAAACTTGAAGTATGAACATAGTTGAGAATCCGTCAATGAGTGATCATGATTGAAAGTTGGAAAGTCAAAATCCTTGAGGAATCGTCACCCGGTTCTCGGACTACTTTAAGAGAAGAAAGAAATTCATAGGTCACCCTAGCATAAGTAGGGGCACTCAAATCCAAGAACTTTAAAAGATCAAGGCCCTTTGCAAGAAGCCGAACGTCCTCATCTATGCCGAGAAACTTGGTTGTTGCTTGATCGTAGAATCTTGTTGGTCTTAGCTTCCGCTTGGATAGATGCTTGAAACGATCCCAATGTGATTCTTTAGAAAATTCAATGTCGTATGTCTCTTCTACCTCGGGTGGAGGTGGAACAACATGCCTAGGTTTGCTTGAACTTGATCTTGCCCGCTTCTTGTGACGGATTGGAGCCATCTACAAGAAGGAAAAGAACTCATGAGCAAATCTTTACATTTTTCATATTTCAATAATAAGCATAAGTAATTGCTCAAGAATCAAGCACAAATGCAATTATCTCAAAATAGAAACAAGAGATGGCTACATATGAACAATGCCATTAATATAGAATCATGAATTTGAAGCAAGTAGGCATGAATTAAAGGCAAAATTGAACATAAGAGACCAAATCATGAATCAAATTGAGCAAAATAATCTCAAACATTGAACTATCAAAGCAATAAAACCATCATAAAGAATACCCATGAGAGAAACAATGACCAACAATGGTGAATCAAGGAATCAAGCAAGGTATACAAATTCATCATGAAAAAGCTTCAATTTGACATCCAATAACATCATTCAACACAAATTACAAGCTAAAAGAACCAACAATGGAGTTCTACCATGAAAGCAAAAACAAGGGTTTCAAGCTTGAACAATGAGGAAGAAGATGACTAGAAAATAAGAAATTATACCTAAATGAAGCCTTGAATTACTTGTAAATTGCCCAAAATGAAGATTAAAGAGCAAATAGATCACCCAAAGACAAGATTCAAGCACCAAAACAAATCCTCAATAATTCGAATTAGCCCCAAATTTTCGAAAATAGAAACGAAAATTTCAGATTTTTTTTTTTTTGCTTTGTTTTTGAAAGATTTGAGGTGAGATTAATGTAATATGTGATGAATTGAAATGAAAAAGGATGAAGTTGCTTGATTTTCAAAGATATTGAAGGGGTTGAAAAGAGAAAAAGGGGTAATAGGGATGAAGGAGGACTCGGGGAGAGAGAATGGAGAAATAACGGTGCGTTTTTGGGATTAAAAGGGGGCGTTGAATGCACCTGGCTGGTGCGTGCGCACCAGCTGGAGCATGCCAGGGGGAGTTTTTGCCTTGAAACCCCTGACCCTTGTGGTGCATGCGCGCAAGGCCTGGTGCGTGCGCACTACATGTAGCTCGGGGAGGGCTATTTTTCTTCGTCCAAATGCTATATTTGTTGACCACTATGGTGCGTGCGCGCGGGAGGGGGTGCGTGCGCACCATAGGGTGATCAAATTGTGTTTAAAAATTCGGCAAGAATTTAGCAAAAGGCTAGGGAAAATACCCTTAAATATGCTTTTGTGTTTGCATTCTCACCGGCGATATCAAGTGTCATGATTAAGTACTAAAAAAATTCACAAAAAATAATCCAAAATTTACTCGATCGTGAAAATAAAAATCAATGAAAATGCAAACACGATAACATATTACCCCAACGAACTCCTTCACCTAAGCTTAACCAAACCTCATGAAATCTTGAAGTAACACCAAATTGTTGGAAATTTTCTTCGATCCAATCTCATGGTACCTAAAACAAGAGAACAAAAAAAAATAAAGAGAAATAAGAAAAATTCTCAAGGATAAAAGAAATATAGAAAATCGTAAAATCAAAAGAAAAAGGTTAGAAAACCGAGTTGCCTCCCGGGTAGCGCTTGTTTAACGTCATAGCTCGACGTCCTCCACCAATTAAGGTGGTTGTCGGAAAAGCAATGAGTGAACAAGGCCAACAAAAGCACTGTCGAAATACTTCTTGAGACGATGGCCATTGACCTTAAACGGAGAAGAAGAATCCATCATTGAGACCTCTACAACACCACTTGGAAAAACATTCTTGACCAGATAGGGACCGCTCTATCTTGACATGAGCTTTCCGGGAAACAACTTCATTTTTGAATTGTAGAGAAGAACCTTATCGCCAACACAAAAATTTTTCTTCTCAATAAGCTTGTCATGTGTTTCCTTGGAACGAGCTTTGTACACACTAGCACAATCATAAGCATCAAACCGAAGCTCCTCTAGCTCATGAAGATCTAACCACCTTTTCTCCCCCGAACTTGCCAAGTCAAAAGTTATCTTCTTGATTGTCCACAAAGCACGGTGTTCAATTTCAACCGAGAGATAGCATGACTTGCCATAGACTAGGCAGTATGGAGTGGTACCTATGGGGGTCTTAAAAGCCGTTCGATAAGCCTAAAGAGCATCATCCAACTTTTCCGACCAATCCTTTCGATTCCTCAAAACCGTCTTTTCAAGGATGAGCTTGATTTGACGATTAGAGACTTCCACTTGACCGCTCGACTGGGGATGATATGGGAGGCCGAATCTTTGATGGACTCCATGCTTCCTCAACATCTTTTGAAAGGCATGGTGAATAAAATGAGAACCGTTGTCGCTTATCATCGCCTTTGGTACCCCAAATCTTGGAAAGATTATCTTCTTAAACAACTTCATAACTACCTTGTGGTCGTTAGTTGGGGAGGCAATGGCCTCGACCGACTTAGACACGTAATCAACCGCCACAAGGATATATTGATTTCCGAAAGATGAGGGAAATGGCCCCATAAAATCAATACCCCATACATCAAACACCTCCAAATCGAGTATGGGTTGTTGAGGCATTTCATTTCTCTTGGAGATGTTCCCAACTCTTTGACATCGGTCGCATGTCTTTACAAAGCCCCATGAGTCCTTAAGAGATGTGGCCACCATAGACCACAATGAAGGACCTTAGTGGCGGTCTTAGAGACACCCATATGGCCCCCGCTTGGATCCAAATGGCACATTTTCAAAACACTAGGCACCTTTTCGTTTGGCACACAACGTCTAAGTAAGCCATCGACCCCTCGCTTGTATAAGATGGGATCATCCCACACATAATGCCTTGCCTCTCTCTTGAGCTTCTTTCTTTGGTTCTTAGAAAAGGAAGGAGGAAACTCCCCACATGCAATAAAGTTCACTAAATCGACAAACCATGGGAGCTCCTTTGCTTCAATAGCATACAAGAAATAATCAAGCATCCTATCCTTAATTGGAGAACCATCATCATGAGTTTAAGAATCTTCTAAACGAGAAAGATGATCCGCCACAACATTTTCCGCTCCTCTTTTATCCCTAATCTCAATGTCAAAGGTTTGGAGCTCAAGAACCCACCGGATCAACCTTGGCTTGAACTCTTTCTTGGCAAAAAGATACTTGTGAGCCGCATGATCCGTGAAGACAATGGATTTGGAACCTAACAGATAACAACGGAACTTCTCAAAATCATGAACTATACCCAAGAATTCCTTCTCCATTGTAGTGTAATTCCGTTGAGCTCCATTTAGAGTCTTGGACATATAATAGATCACATGAAGTTTCTTGTCCACTCTTTGACCCAAGACACCTCCTATTGCCGAATCACTTGCATCACACATCAACTCGAATGGTAAATTCGACCTTGGAGCTTGAACAATAGGAGTAGAGATTAGAGCTTTCTTCAACTTATTGAATGCCCCCAAACACTTATCATTGAATACAAACTCGGCATCTTTTTGAAGAAGATCATTAAGGAGCTTTGCAATGAGCGAGAAATCCTTGATGAATCTTCTATAAAACTCGGCATGCCCTAAGAAAGATCTCATTCCCTTTACATTCACCGGAGGTGGAAGCTTTTCAATGACTTCAATTTTAGCTTTATCCACCTCTATTCCCTAGTGAGAGATCTTGTGGCCAAGGACTATGCCTTCCTTCACCATGAAGTGACATTTCTCCCAATTTAAGACCAAGTTCGCCTTTTCACACCTTGCAAGACATTTTTCAAGGTTTTCAAGGCATGCCTCAAATGAAACACCTCCTACGGTGAAGTCATCCATAAAAACCTCCATCTCCTCTTCTAACATATCTCTAAATATACTCATCATGCATCTTTGAAATGTCGCGGGAACATTGCAAAGGTCGAACGGCATTCTCCTATAAGAAAATATACCATATGGACAAGTGAAGGTTGTTTTCTCTTGGTCATTCGGGTGGATAGGGATTTAGAAAAATCCCGAATAACCATCAAGAAAATAATAGAACTTGTGCCTTGTTAGTGTCTCAAGCATTTGATCAATAAAAGGAAGGGGGAAATGATCTTTCTTTGTAAATGTGTTTAGACGTCTATAGTCTATACACATCCTCCATCCCGTGACTGTCCTCGTCGGAATGAGCTCACCTTTCTCATTCTCAACGATGGTCATACCACCCTTCTTTGGGACAACGTGAATGGGAGAGACCCACCTAGAACTAGAAATGGGGAATATGATTCCCGCATCCAAAAGTTTGGTGATCTCCTTCTTCACTACCTCTCCCATTTGGGGGTGTAGCTTTCGTTGTCTCTCAATAGAAGGTAAAGCACCCTCCTCAAGAGTTATGTGATGTGTACATAAAGCGGGGCTTATACCTTTGAGGTCATCAATGGTATAACCCAAAGCACTTCAGTGCTTTCTCAAAATACCACACAACTTTTGAGCTTGATGCTCACTCAAAGAAGAGCTAACAATCACGGGAAAAGTGGAGTTGGGTCCCAAAAATTCATACCTAAGGTGTGATGGAAGAGGTTTGAGCTCAACCATTGGAACACCTTTACCTTCCTTCGGTGTTGCCACTTGCAACGCTTCTTGGCTAGAAATGCTCAAACACATTTGCTCTTCAACATCCTCAAAGCTTCCATTGAGCACATCTTCATACAAAGCCATCTCCTTGCTAGGAGTACCTATCTTTTCCTTATTCAACAAAACATTCTCAAGAGCATCGTTAGAAGTGAGCAATTGTTCATGCATAGAAGACACAACATGATCGAGAGAATCAATCAACATGCAATTTTCTAAAGAAGAACTTGGATACTTCATGCTATCATTCAAGTCAAATTCTATTACCTCATCCCCTACTTTGAGTGAAATTTTAGCACTTTTCACATCTATCAAAGCACCCGAAGTAGCAATGAATGGTCTCCCTAGAATGATAGGAATATTAGCATCTTCGTCCATCTCAAGCACCACAAAATCTACCAGAATAACAAATTTCCCAACCCTCAAAGGAACATCCTCTACCTTACCCTTAGGAAACTTAATTGACCTATCGGCCAATTACAAAGTGATGTTAGTAGGTAAGAGTTCCCCTAGATCAAGTCTTTGGTACACCGAATATGGCATAAGGCTAACACTAGCTCCTAGGTCACACAAGACATTCTCAATTTGCATTTTATAAATGGCACAAGGGATGGAAAAGTTTCTGGGGTCTTTTAGCTTAGGTGGCTTCTACGATTCTCGGTCAAGTTCACCATCTCTACACCATCACAAGTTCTCCTACCACTCAAAATGTCTTTGAGGAATTTTGCGTAGTTGGGCATTTGGGTGACAACTTCGGTAAATGGTAGAGAAAGGTGAAGTTGCTTGAGCATGTCAATGAATCTTCCAAATTGTTCATCTAACTTGTGTCTCATGAATTTTTGTGGATAAGGAAGCTTGGGTTTCACAATTTCTTTCTCCACTCTCACCTCACTAGGCTTCTCAATCTCAACCTCACTCAAAGATGCACCATCTCTCTCATCTTCAACCAAAACCTCTTTTGTGCCCTCTTTGGTATCACTCTTCCTAGGCAAACTCTCCTCAAGAACCTTACCACTCCTTGTGACAATAGCATTGACCGGTCTCTTAGGATCTAGGCCTTGGGAATGTAAAGAAGAAGGACTAGCATGGTCTTTCAAAGCATTAGCAAGTTGAGAAATTTGGTTTTCAAGCATCTTATTATGAGTCATCATTTCATTAAATTTCTTATCACTTACAGTCATGTAAGTGTTCAACAACTTTGTTTGATTTTCAATGATTTCTTCCAAATTTGTTCTATGTGAAGAAGAAGAGGATTGAACATAGGAATTATCATTTTGGGTCTTTGGAGCAAATCTGGGTGGAGGTCCTCTTTGAGCATTGTTTTGAAAATTGCCTCTATCTTGATTGTTCCAATTACCCCTATTTTGATTTTGACCATAACCTTGATTATGGTTACCACTACCTTGATTATGATTCCCATAACCTTGGTTTTGATTACCATAATTTTGGTTTTGATTTTGGCTACTATAACCTTGATTGTTATAGTTACCTCAAGAACCTTGGTTCCCTTGGTTCCTATAACCACCACCTTGGTTATAGTTGTCAAAATTGCCATGATTGTTGTAATTCCTATTCCATTGACCTCTTTGATTCTCAAACCTAGAATCATGATTATTTGACACATAGTTCACATGCTCATTCACATTTCCATCTTGATCATCACAAACATCCATACATGAATGAGGGCAACTAGAAACATCATGATCATACGACCCACAATCATCACAAAACAAGCATCCACTAGGCATGTTATTAGAAGAAGGAGGGGGTTGAGAATTAGAAGACATACCTCTCCCCTTAGATTGGGAGGGAAGACTTGAAACTTGGTAGGTAGCCCTTTCCAACTTTGCCTTGATAGCGGACATCTCCTTCCCCAAGTTTGTCATTTGTGAGGATAGATTGTTGATTGCATTTAGATGATCAACCGAGTACACCAAAGAGCTACTCTTGGTAGTTGACTCTCTTTCTCCATCTTGCCAATCTCTATAATACCTCACTACGTCTTCAATTATGTCCACCACTTCCTCTTCCGTTTTGTTCATGATAGGACCTCCGGCTCCTCCATCTAAACATGATTTTCCTTGAGGGCTAAGGCCTCCATAGAAGATTTGAATGATTTGATAGGTTGGAATTCCGTGATGAGGACACTCTCTTTGATACTCTTTGTATCTCTTCCATGCTTCATAGAGGCTCTCACTTGGCTTTTGTTTGAAACCTTGAATCAAAGCTCTAGCCTCCGCCGTTTTCTTTTGTGGATAGAAACGGGATAGAAATTCCTTGGTAACCTCGTCCCATGTCCTTAGAGAATTCGGCTTAACCTCCTTGTCTAGCCATTCCAAAGCGCGCCCTATGAGAGAAAAGGGAAAGAGTTTAAGGCGGATGAATTCTTGGGAAATTCCGTTCACCTTGATAGTATTGCAATATTTTCGAACTCCTTGAGATGGTTTAGTGGGCTTTCATGCTTAGCCCCACTAAATTGCCGCCTCTCTATCAAAGTGATCATTGCCGGTCTTATATGCACCGGGAATCCCCAATTCTTTCAATGCCACTCTCGGATTTTCTCCCATTCTTGCTTGTTCTTCTTGTTGTGGTTCTTCTTCACTTGAAATGCTAGGGCTCAAAGATCGTCTAGCACCCCTCAACCTTGAAATAGTTCTCTCAATTTCCATATCAAATGGCACTAGTGAATGACCACGTGCTCTATGCATAAAATCTCAAAAGAAATGGTTAGTAGCACGGCTACAAATGTAGCCTAAAAGAAAATCTTTTTGTATTTTCAATTAAAGGAGAAATAGACTTAACAACTATAACAAAGCACCAATATCATTCCCCGGCAACGGCGCCAATTTTGACAAGAAGAAAATGTAGGTCGTTATCTACCTCTCCCTAGAGCCAAACTTAATTTGTAAACACTCGACCAACCTAACACAAGTATATGGTAAGTCAAGGGTCGAACCCAAAGGAATGAGTAGGAACGATGATATAGCCTATGTCAAGCTAATTCGAAGAATATAAATGGTTGTGGTTGGTAACTAAGATGTCAAAAAGCTAGACAAATTGAAGAATTCAATATGCTAAACACTAGGGATATAGGTTCCACATACAAACTCAATGATTATGCTAATTTATAGATCACTCAATCGATTCAACATCACAAGGGACAAACAATAGTTGCAATCAAAGGAATCCAAAAGCTATCTCTTATAAGCCAAGCTAGGGTTCACTATGAATGGCTAACAAGGAAAATCACAATCAAATTCAATCAATTAAAGCAATTCTCAAATCAAGGATTCATGTCATTGAAATTTGCAATGCAATCTAGATTAATCTTATAGGTTGATCACTCCTAGTTTAATTAATCACATGCACAACTATGTCAACCAATTTAATTGCAACATTCAAATCGATTTAGCATCATCAACTAGCAAAAACCATCAATCAAGCATGCTTCCCCTTCTCCCTAGCAACTAATCTACTCACTAATCATGGTGAAATTAAGGAACAAAACAAATTCAATCAAATTCATATTCATTTAAAGCTTAATCAAAAGAAAATCAATCAATCAACAAATTCTAGAGCAAGGAAAGTAATCTCAAACAAAATTCAAGAAACTAGAAAGAATTGCATTAAAAGTAAATCAAAGGAAAGAAATCTTACTAACTTTCATTGAATTGAAGAAGGAATTTCAAGATCCAATTGAAATCTAAGATCAAATTCAAGTACAAACAAGTAAATCTTAAGCTTCTCTCGCTACTTTCTCTCTCTACTATTTCTGGAAAATTATCTCTCTATTACAAAAGTTAAGTCGTCATAAAAAAGAAAGTCAAAAGCTATAAATAGAAAAATCGAGCGAAGGGGGTTGCGCATGGCCGTGCGCACGCACAGACCAGCCGCGCGCGTGCACAACTGGGTCTGCGCGCATGCACCCCTGTGCCACGTGCGCGCACCCTTGTGTGGTGCACGAGGCCTTGGCTCCTTCGCTTGCTTGATCAAACTCCGCGCTCCCAAGCATCCCCATCATCAGTGCACTCGAGATGATGCCCGCGAGCAAGGCAGTCCCAAAATGAGCAAATTGACTTGATTATTCACCTACAAAACACAAATAAAACAAAGAGAGAAAGCATAACAAAATAAAACTAAAACTAAAACTAAAACTATGAATTATCAACTAAAAATATGAAAAACTCATAAAAACTAATCGAAAACCAAAGTGAATTATAAAAATGGAAAATCAAATAAAACTAAGAGAATTATATGAAAATGATGAAAGAAAATAAAGAAAATGAATCTAAATCTTATTCTTTTGAGCGCCATAAACGACGCTCATCAAATTCCCCCAAGCTAAACTTTTGCTCGTCCTCGAGCAAAACAAAATCAAACCCAAGGGAAAATGATGACACTATTCGAGCAAAGAAAGAAACAAGAAAACTAGAGCAAATGAGAATATACACTAACTCACTTTCGTAGGAATCACGGTCAATTTTAGCAACTAAAGACAAGCCATTTAAACCCCTAGATCGCTCTAGAGGACGAGTGATGCTCTCGTAAAGGTTTCCAAAGAGGTTAACCTATAACTCTTTTTATTAAAAGGGAGGCAAATTATAAGAAAAGAAAAGAGAAAGTTTAAAACCTTGAAAAGAAAAGAAATGCTTATACAATGGACTTTTGCACATGATCAAAGCACGAAGGATATCAAACTTTCTAAAACAATAATGGTAAGCACGTTCTAAGATATCGAGGGTTGATTGAAACATAGGGCATGCTAAGCGTAGAGAACTAATGAGGCGCAATCCACTTTTATCCCAACCAATCTAACCGCGTTCTCCTTGATGGCTTCAAATCTTCCCTTAGTAAGCGTCTATATGGTTCCTCGAAGGAACCGGAAAAGAATAGAATTTGAGGGTTCTCGACATCTTGACCTTGCATCCCTTTGCCTTAGGCTTTAACTCATAATGCCCTCCCTCGGTATATGACTCAACCACTAGGTCAAAAGGACTTTCCCAAAGGTTGTAACGTAAGGGAAAAAGGTTAGGGGTAAGCTTAAAATTTAGAATTTGGTGGTACACCTAGGTTATGAAGCAAATGACATATTTTGTTAATGCAAATGACAATTTAAATGAATCAAATGACAATTTATTCACCATCTGCCTTCTTGTTGATATTCCATTTCTTCCTTTTGTTTGTCGCTTCAGGGATTTGAACCTCATCCACTACTTCTTTACATCCAAAAAAATGAAACAGTTATAAAACTATGAACCATTTTAATAACACCATTAACACGACAAAATTATGTAGTTACCTCCTAACTTCTTCTTCTTCCTTTGAAATGCATACTCATCTTTAACCAAAGTTCTTCTGTTTTTCACATCTGTAGTAAGCCATGCCAAATCCTCATCATCAATATAAGCTATTCCTTTATCATCCTCTTCTCTTTTCCTTATAGCTGGAAAACAGTCCTTTGCCTTCAACAAATGACCTTTATCTCCCCCATACGACACGTCCAGACACTACTATCCACAAAACACAAAATTACCCATTCTGAACCAATCTTCTTTAACAAATTAAGAAAATAAAATAAACAATTACCCCCATTTTTCCAAAGTCACTCGTTTCGAACCGATCTTCTTTACAAGCTTTGATCATTTCCTTTGTTGTCCATACTTTTAACCTCGAAAACTCATCCCACTTAAGTGGATTCTTGTTCAGTCTATCACGATACAACAGCTGCATTTTACATAAACAAACATAACATCAGGTTTATGACTTCCAAGTGAACTGAACAATGGTTTACATTCAGATCTTTTCAAGAGTCAACTTACCGACAAAAACACAATACACCCACCACTTCCACCAGCAAACCCATTGTTGTAAAACCTTTTAGAAAAGCTCCCCATTGCATAAAAAAACTCATCCAAAATGAGAGAGCACCAGTTATATTGTGTAACATCTTTCGCAACTGCAGCTGCATTCAGGCGATGACAAGTTGTTGAACAGAGTGTATTCAACATCAGCAAGACAAAAACCTGTCGAAACTCGTCCTCGTCAGTTAATGGAGCCTCCAAAGCTTCAATCAAAGTCTTCCTTGTTATCCCTTCTGTCTTAGAATTGTAAATGGTGCGGTAATTTATCCACAACCTCTCTTCTAACTCCTCATCAACTACCTTCGTTGGTACCGGTCTCCGTCCGTGAGGTAGGCCCAGAACCCAGTACACCTGAACATGAGAAAAAGGGACAACCATCCCATCGGTAGTGCGAAGGCAATTCTTATCAACATTTACCCGAGTACACAGCCAGTATGCCAACAGTCGAGGTAACCTCTTCCTAATAACATAAAATAATGTGCCAAAACCCATTTCTCTGACTAGTCGAGTCTTTGTTTCATCAAATTTGCCTAATACCCTACCAAATGTCTTAAAAGGGCAGTTTATATTCATTGACTGCAAAATAAAGGCAGAGTTTTAGAACAAATAAAACTCTCAATTTATCTCATAAAACCAGCAAAGTCTTAACAAACATACCGTCTTGTCATATTGTTGGAACGTTTCAATAACTTTCCCAGCCTCCTTTAGCCTACCGCCTACACTTTTTGAATAATCCTTTTGCCATCAAATATAAAAGGAAATGATCCTCATAATACGTTATACAACTCATATCAATTAAACTGAACAACAAATAAAACCACATATTAACAACTCATAACAATACCGTATAAATAATCGGCTTAATGTCTTTTATTACGATCTTCAACTTCACCAACTTCGCCTTCACCAAGATTGATAAACAAATATATAAACTCATTGGTAAAACAACAGTTATTGTACTATACCAAAAGTAAAAGCAACTTTACCACTCCCTAAATTGTACTGGTTGACCCTTGTAGTTCTTCATGTACTTCTTCAATCTCATCCGGTGTATACGATTCAGATGAACTTTCCTCTTCTAAATTAAGATTAAAATTTGTATCGAATCATCAACATCATCACCACCTCTTCCCCCTCTCCCACCTCTCACACCTCTGCCACCTCTTCCACCTACAACAACCAACAACAAGGTTCAGACCAAACAAACAACTACTCAAACCATTTCAAATTTCACAACAAATTACAAATATATTGTACTAAGGTTCAGACCAAACAAACTATCCAAACATGAACCAATATGTAATAATAATGCCAAAGCCAAAGCCTACCCAGATTAAGAGAACAATATCCTTCATTTAAAAGCTATTGGACAACTTAGTTAAATAAAGCAATATTGTGTCCAATTGTAGGTTATCAAAACAAAACTAAGCATCAAATTATCCAACTTTAAGAGAAATGAATGATACTGAACAAATATCAACACATCTATAAATTTGATCTCAATCATTAGGTGCACACTCAGTCACAAAAAGGGAGGCTCAAAGGTTAACAAATAGCTCAATCATTAGGTGCACATACACATTGATAATCACTATGGCAGAAGTACCAGGTGCACACATACACAATGATAATCACTAAGTTGATAGCTCAATCATTAGGTGCATTACTTTGATCTCAATCATTAGGTGCTCAAAAGGGATGATATGTACCAGGACAAAAATAACAAATAGCCTTAGTTATTAGCTTTACATTAGTCTTTGCCCTCTCTACTTAAAAAGGACCACAGAAGAACCAAACCCAACCCATGTGGCAAGAAGGGGATGATATGACTACTTCAAGGCGTGCATAAACATCATAAACAACAAAATCAGTGCTTGATAAGGCAAGAAACGCATGATAATGTCATATTGATTAAGTGCTATATACCCAATTTAAACATCTTCAAACCTTGATAATGTCATATTAAAACCTACATTACTTACTACTAGAATTCTTCTCATTTATATTTCTAATATATATAGTCATATTAAAACCTATAATAAAATCTACAAAAATCTATATTACTTACAATTAGACTTCTTGTCATTTATATTTTTAATAAAGTCATATTAAAATCTATATTATTCCTAATTCACAAATTATTACAAACTTGTCTCACAAATTATCACAAACCCTAATTCTGCTAAGTTTTTAACGAAATTTCAAGTACAAAGCAACTAAATTTGTTGTAAAAAACCGAAATTTAGTACAAACTTAGGTTCAAGAAAACCTAAAAACATGCAACAACCTAAATTTCGATAATTCGAAAATGCATCTTTCATAAGATACCCTAAATTAAGTAAGAATTGTAAATTAACTTGATAATTGCTAGTAAATAACCAGTCACATGCAATTCTAACAATAATTACATACATTAAGCAATCAAAGACTCACCTCGACGCCTCATTTACGTCAGTCAATTACGCACGCAATTCTCTAAAATAATCTTTCCTAGAACAAGTTTTGATCGAGAATCTCTTTCCCCGACAATCTGCGCGCAGAAATAATTGGTCTACTCTCGATTCTTAGGACTTCAATTGTTCAACAAGGTTCAGAGATTCAGAGAAGAGAAGAGAAGAGAATGTGAACAACTTAGGAGAAGAGAAGAGAAGAGAAGATGAACAACTTTAGAGAAGAGAGAGAAGAAAGGGAAAGCGGGAATGGAAGTAAACAGGAACTAAAATATAACAGATATCTATAATATAATTGTAGAGTAAGTGAATGAGAAGCCTTCAAAACCTCAATCCTCAATTCTCATGCACTCCCTTTTTTTTTGGCACTATCCTCTAAATAACTTCCATTAAAAAAAAACAAATAAATAATCCAAATAACTTCCACTTCTACTATTTTTATTTTTTTTCCCTATTTTTGTGCAACAAGCCAACCGTGTGCTGTTTGCAAAAGAACAAACCCCTATAATACTGATGGAGTAACCCTTATAACACTAATGGATAACAATTATAATGTTGAATGGCGGCCGAATGGGTAACCCTTATAACATTTACAGAGTAACTTTCATAATAGCTAGCTACACGGGTGTATCCAGCCTCATATTAGAGTTGGTTACTACTCCGTATATCACAATCAACTTTACGTATTTAAGATATATTTTTTCCATAGAACCTTAGTTCATTAGTGTCATTTATGCTAATATGTGTACTCAATTACATAATTTGTGATGTAATCCGCACCCTTAAAAGGTTGTGATGCTACATGTACCTTTATCATAGTTGGTGTTGTTGCGGTCAATTTTTCCTAAACTATTTGATTATCTACATTGGGAGCAATATAGTCTACTTTCAAAGATATTTAGTTTACTTTTAGTGGAATTATATTTAAGGCCACTTAAAATTATTTAGATTCTAGAATACAAATTCAACCTACACAACACTTCACAATCTCCTCTCATCAATCTTGCTTATGGACCACGCCCCAAACCTGACGCTAACCTACACCACACCACAACAACAAAAAGCAGTCCACAAGCAGCTATCTCCCTCCCTCCTAACTTCCTCTAAACCTCAAAACTCCCTGTCATCAATGCACTACAATAACCAACCTCAAAAACAAAAATTCACTCAATTCACATAAATTTGTTAGCATACTCACCAAAATTCACAGAAATTAAATTTGATTGCATAACCTCGAAAATATTACTAATAACATTAAATTTAGAAATGTACGTCGTCACTTTACATCAAATTATCAAACAACATCAAATTATTTTATCAGAAAACTACTTCAAAACCTGAGTGAAATTTCAATTTTTAGATTAATCTAATTATACCTGATTTTGTGCTTGAATTTGTAGATTTGTGTAGAAATTTTTCAGTGAAATTTGCAGTTTATTCACCACATATCAAAAAATTAAATGAAAAGCCATGCAAAATTACCTCATTACCACTATGTCGGGAAATTTTACCCCAGCAATTTGCTGGGCTGAGACCGACTCATAAGAGGGGTGTGCCTTTTCCAGTTTTTCCCCTCGACAGCTTTTCCACGTTATACTGAACCCTCTCTTCTCTCTCTCCTCCGTCACAGCGTAAATATACTTTTCTGAGGTGTAATTCTCCATTGAAGTGGCTTGTGAGCTTTCTCTCCTTCATCGAAGATTTGAAGCAGCTTCCGAGGTATATTATATTTTTTCAAAATTATCGATTATTGATTTCGCAAATCTAGTGTTAACCATTAATTTAATTGTCACTATATTCAATTTAGGGTTCTTCTAAGGTGGATTATTGATCTATTTGAATACTGAAATCATGAAGGATTATAACGAGCATGTCTTATCTAGAATTTTGCTATTCAAATTTGAGCCTAATTTGATAATTGATTAAAATTTTGTTGCTGATGTATTGCAGAATTTGGTTAATATAACCCTTTAATGTGAGGATGAAATTGTGAAAATGGACTTTTTTCTGTTCAATAAGAGTTTTTGGAAAAGGCACAAGAAGAAAATATTGGTTTCATTGGGAGTTGCTGGAACTGGGTATTTTTTGTACAAGTTGTATGATGCTCACAAACACCGGCTTGCTGAACTGGAATTGGAACTTGCCGCCCGTCGGGAGAATGATGAAAGCATTAAGGCTCAGTTAATATGAATTTCTTTCTGTGTTTGTGTGAATCTTGGTGAAAAACTGTTTTTGGGTTTTTATTGAATTTTATCTTTCATTCCACCTTGTAGAATGCAAGAACATTTCGAGACCATTCAGAGAATAGCTAGCACAACGACGTTGCCTCGAGCCATGAACTTCTTAAGCACTAGGACAAATGAGGAGTTAAACCTTTCGGTGTTGACGGAGAGGCTGAAACAAGGAAAGGATGTGTTGACCCTTCCAGAGAAACTTGAACTATGGGATAAACTCAAAGTACTGAGTATGTTGTCTTTGGATTACTGTTTTTAATTGTTGATTGTGATTTGTGGACGCTTTGTTCTTTGTTCTGAACGAAAGTCTTTTCTTGCCAGGCTTCACTAAAATGGTTACATCAATTTGGTCGGTTACTATGCTTAGCTTATTTGTTAGAGTACAAGTGAACATACTTGGAAGACATCTCTACATTGACATTGCAAGATGTCAGGAAAGCTCCCCATTGCTTGTAAGTATTGGTTCCTTCTGTATTTCTTTTCTTTTGTTTATGTATTATGATGAATGGTAGTTAATACTTGTTGTGAAATCTATTTCCCTAGCTGTATATGTCAGCGTTATATAAATAATCAGACAATAGAGCTAATGACTTGTTATATCACATGTAGTGGTATAGGTTTGTTTAATTTAGCGTTAACGCTATAGTTTTGTAGATGCTCTCTCTTTAGACCCTTGATTGGAAATCAACAAGTGCTACTTCCGAAATGGAAGTAGAGTGCAGTCTACCAAAAATATGATTTGTAAAACATATCCATAGTTGTATCATCTTTCCCTTATTTGTAAGTATAAATTAGCTCTCTATGTGAATAGTAGTTCCATATTACAATTTAAACAATTCCATTTTCTTCATGCTATTTTGTACTCCCTCCGTTCCCTTTTGTTCTTTACGTTTCTATTTTAGGTGTTCCTTTTTATTCTTTACATTTAGTATCTTTCCTTTTTTAGTCAAAAATTTTAAACAAAATTACCCTTGCTTTATAATTTAAATAGTCAAATATCCTTACTTTTCCATGTGCATTTGTACTTTTAGTACTATTTTAATGGTTTTCAAATACTCATTATTACTTTCTCTCTGCTCTCTCTTCTATTTCTTTCTTACTTTCTTCACCTCACATGTACAATATTCTTTTTTAAAGTAAAATTGCACTTTCAATCATTGAATTATTCCAATATACTTCTACTTTACACAATTTCTTAATAACCGCGCATAATTCCAAACGTAAAAAACAAAAGGGAACGGAAGGAGTATGATATTAAGATGCTTCTCGTCAACCCTCATGACACACCTTTTATAAGGAGATAGATTCTTCTTTGATGACATATGTGAAGGTGATCCATTGATTTTGTAAAAGGTTCATGTCAAAGGAATTTGTCTTTTGCATACATCTTTAATTCTATATTTAGCGAATCTATAAGCCACATTTGTTTCATTTCTAATTTGATCTTCAAACAAAATTAATCAAATTGGGGGATTATCTACAAAAAGAAAGCAACTTTGGATTGGGAGATGAGATACCCTAACTAGCATAAAACATTTTATTGAACTTATTAAACTATACCCTAAAACTCTTTGTTGTTGGGTGTTGCAAAGATAATAGAAAACTAAGGATCCAATGAAAAAAAAAGGGAATTGAATGATCTAATGAAGACTTCGGTTATTATATGGATACGCTTTACAAAGTCGAAGTAAGATTATTAGGAATACATTGTTAAGATATGCAAGCTTTCTCTTATGCTAATAGGATGTCTTTGTCCTCTTCAATATCATGTATCTTGATTTCCTATTCTAGTTTTGTCATCTTTAATTGCGGGGCTGTTTGGCTTAATGAAGGCGTAGAAATGGAAACAAGAATTGTGTTTCATCATTTATTCTTTTTTCCTTTCATTTTTTGGTCGAGAACATGACATAACTTTCAATTGTTGGTTTTCTTGGTGACTTTACATTGATGTTAAAAGATATGTCTTCATTGATGCTAAAATAGATTAATACTCCCTTTGTTCCTTTATTTTATACTCACTTGCCTTTTCATGGTCTTTAGTGCGTGTCTTTGACCATTGGTATCCTTAATTGTGCATTGGTAAAAATTTGTTTAGTGGATTCATTGAAAATACACATTGAGATGAATCTATTAAGATCTCCCATGCTAATGCTATCCCTTGTTGATAAATTCGGTCAATTTTCTCTTGTTTTGACCACATAAACAGTGAGTAGTGAAAAAAGGGGGACAGAAATATTAATTAATATTTGATATTTGAATATTAGATCTCGAAGTGAACAATCAAATGATTGCTACAGCTGCTTTTTAGTGTTGTAGTAGTCCTGCTATTTTACTGCTAAGGTGTTTTTGGGAAGGCTGTATACATCTACTCTTTTTTGGGCCTCTTTCTAGCAAAATCAGAACCATGTGATTTCTATTGAGTTTGTATGGTGGAAATGTTATCTGTTTCCTAGGTACTTTTTTCTATTCAACTTCCTGATTTTATAGATGTTGTGCTCGCTGTTGTAACATTCGATGTTGGCAAGAGGAAAAGAGGGTGCAAATTTGGGCCCTGACTTCTAGTTTATTTGAAATTCTAGATGTTTAGTGAACATAATTTATTCATGTGTTGTCCTAAATTTATTTAATATCTGTTTGATTTAAAGCAATTAGTGGCAATTGTAAGGATGTGGAAGATAAAGAGGTTTTATAAATTGAAGTCTTTCACTTGCGCTTTGATTTGGAAAACTTTGGATGGGCTAAAACTTACAAGTATCAATCTCTTTTGTTGTTTCCAAATATCAATCTGATTAGATTTTGGAACTGGAAGATTAATCTTATATTCTATATATACCTATGTATTAATCGACACTCCTGTTCTTTTGTGAATTCTTCTT
Source organism: Chenopodium album (assembly GCF_948465745.1). NCBI lineage: Eukaryota > Viridiplantae > Streptophyta > Magnoliopsida > Caryophyllales > Amaranthaceae > Chenopodium > Chenopodium album. The sequence goes on from NC_137847.1 coordinate 21,662,896, forward strand.
ATTTCCTTCGAATAGGTTGTTACAATTAATTTGAATTTTTATCATTTTCTGCTTTGCAAAATCCGATTCCTAAGGATACTTTCTCAACAAAAAAGTGATTGGGTGAGCGAAATATGAAATAGGGCCACAGTTTTGCAGAGTTGTAGTCCACTCGTTTCTTTATAATAGATGAGAAATATGCTTACTGTGATTTTATCTAATGATATCTAAAAGAATACCCAATCAAGTAGGATAACTTAAAACAGTTTTTTGTCAAATATATTTCTGCTGAACATATGAACCATTTCCTTATTTTCTCTGGGGGCAGAATTTTTTTTTTGTTTCTTCAGGTATCTTTGGTCTCTAGTGGGTCTCTCGATAAACTTAGTTGAAAAATAAAAATAAAGAATTGTATTCTTAAAGGAGGTTGTAAATTTTACCTACAAGAAAATGAATGACCACATGCTTTTATTTGCGCCATGGATAAAATTTTCTCATGATTAATCTACATGTGTTTTCAATGTATGTTTATATTCGATAGGTGTCATTTCATTTGAATGCAAGGTGAAAGATATGGTTGCCTATTTGGTAATTGATATAAATGCAAATTATGATTTCCTATTCATGACAAGAAGACCAGAAGTATATTTGGCTTGTCAGCCCTGAAATAGTAGGGAGACTAGTGAAACTATTATGTCAAATTTACAAGGGAAATTCGAGATGGTATAGGACCCACAATATGCTTAAATGAAGTGTTGTATTAAACTTCATGTAAAACCTTAGGCTTAAATACTTTGGCATGAGAAAGGGGCTAAATCACTGAACCCTTTGCTCTGTAATTATTTGAGGCAAATTCTAGTGATAGTTATATTTTATCTTAGTATTTCATTTGCTCTTGTGCTGCCTACTTTCTATAAAATGGATGAAGCATATTTAATGGGATGAGCTATGATATTTTCAAATCAAAGCTTTGAATCCTTGTTATCCTTCTGTATAACTGTATCCAAACTCCAAAGGACCACAAAATGTCTCGATGTGCCATGTCTAGGGCTGGTCAGAGGGCTTTATGAATAGTTGGAGCCATACCTTACTTAGCGGGATGGCTTTGTAGTAAAATTCAGTAATTTAAGAAACACATATACAAGGCACATAGACATGGGGAACTGGAGAAGGTTATATAATGTGACAAAAGGGCTCATGGTAGTTGAATATAGGTTTATGTGTAGAGATTTTGAACTGCTGCTGAATTGATCGGTGGGCATGAGACAGCTTTTGGAACTGAATCATTTTAGTAGCTGGAGAAAAAGAAAGCAAATCAATTACTGTAGAATTATAGAAGATACAAGCTAAATGGAAGTTCCAACACAGTGAATCAGGGTTGTGGATCAGCAATTAATGTGTCATCCTAGGCTAAACATTGGTGCTGCACGGCCTGCACCTGTCTGAAATTAATATTCCTTGTCTAGTGTGGGGTATCTGATCTCCTGTTTTGTAGGTTATTTTAGCCAAAAACTGATTGTTTAACACCAAATCATGGTAATTGATTGATATACTTTTTGGCTAAGTGTATTTAATACATGCAAATGTAATTATTGGCCTATCAAATTCTCTAGCGCAATAATCATAAATTAACAGAAGGTGGAACCAAATCCACTATTTATTACAAGCATTGTTACTTTTATCATAGTAGTAAAACTTGGATGTATCGGTGGATTGACTCATCAGTTTGCCATTAAAATTAGATCCTCACAATCAAACACACTTACTCTTTTTTGTTTGGTTTTAAGAGATATATACGATGATTGAATTAACAAGAGGCATTTTCTTAGGAATTATTTCATGCAAATTCATGGTAATCAATTAGCAGGCAAGGGTGTTATTTTTATTCATGGGTTCATGGTTTCACTCACTCTTTATTTGTATTATTCTGTGTGGTTGCCTTTGGACATGAGGAAAATAACAGTAAAGGTAGCTATTTATTATGTAAAGGTGGTAGCTATTTATAATGGAAAGTGGAAGAAAAAGCCAATAATGGTGACTTCTACTTTGCAGGAAGAAGCTAGTCTCATTGATCAGGATGATGAACAAAAATTTTTAGCTAGGGCTGATTTTCTGGCTAGTCATGGGTTGCCTGCTTTAATCTTCAATATGCAGGCTGCTGCATCAGAAGTCCTAAAAAGGTGAGTATTATGTTGCATAATCATTTAGGCAACCTTATTTACATTTTACTACATAGAAGATGCTGTATAAAATTTTCACCAAAGTACTGTTAACCTTATTGAACTTTTGGTAGTTGCATACATTCTCCAAGACTAGCATTAACCCATTGAACATTCCATGTTACTATGATAACATAACTATCTATCAAGAGTCTTAATAAATTTACTATCTTTGGATTATTTTTAAGCTTTTCCGATGGGCGTGAGTGCACTTATAAAATGAAAGCGGAAAAAAAAAAAAAAAAAAAAAAAGGAAATGCTTACTTTTGATTCCTGATATGGTCCATATCATTTTGAGGCCATGTAAGTTCTGTATGTGCTTGTTCTTACATAAGGCATACAATTTAGCTTGCTAGTCAACTGCTTCCCTCCGCAAGCCTTAGCAGTTAGCTGGACCTTATCAAAAGGGCAAAATTTGTGCATTGGACAACGTGCAGGTCATAGTTGAACAACTAAAAAAAACAGGGAGGGAAAGAGAATGACTTAAACATTGGGAAAAGAGAAGAATAGAATGTGATTTTTTTTTTTTTTTTTTTTTTTTTTTTTTTGTGACAACAAAGGGAATGAGTTCCACCATACAACCACCTCTTCACTTCTCTTTTCTTCTTTTTTTTGGACACCATGAAGACCCTCACCACCTACCCTAACCGCTCCTCCCCTAGTTGCCCCTCCCCTTCTCCCGAAACCACCAGAAAACCCCTCCCCTCCCCCCAAAAAACCCCTCACCGACCGCAGACCGCCCAAAACCTAACCCTTCACTGCCCCTCTCCCACCCTCGAAACCCTAGCCTAGGGATTCGGGGATGGGGGGAGGGTGGTGGAGGGTTTTGGGCTGTTGGTGAGAGGATTTTAAGGGTTTTTTGGAGGGGAGGGGGAGGGGTTATGGGGAAGGGGAGGGATTTTTTTGTTGGTTTGGGGGGAAGCGGAGGGTAGGTTGGGGTGGGGGGAGGGGAGGGGCGGCCGAAGGAGGCGGTGGGGTAGGTGGGTTTTTCGGTTGTGGGGGTAGGGTAGGAGGGTGGTGGACTAGTGGGAGGTATGGTGGTGGCTAAGGAAAGGGGATGGAAATACTTAGAGGGGTTGGGGATTGAACTTGGAAACTTTAGGGGAATGGGGAGGGTACAGGGAATGAGAAAAAAGCCTAACAAACACCATCAAAAGGAAATAACGACAGTTGATTCCCTTAACCTTTGATGAATACCCCCAACGAAACGGCCCCTTCGAGTTTGCATGTTGTTGCCGATGATTTGTTTCCAAGGAACATGAAAACAGGCCCTTTCGTATCTTGAAGTAAATTTCTTTCTGACGCTAAATGCTGCAATTCTACAATAGAGTATTAAATTAGGAGTTAGGACATTAGCATCATTGGGCCTAGCCCAGTATAAAAAATTTCAGAAATTTTTTTAAAAATTGTTTTTTTTTTTTTTTTTTTTTTTTAATATTTGGGTGATGGATCGGGTTAACGGGTCGGGTGATGGGTGAAAATTTTCCACATGAATCCGATCCGTCACCCGCATCCGTTAATCCATCACCAGCCTATCATCCGTTTAAACCAGGTTTTTCACCCATCCAATAAGACGGGTGGAGCAGGTGAGCGGGTGATCCACTGGATATTTCCCTCTTTAGCTGTAAACCACCTTGATCCAACCTCAACTCTGCTGCAAGAACTTTTTTTCATCATACAAGAGTCTATGTTCTTATTTTAAAATGGTACTTATAGATCCACATTTTTTCTTGCTTCTTTAGCACTGCCAAAATAACTACACATGTCAACTTATTTCCAATTAGAATATCTCTACACTTGCTAAATCCCAGGAAACTGAAGCCTTACTTGAAGCATTAGCGCTTCCTCTCCATGGATCACTTTCCCATTTCTCTTAACTTTCATTATACCATTTTAGGCATCAGTCATTAGGAATGGCAGCTAATGGTGAGCAGGGCTTTCTTCTATTAATCAATGTTGAATAAGACACAGAAGAAACACATTCCACTGCCCAGCAAAGAAACAACTGAGGAAACCCTAGCTTCAATCAAGATATATATTGAAAAACTTCCACCCTAATGTATCATATGAAAATTTCAAGTTATGTTTAAGCATAAATCTAAGAGAAAAGGTTTTTCTGTCATATTCAAGCTCAGAAGCTAATAGAATTTTATCAGCAGTGTCTCATAGGGATGAGTACTCACTGACCACAATCCACCACTTCACCAACTACTTTCTGTACCCTATCAGTGTGTATTGTAGTCTGTACCTGAATATGAGCAATTGATCTTAGGAACCAAGGTAACAGATGTACGATTTCCCTGGTTGTATTACTAGCAAGCTTTGACAAACTCTGAAAATTGAGATATAAGAATTACTGTCTTCAGTTCATTCATGTGCATTACTATATTTCTTTGCCAGAGTTCCTAAAGACACGCATGTTCCGATGTTATTATTCACTTCAGCTACCATTGGTTTTTTAAGTAATTAAATGAAGACTAAAGAACATTCTTATACTTGAATATGTCTTAGGTATGAATCAGCAAGTTCTTAAATTTATTCTTTAATTTTTGCTGATGATTTAAGCTGTAATAATTAATTTATTTGAGAAGTATGTATTGTTTGAAAGAGATTTCACTAAACATGTGGTATTAAAGGTGTTATCTTCCAGTGGAATTTGTAACAACTGCTGAATTGACTGCCATTGCAGCAAACAGCTGAAAGATGTCTTTGATCCCTTAATACTTCATGAAACTATTGTTCAAGTACTTGACACATTCATGAGCATGGGAAGGCCTCGTCATTGGATGCAATACTTGCTGCCAGAAGATGCTAAATTGCCAAGCTTAGCTGCATCTCAGAGCGGTGATAATTTAATTATTTCTGATGTGCCCAAATTCGATCAACTCATGACGGAGACACATACTGTTTTATCGAGGTATGCAATAACCCCCTGCTTCAGCTCTTGCAAGTACTACTGTAGCATGGGCTTGTTCCCATTGCCTAATTTTTATCCTTTAGGCTTTGACCAATATCTTGCTCACTTAAACACATGCCATTATGCATCACCAGCAACTCAAAGGTCCAGAACTACTTACCGTGATTGCTCAGAATGATAACTAGTTAATCCTTCCATTTCATATAATGTTCATCACTTTAGTACTTAACCATTTCTATTCTATATTGTATGTCATCTAGAATATCCTTTCACAATAAGATAGCTTATTATTAATACAAATTGTTGATTTAAGTGGATTAAAAAAGAATGTAGTGGGGGTTAATTTGTGGAAAGAAAATCTGGTTGAGTTAAATAAAAGGTGAATATAAAGAAGTGAGTTAGAGGATGATAAAGAAATGAGGCTTATATATAGGGACAAGAGTTTTGTGTGAAATGAGATTTTTTTTAGGGCTAAGAATTTTGGGAGAACTGAGGCTTTTATAGTTTTATTTAGGGACATAGGGAGTAGATAATGTAAGAGAGAATTTTACTGGATAATACTAAACTGGACAGGACTTTCTAGCAAAAATATGTGAACAGATTTGTGTAATGCCTGTCATATACTGTGTATGATCATTGATGTAAATGTTAATCTCAAGGAACTGCATTAATAGAAACCACTAGTTCAGTTTTCTGATTATTGATGTATCAAATATTAAATTAGTGTTTATTTTGTGCAGTAACGAGTTCACAAATGTGGTAGATGTATCTCTCAAGACGCTGGTGAATGCTATAGTGAGAGATATTTTTGTCGATCAATCAGGAGCAGGTACATCCTCATCAGGCATAGCATTGGTGAAACTAGTGCCTCGAGTTGCACAAATGAGTCAGCTACTACTTGATGAACCTACAAGTAACCAGTTTGTTCAAACGATAAAAAATATACAGGATGTTGAGTTGTTCTTCACCATCCTCTATGCCAATGCCTTAACTGTTTAATCACTTTGGAGATTGTACAATAGATATTTGTCTCAAGATTCAGATAAATAGAAATTTGTCTGCAAAGTCGCAATATCTGTTGGGATTAAATTTGGAGGGTGAAGCCTACAGTGGAACTTTTTTTGGACAGAGGGAGTGACAGCATGCTTCTCTGTGACGCTCAAGAAGAATTGGAAGTACATCCTCTACGGTTTATTTTAAATGTTAGCCATGCGGAAGCTTTCAAGTTCTTAAAAACAATTCAGGTTCGTTTGTTTAAAGGTCTTCAAAAAAGGTAAGAGGATCAACTTGGCTAATTCCCTTAGATGATAATTGTTAAGCCATGTTTATCATTTCCTTTTCCCTCTCCTTTCCTTCAAAGTCCTGTACCCTCATTCTCCACCCCTGTAAGGTTCACTTACCTTCTCCCTTCTGCTCTATGACCACCTTGATCCATAATTGACCACTTAAACCAACCACCATAATCGCCACCCTTCAACCCTTGTACCCTGACCACCATCAACCCACCAAAAACCCACCACGAACACCACCCAACAGCAGGAAACACCACATCCACCACAATAACCTGCAAACCACAAAAAAAAAAAAAAAAAAAAAAAAAAAAACTGAAAATCACCTCTCTTCACCCCAAAAATTACCCAAACCACCCAAAATAGAACTTCAAAAACTCATAAAACAATACCAATCATCACAAAACAGCAGAGCGACAAGATTTAAGGGAGGGTCAGCGGCAACATGAAGGGGCAGTAGCAACAAAGGAAGGGAGGCACATCAATGGTGGTAGGATGAAGGGGTTGGTTGAAGTGATCGGTGGTGGTTGTAGGGGGAAGGGAAATGATGGTTAAGGCCTACTTAAGGGGGAATCTCTTTCTGTATGTCCATAACAAACTAAGGAAATTTAAGCGATTAGCTCTCTACGTTTTCTCGTATTTCCTAGAATCTTTTCCTTTTCCCTTCATGAACCAAATAGCCCCTTTTTCTTTTAATGACACTCTTCATAGGCAAATTATATTTATTGTAAAAGGGTGTGTCAAATGTCAAGATATGTGCTTCTAATTTGTTTGATTATATTTAGTCAAAAAATAAATAAATAAATAAATAAATAAATAAAATAAAAAATAAAATAATTGTTTGAGTATTATCTTAAACCGTCTTAAATTCTCAAGTGTTTTAGAAATTACATTATTAGTACTTGTATGTATCTTTTACATGGCTTTGAAATCGCAAACTTGTTTAGCAAGTACTTATAAATGTGTTAGACCAAGCTTAATGGTAAGGATTGAACCCCCCACTAACGACTTACTCTTTCCCCCTCAGTTTCAAAGTATTTGATCCATAAATATCCGACGAAAACTGAAAGGTTTGAGGTATACTCAAAATCTTCTCCCTATCTATTTTTTTTAAAAAAAAAGTTATACATGTGTTAGTGAAAGAAAATGTGTCTTTATTTGTTTTTTATTTTTAATTTTATAAAATTGTAATTTGATATGCAAAATTTTATAAAATTGTATTGCCACAACAAGATATACAAAGCAGATATTAGGCATCTAAACCAACTATTTTGAGCCATAAAATGTGAGACAAAAAGCCATTACATTGTCAAATATTCTTGACCTATTTCCAAAGAAAAGCATCCTTCTAACAAAATAACAATTTTAATCTCCAAACAAAAGTACGTAGTTTAAAGCGTTTCTTAACTACTGTCCTTGAGCTAAATATTCTCCTTCTACCCTTTTCAATAACATAATCACGTCTAATTGTACCATATTGTCATGTATAATAGCATCAAAATGCAAATGAGTACATTATGTGCATCTTGCTTTGTAGTCGACGAGCGTAGAGGGCTGAGGCTGTTAAAAAACGAAGAAAAACAGACTTCGTATCAGTATTTCATCGAAATTTTACTGTTATATGAGTAATATTTGCCTGATTAATGTTGATAAAATTGGAATCGTATTAATATGTAGATTATTTATAAAAGGGTCGATGAACTTTTATGTTTCAAATAATTTCAGCATACCTGGAAGCAGCATAAGAACATTTACCATAGCCTGCATAGTTTCAATTGAATACGATTAGCAAGTGTTTAGGATAAAAAAGGGTTTTTGAAGAAAGGGGAAAAGAAACTACTAGATTTTAAATGATAAATGACTAAAAGGTTTGGAGAACATGAACAACTATATCTCAGAGCCTATTATGTACACCCAGGGTCATTTACTTATTCAATCAACAAATGAGTAAAAATACTATTTGCTCAACCGTACACTCGGGTGTATATAATAAATTCCAACTAAATCTAGTAATCCTTCCTTTCTTACAAGTTTTATTTCTTTTTACAAAAAAAAATTAAAAATTAAAAATTAAAAAAAACCTTAAATATTCAGTTTCCATTTTCTAATTTTCTATTGTCTTTTTTGTTTTTTTTTTACACAAAATTATATCTTTTTTTAACACATTTTTTTCCCGAATAATTTTAATGCAAACTTTTGCAACAGTACACTTCTACTGTTGATTCTACATCTGGGATAACACCCCATCAAATGTTACACTTAACCACCTAGCATTTACATAATTAGTTAATATGAACTTGGTCATTTGTAATCACGTAGCAAATCATTTTCAAAATTAATCAATTGTAACCTATCATGATCAAGGTCTAAGCCAAATGGTTAATATTGAGGTCCAAAAAATCTAAGCCTTTACCCTCATAATTTTTCATAATATAGTGGCCAACTGCGGTCATAATAAAGAGTTACTTTTGAATAATTAGCACGACTACCTAGTCGGTAGGTGACCTTTAGATTCGTGTACCTTATTAGTACAAAAAAAAAAATAAAAAAAAATAAAAAAAAATAAAAAAAAAAAAAAAAAAAAAAAAACTAGTGGGAGTGAATAGACAAGTTAATTACTTGGGTCTTTCTTTGTTAATGTAGATGTTCCACCAAAGTTGCAAGCAATGTCATTGTTACCATTCTGCTGATAATACGCATTGAAGGCATAAGAAGCGTGTGAAACCACCGTATTAGGCTCGTAACACGGTCCACCGGCTTTGATCGGACTGCAATCGGCTTTTCCGTCACCACAAGCCCAATCCAGTGCTATCTGTAGATTCATTTGAGGTGCCCAAGGAATTGCTACACACCAAGTTGTTGCATCAAGGAATGTAGTGTTTCCTTCTGGTGGAGATAAAGCTGTGTTTGGTATTGTTGCTTCTGCCTTTTCTTCTACCGTTACATGTCCCATTGTGTACACTTCACATAATTTGTTCAACAACAAAACAAACACAACATTTTAATTAACATTCTGTTACTTAAAATAAATTAATAAAATAAATAAAACTCTTCATTTTTCATTTAAACCAACTTTTTTTACATTTTTTTTTTCCAAAATCATTGATATGTACTTTGAATATTGCAAAAATATATGAAGTTTGTACAATGTGACAATAACATAACATCCGAATACATTTGTACAAGATAACTACGCGTTTAAAAAAGAATCTACTCATAGCATTTGAAAGATTGAAAAAAATCAAATAAGACACAAGTTAAAAAATAAAATTATGAAACATACCCAAAAACCATGGTATCATGAGCAATATGTGACAAAACCAAATTCTTCTTTTCATTTGTAAATATTAGCTCTTGAATTATTTGTAATGTAGCCAAATATATCACTAAAAATCAAATACCATAATACTTTGTTATGTATATATAAGAACGTAGAACATTATACTCCTATTTATTGGGTAAATTTGGCTTATTACTTCATTGTGTTGAATAAAAAATTTAATGCAAAGGAAGCTAAAGAGAAAAACTAATAAATAGAATAGGCTGATTATTTGCTTGTATATGAAGAATAAATTTAATATAATGCATAAGAAGCTAAAGAGAGAAAATAAGTAATAAATGCAAGATAGTTGAAGCATCATAAGTTTTCTTGTTGAAGAAATAAGCTTTAATTTGTCTGATACTCTTTTTAATGTTTACTTTGAAAAATCAATTAATTGTTAGGGAAGTCTAATGGATACTCTACAACTAGTTCTCATGTACTTGATTTGATTTTATTTCAGCACTCACCGCTTATAATGACCTTTTTGCATAAACGCATAAAGATGAGAATTTGGTAGAAATTGTTAATAAAGTACATCATGGGCCTACTCTGCTTATTGCTTTTTTTCTTTTTTTTGGTTTTGTTAATAACATTTTTATGGTGATTTCCTTAATGGATATTAAGGGTGCTAATTGAGTCGAGCAACTTGCAACCAACTCGAACTCGAACTCAACTCGGTCAAGGCTCGGTCAAAACTCGATTCAAGTTAGCTCAACTTGAATTCATCTCAACTTGAGATGTTAAAGAGAACGAGTTGAGCAAGCTCTAACTCGACTCGATAAGCTCGTGAGCAACTCGATGGTATATTTTATTAATATAAAATTTACAAATAAAGTTACTATGTTTAAACAAATTTGACACTTAATAAGTGTTAATTTATATTATCGAAAGAGAAAGAGCAAATCTTTAATATAATAAATATATATAAAAAAAAAAACAATATAAAGTGAACAAAAATGATAAATAAAGGTATATAATTATAGATGGGCAAAAACTTTGACGAGCAAATCGTGAGTTACTCCACTCGACTCGAAATTTAAATGAGCACGAGTCGAGCAAGTTTTATTAGATCGAAACTTTAACGAGCCACGAGTTGAGCACATATAAAAAGTTTTTGAGTCGAGTCGAGCACCCCTTATGGATATCTATCTATATCTATCTGTACTATATATTAAAAGGTGTTTCGAATCAAGTCGATATGCCACGTGGCACTCTCCACGGTGTTTCGAAACATGTCTACATGCCACGTGTCACTCTTCCTAAATTTTCTTCCATGTTATTACACACGAATAAAAAAATTAGAAACATGATTTATATTTTATGAAGACTCGAACCCTTGACCTTAAGGTTAATAAATAAGAGCTTAACTATTGAACTATGTCATAATTTGTGTTTTTAATAACAAATAAAAGCTATAAAACATATCTTAATATGTATACTTTAATACCTTTAACAATTATTGTAATATATGTAATAATTCGGGGCATCGTCCGGACCTAAAAACTAGTTAATCCTTAAAGACGGTAACAATTAGACACTACTAACACCACAATTTATGACATTGTTATTCGACTAATAAATTTTTTAAAATGGCAATATCATATTGTTTGACCCACACTATATTTGGTAAGCTTTTGATACTTAAAATTACTAATTTACCTTAATAAAGTTATAGGAAAATTATTATGTACTTAAACATAATCTTAGGTACTAAGTTTTTCACTTTTTCACTCTTTAGGTACTTGTAGGCGTCGATTAAAGTGTGCAAATTTTAGCATGTATGAATATACTTGACAATAATAATAACTTAAATTTGACATTATAACGATTAAGGACAAAAAGAAGAGAGCCACCAATAACTTTTTAAGAAACATGTTAATCGTTCGTGAATTCGTCAAATGGAACAAATGCAACCACGAATATTAGTCCATGAAGGTTATACCCCATTCACAGTCCATGAGATTGCTAACTCTATATTTGTCCTAAACCACAACTGGATATCCTTCCGGGGGTGATAACACAAAATTAATCGAATGGGTAAGCCAATTACACCTGTATTGTCCTTTACTTGATTCTTATAGCGACATGCGTTATTTTCAACCCAATAGGCGTACAAACAAAGATGTAATTTAGTACAAAATAAATAAGGAAAAATTGTAAATAATAATCCCAACTTTGCTCCATTTTCTTTTAAATCCCAACTTTGAATTATTCTGTAATAATCCAAACTTTGTAGGCTGTTTACTTTCTTTAATCACTTTTAACGGTTTAAAATATATATATATATATAAAAACCAAAAATAAAAAACCCATCCCCCATCACTTTCCATGACCACCCAGCCCCATCGCCCATTGGAATCCCAAACCATGCCACCCCCACCCCAATCCCCCCTTACCTTACCGAAAAATCCACCTAAATCCTCCCGTTGGCCAGCCACCCCCTCTTCCCGTCCCGTCGCCCCTCCCCCTCCTTCCCCTTGAACCACCACCCCTTCCCCGTAAATCCCTTCTCTCCCCTCGAAACAACCACTAAAAACCTCCCCCGTCGCTCCAAAAGCCCACGAAACCCCAGGTGTTTCGAAGGTAGGGGGAAAGGGGTTTCATGGGATTTTAGAGCAGTGAAGGAGGTTTTTAGTGGTTTTTTCGAGGAGAGAGAGGGTTTATGGGAAGGAGGAGTTGACAGCCAGTTGGTAAGAGGGTTGGGGTGGGTTCAAAAGTGGGGAAAAGGGAATTGGGGTAGTTTTTCTGGTGGGGTATTGGGGATTGGGAAAGTTGGGGTTTGGGATTCCCGTGGGCAGTGGTGGATGAAGGATTTATGTTTTCGTCAAGTGCGATTACTAGATATATATAAATGGATTAAAATATGGAGATAATTAAGTTCGTCCATTGGGGTCGACGTTATATCATAGCTAGAGGTATTAATAATCTTTGGGCTACTAAAATAGGCCAAATCCCAATTGGACGGATCCTATAAGGTCACATAAAGGGCCTAGATTGAGCATAAGAGGAAGAGATCCATGATGAGCCTTCTCCCTCTTGGTGGCTGGCCATAATTAGGAGGTTTTGGGCTTGCTTCCTAGTCTAGTTATAATATGATTATAAATAGACTAGGTGCCTGGGGTTAAAGATAACATTATTGATCATTAGATCAAACCCTAATTAGCAAACACAAGCCAACCCTTCTCATACTCTCTCTCACTCTCGCCCGTCTCTCTCCCCTTACGCCGGTGGTGTGTATGGTGGTGGTGGTTGTTTGTGGTGTTGGCCGATTGTCCGCAAAGGTGGTGATCATGATTTTCCTCCTTCACTTAACCAATCTAGTATTGGTAGACTGCTCATTCGAATCCCATGGACTAAGTAGAGGAGTCACACTTAGGGCTCTATTCTCTCCCTAATTTGCCGATCGAATAGCTACGTGGAATTCACGCTTCAAAGATATGATTATGTGTGTTATGCATGTGATCCTGATTTAGGTGCGTACGAATATGATTCTTGAAATTCCGCTTATTGTACCTGAAAAGTCCTACAGTGGTACCAGTTAACCTCTTGCATGAACACGCTTGATTATAATAATACGATTATTTGAAGTCCATGTTCATAATTTTATAATCAATTAAGAGGGAGAATTAATTTAATTATGGTTCAATTATTATATTAAATGTTATTTAACTCTTGAAATTGATTAAATATGATTTAATTATGCTCAAAATAGCCATGAAGAGGACCGAAAATTTGCCCTAAATTGTTCGCAAATTTCGAACCCTAACCCTAGTATTTACGGATTTTTCGAAAATAGTAGCCTTAAATTTTATTTTTGTGCTTATTTTTTATTTAATTGGATTTGTTTTATGTTTCATAATTTTAATTAGAATTGATTCATGCATAAAAATATTTTGTGTATGATCATCAATTTAATTTTAAGAGTTAGAATTAAATTGGGATTATTTTTATGATAAACCCAAATTTTAAAATTTAATAGGGATTCAATTTTAGACTGATTTATTTTAGTTTTAATAAAAGTTATTTTAATTAAATGAAAAATAAAAAAGGTTTTAATTGGCCGGCATCCATGGCTGGGGTCAGTCCATGAGGGAGGGCAAGTGGTCCGGAGGTGGCTGGACAGTGCAAGTGTTGCACGGCTGCTGCCGCAGCCACGCTTGTGTTGTTGCTGATGCCTTACGCGACAATGACTACTGTAACGCAGTCAGCCACCATGGCTAGCCTAGGCTAGCCATGCACGGTGGCCTGCAGCCACGACAGAGCTATTGTTCGCTGCTGCCCTTGCAGCAGTGGTTGTGTCATTGTGGCTAAGCTTCGGATAGCCAACCACGTTGGCTGGCGTGTGGTGCATGCGGTTTTAAAAAAAAAAATTTTGTTTTAAAAATATTCTCAAAGATGAAATCAGTTTTTATTTTGGGGATAAAATCAAATTTTCAAAAGTTGATTAATTTGATGATTATCCATAGAAAATTTGTTGGGATATTCTAAGCATATTTCAAAAGGATAATAATTGATTTAAATAATGTGATTATCCCATAACTAAATTAGGATATAATTGATTTTAAAATTATTTGATTGGCTAATAATTAGGATAGAATCTCCTAAATTAGTTATGATAATCATGGAGAATAAATGTGATTTATCTTCCAAGATTAGAATATGATTTGATTCTATCTCATGCCTAAGTTAAAAGATATGATATTTTATAATTGATCATGAATAATATATGATATTATCTAATTATAATTTAAAATATGGGATATTTTTGGGAAATACGGTGCCTTAATTATGAACATTTGATGTTGCACTTTAGACAAGCATGTTGAGTGATTTATTATATGACACTTTTATAATATATGATATTATATTATTATATATAGACTAGTATGGCCCATAAATTAATTCTAAATACGATCTACACATTGTGATGTATTTTTGTAATCTAAATATGGTCTGCGTACCGTTAAGTATTTTGTAACTTTTTATTTAAAATAAATAGATTAGTTATTTAAATAGTTTAGTCCAAAGAAGCTCATGAAGTGAAAGTCCAAAGGAGCAAGGTGGATGGAGATCCATGAAGGTTCAAATGGGAGCATTTCAATTTTAGTTTATTAGGACTAAGGGGTCATACTATGTCATGCTTTATTTTATGCATTAGTAGATTATGCATGTTAGATTTATTTTATGTTGATCGATGATGCGCTAGAGTTCACTAAATAATCACAACATAATAAATCTAGGTTCCGGTAATATTGAGATTGCTTTTCAATTAAAAACCCAACAACACTTTGATAATTAATGATGGGTCATTTCAAAGTTGGATGTAATTTTATATCTTAGGTAACCTGGGGTAAATCAAGTCTTACAATTTTAATTGGTTATGTTCAACAAAGTTATCTAAAGAGTTTAGAATCCTGAAGCAAAGAGAAATAATTAAACATGTGATGGTTAATTATTTAACCAAGAGTTACAAGGGTTGTAATCAGTAAAGAATTTACTCACCTTGAAAATGTAATGGATGATGGTAGGGCTAAAGCCCGGACTATTATTGCACAAATAAAGGGTCTTGGAATTAATTAATTCAATTGGGAGCATTTAATTATTGAATAAAGTGCTTTAAAGTAACCTATTTAATTCTTTTATGGTACTTTAATATTAATTAAACATAATTATTAAACTTTGCCTTATTCTAGTCATAAATGGGTAGCTGTAACAACAATGACAACAACACTTTACTACCAACAATGAAAACAAGGCTTAATTTTCTCAACTTCAACAACTGGGAAAGCGAATGTTCTAATGAACGAAAAGCTCGAATTTCGTTTAGACTTACCAATCGAGCATAGCTTTAGTCTAAGCATGACTCCTAAGACACATTTATCAGAATATAAGAGAGTTATGTATGTTATATTATCTTCTATTCCAGAGGATTGGGCTGGAAGATTTATGGACTATGAACCTTATCTCCTATTCATGTGCTTAAGTGATGTTTGCAATGGAATAGCAAGGTCCCATGGTGATGGGAAATTGGATGGAAACATCGAGGAAATCATTAACATGATTCCCAGAAACGACGACTCCTGGACTGGAATTATTAGGCATGAAACTTTCAAGATATCTAGTGAGATTATTACCAGAAAGCTTATGCTAGGACAGTCTGTACAAATTCATGTGGATATGATGGTTCAACTATTCAACTACATGAGTATGTTAGGGAAACCATTCCGGGATCACGAGGTTCATGATATAATTCTGCATTCACTGCATGATAGTCTTGACCTTGAGAAACTGTTACATGACGATGATGATTAAACAATCAAGTTGATTGATTATTTACTCAAAAATCATGCAAAAAATTACCTAAAAGGAGAATAAGCCAATGCTTGAACAAGGATGTCCCCACTACGATGAAATGTCAGGTAAGAGTTACCTAATATCCTTGTTATAAACATTTTAACTTTCACTTAGGTATGTGATACCAAGTTGCAGTGCTAAATTTACTAATGTTGTGCAGAAACTGCAAAGAAATGAGGCTAGCATGGAAATGGAGCTTGAAGGTGCACTAGAAATGTTCAAGTGACCAGAGATAGCTTCTTTTTTTTTTATTTCAGAATTATTATGAGGATTTAGACTTATTTCCAATTTTTGATAAGACAATATTTCATTTTTTATTGTGAAAATACTAATTGGTTTTATTTGGCATGGACAAGTGTTTATCCATGACCAAGATAATAAATTGTTTTATTTTGCTACCTATGAGTTAATTTTATAAATTTCCAAACACTAAATTATTCACATGCCATTTTCGCTCCTTGTTCTACTCTCCTTCTCCCTCCTCTTCATTGTTGATTCTCAATTTCTCAATAGATCTTCGTTAGCTCACTTAATCAAGTACTTTACTCTTTAATTTTCACTCTCTTTATAATTGCTAAAGGGTTCGTAGGGTGATTTCGTGAATAATTTTGATTTGTTCATTAATTTCCTTTTTTCATTTTCTTCGATTTTTTTTATATGAAATAATTTAAGAAGAATTTTTTTACTGAACGAAAGCACGAGCAGTACCAAGATTATTGTTTTTTTTTTTTGGAAATGTAGTTATGTTTTAATATTAACAAGTTATTGCATTAATCAAATCATACAGAAGTTTAAAATGTTAAAAAAAAAAAAAGGTTAAGTAAAAAAAGTCAAATTCATATTTTTGGAAAAAAAAACAAAAAAAAAAAAAAAAAAACTGGTTAAATTAGGTTTGGTTTAGGTTGACCCGATTACCACCAGGTCGGGTTCAGGTTCAGTTTTTTGACATGTTTATGTAAACAGGTCGGGTTTAGGTTAGGGTTGTTGATCAGTTTATGTAAAAAGGTCAACCTGAACCCGACCTGTTTTCCAGCCCTACTTCTAGGGCCCTTGCTCCAATTTCACGCAGCTTGGGTTAATTTGTTTTAGTTATAGTTTGAGTGGGATTAGATATTAACTTGGACTAAAACTCCTTTTCCTTTCTTATAAAGGATGGAGTAATCACATAGGTAGGGAGGTTAGTTTTAGTTTAGACTAGATAGGTTTTAGATTAATCTTTTTATTCTTTAGATAAAACTTCATGCTTTACTTCATTTTTAGATTATTATTGTTTTACGCAAACTACAATTTTCCATATTAAGTTTTAATACTGTTCTCCTTTAGTTTTTATTATTTTTGTTTCCTTTAATTTCTTCTTCTTTAATTTATTTGTTTAATTGTTTTCATTATGTTTAATTTATATTCTTTGATTAGTTTAGTTTAAATTATGTCTGAGTACGTAGATTCATTCTAAGGTTCTTGGGGATCTGTAAATAATATGAAAGGATGATTATTATTGTTGATTGTTAATGCTTTAGATTAATTTCCTATTGATTGATTTAATGCTATGCAATTAGATTTGGCCAGGTTTAACTGTATGAGTTATACAATATTGATTCGAGATTCGACATATGAGAGTTGATATTAAGGCCTAGTTTCAATAGGCAGGATAATTTATAAATGGTTAAGTCAATTCAAAATATGCGATTTAATACTGATAGGTTAATTCTGTGATTATAATACGTAGCGAAAGCCTTTATAATCTGATTAATTAATGCATTGATAATTTATTGTTGTCTTTCATCCCAGGGTATTATTTATTGGTGAACCTATGCCCTAGGCTTTATTTTATTGACATTCTCCTAGTTTTATTTGCTTAGTTTAATTTTTTCCCTTAGATTAATGATCATAAAAATCATACTTGTTACTTGATAATTAAGATTATAATAATTTATTAGGAATAAAGGAACATTGTTTCTCTGTGGATTCGACCCTATTTCCCTATCTATTTTAGTTAATGGTTTTAGGAATTACTTTTGATTAGGTAATACGACTTTAGCATGTCAACCCCAAGTAAGGTTTATTGTCTATCTTTATTATGGGGTTAATTTGCCACTAGTAGTCCCAACCCATCATTAACCTGATATAACATGTTACTTTGACACATGGCGTCACGTGAGTGGTAAAGAAAGAACAAAATTAAAAAAACCCTCTCATCCCTACCAGCCACTACCTCTCCCTAGCCTAGCTGGAATCCATCATCACCTCGCCGGAAACCTCCCCTTTCCTATTCTACCCCACCGTAACTAACCCCCTTCCCCAGTCCCACCCCCGAAATTACTGCCTTCCCCCACCCCCGATTCCCCCATCCCTGAAATCGCCTTTAACCCACCCCCTACCCTCCGTGAAACCACTGCCCTCCTACCCTGCCCCCTTGCACCTTACCCCCTCGCAAAACCAAACCCCTCCCACCCCTTGCCCTTGCGAAACCCTTTCCCCCATCTGAAACCCAATCCTAGCTGACGGCAAAGAAATAGAGGAAAAATCTCATCGAAATTGGGGGTAAGTGAATGGATGGGGTCGAATTCAAGGGTTGGGAAAGGAATGGGGCCGGAATTGGGGGGAGAAGCAGGGGTGGGGAAGGGAAGGGAAGGGAAGGGGGTTGAAATATGGAGGTTTCCAGTGAGTAGAGTGATTAGGAAGAGGGTTTTTCTTTTTTTTTTTTTCTTTCTTTTTTCTAGACCAATAGAATTGCGACACATGTAATTTTAATTTTTTTTTAAAAAAAAAAAATTAACCCGCTTAATTATCAAGTTACCGGTCATCTAGTACTATTGGAAGCAAACTGATCCCATAGTTGTGATTATTAGATAATAAATTTTAGTTGTGATCATTAGAAATAAATCACCCATAATTAAAAGTATTAAAGTGTTCCTTTTACAAAATTGCACACAAAACAACAAATTATCATAATCGATCTTAATTAGATCAAAGAAAACTTACATGTAAAACCAAACTTCTTTATAACAATAAACTACTCCTGTGTTAGTTTAATCTTTACGTTTTGACCATTTTTCTCTCACAAAAAGATTACAGATGTAAAGTTTAAGAGAGACCCAGCCGAGGAGGGGAGGTGGATTAGTTTACTTCAACTGGCCCTGGTACTCAACTTATCTATTGCATAAAAAATAATCCATAGTTACTAATCAAAGAATTAAATTTGTGCAGAATGAGATAATCTTAATATTATTTACGTTTATGAACACTCACAACAGTTTGGCTTTGACATTATAATATTATTAACTTTATCTACATGTTAACTAATACAGAAAAATCGAATTTATATTATAGGTAATATGTTGTTGGATTGGTGTTAAATTATTTTTTCAAATATTATGTTTATTATCATGATTTTTATTAAGGATTCTTTGACTTTTACCACCAAAAAAAATCACGAAATTGTTTTTACTACCAAAAATTTTAAAAATTTTATTTTACCACCAAAAAAATTTCTAAAAATTATTTTTTACCACCTACCGTCAAGAAAACCGTTAAATTTAATGGTTAAAAAAAATTCTTCGATTTTCGTGCGCAAAACATGTTGTTCATAGGTTTAGATGGGCCTTTTGGCCCTTTGGGTCCAATTTGAAGTCAGAATTGACAAAAAATGATCAAAATTGCCTCGTTTTGTGTGTTTCACGTAAACCGAGGTATTTTTAAACACGCAAAATGAAGCATTTTCGATCATTTTTTTTGTCAATTCTGACCTCAAATTGGATCAAAAGGACCAAAATGCCCCCCAAAACCCCAAAAGATGATGTGTTTGGCACGAAAATCGAAAAATTTAAAATATTCCGTTAGGTTTTTTACGGCAGGTGGTAAAAAATAATTTTTAATTTTGTTTTTTTGGTGGTAAAATAAAACTTTTAAAATTTTTGGTAGTAAAAAACAATTTTGTGATTTTTTTTGTGGTAAAAGTCAAAAAATCCTTTTATTAATGCATAATTACACATATTTATGGTCAAAATTGTGTTTTATCATGCGTGACATTCAAATTGTTACGAGGAAAGAAGGGTGTAAGGTTTTATGTAAACTTGTCTGTAAAACATAATGAATTTGAATTACTCCTCCATAATTTACCAAAATGCATCTGTGCACACACTGTATGAATAAGTTATTTTAGTACAAGTGTATGAGAATGTTCTTTTGGCTGTTTTTTTACGTTTGCTTTCAAACATCTATCAATAAAATGCCTTTTTCTTGCGAACTATATATAGTTAATACTGCTAAATATAATAAAATCAACGAATCTACGTATGTATGAATATTAAGAATACATGATCATTGTTTCAAAAAAAGAAGGAAAAATTATTAAAAATAATACAAACTTTCACTCATCCGTTAAAAACAAGTTGAACTTTTAATTTTTTCTTAATAATACAAACTTTACCACTAATTTATTTTAAACAGGTAAAGTGACAGGCAACCTATAAAAAAAAGTCAGCCGGTAATTTAAAACTCATTGACCTTTATTTTCCTCCTAAATGAGTACATGTGGCATTTACACCCTCCAACTAACCAAACTCTCAGCCTAATATCACCATTAATGGTTTTCTGAACACTCCACCAAGAATTGTACTTGCTTTACAGTGAGGAAAGCTTGGAGAAGGTGAATTGCGGTCGGAAATTTGAAAGAGAAGGTGGTGGGCAACGGTTATGTGGTGGTAGTCGTTGCAATTTGCGTTTGATTTTGGACAATTTGGTACGATTTTCTCAGTCACTCCCCTTCACTATTGATTTTTAAGTTGTTTATTATACATAATTTAGCTGAAATTCATAATTTTTTTGAAATTGGAGTTTGAATTGTCTGTGTTTAATTTATGTTTAGTTCGATTGAATTTAGGGTTTAAAGTTCGATTTTTTTTTTCAAAATTATTTGTTGGTCTGATGATGAATTGCTGGAAGTGATGGTATTATTTGTTATTGTTGTACAGTTTGAGAATGAGGCCTACTTTTTTTGACAAGGTCAGTTTGAGGTATTGGCATGGGGGCAAATTTTCACAGGATAATGGAGAGTTAGTGTATATGGGTGGTAAAGGTAGGACATTTGAGATGGACCCAGATGAATTGTGTTATTGTGTTATACATTATTGCTATACATATATTCACTTCTCGTTCCTTGAGCACTTCAGCAACTCCATACGCATCTCGCATACTTTGTTTTTCATTTCCTGAACATCTTCTTCCAGATTGTCCCTTTTCAATTGCAACTTTTTTATTTTGTCATCCCTTTGTTTTTGTTCAAACTCCAACTCACAAATAATTGTTTCCTTTTCCAAGAACTTGATATTGAAGATCTTCCACTGGCTTGGCTTACTCTCGTTCACCCACCGAAACATCTCACAACGTGTATCCTACATCAAAGAACATTTTCAATTACAACCCAAAACAATTGATACATCACTTATACAAATTATAAAAAAAAAAAAAATTCGAATTGAACAAGTGTAGAGAAAATATATTTCGAAGATTACAGGCCATAAAGGACACCCATAGAATTGCATTCCAACATTAAGACCCCTTTTCACAGATTTAACAACCGCATCCTTACCACAAGTGCACCGAATTTTTTGATTTACCTCCCTTGTATAGCTTAAAGATGAACCAGACTCCATTGAAGATTGCCTCCTTCCAGCCATTTCAACGAAGCACGGAATTAAGGGAAAAGGGAAGAATGAAGATGGAATTTAGGGAGGAACAGGGGCAAGATATTAATATAGGAACAGAGAACCCTAACGTATATAAACAAAGAACAGGAGAAGATTTTTTTTTTTTTTTGGAAATTTTGACTTTTACCACAAAAAAAATCAAAAAATTGTTTTTTACCACCAAAACTTCTTAAACTTTTATTTTACCACCAAAAAAAGTTCTAAAAATTATTTTTTACCACCTATCGTCAAGAAAACCGTTAAATCTAACGGTTTAAAAAAAATTTCTTTGAATTTTGTGCGCAAAACATGCTTTTCATAGGTTTAGGGGGCCATTTTGTCCCTATGAATCCAATTTGAGATCAGAATTGACAAAAAAATGATCGGAAATGTCTCGTTTTGCATGTTCACGCAAATCGAGGTATTTTAAAACACGCAAAATGAGACATTTTCGATCATTTTTTGTCAATTCTGACTTCAAATTGGATTCAAAGGGCCAAAATGCCCCATAAAACCTCTAAAGAGCATGTGTTTGACACGAAAATCGAATAATTTTAAAAATTCCGTTAGGTTTTTGACGACAGGTGGTAAAAAACAATTTTTAATTTTTTATTTGGTGGTAAAATAAAAGTTTTAGAAGTTTAGGTGGTAAAAAACAATTTTTTGATTTTTTTTATGGTAAAAGTCAAAATTTCCTTTTTTATTTTATTTTATTTTATTTTTTTATTTAATGTAACGTCATTATCCTAACGGTTAGTGCCACGCCAGCATCATCACCTACTGTAACCAGTTAACATTAAATGATACCTGTTTAAAATAGATTAGTGGTAAAGTTTGTATTATTAAGAAAAAAAATCAAAAGTTCGACTTGTTTTTAGCGGACGAGTAAAAGTTTGTATTATTTTTGACAATTTTTCTAAAAAAGAATACATGATGATTCAAAAGATTACTATCATATTTTTTATAACTAAAAAGTCAAAAGAAAATTTATCAATGATTTTTATAACTAACTAGTAACCCGTGTAAGACTTAATTAAGTTGTGAGATGCATTCAATTCAAAAGGGCCAAAAATTATAGTTTATATTGCACATAAAAGTCATAATTAGCAATTTACGTTGCTTATTAAAGGATTAATTACGAACATCTTGAATATAGGACTAAACATTAGACAAACTATTTTAACATTATATTATATGTAAAATGTAGATTGATTATAAGCCAATTTCTAAGGAGTATACACTTGATCTAACATTATATTATATGTAAAATGTAGATTGATTATAAGCCAATTTCTAAGGAGTATACACTTGATCTAGTATACGGATGTTCATAGATGAGAAGGTATTGCGTGCATACGGACGCACGAACTGTTTGGTGCGGGAGATTTGACTGATATATTTTACTCGTTGGCTGATATGTATCATGTGTTTGATTATAATTCAATTTCTACGGAGTATACACTTGATCTAGTATACGGATATTCATAGATGAGAAGGTATTGCGTGCGTACGGACGCACGAACTATTTGGTGCGGGAGACTTGACTGATATATTTTACTCGTTGGCTGATATGTTTCATGTGTTGGTTGATATGTTTCATTTGTTGTCTGATATGATTTTTGGTTTGGCTAAAAGATTCTTAAAAAAAAAAAAAAAAAAAAAAAAGAAAAAAAAAAAACATGATTGATACAGATAAGAGACCATACATCTCTAATTTGTGGTGTCATTTTTGATTCCGTATACTACGTATTCATTATTGATATTAAAGACACCATATATTTCTGTTGTATGGAATCTTATAATTATTCTAAGAAACCACATTTCTCAAATATATGGTCTTTTTGATCTTAGAAACCTAACAAGTGACTTAAATGGTGATTTATATATGTATGGTTCCTTATTCATGTTTTGTAATAGTGAATGTGACATTAGCATTTTCAGATGTGTTCCCAGCCTTCAATGGTTTAGGCATATCTATGGTCAGGTTAGACTTTGTCGTAGGAGGAGTGATCCCAATACACTCTCATTGTGCGTCAGAAGTTCTTTTGGTAAAAGATTCAATCATGGCAGGATTTATTAATACCAATAACACCGCATACTATAAAAAGACTAGAGGTTGCTGATGTGATGGTATTTCCACAAGCCATGCTTCACTTCCAAATAAACATTGGCAAAACTCCGGCTACTGCCTTTATTAGTTTGAATAGTGCAAACCCAGCGTTTCAACTCACTCCTACGTGTCTTTATTTGCTGGCAATTTACCTGCAAACTTTGCCTAAAAAATTACACTGTTGAGTCGAAAAGAAGTAATGCGAATGAAGCGAATGTTCGGCACAGCTTAATATCCTTCTTAAGCTAACCTTATATTCTAAGCTATCAGATTTATCTCAATGTCCAACTTATTTATTTTTAAATAATATGAATATAAAGGGTATATGAATGCCCATTGTATTAATTTTGCAGCGTATCTCCCTCTTACATGTTACGTAATTAATTGTACACTTTTGTAATCTCATGATCGATTAATAAAAATTTATTTATCTTTTTGGGAAATTCTCTTTGGTTAACTCCAACTTTTTAAATTTCTAAATGGTATGTTTTAAAATTTTATTATCAATAGTAAACCTAAATATTTTATATTAAGTCAACTATAACATTAAAGATAAATTTTAACTAGATATTTGACCATAGTTATTTTTTTTTACATTTATTTTAGAAATAGTTTTTTATAAAAAAAATTAAAAAAAAAACCGTCACCTAGCCACCAGCACCACTGCCAGCGGCCAATCCCCTTTCTTTCCCATTTCCCCAACCACCGCCGTCGAGCCCTAATCGCAGTCAACCAAACGAAAGTAAAGTCAAACCAAAGTAAAACGAAGTCAACCTACAACTTGGAACCATTGTAGGCCCTTAACAAAACCAAACCAACTCAAAAACCTTTGCGTTAGTCTCACAAGCATAATATAATGAAATAATTAAAGCAATAAACACAACATAAACTTATGGAAACTAGCATGATTCACTCTTCACTCATGCCCATCATGAATATGCTTCATCACTTGAAAAGCTTCTCTCTTCTTGTTTCCACTACTTTCCATTAAAAATAGGTCATCATAGGGTCAAGGTAAAGATAAAGCCAAACAAACATACAAACACACAATCAACAATGCTGAGTACATAAGCATAATTAAACACACTTAACATGTTTTCACCCTATCATCACACAACTTACCGTGTTGCACCTGTTTATAAGCATACAACATACGACATGATCGTCCAATAAATAACTAATTTATTTATTTAGCTTGATTACGCATCGAACGGGTTTCCCCCTAACCTGCCCTAATAAAGGAGTACTAACACGGGATCTAACCATGCCAGTATAAAAGAACCACTCATAAGTGGCGGAATTCCCGCGCATAATAATAAAAGGAAAATACAGCGTCCTGTACTCTCAGTAGAAGTTATGGTTAAATATAAAACCCCATAACTCCCCCCATATGTTCATACTCAAGGTGTATACGTTCCAAGAGTTTTGGTGCGTAATCTCTTTCACTTTACGTTATTTACATATTATTAAACTTGATGATGACTCTCAAACCATAACACAATCAATCATTACAAATATCCAAACAATTAAATATTCCAACTTAATTCTTGAATAATTAGTGACCACATAAAATTTAAATGTTGAACCCTTTTTAAATCTACCTTGGTGTCAAAGACACCTTAAACGCATAATGCGCCACAAATCCTATCTCTCGCTGATGAAAACACCTTAAGTGCACTAAGGCACCAAAATATAATTTATTCCTCGTGTACAAAGACACTTAAATAGCTCCTTCCTCATGCTTATAGCATTAATAAAAATTATATGAACCATAATAAAAATTCCTTTTCAATATTCCAAACTAAATTAAACATTTAGTTTAATTAAACATGATCATTATCATGCCAATAATAAAAGTGTGGCTCATATAAAACATGTCAAATTAACTATCTCCAATCACCAATCCAATAAATAATTTATTTCAACCAATCATGCTTCACAAATAATTCACCAAGACCATTCTCAATTCAATCAATCCAATTCATATCCCCAATCTCATTTCAATTCAACCATTCCAACCAATTCCTAGCATGACACTAACTTGGAATCACTTAAATAAATCCTAGCATGTATCTACACGCTTAATAAATTTCCGAGTACGCGTACTTACCTCAATTCATCTTTCCAACTAGCCAAAATGCTAGAAATTACTCAACTTAAAGTGTCCTACAATACCAAGTATATAAAATCAATTAATCCTTTGATTACACAAATTTCCAGCAACTTTTAAACACTTTAAAACCTCTCTAACAAGCTGAAATTTTGTTTTAAAACCTTTGAAACTCTTTCTTTAAGTGGGTAATTAAAACCAAAAAGTAAAAACATAATTATAGTGCTTATATTAAAATTCCAGCACACTTTTTAAAGTCTAAACCCCTCAAATAAATCTGAAAATTATATTAAAACCAAATAAAACCTTCTCTAGTTATGGGTAATCAACCTCTTTTTATTAAAACACAAAAGTAGTGCTTAAATAGAAATTCCAGCAATATAATTTAATTAAAACTCATCAAAACTCCATAAAGATACAATCTTTAAGCTTTATAACCACTTATAATCTATGGGTATATAAAACCCCCAAATCAATTGTAAGTTAGAACCCTAAAAATCAACACTTTAATAATTAAAACCCTAACTTTTAATACTTTATAAAATCTGAAAATAAAACACTTTATAATCTAAAATTTACAATCTTTAATCATCAAAACATAATTATAGGACATACTAATCGTATTTTTAATAATTAAAATCAATACCCAAAATATATATTTATATAAACAATAATTTAAAACGAGGAGGAGAGAGAGGAGGAAAGACCTCCACGGTGGTTGGCCGGACTGCCGTCTGCGGGAGTTAGGTGGACAGTTGGAGGTCCGCCGGTGGTGACGTGGCGGCTTCATGAGGTGGCCGCAAGGTGAGTTGCGTGACTTGCGTGGGAAATTCACGCATGAAGTCCAAACAGCAAAATAAAGAAAGGAAAATAAGAAAAGGAGGAAAAGAAAGGAAAAAAAGAAAGAAAAAGAAAGAAATATAAGGAAAAAAAGAAAAAGAAAATAATACTTACCCCCAATCTGATTTTTAAGCTTCTTTGTGTGGGAAAATTTTGGGGTTTTAAGGGTATTTATAGAGTAGAGAATAGGGTTTAAGTTTGGGCTCAATAAATAAGTGGGCTTGGACTATAAAATATTTGACCCATAAGGGTTCAGATAAAGGGTTGGACTTATTTAAATGAAATGGGTTATTCCAATAAGAGTATGTGGAACCAGTTTACATACGATATTTTAAATGAGCCCAAATAATTTATAATTATTTGGCCTAAAATATAATTTACTTTTATAAAACTTTATAATTAAAATACTTTAGCCTTTTAAAATATTTAATTAAATTACTTGAACCCTTAAATATATATTTTACAAATACCTAAATACTTTATAAAAATACATAAAAATACAGAGTATTACAGCAAGCTATAGGTCTAAAATCCTTAACATGAGAAGCATTATGGACCTTAGAGACCAGAGTTATAGAAGTACAGTTCCACTGCTTCTGCAAAATTCCTCTATCAAAGAAATCAATAACACTAGCATAAATATCATCTTTCACAATATGCCAAGCTCCTATAAAGAAGAAAGAGCTAAAACCATCAACACCAGGAGCCTTAGTGTTATCAATATCCTTAAGGGCAGCATCAATTTCAGCATGAGAAACAAGTTGAATAAGAGATTGCTGAGCAGCTAAACTAAGTTGTTTACCTCTTCTCATAGTAACAAGGTCAATAGTAGGAAGACAAGGAGCCTTAGTCCCTAAAAGAGACGTGTAAAAGGAGATAATCTCATTTGAAACAGAATCAGGATCCTTCAGAAGCACCTGATTAGAGTCAAATATAGAATCAATCCTGTTCCTGGCCTGTCTGGTCTTCATCACAGAGAAAAAATAGTGAGAGTTTTCATCTCCAAGTTTGATCCAGTTAATCCTAGATTTCTTCTTAAAAATGCTCTCTTGAATATCAGTCCAGTGCTTAACTACTCTGATAGCTTCAGCTTCTTTAATACAAAGATTAGTATCATTAATGTGCTGAGCCATCAAATTCTGAATATCAAGAAGCTCATTATGAGCCTGATCAAGCTTCCCATCAATATCACCAAAATGTCTAGCGTTAAAAGATTTAATGCCAGCTTTCACAGCTTTAAGTTTTTGCAAAATTCTAGCATTACCAGAGTTTCAGGCTTGAGACACAGTATCAAGGAACTCAGGATGATTAGCAATACAGTTCAAGAATCTGAAAGGTCTTCCCTACCTTGCAGGAGCAGAGCAAATGTCCAGAAAGATAGGACTATGATCAAAAAGGGAAGGAGCCATATAAATAGTTTCCACATGACCATGAGCATCCAGCCAAGCTTGGTTACCAAAAGCTCTATCAATCCTAGAAAAGGTTATAAGGCCAGAGTGAGCTTTGTTAGACCAAGAATAGAAAACACCCTTACTTTTGATCTCAGTAAGGTCTAAATCATCAACAAAGTTCTGAAAGTCCTTGGTTTCATAGTCAGTAATAACATTACCATGACAATTGTCTAGTGAACTAAGGACGGAGTTAAAATCACCATCACACAACCAGGGGGAATGCTTAATAGAAAGATGCCTTTATGCCTTCCCATAGGGGAAGTTTATCATGAATAGAGTGAAGACCATAAACCACAGTGAGTTAAATCTGAGTAGATAAATCCTTGATAAGGACAATACAATGAATAAATTACTCATTAACCTGCAGAACAGTAACAGTGACCTTATCTGCATTCCAACCAAGCCAAATCATGCCCTTAGGAGAGGAATCATAGTTGAATTGCCAAGACCAAGCAGGACCAAATTTTCTTTGAAAGCTAACACTATTATGAAATTTAACTTTAGTTTCCAAAATACCAACCACATCAACTGAATGAGAGTAAAGCAAACTCTTTACAGAAGCCACTTTGCCAAGGTTATTCAGCCCCCTAACATTCCAGATAGAGATAATCATGGCACCAGAGGGGGATTAGCCTCACCCCCGATTGGATTAATAGTAAAACCCCCAACACCATCTGTTTCACAGGTCATTAATGCTACAAAAGCTTTAGCAGTAGCAGCTGGCTGGTTATCTCTAGTATGCTGACTTTTTGTTTTCCTTCGAACAATTCTCCAGCCTTCATCTGAGTTGTTCTGGGCAGTAGGAACACAAGGAGTGATAGTAGACTGCCCATGAACAGTGTGATCAAAAGCAGGGACATTAGTAGGGGCCTGACTGGGTTTAGGAACCCAGACCTGATGTTGCTTTGCAGGAGCTGCAGGAACAACTGGTTGTTTCTGGTTCTTCTTAGAAGGAGCAAGAACAGGCTTGGTAGCACAATCATGGCCAACCTTATTGCACTTAGAGAAAAAGGGTGGGGTCCACTCATACACCACCTTAAGCTCCAGTAATTCCTTTGAAGGGCTCTCAACAAACACAGACTTAGGCATAGGCTTAGTAACATCAATTTTAATGAGAATCCCAGCAAAAGACACCCTCAATTGTCTAGTTGTGCATTCATCTGCACAAATTGGCACCGCAAGCAAGCTGCCAATACGATTAAGGGTGGTGGAGCCCCAACAATTCAATGGAAGATTAGGGAATTTAACCCACAAGGGAATAGTCCTTAGTATTTCTGCACTAAAATCAAACTTAGGGCTCTAAGGCTTAACTATTGCTAGTTTACCTAGGAACATGTGTGGACCAGAACATAATATAGTGTCCTTATCAACAATCAAATGAAGATTGATGACAAAGTACCCATCATCGTGCCAGAAAATGTCTGGTTTATGCACAGTGCTCCATTGCTGGGCTATAAATCGATGAACAGCAGCAATAGAAGGGTAAAAGCCAACCACATAGAAACCTAAAGCATTAGACCACTTCTTATTACCTTCAATGAGTTCAGAATCCTGCAACTGATAAACCTGTTTCCCATCTTGAACCATTGGGGCAACATAGGACAGGGGAGCTCCTTTAGCAGTCAACTTACCAGTAAAGGGACCAGGTCGATCCTCACCATCTATGTGTGCATTATGTTCTAGAGGAGGTATAGAATGAGGATCGGGAACAGCAGGCTCAGATCACTGACCATAAGCTCCTGCAACCAATGGAAAGTAAACCTAGAAACCCTAGGTACTGTTCTATTGGAAATTGAAGATGCTGGTCTAGAAATTGCTTCAGCAAATAGTGCAATGGTCTCAGCATCACTTTGGGGAATAGAGCCACAAGCTAGATTAACCAGCACCGGCGCGGGGGTAACCAGCTCATCAGTCTCCTGAATTGGGCTTAGAACAAAGAAGTACCTGAGTTTCGCAAATTGTGCAAAATTGTATCAAGTGGTTCATGAACAGTTTTCTGCTGTACTAATTGAGGTGTAGGAGTGTTCTGCTTCTTCTTCTTAGCCATCGTAGATCAAGATTAATGAGAAAACCGATCAAAATCAAAGAACCATGGAGAAGAGAGAGAAGAGAGAAAGTCAAACCTCCTAGGCTTTTTATTTTGACTCTTAATTCGAAATCAAACCTTGCTAGACATAGTACGATCAACAATGGGTCTTAGTGATCTTCCTATCTATTTCTGGGGACACCTTCTAACCGCGACACTAACACTGAGCCGTGCTTCGTCAAAAGCTGTAGAAAAGACTCCATATGAATTATGGATGAAAAAACCTCCTAGGTTGTCTTTTCTCAAGATCTGGGGTTGCGAAGCATATGTCAAAAGATTAATTTCTGACAAACTTCACCCAAAATCTGACAAGGTTTTCTTTGTGGGCTACCAAAATGAAACCAAGAGGTATTACTTCCACAAAAAATCCGAGAACAAAGTGTTTATTGCTCGCGATGGTGTCTTTTTAGAGAAGGAACACCTTTCCAAAATGACAAGTGGGAGGAAAATCGAACTCGATGAAGTTCGAGAGGACGAGCAACAAAATCAAATTGACAGTCAAAGTGCTCAAACAGCATCTATTGACGCTGGTCAAAATGTGCAAAGTCAAACCGACAATGCAAATGCTCAGTCTATTACCCTACGTAGGTCACAGAGGCTAAAGTCTCAACCTGATAGATATCTTGGTGTCGTATTAGCCGAGAATCAGGACATCCTAGTAGTGGATGGAGACGAACCGACAACCTACAAGCAAGCTATGGTGAGCTCCAACTCTACTAAATGGCAAGAAGCCATGAGATTTGAAATGGACTCCATGTTTGAAAATCAAGTATGGAACTTGGTTGATTTACCCAAAGGTTACACACCTATCGGATGTAAATGGATTTTCAAATTGAAAACCGACAAAGATGGAAATGTATTCATTTACAAAGCTAGACTGGTAGCTAAAGGTACAGGAAAATTCATGGTGTTGATTATGATGAAACTTTTTCTCCTGCCGCAATGCTTTAGTCTGTTCAAATCTCGTGTTTACAAGAAGGTCAGTGGGAGTGACATCGCCTTCCTAGTCTTATATGTCGATGACATATTGCTCATTGAAAATAGCATTCCAATGCTAGAGTCTGTAAAGGCCTGGCTTGGAAAATGTTTTTCAATGAAAGACTTGGGAGAGACACAGTACATATTGGGCATCAAGATCTATAAGGATAGATCTAAAAGGATGATTGGATTAAGCCAAAGTACTTACATTGATAAGTACTAGCACGATTCAACATGGAGGAGGCCAAGAAAGGTCACCTACCCATGTCACATGGCATAACCCTGAGCAAGAAGCAGTGTCCAAAGACACCTGATGAACGAGAAATGATGAATCAAATTCCATATGCTTTGCTTATTGGATTGATCATGTCTGCCATGATATGTACTAGGACAGATGTATCGTATGCCTTGAGTGCTACGAGCCGATACCAATCAGACCCAGGAGAGGCACATTGGACTGCGGCCAAGAATATCCTAAAGTACCTACTGAAAAGGAACAGGGATAAATTCCTTGTATATGGTGGCTCAGATGAATTAATTGTTGAAGGTTATACCGACACAAGCTTCCAAACAGACAAAGACGATTTCAAATCGCAGTCAGGATATGTCTAAATGGAGGAGCATTTAGCTGGAAGAGTGCTAAGCAAAGCACAACTGCAGATTCTAAAACTAAAGTCTAATACTTGGCAGCTGCTGAAGCAGCTAAGAAGGCAGTTTAGATTCATAAGTTCGTTGGTGAACTTGATGTTGTTCCCTCCATCAAGGGTCCAATAGCCCTCTATTGTGACAACAACAGAGCTATTGCTCAGGCCAAAGAGCTAAGGGAAATTCAGAAGGTCAAACATGTCAAGCAGCAATTTCACATCATAAGGGAATGGAAGTCAGAAGGTGAAATCAGAATTTGTAATGTTGGAATGGACGACAATGTAGCTGATCAACTTACTAAACCTTTGCCTCAAGTGAAATATAACAAGCACGTTGAGGCAATGGAAATCAGACACGTTGGTGATGGCTTTGAAATCCTTGTTAGGTGTTTCAATTAATTTTGAACATTTTAATGTAAAACACTATGATGAACCATTCAAATTTTAGAGTAATTTAATTTCATGCAATTTTATCACTCCGTTTCTATTTAATTGTGGTTTAGGATTAAATATTGAGTCCATTTGATTTTGAGAATATTCAAAATAGGGTATCAAGACCAGTCTTGGATAAAGAAACACCTATTAAGTGAACATTGAATATTGTAATCGAAAATTATCCCTAATCGAGGTCATTTAAATGATGGACAATTAATGACCATTTGAGATTAGTATGTAGTTTGATTTATAGCACCGTTTCTTGTGCTACAAGGACATGATTGTCATAAATCATTTGCACGGGTATTGGTTTAGAACCATACCGGATCGACCTATGAGAATACTTTAAGAGATTTAAAAATCGTCATAAGTACACCTCTCATTATAGCTATCGGAACCTCTTTCCTCGACCATGTGTATTGTGAGTTCTCTTGTTTGAGTACTAGTCCATTTCGATGTTCGTCAAACGTCTACCTTACATGGGGATTATAACGGCAACACTCGGACGGCTAGGTCCTTTTAGTAAGAGAAGCTGACAGTACAAGACTGGGAATGTCCCCCTATTAACAATAGGGAACATTTCTTTGTTGTTTACAAGACCTCTCGAAGAGCGAGACTGTGAAAATGCATGGCCGTGCTCAGATGGATTTTAAGAAATCATTTGCTTATTGACAGCCGAACTCGGATTTCGAGAAACACTTCTAGACGTAATAATGATGACGAATAATCTTACCTTATAGTTCATGAAGAGACATTAAGTGACATAGGAAATATGCTATACACAAAAGCGCAGTTGTCCGGAAGGACAAGTGGGAGATTGATAGGAATGATGTCCTTCGAACAAGTGTATTATTCCGATAGAGGGTTCGGAATTATTAGAAAGCTTTTCATTCAGTGAGGTCAAGTGATTGGAATGCCTAGTTGGAGGTCGCTTCCGATCACTAATATTAATGTATAATTAATATTACAGCTTAATCTTGACTGAACCCTTCGGGTCACACCCAAGCAATTAACGATCCGTCACGACGAATTAATCCGAAAGGAATTAATGAGTCGCTCGAGTATTATGAACATAGACGTTGGAAATCGAGCTAGGAGTGTCGATACCAAGTGTCGCAAGTCGACTCGAATTAATCAAGACGATACGGTAAAAATCAATTAATCAAAAATTACCAAAATACCCCTAGCATCGGAATGCCCTGAGCAAACAATACTTTCTCTGTTTTTTTAGTTGATACCTTTCTATTATCACGCTTGTCAACGCATCTTTTTGACGATTAATATCTCTAATTATCAACATTGTAAATTTATAAAAAGTAGACATTAATAAAATATACATTGAAACGATTCAAACAAGATCCTACATGAATATGTTTTATCGTATCTATAAACCACAAAAGTGAGTCAAAGCGTGTTGTGTGAATAGTGTAAAACTCAAACAGTGTCAACTAAAAAAAACAGAGGAAGTAAGTGTTTTCTATCAATAATTATGTTTTAAAATTATAAAACAAACACATTCAATGATATTTGATTATGACGTCTTCCTCCGTTTTTTATAAATACATCACTTTTCTTGTAAGGGTGTTTTTTTTAAATGCATCACTTCCCTATTTGATAACTTTATACTATTTCCTCCGTTTTTTAATACTTGCAATACTTCCCTAAAATGGAAATGTCACAATACTTGCAACACACTATAAATGGAAAGTTATTTTAGGAAAAAGATGTATTATTTCCCTTATTTAAATCACATGGCCCACTAAATTACACTCCTAACAACAATCACCTCATTTTAAAGTGTATTATATCATGTGAACCCCACATTTCTTAAATATCGTGAAAAAGTGTGTGTTGCAACTATTAAAAAACGGAGGTCCTCTCTCTTACTTTAAACCCACTTAAATTATTTTATCATTTCTTTCTCTTCCATGGTTCCCACTTATATAATAAAAATATTTATTCTCCTCACATTCTTTCTCTTTCATGGTCCCCTTATTTGGTGATTTCGCCTCGGTGATTAGTGTGTAATTAGTTGTTGTTTATGTGTTAATGTAATTGGTCGCATTTTGATTGTTGATTTTCCTTTGCTTTGATTGGTCAGTGTATAATGATCACTTTAGCTATAGTTAATAAATAAGTGCACAAAACTAATGCTTCAACTAAAATTGGAGTAGTTTATAACGTAATGTCAAAGAATTGTGTTTAAATTATACGAATTTTGCATAACATGTAGCATTTCAGAGTGTATTAAACCAAATTAAGTAATGATGGGAAGTAATACACATAACTTATTATAAATAAACAAATAAGTAATGTTACGGAGGGATAAGATGAGAGCGCGCAGTCCCCTTATATGGTGATCTATTCAGTACGCGTGCGGTCCCTCAATTTGGTGATCTGTAATCGGTGATTAATGTGTAATTAGTCGTTGATGTATGTGTAGATTATTTTAATTTTGTTTTGGTAACAGAGTCAGGTATATCTGTTACCGTTGAACAAATATGAAATTTGATGGAATAGATTGTTTTGCTAATGAATTAATGTAATATATGTGTGTGTTGATTAGCAAATTAAATAATTTCAATAAATTACTCATGGTTTCAAAGGTGTTGGAAGTCATTGTTTATTCGAAATTTAATGGGGTGTTAAACGTTTTGGTGCCAAAAATAGTTATATTATGAATTAGAATCGAATTTAAGAACTTGCTTTAAACGAATTAAAATAGTTATGATGAATTAGAATCGAATTTAAGAGCTTTGCTTTAAATGAATTAAAATAAATCACTTGGGGCATCAAATGTTAAAAGGATACTTTTAACTCAAATGGAAAAGCTATATACATACAAGATGTATTTGTTAACGATGAAATTTAATTTGGTGAAATTAAATTGTCGTTATTAATTAAGTTACCAGTTTAAGAATATATTGTTTTAATAGTCGGTAATGTTATTTATTTGGAAGTAAGTATCAATGTGAATTTTGAATATGCAATGTTTCCGAATGTTTTTGAGCAAATTTGTAAAATTTTCATGTAAAAGCTAGATTCAAATTAAAGTATGATATTTAAGGAGCTGTACAAGGATTTAATTATTGTTAAAAATGGTCTATACATGGACAAACTATTATGACTAACAAGAACACACTACTTTGACTTAGGGCCTGTTCACTTCAGCTTAATTTCAGTTTATTTCAACTCCAATCAGTTTAGTGCAATCCAGTTCAGTTCAATTCAACTCCTAATTTTCTTCTCTCATAAAATATTCAGTTCAGCTCCAATTAGTTCAGTTCAATTCAGCTCAGTTCAGTAAGTGTGAACAAGTTACAACAACAATAACTTAATTAGCAAGGTCATGCCTAGTATATATTAAGCATGGCAAGATAATTATGTTAGATAGATCTTGCCATTCTAACATTTTAAGATATCATGCAATGAACTTGGAAAAATCTCGTTGACCACCATTTGCATTGTTTTTTTTCACATCAAGAATTCTTCTTACCTCTTCTTTCCTATATTGCCCTAAACCCTTTCTCTCTTTCCCGCGCATGGCCTTGTCTCCCTAACCCCCTTTTTTTAATGGGTTCGAAAATAGAGTGAAAAAGAGTTTGGCCTTGCTCTCCAATCATTCACTCCTTCCTTTATTGCATGGTCAATCTATTTCTCACTTTATTTCTTTCTTTCTTAATCCTTCTTGTCCCTATTTTACCATTTTAAAGACTTTAAAAATTATAAGTTGCACTTGCTCCCCCTCTTCCCCCCCCCCCTGGGCCGTTTATCTCTTTCTTTCTTTCGACCTCCCCTTTTCTCATCTCTCCTGACCCATCTATCTATTTCCATCCCCCCCCCCCTCTATCTCTCTCCCGACCCCTTTCCCTCGATCTAGGCCCTCTCTCTTTCTCTCTCCTCTCTCCTCTCTCTATTAACCTTTCTTTCTCTCCCAGCCCACTTTCTCTTTCTCTCTCTACTCTTGGCTCCTCCTCCTCCTCTCCTTCTCCTTCTCTCTCCCAAAATGTCCTCTCCTCTCCTGCCTGAACTCTCTCTCTTTCTCTCTTGGCCCCTTTCTGTCTTGGACCCTCCCTCTCTCTTCACACATCTCCCTCTTCTCTCTCTCTCTCTCTCTCTCTCTCTTTCCTTCTCCTCTTCTATCCTCCGCTCTCCCTCTTTCTCTCTTTCCTTCTTGCTTCCTTTTAATGGCTTCATAACTTATAAGTCTCTCTCTCTCTCGCTATATATATATATATATATATATATATATATATATATATATATATCCTAGTATGGTTATTCACATCAATTTTTACTTGAATATTTTTTGTTCTAAATGTGTTATTAATCAATTTGACTTTCTATACAAAGTATCACATCAATGTTGTTAATTGAGCACATAAAATAGGCAATTAAGTAACCATCTCTATCTCACTCTCTTTCTCCTTCCTTCCATCTCTCCCTCCTTCCCTATTTTATGATTTAGCAAAATTTATAAAGTCAATCTTTACTTGTGTTCAACCTCTTTACTATCCTCTCCCTTTTCACCTTCCTTTACATTTTTACACTTAACTTATACAGTTTTTTAGAATTTAGAATCTTTTTAAAAAGTACTGTTTATCTCTTCCTTAATAAAATTCTAAAAATAGCCTTATAATTCAAGGGTTCTTCATCTCTTTTCTCCTTTCTTAAACCCCCTCATTGTTTTTCATCTTAATTTATTTTCATTCCTAAATTCTCTTATTTTTCTTCTTTATAGCCGTTGTGTCTCTTCTATAATTAAACACTATAAATGGTCTCTTGAAGTGCTACTCATCTTTCCTTCCTTTGTTGTCCTAAATCCTCTCTTTCTCCCTTCCCTTAGCCTTGTTTGCCTGCTCTTTCTTTGAAAATTATAGGTCACACTCACTCCTCTCATAAACTCCTTCCTTTATCGTTCTTCATGTTCCCTTGTTTTTAACGGATTTTAAAAGTATAGGTTGTACTTGCTCCTTTCTCTCTCCCACTCTATTGCTATCCTAATCTAGCAAAAAAATCTGTAGTAAATACTCGTTGATTACGTGTTAATAAACAAGTCTATAGTGATTATAAGGTATTTATCTTATAGCATAGACAACTTGTTCTTGTGATGTTTATGAAAGTGGTCTTAAGGCTTTAACCAGTAAAGTAAAACGTTAATATATACTACTCCTTCCGCCCTTATTTTATTGGTCTCCAAGACACGATTTAAAACGTACATATCTAATTCCATGCCCTAAAAAATTATAAAATTTTGATATTAATAAAATACACAAGACAAATCAAATAAAATCCCTTGTGGCTATATTATCTTTTATAGCTCAATGGCAATTAATGGGCTAAAGTATTATATGTTTGTCCCAATTCTCCCAGATATTGGGAATGGAACAAAAAAAAAAAAAAAACGGATGGAAGGAGACAGGGAGTGCATCTAAAAGCAAAATAATTTCAAACTGGAAACTGTTCTTTTTAATGAGGTTAAATTAAACTTTAACTAATAAAAATTGTGAACAAATATAGCCCAAAAAATTACTTAGAGATTAACTAAGCCTCATTAAGGTATTAAACTAAAAGAGAAACCATAAGATCATTAATTATATCAAAAGAGAAATAAAACATCAACTAACAATAAAAATAGCGTTATGAATTAGATTCAGGCATTACAAAAATAAAAATAAAAAGAAAGAAAGATCATGGATTATAATGAGGTATTAAGGGAGTATTATTCAATATTTGCAACATGTTAAATATACATATGACATCATTATTCTGTTGCAATAAACATCAATAACCAGTTGTATTTCTGAACTACTTAATCAAACACCCATTACCTATACCAATATATATTTTCTTATCAGACACTGTTCTAGATTGTATGCCAAGCAAGCACGACTCATTGCTACAAAATCCGACTCTTACGATAAATCATACTTTAGTTGTTCTCTTAATACTTGCTTCAATAATTTGCTTGTGACAGTTCGTAGAAATCCTGGAAGAATTTTCACCAGGCTCACCTGCTAAACAATTAAGTGAAAAAAGTCTATTAAATTGACAACAGAAAGTTGTGCCGTTTAAAGCTTTCTTAATTTCCATAACTCTGTAACTGCATTGCCATTATTGAATGCGTAATTAGTGAAACAAAAGTATTTAAGCAAAGGAGATACGACACCTCAAAAAGAGGATTGACGGTACGTTGAATGGCTTTTGAGAATTGTATCCTGAGCTTTTTCTAAACCAGCATTAATTCCTTCCTTAAGAACCACGCATATAACCAGCAAATTCAGAACCACCTTGTGGTGGAGAGCAACACCAACTGCCGCAGTCTCCAGCACCCTGTCATCAGCCTGGTTGCATGTCCTCTCAGGTTCTCAATTTCAACAGAATTGGTCTGCACCAAACAAAAAACTTCTTATATGTATAATGGTTATTTTATAAGCACACCATCGATCACTCTATCCAATCATTACAGTACGAGTTCAGTAGGTCCAGAATAAACTCATAGATTTAAACTTTTAGATTCAACCCAAGCTACCTGTTGCATTTGAAGTCATAATTGTCATCGATCCGCTTGATGCAATGAGCTGCAGTTGCTGCCTTAGTATTAAACTGAAAGAGTCAGACCAGAATTCCAATTAATCAAAACCAGATATTTTAGTTGAAAGTCATATGACCATTAATTATATCAAAATAGAAATAAAACACCAGCTAAAAAATAAAAATAGCATTATGAATTAACATATTCAGGCATTAAAAAATAAAAAATAAATAAAAATAAAGAAAGAATGATCATGGATTAAAATGATGTATTAAGGGAATAAGAGGATTAATAGTGAAGAGCAAGCTAGATATGACGGAATTACTGCTAATTACAGCCTAGCCAATCTTTCAAGTGTACTGGCACTCTCCCAAAGCAACAAACTAATCAGTCATCACAATATTCAACATGACTCCTCTCTATCATTAGCTCTATTTATAGAGCTCTCTTTCTAACTAAATAGCTTATTATTTAAGACAATGGCTCATGATGTAACT
Source organism: Chenopodium album (assembly GCF_948465745.1). Lineage (NCBI taxonomy): Eukaryota > Viridiplantae > Streptophyta > Magnoliopsida > Caryophyllales > Amaranthaceae > Chenopodium > Chenopodium album. The sequence goes on from NC_137847.1 coordinate 21,702,349, forward strand.
ACTTAAAATGCCCCCACCCCTATCATTAAAATGCCTTTCCTGGCTCCCCTATTACTAATTCATAGCAAGTGGTCAGGAGGGAAAGATAGAAATAAGATACCAGTTATAATGAAAACAAATGAGCAAATGAGGGGAAAAAGAGATAGAACTCATAGAAGAGACCCAACTTCTACAAATCAAACATGACTTTCTAGTTTTTATAAGCAGCATTTAAGATACTAAAATATCTAGCAAAAAGAAAATCACCAAGGACAGCTTCAGGGTTTCATAAATGCATATTTATCAGTGTATTAATGTTCAAAAACCCTGAGGACCCCACAGAACTTAGTAGGCTTCAGTTCATGGAGATCCTCGATATCACATCCTGTAAGCAGAATGCAGAATAGAGGTGCTGGTTGAAGGTGTGAAGGATCGGAAAAAAGAGCAAAGAGTACTTAAGAAGTTAACCAACACTTAACTGATTGACTATTAGAATAGTGTTTAACTTTATATAATAAATTTTCACTTGAACTCGAAATCAAATGAAAACTGTTGAATGTAAATAAAGAACATTGTCCTAAGTGAACAGATTCAGCTCTTTCAAAACTTAAAGGTCAATAGATAAAATAAGAAAGCACTTCAGCTTTTAGTAAATCCACGTTCTTCATAAAATTAAAGCCTTCAATGTCTAAATTGCAGACAAACTGTAAACTAACTCAATACAAGAAGCACCATCAAATACTTTTGATATGGACACTAATTGTAGCAAGAAGCAATAAAAATAGTGGTCGTTCCTCACTTAGAAGCTATCTGACTAAAATATAATACCCCTTTCAATGTCACATGCTTCAACTAACATCCTAGATTTGATAATCACGGCTTCCAAAGAAGCAATCCTTTTCCTCCCACTTTTGCTCCCTAAAGTGACTGTATTTTCAAGAACCTAGATTATGAATGGATAGTCGACTTAAAAAACATGGAAAATCTTAAACGGTAAATCATATTACAAAGCCTAAACCTAATATTGACGACAAACAAATTAACAACATACTCTAAATTGTAAACTTAATTAGTTCAATTTTTGTCTTACTTGATATCAGCTGGCTATCAAATAGATTTACACACTAATCAAACCAGCTACCCTCATTAAATCTGCTTCTTTATCTTTAAAATGACCACTTTTGTTTCTATGTACGATAACCAAGAAACCAATTGCCTAAAACATTGAAAAGGGGGTCTTTCTCCCCACTACACACTCAAATCATCCAACAAAATAAACTTATTATTAAGTAGCAATTTATACATTAGAGATCAAGAAGCCACTTACTGACTTTCATGATCTAATGAAGAAGCATTTCTCATGGATTAAGAGCCCGCTTTGTATTCAAAAGATATGTACTTGTTGCCATTATCAACCTGCGACTCCTGGTACTGCATACATAATTCAAATCAGTTAATCCTAGATATAAGACTTAGAGGTAGATATTACCCTAGAACTTCAGCATGCAAATGACAAGGAAAGTACAAATGCACAGCATGTAGCTGGATACCTGGTCAATGACTTGTTCAATCTTCAACTTCCAGATTAAAGCTCCCTGGATGTTAAATGGTGTCAACTTTATGAGGAAGACACATCGGGTTAAGCTTTTCCTTTTTTTAATTGAAGGACACTGCACAATAACCATATTCAAGTCAGTAAGTCACAGTAGAACTACTTATAGCAAGAAAAGATTGGCCAAGGAGGCAAGGATACAGAGAGTTAACATACTTCCTCAATCTCCCGTTTTGAAGCTTCTCTATTAATAAAGCCATTTACATACAATTTGTGCAGAGTTTGTCCTACAATTGCTGCGCCACATACATAAACAAGAGAGATAAATTTCTCAAAAATATATATCTAGAACAATATCTAGTGTAAAAACAAATCTAATGAAAAGAGGGAAAACATATAATCCCTAAAAACCATGAATAACCTAAAAAATTCTTTTGATATTTCAAAAGTTCTTGTAAGGACTCAAATTTGAAATATTAAGATAAGTTTTTGATATTAAAACCAATATACCTAGTCCAGTATGCTTTAGCTTAAAATTTTCATCAGCAAACTACTCTCAGTGATCGACTCCCCATTTCTTCCATCTCCGAGAGTGAAATCACCTGCATGGATCATGAAACTTGAAATAATCCTGTGGAGTGTGCTTCCTTTGTAGTGTAGGGGTTTCCCAGATTTGCCAATACCTTTCTCTCCTTATAAAGCAAACAGAACCATTATCAAAATAGGCATATCATGAACAATGCAGAGTTACTCCTTGAGCTATAATCGATCTACATTTCATTACAGCAGCCAAATAGCATTAACTATCAATTCACATTAGTAATTTAGTACATCGCCAACATAGTTCCACTTACATCACCTAATAATTAGTCATATACTTGCAAAGATTCTCCCTTTATTATTTCCTTCAATTCTAAATTTATCATCCTTTGACATTAAAGCTAAATAATCTATCATGACACAACTATAAGTGACACTTACAAAAAAGAACATAGGATAATAAATAAATGATCGAAGGCTACTAACTTACCAGTGCACAATTTTCTCATTTCTTCTTTGATGGTTTAATGAAACAGGTATCTTAAGCTTGAAACGACATGTGACACTTATTCAACCATAATTGCTCAATTCTCCTAGCTTGAAATGACAGAACATATCACATAAACCCGAATCACACTTTGTACACTATTAAGTTTTCATCATATGAACACTCTTAACTAAAAATTTCATTCACTTTGAACTTCTAATTCACAAAGTAAATCCAGCACAAGAAATTGCCAAAATTCTCCTTATAATCATCCTCACTATTCCTACTGTTCACCCAAATCGATTCAATACAATAATCTGTTCAAATCCAAATTATTCAATTCAAAAAAGAACCTCCAAAATTTCAGAATTATACGAAGTAATTTGCAATCCAAATCAATCACTTTTGACCTGAAAACAAATTATGAGTAACATTAATACAACTACTTAATTATAAATTTTAGATTTTTAAATGAAAAGAATAACCGCAAAACGCAAACTTTTTTCAAAATCTACAATTAATTCCAAACTAAACCACATGATCAGAGACAAAATTTCACAGTAATTTTTTTCCCATTGAAATGTAAAGGACAAAGAGTACACATTTAAACCCATTCCCAAGCTAAATTACATTACAAATCAGATCACTTACCAAATTAAACACCAATTTAACCAGGGAAAACTACAAATTAAAACCGACAAACCTCACACCGTGCAACAACCAGATCTAAAGCTGCAGCACCACAAGCTCCATCAAACCGCTCCATCAAAGCACGCCATCAAACTAACTGCTGCAAAAAAACATACGAAATCAGCAAGTAAAGATTAACAGGGAAAAATGGAAAAGGAAAAATAAAGTAAAAAGTGCAGAAGACATAGCTAACAACGAACGAAAGAGAGAATATGAGCGCCAAAAATGCTAACAGCAATGGAGAAATGTCCACGCGTCAACCGACAAAGAACAGCTGGAATGCCAAAATAGAAAAGACAAAAATAACCCTGGCAATTTGGGCAATCAGCAAAAGGGGCTGAGGGCAAGGGCATCATTTCTCTGTTCATAAGGAACAGTAAATGTGCATAGTAAGGGTGCTTGGGGCTTTTATATAGGTTAAAGAATAATAATGATTCTTGAACCGACACTCCTTCCCATAGACAATCAATATAATCATGTGTTTGGGGTTGATTAAACACCGTATAAAATGAATGAAATATATCAAGAATGTGTCTTTGTTGACCCAATTTCATGTCTAGTAATTTGTACGGAGTAAACATTACGAACCTCTTTTTTTTTTTTTTTCTTGACAACTATTACAAACCTCAATGCCTCAACCTTTTGTAATGTTAATGCATCTAGATATTCTCTAAAACTCAAACTTATTAATTGCTTGGTCAAATTTTCTATCTTCTTGCTCACTCTCACCACCAATGACGACAATTTCCAGACACAGTACCTAAAATTAGAAACTCAATGGTTATACAGAAAAGGGGAAAAAGAGGGAATGAGAAAGTATTAATTTCAAAGACAATTTTTATTTATTTATCTTTTTGCACTGTGTTTGTTGTTGCAACAAGCCAACGATGGTGAATTTCTGAGTTGTGATATGATCCTACCTTACTAGCTTCCGAACAGAAAATCTGAAAGGAAAAAAAAAACAGATAAATCCAACAAACCAAGTAAAAAAGAATTAACTAAATAAATCAATTCTATAAATTAACATGTAATTCATACTAATCGTTGGTCAGGAGCAAAAAACTTAGAAATGAAAACCCAAGATCGTTACCCTAATCTTATATGAACTACAAAAAAGGGTGAAAATTGAGTTAATAATAACACAATCAATATCATAAAAAATAATCTACATTTCAATTCATCACAGGAATAAAAGAAGGGACTGGTTAGCAAAACATATACTTGATGAGAAGTCTATGAAAAGGGCTTGGGGGCATTAGATACAACAGAGATAGTAATATGGAGAATAAAGGACGAGATACCTTCCAATCTTCCATCATCTTACTGACTTCCATTAAACCAAGAGGAAGGATTGCAGAGTAAAGTGAACACAACCTCCGAAACATTCTAGTTCGATTCAAAATCCATAGAAACTTGGGTTTTCGGGCTAAGAATACACTGTGAGCCTTGCTTGAGCTATCACAAGTCTCGATCTGCAGCAAAAAAAGAAAAATGCAGCACAATGACACACCACACAAACCCATAGAAATCAAATTATATCAATCTAAATGCTACCTGATAAATTATTCTGATCTGAAATCAAACAAATGAGGGAAGGCTACCTGAAGACCAACTGTACTAACAGCAAGAAATGCGGGTCTTGCGAATTAGCGACCCACCAAAAACTGAAGGACAACCCGATCCCAATCAATAATTGTCTCTAATATTAGATGAGCACCATCAATTAATCTGAAGAAAACAACAAAAATTAGAAATACTGGATGAAGAATGAACAAGAAACAACTAAAAAATCAACATCAATTATTAGAAAATTAAGGATTTAAACAAATAAAAAAAGCAATTACCTTCCCTAAATCAGCATTCCGCATGATTCATCCTCGGTGGGACTCGCAAGTAAAATCGGCTTATTAATGCCATACTTTTGCGTCGACTACGAAAAAGAACTACTATTAAGCCGCTGCTCAGATCCGCCACCATTTGAACACCACCAATAAAATTGCCTAACAAAAACCCTAACCCTAAATCACCACAGATCGAAAATTTAAGTTAAAGAAAGCTCAATTTCTGGAATCAATAAACCAAAAGAATTTTAAAACCCTATACCTAAAAATAAATCAATTCCAGATCATAAAATAAGGGGAAGAAATTATTTCACCAACAAATAAAATCTGGAAAAAAAAAAAAAAAAAAAAAAATCTAATTGAAAGCAAAAATCAATGAAAGAGCAAAGTCACAAACAACCCAAATTCATCAGAGTTTCACTACTCTTTCATCAAAAATAGTCCAAAAATTACATGAAATCCACCTAAGAAGAACCCTAATTTGACTAAATCAATGATGGAGTGAAATTAAACCCTAGATGGTGAAAATTATATAAGATTATTGAAAAAAAGAAAAAAGAAAAAACATTATACCTCAGAAACTAATTCAATGGAGGAGAGAAAACTCAAAGTAGGCTTCAATGGAGAACTCAGAGTGCGCTTTAATGGAGAACTCAAAGTGCGCTTCAATGGAGGAGAGAGAGAGAAATTTGAGGATGCTTAGGAGAAGAGTGAGGATGACTGGATGAGAGGAGCAAAAGCAGGGGAAAGAAATGGGACAACCCGAAAAGACCGCCCTGGCAATTTGGGCAATCAGGGAAAGGGGCTGGGGGCAAGGGCGTAATTCCCCTATTCATAAGGAACAGTAAAATGGGGAGCAGTAAATGAACTTGGGGTTTTTGTATAGGTTATAGATTAACAAAAAAACAGCTCAATTATCAAAATTCCAAAAAAAAAAACCCAATAATGATCATTACAACCAAAGGTTCAAAATTCCTCAACCTCCCCAATAATTTAAATTTCTAAAAATTTAGTAACAATAATCGCAAATACAATTATTATAGTTCAGTGAACAATGCAACAATATTAAAATAAAATTAAAAACAATCAAATAAAACAGGTTAATATGTAAAGCAATCAAACAATATTAACTTTCTTTCTTTTTCCTCCTGCCTGTTGAATCATGCAAAATGAACATCATGAAATCTGCCTAAGATCAAGGACCAAAGTCAAGCAACTAAATTAAAGTCAGTTCATTAAAATTTGTACTTGTATATCATAAAATTGATCATTCCTTGGGCAGCGCGCTCCAATAAAACATTTCTTGCCTCTACTGCAATTCCTTCAGGCAGAACATTTTTTATTAATAGCAGCAAGTTTAACAGGAAAAACAAAGATATATGGGGGGAGGATCTCCTTATAAACCCAAAAAAGGCATGAAATATGTAGAAAGTCCTCAAGTCCTAACATTAAAGGATTCTAAAGCATGTACCTCTTCTGGAAACCATACCCCAGGTTGTGTATTACCCTCTAAGACTGCTAGGATAAATGCAGCAGCAGATTTCCCAACCGATCTGTGAACAATTATGTACGCACGGCCTTAAACATGATCGAGCTTCACATTTGTACTCTATATGAGCTTATAACACAAAATGTACAAGTATTAGGACTATCTATAATAAGCCTGATATGATACTTACACAGACAATCTCTCATGAGTAAATACTCCGACTGTCATGTGCCCATTCGAACATTCCAAATCAACCTATCAGATAGAAAAAATGACATAAATCATTTGTAAATGACCACTAATTAATTAATGATACAAAGGGACTGTTAACAGATTTTACCCTCATTGAGATATGCTCCCCCACAATACCATCAACTGCGCGAACTGTAGGATTACACAACTCAACTAATTTCTCGATCTTTGTTCTGTCCCTTAAATAATCCTGCATAATCCAGTGACAGAAGCTCATGGATGTATTGTATAATACAAAGTATGACTTCCCGGTTAACAAACCGCAGCAATCTAAATTATACCAGTGGTAGAAGATCTGTCATCACGGAAATTCCCCAGTTCCAAAAGAAGGGTGCAGTCCCTAATCTAGCACTGACAGTCGGTACTCCTAGAACTTCATGAGCACTTCTTACTTCTGGCAGATGTCTGCAGAAAAATCACTTATTCCTTGTCAAATTGAGTAACATCTTCTACTGAAAAGTAATAGATGCTATACATTAGGATCATAGATTACAACAAACATAAAAGGAACACATTAAGATGGCGGATAGCAGTTGAATGAAATGTATAATTCTTGACAGAAAACAGAAGAGAACAATTTTTAGCTTACAGCAAATATACATCCCTCATGTTAATCCCTTTTCCAAAATCGACATTAAGCATCAAGTATAGATCACCAAAATAGTTGCCATGTTAGATGTTAAAGTGAGGTGCCATGTGAGATGTTAAAGTGACTATTAGTGAGGTGCCATGTGAGATGTTAAAGTGACTATACTGAGTAGTACTCACTATAATAATTGTGTATTATGACCAAGCTGGTGTTAATGAATACACAAATTATTATAGTTCTTAAGCCCATAATTATGTGTGCACGGTGGTTGACTGAGTAGTGAGTACTATATGCTACTTTCTGAAATATAATAATTGTAAATGGGTTGATGTAAACAGGAACCTAATTCATGCTCATTGATGTGAGAATTAAGTAGTTGATGAATAACTAATGAATGTGCTTCAAAAGTAATTTAATCAAATTAATTTAATGATTCCAGTGAATTCTAGCATGTGGGATCCATTCTGGTCACCAGTTAGTGGTTGTCTATAATGACCAAGCTGGTGTTAATTTAATTATAAAGACGATGATGTGTGTTTGTGTTAATGGTTATAGTTGGCCCTAAGTTTGTATCATTGAGTGTAACATTGCCAACATGGAACTAAATAAGAAGCGTTAAATACGAAGAAAAGATCCTTAAGTGTAATACTAACTCCATATACTATTTCCACACGCAAACAACTTTTCTCCTCGTCCATGCAAACCTATGAAAAATAAGAGGTATTACTACAATGGGAGCAAGAGCTTATTATCCAAAACATATGCCCCCTTTCCCCTACCTTTTCAATTTTGTTATTAAGTTCATAGAATCGCCAATTAGCCAAGAACTTTCCTATATCTCAGCTAAAATGCCTGGTGATACTCCAACATAGTTATGGACACTTCAACATATCAATATGAAGTACTCCATCGTATATATATTCCTAAAGAAAACCAAAAACAATTAATCTATACTCTCTGATCTCTATCAGCGTATCTATCTTAGCCAAATTACTTTGATAAATCATATATTTTACGTTACATTTCTCATACCAATCACATTAACTTCATTCCCAAAGGAAGCTAACAGAATCGCCAATTAGCCAAGAACTTTCCTATATATCAGCTAAAATGCCTCGTGTTACTCCAACATAGTTATGGACACTTCAACATATCAATATGAAGTACTCCATAGTATATATATTCCTACAGAAACCAAAAACAATTAATCTTTACTCTCTGATCTCTATCAGCCTATCTATCTTAGCCAAATTACTTCGATAAATCATATATTTTATGTTACATTTCTCATACCAATCACATTGGCTTCATTCCCAAAGGAAGTTAAGGATCAATCTGATATTATAATCTTTAATGAAAGAACAAATCTCATATTTCCTCAAAACACGAAAGGAATCATTCACCAAACACTCACTATTTCTTCTACTTCCCTAAACTCAATCTCATAATGCTGCACTCAAAATCTCAAAAATATCAATCAAATTCAAACACCATTAATCACTAATTTTCCCATTATTAACAACACAAGGTCCAGTAAGTATGATTGCAAATAAAAGCTCAAACACCCAAAAGCACTACCGCCTCATTCCCCTTCTAAAAGCTCAAGCTAAACCAACCCACATTCAGCGGCATCAAGCAACCACCATTCGGCACCTCAAAAGTCCAATTTTATCAACAAAACCCACCACAATCCCTGATTATGAATAAAACCCATCAAAATAAACGGAACTTAAAACCCAAAAAGAATATGAAATTACCTAAGTAATCGAATTTGAGAAAATTACTCCATAAGGTCAACCAAAACAAATTAAACATGTACCCTAGATTTTCGAATTGATATTAGATGATTATTAAAAATGATAAAAGATCTTACCTCAAGGAGCTGCTTTTATGGAGAAGATATAAAATGCATAGTACCCTTCAAGCCTTCATTAGAAGCTCGGAGTAAGCTTCAGTGGAGGAAAACGCGGAAAACCCTCAAAATCTGGAGGTGGTATTGAGAAATTTGTGGGTGTCGCATTGTTTTAAAAATTAGGGTTTAAATAAATGTTAATCGAAGAAGGGGAAATTGGGGAAAATGCTAGGATATGCATGGGTGGGAGGCCGGCGGTGAAAGTAGAAAAAGGATTCAGCAATTGTGTAGCTGTTGGAGATGATGTGAGAATGGCAGAATGCTAAGGAGACTGAGGACGAGAGGAGAAAAAGCAGTAGAGAGGAATGGGACAACCCGAAAAGACCAAAACAACCCTGACAATTTGGGCAATCAGGGGAAGGTGCTAAGGGCAAGGGGGTCATTTCCCTGTTCATAAGGAACAGTAAAATGGGAAATAGTAAATGAACTTGGGGCTTTTATATAGGTTATATATAGATTAATTATTCATCCACTTACAATATTATATTATCCTCCTTAGACTCCGCGCATCACCAAGTGATGCAAATAAAAAAAAACGGGAGGATGTATTAATTATACATATTCGTATAATCATAAGATGCTACAATTATACATGCATACATATATATATATATATATATATATATATTAAAACTCAATGGGATGACATGAGCCCGCCACGTGTCGTCATGACTAGGCAGATGATGTGGCATCATGTCATTTCTTGAGTATTTCTTTTTACCCCCAATTTAAGAAGATGTTTAAATCATCACAATTATTCTCTTGATAAGTAACTCTCATAGCCCCCAATTTAAGAGGATGTTTAAGATGATAATTCACCTCCCTTGATGTTTGGGATTCTTCTTTAATGTTCTTTCATGTTTCTCTATATATTGAAGAAGCCTTTTTTCTGATTTTTAAACTTGAAAAATACGTTAAGCATAATAGTCTAAACACATTCTCTATTGGGCATAAGACCATAAGTTACTTGACTCAAACTTTCCACTCAAAAGTGTCTTTGTGAGGAAGTGGTGTGTTAAGCTTAGGGTTTGTGATGACAAATACAATTGAGCACCTTGGTTGCACCGGAAATTCGTTTTTAGTCAATGATTTGCATCACGACGCACTGATCGGTATTGTTCCATTGTTTGTTAGATTATCTTTTTTATCTTAAATATTTTTATACTATTTGTACTAGATTACTTCTTTATTTACAATAAATGTAACTAAATTAATCTATATTTGTATTTTATTAAATAATTTTTATTATAAAACCTCATTTATAATACTTATATGATGACTCGGGGCATTGTCCAGGACAAAAACTAGTTCAATTCTGAAAGCTAAGCCCCTATTGATTCATAGTAACAAGTGGCTTGACTTAATAAGTTTAATTAGGCACGCAATTCAACAGGGACGACACTTGTTAATGGATCAAAATCTTACAAAAAAAAAAAAAAACTAAAACTTAAATATAAGACCAGACAACGCCACAATGGACACTCTATTTTTGACGTGATATTATTTCTAATGATAGATTGAGTATAAGTCAATCAATTTTTAAAGGATATACTCTAGAACTAATATATTTATTTTTTTAAAATTTTTTGAACTAGTATATTATTGTATAACAATTTGACAACTATGTGAAATGAAAAGAAAAAAAAGGCCTCTAGTCATGTACTCTCTTATGCAAGCAGTCAACGTCATAGGGTTGTATTATTCCTAAAATACAAAAAAAAAATAATAATAAAAATAATTACGCTTTGATTTCATTTCTTCGCTTTCGGAGATCGCCTTATAAATATATTTTAGAAATGCTAGGAAAGTCAAACCAAAAGCCAAAAATGTAAAAATATAATTTATGTCAAAAGAAAAAAAAAATAAAAAAACCTATCTGGCTAATTAAGGGCCTATTCGTTCACTTCAATTTAAGTTTAGTTCAGCTTCGATCAATTCAGTCCAATTCAGCTCCTAATTTTCTTCTCTTATAAAATATTCATTTCAATTCAGTTCAGTTTATTCGGTTTATTTAAGCCCAATTTGGTAAATGTGAACATGCCTTAAGTGTCAAAAAAATATAAAGCCTTCATATTATTAAAATAAAAAATAAACATCCAAATATTAATTTCTATGTAACTGTAGGGAATATTTCAAGCATTACCCCAAACTTGAGCCCCACTGTGATCATACACTTAAGTATGGTGGCGTCCAAAGGGAAGGAAGCTAGAGCAAAAGAGTCGCCAACAAGTTTTAGGAACTTGTAAACCGTTCACGAGGTGAAGGTTACACCCCTTAACGATCCATGAGATCGTCAACTCCAAAAGGTCTTGAACCAAATAGGGTTCGGGGATGAAGGTACAAATCCAACATAAAAGAGATTGAACCTGCCCTAAAAATAAGCCTCTACTTTATTCTTCTCGTATTCATGTGCGCTTTCTGACTAACATGCAATCAATAGATTTACCCTAAACCTGTTTAATCTATGTTGGTTGAATTAAATGCACAAGCAAAACTATTATTGGCGATCACTTGAATTATAATCATATTAGCCTAAACCAAATTATTAATTATCTTATTAAGCGTGATTACAAGTACAAATTCCCTTTAAACATGCATAAAAGGCGTGATCAAGCAATAACAATAATGATAAATATCAAGCAACATAATAATAAACCATCATCATAATAATAATAATATCCTCAATCTCAAAGCATAATAATATTAGCAAGATCCTAGGCATGATACTAACAAGATTAATAACAAACCCTAGCATGTCACTAAGCATTAAAGATCAAAGCTTTAAACCTAACATGATACTAACATGATATTAGAAAAGAGTAAAAGGCACCCTAAACATGATATTAGAAAGCAATAATAACATCCTAACATGATACTAGGAATTAAACAAATTTAAACATGCTTTTTACAAGAATAGAGCAATAAGATCACATACTTTGATGCCTCGTATCTCTTTCTAATAACAAAATACACGCGTTAGTAACTTCAAGGAAAAGTATAAAATCAAACAATTAAATTAAATAATGAAAGAGAGATTAGGGACCAAACCCTCGGAACTATCAAACCTTTCACGTCTAGGGCGAAGGCAACTTCGAACTTGGCTAGGTGTTTCTAGATCTCGTGTATGCGGAATTGTGTTTGTGAAAACCTAGAAAAATGATGATTGTAGATGAGAATTTAGAGAATAGATTGATTGTTTGCAGATGAGAATTGATGATTGTTGATGATCTATAAAAACGGAGGTTCAAGACCCTATTTATAAGAAAACAGTCCGGAAATAGGTAGAATTTGATAAGGAATAAAACTCCACGCTGTCGCCGCAAAACCAACCTTGTCGCTTGGCGACAAGACTGTCGTTTGGCGACAGCCTAGATTCCTACGCGCTTTTAAACACGGAGTCCACTTATCAATCAAAATTGACTTGTAAAGTCTGTATGAAAACTGAAATCGTATTTTTCATAAAATAATATTTTATTCCAAGTAAAACTTATCAAAATATAATTATTAATTCTAATTTTATTAGGACTTAAAAAATCTTCTAGAGAATTCTAGAAGACTATAATTAATTCTAATAACTTTAGGAATAATAATTAACATTGGGCCCTCCCCTAGATCATCGGGCCGCATGTAAAGATCAACCCGGGCCCAATTTAGTATTTTTGACATAACTTCCTCATTATTCATCAGAATTGGGCTTATAATATATCGTTGGAAAGCTCTTTGCAAGCCCCATCCAACTACACTATTATTGGACCCTTGTCGCGGAACAAACTAAACTGGATTGGCTGTTTTCATAAAATAGAGTTGTTTTTCGAAAACAGAAAGAAATAATTTTCAATAAAAACTAACCGCAACACCTGACCTTTCACACTTTCACTTCGTTCGATAATCATTTGACGCAAAAGGTATTCATCACTGGGTTTGGTTTTGGGGAGACACATTTGGGTGTCTACAGAAGCCCCCACTTTGACTGAGTTTGGAGAAACGCATATTTCGAAAATGAAAGTCAAAGTAGCGATAGGGACGGAGAATGATTCAAAACGTTCTGCGATCCCAAATCACTCTTGTAACGTCGATACCTGCAAACTAGAGTTAGTTAAAACAGATAAAAGAGTTAAGAAACGCGTATCTTGCACCGTCGAGCACACGTCTCTGGAGGTAACCGATTTGTTGCATTTTGTTTTGACGACCTTCCACAAGCTAGAGAACGCCATCTTGTTGTTTTGATGTTCACTCGCCTCTGAACAATGGAGCTTTGACGATCTTCCTCAAGCTAGAGGATACCGCCTGAAGACTGCTATGCTTGTAACTGCCTCCAATTTCCGCTGTGATAGTCTTCTGCAAGCCAGAGAACACTATCGAAGATTGCTTCGCTTGAAATGATCTTCTACCGCCTTGTGACCATCTTCCGCAAGCCAGGGAACATGATCGAAGATTGCTCCGCCTGAAGCCATCTTCAGTTGTTGCGATAATATTCCGAAGAAAATTATCGAAGACCAACGCTTGTCGATCTTTTAAAATTCGCTTGAATTTTGCTGTTGATGCTTTGGGTGATGACAATCCTCTTTTCTTTAGGAATAGTTGCCAACACAACTCTTGAATGAGGTACGACAATCCGATTTAGGGAAAGTTGTCAATGCCACGTAACAATCCATCCTTGGAAATGTTGCTACGATGAAGCGACAATCCGTATCTCGGAAAATTTGCCAAAATCCAATTTTGGGAAAAGTTGTCAATGCTTCGTAACAATCTGTCATAAGAACTTTGCTACGATCGACAATCCACATCTTGGAATATAACTCTTGAAAGCAATCCACCTTGGAAATTTGCCAACACTATGCGACAATCCTTTAGGAAAATATTGCCACTATTGACAATCCGCGTCTTGGAACATTTGCAAAAAAGAGTCGACCGACAATCCACTTCGGGAAAATTTGCCACTTACTAAAATGAATGACAATCCACGTTGAGGAACCTTTGCCGAAATTTATGATGAGTAGAGACCTACTACAATCCTTTGGGAAATTTTGCCATAGGGAACCATGTGTATGACAATCCAATCTTGGAAAACTTGCCAGAGATGACAATCCGAACTTGGAAAAAATTGCCAAATAGAGAAGGATCACGACAATCCACGCTTGGAAATATTGCCCAGAGATGACAATCCTATCTTGGAAGAATTGTCATTTAAGAAGATGCGCGACAATCCACATTTGGAAATATTGTTAGTTAGGGATGACAATCCAATTTTGGAAAAATTGTCGTATAAGTGCTTGCTTTTGAACCGATGCCTTGGTGCTTGTAATGAGCCAATGCTTAGGCGCTTAAGCTAAGTGATATGATCATCGTCAGGTTAATCACTTACTGCGATTGTAATCGAGCCGACTACTAATCATGTCAATTTGCTTATAGGGGCTAACTGGCGTACCAAGGAACCCGAAATTGCTGTATGAGGTCCGCCTAATCCAATATGGGGCCATGTATCTCATTGCTGCTCCGGCGCACGCTGGAAACTGCTGTCGCCGCGTCCTCGCTCTGTCGTCAGGCGACAGCCTTGTCGTCTAACGCTGGAGTCAGGTTTTCATTTGCGGTTTTTCGAAAAAATCCGGGAATGTTCTTGCTCACTGAAATGTCCATGCATTATATTTTAGACTATAGGACTTTGCTCATGTAATTAGGGTTGACTTAAGACTTAGTGCTGCTTGACTCGACGTGTAACTTGATGTACTCAAATCGACTCGTGTGCGTAGACTTAACTCGATGTGATAACACGACATGACTCAATGTGTACATGACTCGTGTGTGCATTGTAATGTGATCGTGCGACTCAAAAATGCAAAAAAGCAAAAATTTCCATCATTTTTGTGGAGGGTACCGACTTTCTCCCGAAAAAGAAAGACGCGAAAAAAGAAAGAAGCGAAGTTTTTGAAGGTGCATGTTGAATGAGCTTATTCCGTTAATGTTGTCTCTCACAGTACAAGGATTGCAACATCTTAGACTATCCTGGTTGACTCGATAATGAAAGTATTTAGGTAACTTAGGCGCGGAGGCTAAGTACTTCATACTTTGTGATGCAATGATGAGTGATGAGTGATTTTGTTATGACAAAGTATGCTCCAACGTTGTGTTAAGATTTCATGACAAATGGTTCCTAAGAGAAAGACTATTTGGACATGTATATGTGTAATGTGTGAAAGTGACACTAAGGTTAGGCCGCAAGGGCTAAGTGTGTGGGAAGATATTATTTCATGAAGAGTCAAATGATGGTGACTCTTTAGGCTAGGGTAAGCTAATGATGTGAGGATCAAGCCCCTAAGTCTAGCTCTAAGTGGAAAATGATGAGCATTGGAAATTCTTAGATATGATCAATTATGAACGTAAATGTGAATGCATTTTTATTACATCCGCACCCCAATGTGAGGTTGCCTACGTATCCGTTAGGAATCAAGCCAAACGTAGCTCTAGCCGAACCTCGCACAAGTGTGTATACCTCAAAAAGGTCTTTTGAGGTTTGTAACGTGGTTAGGCTAAAGGTTTGAAGAAGAAGGGGATAAAGGCTCAACACCCTAGGTAAGCCCCCAAGGTGTGCAACCTTGCTTTTGAATCTTTGTATTTTTATGCTTGAGTGTTTTAACTCTTTTTTCTTTTTTTGCTTTTGCATTTTTTTTATTTTTATAAGTGTGGGCAATCCCGATCATGCGGTCTATCACTCACTTGGCATTCATGTTTCTCAGGCACGGTACCGAGCACTCGATAAGAGACGCAATCTGAGATGTGTTCATATCAAAGACATTGGAACACTTGCCCTTTTGTACACTTTTATTACTTTATTCTTTTGAAATTTTTATAAAATCACTCAAGCTTTTATTCTTTGAAAATTGCATAATTTGCACACCATCCCATCCCAAGGTTAGGTAGATATGGGTTGAAAAAAGGTCTATCGTTAGACGAGGCTCAAAGTGGTTTATCAAAAAAAAAGGATTGCATATTTGAAGGGTGAAAGATTATATGATATGGCTACAAGAGATGCCTCAAATCATTGATATACCACGTGCTCAGTTCGACATGGATTTTTTTTTTTTTAACAATGCGATGTAATGAAATGATCATATGCAAGAAAATAAGTGCTCATTTTATTATAGGGAAAAAGAAAAAAAAAAACCTACAAAATAAATCTAAGAAAGGTGTCTATGTTAGACTTATTGGGGAAAAGAAAAATGAAAAAGAAATAGAAAAAAGGTCATGAAATCTTGTCGTTGACGCTCGCCTCTTATCTTGTGTCGTTTGCTTCAACATCACCCAGTCTTCTCGCTAGCTAGAGGCAATGGGATCTTGTTTGCTTCTATGAGATCTTGAATGAGATTTTGAAACCTGTAGCATTCATCGGTGGTGTGACCATTTCTTTGATGGTACTTGCAATAGGAATTGGGATCCCATCTTGAAGATCGCTTTTCTGGCGTTGGATCCTCGGTAGGGCCAATGGGTTTGATTAATCCTCGATTGTAGAGACGATCGAAAGCAGCATCGTATGTCATTCCAATGGGTGTGAACTCTCTCCTGGGTTTCTTTTTATATCCTTAATTATCCATAGCTAAGACACTATTATTGTCAAAGGTGCTAACATTGTTACTAGAGTGGGCGTTTCCAGAAGAAGAAGGATTGTCGTTCTTCTTTCCTTTCTAGCCACTGTGGTTACTATTGTTAGTAGCTTTTTGCTTTGCGAGGTCATCTTCGATTTCAATACCGATATCATAGACAGCCTTGAAAGTATTCAAATTATGTTGATACTTTAAATGTTTTGAATACTTCTCTTGGAGGTTCTTGATAAACATCCTCACAGATTCTTTTTCGGAGGGCACCTCAATCATCTTAGCGGAAGTTTCCCTCCACTTATTAAAGAAAGAAGTAAAGCCTTCATTCTCTTTTTGTCTTAGCATCTCAAGTTGTCTATAATCGGTTTCGACTTGAATGTTACATTTATATCTATCAATGAAAGCGTTTACAATAGCATCCCAAGTAGAGGTTTTCTCTTTATCAAGAGAAAAGTACCATTGCTGACAAACGGTTTCTAAAGATAGAGAAAACAAAGAATGAAAAGCTTTCTTATCTATTCCCTTAATATTCATTACAGTTTTAAAGGCTCTTAAATGAAAATAAGGGTTATCCATTGCCTTGAATTTCGGGATGTTGTTGGCATTGAACTTCTGCGGAAGAAGATCCTTGTCCACCGAGAGACCCCTTGTGAGCTAATGCCCTGAAATCTATAGTCATTGGATAATTTTCTCAAACTTTCTTGCATGAGCTCCATTTGTTGTTGTCTCACAGGGTCATTGATTTGGAGAGTCAGATTCCTCAACATTTCAGCCATGTTAGCCACTTGTCCCTTGAGTTCGTTGACTTCTACCTGACTTGCCATTATCTTCTTAGCTTTCCTTTTTCGACCGATTGGCTTATCAAAAAGTTGAACTTGAATAAAGGTGTTGTCTTTGATTAATCGTCCTTCTCTCCTTGACCAAGTATTGTGGAAAGGGAAATTAAGGGATATTCGTTGTTAATTATTTGACTCAACTCTATTCAATATGCAATGGATGGAAGAAGGTAGGAAGAATGAATATTGTGACATGGGGAAAGCATGTAAAGAATGGAAAGATGATGTAGATGGAGAGATATGAAAAAATTAGGAATAGAATGTACCCCCAACTCAAATGACGGAAAAAACCGACTTATGCATGAACCTAAGACATGGTCATGGTGACTATATAAAGTGTGTGCTACTAGTGAGTGTATGTGACATGTTAAGGCTCTTGTGTAAGACCATGCGGCTAGACTATGTGACTAGACTCAATTAGGGACTTAAATATGGCTAAACCATTAACAAATTGGTTAAACTGATTAGCAGACTGTTTAATTAGACTCGTCGTGATGACTCGATTAAGAATCTGGACTGTCGCCGGAACAACAGAACTGTCGCCACAGTTTAAAGCTTGTCGCCAAACGACAAACTTGTCGCTTGGCGATAACCAGTAAACTGCGGCGCCACAGCCCAAACTTCTGCGCCATTGATGGAACATTAATCTGGGACTGTTTCCAGTAAGTTTACTCTAAGGGGACATGCCTACAGTCGTACTAAGTCAGATTGATTACTTTATTAGTCTTTAATTAGTCAAATTAATTAATTAATTAGTTAGAAAAAGTCCTTTTTAGTCATTAATTAGTTTATTTAGACTTAAACACAAGTCAAACAAACGGTTAGCACATATAGGGTATGCACAAGCAAAGAATGCACAAATAGTTAAAATAGTCACAATATGATGCAATGAGTTTGCAACCTAACCATGGCTCTAGTTCTCTAATGTTCAAGGATATGGGTTAGTCAAAGAGGGTCCATGGTTATGAGTCCGGATGCACCGCGCGGAAGTCTTACCTTTGGAAGGGTTGGCGCGTATGGATGGGACCCCGCAAGTTAAAAAACTTGCTTCCACGGTTTGGTAGATTCACAAACTCGGATGTACCCGTCGTTGCCAGGAGCGTTCAATTGGGTAGATGGAGCGTGAACCCCCAGAGGGTTATGTCCATATGTAGAACACATATGGGTTTCAGAAAAGAGAGAAAAACTCAATCAGGAAGTAGAATCGAGCCAACAATGCTAGAAATGGTCAAAACAAGAAGGCAGAGTTTTGGCTCGGTATTGGAAGAACTTGGCGCCAGACTACAGGGACTGTCGCTGCAAAAGTACCCCTGTCGCCAAGCGACATAACTGTCGCCAGGCGACAGAAGCACTTTACAGGCGATAAGCCCTATTTTCTAGACGCTAGTTCCTACATGCCTCAGCAGGTATCTACGTTCTTAGAATTTTCCAAGTTTCGCAGTATTATTTCAATTCTAGTTGTGAATGATATTTCTCAAATTTCCTACGTGTAAAAATCCTATGTTTTTGACTCATTTCGGATGGTCTATCCAATAAGGACTTTTTTTTATGCATATGACAAATTAAAATTACGCACATGAAATACTTAGAACTTTTCGAGTCTCATCCACTCATTCTAAATCATTGCCGAAATAAATTTCAGGAATTAAAATAGAAATCCTCCCCAGTGGAGTCGCTAAAAACTATAGGGAATATTTCAAGAATTACCCCAAACTTGAGCCCCACTGTGATCATACACTTAAGTATGGTGGCGTCCAAAGGGAAGGAAGCTAGAGCAAAAGAGTCGCCAACAAGTTTTAGGAACTTGTAAACCGTTCACGAGGTGAAGGTTACACCCCTTAACGATCCATGAGATCGTCAACTCCAAAAGGTCTTGAACCAAATAGGGTTCGGGGATGAAGGTACAAATCCAACATAAAAGAGATTGAACCTGCCCTAAAAATAAGCCTCTACTTTATTCTTCTCGTATTCATGTGCGCTTTCTGACTAACATGCAATCAATAGATTTACCCTAAACCTGTTTAATCTATGTTGGTTGAATTAAATGCACAAGCAAAACTATTATTGGCGATCACTTGAATTATAATCATATTAGCCTAAACCAAATTATTAATTATCTTATTAAGCGTGATTACAAGTACAAATTCCCTTTAAACATGCATAAAAGGCGTGATCAAGCAATAACAATAATGATAAATATCAAGCAACATAATAATAAACCATCATAATAATAATAATAATATCCTCAATCTCAAAGCATAATAATATTAGCAAGATCCTAGGCATGATACTAACAAGATTAATAACAAACCCTAGCATGTCACTAAGCATTAAAGATCAAAGCTTTAAACTTAACATGATACTAACATGATATTAGAAAAGAGTAAAAGGCACCCTAAACATGAGACTAGAAAGCAATAATAACATCCTAACATGATACTAGGAATTAAACAAATTTAAACATGCTTTCTACAAGAATAGAGCAATAAGATCACATACTTTGATGCCTCGTATCTCTTTCTAATAACAAAATACATGCGTTAGTAACTTCAAGGAAAAGTGTAAAATCAAACAATTAAATTAAATAATTGAAAGAGAGATTAGGACCAAACCCTCAGAAATATCAAACCTTTCACGTCTAGGGCGAAGGCAACTTTGAACTTGGCTAGGTGTTTCTAGATCTCGTGTATGCGGAATTGTGTTTGTGAAAAGCTATAAAGATGATGATTGTAGATGAGAATTTAGAGAATAGATTGATTGTTTGCAGATGAGAATTGATGATTGTTGATGATCTATAAAAACGGAGGTTCAGGACCCTATTTATAAGAATCCGGAAATAAGTAGAATTTGATAAGGAATAAAACTCCACGCTGTCGCCGCAAAACCAACCTTGTCACTTGGCGACAAGCTTTGTCGCGTGGCGACAGGACTGTCGTTTGGCGACAGCCTAGATTCCTACGCGCTTTTAAACACGGAGTCCACTTATCAATCAAAATTGACTTGTAAAGTCCGTATGAAAACTGAAATCGTATTTTTCATAAAATAATATTTTATTCCAAGTAAAACTTATCAAAATATAATTATTAATTATAATTTTATTAGGACTTAAAAGAACCTTCTAGAGAATTCTAGAAGACTATAATTAATTCTAATAACTTTAGGAATAATAACTAGATTAAACCCCGTGCAATGCACGGTTATCAAATAATTATAATGACAATAAATTTTACCAAAAAAGTATCAAATAAACTCAAACTCAGTATTAAAAAGTATGAAATATATTGTTTCAAAAAAAAAATGAAATATATGTAAAAGAAAAAAATTAAATATGTAATAGTTATAATGGGAAATACTTCTCTCAAAAAAAAAAAAAAAAAGTTATAATGGGAAATATGATATTTAAAGAAGTTTATTTTAGATTTTGTACAAATTAAGAGTCAAAATTTAGATACAAATATAAAAATAAAGTTTATTTAGCAAGTTATTTTGGAGGGAAAACTCTTTATTTTATATTGCCAAGTGTCTCTTTAGGTTTCGCCTTTAGTATAATGTAATTGATTGATGATTAACATTGGGCCCTCCCCTAGATCATCGGGCCGCATGTAAAGATCAACCGGGCCCAGTTTAGTATTTTGGCTATAACTTCCTCATTATTCATCGGAATTGGGCTTATAATATATCGTTGGAAAACTCTTTGCAAGCCCCATCCAACTACTCTATTATTGGACCCTTGTTGTGGAACAAACTAAACTTTATTGGCTATTTTCATAAAATAGAGTTGTTTTTCGAAAACAGAAAGAAAGAATTTTTAATAAAAACTAACCGCAACACCTGACCTTTCACACTTTCACTTCGTTCGATAATTATTCGACGCAAAAGGTATTCATCACTGGGTTTGGTTTTGGGGAGACACATTTGGGTGTCTACAGTAACCTATAATTTATCCTTAAAAAAAACGTAAACTCTAATTAAAAAAACAATGCAGTACATTCTCTCTAAAATAGTCATTATACAAATCAATTCAATATAATATAATAAATGCAAACTTTAAGTCAATAAAAACATATTCAAAAATCGTTGATTTTGATTAAACTAATAAATTCAACAGAAGCTCCTACAAAAAAAAAAATCAATAAAAGTATAATTTACACATAGTCGGTAAACGTTTGATGTCATCTCGATCATATTACTGAACATGTCTTAATAATCTATAAAGAGAGTTGCCTCGTAAACATGCAAACTCTGCAAAGTTCTACATAAAGGGTGTCATCATTTGCCACAAAGAAAATACAATCAACCCATCTACAATACAAAAACTTATCTCTTAATTACATCCTTTATCCACCATTTGTTTCACCTAATTCTAGCTCACACAATGAACAATCTTTCAGTTTTCGTATTCTTTTGTGTCTTAGCCTCTGTCACACAAGCCACAGAACTAGACTTTTGTGTTGGGGATCCTAGTCTTCCTAGAGGGATTCAAGGATATGCTTGCAAAGATCCTACTACAGTCACAACTGATGATTTTGTTTACACGGGTTTTCGAGGTGAAAAGACTCCTAACAATGTATTTGGCAACAATGTGACATTAGCATTTTCGGATGTGTTCTCAGCCTTTAGTTGTTTAGGTATATCTATGGCCAGGTTAGACTTCGTCGTAGGGGGAGTAATCCCAGTACACTCCCATCATACATCAGAAGTTCTTATTTTGGTAAAAGGTTCAATCATTGCTGGATTTATTGATACCAATAACACTGCATACTATAAAAGATTAGAGGTTGGTGACGACATGGCACTACTACAAAAATGTTCAAAGAGACCTCAAATAAGAGACTATTTAATTAAATATATGATCTCTATGTTTCTAGAGACCCAATATTTTAAATAAATGGTCTCTTAGGTAGTATCTTAGGAAGATGAAAATATACCCGAGTCCATTTATTAGAATAAATGGTCTCTCCTGTTTTTTTCATTTTTATTTTTTATTTTTTTTATTTAATTAAAAAATTGAGAGACCACTTCCCTAAAATAAATAGTCTCTCTATTTTATTATTTTTTTTCTTTTAAATTTCAACATCTCGATTCTTCTACCTCTATCCTTCTCCATTCTCCTCAAAGATGAGTGCAGCCTAGCCTCGTCATACCCTCGCCCATCGTAGCCCGGCCTTCCTCTTGATCTCTTATTGCAGCGCTGCTGCTAACTAGGTTTTTCTCTTCTTTTTTTTGTTGTTACTTTGTATAATTTGGGTTAGGGTTTCGATTTCGATTTCATTGAGTTTTAATTTAGGCTTTGGATTTATGATTTGGTTTTTTCAATTTAGATGATGTTACTCTTGAAGGTGTAGAAAATTGTTCTTCTTTAGGTATGATTTTTTATTTCATTGTTTTCTGGATTTTGGTTTCGAATTTCGCCTGATTTCGTTTTGTATAGATTTGCATTGATTAAAATTGGTATCTAATTGTTTAGACTTGTGGATGTATTTGTTTTCGATTTTCAGAATTCGATTGACATGGAATCACTTTGATTAGGATAGTTTTGGGTTTGCCAACAGTGTTTTGATTTTTGATTTCTTGGTTTTTTTGGGATTTAATTAGGTTTTTTTTCCTTATTTTCGGGTAAATTAGAATTTACGGGTGGGTGTAGATCAGGATTTTTAAGACCTTTTAATTCTCCTTTAGCATGGTATTCTAGGGTTTTTAAGACCTTTTAATTCTGCAATTCTCACTTTCATTTTGCCGATCAAATTGTTGATTGCGGGTGATAATTGTTGCAATTGTTGTGCTCTAATAGGTGAAGGAGAATGGCGAATTGGTGGGAGTGAGTGCGAGAAAGAATGGAAGAAGTGGGTTGTATGTTCTTCTATTATTTGTGCGGGGAGCCGGGGAGAGGGACCAGCAGCTATCGTATGCGTGTGTTGCTGCGGTGGTGGGTTGTTGGTGGTTGGTGCTGTTGAGGGGTTGTGTGTGGGGTAGGAGGGAGTGAGTTGCTGCTAAGGTGAGTTGTTGTTGCTGATGTCAGGTAAATGGTATTGTCATGGTGTCTGGAATTTTTAATTGTTTGCCTTCATTTTTGTTTTGATTATTTGTTTTCAATTAATTTTTTAATTTCTATTTTTGTAAATTTAATTGATAATTTAAAAGTTTGTTTAATATTTTTTTTTATAATTGTGTGCTAAATTTGGATTTCTTGAAAAAATTTCAGGATACAAAGTGTAATTGAAGAAGATTAATGATTGTGTTTGTTGAATTGTTCGATTGATGGCACAATATATGCTTAGAAGGTCTTGATTGTAGCATTAATGAGTTTTGTCAGTATGAGTTTTGTATAATTTTTGAATGAATATTGATTGTAGTATTAATAAATTTTTTAGTATTAGTTTTGTATATTTTTTTGTAAGTGTAAACTACGTGTATAGTTTTTAGTATTAATGAATTGTATTTTTTTTTATTGATATTATATATATTAAAATACGAATAATTTTTTTTAATTAAAAAAAGAGAAATAGACCATCTATTTAAAATAGGTGGTCTTTGATTTTGAAAAACTAAGACCATCTATTTGAAATAGGTGGTCTCAGATTTTGAAAAATTAAGACCATGATGGTCTTAGTTTGAATGGTGCAAAAACTGAGACCATCTAGTCTAAATAAGTAGTCTCTCTTTTTAAAACAAGAGACTATTCTTGATGAAATGGTCTCTTAGGCCAAAGAGACTTGTGAGCTAGAGACCACCCCTAAGGTAGTCTCTTTGGCCATTTTGATATGGTCTATTTGGCCAATTTTGTAGTAGTATGGTTTTTCCACAAGCCATGCTTCACTTCCAAATCAAAGTTGGTAAAACTCCAGCTACCGCATTTGTTAGTTTGAATGGTGCAAATGCAGCACTACAACTCACTCCTACCTCCTTATTTGCTGGAAATTTACCTGCCAACATTGCTTAGAAAATCACACTCTTGATTCGTAAGGAAGTAATGCAGATGAAACAAGTGTTCGGCACAACTTAATAATCATCTTAGGCTAAACCTGTATTCTTTATACTTATTTTTAAGCTCACGGTTTATTTAATTTTAGTGCCCAACATAATTTTTTTTAAAGTATTTGGTAATAAATAAAGGGTATATATATGCTCCTTGTTGGCCTTGCATTACTTGTAGCATATCCCTCTATTACATGTTTCGTAGTTTGTTAATTATTGTTGTAGGGCAAGGGCATTCGATGCATCTGATTCAATTCCCGGTCCGCCCTCTCTTTCACAACCGAGGAGTACACATCGATGAGCTTTTGATGGGCGTTAGAACGGTCGCACATTCCACGCTCAATCAAACACATTTATAAACAAACA
The DNA here is from genome assembly GCF_948465745.1 of Chenopodium album. Taxonomy (NCBI): domain Eukaryota; kingdom Viridiplantae; phylum Streptophyta; class Magnoliopsida; order Caryophyllales; family Amaranthaceae; genus Chenopodium; species Chenopodium album. The sequence continues at coordinate 21,727,449 of NC_137847.1, forward strand.
TCCCACAAACCAAGCACAACGATAAGTAAGAGTTCGGTCCACAAAGAACGGGATATGAATGCTAAGGATCTTAACACTTAAGCTAACTCGAAGTCTTTATTGATTGGAGGTTCGTCAAGTAGACAAACAAACTATAATTCTAAATCAAATGAATATAGACATTAGGGAATGGGATCCACTCAACCATGGTGTAGACACCCAAAAGTCTCCCTAAAACCAAACCCAGTGATGAATACCTTTTGCGTCAAATGATTATCGAACGAGGTGAAAGTGTGAAAGGTCAAGTGTTGCGGTTGGTTTTTATTAAATTCTTTCTTTCTGTTTTCGAAAACAACTCTATTTTATGAAAATAGTCAATCCAATTTAGTTTGGTCCACGACAGGGGTCCAATAATAGTGTAGTTGGATGGGGCTTGCAAAGAGCTTTCCAACGATATATTATAAGCCCAATTCCGATGAATAATGAGGAAGTTATGGCTAAAATACTAAACTGGCCTGGTTCGATCTTTACATGCGGCCCAATGATCTAGGGGAGGGCCCAATGTTAATTGTTATTTCTAAAGTTATTAGAATTGATGATAGTTTTCTAGAATTCTCTAGAAGGTTCTCCTTAATCCTAATAGGATTAGAATTAATAATTATATCTTGATAAGTTTTATTTGGAATAAAGTGTTATTTTATGAAAAATACGGTTTCAGTTTTCATACGGACTTTATAAATCGATTTTGATTCTTATGTGGACTCCGTGTTGACAGCGCGTAGAAATCCAGGCTGTCGCCACGCGACAAGGTCGGTTTTGCAGCGACAAAGTGGAGTTTTATTTTCTTATCAAATTCTACTTATTTCCGGACTGTTTTCTTATAAATAGGGTCCTAAACCTCCTTTTTTATAAAAATTCTAATGTGGTCACTCTTCTTTATGACCATCACTATTCTTGAATTTGATTGGCTAATCTTATCTCTCCTAAAATAGTTGGTCAAACCCCTTTTTTTTATTTTTCCTATTTTAAATTCTTTTCTATTTTCTGAAAAATACTTTTTTCTTTTTCGAAATTCTATTTTATATTTCTGAAATTATTTTTCAAAAAACAGCTTTAATTAAATCCGAAAATTAAATTAAATTAAAAAATAAAAAATCGAAAAATATGTTCTTCATTGTTCTTCGTGTTCTTCATTCTTATTCATTTCATATGGATGAATTTAACCTCTTCTTAATAATCTTTGATCCACAGGGTTAGTTCCGCATCGATTATCATCAAAAATAGGGCCTGATCCAAACATCATATTCGATATTACAAGTTATTAGAATTTCGAGTTTTATCGGCAATGGTATTGGTTAAAAATACTTGAATAATTAGTTTTTACTGTACAAAATCCTTCAATTGATGCGAAATATCCGATTTGATGAAATTGATTTCAATAGTTTTTACGTTTTTCAAGAATCTGGGGTTCGACATGAAATTCTAAGAAGAAATCGAGAACATTTTTTTTCCGAAAGCTGTTTGATCCAAAAAAACCGCTTATGTTAATCTAACTTTTGTTTATGTACACGTAACTAACACAAATACATATTGGACATTACCTAAATGAAACTAAATGGGTTACGACCATACGTAATATTGGACAATACTAATGAATACAATTGAATGTCATTTAAATGGTACTTATTTTACGCTGAATCTAACTTTTGTTTATGTACACGTAAGTAACACAATCACATATTGGACATTACCTAAATAAAACATCTCTATAATTTATTTTGTTACGATCATACGTTACATTGGACATTACATAATACTTTTTTTAATTTATTATTATTTTGTTATAATATTAATTGATAGTGAATATGACTTAGACAATTTAAGCTGTTTTTTTGTGTACCTGTAATTAAGACAAACAACATATTGGACTATACCTATATCAAACATATCTGTAATATATTGGATACGACCATACATAACATTGGACATTACCAGATTCTGCTTTTAAATTCATATATATTTTGTTATATTATTAATTGATAGTGAATATGAATTTAGACTTAAGTAGACGAATTACATTTTGTATGTTAACAAGCTAAGTTTTGATATAAATGGTAACTTATACATCTACTTTAGCGGTTGAAGTTTTGTAAACATATACTTCAACATAAGTAATTAAAACATCCACCTATATATCTTCAACATAAGTGATTAAAATATTGAACTGTAGAAAACCCAGTTCCATGGGCATAATCATTTTAGAACTATAAATAAGTATTTAATCATTACATTTATAAATTTTCCACATTTCATATATACATAATGCTAATTATATGTTGTGTAAGACCCAAAACCTAAGTAATAAACTGTTATTCACATAGACCTTAGCTGTAGAAAAATATTTTTAATACACACGGGTAATAACTGAAATTGATTTAGGATAAAGCTTATTACATGTACATCAATAGACAATAAGTGACGCGGTATCATTTTCAATTAATGTATACGTTGAATTTTTCAAATTAATTTCAAAATTTTCAATTGACCGCCCTTTATTTTCGGAGGTTAGTTTTTAATAGCTAAATTATATCCTTGACCAACTCTCAACCTTGTACTTAACACAAAAAGAACACACACACACACAAAAAAAAAATAAAAAATGGGGGATTCACAAAAGTCCATTTCTCGAGGTTCATCTTCCAGTTTTGGAGGGGTCATGGTGAAATGTGGATGTGGCGTTCCCTCTAAGATTCGAACTGTGAACAAGCCTAACCATAATAAGGGAAGGAAATTTCGAGGTTGTGGAAAATATCCGGTACATTTTTCTAAACCCATTTGTAATTTCATTACAATTTGAATGGATATGACATATGAGTAAATATAATAATATTTCATTAGGGTTCCTAGTAACATTTAGGGTTTATTTAATTTTTATAATTTGCAGGAGGCTGATTGTGGATTTTTCAAATGGTTGTATGATGGTGTCGGTGGGTGCGTCGAGTGTGAGATGATAATAAAGAGATTGGATGCAACCGAGAAAGAGGTTGAATCTCTAACTATGAAGCTCACCAAATTGAAGCTTAAAAAGTCACAGTTTCAGGAGCAAATATCCGAATTGAAAAGTCAAATATGTCAATCAAACATGGAGAAGAACAGATATATTGCATACACATCTATGACTTTGTTTGCACTGATTATTTCATGGGCAATGTTTGCGGTTATTTAAATTATTAGAATTATAAAATGCAATGCAGAATCACTTGTTTAAGATTTGTTTAGTTCAAAAATATTATATGTTTTGTTTATTTTTTTATATTTAAGTTACAATTTAGAAAATAATTACCATTACATACATCAATTCAAATTCAATTTTGATAATTACAAACATTTTTGAATTCAAAAGCATGTTTCCTCATTTAATAGGAATTTTAAAAAATTTATTTGCTATGTCAATTTCATGATAATGTTTTTAAAAATATGGCTAACATAGTCTAATTAGTACTTGTATTATTACTAGCCTAACATAGTTTTAGATATAATTGAATATTTACATATCCTAACTAAGTTCACATAGAATGGGGAAATCAATTGATATGTTTCCAATTGTAACACTTAGAATAATCCCCTTGACAAAATTAGACCCTTTAATAATCCCCTTAACAAATATACCCCTTAATATTGTAAAGATTGTGAAAATAAAGTCCTGTTTAATTCAGAATTGAAGGTAAGAACATAAAGTAATTTAGAAATTTGTTTCGTAGAAAGTCGAAGTTCAAACAAACCATACATTACAAATACTAAATAAGTCGAAGTTCAAACATACCATACATTACAAATACTAAATACGTGACACGCTACCATTACAGTTTCGCCACATTGGGCAAAAATACATGACAGTAAACACAAAAAAATTATCCACTAACAATGTCTTAATATCACAGTTGATAAAACAGAAACATAAGGATTAGAGTATATAACTCCATAGCATACATAGATACATAGACGAAGTCTAAGTATCATTGAAGGTCTCCATTCCCGAAGCATAACCTGGATCATCAGAAGGATCCTGCACTGTCTTAGATTTGCCTCCCGAAACATAACCTTCATCATCATCAGCATCATCTTCATCTTCCCAAGCAAAAAACAAATTTAAATGTGTTAATTGTCTGTAATTGATACTGTAAACTGTATTATGTATTAACACTAAATTGAAAAGGTTGTTACCTATGATTATAGAAAAGAGATTTGTTATGTAGAATTCAGCAATATAAGTACACTTCTAGATGCACTTGTTCAATTATATGAATGAAAAAATAGGTTTGTCAAAACATATTTTACAGAGGACACTATGTATAAGGTCATTTATGAATAAGTCAATTAAGGTAAAAAATATACCAGAATAACACTGGACATGTAATTCACATCAAAATATAACAGGTAATATCCAGAATATTATTTGTTTATTACCTGTTCTAATTAAAAATAGAATTCATATCATGCATTCATCAATATAATTAATTTTTAAAAACAAGTAATCACCAACGACAAAACAGAGGACATCCTGATCACAAACATAATAGGCATTGTTATAAAACATATAATGTTGTTACATATAGGATTGTAGATGAATTTAAAGTCATCAATGTTTGAAGTATCCATAGAAAATGAAGCATAAGGGGAATTTAAAAAGACAATAACTTGACATATAGTTAGTCATTACCCATGACTTAACAATAGTTTTTGTAACATGCATTCATCATTATAGGTTATAACCCTTTATGATATAGTATAATGCCAATGACAAATGAGAGAAAACCTTAACATCACAATATATAATTGGCTACATACAACAGCATATAATGTAATTACACATGGAATTAAAGTTAACAATGCCATGAATTCAACAGAAAATGAAGCATAAAGACAGAATAAATACCTGAGTTGTCATTAAGGGCATCTATTCGAGACTGTACAGTCTCTTGGACCTCAAGCATAACAGCATCGGTGAAGATTTCCGGCCTCATGCGCTTAAGCATTTCTTGCACAGTCATGCTCTCACGCATGACAGCTTCAAAGGATGCCGCGTAACGGTTTCCCTTACCATCTTCAGCAAAATCATCTTGTACTTCTTCCTCTGCTGCACGCTTCTGCTTTTGAGCACGCGGTACCTCTTTATCTATCCACCTTTCATTGTCGACATCATATACGTAACCCAAAGCATTATGAATTGTACTTGCGCTGAATGGTTGTTTTGGTACATCAATTACTTCATCAGATAAATCAACCTCAAATCTCTCAAACACCTTGGTCAACCACATACCATAAGGAAGGAACAACCCTTCCTTTGTCCCCTTTTGAACAGCAATCATGTAATCTATCATCATCCTTGGCATATTCATTTTGACATCGTCGAGGACAAAGTACATGACCAACATGTCGAGGTATGTTAACGAGGACAGTCTCCCCTTTCGCATAAGAAAGGACCTGAAGAGAATCAAGTGCACCAGACGGACTTGTAGCGGCAGTTCATACACTTTTGGCTTTTGATCTCTGCCAGATTCATCTTCCATTAGCACAAGATTGAGGCATCTTTCAACATCAAATTCAGGCTGTGTACTCCATTTTTTCCCCGGGAGCTTAACTTGCACCCCTTGTTTGGGAATCTTCAAGATACTGCTCAAGGTAGCTTCATCCAACTTTATCTCCTTCCCCTTCACCCAAGTGTATATTACTCCTTCTTGTTTGTTTGCATGATCGAAGTGGGTGTAGAACTGTCGAACAAGATCAGGGTATGTGGGGTAACTTACTGAGAGCAACTTGTCCCATCCTTGGTGTTTAAACCAGTTTCTTAAAAAAGTAGCATGGGCTTTGTCAAGGGAGTCAAAGTCTACATGTTTCCCTTCACAGATTTTTCGTTTCGCGAATGTCTTAAAGTACAATGCACGGTACAAGGGGGACTTGAAGCTTCCATCATTAATTGATGTTTGACCTCTGCTACTACCCTCTGCAGCAGGAGAAGGTGGGGTAGTAGCGGCTGAAGCTTGCCTTCTTGACCTTGTGGCTGGAGAATTAGTTGGTTGAATGCCTAAGATTGTATGTTCCCCTCTTCTACGACGGGTCTGTCGCCTTGCTGCTTGCTTCACTCTAGCCATTTTACTGAAAAAAATGAAATAATAAATACATGTAGCATAGGGAAAAACAAAACACATATAGGAATAACAGAAAGGGCCAAAGATAATAAACTGATCATACCAAGCATAAACATAAGATGTATATATCTTGAAATTTTTTAATATAACGACAGGTATTCACCAACGTACATAAAGGTTAATGCCAACACAAACATAAGAGGTACATGCCCTGACATTACTTCTGAAGAATAATAGGTATGCACCAACATATATAAAGGTCATTACCAACAAAACATAAGATGTATTTGTTCTGAAATTTCTTTTATATGTAGTGACAGGTATTCACCAACATATATAAAGGTTATTTCCAACATAAACATAATATATATAACCTGACATTACTTATAAAGAATTACAGGTATGCACCAACAACATTACTTATGGTCATTCCCAAAAAACATATGGAAATTGTTTTGAATAATTACAGGTATTCACCAACATACATAAAGGTTATTGCCAACACAAACATAAGATGTACATGCCCTGACATTACTTCTAAAGAATAACAGGTATGCACCAACATACATAAAGGTCATTAGCAACAAAAACAAAAAATGATTTTATCCTGAAATTTCTTTTATATGTAACTACAGGTATTCACCAACATATATAAAGGTCATTGCCAACACAAATGGAATATATATATACCCTGACATTACTTATAAAGAATTACAGGTATGCACCAACAACATTACTTATGGTTATTCCCAAAAAACATAAGATGTCTATATCTTGTAATTTATACCAAGATGCAAACATTAAGAGGTCAATAGACTAGTAATCACCATAATACCAAAAGGTCATCTCCAACAAAAACATAAGATGAATATACCCAAAATATAAAGTTTCAAGTCAAGAAACTACATTTTTGACTTTCCAGACATGTAGAGTACATATATTGTCAAGTGCAAGACCATATAATACACTTTTTGTTGGAAATACAGCAGAAGCAACAACATATTAAGCCTTTTTTTCTAAATTGAGAAACACTTAGCATAAGAAAATTAAAATAAAAATGCACATTTGGACTTGCACACATTCAGTTTATTTATTTTTAAAGTGATAAATTTGGGCACTAATTTTTTCAATCGACATGACAAATTTCACTAACGCAATTAAACATATGAACTACAAAAGTAACCTATAATTGGAACCAAAAAAAAAAAAAAAAAGAAAATTTAAAGGAAAAAAAAAACAGAGTTAATTCATGCACTGTAAAACCACGGAATCGAATTCTAAACAAAAAAGAAATCTTTTTTGCACAATTCATGCATTATTTCAAGAGCATATTAATGGCGGCAATTCTTATAAACCTATACAACAATTCACAAAATGTGGTACTACGCATTTTTTCACTAAATTTTGTTAGTAATTTTGGCAATTAGGTATAATCATGCCGTAAATTATGTCAATGCAATAATTAACAAAATTAAAAACATGAATAACACTTAAATAGAATTTACATACCTTGTGATAGAGTTTGGAGAAGGTTGAATGTGATTATGTGAATGGTGAAGATGGAGAGATTTTAGTTGAGAGGAGTGGTTTATGTAAAATTGGGGATTGTGAATGGTGGTTTAGGGGAAATATACTTTTTCACCTTTTGTTTTAAATTTTGACGGTTTTCTTTTTTTTTTTTTTTTTTTCCTTTTTTTCAATTTATTTTTTCCCTCATACTGAGGTGTGTATATGTGGTTGGGGTAAGATGGAGTGTTTTGGTGGATGTGATAATGATGACTTTAAATTAATATTTTAACAAATTTTTACATATAATTATATTTATGGAAGATGTAACAAAAATCTAATTGAGGTTGTAATAATGTGACAATGCTTACTAAAAAAATAATGTGACAATGCTAAATTGTATTTCCTATACTTTACATCATCAATTGGTAATATCATACTAAATTTTGAGTCAAAAACCTTTATACTGCAATCCGATTCCATTTCTAATTCTTTATCTGATTTGGGGAATTGTTAATAATAATATTGGTAAATACATAAAGACCACACAATAATAAATTTGTTAATTTAAATTAGGTTTTACCTTTTTTTTTTATTCAATTTAGAATCTTTATGAAAAGACTAATTGTTTCATGTGGTATAACACAAACCGAGCATTTGATTGTCGGTCAGCCAGAATTTCTTAAAAAAAATTTTCATCTTGAACGCAATTCCTACTATAGAGAAAATTTTATGTTCGAATACATGCCATTGAATGAGAACGGAAAGCGTGTTCTTGAAGTTGCTGAAACGCTTGAAGATTTGGTGTCAAATGAAGAAACATGGTCACCTTTAAAGTTCACTAAGCGTCCTGAAAAAGTCCCCAAGATAACAAAATTTATTGACTTTGTTGATCTTACGTTGGAGGATTAGATGTTCTTTTATATCGTAATTACCTTTTTAAATTATTTGTAATTTTTTATTTCATTAGGGTTTCAATGCTTATGTAATTTTATTAGTTTCAATAATAATGGTGATGACCAAAGTCTTAATGTGTTATTACTTAAAGCTATGTGTCACATATATCATCTAATTGTTATTATTATCTTTTATTTAATCAAGTTAGTAATTTCTTGTGATCCGAAAATTAATGAGTCATTACTTATCAAATTTTTTTTGGCAACCGTCAGTACTTATCAAATTAAGGAGCTTTGACTTAACAAGTTTTTGGTTCTATAATGAAATTTTCTATTTTAAGTTAACGAAAACTATGAAAGTTCCATAACATGCGATTTATTAGGAGTTATATATGTTCAGAATAAATTAGGTAAATGTGTAATTCCATATATATTATTTCGTAATTCCATATCTTTAATAAAATAGAAGGATTTATGCTCAGAATAAATTAGGTAAATGTGTAATTCCATATATATTATTTCATAATTCCATATCTTTAATAAAATACAAGGAGTTATATATGCAAGGATTTATTCCTGTTTAACAAAATACAATTTAATATAGAACTAAATAATCTCTAAAGGGATATTGGAATGCACATTTTGGCGCCGACATTTGGTAGGAAAATCAAACATTTTGGCGCCAATTTTGCGCTTTATATTCGTAGCTAAATCACCGATTGAAAGCAGCACAGTTATTCACTCTCTATCATTTACCCTATTAGTGAAGACTACAAATTTTTCATCTTAATTTCAATTTCATCTGAAATGCCTCCTAGTCCAGAAGCAGTCTTTGATCATGAGTTTGACATATTTGATTTTAGGTTATTTATAACTCATTTACTTTATTGTATTGGAGAAAAAAAGGTAAGCGACATATTGCATGCTTGTGGGCAATTACCTACATTAGAAATGGTTATTGCCGATGAAGTTACGGTGTATCGTATGTTTAAAGGATTGCCCTACGATGACAACCCGGATGATGGGCCTCTTCCCGGAATGTTTGGTGATGATGTAAGTCATGCAAAAGATTTAATCGAAATACGCATATTTATGAAAAGATTAATCATCGTTTGTGGTGTGACACAAGCCGAGTCTTTGATTGATGATGTAACCATTTCAGAGTTTCTTAAAGACATCTTTCGGCTCGAGCTGAACTCCTACTACAAAGAGCAATACATGTTCAACAAGTTACCGTTGAATGAGAATGGAAAGCGTGTTCTTGAGATTGCGGAGACGCGTTATAATGTTGTTTTAAATGAAGAAACATGGACTCCAAATTGGTTCACCAAACGTACTGATAAAGTTCCCAAGATAACCGTATTTATTGATTTTATTGATCTTACGTTGGATGATTAGATGTTTTTAATTGTAATAAGTAACGTTTATATTATTATGTTTTTAATTTGATGATGAGTTTACTTAATTTCGAATAACACCATTAGGGTTTTTGCTTTGTTTTTAAATTTTTTTTTAATATTTGTGTGTCATAATCATTATATTCAATAATACGGAAATTGTTTTATTGTCGTTGCTATATATTATGCATAGGTGAATTTTTAGTTTATATTTTTATTTGGAAAGAAAGTTTATACTTACTTAAGTTATTATACTATTCCTGCCTAAAAAAAAACAATACTTTAATTAAAATGTGCTGAGATTTAAATCAACTAAGGTATGCAAAAAAGTAATGGAATACTTAACTTAAAATCACTAATGGTGATATTTTCGAAATAATTTACACCTTGTTTAATCTTAAAATTTATTCTATTAAAATAACTTTTTTTATTGAAGATGATAATACCCGAAAATCACTAAATTAGGCAAAGATATATCCTCACACAATTAAAAAAGGGAATGTATAACCACTAAGGTATGCAAAAGAGTAATAGAATAGTTTGCAACGTAATTATAGGCACTAAATAATTAGCATTGACTGTTTGAGTAAGTTTTTGATACGTATTGGAATGTGATTAGTTCTTATTCTGCGATAATTAAGGAGTTACGACTCATCAAACCGTTTTTAATAATTTTAAAATTTAAAAAATATGCAATCCTAAATTTAAGGTAAGTATGATCAATCATAATAAAGGAGTTATTATCAATCCTAAAAAACTACGAAGGTTATCACTATAACATGCGACAGACTCGGAGTCATAATCCAAAGAAATAATGTATCTGTGTAATTCCATATCTTTTATTCTATTTTTAAATTCCATATATATGTATATTTGGTGATGACCTTTGTTATTATATTTAATTACCAAATAAACCATGTAACATAGTTTATATATTTATTTATTTTGAAATACAACATAGTTGATAACAAAAGTGTATATGTGTTATTACCTAAGTTTTTGTGTCACATGTTTAATAATTTTTTGATTCATGACCAGACAATTACCACTTTGTCAATCATACGTATAACACTTACAATAAAAATAATATTTTTTCCTTCATATCAATCAACTTTAAAATCTAATAATAGTAAGTATTATCAAATACTAAAAATAACATGGAAACACAGTATTTATATATATATATATATATATATATATATATATATATATATATATATATATATAATATATATATATATAATATATATATATATATTTCTTAGCATTGGAATGTGATTATTTCTTATTTTGCGATCAATCCGAATAAAGGAGTTATGACTTATCCAACCTTTTTTAAGAAACTTTAAAATTTTAAATCTTTTGCGTGACTTAAATCTAAGATGGCTATCTTCATTTTAGAAAAAAAAAAATAAAAAATAAAAAAAAAGCCAAAAAAAACAAAATTGACTACGAAGGTTATCACTATAATATGCGACATATTAGGAGTCATAATCCAAAGAAATAATGTATCTGTGTAATTCCACATCTTTTATTCTATTTTTAAATTCCATATATATGTATATTTGGTGATGACCTTCTTTTAAATATATAGTTACCAAAAATAATGTGTAACATAGTTTATCTATTTATGTAATTTTAAATACAACATAATTGATATTAAAAGTATACATGTGTTATTACCTAAAATTATGTGTCACATGTATCATAAATATCAAGCAAGGATTTCTTAGCGTTGACTGTTTGAGGAAGTTTTTGATACGTATTGGATTGTGATTAGTTTTTATTCTGCGATAATTAAGGAGTTACGACTCATCAAACCGTTTTTAAGATTAAATTTTTTTTTAAATTATGCAATCCTATTATTAAGGTAAGTGTGATCAATCATAATAAAGGAGTTATCATGACTTCTCAAGCAGTTTTTTATTTTTTTTTTAAAATAAAATATATCCTAATTATAATTAGGTACCACAACTGGGAAGTTTCCATAACATGCGATATTTTAGGAGTAATGCTGCGAATAATAAAGTAATTATGTACATCCATATCTTTATTCTCATGACTTATCAAACTAAAGATTTTGTAACAATCTTTTTAAAATAATTTAAAATTGTAAACTATTTTAATATGGTCATCTATAAATATATTCTTTTTTCCTTTGTTTCATCAGAAAATATTTTACATTTCATCTAAACGGTTTGTGTTATCAGAAAAAAATGGAGACTGGAAGAGAAGAAGTTGTTGATATAGAGACTAATAATCAAGACCAAGCCGATTGCTTTGAATCTGAGGTTTGTGACATTACAACATTTTCCCAATGTTTAATTGTTAAATAAATTCAATTAATAATTTTTTTAATTAATTTATAAAATAGAATGATTTATTCTTATTAAATGTTTTTGTGACATGTCTCATATGACAAGCTTAAAAATCAAGAGGAAACTGTAGATCATGGAGAGGTACTTGGTTAATTTAGTGTTATTACATGTAATTCAATGGGACATTACATATAAACTAAAGTTTCCAAATATGTCATTTCATACAGGACAATGACAACGGAGATGAAAGTGATGTTGACACGGACACCGACACTGATGAGATTCCTGCAAGTCATTTAGAAGTCACCGCACGTGCATTCAATTCTATAGGATGTACGCTAAGGTCAAAGGGTTTGGAATTCGTCGCAAACATACAACAAGAAGCAAAATTGACGGTCATCCAACTTCCCAAAAGCTCTGGTGTAATAGGGAAGGGTTTCGAGAAGCAAAGCATTTGAATAGACCTGATAGGAAGCGTAAGGAAAAGGCAGTAACACGCTGCGGTTGCAATGCATCAATCAGTTTCAAATGGGATCACAGATCCGATTCATGGTACGTGAAGGATTTTGTACCTGAGCACAATGGGCATGACCTGATTCCTATGAATCAGATGTATTTCGAAAGGTCAGTTTTGAATATATGTTAAACCCTAAAAAAATTGTTATCACATGTGTCATAATTTAAATTATTTATAATTTATTATGTATTTAAATGTGTGACAGGAGCCATAGAGAAGTCACCGAAGGTGATAAGTTTCGTATCAAAGCATTAATGAACTCTGGAGTGAAACCGTCCATCACAATGAGGAATTTGGCACAAAGTGCTGGAGGAATACGTGAAGTTGGATTCCTAAAGAAAGACTTGTACAACACCTGTGAGAAGTTCAAAAGAGAAGAAATAAAGGACGGAGATACAGAAACTGTGTTGGCTTATTTACTTGGAAAAATAGCCTCAGACCCTTCGTTTTTTCTTAGATACACACGAGATGACTATGATGGGATAGACAAAATGTTTTGGTGTGATGGAATATGCCAAGCAGATTACAAGGCTTTTGGTAAGGTAATAGCGTTTGACACTACTTACAAAGTCAACGCATACCAGAAACCATTCGTTGTTGTCGTTGGAGTAAATCATCATAGGAAGACCGTACCCTTAGGTGTTGCGTTGATTGCAAACGAAAAAATAGACACATACATATGGGTGCTAAAAGAATTGAAAGAGGCCGGTGGCAATGTTGCTCCATATACTATTATCACAGATGGGGACAAGTCCATGGCTGCAGCTATTAAGGAGGTTTTCCCACATGCACATCATAGGTTATGTCTGTGGCATCTTATGCGCAACATCAAAGGACACACAAACAAACGGTTTTGCAGTGGTTTTATGAAATGTGTAGACGGTGCTCGTACACCAGCTGAGTTTGAAGAGGCTTGGGAAGACTTAATGAAAGCATACGAAGCAGTGAGAGATAAAAAGTGGGCACAAGATCTGTACACTGACAGGACAAAATGGGCGGAGGCTTTTATGGTGGGACAATTTTATGCAGGTAAGTATATTAAGTATTTTATGTAATATCACATACGTTTCACGACCATTACATATAATGATTTATTATCGCTTATTATGCAAGTAAGTATATTACGTAATTTAGGTAATACCACATATAGTTTACGATAATTACAAATTCTAATTTAGTATCGCTAATTAAGCAGGTAAGTATAATAAGTATTTTAGGTAATAACACATTCATTTAACGATCATTACATATTATAATTTAATATCGCTTATTATGTTTAACTTGTGTTTGATCATTACCTATATTACCCAATTAACACTTTGGTCATATATATACTAATACGTCAACAAATATTAATTGCATCAATCAGATTGTAATCTACAGTACGGTAATGTGTCATTACATAAAGGTTGTCTGATTAATATTTGCGTATGAAATCATTAGTAAACCCAAGTGTTTTTCTAATTCTTTATTTGTACATATATGTGATTTTGTTGATTACAATATTGGTTAATACACATTTGTACGCAGGCATGAGAAGCACTCAAAGATGTGAGTCCATGAATAGTACACTGAAAACGGTCATAACTTCAAAAATAATGTTGTACCGTTTTGTGGAGTTGTATGACCAAGTTCTTGAGCATATACGTTTTGAAGAAGATAGAGATGATTACATCTCTACACATACATTTCCTGTAATTACTGGGGTGTTACCTGAGATAAAGACACAAGCAGCACGAACCTACACAAGGAACGTGTACGATTTGTTTTTGAAGGAACTAAGTTTTGAATCAGGACACATTGTGACCAAGACTAAGGAAGAAAAAGGACATCGTGATGGGGCTTCAACCACTTTTTGGCTAAACGACTGTGTGAACAAAGATTGCAATTACGTTGTGTGTTACAACAAGAAACTACAGCAAATGGTTTGTTGTTGTATGAAGTACAACTCTGTTGGGTTACCATGTCGACATATGTTTGCTGTAATGAAGTTCACTGGAATGGTTGAGATACCATCTGGCTGTATTCTTCGCAGGTGGACAATCAGAGCCAAGGTGCATCTGCAAAACACATTCAAGGATCACGATTTTCAGAAGAGAAACGACCATGCATCAGCAAATGGACGGTATGCATTCCTAACTGGATTAAGTGCACAGCTTTGTAGAATGGTTTCTTCATCATATGATCGATCAACTTGGGTGAGAGACAAGATAGCGAAAATGCTCTTGGAAATAGAAAATGAGAAAATAAATCCCGAGGAGAAGGACATCATAAAAGACCAAAAGGTTAAGAAAGGAAAAAGCAGGGGCAGACCCAAAAAAAGTGAAGTCAAAACTACTGGGAATGAAAATAACGTCCAGGGGGCTCTTGTTATTGGTCGTGATGTTCATGATATCACTCACGTGGTTAGTAATGCTGCAGCAACATCAGAAACAAACCCGTCACCCGTCAAAAATGGTGGTTTCGTTGAGCTCTTGAGAAACTTCCTGCCAAGGACATACAATACTGGCGATGCAGCAAACGCGACCGATTGTTATGAAGTCAGTGCATTTGAGAAGTTTCCCACCATATTTGATTGGGACCCAAATACGGATTTTTAGATGCCATAGTTTGTTTTTTTTTTAGAAATAAGACTGTTTTAAGGTGTTTGAACAGGTTGTTGAGGTTTTTATTTGAATCAAGTAACAAAGGGTATTGACCTTTGTTTTTATATGTGATTGCAGACTTTGAGTTTTATAGGTTTTTATTTGAATCAAGTAATAAAGGGTATTGACCTTTGATATTATATGTGATTGCAAACTTTGAGTTTTATTGTATTTGGTACTTTAAGAATTTCTGGAGGGTTTATTACGTTATTTTTTTTTAAAAGGACAGTTATATTTAAATTTTTTTACACAATTTATAAAAATTAAAAAAATTAAAAAAAATAAACCCACTACTCCAAACATGGAAGTTATTTCATCACTAACTTAAAAAACTACCCACTAATTTCACCCATACGTCTTTACAAAGGAAGTAATTATAAACCATCAATTACTATTTCTGAATTCCATTTACCAAAAAAAATAGAAACAAAAATAAACTACCAAACCTTAGTCCACTCCAATAAAAAACTCAAACATTTATTTCCTTCAACATGGTTAAAATCACAGAAATTTCAGATGTACATGACAACTCCATCGATGAGGGGGTAAGTTTTTCGATGATAACTTATTTTTGGTGTCATAAAAATGATTTTCGTGCACTTAATCAACAACAAACAAAGAACAACGGCGACGAAAATGTAATCGAAGAGGTTTAGAGAAATTCTTTGTAATGTGGCTGTTCTTTAGTAAATAGAGTATTATTATGAAGAAATATTTTAAACAAAATACCGAATTTCTCAAATTTATTTTTTGGGTAATTAAGTTAATGTGACCGTTTACTGTTCATCATTTCAATCATACTTTGTCTGGTAGGATGTTGATCGTAAAGGGAAACGTCCCTTAGAGAGCGATGAATACGAGGGATCATCATCATCTATATCAAAGCGCCAAAAGGTGATTCTTTGAATGAAGTTTACATAGTCCGAAAATAAGAAAATAGAAACAACTTGTGACAAATAATTTCGTGATACTTATATGATTCAAATTTACTGTTTATGTCCTTTATTTTTTTTACACTTAACTTGTATTTTTTTATTGGAATTGGGTGAATTTAAAAAAATTAAAATGTTAAATGATTATTTTAATCAGTATTCACTTTACTCACAAAGATATATTATTTAATCAATTTATACCCTAAATCTATTAATTAATTGTGTTCATTTTTTAAATTTTAATAAAATTTCAGAATGACGACATCAATGAGGAGCAAAACAGGACCCAGGCGCTTCTCAAATGGAGGAAATCGGTATAAATATTGATTTCTTTATCTTTTCACAATATTGACTTTACTAAATTTAAAATTGTACTTCTATTAAAACTTTAAAATAGGGAAAGATACTAGAAATTATTTGTTACACTAAAATGTTGTAATTTTGTTCATATCCCCGTAATTAAGTTAAATTATTGTATTGTGACTTCCCATTATAGAGCATTTGATTAATTCCCCATTTTCAGACTTATTACAGGATGGAATTCGAAAGGGAACAATTTAAAAAGGAATTGATGGATAGTTCATACCCTCATTCTGAAACTACACAATGCTCTTGTGTGAAGTGGGTTTTGGAGATGGCCATTGACCCTAAGTGGAGGAGACAGTTGCCTAGAGGTTTATACTTTCAATTGTGCAATTCTCATGAAATTGAACCTCTTGATCCGGCAGACATTTGCATATGGAAGAATCAAGACTTAATAGAAAAAATTTGGGGATTTATGTCTGAGAGAACTCTATCCAAAGTCATGTTGACTTGCAAG
The DNA here is from genome assembly GCF_948465745.1 of Chenopodium album. Taxonomy (NCBI): domain Eukaryota; kingdom Viridiplantae; phylum Streptophyta; class Magnoliopsida; order Caryophyllales; family Amaranthaceae; genus Chenopodium; species Chenopodium album. The sequence continues at coordinate 21,744,608 of NC_137847.1, forward strand.
GAATGGGGTAGACTTATTCCATTCTTTGTGCACGACACACCCTACAGGGGTAATTGGGAATGGAAGCACATGGATGAACCTAACTTCAGATATGAACGGGGACCTAACCGTGGGATTAGGCGTCCATACCCTAATATCTACAAAGAGTACTTCGGACATGTTGAGGGTCGTTATTATAATTCTAGATGATTTTTTTAGAAATTAGACTGTTTTTATTTGAATCAAGTAACAAAGGGTATTGACCTTTGCTGTTATATGTAATTGCAGACTTTGAGTTTTATAGGTTTTTATTTGAATCAAGTAACAAAGGGTATTAACCTTTGATGTTATATGTGATTGCAGACTTTGAGTTTTATTGTATTTGGTACTTTAAGAATTGCATTATTTTTTGCCACCTTTATAGATCTACTGTTTGAATACCTTATATAGCACTATTGGCATTAACATTTAAATTTTTTTCCCGAGGAAGGTTATTATATTAAATTAAATACTCACTTAATGTTTGAAATACAAATACAGAAGAATCTTATTTCTGGAGGGTTTATTCATATTGAATTATAATTGGCAATAACATTAACGCTTATATGTTATTACCCAATTATCTGTTTTTAATATTTATTCCGTAAAGCAGTACTCGTTCAACCTTTATTTAAATTGTTTGGCAATGACTGATATGTGTGTTAATGTTTACCTATGATTCACTAGAAGATTATACATATATTTTTATTAAAGTTTTAAAAATATAGGTTTATTTAAAAAAGTACTATATGAAAAGGTTTTTTTTAAAAAAAAAACAGTATTATATGAAGTATTTATATCTTATTACCTTAAGCGTTTTTTAAAAAATATGTTATTAATGTTTCCAAAAAAAATATGTTGTCAAAAAACAAATAAAATAACAACAAGATATTTACAGGATAAAAAAGAAAAGGAAAAAAAAATGGAAGTTACCAAATACACAAAAGTGTATTCCGGATGTTGCGTGTTTGCAGTTGCCAAACATTTAAAAAAAAAAAAATCAAAAAAGTAAATCAAAAAAACTTACAACCGTCACTTTCAAGGATTTTACTTTTTTGTGAAATGACCTTTTATTCATATTTTGAAAAAGGGTCGGTTACTATTCACTCCCTTTTATCTCTCTCCATTAATATCTTATTCTCTCTCTAGATTTCCCTCTAGAAATACACATTTCCCTCTAGAAGACGGTGAAGAAGGCCACGATTGTGACGGCAACGGCAACGGCAACGGCAACGGCAACGACAACGGCAACGGCAACGGCAAGAGTAACTAAGTAACATTGTAAGTCACATTTACTAATTTTACTTTAATTTTTGTATAAATTTTAAGGAATTTTGTGTTATGTGTATCTTATTTTTTGTTTATTTTTTTTATAATTTTTTTTTTGTTTAATTTGTAGAAGTTAGAGTTATTTACCATGCACTTGTTTTGTTTATGTGTAGCTAAAATTTGATTTCCGTAATCTTTAATTTTGTTGTAAGTTGTTCGATTTTTGGTTCATTTGGGGTTTTTTTTTATGTTCTGTTTTACTTATTTATGTAATTCTTTTAATTTGTTTTATTTATGTAATTTTTTATTTAATTTTTCTTTTCTGAGATTATGAACCAATTTTGTGTTAGTGATTCCGATTGGGGTTGGATATGACTCTTGTTGCCTTCGTTTTTGATTTAGAAATTATTTGAGGAAAATGCATCTTCTATTCGAAATAATGTTACTTCAAAACTATAAATTGTAAATGTGTACTTCAAAAGTAATATGGGTTGTTTGTGCGTTTCTAGAAATTTTAATTTACATGCAATTGGTTATATTCACAAATATAAGTATGAAATTCATTTTAATTTACATGCAATATGTTTCTTCACTCTGTTTTCGTAGAAAAAGTATAATAGTTTACTCGTATGATAATTGACAATGATTTTTGTCTTCGTAAAAGTGGTAAAGGCAAACATGTCTTCAAGGAAAAGGAAGTCAGCATCTACTACTGAAAAGGCACCTGTAGAAAAAACCTTGAAGCCATTCCCTACTCGAGGTTCCTCAACAAAAACGGAGGTATAAATTTATATGCTTTTGGTTTCATGTTGGTAAATGTAATTACTAATCAGTAATTTAAAAGTTAAAAGTGTTAAAATTATTTGTATGTAGGTTCCTTGGAGCCCATTGTGTAAACTTGAAGAATTTGTGTCATTAGTAAGAGGTTTTCCAAGAGAAAAAAAGGATAAAGTAGATGCTATGGGGTTTGGGTTTGTGTTACACTACAACACTAAGACAACAAGAAAGACTATGTGCAGGTGGGTTGTAGACCACTTTGATCCGTCTACAAAGACATTAGGGGCTTATGGTGATAAAATACAGATCACAAACTCCCATGTTGAGTACCTCTTGGGATTTAAGGATCATGGCTTTGATATTGACAGTGTAGACTTAAATACTGAGAATGAAGTTGATGAACAACTTATGAGGTTTACAGAACTGAAAGTGCAAGGCATGTCATCGGAACTAAAGAAAGTTGCGCATGACGATCCAAATTTTGAGCGGATGTTTGTGATTTTTGTCTTGAATGCCCTTGTATGCCCAAGCGTGGAGGAAAAGGCAAATAAGGGATGGATTCATCTGGTTATCGATGTTGATGGTATACAACATTGGAATTTCGCAAAGTTTCTGCTAGATAATTTGGCTATAGCCATATCAGATTTCAAGTCCAAGTCTAAACCTGAACATTTGGGAGGCTGTACCTTGTTCATGATGGTAAGCTACTTTTTACAACTCTAAAAAAAGTAAATTTGTTCTGTTTCACCTAATGTATACTTAGGTGATACCAATTATTAAGGTTAATGATTACAATACAAAATGTAACTGAAATGTCCTGTATTTTATAAATTAGGTGCTGGCAAATGATAAGTCTAGTGATTACCAAAATCATATTTTGCTGTTAATCATACTGTCTCTGTATAATTGTATTGTCATACTATATCTTTAGGGGTTACCTATTCCTGTTTGAAAAATTCTATGTGTACACACCTGATGTCGTAATTTTTAAGGTAATCTTTTTTATTATTTAGGAAACGACAGATGATACATTATTTTGATTACCAGTAGCACAATGTTTGTAATTTTTTACCCTAGCATGGAACTCTCATATGCATGTACTTACTTAATTTGTTTTTGAGGATTAATTACTTGTGCACTGTATAAAATGTTTGTTGTGTACACACTTATGTTGTAGTTGATGATTACCAATTTGAATGTAGATGTAATGTCCTGTATCCAACATATTAGGTAATGACACTTGATGAATTTATCAATTACCTGTTTCTAATTATACTCTATCATATGCTTTCTGATATCATGTGTTTACATAATATAAATTAGGGGATGACTTATGTACTGCATTTGAAAATAATGACTCATAAAACCCATAATAAAAGTGTAATTGTTATTGTTGTTGCAGGCTTTATTTTGTGAGTTTTCCCCTAAAGATGGACTGTATGGCATTTGGAAATATGATTTACCTCGGATTAGGGACTGGAGTGATGCGAACTTGAAGAAGTTGCATGATTTAATATGTGGTTTGAAGGATAAGTACCAGACAAGTAAAGTAAGTCCTAATATGTTTGTTTATAATATGTTTGTTTATAATCTGTTTGTTTATAATCTGTTTATTTGTACACTAATTTTTGTGTGCAATGCAGTTATTGGCGGTGATTGACACTGAAAAAGCACAAATTGTTGGAAAGGCTCGACCTAAAGTTGAAGAGATGATCGAGAGGGGGTTTCACTTAATTCAGGATAAGATTGATAGATGGGGTGCAGCCACGAATGAAATGTGGAGGTTGTTGGGGAATTATCTAGCCGATTTGAACGCGACAAGAAGCGAAGAAACTGTTGATGAATCGAAGCTGGGAAAGAAAGGTAGGGGGAAAGGAAAAAAAGAAGAAGGGGAAAGTGCAAGTGATTATGAAGATGAGCATGATACCGGTGCGGAAGCATTTGCAGATGATGATGAGAGTGAGGATGAAAAAAAATCCAAAAAAAAAGCCAAGGGGAAGAAGCCCGTGACTGAGTCAGTTGATGAAGAGAGTGAGGAAATAGAAAGTGATGAAGACGAGGTTCAAGAGGAACCTGAAAAAAAGAAGACAATGTCGAAAGGAAGGAAGACGCAAAATGTGAAGGAAGTTCAAGAAAAAGTGGCTGAAACAAGAGGGAGGGGGAGAAAGAGAGCACTGTCTAAAGACAGTGGAGAGATTGGAGTTGTGGAAGAACAAACAAAAAAAAAATCAAAGAGTGTGACAGAGAAAAAGACGGGGAAGAATGATGACGAGGAGGTAGAAGGAAGTCTCCCTCCGGTTATACTGATGAAAGAGGGGGGTGAAGGGGATGAACCAAAAAGCGTTAAGTATATCATTTCCCGAGTCACATCATCAATTGAAGCTCCGACAAAGGATGTTGCCATCGAGTCAGAGCCATTGACTGAAAAAGCACAAGAAGATGTGCTTGAAAAGGAGATTGAGAGACTCGAGATTGAGAAAGCTGAGGAAAAAGCTGAAGAGCAACCAAAAGAAGTTCCACCTGAAGAAGAACAAAGTGTGAAGGAAGGTGATGCTGAGGTTGCTGATCAGTGAACAAAATTCCGCATTCACGAGATCTAGAAACACCTAGCCGAGTTCGAAGTTGCCTTCGCCCTAGACGTGAAAGGTTATAATTTCTGAGGGTTTGGTCCCTAATCTCTATTTCAATTATTTAATTTAATTGTTTGATTTTATATTTTCCTTGAAGTTACTAACGTGTGTATTTTGTTATTAGAAAGAGATACGAGGCATCCAAGTAAGTACTCTAATTGTTTAATTGATATTATGATATAGAAATCATGCTTAGATTGTTATTTTGGTTCCTAGTATCATGTTAGGATGCTTTCCTTAGTATGATATTTAGGGTGATTTGCTTATATCAATTATGATTTCTAGGATGCTTCCTATTTTCTTTTCTAATATCATGTTAGTACCATGTTAGGTTTAAAACTTTGATTTTTATTGTTTAGTGACATGCTAGGGTTTGTTATTAATCTTGTTAGTATCATGCCTAGGATCTTGCTATTATATTTAAGCTTTATTATGAACATGATTATGATAATTATGATGATTATTATGTTGCTTGATATTATATTATTGTTATTGCTTGATCACGCCCTCTCTTGCAGGTTTAAAGGGAATTTGTACTTGTAATCACGCTTAATAAGATAATTAATAATCTTGTTTAGGCTAATTTGATTATAATTCAAGCGATCGCCAATAATAGTTTTATTTGTGCATTAAATTCAACCAACATAGATAAACAGGTTTAGGGTTAACCTATTGTTTGCATGTTAGTCAGAAAGCGCACATGAATACGAGAAGAATAAAGTAGAGGCCTATTTAGGGCAGGTTTAATCTCTTTTAGGTTGGATTTGTACCTTCATCCCCGAACCCTATTTGGTTCAAGACCTTTTGGAGTTGACGATCTCATGGATCGTTAAGGGGTGTAATCTTCACCTTGTGAACGGTTTACAAGTTCCTAAAACTTGTTGGCGACTCTTTTGCTCTAGCTTCCTTCCCTTTGGACGCCACCATGCTTAAGTGTATGATCACAGTGGGGTTCAAGCTTGGGGTTAATGCTTGAAATATTCCCTACAGTTTTTGGCGACTCCACTGGGGAGGATTTCTATTTTAATTCCTGAAATTTATTTCGGCAATGATTTAGAATGAGTGGATGAGACTCGAAAAGTTCTAAGTATTTCATGTGCGTAATTTTGATTAGCATTATTGTCATACGCATAAAAAAGGTCCTCATTGGATAGACCATCCGAAATGAGTAAAAAACATAGGATTTTTACACGTAGGGAATTTGAGAAATATCTTTCACAACTAGAATTGAAATAACGCTGCGAAATCTGGAAAATTCTAAGAAAGTAGAAACCTGTTGAGGCATGTAGGAACTAGCGTCTAGAAAACAAGGCTTGTCGCCTATAAAGTGCTTCTGTCACCTGGCGACAGGGGTACTTTTGCGGCGACAGTCCCTGTATCTGGCGCTAAGTTCTTCCAATATCGAGCCAGAACTCTGCCTTCTTGTTTCGACCATTTCTAACACTGTTGGCTCGATTCTACTTCCTGATTGAGTTTTTTTCACTTTTCTGAAACCCATATGTGTTCTACATATGGACATAACCCTCCGGGGGTTCACGCTCCATCTACCCAATCGAACGCTCCTGGCAACGACGGGTACATCTGAGTTTGTGAATCCACCAAACCGTGGAAGCAAGTTTTTTTAACTTGCGGGGTCCCATCCACTCGTGCCAACCCTTCCAAAGGTAAGGCTTCCACGCGGTGCATCTGGACTCATAACCATGGACCCTCTTTGACTAACCCGTATCCCGAACTTTAGAGAACTAGAGCCATGGTTAGGTTGCAAACTCATTGCATCATGTTGTGACTACTTGACTATTTGTGCATTCTTTGCTTGTGCATACTTTATATGTGCTAACCGTTTGTTTGACTTGTGTTTAACTCTAAATAAACCAATTAATGACTAAAAAGGACTTTGTCTAATTAATGAATTAATTAATTAATTTGACTAATCAAAGACTAATGAAGTAATTAATCTGACTTAGTACGACTTTAGGCATGTCCCCTTAGAGTAAAATTACTGGAAACAGTCCCAGATTAATATTCCAGCAATGGCGCAGGAGTTTGGGCTGTGGCGCCACAGTTTACTGCTTGCCGCCTGGAGACAAGATTTAAATTGTGGCGACAGTTCTGTTGTTCCGGCGACAGTCCAGATTCTTACTCGAGTCATCACGACGAGTCTAATTAACAGTCTTCTAATTAGTTTAATCAATTTGTTAAGTCCTTAATTGAGTCTAGGCACTTAGTCCCATGGTCATACACAAGAGTCAAAGCATGTCACGTACACTCACTAGTGTTAGCACTCACTTTATATAGTCACCTTGACCATGTCTTAGGTTCATGCATGAGTCGGTTTTTTCCGTCATTTGAGTTGGGGGTACATTCTATTCCTAATTTTTTCATATCTCTCCATCTACATCATCTCTCCATTCTCTACATGCTTTCCCCATATCACAATTTTCATTCTTCCTACCTTTTTCCATCTATTGCATGTTGAATAGAGTTGAGTCGAATAATTAACAACGAATATCCCTTAATTTCCCTTTCCACAGTACTTGGTCAAGGAGAGAATGACGATTAATCAAAGACAACACCTTTATTCAAGTTCAACTTTTTGATAAGCCAATCGGTCGAAAAAGGAGAGCAAAGAAGATAATGGCAAGTCAGGTAGAAGTCAACGAACTCAAGGGACAAGTGGCTAACATGGCTGAAATGTTGAAGAATCTGACTCTCCAAATCAATGACCCTATGAGACAACAGCAAATGGAGCTCATCCAGGAAAGTTTGAGCAAATTATCCAATGACTATAGATTGCAAGGCATTAGCTCACAAGGGGTCTCAGTGGACAAGGATCTTCTTCCGCAGAAGTTCAATGCCAACGACATCCCGAAATTCAAGGCAATGGATAACCCTTATTTTCATTTAAGAGCCTTTGAAATTGTAATGAATATTAAGGGAATAGACAAGAAGGTTTTTCATTCTGTGTTTTCTCTATCATTAGAAACCGTTTGTCAGTAATGGTACTTTTCTCTTGATAAAGAGAAAACCTCTAGTTGGGAGTCAATTGTAAACGCTTTCATTGATAGATATAAATGCAATATTCAAGTTGAAACTGATCATAGGGAACTTGAAATACTCAAGCAGAAAGAGAATGAAGGCTTTACTTCTTTCTTTAATAAATGGAGGGAAACTTTTTCAAAGATGGTTGAAGTCCCTACTGAAAGAGAATCCGTGAGGATGTTCATAAAAAATTTACAAGAAAAGTATTCAAAGCATTTAAAATACCGACACAACTTGAACACTTTCAAGGCTGTGTATAATATAGGCATTGACATTGAAGATGACCTTCTGAAAGATAATAGTGCGAGAGGAAAGAAGAACGATCATCCTTCTTCTTCCTCTCCCATTAATGAAGTACATGCTACGATCACTTCCAAACCACGAATCCAAAGGTCGAAAAGAGTGTTCACTCCACTTAGTATGAGTTATGAAACAGCTTTCGAAAAATTACACCACAAAGGACTAGTCATGCCCATAGGGCCTATCAAAGATCCAGTTCCAGAAGCCAGGCCACCCAAGTGGGATCCTAATAAGCACTGCAAATATCACCAAGGAAAGGGTCACGACACTGAGGAGTGTTGGAAACTCAAAGAAGCTATTCAAGATCTGATCGATGACAATAAAACTTCCGAGATTCTAGCCATCGCAGAAGATCAAACATCCTTCGACCCTTCACTCCTTATCACACCTGTAGGTAAGCTCATGATCGAGACAGCATATATAACCTCTCTTGATGAAGTGGCCGCGATTGAGGAGGATGAAAGTATTATCTTAGATAATATCAGGGAGACTGGTCAAGTCTAAAAGAAGACGTTCGAAAACTGCAAGATGTCATTGCCATGCTCTTGAATGTGGTAGAAGGATTAGCAAATCGGATGATAGTTGTTGAACAAAATTCTCACCAAGGATCTAATGAAGAACTCAATGCTCCTAAGCCACGGATAAAACGGACCATTGAAGAATACACACCAATAGGAATGACTTACAATGAAGCTTTTGACTGTCTCCACGATCAAGGTCTCATTCGCCCCATTGGTCCCAGTCAAGACCCTCCGCCTGAAAAACGGTATCCCAATTGGGACCCAAAATCTTATTGCCGATACTATAGAGGTCGTGGTCACACCACCGAAGTATGTCTCGCTCTCAAAGATCGTATTCAAGACCTCATTGATTCAAGTTTCCTTCATGTTCCTCCGCGCGACAAGAAGGCCAGGATTAGTAACAATAATAACAGTGGCTAGAAAGGAAAGAGGAACGACAATCCTTCTTCTTCCAAAGCTACCGACTCGAACAACGTTAGCATGCTTAACTTAGGTCCTTGCCTTGAACAAACGAGAGCAAAAGCGAACCTTTACACCTATTGGCATAAGTTATGACACAACATTCAATCGCCTTCATGCAAAAGGTTTTATAACTCCCATAGGACTATTTGGGGACCCACCTGTCGAGAAGAGAATGACTAGCTGGAACCCCAATGCACATTGCAAATATCATCAAGGTAGGGTCATACTACCGAGAGCTGTTGGAAGCTAAAGGAAGCAATCTAATATTTGATCGACAATAACAAGCTTCCTATACCTCCAGTCGGCAAGAAGACCGAGTGATGATAAGACACAAGACAAGAGGCGAGCTTCAAAGACAAGATTTTGTGACCTCTTTTTCTATTTCTTTTTTATTCCTTTCCCCAATAAGTCTAGCATAGGCACCGTTTTATTCTCCTTAGATTTATTTTGTAGGATCGTTATTTCTTCCCCTTTTAATAAAATGAGCATTTATTTTCTTGCTTATGATCATCGCATTGCATTGCATTCATAAAAAAAAAAAACCATGTCGAACTAAGCATAAGGTATAACAATGATTTGAGGCACCCCTTGTAGCCACATCATATCACCTTTCACCTTTTAAAAAATATGCAATCCTTTTTTGATAAACCACTTTGAGCTTCGTCTAACGATAGACCTGTCATTTTTCAACCATATCTACCTAACCTTGGGATGGGATGGTGTGCAACTTATGCAATTTTCAAAGAATGAAAGCTTGAGTGATTTTACATAAAACTCAAAAATTCAAAAAAGCAAAAATGATAAAAGTGTACAAAAGGGCAAGTATTCCAATGTCTCTGATATGAAAATGTCTTTGATATGAACACGTCTCAGATTGCGTTTCTTATCGAGTGCTCGGTACCGTGCCTGAGAAACATGAATGCCAAGTGAGTGATAAACCGCATGATCGGGATTGCCCACGCTTATAAAAAAGAGATTTGAATTTGAAAAAATGATAAAGGAAAAAGAGAGAGCAAAATATAAAGAGTTAAAACACTCAAGCATACAAATACAAAGATTCAAAAGCAAGGTTGCACACCTTGGGGGCTTATCTAGGGTCTTGAGCCTTTGTCCCTTTCTTCTTCAATCTTTAGCCTAACCACGTTACAACCCTCAAAAGACCTCTTTGAGGTATACACACACTTGTGCGAGGTTCGGCTAGAGCTACGTTCGGCCTGATTCCTAACGGATACGTAGGCAACCTCACATTGGGGTGCGACCGTAATAAACATGCATTCATATTCACATTCACACACTCACACCATGATCATATCAAAGGATTTCCAATGCTCATCCTTTTCCATTTAGAGCTAGACTTGGGGGCTTGATCCTTACATTATTAGCCTACCTAGCTTAAGAGTCACCACCATTGGACTCTTTTCAATATATTTTTCCACACACTTAGCTCTTGCGGCCTAACTTTAGTGTCACTTTCACACACTACACAGATACATGACCAAATAGTCTTTCCCTTTAGGAACCCTTTGTCATGAAATCTTAACACAACGCTGAAGCATGCCTTGTCATGTCAAAATCACTCATCACTCATCACTGCATCACAAAGTATGAAGTACTTAGCCTCCGCGCCTAAGTTACCTAAATACTTTCATTATCAAGTCAACTAGGATAGTCTAAGATGTTACAAATCCTTGTACTGTGAGAGGCAACATTAACGGATTAAGCTCATTCAACATGCACCTTCAAAAACTTTGCTTCTTTCTTTTTTCGCGTCTTTCTTTTTCGGGAGAAAGTCGATACCCTCCACCAAAAATGACGGAAATTTTTTGCTTTTTTTGCATTTTTCGAGTCGCACAATCGCACTATAATGCACACATGAGTCATGTACGTTGAGTTATGTCACCTCAAATTGAGTCTAACACATGTGTCAAAACACATTAAGTCACATAAGAGTCACACACGTGTCAAAACACATTGAGTCAACCTCAAGTCAGTCAATCACCTTAGGTCAACCCTAAGAAAAACACCAGCAAAGTCTTTTGGCAATCTTTTGATTTTTACATGATACAACCATTTAGCAAAGCTCCTGTTCGCAGTCAATCGAACGATCTCAACGAACATTCCTATCAAAGCTCTATTGTTCAGAGACGCGTGGACATTTCTTTTCAAAACTCTTTTGTTCAGAGACGCGTGGACATTTCTTTTCAAAGCTCTTTTGTTCAGAGACGCGTGGACATTTCATTCAAAGCTCTTTTGTTCAGAGACGCGTGGACATTTCTTTTCAAGCTCTTTTGTTCAGAGACGCTTGGACATTTCTTTTCAAGCTCTTTTGCTCAGAGACGCGTGGGCATCCTATTCAAGCTCTTTCTTAGAGACGCGTGGACATTTCTTTCAAGCTCTTTTGTTTAGAGACGCGTGGACATTTCTTTTCAAGCTCTTTTGCTCAGAGATGCGTGGGCATCCTATTCAAGCTCTTTTTCTCAGAGACGCGTGGGCATCCTATTAAAGCTCCATTGTTCAGAGACGAGTGAACATCCCTCTAAAAGCTCCATTGTTCAGAGACGAGTGAACATTCCTCAAAAAGAAGCTCTTTTGTTCAGAGACGAGTGAACATCAACGGCGACAAAGCACGACCACAACATCAACAACGGCGGGATGACGTTCTCTAGCTTGTGGAAGGTCGTCAAAACAAAATGCAACAAATCGGTTACTTCAGAGACGTGTGCTCGACGGTGCAAGATACGCGTTTCTTAAATCTTTCATTTGTTTTAACTAACGCTAGTTTGCAAGTATCGGCGTCACAAGAATGATTTAGGATCGCAGAACGTTTTGAATCATTCTCCGTCCCTATCGCTACTTTGACTTTCGTTTTCGAAACTTGCGTTTCTCCAAACTCAGTCAAAGTGGGGACTTCTGTAGACACCCAAATGTGTCTCCCCAAAACCAAACCCAGTGATGAATACCTTTTGCGTCGAATGATTATCGAACGAGGTGAAAGTGTGAAAGGTCAAGTGTTGCGGTTGGTTTTTATTAAATTCTTTCTTTCTGTTTTCGAAAACAACTCTATTTTATGAAAATAGTCAATCCAGTTTAGTTTGGTCCACGACAGGGGTCCAATAATTGTGTAGTTGGATGGGGCTTGCAAAGAGCTTTCCAACGATATATTATAAGCCCAATTCCGATGAATAATGAGGAAGCTATGGCTAAAATACTAAACTGGGCTCGGTTTGATCTTTACATGCGGCCCAATGATCTAGGGGAGGGCCCAATGTTAATTGTTATTTCTAAAGTTATTAGAATTGATGATAGTCTTCTAGAATTCTCTAGAAGGTTCTCCTTAATCCTAATAGGATTAGAATTAATAATTATATCTTGATAAGTTTTATTTGGAATAAAGTGTTATTTTATGAAAAATACGGTTTCAGTTTTCATACGGACTTTATAAATCGATTTTGATTCATATGTGGACTCCGTGTTGACAACGCGTAGAAATCTAGGCTGTCGCCACGCGACAGACCCTGTCGCCATGCGACAAGGTCGGTTTTGTAGCGACAGAGTGGAGTTTTATTCCTTATCAAATTCTACTTATTTCTGGACTGTTTTCTTATAAATAGGGTCCTAAACCTCCGTTTTTATGGACCGATTCACAATCATTAACAATCATCAATAATCATCATCTCTCTCTAAACTCCCTCTAGCTTTTCACAAACAAAATTCCGCATTCACGAGATCTAGAAACACCTAGCCGAGTTCGAAGTTGCCTTTGCCCTAGACGTGAAAGGTTCTAATTTCTAAGGGTTTGGTCCCTAATCTCTATTTCAATTATTTAATTTAATTGTTTGATTTTATATTTTCCTTGAAGTTACTAACGCATGTATCTTGTTATTAGAAAGAGATACGAGGCATCCAAGTAAGTACTTTAATTGTTTAATTGATATTATGATATAGAAATCATGCTTAGATTGTTATTTTGGTTCCTAGTATCATGTTAGGATGCTTTCCTTAGTATGATATTTAGGGTGATTTGCTTATATCAATTATGATTTCTAGGATGCTTCCTATTTTCTTTTCTAATATCATGTTAGTACCATGTTAGGTTTAAAGCTTTGATTTTTATTGTTTAGTGACAAGCTAGGGTTTGTTATTAATCTTGTTAGTATCATGCCTAGGATCTTGCTATTATATTTAAGCTTTATTATGAACATGATTATGATAATTATGATGATTATTATGTTGCTTGATATTATATTATTGTTATTGCTTGATCACGCCCTCTCTTGCAGGTTTAAAGGGAATTTGTACTTGCAATCACGCTTAATAAGATAATTAATAATCTTGTTTAGGCTAATTTGATTATAATTCAAGCGATCGCCAATAATAGTTTTATTTGTGCATTAAATTCAACCAACATAGATAAACAGGTTTAGGGTTAACCTATTGTTTGCATGTTAGTCAGAAAGCGCACATGAATACGAGAAGAATAAAGTAGAGGCCTATTTAGGGCAGGTTTAATCTCTTTTAGGTTGGATTTGTACCTTCATCCCCGAACCCTATTTGGTTCAAGACCTTTTGGAGTTGACGATCTCATGGATCGTTAAGGGGTGTAATCTTCACCTTGTGAACGGTTTACAAGTTCCTAAAACTTGTTGGCGACTCTTTTTCTCTAGCTTCCTTCCCTTTGGACGCCACCATGCTTAAGTGTATGATCACAGTGGGGTTCAAACTTGGGGTTAATGCTTGAAATATTCCCTACACATGGCAATTAGGAAAATTGGGAGTAAAATAGATAAGAGATAGCAAAGACTATATGTAAGATCAACCTCATGCAATTAGGAAACAACTCACACTACTAAACTTAGATTCTTCATTAGTTTAGCAATAGAAGATACATAATCAAATTGCAATAAGTAATGTCATATTCAATTCACATTTCCATGTCAAACTAAGCATACCATGCTATCTAGCCTTCTAAATCAAGGGTAGCTAATCCTATCATGAAAAACAAACAAGCAATCTCATACAATCAATTTAATTGTAAATCAAACATCGAAACTTCTCCCAAGTTTACATAACTAACCATTAGGTTGAGCTTCACCCAACCCCTAGCAAAGAAGACTACTCACAACTCATCTTAAGTGACATGCAAACAAGGGTTAGGGTTCTAACTACTTTAATGATTTGGGAAAAGTGATTAACTAATGAATAAACTATCATCCAACAACAAATTATCAAGAACTAAAGAGACTTAACTAAAATGCAATGACAAAGTAAAATCAGAAATTAATTAGAGAAAATTAGAAGAAAGTTACTAATTGAGGCTTTAAATGTTGATTATAATGTGTCAAATCTTGAGAATAATCCTTGAAACTCACTATTACAATGATTAATTTGATGAAAACTAAGCTAATTATCAAAATGGATTGTTTCAAACTAAGAGGAGATGCTAAAAACTATGCTACTGCTGTCTATTTTCCAAATAAACTAAAGGGGAAGTATTTATACTCCCCAAATGACATAGGTTAATCGCGTCAAAATAAAACAGATTTCCATCAAGGAGCGCCCGCTCCTGAGCGCCCGCTCCTGAGCGCCCGCTCCTGAGCCAGGAGAGTCCGCTCTGTATAGCTTCATGCCCACTTCTGCTTGCCTCAGAAAGAGGCAGAATCGAAAGTGTTGAGGAGGAGCGCCCGCTTCGAGGAGGGTGCACGCCCGCTCCTCCGTTCTTCGATGAAGGGCAGATTCTACTTGTTTGGGGAGGAGTGCCTGTTCGAAGAGGGTGCACGTCCGCTCCTCCCTGCCGCAGTGTTGTGGCAGAATGTAGCTAAGCAGGGAGGAGCGCCCGCTCCAAGGAGGGTGCACGCCCACTCCTCACTACTTCAGAATGTAGGCAGGAAGTTGGGACATGGTTGGAGCGCCCGCTCCTGGTATCCATTCTCTATTTTCTTGCCTTGAACTCCATTCCGAGCTTTGATTGCTTGTCAAAGTGAGTCAAAACACCTGAAAATTATGGACAAACACATACAAAGAGGGGGAAAGGCCGAGACACAACATTTATATACCAAACGGGTTAGAAAGATGGGAAAAGATTGCAAAATCGAGTTTAAATCAACACAATAGGTGGTCAAATAAACCACTTATCTAATCCCCCCTAAGCTAGTCAAATGCTTGTCCTCAAGCAATTCAAATTTTCCTAAAACAAACCAACAGATCAATTTTCTCAAAGAAAAGCACATGCATAGATAAAAGAATCCTTAAGCAATACACTCGAGCATGAGGTATATGCCTAAGATCAACCATGGTCATGACTAGCCAAGGCCTAGCTAACCTTCCTGAAAATACTCAACCTAGGCCTATTCAACACATCTTACCGCGTTCCCATCATAGAGTTCAAATCCCCCCTAA
Organism: Chenopodium album; assembly: GCF_948465745.1. NCBI lineage: Eukaryota > Viridiplantae > Streptophyta > Magnoliopsida > Caryophyllales > Amaranthaceae > Chenopodium > Chenopodium album. The sequence goes on from NC_137847.1 coordinate 21,760,020, forward strand.
TGGTAGTGTCTCATGACTCCTCGAAGGAGCCGGAAAAACATAGATAAAGCGGGTTTTAAAACACTCGACATCTCAATGAAAAAGTACCCTCTCCATATGCTTGCGAATAAACATGGGAATCATGCTGTGCCTGGCCGCAGCGGGCTATGCCTGGGGATAGCTCGTGCCGGGCCGTGCTGTGCCTGCTTCTTGGCAGGCCGTATCAATTTTTGGCACACCCCAGCCCACAGCACGGCACGACCCACGTTCCTGGTGGGCCGTGCCGTGCTGGGCAGCGGGCCGGCCTAGTATTTTAATATTTATTTTAAAATATATATATATATATATATATATTTTTTTTTAAACAACTTTAAAATTTAGTTTAAATATATAACTTTATTAATTTATGTTTATGTTTTTGTATTATTAAATTACTCCGTATTATTTAGCAAAAAACAATAATGCATATAATTAAAAAAATTTACGAGTGCGATAAACCGATAACACAAAAATAGCCATTGGAGAAGTAGCCGTTTATGGCTGTTGGGGAAAACGACTACTTTCTCCTCTCTAACGGCTACATTTGCACGGGCCGTGCCACGAAGAAACCTCTTAGGCTGTCTTTTCTCAAGATCTAGGGTTGCGAAGCATTTGTCAAAAGATTAATTTCTAACAAACTTCACCCCAAATCTGACAAGGTTTTCTTTGTGGGCTACCTAAAAGAAACCAAGGGGTGTTACTTCCACAAAAAATCAGAGAACAAAGTGTTTATTGCTCGCGATGGTGCCTTTTCGGAGAAGGAACACCTTTCCAAAATGACATGTGGGAGGAAAATAAAACTCGATAAAGTTCGAGAGGACGAGGAAAAAAATCAAATTGACAGTCAAAGTGCTCAAACATCATCTATTAACGTTGGTTAAAATGTGCAAAGTCAAACCGACAATGCAAATGCTCAGTCCATTACCATACGTAGTCACAGAGGCCAAAGTCTCAACCTGATAGATATCTTGGTGTCGTATTAACTGAGAATCAGGACATCCTAGTAGTGGATGGAGACGAACCGACAACCTAGAAGCAAGCTATGGTGAGCTCCGACTCTGCTAAATGGCAAGAAGCCATGAGATCTGAAATGGACTCCATGTTTGAAAATCAAGTATGGGACTTGGTTGATTTACCCGAAGGTTACACACCTATCGGATGTAAATGGATTTTCAAATTGAAAACCGACAAAGATGGAAATGTATTCATTTACAAAGCTAGACTTGTAGCAAAAGGTTACAGGAAAATTCACGGTGTTGATTATGATGAAACCTTTTCTCCTGTCGCAATGCTTAAGTCTGTTTAAATCATCTTAGCGATTGCTTCATATTACAATTATGAAATATGGCAGATGGACGTCAAAACCGTCTTCCTCAATGGAATTTTGGAAGAAACTGTGTATATGACACAGCCTGAAGATTTTGTCGACCAAAACAATGCTGGAAAAGTATGCAAGCTTAAAAAGTCCATTTATGGGTTAAAGCAAGCAAGCAGAAGTTGGAATCTACGATCCAATGAAGCTATCGGTAAATTTGGTTTTATCAAGAATCCAGATGAATCTTGGGTTTACAAGAAGGTCCGTGGGAGTGACATCGACACAAGCTTCCAAACAGACAGAGACGATTTCAAATCGTAGTAAGGATACGTATTATGTCTAAATGGAGGAGCGTTTAGTTAGAAGAGTGCTAAGCAAAGCACAACTGCAAATTCTAAAACTGAAGCCGAATACTTGGCAGCTGCTGAAGCAGCTAAGGAGGCAGTTTGGATTCGTAAGTTCGTTGGTGAACTTGATGTTGTACCCTTCATCAAGGGTCCAATAACCCTCTATCGTGACAAAAATGGAGCTATTGCTCAGGCAGAGAGCCAAGGGAACATAAGAAGGTCAAACATGTCAAGCGGCGATTTCATATCATAAGGGAATGAAAGTCAGAGGGTGAAATCAAAATTTGTAATGTTGGAATGGGCAACAATGTAGCTGATCCACTTACTTAACCTTTGCCTCAAGTGAAATACAACAAGCACGTTAAGGCAATGGAAATCAGACACATTGGTGATGCCTTTGAAATCCTTGTTAGGTGTTTTAATTAATTTTAAACATTTTAATGTAAAACACTATGATGAACCATTCAAATTTTGGAGTAATTTAATTTCATGAAATTTTATCACTCCGTTTCTATTTAATTGTGGTTTAGGATTAAATATTGTGTCCATTCGATTTTGAGAATATTCAAAATAGGGTATCAAGACCAGTCTTGGATTAAGAAACACCTATTAAGTGAACATTGAATATTGTAATAAAAAATTATCCCTAATCGAGGTCATTTAAATGATGGACGATTAATGACCATTTGAGATTAGTGTGTAGTTTGATTTATAGCACTGTTTCTTGTGCTCTAAGGACATGATTGTCATAAATCATTTGAACGGGTATTGGTTTAGAACCATACCGGATCAACCTGTGAGAATACTTTAAGAGATTTAAAAATCTTCATAAGTAAACCTCTCATTATGGCTATCTGAACCTCTTTCCTTGACCATGAGCATTGTGAGTTCTCTTGTTTGAGTAGTAGTCCGTTTTGATGTTTATCAAATGTCTGCCGTACACGGGGATTATAACGGTAACACTCGGGTGGCTAGGTCCTCTTAGTAAGAGAAGCTGATAGTACAAGACTGTGAATGTCTCCCTATTAACAATAGGGAACATTTCTTTGTTGTTTACAAGGCCTCTCGAAGAGCGAGACTGTGAAAATGCATGGCCGTGCTCAGATGAATTTTAAGAAATCATTTTCTTATTGATAGTCGAACTCGGATTTCGATAATCACTTCTACACGTAATAAGGATGACGAATAATATTACCTTATAGTCCATGAATAGACATTAAGTGACACAGGAAATATGTTATACACAAAAGTGCACTTGTCCGGAAGGAAAAGTGGGAGATTGATAGGAATGATGTCTTTCGAACAAGTATTATATTCCGATAGAGGGTTCGGAATTATTAGAAAGCTAATCATTTAGTGAGGTCAAGTGATTGGAATGCCTAGTTGGAGGCTACTTCCAATCAGTAATATTAATGTATAATTAATATTACAGCTTAATCTTGACTAAACCCTTCGGGTCACACCTAAGCGACAAACGATCCGTCACGAAAAATTAATCCAAAAGTAATTAATGAGTAGCTCGAGTATTATGAACATAGACGTCAGAAATCGAGCTAGGAGCGTCGATATTGAGCGTCGCAAATCTAGTCGAATTAATTAAGACGATTACCAAAATACCAATTAATCAACAATTACCAAAATACCCCTAGCATCAGAATGCCCTGAGCAAATCGAGTGCTAGGGGCAAGTGGTGCTAGCTGAAAGGAATGGTTTCCTTCGAACAGGTGTATTATTTCGATAGAGGGTTCGAAACTATTGGAAAGTTATTTATTTAGTAAGTTCAAGTGATCGGAATGCCTAGGTGGAGGCCGCTTCCGATCAGTAATATTAATGCATAATTAATATTACAGCTTAATCTTGACTGAACCCTTCGGGTCACACCCAAGAAACTAACGATCCGACGCGATGAATTAATCTGAAAAGAATTAATGAGTTACCCGAGTATTATGAACAAAGACGTCAGGTTTCGAGCTTAGAGCGTTAGAACCGAATCTCAAAAGTCGAGCCAAAATTTAGGAATTGGCGAGACGGGAAAATGCTTCAAGTAACAACTAAAAACCCTTGCCACGCGAAGGCTAGGGAAGCGTTCCAAATAGAAGCGTGCCACGTGACAGCACGACAAGGTGGCGGCATGCCACGTGGCAGCGCGCCACGTTGGTAATGCCATGTGTCAACGGGCTGTGGACACGGGTGACGGGTCATGGACGCGGGTTGAAGGGTGGCGGCCCAACTAAACCAAACTTGGGGCTCAAGGTTGGGTGCCACATGGTTAGCTCACAATGCATGTGAGTTTCCCTTGGGGAGAAAGTGAGGAAGTGGTCCTCACCTAACCATGTGGCACTTGTTACTTTGTTATTCCTTGGTTTATTTAACTAAGGATTGAATTTAACATTCTTTCTATGTGGGATCTTTTGTGAAAAATTCCCACATTGTAAGATGAGTGGAATTCACAATGAAACACTCCTTATAAATAGCCAAGGCATACCTTGGGATTGTTCACTTGAGTAAGAGCTTAATTAGGCATCTCCAGTTGAGAGAAAACCTATAAGTTCATAAATTATTTGGGTAGTCTTTTTGGTCGGACCTGGTTAACCTCTAAGTATTGGACCGGTCAGGTCGAGTTGCGGGTGGACTTTCGTTGGAGGTCCTTGCCATTTGTGAGGCTCGGCTTTTCTCAAGTAAGAGCTCCGTCCGAGTGAGCGAAGCATGCTTCAAGGGTAAATTAGTCTTTTCTCTATTCTTGTTAATTATGCATTTTGTTATATTAATTGTGAGTTTGTTCTTGGGATCGAGTTTTATTTCCGCGGTGAGTCGGACTCATCGAAACCCAACAGCGGTATCGGAGCCTTGCTCATTTATTTTTATAACAAATAATTTTCAAGGTGTTTTTTATTGATTTATATTTCTGGTTTATGTTGCTAATTAGATTAGTAGCTCGGTTTTATTATTTTAAACCTGTTTTAAAGCAGATTATGGCCCCCGAACTTAGATTTCGCCCAAAAATAGTGAATTTTCAGTGGAAATAGCGTTCTGGAAATGTTTTGATCCTTTTAGGACTGTAAAAAAGGCCAAAATCTTACCAGAAATGCCTTTTTTCGAGGGTTTTTCGTTTTGACGAAATTTTTTAAATCTTTTAACCTTGAATCTTAATAGTATATTTATGGTGATTATGTATATGGTTCTTTAAGATGTTTCTGCAATTTTTGACCTCTTTAAGCATGGTTACTTTGTAGTAATTAGTGCTTGAAAGATTGGTTAAATTTTCACATAATTGCAAATCCATTGCATTAAGTGTGAAAAATTTATTCTTTGAGGCTTCTAAGTACTAAAGATCCAATATTTAATTGTTTTAAGTGGTTGGAACTTTGAGTTACTAAATTCCATGAATTTTTGGTTGAACTTTTGGTTTAATCATGTATTAAGTTGATTGGAATCATAAAGTTTGAATCTTGTGATAGAAATTTCATTTATCTTCATATTGGAAGATATAATTTTTCAAGGATTCACAAGTTAAAGTTAGAATCTTTATCTGAATTTTATGTTCATAATTCCAACTCCCCTTTATTTTGTCAAATCTCATGATTAATTTAAATGAATTAAATTAATACACTAGTAGAAAAAATGCTATTTGTAACTGGCGGAATTGACTTTTTGTAACTGACATTGTTGGTTGCGAATGCAACTGTTACAACTAGTGATAATTATTCGTAACCGGCTAATGTTAGTTACAAATAATGTATTATTCGTAACTGGCTTAACCTAACGCCAGTTACAAATAGGCTATTTTCCAAGTTAGAAAGCATACTATTTGTAACTGGTGTTAAGTTATACCGGTTACAAATAAAGTATTATTTGTAACTGGCATAGCCTAACGCCAGTTACGAATAGTTTTTTTATTATTAAAAAAATAATAATAAAATGGTAGTAGTAGCAAATTCCTCTACTGCCACCACCCGTACACTATATTTATATTTTTTTTAATGTAAAGACCATTAATAACTATCAATCGAACCAATATAAGACCAACTTTAAGCAACATCTTGTAAATTATATTGAATTGATGTACTTGTAAATTACAAATATTTCTCTCACAATTCACAATAAATAATACTCTATACTAAAAAAAGCTAGTTAGTTAATTGATATAATGGTCAACCTTCAAATTTTGACGATTTTTTCGATTTTGTCTCTGTCTGCTTCACAAATTTGACTGTTATGTATGGGATAAAAGCAGTTCACACTGAGCACTTGATATTGCGACAGAATTCTGCATGGGAAAGAAATATATACATAAACAAAAGCCAAAATTAAAAAATGGTTGTTTCAGACAGTCACCAAGTGAACTCTTCCATTCCAACATGGTCAATGCATCAAACTAAGGAGATATAAAAGAAATTAAACATAGGTTAGCAGATACTTGGTGCCTGAACTAGCTCAAATTTCAGTTTCTTAGGTGTCTGAAATAGCACAATCTATAAGTAAAAACATCAGGATAGATATGTCAGGCACAAAGGAGGATGTAGATAAAGCTTTTTTCCCCTTGTGTATATACAACTTGAGTACCACTGCACACTTAATTATGTTAAGGATGATATAGAAAACAATGTAAAATAATGCAGCATAGCTCTAATTACACTCTCTGTAGTCTGGTGCTTACGTATCTATAGTACAAACTAAAACTAGAGGATACATATAGTACCAATCTATCTCCCTAGAAACATCAACTTTACATTTAATGTTAGGGCAATAGAAATCATAAATAAGACACAAGTCTTAGCACAGTTTAAATCATTAAGGGGGCATTTGGTTCACATAGTGGTATGGGTTTGGAATCAGGTTGGGGGTTTAGGTGGTATCAGGTTGGAACTCGATACTTAATACCATGTGTATGGTTCAATTATGGAATGGAATCTCTCACGATTCCCTCCTTTTATTTGATACCTAAGGGAATGGAATGGGCCAAACCCACCTCCCCCCAAGGTTTCTAAACCCCATATATCTCATGGGAATGAGGTATGGGTTTAAAATTCATACTTTTGACAACCAAACATATGGTATGGGTTTTAGTCAATCCAAACCCATACCTCATACCTATATTCCGAGATCCAAACACCCCCTAAGAGGCTTTAACTATCATGAAAATCACAAAAGTCAAAATAAAATGACAGAGCATCTGCATGGGATGCAGGAAATAGCATGGACAGTTGCTTGTGAAAGAAAAAAGAACACATATTACCTTCGTCTTGATGCCTCAAAGGTATCAGAACCAGGAAGTGGAAAACCTCCGATTTTATAAGCCTTGCCATCATTAGAAATATCAGATCTTTCGTAGAACATCCGATGAAAAATAGATTATATAGGATTGATAACTGGTCTGCATGTTAACAGCAACAAAAGAGGATCAAATGAAGATATAATTAAAGTGAAACTCACTTTCCGAGACCTAAATAGGTGAACATGATGTTACCTTATAAATTCTGGGAAGAAAGTGGCAAATGCAAACTCATCACTTGGGTCACCCCTGAAATTAGTTTCTGATCTTCTCTGCGAGTATCTCAGGTAGATCCAGCTCATATATGTACCAAAGATGGGAAGGTAAGCTGTCAAATCTGCCAAGAAAAAGCTTGCAATGATCGACAGGAGAATCATGATAGACGGTAGCTACTGCATTATAATAACACAAAAGCCGTGATATAATCAGAATTTTATATTTTAGTATATATTTTGCATATTTAGGTGTTTGTAAATTTTGTACATCTTTTTAAGGATAGTGTTGTTGGGAGGTAAAAAATACCTTAGCCTTGATGCCAATTACAGAAAGCTCCTGATCTGGGACGATTTGCTTGATACCAACCAAAAATCCTGCAAGCACTCCATGGAAGCCAGAGATTGGCATACAGCTGCAGAAGATGAAAAGGTTATGTATCAGTAAATGAAATGGAAAGAGCTTAATGCAGTGTAGGGATTAACAAGAAACTGATTTTGTACATCCAGATAAGGTTTAGGACAAGTAATGTAACTAAAGTTGGCTAAAGTCAAAATCAAGCACTTCCTTAAACCAAAATGACAATAATGGATAGGAATATATACAGATACACTCTGATCATAGATCCCTATTCCCAGGACTTTCAAGACCCAACATTAATTTCTTATAAAAGGTATAATACTCATACTTAACTGTGCAGGAGAATATTCTAGTCAAACCTAATTAGTACAACAAGTTATTAAAACCATAAGATCTTTTAAGAACCATAAATTTAAAAAATAAAAATAAAATTTAGATTGAAAATCCAGTGATAACAAACTATTAATTCTATTAGTAACACCACAACCAAAAATGTACCGGCTGCTGGCAAAGTGCTAAGTCCTGGAATTGGGTAGCAGAATTTTGTTTGTATGAACTCTAAATGAATGGAAGAGCAATACTGGGTACAAAAATCATACAAGATACAAACATGTGCGCTAAAAGATATCTGATGTAGCTCAAGGGTCACAAGAGTAGATAATGAGGACAAGACGGAGATGACAGAGTGGAGAGATAGCTGAAAGAAGAGAACTCAGGCAGAAAAGTGAGTTAGAGAGTAAAGGAGGAGAATTGATCAACAAAGAAAATACTACGTCCAGGGCAGAGCTAAAAATAGCATGTTAGGCATCAATGACGCAAGAAACTAAAGATGCTAGGGAGCACCATCACACAGGAAAGCCTTGCTACTTTGATTGCCTCATGTTGACTATCAAAGTCAGAGTTTTAAGTTACATTATGTCTTTAAAATAGCTAATATGACTTTCTATTTAGTTTCAGTTACATAAATTCAAGGCATTCAAGTGGTGCTTAGAAAGATGGTTGAAAAAACTGATTAATATATGGATCTACCCATATGACAATTGACAAATCCCATTAATTCTAATTGAACGGAGATTTATAGTGAGCTTTTGATTCACAAATCACAAGACTGTCAAATCTTGCAAAATGTTCCATGACTAACAGCACTCATCCTGCATGCTGAGTTCTGTGTCTGAATGGGTAAGAGACATGATGATAAGAACTTAAATCATTAATGAACAAATAGTAAGCTACTAATAAAATACAATGGTATTATGAGTCAAATGAAATTCAAACTTTTAGTGATTAATCTAAAAGTTTTTGGTTGATTAGAGTTGCTGCTATATATAATACCATTTTTTTCCACATGCTGCTAAAATATTAAACCTCAATGAACTTTTAACAAATTGCAGCAAGAAAATCTACAACTTGCGATTTGGATAAAATTATTTTAACTCAACCAAATCATGTTTTAGTCATAAAGAATAAGCTCAACTCTCTCATAAACATCAAACACAAAAGAAGAATATGGGGATAGATACCAATCAACATGAAACTGAATTTTAATTATTAACAAAGAATTTTGCCTGTCAACTCTATTAGATAAAAACCTTCTACATAAATGTTTTGGAACATCATAATCATACCTATCATTTAAAAGGCACGTATTCAACCAAACCTTACCCCGATGAGATCTCGGCATCTTATTACCTTTTACATGATATTTCATCACAATCAGAACTATATTTAGACCTTCAGCAAACTAAAATTTCCAATTCTACCGAGGCTAGATTCACATAAATAAAACCACAGTTACATGTCTAATAATGAGCAAAAATACACAACCAATAACTATAAATAATTTTACCAGATATCTAACTCAAGTATAGCTAAGAGGTTGGGTGACCTGATGTAGTATCATATCCAAAGAGCAATTCTAGCAAACTCAAATGGTGGTGATGCTTTACGATTTCGGAATCATCCTACTACTCGCCAAATGATGGTGAGGAATTACAAGCTCCGGTATCTCTCTCTTGCGCTCGAAACCCAAATTTGAAAGTATCATGTAATGAAACCCCTAAACATCCATTAAATTAAATTAAAAAAAAAAAGCGAAAACAAACCCTAGAATTTCATATTTTTATTTCTTGAATAATTGGTTAGCTTAGAATTAATTAAAATATAAATAAATTAGGAGGAGATCGTGGGCGTACCTTGTTGATAACTTCCATAATTGAGTTTTGGAGGAGCTTCAGAGCAGATTCAGAGGAGAATGAAAAAGGGTGGTTGTGAAAAAATGTGGTAATTGATAAGGTAGGTTGTATGCCGTAGGAGGAAAAGTATCCTAATTTCTAAAAAAGAAAAAAAAAAAAATCGTGAGTAGCATTTGTAACTGGCCTTAGTAAAACCCATTACATTTAATTAAGTCAATAAAGTTTGACTTGCTATTTGTAACTGGCTTTTTTAATGCCCCATACTAATAATTGGTCAGTCTATCTTTGACCTAATATTTGTAACTGACTTTAGTTATGCCAGTTACTAATGCTACTTTATTTGTAACCTGCATTAGCTATGTCAGTTACTAATGCCCTTGTAGTAACTAACATAATTTATGTCAGTTACTAATAGGGCGTTACAAATAGCATTTTTTCTACTAGTGATAGTGAGAATAGCCTTATATATTTTATTGCATCAAGTTGAACCAATTTTATTAAAGAATAGTTCTTGGGAATAATTTTGGTTGTGTGCACTTTGATGAATTTTATTTAAGTTGGACTTGTAATAATTTTTCATTTATGCACATTAAATTAATTCTAAAATTAATTTGAAATTAATTATTTAAAGTCACGCAAAATTCGGGTTTAATCCCGAGAGTGTGGCACGCATACCAAGGCACACTACCCTCGGCCAGCCGGGCTGCTAAGCAACCCACATGTGGCTGCCAAGGGCTGGTGCGATTGGTGCGCGCCAAACACTAGCAGCGTGGCTAGTGCGCCAAGTCGCAACAACAACACAGCAGCACCAGCGAGGCAGCAGCGCGTTGCGGCCGTGCTATGTGTGTGCATGCTGTTGCCTATGTGCGAGCAGTGTGTGCGTGCTGATGTGTTGCAAGGGGTGCGTGTGTGTGCTTGGTGATGTTGCGGGGAGTGTGTGTGGGGTGTGCTACGTGCTTGCGGCACGATGCGCACAACCCCACACTTGGCACTTTAGCCCCGGGTTTTAAGGCAATGCTATTTTGCGGATAAGGCCGTTTTATTCAATCTAATTAATTTAATTATATTTTGTTTTAATTATTTTAATTAAAATTTTGAGGTTAGGCCTCAGTTTTGAGCGGCATTGGAAAAATTTTATTTTGGCAAAATTTTGGGTTTACCGGCTTAGTTAATTGGATTAATTAAGATGGATGCGGAATTTAGTGGGAGCTTCAATTTTAATTGCTCTAATTTACATAATCAATTAAAAAAGTTTGACTAGTTTTAATTAGGCGCGTTAATCGAATTAACAACCTAAATTAGTTACTAGTTTACGCGTGTTTGTGCATTGTTACTTGTTTATCGTTGTAAAATGCATGGGCCATTCACAAATAGTTAATGGATGAATGGAATGTATATTCTCCCGCACGTTTTATAAGAATGGCAACAAGTGGGTCCCGATTAGAATAGAAAATACGGACTGCGTTCCGTCTCGCATTTTTGTAAATCTAAATAAGGTCTGCAAACCGTTGAGTATTTTTGTACCTTAATATTTAGATTAGTCCTAATCGTAGATACTAGTATTTGCACAATTTTGGTTATGTCTTGAAGAAGGAGGGTCTTGGAAGACAAAGGCATGAAGTTGCAAAAGACGACCCTTGAAGACACAAGGGGTCATGCTAGTTGCCAAATGCATCATTTATATATGTTTTTGATATATATTTATGATTATATATATATGAATTATATGTTAGATGCATGTTTAGGATTTCGAATGTTGGGATGATTAATTAAGTTCACTTAAATCAACCAACATAGAAACCCTAGGTCCCTAAAATATTGAGTAAAACTTGCCATTCCAAAACAACACTTATCACCTATTGAGAGTAGTGATGGGCTACGCCAAAGCGAGGCATCACTATTACTCCCTAGGATACGTAAGGTATGTTGATGAGTTTGCCATGCAAGACATCGCATACATGTTGGTTTTGGTTATACTCAACGATATGAGTGATGGAGTCCTAACATGTCGTGGCAAAGTGGATAAGTTGTTGAGAGAGCATTAGATGCGACGATTTATCTAACCAAGAGTGGCTTGGAGCCATTAGCAAAGAGTTGCTTACCTTAGAATATTGAGTGTTAAGACAAGCCAAAGCATGCTTAATAACTCATTGATTCTTTGGATCTTGGAATAGCCTTATTCTCGCCAAATGGGGACAAATTAAATGCGTGGATAAGACGCTTAATAAGATTGAAAGTTTGCATGAATGCTTTTAAATTTCAAACTTATTATGTTATTTTCTTGATAAATAGTTATGCTTTGCACTTATATTTGTAGAATTCCAATCAAACTATATTGTTTTCCATGATTGGTAAAGGAAATCTTTAAGAATATTTCTCAAAGAAAGGAGAGACATTTCTAAAATACAATTCTCATAAATGACTTTTATAAGTACGAAAGGACGGTTGGACATCATGTATTCAAAATACTAGGTAATTTTGGTAAACATGAAGTAATGAGTTGAAAACTCAAATTGTCAATGCTCGACAACCAACATATCTTTTCGCTTTGTACACTAGTGAGTACAACTCATTGATGTATTAATTCAAGTACGAATTAAAGGAAAAGATGGAACTTTGTTATACGGCGCACTAGATGCTTAGTCATGCCTAACAAAGTATAAAAGTCAAAGACTCTTACAGAAATGGCTCTTAAAGATTATGAGATGAAGTATGATAAGAAATATAGGAAACAAGGAACAAAGAAAAGGAATAAGATTCCATTTCTACTAAAGAGTTCATGTTAACTTAGCAAGTTATTATCTTCACAAGTATCAGATACTGCTTGAGTGTTCCACTTTGAAAGTGACCTCAAATTATTGAAGATAAGCTAATTTATCGACTTACAAGCTTAGAATGAAGCAAGAAGAGCTACATCAGTTGTAAGGTCATATGCTTTGTTTAAAGACCTTTTAAGCTAAGGCTGGAACAAATAAATGGTTATTGTGTTCCATAATCAGTAAACAATCCGTTAACACACGGAAAGACTTACATTCAAAGTAAAGAGCAATAGTTGCAAATTTATTTGAATGGCATGGTTGTCTAAACCATGAGTCAATAATGCTTGGTTATAAACAAACATTTTCCTAACATGAAAACTCACAAAGTTCAAATCATAGGCATGATTTGTGTTCCGAACAACTTTAACAATGTCACATTAACAAGAACGTACTTAAGGCTATATAGGCTCTTGACAGTTGATCAATTCAGAATTGTTCTAAGACAAGCAAGTCTTACTTGTTAAAAACCGACAAGGTAAAGAGCTATTGTTCTTGGTATAGACAATTGACTCCGAAAGCTAAAGAGGATTCAATTACTTCAACGTTTTACGAAGAATTTGAAAGAATATGGCTATATTCATCAAATGTGAACAAACTTGACCTTGAATAGCTCAAGTGTTCAATGAAGTAAAGAATCGACTTGGTAAGATATCAAAACGTCTAGATTAGATCGACCGATGTTTGCTTGAGCCAAGCGTGACCATCACAAAGTTATGAAATTGAAATTTTCATAAATAACTCCACAAAGAACATAGTGTGTCTTCACGGAGACCTCGATGCCATTTAAAAATGACTCGAACAATGATGGATCACATCCCTTCCTATAAAACTCTTAAAGATTTGCACAAATGACTAATGTTACACTAAACAAAATGTTGAAGCTAAGAAAGGACACCATATTCAGTATGGATAGAAATAACTTCTAAACATCTTTTCAAGTATATGTCTAAAAGTCTTAGCCTCATTGTGAGCTCACTGGCTCAGTGGGAGCTAAGTGACTCAATGGGAGCTCACTGGCTTAGCAAGAGCTAGGTGGCTCAGTGATAGCTTAATGGCTCATTAAAGGCTAAGATAGCTCAAGTAGGAGCTAACTATTTGTTTCATAACGAACTTTTACCCGAAGACAATATACATGTCTCTTTGTAAGCATTCAAGAGAGACTACGGGCATTACCTCCACAACCTAATTGAGAACATAATGTTTGTTGCTCTAACTGGTGTCTTTCTGAAAAGTAATACATTTCTTAAACGACAAGTGGGAGAAAAATGAACTCAATGACCATCGAGATTAGCACCAAACTTGAACTGAGAATCTCGGAAGACCTTAAAAGGGATTCGTAAGAATACTTGATCAAGAATACTCAAAAGGACTTTACAAGTGCCTTAAAAGAGAATTCATTACTCGCAAAACTTCTGAAAAGTTAGAGTAAGATCAAGATAATCAAAGAGATTTGGAAGCGCCTTGAAACTTAGTGTTTGATGCAATAACCCCGTATAGGTATAGAATTCACCAATGTTTTGGATTCAATCCTATAAATTTTCTAAAAAGTTAGAAATTAACCTAAGACTTACAAGCATACTACTTACTATTAGATAGCAAGGGAATAATGCCTTGTAAGATAGCTATGAAAAATCCAAATTTCGAATAATGGTTAGAGGCCATAAAATCCGAAATAGACTCCATGTTTGAAAAGCATGTTTAAAACTTGATTAATTTGCATGAGGGGTGAAAGACCTATCGATCGCAAATAAGTTTTCAAGGAGAAAACTAACAAATGTGGAAATGTATATGCATACATAGTCAGATTGGTTGAAAAAGGATATAATTAAATTCACGAAGTTGATTTTAATAAAAACCTATTCACCAATCGGAATGATCAAGTCTTTTCGTGATTATTCTAGCAAAATTGCATATATGAAATATGGCAAAATAGATACCAAAAACCGCCTTCCTAAAAATAGGATTTTGGAAGTGACTATGAAAATAGTCTAAGGGTTTTGAAAATCTAAATAATGTTAGATTTGAAAGCAAGCTCAAGAAATCTGTTATGGGATTGAAGGTAGCATTACATAGAGGAATTGGAACGTGTTTTCTCATAGAGTTAATTAAAAGTATTGGCTTATAAAGAAATACAGAAATTCTTATGGACAGGAAGTTTAGTGGGAGAAAGAGTCAATCTTGTAAGGTCCAACAAGAAGTTTACGAACTCTGTTGTAAATTAACTATCAAATGCTAAATGCTTAGATTTGAAAGTATTTTCGACAATGGACCAAACAAAAGACAATACTTAGTATATATTGGGAATTAAGATCTATTGTATAGACTTAATAAAATGTTTGAACGAGTAAAGGAATTTACCGTGTTAAACATGAATTGAAGGACTTAAAAGGCTTTTGACCCGTATGTATAAAACTAAGTAACTGTTTGAACTAAGTATAAGCTAGGCTAAATACGAAGTCAAACAAGAAAGACTCTAGTAGAGACTTTCAACCGTATCTCATAGCAAACAGTTTAGCAAGACTCAGTGAAACTAGATGAGCTAAAATGTAACATGGATGGAATAAGATTGAGAATCATTCTACAATCAAATCCATCATGTACGCTACGACATGGAATCGTCACATGACTTACTTGCTTAGAGCATGTGAAGTATGTATATAATACCAATCAACTTGAATCTGTGTAATAGATCGTTAGATTGTGATCAAGAACATCCAAAACACTTAGATAAGTAAAAGAGATGGGTTCTTGACGCGTGGAAACAAATGTAATTTGAGAATTGATGTTGCAAGCACAAACCTTAACAAGGGTCAGATCCTTAACAAGGAAGCCATTTATAAGCACGAGCTTGCAATGAGTCATGGCTTGAGAATGGTAATATGGACGTACATCCATGTGTAATGTGCGGGAATTTAAGGTAAATTTCCATTATCACAAGTGATTAGGGTAACCCAAATCGTTGTAAGTCGTTTGGAGTGAAACCCAAGCAAAACATCATCAGGAAGTCTACTAATATATATGTTGAGAATATTGTTGCTTTAAAGGAAATAAAAAGGAAGATGTTAAATGAAATGTTCGTTGTTGAACGTTAATGATTCTAGGTTGTCAAGTTGACGATCTCAGATCATGAAATTGAGTGGGAGCCATCACTTGGACAATAAATCCTAAATCACATATAATCCATGGCACTCTCAAATTTTATCATCTTATTATGAAAGTGATCAATAATGAAGATGCTAAGATTAACAAAGTAATTATAAATAAACCTATGCAATAAGTGAACGACAACATTCACAATTGCACGAAAGAAATCAAGCATATTAAATATGGGTGTGATTTCTATAAATATTTTATAAAGAGTGTTACTCTTAAAACATTTAGAAAAACCATTTATCATAAGATGAACCATTCAGGTTTTGGAGTAATTTAATTTCATGCAATTTTATCACTCCGTTTCTATTTAATTGTGGTTTAGAATTAAATTATGAGTCCATTTGATTTTGAGAATATTCAAAATAGGGTATCAAGACCAGACTTGGATAAAGAAACACCTATTAAGTGAACGTTGAATATTATAATCGAGAATTATTCTTAATCGAGGTCATTTAAACGATGGACGATAAATGACTGCTTGAGATTAGTGTGTAGTTTGATTTATAGCATCGTTTCTGGTGCTATAAGGACATAATTATCATAAATCATTTGCATAGGTATTGGTTTAGAACCATACTGGATTGACCTATGAGAATACTTTAAGAGATTTAAAATCGTCATAAGTATACTTCTCATATTATGGGTATCGGAACCTCTTTCCTTGACCATGAGTATTGTGAGTTCTCTTGCTTGAGTACTAGTCCGTTTTGATGTTAGTCAAACGTCTGCCGTACATGTAGATTATAATGGCAACACTCAGGCGGCTAGGTCCTCTTAGTAAGAGAAGCTACATTACAAGACTGGGAATGTCCCCCTACTAAAAATAGGGAAGATGTCTTTGTTGTTTACAAGGCCTCTCGAAGAGCGAGATTGTGAAAATGCATGGCCGTGCTCGGATAGATTTTAGAAATCATCTGTTTGTTGACAATCGAACTCAGATTTCGAGAAACACTTCTAGACGTAATAAGGGTGACGAATAAATCTTACCTTATAGTTCATGAAGAGACATTAAGTGACATAGGAAAAAGGCTATACAATAAAAGCGCACTTGTCCGGAAGGACAAATCGGAGATTGAAAGGAATGGTTCGGAGCTATTGAAAAGCTATTTATTCAGTAAGTTCAAGTGATCGGAATGCCTAGGTGGAGGCCGCTTCCGATCAGTAATATTAATGCATAATTAATATTACAACTTAATCTTGATTGAACCCTTCGGGTGACACCCAAGCAACTAATGCTCCGACGCGATGAATTAATCCGAAAGAAATTATGAGTCACCTGAGTATTATGAATAAAGACGTCGGATTTCGAGCTTAGAGCGTCGGAACCGAATCTCAAAAGTCGAGCTAAAATTTAGGAATTGGCGAGACGGAAAAATGCTTCAAGTAACAAGTAAAAACCCTAGCCACGGAAAGGCTAGGGAAGCGTGCCAAATAGAAGCGCGCCACGTGGCAGCGCACATGGCAGCACGCGTGGCATCGCACACGGAGTGCCACGTGGCGGCGCGCCATGTTGGCGGCCACCAAGTGGCAGCGCGCCATGGACCCGGGTGACATGTCGTAGACGCGGGCCGAAGGGTGGCGGTCCAACCGAACCCAACTTAGGGCTCAAGGTTGGGTGCCACATGGTTAGCTTATAATGCATGTGAGTTTGCCTTGGGGAGCAAGTGAGGAAGTGGTCCTCACCTAACCATGTGACACTTGTTACTTTGTTATTCCTTGGTTTATTTAACTAAGGATTGAATTCAACGTTCTTTCTATGTGGAATCTTTTTGTGAAAAAGTCTCACATTGAAAGATGAGTGGAATTCACAAGGAAGCACTCCTTATAAATAGCCAAGGCATACCTTGGGATTGTTCACTTGAGTAAGAGCTCAATTAGGCATCTCCACTTGAGAGAAAACCTATAAGCTCATAAATTACTCGGGTAGTCTCTTTGGTCGGACTTGGCTAACCTCCAAGTATTGGACTGGTCTGGTCGAGTTGCAGGTGGACTTTCGTTGGAGGTCCTTGCCATTTGTGAGGCTTGACTTTTCTCAAGTAAGAGCTCCGTCCGAGTGAGCGAAGCACGCTTCAAGGGTAAATTAGTCTTTTCTCTATTCTTGTTAATTATTAATTTTGTTATACTAATTGTGAGTTTGTTCTTGGGCTTGAGTTTTATTTCCGCGGTGAGTTAGACTCATCGAAACCCAACACTAGCATGGCAGCTAGCATGCGCACCGCACCATGCCGAGCTTGCTAACAGTGCTGACTGGTGCGTGATGCGACACGCTAGCACGCCAATGCTAGCAATGCTAGCATCGCTAGCAACGCACTGCTAGCAAGTAGCTGGCACGCGCACAACTAGCAATCTAGCAGCGCTAACGAGCTACCAACGTGCTAGCGTGCTAGCACTGTTAGCAGTAGTCGCGTAATAACCTCGGCCAGCAGCCCGCAAGCATGCGCGGCTTGCTAGGGCAAGGCAGCAAGCAACCCACACACACACGGGCAGGCCTAACCGAGCACTAGGTCGCCAGCGGGTGCCATGTGGCGTCGTGTGTGTGAGCCGATTAGTGAGGCTTGCGGAGCAAGTCTTTGGTCCCCCCTTGTGGTCCTCACCTACTCTCTCTCTATTTGCTTGACACTTGTTGATTAATTATTCTATTGCATTTTCTTTTGATTTTTTATTTAAAAATAAAATAGAAAAATGATTGATGGGAGAGAGAGAAATGTTGGTGGGAGAGAGAGAAATGTTGTTGGGAGAGAGAAAAATGATTGATGGGAGAGAGAAATGTTGGTAGGAGAGAGAGAAGCGTTGGTGGGAATTCTCTATAAATACCCATGTATTGGGATTTGAGAAACCCACTTGAGTTGAACTCAATAAGACATATTCAAAGAGAGAAAACCTTTAAGTTCATGAAAACTCGAGTAAGTCTATTTTTGGCCCAGCTTGGCTAAACTCCAGGTAGAGACCGGACGGGTCGTGTTGCAGGTGGATTTCCGTTGTAGGTCTACGCACGTGTGGGACTTGAAGCTTTCCTGGTAAGAGTTCGTCAAGTGAGCGAAGCGCACATCAAGGGTAATATTTTCTTTCTCCTTGTCTTGTTAATTATGCTCATTAGTTATATTAATTGTGAGCGGGTTTTGTTTCCGCGGAAAGTCAGACTTTCCGAAACCCAACAATTATTCGTAGAATTTTGCTAGTTTAGAACTCATATATAGTGTGGTCATATGATTTGATTTAAAGTTTTGTTTCGTTTTCTTTTGTTTTTTATGATAAAGAGAACAAAGAAACAAACAACAAACAATCTAAACCGAAAACTAAAAAGCTGACGAGTACGCGCTAAGCCGGCTAGGAAATGGGCATAAGCCACTGAAGTTCTCGAAACCTTCCGAATGCCACAAGATTAAAGTTAATAATAATTTATTGTCAACTATTGATTTGGCTGCACATAAAGTGAATAAACAATACTTTCTCTGTTTTAATTTTCTGTTGACACCTTTTTATTATCGCGCTTGTCAACGCATGTTTTTGACGATTAATATTTCTAATTATCAACATTGTAAATTTATAAAAAGTAGATATTAATAAAATATATATTGAAACAATTCAAACAAGATCCTACATGAATATGTTTTATCGTATCTATAAACCACAATGGTGAGTCAAAGCGTGTGTGTGAATAGTGTAAAACTCAAACAGCGTCAACTAAAAAAACAGAGGAAGTAAGTGTTTTCTATCAATAATCATGTTTTAAAATTATAATTTGATTATGACGTCTCCCTCTGTTTATTTTTTAAATGCATCACTTTTCTTGTAAGGGTGTTTTTTTTAAATGCATCACTTCCCTATTTGATAACTTTAAACTATTTCCTTCATTTTTTAATACTTGCAACACTTCCCTAAAATGGAAGTGTCACACTTTCAACACACTATAAATGGAAAGTTATTTTAGGAAAAAGATGTATTATTTCCATTATTTAAATCACATGGCCCACTAAATTACACTCCTAACAACAATCACCTTATTTTAAAGTGTATTATATCATGTGAACCCAAAATTTCTTAAATACCGTGAAAATGTGTGTGTTGCAACTATTAAAAAACGGAGGTCCTCCTTCTTAATTTAAACCCACTTAAATTACTTTATCATTTCTCTCTCTTCCATGGTCCCACTTATATAATAAAAATATTTACTCTCCTCACATTCTTTCTCTTTCATGGTCCTCATCTAACTTTTGTTATAACAATTTATTCACCCACTTACAATATTATATTATCCTCCTTAAACTCCACGCATCACCAAGTGATGCAAATAAAAAAAACAACGGGAGGGAGTACTAATTATACATATTCGTATAATCATAAGATGCTACAATCTATATATATATTAAAACTCAATGGGATGACATGAGCCCGCCACGTGTCATCATGACTAGGCAAATGATGTGGCATCATGTCATTTCTTGAGTAGTTCTTTTAACCCCCAATTTAAGAGCATGTTTAAATCATCACAATTATTTTCTTAATAAGTAACTCTCATAACCCCCAATTTAAGAGGATGTTTAAGATGATTATTCACCTTCCTTGATGTTTGGGATTCTTCTTTTATGTTCTTTCATATTTCTCTATATATTGAAGAAGCCTTTTTTCTAATTTTTAAACTTGAAAAATACATCAAGCACAATAGTCTAAACACATTCTCTATTAGGCATAAGACCATAAGTTACTTGACTCAAACCTTCCACTCAAAAGTGTTTTTGTGAGGAAGTGGTGTGTTAAGCTTAGGTATTGTGCCGACAAATACAATTGAGCACCTTGTTTGCACCGGAAATTCGTTTTTAAGTCAGTGATTTGCGTCACGGCGCACCGATCGATATTGTTCCATTGTTTGTTAAATTATCTTTTTTACTCCCTCTGTCCCAGTTTACTTGCAACATTTTGACTGGACACGCTTGTCGATGTACAGTTTGACCGTTGATATCTTTTATTATATATTTATATAAATTATTAAAGTTTATATTAAGAAATTATACATTAAAATAGACCCAACAACATCTTACATGATTACATTGACTTTCATATAATAGTTAAAAAAGATGGTCGAAGGGAGACGTGTGAATAGTGCAAAAAGTCAAACCGTTGCGAGTAATTTGGGACGAAGGGAGTATCTTAAATATTTTTATACTATTTGTACTAGATTACTTCTTTATTTACAACAAATGTAACTAAATTAATCTATATTTGTATTTTATTACATAATTTTTATTATAAAACCTCATTTATAATATACATATAATGACCCGAGATATTGTCCGGGCCAAAAACTAGTTCAATTCTAAAAGCTAAGCGCCTATTGATTCATAGTAACAAGTGGCTTGACTTAATAAGTTGAATTAGGCACGCAATTCAACATGGACGACACTTGTTAATGGATCAAAATCTTACAAAAAAAATTCAAAAAAAAAAAACTAAAACTTGAATATAAGACCAGACAACGCCACAACGGACACTCTATTTTTGACATGATATTATTTCTAATGATAGATCGAGTATAAGCCAATCAATTTTTAAAGGATATACTCTGGAACTAATATATATATATATATATATATATATATATATATATATATATATATATATATATATATATATATATATATATATATATTTTAAGTTTTTTGAACTAGTATATTTATTGTATAACAATTTGACAACTATGTGAAATGAAAAGAAAAAAAAAGGTCTCTAGTCTTGTACTCTCTTATGCAAGTAGTTAACGTCATATGGCTATATTATTCCTAAAATACAAAAAAATTGATAATAAAAATAATTACGCTTTGATTTCATTTCTTTGCTTTTGGAGATTCGCCTTATAAATATATTTTAGAAATGCTAGGAAAGTCAAACTAGAAGCCAAAAATGTACAAATATAATTTATGCATATACAAGAACTATGTAGCTCCCATCAAAAGAAAAAAAAATAAAAAAACCTATCTGGCTAATTAAGGGCCTGTTTACTTCAATTTAATTTCATTTCAGCTCCAATCAATTCAGCCCAGTTCAGCCCCTAATTTTCTTCTCTCATAAAATATTCATTTCAATTCAGTTCAGTTTAGTTCAGTTCATTTCATCCCAATTCAGTAAATGTGAACAGGTCTTAAGTGTCAAAAAAATATAAAGCCTTCATATTATTAAAATAAAAAATAAACATCCAAATATTAATTTCTATGTAACCTATAATTTATCCTTAAAAAAAACGTAAACTCTAATTAAAAAAACAATGCAGTATTTTCGGATTTTTGTGTTGGGGATCCTAGTCTTCCTAGAGGGCTTCAAGGATATGCTTGCAAAGATCCTACTACAGTCACAACTGATGATTTTGTTTACACAGGTTTTCAAGGTGAAAAGACTCCTAACAATGTATTTTGCAACAATGTGACATTAGCATTTTCGGATGTGTTCCCAGCCTTTAATTGTTAGGTATATCTATGGCCAGCTTAGACTTTGTCGTAGGAGGAGTAATCCCAGTACACTCCCATCGTACATCAGAAGTTCTTATTTTGGTAAAAGGTTCAATCATTGCTGGATTTATTGATACCAATAATACTGCATACTATAAAAGATTAGAGGTTGGTGACGACATGGAACTACTACAAAAATGTTCAAAGAGACCTCAAATAAGAGATTATTTAATTAAATATATGATCTCTATGTTTCTAGAGACCTAATATTTCAAATAAATGGTCTCTTAGGTAGTATCTTAGGAAGATGAAAATATACCAGAGTCTATTTATTAGAAATAAATGGTCTCTCCTTTTTTTTTATTTTTATTTTAGTTAAAAAATTGAGAGACCACTTCCCTAAAATAAATAGTCTCTCCATTTTATTATTTTTTTTTGTTTTAAATTTCAACATCTTGATTCTTCCGCTTTATCCTTCTCCATTCTTCTCAAAGATGAGTGCAGCCTAGCCCCGCCGTACCCTCGCCCATCGCAGCTCGGTCCACCCCTTGATCTCTTATTATAGCGCTGCTGCTAACCAGGTTTTTCTCTTCCTTTTTTTTGTTGTTACTTTGTATAATTTGGGTTAGGGTTTCGATTTCGATTTCATTGAGTTTTAATTTAGGGTTTGGATTTGTGATTTTGTTTCTTTCAATTTAGATGACGTTACTCTAGAAGGTGTAGAAAATTGTTCTTCTTTAGGTATTATTTTTTATTTCATTGTTTTCTGGATTTTTGTTTTGAATTTCGCCTGATTTCGTTGTGTATAGATTTACATTGATTGAAATTGGAATCTGATTGTTTAGACTTGTGGGTGTATTTTTTTTCGATTTTCGGAATTCGATTGACATGGAATCACTTTAATTAGGATAGTTTTGGGTTTGCCAACAGTGTTTTGATTTCTAATTTCTTGGTTTTTTTTGGGTTTTAATTAGGTTATTTTTTTGCCTTATTTTCGGGTAAATTAGAATTTGCGGGTGGGTTTAGATCAGGATTTGGTGTTGGGTTGTGGGCGTGTGCGTGAGTGGGGGTTGGTGGTGTGTGTTTGGAGAGTGACGACGCACTATCGTAGCCGCAACCACAACCCACCACTGGCCACAAATTTCTATACGTTCATCTTGACCTTAGTCTTCCAACCAAACTATGCTCGTACTCAAAAGAGAGCAATCCCAATGGATCATTACCCTCTCACTTTAAATGGACAATTCATAAAAGAGGGGGAAGATAATCCATGCTAAGAATTTCCTGAACCCTTTGTCAAAGATGGGGTGAGACAACCAGGATTTGAAATCTTTTTGGATTGCAACTTCCTAGATTATATTCCAACTCCCATCCACAAGGAAAAAGCACCCCTATGCTTTGACTTTAATGTCATGGGACTACTTTTTGGCTACGAGAACAATGAGCCTTAGCGTATCGACGATAACTCTGCGTTTATCCAAACAATCTTGCAAAGTAAAAACTTTGATCCCACAAAGCTCATTACTTCGGCAGAAGGATTAGTTCGAGGATGGCGAAAGACTGTGAAGGTGACACCACCAAGTGGAAGAAAGATCTCAATAACAACAGGACAAGGACCAATGTTCAATGAGTCTGAATCGTCTGGATCTGAGTCTGAGTCTGAATTCAAGTCTTCTGTAGTCGAGTCTTCTAAACCTTCTATAGTTGCGTCTCCTTCTGTCCCTTCTAGTTCAAAACCTACTCCTAGTATAGTTAGTAGTCAAGTCCCAACAAACATTTCTTTATTTGATGTAATGATTTTTGAGTTCAATAATATTTCTTCATTTACTTACTCATCGTGTCATTCTCTCACTCAAGATGATGAGCATTGCTTAACTAACAATGAAAGCGACAAAGAAATAATTAAAGCAATGGAAACACTTGAAAACAAAACACCAATAATTGAAGACACCGAAACGGTTGACATCTCAAAAGATCCCACCATTAAAAGAGAGGTTAAAATTGGTTTAACTCTTAACAAAGAAGAAAGAACTGATTTAATTAATCTACTAAAAGAATATATTGATGTGTTTGCTTGGTCATACGAAGATATGCCAGGAATAAATAGGGAAATAGCTCAACACACAATACCACTAATTCCAAGAATGAAACCTGTAAAACAAAAGTTACGTCGAATGAAACCCGTCGTAGCTCTTAAGATAAAAGAAGAAGTTCAAAAACAAACAATTGCAAGTTTTATCAGGGTATCCAAATATCCCGAATGAGTCGCAAATGTGGTTTCAGTTCCTAAGAAGGATGGAAGGGTAAGAATGTGTGTCGACTACAGAGATTTAAATAAGGCAAGTCCAAAAGACGACTTCCCTTTACCACACATTGACATTTTAGTAGATAACACAGCAAATCACGCACTCCTCTCGTTTATGGATGGGTACGCAGGGTACAACCAGATTCTCATGGCTGAAGAAGATATGGAAAAGACTACATTCATAACACCCTGGGGCACTTACTGTTATACGGTGATGCCATTCGGGTTGAAAAACACGGGTGCCACTTACCAAAGAGCAGCGACTGCCTTGCTCCACGACATGATGCATAAAGAAGTTGAAGTGTATGTGGACGATATGATTGTAAAATCAAAGGACCGTCCAGGACATCAAATAGCCTTAAGAAAATTCTTCGAAAGGCTAAGGAAATACAACATGAGGCTAAATCCAGCTAAGTGTGCTTTTGGATTCACCTTAGGAAAACTCTTAGGCTATGTCATTAGCTCTAGAGGAATAGAGATAGATCCAACCAAGATCAAAGAGATCATGTTAATGCCACCGCCCAAGACCGAGAAACAGGTTAGAGGATTTATTGGCCGATTGCAATACATAAGTAGTTTCATATCTAAGCTAACTATAATATGTGAACTAACATTTAAGAAGCTCAAAAAGAATGCGCAAGTAATATGGGACGATGAGTTCCAAAAAGCCTTTGATAAGATCAACGCCTATCTCACTAATCCTCCTGTATTAGCACCAGTGCTTCCAGGAATCCCTCTTCGATTGTACTTAACAGTCACCAAAGAAACAATGGGAGCCATGCTTGCACAAGAAGTAGAAGGTAAAGAAAACGCTATCTACTACTTAAGTAAGAAGATGCTCGAATATGAAGTACGCTACACACCGCTTGAGAAACTGTGCCTCGCATTAGTGTGGTCCACAACCAAGCTAAGACACTACATGCTCGTCCATACGGTCTATGTAGTATCTCGAATAAACCCACTTAAGTATCTATTCGAGAAATCTACACTCAATGGGCGAATATCTAGATGGATAGTCAATTTAGTCCAATTCAATGTAAGGTTTATGCCTCAAAAGGCCATTAAAGGATTAGTGGTCTCGGACTTCTTAGCAGATTTTCCAATAGAAGATTTGACACCAATACATGAGAACGATTTTCCAGACCAAGATTTGATGGTTATAGAAGATGATGCTTGGACATTATACTTTGACGGAGCCTCCAACCAAAAAGGATGTGGTGTAGGAGTGTTATTAGTATCACCTAAAGAGGAACACGTCCCAATCTCAATAAAGTTAGATTTCGACGTTACCAACAACGCTGCTGAATATTAAGCATGCGTGGTAGGCCTCGAAACAGCTTTGGCATTGGGAGTAAAGAAACTTTGAATATTTGGAGATTCTTCCTTAATCATCAACTAGATTTCCAAAAGATGGAAAGTAAGGAGTGAAAGCTTAGCTCCTTATCAAACATATCTGGAAACTCTTACCGATCAACTCGAAAAGGTAGAATACACATATCTACCAAGAGAAGAAAATCAACTTGCTGATGCCTTGGCAAGACTAGCCTTGATGGTTGGAATTCCTAAGGAAATTGAACAAATGCCTCTAAGAATAGAAAAAAGGCATAAACTGGCTTACATCCAAGCCATAGAAGATGATGAGGCAATCCAAGAAGAAGAAGAAGAGGAAGAACCATGGTACACTGATATCCTCAACTATGTCACCAAAGGAGAATATCCACTTCACGCTGACAAAAGAGAAAAACGAGCTCTAAAACTTTTGGCTTCCCAATATGTACTCATAAATGACGAGCTACATAAAAGGGTAGCTAAAGGTAGGGCTCTCCTATGTGTAGGAAAAAAGGAAGCTCAAAAGGTAATGAGGATAATCCACAAAGGAGCATGTGGAACTCACATGAATGGCAAAAAGCTAGTCCAAAAGATAATGCGCCAAGGATATTATTAGACTACTATGAAAAGGAATTGCCATCAATATGTAAAAAGATGTCCTAAATGCCAAATATACTCTAACTTACAACATGTTCCTCCTTCTCTCCTCTATACTTATACATCACCATGGCCTTTCTCAACATGGGGAATAGACATTATTGGAAAAATCACTCCTCCTAGAATAGGAGGCCATGAATACATTCTTATAGCGATTGATTACTTCACGAAATGAAATGAAGCGGCATCATATGAAAAACTCACCGCAAAGCATATAGCACTCTTTATCGAAAGAAACATTATATGTCGATATGGAGTCACACATGAAATGATAAGTGACAATAAAACTCACTTCCAAGCGGAATGTGAAGAATTGCTTCAAAAATAGGGCATTCAACACCATCACTCGTCCCCATATAGACCTCAAGAAAATGACGCATTAGAAGCAGCCAATAAAAACTTGAAAACTATCATCGAAAAAATGACAGAAAACTACAAGGATTGGCCTGACAAACTCCATTTTTCTCTTTAGGGTTATCTCACGTCAATTCGTTCATCCATAGGAAATACGCCATTTTCCTTAGTTTACGAAATGGATGTCGTACAACCTATAGAACTGGAAATACCTTCCTTACGCATTGCTTTGGAAAGTAAACTCGATGAAGTTGAATGGACTAGAGCGAGATATGAGGAGCTAATTCTACTCGATGAAAAACGACTAGAAGCTCTACATCATAGTCAATGCTATCAAACTCGCATGGCTAGACACTTTAATAAGAAGGTCAAGACAAGAAATATCATAGTAGGAGACTTGGTGCTAAAAGCATTAAGGAAAAATGTTTTAGACCCAAGAGGCAAATTTAGGCTTAATTGTTCTGGACCATACATCATTAAAACTATCCTATCAGGAGGTGCCGCAAAACTAACTAATATGGATGGTAATAAGTTCTCAAACATGACGAATCTTGACCAACTTAAGAAATTCTACCCATGAAAACTTGAGTAGTATATTCAAAACATCTACGTTTGGCCTGATTCCTATGGAAAGGATACGTAGGCAACCCATTATGGGGTGCGGCCACTTTAATTTTTACACATCTCGCACTCCTTCATCAAGCCCGCCAAAGTAGAAAGAGCATCGCACAAAAATCAAGATCAGTGCGCCACGACAGAATTATCGCGCCACGATAGCAATGTCGCTCGCGATGGGTTCAAAATTCCAGCGCCAATATATTTTCGTTGATATGGGAAAATTTCGGTGTATTTTAAGAATTTTCGACTTCCATACTCGAACTATTTTCGAAATTTATTCAAGTCGTTTTCATTGCTTTAATAAAATAAATTTTTATTTTCAATATAAAAGAGTTAATTTAATTTGAAAAGCTGAAAAATTGCATTAATGATTAATAAAATAAAATTACATTTTTGATGGAATTAAAAGAAAAGCTTAAAAATAAAATTGACTTGAAGATAAAAATAAATGTTTAATAAATTGGAAGTAAAGCAATGCTCTAATCGGTCTTCTCTTTTTTACCCCTCTTCCAATTTTTGTCTGCTTCCTCTTCATCATCCATCTCTTTCACCAATAGGGATCCCTTAGATGATCTGCATACAACTTTTGTAGAGATAGTTTCTCCCTTGGCCATTACACCAATCTTCTTCTCAACCCATGCTTTCTTTTCCGTAGAGTCAGCTTTCCTTTTCTCTTTGCCTTTTGCAACACTCTTTTTCTTAGACATAATAGGAGTCTTGAATTCAACTCTTGCACCTAGGCGATCTTTAGGAGGGATTTTCTTATCTCCTAGGAGATCTTTAACACTAGTTTTGTACATGTTCCGGACTTTGTTCTAGTCCTTTTGAGATCTACCAAGTAGCCACTGCTTCACATCTCTAGACAAGAAGGAGGAACTTTATGGGTAACAACTTCCCACAAAGGCCTAGCACACCAATAGTTGTCAAATATTTGTAGATCTTGTGAAATAGGAAATTCATAAGGACGACGAAGATCCCCGGAAGGAATGGTTTGAGCAAGGCCATATTGTCTTCTTACTCTAGAAGGATAATAAAAAGTCAACTTGGACAAGCTTGGAAAATGGCAAAAGGGTTGAGTATTGACACCGATCATCTTCTCGATTTTCCACCAAGGAACAACCCATTTAATGGAGAAATCCTGAGTCTCAAAGATTCTACTCCACTCCCGACGGCCCATCTTTATGGAAAAATGTTTCTTTCTTCTTACAAGACAACTTGGTGTATACTTTTCAATGTTGTTAGGAGGGCTAATTAATTCAAGCCTTAGCCAAATCTGCAAAAATTCAATGCAAATAATTAGTATTACTATACAAAATTAAATATTTGGAAAAATTGCTCCCATTAATCTGAACTTTGCCTCGTCCGCCCAAATTAATCCCTACTTTGGATTATTCCCCATCACTCCCAACTTTAGGGGGTATTAATTTCTATTGCACCTAACTGGTCATCCAACATAATATTACAGATTTACAGGTTACAAGACACGTGCCAGCTTATAATTGGCTAAAAAAAAACCCACAAACCACCCATGCCCAGCCCGGCAAACACCACACCCCCACCCCCACCCCCACCCCGTCGGAAAATTGGCCCCATCCCCGAAAACCCCTCCCCAACTGCCAGAAATCGCCGCCCAGCCACCATTTCCCTTTCCCCACCCCCAAAAACTCCCCCCACCCCTTCTCTTCCCCCACCCTTGAAATTAGCCATGAAATTGGCCACGAAATTAGCCACAAACGGCCGAAATCGGCCGATTTAGGGTTAAAACCAACCATTCAGCCCGAAATTCGGCCGATTTCGGCCATTTCTGGTGGTTGTTTTCAGGGAGAAATGGGGGTGCGTTTCTGGTGGCCATTTCTGGTGGTCGTTTTCGGCCATTTCTGGTGGTCGTTTTCGGCCGTTTCTAGGGGTGCTTCCGGCGTCGAGGTGGGCCAGGGGTTCTTGTTGTGTTGGTTAGGTGGCTGGGTTGCGCTGCTAGTGGTTGGGGCTGAGAGAAGCTAAAGGGAGGTGGCGGTGGTGGAAGGGGAGGGTTGTTGGGGTTTTTTTTTTTTTTTTAGATTTTGTTTTCTTTTATTTTCTCTATTTTTTTTCAACCAATTACATATTGACACGTGTGCAAAAAAAACTAATTCACAAATGTTTACCTGATTGACCGGTTGCAAGTCATTTGGGTGCAATAAAAATTAATACCCTCTAAAGTTGGGAGTGATAGGGAATAATCCAAAGTAGGGATTAATTTGGGCGGACGAGGCAAAGTTCGATTAATGGGAGCAATTTTTCCTAAATATTTTTTATTTCTGTAATTAAAAGTATTGGTTTTCTACCTGTAATAAAATTGGAGAACCTCTAAGAGGTGCTTTTAGATCCTTTTTTAATTCATCCAAACTAAGAATAGTTTCTCCAACAATTAATAGCATTGGGTTTCTCCCTGAGTCTACTTGCTCCATGACAGATACCAAAATTGCTTGACCGTCATGAATATTTCGACTAGTGAGAAGATATTGGCTAAACATGCAAAAGAGGAAAGCCCTCCTCTTATAAACATGAAAGGACTCAGATCGTGGTCTATCAAAATAAAGACGTGCAAATTCTTTCAAATTGACCACATTACCATGCACTATATCCATCAAGTCCCTATCCCTAAGGTTAAGGAAACGCTCAAATCTTTATAATATATTCGCTCACCTTAGGAATTACCGAAAGATTGAAGGAAGGAAAGCCAAGAATGGCACCAAATTCTTCCGGTAAAGGGCAAATTTCATTATAGCCTAGTCTAAAACAATGGGTATTTGAATCCCAATATTCTAAGGCGGTATGAATAAAATCTATATCAAGATCTACCCCCTTAATACTATATAAGCCCCCCAAGTGAAAAAAGTCAAGCTCTTTCCTCTCCTTAGCAGTCAAAGACCAGCACCACTCACGAGTAAAATCACTAAAAATCTTAGAATGACTACTTATTTAAAAAGATAAGTATTTTAATTTGCTCGAATTATGCTGATATCGGAAGATTTGGGGGCTATTTATAAACAGGGATTGACGCAAACCGAATCCGTTAAAATTATCGCGCCATGAAAAGGCTATCGCGACATAATAGGCGTATTGCGCCGCAATAGCCCACCCTTGCTTGCGACAACGTCACAAATTAAGCTGGCTGTGTTTTTCCAACTTTGACTTTACGGTGTTTGATCCTTTCAAAGCCTTATCCAATCCTATTTTTGGCAACTTTCCTTCAAATACATATCCCATATTGATTATTTTTAAGTTTGATTAATTAAGCTTATTGTTAATCAAGCTTCATTTTATTTTTTTCATTTTTTTTTCTTTTGGGGGAGAAAGTCGAATACCCTCCAATAGTAATAAAAATGACGGAAATTTTTGCGCAAAAATTTGTCACAATTTTTTACACACTCACATGCACATAAAATAAAAAATAAAATGCAAGAAATAGAATAGACATAATAAAAGTATGTATACATAACATCAGTGTCAATAACACAAATAGCAAAGTCCTATACATGTCAAACAATAAATAAACAACGGGTACATCTATGATCTAGAGGACGGATGCCGAAAGTATCATAAAATCGCAAAGTCCAAGGAGTCACCTCCTACCCAGCATCAGTCTCTCCAGTCGGAGGAAAAGAAAGAGTAGGGCCAATTCAATCGGGCTCACCCTGTTGTGGCTCCTGATAAGGCGGTTACTGCGACGACGAGCCAACCTCGTACGTCCCACCAGCCGCGAAAGGAATCGGCACCGAAGCATCCTAGCCAGGGGGTTGCCTCACCTCCTCCTCAGTAGAGGAACCAGAACCGTGCCCTCTATGACAACAGTGTCATTCGACGCCTCCTGTCGGCCCTGAGTCTCAACCGAGGTGCGGCGACGTCTCGATCTAGAGCCAGACCTCTCTCTCCTACTCTCAGGTCTCGTACGAGTATGCGTCGGAGGGACAGGCTGAAACAGAAAAGTAAGCTAAGTTAAATATAGAGAAAAAACTAAAGTAATCAAATGTGAGCAAAGAGACATACCTCTGCCACATTGCCATCACGACGACACGACACCTGGTGGCTCAACCTCACGAATTGGTAACGAAAGGCGTCCATAGCTCTCGCCATCCTTGTCATCACCTCGCGAGAAAACTACAAAAGAGAAAGAGATTAAAAGCGGTCGAAAAATGCATATAGAAAAGAATCAAAGATAGCTTACCGAAGTCTGACGGCGGGGAATTGATCTCTCCACCAGACGCCACTCCTCAGGGGCTGGAGGTATCATCTCCTTTATGGGTTTAAAGGACTCCTGGTAGGTGATGGACATAGGCGAAGGTACAAACTCCGCAGCAGCCGCATCCTGCGAAGATAAATTCTAACGGTTAAGGTCGTCAACGGCTACCAAAAGAGAAACAAACCAAAGAGATAAAGCACACCTCCTTCTCCTCCAATATACAAGGCGGTACCGTAGAGCCAATCACGGCAAGAGCTTCCTAGCATAGTATTGGGACGGATGGCTATTTGTTTGCCAACCCTCACCAGTTGGGGACCTCTCCATATGAGTCCTAAGAGCCTCCTGGTCCATCATATGTGGTGGAGGACATTGAGGAACCACGAAAAACTCCGTAGAGTGCTGGATCGCAACTCTCTCGCCCAAATACACCACGGCATTGTACGTCCCCTGGAAATAACGACGCTGAGCTGTATACGCGGCGGCTCGTGTAGGAACGTCCAACTCAGCCCATGGACGGAAAAGAGGCTTAGGCCCTTGTGAAAGAGATATCCATGAGTCAGAAACTTGTTGAATAGGAAAATTAAAATAATAATGACAATGCATCAAAAGTAAGCTTTCGAAAGTAGAATATACCTCTAAGATCCTCCAAAATCTAGAAAGTGTGACCTCCTCCCTATAGTTGTGATGGCGACAGGCGAGTGGCAATCCAAGCAGGAAGTCAGCATTAGCCAAGCTGGCCAGTTAAAATTCCTGATCGCTCGTAGGTCGTGAAGAGCAGGCAAATAGTAGAGTAGCGCTCGGCTACCCTTGTAAGGAGAAAAGGTCCCTAACAGCAAAATCAGAACAAAGATGTGCAGCCGCTTCTCAAGGGTGGTCACATCATCTCGGAAGGTCTCTGTAAGCAGAGCCCGACGAATGGATCGAAAACTCATCTGCACTGATCTCGACTCTGCACGAGCCCAAACAACAATAGGACCCAACAGCTCGTCCAACTCTGGTGACATAAGGGAAATATCCTTACCCAAAGGAACCACAGCTGACTGGAACTCCAGTCCAGTGATGACAGGGAAGTCGAGGGGAGTGACGATCATCTCCCCTATGGAAGATGAAACGTGTTGGTGATGTCCCAGAAGAACTCCACCAAACCTCGTACGATGAAGCGGCTCGACCGTAATGAGTAGAGGGTCCTAGTGGCCTGCAGCAAAAGAGTTAAGCCATATGACTCCCACAGCGCGTGCAACTCCGCGTTGTTAATGAAGTAGGTGTCATATAAATGACCATTGGTATCGTTGCTCGAACCATGGCAACGAACCCGCTCGTTGGTCACACCGCACCGAACGCACTCCGAAATGTGGAACCTGGGCGCGAAGTACAGAGTCTGCCCGTCCTACTCAGGGACTTCCCCATTCCCCAAGGCTAGAGGAAGTCCCCTCGTCCGCATCGACGGGCTCGTCCTCCCAATGAGCCCCACGAGAATGAGAGCCAAAACCTCGACGATGAGTCATGCTAATCATGTTCGAGAACATAAAAAATAGTGAATAAATGGTTCTATAGTGTCTAAAGTTCGCCTAGCCGCATGATACTATGTTCGTAAAAAAACAGAGTATATAGTACTAAAACAGAGCATGTTTTTTATTCGACAATAACAAGTATTTTTGAGCAATCAAACAATTTCTTGCAATATTATGGCAAATATTCTGACAAATTAAGCATAAATGACAAGAAAAAACATGAAGAAAAAGCCACAATATGTTCACGAACTTAAGGTGTTTAATAATGGCAATTTGCTTGTTTCCTCATCAAATTGAGCCAAACAAGATTCAAAATACTCCCAAGGCAATAGAAAAACATAAACAAGTGGTTTCATGACAAGAAATTCGACTAACAAAGCAAAACAAGAAAATTTGATTTCAAATTTTCGAAAATCTGCGAGCAAAAAAGCACTGAATTCACCAAAAATTGAGTGAGTTTGAGGAAAACTTACATAGATCGGCAAACTAGAGATGATTAGATTCGATTTACAAAAAACTTGAGTGAATTTCGTTAAGAAACAAAGGAGAACAAGCCAAGAGAAATTTCGAGCGGAAATGAGCGAAAATGAAGTATAGCGGCAAAATGAGGAAGAAAAGGGGTTTTATTCTGAAATCTCAATTCCATCTCAACGCGATAAACTTATCACGCCGTGATAAGGCTATCGCAACGCTATAAGCCTAGCATGTCGCGAGGGCACGTGGCAGCAAGCGATAGCCTTCTTTCTTCAGCGATGCACTTCCTTAGGCCCCATATTAGTTTATGCGGATCTTATTCAGCAACTGAAGATGACTACAAGTAGAGTCACCTTCGACAATGTTCCCTAGCTATTGGAGAATTGTCACGAAAATGGGAGATGGCTACAAGCGGAGTTATCTCCGACTATGTTCCCTGGCTTGCGGAAGATGGTCACAAAAGACCAGAAGATCGCTACAAGCGGAGTAATCTTTGATGGTATTCCCTAGCGCTCGGAGGACTGTCATAATAAAAAATTAAGGACAGCTACAAGTGGAGTAGTCTTCGGCGATATCCCTTGGCTTGAGGAAGGTCGTCACAAATGCAGAAAAATCGGTTACCCCGGAGACGTGTACTCGACGGTGTAAGATACGCGTTTCTTAACTCTTTTATCTGTTTAAACTAACGCTAGTTTGCAGGTATCGACGTTGCAAGAATGATTTAGGATCGTAGAACGTTCTGAATCATTCTCCGTCCTTATCGCTAATTTGACTTTTGTTTTTGAAACTTTTTTTTCTCCAAACCTAGTCAAAGTGGGGGCTTTTGTAGACAACTGATTGTGTCTCCCCAAAAATGTGAAAGAGTCTCGTGATGCATCTGTTTTCAATAAAAATATTTCTTTCTATTTTCGAAAATATTTCCTTTCGTACCTTATTAATGGAAAATGTCCAGTCCAATGTAGTTTGGTCCATAATATGAGTTTAATAATAGTGTAGTTGGATAGGGCTTGAAAAGAGTTTTTCAACGATATATTATAAGCCCAATTCCGATGAATAATGAGGAAGTTATGGCCAAAATATTAAATTGGGCCCAAAAAGGTTTTATATTACGGCCCAATGATAAAGTTGAAGGCCCATTAATTATTATTTCAAAAGTTATTAGGATTGACTTTAATCTTCTAGAATAATTTAGAAGGTTCTTTTAAGTTCTAATGGAATTAGGATTAATAATTATACTTTTATCTTATTTAGAAAAGATAATGAATTTTATTTGGAATAAAACAAATATTTTAATAATAAACTAATCTTAAATTAATGATAAACACGGAGTCTAATCGTCTAATTATATTAGGGGAAGGACGTTTTATCGTAGCCGCACTATCGCGCTGTGAGGAGCCTATCGTGAACCTAACCAAGCTCGAAGTTGCCTTCGCCCTAGACGTGAAAGGTTGATAATTTCTGAGGGTTTGGTCCGAAATCTCTATTTAAATTAATTGTTTTATTTAATATTTTCCTTGAAGTTACTAACGTGTGTATTCTTTTGATAGAAAGAGGTACGAGGCAACAAAGTGAGTAATTTTATTGCTCTATATATTTATAAAGCATGTTTAGATTATATTAATTCCTCGTGTCATGTTAGGACGTTATTTATTGCTTTCTAGTATCATGATTAGGTTGCTTCCTACTTCTTCTATCATGTTAGTGTCATTTTAGGGATAAATCTTTAATCTTTAATGTTTAGTGACATGCTAGGATTTGTTATTAATCATGTTAGTATCATGCCTAGGATCTTGCTAACATTATTATGCTTTGATGAGATTGAGATTGTTATTATGATGATTGTTGTTATTATGTTGCTTGATATATTATTGTTATTGCTTGATCACGCCCTCTCTTGCAGGAATAAAGGGAATTTGTACTTGAAATCACGCTTAATAAGATAATTAATAATTTTATTTAGGCTGATGTGAATTTAATTTAAGTAATCGCCAATAATAGATTTGTTTGTGCATTAATATTCAACCAACATAGATTAAACAGATTTAGGATTAATATCTTGATTGTATGTTAGTCAGAAAGCGCACATGAATATGAGAAGAATAAAGTAGAGGCTTATTTAGGGCAGGTTCAATCTCTTTTAGGTTGGATTTGTACCTTCATCCCCGAATATCCAGTCATCGTTCAGGACCACTATGGAGTTAGCGATCTCATGGATCGTGAAGGGGTGTAAGCTTCACCCCGTGAATGGTTTACAAGTTCCTAAAACTTGTTGGCGACTCTTTTGCTCTGGCTTTCTTCTCTTTGGACGCCACCATGCTTAAGTGTATGATCACACTGGGGCTCAAGTGTGGGATGCTTGAAATATTCCCTACAATGAATTTTTTAGTATTAGTTTTGTATATTTTTTTGTATGTTTAAACTACGTGTATAGTTTTTAGTATTAATGAATTGTATTTTTTTATTAATATTATATATTTAAAATATGAATAATTTTTTTTAATAAAAAAAGAGAGAAAGAGACCATCTATTTAAAATAGGTGGTCTAAGATTTTGAAAAACTAAGACCATGGTGGTCTTAGTTATTGAAAAAACTAATACCATCTATTCTAAATAAGTGGTCTCTCTTTTTAAAACAAGAGACCACTCTTGATGAAATGGTCTCTTAGGCCAAAGAGACCTGTGAGCTAGAGACCACCCTTAAGGTAGTCTCTTTGGCCATTTTGATATGGTCTCTTTAGCCAATTTTGTAGCAGTGTGGTTATTCCACAAGCCATGCTTCACTTCAAAATTGAAGTAAGTAAAACTCCAGCTACCGCATTTGTTAGTTTGAATGGTGCAAATCCAGCACTACAACTCACTCCTACCTCCTTATTTGCTGGAAATTTACCTGCCAACATTACTTAGAAAATCACACTCTTGATTCGTAAGGAAGTAATGCAGATGAAACAAGTGTTCGGCACAGCTTAATAATCATCTTAGGCTAAACCTGTATTCTTTATACTTATTTTTAAGCTCACGGTTTATTTAATTTTAGTGCCCAACATAATTTTTTTAAAGTATTTGGTAATAAATAAAGGGTATATATATGCTCTTTGTTGGCCTTGTATTACTTGTAGCATATCCCTCTATTACATGTTTTGTAGTTTGTTAATTATTGTTGTAGGGCAAGGGCATTCGATGCATCTGATTCAATTCCTGGTCCACCCTCTCTTTCACAACCGAGACATCGATGAGCTTTTGATGGGCGTTAGAATGGTTGCACATTCCACACTCAATCGAACACATTTATAAACAAACATCCCACAAACCAAGCACAATGATAAGTAAGAGTTCGGTCCACAAAGAACGAGATATAAATGCTAAGGATCTTAACACTTAAGCTAATTTGAAGTCTTTAGTGATTGGAGGTTCGTCAAGTAGACAAACAAACTATAATTCTAAATCAAGTGATTAAAGACATTAGGGAATGGGATCCACTCAACCATGGCAATTAGGCAAATTGGGAGTAAAATAAACAAGAGATAGCAAAGACTATATGCAAGATCAACCTCTTGAAATTAGGAAACAACTCATACTACTAAACTTAGATTCCTCATTAGTTTAGCAATAGAAGATACATAATCAAATTGCAATAAGTAATGTCATACTTAATTCACATTTCAGTGTCAAACTAAGTATACCATGCTATCAAGCTCCTAAATAAAGGGTAGCTAATCCTATCATGAAGAACTAACAAGCAATCTCATACAATCAATTTAATTGCAAATCAAACATCGAAACTTCTCCCAAGTTTACATAACTAACCATTAGGTTGAGCTTCACCCAACTCCTAGCAAAGAAGACTACTCACAACTCATCTTAAGTGACATGCAAACAAGGGTTAGGGTTCTAACTACTTTAATAATTGGGGAAAAATGATTAACTAATGAATAAACTATCATCCAACAACAAATTTTCAAGAACTAATGAGACTTAACTAACATGCAATGACAAAGTAAAATCAGAAATTAATTACAGAAAAGTAGAAGAAAGTTACTAATTGAAGCTTCAAATGTTGATTATAATGTGTCAAATCTTGAGAATAATCCTTGAAACTCACTATTACAATGATTAATTTGATGAAAACTAAGCTAAATTATCAAAATGGATTGTTTCAAACTAAGAGGAGATGCTAAAAACTATGCTACTGCTGTCTATTTTCCAAATGAACTAAAGGGGAAGTATTTATACTCCTCGAATTACATATGTTAATCCGTCAAAATAAAATGAATTTCCATCGAGGAGCGCCCGCTCCGCACAGCTGCGCGTCCGCTCCTACTTGCCTCAGAAAGAGGCAGAATCAAAATTGCTGAGGAGGAGCGCCTGCTCCGAGGAGGGTGCAAGCCCGTTCCTCCGTTCTTCGATGAAGGGCAGATTCTATTTGTTTGGGGAGGAGCGCCTGCTGCGAAGAGGGTGCATGCCCGCTCCTCGCTGCCCCAGTGTTGTGGCAGAATGTAGCTAAGCAGGGAGGAGCGCCCGCTCCAAGGAGGGTGCATGCCCACTCCTCATTAATTCAGAATGTAGGCAGGAAGTTGGGACATGGTAGGAGCGCCTGATCCTGGAGAGGTTCACTCCCGCTCCTATAGGAGCGGGCTCTCCGTTCTCTGTTTTCTTGCCTTGAACTCCATTCCGAGCTTTGATTACTTGTCAAAGTGAGTCAAAACACCTACAATTCATGGACAAACACATACAAAGAGGGGGAAAGGCCGAGACACAACATTTATATACAAAACGGGTTAGATTGAAGGGAAAAGATTGCAAAACCGGGTTTAAATCAACACAATAAGTGGTCAAATCAACCACTTATCTAATACCCCCAAGCTAGCCAAATGCTTTTCCTCAAGCAATTCACATTGCCCAAAAACAGACCAAAAGATCAATTTGCTCAAAGAAAAGCACATGCATAGATAAAAGAATCCTTAAGCAATAAAACTCGAGCATGAGGTATATGTCTAAGATCAACCACGATCATGACTAGCCAAGGCCTAGCTAACCTTCTCGAAAATACTCAACCTAGTCCTATTAACACATCTCACCGCATCACCATCACAGAGTTCAAATCCCCCCTAATGGTAGTGTCTCATGACTCCTCGAAGGAGCCAGAAAAACATAGACAAAGCGGGTTTTAAAACACTCGACATCTCAATGAAAAAGTACCCTTTTCATACGCTTGATAATAAACGTTGGCATCGTGCCGTGCCGGGCTGCCGCAGGTCGTGCCTGGGGATCGCTCGTGCCGGGCCGTGCCGTGCCTGCTTCCGGGCCGTGCCGTGCCTAACGGGCCGTGCCGTGCCGAGCAGCGGGCCGACTCGGTATTTTAATTTTTTTTAATTTTATTTTTTTTAAATATATATATATATATATATATATATATATATATATATATATAATCGATATATATTTTTTTAAACAACTTTAAAATTGAGTTTATATTTATAATTTTATTAATTTATGTTTATGTTTTTGTATTATTATATTACTCCATATTATTTAGCAAAAAACAACAATGCATATAATTAAAAAAATTTACGAGTGCGATAAGCCGATAACACAAAAATAGCCATTGGAGAAGTAGCCGTTTATGGCTGTTGGGGAAAACGACTACTTTCTCCTCTCTAACGGGTACATTTGCACGGGCCGAAGACCGTGCCGCTCCCCGTGCTTGTGCCAATTTCTAAAAAAATTGTTCACGGCACGACCCACAATTAGGACGCCGTGCCGGTGGCCGTGCCGGATTCATGCCCACCTTTACTTGCGAATCAACTTCCTCTACCGATAAAGGCTTCAACTACTCTTTCTAACAATACACAAAATTATGAAGGTCTTGACACCAAGTTAAGGCAAAGAAGAAAACTTAAAAGGGCTTGTATTTCACTCCAAGCTAAAATGCAACCTATTAGGAACAACTCTAACTTTGATTTCCCAAATACAAACTTTGACTATACAAAAATACACCCCTAAGCTTGTTTATTTGCTTGGGTGATGACTAATCATCACAACTTCCTAATTTTTTCTTTTTTGTTTTTTATTTTATTTTTATTTTAATTTGAATATTTTTTTTTAACAACAAATACAAGATACAAAACCAAACAATATTTATAATGAATTAAAGAAAATACAATTGATAAAACATAAAATCGAAATCCTTAACTAGGACTATGCTTATACACCTTATCGATCATCCTTCATAAATAACAAGAGTAGTTTAAGCCGTGATCTTAGGAGTTGAAACTCAAGTTCTCAATCTAGGTACTAATTCAAAGAGGATCCTTTCCACTCATTCATAATGTTGATGGCTTGAAAACATAAAACCTCACTTTTTGGGATAAATGTGGATCAAATACTACCTTTTCGGGGTTCAAATTCCTTTAAGATAGACGACACCATCTTATCACAAACCCAGACTTTAAGTCTTGTACATTCGGTAAGGTTATTCTCACACTAGCCTAAACTAGCCAATTCTATGTTCAACCAAGGGCATCTAAACCATGCTCGAAATTTTATTACAAAAAGAAAGCAAGTATCTACCACATACATGATTGGGTGAAACTTGTATGATTGATTGATTGATTGTGATTAATTTAGGAATTGTGTTGATTGATTGTTGAGATTAAAGTGAGTAATGAAAGTTTTCATGTGTGTAGTTTGATTAGGCCTTGAGAATTATGCTAGATTGCATTGTGATTGCTAATGACATGACCCATTGATTTAGGAATTGCAATTTTCCATTGGTGTGGATTATGATTCTCCTAGTTTGTTATTCGTAGAGACCACTAGCTCAACTATTAGGAGATAGCTCTTTGATTCCAATTGATAGCTCTTATCATTAGTCTTCACACCATCAATTGGCATGTTCTTCCCTAGTTTTTGCAATTTTCATGATTACTTGTTGATCCCCATTCCCTAGCGTTTTTTTTGTTTGCTCATTTGTTTTGGTAGTTGAATAGTGTTACCTTCTTTACCCTTGATTTCGACCTAGCTTAGACGTTAATTAGAAATACTTGGACATAACCGTTCCTAGTGGTTCGACCCTTGACTTACCTCTATACTCGTATTTAGGTTTGTTAAGTGATTATAAATTTGTTTGGCCCTAGGGAGGATTAGATAACGTCCTTCTTTTCCCTATGTCAAAATGTCGCCGTTGCTGGGGAATGGTGTCTATGTTTGAGTGTTTTTGATTTCTTGAGTAGGTCTTTATATATACCTTTCTTTTATTTGGTTTTTTGTTTATTTTGTGTAAAAAATAGCATGTTTTTTTCTTTTCCTCAACATGATGGTGAGTCTTTTAATGTCTACTTCCATAAACTTATAGGGTTTTTGAACTATAATTATTGTAGTCTTTAGGAGGCTTATGAGATTTGCTATTTTGGTTTGAATGAGCAAACTAGGGATGGAGTTGAAAGCATGCATAATGGTGAATTTAGAGCATTGTCAATTGATGATGCTTGGGATTTTTATGTTTAGTTTTCTAGGGATGTCTATAATAGGGGTAATCATAATTCTAATGTTGATGTGTAATGTGTTGATTCTTCTAATATTAGCATGAATTCCCATGATTTGTCACATGATCCTATTAGTGAACCTAGAACAAATGATTTCAACTCTATTTCCCCTTTTTTTTTCATGATGATGAGGTACATGCTCAAGTTGATGCTAATGGTGTGTTTTAATTTTCTTCATTATATACCATGCCTTCTTGTGATGTGCTTCGTTCCCTTAATAATGAATCTCATGTGTTTGATTGTGCCCCCACTCCTAATGTGATGTATATGCTCATGATCTTAATGCTGATTCTTCCAATCTTGGTTGTACTTCTTCTTCTCTTATTGAGCCTCAACCTTCTACACCATTTGAATCTCTTGTTGATATATTTGTGTCTCAAACTAGGCGCATTGAGCTTGGTAATGATCTTGGGTCTAGTAAGGAGATGATTCTTAAATCTATGAGAGGTCAATTAGAGATAATGAAAAAGAATAAGGAGCGTCTTGAGAAGGGAAGGAGAAGAAAAAAGAGTTAGAAAGCCAATTGTCATCCTTGATGCTTGTTTGTGAAAAATCCCAATCTAATGTGTGTGTCGAGGATGATGATGATAATGATTTTGAGCAACCAAGAGAGTTTGAGGATCCCATTGGTGAGCATTTGAGTGATAGTGAAGGAGTTAAAAACCAAGAGAATGTTGATTTTGAAAATCTTAACCCTCTTTCCATCTTGATGAATCTCAAGTGCATAATTGTGATTCTTATATCCATGAATATTTGGATTCATTTGAGGTTATGACCGATGTGTTCTTTGAGTGTCAAATGAAAACTCACAGCCTTTTGAGTGAGTTCATTAAGAATGCTTCATGGGGAGAGATGAGTTAGAAATGAATTTGCATCCATTCATGCATGGATTTGAGACTTTAGGCTTTGAGGACATTGAGGGAGTTGTTTTTCATCGTTATGATAGAGAGGATGATGTAGTTTCCCTTAGAAGTTGGATGTTTGAGGGAAATGGTGATCATGAGTTTTCTTCTTTTGAGGATTCTAATATTGATTTCCATGCTCTTATTGGTGATGTGAGGTATGGTGGTGAAGATGAGACCATTTGTGACTCCATTGCTCTTATCCCGTCCTCTCATGTCCCCTTTTCAAGAAATTTCAACCATATCTCCTACACTCCTATATCCCTCCCTTCCTTTGTTAATGAGCCTTTTGGAGACCCTCTTGTCTATGATGATTTACATATCCCTCATTCATGTTCTATTGAGGAAAAAGGTGATGTTGCCACCCAAAAATATTTTGAGGAGAGTTTGCCTTATTCTTCTTCTTTTTTTCTTCCTTTTCTTATTTTGTTGAATTTTCTTTTGATTCTTCTTTTCTC
Organism: Chenopodium album; assembly: GCF_948465745.1. NCBI lineage: Eukaryota > Viridiplantae > Streptophyta > Magnoliopsida > Caryophyllales > Amaranthaceae > Chenopodium > Chenopodium album. Next base: position 21,802,517 of record NC_137847.1, read on the forward strand.
TCTTGGGGTCTCTCTCCTCATAGGTGTGCACTAAGCTTGTTGCATGCCTTCATTTTGTCTTGTGCATACTTAATTTCATATGAAATGTGTAGTAGTGCATTTGACAAGCTCTTGCGTTGGTTGCAAAACTATTTTACTAGAGCGGTCAAGCATGGACCTTAAGCAAGCCTTTCTCGGGAAGTAACCCGTGTTTTATTGCTTTCATTTTCTTTTCTTTTTAAAATAGATTTTCTCTCATGGAAATTTTTATGTGCCTTTTTCTAGGTACATGACTTGATTTACTTTGGTGCATTGGTTTGAATCATGATTCAAGGAATTATGACTCCACATTTGCTAGCATATAGAAAGCAAGATTTAATTCTAGAGGAAAGTGGTTTTGAAAGGTTTAATTGGGTCATTTGCGGGTATTTACACCCACCTATATCCGGTAATATCTTTCCTTGCATGCTCTTTCTCTAATGGTTAGTAACTTGTTGGACATGTGTTGGTATTATTGGTTTGATTTCTTTCTTTTCCCCTCCCTTATGGTTGATATGATTTATGTTTGAGCATGTTGTCTCAATCAATTTTGGGGGAGGGTATTCTATCATGTTTGGTGGGATGTTGATTCATATATGCCATGCACGATTGAATATGCATTTCCATGTTCTTTATTTTGAGAAACTCCAAAAAGATTTTTGTTTTAACAAGGCAAATTTGCAATGTGTTTTGTTTTGTTCTTGCTTGGGACATAATACTTTTAGATTTGTATAGTTGAATGCTTTTCTTCTTAAATGGTAATAGTGTGCGCGGTTTGAGAGTATGTTTTGTTGATTCTAGGATAGAGTATGCTACGGTAGTGTCTTTAGAACTTTTGTGACCTTGAAGCCGGTTTCTAATTGTTTATGGTAAGAAGGTGTTGCTCCCTTTGGTGAATCTGAAACTAATAGTGAGTTATTGCTACAACCATGTGAGGTTGCATTCTTTTCTACCCTTCTATATATTTTGCGTGAGCGGCACATGGATCCTCTACTATTACATGCTTTATCTAGAACTTGACTTTTGTCTCCCGAGATCGCGACCGAACCATTTTGGAAGGACAAAGGCATCTCTTCGGGGTGGTGATTTTTACTTTTCTAGGATAGATTCAATTTCTTTATTTTGGGTTTACATTTGCCTACTTGCTAACCATTTGAGCCATAAACCTTCTTTTCAAGCCATATCTTTATTTTGGGTTTACATTTGCCTACTTGCTAACCATTTGAGCCATAAACCTTATTTTCAAGCTATATCTTTTGATTTTGAGTCTTTTGTTTCATTCTTGTTTCCATTCTTGGTTTTTGTGAATCAATTGATTATTATTGTTAGAGATTGTGGTGGATGAGTTTGAATATTGGTTCTTATAATGTAAGCAAGTTTGTTTTGTGTATATTTAGTGAATAAAGGAAAATTCCAAGTTGAAAAAGCCGTCCATAGTTAAAAGAGGCGAGGACAATGCAATAAAGTGAAAAATAGAAAAATGAAAAGTATTGAGAAAAAGCAAAGCAAATTCAAATGCACTGGCAAAAAAATATATGTGAAAAATGAAAAGGTCAAAAATATTTTGATGCAAGTGTCTTTCTCCCAATTTTAAGCATTGAGGACAATGTTTTGATCAAGCTTGGGGGAAGCGTTCTTACGCTTTTTGTATATATGTTTGTGATTTTGGCTTTGAATAAGCTTGGGGTTGTTTATGTTTTTGTTTGGTGATTGCTTGATTATGTTGTTGAGGATTGATCACATTTTGCTTCACAATTTAGGTATACCACCAAATTTCAAATTTTAGCCTACCTTCACCCTTTTCGCCCATACATTACAACCCTTTTCAAGACCTTGTAACATTTTTGGTTGAGTCACAAGTTGGTGGAGGGAGATCTGAGTCAAGCCTATGGAGCGATTTGCATAGTCAAGATGTCGAGTAGCCTTAAAATCTCTCGTGATCGCGCTCTCATCGATTTTGATGATGAACAAGCAAATTTGCACAATTAGGGAATGCCTTGCTCGTCAGCATCACACAAGCTTGATGCTCAGAGAGCTGCACCGCTTCACACCACCAACTCGCACAAAGCAGCAATTCAGCCAGCAACAGCAACTGACCACTGTAGCTCCTCGCACTTATTCTGCTCCAATCTCAGCCCCTGCAACACCCAAAACAGTCCACCAAACAACCACCGTTCCCACGCACCAGCCAACACCAATTCCTTCGACAAAACCACCACCTTTCGCACCTCCAACAACCCGTATTACCAGCTCCCCTGTTCCCCCAACAGAGCACCAATCAGCCACCTTCACCACCAACATCCCGAAACAGCAAACCTGCAACAACCGCACCTAGAAGAGCACCGCAACCCCTACTCCAGCCACCCGCATCAACTGCACCTAGCAGCCCATTCGACCTCCAAGTGCTCGCGCGAAGACCCATTGATGCTTGTGCACAAGCTGGGTGTAAATTGGCCATTGATCTTGATAAATTTGATGATTCGAACGGTTATGACGTGCATGATTTGGTGATGTGAGAAGCATGGGATTATTTCCCAATTAAGAGCAGCAAAAATCGAAAGCCACTGATTTCTTATTTTCGATTCTTTTTATTTTCCTTTTATTTCTATTTTCTTTTTACTTTCTTTTTCTTTTCTTATTTATTTTACTTTCATCTTCTTTTGTTTTATTTTCTTTCTATTTTATTTCCTTTTAACCTTGTAAATATAAATACCCATTTTTGGGCTAAAATTAGGAGAACAATTTTAATCCAATTTTAGATCTCATATTTTTTGCTTAGGTTGAGAGCTTTTCTCTCTAGATCTAGGGTTAGTTTTAGAAGTAGATTTAGAGAGAGAAAGTGAGGAATTTTATTGGGGATTTGAGAGATTGATGATTCAAGGTGACAATTGTATTGAAGATCTCCATAATCAATTAATGAGATTTCTAACTCTATCTCATTTTATTGCTTTGTTTCATTTCAAGTTTGTTTGATTTGATTTTGATATTTGATTCTTGATTAGTGTAATTATTCTCCATATTTTATTGATTCTTGATTTCTTTAGTTGCTTATTGATTAGGTGATGATTCTTGAGTAGTTTTTGAAGGATTTATGTCTTCGTCATGTGCAATTACTAGATATATAAATGGATCAAATTACGGAGATGATTAAGTTCGTATATTTGGGTTGTCGTTATATCATAGCTAGAGGTACTAACGATCTTTGGGATAGTAAAATAGGCCAAAGCCCAATTAGACGGATCCTATAAGGTCACACAAAGGGCTTAGATCCCCTAGTATGGCCGGCCATATGGAGTGATATGGAGGGTTTTACGCTTCGTGACTTAGTCTAATTATAATACGATTACAAATAGACTAAGTGCCTAGGGTTTTCAACAACACAATTCAGTGATAAGTTTGATCAAGCTCTAATTAGTAAACACGAGACCAAACCCCTCTCAAACTCTCTCTCTCTCACGGCTCTCTCTATCCTCCTCGGCGCCGGTAGTGGTGGTTCGTGGTGGTAGTGGTTCGTGGTGGTAGGTTAGTCCATTAAAGGTGGTGATCGCGGTTTTTCCTCTTTCACTTGACCAATCTAGTATTGGTAGACGGCTCGTTCGAAGCTCATGGACTAAGTAGAGGAGCAACGCTTGGGGCTCTATTCTCTCCCTGAGTTGCCTGTCGAATAGCTACGAGGAATTCACGCTTCAAAGGTATGATTATGTGTCTTGTGTGTTATGCATGCGATCTTGGGATTAGGTGCTTTATGAATATGATTCATGTTTTTCGCTTTATAGTACCTATAAACTCCTGCAGTGGTATTAGTTAGCCTCTTGCATGAACACGCTTGATGATAATAATACGATTATTTGAAGTCCATGCTCTTAGTTTTATAATCAATTAAGAGGGAGAAATTAATTTAATTATGGTTCAATTATTATTTTAATGTGATTAAACTTTTGGAATTGATTGAATATGATTTAATTATGCTCAAAATAGCCATGAAGAGGATCAAATTTAACACTAAATTTGTTGAAATTTTCGAACACCCCAACCCTAGTTTTCGAATTTTTCGAAAATTCATGGCTCTAAAATATGATTTTTTGCTTGAATTTTTATTTAATTTGATTTGTTTTATGTATCATAATTTTAATTGGATTGATTTATGCATAAAAATATTTTTTGTATGATCATCAATTTAATTTTAAGAGTTAAAATTAAATTGGGATTAATTTTATGATGAACCCTAATTTTAAAGTTGAATAGGATTTAATTTTAATTTTTAGATCGATTTAATTTAGTTTTGATAAATGTTATTTTAATTAAATTAAAAATCAAAAAAACAAAAAAAAAAATAAATATTAAAGTGGCTGGCAGTCGCGGCGGCTGCCGACCAGGTGGCGGTCTAAGAGGGAGGGGAAGGGGAGGCCAGCAGATCCGGTGGCCGGGGCAGCAGCGTGCAAGTGTTACACAGTTGCTGCCACAGTTGTGCTGTGCTGTTGTTGCTGCTTCGGCGGCAGTGGCTGCCGTAAGGCGGCCAGCCACCGTGGCTAGCCTTGGCTGGCCGCGCACGGTGGCCTACAGCGCAGCACAAACAGCTGCCACGCTGCTGCCTTACGGCAGTGGCTGCGTAAAAGCAGCTAGCCACCGTGGCTAGCTTTGGCTAGCCAACCACGGTGGCCGGTGGTTATGGCTCGGTTTTTTTAAAAAAAAATATTTTTATTTTAAAATATTTCAACATAAATATGATTTATTTTGGGATAAAATAAAATTGTATTGAGATAAAATCTTTTATTTAGGATAAAATCAAATCTTTCAAAAGTTGTGAAATTTGATATTATCCATATTTAGTTTGTTAATTTTGGTGATTATCCATAATTAAAGTGGTTAATATTGGATAATATTTGCTAAGATATTCTGAGCATATTCCAAAAGGATAATAATTGATTTAAATAACGTGATTATCCAATAATTAGATTAGGATATATTTGATTCTAAAATTATTTGATTGGCTAGTAATTATGATAGAATCTAGCTCCTAAAGTTGTTAGGATAATCATGGAAGATTAAATATGATTTATTTTTTTAGATTAAAATATGATTTGATTCTATCTCATGCCTAAATTAAAATATATGGTATTTTATATTGGTCATGGATAATATATGATATTATCTAATTATGATTTAAAATATGAGATATTTTAGGAAATGTGTTGACTTAATTATGAACATTCGATGTTGCAGTTTAGACAAGCATGTTGAGTGATTTATTATATGGCATTTTATATAATATATGATATTATGTTGCTATATATAGACTAGTATGGCCCATAGATTCTAAATACAATCTGTGCATCGTGATGTATTTTTGTAATCTAAATACGGTCTGTGTACCATCAAGTATTTTTGTAACTTTTATTTAAAGTAAATAGATTAGTTATTTAAATAATTGGTCCAAAGAAGCCCATGAAGTGAAGGCCCAAAGGAGCAAGATGGATGGAGATCCATGATGATTCTAGTGGGAGCATTTCATTTCTAGTTTTCTTAGGACTAAGGGGCCATACTATGTCATGTTTTATTGCATTAGTAGATTATGCATGTTAGATTTATTTATGTTAATTGATGATGCGCTAGAGTTCACTAAATAATCACAACATAATAAATCTAGGTCCCAGTAATATTGAGATTGTTTTACCAATTGGATACCCAACAACCCTTCGATCGTGAGTGATGGGTCGGCCTGAGCAAAGTGTCACTTGTTATCTTGGGTAATTTGGGGTAGATCACGTTCTAAACATGTGATGGTTAATTATTCAATAAAGAGTTACAAGAGTTGTAATCAGTAAAGAGTTTCCTCACCTTGAAAATGTAATGCTTGATGGTAGGGCCTCAGTCCGGTCAACTATTACACAAATAAAGGGTCTTGGAATCACTTAAAATTCAATTGGGATCACTTAATATTGAATAAAGTGTGTTAAAGTTACCAATTTAATTCGTTTATTGTACTTTAATTATTAAATTAAACATAATTATTAAACTTTGCCTTATTTTGACATAGATGGATAGCCGTAACAATGACAACAACATTTACAATCTACGACCATTCCTTGAGAAGGATATGTTGACAGGAGAAAACTTTTCCACATGGGAAAGGATGTTAAGGCCTGTTCTGAAATCTGAAGGTAGAGAGGATGTCATTGACACCCCATTGCCAGGACCTTTGGCTGAGGGTGCTACTGCAGAAGAGGTTCGTAAGCGCAAGGAAGCACTAGATAGGGCTGTGCCTATCACTTGCTTAATGATTGCTACTATGGAACCTAGTCTTTAAAAACGTTTTGAGGACCAGGATGCATATACTATCATGCAAGAACTCAAAGCTTTGTTTAAGAAACAAGCTAGAGTTTAGAGGTACGAGCTCCATCGAGAGATTTTGGATTATAAGATGGAGAAGGGAACCACAATTCATGATCATGTTTTCAAAATGATCGGCCTTATTAAAAATATGGAAAAACTGGGGCACCCATACAGTGATGAGATGGCAACGGACATCATTCTCCACTCATTTCTAGAAACTTTCAACCAATTTATCATGAAATTTAACATGTCTGATGCTGCAAAGACTATGAATGAGTTGCATGCTATGTTAGTTAGTGTTGAGAAGCAAATCCCTAAGGAACCTACAAATGAGGTTCTCATGGTTCAGAAGGGAAAGGGGTTCAAGAAGAAGGGGCAAAAGGCTAAGGGCAAGGGCAAGAAAGTTTCCAAGGCTCCTAAAAAGCCTAAAGCAACTCCAAAGGTCAAGACTGCAGATAAAAGTGAATGCTTTTACTGCAAGAAGAAGGGGCATTGGAAGTGCAATTGCCACAAGTATCTTGAGTTCCTCAAGAAAAATGGAGCATTCACCTCAGGTATTATGTTATAAACATTTTAACTTTCACTTAGGTATGTGATACCAAGTTGCGGTGCTTAACATTATTAATGTTGTGTAGAAGCTGCAAAATAAGTGAGGCTAGCAAGGAAATGGAGCTAAAGGGTGCATTAGAAGTGTTCGAGTTGCCAAGAAAGCTTCATAGTTTTAATTTTTGATTATTTTATGATGATTTTAGACTTATTTTCGGGTTTTGATGAGAAAATATTTCGATTTTGTTGTCTGAATAATACTGATTTGGTTTTTACTTAGCATGGACAAGCGTTGATCCATGGTCAAGGTAATAAATTGTTTTCATTTTTGCTAGATACGAGTTAATTATGTTTTATGAAATTGATATAAGTTGATCATAAAAGAAAATTAGATGATTTAAAATAAACTTACTTATAACAAAGTAAGGTTAGGTCACATGAACCATTTGCACATCCAATGTTACAATTGGATGGACTCTTACTCTTATTTGATTATGAATCACTTGAAAATTAGAAGTCATGCTTGATAAGGTAAGATGACCAAGTCACCTTTAGTTGAAAGGGTGAAGAAGCTAATGACCTTTTGGAACTCATACATATGATGTATGTGGACCAATACGTTCAAGAATTACCAAAGAGATTTAACCATTTCATTGCTTTTACTAACGATTTAAGTAACTATATTGATAATTACTTCATAAAGTAAAGGTTGGAGTTACTGAAAAGTTCAAGTATTCTAGAATGAAATGTAAAATCAATTTGAGATAAACAATTTAACACCACAATATGATTGTTGTGATAAGTACTTAACTCAAAATTAAAGATCATCTAAAAGGAATTGTTGAATTAATTCACAATCCAAGAACACTACAATTAAAATGTGTGTTTAAAGCAGGAATCAAAATTTGCTTGCCATGGTTCGATCCAAGATTGACTTTAATGATTTACAAATATCGTTTTGAGGATATACATTAGAACAACAATTGCGAACAAAATAAACAGAAACTTAACCAAAGCAGTTGAAAAGACGTCATAAGAGTTATGAATTGGAAATGTTCCAAAAGTTGTCTTTTCAAAACAAAATTAAGGGTTATGGAATCGATGTAAAATGTTTACAAAGATGACATAATGCACCCTAAATCACGTAAATAGTTCTTCTTGGGTTTTCTCATGGAAACTAAGAGGTATTATTCCTACAATCGCGTAGATAACAAAGTGTTTGTTGCTCGCGATAGTGTCTTTATAGAAAGAAATCTCTTCCTACAAAGCCAAGTGGGAGTAAAGTTAGATCTCGATGAGATTCGAGACGAACAACAAATGGATGTGGATAACACTACATCAGAGACGAGGGCGTATGAAATCAGCTAATTTGATAAATCATATGTCAAAGCAAGCTAATTCAACTAGCAAGGCTTCTATCGTCCCACTTGAATGAAAGACTTCAAAGAGTTGAAGAGAATAATTCTATTGTTGCTTATACCTAATGTAGGCTACTTTGGGATCAAAACAAACAACTTGTTGAAATTCTAAGAAAAGGTGGATTCTAAAATTTTCCTATTGGAATAGTTAGAACCCATACCCTACAAGCAAGCCTTGGTTAAGTGCCAACTTAGGAAGTGGCTTAACACCATGAAATCTAGAATGGACTCCATGTCTATAAACATGTGTTAGTCCATGATAGCCTTACAAATGGGGTCAAACCTATTAGATGCGTAAGCCTATTCGGATTCTTCTAGTGATTGCTGAATTTTTATTACGAAGTTTAGCATTGGATATCAAAATCACCTTCTTGAAATGTTCTTGATGGAGGATATGTATATGATACAACCTAAGGGTTTTGAAATCCAGAAATCCTAGAAAGTTTTGCAAACTTTAGAAATTCATTTAATGGATTGAAGTAAGCATCAAGGAGTTGGAACATTCGTTTCAACAAGGTAATCAAACAGTTTGATTTCCTCAAAGAACGAAAAGGAAATCTTGTAGAGACAAGAAGTTTAGTGGGAGAAATTGGTCTTCTTAGTCTTGTATGTAGATGACATACAGTTCATATGAAATGACATATCAATCCTTGAATCAGTCAAGTAATGATCAAGGAGTTGTTTCTATATGAAAGACTTAGGAGATGTTAAGTACATATTGGGAATCAAGATCTACGAAATGAATCTTGAAGAATGATTGGACAACATCGAGAGACTTATGTTGATAAGGTTCTTGACAAGTTCATGAAGCAAGACTCTAAGAGAGGATATCTTCCCATGTTTCATGGTATTACACTCAGAAAAACTAAGTGCCTTCAAAAGCTAATGGAGTTGAGTTGTATGGATAGTGTGCCTCATGCTTTTGCAGAAGGGTCCATTATATGTGCCATGATATGTACAAAGAAAGATGTTACATATGACTTGTGCATGTGTAGCAGGTTTCAAGAAAATTCAAGATAAGCATACTAAAAGTTACCAAGAGCAAATCCTTGAGTACTTGAGAAGGACTAAAGGAATGTTTCTAGTTTATGATGGTAAAAGTGAACAAGTTGTCAAAAGGTTATACGGATGCAAGTTTTTCAAACAGGCAAGATGACTTTAGATGTTGATCTAGATGCATTTTGTGTCTATATGGAGAAAGAATAGTAAGCTTGAAGAGTTCAAAGCAGAATGCTGTCGCATACTCAATGTCAGAATATGTATTTTAGCTACAATAAGAGTAGTTAAGGAGGAAGTTTGGATGAAATTGTTTTGTGACTAAAAGGACACCTTTGCCAAAACAAAAGAGCTAGGGGTCACATCACAAATCTAAACAAATAGATATGAGATATCACCATATTTATGAGATCAATGACAACTGGGATGTCAAGATTTGCAGAGTTTTATTATGAATAAGAATATCATTTATTAAACGCCTTCTACAGACTATAGTATGAGAGTCATATTAAAGTCTTGGATTGTAGCAAATTATATTAATTCAAGTTGTATATGTTTTGAGAAAACATATTACATAAAGAATGCATATATCTGCAAAATTATGTTTAAATCAGAAACTATTATTTCTCTTATTTAATTATGGTTTTGGAAATTAAATAAAATGTCCAAAATAATTACGAATTGATGGGATCATCAGGTTGATGACCTGGTGAATGAAACCCCACAGGTGAAAAAAATTCATATATTATTTAAGTTCCTTGTTCGAAATCATTAAAGTGGATATAAATGATTTCAATGGACGGACTAGCATGTAAGATTGATTGGATAGTGCTGTTTCATGGGCTATAGGGGCATAGCGATGCTCGGTCAATCACTTGGATATGCATGAATGATGCATGATCGAACTATTGACCTACTTTGAAGTTCAAGTATAGAGCTTCCGAATACATTAGTGGATTCCTTTGACATGAGTGGAACATTGATTCTATTCAATGATTAATTTAACTATGGTATATTCAAAAGTCTACCCGTAACAAGAGATTATAAAGGATGTTTCCTGGTTACTTCAAAAGTTGAGTGGGAGCCTTGTTGCTACAAGATTGGATTGAGTCTACCTATTAAATTAGGGAATGTGTCATGGTCGCTTGAAGAGGGAGAATTCAGAAAATACGTGGCCTCTTTCAAATGCTTTACTTAGTAATCATTTGGTTTTGTAATTCAAACTCAGATTTCAAGAAACGATTTGTGGATTAATATGATCTTGACATGTAATGCAACCATATTATTAAATTGACACACATTGACTTAAGGAATTTGAATATTTCACACTTGTCTCAGACAAGTGGGATATTGAAGGATTTATGTCTTCGTCATGTGCAATTACTAGATATATAAATGGATCAAATTATGGAGATAATTAAGTTCGTACATTTGGGTCGTCGTTATATCATAGCTAGAGGTACTAACGATCTTTGGGCTAGTAAAATAGGCCAAAGCCCACTTGGACTGATCCTATAAGGTTACACAAAGGGCCTAGATTGAGCACGAGAGGACGAGCCCCATGATGGGCTTCATGCCCTAGCATGGCCGGCCATATAGAGTGATATGGAGGGTTTTGGGCTTCGTGACTTAGTCTAATTATAATAGGATTATAAATAGACTAAGTGCCTAAGGTTTTCAATAACAAAGTTCAGTGATCAGTTTGATCAAACTCTAATTAGCAAATACGAGACCAAACCCCTCTCAAACTCTCTCTCTCTCACGGCTCTCTCTATCCTCCTCGGCGCCGGTAGTGGTGGTTCGTTGTGGTGGTGGTTCATGGAGGTAGGTTAGTCCATTAAAGGCGGTGATCGCGGTTTTTCCTCTTTCACTCGACCAACCTAGTATTGGTAGACGACTCGTTCGAAGCTCGTGGACTAAGTAGAGGAGCAACGCTTGGGGCTCTATTCACTCCCTAATTTGCCTATTGAATTGTTGTGTGGAATTCACGCTTCAAAGGTATGATTACGTGTCTTGTGTGTTATGCATGTGATCTTGGAATTAGGTGCGTTATGAATATGATTCACGTTTTCCGCTTTATAGTACCTATAAACTCCTACAGTTTTTTGGCTAGGGATTGGGTAAAACTTGTATGATTGATTGATTGTGATTAATTTAGGAATTATGTTGATTGATTGTTGAGATTAAAGTTGATTAATGAAAGTTTGCATGTGTGTAGTTTGATTATGTCTTAAGAATTATGCTAGATTGCATTGTGATTGCTAATGACATGACCCATAGATTTAGGAATTGCAATTATCGATTAGTTTGGATTGTGATTCTCATAGTTTGTTATTCGTAGATACCACTAGCTTAATGATTAGGAGATAGCCATTTGATTCCAATTAATAGCTCTTATCATTAGTCTTCACAACCATTAATTGGCATGTTCTTCCCAAGTTGATGTAATTGTCATGATTATTTGTTGATCCCCATTTCCTAGTGTTTTATTTATTTTCTCGTTTGTTTTGGTAGTTGAATAGTGTTACCTTCTTGTAAGGAATATTTCAAGCATCCCACACTTGAGCCCCACTGTGATCATACACTTAAGCATGGTGGCGTCCAAAGGGAAGGAAGCTAGAGTAAAAGAGTCGCCAACAAGTTTTAGGAACTTGTAAACCGTTCACAGGGAGAAGGTTACACCCATTCACGATCCATGAGATCGCTAACTCCATAGTGGTCTGGAACCATGACTGGATATTCGGGGATGAAGGTTCAAATCCAACCTAAAAGAGATTGAACCTGCCCTAAAATGGCCTCTACTTTATTCTTCTCATATTCATGTGCGCTTTCGGACTAACATACAATCAATATATTAATCCTAAACATGTTTAATCTATGTTGGTTGTATATTAATGCACAAACAAAACTATTATTGGCGATCACTTGAATTATAATCATATTAGCCTAAACAAGATTATTAATTATCTTATTAAGCGTGATTACAAGTACAAATTGCCTTTAAACATGCAAGAGAGGGCGTGATCAAGCAATAACAATAATATATCAAGCAACAATAATAATAATATTCAATCTCAATAAAGCATAATAATAATATTAGCAAGATCCTAGACATGATACTAACAAGATTAATAACAAATCCTAGCATGTCACTAAACATTAAAAATCAAAGCTTTATCCCTAACATGATATTACGACAGAAGAAAGAATAATAAGAAACAACCTAAACATGATACTAGAAATCAATAAAAGCATCCTAACATGATACTAGGAATCAAAACAATATAAACATACTTTCTATAGAAAAAGAATAATTAGGAAATTAAATTACTTACTTCGATGTCTTGTATCTCTTTCTAATAACAAGATACACACATTAGTAACTTCAAGGAAAATATTAAATCAAACAAATCAAATAATTGAAATATAGGTTTGGGACCAAACCCTCAGAAATTATCAACCTTTCACGTCTAGGGCAAAGACAACTTCGAACTTGGCTAGGTGTGTCTAGAACTTTTGAATGAGTAATTTTGTAAAAGGGAAGGTTTAGAATGAGGGAGAAGAACAAGCTATTGCTTAGAGAATTAAGAGAAAAGATGATTGGTGATGGTCGTTGAAAACGGAGAAATATGACCCTATTTATAAAGAAAATAGTCCGGAAACGATAGAAAAGAATCAGAATTTGAGTCGGAATAAAACTGGCTCTTGTCGCCAGCGACAGGATCCAGTGCGAAACGACAAGCATCATGCATGGAGACAGACTTGTCGTTTGGCACTAATTAAAAGATAAAATGTGCTTTTGTACGGAATCATTTGTTTAATATAATTAAATAATTAAACTATGTGTTTATCAATTTTAAATCAGATTTTATCATAATAAAACACTTGTTTTATTCGAAATCAATTTCATCATTCTTCTAAAAAGATAATTATCAATCCTAACTCTATTAAAATTCAAATTAACCTTCTGGACTATTCTAGAAGATTAGAATTAATCCTAATAATTTTAGGAATAATAATTAATGGGCCCTCCACTAGATCATTGGGCCATAAAACCATTTCAGACCCAATTTAGTATTGTGGCCATAACTTCCTCATTATTCTTCAAAATCGGGCTTATAACATATCATTGGAAAGCTCTTTGCGAGCCCGACCCAACTACACTATTATTGGACCCTTGTCATGGACCAAGCTATATTGGACTGGCTATTTTCATAAATAGAGTAGATTTTCGAAAATAGAAAGAAAGATTTTTATTAAAACAACCGCATCACAAGACTTTTAACACTTTTCACTTCGTTCGATAATCAAGTGACGTGAAAGGTACTCATCACTGGGTTTGGTTTTTGGGGAGATACATTTGGGTGTCTACACTTCTTTACCCTTGACTTCGACCTAGCCTAGGCCTTAATTGGAAATACTTGAACATAACTTTTCCTAGTGGTTCGACCCATGACTTACCTCTATACTCGTATTTAGGTTTGTTAAGTGATTATAAATTTATTTGGCCCTAGGGAGGATTAGATAACGACCTAGTTTTTCCTACGTCAACCATGCATTCAACCATCAAAATAGCCAACCAATAAATATACCAAAGCTAATCATAGAAAGAAGATGCTCCAAAGCACACATATAGAGGAGAAGTGAGACAAATACATCAATATACAATTGTTCTAACCTAGGCGTGCCATATTATCATGAATAGAACAACAAAACCTAAAATAAACACGCAATCTAGAGCATCAAAGAACATGAATCCTTCCACAAGTCCCAAAGGCTAAGCTAAGCCTTTCATGCCAAACATTCCAGATACAAACTCAAACTTTTCCATACATTACACAAAACGACATCACATGAAAGCACATATCCTATCAACACCGAAAACTACCCTAGACACAAGGACCTCAAGACTTCCCTTAAGCTAGACATTTGATTACCGTTCCCACAAAAAAGTGAATGCAATGAAAACATCTCCCCCCGAAGCTAAAACTTGACACCGGCCTCGGTGTTACAAATGACGGGAAGGAAGAGAAGGGAACGGTAAAAATAAATGTCTAATGGCTACTCCCAATCATCCCCTTTTGGAGGCATGGCATGTAATTGTAGTTTAAGTCTACATCGCCAGAATAGGAGGGTTGATCCACGTATGGAGGAAGATCATAGTTGGGGCTAATTCGGTAGTGACCGAAATCCGGTGCACTACTAGTGCCCCAACCACCATCATACCCGGGTGGAAACCTGAAGTATCCCCTTAAGGGGTGGTTATCGATCTCCTCGGGAGCCATATTACCACATGTCTCGGGGACGTGGTAATATGAAGGGTCCCCCCCTAAAATCACAACCCCCAAGTTGTGTATAATCGTAGGGAGGGAAGGATTGTAACTCCGTAATGGAGCTACGAGGTCCTTGCCAATAAGAGAGGTGGGTTAGTTGTTGTTCCAACCCGCAACCGACCCCTCTTGAACGGGGCGGTGAGGATAGTTGATATAAAGGAGAAAGTCTCCCCTCTCAACTTGGTTTTGATACGACAAAAAAAATATTGTTGTATTTCATGAATCATAATGATTGTATGCTTCTTATATTCTCATGATCGATATAATGTATAAAAAAATTTTATACTCGTTTCAATGCCTTTCTTGATATATAATAAATAGCTTTTCACTTTTGACAAATTAATCAGATTAACGTCCTTCTAAAAAAAATTATAAAAAAAAAGTAAAAAGAAAGAATAAGAACTTGGCATTTAATTAATTGAATCATTATGTGTTATGTAGGGTTCAAGTTATTCCGTATAAGAAACTACTCTCGCTTTTTTTTTTTTTTTTTTTTTTTTTTTTTTTTTTGACGAGGAAACTACTCTCGCTTCAATCTATAAATAAATAAAACTAAACATAAAATAAATCTATGAACAGACGACGACGATGTTAAAGAACCAACTCAATCAAAAGTTTAAACTGAAAGTTGTAGCAAAAACTCGATTAATATATACACTATCATGCCCCCTCACATAAGAGCAAGCTCATTGGTTTTGAAGCTAAGTGTGGATGCGGTATGGGCTCCCTTATACCTACTCTAATACCATGTCCAATGGTCTACTCAACCAATAGATTAAGCTGATGGTTGGAAATCTCCGACGACTATTAAAACCATCGGAAATTATGTATATTCTATTTTTATACCATTGAAAACCTTTTATGGATTTAAAAGCCATCGGAACAAAATTTCCAACGAGTTTTAAAACCATTGGAAATATTGTATTTTTCAACGACTTTAAAAGCCATAGGAAATTTCTGGCTTAATCCATTGGAAAATCCATCATAAATAAACTTTCTTATACTTTTAAGGGTCATAGGGAATTTCCCACGACTTTAACTATTGGAAATTTTTTAAATACGTCGAAAATAATCGATGGTTTTTACAACAATTTGAAATTAATTATTTTCTGACGGCTGTAGACATCTACTTTTGGCCTCTTATCATGACTAGAAGTGCTATGACGATAAATAAAACCAACTTTGTGTTGGATCAACGTGAAGGATACTTATGGATTACTGTTTAAATCATAAAAAATACAAAACAACTAGCCTTACCCAAAACAAAATGAGCCAAAGTTCAATTAACTAAGCCCGATCAATAATTAGGCTTAAACTCGAAGTTAAAACCTAATTTTGACGGACTTAGGGGCACTTAGGTTAAAAATTGAAGCTGTCGCAGGAAAATCTGCTGCATCTCAATGAGTCACGCTGGTCTAATGCGCGCAACTCACAAGGTTGGGCGTGACACCTAGCGCAACCTCCAGTAATGCGCTCACGGAAGATTCAGAATTTCATGAAAATACTGAATCGAATCTTACCATAATACAACGCGCATGTAAATTAGTTGTGCTGCCCCTGACAGCGCATCCAAATCACTTGTGTGCGCCACATGCTGTAGTAGAGTGCTCAAAACCCTAAAACGCACACATTCCCTATAAATAGGGGCTTAATACGAAGCTAAAACACATAGAAATTAACCCAAAAAACTAGCAGGAACTTTGTGAACTTGTGTACTACCAACCCTCTTGTCCTAAACACTCACCTCTCTTATTACTTGTCCTTACGATGGAGGTTCCCGAACAAGAAGGAGTCCATAAGTGTTCTAAACGAAGATCTAGCAAAGAAAAGTGGTTATTTTCCCGAGCACTTAGATAAATCAATTTCTTTGTTATTATTTAAATAACTTTAAATTAGTTTATTAGTGTTGTTTGATCATTTTAAATAGACTTTTAATCAATTGATTCCACATAGCTTCTTGCGTTAATCAAGATTAGAGTTGGAATAGTTAATTGTTGTTTTATCACCTAAGTTAAGGCGAATCTTGTTTATTTATTGTTCGTTTTACACGAATTTGAATTAAATAAAAGAATAACGACTTTGCAATGTAATTCCTACGTGATTAATGCTTGAAAATAAAATCAACTAACTTAATTTTAGGTATAACGTTACATATATTTTTTGGTGATGAAATTGTGAAAAAGGAAGAGCTAGTAGAGGCCGCACTATAGCTAGAATAGCGATTCCCTCCTAAAGGGAACTTTATTTTAGTACCCTCGCTCCCTAAATCATGCTAAGTATCCCTTGAACTATACTTGGGAGAAAGGCATGAACGAGGTTTATGAGTTTTCCTAAAACACATTGGCGACTCCTTACTAATTTCTTACAAAAAAGCGTAATGATATGATCAACTCTAATTCAAAGTCCCCCAAACATTCAAGAATTCAAATCCTAATGCACCCTAACAAGTGTAAAGTCCTAGGCTTTTAAAGGGACATGGGCATAAAGGAGAAGGATCCCCTACGATGGGAACACCCTCCTTACAGTGGCAACTCCACTGGGGACTTAGAGGTTACAAGATTAGTTTTTAGTTATGGTATAAGGTTTCCAACACTAGGTTGCCTATGGGTTGTAATGGGAACTAACTTGAATAATCTCTAGCTAGAGAGCAAGACTTGAACACATAATATCTTCCCTTTTCACAAAAGTAAAACCAAACAAGCAACATTGTATCATGCATAATCATAGCACACTATAACCTTTGGGGATTGATTGGCTCATTGACTGGGGTTGCCAACACTAGGCTTCTATCCCGAAATCAATAACAATCATCCCACCCATATCGCCAACAAAATGTTGGGAGAACTATTTCATGAGTCAACACGTTGAGTGATTGATTTGTGTATCGTTTCTTAAGATATGGTACCTTTGGACATCCAAGCTTCGACCTTAGAAAGGCATTAAGTGGATCAATGGCTTTATTGTATGCTTACATGATTACATGACTAGCACCATGGCTTTAAAGGGAGTTGATCCTAAGCTTTATGCTTTGACATTTCCTTTATCTCTAGAACTAGCCGCGAGAGAGTGATATTATGGCTAGATGCCAAATTCAAAAGCACATGGGAATATGTAGTCTCGGCTTTCATCACCCAATATGCGAGTAACGTAGAGTTCAAATCAACTTTACGTGAACTTGAAATGCTTAAGCAAGGTGACGACGAAGGTTTCCTTGCTTTCTATGGTAGATGGCGAGAAAAGGCGACCCATTTTGCTTATTGGTACAAAAATTCATTGACAATTGTCATGAAAAGTACTACAAACATCTACGCTACCTTAGTCTAGACACTTTTCAAAAGGTCTATTATTTAGCTACTAGGATTGAAGATGACCTTGCTAAGGAAAAGGCAAATAAGCCTCATTATCATCAACCTAAGAATAACTACAAAAAGGGGAATGATAACATTTCATCCTCTATTAATGTATTTGCGACTTCCACGCAATATAATAGCACAATGCAATATAATAATAATGGCCCTCGGAAAAGGTGGTAAAGAGAAAGAAGATTTATGCAATTTCCTCTGAGCTATAAAGAATTACTAGAAAAACTATGTGAAAAAGGATTGCTCACACCAACAGGGCCAACGCCAATCCCTTCTCCGGAAAAGAGAAATCCTCAATGGGATGGCAATGCCTATTGTGCTTATCATAGAGGTGTTGGACATGATACTAAACGTTGCTTTATTTTAAAGCACAAAATTCAAGATTTAGTAGATGATGGGAAAATTCCAACACCTAAGCCCAATAACAATGTTTCCCCATTGGGAATATTTCACATTGATGAGGACCATATGAGAAGTGATACATTCGATCCTTTGGATTATATCACTCCCATAGGGAAACCTCTAACCATAACACTCATAGGAGCAACTAATAAAGTGTGTGGGTTATCGGTGTGTGGAACTGTTAAGCTACAAATTACCACAGGCCCAATACAAATAATGGATGAATTTCATGTCATGGACATTAAACCAATATTTAACCTTCTTCTTCGACGTCCTTGGATACATGAGCTTGGAGCAATACCATCTTCACTCCACCAAATGATTAGGTTGAACTATCAAGGTCTTGCTATGATTGTACATGCTTTTCCTCTCAAAGTCGCAATAAACGATAAATCCCTTTTTAAACTAAACCATGATAATGATGAATAGGACATGTGGGGATTCACCGAGGAGGCAATTTGCACACTAGAAATGGAGGAAAGCCTTGAATAACTATTCAAACTTGATCCATATTCAACCCCAATAGTAAACATCTTGTTTAAGAGTAGTTACTTTCATAAGATGCCTTTGGAATAGGATTGAAGAAACCTCTTTTACTTCCTATCCCAAAGAAAAGTTTTTCCTTTGGATTGGGATATAAACCAACTAAAGAGGAACTCAAGTCTCACGGTGCTAAGACTAAAGCACGTAGAGATAATAACAAGAAAGGGATAATCTCTTTACTCCCATCCTATAATCAAACCCTTAACGGACAATTCGTTAGGGAGGGATAAGATTACCTATGCTATGACTTTCCAGAACCATTAGTTCTAGAGGGTATCAAGAATCCTGGATTCGAGATATTTCACGATCGCTACTTCTTGAATGACGACTTCAAAATCGTTCAATCAAAACACTCAATTCCAGGGTGCTATTATAGGCAAGCATTTAACTTACTATTTAGACTATACCAAAACCATGTTGCTACAATAGCTAATCAAAATTCCAATCCAAGATGAAGCTTTCGAACCAACCTCATTGATTACCCCTTCCAACGAAACTTTTGAGAATGGATGGACGAAGACTTTCAAGTGGATTAACCATTAAGGTGACAAGCTGGAGATCACCACAGGCGAAGAGGAGATGTTTGAAGAATCCGACGATGAGTCTAGTTCAGGTTTTAAGGAAGCTAAATGTTCAGGCCTTGTGGCCATTACTAAGTCTTTATTTCTAGTTCAAAGGACAAGGATCCCAAAAAGGATTCTTCTCTTGATGCACTTTCTTTTGATTTCAATAATATGAGCTCTATTTCCGAGTATATGCCTTCTCTTGAATATTTTAAATGCTATAATAATTAATCAAATGAAGATGATAACATTAACAAACTGGTTGAACTAATGAATGAACGAGAACAAAAGAATCCTGTAATTGAAGAAACTGAAACAGTAAATTTAGGAACTAATAAAAACAAGAAAGAAGTCAAAATTGGCTTAACCTTAAATCCAGTAGAGCGATCGATCCTCATATCGACGCTTAAAGAATTCGAAGACGTGTTTGCTTTGTCATACGAGGACATGCCTGGAATAAATAGGGAAATTGCGGAACATACCATTCCCTTGAACCCTACCTCTAAACCAGTAAAACAAAAACTTCGACGAATGAAACCTGACGTCGCTTTGAAAATAAAATAAGAAATACAAAAACAATTGGACGGAGGTTTCATTCGCGTATGCAATTACCCGGAATGAGTAGCGAATATCGTCCCTCCCTAAAAAGGATGGACGAGTTTGCATTTGTGTTCACTTTGGGGACCTCAACAAGGCTAGTCCCGAATACGATTTCCTTCTACCTCATACTAACATATTGGTAGATAACACGGCTGAACATGCGATGTTATCCTTTATGGATGTATACGTAGGTTACAACCAAAATTTAATGGCAAAAGAAGATGAAGAAAAGACATGCTTTATTATCCGTTAGGGTACTTATTGCTATACAGTTATGCCATTTGGTCTCAAAAATGCCGGAGCTACGTACCAAAGAACGGCTACGACTCTCTTGCACGATATGATGCATAAAGAAATAAAAGTATACGTGGATGACATGATCCTGAAGTCTAAAGATAGAATGGGACACATACAAGCTTTACGCAAATTTTTCACTCGTATAAAAGAATATAAAATGAGATTAAACCCACAAAAATGCGCCTTCGGAATAACTTCCGGCAAGTTACTCGGATACGTAGTAAGCACACGCGGCATTGAGATCGATCCTTCTACGATAAAGGAAATTGTTGATACGCCTCCCCCTTAAACAAAAACACAAATTAGGGGGTTCCTTGGCAAGTTACAGTACATTAGTCGATTCATCAATAAGTTAACAATGACTTGCGAGCCAATATTAAAAACAACTGTAAAAGGAAGAAAAGCATGAATGAGACGATCAATGCTAAGAGGCCTTTGAGAAAGTCAAAGACTATCTCAAAAGTCCGCCAATTTTAGCACCACCAGTACCGAAACTACCTCTTAGACTATACATCACTGTCACGGATACGGCCACCGGAGCCATGCTAGCACAAGAAGTAGAAAAAGCATAACTTGCAATTGTACTATATAAGTAAACAATTCATTCAATACGAAACAAAATATAGCACTTTGGAAAAAATAAACTTAGCATTAGTGTGGGCAACTAAAAAATTGTGAAATTACATGCTTTCCCACACCACTCATGTGATTTCACAACATAATCCGATAAAGTATTTGTTTGAACAACCACCCATACAAGGAAGAATATCCAAGTGGTTTGTGATATTGGCCGAATTTGAATTGAAATATATTCCTGAAAAAATTAATAAAAGAAAAAGTAATATCCGATTGTTTGGCTCAACACCCTATTTAAACAAGTCACGTAGAAACTACTCATCTTTGGGATGAGGAGATTCTCATGATACAAGATGACAAATGGGTAATGTACTACGACGGTGCATCTAATCAAAAAGGATGTGGTGAAGGAGTGTTACTCATAAGTCTAGAGGGAGCACATACTCCAATCTCTGCCAAACTAGACTTTGAGGCTACTAATAATGCCGCGGAATGTGAAGGCGTGCATTATTGTAATAGAAGCAGCAACTAGCATAGGTGTGCAAAAATTAGAGGTATATGAAGATTCAAGTTTGATAATAAATCACATACTAAAAAAATGGAAAATAAAAAACTCCACAATGATATTATACCAAGCACACCTAGAGCAACTCATCGAACACATTAATTATATTGACTTCAAATACCTCCCAAGGGATGAGAATCAATTTGGCGATGCGCTAGAAAAATTAGCCTCAATGATCAACATTTCAGATCACTTAAATATGATGCCACTATACGTTGACAGAAGAGACGAACTAGCTTATTGCAACGCAATAGAGGAAACAAATGACGTTGAAGGAGAAAATCCTTGGTATGATCATGTCCTCCAATATATTACTCATGGCACATATCCTGCAAATACTTCATCAAAAGACCAGCGTGCTTTCAGAACGCTCGCAACCCAATATGGGTTAGTAAATGGTCAATTATGCAAGAAGGGACCTAATGGTCAAAGCCTATTGTGTATAGAAAAACCCAAATCCACACGCCTTATGGAGTATACTCACAAAGGCGTTTGTTAACCTCACATGAACGGAAAAATGCTTGCTAAGATAATCTCACAATAAGGGTACTTTAGGTCAACAATGGAACATGATTGCATTCAATATGTCAAGAATGTCGGGAGTGCCAAATGTTCGCTAATTTACAGCAGCTTCCACTATCCGAACAGTATAATCTGACTTCCCCTTGGCCCTTTACGTCTTGGGGAATTGACATAATTGGTAAAATCTCTCCAACAGGAGCAGGATGACACGAGTACATATTAGTAGCCATAGACTACTTTACCAAGTGGACTAAGGCTGCTTCTTAGGTTAACATCACTTCTATACATGTCGCAAAGTTTCTCGAACGAAACATATTTTTAGATATGGATTTCCACAAGAATTAATTAGTGACCATGGATCACAATTCAAAGCGGATAGTGGAAGTAACTCCATACTCCTTAGTTTTTGGCATGGACGCGGTTCAACCAGTTGAACATGAAATACCATCCCTATGCATCGTACTCGAAAGTAAGCTACCAGAAGCCGAATGGGTGCGAGCCAGGTATAAAGAGCTTTTATTTCTCGATGAATGATGATTAAAAGCTTTGCATCATGTACAAGTCTACCAACAACGCATTGCGTAACACTTTAATAAATGGCTACGGCCCCGTAACATTGAAGAAGTTCATTTTGTATTAGAAGAGGTTAAGGGTCCACTAACTGATCCGAGAGTAAAATTCAAACCCTATTGGATTGGACCAAACCGTGTAATTGAAATCCTATTAGGAGGATTCATTCGATTAATGGATATTGGTGGCGATGAAATCCGTCAACTAATAAACATTGATCGACTTAAAAAATATTACATATTAAAATCCGGATAAACTCATTCATGCATAATTTACAATCATGTCTCTTAACATTCAAATAAAAGATTCTAAGTGTTATGAACTTTACCGAATCACACGGTAAAATTCACAACACTTGGGGGGGGGGGGAGTAGCTAGTTAATATGTCATTCAAAGTGTTCAAATTTTTTCGAACCTCACGAAAAACTCTTCACACTTGGGGGGGGGGGAATAATAATAATGATTAAAAAAACATTTTTTTAACATTCGTAGCACAAGTGTCGCGTGCAACTAAAAAGGTTGCGCACGGACGTCGCGTGCAACCAAATGAGTTGCACTCAACTGGCACACGCATCCCTGGACGTTGCGTGTGCCACCTGATGACGAATTGGGAACCCGAAATTTTTACGCTTGAATAAAATTTCAATTTTTTACTAGTGACAAAATAAGGGTGTATCCAACATTACATATACTCGAAAAACAACAAATTAAACTTTGATTTAAATTGTTAAACAAAGTTTGATCAATTTCTCATTTAATTCCTACAAGTTGGATTAAAGAAAAATAATAATAAAAAATAATAAATAATACTTTTTCACAAAAGAACTATGCAAGACTTGATTTCATAATACGAATACATAGGCAATCCTTTTGATTCGGTCTTATAAATAAAAGAGCTCTTTTATTCCAAACATAATATTTTTTTAACAAAAAACATCGCAGAGCTAGATAATAAATAATAAAAAAAACTAGTAGTGATTACACTTTATTAAAAAAAAAAAAACTATTATTATTGTGTAACCCCTAAGGTTTTACTATTTCCTCAATCGTCACAGTCGAAGAAGGAGTAATTTCCATCGCAGTGTTTTCGGCAATCTTAGAACTTTCTCCTTTTACCTTCTTTTTAACCCATACATTGTTCTTCAATTTAGGAATCGGAGTCCTTTCAACCCTTTTTATCTTGTCTTTAGAGTTTGAAGGAGCCTTCTTGTAGGGATTTGATGAAGGTGCCTTGAACTTTATGCCTTGTTGCGCAGGTTTCGGAGCAACCTTTCTTTAGGGTTCTCTTGGACGAGCCTTAGGTGATGTGGAGAAGTCCAATTTTCTTCTCACTCCTTTGTTTTGGCCACTAGGAAGAGTAGTGGTGGCCGATTGCATCAAAGGCTTGGGTAGATTGTGAGCTAAGGCGGCTTGATTCTGTTGACGAGCCTTATTTAATTCTTCCTTGTCGGTCGCGTTCATCCAAGCCTTGTAAAAGGAAGATAACACTATGCTCACCGTGGGATTTTGTACCACCCACTTGGGAAGACTAGATCAATACTCCATCCAGAGAGGAATTCTTTCGCCCCTAAAACTCACATCCTTGGGAACATCACAACCCTGTGGAGGAATGATTTGCTTCATCCCGTATTGTCTCATAAGCCTGCAAGGAAAAATTTAAGTAGTACTAGAAAGGCCTAAAAGCCGGATATAGGGACAATTAAACCTATTCCCAATCATACTACTTATGTTCCACCAACGAATCACAAAGCGTATGTTAGGAACCCCGTGACAGAAATTCTTCTTCATTCTTACGCTTGTAAAGGATGCGACGATCAGGGAATGTTCTCAATCTTTTAGCCTCAAGATTTTGTGGTTGATCAATAATCCGCAAGTGCTCCATGAGCTAAATCTAAAAAAAACAGAGAAAAAAATTTAGCTTGCGGCATTATTACATCAGGTGGCACGCGCACAAAACAAGCTGTCGCGCGCGCCACTTGCGTACATCCTGGAAGATTGTGTTGGTCATCCCAGCGTAACTTTTAGAGTTGCGCTGGTTAACAAACCGAAAAGAATTGGATCTTTTCTAAGAGGCTTCAAGCAAAGTACGGTTTCCGCCAAAGCCAATAGAGTGGGTGAATGACATCTGTCTATTTGCTCTACTATGGACACCATTGAATAATCTCCATACTCTTTGCATGTCCTAAATAAACATTTAACAACAAGACAAAAACACAAAGCATTAATTTTAACTCATTGTTTAGTCAAGTTGTCACGAGGAGCGATAAAGTGTTCAATAAATTGAATCAAGTTCACGCCTTCCTATGTCTCAATTTTGGCCATATCATTATCATTTGAGCCAAAAATTCGCTGAAATGCAGGTTTCGAATCTAACAAGTTAGGGGCATAAGTCACAGGGTGAGTATTTGCAGGGAAGCCTAGTAGAGCCTCAAACTCACCGGGTAATGGGACAATTTAATCCCCTTTAAAAGAAAAAAAGATGATGGTTCGAGTCCCAATGATTAACCGCAGCATGGAGAAAATCAAAATTTATATTGAGTTTCATATAACTTAATAGAGGGTCTATGTGTTATATTTTAAAAGTTAGTTTATCCTCATTAGAAAGGGAAGTGACCCATTGTTTTAAACGTTGCTCAAAAGTTTTCACCAATGTTAAAAAAAAAATAAAAAAAAAGAGAAGTAAACAGAGAGTAATAATTTTCTTCGTATTAACAAATGAATGTGAGATGATCAAAAGACTGTACAAAACCATGGTTAAATAGACCAAAACGGTACAATTTTTCGGCAATTTTCACCATACCCAAAGAAAAGTTCACCCGCAGGTGGCACGCGCATCTCATGAGTTGCGCGCGCCATCCGGGCGTAACCAATAAGCATGCGCGCGACCTATTCTGTCGCGACATTTTTTTGGGTTGTTTCTGTATTTTGGACTACTGAATAACGAGAATATCAACGAGATCTTATGACAAATGAATAAGCTTGCCTTTTTGTCATTGTTTCCTTTCTTTTATTTATTTATTTATTTTCCGTTCTTTTTATTTTCTTTTCTCTTTCTTTCTTTTTCTTTTGTTTTCTTTTGCGTTCTTTTGTTTCCCTTTTTTATTTTTATTTTCTGGAAAAGAGGTCTCTTTTTTTATTTTATTTTTTCGAGGGGGGCAAGTTAGGAACCCTTTCCCTCCCTCGGAATTTTTTTTGCTTTCTTTTTTAAAAAACACCTATGGAAATAAAAATAAAGTATGATATATACAAATATGTCATGTGTAAAAAAATCGTATAAAATAAGATAATAAATATATACATTTTCCGTAAGGCATAAGAAAAATAAAGAAAAGGGAGTCAAGGTGCTTGGCGACTCCGACAAGGCTGCTGTACATCATGTGAAACCCAAAACAAATATTAATACACGTACGTGTAATAACTTTGATAAGAAGACAAACAAAACTTACCGTGACCATTCGTTGATCACGGCATGAAAAAGCCACGAGGGCTCTCCAATAAGCAGCTCTGAAAGCACGTATAGTCCTCACCATGCCTTTCACAGTCTCCCGCGGAACCTGTTCCAAAACAAGGACATTCATAAAAAATGTATATGATATATGAAAAAGAAAAAATATACATGTACGGAATAAACATACCGACTCAACCGTCTCTGGTACGAACGGTATGTCCTCATCCTCTGCTGCCGGAAGAATCTCGCGAATTATTTACCCAAAAGCATCGGTATACGTGACATCCGCCGTAGGAGGCACCCAACCACCTAGCTCGACCTGCTAAAAATATGGAATAACAAAAGATGTCAAAGTTCCGAACAATAGATAAAAATATAAAGGAAAAAGAAAAGTACTAACCAGAACGAAAGCTAGAAAAGGAGTTAGCCAGGATGTAACGAATGCCGGGTAAGATGCACTTGGAAGCACCAGCTGCTTTGCTGGTTAACCAAGAACCGCATGAGCTCAATCCTCGTTAGAAAGCTGATCCCGAAGCAGCATCTGGATTGGAGGATCCGTAGGAACCAAATGTTCCTCGGACGAAAACTGCCAGATGACACGCTCGTCTAAGAACCAAGCGTCCATCCGCTGAAGCACGGGAAGTCCCTGATAAAGAGCCCGAAAACAGTATCGGACTGCACCTGCTCGGATAGCCTCAGGGACCCCATCGATCTATGAGAACACTGTTGGGTTTCGGAAGTTCCGACTTTCCACGGAACAAAACCCGACCCCCAAGACCCGCTCACAATTTGTATAACTAAAAAGCATAATTAACAAGATAAAGAGAAAAGACAATATTACCCTTAATGCACGCTTCGCTCGCTCGACGAGCTCTTACTTGGAAAGCTTCGAGTCCCGTACGTGTGTAGACCTCAAACGGAAATCCACCCGTAACTCGACCCGTTTGGTCTATACTCGGAGTTCAGCCGAGCTAGACTAAAAATAAACTTACTCGAGTTTTCATGAACTTAAAGGTTTTCTCTCTTTAGAGATGCCTTATTGGGTTCAGCTCAAGTGGGTTTCTCAAATTCCAATAGATGGGTATTTATAGAGAATTCCCACTGATAAGTCTATTTTATATATTATTTTACCCCCGTCCCTTGGTCATAATTAGTAGTGCTTTTGGCTCTTTAGAGCCACTTTTATTACTAATATGTGTTTTCCAGTGTTTTCGTTGTTTTGGTTGAGTTTTATAGGGAATTGCACTATTGGAGCATTTTTCCGGGATTTTAAAAAGCGCTTACGAGCATTGGAGGAGCATGACCATCTTTCATAGCCCAAGATCGGTTAGAGTTATCGAACTGGTGATTAAGGGCTCGACTTATGAGAAGATGAGGCATTGGACCGAATGATTAAAGCCCCAAGGAGGATATTTGGTTTGGGCCAAGTTACAAGCCTAAACAAGGAGTCCGAGTAGCCCGAAGGGTCTCTGCCTGATGGCGCGCCCGATCGGGCGCGAGAAGAGAAGCTGACGAAGGAAAAAAAGGCGGGCCCGATCGGGCGCGTGTTTCCGAGGAGAAGTTTAAGCGTCGTTTAAGTTGTTTTAATTAAGGATTCTCGAGCTTGGTTTTATTTACGCTTTTGTTAAGCGAGTTTAGTATTTTTTTTTTCTCCCTTCCCTTACTCTCTCTCTCTTTCTCTTAAACTCTAGTATTATTTTCTCTCTCTGCAACTCTTTGTTTAATTCCATCTCTTGTTTCCTTCAACTTTGGTAACGATTTCTTCTCCTTTAATCTCTGTTATTTATTCTCTCTCTTTCATTATGACTTTTTAATTGCTTTGTTTAGTTTATGTTCGATTATGTCTGAGTAGTTTTCTTTCTAGGGTTTATGGGGATCCATAAATAATATGAAGGGGTAATTTATTGTTGTTGATTGTCAAAGCTTAATTAATTTCCTATTGATTGATTTAATGCTCTATGACTAGATTAGGCCTGATCTTTTATGCATGAGTTTGACAATATTGATTCGAGATTCGAGAGATGAGATGAGATTCAATACGCAGGTTAATTTATAAATGGTTAAGTCGAGATTCGAGAGATGAGATTTAATATTGGTAGATTAATTCTGTGATTGTAATACGTAGCGAAAGCCCTTTATGATCTGATTAATTGATGCATTGATGATTGGTTATAATGTTTTACCTTGGAATATTATTTATTGGTGAACCTATGCCCTAGGTATTTTATTCCTTGATTTTCCTCCTACTTTTATTCCTTTCCACTTTTACTCCTAGTAGTTTAGTTCTCCTTTATAATAACAAATTGGTTACTTGATAATCTAGATTATATAGATTTATTAGGAATAAATTGACTTGTTTCCCTGTGGTTTAACCCTTCTTCCCTTTCTACATAGTTAGTGGATTTAGGTATTATTTTTGATTAGGTGATTACGACTTTAGCCTATCAAAATTTGGCGCCGTTGCCGGGGAAACGGTTTTATTTTTATTTCTGATTGTTTTTATAGTCTAGATTATTTTCTTTCGTCCCAGAGAGCGTAAGTTCTCTGGGACAGTTCTCATTTTTGTCGTCTAGTTCTTTGTGTATGCCCAGGTATTCTATATCAGGTTATATCTCATTCGACCCTGAGATCAAACGCTCTTTTCATAGACAAAAGAATCTTTACAGGCAAATCTTGGCGGGTTCTGGGGATAACAATAATCGCTGAGACCCTCCATCTGATTCAAGTGATTCAAAAGATCCTTCAGTTCAGAATCAGAGATGACGGCACCTAAGAAGCTCAGTGATTATTCGCAGCCGACACTGACAGATTTTCCACACCTTACTCTCACTCCGGCTCATGATGGGGTGCAATTCGAGATTAAACCCCAATTTATCACGATGATAGAAAGGAAGCAATTCAGTGGAGCTAAGGGTGAAGACCCAAATCTTCATATTGCAGACTACTGTCAATATTGCAATACCATCAGGAAAGATGGAGTCACACATGACCAAATCAGGGAGATTCTCTTTCCTTTTTCTTTATGCGAAAAAGCCAAATTATGGTATAATGGATTAAATAGAACTGCACTTGGTATAACTAACTGGGAGACTCTTGTTTAAATTTCTATAATAAATATTATCCTGCAGAGAGGACAACTTTGCTAAGAAGTGCAATTCAAAACTTTGCCCAAGAGCCAGATGAGACTTTGTATGAGGTTTGGGAAAGATTCAAGGATCTGCAGAGGGAGTGTCCCCACCATAATTTAGCACAGTGGCAGTTAATCCAAGCCTTTTATAATGGGATTGGAAATTTATCTAGAACAATATTGGATTCTACAGCTAGTGGGAGGTTTATGAACCTTAATGTTGACGATGCAGGTCAAGTTATTGAAGATATGGCAATGCACAATTCCAAATATGGGAATCCTAGAGGCTTTGCTAACAAAGGGAAACATAGTGTCAACTCTGTATCCTTTTTACAAGCTCAATTAACCTCTATTTGCCAAAAATTATATAATCTTAGTACTGCAAATATAGCTAATGTTTCTGCAATTAATAATAATTCTAATGAGGTGTAGACACCCATTTGTGTCTCCCCAAAACCCAACCCAGTGATGAATGCCTTTCACGTCGAACCATAATCGAATGAGGTGAAAGTGGTTGAAAGTCAATTGTTGCGGTTTAGATTTATTAAAAATCTCTTCTCTCTGTTTTTTGAAAATAACTCTATTTATTTGAAAATAGCCAAACCAGTTTAGTTTAGTCCATAATTAAGGCCCAATAATGGTGTAGTTGGATGGGGCTCGAAAAGACCTTTCCAACGATATATTATAAGCCCAATTCCGATGAATATTGAGGAAGTTATGGCCAAAATACTAAACTGGGCTCGGTTAATTATTTACATACGACCCAATAATCTAGAGGAGGGCCCAATGTTAATTATTATTCCTAAAATTATTAGGATTAATTATAATTTTCTAGAAGTTTCTAGAAGGTTTTTTTAATTCTAATATTATTAGATTTAATAATTATTTATTTTTAAAATAGACTTTTATTTGGAGTAAAACATTATTTTATTATTATTACTATCTTAAAAATATGTATTTTATCTTCTGTACGGATTCCGTAGATCAAGTTGATTAAAGATCGGATTCCGCGTGAAGAAAATGCGCTAATACAGGTTGTCGCCAAACGACAAGTCTGTCGCCACGCGACAGACCCTGTCGCCTCGCGACAGAGTTGATTCCAGGCGACAGCGTGTAGTTTTATTCCTTATCAAATTCTGTATTTTTCCGGACTATTTTCATTATAAATAGGGTCCCGAACTTCTGTTTTCAGATCATCAAGGATCATCATCAATTCTTACTATCAATTCTCTCTATTCTCCCTCTAAGCAATATAGCTTGATTCTTTCCCTCTCTTTCTAAACTACCCCTTTTACATACAATATTCCGCATTCACAAGACTTAGAATCACTTAGCCAAGTTCGAAGTTGCCTTCGCCCTAGACGTGAGAGGTTGATATTTTCTGAGGGTTTGGTCCAAATCTAGTCAAAACTTTATTTAATTTGATTTCAATTTAATTCTTTAATTATTCTTTATTATTTTCATTGAAGTTTACTACCTTGTGTATTTTGTTATTAGAAAGAGGTACGAGGCGTGAAAGTAAGTAGATTAGCTTACTCCCTATTTTATTCACAATGTAGATTACATGCTTATTATTGTTTTATGCTTCCTAGTATCATGTTAGGATGTTATTTTATGCTTTCTAGTATCATGTATAGGGTGCCTTTATTCTTTCTAATATCATGTTAGTACCATGTTAGGTTTAAAGCTTTGATCTTTATTGTTTAGTGACATGCTAGGATTAGTTATTAATCTTGTTAGTATCATGCCTAGGATCTTGCTATTATTTTCAAGCTTTATTATGCCTTATCATGTTATTGTCATTATTATTGTTTTATTGATTTATTATGTTGCTTGATATATTTCATTGTTATTGCTTGATCACACCTTTTATGCATGTTTAAAGGGAATTTGTACTTGAAATCACGCTTAATAAGATAATTATTAATTTGGTTCAGGCTAATGTGATTTTAACTCAAGTGATCGCCAATAATAGTCTTATTTGTGCATTAATATTCAACCAACATAGATAAACAGGGTAGGTTTAATATAATGTTTGTATGTTATTCGAAAAGCGCGCATGAATACAAGCAGAACAAAGTAGAGGCCTATTTTATAGGGCGGGTCCTTTCTTTTGTAGATTGGATTCGTACCCTCATCCCCGGACCTTGTTTGGTTCAAGACCTTATGGAGTTGACGGTCCTTTGGATTGTCTTTTGGGTTTACAAGTTCCTAAAACTTGTTGGCGACTCTTTTGCTCTCTTTTATTTCCCTTTGGAACGCCACCATACTTTAGTTTATGATCACAGTGAGGTTCAAGTTTGGGGTCATAATGCTTGAAATATTCCCTACATGAGGCTTTCTGTGAAAATTGTGGAATTGTAGGTCATAGGGAGCAAGATTGCAGGAGTTCCGTGGAGCCAGTTAATGCCTTTCAAGCTTATAGGCAAAATGACCCATACTCTAACACCTACAATCCCGGGTTCGGGAATCATCCATATCTTTCCTACCGGAGCACAAATGTTCAAAATCCAA
Source organism: Chenopodium album (assembly GCF_948465745.1). NCBI lineage: Eukaryota > Viridiplantae > Streptophyta > Magnoliopsida > Caryophyllales > Amaranthaceae > Chenopodium > Chenopodium album. The sequence continues at coordinate 21,834,250 of NC_137847.1, forward strand.
CACCTCCACAAAAATCACAGGCGCCACAACAACCACAGCAGAAATACTACCATCCTAATGCTGGACAGAAGAACCAACCACAACAACCCTCCTCATCTTCCGACCCCGCTTTGGTAGAAATTAGAGTGATGCTGGCTAGTATGCAAAAGCACATGGAGAGTAGAGATGCCCAAATTGACTCGATCATAGCACATAATAAAATTGTAGATAATCAAATTGCGCAGATTTTGGCGCCGTTCGAAGTGCGCCTACGTTAAGCATGTGTGAGTATGCTTGACATTCATAGGAAGTGGGAATTGACATAATATGATTAGGGACAAGGAAAGTAGGGAGCCGCCAACTAGTTTTTAAGGAACTTGTAAACTGTTCACGGATCATAAAAGGCAACCACGATAAATGAACAACGAAAGGCAACAACGATTGACCCATGAAGGTTAAACCCCATTCATAATCCATGAGATTACTAACTCCATATGGTTCGGAACCACCAAAGGAGGATCGGGGATGATGGTACGAAGTGAGTCATGGAGTCACATTCGCCAGTATTGGCCTCTACTCGATTCTTATAGTGAAAAGTGATTCCTGCAATCTCAAAGGCATACAAACAAATTTTCAATTCGCTACAAACTATTATTATGCTAAATTGGTTGAATATTAATGCACACATAATTTTAAAATATTTGTGATCACTTGATTAAACAACGAGATTAAAAAGGAACCTAAGCTGATTGTCCAAATTATCTTATTAATTGTGATTTTCAATTACATATTCCCTTTAAACATGCAATATGGTGATCATAATAACAATAGAATTAAAATTAATATTGGAAGCAATTCAACAATAATCCAACAATTAATATATGACAAACATAACAACAATTGTTAGAAAAATAATAGAAATAAAAGGAACATGATTCCTTACTTCGATTTTGTTTGCTTGTAACTACAAAATAATAAACGCGTTAGTAACTTCAAGGAAATTAATAAAACAATAATTAAAATTGAATTAAATTAAATAGAGTTGATTTGGGGCCATACCCTCAAACAGTTCTACCTTTCACGCCTTGGTTTAAGGACAGAACCTCGAGTAAAGTACGGAATCCTTGGAGTGCTTGGGGGAAGTGTTGTGGAAGAATAAGGTAGGCTAAAAAAAGTGTTTAGGCTAGAGCATAGAAGAGATGATTATTTGATGCCCTAAACTGCAGAAATGAGGCTCGTATTTATAGAGAAAATGAGTAGAGGGATCACACGAAACTCTAAAAAGATAAACCCTAATTTTAGGGCACCGTGACACGGCAGTGGTTGCCGTGATACGGTATAGATTATCGTGATGTGGGACACTATTTTTCCCTAAATACATTTAGGTGGATAAAGCGCATGTAGGTGTGTACGCGGAGAAAACACAGAAAATTCCCGTGTCGCGGTATATGTACCGTGACACGGTAATGTCTACCGTGGGGCGGCACGTGGCGCTGTGTCACGATGTTCAGTTTTTCAAATTTTGCGTCCAAATTCACTTCTAACATAATTATGCTTGGTATTTTTAAATGGCGTTTCATAATTTTGGGCTATTTAGGTTCATTATTCATTAATTGGGCTCAATTAATAAGTAATACGAAATGAATTAAAAAGGGTTCGGGCCAAAATACAAATTGGACTATGCTTTGACTAAACATTAGGACTGATCCGTTGACTATTTTGTGAGCAGTCATGGACTCTAAGTACTCCCGGCTTAAATACTCAACCCGACCAATAATGGAGCTGAAAGGTTGTTCATCATTGGGTTTGGTTTCGAGGAGACAATTTTAGGTGTCTACAGGTCCACATACATCAGTGTGTATTAGGCCCAATTAGCCACCTGCCCTTTCTCCTAATTTGGAGAATGACTGCTTTATCATCTTGCCTAATATACATCCTTCGCAATTTTCAAACGTTGTAAATCGAATGAGTCAAGAATACCTTCTTGTAGAAGTTTCTTGATGCGTTTGATGTTAATGTGGCGTCCAACGCCGAAATTTAAATGATGTCCAGCGCCATATAAATTATCGAGATAAAACGAACATTCATTATCTTTTACTCGAAACTCAAATCCTTTGGCATCCAATTCCGAAATTGAAATGATGTTTTTGGTAACATTAAGAACATGATAACAGTTTTCAAGTTCTTATACAAGCCCGGAGGGCAAAGATAAACTGAGAATTCCCATGGATACGGCTGCAATTCTGGCTTCATTGCTGACCCGTAGTTTAACCTCTCCCTTCTCTGGCCTTCTAGTTTTCCTTAGTCCAAGAGAATTGGAACAAATGTGTGAGCCACATTCGGTATCTAATACCCATGATGTGTTGCTAGGTAAGTTTAAGACTACAACGAAAATACCTGACGTTGAAGAAACGGTGTCGTTCTTCTTATCTTCCTTGAATTTGAGGCAATCTCTCTTCCAATGTCCCTTCTTCTTGCAGTAGAAACATTCAGAATTAGATTTAGAAGGGGCTACCTTCTTCTCCTTGTTGTCTTTGGTAGCTTTTGACTTAGGCGGAAAGGTCTTCTTACCTTTCCCCTTAAAGCCTTTCTTCTTCTTGCCAGAGCGCTTGAGTGGGTTGCCCTTCTTGACCATAAGCATGTCATGATTTCCCTCATCCTTGAGCGTTTTCTCGGCTTAATTCAACATACCATGAAGATAGGTGAGGGTTTTCTCCATGTTGTGAATGTTGTAGTTCATCTTGAACTGATCATAGCCTTTGTGCAACGAATGGAGAATAATGTCAATTGCCATCTCAGTAGAATATCCCGCATCAAGCCTTTACATGTTCTCAAATAAACCAATCATTTTGAGTCCATGTGGGCTGACTGGCTCTTCTTTCTTGAGCTTGCTCTCAAGGATCTACTTGTGGGTTTCGAACCTTTCAGTTCGGGCCTGCTCTTGGAACATGTTCTGAAGTTCAGAAATGATCTCAAAAGCCGTCCCCTTCTGTAGGTAATATTTCAAGCATCCCGCACTTGAGACCCATAGTGATCATACACTTAAGTATGGTGGCGTCCAAAACGAAGGAAGCTAGAGCAAAAGAGTTTCCAACAAGTTTTATGAACTTGTAAACCGTTCATAGGGTGAAGGTTACACCCCTTTCACGATTCATGAGATCACTAACTCCATAGTGGTCCTGAACCATGACTGAATATTTGGGGATGAAAGTACAAATCCAACCTAAAAGAGATTGAACCTGCCCTAAAAATAGGCCTATACTTTATCCTTCTCATATTCATGTGCGCTTTCTGACTAACATACAATCAATATATTAATCCTAAACCTGTTTAATCTATGTTGGTTGGATATTAATACACAAACAAATCTATTATTGGCGATCACTTGAATTAAAATCATATTAGCCTAAATAAAATTATTAATTATCTTATTAAGCGTGATTACAAGTACAAATTCCCTTTAAACCTGCAAGAGAGGGCGAGATCAATTAATAACAATAATATATCAAGCAACATAGTAATAACAAATCATCATCAAATCATAATAATATTAGCAAGATTCTAGGCATGATATTAACAAGAATAATAACAAATCTTAGCATGTCACTAAACAATAAAGATCATAGCTTTAGCCCTAACATGATGCTAACATGATAGAAGAAATAGGAAACAACCTAAACATGATACTAGAAAGCAATAAATAACATCCTAACATGATATTAGGAATTAACATAATCTAAGCATGTTTTCTAAAGAAATAGAGGAATAAAACTACTCACTTTCAGTAGTAGAAAAATGGAGATGCCCACCGGTTCAAAACCCCCATTAGCCACCGGTTTTGAACCGGTGGGCATTTAAGGGATGCCAAAAAAGAATGCCACCGGTTCAAAACCGGTGGCAATTCTTTGATTTGGCACCGGTTAACTGGTGGCAATTCTTTAATTTTGGCACTGGGTAATTGGTGACAATTATGCAATAAAAAAAATAAATTTTTTTTTCAATTTTTTCACTTAATAATCCGAAGGCACTTAAATATAATCATAATATACATATATTACATACATATGCATCAATAAATTGTTAATTTACAATTAAAAAAAAATCGTTCTTTTAATTGCTTGAATCTGCAAATTATTAAAACAAATTATAAATTAATAAAAAAATTAAATTTGCAAAATTAAAAAAAAAGACAACCCACAACCCACGACCCACCTATAACCCACAACCCACCATCCACAACCCACGACCGAACCACCCCACCACCCATTTAAAACCACCCCATCACCCACCTAAAACCACCCCACCAGCCACCAAAAACCACCCCACCGCCCCTATTTATGGAGAAAACATCCGGAACGCTTCAAAATGTGTCAGAATTTGACTCAAACAGACCCTATCGCGACGCGACAGAACCTATCACGGCGCGATAGGCTCTTCGCAGCGCGATGGCTTGATCAAGATGAAAATCATGTACGGAGTCCTTTTCCTAATATAATTAGGTAATTAGACTCCGTAATTATCTTAACTTAAAATCAGTTTTGTATTCTAAAACAATTGTTTTATTTCAAATTAAATTCCTTATCTTTTTTAAATAATATTTAAAATATAATTATTAATCCTCACTCTATTAGAATTTAAAATAACCTTCTAGATTTTTCTAGAAAATTAAAGCAATTCCTAACAAATTTAGGAGATAATTTATGGGCCCTCCACTTGATCATTGGGCCATATAAAATCATTGTGGGCCCAATTTAATATTTTGGCCATAACTCCCTCATTATTCATCGGAATTGGGCTTATAACATATCATTGGATCAAGCCCTATCCAACTACACTATTATTGGACCCATATTATGAACCAAACTATATTGGACTGGACATTTCCCATAAATAAGGCACAAAAAGAAATATTTTTGAAAATAGAAAGAAGTATTTTTTTTATTAAAAACAGGTGCATCACGAGACTCTTTCACATTTCACCTTGTTTGATAATCAAATGATGTGAAAGATATTCATCACTGGGTTTGGTTTTCAGGGAGACACAATCAAGTGTCTACATAAGCCCCCACTTTGACTGAGTTTGGAGACATGTACGTTTCGAAAACAAAAGTCAAAGTAGCGATAGGGACGGAGAATGATTCAGAATGTTCTGGGATCCTAAATCATTCTTGTAACGCCGATACCTGCAAACTAACGTTAGTTTAAAACAGATAAAAGAGTTAGTAACGCATATCTTACACCGTCGAGCACACGTCTCTGGGGTGACCGATTTGGTTGCTGCATTTGTGACGACCTTCCTCAAGCGGGGGGATATCGCCGAAGATCGTTCTGCTTGTAGCTGTATTCAATTTTGTTGTGACGTCCTTCCACGTCTCGGGAATTCTATCGCGAACCAATACGCCTCGAGCGATCCACTGGACGACAATCTTCCTCGTCTTGGGAATTCTATCGCGAACCACCACGTCTTGAGCGACTCACTAAATGACGGTCTTCCACGCCTTAGGAATTCTTATTGTGAACCACTACGTCTCGAGAAATCCATTGGATGATGGTTTCCACGCCTTAGGAATTCTTATCATGAACTTCTGCACCTTGAGCAACTCAAAAATGAATGATGACAAATTTCCTCGCCTCGGGCAACATGTCGTAGACTCCTTCGTCTTGAGCAGTCTTCTAAATGATGATTTTCCATGCCTTGGGAAGTCTAATAGTTTAACAGTTTCTACGCCTTGAGAGTCTTGTCATGAGCTCCTACGCCTTGATTACCTTGTAAGTGAAATTCCAGTCAATACCCACGCCTTGGGATGCAATTGCCAACTTCTACGCCTTGGGAAGTGTGCATCAATCCACAATTTTTCTTCGCCTTAGGAAAACTTGTCCGATAATTATGGATCTCTTCGCCTTGAGAAACTTGTTGAATGAGCCGTCCATGCCTTAGGACATAATAAATTTTTGTTGAATCAAAGTTGTTTTGTTCGATAACCTCCACATCTTAGGGAACGCCGTCCAAGATTGCTTTGCCTTGAGCTATCTTCTTAAATCGGGTGACAACTTTCTCATCCTAGGGAATGTTGTCGAAGATCACTACGCCTTGAGCCTTCTTGTAAAATTTTCTCATCTCCACGCCTTGGAAGTGATAGTTTATCATGTCTTGAAAAAACTTGCATCTTTTGCCTTAGACCTTTGTAAAGATCACTTGTTCGTCTTGGACTTGGTGCACCTGCATCTATGTTTTGGACAACAAGACTTTGCTTATGTTTTTCTTAAGGTTGACCTAAGGTTTATTGTGCTTGACATTATGATTGCTTTGACTTGAGGTTGACTCAAGGTTTAGTGCGTTTGACTCTTGTTTGACTTAATGTGTTTTGAGACATATGTTAGACTCAACTCGATGTGATATGACACGACATGACTAATGTACATGACTCGTGTGTGCATTGTATTGTGATGTGCTTGACTCAAAATGCAGAAAAGCAAAAAAATTTCGTCATTTTTGTGAAGGGTACCGGCTTTTTCCCGAAAAAGAAAGATGCGAAAAGAAAGAAGTGAAGTGCTTGAATCTTCCTTAGAAGGAAAGAAGATGCGAAGAATTGCATGTTGAATAAGCTTAATCAAATGTGTGTGTTGACGTTGTATCTCATGGTGCAAGGATTGTAGCATTCTAGGCTATCCTAGTTGATAACTCGATGTTGAAAGTATTTGGGTAACTTAGGTGCGAAGGCTAATTACTTCATACTTTGTAATGCAATGATGATTATGATAATGAGTGATCTTGATATGACAAGGTGTGCTTCAACATTGTGTTAAGATTTCATGACAAAGGGTTCCTAAAAGAAGGATTATTTGGTCATATATCCGTGATGTGTGTGAAATTGATACTAAAGTTAGGCCTCAAAGGCTAACGGTGTAGAAAAGTATTTGAGAAGAGTCAAATAATGGTGACTCTTAGGCTGGGTAGGCTAATGATGTAGGGATCAAGCCCCAAATTCTAGCTCTAAATGGATAGGGATGAGCATCGGAGATCCCTTGATATGATCATGTATGAATGTAAATGTGAATGTAAATGCATTATTATTATTACAGCCGCACCCCAATGTGAGGTTGCCTACGTATCCGTTAGGAATCAGGCCGAACGTAGCTCTAGCCGAACCTCGCACAAGTGTGTGTATACCTCAAAGAGGTCTTTTAAGGGTTGTAACGTGGTTAGGCTAAAGGTTGAAGAAGAAGGGATAAAGGATCAAGACCCTAGATAAGCCCCCAAGGTGTACAACCTTGCTTTTGATCTTTGTATTTGTATGCTTGAGGTTTCCTCACTTTTGAACTCTCTTTTATTTATATTTTTGCTCTCTCTTTTTTTTGCTTTTGCATTTTTTTATTTTGATAAGTGTGGGCAATCTCGATCCTGCGGTCTATTACTCACTTGGCATTCATGTTTCTCAAGCACGATACCGAGCACTCGATAAGAGACGCAATCTGAGACATGTTCTTATCAAAGATATGTTCACATCAAAGACATTGGAACACTTTCTTTTTTGCACACTTTTATTGCTTTTTTGCTTTTTTGAATTTTTGAAATCTAGGTCAAATCACTCAAGCTTTTGTTTTTGGAAATTGCATAAGTTGCACACCATCCCATCCCAAGGTTAAGTGGATGTGGGCTGAAAAAATAAAGGTTTATCGTTAGACAAAGCTCAAAGTGGTTTGTCAAGAAATGGAATTTTATATTCAAAAGGTGAAGGTGATATGATGTGGCTACAAGGGTGCCTCAAATCATCAGTATACCTTGTGCTTAGTCCGACAATGAATTATTTTTTTTTTTTTAATAATGCAATGCAATGATCATATGCAAAGAAATAAATGCTCATTTTATTAAAATGGAAAAGGATAAACAACAAACTCTTAATAAATCTAAAGAGGGAGACGAGGAATGCCTATGCTAGACTTATTGGGGAAAGGATGAATAAAATTAAAAATATAAAAAAAGGTCACGAAATCTTATCGTTGAAGCTCGCCTCGTGTCCTCTACTCTATCATCATTCGGCCTTCTTGTCAGCTAGAGGTATGGGAAGCTTGTTATTATCGATCAAATATTAGATGACCACCTTTAGCTTCCAACAACTCTCATTAGTATGCCCTCTACCTTGATGGTACTTACAATGAGCGTTAGAATCCTAGTTGGGTGACCTGTTTTTGGGTGATGGATCTTGAAGAGGTCCAATAGGAGTGATGAGTCATTTGGCATGGAGTCGATCGAAAGCGGTATCGTAGTTCATCCCAATAGAGGTGAACTATTTCCTTAGTTGCTTTTTAGGTCTTTGTTTATCCATGGCTAAGACTTCGTTAAGGTCAAAGGTACTAACATTGCTACTAGAGTAGGTGTTTTCGGAAGAAGAAGGATTATCGTTCTTCTTTCCTTTCCAGCCACTGTTGTTACTATGGTTAGTTGCTTGCTGTCTTGCAAGATCGTCTTCAATATCAAAACCTATGTCATAGACAACTTTGAAAGTTTTTAAATTGCATTGATATTTCAGGTGCCTTTGGTACTTGTCCTGGAGGTTCTTGATGAACATCCTCACATATTCCTTTTCAGTAGGAACTTCTACCATCCTATCGGAAGTTTCCCTTAACTTATTGAAGAAGGAAATAAATCCTTCGTTTTCTTTTTGTTTTAACATCTCAAGCTCCCTATGGTCAGTTTCAACTTAAATGTCGCACTTGTATCTATCAATGAAAGCGTTTGTTATAGAGTCCCAGGAAGAGATCTTCTCTTTATCTAGGGAAAAGAACCATTGTTAACAAACAGTTTCTAGAGATAGTCAAAACAACGAGTGGAAACCTTTCCTTCCCTTAATATTCATTATAGTTTCGAAAGCTCTTAAATGGAAGTAAGGGTTATCTGTTGGCTTGAAATTAGAGATGTCATTGGCATTGAACTTCTGCGGAAGAAGTTCCTTGTCCAACGAGACCCCTTGTGAGCTAATTCCTTGATACTTGTAGTCATTGGAGATTTTGCTCAAGCTCTCTTTTATTTGCTCAAGTTGTTGTTGTTTCATAGGGTCATTGACTTGAAGGGCGAGAGTTTTTAACATCTCGGTCAAACTAGCCATGTTCTGTCTTAGTTCATTAACTTCTTCCTGGGTTGCCATTTTATTCTTAGCCTTTCTTCTTTGTCGAAACAGTTTATCAAATAGTAGTACTTGAATGAAAGTGTTGTCCTTGATAAAACACCCTTCTCTCCTTGACCAAGTGCTGTGGAAAGGGAAGCCATGGATGTTTATTATTAATTATTTGACCCAAACTCAATTCAACATGCAATAGATGGGAAGAGATCATGGAAGAATGTGGGAGTGGTTTGCATGGAGAAAGCATGTAGAGAGTGGAAAGATGATGTAGATGGAGAGATATGGAAAAATTAGGAATAGAGTGGACCCTCAACTCAAATGACGAAAAGAACGACTCATGCATGAACCTAACACATGGTCATGGTGAGTAAAGAGTATGTACAAAGTGTGTGAATACTTGTGAGTGTAAGTGATGTGTTCAAGACTCATGTCATGACAATGTGACTAAACATGTGGTTAGACTCGTACAAATACTAAGTTAAGATTTCATCTATATACACTAAACTGGACATGGTGTAGTATTTTAGTCATAACTTTTGATCTGTGATTTCTACTTGGACGAAACCAGGGCCAAATGAAAGATAAAACTCGGGGCTACATATCCATAGGTTATATGACTCTTAAATCTTTGTAGAACTCTTTCTATGGTCAAAACAAGATGACGCTTGTGCAGTATACGAGAATAAAAATCCGGGTTGACTCAAAGAAACTATGACTCGATTTTAGGCATATATATTAGCTCAAATTAATTAATAAATTAATTAAGCAAAGTATTTTAGTCATTGATTAGTTTATTTAAGCATATTTATAATCACAAGTCAAACCAAACTGTTAGTGTAAGCACATAAGAGTTATACACAAGCAAGAGATGCACAAGTAATCAAATAGTCACAACATGATGCAACGAGTTTGCAACCTAACCATGTCTCTAGCTCTCTAAAGTTCAAGGATAAGGGTAGTCAAAAGAAGGTCCATGGTTATGAGTCCAAATGCATCGCGCGGAAGCCTTACCTTTGTAAGGGTTGGCGCGTATGGATGGGACCCCATAAGTTAAACTTGTTTCCATGGTTTGGTGAATTCACAAACTCGGATGTACCATTCGTTGCAATGAGCATTCAAGGGTAGATGGAGCGTGAATCCCTAGAGGGTTATGGCCATATGTAAAACACATATGGGATTAGAAAAGTGAGAAAAATGCAATCAGGAAGTAAAACCGAGCCAACAGTACTAGAACCGGTCAAAGCAAGAACACAGATTTCTAGCTTGGTATTGGAAGAACGTAGCGCGAGACAAAAGGGACCATCGTGAGACGATAGCCCTGTCGCGCCGCGATATTGCTATCGCGTCGTGACAATGCCATCGCACTGCGATGGACACTGTTTTCTCAGTACTAGTTCCTACATGCCTCAGCAGCTCTCTTTTGTTCTTAGAATTTTCCAGTTTTCACAGCGTTTTTTCGATTCTTGTTGTGAAAGATATTTCCCAAATTTCCTACGTCTAAAAATCCTATGTTTTTGACGCATTACGGATTATCTATCCAATGTGGACCTTTTTAATGCTTATGCCAATAATGTCAATCAAAATTACGCACATGAATACTTAGAACTTTTTGAGTCTCATCCACTCATTCTAAATTATTGCCAAAATAAATTTAAGGAATTAAAATAGAAATCCTCTCTAGTGGAGTCGCCAAAAACTTTAGGGAATATTTCAAGCATCCCACACTTGAGCCCCACTGTGATCATACACTTAATTGTGGTGGCGTCCAAAGGGAAAAAAGCTAGAGCGAAAGAGTCGCCAACAAGTTTTAGGAACTTGTAAACCTTTCACAGGATGAAGGTTACACCCCTTTCACAATCCATGAGATCGCTAACTGCATAGTGGTCCTGAACCACGACTGGATATTCGGGGATGAAGGTACAAATCCAACCCTAAAAGAGATTGAACCTGCCTTAAAAATAGGCCTCTACTTTATTCTTCTCAGATTCATGTGCGCTTTCTGACTAACATACAATCAATATATTAATCCTAAACCTGTTTGATTAATGTTGGTTGAATATTAATGCACAAACAAATCTATCATTGGCGATCAAATGAATTAAAAGCATATTAGCCTAAATAAAATTATTAATTATCTTATTAAGCGTGATTACAAGTACAAATTCCCTTTAAACCTGCAAGAGAGGGCGTGATCAAGCAATAACAATAATATATCATGCAACATAATAATAAAAAATCATCATCAAAGCATAATATATAATATTAGCAAGATCCTAAGCATGATACTAACAAGATTAATAATAAATCCTAGCATGTCACTAAACAATAAAGTTCAAAGATTTAGCCCTAACATGATAGAAGAAATAGGAAGCAACCTAAACATGATAGTAGAAGCAATTAATAACGTCCTAACATGATACTAGGAAGTAACATAATCTAAGCATGTTTTCTAGAGAAATAGAGCAATAAAACTACTCACTTTGTTGCCTCGTATCTCTTTCTATTAAAACAATACACACGTTAGTAACTTCAATGAAAAATATTAAATAGTAAATCTAATCAAAGAATTGAAATAAGATTCGGGACAAAACCCTCAGAAATTATTAACCTTTTACGTCTTGGGCGAAGGCAACTTCGAGCTTGGTTAGGTGCGTCTAAGACTCGTGAATGCGGTATTGTATTTCAAAAAGGGAAGGCTTATAAAGAGGGAGAAAAAACAAGCTTCTAGCTTTCAGAGAGAAGAGAATTAGAATTAGATGATTGCTGATGATTGAAAACGGGAAAATAACGCCCTTATTTATAGAGAAAACATCCGGAACGCTTCGAAAAGAGTTAGAATTTGACTCGAAGTAAAACAGATCCTATCGTGACGCGATAGAGCTATCGCGATGCGATAGGGCTATCACGACACGACAGACCTATCGTGATGCGATAGGCCTATCGCGGCGCGATAGGCTCTCCGCAGTGCGATGCCTTGATTAGGATAAAAATCCTGTACGGATTCCTACCTTTTAATAATATAATTAGGTAATTAGACTCCGTAATTATCTTAATTTAAAATAAGTTTTATCTTCTAAAACACTTGTATTATTTCAAATTAAATTCCTTATCTTTTCTAAATAATATTAAAAGTATAATTATTAATCCTAGCTCTATTAGAATTTAAAATAACCTTCTAGGTTATTCTAGAAAATTAAAACAATTCCTAATAAATTTAGGATTGATAATTAATGGGGCCTCCACTTGATCATTGGGCCATACAAAACAATTTTGGGCCCAATTTAATATTTTGGCCATAACTCCCTCATTATTCTTCGGAATTGGGCTTATAACATATCGTTGGAAAGCTCTTTTCAAGTCCTATCCAACTACACTATTATTGGACCCATATTATGGACCAAACTAAATTGGAATGGAGATTTCCCATAAATAAGGTACAAAATGAAATATTTTCGAAAACAGAAAGAAGTATTTTTTTTATTAAAAATAGCTGCATCACGAGACTCTTTCACATTTCACCTCGTTCGATGATCAAATGACGTGAAAGATATTCATCACTGGGTTTGGTTTTTGGGGAGACACAATCAGGTGTCTACACCTTCTCAAAGAAAGTCTTCTGAAGGTCGGGAGACATAGTGGCCAACATGATGCATTTGACATCCCGATTAGCAGTTTGCCATCGGTTCAGGGCAGCTTGAGTCACTTCCTCAATGGGTGTCTCGGGCATTTCCTCATCAAGGACGTATTCCTTTTTCTCTTGCATGAGAACTATACGCGAGTTTCTTTTCCAATCAAGAAAATTTGGCCCACTAAGTTCTCCTTTTCCAGAATTGAGCGTAACGAGAATTGGTTGTTTGAGTCATTCGTAGACATGGTTCTACAATTGAAAGAATTTGAATGAAAAACAATTCATAATACTAAATAAGATTGAATTCATGCATATATATTTCAAACTTATTTGAACGTCTTATTCACACATTAAATTTGTACCTATTTGGTGAGAATAAGTCAATTCCAAGATCCAAAGAATCAATGATTGATTAAGCATGCTTTGGCTGGTCTTAACACTTATTACTCTAAGGTAAGCAACTCTTTGATAATGGATCCAAGCCACTCTTGGTTTGATAAATTGTCGCATCTAATGCTCTCGTGACAATTTATCTCTTTTGCCACGACATGTTAGGACTCCATCACTCATATCGTTGAGTCTAACCAAAACTAACATGCATTATGATGTCTTGCTTTGGCAAACCCATCAACATACCTTACGTTCCTAGGAAAGTAGTGATGCCTCGCTTTGGCGTAGCCCATCACTATTCTCAATAGTTCGGTAAGTGTTGTTTTGGAATGGCAAGTTTTACTCGGTATTTTAGGGACCTAGGTTTCTATGTTGGTTGATATAAGTGAACTTAATTAATCATCGCAACAATCGAAATCCTAAACATGCATCTAACATAACATTCATATATATGTAAGCATAAATATATATCGAAAACATAAGTAAATGATGCATTTGGCAACTAGCATGACCCCTTGTGTTCTTCAAGTGTTCAAGGGTCTTGATTTGTAACTTCATAGCTTCGTCTTCTAAGAAACTCCGTCTTCAAGACATAACCAAAATAATACAACTACTAGTATATACAATTAGTACTAATCTAAATATTAAGGTTTAAAAATACGCAATGGTTCGCAGACCGTATTTAGATTTACAAATATACATGACGGAACGCAGTTCGTATTTTCTATCCTAATCGGGCCCCACTAGTTGCCATTTCTTAAAACCTGTGAGAGAATATACATTCCATTCATCCATTCACTATATGTCAATGGCCCATGCATTTTATTACGAAAAACAAGTAACAATGCATCAACACGTGTAAACTAGTAACTAACTTAGGTGGTTAATTCGATTAACGCGCCTAATTAAAACTAGTTAAAGTTGTTAAACGATTATGTGATTGAGTGCAATGAAAATAGCTCAAATAAATAATAAAGCTCCCACTAAATTCCGCATCTAACATAATTAATATGATTAATTAAGCCGGTAAACCCAAAATTTTGCCAAAATAATTAAAACGGCAATAAACCGCAAAATACATAGCCGACCGCACACAAATGGCACACGCACCTAGACTGGCTAGGCGCGCGCCATTGCTAGCCACGATTGCTTAACAGCTCGGGCAATGTGGCGTGGTTCGTGTGCCTGCACAACACCAACGCAACACTGCTAGGTGCTCCCGTGGGCATCCTAGCAGTGTAAGATGCAGGCTGCAAGGTGCAAGGTAGCACCTATTTGGTTGCCAGCCCTTCGCACCACACCAAAGATGTGCACAACAACTTTCTCGCACACAATGCATGCAAAGCACGCACCAAGATGCTGCTCCCATGCGCACACCATCGCAGCACTACACGCTTCGTTGGCAGCCACATGCGGGCTGCTGTGCCTCGGTTTGTATGCAAGTACCTTGGGATTATTTCCCGAATTTCCATGTGACATTTTTAATCAATTCTAAATTTATTTTAGAATCTATTTTTTGTGCAAAAATGAAAATTAAAACAAGTCCAACTTAATTAATTCATTCAAGTGCACTAACCAAATTAATTCCAAGAACTATTCTTTAATAAAATTTGGTTCATCTTGATGCAACAAAATGAAGGACTACTCTCACTATTAATTTAACCATCATAAATTAATCATGAGATTTGACAAAATTAAAAGGGAGTTGAAATAATGAATATAAATATTCAATGAAAATTCCAACTTTAACTTGTGAATCTTTGAAAAATTGCATCTTCCAATATGAAGATTAATTAAAATTCAATCACAAGTTTGAAACTTTTTGATTCCTACCAACTTAATAAATGATTAATTCAAGATAGTTCAATAAACAATCATGGAATTTAGTAACACAAAGTTCCAACCAACTAAAATACTTAAAGGTTAGATCTATAGTACTTAAGAGCCTCAAAACACAAAGTTTTCACACTTAAAGCAATTTCTTTGCAATTAAGTGAAAATTTGAGCCAATCATTAAACACCAATTACTACATAGTAATCATGCTCAAAAGTGGTCTAGAATTGCAGAAGCATAAAGGAAATAACCAAACACATAATCACAATTAATATGCCATTAAGATTCAAGGTTTTAAAGATTTAAAAAAATTTCATCAAAACGAAAAATCCCTCAAAATAGGCATTTTTGGGAAAAATTTGGCTTTTTCACATTCTTCCAAGGTTTAGAATGTTTCCAAAACATTGATTCCACCCAAAATTCACTAGTCTATGGTGAAAATATGGGTTTGGGAGCCAAAATTCTAATTAAAACGAGATTAAAATTAATAAAATCGAGCTACTAATCTAATTAGCAACAACAACCAGAAATCAAATCCATTTTATACACCTTGAAAATATTAATTACAAAAATAAATGAGCAAGGCTCCAATATCGCTGTTGGTTTTGGAAAGTCCGACTTTTCGCGGAACAAAACCCGACCCCAAGACCCGCTCACAATTTGTATAACTAAAAAGCATAATTAACAAGATAAAGAGAGAAGACATTATTACCCTTGATGTGCGCTTCGCTCGCTCGACGAGCTCTTACTTAGAAAGCTTTAAATCCCACACGTGCGTAGACCTCCAAAGGAAATCCACTCGCAACTCGACCCATCCGGTCTCTACTCGGATTTCAGCCGAGCTAGACCAAAAATAAACTTACTCGAGTTTTAATGAAATTAAAGGTTTTCTCTCTTTGGAGATGCCTTATTGAGTCTAACTCAAGTGGATTTCTCAAATCTTAATACATGGATATTTATAGAGAATTCCCACCAACATTCCTCCCTCCCATCAATGTAAGAGAGTTGGTAAAAATCATTTTTCCATTTTATTTTTAATTAAAAAAAAAGAAAAAGGCAAAGCAATAATTAATCAGCAAGTGTCAAGCAAGGATGTAGAGAGTAGGTGAGGACCACAAGGAGGGCAAAGCCTTGCCCCCCAGGGATCCCCAAACAGCCTCAGCTTACACATGCCCCAAATCGGAGCTACTAAACGGACGCTAGCTGGCGCTGGCAGCCTTGGGCGCCAAGGCTGCCCAGCTGGCTGCCTGGCCCCTTGGTTGGGCCTCCCAGTTGGTCGTAAGGGCCAGCAGCACGCGCCATCAAGCCTCGCAATAATATAGGCTGCTGGGCGTTACTACCAGCATCTCTCGCGCGCCATGGCTTGCTGGCCAGTGCACCAGCCCGCACATGCGCACAGCAAGCCACGCACGCAATGCAGGCTGTTGGTGTGCTTGTGTGCGACTAGTGCTGCTAGAATTGCTAGTAATGCGCGCGCCAGCTGCCTGCTAGCCATGCGCACCCAGCACCCTTGGCTTGATGCGGTATGCATGCTAGCTTCTATGCTAGCACCATTGCCCGTAGCCCTTTAATTTGCTCGGGGCATTCCGATGGTAAGGGTATTTTAGTACTTTGTTGATTATTTGATTTTTACCGTCTCTTCATTTTATTAATTCGACTCGATATACGACGCTAAGTCTCGACGCTCTTAGCTCGATTTCCAACGTCTATGTTCATAATACTTGAGCGACTCATTAATTCCTTTTAGATTAATTTGTCGTGACAGATCGTAAGTTGCTTGGGTGTGACCCGAAGGGTTCAGTCAAGATTAAGCTGTAATATTAATTATACATTAATGTTACTGATCGAAAGCGGCCTCCAACTAGGCATTCCGATCACTTGACCTCACTTAATAATTAGCTTTCTAATAATTCTGAACCCTTTATTGGAATAATACACTTGTTTGAAGGATATCATTCCTATCAAACACAACCACATAAAACGTCACTTGAGAAAATATATATAAGAAAAAAAGACGTGTTGTCACAATCATACTCACCGACGCACGAGTCGCCAAGAGAATCCTCTGGTAAAAGTCGCCAGCTGGAGTAGCTTGCTTATTCTTTATCGTGTCCAAGCGATGACCGATAGGAAAATGAGCCTCCCCAAGTATCTTGGGGGCTAAGAAAGGTAGGTACGAGTATCCCCAAGCCTAAAAAGGTGAATACAACGTGACCAAAAGAGCCATAAAAAGAAAATAAACAAAGGAAAAAAATGAAATAAATACGTACCTCGAGAATACGACCGTGCCATGAAATGGAGATCTGAGGCACCTCAATAGCTGCCGCGGAATCCATCACCCAGGTCTCCTTTCCCTTAGCAGAAAGCATACGGTCATACGACACCTCCGCCCAACTCAAGTTACCTACTTGCCCCAAATCACTAAGGCAAATAAGTAACCCGATGGTGAAACGCTCTCCCCGATCACTCACGATAGTGACGGAAAGAACGTGGGCAATGTATATCCGAGCCAGCTGCTTAGGAGTACACTAACGATCAACCTCGTTAGTCGACAGCTCGTTAAAAAGAACCCAGTAAGGACAAGACTACGCATATATGTGAAGGACTGCTGCAAGACGGTGCCCCACGAGGTCACGCAGTCTCTCATCTGACACCATCACGGCCTCTATAACCACGAGCTCACATACGAAAGGAAAACCCGTAATCATAGAGAAATCATAAGGGGTAACTGTCATCTCCCCCACGGGAAGTTAAAAGTGGTGGTGGAATCCCACCAAAACTCCAACAACTCGCGATGGAAAGCTGACGACGCAGGCTGACTCAATAAATCCCAAAGAGCCACTAGTTGGGGGCTAATCCCCGAAAGCTCCACCACCTCCTTCACCACCTCAGGTAATCTCTCAAAACGACCTCATAAGTCACCCGAGCCATACTGGGTCCCATTTAAAGACCTGAGGGTCTCATTTGGGAGGAGCCTCCCAAACCACATCCTCATGACGACGTCGATCAGCTCTAATGCGTCGCTCCCGAATCTGCTCACGAGGACGCATCACCCTCTTTCGAGAGCAAACCGCCTCGTGAGGCACTGGTTCTCCTAGATCCCCCTCGGCATCGACAAATGGAGGGGAGTCCATACTATAATCGATAGAATTTTTACGCGATTAATTAACTTTTCTGAAAACTAATATACGAGTTCTAGACCCATTTCGGCAGCATAACGATTGTCGAAATGGAAAAACGCAAAAATCGAATGGCACTCATGTTTGGGGGCTACTGTATCTGCAATAAAACTCAGTAAATAGGGGCTTGTAACACCCACAAAGCCATCCTATACCAGTTTAAACTAAAGCATTTTAGAGATTATTTCTATATATCTCAAAGAATTAACTATTTCTAGATGAATAACAATCATACAAACATAATTATCATCTATCAAACAATTTTTAAGTTCGAACATGGCAAAAACAAAACAAAACATATACTTCGAGCCATTTTTCGAATTTAAAAATTTCCCAAATATGATTCATGAAAATAATTGTAGGTTTAACACTATAATTTACTTCATAATCAACAAGTAAAACCAAATGAGCAAGCAAGAAACAGCAAATTCAAGCTAAAAATAAAAAAAAAGTACCAAGAACGAACTCAAATGAAGACATGCTCATACAAGGTTCAATACTTAACCATTTTTCATGAAATTTGTTGCAAAACACTCCTCAAATGTAGCATCACAACATGGAGTAAGCAATTTTACGAAAACTAAATCGAATAAAAAACCCCTAAATTCGAAATTTGGGGTTCTTCGGTTCAAATCTCCCTAAATTCAGCCAAAAAACGAAATAAAACAATGAAATACATACATTAGATCTTCGCAAATGTGAATACGGGACAAGATTTACTTCCTTTGGGCTTTGAAAAATAATAAAAAACCGAGCTTTGTGGAGGAAAAAAGTCGAAAATCGCGAAGAGAAAGAGAGGAGAGAGAGCGAACTGAAAATCGCGCTCTTTGATGTTCTTTTTGCTGACTTAAATATCACGCGCAACTCAATCTGTTGCGCGTGATAGCACAGCGCAACTCAAAGACAAGCGCGCGTCGAGCCTGCGCGACCCACTGAGTTGCGCGCGGATACTGGTTACTTAAATGATCGGTACTTTTATTTCAATCCGTTTTGTTTTAATTTTAACGGTTTTTGCACGTTATTAGACGTAATGACGCGCGAATTATCGAAATCCTTTAAATTGCTTTGCATTTTGTAGTTTATTTTCTTCTTTGTTAATTTTGTTTTTGCATCATCCTGCATGCACACCGTGCTTTGAGCCTAACCTAAGCATACATTTTGGACGTTTTTCGTGAGCATGTCTTAAAATTTTCCGTAGTGGTGCTTTACGTAAAATCTCCCACAGACAGGTTTGTCATTTTACTGTACTAAGTTTAGAAATGTCACGTTTTTTCCTTTTTTTTGGCATCCACAGCAAAAAGAATGGCGTATCGTACAACGTAAAATTGTATGGCGTAGGTGCTGTGTAAAATTGCACCCTCATCCTAACAACTTGACCTACTTCCCATAACGAAAATTGTAGAACTTCTTTACAAACTTTAGGCGTTAGCTTTATGAGTCGACTTGCATGTCGAACCATCGAGAACAGACACTTCCCGATTGGAAGCAAATACGGTAGTTAGTGAGCTTACTAGATTACCAGACACTTAGGGTGTCCGTTCACCCCTATATAAAGAGCGAACATAGCAAAGTCGCACCCATTTAGACACGTGCCCCCAGTCATGAGACGCATGTTTTCATCTTGTGGACAAAACTGCGGAGAGAGTTGCCGATTTTCTCCTCTCTCATTGGATTTGGATATATGCCTCTAGTCTTGAGACATGTATTTTTATCTTGTGGACCCTGAATATTTTGTTTTGGTAAGAGCGTGTCAAGACCTCTATTCACGTGTTACGCTCTGAATGCCAAAACACTTCTCATTTTATCATCTTTTACTTTGTTAAAATCATGGAGTAAAGTTTCAATGAAATATCGAGGGACTTTAGACCCCCGATGCCATATTGAGAGGGTATCATGATCTTTACTCTTTTTAAATATATCTTCTCATAACATGACAAGACCCATGACAACCTTTACATGTAAAAGCGTTCTACACTTACAAAGGATCAATTTAGATTCTTTAGCGCGTTAAAACTAGAAAGTGCTTTTTCTAGCCTTATCAACTACTTGTCTCGAACACTTAGCGAATTGAGGATAATTTCGACATCCTCAACACTACTGACAGATTCCTTAATTCTTAAGAAACTTCGCATAATGAGTCTCGGATTTATTTCGTTGGCTACATTGATCTTCGTCTATTCTAGACTCGATCAAAGTGGGGGCTAACTGTAGACATCTACTTTTGGCCTCCTGTCCCGACTAAAAGTGCTATGAAGATAAATAAAACCATCTTTGTGTTGGATCAAAGTGAAAGATACTTATGAACTACTGATTAAGTCATAAAAAATACAAAATAACTAGCCTAACCCAATACGAAATGAACCAAAGTCCAATTGACTAAGCCTGATCAATAATTAGGCTTAAACCCGAAGTTAAAACCTAATTTTGACGGACTTGGGGGTGCTTAGGTTAAAAATTGAAGTCGCCGCAAGAAAATCCACGCCCATCTCAACGAGTCGTGCTGGTATAACTCGCGCAACTTACAAGGTTGAGCGTGACACCCAACATAGCCTTTAGTGATGCGCTCATGAAAGATTCAAAATTTCGTGAAAATAGTGAATCGAATCTTACCATAATACCGCGGGCGCATGAAAATTACTTGTGTTGCCCTTGGCAGCGCATCCAAATCACTTGCGCGCAATAGGCGCGCACATGCTTAAAACCCTAAAATGCACTCACTCTCTATAAATAGGGGCTTAATACGAAGCTAAAACACATAGAAATTAACCCAAAAAACTGGCTGGAACATTGTGATCTCGTGTACTACCAACTCTCTTACCCTAAACACTCACCCCTCTCATTACTTGTTCTTACAGTGAAGATTCCCGTACAAGGAGTCCGTAAGTGTTCTAAACGAAGATATGGCAAAGAAAAGTGGTTAGTTTTCCGAGCACTTAGATAAACCACTTTCTTTTTTATTGTTTAAATAACTTTAAATCAATTAATTTGTGTTGTTTGACCACTTTAAATAAACTTTTCATTAATTCATTTCATATAGCCCCTTGCGTTAATCAAGATTAGAATTGGAATAGTTAATTGTTGTTTTATCACCTAAGTCAAGGCGAATCTTGTTTATTAATTGTTCTTTTTCACGAATTTGAATTAAATAAAAAAATAACGACTTTGCAATGTAATCCCTACGTGATTAATGCTTGTAAATAAAATCATCAAACTTAGTTTTTGGTATCACATTGCATATAATATTTGGTGATAATGGTGAAAAAGGAATAGCTAGTAGAGGTCGCATTAGGGCTAGAATAGCGATTCCCCCTTAAGGGAAACATTATTTTAGTACCCTCGCTCCTGAACTCACTTCTGGTACAAGTAGACCAATTTGGGCATGGGTAAACTTATGATTCATGCTAAATATCCCTTGAACTCTACTTGGGAGAAAGGCATGAACGAGGTTTATCAGTTTTCCTAAAACTCATTGGCAATCCTTACTAGTTTCTTACAAAAAATCGTAATGATAGGATCAAATCTAATTCAAGGTCCCCCATATAGTCAGGAATTTAAATCCTAATGCATACAAACAAGTATAAAGTCCTAGGCTTTCAAATGGTCATGGAATAAAGGAGAAGGATCCCCTACGATGGGCACACCCTCCTTACAACGATTTTACTTGGCCATAGAAAGCTATCTATCGAAAATAGGTCATTTTCTTTTAGTGTCAAATATTGTTGAAGGTTAAGTGTTCCTTTTACCGTAATATAATTTTATGTTGGAAGCTCCTTGAACTTGTAAAGTGAACTTTCTTTTAGCGACGGTGCGACCCAAACCCGTATATAACATTGTATTAGAGTCAGACTCACAATCATATTGATATATGCGTGCTTTTAGAATGAAATTTTATTAGACTTTCTCTCTTGATGATAGATGTTTCTCATACATGTATTTAGAATAAACATTGACACTACAATAAGAAAATGGAATAAATAAAGCCCATAGCTATTGTATATGAGTAGATCTTTTTTTTACGAGAAGAACAATTTCTTTAATAACTAGTCATACGATCTACAATGACAATATATATCTATTAATCACGGATTTAGAGAAAAAAGTATAACTCTTACAGTCAAAATCATAACTTTTTTGCAATTTCGACACAGTTCACACTCCGACGAATCAAGCTGCTTGATGCGAGAATTGATTTTTAATGTCTTTGTATCTTCTGAAGTAGAGCTAGACTTCCACATTTTGCACTAATGCTTTGATTATAAAGTTGACGGCAAGACATAAACCCATGTGAATCCAAATCACCTTCCCAATAATGAAAACCCTAAAAATAAAAATCTGAATCAAAATTCTAGAAAGATGGAAGGAGGACTACCACATATGGAGAGCATAAAAGCAAGAAAATAAAAAAACTAAATTGAATAAAAAAGATAAAGGATTGAGAATAATCTAATTCTGAAGAATTTAGGCCATTTCTAACTTAAACAACCAAGAAAACTAAAAGAGAGAAAAGGGAGTTGAGGATGTAAGCTTTAAGATAATTAACACTCACAATAATAGGAAAATAGAGTGAAATCCAAATCTTAATGAACATCAATAGTTGAAATTAAACATTATTAATATTTTGATTTACAAACTTTTAATTTAAAGTAATCCATAATACTTTCACTGCTCAAATCGCCATTTCAAAGTAACACGTATTGTAGTTAGCAAACGGAAACTCAAGTTATTTTTCCTTCACTCTAGAATTTTGAATTTTGAATTCTCTTCATATTTGCCAAAACTTATATACACGAATTGACTAAGTCAACGTGCATAATACATTCAACATACTTGTAAATGAATTAATAAAATCAATTTTGTAAAGAAAACTTTTGTATACACTCTGTTGCAAATTTTAATACAAAGATAACGAAGGGAAACTTATAGCAAGTAGGAAACAATAATCTAGTGGTTAAAGCCCCCTTCTAGGTTTCAGGTGATCCTAAGATCGATTCTTATCATTTGTTCTTGTGATGTCTCTCTAAACACCAAAAAGAGTTGGGAGGGAAACTCTAACCAAGTGAGCTATTCCTCACTCTTTGATTTTTAATCATTTAATGAGTGTAACTTTATCAATAATATATAGATAAGTTTTATGTGTATTAGGGTAATGTAACTTTTATAAACCTATTGATGTAACTTTTATTCATTTCAAGAGTAATTAATTTTTAATCAGTAAAAGACAACTTTACAATGGATATACATTATTTACTGTTTACACTTAATTTTTTTTACAAGTTTGTGTTTGGTAAAATACTCAGTGTATTTATTGATTCTGTGCCCAGGTATTTTTTTTGTACAAATTTTGTTTATCTAGAGGTATAATTGTCTTTTCAAGTACCAGTGGAGGGGTACACGCGTCTTTTCATGTAATAGTTGAGGGGTATATGTGTAATTTCCTAAATTCAAGGTGCAAACATTTATTAGACAGCTCACCAAAAATACTAAATAAATGACCACACTTTTTCAATATATTTACAAAATTGTCACCAGATTAACAAAAATTCATCTTGCAGATGAACTTGTATTTGCCGATATTTATTGACAAGGGTTTTAACTCAAAAATATATATATATAAAAAAAAAAAGCCTTTTGTCCCGTACACTTGCATGTTCAACCACACACCATTTCATTTTGAGTTTGACAATACTTACAAGTTAGAAATTGGTGGTAAACTAGTAACTATTGAGGAATATGCTATATGCAGTATTATGTAAATATTTTGTGCGGGCGGAATAATATCTAGTGAAATAATAGAATGAGAAAGAAGTAACAAAGAAGATAATCAAACAACCCAGGAATCTACATGGTTTAGTCAGTTAGATCTACTCTATAATAGGAGATTTGAGAGCTTCTCTTCACCATAATAGAGAAAATAAGAAGAATAAATATACAAGGAGTCCTAACGACTTAGCGACTTAAAGGTGCAATCTAAATGATCACGCAATAGTAATTCCTTTTATAATATACGGGAACCCTAAATAATCCTTAAAGTTCCCTAAGTATAAATCTAGTAGTTATCATATGAAGAAATCTAATATTTTAAAATAATATTCGATAATCATGTCGCAAAGTCGGAAACCCACAAAATTAACAAAACACATGCGATGACTTAGGCTGCGTTCGCAACATGATCTCCTATTCACACAACCCTAATGTTGCACGCACAACTTCTACTTTTGTGTGCGCAACAGCGTAGGAATGCCTTCTAACACCTTATTTCTCAATTGCATTAATTTTTGTTTTCTAACTGCGTTCATGCATATTTTTTGCGTGCATGATTACTCGATTATGAGTCACACCTAACACTTTGCACGACTCTACCATATTTTATTTACTTATTCTTACAATCTTTTTTACTTTATCTTCTCTTATTTTATCCACATTTTTTTCCTGAAATCCAACATGGTACTGCAACTTTAGGTTATGATCTACCTTCCGCAAATTTTTAGTTTTTTTAAAGTTTTCTTTTTTATCCAATGTCGTTTCATTGCTTAACCTTGTTCTTTGCTTCCTCACCTAATTCACTGCCGCCATAACAAAGGGAGACGACCAACCCCCTCTACCAAATTTCATCCTGCCCTTGGTGTGAATAACATCAAAAACGCAATTCCTCTTATCCTTGACCAAGAGAAAGTTCAATATTCCAACTAGGTAGAGTTATTCGAATGTCATTCTCATGTACGCATTCAATGTCCTCAATCACATTGATCTTAAGGCTACCAAGCCTAAGGACATCTCTGAGGCCATGTGGAAGCAGCTTGACTCGGTGTAAAGAACTGGATTTATGGCACAATCTCCACGGATTTATTTGAAACAATCTTGTGCAAGGGAGATAAGGCACAACAGATTTGAGTTAAACTCAAGGCTCTGTTTTAAGATAACAAAAATACTCAAACTATGTATCTTGAGAACCAAATCAACACCTTGCATCTATCCAACTTTCCAAACATCTCATCCTACTATCGTCAATTGAAGACAATCAAGGACCAACTTGCCAATGTCGATCAACCCGTATCTGAACATAAACTTGATATATGACTTGTTTTGGGTCTTATTAACACTGACTTTGACAATGTTGCGGCCATGATACAATAAACCGAGCTGTTTAGGCTAAAAATTACCCCAATACATGGACCAATCCAATAGCGACACATGGCCCAATCAAACGGCGACATGTGTCCATATAGGAATATGACACGTCTACAAGCCCCACAAAGAGCAGCTAAAAAATAGAGAAAAGGGCCTCCTTACATCAAAAGGCCCTAATCCCAAGAAAGCCGCAAAACGGCACCCCTATCAGAACACGTGGCAACACCTCATTGCGTCGCCATTCAGATCACGTAATTCTAGGGCAATCGCCCTAAAGGGCACAATTCCACACCCCTATAAATACTCCAATCATTTATGATGGGAGAGGTTGATTG
Organism: Chenopodium album; assembly: GCF_948465745.1. NCBI lineage: Eukaryota > Viridiplantae > Streptophyta > Magnoliopsida > Caryophyllales > Amaranthaceae > Chenopodium > Chenopodium album. Next base: position 21,859,845 of record NC_137847.1, read on the forward strand.
TGACATAATATTAAATAGAGCATTAAAACAGCTCCAACTTCTCTTTACTTTCTCTCTCTATCCTTTCCGTTTTTCGGTTACTAACTTGATCGTCAGATACGAATATTCCGATAAACGGGATATTCGTTATTTTGCAGGTGTCCGGGCCGTCTGTCCAAAAGGAAGATCACAAAAGTACCCATAACATTTGGCGCCGTCTGTGGGGATACTCGTCCGTTATGACATTAGATGTTAAGACACTTAACACTGATCCTAGTCAGGATGGACATGTAGAGACCTTGATTGCAATGATCAATTGTAATGATCCTCTGATCGCCTCATTCCATGAGGCCGAGGACCCACCGGTGACTGCTGGTTCTTTCAAACTTGCCTTGAGCAAGCTCCGAAGAGAGCCTGAGAGCAAGATGCCTTCTTCTTCTAGGCCGCCGCCTAGGAGAGGAGGAGAGGGCACTCAAAAGAAAGCTCAAACCAAGGCGACCAATGCTGAAGACGCCGGGACCCTTTCTGTCGACACGATCGTTCACTGAGGGTGCCACGGACGAACCTGTCTAGGCTCCTCGAGAAAACGCAGTCAGCTGGGGGGTAGACCAAGAAGTCTCCGAAAGAGGTAACTGGCCGCCTCGACGTTGGAAGGATGCAAGGGAGTATATTCGGCACAAGCAGCGGGAACGGGCTGCCTACTCGGACACCGCTTCCACTCTAACCATGCCGGATAATTTCTCAAATAACAACCACTCCAAGCATACCAGCTCGGTCAAGACCAGCAGAAGTCAAGCTCACCGTATTCTAACTCCAATCCTAGTTGTTCAACCGTTTCAGTATCAAGTGCCCCAGAATTTTAATGCAATTCTGCCGCGTAATCCCATTGTCTTCAGACAATACGACAATATGGCTATCCGTTTGACCAGGCAGCTTATCTGACCAGACCGGCCGCATAACCTCTGCCCATTAATTGGCAAATGCGTTTGTTAAATCTTGGTGACAAGCCGCCTCCGTTTTCTCAAGAAATTCTCAATTCTCCTCAACCAGCTAAGGTGAACAGTGTACTTGTAGTTACCTATGATGGTACGGGCAACCCAGAAGAGCATGTCACCTTGTACAGGAACTTCATATATCTACAAAGTGTAGATGATGCCACATGGTGTCGATGCTTCCCGTTCACCCTTAAGGGCGTGGCGCAGGATTGGTTTAATAGCCTTTCGGCCGGGTGCATTAATTGTTTCACTAATCTCAGTATGTTATTTGTTGGAAACTTCTCCTACAACATACCTATGACACCCTAGAAATTCCATTCCTTTTAAATACCTATTTTGCTCTTTTTAAAACATAAAATAGGAAAATCTAAGACATTACCGTCACCGTGAAAACGACTAAGGCAACTATCAAAGACACACAGCGGAAGATTATCTTTAAAAACATTCAAAACAATTCAACTTTAAAAGTCAAGCAAACGAAAGTAAAGACAAACCAAAGTAAAACGAATTCAGCATACACTTGGAACCATTGTAGGCCTTTATTAAAACAAAACCAACTTAAAAACCTTTGCGTTAGTCTCCCAAGCATAATATAATAAAATAATCAAAGCAATAAACCACATCATAAACTTATGGAAACTAAGCATGATTCGCTCTTCACTCATGCCCATCATGAATATGCTTCATCACCTGAAAAGCTCCTCTCTACTTATCCCCACAACTCTCCATTAGAAATGGGTCATTGTAGGGCCAAAGTAAAGACAAGGCCAAACAAACATACAACACACAATTAGCAAAGCTGAGTATATAAGCGTAAATAAGACACACTAACATGCTTTTACCTATTATCACACAACTTACCTTGTTGCACCTATTTACAAGCATACAACTAATTTATTCATTTAGGATTGATTATGCATCGAACGGGTTTCCTCCCTAACCTGCCCCAATAAAGGATACTAACACGGGAGCTAATCGTGCTAGTGTAAAAGAACCACTCGTAAGTGGCGGAATTCCTGCGCATAATAATAAAAAAGAATATACAGCGTCCTGTACTCCCGGTAGAAGTTATGGTTAAATGTAAAACCCCATAACTCCCCCCATATATTCATACTCAAGGTATATACGTTCCAAAAGTTTTTGTGCATAATCGCTTTCACTTTACGTTGTTTACATAATTATTAAACTTGGTGATGACTCTCAAACCATAGCACAATCAACCATCATAATTATTCCAAACAATTCAACGTACCAATTTAATTCTTTAATAGTTAGTTACCACATAATATTTAATGTTGAATCCTTTTTAATCTACCTCGGTGTCAAAGACACCTTAAACGCATAATGCGCCAAAAGTACTATCCAGCGGTGTTAGAAACACCTTAAGTGCACTAAGGCACCAATATATAATTTATTCCTCGTGTGCATAGACACTAAAATAGCTCTTTTCTCATGCTTATAACATCTAAAAAAATTATATGAACCGTAATAAAATTCCTATTTAATATTCCAAACTAAATTAAACATTTAGTTTAATTAAACATGCTCACTGTCATGCCAATAATAAAAGTGTGGTTCGTATACAACATGCCAAATTAATTGTTTTCATTCACTGATCCATCACAAATAATCCATGCTTCAAAATTCAATCACCAACATCAACCATATAATAAATTCCAATCAAAAATCCATCATGATACTATTTTGAATCAATTATTCAAAGCCTACCGTGTTCCTACATCATCAAATAAATACCAAGTACGCGAACTTACCTTGCATACGATCTTAAAATCGCCACGACTATACAAAATCACTCACTTGGAAATCTCTTACAATCCAAAATTATTAAGAGGCGTTAAAATCTACTCCACACAAATTTCCAGCAATATATAACATCCTTAAATAACTCATAATTTATTTAAAACAAGCTGAAAATTAATTTAAAACCCCTTACTTTAACCCCAATTAATAAGTAGTCAAAAATTCCTTCAAGAAACTGAATTATGGCTTACTAATAAAATTTCCTGCTTCATTAAATCATCAAAACTTGCTGTAAATATGTTTTAAAACACCTATTTCAATAATTTAAATGAACCATAATAAAATTCCATCATCATACAATAATTTAGAAACCTATGGTTTTCAATTTAGGGCTTTTTAATTCACAACCAAATCTGAAAATTAATTTGCATAACATTTATAAATCAATCATATCATAAAATCATCACAAATATTAGAAAACATTAATTAACTAAAGGCTAGTTTTGGGATTTGGCAAAAGAATTAAAAAATATTTTTTTTTCGAAACCGCAAGCAGCAACCACCACGACACACGGCTGGGCTGCTGTCGCGCCCGCCGGTGTCGCCGCGGCTGCTGGTGGCCGCGGTGGTCGGCTGGTGGTGCCGGCCGAGAGTCATGAAATAAGGGGAAGGGGATTAAGAAAGAAAAGGAAAATAAGAGAGAAGGGAAAGAAAATTACCTTGGATATTCTCCACTCTGAGCAAAGTTTAATTTGCCTATATGTTGAATATTTATACCTTTTTGTGGTCGGCTGGTGGTGCGTGGTGTTGGTGCCGGTCGAGAGTCATGAAATAAGGGGAAGGGGATTAAGAAAGAAAAGGAAAATAAGATAGAAGGGAAAGAAAATTACCTTGGGTATTCTCCACTCTGAGCAAAGTTTAATTTTCCCATGTGTTGAATATTTATACCTTTTTTTCTCTAAAAACCCTCTTATACTTAAATTCCCTTTCTATCCTCACTAATCCCTTTCCTATTCAAACTTGTTTTGACTTTGACTTTTAAAAATTTTCTTTTATAAATTTCTTTCTATAAAAATTTCCAAAATTATTAAAAAAAATAATTAAAATGCCTTAAACAATTCATTTCGAATTATTATAATACTTTACGAAATACTTATTAAATTAAAATACGCATAAAAATACAGGGTATTACAATACCTCTTCGGAAGACCAGTCTTAACTTGGCAACGATCGCCCAAGGAAAGAATGAAGGGTTGCGTTCGTACATCAAGAGGTTCAATCAAGAAAAATCCTAAATTCATAATCTGCTGGATGAAATGGCTTACTCGGAATTTCTCTGGGGATTAAGGCATAATGATTTTTAGTTTGGCCTAGTCAGGAAAAAGGTTTAGACGTACGCAAGTGTTCTGGGGGAAGCCGGAGCCTATATCGAAGCATCCGATTTCTATTCGCTTACCAAAGAGAAAGGGCCGGCCAAGGGGGATGAGAAGAAGCAATCTTCTCAGCAAGACTTGACCGATAAGAAAAAAGAAGGAAGCAATAAAAGGAAAGAAGTCAGGGTGGCGGACTGCTAACAGATTAAATCAAAGAAAGCCAAGACGTACGAACCACAATATGAATTCAATAAGGATTGTTACTCAATCTTAATGGAGATCAAAGACAAATTCGAGTTCGACAAGCCCCAGCCACTGAGAGGCTCGGCCCAGTATCGCAACAAAAATAAGTACTGTCATTACCACCAGGATGAAGGGCATGACACGAATGAATGCAACAATTTGAAAAAGATGCTAGATAAGCTGGCTGAGAAGGGCATGCTCAACTCGTATGTCATAAAGTCAAAGTTCACCTACACTCGGACAGACAACAAATTCGAGAAGAAGAATGATAAAGAAAAAGATGATGGAAACATCACAAATTCAGGGTTTGTGGCCGTAATATCAGGCGGCTTTGCTACAGGCTGTTGGGTTTCGGAAAGTCCGACTTTCCACGGAACAAAACTCGACCCCAAGACCCTCTCATAATTAATATAACTAAAAGACATAAATAACAAGATAGAGTGAAAAGAACATATTACCCTTGACGCGTGCTTCGCTCACACCACGGAGCTCTTACTTGAAAAACCGAGTCTTGCAAGTGCAAAGACCTCCTACAATATGCACCCGCAACCCAACCTGAATGGTCTCTTGCTCGGACTTTAGCCGAGTCAGACAAAAACACTATTCAAGTGTTATGTGACTTAAAGGATTTCTCTCAAGTGGAGATGCCATTTTGAGTTCCTACTCAAGTGATTTTCTCTAATTCCCAAGGTGGGTATTCATAGAGAATGTCATATGAGGATTCCACTCTCCCATCAATGTGGAAGAGTTGGTAAAATCAATTTTCTCCTTTTATTTTTAAATCAAAAATAAAAAGAAATATCAAGGCAATAATTAATCAACAAGTGGCAACATGGAGGGAGAGGGTAGGGAAGGGCAACAAGGGGAGGAAACCATTTCCTTCCTCCCCAAGCTTCCCCTTAGCTGCCCTTCTTAAGCCACATGGACCAATCACCGCACGCCACGTGGCATAAGCCTTGTGCACCAAGGCATGCCTCGGCTGGGCAAGCTATACGCGCATCGTGCGTGCGGGATGGTCAAGGGCTCGGCCAAGCAAGCCACGCGCATATGCGGGCTACTGGCCATGCTAATACGCTAGCGCTACGCTAGCTGCTAGCTTGGGTGCGTGCTAGCATGCATGCTAGAATTACTAGCATTTGCGTGCTAGCACCGTTTGCCCCTAGCACCGAGTTTGCTCGGCGCATTCCGATGCTAGAGGTAATTGGTTTTTAATTATTGATTTTACTGTCTTGTCTTATATTCCTTCGACTCGACTTACGACGCTTGGTCTCGACGCTCCTAGCTTGATTTTCGACATCTAAATTCATAATACTCAAGTGACTCATTAATTCCATCCGGATTAACTTGTCGTATCGGATCGTCAGTTGCTTGGGTGTGACCCCAAAGGGTTCAGTCAAGATTAAGCTTTAAATTAGTTATAGATTAATATTACTGATCGAAAGTAGCCTCCAACAAGGCATTTCGATCACTTGACCTTACGGAATAATTAGCTTTCTAATAATTTTGAACCCTCTGTCGGAATAATACACTTTTTCGAAGGACACCATTCCTAACAATCTCCCACTTGTCCTTCCGGACAAGTGCGGTTTTTGTTGTACTGCCTATTTCCTATGTCACTATAAGATAAGATTATTCGTCATCCCTATTACGTCCAAAAGTGTTTCTCGAAATTCGAGTTCGACTGTCAATAAACAGATGATTTCTTAAAGTCCATCAGAGCACGGCCATGCATTTTACAGTCTTGCTCTTCGAGAGGCCTTGTAAACAACAAAGACATGTTCCCTATTGTTAGTAGGGGAACATTTCCAGTCTTGTACAGTCAGCTTCACTTTCTAAGAGGATCTAGCCGCCAGAGTGATGCCGTTATAATCTCCATGTACGGAAGACGTTTGATTAACACCAAAACGGACTAGTACTTATACAAGAGAACTCACAATACTCGTGGTCGAGGAAAGAGGTTACAATAGCCATAATGAGATGTATACTTATGACGATTTTTAAATCTCTTAAAGTATGCTAATAGGTCGATCCAGTATGGTTCTTAACCAATACCTGTGCAAATGATTTATGACATTCATTTCCTTGTAACATAAGAAACGGTGTTATAAATCAAACTACACACTAATTTCAAGTGGTCATTAATCGTCCATCATTTAAATGACCTCGATTAGGGATAATTTTTTATTATAATATTCAATGTTCACTTAATTGGTGTTTCTTTATCCAAGACTGGTCTTGATACCCAATTTTGAATATTCTCATAATCGAATGGACTCAATATTTAATCCTAAACCACAACTAAATAGAAACGGAGTGATAAAATTGCATGAAATTAAATTACTCCAAAACTTGAATGGTTCTTCGTAGTGTCTTATATTAATACGTTTAAAATGAATTAAAACACTAAACAGGAAAATCAAAGCCAACCTCCAACGTGCCTGATTCCCATTGCCTCAATGTGCTTGTTGTGCTTCACTTGAGGCAGAGGTTTAGTAAGTGGATCGGCTACATTGTTGTCCGTTCCAACTTTACAAATTCTGATTTCACCCTCTTACTTCCATTCCTTTATCGTGTAAAATTGTCGCTTGACATGTTTGACCTTCTGATGTTCCCTTGGCTCTCTAGCCTGAGCAATAGTTCCATTGTTGTCATAATAAAGGTTTATTAGACCCTTAATGGAGGGTACAAAATCAAGTTCACCAACGAACTTACGAATCCAAACTTCCTCCTGAGCCGCTTTAGCAGCTGCCAAGTATTCAGCTTCAGTTGTGCTCTGCTTGGCACTCTTCCAACTAAACCCTCCTTCATTTAGACAGAACACGTATCTAGACTGTGATTTGAAATCGTCTCTGTTTGTTTAGAAGCTTGCGTTGGTATAACCTTCAACAACTAATTCATCTAAGCCTCCATATACCCGAAATTTATTCTTGTTCCTTTTCAAGTACTTTAGGATATTCTTGGCCGCAGTCCAATGCGCCTCTCATGGGTCTGATTGGTAACGGCTTGTAGCACTTAAGGCATAAGATACATCTGGCCTAGTACATATCATGGCATACATGATCGATCCAATAAGCGAAGCATATGGAATCTGATTCATCCTTTCCTACTCATCGGGTGTGTTTTGACACTACTTCATGCTTAAGGTTATGCCATATGACATGGGTAGGTACCTGATCAATATAATTATTTCGGCTCAATCCAATCATCCTCTTAGATCTATCCCTGTAGATCTTGATCCCTTATATGTACTGAGCCCCTCCCAAGTCCTTGATTGAAAAACATTTTCCAAGCCACGCCTTTACAGATTCTAACATCGGAATACTGTTTCCAATGAGAAATATTTCATCTACATATAAGACTAGGAAGGCGAAGTCACTCCCACTGATGGCTTCATCGAATCTCAGATTCCAACTTCTGCTAGCTTGCTTTAGCCCATAAATGGACTTTTTAAGCTTACACACTTTCCCAGCATTGTTTTATCGACAAAACCTTCAGGCTGTGTCATAAACAAAGTTTCTTCCAAAAATACCATTGAGGAAAGCGGTTTTGACGTCTATTTTCCATATTTCATAATTGTAATATGCAGCAATGGCTAGGATGATCCGAATGAATTTAAGTAATGTGACCGGAGAAAATTTTTCATCATAATCAATACCATGAATTTGCCTATAACCTTTTGCTACCATTCTAGCTTTTTAAATGAATACATTTCTATCTTTGTCGGTTTTCAATTTGAAAATCCACTTACATCCGATAGGTGTGTAATCTCTAGGTAAGTCAACCAAGTCCAATACTTGATTTTCAAACATGGAATCCATTTCATATCTCATGGCCTCTTGCCATTTAGTAGAGTCGGTGCTCGCCATCGCTTGCTTGTTGTTGCCGGTTTGTCTCTATCCACTACTAGGAAGTTCTGATTCTCGGTTAATACGACACCAAGATACCTATCAATTTGAGACCTTGGCCTCTGCGACCTACGTAGGGTAACAAACTGAGCATTTGCATTGTTGGTTTGACTTTGCATATTTAGAGTAACGTCAATAGATGTTGTTTGAGCACTTTGACTATCAATTTGATTTTGTTGCTCGTCCTCTCGAACTTCATCGAGTTCGATTTTCCCCCCACTTGTCATTTTGGAAAGGTGTTCCTTCTCCAAAAAGACACCATCGCGAGCAACAAACACTTTGTTCTCGGATTTGTTGTAGAAGTAATTTCCTTTGGTTTCTTTTGGGTAGCGCAATAAGTAAACCTTGTCAGATTTAGGGTGAAGTTTGTCAGATATTAATTTCTTTACATATGCTTCGCAACCCCATACCTTGAGAAAAGACAACCTTAGAGGTTTCTTTGTCCATAATTTGTATGGAATCTTTTCTGCAGCTTTTGATGGAGCACGGTTCAGTGTTAGTTCCGCGGTTAGAAGTGCGTGTCCTTAGAAAGAGATAGGAAGATCACTAAGACCCATTGTTGATCGTACCATGTCTAGCAAGGTTTGATTTCTCCTTTCGGATACTCCGTTCCATTGTAGAGTTCTTGGAGGTGTCAATTCTGAATGTATACCCTTTTCTTTTAGATGGTAATCGAATTCTTGGCTCTAGTATTCACCACCTCGATCTAATCGAAGGGCTTTGATTTTCTTGCCAAGCTGATTTAAAACTTCACTCTGAAATTCTTTGAATTTCTCAAATGATTAAGATTTGTGCGACATAAGGTATACATATCCATATCTACTATAGTCGTCTGTGAACATGATAAAATATCGATGGTCGTTTCTTGTGGTTTTGCTCATTGGTCCACATACATCGGTGTGTATTAGGCCAAATAAATCGCTTGCCCTTTCTCCCAACTTAGAGATGGTTGCTTTATCATCTTGCCTAATAAATATTTTTTTTCCTTCGCAATTTTCAAATGATTGTAAGTCGAATGAGTCAAGAACACCTTCTTGTAGAAGTTTCTTGATGCGTTTGATGTTAATCTGGCCAAGACGACAATTCCACAAGTATGTCAAATTTGACTCAATGGTCTTAGCTTTCTTAGTGGTACTTTCGACATTATAAACATGTTTGTCTAGAGAGAGCTCATTAAGACCATTTTCTGAATATGCTTTACCATAGAAAACATTGTCGAGATAAAATGAACATGCATTGTCTTTAAATCGAAACTCAAATCCGTTGAGGTCCAATGCCGAAATAGATATAATGTTTTTGGTAACTCTAGGAACATGATATCAATTTTCAAGTTCTAAAACAAGACCTGAGGGTAAAGACAAACTGAGAGTTCCTACAGATACGACTGACACTTGGCTCCATTGCCGACCCATGGTTCAACCTCTCCCTTCTCTTGCCTCCTGTCAATCCTTATTCCCTAGGAATGAGAACAAAGGTGTGAGCCACATCCGGTATCTAATACCCATGATGTTTTTCTAGCAAAGTTTAAGTTTATAACGAAAATACCGGATGTAGAAGCAACTGTCCGGTTCTTCTTATCTTCGTTGAATTTAAGGCAATCTCTCTTCCAATGTCACTTCTTCTTGCAGTAGAAACATTCGGAATTAGATTTAGAAGACGGTACCTTTTTCTCCTTGTTGTCCTTGGTAGCTTTTTGCTTAGGCGGAAAGGTCTTGTTACCCTTCCCCTTAAAGCCTCTCTTATTCTTGCTTGAGCGCTTGAACGGCTTGCCCTTTTTTACCATAAGCATGTCATGCTTTCCCTCATCCTTGAGCGTTTGCTCAGCTTGCTTCAACATACCATGAAGCTCGGTGAGGGTTTTCTCCATGCTGTGTATATTATAGTTCATTTTGAACTGATCGTAGCCTTTGGGCAGCGAGTGGAGAATGATGTCAATTGCCATCTCGGTTGAACACCCCGCATCAAGCCTTTCCATGTTCTCAAATAAACCTATCATTTTGAGTACATGTGGGCTGACTGGCTCTCCTTTCTTAAGCTTTCTCTCAAGGATCAGCCTATGGGTTTCAAACCTTTCAGTTTGGGCCTGATCTTGGAACATATTCTGAATCTCAGAAATGATCTCATAAGATGTCTCCTTCTCGAAGAAAGTGCTCTGAAGGTCGGGAGACATAGTGGCCAGCATGATGCACTTGACATCCCGATTGGCAATTTGCCATCGATTTAGGGTAGCCTGAGTCACTTCCTCATTGGGAGTCTCGGGCATTTCCTCATCAAGGACGTATTCCGCTTGCTCTTGCATGAGAAATATACGCAAGTTTCTTTGCTAATCAAGAAAATTTGGCCCACTCAATTTCTCCTTGTCGAGAATTGATTGTAACAAGAACTGGTTGTTTGAGTTATTTGCAGACATGGTACTTCAATTGAAAGAATTTGAAATTAAAAATCATTCATAATACTTAAATAGGATCGAATTCATGCATATACATCAATCTTTCTAAAACGTCTTATTCAATTTGTCCTTGTTAAATTAGAATAAGTCGATTACAAGATCCAAAGAATCAATGAGTAGTTAAGCATGCTTTGGCTTGTCTTAACACTTATTACTCTAAGTTAAGCAACTCTTTGCTAATGGCTCCAAGCCACTCTTGGTTAGATAAATCGTCGCATCTAATGCTCTCTCGACAATTTATCTCCTTTGCCACGATATGTAAGGACTCCATCACTCATATCGTTGAGTCTAACAAAAACAAACATATATGTGATGTCTTGCTTCGGCAAACCCATCAACATACCTTACGTTTCTAGGGAGATAGTGATGCCTAGCTTTGGCATAGCCCATCACTATTTACATTAGTTCAGTAAGTGTTGTTTTGGAATGGCAAGTTTTACTCAATATTTTAGGGACCTAGGGTTTCTATGTTGGTTGATTTAAGTAAACTTAATTAACCATCACAACATTCGAAATCCTAGACATGCATCTAACATATTATTCATATATATAAGCATAAATATATATCGAGAACATAAGTAAATGATGCATTTGGCAACTAGCATGACCCCTTGAGCCTTCAAATCTTCAAGGGTCTTGAATTGCAACATTATGGCTTCATCTTCCAAGAAACTCCATCTTCAAGACATAACCAAAATAATGCAAATACTAGTATCTACGATTAGGACTATTCTAAATATTAAGGTACAAAAATACACAACGGTTCGCAGCTCGTATTTAGATCTACAAAAATACATGACAGAACGCATTCCGTATTTTCTATCCTGATCGGGCCCCACTAGTTGCCATTTTATAAACCTGTGATAGAATATACATTCCATTCATCCATTCACTACATGTGAATAGCCCATGCATTTTACAACGATAAACATGTAACAATGCGTAAACACGTGTAAACTAGTAACTAATTTAGGTGGTTAATCTAATTAACACGCCTAATCAAAATTAGTAAAAGTTGTTAATTAAACTAATTAATTAAGCCAATAAACCCAAAATTTTGACAAAATAAAATTTTGCAAGTGCCGCTCAAAACCAAGGCCTAGCCTCCAAAAATTTTAATTAAAATAAATAAACATTATTAAAATAATTAAAATCAGCAAAACAAAAAATAACATTGCCCTAAAACCCCAAAGTGCCTAACATAAATCTTTTCCGCTTGGTGTGCTAGGTGTTGGGTTTATGAGTCTAACTCACCGCGGAAATAAAACCCGAGCCCAAGGAAAAACTCACAATTAATATAACCAAAATGTATAAATAACAAGATTAGGGAAAAGACTAAATTACCCTTGTAGCGTGCTTCGCTCGTCCACCGAAGCTCTTACTTGAAAAAGCTAAAACCTCGCAAGCGCAACGGCCTCCGACGATATCCACCCACAACGCGACCCCGACCGGTCTCTTCTAGAAGGTTAGCCAAGCCGCACTACTAAAGTAATTAATGAGCTTAAAGGTTTTCTCTCAAGTGGAGATGCCTTATTCAGCGCTTCCTCAAGTGAACAATCCCAAGGTACGCCTTGGCTATTTATAAGGAGTGCTTTCTTGTGAATTCCTCTCATCTTTCAATGTGGGACTTTTCACAAAAAGATCCCACATGAAAAAATATTGAATTCAATTCCTAGTTAAATAACCAAGGAATGACCAACGAACAAGTGTCACATGGTTAGGTGAGGTCTACTTCCTTACTTGCTCCCCAAGGTAACTCACATTCATTGTAAGCTAACCATGTGGCCCCCAACCTTGAGCCCCAAGATGGGTTCGGTTGGGCTGCCACCTTTCGCACGCGTCCATGACCCGTCACCCGAGTACGCAGCCCTTGCCACATGGCGCTGCCACGTGGCGCGCTGCCACCATGGCACGTTACCACATGGCACGCTGCCACCTTGGCACACTGCCATATGGCGCGCTGCCACTTGGTAGCTGCCAACGTGTGCTGCCACGTGCGCTGCAACATGGTGCACTTCTATTTGGCACGCTTTCCTAGCCTTTCGCGCAGCTAGGGTTTTTACTTGTTACTTAAAGCATTTTCTTGTCTCGCCAATTCCTAAATTTTGGCTTGACTTTTAAGATTCGGTTCCGACGCTCTAAGCTCGGAATCCGACGTGTTTGTTTACAATACTCGAGTAACTCATTAATTCCTTTCGGATTAATTAAAGAGCTATTGTTCTTGGTAAAGACAATTGACTCTGAAATCTAAAGAGGATTCAATTACTTCAACGTTTCACGAAGAATTTGAAAGAATATGGCTATATCAATCAAATGTGAACAAACTTGACCTTGCATAGCTCAAGAGTTCAATGATGTACAGAATCGAATTGGCAAGATATCCAAACGTCTAGATTAGATCGAGCGATGTTTTCTTGAGCCAAGAGTGACCATCTAAAGTTATGAAATTGAAATATTAATAAATAACTCCACAAAGAACATAGTGTGTCTTCACGGGGACCTCGATGCCATTTGAAAATGACTCGAACAATGATGGATCACACCTCTTCCTATAAAACTCTTAAATATTTGCACAATGACTAATGTTACACAAAACAAAATGTCGAAGCTAAGAAAGGACACCATATTCAGTTATGGATAGAAATAACTACTAAACGTCTTTTCAAGTATATGTCTAAAACTCTTAGCCTTAGTGGGAGCTAACTGGCTTAGTGGGAGCTAAGTGACTCAGTGGGAACTCACCGGCTTAGCAAGAGCTAGGTGGCTCAGTGGGAGCTTAATGGCTCATTAAAGGCTAAGACAGCTCAAGTGGGAGCTAACTGTTTGTTTCACAACGAACTTTTACCCAAAGACAATATACATGTCTCTTTGTAAGCATTCAAGTGAGACTACGGGCATTACCTCCACAACCTAATTGAGAACATAATGTTTGTTGCTCTAATTGGTGTCTTTCTGGAAAGTAAATCATTTCCAAAACGACAAGTGGGAGGAAAATGAACTCGATGACCAAAACATGATTAATTTGCATGAAGGGTAAAAGACGCATCGATCGCTAATAACTTTTCAAGGAGAAAACTAACAAATGTGGAAATGTATATGCATACATAGCTAGATTGGTTGAAAAGGATATAATTAAAATCACAGAGTTGATTTTAAAAACCTATTCACCAATCGGAATGCTAAAGTCTTTTCATGATTATTCTAGCAAAATTGCACATATGAAATATGGTAAAATAGATACCAAAACCGCCTTCCTAAAATTGGTTTTTGGAAGTGACTATGAAATTAGTCTAAGGGTTTTGAAAATCTAAATAATGCTAGATTTGAAAGCAAGCCAAAGAAATCCATTATGGGATTGAAGGTCGCATTGCATAAAGGAATTGGAACGTGTTTTCTCATAAAGTTAATAAAAGGATTGACTTATGGATAAATATAGAAATTCTTGTGGATAAGAAGTTTAGTGGGAGCAAGAGTCAATCTTGTAAGGTCCAACAAGAAGTTTACGAACTCTGTTGTAAATTAACTATCAAATGCTAAATGTTTAGATTTGAAAGTATTTTCGACAATGGAACAAGCAAAAGATGATACTTAGTACAAATTGAGAATTAAGATATATTGTATAGACTTTATAAAATGTTTAAACGAGTAAAGGAATTTACCGTGTTAAACATTAATTGAAGGACTTTGAAAGACTTTCGGCCCATATGTATAAAACTATGTAAATGTTTGAACTAAGTATAAGCTAGGCTAAATACTAAGTCAAACAACAAAAGACTCTAGTAGAGACTTTCAACCATATCACATAGCAAACAGTTTATCAAGACTAAGTGAAACTGGATGAGCTAAAATGTAACATGGATGGAATAATATTGAGAATCATTCTACAATTAAATCCATCATGTACGCTATGATATGGAATCGTCGCACGACTTACTTGCTTGGAGCATGAGAAGAATAAAGTACCAGTCAAAATAAATCTAAGACATGGATCATTAGGTTATGATCAAGAACATCCAAATTACTTGGATAAGTAAAAGGGATGGATTATTGACGCTTGGAAACAAATGTAATTTGAGAATTGATGTTGTAAGCACAAACCTTAACAAGGATCAGATCCTTAACAAGGAAGCCATTTATAAGCACGAGCTAAAAAGCATCATGGCTTGAGAACGGTAACATGGATGTGTATCCATGTGTAATGAACGGAAATTTAAGGTAAATTTCCACGATCACAAGTGATTAAGGTATCCCGAATCATTGTGAGCCGTTTGGAGTGAAACCCAAGCAAAGCATCATCAGGAAGTCTACTAAAATATATGTTGAGAATATTGTTTCCTTAAAGGCATAATAAGAAATATGTTAAATGCAAAGTTCGTTGTTGAACGTTGATGATTGTAGGTTGTCAAGTTGAAGGTCTCAATAATAAAAATGAGTGGGAGCCATCACTTGGACAATAAATCCTAAATCACAGATAATTCATAACACTCTCAAATTTTATCATCTTATTATGAAAGTGATCAATAATGAAGATGCTAAGATTTGCAAAGTAATTATAACTAAACCTATGCAATAAGTGAACGACAACATTCACAATTGCATGAAAGAGATCAAGCATATTAAATATGGGTGTGATTTCTATAAATGTTTTATTTAGAGTATTACTCTTAAAACATTTGAAAAACCATTTATCATAAGATGAAACGTTGAAAGGTTTCATAGTGGAATAAAAATTATTACTAACTATTCCACAAAACTATTTAATTGTGGTTTAGCATTAAATATTGAGTCCATTCGATTTTGAGAATATTCAAAATAGGGTATCAAGACCAGTCTTGGATAAAGAAACACCTATTAAGTGAACATTGAATATTATAATCGAAAATTACCCCTAATCAAGGTCATTTAAATGATGGACGATTAATGACCGCTTGAGATTAGTGTGTAGTTTGATTTATAGCACCGTTTCTTGTGCTACAAGGACATGATTGTCATAAATCATTTGCACAGGTATTGGTTTCGAACCATAGTAGATCGACCTAATAACGTGTGGTAATCTAGGTTGTTGAAATCTAAAGCACCATCAATCAAACAATTAAGAAAACCAAACTTATTCCTAGTGTAGGACAAGTCCGAGTCGAACCACGAGGAATGAGGGGGAGAATGCTATAGCCTATGGTCAAGCTACTTCGAAGAATGAGAGGTAAATTGAGGTGTAACTAAGGTTTCAATCAACTAAACAATCAAGAAAATCAAAACACTAGGGATTAAGGTTCCACATGCAAGCTCAATGATCATGGCAATCGATGAAGAACTCAATTGATTCAAACGTTGCAAAGGACAAACAATAGTTTCAATTAATAGAATTCAAGAGCTATCTCCTATAAGGCAAGCTGGGGTTCACTATGAATGACTAACAAGGAAAATCACAATCAAATTCAACCAATTAAAGCAATTCTCAAACCAACATCTAGGTTGATCACTCCTAATCAAATTAATCACATGCACAACTATGTCAACCAATTTAATTGCAACAATTCTATCAACCGAGAATCATCAACTAGCAAAAATCATCAATCAAGCATGCTTCCCCTTCTCCCTAGCTACTAATCTACTCACAAAACATAATGAAATTGAAAAACAAAGCAAATTGAATCACAAATATCATCATTTCAATCTTAATCAAAAAGAAGATCAAATCAAACAAATTCTCAAACCAAAGATCAACAATCAAATAAAAAATTCAAGAATTAAAGGTAGAATCAAGCAAAAATTAAATTCTAGGGAAGAAATTCACACTAATTTTCATTGATTAATGAAGAAATCCAAGCTTAATGAAGTAATTTAAAGTAAAAATAAAGTAATCTAGTGTTTCTCTCTCTACTAAATCTAAATCTGGAAAAATGTCTCAAGTACAAGTAAAAACGTCATCCCCCAAAAAAGAAAAAGTCAAGGGGTATAAATAGTAAAACGAACATAAGGGGACGGAGGGCGGTGGTGTGCGTGCATAACAGCCCCGTGCGTGCGCACACAGGGGTCTGCACATACGCACAAGGGGGCCCGCGCGCGCGCACACCTGCTGCACTCTTGCGGCGCGTGGGGCTCCTCTTGCTAGTTTGTAGCCCCTTGGGTGAAGTCTCGCTCCTAGCGCTCTCATGCATCACTATAGTCGACGCTCTCATGTGATGCCCGGAAGGAGGGCAGACATTTTTGCGCATTCATGATCAAGACATGCAATGATGGTGATGCACGATAGCGCTAATGCCAAGAATAGGAGCTTGCTTCTTATCTTGAACTCTAGCCAACCGAATGATATGAGATCTTATCTCGAGCATCCAAAAGACTTGGAGAACCTTCCAAAGTAGATCCTGAGACCCAAACAAAGCCTACAATAAAAGAAAGTAAAGCGAGTAAAGTAGAAAATACGAAAATACCCTTATTTCACAAGAAGCACAAAATAAGAGAAACGAAGAAACTAAAGCATAAATGAACGAAACTAAAGCATTATTTAAGAGAAAACCTATTAAATAGAAGGAAAAATTTCTAAAATGCTACCATATGAGTGCCATAAATGACACTCATCACCTATGAGAATACTTTAAGAGATTTAAAAATCGTCATAAGTATACTTCTCATTATTGCTATCGGAACCTCTTTCCTCAACCATGAGTATTGTGAGTTCTCTTGTTTGAGTACTAGCCCGCTTTGATGTTTGTCAAACGTCTGCCGTACATGGGGATTATAACGGCAACACTCGGCCTGCTAGGTCCTCTTAGTAAGAAAAGCTGACAGTACAAGACTGGGAATGTCCCCCTACTAACAATAGGGAACATGTCTTTGTTGTTTACATGGCCTATCGAAGAGCGAGACTGTGAAAATGCATGGGCGTGCTCGGATGGATTTTAGAAATCATGTGTTTATTGACAGTCAAACTCGGATTTCGAGAAACACTTTTGGACATAATAAGAATGATGAATAATCTTACCTTATAGTTCATGAAGAGACATTAAGTGATATAGGAAAAAGGATATACACTAAAAGCACACTTGTCCAGAAGGACAAGTGGGAGGTTGAAAGGAATGGTGTCCTTCGAACAAGTGTATCATTCCGATAAAGGGTTCGGAGCTATTGGAAAGCTAATTATTCAGTAAGTTCAAGTGATCGAAATGCCTAGGTGGAGGCTGCTTCTGATCTGTAATATTAATGTATAATTAATATTACAGCTTAATCTTGACTGAACCCTTTGGGTCACAACGAAGCAACTAACGATATGACACAACGAATTACTAAGACTTGCTTGTCGGTTTTTAATAAGTAAGACTTGCTTGTCTTAGAACGATTTCGTATCGATCAACTGTCAAGAGCCTATATAGCCTTGAGTACGTTCTTGTTATTGTGACATTGCTAAAGATGTTCAAAACATAAATCATCTTGTGTTTTGAACTTTGTGAGTTTTCATGTCAGGGAAATGTTTGTTTATAATCAAGCAATCTTGACTCATGGTTTAGATAAACATGCCATTCAAATAAATTCGCAGCTTGCTCTTTACTTTATATGTGAGTCTTTCCATGTGTAAACGGATTATTTGCTAATTATGGAACATAATAATAACCGACCATTATTTATTCCAGCCTTAACTTTAAAAGGTCTTTAAACAAAGCAGACAACCTTACAACTGATGTAGCACCACTTGCTTCATTGTAAGCGTGTAAGTCAATAACTTAGCTTTACTTCAATAGTTTGATGTCACTTTTAAAGTGGAACCCTCAAGCATTATTCGATACTTGTGAAGATAACGAGTTGCTAAGTTAACTGTAACTCTTTAATAACATGAACTCTTTAGTAGAAATGGAATCTTATTCCTTTTTTATGTTCCTTGTTTCCTATATTTCTTATCATACTTCATCTCATAACCTTTAAGAACCATTTCTTTAAGAGTCTTTGACTTTTATACTTTGTTAGGCATAATTAAGCATCTAGTGCGCCGTATAACAAAGTTCCATCTTTTTCTTTAATCCGTACTTGAACTAATACATCAATGAGTTATACTCACTAGTGTATAAAGCGAAAAGATATGTTGGTTGTCAAGCATTGACAATTTAAGTTTTCAACTCAATACTTCATGTTTATCAAAACTACCTAGTATTTTGAATACATGATGTCCAACCTTCCTTTCGGACTTAGTTATAAAAGTCATTTTTGAGAATTGTATTTTAGAAATGTCTTTCCTTTCTATGAGAACTATTCTCAAAGATTTCCTTTACCGATCATGGAAAATAATATAGTTTGATTTGGAATTCTACAAATATAAGCACAAAGTATAACCATTTATAAAGAAAATAACATAGTAAGTTTGAAATTTAAAAGCATTCACGCAACATTCAACCTTATTAAGCGTCTTATCCACGCATTAAATTTGTCCCCATTTGGTGAGAATAAGGCGATTCCAAGATCCAAAGAATCAATGAGTGATTAAGCATGCTTTGGCTTGTCTTAACACTTATTACTCTAAGGTAAGAAACTCTTTGCTAATGGCTCCAAGCCACTCTTTGTTAGATAAATCGTCGCATCTAATGTTCACTCAACAATTTATCCCCTTTGCCACAACATGTTAGGACTCCATCACTCATATCGTTGAGTATAACCAAAACCAACATCCATACCCGGTATGCCTTACGTATCCTAGGGAAAAATAGTGATGCCTCGCTTTGGCATAGCCTATTACTACTCTCAATAGGTCGGTACGTGTTGTTTTGGAATGACAAATTTTACTCAATATTTTAGGGACCTAGGGTTTCTATGTTGGTTGATTTAAGTGAACTTAATTAATCATCGCAACATTCGAAATCCTAAACATGCATCTAACATATTATTCATATATAATCACAAATATATATTGAAAAACATAAGTAAATGATGAATATGGCAACTACATAACCCCTTGAGTCTTTAAGTCTTCAAGGGTCTTCATTTGCAACTTCATGGCTTCGTCTTCCAAGAACCTCCATCAGACATGACCAAAATAATGCAAATACTAGTATCTACGATTAGGACTACTTCAGGTACAAAAATACTCAACGGTTCGTAGACCGTATTTAGATTTACAAAAATACATGACGGAACGCAATCCATATTTTCTATCCTAATCGGGCCTCACTGGTTGCCATTTTATAAAACCTGTGGGAGAAAAATACATTCCATTCATCTATTCACTATTTATGAATGGCCCATGCATTTTACAACAATAAACAAGTAACAATGCACAAACACGCATAAACTAGTAACTAACTTAGGTGGTTAATCCGATTAACGCGCCTAATTAAACTAGTCAAAGTTGTTTAACCGATTATGTAATTAAGCGCAATTAAAATTAAAGCTCCCACTAAATTCCGCATCCATATTAATTAATCCAATTAATTAAGCCGGTAAACCCAAAATTTTGCCAAAATAAAATTTCGCAAGTGCCGCTCAAAACCGAGGCTTAGCCTCCAAAGTTTTAATTAAAATTAATAATCATAATTAAAATAAATAAAACGGCCAAAACACAAAATAAAGCCCAACGCTTTCATGTGCCTAGCACTAAGCAACAATGCTTGGTTTGCTAGGCACCAAGCTTCGGCTAGTCGCGCACTAACCTCCCTTATGCACCAAGCATCACACGCATAAGCTCACGCTCGCACCAGCCACACACGCCACGCACAGCCACACACACGCATAGTAGCGCGCATGGCGCGCACAACTAGCTGCTGTTGTTGGCTTGCTGGCCGTGGCGCGCCATGATGCTGGTCAGCAAGCAGCATCCACGCTTGGTTGCACGCACCAAGCAGTCACCCCTTGGCACCCACATGCGGGCTGTTATGCAGCCTGGCTAACAAAGGGTGGTTTTGCCTTGGTTTGCGTGCTAAAACCTCGGGATTAAATCCGAATTTCGTGTGACTTAATTAAATAATTCCAATTTAATTTTAGAATTAAATTAGTGAGCAAAATGAAAATTATAACAAGTCCAACTTAATAAATTCATTCAAGTGCACAAAACAAAAATTATTTCCAAGAACTATTCTTTAATAAAATTGGTTCAACATGATGCAATAAAATGAATAGGGCTATTCTCACTATTAATTAATTAGCTTAAATCAATCAAGAGATTTGACAAAAATTAAGGGGAGATAAAATTATGAACACAAATATTCAAATAAAGATTCCAACTTTAACTTGTGCCCTTGAAAATTATATCTTCCAATATGATGATAAATGAAATTCCTATCACAAGATTGAAACTTTATTATTCCAATCAACTTAATAGATGATGAAATAAAAAAATTTCAACAAAAATTCATGGAATTTAGTAACTCGAACTTCCAACCACTTAAAACAATTAAAAATTGAATCTTTCATACTTAGAAGCCTCAAATAATAAATTTTTCACACTTAATGCAATGGATTTGCAATTATGTGAAAATTTTAACAATATTTTAAGCACTAATTACTACAAAGTAATCATGCATAAAGAGGTCCAAAAATGCAGAAACATTAAGGAAAGAACCAAATACATAATCACCAAAAATATGCCATTAAGATTCAAGGTAGAAAGATTTAAAAAATTTCATCAAAAACGAAAAACCTTCGAAAAAAGGCATTTCTGGTCGAATTTTGGCTTTTTCTTAGTTCTTAAAGGTTTGAAAACTATCCAAAACGCTGTTTCTACCCAAAAGTCACTATTTTTGGGCAAAAATCTGGGTTCAGGGCCAAAAATCACATTAAAACGGGTTTAAAATTAATAAACCAAGCTACTAATCTAATTAGTAACATAAACCAGAAAATTAAAATCATAAAAACACCTTGAAAATTTTTAGTTATAAAATAAATGAGCCAGGATCCGATACCGCTGTTGGGTTTCATTGAGTCTAACTCACCGCGGAAATAAAACTCGAGCCCAAGGAAAAACTCACAATTAATACAACCAAAATGCATAAATAACAAGATTAGGGAAAAGACTAAATTACCCTTGTAGCGTGCTTCCCTCGACCACCGGAGATCTTACTTGAGAAAGGTAAAGCCTCGCAAGCGCAACGACCTCCAACGATATCCACCCACAACGCGACCCCGACCGGTCTCTTGCTTGGAGGTTAGCCAAGCTAGACCAAAACACTACTCGAGTAATTAATGAGCTTAAAGGTTTTATCTCAAGTGGAGATGCCTTATTGCGCTCTTACTCAAGTGAACAATCCCAAGGTACGCCTTGGCTATTTATAAGGACTGCTTCCTTGTGAATTTCTTTCATCTTTCAATGTATGACTTTTCAAAAAAAGATCCCACATGGAAAGAATGTTGAATTAATTCCTAGTTAAATAACCAAGGAATAACAAAGTAACAAGTGTCACATGGTTAGGTGAGGACCACTTCCTTATTTGCTCTCCAAGGCAATTCACATTCATTGTGAGCTAACCATGTGGCACCCAACCTTGAGCCCCAAGATGGGTTCGGTTGGGCCGCCATCTTTCGTCCGCGTATATGACCCGTCACCTGGGTCTGCGGCCCTTGCCACATGGCGCTGCTAACGTGGCGCGCTGCCATGTGCACTGCCTCATGGGGCGCTACCACTTGGTGGCTGCCACTGTGGCATGCTTCCACTTGATTACTGCCACTGTGGCACGCTGCCACATGGGATGCTGCCATTTGGTGGCTGCCAACGTGTGCTGCCATGTGCGCTGCCACGTGGCGCACTTCTATTTGGCACGCTTCCCTAGCCTTTTGCGTGGCTAGGGTTTTTACTTGTTACTTAATGCATTTTCCCATCTCGCTAATTCCTAAATTTTGGCTCGACATTTAATATTCGGTTCCGACGCTCTAAGCTTGGAATCCGACGTCTTTGTTCATAATACTCAAGTGACTCATTAATTCCTTTTGGATTAATTCGTCGTGTCGGATCGTAAGTTTCCTGGGTGTGACCCGAAGGGTTCAGTTAAGATTAAGTTGTAATATTAATTATACATTAATATTATTGATTAGAAGCGGCCTTCACCTAGGGATTTCGATCACTTGAAATTACTGAATAATTAGCTTTCAAATAGCTCCGAACCCTCTATCGAACTAATACACTTGTTCGAAGGACACCATTCCTTTCACTAGGCACCGGGGCATGGGTGCCTAGTGAGGGGTCGCACGCACAGCCATGGCCCGTGCCAATAGTCACACCTGTAGCCTACAACATCACAAAGGGCGTTATGCTGCCTACGGGGCGTGCTCGCAATATCATGGTCATTAAAGCCACTCGGGCTGGCTGCTGTGCGCGCCCTATGCCGCCTTCCAATAGCACACCGCAAACACACAGCCTACCCTAGCCGCACCAAGCATCACACACACACGCCGCACACGTTACATGCATGGCGCGCATATCATACGACTGCTATTGTGCCATGGTGCTGCCTTGCATGCACAGCCCACGCATGCCAAGCACTGCACGCATCCACTCATAGCCACACCCCTTGGCAGCCACATGCGGGCTCCTATGCAGCCTGGCTAGCCGAGGGTGGCTATTGCCTTGGTTTACGTGCTATTGCCTTAGGATTAGTTCCTGAATTTTGCGTGACCTATATAATTAATTCTAATTAATTTTAGATTCAATTAAATGAGAAAAAATGAAAATTATAACAAGTCCAACTTAATAAATTAATTCCAAGAACTATTCTTTAATGAAATTTGGTTCAACTTGATGTAACAAAATGAAAAAAGGGTTATTCTCCCTATTAATTTAACCAACATAAATTAATTATGAGTTTTGACAAAATTTAAAGGGAGTTGGAATTATGAATATAAATATTCAAATAAAGATTCCAACTTTAACTTGTGAATCCTTGAAAAATTAATTCTTTCAATATGAAGATTAATGAAATTTCTATCACAAGTTTGAAACTGTATGATTCCAATCAACTTAATAAATGATTAAATAAAAAATTTCAATAAAAATACATGAAATTTAGTAACACAAAGTTCCAACCACTTAAAATAATTAAAGATTGAATCTTTAGTACTTAAGAGCGAGCCTCAAGATACAAACTTTTCACGCTTAAAGCAATTTATTTGCAATTATGTGAAAAATTTGAGCCAACTATTAAGCACCAATTACTTCCAAGTAATTATGCTCAAAAGTGGTCTAAAATTGAAGGAGCATAAAGGAAAGAACCAAATGCATAATATCAATTAATATGCCATTAAGATTCCAGGTTTTAAAAGATTTAAAAATTTTCATCAAAACGAAAAATCCCTTGAAACAGGCATTTCTAGGCAGAATATGGCTTTCTCGCAATCTTGAAAGGATCAGAATGTTTCTAGAATATTGATTCCATCAAAAATTCACTAGTCTTGGGCGAAAACCTAGGTTCTGGAGCTAAAATTCTAAATAAAACGAGAATAAAATCAATAAAATCGAGCTACTAACTTAATTAGCAACAACAACAAGAAATTAAATCCATTTTAAACACCTTGAAAATTTTAGTTACAAAAATAAATGAGCAAGGCTCCAATACTGCTGTTGGGTTTCGAAAAGTCTGACTTTCCGCGGAACAAAACCCGACCCCCATGACCTGCTCACAATTAATATAACTAAAAGACATAAATAACAAGATAGAGTGAAAATACCATCTAACCCTTGACGCGTGCTTCGCTCACACCACAGAACTCTTACTTGAAAAGCCGAGTCTTGCAAGTGCAAAGACCTCCTACGGTATCCACCTGCAACCCGACCCGAATGGTCTCTTACTCGAAGTTTAGCTGAGTCAGACCAAAACACTACTCGAGTATTACGTGAACTTAAAGGTTTTTTCTTTTGTGGAGATGCCTTTTTGAGTTCCTACTCAAGTGATTTTCTCCAATTCCCAAGGTGGGTATTTATTGAAAATGTCATATGAGGATTCCACTCTCTGATCAATGTGGGAGAGTTGGTAAAATAAATTTTCTCATTTTACTTTTAAATCAAAAATAAAAAGAAATATCAAGGCAATAATTAATCAACTAGTGGCGACATAGACGGAGAGGGTAGGTGAGGACCACAAGGGGAGGGGACCATTTCCTTCCTCTCCAAGCTTCCCCTTATCCGCCCTTTTTAAGCCACACGGACCAATCACCGCATGTCATGTGGCACCAGCCTTGCACACAAAGGCATGCCTCGGCAAGGCGTGTTGTGCGCGCATCGTGCATGCGCGCTAGTCGAGGGCTCGGCCCGGCAAGCCACGCGCATACTCGAGCTGCTGGCTGAGGCCTGCTGCTGGCTATGCTAGCACGCTAGCGCTACGCTAGCTGGTAGCTTCGCGCGCGCTAGCGCTGTTAGTGCTGCTAGCTTGCGTGTGTGTTAGCATGTAGGCTAGCATTGCTATCATTTGCGTGCTAGCACCATTTAACCCTAAAACTCGGTTTGCTCGGGGCATTCTAATGCTAGGGGTAATTGCTGATTAATTATTGATTTTACCTTCTCGTCTTATATTCATTCAACTCGACTTGCGACGCTCGGTCTCAACGCTCTTAGCTCGATTTCTGACGTCTAAATTCATATTACTCGAGCGACTCATTAATTCCTTCTGGATTAATTTGTCGTATCGGATCGTCTGTTGCTTGGGTGTGACCCGAAGGGTTCAGTCAAGATTAAGCTGTAATATTAATTATACATTAATGTCCTTGATCGGAAGCGGCCTCCAACTAGGCATTCTGATCACTTGACTTTAATGATTAATTAGCTTTCTAATAATTCCAAACCCTCTATTGGAATCCACTTGTTTGAAGGACACTATTTTTATCACAAGCGGCTCGACCATAAAAGGAATTAAGCAAGATGCTTGGAAGTTTGGAAAAGTGATTCACGCTAAAGGGGTGAACGATAAGCCCTTCTCTGAAATGACGGTTTGTAAATTAGACCGAGGCGAGATTAATGCCCCCTATAATCATCCTATGGTATTCATCTAGAAGGTTGCTAACCCGAAGGTCGGCCGAGTACTAGTAGACACTGGCAGCTCGTCCGACATAATCAGCCTGGGAGTCTAAAGAATTTGAAGTTTCTAAAAGATGCCCTCTAGGATATCTCTCATCCGCTTGTTAGATTTTGAGGGATTATTATCCATTCGGTCGGACAAATAGACTTGCCCGTCTGTTTTGGGAAGAAGGGAAAGGGAAAGGACATGATCGTCCGCTTCCTGGTAGTGAAAAAGCTCACATGCTATAATGTTATAATGTTATCCTTGGCTGCCCAACTTTAATAGTAGCTAAGGCAGTAATAGTCCCCCATTTGATGCTGATGAAGTTTGAGCGTACGGATGGAAAGATTGGTACTATTCATGGTAACCAAAAAATAGCTAAGGAATGTAATCAGCTGGTTGTGAAGCCAACAGCACGCGGACATGGGAAAATGTCCGAGAGAAATTCCGAAGAAGGGTCTCTCCAAACATACCAGGTCGACCAGAAGCGTAGGTCGATCAAGACAAAGCATGCATAGCAGCTAATGACCGTCGGCCGGCCAGAAGAGTTAAGGCCACAATCGGCCGACGATCAAAAGGACATAGTGTTCGCTCCTGGCAAGCCAGATCAGACGGTCAAAGTGGACACTATGGCTATGGGTTTCCTTGGAAATGACTTAGTGAAATTATTGAGAGAAATCAAAGATGTGTTTGCGTTCAAAGTCCATGAGATGTCGGGCATCAATCCTGATATGGTCGTCCATGAGTTAGAGGTGAATCCAACTATCAAGCCCGTCCTGCAGAAGAAGAGGAATCATGGAGAAGAAAGGAATCAAGCGGCCGTAGCAGAAGTAAAAAAACTGTTGGATGCCGGTTTTATTCGGCAATGTTACTACCCTGATTGGGTAGCAAATGTAGTCCTCGTTAAAAAGCCGAATGGAACATAGAGAATGT
Organism: Chenopodium album; assembly: GCF_948465745.1. NCBI lineage: Eukaryota > Viridiplantae > Streptophyta > Magnoliopsida > Caryophyllales > Amaranthaceae > Chenopodium > Chenopodium album. The sequence goes on from NC_137847.1 coordinate 21,886,443, forward strand.
GTATGGATTATATCGACCTCAATAAGGCTTGTCCTAAAGATAGCTTCCCCTTGCCTAAAATTTACCGTCATGTTGATTCAACGGCCGGACATGCCCTTATGAGCTTTATGGACGCATACTCCGGATTCCACCAGATCCCTTTAGGCGAGGAAGACCAAGAAAAGATAGCATTTGTGACTGAGTAGGGGCTATATTGTAAAAAAGTTAAGCCATTCGGCTTGAAGAATGCTTCTGCTACTTTTCCGAGAATTGTGAATACGGTCTTTGGAGATCAAATCGGCCAAAACATGGAAGCCTACATATAGGACATGATTGTCAAGTCAAAACGGCCGGACGATCATCTGATTGATATTCGAGAAACGTTTAACGAACTCAGGCGGCATAAGATGATGTTAAATCCAAAGAAATGTGCATTTGGTGTCGAGTCCGACAAATTACTCGGATTTTTAATCGATCAACGTGGAATTGAGGCCGATTTCTTTCAAGGTCAGGGGATAAGTGCCGGTATTTATTTCAGACAATCAAGAAAAAAGCCATTTTCGAGTGGACAGAGGAGCCCGAGGAAGCCTTCGTAAAACTGAAAAACTATCTGCATACACTTCCTTGACTCGTCAGTTTGCTAAAAGATGAAAAGTTATACATGTACCTTGCAATCTCAGATCACTCTTTAAGTTCTGTCCTCCTTGTTTAGAGGGATGACCATCAGATCCCCGTGTATTTCATAAGACATGTCTTGCATAATGCCGAGCTGAGGTATCCATCCATCAAAAAATTTGGGTTGGCATTGTTCATGGAATCGAAAATGCTAAGGCCATACTTTCTTGCTCATTCAATTATAATCTACACGGACCAGCAATTGAAGAAGTCCTTCACAACATTGGAGGCCAGTGGCCGAATGCTTTAATGGGCCTTAGAACTGAGAGGTTTCGATATCATGTTCGAGCCTAGGAAAGCAATTAAAGGGTAGGCCTTTGCTGATTTTTTGGCTGAAATAAATGACATAACTGGATTTACAATCGGTAGGGGATCAAATTCTGAAAGTTTTTGTGGATGAAAGTGCAACAACGACTGGATGTGGCGCTAGTATTATTTGTTAGTCTCCCGAAAGAGATAAGTTTGAGTATGAAATGAGATTTCAGTTTCAAGCCTCTAACAACGAGGCCGAGTATGAAGCCCTACTGGCCAGCCTTAGAATATGTAAGGCGGGCGGGGCAACAAAAGTTGATGCTAACTCAGACTCCCAGTTGATAGTTAGGCAAGTTAATAGTGACTATGAAGCCAAGGTGCCAGCTATGATGAAATACCTGCAGATGGTTAAAGATGAGGCCGAAAGCATAGAGCATTTCACTTTACAACAAGTTCCCCGCTCGAAAAATCATCAAGCGGACGCGCTCTCTTAGCTAACTTCCTCGGCATCATGTGATACTCCCAGATCAGTGTTTTGGGAAGCAAAGGAAAAAAAAGGAGTATTGATGCTGAGCCTGTGAAAATTACTAACAGGAGCTCTACCTAAATGAATGGAGTGATCTCCTATTTAAAGGATGGAATGCTCCCGAATGATCCAAAGGAGAGTTGGCTGATGAAGAGGAGAGCGGCCTGGTTCGAAATGAAGAACGGGAAATTATTTAAAAAATCATTTGTAAAACCATGTTTGAAATGCATTACCCCATAAAAGGGGTATGATGTATTAGATGACCTTCATAAAGGACAATGCGGATCACACATAGGCGGACGTGCCCTCGCTGAGAAAGTTACCCACTTGGCCGAGTATGAATTTGGACGCCATGGAAATGGTAAAAAAATGCGATAAGTGCCAGAGATTCGCAACCTTAATCCACCGCCTGGCAAATACTTGTCGACCATAAGTAGTCTACTCCCCTTTGCAAAATGGGGCATGGACATCTTGGGGCCGTATACTCCTGCATTCGAAAAAAGGAGATATGATTAAGTAGCTGTAGACTACTTCACAAAATGGGTTGAAGCTGAGGCCGTCCGAGAAATCAAATGGACAGATGTGTTATCTTTTATTTAGAAATATATCATCACTTGGTATGGTCTACCACAGTCAACGGTATTCGAAAATGGACCCCTATTTGAAATGGGACAACTCAAAAATTGATTAAGTGACCAGGGCATCACTCACTGTTTGCCTCGGTCGGATGCCCACAGGCCAACGACCAAGTTGAAGCTTACAGGTGCACTAAGCTGATCTCTAACGACACCAAGGGCAAGCTTGAGAAATAAGGTGGCCTATGGGCAAATGAGTTGGTCAATGTACTATGGTCCATAAGTACGACTGTAAAAAGTTCGATTGGAGAAACTCCATTCTTTTTATCTATGGTGCTGAAGCCGTGCTCCAAATTGAGATGAACGAACCTACTATCCGAGTAATGTTATATGATGAAACAGCCAATTGGGAGGCCGTGAAGACCGCCCTAGACTTCCTTTTAGAAGCTAGAGTCAATGCGGCGCTTAGACACGAAATTACTGCCTTAGAATGAGAAGGGCATATAACGTTAAAGTGTCTAAGCGACCATTGATGATGGGAGACTTGGTGCTAAGGAAGATGGAAGCAGTAGGCCGGGCTAATGAAGATGGAAAATTAACCTCAAATTGGGAAGGGCCCTACCAAATCAAAAGAGAAGTCCGGGATGATACTTACCGTCTGAAGCCCTTAAATTGTCGTCCTATTCCACGAAATTGGAATACAGACAACTTGAAAAAGTATTATGTTAGAAATTTTGTACTTAGCCAAAAATTTGTATATACAACTAGGCCTAGACAATCGAGCACTGTAACCAAAGCCGTACGGCCCCAACAATGTAATTTTGACAAAATTTATGACTATTTATTAAGTAGAATTGCTGAATGAAAATAATAACGATGGTGTTTACAACGTAGCAGCTCAGCCTTTAAGAGGCATAACAAAGCGACCGAGTAGGTGTTTAGAAAGGGCATCCCTTAGCTACATAACTCGGCCACAGAGACTGTAAAGTCAATAAAATCGTCCAACCTCACCGCGGTCGGACAGTTGAGCATCAAGTGGCCATAATAATTGCCTAAGGTACTTTTACCCGAATGGGGGCAAGGGCATGCCTAAGAGAACGAGCTAAGCTAATACTTAGAAATTTCCAATTGAGATATTACTTGAAATTTCTTGAGTTGCGTCCGAGCAATAGTGTCAAAGGAAAACTCAATTAAAGCCAATAAAACAGCCGTATATATAAGTGTTAATTTGGCATTCACCTAGTCCAAGGGCAATCATTATTATGATTTGATTAATTAACTTACTAGTTTTCATACCCTTCAAGGCATAAAATCTACTAAGTTAATCAAACCCTTGAGAATTTTGACTAGGCAAACGCCGAACAAAGGGGCATATCCCCATTAGCACTCGTACGAAAAGGCAAAAACAATGAAAAATTGCTCAAAAATGCTAAGTATTTAAATGCATGAAAGAATGCTAAAAAATGCTATGTAAGAAACTGTAAAGAACTTGCATAAAACCAAGCCGCTCAAAAGAAGGTGGCAAAATCAAATTTATACAGGACTGCTCAATACATGCGGCCAAATGTGAAATTGTTCAAGAATGAAATAGAAAAAAAATTTAAGTACTGAAAGCTTAAAATATTGCTGCTAAAGGACCTCAGCTCTGCACGTTGCCGGCTTATCATCTTTAGCAGGCTCCTCCATCGCCGACTCTCCCTTGACGGCTGCAGCATCAGTAGGCTCCCCCTTGGCCGGGTCCCCTTCACCAGTCTACTCCATCTCTTTTTCCTCCTCTTAATCAACATCTTCTTCCTCGTCCTCAGACTTAGAAGAGGTGACTTCAAGTTTGGGAAGGGGTGACCCACCTTTATGGCTTCCTCCTTTAGGAAGATGTACTTGAGACACTTAGGGAAGGTCTTCTGGTAGTAGACGACTGTCCCTTCTTTGCACATCAGCTCGAAGGCCTAAAAAAAATGACTCTAGAGCCTCTCCTCAGCCTTATGTTCGATATGAACGATCTCCATTGCATTAGGAGGCCGAGGGGCCTTAAGCGTTTTTGACAAGTCCGCAACGACCTTGTTCAGCTCCTCCACCTTGAGCTTGAGGGAGGCCACTTCATCCTGGGTGGACTTAAGGGCCTGCTGGGATGAGGACACTTCCTCCTTTAGTTTTTCGGAGGCCTCAAAGCCCTCCTTCCACTAGGCGGCATTTGCGACCGCCTCGTCCCGCTCCGATTGGAGCGCTTACCTGGCAAATCCCTCTGTTTCCAGAGCCTAGCCCATCTTGACAAGGTCCTCAATCTGTGAAGATGCTTTGTCGGTCAGGGCCTTAAGGGTAGTCTCGTAATGGATCCTTTAAAGGGCGACGTTGCCCGTATTCTCGTCCTTCGCCCTCCTAATTTAAGCCCTGGCCTTCTTAATCTTCTCTTTCTCCTTGTCCTTTCACTCTTGGAAGGCGCTAAATCAAAGGAAGAGCTGTATTCGTACAAAAAAAGATCAGAAAAAGGAAAATGTGAATAATATGCTAAGTATAGAAGCAGAAGCGGCCAAGTGAGGCCAAAGAAAATTACCTCGGCACTATAGTTGATCATGGGGCTGAGGAATCCGTCATTTATTCTGCGAAACTTATCCCGCTGCTCTTGAAGTACAACTCACAACATGGCCTCCCTCATGGCCTTTTTTTCAGCGCCTGTAAGTGACTGGTCGGGAATTTTATGTACATCTCATCGAAAATATCTGCACACGGCAAAGAAGGGTGTTAGAGTGAATGAAGTAAGTTTGCAAAAAAAAAACAAGTATAAATAAACTAAACCTCCTACTTACCGTCCGAGAAAGATGGTGGAGTGGGAAGGTTGAAGGAAGAAGGAGGCAGAGGCTCATCCCCTTCCCCATCCTTGCGATCGACCTGCTCTTCAGCCGAGTGAGAGGCAGCCGTCTACTTGTAGGGAATATTTCAAGCATCCCACACTTGAGATCCACTATGATCATACACTTAAGCATGGTGGCGTTCAAAGGGAAGGAAGCTAGAGCAAAAGAGTCACCAACAAGTTTTAGAAACTTGTAAACCGTTCACACCCCTTCACAATCCATGAAATCACTAACTCCATAGTAGTCCTGAACCATGACTGGATATTTGGGGATAAAGATACAAATACAACCTAAAAGAGATTGAACCTCACCTAAGTAGGCCTCTACTTTATTCTTCTCATATTCTTGTGCGCTTTCTAACTAACATACAATCAATAAGTGAATCCTAAACCTGTTTAATCTATGTTGGTTGAATATTAATGCACAAACAAATCTATTTATTGGCGATTGCTTGAATTAAAATCATATTAGCCTAAAATCAAATTATTAATTATCTTATTAAGCGTGATTACAAGAACAAATTCCTTTTAAATCTGCAAGAGAGGGCGTGATATAGCCCTAACAATAATATATCAAGCACCAATACTATTATTATAGACGCAACAATCATCATCATCATAATAATATTCTCATTAAAGCATAATAATATTAGCAATATCCTAAACATGATAATAACAAGATTAATAACAAATCCTAGCATGTCACTAAACATTAAAAATCAAAGCTTTATCCCTAACATGATGTTAACATGATAGAAGAAATAGGAAGCAACCTAAGCATGATACTAAAAAGCAATAAATAATATCCTAATATGATACTAGGAATTAAAATAATATAAGCATGCTTTCTATAAATATATAGCAATAAAACAACTTAATTTGTTGCCTCGTATCTCTTTCTATTATAACAATACACACGTTAGTAACTTCAAGGAAAATATTAAATCAAACAATAAATTAAATAATTTAAATAGGGATTTGGGAGAAAACCCTCATAAATTATCAACCTTTCACGTCTAGGGCGAAGGCAACTTCGAGCTTGGCTAGGTGTGTCTAGAACTTGTGAATGCAGTATTGTGTTTGTAAAAGGCTAGGCTAGAAAGAGGGAGAAAGAACAAGCTATTGCTTAAGAGAGAGAAGAGAATTAGATGATTGTTTAGTGTTGTAAACGGGGAAATACAACCCTATTTATAGAGAAAAAAGTCCCAAAACGATCAGAAAAAGATCAAATTCGATTCAAAGTAAAATTGCTTCCATCGAGGCACGACAGTGTCCATCGCCGCGCGACAGCTCCATAGCGACGCGATGGGTCATGTCGTTTCGCGATGGAGAATGCGTTATCTTAAATCCCTACGGAATCCTTAATCTAATTAAATTAGATTAGTTAAAGTCCGTACTTATCTTTTAAAATCAGATTTAATCTTTTAAGACATTTTTTTAATTCCAAATAAAATTCTTTATATTCTAAAAGATATAATTATTAATCCTAATTCCATTAGAATTCAAGATAACCTTCTAGATTATTCTAGAAGATTAAAATCAATCCCAATGATTTTAGGAATATTAATTAATGGGACCTCCACTTGATCATTGGGCCGTATAAAACCATTTTGGGCCTAATTTAGTATTTTTGCCATAAATTCCTCATTATTCATCGGAATTGAGCTTTATAATATATCGTTGGAAAGCACTTTTCGAGCTCAATCCAGCTACACTATTATTGGACCATTATTATGAACCAAACTAAACTAGACTGGAAATTTTCCACAAATAGAGTATGAAAAGAAATATTTACGAAGACAGAAAGAAGTATTTTTATTAAAATGACCGCATCACAAGACTTTTCACATTTTCACCTTGTTCGATAATCAAATGACGTGAAAGATATTCATCACTGGGTTTGGTTTTTGGGGAGACACAATCAGGTGTCTAAAGAAGCCCCCACTTAGACAGAGTTTGGAGAAACATAAGTTTCGAAAACAAAACTCAAAGTAGCGATAGGGACAGAGAATGATTCAGAACGTTCTGCTGTTGTGACGACCTCTACAGTGCTTCGTGAACGCTATCTGAAGGTAATAGTGTCTCGCTATCTTCAACTGTTTGTGACAATCTTCCACAATACCTTGGGAACATCGTCGTAGGTGACTGTGCCACGTCTTCTCCAGAATTGTGGCAGTACCTCGTCGCTATAGACAATCTCCTCTCTACTTCGGTGAAAGAAATAGTGTCCTTCAAACAAGTGTATTATTCCGATAGGGGGTTCGGAATTATTAGAAAGCTAATTTTTCAGCGAGGTCAAGTGATCGGAATGCCTGGGTGGAGGCCGCTTCCGATAAGTAATATTAATGCATAATTAATATTATAGCTTAATCTTGACTGAACCCTTCGGGTCACACCCAAGAAACTAACGAGCCAAAGCAACGAAGTAATTAGGAATTAATTAATAAGTCGATCGAGTAATTAATAGTAAAGAGACGAGACGTGAAAATAATAATAAATCAACAATGACCAAAATACCCCTAGCATCGGAAAACCGAGTGCTAGGGGCGCGGCAAATGCTAGCAGCACGCACCAAGTACGAGGCTAGGCTAGCATACCGCAGCTTGCTGCCGTATGCTAGCACAGCCACGCACACTAGTGCTGGCAGCTAGCAACCCGCACAATTGGTGCGTGGCTTGCTAGGCCGTGGCAGCTAGTAGCCCGCACTAATGTGCGAGGCATGCTAGCAGGCCGCAGCTAGTAGCCCGCACCAATGTGCGAGGCATGCTAGCAGGCAGCAGCTAGCAGCTCGCACATTGTACGCGGCGTGCTAGCAGCTGGCCTCGGCCAAGCAGCCCGCACTTGGTGCGTGGCCTGATGGGCCGTAGCACATGGCAGCCCACCTTGGGTGCCTTGGTGCCCAAGTGTGGGTGCCACGTGGCGCAATTTAATTGGGTGCTATGGGGTTGAGGTGGCCGGTTATGGGAGTGAGAGTGGGGAGCAAGTTTGGTACCCCCTCCTCCAAATGGTCCTCACTTACTCCTCCTTGTATGCTTGCCACTTGTTGATTTATTACTAGTTTGATTATTAATTTTATTTTAGCTTTAAAATAAAATGGGAAAATCAAATTCTCCCACATTGATGGGAAAGCTTTTCACACTCTTACATTTCCCTATAAATACCCAACTTGGAGTATTGGGAAAAGCACTTGAGTAAGAGTTGGAAAAGGCATCACTAGTAGTGAAAACCTTTGAACTCAAGAGTTGAAAAAGGCATCACCTTTGTGAAAACCTTTGAACTCAATTACTCGGGTTTCGGTCGGGCCTTGCTAACTCCAAGGCCTTGGACCTAGTCGGTGTTCGAGTTGTGGGTGGACTTTCGTTGGAGGTCGTCGTATTTTCGAGGCTAGCCTTCGAAGTAAGAGCCCCTCGAGGTCGGGTGAAGCACGCGTCAAAGGTATAATTATTATCTTAATCTGTTCATGAAGTTAATTATGTTTATGGTTTTATTTATTGCGGTGCGGTCTTGGTTTTGGGTTTGTTTCCGCGGTGAGTCGGACTCACCAAACCCAACATTCGAGACATTGTCGAAGACTGTTGCTTGTAGCCATCTTTAGTTTTGTTGTGACAATCTTCATAGGGAAGATTATCGATGACCATTGCTTGTTAATCCGCTGTTTGCTAATGCTTTGCTGTTATATTTTGCTGTGATAGCTTGTTGTGCCAGTACCTCGGCGTATTGTATAATGAGTCGGTACTTTGGCGCTTGTGCTTGCTTATGAACCAATACCTTGGTGCTTGTGATGAGCCAATACTTAGGCGCTTAAGCTAAGTGAGATAATCGTCGTCAGGCCGATCACTTACTACGACTGTAATTGAGCTGACTACTAATCATGTCAATCTGCTTATAGGGGCTAACTGGCGTACCAAGGAACCCAATTTGCTGAATAAGATCCACATAACCATTTATGGGGCCTAGGAGTTGCATAGTTCAGGAAAGGAGAGCCAGCGCATTGTACCACGTGTCATCGCAGAGCGCCAGGCTTGTCGCGGCGCGATGGATCCATCGCGGCGTGATGGAGTCGCGTTTTCAGGAATAAAACCCCTTCTTCCTCATTTCGTCATTTGCCTTATTTCTTGCCCAATTTCGCTCGAAACTTCAAATCACTTGTTCTTGCTCGTTTCTCAACCAAATTCGCTTAAATTTGTTGCAAATCGAAGCTCTCAATCTCTAGTTTGCTGATATATGTAAATTTTACTCAAACTCACCTTATTTTGTGCGAATTTTGTGCGTCTTTATTCCTGAATTTTTTAAAAATCCGAATGCATTCCTGCTTGTTATTCTTTGTTTGTCAAATTTCTTGCCATGAAATTGCTTGTTTATGCTTGTTTATGCTTGTATATCACCTTAGGAGTGTTTTGAGACTTGTTTGACTCAATTTGGTGAAGAAACGAACGAGTTGCCATTGTTGGGCATTTCAGTTCATGAGAACAATGTGGCTTGTTCTTCATGTTTTTTCTAGATATTCATGCTCCATTTGTCACAATATTGTCATAGTATTGCAAGAAATTGTTTGTTTGCTTTAAAATGCTATTTTTGCTTGAATAAAAAACATGCTCTGTTTTAGTACTACGTACTCTGTTTTTTTACGAACATAGTATCATGCGGCTAGGCGAACCTTAAATACTACAGAACCTTTTATTTACCTTTTGCTTGCATGTCTCGACGCCTGCGGTTGTGGCTCAGGCTCTCGTGGGGCTCACCGAGAGGACGAGCCTGTTGACGCCGGCGAGGGGACTTCCACTAGCCTTGGGGAGTTCCCTGAGTGGGATGGGCGTACCTTGTACTTCGCGCCTCGGTTTCATATTTCAGAGCGCGTGCGGCTCAGGATGACTGGCGAGCGAGTTCGTTGCCACGGTTCAGGCAACGACACCATAGGGCAGGTGTACAATTCTTACTTTCTTAACAAAGAGAAGTTGTTTGCGATGTGGGAGTCTTGTGGTCTTACTCCATTGTTGCAGACTACTCGGGCTCTCTATTCCTTAAAGTCGAGCCATTTCTTGGTTCGTTCTTTGGTGGAGTTCTTTTGGGACACCACCAACACGTTCCACTTCCCTTAGGGTGAGATGACTGTCACTCTCCTTGACTTCTCTATCATCACCGGATTGGAATTTCGGTCAACTGTAGTTCCTTTGGGTAGTGACACTACCCTTTTCTCTCCTGATGTAGAAAAGCTACTAGGCCCCATTGTTATTCGGGCCTGCGGTGAGTCTCGACCGTTACAGATGAGTAGCCGATCGATTCGTCGGTTTGTGCTAGTAGAGACTTTTCAAGATAATGCGACCACCTCGGAGCAGCTGGTGCGCATCTTCGTTTTGATATTTCTGTCGGGGTCCTTCTCTCCTGACAAGGGTAGTCGTGTGCTGCTCTACTATTTGCCTGCTCTTCGCGACCTTCGAGCAGTCGAGACGTTTGACTGGGCCAGCCTGGCCTATGCTGACTTCCTGCTGGGATTGCGACTCGCATGTTGTCATCGCAGCTTTGATGAGGAGGTCACACTTTCGAGCTTTTGGAGGATCATAGAGGTATACTCTATTCCTCTTGACAGAAAGTTCACTTTTTTTACGTTTAGCCTTTGACGACGTTTCCGTGTTATTACAGGTGTGGTTCTACGAGTATATGCCATCTTTGGCACCAGCCAAGCCTTCGCCTCGAGGGCTCCCTGTGGATGCTAGTTGGGGCGATTGTTATACCGACCAGACTGCTACTACCCTTGTTCGAGAGTCACTTCTCTCGATATGCGTTGCTTGTCATTTTCATTCATTCTTTTAAGCAGGATTCTGATTCATGAGCGTTCGTTTTTTATAGGGACCTGAGGTTAACTTCCGTCCATGGGCTGATTTTGACGTCCCCGCGCTAGCTGCCCAGTATACAGCTTAGTGGCGCTACTTTCAGGGGACATATGATATTGTGGTGCACCTGGGCGAGAGAGTTGCGATTCAGCACTCTTTATAGTCTTTTGTTGTTCCTACCCATCCTCCACGACATATGATGTACCAGGCAAACCTGAGAGTTTATATGGGTAGATTGCCAGCTGGTATAGAGTGGCAGCATCATAGCCATCCAAACAAGAGTTATGGTGAGAGACTCTTGTCACGGCTGGCTCCACCACCTTGCCTGTTAGAGGAGGGATAGGTATATTTCGCATCTTTTTATTTGATTTTTTGGTTGCCCTAGGAAATTCTAATCACTTGGATTTTATTCTTGCAGGTTGCGGTGACGGCCGCGAAGTTTGTACCTCCACATGTCCATTACTTATCAGGGGTCTTTCGGCCCGGTTAAGGAGATGATTCCTTTGGCCCCTGAGGAGCGGCGCTTTGTGGAGAGGTTGATACCTCGCCACCAGAACTGGGTAGGTCATCTATGATCATTTTGTTTGTATGCATGTTCTTTGACTGTTTCTAACTTTATTGCTTGACAGTTTACCTGCGAGGTGATGACAAGGATGGCGAGAGGCATGGACGCCTTTCGTTATCAGCTCGTGAGATTGAGTCACCGAGCTAGCTATCGTCGTGCGAGTGATGGCACGGAGGTATTTTTCTTTGACTTTTACTTTATTTTTACTTCAACTATTTTTCTTGTTTTTTACTTGGTTTGTTTTTCTATTCATCCTATTCCTCCATCTCGTACTCGTACGAGAACGGAGGATAGGAAGGAGCGATCTGGGTCTGGCTCGAGATGTCGTTGTACTTCGGCTGGGAACCAGGGTGGTCAAGCGGAGTCGGATCAGACTGTGGCAATGGAGGGTTCCAGGTCTTCTTCCGAGGGGTGCATCGAGGAGGTTGACTGGTCAGGGAGACGCGACATCATCTCCTTTTGCGGTTGGTGGGACGTACGAGGTTGGCTTGTCGTCGCAACAGCCACAGTAGACTCAGCAGCCGGGCCCTCAACAGGGTGAGCCAGGATGGGCTGGCCCTACTCTTTTGCTCCCGACCACTAGTGTTCCTGAGGCTGGTGAGGGATTGACTCCACGGACTGTGAAGTTCTTGGATACATTTGGTGTTCCTCCGCAGTTGCGTCCTCTAGCGTCGTAGTTGTACCTGTATTTTTTATTTGACTTTGTAGGACTTTGCTTTATACTATTTGACACTTATGACAGATACTTGTATATACATCCTATTGATTACTATGTTATTTATCTTTTTGTTTTTATTTTTCATTTTATGTGCATATAAGTGTATGCAAAATTGTGAATAATTTTGCACAAAAAATTTCGTCATTTTTATTACTAAATGGAGGGTATCTGACTTCCTCCCCCAAAAAGAAAAAATGAAAAATAAAATTGAGTTTGACTAAAAATAAGCTTAAAATTAATTAAACTTTAAAATAATCAAAAGGGCATAAGTATTTGAAAGAAATTTGCCAAAAATAAGGTTGGATAAGGCTTTGAAAAAGAATCAAAACCGTAAAGTCAAAGTACAAATTCAAGTTAAAGTCGGATAACACAGGGTCAGCTAGCGCGTTAATCTGACACGGTAAAAACTGAGCCATCGCGGCACGACAGTCCTGTCGCGCCGTGATGGTCTTATTTCTCCGAATTCTTTTGGGATTCGGTTTGCGTTAGGTTATGTTTATGATAAGCCCCTAAATCCGTCGATTACAGCATAATCTGAGCAGATTAAAATTATTTAGCTTATTGATTTTCTCTCTAATAGCCATGTCTAAGACTTTTAGCGATTTTACTCGTGAGTGGTGCCGGTCTTTGACTGCCAAAGAGAGGAAAGATCTTGACTTTTTTCACTTGGGGGGTTTATATGGTATAAAATGGGTAGATGTTGATATAGATTTTATTCATACCACCTTAGAATATTGGGATTCAAATACCCATTGCTTTAAATTTGGTTATGATGAAATGTGCCCTTTACCGGAAGAATTTGGTGCCATTCTTGGCTTCCCCTCTTTAGATCTTGCGGTAATTCTTAAGGCGAGAAAATACTGTTATAAGGATTTTGAGTGTTTCCTTAACCTTAGAGATAGGGACCTAAAAGACATAGTCCATGGGAATGTAGTAAATTTGAAAGAATTTGTACGTTTTTATTTTGATAGACCACGCTCTGAGTCTTTTCATGTTTATATGAGGAGGGCTTTACTCTTTTTCATGTTTAGCCAATATCATCTTACTAGTGGAAACATTCACGAGGGTCAAGCAATTTTAGCATCTGTAATGGAGCAAATTGAATCAGGGAGAAATCCAATGCCATTGATTGTTGGAGAAACTATGCAGAGCAGATTAAATTTTAGCAGAGCAGAGAAGAGCAGATTTCAGGATAACAGAGCAGAGCAGAGCCGAGCAGATTTCAACATTATTATTAATACTATTATTAATGTTATTATTATTAATGTTATTATTATTATTAATATTATTACTATTACTATTATTATTATTATTACTATTATTATTATTATTAATACTATAATTAATGTTATTATTATTATTAATGTTGTTATTATTATTATTACTGTTGTTATTAATACTATTATTAATGTTATTATTATTAATGTTGTTGTTATTATTATTATTATTACTATTACTATTACTATTACTAAGTGCATATACCATTGATTTAGGTGAGTGAAAACATAAATATATGTATACCATATTTAACATATGTTAATAGTAGAAAGATAAAAGACAACGGTTTACTTATATTTATTTCACAAAAATTTTAAAATAAAATGATTTAATGAGTAATAATGATTTTACTTATAAATTTTTCTTAATCATATATTTTATACCCTAAATATAATAATGATATACAAAGTACTACTTGAAAACCACCTCTCTTTTTTAATTCTTAAATTGTATGGAAAGATTTGAAAAATAATTCAACTCAATGAACTAACAATCAATACCCACATACATATAATGTTTCTACACATTGTGATTCTAATATCAAATGTTTATAAAAGAAATTGTTATTAATTGTTATTATTATTATTTATTTATTTGAAAGAATTGTTATAATTATTAGAAATTATTAATTAATAATATTATTAAATATTAATTCTTAATAGATTGAATTATTAAATATTAATAATGATAACTATTATTATTAATTATTATTATGATTAATAAATATTAATTATCATTAATATTAATAATTATTATAATTATTTTATTAATAATTATTATAATTATTTTATTAATAATTTATTATAATTATTCAAATAATAAATTATTATCATCAATAGAATATTAATTATTATTATTATTGAATATTAATTATTATTATTGTTATTATTAATTATTATTTGAAAATAAAGTAAAGCATAGCAGAGCAGTGCAGAGTAGAGTAGAGCAGATTTGATTTGAGCAGAGCAGAGCAGAGCAGGGCTCAGCAGAGCAGAGCAGAGCAAAGCAGAGCAGAGCAGCTCTAAAGAACGGGGCCTTAGTGTAGATGAACTAAAAAGAGATCCGAAAGCACCTCTTAGAGGTTCTCCAATTTTATTACAGGTAATACTAATTTTATTACAGGTAATACTTTTAATTACAGAAATAAAAAATATTTAATTTTGTATTGTAATACTAATTTTTTTGCATTGAATTTTTTGCAGATTTGGCTAATGGAAAGGCTTGAATTAATTAGCCCTCCTGACAATATTGAAAAGTATACATCCAATTGTCTTGTACGGAGGAGAAACGTTTCTCCATAAAGATGGCCTGTCAGGAGTGGAGTAGAATCTTTGAAACTCGTGACCTTTGCCATTAAATGGGTTGTTCTGTGGTGGAAAATTGAGAAGATGGTTGGTGTCAATAAACAACCTTTTTGCCGCCTTCCCAATTTGTCTAAATTAACCTTTTACTACCCTTCTAGAGTAAAAAGAAAATATGGTCTTGCTCAAATCGTTCCTTCTGGGGATCTTCGTCACCTTATGAATTTCCTGTTTCACAAGATGTAGAATGATTTGATGACTATTAGTGTGCTAGACCTTAGTAGGAAGTTGCTACCTAGAAAGGTCCTCCTTGTTTGTCTAGAGATGTGAAGCAGTGGTTACTTGATAGATCTCAAAAGGACAAGAACAAAGTCCGAAACATGTACAAGACTAGTGTTAGAGATCGCCTAGGAGATAAGAAAACTCTTCTAAAGATCATCTCGGTGCAAGAGTTTAATTCAAGACTCCTATTATGCCTAAGAAGAAAAATACTACTAAGGGAAAGGAGAAAAGTAAAGCTGACTCCACAGAAAAGAAAGTATGGGTTGAAAAGAAACATGGTGCAATGGCTATGGGAGAAACTATTGATACTAAGATTGTGTGCAGAACTTCTAAGGGATCCCTATTGGTGAAAGAGATGGATGATGAAGAGGAAGCAGAGAAGAATTAAAAAAGGGCCAGAAAAGAGAGATAGATTAGAGCATTGCTTTTACTTTTAATTTATTAATCAATTTTTATTTTCAAGTCAATTTTATTTTTAAGCCTTTATTTTAATTCCATTAATAATGTAATTTTACTTTTATTAATGCAATTTTCAGCTTTTTAAATTAAATTGACTTTTTTTTTTAATTTTTAATTAAAGCGATGAAAACGTCTTGAATTAATTTCGAAAAATGTTCAAGTACGGAAGTCAAAAATTTCTCAAAATACACTGAAATTTGCTCAGATTGACGAAAACGAACTGGCGCTGGAAATTTGAATTCATCGTGGCGCGACGAACCTTTCGCGGTGCGATGGCTTTGTCGTTGTGTGATAGATCTTGTCGCGGCGCGCTGGACTTGAATTCTGTGCGTCGTTCGCTATGTGTTGACGTGTCGATGCAGGAGTGCGAGTTTTCTAAAATTTAAAGGGGCCGCGCCTTATAAATGTTTGCCTACGTATCCTTTACTTAGGAATCAGACCAAACGTAGCTCTTTTGAGTATATTACTCAAGTTATCATGGGTAGAATTTCTTAAGTTGGTCAAGATTCATCATATTTGAGAATTCATTATCATCCATATCAGTTAGTTTTGCGGCACCTCCTAATAAGATAGTTTTAATGATATATGGTCCGGACCAGTTAGGCCTAAATTTGCCTCTTGGGTATAGAACATTTTTCCTTAATGATTTTAACACCAAGTCTCCTACTTTGATGTTTCTTGTCTTGACCTTTTTATTAAAGTGTCTAGCCATGCAAGTTTGGTGGCATTGAGTATGATGTAGAGCTTCTAGTCGTTTTTCATCGAGTATAATTAGCTCTTCATATCCTGCTCTAGTCCATTCGACTTCATCGAGTTTACTCTCCAACACGATGCGTAGGGAAGGTATTTCTAATTCCACAGGTTGAACATCATCCATTCCATAGACTAAGGAAAATGGCGTATTTCCGGTGGATGAACGAATTGACGTGCGATAACCCCAAAGAGCGAAATGGAGTTTGCCAGGCCAATATTTGTAGTTCTCTATCATTTTTTTGATGATAGTCTTTAAATTCTTATCGGCTTCTTCTACCACGCCATTTGCTTAAGGCCTGTATGGGGAAGAGTGATGATGTTGAATGCCATATTTCTGAAGCAATTCTTCACATTCCGCTTGGAAGTGAGTTCCATTGTCACTTATCATTTCATGTGGGACTCCATATCGACATATAATGTTCCTTTTGATAAAAAGTGCTACACGTTTTGCGGTGAGTTTAGCATATGATGCTGCTTCAACCCATTTTGTGAAGTAGTTAAATGCTATTATTGAGAATGACCATGGTGATGTATAGGATGTATTCATGGCCTCATTTCCCAAGAGGAGTGATTTTTCCAATAATGTCTATTCCCCATATTGAGAATGACCATGGTGATGTATAGGTGTAAAGAAGTGATGGAGGAACATGTTGTAGGTTAGCGTATATTTAACATTTAGGGCATCTTTTTACATATTGATCCCTATTCATGGTAGTCCAATAGTATCCTTGGCGCATTACTTTTTGGGCTAGCATTTTGACATTCATATGAGTTCCACATACTCCTTCGTGGATTATTCTCATTGCTCTTTGATCTTCCTTTTTTCCTACACATAGGAGAGTTCTACCTTTAGGTACCCTTTTTTGTAGCTCATCATTTATGAGTACATATTGGGAAGCCAAAAGTCTTAGTGCTCGTTTCGCTCTCTTGTCAGCGTGAAGTGGATATTCACCTTTGGTGACATAGTTGAGGATGTCAGTATACCAAGGTTCTTCCTCCTCTTCTTCTTCTACTTGAACTACTTCATCATCTTCTATGGCTTGGATATAAGCTGGTTTATGCCTTTTTTCTATTGTTAAAGGCATTTGCTCAATTTCCTTGGGGATTCTAACCATTGAGGCTAGTCTTGCCAAGTGTAGACACCCAAATGTGTCTCCCCAAAACCAAACCCAGTGATGAATACTTTTGCGTCGAATGATTATCGAATGAGGTGAAAGTGTGAAAGGTCAAGTGTTGCGGTTAGTTTTTATTAAAAATTCTTTCTTTCTGTTTTTGAAAACAACTCTATTTTATGAAAAAAGCCAATCCAGTTTAGTTTGGTCCATGACAAGGGTCCAATAATAGTGTAGTTGGATGGGGCTTGTAAAGAGCTTTCCAACAATATATTATAAGCCCAATTCCGATGAATAATGAGGAAGTTATGGCCAAAATACTAAACTAGGCCGGTTTGATCTTTACATGTGGCCTAATGATCTAGGGGAGGGCCTAATGTTAATTATTATTCCTAGAGTTATTAGAATTAATTATAGTCTTCTAGAATTCTCTAGAAGGGTCTCTTTAATCCTAATAGAATTAGAATTAATAATTATATTTTGTTAAAGTTTTATTTGGAATAAAATATTATTTTATGAAAAATACGATTTTGATTTTCATACGGACTTTACAAATCAATTTTGATTCATTTGTGGACTCCGTGTTTGAAAGCGTATAGAAATCCAGGCTATCGCCACGAGACAAACCCTATCGCCTGGCGACAAGGTCGGTTTTGCAGCGACAGAGTGGAGTTTTATTCCTTATCAAATTCTACTTATTTCCAGACTGTTTTCTTATAAATAGGGTCTTGAACCTCCGTTTTTATTAATCTACAATTCATCAATCATCAATTCATCAATCATCTCTCTCTTTCTCTCTCTAAAAGCTAGAAGCTTTCTCTCTCTCTATTCTTTTTCTAAACCTTCCCTCTCACAAAATTCCTCATTCATTAGATCTAGACACACCTAGCCAAGTTCGAAGTTGCCTTCGCCCTAGACGTGAAAGGTTATAATTTCTGAGGGTTTGGTCCCTAATCTCTATTTCAATTATTTGATTTAATTGTTTGATTTTATTATTTTCCTTGAAGTTACTAACGCGTGTATTTTGTTATTAGAAAGAGGCACGAGGCAACAAAGTATGTAATCTTGTTGCTCTATTCTTGTAGAAAGCATGTTTAAATTTATTTAATTCCTAGTGTCATGTTAGGATGTTAGTATCATGATTAGGGTTGAAGCTTTGATCTTTATTGTTTAGTGACATGCTAGGGTTTGTTATTAATCTTGTTATTATCATGCCTAGGATCTTGCTATTATATTTAAGCTTTATTATTAACATGATTATAATGATGATTATTATGTTGCTTGATATTATATTATTGTTATTGCTTGATCACACCTTTTATGTATGTTTAAAGGGAATTTGTACTTGTAATCACGCTTAATAAGATAATTAATAATCTTGTTTAGGGTTAATATGATAATAATTCAAGTGATCGCCAATAATAGTTTTACTTGTGCACTGAATTCAATCAACATAGATAAACAAGTTTAGGGTTAATCTGTTGTTTGCATGTTAGTCAGAAAGCGCACATGAATACGAGAAGAATGAAGTAGAGGCCTATTTTATAGGGCAGGTTCAATCTCTTTTAGGTTGGATTTGTACCCTCATCCCCGAACCCTATATGGTTCAAGACCTTTTGGAGTTAACGATCTCATAGATCGTTAAGGGGTGTAATCTTCACCTTGTGAACGGTTTACAAGTTCCTAAAACTTGTTGGCGACTCTTTTGCTCTAGCTTCCTTCCCTTTGGACACCACCATACTTAAGTGTATGATCACAGTGGGGTTCAAGTTTGGGGTAATGCTTGAAATATTCCCTACACCAAGGCATCGGCGAATTGATTTTCTTTACTTGGTAGATATGTGTACTCTACCTTTTCGAGTTGATCGGTAAGAGTTTCTAGGTATATTTAATAAGGAGCTAAGCTTTCACTTCTTACTTTCCATCTTTTGGAAATCTGATTAATGATTAATGAAGAATCTCCGAATATTCGAAGTTTCTTTACTCCTAATGCCAAAGCTATTTCGAGGCCTACCGCACATGCTTCATATTCCGCAATTTTATTGGTAACGTCGAAATATATCTTTATGGAGATTGGGATGTGTTCTTCTTTAGGTGATACTAATAATACCCGTACGCCACATCCTTTTTGGTTTGAGGCTCCGTCGAAGTATAATGTCCAAGTATCATCTTCTGTAACCATAAAGTCTTCGTCTGGAAAATCATTCTCGTGTATTGGTGTCGAATCTTCTATTGGGAAATCTACTAAGAAATCCGAAACCACTGATCCTTTAATAGCTTTTTGAGGCATAAACCTTACATCGAATTGGGCTAAGTTTACTATCCATCTTGATATATGCCCGTTAAGTGTAGATTTCTCAAAGAGATACTTAAGTGGGTCCATTCGAGATACTACATAGACTGTATGAACGAGCATGTAATGTTTTAACTTTGTTGTGGCCCACACTAGTGCGAGGCACAATTTCTCAAGTGGTATGCAGTGTACTTCATATTCGAGCATCTTTTAGCTGAAGTAGTAGATGGCCTTCTCTTTACCTTCTACTTCTTGCGCAAGCATAGCTCCCATTGCCTCTTTAGTGACTGTTAGGTACAATCCAAGAGGGATTCCTAGGAGCGCTGGTGCTAATACAAGAGGATTAGCGAGATAGGATTTGATCTTTTCAAAGGCTTTTTGACACTTGTCGTCCCATATTCCTGGCACATTCTTTTTAAGCTTTTTGAATATTCGTTCACATATTGTAGTTAGCTTGGATATGAAACTACTTATGTATTGCAACTGGCCAATAAATCCTCGAATTTTCTTCTCGGTCTTGGGCGGCGGCATTAACATAATTGCTTTGATCTTAGTTGGGTCTATCTCTTTTCCTCTAGAGCTAATGACATAACCTAAGAGTTTTCCTAAAGTGACTCCAAAAGCACACTTGGTTGGGTTTAGCCTCATGTTGTATTTCCTTAGTCTTTCGAAGAATTATCTTAAGGCTACTTGGTGTCCTAGACAGTCTTTTGATTTAACAATCATATCATCCACATAGACTTCAATTTCTTTATGCATCATATCATGGAGTAAAGTAGTCGCTGCTTTATGGTAAGTGGTACCCGCATTTTTCAACCCGAATGACATTACCGTGTAACAATAAATGCCCTAAGGTGTTATGAACGTAGTTCTTTCCATTTTTTCTTCAGCCATGAGAATCTGGTTGTCCCCTGCGTACCCATCCATAAAAGAGAGAAATATGATTATTTGTGTTATCTACTAAAATGTCGATGTGTGGTAAAGGGAAGTCGTCCTTTGGACTTGCCTTATTTAAATATCTGTAGTCGACACACATTCTTACCCTTTTATCTTTCTTAGGAATTGGCACCACATTTGCGACCCACTCGGGGTATTTGGATACCGTTATAAAACCTACATTTATTTGTTTTTAATTTTCTTCTTTTATTTTAAGAACTACGTTGGGTTTCATTCGGCGTAACTTTTGTTTTACAGGTTTCATTCTTGGAATTAGTGATATTGTGTGTTGAGCTATTTCTCTATTCATTCTTGGCATATCTTCGTATGACCAAGCAAACACATCAATAAATTCTTTTAGTAGATTAATTAAATCGGTTCTTTCTTTTTTACTAAGAGTTAGACCAATTTTAACTTCTCTTTTAAATATGGTTGGATCTTTTGAGATATCAACCGTTTCGGTGTCTTCAATTACCGGTGTTTTGTTTTCAAGTGTTTCCATTACCTTAATTATCTATTTATCACTTTCATTGTTAGTTAAGTAATGCTCGTCATCTTGAGTAAGGGAATGACACGAGGAGTAAGCGAATGAAGACATGTTATTGAATTTTGAAATCATTACATCAAATCAAGAAATGTCTGTTGGGACTTGACTGAAAGGAATAGTGTCCTTCGAACAAGTGTATTATTCCGATAGGGGGTTCGGAATTATTAGAAAGCTAATTTTTCAGTGAGGTCAAGTGATCAAAATGCCTGGGTGGAGGTTGCTTCCGATTAGTAATATTAATGCATAATTAATATTACAGCTTAATCTTGACTGAACCCTTCGGGTCACACCCAAGCAACTAACGAGCCGAAGCGACGAATTAATTAGGAATTAATTAATAAGTCGACCGAGTAATTAATATTTAGACGTCGGAAATTCGAGCTTGGAGCGTCGAAACCGAGCGTCGGAAGTCGAGTCAAAAATAGTAAAAAGACGAGACATGAAAATAATAATAAATCAACAATGACCAAAATACCCCTAGCATCGGAATGCCCCAGGCAATCTGAGTGGTACGGGCATAATGCACAAGCATGGTGGCTTGCATGCGCACCAAGCTGAGCCAAGGCTGGCTGGTGCGTGCTAGTGCACCATTGCTAGCAGCCAAGACGTCTAAGTGCAGCAAGCTGCAGCAACCCGCACTCGCAGTGCGTGGCTTGCTAGCCGCACGAAGTAGCCCGCATCTCCAAGTGCGGATAGCGTGGCTGTGGCGCGGGCTATGGTGTGGCCTGCTGGGGTGTAGCACATGGCAACCCACCTTGGGTGCCTTGGTGCCCAAGTGTGGGTGCCATGTGGCGCAAGGTGAGAGGGTAGTGAGGTCTTGTGTTGGCCGGTTTTGGGAGAGGGAGTGGGTAGCAAGTTTGGTCCCCCTCTCTTCCAAATGGTCCTCACCTAACCTCTCATATGAGCTTGCCACTTGTTGATTTATTACTAGTTTGATTATTAATTTTATTTTAGTTTTAAAATAAAATGGGAAAATCAAATTCTCCCACATTGATGGGAGAGCTTTTCACACTCATGATTTTCCCTAAAAATACCCAAGTTGGGGTATTGGAAAAATCACTTGAGTAAGAGTTGGAAAAGGCATCACTAGTAGTGAAAACCTTTGAACTCAAGAGTTGAAAAAGGCACCACCATTGTGAAAACTTTTGAATTCAATTACTCGGGTTTCGGTCTGGCCTTGATAACTCCAAGGCATTGGACCTAGTCGGTGTTCGAGTTGGGGGTGGACTTCCGTTGGAGGTCGTCGTATTTTCGAGGCTAGCTTTCGAAGTAAGAGCCCCTCGAGGTCGGGCGAAGCACGCGTCAAAGGTATAATTATTATCTTAATCTTGTCATTAAGTTAATTATGTTTATGGTTTTATTTATTGCGAGTGCGGTCTTGGTTTTGGGTTTGTTTCCGCGGTGAGTCGGACTCACCAAACCCCAACATTGACTACTAACTATCCTAGGAGTAGATTTTGAAGTAGAAGGGAGAGAAAGAGATGCTACTATAGAAGGTTAATTTAAGGGGTCATGCTAGTTGCCAAATATGCATCAAATGCTTATGCTTTACATATTTATGAATTATATGTTAGATGCATGTTTAGGATTTCGAATGTTGTGATGATTAATTAAGTTCACTTAAATCAACCAACATAGAAACCCTTGGTCCCTAAAATATTGAGTAAAATTGCCATTCTAAAACAACACTTATCGACCTATTAAGAGTACTGATGGGCTACGCCAAAGCGAGGCATCACTATTACTCCCTAGACTTATAAGGCATACCGGGTATGCAAGTTGGTTTTGGTTGTGCTCAACGATATGAGTGATGGAGTCCTAACATGTCGTGGCAAAGTAAATAAATTGTTGAGAGAGCATTAGATGCGACGATTTATTCAACTAAGAGTGCTTGGAGCCATTAGCAAAGCGTTGCTTACCTTGGGAGATTGAGTGCTAAGACAAGCCGAAGCATGCTTAGTCACTCTTTGTTTCCTTGGATCTTGGAATCGACTTATTTCTAACAAATAGGGACAATTTTATGTGTAAAAAGATGTTAAATAAGTTTGAAATATGCGTGGATTAAATTCAATCTTATTTAAGTATTATGAATGGTTTTTCATTAAAATTCTTTCAATTGTAGAATCATGTCTTCAACTATCGACAACAATCTAATAATCCCAGATCTTCCCGAGAAGATACCATTTAGCTTGAATTTGGTGAACTTCAAGGAATGGGAGGAAGAACTCCATATGACCCTCTGCAATTGCTACCTAGAGCATATCTTGGACACACCCATCCCGAGTTTCTACTCAAAAGGGGTTATGAGCGATGAGGCTCATGAGGAGTGAAGTTATGATTGCAAGAGAGTCTCGCAACTCATGGAAAACTCTATCCCGGAACAGTGGAAGAAGAAATTCTCCAACTATCTTCCGAATGTACTCCTCAAGACTCTAGAAGATGTGGTCAATCTGAGGGTCACAAAGAGCGACAGGGGCAACTATGATGGACCTGTGGAGGAGGTGACTAGGTCCCTGTCTAACATGAGGATTAAGCCACCACAAGATGGTTGTCTTAGCAAAGAGAGGCAAGAAATATGGGCTAGGGTCTATAGTGCAAGACTTAGACCCCAGATGCCGCTTCAAGCCCATGTGCAAAAGATGACAAGGTTATTTAACCATCTGGAACTGAATGGTAGGCCGGTGGAGGATGATCAAGCGGCTCATATGCTTTTAAGCTCACTCCACTCGGGGTACATTGCAATTAAGATGCAACTTACCAACAATCGGGATAAACTATCCTACAAGGAAGTTGTCCAAGAGCTCCAGAAAACCTATTCTTGCAAGGTGGCTAAGGTTGCTCTAAGGCCCAAGAAGAAGGAGTTCAAGAACAAGGCTAAGATGCGCTTCTTCTATTGTAGTAAGCAAGGTCACTACAAAAGAGAATGTAGCGAGTATCTGGAAGATGAGGCAAGAGGAAATGCAGCCTCAATCTCAGGTATCATCTTAAAACTTGAATACAAGCAATTTATAAGGTATTAGATGCCGGAAAATTGACTCACTTTATGCTCCTGTTTCAAGAAAAAAGTGAGCAGTGCTTTTTCAAGTGGACATGAGTACACAAGTGGAAGATGAAGATAATATATCCAAAGAATGCTTGTAAACTCATATGTTTTGTCTAAATTCTAAAACTTGTTGAGTTTTATCTACCATACTTTGATCTCATGACGTTGGACGTCATTTTAACCTTGATCACAAGACTTTTGTTTCATGTCTTGTTCATATTTATGGAAATGACACTTTTTGTGTGTTTAGACAAAATCGTTTATTATGATACCAAAAGAGCTAAGACCATGGAGTCAAATCAAACTTACTTATGGCATTGTCGTCTTGGCCACATTAACATCAAACGCATCAAGAAGCTTCTACAAGAAGGCGTTCTTGACTCTTTCGATTTAGAATCTTTTGAGAATTGCGAAGAACGTTTATTAGGCAAGATGATTAAGCAGCAATTCTCCAAGTTGGGAGAAAGGGCTGGTGACTTATTGGGCCTAATACATACTGATGTATGTGGACCAATGAGCTCCGCCACAAGAAATGCACATCGATATTTCATCACCTTCACAGACGATTATAGTATATATGGCTATGTCTACCTCATGTCGCATAAATCTGAATCGTTTGACAAGTTTAAAGAATTTCAAAGTGAAGTGGAAAATCAGCTTGGCAAGAAAATCAAAGCCCTTCGATCGGATCAAAGTGGTGAATACTTGAGCCAAGAATTCGATGACCATCTGAAAGATCATGGCATACTTTCAGAACTGACACCTCCGGGAACTCCACAATGGAACGGAGTATTCGAACAGAGAAATCGAACCTTGTTAGACATGGTACGATCAACCATGGGTCTTAGTGATCTTCCTATCTCTTTCTGGGGACACGCACTTTTAACTGCAGCACTAACACTGAACCGTGCTCCATCGAAAGCCGTTGAAAAGACTCCATATGAGTTATGGACAAAGAAACCTCCTAGGTTGTCTTTTCTAAAGATATGGGGATGCGAAGCATATGTCAAGAAATTGATTTCTGACAAACTTCATCCCAAATCTGAAAAGGTTTACTTTGTGGGCTACCCAAAAGAAACCAAAAGGTATTACTTCTACAACAAATCGGAAAACAAAGTGTTTGTTGCTCGCAATGGTGTCTTTTTGGAGAAGGAACACCTTTGCCAAAATGACAAGCGGGAGAAAAATCGAACTCGAAGAAGTTCGTGAGGATGAGCGAAAAAGTCAGAATGACAGTCAAAGTGCTCAAACAGCATCTGTTGACAAAAGTCAAAGTGATCAAAATATGGAAAGTCGAACCGACAATGCAAATGCTCAGTCTATTACCCTACGTAGATCTCAAAGGCCGAGATCTCAACCTGATAGATATCTTGGTTTAGTATTAATCGCAAATCAGGACATCCTGATCATGGATGGAGATGAACCGGTAACCTACAAGCAAGCGATGGCATGCACTGACTCTGCTAAATGGCAAGAGGCCATGAGACCTGAAATGGATTCCATGTTTGAAAATCAAGTCTGGGACTTGGTTGACTTACTCGAAGGTTACACACCTATAGGATGTAAGTGGATTTTCAAGTTGAAAACCGACAAAGATGGGAATGTATTCATTTACAAAGCTAGATTGGTAACAAAAGGTTATAGACAAGTTCATGGTATTGATAACGATGAAACCTTTTCTCCATTCGCAATGCTTAAATCCGTTCGGATCCTCCTAGCGACTGCTGCATATTACAACTATGAAATATGGCAGATGGACGTCAAAACCACCTTCCTAAATGGTATTTTTGAAGAAACTGTGTATATGACACAGCCTGAAGGTTTTGTCGACCAAAACAACGCTGGAAAGGTATGCAAGCTTAAGAAGTCCATTTTTGGATTAAAGCAAGCAAGCAGAAGTTGGAATCTTTGATTCGATGAAGCCATCAGTAAGTTTTATCAAGAATCCAGATGAATCTTGTGTTTACAAGAAGGTCAGTGGGAGTGACATCGTTTTCCTAGTCTTATGTGTCGATGACATATTACTCATTGGAAACAGCCTTCCATTATTAGAGTCTGTAAAGGCTTGGCTCGAAATTTTTTTTTCAATGAAAGACTTGGGAGAGGCTCAGTATATACTAGGCATCAAGATCTATAGGGATAGATCGAAAAGGTTGATAGGATTGAGTCAAAGTACTTATATTGATAAGGTACTAGCTCGTTTCCAAATGAAAGGGGCCAAGAGAGGTCACCTACCCATGTCACATGGCATAACCCTAAGAAAGAAGTAGTGTCCTAAGACACCTGATGAGCGAGAAAGGATGAATCAGATTCCATATGCTTCGCTAATTGGATCGATCATGTATGCCATGATATGTACTGGGCCAGATGTATCGTATGCCTTGAGCGCTACGAGCCGATACTTATCAGACCCAGGGGAGGCGCATTGGACTGCGGCCAAGAATATCCTAAAGTACCTGAAAAGGAACAAGGATAAATTCCTGGTCTATGGTGGCAGAGATGAATTAGTTGTTGAGGATTATACCGACGCAAGTCACAATCTGGGTACATATTTTGTCTCAATGGAGGAGCGTTTAGTTGGAAGAGTGCTAAGCAAAGCACAACTGCAGATTCTACAATTGAAGCCGAATACTTGGCAGCATCTGAGGCAGCTAAGGAGGTAGTTTGGATTCGCAAGTTCATTGGTGAACTTGGTGTTTTACCCTCCATCGAGGGACCAATAGACCTCTATTGTGACAACAATGGAGCTATTGCTCAGGCTAGAGAGCCAAGAGAACATCAGAAGGTCAAACATGTCAAGTGGCGGTTTCACATGATTCGGGAATGGAAATCAGAAGTTGAAATAAGAATTTGTAAAGTTGAAACGGATGACAATGAAGCCGATCCACTGACTAAACCTTTGCCTCTAGTGAAGCACAACAAACACGTTGAGGCAATGGGAATCAGGCACATCTGAGATTGGATTTGATTTCCTTATTTTAGTGTTTTAATTAATTTTGGACAATTTTAATGTAAAGAACTATGATGAACCATTCAGTTTTGGAGTAAATTCGATTTTTCATGCGATTTAAATCACTCCATTGGCTATTTAATTGTGGTTTAGAATTAAATAATGAGTCCATTCGATTCTTGGAATATCCAAAATAGGGTATCAAGACCAGTCTTGGTAAGGAAACACCTATTAAGTGAACATTGAATATTATAATCGAAAATTATCCCTAATCGAGGTCATTTAAACGATGGACGATTAATGACCATTTGAGATTAGTGTGTAGTTTGATTTATAGCACCGTTTCTTGTGCTACAAGGACATGATTGTCATGAATCATTTGCACTGGTATTGGTTTAGAACCATACTGGATCGACCTATGAGAAAACTTTAATAGATTAAAAAAAATCGTCATAAGTATAATTCTCATTATTGCTATCGGAACATTTTTCCTCGACCATGAGTATTGTGAGCTTTCTTGTTTGAGTACTAGTCCTCTTTAATGATTTTCAAACGTCTGCCGTAACAGGGGATTATAACGGCATCACTCGGGCGGCTAGGTCCTCTCAGTAAGAGAAGCTACATTACAAGACTGGAAATGTCCTCCTATTAATTATAGGGAAGATCTCTTTGTTGTTTACAAGGCCTCTCGTTGAGCGAGACTGTAAAATGCATGGCCGTGCTCGGATGGATTTTAGAAATCATCTGTTTATTGACAGTCGGACTCGGCATCGAGAAACACTTTTGGACGTAATAAGGATGAAAAATTAATCTTACCTTATAGTTCATGAAGAGGCATTAAGTGACATAGGAAAAGGGTTGTACACTAAAAGCACACTTGTCCGGAAGGACAATTGGGAGATTGAAAGGAATAGTGTCCATCGAACAAGTGTATTATTCCGATAGGGGGTTCGGAATTATTAGAAAGCTAACTTTTCAGTGAGGTCAAGTGATCAGAATACCTGGGTGGAGGCCGCTTCTGATCAGTAATATTAATGCATAATTAATATTACAGCTTAATTTTGACTGAACCCTTCGGGTCACACCCAAGCAACTAACGAGCCGAAGCGCCGAATTAATTAGGAATTAATTAATAAGTCGTCCGAGTAATTAATATTTAGACGTCGAAAATTCAAGCTTGGAGCGTCGAAACCGAGCGTCGGAAGTCGAGTCGAAAATAGTAAAAGACGAGACGCGAAAATAATAATAAATCAACGAAGACAAAAATACCCCTAGCATCGGAATGCCCCAGGCAATCCGAGTGCTAGGGGCATAATGCACAAGCATGGTGGCTAGCATGTGCACCAAACCGAGCCAAGGTTGGCTGGTGCGTGCTAGCGCACCATTGCTAGCAGCCAAGACGTCCAAGGGAAGCAAGCTGCAGCAACCCGCACTCGGAGTGCGCAGCATGCTAGCAGCGTGGAGCAGCAGCCCGCACTCGGAGTGCGTGGCTTGCTAGCCGCAAGCAGCAGCCCGCATCTCCAAGTGCGGATAGCTGGGCTGTGGCGCGGGCTATGGTGTGGCCTACTGGGGCGTAGCACATGGCAGCCCACCTTGGGTGCCTTGGTGCCCAAGCGTAGGTGCCATGTGGCGCAAGGTGAGAGGGTAGTGAGGTGTTGTGTTGGCCGGTTTTGGGAGAGGGAGTGGGGAGCAAGTTTGATCCCCCCTCTTCCAAATGGTCCTCACCTAACCTCTCATATAAGCTTGCCACTTGTTGATTTATTACTAGTTTGATTATTAATTTTATTTTAGCTTTAAAATAAAATGGGAAAATCAAATTCTCCCACATTTATGGGAGAGCTTTTCACACTCATGATTTTCCCTTTAAATACCCAAGTTGGTGTATTGGAAAAATCACTTGAGTAAGAGTTGGAAAAGGCATCACTAGTAGTGAAAACCCTTAAACTCAAGAGTTGAAAAAGGCATCACCATTGTGAAAACCTTTGAATTCAATTACTCGGGTTTCGGTCGGGCCTTGATAATCCAAGGCATTGGACCTAGTCGGTGTTCGAGTTGTGGGTGGACTTCCGTTGGAGGTCGTCATATTTTCAAGGCTAGCTTTTGAAGTAAGAGCCCCTCGAGGTCGGGAGAAGCACGCGTCGTAGGTATAATTATTATCTTAATCTTGTCATTAAGTTAATTATGTTTATGGTTTTATTTATTGCGAGTGCGGTCTTGGTTTTGGGTTTGTTTCCGTGGTGAGTCGGACTCACCAAACCCCAACATTGACTACTAACTATCCTAGGAGTAGATTTTGAAGTAGAAGGGAGAGAAGGAGATGCTACTATAGAAGGTTTAGTGGACTCGACTACAGAAGACTTGAATTCAGACTCGGACTCACACTAAGACTCAGACGATTCAGACTCATCGAACATTAGTCCTTGTCCTGTTGTTATGGAGATCTTTCTTCCACTTGATGTAGTCACCTTCACAGTCTTTCTCCATCCGTGAACTAATCCCTCTGCTGGAGTAATGAGCTTTATGGGATCAAAGTCTTCGCTTTGCACGGCCGTTTGGATAAGCGCAGAATTATCGTCGATGCACTTAGGCTCATTTTTCTAGTAGCCAAAGAGTAGTTCCATGACATTAAAGTCAAAACATGGGGGAGCTTTATCTTTGTGAATAAGGGTTGGAATCTCATCTAAGAAATTGCAATCTAAGAAGATTACGAATCATGGTTTTCTTACCCCATCTTTGACGAAGGTCTTAGGAAATTCTTAACATGGATAGTCCTCGCCCTCTTTTATGAATTGACCATTTAGAGTAAGAGGATATTGGTCCATTGGGATTGCTTTCTTTTGAGTAGGATCGTTCCTCCGTGCATTAATCTTTTCTCGGGCTTGCTTATAGTCTTTCGGAGTTGATTCAAAACAAAGTCCAAAAGTATCTAATTTAGGAAGGCAAGGCGATCCCTTTTGTATTGCTGCTCCCTTCTTTCCTAGAGTCATTCCAGGAAAGTGTCCTTGCTTTCGGAGTATGTCATTGACTATCATGTTTGAATGGAGGTCGTACTAAAGAGGGGTCTTCCCATCTTCGTCGATGAAGGAGACCTCTTCAGCATTGAAGCCCCATAAATCTTCATCATTCTCGTCATGCTCCACATTTATGAGAGGTTTGTCGATTTCCTTGATCCTCATTGGGGAAGCATCGATTGTGACGGGAATTCCTCCAACTACAGCCTTTACTTGTTGATAAAGGGACGGCCTTAAGGTCATAAAGCCAAGGGCGTCCCAATAGCAAGTTGAAAGAGGCTTTTATGTCTACCACTTGGAAAGTGGTAGCATGTTCAATGACTCCTGCCGTGACATTCATCGTTATGGTTCCAAGAGCTTGGCGACGAGTGTTGTCATAAGCTCTTATGCCTTGCGTAGATGGAGAGAAGTCTTCGTCTCTTATTCCTAGCATCCTCACGGTTCAAAGTGGACAAACATTGATTGCTGACCCATTATCTACAAGAGTCATTGGGACATTCATTCTCTTGCAGATTACTGTGAGGTTTAAGGCTTTATTATGCTTATCACCTTCTAGAGGTAAGTCCTTGTCAGAAAAATGTGATTAAATTAATGGGGTTAGGGAGATCACTTGTGAGGAAGTTAGCCAACCCCTCAGGACTGGATTCTGAGTCTATTCGTACCTTAGCCAAGGCATCCATTACTGCGACTCTATGCTCACGGGATGTGGCTAGTAGTTTCCATACGTTCATCTCGACCTTAGTCTTCTTAAGTTGTTTGACAACATCATTGTCTTCTGTGATTGGTATAGGAACCTGTTGAGTAGTAGGAATGGGTTGCGTTGTGATAGGAGGTTGCATTCTCCCTGATCTTATGAGGACATCGATAAGAGAATCCTCTTCATCCCAAATGTCATCGACCGAATATATTAAGGAAAGTGGAGTGTCTTCTATATCCTTGAGGTAAACATCCTCATCATCACTATCCCACACTCCATTAACCAATTCTGAAAATACCTCTTTATCTGGTCTAATTTAACCAATTTCTTACTGTCAATTAATTCTATGAATAGGTCCTTGAATTTAAAAAAGTGCTCTATGGTATGTCCTCCTGATTGATGACAGGGACAGTAGAACCTATGTCCTTTTGAGTGATTCAAATGGTCTTGGCTTGAAAGGTTTGATCTTCCCATTCTCGAAGAGCTTTTGAAACATATTTGCATAAAAGGTCCCAATAGGAGTATATGACTTGTTACTCCTTTTGGGTGTTTCGATTACTTTGAGAGAGAAGGGTTTTCTTTCGGTAGTCTTAGTGGGTGTGAACTTTTCAACCATGCGCCTTTTCTCCATCTTCTTTGTTTCATGGAAAGCATAGTGAAGTTGGGTCATCCCTGCCCTCTATTTGGTCATCGCTGCCCTCATTGTGTTTATGAGCACCCATGTATCTTCCTTAGAAGCTGATTCTTTATTTGGAGAAAAATCACTCATGGCATCGAAGAAAATGTTCTCCTCTTCTTCACTAGCATGAGTTTCTTTAATTGGTTTAATGAGAAGTGATAGGTCAGAGTGACCATCATCAGAAATGGCCAAGGAATCCGAAAGTGGAGCATTATTGATACTTGGCTTCTTGCTTGCAGGGGGCAATGGAAGTTTATTCCTATCAATTAGATCCTGAATTGCTTCCTTTAACTTCTAGCAGTTTTCAGTAGGGTGACCCCTACCTTGATGATATTTGCAATGTGCATCGGGATTCCAATTAGCCGTCCCCCTTTCGACTGTGGATCTTCAAATGATCTAATAGGAGTTATGAGACCTTTCGCATGAAGACAATCAAATGATGTGTCATAACTCATGCCAATAGGTGTGAAGTTTTTCCTAAATGGCTTCTTTTGTCCTTGATTATTCATAGCTAGGACTCCATTCAGATTAAAGGTGCTAACATTGTTTGAATGGGTAGTTTTGGAAGAAGGATTGTCGTTCTTCTTTCCTTTCTAGCCACTGTTGGAAGTGTTAACAGCTTTTTGTTTTGCAAGGTCATCCTCAATGTTGATTCCTATGTCATAGACGACCTTGAAAGTACTCAAATTGCTTTGGTATTTGAGATGCTTAGAGTACTTTTCTTAGAGGTTCTTGATGAACATCCTTACAGATTCCTTTTCAGTGCGAACCTCAATCATTTTGGCAGAAGATTCCCTCCACTTGTTAATGAAGGAAGTGAATCCTTCATTCTCCTTTAGCTTCAACATCTCAAGTTCCCTATGATCAGTTTCGACTTGAATGTTGCATTTGTATCTATCTATGAAAGCGTTTGTTATTGAATCCTAAGAAGAGATCTTCTCTTAATCAAGGGAAAAGAACCATTACTGACAAACGGTTTCTAAAGATAGCAAAAACAATGAATGGAAATCCTTCCTATCAATCCCTTTAATGTTAATTATTGTTTCAAAAGCTCTTATGTGGACATATGGATTTTCAGTTGGCTTAAATCTTGGGATGTCGTTGGCATTAAATTTCTGTGGAGGAAATTCCTTCTCCACCGAGACCCCTTATAACCTAATCCCTTGGAACTTATAGTCATTAGAGAGCTTGCTCAAGCTTTCTTCCATTCGCTCCATTTGTTGTTTCGCAGGGTCATTGACTTGAAGAGCAATAGTCTTCATCATCTCAGTTAAACTAGCAAGGTTTTGTCTAAATTCATTGACTTCTTCCTTAGTTGCCATTTTCTTCTTAGCTTTTCTCTTTTGTCAAATCGGTTTATCAAAGAGTAAAACTTGGACGAAAGCGATGTCCTTGATTAATCGCCCTTCCTTTCTTGCCCAAGAGCTGTAAATTAAACCATATTTGACTTAATGACTTGACTCAAATTGACTTTGACATTATTGGTTTTAAAGGTAAAAAGAAAAAATAGGGTGTATATTTTTGGGAATAAAGTATAGGGTTTGAGCAACATGGTTTTAATTTGGAGGATTAATATCCGAATTACCCCCCTAAAAAATGACGGAAAACACGCGCACACAAGACTCTTTATACATGGTCATGGTGTACATATTTACAAAGTGTGTGCTTAAGAAAGTGAGTGAAGGTGGCATACTTTGACACTTGTGTAAGACCATGGGACTATGTGCCTAGACTCAAATAAGGACTAAATACAACTTCTGCCGTTAATAAATTGGTTTATTAGACTCAGTGTGAAGACTCAAGCAGATTACTGGACCGTTGCCGAAGTAACGGCAGTGTCGCGAAACGCCAGCTTCCATCGCGGGGAGACGATGGTATCGCGTTGCGATGGACACTGTCGTGTCGCGCCATAGTTCCAACCATCGCGTCATTACTGATGAGTCGGGCTGGGCCTGTTTCTAATGTTCTACTTTAAAAAGACAAGCCTAAAGTCGTACTAAGTTTAGTCAATTTTTTTAGACTTTAATCATTCATATTAATTAATTAATTAAGCAAAGTCTTACATAGTCATGAATTAGTTTATTTAAACTTTTTAACAATTCAAACAAACGGTTAGTGTAAATATGCACAAGCAAAGATGCACAAGTAGTCAAGTAAGTACAATATGATGCAATGAGTTTGCAACCTAACCATGGCTCCAGTTTTCTAAAGTTCAAGGATACGGGTTAGTCAAAGAGGGTCCATGGTTATGAGTCCAGATGCATCGCGTGGAAGCCTTACCTTTGGAAGGGTTGGTGCGTATGGATGGGACCCCACAAGTTAAACTTGTTTCCATGGTTTGGTGAATTCACAAACTCGGATGTACCCTTCGTTGTAATGAGCGTTCGATTGGGTAGATGGAGCGTGAATTCCCAGAGGGTTATGGCCATATGTAGAACACATATGGGTTCAAAAGAGTGAGAAAAAACTCAATCAGGAAGTAAAACCCAGCAACAGTAATAGAACCGGTCAAAGCAAGAACGCAGATTTCTGGCTCGGTATTGGAAGAACGTAGCGCAAGACAAAAGGGACCATCGCGAGACTATAGCCCTGTCGCGCCGCGATATCGCTATCGCGTCGCGACAGAGCCATCGCACTACAATGGGCACTGTTTTCTCAGCGCTAGTTCCTACATTACTCAACAGCTCTATTTTGTTCTTAGAATTTTCCAGTTTTTGCAACGTTTTTTCGATTCTAGTTGTGAAAGATTTTTCCCAAATTTCCTACGTGTAAAAAGCCTATGTTTTTGACGCATTACGAATGGTCTATCCAATGCGAAACTTTTTTATGCTTCTGCCAATAATGTCAATCAAAATTACGCACATGAATACAGAACGTTTCGAGTCTCATCCACTCATTCTAAATTATTGCCAAAATAAATTTTAGGAATTAAAATAGAAATCCTCCCTAGTGGAGTCGCCAAAAACTGTAGGGAATATTTCAAGCATCTCACACTTGAGCCCCACTGTGATCATACACTTAAGCATGGTGGCATTAAAAGGAAGGAAGCTAGAGCAAAAGAGTCGTCAACAAGTTTTAGGAACTTGTAAACCGTCCACAGGGTGAAGGTTACACCCCTTCACAATCCATGATATTTGGGGATGAAGATACAAATACAACCTAAAAGAGATTGAACCTGCCATAAATAGGCCTCTACTTTATTCTTGTCATATTCATGTGTGCTTTCTGACTAACATACAATCAATAGGTGAATCCTAAACCTGTTTAATCTATGTTGGTTGAATATTAATGCACAAACAAACATATTATTGGCGATTGCTTGAATTAAAATCATATTAGCCTAAAATCAAATTATTAAGTATCTTATTAAGCGTGATTACAAGAACAAATTCCATTTAAACCTGCAAGATAGGGCATGATAAAGCCCTAACAATAATATATCAAGCAACAATAATATTATATAGACGCAACAATCATCATCATCATAATAATATTCTCATCAAAGAATAATAATATTAGCAAGATCCTAGGCATGATAATAACAAGATTAATAAAAAAATCCTAGCATATAACTAAATATTAAAAATCAAAGCTTTATCCCTAACATGATGTTAACATGATAGAAGAAATAGGAAGCAACCTAAGCATGATACTAGAAAGCAATAAATAACATCCTAAAATGATAATAGGAATTAAAATAATATAAGCATGCTTTCTATAGATATATAGCAATAACAGTACTTAATTTATTGCCTCGTATCTCTTTCTATTATAACAATACACACGTTAGTAACTTCAAAGAAATATTAAATCAAACAATTAATTACATAATTTAAATAGGGATTTGGGACCAAACCCTAAAAAATTATCAACCTTTCACGTCTAGGGAGAAGGCAACTTCGAGCTTGGCTGGTGTGTCTAGAACTCGTGAATGCGGTATTGTGTTTGTAAAAAGGCTAGGCTAGAAAGTGGGAGAAAGAACAAGCTATTGCTTAAGAGAGAGAAGAGAATTAGATGATTGTTTAGTGTTGTAAACGGGGAAATACGACCCTATTTATACAGAAAAAAAGTCCCGAAACGATCAGAAAAAGATTGAATTCGATTCGAAGTAAAATTTCTTCCATCGTGGCGCGACAGTGTCCATCGCAACACGACAGCTCCATAGCGACGCGGTGGGTCCTGTCGTTTTGCGATGGAGAACGCGTTATCTAAAATCCGTACGGAATCCTTATTCTAATTAAATTAGATTAATTAAAGTCCGTACTTATCTTTTAAAATCAGATTTAATCTTTTAAAACATTTGTTTACTTCCAAATAAAATCCGTTATTTTGTAAAAGATATAATTTTTAATCCTAATTCCATTAGAATTCAAGATAACCTTCTAGATTATTCTAGAACATTAAAATCAATCCTAATGATTTTTAGGAATATTAATTAATGGGCCCTCCACTTGATCATTGGGCCGTATAAAACCATTTTGGGCCTAATTTAGTATTTTGGCCAAAAATTCCTCATTATTCACGGAATTGAGCTTTATAATATATCGTTGGAAAGCTCTTTCGAGCCTAATCCAACTAAACTATTATTGGACCCTTATTAGGGACCAAACTAAACTGGACTGGATATTTTCCATAAATAGAGTACGAAAAGAAATATTTTTTAATACAGAAAGAAGTATTTTTATTAAAATGACCACATCACAAGATTTTTCACATTTTCACCTTGTTCGATAATAAAATGACATAAAAGATATTCATCACTAGGTTTGGTTTTTGCGAAGACACAATTAGTTGTCTACACTACTAGTCAGATCTGTTCACTACCTCAACATGCGAAGTCGACGTCCGGTCGATCGATTTTGCCGGGGACGACTTACCCCCATCGTCCACGTGAACGAACTCTTCATGAATCGACTCGGCTATCAGATCCATAGACTTGGAGACCCCGCTAGATGACAGCTAGGGTTGCTCTCCTTTGGACTACTTTGGAGCAGTCTGCGACGTGGTTTTGGCCGCCTGAGGAGAAGACTTGGCCTTTTTGGTGTTAGTCTTCCTAGCCTTGGACATCTTTCGGTCCTTTTAAGCAGAGGTCGATTGCTTTCTTTTTTACCTTGGAGTAGGAGTGGCCAATTAAAATAAAGTAATTTTGAAGTCAAGTAAATTTCAAGTTTAGCGTCCGAGTGTAAGTGGGAAGGAAGCCCTTTCCAAATTACCAACTCGGACAGAGGGCTAAATAAATCTCGTCCTAATGAAACAAGGAAGGACCCCTCTACCAAACTATCAGCTCGACAAAAAGAATAAAAAAAATAAAAGGAAGAGAAAAATGAATGGACGGATAGTACCTCCTTGGTCTGCTCGTACAGCTGCTACCGAGATTTGTAACGAGCAATTATGTTTCGAAAAGTCCAATTTTCCGCGGAACCCGACCCCAAGACCCGCTCACAATAAATATAATTAACAAGCATAATAAACAAGATAAGGAGAAAGACAATATTATCCTTGATGCGCGCTTCGCTCGTTTGACGAGCTCTTACTTGGAAAGCTTTGAGCCCCGCACGTGGGTAGACCTCCAACGAAAATCCCCCAGCAACACGACCCGTCCGGTCTCTACTCGGAGTTTAGCCTAGCTAGACCAAAAATAAACTTACTCGAGCTTTAATGAACTTAATGGTTATCTCTCTTTGGAGATGCCTTATTGAGTTTAACTCAAATGGGTTTCTCAAATCCCAATACATTGGTATTTATAGAGAATTCCAACCGACATTCCACTCTCCAATCAATGTGGGAGGGTTGGTAAAATCCTTTTTCCATTTTATTATTAAATAAAAAATCAAAAGAAAAAGCAATGCAATAATTAATCAATAAGTGTCAAGCAAGGAGGAGAGAATAGGTGAGGACCATAAGGGGAGGACCAAAGACTTGCTCCCAAAGCCTCACCAACTGGCTCACTCACACTACGCCACGTGGCGCCCAGCCTTGGGCACCAAGGCGCGCCCAGCTAGTGGCCTTGTGCTCGACTGGGCCTGCCCGTGTGCGTGTGCGTGTGCGTGTGCGTGTGCGTGTGCGGGCTGCTTGCTGCCTCGGGCCAGCAAGCCGCGCATGCTTGCGAGCTGCTGGTTAAGGCCATGACGCGCCTACTCCTAGCAGTGTGCTACTAGCGATGCTAGCATTGCTAGCATTGGCGTGCTAACGTGTTGCGGCATGCACCAACCAGCGCTGCTAGCAGGCTCAGCATGGTGCGGCGAGCATTCTAGCTGCCACGCTAATGCCACTTGCCCCTGGCACTCGGTTTGCTTGGGGCATTCCGATGCTAGGGGTATTTTGGTAATTGTTGATTAATTGATTTTTACCGTCTTGTCTTTTATCAATTCGACTCGACTTGTGACGCTCGGTCTCGACGCTCCTAGCTCGAGTTCCAACGTCTATGATTATAATACTCGAGCGACTTATTAATTACTTTCGGATTAATTCGTCGTGACGGATCGTTAATTGCTTGTGTGTGACCCGAAGGGTTCAGTTAAGAATAAGTTGTAATATTAATTATACATTAATATAACTTATCGGAAGTGGCCTCCAATTAGGTATTTCAATCACTTGAGTTCACTGAATGATTAGCTTTCTAATAATTCCAAACCTTCTATCGGAATAATACACTTGTTTGATGTACATCATTCCTACCTATCTCCCGCTTGTCCTTCAGGACAAGTCCGTTTTTTGTGTATAGCCTATTTCCTATGTCACTAAATGTCTCTTCATGAACTATAAGGTAAGATTATTCTTCATCCTTATTACGTCCAAAAGTGTTTCTCGAAATTCTAGTTTGACTGTCAATAAGCAGATGGTTTCTTAAAATCCATGTGAGCACGACCATGCATTTTCACAATCTCGTTCTTTGAGAGGCCTTGTAAACAACAAAGACATGTTATTTATGGTTAATAGGGGGACATTCCCAGTCTTGTAATGTCAGCTTCCCTTACTAAGAGAACCTAGCTGCCCGAGTGTTGCCGTTATAATCCCATGTACGACAAACGTTTGACGAACATCAAAACGGACTAGTACTCAAACAAGAGAACTCACAATACTCATAGTCGAGGAAAGAGGTTTCGATAGCCATAATGAGAAGTGTACTTATGATGATTTTTAAATCTCTTAAAGTATTCTCAAAGGTCGATCCGGGTTGGTTCTAAACCAATACCCGTGCAAATGATTTATGTCAATCATGTCCTTGTAGCATAAGAAACGGTGTTATAAATCAATCTACACATTAATCTCAAGTGGTCATTAATAGTCCATCATTTAATTGACCTCGATTAGGGAAAATTTTCGATTACAATATTCAATATTCACTTAGTAGGTGTTTTTTTATCCAAGATTGGTCTTGATACCCTATTTTGAATATTATCAAAATCGAATAGAATCAATATTTAATCTAAACAACAATTAAATAGAAACGGAGTGATAAAATTGCAGGAAATTAAATTACTCCAAAATTTGAATGGTTCATCATAGTGTTTAACATTAAAATATTCAAAATTAATTAAAACACCTATCAAGGAAATCAAAGCCAATCACCAACTTGCCTGATTCCCATTGCCTCAACATGCTTGTTGTGCTTCACTTAAGACCAAGGTTTTGTAAGATGATCGGTTACATTATCGTGCATTCTAACTTTACAAATTCTTATTTCACCCTCTAACTTCCATTCCCTTATCATGTGAAATAGCCGCTTGACATGTTTGACCTTCTAATGTTCCCTTGGCTCTCTGGCCTGAGAAATAGCTCCATTGTTGTCACAATAGAGGGGTATTGGACCCTTGATGGAGGGTACAACATCAAGTTCACTAACGAACTTACGAACCCAAACTGCCTCCTTGCCTGCTTCAGTATCTGCTAAATACTCGGCTTCAGTTGTAGAATTTGCAGTTGTGCTTTGCTTAACACTTTTCCAACTAAACACTCCTCCATTTAGACATAATACATATCTTGACTCCGATTAAAAATCGTCTCTGTCTGTTTGGAAGCTTGCGTCGGAGTAACCTTCAACAACTAATTCATTTAAGCCACCATATACCAGGAATTTATCCTTGTTCCTTTTCAGGTACTTAAGTATATTCTTGGCTGCAGTCCAATGCGCCTCTCCTGGTTCTGATTGGTATCAGCTCATAGCACTCAAGGCATACGATACATCTGGCCTGGTACATATCATAGCATACATGATCGATCCAATAAGCAAAGTATATGGAATCTGATTCATCCTTTCTCGCTCATTAGGTTTCTGTAAACATTGTTTCTTGCTTAGGGTTATGCCATGTGACATGGGTAGGTGACCTCTCTTGGCCTCCTCCATGTTGAATCGTGTCACTACCATATCAATGTAAGTACTTTGGCTCAATCCAATCATCCTTTTAGTTTTATCCCTGTAGATCTTGATGCCCAATATGTATTGTGCCTCTCCCAAGTCTTTCATTGAAAAAAAAATTCCAACTAAGGCCTTTACAGACTCTAGCGTCGGAATGCTATTTCCAATGAGCAATATATCATTGACATATAAAACTAGGAAGGCAATATCACTCCCACTGACCTTCTTGTAAACGAGACTCATCTAGATTCTTGATAAAGCCAAACCTACTGATGGCTTCATCGAATCGTAGATTCCAACTTCTGCTTGCTTGCATTAACCCATTAATGGACTTTTTAAGCTTTCATATCTTTCTAGCATTGTTTTGGTCGACAAAACCTTCAGGCTGTGTCATATACACAACTTCTTCCAAAATTCCATTGAGGAAGGCAGTTTTGACGTCCATCTGCCATATTTCAAAATTGTAATATGTAGCAATCGCTAGGATGATCCGAACGGACTTACGCATTACAATAGGAGAAAAGGTTTCATCATAATCAACATCGTGAATTTTCCTGTAACCTTTTGCTACCACTCTAGCTTTGTAAATGAATACATTTCCATCTTTATCGAATTTCAATTTGAAAATCCATTTATATCCAATAGGTGTATAACCTTCGGGTAAATCAACCAAGTCCTATACTTGATTTTCAAACATGAAGTGTATTTCAGATCTCATGGCTTCTTGCCATTTAGCAGAGTCGGAGCTCGCCATAGCTTGCTTGTAGGTTGCCGGTTTGTCTCCATCCACTACTAGGATATCCAGATTCTCAATTAATACGACACTAAGATATCTATTAGGTTGAGACTTTAGCCTTTGTTACCTACATAGGGTAATGGACTGAGCATTTTCATTGTCGGTTTGACTTTGCACATTTTGACCAACGTCAACATATGTTATTTGAGCACTTTGACAGGTTATGTTCTTTTTTTCTTTTTTTGGGATTTTTCTCATTCTTCTTTGGCACCTGCGGTACAGATCAGAGGTATTTGGCCCCCAAAAGGGATTTGGGTTTTAGATCCTCGGGAAATCCCTTTTCTTAATACCCTTATTCTTCTTTCATCCGGAGCTGCCGTAACTTGGGCTGTCAATTTGATTTTGTTGCTCGTCCTCTCGAACTTCATCGTATTCGATTTTCCTTCCACTTGTCATTTTGGAAAGGTGTTCCTTTCCAAAAAGACACCATCACGAGCAACGAACACTTTGTTCTCGGATTTGTTGTAAAAGTAATACCCCTTGGTTTCGTTTGGGTAGCCCACAAAGAAAACCATGTCAGATTTGGGGTGAAGTTTGTCAGAAATTAATCTTTGACATATGCTTCGCAGCCCCAGATCTTGAGTAAAGACAACCTAGGAGGTTTCTTCGTCCGTAATTCATATGGAGTCTTTTCTACATCTTTTGACGGAGCACAGTTCAGTGTTAGTGCCGCGGCTAGAAGTGCGTGTACCCAAAAAGTGATAGGAAGATCACTAGGACCCATTATTGATCGTACCATGTCTAGCAAGGTTCGATTTCTCCTTTCGGATACTCCGTTCCATTGTGGAGTTCCTGGAGGTGTCAATTCTGAAAGTATACCATGTTGTTTCAGATGGTCATCGAATTCATGGCTCAAGTATTCACCACCTCGCTCTGATCAAAGGGCTTTGATTTTCTTGCCATGTTGATTTTCAACTTCACTCTGAAATTCTTTGAATTTCTCAAACGATTCAGATTTGTTCGACATAAGGTAGACATATCCATATCCACTATAGTCGTCCGTGGAGGTAATAAAATATCGATGGTCGTTCCTTGTGGTTGTGCTCATTGATCCACATACATCGGTGTGTATTAGGCCTAATAAGTCACCTGCCCTTTCTCCCAACTTTGAGAATGGATGTTTTATCATCTTGCCTAATAGACATCCTTCGCAATTTTCAAACAATTGTAAATCGAATGATTTAAGAACACCTTCTTGTGGAACTTTCTTGATGCGTTTGATTTTAACGTGGTTAAGACGACAATGCCACAAGTATGTCTCATTTGACTCAATGGTCTTAGCTTTCTTAGTGGTATTTTTAACATCATAAACTTGTTTGTCTAGAGAGAGCACATAAAAACAATTTTCTAAATATGCTTAAACATATAAAACATTGTCGAGATAAAATGAACATGCATTGTCTTTAACTCAAAACTCAAATCCTTTTGTGTCCAACGCGAAAATAGATATAATGTTTTTGGTAACTCTAGTAACATGATTAGCAATTTTCAAGTTCTAACACAAGCCTTGAGGGCAAAGACAAACTAAGAGTTCCTACAGATACGGCTGACATCTTGGCTCTATTGCCGACCCGTAGTTCAACGTCTCCCTTCTCTAGCTTCCTTTCAATCCTTAGTCCCTAAGCATGAGAGCAAAGGTGTGAGACACATCTGGTATCTAATACCCATGATGTTTTGCTAGAGAAGTTTAAGTCTATAACGAAAATACCTGATGCAGAAGCAACAGTGTCGTTCTTCTTATCTTCCTTGAATTTGAGGCAATCTCTCTTCCAATGTCCTTTTTCTTGCAGTAGAAACATTCGGAATCAGATTTAGAAGAGGCTACCTTCTTCTCCTTGTTGTCTTTGGTAGCTTTTGGTTTAGGTGGAAAGGTCTTCTTACCCATCCCCTTAAAGCCTTTCTTCTTCTTGCTTGAGCACTTGAATGGCTTGCCCTTCTCGACCATAAGCATGTCATGCTTTCCCTCATCCTTGAGCGTTTGCTCGGCTTGCTTCAACATACCATGATTCTCGGTGAGGGTTTTCTCCATGTTGTGGATGTTATAGTTCATCTTGAACTGATCATAACATTTGTGCAACGAATGGAGAATAATGTCAATTGCCATCTCGGTCGAATACCCCGCATCAAGCCTTACCATGTTCTCAAATAAACCAATCATTTTGAGTACATGTAGGCTGATTGGCTCTCCTTTCTTAAGCTTGTCTCAAGGATCTACCAGTACGTTTCGAACCATTAAGTTCGGGCCTGCTCTTGGAACATGTTCTGAAGTTCAGAAATGATCTCAAAAGTCGTCTCCTTCTCAAAGAAAGTCTTTTAAAGGTCGGGAGACATAGTGGCCAACATGATGCATTTGACATCCCGATTGGCAGTTTGCCATCGGTTTAGGGCAACCTGAGTCACTTCCTCATTGGGAGTCTCGGGCATTTCCTCATCAAGGATGTATTCCTTTTGCTCTTGTATAAGAACTATACGCTAGTTTCTTTGCAAATCAAGTTTATCCTAGTCGATAATTGAACGTAACGAGAATTGGTTGTTTAAGTTATTTGCAGACATGGTTCTACAATTAAAAGAATTTGAAATGAAGAACCATTCTAAATAAGATTGAATTCATGCTATATATATATGTCAAACTTATTTAAGCGTCTTATTCACACATTAAATTTGTCCCTATTTGGTGAGAATAAGGCGATTCCAAGATCCAAAGAATCAATGAGTGATTAAACATGCTTTGCCTTGTCTTAACACTTATTAATCTACGGTAAGAATTTCTTTGCTAATGGCTCCAAGTCACTCTTGGTTTGATAAATCATCGCATCTAATGCTCTCGTGACAATTTATCTCTTTTGCCACGACATGTTAGGATTCCATCACTCATATCGTTGAGTCTAACCGAAATCAACATGTATGTGATGTCTTGCTTTGAAAAACCCATCAACATACCTTACGTTCCTAGGGAGAGAGTGATGACTAGCTTTGGCATAGCCCATTACTATGCACATTAGTTCGGTAAGTGTTATTTTGGAATGGCAAGTTTTACTCAATATTTTAGGGACCTAGTGTTTCTATGTTGCTTGATTAAAGTGAACTTAATAAATCATCGCAACATTCGAAATCCTAAACATGCATCTATGTAGACACCTAAAAATGTCTACCCAAAACAAACCCAATGATGAACAACCTTTCACCTCCATTATTGCCGGGTTGAGTACTTAACCTTTGGAGTGCTTAAATCCATATTCATTCCCAATACATTTCATAAACCAATCCATTCCTGGCTCATTTCCCTAAACCATAACTTACTTTCTACTTTTCGTGTCCAAATCATAAAACCGAGAGAAAATGATTTTTTGGCCTAATAATTTGGATCCAATTATTATTTGGTAGGATAGGACTTTAAATAAGATTTCCAATGACATATCATAAGCCCAATTCCGATTTAAAACGAAGAAGATATGAGCAAAATACTAAACTCGACCTAAAACCGACACCCTTTCAATAAAACGGCCATATCTTAAAATCTAAAATTTATTTTTACCTGATTCTAATTGGGTTGGAAAGTAGACTTGACAAGATTTCCAATTATATATTATATGCCTTATTCCGAGTTACGGATCAAAAGTTATTGTAGTATTAAAAATGCGTAAAAAACAAGAATTACCGTGCAGCAGCCAAAATGCCGCGACGCGACAAAAGCTAATGTGGCACGGTGCATATTGCCATGA
Source organism: Chenopodium album (assembly GCF_948465745.1). NCBI lineage: Eukaryota > Viridiplantae > Streptophyta > Magnoliopsida > Caryophyllales > Amaranthaceae > Chenopodium > Chenopodium album. Next base: position 21,930,630 of record NC_137847.1, read on the forward strand.
CACGGTACTCTATAACGTTTCACGATGCTTTTTTCATGTATTTTCCGTGTTTTTCTCAACATATATAAATTTTGACGCATTTCGGGAAAAGCAGTGCACCGTGAAATGCACCACATGCCGCGCAACGGCAGCTTCTGCTGTGTCGCGGTACCCATGCCGCGTCACGGGATTTTCCGTCTTTTTTTCACGTAAAACTTGAACGCGTTTTGTCTTTTTAGGGCAGATACTTCCCCACGTCACGGCATATTTTTTTCGTGTCACGGCACTTTTTGCCGTGTCGCGGCAGACACATGCCGTGTCATGGTGCCCCAAATTAGGGTTTTTATCTTTTCTAGGGTTCCGTGTGATCCCCTTTCATTTCCTCTATTAATACCCCCCTCCTTTCTACAGTTTGGGGCACCAAATCATTCTCTTCTCTCCCTCATATACTAATCCTTAAACTTGTATTCCTAATTACATTACGCCTTCCCTAAGCACTGTAAGGAGTCCATACTTAACCCGAGGTTCCATCCTTAAATCGAGGCGTGAAAGATATACTTAACTGAGGGTTTGGATCAAATCAATTCTACTTTTAATTTAATTTAATTTCAATTTGATTTATATTTTTATTGAAGTGACTAACAACTTATTCATGATGTAGCAATTTAAAGGAACGCACGTAATGTGAGTAATTAATTAATTACTTATTTTATTTTTATATTGCTAGTATCATGATTAGGTTAATTTACATTTGATTTGACTAACAATTCATTGTTAAATTGCTTCCAATATTAATGTTTATTCTATTGTTATTGATCACCATATTGCATGTTTAAAGGGAATATGTAATTGAAAATCACGCTTAATAAGATAATTTGGACGACCGGTTTAGGTTCCTTTTTAATCTTGTTATTAAATCAAGTGATCACGATATTTTAGAATTATGTGTTGCATTAATATTCAACCAATTTAGCATAATAATAGTTTGGAGCGAATTGAATCTTTGTTTGCATGCCTTTGAGATCGCATGGATCACTTTTCACTATAAAAATCGAGTAGAGGCCGATACGGGCGAATGTGACTCCATGACTCACTTCGTACCATCATCCCCGATTGTCCTTTCATGGTTCCGAACCATATAGAGTTAGTAATCTCATGGATTATGAATGGGGTGTAACCTTCACGGGTCAATCGTTGTCTCTTATTCGTGGTTGGCTTAAATAATCCGTGAACGGTTTACAAGTTCCTTAAAAACTTGTTGGCGGCTCCCTACTTTGCTTTGTCCCTAATCGTATATGTTAATTCCTACTTCCTATGAGTGCAAAACATATTCACAACATGCTTAAGGTAGGTGCACTTCAAACGACGCCTATAATCTAACATATAATTCATATATATATAAGTATAAATACATATCGAAAACATAAGTAAATGATGCATTTGGCAACTAGCATGACCCCTTAAGTCTTCAAGGGTCTTGATTGCAACTTCATGGCTTCATCTTTTAAGAAACTCCGTCTTCAAGACATAACCAAAATTATGCAACTACTAGTATATACGATTAGGACCAATCTAAATATTAAGGTACAAAAATACGCAACGGTTCGCTGACCATATTTAGATTTACAAAAATACATGATGGAACGCAGTCCGTATTTTCTATCCTAATTGGGCCCCACTAGTTGCCATTTCTTAAAACCTGTGAGAGAATATGCATTCCATTCATCCATTCACTATTTGTGAATGGCCCATGCATTTTACAACGATAAACAAGTAACAATGCATCAATACGCGTAAACTAGTAACTAACTTAGGTGGTTAATCCGATTAACGCGCCTAATTAAAACTAGCCAAAGTTGTTAACCGATTATGTGATTAAGCGCAATTAAAATAGCTCAAATAAATAATGAAGCTCCCACTAAATTCAGTATCCAACTTAATTAATTCGATTAATTAAGCCGGTAAACCCCAAATTTTGCAAAATTAAAAATTTGCAAGTGCCGCTCAAAACCAAGGACTAGCCTCCAATATTTAATTAAATTAAATAAACATAAATAAAATAATTAAAACGGCAATTAAACACAAAATTACATAGCCCTAAACACGCCCAAGTGCCTAGCATCAAACCATGTGCTAGGCATCAAGGCTTCAGGTGCCTTTGCATGGGCTCCCCGCACAGCCACGACCACACCAAGCGTCACCCCGTAGCCAACAGCACCGCAAAGCGCATAATGCTGCCTACGAGCGTGCTCGCGACGTTTGGCTTGTGAAAGCCCCCTGTGGGCTTGCTGCTGTGCGGGCCTATGCTGCCTCGCAGCAGCTCACCGCACACAAAGAGCACCCACTGCCGCACCAAGCTGCTGCCCCCATGCGTACACCATCGCAACACTACACGCACTGATGCGCACAATACGCATCCTCAGCAGCCACATGCGGGCTGCGCGAACAGCCCAACTGGCCTAGTGATGCTTGTGCTATTGTGCCTCTGTTTGCGTGCAAGTGCCTCGGGATTAATTCCCAAATTTTTGTTTACCATCGATTCTAAATTAATTTTAAAATTAATATTTTGAGCAAAATTGAAATTAATACAAGTCCAACTAAATAAAATTCATACAAGTGCATAAACCAAATTAATTCCAAGAACTAATATTTAAATAAATTTTGGTTCATCTTGATGCAACAAAAATGAAGGGCTACTCTCACTATTAATTTAACCATCATAAATTAATTATGAGATTTGACAAAATTAAAAGGGATTTGGAATAATGAACACAAATATTCAATGAAAAATTCCAACTTTAACTTGTGAATCTTTGAAAAATTACATCTTCCAATATGAAGATTAATTAAAATTCAATCACAAGTTTGAAACTTTGTGATTCTAATCAACTTACTAAATGATTAAATCAAGAAAGTTCAATAAAAAATCATGGAATTTAGTAACACAAAGTTACAACCAACTAAAATAATTAAAGGTTAGATATTTAGTACTTAAGAGCCTCAAAACACAAACTTTCCACACTTAAAGCAATTTGTTTGTAATTATGTGAAAATTTGAGTAGTGTGTCCATTATTCGGATAAAAACCGAAATCCAATCCAATCCAAACCGAATTATTAATTTAGATTGGATCCAAACTTTAATCGGATCGGATCGGATGAAGGTACAAATCCAACCTAAAAGAGATTGAACCTGCCCTAAAAATAGGCCTCTACTTTATTCTTCTCATATTCATGTGCGCTTTCTGACTAACATACAATCAATATATTAACCCTAAACCTGTTTATCTATGTTGGTTGAATATTAACGCACAAACAATTCTATTATTGGCGTTCACTTGAATTATAATCATATTAACCTAAACAAGAATTAATTATCTTATTAAGCGTGATTACAAATACAAATTCCCTTTAAACATGCATAAAAGGCGTGATCAAGCAATAACAATAATAACAATCATCATCAAAATAATAATCTCAATAAAGCATAATAATAATAGCAAGATCCTAGGTATGATACTAACAAGATTAATAACAAACCCTAGCATGTCACCAAACAATAAAGATCAAAACTTTATCCTCAAAGAAAGAATAGGAAGAATCATAGAAACATGCACGATATTAGAAATCTTAGTTATCCCTAAACATGATACTAGGAACATACATGATATTAGAAATTAAAACAATCAAAGCATGATTTCTATATCAAGATAAATATTAAAGTAATTACTTACTTGGATGCCTCGTATCTCTTTCTAATAACAAAATACACGCGTTAGTAACTTCAAGGAAAATATTAAACAATAAATCTAATCAAAGAATTGAAATAGGAATTGGGACAAAACCCTCAAAAACTATCAACCTTTCACGTCTAGGGCGAAGAAAACTTCGAACTTGGCTAAGTGTATCTAGAACTAATGCATGCAGAATTTTGTAAAAGGGAAGGTTTAGAAAAATAATAGAGAGATGAAGCTTCTAGCTTTTAGAGAGAGAGAAAGAGATGATTGTTGGTTCTGAACCAATAAAAAAGGGGATATATGACCCCTATTTATTGAAAAATAGTTCGAAAACGATAGAAAATACTTCAAGTTCTATACGGAATAAAAATGGCATCTATAGCCAGGCGACAGACATCAGCGCCAAGCGACAGGATTAGCGCTAGGTGACGGATGATAGCGCCAGGCGACAAATTCTGTCATTTGGCGCTAATTAAAAGATAAAACGTGCTTTGTACGAAATCCTTTTTTTTAATATGATTAAGCAGAAAATTCCTTGTTTATCAAATTAAAATCGGATTTATCATAAAACACTTATTTTATTCCAAATAAAACTCTTAAAATATAATTATCAATCCTAATCTCATTAGAATTTAAAAGAACCTTTTAGATATTCTAGAAGATTAAAATCAATCCTAATAACTTTAAGAATAATAATTAGTAGGCCCTCCTCTAAATCATTGGGCCGCATATAAAATTCATTTCGGGCCAAATTTAATTTAATCCATAACTTCCTCATTATTCATCGTAATTGGGCTTATAATATATCGTTGGAAAGCTCTTTTGAGCCTAATCCAACTACACTATTATTGGACCCTTATCATGGACCAAACTAAATTGGACTGGCTATTTTCATAAATAGAGTGAGAAAAAAGAATATTTTCAAAACATAGCATGAGAGATATTTAATAAAAACATCCACATCACTAGGCTTTCCGCACTTTCACTTCGTTCGATAATCAAATGACGTGAAAGATATTCATCACTGAGTTTGGTTTTGGGGAGACACATTTGGGTGTCTACAGAAACATGCTCTTACAAATAAGGATACTTTATCTAAATCACGTAATGTTGATAACTACATTAATATAAATAATGTTTTTAATATTTTCATTAATCTTGTACAACTATAAATTCAAGACTAAACATTTTATAATTGCAGTATTATTTTTATAATTACTTTAGGCCCCTAGAAATTTTCAGTGTATTTTAATTCGGCTTTCCGGATCGAATCCAAATAACCGAATTTTAATTCGAATTGGATCGGATTGCATTCATGTGAAATTCGGGTCGAATTGGATTTAAAAATCAAAAACCGAATTTTATTTCTGATCAGATTAGATTTGGCCTATATCCAAAATGAAAACCGAATAGACACCCCTAAGTTTGATCCAACCATTAAGCACCAATTACAGATATGAATGGTGTCCTTCGAACAAGTGTATTATTCCGATAGCGGGTTCGAAATTATTAGAAAGCTAATTATTCAGTGAGGTCAAGTGATCGGAATGCCTAGTTGGAGGCCGCTTCTGATCAGTGATATTAATGTATAATTAATATTACAGATTAATCTTGACTGAACCCTTTGGGTCACACCCAAGAAACTTACAATCCGACACGACGAATTAATCTTGAAGGAATTAATGAGTCGCTCGAGTATTATGAACATAGATATCGAATATCGAGCTAGGAGTGTCAAGACCGAGCGTCGCAAGTCGAGTCAAATTAATATATCGACGAGACACAAAATAATCAAACGACACGAAATATTAGGCTAACACACACTACCGCAAGCAAGCCGCAAGCACCAAGCAGCTAGGTAGGGCTTGTGTACTTGCAAGGGCACTTGCGAGCTGCTAGCAAGGCATGCTGGCCAACCTGCATCGGCAACCAAGCAGCGCACAGTAGCCGCATCGGCATGCGGTACGTGCTGGCTGGCCGAGGCCCAGCAGCGCATAAAGCAGCCTTGCGGGTTGGCGGTGCGTGCTGGCTGGCCGAGGCCTAGCAGCGGACAAACCAGCCTTGTGGGCTTGTGGTGCGTGCTGGCAGGCAAAGCCGAGCAGCACTCTAGCAGCCCGTGTGGCTTGCGTATGGCTGCAAGGCCCAACCAAGTCAAGGAAGGCCTTCTGGTTTTCCTTGGTGACCAAGGAGGTTTACCGGTCATGCCCTCTTATGATTGGTGCGTTTGGTGGCTTAGGAATCAAGGAGACCATGTGGTCTTCCTTGTGGTCCTTACCTAACCACTCCCATATGTGTGACAAGTGTTGGTTAATTATTTGTGTTGCTATTTAATTTAATTTAGAATTAATTTAATTGCTTATTTTTCTCATACTATCATTTCTCCCACTTGGAAAGATGATGGGAATTTTGGAGACCTTTGCCTATAAATACCAACCATAGGAGTTGGGATTATTCACTTGAGTAGGAACTCAATAAGGAATCTCCACTTGAGAGAAAACCTTTAAGTTCATAGAACACTTGAGTAGTGTTTTGGTCCGACTTGGCCAAACTTTAAGTAAGAGACCGGTCGGGTCGAGTTGCGAGTGGATACCGTAGGAGGTCTCTGCGCTTGCAAGACATGGCTTTAAACTAAGAGCTCCAAGTGTGAGAGAAGCACGCGACAAGGGTAAGATCGTCTGTTCACTCTTTCTTGTTATTTATGTCATTTAGTTATATTAATTGTGAGAAGGTCTTGGGGTCGAGTTTTGTTCCGCGATGAGTTAGACTTACCGAAACCCAACAGAGGTATTAGAGCCTTGCTCATTTATTTTTGTAACTAGAAATCTTTCAAGGGTTTAAAAATGGATTTAATTTCTGGTTGTGTTGCTTATTAGATTAGTAGCTCGATCTTATTAATTTTAATCTTGTTTTATTAAGAACTTTGGCTCCAAAACCCAGATTTTTGCCCATAACTAGTGAATTTTGGGTGGAATTGATATTCTGGAAACATTCTAATCTTTTGAGGGATTGCAAAAAAGCCAAATTTTGCTCAGAAATGCCTGTTTTGCGGGATTTTTCGTTTTGACGAAAAATTTTAAATCTTTTAAACCTTGAATCTTAATGGCATATTAATTTTGATTATGCATTTGGTTCTTTCCTTTTTTCTTCTGCAATTTATACCACTTTTGAGCATAATTACTTGGTAGTAATTTGTGCTTAATAGTTGGTTCAAATTTTCACATAATTGCAAATAAATTGCTTTAAGTGTGAAAAGTTTGTATCTTGAGGCTCATAAGTACTAAAGATTCAATCTTTAATTATTTTAAGTGATTGGAACTTTGTGTTACTAAATTCCATGTATGTTTATTGAACCATTTTGATTTAATCATTTATTAAGTTTATTGGAACCATAAAGTTTCAATCTTGTGATAGAATTTTTATTAATCTTCATATTGGTAGATGTAATTTTTCAAGAATTCACAAGTTAAAGTTGGAATCTTTATTTGAATATTTGTGTTCGTAATTCCAACTCTCTTTTAATTTTGTCAAACCTCATGATTAATTTATGTTGGTTAAATAAATAGTGAGATATAGCCCTTTCATTTTGTTGCATCAAGTTGAATCAAATTTTATTAAAGATTAGTTCTTCGAATTAATTTGGTTGTGTGCACTTATATGAATTTAATTAAGTTAGACTTGTTTTATTTTCATTTTTGCTCAATAAATTGATTTTAAAATAAATTTAGAATTGATTAGAAACGTCATAAAAAATCGGGAAACAATCCCGAGGCACAAGCACGCAAACTAAGGCACAATAGCCACAAGCATCTCTCGACCAGCTGGGGTGCTCGCAGCCCGGATGTGGCTGCCGAGGGATGCTGGCTGGTGCGCTTGGTGCGAGTGGTGCTAGGAGTGTTCGTAGGGGTTGTTTGCTAGATTGGTGCGCGAGGGGCATGCGAGAGGATGCTAGGTGCAGCAACAGTGCTAGGCAACTGCAGCTAGACGCGCATCGAGTGTGCGCTGCCAGGCAGTGCCCAGCAGCATCTCGGCACGCATGGCCAGGGCTGCTAGGCAGCGCCCAGCACCTGGGTGCATACGAGTGCTAAGGGGTGCTAGCCTTGGGTAGTCGAGGCATTTTGTCTCTCGGGTTTTATTTTTTGTGTTTTGCCGATTTTTATTATTTTAATTATGTTAAAATTATTTTAATTAAAATTTTGAGGCTAGGCCTCGGTTTTGAGTGGCGCTTGCAAAATTTTATTTTGGCAAAATTTTAGATTTACCGGCTTAATTAATTAGATTGATTAATTTGGATGGGGAATTAAGTGGGAGCTTTAATTTTAATTGCGCTTAATCACATAAATTGGTTAAACAACTTAGACTAGCTTTAATTAGGCGGGTTAATTGGATTAACCACCTAAGTTAGTTACTAGTTTACGCGTGTTTATGCATTGTTACTTATTTATCGTTGTAAAATGCGTTGGCCATTCACCTATAGTGAATGGATGAATGGAATGTATATTCTCTCAGAGGTTTTAAGAAATGGCAACTAGTGGGGCCCAATTAGGATAGAAAATACGGACTGCGTTCCATCATGTATTTTTGTAAATCTAAATATGGTCTGCGAACCGTTGAGTATTTTTGTATCTTAATAGTTAGATTAGGCCTAATCGTAGATACTAGTATTTGCATTTTTTTGTTATGTCTTGAAGACAGAGTTTCCTGGAAGACGAAGCCATAAAATTGCAATTCAAGACCCTTGGAGATTTGAAGACTCAAGGGGTCATGCTAGTTGCCAAAATGCATAATTTACGTATGTTTTTGATATATATTTATGCTCGTATATATATGAATAATATGTTAGATGTCTAGGATTTCGAATGTTGTGATGATTAATTAAGTTCCCTTAAATCAACCAACATAGAAATCCTAAGTCCCTAAAATATTGAGTAAAACTTGCTATTCCAAAACAATACTTACCGACTTAATGAGAGTAGTGATAGGCTACGCCAAAGCAAGGCATCACTATTACTCCTAGGAACGTAATGTATGTTGATGGGTTTTCCAATGCAAGACATCGCATACATGTTGGTTTTGGTTATACACAACGATACGAGTGATTGAGTCCTAACATGTCGTGGCAAAGGGGATAAATTGTTGAGAGAGCATTAGATGTGACGATTTATCTAACCAAGAGTGGCTTGGAGCCACTAGCAAAGAGTTGCTTACCATAGAGTAATAAGTGTCAAGACAAGCCAAAGCATGCTTAATCATTCATTGATTCTTTGGATTTTGGAATCGCCTTATTCTCGCCAAATAAGGAAAATTTAATGCGTGGTTAAGATGCCTTGAACATTTGCATGAATGCTTTTAAATTTCAAACTTATTATGTTATATTCTTAATAAATGGTTTTACTTTGCACTTATATTTGTAGAATTCCAAATCAAACTATATTGTTTTTAATGATTGGTAAAGGAAATCTTGGAGAATAGTTCTCAAAGAAAGAAAAGGCATTTCTAAAATACAATTCTCATAAATGACTTTTATAACTAAGTTCATAAGGACAGTTGGACATCATGTATTCAAAATACTAGGTAGTTTTGATAAACATGAAGTATTGAGTTGGAAACTCAAAATTGTCAATGCTTGACAACCAACGTATCTTTTCGCTTCATACACTAGTGAGTAGAACTCATTGATGTATTAATTCAAGTACGAATTAAAGGAAAAGATGGAACTTTGTTTTACGGTGCACTAGATGCTTAAATGTGCCTAACAAAGTATAAAAGTCAAAACACTTAAAGAAACGGTTCTTAAAGGTTGTGAGATGATGTATAATAAGAAATATAGGAAATAAGGAACAAAGAAAAGGAATAAAATTCCATTTCTACTAAAGAGTTTGATGGGATGAAGAACGGTAGGTCGTTGGGCTACCACCCCACCCAATCAAACAAAATTTGTAACTCAACAAACCCCTATTAAGTGTAGTGGTAAGTCAAGGTCGAACCCAAGGGAATGGAGGTCGAATGCACAATGGCTAAGTCAAGCTATTCCGAAGTCAAATAAAGGGGTTTATAAAGGAAACTAGAGCTAGGGCTAAATGATGCAAGAACTTGTATGAAATCAATCTAAAAGACACTAGGGCAATGGATCCACATGTAATTGTTATGGAAAATGGTGATTTGAGAGGTCAAACCGACTAAGTCAAGTGATATGAAGGAAGATCAATCATGTATCCAAAAGAGCATACCAAGTTAGTTCACCTAGAGGTCTAACTAGCGTCAACTACGCTAAACACTACCTAGGGAACGTCACAAAGCACCTCAATCGTGAAATTGCAAGTTACCAATCAATGGTTCGTATCATAGCAAGCTCACAATGCAATCTAGTGCAATAATCAAAGATGGCCAAACTTCAATCAATCACCCACATGCACATGATTTAATCATATCATCAACTCCATCAATTATCCCCAAATTACTCTAATCCATCACTCAAACATGCTTCACCATTTCCCTAGCTAGAAAACTACTCACTAGCCATGGAAATCAAGATCAAAACTACACTAATCATCAATTTCATCATCAACATAATTGAAATCAAATATCAAAACAACAATCAATCAAAAAATCAATAAAACTTCAATCAATCAACAATAACATGGAAAACAAATGAAATCAACTAGAATCAAACTTGTATTGAAATCAAGAAGAAGATCCTTACAAAACTTTGATCTAATGATCAATTACAATGAAGAATTCTTGAACAATCACCAAAAACCATGAGTTTCTCTCTCTTCAATCCTTGAGTTTCTCTCTCTAAAATTCTAATAAAAAACTAACTATATGAAATCCAATCTCTCCAAAAAAACTCTCTCAAAAATAGAAAGAAATAACTATATATACAAAGAGGAGGTCGGTATTGACGCCCAAAAATAGACCCACGTCGGTGCGGCCGCACCCGACCAATGTGCGGCCGCACACTCCCTGGGTGCGCCCGCACCTACCTGGGTCTTTCCCCCTTCTTCTCTTTGTCCTAGCTCAAGTGGTGAACACATCATAGATGATGACGATGGAGGACAAGGTAGGCAGAAACTTTCTTGAATTTCTTGAAGAGTATAAGCCATGAGAAAGGCATATACAAGGCCTTGAAGCATGCCCATTGGATCCACCTTAGACTTGAAACTTCTTGCACAAGCTTTAGGCATGAAAACAATGAAAGATCATAGAGAGGAAGCTCGGGAATTCTTGGACAATCAATCACCACCTATAAACAAAGGATAAAAAGCAAGTAAAAGTGAAAAAATAGCAAGTAAACTAGAAAATACATAAAATAGAGAAATTAACTACAAAAAGCATAAAAATGAAGAAAACAAGAATAAAACTAGGGAAAACTAAAGAAAAGAGTGATAAAATGAAATAGAATTCATCCAAAAAGGGACCAAATGACTGCCATAAATGTCACTCATCAAATTCCCCCAAGCTAAACTTTTGCTCGTCCTCGAGCAAAACAAAGCAAGAAAGATAAAGGATGAAAAATTTATTTGAAAAAGAAAAAGAAAAAGACTCAAGATAAGAATATACACTAAGACTCACTGTCGTAGGAATCACGGTTGCTTTTAGCTACAACAAGCCCTTTAAACCCCAAAGTCGCCTATGAGGACGAGTGAGGTCTCGTAAGGGTATCCTAAGAGTTTGACCCATAACTCTCCACCAAACATCAATGAGGCAAACCATAAAAAGGAAGGAAAATAAAATGAAAACAAACCTTTGCGAAATGAACTAACATAAAGACTATAATGCAAATGAATGACAATCTTTCTCAAGTAGTTAAGGTATGCACTTTTCAAGATATCTAAGGTTGATTGAAACAAAGAGTATGCTAGGCATAGGAACTAGTCATCACAATCCACGTTCATCCCAAACAATCTTACCGCGTTCTCCCCACTAGTCTCAAATCTCCCCTTAGTGAGAGTCCCAATGATTCCTCGAAGGAACCGGAAAAAGAATTATTTTTAGGCTACTCGACAATCTTGACTATGCATCCCCTTTCCTTAAGCAATGACCCATGATGCCCTCCCCCGAATAGTGACTCAACTATCTAGGTCGAAAGGTCTTTCCCAAAGGTTGTAACGTAAGGCATAAAGGGTGAAGATAGGCTAAAATTTAAAATTTGGTGATTTTCCTAAAGAGTGAAGCAAAAGGGTGATCAATCCTTAACACCACAATCAAGAAATTACCAAACAAAAACAACACCCCCAAGCTTACTTGAAGCTATACTCACAAAAATATATACAAAAAACGTACACGCTTCTCCCCCAAGCTAAAATGAAGCATTGTCCTCAATGCTTAGAAGGAGAAAAGAATACATCAAAATAGTTTTGAATTTTTCACTTTTTCAATTTTTTTTTTTTTTTGTTTTTTTTTTTTTTTTTTTGTTTTTGTTATTCTTTATGAATATGCAATGTCCTTGCCTTTTACTTAATTCGGACGGCTTTTTCACAAATATTTGCCATTATTCACAAAGAAAATGATATCACAAACTTCCATTCATAGAAACTAAAATTCCAACTTATCCACCACAAACACCATCTCAAATGATCATATTGCTTCACAAAAACCAAGAAAAGTAGAAATGAAACAAAAGGTCAAATGACTAAAGATGTGGCTTGGAAAGAAGGCATAAGTCTCAAATGGTTGCAAGAAGGCAAATGTAAACCCAAAAATAAAGAAAATAACAAAATATAACAAAAATGAAAAACACCACCCCGAAAAATGTGCCTTTGTCCTTCCTAGATAGTTCGGTCTCGGGTTTTAGAATCATACATCAAGCTTTATTAGATTAGGTTTGCATAGTCAAGGATCCACGCCGCTCATACAAGAAATGTTGAAGGCTTGAAAAACAAGTAACCTCACAAGGATGTGGCAAAAACTCACTAATGGTGTCAAATTGACTATAGGGAGCAACTACCAACATGCCACAAACAAGTAGAATCAGGCTTCATGATCCTCCTAGTTCAAACCAACTACCCTAGCATACACCTATCCTAGAGTCAACCGACTATAGTCTCAAACCGTGCATACCTTTACAACCTAGGAAGAAAATCATGCAAAAGACAAGTCCAATGTACAAAATTCATTTCATAAGAAAAGTGAAAAATAAAGCCACAAAATCATATCAAAAATGAAAAGAAAAAAAATAAAGGAAAGTAAAAGAAAAAGTAAAATAAAAGAAAAGAAATGGAGACATAGAAAAGGAAATATAGGAGAAATAGCATGCAATGGACTAGAAAGCAAGTTAAACACATAAAAACCCCAATCGACTAACAAGTGATCGATCGACATCAACGCCATCGATCCCAAACACATTACGTGTTAACAAGCATTCATCCTCGAACCATTCAACTTCCCCTAAACTAATCCTATTCTATGCAACCAAGGAAAATAAAAAGAAAAATAAGAAAGGTCTCACCGGGCTTCCAAGCTTAGCAAAAATAAACGAAGCAAGTAGAAACCACCTCGTTGCATTCCATATCCAAAAGCTCTTCAAGGAACCAAGTGAGAAAAAGAAATAAAAGAAACTATGAACAAAGAAAATGGTTAGTAACTTCAAAACAAAGAAAAGAAAACAACAAATTAAAGGAAACTAATCTAAACAAAAAGTATATACAACCAAAGGAAATAAAAGCTAAACTAATCAAAGAATAGAAAGAATAAAAGAAATGAAACTAAGAAAGCAAGAAAGTCTAAACTAACTAAAGAACTACACTAAACTACAAGATTTGGATTCAAGGGATTTGGATCAAAGGGTTTTGGATTGAAGGGATTTGGATATTAGGGATCAACAACAACAACATCTCAAGCAAAGCATCATCACAAACAACAAGCATCCAAACAAATAGGGCAAGCAAGCTAGCTACAAGGAAGGTAGCCTAGAGATCAAGAAAATGAGGAAATCAAACAAGAGGAATAAAAATAAGCATGCAAACAACTAAGGTATGTACACAACAACAAAATTGGTCACCGAGCAAATTATTAGTTCCCCCAAGCTAGATAAAAATACATCTCAACATCCCAAGCAAAACAAAACATGCATCAAAAATGTAAGGGATGGAGGCAAAAAGCACGAAAAGCAAAAGGGAACTAATAACTACTACCATCACCACCACCACTACCACTCGGCCCGGCCCCATTGGGGTCATTGTCGCGCTCGGGGTCATCGAAGGGATGAGGGTAAGGCTCCCATCCTCCGGTGTACCCCTCGGGCCACCCATAATGCCCCTTGAAAAGATCTTGTTGCCAAGAAGCAAGAGGGGTGAAGTTATCGGGCAAAGTGAGTTCGAAGGGGTGGTTGGGATGGACATGGGGGTAATTAGGATCACCCCTATAGTCACTACCACCCGGAGCCTTGTAATCATAGTTACCGTGCTCATCCGGATAGTAGCGACGCTCGGTATCGGGGTTGGAAGGCCCCGACCAATATGGATGCCCATACGAAGGTAGAGGACCTTGTTGGGGCGGGAAATACGGATAGTTAACCGGGGGAGTAATGTTCCCACGGTTAACTTCCGCATCATAAATTAGTTGTTGTTGAGCAAACATACCTTGATGCATTTCTTGAATACCTCTTAGTTGTTCATAGATAGCCCCAAAGTCTTGATCATACATGCCATCCACGTGGATTTTCAATGCACTCATTTGCTCACTAAGAGCCCTCAAATCGGCATTGGCATAAGCATGTTACCCTTGTTCTTGTTCTTGAGGAGCTTGTTGTTGTGGAAATTGTTGTTGTTGTTGTTCTTCTTCATCATCTTCCTCATCCTCATCGGAGTCGAAGTTAGGATGCCGAAAGGACTTGGGGACATGCCACACATTGTTGGCGATCCGGGCCAAAGAAGTCAAGCCGGGGTTAGGCAAATAGCACCAATGCTCATTGCCCCTTAGCCATTCATATCTCCCTTCACTATAGCCCTTGGAGATGAATTGGATTTTACTCAATTGTTGCATGTCAAGGTAGAGGGAGTTGCTATCCCCAATCTCCTTACAAAATGGGAGATATGCATCAAGGCGAAGGTGAGTTAAGTGCCTAGTCACCATGCCCCCGCATGGGATCTCTCCCGAACTCCGGCCACGAAGGTCCACACAATATTGGGCAAAGATATACCCCAAGTTCAACCGGCCCACATACTCCGGGCGGGTAGACAACCACAAGACCTTGAGCTCCAACTTGCTCAATTTCCCCAACTCTTGTTTAGGGAACACCACATAGCCCAAAAGACGGTGCACAACCCTAAGGCAAGGTTGGTACACCGATGAAATCTTAGCCTTGTTGGTGATAAACTCGTTACCACCCGAGATGTCTTCCCACCATGAGTTGTGATCATACTCCGGGAAGATATAGGGTTCAACGTTCAAAATATCCCCATGGGGATCAAAGTCCAATGCCGCGTTAAACTCTTCCAAGGAATGATCGAAGATATGGTTGAACAATTGGAATCGCACCCGATATACCCCTCCTACGGGTACAAGCTCCAAGGTAGCCAAGAATTCCAATGTAGGCTCCTTGTAGGTGCGATAGGAATCGGTGATGAAAGAACCCAACCGAAGGTTTAAGAGAAACGACCGCACATCATCATCAATCCCCAATTTTACCATGTCGGGTTGGAAATAATGGCGGGTTTGTTTGAGGGTTCTCTCTTCCTTCAACTGTTGGTAGAAGGTCTTTTGTTTGTCGGTGAAATTTTTCTTTTTAGGTAGAGAGGTTGGAGGTCGTGTTTGAGAGGAAGAGGGGTTGGAAGTACTTGGCCTAGAAGATGTACTCGGCCTTGAGGAGGTACTTGGGCGAGGCTCATCGATGCTAACATCGGTTTTTCTTTTCTTGGTGAGTTTCTTGAAGTATTTAGACATGTTTAAGAGTTTGAGAAAGGTCACCAACAATGAACAATGAGCAAAACCAATGAACCAAGAATACCACACCCAAATTCACCTCTTACTACCAAAATCACCAAACTCTAATTTCACACTTCCTTTCAATCAAAACCAATTCCAAACCAATCAACAACACCAATAATCCAAGAAAAACTCCTTTCAACAATTCAAGAACAACCACAAGACCAATACCAACAATCACAACATACTACCCATATTCCAAAAATCCAACTCACAAGATATCAACCAAAAATGATGAGAATCACTACAAAATCAACAAACAATACAATGTTATGCAAAATCAATCAATAAACATCACCAAATCACAACCAATATCAAGATCAAGCATCAAAAATCACAAAACCAATACTACACTATTCGTGCTCATACAATTTTTCAATCTATGCAAAATTATGATATATTTGGCAAAATTAAAGCAAGGATTAGTGATTATACCATAAAAGAAGCAAGATTAACCAACTTAGAGCAAGCAATTTCGACTCCTTACAAAAGCCCCAATTTTCGGCCAACAAGAGTAGGAGAGAGAGTGAATGAAATTTGGGTCAATTTGTGAGGAATTTTGAGTGTAGGAAGGTTTGTGAGTGATTTTGAGTGAAAATGGAGTGATTTTAGTGAGGATTTGAGAGATTTTTGATGGTGAATAAGGGGGTTAGAGGTGCGCACAAGAGGGTTTGGAGGAGGGTTATGCGTGAGGAAGATAAGGGGAAGTGACGAAATGAAGGGAAGAAGGAGGAGGAAGAAGATATATTGCACGTCCAGCTATGTGCGGCCGCACAAAACTGGTGTGCGCCCGCACACGCAGGCTGTGCGCCCGCACAAGCCTCGTGTGCGGCCGCACACCCCTGTGCGTCTCCAAATCTTCCTTTTTCTCATATTTTTGATACTTACTGCCTATTTGGGTGCGCACATGAATAATGATGGTGATGAGGAACAACATAGGCAGTAGCTAAAATCATTTTCAAAGACCTCAAAGTTGAAAATTCATGTGCTCACCACAAAAATTCACTAAGTATCAAATTCCTCCAACTTTTAAAACATGGATTTCCTATCTTACCTCTCTAAAATTCTTACCCTTTTTACCTCAAATTTCGATTAGAATCGAACAAAATATAGTTTGTGCCACGAACACCTTCCATTCACCATGCATTCTTGTAGAATTCCAATCCCGCAAAAGTCATCCTAAAAATTCAATCAAGTAGAAAAGTGAAAGAAAAGACAAAGTAATAAAAGAAACCAAAAATAAGAAAATTCAAAAATCAAAAGGAAAAGTTAGAAACTCCGGGTTGCCTCCCGGGAAGCGCTTGCTTAAGGTCCTAAGCTCGACCCTTCCTCCAAATCATGGAGGGTCAAAGAACACCACCTTCTTCAAGGTAGTTGATGGAGCAAAATCTTCTTCAATTTTGAGCAACTTCTCATCGTTGCTTAATGAAACCTTCACAAAATTCTTTTCAAATTCTTCCTTCTCTTTTCTCAATTTCTTTCTTTTTCTTGATTTCTTCGAGTCACGGGCTTTTTTCTTCGGCTTGACTTCAACATCCTTAACCATGGAAGCTGTCTCTTCATCTTGAGAATTAAGCTTGAACCAATTTGGAATCTCAATTTCTTTTTCATCCCTTAGCTTTGGAATTACAATTTCTTCTTCACTAACATCATCAAAACTTGCACAAACATCATCGACAATCTCAAAAGTATTGTTAGTAGAAGAATCAACCATGCACACATCATCAATGGAACGAGAAAGACTAGCACATGCTATATCTTGCACACAAGATAAGGACTCATGCATTGGCTTCAACTTAAAAATTTCTTCTAATTTTCCACATCTCAAAGTGATTCGGCCTCCCTTCACATCCATTAAGGCTCCCGAGGTGGCTAAGAAAGGTCTCCCTAGAATGATTGGAATATGCTCATCTTCCTCAATCTCCAAAATAACAAAATCCACGGGAAAGACAAACTCTCCAATCTTTAGAGGGACATCATCAATTCTCCCCTTAGGAAGCTTAATAGAGCGATCGGCCAATTGAAGTGTTATATTAGATGGTTGAAGCTCACCTAGATCAAGCCTCTTGAAAACCGAAAAGGGCATAATACTCACACTAGCCCCTAGGTCACACAAAGCACTCTCAAAAACCATCTTTTTGATTTGGCAAGGGATTGAAAAATTCCCCGGATCTTCCATTTTCTCCGGAAGCTCACCATGGACAAGAGCACTAAAACACTTCCCTCCTTCCACCGAACTACCCTCATCAAAATTTTCCTTCTCCTCTAGTATCTCCTTAAGAAACTTGGAGTACTTAGGCATATCGGGAATTGGCTCGGTAGAGGGTGTGGAATCATGGACTTCCTTAAGAACTTCAAGGAACTTCCCAAATTGCTCATCCATTTTGAATCTCAAGTATTTTTGGGGGTATGGTAGATCGGGAAATCTCTCTACCTCACTCATCTTTTCAACAACACTTTCTTCTTTTTCCTCAACCTCACAATAAATTTCCTTAGACTCAACCCTCTCATCTTCATTCTCCATAGCACCACTCTCATCTTCTCCCTCTTTTGAACAAGAAACTCCCTCACTAAAGTCATTTCCTCCAATAGTGGCAATATAGTACACAGGTTTCTTTGGTTCAACACCTTGGGAAGGCAAAGATGAAGGACTAGAATAATCCTTAATAGTGCTTGTTAATTGGGTTATTTGAGTCTCAAGCATCTTATTGTGAGTCATCATCTCATTGAATTTCTTATCACTAACCGCCATATAGGTGTTAATGATCTTGGTTTGATTATCAATCAATTCCTCCAAAGTGGTCCTAGGAGAAGAAGGTTGTGAATAGGAATTTTCACCTTGAGTCTTTGAAACAAATCCGGGAGGGGGATATAAACTATGTAAATGTTTGAACTAAGTATAAACTAGGGTAAATACTAAGTCAAACAAGAAAGACTCTAGTAGAGACTTTCAACCGTATCACATAGTTTAACAAGACTTTATGAAACTGGATGAGCTAAAATGTAACATGGATGGAATAAGATTGAGAATCATTCTACAATTAAATCCATCATGTACGCTACGATATGGAATCGTCACAGGACTTATTTAGAGCATGTGAAGTTTGTATATAGTACCAATCAACTTGAATCTATGTAACAGATCGTTAGATTATGGTCAAGAACATCCAAAGCACTTGGATAAGTATGAGGATGAGTTCTTAACGCATGAAAACAAATATAACTTGAGTATTGATGTTGCAAGCACAAACCTTAACAAGGATTAGATCCTTAACAAGGATGTCATTTGTAAGCACGAGCTGAGAAGCGTCGTGGCTTGAGAATGGTAACATGGATGTGCATCCATGTGTAATATGCGAAAATTTAAGGTAAATTTCCACGATCACAAGTGATTAGGGTATCCCAAATCATTGTGAGCCGTTTGGAGTGAAACCAAAGGAAAGCATCATCAGGAAGTCTACTAAAATATATGAATTGTTGCCTTAAAGGCAATAATAAAGAAGATGTTAAATGGTAAGTTCGTTGTTGAACGGTAATGATTGTAGGTTGTTAAGTTGAAGATCTCAATCATGAAAATGAATGGGAGCCATCACTTGGACAATAAATCCTAAATCACGTGTAATCCAAAACACTCTCAAATTTTATCATCTTATTATGAAAGTGATCAATAATGAAGATGCTAAGATTTGCAAAGTAATCATAACTAAACCTATGCAACAAGTGAACGACAACATTCACAAATTGCGCAAAAGAAATAATCAAGCATATTAAAATATGGCTATGATATTAATGTTTTGTAAAGATTATTACTCTTAAAACATTTGGAAAAACCATTTATCATAAGATGAACGTTGAAAGGTTTCATAGTGGAATAAAAAATTATTACTAATTATTCCACAAAACTATTTAATTGTGGTTTAGAATTAAATTATGAGTCCATTCGATTTTGAGAATATTCAAAATAGGGTATCAAGACCAGTCTTGGATAAAGAAACACCTATTAAGTGAACATTGAATATTTTAATCGAAAAGTATCCCTAATCAAGGTCATTTAAATGATGGACAATTAATGACCACTTGAGATTAGTGTGTAGTATGATTTATAGCACCGTTTCTTGTGCTACAAAGACATGATTGTCATAAATCATTTGCACAGGTATTGGTTTAGAACCAAATCGGATCGACCTATGAGAATACTTTAAGAAATTTAAAAATCTTCATAAGTACACTTCTCATTATGGCTATCGGAACCTCTTTCCTCGACCATGAGTATTGTGAGTTCTCTTGTTTGAGTACTAGTCCGTTTTGATGTTCGTCAAACGTCTGCCGTACATGGGAATTATAACGGCAACAGTTGAGCAGGTAGGTCCTCTTAGTAAGAGAAGCTGACAGTACAAGACTGGGAATGTCCCCCTGCTAATAATTGGGAACATATCTTTGTTGTTTACAAGGCCTCTCGAAGAGCGAAAGAAGGATCCTCCCGCAGGGAATTAGACCCTACTCTTTTTATCCCCTCTTCACAGAATCTGGAGAGATGAATTGATCGCTTGCAGCGCCTAGGTCGGGACTGACGGGGCTCGAACCCGCAGCTTCCGCCTTGACAGGGCGGTGCTCTGACCGATTGAACTACAATCCCAGGAAAATTAGGTCTATAGCCTAGCATTCCGGCATCTGTTATTCTTGGTCTCGCCCTGTGACACATGGAGAGACATGAGTACAGAGTTAACAAGAACCAATCTCCCAGCATAAGAAAGGTGCCTTGAGGCCCACACTCTCAATCTAGCAGTCATTTTATCAGTGATAATATTACAATCACTAACAGAAAGTCTTTTATGAGAAATAAGAACTCCTAGGTACTACAATGGGAGAGTACCTTTAGAGAACCGGGTGAGTTGTAATATATTCTCAACAATATCAATAGGCATCCTCCTACAGTAAACAGCAGACTTTCCAGCATTAGCAACCAAACCAGAACTAACTGAGAAGGTAGCAAACCCTCTTAGGAGCAAAACAACTGAGGCCACATTACCCTTGCAGAAACACTAGTTCAATAGAGTTCTTTAACGTGGCCTCTTATTTCGCCTATTACACCTACTTTTGATAGTGCCTTTTCTCTTATCTCAGATCTATCTTTCTTTCTTAAAACCAGATCTGAGATCAGAAGGCAGAGCAGCATAAAAAGAACGAAGAGAAGAAACTACAACTAACACAGGGTTGTTAGCTTCTTCAATGGCATCATAGCATTCGATTCCATTCAAGGTAGGTAAAAGAAAGGATGGACTACAAGGGCCCTAACCACTCGTTGATTGGGGGAAGCTGCCTTGAAAAGCATATCAGACTTCAAACCTTCTTCCTTCTATGATCGAAGTGAGTCCGCCAGATCTGGCCAAAGAAGGTGATAGCCCTGTAGATTCGTTCCCATGGTTCGATCCTTCCCAGTAAAACGCGGCGTGTTCGAATTCTACTGTAAAATGCATGGCCGTGCTCAGATGGATTTTTATAAATCATCTGCTTATTGATAGTCAAACTCGGATTTCGAGAAACACTTCTGGACGTAATAGGATGACGAATAATCTTACCTTCTAGTTCATAAAGAGACATTAAGTGACACAGGAAAAAGGCTATACACAAAAACCGCACTTGTCCGGAAGGACAAGTGGGAGATTGATAGGAATGGTGTCCTTTGAACAAGTGTATTATTCCGAGAAAGGGTTCGGGATTATTAGAAATCTAATCATTCAGTGAGGTCAAGTGATCGGAATGCCTAGTTGGAGGCCGCTTCCGATCAGTGATATTAATGTATAATTAATATTACAGCTTAATGTTGACTGAACCCTTCGGGTCACACCCAAGCAATTTACGATCCGACACGACGAATTAATCCGGAAGGAATTAATGAGTCGCTCGAGTATTATGAACATAGACGTCGGATATCGAGCTAGGAGCGTCGAGACCGAGCGTCACAAGTCGAGTCAAATTAATAAATCGACGAGACGTAAATAATTAAACGACACGACATATTAGGCTAACACACACTACCGTAAGCAAGCCGCAAGCACAAAGCAACTAGCTAGGGCTTGCGTACTTGCAAGGGCACTTGCAGACTGCTAGCAAGGCATGCTGGCCAGCCCGCATCTGCAGCCAAGCAACGCACAACAGTCGCATGGGCTTGCTGTGCGTGCTGGCTGGCTGAGGCCAATCAGCGCACAAAGCAGCCTTGCGGGCTTGTGGTGCGTGCTGGCTGGCTGAGGCCCAGCAGCGCACAAAGCAGTGTTGTAGGCTTGCGGTGCGTGCTGGCTGGCAAAGCCGAGCAGCGCACTAGCAGCCCGCGTTGGTTGCGTGTGGCTGCAAGGCCCAACCAAGTCAATGAAGGCCTTGACCGATTTTCCTTGGTGACCAAAGAGGTTGACCGGTCATGCCCTCATATGATTGGTGGGTTTGGTGGCTTAGGGATCAAGGAGACCGTGTGGTCCTCCTTGTGGTCCTCACCTAACCACTCCAATGTGTGTGCCAAGTGTTGTTTTATTATTTCTTTTGCTATTTAATTTTATTTAGAATTAAATTAATTGCTTATTTTTCTTACACTATCATTTCTCCTACATGGAAAGATGATGGGAATTTTAGAGAGCCTTTGCCTATAAATACCAACCTTAGGAGTTGGGATTATTCACTTGAGTAGGAACTCAATAAGGCATCTTCACTTGAGAGAAAACCTTTAAGTTCATATAATACTCGAGTAGTGTTTTGGTCCGACTTGGCTAAACTCCAAGTAAGGGACCAGACGGGTTGGGTTGCGGGTGGATACCGTAGAAGGTCTCTGCGCTTGCATGACTTAGCTTTGAAGTAAGAGCTCCGAGTGTGAGTGAAGCACGCGGTAAGGGTAAGATCGTCTTTTCTCTCTTTCTTTTTATTTATGTCATTTAGTTATATTAATTGTGAGCTGGTCTTGGGGTCGGGTTTTGTTCCGTGGTGAGTTAGACTTACCAAAACCTAACAATTATACATAGTAATCATGCTCAAAAGTGGTCTAAAAATGCAGAAGCATAAAGGAAAGAATCAAACACATAATCACAATTAATATGCCACTAAGATTCAAGGTTTAAAACATTTAAAATTTTCCGTCAAAACGAAATATCCCTCGAAACAAGAATTTCTGGGCAGAATTTGGCTTTTTCACAATCCTAATAGGTTCAGAATTTTTCCAGAACATCGATTCCACCCAAAATTCACTTGTTTTGGGTGAAAATCTGGGTTTAGGAGCAAAAATTGTAATTAAAACGAGATTAAAATTAATAAAATCAAGCTACTAATCTAATTAGCAACCACAACCAGAAATTAAATAAATTTTAAACACCTTGAAAATATTAGTTACAAAAATAAATGAGCAAGGCTCCGATACCGCTGTTGGGTTTCGGAAAGTCCGACTTTCTGCGGAAACAAAACCCGACCCCTAGACCTCCTCACAATTAATATAACTAACAAGAATAATTAACAAGATAAGGAGAAAGACAATATTACCCTTGATGCGCGCTTTTCTCGCTTGACGAGCTCTTTCATGGAAAGCTTCGAGTCCCGCACGTGCGTAGACCTCCAATGGAAATGCACCCGCAACACGACCTGTCCGGTGAGTAACAAGTGCCAAGCAAGGAGGGAGAGAGTAGGTGAGGACCACAAGGGGGGGACCAAAGACTTGCTCCCCAAGCCTCGCCAACCGGCTCACTCACACGACGCCATGTGGCGCCCAGCCTTGGGCACCAAGGCGCGCCCAACTAGCGGTCTTGTGCGCGGCAGGGCCTGCCCATGTGCGTGTGCGGGCTACTGGCTGCCTCGGCCCAGTAAGCCTGCGCATGCTTGTGGGCTGTTGGCCGAGGCTATTGCGTGCCTACAGCTAGCAATGCTACCACGCTAACACGTTGCTAGCTTGCTAGTTGTGCGCGCGCCAGTTGCTTGCTAGCAGTGCGCTGCTAACGATGCTAACATTGCTAGCATTGGCGTGCTGCGCCACGCACCAGCCAGCGCTGCTAGCAGGCTCGGCATGGTGCGGCGTGCATGCTAGCACCACTTGCCCCTAGCACTCGGTTTGCTCGAGGCATTCCGATGCTAGGGGTATTTTGGTAATTGATTATTAATTGATTTTTACCGTCTCGTCTTTTATTAATTGAACTCGACTTGTGACGCTTTGTCTCAACGCTCCTGGCTCGATTTCCGACGTTTAGGTTCATAATACTCAAACGAGTCATTAATTCCTTTCGGATTAATTCGTTGTGATGGATCGTTAAGTGCTTGGGTGTGACCCGAAAAGTTCAGCAAGATTAAGCTGTATTATTAATTATACATTAATATTACTGATCGGAAGCGACCTCCAACTAGGCATTCCGATCGCTTGACCTCAATGAATGATTATCTCTCTAATAATTTTGAACCCTCTATCGGAATAATTACATTTTTTCGAAGGACATCATTCCTATCACGAGCTAAGTCCAACTTGGACATGTCTACCTCCCCCTTCTACTCTGGGTCTAGCATGGCTAGTGCTTTTTCTGCATAAGAAAGTAGAAATGAGTTAGAAAAAATTTCGACATAATCTACATTCAAGCGGCAAAGTTACAACTTTCCACCTTGGGAAAGTTTCCAGTACAAGCCGCATGCCGACGTTAATATCGGGCTCCGGAGCCAGCCGGCCAAGGGAATCCAGTTGTTTGGCACAGCCACCGATTTTTCATCCCCGATTACCTTCCTGACTTTAAAATACTCAAGTTGGTGTGCATAGTCAGCATGGACGAGTGGCTTGTAGGTTCGGTGGTTCCCTCGGCCGAGTTGGATGGGTTAAGCATTAAACCGATTCATCCGCAAGTTGAATTCTTCGTTCTTTGTCTTAATGCGGTAGAAATGGTTCTTCCAATCTCGCCAGGTTGACGGCCTGTCCATAACCATCGTATAATCCTTAGTGGTGCTCAGTATGAACTAGTCATCCGTCCTTGAGTTCAGGTGGACCATGGAATGCATCTCGCAGAAGACTAGGACGTCTGGCTTAAAGATGTTCTACCAGCTGTTCGGCATCAACTAGAAGATTGCAATGTCATATTTGTCCAGGAGTTCTTGGACGAAAGGGAGGAGAGGGAAACGAAGTCCCACTTCCAACCCAGCGCGGTAAATGTTGAAAGAATTCCGGCACGGCCGCTCACTCTCCCAGGTAGCCATGGAGTTAGAGCGTTTCAGTGCTTTAAGTTCATAGCCTTATCGTCCCAGTTGGAGGAAACTCTTGAACTCCTCTAGTCTTTCATTGAAGAAGCCCAAGGTCGTGTTAACAACCGGACAGGCGTACGGGTCCTTAAAATTATCCACATTGGCCTCCTCGACCGCCTGTTCAGCTTCTGGGTTCTCCCCCTTTCCTTCCTCGAGATGAGGAGCGATCCCGAATTCAGAGGACAGCACTGTGTCCAATTCAGCGGCCTCGGCTGAGATCTTAATCTTGGAGCCTCGGCCGCCTCCAGAGATAGAGACGCCCTCAAGTACCATGGGCCCCTTGCCCTTGTCGTCTTTTCTCATAGCGTCCACCTGATTTCCCGGTGGAGGAGCACTACGAGAAGGCAGGTCGGCCGGTTTAGCAATAATAATGCCTGTTCTAGGTTTTGGTTGACCTGGTAGTTTGTGATGGGGGTTGTTTAGATATTCGGATTGACGCCCCAACATCAGCCTGTGA
The DNA here is from genome assembly GCF_948465745.1 of Chenopodium album. Classification (NCBI taxonomy): domain Eukaryota; kingdom Viridiplantae; phylum Streptophyta; class Magnoliopsida; order Caryophyllales; family Amaranthaceae; genus Chenopodium; species Chenopodium album. Next base: position 21,955,972 of record NC_137847.1, read on the forward strand.
AGAAGAGAGATGTCTGTTAGTAGATGGCAACTCTTCCAGCATCATGACCAAGTTGGCGAATTGGGGAAAGTGGAGTTCTGGAGTCTTCCCGGGCACTTCCCTAGTGGAAGAGACGCCTTGCCTCCTTTGGCTCTCTTTGAATGAGGCAGTCACTTCGACCACCGAACATTCGCTGCCACTGACCGTGGCAATATTTGTGGTTGTATTTGTGGTTTCCCCATCCGTCTTATTTGGATCATAGGGAGCTCGGGGTTTACTAGACTATTGTCTGGATTTTTGGCAGCGTATTTATCATACGTCTGCATGGTTCGTGTCATCTGCGATTGCAGGGACAGAGAAGAATAGGTGGAGGTGAGTTGGTATGCACCACGAGGGAGACGAATCGTCCCCGTCCACTCTAGACTCCTCAGTCCCAGGCGAAGGCCAGCCTCATGAGGAGAAATGAACGAAGCCGAGTGTTGAGCCAAATTGAATATGAAAAATAAAAAAAAAGAAGTAAAAGAAAGGAAAGAAGAAAGAGAGCAGTCGGTTACCTTTGTCCATGTAAAAAACTTGGAGAATGCTGGAAAGTCTTGAAGGTTGACCGGAAAACTCAAAAACTCTGACCGGAAACCTCAAACACTCGGCTGAGCTCTCGAAGATTAAAGGAGGAATCACTTTCTCTCTCTAAAAAGCTCTGACTTCTCTCTAAGATTCTCAAAGTTCAAAAGTGACAAAGTGAAGTTAAACTCCTCCTATTTATAGGTCGAATAGATAGGAGCAAAATGGTAAAACCATCTTTCCCGCCTAAGAATTCGAACGGTTACTTTTCAAAAGTTTAACCTAGAAGATGAAACAGTCAAAAATCGATCTCATCATTTCAGACGGAAAAGGAGACGTACACTCTGACGGCACGTCAAAAACGACGGCCAGGTAAGCGGAATTAGAACTGACATCCCGAAATTTCGGTAGACAGGTGTCCTACCCCAATTAAAGTCGGCATAACATGTCCGCCTGATTTCAAGACTTAAGAGTCCTCTAACGGAATTCAGGCGGACCAAACAAAGGCGTCAAGCCCAAGGGAAGAATCCCCTGCTAGAAAGATGGTATCGTCCGCATACTAAATAGAATGCTCAAACTCCTATGTGTACTCTGACGTATCTGGACGAGTAGAAAATAAGAGGAGGCGGCTAGTAGAGTACGAGCCACCCCCTTTGAGGAGCAAATGTTTAGGGTAAAAATTACCCTAATACGTGGACCAATCCAATAGCGACACATGGCCCAATCAAAGGGCGACACGTATTCCTGTAGGAAGACGACAGGTCTACAAGCCCTACAAAGAGCACCTGAAAAATAGAGAAAAGAGCCTCCTTACATCAGTAGGCCCAAATCCCGAGAAAGTCGCAAAATAGCGCCCCTATTGTGGCAAGACCTGATTGCCCCGCCAATCAGATAACGCAATTCTAGGGCAATTACCCTAAAAGGCACAATTCCTCGCCCCTATGGTTCCAATTTGAGGTCAGAATTGATGAAAAATGATTAAAAATAACTCGTTTTGCATGTTTAAAAATACCTTGAATTGTGTGAAACACGCAAAACAAGGCATTTTCGATCATTTTTTGTCAATTTTGACCTCAAATTGGACTCATAGGGCCAAAATGCCCCCCTAAACCTTAAAAGAACATGTTTTACGCACGAAAATTGAAGAATTTTTTTTAACCCCGTTAGATTTAACGGTTTTCTTAACGGTAGGTAGTAGAAAACAATTTTTAGAATTTGGTGGTAAAATAAACTTTTAAAAGTTTTGGTGGTAAAAAATAATTTCTTGATTTCTTTTGGTGGTAAAAGTATCCTAACATTAAATAGAGCATTAAAACAACACCAACTTCTCTCTACTTTCTCTTTCTAGCCTTTCCGTTTTCCAGTTACTAACTTGACCGTCGGATGAGAATATTCCGACAAACGGGATATTCGTTATTTTGCAGGTGTCTGGGCCGTCTGTCCGAAGAGCGCGACCGGTATCCCAGGGGAGATCACAAAAATACCCGTAATACGAGCCACTTCCTTCTTTTAAGACAGCAAGATCTCATTTGTTACTCAAGGAGTCTCGCAAAGAGAACGACACCACCGCTTCGGTACAATCCTTCATCGCGCAAGGTGAAACCGCCCCTTCCAACCCCACGCAACAACAGCTAGCATAGACTAGAAGTGTCGGCACCGACAGTCGGACCACTGGCCGTGGAAGTACCACCGACAAAAGGTGGAAAATGGGGTAAGGGGCGTGTCTGGGGGCGAGGCTAACCCTCTGCTAAAGCAAACCCGTAACAGCACCAACAAGTGTCGTAGGGTTCTTCACAAGGTCCTCAATTTTGGCCTGGTGAGCCTCAATGGGCCGATCCACCTAGGCAACAACCAATGTATGGCTACAACTAGGCTCCTCAACAAACTTAGGCAAGGCCACCTTACCCCTATCCACAAGCTAGAGGATTATCTCAACCAAAAATTTAAATTGATGGTTGAGGCCCAAAAATATATTTTATACTCTATTAATTTATTTTAAACATTTTTAAAAACAAACATGTATCGCAGTTGATTCTAACTTTCATGACTATGGTACATTCCTATATCATTTATGATAATTATTTGTTGAGGGTTTTTTTTTTTATTGTTTTTATTTATTTATTTTTTTAATGGTAAAACTCTATTAATAATTTTTTTAAGGTGACATTATATTTTCTTTTTCTCTTAGTAAATTTTCTTTATTTTTTTATATGTGGCAGACTACACCGTGTAGCTGGAGTTACTTATTCTGGAGTTATTTATTTAGGGGCTACTCGGTCTGCCATGAATTAATTAGTTGGTCAACGATTACTCTCACACAGAAAACACACTAACCGACTTAGTAACTCCAAAATAAATAACCCTTGATCGACTGAGTGAATGACCCTGATAAAGAAAACAATTAGCCAAATTAATACTTTCTTTGTTTTTTTAATTGACATCATTTTATTATCACGCTTGTCAACTCATATTTTGAAGGATTGATATCTCTAATTATCAGCATTGTAAAATTATAAAAAGTGAAAACGATTCAAACAAAATCTCACATGAATATGTTTTATCATATCTATTAACCACAAAAGTGAGTTAAAGCTTGTTGTGTAAATAGTATAAAAGTCAAACACTGTCAACTAAAAAAAATGGTTAAAGTACACTATTGTTGCATAATCTCTTGTACGTAATTTGAAATATAGCATTGCTTGTTACAAGGTCTAAATATCTTGAATATAAGACCAGACAGCAGGCAGAAAATTTTAATAATTCTAGTCTCATGCATTTAGTCAACTTTATGGGGCTGAATGCCGGTAATGATTTAAATCAGACGAAGCATCTTTCAAGAGGAAAGTCAAGCACTCAAGCCGCAAACCAAAATTTACTAATGTTTTATAACCTCCATTCCTAAAAATTCGACTCATTTTGTATTTGCACGGTTTTAAATGAATGTCTTTGATCATTAATAATTTCGGCTATGTAGAACTAAATTTTTTTAAAAGTTGACATATAAAAAAGGGGAATTTAATAAGATCAAACTTCTTAATTTATTTTGATAATATAAATCATAAAATATAGTCAAAATTATTTTATTTTGAGCACATGAATATTAAGTGAGTCGAACTTTTAGAAACGGAGGTAGTATTACAATTATCTTTTAAGTATAATAATAAATGCCAAAAAATTATAACCAAGCCTATATACTAAAATGTTTTATTAATAATTAATTAAAAGAAAATAATAACCCTACGTGTAATTTTGTCATGTAGTCCTAAATCAAGCATCAAGTAATAGGAAATACTTCCTCCGTTTTTTTATAGTTGCAACAGTTTGACTTTTACACTATTCATGTGTTTTACTTTGACTAGATTTGACGATTTATACATAAATAAAAATATAGTCATGTGGGATCTTGTTAGATTCGTCTCGGTTTGTACAATTTTAATATCTAAAATTTATAATTTTTACATATTGGTAATCAAAGATATTAACGATTCAAAACATGTATCGGCAAGCGAAAAAAGAGAAGTGTTGCAACTAAAAAAAAAAATAGAGGAATCCTTTGTTCTTCAATACTCATAGACTCATAACAATTTGACTAACATACGCACCAAACTGCCAAGATACAATTTTCACTTTTAATTAATCAAATTATATATATATAGTAATGAATAAAAAAATGAATAGATATATTTATAGTAATGCACCAACCTACTACACAATAATATTTGTTTTTATATGTACATTGTAGTACTACTTTTATTTCACATTTTTTGTAATTTTGAAGGATGCACAGACTCTTAGACAAAATTTGTTTGTGAGTGTAAGATAGAGAGAGAAAAATAAGAATGCATGTGATGAGGAGAGTGATAGAGAAAAATGACAATTTATAAAGAAAAAAGACATTAGTTACAAATAATGTGTAACATTTATTTTTGGCAAAAGTTAAAAAAAATATGTAACGGAGGTAATAAAAAAAAAATATAGTAAACACTGTAAAAACAAACTTTTACAAACTGAGTATTCAAGAATGAAAGGGTTAAGTATTAATTGTAGGCTTGTAGCCTCAAAGACGGCATATATGATATACTGTTACTCTTAATTAAACCTTGAGAAAATCAACTAAAGTTGTTCTCTCAACATAAGAAAAAAAGAATTATTGATAGACAATTTCAACTGGTTGTATAAATGGAAACTTTGAGTCAATAAAATGATACTTAAAAATAATTAAATTGGTTAAACAAGTATATCTCTCAATAGTCTCAAATATATGGTCAAATTCCTCTTACAATTATTGCATACATCATTTTATTATTCTTTTAAGCCGCGTACAACGGCTAACTGTCTCGTAAACTTGCATGCTCAGCCAATCCTATATAAAGGGTGTCAATTGCCGCAAACGAAATACACTCAAACCATCTACATTAAAAAAAACCTACCTCTTGTCCCATATTATCCACAATTTGTACCACCTATATACCTTGCTTTTAACAAAATGAGAAATCTTTCGTTTTTCTTCGTCTTTTGTCTTCTTTCCTCTCTCACACATGCTATAGAACTCGATTTTTGTGTCGGAGATCTTAGTCTTCCTAGAGGACCCGAAGGATATGCTGATTTTGTTTACACGGGTTTCCGTGGCGAAAAAACACCTAATAATGTTTTTGGAACAATGTGATATTACCATTTTCAGATTGTTCCAGGCCTTTAATGGGTTAGGTATATCTATGGCCAGGTTAGATTTCGCCGTAGGAGGAGTGATCCCAGTACACTCCCATTGTACGTCAAAAGTTCATCTTTTGGTAAAAGGTTCAATCATTGCAGGATTTATTGATACCAACAATACCACATACTAAAAAAAATTAGAGGTTGGTGATATCATGATGTTTTCACAGGCCATGCTTCACTTTCAAATCAACGTCGGTAAAACTCCAGCTACCGCATTTGTTAGTTTGAATGGTGGAAACCCAGCACTACAACTCACCCCTACCTCTTTATTTGTTGGAAATCTACCTACTGACATTGCCCAAAAAATCACACTCTTAAGTCATAAGAAAGTTATGCGAATGAAGCGAACTTCATCTTTAGCTAATTCTGTGTTCTTAACATTTATTTCTAAGCTCCTGATTTATTTCAATATCCAACACAATTATTTATCTATTTGTGATAATAAAGGGTATATACATAGCCCTCATTACATGCTTCGGAACTACAAAGTAATTGTAAAATTTTATAATGTATACTTCTTATACGCTCTCGAGATTAATAAAACATATTTTATCTTATCTTTATACTCCCTTCTTTGATCTTATTAAAAAGAGAATATCCTTCATGTGCTAAGGGATAGCCTTTATAGCTTGTGGAGTCTGAGACAGATGCAATGGCAACCTTCACTATGATACTAATTATTACCTCCGTCCGTTAATTATTTTCTACGACTTTTAAATATTTTATGTCTCACAAATAATATCTCAAAGTAATAGGTAATAATTAACAGAGGTATTATATTGTTTGGACCCCTGATGTCTTGTTACTTGGATCGCCTATAATATCCATTCACTCGTACTTATTCTCCCCCTACTCTAAACAATCTATGGAATTTCTGTATTGCCACTATTGTATGGAAAATTTGGACAAGTTGGAATAACTTTGAAATAATAAATGTGGGTTATTTTAACTATTGCGTATAACGAATGCATGGATTTGCTCTACGAGCAAGGAGGGCTATCCTTAAACCTGCAAGGGAAGAGGGACCAAGTGCATGAAGCTAAACAAGCTAAGGTAAGCTAGAGAAAAGTTGTATTTATCTATTGTAGGAAATATTTCAAATATCAAATTTAAGCCCCACTGTGATCATGCATTTAAGCATGGCGGCGTCCAAAGGGAAAGAAGTTAGAGCAAAAGTGTCACCAACAAGTTTTTTGAATTTGTAAACCGTCCACAGGTCTAAAGGTTACTCCCCATTCATGATCACAGAGATAGTTAAATCCATAGTTGTTGCAGGGAATATTTCAAATACTCAACTTTGAGCCCCACTGTGATCATGCATTTAAGCATGGTGGCGTCCAAAGGGAAAGAAGTTAGAGCAAAAGAGTCCTCAACAAGTTTTATGAACTTGTAAACCGTCCACAGGTGTGAAGGTTACACCCTATTCACGATCACATAAATCGCTAACTCCATAGTGGTTGTAGGGAATATTTCAAACACTCAACTTTGAGCCCCACTATGATAATGCATTTAAGCATGGTGGCGTCTAAAGGTTAAGAAGGTAGAGCAAAAGAGTCGCCAACAAGTTTTAAGAACTAGTAAACCGTCCATGGGTGTGAAGATTACACCTCATTCACGATCACAGAGATCGCTAACTCCATAGTGGTCCTGAACCAAGACTAAATTCGGGGATAATGGTACGAATCCAACTTAAAAGATATTGAACCCGCCCTAAATAGGTCTCTACTTTATTCTTATGATATTCATTTGTGCTTTCTGATTAACATACATTCAATAAATTAATCCTAAACATATTTAATCTATGTTGGTTGATTATTAATGCACAAATAAATCAATTATTGGTGATCAATTGAATTAAAATCATATTAAACCTAAAATCAAATTATTAAATATCTTATTATTGGTGATTTCAAATACAATTCCCTTTAATTATGCGAGAAAGGGCGTGATCAAACAATAACAATAAATCATGAATAATCAAACAAGGTATATTTATTGACACAACAATCATCATCATCATCATCATAATATCCTTATCAAAGCATAATTAATAGCAAGATCCTAGGCATGATACTAACATGATTAATAACAAATCCTACCATTTCACTAAATAATAAAAATTAAACTAAAGCTTTATCCTAAACATGATATTACAAAGCAATAAAACCATCCTAACATGATACAAGAAATAGAAGTAATATTCCAACACTAGTAGAAAAAAGTAAAAGAGCAGCCCCAAATGGTAAGAGATTATTGAATTCCGCTTCCAAAAACACCTTAAAGAAAAAAAACCTGAAACAAGCAAATGGCAAGCGATTTTAGGTGAACCACTTGAAAAATTATAAATGGCAAGCGGTTTGAACCTTGAACCGCTTGTCATTTGTTAAAAAAGAACCCTAAAAAATTAAAAGCCCATCTATTTCTCACGCTCTCTCTCCTCCCCTCCATTATCTCTCTCCTCCCCTTTCCCCTCATTTCTCACACCTCACTTCCCTCTCCTCTCTCCCCTCCATTCTCATGACCTCTTTCCTTTCTCTATCTCCTTCTCTTTCATCTCTCATCTCCATTCTCACTAATGTAAATAAGGAAAGGCGTAAAAGTAATCAGAACAACATTTTAGCAAATCAGCAGTACACATTTTCAAGTCAATTTTCATACTCGATGTGTTGTTTCACTCAAATTTACTTAATTTATTTCTCCTTTTTCCAGATTTTTGTTTTAATAAATAAATAAACTGCATTGTTGATGATTATTTTCTTTAATTCCAGATCACCGAAAATAGCTTATCAATTTTCAACTACACCATTCAACCTTCTGCGAGAATTCGGTACGATTTTATTCATTATTTACTTATTTTATTGATTGATTCATGTTTGTAGCATTTTGTTAATTGAATCGATTGTACACAGTAAAACATAGATTTTATTAATGATAATTTGTGAAATTGAAGATTAAACTTTTACTCAGAATGTAAAATTTGTAGCAATTTTTTATTTTTATTTTTTTATGTTTCAGGTGCGGCGTTGGTTTCAGATTGCGGTGGTGGTGTCAATTCTAGAGGTTCAAGCCTCAAATGGCTGATGATGCGTGGTTATGAGAAAAGGGAGCAGGGGCTGCTGCTTGATTTTGTTGGTGTTGCGACTGCCGCTGTAATTGATGGTGGTTGATTGAGGTGATTATTGCGGTAGTGGTTGGATTAGTAGGTGCGGCAGGTGTGGTATGGGTTGGAGATTTGGGCGTGGCTGCAGATTAAGTGAGGGAGCATGGGCAGTAGAAGAGCTGATTTTATTACTTGTATTAATTTTTTTTAATAATTTTTTTTTATAAAAATGTAATATTACAACAATTAATAATGAAAATATTAATGTTTTTACATATGTTTTGTTTATGTATCAATTTAAGTGAAAAAAAACCAAAAAAAAAAATATTTATTTTTTATAGCCATAATGGGCAGCGGTTTGGCGCCAAAACCGCTGCCCTTTCAGTACAAATGGCAAGCGGTTCTGAACCGCTTGCCATTTAAAAGGTCAATGGCAAGCCCCCCAAGCGCATGCGGTTCAAAATCGCTTCCCATTAGGGGGTTTGAACCGCTTGTCATTTAGTATTTTCTACTAGTGTAAACATGATTTCTATACCAAAATAATAATTAAGTAATTAAATTACTCACTTTGAAGCCTCGTACTTTTTTCTATCAAAAGAATACACACGTTAGTAAACTATAAGAGTGATTAAATCAAACATTAATAATGGAAATAATTGAAATATAGATTTGGGATCAAACCGTCAGAATTATCAACCTTTCACGTCGAGGTCTAAGGCAACTTCGAGCTTGGCTAGGTATGTTCAAATCACGTGAATAAGGAATCATGATCAAATCAAGAAAAATCAAGGAGATGTGTGTTTGTTTGTGGCTAGGCTTAGAAAATCATAGCAGAAAACGAAAGAATAACCTTTAGCTTGAGAAGGATTAAGATGATGATTGTTGGTGAATAAAAATGGAGTAAATCGTTCCCTATTTATAGAGAAGAATGATCCAAAAAGATCAGAAAAGAGTTAGAATTCGACTCGAAGTAAAACACTTTTCATCACGTGGCGATGGATTCATCGCATCACGATGCTTTCATCACGGCGCGATAAAAAACAGTTTTTTGCGGTTTTTATTTTTATCATATCTTTTAATCCAAAAATCGGAATAAGATAAATAATATGTTGTTGGAAAGATCTTGAAGTCTACTTCCCAACCCAATTAGAATCAGATTAAAATCTTTTTTAGAATAAAATATATGGCCGAAATAGTGGAAGGGTGTCAGTGTTGGATAAAGTCTGGTATTTGAATCATATCTTTTACGTTATAGATCGAAATTAAGATTATAATATATGATTAGAAAGATAATTTCAAGGGCTATCTAAGAATCAAATATTTGGATAAAACATATGAGGCATGAAAATCATATTCAAACGTCATTCAATTTGAATAGAATTAGGATTTTCAAAAAGAGAAGTTTTATTTAATTTCAAACTCTTGATCTTTATCTTTTGGAAAGGATAGATTAGAACCTTATAGAGACTTCTAGAAGCTCCTAATGAATCCTATTTGGTTTAGGAATGGGATTAAGGTATTGAACCCTCCACATGATCATTGGGACTTAGGTAAGGTGGACCTAGGTTCGGTTTGTGCTTGGTTTTGTATTTAGGCCATAACTTATTGTTATAAGTCGCATTTGGGCTTATAATATATCATTGGAAAGCTATTTTCAAGATCCATCCTACTACACAATTATTAGACCCAGATTATGGACCAAATTAAAATGGTTTTGATGTTTTTATAAAAAGGACATGAATGAATGATTTTAAGGACACGAAATGAATTATTTTGGGTTTAAAAGCACGAAATAAATGATTTTGGCTTAAAACATTTAAGGAAAGGTTAGAAAGGGTTAAGGCTTAAGGAAATTAACAAGACTCTTCAACTATTCACCGAAATCGATAATCAAAGACGTGAAACGTACTCATCATTGGGTTTGGTTTTTAGGGAGACACAATCAGGTGTCTACAGTGGTCCTGAACCATGGCTGGATATTCGGGGATGATGGTACGAATACAACCTAAAAGAGATTAAACCCACCCTAAATATGCGTCTACTTCATTTTTAAGATATTCATGTGCGCTTTCTAATCAACATAAATATAATCAATAAATTAATCCTAAGCATATTTGATCTACGTTAGTTGATTATTAATGCACAAATAAATTTATTATTGACGATCACTTGAATTAAAATCATTAGCCTAAATCAAATTATTAATTATCTTATTAAAAATGATTTCAAGGACAAATTCCCTTTAAACCTGCAGAAAAGGGCGTGATCAAGCAATAACAATAAATCATGATAATCAAGCAACTTATAAATCTTGACACAACAATCATCATCATAATATCATCAAAATGTAATATTAGCAAGCTAAGAACCTAGGCATGATACTAAACAGATTAATAACAAATCCTAGCATGTCACTGAATAATAAACATCAAAGCTTTGTCCTAATAAACATGATACTAGAAATCAACATGACATTAGAAATATCCTAACATGATACTAGAAATCATAATTAACATCCTAACATGATACTAGAAATTAAAGACATCCTAACATGATACTAGGAATTAAAATAATATCCTAAGCATAATTTCTATATCAAAAGAATATTTAAGTAATCAAATTACTTATTTTGAAGCCTCGTACCTTTTGTTGGGTTTTGTGATGTCCGACATCACGCGGAACAAAACCTGCCAAAAATTCGCTCACAACTTAAAGTAACTAACATGCATATTAATTAACAACAATCACATACTTAAATAACAAAGAGAGAGAAATAGGAAAAGACGATCATACCCTTGATGCGTGTTTTCCACATAGCACGAACACGGACTCACAAACGAAGAAAGAGCCTCAAGCGCGACCCCTCCAACGAAGTCCACCCGCGTGCCCAAGCTTAGGAAATAGTCTATACACTAATGGAACACTTGTTTAGAAGGAAAAGTGAGAGATTGAAAGGAATGATGTCCTTCGAACAAGTGTATTATTCCGATAAAGGGTTCGAAATCAACTGCGGAGTTGATTATTCATTGAAGTAAAGTGAACGGAAAGTCGGGCTAGAGGTCACTTGTCCGAGTTAAGTGACACTTGTCCGAGTTCGACTGTCAATAAGTAGATGCTTTCTGAAATCAATCTGAGCACGACCATGCATTTTCACAGTCTTGTTCTTGCAGAGGACTTGTAAACAACAAAGACATTTTCCCTATTGTTACAAGGGGGACATTCCCAGTCTTGCATTGTTATCTTCCCTTGCACGACAGACGTTTGACAACATCAAAACGAACTAGTACTCAGATAAGAGAACTTATAATACTCATAGTCGAGGAAAGAGGTTCTGATATCCATAATGAGAAACTTATGACGATTGGTAAATCACTTAAAGTATGTGATAGTAATGGTGTCCTTCGAACAAGTGTATTATTACGATAGATGGTTTGGAATTATTAGAAATCTAATTATTCGGTGAGGTCAAGTGATCAGAATGCCTAGTTGGAGGTCGCTTTTGATTAGTAATATTAATTATTACAGCGTAATCTTGACTGAACCCTTCGGGTCACACCCAAGAAAACTAACGATCCGTTGCAACCAATTAATCCGACAAGAATTGATGAGTCACTCGAGTATTATGAACATAGACGTCGGATATCGAGCTAGGAGCGTCAAGACCGAGCGTCACAAGTCGAGTCGAATTAATAAAACGACGAGACGGTAAAAATCAATTAATCAACAATTACTAAAATATCCCTAGCATCGGAATGCCCCGAGCAAACCAAGTGCTAGGGACACAAGGTGCTAGCATGGCAGCTAGCATGCGCGCCGCACTATGCCGAGGTTGCTAGCAACACTGGGTGGTGGGTGGCGCAGCAAGCTAGCACGCACATGCTAGCATAGCTAGCTGCTAGCACAGGCGCAACATCATGGCGCGCCACACCCAACAGCCTGCAAGCAAGCAAGTAATGCTTAATGGGATGGCGCGCGAGAGCTCTGGCAGCAGCGCCCAGCAACCCGCATTAATGCGAGGCATGCTGGCTAATCAATGGTTGTGAAGACTAATGACAAGAGCTATCAATTGGAATCAAAGAGTTATCTCCTAATCGTTAAGCTATATGTCTCTACAAATAACAAACAAAAAGAATCACAATCTAAACCAATCGATAATTGCAATTCCTAAATCAATTGGTCGTGTCATTAGCAATTACAATGCAATCTAGCTTAATTCTCAAGGCCTAATCGAATTACACACATGCAAACTTACATTAATCACTTTAATCTCAACAATCAATCAACACAATTCCCAAATTAATCACAATCGATCAATCATACAAGTTTCACCCAATTCCTAGCCAAACAACTACTCAAGAATCATCATCTATCAACAAACAACTAAACAAATCAAGAATCAACAAAATACCAAGAACAAAAACACTAATCAAGAATCAAACATCAAAATCAAACCAAACAAACATGAAATTAAACAAAGCAATAAAGAGGAGAGGGAGTGAGAAATCCTCATTGATTGATAATGGAGATCTTCAATACAATTGTCATCTTGAATCTTCAATCTCTCAAATAACCATTGAAATCCCTCACTTTCTCTCTCTAAAACTACTCCTAAACTAACCCTAGATCTAGAGAGAGAAGCTCTCAACTAAGCTAAAATTATGATAAAAATTCTTTCTCAAAACACCTTACAAAAATCGAGTGAAAAAGGTATTATAAGAGGCGCGAAAAAGGAATTGAGCGAAGCCGGAATACAGGGAGGAGCGCCCGCTCTCTTCTGGGTTTCTTCCGACTTTCTCGCCGCTTCGTGCGTTCTCAATTGGGGTCTTCGAGTGCACGCATATGATGATGATAGACACAAAGTATGGCAGATTCAAATGGACTCTACGGTGGGTTAAACACCATCTTTTATGAGATCACGGCTTGAGAGCGCAAGAGCTAGAACTTGGAGCATCCACTTCTTTTCACCTTGAGCTTTCCCAATGCTATGAGCCTACTCCAAAAGCATCTTCCAACTTACGAAGTCATAAATATCGAGACCCGAACCTCGTACAATACCTACAACCATGAAAAGAAGAGAAATAAAGGAGAAAACACTAGAAAAACCATAAAAATACAAAACAAGAGAGAAAAGGGAAATAAAGGGAAAATGCATAAAACTAGCATTCATTAAGAAAGAAAGTTATGAAAAGAAGGTAAAAACAGGCTAAATACTCATAAAACGAGTGCCATAAATGGCACTCATCACTTAGTGATTCCGAGAGAGAGGAAGTGTACGGTGGCTTGGGAGGCTTGGGGAGCACAGATTTGGTCCCCCCTTGTGGTCCTCACCTACTTTCTCCTTCTTTGCTTGACACTTCTTGATTAATTATTGCATTGCTTTTTCTTTTGATTTTTGATTTTTGATTTAAAAATAAAATGAAAAAAGGATTTTACCAACTTTCCCACATTGATGGGAGAGAGGAATGTTCATGGGATTTCTCTATAAATACCAAAGCATTGGGATTTGAGAAACCCACTTCAGTTGAACTCAATAAGGCATCTCCTATAAAGTGAGAAAACCTTTAAGTTCATAAAAACTCAAGTAGTCTAATTTTGGTCTAGCTCGGCTAAACTCCAAGTAGGGGTCGGACGAGTCGTTGTTGCGGGTGGATTTCCGAGGTCGGTTCACGCGATTGCGAGACTCGTGGCTTTCGAAGTAAGATCTCATTTAAGGGAGAGAAGCACGTGCCAAGGGTAATATTGTCTTTCTCCTTGTCTTGTTAATTATGCTTATTAGTTATATTAATTATGAGCGGGTCTTAGGGTCGGGTTTTGTTACCGCGGAAAGTCGGACTTTCTGAAACCCAACAGCGGTATTGGAGCCTTGCTCATTTATTTTTGTAACTAATATTTTCAAGGTTTTAAAAATGGCTTAATTTCTTGTTGTGGTTGCTAATTAGATTAGTAGCTCGATTTTATTAATTTTAATCTCCTTTTAATCAGAATTTTGGCTCCCAAACCCAGATTTTCACCGAAGACTAGTGAATATTGGGTGGAATCGATGTTCTGGAAATGATTTGATTCTTTTAGGGTTGTGATAAAGCCAAATTCTTCCTTGAAATGCCTGTTTCGAGGGATTTTTCGTTTTGATGAAAATTATTAAATCTTTTAAACCTTAAATCTTAATGGCATATTAATTGTGATTATGTGTTTGGTTCTTTCCTTGAAGCTTCTGCAATTTTAGACCATTTTTGAGCATGATTACTATGTAGTAATTGGTGCTTAAATGGTTGGCTCATTTTTCACATAAACTTGAAAGTTCATATTTTTGCAAATTAATTGCTTCAAGTGTGAGTGTTTATGTTAATTTTGTGATTTTGAAGTCCCAAAATGTGTTAAAGATTCAATCTTTAATTATTTATTTGGTTGGATCTTGACTTACTAGATTTCATGATTGAGCTTTCTTGATTTAAATCATTTATTGAGTTTATTAAAGTCATAAAGTTTCAAACCTGTGATTGAAATTTAATTAATCTTCATATTAGAAGTAATTTTTTCAAAGATTTACAAGTTAAAGTTGGAATTTTTCATTGAATATTTATGTTCATTATTCCAACTCCCTTTAAATTTTGTCAAATCTCATGATTAATTTATGTTGGTTAAATTAATAGTAAGAATAGCCCTTCATTTTTGTGGCAACAAGTTGAACCAAATTTATTTTTAGAATAGTTCTTGGAATAATTTGGTTTGTGCACTTAAATGAATTTATTAAGTTGGACTTGTTTTAATTTTCATTTTACTCAAAATATTAATTCTAAAATTAATTTAGAATTGATTAGAAACTTTTTCCGAGGCACGAGCACACAAAAATCAGAAATTTTTCCGAGGCATGAGCACGCAAAATGAGGCACAATAGCCACGTGCATACCCTCGGCATGTGGCTGCCGAAGGATGATGGCTGATGCCTCGTGTATGCAATGCTCGAGCTAGGTGTATGCAGGGCAGCAGCTTGTTACGGCTTTGGGTGCGCATGTGTGTGCGGTGCGCAGCTGCGATGCAGCAAGTGGCATGCACGACAACAAGCCCGAGTGGCCTTCATGGCCATGCCATCGCGAGCACGCCTTGTAGGCAGCATAACGCCTAGTGCGATGTTGTAGGCTACAGGGTGACGCTTGGCGCGGGCCATGGCTGTGTGTGCGAGCCCTCAAAAGACACCCATGACTTCGGTGCCTAGCACACCAAGCTGAAAGGCTTGATGCTAGGCACTTGGGGTTTAAGGGCTATGTGTTTTCATTGTATTCTTGCCGATTTAATTATTTTAATTAAATATTAAAGTCTAGGCCTTGATTTTGAGCATAATTTTGGTTATGTCTTGAATACGGAGTTTCTTGAAAGACAAAACCATGAAGTTGGAAGAAAAGACCCTTGAAGACTTAAAGACTCAAGGGGTCATTCTAGTTGCCAAATGCATCTTTTACTTATGTTTTCAATATATATTTATGCTTATATATATGAATGATATGTTAGATGCATGTTTAGGATTTCGAAATGTTGCGATGATTAATTAAGTTCACTTTAATCAACCAACACAGAAACCCTATGTCCCTAAAATATTGAGTAAAACTTGTCATTCCAAAACAACACTTACCGAACTATGAGAATAGTGATGGGCTACGCCAAAGCGAGGCATTACTAATTTCTTAGGAACGTAAGGTATACCGGGTATGCATGTTGGCTTTGGTTAAACTCAATGATATGTTTAAGGATTTCTTACATGTCGTGGCAAAAGAGATAAATCGTCACTAGAGCATTAGATGCGACAATTTATCAAACCAAGAATGGCTTGGAGCCATTAGCAAAGAGTTGCTTACCTTAGAGTAATAAGTGTTAAGACAAGCCAAAGAATGCTTAATCACTCATTGTTTCTTTGGATCTTGAAATCGCCTTATTCTCACCAAATAAGGGCAATTTAATGTGTGAATAAGACGCTTGAATAAGTTTGAAATTTGCATGAATGCTTTAAAATTCAATCTTATTTACTATTATGAATTGTTTTTCATTTCAAATTCTTTCAATTGTAGAATCATGTCTTCAACTAATAACGATAACAACCTAATGTACCCGAAACTCCCTGAAAATTTACCATTTTCCTTGAATATGGTGAACTTTAAGAAGTGGGAAGAAGAACTCCGGAAAACCCTCAGAAATTGCTACATGGACCACATTCTTGACATTTCAATCCCGAGTTTTTACTCTAAAGGGGTCATGAGTGATGAGGCTCATGATGCATGGAGTTGGGATTGCAAGAAAATCTCACGACTTATGGCAAACTCCATCTCGGAACAATGGAAGAGAAAGTTCTTGAACTATTTTCCGGATATGCTCCTCCAAGCTCTAGAGGACATTGTCAATTTGAGGGTTACGAAGAGCATGAATGACAACTATGATGGTCTCATGGAGGAAGTAAATAGGTCACTCCCTAACATGAAGATTAAGCCACTGCAAGAGCGTTGCCTCACCAAAGAGAGACAAGAAGTGTGGGCTAAGGTCTACAATGCTAGACTTAGACCCGAGATGCCACTTTAAGGCTATGTGCTCCGGATGACGAGGTTATTCACTCACTTAGAGCTCATTGCCAAGCCGATAGAGGATGAGCAAGCGGCTCATATGCTACTGAGCTCACTCCACTCGGGCTATGTTGCATTGAAAATGCAGTTAACAGCTAATCGGAACAAACTCTCTTTAATAGAGGTTATCCATGAGCTTCAAAGAGCCGATTCTTGCAGGGATACCAAGGTTGCTCTAAGGCCCAAGAAGAGGGAGTTCAAAAACAAAGAAAAGATACGATGCTTCTACTGTAGTGGGCAGGGCCACTACAAAGGGAATGCATTAAGTACCTAGAAGATGCGGTGAAGGGAAAAGTCGCTCTCACCTCAGGTATATTCTTTACAAACCATCACTTGAATAAAAGCAATTCATGAAGGTATTAGATACCATAAATAACTCACTATATGCTCCTATTTCAGGAACCAAGTGAGAAGAGCTTCACAAGTGGATATGCATTTGCAAGCGAAAGAAGAAGGCAATATGTCCATGCAAGCTTGTAATAGCATAGTTTGTCATAAAATAGAACTTCTTTTATTTTTATTGTTAAACATATTTTGATCTTTTGGCGTTGGACGTCGGCTTGTTAGATCACAAGACAATAACAATGATTGTTTTAAAAAGGGTCTTGTTTATATGTTTTATGGTTTGACAAACAAGTTTATAATGTTAATAATACCGCAAAGAAAGCTAAGACCGTCGAGTCGAATCAAACATACTTGTGGCATTGTCGTCTTGGCCACATTAACATCAAACGCATCAAGAGACTTATACAAGAAGGTATTCTTGACTCATTTGATTTAGAATCATTTGAAAATTGCAAAGGATGTCTATTAGGCAAGATGATAAAGCAGCCATTCTCCAAGTAGGGAGAAAGGGCAGGTGATTTGTAAGGCCTAATACACACCGATGTATGCGGTCCAATGAGCACAACCGCAAGGAATGGTTATCGATATTTTATCACCTTCACAGACGACTATAGTAGATATGGATATGTCTACCTTATGTTGAACAAATATGAATCGTTTGAGAAATTCAAATAATTTAAGAGTGAATTTGAAAATCTGCTTAGCAAGAAAATCAAAGCCCTTCGATCGAGGTGGTGAATACTTGAGCCATGAATTCGATGACCATCTGAAAGAACATGGTATACTTTCAGAATTGACACCTCCAGGAACTCCACAATGGAACGGAGTATCCGAAAGGAGAAATCAAACCTTGATAGATATGGTACGATCAATGATGGGTCTTAGCGATCTTCCTATCTTATTCTGGGGACACGCACTTTTAACCGCGCACTAACACTGAACCGCGCTCCGTCAAAAGCTGTAGAAAAGACTCCATATGAATTATGGACGAAGAAACATCCAACGATGTCTTTTCTCATGATTTGGGGTTGCGAATCGTATGTCAAAAGGTTAATTTCTAACAAACTTCACCCTAAATCTAACAAGTGTTTCTTTTTTCTTTGTGGGCTATCCAAAAGAAACCAAGGGGTATTACTTCAACAACAAATCTGAGAACAAAGTGTTTGTTGCTCACGATGGTGTCTTTTTAGAGAAGGAACACCTTTCTAAAATGACAAGTCAGAGGAAAATCAAACTCGATGAAGTTTCAGAGGACGACCAACAAACTCAAATTGACATTCAAAGTGCTCAAACAACATCTGTTGACGTTGGTCAAACTGTGCAAAGTCAAACCGACAATGCAAATGCTCAGTCCATTACCCTACGTAGGTCGTAGAGGCCAAAGTCTCAACCTGATAGATATCTAGGTGTCGTATTAACCGAGAATCAAGATATCCTAGTACTGGATGGAGACAAACTGACAACCTACAAGACAGCTATGGCGAGCCCCGACTCTGCTAAATGGCAAGAATCCATGAGATCTGAGATGGACTCAATGTTTGAAAATCAAGTATGGGACTTGGTTGATTTACCCGAAGGTTATACACCTATTGGATGTTTATGGATTTTCAAATTGAAAACTAACAAAGATGGAAATGTATTCATTTACAAAGCTAGACTGGTAGCAAAAGGTTACAGGCAAATTCACGGTGTCGATTATGATGAAACCTTTTCTCCTGTCGCAATGCTTAAGTCCGTCCGGATCAACCTAGCGATTGCTGCATATTACAATTATGAAATATGGTAGATGGACATCAAAACCGCCTTCCTAAATGGAATTTTGGAAGAAACTGTGTACATGACACTGCCTGAAGGTTTTGTCGACTAAAATAATGCTGCGAAAGTATGCAAGCTTAAAAAGTCCATTTATGGGTTGAATCAAGCAAGCAGAAGTTGGAATCTGCGATTCGATGAAGCCATCAGTAAGTTTGGTTTTATCAAGAATCCAAATGAGTCTTGTGTTTACAAGAAGGTCAGTGGGAGTGACATCGCCTTCCTTGTCTTATATGTCGATGACATACTGCTCGTTGGAAATAGCATTTTAATGCTAGAGTCTGTAAAGGCCTAGTTTGGAAAGTGTTTTTAAATGAAAGACTTGGGAGAGGCACAGTACTGTAGACAGCAAATTTTGATCCTACTTTTGTAATTATCACTATTAATTATCTTTTATTATTATAGATATCGTTTTTTTGCAAATAATAATTATTATTTTGCTAAATATTTTTATAAACTTAATGACGTTTTTTTATTATTTAAAATGAAGAAAATGAGTAATAATAATGATTTTTATTCATAATTTCCAAAATACATGTTACAATTTGTATTTCTAAACTACTAAATTACAAAATGTTGAAGTACAGCTAACACTACATGTATTTTTACCCTGCTCCACCGAAGTAATTTTCGGGCTTTACTTGTCGATTAACAAGTAAATTAATAAAGCCATTAGGAGGACCACTAGTCCCACAATGTACATGATGTACACCCTTATCATCCTCATGTCTTCCTCAAAGGTGAAGACAGGCTGATCTTCCTGGTTTTCTTGAAACATGGTGGCCGAGTTTAATGGTGGTTTTTGTTTGGTTTTTTCAGGTAAGGAGGAAGATGGAAGAAGATAAGAATTAAGTGGTGAGTGGAGATTTTGGATAAGGGTAATTTCTTTTTATAGTAAAAAGTAGATATTTTAGACCATTTTTTAATACGTATAACAATCGTATAGTATAAAGTAAAATAATTTTTTTTGTCTCGCCAGGAAAATATGTCATTTTCTTTATAAACAAGCATTGTTTACTCCTTTAGAGTATAACAAGTATATTTGTATGTTCACTTAGACTGTTAGAGTTGTTTTTTTTTTTTTTTTTGTGATTTGTGCACTACACTATTATTTGGCCAGTTTACCTATAAAGTCCACTACTCTAAAAATCCATGACCGACCAAGGTAGGGAAATGACAAACATTCCCTTTCTTGAGTGAACACTTTTTACCATTATGAGTTGTGGACTAAGATAATACCACCTTTTTTTTTTTATTTTCCTTCAATCTATATTGGATCCGATTAATTTAATTCGGGCCAATTGTACCAATATTTATCTAGCATGATAGGTATATGGATGTGAGTAATTTGCGGGACAGTGGGAATTTGATGGTTAATGTTACGCATACAATGAAATAATGCAATATGTATTTTAGTAATTATACTGGAGCAATCATATTGAATTTCTTGTTTCAATTTACTGTTGACGCAGCGTATGGATGCAGCGTATACTACGTCTTGTATTTTTTTTTATTTCACCTTTGTTTTTGTTGTTTTGTGCACACCATACAACCGTAGGCCATAGTGGTATGTAACTTCTTTCATTTCTTTTTTCTTTCTTTTCTTTTTTTTATTTTTATCTTTTATCTTATTTTTTTTATGACTTGTTTATTTCAGTCTAGTTTTTGTATCCTTTCGTCAATTTTGATGAACATTGTCAATAGTGAAATAACGTTACCTTTTTTTATCCCCCGCGGTTAATATTGTATCTAATAAATTTCAATATTGGATCAATTGTACCAATATTTATCTGACGCTAATTGGGACAGTTGGATTTCATACGCGTCACATATTGCATATCACTATTCAAAACACTATTTGATACTATTCAAACACTATTTGACACTATTCAAATAGTATTTTCCGTTACGTTAATTTGCGTTGCCGACGTGAATTTGGTCTTCTGTTTTATTTGTTTTCCTGTTGTTTTGATCTAGTTTTATATCTTTTATCTTTTTTTTTTACAACTATGATAAGTATAAATTTGTGTTTTAGTAGAGTGAGGCAAGATAAGAGTTCATCTTTTTTTTAAAGGTCATTCGGTTAAGGGAATATATTTTACCCTGACTACCTTAAATTTATGTCGTATGACTTAATATTGTATGATTTTATATGGTGTATTTTCACTTTGACCATGTCAATCTTATGATTTTATATGATTTGCCTTAATTTATAATTTTAGTAAGGGTTATTATTTGAAATGCTCGTATTTATAAGGTTTTGTCGTATGTTAAGATATTCTTGGGTAAATTTATATGTACTATCTAATAAGGGCGGGGGTTATTTTTTTTTATATAAACGCTGAAATATTATGTCCAACCCTACTAGTATTGTAACCTAATGTCTTTGTGTAACTTTCAGAGCTGATATCTCAGAGCTGATTTTTATTTTATAAGAGTACCTTGGTGAGTATAATAGTCACTAAATAAATTTAGGCACTCTATTATCGTATACCATGTGAGTATTATTTTTGAGTTGTGACATGACTTGGTCTTATATTTTCTTTTTTGTAATACCATGGAATTTTAGAACCTTTTTATTATATGAATATTAGAGTTAATTTTATTACGGTTTTCTTTATATTATCAGTTTAAGTAATGCAAAACAGATTATGTAGTTTGTTACACATAAAATGAAAGAATTTAATATCAAGATTCTCATTATTACCAAAATCTTGATATTTACCTTTAATCCTTGAATTATATTTTATTTACTTTTTTTTATCTACAAATTAAACCCTTTATTTTCCTATAAATACCTCCCTAATTTTCTCATTTTAAAACACCAAAATTCCCTACAAATTCTCTCTCTAAAAATTCTCTCTAAAAAATTCTCCTCTAAAATTTTGCTTTAGTTAAAATCTCTATAATTTAGCTTTATTTTTAAGTTATTAGCTTATAAAAAGCATCATATAATTAAGTTTTTATTTTTTATTTTTTTTAAGTATTGTTATTATCTTCAATTCCTATATAAAATAAAAATAAAATAAAAAAAAAACACAAAAAAAAACACAAAAATATCTCAAATTCAAGTATTGTTGTTATTTTCATCTTTGTTAAAAAAAATTAGTTAATTATTTAAGTATTCCTATTCTATACTAAAACCAAAAAAAAGTTTATTTCTTAAGATTTAGTTTTATTTTTTAAGTTTATTTTCTATAATAAAAAATCAAAACAAAAAAAGTTCATTAGCTTTATTTTGCACTAATTTCTTTTAATATCTCAAAATTCCAAAAAATATCACTTAGTCTCTTTCATTGCAGTTTAATTAAGGAGTTATCACCTTTTCATCCTTGATAAACAAAAGAGGTTATCCAAAATATTGCTACATCTAGCTCAAGGTATTATCTTTATTCCTTTCTTAATTTCCTTAATTATTATTATGCTAACTAATGTGTTTGTTTCCATGTGATGATACCAATAGAGTTAATGACGAGATTAGGTGCTAAATTAGCCCCAAATCTTTCATTACTCCAAATTAGAAAGCCAAGCCTATTGGTGAGTTGATAGGTTACAAAAAGGGGGGGTCAATTGCATTTTGCATTGCATCTCTTTATAATGCATTTTAAATATGAAAGGTTAATACATTCATGTATTTGTCTAAGATATATTTTTTAAAAATAATTTCCTTCTTAAAGTGAGCTTAAAGACCTAAGGAATTAAGAGTTTATGTAAAGGATGTTCAAGAGTGAAGAGTTACTTACCACGTCCCAAAGATGGCCTGTGAAACAACCCTTATGTCCAGAACCAGATCTATTTCTTTAGCTCAAGTGATAGAACTTTTCAAGAGCTTTCCAACCATATCTCACAATAATTTTTTCGATTTTTCTATGATTTTTAATAATTTTTTTAGTTTAAACTATCAAAGAGGTGAAATAGGCACGTTTTTCTTTTTTTTTTTTTTTAAAAAAAAAAAATTGTATTAATTTATTTTCAAGAAACTAATGGTGTCATGTAACCTATATTACACTATATCATGTATTTACATTTATATAACTTTACTTATTAAGAGTTTTAAGTAACTTTCATTTTATCTAAAGATGACTTTAGAAATAAGAGTTTTTCACAATCTTTAATTCTAAAAAAAACGTTTTAAAATCTTTAATCTTATTTTAAAGATGACTTTAGAAATAAGAGTTATTAATAAACTTTAATTCAAAACGTTGTTGTTTTAAAAAAAAAAGTCTTTAATATTATTTAAAAAATGACTTTTGAAATAAGTGATGTCTTAAGAACTTTAATTTTATTTTAGGATGACTTCAGAAATAAGAGTTTTAACAAACTTTAAAATTTTTTATAATTTTGTGAACCTTCTTATTTCAAACCCTTTCGCGAAACAAGAATGAATTGTAACTTTGCTTGTTTGTTTTAATAATTAATGATAGTTAATATAAGGTTATGGTCTCATTTCCAAACATGAGGTTCAGATTAATTATTTAGTTGTATAAAGGTTGTAACAATTTATCCATCTCCATAAAAATAAGCTTATATCCTAATATAATTACCCTATGGATTATTTGATAATCGGATATGATTAAATAGTTTATTGTTCCATTTTATTTGGAAGTAAGGCCTTGACAGGTGTCGTGTTTTACTTGGTCAATTCCATTAAGCCTAAACACATAACCTTTAAAACCTTACAAAAATTACCCTTGAGTGTTTTTAAACCCAAAGTGAGATTATACAGTGAACCCTTACAGTTTCACTCCAAAAAATACCTTGACCCACTAAAAAAGTCGTCAATTGGGACGCATTTGTTGAATTGTCTTCTTCAAAAGACATTTTTGGTGATCACTAATCGGGGTGATTTTCCTCAACCAAGGTGGTTCATTTTACTTTTATGAGTGAATCCGTCAAAGATCACAAAGATTCCACTTACAAAAAATGGCGTTTATGTCAACTATCCAAATTAAAAACCCAATGGAATTGGTTATTTAAAACATGGCATCTGTCCGAACTACGAAGGTTTTGATCCGTGAGTGAATTCAAAATCTCACTATGATCGGTACGTAGTGCAACTTTGGTGCTCAAACCTACCTTATATTAATTATTATATCATTTTTTTTGTGATTAAAATGTCTTAAAAACTTGATTTTTAACAACGCAATAGTAAGAGCCCGTTCCTTAGAACGGAAGGGAAGACGAGTTCCAGACGTTCGATTCTCTTAACCTAAACCCCGAACCCTGTGCCTTATTTATCTTTATGGAGTTAACAATTGATTTTTTTTTTAGTTTTTTTTCTTAAAATTGACTGTTTTAAAATCCGTCCTTATTCGGATAAAAATGAGGTGGCGACTCTAAGTTTTGTTTATTAGTCTTATCAGACACTTAAGTGGAACCTTTATAGACTAATCTTTGTCCACTAAAAACCAGGTACCATAGTTTGGCGACTCCACTGGGGACTTTCTTTTTATATATGTTGTGTAGTGGTTTAAACCTCAAGTTGTGTTGTTAATTCGTTAAAGTGTACTTATGGGGTCATTCATCATTCATCAATTGTCATGAGCATAAGCATTTTTTTTGTATTTTTTAGGCCGACACCTCTGCCTATTGGTAATGTGGAATTTAGACAACAAAATTGATGAATTAAGGGCGTAAAACTACATCCGTGCGTTATTGCAATCGGCTCTGTTAGGAACTTCCACCCTCGGTGTTCACAGTTGGAAGTGATACGAGGCCACTTGGTTAATAATTTCCTCAAAACTGATTGACCTTTAGATTAAGAAACATGTGCATCAATACATACATGGAGTCTCTACGGTCATTTGTGTTAATAATTCATTCGTGTTGTCATGAAAGTTTTTTTTTTTTTTTTAAAAAAAAAAAAACTTTTTTTTAAGATAAAATCGTTCTTTTAGAAAGCTTACTTATGGACCCAATAATAAACTAAGAGTTATCCTTAGACCTTCCCTCATATGATCTCAAGAGAGTTTCACTTTCTAAGAGTAACAAACACCACATGTGGTGCATTATAAGCAATGCCAAAATCTCCCTTTAAAACCTTTTCAACATAAAGAATGGTTTAATCACTACTGATGAATAAATATGTGAATTAATGTTCTTTTCAAAGGAAATTCTTACACCCCTCAACACCTTGAAGGTTTGCTTAACCATGTTCTTGAAAATTGCAGTTCACTTGTTGTTTAGAGACCGAGATATGGATACAGGAGCACAAATGTGTAGTGGGGGAAGCCGTTGGGGTCTATCCGCCAGATTTACTCTAGGAGGTGTGAATCACCAAGTGCTATATATCATCGGTTGAAGTTACAGGGTTTCCTCAAGTCAAAACACAATAACTACACTATGCCGTCTCCTGGGGCTGATATGGGAAAGTATTGTAACTACTGTCATGACTACGGGCACAATACAAATGTTTGTAGTGATCTAAGACATGCAGTCCAACAACTGATTGATGATAGGAAAATTCCAATTCCAAGATCGTGGACTCCACCTACTCTAAAATTTACTGATGCAGATTTGTCGAATGACTACAGTAATGACCGACCCTTGTCCATAACCTTGGTATCGGATTGTTACAAGGTCTCAGGAATTTTGGTGAACAGAGAGTCCAAATTCAACATCTGTAGCAAAACCATTCTCAAGAAATTAGGGTGTGAAGACGCTCCTTTAAGACCCTCAAAAAAGGTGGTTAGAACAAGCGATCACATTCTTAAGCGGGCAATTGGGGAAATCACCCTACCTTTAGGATATCATGATTGGGTTTGTAATGCTGAGTTCCAAGTAATCGATGACCCGGAAAGCCTCACCTTTACCTTGGGAAAATCATGGTTACAACACATAGGGGCAATTGCCTCTGCACTTCATTAGAAAGTCAGATTTTCAACCCCGGGCGGTGTGATAGCCATTCATGGGGATGCAGTCTTACCTAACATGGAAACCACGGTGTGCAATACGGTGAGTTTTAGGGAAGGTTCGACTTCGAGACCAAAGAAGAAGAGTTATGAAAGATCATTATGGGACTTACTATCAAATTCCTCAATGTATCATGAGGCTTTTAGTGATTATCTCAAAAGAACAATTATAAATGCATTAACCCCTTTTAAAGATTTGAGGGAAATCTTCAAACTTGATCCTCACCAGGTCAAAGATGATTTGATTAGAAAGGGTTTTATAAATGACTGACTGGATCATGCAATGATATGTCATAACATCAAGTATCATCACGTTCACATTGATGAAGAGTCTTCCATTAATATGTGCCCATACCATACATTTGTTGATTGGGAATTCGAGGAGGAAGAACTTAGACCTGTAACAATAGATGATTTTTGTAACAACGATGTATATGAAAATGTATGTGGTAAAATTGATGCAATTGTTAAATACAAAGGTGTAAGTTTCACCACAAGTTTCATAATTTGTGATATACCAGTTCCCTATGATATCAAACTTGGCCAGCCTTGGATTTACCAATTTCATCCCCTCATGTTAGTTCAATCCCAAAAGACGCCGGCACAGCTTCGTGAATCTTTAACTTTCCATGATGGCTCTAAGATTTGAACCTTACGGCCTGAATCTCCAAATGATAAAAGCCCGCATCCAAAGGTTTCCACTATAGAACGATCCAAGGCCTCTCGCCAAGAAAACACTGTCCCCCATTCTCGTCAAACTAGCCCCAAATTACTATATGATGTGCCTATCCATGAATCAATATATTCTCAAAATGTACGTAAAACCTTAGATGCTTTTCACTCTTCCTCACGAAAAGGGAAATGCATCGAACATCACGATGTCGATCCAGGGCTCACCTTTACAGATAGCGATTTACCCCCTAATCACTATCATAATGAACCACTGCATATCACTCTTTGACACGGTTCAAGTTATATTAATCACATATTGGTTGACACCAGATCTGATGTTAATCTCTGTTCCCGAGAATACTTGTACGAACTAGGGTACAATGATTTACATATCGCTTACCACTCCATTCTTCTCAGAGGTTTTGACCAATTGCCAAGGGAAGTGACAGGGTCTATAGTCTTACCTTTGGTACATGAGAATGTTCTGTTCAACATAGAGTTTATGGTAGTGGATTTTCGACTCTCATGCAACTTGTTACTAGGGAGACCTTGGCTGCACGGGTGTAAAGCAGTCTCATCTAGCTTACATCAAAAATTGAGAATGAGAGCATCATGGGGCATCATCACTATATGTGGTGACTATAGCAGGGGAGCCTATGAAGGTGAAAGCTCGTTGCAGTATGGCGGTTGGATAAACACCATAAGCACAGCGGGTCATTACATAGAAAATAATGAAGCGGTTAAAATAAGGCGCCCAGCCTTTGCAAAAAGAACAATATATTTTCCTATTCCAGAGAATGAACGAGACAAGCCAAATTGGATGCCCAATAAGGCAAAGGCCGATGATATCCGAAGGAGGTTTAATTGGCTTTACGACAAAGGTATAGCAGTTCCTTGTGAGGGGGTTGAAACATCTGCAAATAAAGTGGCATCTCTTCGAGAAAATCATGGAACCCTACATCTTCCTCGACAACATCGACCTTTTTACAACGAAATCGTGCATGGTAGTATCTAAAGCATGGGCATCATGGATCTTGGACAAAGAAGATAACCCTTTCTATGTTGCCAAACAAAAAGCTGCTTGGGAGAAGCGACTTTTGATCGGGGAAATAGATGCATGGTAGTGGCCTTAGTTACATTTTCATTAAAGTTATCTTTGTAAAAGTTTTTTTTTGTGAACTATGAGCGACTTGATCCCTGAGAAAAAATGAAATTAAAAAAAAATAAAAAGATAAAAAAAATCTTGTAAAAGGGTACGTAGGCAGCTCGCTTTGAGTGCAGTCGCAAAAATTAAAAAGTTGGTTTCCTTTTTATGTCGAACTACGATAGGCCTGATTTCCTGAATCACATTACACTCAGCACATTTCCGCACTTAGGAATACGTAGGCAGCCTTCGGGCCCGGCCACTAACAGTTTGTTATTGTTGCGTTTTCACTTATT
Organism: Chenopodium album; assembly: GCF_948465745.1. NCBI lineage: Eukaryota > Viridiplantae > Streptophyta > Magnoliopsida > Caryophyllales > Amaranthaceae > Chenopodium > Chenopodium album. Next base: position 21,984,114 of record NC_137847.1, read on the forward strand.
TATTATTTTATTTATTTATTTATTTATTTTTATTTATTTTTGTTTTTTATTTTTTTTTGCCTTCCTTCATCATAAGATGGAAAATAGACGGAAAAGAACACTAATTCATATTTATATAGTGATACAACCATAACAGTGAATAAAAAAAATACATAATACAAAGGTTAAAAAGGCCCTAACTAAATCTCATGAGACGGTGGAGCTTCAAACACCTCTGTTTGACCCCAAGTAAACCCTTGGCAATGATCAACCATAAGGCAGACTCCTCGAAGCATGTCTTGAGGGGAATGTCGAATACTAACTTCCCAACAACGAGAGCGCATAAGGAGTAGTATGTCACACAACTTTTGCTCAGCATTTTCTAGGTAGACATCAAGCCTAGTCAAAGATGAGATGAAGCGGTTAACATCCATCACTACTTCTAATTGTTTCACCTCTAGAGAGCGAGCCTTTTGCAACCCATTTTGCAGTAAGCAAAGCGAGAAAAAGGAAAAATTGGGCCCTTTGAGCCTTGAACCAAAACCAAACTTCCAAACATACCCAGGCTCTCGCAATATATACCCACCTCTACATCCATCTGAGCCATTTGATAAAGCGGCTAGAGACAGAGTATGGGGATCTCCTTATGACCAAGAAGTAGTTGACAATGCCCTAGTTAATCTATTTATTATTATGAAGAAACTCCTTTGACCTATTGACCATAAAGTCTCATGGAGACGAGATACGTAACGCCTATGACGCGGAGGTAGTTTCTGAAGAAAATTCTCCTTAGATTCTCGATAGTTTGAAGGACTACCCATCATCATAGTTAAATGATTATAGGTTATGAAATCTGATATACCCAACCAAGGATGATTGACTGTGCTTTGAGGCGGGCCTCTCCCTTGGCATGAGGAAGTCCCGGAATAAATACTGGGAGGGGTATTATAAGCCAATATGGCTATTGATCCTTTAGACAATCGAATGAGTGAAAAGAAACATGTGTCACTCCATAGGAATAGAGTTGATGGGAGAGAATTATGCCCTGCAAGAATACAAGACTTTGTTACGTCTATGTTTTCAGAGACCTCCTTGCCGATTGAAAAATTAGAGATGAGTAGAACAAAACAAGTAGGGAGATAGGTTTTGTGTAATATGGAGGTATTATGTAATATTTGACTCGTACAGTACCCACGAGCATCCAAAAACATTAACTTGAGAGACGAGTACACAGGAAGATTAAAAGGGAAATGTGATGGTAGGTTCGGACTCTCTACGAGTTGGCTAGCAAAAGGGAGGTTTTGTTGACTTATAGTAGCTATGATAGGGTAAACCGAGTCTCCAGAGAAACGTAGGAACAGAGACAGGGCTAACATCACTGTATCTGCCACAAATAAGAAGATTGACTCTGGAGAGCTACTTATCTCGAATACATGGGGTGGACCAGTCACTGGTGCAAGTTTCACTAGAGGAACCAAAGGTGGGATAGCTGTAGAATTTTGATCATAAGGGAGAGAGAGGTTCTCCCTAGAAAATTAAGATGGATGATCTTCTGGCCGTATTGAACTAAGAATCTCATAATTCTTGGAGGGAAGAGCGCGAAGTGTCAGAGAAGAAGTGAATTAAATCTCTAACGCGTGAGGCATTAGGATCCATAACTCAAATTTGAGCAAAGTGAGAATAATCTCAAAAGAAAACACTTGAGATTTTAGAGAGAAAAGAAGTTTGGGTAAATAATCCTTATTCAAGTTTTAGTTTTTTATAAGCCGAGAACCAATGGTGTGATCAACGCACAAGGAATCTTCGTAGTAGGGTCCAAGTCATTTTTGAAAAAAAATTTCTTTTTTTTTTTAAAAAAAAGGGGGTGTTCATTTCTTTTAAAAATCTTTTATTTACTTTTTTTTAGCTTGTCGAAGAAGTTTTTTTTTGTAATGTTCCTTTTTTTTTACCCTAGGAAATCTACCTGGACCCGCACAGGATCTAGGCTTGTCCGTCAAACCTCTTCTCACAGTTTACAATGTGATTCTGTAGCCTTCTCACCAGGTTGTTCAACGCCAAGGGAAATTCATTCTCCGCCACCAAGCAAAATGTCTGAGATTCCTGGTCATGAAAGTTCGCTAAACCCTGATCCATCTAATGATCTTCGACGAATGATGCGAGCTATCCTTGATTGTCAAGATACCATGGAACAAACAATACAGAGTTTGTTAAGACAGAGTGCTAGTGCTCCTCCTCCTCAACATGATTCAGAGGTAGCTTCTCCATTACATTTAGACGATGGAAACGATGATAGAGAAGCTCCTACCAAGATCGAAGAAGATATTCTCAGGCTCAAGGAAGTACTAAAGGGTATGACTAAAGCGGAACCTTGGTTGGATATTCGTGGTCTCACCTTATTTCCGAAATCATGACTGCCATCTGGGTTTAAGATGCCGAATCTTATGAAATTCGATGGTACAGGAAGTCCCACTAATTTCTTGAAGATATACGTAGGGGCTATGAGTCCTTGGGGTGTTGATGAACCTTTAATGGCACAATTGTTTCAATAATATTTAGATGGGGCTGCCGCTCAATGGTTTCTTAATCTGGAAAATTCAAAGAAAACTTCGTGGGCTGATATTGTGCGAGAATTTTCTAGCCAATACAGATATAATAAAGAGATCGATGTAACAAGGAGGGATTTGGAGACAACTACCCAAAATCATAATGAAACTTTTTCTGCCTTCATCACTAGGTGGAGAAATAAGGCTGCAAAGATGGTAAATAGGCCAAACGAAGAAGAACAATTACAGATGATTGTGAAGAATCTTCTTCCCGTCTATCAAGGACGAATGGCTTTCCAGTATTTTCCATCATTCAAGGCTCTCATATCAACAAGAACCTTGGTGGAGGATGCCATTAAAAAGGGAGATATCAAGAAGGATGAAGGGAGCAGTAGTAACACCTATAACAATCCTAAGTTTGGGGGCAACAGGAAAACCAATAACAATGACTCAATACCTTCAAAACCAACAAACTTGATACATAATATTGGCACCGCTCCAGCATTCCAACTCAGGCCACACAAAAATTTTTCTCCTTTGAACATGACCTACGCTCAAGCTTTCTCCAAACTAAAAAAGGCCAACCTAGTTCAACCTTTGAACCCAAGGCCACCCCCAAGAAACCCTCCTCCCAATTACAACCCAAACCAACACTGTGAATTCCATCAAGGGCCTGGGCATGACATTGAAAATTGCACAGCATTCAAGCACCGTATTCAAGATCTAGTAGATGGAGGAAGGATCTCAGTTGGGGCATCCTATGATAAATTTAAAAATACGCAACCAAGCATCACTAATAATCCTCCTTCCAATCATAAGCCTCCTGTCTCTATAAACACCATCTCCACATCTAGTAACCAGATTGATCCAACATTATTAATGGTTCGAAATGCCCCTCAAATGTATGAGATGCCATTATCCGAGAATTATGTGTGTGTTGTGTATGATCACTCCACTCAACAAAAGGTTAACTTTGTGTCATGTAAGGGTTCCGGTGTTACCCTTAATAAGGATCCATTCACTGATGTCTGCGCCACTATGGGTTATAATGGGGCATTTTGCCTAATAGATGATGAAGAGGAGGCTTTCTCATTTTTGTCAATTGCTGAGAAAAATGCTAGGGCACACCTTAATACCCCTAGTAATCTTCAATGTCCTATTTACCTTGACGATCTTAGTGATGATGAAGATCTACATGTGGCTCATTTGACTCGCGCAGGTCGTCACTTTAAACCCTCATATGTTGAAGATGAGGACCCCGTGGAAGCCTTGAGAAGGAAAGAAAAAGACAAGGAATTAACAGAGGAGAATAAGGAAGAAGATGATGCAATTAGGCGCATGAAGGAGGTTAATGCAAATGTTTCTATATGGAAGTTATTGACTCTTTCACAACCTCATCGGGCTGCTGTTCTGAGACATCTCAATGAAGTTTCAATTGATCCATCCATAACTCCGGATCAAATGGTAGGACTTATTCATGGAGCCGACCGCACTTTAATGTTTACCGATAACGATCTCCCAGAAAGGGTCAACCAAAATAACTCTTTGCACATAACTGTGAAATGCCATGGGTTGACAATACCTCGGGTACTTACTGACAATGGTTCAGCCATCAATGTATGCCCGTATCGAGTTATGACAAAGCTTGGTTATCAAAAAGAAGATTTGACACCTTCAAGCCAGGTTTTTAGGGCTTATGACAATGCCAAAAGAGATGTTTTAGGGTCAATTGAGTTACTTTTGGAATATGGGCCAGTGGCTAGAAATGTTGAATTTGTGGTAATTGATATTGAAGCATGCTTTAACCTTTTGCTCGGAAGACCTTGGCTTCATGAGAATAGGGCGGTAGCCTCTACCTTACACCAAAAGGTGAAATCGCTCACGGATCATGGTGCGGTAACACTTGTGGGTAATCCAGAAGTTATGAATGTTTCTAGTGTTGGAAAATCGGTGCTCCACTTAGATGATGAAGAGGGTAGTTGATTAGATGGATTCACTATTCATAATATTGGATCTGATTCAATTGGCTCATGGAAGGAAGAAGAAGAAACCGAGGAAGATCCGGAAGAGGACTTAGAGGAAGATGAGGAAACCGAGGAAGATCCAGAAGAAGAAGAAACTGAGGAAAAATCCAGAAGAAGGGCTTCAAGAGGATGAAAATAACTCTGAGGTTAATCCTCAAGAAGTTAGGGGTGGAACAAATTGGTCCAATAAAGACAAGGCAAAAGAAGAGCCTAAAACTCCAAAAGACAACGACCCATGTTTTAGAGGAGAATCTTGGACAAGTAATTCTTTTAGACAGGGCCATGATGAGGGATCTCGAAAAAGGTCTAGGGCCGAGGATTTTGATTTGGATTTCGATGTCATGTGTTATAGAAGGTTAGTATACCAGGAGGAGTTGATTCTTTTCCCTAACTATAGACATGTAGATCGTTACCTTAATCTCCCCCAGTTCGAGAAGTTCAATGGGTTGGGAGACCCCATCCTCCATTTATACAACTTTGTGAACATCTTATATCCTTTAAATGTTCCAGAAGAACATTTTCCTATGTTGTTCAACAGAAGTCTTGGGGGACCTGCGTTGCCCTGGTATTATACCTCAGGGGCAACAAGTAAAGGTTCTTGGGGAGAAATAGCTCAAGCATTCAGTGATTGGGCATTTGAATTTCGACAGACTAACACCGAAAAATTGAAGCTAGTGAATATGGAGCAAAGTGATCAAGAATCATTTTCACATCTCTTTTTAAGATGTTCTTGCATTCGGGCTCAACTTCGTTTTCCCATTACTGATCGGGAGTTCATGTTGATATTACTAAGGTAGTTAAATGATTTTTATTATCGTCATATGGTCTCCATCAAGTACGCCGACCTCTCACACATGGAGAGACATGGTTACGAAATTGATGCCTATCGACTACAGGAAAGAAGGCCTAAGGTGCACCCTCAAGGTGAAAGAGCTAACAGCAGGATATTCACTCGAATCGATGAACCATTGAGTGTGGTGTACGATCGTTTGAGAAAAAAAGGTATTCTTCAGGCAAAAGGCTATGTGTATTCATTACAACCACATGGAACCGATATGAGACAATATTGCAATTATTGTCATCAATATGGGCATAGAACAGATACTTGTTATGACCTTAAGTGTGCAACCCAGGATCTCATTGATCGTGGGATCATCACTCCAGCCCATCCTAAGTCTAACGCACCAGAGACAAACCCGGCACAACCACAGGCCTCTCAAGCTGTTTTGTTCCTTCAACTGCTCGAAGAAGGTCGTATCAAGCCACTACCTTGTCGAGTAGGAGCTGATCCTATTGGGCCAAATCTCAACAAATATTGTCACTATCATCAGTTACATGGCCATGATACTGACGAATGTCATGCCCTCCGTTGGTGTATAAAGCGCATAACTGGAATTTCCTGCCCGAATCAGAAAGTGTCTATAAATGCCCTTTCCATTTTGACAAGCGAAGACGATCCCACTCTTTTGATTGCTCGTCACTATTCGGAAAAGATATCTCAACAAGACTACGAGAAAGACTGTTGAAAATCCTAAAGCCTAAGGAATCTCTACATGGGGAAGGAAGCATCTACAACAACATGGTGATCTCTATCTTACCCTCCATCAAGAAGGATGAATGAGAGGGGTAGTAAGAACTTTGTAAACCAAGCATTTTTTTCTTTCTCTTTATATTTTCTTTTGGTACAAAGAACTACGTACAGCTTGATCCCCCAAAGCACTATTTCATGATCATACACAAAAATTATACTTGCACGCACATTGTTATTAGGGTACATAGGCAACTCTGATCGAGTGCAGCTGTTTCAAAAAAAAATCCTTTTTTCTTCCATTATGAACTACGACGGGTTTGATTCTCCAAAAAAAAAAGAAAATACAAAATCTATATATCTGGAGATACGTAGGCAACCTTATGGCACGACCCGAAATAATTAAAAGATTTTTGGAATGAACACCTTGCTAACTTATCTAACTTAACAGATTTCTTTGTTCTTGCATGCATTTTTACATTTATCATTTACTTTTTATTTTTTATTTTTTAAAAGGGAGGAAATTCTAATCTCAAGTATGTCATGTTTAGGTATCCTTCGCCAACCTGTGACTAACCAAACTCGAAAGTCTACTCTACCCCGGATTCCATTCAAGAAATCCAGGATCCAATACCACAAACACTTACCAGAGGACTTCAATTAATGTTGAAAATGGGTTATGTTCCAGGAACTGGTTTAGGACGGAATGGCAAAGGCATGAGGCACCCAATCCCAATAATTGATAATCAAAATCGTCATGGCTTGGGTATCGATGAAAAAATGAATTCTAATGTTATGAAAAGGAAGTCTCTCACTTTCAATGGGCAATTTGTGTTACAAAATGACACTGCGCTGTTTTATGAGTTTCTTGAACCTTGGTGTGACTTGGACAAACAGAGAATTCTCCCTGGGTTAGAAATTTTCTTTGTAGAAGCAAGGAATGAAGAATCTATTAAGAAATGGTTCGATAAGAAACTGGTATTTAAGAAAGATATTGATTGGGCTGACCATCTGAAGCAAGGAGTTCTAAGAGACTTGTTTTCACCAATTTCTGATTGTGAAGTCCATTTTGATCCCATTACTCTCATCACTCCAATAAGAACAAAAGTCGAAAACAATATCCGACCCAAAACTCAAGAACAATTCCTTCCTTTCCCTGAACTATATCCTTTTCAATCCTCTTCCTCAGACGGTTATAAAACCAATATAGCATCATCTAGCCAATCATCTATCCATACATTGCATGATATCTCCTATAACGAAGATATCAAAGGAATTGCTTGTAAACATATTTGCATACAAGAAATCAATCTTGATCATGATGCATTTTCTAATAATGAACTTTTCAATGAACCTAAATCATGCGTGACACCCATGGAAGAGTCTATAACTGTAAACATAGGTATGGATAATGATGTAAAAAAATTCAAGATAGGATCGTCCCTTTCCCTTGATGAGCAAAATGCATTCATTATTTTACTTAAAGAATACGTGGATGTGTTTGCATGGTCCTATGCTGATATGCCTGGTGTCGATCGTGATATTGTTGAACATCGTATACCACTCTACCCCGATAGCAAGCCAAAGCAACAAAAGCTTCGTAGAATGAAACCAGAAGTTAGTTTCAAAGTTAAAGAAGAAATTCAAAGGCAGCTTGATGCTAACTTCATCAAACCAATCAAGCATTCGGAATGGCTGGCGAATGTGGTAGTAGTGCCCAAAAAAGATGGAAGGGTTAGAGTATGAATTGATTTTATGGATTTAAATTCAGCATCACCAAAAGACTATTTTCCACTACCCCACATTGATGTTCTGGTTGATAACACTGTCGGACACGCCATGTTCTCATTCATGGACGGATTCTCAGGATACAATCAGATACTCATGTCGGAAGAGGACATGTCGAAAACTTCTTTTATTACCCCTTGGGGAACCTTTTGTTATATAGCAATGCCCTTCGGATTAAAGAATGCTGGGGCCACCTATCAACGGGCTGCAACGACGATTTTGCATGATCTCATCCATGATAGTGTGGAGGTCTATGTTGATGACATGATTGTCAAAAGTCATGATCATGAGACGCACATTGACGCCTTAAAATCTTTCTTTGACAAAATTAGGAAATACAATCCAAGACTGAATCCTAAAAAATGTGTATTTGGAGTAACTTCAGGAAAACTTCTGGGATTTATTGTGAGTCAAGATGGAATTAAAGTCGATTCTGACAAAGTAAAGGCCATATAAGAGCTTCCTCCACCAAGAACGGAAAAGGAGATTCGGGGATTTCTTAGTAGAATCCAATATATTAGTAGGTTCATATCACAATTGACAACCCGGTGTGAACCTATATTCAAGTTACTTAAGAAAAATGTTCCTACAAAATGGAAAGACGAATGTCAGGCTTCATTCAATTCAATGAAAGAATACCTCTCCAATCCTCCAGTTTTAATGCCACCAAAGCCGGGGCAGCCCTTGATATTATATTTTACCATCACGGAAATTGCCATGGGAGCTCTTTTGGCACAATACCAAGAGGGTACAAGGAAGGAAATAGCTATCTACTACCTCAGCAAAAATTTCCTTGAGTATGAAACAAGGTACACTCCTTTGGAAAGAGCTTGCATTGGCCTCATTTACGCAACGAAGAAGTTTCGACATTATCTACAAGCACATACTACTTATCTAGTTTCGAGGTTAGATCCAATCAAGTACATTTCTGAGAAGCTAATCTTGAGTGAAAGAATAGCAAGATGGCATGCGACATTGTCAGAATTTGACATTCAGTGTGTGAATCAAAAGTATGTCAAAGGGAAGGCTATATCTGAAGATTTGGCTGATGGACCTATATCAGGTGATGAATTTGATGATGATTTTCCAGATGAACATATTTTCTGTCTTAGTACGTCACAATGGAAGATGTATTTTGACGGAGCCTCTAACAGAAGGGGCAATGGTGCAGGGGTATTATTAATTGATCCTTACGGAGTACATATTCCCTTCGCTGTGAAGCTTAGTTTCCCAACGACGAATAACACGGCTGAATACAAAGCTTGCATCTATGGAATCAAAGCAGCGTTAGCAGCTGGTGCAAAAAATCTCACGGTATACGGTGATTCTTATCTCATAATTTCCCAGACTATTGGAGCTTGGAAAGTTCGGGATGAAAGGTTGCAAATGTACACGGAGTATCTTCAACAATTTACCCCATTCTTTGAAGAAATAGAGTTCAAACATCTCCCTCGCAAGCAAAACAACTTCACCGATGCTTTGGCAAATCTTGCGGTAAATTTGACTTGGGACAATGCCGTGAAGGTACAGTCCGTAACGATTGTAGAAAAAGAAATTCCAGTGGTTAATTTTGAACCAACAATTGCTCTATTAACCCAAGAAGATAATGAGGACGCTTGGTATACTGATGTTAAGAAGTATCTAATCGATGGAGGATATCCTGAAGGGAGTCACAATAAGGATTAATTGGCTATTCGAAGGCTAGCTTCTCATTTCACAATATTAAAAGGTTTGTTGTATCATAAAAGTTTCGATGGAAACTTGCAATTATGCATCGTTGGGGAACAAACACAAAAGATCATGGAGGAAGTACATGGGGGAGAATGTGGGCCTCATATGAATGGACGGATGCTTGCTCAGAAGATTCTTCGAGCAGGGTATTATTGGACCACCTTGGAAAGTGATTGCATCCATTTTGTACGAACATGCAAAAAATGTCAGCTATTTCCAAACCTTAATCATATGCCGCTTGTTAGCCTGAATAATTTTACTTCGCCATGGCCCTTTTCTAGCTGGGGCATAGATATCATTGGGCAAATACATCCAAAAGCTTCAAACGGGCATCAATATATATTGGTTGCTGTTGATTATTTTTCAAAATGGGTGGAGGCATCATCATATTCAAAACTAGGGGCAAAACAAGTTTCAAAATTTGTGATCAATAATATTATATGTCGGTATGGGGTACCTTTTGAAATTATCTCCGACAATGGTTCACAATTTGAAGGCCATCTTAAAGAAACCCTTGAGAAGTACAAAATCAGGAATCACGAATCATCGCCATATCGTCCTCAAACCAATGGAGCAGTTGAAGCAGCTAACAAAACCATCGAGACGATAATCGCCAAGATGACGGAAAGGGCTCGAGAATGGCCTTATAAACTGCCCTATGCAATGTGGGGATATAGAATTTCTATTCGAACGCCAACTAGGACTACTCCATATTCTTTGGTATATGGAATGGATCCACTTCTTCCAATCGAAACAGAGATTCAATCGCTTCGCATAATGAATGAAAGCGAGATATCTGAAGAACAATGGTTTAAAGAACGATACGATGAACTTTCTTTAGCAAGTGAACGAAGGTTACAAGCCCTCCACAACATTCAAATTTATCAAAGACGCATTGCCCGGGCTTTTAATAAAAAGGTCAGGGAAAGGAACATACAAGAAGGAGATTTGGTACTTTAGGAAAATCGAGCACCGATTCATGATCCGCGTGGAAAGTTCAAGCCAAACTGGTCTGGTCCATTTCTGGTCAAACATCTTACACCGGCAGGAGCGGTAAAATTGATGGATTTGGATGGAAATGAGTTCGTTCATTTCACCAACCTTGATTAGTTAAAAAAGTATTATGCTTGATTGGTACAGTGCTGTATTTGTGAGATTCGCAAAAAAAAAAAAAAAAAAAAAAGTGTGAATCTCCTACTAGCTTTAGATAGATATATGTGTATCATGTTAAAGTTTAGATTTCATTCATGTTTGCATTGCATGTTTAAGGGTCGTGTAGAAATATTCATTATTATTAAAAGATCATGATCAAGTCGATACTTAACAAAATATGATTACAACAAACAAACAGTTTTTCTTTTATTCAAACATAACACAAACTCCCTCGCTTTTTGGCGAGATTACATCCATTCTTTTTTTTTTCCATGAAAACAACAACCATGTACACCATGCTCGAAAGACCATTGCCTTTGGATATGATTTCTTCTTTTGGAATTAAAAATACACAAACAAGGGAAACACGAGTACAAGTATTGAAGTACAATAAGGACATCCTTCTGAGGATTTGTTCAAGCATCGTCCTTGAAGTCCTCCAACAACCATGTTGTGTAGGACGCGTTAGGAACATCATCTTCAAGAACTGGAAATGCTGGGAGCATTCGTGCAAATTGCCATACACGAGATGATGCCCGAAGAGCTTCCACATTACCAATTTCATAGGTGGTACAAGGTACCACAGGGAGCTTATAGAGCTCTAGGAGTCGTTGGAGTTGCCCGCTTGTCTCAAGAATCTCCAAGGAAGATATAAGGTGACACGACACAATCCTGGAAGTTGAACACCTCTACGCCTGCTAGTGCTAAGTGTTATGGAATCTATGTTGAGAAATGAAATGATCCATTCCATATCAATTACGGCAAAGAGGTCTGTCCATGCACCATGGTTGCAACATTGACGGAATATAGGAAAAAACCTCTCTCCCAAATATGTCAGGTTTGGTAAGGAATTCGAATAGGTGGTCTAGACAGCTTGAATTTCTCACATAACCAAAGTTGAAGCACGATTGGACACCCTTTGACAAAACCCCCTGGATTTTGTTTCAGATGGTCAAGCCCCATCATAAGTTCCCCTAGGATAAGAGGCCCTAAACAGTTCCCTGACTCAATCTGTGACAACAAAGAATGGCAGCGAACATGACAGGAAAATAATGATTCCTTGAGTAAAACAAGGCCGAGAATAAAAGGATGCAAGCTCTTTCTTAGAACTTTTGGAAATTTTCATTGTTGACAAATTCCCAATGAGGTAAAGAGAAAGTTTCAAGGAAATTCTCTAACATTAAAATGTCAAGCAAACGATAATTGCTTTCCATATTTAATGGTATACCTAGCAAATCCCTCATGACCGCATCAGTTGCCCTTGGGTCAGTAGGTGTAATCACACGGCCTAGTTTATGAAGACCTAGTAAACCCTCCACTTCTTCCAGAAGGGGAGTCATTTCCGTCTCTCCAAAGCGAAAAACATGGCATTCTTCATCCCAAAATTCAACAGCAACATGAATCATATCATACCGAGGTTGAATAGATAGGAGAGGGGTGAAGGTTCTGGTAAAGACACTTGTATAAGGGGAAAGGCGAGATGGAGAAATATTTTCTACCACCCTTTTTAGTTGGAGCTTTCTAGCTCCACTGATTTCATTGATTTCTTGAAACATGACATTCATTTTTTCTTAGAAAAGTTGAGGAGAGAAGAAATAAGGCTTAAGAAGCTTGAAAGAAGAAGGAAGGAATTGATTTGGTGTAGAAAGAATGAATATCACCTCCCTTTTTATAGGGGTGGTGGTGATAATGGTGCCAGGAAGAAAAGGCCGAAGGAGTTTACTTTTCCGAAAACTCAGTGCAAACCACCTGATGTTTTTGCATCCGAAATCCATAGATTATGTTCTTTCAAGAATGATTGTTATTTTCCCTCAAGGTCGTGCAAATTGATCTTTTAAACATCCGCCTAAATCAAACTAGTGCAAGGTTCAGCCAGTTTTTTAACTGCACCCAAGCCAACATTTGTGTTGCAATTGAGTGAGAATTTCACTCTATTTTTCAGCCAGTTTTTCAACTGCACCCAAGCCAACATTTGTGTTACAATTGAGTGAGAACTTCACTCTATTTTTCAGCCAGTTTTTTTAACTGCATCCAAGCCAACATTTGTGTTGCAATTGAGTAAGAATTTCACTCTATTTTTCAGCCAGTTTTTCAACTACACCCAAGCCAACATTTGTGTTGCAGTTGAGTGAGAACTTCACCCTATTTTTCAGCCAGTTTTTCAACTGCATCCAAGCCAACATTTGTGTTGCAATTGAGTGAGAATTTCACTCTATTTTTCAGCCAGTTTTTCAACTGCACCCAAGCCAACATTTGTGTTGCAATAGAGTGAGAACGTCACTCTTATTTTCAGCCAGTTTTTTCAACTGCATCCAAGCCATCATTTGTGTTGCAATTGAGTGAGAATTACACTCTATTTTTCAGCCAGTTAAAGAGGTGAAATAGGCAAGTTTTTCTTTTTTTTTTTTAAAAAAAATATTGTATTAATTTATTTTCAAGAAACTAATGGTGTCATGGAACCTATATTACACTATATCATATATTTAAATTTATAGAACTTTACTTATTAAGTGTTTTAAGTAACTTTAATTTTATCTAGAGATGACTTTAGAAATAAGAGTTTTTCACAATCTTTAATTCTAAAAAAAAATGTTTTAAGATCTTTAATCTTATTTTAAAGATGACTTTAGAAATAAGAGTTATTAATAAACTTTAATTCAAAATGTTGTTGTTTTAAAAAAAAGTCTTTAATATTATTTAAAAAAATGACTTTTGAAATAAGTGATGTCTTAAGGACTTTAATTTTATTTTAAGACGACTTCTGAAATAAGAGTTTTAACAAACATTAAAAAAATTTATAATTTTGTGAACCTTCTTATTTCAAACCCTTTTGCGACACAAGAATGAGTCGTAACTTTGCTTGTTTGTTTTAATAATTAATGATAGTTAATATAAGGTTATGGCCTCATTTCCAAACATGAGCTTAAGATTAATTATTTCGTTGTATAAGGTTGTAACAATTATCCATCTCCATAAAAATAAGCTTATATCCTATTATAATTACCCGATGGATTAATTGACAATCGGATATGATTAAATAGTTTATTGTTCCATTTTATTTGGAAGTAAGGCCTTGACAGGTGTCGTGTTTTACTTGGTCAATTCCATTAAGCCTAAACACATAACCTTTAAACCTTACAAAAATTACCCTTGAGTGTTTTTAAACCCAAAGTGAGCTTATACAGTGAACCCTTACAGTTTCACTCCAAAAAATACCTTGACCCACTAAAAAATTCGTCAATTGGGACGCATTTGTTGAATTGTCTTCTTCAAAAGACATTTTTGGTGATCACTAATCAGGGTGATTTTCCTCAACCAAGGTGGTTTATTTTTCTTTTATGAGTGAATTCGTCAAAGATCACTAAGATCCCACTTACAAAAAATGACGTTTATGTCAACTACCCAAATTAAAAACCCAATGGAATTGGTTATTCAAAACATGGCATCTGTCCGAACAACGAAGGTTTTGATCCGTGAGTGAATTCAAAATCTCACTATGATCGGTACGTAGTGCAACTTTGGTGCTCAAACCTACCTTATATTAATTATTATATCATTTTTTTTTGTGATTAACATGTCTTAAAACTTGATTTTTAACAACGCAATAGTAAGAGCCCGTTCCTTAGAACGGAAGGGAAAACGAGTTCCAGACATTCGATTCTCTTAACCTAAACCCCGAACCCTGTGCCTGTTTTAAAATCCGTCCTTATTCGGATAAAAATGAGGTGGCGACTCTAAGTTTTGTTTATAAGTCTTATCAGACACTTAAGTGGAACCTTTATAGACTAATCTTTGTCCACTAAAAAATAGGTACCACAAGTACATATTGGGCATCAAGATCTACAGGGATAGATCTAAAAGGATGATTGGATTGAGCCAAAGTACTTACATTGATAAGGTATTGTAGACACCTAAAACTGTCTCCCCAAAACCAAACTCGATGATGAATAACCTTTCACCGCCATTATCGGTCGAGTTGAGTCTTTAATCTTTAAAGTGATTAAATCCATATTAAATCCCAATACATTTCATAAACCAACCCAATTCCTAGCCCATTTCCCTAAACCCTAACTTACTTTCCACTTTTCGTGTCCACATCACAGAACCGAGAGAAAATGATTTTGTAGCCCTATAATTTTGATCCAATTATTATTTTTTTGTATAGGCCTTTCAATTAGCTTTCCAACAATATATAATAAGCCTAATTCCGATTTATAAAGAAGAAGATATGAGCAAAGTACTAAACTCAGCCCATAACCAACACCCTTTCACTAAAACGGCCATATCATAAACTCTAAAAATTATTTTCACCTGATTGTGAATTGGGTTGGAAAGTAGACTTGATAAGCTTTCTAATGATATATTATATGCCTTATTCTGAGTTACTGATCAAAAGTTATCATAGTTTTAAAAACGCATAAAAAAACTGGAATTACCGCGCAACAATTAAAATGCCGCGCCATGCCACTGGTAAGAGATGCTGAAATTTATCCCACTTCCAACACCCATTCTCATCAACAAAATAAGCCATGCATCTTGACAAGTCCTCTTGAGGAACTGCAGCTATAGCTTTATCAAGGGTTTTTCCCATCCACCATGAATCCTTCAATAAATTGAGAATCCGCCCATTGCAATTACCCACTTCATCCCTATCCTTTCAGTCGAGTCACCGCTTTCAGCGCATTTAATAATCCCACACCTTGAAAATTCCTTTCCAAAGAGGCGAATGGTGCATGCCAACGTGGCACGATGACTTGTACTATGACACGGTAATTTTCACCGTGTCACAATGCTATCCCGTGTCTATTCCGAGTTTTTTCACGCGCTAATGAATCTGGACACATTTTTAGACAAATTATACATCATGACACGGTGTGCTTCACCGTGCCACGGTGGACTGTACCATGTCATGGTGCCCCGTACCATTTCACAGTGTCCATCACCATGTCACGGTGCCCAATTAGGATTTTTCTGCGACTCTTATCTCTTCTAGGGTTTCGTGCATCCCCCTGTTCGTCTCCTCTATAAATTCAAACCTGATTTTTGCAGTTTCGGGGCACCAAAAATCATTCTCTCTCTCCTTACACCAAAAATCATTCTCTTCTCCCTTTAGCCTAAATACTAGCCTCCCTATTCTTCCACCATACATCCCCTAGGCACTCCAAGGAGTCCATACTTGACTCGAGGTTCCGTCCTTAAACCAAGGCGTGAAAGGTAAAATTAACTAAGGGTTTGGACCAAATCAACTCTACTTTTTAATTTATTTGTTTCAATTTAATTCATTTTTATTGAAGTTAATAACAATTTATTCATGATGTACCAATTTAAAGGAGCGCGTGAAATGTGAGTAATTAATTAATTTAATTACTTATTTTATTTTAATATTGCTAGTATCATGATTAGGTTTATTATTCTTTGATTTGACTAACGATATTATTGTTGAATTGCTTCCAATATTAATGTTAATTTTATTATATTTATGTTTCATATTAAAGGGAATATGTAATTGAATATCACGCCTAATAAGATAATTTGGACAACCGATTTAGGATCCTTTTTAATCTTGTTGTTTAATCGAAGTGATCACAATATTTTAGAATTATATGTTACATTAATTTTCAACCAATTTAGCCTAATAATAGTTCGGAGCAAACTGAATCTTTGTTTGTATGCCTTTGAGATCGCAGGAATCACTTTTCGCTATAAGAATCGAGTAGAGGCTAATATGGGCAAATGTGACTCCATGACTCACTTCGTACCATCTTCCCCAACCCTCCTTTCATGGATTATGAATGGGGTGTAACCTTCACGGGTCAATCGTTGTTGCCTTTCATTGTCCCTTTATTCGTGGTTGCCTTTTATGATCTGTGAACGGCTTACAAGTTCCTTAAATACTTGTTGGCGGCTCCCTACTTTACTTGTCCCTAATCGTATACGTCAATTCCCACTTCCTATGAGTGTCAAGCATATTCACACATGCTTAACGTAGGTGCGCTTCAAAAAACGCCTACATGTACTAGCACGATTCAAGTTGCAGGAGGCCAAGAAAGGTCACCTACCCATGTCTCATGGCATAACCCTACGCAAGAAGCAGTGTCCAAAGACACCTGATGAGGGAGAAAGGATGAATCATATTCCATATGCTTCGCTTATTAAATTGATCATGTATGCCATGATATGTACTAGGCTAGATGTATCGTATACTTTAAGTGCTACGAGCCGATACCAATCAAATCCAAGAGAGGCGCATTGGACTACGGCCAAGAATATCCTTAAGTACCTGAAAAGGAACAAGGATAAATTCCTGGTATATGGTGACTCGGATGAATTAGTAATTGAGGGTTATATAGACGCAAGCTTCCAAACAGACAGAGACGACTTCATTTCGCAGTCAGGATACATATTCTATCTAAATGGAGGAGCGTATAGTTGGAAGATGCTAAGCAAAGCACAACTGCAGTAACTACAACTGAAGCCAAATACTTGGCAGTTGCTGAAGCAGCTAAGGAGGCAGTTTGGATTCGTAAGTTCTTTGGTGAACTTAATGTTGTACCCTCCATTAAGGGTCCAATAGCCTCTATTGTGACAAAAATGGAGTTATTGCTTAGGCCAGAGCCAAGGGAATATCAGAAGGTCAAACATGTCAAGAGGCGA
Source organism: Chenopodium album (assembly GCF_948465745.1). Taxonomy (NCBI): domain Eukaryota; kingdom Viridiplantae; phylum Streptophyta; class Magnoliopsida; order Caryophyllales; family Amaranthaceae; genus Chenopodium; species Chenopodium album. The sequence goes on from NC_137847.1 coordinate 22,001,513, forward strand.
TTTCATATGATAAGGAAATGGAAGTGAGAGGGTGAAATCAGAATTTGTAAAGTTGGAACGAACGACAATGTAGCCGATCCAATTACTAAACCTTTGCCTCAAGTGAAACACAACAAGTACGTTCAGGCAATGGGAATCAGGCATGTTGGTGATTGGCTTTGATTTCCTTTTATGTGTTTTAATTAAATTTTGGGATATTTTAATGTAAAACACTATGATGAACCATTTGGATTTTGGAGTAATTTAATTTTATGCAATTTTATCACTCCTTTTCTATTTAATTGTGGTTTAGGATTAAATATTGACTCCATTTGATTTTGAGAATGTTCAAAAAAGGTTATCAAGACAATGCCTTGGATAAAGAAACACCTATTAAGTGAACATTGAATATTATAATCGAAAATTATCCCTAATCAAGGTCGTTTAAATAATGGACGATTAATGACCACTTGAGATTAGTGTGTAGTTTGATTTATAGCACCGTTTCTTGTGCTACAAGGACATGATTATCATAAATCATTTGCACATGTATTAGTTTGGAACTATATCGGATCGACCTATGAGATTACTTTAAGAGATTAAAAAATTCGTCACAAGTATACTTCTCATTATGGATATCAGAACCTCTTTCCTCGACCATGAGTATTGTGAGTTCTCTTGTTTGAGTACTAGTCCGTTTTGATGTTCGTCAAACGTCTGTCGTACATGGGGATTATAACGGCAACACTCAGGCAGCTAGGTCCTCTTAGTAAGAGAAGCTGACAGCACAAGACTGGGAATGTCCCCCTACTAAAAATAGGGAACATGTATTTGTTGTTTACAAGGCCTCTCGAAGAGCGTGACTTTGAAAATGCATGGTCGTGCTAAGATGGATTTTAAAAATCATCTGTTTATTGACAGTCAAACTCAGATTTCGAGAAACACTTCTGGACGTAATAAGGATGATGAATAATCTTACCTTATAGTTCATGAAGAGACATTAAATGACATAGGAGATAGGCTATACACTAAAAGCGCACTTGTCTGGAAGGACAAGTGGAAGATTGATAGGAATGGTGTCCTTCATATAAAAGTATTATTTCGATAGAGGGTTCGGAATTATTAGATAGATAATTATTCAGTGAGGTCAAGTGATCGGAATGCCTAGTTGGAGGCTGCTTCCGATCAGTAATATTAATGTATACTTAATATTAAAGCTTAATCATGACTGAACCCTTTAGGTCACACCCAAGCAAACTAACAATCCATCGCGACGAATTAATCCGAAAGGTATTAATAAGTCACTCGAGTATTATGAGAATAGACGTCGGATATCGAGCTAGGAGCGTCGAGACCGAGTGTCACAAGTCGAGTTAAATTAATAAAACAACGCGACAGTAAAAATCAATTAATCAGCAATTACCAAAATACCCTTAGCATTGGAATGCCCCGAGCAAATCTAGTCCTAGGGGCACAAGGTGCTAGCATGGCAACTAGCATGCGCGCCGCACCATGCCGAGGCTACTCGCAGCGTTAATTGGTGTGTGGCGCAGCAAGCTAGCACACACATGCTAACATAGCTAGCTGCTAGCACAGGTGCAGCATCATGGCGCGCCACACCTAGCAGCTCGCAAGCAAGCAAGCAATGGTTGCTAGGCTAGCGTGCGAGAGCGCTAGCAGCAGCGCCCAGTAGCCCGCATTAATACGAGGCATGCTGACGCGGGCTGCTAGCCCTCGCCAGCTAGCGGGGCAGCCTTGGCGCCCAAGGTTAGCAGCGCCAGCTGGCGAGGGTTTAGTAGTTCCGAGAGAGAGGAACTGCGAGGCGGTTTGGGAGGCTTAAGGAGCAAGGCTTTTATCCCCCCCTTGTGGTCGTCACCTACTTTCTCCTTCTTTGCTTGAGACTTGTTGATTAATTATTGCATCGCTCTTTCTTTTGATTTTTGATTGAAAAATAAAATGGAAAAAGGATTTTTACTAACTCCCCCACATTGATGAGAGAGAGGAATGTTCATGAGATTTCTCTATAAATACCAAAGCATTGGGATTTGAGAAACCCTCTTGAGTTGAACTCAATAAGGCATCTCCTATAAAGGTAGAATACCTTTAAGTTCAGAAACTCGAGTAGTTTTTTTTTGGTCTAGCTCGGCTAAACTCCGAGTAAGGGCCGAACGGGTCGTTGTCGCGGGTGGGTTTCTGAGGAAGGTTCATGCGATTTCGGGACTCGTGTCTTTCGAAGTAAGAGCTCATTAAAGGGAGCGAAGCACGCACAAAGGGTAGTATTGTCTTTCTCCTTGTCTTGTTAATTATGCTTATTAGTTATATTAATTATGAGCGGGTCTGGGGGTCGGGTTTTGTTTCCGCGGAAAGTCGAACTTTTCGAACCCAACAATATTCTCATAGGTCGATCCGGTATAGTTCCAAACCAATACATGTGCAAATTATTTATGACAATCATGTCGTTGTAGCACAAGAAATGGTTCTATAAATCATACTACACACTAATCTCAAGTGGTCATTAGTCGTCAAACTATTAATGACCTAGATTAGGGATAATTTTCGATTAAAATATTCAACGTTCACTTAATAGGTGTTTCTTTATCCAAGACATTTTCCTAATATCCTATTTTGAATATTCTCAAAAATCGAATGGACTCATTATTTAATTCTAAACCACAATTAAATAGAAAAGGAATGATAATAATTTGCAGAAAAATTAAACTACTCCAAAAACGAATGGTTCATCATAGTGTTTTACATTGAAATCCTCAAAATTAATTAATACACATGAATAGGGAAATCAAAGCCAGTCTCCGACGTACCTGATTCCCATTGCCTTAACGTGCTTGTTCTGCTTCACTTGAGGCAAAGGTTTAGTGAGTGGATCGGCTACATTGTCGTCCATTCTAATCTTACAAATTCTGATTTCACCCTGGGATTTCCATTCCCTTATCATGTGAAATCGCCTCTTGACACGTTTGACCTTTTGATGTTCCCTTAGCTCCCTAGCCTGAGAAGTGGCTCCATTGTTATCGCAATAGAGGTCTATTGGACCCTTGATTGAGGGTACAACATCAAGTTCACCAATGAACTTATGAGTCCAAACTGTCTCATTAGCTAATTTTGAAGCTGCCAAGTATTCATCTTCAGTTGTAGAATCTGCAGTTGTGCTCTGCTTATAAGCACTCTTCTAACTAAATGTTCCTCCATTTAGACAGAATATGTACCCTGATTGCGAGTTAAATTCATCTTTATAAGTCTGGAAGCTTGTGTCAGTATAACCGACAGCAACCAAATAATTTTTCGCACCATAGACCAGAGATTTATCCTTGTTCCTTTTCATTTACTTTATGATATTCTTTGCCGCAGTCCAATGCGCCTCTCCTGGGTCTGATTGGTATCGTCTCGTAGCACTCAAGGCATACGATACATCCGTCCTAGTACAAATCATGGCATACATGATCAATCCAATCAGCGAAGCATATGGAATTTGATTCATCCTCTCTTGCTCATTAGGTGTCTTGGGACATTGATTCTTGCTGACAGTTATACCATGAGACATGGGCAGGTGGCCTCTCTTGTTCTTCGTCATACTAAATCGTGCCAGTACCTTATCAATATAAGTACTTTGGCTCAACCAAATCATCTTCTTAGATCTATCTCTATAGATCTTGATGCCCAAAATGTATTGTGCCTCTCCCAAGTCTTCCATTGAAAAACATTTTCCAAGCCAAGTCTTTACAGACTCTAGCATGAGAATGTTGTTTCCAATGAGCAATATGTCCTCGACATATAAGAAAACAAATGCGATGTCACTCTAACTGACCTTCTTGTAAACACAAGACTCATCTAGATTCTTAATGAAACCAAACTTACTACTGGCTTCATCGAATCGTAGATTCCAAATTTATCTTGCTTGCTTTAACCTATAAATGGATTTGTTAATCTTGCATACCTTCCCACATTATTTGGATCAACAAAACCTTCCAGTTGTGTCATGTACACAGTTTCTTCCAAAATTCCATTTAGGAAGGCGATTTTGACGTCCATTTTCCATATTTTGTAATTGTAGCATGCAGCAATTGCTAGGATAATCCAGACGGACTTAAGCATTGCAACTAGTGAAAAGGTTGAAGGAATTATGTCTTCGATAAGTGCAATTACTAGATATATCAAGGATCATTATTACGGAGATAATCAGTTCATTCTATATGGTCATCACTGTCTGGTGCTAGATATGACAAATGATCTTTGGGCTAGTTAAATAGTCCAAAGCCCAATAGAGTGGATCCTATGAGGTCACACAACAAGGGTATTGGTCAAACAAGTAAGAGGCCCATTCCTCATGAGATCAACACATACCATATGGAGTGTTGGGCTAGAGTAGTTTGATTAGGACAAGGTATTTGGGCTTAACATGGACTCTTATTTAGAGATATGATCTATATATAAGATCCATGACGAAGTTGGAAATAACAATTAACATTCAGTGAATTGTAACTCAAGGCAACCAAGTCCCAAAACCCTAATCTATCTCCTCACCTCATGTCTGTACGGCGGCCACGTTGGTGGCGCGTGTGGTGCTTGTTCGTGGTTTGTTCTTGTCTCTCTTCTCTGTAGAAGGTTGATTGAAAGGTTCAATCACAACTAACTAGCATTAGTGGAGGTTTAACCTGTGCCCGTGGACTAAGTACAGGAATCACACTTGGGGTTCTTTATCTCCCATTTTTCTTGCTTGATCGCACGTGGAATCACGCTTTAAAGGTACAATTATATGTTCTTTTTGTGTTATGCATTGATCTTGGTGTTTAGATGCTTATGAATATGATTCATGCAATTCGTTTAGAGTATCTAAAGTCCTACAAAGGTTTCATCATAATCAACGCTGTGAATTTGCATGTAGCCTTTTGTCACCAACGTAGCTTTGTATGCATAAACATTTCCATCTTTGTCGATTTTCAACTTGAAAATCCATTTGCAACCGATAGGTGTGTAACCTTCGGGAAAATCAAACAAGTCCCATACTTGATTTTAAAACATAGAGTCCATCTCGGATTTCATAGCTTCTTGCAATTTTGCAGAGTTAGGCGTCATAGCTTGTTTGTATGTCGTTGGCTCATCTCCATCCAGAAATAGGATGTCTTGATCCTCAGTTAAGACAACACTAAGGTATCTATCTGGTTGAGATCTTGCCCTTTGTGACCTACGCAGGGTAGTAGACTTAGCATTTGCTTTGTCATTTTCACTTTGCACATTGTTGGTTTTATTCTAACCAATGTCAATAGCTGCTTCAAGGGCACTTTGATTGTTGGTTTTTTCAGGTTGACTTTGTTGCTCATCTTCTCGAATTTCATCAAGTTCGATTTTCCTCCCACTTGTCATTTTAGAAAAATGATCCTTTTCCAAAAAGAAACCATCTCGAGCAACAAATACTTTGTTCTCAGATTGGTTGTAGAAGTAATACCCCTTGATTTCTTTTGGATATCCCACAAAGAAACACTTGTAAGATTTTGGGTGAAGCTTGTCATAAATAAATCTTTTGACATATGCTTCGCAACCCCAAATCTTAAGAAAAGACAACTCTGAAGGTTTCTTCGTTCATAGTTCATATGGAGTCTTAACGACAAATTTTAACGGAGTTCGGTTCAGTGTTAGTGTCGCAGTTAGAAGTGTGTGTCCCCAAAAAGAAATAGGAAAATCGCTAAGACCCATTATTAACCAAACCATGTCTAATAAAGTTCGATTCCTCCTTTCAGACACTCCGTTCCATTTTGGAGTTCCGAGAGGTATCAAATCTGAGAGAATACCATGTTCTTTCAGATGATCTTCGAATTCATAGCTTAAATACTCGCCACCTCGATCCGATCGAAAGGCTTTGATTTTCTTACAAAGATGATTTTCCACTCCACTATGAAATTTTTTGAATTTCTCAAATGATTCAGATTTGTGCGACATAAGGTAGACATATCCATATCTACTATAGTCATCTGTGAAAGTGATAAAATAGAGATAACCATTCCTTGCGGTTGTACTCATTGGTCCACATACATCCGTGTGTATTAGAACCAATAAGTCAACAACCCTTTCTCCCAACTTGGAGAATGAATGCTTTATCAACTTGCCTAATAAACATCCTTCGCTGTTTTCAAATGACTAATGGAATGAGTCAAGAATACCTTCTTGTAGAAATTTCTTGGTGCGTTTGATGTTAATGTGGCCAAGACGACAATGCCAAAAGTATGTTTGATTTGATTCAACGGTCTTAGCTCTCTTGGTGGTATCATTAACATTAAAAACTTGGTTTTCGAAAGAAAGCACATAAACATATAAGCAACACTATTAAAATAACCACTTGTTATAGTCGTGATCAAAATACCCGGCGTCCAACGCTAAAGATCCCAAATATGTTTGATGGTTCAACAAAACATATTAAAACTAGGGTAAGTTTTATTACAAGACGAACAATGTGATTACAAGCACGGTGGAAGGACCATCTTCTTCATCCGATTGTACATGCACATCCACTTGTGAAGCTTTTCTCACTTAGAACCTGAAATAGGAGCATAAAGTGATTCATTTATGGTATCAAATACCTATGATTTTTCTTATAACAAAGTTTTAGTGTATAACGAAGATACCTGAGGTGGAAGTTACATATCCCTTCGCCTCACATTCTCGGAATACGCTGCATTCCCTTTTGTAGTGGCCTTTCCTACTATAATATAAGCATCACATATTTTCCTTGTTCTTCAACTCCTTTCTCTTAACTTTCAATGAAATCTTAGTTGCCCCACGAGAATCGGCTCTACGTAGCTCTTGAACAACCTCTATTAGCGAGAGTTTCTCCCCTTCGACTGTCAAATGCATTGCATTATAGCCTGAGTGGAGAGAGCTTAGTAGCATGTGTGCCACTTTTTCATCTTCCAATGGCATACCAAAAAGCTCTATGTGGTTAAAGAGCCTTATCATTTGAAGCACATATGCTTGAAGGGGCATCCCGAGCCTAAGTCCAACATTATAGACCTTGGTCCACACTTGTATCTTTCCTTAGCTAGACAATCTTCCTCCGGGGCCTTGATCTTCATGTTCGTAAATGACCTAATCAAGTTATGAACATTTAAGTCCCTAGTCTTGGAAGATATTGTGACAAGCTCCTTAAGACTACTAAGAAGCATGTCTGGAAGGTATAAGGTAAATTTCCTCTACCAATCCTCTAAAAGGGAATTCCTCATCAACTATGTGACCTTGTCACAATCCAAGGACCAAGCTTCATGAGTTTCATCACTCATGATCCCCTTTGAGAAGAAGCTTGGAATGGGAGTATCTAGAGTATACTCCATAGAACAATTCCGAAGAGTTTTCCAGAGTTCTTCTTCCCATTCCTAGAAGTTGACCAGATTAAGGTAAATTGCGAACTTCTCCTGGAGTTCGGAGCACATGTAGTCATTGTTGGTGTTATTCACAGACATAATACTACAATTGAAAGAATTTGAAATGAAAAACCATTCATAAAACCAATAAGATTGAATTTGAAGCATTCATGCAAAATTTCAAGCTTATTAAGGATTTTATTCACACATTAAAGTTATCCCTTTTAGGTGAGAAAAAAACGATTTCAAGATCCAAAAAATCATAAAGTGAATAAGTATGATTTGGCTTGTCTTAATACTTAATATTTTAAGGTAAGCAATCTAATTTCTAATGGCTCTAAGCTATTCTTAGTTCGATAAAACATCGCATCTAATACTTTCGTGACGTTTAACTCCATTACCACGACATCTAAGGACTCCTAACTGATATTGTTAAGTATAACAAAATCCAACTTGTATACCTAGTATACCTTACATTCTTAGGAAAATAGTGATGTCTTGTTTTGGCATAGCCCACCACTATTCTCATTAATTCGATAATTGTTATCTTAGAATGGAAAATTTTAACTCAATTTTATAGGGACCTAGGGTTTCTATATTGGTTGATTTAAGTGAACTTAATAAATCATCACAACAATCGAAATCCTAAACATGCATCTAACTTATCATTCTATATAAGAACAATTATATATATAGAAAATATAAGTAAAAGATCCGTTTGACAACTAGCATGACCCCTTGAAACTTCAAGTCTTCAAGAGTCTTCATTGGAACTTCTTGGCCTCATCTTCTAAGGATCACCATCTTCGAGACAACGCCATAAATAATGCAACTACTAGTAATTAAGACTAGGAGTAATCTAAATATTAAGGTACAAATACGCAACGGTTCGTAGACCATATTTAATTAGATTTACAAAAATACATAACGAATCGTAGTCCGTAATTACTAACCTAATCGGCCCCACTAGTTGCCATTTTGTAAAACCAGTGATAGAATATTCATTCCATTCATCCATTCAATTAATGTGAATGGCCCATGCATTTTACAAAGTAAAACAAGCAATAAAGCAAAACATGCCCAAACTAGTAACTAACTTAGGTGGTTAATCCAATTATAAACACTTAACAAACCTAAATACAAGTATAGAGGTAAGTCAAGGGTCGAACCCAAAGGAACGGTTATGTTCAAGTGATTTCGATAAGGCGCCTAAGCTAGGTCGAAGTTGAAGGTAAAGAGGTAACACTAACAACTAACAAAACAAACAACCAAACAAATAAATATAACACTAGGGAATGGGGATCAACAAGTAATCATGACAATTGCAACAAATTGGGAAGAACATGCCAATCAATTGTTGTGAAGACTAATGATAAGAGCTATCAATTGGAATCAAAGAGCTATCTGCTAATCACTAAGCTAGTGGTGTCTATGAATAACAAACTAGGAGAATCACAATCTAAACCAATCGACAATTGCAATTCCTAAATAAATGGGTCGTGTCATTAGCAATTACAATGCAATCTAGAATAATTCTCAGGGCCTAATCAAATTACACACATGCAAACTTACATTAATCACTTTAATCTCAACAATCAATCAACATAATTCCCAAATTAATCACAATCAATCAATCATACAAGTTTCACCCAATCCCTAGCCAAACAACTACTCAAGAATCATCATCTATCAACAAACGACTAAAGAAATCAAGCATCAACAAAATATCAAGAACAAATACACTGATCAAGATCAAACATCCGAATCAAATCAAACAAACATGAATCTAAACAAAGCAATAAGATGAGATGGAGTTAGAAATTCTCATTGATAATAGAAAAGACCTTCAACATAATTGTCTCCCTTATATCATCAATCTCTCAAATCCCCAATGAAACCTCTCACTTTCTCCTAAACTAACCCTAAAACTAGAGAGAGAAACTCTCAACCCAGCTAAAATTATGATCAAAATTATGTCTAAAAACTTCTTACAAAAAATTCGATTGTCGAAAGGAATTTATAAGAGGCGCGGAAAACAAAATCGAGCGAATCCGAAAAAAGGGAGGAGTGCCTGCGCGGGCAGAGGTTTGCACCCGCGCACGAGGCATGAGCGCCTGCGCTCGTGGGTTGCGCACCCGCGCTCTTCTGGGTTTCTTCGACTCTTTGTGCGCTAGCAAATGGGTCTCGTGAGCTCCACTTGATACATGTTGGGGGTGGCAGTTTCCAAGGGCCTCCAAGGTGGATTCAACACCATCTTTCATGAGAGAACGGCTAGAGAGCTCAAGAGCTAAAACTTGGAGCATCCATTTCCTTGCATCTTGAGCTTTCCCAATGCTATGAGCTTACTCTAAAAGCATCTTCCAACTTAGAAAACCACCAATATTGAGACCCGAACCTCGTAAAATACCTACAACCACGAAAAGAGAGCAAATGAAGGAGAAAACACTAGAAAAACCATAAAAACACAAAATAAGAAAGAAAAGGTAAAATAAAGAGAAAATGCATAAAACTAAGCATTTAATAAGAAAGAAATCTATGTAAAGAAGGTAAAAACAACCTAAATACTCATCAAATGAGTGCCATAAATGGCACTCATCAGCGCCTAATTAAAACTAGTTAAAGTTGTTAACTAATTATGTGATTAAACGCAATTAATAACCAAACATAAATTAATTTAGAGGGCTATTTCGAAATCTTAAAAAGAAAGGTTGGTCTAGGTCTAAGCTATTGAACTCAATTTAATCAACAAATGAAAATCAAATATCAAAACACTAGAGAATTTAGGATCCACATGCACCAATGATAAACTTGCTAATTCAAGGGAATTCGATCAATTAAGCAATGCGAGGGAAAACGAAATTTGCAATCAAAATCAAAATCACTCAAGAAGATATTTCCTAGGGTCAAGCTAGATGTCTCTACAAATGACTTCAAAGAAAAATTGCAAATCAAGATCAATCGATAATAATAGCATCCAAATCAATTGTTCGTGTCATTGAAAGCTATTATGCAATCTAGCATGATCATCAAGGTTAGCTACTCCTCTTCAAATCAAACACATGCACAAATTTCATCAACCAATTTAATCACATCAACAAATCAATCAAAAACCCCAAATTAGCTATAGATTATCACCAATACATGCTTCACCACATTCCCTAGCAAAGGAACTACTAACTACTCATGGTAAAATTGAAAAGCATAACAATAGTAATCATCAATCTCATCATCAACATTGTAATCCAAATATCAACAATCAAAATCAAGCTAAATAATAGAAATCCAACAATATAACAAAATCCAACATAAAATTGCATTGAAAAGTAAAGGATTCTTACAAAACGTTGATCAATATCAAAGAGGAATGAAGATCTCAATATCACAATCATCAAACACCAAGTTTCTCTCTCTAAAATCTAAGAACAATATCACAAAATCAAGAGCTTGCCTCTCTAAAAATTAATTCTAATTCTATTCTATGATTCTCTAATTAATTCCCTCTCTAGAAAATCAAGGAAATCTATATATAGTAAAACTAACTAAGGGGAAGTTAGTTAAACGTCCAAAAGAGACCTCAAAAGGCGCGGCCTCTGACTCCTAAGCGCGGCTGCAACAAAATGGGTTCGGAAATAAGGAGAGGGGAGAGGCGCGGCCGCTCCTGACAGCTGGGCGGCCACTCATCTCTCACGCGCGGCCGTGCCATGGGAGCAGGGGATTCCCTTTGGTGCGCTCGAAGATGGCCCCGTGAGCTCCGGATGATGCATGATGCTATAGGCAGTTTCTAGGAGCCATTGTGGTGGGTTCAACACCGCCTTTTCATGCCCATGCAACATGAGAGCGCGACCTTAAAGACTTGACCCTTGGACTCCTTTGCTTTTGGGCTTCAAAAGGAGGGACCGGGACACATCTTTGGCCTTGAATATCCCAAAAATGCCATTGAGCCTCTCGAACATCGCCAACTTCCTAGAACCAAAGAAAAGCAAACAAGTAAAGAGGAAAATGCAAAATAAACTAGGAAAAGCAAGAAAATAAGAAAGCTTCTAAAGAAAATGCAAAGTAGAGAAAATACAAGTAAAGCTAAAGAAAAAGAGGTAAAAGAGAAGTAAAAGTCATGAAAATTCATCGTAAAAGAAGCTAAATTAGTGCCATAAATGACACTCATCACATGGAGGAGAGAATTATTTGGCATAAAATTAGAATCAACAACAAAAAAAATGAAGAAAAAAAAAAAACTCATTCGGCAAGAAAAGAAGGGTGAAATGTCACAACTTGTTAATTTTTATGCAATTTGTCGCAGTTTGTTAACTTTTATACTAATATGTCACCGGTGACTAACTTTTATACCAATTTGACACAACTTGCTAATTTTTATAACATTATGTCGCCGGCGATAATTTTTATACCAATATGTTACAAGGGTGCTAAATTTTATACCAATTTGGCTAATTGGCTCATATAATTAAATAACAAAGAGAGAGAAATAGGAAAAGACGATCATACCCTTGATACGTGTTTTCCACTTAGCACGAACATGGACTTACGAACGGAGAAAGAGCCTCAAGCGCGACCCCTCTAACGAAGTCCACCTGTGCGCTCAAACTTGGCTAATATTACTTGCTAGGGTAATACTAACACTGCTAAACAAGAAGATCTCTTTACAAGGTTTTCTCAATGGAAATGCTTTATGTAGAGTACAATTCTTGCAACAATTTACAAGGGAGGTCTTGGGTATTTATAGGGAAAGCATCCCCATCATTTCCATTTTTAATCAATATGGGACTTTGCAAAGTAGGGAAATAAATGCATTTAATTTAATTCTAAAGTAAATTAAATACAAAGTTAAATAATCAAACAACAAGTGGCACAAACATGAGAGGGTTAGGTGAGGACCAAAAGGGAGGACCACAAGGCCCTCTGTACTCCCTAAGCCAAAACTGGCTCCAATGAAAATGGGCCAGCCAGTTGGCGGCCTTGCCTTGAGCATAGGGCTGGCAATCGGTTCAGGTTCGGGTCAACATGTTTACATAAACAGGTCAGGACCCCCCAACCTGAACTCGACCAGTTTATCTAAACAGGTTAAAATATTTAACCTGAACCCGACCTGGTTTTAAACGGGTTGACCTGAACCCAACCTGTTTTGACTTGGTCTTTTTAAAAAAAATAATCTTGTAATTTTTTAATCAAATTTTTTTTTAGATAAACCTGTAATTTATATATATATATATATATATATATATATATATATATATATATATATATATATATATATATATATATATATATATAAGGGCGGCTATAACATCCAACAACGTAAAATGCAAATTTAAAGCAAACTTCATGGACACTTCAATATCAAAACAAGAGTTGCTGCATAGTTCATAGTCTTCATTCAATCATACAACAATAAAAATAAATATGATTAATTGGCTGGCTGTGTTGGTACATAAATAATTAAACAATAAAACCAAAACAATGCACGTGCTGCTGCTGTGCTGCATAGTTCTTCAGAAACTTCGTCATCTGATTCGGAATCCGCAAGTTCTACCTACCATTTGTTGGTTAATAAGAATAAATTAAATAAAAAATTAAGCAAACTCTTTCAAATACCAAAACAATTAAGCAAACTTAAAACGCACTCGTACAAAAGAACTTCAATCGGATTAAAAGTAGTAAATTATTAAAACTGAAGGAACAAAATGCATAAAAACAAGTAAATTACTGAAATTGAAGAAACAAAACGCATAAAATCAAGTTCATTACTGAAATTGAAGAAATAAAACGCATAAATACAAAACAAAATTGAGTAAAGAGAATGAAAATTAATAAGTAAATTACCTAGAAAATGTTAAGATGAAGATAAACGAGCTTCAATCAACAATTTTAATGGAAAAAAAAATTAAAACAAGAGAGAGATGAGAGAGGAGAGAGGAGAAAGAAAGAGAATAAGTGTATGAGACTACGAGTGATGAGTAAAAGAGGGAAAGCACCGGCGTGCGTGAGAACTGCGTAAGAGTTTTAGGGTTTATCCTTTTTGACATTAGATAGTTTGGGCTTAGCCCATATTTTAAAATTAGGGTATAAAATTAGGGCTGATAAAAAGGTTTTGACGGGTTGGGTTATGGTTGACCCGACCTGAAACCAACCCAATTAGTTAAATGGGTCTAGGTAGGTTGGGTTCGGGTTGACCTAATTACATAAAATCGACCTGTTTAACTTTGGGTTGGGTTCAGTCGGGTTGTTGGGTTGGGTCATCTTTTGCCAATCCTACTTGAGCAACAAGGCTTGTCGCGCTAACAGCTTTGTGCTCACAGCTAGGCCTACCAGACGCGGCCCATCACAGCAGGCGGGCTGCTAGCCATGATGTGGGTGCTGCTGCTACTACCGCAAGCCCTTGCGAGCTGCTGGTGCTTGCTGGGCAGCAAATGCTAGCAAGGCCCAGCACACTACGCACGTAGCTACGGACCTTGCTAGCTCGTGCCAGCGTAGCCCGCACTAGGCCAGCACGCCCAGCTCGCCCATGGTTGCAGCATATTGGGCTTGTGGCTAGTGCTAGTAAGCTATGCACACTCGATCAGCAGGCCTAGCTAGTGCGTGCTCGCACCTAGTTAGGCTTGCGGCAAACGCTTGCTTGCGGCTACTTGAGATAGCCTAGTCCTCATATGACTTCGATGTTGTTGTTTGACTTATATATGCGTCTTGTTAAATCCGACGCTGGAACACGTATCCTCTTGTTTAACGTATTAAGGCCTTCAGCATAATTCGTCTACTTAGTTTGGTTGCACACTTGGGTGTCACTAGACGGGTTCAGTTAGGTAAAGATGTGAGATTAATATAATTAATCTCACTGATCGAAGGTGGTCTCTAGCCCGACTTTCCAATCACTTGAATTCATTGAATAATTACCTCTGTAATTTATTCTGAACCCTCTATCAGAATAATACACTTGTTCGAAAGACACCATTCCTTTCAACTCCATCGCTTCCCTTCATCTTACCCCCTAAAACACCAAAATAGAACCTCAAAACTCCTGACCTAAACACAAAAACGCGTCGAAAAATCCAGCTCCACCTTAAAAACACCACAATCGGCTCTCCCCACCCTCAGAACCCTAGTGATTAGTGTTTTGGGTGTTTTGTCCCTCGGGAGAATTACGACTCGAAGATTGGTTGGGAAGCGCATGCACCTGCAAAACAACAGAAACTCCGGGTGGTTGGAGCTCCGCCTCCGACGATCAAGTTAGAACGTGATGGAGTAAGTAAAAAGTGCGGAAAAAGGTAAAAGTGAGATCTTCTCGGATTCCGAGATCAGGAGATTTCTCTGATGTAAGAGAATGTCAATGATATTGTAATAAATTCAATCTACCCCACAAATGGGGGAAATCTCCCTATTTATAGGGTCATTTTGGAAAAGTGTGCCCTTACGTAGGTCATTTGACCTAGATTTGGTGGGATGCCCACTCTTTTGGCGGCTTTTCGGGAATTGGGCCTATGAAGGCCGCCATTTCCTTCTGTTGACAGTGGATTCCGCGTGTTAAGCTGTTATTGGCTTCGTTGGAACCAATTACGGGTGGACACGTGTCCTGATTTAAGTGGTCCACATGGCAGGGTAATTTTCCCCAAAATATTTTCCCCTCAAAGATGTGATGTGGCATGCCACGTGGCATCTGTGACACTTGTCACTCAACTGGTAGAACAGATTTTACTATTCACCTTCAGGGAAAATTACAATAGTGTCCCTGGAATAACCCCTCAATAAATAAACATTTTGCCCCTCTCTTTTTCGCTTATTTATGAAAAATCTTTGAGAGAATCTGAGAGAATCTTTGACTTTTTCTTCAAAAAACGCTTCCGCCTGCCGCTTACTTTTTGCCGCCTGACCCAGTCAGCTCGATCAACTTCCAGCAGTACCTTTTCAAGGTAACCGCCTACTCTTTCTCTCTCTTTTCATTTTACTTTCATTTCGCTTGTGTTTGTTTCCTTAGAAATGGTATCACAAACACACACGGCACGACCTAGGATAGCTGTCAACCGATCACCTGGGACGGCTGAATCTAGAACTAAGGGTGTCGCCTGTCCTGAACTGCTCTCGCCAACGAATCCGTCTGTGTCTATGCAAGACACTATGGCTAGAACAAAAAGGACAGCTCGGCCGCCTAGTGATGAAGAGGACGAGAGTCCTATCAGTGTGCCCAGGGGCGAAGTCTCCTACTACCCATCAGGCGTCCCAATGACGCCGGATGACTCGATTATGGGTGAACCAGAAAATGATTCAAGCAATGAGGCATCTGACTCTGAAGAGGGCTAATCTCAGTCGCATGCTAACACAGGCGGTTGACGTGGGGAAAACTAGGTCGTTGGGATAATCTTTCCTAAGCCAAACAAAATTTATAAACACTCAACAAACCTAAATACAAATATAGAGGTAAGTCAAGGGTCGAACCCAAAGGAACGGTAATGTCCAAGTGCTTCCAATTATATGCCTAAGTTAGGTCGAAGACAAGGGGTAAAAGATGGCTCTAACAACTACTAAAACGAGGAAACCAAACAAATAAAGAGCTAGGGATTAGGATCCGCAAATAATAGCAATGAACATAGCAAATTGGAATGGAAAGTCGACTAAGTCAAGCAATGTGAAGGAAAATCAATCATGCAACCAAAAGAGCATGTCAAGGTATTCTCCTAGAGGTCTAACTAGCGTCAACTACGATAAACTCTAGCTAGGAAACATCACAAGACACCTCAATCGTGTAAATGCAAGCCACAAATCAATAGTCCGTATCAATGTGAACTTACAATGCAATCTAGTGCAATAATCAAAGTTAGCTACTCTCTAATTAATCACACACATGCACATGATCAATCAACCAAGTTTAATCACATCATCAACTCCATCAATTATCCCCAATTTACATCAATTCATTACATCATAAGCTTCACCAAATCCCTAACCAAACACCTACTCTAATAACATCATGAAATCAAATAACAACAAAAGAAATCAACAATCAACAATCTAAGAAGAACTAATCCACTAATCAAAGATCAAATATCAATATAAAACCAAACAAACATGAATATCCAATATCAATCATCAAATCATCAAATTCTAATCAAAATCAACAATCCAAACAATGAATATTAAACAAAATAATAAATGAGATAGAGTTTAGAAATGCTCTTTGATAATAGAGTAGATCTCCAATACAATTGTCACATTTGGATCTTCAATCTCTCAATTACCATTGAAATTCCTCACTTTCTCTCTCTAAAATCTACTCCTAAAATTAACCCTAAAAACTAGAGAGAGAAGCTCTCAACTAAGCTAAGAATATGATCTAATTGTAATTCTAATTCTAATTCTACTTGTTTCTCTCTCTACCCAAAAATGGGTATTTATAAATACAAGGATTAAAGAAAATAAAATAGAAAATAAAATAAAAGAAAAAGAAAAGAAAAGAAAAGAAATTAAAATAAAATAATAAAAGAAAAGGAAAGGAAAAATTAAAAGAATAAAAGAAAATGAAAATCAAGAAATAAAGAGGAAACGGATTGCAACTTGCTGCTCCTCAAAAGGGGAATAATCCCCTGCTTCTCACCGCCCTCAATCGCATCATCACGCTGCTCACACCCATACATCATCATCAAACTTCATCAATCAACGGCTCAAACAGTACCCAGGGGCTGCTTGCGTGGCTGTTTGTGGTGGCGTGTTGGAGGGGCAACAGGGGCTGCTGGAAGGTTGGTGTTGATGCGTGAGGTAGCTGCGGGAACAGGGGAAAGGCAGCAGCTTGGGATAGAGTAATTGTTGTTGATGTGAGGAGTTGTAGCTGGATTGAGGAGCAGGGGAAATAAGGAGAAGTTCCTGCCTGCTTTCATCACCATCACTATCATCACCATGATGGTGATGAAGGTTCAACTATGCAGTAGCTAGCACCAATTTGGACTTGGAACCAACACCTACAAAACACACATAAAATCGAGAAATAAAGTAAAGTAAAATAAAACTAAAACCGATAAATAAAAGTAAAAGAAATAAAATGAAAATGAAAATAACAAAAGGAAAGAAAATGTAATAAAATGAAAATAAAATAAAGTAAAGAAAATGAAATGAAATGAAAATAAAATAAAATAAACTAAAATAAAATAAAACTAAAACTATAAAATCTAAAATAAAGAGAAAACAACTAAAATAACGAAAATAAAAGAAATAAACGAGAAAATACTAGAAAACCATAGAAAGGTAGAAAAGAGAGAGAAAGCATAAAACCGAACATTTATTGAGCAAGAAAGCTATGAAAAGAGGATAAAAAGGACCTAAATGCTCATCAAATGTGTGCCATTTATGACACACATCAAATACCCCCAAGCTTACCTTTTGCTCGTCCTCGAGCAAAACAAAACCAAGGGAGTAAAAGTGACGAGCTTATTAAAACAAACTAGAGAGAAAAGGAGACAAGAATATACACTAACTCACTGTCGTAGGAATCACGGTTGCTTTTAGTTACAGCAGGCCCTTTAAACCCCAAAGTCGCCTATGAGGACGAGTGAGGTCTCGTAAGGGTATCCTAAGAGTTTGACCCATAACTCTCATAGTAATACAAACAAGGCAAAGCATGAAAAAGAAAACAAAATACGAGAAAAGCAAACAAAATGTTCATGAAAGGACTTTTTGCAAATGTACAAGCACAAGTGGATGCAAATCTTTCTAAATAAGTAAGGGAGTGCACGTTCCAAGATACCCAAGGTTGATTGAAACATAAATATGCTAAGCATAGGAACTAGCTTTCACAATCAACTTTCATCCCAAACGATCTTACTGCGTTCTTCCTAATAGCTTCAAATCGACCTCAAATGAGCATCCCAATGATTCCACGAAGGAACCAGAAAAAGAGAATTTTTAGGCTACTCGACATCTTGACTTTTGCATCCCCTCTCCCTATTCCTAAAACTCACATTCCTCTCCACCGAAGAATGACTCAACCACTTAGGTCAAAAGGTCTTTCCCCAAGGTTGTAACATTAAGGCAATAAGGGTGAAGGTAGGCTAAAAATTTGAAATTTGGTGGTTTTCCTAAAAGTGAAGCAAAGAACGGGCCCTTTCTTAGAATCACAATCAAGTAAACACCAATCCAAACAAAAATACTCACACCCCCAAGCTTATTCAAAGCTATAAACCACAAACATATACACAAAAAGCGTGAGAACGCTTCCCCCCAAGCTTAAATGGAGCATTGTCCTCAATGCTCAAAAAGGGAGAAAACTCACATCAAAATATTTTTGAATTTTTCATTTTTCACTTTTTTTTCTTTTTTTTTTTTATTTTCAATAATGCTTTGTCCTCGCCTCTTTTAACTTTGGACGGCTTTTTCGATTTTTCACTTATTTGTCCATGCCTTTTATAATATAGGATGGCTTTTACTCATACTCATTTGCCATTATTCACAAAGAAGATATAACACAATCTTGCTTTCATAAGAACCAAACATTCCAACTTCTCTACCACAAACTCCATCAAGAATGATCAATTGCTTCACAAAAACCAAGAAAAGAAATAAAATGAAACAAAAGGCCAAAGATCTAAAGATGTGGCTTGAAAAGAAGGTATAAGGCTCAAATGGTTGCAAGAAGGCAAATGTAAACCCAAAAATAACAAAAATGAATAAAACTATCCTAAAAATGAAAAATACCACCCCGATAAAGGTGCCTTTGTCCTCCCTAAATGGTTCAGTCTCGGATTCAAGATCTATGAGTCAAGTTTCAAGATTAGGTTTGCAAGAAGTCAAGAATCCATGCCGCTCATACAAGTATAGGTAGAAGGCTTGAAAAACAAAGAACTCACACGGATGTAGCAAAAACTCACTATTGGCGTCAAATCGACTATAGGAAGCAACTATCAAACGTGCCACAAACAAGTAGAATCCGGCTTCATGTTCCCACTAGTTCTAACCAACTACCTTGGCATGCTTTATCCTAGAATCAACCAAGCGTACTCTCAAACCGTGCACACCGTTACCATTTAAGAAGAAAAGCATTCAATTATACAAGTCCAAATGTTATTATGTCCAAAGCAAGAACAAACCAAAAGACATTGCAAATTTGCCTTAATAGAAACAAAAATCTTTTTGGAGTTTTTCAAAATATAAGAAACATGGAAAAGCATATACAAAGGTGCATAACACATAAGAATCAACATCCCACCAAACATGATAGAATACCCTCCCTCAAGCTTGAATGAGACAATACACTCAAACATAAATCATATAATCCATGGGAGGGGAAAACAAGAAGATCAATCCAACAAACCAACATATGTCCAACAAGTCTCCAACCAATAGAGAAAGAGCAAGGAAAGATATTACCGGATATTAGGTGGGTGTAAATACCCGCAAATGACCCAATTAAACCTTTCAAAGCTAATTTCTCAAGAATTGAACCTTGTCTCCATATGCTCGCAAAGATAGGAGTCAACCTTCCTTGATTCTTGATCCAAATCGAAGCACCAAAGTATATCAAGTCATGTACCTAGCAAAAGACACACAAACATTTCCATGAGAGAAAAATCTATTCTAAAAAGAAAAGGAAAATCTAATCTAAAACACGGGTTACTTCCCGAGAAAGGCTTGCTTAAGGTCCAAGCTTGACCGCTCTAGTAAAATAATATTGCAACGATCACAAGAGCTTGTCAAATGCACTACTACACATTTCATAAGATAGAATGTAGGCAAATGACGGAAGAAAAACGTGCAACAAGATCATTGCACGCAAGTGAGAAGGGAGGTGCCAAAAGAAAGAAGAAGAAGGGTCAAAAGGAAAAACAAAGAAATAAGAAGAAAAAGAAGAAGAAGAAGGGGGAATAAAAGAATGGAAAGAAAAAGAAAAAGGCAAATCCTCCTCACTAAAATATTTTTGGGTGGCAACATCACCCTCTTCCTCAATTTGAGACAAATGAGCCACATGCAAATCCTCATAGACAAAAGGGTCCCCAATGGGCTTACCAACAAAGGAAGGGAGAAAAATAGGGTAATAGGGGATGTGGTCAAACTTTTGAGAGGGAGGGGTATGAGAAATAGGTAAAGGGTTCGCGACTCCCTCAACACAAGGTCTCACATCGCCAATAAGGGCATGAAAATCAATCATAGAATCCTCAAAAGAAGAACACTCATGATCACCATCTCCCTCAAACATCCAACTCCCATGAGGAACCACATAATCTCCTCCATTACCTTCATGAACAATAGCTCCCTCAACTTCCTTAAAGCCTAAATTCTCAAAACCATGCATGAATGGAGGCAAATACAACTCAAAATCATCTCTCTTCCACGAAGCATCATCAATGAACTTGCTTAAAAAGCTATGGCTATTCCTTATGCACTCAATAAACACATTTGACATAACCTCAAACGAGTCCAAATACTCATGGATAGAAGAGTCACATTCATACACTTGAGATTCATTACAATGGGTGGGAGGGTTGGGATTTACAAATTCAACACTCTCTTCTCTCTTAACTCCTTCACCATCACTCATATGCTCACCAATGGTATCCTCACACACTCTTGGTTGCTCAAAATCACCATCATCATCCTCAACACACACATTGGATTTGTTATTTTCACACACAAGCATCAAAGATGACAATTGGCTTTCTAGCTCTTCACTTCTCCTTCTTCCTTCCTCAAAACGCTCGTCACTCTTTTTCATCATCTCTAATTGACTTCTCAAACAATAAAGAGTTGACTCCTTTCTAGGCCCAAGATTATCACTAAGCTCAACATGCCTAATTCGAGTTTCCAAGGTAGCAATAAGAGATTCAAAAGGTGTAGAAGATTGAGGCTCAACAAGAGGAGAAGAAATACAACCCTGATTGGAAGAATCAACATTAATATCATGAGCATATACATCACATTGGGGAGCGGGGGCAAAATCAAGAACATGAGATTCATTATCAAGGGAACGAAGCACATCACAAGAAGGCATGGTAAATAATGAAGAGTATTGAAACACACCATTAGCATCAACTTGAGCATGTACTTCATCATCATGAACAAAAGGGGAAATAGAGTTGAAATCATGTGTTTTAGGTTCAATAATGGGATCATGTGACAAATCATGGGAAATCATGCTAACATTAGAAGAATCAAGACATTGCACATTAATATTAGGAACATGATTATCCCTATTATAGGCATCCCTAGCAAACCAAACATAAAAATCCCAAGCATCATCAATTGACAATGCTCTAAATTCACCATTGTGCATGTGTTCAACTTCATCCCTTGTTTGCTCATTCAAACAAAAATAACAAATCTCACAAGCCTCCCAAAGGCTACTACAATTACAATTAAGAAATCCCTCTAGTCTATTAAAATATTCACAAAAAGGCTCATTGTCAAATTGAGGAAATGAGAGACATGCCATTTTTTTTAAAGCAAACAAAAAGAAATAAAAGAAAAGTATACACAAAGACCTAGACTCAAGCAATTAAACACACTCAAACATAGACACCGTTCCCCGGCAACGGCGCCATTTTGACGTGGGGAAAACTAGGTCGTTGGGCTAATCTTCCCTAAGCCAAACAAAATTTATAAACACTCAACAAACCTAAATACAAGTATAAAGGTAAGTCAAGGGCCGAACCCAAAGGAACGGTAATGTCCAAGTGCTTCCAATTATATGCCTAAGCTAGGTCGAAGACAAGGGGTAAAAGATGGCTCTAACAACTACTAAAACGAGGAAACCAAACAAATAAAGAGCTAGGGATTAGGATCCGCAAATAATAGCAATGAACATAGCAAATTGGAATGGAAAGTCGACTAAGTCAAGCAATGTGAGGGAAAATCAATCATGCAACTAAAAGAGAATGTCAACTTATTCTCCTAGAGGTCTAACTAGCATCTACTACGATAAACTCTAGCTAGGAAACATCACAAGACACCTCAATCGTGTAAATGCAAGCCACAAATCAATAGTCCGTATCAATGTGAACTTACAATGCAATCTAGTGCAATAATCAAAGTTAGCTACTCTCTAATTAATCACACACATGCACATGATCAATCAACCAAGTTTAATCACATCATCAACTCCATCAATTATCCCCAATTTACATCAATTCATTACATCATAAGCTTCACCAAATCCCTAACCAAACACCTACTCTAATAACATCATGAAATCAAATAACAACAAAAGAAATCAACAATCAACAATCTAAGAAGAACTAATCCACTAATCAAAGATCAAATATCAATATAAAACCAAACAAACATGAATATCCAATATCAATCATCAAATCATCAAATTCTAATCAAAATCAACAATCCAAACAATGAATATTAAACAAAGCAATAAATGAGATAGAGTTTAGAAATGCTCTTTGATAATAGAGTAGATCTCCAATACAATTGTCACATTTGGATCTTCAATCTCTCAATTACCATTGAAATTCCTCACTTTCTCTCTCTAAAATCTACTCCTAAAATTAACCCTAAAAACTAGAGAGAGAAGCTCTCAACTAAGCTAAGAATATGATCTAATTGTAATTCTAATTCTAATTCTACTTGTTTCTCTCTCTACCCAAAAATGGGTATTTATAAATACAAGGATTAAAGAAAATAAAATAGAAAATAAAATAAAAGAAAAGAAAAGAAATTAAAATAAAATAATAAAAGAAAAGGAAAGGAAAAATTAAAAGAATAAAAGAAAATGAAAATCAAGAAATAAAGAGGAAACGGATTGCAACTTGCTGCTCCTCAAAAGGGGAATAATCCCCTGCTTCTCACCGCCCTCAATCGCATCATCACGCTGCTCACACCCATACATCATCATCAAACTTCATCAATCAACGGCTCAAACAGTATCCAGCTGGTTGCGGCCGCATTCGTTGAATGTGCGCCCGCACCTGCTGAGGTACGAGTGAAATCGGAGCTGCGGTGGTTGCGGAGGTGAGGGAGGCGCAATTGGTGGTGACTGGTGTTGCTGCAATTGTTGTTGTGAGGTGGTTTGCGGGAATTGTTGTTGTGTGTTGCGTGTGTGGTGGCTGGCAGAATTAAGGAGCAGGGGAAGTGGCAAAGGCTGCTGGTGTTTGCGTGGTTACGTGGGGCTGCTGCTGGTGGAAATGGGGTTGTTGGTGCTTGCTGGAAGAGGTGGCGCAATTAAGGGCAGCAGGGGCTGCTTGCGTGGCTGTTTGTGGTGGCGTGTTGGAGGGGCAACAGGGGCTGCTGGAAGGTTGGTGTTGATGCGTGAGGTAGCTGCGGGAACAGGGGAAAGGCAGCAGCTTGGGATAGAGTAATTGTTGTTGATGTGAGGAGTTGTAGCTGGATTGAGGAGCAGGGGAAATAAGGAGAAGTTCCTGCCTGCTTTCATCACCATCACTATCATCACCATGATGGTGATGAAGGTTCAACTATGCAGTAGCTAGCACCAATTTGGACTTGGAACCAACACCTACAAAACACACATAAAATCGAGAAATAAAGTAAAGTAAAATAAAACTAAAACCGATAAATAAAAGTAAAAGAAATAAAATGAAAATGAAAATAACAAAAGGAAAGAAAATGTAATAAAATGAAAATAAAATAAAGTAAAGAAAATGAAATGAAATGAAAATAAAATAAAATAAACTAAAATAAAATAAAACTAAAACTATAAAATCTAAAATAAAGAGAAAACAACTAAAATAACGAAAATAAAAGAAATAAACGAGAAAATACTAGAAAACCATAGAAAGGTAGAAAAGAGAGAGAAAGCATAAAACCGAACATTTATTGAGCAAGAAAGCTATGAAAAGAGGATAAAAAGGACCTAAATGCTCATCAAATGTGTGCCATTTATGACACACATCAAATACCCCCAAGCTTACCTTTTGCTCGTCCTCGAGCAAAACAAAACCAAGGGAGTAAAAGTGACGAGCTTATTAAAACAAACTAGAGAGAAAAGGAGACAAGAATATACACTAACTCACTGTCGTAGGAATCACGGTTGCTTTTAGTTACAGCAGGCCCTTTAAACCCCAAAGTCGCCTATGAGGACGAGTGAGGTCTCGTAAGGGTATCCTAAGAGTTTGACCCATAACTCTCATAGTAATACAAACAAGGCAAAGCATGAAAAAGAAAACAAAATACGAGAAAAGCAAACAAAATGTTCATGAAAGGACTTTTTGCAAATGTACAAGCACAAGTGGATGCAAATCTTTCTAAATAAGTAAGGGAGTGCACGTTCCAAGATACCCAAGGTTGATTGAAACATAAATATGCTAAGCATAGGAACTAGCTTTCACAATCAACTTTCATCCCAAACGATCTTACTGCGTTCTTCCTAATAGCTTCAAATCGACCTCAAATGAGCATCCCAATGATTCCACGAAGGAACCAGAAAAAGAGAATTTTTAGGCTACTCGACATCTTGACTTTTGCATCCCCTCTCCCTATTCCTAAAACTCACATTCCTCTCCACCGAAGAATGACTCAACCACTTAGGTCAAAAGGTCTTTCCCCAAGGTTGTAACATTAAGGCAATAAGGGTGAAGGTAGGCTAAAAATTTGAAATTTGGTGGTTTTCCTAAAAGTGAAGCAAAGAACGGGCCCTTTCTTAGAATCACAATCAAGTAAACACCAATCCAAACAAAAATACTCACACCCCCAAGCTTATTCAAAGCTATAAACCACAAACATATACACAAAAAGCGTGAGAACGCTTCCCCCCAAGCTTAAATGGAGCATTGTCCTCAATGCTCAAAAAGGGAGAAAACTCACATCAAAATATTTTTGAATTTTTCATTTTTCGCTTTTTTTTTCTTTTTTTTTTTTATTTTCAATAATGCTTTGTCCTCGCCTCTTTTAACTTTGGACGGCTTTTTCGATTTTGCACTTATTTGTCCATGCCTTTTATAATATAGGATGGCTTTTACTCATACTCATTTGCCATTATTCACAAAGAAGATATAACACAATCTTGCTTTCATAAGAACCAAACATTCCAACTTCTCTACCACAAACTCCATCAAGAATGATCAATTGCTTCACAAAAACCAAGAAAAGAAATAAAATGAAACAAAAGGCCAAAGATCTAAAGATGTGGCTTGAAAAGAAGGTATAAGGCTCAAATGGTTGCAAGAAGGCAAATGTAAACCCAAAAATAACAAAAATGAATAAAACTATCCTAAAAATGAAAAATAC
The DNA here is from genome assembly GCF_948465745.1 of Chenopodium album. Taxonomy (NCBI): domain Eukaryota; kingdom Viridiplantae; phylum Streptophyta; class Magnoliopsida; order Caryophyllales; family Amaranthaceae; genus Chenopodium; species Chenopodium album. Next base: position 22,027,033 of record NC_137847.1, read on the forward strand.
CACCCCGATAAAGGTGCCTTTGTCCTCCCTAAATGGTTCAGTCTCGGATTCAAGATCTATGAGTCAAGTTTCAAGATTAGGTTTGCAAGAAGTCAAGAATCCATGCCGCTCATACAAGTATAGGTAGAAGGCTTGAAAAACAAAGAACTCACACGGATGTAGCAAAAACTCACTATTGGCGTCAAATCGACTATAGGAAGCAACTATCAAACGTGCCACAAACAAGTAGAATCCGGCTTCATGTTCCCACTAGTTCTAACCAACTACCTTGGCATGCTTTATCCTAGAATCAACCAAGCGTACTCTCAAACCGTGCACACCGTTACCATTTAAGAAGAAAAGCATTCAATTATACAAGTCCAAATGTTATTATGTCCAAAGCAAGAACAAAACAAAAGACATTGCAAATTTTCCTTAATAGAAACAAAAATCTTTTTGGAGTTTTTCAAAATATAAGAAACATGGAAAAGCATATACAAAGGTGCATAACACATAAGAATCAACATCCCACCAAACATGATAGAATACCCTCCCCCAAGCTTGAATGAGACAATACACTCAAACATAAATCATATAATCCATGGGAGGGGAAAACAAGAAGATCAATCCAACAAACCAACATATGTCCAACAAGTCTCCAACCAATAGAGAAAGAGCAAGGAAAGATATTACCGGATATTAGGTGGGTGTAAATACCCGCAAATGACCCAATTAAACCTTTCAAAGCTAATTTCTCAAGAATTGAACCTTGTCTCCATATGCTCGCAAAGATAGGAGTCAACCTTCCTTGATTCTTGATCCAAATCGAAGCACCAAAGTATATCAAGTCATGTACCTAGCAAAAGACACACAAACATTTCCATGAGAGAAAAATCTATTCTAAAAAGAAAAGGAAAATCTAATCTAAAACACGGGTTACTTCCCGAGAAAGGCTTGCTTAAGGTCCAAGCTTGACCGCTCTAGTAAAATAATATTGCAACGATCACAAGAGCTTGTCAAATGCACTACTACACATTTCATAAGATAGAATGTAGGCAAATGACGGAAGAAAAACGTGCAACAAGATCATTGCACGCAAGTGAGAAGGGAGGTGCCAAAAGAAAGAAGAAGAAGGGTCAAAAGGAAAAACAAAGAAATAAGAAGAAAAAGAAGAAGAAGAAGGGGGAATAAAAGAATGGAAAGAAAAAGAAAAAGGCAAATCCTCCTCACTAAAATATTTTTGGGTGGCAACATCACCCTCTTCCTCAATTTGAGACAAATGAGCCACATGCAAATCCTCATAGACAAAAGGGTCCCCAATGGGCTTACCAACAAAGGAAGGGAGAAAAATAGGGTAATAGGGGATGTGGTAAAACTTTTGAGAGGGAGGGGTATGAGAAATAGGTAAAGGGTTCGCGACTCCCTCAACACAAGGTCTCACATCGCCAATAAGGGCATGAAAATCAATCATAGAATCCTCAAAAGAAGAACACTCATGATCACCATCTCCCTCAAACATCCAACTCCCATGAGGAACCACATAATCTCCTCCATTACCTTCATGAACAATAGCTCCCTCAACTTCCTTAAAGCCTAAATTCTCAAAACCATGCATGAATGGAGGCAAATACAACTCAAAATCATCTCTCTTCCACGAAGCATCATCAATGAACTTGCTTAAAAAGCTATGGCTATTCCTTATGCACTCAATAAACACATTTGACATAACCTCAAACGAGTCCAAATACTCATGGATAGAAGAGTCACATTCATACACTTGAGATTCATTACAATGGGTGGGAGGGTTGGGATTTACAAATTCAACACTCTCTTCTCTCTTAACTCCTTCACCATCACTCATATGCTCACCAATGGTATCCTCACACACTCTTGGTTGCTCAAAATCACCATCATCATCCTCAACACACACATTGGATTTGTTATTTTCACACACAAGCATCAAAGATGACAATTGGCTTTCTAGCTCTTCACTTCTCCTTCTTCCTTCCTCAAAACGCTCGTCACTCTTTTTCATCATCTCTAATTGACTTCTTAAACAATAAAGAGTTGACTCCTTTCTAGGCCCAAGATTATCACTAAGCTCAACATGCCTAATTCGAGTTTCCAAGGTAGCAATAAGAGATTCAAAAGGTGTAGAAGATTGAGGCTCAACAAGAGGAGAAGAAATACAACCAAGATTGGAAGAATCAACATTAATATCATGAGCATATACATCACATTGGGGAGCGGGGGCAAAATCAAGAACATGAGATTCATTATCAAGGGAACGAAGCACATCACAAGAAGGCATGGTAAATAATGAAGAGTATTGAAACACACCATTAGCATCAACTTGAGCATGTACTTCATCATCATGAACAAAAGGGGAAATAGAGTTGAAATCATGTGTTCTAGGTTCAATAATGGGATCATGTGACAAATCATGGGAAATCATGCTAACATTAGAAGAATCAAGACATTGCACATTAATATTAGGAACATGATTATCCCTATTATAGGCATCCCTAGCAAACCAAACATAAAAATCCCAAGCATCATCAATTGACAATGCTCTAAATTCACCATTGTGCATGTGTTCAACTTCATCCCTTGTTTGCTCATTCAAACAAAAATAACAAATCTCACAAGCCTCCCAAAGGCTACTACAATTACAATTAAGAAATCCCTCTAGTCTATTAACATATTCACAAAAAGGCTCATTGTCAAATTGAGGAAATGAGAGACATGCCATTTTTTTTAAAGCAAACAAAAAGAAATAAAAGAAAAGTATACACAAAGACCTAGACTCAAGCAATTAAACACACTCAAACATAGACACCGTTCCCCGGCAACGGCGCCATTTTGACGTGGGGAAAACTAGGTCGTTGGGCTAATCTTCCCTAAGCCAAACAAAATTTATAAACACTCAACAAACCTAAATACAAGTATAAAGGTAAGTCAAGGGCCGAACCCAAAGGAACGGTAATGTCCAAGTGCTTCCAATTATATGCCTAAGCTAGGTCGAAGACAAGGGGTAAAAGATGGCTCTAACAACTACTAAAACGAGGAAACCAAACAAATAAAGAGCTAGGGATTAGGATCCGCGAATAATAGCAATGAACATAGCAAATTGGAATGGAAAGTCGACTAAGTCAAGCAATGTGAGGGAAAATCAATCATGCAACTAAAAGAGCATGTCAAGTTATTCTCCTAGAGGTCTAACTAGCATCAACTACGATAAACTCTAGCTAGGAAACATCACAAGACACCTCAATCGTGTAAATGCAAGCCACAAATCAATAGTCCGTATCAATGTGAACTTACAATGCAATCTAGTGCAATAATCAAAGTTAGCTACTCTCTAATTAATCACACACATGCACATGATCAATCAACCAAGTTTAATCACATCATCAACTCCATCAATTATCCCCAATTTACATCAATTCATTACATCATAAGCTTCACCAAATCCCTAACCAAACACCTACTCTAATAACATCATGAAATCAAATAACAACAAAAGAAATCAACAATCAACAATCTAAGAAGAACTAATCCACTAATCAAAGATCAAATATCAATATAAAACCAAACAAACATGAATATCCAATATCAATCATCAAATCATCAAATTCTAATCAAAATCAACAATCCAAACAATGAATATTAAACAAAATAATAAATGAGATAGAGTTTAGAAATGCTCTTTGATAATAGAGTAGATCTCCAATACAATTGTCACATTTGGATCTTCAATCTCTCAATTACCATTGAAATTCCTCACTTTCTCTCTCTAAAATCTACTCCTAAAATTAACCCTAAAAACTAGAGAGAGAAGCTCTCAACTAAGCTAAGAATATGATCTAATTGTAATTCTAATTCTAATTCTACTTGTTTCTCTCTCTACCCAAAAATGGGTATTTATAAATACAAGGATTAAAGAAAATAAAATAGAAAATAAAATAAAAGAAAAAGAAAAGAAAAGAAAAGAAATTAAAATAAAATAATAAAAGAAAAGGAAAGGAAAAATTAAAAGAATAAAAGAAAATGAAAATCAAGAAATAAAGAGGAAACGGATTGCAACTTGCTGCTCCTCAAAAGGGGAATAATCCCCTGCTTCTCACCGCCCTCAATCGCATCATCACGCTGCTCACACCCATACATCATCATCAAACTTCATCAATCAACGGCTCAAACAGTACCCAGCTGGTTGCGGCCGCATTCGTTGAATGTGCGCCCGCACCTGCTGAGGTACGAGTGAAATCGGAGCTGCGGTGGTTGCGGAGGTGAGGGAGGCGCAATTGGTTGTGACTGGTGTTGCTGCAATTGTTGTTGTGAGGTGGTTTGCGGGAATTGTTGTTGTGTGTTGCGTGTGTGGTGGCTGGCAGAATTAAGGAGCAGGGGAAGTGGCGAAGGCTGCTGGTGTTTGCGTGGTTACGTGGGGCTGCTGCTGGTGGAAATGGGGTTGTTGGTGCTTGCTGGAAGAGGTGGCGCAATTAAGGGCAGCAGGGGCTGCTTGCGTGGCTGTTTGTGGTGGCGTGTTGGAGGGGCAACAGGGGCTGCTGGAAGGTTGGTGTTGATGCGTGAGGTAGCTGCGGGAACAGGGGAAAGGCAGCAGCTTGGGATAGAGTAATTGTTGTTGATGTGAGGAGTTGTAGCTGGATTGAGGAGCAGGGGAAATAAGGAGAAGTTCCTGCCTGCTTTCATCACCATCACTATCATCACCATGATGGTGATGAAGGTTCAACTATGCAGTAGCTAGCACCAATTTGGACTTGGAACCAACACCTACAAAACACACATAAAATCGAGAAATAAAGTAAAGTAAAATAAAACTAAAACCGATAAATAAAAGTAAAAGAAATAAAATGAAAATGAAAATAATAAAGGAAAGAAAATGTAATAAAATGAAAATAAAATAAAGTAAAGAAAATGAAATGAAATGAAAATAAAATAAAATAAACTAAAATAAAATAAAACTAAAACTATAAAATCTAAAATAAAGAGAAAACAACTAAAATAACGAAAATAAAAGAAATAAACGAGAAAATACTAGAAAACCATAGAAAGGTAGAAAAGAGAGAGAAAGCATAAAACCGAACATTTATTGAGCAAGAAAGCTATGAAAAGAGGATAAAAAGGACCTAAATGCTCATCAAATGTGTGCCATTTATGACACACATCAAATACCCCCAAGCTTACCTTTTGCTCGTCCTCGAGCAAAACAAAACCAAGGGAGTAAAAGTGACGAGCTTATTAAAACAAACTAGAGAGAAAAGGAGACAAGAATATACACTAACTCACTGTCGTAGGAATCACGGTTGCTTTTAGTTACAGCAGGCCCTTTAAACCCCAAAGTCGCCTATGAGGACGAGTGAGGTCTCGTAAGGGTATCCTAAGAGTTTGACCCATAACTCTCATAGTAATACAAACAAGGCAAAGCATGAAAAAGAAAACAAAATACGAGAAAAGCAAACAAAATGTTCATGAAAGGACTTTTTGCAAATGTACAAGCACAAGTGGATGCAAATCTTTCTAAATAAGTAAGGGAGTGCACGTTCCAAGATACCCAAGGTTGATTGAAACATAAATATGCTAAGCATAGGAACTAGCTTTCACAATCAACTTTCATCCCAAACGATCTTACTGCGTTCTTCCTAATAGCTTCAAATCGACCTCAAATGAGCATCCCAATGATTCCACGAAGGAACCAGAAAAAGAGAATTTTTAGGCTACTCGACATCTTGACTTTTGCATCCCCTCTCCCTATTCCTAAAACTCACATTCCTCTCCACCGAAGAATGACTCAACCACTTAGGTCAAAAGGTCTTTCCCCAAGGTTGTAACATTAAGGCAATAAGGGTGAAGGTAGGCTAAAAATTTGAAATTTGGTGGTTTTCCTAAAAGTGAAGCAAAGAACGGGCCCTTTCTTAGAATCACAATCAAGTAAACACCAATCCAAACAAAAATACTCACACCCCCAAGCTTATTCAAAGCTATAAACCACAAACATATACACAAAAAGCGTGAGAACGCTTCCCCCCAAGCTTAAATGGAGCATTGTCCTCAATGCTCAAAAAGGGAGAAAACTCACATCAAAATATTTTTGAATTTTTCATTTTTCACTTTTTTTTCTTTTTTTTTTTTATTTTCAATAATGCTTTGTCCTCGCCTCTTTTAACTTTGGACGGCTTTTTCGATTTTTCACTTATTTGTCCATGCCTTTTATAATATAGGATGGCTTTTACTCATACTCATTTGCCATTATTCACAAAGAAGATATAACACAATCTTGCTTTCATAAGAACCAAACATTCCAACTTCTCTACCACAAACTCCATCAAGAATGATCAATTGCTTCACAAAAACCAAGAAAAGAAATAAAATGAAACAAAAGGCCAAAGATCTAAAGATGTGGCTTGAAAAGAAGGTATAAGGCTCAAATGGTTGCAAGAAGGCAAATGTAAACCCAAAAATAACAAAAATGAATAAAACTATCCTAAAAATGAAAAATACCACCCCGATAAAGGTGCCTTTGTCCTCCCTAAATGGTTCAGTCTCGGATTCAAGATCTATGAGTCAAGTTTCAAGATTAGGTTTGCAAGAAGTCAAGAATCCATGCCGCTCATACAAGTATAGGTAGAAGGCTTGAAAAACAAAGAACTCACACGGATGTAGCAAAAACTCACTATTGGCGTCAAATCGACTATAGGAAGCAACTATCAAACGTGCCACAAACAAGTAGAATCCGGCTTCATGTTCCCACTAGTTCTAACCAACTACCTTGGCATGCTTTATCCTAGAATCAACCAAGCGTACTCTCAAACCGTGCACACCGTTACCATTTAAGAAGAAAAGCATTCAATTATACAAGTCCAAATGTTATTATGTCCAAAGCAAGAACAAAACAAAAGACATTGCAAATTTGCCTTAATAGAAACAAAAATCTTTTTGGAGTTTTTCAAAATATAAGAAACATGGAAAAGCATATACAAAGGTGCATAACACATAAGAATCAACATCCCACCAAACATGATAGAATACCCTCCCCCAAGCTTGAATGAGACAATACACTCAAACATAAATCATATAATCCATGGGAGGGGAAAACAAGAAGATCAATCCAACAAACCAACATATGTCCAACAAGTCTCCAACCAATAGAGAAAGAGCAAGGAAAGATATTACCGGATATTAGGTGGGTGTAAATACCCGCAAATGACCCAATTAAACCTTTCAAAGCTAATTTCTCAAGAATTGAACCTTGTCTCCATATGCTCGCAAAGATAGGAGTCAACCTTCCTTGATTCTTGATCCAAATCGAAGCACCAAAGTATATCAAGTCATGTACCTAGCAAAAGACACACAAACATTTCCATGAGAGAAAAATCTATTCTAAAAAGAAAAGGAAAATCTAATCTAAAACACGGGTTACTTCCCGAGAAAGGCTTGCTTAAGGTCCAAGCTTGACCGCTCTAGTAAAATAATATTGCAACGATCACAAGAGCTTGTCAAATGCACTACTACACATTTCATAAGATAGAATGTAGGCAAATGACGGAAGAAAAACGTGCAACAAGATCATTGCACGCAAGTGAGAAGGGAGGTGCCAAAAGAAAGAAGAAGAAGGGTCAAAAGGAAAAACAAAGAAATAAGAAGAAAAAGAAGAAGAAGAAGGGGGAATAAAAGAATGGAAAGAAAAAGAAAAAGGCAAATCCTCCTCACTAAAATATTTTTGGGTGGCAACATCACCCTCTTCCTCAATTTGAGACAAATGAGCCACATGCAAATCCTCATAGACAAAAGGGTCCCCAATGGGCTTACCAACAAAGGAAGGGAGAAAAATAGGGTAATAGGGGATGTGGTAAAACTTTTGAGAGGGAGGGGTATGAGAAATAGGTAAAGGGTTCGCGACTCCCTCAACACAAGGTCTCACATCGCCAATAAGGGCATGAAAATCAATCATAGAATCCTCAAAAGAAGAACACTCATGATCACCATCTCCCTCAAACATCCAACTCCCATGAGGAACCACATAATCTCCTCCATTACCTTCATGAACAATAGCTCCCTCAACTTCCTTAAAGCCTAAATTCTCAAAACCATGCATGAATGGAGGCAAATACAACTCAAAATCATCTCTCTTCCACGAAGCATCATCAATGAACTTGCTTAAAAAGCTATGGCTATTCCTTATGCACTCAATAAACACATTTGACATAACCTCAAACGAGTCCAAATACTCATGGATAGAAGAGTCACATTCATACACTTGAGATTCATTACAATGGGTGGGAGGGTTGGGATTTACAAATTCAACACTCTCTTCTCTCTTAACTCCTTCACCATCACTCATATGCTCACCAATGGTATCCTCACACACTCTTGGTTGCTCAAAATCACCATCATCATCCTCAACACACACATTGGATTTGTTATTTTCACACACAAGCATCAAAGATGACAATTGGCTTTCTAGCTCTTCACTTCTCCTTCTTCCTTCCTCAAAACGCTCGTCACTCTTTTTCATCATCTCTAATTGACTTCTTAAACAATAAAGAGTTGACTCCTTTCTAGGCCCAAGATTATCACTAAGCTCAACATGCCTAATTCGAGTTTCCAAGGTAGCAATAAGAGATTCAAAAGGTGTAGAAGATTGAGGCTCAACAAGAGGAGAAGAAATACAACCAAGATTGGAAGAATCAACATTAATATCATGAGCATATACATCACATTGGGGAGCGGGGGCAAAATCAAGAACATGAGATTCATTATCAAGGGAACGAAGCACATCACAAGAAGGCATGGTAAATAATGAAGAGTATTGAAACACACCATTAGCATCAACTTGAGCATGTACTTCATCATCATGAACAAAAGGGGAAATAGAGTTGAAATCATGTGTTCTAGGTTCAATAATGGGATCATGTGACAAATCATGGGAAATCATGCTAACATTAGAAGAATCAAGACATTGCACATTAATATTAGGAACATGATTATCCCTATTATAGGCATCCCTAGCAAACCAAACATAAAAATCCCAAGCATCATCAATTGACAATGCTCTAAATTCACCATTGTGCATGTGTTCAACTTCATCCCTTGTTTGCTCATTCAAACAAAAATAACAAATCTCACAAGCCTCCCAAAGGCTACTACAATTACAATTAAGAAATCCCTCTAGTCTATTAAAATATTCACAAAAAGGCTCATTGTCAAATTGAGGAAATGAGAGACATGCCCTTTTTTTTAAAGCAAACAAAAAGAAATAAAAGAAAAGTATACACAAAGACCTAGACTCAAGCAATTAAACACACTCAAACATAGACACCGTTCCCCGGCAACGGCGCCATTTTGACGTGGGGAAAACTAGGTCGTTGGGCTAATCTTCCCTAAGCCAAACAAAATTTATAAACACTCAACAAACCTAAATACAAGTATAAAGGTAAGTCAAGGGCCGAACCCAAAGGAACGGTAATGTCCAAGTGCTTCCAATTATATGCCTAAGCTAGGTCGAAGACAAGGGGTAAAAGATGGCTCTAACAACTACTAAAACGAGGAAACCAAACAAATAAAGAGCTAGGGATTAGGATCCGCAAATAATAGCAATGAACATAGCAAATTGGAATGGAAAGTCGACTAAGTCAAGCAATGTGAGGGAAAATCAATCATGCAACTAAAAGAGCATGTCAAGTTATTCTCCTAGAGGTCTAACTAGCATCAACTACGATAAACTCTAGCTAGGAAACATCACAAGACACCTCAATCGTGTAAATGCAAGCCACAAATCAATAGTCCGTATCAATGTGAACTTACAATGCAATCTAGTGCAATAATCAAAGTTAGCTACTCTCTAATTAATCACACACATGCACATGATCAATCAACCAATTTTAATCACATCATCAACTCCATCAATTATCCCCAATTTACATCAATTCATTACATCATAAGCTTCACCAAATCCCTAACCAAACACCTACTCTAATAACATCATGAAATCAAATAACAACAAAAGAAATCAACAATCAACAATCTAAGAAGAACTAATCCACTAATCAAAGATCAAATATCAATATAAAACCAAACAAACATGAATATCCAATATCAATCATCAAATCATCAAATTCTAATCAAAATCAACAATCCAAACAATGAATATTAAACAAAGCAATAAATGAGATAGAGTTTAGAAATGCTCTTTGATAATAGAGTAGATCTCCAATACAATTGTCACATTTGGATCTTCAATCTCTCAATTACCATTGAAATTCCTCACTTTCTCTCTCTAAAATCTACTCCTAAAATTAACCCTAAAAACTAGAGAGAGAAGCTCTCAACTAAGCTAAGAATATGATCTAATTGTAATTCTAATTCTAATTCTACTTGTTTCTCTCTCTACCCAAAAATGGGTATTTATAAATACAAGGATTAAAGAAAATAAAATAGAAAATAAAATAAAAGAAAAAGAAAAGAAAAGAAAAGAAATTAAAATAAAATAATAAAAGAAAAGGAAAGGAAAAATTAAAATAATAAAAGAAAATGAAAATCAAGAAATAAAGAGGAAACGGATTGCAACTTGCTGCTCCTCAAAAGGGGAATAATCCCCTGCTTCTCACCGCCCTCAATCGCATCATCACGCTGCTCACACCCATACATCATCATCAAACTTCATCAATCAACGGCTCAAACAGTATCCAGCTGGTTGCGGCCGCATTCGTTGAATGTGCGCCCGCACCTGCTGAGGTACGAGTGAAATCGGAGCTGCGGTGGTTGCGGAGGTAAGGGAGGCGCAATTGGTGGTGACTGGTGTTGCTGCAATTGTTGTTGTGAGGTGGTTTGCGGGAATTGTTGTTGTGTGTTGCGTGTGTGGTGGCTGGCAGAATTAAGGAGCAGGGGAAGTGGCGAAGGCTGCTGGTGTTTGCGTGGTTACGTGGGGCTGCTGCTGGTGGAAATGGGGTTGTTGGTGCTTGCTGGAAGAGGTGGCGCAATTAAGGGCAGCAGGGGCTGCTTGCGTGGCTGTTTGTGGTGGCGTGTTGGAGGGGCAACAGGGGCTGCTGGAAGGTTGGTGTTGATGCGTGAGGTAGCTGCGGGAACAGGGGAAAGGCAGCAGCTTGGGATAGAGTAATTGTTGTTGATGTGAGGAGTTGTAGCTGGATTGAGGAGCAGGGGAAATAAGGAGAAGTTCCTGCCTGCTTTCATCACCATCACTATCATCACCATGATGGTGATGAAGGTTCAACTATGCAGTAGCTAGCACCAATTTGGACTTGGAACCAACACCTACAAAACACACATAAAACCGAGAAATAAAGTAAAGTAAAATAAAACTAAAATCGATAAATAAAAGTAAAAGAAATAAAATGAAAATGAAAATAATAAAGGAAAGAAAATGTAATAAAATGAAAATAAAATAAAGTAAAGAAAATGAAATGAAATGAAAATAAAATCAAATAAACTAAAATAAAATAAAACTAAATCTATAAAATCTAAAATAAAGAGAAAACAACTAAAATAACGAAAATAAAAGAAATAAACGAGAAAATACTAAAAAACCATAGAAAGGTAGAAAATAGAGAGAAAGCATAAAACCGAACATTTATTGAGCAAGAAAGCTATGAAAAGAGGATAAAAAGGACCTAAATGCTCATCAAATGTGTGCCATTTATGACACACATCAGCGGTCCTAGAAGTGAGGAGGAGCCGCCTGTGAATGCTAAAGAAGCATCTGGAGAAGAGGCCGCCTCTATAGAGCGTGGCCAAGAAGAAACTTCTTCTTCCCTTCAAGAGAGGTTCACCCCATACTTCACCCATATATCCGCATCTACCTAAAGAACCATGCGAAAAAACTTAGAAGATTTCAGGGACACCTATGTCATGGGAGCCGGCTACAAAATAAACATCCCCGCCCTTGACGACGCAGTCATCTGGACGCTTGACCAGAGCTATGGAGATTCATTCTTTGGGTGCTATGCGGCCACAATACAGGCGGGCCTTAGATTCCCATTGGATCCGGCTATTGAAAGGATCCTGGATGGGTACCGTCTGGGGGTGTGGCAATTAGCACCCAATTCTTGGGTTAATATCTTAGGGTTTGTGGCAGCTTGTAGGATGCAGGACGTTGAGCCTAACTTTGAGGCCTTCGCCCATATGCATTACCTTAGCAAGGCTCCCCAATCAGTCGGCCCCAGATGGTTCACTTTGTCATGTAACAAAGGTTACATGATGACTTTGGGGAAGGAAAATAAATGGAAATATTGGAGAAACAAGTTTTACATCATCTCCTCCCCTGACACCATCTGGAAAAGAAAATTCAATTCTTGGAACCAAAACCCCTATCTACTAGGTCAGAAAGCCATCCTCCCGCCTGTATCTAAAAATGGCTGGGATCAAATTTAGACGCTTGGGCTTTTCAAGGTTGAAGTAAAAACTGTTAAGGGGGGAGCTGAGAAAGAGATAATCCCCAAAAGTTATATCCCAGAGTTTAACTGGCTAACTGATCCCTTCTATCTAGCCGCCTGTGGCCTCAGTTGTGAGAAGGGAAGAGGTGGGCAGCCGCATGAGTCTTTTGCGTAGCTTGTGTTTTTTTTTTTTTTTTTTTTTTTTTTTTTTTTTTTTTTTTTTTTTTTTTTTTTTTTTTGCTAACATCTCATTCGGCCTTTTGTAGAAGAAGCCATGTCTCAGTTAGACCCCAACAAGAAGCCAGGAGGCGGCGCCTCAGCTTACCGCTAGATGGTTCGGCAAAAGAACCAAATGTTCAGAAAGGAGCAGCTTGAGCATGTAAGTTTCTCTACATCCGTCTACTTGCTGTTGGCCTTTTACAAATTTCTCATTTCAATGTTATGCTTTTTTCAGGAAGGGTCGATGAAGCCGCATGTGCTGCCAACACTTGGGCAAAAGCCCCCAAAGCAGCCAACTCCGGATGAGGATCCGACGCCGACCAAGAGGAGAAAAACGATTGCTCACAAGCCGTCTGCAAGCCAATCCGGATCCCATCCTTCTACAGGCGGCAAATCCCCGGCTGCCATGGCTGCTCTGAAGCAGGTGGAGGAGTCCAAGTTAACTAAGGACAAGCCTCCAACTAGGGCTACCGACTCTTCATGCGGTCTTTCCAACTAGCGGAGAGACAAAATCGCCCAGGATCTGGTCGTTATCCCAGGTACCTCCGCCTTTGATCCTTTGCCTTAGCCTTATAGGGTTAAGACTTATAGTCATTCGCCAACCAATTCTGAAACCAGCCGGTCTACTGGCCGGATCTATGCCAGCCTAAAATTTGGCAGAGATATTTTCTCAAGTTATTTTCCAATTTTTGCCTTTACCGACTGTATACTAACAGTCCTTTTCTTTTGGCCAGATGCAGGCCATGCTGCGAGTTAATGGTCTTAAAAAAATATTCAACAACAAGCAAAAAGAGGTAAGGGCTGCCAACTTAAGGGCCGCTTCCAATCTTGACAAAGCCATGTTTAATGTAAATAAGACTGAGTTGTTGACTCAAGATATCCTATACTCAGCGGCGACTGTGAATTTACAAGTGAAGAAAGATTTGAAGGCGACCCAAAAGAGGGTGACTGAGCTGAAGGCAGCTAAAGAAAAAGTTGAAGAGCTTCAGGATGTTGTCAAAGAGACGGATAGTCTCAAACGCCAAAATGAGAAGCTGCAACACAAGCTAGCCAACCAAGAAAAGCAGCTCGCATCCAAATGGGCCGCCAGGGTAGAGGAGGAGAAGAAGCAGCTCATTGAGGAAAATGAGGCCGACTGCGTCACTCGCATGAAGATGGCGTGGTTGGCTCTCTTTCCCAAGGACGATTACTCCATTTGGGAGTATCGTTTTGAGCAAGCTACGGAGGAGCTGGATGCTCAGGCGGGCCAGGGGGCAGATGGCAGCGAGGCGATCTAAAATGAGGACGAGGCTAAGGAGGGCGATGGAGAACATCTGGCCAATGATGAAATGGCGGATGAAAATGAAGCCGAGTTCTCTCCTGAAGCTGATTAAATTTAATGTTTCTCTGCGGCCGAATGGCCATTTCAAATACATTTCCAGCCTGCGTGCCGAGTATCTCTTGTTTCTTTACCGACAGTGGAGTCGGTTTAATTAACAATTTCTTTTTTCTTACTGTCACCAGTTGTTTAGCCGTCTAACAATTTGACTTTTGAATTTGGCTGGCCAAGGGGTCAGCTTTTAATGATGAATCATCCGACCAGTAGGTCGGTTTTTAATGCTTGCGCTTGGTTTCTAACACCTGTGTTTTATTTTTTGAAATTTGAATTTTGTGTTTGGATGGTATACCGGATGGTTTTACCCCTGGGCGGCTGTGCGCTTGGATTTACAAGTTGATTGATTGACTCGAAAATGTGTGATACCGGATCGGGGTATGACTGATTTTTGAGTCAATCAATAACTAAGGTGATTGCCCCAAGCCAAGCGCGCAGTCGGCCAATCGAGCAGCCGGTGCTTATTGTAGGCGGTCATTAGACCTTTCTGCCATGGTCGGATGGCTGTTCACGCAACAAGTATTACAAGTTGCATGAACTAGAATGTAAAGTTGGCATGGGTCCGCCTGAAATTCTTCTTTTACAGCAACAGGCGGTCCTATATTTTCCAGGCGGCCTTTTGCGCCTGCCCAATTTTAAATGGGTCCGGATGAATGGTCATGCTACAAATATTACTAGTTCCATGAACTAGGATGTTTATACTTGTCCGCCTGCTAATCTTCTATCACAATAGCAGGCGGTTCTATAGGCCTTAAATGCTCACCCCATTTCAGATGGGTTTTTGAGACTTAGTCACCCTACTTGGGCCAATTTTAAAACTAGCCATCTATGTAGGTTGGTGGCCAAAATCTAATTATACTCAATGTCCGTTTGCCCCTGCTGGGAGGACTTGTATGATTTCACGAGGTAATCTAAGTTAGAACTTCGGTCGGCTGCCGATTGATGTGTCTAACATCTGGCTTCCGCAGTCTTAGTCATTCTTTAGATTACCCTGGTTAGACGGCTATGAATTGACCAATTAGGTCATTCAATTTTTGTCGTCTGTATGTGGTTGTAGAGTAGATGATAGAATGCCCTCTGCGACGATAACACCCGGAGGGGCGTCACCGGACGCCATATTTCACATTGGAGCAGGCGAATTTATAAAATGGGTAACCATCCGGCCATTGGCCTCATGTCTCTTTTTAAAAGACGGTTGTATAGCCACTAAACCTTTATGTGCTTAGCTTATTATCTGGCCATTGGCCTCACATTACTTGGATGTTAGTAGTTAACTTCCAATTTCAATTTTCAAGTTATTAGGCGAAGGTGTACCGTCTGTAAATCAAACAGGCGGCACATGTGATATGACGCATGTATATAAAGGAATAGATAAAATAATTTTGAAACAAAAAGCAGCTTTTCATTGATAGGCTTTCTATTTACAAATATTTACAACACTTAGAAGTAGTACTTTTTGAGGTTGTCTACATTCCAAGTTCTGGGCAGCCGCCTACCGTCTGGGGTCTCCAGGCGGTAGGTGCCGTCTCTTACTTCCTCATAAATCCGGTAGGGGCCTTCTCAATTAGGAGTCAGCTTTCCAAGCTCGTTCTCCCTACCGGTTGTCTCCATTTTGCGTAACACAAAGTCCCCAACTTTCAAAGGGCGCTTGTGTACTTTCTTGTTGTAAGCACGAGTCATTCTCAGACGGTAAATCTCATGACGCAAGGCGGCAATCCCCTGCGCTCTAGGAGTGAGTCCATTGCTAGCCGCATGGCCTCCCGGTTTGCCTCTTCATCGTATAACATGACTCGTAGAGTCGGCTCATAATGCTGAATAAGCAAGACGGCTTCAGCATCGTAAACCATGAGAAATGAGGATTCACCTGTTGCCCCCTTTGCAGTTGTTCGGATGGCCCATAGGACATGAATTAATTCTTCATCCCATA
This sequence comes from Chenopodium album, assembly GCF_948465745.1. Taxonomy (NCBI): domain Eukaryota; kingdom Viridiplantae; phylum Streptophyta; class Magnoliopsida; order Caryophyllales; family Amaranthaceae; genus Chenopodium; species Chenopodium album. The sequence goes on from NC_137847.1 coordinate 22,042,937, forward strand.
AACCTCCGGCTCTTTCAATTTTCTTTTTAATGTCGTCTGAGATGAGTTTGTTCAAGGCTTCAACTTGGCCGTTTGCTTGGGGTCGGCCGACTAATGCAAAACAATGTGAGATCCCTTGATCTTCTAGCCAATTTTTGAGCTGAGGCGTCTCGAATTGAGGGCCATTGTCAAAAACCACAGACATAAGTACCCCGATCTGGGTGATGATGTTCTTCCAAATGAAAGAGATGAAATCCTTTGTCTTGATATTTTTAACCGCCTCTACCTCAACCCACTTGGTGAAGTAATCCACAGCCACTAGGATATAGTGCTTTCTGCCTGGAGCAGGCGTGTAAGGACCTAGGATGTCCATGCCCCATTTAGCAAACGAGACTGGGCTGTGGATTATCGTCAAGTCAGTAGCCGGACGATGGATTAGCTTGCCAAATTTTTGACACTTGTCACATTTTTTGACCATCTCCATGGCATCCGACTCCAGAGTAGACCAGAAGTAATGCCGCCTGGCTCTGACGGCTAATGATCTGCCGCCTGCGTGAGAAGCGCAGTATCCCGTATGTAAATCTTCGAAAACTTCCTTCCCTTTCTCAAGGGTAACACACTTCAGTAGAGGCTTCAAGAAACCTGCTTTGTAGAGTTCTCCATTTTTTATCTCAAAGTTTGCAGCTCGCTTTTTCATGACGGCTGCTTCCTGTGGTGAATCAGGAAGCGTGTCGTCTGTCAGGTAAGCCTGAATGCCATCCATCCAGGTATAGCTTCGGTCAGAAATTCCAATGGGTTCCTCATGTATACTTCTTTTTTCCAGAACTTCCCAAAAGACTGACCGAGGCGTATCATAGCAGGCGGAGGATGCCAGTTTGGACAATGCATCTGCCTGATTGTTCTCAGACCTGGGCACCTAATTCAGATGGAATTCTTCAAGTGCCCTAGTCTCCTTTTTGACAGCCTGAAGATATTTGATCATAGCCGGATGGGTGGCTTCATACTCACCTTGGTACTGGCTAACAACCAATTACGAATCAGAGTAGGCGTCAATTTTGGTTGCCCCTGCCGCCTTGCACATGCGGATATCGGCTAGCAGGGCTTCATACTCCGCCTCATTGTTTGAGGCTTGGAACTTGAATCGTAGTGCATACTCAAATTTGTCCTCCTTAGGGGACTCATAAATAATTCCTGCACCACAGCCGTTCATAGTGGAGCTCCCATCCACGTACACTTTCCAAACCTGATCAGTATTATCCGGTGAAACCGGTCTTGTCATTTCAACAATGAAGTCAGCGAACGCCTGACCCTTCACTGCCTTTCTTGGTTCATAAGTGATTTCAAGAATTTGAATTTCAATAGCCCATTTGAGCATCCTACCGGATGACTCCAAAGTTGACATGGGCCGCTTGAGGGGTTGGTCTGTGTATATCACAACCGGATACGCCAAGAAGTATGGTTTCAACTTCTTGACTGCCATGTAAAGGGCGAGGCCAAATTTTTCAACCATGGGGTACCGGAGTTCAGCATTTCGGAGCACATGGCTAATGAAATAGACCGGGAGCTGGATGCCGACTCTTTCAGCAAAGAGAACGGCACTGAGGGCATAGTCTGAGACGGCCAAGTACATGTATAACGTCTCTTTGGGAAGAGGGCTAACTAGCCTTGGCAAAGAGTGCAAGTGTTCTTTTAACTTTCGGAAGGCCGCCTCAGCATCATCCCCCCATTCAAATCTAGTCTTCTTCCTAATTTCTTGGAAGAAATAAAGGCATTTGTCACCTGACCGGCTGAGAAATCTTCCCAATTATGCCAAGCAACCAGTTAGTTTCTGAACTTCCTTGACAGTGCGGGGTGACTTCATTTCAATTACCGCCTGTATCTTCTCGGGGTTAGCCTCTATCCCCCTTTGATCAATCAGGAATCCGAGAAACTTCCCAGACTCAACACCAAAGACGCATTTCTTGGGATTTATCATAACCTTATGCCGCCTGAGTGTGGTGAAGGTTTCTCGAAGATCAGCAAGGAGATCAGTCTGGAGCTTGGATTTGACTATCATATCGTCAATATACGCCTCTACGTTCCTTCCGATTTGATTAATGAAGACCGTATTAATCATTCGCTGGAAAGTAGCAGGCGCATTTTTCAAACCAAACGGCATCACAGTATAGCAGAATAACCCTTGATCTGTGACGAAGGCCGTCTTCTCTTGATCTTTTTTCCACAAGGGTATCTAATGGAAGCCAGAATAAGCATCCATGAAACTCATCAAGGCATGGCCGGCTGTAGAATCAACAAGGCTATCGATCTTTGGGAGCGGATAACTGTCCTTTGGACATGCCTTGTTGAGATCTGTGTAATCAACACACATGCGCCAGGTTCCATTCGGCTTCTTTACAAACACTACATTCGCCACCCAATCAAGGAAGTTACATGGCTGAATGAACCCAGAGTCTAGCAGCTTCTTAACTTCGGCAGCTGCCGCCTGACTTTTTTCCTCGCCGTGATTTCTTTTCTTTTGCCGAATGGGCTTCTTTTTGGATCCACGGCGAGTTTGTGGACAGTGAGATCCGGGCTGATGCCTGGCATCTTTTCCACTTCAAAGACAAAGATGTCTTTGAATTCTTTCAGCATGAGGTGCAAGTCTGCACCAAGCCTTTCAAAGGCAGCCGTCCCCACCTTAACAGTTCGCTCTAGACAGCTGTCGTCCAGAGATATATCAACATGCTCACCAGCCGGCTGGGGAGGGAGATCATCTGACCGTTCCCAGGTCTGTGATTGTTATTCCTTCTCCTTCTTCACCTCCACCAGCGTTTCAGTTTTTCTTTTCTTTGCAGCTGTTGGAGGGGGTGAATCAGGGTCCTTGACATCGTCAAGGTTTATTGGCTCCTTCGGCTGACCGGCTGCAGCAACAGTCGGCTTGACGTCTAAGAAATAACACTCCCTTGCCGTCTTCTGATCCCCGTTGAGGGAGCCAACAGAGCCATCATCCCTTTCATACTTTAGAAGCATGAGAGCTGGGATGATGATGGCCTTGAACTCATTCAGAGTGGGTCGGCCGAGAATAATGTTGTAGGCGGTCAGCTCCTTAACCACCAGGAACCGGACGACCATGTATCGCCCTTTTTCTTTCTCCCCCAACCGGACGGGTATATCAATTTGTCCGACAAGGTGCACGACCCCCCACCGAAGCCAACTAATGGATGGGAGACGTCGCGTAGATTGTCCAGCTTGTAATTAAGCTAGGACAGACACTTGTAGCTGATGGGGTCAGAGGAGCTACCCGTGTCTATTAGGATTCGGTCAACCAGTTGGTTGGCGACCTTACATTCAATGATAACTAGGTCGTCATGTGGTCGGCGAACTTTGCCCCGATCCTTTTCAGTGATGAGGACGTCTGGGAATGTTCCACTGGAAGACGCCTGTCCATCGTCAACTGAATGGATTCCTCTTCAGATGATCCTTGGTGCCCTGAATGGTCGGGCCACCGCTTGCGAATCCGCCTGCTATAGTGTAAACCGGATCCTTGTCGGTATCCGAGCTAGTTATCCATCATCAACTGAATGGATCATCCTCTTCAGTTTTTGACGACTGCCCTGGATTCGTCTTAGAAGTCGCTTTGGACTTCAAGACATAGGACTTTAGCAAGCCCTTGTCAGCCAGACGGTCCAACATCCGCTTGAGACTATAGCATTCGTTGGTGTCATGGCCCACTTCCTGATGGAAGTGGTAGAACTTATTCTTGTTTCATGACTGAACGGAACTCTTCATAGGATTCGGCTTCTCAATGGTCAGCCGATCCTTCACCTCTGTAAAAATGGTGTAACAGTTTTTATTGAATCCATACCGTGAGACGTACGGCTTGAATTCTTTCTTTTTCTTCTTGGACGGCTGATCAGGTTCCTCAACCGCCCAAACTTCTTTTCTCTTTTTGCTCACTTCAGCTTTCTGAGCCGGCTGAGCAGACCGACTCCCTTTTTTCTTGTCGGACTTCTTGTAGTCCGACTAATGGCTGGATGAGCACAGGTCGGTGGCTTGAATAAAGCTCTCCGCCTTTATCAACGCCTCTTGAAGAGTGAAAACCCTCTTCTGGACAAGGTCAAACTTAAAGGTCGACCTGTCCTTCAGACCCTTGAAGAAGTTTGTATAGGCTACCTCCTCAGACAGCCCTTGGATTTGGATTCTCACCAGGTTGAACCGCCTAACATAGGAAGCGAAGTCCTTCTTTATCTCCCTACCGGATGGTGCTCAAATCGAGACTTGTTTTCTTTGCAGGGATGTTCATTGAGAAGTTGGAGGAAAACAGGAAGGAAAGCTTCCCGAAGCTATCAATGCATCTGGCTGGCAAGTTGCCGAACCATTGTTGGGCAATGCTCTTCAATGTAGCCGGGAAGCACCGGTACCACATAGCATCCTCTAACCCCTACATGTGCATGAGTTTGGAGTAGGCCATGAGGTGGTCCTCCGGGTTGGTGATACCGTCATATGTACCCACCAACACATTCTTAACCTTGGCCGGTTATGCGGCCTCAGTTATCTCCTTAGTGAACGCAGAAGTTTGTTCCCCAAGTTTGAGCAGACGGAGCTGCCAGTCCAAAGGTTGGACATTGTATGCCGCCTGACCCCCAAAGAGGGACGGCTGCATGAAGTGACGAGAATACAGACCGTAGACCATGGGGGGTACGTACACTGCATTCCCGATCATCTGAGGGCTAGAATAGACGGTATTACCGCTTGTATGGCTCTCATGCAAGGATTGGATATTCCCTACAGATGTGCTTTTGAAGTTGTTTGGAAAGCTCGAAGTAGAGGCTGACTCAGACAGCTGCTAACTTCTTGCTGACTAGGTTTCCCTATTTATAGGGTTATTTTGGAAAAGTGTCCCCTTACGTAGGTCATTTGACCTAGATTTGGTGGGATGCCCGCTCCTTTGGCAGCTTTTTGGGAATTGGGCCTATGAAGGCAGCCATTTCCTTCTCTTGACAGTGGATTCCACGTGTCAAGCTGTTATTGGCTTCTTTGGAACGAATTACGGGTGGACACATGTCCTGATTTAAGTGGTCCACGTGGTGGGGTAATTTTCCCATAAACAACTAGGGTTCTGAGGGTGGGGGGAAGGTCGACTATGGTGTTAGTGTGGTAGGGCTGGGTTTTTTAACGGGTTTTAGGGTGTTGATAATGGGTGTTTAGGAGGGGGTTAGGTTATTTAGGGGGCAGGGGAGGGAAGAGCTGGCGCTAGCACAATGGATCGAGGTATGGGAGAGGCGGTAGAAGTGTCGGCGTCAGAGTCAGGCTAATGGGTAATGGTAGGGAGGGTTGTCATGGCTGCCTGGGTTTTTTTATTTATTTATTAATTTTTCTTTTATTTTAAAATTTCCAACCAATCACGTGGTGACATGTGTTCCATAACCTATCATTAAAGGTTAGGTGAATGGTAAGGTCTATTAAAAGCGAATGAGCCGAAAGTTCGAATTATATAAAAATAAGAAAAAAAAATAAAAATTGATAATCCCATTTTTACTTTTTCTACTCAAAACAACCCACTACTAGAAATAGGCCTATTTTCGACGGACATGTAATTCCGTTGGAAAATTTGGAAATTCCGAGGGATCTTTATTTCGTCGGATATTTTAGACGGATTTTAACAATCCGTCGGAAATTTATGACGGAATATAAATCCATCAGAATATATGGGCTTTTCGATGAAATTACATAAAAACAACCCCATACATGTTAAAACCCTAAACTAACACACCTCTGATCCCCTTTCATTTCATCTTTTCTGTTTCCTCTCTCCTCCTCCTTCTCTTGTCTTCTCTTCCTCTCTCCTCCGCCCACTCCTTTTCTTCTCTTCCTTCCTTTCTCTTTCCTCCGCCTCCTCCTCCTCCTTCTCTTCTCTTCCTCTCTTCTCTTTAATACTTTTTGTTATTGGCTTGTTGTTGTGGTAGGTGTGGATGTGGTGGCTGGTGTCGTGGTGTAGGGATTTGGTGGATGTGGTGGCTTGTTTTTTTAATATTTTTGGTTATTTTGTTTTTTTTCCTTAGTGGGTGGGTCAGGTTTAGGTGGACTGCGGTGGGTGGGTTTAGATTTGGGTTTAGGTGGGCCATGGTGGGTTGTTTTAGATCTTTGTTTGATTTGGGAGGGTTAGGGTTAGGTGGGGTGGGTTAAGGTGGTGGGTCTAGTTAGGTTAGGGCTATGAGGGGTTTTGTGTAGGACTTTAAATACTCTAAGCAAAATTGCATTAATCATATTCATAAGCATCTAAACACCAAGATCAATGCATAACACATAACAAACATATAATTGTCCCTTTGAAGCGTGATTCCACGTGCGATCGAGCAAGAACAATCGTAGATAAAGAACCCCAAGTGTGATTCCTCTACTTAGTCCACGGGCAATGATTAAACCTCCACTTATGCTAGTTAGATGTGATTGAACCTTTCAATCAACCTTCTACGGAGAAGAGAGTCAAGAACTAACCACGAACGAGCACCACACGAGCCACCAACGTGGCCGGCCGTACGGACGTGAAGGGGGGAGGGTCGTGAGGTGAGAACAGAGATTAGGGTTTTGGGACTTGGTTGCCTTGAGTTACAATTCACTAAATGTTAATTATTATTTCAACCTTAGTCATGGATCTTATTTTTAGATCATATCTCTAAATAAGAGTCCATGTCAAGCCCAAATACCTTGTCCTAATTAAACTACTCTATGATAGGAATGGTGTCCTTCGAACAAGTGTATTATTCAGATAGAGGGTTCGAAATTATTAGAAAGCTAATTATTCAGTGGGGTCAAGTGATCGGAATGCCCAGTTGGAGGCCGCTTTCGATCAATAATATTAATGTATATTTAATATTACAACTTAATTTTGACTGAACCCTTCGAGTCACACCCAAGCAAACTAACGATCCGTCATGACAAATTAACCCGGAAGGAATTAATGAGTCGCTCGAGTATTATGAACATAGACGTCGGATATCGAGCTAAAAGCTTCGAGACTGAGCGTCGCAAGTCGAGTCGAACTAATAAAATGACGAGACAGTAAAAATCAATTAATCAACAAATTACCAAAATACCCCTAGCAACAAAATGCCCCGAGCAAACCGAGTGTTAGGGGCATGGCAACTAGCATAGCTGCTAACATGTGCGGGGCATCGCATTCTAGCACGCTAGCAATGCTAGCAGCACCAGCCACACATAAGTGCACCAGCAGCCCGCATCATGTGCATGTCTTGTTGCGCGTATATGCGGGCTGGTGCACTGGCTAGCAAGTTATGGCGCGCAAGTGCCCGCACAGCAGCACCCAACAACCCGCATCATAGCGTGGCTTACTAGGGTAGGCTGCCTGGCCTTGCGGCCAGCAGCACGCATGCACGCACAACGTGCTGAGCCTTAATGCTACCAGTCAGCAGGCCCAGCCAAGGGGCCAGGCACCAGCGTGGCTGCCTTGTCACCCAAGGCTTTGGTCCCCCTTGTGGTCCTCACCTACTCTCTCCCTCCTTGCTTGACACTTGTTGATTAATTATTGCATTGCTTTTTCTTTTAATTTTTCATTAAAAAAATAAAATGGAAAAAGGATTTTTACCAACTCTCCCACATTGATGGGAGAGAGGAATGTTGGTGGGAATTCTCTATAAATACCAAAGTATTGGGATTTAAGAAACCCAATTGAGTTAAACTTAATAAGGCATCTCCAAAAGAAAGAAAACCTTTAAGTTCATAAAAACTCGAGCAAGTTTATTTTTGGTCTAGCTCGGCTAAACTTCGAGTACATGCCGGACGGGTCGTGTTGCGGATAGATTTCCGTTGGAGGTCTAGGTATTTGCGGGACTCGAAGCTTTTGAAGTAAGAGCTCGTAAAGCGAGCGAAGCGCATATCAAGGGTAATATTGTCTTTCTCCTTATCTTGTTAATTATGCTTATTAGCTATGTTAATTGTGAGCAGGTCTTGAGGTTGGGGTTTTGTTTCCGCAGAAAGTCGGACTATCCAAAGCCCAACACTCTAGCCCAACACTCCATATGGTATGTCTTGATCACATGAGGCCCATTAATGGGCCTCTTACTTGTGTAACCCAATACCCTTGTTGTGTGACCTCATAGGATCCACTCTATTAGGCTTTGGACTATTTAACTAGCCCTAAGATCATTTGCCATATCTAGCACCAGACAATGATGACTCTATAGAATGAACTGATTATCTTCATAATAGTGATCATTGATATATCTTGTAATTGCACTTATCGAAGACATAATTCCTTCAATCTCCCACTTGTCTGAGACAAGTACGCAATGTTCTAATTCCTTAAGTCAATGTGCGTTGATTTGATAATATGATTGCATCTCATGTCGTGGTCATATTAATCTACAAATCTTTTCTTGAAATCTAAGTTAGAATTACAAAACAAATAATTACTATGTAATCCATTTGAGTACGGCCATGCATTATCTGAATATTCTCCCTCTTCGAGAGGCCAAGACACATTCCTAATTAAATAGGTAGACTCCATCCACTCTTGTGGCAACCAAATCTCCCACTCAATTTTTGAAGTAACCAAAAAACATCCTTTATAATCTCCAGTTAAGGGCAGATGTTTGAATGTACCACAGTTAAATCAATCATTGAATGGATTCAGTGTTCCACTCATGTCAAAGGAATACACTCATATATCCGCAAGCTTTTATACTTCAACTTCAAAGTAGGTCTATAGTTCGGTCATGCATTATTCATACATACCCATGTGATTAACTGAGCATCACTATGCCCCTATAGCCCATGAAACTGCGCTATCCAATCAATCTTACATGCTAGTCCCTTCATTGAAATCATTTACGTCCACTTTAATGATTCCGAACTAGGAACTTTAATAATTTATGAATTTTGTTCCCCTATGGGATTTCATTCACCAGGTCATCAACCTAATGAGCCCATCAATTCATAATTATTTTGGACATTTTATTTAATATCAAAACCATAATTAAATAAGAGAAATAATAAATTTCTAATTAAACATAATTCAACAAATGAATGTACTACATATGTAATAAGTTTTTCTCAAAAACAAACACAACTCAAATTACATCATTTGCTTCAATCCAGTTGCTCTAGCATGACCCTCATGATTTGGTTGTGAAAGGGGTTTAGCAAGTGGATCAGTGATGTTCTCATCCGTTTGAACTTTGCACATCTTGACATCTCCTTTGCTAACGATCTCTCAAATGAGGTGATACTTCCTCTCAGCATGTTTGGATTTGAGGTGTGACCTTGTCTCCTTTAATTGAGCAATGGTGCCATTGTTGTCACAATACAACGCAATTCCTTTTTGAAAGCTTGGTACTATAACCAGCTCTGTGAGGAACTTCTTTATCCAAACTACTTCCTTAGTTGTTTCAACTGCAGCCAAATACTCTGATTCTGTCGTAGAGTCTGCGACAGTGCTTTTCTTCGAACTCTTCTTGCTCACTACTCCTCCATTCAGACACAAAATGTACCCTGACTGGAATTTAAAATCATCTCTGTCTATTTGGAAACTAGCATCTGTATAGCCCTTGACAACCAAATCATCCTTGCCGCCGTATACTAGACACATTCCTTTAGTCCTTCTCAAGTACTTAAGGATGTTCTTGGCAAATGTCTAGTGTGCTTCACCTGGATTTGCTTGAAATCTGCTACACATGCTTAGAGCATATGCAACATCCGGCCTTGTACATATCATGGCATACATGATTGACCCTATTGCAGAAGCATAAGGTTTATCAACAATACGTCTCATCTCTTCTAGCGTTTGAGGGCACTGAGATTTACTGAGAAATCCTCTCTTAGAGTCTTTCATCGTAAACCTATCAAGAACCTTATCTATATAAGTCTCTTGACTTAATCCAATCATCCTTCGAAACCTGTCTCGATGGATCTTGATTCCCAAAATGTACTCGGCGTCACCCAAGTCTTTCATGGAGAAACAACTCTTTAACCATTCCTTGACTGACTCAAGCATTGGTATGTCATTCCCCATGAGTAGTATGTCATCTACATACAAGACTAAGAAAACTACGCTGCTCTTGAGAAAATCAAACTGTTTGATCGCCTCATCGAAACGAAGGTTCCAACTCCTTGATGCTTGCTTCAATCCATAAATGGATTTCTAAAGTTTGCATACCCTTCCAGGATTTTCTAGATCTTCAAAACCCTCATGTTAGGTCATGTACACATCCTCTATCAAGAACCCATTCAAAAAGGCGGTTTTGACATCCATCTACCAAATTTTATAGTCGAAAAATACAGCAATCGCAAGAAGAATCCGAATGGACTTAAGCATTGCTACTGGGGAAAAGGATTCATCATAGTCGATACCATGAATCTTTCTATACCCTTTTGCAACCAGTCTTGCTTTATAGATGTAGGCATTTCCATACTTGTCTGTTTTAACCTTGTAGACCCACTTGCTATCAATGGGTTTTACCCCATTAGGCAAGTCTACCAGGGTCCACACGGCATTTTCAGACATTGATTCCATTACAGACTTCATGGCCTCAAGCTGTTTCTCTAAGTCGGGGCTCGCTAAAGCTTGCTCGTAGGTTGTGGGTTCCTCATTCTCCAATAAGAAGATTTCAGAATCCTTAGTTAATAGAACTTCAACAAACTTTTTGTTTCTGATTCTAGCAGACCTACGTGGGGTAGGAGCAACAATAGAAACATTCTCTTCAACTCTTTGAAGCTTTTCGCAAGAATTAGATTCAAGTGAGACGGTAAAAGTCTCACTAGTTGAATTAGCTTGCTCCGGCACATGATTTGTCAAATTAGCTGACTTATGCGCCCTCACCTCTGTTGATGTGGTGTTATCCACCTCCATTTGTTGCTCGTCTCGAATTTCTTTGAGAACCACTTTACTCTCACTTGTCTTTTTAGAAAGAAATTCCTTTTCAAGAAAGACACCATCGCGAGCAACAAACACTTTGTTATCTGCACGTTTGTAGAAGTAATACCCTCTTGTTTCCTTAGTATAACCCACGAAGAATCACTTATCTAATTTACGGCCTAGTTTGTCACCTTGTAAACATTTTACATAGGCTTCACATCCCCAAATCTTAAGAAAAGACAATTTTAGAGCTCTTCCATTTTACATCTCATATAGAGTTTTTTCAACCGCTTTGGACAGGCTTCTGTTTAGTATTTGCAGCTTCTTCCAATGCATATCCCCAGAATGATATATGAAGATCAGTAAAACTCATCACAGATCGAACCATGTCTAGCAAGGTTCGATTCCTCCTTTCTGACACACTATTTAACTGTGATTTTCCTAGAGCAGTTAATGGTGAAAGTATTCCATAATCCCTCAGATGATCATCAAATTCTTGGGTTAAATATTCACCACCACGATCAGATTGTAGTGCTTTAATTGTTTTCCCAAGTTGATTTTGTACTTCATTCTAGAATTCTTTGAACTTTTCAAAGGCTTTCGACTTCTGCTTCATTAAGTAAATATAACCAAATCTACTTAAATCATTAGTGAAAGTAATGAAGTAACTAAATCCACCCCTATATTTTGAACTCATTGGTCCACACACATCTGTATGTATGAGTCCCAAAAGGTCACCAGCCCTTTCACCTATTCCCGTAAAGGGTGACTTGGTCATTTTATCGAGCAAGCATGACTCACAATTTTCAAATGATTCATGATCAAATGATGAAAGGATTCCATCCTTATGTAATTTCTAAATGCGCGTTTGGTTAATATGACCTAGCCTACAATCCAATAGGTATGTTGGGTTTGATCCATCTGTTCTTTGCTTTTTATGATCTATGTTGTAGACATGTGTCGTATAATCTAATACATATAAACCATTTACCCATTTAGCACTAGCATATAACATATTTTTCCTTGAAATAAAACAATACTTGTCTTTAATTTTAAAAGAAAAACCTTCAGTAGCTGTAGGGAATATTTCAAGTCACCCAACTTTGAGCCCCACTGTGATCATGCAATTAATCATGGTGGGGTCCAAAGGGAAGGAAGCTAGAGTAAGAGAGTCGCAAAAAAGTTTTAGGAACATGTAAACCGTTCACGAGGTGAAGGTTACACCCCTTTCACGATCACAAAGATCGCTAACTCTATAGTGGTCTTGAACCATGATTGGATGTTCAGGGATGATGGTACAAATCCAACCCCAAAGAGATTGAACCTGCCCTAAATAGGTCTCTACTTTGTTCTTCTCATATTCATGTGCGCTTTTCAATTAACATACAATTATTATATTAATTCTACACCTGTTTAATCTATGTTAGTTGATTATTAATGCACAAATAATCTATTATTGATGATCACTTGAATAAAAATCATATTAGCCTAAATAAAATTATTAATTATCTTATTAAGCGTCATTTCAACTACAAATTCCCTTTAATCCTGCAAGAGAAGGCGTGACCAAGCAATAACAATAATAATATCAAGCAACATAATAATAATATTGACATAACAATCATCATCATCATAATACTCTCATCAAAGCATAATAATATTAGCAAGATCCTAGGCATGATACTAACATGATTAATAACAAATCATAGCATGTCACTAAACAATAAAAATCAAAGATTTAGCCCTAACATGATACTAGAAATTAATAAAACATCATAACACGATACTAGGAATCAATAAAAGCATCCTAACATGATACTAGGAATTAATAAAATAATCTAAGCATGATTTCTACATTAAAAGAATAGGAAGAGATAATCTAATTACTTACTTTGATGCCTCGTACCTCTTTCTATTAAAAGAATACACACGTTAGTAACTTCAAGGAAAATATAAAACAATAAACCTAATCAAAGAATTGAGATATAGATTTAGGACCAAACCCTCAGAACTATCTACCTTTCAAGTCAAGGTTTAAGGCAACTTTGAGTTTGGCTAGGTATATTCAAGTCTTGTGAAGAATGTATGGTGTATGTTTGTGAAAAGGTGTAGAAAAGACGTAGAAAATCAAGAGAGAGAAAGAAAGAATAAGCTTTACTTAGAGAGAGAGAAGAGATGATTGTCGGTGAATTGAAAACGGGGAAAATCATCCCTATATATAGAGAAAAACGACCGAAAACGAATAAAAAAGAGTCAGAATTTGACTCAGAGTAAAACTGGTTCCATCGCCACACGACAGGGCCATCGTGACGCGATAGCGCCCTCGCACAGCGATAAGCGTATCGCGGTGCGATAGATGTTGTACGATAAAATTTGTAAGGAATCCGACTTTTAATAAAATTGGGTTAGCCGGATTCCGTACTTATCTTTTATTAAATCAGATTAAATCCTTTTTAAAACACTTGTTTTATCCGATGTAGAATTCCTTAACTTCTCAAAGTAAATAATAGTTATAATTATCAATCCTACACCCTTTAGAACTCAAAATAACCTTCTAGATATTTCTAGAAGACTAGAAAGCGAGCTGCAAACTTCGAGATGAGAAACGAAGAACTCTTCAAAGCTGGTTTCTTAAAGCCTCTATTGAAGTGTGTTACCCCAAAAAAGGGGCAAGAAGTTCTCGAAGAATTACATGCGGGATACTGAGCCTCTCACATAGGCAGCAGATCCTTGGCTGTCAGGGCCAGGCGGTAGGGTTATTTCTGGCCCACTCTTGAGTCAGACGCCATGAAGATGGTCTAAAAATGTGATAAGTGCTAAAGGTTTGGCAAGCTCATCCATCAACCGGCCACTAACCTAATAGCAATTCATAGCCCAATCCCATTTGCTAAATGGGGCATGGACATCTTGGGTCCGTATACGCCTGCGCCAGGCGGAAACGGTACATTCTAGTGGCTGTGGATTATTTCACCCAATGGGTTGAGGCAGAGGCGGTTAAAAATATCAAGACAAAGGATGTCATCTCTTTCATTTGGAAGAACATCATCACCTAGATCGGGGTACCTATGTCTGTGGTTTTTGACAATGGCCCTCAATTTGAGACGCCTCAGCTCAAAAATTGGCTAGAAGATCAAGGGATCTCACATTGTTTTGCATTAGTCGGCCGACCCCAAGAAAACGGCCAAGTTAAAGCCTTCAACAAACTCATCTCAGACGGCATTAAAAAGTAAAATAGAAAGGGTCGATGGTTTATGGGCTGAAGAATTAATTCATGTCCTATGGGCCATCCAGAAAACTGAAAAAGGGGCAACCGGTGAAACCCCATTTCTCATGGTTTATAGTGCTGAAGCCGTCTCGTCCATTGAACATTATGAGCCGACTCTTTGAGTCATGATATACGATGAAGAGGCAAACTGGGAGGCCATGCTGCTAGCATTGGACTCACTCCCGGAATGTAGGGGAAATGTCGCCTTTACGTCATGAGATTTACCGTCTGAGAATGACCCGTGCCTATAAAAAGTGAGTACACAAACGGCCCCTGAGAGAAGGTGAATTTGCGTTACGAAAAATGGAGGCAATCGGTAGGGCCAATGAGCAGGGAAAGTTAAACCCTAATTGGGAAGGTCCCTACCGGATTTATGAAGAAGTAAGGAACGACACCTACCACCTGGAAACCCCAGATGGTAGGCGGCTGCGTAGAACTTGGAATGTAGATAACTTAAAAAAGTACTACTTCTAAGAGTTGGAAATTTTTGTAAATTTAAAGCCTATCAATGAACAGTTGATTTTTATTTCCAATTCCTTTATTTGTTGCTTTATATACATCCAAAATGTTTGAAGTGCCGCTTGTACAATGTACAGACGGCGCACTTTTAAGTACTAGAAATAATAAACTAAGTACAAAACTCAATAACTAATTAAACGTCTGGCGAAGAGGTGAGGCCGACGGCCGGATAATATTTGAACTTATAAATTCGTTTGCTCCAATATGAGTAAGGCGTCCGGCGACGCCCATCCGAGGGGAATTGTCGCAAAGAAAATCTCCCAGAGAGAATTTCCCATTTGAGTGGCACATTACTCTGCAAACATATGCAGACGGCCGAAATTGAATGACCTAATTGGCCAATTCATAGTCATCTGACCAAAGTAGTCTAAAAAGAACAACTAAGTGCACAAATACCGAATGTCTAAAGACATCAGCCGGTGACCGGCCGAAGTTCTAACTTAGATTATTTTTTTCGAAATTATACAAGTCCTCCCAATGGAGAAAACGGACATAGAGTGTAATTTGATTGCAGGTACCCCAAACGGTGGCAAGTAGTTCAACACAACTACTTAAACCGCCTGGCCAAACAGCTGATCCGCTTGTTGTGTTGGACAGCTGTGTACTTGGTTTGGGGCAATCACTACTGTGATTGATTGACTTAGGAACATCTCATACTCTTTAAAGTATCAAAAGTTCCCAAGTCAATCAATCAATCAAACTTTTAAACCAACCACACAGCCGCCCAAGGGCAAGTACAGCCGGTTAGTCAGTTGCCGCATGCTATTAAAGAGATGGGCAAAATTCAAGTATATATAGCAAAAACTAAAAAATGCAAAAAAATTGAAGCACATTGAATCAAGACCGAATCAGTCGGTACATTCATAAATAAAACCCGGCCATAATAGCCGGGAGGAATAATGTTGACCAGATAATCATCCGAGTAAAAAACAAAATGAAATTGTTGGTTGACTACATTCAAACGCACGGCACGCAGGCCGGAAATGCAGATGGCTCAAAGCCGAATAGAAGACAATAAGCATAAACTTGAGGCGCAGCCAGTTCTCCCTCTCCTGTCTGTTCAGGCGGCGGTAGAGTAGAGTTCACCTGAGCTTCTTCTAGTTCTTGCTCTTTCTCTCCACCGCCTACCTCATGAGCTAGCTCTTCATCGACCACCCTGTTGGCCCAGGCGTCGAACGACCCAGGATCCAGCTTGCCCTCGTCCTTGGCATTGATAACCTCATCAGTATATTGATAAGCCAAGGCCTAGATACCGTACTACTTCCCCGGATGTAAGGCCTCCCAGGCTATCTTCATACGGTCTGTGCAATTGGACTCGTTCTCTTCAATGATCAAGTCTTGCTCGGCTTCTAGTGTTACCTTGAAGTTCGCTTGAGCCTAGGCCATCTCATTTTTCAGGCGGTTAACGTCTGCACGGAGATTAGTGTTCTCCTTGTCAACTCCCTCAAAGATTTTTGAGGTCCGCCTTGGCATTTTTTAGCGCTGCCTCGAAGTCAGAAGCCTTCTTCTTAGCGGTCTCCAGCTCAGCCGTCAGGCGCCTGATGTTTTGCGCCTGCGTCAGTTCAAACGCTTTAGTCTCGAGATTATTTATTTTAGTTTGGTATTGAGCAACGTTTGCGGAGTCTTATGTAGCTATATTGGCTCGTGTTACCTTGTTCTACTTGTGAGTTTGTGGCCTCTTCAACCCATCAACCCTCAGCATAGCCTATGGACACAAACGGAGTGTCAGGGGCTCAAGCGGTAACATACTTAACGAAGTTTGTTGGAAAAGTCATACCTCAGACAGGAGGGCTGTAGGGAATATTTCAAGCATCCCACACTTGAGCCCCACTGTGATCTACATTTAAGCATGGTGGCGTCCAAAGGGAAGGAAGCTAGAGCAAAAGAGTCGACAACAAGTTTTAGGAACTTGTAAACCGTTCATAGGGTGAAGGGTACACCCCTTAACGATCCAGGAGATCGTTAACTCCAATAGGTCTGGAACCATGACTGGAAGTTCGGGGATGAAGGTACAAATCCAACCTAAAAGAGATTGAACCTGCCCTAAATAAGCCTCTACTTTATTCTTCTCGTATTCATGTGCGCTTTCTGACTAACACGCAATCATTAGGTTTACCCTAAACTTGTTTAATATATGTTGGTTGAATATTAATACACAAATAAATCTATTATTGGTGATCACTTGAATTATAATCAAATTAACCTTAAACAAGATTCTTAATTATCTTATTAAGCGTGATTACAAGTACAAATTCCCTTTAAACATGTATAAAAGGCGTGATCAAGCAACAATAATAAATACAAAATCAAGCAACATAATAATAATAAAAATAATAATCATCATAATAATAATCATTATAACAATCATAATTAAAATAATTATCATAATCATGTTAAAGCATAATGTTAATAGCAAGATCCTAGGCATGATACTAACAAGATTAATAAAAAACCCTAGCATGTCACTAAACGATAAAAATCAAAGCTTTAGCCCTAACATGATACTAACATGTTATTAGGAAATAAAATAGGAAGCATCCTATAAATCATAATTGATATAAGCAAATCACCCTAAATATCATACTAAGGAAAGCATCCTAACATGATACTAGGAACAAAATAACAATCTTAACATGATTTCTATATCATAAGATCAATTAAATAATTAAAGCACTTACTTAGATGTCTCGTATCTCTTTCTAATAACAAAATACACACGTTAGTAACTTCAAGGAAAAGTATTAAAACAAATAATCAAATTAAATAATTGAAATAGAGATTTGGGACCAAACCCTTAGAAATTATAACCTTTCACGTCTAGGGCGAAGGCAACTTCGAATTGGGTTAGGTGTGTCTAGATCTTGTGAATGCGGAATTTTGTTTGTGAAAAGTTGGTTTAGAAAGAGAGAGAGAGTATCAAGAAATTCTTGATGAGAGTCGGTCATTAAAAACGGAGGTTTAAGAAGGCTATTTATAACGAAAATCAGCCGGAATATGATAAAAAAGAATCAGAGTTTCAAGAAGAATAAAACACGACGTTGTCGCCACACAAGCCTCTATCGCCGAGCGACAGAGCCTGTCGCCGCCCGACAGGCCTGTGGTGCGACGCTGCAGGCAATTTTTTCACACGTTTTCATATTTTTGATAAAATTAAGCGTACGAGGGGTAAAACTGTAATTTCATTTAAAACACTTCTTTTATTCTAAATAAAACTCATAAAACTCAATTATCAATGCTAATCATATTAGGATTCAAAAGAACCTTCTAAAAGATTCTAGAAGACTATAATCAATCCTAATTGGATTAGGAATCATAATAGGCCCTCCTCCAGATCATTGGGCCGCATATAAAGGTCAAACTGGGCGCAGTTTAGTAATTTTGCCATAACTTCCTCATTATTCATCGGAATTGGGCTTATAATATATCATTGGAAAGCTCCTTTTGAGCCCAATCCAACCACACTATTATTGGCCCTTGCCATGGACCAAACTAAACTGTATTGGCTATTTTCATAAAATAGGTTTTCGAAAACAAAGAGAAAGAAGAGAAATAAAAACTAACCGCAACACTAAACTTTCCACACTTTCACTTCGTTCGATTATCATTTGACGCAAAAGGTATTCATCACCAGGTTTGGTTTTGGGGAGACACAAATGGGTGTCTACAAAAGCCCCCACTTTGACTGAGTTTGGAGAAACGCAAGTTTCGAGAACAAAAGTCAAAGTAGCGATAGGGACGGAGAATGATTCAGAACGTTCTTCGATCCTAAATCACTCTTGTAACGCCGATACCTACAAACTATCGTTAGTTAAAACAAATAAAAGAGTTAAGAAACGCGTATCTTGCACCGTCGAGCACACGTCTCTAGGAGTAACCGATTTGTTGTGTTTGCTGTTGTGACAACCTTCCACAAGCTAGGGAACACCATCCTGCTGCTTTTGACGATCTTCCTCAAGCTAGGGAATACCGCTTGAAGACTGCTACGCTTGTAACTGCCTCTAATCTCCGCTGTGATAGTCTTCTGCAAGCTAGAGAATCCTATCGAAGACTACTTCGCTCAAAACGATCTTCATTGCTTTGTGACCATCTTCCACAAGCCAGGGAACATGACCGAGGATTGCTTCGCCTGAAGCCATCCTTAGTTGTTGCGATAATATTCCGAAGAAAATTACCGAAGATCAACGCCTGTCGATCCTTAATACTGCTTGAATTTTGCTGTTGATGCTTTGGGTGATGACAATCCTCTTTTCTTCAGGAACAGTTGTCAACACGACTCTTACATGATGTATGACAATCCTATTTAGGGAAATTTGTCAATGTCACGTAACAATCCATCCTTGGAAATGTTGCTACGATGAAGCGACAATCCGTATCTCGGAAAATTTGCCAAAATCCAATTTTGGGAAAAGTTGCCAATGCTTCGTAACAATCTGTCATAAGAAATTTGCTACGATCGACAATCCACATCTTAGAATATAACTCTTGAAAGCAATCCACCTTGGAAATTTGCCAACGCTATGCGACAATCCTTTTAGGAAAATATTGCCACTATTGACAATCCGCGTCTTGGAACATTTGCAAAAAAGAGTCGACCGACAATCCACTTTGGGAAAATTTGCCACTTACTGAAATGAATGACAATCCACGTGTTTGCCGAAATTTATGATGAGTAGAGACCTACGACAATTCTTTGGGAAATTTTGCCATAGGGAACTATGTGTATGACAATCCAATCTTGGAAAAATTGCCAAACAGAGCAGGAGCACGAAAAATGCACGCTTGGAAACTTTACCAGAGATGACAATCCAATCTTAGAAAAATTGTCGTTTAAGAAGAATGCGCGACAATCCACTTTTGGAAATATTGTCAGTTGGGGATGACAATCCAATCTTGGAAAAATTGACGTATAAGTGCTTGCTTTTAAACCGATGCCTTGGTGCTTGTAATGAGCCAATGCTTAGGCGGTTAAGCTAAGTGAGACGATCGTCGTCAGGTCAATCACTTACTGCGATTGTAATCGAGCCAACTACTAATCATGTCAATTTGCTTATAGGGGCTAACTGGCGTACCAAGGAACCCAAAATTGTTGTATGAGGTCCGCATAATCCAATATGGGGCCATGTATCTCATTGCTGCTCTGGCGCACGCTGGAAACCGCTGTCGCCGCGTCCTCGTTCTGTCGTCAGGCGATAGCCTTGTCGTTTGACGCTGGAGTCAGGTTTTCATTTGCAGTTTTTCGAAAAAATCCAGGAATGTTCTTGCTCACTGAAATGTACTTGCATTTATATTTTGGACTATAGGACTTTGCTTATCTTTCTTTAGGGTTAACCTAAGACTTAGTTTTGCTTGACTCATTGACTTGACATGACTCAAGGTATAAACTTGACTTAATGATGACTCACTTCGTGTGACTCGTGTGTGCATAGTGTTGACTCATGAAGCTCAATATGTACATGACTCGAAGTATAGAAAAACAAAAATTTCCGTCATTTTTGTGGAGGGTACCGACTTTCTCTCGAAAAAGAAAGACGCAAAAAAGAAGAAGTTTTTGATGGTGCATGTTGAATGAGCTTAGTCAAACGTTGTTTGATACTATCTCTCAAGGTGCAAGGATTAACTCATCCTAGGCTATCTCAATTGTTGACTCAATGATGAATGTAAATATATTGAAAAGATTCAAATGGTGGTGACTCTTAGGCTGGGTAGGCTAATAATGTAAGGATCAAGCCCCCAAGTCTAGCTCTAAATGGAAAGGGATGAGCATAGGAGATCTCTTAATGTGATCAATTATGAATGTAAATATGAATGCATTTTTATTACGGCCGCATCTCGATGTGAGGTTGCCTACGTATTCGTTAAGAATCAGGCCGAACGTAGCTCTAGCCGAACCTCGCACAAGTGTGTGTATACCTCAAAGAGGTCTTTTAAGGGTTGTAACGTGGTTAGGCTAAAGGTTAAAGAAGAAAGGGGTAAAGGCTCAAGACCCTAAATAAGCCCCCAAGGTGTGAAACCTTGCTTTTGAATCTTTGTATTTGTATGCTTCAGGGTTCCTCACTTTTGAACTCTTTTCTTTTATATTTTTTGCTCTCTCTCTCTCTCTCTCTTTTCGCTTTGTCATTTTTTTATTTGGATAAGTGTGGGAAATCCCGATCATGCGGTCTATCACTCACTTGGCATTCATGTTTCTCAGGCATGGTACCGAGCACTCGATAAGAAACGCAATCTGAGACGTGTTCATATCAAAGACGTTGGAACACTTGCCCTTTTGTACACTTTTATTGTTTTTGCTATTTTATTTATTTTGATCTTTTGAAATCACTCAAGCTTTTTAAAATTGCATAAATTGCACACTGTCCCATCCCAAGGTTAGGTAGATGTGGGTTAAAGAAAAAAAGGTCTATCATTAGACGAGGCTCAAAGTGGTTTATCAAAAAAAGGATTGTATATTTGAAACGGTGAAGATGATATGAGCTACAAGGGGTGCCTCAAATCATTGGTATACCTTGTGCTTAGTTCGACATGGATTTTTTTTTTTTTTAATTTTTAATGCAATGCAATGCAATGATCTTATGAAAGGAAATAAATGCTCATTTATTAAAAGGAAAAAGGAAAAAATCCTACAAAATAAATCTAAGGAAAGTGAAAGGTGCCTATGCTAGACTTATTGGGGAAAGGAAGAATAAAAGAAAAATAGAAAAAGAGGGTCACGAAATCTTGTCGTTGAAGTCCGCCTTATATCTTTTGATTTATCATCAACCAGTCTTCTTGCTAGCTAGAGGAAATGGGATCTTGTTTGCTTCTATGAGATCTTGAATGAGATTTTTAAACCTGTAGCATTCATCGGTGGTGTGACCATTTCCTTGATGGTTCTTGCAATAAGAATTGGGATCCCATCTCGAAGATCGCTTTTCTGGTGTTGGATCCTCGGTAGGGCCAATAGGTTTGATTAATCCTCGATCATAGAGACGATCAAAAGCAACATCATAGGTCATTCCAATGGGTGTGAGCTCTCTTTTGGGTTTCTTTTTAGATCCTTGATTATTTATGGCTAAGACACCGTTATGGTCAAAGGTACTAACATTATTACTAGAGTGGGAATTTTCGGAAGAAGAAGGATTGTCGTTCTTCTTTCCTTTCCAGCCACTGTGGTTACTATTGTTAGTAGCTTTTTGCTTTGCGAGGTCATCTTCAATATTAATCCCAGTGTCATAGACAGCCTTGAAAGTATGAAGATTGTTTTGGTACTTAAGGTGCTTGGAGTACTTTTCTTGGAGGTTCTTAATGAACATCCTTACAGATACTTTCTCACTTGGTACTTCAATCATCCTAGTAGAGGTTTCTCTCCATTTATTGAAGAAAGAAGTGAAACCTTCATTCTCTTTCTTTTTAAGTATTTCAAGTTCCCTATGATCAGTTTCAACTTGAATATTGCATGTGTACCTATCAATGAAAGCGTTTACAATTGATTCCCAAGTAGAGGTTTTCTCTTTGTCAAGGGAGAAGAACCATTGTTGGCAAACGGTCTCAAGAGATGAGGAAAATAAAGAATGAAATACTTTTCTATCAATCCCCTTAATATTCATTATTGTCTCGAAAGCTCTGAAGTGAAAGTAAGGGTTGTCTGTTGCCTTGAACTTTGGGATGTCGTTGGCATTGAACTTCTGCGGAAGAAGCTCCTTGTCCACAGAGACCCCTTGCGAGCTAATGCCCTGGAATCTATAGTCATTGGATATCTTGCTCAAGCTCTCTTGCATGAGCTCCATTTGTTGTTGTTTCACAGGGTCATTGATTTGGAGGGTCAAAGCCTTCAACACCTCAGTAACGCTAGCCATTTGCTTCTTGAGCTCATTAACTTCTTCTTGACTCGCCATTATCTTCTTGGCTTTCCTTTTCCGACCAATTGCTTTGTCAAAAAGCTGTACTTGAACGAAAAGGTTGTCTCTGATCAAACGCCCTTCCTTTCTTGACCATGCGCTGTAAATTAAACCATTTTTTTATTTTAATGACTTAACTCAAATTAACTTTGAATTTACAGGTTTATAAAGAAAAAAGGAAAAAAAAAAAGCAAAAATAGGGTGTATATTTTTGGGAATCAAGTATATGGGTTCAAACAAGTGGGTTAATTGGAGGATTAATATCCGACTTACCCCCCTAAAAAAATGACGGAAAACACTCGCATACAAGACTCTCTAGACATGGTCAAAGTGTATATACATATTAGTGTGTGCTTTATTTGTGGGTGTAAGTGACATGCTTTGACTCTTATATAAGACCATGGGACTAAGTGCCTAGACTCAATTAAGGACTAAACAAGGGTACTGTTATTAACAAAATAATCGAACTGATTAGCAAACTGTTTAATTAGACTCGTCGTGATGACTCGAGCAAAATCCTGAACTATCGCCAAAGCAACAGGACTGTCGCCGCCCACTGCAGTGCAGCGCCAAACGACAGAGTTGTCTCTCGGCGTTGCATAGCAGTGTGTGGCACTGCAGCCCACATTTTTGCGCCATTACTGGAGCATTAATCTGGGATTGCTTTCAGTATTTTTACTCTACGGGACAGGCCTAAAGTCGTACTAAGTCAATTCTGATTAATTTATTCAACTTTGATTACCCAAATTAATTAATTAATTAATTAATTAGGAAAAGTCCTTTTAGTCATTAATTAATTTATTTAAGGCTTAAACACAAGTCAAACAAACAGTTAGGAAAAACATATAGAGTATGCACAACAAATAATGCACAAATAGTCAAGTAGGCACAATATGATGCAATGAGTTTGCAACCTAACCATGGCTCTAGTTCTCTAAAGTTCGGGATATGGGTTAGTCAAAGGGGTCTATGGTTATGAGTCCGAATGCACCGCGCAGAAGCCTTACCTTTGGAAGGGTTGGCGCAAGTGGATGGGACCCCGCGAGTTAAACTCGCTTCCATGGTTTGGTGAATTCAAAATTCTCGGATGTACCCTTTGTTGCTCAGAGCGTTCAATCAGGTAGATGGAGCATGAATTCCCAGTGGGTTATGTCCATATGTAGAACACATATGGGTTTCAAAAAAGTGAGAAAAACTCAATCAGGAAGTAGAATCGAGCCAACAGTGCTAGAATTGGTCGAAATTAGAACTCACATTTCTAGCTCGGTATTGGAAGAACGCAGCGCCAGCCAACAGAGACTTTCGTCGTGATATAGCCCTGTTGCCTGGCGACAGAATTGTCGCTCGGCGACAAAGCCATATGTTCGGCGACAGGCTCTATTTTCTAGACGCCAGTTCCTACATCCCTCTGCAGCTTTCTATGTTCGTAAATTTTCCAGTTTTTCGCAGCATTATTTTGGTTCTAGTTGTGAAAGATATTCCTCAAATTTCCTACGTGTAAAAAATCCTATGTTTTTGACTCATTACGGATGGTCTTTCCAATGAGAACCTTTTTTACGCATATGACAATAATGTTAATCAAAATTACGCACATGAAATACTTAGAACTTTTCGAGTCTCATCCACTCATTCTAAATCATTGCCGAAATAAATTTCAGGAATTAAAATAGAAATCCTCCCCAGTGGAGTCGCCAAAAACTGTAGGGAATATTTCAAGCATCCCACACTTGAGCCCCACTGTGATCATACTTTTAAGCATGGTGGCGTCCAAAGGGAAGGAAGCTAGAGCAAAAGAGTCGACAACAAGTTTTAGGAACTTGTAAACCGTTCATAGGGTGAAGGTTACACCCCTTAACGATCTAGGAGATCGTTAACTCCAATAGGTCTGGAACCATGACTGGAAGTTCGGGGATGAAGGTACAAATCCAACCTAAAAGTGATTGAACCTGCCCTAAATAGGCCTCTACTTTATTCTTCTCGTATTCATGTGCGCTTTCTGACTAACATGCAATCATTAGGTTTACCCTAAACCTGTTTAGTCTATGTTGGTTGAAAATTAATCCACAAATAAATCTATTATTGGCGATCACTTGAATTATAATCAAATTAACCTTAAACAAGATTCTTAAATATCTTATTAAGCGTGATTACAAGTACAAATTCCCTTTAAACATGTATAAAAGGCGTGATCAAGCAACAACAATAAATACAAAATCAAGCAACATAATAATAATAAAAATAATAATCATCATAATAATAATCATTATAACAATCATAATTAAAATAATTATCATAATCATGTTAAAGCATAATATTAATAGCAAGATCCTAGGCATGATACTAACAAGATTAATAACAAACTCTACCATGTCACTAAACGATAAAAATCAAAGCTTTAGCCCTAACATGATACTAACATGTTATTAGGAAAGAAAATAGGAAGCATCCTAGAAATCATAATTGATATAAGCAAATCACCCAAAATATCATACTAAGGAAAGCATCCTAACATGATACTAGGAACCAAAATAACAATCTTAACATGATTTCTATATCATAAGATCAATTAAACAATTAAAGCACTTACTTGGATGCCTCGTATCTCTTTCTAATAACAAAATACACACGTTAGTAACTTCAAGGAAAAGAATTAAAACAAACAATCAAATTAAATAATTGAAATAGAGATTTGGGACCAAACTCTCAGAAATTATAACCTTTCACGTCTAGTGCGAAGGCAACTTCGAATTGGGCTAGGTGTGTCTAGATCTTGTGAATGCGGAATTTTGTTTGTGAAAAGTTGGTTTAGAAAGAGAGAGAGATTATCAAGAAATTCTTGATGAGAATTGGTCATTAAAAACGGAGGTTTAAGAAGGCTATTTATAACGAAAATCAGCCGGAATATGATAAAAAAGAATCAGAGTTTCAAGAAAAATAAAACACGACGTTGTCGCCACACAAGCCTCTGTCGCCGAGCGACAGGCCTGTGGTGCGGCGCTACAGGCAATTTTTTCACACGTTTTCATATTTTTGATAAAATTAAGCGTACGAGGGGTAAAACTGTAATTTCATTTAAAACACTTCTTTTATTCTAAATAAAACTCATAAAACTCAATTATCAATGCTAATCACATTAGGATTCAAAAGAACCTTCTAGAAGATTCTAGAAGACTATAATCAATCCAAATTGCATTAGGAATCATAATAGGCCCTCCTCCAGATCATTGGGCCGCATATAAAGGTCAAACCGGACCCAGTTTAGTAATTTGGCCATAACTTCCTCATTATTCATCGGAATTTGGCTTATAATATATCATTGGAAAGCTCTTTTCGATCCCAATCCAACCACACTATTATTAGACCCTTGTCAATGATCAAACTAAAATGGATTGGCTATTTTCATAAAAATAGGTTTTCGAAAACAGAGAGAAAGAAGAGAAATAAAAACTAACCGCAACACTAGACTTTCCACACTTTCACTTCGTTCGATTATGATTCGACGTGAAAAGTATTCATCACCGGGTTTGGTTTTGGGGAGACACAAATGGGTGTCTACAAGGGCCATGATCCGTTCAAGGTTGAATGTCTCTATGCCAGGGATGGAATTCTTCTCCTTCTTGGGGATGGCCCTAAGCATATTGTTGTACATCTGACCACCGAGGGGAATCTGTATCATAACCAAGATTGGGTGAGTAAGCTGTATAGGCGGCACCTATCTGCAGACAGCTGCCTAATGAACCTTCAGAAGTCTTTTGTGAGTGAGATTTCACCCGCATGGGCCAGGTAGGCTCAAACGGTGATCTGAAAGGACTAGTTATACCTTGCTCAATGATCTGCAGGCTATCGTCACCCACAGCCGCCGCAGAGCTGCGAGCCGCCCTAGGCTGCTCGCTTGCTTTAGACACCGCCTTAGTGCCAAACTTCTTGCCTAGGTCTATTCCTAGGCCAAAGCCCTTTAGGTTGATACTCTTCCCCCCCGATGTTGAGAAAAGTCTTCCCAACCGGAGCTTCAGGAGTCGTCTGGGTTGAGGACACCTTTTGAGACTTGGTGGAGTTGTTAGCTTCCTCATCCGGCTTCTGCTTGATGAGCTTTTGGAAGGATCGAGGAGCATCCTGAAATGCAATTGCACAATGAGCATACAGCCGGCATAGTGCCGCCTCTATTTGAAAATTAAAACAAAGTACTAAGGTAACTAGAGCAAACGGTGTATACCTGACCCTTGGCTGCTAGTTCAGCCCTTTGTTTCTCCGCTTTGTCTTTGCGGATTTGAGCTGCAAACCGCCTGGGGGTTTTGTCTTCTAAAACCATGTTCCTACCCATTTCTGCAAACAAAACGTCTGTCAGTACATACAAAAGAATAGAAACAAAACCAACACAGAAGCAATACGGACGGCATAATAACTGCCAGATGTATGATTAATGTACGTCTATCAAACATAAAACTGAGACCACAGGCGAACAAGAACGCCTCGTCTCTCAACCATTCGTGCTTGGGAATCCAGTTCTTTGGCATGGAAATAAGTTCCCCGGTTGAGATGGGTTCATCGACCAGTTCAAAGAAACCTGGCTCAATGATTTTCTCAAATTCCTCATCTAGAATCCGGGGAGGGGGTACTTTTGACCCAGCAGATCAGACTTTCGGTTTTGCCGGTGGTACTCGTGGTTCTCTCGCCGTTTGGGGGCAGACACCGGGTAAAAAAGCTCCTTCTAATTATCCCACTTAGACAACTTGTCTAAGGTCATTTGGTAATTGGGGTATATGGTAAGGGTGTACCACACTCGCCTGCTGCCTGGGATTCGACTGAGGTAATGCATGTGTGAAAATGCCTCCCAGCCGGGGTGGAGCCCTTGCCATTCGCAGGCGGCGATGTAGCCCAGAACTTTGACCCAAGAGTTCGGGTTCAACTGCCACACGCCTAGGCTATACCCTCTGAGGATGAATTTCTTGCGTCATGAAGAGGGAAGCGGAGGCCAGGTAAGAATGCCGCCTCATAACAGCCGAAATAGCAGTCGGCGTTTGTTTGTTCATCTTCCCATGCAATGGTACCTAATTCAGGCGGTAACCGGATGTTGAATCTGCCACCAAGAGGGCACTTGAGTTTAAAATTGTTCAACCCCTTCTCCATTGAAGCTCTATCTTTGGCTGAAACATGGATCTCAGCCGGGTTGTTTTTGTCCTTCCATTTTTTGCGTTCTTCCACCTCGTTGTCCTCAAGCGGGGGAAGGTCGTCATCACTACTATCCTCAGAGTTATACTCGGAGGCGGTGTTACCCCCGTCTCTCCCCTGGGAAGCGTCATTATTGAGCCGAAGGCAGAGGCGGCCTCTTCCCCGTCTGACTCTTCGGGTTCCATCTCTTGGGAGTCAGCATGGGAGACGGCCTCTTCCCCGTCTCCCCTATCAGACTCAACTAAAATCCCACTACTTGGAGTCCTGGGGATCCCAGAAGGGGAGTAATCCCCTACATAAACTGGCATATCCTCCCCCTCAACCGGCGTGATTTCATCAGACGGTACCTCCAATGTACCATCTCTTCTTTGCCGTCTGGTGGCCGTTTGTTTAGTTCAAGCCGTTGTGTCTAGCACAGACACAGAGACGGTCAGTTTTGGGGATGTACGAGACTGCTCCATACACCCAAAGCCGGCACCCCCAATCCTAGACTCAGTCGTACAAGGAGACCGGCTGACTACTAACCTAGGTTGTGCCGTGTGTGTTAGTGATGAATCCATTTATTGAATGTAAATGCACAAACCGAAAAAGCAAGAATGAGCTGAAAGGGGTAGAGACGATACCTTAAGATTTGACTCTAAAAGGGGTCAAGCGTTGACCGGCTGCAACAGGCGGGCTGGAAGTGTTCTGTTTGTATATAGCACAAGCGGACGATTAACCGGCTGGGCAAACGGGTGATGAGTGTCATTTATGGCACTCATTTAGCTTCTTTAAGGATGATTTTTCATTACTTTTGCATCTCTTTTATCTCTTTTTCTTTAGTTTTACTTATAATTTCTCTATTTTGCATTTTCCTTAATTGTTTACTTATTTTCTTGCTTTTCTTAGTTTATTTTGCCTTTTCTCCTTTACTTGTTTGCTTTTCTTTGATTTTAGGAGAATGGTGATGTTTGAGAAGCTCATTGGCGTTCTCTCGGGGCATACAAAGCCTAGGATGCAACCCGATTCTTCCTCTTGAAGCTCAAAGGTGAAGGAGTGCACAAGCCAAGTTTTCAAGGCCGCGCTCTCATGCCACGTGGACATCAAAGTCGGTGTTAAACCCACCGTGAAGGCCTCTAGTGACTGCCTCCCCAACATGTATCATGTGGAACGCACAAGAGCATCAACGAGCGCATGAAGGCCATCGCCCTACTCCCAGGCGCGGTCGCGCGCGAGGGAGGCGCGACCGCTCAGGTGCCAGGAGCGGCTGCACAGCTTTCTCCCCCCTGTTCTGTACCCATTTTGTTGCGGCCACACAATGGGATGAGAGGCCGCGCCATTTGGGGTTCTTTTTGGACGTTCAACTAATTCTTCCTTTGTTAGTTTTTCTATATATAGAATTCCTTCATTTCTAGAGGGAGAATCACTAAGAATTGAATTAAAATTAGATTTTGAATTTTAGAGAGAGAAGCTCTTGATTTTAGAAACTTTGTTCTTAGATTTTAGAGAGAGAAACTTGGTGATGTTGATAAATGCTACTTTCAATCTTCTTCCTCTTTGATTTTTATCAAAGTTTTGTAAGAATTCTTTACTCTTTAATGCAATTTCATGTTTGATTCTTGAATTTTTATTTAATTACTTGTTGTTTGGTTGATTTGATTTTTGATAAGTTTGAGCATTTTTATTACAATGTTGATGATGAAATTTGTGATTAGATTAGTTTTGTTGTTTAAATTTGCAATGTGTAGTGAGTAGATTACTTGTTAGGGATAGGGTGAAGCATGTATGAGTGATAAGTCATGGCTAATTGGGGGATTTTGATTGATCATCATTGTGATTAAAGTGGTTGGTGAATTTTGTGCATGTGTTTGATACGTTGAGGAGTGATCAACCTTAACTATCAAGCTAGATTGCATAGTAGTCTTCATTGATACGAAAAATTGATTTGGAAGCTATTATTATCGATTAATCTTATTTTGCGATTTTCCTTTGAAGTCATTTGTAGAGACATCTAACTTGACCCTAGGAAATAGCTCTTTGAGTGATTTTGATTGCATTTGTTGCTTTCCCTTGCATTGTATGCTTGGTCGATTTCTTTCCCAATTAGTGTGATTATCATGAGTGCATGTGGATCCCAACTCCCTAGCATCCTTTATATCATTCTTGTATTCGTTTAATTGCGTTGCTAGGTTTGCTAGACCAACCCTCATCTGAGCTTCGGAATAGCTTAGCTTGAGACCTTAGTAAATACCACATTCCCTTGGGTTTGACCCGAACATACCCCTATACCTAAAGTTGGGTTTGGTTTTATAATTTTTGTTTTGATTGGGGAACTTAGTAACCAACGACCTAGGTTTAACCCTTGTCAACGGGGAAGAAGGGAACTGTTTGTGAATAACACAGACGGGTCTCAGACTCTCTCTCTCTGTCTAAAAAAGCTCGACTTTCTCACTCTAGACTTTTTTGGAAACGTCCAAAAATGAGGGGTAAAAGATGTATTTATAGAGGGTTAAATTCAGGGGCATTCCCGTAATTTCCCCAGAATGTGAATGGTTAAAATTCACAGTCAAATTCATTCAACCAGTGGCAGAGTGACACATGTCATAGATGTCATGTGGCGTGCCACATCACATATGTGAGGAGCAAATGTTTTGGGTAAAAATTATCCATGCCACGTGGTTCAGCCAGTAAACGACATGTGTCAGCCCAGGATAAGGCTAAAGTGGACCTATCCCTATTTGACACGTAGCGCTCCCAGAGTTCGGGAGAAAAGACAGCCTTTGGGGTCCAAATCCCGAGAAAGCTGCATTGCGGCGCAGCCCATCAGGAGTAGGTCAGAGTAACCTAAGAAAGGGCACATTTACCAATGACCCTATAAATAGGGAGATTCCCCCATTTTGGGGACACCTTCAATTATTACAACAACCCTACATTCTCTCACATTGGAGAAAAACATCTAATCTCGAAATCCGAGAAATTTCATCTTTACCTTTTCCGCACCTTTTCATCTTCTACGACCAATACTAACTTGATCGTCGGAGGCGGAGCTCCAACTAACCGGAGTCTCCGTGTTTTGCAGGTACAGATCGTGTCGGACCAGTCTTGGTGACGTAACTCTCCCTAGGGACCAAAAAACACCCAAAATAATTATAATTATGGAAGATAAATCATATTTATTTCCATGATTATCCTAACTAATTTAGGAGATTCTATCCTAATTGTCTAGCCAATCACAATATTTCAAATCAATTATAGGATCAATTATTATCCATAAAGAACCTTTTGCTAGAAATTATCCAAAACTTATCAAAATTAACAACTTTAATTTTGACAATTATCTTTTCAAAATTAAAAACTTATTTTTGAAAAACTTATTTTATTAAAATAAAATAAATTAATTTTTTTTTTGAAAATCGCGTCAACCACCGTGGTGTTTCCAGCTGTAGCCATCCACGATGGCCGTACACCTTGCGGTGTACGTTGACGCAAGCAGCGACGCACAATAGCAGCAGTGTCGCGCAACTATTGGACGGTGTTGTTGTTGCTGCCCGAACTTGCTGCCCTGCCCCGCCCCTCCCTCCTAGACCACCACTTGCAACTGCTGCTCAAAATTCCTTCTTTTTATTTTAATTTAAATTAAAACAAAACATTTGTTAAAAAAATAAATTAACTTAATGTGGTCCAATTATTTTTAAAATCAAATCATATTCAATCTTAAAAATTAGAGTTCATCATGAAATTAATCCCAATACAATTTAACTCTTAAATTAAATAATTTGTTCATGAAATATTCACAATTTAACATGAAAATAAATAAATTAAATTCATGAATCACATAACAATCGAATAAAATCAAAACCAAAACACAAAAATCAAAATTTAGGGGTTAGGGTTTTGGTTTTTTTCGAAATTAGGGTTAGGGGGGTCGAAATTTTCGAACCTTTTAGGGGCAAAATTCGATCCTTTCATGGGCTAATTTTGAGCAACTTAAACAACTTTTAATTATTCCATATGTTAAATCACATTTAAAATAATAATTGACCCATAATTAAATTATTCTTTCTCCTAATTGAATTAAAATTGTGGACATTCAAAGAATCAATAATTCAATATGCGTACATGCAAAGGCTAACTTATACCACTGTACGACTTTAGATACTCTAAGCGGAATTGCATAAATCATATTCATAAGCATCTAAACACCAAGATCAATGCATAACACATAAAGAACATATAATTGTACCTTTGAAGCGTGATTTCACGTCCGATCGAGCAAGAACAATGGGAGATAAAGAACCCCAAGTGTGATTCCTCTACTTAGTCCACCGACAGAGATTAAACCTCCACTAATGCTAGTTAGTTGTGATTGAACCTTTCAATCAACCTTCTACGAAGAAGAGAGACAAGAACTAACCACGAACAAGCGCCACACGTGCCACCAACGTGGCCGGCCGTACGGACATGAAGGGGGGAGGGGCGGGCCGGGAGGTGAGGTGAGGTGAGGAGAAAGATTAGGTTTTTGGGATTTGGTTTCCTTGAGTTACAATTCACTAAATGTTAATTGTTATTTCAACCTTAGTCATGGATCTTATTTATAGATCATATCTCTAAATAAGAGTCCATGTTAAGTCCAAATACCTTGTCCTAATCAAACTACTCTAGCCCAACACTCCATATGGTATGTCTTGATCTCATGAGGCCCGTTAATGGGCCTCTTACTAGTTTAACCCAATACCCTTGTTGTGTGACCTCATAGGATCCACTCTATTGAGCTTTGGACTATTTAACTAGCCTAATGATCATTTTTCATATCTAGCACCAAACAATAATGACCTTGTAGAATGAACTAATTATTTCCATAATAGTGATCATTGATATATCTAGAAATTGCACTTATGGAAGACATAATTCCTTCAATTGGTTCTGTTAGGACATGTGGTGGGGTATTTCGGTTACGATGGGTAGTGGTGTGGTTCGGTTAGTTGGGTGGGGGTGGGGTTGACAACGGCTTTTTGGGTCATTGGAGGTGGTGATACGTCGTGCCGGTGGTGGCGCGGCGTGTTTTTTTTTAATTGCATGAAAGAATTTACCGACGGACTTTTTCGGTGCTGGAAATTTCCGACGGATTTTTCCGGTGCTGGAAAACCTCTTTCGACGGGAAATTCCGTCGAAAAAGTGTTTCCGACGGAAAAGGTCGTTTTTCCTACAATCCCTTTTCAGACGACCAGTTCCGACGAAATTTCCATCGGAAACAGGAATTTTAACGGATTTCAGGATGTCTCCGACGGAATTGTTTCAACGAAAATAGCCTGTTTTCTAGTAGTGATCCCACCTTTAACTCTCATATTCTCAAAACTAGCCTTTTACCGGTTTGTTAAATTGGTACTCCTTCCGTGATTTAATAAGTGTTACAGTTTGACCGACACTTAGTTTTAGACAATTTAATTGACCTAAATAAAATAAGTGCTAAGTGGGGTAGTTGGAATATTAAAAAATTGTAAAAGAAAGATAGCGGAGTTAATAGTTTATTGAAAAGTAATGAATGTGAGAGGAAGGAAATAATAAAAAAGTAGTAGTGGGTTTAGGTGGGGACCATGAGAGCAGAGAGATATAATATTAAAATGTAGTTTTTTGCCAAAAAAAAAAAGTATAACACATATTAAAACATGGTCGGATTTGGTAATTATAACACTTATTGAAACACATAGGGAGTAACTTGTTTAGAAAGTGACTTGCCATGTGTCACCTTTTGATTGGTACAATTTTATTTTTTTTAATTAAAAAAAATAATCTTCCCTTTCCAACTCCCCACCAGCGCATCAGACACCACCTCACCACCCCTCTCCCTTTCTCGATTTCCCCGCCATTGCAACCTCAATCCCGACGTCCCTACCCACCGCAACCCTCTTCAGCTCGTCCCTCGTCATTGACTCCTCCACCATCAAGGTTTCATTGGATCTTTTAAGGTTTGGGCTTTTGTCGGTGTTTTGGGCTTAGGATTTCATTTTAGGGATTTCAAGGTTTGAGTTTTGTTTTCTACTTTTGAATTTTATTCTGGGTTTGGGTTTAATTTTGGGGTTGGTGATGCTCAATGGGGTGGGGGTTTCGTGGGGAATTTAGGGATTCGTAGGTGGTTGGGTTTAAGGGTTTCGCAGGTGGTCTGGTTTAAGGGTTAGGGGGT
This sequence comes from Chenopodium album, assembly GCF_948465745.1. NCBI lineage: Eukaryota > Viridiplantae > Streptophyta > Magnoliopsida > Caryophyllales > Amaranthaceae > Chenopodium > Chenopodium album. The sequence goes on from NC_137847.1 coordinate 22,076,755, forward strand.
TTCAAGGTAGTGAGGTTGTGCGGTGGTGGCTATGATAGAAGGTTTTGTGGTGATGGCTAGGGAAGAAGGTTGTGGAGTGGTGGCCATGGAAGAAGCTTGAAGGATAGAGACTTAAGATTGAAGAAGAGAGTTTAAAAAAAAAAATCACCTGTTTAACAGGATGTACGTCAAAAGGCATGTTTTAAGAATATAGTTGTTAAAGGTGGGATTGTTTTCAAATTTTTAAATGTGAGATTATTTTGAACAGAAAAGACAAAGGTATGATTATTAATTTTCAGTTTTCATAAAAATAATTCATAGTTGAAATTATTTTAAGCGTAAAGTAGAGATTATTTTTAATAATTTTTCTTTTTAAAAAAATAATAAAAGTAGCTCCTTCATGTCTTCATACATGCACGTATGCAGCTACATTCTTTCCTCAACCTATCCTACCACATTATCATAATCTACTTTAATTTAATTTTACCCACGTTATACGTGAGACGTGACGTATTTCTCTGAATCACTACTCGTACTACATAACCCCCACACTTAATTATTTAGTGCCCCGAAAATTAAATTAAAAAAAAAAATTTCTTTTTCTCTCTCCTCTATTAAATTAGACAGCTCGAATATACAACTGTCCCCACCAGACTGTCATTGTCCCCACATATAACGGGACCGACAAGCCACGTGGAGTTAATCTCAACCATTAAAAAAACTTTTCCATCAAAAATAATCAAACGCCGTTGATTCCTTTCTACCCTTAAACGACGTCGCACCTGACGGGCATTGTTGTCGTAACCCCGGGACTGCTGGCGGTGTCAACGACCTCACAAGCGCGAAATTTAATTCTTTGAAAAACGGGTGGGTCTTGACGTCAGCCGCTCCACGACTCGACCCGAGTCGACTCGTCAGATCTTTTTTCAACAACTCGGATATGAGGTCACGTGCGTGAGACTCTGACGTGGAAGTAGGAGATTGTGTTGGAAATACCAAGGGCTTTTTCAGTATGTTACGCAGCGTGGCTGCGTTAGACGGTCCAGCAAACGGGGTCCGTCCATAAATCATCTCGTATAGAAAAACTCCAAACGCCCACCAATCGACGGCGTTTCCGTGGGAGTTACCTGTAAAAGTGGAAAAAGATGCGGAGAAAACGGTTAAACGGCTTAGCCTTTCATATTGATATTAATCACATATAAATACACAATATAAAACAGAACCGACTAAAACTCCTAACAAGATAAATTGACAAAGATACAATATTAACAAATATAACCAAATCGATTCTAATATTACCAGAAGCGACTTCCGGAGCGATGTACTCATGGGTCCCAACGAAGGAGCAAGACCTAGCGTTAACCGGCTCCGCTATGAAGAGCCGGTTACCGCTTAAGGTTTGGATTTTCTTTGACCGGAATAGCCGGTTATAAGGAATGCATGAAAATAACGGAGTGTTGTTGGTTGAACTTGAAGTGCAGGAGTTTTTTTTGGGGGAAGTGTTGGGTAGAGAAGTGTGAGCCCTAGGATGGTGGGATGGGGATGAAAAATGAGGGGATTGCACGGCTGGGATGGAATCAGAGCATAGAGAGACGTCGAAATCAGAGAGCATGATGTGACCGTCTGATCTGACTAAAACGTTCTCGGGTTTTAAGTCTCTGTAAATGATTCCAAGCATGTGGAGATATTCCAACGCTACCAATACTTCTGCTGCGTAGAACCTGAACCATATATATATGTAACAAACTAATTCAGTGAGTTTGCACGAGTTTATATTTTAAAATTTAAACTACACAAAATTATACTACAGTAAATAAAACTTTGCAACAATGCAATAAACTTGCACAAGAAGGAACTACTGTCTATAAAAAAAAAAAATTAAAATTTGAAACATTAGTTACGAGTAATATAAAAAGAACAAAAAAAAAAATACTCGTACAAACAAAGAGCCTGTTCCAATTTACTGAAAACAACTTAACTGAACTTAATTGATTGGAGTTCAACTAAACTGAATAGAGGTGAAATGAATTATTTATGAGAGAAGGAAATTAGAAACTGAATTGAACTAAATTGAACTCAACTGATTGAAGCCGAACTGAAATTAATCTGAAAAGAACAGGCCCAAAGTATATACCGTAGTACATTATACGGAGTATTTTATTATTTTGTGGAGTTTGATTAAAGTTAATATCTCAATTTAAAACGGCAATATCATAAAGATTGACTAGTATGAGTATTGTATTATACATGTCGTTCTGATGAAAATCATTTATATTTTAGAATTTCAATGGAACAAATGATACACCCTTAATTGATTTTGGTACACCCCTATGTGAGAAGAGCATAAAGAAATGTGCTCTCACATAGGAATGTGCCAAAATCAATTAAGAGTGTGCCAAAATCAATTTTCGAACACTTTCACTACAAGTCTACTCTACTATACCTTCGTAATTATTTTAACAATTGAATTTTCATAATGCTAAGTTTTAAGAAGTTTATTGGCTATCGTATTATACATATACATGCATAGTTACATACAATAAGATATAATAAGAAACAATAACTCTCTCCTCACTCCTTCCTCTCTCCAAAACCTTAACCTCCATTCTTGAATATTGAAAGGCTTCCACTTGTTTTTAACGGGGGAAAGTCTCAATTCTTATTTCTTTACAGTTTTTTTTAGGTTTTATAATAATGCTTTCTCTTTTTGGGAGGAATTTTTCTCCCTCGAAAGAAATGGTTTTTAATCTCCTTTAAAAGACAAGGGTTTTTCGACCTCCTTCGAAAGACAAAATTTATCTCGGGGGAGAAGTTTCTTAGTTTTGAATCCGTAATATTATACCTAATGGATTGTCGTGAAATTATTTCGTTGGTGAAAAAATTATCAAATTTTTTAATACAGACAGATGAATTAGAAGGAAAACATTCCCACGACTACGAATGATCGTTAGATTGTTTCTCCAACAAGGCTGTATTTTCCAATGATATAAACAAAAGGTGTTCCTCAATGCAAGATCTACTCGACGATCGTAGTTTTTATGAAGGAAAATTTTATTTGATTTAATATCTTATGTCTTTGTTAACGTTGAATCTCTATTGTACATGTCATATGACTTTTAATGAATGAAATATTTTTGCTATTAAAAAAAATAGTTACATATAATAAATACTACTTTCGTTATATATTAGTTGTAAATTCGGAATATTTTATGTCTCACAACTAATACCCCAAATTTGCAGTTAATATGGAACGGAGATGGTCATAGATAGTTACATACTTTGAAATAAGTTTTGCCTACACATATATAAACTGTCACCATTTGTCAGCTAATACAGTTTATTTAGCACGTATATACTTCTTTATGGGGTTTGAATTTCACATGGGTCAATTCAACCTATTAGCATAATAGACCTTTGAGAAGTGAGAAGTGAGAAGTGAGAAGTGAGAAGTGAGAAGTGAGAAGTGAGAAGTTTGGGTTCCATACTTCCATATCCCCAAAAGCCCTAAAGTGGCCAAAATTGAACCACATAAATCAAATAATACGTAATTTATATATATATATATATATATATATATATATATATATATTAGAATATTTTGTAAAAGCAAATAATTAGATATCTAAGCTGATTGAAATAAAAAATTGTGTAAATCAACATTTGTTTTCCAACCAATTTGCTTGAAAAATATAATAAAACATGGGTACTTAGATGCCCAACAACGTCACTACTATAAACGTAGTTTTAGTATTCTTTGGATGCCAATCATTTGCGCGTTTTGTTTGCTAAGAGGGGACGAAGAAAGGTGGTAGGACAATTCTTAATAAAAACAAGCTTTGAGGAATGTCGACGTTATTAATTACTCTGGCTTATTTATTGCTACTGATAAAAAATATAGTAGTTCATTAAATTTTTAGAGAAAAAAACAAAACTCATTTAATTAATATTCGATTTTACAACATCAACAAACAAAAGTTCTAAACATCTACTCCGTATAATTTAAAATGTCATTTATTTATTCCATTCTCTGTTACCTTTTCTGTTCTTGAAGGAGGGTTACATTTGTTATTTTTTACATTATCTTTTAATAGTTACCTTTAAATTTTTTCCAAAATAATTTTTCATGCAACCATATCTATTTATTAAAATATTTGCATTCTTTTAGTGTTGCTATTCCTATTTACAAATTTTGTAAACTACAAAAATATTTACGTATTCTCAATACAAATGTTACGGTTTTAAAATTAATTTAATGTTTTAATCATTGATATATTTGATATTTAAGCATTAATTCTTTATTAACTTTGTTAACTACCAAACATACGGAGTAATCTTCTTTTAGGAACGGAAGGAATAACACTTTAAACAAACTATGCTGATGGTAGATTTTACCCTCCAATCATAAAATAAGGCCCTGTTCACTTCACCTTAAAAAAATAATATTAAGTAAAAATAATTTCAGTTCAGTAAAAATAAGTTCAGTTCAATAAAAATAAATCCAGTTCAGTAAAATTCAGTTTTTTTAAAGAAGAATTATGATAGAAAATCAGTAAAACTAATTTTAGTTTAGCAAAAATGATTTCAGTTCAGTAAAATTAATTTTAATTCAGTAAAAACAATTTAAATTCAGCAAATATAATTTTGTTTCAATAAAAATAATTTAAGTTCGGCAAAAATAAGATGAAGTGAACGGGGTCTAACTCTTTTATACTGTTATACCACTTTAGCATTACCAAGATTGCTATGCATTTATAGAAGAAAGGAGATAATAAAATGTAAAAGTGACAGAGTAGTAGTACTTTTTCTAACAGTATGTAGAAGAGAGTAGTCTGGACTCTGGAGGGAGTTAAGTCAAGAGTAAACGTTTAAAATCCTAATAAGGTAATAATTTTAGAGTTGCTAAAGTTAATACATTCATAATACCATTACATTAAATTTAAATAAAATATATAGCAATGTTCATCTTTTCAACTTACTTTAAAGATAAAATAAGAATTTTTTTTTTTTTTTTTTTTTTTGTTGTTTTTTGACAGGATAATAATAAGTGTAAGTAAACTAAATTCAATAATTTTTACTCCGTAATAAGGTTATTTAGAGCAATATATACCTAAGCTAAGGTTAATTTACAACAACAAAAAAAAGTTCAATTAAATTTCAATAAATATTATTTCATTTCTTTTTCTTTTGTTTTTTTTTTTTTTGTTTTTTTTTTTTATAAGAATAAGTTTTTCATTTAATAGGGCTTCTTAATAAGGCCTACATTTTTATTAAGGGCTAAGTTATTTTCTCAAAAAAAAAAAAAAAAAAAAATACTTAAGTTTAACTTTCAACAAAATTTAGTTCAGTTAGATTTAAATAAGTTTTAATAAGGATTATTAAGGACTATACTTTCATGGCTCTATATAAACATACAACAAAATAAATTTGGTTAATAAATTTAAATAAGCTTTATGTATTTCAATTAAATTTGAATAAATTCATATAAGTAAATATTCCTATTAGAATAACCTCAAGAATCAAGCTCTTGAATGATTCATTTCAGTGTAAAAAATAATTACTTCCATATTGTTATAATTTCATCCATTTTTTTTCTCTGATACTTGAACTAACCAAAATTATTGAATCCATGAACAATCCACATGTAAGCATTTTCTTGTCCCACACTAAAAAAAGACTAAAGGAGGAGTGTAGTGGTAATGAAATTACACGTTAAAAGAATTCAAGAGTTACCACCACAATAAAAGGCTAAGGGGTTACTCCTCTCATTGTCATATGGTTTTGAGGTGAAACCTCCTTAGTCTTGTAAAGTGGTGGACTTACACTCTCTGATGACGGGTGCGGCCTAAACCCGTATTTGATGACATGGTATCAGAGTCAGAAAAAGTATACTAGGTCAAAAATTATGGGACAACTCAGTGAAGGAGAGTATTGAGCTCATGAACAACCCACATGTGAGCATTCTCTTGTTCCATATTAAAAAAGACTAAAGGGGGAGTGTAGTGGTAATGGAATTCCACATTGAAAGAATTCAAGAGTTACCACCACAATATAAGACTAAGGGGTTAATCCCCTCATTGTCATATGGTTTTGAGGTAGAACCTTCTTGGTCATGTAAAATGGTGGACTTACACTCTCCGATGACGGATGCGGCCTAAACCCGTATTTGATGACAGAAACAGAAAAATAACGGTCAAACATAACATAAAAGAGGAAGAAAATCAACATATATGGAAGAAAATTGAACTTAGACCTAAACTCAAAGAAGAAAATTCACAAAAAGGGAACTACTTGTTTCCAAATAATATTATTCGGCTAGTGGCAGACTCCAAATCGGAGTAAAATCTTTCATTTATGATCTAAGATGATTTATTTTCATAAAAAAAGTAAAAAGAAAAACTTAAAATTATTTTTTGAAATCAGAATATTGCCAAAACAGCAGACATAGCATCAACAGATGAAAAACATCTGAATACTCTTGTCTCCATATACAAACAACAATTCTGGTCCCAAGAAAAATTAAATTAAAAAACAAAAAATAATAATTTAAATAATGAAATTCATCGTCATCTCATCATCAGACAGTAATTGCAATATCTCTGTGGATTTATAATTTCAGAAATTTCTACCAATAAAAATAATTCTGAATTTTGCAGCTTTATAGAAAATAAATCATTATTATTAATTTATTATTTAATCCATACATTCCACAAATTTTTAAAATTACAAATTCACCTCAAAAATATCTTAAAAAAAAAAAAAAAAAAAAATTGCACTGACTTTTTTTTCTTTATAATTTACACCGTATTATTGTAGAACTCAGTGAAATCACAGCTCATCAAAAAAAAAAAAAAAAAAAAAAAAAAAATGAAGTCACATCGGTCAATCAATTTTCGAGTTTTCGAGGGTATATATATTTTCGGATATTGATTGTATGTTTTAACAGTAAATACGGATTAACAGATAAAAGATGAATATAAAAAAGTTATCGAATATAGAAATGATGTGAAAAGTTATTATGTATTCCGTACCTTGCGGAAGAGAGAGGAAAACGGTGGTAAGGGAGGCTATGACGGAGCGAGTGCAAGTCACCACCAGGGCAATACTCCATAACAATGCAAGAAAAATGAGAAGCGTCAAACTGAGCGTATAACGTAGGCAAAAATGGATGATCAAGCAACTTGAGTATTTTCTTTTCCATTTCCGCTCTTTGTGTTTTATTCTTCATTGCGAGCATCTCTCGATCCACCACCTTCATTGCATATCGGCATGATTTATTAGACCGAAGTTGGCACAAGTATACGGTGCTTATATCCCCAGCACCGACTTTGCGAATGAGTTTGAAGTCGTTAAAGTTTAGAGGACAGTTGTTGGCTGCCGTAGAAGCCGAGACGATGGCTTCGAAGGCGGAATCGGATGAACGATGTGGTTTTAAAAGGGAAAAATTTTCAGGTGATGAGTGGATAAACTCGCTATTTGTCATTGAGTAGGAACTGCTATTGCTCTTTGATTCGAGATCGTCTGAGAAATAGTTCATCTTAATTGAAATCTATTAGTTAGGGAGAACATGTGTTTAGGTAATAATGATGGGTTTTTGAGTATTTATGAATTTTTGTGTTTAACTTGTGAATTTGGGGTTGAGAAAGTGTGTTGAAGAAGGGTGCAAAAATATACTCCGTAGATAGGGAAAAAAAAACTAAGGGCTTTTTTTTAATGAAATTTAGAGTGGTAATATTAGTGAAGGAAAAAGGGTGGTTGAGAGTATTTATGCTGTGTGTACGTAAGATGAGAGGATGTGATGGTAAAGATAAAAGAGATTTTTGGTTTGACTTTTATAGAGGTTTTTATAAATGATGCTTAAGGTACCAATACCATTTAATTACTACAAGTACATTATTTATTTATTTTTTTTACCAATTTAAAATAAGGTGGGAGTTTCTGTTTGGTGTAGGAATGGTACGACAGGACTGTGATTTGGCAAAGCTGTTGTAATTGTAGAACCTTGATATTACCAGTTGAGAATTCAACCTACGCGGCTGACCTCCTTTCACACAAATATTGTAGGGAAAAAATTGTGACTATCTATGAGTAGAAAATTCAAATATATATATATATTTTAAATAAAAAGTTTTATTTTAATATATAATAAACAACTCGAGTATTGCACAAGCACAAAACTATTAGATAATGGCCTTGTTTTGTGAAAAGCTGATAGCTGAACCTGATTGTATTAGCTGATTTTGACTATCTGATTATATTAACTGATTTGACTAACTGATTGTATTAGCTGATTATATAAAAGTGTTTGGTAAACTACTATTAGCTTATAGGTATTTACTTATGCAAAATGACCAATAAGCCCATTGACATATATGTATATAAAATTGAAGAAATTAGTAATCCCACTAAAAGTATTTAATTTATCAAGAGAATCTCTTTATTCTTATACTAGTGTATTATTGTAATTCACTACTACAATTAGTTTTTTAAGATTTACAAATTCATGTTGATAGTGTTTTTATTTATTTATTTATGTAATTTAAGATTTTGGATAAACATTTTAAAAAGTTATCAATGTACCAACTCTTAAGTTTATCAATAATTGAGGGGAAAAAAACCACAATACCCGGCGCATTGCTTTTCTCATACAGAATGAATAACCCCTTCTTCATCTTCCCCAAACCAATTTCACCATCTTTATCTCCTTTTTTTTATTGTGAAAAAAAAAATCAATCAATGCTAATGCTCCATCATCCTATCTCTTTATCAAAAACAATTGAAAGGAAATCAAAATTATTGACATCCATTTGCAGATCTGACTACTCCCAACTATGAAGGTAAAATTTCAATATTATTCTGAATTCTAGAGCAAGAATGAAAACATGCATACCTATTTTTAAAGTTAAAATAAACTTGGTGAAAGATGGAGAAATTCTTCTGCATGTATATTAAAGGGTTTTTTTTTTTTTTTTTTTTTTTTTTTTTTTTTTTTTTTTGTTGTTGTTGTTGTCAGACCGTAAATAATGGTTTCTTGTTATTTTCACCCTTTTTTTTTATTACTAGTAATAGGTTATTGATTAATTGAATTTAATTAATTGATTTCTAAGGAGAACCCTGATTTATTGCAGTGAATTTTTGGGCATTTGTGTAATTATGCAAAAGAATCAAATAAGCTATTTTGAAAACGTTGGGGTTAGGAGAGTTTCCAAATTAAGCTGATTCATGCCAATCAGTTAATGTGACCCGCTGTTTACCAAACACCTCAATTAGATGATTGGTTTGGTCAAATCCTCCAATTGTGTTGAATAAGCTCTTTTTGGCTCAATAAGCTGATACCAAACACAACCTATAACACTAAGAATTAAATGAATAGTAAAAAATCCTAATACACCTCAAATATTTGCCATGTCATAGATTAATAATCACTTTACTATCATACTTGTCCATTTATGGATATTTTATAGATTAATAATCACTTGACAATGCAAAAAAAAAATTAGAAGTATTAATGTAGAACGGTTGTCCAAAGTTGTGATCTCTTTTTATTTTCTCTAATCATCTAGGGAAAGGCTAGTGTAAACACATCTCTTTGCATTTAATTAATTGTCAAAAAAACCCGAGTCAATATGTTGACTTTTGACCCGTACAATATCCAATGTGGCACTTATATGAATTGTACGTGCCTACAGCTAGTTGTATGTTAAGACTCAAGAGAACGGTTATATATAATGATATGTTTTTTTTTTAATTTTTTGATTTTTCCTTCTATACCTCTTTGGATCCACCATTTTGTATAAAATTATTAGTATTTTATTGAAAATAAAATTCAAAATCAATGCTTTATTGAAATAAAACTCTAAAATAATTTTTTTATCCTACTAAATCTATTCAAATTTTATTGAAAATAAAACTTTAAAATAATTTTTTTTATCCTATTCTACAAAATAAAAATAAATACATTCCAATAAATCTTACGTGTCATATTAATAATTAATTGTCGTCTACAAGGCACGACACTTGGCAAAAATTTGGAATGCCAAGTGTTGTTGTCTTGTAGAGTGACTAAAGTTTAGCTTTATATATTAGTTACTAGTTTTGTGCCCGTGCGATTCTCGGGTTGTTTATTGAATTTTTAGATAAATTTTTAATCTATATGTCAAAATTTAAAATATAAAACTGATACAAAATTAGTTAGGAATTTATGTGCTTTTGTGACGATTTGCTATCTAGTAGTCATATAATGACTAACAATAATGTTGGTAAAATTGTTCGATTAAATACACAAAAATTTAAAAAATTAGCAAAAAAAAAAAAAAAAAAAAAAAAAAAAAAAAAAAAAGAATTAAATAAAAAAAATTTCAATGCTTGTTGGGTTAACCTGAATCAAAACTTTGGGCAAGGCTGTAACCTGAAGTAACCCAATCCGAAATGACCCATGACCCGACTCTAATTTACAGGTTTACATAGTATTAAATTTATATTAGATTGTGAAGTATATTATTTTAATTGATTAAAATTTATTGTAAAATAATTTTTTTACGTTTTGAACTATTTCCTTTGCTCCAAAAAAATATTATGATATAAAAAATATATTTTATATGATAATTATCGAGGATTATAATCTAAAATTTTTTTCAATAAAATTATAATTAAATTTGTATATATGAATTTTGGAATTTTATCAAAAATAAAAATTTAAACTAATAATTTTATCCTAAAATTCTATCCAAATTTGATTGAAAATAAAATTGTAAATTAAACTTACATTTTTATCTTATGTAGTCTATCTAAATCTATCCAACGTGGCGCGACACTTGGCGAAAATTTAGAATGCCAAGTGTCGCTGTCTTGTGGCTTGGCTAAAAGTTTAGCTTTATATATTAGATATATGATATGATTTTACACTTTCAATTATTGGAAAATTGTTTTTAAAATAGTGAAATATACAAAATTTATTTATTTCCTTTTAAATTACATATTTATTGAAATAAAACATGAATTATTATTATTAAAGAACTAACTAAATATGTATCTTAAAAGTTGGCTTTCATTACCAAAAAAAAAAAAAAAAAAAAAAAAAATTAGTAATAATAAAAAGTTTAATATAGGAAAACATGTCATTAACTTAAAAAATTACTAGATCATTCAAAAAAAAAAAAGAACTTGTTCGATTTTTCCGATTGGTTGTTTTATTTTTTAAATACAAATAAAGAAATTTTTTATTGGTTAACTAGAAGGGTCCAACTTTTTTAACTAAGGGTCTAACTTTTTTGCACACAATTAATTAAATCTTATCGGAAAAACTATTCTAGACCCCAATCCCTAAGTAAAAAAAAAAAAAAAGACCCCAAACACAATATTTTTACCAAAACGTTGGACCTCATTTGTGATCTTAACTCGTAAATTGTAGGGAAAAAAAAATCAAAAAATTGAGAATCCTAAAAATCAATATTATATACTAAAACAATCACCAGCCTTATCCCCAAAGTACATGTGTTGCGTTCATAATAAAAATTTTCCCACAAAAAACCCATTTTTTTTCCTTAAAAAAAAACTAATAATAATAAGAAAATTTTGACTTTTGCTATCTGTAGGGAATATTTCAAGCATCCCACACTTGAGCCCCACTGTGATCATACACTTAAGCATGGTGGCATCCAAAGGGAAGGAAGCTAGAGCAAAAGAGTCGCCAACAAGTTTTAGGCCGGAACTTGTAAACCGTTCACAGGGTGAAGGTTACACCCCTTCACGATCCATGAGATCGCTAACTTCATAATGGTCTGGAACCATGACTGGATATTCAGGGATGAAGGCACAAATCCAACCTAAAAGAGATTGAACCTGTCCTAAACATAGGCCTCTACTTTATTCTTCTCATATTCATGTGCGCTTTTTGACTAACATTCAATAAATATATTAATCCTAAACCTGTTTATCTATGTTGGTTGAATATTAATGCACAAACAAATCTATTATTGGCGATCACTTGAATTATAATCATATTAACCTAAACCAAATTATTAATTATCTTATTAGGCGTGATTACAAGTACAAATTCCCTTTAATCCTGCAAGAGAGGGCGTGATCAAACAATAACAATAATAATATCAAGCAACATAATAACAACAATCGTCATCATAATAATCTCAATCTCATCAAAGCATAATAATACCAAGATCCTAGGCATGATACTAACAAGATTAATAACAAATCCTAGCATGTCACTAAACATTGAAGATAAAAGCTTTACTCCTAACATGGTACTAACATGATAGAAGAAATAGAAAGCATCCTAAATATGATACTAGAAATTAATATAGAATAGTAAACATGATTTCTATATCAAAAGAATAGTAAATAATCGAATAACTTACTTTAATGCCTCGTATCTCTTTCTATCAAAACAATACACACGTTAGTAACTTCAAGGAAAATATTAAACAATAAATCTAATCAAATAATTGAAATAAGATTTGGGACCAAACCCTCAGAAATTATCAACCTTTCACGTCGAGGGCGAAGACAACTTCGAACTTGGCTAGGTGTGTGTCTAGAACTTGTGAATGAGGTATTTTATTTTGAAAAGGTCTAGGCTTAGAAAACAAATAGAGAGAGAGAAGAAAGATGATTGGTGATGATCAAGCTTGGTGATGATTGAAAACCGAGAAATACGACCCTATTTATAGAGAAAATAGTCCGGAAACGATAGAAAAGAGTTAGAATTAGAATCGGAATAAAATTGGTTCTGTCGCAAAGCTGTCGCGCGTGAAAGAGTCTGTTGCGAAACGACAGAAATCACGCGGCGCGACATAACTGTCGTTTCGCGCTGAGACAATTTTTGTTTTTATTATCATATCTTTTGATCCAGAAGTCCAAATAAAGAATATAATATGTCATTGGAAATCTCTTGAATTCTTCTTTCTAACCCAATTAAAATCAGATTAAAATCTTTGGTAGAATAAAAGATATGGCTGAAATAGTGGAAGGGTGTCAGTTTTAGATAGAGTTTCGTATTTTTTTCATATCTTTTTCGTTATAGCTCAGAATTAATATTATAATATATCATTGGAAATATAATTTCAAGATCTATCCAACCATATAAGATTTGGGTAAATATTATGAGGCACGAAAATAATATTTGATCATCTTTGATTTCGCACAGGACAAGGACTCTCAAAAGAGGAGTTTTATTCAATTTCAAATTCTTTGATTTTATCTTTTCAAAAAGTATAATTAAGATATTTTAGAAACTTATAGAAGCTTCCAACAAATCCTAATTAGTTCAGGAATTGGATTAAACCTTTGGACCCTCCTCATGATCATTAGGCCGTAGGTAAAATTCGGTTTGGGCCCAGTTTAGTATTTTGGCCATAACTTCCTCATTATTCATCAGAATTGGGCTTATAATATATCGTTGGAAAGGTCTTTTCAACCCCATCCAACTACACAATTATTGGACCCTTATCATGGACCAAAATAAACTGAACTGGACGTTTTTCATAAATAGGGTATATTTTCGGAAACAGAAAGAAGTATTTTAGCATTCACAAGACTTTTCACACTTTCAGTTCCTTCGATAATCAATGACATGAAAGATATTCATCACTGGGTTGGTTTTTGGGGAGACACAATTAGGTGCCTACAGAAGCCTCCACTTTGACTGAGTTTGGAGAAACGTTAGTTTCGAAAACAAAAGTCAAAGTAGCGATAGGGACGGAGAATGATTCAGAACGTTCTGCGATCCTAAATCATTCTTGTAATGCCGATACCTGCAAACTAGTGTTAGTTAAATAGATAAAAGAGTTAAAAACGCGTATCTTGCACCGTCGAGTACACGTCTCCGGGGTAACTGGTTTCGTTGCTGCATTTTTCTGTGACGACCTCCACAGTGCCTCGTGAACGCCATCTTCAAAGACCGCTGCTTGTAGCCATCCTCTATTGTTTATGACAATCCTCCACATCCTAGGGAATCGTCGAAGGCGACTGCTTGTAGCTGTCTTTAGCTTTGCTGTGACGTCCTTCCACTATTCGAGAATTCTATCGCGAACCACCACGCCTCAAGCAATCCACTGGACGACAATCTTCCACGCCTTGGAAATTCTATCGCGAACCACCACGTCTTGAGCGATTCACTAAATGACGGTCTTCCGCGCCTTGGGAATTCTTATTGTGAACCACTACGTCTCGAGCGATCCATTGGATGATGGTTTTCCACGCCTTAGGAATTCTTATCATGAGCTTCTGCGCCTTGAGCAACTCACAAATGAATGATGACAAATATCCTCGCCTCGGGCAACATTTCGTAAACTCCTTCGTCTTGAGCAGTCTTCTGAATGATGATTTTCCACGCCTTGGGAAGTATAATAGTTTAACAGTTTCCACGCCTTGAGAGTCCTGTCGTGAGCTCCTACGCCTTGAGTAGTAGCTCGCAAGTGAAATTCCACGAAGTACCCACGCCTTGGGATGCAATCACCAACTTCTACGCTTTGGGAAGTGTGCATCAATCGACAATTTCTCTTCATCTTGGGAAAACTTGTCCGATAATTATGAGTCTCTTCGCCTTGAGAAACTTGTTGTGTGAGTCGTCCATGCCTTAGGACACAATCAATTTTTGTTGAATCAAAGTTGTTTTGTCCGACAACCTCCACATCTTAGGGAACACCGTCTAAGATTGCTTCGCCTTGAGCTATTTTCTCAAATCGAGTGACAACTTTCTCATCCTAGGGAATGTTGTCGAAGATAACTACGCCTTGAGCCGTCTTCTCAAATTAAGGTGACATATTCCATATCTTTAGGGGATATTGTCAAAGACCACTACGCCTTGAGTCATCTTGTCAAATTCTCTCATCTTCACGCCTTGGAAGTGGTAACTTGTCATGTCTTGAAAAAACTTGCGTCTTTTGCCTTAAACCTTTGTAAAGATCACCTGTCCGTCTGGGACTTAGTGCACCTTCATATATATTTTGGACTACAAGAGTTTGCTTATGTTTTTCTTAGGGTTGACGTAAGGTTTGTTGTGCTTTATGATTGCTTTGACTTGAGGTTGACTCAATGTTTAGTGATTGACTGACTTGAGGTTGACTCAATGTGTTTTGACACATGTGTGTAGACTCAACACGATGTGATATGATACGAAATGACTTAACGTACATGACTCGTGTGTGCATTGTATTGTAATGTGCTTGTGCGACTCAAAATGTAGAAAAGCAAAAATTCTTCGTCATTTTTGTGGAGGGTACCGACTTTCTCCTGAAAAAGAAAGACACGAAAAAGAATCAAAGTGAGTTTTTGTGGTGCATGTTGAATGAGCTTAGTCAATGTATGCGTCGATGTTGTATCTCATGGTGTAAGGATTAATTCATCATAGGCTATCTCAATTGTTGACTCGATGATGAAAGTATTTGGGTAACTTAGGCGCGGAGGCTAAGTACTTCATTCTTTGTAATGCAATGACGTTAATGAGTGATGCGTGATCTTTAGTATGAAAAGGCATGCTTCAACGTTGTGTTAAGATTTCATGACAAAGGGTTCCTATGGAAAGGATTATTTGGTCATGTATATGTGATGTGTGTGAAAGTGACACTAAAGTTAGGCCGCAAAAGCTAAGGGTGTGGAAATATTTTGAAAAGAGTCAAATAATGGTGACTCTTAGGCTGGGTAGGCTAATGATGTAAGGATCAAGCCCCCAAGTCTAGCTCTAAATGGATAGGGATGAACATTGGAGATCCCTTGATCTGATCATGTATGAATGTGAATGTATGAATGCATTTTTATTATGGTTGCACCCCAATGTGAGTTTGCCTAAGTATCCGTTAGGAATCAAGCCGAATCACTACTAAAATTCGGTGATTTTACGACTGTTTGTTTGCGACTTCCATAAAAAGGTCGCAATTAGTATTATTTACGACCGTTTCATTGCTTGTCGTAATTTTAATTAATTGCGACCGTTTTTTAAAATATTGCGGCCGTTAAAATTATATGATTTATTTTTTTAAAAAAAATAATTACGACCGGTCTAACTGTTGTAGAACCGGTCGTAGAATTTTTTAAACCAAATTAAAACAAAATCGCAATTTCATTTGTAAAGAAGGGGAAAGGGAAATACGAATTAGAGAAGAAGGGGGAAGAGGGAGAACAGCAAAAGAAGCGGTCGCTGCTCCGCCGTTGTTCCCACCAACGACCTATCTCCGGCCGGCGACGCTACACACAGGTATGCCATTTTATTTTTTTTTGTTTTGGATTTTATTAGTTTCGTTACTTTGTGCGAAAACGCTAACTTTGGGTCGCAAATCAACCCCCCACGCAGACCACCGTCGCCGGATTCCCCTCCTGGTCGTCCCTCCTTTGTTTTCCGACGTTTTGTACTCAGGTAAGTCGATGGTATTTTTTTTTTTGAATTTTTGTTAATTTGGGCGAAAACCCTAAATTTGGGTCACAAATCAACCCTTTGCAGGCCTACCGTCGCCGGTTTCCTCCTTCTATCTTAGCCTCCTCCGTCTTCCTTCAAGTGTACTTAGGTAAGTCATGCAATTTGGGTATTTTTATTTATTTATTTTTTAATTTAGTTAATTTGTGCGAAAACCCTAAATTTGGGTCACAAATCAACCCCTTCGCAGGCCTACCGTCGCCGGTTTCCTGTTATATCCTAGCCTCCTCCGTTTTCCGTCGACTATACTCAGGTAAGTGGCTGCAATTTTTTTTTTTTTTTTTTTTTTTGAAATGTAGTTAATTTCTGCCAAAACTTTAAATTTAGTTAATTTTGATTATACTACTGTTTTTTTCCGTCGAGTTAAGTCAGGTAAGTTGCTGTAATTTTTTTTTTCAAAATTAGGTTGCGTTTGGAAACAAGGAATTCATTTCATATACTTGAATTGAATTTCTAGAATTGAAAATGTGAATTTCAAATTCTAAATCTATGTTTGGGAAACATAATAATTTCAAATATAGTAATTCAAATTCTATAGGTAATAAGTTTGATATTTTGACAGTATGGTAGTATTAGGGTGATAAGGATCAAGGGGTAATAAGTTTGATCACATAAACTCTTAATTTTATTGTGGAAATTTTCAGTACTTGTGTGTTGGTGAGCAACTGCTCTATATAGTTATCCATGCATTTATTGTGGAAATTTTCAATACTTGTGTATTGGTGAGCAACTGCTCTATGTAGTTATTCATGCATTAATCTCAAGTGGCGTTTGAGTCAGGCGTAGTACCATAATTCTTCTCCTAGGAATGACAAAAGGTGTTCTCCCCTTAGATAATCAAACTATAAGAGTTTCACCTCTTGAAGGTGCTGAGGAACTAAGTTACATTGAGCCAGAAAAGGTTCTGATGACTCAAATTCAGATTAGTGAAAGGAGAGTGAGAGGAAGAAGAGATGAGAATCAGCCTGATCATCCAGTTTTGGCCAATAGATAGCCATATAGATATAATGCTAGGACTTTATATGCTATGTCCTTCAAGACACTTCACCTATATGTTAATCTCAGTGAAGTTTACAACAAGCATGTGATTTTGAGATGAAGTTTGGATGTAATGAAATTTTTCTGTCTTGAATCGATTAAATAAGCATTTAATAGTGTATTGTGTCTTAGTAACCAACCAAAGAAAATGACTATCTTTAATTTTAGATTGAGCTTTACAAATCTTGCTGGAACTTGAAATTTTATGGCTGGTTGAGTATTTGGTCTTTCATATTTTCGAGTTTTTCTAGTTTTTTGCTCTGTTTCATTGATCCATTTGTGCGTTGAGTTGACTTAGTTTCTTAAAAAAGTACAAGTACAGACCTAAGCTAATGATGCAACCCAATGACTCTTGAGTTTTTCAATAGAAAGTGTCAGCATAATAGATGAAAATATCCCTAAGAACATGGCTCATGTTAGTACATTTTCTGATTTTGGTGGATCAAATGTTTTCTTGTGAGGTATCTATCTAGGTTACTAGCAAAGAGGTAAGTAAAGAGGCGGAGGAGAGAAAATATGACAGGAACAAATAAAATTGATTTGATACTCCAAATGTAACAGAAATTAGCTAGATACTTTGTTAGCTTTGAGATTTACTGTTGGATTTGTACATGATTTTGTCTAATATGCAAGATTCATAATGACTAGTTAAGAATTAGACATGGGCAACTGAGTCTATGTGCATTCCAAATAAGCTACCTTATCGTAAATGTGTATTAATACATGGGTTTATCTCATTGTAATTACTTCAATATCAGGCTACATAGTTGAATTTTTTCTTTAAACAATAGAAATAGCTTTTTTGGCTAATTTTGGGTTAAATATGGGAAAATTTCAGTCTTGAACTTTTGATTAAAGCTATGTTCTCAGTCTTGAACTTTTGGTTGATTTTTTTTTTTAATTTCGTTATTTTGTCTGAAATAGCTAATTGTGGGTCGCAAATTAACCCCCTTTGCAGCTCCACCATCGCCGGATTCCTCTTGTGCCCGTCCCTCCTCCTTTTTCTGTCTTTTTCCGTCACCGCCACCAGGTAAGTCATGTGTAGTTATTTATTTTTTTAATTTTAAAGTTTTTTATAAATACCCTGCCTAAAAGTGTAACACCACCGTATACCAGGACCACCTTCGTCGCCGCCTCTGCTTTTCCGGTCAACTCCTCCAGTGTGTGTTTTCTTCCCTTCTTATTTAACTACTTCTTTTACTTGTGCAATATGATTCATATTTATGTTAGTTGTTTATGGAGTTGTGATCTATATTTTTTAAAAAAGCATTCTTATTAGTTGCATTTTGATTTCAGTTTATTATCATTGCTTTACTTTGTGAATGTGCTACTTGTTTAAGCGGGTTTTCCTAGTGATTATTAAATGGTCAGTTTAGTATTAGCAAGAGGTTTGCTATTAATAGCTTGGTTCATTGTTGGATTTTTTACGCTTTATTGTGCGTAGGCTTGAACTTGGATGTGTTAGAAGCATGTGACATCAACATATGTTTAAATCTCTTAATAAAGAATGTGAAATAAGCTTTCCCGTTCAAGTCATGATAAGGACCTTTGGATATCATTTCGATTCTAATTGTATCGTATGCCATCATTGTAATGAAAACAAGTTCAGTGTGAATGATTAATGTGATTTGTTTTTCATAGTGTTGTAGAATTTGTCACCATGAAAAGGAAAGAGCGTTGGTGGATGTATGATAGATACGATGGCCGTAATGCCCGTAGACTTAGGCAAGAGTTTGTGGATAATGTTAAACAATTCATACGGTTTTGTGAAGCTCATCCCGAGAGCCCGGGCATAGATGAAGTAAGATGCCCTTATCTGTTATGTAAGAATAGACATCTTCATGATGCCAACACAGTAAAACTCCATTTGTAAAAAAAGGGGTTTATACCTGATTACTATGAGTGGGTTTCTCATGGTGAAGGGTTCCCTACATCAAGTGTAGAGCAACCAAATACTTACCGTGAAATGGTTCTCGATGCTCTTGGGAGTAATCATGAACCATCGGGTGACGATACAAAAGATTGTTCCTCTCGAAAAATCCTTGAGGTTAAGCTCAAGAATCACCCAATTCGGAGTTATATCGAAGGAGTTACAGCTTCTGCAAGTTTTGCCTATTCTTTCAAACGCAAATCCAATTCTTCTCTTTTCCTTGGTTTCTTATCTTTTCTTCTTCTCTTCTCTTATTCAATTACTATTATTGTTATTATTATGGGGGAGTTATAAAAATTATTATGAGTAGTTTTAATTATATAAAATCAGATTTTTAATGATGTTAATGAAAATTAATTTAAAAGGTTCATGTACATATAGTTGGGGGTTTTTAATTTAATTATTGTGATTATTTGTTAACCTTATATTGATTAAGGTTATATTTATTTGTAGGGTGTGTTCGATCAAAATTCTTGAGGTTCCTTTTGTGTGTTTTTGCTAAGCAAGGATCAAGGTACTTTAGGTGGCTAAATACCTTGAAAGTGATTGGTTTGAATAAGCATGTTTGAATGATTTTATGATGATTGAATTAAATTGAATTGAATTATGATTTATGAAATAAAAGCATGTTTAAATAAATTGGTTTTGATAAATAAATTGGAGTATTGATTTTATATCATGTTTTAAATAATTAAAATTATTATTCATGTTTAAAAGGTTTGATTTCGAAAGCATGTGGATTTAAATAAAAAGGGAGTTTGAATTATTATTATTAAAAGTTGGAATTATTGGATTTAAAGAGGATTTATTGAATTATTATTATTAATGCTTTACAAGCATGTTGGTAATCCCACTATACAGATTTGGTTTATCGATAAGGCCGGCCTTGGACTTTGTATGACCGGGACTTTCCTCAAGGATAGCCTTGTAATATAAAGACACTAAAATGGGGGGTGTGCACACTTGGGTGAGGAATTGGATTTTAAAGAGGAATTGGTTTATTGAATTGACTATTGATATTGATTATTGAAATTGATTTTGGAATTTTGAGTTGGAATTATTGGTTAAATTATTAGAAAGGATGAAATTGATTTCAAAAGCATGTTTGCTAATAAATTGAGTTTAATTATCTTGCACTTATCGTATTTAGCATATTTTGCTAATCCGTATTTCTTATTTTGTTTTGGTTCGCCCTGTTTACCTTAATGGTAAGCAATGTTGACTAATTTCAAGTGGAGTCAATAATTGAGTATATGGAGTCCCGGGAATGGTTTCACCTAGATTAGGAAATGTTGGTTTTTATGTTTATTTTTGGGTATTCATGACAATGGTTACTATTTATAGTCTATTATTAATAAAAGTAGAGTATCGAAGTTTTCCGCTACAAAGTATTGGTTTTGTTTAGTAAGTTTGAGTTGCCTTGCGTAAACACGCGGCGGTAATACGCCTAAGTCTATCTCTACGGTATAATTATATGTATTATACTAGTATTTCCGTAGAGGGAGATTTGGGGGTGTTACAAAGTGGTATCAGTTTTAACGATCCTAAAAAGATTAAAATTGGAGTAATAATAAAAATGGTGGGTAGACTTAAGAAGGGTATATAGGATAGATAGAGTTTCGCATTTGTGTGAGATTCAAAAGCTTTATTTTCATATAAAAGTATTTTCCTATTTGTGGAAAGATGAATGAGAAAAGGATGCTCGAGTTCTCTACGAAGGCCTATAATGGGTACGACTCTCTGTCTAGGAAAGGCTTTCCTCAACGTCGAAAGTAACTTTCCTGGGAGACGCGGTCTCGACCGTCCTATAATCATGATTCAAGTACATATTTACTATTTTCGAAAATAAAAAGAATTGAAATTATTTGAAACGTGAGTATGTGATTATGTGTGCATTAAAGTTGGTGTTAAAACACCTTAGAGTTTGGTCAAGAGATCCGAAATTTTTGAGTTATTACCCATGGTTGGGTGATCTTGAGTTATGCTTGATTGATTGAGTTATGAATTGCTTATTGCAAATGGATTTTGAATTGAATTGTTTATGTGATTTAGCATTGAATTTATTGTTTTACATGTGTATGTGAAACAGATGGAGTTAAATGATTATGTGGTTTTTTGTTTTAATTTTCAAAGTATGATAATTAAACCCAGGAAGTATGTCTGCAAGAATGAGAGACCAAGTGAGAAGTAAGCGCACTAGTTCCAAAGTTGGGAAGGTCCTTAGAAAGCTAACCCATATTACTAAGAACATCACGAAAGTGTTGAACAAAGGAAACCGAAGCTTTGACCTTGACTCCTACAGTGAGGTTTTCAAGAGAGTTGCTGCAGCCAAACCACCTGTTTACTTGGGAAAGGAGGACCCTGCCAGTCTTGAAAACTGGATTAGGGAGTTTGATACGTTGTTTGATGCCATTAATTGCCTAAGTGAGTTGAGGGTGAATAATGGGGTCTACTACTTGAGGGAGGAAGTTGATTTATTGTGGGCCAAAAGAAAGGATGAGCTGTTGAAAAAGCCAAACTTTTGTTAAGATGAGTTTAAGGAAGCCTTGAGAGAAAAGTTTTACCCTTCCTACCTGAGAAAGCAGAAGTGCATGGAGTTCACCAACCTAAGGATAGGGAACATGTCAATCAGTGAATACTACAACAAGTTCATTGAGTTGATGAGGTTTGCCCCAGAAGTAGTCCCTACTGAAACCATTAAGGCGTAGAGATTTGAGCAAGGCCTAACCTTGACCCTTCAAGGGAAGCTAGGGGGAGTGACCTTTGAGACCCTTGATGAAGTGTATGGCCGTGCAGCCCATCTGTACGGGATTAAGGGGAGGGAAATGGAACATGTTGGAGAGAAAAGGAAGAACCCGGACTCTTTTCACGGGGGTGAAAAGAGGCATAAGCCTAATGGGAGGTACTAAGGGAATTCCGGAGATAGGAGGAACAACAAGGGAAACTTTGGAAAAGGGAATGGAGGCTAGTCATCCAACCAGAAGGGGAATGGGAACCAAAGGGGTGAGAGACCCAAGAGGAAGTAATTCTGCAAGAGGTGTGAGAAAGACCACGCAAGGAAGGACTGTGAGGGGAACCTGGTAACTTTTCGTTACTGTCAGAAGTTGGGACACCGTGAGTACGAGTGTTTCAAGAAGGAAGCTGATGTTAAGTCTGGGAAAGTGAAAGAGTCTAGTGAACCTAGTAAACCACCTCAGTCTAGTGGACCTACACCCAAGGCTGGAACCAGTAGCGGTGCGGGAGGTGCCCCAAAGGGTCGTATGTTCGTGATGAATAGCTGACAAGGGAACAAACGCGTCGTCAATTGTCTATCCCTAGATCAAATACAATTTATATAACCTAAACAAACCTAATACGAGTATAAGGCAAGCATAGGGGTCGAACCACAAGGAGACATGCATAAACACCACATTCACTACTTAAGACTTAAGCTACCTCGGGACAAGAAGTGTGAATAACTAAGAGATTAAACTACAGATTAAGAATGATTAAGGATCAATATAACTAAACACCAAGGGAAGTGGGTAGATGTAGATGCCATTTGATCATGCAATAACACGGAAGCAAAGTAATGGTAAACTAAGCATGCAAGAATATCGAAATAAAGCTCAATCTAACCGCCTTCCGGGGTTAATTGATTTCTCCTAACATAGCCTCTATGTTTCGCCACTAGAACCATATATTAGAAGGTGCAATCAATGAACTATCGATAACAATGAACCTTAACTAAGTCAACTTCCGTTTCTTGTTAGCAAATATTCACCTTTAATCAACCAACAATGTGCACTTGCAAGAAGATTAAAGAATATCAAACATACAAAGACTTTAATCACCATTAACTTAACCCCAACATCATAAGCATGAATCAATTAACAACTACACCATCCCCACACCCTTGGCTAGGTGACTACTCACAAATCATATTGAAGACAATATCAATCATCAAATCAATAAGCATCAACATGATTAATAAGCAAAGAAGGAAAATCAAAATAAGCAAACAAAACTAAATACAAAAGTAAAGAAAGAGAGTAAGAGATTGCTCATTAATTGAAGATGAAGATTTACAAAGATTCAATCAAGCTCCTTCTTCAATATCCAAGTTCATCAATGGAAATCCACACTTTCTCTCTCTACTAATGGAGTTTCTCTCTCTAGATTAGGGCTAAAATGTACATACTATCCTCCTAAGCTAATCTTCCTCTATTACATTAAAAACGTTCTAAATAAACGCCTTCAACAAAACCGTACAAGCAGCTGGAATAAAAAGGTTGGTCCGACCGAACAGGGGGAAGGTTCGGCCGGACCACAGGGTAGGTTCGGACGAACCCTGGGTAGGTTCGGTCGAACCCTCCTGATCTTGGTCTGGTCGAACTTGGGAGGTTCGGTCACTCCTGCAAAACTGCCATTTTCTAGCTTGAAACTGCCAAGTTGGCTCGGCCGCACCTAGGTTCGGCCACACCATTGTGGGGTTCGGCCGAACCTAGGTGCTTTTCCTTCCTTCAGCTCCTCTTGATCTTCACGCTCCCTCTCTATGGCACGCCGTGCATTCCAAGGTTCGTTCAACAAGGCCAAGAACCTACAGGGAAACAAAGAAACTCTAGTAAAACCGACAAAAAGGGGAAAAAGAAAGGAAACATGAGAAAAGAAAGGAAAAGGAAAAACTAAGGTAAAAACGCTTAAAGAGGCTTAAACAAGTGCAAACGAGGGGAGAATCCTTTAGAGAAAAGGGGTGGAAAAGCGGCATAAATGCCACTCATCAAAATCCCCCACACTTGCCTTTTTCTTGTCCTCAAGCAAGGGAAACTAAGACAAGAAGGCAACACACACAACAAACATGACATGACAAGGCTTTAAGAAAACCGATCAAACCTCAAGGTAGGAAATGCTTCAATTGGAATCAAATGTAGGGACATGGACCAAAGAATACTTACCTTTCTCAATTCAAGAGGGAAAACACGTTCCAAGATGCTCATGGTTGAAGGAGACAAACCTAAGCTAAGCATAGAGAACTAATGATTTCATCTTCCGCCCTAGCCCCAACCAAGACGGTCCACGTTCTCTCCACTAGTTTCCATTCATCCCCTGGTTAGCTCCTTATGATTCCTCGAGGGAACCGGAAAAGATATTTCTGTGTGGAATAATGAGGTTATCCCGACATCTCAACTATGCATACTCTCTCCATAGGGTTGAAATCTCTCTCCCTCCACCGTTTGTTGACCACGCCCCACTAAAGTCCAAGGGTCTTATATCTAGGGTTGTAATGTCATGGCTAGAGGTTAAGGTTGGGAATCAATTTGAAAAATTTGGTGGAAACTCCTAAGTGAAGCATAAGAGTGGCCATCTCTTAAGAACAACATAGGAATTGAACCTAATCTCAAATTACAACCTTCAATACAAAATACATAACAATACTACACCTCTTTCCATACTTTGCATTCATCTCATTTTTTTTCAATCTCTTTTTTTTTTTCTTTTTTTTTCTTTTTTTTTTACAAGAGTTACAACTTCCTTGCCAAACCTTTTACATACTCTTTTCATGAATGAACTTTCAAGACCTTGTTTGAACCAAATTACACAACTTCCTTGCTCAAAATCAACACTATCAAACTCAAACCTCACAAGCCGATGCTTCACTAACTACAAGGGTCGGTAGAACATAGGCCGCTAGGTTTGTAATATGGTTTAACCAAGGAGGGGAAATAAGGCTCAACATGGCTAGCAAGAAGGTGAAAGTAAAATAATAAAAAAAAAACAAATTTGTAACAAAACACAAAGAAAGCAAAGAAAAATGAGAAGAAGTGCCCTCTTCCTCCTCTAGAGTTATATGGTCACGATCTTGGGAGCTAGATATCAACACAAGGATTAAGACACGCATAGTTAAGGATCCAAAATGCCTCTCACAAAAATGATGGAGGCTTGAACAAATGACGCTCACACGAGATGAAAATAGGCAAATACCAACCGAAGGAATCCTATTCACTACGGAGAGCAACACCATCTTACCACTTTCCCGTGAACTAGGGGTTCAAACGTCCTCAAAAGTTCTAAACCGGGCTACCTTAGCTTACAATGTGTCTGATTCAACCTTAAGCATTCTCAAACCGTGTAATCCCTTATCAACTAGGAAGGTAAGCATTCAAAGTCATGTCATCAAGAAGGCACACAAAATCTCAAATCCAAATGAATGAGAAAATCCACAACAAAAATATTTCAACTTGCCAAGGTCATGCTTGTTACACAAAAGAGAACAAGAAAAACACACAAGAAAGAGGAAGAAATTAAAAGGTTCATAATCGAGGCATATAAGTCAAATAAATCCCAATCGACATACAAGTGATCGTTGATATCAACATCAACGATCCTAGGTTCCTTAGAACCGCAATCAATCAACCTCGAACCATTCAACTCTTCCTAAACTAACCTAAACTAAGCACTCAAAAAGAAAGAAAAAGAAAAGGAAAAATAAAGGAAAGGTCTCACCAAATGCCGCTTGATTATAGAAGACAAGGCAATAAAACCAATCTCACCAAGGGAGCTTGGGTTGCTCCTTAACTTCCTTCACCTTCGGTCTCAAGCTTCAAGAAAAGTGAGCCAAACAAAAGAAACTACAACAAAACAAGAAAAAGTTAGAAAACAAGGAGGAAGACTAAAGAAATAAACAAAAATAAGAAAAATAAATAAAAAGCTATCTACAAAGTTTGGATTAAGGGGATTTGGATTTTCGGGAATTTGGATTTGGATTTTTCTCTCGGGAGCATCTCCACCTACAAAAACTCAGGAATCATCAAAGAAAATCATCAGAAATCAACAAAAACAATCATAAAACATCATCATCATCACCATCACATCACCACATCAATATCATCACCACATCACCATCACAACATCATCATCACAACATCATCACCACCATCACAACGCCATCAACACCACAAGGCCACTATCCTCACTATCCTCCTTATGTGCAAGCAACTACCCTACCACTCTACCTTCCTATGTACACTTCAACCAACCAAAAGGACATCCTCCCCCACACTATTCTTTTGCTCGTCCCGAGCAAAAGTTATAAGTTAGAAGACCGGGGGGAAATGGAACCCCTCATCACTGGTTATCATCTCCTTGCCCCCATGGGTGAGGGGGGGTTATTAGGATCAAACCCGGGAGTGTCCATGAAAGGGTGGTGGGGTTGGTTGAAGTGCTCATACGGCCACCCTTGGTCACCCCAACCGCCATCAAAAGGTTCGGGGGTGGATGTGGATGCCGGGTCATAAGCCGGATCACATCCACCCGGACGATAGGGGTTGTATGGTGGGGTGCCGATGCGTTGGGAAGGCTCGATGGGACCTTCCCAATAGGCATAGCAAGGGGGGTGGGGTTTTGAGGATCATAGGGTCCCCAATGGTTTACCGGACCCTCTTGAGGAGGGTGGTTAGGGTAGTTCACATAGGGGGCTTGAATGCCCGCTTGCACGAGATTGTCATAGTTTGCCCTTGCATAGTACCCCCATTGTTCAATGGAAGCTTGATTGTCTCGACGAATATCATCGAGGGTACTACGAAGGGCATTTAAATCAAAAGGAGGAATGGAAGAAGGAGAAGATGCCTCACCTCCCCCTTGAAAGGGGGGACGACTTGCTCCGCTTGAAAGGCCGGTGGAGGTTGAGGAACTCCACCCCGATCTCTAGATCGTCTCAGCTCATTGGGGATGGCTTGCTGAGGGATCTTCCATTTGAGAGGAGCGGAGTGGTCCACCTTAGTGAGGGTGGGGTCCGAGAGGACACACCACTCTATCTCTCTATCAACCAAGAGGATGAACCGGCGCTTGCTTGTGGTGTAGTTGATGAACCGGTTGTGTCGGAGGGCACTTATGGAAAGATAGTAGGGAGGGGACTCGTCATTGATCTCCTCTCGGGATTGGTGCACGGGTGGGAGCATTTCAATTTCCTCTTTGTACTTCCATTCTTTAAAGAAAGGGCAATGATTGTGATCATGCCACCCATGAAAATTTCATCCCCGAGGCGGTTGTCCCTAGTATCCAAGAGCCTTTGGATGAATGTTGAAGAGCATTGAAACTTGAGCCGTTGAGGATTGTCGGCCAAGAATAGGCAAGCCACCTCATCCTTCACCATTGACCCGAGGTTGGCTTTGAAAAACACAGCATATTGGAGGAGCCATATGAAATACCTCAAGGCTAGGTGAATGATGTTGTTAACCTTTGAGGTGTTTGTTTGGAACCTATCCTTGTTTGTGATGCTCCTCCACCACTCTTGCTCGTTGTATGTGATGCGGTGGGTAGAGGTCATTTCGGACGGGTGGTCAAGTGTGGTGGCGTGCCAAAAGAATATCTCATTAAGCTCGGTTTCCTACAAAGAGTGATCCTCGTTGAACATTCGGAAGTGGATCATAAGCTGAGGGTCTTCATCATCGTCTTCCCGCTCAATGACTTCCTTGCGAAGTGAGGCAAGGAATTCCAAGGTGACACGCTCGTAGGTGTAAGCGTGGAGGTGAATGAATTCACCCCATCCAAAATTGGTAGCCAACCTGACCACCTCATCATAAATGCCAAGCTTCCTCAAAGTTTGAGGGCAAAAGAATCTTGTGGAGCGGATTGGCCGCTTGATGAGAGACTCGAAGATTGGCCAAAACTGCTCATCCGAGGCAACAATGCCATGATCATTGATGCCGGGAGGAGGTGGGAACTGTGGCCCTGATGATTCTCCAACTCTCTTCTTCTTTGATTGTCCCTTGCTTTTGCTTTTGCCCCACATTTTGGTTCTACAAATTCACCAAGGGCATATTATTAGAACAAATTAAAAGGAATGACAAAGGAGACTAGCCAAGGTAAAAGTGTATGCATGTATTAAGAAAACAGAGCATGAATACAATTGATGTAAACAATTCAATGCTTGCATGAATACATTTGAACCAAGGTTAGAATAAGAAATCCTATGTCATTCCTATATGAGTTCTAACAAATTCTAGGTGAAATTCGGCATGATGTCCCCTAATTTCCATGACAACCTTCCATCAAACCATCAAAAACAACCCAATACAATGAATAACAATCTCCAACAACATCCCACTCATAAGTTTCTCAACCATGCAATAGTAACATGAACACCCTAGTGTGAAATCAACATTCTTCAACAAAAACATTGAAATCGAATAAAACCAAGGCAAACATGCATAATCATCATAAGAACATGTTCCACTATTAACAACCAATCAATTGCAACTAGTAAATCCAATTAACCACATAATTCAAACAAGTCATTACTAACAATTTCAATAATACCACAATTCATACTTAGACATGTAAAGCATGTTAAAACTATGAGAAATTGAAGAAATAAACTTGCAAAAGCTAGGAAAACCATACCACAATTGATTGGATGTAAGTAGAAAACCAAAAACACCAAGACACCTAAACCCTTGAAATTGGGGAAAATGAAAATATGGGGTTTTTGTGAGGAATTTTTTTGTAGAGATTGGAGAAATTGAGTAGAGGATGGAAAATGATTGAGAAAAAGTGAAGATTGGAGTGATTTTGATGGAGGTTTGAGGTTGTAAGGGGGTTTGTAATGGAGGTTTAGAGTGAGAAAGAGGAGAAAATGGTTGGTGAGATGCAAAATGGGAGTAGAGAGCCACGAAAATCAGCAGCAAAATAAAAGAAGCAGCAGCGTTTTTTTTTTTTCAAAACTGAAGATAGATACGACCGAACCAAGGGTATGTTCGGTCGGACCACAGTAGAAGTTCGATCGAACATACCATGGGTTCGGTCGAACTCAAGCTAGAAACATGTTTTCTCAAAAACAGGCAGGAAGTTACAGCAAATTTGCAAAAATGGGGGAGTGACCGAACCTGGAAAGCAGTTCGGCCGAACTACAGTAGAAGTTCGGTCGAACCAACCCTAGGTTCGGTCGAACCTGCTCTAAAAACTGATCTGTGCACATTTTGGCAGAAAGTTCCTGAAATTTGACGAAAATAGGGGAGTAACTGAACCTGGAGGGCAGTTCGGCCGAACTACAGTAGAAGTTCGGTCGCACTTTCCTTAGGTTCGGTCGAACCTCCTGCCAAAATGCAATATTCAAGTCTTGGCAGAATGTTGCCAATAATCCTTGAAAATGCTGCAGTGGCCGAACATAAAGTGGTTCGGCCAAACTCCCATAAAGAATCTCACAAGCAAAAATAGTCTTTGAAGGGTGGAATTGACGATGCACATCAATTAGAGTAACTGAAATTGGTTCATCACTTGGGGATCCTTCAAAATAAGGCTTAAGGCGGTGGCCGTTGACTTTGAAAGGGGAGTGGCCATCTTGGAAAATTTCATATGCACCATACGGAAACACCTTCGTAACAATGTATGGCCCACTCCATCTTGATCGGAGCTTGCCCGGGAAGAGCTTCAACCTCGAGTTGAAGAGGAGCACCTTTTTCCCTTTGACAAAATCTTTCTTGATGATTTGAGCGTCGTGCCACGCTTTTGATCTTGCCTTATACATACTTGCATTCTCATAGGCACTCAAACTCAACTCCTCTAGCTCATGCAACTCTAAAAGCCTTTGCTCCCCCGCACTATGGAGATCCAAGTTGATTTGCTTGATCGCCCAATGAGCACGATGCTCCATCTCCACGGGCAAATGATAATTCTTCCCATATACAAGCTTGTTAGGAGTGGTCCCAATTGGCGTCTTGAAGGCGGTCCTATAAGCCCATAGAGAATCAATGAGTTTAGAAGACCAATCCTTCCTCGTTCTGGCAACCGTCTTCTCCAAGATCACTTTGAGCTCTCTATTGGTGACCTCCGCTTGACCACTTGTTTGGGGGTGGTAAGCAAGCCCTCGCTTGTGAGATACCCCATATTTCTCAAGTAGTCGAACGAAGGTGTGGTGCTTGAAATGTGACCCCCCATCACTAATAATTGCTCTTGGAACACCGAATCTTGGGAAGATCACTTTCTTGAAAAGGTTAACCACCACCTTTGAGTCATTTGTTGGAGAAGCTACGGCCTCCGCCCATTTGGACACGTAGTCAACGGCAACCAAAATATATTTGTTCCCATTTGAGGAGATAAAAGGGCCCATGAAGTCTATAGCCCACACATCGAAAACTTCAAGCTCAAGGATGGGGTTTTGTGGCATTTCATCCCTTCTCGAAATATTCCCCACCCGTTGACATCTATCGCAGGTCTTGACAAACATCCAAGAATCTTTGAATAAAGAAGGCCAAAAGAGCATTGATTGAAGAACTTTTGAGGTGGTTTTTTGAGCACTCATATGCCCACCACAAGGAGAAGAGTGGCACATATGGAGAACACTTTGAAACTCGTCGTTGGGGACGCATCTCCTCAACAACCCATCAACCCCTCTCTTCAACAAAATCGGTTCATCCCAAATATATCTCTTTGCCTCGTGCTTGAGCTTTCGACGTTGTTGTGAAGTGAAATCCGGAGGTGTGGCACCACAAGCCAAGTAATTCATAATATCCGCATACCATGGTGCCGACTTCACCTCAAGAACATATAACACATCATACCTTAGAGCATCCTCTATTGGAAAACCATCATCCTTGAACCTTGCACCGCCCAACGTTGAAAGGTGATCCGCCACCACATTCTCGGCTCCCTTCTTGTCTCTCATTTCATAATCAAAGTCTTGGAGAACTAAAACCCATCTCAACAACCTTGGTTTAGCTTCCTTCTTCCCTATCAAATATTTGAGAGCCGAATGGTCGGTGTACACAATTGTCCTAGAACCAATGAGGTAGGTTCTAAACTTCTCAAATGAGTGAATAACCGCTAAGAACTCCTTCTCGGTGGTTGTGTAGTTTCGTTGGGCATCATTGAGAGTTTTGGACAAATAATGTATGACATGAAGCTTCCCATCCTTTCGTTGCCCAAGAACCGAACCAATAGCCTCGTCGCTTGCATCGTACATGAGCTTAAATGGAAGAGACCAATCCGGACCTTGGACAATAGGGGCGGTGCAAAGGGCCTCTTTCAACCTATAAAAAGATTCTTGACAAGCATCATCAAATATAAACTCTTTATCTTGTTGCAATAGGGATGTGAGAGGCTTTGCAATCAAAGAAAAGTCTTTTATAAAACGCCGATAGAACCCGGCATGGCCAAGAAAAGATCTCACTTCCCTCACGTTGGTGGGGGGAGGAAGTTTCTCAATGACCTCTACCTTGGCTCTATCAACCTCAATGCCGGCATGGGAAATTTTGTGCCCAAGAACAATCCCACTTTCTACCATAAAATGGCACTTTTCCCAATTCAACACGAGGTTAGCCCTCTCACATCTTTCCAAGCAACGAGATAAATTAGATAGACAATATTCATACACTAGTAGAAAATAGTAAATGAGAAGCCCCAAATGGCAAGCGGTTTTCAAATTCCGCTTCCAAAATTAGAAATGGCAAGCGGTTTGGGGTGAACCGCTTGCCAAATTGCAAATGGCAAGCGGTTTGGGTTGAACCGCTTGCCAAACTGCAAATGGCAAGCGGTTTGAACCGTAAACCGCTTCCCATTGTTTAATAAAAAAAAAACCCTACCCAGCCATTTAATTCACGCCTCTTTTCGCCATTCTCACTCTGCCCATTCTCTCTCCTCTCTTTCTCAGTTTTCAATCTAGCTCCTCACTGGATCTTTTTCGTTCTCACTCCTCCCTCCATTTCTCACTCCCTTCATTTCACTCTCCTCTCTCGTTTTCTTTCTCACTCCCTCCATTACTCACTCTCCTCGACCAAAACCCGCAAAGATTTCGGGCAAATTCGAACCAAAAACCATATAATTTCGAGCAAATTTTGACTAAAATTTTGAGCAACTTTCGAGTAAAATTTCGTGCAAATTTCGAGCAATTTCGTGCAAATCTTGTGGGTTTTCAAGTTTTTTTGGTCAAATTCGACCATGAAAACTCTAGATCTAGAGTTTTCATGGTCGAATTTGACCATTGAAACCATTATTTCAAGCCAAAATCGGGACTTTGGTTGATTTCAAGGTATTTTCCCTTTTTCTTTCTTTTATTTTGTTTTTTGAGATTTTTTTTAAATTTTTATTGGGGTTTATTTTCTGAGTTTGAAGAGTTTTTTAAATTGTTTTGGTTCATTTTGATCGAGTCTGGGAATTTTTGGGGTTGCAGTGATAAAAGGAAGAAGAAGAAGGGTAAAAGAGGAAGATTAAGGTGCGCGGCTAGTGGTGTGCGTGGGTGTGGGTGTGGGCTGCTAGGTGCAGTGGAGGTGCGAAAGCCAGCGATTGGCGGTGGGAACAGGGGATTGCTGAAATTGGTGGGCAGAGATGGCGGTGATTGAGGTGAGAGCTGCGTCAATTTGCGTCTGGGCAAGTTGGTGTTGGTGTTGGGTTGAGTTGGGCAATACGAGGGGAGCAGGGGATTGCTTACATGATTATTAATTTTTTGTAATTTTTTTTTTGATGAAATTGTAATATTACAACAATTAATAAATTTAAATATTAATGTTTTTACTTATATTTTGTTTGTGTTTCAATTTAAGTGAAAAAAAGCCAAAAAAAAAAAAAAATTTATTTTTTTTAACCATAATGGGCAGCGGTTTTGGCGCCAAACCGCTGCCCATTCTCTACAAATGGCAAGCGGTTCAGAACCGCTTGCCATTTAAAAGGCAATTGGCAAGCCCCCCAAGAGCATGCGGTTCAAAACCGCTTGCCATTAGGGGGTTTGAACCGCTTGCCATTTAGTTTTTTCTACTAGTGATAGGTGGCTCCTCCCACGGAGCAGTCATCCATAAAGACCTCTATCTCATCCTCAATCATATCACTGAAAATAGACATCATACAACGTTGGAATGTTGCGGGAGCATTACAAAGCTCGAAAGGCATCCTACGATACGCATAAGTACCGTAGGGACATGTGAAAGTCGTCTTCTCTTGATCCTTGGGGTCAATCGGAATTTGGAAAAACCCCGAATAACCATCAAGGAAACAATAGAAGGAATGCTTTGTAAGCCTCTCCAACATTTGATTAATGAACGGTAATGGAAAATGATCTTTGCATGTACTTGTGTTAAGTTAGCGATAGTCAATGCACATGCGCCAACCGGTTACAAGCCTAGTGGGAACTAGTTGATCATGATCATTTTTCACTACCGTCATTCCCCCTTTCTTAGGCACAACTTGCACGGGAGATACCCAATCACTATGAGCAATTGGGTATATAATTCCCGCATTAAGAAGCTTAGCCACTTCCTTCCGCACGACCTCTTGCATGGAAGGGTTAAGCTTCCTTTGCCTTTGCCTAACGGGTTTGGCATCTCCCTCTAGATCAATTTTGTGCATGCATAAAGAAGGACTTATACATTTGATGTCATCAATGGTATAACCTAAAGCTTTCTTGTGTTTTTTCAAAACATTGATCAAGAGGGAGGTTTGCTCCTCCGTTAGGTTGGAATTAACAATTACGGGGAAAGACTCATTAGAACCAAGAAATACATACCTCAATCCCAAAGGTAGAGGTTTCAAGTCTACCTTTGGTGCTCCCTTACCATTGGTGCTCTCCTCTCTTTCCTCAACTTGAAAGAGATCATGGGTGTGAAAAGCCTCTTCCTCCATGCTCTCATCCATGCACTCGCTCTTGCTCTCCTCTAGCAAATCCTCATAGAATTGAATGTCGTCCTTGTGAGCACCTAGCTTAGAATCATTCAACAATACGCTTTCTAGGGGATCGTTAGAAGCATGCAAATGGGAACGAGAAAATTCACTAAGCATGGTATCTAAAACATCTATTCTAAAGCATTCACCACTTGAGGAAGGTTGTTGCATGACATTATTCAAATCAAACTCAATTGAATCATTGTCAATTTTCAAAGATATTTTACCCTCCTTCACATCAATGATGGCCCTAGAAGTATCTAGAAACGGCCTACCCAAGATAATAGGAATCCTCTCATCCTCATCCATCTCTAGCACATAAAAATCCACGGGGAATGTGAACTTTCCTACCCTAAGGGGAATGTCCTCAACTTTACCCATGGGAAACTTAATGGACCGATCCGCTAGTTGGAGAGTAATGTTAGTGGGGGAAAGGGTTCCTACACTAAGATTTTGGTAGACGGAGTAGGGCATGAGGCTCACACTTGCTCCTAAATCACACAAAGCTTTGTCAAACTCAATGCCATTAATAGAACAAGGGATGGAAAAGCTACCCGGATCCTTTAACTTGGCGGGAAGTTTGTTGGAAAGGATTGCACTACAATTGGCAGTCAAGCTCACCGTTTCACACTCCCTTCTCCCACTCAATAGATCTTTCAAAAACTTAGAGTAATGGGGCATTTGTTTCATGGCATCAACAAAAGGAAGGGAAACATGCAAGTTCTTAATCACATCCAAAAACTTCCCAAATTGAGCGTCAAGCTTAGCTCTCACGAATCTTTGGGGAAAAGGTAATCTCTCCTCTCTAGGTTGGAGATTTAGGGGCAAGGGGGTGGTTTCTTTCTCCTTTTGCACCTCAACATCCTTCTCCTTCTCAACATTAGAAGGCTGTTTGGTTCTCTCATCCCCTCTCTCTAACTCTACTTCATTTTGGGGTTCTCCCTCAACTAAGGGGTCACTCCCTACTACCTTCCCACTCTTTGTTGTCACGACATACAAAGGTTTTGGGTTGACTCCTTGACTAGGGATAGTAGAAGAGGAAGAAGAAGAGGAATTAGAAGCAAGTTGAGCAATTTGGGTATCAAGCATTTTCATATGAGCATTGGCTCGCTTTTTATCCTCCTCATTTCTCTTCTTTTCCTCCTCATGCATTTTCATAATGGCATCTAGCTAGCCATCACGGGATCATTTGGAGGGGCCTCAATTTGAAGAGGTTGTTGAGGTGGAGGAAGTTGGGATTGATGGAAACCCGGAGGCCTATTGGTTTGGGCATAGTTAGAAACATTTTGGCCCCTATTGCCTCCGGTGCCTTGGTTGGGAACATTGCTTTGTCGATTGTTTCCCATGTTACCTTGATCACCAAAATTTTGATTTTGATGGTCATGGTATCGGGAGTTGGGTTGTTGGTTTTGATAACCATACCCTCTTTGGTTAGAGTAGCCTCTTCCATTGAAATTGGAAGGGCCTCCCCCACCATGGTATTGGTTACCATAACCACCACCACTTTGGTTCCAACCATGGTTTCCACCTTGATTCCAATTCCCCATTTGATTGGAGTTTGGCCTCAAGTTCCCTACATTTTCGATTCTAGGAGCAAAATTCATAGCATTGACATCTTCCACATTATCATCATGTTCATAGGGAGGGGGTTGAACTTCACAAGCATACACACAATGGGAGGTATCATGATCATAGGTTTCACAATTTGAGCAAAACATGCATCCTTGAGGCATTTTATTATAAGAAGAGGGGGAAGGAGTAGTCATACCATTGCCTCCCTTGGTTGAAGGGGAGGTATTACCATGAGGGTTGGACCTTTCTTTCATCATTTCATCCATTTGCTTGACCATCTTGGAGATTTGGGAAGAAAGGTTGTTGATTGCGTTGGCTTGCTCCAATGCATAGACACCCTTGCTAGAAGTAGCCTCCCTTTCTCCTTCATACCAATCATCATAATGCTTTGCGGCCTCCTCTATGATGCATTCCACTTCATCCTCTCCTTTGTTCATGATTGGACCGTCGGCTACGGCATCTAGGCTTGTTCTCCCTTGAGGTGAGAGACCTCCATAGAAAGTGTGGATGAGTTGATACTTGGGTATCCCATGATGTGGGCATTGACGTTGAAGCTCTTTGTACCGGTCCCATGCCGCACTTAGAGTCTCACCACTCTTTTGGCGAAAACCTTGAATTAAGGACCGAGCCTCGGCGGTCTTCCTATGGTTATAAAATCTCCTCAAGAAAGCCGTAGTTACTTGGTCCCAAGTTGTGAGAGAATTAGGGGGCACCTCCTTCTCTAGCCATTCTAGACCTCTCCCAATTAAAGAAAATGGAAACATCTTGAGGCGAATATACTCTTGTGTCACTCCATTGGCTTTGATAGTGTCACCATACTTCTCAAATTCTTTCAAATGCTCATGAGGGCTCTCAAATTTTCCACCCGAGAATTGTTTCCTCTCTATTAAAGCTATCAAATTGGGCTTGATTTCAAAATTGTTGGCTTGAGTGGTAGGGGTTAGGATCCCACTTTGGGCTCTAAAGGCTTCGGGAGCCCCAAGACGACTCAAAGGTGTATTCTCTCCCATTTTAGAACCTTCTTCACTTTCGGACTTAAAGATTGAAAAGGGGTTGATTCCGGGACTTGATGGTGAATTAGGACTATCTAAGTCTTCACTTGAAGGTGAAGATGGTGGAGTATCTTCCAATTCTCTTACTCCTTCTTTCGTTGGGGTGTGAGAATTTCTACTCCTCGCTCTGGCTTCTCTCCGAAGTAAGGACAAAGATCTCTCTAGCTCTGGATCGATGGGAATCAAAGACCTTGAGCGGGTTCGTCCTCTGTTCATACAACAAAGCTAAGGAGAACGTAAGCACTAACAAGTAACAAGTAGTAGCAAATACTAACAAACAAGGAATGAGATAGTCTCAAATAAAGTAATGAAAAAGCAATGGAAGCCGTCTCCCCGGCAACGGCGCCAATTTGACAAGGGAACAAACGCGTCGTCAATTGTCTATCCTTAGATCAAATACAATTTATATTACCTAAACAAACCTAATACGAGTATAAGGCAAGCATAGGGGTCGAACCACAAGGAGACATGCATAAACACCACATTCACTACTTAAGACTTAAGCTACCTCGAGACAAGAAGTGTGAATAACTAAGAGATTAAACTACAGATTAAGAATGATTAAGGATCAATATAACTAAACACCAAGGGAAGTGGGTAGATGTAGATGCCATTTGATCATGCAATAACACGGAAGCAAAGCAATGGTAAACTAAGCATGCAAGAATATAGAAATAAATCTCAATCTAACCGCCTTCCGGGGTTAATTGATTTCTCCTAACATAGCCTCTATGTTTTCACACTAGAACCATATATTAGAAGGTGCAATCAATGAACTATCGATAACAATGAACCTTAACTAAGTCAACTTCCGTTTCTTGTTAGCAAATATTCACCTTTAATCAACCAACAATGTGCACTTGCAAGAAGATTAAAGAATATCAAACATACAAAGACTTTAATCACCATTAACTTAACCCCAACATCATAAGCATGAATCAATTAACAACTACACCATCCCCACACCCTTGGCTAGGTGACTACTCACAAATCATATTGAAGATAATATCAATCATCAAATCAATAAGCATCAACATGATCAATAAGCAAAGAAGGAAAATCAAAATAAGCAAACAAAACTAAATACAAAAGTAAAGAAAGAGAGTAAGAGATTGCTCATTAATTGAAGATGAAGATTTACAAAGATTCAATCAAGCTCCTTCTTCAATATCCAAGTTCATCAATGGAAATCCACACTTTCTCTCTCTACTAATGGAGTTTCTCTCTCTAGATTAGGGCTAAAATGTACATACTATCCTCCTAAGCTAATCTTCCTCTATTACATTAAAAACGTTCTAAATAAACGCCTTCAACAAAACCGTACAAGCAGCTGGAATAAAAAGGTTGGTCCGACCGAACAGGGGGAAGGTTCGGCCGGACCACAGGGTAGGTTCGGACGAACCCTGGGTAGGTTCGGTCGAACTTGGGAGGTTCGGTCACTCCTGCAAAACTGCCATTTTCTAGCTTGAAACTGCCAAGATGGTTCGGCCGCACCTCAAAGCAGGTTCGGCCGCACCTAGGTTCGGCCACACCATTGTGGGGTTCGGCCGAACCTAGGTGCTTTTCCTTCCTTCAGCTCCTCTTGATCTTCACGCTCCCTCTCTATGGCACGCCGTGCATTCCAAGGTTCGTTCAACAAGGCCAAGAACCTACAGGGCAACAAAGAAACTCTAGTAAAACCGACAAAAAGGGGAAAAAGAAAGGAAACATGAGAAAAGAAAGGAAAAGGCAAAACTAAGGTAAAAACGCTTAAAGAGGCTTAAACAAGTGCAAACGAGGGGAGAATCCTTTAGAGAAAAGGGGTGGAAAAGCGGCATAAATGCCACTCATCAATAGCCGTGAGGCTGAGTCTGCTAATGATGTGGTAATTGGCGTTTTCTTTATAAGTTCTTTGCCTATAAAAGTCTTGTTTGATTCAGGGGCGTCACATTCTTTTATTTCTAAGAATATAGTTGGGAGTCTCGAGTTAGAGAGTCCTGAGTTAGTTTCTCTAAATGTGTCTATTTCGTCTGGGGAAGTGAGGAGTTGTTCGAGATTGTTTTTGTGTGTGCCTATTTCCATCTCTAGGGTAGAATTTCTGGCAAATTTGATCGAGTTCGATTTGAATGATTTCGATGTGATTCTGGGTATGGATTGGTTGGGAAAGTATGAAGCAAATATTGATTGTGCGACCGAAAAGGTTACTTTGACTAGCCCAAGTAAGACCAAAGTGGTATATAAAAAGGAAGGGAAAAGTTCAGGGTTAAGAATCGTGTCTGCAATGCAACTACAAAAGCTGGTTAAGAAAGGTTGTCCTTTGTTTTTGTGTAGTGTTCAAGAGATTGAAAGTGAGGAAAAGAAGGGTGATGAGAGTATTCCTGTTGTAGAAGAGTTTCCAAATGTGTTTCCAAATGAGATTCCTGGTATGCCACCAGTAAGGGATGTTGAGTTCACTATCGACCTAGTGCATGGTACTGGACCTATTTCTAAGGCTCCATATAGGATGGCTCCAGCTGATATGAGGGAGTTTGAAGACTCAGTTGGATGATTTGTTGGAGAAAGGTTACATTAGGCCTAGTTCATCACCTTAGGGAGCCCTTGTA
The DNA here is from genome assembly GCF_948465745.1 of Chenopodium album. Classification (NCBI taxonomy): domain Eukaryota; kingdom Viridiplantae; phylum Streptophyta; class Magnoliopsida; order Caryophyllales; family Amaranthaceae; genus Chenopodium; species Chenopodium album. The sequence goes on from NC_137847.1 coordinate 22,115,956, forward strand.
TTGTTTGTGAAGAAGAAGGATGGAAGTATGAGGTTGTATATTGATTATCAGGAATTGAACAAGGTGATAGTGAAGAATAAGTATCCATTGCCGAGGATCGATGATTTGTTTAACCAGTTGAAAGGAGCAGGAGTATTTTCAAAGATAGATTTGAGATCAGGGCATCACCAGTTGAGAATTACGGAGCAAGATATTGCAAAGAGTGCTTTCAGGACCCGTTATGGTCACTATGAGTTTACAGTTATGCCATTTGGTTTGACCAATGCATCTGTAGTGTTCATGGATTTGATGCATAGGATTTTCAGGCCATACTTGGACAAGTTTGTAGTGGTGTTTATTGATGATATTTTGATTTATTCAAAGGATGAAGAAGAGCATAAGGAGCACTTGAGGCAAGTGTTATCATGTTTAAGGGAGCATCAGTTGTATGCCAATTTGTCTAAGTGTGTGTTTTGGTTGGTGAAAGTAGCATTTTTGGGCCATGTGATTTCCAAGACGGAGTTGCAGTGGACCCAAGTATGATTCGAGCTGTGAGTGATTGGCCAACCCCAAAGAATGTGTCGGATGTAAGGAGTTTTCTGGGTTTGGCAGGCTATTACAGAAGGTTTGCGAAAGAAGGATTTCAAAGCCCATGACCAGTTTAATGAAAAAGGAGCATAAGTTCTTATGGACTCCAGAGTGTGAGGAGGCATTTAAAATCCTGAAAGAAAGGTTAACCACAACACCTGTGTTGGCTCTGCCGGATGGAAGTGATTTGTATGAGGTGTACAGTGATGCATCGAGGTTTGGACTGGGATGTGTTTTGATGCAAAGTCGAAGAGTGATTGCGTATGCTTCAAGGCAATTGAAGGCCCATGAGGGGAATTATCCAACCCATGATCTGGAGTTAGCTGCAATAGTGTTTGCCTTGAAGATTTGGAGGCATTACTTGTATGGGGTGACTTGTAGGATTTTCACGGATTATAAGAGTTTGAAGTACATTTTCACTCAAAAGCATTTGAATGGGAGGCAAAGACGATGGTTGGAGTATATGAGTGATTATACATTGGAAATTCAGTGAAAGGCTAATGTGGTGGAAGATGCTTTGAGCAGGAAGCCAGAACATACGGTGAATGTGATGGTAATACCAGATCAGTTGTGTGTGGAATTTCAGAAGTTGAACCTAGAAGTGATGAAGCATGGTGAAGTGACTAGGATGTTGAATGCCTTGGTGGTTTAACCATCCATTTATGATGAGATAAGGGAAAGTCAATTGGAAGATGAGAAGTTAAAGGCAATTAAGAAGAAGAATGATGAAGGACAAGTGTTGGATTTCACCATTTGGTGATGAAGGCAGTATCCGTTTTAAAGGAAGATGGTGTGTACCGCAGAATCGTGGAGATCTGAAACAGAGATTGATGGAAGAAGCCCATAATTCTCCTTATTCAATGCATCTTGGAGGGGATAAGTTGTATAAGGACATAAAGAAGACTTTTTGGTGGCCCAATATGAAGAGAGAAGTGGCTGAATTTGTGGCTAAGTGTTTGACATGTCAGAAGGTGAAGATTGAGCATCACAGGCCTCAAGGAAAGGTCCAATCCTTGGAGGTGCCCAAGTGGAAATGGGATTCGATTTCTATGGATTTTTTGGGAGCTTTGCCAAAGACCAAGGCAGGGAATGACACTATTTGGGTAATAGTGGACAGGTTGACGAAGTCAGCAGCGTTCATACCCATGAGAAGTACTTGGACTATGGATCAGTTGGGAAGAGCTTATGTGAAGTTTGTGGTGAAGCACCATGGGGTACCCACGGATATCATTTCGGATAGAGATTCAAGATTTTTGTCTAACTTTTGGAAAATTTTGCAAAAGGCAATGGGAACGAAGTTGTTAATGAGCACAGCATTTCACCCGGCAACAGATGGTCAAACGGAAAGAACAATTCAAACATTGGAGGACATGCTGAGAGCTTGTGTGATGGAGTATTAAGGGTCTTGGGAAGACCACTTGGATTTGATAGAGTTCTCTTACAACAACAGTTACCATGCAAACATTGTAATGACACCGTTTGAAGCATTGTATGGTCGAAAGTGTAGAAGCCCAGTTTGTTGGGATGATATAAGTGAGACTATGGTTCTTGGGCCAGAAATGATTGAAGATATGGTGAAACATGTCAAGTTGATCCAAGAAAAGATTAAAGCAGCCCAAGACCAACAGAAGAGTTATGCTGATTTGAAAAGGATGGAGGAAGAATATGAAGTAGGAGAGAAGGTTTTGTTGAAGATGTCACCCATGAAAGGAGTGATGAGGTTCGGAAAGAAGGGGAAACTAAGCCCAAAGTACATAGGGCCTTATGAGATCCTCCAAAAAGTGGGAAAAGTGGCTTATAAGTTGGATTTTCCTAACGAGCTAGAAAGGGTTCACAATGTGTTCCATGTAAGCCAAATTCGAAAGTATATTTCGGATGTGACACATGTGTTGCAACCAGAAACCATTGAGATGGATGAGAATTTGACTTACGAGGAAAGACCAGTAAAGATTCTTGATTCTAAAGTCAGGAGCACCAGGAACAAGGATGTGAGTATTGTGAAAGTGTTATGGTCAAAAAAGAAAACTGAGGAGGCTACATGAGAAGCTAAGGCTGATATGAGGAAACGTTACCCAGAGTTGTTTGCCTAAGGTTAGTGGTCAAGTTACGGGGGCGTAACTCCTTTTAAGGGGCGTAGAGGGTGTGGACACCCAAATGTGTCTCCCCAAAACAAAACCAGTGATGAATACCTTTCACGTCATTTGATTATCGAACAAAGTGAAAGTGTGAAAAGTCTAGTGATGAGGATGTTTTTATTAAAATATCTCTTCTTTCTGTTTTAGAAAATATTTCTTTTCTTACTCTATTTATGAAAACGTGAATTCCAGTTTAGTTTGGTCCATGATATGGGTCCAATAATAGTGTAGTTGGATGGGACTTGAAAAGACCTTTCCAACGATATATTATAATCCCAATTCCGATGAATAATGAGGTAGTTATGGCCAAAATACTAAACTGGGCTCAAACCGGATTTTACCTACGGCCCAATGATCATGTGGAGGGTCCAAAGGTTTAATCCTATTCCTAAACTAGTTAGGATTAATTAGAAGCTTCCATAAGATTCTAAAAGATCTTAATTATCCTTTTTGAAAAGATAAAATCAAAGAGTTTGAAATTGAATAAAAACTTTCCTTTTTTAAAACTTTCCTTTTTTAAGTCCTAATTCTATTCGAATTTAAAGATGTTCAAAGACAGTCAGATATTATTTTCGTGCCTCATAATTTTTATCCAAATCTTATATGGTTGGATAGATCTTGAAATTATCTTTCCAATTATATATTATAATATTAATTCCGAGCTATAACGAAAAAGATATGAAAGGAATACGAAACTCTATCCAAAACTGACACCGTTCCACTATTTCGGCCATGTCTTTTTATCTACAAAATATTTTAATCTGATTCCAATTTTATTGGAAAGTAGACTTCAAGAGCTTTCCAAAGACATATTATATGACTTATTTGGACTTCTTGATCAAAAGATATGATAAAAAAAACATTCGCAAAAACTGTTGACCGACGAGTTTTATTTCGATTCGAATTCGGATTCCTTTCTTATTCTTCGACTCTCTTTTTTCCTATAAATAGAGGTCATATCTCCCTTTTTTTCAATCATCTACAATCTACAATCAACAATCATCATCTCTCTCTTTCTCTCTCTAAAAGCTAGAAGCTTTCTCTCTCTCTATTCTTTTTCTAAACCTTCCCTCTCACAAAATTCCTCATTCATTAGATATAGACACACCTAGCCAAGTTCGAAGTTGCCTTCGCCCTAGACGTGAAAGGTTATAATTTCTGAGGGTTTGGTCCCTAATCTCTATTTCAATTATTTAATTTGATTGTTTGATTGTTTGATTTTATTTTCCTTGAAGTTACTAACGCGTGTATTTTGTTATTAGAAAGAGATACGACGCATCAAAGTATGTAGTCTTATTGCTCTATTCTTGTGGAAAGCATGTTTAAATTTGTTTAATTCCTAGTATCATGCTTAGGATGTTATTATTGCTTTCTAGTATCATGTTTAGGGTGCCTTTTACTCTTTTCTAATAGCATGTTAGTATCATGTTAGGTTTAAAGCTTTGATTTTTATTGTTTAGTGACATGCTAGGGTTTGTTATTAATCTTGTTAGTATCATGCCTAGGATCTTGCTAATAATATTATGCTTTAACATGATTATTATTGTTATAATTATTGTTTTTATAATTATGATTTATGATTATCATGTTGCTTGATGCTTATTTATTGTTATTGCTTGATTACGCCTTTTATGCATGTTTAAAGGGAATTTGTACTTGTAATCACGCTTAATAAAATAATTAATAATCTTGTTTAGGGATAATATGGTTATAATTCAAGTGATCGCCAATAATAGTTTTATTTGTGCATTAAATTCAACCAACATAGATAAACAGGTTTAGGGTTAACCTATTGATTGCATGTTAGTCAGAAAGCGCACATGAATACGAGAAGAATGAAGTAGAGGCCTATTTAGGGCATGTTCAATCTCTTTTAGGTTGGATTTGTACCTTCATCCCCGAACCCTATTTGGTTCAAGACCTTTTGGAGTTGACGGTCTCATGGATCGTTAAGGGGTGTAATCTTCACCTTGTGAACGGTTTACAAGTTCCTAAAACTTGTTGGCGACTCTTTTGCTCTAGCTTCCTTTCCTTTGGACGCCACCATGCTTAAGTGTATAATCACAGTGGGGTTCAAGCTTGGGGTTAATGCTTGAAATATTCCCTATAGAGGGCGATAGAGTTTCGCGTGTCTACTTTTCGAGTCATTTTTGAGTGATTTCGAGTCTTACTTGAGTTTGGTTGGAGTCTTGGAGTCAAGTTAGGATGTGCATGAACCAATAAATTCAAAATGATTTTCGTTTCTTTTGGCTAAGTTTCAGGTCAAAACTTATTTTATATGGGGGGTAGACTATAATACCCCGTATTTTCATACGTATTTTCTAATTAATTAATTAGGAATTATTTTATAAAAAGGGTATTTTAGTAAATTTATTAATTGGAGCCAAAATGATTTTTGAATTTTGGCGCCAAAAGTATTTTGAAATCTAATTATTATTTTGGATAAGATTTATTATCCATTTATCTTATTTTAAAAACCGGATTATTTATATATTTCGGATATTTTAATTAAAGCAAAATTATATTTTATTAATTATATTAAATGGCCGAAAATTCCCATTTATTTAGCTCGGAAATTCGGATTTTCTATGTATAAAAAATCTGATTTTCTTAGTTATATATTGGTGAATAATTGGTATTCAATTAATAATTATTTAATTAATTATTCTATATTATTTACACAGTTATTTTTATTCTTTAAACCGGGCAAAAATCTTCCTAAATACTACTAACGGAATCCGAAAATATGAGCTATGGAAAGCTCAAGATTTTCGGCCCTCTTGCATTATTTTGGGGGAAATTATTTTGGTAAATTGTATTTTTAATTATCTCCCAAAAATCTATTATTTTCCTTAATTCTATTTTTCCATCTTCTTAATATTTGATCATCATATTTTCTTACCTTTATCCCTCTTGATTCTTCCCCAAGTAATCTTTCTTGCCATATTATTTTTCATGACAAACATACCTTCCATATTTAATTATACACAAATCACCTTAATATCAAAACTTTTCATATTTCTTTCATTCTCTTATCCAAGTAATTCCATAAACCCTACTTGCCATAATTCTTCCCACATTCTCTTACCCTAATTCTTGCATGAGCTAGCTTATAAATACCCCTCCATACCTCTCACATTCTTCACACCAATTCTCTTCTTTTCTTCTCCTCTTTTTATACAAATCATCCCGTTTCTCTTTGAAGCCAATTTTCGGGTACTTCTGATCAGTTTTTGGGGTATTGACGTGTTACAAAAGATTGTTCCTCTCGAAAAATCCTTGAGGTTAGGCTCAAGAATCACCCAATTCGAAGTTATATCGAAGGAGTTACAGCCTCTGCAATATTTGCCTATTCTTTCCAACGCAAATCCAATTCTTCTCTTTTCCTTGGTTTCTTATCTTTTCTTCTTCTCTTCTCTTATTCAATTATTATTATTATTATTATTATTATTATTATTATTATGGGGGAGTTATAAAAATTATTATGAGTAGTTTTAATTATATAAAATCAGATTTTTAATGATGTTAATGAAAATTAATTTAAAAGGTTCATGTACATATAGTTGGGGGTTTTTAATTTAATTATTGTGATTATTTGTTAACCTTATATTGATTAAGGTTATATTTATTTGTAGGGTGTGTTCGATCAAAATTCTTGAGGTTCCTTCTGTGTGTTTTTGCTAAGCAAGGATCAAGGTACGTTAGGTGGCTAGATACCTTGAAAGTGATTGGTTTGAATAAGCATGTTTGAATGATTTTATGATGATTGAATTAAATTGAATTGAATTATGATTTATGAAATAAAAGCATGTTTAAATAAATTGGTTTTGATAAATAAATTAGAGTATTGATTTTATATCATGTTTTAAATAATTAAAATTATTATTCATGTTTAAAAGGTTTGATTTCGAAAGCATGTGGATTTAAATAAAAAGGGAGTTTGAATTATTATTATTAAAAGTTGGAATTATTGGATTTAAAGAGGATTTATTGAATTATTATTATTAATGCTTTACAAGCATGTTGGTAATCCCACTATACAGATTTGGTTTATCGATAAGGCCGGCCTTGGACTTTGTATGACCGGGTCTTTCCTCAAGGATAGCCTTGTAATATAAAGACACTAACATGGGGGGTGTGCACACTTGGGTGAGGAATTGGATTTTAAAGAGGAATTGGTGTATTGAATTGACTATTGATATTGATTATTGAAATTGATTTTGGAATTTTGAGTTGGAATTATTGGTTAAATTATTAGAAAGGATGGAATTGATTTCAAAAGCATGTTTGCTAATAAATTGAGTTTAATTATCTTGCACTTATCGTATTTAGCATATTTTGCTAATCCGTATTTCTTATTTTGTTTTGGTTCGCCCTGTTTACCTTAATGGTAAGCAATGTTGACAAATTTCAGGTGGAGTCAATAATTGAGTATGTGGAGTCCCGGGAATGGTTTCACCTAGATTAGGAAATGTTGGTTTTTATGTTTATTTTTGTGTATTCATGACAATGGTTACTATTTATAGTCTATTATTAATAAAAGAAGAGTATCGAAGTTTTCCGCTGCAAAGTATTGGTTTTGTTTAGTAAGTTTGAGTTGCCTTGCGTAAACATGCGGCGGTAATACGCCTAAGTCTATCTCTACGATATAATTATATGTATTATACTAGTATTTCCGTAGAGGGAGATTTGGGGGTGTTACAAAGTGGTATCAGTTTTAACGATCCTAAAAAGATTAAAATTGGAGTAATAATAAAAATGGTGGGTAGACTTAAGAAGGGCATATAGGATAGATAGAGTTTCGCATTTGTGTGAGATTCAAAAGCTTTATTTTCATATAAAAGTATTTTCCTATTTGTGGAAAGATGAATGAGAAAAGGATGCTCGAGTTCTCTACGAAGGCCTATAATGGGTACGACTCTCTGTCTAGGAAAGGCTTTCCTCAACGTCGAAAGTAACTTTCCTGGGAGACGCAGTCTCGACCGTCCTATAATCATGATTCAAGTACATATTTATTATTTTCGAAAATAAAAAGAATTGAAATTATTTGAAACGTGAGTATGTGATTATGTGTGTGACGTAGGGAAAAGTTGGTCGTTTTCTACCCTTTCCTAGAGCCAAACAAAATTTATAAACACTCGACCAACCTAATACGAGTATATGGCAAGTTAAGGGTCGAACCCAAAGGAATGAGTAGGTGCAAGCTATAGCCTAGGTCAAGCTACTTCGAAGATTGTAGAAAAATATGGTTGGTAACTAAGGTATTGAGAAAGCTAGATAAATTGAGAAATTCAATAAACTAAACACTAGGAATATAGGTTCCACATGCAAGCTCAATGATTATGCTAATTGATGGATCACTCAATCAATTCAAACATTACAAAGGACAAACAATAGTTGCAACCAAAGGAGTCCAAAAGCTATCTCCTATAATCCAAGCTAGGGTTCACTATGAATGGCTAACTAGGAAAATCACAATCAAATTCAATCAATTAAAGCAATTTTCAAATCAAGGGTTCATGTCATTGAAATTTGCAATGCAATCTAGATTAATCTTATAGGTTGATCACTCCTAGTCTAATTAATCACATGCACAACTATGTCAACCAATTTAATTGCAACAATTCAATCAATCAAGGATCATCAACTAGCAAAAATTATCAATCAAGCATGCTTCCCCTTCTCCCTAGCAACTAATCTACTCACTAATCATGGTGAAATTAAGAAACAAAACAAATTCAATCACAATCATATTCATTTCAAGTTTAATCAAGAAGAAATTCAATCACTCAACAAATTCTAAAGCAAAGAATGAAATTAAAATCAAAAATTCAAGAATTAAAGGAAATTTCAATAAAAGTAAATTCAAAGGGAAGAAATCTCACAAACTTTCATTGATTAGAAGAAGAAATCCAAGATCAAGATGAAATCAAAGATCAAATTCAAGTACAATCAAGTAATCTTAAGCTTCTCTCTCGACTATTTCTGGAAAATAAGCATCAAGTACAAAATAAGTCGTTCCCCCCCCCCCCGAAAAAGGAAAAGTCTAAAGCTATAAATAGAAAATCGAGCGCAGGGGAACAGGGTGCATGGTGCGTGCGCACCACCAGGCCGCGGGCGCGCACAGCTGGGCCTGTGCGCACGCACCACCTATGCCGCGCGCGCACCCCTGCTTGGTGCTCATGGCCTTGCCTCGTTCACTTGCTCGATCGATCTCCGCGCTCCCGAGCATCCCTATCATTGGTGCACTCGAGGCGATGCTCTTGAGAAGGGCAGCTCCTTTATCTTCCAAGCATTTGAACACTTCGATCCAAAGCATTGCTTCCAAGGTTCTCGTGCTTGCGGAGCTAGCTTGAATTGCATGTTTGGATTCCCGAACTTAGCTCCATCAACCTTCTTGAATGCGCTCGAGCTTCCTCCTTGATAATTAAACCTCGGGAAACTCAACACACCTACAAAACAAGTCAAAGAAACGGAGAAGCGAGAAAAGATAACCGAGAAATGAATAAAATAGAAAGAAAACCATCAAAAGCACACATTTCTCTAAACTTACACACAGATACGCAAAACTAGCATTATTATGCAAAACAACGACATAAAAGACTAAAAACAAGCATAAAACTACAAAGAAAACCTAGCCTAAGAGTGCCATAAATGACACTCATCAAATTCCCCCAAGCTAAACCTTTGCTCGTCCTCGAGCAAAACAAAATCAAGCTTAAAGGATAATGATGACATTATTTAGGCAAGCAAGAAATGAGAAAGACTAGAGAATAAAAGAATATACACTAACTCGCTTTCGTAGGAATCACGGTCAATTTTAACAACAATTGACAAGCCATTTAAACCTCTAGATCGCTCTAGAGGACGAGTAATGCTCTCGTAAGCGTTTCCTAAGAGATTAACCCATAACTCTTAAGTAAAAGGGAGGCAAAGCAATAAAAGGGAAAAGAGAAAGTTAAAACTTAAAAGGAAAAGAGGTGCTTATACAATTGAATTTTGCACATGGCCAAAACACGAGAGGATATCAAACTTTCTAAAACAACAAAGGTAAGCACGTTCCAAGATATCGAGGGTTGATTGAAACATAGGACATGCTAAGTATAGAGAACTACCAAAACGCAATTCACTTTCATCTAAAAACAATTTTAGCACATTTTCCCAACTGGCTTCAAATCTTCTTTTAGCAAGCATCTCTATAGTTCCTCGAAGGAATCGGAAAAACAATAGATTTGAGGTTTTCTCGACATCTTGACTTTACATCCCCTCTCCTTAGGCTTTAACTCATAATACCCTCCCTCGGTATGTGACTCAACCACTAGGTCGAAAGGGCTTTTCCAAAGGTTGTAACGTAAGGGCAAAAGGTTGAGGGTAGGCTTAATATTTAGAATTTGGTGGTACACTTAAATTGTGAAGCAAAGATTGGCCAAATCTCAACACCAAAACCAAGTGGTCACCAAATAAAAACAAACTAACACCCCCAAGCTTATTCAACCACAATCATATATACAAAAAGCGTAAAACGCTTCCCCCCAAGCTTGAACAAAGCATTGTCCTCAATGCGTAAGATAGGAAGAAGCATTTACATCAAAATGTTTTTTAACTTTTTCATTTTTCACTTTTTTTATCAATTTTTGCCAAAACTTTTTGAATTTGCTTTGATTTTTCTCATTTTTTCAATTTTCATTTTTCACTTTATTCATTGTCCTCGCCTCTTTTAACTACGGACGACTTTTTCATTTATTCACTTGCCATTATTCACAAGATATACAAAACAAAAGCTTGCTTACAAATAAGAACCAATATCCAAACTCATATACCACAGTCTCCAAGAACATAATCATTTGCTTCTCAAAAACCAAAAATGGAACAAAAAGAAGGAAAAGACTCAAAGTTCTAAAGATATGGCTTAAAAAGAAGGGAAAAAGCTCAAATGGTTAGCAAGTAGGTACATGTAAACCCAAGAACTAAAAGTAAAGAAGGGTATCCTAGAATAAAAATTACCACCCCGAAAAGATGCCTTTGTCCTCCCTAGATGGTTCGGTCTCGTGTTTGAGAATTATGAGTCAAGATTCAAGATTAGGTCCGCAATAGTCAAGGATCCATGCCGCTCATGCAAGTGATTGTAGAAGGCTTGAAAACTATGAAACCTCACAAGAATGTGGCAAAAACTCACTAAAAGCTTCAAATTCACCAAAGGGGAACGATTGCGAGTTTTCAAAAACAAAAGAATCCGGCTTCAAGGTCCCAATAGTTCTAAACGACTACTTTAGCATGTTCTATCCTAGAGTCAACCAAAGATACTCTCAAATCGTGCAAACCATTGTTTTTAGGAAGAATGATAGCCAATGTGCAAGTCTAAGTGGTACTAAGTCCAAAGCAAAAGCAAAATTATTAAGAAAGAAAAGCAATTCCTCAAAAACATGTTATTTTTATTAACAAAAATTTTTGTGATATTTGTTTTTGCTCTTTTTTTTTTTTTTGAAGAAAAGAAAAGGAAAGTTTAAAATCAAAACGTATGAAAGCAAAATGCAAAAAGGAATGAAGAAGAAAAGAGAAAAAGGAAGACCATAAGAAAATAGAAAATGAGGAAAAAGATATGAAATGAAAAATAGAAAAGCAAAGGAGAAGTAGAAATGCAACAGGAAGTAATGCTAACACATAAGTCCCAATCAACAAACAAGTGAACATTCGGCCACAACGCCAATGTTCCCAAACAAACTAAGGTGTTAAAAAGCAAACATCCTCAAACCGTTCAACTTCTCCTAATCTAAACCTAAACTAAGCATCCAAAAAAAGAAAAATAAAGAGAAGAAGATTAGAAGGATCTCACCAAGCGTGGAAGCTATGCTACATCAAACAAAGTGAAAGAGCACGTTAATGAAGCATCAATATCCAAAGCATAAGTGACGAAGAAAGGTGAGAAAGAAAATAGACTATATACAAAGAAAAATGTTAGTAACTTCAAAATAAAAGAAAAGAAAGATATAAAAGAGATAATGTATGCAAATAAGGAAAAAAACAATAAATGATAGCATCAGGAATAGGGTCAAGTAACGAAATCAGGAAACAGAATCATCATATAGAAGCAGGGTCAGGAAACAAGATATCAAACAATCATCATCAGGAAGCATAATCATAAAGAAGCAAAGATACACGGCAGACAACGATCAGCGAAACAAACAACAATACCAAGAACTGGACAGAGAAATCAGCAGAAGTACATCATCATCATCATCAGAGAAGCAAGAGATATACAGAGATCAATACCAAAAGAAAAAGAGACCAAGAGTGAACTATAAAAGCGAGGAAGGGAAACGGTGAAGCACACAAACAACATAAATCACCCCCAAGCTTGAAATGAACTACCCCCCAAACACTAAAATTAATAACATATAGGCAAAAGAGAACATCATATAAAGCACATAAGAAAAGGGGGGTAGCCACAATAGTCCCACTCCGCACTATGGTAAGGGGTAGAGTGAGAACTTCCCTCACCGGTCTCTAAGACATGAACCGAGCTAGCCATTTCACTCACCTTTATAGGAGCTTTTCCCCTTAACCTCCCCTCCCTCCTAGCACGGTCTATTGCGAAGAAATGAAACCAATCATCCGAAACCGGCTCGCCCGAAAGTCTCGGGGTTCGTGAAAGGTATAGGGTTCGCAGGATCATAAGTATAATCGCAACCACCGGGCCGCTTATAGTCGTAAGTTGCCAGGGTGGTGCCAACAATAGCACTAGGATGGATATGAGGACCTCCCCAATAGGGGTAACAAGGTCTAGGTCCAATGGATGGGTCAAAGGGTTCCCATTGAGGGATAGGTCCTTGTTGGACCGGGAGGTATAGATAGTTCAAGTAAGGGTCAATCTCCCCCCTCCTCACATGATAGTCATACACTTGATTGGCATGGAAATCATAGCCAAGAGATGAATCCCGCCCCAAAGGCATGGAAGACAAGACATTGGTGATGGAATCTAACTTGGCATGAATAGTAGATAAATCAAATGTAGTAGAAGAAGTAGAAGGAGGGATAGGAGTACCTCCCCCTTCAACCGGGGGTAAAGCTTGGAAATCCGTCGAGAGAGCATCATTGGAGGCGGTTCTTGCATGATTAGTCTTCTTCCGAAGAGAGGGGTCGATGTTGCATCTTGGAGGTCTCCAAGTCAATGAATCCATTTTCGTCTTATGGTTTGTAGTCTCCTTGCTTGGAATCAAGAACCAATCCTTCACTCGGGATACCTTCCATATGAAAATATTATGCTTCTTGGTACGATCAATGAATTTTTGGTTTACAAGGGCATAAACATTGAGGAAAAGAGAAGGTGTCCTCTACTGAGGGTCGACTATCGGAGGGAGCTCGCATAGAAAATCTTTATATGAGTCATTGAGGCAAAGTGCGAGGATAGAGATCATGCCTCCAATTTAGATGTTCCCCGAAAGTGAAACACCATCTCGGATGTCTAGAAATCGGTTGATCAAATGTTGAGTGAAATCTACAAGCTCGATCTCATGCGACTCTTGGTCGACAATCCGTAGCCAACAAAGTTCCTCACGGGAAATAGCTCCCAAAGAGTCTTTAGAGCATAGGGCATAGGTGAGAATACGATTAAAGTATCTCATAGCCGGATGAACGATCGATGCAGACTTGGAAGTTTAAGGCTCATATTTCCCTTTATCGGAGATACGCCGCCACTACTTGAGTTCATCATACCCATGGTTACTAGTCATTTTACCATTGGCCGGATAGACAAGATGGTCTTCATCGATGGCCTAAGGAAACCGGAAGTAAGAACAAAGTTGTGACTCCGACAACCGATGATCATTGTTGAAAAGTTGAAATGTCAAAGTTCTTGAAGAGTCACCACTTGTCTCTCAGACCAATTCTAGGGATAATAGAAACTCATACGTCACTCTAGCATAGTAGGGGTGCTCAAATCCAAGAACTCTAAGAGACCGAGGTTCTTGGCGAGGTAGCGAACGTCGTCATCAATTCCAAGTAGCTTGGTAGTTGCTTGATCATAGAATCTTGTCGACTTAAGCTTCCTCTTGGTAAGTTGCTTGAACCTATCCCAATGCATTTCTTTGGAGAATTCAATGCCATACGTTTCTACCACCTCGGGAGGAGGTGGAACAACGTGCCGAGCTTTGCTTGAACTTGATCTAGCACGCTTCTTATGACGGATAGGAGCCATCTACAAGAAGCAAAGCAATTCATGAGTAATTCATTTACAATTATCAATGTTCAAAAAGATTCATAAGAAATTACTCTAAAATCAAGCACAAACATTATTCAATCAAAAATGAAACAAGAAATGGTCACACATGAACTATGCCATGAATATAGAAACATAAGCTTGAAGAAACTAGTCATGAAGTAAAGGCAAAATTGGACACAAGAGACCAAATCATGAATCATTATAAGAAAATTAATCCCAAAACATTGAATTATCAAAGAAATGAAACTATCATATAGAATACCCATGAGAGAAAAAATGACCAACAAGGGTGAATCAAGGATTCAAGCAAGGTATACAAATTCATCATGAAAAAGCTTCAATTTAACACCCAATAACATCATTCAACACAAAATACAAGCTAAAAGAACCAACAATGGAGTTCTACCATGAAAGCAAAAACAAGGGTTTCAAGCTTCAAAAATGAGGAAGAAGATGACTAAAAAGTGATAAATTATACCTCAATGAAGCTTTGAATTACTTGCAAATTGCATAATTTGAAGAATATAGAACAATTAGAACACCCAAAGTCAAGTTCCAAGCACCAAAATAAAACCCTCAAAAATCGAATTTGTGCCCAAATTTTCGAATTCCAATTCGAAAATTTCAGATTTTTTTTTTGAAAGATTTGATTATGGTTTTATGTAATTTTATGAAGAAAGGAAACTAAAAAGATGTAATTGATTGAAATTTCAAAGGGTTTAGAAGGGTTTGAAGAGAGATAAGTGAGTGGTGAAATGAGGGGGAAGTCGGGGAGAGAGAAAATGTAGTGAAAGGGGGGTTTGTGAGAAGAAGGGCACGAAAGAGGGGGGTTGGGGCTGTTGTGACTGGTGCGTGCGCGGCAGCTAGGTGGTGTGTGTGCACCAGCTACAGCAGGGGGGTTTGCTTGCCTTGAGACGCACTAAAATGCGAGCCAAAGTCTAAACCCCTTGGTGCGCTCGCAGGCTGGGTGGTGCGTCCGCACCAGGAGGGTAATGGGGGGGCTCAAAATTTTTTCAATTTTCATCAAAATGGGCCAAAATTTCTAACCCCTTTGGTGCGTGCGCGCAACCTATGATGCGTGCGCACCAAATAAAAGCTAGGGGGAGAAATTTTTTTTCCCTTGAACATGCTTTCGTGCTTGCGCTCTTATCGACGCTAACGAGCGTCATGATCGAATGCTTAAAAATAACACAAAAATAGTTCAAAAATCACTCAAAAATAGTTCAAAAGTCACTCGAACATGAGTAGAAATTCATGAAAATGCAAACACGAGAGCATGTAACCCCACAAACTCATTCACCTAAGTTTAACCAAACCTCATGAAACCTTGAATTAACACCTTATCGATCCAATCTCATGGTACCTAAAATCAAGAAAACAAAGAAGAATAAGAAAAGTTATCAAAAATAAAAGAAATATAGAGAATTGAAGAATCAAAAGAAAAGGGTTAGAAAACCGGGTTACCTCCTGGGAAGCGCTTGTTTAACGTCATAGCTCGACGTCCTCCACCTATTAAGGTGGTTGTCGGAGAAGCAATATGTGAATAAGGCCAACAAAAGCACCATCGAAATACTTCTTGAGTCGATAGCCATTGACCTTAAATGGAGATGAAGAATCCATCATTGAAACCTCTACAACGCCACTAGGAAAGACATTTTGAACCAAGTAAGGACCGCTCCATCTTGACACGAGCTTTCGGGAAACAACTTCATTTTTGAATTGTAGAGAAGAACTTTATCACCAACACAAAACTCTTTCTTCTCAATAAGCTTGTCATGAGTTTCCTTGGAACGAGCTTTGTAAATACTAGCACAATCGTAAGCATCGAGTCAAAGCTCCTCTAGCTCATGAAGATCTAACCACCTTTTCTCCCCCGCACTTGCCAAATCAAAGTTTATCTTCTTGATTGCCCACAAAGCACAGTGTTCGAGCTCTACCGGGAGATGGCATGATTTGCCATAGACTAGGTGGTATGGAGTGGTACCTATAGGTGTCTTGAAAGCCGTTCTATAAGCCCAAAGAGCATCATCCAACTTGTGCGACCAATCCTTCCTATTTCTTGCAACCGTCTTTTCAAGGATTAACTTGATTTGACGATTGGAAACCTCGATTTGGCCGCTTGTTTGAGGATGATATGGAAGGCCAAATCATTGATGAACCCCATGCTTTCGCAACATCGTTTGAAAGGCATTGTGAATGAAATGAGAACCATTTATCGCTTATCACCGCCTTAGGCACACCAAATCTTGGAAAAATGATCTTTTTGATTACCACCGTGTGGTCTTTTGTTGGGGAAGCAATGGCCTCAACCCATTTAGACACATAATCCACCGCCACAAGAATGTATTGATTTTCAAAGGATGAGGGAAATGGTCCCATGAAATCAATTCCCCATACATCGAATATCTCCAACTCAAGAATAGGTTGTTGAGGCATCTCATTTCGCTTTGAGATATTCTCAACTCGTTGACAACGGTCGCATGTCTTAAAAAACCCCATGAATCCTTGAAGAGATGTGGACACCATAAGCCGCTTTGAAGAATCTTATTGGCAGTTTTATAAACACCCATATGGCCACCACTCGGATTCGAGTGGCACATCTTCAAAACACTAGGCACCTCTTCATTTGGAACACAACGCCTAAGTAAGCCATCGACTCCTTGCTTGTACAAGATGGGATCATCCCACACATAGTGTCTTGCCTCTCTCTTGAGCTTTTTTCGTTGATTCTTAGAAAAGGAAGGTGGAAACTCCCCATATGCAAGAAAGTTCACTAAGTCGGCAAACCATGGGAGCTCCTTTGCCTCAATAGCATATAAGAAGTCATCAAGCATCCTATCCTCAATTGGAGAACCATCATCATGAATTTGAGAACCCTCAAGACGAGAGAGATGGTCCGCCATAACATTTTTCGCTCCTCTCTTATCCCTAATCTCAATGTCAAAGGTTTGAAGTTCAAGTACCCACCGGATCAACCTAGGCTTAGATTCCTTCTTGGCAAAAAGGTACTTGAGAGCCGCATGATCCGTGAAGACAATGGTCTTGGAACCCAACAAGTAACAACAGAACTTCTCAAAAGCATGAACAATAGCCAAAAACTCCTTTTCCGTTGTGGTGTAGTTCCTTTGAGCACCATTTATAGTCTTGGACATATAATAGATCTCATGTAGCTTCTTTTCCACTCTTTGACCCAAGACACCTCCAATTGCCGAATCACTCGCATCGCACATCAACTCAAAAGGTAATCCCATCTTAGGGCTTGAATAATTGGAGTAGAGATTAGAGCCTTCTTCAACTTATTGAATGCCTCCAAACACTTATCATCAAATACAAAATCGGCATCCTTTTGAAGAAGATCATTGAGGGGCTTTGCAATGAGCGAGAAATCCTTGATGAATCTTCTATAAAACCCGGCATGTCCTAAGAAAGATCTCACTCCTTTCACATTGACCGGAGGTGGAAGCTTCTCAATAACCTCAATTTTTGCTTTGTCCACCTCTATCCCCTTGTGAGAAATCTTGTGGCCAAGGACTTTGCCTTCCTCCACCATGAAGTGACACTTCTCCCAATTCAAAACCAAGTTCACCTTCTCACACCTTACTAGACATTTCTCAAGGTTTTCAAGGCATGCCTCAAATGAAACACCTCCTACGGAAAAATCATCCATAAACACTTCCATTTCCTCCTCCAACATATCCCCAAAGATACTCATCATGCATCTTTGAAATGTTGCGGGAGCATTACAAATGCCAAACGACATTCTCCTATAAGCAAACGTTCCATAGGGACAAGTGAAGGTTGTTTTCTCTTGGTCATCCGGGTGGATAAGGATTTGGAAAAATCCCGAATAACCATCATGAAAACAATAGAACTTGTGCCTCGTTAGTCTCTCAAGCATTTGATCAATAAAAGGAAGGGGGAAGTGATCTTTCTTGGTGGATGTGTTTAGACGTCTATAATCTATACACATCCTCCATCCCGTGACCGTCCTCGTTGGAATGAGCTCACCTCTCTCATTCTCGACGACGGTCATGCCTCCCTTCTTTGGGACAACATGAACGGGGGAGACCCACCTAGAACTCGAGATGGGGAATATAATTCCCGCATCCAAAAGTTTGGTGATCTCCTTTTTCACTACCTCTCCCATTTGGGGATGTAGCTTTCGTTGTCTCTCAATAGAAGGTAGAGCACCCTCCTCAAGGGTTATGTGATGTGTACATAAAGCGGGGCTTATACCTTTGAGGTCATCAATGGTATAACCCAAAGCACCTTGGTGCTTTCTCAAAACATAACACAACTCTTGAGCTTGGCGCTCACTCAAAGAAGAGCTAACAATCACGGGAAAAGTAGAGTTGGGTCCCAAGAATTCATACCTAAGGTGTGATGGAAGAGGTTTGAGCTCAACCATTGGAACACCTTTACCTTCCTTTGATGTAGCCAGTTGCAACGCTTCTTGGCTAGAAATGCTCATACACATTTGCTCTTCAACATCCTCAAGGTTTCCATTGAGCACATCTTCATACAAAGCCATCTCCTTGCAAGGAGCCCTATCTTTTCCTTATTCAACATAACATTCTCAAGAGCATCGTTAGAGGTGAGCAATTGCTCCTGCATGGAAGACACAACATGATCAAGAGGATTAATCAACATGCAATTTTCTAAAGAAGAAATTGGATACTTCATAATATCATTCAAGTCAAATTCTATCACCTCATCCCCTACTTTGAGTGAAATTTTAGCACTCTTCACATCTATCAAAGCACCCGAAGTAGCAAAGAATGGTGTCCCTAGCATGATAGGAATTCTAGCATCTTCGTCCATCTCAAGCACCACAAAATCCACCGGAATAACAAATTTCCCAACCCTCAAAGGGACATCCGCTACCTTACCCTTAGGAAACTTAATTGACCTATCGGCACATTGCAAAGTGATGTTAGTAGGTAAGAGTTCCCCTAGCTCAAGTCTTTGGTACACCGAATATGGCATAAGTCTAACACTAGCTCCTAGGTCACACAAGGCATTCTCGATTTGCATTTTGTAAATGGCACAAGGGATGGAAAAGTTTCCGGGGTCTTTCAGCTTAGGTGGCATCTTGTTCATTATGATTGCACTACAAATCTCGGTCAAGTTCATCGCCTCTACACCATCACAAGTCCTTCTACCACTCAAAATGTCTTTGAGAAATTTTGCATAGTTGGGCATTTGGGTGACAACTTCGGTAAATGGTAGAGAAAGGTGAAGTTGCTTAAGCATGTCAATAAATTTTCCAAATTGTTCATCCAACTTGTGTCTCATGATTTTTTGTGGATAAGGAAGTTGGGTTTCACAATTTCTCTCTCCACTCTCACCTCACTAGGTTTCTTAATCTCAACCTCACTCAAAGATGCACCATCTCTCTCATCTTCTACCAAAACCTCTTTTATGGCCTCCTTGGTCTCACTCTTCCTAGGCAAACTCTCCTCAAGAACCTTAGCGCTCCTTGTAACAATAGCATTAACTGGTCTCTTCGGATCTAGGCCTTGGGAAGGTAAAGAAGAAGGACTAGCATGGTCTTTTAAAGCATTGCCAAGTTGAGAAATTTGGTTTTCAAGCATCTTATTATGAGTCATCATTTCATTAAATTTCTTGTCACTTACGGCCATGTAAGTGTTCAACAACTTTGTTTGGTTTTCAATGATTTCTTCCAAATTGGTCCTATGAGAAGAATAAGAGGATTGAACATAGGAATTATCATTTTGGGTCTTTGGAGCAAATCCGAATGGGGGATCCTTTAAAGAGTTATTTTGGAAATTTCCCCTATTTTGATTGTTCCAATTACCTCTACCTTAATTATGGTTACCATAACCTTGGTTATGATTACCATAATTTTGTTTTTGATTTTGGCTACAATAACCTTGGTTGTTATAGTTACCTCGGGAATTTTGGTTCCCATGGTTCCTATTACCACCACCTTGGTTGTAGTTGTCAAAATTGCCATGGTTGTTGTAATTCCTATTCCATTGACCTCTTTGATTCTCAAACCTAGAATCATTATTGTTTGACACATAGTTCACATGCTCATTCATATTTCCATCTTGATCGTCACAAACATCCATACATGCATGAGGGCAATTAGAAACATCATGATCATACGATCCACAATCATCACAAAACAAGCATCCACTAGACATGTTATTAGAAGAGGGAGGGGGTTGAGAATTAGAAGACATACCTCTCTCCTTAGATTGGGAGGGAAGACTTGAAACTTGGTAGGTAGCACTTTCCAACTTCGCCTTGATAGCGAACATCTCCTTCCCCAAGTTTGTCATTTGTGAGGATAGATTGTTGATTGCATTTAAATGATCAACCGAGTACACCGAAGAACTACTCTTGCTAGTTGACTCTCTTTCTCCATCTTGCCAATCTCTATAATACCTCACTACGCCTTCAATTATGTCTAAAATTTCCTCTTCCGTTTTGTTCATGATAGGACCTCCGGCTCCTCCATCTAAACATGATTTTCCTTGAGGACTAAGGCCTCCATAAAAAATTTGAATAATTTGGTAAGTAGGAATTCCGTGGTGAGGAAATTCTCTTTGATACTCTTTGTATCTCTCCCATGCTTCATAGAGACTCTCACTAGGCTTTTGCTTGAAACCTTGAATCAAAGTTCTAGCCTCCGCCGTTTTCTTTTGTGGATAAAAACGGGATAGAAATTCCTTGGTCGCTTCGTCCCATGTCCTTAGAGAATTCAGCTTGACCTCCTTGTCTAGCCATTCCAAGGCACGCCCTATGAGGGAAAAGGGAAAAAGCTTGAGGCGGATGAATTCTTGGGAAATTCCATTCACCTTGATAGTATTACAATATTTTTCGAACTTCTTGAGATGATTTAGTGGGCTTTCATGTTTAGCCCCACTAAATTGTCACCTCTCTATCAAAGTGATCATTGCCGGTCTTATTTTAAAATCGTTCGCCGGTGTTGTAGGTGGAGCAATTCCACTCTCAAATCTATATGCACCGGGAATCCCCAATCCTTTCAATGGCACCCTTGGATTTTCTCCCATTCTTGCTTGTTCCTCTTGTTGTGGTTCTTCTTCACTTGAAGTGCTAGGGCTCAAAGATCGTCTAGCAACCCTTAATCTTGCAATAGTTCTCTCAATTTCCGGATCAAATGGCACTAGTGAACGACCACATGCTCTATGCATACAATCTCAAAAGAAATGATTAGTAGCACGGCTACAAGTGTAGCCTAAAAGAAAAATCTTTTTGTATTTTCAATTAAGGATGAAATAGACTCAACAACTATAACAAAGCACCAATATCACTCCCCAGCAACGGCGCCATTTTTGACGTAGGAAAAAGTAGGTCGTTTTCTACCCTTTCCTAGAGCCAAACAAAATTTATAAACACTCGACCAACCTAATACGAGTATATGGCAAGTCGTCGAACCCAAAGGAATGAGTAGGTGCAAGCTATAGCCTAGGTTAAGCTACTTCGAAGATTGTAGAAAGATATGGTTAGTAACTAAGGTATCGAGAAAGCTAGATAAATTGAGAAATTCAATATACTAAACACTAGGGATATAGGTTCCACATGCAAGATCAATGATTATGCTAATTGATGGATCACTCAATCAATTCAAACATTAAAAAGGAAAAACAATAGTTGCAACCAAAGGAATCCAAAAGCTATCTCCTATAAGCCAAGCTAGGGTTCACTACGAATGGCTAACTAGGAAAATCACAATCAAATTCAATCAATTAAAGCAATTTTCAAATCAAGGGTTCATGTCATTGAAATTTGCAATGCAATCTAGATTAATCTTATAGGTTGATCACTCCTAGTCTAATTAATCACATGCACAACTATGTCAACCAATTTAATTGTAACAATTCAATCAATCAAGGATCATCAACTAGCAAAAATTATCAATCAAGCATGCTTCCCCTTCTCCCTAGCAACTAATCTACTCACTAATCATGGTGAAATTAAGAAACAAAACAAATTCAATCACAATCATATTCATTTCAAGTTTAATCAAGAAGAAATTCAATCACTCAACAAATTCTAAAGCAAAGAATGAAATTAAAATCAAAAATTCAAGAATTAAAGGAAATTGCAATAAAAGTAAATTCAAAGGGAAGAAATCTCACAAACTTTCATTGATTAGAAGAAAAAATCCAAGATCAAGATGAAATCAAAGATCAAATTCAAGTACAATCAAGTAATCTTAAGCTTCTCTCTCTACTATTTCTGGAAAATAAGCATCAAGTACAAAATAAGTAGTCCCCCTCCCCCCCCCCCCCCCAAAAAAGGAAAAGTCTAAAGCTATAAATAGAAAATCGAGCGAAGGGGAACGGGGCGCCTGGTGCGTGCGCACCATCAAGCCACGCGCGCGCACCCCTGCTTGGTGCTCGTGGCCTTGCCTCGTTCGCTTGCTCGATCGATCTCCGCGCTCCCGAGCATCCCTATCATTGGTGCACTCGAGGAGATGCTCGTGAGAAGGGCAACTCTTTTATCTTCCAAGAATTTGAACACTTTAAGCCAAAGCATTTCTTCCAAGGTTCTCATGCTTGCGGAGCTAGCTTGAATTGCATGTTTGGATTCCCGAACTTAGCTCCATCAACCTTCTTGAATGTGCTCGAGCTTTCTCCTTGATAATTAAACTCGGGAAACTCAACACACCTACAAAACAAGTCAAAGAAACAGAGAAGCGAGAAAAGATAACCGAGAAATGAATAAAATAGAAAGAAAACCATCAAAAGCACACATTTCTCTAAACTTAAACATAAACACGCAAAACAAGTATTATTATGCAAAACCACGACATAAAAGACTAAAAATGAGCATAAAACTACAAAGAAAACCTAACCTAAGAGTGCCATAAACGACACTCATCAGTGTGCATTAAAGTTCGTGTTAAAACACCTTAGAGCTTGGTCAAGAGGTCCGAAATTTTTGAGTTATTACCCATGGTTGGGTGATCTTGAGTTATGCTTGATTGATTGAGTTATAAATTTCTTATTGAAAATGGATTTTGAATTGAATTGTTTATGTGATTTAGCATTGAATTTATTGTTTTGCATGTGTATGTGAAACAGATGGAGTTAAATGATTATGTGGTTTTTTGTTTCAATTTTCAAAGTATGATAATTAAACCCAGGAAGTATGTCCGCGAGAATGAGAGACCAAGTGATAAGTAAGCGCACTAGTTCCAAAGTTGGGAAGGTCCTTAGAAAGCTAACCCATATTACTGAGAACATCACGAAAGTGGTGAACAAAGGAAACCGAAGCTTTGACCTTGACTCCTAGAGTGAGGTTTTCAAGAGCCAAACCACCTGTTTACTTGGGAAAGGAGGACCTTGCCAGTCTTGAAAACTGGATTATGGAGTTTGATAAGTTGTTTGATGCCATCAATTGCCCAAGTGAGTTGAGGGTGAACAATGGGGTCTACTACTTGAGGGAGGAAGCTGATTTATGGTGGGCCCAAAGAAAGGATGAGCTGTTGAAAAAGCCAAACTTTGGGTGAGATGAGTTTAAGGAAGCCTTGAGAGAAAAGTTTTACCTTTCCTACCTGAGAAAGCAGAAGTGCATGGAGTTCACCAACCTAAGGATGGGGAACATGTCAATCAGTGAATATTACAACAAGTTCATTGAGTTGATGAGGTTTAACCCGGAAGTAGTCCCTACTGAAACCATTAAGGCTCAGAGATTTGAGCAAGTCCTAACCTTGACCCTTCAAGGGAAGCTAGGGGGAGTGACCTTTGAGACCCTGGATGAAGTGTATGGCCGTGCAGCCTGTTGAACTTAATGATTTTGATGATGACACAACCTCACTTACTTACAGACTAATAAGAGCTTAGTGTGTGATCAGATGCAATGACTAGGAGAATTAAGTGTCGTGCAAAGATACCATAAGGAACAGGAAAGCCAGAAATAGAGCTATCCAAAAAGAAGATTTCCTTTGGAGGAACTGGTGCTTCAGAAATGGAGACTTAAGAAGAGAAGGTTCCCCTCAGGAACAGAAGCTTCAAAGCAGAAGCTTCACTAGAGAAGAGAAGTTCCCCTTGAGGAACAGAAGCCTTGGAGTAGAAGCTTCATCAGAGGACATGAAGACTAAATATATTCTTATATTTTAGGATTTATGTAAGTATAAGATATTAAGTTACACTCGAAAAATCTGTGTGGAATTGGTCTAAAAAGATAATATTGTGCTAGCATATTTTTAGGAAAGTAGTTAAGTTTAAAACGTGTATCTTTTTCTTAACTAAAAAGATTTTATTTTATTTCTGATTTTCGAAAATATCTTTTAGAAATAAAATCTTCCATGTTTTCCAAAAACTTGCGGCCTACTCCCCATGATCTCTTTCATATCATGGTCAAAGCACATTAAGGAGTTCATGCTTCCTTGAAATTAGGAACATGTTCATCTTAGTGGGTTGGAGTTATGGCGTAATGGATTTGATGCACAAAGGAGTTTTTCCTAAACGAATTTGATCTATAAATAGTCTTTGAAATCAGTTGGAAAAACTCACCCTTGCTCACATAAGTTTTCAAGCTTTAATTCGAGTTAAGTGTCAATTCCACATAAGTGATATAGAGTGTTCTTTTGTTCTTATACTAGAGTTATTTATGTTTCGAGTTGTAATTTGTGGAATGGGGAAATTTGAGTGAACTTTTGTATGTGAGAAAGATAAGTGAGAAAGAGAAGAGAAAGAAAAGAGAAAGAGTAGAGAAAGAGAAGAGAGATAGAGAACAGAAAGAGAAGAGAAGAATAACAAGTTGAGTGACTTGTTCCTCAGGGTTTCAAGTTTGTTGAGGAACTTGAAGTTTGAGTCTTTAATTTGTAATAGGACCATTTGCCCTATTCTAGTGAAGATTCTTTTCCCAAAATCCCAAGTGGTCGTGGTTTTTCTCCTTGTTAGGGCCAAGGAGTTTTCCACGTAAAAATCTCTCTTGCATCTTTTAGTTCCTTCTGTTTATCTTTCTATTCCTTTAGCTTATTTAGTTTTAATTCCGCAAAAAGTTTGGCTAAACTCTCATACTACAATTCAACCCCCCCCCCTTCTTGTAGTATTCATTTAAACAACAATTGGTATCAGAGCCTAACTTCTAGGAAAATCAGGAAACCCTGAAGAAGAAAGGTCTTGGAGAAAATGAATACTCATGAAAAGCTCGAGGAAGGATACTCAACTCAGAGGCCTCCTATGTTCAACAGCAAGTTCTATACCTACTGGAAGAATCGCATGGAAATCTTTATCAAGGCGGAGAACTACCAAGTCTGGAGGGTCATCGAGGTTGGTGATTTCGAAGTCACCAAAACAAACGCTCAAAATGAGGTAATCCCTAAGCCTATGTCTAAATTTGAGAAAGAGGATTTTGATAAACTGGAAATCAATGTTATGGCTGTGAAATTGCTCCATTGTGGACTTGGACCTCACGAACACAATCGTGTTATGGGGTGCAAGAACGCTAAGGAAATCTGGGATTTGCTGCAGATTACTCATGAAGGAACTAATGAGGTTAAACGCTCAAAAATCGATCTGCTTATGTCAAAGTATGAAAGATTTGAGATGCAACCTAAGGAAACCATCCAAGAGATGCTAACCCGTTTTACTAATATCATAAATGAGTTGGTTTCCCTTGGTAGACAAATTCCTACAGATGAGAAGGTTAGGAAGGTTCTTAGAAGTCTTCCGCGAGATGAGAGATAGAGAGCTAAGGTGACAGCCCTTTAGGAAACTAAGGACTTTACCAAGTTCAACCTTGAACAACTAGCAGGTTCTCTCATGACTCATGAGCTGCACCTTGGATTCAACAACGAATCCATGAGGAACAAGGGATTGGCTCTAAAGGCTGATGAGCAGGAAGACTCAGAAGTAGACGAGGATGAGGCTGCCCTAATTGTGCGAAGATTCAAGAAGATGTTCAAGAAAGGCCGCACCTCAAGGAACTTCGGGAAAAAGACCTCAAATCCAAAACCTGACTACAGTTGCCACAAGTGTGGATCCCCAGATCACTTTATCAGAGACTGTCCCCACTGGGAAAATGATAAAGGAAAAGGAAAGGCTAAGGAACAAGGAAGAGAAAAATTCAGCAAAGCAAACTACCAAAAGTCAGACATGAGGAAGGCCATGATAGCAGCCTGGGGAGACTCAGACAGTGAAGAAGAAGAGGATGACCAACCAGAAGAGGAGACGGCTAATCTTTGTCTGATGGCTAAATCAGATGATGAAAAGGCCTACCTTGAGGAACTCTAGAGAGAGGTATTTCTTGATCCTAAACAGCTTAAAACTCTCTCTAAAGATGTCCTAATAGATATATGTCTAGAAGAAGAAGAATTCTTTAGAGATACTTGTGTGAAACTGAACAAATGTGAAAAAGCTCTTAAGGTTTGCAAAGAACATGGTGCTTGGTTGGAAACAGCCTATGCAAAGTCTCAAAGCAAATTAAGAGAGCTTGATTTTAAATATAAACACATAACAGAGATAGCTGATAGAATTAAGAATGAAGTATTCTTCTGAATGTTGAATTAACTCAGTATAAGCTCATGAATTCTGATATCAGTTCTAGCAGTTCCTCAAGCGATCATTTGCTTAAATTCAATGTTGATTTTGAAAATTTGAAAAATGAACTCTCTACTTTAAAAACTCAAAAGGATCAACTTGAATCGGAACTGAATGCTAGAAAGGATAGAAGTATTGACCCAAAGGTCATACCTAAGTGGATAGCTGAAGCTCAAGGAAAACGAACCGAAGGCCTTGGTTACATGACCAAGAGAAATGGCAAGCAAAAGAAACATGTTGAGCTTCCTAGCATGAAGGTATGCACCTTTTGTGGTAAGACTGGACATCTCTATGGTCAATGTAGAATAAGAGAAGAAGCTGATAAAAGAAACTTAAAACAAGTGTGGGTCAAGAAAACTGATATTGCATCCACGTCTAAGGAACCCAAGGAAACCTAAGTTCCTGATCCTAATGCTTAGTTTTCTTGCAGGTCCTAGTGAGGGGGAACAACTCGTGGTATCTCGACAGCGGGTGTTCGAAGCATATGACAGGTGATAAATCAAAATTCCTCTCACTAGAAGACTACCCTGGAGGAACAGTAACCTTTGGGGATAATAAGAAGGGCGAGATCATTGGAAAAGGCAAAATTGGAAGATCAAAATCTCATTCCATTGATAATGTGTTCCTGGTCGAGAGCTTAATGCACAATTTGCTCAGCATATCACAGTTTTGTGATAAAGGAAACTCTGTAAGTTTTACTTCTGACTCTTGCAACATCATCAGCAATAAGTCAGGAAAGGTTGTTCTAGAAGGAACAAGAAGAGGGAATACTTATACAGTTGACCTCAACTTAATCCCAAGGAACAACCTTACATGTCTGAGTGTTGTTGAAGATGATCCCCTGCTATGGCATAAACGTTTTGGACATGCTAGCTTTTCATTACTAGACAAGCTAAGGTCAAGGAACTTGGTTGTGGGACTTCCTATAATCAAGTTCCTATAGAACAAAGTTTGTGATGCATGTGTGAAAGACAAGCATGTTCGTTCATCTTTTAAATTGAAGAAAATGGTAAGCACTACAAGGCCTTTGGAATTAATCCATATGGATTCGTGTGGTCCCATGAGGATTCAAAGCAAGAGTGGCAAGAAATATGTTTTGGTTATTGTTGATGATTATTCTAGATTCACTTGGGTTATTTTTCTTGCTAGTAAAGATGAAACTTTTAACGAGTTTGTTGTTTTTGCCAAGAAAATACAGAAAAATTAGTGGTCACTCCATAGTCCATCTCAGATCAGATCACGGAACTGAATTTGAGAACTCAAGATTCGATGATTTTTGCAGGAAAAATGGCATGAATCATAACTTCTCAGCTCCAAGGACTCCCCAACATAATGGAGTTGTAGAAAGGAAGAATCGAACCCTTGAGGAAATGGCTAGAACGATGCTGATTGTAAGTGGATTGCCAAGGAACTTCTGGGCTGAAGCCGTGAATACAGCATGTTACATCCTCAATAGAGTAACAATCAGAAGTATCATCAACAAGACTCCCTATGAACTATTCAACGGAAGGAAGCCAAACATATCTCATCTTAGAGCCTTTGGTTGTAAGTGCTTTGTACATAACAATGGTAAGAAAAACCTAGGGAAATTTGATGAAAGAAGTGAAGAGGCCATATTTCTTGGATATGCCTCTCATAGCAAAGTTTATGGAGTTTACAATAAAATTCAATGTGTGTTGAGGAAAGCATTCACATAATCTTTGATGAAGTTAACCAGTTTGTGAGTGTGCAGGAAAAAGAAGATGATAATGATTTTGAAATTGGATTGATAAGAGACAGGGATGAAGAAGAGACTCAGAAGCAAACCAAAGAAAAGCAGCCTGCTCCAGAAGAGGATCATCAAGAGAATGAGGAAGTTCCTCAACTAGAAGAACAGGTGAATGAGGAACTAATAGAAGAAGAAGAAGAAGAAGCAGAAGGAACAGAACTAGAAGCTCCTCAAATTGGAGTTCCTGCTAGGGAATTTCAACCTAGGACATTCAAGTATAAAAGTTCGCATCCAACTGATCTCATAATCAGTGACATAAGAAAAGGAACTCAAACAAGATCGCAGATGAGGAACTTCTGTGCGTTCCATGCATTTCTGTCCATCCTAGAGCCTCGAAATCATCAATAAGCCTTGGGAGATGCTGACTGGATAGTGGCCATTCAAGAGGAACTAAATGAGTTCGAAAGGAACAAAGTTTGGCACCTTGAGCCAAAGCCTAAGGATAAGAAAGTCATTGGGCTCAAATGGGTGTTCAGGAACAAGCTTGATGAACATGGCACTATAGTAAGGAACAAGGCCAGATTGGTTGTGAAGGGCTACAACCAACATGAAGGTATTGATTTCGATGAAACCTTTGCTCCTGTAGCTAGATTAGAAGCTAATAGAATCCTAGTAGTTTTTGCCTTTTATGGGTTTCAAACTCTATCAAATGGATGTGAAATGTGTTTTTCTTAATGGTTTCTTAAATGAGGAGGTATTTGTTGAACAACCTCCATGTTTCGAAAATCCTAAA
The DNA here is from genome assembly GCF_948465745.1 of Chenopodium album. Taxonomy (NCBI): domain Eukaryota; kingdom Viridiplantae; phylum Streptophyta; class Magnoliopsida; order Caryophyllales; family Amaranthaceae; genus Chenopodium; species Chenopodium album. The sequence goes on from NC_137847.1 coordinate 22,144,922, forward strand.
TTTCCAAATCATGTTTTTAAGCTTGATAAAGCTCTCTATGGGCTTAAACAAGCTCCAAGAGCCTGGTATGAAAGGCTTTCAAAGTTCCTACTGAAAAATGATTTCAAAAGAGGAAAAGTAGATAAAAATCTTTTTCTTAAATCACGAGGAACTGATTTGTTAGTTGTACATATTTATGTGGATGATATTATATTTGGTGCTACTAACAATGGTTTATGCAAGTACTTTGCTGAGCTAATGGGTGGTGAATTTGAAATGAGCATGATGGGTGAATTGAATTTCTTCCTTGGACTACAAATAAAGCAAACTGCAGAAGGAATTATGATTCACTAACAGAAGTATGTCAAGGAACTTCTAAAGAAGTACTACATGGAGAATGCCAAGACAAATCACACACCTATGGGAACAGCAACAAGACTTGATTAGGATTCACAAGGAACAAGTGTGGATCAAACCACTTACAGAAGTATGATTGGTTCATTGCTATATCTAACAGCCAGTAGGCCTGACATTTCTTTCAATGTTGGATTGTGTGCTAGATTTCAATCTAATCCTAAAGAATCACATCTAACGGTTGTTAAGAGAATTTTAAGATACCTCAAAGGAACAGATGACCTGTGTCTGCTCTATCCTAGAAGTGATGACTTTATGCTTAGAGGATTTACAGATGCTGACTATGTTGGTGACTTAGTCAACTGGAAAAGCACCTCAGGTATGGTTCAGTTCCTTGGCTCTTGTCTAGTTTCTTAGGGTTCCAAGAAACAAAATACTATTGCATTGTCGACTACAAAAGCTGAGTATGTAGCAGCAGCTACTTGTTGCTCTCAAGTCCTTTGGATCAAACAACAGCTGCGTGACTTTGGTATTAAATTTAATTACATTACTATCTATTGTGATAACACTAGTGCAATTTGCATATCTAAAGATCCAATCCATCATTCAAGAGCCAAGCATATTCATAAAAGGCATCATTTCCTTAAGGATAATGTTGAAAAGGGTTTGATTAAATTAGATTTCTGCCAAACTGACAATCAAATTGCAGATATTTTAACAAAACCCTTGAATAGAGAAAGGCATGAGAAGATGAGAATGGAACTTGGGATGATTAAGTTATACTAAGAAAAATGCATCAAGTTCCCTCAGGTATGAAACTCAAACTGACGTGCTTAATCATTGTATACTGTGCACAAGTGTTATATGTTTAATTACATAGTTAAGACAGGTTGTGAGCAGGAGTAACATTTGTTAAAGGCATGTAAATTTGAAAGGCATAGAATATGAAAGTCCAAAATTGGTTGCATGAGCCTTGTTAAATTGTTTCGTGTATCAAGTTGCATTTGCAAGTGGTCTTTACTGATTAAATTCAACAGATAAAATTGTTGTGTTTATCTATTCTTCAAAATTCCAAATTCTTTTTATCTAAACACAAAATTCGGATGAATACATCTAATATTCATCATTATCCTTTGTTCAAAAGTAGCCCACTCACATTACTCTCTTAAAATACGGTTTGCGTTTCCCTAAGCAATAAATATGAGTGTCAAATCAACTTAATTCACTTCACCTTCCAAGCGACACCTCACTTCACCAATTTACCTCCACCATAAAAGAGATGTCAGCCTCACAAAAATTTACACCACACAAAAATTACCTTCTCTCTCATCACTCCGATCAAAATTACTCTCCAATGTCTACCTCTCCAAAAACCCAAGCTGAAACCGAAGCAAACCCTATCCCAGACATCACCATGGAAAATCTTCCGGAAAACTCAACCAAATAGATCTCTGAACCTCCAAAGAATGAATCAACCGCCGAATCTCAGTCCTCTCGCAAAAGGAAAGCCAATGACATGCAAGAGGAAGAGGAAAGTGTTCTGGAACAGAGTGTGAATTATCGAGACAAACCTGCTTCTATGAAAAAGCAAGAGAAGATGGGCGAACATTTTGTGACAGGTTTAGCACTCAATTTACCTTGGTGTAGATCTGTAAAATTGTATGAATTACTTGATTTGCTTGAGTTTCAAAATTGGATAAACTTGCTGAGTGAATGTTTTAATCGGAGTATGTATGTTGATTCTATGAAAGATTTTTGCAAAAATTTTAAGTACTCTAAGGGTATTATTCGTAGCATGGTGTATGGGAAGGAAATTGAATTTGATGATGTGTATTTGGCTGAGTTGTTTGATGTGCCGAATGCTGGGTATGATTTGTATTTCAAAATCAATGTCATTAGAAATCCTCTTCCTGAAGCCAACATTGATGAAATTGTTGAGAATTTAGGAGGTGACCCTGAGGAACCCTATATAAACCATAATGACCTAACCCCTCTTGACAAAATTCTGCTAAAATTGTGTTCAATGACATAATCCCTCGCTCTCAAAAGAGATACAGTGCCAACAAGCTTGACTATGTCCTAATCTACTGCCTAGCCCGAAAAATACCTATCAATTTTCCCTCAATCATGATCCAACACCTTACCCACTGTGTTCCAAAAGGATAGAAGGTTGGATATGGAAACTTACTCACCTTTGTCTTCGAAAGCTTTGACATTTCTTTTGCCAAGAAAGAGCCCTTACCTCTTAAAAACACCGAATTCATACAATCCATATTTCTTGAAAACCATAAATTAAAAGTTGTGAATGGATGTTTTGAAGTGGTGTTAGAAGAAAAAGATAAGAGGCCAAAGGAAGTGAGTGATGTAGCGGAAGGGGAAGAAACAAAAGCAGTAGGGGTCATTGAGCAAGTTGTTCAAGATATTCTGGATGAGGGAGAGAAGGAGGAAGAGGAAAATAAAGACGTAGGGGAGGTGCTGGAAACAGGGGGAAGGAAAAAGAGAAAAAGTTTGAGGTTATTGAAAAAGAAGGGGAATCCATCTCTAGTGTGCATTGATCTTTCTGGTGCCCAGGAGGAATTGCAGAAGCTCCCTAGTACTCCTACTTCTATTAGGTATACATCTGCAGGTTTTGCAGCTGAAGAGAGCTTGAAAGAGGTGAAGGAACTACTCTAGAAAATGCTCAAGGAACAGGAGAAGTTCCAAGCAGAGATGAAGGATTTGAAGAAGAGTGTGATCACTCTTAATGCTGATGTGAAAAAGCTGGTCACAAGCACTGATAAAGGGAGACAGTCCATTGTCAAGGACATTGTGTCTCAAATTAGCAAGAAGCTGGAGGATCTTGTTGTTGATGATGACCAGAGTGCTGCTTCATAATCTTACCTTACCTTGCAGCCTTTTTATGTTGATGAAACTCTTATTTTATTTGCTTTTGGGAACAATTTTATTTTGGTCTGTAATATTTTGGGCACTTTTAATTTTCTTTTGGTGAACTTGCAAATTTGGTACATTTGGCCGATGTTTTAAATCGGTTTTGGATGATTAATACCTGTGTTTATTCTGCCTATATGCTTTGTGAATGTTTTCTCTCTATGCATGCTTCTTGTCTTAACACCAAACCACTTAGATGGTGCCATGTTATGGTATACTATTGCTTGTGTGTTGGTTTTTGATAATGCCAAAAGGGGGAAGAGATGCAAACTATCAAGGAAACTTAATCATTCTATGGTCTCTGTTCGAAATCTTCACAAGCTGCCTACTCTCTACAAGCAGGTATAATGTATATATAAGTTTTTCCTTAGTTTTTCATTTCAGCATTGCTTTTATTTCTGAGTATTAGTTCCCTTTCTGCATTGTACTTTATTTTTGCATTTTCTTTCTTTTAGAATAGGTTGGATTATCTTTGCTTCCTTATAAGTAATTTTGGTTTGTTTGTCATCATCAAAAAGGAGGAATATTGTTGGACTTAATGATTTTGATGATGACACGACCTCACTTACTTATAGACTAATAAGAGCTTGATTGTTTAAGTGTGTGATCAGATGCAATGACTAGGAGAATTAAGTGTCTTGCAAAGATACCATGAGGAACAGAAAAGCCAGAAACAGAGCTATCCAAAAAGAAGAGTTCCTTTGGAGGAACTGGTGCTTCAAAATTAGAGACTTAAGAAGAGAAGGTTCCCCTCAAGAACAGAAGCTTCAGAGCAGAAGCTTCACCAGAGAAGAGAAGTTCCCCTTGAGGAACAGAAGCCTCAGAGTAGAAGCTTCATCAGAGGACATGAAGACTAAATATATTCTTATATTTTAGGATTTATGTAAGTATAAGATATTAAGTTACACTCAAAAAATCTGTGTGGAATTGGTCTAATAAGATAATATTGTGCTAGCATATTTTTAGGAAAGTAGTTAAGTTTAAAACGTTTATCTTTTTCTTAACTAAAAAGATTTTATTTTATTTCTGATTTTCAAAAATATCTTTTAGAAATAAAATCTTCCATGTTTTCCAAAAACTTGCGGCCTACTCCCCATGATCTCTTTCATACCATGGTCAAAGCACATTAAGGAGTCCATGCTTCCTTGAAATTAGGAACATGTTCATCTTAGTGGGTTGGAGTTATGGCGTAATGGATTTGCTGCACAAAGGAGTTTTTCCTAAACAAATTTCATCTATAAATACTCTTTGAAATCAGTTGGAAAAACTCACCCTTGCTCACATAAGTTTTCAAGCTTTAATTCGAGTTAAGTGTCAATTCCACATAAGTGATATAGAGTGTTCTTTTGTTCTTATACTAGAGTTATTTATCTTTCGAGTTGTAACTTGGGGAATGGGGAAGTTTGAGTGAACTTCTGTATGTGAGAAAGAGAAGTGAGAAAGATAAGAGAAAGAAAAGAGAAAGAAAAGAGAGATAGAGAAGAGAAAGAGAAAAGAAGAATAACAAGTTGAGTGACTTGTTCCTCGGGGTTTCAAGTTTGTTGAGGAACTTGAAGTTTGAGTCTTTAATTTGTAATAGGACCATTTGCCCTATTCTAGTGAAGATTCTTTTCCCAAAATCCCAAGTGGTCGTGGTTTTTCTCCTTGTTAGGGCCAAGGAGTTTTCCACGTAAAAATCTCTCTTGCATCTTTTAGTTCCTTCAGTTTATCTTTCTGTCCCTTAACTTAGTTTTAATTCCGCAAAAAGTTTGGCTAAACTCTCATACTACAATTCAACCCCCCCCTTCTTGTAGTATTCATTGAAACAACACAGCCCATCTATACGAGATTAAGGGGAGGGAAATGGAATATGTTGGAGAGAAAAGGAAGAACCCCGACTCTTTTCACGAGGGTGAAAAGAGGCATAAGCCCAATGGGAGGTACCAAGGGAATTCCGGAGATAGAAGGGACAACAAGGGAAACTTTGGAAAAGAGAATGGAGGCCAGTCGTGCAACCAGAATGGGAATGAGAACCAAAGGGGTGAGAGACCCAAGAGGAAGTAATTCTGCAAGAGGTGTGAGAAAGACCACCCAGGGAAGGACTGTGAGGGGAACTCGGTAACTTGTCGTTACTGTCAGAAGTTGGGACACCATGAGTACGAGTGTTTCAAGAAGGATGTTGATGTTAAGTCTGGGAAAGTGAAAGAGTCTAGTACACATAGTAAACCACCTCAGTCTAGTGGACCTACACCCAAGGCTGGAACCAGTAGCTGTTCGGGAGGTGCCCCAAAGGGTCGTGTGTTCGTGATGAATAGCCGTGAGGCTGAGTCTGCTAATGATGTGGTAATTGGTGTTTTCTTTATAAGTTCTTTGCCTGTGAAAGTCTTGTTTGGTTCAGGGGCGTCGCATTCTTTTATTTCTAAGAATGTAGTTGGGAGTCTCGGGTTAGAGAGTCCTGAGTCAGTTTCTCTAGGTGTGTCTATTCCATCTGGGGAAGTGAGGAGTTGTTCGAGATTGTTTTTGTGTGTGCCTATTTCCATCTCTGGGGTAGAATTTCAGGCAAATTTGATCGAGTTCGATTTGAATGACTTCGATGTGATTCTGGGTATGGATTGGTTGGGAAAGTATGAAGCAAAGATTGATTTTGCGACTGAAAAGGTTACTTTGACTAGCCCAAGTAAGACTAAAGTGGTATATAAAAAGGAAGGGGAAAGTTCAGGGTTGAGAATCGTGTCTGCAATGCAACTACAAAAGCTGGTTAAGAAAGGTTGTCCTTTGTTTTTGTATAGTGTTCACGAGATTGAAAGTGAGGAAAAGAAGGGTGATGAGAGTATTTCTGTTGTAGAAGAGTTTCCAGATGTGTTTCCAGATGAGATTCCTGGTATGCCACCAGTAAGTGATGTTGGGTTCACTATCGACCTAGTGCCTGGTACTGGACCTATTTCTAAGGCTCCATATAGGATGGCTCCAGCTGATATGAGGGAGTTTGAAGACTCAGTTGGATGATTTGTTGGAGAAAGGTTACATTAGGCCTAGTTCATCACCTTGGGGAGCCCCAGTATTGTTTGTGAAGAAAAGGATGGAAGTATGAGGTTGTGTATTGATTATCGGGAATTGAACAAGGTAACAGTAAAGAATAAGTATCCATTGTCGAGGATCGATTATTTGTTTGACCAGTTGAAAGGAGCAGGAGTATTTTCAAAGATAGATTTGAGATCAGGGCATCACCAGTTGAGAATTACGGAGCAAGATATTGCAAAGAGTACTTTCAGGACCCGTTATGGTCACTATGAGTTCACATTTATTCCATTTGGTTTGACCAATGCACCTGCAGTATTCATGGATTTAATGCATAGGATTTTGTGGCCATACTTGGACAAGTTTGTAGTGGTGTTTATTGATGATATTTTGATTTATTCAAAGGATGAAGAAGAGCATAAGGAGAACTTGAGGCAAGTGTTATCATGTTTAAGGGAGCATCAGTTGTATGCCAAGTAGTCTAAGTGTGTGTTTTGGTTGGAGAAAGTATCATTTTTAGGCCATGTGATTTCCAAGGACGGAGTTGCAGTAGACCCAAGTAAGATTCGAGCTGTGAGTGATTGGCCAACCCCAAAGAATGTGTCGGATGTAAGGAGTTTTCTGGATTTAGTAGGCTATTACAGAAGCTTTGTGAAAGAAGGATTTCAAAGCCCATGACCAGTTTAATGAAAAAGGAGCATAAGTTCTTATGGACTCCAGAGTGTGAGGAGGCAGTTAAGATCCTGAAAGAAAGGTTAACCACAGCACCTGTGCTGGCTCTGCCGGATGGAAGTGATTTGTATGAGGTGCACAGTGATGCATCGAGGTTTGGACTGGGATGTGTTTTAATACAAAGTCGAAGAGTGATTGCGTATGCTTCGAGGCAATTGAAGGCCTATGAGGGGAATTATCCAACCCATGATCTGGAGTTAGTTGCAATAGTGTTACCTTGAAGATTTGGAGGCATTACTTGTATGGGGTGACTTGTAGGATTTTCACGGATCATAAGAGTTTGAAGTACATTTTCACCCAAAAGCATTTGAATGGGAGGCAGAGACGATGGTTGGAGTATATGAATGATTATACATTGGACATTCAGTATCATGAGGGAAAGGCTAATGTGGTGGCAGATGCTTTGAGCAGGAAGTCAGAACATACGGTGAATGTGATAATAATACCAGATCAGTTGTGTGTGGAATTTCAGAAGTTGAACCTAGAAGTGATGGAGCATGGTGAAGTGACTAGGATGTTGAATGCCTTGGTGATTCAACCATCCATTTATGATGAGATAAGGGAAATTCAATTGGAAGATGAGAAGTTAAAGGCAATTAAGAAGAAGATTGATGAAGGACAAGTGTTGGATTTCACTATTAGTGATGAAGGGAGTATCCGTTTTAAAGGAAGATGGTGTGTACCGCAGAATCGTGTAGATCTGAAACAGAGATTGATGGAAGAAGCCCATAATTCTCCTTATTCAATGCATCCTGGTGGGGATAAGTTGTATAAGGACATGAAGAAGACTTTTTGGTGGCCCAATATGAAGAGAGAAGTGGCTGAATTTGTGGCTAAGTGTTTGACATGTCAAAAGGTGAAGATTGAGCATCGCAGGCCTCAAGGAAAGGTCCAATCCTTGGAGGTGCCCAAGTGGAAATGGGATTCGATTTCTATGGATTTTGTGGGCGCTTTACCAAAGACCAAGGCAGGGAATGACACTATTTGGGTAATAGTGGATAGGTTGACGAAGTCAGCAGCGTTCATACCCATGAGAAGTACTTGGACTATGGATCAGTTGGGAAGAGCTTATGTGAAGTTTGTGGTGAAGCACCATGGGGTACCCACGGATATCATTTCGGATAGAGATTCAAGATTTTTGTCTAACTTTTGGAAAAGTTTGCAAAAGGCAATGGGAACGAAGTTGTTAATGAGCATAGCATTTCACCCGGCAACAAATGGTCAAACGGAAAGAACAATCTAGACATTGGAGGACATGTTGAGAGATTGTGTGATGGATTATCAAGGGTCTTGGGAAGACCACTTGGATTTGATAGAGTTCTCTTACAACAACAGTTACCATGCAAGCATTGGAATGGCACCGTTTGAAGCATTGTATGGTCGGAAGTGTAGAAGCCCAATTTGTTGGAACGATATAAGTGAGACTATGGTTCTTGGGCCAGAAATGATTGAAAATATGGTGAAACAGGTCAAGTTGATCCAGGAAAAGATTAAAGCAGCCCATGATCGACAGAAGAGTTATGCTGATTTGAAAAGGAGGAAGGAAGAATATGAAGTAGGAGTGAAGGTTTTGTTGAAGATTTCACCCATGAAAGGAGTGATGAGGTTCGGAAAGAAGGGGAAACTGAGCCCAAAGTACATAGGGCCTTATGAGATCCTCCAGAAAGTGGGAAAAGTGGCTTATAAGTTGGATTTGCCTAACGAGCTAGAAAGGGTTCACAATGTGTTCCATGTGAGCCAAATTCGAAAGTATATTCCAGATGTGACACATGTGTTGCAACCAGAAACCATTAAGATGGATGAGAAGTTGACTTACGAGGAAAGACCAGTAAAGATTCTTGATTCTAAAGTCAGGAGCACCAGGAACAAGGATGTGAGTATTGTGAAAGTGTTATGGTCAAATTAGAAAACTGAGGAGGCTACATGGGAAGCTGAGGCTGATATGAGGAAACGTTACCCAGAGCTATTTGCCTAAGGTTAGTGGTCGAGTTATGGGGGCGTAACTCCTTTTAAGGGGGGTAGAGGGCGATAGAGTTTCGCGCGTCTACTTTTCGAGTCATTTTTGAGTGATTTCGAGTCTTACTTGAGTTTGGTTGGAGTCTTGAGTCAAGTTAGGATGTGCATGAACCAATAAATTCAAAATGATTTTCGTTTCTTTTGGCTAAGTTTCAGATCGAAACTTATTTTAAGGGGGGTAGACTGTAATACCCCGTATTTTCATACGTATTTTCTAATTAATTAATTAGGAATTATTTTATAAAAAGGGTATTTTAGTAAATTTATTAATTGGAGCCAAAATGATATTTGAATTTTGGCGCCAAAACTATTTTGAAATCTAATTATTATTTTGGATAAGATTTATTATCCATTTATCTTATTTTAAAAACCGGATTATTTATATATTTCGGATATTTTAATTAAAGCAAAATTATATTTTATTAATTATATTAAATGCCGAAAATTCCCATTTATTTAGCTAGAAATTCGGATTTTCTATGTATAGAAAATTGATTTTCTTAGTTATTTATTGGTGAATAATTGGTATTTAATTAATTAATTAATTATTCTATATTATTTACACAATTATTTTTATTCTTTAAACCGAGCAAAAATCTTCCTAAATACTACTAAGGGAATCCGAAAATCTGAGCTATGGAAGCTCAAGATTTTCGGCCCTCTTGCATTATTTTGGGGGAAATTATTTTGGTAAATTGTATTTTTAATTATCTCCCAAAAATCTATTATTTTCCTTAATTCTATTTTTCCATCTTCTTAATATTTGATCATCGTATTCCTTACCTTTATCCCTCTTGATTATTCCCCAAGTAATCTTTCTTGCCATATTATTTTTCATGACAAACATACCTTCCATATTTAATTATACACAATCACCTTAATATCAAAACTTTCCATATTTCTTTCATTCTCTTCTCCAAGTAATTCCATAAACCCTACTTGCCATAATTCTTCTCACATTCTCTTGTCCTAATTCTTGCATGAGCTAGCCTATAAATACCTCTCCATACCTCTCACATTCTTCACACCAATTCTCTTCTTTTCTTCTCTACTTTTTATACAAATCATTTCGTTTATCTTTGAAGCCAATTTTCGGGCACTTATGGTCAGTTTTTGGGGTATTAATGTTTCACAAAAGATTGTTCCTCTCGAAAAATCCTTGAGGTTAGGCTCAAGAATCACCCAATTCGGAGTTATATCAAAGGAGTTACAGCCTCTGCAAGTTCTGTCTATTCTTTCCAACGCAAATCCAATTCTTCTCTTTTCCTTGGTTTATTATCTTTTCTTCTTCTCTTCTCTTATTCAATTATAATTATTATTATTATGGGGGATTTATCAAAATTATTATGAGTAGTTTTAATTATATAAAATCAGATTTTTAATGATGTTAATGAAAATTAACTTAAAAGGTTCATGTACATATAGTTGGGGGTTTTTTATTTAATTATTGTGATTATTTGTTAACCTTATATTGATTAAGGTTATATTTATTTGTAGGGTGTGTTCAATCAAGATTCTTGAAGTTCCTTTTGTGTGTTTTTGCTAAGCAAGGATCAAGGTACGTTAGGTGGCTAGATACCTTGAAAGTGATTGGTTTGAATAAGCATGTTTGAATGATTTTATGATGATTGAATTAAATTGAATTGAATTATGATTTATGAAATAAAAGCATGTTTAAATAAATTGGTTTTGATAAATAAATTGGAGTATTGATTTTATATCATGTTTTAAATAATTAAAATTATTATTCACGTTTAAAAGGATTGATTTTGAAAGCATGTGGATTTAAATAAAAAGGAAGTTTGAATTATTATTATTAAAAGTTGGATTATTGGATTTAAAGAGGATTTATTGAATTATTATTATTAATGCTTTACAAGAATGTTGGTAATCCCACTATGCGGATTTGGTTTATTGATAAGGCTCGCCTTAGACTTTGTATGACCAGGTCTTTCCTCAAGGATAGCCTTGTAATATAAGGAGACTAGCTTGGGGGGTGTGCACGCTTGGGTGAGGAATTGGATTTTAGAGAGGAAGTGGTTTATTGAATTGACTGTTGATATTGATTATTGAAATTGGTTTTGGAATTTTGAGTTGGAATTATTGGTTAAATTATTAGAAAGGATGGAATTGATTTCAAAAGCATGTTTGCTAATAAATTGAGTTTAATTATCTTGCACTTATCATACTTAGCATATTTTGTTAATCCGTATTTCTTATTTTGTTTTGGTTCGCCCTGTTTACCTTAATGGTAAGCAGTGTTGACTAATTTCAGGTGGAGTCAATAACTGAGCATATGGAGTCCCGGGAATGGTTTCACCTAGATTAGGAAATGTTGGTTTTTATGTTTATTTTTGGGTACTCATGAAAATGGTTACTATTTATAGTCTATTATTAATAAAAGAAGAGTATTAAAGTTTTCCGCTGCAAAGTATTGGTTTTGTTTAGTAAGTTTGAGTAGTCTTGCGTAATCACGCGGCGATAATACGCCTAAGTCTATCTCTACGGTATAATTATATGTATTATACTAATATTTCCGTAGAGGGAGATTTGGGAGTGTTACAATACCACAAAGAAAAACCCAGAAAGAAATTAAAATAAAAAATAAAAAATAAAAAAAAAAAAACTTATTACTTTGCTCACTCACAAAGATAATAATAAAATAGCAATGGTATAGCCAGCAAGTAGTGTTAATATTATTCAAATTCAATCCTAAAATCACTAAACTGTCTAAATCTGATCCAAATGCAATTCCGTAATCCATCCTACCTTAATATGCCAAAGATTTAAAACTTCTCTGTTTCACATTTCAAGGTTTCTAACTCGCCAGAATCAACCGGCCAACAGTCCGTCAATAACAATAGCAGCAACGAGGCCCCATTTCCGCCCCAACACAATTAAATGCAAGCAATTAACAAGCAAGATTCTTACTTTCAGACAACACCAATCACAACCTATAAACAAGCAGTACGTTAAAGAACCGTTGGTTTTGGGTAGCAAAAGTCGTTGCTCGATGAGGACAAACCCTAGGCAACAAAATCACAAACCCTAGACGATGAACAACAATAACAATTGTGAGGAACCACAAATCTCTTCTCAAATTCGAATATCAACAAAACAAATCATCAATTGATTCAAAAGCTCTAAAACCCCAAAAATCAAGATTAATTCCGTATCAAGATTCTGTTATGTAATCTCAACGAAAAAACGAAAAAAAAAATCAACAGATCTTGTGTGAATAGAGAATCAAAAGTAGCTGATAAAAGAGGAAGAGATCGAGAAAATGGTGGGATTCTAGGCCTTGAAATCGGAGCCTTTGATTTAGAGAAGCATAGAAGAGGAAGCAGAACGATGGAGGAGAGAGAAGCTATGGAAAGAACGAGCGAAAATAAAATAAGCAGTGCTTACTTTTGAAAAAAAATTGAAGAATAAAAAAAAATAATTAAAAAAAAAGTGTTACTTTGCAATGTTACCTATTTTAAAAGTGTTACTTTGTAATGTTACTTATGTTAAAAGTGTTACATTAAGTGTTACATTCTACAAAAATGTTACCAAAGTGTTACTTATAAATCTAATAATTTTGCATATCAAAAAGTGTTACTAAAACGTATTACATATACTCAATTATGTACTAGTGGAAGTTATCTTTTTTTTTTTTTTTCAGAATTATGGTTTTGTTGGTTTGGTTGAAGTTGAACTATCTTTTTTTTTTTTTTATGTTTTAATTATGTTTTTTTTTAATAATAAAATTATGTTTTTTTTAATAACATAATTTATGTTTGTTTAATATAAATTCTACATGTTTATTAATATTAGCATATTAGAACTCTTTGATTTAGTATATTAGACCTCAACTTTTGTTGGTAAATAAGTGACTTAAATTGCAAAATTAAATGAATTAAAATTAATTGAATTAAAATAATTTAATGAATTAAAATAATTTAAATGAATTAAACTAATTTAATTTTACATAATTTGAGGAGTTCACATCAAAGTATTTAATAAGTTAAATTTCCGCTAATACGCATAAACCAATAATAATTTCCGCTAATACACATAAACCGATAAAATAAATAAGAGAACCAAATATTGCAAACATAAGACTACTTAAACTATGAACATGATATGATAATGAATAAAATCGTGTCGTTGTGTTACACTTGCATGCTATATATTTTAAACTTGCATGCTATATATTTTGAACTATCATATACTTAAAAATAGAAATTATAATAACATGTGGATAAGTCAGTCACGTTTTACAACACTTAAGCCTTTAGATGTGAGAAAATAAAGTTATAATAATAATAATAATAATAATAACAATGATACGGAGTAATAATAATAAGCACAAAAGCCCTTAAATGGGCTTTAATGGCTCATCATCCTTAATCATTCTTAAAATGATTCACATTCTATATCATTATTGACACTGTTATATATTATAGGATTTAAATAGAATATGACAATATATTAAAAACAACATGATTATTTTATTCGAAAGTATTCGAACCGACGGAGTTTTGGATATGCTTTATCCCATTGCCTTAGACACCCTTTTGTTGCTTTTTTGGGATTTCACGATATAAATAAGAACACCTCTTTGTCAAATACCATTCAAATGACAGTATAAGAAAATTGAATAATTGTTGTTGTTTCTAAGATTATCATTTTATTAATCAAAACATGGCAAACATGGTACCAAGTATTATTTTGCAATTCAATCAAGCTTTTCACAGTACAAGAATGGTATGTATTTGTTTCTTTCCCAATTCAAATTAGTTATGTTTTCACAGTTTGTAATTCATACGAATAACGTCTTTATGTACTTCGCAACGTCTTCCTCCGTATTTTAAGGATGTTCTTGACGATGGGTTTTTCGGAATTGAACTCTACCGTGGGAATGTTGTCGATCCGTGGCTCGCCACATTGGTCCATCAAGAATCCGAATTTGAAGATGAGGAAGGTGGTTGGGATATATACATTGATTTTGGGTGGGAAGATTTCGTACATGACAGTGACTTGGAAAGTGGAGATCGAATGCTTATCGTTTACACAGGTGATAGTTCTTTATGAGTAACTATATATAACGCTCATGGGGTTGAAAAACCTTTTCCTGGGGTCTATTTCTCTACAAGAATAATCACTGTATTTAACGTATTAGCATACTCGTACTATTAGAATCACTGTATTTAACGTATTATTATGAAATTAGCGTTATCATATTAGTATTGTTATTAGTAACAATATCTTATTATTGTTAATTTAATAGTTTATATTGTCATTTAACCATAATTTACCCTAAATATTTGTCAATTCAAAATTCAATTTAACCATAATCCATAGATCCAAGATCCATAAATTTCAATTTGACAATTGCAAATAGCAACATACTGAATTTATAAAACATAAACCACAACTAAATACTTCAATTACACAACGAGATATTGTTCTTACTACCATACTTCGAAATTAAAATTTAATTAAAAGTGCCGTGATAGTGTTACTACCAATTGACAATGAAACAAACAATAGTACAACGTTCTACAAGCCGATGACAATATAGTACTACATAATGATGACGGTCCTTCCAATAACGTTGCTAGAAGAGAGAGAAAACCTAGACAATGTCTTTCAGTTTATTTAGACTTATACACAAGTCAAACAAATGGTTAGTGTAAACACACATAGATTATGCACAAGCAAAAAATGCACAACTAGTCAAATAAGCACAATATGATGCAATGAGTTCGCAACCTAACCATGGCTCTAGTTCTCTAAAGTTCAAGGAATAGGTTAATCAAAAGAGGGTCCATGGTTATGAGTCCGGATGCATCGCGCGGAAGCCTTACCTTTGGAAGGGTTGGCGCGTATGGATGGGACCCCACAAGTTAAACTTGTTTCTATGGTTTGGTAAATTCACAAACTCGGATGTACCCTTCGTTGCAATGAGCGTTCGATTGGGTAGATCGAGCGTGAATTCCCATAGGGTTATGGCCATATGTAGAACATATATGGGTTCTAGAAAAGAGAGAAAAACTCAATCAGGAAGTAAAATCGAGCAATCAGTACTAGAACCGGTCAAAGCAAGAAGGCAGATTTCTGGCTCGGTATTGGAAGAACATGGCGTGAGACAACAAGGACCATCGCGAGGCGATATTGCTATCGCATCGCGACAGAGCCATCACACTGCGATGGGCACTGTTTTCTCAGCGCTTAGTTCCTACATGCCTCAATAGCTTTTTGTGTTCTTAGAATTTTCCAGTTTTCGCAGTATTTTTTTTTATTCTAGTTGTGAAAGATATTTCCCAAATTTCCAACGTTTAAAAAGCCTATGTTTTTGACGCATTACGGAAGGTCTATCCAATGCGGACCCTTTTTATGCTTATGCCAATAATGTCAATCAAAATTACGCACATGAATACTTAGAACTTTTCAAGTCTAATCCACACATTCTAAATTATTGCCAAAATAAATTTTAGGAATTAAAACATAAATCCTCCCCATTGGAGTCGCCAAAAACTGTAGGTAATATTTCAAGCATCCCACACTTGAGTCCCACTGTAATCATACACTTAAGCATGGTGGCGTCCAAAGGGAAAGAAACTAGAGCAAAAGAGTCGCCAACAAGTTTTAGGAACTTGTAAACCGTTCACAAGGTGAAGGTTACACCTCTTCACGATCCATGAGATCGCTAAGTCCATAGTGGTCCTGAACCATGACTGGATATTCGGGGATGAAGGTACAAAGCCAACCTAAAAGAGATTAAACCTACCCTAAAAATAGGAATTTATTTTATTCTTCTCATATTCATGTGCGCTTTCTGACTAACATACAATCATTAAGTTAACCCAAAACCTGTTTAATCTATGTTGGTTGAATATTAATGCACAAACAAGTCTATTATTGGCGATAACTTGAATTAAAATCATATTAGACTAAACAAAATTATTAATTATCTTATTAAGCGTGATTTCAAGTACAAATTCCCTTTAAACCTACAAGAGAGGGCGTAATCAAACAATAACAATAATATCAAGCAACATATAATTATTAATAAATCATATATAAACTATTCGTAAATTAACAAATTACATGAAACACTTCGTTAATTAACAAATAACGTAAAACAATTCTTTAATTAACAAATAACATTAAATTATATATATAATTTGACATAACAAATCATCATCATAATATCAATCATATCAAAGCATAATAATGTTAGCAAGATCCTAGGCATGATACTAACATGATTAATAACAAATTCTATCATGTCACTAAGCAAAAAAGATCAAAACTTTAGCCCTAACATGATACTAACATAATATAAGAAAATAGGAAGCAACCTTAACATGCATTCTAAAAAAATAGAGTAATAAAATTACTTACTTTGTTGCATCGTATTTCTTTCTATCAAAATAATACACACGTTAGTAATTTGAAGGAAAATATTAAATCAAACAATTAATTTAAATAATTGAAATAGGGTTTTGGGACCAAACCTTTATAAATTATCAACCTTTCACATTTAGGACGAAGGCAACTTCGAGCTTGACTATGTGTATCTAGTCTCGTGATGGACGTATGGTTACAACTAATAAGAAACAAATCTACTAACAATAATAGAATACCCACTAATAGTGTATACAGAGTCAGGTAACCATCCCTTTGAATTATGCTTATTGATTTGGAAATGTCACCCGCCCATTGAACATCTTTGCTGATCTCATAAGAAATCTTGATGTAGAAAGGACATGCATTGGCTTTGGTTTTAGTGTCCTTCTATAATGCGTTCACCAAATCCCTCGGTTTGCTCTTTCGACCGGAGTCACATTTCAAATATAAATACGGCCGACCATCACGGGTTTTATTGTTTGTTGTAAGAATAATTCACCAAAATAAATCCAAGTGATTTGAAAATGTCATCCGCCCATTGAGCAACATCATTAAATGTTGGAAATTTAGTGTCCGTTGCAAAATTAACACTATAATTCACGCTATCACCACCATCTTCTGATTTCGATTCTTATAAAAAAAAACACACACACACACACACATACACACACACACACTCACATACACACACAAAACATTAAAACCCATAATAAAAATTACAATGACAACAACAACAACAACAACAACAACAACAATAATAATAATAAAAAAAATAAAATCATGAAAAAATGACAAACGTGTGAAATGCCTGGAAATTTTGGAACTCCAAGGGGGAAACACATAAATTTTCCAGATCCCCTTGGAAGATCCGAAAAAACCAGGCGTCGCTTGGAATTTTCGGAGCTTCCAAGGGGATCCAGAAAATACAGGCGTTTCTCCCTTGGATTTCCAAATTTTCCAAGTGTTTCTAAAAATAATAAAAATAAAATTACGCCGTTATGTTCGTACAATATGCTCCGACGAATTTTCATGTGGTGTTGCAAATTAGTTGTCATTCATTGTGGTGTTTGTGGTGGGGTCAGGACGGTACGATTGCACGTGGTGAAGTAGATGTGAATTGAATAATATAATTAAATTGAAAGGGGACCATGATAGGAATGGTGTCCTTCGAACAAGTGTATTATTCCTATAGAAGGTTCGAAATTATTAGAAAGCCATTATTCAGTGAGGTTAAGTGATCGGAATGCCTAGCTTGAGGCCGCTTCCGATCAATAATATTAATGTATAATTAATATTACAACTTAATCTTGACTAAACCCATCGGGTCACACCCAAGCAAACAGACGATCCGTCACGACGAATTAATCTGAAAGGAATTAATGAGTCACTCGAGTATTATGAGCACTAACGTCGGATATCGAGCTAGGAGCGTCGAGACCGAGCGTCACAAGTCGAGTCGGATTAATAAGATGACGAGACAATAAATCAAGTAATCAACAAATCTAGCCGAGCATGCCTAACAGGCATCGCAAGGCTAGGGCGGGCTGGCGAAGGATGCTAGGGAAGCCACGGCACTAGCTGCACCATCGCAAGGCCAGCAACACACATGTGCGTGCTGGGCCTTGCATATGGCAGTGCGGGCTTGCTAGCAGCACCAGCCGTACACAGCCGCATTGCGTGCGTGGCTTGCTGTGCGCATGTGCGGGCTGGTGCATGGGCAGCACGCCCTTGTTGGCGCGCTAAGCAAGCAGCGCCCAACAGCAGCCCGCTAGCAAGCGTGGCATGCTTGCTGGGCCGTGCATGCTTGCTGCTAGCCAGCAAGCCCAGCCAAGGGGCTAGGCGCCAGCAAGGCAACCTTGGTGCCCAAGGCTAGGCGCACCAGTTCGCGCGAGCTGATTAGGGCCGAGAGATGTGAGGGGTGGGTGTGAGGAAGCTTGGGGAGGAAGGAAATGGTCCCTTCCCCTTGTGGTCCTTACTTACTCTCTTTCTCTTGGTTTGCCACTTGTTGATTCTTGATTGCATTGCCTTTTTCTTTTAATTTTAGATTTAAATTAAAATGGAAAAAGGGGATTTTACCAACTCTCCCACATTGATGGGAGAGAGGAATGTTCATGGGATTTCTCTATCAATACCAAGCTTTGGGATTTGAGAAATCCCACTTGAGTTGAACTTGAAAGGATCATCCATAAGGTTGAACACTTTTGCTCACATACTCGAGTATTATTTTGCCCAAGCTCGGCTAAGCTCCGGGTAAAGGCCGGACTGGTTGTGTTTGCGGGTGGACTCCGTTGGAGGTCGTCGCACTTGCGTGACTCAAAGTAGCTTTCGAAGTAAGAGCTCTCTAAGGAGCGAAGCACGCTATAAGGGTAAAATAGTCTTTCTCTCTCCTTGTTATTTATGTTGTTAATTATGCATTAATTATATTAATTGTGAGCGGATCTAGGGGTCGGGTTTTGTATTCTGCGGGAAGTCGGACTTTCTGAACCCAACAGACCATAAGGGAACATTTTATAAGGAGAGCAAGTTCGTACGCACATGTCAAAAAGGGGGCGTTACCTAGTAAAAGAGGAGCGTGGTTTATCGATTTACTTAAAGGTATAATATTCAGTAAAAATAATTTTAATTTAGAAAAAATAAGTTCAATTTAGTAAAAATAATTTTAGTTTAGTAAAAATCATTAACTTTAAGGAAAAAATAAAACAGAAAATCAGTAAAAATAATTTTCATTAGCAAAAATAAATTTAATTTAGTAAAAATAATTTTAGTTCAGTAAAAATCATTAAATTTAAGGAAAAAATACATAGAAAATAAAAAAAACAATTTTAATTTAGCAAAAATAATTTCAAATTAACAAAAATAATTACAATTTATTTAAAATAAAGTAAAGTGAAGCGAACGGAGCCTTAGAAATTGGGGTAAGCTCGATGGTCTAACGGTGGCCCAACTAAAGAATAACATAAGAAAGAGAAAGAGATAGTCGACATAGGAATAGAGGCAGTGGGGAAAAAAACACAACAATGGAGGACGACGAAGGAGGAGGACCAAGGTTGAGCAAGAGATTTTCAGACAAAGTTGGTGGTGAGGTTGATTTCAAGACAAAAGCAGGCACTGCTTGGAGTCATAACTTTCTCAATCAGAAACCTTGGCATCCTCTCTCTTATCCTAATCAACGCCGCAAATGGATCGCCGAACAAACTCATTCTCAGCGCCAACGCCGCGCCGAAGAGATCGCCCGCGAGTATTCTCAAGAACAGGAGTACCTCCGCCAGACCTCCCTCCTTTCTCAGAAAGAGAAAGAAAAGGTCTATTTTCTATTGTTTCTTGTTTTGATGTGAATTTTTTGTTTATTTATTTATATGTATTATGATAGAGGAAGGACATTATATTGATTTCTTTCATGTTTTGATTTGATTTTGAGGTGAATTGTTTAGTTTTTGTAAGTTTTATGAACTGGGTATTTTGACAAAGGATGGTTTTTTTTTACTATAAATTCACAATATTGGACTTGGGTTTTCCTTTTTTTTTTTTTTTTTTTTTTTTTTTTGGTGTTTTTTATGATTTGGTTATGGTTTTGAGTTGAATTTTTTGTTCATTTATCTATAATTGTTGTGGTAAAGGAAGGACATTAGGTTGAATTCATAGCTTATGATTTCCTCTAATCTGGGTTTCTTTCAGGTTTTGATTTGATTTTGAGGTGAATTGTTTATTTTTACTAAGTTTTTTGAAGTGGGTATTTTGACAAAGGATGTTGTTTTTTTTTTTTTTTTTTTTTTTTTTTAACTATAAATGCACAATTTTGGAATTGGGTTTTTCTTGTTTCTGGGTGATTTGTGCAACTTTGAGCTTTTGGTTATGGGGTGTTGAGAATTTGAGATAGTTTTTTTTCATACATATATATAGGTGGATATTATGCAAGCTGTTAGCTTTATGTATGTGCGTCCACCCGGTTACAATGCTGAAAGTGCAAAAGCAGCTGAAATTGCTGATGAGAGAAGGAAGATTGGTGAGAGTGACCCAACTGCTGCTTCTTCCTCTTCAGTGTATCTATCTTACCCTACTTTGGTTTTATCGCAAGCTGGTTTGATTGTGTATTGCATGACAAAGTCCTCGTTCTGAAATTTGATGTATGTTGTAGGCCGCAAGAAGCTGTTGCTGTGAAGGAAGAGAAAAAGAAAGCAAGACCTAAGGATGTTTTTGGCCGGACTTTACCTACTGAAGAAGAATTTGCTGTTCTCAAGAATGCTCCGAGGTAAAATTGTAAGAAACTATCTTGTTCTGTATCTATACTATCATAGTTGTGGTTTTGGTCAACATCTTTATTACTCAATCAAAGCAATTCCATGGTTTAATCTAATCTTGCAGTTATGATTTTAGAATGTAATTATATAAGAAACCTTCTAATACCATGATCTAGCTGAATTTGAGAAACAGCCTGTAATTTCCACAAGTTTGCTCTCTGTAAATTACTTTCATTGCTTTGCCAATCCTCTCTCCTTTGCTAATGGTCTCTTGAAGCATAATTGTGTATATCAAAGGACCAATCATTGGAGAAAGTGAATGGTGGCTTTGTTTGATTTGCCATTCTTTCTTTTTAAAGACTGCATTGACTGAATTTTCATGACTTGTGATTCTGAGTATAAGAAGCTACGACAATAAGTTGTCATTTTCTATTTTTTTGTACACTTGCTTAGTTTATTCTAGATCTAATTTAGGCGTAGCTGGGTAGCTCCTCTACTATGTTATTCTTGTGAGGGGTATATTGGCTTGTTCTAAATGGAAGGATTCAATGTTGGTTCACTTGTAGCGAAGCGTTAGGAGTGATTCTTTGATGCCTTTGTTGGATATTGCTTTATATACATGACAATTGCTGGTTGTTTCTACCTTTCATGACCCATTCAAAATTTGACCAACCAGCTATTAAGATACGGTGGTAAACTGTAGTCAACCAAGGGCCAGGGCTTAGGAGAATCCACGTTAATTTTTGGTTGCTAGGGTTTGAAGAGGTTAATCTGCCACTTCACACTCACACCTCACCCTCACCCTCACCCACACACCTCTTTGATAGAAGCATTAAACTACATTCTCTGATACACATGTAGGTGTGTGCTAATGTTGATTGTTTCATATATTAATCACATCATGTCTCTTTGCAAACATCTTAAAGGAAGATAGTAGAGAAGGTAAACATGTAATTTAATAAAATAATTTAAGCACTAGTAATTTGACCCTTTCATTTTTATCTGTGTTCTAGGAATTTAGTTAATTTGTCCATTTTTTTTTGTAACATTTTACGTGAAATACATGTAAGAGGACATGCTGCGATTAAATAAAAAAAACAGATCAAGCACGTTTGGTTGGTATAGTTGTTTGTGTCTCATGTAGGCTAAGGATTGTTAATGGAAGAGTTAAGGTTTGCAATGTGTTAAACTGAAATTATCCATTTATGTTTCTTCCTGTACCGATTTTTGCGTAAATCCATATGTATCACGTTGAATCTATGATGGACCATTATTTTTGTGGCATGATGGTCAAACACTTTAAGTATGGTCAACTCTCTTTAATCTTAAGAGTAACACTGATATTGTTTTATTATAAGATAAGTATTGATGATTATGTTTCATGGGTTTTTGCTAATTGCTATAAGATATAAAGAAAAGCCCTGTACTCCTTACCCGATTTTCGTTGTATAATATAAACTGATTTTTTTAACTGATAGCAACAGATTTATACCTGATTTCCTATCGTTTTTTCTGATACGTAGATAAAGGTTTTTCACTTATCGAAAGTTTTTTCTTCTGTTAATTTTTATTGAATATTTGCATTGCTAAGTTGACGGATAATAGGGAATTAATTACACGACATATGTTAGGACACTGTATTAGGCTGGTCTATAATTATGGTATCTAGCGTAAATCGTAAATCCAAGAGAATGTTTACAACCCCTAGCTCCTCTGCTAGTGCTTACACTTTAATTTTATATTAAACCCCAACAGCTGCTTAACGTGTTTAACAGCTTACCTCCTTTTCATTTAGGGTTATGAAGTCTACGATCATGCTTACAATCCCTTCAAAAGGTTGATTTTGTCCTTCCAAAAAGAGTATTAGGCGGTTGGGGATTTTAAAAGGATATGTTAAAATTGACACTTATTGTAAAACCTAACTAGTACCTCTCCATGGGGGAAAAAGCACATTTGGAATGGCAAAGGTAGAACCTCTAAGGCTTAACTAAGAGTTGACTTGGAATCAATCTGAATATAAAACTCCCCACTTTACACTCTAAAGCAATCATAAGAACATTTCTAACTTTAGTTTTTGACTTTCAATCCAGTAATGTGGTAGGAATATTCGTAACTTACTACCTAGCAAAACTAGACACTTTGTCAAATATTGCATTTAAAAAAATCGTTAACTACTACCTTTTAAACCAGTTCATGATTACTGTTGCTATCCTATATTTTTTTCAGTGACTTTGGCCTGAGAATAACATTGCCATTTCGATTTTTTTTCATTTTTAATCAAATTTACAATAATCACATGTAATTAACCCCATTGCTTCTTTTGTCAACCTCAATTAATTCTATTTCCTCTCTTTGAATGTTCACCTTCATCAAATACCTTTGAACCTTTTGTTCATCTCTTAAAAAATTCAAAATAATTTAAAATTACTTTATAATTCAATTTACAAATAGAAAACCTCTTAATTGTATATGACAAATATGAACGGAATGAACCCCTTTATTTAGCCCCAATTAGGTTTATTTGGTTGTAAGATTTTGATTTCACATGCTAAATTGTCAAAGTAATTATAATATGTTTGAAATCAAATGTCTAATGCTAGATTATATGCCTAAATTCTAGCAAAAGTCGCTTGAAAACATACAACTTACACTCAAAAAAACTAAATATAAAATTGAGTTAGAGAAGGTGCATAACTTTTCTGTAGGTTTCATAATGGGTCACAATGCTTTGCTTTGGCAATGAGCAATTTTTGAACTGTCCAATTTTGCGCAGAATATATCTTGGATAATCTGGTTTAATGAGTTGGCTCAGGTTATAATACCACTATGCTCGTATTTATTATTTTATTTTTAATTTTATTTTCTCCAGTTGTTTTCTGTAAGACAAAAACTAATTGAATAAGTACTTTGGACCCATGTGGGCTCATTGGGCTTTAAACTTGTGAGTTCCTTGTTGAACCTGTATACATGCTCAGTTTGGTATGGCTTTCAAAACCCTTGATCGTAGAGATATCTCATAAATATCTCAATTCATAAATTCATACACTTATAGCATTTTATAGTTTCTGTGATGTCTTGTTTAATACAAAAATTTTCATTATCTTCTTTGCATCCGTTGGAGAAAGATTGGCTGCCTTAAATTGTTGACCTATCCAGCTACTTATACTTAAATTGATAGATTGGCTGCCTTACGCTACTCACCCTTCTTCCATTGTTTACTGTGGTAAGATTGTAAGACTGTACTGTTTTCATCTAATACATTGCAAAATGGTAGATTTCTTTGTTCATTGACATCCAGGCTCACAACTCACAAGCGCACAGTGAAAATTCTTGACTTATTATGGTTGCTGTTCAATCTTGCATTTTATGCATATTAAGCCTTTGGATCTTGTTAATTATCTCCTAATGCTTTTGCTTGTTTTTTTGGTGTTTATGTTATGTGATGTGGCTTCTAAATATTTTATTAATAAATTGCAGGTTAGAGACTGGAGTTACTGGTAGGGTTAAACCCTTTGCTGTAGAAGTTCGCAATGTTAAATGTGTAAGATGTGGAAATTACGGGCATCAAAGTGGAGACCGTGAATGTCCACTGAAGGATGCTATAATGCCAAATGATGAGAGTAGGCTGAAGAGAGATGACCCCTTGACTGCTATTATGGCGCAGATGGATCAAAGTGAGGTGAGTGTGGTTATTACTGTTTTGCATGCTAAATTATTTGGATTGTAATGTGCTTATGCCAAACTGTGATGCTGGCACATGAGTAAACCTGAATTTTCTAATGGTACAATTTTGAGTTGCTCATGGTGTTCAGATTCTTTTAACTTAGACAACTAAATGTTTATATTTAGCTATTATGAATCCATATTCCTCTAGTTGCCCCAAATATGCTGGTTGTACTAGCACTTTTCAGTTAGTTACGTGTCTAGACTGTGTTTTACTTTAAATATCTTGACTTTGTGGTGTAAATGTGTAATGGTTGGGGGTTACACCATTCAACCTGCAATGTTGGGATCCTCTACTGATCATGCTTGTTTGTGGTAGTTTGTTGTGTTCTACTTAACTCATTTTAGCACAAATGTGTAGAATGGTGTTGTTTGTGTTTTTGCTCTTCTCACTGGAAGAGTATGGCTTATATAGGCAAAATATAGCTACTATAAATCTGGTAGATGTTTGATCTGATCTTCAGGCAGATTATTGTTCAATTATTCTGTATGTTGGGAATTCTCCTGCCACCACGGCCAAAATATAATAGGGTAACTCATGCATCAAAACTAGAGCTGTCAAAAGCGCGACCCGAAATACCGACACGAACCCGATTATTAACCGGCCCGTCTAAACCCGAAAAAATGGTGACCTGAACCCGAACATGAACTGACCTAAAGATGACCCGACTAGAATGTAACCCGTAAATTATTGACCTAAACCGAAATTGACCCAAACCCGTTTTAACCCGTCAAAACCCGAAGACCTGCTACTAACCCGACCTGAATTCAACCCGACTTGTTCCTAACCCGACCCGAATTTAACTCGACCTATTACAAACCCGACCTGAAATCAACCCGATTTGTTATTGACCCGATCCAAATTCAACCCGACTTGTTATTGATCCGACCCAAATTCTACCCGACTTGTTATTGACTCGACCCGAATTTTACCAGACCTATTATTAACCTGACCCAAAATTCAACCTGATTTGTTACTAACCCGACCCGAAATCAACACAACTTGTTATTGACCCGTCCTATATTCAACCCTAATTGTTCCAGCAAGATTTCAAATCACCTTAAATTCAATTTAGACCACCTTATTATTATTGTTCAAAGCGTTTTGTCCAGGGAGAAGCAAGTCAGCAAAAGAAAGAAGTATCATCCCCAAATTTAAGAGTTAAATATAGTATATATTTGTTGTATGGTCAAAGGAGATAATTATCTTCCTAAGTTATAGGCTATAGTTCCCTAGTGTGTTGTCATATATATTGTTATATAGTCAAAGGACGGAAATAATTAGCTTGATAAAAATGATAATTGTCTGTTTATTGTTAGTTAGAGTTTAGTCTATAATTAGGCATAGGAGAATCTCTGAATCTTAGTATATTTAGGAAGGTTTCACTCTAATGGCGAGATTGGCGACATTATTGGTTATTTTCCCCATAAAATCTCTATTGTGATTGATTTTTTTCCCCCCTAATTATCTTCAACTTCCTATATGAGATATATGAGACGATTGAGTAGAGGTGTCAATGTTTTTTTACATATATTTGACTATTCATTACTTAGTTCGCTAAGCAAATTAGCCAAATGTATTTTTTTCCTAAATTTATCGTCAACTTCTATATAACTATTTAAGCTCCCTTTATTGGACTTTTTTTTCAAATTTTATCCACTTGCCTATTTTATCTTTTTTAAACGTTTTAAATCATGCAATTTAAATGTTTTTTTTTTTTTTTTTAAAAAAAATGTTCCAAAAAAAAAAAAAAAATAAATGCCATTAAAAAAACGTTAACTTGAATATGAACTTATAAAAAAAAAAAATAAAAACTTAAGATAATTTCATATAAAATAAGTTTAGAAAAAAAAAGTTTAGATAATTTCAAATAAAGTAACTTATTTGAATTTATATGAGCTTATTGTGTTTTATTTAAACTTATTTGAACATGAACTTATCTGAAATTGTTGTCTCTAAAATGAGTTGAAACAATGTGAATAGATCAGAATATGTTTTGAACTTATCTTCTAAAAATCTAAACTAAACCTATCTTACTGGAAATAATATGAACTTATAATGTATATATATCTTATCTAAACTTACTTGAACTTATTAACTCGAATTTAAACTTTTCTGAAATTATTTCTCTTACAATAAATGAAGAAATTGATAATGATTAAACGTGAGCGTCATTACATGAACGGTTAACAAACCAACCTAAAAAATGTAACGGAACGTGATGTGACCCGACCTGATATCAACCTTAAACCCAGATTAACCCAATATTTGATACCCGAATCTGAACATGACCTGACTTGGAAATAACCCGACTTGATTATTATAACCCGCAAATTGTTGACTTGTCGACTTGAACCCAAGAATGACAAGACTTGAAAAGGACCGACTTGATTATACCCCGAAAATTATTGACTTGAACCGAACCCGACTTGGAAATGACCCGACCTGATTATAACTTTCAAATTATTGACTTGAACCGAACCCGAGAATGACCCGACCTTATTATAACTCGCAAATAATTGACTTGAACCAAACCCGACTCGAACTCTAGAATGACCCGACCTGATTATAACCCGCAAATTATTGACTTGAACCAAACCCGACTCGAACTCGAGAATGACCCTAACTCGTTTTAACCTGTGAAAACCCGAATTTAACCTGACCTATTATTCACCCGACCCGAATGTAACCGACCTCTTATTGACCCAACCCAAACCCGATAAGATGTATGACTCGATGGGACCCGACTCAAGCATGACCCAACCCGAACCCGACCCGCATAGGTTACGACATTAACCCGTATTAATAATTAATACGAGTTGACTTGACCCACACTAACCCGACCCAAACCCGTTTACCCGAATTGATAGCCTTAAATTCAAAACTAATATAAAATTAATTAAATCAAAATCTAAATTTGAAACTCAGGTCACTAACCTTTTGTGGCAACTCACTTTTTCCTAAGAGTGGGGTATAGTTCTATAGGAAATCTTGGTTAGTGAAATTTGTAGCAGAGTAGAAAATTGACTATTCTAAACTGGGCATTTTTATAGACGTAAAGTGATTGGTTACTACAAACATTATAGATGTTTTTTTATTATTATTTTTAGGGCCACCATGTCTCTCTTTCTTCGGTTGAAATCGAGTATGATGGATTAATATTTTTAATACCTTCCTCCATCTGTGCCCATAAAATGATATATACATACATACATCTAGGGATGACAATGGGTCGGATTCGGATCGGATTATGCAAAATCCGACTCCGACCCTACAAGCTGTCGGATTTTTTATCCGCCTTTGACTCCGACATCCGACTCCGAGAATCCGACTCCGATCCGACTTAAATTTCCATCCTCCGACTCCGCCCCGATCCGACTCCGACTTTAAAAGTAATTTTGACCCAATTATCAATAGCAACCAATATATAATCAACTTTAAAGACCAATAAATTCATAAATTGAATGATAAAAATATATAAGTACATGAAAAAGTCGGAGTCGGATCGGATAAGTCGGATTCTAAGTCGACTCCTACTCCGACCCTCCTTTGACTCGGAGTCGGATTTTTTAAACGGAGTCGGATTTGGATAATTATTTCTCGGATTCGGTTCGGATTTTTTTCTTCGGATCGGATCGGACTAGGGGCGGATTCGGACTAGATTGCCATCCCTACATACAACACTGTATTCTGTAGATTAGATGTTATATTCTTACTATTTATTTTGTGGCTCCTTGATGGTGGTGCCATCTTTGTACATTACCAAATATCTCTCGTGTGCTTAGACGGTTGATGGTTCATCTTCTGGTTTGTAGTTCTAATGATTGTATACTCTCTAATGTATGACTAATTTTGCAATTTGGAATCTCTAATGATGTTAGGCATGGTAGGTAGCTTAATTTTCTTGTATCTTTGATATAGTGGACGAATACCAGGGTAAAATGAAAATGTTAAATGTTATGATTGCTTGGTTTGGCAGGTTGGTAGTAGTATACTAGCAGTACAGTGTTGCTGGTGACTAAGATTGGTAGTAGTATACTAGCAGTACAGTGTTGCTGGTGACTAAGACATATCTTGTTTCTTTCTTTCATGTTACATTTGTATGCATTGTTTATCTGCTATATTTCCTTTTGGGAGTCAGGAAGGTTAGTTTAGAAAGACATGTAGCATGGCGCTGTGCAAGGGATCTCTAGAGCCTAGGTGCAAAGTATAAGACTAACTGACTGAACATGATCAATTAAGAAGAAGATTCAACATCAACTGAGAACACTTAATTCAGTGAAATAAATAATAACTAAATTCAATTTCAAATGATTATGAGTAAAGGTGTGGAAAGAACAAAAGGCAAGTGAATCATAAGACACAATGGCCTTTATGAAGATTATTGGAGTTTAGTACTTTAGTTGGCACTTGTTAGTTTTAGAGGTTGTTGCCTTGCTGTTTGGGAATTCTTTTTTTGAAATTTTTAGTTTAAAGTTGCCATTGTGAAACTTCATAGTGACATGCCCAATTAGACGGTATTTCTTCTGTAGTCTAACTTAAATTAATGGTTATTTTTCTTTATTTCAGTTTTGCAGATTATTAAGATGTTAGAGTTTCATTGGATGAACTATGTTCTCTTAAGGGTTCATTACTTCATTATGCTATCTTTTAATAAGTTGTTAAACCTGCTCAATATAGTGTAAAATCCTAAACTTTGATATGTTCATTTAAAGTTTTATTCCTACATTTGGTGCCTGAAAAAGTGGTTTAATCATGTGGAGATATGTCATGCTTCCCTAAAAGAATTTGGGTATGCTTCATAATTAGATAATTTTATATACCTTAATACTTCAACTAAATGTATGATATGTCTGCTATTTGATTTTTAAGACCGGATCATCAAACCCATGGATTAAACATGGATTTATGACATAAATCTAAATTTGTGGCATTTTGCCTTTGAAACTACTATTTGGATTGGCTCATACAAGCTAATGTTGTGGAATAAAGATTTTTGGAAGCTTAAGAAATATTGAGGAAGAAGAGCATGAGGAACAAAGTTAGGTGTGCCACATCTACTCTAATAGTGTGCCCCCACCAATTCAGTGAGTTGCGCCCACACCTTTAGAGGAAAATTATATTCCTTGCTTAGGTGCGCTTGCTTCTTTCCTTGTGATGCGTCGTCACGAATGCTACACCAGCACATTAAAGTTGATCTTGATTCTTGAATTGAATTCGATAGCTAATGGTTATATTGTCTAATTGTAGAAAGGGTGAGAAACTCTTTGTATTGAATATTTGATGATTTATGAAATTGAAGAGAAATATCTCTTGTATTGCCTCTTTGTAAACATCCCAATCTTTGTGTTTAGGGAATCAAAATTTTTTCTTCAATTTGAATTCATAAATATTTGTGATTAGTGAATCAAGTTTTGTTCATTCTATTTGTATTTCTTTTTGTTTCCTCTAAAATCCCAAAAATAAAGTTCCGTTGAAATTGAGCACTTCATAAGTCTTGAATGATTTAGTGATAGTTTCACATCAAACTGGTATCAAGAGACTGGAACATTAGCTAGAATGATCCTTAAGTTAAATTTCAATCTTTGAATTTCTCTCTTTTCTCTAATTTACCTAGGCATTTTACGTTTTAATTTGATGAAAATTTTCCTTATAACCTTGAAGTTTACTCAAATCTGCAATCGTACATGCATCTCTACAGATGGTGACCTAAGAGCATCACCAAAGGTGTTATGTGGCGCACTCCTTGCCTTGCCTTGCCTTGCCTTTAGACTTCCCCATGCTTTTGACTTCTTATGTGATTTTTTGTTACGCCCTGTCTCACATTGCGCCCTTGCCTCGTGCCTTTGATGTGCTTTTTAATACTTCCTCGTTCCCCTAATATTGCAACAATTATCATTTTCAAAAGTTTCACAAATATTGCAACATTACCTTATATGTGCATGCTTTCTCTGTTTCTCCCTCCCTCCATCTCTCTCCTCATCACATGGTCCCTATCTTTATCTCTCTCTATCTCTCTCCTTATCTTAAATTTCGTGTCTTCTCCCCTTGTTGCAATACTAGGGGAACGGAGAAAGTATAAGCTTAGCAATATGGATAATAGATTCATATATGGCTGTGAGTATAAAAGAGGAAATGAGTATTGCCTTTCTAGATGCAAAACCTAGAGAGCATTGTTGATAGAATATTTCAAAATATCATGGACTTGTAATATGTCCTAGAAGAAGGGATACAAGTCGGAAGAACAAGGTTGTTCTATGTTCATAGCAAAGAACTAAAAAGCACTCTTGAGATGATGAGATCTACATTTTGGTTCCTCAATTTTTTTTATGATGATTTCAAGGTTAATTTTGGTGCGTCATTCTATGACTAGGAAGCCATGCCTCCAACATCTCGCCTCACTATATAGTGTAGCTCATCTGTTTTTTATTTTTTATTTTTTTTATTTACATATTTAATTTTCTTTATTCTTCATGCCATGAGGAATTTAAATTTCATGCTAGTATGAATGAACTACCTTATTACTCTTAAGAGTTTTACACCTATTTGAATTTGTATATTAGAAGGATTACAGGTGGACTATGATCATTATTAAGATCTTAATATGGTTGTACTACATGTTTGATGAACTCGGGATTTGTATTGGACCTGCACTTGTTGAATGTGTTTTTGATGAAGCGTCTCTTATGCTTAGTTCTTGTTTACCGTATGTTACCATACTGTAAGAGAAATGTTTGAATGTGACATCTTCTTTTATGATGCTTAATTTGTCTTTGATTCATGTAACCTTGAAGTTAGAAGTTAAAATTGCTTTCTCTCTACTAACGTTGTATTATATGATTTTTAATAAGCTTTCTTGGTCAATGATGGGTTACTCTTATTGGCAAACTGCCATGGTTGTCATATTGTTCTCACATGGGATGCTTGTGATTACGGATTGACAATAATTGGTGTTGGATTTGGGCCGATGCAATGGTTCAAGATGTTTTATTTTGACTAGGTTTAATAGTTTTTAACGAGGCATCATCATCCATTTGGCTGTGTTAGTTCTGTTATTACCTCTAGAAAAATGAGGTCAATTCGTTTTTAACAAATAAGATCTGGTGTGGGAGCATCTAAGAAGCCCATGAGTTGAATATGGATGTATCACCCAAGTCTAATTTGCTAGCTTTTTGGCTTTGAAACAACTATTTGGATGTGCTCTTTAGTCCTTAAGCTAGTTATGTGACGTTGGTAAATAACTGCAATAAGGACTCTTTAGAAGGTTAGGATTTCCTTGGGTAAGATAGCTATTAGAACGTTAGGTGTGGCCATGTGCCTAAACCATATCATCTTGAGGTACTCCCCCACTTTAAGTTGATTGATGGAAACAATTTTGAGCTTCGGTTCGTTCAGACCTATGTTTGTGTTTTGCCCGTACCTTCAACTTTTGGTGCACCTCCCACAATACATAAGAATGCAGATTTAAACTTTCTTTTGTATATACTAAAGTCCTTGATTTTTCTATTTAATCTCAGATCTATCAGTAAAAGTTAACTAGGATTATGTTGGCTATAGCAAAAAACACCTTTATGGTGACGCATTTGATGAATTATGAATTGATGATATTTTCTCACTCCTATTGCCTCTTTGTCAGATTTTGTGTGAGGTTAAGATTGAGTTCATTAAACTTTGTGAATCACATTTTTATCTTTGAATCAAGTTTTATCCCTTTTATTTTTCTTCCAAAAATTCGGAAACCCCAACAACAGAAGCCTCTTGGATGTTAAGAAATTTATTAATTTTGAATGATTGGGTGGTAATTTCACATCAGCTTCCATCGCTAAAATGAATTGATTATGGAAGTGTGAACTGAAGACCCTTTTTTAGGTGTTTATATGTAGTATCTTTTTATTGATTAATTCACATTTCTTTTTTTTTTTTATTTATTTTTATTTTTTTATTATTTTTTTTACCTTGTATAATTGTTGTGTCGATTGTAGGTTGTCAATTTCGCAGCGCATTTGTTTTAACATTCAAATAATATTTTGTTAATCCCTAGTTCTGATGTGCTAATTCAAGTAATAATTTTTTTTTTTTTTTTTCGTTTTTCTATTTTTTTTATTTTTCAATTTTTTTAATTTTTAATTTTTTATTTTGTTACATTGTTAGCCTTTAAAGTGGGAGTTGAAGCAGAAACCAGGCATCAGCCCTCCACGTGGTGGATTTCACCTAGATGATCCTAACCAGCAGATAGTTGCTGATGAGGAGATATTTGATGAGTATGGAGGTAAAGTGTATTCAGTTTAGTTCATGCACACCCTGTTACTATTTGGCTTCATACTATTTAGAATGATGCTTAGTTTGTTGCTCATAATCTTGTGCAGGATTTCTCAATGGGGGAAATATACCGGAGTTGCTGACTAATTTCAACTCTATAACTCATAAAAAGAAGTCTAAAGGTAAATGCTATAAGAAGAATATATCACGTAGAAAAGATCATGATGAAGACAGCAGTTCTTCAGATGGGGACAATGACCGAAGAAGCTCAAAAATGAAACATAGCAGCAAAAGAAAACAGAAGTGGGCTTCACACAGACATAGTCATGAAGGCAATAGTCCTGTGTCTCATGGTGACAGTGGTAAATTAAAGGGTAAAAGTAGTAGTAAGCATAAGAAACGGAGATTACATTTGGATACTGATCAAGAGAACAGCTTTAGCTCTGATAGCTATGAGCACAAAAGAAGATCAAGAAAAAGGCGCATACATAACAAGACATTCATAAAGGATTTATCTCATTCTAGCATTTCAGAGGATTCAGTTGATGAAAGGTATCATGGAAAGAGTAAGCATAAGGATTTATGTAGACATAAAAAGTCGAAATCTTTGCATGAAGGTGGCCCATCAGGTGAAGAGAAGTCAAGCAAAAAAGGTAAAAGATGCAGGTCTAAGAAGACCTAAAATGATTCTGAATATAGCTTATCAGAGGATTCAAAATCTGAGAGACACACGAGGAAACACAAACATTATCTTAATGGTCGATGACTATGTATTCTCACGGGTGTCTGCCCTGTCAATAACATTTTCATGAAGATCGTTCTCAGTCCTTAAGGTAGAATGCAGCGGCTAAAAGATTTGTAATAGATCTTGCAAGCATGCAGTTGGGGATCAAAGGGAGCGAAAAAGGATCAGTACCATTTCTTGTGTGTCTTGAATCTTGAGGCGCAGCAAGAAGTTTTCGATTATGAGCTTTGAATGCACTGCACAAGAACTTTGATTGGATATTCCCTGGGTATAGTGGGTCAACTTTTTCTTAAAGCAATGCTTTCAAGCCCACTTAAGAAAAGCTGGATGTCAATGGGTGATCTGGAGAACATCTCTGGTATTGTTTAGTCAAGCTCAAGGCTGGTTTGAATGCTACTGAACTGTGCTCTGAATTTTAGGTAATTTGCAGCTAATCACATCTTCTGACTAGGAGAATTTTTAACGTGCA
Organism: Chenopodium album; assembly: GCF_948465745.1. Taxonomy (NCBI): domain Eukaryota; kingdom Viridiplantae; phylum Streptophyta; class Magnoliopsida; order Caryophyllales; family Amaranthaceae; genus Chenopodium; species Chenopodium album. The sequence continues at coordinate 22,178,761 of NC_137847.1, forward strand.
GTGAGTCAGTGACTAGGTTCTTAATATTTCAGGTCCATGATATGTAGGATTCATTGTAATGTATTTTTGAAAGATGTGGATTTTTGCTAGTTTGTGGTGTCCTCTGTTCATAAGTCATGCTTTTAATTAACCAAGTTCGACTTTCACTATCCATACACTTCATTGACCATTTTTTGGGATTTGTATGCAAGAATATTTATAATCATATGAAACCTCATTAGATTCAACTTAAATACTATACAAGAGTCTATATATTTTAATTTTTACTTGGGGTTAAAGTTAGGCTAATGTCATTTGTACATTTGCTGTAAAAAAAACCAAATAATGATTATAGTACGGGTACATGCTGCCTGCTATATTAGATTAACCTAAGGAAGGGCAATATTGGTAGTCTAGTATTATTAGGTTTATAGTCCTTAGTTTTAGTATAAATAGATAGAGAGGGGAAAGGAGAAGGCAGACAGAATTTTGGAGTATTTCCTTAGGAGAGTTGTGGCCTTAAGTCACTATTAGGAGAGTTGTGGCCTTAAGTCACTATTATGAGCTTTGAATGCTAAACCTACTACCTTTTGTAAGAAATTATCAATTTGTTAATCAAATTTCCAAGCTTTCCCCCTCAAATTTCCTCTTAATCAGTAAATTATACAAGTTAGATTTTCAGTCTATAACACCACCCCAATGCTGCTCGTCTCTTGGGGTTAGAGAGTGTTGATGTTGGCCTCCTAGTCTGCTGCTTGCTGCGGTGGTTGCTTCTGGCTTGTTGCGATGGTTGCTGCTGCAGTGGGTCTGGGGTTAGGGAGCAAGGGGGTGGGCAGCAGGTTGGAGGGTGTGATATAATTAGTTGATCTTTAAGGTCATGTTCATTAAGCATTACTGTATAAGTTCTGCTTTTTTTAGGTTCTAAAGCTTGTCAAATTTTCTCATGTATGAGAATAAAGATTATAATTCACATAATTATTGCTATTTGAATGAAAAAGGGTGTTAATTCTTTCATGTAATACGACAAAAAGGGGAAAAGAAGGTATTTTTAGCCAAATTTGAGGTTTTGTATTCTAAATAGCAATAAACTTGTCAAATTTGAAAATAATAAGGTCTTTTTTTTTTTTTTTTTTCACATGGTAAGGTCAACTGGATTCCATTGGAAGGGTCCATCACATAAGCCTGGAATGCCTGGAAAATCGAACCTTGCACCTCAAGGATGCGAGGTGATCTCTGGGTTACTGCTGCACGAGGTCTTTCTCAATAACATGTGATGTTAAGGCCTAGGCTAACATAATTAACAATATTGAACTAAATAGGTCTTATTTCCTTCTTTTGGCTATCATATACAAGAATCGGAAAGATAGAAGACATTTTAGGCATTTTTTCACCTTATTTGTTCCAAATGACCCTTAAACTTGTAAATTTACACATATAAGTGATATTAAGGCCTAGGTTAACATTTTTTTTTGAATTTAATTAGGTCTTATTTAAATTTTTTGTAAAAATTCTATTATGGTCATTTTTCACTAATCTTAAATCCTATTAATTGATTTTTCCTTTTTTAAAAAAGTTTGGTCAAACCTCTTTTTTTTTTTCCAAAAAATAATTTCTAATTTTTTAAAATCTTATTTTTATCTTCATAGTAATCTTATTTTTATTTTCATTATTCTTTAATTAAAATCACTTTTAATAAAGTAGAAAAATAAGATTAAATTTAAAAAAATTAAAATCAAAATATTGTTCTTCAATAATGTTCTTCATTCATGGATGAAATTAACCACCAATTCATGATCTTTGTCCCTCAAATTCACTCACATAGAGAATGAACATATGCCCCCAACACACACCATATGCGATCTTTTTTTTTTTTTTTTTTTTTTTGTTTTAAAAAATTGGGGTTCGTGCGAACTGAATTGTTTCAATACATTTTAATTGGACAATCTTAATCTTAATCATGGGATGCAAAATTGGCGATTCTATGTAGTCGAAAATCTTTAATTTTTGATTTTTTTCGATAACCTGGGTTTGTTAGGCAAATTTGGAAATAACCGTAAATATTTTCCTAAAAACCCTGTTTGATATTAAAAAAAAAAAATGAAGATGAAATTTAAATCTTGTTTTTGTATATGTATTCACCAAATATGCTAATACGACATTACCTATAACTAACAGTTTTATTGTTTATTCGTCTATAACCATATAGGTTTTGTAATCATATTGAATGCTATGATTAGGGCTTTTGCAATTATATTAATGTTGTTTGGGGGTTTTTCTGGTCCATCGGGAGAGTTACGTCACCAAGTCTAGTTCCTGGACGTCTGTACCTGAAAAACAACGGAGACTCTGGTTGGTTGGAGTTCCGCCTACGACAATCAAGTTAGAACCGGTCGAAGAATGTAAAAAGGTGCGCAAAAGGTAAAAGTTAGATCTTCTCGGATTTCGAGATCAGGTGTTTTCTTTGATGTGAGAAAATTCAGGGATTGTAATAAATGAACATGCCCTAAAAATGGGGAAAATCTCCCTATTTATAGGGTCATTGGAAAAGGTGTCCTCTCTTAGGTCACTCTGACCTAGATTTGGTGGGTTGCACCGTTTTACGACTTTATTGGGGATTGGGCCCTGAAGGCCGCCATTCTCTTTGCTGACTGGGAATGCCAAGTGTCAACCGGTGAGTGGTCCTTAGTGGACCTATCCTGGGATGACATGTGTCCTACTCTGATTGGGCCACGTAGCAAGGATATTTTTACCCAAAACATTTGCCCTTCACAGGGGTGACGTGGCAGGCCACGTGGTGCCTGTGACACGCGTCACTCTGGAAGTGGTGAACAATTTTTAACTGTTCACCTTCTGAGGAAATTACAGGGATGCCCCCGTTTTTACCCCTCTATAAATATGCGTTTTACCCCCCTCTTTTCTCCCTCATCTTTGACATTTGAAAAAGTCTAAAGAGAAAGAGAGAGAATTATAGAGAGAGACTCTAATCACCGCTGTAGCAGCTTCCACAAAATTTCCGTCTGCTATTTTCGTTGACACAGCCGGTCAAAGCTTAAGACTTATTTTCAGCAAGCTACTATATATATATATATCTAGCTTTAAATAAATAAATTCACCATCAGCACACATGGCACAAATAACCTAGGTTGTTAACCAGCCGGTCTCCTGGTACGGTTGATCTTAGGACTAGGGGTGCCGTCTCTGGATGTATGGATCTACCTTGATCATCCCCGAATCCCACCGTCTCTGTGTCTGTGCATTACACAATGGCGAAGGTTGAACATATGGCTATAAAGCTAAGGCGTAGAAGACGCACTTTGGAAGTGCCGGCTGATGAGATAACGCCGGATGAGGAATATGACGGGCCGGATGAGAAAGAAGAAGATTCTCCTCCGGGTGCCCCCACCGCTCCTAGTGAAGAGATTTTAGATGAGACAGACGGTGAAGAATCAGTCTTTGCACTTGATGAAAGGATAAAGTCGTATCTCCTAATCAAAAGAATTACCTAAGTCCTCTAACTAAAGCAGATTAGAAAGTAGGGTCGAACCACAGGGAAATAAGTCAATTTATTCCTAATTAATTAATATAATCTAAACTATTGAGTAACCAAATTATTGTTGTAGAAAGAATTAAACTAAGGAGATTAAAACTAAGGAGATTAAAGTATAGGGAGAAATCTATTAATAAAAACCTAGGGTATAGGTTCACCAATAAATAATATTCAAGGGTAAAACACAATAATCAATCATCAATGCATCAATTAATCAGATCATAAAGGGATTTCTCTACGTATTACAATCACGGAATTAATCTACCGGTATTAAATCGCATCTCTCGAATCTTGACTTAACCATTTATAAATTAACCTGCCTATTGAAACTAAGCCTAAACATCAATTCTCATCTCTCGACTCTCGAATTAATATTGCATAACTCATACAATTAAACCAGGCCTATTCTAATTGCATAACATTAAATCAATCAATAGGCAATTAATCAAGCATTGACAATTAACAATAATAAATTACCCCTTCATATTATTTATGGATCCTGACAACCCTAGAAAATTAATCTACTCACACATAATAAAATCTAAACTAATCAAAGCAATTAAGCAAGACATGATGAATTAAAGCAAATAAATTACTGAAAATAAAAGGGGAAGAAATCGTTACCAAAGTTAAAGGAAATAATGAATTGTATAAAATCAAGAGTTGTAGAGAGAGAAACAAGAGAGAAGTCTAAGCTTAAAAACTAAGTATGAGAATTTAGCTAATGAAAAAGAGATAATTGTATCAAAGCTAAACAAAACGTATTTATACAAAGCTTAAAAATCCTAGTTAGAAACTAAGTGAAATTCATCGGAAATCGTACTCCAAAACACGCGCCCGGTCGGGCGCACCTTTTTCTTCATGAACGCTTCTCTCGCGCCCGGTCGGGCACCAAACTTCTTCACTCCTCTTGCCCCGCTCGGTCGTGCACGCCTCCATCCGGTCGGGGGAGCTCATGGGCAAGCTTGGACTTCCAACTTGGGCTCTTTCTTGGCCCAAGTCCAAATTTCCTCTTTGGGGCTTAATTACTCAGTCCAATGCCTCGGCTTCTCCTATGTTGAGCCCTTAATCACCGGTTTGATGACTCTAACCGACCTTGGGCTATGAAAGATGGTCAATATCCTCTAGTGCTCGTAGTGGCTCCAATAATACTGGGAAAAAGCTCCAAATATGAAATTTCCTATAAAACAATACCAAAACTACAAAAACACTAGAAAGCACATATTAGTAATAAAAGTGGCTCTAAAGAGCCAAAAATACTCCTAATTATGACCAAGGGACGGAGGTAAATCACTATATAAAATAGACATATCACTTGATACTCAAAACGAACCAGATAATGAAGACGACGAAGAGGCCGTCCAACGATCTGAATCCGAGGCTTCAAGCTCCCAACAGGCGGATGATGTATGTGAAGAGGGTGAGACATCCATAGGACCGTCTATGAACCTTACCAAAATACGGATGTCCGCAAGGGATATAATCTCCATGGAGGCTAGCTTCCAAGCCTTCAAAGACAAGTGCCCCATTGGGAAAAATTGGGAAATAATTGTTCCGCCTGCAGAGGCGACAGTCGTCTAGGAGGACGATATAGACCATGCAGACAACTACTTCGGCTGCTATGAGGCGGCATTCAAAGCCGGCCTCCGCTTCCCACCCCCCATAAAGGCATTAGGGCAATTTTGAGGGGGGTACGAGCTAGGCGTATGGAAACTTTAACCCAATTCATGGGAAAATATCTTGTGTTACATAGCCGCATGCAAAATGAAAAATGTTACGCCTAGTTTTGAGGCGTTTTCTCATATGCATTACATGAGCCGCGCCCCAGGCGGTTGGGGAGCGTGGTATACATTGACCACATTCTTGTAATATATGATGACGCTTGACAAGGCGTCGAAGTGGAGCAACTGGAAAGACAAGTTCTACTTGGTCTCTTCCTCATCTCTAAAACACAACCACTTTCTCCGCCAGTATAATAAAGAGCCGACTTTATTGGAAGGAAATGCGCACGTCCGCACATTCCCGAGAAGACTTGGAACGAAATAATGGAGCCGGAGCTCTTCAAAACAACAACCATGCCCCTTGATGATGGCAAGGAAATAATTGTGCCCAGGAACTGGATACCCCATCCAGATTGGCTCAAGGATGAGGCGTTTCTCTCCGCCTGTGGTCTCACTACCATGTTTGAGAGATGTACGTTGACCATTTAGCTGGCATTATATTGCCGCTTCCATTATTGTAATTTTTGTTATGTGTCTAATCAACCGGTTTCTTTTTGGGAAAAACAAAAATTCCTCAAAAGTGAGAAAGTCTCAACCTACGCAGACGACATCTTCCCTGCCGCATGTCCAAAAAAGACCTACAACTGGAGGCAAAGGTCCAGGTGGTTTGAAAGCTCTTAGTGAAAGCACTAAGTTGGGCTGCAATACGCCGCACATCTCCAAGGCGTTGAAGAGTGGCGTGCCACTCGATGCTGCAATTGGTTTTACAGCGACTGGGGGTGGAGAGACCCTTCAGCCTGAAAATCAAGGTATGGATGAATGCTTGAACTCCTGTGGCCGCTTGACTATATGCAAGTCAAATCTCAAGCCACCCAATCAGGAGATTCGTCTGGCAGCCGACATAATATAGGTGCCGCTTATGCTACTATCTCACAACATCCTTCTTCTGGAGTAGATGCCTCTCAAAGATGGCCAAACATCCAGCAGTACTCCAAGCGGATGCTGAGGACTCTCACCCGGCCGAAGAAGGACTAGATTCCCGGGCTGCAGTAGGTCAACTTTGACCGCACGCTTGCCCTACTGATTGAGGTAACTTAGCTTTCTTTCAAATGACTAATTTTAACAGTATATCATCTAACCCCTCTTTTACCCGGCTGTGTTCTACAGGCGATGCTGAGGGTGGACGAGCTCAAGACCCCGTTTAGGAAGAAGCAAGAGGAGGTAAGAGACGCCTGTGCCAGGGCGACCCATACCGTAAACTAAGCTCAATATAGAAACACTTTAATTGAAATAAATTCTAAAGTAGAGAGATGAAACAGGAGGAGCTGATTAAGGAGCTCACGACTGCTGTAGAGACGGCCAACAACTTAGCCTTGAGCTTGAGCTGAAAAATGCCAAGTCAGATCTCAATACTCGAAGGAGCTGGCAAAGAAAATATCAAGCTTTGACAGGACATTGCCCTACTCGAGGATGAAATGATCCAAATATAGAACGATTACAAGGCCGAATTGGCAAAGGAGCAGAGCCGACTGGTTGCAGAGAATGAGATGGACTGCAAGTAGCGCATGAAAATGGCGTGGAAGCTCATTCATCCGCACACCGAGTGGGAATACTTCATCTTGAGATATAGGTATGCCACTGAGGTGTACGATGTTGAAGTACTTGGTTTGGCTGCGCCAGCTCCGTTTAAAGGGTGGGTCGGCATTGCCTTGGATGAGGAGGAGGATGGGGACGAAGGAGTAGAGATTGAGGAGCAGAAAGATGTCCAGGTCCCGACTGATCCTAACCAAACCCAAATACTGGCTGACCCCAACTAGTCTCAACCTGGTCAGACCGAAGTCGAGCCTACCTCCGGCAAGGACCAGTCGGTGCCTCCTCCTCAACAAAGTTGATTTCTTTTGGCCATAAGCCGTTTGTTTTTCCGGCCTGTGAGCTGAGTATTTTGAATGTACCTTCAACAATTTTCTTTATTTTTCGGATGCATATCCGATTGTGATAATGTCTCCCCCGACCTTTTGGTTGAGTTTATTCTATGAAGTTGCCGATTAAGTCGGTTTTGTTAAATTTGCTTTGATTTTTTGAAATTTTTGACTTGCTTCGATTTGCTTCATATATATGCTTGAATTTTTCCTAACTTATTAATTGCATGCTGCAACTAACAAACCGGTTGACCTTTTGCCCCTGGGTGGCTGTGTGATTGGTTTCAAAGGTTGGTTGATTGACTTAGGAACTTTTGATACTTGAAAGAGTATGATATGTTCCTTAGTCAATCAATCACTACTGTGATTGCCCCAAACCAAGTACACAGCCGTCTAAGACACAGGCGGTTAAATGTTTGGACCCTAGGCGATTTCAGGAATTAGTTTTCTAAATCATCTCTTTCACCGTCTCGGGTAATCGAATCCACTTATATACTTAAACGTCCGTTTGCCCCATTGGGAGGACCCTTTAGAAGTATACAATCCTAAATATAATCTAAGTTGGAATAACGGTTGGTTACCAGTTGGTGTCTTTTAGACACAAGGTTCCAATGCACCGTTTGTGTCCCTTTTAGATTATTTATGTGAAATGTCTATGATTACGCCTGGTTAGGGTAATCAATATTTTCCGTTTGCGATAAGTTTATAGAGTAATGTACCACCCGGATGGGAGATGCTCTCTGCGACGAATTCACCCGGATGGGTGTCGCCGGATGTCATACTCATGTTGGAGTAGACGACTAGTTTAGATTTGGATGTCTGTGCATTGCACAGGCGGTATTCCCATTGGGAAACATAATTAAAGCATAAATAATCAGAAATTGAAAACAAAAGACATTTTTCATTAATAGCCTTCTATTTACTAAAATGTACAAGTCTTAGAAGTAGTACTTTTTTAAGTTAAAAAACATTCTAAGTTCTGGTTAGTCGCCTGCCGTCTAAAGTGTCTAGGCGGTAGGTGCCACCTTTTACTTCTTCATAAAATCTGGTAGGGACTTCCATATTAGGGGTCAACTTGCCTTGTTCACTGGCCCTACTGATTGCCTCCATTTTTCGTAACACAAAGTCCCTAGCTTTCGAGGGCCGTTTGTGTAATCTTCAGTTGTAGGATTTTGTCATTCTCAGACGGTAAATCTCATGACGCAAGGCAGCATTGCCCCTGCATTTGGGGAGAGAGTCCAGTGCAAGCCCCATGGCCTCCTAGTTTGCTTCTTCGTCATATATCATGACTCGAAGGGTAGGTTCATAGTGCTCAATAGGCAAGACGACCTCTGCACCGTACACTATGAGAAACGGGGTTTCACCAGTTGCCCCTTTTTCTATTATTTTGGTGGCCCGTAAGACCTGAGTTAACTCTTCTTCACATTAGCCGCCGGCCCTTTCAATTTTCTTCTTTATACCGTCTGAGAATAGCTGGTTGAAGGCTTCAACTTGGCCGTTTTCCTGGGGTTGGTCGACTGATGTAAATAAATGTGAGATCCCTTGATCTCCCAACCAATTTTTGAGGGTAGGCGTCTCAAACTGACGGCCATTGTAAAAGACCATATACATAGGTACCTCGAACCGGGTGATGATGTTCTTCCATATGAAAGAGATGACATCCTTTGTCTTAATGTTCTTGACCGCCTCTGCCTTTACCCATTTGGTGAAATAGTCCAAAGAAACTAGAATATATCACTGTCCGCTTGGTGCAGGCGTGTATGGGCCCAAGATGTCCATGCCCCATTTGGCGAATGGAACGAGGCTATGAATAGTTGTGAGATTAGTTGTTGGACGGTGGATTAGCTTGCCAAACCTTTGACCCTTACGTCATTTTTTCACCATTTCCATGACGTCTGCCTCAACCGTGGGCAAAAAGTAGCCCTGCCACCTACATGAGAGGCACAATAGCCCGCATGTAATTCTTCCAGAATTTCCTTCCCCTTTTCTGGGGTAATACACTTCAATAGAGTGTTCAGGAAACCTCCCTTGAAGAGTTCTCCATTTTGGATCTCAAAGTTCGCCGTACGCTTTTTTAGTATGGCTGCTTCTAGAGCAGAGTTTGGCAGAGTGCCGTCCAACAGATAGGACTGGATGCCATCCATCCAGGTTGATGAGCTTTGGTCTAGAAATCCAATGGGATCTTCCTCAATACTTTGTTTTTCCATTAATTCCCAGAAGACTGACCGAGGCGAATTACAAGAGGTGGATGAGGCCAGTTTTGACAGAGCATCCGCCTGATTGTTCTCAGACCTAGGCACTTGACTTAGATGAAATTCTTCAAGTGTTCTACCTTCAACTTTGATCTCCTGCAGGTATTTGATCATTGCCGGAGGGGTGGCTTCATAGTCACCATGGTATTGGCTAACAACCAACTGTGAATCAGAGCAGACATCAATTTTTGTTGCCCCTGTCGCTTTGCACATGCGGATGCTGGATAGTAAGGCTTCGTACTCCGCCTCATTATTTAAGGCCTGAAACATGATTCGTAGTGCATACTCATACTTGTCCCCCTCCAGAGACTGATATATAATCCCCGTACCACAGCTGTTCATAGTAGAGCTCCCGTCTACATACACTTTCCAAACTTGGTTAAGATTCCGGCGGAGCTGGCATTGTCATTTCGACAATGAAGTCGGCAAACGCCTGAACCTTCACTGCCTTCCTTGGTTAGAAAATGATTTCAAGACTTTGCATTTCAATAACCCATTTAAGCATTCTACCGGATGACTCCAAAGTTATCATTGGCCGTTTGAGTGGTTGGTCTGTATAGACCACAATCGGATGCGCCAGGAAGTAGGGTTTCAACTTCTTAACTTCCATGAAAAGAGCAAGGCCAAAAATTTCAACCATTGGGTAATGTAGTTCAACATTTCGGAGAACATGGCTAATGAAATAAATTGGGAGCTGAATGCCGTCTCTCTCAGCAAGGAGAACAGCACTGAGGGCATGATCTAAAATGACTAAATACATGTAATGCGTATCGTTGGGAAGAGGGCTAACAATCCTCGGCAAAGAGTGTAGATGTTCTTTCGATTTTCGAAAGGCCGCCTCAGAATCATCCTCCCATTGGAACCTAGTCTTCTTTTTGATCGTTTGAAAGAAATAGAGGCACTTGTCACCTGACCGGCTGAGGAATCTCCCCAATGCCGCCAGACAACCTGTTAGGTTTTGTACTTCTTTGATAGTGCGAGGTGACTTCATGTCGATTAACGCCTATATCTTTCCTAGGTTGGCTTCTATCTTCCTTTGATCAATACGAAGTCCGAGAAGCTTCCCAGACTGAACACTAAAGACACACTTCTAAGGATTGAGCATGACCTTGTGCCGCTTGAGTGTGGTGAAGGTTTCTCGGAGGTCAGCAAGATGATCCGTCTGTTGCATGGATTTGACTATCATATCACCAAAGTACGCCTCTACATTCCTCCCAATTTGATTAATGAAGACTGTATTAATCATCCGTTAGAAATTAGCAGGCGTATTTTTTGAGCAAAACGACATCATAGTATAACAAACTAACCCATAATCAGTGACGAATGCCGTCTTCTCTTAATCTTTTTTCCACAGGGGAATCTGATGAAAGCCAGAGTAGGCGTCCATGAAACTCATCAAAGCATGCCCGGTTGTAGAGTTAACCATGCTATCAATCTTTGAGAGCGGGTAACTGTTCTTAGGACATGCCTTGTTCAAGTCAGTGTAATCAACACACATGCGCCATGTACCATTCGGCTTCTTTACAAGCACAACGTTCGTAACCCAATCAGGGAAGTTACATGGCTGAAAGAACCCAGCGTCTATCAGCTTTCTAACCTCGGTAGGTGCCGCCTAACTTCTCTCCTTGCCGTAATTTATTTCCTTCTGCCTAACCAGCTTTTTTTTTGGATCCACGGCGAGTTTGTGGAAAGTAAGATCCGGGTTGATGCATGGAATCTCTTCCACTTCAAAAGCAACGATGTCGTTGAATTCCTTCAGCAGGTTGTGCAAGTCTCCACCCAACTTTGCAAAAGCAACCGTCCCCACCAGAAAAGTACGCTACGAACGACTCTAGTCTAGAGAAATATCAACGTGTTCACTAGTCGGCGGGGCACGGAGCTCATCTAACCATTCCCCGGTTAGTGATTGCTATTGCTTTTCTTTTTTCATCGCCACTAGCTGACCAGCTTTACTTTTCTTTCCGCTGCTAGTGGAGCTGGCTCGAGATCCTTGACATCGTCAAGGTTTATTGGCTTCTCTCCCTGGCCGGCTGCGGCCGCTATGGGCTTTATGTCTGATAGATAGCATTCTCTAGCAGTCTTTTGATCCCCATTCAGGTAGCCAACAAAACCGTCATCCCTTTCACACTTCAGCACCATAAGGGATGAGATAATGACGGCCTTGGACTTGTTTAGAGTTGTACGACCCAAAATGAGGTTGTAGGTGGTCAGCTCTTCCACGACCAAGAATCGGATGACCATGTGGCGTCCCTTTCCCTTCTCGCCCTGCCGGATGGGTAGATAAATCTGATTGATTGAGTGCAAAACTCCTCCCCAAAAACTAACCAGAGGGTGAGTGACCCTATGCATGCTACCGGGCTTATACTTCATCTTGGAAAAGAACTTGTAACCGATGATGTCCGGCCAACCAACTGGTTGACAACCTTGCATTCGATGACGACTGGGTCATCATGCGACCGACCCAATCCTTCTCATAAATGGTTACCTTAGGGAATGCGCTGGTAGACGCCTGACCCTCGTCAACAGAGTTGACATCCATCTTTCTTAGATGTTGACATCCATCTTTCTTAGATGTTGACATCCATCTTTCTTAGATGGTCCTTGGTGCCCCTGATTGTTGGGCCCCCTCCAGCAACGCTGCCTGCTATGGTGTAGATCGACTTTTTGTTAGTGTCCAAACTAGTAGGTTGGGCAGTCTTTTTGGACGGCTACCTGGGGTCGGTCTTTAGAGTCACCGTTTTGACTTGAGAATGTAGGACGGTCTAAAAGCCGGACGGTCCAACAACCGCTTTTGGCTATAGTAGTCATTAGTGTCATTGCCAATATCCTCATGGAAGTGGCAGTACTTGTTTTTGTTCTGATTTTTGCCGAAACCTTTCATAGCAGCGGGATTCTTAATGTAACCCAGTCTTTTATCTCCATGAGGATAGAGTAGCAGTCTTTATTAAACTCGTACTTTAGGATGTACAGTTTAAACTCTTTCTTTTTCTTCCGGGACGGCTGGTCAGAATCGTCAATCGCCTAGATTTCTTTTCTCTCTTTGCTCTCTTCAGCATTATGAGCTAGCTGGCTATGTTTCTATTTGTCAGCTGGTGGAGCATAGCTCGGTCGCCTGTATATAGGCTTCCGCCTCCATTAGCGCCTCTTAGAGAGTGAATACTCTCTTTCAGATGAGGTTGAACTTGAAAGTTGACCCATCCTTCAGACCCTTGAAAAAGTCTGTGTAAGCTACATCGTTAGACAGTCCTTGAATCTAGATTTTCACCAAATTGAATAGCCTGACATATGAGCGAATGTAATACCCCAAATTTTTAATGTAGTTTTGTAGGGAATATTTCAAGCATCCCATACTTGAGCCCCACTGTGATCATACACTTAAGCATGGTGGCGTCCAAAGGAAAGGAAGCTAGAGAAAAATAGTCGCTAACAAGTTTTAGGAACATGTAAACCGTTCACAGGGTGAAGGTTATACCCCTTCACGATCCATGACATCGCTAACTCCATAATGGTCCTGAACCATGACTGGATATTTGTGGATGAAGGTACAAATCCAACCTAAAAGAGATTGAACCTGGCCTAAATAGGCCTCTACTTTATTCTTCTCATATTCATGTGCGCTTTCTGATCAACATGCAATACAATATATTTATCCTAAACCTGTTTAACCTATGTTGGTTGAATATTAATGCACAAATAAATCTATTATTGGCGATCACTTGAATTAAAACCATATTAGCCTAAATAAAATTATTAATTATCTTATTAAGCGTGATTCCAAGTACAAATTCCCTTTAAACCTGCAAGAGAGGGCGTGATCAAGCAATAAAAATAATATCAAGCAACATGATAAATTATAATTATAGACACAACAATCATCATCATCATCTAATCTCAATATAGCATAGAAATATATTAGGAAGATCCTAGGCATGATACTAACAAGAGTAATAACAAATCTTAGCATGTCACTAAACATTAAAGATCAAAACTTTATTCCTAACAGGATACTAACATGATAGAAGAAATAGGAAGCAACCTAAACATGATACTAGAAAGCCATAAAAGCATCCTAACATGATACTAGGAATTAAAATAATCTAAGCATGCTTACTAAAGAAATATAGCAATGAAATTACTCACTTTGTTGCCTCGTATCTCTTTCTATCAAAAAAATACACACGTGAGTAACTTCAATAAAAGTATTAAACCAAACAATTAATTTAAATAATTGAAATAGGGATTTGGGACCAAACCCTTAGAAATTATCAACCTTTCACGTCTAGGGAGAAGGCAACTTCGAGCTTGGCAGGTGTGTCTAAGTCTCGTGATGGACGAATGTTGTATTTTGAAAAGGCTAGGTTTAGAAAGAGAGAGAAAGAATAAGCTTCTAGCTTTGAGAGAGAGAATAGAAAGATGATTGTTGATGATGGAAAACGGGGAAAATCAACCCTATTTAGAGAGAAAAAAATCTGGAAACGATAAGCGAAGATCGAATTTTGATCGAAGTAAAACTGCATCCATCGCGGCGCGACAAGACCATCGCGACGCGATGGCTCCATCGCGGCGTGATAGGGCCATCGCGGCGGATGATGCTGTTGGATAATTTTTAGCCGTACGGAATCCGCTATCAAATATAATTCGATAATTAGAGTCCGTACTTTATCTTTCAAAATAAGATTAAATCCTTTAAAACACTTATTTTATTCCAACTAAATTTTTTTATCTTTTCTAAAAATATAATTATTAATCCTAATCTCCTTAGAACTTAAAATAACCTTGTAGATTAATCTAGAAAATTAATGTAATTCCTAATGACTTCAGGAATGATAACTAAATGGACCATCCACTTGATCATTGGGTCACCCATAAAACTCATTTAATATCTAATTTAATATTTGGGCCATAGCTTTCTCATTATTCATCGGAATTGGGCTTATAATATATCGTCGGAAAGCTCTTTTCGAGTCCCATCCAACTACACTACTATTGGACCCATATCATGGACCAAATTTAATTAGATTGAACATTTTTCATAAATAAGGCACGAAAAGAAAGATTTATTTGAAAACAGAAAGAAGTATTTTTTATTAAAAATAGAGGAATCACGAGACTCTTTCACATTTCACCTCGTTCGATAATCAAATGACGTGAAAAGTAATCATCACTTGGTTTTGGTTTTGGGGAGACACAATTTGGTGTCTACAGATTCCCCCACTTTAACTGAGTGTGGAGAAACGTAAGTTTTGAAAACAAAAGTGAAAGTAGCGATAGGGACGGAGAATGACTCAGAACATTCTACGATGCTAAATCATTCTTGTAATGCCGATACTTGCAAACTAGCGTTAGTTAAACAGATAAGAGAGTTAGAAACGCGTATCTTGCACTGTCGAGTACACTTCTCTGGTGTAACCGATTTGTTGCTGCATTTTTGTGACAACCTTCACAAGATAGTGAACGCCATCGTTGAAGGTGACTGCTTGTAGCCATCCTCAATTTTTCCTTTGACAGTCTTCCTCAAGCTAGGGAACATCGTCGAAGGTGACTGCTTGTAGCCATCTTCAGTTTGTTTGTGACAATCCTCCACAAGCTAGGGAGTATTGTCGAAGATTGCTTCTTGTAGCTATCTTCCGTTGTTGTGGCAACACCTTGCCACGGCAGTACCTTGGCGCTGTAGACATTTTCCTTTGTACCTCAGGTCATCGTCGAAGATCACTGCTTGTAGCTCTCTCCAATTTTGTGGCATTACCTAGCCACGACAGTACTTCGCCAATGTAGAAGATCGTTGCTTGTAGCTGTGTCTAAAATCTCGTCTATACCTTGACTTGATTTTTTGATTGACAACTTTTACACCTAAGTTAAAGTCGTTGAAAACCATTGCTTTTAATGATCTTCAATTTGCTACTACTTTGCTTTAACGTTTGCTGTGTTGATGCTGTGCTTGAATGCTTGCCATGATTTATTGTGCTAGTACCTCGGCGCATTTGTAGATGTAATGAGCCGATACTTTGGCGCTAGTATTTTTTTGTGAACCAATACCTCGGTGCTTAGGATGAGCCAATACATAGGCGCTTAAGTAAAGTGAGATGATCGTCGTCAGGCCGATCACTTATTGCGATTGTAATTGAGCTGACTACTAATAATGTTAATTTTCTTATAGGGGCTAACTGGCGTATCAAGGAACCTAAAATGCTGATTTAAGTCCACATAAGCCATTTATGGGGCCTAGTAATTGTATCGCTGAAGGAAGAGGAGCCGATACACCCTGCCACGTGTCATCGCGACGCGACAGTCTTGTTGTTGCGGTGCGCGATGGTTCCATCGCGGCACGATGTGAAAGGAATGGTGTCCTTCAAACAAGTGTATTATTTCGATAGAGGGTTTGGAGCTATTGAAAAACTATTTATTCAGTTAGTTCAAGTGATTGGAATGCCTAGGTGGAGGCTGCTTTCGATTAGTAATATTAATGCATAATTAATATTACAGCTTAATCCTGGCTGAACCCTTTGGGTCACACCCAAAAAGCTAACGATCCGACGCGATGAATTAAATCGAAAGGAATTAATGAGTCACCCGAGTAGTATGAACAAAGACGTCGGATTCCGAGCTTAGAGCGTCGAAACCGAATCTCAAAAGTCGAGCCAAAATTTAGGAATTGGCGAGACGGTAAAATGCTTCAAGTAACAAGTAAAAACCCTAGCCACGCGAAGGCTAGGGACGCGCACCAAATAGAAGTGCGCCACGTGGCAGCCACCAAGTGGCACCGCGCCAAGGTGTCGGCGTGATACGTGGTAGCGCGCCATGTGGCAGCGTGCCACGTTAGAAATGCCATGTGGCAACGGGCTGTGGACCCGGGTGACGGGTCATGGACGCGGGCCGAAGGATGGCGGCCCAACCGAACCCAACTTGGGGCTCAAGGTTGGGTGCCACATAGTTAGCTCACAATGCATGTGAGTTGCCTTGGGGAGAAAGTGAGGAAGTGGTCCTAACCTAACCATGTGACACTTGTTATTTTGTTATTCCTTGTTTTATTTAACTAAGGATTTAATTCAACATTCTTTCTATGTGGGATCTTTTTGTGAAAAAGTCCCACATTGAAAGATGAGTGGAATTCACAAGGAAGCACTCCTTATAAATAGCCAAGGCATGCCTTGGGATTGTTCACTTGAGTAAGGGCTCAATTAGGCATCTCCACTTCAGAGAAAACCTATAAGCTCATAAATTACTCGGGTAATCTTTTTGGTCAGACTTGGCTAACCTCCAAGTATTGGATCGGTCGGGTCGAGTTGCGGGTGGAATTTCGTTGGAGGTCCTTGCCATTTGTGAGGCTCGGCTTTTCTCAAAAAAGAGCTCCGTCTGAGTGAGCGAAGCACGCTTAAAGGGTAAATTACTCTTTTCTCTATTCATGTTAATTATGCATTTTGTTATATTAATTGTGATTTTGTTCTTGGGCTCGCGTTTTATTTCCGTAATGAGTTGGACTCATCGAAACCTAACACGATAGAGTCAGGTTTTCAGGAATAAAACCCCTTCTTCCTCATTTCGTTGTTTGCTGCTCGTGTTTGCTCGTTTTCTCCCGAAAACTCCTTTTGCTCGTTCTCCTTCGTTTCTTAACGAAATTCGCTCAAGTTTCTTTCAAATCGAAGCTCTCGATCTCTAGTTTGCCGATCTATGTAATTTTTGCTCCATCTCCTCTCAATTTAGAAGAATTTAGTGCATGTTTATTTGCGAATTTTCGAAAAATCCGAAAATGTCTTTGCTTGTTTCGCTTTGTTTATCAAATTTATTGGCATGAAATTACTTGTTTATGTTTGTATATCACCTTAGGAGTGTTTTGAGACTTGTTTGACTCAATTTGGTGAAGAAACGAACGATTTTCCATTGTTGGGCACCGTAAGTTCGTGAGCAAAATGTAGCTTTTTCTTTATGTTTTTTCTTGCTTTTTGTGCTTAATTTGTCACAATATTTTCTATAATATTGTAAGAAATTGTTTGATTACTCTGAAATGCTGTTATTGCTTGGATAAAAAAACATGCTCTGTTTTAGTACTACGTACTCTGTTTTTTGACAAACATAGTATCATGCGGCTAGGCGAACCTTAGATACTGTAGAACCTTTTAATTTACTTCCTTTACGTTGGAATATAATTAGTATGGCTCAACGACGTGGACAAGCTCACGCTCTCCTGGGGCTCACTGAGAGGACGAGCCTATCGCGCAGGCAAGGGTACGTCCACCAGTCTTGGGGAGTTCCTTGAGTGGGATAGGCGTACTCTGTACTTTACGCCCACCTTTCACATTTCGGAGCGCGTTCGGCGTGGTATCATTGATGATCGTGTTCGTTACCATGGCTCGGGCAATAGCGACATTGGCATCTCTACGATACCTACTTTCGTAACAACGCGGAGCTGTGGACGCTTTGGGAGTCATGCGGTTTGATTCCTCTACTTCAGACTACGCAGGCACTTCATTCTCTAGACTCGAGTCGCTTTTTAGTGCGGGCTTTGGTGGAAATCTATTGGGACACTACCAACATGTTCCACTTTCCTTGGGGTGAGATGAGTGTCACTCCCCTCGACTTCTCTATTATCACCGGATTGGAGTTCCGGTTGAATACTGATCCTCTTGGAAAGGATATTACTCTTTCTTCTCCTAAGGTGGAAGAGTTGTTAGGTCCCATCGTTGTCAAAGCTCGTGTTGAGTCTAGAGCGGGACAACTGAGTGGTTGATCCATCCGCAGTCTTCGCTGATAGCAGCTTTTCGAGATGAGACCCCGGAGCAGCGGATGGGCATCTTTGTTCTGGTTCTTCTGCAAGGGATCTTCTCCCTTGGCAAGGGTAGCCGAGCGTTGCTCTACTCCCTCCCAGCTCTTCGGGATCTCCGAGAGGTTGGGACTTTTGAATGGGCTAGCTTGGCCTATGCTGACTTCCTGCTTGGATTGTGACTCGCTTGTCTTCATCAGAGCTACAGTGAGAAGGTCACGCTTTCTAGCTTTTGGAGGATCGTAGCGTTATACTCACGTTTTCCTCTAATAGAATTAACTATTCCGTGCTAGCTAGTTTTTGCTAACTTTCTTGTTTTTACAGGTTTTGTTCTACGAGTACTTCCCGACCTTGTCTCCGGCTAGGTCTTTGCCTCGAGGGCTCCCTGTTGCTGCTAGTTAGAGAGGCTATTATCTTGGCATGACTGCTACTGGACCTGTGCGAGAGTCGATTCTAGCGGTATGAATCACTTAGCATTATTTCCGCTTATTTTCCTTTGTAGGATTATGCCTTATGGGTGTTTCCTTTTTAGGATCCTGAGCCTACTTTCTGTCCATGGGTCGGTTTGGACGTTCCTGCGCGGGCCGTTCAGTATACAACTCAGCGGCGCTATATCCAAGGGATGTACGACACTATGGTGTACCTACGCGAGAGGGTTGCGATCCAGCACTCGTCATCATTTTTCATCGTTTCGACTTGTCCTCCGCCGCACATGATGGACCAGGCAAGTCTTAGGACTTTTATGAATTCGGTGCCAGCTGGTGTCGATTAGCAGACTTTCAGCCACCCGACCTAGTTCTATGTTGAGAGGCTTTTGCCTCGTTTGGCTCCACCACCTTCGATATCGGAGGAAGCGGAGGTATGTTCTTGTATCTCTTGATTTTTACTTTGGTAGCCCCAACGATGTTTAATTTGTTGGAATTTTATTTTCGCCGGATGTTGTTGAGGTTGCGGAGTTTGTACCTCCGACCATGTCCATCGCCTATTAAAGGTCTTATGGTCTGGTTGAGGAGATGATACCCCCGGCTCCCGAGGAGTGGCGCCTTGTCGAGAGATTGATCCCTCGATGACATCAGACTTGGGTAGGCTTATCTCTCATTTCCGTCCGTATGTACATTTTGATTATATCTAATCTTTTTCTTTTGCAGTTTACTCGCGAGGTGGTATCAAGGATGGCGAGAGCTATGGACGCCTTTCTTTACCAGCCGGTGAGGTTGAGCCAACAAGCATCATGCCAGCGGGATGGCGGTGCAAGAGAGGTATATCCCTTATCTAGCTTTGTATTTGCATTTCTGTTTCTTATTTTGACTTGGCTTACTGTTCGATTTCAGCCTGTACCTCCGTCTCGTACCCATTTGAGGCTAGAAGATAGAAGGGAGAGATTCGGATCACGGCGTCGTCGTACCCTCGGTTGAGAACCAGGATGGTCGCGAGGGATCGGATCATACTGTTGTTTTAGAGGATTCTGGCTCTTCTTCCGAGGGTACGGTGATAGGCCACACTACTAGAAAACAGGTCATTTCCGACGGACACTAAAATCCGTCGGAAAGTACGAAATTTTCGACGGATTTTATTTCAGTCGAAATCCGTCGGAATTTTCCGACGCAATTGTTAGATTTTGACGGAAAATCTGTCGGAAATGTTAGATTTTCCAACGGATTTTGAACCCTTAACGACAGAAATTAAGCTAAAAAAAAACAGACCCCCCAAACCCTAATTAAAAACGGCGCCCCCTCCCCCTATTAATTCCGATTTCTCTTTCTCTCTCCTCTCTTCTCTCTCTTCGCCTCTCTTCTGTTTCTCTCTCCTCTCATCTCTTCCTCTCATCTTCTCTTTCTGCTCCTCTCCTCTTCCTTCTTCTTTCCTCACTTCTCTTTCTCAAGTCTCACGGGTCTCCTCTCCCCCCTTATCTTTTCTATTTTCTCCTCCTCTTCTTTCCTCATTCTCTTTCTCAATTCTCATGGGTCTATTTTCTAAAGATAATCGGCGCCAATGGTTCTCTTTCTATTTCATTCATATTAATGGTTTATATGGTCAAATTCGACCATGAAATCTCTAGATCTAGAGGTTTCAGGGTCGAATTTAGCCGTATTAAACCAAATTCACGTTGAAATTCGAAGCTTCGGTTGTTAAGGTATGTTTTCTTGTTTTAATTTTCTTTCTTTTTTGTTTTTTTTGGGTTGTTTATTTTTTTGGTTGTGATTCTGGTTTGTGGCGGCGGTGGTGGTTTTTGGCAGTGGTATGGTCGGATTTGGTAGTGTTAGGGTTGTAGATCTAGGTTAGTTTTTGTGGTAGATATTTATTTGGGTGGGTTAGGCTGATGAATATGGTCGTTTAGGGTTAGGGGGTGGGTCTGGTTCGGGTTAGGGTGAGTGGTAGTGTGGTTCGGGTAAGGGTGGGGATAGTTTAGATCTAGGCTAGAGTGGCGGTCTGTGCTTAGGGTTAGGGTTAGAGGCTGGTTGTGGCTGATGTGAAGGGTAGTGGCGGTGGTGGTCTGCTGTTGGGGTTAGGGTGGTCACACATCGTGCCCTTGGTGGTGCGGCGTGGTTTTTTTTTTTTTTTTTTTTAATGTTTTTTTAATTTTTATTAATTTTTATTTTAATTGAAACATTTTCCGACAAAAGTTCCGTCGCAACTTTCCGACGGACACAATTCCGTCGGAAAGTTGTGACGGACTTTTCCAGAGCCAGAAAATCTTTTCTGACAACGGAATTCCATCGGAAAAAGGTTTCCGATGGAAATTCCGTCGGAATAGGCCGCTTTTCCTGCAAAAGGTTTTCCGACAACCAGTTCCGACGGAATTCCGTCGGAAAGGGCTTTTTCGACGTTAGGGTGTTTCCAACGGAAAAATTCCGTCGGAAATGGCCTGTTTTCTAGTAGTGCCACCTGGTCAGGGCACGCTGATACTTTCCCCTTTCACGACCAGTGGGAAGTACGAGGTTGGCTCATCGTCGCAGCAGCACAACGGCAGGAGCCTCAGCATGGTGAGCCAGGTTGGGCGTCCCACCAATTGGTTGAAAAAGGCTTTAATATCTACCACTTGAAAAGTAGTAGCATGCTTAATAACTCCTGTCGTGACATTCATAGTAATAGTCCCAAGAGCTTGACGACGAGTATTATCATAAGCTCTTATGCCTTGTGTTGATGGGACAAATCCTCATCTCTTATTCCTAACATTCTCGTAGTTCAAAGTGGACAAACATTAATTGCCGATCCATTATCCACGAGGGTCATTGGAACGTTCATCCTTTTGAAAACCACTGTGAGGTTCAAGGCTTTATTATGCTTATCACCTTCAAAAGGTAAATCTTTGTCAGAAAAGGTGATCAAATTGATGGGACTAGGAAGATCACTAGTAAGGAAGTTAGCTAAACCTTCAGGTGAGGTTTCTGAATCTATCCCTACTTTAGCTAAGGAATCCACTACTGTGAGCCTATGCTCGTGGGATGTAGCTAGGAGTTTCCATACGTTCATTTCTACCTTAGCCTTTTTGACAACATCGTTGTCTTCTATAATTGGGATGGGAACTTGTTGAGTGTTATGAATGGGTTGATTCTTGATGGGAGGTTGCATTCTCCCTGATCTTGTGAGGACGCCAATTGAGGTATCTTCTTCATCCCAAATATCATCGACTGTATAGATCTTGGAGAGTGGGGTTTCTTCTACATATTTAAGGTAAACATCCTCATCATCACTTTCCCAAACTCCATTGATGCTAACCTCCTTTTCTGGCCGAATCTGAACCAACTTTTTACTGTCAATCAATAATTGGACTAGGTCCTTGAAGTTAAAACAGTTCTCTATGGTATGTCCTCCTGATTGATGGTATGGACAGTAGAATCTATTTGTCTTTTTCAGCAATTCAAATGGTCTTGGCTTGAGAGGTTTGATTTTCCCATTCTTGAAGAGCATCTTGAACATGTTCGCATACGAAGTCCCAATAGGTGTGTATGCCTTATTATTCTTCTTGGGTGATTCGATTACTTTGAGAGAAAAAGGTTTTCTTTCAATAGTCTTAGTAGGTGTCATCTTCTCAGCGATGCGTCTTTCTTCCATCTTCTTTGCTTCTTGGATGGAATAGTGAAGTTGGGTCATTGCCGCCCTCATTGTGTTTATAAGGAGACATACCTTTTTATTAGTGGCAGGTTCTTCAGTTGGAGGGAAATCACTCATGGCATCGAAAAAGGTTTCCTTTTCTTCTTCGTTGGCATGAGTTTCTTCAATTGGTTTGATGAGGAGTTATGGGTCAATGTGACTTTCCTCATCAGAAGTAGCCAAAGCGTCTGAAAGTGGAGCACTATTGATACTTGGCTTCTTACTCGCAGGAGGCAATGGAAGTTTATTGCTATCGATTAAGTCTTGAATGACTTCTTTCAACTTCCAGTAATCCTCAGTGAGATGGCCCCTTCCTTGGTGGTACTTGCAATGTGAGTTGGGGTTCCAACTAGCTGTCCTCTTTTCGACCGATGGATCTCTAAATGGTCCAATAGGAGTTATGAGTCCTTTAGCATGAAGTCGATCAAATGCTATGTCATAACTCATGCCAATAGGTGTGAAATTTCTCCTAAATGGCTTCTTTTGTCCTTGATTGTTCATAGTAAGGACTTCATTCAGGTTAAAGGTGCTAACATTATTTGAATGGGTGGTTTTGGTAGAAGAAGGATTGTCGTTCTTCTTGCCTTTCCAGCCACTATTACTGTTGTTAGTAGCTTTTTGTTTTGCGAGGTCGCCTTCAATGTCAATACCTATGTCATAGACGGCCTTGAAAGTATTTAGATTGCTTTAGTACTTTAAATGTTTTGAATACTTTTCTTGGAGGTTCTTGACGAACATACTCACAGATTCCTTTTCAGTAGGAACTTCTACCGTCTTAGCAGAAGTTTCCCTCCATTTGTTGAAGAAGGAAGTGAATCCCTCGTTTTCCTTTTGCTTCAACATCTCAAGCTCCATATGGTCAGTCTCAACTTGTATGTTGCACTTTTATCTATCAATGAAAGCGTTTGTGATAGATTCCCAGGAGGAGGTTTTCTCCTTTTCTAAAGAGAAAAACCATTGTTGACAAACGGTTTCAAGTGATAGTGAGAATACTAAAGGGAAGATCTTCCTTTCAATAGCCTAATACTCATTATGGTCTTGAAAGCTCTCAGATGAAAATAAGGGTTATTAGTAGGCTTGAACTTAGGGATGTCATTGGCATTGAAATCTGCGGAAGAAGTTTCTTGTCCAGTAAGACCCCTTGGGAGCTAATTCCCTGAAACTTGTACTCATTGGAGATTTTGCTAAGGCTTTCTTCCATACGCTCAAGTTGTTTTTGCTTGACAGGATCGTTGACTTGAAGAGCAATAGTCTTCAACATCTCAGTTATGTTGTTCATGTTTTGCCTTAGCTCATCGACTTCTTGTTGGGTAGCCATTAGTACAAACTTTTTTCTGTGCCTGATGGGTTTGTCGAAGTGGGGAACATGAACGAAAGTGTTGTCTTTGATTAACCGTCCTTCTCTTCTTGACCAAGCGCTATAATATTAAATTATTGATTTTTTAATGACTCAACTCAAATTGACTTTGACTTTTATTGGTTTTAAAAAGGCAAAAAGCAAAAATTATAATTATAGACACAACAATCATCATCATCATCTCAATAAAGCATAGAAATATATTAGGAAGATCCTAGGCATGATACTAAAAAGATTAATAACAAATCTTAGCATGTCACAAAACATTAAAGATCAAAACTTTATTCCTAACATGATACTAACATGATAGAAGAAATAGGAAGCAACCTAAACATGATACTAGAAAATAATAAAAGCATCCTAACATGATACTTGGAATTAAAATAATCTAAGCATGCTTTATAAAGTAATATAGCAATGAAATTACTCACTTTGTTGCCTCGTATCTCTTTCTATCAAAACAATACATACGTTAGTAACTTCAATAAAAGTATTAAATCAAACATTAATTTAAATAATTGAAATAAGGATTTGGGACCAAACCCTAAGAAATTATCAACCTTTCACATCTAGGGCGAGGCAACTTTGAGCTTGGCTAGGTGTGTCTAAGTCTCGTGATGGACGAATGTTGTATTTTGAAAAGGCTAGGTTTAGAAAGGGAGAGAAAGAATAAGCTTCTAGCTTTGAGAGAGAGAGAATATAAAGATGATTGTTGATGATGGAAAACGGGGAAAATCGACCCTATTTATAGAGAAAAACATCCGAAAACGATCAATGAAGATCGAATATCGAAGTAAAACTTCATCCATCACGGCGCGACAAGACCATCGCGACGCAATGGCTTCATCGTGGCGCGACAGGGCCGTTGTGGCGCAATGATGCTGCTGGATAATTTTTAGCCGTATGGAATCCTCTATCGAATGTAATTTGATAATTAGAGTCCGTACTTTATCTTTCCAAATCAAATTAAATCCTTTGAAACACTTGTTTTATTCCAACTAAATTTTTTTTTTATCTTTTCTAAAAATATAATTATTAATCCTAATCTCCTTAGAAATTAAAATAACCTTCTAGGTTACTCTATTAAATTAATTCCCAATGACTTTAGGAATGATAAATAAATGGACCCTCCACTTGATCATTGGTTTACCCATAAAACTCATTTAATATCCAATTTAATATTTGGGCCATTACTTCCTCATTATTCATCGGAATTGGGCTTATAATATATCGTCGAAAAAACTCTTTTTGAGTCCCATCCAACTACACTACTATTGGGCCCATATCATGGACCAAATTAAATTGAATTGGATATTTTTCATAAATAAGGTACGAAAAGAAAGATTTCTTTGAAAACAGAAAGAAGTATTTTTTATTAAAAACAGAGGAATCATGAGACTCTTTCACATTTCATCTCGTTCGATAATCAAATGACGTGAAGAGTAATCACCGCTGGGTTTGGTTTTGGGGAGACACAATTTGGTGTCTACAATTTTTTAAATTATTTATTTAATTATAAAATATTTTTTGGGGTCAAACTATTTTAATTATTGGAATATAAGTAAAACGAGTTTTAATATTCGGCCAATAACTATTTAGTCCAAACGTAGCTCATTTTCACAATTAGGCCAATCATTCTATTTATTTATTTATTTATTTGGGCCAATTATTTCTCCATCATATCATTTCTTATGAGGCCCAAATATTTCTAATTTACCCTACTTTATAAATACCTCTTGAACCCCAAAAATATGCCACCAAAAGTCAAAGACGTAAATTTTCTTTTTCCCTTTTCCTTTCTTTCTTTTTCTCTTTTCTTTTTTTTTTTCCCCTTCTTTCCCCCTCATGGTTTCCGTGGTTTGAGACATGCTCACTTGGCTGCCACAACCTAACCTTCAGTGTCAAGATTTCGACCGACGACCACCACCCCTAGCCCTCGCTTCTCTCTCTCTTGCGTGAACAAGCAACAGGAGGTCGTCAAAGTTCGTGTTGCCGTCCTTGCTTTTGTCCGGCCAGCCTTGTCGTTGGCCAGCCACCTGCTGTCGCCGGCGACCACTCAGCCTGACGCCCTCCACAACGGTCATTTCTTCTCCATCCACCTCCTCCTCTTTGTTGTATGTAGTTAATATGTATATGTATATAGCAATGGGTTTTGGTTTAATTGTTTAAAACTTGTTTAATTAGTATCAAAATCATATTTTAAAGGTTTAAGTTTATATTTCAGATTTATTATTATGAGTATTATTTTCAGTTTTTGATATGATTAAAGTAAGGGTTTTTAATTTATTAAAGACTTGATTTTTAGGGTTCTTATACAAATTAATTTGGGGCTTTCATATACCCAATGCTTTTATGAATAATTTAAGTATAAAAATGTATTTTGACGAAGTTTTTAATGAGTTTTTGATCAAACTATATTGCTGGAATTATATTTAAAGTAGTAGAACTGTAATTTTAATGAAAGGGTTTAATTACCCTTTAAAGAAGAGTTTAATTAGGGGTTTTAAAATAATTTTCAGATTATTATAAGTTGTTAAAGTGAGTTTAAGTTGCTGGAAATTGTGTATACAAGGGTGATGAGTGTCATTTATGGCACTCATAGGGTAGTCTTTTAGGTTATTTCTTTCCCTCTTTGTTACTTTCTTCTCTTAGTTTTGGTTCTTTTTCTTTTAGTTTCTCCCTTTTCCTCTTTTCTCTTTGTTTCTCGTATTTTTATCGTGTTTTCCTTTATTTTGCACTTTTTCCCTTTTATTTCCTTCTTTCGTTTGCTTGTGTAGGTATTGAGAGTTTTACCTTGGCAAAGGATACAATTCGGGACCTCAATGATCAAGCAAGGAAGAAGCATTGGGCAAAAGAGGGCTTGGAGAGGTCTCTAAGGCTTTACTGCAGGCCGCGGGCGCGGGTCATCAAGCCGCGGGCGTGGGTCCTTTGGAGAAGATTTGCCTAAAAACTGGCAGGAACTCCCCGCGGTTGCCCCGAGGGCTTCCCGCGGGCGCGGGCAAAGTGGAGAGGTCTCTCCACTCAGAGAGACCGCGGCCCCCTGATTTGCTTTTGGGAGCAGGGGACTTGGCCGCGGACGCGGGTCTTCTACCCGCGGGCGCGGGCCCCTGATGCCGCGGGCGCGGGTTCTGCCCAGATGGCCGCGGAGGGTTCCGTACCCATTTTTCCGCGGGCGCGGGTTTAGCGGGAGAGACTGCGGGAACTGCCGATTTCTTCTTTGTTTATAAATAGAGTTGTATTTCCTTTTTAAAAACTAACTTTTAGATAATTTTGATTAGCTTAATTTTAGAGAGGGAAGTTAGAGAGAAGATAGAGAGAACTTGTTAGCTTTGGATTTGTAACTCAACAATTGATCAATCAAGTTTGGATTTCTTCATCAATTTTAGTGAGATCTTCTTCTTTCCTTAATCTTTACTTACTTGTTAATTGTTTCTTTTGCTTGATTTTTGATTTTCTTGGAATTAGGTTGTGATAATATTGAATACTTTGATTTCTTTTGGATTTTGATTTAGAATGTTGATCAATGCAATTTCTAGTTATTTGTTCTTGAATTTCATCATGATTAGTGAGTAATTTAGTTGCTAGGGAAGGGGGGAAGCATGTTTGATTGATGGAAATGCTAGTTGAAGCTCTTGATTGGTTGATTTGTTGCAATTAATTTGGTTGACATGGTTTTGCATGAGATTGATTAGACTAGGATTGATCACCCTATAAGATTAATCTAGATTGCATTGCAACTCTTAATGACATGACCAATTGAATTAAAAGTTGCTTTAATTGATTGAGTTTGTTTATGATTCTTCTTGGTTTGCCTTTCATAGTGACCACTAGATTGGCCTATAGGAGATAGTATTTGAACTCTCTTGATTGCTACTATTGTTTGTCCATTGCAATCATTTGAACTAATTGAATGAGTTTTAATCTAGCATTATCATTGGTTTTGCATGTGGAACCCATCTCCCTAGTGTTTAGACTTTTGATTTAGTTCATTTAGTACCAACCGATATCTCATTCTCATCTCCGAGGTAGCTTGACTAGGACTTAAGTTTTCATCATTGCATTCCCTTGGGATCGATCCTTAACTTACCCTATATTCATATAAGGTTGGTTAGGTGTTTACAAATTTAGTTTGGCTAGGGGAAAGGGTAGGAACGACATGCATTTTTCCCTTGTCAAAATGGCGCCGTTGCCGGGGATAGCTTTTGGTGCTTAGCTTTTGTTGTTGAGTCTACTTCAATAAAAAAAAACAAAAAGATTTTGTTTCTTTAGGCTACACTTGTAGCCGTGCTACTAATATTGTTGTTTGAGTTTTTGCATGCACAGAACCCGTGATCGTCCCCTTCTTCCCCTTGATCCGGAAATAGAAAGGACTATTTCAAGAAGAAGAGTGGATATTAGATCCTTGGCTTATAGCTCTTCAAGTGAGGAAGAAATTCAAGAAGGACAAGGAATGGATGATCATCCTAGACTAGCCTTGAAGGAGCTTGGAGTCCCCGGGGCTTATAGATTTGAAAGTGGAATAGCTCCTCCCACTACTCCGGCAAATGACTTCGAAATCCGTCTGGCAATGATCACCTTGATCGAGAGAAGGCAATATAGTGGGGCTAAGAATGAGAGCCCATTGAACCATTTGAAAGAATTTGAAAAATATTGCAATACCATTAAAGTCAATGGGGTTTCTCAAGAATTTATCCGCCTCAAGTTGTTCCCTTTCTCTCTAATTGGAAGATCCTTGGAATGGCTAGACAAGGAAGTGAAGCCCAACTCCTTGAGAACTTGGGACGATGTCACAAAGGCTTTCTTGTCCCGCTTCTACCCCCAAAAGAAGACGGCGGAGGCAAGAGCCTTGATTCAAGGGTTCAAGCAAAGGCCGAGTGAAAGCCTTTATGAAGCATGGGAGAGATTCAAAGAGTATCAAAGGGAGTGCCCTCATCATGGAATCCCCACATACCAAGTGATCCAAATCTTCTATGGCGGTTTAAGTCCCCAAGGCAAGTCATGCCTTGATGGGGGGGCCGGGGGCCCTATCATGAACAAAACCGAAGAAGAAGTTGTGGACATCATTGAGGATGTGGTGACTTATTATAGGGATTGGCAAGATGGAGAGAGGGACTCTTCAAGCAAACAATCTTCATTGTATTCGGTGGACCATCTCAATGCAATCAACAACCTTTCCTCTCAAATGACAAACTTAGGGAAAGAGGTCACCGCAATCAAGGCAAAGTTGGAGAGCACTTCTTCCTCTTCTCAAGCTTCTAATCCTCCCTCCCAATTTAAGGGGAGAGGTACTCCTTCTAACTCTCAACCCCCTCCCTCTTCGCATAACATGCCTTTGGGTTGTTTGTTTTGTGATGCATGTGGTTCGTATGATCATGATTCTAGTGTTTGTCCTAATGAATGTGTTGATGAGTTTGATAACCAAGAAAGTGAACATGTGAACTATGTGTCAAATAATAATGGTCAACGGTTTGAAAACCAAAGGGGTCAATGGAATAGGAACTTCCAAGGCCAAAGCAATTTTGACAACTATAACCAAGGCGGTGGTTATAGAAACCAAGGGAACCAAGGTTCCCGTGGTAGCTATAATGGCCAAGGTTATAGTGGCCAAAATCAAGGCCAATATTATGGTAACCAAGGCCAAAGTTATGGTTCTCAAAACCAAGGTTATGGAAATCATAACCAAGGTAGTGGGAACCATAATCAAGGTGGTGGAAACCATAATCAAAATTATGGCCAAAACCAAAATAGGAGTAGTTGGAACAACCAAGGTCGGGGCAATTTTCAAACTAATTCTCAAAGAGGCCCCCCACCCGGGTTTGTTCCAAAAACTCAAGGGGAAAGTTCCTATTCTCAACCCTCTTCACCTAGGACTAATTTGGAAGAGATAATTGAGAATCAAACCAAGTTGTTGAACACATACATGGCCGTGAGCGATAAAAAATTCAATGAAATGATGACTCATAACAAAATGCTTGAAAACCAAATCTCTCAACTTGCTAATGCCTTGAAAGATCATGCTAGCCCTTCTTCTTTACCTTCCCAAGGCCTTGACCCAAAGAAATCCGTGAATGCTATTGTTACTAGGAGTGGAAAGGTTCTTGAGGAGGTATTGCCTAGAAGTGGTGTAGACAAGGAGGTTCCTAGGGAGATTTTGGTTGAGGATGAGGCAAGAAAGGCATCTTTGAATGAGGTAGTTGTTGAGACACCTAGAGAGGTGAGAGTAGAGAAAGAGATTGTGAGACCCAAACTCCCCTATCCACAAAAATTCATGAGACACAAATTGGATGAACAATTTGGGAGATTTATTGACATGTTAAAACAACTTCACCTTTCTCTACCTTTTACCGATGTGATCAACCAAATGCCAAACTATGCCAAATTTCTCAAGGACATTTTGAGTGGGAGAAGAACTTGTGAGGTTGTGGAAACCATCAACTTGACCGAAAATTGTAGTGCTATCATCATGAACAAAATGCCACCCAAGTTGAAAGATCCCGGAAACTTCTCCATCCCTTGTGCAATCAATAAAATGCAAATTGATAATGCCTTATGTGACTTGGGAGCTAGTGTGAGCCTAATGCCATATTTGGTTTATCAAAGACTTGAATTGGGGGAACTTCTACCTTCTAACATTACCTTGCAATTGGCGGATAGGTCTATCAAATTTCCAAAAGGTAAAGTAGAAGATGTTCCTTTGAGGGTAGGGAAGTTTGTGTTTCCGGTAGATTTTGTTGTTCTTGAAATGGATGAGGATGCCACCATTCCAATCATTTTAGGTAGACCCTTTCTTGCTACCTCGGGAGCTATGATTGATGTGAGAAATGCAAAGATCTCCCTTAAGGTGGGAGAAGAGATTATTGAATTTGATTTGAATGAAAGCATGAAATATCCATGTTCTTCTTTGGAAAATTGTATGATGATTGATTCACTTGATGTTGTTGTGTCTTC
This sequence comes from Chenopodium album, assembly GCF_948465745.1. NCBI lineage: Eukaryota > Viridiplantae > Streptophyta > Magnoliopsida > Caryophyllales > Amaranthaceae > Chenopodium > Chenopodium album. The sequence continues at coordinate 22,209,337 of NC_137847.1, forward strand.
CATGCATGAGCACTTGCTCACTTCTAACGATGCTCTTGAGAATGTATTGTTGAACAAAGACAAGTTAGGTGCTTCATGCAAGGAGATGAATTTCTATGAGGAATTGCTTGATGGAAGTGTGGAGGATGTGGATGAGCAATCATGTTTTGGAATCTCAAGCAAAGAAACTTTGCAAGCAACCATATCACATGAAGGTAATGGTGTGCCTATGGTAGAGCTCAAACCTCTACCATCACACCTTAGGTATGAATTCTTGGGCCCTCATTCTACTTACCCCGTGATTGTAAGTGCATCCTTGAGCGAAAGCCAAGCTCAAGCGTTATGTGGTGTTTTGAGAAAACACCAAAGTGCTTTGGGGTACACAATTGATGACCTTAAAGGTATAAGCCCCGCTTTATGCCAACACCACATAACACTTGAGGAAGGCGCCCTTCCTTCCATTGAACGACAACGGAAACTACATCCCCAAATGGGAGAAGTAGTTAAGAAAGAGATCACCAAGCTCTTGAATGCGGGAATCATATTCCCCATCTCAAGCTCAAGGTGGGTCTCCCCCGTGCATGTCGTTCCTAAGAAGGGGGGTATGACCGTAGTTGAGAATGAGAAAGGTGAGCTCATTCCAACTAGAACGGTCACCGGTTGGAGGATGTGTATAGACTATAGACGTCTAAACACATCAACCAAAAAGGATCACTTCCCTCTCCCTTTTATTGACCAAATGCTTGAAAGGTTGACTAGGCACAAGTTCTATTGCTTCCTTGATGGATACTCGGGATTCTTTCAAATTCCCATTCATCCCGAAGATCAAGAAAAGACAACCTTCACATGCCCCTATGGTACTTTTGCATATCGAAGAATGCCCTTTGGATTGTGTAATGCTCCGGCAACCTTTCAAAGGTGTATGATGAGCATTTTTGGGGACATGCTTGAAGAGGAAATGGAGGTTTTCATGGATGATTTTTCTGTGGGAGGTGTTTCTTTTGAGGATTGCCTCAAGAATCTTGAGAGGTGCCTAGAGAGATGTGAAAAAGTCAATTTGGTGCTTAATTGGGAGAAGTGTCACTTCATGGTGGAGGAAGGGATTGTGCTTGGGCACAAGATTTCACATAAGGGCATTGAGGTGGATAAGGCAAAAATTGATGTGATAGAAAAGCTTCCACCTCCAATAAATGTCAAGGGAGTAAGATCTTTCCTTGGTCATGCGGGTTTTTATAGGCGATTCATCAAGGATTTTTCCCTCATTGCTAAGCCCCTAAACGACCTTCTTCAAAAAGATGTTGAGTTCAATTTTGATGACAAATGCTTGAAGGCATTTGATACATTGAAGAAGGCCCTAATCTCTACTCCTATTGTTCAAGGCCCAAGGTGGGACCTACCTTTTGAGTTGATGTGTGATGCAAGTGATTGGGCAATTGGAGGTGTTTTGGGACAAAGAGTAGACAAGAAACTTCATGTCATTTACTATATGTCCAAGACTCTCAATGGGGCTCAAAAGAACTACACAACAACGGAGAAGGAGTTTTTGGCTATTGTGCACTCTTTTGAGAAATTCCGGTGTTACTTGTTGGGTTCCAAAACCATAGTCTTCACGGATCATGCGGCCCTCAAGTATCTCTTTGCCAAAAAAGAGTCCAAGCCAAGGTTGATTCGATGGGTTCTTGAATTACAAGCTTTTGAGATTGAGATTAGGGATAAGAAGGGTGCGGAGAATGTAGTGGCGGATCATCTTTCTCGCCTTGAAGGGGATCATATCCATGATGATGGTTTGCCGATAGAAGATAAGATGCTTGATGATTTCTTGTATGCCATAGAGGTGAAGGAACTCCCATGGTACGCCGATTTGGTCAACTTTCTAGCATGTGGGGAGTTTCCACCCTCTTTCTCCAAGAATCAAAAGAGGAAGATCAAAAGAGAAGCAAGGCACTATTTGTGGGATGAGCCTATCTTATACAAACGTGGGGTTGATGGTTTACTTAGGCGTTGTGTTCCAAATGAAGAGGTGCCTAGTGTTTTAAAAATGTGCCACTCGGACCCTAGTGGTGGACACATGGGTGTTTCCAAGACCGCTACTAAAGTCCTTCAATGTGGTTTTTGGTGGCCTAATCTCTTCAAGGATTCATGGGGCTTTGTTAAATCATGTGACCAATGTCAACGAGTTGGCAACATTTCCAAACGAAATGAGATGCCTCAACAACCTATCCTTGAGTTGGAGGTGTTTGATGTGTGGGGAATTGACTTCATGGGACCATTTCCCTCCTCATATGGGAATCAATATATTCTTGTGGCGGTGGACTATGTTTCTAAGTGGGTTGAGGCCATCGCCTCTCCAACAAATGATCACAAGGTTGTATTGAAGTTATTCAAAAAGATCATTTTTCCAAGGTTTGGTGTTCCAAAGGCGGTAATAAGTGATAATGGATCCCATTTTGTCCATAATGCCTTTCAAAAGATGTTGAGGAAACATGGTGTGCATCAACGATTTGGGCTACCCTATCACCCTCAAACGAGTGGCCAAGTTGAGGTTTCAAATCGTCAACTCAAGCTTATTCTTGAGAAGACGGTTGCTCGTAATAGAAAGGATTGGGCGGACAAATTGGATGATGCTCTATGGGCTTATAGGACGGCCTTCAAGACACCAATTGGTACCACTCCATATCGCCTTGTCTATGGCTAATCATGCCATCTCCCGGTTGAGCTTGAACATCGTGCCATGTGGGCTATCAAGATGATAAACTTTGACTTAGCAAGTGCGGGAGAGAAGAGGTGGTTGGACCTTCATGAATTAGAGGAACTTAGACTTGATGCCTATGATTGTGCTAGCACTTACAAAGCTCGATCCAAAGAGGTTCACGACAAGTTGATTGAGAAAAAGGAGTTTTGTGTAGGTGACAAAGTCCTCCTCTATAATTCTATAATGAAGTTGTTCCCCGGAAAACTCATGTCAAGATGGAGTGGTCCGTTCTTGGTAAAGGATGTTTTTGATAATGGTGCCGTGGAAATTTCTCCTTTGGATTCCTCCTCATCGTTTAAGGTTAATGGTCATCGGCTCAAGAAGTACTTTGACAAAGTTTTTGTTGGTCTTGTCCACCATATGATTCTTTTCCAACCACCTTGAGTGAAGTGAAGCACGTCGAGCTAACGACGTTAACCAAAAGCGCTTACGGGAGGCAACCCGGATTCTCTTCTCTTTTTTCCTTTCTTTTCTTTTCATTTTCCTTGTTTCGTTTTTGATTTTATGTTGTGTTGGTTTTATGTTTGTTTTGTAGGTTGCCTATTGTCATCATTTGATAGAAAAGAGGGGTTTCATGAAGAGTTTAAGTGCAGGGGAGAGGGCTCCCCGAGGGCTTGGAGAGACCTCGGGGGCCTCTTCCGGTTTCAAGAGCAAAAACGGTCAGGAACTCGCCGCGGTTGCCCCGCGGTCTCTCCGCGGGCGCGGGGGAGTATAGAGAGGCCTCGGGAGTTTGGAGAAGGCGCGGCCCTCTACTTCAGCTAAATTGCAAAATCGGATCAGGAACTTCCCGCGGTTGTCCCGCGGTCTCTCCACGGGCGCGGGAAGTTTTGGAGAGGGCGCGGCATATCTGGAGAGGGCGCGGCCAACATCAGGTAAATTTGTTCGAATTTTTGGCAGGAACCCCCCGCGGTTGTCCCGCGGTCTCTCCGCGGGCGCGGGAGAGTTCCCGAGACCGCGGGTGTATCGGGAGCGGGCGCGGCGACCTAGGTTACATGAACCCGGACGCCCCTCCCTCTCTCTCTCTCCTCTCTTATTTTCATCTTTATTCTCTAACTTCTCTCTCTACATACTCTCAAACCCTAACCCCAATTCATCAAATCCTCACTCCTTTCTTCAAATTTCCATCAAATTCTTCACAAAATCAACCTCATTTCTCCATTTTCATCACTTCTACTCATATTTCTCGTGGTTTTTCGGCAATTTCGGTAGTGTGTGGTGCTCTTTGATTGATTTGAGTCTCCAATCTTGGTATACTTCTAACCTTTCTTTAATTCTTGTCAATTTTGCTTGATTTCTTTACATTGGTTGGTATTATCTTGATTTTGAGCATGATTTTGTATTTCATGACTATTGTTTGTGAAATTTGGAATTTTTGAATGATGCTTGTTTTTCTTGAAGAATCTTGCATATTTTGATGGATGATTGTTAATATTAGTATTTGTTGTTGGAATTTTGGTTGTGGTGTTGATTGAAACAGGTACCTTGTAGTTTTTGGGGGTTTTGGTTGGATTTGAAGGAGGATTGTGTGTGTTTGGAGTATTTGTTGTTTGATTGAGGGAGTTGGACTATTTCTTGAGAATTTTTGTGTGAGTTTGTGTCAAAAACAAAACCAAAGAAACAACATGAATTTGTTGAGACGTTCCAAGAGTAGCAAAAACCGCTCCACCCAATCCCCCGGCCAATCTTCTCAAGGCCAATCCTCTAATCCTAACCCACAAACACACCCCTCTAACCAAGATGACGCCCCTCCTCCTCTACCTCCTCTAAAATTGTGGAATCGGTCTAAACAACTTCCCATTTACAATAAAATGAAAGATCATAGGTTTAGACCCACCGCCACTATTTCCGTGATGATATGGCCAAGCTAGGGATTGATAATGATCTTGAGGTTCTTTTAAACAACCTTAGCTTAGGTGAATTTTTGAAGTACAACCCTCGAACTTACTTGGAACCATCGATCGAATTTTTCTCTACTTTCGAGTTCAATAGGGTTGGGGACACCGACTACATCATCTCCTTCCAACTTTTCAACATTAAACACACAATGAACCTAGCCGAGTTCAATATTGCCCTTGGTCTCAACCCGGATGGTGATATTTTCGAACCTCTTATCACCCTTGCCCAAAGTGAGTACAATGAGGTTTCTTGGTGGAGAACCATAGCCCACAAAAGACAGTTCGACTCTAAAACTTCCCTTGCTAGTGAGATCATTCATCCGGCCCTTAGGATCCTCCATCGAATTCTTGGGTACTCGGTTTATAGCAAGCAAGACTTGGGTAAGTTGTCTCGAGAGGAGATCATGGTTTTGTGGATGGCTACTAAGCCAGAATTGGGTTCTAGGATTAACTTTGGGTACATCTTTATGGAAGGGTGCAAGGAGATCATGCACGGGGTGAAAACGGGAGAGGTTCATTGTGGGGGCATGGTGACCCGGTTGGTGAGGTACTTCAACCAAGAACGGTTCTTGGAGTCTTGCACTCCGATTGGAGGGAGTGAAGACATTTGGATAAACTTGAGACAAGTTAACACCCTCCGTTTCATCACTAGTACTAAGAGGGCCGGTACCTACTCTTGGCTTGTTAGGAATACCCACCATTGCCTTCTCCCTAACCCGGCCGCTACCTCCATTTTCCGCGAGGCTAGGAATGTGTGGATGGTCCCTAGGGACAACGGTAGGGTTGATGAGGATGAGATGGAGGAGGATGCTCCTTTTGTTGAGGGGGTCGGGTTAGAAGATGTGAACGAGGAGGAGGAGGAAGGTAGAGGAGATGATGATGAGGAACAACAACAACAACAACCATTTCAACAACAACACCAACATGGAAGGAGGAGAAGGCAACAACGACAACAACAACAACAAGAACAACAACAACAACCGTCATATGACATTGAGCAAGATATGGCGGCTATGTGGGCGCAAATGGACCGCATGAGACTCTCCATGCATGGTATGTATTCTGACCACCAAACTCTTTCTTATCAAACTAGCGCTTTATATGATGCTAGTGTACGTAGGGGGGAGGTCACACCCCCGGTCAACTATCCTTATGTGCCGCCCCAACAAGGGCCGGTACCTTCCCGGGGTGGTGATGGCCTCCCTACGTACCCTTATTGGCAAGGGGTTGAGAACCCCGATGTGCCAAGGCGCAACTTCCCGCCTTATGACTATAGGGCCCCGGGGGGGAGTGATTATAGGGGTGACCCCGCCTATTATTATGTTGACCCCCGTCACCCCGAGCCCCTAGTTCAACAACCACCCTTTGACCAATTGACCCCATCCCAACAGGACCTATTTAAGGGTTATTACGGTTTTCCGCCCGGTTTCACCGGAGGTTGGGATGGGGGCGATGGTTTTGGGGGTGATGATGGTGCCGGCCCGAGTGGCCATTAGTCCTTTTATTTGCATTTTTGTTTCCCTTTTGCTCTCCCTTTTCCCTATTTTTGCATGGTTAATGGCATCGGGGTCGATGCTTTCATTTTGTGAGGGGGGAGGGTCAAAAGGATGTGTTAGCATGGGACGGCACCTTTGGCTCGGTGGGAAGTTTTTGATAAGATTTTTGGTGGATCTCGCTGTTTGGTCTTGTTGTTTGTTGTTGATTATTTCTTTGGATGGTGTTTTGGGTTTCTTCTATACAATTTTTGATGATGATGGGTTCTTCTAGGTTTTTGTATATAGTTAGTGTTTTCGTTTTTTTTTATTATTGTTCGCTTTTGTGTGGAAGTTACTAACAATTTCACTTTGTATATATATAGCTTTCTTTTCTTTCACTCACCTTGTTCGTAGCTCATGCTTTGGATTGCGGAACCCTTTGGAGAAGCCTCTGCGAACTCTTTGGGTACTTTAATCTAGCACGGACGCTTGGTGAGACCTTTCTTATTTTACTTCTTTTTGTCTTTCGCTCCTTTTTATTTTTCTTGGTTGCTTAGATTAAGATTAGACTTAGGGGAAGTTGAATGGTTCGAGGATGTATGAATTTAACACCTAGTGTGTTTGGGGTCTTTGGCGATGTGGCCATTAGACCACTTGTATGTCGATTGGGATAAATTTGTTTTGATTGCATCTTTGCCTTTTCTTCTTCCTCTTTTCTATCCTTGTCTAGGTTTTCCGTCTTTTCTTTTCTTTTCTTTTCTTTATTTCTTGTTGGTGTGAATATCTTTTTGAGGCTTTCTTTCTTACTTTTTCTCTTTTTGAAAGTCGGACTTGTATGCAATGGACTTTTGCTCTTGAATAATAGTCTTCCTAGGTAATTATGGTATGCACGGTTTGAGATTACGTTTGGTTGATTCTAGGATAAAGCATGCTAAGGTAGATGTCTAGAACTAGAGGGATCACGAAGCCGGATTCTACTTGTTTGTGGCATGTTTGGTAGTTGCTCCCTATCTTCGATTTGACAACCTTAGTGAGTTTTTGCTACAACCATGTGAGGTGTTTATTTGTTCAAGCTTTCATCACAATTCTTGCATGAGCGGCATGGATCCTTGATTTTCGCAAACCTAATCTAGAATCTAGGCATATGATTCCCGAGACCGCGACCGAACTTCCTAGGAAGGACAAAGGCACCTTTTTCGGGGTGGTATTTTCATTTTTTTTAGGATAGTTTGATTCAATTTTGTTTTTGGGTTTACATTTGCCTTCTTGCAACCATTTGAGCCTTTTCCCTCCTCTTCAAGCCACATCTTTAGATATTTGGCCTTTTGTTTCATTTTTCGTTCTTCCTTGTTTTTGTGAAGCAAATTGATCATTTTTGTTGGAGTTTGTGATGGAAAGTTGGATATTGGGTTTCCATAAGTGCAAGTTTACATCTTTGTGAATAATGGCAAATGTTATTGTAAAAGCCGTCCTAATTCATAAAAGGCATGGACTAATAAATTGCATTAAAAAAAAAAAAAAAAGCCGTCCGATTTTTAGCAAAAGGCAAGGACATTGCAAGTTTAAATGAAAAAAAAAAAAAAAAAAAGGTTGAAAAAAGTAAAATTCCAAAAAAATATTTTGTTAAATTCTTTCCTTCTAAGCATTGAGGACAATGCTTCCTTTAGCTTGGGGGGAAAGCGTTATTCCTTCACGCTTTTTGGTTTTTTTTTTCTTGTAGTGTATAGTGTTGAATAAGCTTGGGGGTGTTAATTCATTTTTGTTTGGTGATTACTTAAAAGTTTAGTGTTGAGATTTGGCCGGTCTTTGCTTCACATTTTAGGATAACCACCAAATTTTAAAATTTTTAGCCTACCTTAACCCTTCTTGCCCTACGTTACAACCTTGGGGAAAGACCTTTTGACCTAGGAGTTGAGTCTTTCATCGGTGGAGGGAATCATAAGTTGTGGACTAAGGAAAGGGGATGCGAAATCAAGATGTCGAGTAGCCTAAAACTTTGATCTTTTTCCGGTTCCTTCGCGGAATCTATGAGATGCTCACTAAGGGGAGATATGAGATTAGTAGGGGGAACGCGGTAAGATTGTATGGGATGAAGGTGGAGTGTGATAACTAGTTCCTATGCTTAGCATATTTATGTTTCAATCAACCTTGGGTATCTTTTAACGTGCATACCATAATTCGCTTTAGAAAGGATGTTATTCATTTGTACTATAGTCTCTTTGTAAAGTCCATTTCATAAAGTAAAGTTTTTATTTCCTTTTTCTTCTTTGTGCTTTTTCCTTGGTTTGCCTCTTGGGGTTTGGTGGAGAGTTATGGGTAAACTCTTTGGAAACCCTTACGAGAGCATCACTCGTCCTCTTGAGCGATCTAGGGGTTCAAAATGGCTTGTTGTAGCTAAAAACAACCGTGATTCCTACGACAGTGAGTCCTAGTGTAAATTCTTACCCCTCTTTTTCTTTTTACTTGTCCCCTCTTATTCCTTCTTGGCCTTTGTTTTGCTCGGGACGAGCAAAAGTCTAGCTTGGGGGAATTTGATGAGTGTCATTTATGGCACTCATAGGGTAGTCTTTTAGGTTATTTCTTTCCCTCTTTGTTACTTTCTTCTCTTAGTTTTGGTTCTTTTTCTTTTAGTTTCTCCCTTTTCCTCTTTTCTCTTTGTTTCTCGTATTTTTATCGTGTTTTCCTTTATTTTGCACTTTTTCCCTTTTATTTCCTTCTTTCGTTTGCTTGTGTAGGTATTGAGAGTTTTACCTTGGCAAAGGATACAATTCGGGACCTCAATGATCAAGCAAGGAAGAAGCATTGGGCAAAAGAGGGCTTGGAGAGGTCTCTAAGGCTTTACTGCAGGCCGCGGGCGCGGGTCATCAAGCCGCGGGCGCGGGTCCTTTGGAGAAGATTTGCCTAAAAACTGGCAGGAACTCCCCGCGGTTGCCCCGAGGGCTTCCCGCGGGCGCGGGCAAAGTGGAGAGGTCTCTCCACTCAGAGAGACCGCGACCCCCTGATTTGCTTTTGGGAGCAGGGGACTTGGCCGCGGGCGCGGGTCTTCTACCCGCGGGCGCGGGCCCCTGATGCCGCGGGCGCGGGTTCTGCCCAGATGGCCGCGGAGGGTTCCGTACCCATTTTTCCGCGGGCGCGGGTTTAGCGGGAGAGACCGTGGGAACTGCCGATTTCTTCTTTGTTTATAAATAGAGTTGTATTTCCTTTTTAAAAACTAACTTTTAGATAATTTTGATTAGCTTAATTTTAGAGAGGGAAGTTAGAGAGAAGATAGAGAGAACTTGTTAGCTTTGGATTTGTAACTCAACAATTGATCAATCAAGTTTGGATTTCTTCATCAATTTTAGTGAGATCTTCTTCTTTCCTTAATCTTTACTTACTTGTTAATTGTTTCTTTTGCTTGATGTTTGATTTTCTTGGAATTAGGTTGTGATAATATTGAATACTTTGATTTCTTTTGGATTTTGATTTAGAATGTTGATCAATGCAATTTCTAGTTATTTGTTCTTGAATTTCATCATGATTAGTGAGTAATTTAGTTGCTAGGGAAGGGGGGAAGCATGTTTGATTGATGGAAATGCTAGTTGAAGCTCTTGATTGGTTGATTTGTTGCAATTAATTTGGTTGACATGGTTTTGCATGAGATTGATTAGACTAGGATTGATCACCCTATAAGATTAATCTAGATTGCATTGCAACTCTTAATGACATGACCAATTGAATTAAAAGTTGCTTTAATTGATTGAGTTTGTTTATGATTCTTCTTGGTTTGCCTTTCATAGTGACCACTAGATTGGCCTATAGGAGATAGTATTTGAACTCTCTTGATTGCTACTATTGTTTGTCCATTGCAATCATTTGAACTAATTGAATGAGTTTTAATCTAGCATTATCATTGGTTTTGCATGTGGAACCCATCTCCCTAGTGTTTAGACTTTTGATTTAGTTCATTTAGTACCAACCGATATCTCATTCTCATCTCCGAGGTAGCTTGACTAGGACTTAAGTTTTCATCATTGCATTCCCTTGGGATCGATCCTTAACTTACCCTATATTCATATAAGGTTGGTTAGGTGTTTACAAATTTAGTTTGGCTAGGGGAAAGGGTAGGAACGACATGCATTTTTCCCTTGTCAAAGGGTAATTAATATAGTATTATTGTCCCTTTATGTAGGAGACTTGGTTCGGGAATTGTTGTAGTATACTCGGCTACTTTAAGGGCTTGATTGAGGTATGTTCACGTACTTGGTATTTATGTGATGATATAGGAACATGCTAGGCTTTGAATAATTAATTCCAAGTAGCATCATGATAGGTTTTGATTGAAATTTGTTATTTGGTTGATGTTGGTGATTGAATTATGAAGCATGGATTATTTGTGATGGATTGGTGATTGAAAATAATTATATTGGCATGTTGAATATGAACCATACTTTTATTATTGGCATGATTGAGAGCATTTTTAATTAAATTAAATGTTTAATTGAGTTTGGAATATTAAAAGGAAATTTTATTATGGTTCATATAATTTTTATTGATTCTACAAGCATGGTTAAAGGAGCTAATTGATTAAGTGTCTATGTAGAGGAAGTTTAATTTATATTTTGGTGCCTAAGTGCACTTAAGGTGTTTATACACCGAGGGATAGGATTTGAGGTGCCTATGTGCACTTAAGGTGTTCTAAACACCGAAGGATAGGATTTGTGGTGCTTTATGCACTTAAGGTGTCTTTGACACCGAGGTAGATTAAAAAGGGTTCAATAATAAAGATAATATGGTCACTAATTATTCAAGAATTAAATTGGTATGTTTGATTGCTTGAATGATTATAATGATTGATTGTGCTATGATTTGAGAGTCATCACCAAGTCTAATAATATGTAAAACAACGTAAAGTGAAAGAGATTACGCACTAAAACTCATGGAACGTATATACCATGAGTATGAACATATGGGGGGAGTTATGCGACTTTATATTTGACCATAACTTCTACTAGGGGTATAGGGCACTGTACTTTCCATTTTATTATGCGCAGGAATTCCGCCACTTACGAGTGGTTCTTTTATACTGGCACGATTAGCTCCCGTGTTAGTACCTTTTTGTCGGGGTAGGTTAGGGGGATACTGGTTCGATGCGTAATCTAGCTAAATAATAAATTAGTTATGTATTAGTTTGTCATTGGGTATGTTATATGCTTGTAAACAGGTGCAATAAGGTAAGTTGTGTGATGATAGTATGAAAGCATGTTAGTGTGTTTTATTTACGCTTATGTACTCAGCATTTTTGATTGCGTGTTTGTATGTTTGTTTGACCTTGGCTTTATCATGGCCCTACGACGGACCATTTCTAATGGCGAGTAGTGGGGACAAGTAGAGAGAAGCTTTTTAGGTGATGAATCATATTCATGATGGGCATGAGTGAAGAATGAATCATGCTTAGTTTCCATAGGAATATGATGTGTTTTATTGCTTTGAACATTTGTTTATTTATTTATACTTGTGAGACTAACGCAAAGGTTTTGGTATTGCTCGATTTTAATAAGGGCCTATAATGGTTCCAAGTTGTAGGTTGACTTCGTTTGACTTTGGTTTGACTTTACTTTCGTTTGATTGACTTTTTAAGTTGACTTGTTTTGAATGGTTTTAAAGGTAGTCTTTCGTTGTGTGTCTTTGATAATTGCCTTAGCCGTTTTCACGGTGGCGGTAATATCTTAGAATTTCCTATTTCGTGTTTTAAAAGATGCAAAACAAGTATTTTAAAGAAAAGGAATTTCTAAGGTGTTACAGCGAAGCCCTTCTCTCTCCCCTTACTGTGTTGTACTCAAGTCGAGACTTGTTTTCTTTGAAGGGATGTTCATTGAGAAGTTGGAAGCAAACAAGAAGGCATGCTTCTAGAAGCTGTCAATACATCCGACCGGTAAATTGTCGAACCATTGTTGGTGTAGACACGTAAAAATGTCTTCCCGAAACAAAACCCGATGATGAACAATCTTTCACCGCCATTATTGGTCGGGTCGAGTATTTAATCTCGGGAGTGCTTAAAATCCATATTCAATCCAACCCAGCTCACAAAATAGTCAACAGATCAATCCTAATGTTTAATCAATGCATAGTCTAATTTATACTTTGGCCCAAACCTTTTTAATTCATTTTATATTTATTAATTGAGCCCGATTAATGAATAATAAACCTAAATAACCTGGAACTCTGAAACGATACTTAAGAATACCGAGCTTAATTAGGTTAAAAGTGAATGTGCACGCATTTTTGGAAAAACCGTACCCCGCGAAATGGTGTACTATAACCATGCCACGGTGCAAATACCGTGACATGGGATATTTCTGCGTGCTTTCTGCGTACAACACTTTACGCGCTTTATGAATTTAGACGTATTTTGGGCAAAACTGTGCATCGCGACACGGTGCCCAGTACCGCGTTATGATAAAGACACCGTGTCACGGTTCCCTAAATTAGGGTTTTTTCGTGGCTCTTATCTTTTCTAGGGTTTTGTGTGATCCTCTGGACATTTTTTTTATAAATACCCCCCTTCTTTCTACAGTTCGGGGCATCAAATAACTCTCTATTCTCTCTTCTATGCTCTAGCCTAAACACTAGCCTACCTTATTCTCTCACAATACTTCCCCAAGCATTCCAAGGAGTCCATACTTTACCCGAGGTTCCGTCCTTAAACCAAGGCGTGAAAGGTAGAACTGTTTAAGGGTTTGGCCCCAAATCAACCTTAATTTAATTTTAATTTTAATTATTGTTTTATTAATTTCCTTGAAGTTACTAACGCGTTTATTATTTTGTATTTGCAATCAAACAAAATCAAAGTAAGGAATCATGTTCCTTCTCTTTCTATTATTTTTTTTAACGATTTTTATTATGTTTGTCATATATTAATTGTTGGATTTATTGTTGAATTGCTTCCAATATTAATACTAATTTTATTATATTTATTGATCACCATATTGCATGTTAAAGGGAATATGTAATTGAAAATTATGCCTAACAAGATAATTTGGATAATTGGTTAAGGTTCCTTTTTAATCTTTTTATTTAATCAAGTGATCACAATATTTTAGAATTATATGTTGCATTAATATTCAACCAATTTTGCCTAATAATAGTTTGAAGCAAATTTAATCTTTGTTTGTATGCCTTTGAGATCGCAGGAATTGCTTGTAACACCCCCGATTTACTAGCAATAATAAACAATAAATAAAGGAAAATAAACAACCTTTAAATAAAATTGCGGAAGCATACACCTAAATCGGAGGTATTACCGCCACACTCGACAATCTGTCAAGTGCTAAGGCTTACAAAATCCCAATAATTACAACCCAATAATCTAGGTGAGCTATTTGTACAACTTTACAAACTCGTTATACGAACTAATCGAAACACTTGAGCTCCTTTAGCTACGATCACTTGATCAACCTGCTAAAACAATCTTGTCTGCTCACCATTAAGGACAAATTCCAAAATAGATCGTCGCAGGGCCACCATAAGAAAAAGACATGACCGCAGACACAAGTAGCACAACAAAATAACACACACGTCAGCAAAAAGCTGAGTAATCACCATATATCAGAATACAGAGTATAATAGAATAATTAACATTACTAGCTCAATTAAATAATGTAGTTCAAAACTACATAACACATTGTACTCTGAAAATAACCTTGAATAATAATACAAACCCTTTTACTCAATTAAATGATCATACCCAATAAGTGTGCCATGCTCTTTGTTCTATACCTAGCCTTGGACATGGGTAATTCGAATAAAACCAACAAGTATAAAAACTTGAATACTCCCAATAATTAGAAAACACCTTGAACCAGACCACATACGGGTCAATTCCCACTGTAGGGGACCATAGAAAAATAAATAATAAAGATTGTACCTCATTCTTAACTCATGATCATTATCTCCTTACCAAACATGCCAAGGACTAAGGTATATAACGCCGAGCCTCAAACCAAGAACAAAATAATAATTCTCAACCTTTTGTTCTCATATATCGATCAAATAATCATTCACAAGCTAACTGATTATATCTCAATAATGGCACAAGTACCCATATAATATAACAATTCGAACTCTGTTCAATCATAGTATATCTCGACTTTTATAGGACAATTAAACTAACACCTCAAATATAATTAACTCACAACCCAAAATTATACTCTGAACTAATAACCCTAAAACCTCAATAAAACAATACTCCCTATAGCAACAACATTAAAACCCTAGAACTAACACAATAATCAATTCGACAATTAAATCATATAATACAAAAAAAGTAATACAATATTCAATACCAATCAAATCATATAACACCATATAATAATCAATTATATATATGTACAAGATTACAAATAATAAATCAAACAATTCATATATAATAATAAGAAATATAATACAAACGACTCCAAAATAAATTTCGTGTGATTACCTTTTCGACGAATACTAAAACAATGAGACACAATTAAGAACGAAATATGAATCAAATACTCCAACACTTCAAGTAGAATCACACGGAAATTCCACAGTGAGTGATGAGCAAAATAATTGAATCAAATAGTTGCACGCCACTCGAAACTCACGTTCAACAATTGATGAGTAAATAAAAGGCTTGATGATAAAAGTTTGGGTGGAATCATAAATCATGATGATAATCACTATAGCTTGAGGTGTTGCTTGATAGTAAAATCAAGACTCTGAATGTTCAAAAGTGACGAGATGAGCAAGCACCAAAAAAGAACAAAAGTGACGAGCAACGGCAAAAGATTAAAAACAATTAAAATAATTAGGGTATATTAATATTTATAGGTGTTAATAAAAGAGTCTATTTAAACAATATAGGGTTTTAAAACTTTCCGAACTCTAAAATAAAATAATGAGATTAGGAAAGTTATTTAATAGATAAAATAAAGTATTTTTTTTTTATAGAATATATTATATAAACTCATAAAATATTCGGGTATTACATTGCTTTTCACTATAAGAATTGAGTAGAGGCCAATACGGGGGAATATGACTCCATGATTTACTTCGTAACATCATCTCAGATCCTCCTTTCATGGTTCCGAACCATATGGAATTGCGAACGAGGAAAACAGAGGCACAAGTCAGATTTCCTGACTGATGTGTCACAGTGCAGTCTGCCGTCATGCGGCGTTCTGTACCATGACACGGTGTTCCTGCCATGTCGCGGTAGTCCTAAAATCTTTCCAGTGACTTTATTTTCTTTATCACAGTCTGCTTCCTTCAATTTTTCTGAAAAACCGTATGTGTTCTACATGCGTTTTAGCCCCGGGGAATTTAAGCTCTATCAACCCAAAAACGTTCATGGAAATAAGGGTTCATCCGAGTCATTAAATTCACCCAAACCATGGAGTCGAGTATGATTTCATTACAAACTCGCGGAGCCGCCCGTTGGCATTCACCCTTAAGGGAGGATTCCTTGCTAACACGTCCAAACTCTTAACCACGGTACCCTTTGACACCGAAAAGCTTGACCCTAGTCAAACATAAATCTTGACCTTAGGTTGCGAACATTTTCTTTGCATCATTGTGACTAACTGCTACTTGGTTTATTTGTTTCTAACCATACATGTTTTGTTCATTTTGTCATTTGGACTAACCTGACCGAGGGTTTTTAATTTCACATAGTATTTAGTACGGACTTAAATTGAATAAAATCTGAAAAAAAAAATCACAAACTGGACCTGGAACTATGCACCGTGTCACGGTAGAAATGCCACGCCATGGTGTACAGCGCCGTGACACGGTGGTTTGTGCCGCCTGACAGTATAAAACACCGTGTCACGACACTTGCACCGTGACACGGTGCCTAGGAAATGTTTCCTGTTAGTCTTCTTTTGGTCTTTGTGCATACTTATGTGGTTCATATGTCTGTTTTAGTCTCGTGTCTAGCGGTACAGTTATAACACGCGTCCATAACCTCACTTAATCACTCACAAGTCATGTCCACACTTTTTTCTTTATTTCGAGTCACACACCATGTAATTCGCAAATGTACTTTAGGAAGGTCTTGTGTCATTTTTTCCCTTTTTTTAGGAGTAAGTCGGATGGTATCCTCCCATACATACTTTTATTTTCTAAAAAAAAATTCGAAAAATTTCTTGCCTTTTCTTTTTCTGGATGGATCAAGGTTGAGTCTAGTCATTAAAGGTGTGTTTGTTTTTAATAACGCAGCACTTGTTCGAGAAGCAGAGGTAGATTGTTACGGTTTGAGTCACTACCTCAACAACCTCTTAAACCTAAGAGGCGTACAAGGAAACCTCCACAATCATCTCCATTACCTTCGTCTCTAGTTCATTTTGAGTTCATTCCAATTGCTACTAGGGAAGACGTCGAGAATATCAACAAGTCCATTGAGGCGCTCACTGCCATGGTGCAAATGCTCACTACTAAGGTCTCCACCATGGAACAGATTAATGTCACTATGGCCGCAATGGACAAGATCAAAGAACAAGTGAGTAAGATTTCTGAGGACTTCACCTATGTGGAGTAATTTGTCACTTCTCTGACCGTCAAGGACAAGCTCCTTGAAAAGTTTTCCACCACGGACATTCCGAAGTTTAAACCCACTGATAACCTAATGTTCTACTTAAAGACTTATTCTGCAATAATGGCTCTCAAGGAATTAGATGTAGCACTCTTCCCTACCGTGTTCCCTCTTTCCTTGGAGCACGCCTGTCAACAGTGGTTTTATTTTTTAGATTCCAAGCATACTGCGACTTGGAAGGATGTTACTGAAAGCTTCATGAGTCGTTACAAGTGTAACATCCAAGCCAAGACTTTTAAATGTGAACTCTCCATTCTGAAACAGAAAGAGAATGAAGGCTTCACTACCTATCTGAATAGGTTGAGATGGTTTGCCTCTTGCTTCACTACCTATCTCCATTCCAAAGAGAAGGAGATGGTTTGCCTCTTTATTCACAATCTAACTCATAAGTACAAGCAGCATTTGAATTTTCTGGCTTTGAACACTTTTGATGCCGTGTACGATATTGGGATCAACATTGAGGACGAGTTGATAAAGACTGCAAGTAGCAATAATAACAATAACACTTGGAAAAACAAGAAGAACAATAGTACTTCTTCTTCGTCTTACAACCCCAACAATGTTACCAAAAACATCAACCTCAATGATGTGTTGACTCTTAATGCTCCTACTCAGAAATTCCAAAGGAAAAGGAGGGTTGATACACCTTTGGGAATGAGCTATGATACTACTTTTGATTGCCTACACAGTCAACGGTTGATCATGCCTATTGGACCATTTCCGAAGCCCTGACCTGAGAATAGAACTGCTAACTATGATCCCAATGCTCACTACAAGTTTCATCAAGGCAAAGGTCATACTACTGAGCAATGGTAGAAGTTAAAGGATGCAATTCAAGATCTAATTGATGCTAATCAGCATCCTGCCCTTCCAGGGGCCAAGAAGCCTAATATTCAAATAGGTCCTCTTTCTGATACTTTAGCTATCACAGAGACGAAGTCTCCTTTGATCCGTCACTACTCATCCAATCTGTGGATGAACCTCTGCCAGAAGTTATTTTCGTGTCAAGTTATGAAGAAGTGAATAGAATTTGGGATAGTGATGATGAAGACATCTATCTCAAAGACATAACCTGTCCACCTCTTGCCGCTGTCGACTATGAAGACAGTGAGGACGTTTGGGATGACCTTGAGGTAAATTTTTTCACCAGGAATGGAAGGTTACAACAATCTAGCCCACCTCCACCTCCCCTTCAAGCATAACCGATAGTTTATCCCATTGATCCTTTAAGCAATGATGTGATCAAACAACTGCAAAGATTATGGTGGAAATGAATGTATGGAAGCTTCTGGCTACCTCCCACGAGCATCGAAAGGCTATGATGAATGCTCTGGTGAAGATAGGAGTTGATAGTAATACGACTCCTCAAGGGCTAGTCGGTTTTCTTACCACTAAATTACCAAGTACCAACAATTTGATTTCCTTTTCTGATAAGGATCTGCCCCTGGAAGGGGATCAACATAACAAGGCCTTACACCTTACTGTGGTGTGTAGGCAAATGAATGTTCCTATGAGCCTAGTTGATAATGGCTCAGCAATCAATGTATGCCCGCTGCGCACTGCGAAGAAGTTGGGTATAAAAGATGAAGAATTAATTCCCTATACTCAAGGGATTCGTGCTTATGATAATACTCGTCATCAAGCCCTGGGTACTATCACATTTAATATCACTATTGGAGTCATTAAACGACGCACCAAGTTTTAGGTGGTGGACATTAAGGCTTCTTTCAATCATTTGTTAGGGCGCCCTTGGGTTCACGAGCCAAAGGCAATTCCATCATTGCTGCACTAGAAGATCAAAGCTATAGTTTGAAGGGCCCTAATCACAATTGATACCTCTCCTATGCGTATTCAAGTCATTGATACTCCCATCGTGCATGTTGAGCACGATGATGAAGATGAAGATCTCTATGGTTTCTCTCTAGAAGACGTTCTCATGATCGAAGAAGAGGAGAAGTGTCATCTCGACTTCGATCCCTAATCTAATATCAACATCAATGCAATTATGAAGAAGCAAGGGAATTTCTCTAGAATGACCCTTGGACTTAAAAAAGAAAATGGTTGAACTTTGGGGCTATCCTAGTGCACCCAAAAAGGAAACTTTTGGCTTGGGATTCAAGCAAAAAAAAGAAGATATGAAACAAGCACTACTAAAGATGAAGGCTCGCAATAACGCTCGAGCCATGAAAACGGAAATGACTATGGATTCTTATCCCCTCACTCTCAATGGTCAGTACATCAAGGAAGGGGAGAACTTCTCGTGCTATAAATTTCCCGAGCCTTTCATCTATAATGGGAAGCGTGAGCCAGGGTTCAAAGTATTCATGGATTGTGACTTCGTTGACGAAGGTGAGCTGTTCTCAACAATTAGGGAACCGATCAGTCCAGGCTATAAAGATATGAATATTACTCTTCTTTTCAGGATGGAAAAGAATGAACCTAAGCACATCCAATGATAACTCTGAGCTCATTCAAGCTGTCATGTCAAGCAAAGACTTGGACCCCTCTGAGTTGATTTTCCCAACTGACGGTGTTTTGAAGGGTTGGCGCAAGACGATGAAGATCACTACGGCGAGTGGAGAAAAGCTGGAAGTGACCACTTGCGAAGGCCTTATGTTTGATGAATTTGAATCATCTAAGTCCGAGTCCGAGTTTGAGTCTCATGATGAGCATGAAGGATTTAAGGCCGACCCCCTTTCTGCTATTGAGTCTATTTCTGTAGTTCCTCCTAGTGCCGAGTCTCCCCCATCTATCCCTAATAATTACGGTGAGGTTGCATTTGACCTTGCCCTTTTTGATGTAATGTTTGAAGAATTCAATAAGACGAGTACCTTTGCTTACGATGCGTATCATTCCTCTGACCCTGATCAATATAGCTTTGCTAATGATAAAAATGACAAAGAGATAATAAAAGCAATGGAAGAACATGATAATAAAATTACAATTATTGAAGATACAGAAATAATTAATATTTCCAATGATACGATTGTCAAATAAGTTAAAATTGGATTAACACTAAGTCAAGACGAACGCAAAGAGCTAATTAACTAGCTTAGTGAATTTGTTGATGTATTTGCTTGATCCTACAAAGATATGCCAGGTATTCACAGTGATATAGCTCAACACACAATACCACTCATTCCAGGTATGAATCCTGTCAAGCAAAAGCTACGGCGTATGAAACCGGATGTGGCTCTCAAAATCAAGGAAGAAATTAGAAAACAACTGGTTGTAGGTTTCATCAAAGTGTCCAAGTATCCAGAATGGATAGCTAATGTGGTTCCAGTTCTAAAGAAAGATGGAAGGGTCAGAATGTGTGTTGATTACAGGAATCTCAATAAGGCAAGCCCAAAGGATGGGTTCCCTCTACCTCACATCGACATTCTGGTCGACAACATAACAAACCATGCACTCCTCTCCTTCATGGATGGCTACGCTGGATATAATCAAGTATTGATAGCCGAGGAAGACATGGAGAAAACTACATTCATTATGCAATGGGGAACATATTGTTACACGGTAATGCCATTCGGGTTGAAAAACGCGGGTGCCACCTACTAGAGAGTAGTAACAGCATTGTTACATGATATGATGCACAAAGAAGTGGAGGTTTACGTTGATGATATGATTGTCAAATAAAAGGATCGACTAGGCCACATTGTTGCGCTCCGTAAGTTCTTTGAACGACTCCGCAAATACAACATGAGATTGAATCCAGTAAAGTGTGCATTCGGAGTTACATCAGGCAAACTCCTTGGCTTTGTGATTAGTTCTCGAGGGATTGAAATAGATCCCAGAAAAGTCAAGGAAATCATGGCCATTCCACCACCCATGACCTAGAAAGATATTCGAGGTTTTATAGGAAGGATGCAAATAAAAGTAGGTTCATATCCAAACTCACTGCGTTATGTGAACATATATTCAAGAAACTTAAGAAGAATGTTCCAGTCACATGGGATGACGATTGCCAAAAAGATTTCGACATGATCAAAGAGTACTTGGAAAATCCACCTGTGCTAGCACCAGCAATACCTGACTTTCCTCTTCGACTCTACCTTACGGTCACAGGAGAAATGATTGGAGCAATGTTAGCACAAGAGATCGAAAGCAAAGAAAATGCAATCTACTATTTGAGCAAGAAGCTTCAAGGTTACGAGACTCGGCACACGCCACTTGAAAAGTTGTGTCTCGCACTCGTATGGGCCGCATAGAAATTAAGACATTACATGCTCACTCATACGGTGCATGTTGTGTCAAAGATGGATCCTCTCAAGTACTTGTTTGAGAAGGCAACACTCAATGGCAGATTGTCAAGGTTGATAGTCAACCTGGCTCAGTTTGACTTGAAATTCGTATCGCAAAAGGCCATCAAAGGTTCTGCAGTTTTTGACTTCTTAGCAGATATCCCACTGGAAGAAGTTGAGAAAGAAAAAGAAGAGTATGATTTCCCTGACCAAGATCTACTCATGACCGAAGATGATAGTTGGACGCTCTATTTCTATGGAACTTCATACCAAAAGGGTTGTGGTGTAGAAGTCTTGCTCGTATTACTCAATGAATATCACATCCTAATCTCCATGAAACTTGATTTCAATTTCACCAACAACGCTGCAGAATATGAAACGTACATTTTGGGTTTGGAAACAACTGTTGCCTTGGGAATCAAGAAGTTGAGAATCTACGGCTACTCGTCATTGATTATCAACCAGATCTCGAAGAGATGGAAAGTGAGAAGTGAAAGTCTCGCTACGTATCAAGCTCATCTAGAAACTCTCACAGAGCAAATAGATGAAGTGGAATACACATACTTGCCTAGAGAAGAGAATCAGTTTGCCGACGCACTAGCTACGTTGGCATCAATGCTGTGAATTTCAAGAGACATAATCAGAATGCCATTGACTACCAAAAGAAGATATGACCCGATTTATGTTCACGCACTTGATGATGAATAAGATTCAAAAGAAAAAGACGAAGAGCCATGGTACACAGACATCCTTAACTATGTAACAAAGGGAGAATACCCTCCTAACAATGATAAAAGGGCACGCTGCGCTTTCAGGCCCCTAGCCGCACAGTATGTACTCATCAGGGGAGAACTCCACAAATGGACCGCACAAGGGAGAAACCTCTTATGCATAGCTAAGAAGGAAGCATACAGAACCATGGAAAACCTTCATGCCAGAATATGTGGAATGCATATGAATGCTAAGATGTTAGTCCAAAAGATTCAACGACAAGGTTGTTATTGGACTACCATGGAGAAAGATTGCCACGAATATGTCAAGAAATGCATGAAGTGTCAGGTCTACGCAAATTTACAGCACGTTCCACCTTCACTTCTCTACACATACACTTCTCCATAGCCTTTCTTTACTTGGGGAATCAACATCATTGGGAAGATAACACCACCAGGACAAGGGGGACATGAGTTCATCCTTGTAGCAATCGACTACTTCACCAAATGAGTCGAAGCTGCTTCCTATGCTAAGTGTAGGGATTAAGATACTCTAAGCGGAATTTCATGAATCATATTCATAAGCATCTAATAACCAAGGTCAATGCATAACACATAAAGAACAAGTAATTATACCTTTGTAGCGTGTTTCCACGTATGATCGAGTTAGAACAAGGGAGACAAAGAACCTCAAGTGTGATTCCTCTACTTGGTCCACGAGCACGGAGTAAATCTCCACTAATGCTAGTTAGTTGTAATTGAACCATTCAATTAACCTTCTATGGAGAAGAGAGAACAACAAACCAACCACGAACCACCACAAGCCACCACACGAACCACCACGGAGGGCTGGTCGTATGGACAAGGGGATGAGAAAGAGAGGGCCATGAGTGAGAGAGAGAATTAGGGTTTTTGGGACTTGGTTGCTTGAATTAAAAGTAACTAACATGTCAATCGTTATGTCAATATAAGTCATGGATCTTATTTATAGATCACATCTCTAAATAAGAGTCCATGTCAAGCCCAATTTCTAATCCTAATCAAACTACTCTAGGCCAACACACTATATGGTTTGTTATATTCTAATAAGGCCCATTAATGGGCCTCTAACTTGTTTCACCCAATACTCTTGTTGTGTGACCTCATAGGATCCATTCTAAAGGGCTTTGGACTATTTGACTAGCCCAAAGATCATTTATAATAATCTAGCAATAGACAATGACGACCCAAAAAAACAAACTTATAATCTCTATAATTAGTGATCCTTGATATATCTAGTAATTGCACTTATCGAAGACATAACTCCTTCAATCTCCCACTTGCCTGAGACAAGTACGCAATATTCAAATTCCTTAAGTTAACGTGTGTCGATTTGATGATATGATTGCATCTCATGTCGTGATCATATTAATCTACAAATCTTTTCTTGAAATCTGAGTTGGAATTAAAAGACAAATGATTACTATGTAATCCATTTGAGCACGACCATGCATTTTTTGAATTCTCCCTCTTCAAGGGGCCAAGACACATTCCTAATTAAATAGGTAGACTCAATCCAATCTTGTGGCAACCAAAGCTCCCACTCAACTCTTAAATTAACCAGAAAACATCCTTTATAATCTTCAGTTACGGGAAGACCTTTGAATCAATTATTGAATAGAATCAGTGTTCCACTCATGTCAAAGGAATCCACTAATATATGCGAAAGCTCTATACTTGAAATTCAAAGTAGGTTCATAGTTCGATCATGCATCATACATGCATATCCATGTGATTGACCGAGCTTCACTACGCTCCTACAGGCCATGAAACTGCGCTATCCAATCAATCTTACATGCTAGTCCTTGAATTGAAATCATTTATGTCCACTTTAATGATTTCGAACTAGGAACTTAAATAATATATGGGTTTTGTTCACCTGTGGGGTTTCATTCACCAGGTCATCAACCTGATGAGCCCATCAATCCATAATTATTTTGGACATTTTATTTAATATAAAAACCATAATTAAATAAGAGAAATAATGAATTTCTGATTAAACATAATTCTGCAAATGAATGTATTACATATATAATAAGTTTTTCTCATAAACTAATACAACTTAAATTACATTATTTGCCTCAATCCAGTTGCACTAGCTTGTTTCTCATGCTTAGGCAATGGAAGGGGTTTAGTAAGAGGATCAGCGATATTCTCATCCGTATGAACTTTGCACATCTTGACATCTCCTCTGCCAACGATCTCTCGAATGAGGTGATATTTCCTCTCAACATGTTTGGATTTGAAGTATGACCTTGGCTCCTTTGATTGAGCAATGGTGCCATTATTGTTACAATGTAACTCAATTCCTTTTTGAGCACTTGGTACAATGTCCAACTCAGTTAGGAATTTCTTTATCCAAACAGCCTCCTTTTCTGCTTCAATTGCAGCCAAATACTCTGATTCTGTTATAGAGTCTGCGACAGTGCTTTGCTTCGAACTCTTCCAGCTCACTGCTCCTCCATTCAGATAGAAAATGTACCCAAATTGGGATCTGAAATCATCACTGTCTGTTTGGAAACTCGCATCCGTATTGCCTTTAACAACCAATTAATCTTCGCCGCCATATACTAGAAACATTCCTTTAGTCCTTCTCAAGTACTTAAGGATGTTCTTGGCAGCTGTCCGGTGTGCTTCACCTAGATTTTCCTGAAATCTGCTACAATTGCTTAAAGCATATGCAATATCCGGCCTTGTACAAATCATGACATACGTTATCGACCCTACTGCTGAAACATAAGGTACGATAGCTATACGTCTCATCTCGTTTGGCGTAACCGGACACTGAGATTTACTGAGCGTAATGCCATGGGACATGGGGGGAAATCCTCTCTTGGAGTTTGTCATCTCGAACCTGTCAAGAACCTTATTAATATAAGTCTCTTGACTCAGTCCAATCATCCTTCGATACCTGTCTCGATGGATTTTGATTCCCAAAATGTACTCGACGTCACCCAAGTCCTTCATAGAGAAACAACTCTTCAACCATTCCTTGACTGATTCAAGCATTGGTATGTCATTCCCCATGAGTAGTATGTCATCTACATACAAGACTAAGAAAACCATGCTGCTCCCACTAGACTTCTTGTATACACAAGGTTCCTCTTCACTTTTGAGAAAACCAAACTATTTGATCACCTCATCAAAACGAAGATTCCAACTCCTTGATGCTTGCTTCAATCCATAAATGGATTTATGAAGTTTGCATACCTTTCTAGGATTTTCTGGATCTTCAAAGGTTGTGTCATATACACTTCCTCCGTTAACAACCCATTCAAGAAGGCGGTTTTGACATCCATCTGCCAAATTTCATAGTTGAAAAATGCAGCAATCGCTAGAAGAATCCGAATGGACTTAAGCATTGCTACTGGGGAAAAGGTTTTATCATAGTCAATACCATGAATTTGTCTGTATCCTTTTGTAACTAGTCTTGCTTTGTGGATGTAGGCATTTCCATCCTTGTCTGTTTTAATCTTGTAGACCCACTTACATCCAATAGGTTTTACCCCATTAGGCAAGTCTACAAGGGTCCACACAGCATTTTCAGACATTGATTCCATTTCGGATTTCATGGCCTCAAGCCATTTATCTGAGTTGGGGCTCGCCAAAGCTTGCTTGTAGGTTATGGGTTCTTCATTCTCCAATAAGAAGATTTAAGAATCCTCAGTTATCAGAACCTCAACAAACTATTTATTTCTAATTCTGACAGACCTACGTGGGGTAAGAGCAACAATAAAAATATTCTCTTCAACTCTTTGAAGATTTTTGCAAGAATTAGATTCAAGTGGGACGATAGGAGTCTCGCTAGTTGAATTAGCTTGCTTCGACACATGATTTGTCGTATTAGTCGACTCATGCGCCCTCGCCTCTGATGTGGTGTTATCCACATCCATTTGTTGCTCATCTCGAATTTCTTCAAGAACCACTTTACTCCCACTTGACTTTATAGAAAGAAATTCTCTTTCTAGAAAGACACCATCGCGAGCAACAAACACTTTGTTATCTTCGTGATTGTAGAAGTAATACCCTTTTGTCTCTTTGGGATAACCCACAAAGAAACATTTGTCTGATTTAAGGCCTAGTTTATCGCCTTGTAAACGTTTTACATAGGCTTCACATCCCCAAATCTTGAGATAAGACAACTTTGGAACTTTTCCAGTCCATAACTCATATGGAGTCTTCTCAACTTCTTTGGATGGGCTTCTATTCAGTATGTTCACAGCTGTTTCTAATGCATATCCCCAGAACGATATGTGTAAATCAGTAAAGCTCATCATGGGTCGAACCATATCAAGTAAAGTTCGATTCCTTCTCTCTAAAATACCATTCAACTGTGGCGTTCCTAGAGGAGTTAAATGTGAAATTATTCCACAATTAATCAGATGTTCATCAAATTCTTGGGTCAAATATTCACTACCACGATCGGATCGCAATGCTTTAATTGTTTTCCCAAAGTTGGTTTTGTACCTCATTCTGGAATTCCTTGAACTTTTCAAAGGATTCCGATTTATGCTTCATTAAATAGATAAATCCATACCTACTTAAATCATCAGTAAAAGTAATGAAGTAGTTAAAACCACCTCTAGATTTTAAACTCATTAGTCCACACACATCCTTATGTATGAGGCCGAAAAGGTCACTGGCTCTTTCACCCTTTCCAGTAAAAGGTGACCTGGTCATTTTACCTAACAAGCATGACTCACAGTTCTCAAATGTTTCTTAATGAAATGAATTCAGGAGTCCATCCTTTTGTAATTTCTGGATGCGCGATTGGTTTATATGACCTAACCTACAATGCCATAAATAGGTTTGGTTTGATTCATCTGTTTTGCGCTTTTTCTGATCTATGTTGTAAACATGAGTTGTATAATCTAAGACATATAAACCATTAATCAATTTTACGTTAGCATATAACATATTTTCTTTGGAAATAAAATAACTTTTACCTCTTATTTCAAAAGAAAAACCTTCAGTATCTAAAATAGGAACTGAAATAATGTTCTTGGTAATAGTTGGGACATAATAACAGTTATTAGGCACCAAAATAAGACTAGACGAAAGTCTCAAATGATGGTTTCCAATAGCAAGTGCAGCAACTTTTGCTCCATTTTCTACTCAAAGTGTGACCTCCCCTTTAGCTAACTTCCTACTCTCTCTTAAGCCCTGCATGTTATTAACAATGTGAACACTACAACCGGTATAGAATACCCAATTTCTAGAAGAGGTAAGATTGAATTCAACAACAAAAACATTAGCTAACTCTTTATCTTCCGTTTTCACTGGTGTGTAATGGGGACACCCTAGTGTGTGGCAAGACCACCTACCGCAATAGAAGCATTGGCTTCCCTCCTTCTTCAAGTACTCCTCTGTATGGTTGATCCAAAGGTTGACTAGTGTCACTGTCGAGCCTTCATCATCATGAATAAGCTTGACGAGATCAAATCCATTATGGAGTGAGAACAGAATAGTGTTAAGAGCGAAGTCATCATCAAATGGTCTCCCTAAGATATCCATCCGATTGAATGAATCAATCAGTTCCTTCACATGGTCTCTAACTGACTGACCAGGAATGAGTTTCTTAGCCATTATCTTACAATGAATATTATAAGTCTCATACCTTACACTGTCGGTCCAGGAGTAATACATTGGAGGGATCGAGTTAACGATCTCTCTAACATTCTCATCGTTGATGCCTCCACTTCCTAATGCCCCAATGCCACCTCGACAGATGGCATGAAGACAATTGTGCAGATTGGTTAACTCATAGTCCTTGAACCTTCTTTTCCAACAAGTTGGAATAGATGCCAATATGAGTTCCTTGATTTCTCTGCATCCGAAACATCTTTCGAATGCCTATCAGGAGTGAAACCAACTGTGAATATGCTCTCAATGGGAATGTAGAGTCGAGCCTTAAGTCTTTGGCTCCTAAGAACATTTCTTAGCTCTTCTTTCCAATCCCTGAAGTTTCTGAGATTAAGCCTTGTTTTAAGTTTGGTTGGCAAATTAGTGTTGTCGTTAAAGCTATTCATCTACAAAATCAAAACGAGGAAAAGTTCAATAATTATGTTTAATAAAATTTAAGGCACCTTTAGCGTATTAATATAGGCAACTTTAACGCATTTTATTCAATGTTAATTGATCCCAATTGAATTAAATGATTCCAAGACCCTTTACTTGTGCAATAATTGACCAGACTTTGGCCCTACCATCAACCATTACATTTTCAAGGTGAGTAAACTCTTTACTGATTACAACTCTTGTAACTCTTGGTTGAATAATTAATCATCACATGTTTAATTATTACCCTTTGCTTCAAGGTTCTAAACTCTTTAGGTAACCTTGTTGAGTATAACCAATTAAAATTGTAAAACTTGATTTACCCCAACTGTCCCAAGATATAAAATGACACCCAGCTTTGGGATGACCTATCAGAAATATCGAAGGTTTATTGGGTTTTTAATTGGAAAAACAACCTCAATATTACCGGGACCTACATTTATTATGTTGTGATTATTTAGTGAACTCTAGCCCATCATCACAAACATCAATAATATCTAACATGCATAATCTACTAATGCATATATAAAACATGACATAGTATGGCCCCTTAATCCTAAAAACTAATAAAGCAAAACTCCCACTTGAACCTTCATGGATCTCATCCATCTAGCTCCTTTGGGCCTTCACTTCATTGGCTTCTTGGATCAACTGCAACATGTAATACTATTCTATTCTATCTACTAATTAAATAAAATAAAATAAATTACAAAAATACTTAACTGTACGAAGACCGTATTTAGATTACAAAAATACGAAACGATACGCAGATCGTATTTAGAATCTATGGGCCATACTAGTCTATATATAGCAATAAATAACATCATATATTATAAATGCCATATAATAAATCACTCATCATGCTTTCCTAAACTATAACATCAAATGTTCACAATTAAGGAAACATGGCGCTGAAAATCTCATATTTTAATTAAATTACTGCAATTAGATAATATCGTATATTATTCATTACCAATCATGAAATATCATATATTCTATCTTAGGTATGAGATAGAATCAAATCTTATTTTAATTATGGAAAATAAATCATATTTATTTTCCATGATTATCCTAACTAATTTAGGAGATTCTATCCTAATTGCCTAGCCAATCACATAATTTTAAATCAATTATTATCCTAAAATAATTGTAAAATAATCACATTATTTAATCAATTATTATCCATATAGAATCTTTTGCTCAATAATTGTCCAAACTTAACAAGATTAACAACTTTAATTTTGATAATTATCTTTTCAAAATCAAAACTTCTCCTTTTTAATTTTAATTTTCAAATATGATTTTATCAAAAATAAAATAAAATAATTTTTTTTTTCAAAATGGTGCGCCAGCCACCGTGGTGTGGCCAGCCAAAGCCAGCCACAGTGGCCATACACCGGCTTTGTACGCTACACAGCAGCGGCAGCAGTGCCGCGTAACTGTTGCACGGTGTTGCTGTTGCTGCCCTTGCTCTCTGACTTGCAGCCTCGTCGTGCCCCTCCCTCCGGACCACCTATAGCGGCAGCCGCCGTGGCTGCGCCACTTAGTCGCGGCTGCCGCACACAAAACCCTTTTTTTATTTTAATTAATTAAAACAATTTCTTTTGTTAAAATTAAATTAATTTTATGTGGTCCAATTAATTTCAAAATTAAATCATATTCAAACTTGAAATTAAGGTTCTTCATGAAATTAATCCCCAATTTAATTTAACTCTTAAATTAAGTAATTTGATCATGAAAAATTCATAATTTAACATGAAATCAAATAGATTAAAATCATAAATCACATAGGTTATCGAATTAAATCAAAACCAAAACACAAAATCACAATTTTAGGATTTAGGGTTTTCGAAAAAAAAAATCGAATTAGGGTATGGGGGGGGGGGGGGTTCGAACTTTCGAACACATTAGGGGCAAAAAACGGATCTTTTAGGCTAATTTTTGAGCAAATTAAACAACTTTTAATAATTCTATATGTTAAATCACATTTAAAATAATAATTGACCCATAATTAAATTATTCTCCCTCCTAGTTGAATTAAAATTGTGGACTATCAAAGAATTAATATTCAATATATGTACATGCATAGACTAACTGATACCATTGTAGGGGTTTAGATACTCTGAGCGGAATTTCATGAATCATATTCATATTCATAAGCATCTAATAACCAATATCAATGCATAACACATAAAGAACAAGTAATTATATCTTTGTAGCGTGATTCCACGTATGATCGAGCAAGAACATGGGAGACAAAGAACCTCAAGAGTGATTCCTCTACTTGGTCTACGAGCACGGATTAAACCTCCACTAATGCTATTAGTTGCAATTGAACCATTCAATTGACCTTCTACGGAGAAGAGAGAGCAACAAACCAACAACGAACCACAACACGAACCACCACGGAGGGCCGGCAGTACGGACAAGGGGAGGAGAGAGAGAGGGCCGTGAGTGAGAGAGAGAATTAGGGTTTTTGGGACTTGGTTGCTTGAATTACAATTAACTGACTTGTCAATCGTTATGTCAATCTAAGTCATGGATCTTATTTATAGATCACATCTATAAATAAGAGTCCACGTCAAGCCCAATTTCTAATCCTAATAAAACTACTCTAGCCCAACACTCTATATGGTTTGTCATATTCTAATGAGGCCCATTAATGGGCCTCTAACTTGTTTCACGCCATACTCTTATTGTGTGACGTCATAGGATCCATTCTAAAGGGCTTTGGACTATTTGACTAGCCCAAAGATCATTTATCATAATCTAGCAATAGACAATGATGACCCAAAAGAATGAACTTATTATCTCCATAATTAGTGATCGTTGATATATCTAGTAATTGCACTTATCAAAGACATAACTCCTTCACTAAGCTAACAGCAAAATATGTAGCTCAATTTATCGAGAAAAACATCATATGCTGCTATGCTGTACCTAATGAAATGATCAGTGATAATGGACACATTTCCAAGCCGAGTGTGCAGAACTATTACAGAAATACACATCAAACATCACATATCATCACCTTACAGGCCACAAACCAATGCTGCGGTGGAATTGTCCAATAAGAATGTAAAGACCATCATTAAAAAAATGACGGAAAACTATAAAGATTGGCTAAGAAAGCTACACTTTTCTCTTTGGGGTTATCGAACTTCTGTCCGTACATCAACCGGAGCCACCCCCTCCTCTTTAATCTATGGAGTTGAAGCCGTACAACCAATTGAGTTAGATGTCCCTTCTCTACGGATTGCGTTAGAAAGCCAACTAGATGAAGTCAACTGGATTAAAGCGATATATGATGAACTAGTCTTAGTTGACGAAAAACGCTTGGCAGCTTTGCATCATGTCCAAACCTACCAACAGCGTATGGCACGACATTTCAATAAAAAATTCAAGGCTAGGAATATCAAAGAAGGTGATTTAGTGCTTAAGACAATCTACAAAAATGTGTTAGATCTAAGAGGAACTTTCAGAACAAACTGATCAGGTCCATACATTGTCAAGTCTATTCTGTCTGGCGGAGCGACACAATTAGTAGACATGGATGGCAACGGTTTCCATAATTTAACTAATTTGGATCAACTCAAGAAATTTTATGCTTAATTGCATGGGTTAAAGACCCGTTAGAGCTACATTTGGCCTGATTACTTTTAAGGATACGTAGGAAATCCCTCAAGGGTGCCCGACCACATTAAAAATAAAAATCTCTTCTTCGTCAACAAAACTGGAGCATATAACAAAGAAAATCACAAAGTAACAGTCACCACGCCACGGCAGAATACACCGGGCTGCGGCAGGACACACCGTGACACGGAAAAAGTTTAACAAAAAAATGCAACAGAGAAGCACCATGTAATGGTATTGGCTACCGTGGCGGGGCAGATGGACCATGACGCGGCACAGAATACCGTGTGGCGGCAAAAAAATTTTCTTTGATTTTGCAGTTTTTGTTAATTGTTTTACGATTATTTCGTTCGACGATTATTATTCTTCCATTGCGTCCGACTTCTTGACTCGGATAAATAAAAAAAAAAAGATGTCATTGTAAGTTTTAGTTAAGGCAAAAATAAATATGCTATTATTAATGAAATAAATGTCACTACAACTATTAGCATCATAGGCCTTATTTAAAATTAAAACTTAAATCATAAAAGTAAAGCAATATTGGTCTAATGCTTCTTAGCCTTAGGAATTTCTTTATTCTTTTCAACTAGGTTAGTCTTCACCATTAGTGTGTCCTTCATAGCTCGAACCGTCACAACCCTAGTAGAGCTTTCACCCCTTTCACCTCTCTCAGGTCTCTTAGGTTGTTTTTCCCTATACACAATCTTGTCTTTACCCTTTCCTTTTACCCAACTCTTCCTCTTAGGCACGATAGGAGTCTTAAACTCAATTCCTTGTGTTCTCGGACCTACACGATCTTTAGGAGGCGCCTTTTTACTTCCAAGTCGTTCCTTCACATTACCATCAAACTTACGCTATCTAATTCGTTCTCTCCTACTTCGAGGATTCAACCATGATTTTTTTGCACTAGACTAGGGTGGAGGAGGTTGATTACTAGCAAAAACGGTCCACAAAGGCCTTCCAATCCAATACGTCTCATACTTATGAACATTACTTTCATGCAATGATACTTCACGAGGAATATCATTATATCGTGGAACTACTTGTTCAAGTCCATATTGTTGCATCAATCGGGAAGGGCAATAAAAAGTCAATTTCGAGAGACTAGAAACACGACATTATGGAGTATCATTCGTCCCGACCATCCTAGTAAGCCTCCACCAAGGCACCACCCATCGAATGGAAAATTCTCTCTTCGCAAAGAACAACTTCCAATCATCATAAGACATATTTGAGAGTACTTTTTCCTCCTATGAACTAGATCATTGGGACCATATTTTTCGATATCGTCGAGGGCTTCAAAAAGTTCCAACGTTCCATCAACCAAATCTGCGAAAAAAAACCCGCAGATGGTCAGTAAAAAAAAAATCACAAAATATGCACCATGACACCGGAGTTACCGCTGTGTCACGACAAACAATAAAAGCAACGAGTAAAAACATACCGTGACACGCAGGGTATTAAATCTATGTCTGTCAGATTTAGATCTACTTCGTTACCACACAAAATTTTATTTAAATCTGTGTCTATCAGATTTAGATGTCGCTCAAATTCCTTGTATTAGTATTCACGTAGGGTAGGCATTGCAACGAGAACTCTAGCAGGGAAGCCAAAAATAGCACCAAATTCCTCCGGCAGAGGACATATTTCATCATAATCGAACTTGAAACAATGGGTTTTTGGACTCCAATAATCTAAAGCTGCTCTCAGAAAATCATGTTCAATTGCTAAATGCCTCAACGCTAGTAAACCTCTGACATGGAATAATTCTAGCTCTCTTTTCTCTGCATTAATCAAGGAATACGACCAATCATGCAATGTATTGTCAAAATTTTGAGACATTATTGTTGAAATATGAAATTCTATGTTTCGTAATTATGCATATCACGAATTAGCTGGTCGTAATTTATAGCCAAAAGAGTCCAGAAAAGCTAAAAAGTTATCCATTTGCACGCGCAAAAGCACCGCTGCATTATTTGCGCACCGCGACACCGCAGAGGACACCGTGTCACGGGATAGAGCACCATGGCGCGGCAGTACCAATTTTTATCCTCGACCTATTTTTTTCCGGGATTTCTTTTATTTTCTTTAACCGTTTCTCCTTCAAACTCTTTTTTCAAGAGTTTATTCCTAATAAACTTCTTCCTTTATTTTCATTTATTTATTTATTATTTTATTTTTGGGGAAAATATAAAACTCGTCCCATTTTTTTTTAAAAAAATTTGTTTTCTTTTTATTTTGGGGAAGTTGTAAAACTTGTTCCATTTTATTTTTCATTTCTTTTTATTTTTGGGGAAGTTGTAAAACTTGTCCTATTTTATTTTTTATTTATTTCTTTTATTTTGGGGAAGTTGTAAAACTTGTCCTATTTTATTTTTTATTTATTTCTTTTATGGAAGTTGTAAAACTTGTCCTATTTTATTTTTTATTTATTTCTTTTATTTTGGGGAAGTTGTAAAACCTTTTGCTTTCTTTCTTTCTTTTTTTTTTTTTTTTTTTTTTTGGGGAGAAGTTCGGTACCCTCCACTTACGAGAAACTACAGATTTTTTTTTCGCGTCGTTAATAAATACACAATCACACACAAACAGTCACATGCACACACTAACATACACACTAATCGATAAATAAAGTATCAAATACAGAAAGTGTGAATAAAATATACAAAACGAGTCATGGTACATAAGTAGTGTCAAGTGTCATCAACTAAGTACATAATAAAACCCTCGGTCAAAAATCTCCAGATCTAGAAGAACTAGGATCAATGTCATCATGAGAATGCGAGTAAGGGAATGGCGGACCAAAAAGGCTCTCCATCATTCGAGTACAAGGAGTAGTGTCCCTACTAGTCCCCACGACTCCTGTAGAAGACAAAGTAATGGCAGGCCCTGTCCAGCTGGTAAACTGCGTAGGCTGACTCTAAGATGTAGGCATCGTCCCGGACATTGGAAGCGAAAATAAGCCCTGATCAACAAGAGTAATGATCGACCTAAACTCAGGTTGTAAAGGCTGAAATGGCTAGGAAGACGGAGGATGTTGCCTCTGGGTCTGAAAATGCTGGAATGGCTGAGAAGACTAAGGCTGTTTCCACTTAGTTTGAAACTGTTGAAATGGGTGAGAAGACTGAGGCTTAGAATGCTGACGAATCTAAAGGCATTGTCTGAGACGACTAGGCTCCCCCACGTTCGAGCCTCTATGCCTCGAGCGCGAGCGAGACCTCAGTCGCCTCCATCGCTCTTGAAAGACACGAAATGAGAAGATGTAAGTGGTGTAAGATAAAACAAAAGTTAAACATGGAAAAAAACAAGCGAATATACCTCGTAAACGTCATCTGAACCGCTCCCACAACGCGCACCACGTCGCAGCTTCATGATGCAATATTTCAGAGCATCAACCAGCTTAATCATGCCCATCATATCTGAGTGTGTGACCTAAAAGCAAGAAATCAGTAACAAACAATATTAAGAAAAGTGAAAGTTGTGTCAGAAAGCTTACCGGGTGCGTCAGGCAAGGACTCTTGCGCTTGCCTAAAACCCTCTGCTTCGTCTGCAATATGG
Organism: Chenopodium album; assembly: GCF_948465745.1. Classification (NCBI taxonomy): domain Eukaryota; kingdom Viridiplantae; phylum Streptophyta; class Magnoliopsida; order Caryophyllales; family Amaranthaceae; genus Chenopodium; species Chenopodium album. The sequence continues at coordinate 22,244,273 of NC_137847.1, forward strand.
TCCTCGACCATACCAATCGGCCCCGGGTAACGGACGGACTGAGATGGGATCTTAATCCTCCCTCTACGACGAGCATTCGCCTAAAACGAGGGGGATTCAAAAACGGGAAGCTTTGCAAGAAATTTGAGTAAAAATGGTGAAGAAACGAGGGAGAACGTGTGACGAACAGCTGCAGTAGCAAAGACGAAACTTGAATAGCAAAAAAAAAAAGAAATTGAAATGAGGAAGAAGCCGAAATTTCGAATTTAAAGGCAAAGCAAAAACACCGTGACACGGTGAAATTTCCCACGTGACGATATCAGTTGTCGTGTCACTGTATCACCTGACTTGACGTGGCAAAACAGCAGGTAAAAGGGAGCAGAAATCGAAAAATTCGAGCGCATGTGACTATTTTAGCAGGATAAAAGCATCATGTCACGAAAAGAAATGCCGCGTGACGAAAAAATATGTTGTGTCACGGTACTTGCCAACGTGACGCGGTGTACACGCGTGGCCTGCAAACTGCAGGAATCTTTCAGCGAATATTCCTGGCATCTTTAAACAAGTTTGAACGAGTTTTCGCAACTTTTTGACAGTTATTTTTTCACCGAACACTCGCGGGAAATAACTGATATTTAAATGGTACCAAAATTACCATTTTACCCCTAGCAAGCATCAAAATCATATTTTCGATATTTCGAGCACCTAATACGGTTGAATATATTCGACTTGAAGGTCTCATCATCTACAACCCACGTTCGGGGACACGAACCATCTATAGCCCACGTTTGGGACAAGCGAACCATCTACAGCTTACCTTCGGGGACAAGCGAACCATCTACGGCCCACGTTCGGGGACAATTGAACTATCATCATTTTCTTTAGTGATCATCTCCCAAGCGAAGACGATTCACGGCGCAAGGTTCTCGATACATAGAGATTTGCAATCACATCATCAGATAAGTTTTTCCTTAAGCATGGAAAATTGTCGATCGTTGCCACCTCTCAAGGCGAAGAAGTTAGCGGTTGTATCACAACAATCTTCACCCGGTAGATTTCTTCAAGCATAGAAAGCTACCGAATTCATTTGTCACCGATACACCGGTGTTAGATACTATCGAACATATTTTCCACTGATACACAGGTGATAGATAAGCATTCTATCTCTACTCTTTTATCTGTGGAACTAACATTTTTCTGCAGGTATTGGCGTAAAAAGAGTGATTTAGGATCGCAGAACGTCTTAAATTATTCTCAATCCCAATTGACTACTTTGACTATCGTTTTCGAAATGACGTTTCTACAAACTCAGTCAAAGTGGGGGCTTCTGTAGACATCTAAAAATGTCTCCTCGAAACCAAACCCGATTATGAACAACCTTTCACTGCCATTATTGGTCGGGTCGATTATTTAATCCTGAAATTGCTTAAAATCCATATTCAATCCAATCCAGCTCATAAAATAGTGAACGGATCAGTCCTAATGTTTAGTCAATGCATAGTCCAATTTATACTTTGGCCCGACCCTTTTTAATTCATTTCATATTTATAAATTGAGCCCAATTAATGAATAATAAACAAAAATAGCCCGGATCTCTGAAACGACACTTAAGAATATTGAGCTTAATTAGGTTAAAAGTGAATGTACACGCATTTCTGGAAACTGTACACCACGACACGGTGTGCTATATCGTGCCACGGTAGACCAGTGCCGTGTCACGGTGCATATACCGTGACACGGTATATTTATGCGTGCTCTCTACGTACAACACTTTACGTGCTTCATGAATTTAGACGTATTTTGGGCAAAACTACGCACCGCGACACGCTGCTCTGTACCGTGTCATGGTGCACAGTACCGTGACACGATTGCCAATACTGCGTCATGGTACACACACCGTGTCACGGTGCCCAAATTAGGGTTTTTCCGCGGCTCTTATCTTTTTCTAGGTTTTCGTGTGATCCCCTGGACATTTCTTCTATATATACCCCCCTTTCTGCAATTCAGGGCATCAAATAACTCTCTATTCTCTCTTCTATGCTCTAGCCTAAACACGAGACTACCCTATTCTCTCACAATACTTCCCTCAAGCACTCCAAGGAGTCCATGCTTTACCCGAGGTTCCGTCCTTAAACCAAGGCGTGAAAGGTAGACTATTTGAGGGTTTGGCCCAAATCAAACTTAATTTAATTTTAATTTCAATTATTGTTTTTTTTAATTTCGTTGAAGTTACTAACGCGTTTATTACTTTGTAGTTGCAAGCAAACAAAATCAAAGTAAGGAATCATGTTCCTTCTCTTTCTGTTATTTTTCTAACGATTTTTATTATATTTGTCATATATTAATTGTTGGATTTATTGTTGAATTGCTTCCAATATTAACGTTATTTTTATTATATTTATTGATCACCATATTGCTGATAAGTGGTTTATTTGACCACTTATTGTGGTGATTTTAACCCGGTTTTGCTATCCTTTCCCCTCTTTCTAACCTGTTTGTGTATAAAAGATATGTCTCGGCCTTACCCCCTCTTTGTTTGCGTTTGTCCATGTTTTGCAGGTATTACGACTCAATTTGACAAGCAATCAAAACTTGGAATGATGTTCGAGGCAAGGAAATAGAGAAAGGAGAGCCTGCTCTAGGTGGAGCGGACGTGCACCTCTCTTGGAGCGGGCGCTCCTTCATAATCAACAACTTTCTACCCCAATCCCAAGCCTGTGAGGAGCGGGTGTGCTCCCTATCTGGAGTGGGCGCTCCTAGCAGCTCCAATACTTTATGTCTTAAGGTGAAGCAGGAAGGAGTGGGCGTGCACCCTCCATGGAGCGGGCGCTCCTCCCCTTGAACATTGAATCTGCCTTATACTGAAGAACAGGGGAGCGGGCCCTCCTCCCCGAAGTTGTGAAATCTGACTTCTTCTGTTGTTATTAGGAGCGGGCGCTCCTCATCCAGGAGTGGGCGCTCCTTGTTGGAATTCCGTCTTTTTTTGATGGATTAACCTATGTAATTCGGGGAGTATAAATACTTCCCCCTTATCTCTTTTTAAAGATAGACTTTAGCATTCCCTCTATGTTTGAAACAATTCACTTTGGTAATTTAGCTTAGTTTTCATCAATTTAATCATTGTAATAGCGAATTTCAAGAATCATTCTCAAGATTTTGCACTTTGTAATCAACATTTGAAGCTTCAATTAGTAATTTCTTCCACTTTCATCTACGTAATTTATGATTTTATTTGGTATTTATATGTTACTTGAAACTCTTTAGTTCTTGATAATTTGTTGTTGGATGATAGTTTATTCAATTGTTAACCACTTTTCCCCAATTATTGAAGTAGTTCGAACCCTAATCCTTGTTTGCATGTTGATTAATATGAGTTGTGAGTAGTCTTCTTGCTAGGGGTTGGGTGAAGCTCAACCTTTTGGGTTAGTTATGTAAATGTGGGAGAAGCATTGATGTTTGTATTGCAATTAAATTGATTGTATGAGATTTCTTTTTAGTTCTTCATGATAGGATTAGCTACCCTTGACTTAGGGGCTTGATATCATAGTATGCTTAGTTTGACATGGAAATGTGAATTAAGTATGTCATTACTTATTGCAATTTGATTATGTATCTTCTATTGCTAAACTAATGAGGAATCTAAGTGTGGTAGTGTGAATTGTTTTCTAATTGCATGAGGTCGATTTTACATATAGTCCTTGCTATATCTTGTCTATTTTACTTTCCATTTGCCTAATTGCCTTGGTTGAGTGGATCCCATTCCCTAGTGTCTTTAATCCATTGAATTAGAACCATAGTTTGTTTGTCTACTTGAAGAACCCAAATTCACCAAAGACTTCGAATTAGCTTAAGTGTTAAGATCTTTAGCAACCATATCCCGTTCCTTGTGGACTGAACTCTTACTTATCACTATAATTGGTTTATAGGATGTTTGTTTAAGTGTGTTTGATTTAGTGTGGAATGTGCGACTGTTCTAACGCCCATCAATTGCATGTTAAAGGGAATATGTAACTAAAAATCACGCCTAATAAGATAATTTGGACAATTGGTTTAGGTTCCTTTTTAATCTTGTTATTTAATCAAGTAATCACAATATATTAGAATTATATGTTGCATTAATATTCAACAAATTTATCCTAATAATAGTTTGGAGCAAATTGAATCTTTGTTTTTATGCCTTTGAGATCGCAGGAATAACTTTTCACTATAAGAATCGAGTAGAGGCCAATACGGGCGAATATGACTACATGACTCATTGTACCATCATCCCCGATCCTCCTTTCGTGGTTCCAAACCATATGGAGTTAGTAATCTGATGGATTATGAATGGGGTGTAACCTTCACGGGTCAATCGTTGTTGCCTATCGCTGTCCCTTATCGTGGTTCCTTTTATGATTCGTGAACGGTTTACAAGTTCCTTAAAAACTCGTTAGCGGATCCCTACTTTCCTTGTCCCTAATCATTGTCCCTAAACGTATATATCAATTCCCACTTCCTAAGCGTGCCAACCATATTCACACATGCTTAACGTAGGCGCATTGCGAACGATGCCTACAGTTGGGCGATGCCCTCCAATGTAGTCGGGAAGCACCTGAGCTAACTGGAATCATCCAACCCCTATAAGTACATGAGGTTGGTGTAAGCTATGATATTCTTAACTTTGGCCGCCTGTGCCGCCTCGATTATCTCCTTGGTGAGGTTGTTCACCAAGTTTCAGCAAACGGAGCTGCCAGTCTAGAGGATCGGCTGAAGAGGGCCGGCTGCATGTAAGGTTGGACATTTGGCCCGTATCGCATCTGAGGCACATACGGGGCTGAACCAATCATTTGAGGGCCTGTATGAACGGACTGCCCGCCTGATTGGCTCTCATGTACTAACCAGGAATACCTTGCCAAGGTATTCTTGAAGCTGTCTTGGAAGCTCAACGCGGAAGCCGAGTCAGACAGTTGCTAGGAAGCTCGACATGGAAGCCGAGTCAGACAGTTGCTATCGAGCATCAGAGAATGACTTTATGCTACCGTTGGATTGAATTTGTAGGATGACCTTCCTCTGGCCTATCTCGGGAAGGCGGACCTTGGTCTAGTCAATCAAGGTCCGAGCCTTCGTGCAAATGATTTATGACAATCATGTCCTTATAGCACAAGAAAGGGTGCTATAAATCAAACTACACACTAATCTCAAGCGGTCATTAATCATCCATTATTTAAATGACCTCGATTATGGATAATTTCGATTATAATATTCAATGTTCACTTAGTAGGTGTTTCTTTATCCAAGATTGGTCTTGATACCCTATTTTGAATATTCTCATAATCGAATGGACTCAATATCTAATTCTAAACCACAATTAAATAGAAACGGAGTGATAAAATTGCATGAAATTAAATTACTCCAAAACTTGAATGGTTCATCTTAAAGCCAATCTCCAATGCGCCTGATACCCATTGCCTCAACATGCTTGTTGTGCTTCACTTGAAGCAGAGGTTTAGTAAGGGGATCGGTTACATTATTTTTCGTTCCAACTTTACAAATTTCACCCTCTGATTTCCATTCCCTTATCATGTGAAATCGCCGCTTGACATGTTTGACCTTCTGATGTTCCCTTAGCTCCCTGGCCTGACCAATAGCTCCATTGTCGTCACAATAGAGGGCTATTGGACCCTTGATAGAGGGTACAACATCAAGTTCAACAACAAACTTACTGAATCGTGCCAGTACCTTATCGATTTAAGTACTCTGGCTTAATCCAATCATCCTCTTAGATCTATCCCTATAGATCTTGATGCCCAATATGTATTGAGCCTTTCCCAATTCTTTCATTGAAAAACATTTTCCAAGCCAGGCCTTTACAGACTCTAACATCGGAATGCTATTTCCAATGAGTAATATGTTATTGACATATAAGACTAGGAAGGCGATGTCACTCCCACTGACCTTCTTGTAAACACAAGATTCATCCGGATTCTTTATAAAACTAAACTTACTGATGGCTTAATCGAATCGCAGATTGCAACTTCTGCTAGCTTGCTTTATCCCATCAATGGACTTTTTAAGCTTACATACTTTCCCAGCATTGTTTTGGTCGACAAAACCTTCAGGCTGTGTCATATACACAGTTTCTTCCAAAATTCCATTGAGGAAGGCAGTTTTGACGTCCATTTGCCATATATCATAGTTGTAATATGCAGTAATCGCTAGGAGGATCCGAACGGATTTAAGCATTGCGACCGGAGAAAAGGTTTCATCGTAATCAATACCATGAATTAACCTGTAACCTTTTACTACCAGTCAAGCTTTGTAAATGAATATATTTCCATCTTTGTCGGTTTATCATTTGAAAATCCACTTACATCCGATAGGTGTGTAACCCTCGGGTAAGTCAACCAAGTCCCAGACTTGATTTTCCAACATGGAATAAATTTCAGATCTCATGGCCTCTTGCAATTTAGCAGATTCGGTGCTCGCCATTGCTTGCTTGTAGGTTGCCGGTTCATCTCCATCTATTACTAGGATGTCCAGATTCTCGGTTAATACAACACCAAAATACCTATCAGGTTGAGAACTCGGCCTCTACGACCTACGTAGGGTAACAAACTGAGCATTTGAATTGTCGGTTTGACATTGCATATTTTGACCAGCGTCAACAGATGCTGTTTGAGCACTTTGATTGTTAATCTGATTTTGTTGCTCGTCCTCTCGAACTTCATCGAGTTCGATTTTCCTCCCACTTGTCATTTTGGAAAGGTGTTCCTTCTCTCAAAAAGAATCAATTAGTATTTAAGCATGCTTAGGCTTGTCTTAACACTCAATGTTCTAAGGTAAGCAACTCTTTGCTAAAGAATCCAAGCCATTATTGGTTAGATGAATCGTTGCATCTAATGCTCTCTCAACAACTTGTCCACTTTGCCACGACATGTTAGGACTCCATCACTCATATCGTTGAGTATAATCAAAACCAACATGCATACCCAGTATGCCTTACGTATCCTAGGAGAAATAGTGATGCCTCACTTTGGCGTAGCCCATCACTACACTTAATAGATCGGTAAGTGTTGTTTTCAATGGAAAATTTTACTCAATATTTTAGGGACCTAGAGTTTCTATGTTGGTTGATTTAAGTGAACTTAATTAATCATCGCAATATTCTAAATCCTAAACATCTAACATATTATTCATATATATAATCATAAATATATATCAAAAACATAAATAAATAATGCATTTGGCAACTAGCATGACCCCTTGAGTCTTCAAGTCTTCAAGGGTCTTCATTTGCAACTTCATGGCTTCGTCTTCCAAGAACCTCCATCTTCAAGACGTAACCAAAATAATGCAAATACTAGTATCTACGATTAGGACTAATCTAAATATTAAGGTACAAAAATACTCAACGGTTCGCAGATCGTATTTAGATTTACAAAAATACATGATGGAACGCAGTCTGTATTTTCTATCCTAATCGGGCCCCACTAGTTGCCATTTTATAAAACCTGTGAGAGAATATACAATCCATTCATCCATTCACTATTTGTGAATGGCCCATGCATTTTACAACGATAATCAAGTAATAATGCATAAACACGCGTAAACTAGTAACTAACTTAGGTGGTTTATCCAATTAACGCGCCTAATTAAAACTAGTCAAAGTTGTTTAACCGATTATGTAATTTAGCGCAATTACAATTTAACCTCCCACTAAATTCCGCATCCATCTTAATTAATCCATTAAGTTAAGCCGGTAAACCCAAAATTTTGCCAAAATAAAATTTTGCAAGTGACACTCAAAACCGAGGCCTAGCCTCCAAAGTTATTAAAATAATAAACTTAACTAAAATAATTAAAACGGCCATAACGCAAAATATAGCCCAACGCTTTCGTGTGCCTAGCACCAAGCAACAATGCTTGGTTTTCTAGGCACCGAGCCTCGGCTAGTCCACACTAATCTCCCTTATGCACAAGCATCACACGCACATGCTCATGCTCACACCAGCCACACACGCCACTCACAGCCACACACACACACAATAGCGTGCATGGCGCGCACAGCATGCTAGCTGCTGCTGCTGGCTTGCTGGCCGTGACGCGCCATGCTGCTGGTCAGCAAGCAGCAGCCACGCTTGGCTACACGCACCAAGCAGCCACCCCTTGGCAGCCACATGCGGGCTGTTGTGCAGCCTTGCTAGCCAAGGGTGGTTTTGCCTTGGTTTGGTGCCAAAACCTTGGGATTAAATTCGAATTTTGTGTGACTTAATTAATTAATTTCAAATTAATTTTATAATTAATTTAATGAGAAAAATGAAAATTATAGCAAGTCCAACTTAATAAATTCATTCAAGTGCACAACACCAAATTCTTCCCAAGAACTATTCTTTAACAAAATTGGTTCAACTTGATGCAATAAAATGAATAGGGCTATTCTCACTATTAATTTAAATAACTTAAATTAATCATGAGATTTGATAAAAATAAAGGGAAGTTGGAATTATGAACACAAAAATTCAATAAAGTTTCCAACTTTAACTTGTGAATCCTTGAAAATTATATCTTCCAATATGAAGATAATTTAAAATTTTATCACAAGATTGAAACTTTATGATTCCAATCAACTTAATAAATGATTAAACCAAAAATTTTAACAAAAATTCATGGAATTTTGTAACTCAAAGTTCCAACCACTTAAAACAATTAAAGATAGGATCTTTAGTACTTAGAAGCCTCAAATAATAAATTTTTCACACTTAATTCAATGGATTTGCAATTATGTGAAAATTTAACCAATCTTTCAAGCACTAATTACTACAAATTAACCATGCTTAAAGAGGTCCAAAAATGCAGAAACATTAAGGAAAGAACCAAATACATAATCACCATAAATATGCCATTAAGATTCAAGGTTAAAAGATTTAAAAAATTTCGTCAAAAATGAAAAACACTCGAAAAAAGGCATTTCTGGTCGGATTTTGGCACTTCGAATACCACTGTTGGGTTTCGATGAGTCTAACTCACTGCGGAAATAAAACTCGAGCCCAAGGTAAAACTCACAATTAATATAATCAAAATGCATAAATAACAAGATTGGAGAAAAGACTAAATTACCCTTGTAGTGTGCTTTGCTCGACCACCGGAGGTATTACTTGAGAAAGCTAAGCCTCGCAAGCGCAACGGCCTCTGACAATATCCACCCACAACACGACCGCGACGGGTCTCTTACTTGGAGGTTAGCCAAGTCGGACAAAAACACTACTAGAGTAATTAATGAGCTTAAAGGTTTTTTCTCAAGTGGAGATGCCTTATTGAGCTCTTACTCAAGTGAGTTTTCCCAATTCCCAAGTGGGATATTTATAGGGAAACTCAAGTGAGAAATCCACTCTCCCATCAATGTGGGAAAGTTTGTCAAATCAATTTTCCCCTTTTATTTTTAAATTAAAAATAAAAGAAAAATAGCACACAACTAATTAATTAACAAGTCGCATTCTAAGAGGAGAGGTTAGGTAACGACCACAAGGGGAGAAGGGGAGCCAATACTTGATCCCCAAGGCTCCCAAAAACCGTCTCCCTTAAGGACACATGCGCCAATGGGCTGCTGCCATGTGGCAGGCCAAGCCTTGCTGGCGCTTGGTGTGCGTGGCTGGGCCTGCTGCTTGGTGCGGCAGTGCTGCTGCCTCGGCCTAGCACGCCACGCTTTGCTTGCGGGCTGCTGGCCGAGGCCCCATGCGCGCCACTCTGCAAGTACTGCTAGCATGCTAGCGCGCTGCCAGCTAGCTAGCACTGCTAGCTTGATGCTGCTACTGCCCGAACATGCTAGCACAGCTTGTTAGCCATGTGTTGGTAGCCTTGCTAGTAGTGGTGCGCTAGCCTGCCGCAACAACAACCAGCCAGCCTAGGCTCGGCTTGGTGTGCATGCTAGCCACCTTGCTATACCAAATGCCCCTAACACTCGGTTTGCTCGTTGCATTCCAATGCTAGGGATATTTATTCGACTCGACTTGCGACGCTCGGTTTCGACGCTCCTAGATTGATTTTCGGCGTCTAAATATTTAATACTCGAACAACTCATTAATTCCTTCCGAATTAATTCATTGTGTCGGATCGTTAGTTGCTCGGGTGTGACCCGAAGGGTTAAATAAAGATTAAGCTGTAATATTAGTTATGCATTAATATTACTGATCGGAAGCGGCCTCCACCTAGGCATTCCGATCACTTGAACTCACTAAATAATTAGCTTTCTAATAGCTCCGAACCCTCTATCGGAATAATACACTTTTTCGAAGTGTTGTTTCAATGAATACTACAAGAAGGGGGGTTGAATTATAGTATGAGTGTTTAGCCAAACTTTTGTTTTTTTTTTGGCGGAATTAAGACTAACTAAGCTAAAGGAACAGAAAGATAAACTGAAGGAACTAAAAGATGCAGGAGAGATTTTTACGTGGAAAACTCCTTGGCCCTAACAAGGAGAAAAACCACGACCACTTGGGATTTTGGGAAAATAATCTTCACTAGAATAGGGCAAATGGTCCTCTTACAAACTAAAGACTCAAACTTCAATTTCCTCAACGAACTTGAAACCCCAAGGAACAAGTCACCCAACTTGTTACTCTTCTCTTCTCTTTCTCTTCTCTATCTCTCTATCTCTCTTCTCTTTCTCTTCTCTTTCTCTTTTCTTTCTCTTCTCTTTCTCACTTCTCTTTCTCACATACATAAATTCACTCAAACTTCCCCATTCCCCAAATTACAACTTGAAAGAAAAACAAACTCTAGTATAAGAACATTAAGAACACTCTAATTAGCTTGTGTGGAATTGACACTTGACTCGAATTAAAAGTTAGAAAACTTATGTGAGCAAGGGTGAATTTTTCCAACTGATTTCAAAGACTATTTATAGATCAAATTCGTTTAGGAAAAACTCCTTTGTGCAGCAAATCCATTACGCCACTACTTCAACCCACTAAAAAGATCATGTTCCTAAAATTAAGGAAACATGAATTCCTCAATGTGCAACACCATGACCTGAAGAAAATCATGGAGGAGTAGGCCGCAAGTTATTAGAAAACGTGGGAGTTTTTATTTTCAGAAGATATTTTCGAAAATCAGAAATAAAATAAAATCCCTTTACCAAGTTATCAGAAAACGTGGGAGTTTTTAATTTTAGTTATTGGTTTCCCTTGGTAGACAGATTCCTACAGATGAGCAGGTTAGGAAGGTTCTTAGAAGTCTTCTGCAAGATGAGAAATGGAGAGCTAAGGTGACAGCCCTTCAGGAAACTAAGGACTTTACCAAGTTCAACATTGAACAACTAGCAGGTTCTCTCATGACTCATGAGCTGCACCTTGGAATCAACAACGAATCCATGAGGAACAAGGGATTGGCTCTAAAGGCTGATGAGGAGGAAGACTCAGAAGTAGACGAGGATGAGGCTGCCCTTATTGTGCGAAGATTCAAGAAGATGTTCAAGAAAGGCCGCACCTCAAGGAACTTCGGGAAAAAGACCTCAAATCCAAAACCTGACTACTGCTGCCACAAGTGTGGATCCCCAGATCACTTTATCAGAGACTGTCCCCTCTGGGAAAATGATAGAGGAAAAGGAAAGGCTAAGGAACAAGGAAGAGAAAAATTCAGCAAAGCAAACTACCAAAAGTCAGACATGAGGAAGGCCATGATAGCAGCCTGGGGAGAATCAGACAGTGAAGAAGAAGAGGATGACCAACCAGAAGAGGAGACGGCTAATCTTTGTCTGATGGCTAAATCAGATGATGAAAAGGCCTACCTTGAGGAACTCTAGAAAGAGGTATTTCTTGATCCTAAACAGCTTAAGACTCTCTCTAAAGATGCCCTAATAGATATATGTCTAGAAGAAGAAGAATTCTTTAGAGATACTTGTGTGAAACTGAACAAATGTGAAAAAGCTCTTAAGGTTTGCAAAGAACATGGTGCTTGGTTGGAAACAGCCTATGCAAAGTCTCAAAGAAAATTAAGAGAGCTTGATTTTAAATATAAACACATAACAGAGATAGCTGATAGAATCAAGAATGAAAGTATTCTTCTGAATGTTGAATTAACTCAGTATAAGCTCGTGAATTCTGATCTCAGTTCTAGCAGTTCCTCAAGCGATCAGTTGCTTAAATTCAATGTTGATTTTGAAAATTTGAAAAATGAAATTTCTACTTTAAAAACTCAAAAGGATCAACTTGTATCGGAACTGAATGCTAGAAAGGATAGAAGTATTGACCCAAAGGTCATACCTAAGTGGATAGCTGAAGCTCAAGGAAAACGAACTGAAGGCCTTGGTTACATGACCAAGAGAAAACGTAAGCAAAAGAAATATGTTGAGCTTCCTAGCATGAAGGTATGCACTTTTTGTGGTAAGACTGGACATCTCTATGATCAATGTAGAATAAGAGAAGAAGCTGATAAAAGAAATGTAAAACAAGTGTGGGTCAAGAAAACTGATATTGCATCCACGTCTAGGGAACCCAAGGAAACCTGGGTTCCTGATCCTAATGCTTAGTTTTCTTGCAGGTCCTAGTGAGGGGGAACAACTCGTGGTATCTCGACAGCGGGTGTTCAAAGCATATGACAGGTGATAAATCAAAATTCCTCTCACTAGAAGACTGCCCTGGAGGAACATTAACCTTTGGGGATAATAAGAAGGGCGAGATCATTGGAAAAGGCAAAATTGGAAGATCAAAATCTCATTCCATTGATAATGTGTTCCTGGTCGAGGGCTTAATGCACAATTTTCTTAGCATATCACAGTTTTGTGATAACGGAAACTCTGTAAGTTTTACTTCTAACTCTTGCAACATCATCAAAAACAAGTCAGGAAAGGTTGTTCTAGAAGGAACAAGAAGAGGGAATACTTATACAGTTGACCTCAACTTAATCCCAAGGAAGAACCTTACATGTCTGAGTGTTGTTGAAGATGATCCCCTGCTATGGCATAAACGTTTTGGACATGCTAGCTTTTCATTACTGGACAAGCTAAGGTCAAGGAACCTGGTTGTGGGACTTCCTATAATCAAGTTCCTACAGAACAAAGTTTGTGATGCATGTGTGAAAGGCAAGCATGTTCGTTTATCTTTTAAATTGAAAAAAATGGTGAGCACTACAAAGCCTCTAGAATTAATCCATATGGATTTGTGTGGTCCCATGAGGATTCAAAGCAGGAGTGGCAAGAAATATGTTTTGGTTATTGTTGATGATTATTCCAGATTCACTTGGGTTATTTTTCTTGCTAGTAAAGATGAAACCTTTAACGAGTTTGTTGTTTTTGCCAAGAAAATACAAAAAATCAGTGGTCACTCCATAGTCCATCTCAGATCAGATCACGGAACTGAATTTAAGAACTTAAGATTCGATGAGTTTTGCAGGGAAAATGGCATGAATCATAATTTCTCAGCTCCAAGGACTCCCCAACAAAATGGAGTTGTAGAAAGGAAGAATCGAACCCTTGAGGAAATGGCTAGAATGATGCTGATTGCAAGTGGATTGCCAAGGAACATCTGGGCTGAAGCCGTGAATACAACATGTTACATCCTCAACAGGGTAACAATCAGAAGTATCATCAACAAGATTCCCTATGAACTATTCAAGGGAAGGAAGCCAAGCATATCTCATCTTAGAGCCTTTGGTTGTAAGTGCTTTGTACATAACAATGGTAAGAAAAACCTAGGGAAATTTGAAGAAAGAAGTGAAGAGGCCATATTTCTTGGATATGCCTCTGATAGCAAAGCTTATAGAGTTTACAATAAAAGTTCAATGTGTGTTGAGGAAAGCATTCACATAATCTTTGATGAAGTTAACCAGTTTGTGAGTGCGCAAGAACAAGAAGATGATAATGATTTTGAAATTGGATTGATAAGAGACAGGGATGAAGAAGAGACTCAGAAGCAAACCAAAGAAAAGAAGCCTGCTCCAGAAAAGGATCATCAAGAGAATGAGGAAGTTCCTCAACCAGATGAATAGGTGAATGAGGAACTATCAGAAGAAGAAGAAGAAGGAACAGATCCAGAAGCTCCTCAAATTAGAGTTCCTGCTAGGGAATTTCAACCTAGGACATTCAAGTATAAAAAGTTCCAATCCAACTGATCTCATAATCAGTGACATAAGAAAAGGAACTCAAACAAGATCGCAGATGAGGAACTTCTGTGCGTTCCATGCATTTCTGTCCATCCTAGAGCCTCGAAATCATCAAGAAGCCTTGGGAGATGCTGACTGGATAGTTGCCATGCAAGAGGAACTAAATGAGTTCGGAAGGAACAAAGTTTGGCACCTTGAGCCAAATCCTAAGGATAAGAAAGTCATTGGGCTCAAATGGGTGTTCAGGAACAAGCTTGATGAACATGGCACTATAGTAAGGAACAAGGCCAGATTGGTTGTGAACATGGCACTATAGTAAGGACCAATTCCACACAGAATTTTCGAGTGCAACTTAATATCTCATACTTACATAAATCCTAGAATAAAATATATTTTAGTCTTCATGTCTTTTGATGAAGCTTCTACTCCGATGCTTCCTGTTCCTTGGAAGGAACTTCTCTTCTCTGATGAAGCTTCTTCTCTGAAGCTTCTGTTCCATGAGGGGAACCTTCTCTTCCCAAGTCTTCATTTTTGAAGCACCAGTTCCTGCAAAGGAACTATTCTTTATGGATAGCTCTACTTCTGGCCTTCTTGTTCCTCATGGTATCTTTACAAGACACTTAATTCTCCCGGTCTTTGCAACTGAGTACACACTTAAACAATCAAGCACTTATTAGTTTGTAAATAAGTGAGGTTGTTTCATCATCAAAATCATTAAGTCCAACACGAAGGACACCAATCCTTTCAAGCAATAGCACCATTGTTGTCACAATAAAGGGTTATGCCATGTGACATGGGTAGTTGACCTCTCTTGGCCTCTTGCATGTTGAATCGAGCTATTACCTTATCAATATTAGTACTCTGGCTCCATCCAATAATCCTCTTAGATATATCCCTGTAGATCTTGATCCCCAATTTGTACTGAGCATCTCCCAAGTCTTTCATTGAAAAACATTTTCCAAGCCAAGCCTTTACAGACTCTAGCATCAGAATACTGTTCCAATGAGCAATGTGTCATCGACATATAATACTAGGAATGCGATGTCACTCCCACTGACCTTTTTGTAAACACAAGAATCATCTGGATTGATAAATCCAAACTTACTGATGGCTTCATTGAATCGCAAATTCCAACTTCTGCTAGCTTGCTTTAGCCCATAAATGGACTTTTTAAGCTTACACACTTTACTAGCATTGTTTTGGTCGATAAAACCTTCAGGCTGTGTCATATACACATTTTCTTCCAAAATTCCATTGAGGAAGGCGGTTTTGATGTCCATCTTCCATATTTCATAATTGTAATAAGCAGCAATTATACGAGCACGAGATACATATCAGGTTGAGACCTTGGCAACTAGCATGATCCATTGGGTCTTTAAATCTTCAAGGGTCTTCTCTTGCAATTTCATGGCTTTATCTTCCAAGAACCTCCGTCTTCAAGACATAACCAAAATAATGAGAATACTAGTATCTATCTACGACTAGGACTAAT
Organism: Chenopodium album; assembly: GCF_948465745.1. Lineage (NCBI taxonomy): Eukaryota > Viridiplantae > Streptophyta > Magnoliopsida > Caryophyllales > Amaranthaceae > Chenopodium > Chenopodium album. The sequence continues at coordinate 22,259,820 of NC_137847.1, forward strand.
CTAAATATTAAGGTACAAAAATACTCAACGGACGGTTCGCAGCCGTATTTAGATTTACATAAATACATGACGGAACACATTCCGTATTTTCTATCCTAATCGGGCCTCACTAGTTGTCATTTCATAAAACCTGTGAAAGAATATACATTCCATTCATCCATTCACTATATGTGAATGGCCCATGCATTTTACAATGATAAACAAGTAACAATGCATAAACACGCGTAAACTAGTAACTAACTTAGGTGGTTAATCCGATTAACACGCCTAATTAAAACTAGTCAAATTTGTTTAACCGATTATATGATTAAGCGTAATTAAAAATTGAAACTCCCACTAAATTCCAATCCGCATCCAACTTAATAAATCCAATTAATTAAGCTGTTAAACCAGAAATTTTGCCAAAATAAAATTTTGCAAGTGCCGCTCAAAACCCAGGCCTAGCGTCCAAAATTTAATTAAAATAATTTAAACATAATTAAAATAATTAAAATCAGCAAAACGCAAAAATAACATAGCCCTAACACCTCAAAGTGCCTAACATCAAGCCTTTCGGAATGGTGTGCTAGGCATCAGGGCATGGGTGCCTAGTGAGGGGTCGCGTGCACAGCCATGGTTCGTGCCAAGCGTTACACCCGTAGGACAAAGCACCGCAAAGCGCATAATGCTCCCTATTTGCAACATCATGGCCATGAAAGCCACTCGGGCTTGCTGTTGTGCGCGCTCCATGCCGCCTTCCAGCAGCACACCGCACACATAGTCCACCCAGCATGCCTATCCCGCGCACGCAACATGCATGGCGCGTACAGCATGTGGTTGCTGCTGCGCCATGCGCGCACAGCCAAGCATATGGTGCACTGCTCGCACCAATGCACAGCCACACACCTCGGCAGCCACATGCGGGCTGCTGTGCAGCCCAGCTAGCCCGAGGTTGTGTTGTGGCTTGTGCCTTGGTTTGCGTGCAAGCACCTCGGGATTAATTCTCGTATTTTTGCGTGACTTATATAATTAATTCTAAATTAATTTTAGAATCAATTTAATAAGCAAAAATGAAAATTATAACAAGTCTAACTTAATAAATTCATTCAAGTGCACTAAACCAAATTAATTCTAAGAACTATTCATTAATGTTATTTGGTTCAACTTGATGCAATAAAATGAAAAAGGGCTATTCTCACTATTAATTTGAACAACATAAATGAATTATGAGATATGACAAAATTAAAAGAGAGTTGAATTATTAACATAAATATTCAACTAAAGATTTCAACTGTAACTTGTGAATCCTTGAAAAATTACATCTTCCAATATGAAGATTAATTAAAATTATGTCACAAGTTTGAAACTTTATGATTCCAATCAACTTAATAAATGATTAAATCAAAAAGGTTCAATAAACATACATGGAATTTAGTAACACAAATTTCCAATCACTTAAAATAGTTAAAGATTGAATCTTTAGTACTTAAGAGACTCAAAATGAAAACTTTTCACACTTAAAGCAATTTATTTGCAATTATGTGAAAATTTGAGCCAACTATTAAGCACCAATTACTACCAAGTACTTATGCTTAAAAGTGGTATGAAATTGTAGAACCATAAATGAAAGAACCAAATGCATAATCACAATTAATATGCCCTTAAGATTCAAGGTTTAAAAGAAAAACGAAAAATCCCTCGAAACATGCATTTCTAGGTAGAATTTGGCATTTTCGCAATCCTAAAAGGGTTAGACTATTTCCAGAATATCGATTCCACCAAAAATTCACTAGTCTTGGGCAAAAATCTAGGTTTTGGAGCCAAAATTCTTAATAAAACGAGTACTAATCTAATTAGCAACACAACAAGAAATTAAATCCATTTTAAAACCTTGAAAAATTTACTTACAAAAATAAATGAGCAAAGCTCCGATACCGCTGTTGGGTTTCGGTAAGTCTAACTCACCGCGGAACAAAACCCGACCCCAAGACCCGCTCACAATTAATATAACTAAATGACATGAATAACGATAAAGAGAGAAATGACGATCTTACACTTGTCGCGTGCTTCGCTCACTCCCGGAGCTCTTACTTGAAAAGCCAAGTCTTGGAAGTGCAAAGACCTCCTACGGTATCAACCTGCAACTCGACCCGATTAGTCTCTTACTCGGAGTTTAGCCGAGTCGCACAAAAACACTACTCGAGTATTATATGAACTTAAAGGTTTTCTCTCAAGTAGAGATGCCTTTTTGAGTTCCTACTCAAGTGATTTTCTCCACTTCCAAAGGTGAGTATTTATAGAGAGTGTCATATGAGAATTCCACTCTCCCATCAATGTGGGAAAGTTGGTAAAATCAATTTTCTCATTTGATTTTAAAATCAAAAATAAAAAGAAATCACAAACAAATAATTAATCAACAAGTGGCAACTATAGAAAGAGAAGGTAGGTGAGGACCACAAGGGGAGGGGACCATTCCTTCCTCCCTAAGCTTCCCCTTAGCCGCCCTTCTCATGCCACACAGGCCAATCCCCGCGCGCCACGTGGCGCCAGCCTTGGGGACCAAGGCACGCCTAGCTGGTAACCTTGGGCTGAACTGGGCCTGCCCGTGGCTGCTTTGGTGCGGGGAAGCTAGCTGCCTCAGCCCAGCAAGCCACGCGCATACGCACAGCAAGCCGCGCACGCATATGCGGGTTGTTGCTGCTTGTGAGCGGCTTGTGCTACTAGCAGCATGCTAGCCATGCGCACCCAGTACCATTGCCTTGGTGCGGTGCACATGCTAGCACCATTTTCCCCTAACACTCGGTTTGCTCGGGGCACTCCGATGCAAGGGGTATTTTGGTAATTGTTGATTAATTAATTTGATTTTACCGTCTCGTCTTGTATTAATTCGAATCGACTTGCGATGCTCCTAGCCTGATATTCGACGTCTAAATATATAATACTCGAGCGACTCATTAATTTCTTCCAGATGAATTCGTTGTATCGGATCGTTAGTTGCTTGGGTGTGACCCGAAGGGTTCAATAAAGATTAAGATGTAATAGTAATTATGGATTAATATTACTGATCGGAAGCGACCTCCGACTAGGAATTCCGGTCACTTGACCTCACTGAATAATTAGCTTTCTAATAATTCCGAACCCTCTATCGGAATTATGCACTTGTTCGAAGGACACCATTCCTATCATTGAAAACATGATTGAACTGGTGTAAATTGGCTATATCTCGAGCTTTTAAGCCCCCATTTCATTTTTCGAATGTCGTAGCCCCCAATATTGGGTAGCTTCGAGGACTTGTTTGTTTTTAAGAATTAGACCCTTTCATGTTACTCGAAATAGGTCTAGAAATCTCGTGTTTTGTCTTATTGTTACAACAACTAGAATCTTTGAAACGTTTAAACAAGTGTATTAAAATCGTTTTCGACCACTCATAGTTTTAACAAATGAAATTTGCTAAGTCTAGTAATATTGGTCGTTCGTTGGAACAAGTAAGAGGAAAAATGAAATGTTGCTCAACGTTTTCCTATATTCTCGCTACTCTCAAATTCTTTCTCTTGAGTTCAAATTTTGTTACTGATTGAAGTTCGAGAAAGTAGATATTATCCTCTTTGTGAAATTCCAATGTGCAATAATAAAGAATCTAAAAAAAATGAAGACCCCTTAATTTTTTACTTAGGAGTCTTTTATTTACGTTTTAACTCATGCAATTGTTTGTCTTAATGAAGTGTCTTTATACAATTTTCATGATGAACGATTGAGTATAACACTTTCTTATGAGCAAGTTTGTTGTATGCGTTTGAGTACTATTTTAATACTCATGATTTTGTTTTTTTTTCATCTCTATACTAGTCGTACTCTCTAATCTTTAGAGTGAATTGAAGTATTGAAACAAAAATTATGCACTAAGATTAATTTTTGAAGTTGAACATGAAAATGGCTCAAATATATAGCTTGTTATATGGTCAAGTTCAATTGCAAACTTAGTTTTCAAAGGAACAAAATGTTTATTAAATCACTGTGATGCATTTGAAAATTGTAAGGCTCGAGATCTACGTAAACCATTTGTAGTTTAGGCAGTTCTCGAAAGTAGCTTGAATGGCATGAACATCTCATTTTGATATTGGAGCCCCCATGTGTCAGGTTATGCGCATTATTGCAATTTCTCAAGTCTTGGAACCCCAATTTGGGGTAATTCTAATGACTTTCTATTGTTTAGGTTATTCATATAATCATGATATTGAGATGGACCTATGTATATATTACATTTTAGTTTTTTTGAGATATTTTAGACAATGACATGGCTTTCGCATTTTAGTTAAAGTCATGTTCAAGAAAGCAAGTTAGTTCTTTGCTTGTTTACAAACCAAAAATAATTGTGTTTAAGGTTACTAATCTTTACCTAATGACAAAACATTCATAGAGATCATTGCGGTAATATTATTCTTCAAAGTTGATTTAAAACATCAAATGATTTCATTGTTCTTATCAATATTTGATTTTGGTCTTGTAGGTGGTTCGTTTACCATCCTTAAGCCCATGTTTGTACGATAACTAGGCGAGAACAAGTTTGAGTCAAGAAGAAGTCGAATCTTAGTTCATTCCTTTTGGAAATATTTACGTATATATACATGTATTATCCAAACGGTTATTGAGAATCTAAAAAATTATTTATTTGAGAAAATAAAACAAAAATTTAGAAAAGAAATTTTGAAGACTTTTTTTTTTTTTTTTTTTATTTAGAGAGTAAGAAACATGTTATTTGAACTACAATTCAAAATTTGGAGAAGGTCCGATAATTTTAACAAAGTTTGTTTTGAAAATAAAATGAAGCAACTTCTTCTAGTTTGCAAAATACATAATCATGTTATTTTCAAAACTGGACCCAAAATGGAAAGAAAAGTCTAGCTCGTAATTGAGTGTGACTTTTTTGTCCAAGATTGATGAAGGTAAGTTGTAATTTGCAAGTTATTTCAACAAAGCTATGAAAATGTTAGCAAACTTTTGTATATATAATTTTGTTTATGTTTTTTCTTTTTAGTGTTTGTCATCTTTGTCATATTTTGCTAATTGAAAGTGAATTTCTTCCAATTGAATAAGCACCGTAGTTTGAGAATGAATATTTAACAAACTTAGGTTTGATGGAGTGTTAGAATAATTTTTAAAATCATTCGAATCACTTTTCAAAATATGGTCTTATTTCAAAATAAAAGTTGAGGTGGGACCTGTATTTTTGTAGCCCACAAGTGTGGACTTAGGTGACTTCTAGAATTCAAGTATACATATGTTAGGGGATGTTTCTCATGTCTATTTGAAACCCCATGATTTGTATTTTCAATTTGTGAAATATTTCATATGTTTATCACGAACTATTTGATCAAGTAACATAATTAATTATCTTGGTCAAATAATAGGAAGTGGTATTCTTCGCTTTGTCATTTAAAGTTATTAAGATGATTCGTAATAAGCTTTGCATGACATTGATTTCGTAGCATAAATAGAAAGTTCAAATCTATAAATAGAGAGAAGTGGGGATGTCTTGGATTTTTTAGCCCCCAATTTGAGGCAAAGAGCAAAAAAATTGTACTATTTTTCAAGTATTTTAGTTGCCAAATGAGAGGGATCATCCCGACTTACCCCCTAAAAAAAGAAATGAATTAATAAAAAAGACAGATTTGCATAAAAAGGAAGGGGATCCAACTTTCCCATAGAAGAAAAAAAAAAGATAAATAGACATGTTTTCAAAAAGTAAGGATTATTGACTTAATATTTGATCATTGTGATGATTTGGCAGTGAGGTATAGGTGTGATAGAGATAACGATCATTTTTTCATGTAGCTGTCATGTTTAATCAACGTTTTTCGCTTAGAGAGGATGAAGATATCCCACGCATGCGGACATATTAGTTGCTCATGATAAGTGAGAAGACCAATGCTAAAGAGTTCTAAAAGACATCTAAAGTTGACACTAAGACAGTTAGTATATTAATCAATTTATTGTATTAACTCGTTTTCTTTCTAGGCAATGTATATAGAACTTGAATCACCTTGGTAATAAATATCCCTATTATTAAAAGAAAATAAGATGATTGTTTTTGAAAGTGATAATCATCTTATTTTTCTTGGCAAAAGTTATGGAAAACATCGAATTTAGTTTGATTCGATTGCTTTACTTAAGATGATGTAATCAAGACAATGGCTATCAAATCATCTAAATTATTTGAAATTTTTTTTATATGATTTTGTAATAATTAATTCAACAATTCATGCATTTTATGTATGGGCTTAACTACTCACTAGTAGGTCCATATGTACAAAAGGCCTAAATCGGGCTATATTTTCGTAGAATGATGATTTTTTTGGTACATGTGTAATCCCCCGTATTTTTAAATATTTTATAATTGAAAATTTATTTTATTTATAATATTTATTTGTAATTTTCCGGATTTTATTTTAAAAAGTTTCAAATTATTAATTTGGGTCGAAAATTATTTTAGTACAAATTATTTTATGAGCTTTCATTTTACAATCTATGCCATACAAACAAAGCCTAGTCCATTTGATTTACCTAATTGGCCCATTAATTTTATGAGGCCCAATACTCCTACTTACCCTACACCTCTCTCTCCTATAAATACCCCATACATCCCCAAAATTTTCCCCACACAAAAGGTTAGTCTTATTTTCTCCTTTGTTTTATTAATTTGTGTAATTATAATTATTGATTTATGGGTTTTGATTTTATTGTTTGAAATTAATTTAATTAGTATCAAATTGTATTTTGATGATTAATCTTTATAATTTCAGATTTTATAAATGTCATAATTTTCGGATTTTGTAAATTTTATAACCTAGGGTTTTTAATTATTGAAAATAACGATTTTAGGGTTTTTACGAACAATTGATTTAGGGCTTTTATAGTAATGATGTTTGAAATTTTGGTGATTATAACTACTGATTAGTTTAACTTAATCCCTGAATATTTTGAACACGTAAATTCGTGTTTTAATTCTTAGATTTCCATTCGTTAATATTAATCCCGTTTTAATCCCGATTAGGTTCTGAACTCATCCGATTTTGATAAAAAAAAGTAGTATTTTCCATGTGGAAACAATGTTTTAAGAAAAACTCACTACTTTGGTAGTGAGCACTACCCTCTCGTGGCCAAATTCAGCCTCTAAATATGATATTTGGGCATTTTTTGATTTTTAACGAAGTTTTTTTTATGCTTTAAATTTTATCCTTGAGTTTTAAAGGGTTTTTGATTAGTTTAAAATGCTGGAATTTTATTTAAAGTAGTATAATTGTGATTTTAATGAAAGGGTGTGATTACCCATTAAAAAGGAGTTTAATTAGGGGTTTTAAAATAATTTTCAGATTTTTTTTAAGTAGTCTAAAGTAAATTTAAGTTGTTGGAAATTGTTGTATACAAGGAGAATTAATATAGTATTATTGTCCCTTTTATGTAGGAGACTTGATTCGGGTATTGTTGTAGTGTAATCGGCTATTTTAAGGGCTTATTTGAGGAAGTGATTATTCCTTAGGAGACTTTTGAGTGATTAAAAGTGGCACAAAAGATTGTTTATACGAGGTACGTACATGTCTACTTCGTTGTAAGTAGTATCATGTTTAGGTACCAAAAAGAAAGAACTTCGTTTCATGTTTAGAGAACACTTGGATGGAAATTGTTTGGTTATACATTTAATTAATTCATGTGCTTATGTTTATGAGACATGTTTTGGTGAATTGATTATTTTTGTATGGAATTATGGATGCAAGCATGTTGAATTATATTGGATTAATTGTTTGTATGGAATATTGATACAAGCATATTTTTATTGGATTGGTTTATTAACTACATTTGGATTATTGAAGGATTGGAGTTGAATGGTTTAAGTGGAATGAATTTATTAATTATTCCACAAGGTTATTATTATTTTATTTATTACTCAAGCATGACTTGTTAGTATGTTGAGTAAAAGTGGATTAAGTCGAAATGGCTAGGTGGGTTGACTATGTTCAACAATTTTGGATAATTTGGAAGTTTAAAGGAATTAAAGTTCAATTTGTGATGTGATCACCATTGTCCTAAATAAGATTAAAAGTGAATTGATGTATGATTGTTATGTATGGTCTACTTGAATGAGTCGGCTATTAATTAAAATTGTAATCACGTAAAGTGAAACAAGGATGAGCAATAAAACTCTGGAAAGTGTACACTTCTAGAGTATTGACAATTATGGGTTGGGGTACACGGTGGTAGCCCGTGGCTTTTCGAGGCTTGATTGATCAACATGTCCTCTTCTCTTTTGGTATTTACATTTTTATTTTATAATGAAAGTTAGATGGGATCCTAGACTAACTTTGTGACAAAGGAGTCGCGCCCATTCTTGCATTGTGCTAAACTTTTATTTTAAATGGTCATTTGGGTTGGACAACCTCGTCTATTGCTTACTCCAAATTAAATTAATCAAACTAAATATTAAGAGTCAAGTGTTTGGAACTGGTTACTAAGTATGTTGAGTCAATTGAATTGTTTAAGTGTGGAGTCTTGATTAATGAGTTCGTTTTGTATGTTTATTTACTTTAATTAATTGAGCATGTTAGGTTTTGTACGTTGTAGCTTGTATGTACTCAGCTTTGCTGATTGTGTGCTTTTGTGTGTGTTTTCTTTTGGTCATGGCCTTCCCCTTTCAATGACCCTGTGATGATCCAATTATTACACTTGTATTATTGGGGAGCATTATTGCACAGGTTAGCTTGATGATGTGAGGTTCTGGGATTTGACATACGCATTGTCAAGGGATTGGTGTGATTGAGAGTATTCGTTCTTTGTGTTGAACTTATCTATGTTTTACTATTTCAATTATGTTTTAGGATTTTAAATATTAGTTTGGTTTAATAAGGGCCTTTATGGTTCCAATTTGTAAGCTTTGACTTATTGGTTTTCTAAATTATATTATTTTAAGATTTAAGTTGGATTTCCGCTGCAATACTTTGATAAAGCCTTAACGTTTTAACACGTGGCGGTAACATGCCAATGGTTCTCCTCTATTTTTTATTTAAATTAATTGGTTTGGAAAAGGGAGAATTATTGGGGTGTTACAAGCACCCCGTGAAGAAGAACTAGGTCGAATATATCCCTTATCCAACAAGTCATCTAACTGAGTTTTCAATTCCTTCATCTCAGCTAGAGCCATCCTATATGGAGCCTTCGAGATGGGTCCAGTCCCTGTTACCAATTCAATGGTGAACTCAACATCCCTCACTGGTGGTATACCTGGTATCTCATTAGGAAAGACATCTGGGAATTCCTCAACTACTAGAATACTCTCTTTCTTCTCGTCCTCCTTTCCCACTTCCTGAACACTATACATGTAAATAGGATAACCCTTCCTAACACAATTCCGAAATTGCAAGGCAGAAATGATTTTGATCCATGAACTCTTCCCTTCCTTCCTATAGGTAATTGTCTCTTTACCCGGACCGAACAATTTCACTTTCTGAGCAGCACAATCTATGTGAGCCTTATACTTTCCCAGCCAGTCCATTCCTAAAATCACATCTAAGTCTTGCAACTCAAACTCAATCAAATCTGAAGGAAATTCTACTCCAGCTATGGTGATAGGAACCCCTTTATTTAATTTGGCTCTAATACCACTTTGTAACACCCCCAAATCTCCCTCTACATAAATACTATATTTATATGTATACAAATGCCCCGTAGAGATAGACTTGGGCATATTACCGCCACGTGAAAACGTAAGGCTTAAATAATTACTCAAATTGCAGCGGAAAAATAACTAACTTTTATTAATAAAAAAATACGAACAACAATAAAAAATGTTTTAAATTACTTCAATAAAAACTTGTTCTGTCATAAAATAAAATTTAAATCCTAATTATGTGATCCCATCCCGACTCTAGCATGCGCACGAACAACTCCACACCAGGAATCAAGACTGCTTATCAGTAATGGCAAACAGGACGAACCAAAACAAAAAGGAAAACAGATTAGCAAAAACGCTAAGTACGTATAAGTGCAAGGCACGTAAATATTTTTATTAGGCAAACATGCTTTCGAAATAACCAGTTAAATTTAACTCGCCACAAGTCACTTTAAAAATTAGACTATCTAAAATTAAACCTTCCAAGGGTAGTAATGTTCATCAATAAAAGCTTTCCAAACCAATAGGTTTCCAATTTATAAACTTTCTAATTTTAAATTATAATTCCAAACCAATTTTCCTCACCTAGGTGTGCACACCCCCCAAGCAAGCTATACTATACTCGAGGAAAGACCAGATCATACAAAGCTCATGGTCTTACTTAACCAGTCCCGGGTAGAGGGACAATAAAAATATCAAATACTCAAGCTCATAATGAGCTGCAAATTAATTAAATCAAGTGATTTTTAAATTAAACAACTTTTATTAAATCAATCAACACTTTTAGAGATTAAACCTTTAAATCATAAAATTATATATTTTAACCCGTCATGAAAATTATTAACTTAAATATTCATACGTAAAATTTATTCAAATAATCATTGAAACAAACATTTACCAAAACACGCATTCAAATCCGTATCAAGACCTAGCCACTTACACGTACCTTGATCACGAGAACAATTAAGGTACGACCACTAAACTTCACCACGATCGAGGGAATCCTCCTACACAATTAAAATAACCTTAATTAATATAAGGTTAACAAAACTAACACAAAACTATAAATATTACTCTATTTGTGCATGGACTATCTAAATATTAACCTTTATAAGACCAAGTCTTGTTAACAAGTTATTTTAGTACCAAAACAACAATCTTAGTATCATAATAGTATTGTTAGTATCATAAATGGGTATTAGAAAACATAATAATAACAATAATAATAATATATGATAAGGAAATAAGAAGATTTGTAGTATGTATATATTTTGGCAAGGAATAAGGAGGGACAGGTGCGTGTTGCACCTTGCGGGCTGTCAGCAGGTGGCGTTAAGCAAGGCAGGCAGCAGTAGTAGGTTGTTTCCGGCGACAGTAAGGTAGCGGCAGGGGTGGTGGTAATACTTTGTTGCGGTTGCGGTGTTTGCTTAAGCTAGAAGGAGAAAATATTTAGAGGAAGAAGAGGGTTGCGAGTTTCTCAAGAATGTAGGGGAAAATTCTTATTTTTGGTGTGAGTAAATGGGAGGGATTAAGAGTCTATTTATAGATGTTTAAGGGTGGAAAAGATTGAGTTCAAGAAAGTATAGGATTAGTGTGAAAGATAGATAAGTTTGGTTTGTTAGTTAAATGAATTTTAATGCAATTTAGCCTAGGTTAATATATGTGAAAAAAATCTAATGAAAGATATTAGAGGAAAAAGTAAGATAGGTGTTGATTGGTTAGGGAAATAAGATAGGAAGTAAGATAGATTAGGAGATTTATCACTTAAGGACTTAAGGTTGAAGATAACCATCTTCAACAACACACGGCCAACTATTTTTTTTTATTAATAAATGAAAATCATACTTAAATAAGTAAAATAATTGAATTAACAAATATAAATACTTTAGATAATATTAAAACTAAAATTAGTTGTAAATCATATTAGATATTATCTTTAAAAACTCTTGAAATTGCTAGTATAAAATATTAACCGAGCTTTAAAAGATAATTAAGCCTATATTATTAATTTAGAAATCTGAAAATAAATAATTATTCAAATGGTTAAATAGTTATTTGTCGCCAAAATTAAAATTCATTTTGGCTCCAAATTAAATAATTTAATAACTTTCCAAAATATTTTCTAAAATTCAGGGTATTACATTCCCCCCTAACCTCCCCCAATAAAGGGGTACTAACACGAGAGCTAACCGTGCCAGTATAAAAGAATCACTCGTAAGTGGCGGAGTTCCTGCGCATAATAAAATGGAAAGTACAGCGTCCTGTACCCCCAGTAGAAGTTATGGTCAAATATAAAGTCGCATAACTCCCCCCATATGTTCATACTCAAGGTATATACGTTCCAAGAGTTTTGGTGCGTAATCTCTTTCACTTTACGTTATTTACATATTATTAACCTTGGTGATGACTCTCAAACCATAACATAATCAAACATCTTAATTATTCAAACCATCAAACATATAAATTTAATTCTTGAATAAGTAGTGACCACATATTATTTAATGTTGAACCCTTTTTAAATCTGTCTCGGTGTCAAAGACACCTTAAACGCATAATGCGCCACAAATCCTATCCCTCGGTGTTGGAAACACCTTAAGTGCACTAAGGCACCAAAAATATAATTTATTTCTCGTGTACAAAGACACTTAAATAGCTCATTTCTCATGCTTATAGCATCAATTAAAATTATATGAACAATAAGAAAATTCCTTTTCAATATTCCAAACAAAATTAAACATTTATTTTAATTAAATAAACCTTCAAACGTGCCAATAATAAAAATATGGTTCAATGACAATATTCCAATATCACCAATTCCAATAAGTAATTTGTTTCAACCAATCATGCTTCACAAATAATTCACCACACCATTCTCAATTCGATCAATCCAATTCAAATCACCAATCTCATTTCAATTCAGCCATTCCAACCAATTCCTAGCAAGAAACTAACTTGGAATCAATTAAATAAATCCTAACATGTTTCTACACTCTTTATAAATTTCTGAGTACGTGTATGTACCTCAATTAAGCCCTTAAAATGGCCAAATACACTACAACACTTCTCGAATCAAGTCTCCTACATAAAGGGAAAATAATAATACGTTAATTACCCTTGTATACACAATTTCTAGCAACTTAAACTCACTTTAAACAACTTATAATAATCTGAAAATTATAGTAAAACCCTTAATTAATCTCTCTTTCAATAGGTAGTTAAACCCTTTTATTAAAATCATAATTCTACTACTTTAAATAAAATTCCAGCAATAATACTTTGTTAAAAACTCCTTAAAAACTCATCAAAATCGTATCTTTATACTTAAATTATCCATTGAAACATTGAATATATGAAAGCCCCAAATTAATTTATACAAGAACCCTAAAAATCAGGTCCTGAATAATCTAATACCCTAACTTTATAAAATCATAAAATCTAAAAAATAATATCAATAATAATAATCTGAAATTATACTTTTAAACCAACAAAATATAATTATAATACTATTCAAACATACTTTGAATAATTAAAACCAAAACCCATAAATAAAATCATCAAAGTAGCTAGAATTAAAAGAGGATAGAGAAGGGAGGAAGAAGGTGACCCGTGGTGGTGGTGGTCGGTTGCTCGTCGGCGGCTGCTAGGCGGTTGGAGGTGGCTCGCCGTCTTGGCTGTGGAGGCGGCAACAAGAGGGGTCGGCAGTGGGGTTTCCTTCATGGAAATCTCACGTAAGAAAGGAGGGAAGGAGAAAAAGAAAAAGAAAAAGAAAAGAAAGAAAAAAAAGAAAAGAAAGAAAAAGGGAAAAAAACTTACCTTGATCAATTGACTTTTTGTGTGGGAAATTTTGGGGATTGAAGGAGTATTTATAGTGTAACGTAGGTTAGGGTAAATTTTAGGCTTATAAGAATTATAGACTTGGATGATGAAAAAGTTAGCCAAATTATAAAAATAGGATGATCGGGTTTATTATGAAGATGGGCTACGTATGGATTAAATATTTATTAACCCAAATATTAATACTTGTTTTATTTATAATCCAATAATTAAAATAGTTTGACCCAAAATATATTTTATAATTAAATAAATAATATATAAAATACATAAAAAATATGGGGTATTACAACCCCCCTTAAAAGAAGTTTCGTCCCCGAAACTTAGGTACGAAAACAAAAAAAAGCTCGCTTGCAAACGAATAAATGCTTACAATTTCTGAAACTTTCCTTGATATTTTTATTTGCTGTAGTCTTGTGACTCATACTTTCTATTTCTTTTACTCATTTCTACACAAACTTATGTGTAGAATAACAAAATTTCTAACATCTTACACAGCCTAGTGCATAAAATAACAACTTTACTAACAAACTTACACTAACACTAGTGGATTCAACTTTGGTAATAAGCTTACACAATCTAGTGTGTAAGACAAACAAACTAAATAACAAAAATCAGCGTAAAATTGACCGAAAAAGCACTTAAAATGCCAAAACTAAGGAAAAAGCGCGTAATTCTATCGCACTACCCGCTTAAAGAAAACGAGCTACGCCCCCGTAACTCCACTTAACTCAACTTTAGAGTTATATTTTTCTCTTTCTCATTCCATCCTTGGTAAGATCATAATACTTTGTTATATTCATTTCTTGTTGCGAGTACCAATAATATTATCAATCCTTTACTCATCATACTAAAAATAATTAACTCCCATCTAAACCATCTTTCACCAATTCTTTTAATAAGTAATAAGCACTTTGTTATTCAAAACCATGATTCTGTCTAGCTTTCTCATGGTCAAATTGGTTAAACTCCATAGTTTCCTTTGGAACTCATACATTTAGTCAATGTTCTTTTACAATGACTTAAGAAAAATGCCTTATACCTTACCAAGGTCCAATAATATGAAAGTTATTCATCACTTTACCAATTCTATGCAAACTTATATATTTCTATATACTTTGGCTCATCCTTTCTTTCTTACCAAATTCATCCTTTGTTTCATTGATTACACTTTCCATAACATTTTTCCCTTGTTTAACTTGCACCACTCAAATCCATTCTTGGATACTTTTCACTTTTATCACTTTATGTTTTAGTTCTTTAAACGTTCATTTCACTAATCTCATGGAACTCATATATGTGATTTCTATAAGATTTGATCCCTTGACCTCAAGAATATAAAGTGAGAGTGATACCACTACTCCATCATTTCAACCTCTAAATGTTGCCATGCCAATGCTGACTTGTATGATGACTTTGTGTTTGTTTTCACTCCAACGCTTTCTTTACATCCTTTTTGAAATTGAATACACATGCTCTCTACATCACCTCCAATTTCATATATTCCTTTTTGTTTGTCCATTTATTTCTTGGTGGATGTTGTAATCGTCCTCAATGTATTACCAAAGTTCTCCTGTATACCTTCCAGGATCTTGAAAGAAACCAGGAATCTCTATCTAACATGATATTCTTAGGAACTCCATGTAGTCTCACCGCAAATTTGATGTAAGTCTTCGCAAGTTGCTCCATTCTCCAAGTCTCCTTCATTGGTGTTTAAACATCGCGGACTTAGTCTATCTATTTACCACAATTTAAATGAAACAATCACTCAAAACCATCACTCAAAACCAATTTAAATCAAATCCTTTTACAACTTGTCCTGTCGAGTGTGTATTTTACTTTCCTTCCATTGTATTTCCTTTCAACTTCTTACTCTTACAAAGTATATTCAACCTTTTATCTCCATGAATATTAAAATAACACATGCTCTTACAAATTCGATAAAATTCACATTCTCTACTTGATTTCCTCCATCTCTTCGAGCATTGTTGGTCGTATACTCTAGTCGCCCCAACATTTTCTTTACTTATCTTTTTCCAACACATTTGAAGAGATTGATTTCCTTATTTCCCATTTACTTTTTCGAATATTACTATTGTATCAATCCAATATATCACCTCCCTTTCAATGACATTAAATGTCTAGCCCATAGTCCTTTATCAACTCCAATTATTACCTTGTTACATATTCAAATCCTTATGTTTGAGAGTTTACCTATAACTCTTCAAATGCATGTTTCCATACAAAATTATTCCATACTTATTACTCCCCATGAATTTTCACTTATTCTCCTCCAAGGCATTCGATTGCCAAAAATCCTTGAAAATCCCTCAAAAACCTTCTACGCCATTGTCCAACTTAAAAACCTCAAACAACAATTAATTTATTACATAGTCCATAATTTACCTCTTCTATCCTTGCTACACCAACAATTACCTCTATACTTTATCACAAGGTCTCCCTAAATGGTCCTTTCTTCAATCACAACTCACTCTTAGGAAAAACTTGCGTGCAATCGCTTCTCTCTCAACATCAACACACTTTATTACAGATGTTCACATCGCCCTTTCCTTCCTATTCTTAGAATTCACCAAAATACCTTCAGTGAGAACACTGGATTCTATAAGTCCATAGAAATTATAGGTGATTCATTATCCCAAAAAGAAAAAATAAAAACTCAAATCGTCCATATCTTGTCATAAACGCCAATTTCGAAATGTCCTCCTTCGAATATACTTACTTATTATTTCCTACCCTCAATTTAACCTCATAAATAATGATGTTCAACTCCTTCCATTTGATCTGACAATCATCACTCCAATTCAAAAGATAATTACTCTTCATTGTCACCTTGATGATCAATCTTCCTAAGTCATTCTACAAATACACATTTTCATTCCTTCACTTAACAAATACATGCACTCCCCAAGGCGATATAACTTTCTTTAAATGACTTATAATAGTATCCTTTAACTCCTTTAAACAATGCAACATTATTAATCCTTTCTTCACACACAAAGATGTCCTTATATTACCTCCAAACTTCACTTAACCCCTATATTTCTTTGCCTACATTTCTCTTGCTTACATTTCTCCTCCAATCAACCAATAATCTTCTCTCTAACATCCCTTTCATATATGATATATCTCTTGTGACTCATAATTATCTCAACATTAATTATCTCACAAACAATCCATACTCAAATTACATCAATATATCTCAATCAAATTCACAAATCTTGTCATAAACTCTTCTCTTTTATGACATTTTCATATCCGTAGTTCAATATTCTCAATACCTCCAAGTATACAGTGCCTTCATAGTTTAAATTTCCTTAATTTTTAAGAGTTACTCAAGCCACCTTCATACTTCTTCTCATTTCTAAAATATTCCTTTAAAGCTTCTTTAGCCATATTGTTGACCTTTCGCCTACCTTCTTTCTTGTTTTGATCCCTTATCTTTATGTTTAGTCTCTCTTTTCTTTCAATGAACACATGAATTGATCACTCTTTATACTATTCAATCAAACTCCCAAATACGTTATCTTGACAATTACCATTGGAACTCATAGTTCACCATCCTTCAACTCGTTCCTTGGGCTCTTAAGCAATACCACTCCCTTGAAAACTTTGAGATCTTAACAACTTGGAGTACTACTCCAAAGCAAACAATCTTTTCATTTCTACCTAAGCTTCACTACATGTTCCTTCTATCTGCATGCAAGACCGGAGAACTTATTTCATGCTTGTTATCTCAAATGTCTCTCAAATAGATTGGGTGTATTAACAACTTATTCATTCCCACTGACATGGTAAAATCAACTTCCTCCAGTACTTACCATACAAACTTTCATTCACTCTTAAATTCTCAAGACACATTTTGCCTTCAAACAACTTGCATAGCTCTTTAACTCAATCCTCAAAAACTTTGGGAATTGATCTCCCTTTGGTATATAGGTGGTTTTCACTTCTTAACACTATCCTGTTACACCTTTTCCCACTATGGAATTATTGGTGGTTATATCATTCTTAGCAATCTATCTAGCTTGCCTTACTACCTTGCTCAAATCATTTCCATTATTTCTTGTCACCATACCCTTTTTTTTTTTTTTTTTTTTTTTTGTTGTTAAAACTGGTTGCTATATAGGTTGGGTTGAAACACTTAGCTTCCTCTTATTTTAATGAACTAACACCAACCAATAAACTCAATCAAGAAACAATTATTATATAATTTTAATTAAGGTTTGAGGTAAAATATTTTTGTCCTCATTCCCAATAATTCAAATGCATAACATCATGATTGATAAACAACCATAGTTCATATAATTAAACAAACAATCTAAAATGAAAATATCCCCAGGAACTGCTACTAAAAAAGGAGAGAAAGAAATGAGTAGCTCTTGGAAAAACAATAGAAATCATAAGAATGTTGAACAACTCTAAAAGAGTAGGTGAATAAATTCAAGAACTCTCCAAAATGGTAGCATTGCTATGACTCTTTGAAGTAAAATAATCATTCTCATTACCAAGGTTAAAGAATAAATACTCATAACTCCTAAATAATATGTCAATGTTCTCAAGGGTGAACAAATGACAATGTTCTCAAGGTTCAACAAAACAAAAGTCTTTAATATTTCAACATAATCATAATTTCTCAAGACTCCGATCATATATTAAAATATATATGCACAATTCTCCATCCCAAAATAATTATGCACTTATGATCATAAGAAATTATAAATCATTAATTTCACAATTTCAATATCCAATTGGTTCGAATTAGGTATTCTTTAGCTCATATAATGACTTTCATCTTTACTCATCTTTATACAATTTTTATGCTCAACTCTCATGGTTTTTTTGTTCAATCTCTATCTCAACTCAAACTCATGTTCAAAAACAAAACATATTCATCAAAATGGATAAAGAATCAGAAATTCTCCCAATTACAAGCTCTTTAACCATTAGTATCAAGCTCTTTATTCTCATACCTTTGTGTCTCAATACACAAGTGAACAAAACTCAAGTACTCATTCTTAATAACTAGACAAGGTGTCACAACAACAACTATCAAAAAACACAATACTCACACCCATGTGATGATGTGCATCCCAATATTTCTTCCAAAATACATCTCAAATAGGAAAATTAAAGCAAAAATCTTAACATAAGCAATTGAACTCTAAAAATCCTTAACATTCCTCAAAATTCTCATCATAGAAACTCACTAGGTATAGGTTTAGGGATGTTGCAAGAAAACTGGCTTAATTACCAATAGTAAACCCTTCCCATAACCATATAATACAGTTCTTGCAGAAAATTAAGTTCGGTGTTCAATCATACAATCATTTTAGATCACATATAATAATTCAGATATTACATGCTTTTATCAATAAACATTTAGTCATACAGCATGCTTGAACACCTCATACAAAAATATGCACATAGGAAAGAAATTAAATTCTAGCCCATATGCCCTTTCTTCTCCTACCCAAGCTCACCAACATGCTTATAAAAGCTTTTAACACATATTTCTTACCTCAATCATTGCTTTCCTACAAAATGAACAAACTAAAAATATTTTTGACTCCTCTTTTTAGAAATAAATTTCGAAAATAAGCTTCGCAAAAGGGCCAAAATATTTGGCCATCACAAAAAAATTCGAACATACCAAAAAAAAAAAATTCGGATGTCCAAACTAAAAATTTCGGACCTCATAAAAAAAATAAATACTTTGGTCCTCTGAAAATCAAAATAAAATAAAATAACTCGCTTTAAAACTACAGAATTAAATAAGCACTTAGCCAAGTTTAAAACAAAACACTTTACAACACGTTTTTGGTTTTAGTGGTATTAAAAATCTCAACCTAAGCTCCCAGATAACACTTTGTAACACCCAAGAAATTCCTTTCCTTTAAAATACCTGTTTTGCTCTTTTTAAAACTCAAAATAGGAAAATCTAAGACATTACTGCCATCGTGAAAACGACTAAGGCAATTATCAAAGACACACAGCGGAAGACTATCTTTAAAAACATTCCAAACAAGTCAACTATAAAGTCAACCAAAACGAAAGTAAAGTCAAACCAAAGTCAAACGAAGTCAACCTACAACTTGGAACCATTGTAGGCCCTTATTAAAACCAAACAAACTTAAAAACTTTTACGTTAGTCTCACAAGCATAATATAAAATAACTAAAGCAATAAATCACATCATAATCATATGGAAACTAAGCATGATTCGCTCTTCGCTCATGCCCCGTTATGAATATGCTTCATCACTTGAAAAGCTCCTCTCTACTTGTCCCCACTACTCGCCATTAGAAAAGGGTTGTCGTAAGGCCAAAGTAAAGACAAGGCCAAACAAACATACAAACACACAATCAGCAATGCTGAGTACAAAAGCGTAAATAAAACACACTAACATACTTTCACCCTATCATCACACAACTTACCTTGTTGCACCTGTTTACAAGCATATAACATACACAATGACCAACTAATACATAGCTACATTATTTATTTAGCTTGATTACGCATCGAACGTGTTTCCCCCTTAACCTGCCCCAATAAAGGGGTATTAACAGGAGAGCTAACCGTGTCAGTATAAAAGAACCACTCGTAAGTGGCGGAATTCTTGCGCATAATAAAATGCAAAGTACAGCGTCCTGTACCCCCAGTAGAAGTTATGGTAAAATATAAAGTCACATAACTCCCCCCCATATGCTCATACTCAAGGTATATACGTTCCAAGAGTTTTGGGACGTAATCTTTTTCACTTTACGTTATTTACATATTATTAAACTTGGTGATGAATCTCAAACCATAACATAATCAAACATCTGAATTATTCAAACAATCAAACATCCCAATTTAATTCTTTAATAATTAGTGACCACATAATATTTAATGTTGAACCCTTTTTAAATCTACCTCGGTGTCAAAGACACCTTAAATACATAATGCGCCACAAATCCTATCCCTCGGTGTTGAAAACACCTTAAGTGCACTAAGGCACCAAAAATATAATTTATTCCTCATGTACAAAGACACTTAAATAGCTCCTTCTTCATGCTTATAGCATCAATAAAAATTATATGAACCATAAAAAAAATTCCTTTTCAATATTCCAAACCAAATTAAACATTTAGTTTAATTAAATAAACCTTCAAACGTGCTAATAATAAAAATATGGTTCAATGACAATATTTCAATATCACCAATTCCAATAAGTAATTTATTTCAACCAATCATGCTTCACAAATAATTCACCAAAACCATTCTCAATTCGATCAATCCAATTCAAATCACCAATCTCATTTCAATTCAACCATTCCAACCAATTCCTAGCAAGAAACTAACTTGGAATCAATTAAATAAATCCTAGCATGTTTCTACACGCTTAATAAATTTCTGAGTACACGTACGTACCTCAATTAAGCCCTTAAAGTGGCCAAATACACTACAACACTTCTCGAACCAAGTCTCCTACATAAAGGGAAAATAATACTATGTTAATTACCCTTGTATACACAATTTCCAGCAAATTAAACTCACTTTAAACAACTTATAATAATCTGAAAATTATAGTAAAACCCTTAATTAATCTCTCTTTCAATGGGTAATTAAACCCTTTTATTAGAATCACAATTCTACTACTTTAAATAAAGGATTTTTTTGAAATAACCACCCCTCAAATCACCCTAGTTTGAAATTACCACCCTTTTTTTTTTTAATATTTTAAATAACCACCCCATAAAAAAAATAAAGTTAGAAATAACCACCCATTATCGGAGTCCGGTCAATTTTTCGTCAAGTGGGCCCCATAACAGCTATTATTTTCATTTTTTTACAGAAAAGCCTCAATTGTTTTCTCTGACTTCATTTCACCAACAACGTTCATTAAAAAAAAATCAAACTCTCTGAAAAAATTGCAAATTATCTGTAATCTTCTGCAAATAATACAAACTAAACAAAGGAATCATATCAAGAATTAACCGAAGAGCCTAATTCGCACTGATGAAAACGGTAAATAGGTAACTTTTTTTTTTCTTTTGGAAGCTAAAAGATCATTGATTAGCAACCCATATATGATATGGCGTGAGTTGCCTAAATTAGTAGTAGCAATCAAATTATTTGGATAATTGTTGGTGATTATATGTTCAATTATTGATTTAATTGTTGAATTTCACCCAAAATTGAGTACTAGGGTTTTTGAAAATTAAATTGGGGATTTGTTGAATTCTTCATAATATTGGAAATTAATCAAAATTAAATTGGGTATGTGTTGATTGATTGTCAGAATTCCTTTGGTTTCAATTGTAGGTGATATAATGTCTCTTATAAGCTCACCACCCTCCAAACAAAAGAAATGTGAGTGTGGAGTACTACTTGCCAAGCTTACTTCATGGACTTGAGAGAATCCCAGGAGGAAGTTTAGAGCATGCAAGTTCTATGGTCCAACTACTTAAACCAGAGGGTGCAAAAGTTGTCATTGGGTGGATGAAGACGATGGAACAGAGTGGCCAAAGGATTTAGTTAACTAGCTGCTCTTAGACAAGAAACTCATGAAATGTGAGCCGAATTCATTGCAAAGAGAAGTGGAGGATATGTTTGGCACAGAAGATGTTTACTAAATGAAATTGAGACCTTGAATGTGAAATGTAAATTCCTATGTAATGTATAATGACTTGCTATTTAAATGCAATATTGTAGACAAATTTATTGCAATGAATGGAAAAAGAACCAAGTACTGTTTGCACCATATACTGTCTTATATATTGCAATTAGAGTAGTGTTTCATAGTGCAAACATTACACAAAATATACATACTTAACTGTTTTCATGTATAGGCAAAGTACACAAAATGCATAGCTTAATAACTGTTTGTTTTCATACAAACACAAAAGTCAAATCCTAATGGGAAACCAAATCACAGACTAATGTTGGTTTCAAAAAAAAAAAAAAAAATGAAAGACTGATGGCTTCTTAATTTATGTTTTTGATTAGCTTCATCTATGCCCTACTTTGAGATGGGGATATGGGAGGTCCTGTTGTAGTTGTTGATGCCTCGGTGATTACTTGTGGTTGGGACATGGGTTGCTCTTGAGGAAACGTCTTGTTTGCAATACTATTGGGGCCACCTCCTATTGCACACTGTCAATCAGAAAACAGAACAAAAGATTAACTTCTAATAGTGAAACAAGTAAAATAAGAACATA
Organism: Chenopodium album; assembly: GCF_948465745.1. Classification (NCBI taxonomy): domain Eukaryota; kingdom Viridiplantae; phylum Streptophyta; class Magnoliopsida; order Caryophyllales; family Amaranthaceae; genus Chenopodium; species Chenopodium album. The sequence continues at coordinate 22,282,511 of NC_137847.1, forward strand.
GAGTAATGTATTACCTTCCTAGTAGCCCTCTCTTCTTTCTTCTGTCTTTGCTCAGTCACCCAAAGAGTCTGCATAGGTGTCCTACCCCATGTATTCTATTCTAAGGTAGCTATAGAAGCTGATATAGGAACAGGAACAGTTGAATTCTTACAAGTTTTTGCATAATGGCCAGGTTGCCCACAATTTTTGCAATGTTTCTTCCTTGTTTAGCTGTTGGTTGCTTTTTGGGGTCTTTTATTGGTGCATCCTTTGAAGTACCCTCTCCTTTTTCCTTCTTCCTTTTCTTAGACTTAGGTCTACCAGGTTGAATCTTAATCTCAGGTGGAATAGGTTGTCTCAGTTTGACCTTCTCCCAATGATTTGGTCCAGGGACAGGTTTGATTGCATGTCCATATGCCAGGACATATGTTGACAGCAAATAAGCATCATCAACATAGTTGGTGGGGTCCACTCTTTTTTCTAACAAGCATGCAAATGCATGTGCACATGGAATTCCAGTCAACTCCCAGTGGTAATAGGTGCAGGTATTACTCATTAAGTCAACTAAGACTTGATCTCCATTCAATTGTACTTCATATGTGTCATCTTTTGACACTTGGACAATGCAATGTCTTGCTACTCTTTCTAGCCCTTTAAAGACCTTGTGCACATAAGATACCACCTTTCCCTTCACTTTTTGATAAGCTACCCATTTCTCAGAGTTTCTTTTCATCATATACCTTCGGAGCCATTCCATTTGTGTCAAAATAGGTTTGTCCCTAGCCTTTTTTATCACTGCATTAAAGGTCTCACATACGTTGTTGAGTAACATATTAGACTTGCAGGTTGGGCTAAAGGCATGCCTTGACCAATGATGGGCAGGTATATCATCAAGGTATTCATATGACTCTTCAGAAAGAAATTTGATGGACTCCATGGCAACTTCAAACTCATACTTGTAAAATGAAAACAACAATAATGCAAAAATTAAGCACTCCAACCATAACATATAATACACAACAGTTGAGTTCATAGCATAAAAATCAATACATTATCATTAGCCAAAGCGTACAAAGATTTAAAACACAATCTTACCAGAGTAGTGGCTCTAGCTGCACTCCAAAAGAGCTCTTTGAAAGTGGTGCCACTGAACTGGAGCTTGAAGTTTGCCCATATGTGTCTCACACAAAATCTTGTTTCAGCTTTTGGTACAACATGGTTAAAAGCTTCAAGCAATCCCTGTTTTCATGACATCATCAACAAGTTATTTGTTAAATGAACTAATTAATGCAATACAAAGATAATTCATTTAATAAGCACACACTCACCTTTTGCCTGGCAGACATGAAAGTCCAACCATAGCCCTGGTCTTCATCACCAAGATCCCTCATTAGCAATTCTAGAAACCACACCCAAGTGTCCTTATTCTCAATTTCCATTGTAGCCCATGCAATTGGATAGATGTTGTTATTACCATCTTTCCCAACTGCAACAACGATTTGCCTTGGGTAGGCTCCTTTTAGATGGCATCCATCTACACCTATTAATGGTCTGCATCCAGATATAAAACCTTTTGCCAAAGCATTCAAACAGATGTATAGCCTCTTAAACCTTGGTGGTTCTGGATTCTCAATTCCATTAACAACAACTGAACAACCAAAACCTGGGTTGTACTTGATGATTGCTTGACAATAATCCCACACTCTCGCATATTGTTCAGCTGCGGATCCATATATCTCAAGCTTTGCTCTAGCCCTTGCCATCCAAGCCTTAAAGTAACTAACACTAATCCCAAAATCAGATAACACTCTTTGTCTTAAACTCTTAATCTTCCATGTTGGATTAACCCTAAATTCTTCTAAATATTTCTCAACCAAGTATTCAGCAGTCAACATACAACTTTTCTTCCCTCTCATACATCTATGTTTTAATCAAGCCCTTAATTTGCCGTCCTTCTTCATTTGGAAACCTTCTAGCATTAACCTTAAACATACATCTTATACCCTTAACACACTTACACATATGCATTTTAGTCCTTTTTGAATCCCAATTACAACTACACCTTCTTTTACAATGAACTGTAATTTTCTTCCTATCATTATGTAAAAAGTAGAACTCATACCTGTTCTGCATGAACCCTCAAAGCCTTCCTTAAGACAGTGATGTTGATGAATTTCTGACCACTCAGAAGCTGAATTAGCTTCTTGAAGTCTGTGATAGCACTAAACCAAGGGCAATTGTCCTAATCTTCATCAAAGCCATGAATGCTCCTCAACTCATCAGAATCATAATCTTCTTCTTCATTTAGCCTCACTTCAGTAGCATCTAGTTGATGACTAAGCTGTGAAAACCTAACTTCAGTTTTACCAACCCCATTATCAAACTCATTTATAGCTTGCTCCTGTTCTAGACTACTATTCACATCCCCTGATGTTCTTCAGCCTCATCATCACTTAAATTCTTCTCCTCTTCCCCAACATTCCAATGTATATCCAAATCACTAAAATCTATAGTTTCAAAACCAGAATCAGATTCAGACTGCACCACAAGCTTCCTCTCCGTCCTTCTCTTTCCCTCTCCTGTCCTTTCTCCCTTACCTTTTCCCTTGGCAGTAGTTATAATATTGTCACTACCAACCATCTGTTCATTTTGCAATTACATGACAAGAATTAATTAATTTATTTTTGGTAGAAATAATGTAAAAAGCTCTTATTTTACAGCAACAACACTAACCCCAATTAACCAAGCCCCAATTAAAAGATTTCCAGTTACCCATTACCAATGATAATCAAATCCTCACAAACAAAGTCAAACAATTCAAATCTCTATTTTATTGACAAAATATTAAGCAATTACTAGCACTAAATGATTAATTATAAACTAATACATATATTAATCAATTTTAATTTGACTAGGGTTATGCACAGTTAATAATTAACCCAAAATTCAACAAATTGCAATTCTAACATGCATTAAACAACAAAATAAATAACAAATACGTACCTTTCTCTACTTGGAATGAACCCCGCTCTAAGCTTCAGATCCACCTGATGGTCCCCTTGCTGTTGAACATGATGAGTAAAGCTAGCGTCTTTCGCTTTTACCACAACAAGTATGTGACGCAAGAACAAAGGATATTGGCAGGGATTTTTTAACCAAAAAAGTTAGATAGGGATGCAGAAGGATAAATTCATTAATGGAAGAAAGGTGGAGGAATTTAATGTAGGAGGGAGAAGAAATTCAATGCAAAGGCTTGGAGTAGGCAGAGTATTTGTTACTTAGGGGAAATCGTGAAAATAGAATAGAAATAAGGAGGGAAACTAATTAGGTGGCCCACTTGACGGAAAATTGACCGGACTCCGGCAATGGGTGGTTATTTCTAAATTTATTTTTTTACTGGGGTGGTTATTTAAAATATTCAAAAAAAAAAGGGGTGGTTATTTCAAAATACGGTGATTTCAAGGGTGGTTATTTCAAAAAAAATCCTTAAATAAAGTTCCAGCAATAATACTTTGTTAAAAACTCCTTAAAAACTTATAAAAATCATATCTTTATACTTAAATTATCCAGAGAAACATTTGAGTATATTAAAGCCGAAATTAATTTATACAAGAACCCTAAAAATCAAGTCTTGAATAATCAAATACCCTAACTTTATAAAATCATAAAATCTGAAAAATAATATCAATAATAATAATCTGAAATTATACTTTTAAACCAACAAAACATAATTATGATACTAATCAAACATACTTTGAATAATTAAAACCAAAACCCATAAATAAAATCATCAAAATAGCTAGAATGAAAAGAGGAGAGAGAAGGGAGGAAAAAGGTGACCCGTGGTGGTGGTGGTCGGTTGGTCGCCGGCGGTTGCTAGGCGGCCGGAGGTGGCTCACCGGCGTGGCTGTGGAGGCGGCAGTAAGAGGGGTCGGCAGTGGGGTTTCCTTCATGGAAATCTCACGTAAGAAAGGAGGGAAGGAGAAAAAGAAAAAAAAAAAGAAAAGAAAGAAAAAGGGAAAATAACTTACCTTGACCAATTGTCTTTTTGTGTGGGAAATTTTGGGGATTGAAGGAGTATTTATAGTGTAGCATAGGTTAGGGTAAATTTTGGGCTTATAAGAATTATAGACTTGGATGATGAAATAGTTATCCCAATTATAAAAATAGGATGATCGGGTTTATTATGAAGATGGGCTACGTATGGATTAAATATTTATTAACCCAAATATTAATACTTGTTTTATTTATAATCTAATAATTAAAATATTTTGACCCAAAATATATTTTATAATTAAATAAATAATATATAAAATACATTAAAAATACGGGGTATTACAATGGTTGAGGATGGCATTGTTCTTGGTCACAAGATCTCTCACAAAGGCATAGAGGTAGACAAAGCAAAGATTGAAATGATTGAGAAGCTTCCACCTCCAATTAATTGAAAGGAGTGAGATCTTTCTTGGGGCATGCCGGGTTCTATAGAAGATTCATCAAGGATTTCTCTCTTATTGCAAAACCTCTCAATGATCTTCTTAAAAAAGATGTCATATTTGTGTTTGATGATAGATGCTTGGAGGCTTTTGACAAGTTGAAAAAGCCTTGATCTCTACTTCCATTGTCCAAGCCCGAGGTGGGATTTTCCTTTGGAATTGATGTGTGATGCTAGTGACACGGCCATTGGAGGAGTTTTAGGTCAAAGGGTGGATAAAAAGCTTCATGTCATCTACTATATGTCAAAGACCCTCAATGGAGCTCAAAGGAACTATACAACAACGGAGAAGGAGTTCTTAGCAATTGTGCATGCTTTTGAAAAATTCCGTTGTTACTTGTTGGGTTCTAAGACTATTGTCTTCACGGATTATGCGGCTCTTAAATATCTATTTGCCAAAAAGGAATCTAAGCTAAGGTTGATCTGTTGCGTGCTCGAGCATCAAACTTTTGACATTGAGATTAGAGATAAAAAAGGAGAGGAAAATGTTGTGGCGGACCATCTTTCTCACCTTGAAGATTCTCAAATCCAAGATGATGGTTCCCCAATTGAATATCGGATGCTTGATGAATCCTTGTATGCCGTTAATGTGAAAGAGCTTCCATGGTTTGCCGACTTGGTAAACTATCTTGCATGTGGGGAGTTTCCGCCTTCATTCTCCAAAAACCAAAAGAATAAGCTCAAGAGAGAGGCCAGGCATTATTTGTGGGATGATCCCATCTTGTAGAAAAGAGGAATCGATGGCTTGCTTAGACGTTGTGTTCCAAAAGAGGAGGTGCCAAGTGTGTTGAAAATGTGCCATTTGGATCCTAGTGGCAGTCATATGGGTGTTTCTAAAACCACCACTAAGATTCTTCAAAGTGGTTTGTGGTGACCTCATCTCTTTAAGGATACATGGGGTTTTTTCAAGACATGTGATCGTTGTCAACGTACCGGGAACATCTCGAAGCGCAATGAAATTCCTCAACAACCAATCCTTGAGTTGGAAGTATTTGATGTTTGGGGAATTGATTTTGTGGGATCGTTTCCTTCTTCTTATGGGAACCAATACATCCTTGTGGCGGTGGATTATCTGTCGAAATGGGTTGAGGCCATTGCCTACCCAACAAATGACCACAAGGTGGTGATGAAATTGTTTAAGAAGATCATTTTCCTAAGGTTTGGTGTTCCCAAGGCGGTGATTAGTGCTAATGGCTCACATTTTGTGCATAATGCTTTTCGGAAAAATGTTGAAGAAGCATGGGGTTCATCAACGTTTTGGTCTTCCTTACCATCCTCAAACAAGCGGTCAAATTGAGGTGTCAAATTGTCAAATCAAGTTGATTCTTGAGAAGACGGTTGCTAGAAATAGAAAAGATTGGGCGGACAAACTTGATGATGCCTTGTAGGCATATCGAACGGAATTTAAGACCCCTATTGGCACCACTCCATATCGTCTTGTATATGGAAAGTCTTTCCATCTTCCGGTGGAACTTAAACACCGTGCTCTTTTGGCGATCAAGAAAATCAACTTTGATTTAGCAAGTGCGGGAGAGCAACGGTGGTTAGGTCTTAATGAAATAGAGGAGCTTCGCCTTGATGCATATGATTATGCTGGCACTTACTAAGCGCGTTCTAAGGATGCTCATGACAAGCTTATCGAGAAAAAGGAATTTTGTGTTGGTGACTGGCACTAAAAATTGCTCGAGCATTTGTAACCCAGAAAGGAGCGGCCCCCTGCTACGTTCCCCTTAAGCGCACTCTTACCTCTTTTCTCTCTCTCCTTTTTCATTTTGTTTTAATTTTCTTAGTAGTGTTCAAGCATTCTCTCTATTTTGGTTGCTATATTTCATCATATAATCATCATTCTTCAATTTTCTTAGTTTATTATTCCTTCAAATTCTCACTTTTATGCTTTGAAATTGATTTTCTCTCTCCAAAGTTGAGAACTTTAGTATTGTTGATTGGGGTTATTGAAACTTGCAAGTTTGTTGTTATTTGGTTAAAGTGTGCTTAGTTCTCCATTTCACTTGAATTAAACCATCACTCAAGGTATGAAATCTCTATTTTAATTGAATTTCATGTTAAATTTCACACCTTGTGTTTGTGTAGTTGAATTTGAATGTTATGATGTACTCTTTAATGGTGACTCAAATTTCCCTATTTTATGACCCCAAATTTTGCATTCATGATGATTATTGGTGAATTTATGAACTTGTGATGCTATGATTTTGCTTGATTGTGCTACTATTTTGCTATCACCATTATTAGTCTTCACCTTCCTTGATGTGGTCATAGGGCTCATGAGTGTTGCTCACCCTCTTTGTATGATGTTGTTGCTCACTCTTTGTTCTTAATTTGTTTGTAAATCCTTGCTTAAATTGTGGTTTGAATGTGCTTACATACTTGCTATGTGGCCTATTTTTCATTCTAGCTCAATGATTGTTGTGGCTTCATTGATTTTGGTTATGCAACTTGTTGTGAGCAACATCTATTTCATACCTTTGATATATTGCCTTGGTTTGTTTGTGTAGATGGCTCCTCTTTATCGTCCCAAACGATCCCGTGGCTCTAATTCACGTGAGGTGGTGCCACAACCACTGAATGTGAGTGAGACCTACGGTATTGAATTTACATTGGGATAACTTTGTCGGCTCTCTTCCTGAAAGCTTCTTTCAACAAGATTCTATGATCGTTCAACGACTACAAAGCTTGGTATTGATGAAGATGTGAGGAGTTTGGCCCGGAATCTTGGGTTGGAGGACTTTATTTGCTTGAATGCTCTGACTTATGCTCGCCTCACCTTCAAGTTCCTCTCCTCTCTTGAATTACATGAAGAAAAGGCGGATGGTGAGACTTTTTGCACATTGATGTTCCAGTTGTTTAACAACGACCATTCTATCCCTCTCTCCTTTTTCAATGAGATTTTCAAGCTTCCCACTCCTTCGGATGCTTCCGAGTATATCTATCCGGCTTTTGAGGAGTTGCAAAACAATCATGGTTACAATGAGGGTCGATGGTGGTAGCACATCTCAGTTGAGGATTCTTACCAACCTTAATACTCCAAGGCAGCCTCGATAATTCACCCGGCTTTGAGATACTTTAATTGGTTGCTCACTTATGCCTTTTTCTCAAAGGAGTGTCTTGGTGCAATTTCGAGGGAAGAACTCAGTTGGTTATGGCTAGCGGCTCATCTTGACGATGATATTGGGGTCATTGATTATGAGACTCAGTTGATAAATCAATTCATCGACATTCGTGATGGTGTATTCCTCTTGGGGAGCATTCAAATGGGTGGTTTGATCACTATCATTGCTCTTTCTCTCAACAAGAAGTAAGAGAAGATGATCTTGTCCCTTGAGCCCATTAGGGACCGCCGAGAGAAGTCCCCCTCCGACCTCCTCAACATATATTCTTTGATCAACCAAAAGTTTTTGGAGCAGACTACTTAAGAGGACTTGTTCATTAGGAAGGTTTCTCGGACTACCGATTGGTGCCCTATTCCTCAACTGGAAGCCACCGCCCATTGCGTCGACACTCCTCTCCCTTGGTGGCCCAACAAGTGGCCCTCAACTCAATATCCGTGCCAATCCTTGTGTTCCTATTCATACTCTCCCTCCAGAGTTGCCGCCGGTGTCCCGGGGAGGTACACCTTTGATCCCTTCCTCTTCATCTTCTTTTTCTAATTGTGACTTCTCTGTTTTACATGCAAAAGATTCCATTGCTAATGTTTTGAATTCTTCACCTTTAGGGAATGACTTTGTTCTAGGCTATGATTATCATGCTAGACAAGTGTATGAAATGCATGTGATGAGGGGGGAGATTGAGCCTTATGTAAACTATCCCTACCTCCCGGTCCAGCAAGGACCTATACCTCAATGGGTTCCGCATGACCCGACCCATGGACCTAGTTTGTGTTATCCCTATTGAGAGGGACCCTATGTGCCCCCCCATGCGATTAGGGGGACCTCTCCGACCTCTTATGACTATAAGAAGCCCGGAGGCTGTGACTTTGCTTACGACCCAGCTAACCCAAACCCATTTCCTAATTCCGAGACTTTCGGTTGATGGGGGCTCTCGGGTGAGCCGGTTCTAGATGATTGGTCCCATTATTTCGCTAGGGACAAGGCCCTGAGGGATAGTAGGTTGTGGGGTAAAAGCGCGATGGAAGTGGATGATGTAGTTAGCCATGTTTCTTCTAAGGTTGGTAAGGGGAGTACCCATTCTACCCCTTACCATAGTGCCGAGTGATCCCATATTGGCTACCCTCCATTTTATGTTTGTTTTGCATTGTTGTTTTTGTTTTACCTGCTTTGCTAGGTTTTGGCTTGGGGGGGGGGGGGGGGGTAGCTCATTCTAGGCTTAGGGGAGTATTCTTATGTTTGTTGTGCTGTTTTGGTTTCCCCTTTGCCTCTAAGGTTCACTACGATTCTGTCTTTGAGTTTATGTCTCATTTCTGCTGATGATTTATGATGATGTTTCTGTCTGATGTGGTTATTTTCTGATGATGATGATACGATGTTGTTCTGTTGATTGATCGTTGTTTTCTTATTGGTTTTTTGTTTTCTGGATGGATGGGTTTTCTCTCTGCTATATGATTTTACTTCTCTGATTATATGATCATGTTCGTCTCAATTTAGTTGTTTCGAGTTTTTGTTTGGAAGTTACTAACAATTTCTTTTTGTATATAGCTTTTTTATTTTTTACTTGGACTCTTATCCTTGCTTTCGCTTATGGAGTATCATGAAGGTTTATGTTTCTTTGTGTTTATATTCATTAGCTTTGCTTGGAGTACCCGCTGTGATCTTTCTATTTCTTCTTTCTCTTTTACTTTCTTGTTTGCTTAGAATAATTTATTCTAGGATGAGTTGATTGTTCGAGGATGCTTGCCTTTTAACACCTTAGAGTGTTTGGGGTCTTTGGCGATGTTGCCGAATGACCACTTGTATGTCGATTGGGTTTTACATGTCTTGCATGCATTCTTGCGCATTTATATTTCCTTTCCTTTCCTTTTTCTTTCTTTTCTTTTTCCCTCTTGTTCTCTATTTTTCTTCCAAATATGAAAAGACAAAAAGATTTTGAGGCTTTTTTTATTTATTTATTAGCTTTTGTATTTGGACATAATACCATCCGAGCTTTTGCATTTGAATGAATAGCTTCCTATGTCGTATCAGTGTGCATGTTTTGAGAGTATCTTTGTTTGACACTAGGATAGGGTATGCTAAGGTAGCGGTTTAGACCTTTTGGGGCCTTGAAGCCGGATTCCATTGGTTTGTTGTAAGATGGAGTTACTCCCTTTAGTGGATTTGATGCTAATCGTGAGTTTTCGCTACAACCATGTGAGGTTTTATTTCTTCTTGCTTTCAACATTTCTTGATTGAGCGGCGCATGGATCCTTGGCTATTGTGTACTTTATCTAGAATTTGACTTTTATCTCCCAAGATCACGACCGAGACACTTAGGATGGACAAAGGCATCTTTTCAGGGTGGTATTTTACTTTTCTAGGATAGTTTTCTCTTCTTTCTTTTGGGTTTACATTTTCTTTCTTACTAACCATTTGAGCCTTATACCCTTCTTTTCAAGCCACATCTTTAGCTTTTGAGCCTTTTGTTTCATTTTTGTTCCCATCATTGGTTTTTGTAAAGCATTGGTCTCTATTGTTGGAGTTTTGGTGGATGTGATTGATTGTATGGTTCTTTCAATGTAAGCAAGTTTGTGTTGTAAATATGTTGTGAATAAAAGGCAAATGCAAGTGAAAAAGCCGTCCATAGTTAAAAGAGGCGAGGACAATTAAGTTAAAAAATGAAAAAAAAAATAGAGAAATATGAGAAAATGAAAAGCAAATTCAAAAAGCTTTGGCAAAAGTGATAAAAAGTGAAAAATGAAAACGTTCACAAGTATTTTGATGTGAGTGGTTTTCTCCTAAGCATTTAGGACAATGCTTTATTTTAGCTTGGGGGGAAGCATTCTTGCGCTTTTTGTATATATGATTGTGATTTTGGCTTTGAATAAGCTTGTGGCTGTTGATGTTTTTGTTTAGTGATTACTAAGTTTTGGTGTTGAGATTTGACCAATCTTTGCTTCACAATTTAGGTATACCACCAAATTTCGAATTGTAGCCTACCCTCACCCTTCTCGCCCTTATGTTACAACCCTTTTTCAAGACCTTTTGACCTTTGTAGTTGAGTCACAAATCGGTGGAGGGAGATGTAGGTCAAGCTTATAGAGCGGTATGCAATAGACGAGATGTCGAGTAGCCTCAAACTTCTTTATTTTCCGGTTCCTTCGAGGAACCATTGAGATGCTCACTAAAGGTAGATTTGAAGCTAATTGGGAGAATGTGGTATGAATGGTTGGGATGAAAGTGGATTGTGCCTCATTAGTTCTCTACGCTTAGCATACCTTATGTTTCAATCAACCTTAGATACCTTGGAACATGTATACCCCTATCATACAGAAAATTGTTTATTCACTTGCATTTGATTATTTGCAAAAGTCCATGTCAAAAGCTATTTGTTTGAAATTTTTTATTTTACTTTCTTTCAATGTTTTTACCTCATTTTTACCAAGAGTTATCGGTCAAACTCTTAGGATACCCTTGCAAGACCTCACTCGTCCTCATTGGCGAATTTGGGGTTTAAAGGGCTTGTTGTAGTTAAAAACAATTGTGATTTCTACAAAAATGAGTCTTAGTGTATATTCTTATCTCTTTCTTTCCATTTTTTTGTTTGAATAAATCTTTCATCCTACTTCTTCTTGCTTTGTTTTTCTCGAGGACAACTTGGGGGAGTTTGATGAGTGTCATTTATGGCACTCATTTAACCTCTTTTAGGATGATTTTACATGGATTTTACTTCTCTTTTTGTAACACCCCAATAATTCTCCCTTTTCCAAACCACTTATTTAAATAAAAATAGAGGAGAACCATTGGCATGTTACCGCCACGTGTTAAAACGTTAAGGCTTTATCAAAGTATTGCAGCGGAAATCCAACTTTAATATTAAAATAATATAATTTAGAAAACCAATAAGTCAAATCTTACAAATTGGAACCATAAAGGCCCTTATTAAAACCAAACCAATATTCCAAAATCCCAAAACATAATTAAAATAGTAAAACATAAATAAGTTCAACACAAAGAACGAATACTCTCAATCACACCAATCCCTTGACAATGCGTATATCAAATCCCCGAACTTCACATCATCAAGATAACCTGTGCGATACTGCTCCCCAATAATACAAGTGTAATAATTGGATCATCACAGGGTCATTGAAAGGCGAAGGCCATGACCAAAAGAAAACACACACAAAAGCACGCAATCAGCAAAGCTGAGTACATACAAGCTACAACATACCAAACCTAGCATGCTCAATTAATTAAAGTAAATAAACATACAACACGAATTCATTAATCAAGACTCCACACTTAGACAATTCAATTGACTCAACATACTTACTAACCAATTCCAAACACTTGACTCATCATATTCAATTTAATAAATTTAATTTAGTTTGGAGTAAGCAATAGACCAGGTTGTCCAATCCAGGTCCCAAATGACCATTTGAAATAAAAGTTTAGCGCGATGCAAGAATGGGCGCGACTCCATTCTCACAAAGTTAGTCTAGGATAATCAACATTACTAGCTCAATTAAATAATGTAGTTCAAAACTACATAACACATTGTACTCTGAAAATAACCTTTATCAACTCAACCTCGAATAATAATACAAACCTTTACTCAACTCTCTATCCCGTAAGTGTGCCATGCTCATTGTTCTATACCTAGCCTTGGACATGGGTAATTCGAATAAAACCAACAAGTATAAAAACTTGAATACTCCCAATAACTAGAAAACACCTTGAACCAGACCACATACGGGTCAATTCCCACTGTAGGGGACCATAGAAAAATAAATAATAAAGATTGTACCTCATTCTTAACTCATGATCATTATCTCATTACCAACATGCCAAGGACTAAGGTCTATAACGCCGAGCCTCAAACCCATAACAAAATAAATAATTCTCAACCTTTTGATCTCACACATTGATCAAATAACCATTCACAAATTAATTTATAATATCTCAATATTGGCACATGTTCCCAAATAACATAACAATTCGATTCATAATGTCTCAACTCTTAAAGCACATACTAATAACCCAAATATAATCATATCTCAACCCAAAAATAATACTCTGCATTAATAATCCTAAAACCTCAAGAACAATACTCCCTATAGCAATAACATTAAAAAAAAAACCCCAGAAATATAACACAATCATTCAATATAACAATAGTAGCAAGACAATTAAATCAGATCATATCATAAAATTATATACGTCAATCATATATACATACACTCAAGCATATGAATTAATTAAATGTATAACCAAACAATTTTCATCCAAGTGTTTTCTAATCATGAAACTAAGTTCTTTTCTTTGGTACCTAAACATGATACTATTTACAACGAAGTAGACATGTACGTACCTCATACAAACAATCCTTTTGAGCCACTTTTAATCACTTAAAATTCTCCTAGGGAATAATCACTTCCTAGAAAACAACCAACAATTAATATTACTATCCCAAGTAATTTCCAACAATATAATATGATGAAAAACTTATTAAAATAAAAAAAACACATATTTATATGCTTAATTAACTTTAAACATAATTAATTTTATTAATCAAACTCAAGGATAAAATTTTAAAAATAAAAAACTTCGTTAAAAAATGATAAACTGCCCGAAAATCATATTTAGAGGCAGAATTTGGCCACGAGAGGGTGGTGCTCACTACCAACGGTAGTGAGTCTTTCTTAAAACATTGTTTCCACATGGAAAACACTACTTTTTTGTCAAAATCGGATGAGTTCAGAACCTGATCGGGATTAAAACGGGATTAATATTAACGAACCGAAATCTAAACATTAAAATACGAATTTACGTGTTCAAAATAATCTGGAAACTAATTAGTAGTATAATCACCAAAATTTCAAAACATCATTACTATAAAAGCCCTAAATCAATTGTTCATAAAAACCCTAAAATCATGATTTTCAATAAATTGAAACCCTAGGTTTATAATTCATAAAATATGAAATTTATAACATAAATATAATCTGAAATTTATAATCTTTATACCATTAAAATATAATTTAATACTAAAAATATAATCTTTATACTAAAATCAAAACCCAAAACAATTAAAATAACATTAAGCAAAATAATGAAACAAAGGAGGATGAAAATAAGACTAACCTTTTTGTGTGGGAAATTTTGGGGATGTATGGGGTATTTATAAGAGAGAGAGTGGTGTAGGGTTAGTTTTAAGGTTGGGCCTCATAAAATTAATGGGCCAATTAAGAAAGGAAAATGGGTTTGGTTTGTTGGACATAAATTAGTGAAGAAAGGTTCATAAAAAGTTCTTTGTAATAAAATCGTTCATCAAACCCAAAAATAATTTGAAACTTTTGAAATTAAATCCGAAAAAAATACAAATAAAAATTATGAATAAAATATAATTTCATTACTAATATATTTAAAAATACGGGGGATTACAATCTACCCCTCTTAAAAGAAGTTTCGTCCCGAAACTTAGCACAAAATCCCTTAAATTGCAAAACTTTTGCATAAAGCCATTTCAAAAATTTCAAAATTATGTTGCTGGAATTCCAATTGTGTCATAATATCGACACTAATACTTTATCACCATCCCAATTTACGCACTTCACTAGATGCATAAACAAATAAAATTGCTATGAAAAGCATGAAAACACCATAAAATAGCATAAAATAGGGTAAAAAGCGTGAAATTATACGCATTCTACCCCCCTTAAAGAACAGGAGTTACGCCCTCGTAACTCACCTCATTAAACAACTTAGGTTATCTCTTTCTCATATCATCCTCGGCCTCCCAATGGCTCATGTTTTCCTCACTTTTCGAGTATACCAAAATATCATCAATAAAAACAACTACAAACTTGTTCATGGAATACTCGATTCATCAAGTCTATAAAAATTGCAAGTGCATTGGTCAACTCAAAAGACAAAACTGTAAACTCGTAGTGCCCATATCTAATCCTAAAAGCAGTCTTAGGTATATCCTTATCAGCCACTCTTAATTGATGATACCCCGAACGTAAATCAATCTTGAAAAACACACTAGCTCCCTTCAATTGATCAAACAAATCATCGATCTTGGGTAGTGGGTACTTATTCTGTATTGTGACATTATTTCAACTCTCTATAATCGATCCACAATCTCATGGTCCCATATTTCTTCTTCACAAAATACATCCAAAACTCATTCACAATTGGCACATCTTCCACATTCACTTACTACTCATTTCCAAGTCTTGCACACAACAAAAGAACAAAGGATGCCCCTTACGTACAAGTTTTGACAACTTTAACGCAGAAATAATCCCAATACCATTTGGTTTCCCAAAACGTCTGTAATACACAATCTCCCCCAAAGAACTCCTTAAGTAAACATTCTTTATCTCACAATCAATCTTATATTAGCTTATAAGTGGCTAACCAATCTATTCCTAAAATGACATCAAGGTCATCCAACTCAAATTCTATAAGATCAGATGGAAAATCAGTCTCTCCAATCCTCAAAGGTAAACCCTTATGTATCTTGGTGCACCTCACAACCTCACTAGTAGGCAAACTAATAAGCAAGTCAATCGAATTTGGTTCAACTAGTCCTAATAGCAGCAGCTAAAGCATCATTGTTAGCCATCCTCCTTCTCTACCTAGAAATGTAACACACTCTTAGGCTGACATCAGCGCGAAAAAAAAAACTCTTCTTGCTTAATAAATCACATTCATAATCATCAAATATATATATTAAGGTAGAAAGGTGGACACGGCCACACAATCGCCCCTAATAAGTCACTTTCAAAGGAAATGATTATTTATTTTTAATCATTCCTACGCACACGAAAATTAAATAAAATAATTCCCTTGATTCAATTCCACCAAAATTCATGCATCAAGTGCATAACATCATTAAATTAACACACATTAGTAGACACATAATTACATGCTTCACACAAATAAATTAAATCATTTAAACATTTCACATTACACAAAGAATCTCATTCCATTCCATTCCATATGACATGCTTTAATCCTTAAACATGATACTAAGTGATCACTCAAGTTTGCACCATTACATGAACATACACAATTAAATAACTTGCATGATCACTTCATACACGAATAAAAGCATAAAGTAATTAATTACAATGCATAAAGAAATAAATAATCTATTCTATACGCCCTTTCTAATGCTACCCAAATCTCACCGATAAGCAAAATAAGCACACAAGTTAGGAATAAAAATAAATAATTAAATTCATTTTATTTCAAAATAACAAAAATACTTTGAAAATATATAAAACAAATAAATAAACTTTTTTTATTAAATGCCGAAATAAATATATTAGAATAGAATAATTTTTGAAAATCTAAGTTAACTTTAAATAAGGTAGTCGAATAAACTCATTAGATTTAAAACGTTAGGCGCCTAAAAACTTTAAATTAAATTTGGTGGTAATTAAATCGAACCTAAGCTCCCAGATACCACTTTGTAACACCCCAATAATTCTCCCTTTTCCAAACCACTTACTTTAAATAAAAATAGAGGAGAACCATTGGCATGTTACCGCCACGTGTTAAAACGTTAAGGCTTTATCAAAGTATTGCAGCGGAAATCCAACTTTAATATTAAAATAATATAATTTAGAAAACCAATAAGTCAAATCTTACAAATTGGAACCATAAAGGCCCTTATTAAAACCAAACCAATATTCCAAAATCCCAAAACATAATTAAAATAGTAAAACATAAATAAGTTCAACACAAAGAACGAATACTCTCAATCACACCAATCCCTTGACAATGCGTATATCAAATCCCCGAACTTCACATCATCAAGATAACCTGTGCGATACTGCTCCCCAATAATACAAGTGTAATAATTGGATCATCACAGGGTCATTGAAAGGCGAAGGCCATGACCAAAAGAAAACACACACAAAAGCACGCAATCAACAAAGCTGAGTACATACAAGCTACAACATACCAAACCTAGCATGCTCAATTAATTAAAGTAAATAAACATACAACACGAATTCATTAATCAAGACTCCACACTTAGACAATTCAATTGACTCAACATACTTACTAACCAATTCCAAACACTTGACTCATCATATTCAATTTAATAAATTTAATTTAGTTTGGAGTAAGCAATAGACCAGGTTGTCCAATCCAGGTCCCAAATGACCATTTGAAATAAAAGTTTAGCGCGATGCAAGAATGGGCACGACTCCATTCTCACAAAGTTAGTCTAGGATAATCAACATTACTAGCTCAATTAAATAATGTAGTTCAAAACTACATAACACATTGTACTCTGAAAATAACCTTTATCAACTCAACCTCGAATAATAATACAAACCTTTACTCAACTCTCTATCCCGTAAGTGTGCCATGCTCATTGTTCTATACCTAGCCTTGGACATGGGTAATTCGAATAAAACCAACAAGTATAAAAACTTGAATACTCCCAATAACTAGAAAACACCTTGAACCAGACCACATACGGGTCAATTCCCACTGTAGGGGACCATAGAAAAATAAATAATAAAGATTGTACCTCATTCTTAACTCATGATCATTATCTCATTACCAACATGCCAAGGACTAAGGTCTATAACGCCGAGCCTCAAACCCATAACAAAATAAATAATTCTCAACCTTTTGATCTCACACATTGATCAAATAACCATTCACAAATTAATTTATAATATCTCAATATTGGCACATGTTCCCAAATAACATAACAATTCGATTCATAATGTCTCAACTCTTAAAGCACATACTAATAACCCAAATATAATCATATCTCAACCCAAAAATAATACTCTGCATTAATAATCCTAAAACCTCAAGAACAATACTCCCTATAGCAATAACATTAAAAAAAAAACCCCAGAAATATAACACAATCATTCAATATAACAATAGTAGCAAGACAATTAAATCAGATCATATCATAAAATTATATACGTCAATCATATATACATACACTCAAGCATATGAATTAATTAAATGTATAACCAAACAATTTTCATCCAAGTGTTTTCTAATCATGAAACTAAGTTCTTTTCTTTGGTACCTAAACATGATACTATTTACAACGAAGTAGACATGTACGTACCTCATACAAACAATCCTTTTGAGCCACTTTTAATCACTTAAAATTCTCCTAGGGAATAATCACTTCCTAGAAAACAACCAACAATTAATATTACTATCCCAAGTAATTTCCAACAATATAATATGATGAAAAACTTATTAAAATAAAAAAAACACATATTTATATGCTTAATTAACTTTAAACATAATTAATTTTATTAATCAAACTCAAGGATAAAATTTTAAAAATAAAAAACTTCGTTAAAAAATGATAAACTGCCCGAAAATCATATTTAGAGGCAGAATTTGGCCACGAGAGGGTGGTGCTCACTACCAACGGTAGTGAGTCTTTCTTAAAACATTGTTTCCACATGGAAAACACTACTTTTTTGTCAAAATCGGATGAGTTCAGAACCTGATCGGGATTAAAACGGGATTAATATTAACGAACCGAAATCTAAACATTAAAATACGAATTTACGTGTTCAAAATAATCTGGAAACTAATTAGTAGTATAATCACCAAAATTTCAAAACATCATTACTATAAAAGCCCTAAATCAATTGTTCATAAAAACCCTAAAATCATGATTTTCAATAAATTGAAACCCTAGGTTTATAATTCATAAAATATGAAATTTATAACATAAATATAATCTGAAATTTATAATCTTTATACCATTAAAATATAATTTAATACTAAAAATATAATCTTTATACTAAAATCAAAACCCAAAACAATTAAAATAACATTAAGCAAAATAATGAAACAAAGGAGGATGAAAATAAGACTAACCTTTTTGTGTGGGAAATTTTGGGGATGTATGGGGTATTTATAAGAGAGAGAGTGGTGTAGGGTTAGTTTTAAGGTTGGGCCTCATAAAATTAATGGGCCAATTAAGAAAGGAAAATGGGTTTGGTTTGTTGGACATAAATTAGTGAAGAAAGGTTCATAAAAAGTTCTTTGTAATAAAATCGTTCATCAAACCCAAAAATAATTTGAAACTTTTGAAATTAAATCCGAAAAAAATACAAATAAAAATTATGAATAAAATATAATTTCATTACTAATATATTTAAAAATACGGGGGATTACAATCTACCCCTCTTAAAAGAAGTTTCGTCCCGAAACTTAGCACAAAATCCCTTAAATTGCAAAACTTTTGCATAAAGCCATTTCAAAAATTTCAAAATTATGTTGCTGGAATTCCAATTGTGTCATAATATCGACACTAATACTTTATCACCATCCCAATTTACGCACTTCACTAGATGCATAAACAAATAAAATTGCTATGAAAAGCATGAAAACACCATAAAATAGCATAAAATAGGGTAAAAAGCGTGAAATTATACGCATTCTACCCCCCTTAAAGAACAGGAGTTACGCCCTCGTAACTCACCTCATTAAACAACTTAGGTTATCTCTTTCTCATATCATCCTCGGCCTCCCAATGGCTCATGTTTTCCTCACTTTTCGAGTATACCAAAATATCATCAATAAAAACAACTACAAACTTGTTCATGGAATACTCGATTCATCAAGTCTATAAAAATTGCAAGTGCATTGGTCAACTCAAAAGACAAAACTGTAAACTCGTAGTGCCCATATCTAATCCTAAAAGCAGTCTTAGGTATATCCTTATCAGCCACTCTTAATTGATGATACCCCGAACGTAAATCAATCTTGAAAAACACACTAGCTCCCTTCAATTGATCAAACAAATCATCGATCTTGGGTAGTGGGTACTTATTCTGTATTGTGACATTATTTCAACTCTCTATAATCGATCCACAATCTCATGGTCCCATATTTCTTCTTCACAAAATACATCCAAAACTCATTCACAATTGGCACATCTTCCACATTCACTTACTACTCATTTCCAAGTCTTGCACACAACAAAAGAACAAAGGATGCCCCTTACGTACAAGTTTTGACAACTTTAACGCAGAAATAATCCCAATACCATTTGGTTTCCCAAAACGTCTGTAATACACAATCTCCCCCAAAGAACTCCTTAAGTAAACATTCTTTATCTCACAATCAATCTTATATTAGCTTATAAGTGGCTAACCAATCTATTCCTAAAATGACATCAAGGTCATCCAACTCAAATTCTATAAGATCAGATGGAAAATCAGTCTCTCCAATCCTCAAAGGTAAACCCTTATGTATCTTGGTGCACCTCACAACCTCACTAGTAGGCAAACTAATAAGCAAGTCAATCGAATTTGGTTCAACTAGTCCTAATAGCAGCAGCTAAAGCATCATTGTTAGCCATCCTCCTTCTCTACCTAGAAATGTAACACACTCTTAGGCTGACATCAGCGCGAAAAAAAAAACTCTTCTTGCTTAATAAATCACATTCATAATCATCAAATATATATATTAAGGTAGAAAGGTGGACACGGCCACACAATCGCCCCTAATAAGTCACTTTCAAAGGAAATGATTATTTATTTTTAATCATTCCTACGCACACGAAAATTAAATAAAATAATTCCCTTGATTCAATTCCACCAAAATTCATGCATCAAGTGCATAACATCATTAAATTAACACACATTAGTAGACACATAATTACATGCTTCACACAAATAAATTAAATCATTTAAACATTTCACATTACACAAAGAATCTCATTCCATTCCATTCCATATGACATGCTTTAATCCTTAAACATGATACTAAGTGATCACTCAAGTTTGCACCATTACATGAACATACACAATTAAATAACTTGCATGATCACTTCATACACGAATAAAAGCATAAAGTAATTAATTACAATGCATAAAGAAATAAATAATCTATTCTATACGCCCTTTCTAATGCTACCCAAATCTCACCGATAAGCAAAATAAGCACACAAGTTAGGAATAAAAATAAATAATTAAATTCATTTTATTTCAAAATAACAAAAATACTTTGAAAATATATAAAACAAATAAATAAACTTTTTTTATTAAATGCCGAAATAAATATATTAGAATAGAATAATTTTTGAAAATCTAAGTTAACTTTAAATAAGGTAGTCGAATAAACTCATTAGATTTAAAACGTTAGGCGCCTAAAAACTTTAAATTAAATTTGGTGGTAATTAAATCGAACCTAAGCTCCCAGATACCACTTTGTAACACCCCAATAATTCTCCCTTTTCCAAACCACTTACTTTAAATAAAAATAGAGGAGAACCATTGGCATGTTACCGCCACGTGTTAAAACGTTAAGGCTTTATCAAAGTATTGCAGCGGAAATCCAACTTTAATATTAAAATAATATAATTTAGAAAACCAATAAGTCAAATCTTACAAATTGGAACCATAAAGGCCCTTATTAAAACCAAACCAATATTCCAAAATCCCAAAACATAATTAAAATAGTAAAACATAAATAAGTTCAACACAAAGAACGAATACTCTCAATCACACCAATCCCTTGACAATGCGTATATCAAATCCCCGAACTTCACATCATCAAGATAACCTGTGCGATACTGCTCCCCAATAATACAAGTGTAATAATTGGATCATCACAGGGTCATTGAAAGGCGAAGGCCATGACCAAAAGAAAACACACACAAAAGCACGCAATCAACAAAGCTGAGTACATACAAGCTACAACATACCAAACCTAGCATGCTCAATTAATTAAAGTAAATAAACATACAACACGAATTCATTAATCAAGACTCCACACTTAGACAATTCAATTGACTCAACATACTTACTAACCAATTCCAAACACTTGACTCATCATATTCAATTTAATAAATTTAATTTAGTTTGGAGTAAGCAATAGACCAGGTTGTCCAATCCAGGTCCCAAATGACCATTTGAAATAAAAGTTTAGCGCGATGCAAGAATGGGCGCGACTCCATTCTCACAAAGTTAGTCTAGGATAATCAACATTACTAGCTCAATTAAATAATGTAGTTCAAAACTACATAACACATTGTACTCTGAAAATAACCTTTATCAACTCAACCTCGAATAATAATACAAACCTTTACTCAACTCTCTATCCCGTAAGTGTGCCATGCTCATTGTTCTATACCTAGCCTTGGACATGGGTAATTCGAATAAAACCAACAAGTATAAAAACTTGAATACTCCCAATAACTAGAAAACACCTTGAACCAGACCACATACGGGTCAATTCCCACTGTAGGGGACCATAGAAAAATAAATAATAAAGATTGTACCTCATTCTTAACTCATGATCATTATCTCATTACCAACATGCCAAGGACTAAGGTCTATAACGCCGAGCCTCAAACCCATAACAAAATAAATAATTCTCAACCTTTTGATCTCACACATTGATCAAATAACCATTCACAAATTAATTTATAATATCTCAATATTGGCACATGTTCCCAAATAACATAACAATTCGATTCATAATGTCTCAACTCTTAAAGCACATACTAATAACCCAAATATAATCATATCTCAACCCAAAAATAATACTCTGCATTAATAATCCTAAAACCTCAAGAACAATACTCCCTATAGCAATAACATTAAAAAAAAAACCCCAGAAATATAACACAATCATTCAATATAACAATAGTAGCAAGACAATTAAATCAGATCATATCATAAAATTATATACGTCAATCATATATACATACACTCAAGCATATGAATTAATTAAATGTATAACCAAACAATTTTCATCCAAGTGTTTTCTAATCATGAAACTAAGTTCTTTTCTTTGGTACCTAAACATGATACTATTTACAACGAAGTAGACATGTACGTACCTCATACAAACAATCCTTTTGAGCCACTTTTAATCACTTAAAATTCTCCTAGGGAATAATCACTTCCTAGAAAACAACCAACAATTAATATTACTATCCCAAGTAATTTCCAACAATATAATATGATGAAAAACTTATTAAAATAAAAAAAACACATATTTATATGCTTAATTAACTTTAAACATAATTAATTTTATTAATCAAACTCAAGGATAAAATTTTAAAAATAAAAAACTTCGTTAAAAAATGATAAACTGCCCGAAAATCATATTTAGAGGCAGAATTTGGCCACGAGAGGGTGGTGCTCACTACCAACGGTAGTGAGTCTTTCTTAAAACATTGTTTCCACATGGAAAACACTACTTTTTTGTCAAAATCGGATGAGTTCAGAACCTGATCGGGATTAAAACGGGATTAATATTAACGAACCGAAATCTAAACATTAAAATACGAATTTACGTGTTCAAAATAATCTGGAAACTAATTAGTAGTATAATCACCAAAATTTCAAAACATCATTACTATAAAAGCCCTAAATCAATTGTTCATAAAAACCCTAAAATCATGATTTTCAATAAATTGAAACCCTAGGTTTATAATTCATAAAATATGAAATTTATAACATAAATATAATCTGAAATTTATAATCTTTATACCATTAAAATATAATTTAATACTAAAAATATAATCTTTATACTAAAATCAAAACCCAAAACAATTAAAATAACATTAAGCAAAATAATGAAACAAAGGAGGATGAAAATAAGACTAACCTTTTTGTGTGGGAAATTTTGGGGATGTATGGGGTATTTATAAGAGAGAGAGTGGTGTAGGGTTAGTTTTAAGGTTGGGCCTCATAAAATTAATGGGCCAATTAAGAAAGGAAAATGGGTTTGGTTTGTTGGACATAAATTAGTGAAGAAAGGTTCATAAAAAGTTCTTTGTAATAAAATCGTTCATCAAACCCAAAAATAATTTGAAACTTTTGAAATTAAATCCGAAAAAAATACAAATAAAAATTATAAATAAAATATAATTTCATTACTAATATATTTAAAAATACGGGGGATTACACTTTTACCCCCTTTTTCTTTAGATTTACTTGTATTTTCTCTACTTTAATTTTCATTTTCTTTAGATGCTTTCTTGTTTTCTTTTTTTTTTTCTAGTTTATTTTGCATTTTTCTTCTTTACTTGTTTGTTTTTCTTTGATTCTAGGAGGTTGGTGATGTTCGAGAGGCTCAATGACATTTCCCTCGGGGTTTTCAAGCCAAAGAGGTGTCCCGGTCTCTCCTTCTGAAGCCCAATAGCAAAGGTGTTTAAGAGCCAAAGTCTTCAAGGATGCGCCCTCATACTACGTGGACGTGAAAGGGCGGTGTTGAACCCACCAAGATGGCTCCTAGAAACTGCCTATATCATCATGCCTCATCCGGAGCTCATGGGGTCAATTTTGGCTGCACAAGAAGACTTGCCGTGCTCCCATGGTGCGGGCGCACGCACAGGAGGAGCGGCCTCGCAGGTGCATGGTGCGGCCGCACGCAAGCCAGGAGAGGCCGCACTATAGAGTGAGAGGCCGCGCCTTTTGAGGTATCTTTTGGACGTTTAACTAACTTCTTCTTAGTTAGTTTTACTTTATATAGATTTCCTTCATTTTTAGAGAAAAAAATGAATTAGAAAATAGAATTAGAAGTAGTTTTTGATGAAGTTTTAGAGAGTGAAGCTCTAGATTTTGATGATTGTTCTTAGATTTTAGAGAGAGAAACTTGGTAATGTTGATGAATGCTAATTCAAATCTTTTACCTCTTTGATTTTGATCAAAGTTTTGTAAGAATTCTTTACTCTTTAATGTAATTTCACGTTTGATTTTGATTTTGATTGAATTACTTGTTGTTTGCTTTGATTTGATTTTGATAAGTTTGACCATATTTTGATTACTATGTTGATGATGAAATTTGTGATTAGATTAGCTTTGTTGTTCAAATTTGCAATGCGTAGTGAGTAGATTACTTGTTAGGGATAGGGTGAAGCATGTATGAGTGATAATTCATGGTTAATTCGGGGAATTTAATTGATCATCATTGTGATTAATTGGTTAGTGAAATTTGTGCATGTGTTTGATATCTTGACGAGTGATCAACCTCAACTATCGTGCTAGATTGTATAATAGGTTTCAATGACACGAACAACTGATTTAGAAACTATTATTATCGATTGATCTTAATTCACGATTTTCCTTTGAAGTCATTTGTAGAGACATCTAGCTTGACCCTAGGAAATAGCCTATTGGGTGATTTTGATTGCATTTCTTGCTTTGCCTCGCATTATATGTTTGATCGATTTCTCTCCCAATTAACGTGCGTATCATGAGTGCATATGAATCCCGACTCCCTAGCATTCTTTATATATTTCTAGTAATCGTTTAATTACGTTGTTAGACTTGTTAAACCAACCCTCAATTAAGCTTCGGAATAGCTTAGCTTGAGACCGTAGTAAATACCGCCTTCCCTTGGGTTCGACCTTAACTTTCCCTATACCTAGGGTTGGGTTTAGTTTTACAAATTTAGTTTTGACCAGGAAATCTAGTTTCCAACGACCTAAGTTCACCCCTCGTCAAGTAGGAACTCAAAAAGGCATCTCCACTTGAGAGAAAACCTTTAAGTTCACATAATACTCGAGTAGTGTTTTGGTCCGGCTCGGCTAAACTCCAAGTAAGAGACCAATCGGGTTGGGTTGCGGGTGGATACCGTAGGAGGTCTTTGCACTTGCAAGACTCGGTTTTTTCAAGTAAGAGCTCCGTGGTGTGAGCAAAGCATGCGAAAAGGGTAAGATGGTCTTTTCTCTCTTTCTTGTTATTTATGTCATTTAGTTATATTAATTGTGAGCGGGTCTTGGGGTCGGGTTTTGTTCCGCGGAAAGTTGGACCTTCCAAAACCCAACACTACGAAAACGGTCATGAATGTGATAAAAGCTTTGATATCTCGTAGTGGCCAGAAAAACATAGAAATTACCGAAAAATTCGGGAAATTCCTACAAAACCAATGTCAACTCTACAAAACACTGGAAACCACACATTAGTCCTGAAATTAGCCCCAAAGAGCTCAAATGTCCATAAAAATGACCAAGGGACGGAGGATAAAATAGCATATAAAATACATATATCAAACTCCCCAAAGAAAAACCCTTGCTTGTCCCTAATCAAGGTAATGAATAAAACATATCATAACTTCACCCCAAACAAATTTCAAAACCATGACACAACTCAAAGCCAATCCAACAAACATGCATCATAACCAATCACTCAAATCCATCCAATTACCAATATTCTCTAACAGTTGTCAAGTAGAGCAAACCACAAGAGCATATAGAATTCAAGACTAGTGTTCTCAAATTCAACTCTCATATATGTGGCGAGTAAAAGATGTACTCGATCGCTCTCCAACCAACCCCTTTTATGTGAACAATTCCCTCCCAAACTCACAATACTCGTGTGTTTAAAAAGAGAAGCACTCAACCTAATAGTCGACTTAGAATATATCAAATCATTCTTCACATTGATAAACAACTAATTTTACATTCACACAACTCTATGCACAAAGGTCGGAAGGTTTTCAAAGCTTGTAATGTAAGGCTTAGGTAAAGGGTAGGAGAAATTTGGGAAAATGTGAGAGTTTAGCCATGCTTAAGGGAGCTAAAATCCTAATAGAACCGAGGTCAAAAATAAATAATGACCAATCAATCTCCAACTCAACTCAACTTTACAAATATTCACCAAACAACCAATCTAATAATTCAAAAAAATTTCAACACTTACAGTAAATCACTTATAAAAACAAGACATCATAAAACTAGAGTGATACGAACTTTGAACTCTTCTTTTCTTTTGAATTTTTTTCTTAATTTCTTTCTCTATTTTTTCTTGAGCAACCTTCAATTACAACACTTGAACATAGAAACAATTTTTTTCTTTTGCTCTTTTTTTTTCTTACACTGGAATTTTTTTCAACTTTTGAACACCTTTTTCAATTTTTTCCAATCCAAAATAAGAACAAACAATAACTTCACAAATCCACCCGAATTGTACAAATTATGTGCACTCAAATACTCCCTCACCTCACTAACTATTAGCTCCCCCAAGCCAAGCTTGGGACCCGTAACCAATGGGGCTTAAATTGGCTTATAATATGGCTAAATAAACAATAAATAGTCAACGCAACAACATGGGTAGCAAGAAGGGAACAAATGTATCGAATATCATATGAAGGAAACTAAAAGAACAAACGCCTTTGTCCTCCTTAATGTGCATAATAATGAGTCATACAAACATTACTCAAAGTTAAACACCATTACTCAACTTCGTTGACATACCAGGAACTAACATACATTCCTCATCAAATCAACTAGTTAAGCACCATATTCACAAGTAATTGGGAAAAATTGACACATGTTAGGATTTCAAAGCAATAAACATCAAATCATGATAAACTAATCCTCAATATTTATCATCATATACCAAGAATTAAAACAATTTCAAAAAAAATTTCATCAAGGGGCATAGAGAAGCATGATTCATAATTTATTGGAACGTATTTTGGATTATTTAAGTTTTTTAAAAGAAATAAATCTAACCTAAGAAATTAATTAAATCTATACCATACACACTAAAGAAAAAATAAAATAATAAGAGATAGAGTGAAAGATATACCATGCGAACACGAGAGCCTCCCCCAAAGCTAAATCAGATAATGTCCTCATCGTCTTAAAGGGATGCTAGTAGTCAGGTGACTACTCCTCATCATAACCGCAACAATGTGACCAAAGCCTCGAGGATTGCAATGCATGTCTTTGGAACAAATTTGGGCAAGAATGAAACAAAGTGTTAGTGGGAAAAAGATAAAAATTGAGTCAGGAGCACTATTTTGATCATAAATTTTGATATATAAATGATAATACAGTGATTCTAATTTTATTAGAAAGTAGACTTGAAGAGCTTTCCAACGATAGGTCACACGCCAAAATCCAATATGAAAGGCAAAAGTTGTGGCCTTTCAAAATTAACAAATTTTGATAACCCGTACGCGCGCCCGATCGGGCGAGTTGTGCCCGATCAAATACGAGTGTAGTCTAGTGTATTCTTCTCCTTTTAAATCATTCTTATAGATCAAAATCTGCAAAAAAAGAAACTCCCACAAGCATAAGATACACTAGTTTTACCTCTCTAAAACAAAATAAAAAGAAAACACACAAAAATAAATAACAAAAACTAAATAAAAAACAACAAAATACGGGTTGCCTCCCGCAAAGGCTAGTTTATCAAGGTCCCAAATTTGTATTTCTCGTGTATTTAGATGTCAATAAAATAACTACTTATTTTTCACTAGAAATTTTGACATTATCACACCTGAAACACAGCATCTCTCAGTATTTTTTTTTTTTAAAAAAAGCAAAATCGACATCACAGCCGAGAGCTAAGCCCCCTACAGCATCTAAGCCCTCGCCGCCTTGATTTCCAGCTAACAATAGGAATTCACATTCTCATCACCACCAATTTGGAGAATGTGAATTCCTTGGGTAGTTTGGAAGAGATAGAGAAAAGTATGTGAATTGGGCTTTGTTTTACAATTTCACTTGTTACTGAAAATTATGCACTTATTACTGTCCCTTTTTTTTTAAGTGTTGGGGTGGATACCTTTAGTTTGATTCACACAACACTTTTTCTACACAATATGTAAAATGGTCACACCATCAAATAATGATGTGACTGGCTAAAATTTGTAATTTAAGTAATTAAATCTGCTAAATAAATTTGAAAAAAAAAATACAAACTTAAACTGCAATAATGAAATTATATCACAACTTCAACTATTTTGAAAAAACCCAAAGAGTGGCCAAGGTTTTGAAGAATAAAAATATTACATCAACACATGTTTTTCTCATTTTCCGCTATCCTTTCTCACAGAATGACCAACATTTTTGTCTTCTTCAAAAAACTAATAAAAACTTTGTTTATTTTTGGTACGTTTACTGCTCTAAACAAACAATTTATTCAGGTTCTTTTTTAATTAACCTTTTTACCTTTATCTTAATTGTTCTCTTAAAAAAAAATACTAATGTATGCTTGATAATAACTTCAATTACATATAATTAATATCACAAACTAAACAACTTTATGTTCTATATCATATTATGTTTTCAATAATTTACATCGCTAAGATATTTAATTTTTAAAATTTATTCTAGTCAAATAAGTTAAAAGCTAGTAATGCAAATTTATGTCTTTTTGTCCATTAGATTTTAAATTAAAAATTATGTCGCTCTATTTATTTTCATGAGGTTATCCTACTGATCGTCAAAAATTACAGTTATAGGCTTCATAAAACATTTAAAATTGTCACATACTCGTATCTAAATTGTATCAATGAGTTCTTCTCACCCTCAATTTTAGTATTTTACTTGTGGACTATACATACAAATTTGTTGCATTAATTACATGTTAGTGTGTCTATTTATTTTGCTTATTTTCCTTTGTTTAAATTAGTGCTAATTTTAGGGTTGTTATTAGTAGTGTTTACTTATTTCCACCATTACAGTTTCTATTTATTAAAATTTTTATATTTTATGCATCGTACAATTATTGTTTTGATTAATAATTGTTCATGTCTAGATTAGTTATTTAACCTCCATATTAGTTGTAATTCTCTAGATTGTCAATATTTAAAACTTTTGTGCTAAAATTTAAGTGCATTATATTAATCTACCCTACTCCCTATACTAAGTTATGATGACCAAAAAAAAAAAAAGAAAAAAAAAACAACAAAATAACCAAAACTGAATATACCATTCACCAAATTATAAATCTTATTTTAGTCAAAGATAAAATCGCTTAAATTTAGTTTATGCATTAACGAATAAATTGCTTAACCTCATTTCTTACTCCACAACACCGCAATTAGCTTACAAACTTCCATTATAAATTGAAAATCCTTTTCATCCTAGTAATAAATAAAACATTCTCATAAAACAAAAGCATTTAAATTTCATCTCATAATCTACAAAATTAAAAAGTAGCAAAATCTGATTAATGGGTATTTCAAGAAAGAATATAGTTGCAATAGTCTTAGGAATGGTGTTATTTAGTTCAATAATAAGTGAAGCAAATAATTTTGTAGATTAATGTGGTACTATTAGAAAAGGAAATAAAATTTACGGAAAAGGAAATCAACAACTTGGTGGTCCTTCTAACAAATATACTCGAGGATGTTAAAAGGATAACCGTTGTGGTAAAAATCCGGGAGATGATCAAAATGGTGCTCCAGTTAAAGGTGATAAAAAAGGAACGATGAATTAAGGGTTTTTATCTTTATTAAATAAATTATATATAAATATATATATATATTAGAATAGTAATTATTACTTTACTGTAATATTAATAATATTAAATGTAACACTTTTTTTTTATTTATTCTACTATCGTAAATTTTAAGGTTGTATATAGGTAGTTAGGGATACGTATGTAAACCTACATATCTCTTTTTGAATAAAGTGTACTCTATAAAATTTTGAATCATCACGATTCGATAATAAATAAAAACTTTTGAGACGTCTCTCTTATTTAAATTGTTTCAACGTGTATGGAAATAGATTGACGTTAACATCATTTTTACTTGTATGTAAGATGTGAATGTTAACAAATTAAACTGTGAAACTAAAAAGAAACATGGATAACATAAGGTAGTGGAAGCAAAAGGTAAGCAAGAGAGTTTTACATTCTATTAGCATTATAAACTATTACATATAAAGATTCCAAAAAGCAACATAAAGGAATGGAGGTAGTAATTACCGATAAAAAACAATTCAAAAGGGAGGGTTTCTTCAAAACTAAACGAGCCATATATACTTCTTCCCTCAATCGGAAGAATTCAATGCCTTGAGTAACGTATCAAAAGCTCGTGCAAACATTTCATTAAGCACTAGATAGGGCTTAATTGCAAGCACACTTATCTTTAGACAGAAAAAATTAGGAGCAAATAAAGAGAACTCAAGGTAAAAGGAAAAATCAAAAGAAAAAGATGAAAATACACCACAACCTTCTACTTCCTTCGCTAAAAATTAAGAATGTATAGAAGGAATAATTAATAGAACGAATATGGAGGTAGTCTTTGTCTTTATCATCCAATAATGATTTAATTATTGTACCCTCATGAACAACCTCATCATCAACAAAGGAATTTTCAACCACCGTTTCTACAACTAATGATTTTTCAATCACTGATTCATCAACCAATGATGTTTCAACCACAAATTCTATAACCGATGGTTCTTCATCCTCAATAACAGTCGTATTATTATTGTGTCCATAGACTTTTTCATCAAGAGCTTTCCAATAACTCTCATTTGCAACTACTCATTTCCATATATGATCATATGTAAATGGAAATACTCTAAAATCATCCGGAGTAGAGCATTCAGGATTTTCATGACAAAAACGATATTGACAACAACGGTAGTCAGGTGCTGCATAAAACGATATTGAAAAACTGAATTTGTATCTGAAGGAATTATGCCTTTTATAAGTGCAATTACTAGATATATTAAGGATCACTATTATGGAGATAATAAGTTTGTTCTTTTAGGTCGTGATTGTTTGTTGCTAGATATGATAAATGATATTTGGGCTAGTCAAATAATCCAAACCCCAATAGAATGGATCCTATGAGGTCACACAACAAGGGTATTGGGTTAAACGAGTAAGAGGATGGGCCTCATGAGATCACGACAAACCATAAGGAGTGTTGGGCTAGAGTAGTTTGACTAGGATTAGGAGTTTGGGCTTGACATGGACTCTTATTTAGAGATATGATCTATAAATAAGATCTATGACTTAGATTGAAACAACAATTGACAAGTCAATTAATTGTAACTTAAGAAACCAAGTCCTAAAACCCTAATCCCCTTTCTCTCTCTCACGACCCTCTCTCTCTCTCTCTTCTCCCCTCGTCCATACGGCCGGCCACCTAGGTGGCGCGTGTGGTGGTTCGTGGTTAGTTTGTCTCTCTTCTCCGTTGAACGTTGATTGAAGCATTCAATCACGACTAACTAGCATTAGTGGAGGTTTAATCTGTACCCGTGGACCAAGTAGAAGAATCACGTTTGGGGTTCTTTGTCTCCCGTTTGTTCTGGCTCGATTGCTAGTGGATTCACGCTTCAAAGGTATTATTAATTGTTCTTTATGTGTTATGCAATGATCTTGGTGTTTAGATGCTTATGAATATGATTCATGCAATTCCTCTTATAGTATCTAAAGTCCTACAGTGGTATCAGTTAGCCTTTGCATGTACATATATTGAATATTGGTTCTTTGAATGTCCACAATTTTAATTTAATTAGAAGGAAGAATAATTTAATTATGGGTCAATTATTATTTTAAATATGATTTAACATATAGATTTATTAAAAAATTTTAAATTTGCTCAAGAATTAGCCAGAAAAGTCCGAATTTTTTTCCTAATAAGGTCAAAATTTTCGAACCCCCCCCCCAAAACCCTAATTCGAAACCCTAAACCCTAATTTGTGAATTTTGTGTTTTGGTTTTGATTTAATTCGATTATGATGTGATTTATGATTTTAATCTATTTGATTTCATGTTAAATTATGAATTTATCACGATCAAATTATTTAATTTAAGAGTTAAATTGAAATGGGGATTAATTTCATGAAGAACCCTAATTTCATGATTGAATATGTTTTAATTTTTAAATTAATTGGACCACATTAAATTATTTTAGGATATAATTGATTTAAAATTTTGTGATTGGCTAGGCAATTAGGATAGAATCTCCTAAATTAGTTAGGATAATCATGGGAAATAAATAAAATTTATCTTCCATAATTAAAATAAGAATTGATTCTATCCCTTACCTAAGATAGAATATATGATATTTTATGATTGGTAATGAATAATATATGATATATCTAATTGCGGTAATTTAATAAAATATGAGATATTAAGATGCCGTGTTTCCTTAATTATGAACATTCGATGTTGTAGTTTAGGAAAGCGTGATGAGTGATTTATTATATGGCACTTTATCATATATGATGTTATTTATTGCAATATACAGACTAGTATGGCCCATAGATTCTAAATATGATCTACACATCGTTTCGTATTTTAATAATCTAAGTACGGTCTGCGTACCGTTAAGTATTTTTGTAATTTATTTTATTTTATTTTATTTATGTAGTAGGTAGAATAGAATAGTATTACAGGTTGCAGTTGATAAAAAAGACAATGGATTAAAGGCCCAAAGGACCTAGATGGATGAGATCCAAGAAGGTTCAAGTGGGAGTTTTGCTTTATTAGTTTTTCTTAGGATTAAGGGGCCATAGTGTGTCATGTTTATTTATGCACTAGCAGATTATGCATGTTAGATTTTATTTATGTTGATTGATGATGCGCTAGAGTTCACTAAACAATCACAACATAATAAATCTAGGTCCCGGTAATATTGAGGTTGCTTTTCCAATTAGATACCCAACAATCCTTCGATCGTGAGTGATGGGTCGGTATCAGCAGAGTGTCATTTGTTATCTTGGGTAATTTGGGGTAGATCACGTTCTACATATTTAATTGGTTACACTCAACAAGGTTACCTAAAGAGTTTAGAACCTTGAAGCAAAGGGTAATAATTAAACATGTGATGGTTAATTATTCAACCAAGAGTTACAAGTGTTGTAATCAGTAAAGAATTGAAGGATTTATGTCTTCGTCGTGTGCAATTACTAGATACGTAAATGGATCAAATTATGGAGATAATTAAATTCGGACATTTGGGTCATCGTTTTATCATAGCTAGAGGTACTTACGATCTTTGGGCTAGTAAAATAGCCCAAAGCCAAATTGAACGAATCCTATAAGGTCACACAAAGGGTCTAGATCGGGCACGAGAGGAAAAGGCCCATGATGGGCCTCATCCTCTAGTATAGCCGACCATATGGAGTAAGGTTGAGGGTTTTGGGCTTCCTAACCCTATTCTAATTATAATGTGATTATAAATAGACTAGGTGCCTAGGGTTTGCTAAAGGATGCAATTATCTGATCAGTGAGATCAAACCCTAATTAGCAAACATGAGACCAACCCCTCTCAAACTCTCCTCTCTCTCACGGCTCTCTCTCTCCTCCTCAGCGCCAGTGTGGTGGTTCGTGGTGGTGGTGGATCGTGGTGGTCGGCTTAGTCCAGAAAAGGTGGTGATCGCAGTTTTCCTCAATTACTCAACCAATCTAGTATTGGTGGACGGCTCGTTCGAAGCTCGTGGACTAAGTAGAGGAGCAACGCTTGGGGCTCTATTCTCTCCCTGATTTGTCAATCAAATTGCTACGTGGAATTCACGTTTCAAAGGTATGATTATGTGTCTTGTGTGTTATGCATGTGATCTTGGGATTAGGTACTTTTATGAATATGTTTCATGTTTTTCCGCTACGTAGTACCTGTAAACTCCTACAATGGTATCAGTTAGGCTGTTGCATGAACCCGCTTGTGATCATATTAATACGATTAATTTGAATTCCATGTTAATTTTATAATCAATTAAGAGGGAGAAATTAATTTAATTATTCTTCAATTATTATATTTAATGTGATTAAACTTTGGAATTGATTAAATGAGATTTAATTATGCTCAAATAGCCATGAATAGGATCGAATTTTAGCCTTAAAATGTTAAAAATTTTCGAAACCCCATACCCTAATTTCGAATTTTTCGAAAATTCATAGCTTAAAATATGATATTGGTGCTTGATTTTTTATTTAATTCGAATTGTTTTATGTTTCATAATTTTAATCGGATTGATTTATGCATAAAAATGTTTTATGTATGATCATTGATTTAATTTTAAGAGTTAGAATTAAATTGGGATTAATTTTATGATGAACCCTAATTTTAAAGTTGAATGTTGATTTAATTTTAATTTTTGGACTGATTTGATTTAATTTTGATAAATGTTATTTTAATTAAATAAAAAAAAATTATTTTAAGGCCGGCAGCCGCGGCTGGGTGGCGCAGCCACGACGGCTGCCGACCTGGTGGCAGCCCAAGAGGGAGGGGAAGGGAGGCCGGAGGTCCGTGGTGGCTGTGGGCAGCAGCGTGCAAGCGTTGCACGGCTGCTGCCACGCTGCTGCCCTTGCAACAGTGGCTGCTGTTGGCAGCCAGCCACCGTGGCGAGCTTCGGCTAGCCAACCACGGTGGCCGGCGTGGTGGTGCTCGGTTTTCAAAAAAAAATAAAAAATTTGTTTTTTGAAAAATATTTCAAGATAATAACAAAATTATTTTAGGATAAAATCGGTTTTATTTGGATAAAATCTTTTATTTTAGGATAAAATCAAATATTCAAAAGTTGTTATATTTGATATTATCCATATTTAAAGTTATTCAATTGGTAATTATCCATAATTAAAGTGGTTAATTTTGGATAAGATTGATTAGGATATTTTGAGCATATTCTAAAAGGATAATTGTTGATTTAAATAATGTGATTATCCCATAATTAGATTAGGATAATTGATTTTATAATTATTTGATTGGCTAATAATTAGGATAGAATCTCCTAAAGTTGTTAGGATAATCATGAAATATTAAATATGATTTATCTTTCTAGATTAAAATAAGATTTGATTCTATCTCATGCCTAAATTAAAATATATGATATTTTATGATTGGTCATGAATAATATATGATATTATCTAATTATGATTTAAAATATATGATATATTAGGAAATGTATTGCCTTAATTATGAACATTTGATGTTCTAGTTTAGACAAGCATGTTGAGTGATTTATTATATGGAACTTTTATAATATATGATATTATGTTGCTGTATATATATTGGTATGGCCCGTAGATTCTAAAATACGATCTGCGCATCGTGATGTATTTTTGTAATCTAAATACGGTATGCGTACTGTTAAGTATTTTTGTAAATTTTATTTAAAGTAAATAGATTAGTTATTTAAATAGTGTTAGTCCATAGAAGCTCATGAAGTGAAGGCCCAAAGGAGCAAGGTGGATGGAGATCCTTGATGATTTAAGTGGGAGCTTTTCATTTCTAGTTTTCTTAGGACTAAGGGGCCATACTATGTCATGTTTTATAGCATTAGTAGATTATGCATGTTAGATTTTATTTATGTTGATTGATGATGCGCTATATTTCACTAAATAATCACAACATAAATGAATCTAGGTCCCAGTGATATTGAGATTGCTTTTCCAATTAGATACCCAACAATCCTTTAATCATGAGTGTGGGTCGGCCTCAGCAGAGCATCACTTGTTATTTTAGGTAATTTGGGGTGGATCACGTTCTACATATTTAATTGGTTATGCTCAGCAAGGTTACCTAAAGAGTTCAGAACCTTGAAGCAAAGGGTAATAATTAAACATGTGATGGTTAATATTCAACAAAGAGTTACAAGAGTTGTAATCAGTAAAGAGTTTACTTACCTTGAAAATGTAATGCTTGATGGTAGGGCCTCAGTCCGATCAACTATTACACAAATAAAGGATCTTGGAATCACTTAAAATTCAATTGGGATCAATTATTATCGAATAAAGTGCTTTAAAGTTACCTAATTAATTCGTATATGGTACTTTAATGTTAAATTAAACATAATTATTAAACTTTGCCTTATTTTGACATAGATGGGTAGCCGTAATCATAATGACAACAACATTTACAATCTTCGACCACTCCTTGAGAAGGATAGGTTGACAGGAGAAAACTTTTCCACTTGGGAAAGAATGCTAAGGCTCGTTCTGAAATCTGAAGGTAGAGAGGATGCCATTGACACCCCATTGCCAAGACCTCTACCAGAAACGGAAACTACGACAGAAGTCAAGAGGCACAAGGAAGCTCATAATAAAGTCGTGCCTATAACTTGCTTGATGATTGCTACCATGAAACCTAGTTTTCAAAAGCGTTTTGAGGATCAGGATGCGTACACAATCATGCAAGAACTCAAAGCCTTGTTTAAGAAACAAGCAAGAGTTGAAAGGTATAAGCTTCATCGTGAGATTATGGATTGTAGGATGGAGAAGGGTGCCACAGTTCATGATCATCTTTTCAAAATGATCGGCCTTATTCAAAGTATGGAGAAACTGGGGCACCCATATAGTGATGAGATGGCAACAGACATCATTCTCCACTCACTTCCAGAAAGTTTTAACCAGTTTATCATGAAATTTAACATAACTACGACTGGAAAGACTATGAATTAATTGCATGCAATGCTAGTTAGTGCTGAAAAGCAAATCCCTAAGGAACCTAAGAAGGAAGCTCTTATGATTCAAAAGGGGAAGGGGTTCAAGAAAAAGGGGTAAAAGGCTAGTGCCAAGAGTAAGGGCAAGCAAGTTGCCAAGGCTCCTGAGAAGGCTAAGGCGAATCCAAAACCCAAAGCTGCAAGTGAAAGTGAATGCTTTTACTACAAGAAGAAGGGGCATTGGAAACCCAATTGCCAGAAATACCTTGACTTCCTCCAAAAGAATGGAGCATCAACCTTGGGTATTATATTATAAACATTTTAAATTTCACTTAGGTATGTGATACCAAGTTGCAGTGCTTAACATTATTAATGTTGTGCAGAAGCTACAAACAAGTGAGGCTAGCATGGAAATGGAGCTTGAAGGTGCACTAGAGGTGTTCGAGTGACCAGAGATAGCTTCATAGTTTTAATTTCTGAATATTTATCATGATTTTAGAACAATTTCCAGTTTTTGATGAGACAATTTTCAGTGTTAGTTTGAATACTGATTTGTTTTACTTGGCTTGGACAAGTGTTGATCCAAGACCAAGGTAATAAATTGTTTTCATTTTGCTAGATACGAGTTGAATTTTGTTTTATGACATTGATAAAAGTAGATCACAAAAGCAAAATTAGATGATTTAAAGTAAACTTGCTTATAACAAAGTAAGATTAGGTCACATAAACCATTTTCACATCCAAAGTTACATTGGATGGACTCTTATTCCAATTGATTATGAATCACTTGAGAATTAGAAGTCATGCTTGATAAGGTGAAATGACCAAGTCGCCTTTTAGTTGAAAGGTTAAAAGAGCTAATGACCTTTTAGAACACAAACATATGATGTGTGTGGACCATAAGTTCAAGAATTAGCAAAGAGATTTAAGTATTTTATTGCTCTTACTAACGATTTAAGTAACTATATCGATAATTACTTAATCAAGTAAAGCTTGGAAACATTGAAATGTTCAAAATTCCAAAATGAAATGTAAAATCAGTTTGAGACGAATAATTAACACTACAATATGATTGTTGTGATAAATATTTAACTCAAAATAAAGATCATCTAAAAGGGAATTGTTGAATTAGTTCACAATCCAGAAACATTACAATTAAAATGTATGTTAAACGAAGGAATCAAACTTTGCTTGCCATGGTTTGATCCTAGTTTAGCTTTAATGATTTACAAATATCATTTGAGGATATGCATTATAACAACAATTGCGAATATACTAAACAGGAAAATTAACCAAAGCAGAAGAAAAGATGTCATAAGAGTTATGATTTGGAAATGTTCCAAAAGTTATCTTTTCAAAACAGGATTAAGGGTTATGAAATCAATGTAAAATGTTTACAAAGATGAAATAATAAACCCTAAATCAGACAATAGTTCATCATGGGTTTTCTCATGGAAACTAAGGGGTATTATTCCCACAATCGCATAGAAACAAAGTGTTTGTTGCTCACGATAATGTCTTTATAGAAAGAAATCTCTCCCTACAAAGCCAAGTGGGAGTAAATTTAGATCTCGATGAGATTCCAGACGAGCAACAAAAGGATGTGAATAACATCACATCAGAGACGAAGGCATATGAAATCAGTTAATTTGATAAACCATATGTCGAAGCAAGCTAATTCCACTAGCGAGGCTTCTATCATCCCAACTTGAATGAAAGGCTTCAAAGATTTGAAGAGAATAATTCTATTGTTGCTCATACCTATTGTAGGTTACTTGGGATCAAAACAAACAATTTGTTGAAATTTTGAGAAAAGGTGGATTTTAAAATTTTCCTATTGGAAAGGTTAGAACCCATAACCTACAAGCAAGCTTTGGATAAGTGCCAACTCAAGAAATGGCTTAAAGCCAAGAAATCCAGTATGGACTCCATGTCTGTAAAGATTTATTAGTCCATGATAGTCTTATAAATAGGGTCAAACCTATTATTTGCGTAAGCATATTGGGATTCTTCTAGTGATTGCTGATTTCAACTACGAAGTTTAGCAATGGAGATCAAAATCACCTTCATGAAATTTTCTTGATGGATGGTATGTATATGATACAACCTAAGAGTCTTGAAATCCAGAAATCATAGAAAATTTTGCAAACTTCAGAAATTCATTTAATGGATTGAAGAAAGCATTAGGGAGTTGGAACATTCATTTCGATTAGGCAATCAAACAGTTTCATTTCCTCAAAGAGCGAAAAGAAATCTTGTAGAGATAAGAAGTTTAGTGGGAGAAATTGGTCTTCTTGGTCATGTACGTAGATGACATGCAGTTCATATGAAAGGACATATCAATGCTAGAATCAGTCAAGTAGTGGTTAGAAAGTTGTTTCTATATGAAAGACTTAGGAGATGTTCAATACATATTGGGAATCAAGATCCACAAAATGAATCTTGAAGAATGATTGGAATGAATCGAGAGACTTATGTTGATAAGGATCTTGACAAGTTCATGAAGCAAGACTCTAAGAAAGGATGTTTTCCCATGTTTCATGGTAGTACGCTCAGTAAAACTCAGTGCCTTCAAAAGCTAATGGAGTTGAGTTGTATGGATAATGTACCTCATGCTTTTGCAAGAGGGTCCATTATATGTGCCATGATATGTACAAAGTAAGATGTTACATGTGTAACAAGTTTCAAGTAAATTCAGAACAAGCATACTGAAAGTTGCAAAGAGCAAATCCTTAAGTACTTGAGAAGAACTAGAGGAATTTTTCTAGCTAATGGTGTTAAAAGTCAATAAGTTGTCAAAAATTTATACGGATGCAAGTTTTCCAAACAGGCAATATGACTTTAGATGTTGATCTAAATACATTTTGTGGAAAAGGACAGTAAGCTTGAAGAATTCAAAGCAGAGCACTGTTGCATACCCAGAATTAGAATACATGCATGTAGCTACAGTAAGAGTAGTTAAGGAGGAAGTTTGGATCAAACTGTCTTGTGACTAAAAGGACACCTTTGCCAAAATAAAGGAGCAAGGGTCACATCACAAATCCAACCGAATAGATATGAGATATCACCTCATTTATGAGATCAATGACAAGCGGAATGTCGTGATCTGCAAAGTTTTATTATGAGTGAGAAATCACTAAACCCCTTCCATAGACTAAGATATGAGAGTCATATTAAAGACTTGGATTGAAGCAAGTTATGTAATTCAAGTTGTATATGTTTTGAGAAAGCATGTTACATAAGGAAGGTATCAATTTGCAGAATTATATTTAAAATAGAAATTTCATTTCTCTTATTTAATTATGGTTTTGGAAATTAAATAAAATGTCCAAAATAATTATGAATTGATGGGCTCATCAGGTTGATGACCTGGTGAATGAAACCCCATAAGTGAAAAAAATTCATATATTATTTAAGTTC
Organism: Chenopodium album; assembly: GCF_948465745.1. NCBI lineage: Eukaryota > Viridiplantae > Streptophyta > Magnoliopsida > Caryophyllales > Amaranthaceae > Chenopodium > Chenopodium album. The sequence goes on from NC_137847.1 coordinate 22,322,631, forward strand.
CTAGTTCGAAATCATTAAAGTGGACATAAATGATTTCAATGAATGGACTAGCATGTAAAGTTGATTGGATAGCGCAGTTTCATGGGCTATAGGGGCATAATGATGCTCGGTCAATCACTTGGATATGCATGAATGATGCATGATCGAACTTATGACCTACTTTGAAGTTCAAGTGTAAAGCTTCGAGATATATTAGTGGATTCCTTTGACATGAGTGGAACATTGATTTCATTCAATGGATGTTATGACTGTGGTACACTCAAACGTCTGCCAGTAACTGGAGATTATAAAGTGTGTTTCCCGGTTATTTCAAAAGTTGAATGGAAGCCTTGTTGCCACAAGATTTGATTGAGTCTACCTATTAAATTAGGGAATGTATCATGGCCGCTTGAAGAGGGAGAATTCAGAAAATAGTGGCCGCGTTCAAATTCATTACTTAGTAATCATATGGTTTTGTAATTCTAACTCAGATTTCAAGAAACTATTTGTAGATTAATATGATCTCGACATGTGATGCAATCATATTATCAAATCGACACATATTGACTTAAGGAATTTGAATATTGCACACTTCTCTCAGACAAGTGGGAGATTGAAGGATTTACGTCTTCATCGTGTGCAATTACTAGATATATAAATGGATTAAATTATGGAAATAATTAAGTTCGGACATTTAGGTCGTCGTTTTATCATAGCTAGAGGTACTAACGATCTTTGGGCTAGTAAAATAGCCCAAAGCCCAATTAGACGGATCCTGTAAGGTCACACAAAGGGTCTAGATCGGGTACGAGAGGACAAGGCCCATGATGGGCCTCATCCTCTAGTATGGCCGGCCATATGGAGTAAGGTTGAGGGTTTTGGGCTTCCTAACCCTAGTCTAATTATAATGTGATTATAAATAGACTAGGTACCTAGGGTTTGCTAAAGGATGCAATTATCTGATCAGTGAGATCAAACCCTAATTAGCAAACACGAGACCAACCCCTCTCAAACTCTCATCTCTCTCACGGCTCTCTCTCTCCTCCTCAGCGCTAGTGTGGTGGTTCGTGGTGGTCGGCTTAGTCCATTAAAGGTTGTGATTGCGGTTTTCCTCAATCACTCAACCAATCTAGTATTGGTGGATGGCTCGTTCGAAGCTCGTGGACTAAGTAGAGGAGCAACGTTTGGGGCTCTATTCTCTCCCTGATTTGTCAATCAAATTGCTACGTGGAATTCATGTTTCAAAGGTATTATTATGTGTCTTGTGTGTTATGCATGTGATCTTGGGGTTAGGTACTTTTATGAATATGATTCATGTTTTTCCACTGTGTAGTACCTATAAACTCTTACAAGAATTTAATCACCTTGAAAATGTAATGCTTGATGATAGGGCCTCAGTACGGTCAACTATTACACAAATAAAGGGTCTTGGAATCATTTAATTCAATTGGGATCAGTTAATATTAAATGAAATGTCTTAAAGTTACCAATTTTAATTCGCTTATGGTACTTTAAATTTTATTAAACATAATTGAATTTTGCGTTTATTTATAAGTAATATTTCGTTCTAATTTTATTTTAATATATAATCTTCTTAATTGAAAATAAAGTTGAGAAATGTTCTCAGAAGGTTAAAAGATAATCCATAAACCTATATTACAATTTTGCTAAGATGGTTCTAAAAGGCAATTTAGAAACCCATGTCACATGTCTAAGGTTGGTTTTATTCAAAATGTTTGAGTAAAATGCCAACACATCTTCATTTTGAAAAGTTTTTCAAGGGATATGATAAGATGAAAGGTACAAACCCTCCTAAAGACAAGTATAGAAGTCCAATAAAATCTCTTATCTTCAAAATGATTGAATATAAGAAAATGATTGGAAACCTCTATGATCAAAAGTTCATCAAATGATATTATTCTTCATCCATTTCATATGGAGTTAAATAGTTGATTAAACTCTAATATGAATAATACTTGAATAGACTTAGCAAAATCATGAAATGTGCTTAAAGTAGTTAAGCAAAGAATCATTTTGAAGCTAAGAGAAATAATCTAAGTGGCTCAAGTGGGAAAGGTTTAAGAATATATGAGGATTACATTAAGAAGTTATAGGCCAAGAAATGCAAGCATGTTGCCACTTCTAAAACCTAAAACTACTTATATGCTAAAAGTTGTTATGAACAACAAATGTTTCAAATTAAATGGACCAATTTCAATTGATTAGAAACTACCTCATACAGTTGAAAGGTAAAAGAATGGAAATATTCCAATTTAAGAAGTATATTATAGAAATTATTTTAGCGTATTACTACTTCTTGGACATGTGATGTCATGTGTAGTTCTCTCTTATTAAGAATGTGGTTGAACTAAACGAAGAAGTACGACTAAGGGAGAAGTAAATCTACAAGTTTAGAAAGCAAATGTTGCTACTTCACAAATAGATTCTACAAGTTTAGAAGCAAAAGTTGCAACTTTACAAGTAGAAGCGTGTTTTTCACCTTACCTAGTTATGGCTAGAATTGAATGAATGTTATTTATTCTTGTCATTATCAAAACATACCCATTCAATGTTAGTAATGACTAAGCATTGAAGATTCAAAAAAATAGAGAAAATGTTATTCTATGATTTATTAAGCCACGATGTGTTTTGAAAAGCTAAATAGGTTTAAAAATTCTATATGGTAGATATAGATAAACCAGTTCTATATATATGAATTGTCTCTAAAATGTCAATTAATTCGAATGAAAATAGAACTTTGCATGCGAAAGATCCAAAATGGACTTTCAGTATCATTAGATTGTGAATCTATTGATATATGCAAATATCATTCTAATTTGAAATTTTTGACAAAGTCACCATTTAGAGAAATGATGATATGAACTCAACCTAATACATATCGATGTAAGAAAAACTAAGGTTCAAATTAGAGGCTAGAGACGGATAATGAAACTCTTCTTTTTTGATATGATCACTTGTGCTTAGTTGAAGCTAGAGTGTGAAAATTTTGGAAGTTCAAAAGTTTAGTATGAAGTTCAGAATCAACTTGACAAGATAATAAATACACTACAATATGATTGTAATGGTGAAAGTTTGAGTCAAGACATTTACTTGGCAATACATTCAAAATATTGCGATATGATCGTAATAATGAGAATTTAAGCCAAGACCTTGATAAACATCCATGAGTTGTGAAATCGTTTTACAATAAACTCCAAAGAAAAACCTTATGAAGTGTCAATGTAAAGGAGCTATCAATTTATATGAGATATATTTTGATAATGGATGAAATACCGTATCTTCCAACCATTCTTTAAGGGATATACTTTTAAGATGAGCTATAAAACTAAACAAAACTACTTATGTCAAATCAAATGTAGCAAAGTCTTCATACGTGATATGGATAAGAAAATTTCTTATAAAGTCTTTCTACAAAGCAAGGAATAAAAGGTGTATTAAATCGTTTGATACATGTTCAATTCCTATATAGAGCACGGGGTACTACTACACAAGTCATACTGAGCACAAAATGTTTGTTGCTCAAGTAGGTGCCCTCTATGGATAAGATGTCATTTCCAAAAGGTCTAGTGGGAATAGTGTAAATTTTCAAAAGAGTTCGAGAAAAGCAACAAACAAAAATGGTTCAAACTACGGTTGGTTCACCCTATGCTAAATGCGCCTCTTCAAAAGGCAAGTGGGAGTATAAGAATCTCGAAAAATTTGAGAGCCTTGAAAAAGTTCAAGAAAAGTTAATTTGAAAATCTTGAAGAAATTCGAGAATAATCGAATCAAAGCAACAATATGAGCATGATTCACCTCATGTTAGAAATGACAAGGCGTGGTCTCATTAATTGTAATGGGAATAATAACCATGTGTAGAAGGTAGTACATTCCAAGTGCATGTCCTCTATTGTCGTTTCTCATTGAAAACTAAACAAAGTTGTTGTATGAGTTTAAATTGTTGCATAAAGACCCACAATGATGACTAGCATAAGTAAAACTTAGCCAAAGAAATATGATTTCATATTAACTAAGAGTTCTAAAAATATTTATTTGGAACATGATGATTATGCAATTAATAAAGATGATTTGACAAGTTATAACTCCAAAGTGGTTTAACAACCATGAAATCTGAAATAGATTCTAAGTCTGTAAGCAAGTGTATGACACTAGATTAATTTGCCTAATTGGGTGAGACCCATTATAAGAAAAACAGACAAGAAAGAAAAGTGTTTACTAAACAAATCAAAGACTTTTCAAAGGATTCAACTAATTCATAGTATGACTATGACTACGATGAAACTTTACATGTTGTAAAGATATATTAAAGATATTCTAGTGATTTCTACCTTATGAGATTTGGTAGATGGATTTCAAAACACTTTCTTGAAATTGTTCATGAAAGAATATTTGTATATGATACAATCAGAATGATTTTGAAAAACCAATAACCCTAGGGATGCATAAAAGTTCCTTTAATGGATTGAAATAAGCATCATGGAGTTAATGTTCTTAATTTTGTGAGTTAATCAAAATTATTTGATGTTCTCATAAATAAAGGTGTTATGTATAAAATATGTTTAGTGGGAGCTATATAGTCTTCTTGGTCTAGTATAAAGAGAAATTATTCATTGCTTGAAGAGTCAAGTATGGCTAATGCATTTTGTACGAAAAACCTTGAAGAGGATGATGAGTACATTTGGGATTCGAGATCTATAAAGATAGGTCTAGAAGGATGTTTGAGCTAGGTTAAGAAGCTTATATTGATATGATTCTTATAAGATTCAACATTATATTGAAAAGAGTTTCAATCCCATATAACATGCCACAAAGCTTAACAAGATTCAATGCTTTGAGAAAGGTTGATGAAATTAAGGTTTTGAGTGATGCTCCTTATGTAGTTTGCAAAGGGTGCATCATACATGTCATGGACTATACTCGTCTATTTGATTCACGTGTTTTAAGGACAAGTGGTGATAGATTTCAATCGAAATCCAATGTGACATTGGAATACAAATTAGAAATTTCTAAGTTCCTTGCGAAAGGATGAAGGAAGATTCTTAATGTATGGAGATTAATATTATTATAAAATTTAGAAGTTGGAAAATTTATATTTATGAGAATGTCTCATGAATTGTACTTACTAAACCCTTTCCATGACAAAGGTATGAGAGTCATACCAAGGTTCTTGGATTGAAGTAAGTTATGTAATCTAAGTTGTATATATGTTCTGAGAAAGCATATTACATAAGTAATACATTAGCTTGCAGAATTATGTTTATCAGTTGAAACAAAGTTTCAATCTTATTTAATCATGGTTTTGATATTAAATTAAATGTCCAAAATAATTATGAATTGATGGGCTCATCAGGTTGATGACCTGGTGAATGAAACCCCACAAGTGAACTAAATTCATATATTATTTAAGTTCCTAGTTCGAAATCATTAAAGTGGACATAAATGATTTCAATAAATGTACTAGTATGTAAGATTGATTGGATAGCGCAGTTTCATGGGCTATAGGAGCGTAGTGATGCTCGGTCAATCACATGGATATGCATGAATGATGTATGATCGAACTATAGACCTACTTTGAAGTTTAAGTATAGAGCTTCCGAATATATTAGTGGATTGCTTTGACATGAGTGGAACATGGTTTCCATTCAATGATTTATTTAACTGTGGTACATTCAAACGTCTACCCGTAACTAGAGATTATAAAGGGTGTTTCCTGGTCACTTCAAAAGTTGAGTGGGAGCTTTGGTTTCACAATATTGGATTGAGTCTACCTATTTAGTTAGGAATGTGTCTTGGGCCTTTGAAGAGGGAGATTTTAGAAAATGCGTGGTTGTGCTCAAATTAATTACATAGTAATCATTTGTTTTGTAATTCTAACCCAAATTTCAAGAGAAGATTTATAGATTAATATGATCTCAACATGAGATGCAATCATATTATCATTTCGACGCACATTGACTTAAGGAATTTGAACATTGCGCACTTGTCTCAGACAAGTGGGAGATTAAAGGAATTAAGTCTTCGATATGTGCAATTACTAGATATATTACGGATCACTATTATGGAGATAATAAGTTCGTTCTTTTGGGTCATCATTGTCTGTTGCTAGATATGATAAATGATCTTTGGGCTAGTCAAATATTCCAAAGCCCAATAGAATGGATCCTATGAGGTCACACAACAAGGGCATTGGGTTAAACGAGTAAGAGGCCCATTAATGGGCCTCATGAGATCATGACAGACCATAAGGAGTGTTGTGCTAGAGTAGTTTGATTAGGATTAGGAGTTTGGGCTTGACATGGACTCTTATTTAGAGATATGATCTATAAATAAGATCCAAGACTTAGATTGAAACAACAATTGACAAGTCAGTTAATTGTAACTTAAGCAACCAAGTCCCAAAACCCTAATCCCCTTTCTCTCTCACACGGCCCTCTCTCTCTGTGTCTCTCCTCCCCTTGTCCGTACGACCGTCCATCTAGGTGGCATGTGTGGTGGTTCGTGGTTAGTTTGTCTCTCTTCTCCGTTGAAGGTTGATTGAAGCGTTCAATCACGACTAACTAGCATTAGTGGAGGTTTAATCTGTGCCCGTGAACTAAGTATAAGAATCACGTTCAGGGTTTTTTATCTCCCGTTTGTTCTTTCTCGATTGCTAGTGGATTCACGCTTCAAAGGTATTATTAATTGTTCTTTATGTGTTATGCATTGATCTTGGTGTTTAGATGCTTATGAATATGATTCATGCAATTCCGCTTATAGTATCTAAAGTCCTACAGTATCACCTACTCAAAAGTAATTCCTAAAACCACTAACTAATAATAGATAGAGAAGTAGGGTCAAATCCATAGGGAAACAAGTCTTTCTAGATCTAATTAATTAATATAATCTAAACTATTAAGGAACAAAAAGGATTTGAATGAGTTAATCTAAGGGTAAAATCAATAATAAAAACCCTAGGGTCACAGGTTCACCAATAATTAGTACTCCGGGATAAAACATAACAATAAATAATCAATATTGCAAATATAACATGGTTAACGGGCTCTAGCAATTTATTAATCAACATAGATCTATCTAACAGGCTCTCGCAATTTACTAGATCTAAGTTCCTATTGAAATTAGCCTTTGATATCAAATTAACATCTGCTCGATTCATCAATTCAATATTGCTATACTTTTACAATTAACTCACATCTGCTCGATTCATAATCCAATTGTAAGGAATTAAAACAATTCAATAAGAAATTATCATGCAATATCAATAATCAACAATAACAAATTATCCATTCATATTAATTATATATCCCCCAAGAACCCTAGAAATTAACTACTCACACATATTTAGATCTACAATAATCAAAGTGTATAAAGAAAACATGATTAAAATCAAAGAACAAAATAATAAAGCAATTAAAATCAAAGCAATAAATAAAGCGAATAAAAGAGACGAGAAACAATATTGAATGAAGGAAATATGAAATTGCACTAAAAATAGGAAAACTTGAGTTTAACAATAATCTCTAACTAAAAATCTCTCTAAAAGTTTAAGCATGAGAAATAGTAATGAAAACGTCCTTAATAAAGCTTACAAAAAGAGCTTCAATACTATGCCTAAAAATTAATCCAAAATGAAATTCTAAAAGCCCCTGGAAAAACACGCGCCCCATCGGGCAAAGGCCCCTGGATCGGGCCCGCCTTTTCTTATCTCCGCATTTTTGGGCATCCACCCGATCGGGCCCAGTCTTTTTTTATTGGCCAAGTTTTTTTGCTTCTTTTCTTTTGGGCTTCAACTCTTATGGCCCAATTCCTCTTCCTTGGTCCATTACTTGGACCAATTCCACGAACCAAGCCCTTAGTAATCGAGATAATCGGTCTTGGGATACAAAGAACGGTCATGAATGTGATTGCACGCCCTTGGGCGGGCGCGCACCACCCTTGCCGGGGTGCGCAAGCCCCATGCGAGGGCGTGCAAGCGTGGGTTCCTAGTTTCGCTCGGTTTCGAATTCGCGCCTCTAATTAATACTTATTTTAAACCCGATTTTTGTAAGAAGTTTTAGACATAATTTTGATTATAATTTTAACTTAGTTGAGAGTTTCTCTCTAGTTTTATAGTTAGTTTAGGAGTAGATTTAGAGAGAGAAAGTGAGATATTTCAATGGTGATGTGAGAGATTGATGATACAAGGGTGACAATTGTGTTGAAGATCTTCTCTATTATCAATGAGGATTTCTAACTCTATCTCATCTTATTGCTTTGTTTATCGTCATGTTTGTGTGATTTGGTTTTGATGATTGATCTTGATTAGTGTAATTATTCTTCGTACTTTGTTGATTCTTGATTTCTTAGTTGTTTGTTGATTAGATGATTATTCTTGAGTGGTTGTTTGGCTAGGGATTGGGTGAAACTTGTATGATTGATTGATTATGATCAATTCGGGAATTGTGTTGATTGATTGTTGAGATTAAAGTGTTTAATGAAAGTTTGCATGTGTGTAATTTGATTAGGCCTTGAGAATTATACTAGATTGCATTGTAATTGCTAATGACACAACCCATTGATTTAGGAATTGCAATTATCGATTGGTTTGGATTGTGATTCTCCTAGTTTGTTATTTGTAGAGACCACTAGCTTAACGATTACGTGATAGCTCTTGATTCTAATTGATAGCTCTTATCATTAGTCTTCACAACCATTGATTGACATGTTATTCCACAATTGTTACAATTGTCATGATTACTTCTTGATCCCCATTCCCTAGTGTTTTATTTGTTTGGTTGTTGGTTTTGTTAGTTATTAGTGTTACCTCTTCGCCTTCGACTTTGACCTAGCTTAGGCGCACAATTGAGAGCGCTTGAACATAACTGTTCCTTTGGGTTCGACCCTTGACTTACCTCTATACTTGTATTTAGGTTAGTTAAGTGATTATAAATTTTGTTTCGCGCCTTTCTGGGTTCTTTCGATTTCTTTGATTCTCAATGTGTTCGCAAAAGGGTCTTTGAGTGCACGCCGTATGGTGATGACTTACCACATCTTCATGGGAGCGCAGCTTGAGAGCGTAAGAGCTAGAACTTGGATCATCCACTTCCTTGCACCTTGAACTTTCCCAATGCTATAAGCTTGCTCCAAAAGTGTCTTCCAACTTAGTAGGCCACCAATATCAAAACCCGAACCTCGTACAATACCTACAACCACGAACAGAGGAGAAATAAAGGAGAAAACACAAGAAAAATCATAAAAACACAAAAAAAAAAAAAGAGAAGAGGGAAATAAAGAGAAAATGCATAAAACTAAGCATTTATTAAGAAAGAAAGCTATGAAAAGAAGGTAAAAAACTTTAATATCTCGAAAACCATTGAAATTACCGACAAATTCGGGAAATTCCTACAAAACAAGTGCCAACTCAAAAATACACTCAAAACCACACATTAGTCCTAAAAATAGCCCTGAAAAGCTCAAATGTGCATAAAAATGACCGGGAGACGGGGGATAGAATAGTATATAAAATACATATATCACTTATAGATCCCTTATCGTAATTCCCACACTCACAATTTTCCTAAGCTTAATCTACAAAACTTATACAAAATATTTTAACCTAAGTCTTTAAATTAATTCATATCCTTAAATTTTGAAAAACCTTACCTTTAGTACCAATTTCTAATTCTCCTGAAAGTAGAGTCTTTTAAAACAAAATAAGTAACCTTTTTAACTTTCAAAACTCAACCATCGAACCTTGGGAGTGTTATTGCTATACTTATTTACCGTAGAAAATAAATGCAAAGAAAAACAAAAATAAAATTTTATAAATTAAGTGGTCTAACTGGTGGCATAAAATAGTCATTACATCCAAATTGTAAAACATTGAAAAAAAAAGTAATTAGCAGGAAAATAAATAAATTCATAAGGAAACTAAATTGTCATATTCTAACGTCTCCTCACATGTAACCGAGTACCCTCTTACCAATCTGCAAAATAAATCAGAAACAAAAGAGAGACAAACTCCCAAAATTAGATAAACTAAGTAATTCCAACTCCATCCCGTAAAATTAATAATTATTGTTTGAAAATTTTTTATACATAATACGGTTACATAGTAATTATATTATTAAACCATTATTAAATTATCACATAACACTTAATTACTTATGGTTAAGAAAGGGAAAAAGAACTATGGTAAGCCGAGACTATTCCCTGTCACAACCTACTTTACAGAGGGTCGCGCGTAACCCCAAATGGCCATTAAAATAAACAGTATGTTCCTAATATGCACACACCTTACTAATACACAGTGATTATGAGGAAGACTAAACAGTAATATATGTTAATTTAAACCAATTAACTAATAGCAACCATAACTACTAGTAGGCAGCCTATTCTTCACCCTTTGGGTGTCATCTCCCTTCTTAATTTCAATGTATGATTTAGAAAATTAAATTGTTTTACCACATTATTCACAACTATTGTACAAATTCTATTAAACCCAATAACGATACTCCAATTTCATTATCATTCTGACAGAGTCAATGTAGATCATCCAATACATATAATTTATCATCTAATTTCCAAGATTCTAATTATTCTAAATTATCATACAACATCAATTAATCAATTTTTAAAAAATACTTATACTAGTACACAATATAAAGAATGTTTAAAAATATTATGGTTTCATAATATCATACGGCACTCATCACATGTAATCACATATGCACATAGTCGACACACAATAAATCGAAATAATTTTTTAACAGGATTCTAAAGATGATGGAGATTGAAAATTTCCTTAAAAACACAAGAGTAATGATTAGTAATTTCCAAGGTAGTCACCTACGCAACCTCCGTCGAAACAAAGATGAGTTTATTAAATTGTGATAATGGTGAAAACAATGGTTTGGAGTAGATTCTTTCTGAGTAATGGAAGGTACGGTAACATTGGGAGGTATACATAATGTAGAATTATTGGGTTTAATTAATCTAGAAGATTATTCAAAAGATCAGATAAGAATCTTTTCAAATTCAGTTTGTTGCATTCTTCATCGATAAGATCAGCTTCAATTTTTATTTTTTTTAATCCAAAAATAGAAAATAATGATTATAAAATTTATTACTATAACATATAAATTTGAAAATAATTATAAATTCAAAAGTTAATATACTGAAAAAATTTAGGGTATTACACTAGATGGTACTTACTTGGCTATCTCCTAAGTGAGGGGTCCCTTATATTATAAGGGATAGGTAAGGAAGGAAACTCGTTCGATGCTTGATAAGGGAGAAATAGTAGCTAGTAGATTACTGTAAGGTCAAATGCTCAATGAAGAAGAACAGGGGGAAATAGAGAATACAGAAAGAAGGAGAGGAGAATTTAAAGAGAGAAGAAGAAGAAGAGGGAAGTAGAGAGAGAGAGAAGTTATATTTGATTACTTAATTCCAAATATTACAATTTCATTTGTTTTAATATGCCCTTAGTAGCACACTACAACCACACAACCTATAACAGAAAGATTCTTTTCTAAAAACCCAAAAATAACGAACTTTAAAACAAAATTGATTAGAATTTTCTATATCATTTTAATTGACAAACCTCCTGTATCAATGCCTTCTTCAAATTAATTTATACTTAATTAATATTGCTAGTTATGAGTCAAAGTACTTGACTTGTGATTTATATGGAAAGCATATTTTATTTATTTATTTCTAGAACTATCTTGTTAGTGTGCTAGTTGTATAGGTGTATATGTACTCATCTTTTGCTGATTAATACTTTGTTATTTGTGTTTGACTTTTCTTGTGTTGACCCTACAATGACAAATGTAATGGTGTGTAGTAGAGTTGAAATAAAGTGAAAGTGACAAGTACTTACAACATAAAGAGTATGATGAGACGAGTGTTGATAGTTACTTGTTAAATCTTTCGTAGACTTATTTGTGCTTATGGGCTTTTAAAATACTCCTATTGAACTTTACTAACGATTCATTCAAAGATGTTGTATTCAAAGTTGCGCATTAGAAGTGAGTAATTAAATCTCTTGGTTTTATTTACTCTAATTATTTTTATTGTTTTGATAATTGCAAATATCACGCTAGGTTCACTACTACAAAAACCCCTAATAAGTCGGACTTTTAGAGTCCCCTGTACATAAGGTGCGACTTATAAACCTATCGAGTCGCCTCATACTTATTAGGCGACTTGTTAAGTTGGGGTTAAAATCAACAAAGCACCTAACGAGTCGCCTAATATATACGAGGCGACTTGATAGGCTAACAAGTTTCCCCATATATGCATGCGACCCTATAGCCCGACTTATTTGGTGGTTTAAATTAGATTTTCAGAGTCACCTGTAAGTAAGGTGCGACTCAAAAACCCGTTGAGTCTCTTTATACATATTAGGCGACTTAATAGGTGAGTTTTGATAGCTATAACTCTCACCTAATGAGTCGCCTAATATGTATAAGGCGACTTAGTAGGTTAATGAGTCGCACCTTATATACAGGTGACTTTGTAAATCTAATTTAAGCCACCGAAAAAGTCAGGTTATAGAGTCACATGCATATATGATGCGACTTGTAAACCTATCAACTCACCTCATGTATATTAGGTGACTCGTTATGTGCTTTATTGATTTTAACTCCAACTTAACAAGTCGCCTAATTAGTATGAGGCGACTCGATATGTTTACAAGTCGCACCTTATATACAGGTAACTCTAAAAGTCCGACTTGTTAGGTGTTTTATTATATGACCACTACCTAATAAGTCGCCTAATACGTAAGACACGACTCGATAGGTTGATTCTTACAATATATTAAAAATAGTTACAATGTCATATATACATATAAAGTAACTTTGACACAATGGCAAGAACTTTAACCTTCCAGACAAAGAACCAGAGATCAAGCATGCTAAATAGCATAAACATTGACATTATATGAGCAAATAAAAGTAGTTGGAAACAAATGTTGATTTTTTACGTGTCACCTCTTTCAACACAAACGACACCATAAATTAACCTATGGAGTCTCCTCTTTCAATACAAGTGACACAATAGCTTAATCTATAGAGTCGCCTAACAACTAATAGGCGACTTATATAAAAGCTATCAAGTTGCCTTTGAAGCGACTCCTAAAGTTGGAAGCTATCGTGTCGGTGGCTGTAGAGTCGCCTTTGAGGCAACTCGTTAGGTCATTTATAGGCGACTCGATAGGGATTTTTTGTAGTATTGAACGTTGCTTACAATATTATTAATCACATGTTTTATTTGTTTTACGTGATTTCATTATTGCTTTATTTTTATAATTACAATAATTAATATTTGCTGGTATTTAAAAATCACAATTAATAAAATAATTATAGACACCTGATTAGAATCTTATTCATCATGTTGTTTAATTAATTGATCACAGTATTAGCCATTACATGTGCATTACATAATCAATCAACTTACCATAATCTAGTTTGGACCAAATTGAACTCTTGTTTGTATATCTTTTGAATTCCTTTTTAAGAATCGAGTAGAAGCCAATACAAGAGAAAATGTCTTCAAAATTCAATTTCACACTATCATCTTCGCACCTTCTAGTCGTGTTTCATAATCACATAGAGTTAACAATTTCATTGATCTCATTTATCAAAATGTTGTAGCCTTCGATTTGTCACTTTTGTGGTTAAATGATACATGAAGGATTTACAAGTTTCTAAAACCTTGTTAGCGATTCCTACTTTATGATTTAATATAGTATAATAGTCAATTCTCATTTCCCATGATTGTCAAGCATTTTCATGGGAGCCAATTTAAAAGACAAATTAAAATTGGTGCCTAAAAGTGATGTACATGTTATCAACACCAAGTACAATTACATCGATCCAAAATTTGTGCCTTTAAGCCCTTATAATGAAAGGGTGTTCAATTATATACAAATATTTAATGTAAGGGTGTTCAATTATACACTATTATTTATCTCTAGTTGGCCATATTCAGTGATAATCTAAGATATATAAGAATATGCAATTGTTTTGAAACAATCATTTGTTTAGTTAATTTAAAAATAATAATATTTTATTTTTTTTAGAAAATTTAGTTTTATTATCCTAATTCAGCCCTATGTACTTTTAATAATAATCCTAACTTTGAATTATTATTGAATATCTAAACTTTTTAAGGTATTCACTTATGAGTAGAAGATCATGGCATTAAATCTCATTATTATGGGCTCTTTGGGGTGTGCTATTCCTTGGAAAATTTGATGGAGGTATATGTTGGGTCAGTGCTTGAGTCCCTCATATTCATTTAGGCTACTGTTTGAGCTCGTCCATGTCATGAAGGGTTAAAAACCTATTTTTTACAAATTTTTACCTACACCCTTATGTAGCTAGCTCTGCCTACACCCCTTCCATCACAATGACGTCATCTTATAATTTTTCGGGATTTTAATCACATATAAAATATTCATTTGTGTATATATATAAAAATGTTTAATTTTGTATCATTAAATGTTCAATTCTATTATACGATGTGTTATATTCAAATAAGTTTTTTTTCCATTTTTTATTTTTAGACAGCTTTCTTATTAATTTGTCTTATTAATAAGTTAAATTAATAGGCTTAGTTTGAAAGAATATCTTTCAATGTAGAACAAAATTAATTTAATTATAATTATAATATGATTTCAAATTAATACATACTCATTGTTTCTTAAGCATAAAAGGTAACTCATTGTAGACACGTGATTGTGTCTCCCCAAAAACCAAACCCAGTGATGAATATCTTTCACGTCATTGATTATCGAAAGAGGTGAAATGTGGAAGAGTCTCGTGATGCACTTGTTTTTAATAAAAATACTTCTCTCTCTTTTCTAAAATATTTTTCTTTTCGTACCCTGTTTATGAAAATGTCAAGTCCGGTTTAGTATTTTCCAAGATATTGGTCTAATAATGGTGTAGTTGGATGAGTCTTGAAAAGATCTTTCCAATGATATATTATAAGCTCGATTCCGATGAATAATGAGGAAGTTATGGCCAAAATACTAAACTGGACCCAAACCGGATTTTACCTACGACCCAATGATCATGTGGAGGGTCTAAAGTTTTAATCCCATTCCTAAATTAATTAGGATTAATTAGAAGCTTCTATAAGTTTCTAAGAGATCTTAATTATCCTTTTTGAAAAGATAAGATCAAAGAATTTGAAATTGAATAAAATTCCTCTTTTTGAGAGTCCTTGTTCTGTGCGAAATTGAATATGTTCAGGTTTTATTTTTGTGCCTCATAATTTTTATCCAAATATTATATGGCTGGATAGATCTTGAAATTAAGTTTCCAATGATATATTGTAATATTAATTCCGAGCTATAACGAAAAAGATATGAAAGAAATACGAAACTCTATCCAAAACTGACAGCCTTCCACTATTTCAGCCATATCTTTTATTCTACAAATGATGTTCATCTTATTCTTATTGGGTTGGAAAGTAGATTTCAAGAACTTTTTAACGACACATTATTTATCTTATTCCGATATCTGGATCAAAAGTTATGATAAAAACAAAAACCGCAAAAACTGTTATCCATCGAGTTTTATTCCGATTCGAATTCTTTTCTAATCCTTCGACCCTCTTTTTTCCCTATAAATAGAGGTCATATTTCCCCGTTTTCAATTCACCAACAATCATCTTTCTATTCTTTCTCTCTCAAAGCTAGAAACTTATTCTTTCTCCCTTTTTTAAAGCCTTGCCTTTTCAAATACAATATTCGTTCATCACGAGACTTAGACACACCAAGCCAAGCTCGAAGTTGCATTCGCCCTAGACGTGAAAGGTTGATAATTTCTGAGGGTTTGGTCCCAAATCTTATTCCAATTCTTTGATTAGATTTACTGTTTAATATTTTCATTGAAGTTACTAACGAGTGTATTGTTTTGATAGAAAGAGATACGAGGCAACAAAGTGAGTAATCTTATTGCTATACTTTTTTTATTAATTCCTAGTATCATGATAGGATTTTTTTTATTGCTTTCTAGTATCATGTTTAGGTTGCTTCCTATTTTCTTCTATCATGTTAGTATCATGTTAGGGCTAAAGCTTTGATTTTTAATGTTTAGTGACATGCAAGGATTTGTTATTAATCATGTTAATATCATGCCTAGGATCTTGCTAATATTTTTATGATGATGATTTTTTTTGTCAATATTGTTATTGTTGCTTGATATATATTATTGTTATTACTTGATCACGCCCTCTCTTGCAGGTTTAAAGGGAATTTGTACTTGAAATCGCGTTCGAGAAGATAATTAATAATTTTATTTAGGCTAATATGATTTTAATTCAAGTGATCGCCAATAGTAGATTTGTTTGTGCATTAATATTCAACCAACATAGATTAAACAGGTTTAAGAATAATATATTGATTGTATGTTAGTCAGAAATCGCACATGAATATGAGAAGAATAAAGTAGAAGCCTATTTTTAGGGCAGGTTCAATCTCTTTTAAGTTGGATTTGTACCTTCATCCCCGAATATCCAGTCATGGTTCAGAACCACTATGGAGGTAGCTATCTCATGGATC
Source organism: Chenopodium album (assembly GCF_948465745.1). NCBI lineage: Eukaryota > Viridiplantae > Streptophyta > Magnoliopsida > Caryophyllales > Amaranthaceae > Chenopodium > Chenopodium album. The sequence goes on from NC_137847.1 coordinate 22,339,186, forward strand.
GTGAATGGGTGTAACCTTCACCCTGTAAACTTGTTAGCTTCTCTTTTGCTCTAGCTCCCTTCCCTTTGGACGCCACTATGCTTAAGTGTATGATCACAGTGGGGCTCAAGTGTGGGATGATTGAAATATTACCTACATTTTTATGGTGACTCCACCAGGGATGATTTCTATTTTAATTCCTAAAATTTATTTTTGCAATAATTTAAAATGAGTGGATGAGACTCGAAACGTTATAAGTATTAATGTGCCTAATTTTGATTGACATAAATTGCATAAGCATAAAAAGGTCCGCATTGGAAAGACCATCCGTAATACGTCAAAAACATAGACTTTTTACATGTAGGAAATTTGGGAAATATATTTCACAACTAGAATAAAAAAAACGCTGCGAAAACTGGAAAATTCTAAGAACACAGAAAGTTGCTGAGGTATGTGGGAACTAGCGCTGAGAAAATAGTGCCCATCGTAGTGTGATGGCTCTGTCGCGACGCGACAGGGCCATCTCCCCACGATAGTCCCTGTCGTCTTGCGCCATGGTCTTCTAATACCGAACCAGAAATCTTCCTTCTTGCTTTGACCGGTTCTAGTACTGTTTGCTCGATTTTACTTCCTGATCAAGTTTTTCCCTCTTTTCTGAACCCATATGTGTTCTAAACATGGCCATAACCCTCTAGGAATTCACGCTCCATCTACCCAATCGAACGCGCATTGCAATGAAGGATACATCCGAGTTTGTGAATTCACCAAACCATTGCATGGAAACAAGTTTAACTTATAGGGTCCCATCCATACATGCCAACCCTTCCAAAAGATAAGGCTTTTGCGTGATGCATATGGACTCATAACCATGGACCCTCTTTTGACTAACCTATTCCTTGAACTTTAGAGAACTAGAGCCATGGTTAGGTTGCAAACTCATTGCATCATATTGTAGCTATTTGACTACTTGTGCATTACTTGCTTGTGCATACTTACATGTGATTAAACTAACCGTTTGGTTTGACTTGTGATTATGAATATGCTTAAATAAGCTAACCAATGACTAAAGGACTTTGCTTAATAAATTAATTTATTAAGTTGAGCTAATATATATGCCTAAAATCAAGTCATAGTTCCTTTGAGTCAACCCGAATTTTTATTCCCGTATACTACACAAGTGTCAACTTGTTTTGGTCATAACTGGTGTTTTATAAAGTGTTACGAGTCGTACAACCTATGGATCTGTAGCCCCGAGTTTTATATTTCATTTGGCGTTGGTTTCGTCCAATTCGAAGTCACAGATAAAAAGTTATGAATGAAATACCACAACCTATCCAGTTTAATGTACATAGATGAAGCCTTAACTTAGTCTTTGTACGAGTCTAATCACATGGTCATGACACGAGCCTTGAAAATATCACTTTCACTCACAAGTCTTAACACACACTTTGGATATACTTTTTTTTCCATACCATGACCATGTCTTAGGCTCATGCATGAGTCGTCCTTTCCGTCATTTAAGTTGGAGGTCCACTCTATTTCTAAATTCTTCCACATCTCTCCATCTACGTCACCTTTTTCCTACATGCTTTCCACATACATACCATTCCTCCTCATTCTATCATGATCTCTTCCTATCTATGCATGTTGCATCGAGTTTAAGTCAAACAATTAACAATAAGTATCCATGACTTCCTTTTCCACAACACTTGGTCAAGGAGAGAAGAGCGCTTAATCAAGGACAACACCTTCATTCAAGTTCTACTCTTCGATAAGCCCATCATACATGTATAGGAAAAAGTTCGTACTAATGGTTACCCAACAGGAAGTTGATGAGTTAAAACAAAACATGGCTAGCTTGACCGAGATGTTCAAAACTCTCGCTCTCCAAGTCAATGACCCTGCTAAGCAACAATAGCTTGAGCGAATGGAAGAAAGCTTGAGCAAAATTTCCAATGAATACAAGTTTCAAGGGATTAGCTCACAAGGGGTCTCGATGGACAAGGAAATTCTTCCGCAGAAGTTCAATGCCAACAACATCCCTAGGTTCAAGCCAACTGACAACCCTTATTTTCATTTAAGAGCCTTTGAAACAATACTGAATATTAAGGGAATTGATAGGAAAGCTTTCCATTCAGTGTTTTCCCTATATTTAGAAACAGTTTGTCAATAATGGTTCTTCTCCCTTGACAAAGAGAAAATCTCTTCTTGGGATTCTATAACAAACACTTTCATTGATAGATATAAGTGCAACATCCAAGTTGAAACTGACCATAGGGAGCTTGAGATGTTAAAACAAAAAGAAAACGAAGGATTCACTTTCTTCATCAACAAGTGGAGGGAAACTTCCGCTAGGATGGTAGAAGTTCCTAGTGAAAAGGAATCTGTGAGGATGTTCATAAATAACCTCCAAGAGAAGTATTCAAAGCATTTTAAATACCAACACAACTTGAATACTTTCAAGGCTATCTATAACATAGGCATTGACATTAAAGATGACCTTGCAAAATAAAAAGCTACTAACAATAATAACAACAGTGGCTGGAAAGGAAAAAAGAACGCAATGATTCTTCTTCCGAAAACACCTACTCTAGTAACAATGTTAGTACCTTTGACCTTAATGAAGTCTTAGCCATGGATAATCAAGGACCCAAAAAGCAACTAAGGAAAGATTCACCCCTATTAGGATGAGCTATGATACTGCCTTCGATCGACTCCATATCAAGGGACTCATTACTCCCATTGGACATATTCAAGATCTCGCACCTGAAAGATGTTGCCTAGTTGGAACTCAAATTAACACTACAAGTACCATCAAGGTAGGGGTCATACTACTGAGAGCTGTTGGAAGCTAAAAGAGGTCATCCAATATTTAATTGATAATAATAACAAGCTTCCCATACCTGCAGCTGGCAAGAAGATCGAGTGATGATAAAGCACCTACAAGACACAAGGCGGGCTTCAAAGACAAGATTTCGTGGCCTTTAATTCTTTTTTATTTCTCCTTTCCCCAAAAAGTCTATCATAGACACCTTTTATTTTTCCTTAGATTTATTATATTTTGTTGGTTTTTTCTTTTTTCCTTTTAATAAAACGAGCATTTCTTTTCTTGCATATGATCATTACAAAAAAATAAAATAAAATAAAATTGCCGAACTAAGCACAAGGTGTACTTATGACTTGAGGCAGCTCATGTAGCCACATCGTATCACCTTTACTCTTTTCAAATATACAATCCTTTCTTGGAAACCACTTTGAGCTTTGTCTAACGATTGACTTTTCTTTTTTTTCTCTACCCACATCTACTTAACCTTGGGATGGGATGGTGTGCAATTTTTGCAATTTTCAAAGAACAAAAGCTTGAGTGATTTTACCTAGATCTCAAAAATTCAAAAACAAAAAAAATGCAAAAAGAAATAAAAGTGTGCAAAAGGGCAAGTGTTCCAATGTCTTTGATATGAACATATCTCTGATAAGAACACATCTCAGATTGTGTCTTTTATCGAATGATCGGTACTGTGACTGAGAAACATGAATGTCAAGTGAATGATAGACCGCATGATCGAGATTGCCCACACTTATCAAAATAAAAAAAAATGCAAAAACAAAAAAGAGAGAGCAAAAAATAGAGTAGATTAGTAGTTAGGGAGAAGGGGAGCATGCTTGATTGATGATTTTTGCTAGTTGATGATTCTTGGTTGATTGAATTTTTGCAATTAAATTGGTTGACATAGTTGTGCATGTGATTAATTTGATTATGAGTGATCAACCTAGATGAGTAATCTATATTGCATAGCAAATTTCAATGACATGAACCCTTGATTTGAGAATTGCTTTAATTGGTTGAATTTGATTGTGATTTTCCTTGTTAGTCATTCATAGTGAACCCTAGCTTGACTTATAGGAGATAGCTCTTGAATTTTATTAGTTGCAACTATTGTTTGTCCTTTTCAACGTTTTAATCAATTGAGTTCTTCATCGATTGGCATAATCATCGAGCTTGCATGTGGAACCTTAACCCCTAGTGTTAAACATATTGATTTTCTTGACTTGATTAGTTAATTGAAACCTTAGTTACAATTCAAATTCACTTCACCTCTCAATTCAATTCATTTTTCACTTTATTTCATTGTCCTCGCCTCTTTTAAATATGGACGGCTTTTTCAACTTTGCATTTGCTTTTTATTCACAAAATATGTACAACACAAACTTGCTTTCATTATAAGAACCAAACAATCCATTTCTACACCAAAACTCCAACAATAGAGACCAAATGCTTTACAAATGATGGGAACAAGAGTGAAACAAAAGGCTCAAAATCTAAAGATATGGCTTGAAAAGAGGATTTATGGCTCAAATGGTTAGCAAGTAGGAAAATGAAAACCCAAAATAAAGAGAAAAAAAGAAAAACTATCCTAGAAAAGTAAAAATTACAACCCCGAAAAGGTGCATTTGTCCTTCCTAAATGGCTCGGTCGCGATCTCGGAAGATAAAAGTCAAATTCTAGATAAAACATACAATAGTCAAGGATCCATGTGCCGCTCATGCAAAATATGTAGAAAGCTTGAAAAGAATTAAACCTCACATGGTTGTAGCAATAACTCACTATTAGTTTCAAATTCACCAAAAGGGAGTAATTGCAAATTTTCAAAAGCAATAGAATCCGGCTTTAAGGTCCCAAAAGTTCTAAACGACTACCTTAGCATACTCTATCCTAGAGTCAACCAAAGATATTCTCAAACCGTGCAAACCATTGTATTTTAGGAAGGGTGATATCTACAAATGCAAGTCCAAGTGGTACTAAGTCCAAAGCAAAAGCAAAAACAAGAAGAAATTAGAGCAATGCCTAAAAAAGATTTTTTTTTTTTCATATTTTATTTTTTGCAAATTGCAAAAAGAAATATAAAGAAAAGAGAAATAAAAAAAAAAGAAAATAAAGAAGATGAAGAAGGAATAGAAAAACACAAGGAAGCAAGCCAAACACTTAATATCCCAATCGACAAACAAATGGTCATTCGGCTACTGCACCAATAACCCTAAACACATTAAGGTGTTAAAAGAAAGCAACCTCGAACCATTCAACTCCTCCTAAACTAAACCTAAACTATGCATACCAAAAGGGAAATAAAAAGAGGGAAAATAGAAAGATCTCACCCAAAGATCGTGATAAGAAAGAACATGTACGATAACAAGAAATTCGTTACCAAATTCCAAGCGTCGAATACTCTCATTGAAGACCTAAAAAGTGAGAGATAAAGAAAAAGAAAGAGAAGTATCTACGCAAAAGAATGTTAGTAATTTCATGAGAGAAGAGAGGAAAGAAATAAAAGGGACACATGTAACTCATAAGGGATATATTAGCAGGACAGTAGCAGAATCATCAGGAAGCATAAATCAGATAATCATCAGGAAGCAAAATCATCAGGAAGTAGAAAGCATATCACACAGTAATCAAGCAAACAATCAACAATACCAGGAACTAAAGCAGAAAATCCATCAGCAAGAAACCATCATCAGCCATACTGAACAACAAAGAAGCATGAGACAAGCAATGATCAACACCACCAAGCAAAAAAGACCAAGAGTGAACCATAAAAGCCAAGGGGGGAACGGTGAAGCACACAAACAATAGAAAATACCCCCAAGCTTGAAATGAACTACCCCCCAAACTCAAATCCTAATAGCATATAGGCATAAAGATAACAACATAAAAAGCAAACAAGTAAAGGGGGTAAAAAAGATGGAATAACTCGGCACTATGGTAAGGAGTAGAATGAGTACTCCCCTCACCGGTCTCCAAAACTACAAGACTAGAGCTAGCGTATTCACCCACCTCCATGGGGGCCTTGCCCCTCAACCTATCCTCTCTCCTAGCTCGATCCACCTCGAAAAAATGAGACCAATCATCCATGATCGGCTCACCCGACAAGCCCCACCTACCAAATGTTTCGGGGTTCGGGAAAGGCAAAAGGTTCGAAGGATCATAAGTAAAGTCCCACCCATCGGGCCGCTTATAATCGTAAGTGGCCGGGGTGGTGCCAATAATAGCACTAGGGAGGACATTAGGACCTTCCCAATAAGGGTAACAAAGTCTAAGCCCAAGGGAGGGGTCCTTTGAAGGATAAGTCCTTGCTGGACCAGGAGGTATGGATAGTTCAAGTACGGTTCGATCTCCCCCCTCCTAACATGCAAATCATACACTTGACGAGCATGAAAATCATAACCAAGAGTAAAATCATACCCCAAAGGCATAGAATACAAGACATTAGCAATAGAATACAAGACATTAGCAATAGAATCAATCTTGGCATGCAAAGTAGACAAATCAAGTGAAGAAGCAGAAGTAGAGGAATGGATAGATGTACCTCCCCGCTCAACCGGGGGCAAAGCTTGAAAGTCCGCCGAAGGAATATCATCGGAACTGGTTCTTGAATGATTTGTCTTCCGCCGAAGAGAAGGATCAATATTGCACCTTGGGGGCCTCCGAGTAAGAGTATTCTTCTTTGTCTTTCGGTCAGTGCCTTCTTTGCTTGGAATCAAGAACCAATCCTTAACACGAGAGACCTTCCAAATGTAAAGATCTTGTCTCTTGGTACGATCGAAAAACTTTTGATTGACAAGAGCATAAATGTTGAGGTAGTGGGAAGGATTTCTCTTGCGAGGATCAACTATGGGCGAAAGATCACAAAGCAAGTCCTTGTAGGAGACATCAATGCAAAGGGCAAGAATGGAGATCATACCCCCAAGTTAAATGCTCCCCGAGAGTGAAACGCCATCTCTAATATCAAGAAATCGGTTGATCAAGTGTTGAGTAAAATCAAAAAACTCAAGCTCTGCTTGCTCATGATCGGCTATCCAAGCCAACACAACTCCTCACAAGAAACGGCACCCAATGAATCTTTAGAACATAGAGCATAAGTGAGAATACGATTGAAGTATCTCATGGCCGAATGGATGATAGATGCGGCCTTTGAAGTTTGTGGCTCATATTCCCCTTCATTAGAGATGCGCCGCCACCACTTGAGCTCATCATACTCATGATCATCACTCATCATAACATTGAACCGGATATACAATGTTATCTTCATCCACGGCCTAAGGAAATCGAAATTATGTACCAAGTTCTGATTCCGAAATATCATTATTGGATAATTGAAAAGTCAATGTCCTTGAAGAATCCCCATTATTCTCACGAATCACATCAAGAGACGAAAGAAATTCATATGTTACCCTAGCATAGGTGGGCGCATTCAAATCCTAAAACTCCAAAAGGCCTAAATTCTTGGCAAGTAGACGAACATCTTCATCAATTCCAATCAATTTTGTAGTCGCTTGATTATAAAAGCGGATGGATTTAAGCTTTCTCTTTGTCAATTGGATGAATCTATCCCAATGGAGTTCCTTTGAGAATTCAATGCCATATGTTTCAACCACCTCGGGAGGAGGGGGAATATCATGCCGGGATTTTCTTGTGCTTGTTCTAGCCCTTTTCTTGCGACGAATAGGGGCCATATACAAGAAGAAAGGTCAAGCATGGGCAAGTCATCAAGAAATTGGCTCAAACACACAAGTGCATAAGTGATAAAATCATCACCAAATAATCATAGAGAATTACTCAAGAAATTTCAAGCACAAAGATAATCCAACATGAATGAAACAAGTATTGGTCACAAAGAACTAATGCCATGAACATAGTAGCAACCATAGAAATATTCAATGAAAAATAAGAAGCAACTCATCATTAATCCAAAGGCAAAAGTTTGTAATGAAAGACCAAAATCATGATTCATCATAGGCAAAATTATCCAAAGACATTGAATAATCAAAGAAACAAAGCTACCATGAACAATACCCATGAGAGAGAAAGATGACCAACAATGGTGTTGTCAAGAATTCAAGCAAGGTAAACAATATCATGAAAAAGCTTCAAAGTATCATCAAATAACATCATAAAACACAAAATACAAACAAAAAGAACCAACGATGGAGTTCTACCATTAAAGCCCAAACAAGGGTTTCAAACTTCAAAAACAAGGAAGAAGATGACTAGAAAATGAGAAATCATACCTCAATGAAGCTTTAAAACACTTGAAAATGGAATAATTGAAGATTATAAATTAATTAGAACACCAAAATGCAAGTTCCAAACCGCAATTTGAACGCCCAAAATTCGAAAATCCAAGAACAATTTCGAATTTTGAGGTCGAAAATTCGAAAATTTCTAGTGTGAAATTGTGTTTTGGTTGTTGTAATTTGTGTTATGATGAATTAAAATGATAAAAAAAAAAGTGATGAATTTGTGAAGATATGTTAAGTGGAAGAAGAAATAAAGTGAAAGAGAAGGAAGGAAGAGAAAATCGGGGAGAGAGAATGAGGGATGAGGGGGGGGGGATTCTAAGGGGCACGAAAAAAAGAGGTAGGGGGCTGCCCCAGCCGTGCGTGCGTGCACACCCAGTTGTGCGTGCGCACAGGTGCTTGGGTGAGATCTTTCTATTTTCCCTCTTTTTCTTTCCCTTTTGTATGCGTAGTTTAGGTTTAGTTTAGGAGGAGTTGAATGGTTCGAAGTTTCTTTCTTTTAACACCTTAGTGTGATTGACGTTGTAGCCAAATGAACAGTTGTTTGTCGATTGGGATATTATGTGTTTGGCTTGCTTCCTTGTGTTTTTCTATTCCTTCTTCATCTTCTTTATTTTCTTTTTTTTTTATTTCTCTTTTCTTTATATTTCTTTTTGCAATTTGCAAAAATAAAATAAAAAATAAAATATGAAAAAAAAAAATCTTTTTCAGGCATTGCTCTAATTTCTTCTTGTTTTTGCTTTTACTTTGGACTTAGTACCACTTGGACTTGCATTTTTAGATATCACCCTTCCTAAAATACAATGGTTCGCACGGTTTGAGAGTATCTTTGGTTGACTCTAGGATAGAGTATGCTAAGGTAGTCGTTTAGAACTTTTGGGACCTTAAAGCCGAATTCTATTGCTTTTGAAAATTTGCAATTACTCCCTTTTGGTGAATTTGAAACTAATAGTGAGTTATTAATACAACCATGTGAGGTTTAATTCTTTTCAAGCTTTCTACATATTTTGCATGAGCAGCACATGGATCCTTGACTATTGTATGCTTTATCTAGAATTTGACTTTTATCTTCCGAGATCGCGACCGAGCCATTTAGGAAGGATAAAGGCATCTTTTCGGGGTTGTAATTTTTACTTTTCTAGGATAGTTTTTCTTTTTTTCTTTATTTTGGGTTTTCATTTTCCTATTTGCTAACCATTTGAGCCATAAATCCTCTTTTCAAGCCATATCTTTAGATTTTGAGCCTTTTGTTTCATTCTTGTTCCCATCATTGGTTTTTGTGAAGCATTTGGTCTCTACTGTTGGAGTTTTGGTATGTGAAATGGATTATTTGGTTCTTATAATGAAAGCAAGTTTGTGTTGTACATATTTTGTGAATAAAAATCAAATGCAAAGTTGAAAAAGCTGTCCATAGTTAAAAGAGGCGAGGACAATAAAATAAAGTGAAAAAATGAAAAAATGCAAAAAAATGAGAAAACGCAAAGCAAATTCAAAAGCTTTGGCAAAAATTGAAAAACATGAAAAATGAAAAATACAAAAAATATTTTAATGTAAGTGTCTTTCTCCCTATTCTAAGCATTGAGGACAATGCTTTGTTCAAGCTTGGGGGGAAGCGTTTTTACGCTTTTTGTATACATGTTTGTGATTTTTGCTTTGAATAAGCTTGGGGGTGTTGGTGTTTTTGTTTGGTGATTACTTGGTTTTGGTGTTGAGATTTGGCCAATCTGTGCTTCACAATTTAGGTATACCACCAAATTTAAAATTTTAGCCTACCTTCACCCTTTTCGCCCTTACATTACAACCCTTTCCAAGACCTTTTGACCTTTGTGGTTGAGTCACAAGTCGGTGGAGGGAGATGTAGGTCAAGCTTATAAAGCGGTATGCAATAGTTGAGACGTCGAGTATCCTCAAATCTCTTTCTTTTTTTGGTTCCTTCGAGGAACCATTGAGATGCTCACTAAAGGTAGATTTGAAGCTAATTGGGAGAATGTGTTGAAAATGTTTTGAGATGAAAGTGAATTATGTCTTGATAGTTCTCTATGCTTAGCATGTTCTATATTTCAATCAACCTTAGATATCTGGGAACGTGCCTACCCTTGTTTGTTTAGAAAGATTGATATTTACTTGTGTTTTCTCTATTTGAAAAAGTCCATTGTAAGAGCAATTTTTCTTCCTTTTGGTTTTAACTTTCTCTTTTCTCCTTTTTTGTGCTTTGCCTCATTTTACTTGAGAGTTATGGGTTATTCTCTTAGGAAACCCTTACGAGAGCATTACTCGTCCTCTAGAGCGATCTAGGGGTTTAAATGGCTTGTCTTTGGTTGCTAAAATTGACCGTGATTCCTACGAAAGTGAGTTAGTGTACATTCTCATCTTCTCTAGTTTTCTTGTTTCTTACTTTGCTTAAATAATGTCATCATCTTTCCTAGGGTTTGATCTTGTTTTGCTCGAGGACGAGCAAAAGTCTAGCTCAGGGGAATTTGATAAGCGTCATTTATGGCGCTCAATAGAGTAGCTTTTAATTCCTTTTTCTATATTTTTCTTGCTTTCATATAATCTTTCTAGTTTTCTTTTATTTTCCGTCTTTATAACTCATTTTGGTTTTTTGTTCACTTTTATGAGTTTTTCATGATTTTTGTTCTTATTTAGCTATTTTAGTTTAGTTTCTATTCATTTTGCTTTCTCTCTTACTTTTACTTGAATTTTTGTTAGTGAAGTTTCAAAGTTTTATTTGTTATGCTCTCACGGTTGCGCCCTAATTGATTCTAGGTCATGAAAGAGCAAATATTTGAAGATCAAGGGCTGCCCTCCTCGCGGGCATCATCACGAGAGCACCGACTATAGGGATGCACGAGAGCGCTAGGAGCAAAACTTCGCACAAGGATCTACGAGCGAGCAAGAGGAGCCGTGCACGGCGCAACACCACAACAGGGGTGCGCACGGGCCTGTGGTGTGTGCGCACGGCCCTGCTCCGAGCCTCTACGTTCGTTTTACTATATATACCCCTTGACTTTTCCTTTTTTGGGGGGAAGACGATTTCACTTGTACTTGAGACTTATTTCCAGATTTAGTAGAGAGAGAAACTTTGGATTACTTGTTTTGTACTTCAAATTACATCTTTGAGCTTGTATTTCATCTTCAATCAATGAAAATTAGTGATAATTTCTTTCTTTGAATTTACTTTTACTTGCTCTTTCCTTTAATTCTTAAATGTTTGATTTGATTGTTGATCTTTGGTTTGAGAATTTGTTGAATTTGATTTTCTCTTTGATTAAACTTGAAATGATGATGTTTGTGATTCAATTTGCTTTGTTTTTCAATTTCATTATGATTTGTGAGTAGATTAGTAGCTAGGGAAACAAGTAAGCATGCTTGATTGATGATTTTTGCTAGTTGATGATTCTTGGTTGATTGAATTGTTGCAATTAAATTGGTTGACATAGTTGTGCATGTGATTAATTTGATTAGGAGTGATCAACCTAGATGATTAATCTAGATTGCATAGTAAATTTCAATGACATAAACCCTTGATTTGAGAATTGCTTTAATTGGTTGAATTTGACTGTAATTTTCCTTGTTAGTCATTCTTAGTGAACCCTACTTGACTTATAGGAAATAGCTCTTGAATTCTATTAATTGTAACTATTGTTTGTCGTTTGCAATGTTTGAATCAATTAAGTTCTTCATTGATTGGCATAGTCATTGAGCTTGCATGTGGAACCTTAATCCCTAGTGTTTAGCATATTGATTTTCTTGACTTGATTAGTTCATTGAAACCTTAGTTACAATTCAATTCACTTCACTTCTCATTCTCCGAAGTAGCTTGACCATAGGCTATAGCATTCTCCCTCTTAAAACCTCGTGGTTCGACTCGGACTTGTTCTATACTAGGAATAAGTTTGACTTTCTTAATTGTTTGATTGGTGGTGCTTTAGATTTCAATAACCTACATTTACCACACGTCATGCGGCCATAATAAAAATGCATTCGTTCATATTTACATTCATACATGATCATAACAAGGGATCTCCAATGCTCATCCCTATCCACTTAGAGCTAGACTTGGGGACTTGATCCCTACATCATTAGCTTACCCAGCCTAAGAGTCACCATCATTTGACTCTTTTTAAAATATTTTTCCATACACTTAGCCTTTGTGGCATAACATTAGTGTCACTTTCACACACATCAGGGATACATGACCAAATAATCCTTCCTTTAGGAACCCTTTGTCATGAAATCTTAACACAACGATGAAGCACGCCTTGTTATATCAAGATCACCCACTATCATAATCATCATTACATCACAAAGTATCAAGTACTTATCCTCCATGCCTAAGTTACCTAAATACTTTCATCATTGAGTCAACAATTGAGATAGCCTAGGAAGTTACAATCCTTGCACCATAAGATATAACATCAGCACATACATTTGACTAAACTCATTCAACATGCACTCTCAAACACTTCACTTCTTCCTTTTTGCGTCTTTCTTTTTCGGGAGAAAGTCGGTACCCTCCAAATTTTTGCTTTTCTACATTTTGAGTCAAGCACATCACAGTATACAATGCACACACAAGTCATGTACATTAAGTCATGTCATGTCATATCACATCAAGTGGAGTCTTGCACCTTGAGTCATGTTGAGTCATATGTGTCAAAACACATTAAGTGAAGTTCACACAATGAGTTGAATAGCACTAAGCCTTAGGTCAACCCCCAAGACAATTATAAACATGAGCAAAGTCCTATAGTCCAAAATATAGATGCAGGTACGCTAAGTCCAAAGTTGAACGAGCTTAAAAAGTTCTAACTTAGGTTTAAGTGCTTTGCAATATAAACCTCGCAGCACGATGCTCCCTAACGCAACACGAGGCTTCCTGACACAGGGTGATACACTATGACGTAGTGCGATAGACCTGTCGCTGTGCGATGGCTCTGATTTACCCGCGTCAGCCTTCGATGGTCTCACAACTTGGATTGGTTGGTCCGTGACTAATCCATTTGAGTCTCTTGATGAGCATTCTATCTTTTTGAACAATTGATAGATATTTTATTAGTAGTCAGCTCGATTACAATTTGATTGATGATCGGCCTGATGACGATCAAATGAAGCAGATTTGAATTTTGATTAAGAACATTTGAGTAGTGATTGATTATAATCACAAAGAATTCCTAGGATGGAAGATTTCTACAAACCAATTTGAAGACTTTAAAGAATCATAAATATGGTTCTTAAAATGAATTATCCAAAGATGGAAAGGTTAATTACTTTTAGGAGTAAAGACAAGAAGATTTGAAGACTCAAGATGAAGAAGCCTTCGACAGGAGGCTCTAAGATTAAAGGGTCTCTTGCTTTGATTTGAGATGGACGGTTCGGGATGAAACGGTCTGTTAGGTTTCGATGAGTCCGACTCACCGGGAAAATAAAACCCGAGCCCAAAGGTTTAATTATAATTACTTTGCAAATCTTAGAATCTTCATTATTGATCACTTTCATATTATGACGATAAAATTTGACAGTGTTATGGATTATCTGTGATTTAGGATTTATTTTTCAAGTGATGGCTCCCACTCATTTTCATGATTGAGATCTTCAACTTGACAACCTACAATCATCAATGTTCAACAACGAACTTTCCATTTAACATCTTCCTTATTATTGCCTTTAAAGGAACAATATTCTTAACATATATTTTAGTAATCTTCCTGATGATGCTTTTCTTGGGTTTCACTCCAAACGAATTACAACGATTTGGGATACCCTAATCACTTGTGATAATGGAAATTTACCTTAAATTTCTGCACATTACACACAGATGCACATCCATGTTACCATTCTCAAGCCACGACGCTTCTTACTTCGTGCTTACAAATGGCTTCCTTGTTAAGGATCTCATCCTTGTTAAGGTTTGTGCTTACAACATCAATACTCAAATTGTATTTGTTTCCATGAGTCAAGAACTCATCCTCTTACTTATCCAAGTGCTATGGATGTTCTTGATCATAATCTAACGATATATTACTTAGATTCAAGTTTATTGGTACTATATACGTACTTCACATGCTCTAAAAAGGTAAGTCGTGTGACGATTGCATATTGTAGCGTACATGATGGATTTAATTGTAGAATGATTCTCAATCTTATTCCATCCATGTGACATTTTAGCTCATCCAGTTCCACTGAGTCTTGCTAAACTGTTTGCTATGTGATACGGCTAAAAGTCTCTACTAGAGTCTTTCTTGTTTGACTTAGTATTTATCCTAGCTTATACTTAGTTCAAACAGTTACTTAGTTTTATACATTTGGGTTGAAAGCCTTTTAAGTCCTTCAATTCATGTTTAACACGGTAAATTCCTTTACTCGTTCAAACATTTTATTAAGTCTATACAATATATCTTAATTCCCAATATGTACTAAGTATCGTCTTTTGCTTGGTCCATTGTCGAATAAAATTTCAAATCTAAGCATTTAGCATTTGATAGTTAATTTACAACAGAGTTCGTAAACTTCTTGTTGGACCTTACAAGATTGACTCTTGCTCCCATTAAACTTCCTGTCAATAACAATTTCTATGTTTCTTCATAAGCCAATCCTTTTAATTAACTCTATGAGAAAACACGTTCCAATTACTTTATGCAATGCTACTTCAATCCCATAATGGATTTCTTGAGCTTGCTTGCAAATGTAGCATTATTTAGATTTTCAAAACCCTTAGACTATTTTCATAGTCACTTCCAAAATCCTATTTCAGGAAGGCGGTTTTGGTATCTATCTTGTCATATTTCATAAGTGCGATTCTACTAGAATAATCACGAAAGACTTGAGCATTTCGATTGGTGAATAGGTTTTTATTAAAATCAACTCCGTGAATTTAATTATATCCTTTTCAACTAATCTAGCTATGTATGCATATACATTCCCACATTTGTTAGTTTCCTCCTTGAAAACTTATTTGCGATCGATGGGTCTTTCACCCTTCATCCAAATTAATCAAGTTTTTAACATGATTTTCAAACATGGAGTGTATTTCGGATTTTATGGCATCTATTATTCGGAATTTGGATTTGTCATAGCTATCTTACAAGGCTTATTCCCTTACTATCTAATAGTAAATAGTATGCTTGTAATTCTTAGGTTTATTTCTAACTTAATAGAAAATTTATAGGATTCTATTTAAACCTTTGGTGAATTCTATACCTATACAGGGTAATTGCATCAAACACTGAGTTTCGAGGCGCTTTCAAAGCCCTTTCATTCTGTTGATCTTACTCCAACTTTTCAGAAGTTTTTGTGAGTAATGAATTCTCTTTTAAGGCACTTGTAAAGTCCTTTTGAGTATTCTTGATCAATCATTCTCATGAATCCCTTTTGAGTCTTCCGAGATTCTTAGTTCTAGTTTTTTACTAAGCTCGATGGTCATCGAGTTCATTTTTCTCCCACTTGTCATTTTGGAAATGTGTTACTTTCCAGAAAGACACCACTTATAGCAACAAACATTATGTTCTCAATTAGGTTGTGGAGGTAATGCCTGTAGTCTCACTTGAATGCTTACAAAGAGACATGTATATTGTCTTTGGTGAAAGTTCATTGTGAAACAAACAGTTAGCTCCCACTTGAGCTATCTTAGCTTTTAATGAGCCATTAAGCTCTCTGATATGTCTATTTTATATAGTGTTTTACCCCTGTCCCTTGGTTGTAATTGGTAGTGTTTTCGGCTCTTCAGAGCCACTTTTATTACTAATTGGTGTTTTCTAGTGTTTCGTAGTTTTGGTTGAGTTTTGTAGGAAATTGCACATTTGGAGTTTTTTTCCCGGGATTTTATGAAGCAACTACAAGCATTAGAGGAGCACGATCGATATACCGAGGCATTGGACCGAGTAGTCAAGCCCCAAGGAGGAAACCCAGATTGGGCGAAGGATCGGAGCCCAATCAAAGTCTAAGGCTTGCCCAAAGTGGCCTTGCTTGCCCAAGATGGCCTTTCCCGGCCGAGATGGTCTAGCCCGAAGGCGCGCCCGGCCGGGTTGGGTGGAAGAATGCAGGACACCCGATTTCACGCCCGACCAGGCACGAGAAAAGACTTGATGAAGAAAAAGGCACGCCCGACCGGGCGCGTGTTTTTAGAAGCTAATTAAGCTCGATTTTATTTCGTATAAGTTTAGGATTTTCGAGTTTAATTTATATACGTTTTTGTTAAGTAAATTTAGTACCTTTTCTCTTAGATTTCTCTCTTTACTTAGTTTTCAGATTATTTTTCTCTCATTGTTTCTCTCTCTACAACTCTACAACCTTGTTCTTAATACAATTCATTATTTCCGTTAATTTTGGTAATTATTTCTTCTCTATTATTTTCAGTAATTTAATTTCTTTATTTCATCATGTCTCGTTCAATTGCTTTGATTAATTTAGATTTAATTATGCGTGAGTAGTTTTCTTTCTAGGGTTTATGGGGATCCATAAATAATTTGAAGGGGTAATTTATTATTGTTGAATGTCAATGCTTGATTAATTTCCTATTGAATGATTTAATGCTATGCAATTAGATTAGGCCTAGTTTAATTATATGAGTTATGCAATATTGATTCAAGATTCGAGAGATGAGAATTGATGTTTCGGCTTAGTTTCAGTAGGCAGACTAATTTATAAATGGTTTAAGTCAAGATTTGAGAGATGAGATTTAATACTGGTAAATTAACTCTGTGATTGTAATACTTAGTGAAAGCCCTTTATGATCTGATTAATTGATGCATTGATGATTGATTATTATGTTTTACCCTGGAATATTATTTATTGGTGAACCTGTTCCCTAGGCTTTTATTAATTGATTTCTCCCTATTTTTATCTCCCTTAGTTTAATTCCTTACATCTATAATTTAATTACTTTATAATTTAGATTATTTTAATTAATTAGGAATAGGAAGACTTCTTTCCCTGTGAATCGACCCTTCTTCCCCATCTGCATAGTTAGAGGAACTTAGGAATTATTTTTGACTAGGTGATATGACTTTATCATGTCAAATTTGGCGCCGTTGCCTGGGAATCAGTTTTATTTTTATTTCTGATTATTTTTGTAGTCTAAATTATTTTCTCTTGTCTCATAGAACGCAAGTTCTTTGAGACAACTTTCTCATATTTGTTTGTTTAGTTATGTGTTTATGCCCAGGAGTTCTAGATGAGGCTACATTCCATTCGATCCTGAAATTGAACGATCTTTTCATAGACAGAAGAATTTTTACAGGCAGATACGAGACACTTCTGGAGGTAATCCACCTTCGAAACCCCCATCTGATTCTAGTGATTCGGAAGATTTTTCAGAACCTGAATCAGAGATGACGACACCACCACCTCCTCCACCTTGCAAGCTCGGCGATTATTCGCAGCCATCGCTGACAGATTTTCCGGACCTTACTCCTACCCCGGCCCTTGATGGAGTGCAATTTGAGATCAAACCCCAATTTATCACGATGATAGAGAGGAAGCAATTCGGTGGAGCTAAAGGTGAAGATCCTAATCTTCACACTACAGATTTCTGCCAATATTGCAACATCATTAGGCAAGTTGGGGTCACGTAAGACCAAATCAGGGAGATTCTTTATCCCGTTTCTTTATGTGGAAAAGCTAAATTATGGTTTAATGGTTTGAATAGAACTGCACTTGGTATTACTGACTGGGAAACTCTTGCTTTGAATTTATATAATACATATTACCCTGTAGAGAAAATAACTTTACTAAGGAGTGCTATTCAGAACTTTGCCCAAGAGCCAAATGAAACTCTATATGAGGCTTGGGAAAGGTTTAAGGATCTACAGAGAGAATGACCTCACCATAATCTGGCACAATGGCAGTTGATCCAAGCCTTTTACAATGGACTTGGAAACTTATCTAGATCAATTCTAGATTCTGCAGCTAGTGGGAGATTCATGAATCTTAATGTTAAAAATGCAGGTTAGGTTATCGAAGACATGGCAATACACAATTCCTAATATGGGAATCCGAGAGGGTTTGCTAACAAAAGAAAACATAATGTCGATTTCGTATCCTTTTTGCAGGCTCAGTTAACATCTATTTGTCATAAACTAGATAATCTTACTATTGTTCTTAACTCTGTAGCTAATGTTTCTGATGTTGCTAACAATGAAGCTTTTTATGAAAATTGTGGAATTGTAGGACATTGGGAGCAATATTGTAGGAGATCCATAGAGCAAGTTAATTCCTTCCAATCCTATAGGCAAAATAACCTATACTCCAACTCTTATAATCCTAGCCTCCGGAACCACCCATATCTTTCCTACCGGAGTACCAATGTACAAAACCCTCCACCTCCACAATAAACACAACAGCAACCACCACCACAACAAAAATATTACCATCCTAATTCTAGCCAGAAAAACCAGTCACAACCCTCCTCATCTTCTGACCTTGCTATGTCAGAAATTAGAGCAATGCTTTCAAGCATGCAAAAGCACATGGAGAGTAGGGATGCACAAATTGATTCGATTATAGGTCACAATAAAATCATGGACAATCAAATTGCGCAGATTTCAGCTACCCTACAAACCCGTCAGTAGGGAGCTCTACCATCACAACCAATCCATCCCACAGATCATGCTAATGCAACATTCTAAGGAGTGGTTCACACTATGATGGGCCTCCTATGCCCAAGGATGATGGACCTGTTGCTAATCCAGATTCCCTTGTACCAAATGCTAATCTTACTAACCCTGCAGGTCTACAAAAGCAAACTAACCCTTCTAGTGTTTCTTTGTAGGGTAAATCTCAGGACAAGGGTGGAGATGTGCAGAGCCCAGTTATCAAGCTTCCATTCCCCAATAGACATTTGAAGAGTAAGTTTGATAAGTAATTCGGTAAGTTTTTGGAGGTTGTGAAAAATTTCCAAGTAACAGTTCCTTTCACTGATTTAATCACTCAGGTTCCTACATATCCTAAATTTATAAAAGATATTTTGACTAGGAAAAAGGGCCTTTGATGAGGTAGAAACTGTAGCTTTTACAGAGGAATGTAGTGCTTTATTGCAAAATAAATCCCCTACTAAATCAAAGGATCCTGGTAGTTTTTCTATCCCTTGTCATATTGGTAATGTCTTCATAGATAATGCATTATGTGATTTAGGTGCTAGTGTCAGTGTTATGCCATCGTATGTGTGTGCTAAGCTTAATATGGGTGATTTGAAAGTTACTAACATTACTTTACAGATGGCAGATCGTTCTGTTAAATACCCCTTAGGTATTTTAGAGGATGTTCCTGTCATAGTTGGTAAATTTTTTATCCCTGTTGATTTTGTTGCGTTAGACATGGCTGAGGATACACAAATTCCCATTATATTAGATAGGCCTTTTCTCCATACTACAGGAGCCATTATTGATGTTAAAAGTGGAAAACTAACCCTTTCTGTAGGAGATGATAATATCACTTTTAATTTAGGGAAAATTTTAAAAGGACCTATGCTAGAAGAAAACTGTTGTTTAATTGATGTCATTGATATAATGGATGATATTTGTGAAGAAACCTTACCATAGGTTCTTGCAAGGGATCCCTTGGAGGAAGTTCTTTGTGGAGATTTATTTGCAGGTGATGCAAGCATCTGGAGTACTAAGGTGGATGCTATTGAAAAAGCTCTTTCAGTAGAAGAGCTTGATCCTAAAGAGACCATGAAGGTAATGAAATTAGTTCAAGAATCAAAATCTGCAGAGGTCAAGAAACCTGAACTAAAACCTCTCCCTTCTTGTTTTGGGTGTTTTTGTCCCTCGGGAGAGTTACAGCTCGAGGAATGATCCGACTGCGCCTGTACCTGCAAAACAACAGAGACTCCGGGTGTTTGGAGCTCCGCCTTCGACGATCAAGTTAGTACTTGAATGTGTGTAGGAGAAGGTGCGGAAAATGAAAATGAGATCTTCTCGGATTTCGAGATCAAGTGTTTCTCTGATGTAAGAGAATGTAGGGTATGCTGTAATAATTAATTCCTCTCCTGAAAATGGGGGAATCTCCCTAGTATTAGGGTCATGGGGAAACGTGCCCTTGATTAGGTCACTCTGACCTAGCTCTGCTGGGCTGCGCCGTATTACGGCTTTCTCGGGATTTAGGCCCTTGAAGGCCGCTTTTTTCTCCCAAGCTCTAGCAGGGACACGTGTCAAATGGAGACTGGTCCATTTCGGACCAACCAGAGTATGACACGTGTCAGGAGATTGGCCCACGTAGCATGGGTAAAATTACCCAAAACACTTCTCATATGAAATATGTATTTCTTGATGAGCAGGAACTATACCCTGTGATCATTAGTATTGCACTTGATGACCCACAAACTTCCCAACTTCTAGAGGTTCTTCGAACCCACAAAAGGGCAATTGGGTACAGTATTGATGATATCAAGGGTATTAGCCCTGATTTTTGTATGCACAAGATACATTTAGAGGACAACTACAAGCCATGTATTCAACCCCAGAGGAGTTTGAATCCTAATATGCAAGAAGTAGTCAAGAAAGAGGTGATGAAATTACTTGATGCAGGTATTATCTACCCTATTTCTGACTCAAAGTGGGTAAGTCTTGTTCAGGTGGTTCTTAAAAAGGGTGGGATGAAGGTGATTAAAAATGATAAAAATGAATTGATTCCCACTAGAACTGTTACAGGGTGGCGTATGTGCATTGATTATTGTAGATTAAATATCGCCAGTAAAAAGGACCACTTCCCTCTCCTTTTATTGATTAAATACTTTAGAGGTTGGATAATCATAAGTTCTTTTGTTATTTGGATGGGTATTCGGGATTTTTCCAAATTCCAATTCACCATGAAGATCAAGAAAAGACTACATTTACATGTCCTTATGGTACTTTTGCATATCGTAGAATGCTCTTTGGTTTATGTAATGCCCCTGCTACCTTTCAACGTTGCATGATGAGTATCTTTTCTGATTTCATAGAGTCTATCATGGAAGTATTTATGGATGATTTTAGTGTGTATGGGTCTTCATTTGATGCATGCCTTGTAAATCTCGCAAAAATATTGAAAAGATGTGAAAGAATGCAAATTAGTATTAAATTGGGAAAAGTGTCACTTTATGGTGACATAGGGAGTAGTCCTTGGTCTTATTGTATGATAAGGGTATGCAAGTAGATAAGGCTAAGATTTTTATGATTGAGCAATTGCCTCCTCCAGTCAATGTTAAGGGCTTAGAAGTTTCTTAGGTCATGCGGGGTTTTATCGTCGTTTTATCAAAGATACTTCTAAAATTGCTAAACCACTAACTCAGCTTTTACTCAAGGATGCCCCATTTGATTTTACTTACTAGTGTCTTGAGGCTTTTCACAGGTTCAAGTAGGCATTGATATCGGCGCCCATCATATGTGCACCCGATTGGACTCTTCCTTTCGAGATCATGTATGATGCAAGTGATTTCGCATTAGGTGTCGTGCTAGGACAAAGAAAGAACAAATTTTTGCATGCTATTTACTACGCAAGTAAAACTTTGGATGAAGCCCAAGTCAACTATGTCACTACGGAGAAGAATTTTCTTGCTGTTATTTATGCTTTAGAAAAATTTAGATCATATCTAGTTGGTTCTAAAGTCATTGTTTTTACTGACCATGCAGCTTTGAATTATTTAATTGCCAAGGAAGAGTCAAAGCCTAGGCTCCTCCGTTGGGTTCTCTTACTCCAAGATTTTGATGTGGAGATTAAGGATAAGAAAGGTGCAGAGAACGTTGTGGCGGACCACTTGTCACGTATCAGGTATGATGAGGGTAAGAATTATCTCCCTATAGATGATTCTTTCCCTGATGACCACTTATATGCAGTTGTAGAGCAACACCCTTGGTATGCAGATTATGCAAATTATTTTGTTGGTGGTACTCTACCCCCTGACTTGTCCTACCAACAGAAAAAGAAGTTCCTTTATGATGTTAAACATTATTTTTGGGATAATCCTTTTTTGTTTTGTGAGTGTGCAGATGGATTATTTCGCAGGTGTGTTCCCGAATGGGAAGTTCACAGTATTCTTACCAGTTGTCACAACTCACCGTATGGAGGATATCATGGTCCACCAAAACGGTGGCCAAGATTAATGAGTCGGGCTTTTATTGGCCCACTATGTTTAAGGATGCTAACACTTTTGTGCAGGCTTGTGACTCTTGCAAGAGGACTGAAAATATTTCGCGGCGGCATGAGATGCCTCAAACTGGAATATGAGAAGTTGAAATTTTAAATGTTTGGGGTGTTGATTAAATGGGACCTTTTCCCTCTTCAAGAGGGAATCGCTATATATTGGTCGCCGTTGATTATGTATCCAAGTGGGTTGAGGCCATTTCCACTCCTACCAATGATGCCAAGGTGGTCCATAGGCTTTTTATGAAAACCATCTTTCCAAGATTTGGAGTGCCTAGATCTATAATCAGTGATGGAGGATCTCACTTTCATGTGCGGAAGTTGGACACCCTCCTCAAAACTTATGGTGTATACCATAGGACAGGTCTAGCCTATCATCCCCAAACGAGTGGTCAGGTTGAAGTTTCTAACCGTGAGATCAAGGCCATTTTAGAGAAGGTGGTAGAAAAATCAAGGAAAGATTGGAGTGACAAATTGGATGACACCCTTTGGGCGTACAGAACTGCATTTAAGACCCCGATTGGTACTACTCCCAATAGGCTTGTGTATGGTAAAGCATGTCACCTCCCAGTGGAATTGGAATACAAGGCATATTGGGCTATTAAGGAACTCAATTTAGATGCTAAGCTAGCGGGGAAAAGAGGCTTCTTCAACTTAATCAACTAGATGAGTTTAAGTTGATGGCCTATGATAGTGCATGTGTCTACAAGGAGAAGACCAAGAGATGGCACGACAAGATGATCCTTCCGAGAGAATTCAAAGAGGGTGATAAGGTGTTGTTGTTCAACTCTAGACTTAAACTTTTCCCAAGAAAGTTAAAGTCAAGGTGGTCGGGTCCTTTTACTGATAAAAGGGCAAATAAATTTGGTTATGTGGAATTAATCGATGAGCATGGTAACGAGTTCAAGGTTAATGGCCAACGACTTAAGCAATACCATGAAGGAGCTACGATTGGTGAAGTTGAACTACTTCACCTAATCGATTCCAATTCATCCTAATTAACATGTGGTAAGAGGGTCGTGCGGGACCTAGATAAACTAGTGCTTTGCGGGAGGTAACTCGTATTTTCTTGCCTTTAGTTTAGTCTTCTTTCTTTTTATTAGTGTGAGGAGAGAGGAGGGAATTTAATGAGTTTTATGAGTTTTTGTACAGGTTTGATGGGAAAAAGTTAGTCAAATTTGGAGACAAGAAAAGAAGAAGAAAAAAAAATCGGACTCAGTGCTGTAGCGGGGTTTAAATCGAAGAAATTCGCCCGACCGGTCGCGAGAGTTGACGAGTATGGAGCTTTCTCACGCCCGATTAGTGAGAGGGCGCCCGACCGGGCGCGAGAAGAAGTTGGAATATAGCATCAGATCGCCTGTCGGGCGGTGTGGCGCCCGATCGGGTGCGACCTAATCCGGGTTCTTTGCCTCTTTCTTTTTTCTTCTTCTTCCTTCTTCCTCCTTTTTTTCCTCCTTATTTCTTCTTTCCACCATACTTTTCCTCTTTAAAACCTTAAATTCTCTACCTTCTCTCTAAGATCTCCTCTCCAATTCTCACCTAAATTCAAAATTCTTACATATTTCTTCTACTCTCTTCATCCTCTACATTCCTACACCATAATTTCCCAATTCCAAACAAATTTTTTGTAAACCCATAATTGCAAATGGCTTTAAAGAGGGAAAGAACGTTGATTGGGCGGAGTTCTTCATCAACCCAAGACTATGATCCAGATTTGCAACTTTCATAGTGGCCAACCATCCGAATCACCACCCAAACACAACGCGAGCGGCTTGAAAAGCTCTATGAGCGTGAGGTAATCCCTTCTCGGTGGTTACACCGCCTTACTCTTGACTCCCTAGGTTTATATTACTATGTTAGACGATTCATGAACGATATAGGAATGAGAAAATTTGTTGACATGTATTATCCTACGTATAGTGAATTAACTTGTCAATTTCTTTCCTCTTTGAATGTTGTAAATAGCAAAAATGAATCAAATTTGCATTTTAGGTTGAACAATAGGAATATTAGTTTAACTTATGTGGAATTTTGTAAATTGTTTGATTTGGAATCCGAACTCCCCCACCATTGGCATGAAAACTATAAAATGGAGGATATTTATCATGTTCTAACCGGTTTACCCGCACCCCCCCCCCCTCAACATGCTAGTGCCCGACCTATTCATCACCCCATTCCTGAAATTTTCCAACGATTTTCGGGTGTTTGTTTCCTAGGTAGGATTGAGCCACACAATGCCCAAACCAACAAGCTAGCTGTTATTGGACATTATGTGTTTGGGTACGGTAAATTGAACATGGATAGGTTTATCATCCACCATTTAAGTAGGCATGCCACGGCTTCTAACACAGCTAATACCTATCCGATTAGGAGGCCTAATTACTAGGATAACGATTAAGAAGGCCGGTTTTAGTGAGACTAGGGCCCACGGTCTCACTAATTGGGGGGGGATACTTACTTGACCACTAGGCATATAGAGGACCTAGGTTGGGTTAGATGGATGGCCAAACCCCCTATTGGTGTGTTAGGGTAGGAACGGAGCAACCATTGCCTATTTTTCCCCTTACTAACCCCGATTTAACCGCCTTTCCTCTTGGGAAAGACTCTTATACTTATGCTGCTTTAGTTACCCATGCCCAGGGGCATGCACCTCCACCTCATATGCCTCCACCTCAGCCCGAGCCTATGATGCCACGTTCTCCACCTCATATGCCTCCACCTCCCCCTAGGCACGACACAGAGACCGTATGAGATCTCCAAAGCATAAGGCAGGCCTTAGGCCATATTGAGGGGAACTATGGGGAGATTAGGCAGATGGTTGGTTCTATCGACCAACGTTTGGGTTATATTGAGAGGAACCAGGGTAGGGCTTTATACCCTATGTTTGATGACTATGCTCGTCGGGGTGCTGTTCCCGACGATGCTCTCTACCCTAACTGGTTTCAAGCACCACCCAAGGGATATGTTGATCCCACCTCCCATGGTATTTAGACATACTATTCGGCCTTTCATGGATATGGCCAAGACATTCCTTTTGGGGGGCCTCTAGGGGAGACTTATAACCCTAATTATTTTGGTGGGTTCTTCTGGTGGTGCAGGTGGTAGCGGCGGCGGTTTTGGCTTTAGGGATGATGAGGCGAATTATTAGCCATGCTGGGCTAGTTCCCGAGCCATTGAGGACATTGCCTGATCTTGGCTTGGGGGAGATTTTTGGATTTTGGTATCTTTCTTCTTCTCTTTATCTTATTTTTGGTGTGTTTTAGTATAGATTTATTGCTTTCTAGTGTAGCTTTATTGCTTTGATAAAAATGAAAAAATACAAAAAATATTAAAAAATAATAAAAATACAAAAATACGTTCCAATGAATTGTAAATCATGCTTCCCTGTGCCCCATAATTGAAAATTGTTTTGATTCTTGGTATATGATAATGAGCATTGTGGATAGGTTAGCCATGCTTTGATATTTGATTGCTTGGATATCTTAACATGCGTCAATTTTTCCCAACTACTTGTGAATATAGTGCTTGACTAGTTGATTTGGTTAGGAATTGTGTGTTAGTTCCTGGTATGTCAATGAATTTGAGTATTGGTTTGCAACTTTGAGTAACGATTGTATGACTCATTATTATGCACATTGAGGAGGACGAAGGCATTTGTTCTTTTAGGTGACTTTCAGATGATTGTAGATACATTTGTTACCTTCTTGCTACCCATGTTGTTGCCTTGACTTTTTGTTGTTTATTAGCCACATTACAAACCAATTTTCCCCATTGGTTACTAGTCCCAAGCTTGGCTTGGGGGAGCTATTAGTGAGCGAGGTGCGGGAGTTTTGTGGTGTGCTTATTATTTGCACAATTTTTGTGGATATGAGGAGTTGATTTTGTTCTTGATTGTATTTTATTTTTGATGATCTTGAAAGTTAAATTTCTTTGAAAAAATAAAGTATTATGATACGAAAAAAAAGAAGCTCAAAAAAATATAGGAAAAAAAAAAGGAAAAGAGTGAACTTCAAAAGAAAAAAAAAAGAACAGAAAAAAAGAGCAAAAAGAGGAAAATTTGTTATATGTTCAAATGTTCTAAGTGGAGGTTGATCAAAATAAAAAAATTTGAAAGTTGAGTTTCAATGGAAAATAACGTTTGTTATTCACTCAAGTTTACATTGTTATATTTTTGTGAGTGAAATTGTAAGTGTTGGGATTTGTTTGTTATGATTGGAGTTGTTTGGTGAATTTTTGGTGGAGTTGAGTTATATTGGAGATGATATGGTCATTACTTGTTTTTGACCTTGGGTTTTATTAGAATTTAGCTCCCTTAAGCATGGCTTTACTCTCACATTTTCCCAAATTATCCTACCATTTACCCTATCCTTACATTACAAGTTTTAAAGACCTTCCGACCTTTGTGCATAGAGTTGTGTGAATGTGAAATTATTTGTTTATCAATGCAAATAATGACTTGAAATATTCCGAGTCGACTATTAGGTTGAGTGCATGTTTTCTTAAACACACGAGTGTTATGAGTTTGGGAGGGCATTGTTCACATAAAGGGGTTGGGATGGAGAGCGATCGAGTACATCTTTTACTCGCCACATAAATGAGAGTGGAGTGTGTGAGCATTGGTCATGAATTCTATATGCTCTTGTGGTTTGCTCTATTTGACAATTGTTGGGGAGGATGAGTTATTAAATGGATGAGATTGGTTGATGTTGATGCATGCTTGTTGGATTTGCTTTGAATTGGTTACTCTTGATTTTGATTATTTGCGAAGAGGCATGTTTTATGTATTCATTGATGAGTTCTTTGCTTAGGGACAAGCAAAGGTTAGGCTTGGGGGAGTTTGATATGTCTATTTTATATAGTGTTTTACCCCCATCCCTTGGTCGTAATTGGTAGTGTTTTTGGCTCTTTAGAGCCACTTTTATTACTAATTGGTGTTTTCTAGTGTTTTCATAGTTTTGGCTGTGTTTTGTAGGGAATTGGACATTTGGAGTTTGTTTCCCGGGATTTTATGAAGCGATTACGAGCATTGGGAGCACGATCGATATACCGAGGTAATTGGACCGAGTAGTCAAGCCCCAAGGAGGAAACCCGGATTGGGCGAAGGATCGGAGCCCAATCGAAGTCCAAGGCTTGCCAAAAGTGGCCTTTCTATCCCAAAGTGGCCTTGCTTGCCCAAGATGGCCTTGGTTGGCCATGATGGTCTCGCCAGAAGGCGCGCTCGGCCGAAGAATGCAAGACGCCCGATTTCGAGCCCGACCAGGTGCGAGAAAAGACTTGATGAAGAAAAAGGCGCGCCCGACTGGACGATGTGGCGCCTGACCGAGCGCGTGTTTTTGGAAGATAATTAAGCTCGATTTTAGTTCGTTTAAGTTTAGGATTTTTGAGTTTAATATATATACGTTTTTGTTAAGTAAATTTAGTACCTTTTCTCTTAGCTTTCTCTCTTTACTTAGTTTTCAGATTAGTTTTCTCTCATTGTTTCTCTCTCTACAACTCTACAACCTTGTTCTTAATACAATTCATTATTTCCGTTAATTTTGGTAACGATTCTTCTCTATTATTTCCAATAATTTAATTTCTTTATTTCATCATGTCTTGTTTAATTGCTTCGATTAGTTTAGATTTAATTATGCGTGAGTAGTTTTCTTTCTAGGGTTTATGGGGATCCATAAATAATATGAAGGGGTAATTTATTATTGTTGAATGTCAATGCTTGATTAATTTCCTATTGATTGATTTAATGCTATGCAATTAGATTAGGCCTGGTTTAATTGTATGAATTATGCAATATTGATTCGAGATTCGAGAGATGAGAATTGATGTTTAGGCTTAGTTTCAATAAGCAGACTAATTTATAAATGGTTAAGTCAAGATTCGAGAGATGATATTTAATACAAGTAAATTAACTCTATGATTGTAATACGTAGCAAAAGCCCTTTATGATCTGAATATTTGATGCATTGATGATTGATTATTATGTTTTACCCTGGAATATTATTCATTGGTGAACCTATTCCCTAGGCTTTTATTAATTGATTTCTCCCTATTTTTATCTCCCTTAGTTTAATTCCTTACATCTATAATTTAATTACTTTATAATTTAGATTATTTTAATTAATTAGGAATAGGAAGACTTGTTTCCCTGTGGATCGACCATTCTTCCCTATCTGCATAGTTAGAGGAACTTAAAAATTATTTTTTACTAGGTGATACGGCTTTTTTTTTTTTTGAAAAAGTAAAAATTTTTATATCTTTCAAAGCACAATTACACCATGCTCAGCTTATACAAAGCCGCAGACAAAACCAGGGGACAAACCCACAACAACAAGACCCCTAAACCTAGGGACTATTTACAACACAACCTATTAAACCGGTTAAAATAACTTCTACTAGTTTTAATAGGCATTACAAATCTAATTCTTTGAAAAATCTCAAAACACAAAGTCCTAATTAGAATTCCAGGTCTACTCACACACTTCTCCCATAAACCTCTATTTCTTTGCTGCCAGATACTAAAAATCAGACTAGCATAAAAGCATTACAGCACTTTCCTTCTGAATCTTCCCTTGATCTGCAGCAACTTATCATTATAGTCTTCAATATTTGCAGGATCTAACTGAATCTGAATTAGCTTCTGCATCTGCTCATAGCATTTCCTGCTATGCTGGCAACTAAAAAATAGATGGTCAATAGTTTCAGGATCCAGATTACACAAAGGGCAAAGATCATCATTGACAATCCCCAATCTAGCAAGATGAGACTTAACTTTGAGCTTTCTCCACATTACCAACCAACATATAAATCTGTGCTTTGCAATATTAAACCTGTTCCATACCCAATCCTTCCAAGGAACCAACTTATTGTTCTGGGTGAGCCAATTGTACCCACTACTCACTGTATAGCGTACAGGATTGTGAAACCATTTGTTCCCTCTATACCCATCTCTAAGTTTATCCTTCACCGACCATATTTGCTTCCAGTTCCAACTACAGTTAGCTGGACATTTAAATCTTTTCCAACTTCTATTCTTCAAATACTAGGTGTTCACCCATTTTAACCACAGACTATCCTTTTTCTAAGCAATATTCCACACTAGTTTTCCAATAGCAGCTATATTCCAAGCCTGCACATCATGAATTCCTAAACCATCCTGCTTTTTACTTTTACAAACATATTCCCAGGCAATAGGGGTAGCTTTAGAATATGTTGCTTTCCCTTCCCACAGATAATTTCTACAAACAGTAACAACCCCATCAATAACAGCTTTTGGCAAGATAAAAATCGAGGCCAAGTACACATGTAAAGACATCAGAACGGAGTTAACAAGAATAGCTCTACCAGCATAAGACAGCTTCTTGCAGCCCCAATTTCTGATCCTCCCTGTAATTTTGTCAATTAAGCACTGACAGTCACTTTTAGACAACTTTTTGGAGCTAACATTAACCCCTAAGTATCTAAAAGGTAAATTCCCTTCCACAAAACCAGAAGTTCTGATAATCTCTTCTTTATCCTCCTCACTAACATTACAAAAGTAAATGTTAGACTTGCCCTCATTAGCCACCAAACCAGAAGAAGAAGCAAAAGTTGCCAGGCTTCTCAAAATTAAATTTACAGAACTCTTATCTCCTTTACTAAAGATGATAAGATCATCTGCAAAAATAAGATGGTTAAGCTTCAAGGCTTTGCATTTGTGATGAAACTGAAACTCAAGAAGCTGACCAATCTGACCCAAAATCCTTGAGAGATATTCCATACAGAGTACAAATAGGAGAGGAGACATAGGATCTCCTTGTCTCAAACCTCTCTGCCCTTGAAAAGAACCAGTTAAGGACCCATTAATGCACAAAGTGTATGAAGGGGTAGTGACACAAGCCATGGTCAACTGAATAAACTTGGCAGGAAAATTCAAAGCTGAAAGCATCTCTAACAGAAAGTCACACTTAACAGAATCATAGGCCTTTCTAATGTCAACTATCAACAAGCAACCTTTAGTAGCATCCTTTCTTCCATACGTAATCATCTGATACGACTTTATCCTGTCACTCTCACTGAGCCACCTAGCTCTTGCTAACCCAGTGAGCTCCCACTTAGTCACTTAGCTCCCACTGAGCCAATGAGCTCCTACTGTGGCTAAGAGTTTTAGACGTATACTTGAAAAGATGTTTAGAAGTTATTTCTATCCATAACTGAATATAGTGTCCTTTCTTAGCTTTGACATTTTGTTTAGTGTAACATTAGTTATTTGTGCAAATCTTTAAGAGTTTTATAGGAAGGGATGTGATCCATCATTGTTCTAGTCATTTTCAAATGGCATCGAGGTCTCCATGAAGACACACTATGTTCTTTGTGGAGTTATTTATGAAAATTTCAATTCATAACTTTGTGATGGTCACACTTGGCTCAAGCAAAAATCACTCGATCTAATCTAGACGTTGTTTGATATCTTGCCAAGTCGATTCTATACTTCACTAAACCTTTGAGCTACTCAAGGTCAACTTTGTTCACATTTGATGAATATAGCAATATTCATTCAAATTCTTCGTGAAACGTTGAAGTAATTGTATCCTCTTTAGCTTTCAGAGTCAATTTTCTATGTCAAGAACAATAGCTCTTTGCTTTGTCGGTTTTTAACAAATAAGACTTGCTTGTCTTAGAACAATTCCGAATCGATCAACTGAAAAGAGCCTATATACCTTGAGTACGTTCTTGTTAATGTGATATTGCTAAAGATGTTCGAAACACAAATCATGCCTATAATTTGAACTTTGTGAGTTTTCATGTTAGGGCAATGTTTGTTTATAATCAAGCATTCTTGACTCATGGTTTAGACAACCATGTCATTCAAATAAATTCGCAACTATTTCTCTTTATTACTTTGAATGTGAGTCTTTCCGTGTGTTGACAGATTGTTTGCTGAACCATTTATTTGTTACGTTCCAACCTTAGCTTAAAAGGTCTTTAAACAAAGCATACGACCTTACAACTGATGTAGCTTTTCTTGCTTCATTCTAAGCTTGAAAATCAATAACTTAGCTTAACTTCAATAGTTTGAGGTCACTTTCAAAGTGTAACACTCAAGCAGTATCTGATACTTGTGAAGATAATGACTTGCTAAGTTAATTAGAATAACATGAACTCTTTAGTAGAAATGGAATTTTATTCCTTTTCTTTGTTCCTTATTTCCTATATTTCTTATGTTTATATTATCTCATAACCTTTAAGAACCAATTCTTTAAGTGTGTTTGACTTTTATACTTTGTTAGGCATAATTAAGCATCTAGTGCGCCGTATATCAAAGTTCCATCTTTTTCTTTAATTCGTACTAGAATTAATACATCAATGAGTTGTACTCACTAGTGTTTAAAGCGAAAAGATATGTTGGTTGTCAAGCATTGACAATTTGAGTTTTCAACTCAATACTTCATGTTTATCAAAATTACCTAGTATTTTGAATACATGATGTCCAACCGTCCTTTCGGACTTATAAAAGTCATTTATGAGAATTGTATTTTAGAAATGCCTTTCCTTTCTTTGAGAACTATTCACAAAGATTTCCTTTACCAATCATTGAAAACAATATAGTTTGATTAGGAATTCTACAAATATAAGTGCAAAGTATAACCATTTATCAAAATAACATAATAAGTTTGAAATTTAAAAGCATTCATGCAAACTTTCAATCTTATTAAGTGTCTTATCCACGCATTAAATTTGTCCCCATTTAGCGAGAATAAGGCGATTCCAAGATCCAAAGAATCAATGAGTTATTAAGCATGCTTTGGCTTGTCTTAACACTCAATATTCTAAGGTAAGCAACTCTTTGCTAATGGCTCCAAGCCACTCATGGTTAGATAAATCGTCACATATAATTCTCTCTCAACAACTTATCCACTTTGCCACGACATGTTAGGACTCCATCACTCATATCGTTGAGTATAACCAAAACCAACTTGCATACCTGGTATGCCTTACGTATCCTAGGGAGTAATGGTGATGCCTCCCTTTGGCGTAGCCCATCACTACTCTCAATAGGTCAGTAAGTGTTGTTTTGGAATGGAAAATTTTAGTCAATATTTTAGGGACCTAGGGTTTCTATGTTGGTTGATTTAAGTGAACTTAATTGATCATCGCAACATTCGAAATCCTAAACATGCATCTAACATATTATTCATATATATATAATCATAAATATATATCGAAAACATAAATAAATGATGCATTTGGCAACTAGCATGACCTCTTGAGTCTTCAAGTCTTCAAGGGTCGTCTTTTGCAATTTATAGCCTCGTCTTCCAAAAACCTCCGTCTTCAAGACATAACCAAAATAATGCAAATACTAGTATCTACGATTAGGACTAATCTAAATATTAAGGTACAAAAATACTCAACGGTTCGCATACCGTATTTAGATTTACAAAAATACGAGACGGAACGCAGTCCTGTTTTCTATCCTAATCGGGCCCCACTAGTTGCCGTTTTTATAAAACCTGCGGGAGAATATACGTTCCATTCATCCATTCACTATTTATGAATTTTAACTAATTTAGGTTGTTAATCCGATTAACACGCCTAATTAAAACTAGTCAAAATTGTTTAACCAATTATGTTATTTAGCGCATTTAAAATTGAAGCTCCCACTAAATTCCGCATCCATCTTAATTAATCCAATTAATTAAGCCGGTAAACCCAAAATTTTGCCAAAATTAATTTTGCAAGTGTCGCTAAAAAAAAAAAAAAAAAAAAAAAAAAAAAAAAAAAAAAAAAAAAAAAAAAAAAAACTAAGGCCTAGCCTCCAAAATTTTAATTAAAATTAATAATCATAATTAAAATAAATAAAACGGCTAAAACCGCAAAATTAAACATAGCCTTAAAATCAGGGGTTACGTGCTTAGTGTAGGGTTGTGCACATCGTGCCGCAAGCGCGCAGCACCCCCACACGCACAGCCCGCAATTGCTGCATCAAGCAGTGCACACCACAGCCCACACCAAGGCAGCATCAGCCACGCATCTTGTGTGGTGCACACTAAGGGCACCCATGCCTTGGCAGCCGCATGTGAGTTACTTAGCAGCCCGGCTGGCCGAGGGTGGTGCGGCCTTGGTTTGCGTGCCACATTCTCGAGTTTAATTCCTAATATTTGCGTGGCTAAATTAATTAATTCCAAATTAATTTTAGAATTAATTTAATGAGCAAAAATGAAAATTACAAGAAGTCCAGCTTAAATAAGTTCATCCAAGTGCACAAAACCAAAATTATTTCCAAAAACTATTCTTTAATAAAATTGGTTTTACTTGATGCAATAAAATGAATAAGGCTATTCTCACTATGAATTTAATTAATTTAAATTAATCATGAGATTTGACAAAATTAAAGGGGAGTTGGAATTATGAACATAAAATTCAAATAAAGATTCCAACTTTACCTTGTGAATCCTTGAAAAATTATATCTTCCAATATGAAGATAAATGAAATTTCAATCAAAAGATTGAACCTTTATGATTCCAATCAACTTAACAAATGATTAAATCAAAAGTTCAACAAAAATTCATGGAATTTAGTAACTCCACTTAAAACAATTAAAGATTAGATCTTTAGTATTTAGAAGCCTCTAAGAATGAATTTTTCACACTTAATGCAATGGATTTGCAATTATATGAAAATTTAACCAATCTTTCAATCACTAATTACTACAAAGTAACCATGCTTAAAGAGGTAAAAAATTACGGAAACATTAAAGAAAGAACCAAATACATAATCACCATAAATATGCCATTAAGATTCAAGGTTAAAAGATTTAAAAATTTTCGTCAAAAACGAAAAAATCTCGAAAAACGGCATTGCTGGTCAGATTTTGGCTTTTTCACATTCCTGAAAGAAGTGAAACGTTTTCAGAATGTTGTTTCCACCCAAAATTCACTATTTTTGGGCGAAAATCTGGGTTCAGGGCCAAAAATTAGCTTTAAAACAGGTTTAGGTTCAAGGTTAAAAGATTTTAAAAATTTTGTCAAAAACGAAAAACCCTCAAAAACGGCATTTCTGGTCAGATTTTTTCCGAGGCTGCAGCAGCCAAGGCAGGACCTACCGAGGCTGCAGCAGCCCAGGCCTCAGCAGCCGAGGCAGGAGCTGCCCAAGCCGAAGGAGCCCAGGCAGCAGCAGCTCTGGCCGCAGCAGCCCAGTGCAGCTACTGCCGAGGCTACAGCAGCCTTGGCAGCGGAGATGGGGGCCGGGGTATCGTGAGTGACTGCTGTTTTGGGTTTTTTTTAAGAGAACAAGTTAGTGAGTGCAGATTGGTTATTTAACACAATTTTTTTTTTAAAAAAAAAAAAAATTACCTTGTTGATCAACCTTACCTAAGCACGTGGCCATTCCACAAAGCTACCTTGTGCTTGCCAAAGTTTAGTTATCCCAACCTCCTCTATGGGCACCGGTAGTGGGATGTCTTCGAACCTCGCAATCACAGAATTGATCCCAATCGAGTAATGTTTTGGCCTAAGCGATCGGAAATGGACCATATCACCGGTCATCGCTTGTGCACTACCAAATCAATTCTCCACTATTTGATAGCTCCGGGCCTAGAAGTGCACACCGGGTGTCTTCCTACACCAATAACGAAATTCACTTGTAAAAACAAAACTTATCAAAAGATGTTTTTTTCCTACACAATTGATAATATAGCAAAATTCAATACGCTAGAACCAAACAAATCACTTGTAAATCTGGAAATTCATGCGGTGTTAGATTTTCAAGATCCCTCGAGTCCGCATGTGTAGGAGTAGCAACTTGCAATATTTAATCAACAATGCCGCCTTAGATCTCCTGTAATTCAATATTTCAAAACTAATAGATTTGGAACTACCTCATGTATTACATCTTCTCCATGTATCTCATCTTCTCCATGTCTCTCATCTTCTCCTTGTCCTTGTGGGTAACTACATGACTCGACCGGTGTAGTCGAGGGTAACGGCAAGCTTGGTAAGTTCATCTACTTTTCCTAAGCATTGAATTCACCTACTATCTTATTGCGTACTTGTTCCAGAATTGATGCCACCTTGGCATCCAAGTCATCCGGTGAGTTAAGCCCAAAGCCATGACAAAATAAATCAAGCAACTTTTCATTTTACCTATTCTTAGGTGTCTAAGGCTTGAAATGACATCAAAAGAGCATTTTACTACGTTTTAGGATGCATTTTATCCAAAATGGCCCAAATATGGCCTATATGACTTCTACTTTGCCTATTTCCTACTTTCTTACCAAATGAACTATTTCTTTCTCATAACATGTCAATATTACCTAGTCTTAGGTGTCTAAGGCTTAAAATGACATCAAAAGAGCATTTTACTAAGTTTTAAGACACATTTTATCAAAAATGGCCCAAATATGGCCTATATGAATTTTACTTTGCCCATTTCCTACATTTCTTATCAAATGACCTATTTCTTTCTTATAACATGTCAATGTTACCTAGTTCTAGGTGTCTAAGGCTTGAAATCACATCAAAAGAGCATTTTATTAACTTTTAAGACGCATTTTACTCAAAATGGCCCTAATATGGCCTATATGACTTCTACTTTGCCCATTTCCTACATTTCTTATTAAATGAACCATTTCTTTCTCATAACATATCAATATTACCTAGTGTTAGGTGTATAAGGCTTGAAAGCATATCAAAAGAGCATTTTATTAAGTTTGAAGTATTTTTCATCTAAAATTACCCAATTATGGCCTATATGACTTTTAGTTTGGCCCTTTCCTACATTTCTTATCAAAAGAACTACTTTTTTCTCATAACATGTCTATATTACCTAGTCTTAGGTGTCTAAGGCTTTAAATCACATTAAAAGTGCATTTTATTAAGTTTTAAGACGCATTTTATCCAAAATGATCCAAATATTTCCTACACTCATTTAACTTTTAAAATGTACACATGCTTAATTTATTAAAAACAATAAAAAAAAGTGCAAAACTTAAACTTAAAAAGTATACACATATATTATTGTCTTTTAATTGAAACATGTGGTATAAATAAAAATTATATAGATTCATCATCCTTGTCATATGGTTATAACCCTTTCTACTCTTATGATGTTTGTGCATTTTCCTTTATACATATCTTTTTTCTCAATACACACATAATCGTCTTCAATATTTTTTTATTTAATTGTCCTGTGTAATAAGAGATCAAAATATTTTACAAAAAATTGTTAGTCAAAATCAATATACACTATAAAAAAAAGGATAATTAAACAAACATTTATAAAAACAAATTTAAACACAATGCCAGAAAATGACATAGTTCAATATGAGATTGAACAAGTATTAAAATATATATGAACATCTTTCGACATTAAAATGAACATATACCAAAAGTCAAATGAACATCTTAAACGAGAATGAACAAATATAAAAATTTAACTGAGCAATTTTAAATATAACAACAAACAAGTATATGTCTAGATATAAAAATAAATATTATACTTGATTGCAAATGAACATCTTTCAATATGAGAATGGACATGTAATGCAAAGAGAATGAACATGTATAAATTTTAAATGAACATATATTAATACGAAAATGATCATAAATGAACATGAATTCCATTTAAAATGATCTCTTTCCATCTAAAATGAACATTTACGATAGATTACAATTTACTAGCCAAAATTCTTTGTAACACCCTAGAAATTTCCCCCTTTTGAAATACCTGTTTTACCCTTTTAAAATACAAAATAAGAAATAACCAAGACATTAACTCTACCCTGATAATGTCTAAGGCATTTATCAAAGATACACAGCGGAAGACATTTTCAAAACCTTTCAAAACAAAGTCAAAGTCCAACAGTCCACCAAACAAAAGTAAAGTCAAACCAAAGTCAAACCTACAACTTGGAACCATTGTAGGCTCTTTCAAAACAAATTAATGTTTAAAGCTAATGTGTTAGTCTCATTAAACAACAATAATAAACCAATAATCAATAATAAACACATATTCAAGATAAAATTAGAATATAAGATTCGCTCTTCACTCAAACCCCAACATGAATATGCTGCATCACCTGAAATGCTTTTCTTTAACTGTCCCTACTACTCACCATAAGAAATGGGCCATCATAGGGCTAAGATAAAAACAAGGTCAATCACACACAAAACACAACAATCAGCAATGCTGAGTACATAAGCATAAAGGAAAACACACTAACATGATAGTATCCTAGCAATAACAACAAAGCTTACCTTTCCTCAGAGTTTAGCCTACAAACAATAGATACAACATGGACTCATGACATTACTTATTTTGATTACGCATGGAATGGGTTTTCCACCAAATTTCTGCCCCAAAGAATTGGGGTAAACTACTCCAGGAGCTAACCGAGTAAGCATAGATGTCACATGAAAGTGACGGACATCTTGCGCATAATAATAAAAAAGAAAATACGGGCTCATGTACTCCTAGTAGAAGTTATGGTTAAATATAAAACCCTATAACTCCCCCCCCCCATATGTCCATACTCGAGGTATATACGTTCCAAGAGTTTTGGTACATAACCTCTTTCACTTTACGTTGCTTACATATTTTAGACTTGGTGATGATTCTCCTACAAAACAATCAATCAACATGAACCATTCAAGTACCTCGGTGTATACACCTTAAGTGCATTAAGCACCTCAAATCCTATCCTCCGGTGTATAAATACCTTAGTTTAAGTGCACGTAGGCACCGCAATATAATGTATCCATCTGTACTAAGACACTTAATAGCTCAATTCTCATGCTTAAAAGCACCAATAAAAATTTATTGAACCATAATAAAATTTTCTTTCAATATTCCAAACCAAATTAAATATTTAATTCAACTAAACAAACCTTCAAACATGCCAATAATAAAATTATGGTTCAATAACAATATTCTAATATCACCAATTCCAATAAATAATTGATGAAGCATGATTAGTTGAAATAAATTTATTTCAACCAATCATGATTCACAAATATTTCCCCAAAACCAATCCTATTCAATCAACCCAATTCAAATCACCGATCTCATTTCAATTCAACAATTCCAACCAATTCCTAGATGATACTAACTTGGATTTAATTAAATAAATGCTAGCATGTTTCTACACGCTTAATAAATTTTCAAGTACACGTACGTGTAGGGTTTTAGGTACTCTATGCGGAATTTTACGAATCATATTCGTTAGCAGCTAAATAGGATCTACAAACATAACAAATAAAGAATCACATAATACATACCTTTGACGTGTGATTTTCACAAGCGATTGACTGTCAATTAGGGAGATAATAGAGCCCCAACCATCGCTCCTCTACTTAGTCCATGGGATAGGATTGAACCTCCACTACTGCTAAGTGATTGGGCACGAACACTTTGAACCATCTTCTACAGAGAGGGGAGGAGAAAACCGACCTCGAACACCACCACCGTGCGCCACCTTACACTAGAGGGGTCGTACAGTTGTACGGACGGGAGGAAGGGACACTAGTAGAAAAAGAGAAATTGGCACCGATTCAAACCCCCACAAACCCACCGGTTTGAACCGCTGAGTTTGTAGGGGATGCCAATTCCTCCACGTATGCCACCGGTTCAAAACTGGTGGGAAAAAGAGCTTTTGGCACCGGTTAACCGGTGGCATATTGTTGTTATTAGCACCGGTTAACCGGTGCCAACACTGTCCAAAAAAAAAAAAAAAAAAAATTTAATTTTTAAAAAGTCGATTTTCTGTCAAAAATTCAAAATAATGTCCCATATTATCTGTCAAATTAATGTCCAAATTTCTTTTTTTAAGTTAATGTCCAAATTTCTTTTTTAAAATTAATGTCCAAATTTTTATTTAAAATTAATGTCCAATTTTTTTTTTAATTAATGTCCAAATTTTTTTTTTAATTTATGTCCAAATTTTTTTTTAAAGTATCAAACACCTACACCACCACCAACCACCAGCCCACCATCCGCACCACCTTAACCCACCAATGCCACCCACCACCATCCGCACCACCTTAACCCACCAATCCCAGCCACCTACACCAATCCCGCCTACAAGAACCCACATGCACCCACATCCCACCGTACCCCACCTGCACCGAACCCAACTACCACCCATCTTAAACCACCCAACTAACCCAGATTTGTCACCCTACCCATGAAAAATACCCACCACAAACCGTCCAACACCACCACAAATCGTCCAACACCACCAACAACCACCACCCCCGAAATTCACCACCACCCTCGAAATTCACCAACACCCCCGAAATTCCACCAAAAATCTCAAAAAAAAAGAAGTAAGAAAAACAGAACTTATCTCGAATTTCACCAACACCCCCGAAATTTGCTTGAATTTGGGTTATAAAGGTCAAATTCGACCATGAAAACTCTAGATCTAGAGTTTTCATGGTCGAATTTGACCAGAAAACCCTTGGCGACGATGGTTAGTGGCGGCGGCGGTGGTGGTCGAAAGAGGGGAAGAGGAGGGAGGACTAGACGAAAGAGGAAGAGGAAGAGGAGAGGGGAAGAGGAGGAAGGAGGAGACGAGAGAAGAGAGGAACGAATGAGGAGATCAAAGAGAATGAGGAGAGAGAAGAGGGGACGGAGAAAATGAGGGAGGAGAGAGAGGACGAGCAGGAGAAAGAGAGGAAAGGGGAGTGAGGAGAGAGGCTGAGGAGAGAGGAATGTTAGGGTTAGGGGTTTATAAAGGGGGGGCGGTTTTTTTTTTAAATAAAGCCACCGGTTTTGAACCGGTGGGTTTTATTTTTTTCCCACTGGTTCAAACCGAACCGGTGGCAATACCCACCCCACAAAATCCCGCCCATTTTCCCCTATTTTTTCCCACCGGTTCAACCCGAACCGGTGGCCATTTGGCGGTGCCAATTTCTATTTTTCTACTAGTGGGAGTAAGGAGAGAGATTGTGTGAGGCTAAGGTTTGGTTGCTCACTAGTCAATTCTCAATTGATTGGTTAAGTATTTTATGTGTCAAACCCTAGGCAAGGCCTCTATTTATACATCATATGTATAATGAGAGTACCAAGCCCACAATATTTCCCTTAAATCCCATATGATCGGCCACTTCATGAGGCCCAATAATGGGCTTCTTCTTTTGTTCAATCCATCACCCTTTTGTGTGACCTTATAGGATCCATTCTATTGGGCTTTAGACTATTTTACTAGCCCAAAGATCATTGATTACGTCTAGCAACAGATAATGACGACCAAAAAGAACGAACTTAATTATCTGCATAATTTGATCCATTATATATCTAGTAATTGCACTTGACAAAGACATAAATCCTTCAATCTCCCACTTGTCTAAGACAAGTATGCAATATTCAAATTCCTTAAGTCAATATGTGTCGATTTGATAATATGATTGCATCACATGTCGAGATCATATTAATCTACAAATCATTTCTTGAAATTTGAGTTAGAATTACAAAACAAATGATTACTGAGTAATACATTTGAGCGTGGCCACACATTCACTGAATTCTTCCTCTTCAAGGCGCGATGACACATTCCTAATTAAATAGGTAG
The DNA here is from genome assembly GCF_948465745.1 of Chenopodium album. Lineage (NCBI taxonomy): Eukaryota > Viridiplantae > Streptophyta > Magnoliopsida > Caryophyllales > Amaranthaceae > Chenopodium > Chenopodium album. The sequence continues at coordinate 22,379,904 of NC_137847.1, forward strand.
ACTCGATCCAATCTTATGGTAACCAAAGCTCCCACTAAATTCTTGAAGTAACCAGGAAACATCCTTTATAATCTCTAGTTACGGGTAGACGTTTGAATGTACCACAGTTGAATCAATCATTGAATGGAATCAGTGTTTCACTCATGTCAAAGGAATCCACTAATATATCTGGAAGCTCTATACTTGAACTTCAAAGTAGGTCAATAGTTCGATCATGCATCATTCATGCATATCCATGTGATTGACCGAGCATCACTATGCTCCTATAGCCTATGAAACCGCGCTATCCAGCAATCTTACATGCTAGTCCATTTATTGAAATCATTTACGTCCAATTTAATGATTTCAAACTAGGAACTTAAATAATGTATGAATTTTGTTCACCTGTGGGGTTTCATTCACCAGGTCATCAACTTGATGAACCCATCAATTCATAATTATTTTGGACATTTTATTTAATATCAAAAACCATAATTAAATAAGATTGAAATTTTTTTTCAATCGATAAACATAATTCTGCAAATTGATGTATTACTTATGTAATATGTTTTCTCAAAACATATACAACTTAAATTACATAACTTTCTTCAATCCAAAAACCTTAGTATGACTCTCATACCTTGGTTACGAAAGGGGTTTAGTAAGTATAATTCATGAGACATTCTCATAAATATGAATTTTGAAAGTTCTAAATTTTATAATAATATTCATCTCCATACACTAAGAACTTTCTTTCATCCTTTTATTAGGAATAATTTCTAATTGTATTCCAATGTTACATTGGATTTCGATTGAAATCTATCATCACTTGTTCTTAAAACACGTGAATCAAATAGACGAGTATAGGCCATGATATTCATGATGTATCCTTTGCAAAATGCATAAGGAGCATCACTCAAAACCTTAATTTCATCAACCTTTCTCAAAGCATTGAATCATCAAACAATGTGCCATGTTACATGGGATTGAAACTCTTTCAATATAATGTTGAATCTCATAAGAATCTTATCAATATAAGCTTCTTAAATAAGCTCAAACATCCTTCAAAAACTATCTCAATAGATCTTGACTCCCAACTGTACTCATCTTCCTCTTCAAGTTTTTCATACAAAATGCATTACCAATCACTTGACCCTTCAAGCAATGAATAATTTCTCTTTATACTAGACCAAGAAGACTTCATAGCTCCCACTAAAAATCTTGTATACATAACATATTCATTTTATTAGAACATCAAACAATTTTGATTAACTCACAAAATTAAGAATACTAACTTCATGATGCTTTCTTTGATCCATAAATGAACCTCTTATACATCCTTGGGATTATTGGATTTTCAAAACTATTCTGATTGTATCATATACAAATTTTCTTTCATGAACAATTTCAAGAAAGTGTTTTGAAATCCATCTACCAAATCTCATAAGGTAGAAATCACTAAAATATCTTTAATATACCTTAGCAACATGACTAATGTAAAGCTTTCATCGTAATCACAGTAATACTATGAATTTGTTGAACCCTTTAACAAGTCTTTGCTTTGGTTAGAAAACATTTTTCTTTCTTGTCTGTTTTGCTTATAATGAGTCATACCCAAATAGGCAAATTAATCAAGTGTCATACATTTGCTTACAGAATCAGAATCTATTTAAGACTTCCATGGTTTTTAAACCACTTGGAGTTATAACTTGTCAAATCATCTATCTTACTTTCATAATAATCATGTTCCAAAATAAATATTTTAGAACTCTTAGTCAATATGAAATCATATTTCTTTGGCTAAGTTTTACGTAGGCTACTCATCATTGTGGGTCTTTATGCAACAATTGAAACCTGTACAGCAACTTTGTTTAGTTTTCAGTGAGAAACGAAAAATCGAGGGTGTGCACTTGCAATGTACTACCTTCAACACATGGTTATTATTCCCATTACACTTAATGAGACCACGCGTTGTCATTTGTAACATGAGGTGAATCATGCTCATATTGTTGCTTTTATTCGATTATTTCTCGAATTTCTTCAAGATTTTCGAATTAACTTTTCTTGAACTCTTTCAAGGCTCATGTACTCCCGCTTGCCTTTTGAAGAGGCCCATTTAGCATAGGGTGAACCAACCATGGTTTGAACCATGTTTGTTTGTTACTTTTCTCGAACTCTTTCGAGATTAACACTACTCCTACTTGACCTTTTGGAATTGACATGTTTTCCATAAGGGCACCTACTTAAGCAACAAATATTTTGTGCTAAGTATGACTTGTGTAGTAGTACCCCGTGCTCTATATAGGACTTGAACGTGCATTAAACGATTTAATACAACTTTCACTCCTCGCTTTGTAGAAAGACTTTATAAGAACTTTTCTTATCCATATCACATATGAAGCCTTTGCTACATTTTGATTTGCCATATGTAGTTTTGTTTAGTTTTGTAGCTTATCTTAAAAGTATATCCCTTGAATAAAGGTTGGAATATAGGGTATTTTCATCCATTATTGAAATATATCTTATATAGATTAATATCTCCTTTTCATTGACACTTCATAAGGTTTTCTTTCGGAGTTTATTGTAAAACGATTTCACAACTATTGGATGTTATCAAGGTTTTGGCTGAAATTCTCATTGTTATGATGATCGTATCGCAATAAATTGAATATATATTGCCAAGTAAATGTTTTGACTCAAACTTTGACAATTACAATCATATTGTAGTGTATTTATTATCTTGTCAAGTGATTCTAAACTTCATATTAAACCTTTTTGAACTTTTCAAAATTTTCACATTTATGCTTCAACTAAGCACTAGTGATCATATCACAAATGAAGTTTCATTGTCTGTTTCCAATTGTTGAACCTTAGGTTTTCTTACATCATATGGATTCAACCTTAAGTTCATGTCATCATTTCTCTAAATGGTGACTTCGTCAAAAATTTTCAAATATATATGAAATGGATTAATTATTTCTATCATATAGAACTTTAAACCTATTTAGCTTTTCAAAACACATTGTGACTCAATAAAGCATAGAATAACATTTACTCCATGTTTTTGAATCTTCAATGCTTAGTCATTACTAACATTGAATGGTATTTTGATAATGGCAAGAATAAATAACATTTATTTAATTCTAGCCAATTACTAGGTAAGGTGAACATAAGCTTCTACTTGTAGAGTTGTAACTTTTGCTTCTAAACTTGTAGATTCTACTTGTGAAGTAACAACATTTGCTTCTAAACTTGTAGATTTATTTCTCCCTTAGCCACACTTCTTCATTTAGTTCAACCACATTCTCAATAAGAGTGGACTAAACATGACATCGCATGTCCAAGAAGTAGTAATATGCTAAATCAATTTCTATAATATACTTCTTTAATTGAAACATTTCCATTCTTTTACCTTCCAACTATATGAGGTTGCTTCTAATCAATTGGACTTGGTCCATTTAATTGGAAACATTTGTTGTTCATAACAACTTTTAGCATGTAAGTAGTTTTAGGTTTGAGAAGTAGCAACTTATTTGCATTTCTTGGCCTATGACTTCTTAATGCAATCCTCATATATTCTTAAAACCTTTTCATTTGAGCCACTTAAAACATTTCTTTTATGTTCAAAATGAGCCACTTAAAACATTTCTCTTAGGTTCAAAATGATACTTTGCTTAACTACTTTAAGCACCTTTCATGATTTTGCTAAGTCTATTCAATCATTATTCATATTAGAGTTTAATCAACTATTTAACTTTGTATGAATGGATGAAGAATAATGTCATTTGATCAACTTTTGATCATAAGGATTTCAATCACTTTCTTATATTCAATCATATTGAAGATAAGAGATTTTATTGGAATTCTGTACTTGTCGTTTTAGAGGTTTTGTACCTCCCATCTCATTATAACCCCTAAAACACTTTTCAAAATGATGATGGTGTTGGCATTTTACTCAAACATTTTGAATAAAACCAACCTTAGACATGTGACATAGGTTTCTAAAACTTGCCTTTTAGAACCATCTTAGCAAAATTGGAATATAAGTTTATGGATTATCTTTTAAACCTTTGAGAACGTTTCTCAACTTTATTTTCAATCGAGGAGATTATGTAATAATAAAATTAGAACGAAATATTAATTATAAATAAACTCAAAATTCAATTATGTTTATCTTTAAGCTATAAATTAAAGTTATAGGTTACTTCAACACTTAATTCATAATATGCGTCCCGGCCCAATTGAATTTAAGTGATTCCAAGACCCTTTATTCGTGTAATAGTTGACTGGATTGAGGCCCTACCATCAAGCACTACATTTTCAAGGTGAGTAAACTCTTTACTGATTGCGTTTCCTGCAACTCTTGGTTGAATAATTAACCATCTCTTGTTTAATTATTACCCTTTGCTTCAAGGTTCTAAACTCTTTAGGTAACCTTGTTGGGCACAAGCAACTAAATGCGTAGAACGTGATCTACCCCAAATTACCCAAGATAACAAGTGACATTCTGCTGAGGCCGACCCATCACTTATGATCGAAGGATTGTTGGGTATCTAATTGGAAAAGCAATCTCAATATTACTGGAACTTAGATTTATTATGTTATGATTAATTTAGTGAACTCTAGTGCATCATCATTAACATCACTAAAATCTAACATGCATAAAATACTAAATGCATAAACAAGACAGAGCATGGCCCCTAATCCTAAAAAAACTAATAAAGTAAATGCTCCCACTTGAACTTTCATGGATCTCATCCACCTTGCTCCTTTGAGCCTTCACTTCCTGTGCTTCTTGGATTAACTGCAACCTGTAATTCTACTCTATTCTATTTACTACTTAAATAAAATTTAATAAAATTACAAAAATACTTTATCAGTTCGTAGACCGTACTTAGATTACTAAAATACATCACGATGCGCTGATCATATTTAGCAATCTACTGGGCCATACTAGTCATTATATAGAAACATAATATCATATATTATAAAATTACCACATAATGAATCACTCATCATGCTTTCCTGAAGTACAACATCGAATGTTCATAATTAAGGAAACACGACACCTAAATATCTCATATTTTAATTACTGCAGTTAGATAATATCATATATTATTCATGACCATCAATAAAATATCATATATTTTAAATAAGCCATGAGATAGAATCAAATCTTATTTTAATCTTAAAAGATAAATCATATTTATCCTAAAAGATTATCCTAACAAAATTAGGAAATTCTATCCTAATTACTAGCCAATCACAAAATTTAAATAAATTATGTCCTAAAATAATTATGGGATAATCACATTATTTAAATAAATCTTCATCTTTTTGGAATATGCTCAAAATATCCTAACAAATCCTATCCAAAATAAACAAATTTAATTATGGATAATTATCAAAATACTAACTTTTGAAATTTGATTTTATCCCCAAAACAAAATCGGATTTTATTTTCAAAATATTTTAAAACAAAATAATTTTATTTTTTTTGAAAAATCGTGCACCAGCCACCGTGGTGTGCCTGCCTAAGCCGGCCACGGTGGCCGTACACCTGACGGTGTACGCTGCCGAAGCAGTAGTGTAGCAGCTGCGGCAGCATTGCCGCGCAACACTTTGCACGGTGCTGCTGCAGCTCTTTTGCTCTCAGACCTCTGCTGCCCCGCCCCTGCCCTCCCTGGACCACCACCAGCGGCAGCCACCATGGCTGCACCACCCAGCCGCGGCTGCCGCCCGAAATCTTCTATCAATTTTTTTTTTTTTTTTGAATTTCAATTGTAATTAACAACTTTTGTTAAATAAAATTAATGTGATCCATGATAAATTAAAACATAACTTTTACACTAATTTATCCAATTAAAATTAAATTCACAATCTAATTTTAAAATCTAGGGTTCGTCATCAAAGATAATCCCCAATTTAATTTAACTTTTAAATTAAATCATTGATCATGTAAAATTCACAATTTATGCATGAAATAAACTAGATTAAAAACATGAAGCATAAAACAATCAAAATTATTCAAAAACCAAAACACAAAATAAAAATTTTAGGGTTTAGGGTTTCGAAAAATCCGAATCTAAGGTTAGGGTTTTTTGAAATTTTCGAGCATAATAGGGAAAAATTCAATCCATTCTAGGCTATTTTGAGTAGAATTAAATCACATTTAATCAAATTCCAAAAATTAAATCTCCATTTAATATAAAGATTGAACCATAATTAAATTATTCTCCCTCTTAATTGAATTAAAATTTATGGACATCAAAGAATTATGATCAATATGCGTAAATGCAGGAGGCTAACTAATACCACTGTAGAGTTTTAGGTACTCTAAGCGGAATTTCACAAATCATATTCGTTCGCACCTAAATAGGATCTACAAGCATAACACATAAAGAATCACATAATACATACCTTTGACACGTGATTTCCACAAGCGATTGACTGTCAATTAGGGAGATAATAGAGCCCCAAGCCTTGCTCCTCTACTTAGTCCACGAGATAGGATTGAACCTCAACTACTGCTAAGTAGTTGGGAACGAACACTTCGAACCATCTTCTACGGAGAAGGGAGGAGAAAACTGACCACGAACACCACCACACCACCACCGTGCGCCACCTTGCACTAGGGAGGGCGTACGGTTGTACGGACGAGAGGAAGGGAGTAAGGAGAGAGATTGTGTGAGGCTAGTGTTTGGTTGCTCACTAGTCAATTCTCACTTGACTGGTTAAGTGTTTTGTGTGTCAAACCCTATGCAAGGCCTCTATTTATACATCATATGTATAATTAGAGTCCAAACCAAGCGCACAATATTTCCCTCTTAAATCTTATATGGTCGGCCACTCCATAAGGCCTAATAATGGGCTTCTTTCTTTTGTTCAATCTATCACCCTTTTGTGTGACCTTATAGGATCCATTCTATTGGGTTTTGGACTATTTGAATAGCCCAAAGATCATTGATCACGTCTAGCAACAGATAATGACGACCCAAAAGAACAAACTTAATTATCTCCATAATTTGATCCATTATATATCTAGTAATTGCACTTTACGAATACAAAAATCCTTCAGTACGTACCTCGAAATAGCCCTTAAAGTGGCTGAATACACTAAAACATTTTTCGAACCAAGTCTCCTACGTAGAGGCACAATAACACTATATTAATTACCCTTGTTTAACAATTTCCAGCAACTTAAGCTTACTTTGAACAACTCTAAATAATCTGAAAATTATCTTATAACCCTAAGTTAAACTCCCCTTTAGAGGATAATTACACCCTTTTCGTAAAACCACAATACTACTACTTTAAATAAAATTCCAACAATATTACTTTGATTAAAAACTCCTTAAAACACATCAAAACTCCCTTGTTTATACTTAATTAATAATTAAAATCAATGGGTAACCAAAACCCCCAAATTAATTGGTAAAAGAACCATAAAAATCAAGTCTTTAATAATTTTAAAACCCTAACTTGTAAAATCATAAAATTTTAAATTAAAACCCACTATAATAATCTGAATTTGTAGTTTAAATCCATTTAAATATAAATACTCATGATTCAAGTATTTAAGATCATCATATGAATAAAATAGGAATATAGGAAGGAATTAAAATAAGAAGAAGAAGAAGGAGGAAGAGAGAAACCCCCCCCCCACGTGGCTAGCCGGCGGTGGTCGCCGCCTGTAGTCGCCGGCGTCGTTGTCCGACCGTTGGTGACGGACTTTGGTGGGTGGGGTCGTGAGGAAGAAAAGCACCCAAATTCTCCTTGTGTGAAACCCACGCGAAACAAGGGAAAACCAAAAAGAAAGATAGAAAAATGAGAGGAAAAAAAAATAAAAAAAAGAAGCAAAAGGGAAAAGAAAAGGAATAACTTACTTGGACCATTTGACTTTTGTGTGGTGAAAAGTATGGTAGATTTGAGAAATTAGGGCCTCATAAGAGGTAATAGGAGGGAGAAATAACTGGCACAAATAAATAAAAAGAATAATTAGGCTTGTTGTAAACATAAATTGTAATTTGGTAGAGTAAGTATTAATCAAATTTAAAACTTGTTTTATTTAAATTCCATAATTAAAATAATTTGACCCAACATATATATTTTATAAACAAATATATAATTTATAAAATATATTCAAAATATGGGGGTATTACATTCATCAAATCACAATTTTTAGTGACAAAATAAGTAATATTAAATGATAATTCATGGTTCGATTTCATAAATCAAATTAATAATTTGTCTTTAATTTTAGTTACTACAATTTGAATTTATTTTTTTTTTTTTTTTAACAATTAAATTTGCATATTAGTTCTTCTACAAATGAACATAAAGACCATCTAAAATGAACATTTATGGTAGAAATGTACTAGTCAAAATTCACCAAATAACAGTTTTAATTAAATTATGTTATAATTATGGAAAATTCTTATAACATAACTCAATTCTTATTATAAAAATCACATCCATCAAAAACTATGGGAAATTACAGTGTCTAATTGAAATTTCTTATTATAATTAGATTTGTGAAGAATTCCAATGATTATTTATATTAACATGTGAAGGACAATATACTAATATATAAATAAACTTCATACCAAAAAAAAAAATCTAATACAAACTAAATTTACATTTCTATAATCCTATGAAATAGATCAAAGTTTCCATTATATTAGGGTAACTAGGTTAGTTCTTGTGCCATACACGGTAATTTTCAATAATTACTATTAAACTATCATTATATTAGTTTTTTATGAGAAAAAAAATCAAAAAATTTAGTTGACGAATTTTGATCAAAATAAAGGGTTACGAAAGATATATCAGATATAAAATGATGTAGAAAATAATCAAAAGTATGTTAATAATATTTTTTTTATAACTACATAAATATTTGAGTTAAAGATATGCTAAATCTTCTTTATTTTAAACAATTATATTGTATAAAATCATGAAGTTATTTTTCTATAAGATTTTTTTTAATATATTTTTATAAAAAAAGAAAAAAAAAAGAACACTAAGGACATACAAGGAAATGACACGTGTCATTTCTGGTGTGTCTTTTAGTACTACCTCTGTTAATTATTATCTACAACTTTGGAATATTTTATATCTCACAAATAATGCCCCGTAGTTGTAGATAATAACTAATGGAGGTAGTATATATTATTGATTGAACTCTATTATTAATTATTTTTGTCTAGAAAGTTCAATTTATAAGCTAATAATACACATCACAAGTTAAATTACTTAAAATAGAGTATACCAAACAACATTCTACTATAATCATAAGAAATCATTATTATGAAAAAATTATTAGAAATCATAAACTACTACTATTAATTTAGATTTCATATTATTGAAAATAAGTCAAATAAAAAGTAAGGTTTTGGACTTTTTTCCGAAAAATAAACAAAATTATCAACTTACAATTTGATTATAGAAAAATTTCTCAGAATAATCCCACCTTTGGGTCGTCCGCTAAAAATAATACCACCTTTGTGTTATTTTTAAATAATCCCACCTTTACCCCCCCCCCCCCGATTGTTTTTAATGGTCATATTTTACCCGGAATTGGTTGAGTAGGTAATTTTTTTAAAAAAAGTTTAATTTACACATATCGTTACTTAATTGGTCAAAAATTTTAAAAATTAAAAGTAAAAAAATAAAAAAAAAACCACCACTGCCACATCAATTCAACCACCACCACCCAAACCTAAACCCAAACCCTGGAACCACCATCCACCCAAAACCGAAACCACCGCCACCAGCCGATCGCGCTAACGATCAGAATCCCACCCAGCCAACCCAACCCCAATAACCCAAACCTAGCCAACCTTAAGATCATTCGAAAACCCACCAAACCAAACCTGACATTGGGTTCGACGCGAAATCGGGGTAGGGAGTTCGACGTGAAATCGGGGGATGGGGGGGGGTCAGCGACGCCAGAATCGAGGGATGGGGGTGGTTTGCAAGGTCGAAATCTGGGGGGTGTGTTCAGATTCTTGAGAGAAGTCAAGGGAATTCGATGCCCAGAATCTTGGGATAAGGGAGTTCGCGTGTGGCCTGATTCTTGGGACAAGGGAGTTTGGCGACCAGATTTTCGGGACAATGGAGTGCGGCGGCCGGATTCTAGGAGGTCGACAACTAGGAGTGGCGACAGGGTTGGTAGTTTGGCTGGTGGGTATTTTTAAAATTAATTAATTGATTTTTTTAACTTTCTTTTAATTTTTTTTTAATTTTATTATTTGGACCAATCAGGTGCAAACACGTATTAATTAACTTGCTATAACAAGTTAATTGACCGGTTTGGACCATTTTAAGAAGATTAGCATAAAAGGTGGGATTATTTAAAAATAACTCAAAGGTAGGATTATTTTTCGCGGATGGCCAAAAGGTGGGATTATTCCGGGCAATTTTTCCTTTGATTATTGATCGTTCTTTTGTATAAATTTCCATCGATTTCTTGGTTTCGTCTCTTTCATATAATATTTTAGTATGGATCTAAGGGCATTTGATTTATTTTCCAAGAAAAATTTGGAAAAACTTTGGTGATTTAGGAGAGAGAAAATGGGAAGAGAAAGTGGTAAAATTATGAGGATAAATAAAATAGAAAGAGAAAGTGGTAAAATTATGAGGAGAGAGAGTTTAAAATGTTAGTAAAATTATAAATGATTCTAATTTAAAATAGGAGAGAGAAAATATGAGAAACTGATTTTTATTGTTAAAGACTTTTGTATATGGGAGGGGGTGTAAGTAGTAATACCTACACCCTAATTGAATCCTACTATAGGCCTAGTAAATATATTATTGTGAGAGTGCTTAAGCTTTGATAATGTGGCACTTGCGATAATCTAACCGTTATTAATATTTTCCAGGGTCATTGCAGCAGTCCGTGGAAACTTCAGCTTCTTATGACAGATATCAAGACTATTTTGGATTCTTTCTCGAGCTTTCAGGCAATACATATCTATCGGGAAGAAAAATCGGGCAGCAAGTTATATAGCTTCTCTCGGCTATTCTACTCTGACTTATCGAGATATATATCCGTTTTTAGATAGTGATTTTTTTTTTTACTCCTTAATAGATTAGGTCACGGTCTTGCGATAAGACATACCTAATCTCCTTCATGTATCTTACATTTTAGAAGAAAAAAAAATGATAATGTGGCACCTCAAGTGCGTGTTTGAAGCGCGCCTACATTAAGCATGTTGTGAATATGCTTGGCACTCATAGGAAGTGGGAATTGACATACAATTAGGGACAACGATTAAGGACAAGGAAAGTAGGGAGCCACCAACAAGTTTTTAAGGAACTTGTAAACTGTTCACGGATCATTTAAGGCAACCACGAAAGGGACAATGAAAGGCAACAACGATTGACCCGTGAAGGTTACACCCCATTCATAATCCATGAGATTACTAACTCCATATGGTTCGGAACCACGAAATTAAAGGAGGATCGGGGATAATGGTATGAAGTGAGTCATGGAGTCATATTCGCCCGTATTGGCCAGTACTCAATTCTTATCCTGAAAAGTATTCCCTGCGTCTCAATGGCATGCAAACAAAGATTCAATTTGCTCCAAACTATAATTATGCTAAATTGGTTGAATATTAATGCAACACATAATTCTAAAATATTTGTGATCACTTGATTAAACAACAAGATTATAAGGAACCTAAACCGATCGTCCAAATTATCTTATTAGGCATTATTTTCAATTACATATTCTCTTTAAACATGCAATATGGTGATCATATAAATATAATAAAATCAACAGTAATATTGGAAGCAATTTAACAATAATAACGTTAGTCAAGTCAGTCATAATAACCCTAATCATGATACTAGCAATAAAGAATAAAATTAAGAGTAATTAAGTGATTAATTACTCACTTTACGAGTTCCCTTGAATTGCTACATCATGAATAAAATGTTAGTAACTTCAATAAATAATAAAATCAAATTTAAATAAAAAATTAGATTTGATTTGGTCCAAACTCTCAGTTAATTCCACCTTTGATGCCTTGGTTTAAGGACGGAACCTCGGGTCAAGTATGGACTCCTTGAAGTGCTTAGGGGAAGTATTATGAGAGAATAAGGAGGTTAATATTTAGGCTAAAGAGGCAGAGGAGAATTATTTTTGGTGTAGGGAGAAAGAGAATGATTTTTGGTGTATAAGAAAGGAAGAGAGAATGATTTGGTCCCCCGAAACTGAGGAAATCTGCTTTGTATTTATAGAGAAAATACAAGGGGTGAGGCACGGAATTCTAGAAGCGAAAAGGCACCGCGAGAAAAACCTAAAAAAAAAAGCGTCACTGTATGTGTGCCGCGACACGGTGTGGGATACCGTGACACGGTGCAGCATACTGTTACACGGTATTTCTACCATGGCGCGGTATTCCCAGTTTTCACGCGTTTTTAAAACTATGATAACTTTTGATCTGTAACTCGTTGTAAGGCATATAATATATCGTTGGAAATCTTATCAAGTCTACTTTCGAACCCAATTAGAATCAGGTCAAAATATTTTGTAGATTATTAAGATACGGCCATTTTAGTGAAAGGGTATCGTTTTTGGGCCGAGTTTAATGATTTGCTTATATCTTCTTCGTTTTAAATCGAAAATGGGCTTATATGTAACACCCTAGAAATTCCTTTCTTTTAAAATACATGTTTTGCCCTGTTTAAAACTTTAAATAGGAACATCAATCTAAGATATTATCGCCACCATGAAAACAGCTAAGGCAACCATCAAAGACACACAGCGGAAGTCTTACCTTTAAAAATACTTTAAAACGACTCAACTTAAAAAGTCAACTCATGAAAGTAAAGTCAAACCAAAGTAAACAAAGTCAAACCTACAACTTGGAACCATTGTAGGCCCTTAACAAAACAATCCAATTTAAAACCTTTACGGTAGTCTCGCAATAGAAATATCATAAAATAAATAAAAGCAATAACACATCACATACTTATGGAAACTAGCATGATTCGCTCTTCGCTCATGCCCATCATGAATATGTTTCATCACTTGAAAAGCTTCTCTCTACTTGTTTCCACTACTCTCCATTAAAAATGGGTCATCATAGGGCCAAGGTAAAGACAAGGCCAAGAAATACACAATCAGCAAAACTGAGTACATAAGCATAATTAAACACACTAACATGCATTTACCTATCAACACACAACTTACCTTGTTGCACCTATTTTTCAAGCATACAACATTCAACCAAACTTCTCAACTAAATAATTTATTTAGTTTTGATTGCGCATAATAATAAAAGGAAAATACAGCATCCTGTACTCCCATTAGAAGTTATAATCAAATATAAAGTCGCATAATTCCCCCCATATGTTCATACTCAAGGTATATACGTTCCAAGAGTTTTGGTGTGTAATCTCTTTCACTTTACGTTATTTACAATTTATTAAACTTGGTGATGACTCTCAAATCATAACAATACCAAATATCATGATTATTCAAATAATTAAACACTTTAATTTAATTCTTGAATAATTAGTGACCACATAATATTTAATGTTGAACCCTTTTTAAATCTACCTCGGTGTCAAAGACACCTTAAATGCTTAATGTGCCAAAAATCCTATCCCTCGGTGTTAAAAACACCTTAAGTGCACTAAAGCACCAACATACAATTTATTTCTCGTGTACATAGACACTTACATAGCTCATTTCCCATGCTTAAAGCATCAATAAAAATTATATGAACCATAACAAAAATCCCTTTTAATACTCCAAACCAAATTAAACATTTAGTTTAATTAAACATGTTTTCTATCATGCCATAAATAAAAGTGTGGTTCATATTCAACATTCCAAACTATTATTTTCCAACCATTAATCCATCACAAATAAATCATGCTTCATAATTCAATCACCAATAACAACCAATCATAATTTCCATTCTAAATCTAGCATGATACTACTTGTAATCAAATAAACACATTTAGCATGCTACTACATCATAAAATTCATGTTAAGTATGTGAATGTACCTTGAATACGATCTTAATATCGCCACGACTAATAGAAATCACTCACTTCAAAGTCTCCTACAATTTAAAATCATAGAAGAGTATTAAAATCCTCTCTACACAAATTTCCAGCAATATATATCATTATTAAACCCCTCATAATTTATATAAAATAAGCTGAAATTATATTTAAAACATCATACTTTAATCCCAACTAATGGGTAATTAAAATTCCTTAAAGAAACTTGATTTTTAATGCACTACCAAAAATTCCAGCATTATATTTTAATGAAAACTTGCTGTAAATAGGCTTTAAAACACTTAAATCAAAGGTTTAAACCATCCTATATCATAATCCTTCAATAATTAATAATTTATGAATTTAGGGTTTCAAAATTGGGGCTTTTTAATTAGAATTAAAATCTGAAAGTTAAATTACATACTACTTATAATCAAACATCATAATATTAATCATAAAACCCATATTTAATAATTAGATCTAAGGTTTAACAAAAATTAAAAAGAAAGATTAAGTTTTTTTTTCGAAAAGAAGAAGAGGGGCAGCCAGACAGCTGGCCGGCCACCACTGTCGGCTGCCGCCAGCTGCTGGTGGCTGTCGCTGCTGCCGGTTGGTGCTGCTGGTGGCTGGCGGCTCATCGGTGGTGGTGGCGGCCGGCGGTGGTGATGGCCGAAAAAGGGGAAGGGGAAAAAGAAAGAAAAAGAAAAGAAAAATAAAGGAGAAGAGAGAGAAAGTTTACCTTGGGTTTCCTCCACTCTAGGCAAAGTTGGTTTTGCCCCAAGTGTTGAATATTTATACCCCTTTCTCTAGAAACCCTTCTTCCTAAACTTTCCCTTTTTAATCTTTCCTAATAAAACTTTACTAAAATAAAACTTCCTTAAATTAAACCCCAACTTAAATAAAATAATTAATTAAACAAACTTTCCTTTTATAAAATATTTTCAAACTTATTAAAATAAATAATTAAAATACTATAAATAAGACATTTCAATTTATTTAAATAATTCACAAAATAATTATTTCAAAAAATACGAATAAAAATACGGGGTATTATAGTCTACCCCCCTTAAAAGAAGTTTCGTCCTGAAACTTAGGAAACAAAATTCAAACTTTTTCCTCACTTAGTATAATATTGTTGTACTTTTTGTCATACCTTTACCTTTTTGTGTCTCTTTGAGAACACAATAACTCAAAATACTCGTTAAAATTGTGCAAAAAGCACAAAAATAATAGAAAATATAGGGAAAAAGCGCGAAATTCTACCGCATTCTACCCCCTTAAAGAAAACGAGTTACCTCCTCGTAACTCAACATACCTGAAACAACTCTGGGTATTTCTTTTTCATTTCATCTTCTACCTCCCAAGTGACTTCCTCATGTTCTTGGTTAGACCATAGCACTTTTACAATCTTAACATTCTTATTGCGTGTACTACGCACTTTACTATCAAGGATCTTGACAGGTCTCTCTTCATAGGTTAAACTTTGGTCTAACTCAATAGTTTCAGGTTGTAGCACATGGGATTTATCAGGGATATACCTTCTTAATTGAGACACATGAAATACATCATGCACTTTTCTTAGTTCCATGGGTAATGCCAACCAGTAGGCTACCTTGCCTATCTTTTGCAGTATCTCATATGGGCCAATATACTTTGGACTAAGCTTTCCCTTCTTTCCAAACCTCATCACCCCTTTCATTGGTGACACCTTTAACAACACCTTGTCACCAACTTCAAATTCTTCTTCTCTACGCTTCAAATCTACGTAGCTCTTTTGGCGATCTTGGGCTACTTGAATCTTAGCTTGAATTTCCCTTACTTGCTTCACTATATCCTCAATCATTTGAGGCCCTAAAATCATTGTTTCACTTATGTCGTTCCAACAAATTGGACTACGACACTTCCTCCCATATAATGCTTCAAATGGAATCATTCCTATGCTCACATGATAAATATTATTATAGGAAAATTCAATCAAATCCAAGCTATCCTCCCATCCTCCTTGGAAATCTATAGCACAAGCTCTCAACATGTCTTCAAGGTTTGAATGGTTCTCTCAGTTTGTCCATCTGTGGCAGGGTGAAACGCTGTACTCATCTTAAGTGTCGTACCAAAGTTTTTCTGTACACTTTTACAGAATTTTGAAAGAAACCTGGAATCTCTGTAAGACACAATATCCTTTGGAACTCCATGTAACCTCACAACATTTTTTATGTAAGCTTTTGCAAGTTGCTCCATCTTCCAAGTCTCCTTCATTGGTATGAACACCGCAGATTTTGTAAGTTTGTCCACCACTACCCAAATGGTGTCATTTTCACTCTTCGATTTTGGAAGGCAAGTCACAAAATCCATTGAAATGCAATCCCACTTCCATCCAGGAATTTCCAATGACTGCACAGTCCCTTGGGGTCTTTTGTGCTCTATTTTCACCTTTTGGCAAGTCAGACACTTTGCTACAAATTCCGCAACTTTATTCTTCATTGTAGGCCACCAATACACCTTTTTCAAGTCCTTGTATAGTTTATCCCCTCCTGGGTGCACTGAATAGGGTGTATTGTGTCCCTCTTCCATTAGCTTTCTCTTCACTTCCTCACACTTTTGAGGTACACATTATCGACCTTTGTATCTCAAACTCTCGTCTTCATGAATTTTGAAATCTGCAGCCTTGCCTTGTTTTATTTTCTCACGAATCCTATCCAATTTTATGTCTCCTACCTGGTTTTCCCTTATTTCATCGAATATGGTTGGTTGGATAGTCAAATTCGCAAGAATGCCAGCTGGTACTCCCCATTCTAAAACTTCTAAGTTCATTTTCCTCATTTCTCTACATAACTCATCGGCCACTACTAAAGTATTCAATCCATGACTGGTCTTACAACTTAGAGCATCTGCAACTACATTTGCTTTCCCCTCATGATATTATATGTCCAAGTCATAATCCGGCGTATACTCTAACCATCTCCTTTGGCGAGAGTTCAAATCCTTTTGAGTGAAAATGTACTTCAAGCTCTTATGGTCTGTGTAAATTCTACATTTCACTCCATACAAGTAATGACGCCAGATCTTTAGTGCAAATATAATTGCAGCAAGTTCTAAATCATGGGTTGGGTAATTCACTTCATGGGTCTTTAACTGTCTTGATGCGTATGCAATTACCTTCCCATTTTGCATAAGTACACACCCCAAGCCATTCTTTGATGCATCACTATACACATAATAGATACCATTGTTGTCTGGCAGTGTAAGCACTGGTGCTGTAACCAGCTTCTTTTTCAAGAGTTGGAATGCTTGTTCACACTTATCATCCCACTCGAATTTCTTGTCCTTCTTCATCAGAGTAGTCATAGGTTTAGCAATATTTGAGAAATCTTTCACAAAACGCCTATAATACCCTGCTAGACCTAAGAAACTCCGAACATCAGACATTGTTTTGGGCGTAGGCCAACCCTTCACAGCTTCGATCTTGGCTGGATCTACTTCCACGCCATCCTAG
Organism: Chenopodium album; assembly: GCF_948465745.1. NCBI lineage: Eukaryota > Viridiplantae > Streptophyta > Magnoliopsida > Caryophyllales > Amaranthaceae > Chenopodium > Chenopodium album. Next base: position 22,397,401 of record NC_137847.1, read on the forward strand.
ACACAAAATGATCTAAGAATGCTACCTTTTCCAACCAAAATTCACACTTAGAGAACTTTGCATAAAGATTGTTTTCTCTCAGTGTTTGCAAATTGCCCTCAGGTGTTCTACATGCTTTTCTTTGCTCTTTAAATACACCAATATATCATCTATGCACACTACCACAAACTTATCCATAAATTGATGAAACACCCTGTTCATCAAATCCATAAAGATTGCCGGAGCATTTGTCAATCCAAATGGCATCACTGTTAGTGTCCATATCTCGTCCTAAATGCAGTTTTAGGAATGTCTTCATCTGCAATCCTCAACTGGTGATATCCAGACCTCAAGTCAATCTTAGAAAACAATGTTGCACTTTTCAACTGGTCAAACAAATCATCAATCCTTAGAAGTGGATACTTGTTCTTTAATGTCACCTTATTTAATTCCCTGTAATCAATACACAACCTCATACTCCCATCTTTCTTCTTAACAAACAAAACTGGTGCTCCCCAAGGAGACGCACTTAGGTCTAATGTATCCGTTGTCTAACAAATCCTGTAGTTGCTCCTTTAACTCACTCATTTCCGCAGGTGCCATTCGATATGGTGCTTTGGATATTGGTGTTGTCCCTAGGACTAAGTCTATAGTGAAATCAATTGCTCTCTTAGGTGGCATTCTATGGATCTCGTCCGGAAATACATCTAGGAATTCATTCACCACTTCTATATCCTCTGGTTTAGTTGACTCCTCATGATCCATGTTCCTCACACTGCAAAAGTACACTGGATGCCCCCTTTTCATGTACTTTGCCAACTTTAACACGGATATTAACCTAGGGCATTTGGTTTCACCATGCATCTAATAAGTCACTGACTCATTCTCACTCGTGTTCATTTTCACTTTCTGCGATCGACAACTGATTTCTGCATTGTACTTGTTCAGCCAATCCATTCCCAGGATGACATCAAAATCTTTTAACCCAAACTCGATGAGGTCAGACAGAAACACTTTCCCCTCGATCTCTAAAGGCAATTCTCTAAAGGTTTTGGTACAATTCACTGCCCCACCCGTCGGAATGGTTATTGGTATGTCTACTACTTCTACTGTTTTCAAACAGTCTTTAAGTTTCGAAACAATTCTTTTCGAAATGAAAGAAAAAGTTGCACCAGAATCAAACAAAACTTTAACAGGAATAGAGTGAATAGAAAAAGTACCAGTGATGACATCTTTCGCAGAATCAGCCTCATGCCTACTCAACACATTCAGTTTTCTTGTAGCTCCACCCTTCTATTGATTGTTCCTATTGTTGTCGTTGTTGTTCTTTGCTCCATTCTACTACACTCCCTTATTCCCAGTAAAGTTATTATTGTTTCCCTGAAAGCTCCTTTGAGTCCCTCTTGAATTATTATTCTGCTTATTCCTATTAGAACCTTTGGAGAAACACTCGTACTCCCTATGCCCTAACTTGTTACAAGCACGACAAGTAACCAGATTTCCATCACAGTCTCTTCCAGGATGGTTATTCTTGCATCTCTTGCAAAAATAACACCTCTCATTCTTGTTATTCCCTTGGTTATTGTTCCTAGCCCCTCCATTGAAGTTACGTCCTCCTTGACGATTGTTACCTTGGGAATTATTGTTGTTGTGGAAGTTGTTGTTGTTAAGGTGGTATTTTTGCTTCTTAAAGTTGTTTTGGTTACCCTGTTGGTTCCTAGAATTTTGCCCCACCTCTTTTCTCTTTTCTTTCCCTTCCACCTCAGCCAGTTCCTTCTTTTTCTTCAACCCCAAAGCATACAAGTGTGCAACTCTCCCATACACCTCATCCAAAGTTTCAAACACTTGTCCACACAACTTCAGTTGTAAATCAGTAGTCAAACCACTCTCAAACTTCCTAGCCTTTGCCTTTTCCATAGAAACAGACTCTTCAACAAAATGAGACGACTCTATAAACTTTGTATAGTATTCAGTCACTAACATCTCCTCCATTTTGAGGTTTGAAAATTCCTCAGCCTTTTGCTTCTGCAAGAAGCTAGGGTAAAACTTATCTCTCACTTTCTCTTGGAACTTAGTCCAATATAATCCAGGTAATGCTCTAATAGTTGTTTCATTTTGCTGCCACCAAAGATCAGCTTCACCTCTCAAGTAGTAAGTAGCACAGCCCACCTTAGAAATCTTTGGGCATCCAACTGCACCAAACAATTTCTCAAACTCCCTTAACCAATTTTCCAGTATAGTAGGGTCAGGCTCTCCTTGATAGGTTGGTGATTTGCTTTGGGCCACCTTCTTAAAAATTTCTCCCTAAGCATCCCCATTGTTGGTTGAATTCTGTGCCAACTGTTAGGCCATAACTTCTAACTGCCTCACAACCTCACTCAAATCACCCCCATCAGTACCAGAATTACTTCCCCCTGCCATTTTGCTTCTCCTAAATTAAGAACAACGGTCTATATTAGAAACAACTTTGATTAACTCTCAAGGCATACACTCATCTATTACTTAACACCCTTGAAACATTCACAATAAAATTTAAAGCTAACAAATTGGGATAGCACAAGCTAAAAATTCCCTAAATTTGTAGCTTTGCAATCAACTATTGATTGCTAAACAACAATACATTTAATAAAGCATCACATAGATAAATAAAAATAATTCCCATAGATTCCCATAGCTTAGAAATAATTTATTGGAATTAATTTGCTTGGAATTTGGCTATTGGAATAGTTATGTGAAATGGAAGATTTTGGAAAATAAAATGAATTATTTATTAATAATATAAATAATTTAACAAATAAATAAATAGGATTTTTATTTATTAAAATAAAATAGCATTACTGAAATAAAATTGAGTTCTAGAAACTTATGTACTACATAAGCTCACTGACTCACTGTGGTCATGCCACTTATTATTTTAAAACTGAAAGAATAATAAACTGTAATTAAAACTGAGAATCAATAACGAAGAAATCTATAAAAATCTAATCCTTTCGAACGTTATCTCTCTTGTCCGCCGACTGCTTGTAGCTACCAAGGTCGAACTCAGGATCATCTGCCTCCTCCATGGGTTCAGGTGACTCTGGTTCAGGGTCTACCTATACGAACTCTCCCTCTTCCTCCTCATCAAAAGAAATTTCTATAATGATTGGAGTTGGAGGTGGATTTGGATTAAAAATCTCCACGAGTGAACTATCTTCCTCCCCTTGCTCTCCATTCTCTGCTTGACCACCCTATGAGGAAAAAGAAGAAGAAGAGGAACTCCCTGACTGATGACTAGGAGAAGGGCGAATTTGCCCCACTGGATTTTCGAAATAATAGTCATGGTATGGAAGGTGGAGTTGTCGACAATGGGCTTTCTCGACCCTAACAAGATAAGAAATCAAAAATCTGTAATTCGGGTACCATTATCCATAATAGTCTCTATATTTGTAGTAATTTGGGATGTCCCCTGGTAGATAGAAATCAGAAAATTTTTCTTTGATAGCATAATAAGGAGGCTCATCAGGCAAGCAATGAACAATCATAGCTGATATACAATCAGGGCTATCAAAAACTTTGTCCCTTAAAACATTGCTCCTGTAGGAACAGTAAAAGCGAATCTTTTAAACATAATCATAGGGATGTTCATTAGGTTTTTCAGTAAGAATGCCTAGTACGGTGTATCTGCTAGGAAGATTCAGCATCCTTTAAAGAAAAGACTTAGAAAAGAATTCCCTTTCCCAAAGAAAACAAAATAATACAGTTCTTGCATGAATTAGGTTCAATATTCAATCAAACAATTTTCTTATTTCTAAACACATAAATACATATCCTCCAGCAATTTATTCACATGATTAAACATTCACAACCTAAACATTAATGCATACAAGAACATGATTATTTCTAACTTATATGTCCAAATTCTTTCCTACCCATTCTCACCAACATGCTTTAAAAACTGTAAACACATAATACTTACCTTAATCCTTGCTTTCCTGCAAAATGAACAAACTAAAAAAAAAAAAAAATTTGACTCCTTTTTAATTTAAATTTTCGAAAATAAATAGGGAAGAAGACCAAAAATTTTCGGCCCTCCCCCTAAAAAAATTTCGAACATTTATTAAAATTAAAAAAAAAAATTCGGAAATTAAAAAAAAAATTCGGAATCCCCTTTTTAAAATAAAAAATATTCAGGTTTTAATTTAATCAAATAAAATATTTGATCTTCTCAAATAAAATAAAATAAAATAATTCTCTTAAAAATTTCACCAATTAATAAGTACTTGGCCAATTTTAAAATTAAAACACGTTTTTGGCTTTAGTGGTAATAAAATCTCAACCAAAGCTCCCAGATACCACTTTGTAACACCCTAAAAATTCCTTTCTTTTAAAATACCTGTTTTGCCCTGTTTAAAACTTTAAATAGAAACATCGATCTAAGATATTACCGCTACCGTGAAAACGGCTAAGGCAACTATCAAAGACACACAGCGGAAGTCTTACCTTTAAAAATACTTTAAAACGACTCAACTTAAAAAGTCAACTCATGAAAGTAAAGTCAAACCAAAGTAAACAAAGTCAAACCTACAACTTGGAACCATTGTAGGCCCTTAACAAAACAATCCAATTTAAAACCTTTACGGTAGTCTCGCAATAGAAATATCATAAAATAAATAAAAGCAATAACACATCACATACTTATGGAAACTAGCATGATTCGCTCTTCGCTCATGCCCATCATGAATATGTTTCATCACCTGAAAAGCTTCTCTCTACTTGTTTCCACTACTCTCCATTAAAAATGGGTCATCATAGGGCCAAGGTAAAGACAAGGCCAAGAAACACACAATCAGCAAAGTTGAGTACATAAGCATAATTAAACACACTAACATGCATTTACCTATCAACACACAACATACCTTGTTGCACCTATTTTTCAAGCATACAACATTCAACAAAACTTCTCAACTAAGTAACTAAATAATTTATTTAGTTTTGATTGCGCATCGAACGGGTTTCCCCCCTAACCTGCCCCAATAAAGGGGTACTAACACGGGAGCTAACCGTTCCATTATAAAAGAACCAATCGTAAGTGGCGGAATTCCTGCACATAATAATAAAAGGAAAATACAGCGTCCTGTACTCCCATTAGAAGTTATAATCAAATATAAAGTCGCATAATTCCCCCCATATGTTCATACTCAAGGTATATACGTTCCAAGAGTTTTGGTGCGTAATCTCTTTCACTTTACGTTATTTACAATTTATTCAACTTGGTGATGACTCTCAAATCATAACAATACCAAATATCATGATTATTCAAATAATTAAACACTTTAATTTAATTCTTGAATAACTAGTGACCACATAATATTTAATGTTGAACCCTTTTTAAATCTACCTCGGTGTCAAAGACACCTTAAATGCTTAATGCGCCAAAAATCCTATCCCTCGGTGTTAAAAACACCTTAAGTGCACTAAGGCACCAACATACAATTTATTCCTCTTGTACATAGACATTTACATAGCTCCTTTCCCATGCTTAAAGCATCAATAAAAATTATATGAACCATAATAAAATTCTCTTTTAATATTCCAAACCAAATTAAATATTTAGTTTAATTAAACATGCTTTCTATCATGCTATAAATAAAAGTGTGGTTCACATTCAACATTCCAAACTATTATTTTCCAACCATTAATCCATTACAAATAAATCATGCTTCATAATTCAATCACCAATAACAACCAAATCATAATTTCCATTCTAAATCTAGCATGATACTACTTGTAATCAATTAAACACATTTAGCATGCTACTACTTCATAAAATTATGCTAAGTACGTGAACGTACCTTGAATACGATCTTAATATCGCCACGACTAATAGAAATCACTCACTTCGAAGTCTCCTACAATTTAAAATCATAGAAGAGTATTAAAATCCTCTCTACACAAATTTCCAGCAATATACACCATTATTAAACTCCTCATAATTTAAATAAAATAAGCTGAAATTATATTTAAAACATTATATTTTTATCCCAACTAATGGGTAATTAAGATTCCTTAAAGAAACTTGATTTTTAATGCACTACCAAAAAATTCCAGCATTATATTTTAATGAAAACTTGCTGTAAATAGGCTTTAAAACACTTAAATCAAAGGTTTAAAACATCCTATATCATAATCCTTCAATAATTAATAATTTATGAATCTAGGGTTTCAAAATTAGGGCTTTTTAATTAGAATTAAAATCTGAAAATTAAATTACATACTACTTATAATCAAACATCATGAAACCCATATTTAATAATTAGATCTAAGGTTTAACAAAAATTAAAAAGAAAGATTTAGTTTTTTTTTCATGAATAAGAAGACGGGCAGACAGACAGCTGGTCGGCCACCACTGCCGATTGTCGCCAGCTGCTGGTGGCTGCCGCTACTGCCGGCTGGTGCTGCTGGTGGCCGGCGGCCCACTGGTGGTGGTGGCCGCCGATGGTGAAGGTCGAAAAAGGGGAAGGGGGAAAAGAAAGAAAAAAAAATAAATAAATAAAGGAGAAGAGAGAGAAAGTTTACCTTGGGTTTTCTCCACTTTGGGCAAAGTTTGATTTGCCCCAAGTGTTGAATATTTATACCCCTTTTTCTAGCAACCCTTCTTCCTAAACTTTCCCTTTTTAATCTTTCCTAATCCCTTTCCTAATAAAACTTTACTAAAATAAAATTTCCTTAAATTAAACCCCAACTTAAATAAAATAATTAATTAAACAAACTTTCCTTTTATAAAATATTTCCAAACTTATTAAATAAATAATTAAAATACTATAAATAAACATTTCAATTTATTTAAATACTTTACAAAATACTTATTTCAAATAAAATACGTATAAAAATACGGGGTATTACATTATGATATACCGTTGGAAATATTATTGAAAGGAATATTACACCAAATAACGTTTGAATTAAAATTATAGGTCCACAAAATCAGTTTCTCTCGGTTTTGTAATGTGGACACGAAAAGTGGAAAGTTATAGTTTAGCATAATAGGCTAGGAATTGGGTTGGTTTATGAAATATATTGAGATTGAATATGGATTTAAGAACTTCAAGATTAAATACTCAACCCGAACAATAATGATGGTGAAAGGTTGTTCATAACCGGGTTTGGTTTTGGGGAGACATTTTTAGGTGTCTACATCAAGGTATGCAGGTACAAGTCTCTTGTGACTATTTTGGCTCTCTAGAGGAAGATCCACAACTTGTGTTTCACTTTGTTCGATAGCTAGATATAATCGAACCAAATTTTCAGTTGGATACTTGCTCTCAAATTGATGATTCCACCCCTTGGGACAATGTATTTTATCTTGGTTCTTTATAGTCAAGACGACTTTATACATTTTTGGTTGTTACAAAAGTGTACAACACCTATGTATATAGGTTAAAAAGAATGGTCATAGATTTCAAAACGACCAAGGTCATATCCGACCCCTAAGTGGTAAAATTGATATTTCTACACTAGCTCAACACGCCAGATCTAACATGCCTTGAGGCGTTAAATATCTCGGATCCTCAGATACCCGCTTGCATTTCTTTAGCGTCAATTGATGACTAACTATGATTCATGACCAAACAATCCTGAAAGTAGATGCTCTTGGCAAAAGCTACTACAAAGGCTGATTAGGATGGATGATAACCACCTCATCTAGAGTTATGATAGATGAGGGGAGGAAAATTTTGTTTAGCAACTTCGTCTCTTTCATGTGGAAGCCCTAACATGCCTTCATGCTCTCACATGGCTTGATTAGTTGACCGCTGTTCCAATTTTAGGGTATATCAGATCTCAAGAAAATAAGCAAACCGTTACATACTAGTCTAGTTTAGGCACAATAGTTGCACCACTTAATCGTTGCTTACACAAGTCTTTTTTTTTTTTTTAAAAAGGTATGCCCCCGTAGTTATTGAGTTTCTAAGGTGTGCCCATGCTTTTTTAAAAATTTTATGATGTGCCCTCTAACTTAAAGTTTTTATTCAGCCGTACCCTCTAATGTTAAACAAATGTTAGTAGTTGTGTTAACTGTTAATAACCAGACTTAGGATAAAATTTTCACGCCCAAATTGAGTTAGAGTTATATAAAGGGATTAACATTAAACATTTTCTCATCTACTTTTTCTTCATTCTTCAAAAAGCAACCATTGATATATGTCAAACTTTTTGTGTATTTCTTCTCCTTTTTTCTCATCCGCTTCTTATTACTTCTTTTTTTTTTTTTTAACAATTACTAACATCGAGTTGACGCCAGAAGGCAGTTCATCAAACACCTTAAGTTGGAGGGACAACTTGTAATTTTGAAAAAACATGGACACACCTTCAAAACTCAATAACATTAAGGGCATAGCTTAGAAAAACTCTTCTTTGGAAAATTTTTAAATTACCACCCAAAAATGTAACCATTTTCGAACTAACCAGCCGTTTAATTTTTTATTTTAAATTACCACCCCTTAAATTAAATAAATGCTCAGATTACCACCCATTTCAAAAATCCGGTGGATTTTCCGTCTATGGGCCCCACCTAACGCTCAATTTGACCCTTTTGACAAATTTTTTCCCCAATTTTTCTCTTTAGAAACGCTCTCCTAACTTCAACTCACATTTCCATCACCAAATTCTACCAAATTTCACTATAATTGGGGTAAATAGGTAGATTTGGGAATTATGGTTCATGAAATCTTGGGATTTCAGAGCGCTTTAAGTATTCCGCCTCTTAGATTAAATTGGATGAAAATTGGAGCGACCGCATCTTAATTAGGGAGCGCCCGCTTTGAATTCAAATTGAAGTGGGGCTGAAATTGAAAGTTGCGACGACTGCGTTGCTGGCGCTTAGCTGTCGCAATTAGTTCCTTTTTGTGGGCTGCTATTACGTTTGGAGAGGGGGATGTGAGTCGTTGCGCGGTTGTTTGCGGCTGCAGATGAAGTGGGGTCGGAGGTGGGTATTAACTGGGTTGAGAGGTTCGATGCTGCAGAGTTGTTGGTGTGTTGAGTTGTTGTAATGGGTTTAGAGGTTCGATGCTGCAGAAGAAGAAGGAAGGTTTTTGGTAGTGAGGGGAGGAGAGAGAAAATGAATGAGAAGGGTGACACTGTAATGGTGGTGATATGTTGGTTTTTTGTCTGAATTTGTAAAATTTGGGGGTTTAGAAATGAAATTAAATTGGCTGTGTTGAATTCAATGAAGGAAATGATGATAGGTTGAGTAGAGGATTAAATCGAGAGAAAAAAAGAAAAGAATAGGAGGGAAGTTAGTTAGGTTGGGCCCACAGACGAAAACTTCACCGGATTTTTGAAATGGGTGGTGGTAATGAGAGCATTTATTTAATTTAAGGAGTGATAATTTAAAATAAAAAATTAAACAGGTAGTTAGTTCAAAAATGATTATATTTTTGGGTGGTAATTTAAAAATTTTCCGTTTTTTTTTTTTTTTGTAAAATTTTCTGTTAAAAGACTCGGTCTATATATATTTTTCAATTTGGTTTAGCAAGAGTCTACTTAATAAATTTCATAAATTTGTACGACTTCCAATTTTCATCAATTTAGTCAATAATCTCAGTCTTTATTAGTTCACCTTTTTCTTATCAATCTACCCCCATTTTACCTGCAATTGAAATGTACCGACATTTAAAAGAGAAATTTAAGATCATAGAACATCTTAGATTTTCCATGTCAATAATTTGACTTTCACCTGTTCTTAAGCCTTGGTCAAACAACCCTAACAATATCCATTATGTGTACTTTTTCTTTCAAAAGTTCTTCATAAAAAATGGAAAAATGTTGATTCCATGATGAACAAAATTCATATAAATTATTTAAATTAAGGATAATTATAGTTCGAATTAGCAACAAGCTAAATTATCGTTTACTGATTGCTAATCAAGGAGGTTAATATTCTTAATTTTCAACATATAGTAATTCCGCCGATTGCAATAGAAGATCTTCTATGCTTTGGAGCTACAAAAATGCAGTATTACAGTTTCATTGTCAACCTGTCTATTTCGTAGTTAGTAGACTCGATAAAAAGCAAAAGGTCACAAATTTTGTAAATAATTATACATACAATCAACTCATGAATTTTCTCAATTTTCGACATGATCCCAGTCAATAGACTTGTCTTCAAAATTGTAATGAGGGTGATGAAGCCTACTTCGACTCAATCTATTCATCACTGCAAGACCTGCAAAGAAGAAAAAATCACAAAATTCAGTTTAGAAAAGAATTCGATAGTAGAAATAGAATTATATTCACATAGCATAAAATATATTAATTATTTTTTATTTAGTAAGTTTGACACTCTTAATGATATATGTGTGTCAATAACAGTACAGACATGAAAACCACCAAGCAAATATATTTCCTCCATCCAAACTTGTTATTCGTCATACATTATCTTATTTAGTCATGCATAGCCACACTAACAAGTTCACATACAACTGACATGTAGTTATTATTATGAATCTTGATGTGTGAGACCAAGATATACTTTGTAAGTTCGTATACTAATTGATCTTAACGCTTTTTGAACGTAAGAGTCTAAATAATTGAAAGAAAAAAAAAAAAAAAAAAAACTTAGTTTTATTCATGCATTGCATGGGATCTGAGCTAGTTAAAGTAAGAAAAATTACATAACTATGTGTTGGATATGAAAACTAGACAATGTAAATCAGTTCATTGAACTTACTCTATTAATACTATGGTTAACAGAAGACAGTGCAAACGGGCAACTAATCCCATCTTTGGCTATGACCATCAAAAAAAAAAAAAAAAAAAAAATCAAATTAAATGACATAATCAGAGCAAGGTAGACATATCTCTCAAGTTCCTAAAATCTCGACATCTATGTTAACCTAGTTACCTGGTCAAGGTAGGTATAGATTGATGGAGGTCAAAAGAGGATCACATTATATTGGGCCAATGCGAATCACAGGTCAATAGCAAGTCAATAATGGGTAGGCCAATATTGAGCAAGAAATAATAATGGAGAGAGATAAAATTAAGTATATGTGAAAACAAAGACTATACATGAATTTTTTTTGTAAAGAACTTACATTTTTCTATTTTATTTTTCAATTAAATTGGACTAACAATTTGGCCCAATCCATTAAAAGTCAAGTTCGATTAAAACCCTTAACCTTGATCAAAATCATATATTCATTGGAATAGCCAGAGTTACATCTGCATATATGATTTCATAGATAATGTTATAAGGCAAAATTCTTCAACCCATTTATTATCAATTACATTCCCTCAGTACCATAACTCCGCTAATTTAATTAGTGGTTTTACCCAATATAAAACTGCTTTGAGTTTGTGGTTTTACAAAGCATGAAAATAGTTTCATATTTTTCCACCAATGAGGGGAATTTGTATTCACCCACAATTGCTAACTCAGTAAGCTGTGAGTCACCAGTCTGTTTATTACACCTGAATTAGTGGTTTATTATTTTGCATTTATCATAAACATGTTAAAAAAAAAAAAAAAGGTCAATTTACCAAGAGTTCCATAAAAAAAAAATAAAAAAAAAAAAAAGAAAGAAAAAAAAGACAATACGTAGAGAGTTTTTCTGTAAAACAAGTGTATTTGAGGAATTTAGTAATGTTTTAGGCTTTTAGCACATTCTTGAGAAGTCATTAATTCTACGTAGAAATTAACTGTATTATATTGGAAAATGATATTAAAAAAAAAAAAATTACCTTCAACAACTTTATATAGAGACGACCACCATCTATCTCTAGGAACTTGGTATTGCTCGAGAGTCTCCTCAATAGCTCTGTCATGCTTTCCTTCCAAGACACCCTGTAGCGTAATGACTGCATCCTTTGTCCTCCTCAGAATGTTATCCTCATCTTCAATCTCCAACTGTTGAAGGTCATTCTGCGATGATGTTAAGCTAACACCAAGGGCAAACTGAGCTGCTGCTGCCCATCTTGAAGATGCCAACCACCTCCTTTGCCCATCTAGCCCATTATCATCTCCAGTTGTTGACCTATTTTCAACTACATCTTTACGTACAAGGCTGCGCAAATATTGAGCATTTGCAGCTCCAGTACTTTGAACCATCTTGGAGAAGGCACTTTCTTCACTTAAGAGAAGCTTCTCTGGGGTATCATATTCAAGAACCTGAAAAAAGATTATGATATAAACCAACTAGTGAGAAGTGAACAAAATTTAAAAACTGAAATAAACAGAGTTTCATATTAGGATATCAGAGTGAAAATATAAGTTAATTGCTAAAGGAGAAAAGAGAGAGAGAGAGAGAGAGAGAGAGAGAGAGATTTGTATTTAACATCATCAAAAGAATTTAACAATTTCCATAGCATTATGACTGTATCGTTACCAATTCTTCACACATTACTCTGCTCGCCTAAGAAATTCCAAGTAGTTTGTCCATAGTATCCTTTCCCACTGCAATTCATATACACTAGCCTAAGGAGGGGTCTAGGGGTGTTCATTACAAAACATTTAGTAATTGACCCCAAATAAGAATAGGCACACATTATATCCTCATTCTTCATCATTACATGGTATGAAGACAACAAAAAAATATTCTTTGCAAAAAAGAGCAGTTCTCAATAACCAAACAACATGACTGCAGATTTCATAGTTACCTCCATCAACTGCCGAACATATGTTTTGTTTTTGTCAGAGAGTTTGATTTTTAATACTCCCTCTACTTTTGATTAATTAGTAGGGTACTCATAAAGTTTACAAGGAATTATAGGGTGGGGACCAATGTGGAAATTTTACATTATAAAATATAGCTAGTGAAGGTATATTTAATTGTAAGTGAAAAAGAGAAAGAAAAACTAGTGCAAGTGGAGTCAAAATGAGAAGAAAATTTAGGTTAGGAGTGAACCCTTACCAAGTATTGAAGTGTGTTTCGAGTAATAAGAAACAGATGAAAAAGGCAAGTGTTGCTTTCAATCAGAAACAGAGATAATAAAAAAAGGAAAGAAAATATGAAAATTGAAGTGCTCTAAGCTTGTTTAACAGCTATAAGGGCCCATCACAGAATATCCCACAAGGACATCTCCTAATATATAAATTGAAAACAACTCTATGACACAAATAGACATGGTTAAAGGCTCAATTATTGGCGAATAAATTGCACGCCTAAAAATCTTTGGCCTAGTTGCATTAGAAATCTTCAATTCTCCAGAGAGTAGGAATGAAAATCTGAACAAATAATACTCTGTACATAGCAAATACTTGTGTATGTTGGAATAGTGTGGGTTTGCCATGCAACCATTTTTAAGTTAAAGCAGATTGTGGTTAGTGGCTTAGTGCTCCTCTTTGCCAATTCAGTTACTGGAAATCTAGATATTTATTTCTTAATTAAAGGAAGTTTTTTTTTTTTTTTTTCTCTGATCTCTTATTTTTTAAAAATCGACCATTCTTTTGTTATTGTTGCTTTCATTGAATATAAAAAATAAAATAAAAATAAATTCTATCTAGTTTCATTACCCCCCTTAACAGTCTCACATTATATTCAAAATAGTTGAAGCCAAGTGCATCAAATGCCTGTACTAGATAAAAAAGAGACTTCTGTTAAGGAGATCTTTGGATGATAGAGACTAGCAGTCCACCAGAGACTTAGGAGATGCTAAGACAACATAAACATCTATCTAACATCTAAACAAATAATTGTGCGGAGATCTCCATAAGCATGTGTCCAATGCACGTGTTCTTTCACCCATATACACATAAATAGCTCATCAAACTCACTCTCTCCATATACCTACTGTGAAGTCTGGTTAGGCTAGCACTCTCCTGACTTGACATAGAAGGAGTGAACTCCTGACCTCTTGAACAATAAAAAAATGCCCCATACCACATAAAGTAAGATTATGTAATTCACTCTAAGATATAACACTTACATGTGATCCAGAAAGAAACTTTGTTCCTAATCAGAGCAACCCACGAAGAGATATAATGTAACAAGAGCTTCACCTTGACCTAGAGAACAGCCATTGCTAGAATGGTATTCTAACGGTGCAAGGCCAGCCTGGATACATTACAGGCTGCAACTAGGGCAGGGCTTTGATTAGTATCAAGCATTATCTAATCTTGTATTTTGAGTAATTCACATATTATGAACAAGGAGTACCAATCCTCCCAAGGAATGTGTTGTTATGCATGTGACATTATAAAAGTGGCAAATGGTCATCATCTTAGCTCAGTTCAAATACTTACCTATTCAGGTTCATTGTAATTAGGAAAATTCCGATCCAAGTCAGAAAATTGTTCCAACCGAACCTTTCCTTTTCAGGTTCACCCAAAGAGTTAGGGGCTCTTCTTCACTAGATTAAAATGAAATACTCCTTATATTCCAAATTTAATACTAACACCAACTTTTGGATAGGGTTTTGTGTGATAAGTTGTTGGCTTAGCAATTATACTTTAAAATAAAAGTAGATGAGGTGGGAGATGGTTTGGAAATTCTATAATTGAATGAGAGAGGGACCGAGAATTAAGAGTCTGTAGTTGGAAGGTTCAAGAAAAGGACAACATATGCTCATAAAGTAACCCAAAATACCACTACAAAAAAAGGTGACATTATTCCACAGTACATTGCAGACGGCAGCATACTGGCCCCAATATTACATCCAGGATACTTAATACAGTGTAATACTAACAAAGAGCAAGCTGTCTAGAGTTTCGTAGAAACCAAAACTAGGAACAGTAATAAAACAAAATCTTGAAGCTCTCTGATTAGTTTTATATAATTATTGAATTTTAATTAGTCACACATGCAGTATTTTTATATTTTTAATTCTTGAATACAAATTTTGATTAATCACTTGCTAAGTTGGCAAGTGATGCATGAAAAAAAAAAAAAAAAATGTTTAGCTACAACTTCTTCATTTTGCCTCTCTGAATGTCATTGTCCACTATGTTACTTGGACTCAAGTACCCATGTCTGACACAGGCACGTGTCTAAGCACCTGACTCAGCTATTTTTTGGAAAAATTCCATGATTTTGAACTAAAAGTGAAGTGTTCAAGTGTCGAGAATCCGGCAGGGATATTTGAGGTGAAATGAAGAGTTTGAGTAACATACAAAGATCAAATTTTATTCCATCACCACCCACATCGAATTATATTCCATCACCACCCATATCATTGGTGCTATGTTTAATATGTATAACAGTCCAAAGAAGTTATTAATACAAAATAAGATAAACTAACTAAATGTTAAGAGAAAAATACCTTTCCAGCCTCGAGAAGAAGGATGCGGTCACAGTCAATAATAGTGTTAAGTCGATGTGCAATTATGAGCATTGTACATGATTTAAATTCTTCTCGTATTGTTTTCTGGATTAGAGCATCAGTTCTCACATCAACAGCAGCAGTTGCTTCGTCAAGAACCAAAATCTTGGATCGTCGGAGCAGAGCCCGAGCAAGACTTAGAAGTTGACGTTGACCAACACTGAAGTTTTCCCCAGCTTCAGAGACCTTCAAACAAAATTAAGAATTATAAGATGAAAATATTTTTTCAAATGTATGAAACCAAGAAACATTAAAGGTATACTAAGCGTGTAAGAGATGCAACAACAAAGAAAAGGTAAGATTTTGGATAAATATAGAATCCAATATAGGACTTATAAAGATTCTATCACGTCTTTTGCATTGTCATATACTCTAGAATCCACCTAAGCTCAAAAGCTCTTTATCATGTGATACACAATGAATGGGTCACCGAAACGGCGAAACATACAACTATTACTTTCCACTAGCATATTGAAGTTTGCACTATCTTAAATCCTTTTTCAACCCTCCTCTGTCAAATCTTACCTACATGGCTTCTGATATTGGAAAAAATTAGTTTATGCAAGTATATGATAACAAAAGATATTCTCAAATACATATGAGGTATTTTCATTCAAACAAGCTTATATCATACAGAATAAGTTTCAAAGAAAACAAATTCAAATAAAATAATTTCAAGTTTAGAAAAAATAAGCAGAATAGAACAGAGCCCAAGTGAGGTAATGGAGAGACACAAAAATGTACACTACAAAATACAAGCATTATTGTTTCTCAAGAGTCAAGATATAAACAATTGTACGAAAAGTCATAACAAGTACTAATACTTGTGAAAATTTTGGTTATAGACACTAACAGTAAAATAAAAATACTTGTAACTTGAAAGTTTGTTCAGTGTAACTCTGTAACACCAACCAAAAGCCTCTTGAAAAACATACCTCAGCATCCAGACCTAAAGGATTCCTCCTAATGACTTCCTTCAAATGGGCCCTCTCCAAAGCTTCCCAAAGATCAGCATCATTATGTTCATTGAAAGGATCCAGATTAAACCTCACAGATCCTAATTATACAAGAATAATTATGATCATTATAGTTAGTAGAATACTCTTAAAAAGGTGCAGAAAATTGGCTTTATATAAAAAGTATGATGATAAAATGATCTTAAGTTATAGAAATGATTTTATTGATGTGTTAACATTTTAAGAAAAGTAATGATCAATATTTAGAAGATATTTTATAAGAAATGCTATGCTTTTGGAAATTATTGCATTTGTGGAAGAACTTGGGACATAAATTCATATATATCTTGGATCCAGAATAGATTTTAAAAAACCAATAACAAAAATAAATAAAGTCCTCTCTTGACTTCTGAGTATTTCTATGGATTGAAGTATTGAACGATCAGGTCAAACCCAAAGTTAGCAGTAAAAAGATGTACACATGTTAGAAGATAAACGACAATATAATTAAAGACCAACGAAAAGGAAGAAGGGCACTATTAGAACAGATATCTTAAAACAAATCAATGAAAAAGACATTGGTGATTCAGAAACAACCTTAGATATGTAAAAGAGAAATTCCAAAGCAATCATGTAAAGGTGGTCAACCCAATTAAGCACAAATAAACATCATTAATGATGATCAAAACAATTTAACACAGATTATCAGATTCATTGCTACTTTCTATGTAGCTCAATATTCAATCATAATCAGAAATAAATAATGAAGTTCCAAGGCCAATTAACAATTCTTCCAAAAAAGAAAAAGAAAAAAAAACATAAAGAAGAGTTTAGGAGGGAAAATTCCCTCCAAAAAAGAACACTGATTTAGCATAGGTATATAGATGTCAAAAAATATTATAATAAATATATAATTTTTATTAACAAGCAAGAATGACTTTCACGTCAATTAAATAGTTTGCAGCACAAGTACAGTGTACCCCATTCACCGCTCAAAACTAGGGTCAGAGACAGCAAAGTTAACCATAGTGAGAAAATTGCAGTGAGAAAATTAACTGAGACCATAACTAAGCGAAACATACCTGAGAATAAAACAGGTGCTTGAGGTATGATTCCCAATACTTTACGTAAATCAGTGAGTCCAAATTTGGCAATATCGTAGTCATCAATTAATATTTTTCCCCTTTCGAGCTCTACAATACGAAATAATGCATTGAGCATGCTAGATTTCCCAGCTCCAGTTCGTCCAACTATTCCAACCTTGTCACTAGGGTGTACTGTGAAGGAGACACCATGCAATACAGGAGGAAGTTCGGGTCGGTAACGTAACACCACATCCTCAAATTTGATAGAACCTGATGAAGGCCAACCAGGAGGAGGTCGGTTACTTTCAATAACAGGAGGGGCTTCAGAAGGCAAATCAATATATGTCCCAACTCGTTCAACTGCATTGAAATTATTTTCTGCAAGACTTGCAAGTCTTAGCACTCCAGTCAACAGCCCTGTGATATTCAAGGCATAACTAAGAAGCAACCCCATAGTAGAGGCAAATGCCTCTTGGTTCTCTGCTCTACCATTCTGCATGACAGCAAAAGTTGCTGTAAGCCATATCATAAGACCCCCAAGTGTTTCCAAACGTATAGCAAGCCAGCGATTTCCACTCATGTTCACTAGAGTGAATCTGATATTGTTGTCCATGGACTTCCCATTGATATTGGCCATTCGGTCATAGGCTTGGTAGGCTCGGATAGTTGCTAGCCCATTTAATGCTTCTCCAAACTGTGCATAAACAGGTGATCTGGAGACTGAATCTAACCTTTTCACCTCTCGTGCTGTGCTCTGCAAAACAAGAATGCAAGCTATTCAGAAGTGCAATTGCAAATTCATCAAGTGGCTGAGCATCTCAGTTTATGCTTATGGTCTGATTGTGATATGGACCACAAAGAATGACGAGAAATTTCCAGCATCAATAAACTTTAAATAATTCTCATGTTACACAATATTGAGAAACTTACTCAGTTACTCAGATGTCAATAGATTAGAACAGTATCCAAATTTGCAGCAAAAAAAAGAGTAACATGATTGAAAATCATAAAGGACAATAACCTTATATTATCAGAGCATGAGTCCTCCATTACACGATATGATTATCCTATTTCATTGTATGGTAATGATTGTGACCATTTCATAACAAGAGTTTAAATAAGCAAGAAATTCATGTGATGTTCAGAAATAAAAAATAAACAATCAGGACCAGATTTTGTGTCACATAGGATAGTGCCAGTACTCTATCATCTCAAGTTTATAGATTAAAGATATAGGTAAACAAACATGAGACAACTGACTTGATGATGACTTTTGGAGGCTATAATTAAGGTGAAAAATAAATTCCTAATCAAACATTTAAAAAGCAAGAGGGACTTTATGCTTCAGGTTCATCGAAGAGAGATTTCCAACTCTTTAAGTTGTAGTTTAGGTATCATTAAGCAATGAGAAGAATCCCAGTAAACCACATGATATGAAAGGGTATCTCTTTAAAATTCGAAGACAAATTTCAGAGCCTTTTCAAGATAATAGACAAACCAGAATGCTAGATATACCTGGAAGTATAGATAGGCACCATAGAACAAGACCAGAAGAGGCATTATGGCCCATAGGGACATGGTGCTCACAATTCCAATCAAAACAAATGTTGATATAAGCTGCGACATCATGTTCAAAAACATATTTCCAAATACAGCAACATTTCGATCAATATCACCAAGGTCCTTTGCAAATCTATTAATGACACGTCCAAGCGGGTTGGTTTGGAAAAAAACCATTGGAGCTCTAAGAATGGATTTAAGCATAGCATCATGGAGTCTCTTAGCCGCATAAAGACTTGAAACAATCAACCAGTAAGAATTTAGCAATGTAATCAGGACCTGGACCAAGAAACATTTACAGATGTATTATAAATTGTACCCTTCATATACCGAGTTATGGCCAACCAACAGGAAAAAAATTTATTCATCGAGAAACCAAATCTAACCAATAGTCACCTGACCAAATGATAAAAGAGCATAGACCAGATTGTAAAATCCTGGTCCATATCTGTGGGGGCTGCTCTGATCTGTCCAAACACTCAACCAAGTGCTACTTGAAACTCGCAGAACTTCTGTGAAGACATAGCACATAAGAAGTATCATAACAACCCATGTCCCTCCAAGTGCGTTTTTGTACCTGCAGCATTCAAAAGAGGCAAATTTCTACATATGATGAACCCCATATTCCACAAAGATGAAGAATATAATAAGTAGCAATAGAGCAAAAAGAAGATCCAACTTTAGTTTTATAAGAGTCTACTTGATCAGCTGGTTTAAAAATATTATTGCCACATGCAAAGGAGTGGTGCATTGTGTGGAAGATAGGTCATGTAATACCCTAAATTTTTTAGCATATTTAGTCAACGAATTTTCTAGTATAAACTTTTGAATTTATAACTATTTTCAAATTTATATGTTGTAGTACCCCATCTGTTTTTTTTTTTTTTAATGCATCACTTTCCTATTATGGGTGTTTTTTTTAAAATGCATCACTTCCTTATTTGGTAACATTATACTATATTTTATCATTTCTCTCTCTTACTTTAAACCCCACTTAAATTATTTTATCCTTTCTCTATCCTCCATGGTCCCCACTTATATAATACTCCCTCCGTCCCTTTATTACATGCCTATTTCTCATTTTGCACGGAAATTAAGAAAGTTAAAGATTCCTTAAAACTAATAATTGGGCATATAAATATGCATGTGGGGTTAGAGAGAGATAGAGAGAAAGAAAAAGTGGTTGGGAATTAGGAGAGAGAAAGTATTAGGAATTGATGTTAAAGTACAAAAAAGAAAAAGGAAAAGGGTGACAAATCATCAAAAAGAGAATAATATTGTAAAAAAGTACAACCTATAAATAGAAACAGGCATTTAATTTTGGTCACCCCAAAAAGGAATACAGGCATGTAATAAAGGGACGGAGGGAGTAAAAATATTTACTCTCCCTCACATTCTTTCTCTTTCATAGTCCACATCTAACTTTTACTATAATAAACTATTCACCCACTCACAATATTATATTACTCTCCTAAAACTCCGCGCACCACCAAGTGATGCAAATAAAAAATAAAAAATAAAAAAAAACGGAGGGAATAATAAATTTTATAATTATTATTTTCTATTTTCGGTTTTTTAATTTTTTTTTAAAAAAGCTGATCTCGGATAATTTCCTGGACTGGTTTGAAAACTGATAAAAAAAAAATAATAACAAATTTTGAAATTGGCCTTATCAGTTGGAGCTTGCAACAAACTCAATTTGAATTGAGTCTTATCTTCTGAATATTCTAGAGCAATTCAATTTAAGCTTTCTAAGTTATATATACACCTAAATCCTAAAGCTGATACAATATCCATCTCTTTAAATTTCACCCAAGTCGTCATCCCCGACCGATCTTTCATCGACGAAGGCTACTAGGTGAACGTTTCAGAGGTTACTTACCTTGAGATTACGCATGGTCAAGGTTGGTAAGAGGGTACTCAATTACGTGTGAGGAGACATTAGAATAATCACGTAGCTATGAAAATTTAGTTTACTTCCGAACTTTTTTATTTTCCTTCTAATTATTGTTTTTAAAATGTTTTACAGTTTGGATGTAATGAATATTATTTTTGTCACCACTTAGACCACTTTATTAAATTATTTTCTGTTTTGCTTTGCATTTATTTTCTATGGAAAATAAGAGTAGCAGTAAAACTCCCAAAGTTCGATGGTTGGGTTTTGAAAGTTTAAAAGGTTACTCTTATTGTTTTTAAAAGACTCAAATTTTGGGGGTGTTATAGGTCAAGCTTTTTTCTTTATCATAGGAGCAAAACTCAGCCACATAAAGGTCTTCAATGCATGTTTCTTCAAACATGATCATGCATATCACTGGGTAATCAGTCATTTCATATTTTGACCAAATAACTTTATTGTAATTTATTTCCTTTAAAAATCCTTCTGGAAACCTAAGACAACAGGTACTTAATTATATTACATAGAGCATACAGTATACAAAAGTAAATCTAAAAAGACCAGGATACCAGGTTCCACTGCTTAGGAAGGAAAAAAAAAATAGCCTACATCTTTTAAACCTCAACATTTGTTTGGTAAGAATTTCCCCATCCACACACCTAAACCAATCTAAAACTAGAAGCCAGTGATAGCATGCAAGTGCCGTATCAAAAGACTAGTACCGGAAAATACAGCCACACTCCAGCTACAACAGCTATGCATAAAGAGCTTCTACAGGAATAGCACTGCTCATATCCTCATTATCCAATAACAAAAGAGACTTGGTCTAGGCATCATTTATACCAGTGAGTAAATCCAGGCTCTTCCTCAAGGGAGGGGCTATTTGCAATTTTTCATCAGAAAGGAACTTCAACTAAGGGTAATAGGAAGTGAACCCTAGCTCAACCGAAAGAAAAGGATAAGATTAGAATCATAGAAGTCAGAGGAAATGCTATGAAGGAGGAGGGGAAGGGTAAATTATAGGTTAAGTATGATAACATTCCAGCTAAAGGATATGTACATGTAAATTGAATTGTCAAAGTCATTAATATAATGGAAGCTCAATAACAAAAGTTTCCAACATCTTGATCTAGTCAACTCTTCCCTGTCGTCAAAAAGAAAGGGGGAAATGTACTGGCTTAAGTCCTCCATATCCTTTAGGCAACAATATGGAAAATAGCTCTCCCACAAGATAAACAAACAATGAGATGTGAAAGCCATACACCAGCCCTCTTTACGTTCAGATTAGGACATTAGAGATGGTGAATAAAGATGCCATCTAAACTTATGCACGTGAGGCAACAGACAGACTACCTGCCCTCCTGCACATATTAAAAACCTGCATGTTCATTTGCAAAGCAGAGGAATGTGAATGGGTAAACCTACACTAGTATGCATAATGGACTTGCTCCCCAACCCCATTCGCAACAACATCCAAAAAAGGAGGGGAGAATTTTTTGTGGTTATTGGAGCGTTGGCCAATTAGGAGTATTCACAATACAACAATCATAATTTAAGAAAAAGAAAACAACTGATTAGATGGATGACATGATACCACTTTTTTAGCTAATAATGGTAGGCCAATTTAAGAGCACTAATTATGAAAATCATGGTTCAGACATAATAGATAAGATAACTGGTAAGCAACTGTGTTAAGCCAGAAAAGACATTAAGCAATTGCGTCAGGAATATAAAGCTATAAAAGTCAAATACCTCATTAATACATCTAAACTCACAACACCTGTTTCTCGCTCTTCCTGCTTGATCAGAACAGATTTTGATTCTTTAGGTTTTTGTGGATCAGTTGTAACACTTGTTTTGTCATTTAAATTTCCATTAGCTACAACTTTTGGAGCCTTTTCATCACTGCTCTCAACATCAAGCTTCTCTTCTGAGTATTCTTCCATTTTTCCAGCATTTTCCATCAATTTTTGGAACATTACTCCATTCTCAGACAATTCCTCAAAAGTACCTTCTTCTTTAATTAGACCATCATGAACCAAGATGATTCTGTCAACTTGTGACAAAAAATGCAGCTGGTTTGTGACGAGTACCCTAGTTCTTCCACTAAGCTCCTCCTTGATACACTTCTCGAAAACCTACAGATCATAATAATTTTTTAAAAAAATTAAAAAATAATCAAACCATAACTCAACAGATGAAGCACCAATAATCTACTACGAAAAGGTAGTCATTACTACTTTATGAGATTACAGAAAACAGCAACTCTACTATAATTCTACAAGGAAACACATCTTTCCTAATGCCCCATTCTTAGAAAAAACCTACCTCACCCACTTCCCCACGAGCCTAAACCTACTAGGCCTGGCACCTCCTGCTTTCTTCATCATTTATCTAAAAAACTTTCAGCACTGTGATACCCTCTCTCCCACAAACAGCTCCAGGTTGAGAGAATTGATTAAAGTGACAGGCATTCTTCTCAAAAACAAATAGTGACTATAGAGATAATTCAGGACGATATTCTATATCTAACAAGAAAAGAAAATATCAGTCAGGCAGACACTAGAGATCAGCATTAGTGTTTAAAATAGTGTTCATTATCAATGGGTTAGTGCCTTGGAGTTGGAGGTGTGGCTATTGTAGAGGATGGGATGTTATAGCTTATAATGGCTTGTAAGAGGAGCAGGGATATATTCGCTATGATTTAAATTGGTGGAGGCGAAGGGTGAACTTCAGTTATAGAAGTCTTGAATGTTTTTTGCCTATTTATCTCATCAATTTAAGGCAGGAGTCGCAGGACTAATAATGCTACTTGCTACTTCCTAGAGTGACTTTTAATCCCAAAAAAGGTAGTCCATACATAATGCTTAAGCAAAGATATCACCCTTATTACTTAAACCCATGTTAAACTGAGCTGATGAGTAAGAATATAAGTACTACAGCCAACAAAGTATACCAGTTTGCACGTTATCTCTAGAAAAAGTCCAAAAAGGAGGAAGAAAGAAAGAATAAGGGAAATTTTGTCTAATATCCTAGACAAAGAAAAAAAAAAAAGTCACACAAAATTCCACTTCTTAGTTCCTCTCTGAATTTAATATACTGTTTTCCTGAGCAAGTTGAATAGATCAAGCAACCCAAATTAAACCTGAAACAAGCTAATGAGAAATAACTCATGGAAATTCCAGAAAAGTAAACTTGAAAATCTTAAAAACGATTTTATTGAATTTTGTACATGGCCTAGTGTTGTATGGTGAAGAAAATGTAGGAAAAAATATAATCTTGCAAATTAGAAGATCGGTTTCCTGATTGCAATTAGAAAGATTAACACAAAATGCAACGAGTGTTATTTAGGACTTTTAGGTTAAACAAACCTACAAGCATACACTCAAAATAATTCCAAAATAAACACCAATTTTATCAAACGATATACCTGCCTTTAATTTGGCTTGCAAACAAAGAAACCAAATTAATACAAAAAACATTAATCATAATAAAACGTAAGAATCTAAAATTGACCAGGTCAAACTTTAACCATACTAGGAATACAAATCCTAACCCAAGTAGGATTGGAAACTAATTGCAATCTAACTAGAAATTGAAAACAAATCTTAACTCAAATAAGGAATAAAAAAATACCCTAAAACCAACTAGGAGACGAAAAGCAAATCCTAATCTAATAAGTGATAAAAGGGAAAATGTGAATCATTAAAATGACTACTAAGAAGCTTAAGAAAATGACTACTAAGATATAAGCTTAAAAAAAAACCCCTACTCAAGTGAATCATAAAAATGTGTTTCAAATACTCTAAGCTATTTATATAAGTAATAAACCATAGCAGGCCACCAGTCAACATACATACGCAAGTCGCCAAGACAGCAACCAGGTAGTGAGAAGGGAAATATGGGTGGCAAGGAAACTGATAAGACAGAGGAAGGCAGCAGAATGTAAGAGCAGGAGTAGCATCCTAGGGATTGGTGTAATAATAAGAGAGGGAGGGAATAAGTTCAACATGCAGAAGTGTAATCTGGTTTTGTAGGGGGAAAGATTGTATGCCTCTTGAACAGCTCACTGATTGTTAACCCTTTTTATCTTTCATTATTAATCGAAGAGCCCGTCTTTCTTTATAGATCATGCCTTCTCTCAATTTTGTGTAGTGTTTTGACTGAATTGCGCCTCAGATTTGTTACAATTTAAAATAAGTATAGAAGAATCATGAATGCTCACACATCACCAACAATGATTTGCTGTGTCAACTCATGCTTGTGACAGGACAAAATAACAAATCTGTATTTATTTACATGAGCAGAAGCCACTAAATTCCAACATTCTTCGTTAAATACAGCTGCAGTAATAGAAGACTGACGAAAAAAGCAGGGATAATTATATATTATACACAAGTTTATTACGAAAATACTGGATATTTTGGTTTTGCTTAAATGCCCAGTCAACAAATGAATATTAGCAATCAAAGTTTAGTAAGCTAGTCCAAAAAACTTGTCATATATTAACAAATATCAAAGAGTGTCTTGAGTCTGAACTAATAGATTAATAAAAGCACAACAAACCTCCAAGAAAAAATAGAACCCAAAAAATAAAAACAAGTAGGCACCCAATAATTACCTGGCGACCCACATGTGCATCAAGAGCACTCAAAGGATCATCAAAGATATAAACATCTGATTTGGAATACACAGCCCGAGCCATTGATACCCTTTGCTTCTGGCCACCGCTAATATTCACTCCTCTTTCGCCAATCTCAGTAAGATCACCACCCTGATCAAGAACCAAAAAAATTACATGTATAAAACACAAAAGAAAAAAAAAAAAAAAAAACATACATGTATATATATATATATATATATATATATATATATATATATATATATATATATATATATGTATATATAGTATAATAAATGAAACAATGAATTAATACAAACTGCATGGACAAAATGAAATATAAAAAATATCCAGAAGCATCGATCAAGTGATGAACATAAACTTACTGGAAGCAATTCCAGGTCTTGCTTCAAGGCTGTAACATTGAGTGATGTCTCATATTTTGCAGGTTCAAATACTGATCCAAATAGAATGTTATCGCGTACCTACAAGAGCCCATATTTAGGAGTGACAGAAATTCTTCATAATGAAGCAATTAACAAAAAAACATTAATTATATTTTAACTGATAAAGTAGAGACGACCAGTCCACTTTAGTAATTGAAAACAAGCCCAGCTTCTGAATAGTATCTCTACTGCCAATAAGACAAAAGATAACATAATTAAACAACTCACAGTTGCATTAAATATCCAAGAAACTTGTGGCACATAAGCAACTGTCCCTCTGATGACAGCACTTGTATCAGAAGACAAAGCAGGAACCTCCCCAAGCATTGCAGATATTAATGATGTCTTTCCTTCTCCAGTACCACCTACTATTGCCACTAAGCTTCCAACAGGTATATCCAAATTTATACTGGCTAGTGTGGGCTTCTCTGCCTGAAAAAAATAAATAAATAAAAAAATTCAACCATTTGATATCATTAGGAATGTGACCCACCAGAGCCCAAATATGTTCACAGGACTGTAAGAATATATGTAAGTAATAGATGGTAATTATCAAGCATAAGAACTAAACACACCAAAACAAAACGAAATTCAATGTAGAGTCGCAGAAGAATTGTTGATAGCATTTTTGAGATATTAAAACTTTTTAACTAATTAGTTAAAATCTAATTAAACACGTTATCACTGAAAGCTATAGTTAACATAATTATGGTAAGATCTACAAGTGCAATTTTATTGACTATTTATTACCTTTATTAAGCATTTGTTCTCAAAATATGATGTGAGATTAACCTCATTTCTTGTCAATATTTAAACATATTGCATTGTCCCCACAACTATAGGCCCCATCAAACCCTGATAAGTCTAATTTATATATATTTTTATTCCCCGTCCCAAGGTCATATTTGTGCTTATTTGAGCTCTACGGAGCTATTTTTATTACTAATGTACGTTTTTTAGTGTTTTTGTAGAGTTGGTATTATTTTATAGGAATTTGCAGATTTATGACAATTTTCGAGCATATTGAGCCACTACAAAGATATTGGAGTTTGACCGTATTTTATGACCGTATATTCAGCTCAAGGCCGAGCTAGATAAATTTAGTTCGGTGAATAGGTGCTCGATTCAGTTGGAGTACTAATTTTGTTCCAAGTCCAAGGAGGAGTAAAGCCTAAGACGCAAACCCATGAAACATAGCAGCCGAGCTCTCTGTACTTTTGACCAGGCCCAATCGGGAAGATTTGAAGTTTCGTATGCTGTGAACTTGGGTCCGTGAAGTTGGGCCTACTGTTGTTGGGTTTATATGCTCCTACAGTTCTACAGTCCAACATTGTCGGTTGGGTGGATTGTCCCCAATTCACTGAGATATAATTTAGTAGTCCTAGTTTTAGTGGGATTTGTTAGACTTCTTCTACGATTTATTTTTGCTTAGTTATCTTTTGATAGGATTTTATTTTCATAATTGTATCTTAGTTTATAGTAGTTCAAGTCTTAGTGGGAAAGTCTTCCTAAATTATAAAAGGGAGGTAGTAGTAACACGTGGGGAGATTAGGTAGTTTTAGTTTTCTTTTAGTTTAGTTTTGTTTATTAATTAGTTTTAGTTTTAGTTATTAATTTAGTTTTCTTTTCTCTTTCTCTCTCTAACTTTTCTCTCTCTCCCTTAATTAAACTCTTAGTATTATTTTCTCTCTTATTTATGTCTCTACAACTCTCGGTTTAATCTCAATTATTTATTTTATTTTCTTCTATCATGTCTTGTTTAATTTCTTTGTTTAGTTTATATTTAATTATGCACGAGTAGTTTATTTCTAGGGTTCTTGGGGATCCATAAATAATATGAAGGGATGATTTATTATTATTGATTGTTAATGTTGTTAATTAATTTCCTATTGATTGATTTAATGCTCTGCAACTAGATTAGCACTGGTTTAATTGTATGAGTTTAGCAATATTGATTCGAGATTCGAGAGATGAGAATTAATATAAAGGCCTAGTTTCAATAGGCAGTTTAATTTACAAATGGTTAAGTCAAGATTCGAGAGATGAGATTTAATACCGGTAAATTAACTCTGTGATTGTAATACGTAGCGAAAGCCCTTTATGATCTAATTAATTGATACATTGATGATTGATTAATATGTTTTACCCTGGAGTATTATTTATTGGTGAACCTATGCCCTAGGCCTTTTAATATTTGTTTTCTCCCCTACTTTATTTTCCTCACTCATATTCTTCGTAGTATAATTCCTTTAAATAACAACAACATTCGTTACCTTGATAATTTAGATTATAATAATTAATTAGGAGTAGAAAGACTTGTTTCCCTGTGGATTCGACCCTACTTCCCTATCTACTTTAGTTAGAGGACTTAGGTAATTCTTTTGATTAGGGGATACGACTTTACCCTGTCAAACCCCTAAACCAAGACTATAATAAATGAAAGAGATCCAAAGAGATGAGACAATCTAAAATCGTATACCATACCATCAGCTCACAACCTCTAACAAGACAACAGTAATCTAAAGTACACTTGCCTCTTTTATCCATTTTTAAAATACTTGCAAATTTTGGCATGGAATCAGTATCATATTATTGTTTCTTTCACTATATCTACTTGCACTAATCCTAAATTGTTAATCTCTCCTAGAAACAATTAAGTACACCCATCAGCTCCACTTGCACATTAGTTTATTCATTTCCATGTACTACCCAGTATCCATAGTTCTTCCTAAAACTACATGTAATATCAAGTATTCAGAAATAGGGAGTATATACACTACCCCTATTTTAATTTGTTCTACTCTATTGATGGTTTTTTTTTTGGTTCTACTTTACTTTATTCCATTATTGGCATACTACATTTACCATCATACCCCTCTTAGCCCACAACATTCACACTTTTCCAAATTCTCTCTCTTACTTTAATTTACACCTACCCACCTTTTTACACTATTGCTCTCTCTCTCTCTTGCTTTATCTTACACCCACCCACCTTTTTACATACTTACATTTTTTTTTTCAAAGTTTTCTTAAACTAAGTATCTGCAGTGACTTGTACAAAATGAATGTAGTATATATTTTTAGCAAGGATACGTGAGTAAACCTTTAAATCCCAAGAGAAGTTTCCATTTTTAATCGAGACAGCTGGCAATGCTGGATCAAGAGGCGGATTTGGCAGAAGGACCCTCTCCTCAGCAAGCAATAATTCTTCCAAGCGCTTCAGGGATACATTTGCATTTACAACCTGTCACCACCAAAACAAAAAGGACCAGGAATACACGATCAAACTAATATTTCAAAATAGCTGAGCAGCAACATATAAATCAGATTAGAGAGCGAATTGAGCATATAAAGAGGAAGCTATTTTATGTATTCAAATCTTGGTAGATCAGGAAAGGACAATTGACGCCCTATATTTTCATTGACATTGCAAAGCTACTCACAAACATCAATAGATAAATTACACTTTTAAGGACTCCTGCAGGGTGAGGAAGGCAGTGAGAGCACACCCTTAAGGGGACAACATTCACTACAGAGGATATGGCTATAAGGAATATGGCAATACTACAATATCACTGGGGATAGGGCCATATTGAAAGATCTATATAATAGATTGAAATATAAAACCATTCAGAAATATTTCAATCATACAACTTGACAGAATCAGTCCACAAAGCCATGTATGAAATAGCTAGAAGATTTGCCAGATTACCTGTGTTATGATGTTTGGAAGCATAAACAGAGGAAACCGTAGCACTGCAAATAATGAAAGAGATGTAAATGCCCTCGCTGGTGTCAAGTCACCTCCAAGCAGTGAGAACATCCCAAAGGAGACCACAGTTACCATAACGGGTATACTATTCAGTATAAAACTGTTTAACTGAAAATGCAAGAAAGGAAAAGACGTCAACAGACCACATATTGGACAAGCTCAGGAATGCGAACACATCCAACAATGGGCAAGGAGACAATAAACCATGTGCAATAAGATCACAAATAAAGTAGACACATGATTCAAATTCAAACTAGCTACATTAAATCAACAATAGCTAACAATTATCCACTAAAGAAACTACTAAAACATCATAATGAAGTGTTCCAAATTCATATACAGATAATATAGACCACACAAGACAGCAGTAAATTTACCAAAATGACCAGACACAACGAAATTCATTAGCAAAAACCATAAGAATTCAGGCAATGATATTACAATGAATGAATATGATTTAAAAATTTATATTAATATTCAATCATCCATACATACATCAGTGTTGTGGCAAGAACCATGTAGCCATGTGGTGACCTGCATCTAATCTATACAGCCAAAAGTAACTCTAGGACTGATACACTTGTTGCACATGGCTGCATAGCTAACACAGGAGATTCCCCAAAAAAAATAAAAAAAAAATAAAAAACAAAAAACAAAAACTTCCCAATCCATTAAGTTATACTTAAGAAAGCAGCATTGATATAGAGTCACTAGGACTTACTACTACTTGCAGGTTAGTTAACTGGTTAAGTCATCACCTCCATTCTCTACAGGATAAGGGTCCAAATCCATAAGCTCACCAAATCATTTGTAAGAAGAAATCATCACCGAGCCTCCTTTCAAAAGAGTCCAAAATTACCTTCTCAGCCGCAATCGACCCATGACACATATGCTCATGCTATCATTTATACTAGTAGACTTCCTCTAAATCTTCTATTCCTCTCTCTTCCTTAATTTACCTCTATTTTCTCTAACTCAAGCACTTTATGGGGGACAATCCACAAAAAAAAAAACCAGGGCGGAATCTTATTTGTTTATAGTGCTATTGGAACAGGCTGGTACCGTTTCAGTTCATAATATCAGTTATGCAAGTAATATATTAGAATAGACACTACTTAATGGAAATCTTAGCAGATTGCTCTCTACATAAATCAGTACACCCGATTGTTGACATAAGTACAATCATCCATAGCCACCAACAAGTTACACCATCAGAACTAGGACAGCACCCTTTTGAAAGATAAATTTAAATTAAAAAATAAATAATAAAGTAAATCCTTTGACCAGGAACAATATGCAAGGATTTGAAAAAATTTCAATTCTGAAATTACAGAATTCAGAATTCCTCATTTTCTCCCAAACAAGGTTCTCATACCGCTGCTAGTAGCTGCGCTTTGCGAAACCATGATAGCTCATCCGCTCGAAGGGTTTGGACCTTTCCTTGGAAACTAGTCTCCCATGCATAGCACCTGGTCAAAATTAGCAGGACTTATTATAAATTCTCATTTGTCTTACAAAAATCCAAGGCATAAGCCAATGTTACAAGATTTACATACTTTACAGTATCCATAGCAGCCAATATTTCATTCATAAGGCCGATTCTCTTGTCAGTGCGCTGTAAGCCTTCTTTGGTCAACTTCTGCATCTTGCTGATGATATATGTCTAGCATTACAATGTAATAAGTCATTTTACGTTTGAATAAGTGATAGATAAATAATTTCCAAAAGAGTGAAACAACCTTTTAACTGAATGAACATACATTTCCAAACTCACAAACCTGCACCTCACCAATAGGGTAGTCAATCCCTCCCACAACAATTCTTCTTATATGACAGAGAAAATAAAAACTTCACACCACCCCCATTTCTGAAGTTAACATGTATTATTAGCACAGTGCTGAAGTGGTGAGTGGGTGTAAGAAAAAGGTGGATAAAGTAAGAGAGAGCGCAAAAAGATAGAGGATTAAGTAAGAGATAGTGCGTGTAAAGGTAAGTGGGTGTAAGATAAAAGTGGATATACTACGAGAGAGTGTGTTAAAAAGGTAAATGGGTGCAAGAAAGGTGGATAAAGTAAGAGAGTGAGTAAAAAGGTGAGTGGGTGTAAGAGGGCCAAGGTAGTAAAAAGGGTTTAACAAATATGGAATAACTGAAAGTGTTAAGAACTTTTAGACACAGAGAAAGTACTTGTTTCTTAGGGACTGTTGCGTCAAAGTCCAGAGCCAAGAAACACCTAATGCATTTGAACGATTTCTTCTTATTACGGACAGTTTTAAGACTTTCCAAAAATGCCTACACTTTTCATACATTATATACTACATCCTCCCTAATCCTTGTTATCTGATAAATAAACTTTGTGTAGTCCATATGGAAAGAACATTGTAATCATGTCAATATTCATCAACAAGAAATCCATATAAGTCCACAAACCAGGCAAAACACAACTCTTTGATCTCCAGATCTCAATTAATAGTAAATTATTGAAATTCAGATCAGCCACAGTTGCAAATAGTTGGCAGGACCCCACTTGAGCAAACCTTCTCTTACGGAGGATAGTAATTAATTTGCAACAGAAAAATTAGACGCCCTAGTAATCCAGTAACTTTCAACAGTGTGTAATTTCTCAGGTTCAACCAGCCAACTGACATAGGTCATGAGCCCCTAAAGTGAGAATGGTACTTAAAGAAACAAATTTGATGTGTTACATCAAATCCTAATAGGAGTACCCTAAGACAGAGAGAGAGAGAGAGAGAGAGAGAGAGAGAGAGAGAGAGATTATATACAAATTTAAATAAACAAAATGGATGGTGCTTGATATGCAAGTTAATGAGGAATCTCATACTGTAGTCTTCACTCTCCACTTGTAGTAATTACTGTGGTTCATGACACAACAATACTAATAGTGAAAAATAAATAAGCAAACACAGGAACACCCAACAATGTTTTCTTTCCTTTAAGATTACATTTGCAATGTAACAGAGTAAAATGGCATTTTTTTTCTTACCTGTATGGGGAACAAAAGAACAAGCATCAAAGCACCAACAATTGAAGCCACTCCTAGCTCCTTGTAAAGAAGAACCATAGCAATAACTATACGAAATGGAGCAGACCACACTGTATGAAGGGACTGGCAAACTTGCTGCAGTAATAAGAACAACAACGTGAGATGCAATACACATTTAAAACTAACACAAAGGGCCTTCAAACAAACATTAAAATTTGGTCTACGTCACAGAGATCCAGCACTCTAGCAACTATTGCATATACCAGTTTCCCAATCTACTTGGAAAACAGAGACATCACAGGGCAAAGGCCAATTAGCCAGATTAAAGGAGCAGGCAAGAAAATAATATACAGTATACTAATTAGGTTCTAGATAATTCTCTCAAGAAATGAACAACCAAACTATAATTCCTTTTCAAGAGATTTAAAAGGGATATTATCAAGAAATTCTCTCTAGGTTAGGTTTATATACATGGTGAAGGTCTGCTTCAATAGGTCATGACAGAGTTGCCAAATTTGATGAATGCATTCCTCAACAAGAATATCATTGACAATACAGATTCTAGGATAAGACGGCCATGGTATTCAAACTCCTCATTCCACCTGAAGTACCCGAATTATATCCTTGATACTCTGATATAGATATGGACACTTGAAACTTCATTTTAGACCCAAATGATGGAACTCTTTTCATACAAAAGCCAAAGTCAGACACTTGGACAGAATTCCATGTCTGAGTAACATAGGATAGATGAATACACTCATATCTTAGTATTAAGATCAATCATATTTTTCATGTCTTGAATACTTACACATATATTGATTCCTTCAATGTTTAAATTATATGTGCCAATTCAACAAAAGATTGATCAACATCAAAACATATAAAGTACTTGCAGCTAATATCATGATATTTATTCGCTAGCAGTTACTGAAACTGTGCTAGCCAATAACAGATAAGATGTAATCTCTTAAAACAAGATTTTAAATTCTGCTTCATTCACTCAACAGCAATTTGGATTTTTCAACAATGATCAATTTAATATACTAGATTAATAATACATACCTGGAGAGATTCAGCATCAGTAGTCATCATATTGGTTATTTTCCCAGTTGCAATTTTTTTGCGACTCTCGTGAGTTAGTCTTAAGGATTTGCGAAATACTGCAGCTACCTGCAGGACAAACACAAAGATAGATATGAATAATGGGAAGACAACATATCACATGTCAATAATGAAATTCAACTATGAAAAAAATTAAGATCATATATATAAAGGTAATGTAGAAAATAATCTTAAATTACCAACAACTATTCCAAGCACAATAAGCCACATACCCACAACTAAGCTATTCCTTCAATATAAAAATGATATGGAAGTGATTGAACTTCTTTTCTTAAGATATATAGGTGTTGGACAAAGATACAAAGAAAGCCAAAATAAATTTACCAAAGTTGATCGGAGCCGGTACCCAACACGCATAACATTTTGAAAATATTGTGCTTCACATAACACCCCCAACACCTGGATTGTACATTGAACAAAAATGCAAAAATGTCAGGAACATTTAATGAAACAATATGATAATATTTAAGATTATCATGTGAAATGAAATTTATGCAACTTCCTCAAGGGAAACAATGGAAAAAATAGCTACTTTTTAGTGTTAAGAATAAACAGGGGGAATTATTTAGAGATAAAAACAGAAAGTAAACTGCACTTCGTAGCATGGTACACTTGGGACAATGGATAATCAGGTTAAGTTATGGGACTTTAAAACCGAATACTCCCAAGATGACCTTCATCCGATCGTGTAATTATTTATCCTACTAGATAGTTTACCTTCATCCAAATTTTTATCCTAATCCTGGATGAATTATGGGACATCATATTAGTTTTTCATGATTGAACTGAATAGGTTGCTGTACAGGAAACACATCATCACTAGCTTTCCTTGTGAAGTAACCTTAAACTATAAAACACACCAACATGCAACAAGGAGATATAAGTGGCAGACAACCATTTTGTTTTTGCTGTCAATGTAAGATAATTTATATAGTATTGCAGCTAACAATTGCCACTTTCTCCCATTTTCCCTTTTTTCCAGAAATTTATCACTTCTCGTGGAAAAATCAAATTTTTCCCTCACAGCCCTTCACTTTTGCTAATTTCAGAAGATTTGTTATCAGTTACTAGAAATCTAGAATACTAGATGAGAATATTCAACATCTTAAAATAGCTTGAGCAAAAACACAAATTCCAAAGTGAAAGTCCAGACAGACCCTGGATGGTTATTATCACCAGGAATCAATGACAACTTTTTCATTATTTAGCTTACTCAGTGAATGTATACCACCTATTGGCAAAGGGCAAAGTATTTATCCAATCATAATAGGAGAGCATGTCCAGTTTACTAGCTTGTTATAATTGGATACAACTCCTATAAGAGAAAAAGTTTCATTCTGAACTAATTTGTAATCACCAAAAAGAACTGTGAAGAGCACATATATGTGCAGAAATCCTCAGACAAAGGATTTTAGAACTATGCGTTGAAAGATCATCTGGAAAGAAGCCATCACTCGATAACATTTTACACATGGACATCACATGGACATAGATAAAAACCATCTTATGTTAAAAAATAAAGAAAAATAACTCAAAATAAAAAATATAGTATCACACTAGAGTGCTAGACCTAGAAATCTTATAACAAAACACGAGAAAATAGACACGATGTCCGACTATATTCCAACAAATCAGGAAGGAGAGCAGGATCGGGCACAATTTGGGTACAAGAATTGGCGCCAGAAACTTCGAAGACACATAGATGACAAATTAACTATTAAATGATATAGATCATATTTTAAGATAAGATTTTTATAAATTTTCTATTAAAACTCAAATAAGATGAAAAGACGAATTAAAACATTAATATTTGTAAGCACTAAGGCAATACATAAAAATGATGGAATACTAGTGTAAAGTTTTATACAGAAAAAACAATAATAATACGAATAAAGAGCTCCCTTGCACATGTTCTCATTTCAGCTACTCTTGTTTTTTTTTTTTTTCTTTCTCCACTCATCTTTTTCTGCAATGAAATTTTTAAATCGGTCTCGCAAATGCATACCCAGTGCCCTATTCATAATCACCAACCTCGAATCCTTAATCCCACAAAACCCAAATCCAAAGAACAAACATCTACACCCACATGGGGTGTGGTTGGCATCAAAACCTTGGCAACAAAATTCAAATTTGTCATTAAAACCTACTAACATGTTATGCAAGAAGTCAACTCTAGCTTAGATGGAGCCCGGGATTTCAAAGTAATCACTGTGTCTAATATTTAGTTGGAGATGGTGGTGGATTAGGAAACAAAAGAACAAATACAGTAGGGAAATTGGGGGAAAAGGGGGGAAAAATTGAAAGACTAATACGAGGTTACATAATAAACGGTACGTGTCCAATAAAAACGTATGAACCCATATAAAAAAAAATTAAAAATAAAATAAAGACAATCCAAAAACCGTGTTAGGTATCGAAATCACCTTGTCTCACGACTCCCACCCCATAACCATACCTAACACAAGATCCAATAGGCGTACCCGTGCTTCATAATTAATTATTCAACTGAAATAAGTCTAGTGGTTCCTATGTTTGCTAATATATTTTAGTATCACACCCATGTCCAACTCAAACATGATAAAGGTGAAGAATTCTTGTAAAATAGATAGTGAATAAACTTTTCTTTAAAAGAATCATTCATGGTCTCTTTTTTGCTCCCTTAAAGGTTTCCTCAAACCTTTGTGTTTTTTTACTCCAACGTTTTAACCACTCCTTTAAAGCTTTCTTGAATTTTATTCTTAATTATCTTTTAAAACTCCCTTAATTTTTCTAGGATGCTCTTTCTTTTGCTCACTTTAGGGCCTGTTCTGATTTACTGAGCTGAACTGAACTAGCTGAACTAAATTGAAATGAAATGAATATTTTATGAGAGAAGGAAATTAGGAACTGAAATGAAATGAAATTAAGCCGAAGAGAACAGACCCTTACTCACCTTTTTTTCAAACTCTTTCAAATGATTATCTTGTTATGTCCCTTTCTTTATATCGTACGGTTCCTTATGACAATTCATGTAAACCGACCCCTTATCATTTTGGGACTAAGGCTTTATTGTTGTTGTTTTTGTAACAATCATTCATGGTTCAGTGGATTTATCATCTCTGGTTTTATGCACTCACAAACATGACAGCACAATTTGAGTGGAAATTATAAAATCCTATTTATGCAGCATTGCAGCAATATTAGAAGTCAACTACAAAAGAGCAAACTACAAAATGAAATTGATCACCGAATTCATAAAGAAATTTTAATGACCCAATGGATAGATAGAGGTAATACCACTCCCACAAAGATTGAAAAGGCATAAATGTAACCTATCCAAGCTGGATCTCCTTCTTGCATTGACTGCAAAATTTACACAGCACAAAAGAACTGTATTCAGCTGATACTGATGATTAGAAATCTTATTGAACAAAAGATTAAAAAAAAAAAAAAAAAAACATAGCTAGGTGCAATGTTGATGATGAACTTCCACAAATTTATCTTTCGTACTCTGTTATCTCACATCATACAGTGCTATGTATGTGCGCACCTGCAATATTTGTACGGATGCACGCTGGTGAATGCACATTTACACGTGTGCCACTGAGTATGACTATGTGAGCCAATAAGTGGGTTTATTTATAGATTATAGCCACTAAGTTAAATCTTATTTAAAACCATCATTATCCTAAATTCCTGCAAAACTATACAAAAGCATGACCCTCTATCACTACCACTTTTCCCAACAAAATAAGTTGTGAATCTAAAGTACCTACTAGATGGAATCACAAGAAAAAATAAGCAATTACAAGGAAAATTATGGGAAATTGTGAAAACGATATAAAGCAATATACATAATATAAAGCTCGAAACGCTCTTATAACTAGATTACACAGAGATCATGCACATGAATAAACTAGCCTCCTAAGAAAAAAAAAATATTAAAAATTATTATCATGTGTGATATAACTTATATCCTTAATCTTCCTAATTTCAATAATTTATATGGTTTACAGAAGGGAAAAAGAATGTAGAGATGAAATTTGTTTTACCAAATTGAAGAAACCAACAATAAACCCTAATCCAATTATCTATTTCTTCATAGAGTTTCCACCAATAATCATCTCATATCACCACATAACATCAGCGTAACCACCCCTATTGCCCCTTCTTCCATACTAGTTCTTCATTAACACATTTTTAATGCTACATGAAGAACATGCCTAGGCCAAACTTTATAATGAGCAAAAGCCAAGGGCGGTCACTGGTCAAATTATAAAGTAAGGACCTTGAAGACCCAAGTCAAACCACCAGGGAAGCTGAATCTTCGCCATGACAAAGTATATTGTTCGAAATTGTGTGTGTGTGCGGGGGGGACCCTTATTTTGTCTAAAACTTATACTATCTCAACTTATCCAAACTAATTTTGTTTAAACTTTATCTAAAATAAGTTAAAATAATACGAGTACAAAATAAAACAAAGCCCTTAATTCTAAATTCAACATTATGCAACTATCCCACTTTTCTTGTTGGTCATATGATGGAATGGGAGAACTGACCGTTAGTAGGCTGTTGAGCAAAAGTGGACCAACAAATTGCGAAAGATCATTACCAATCTGCAAATCAGAAATATTTGGGCATTAAATGCATGATAAAGTTGATAACAGCTAATGGAACAAACTGTTCAAGAGCCCTTATTTTAATAGTTTTTAGACCATTACATATATTAACCCTCTTATGGTATAGGCTAACACACATTTATACCAATGGAAAACTTATGTCAACTAAATAAATCTTGATAAAAATTAACTTGTGTACGATACATAAATCAATTTATGTATAATTTTGAATTAGAGTTTCTCCGTGAGTATCTTATATAATCTATAAACCATGTTTACCTATTTATATACACATTGAAACAAATTTAACAAGAATCCACATGATATTTTTTTTTTCCTTATATATAAATCACAAATTGGTTATATATACCTGAATTTTATATAATCAATTAACGTCATGACATGTCGTTATTATATATATACTTTTTAAATTTATCTTCGTATTTAATTTTATAATTTTATCCCACTAATGTTTTATGAACTGTCTTTTTTTTTTTTTTAAGCATTGTATGAACTGTATTGATTTTCTTCGCTAAAGTTTTCTCAAACCTTTATGATTTTTACTCAAACAATTTAACCACTCCTTTAAAATTTTCTTGAATTTTATTCTTGGTTCTCTTTTAAAACTCCCTTAATTTTCCTTGGATGCTCTTTCTTTTGTTTACTTTACTCACCTTTTTCAAACTCTTTCAAATGATTATCTTGTTATGTTCCTTTCTTTATATCGTACTGTTCCTTATGACGATCCATGTTAGCTGACCCCAAAGTATTTTGGGGCTAAGGCTTTGTTGTTGTTGATAAAAATCACAATTATGGTAAAATTATAAATTTTTCTAATATTGAACAAATGAATAGTAAATGAGTACCTACCAAAATACACATTGTGTGTGTTCCATTTCTTTTTAGTTAACACATTTTCACTACACGCAATAGGCACTATTAAGTTACTTTGACTCCCTTTAGCAATTTATATTCAAGGACAAACATAGTCATGTAGGGACTTGTTAGATTCGTCACAATGTATATTCTCCAAATATAAACCGAATACAATTTTTTCTTATTGATAATTAAAGATCGTTATTTCTGAAATCATGCATAGGCAAATGCGTTAAAAGAAATGTGTCTACTAAAATGAAAAGGAGGAAGTATAAGGATAATATATTTTTATGTGTTGAATTATTATACAAGCCAAATCAAATGTCAAATATATAAATAGAGTAGAAATAGCTCAAAATAGCTTCCGGTAATGTCAGATTTTTGTTTCTAGATAATGTGAGTTTTTACAGGTAATGTGAGTTTAATATCAGATATTGTAATTTTTTCATAGCAATATATATATTCTACAAATGATCTTGCATATTTTGAAGACAAAAGTACCTTCCAGAATCCTCCCCACCAAAACCTACAGACAAAAATGAATGGGTCAGTAATTAAAAAAGTATACATATAAGATATATTACAGCAAAACAAATCTTAATAGTCAAATCTTGAGGATATACAAAAGTAGCCCAAACATGTTAAAGTCAAAATGGTTCACTGAAATCAAAATATAAAATCTAATTTTTAGGAATAAATTGGACAATTTGAGAAAATAGGGAGCAAAATGTTTTTGCACAAGGCAATAAGACAAAAGCAAAAGCTTGAAAAGACAAAAGACAAAAAAAAACAAACAAACAAACAAAACAAAACAAAACAAAACAAAACAAAAAAAAAAAAAAAAAAAAAACAAACAAACAAACAAACAAACCACCACCAATTAGCATAGGTTTACAGATGAACGATATTCACCAACATACCTTCCACCAAGACTACGATTTAACGGTCTTAAAAGCCACGGTTTTGGTTTTCGAGATTCCTCAACCCAGCAACTCTGGAACCTAGAATATCAGACAAAAACCCAGGGAAACCATTCATACACTATAAAAATAAGAGATATATGTAAGAAAATTGTACATACTTGCTTATCAATGTTTCAGTTTGATCCCATGTGTCTAGCTTCCATACGTCCTTCTCTGTTAATGGTCTTTTATAACCAAGCTCCATGAGCGGATTCATCCACGAAAATAAAATTTCTATCATCAAGGTAAACAAAATAATAAGGCAACTTGTTAAAGAACAGAACACTTCAGAAATTGAGACTACATGTTCTGATGTATATCTTATTAGGATAACATAAGCAAGCAACAAGTCCTTCCTTCAATCACAAAAGTTTATAAAATCATCTAATTAGCCATCTTAAACATGTTTAAAAGTTTCCAATTGAAATTGCTTTTACACATATGACAAGGAAAATGCGATTATGATGTCTCTTTAATTAATATCTTGAAAAGGAAAATGTAATTATGATGTCTAATCATTAACTAGAAGTGATTCAAACATTTTAGAATTCAGGGAATCATCAAACATAAAATTAACAAGGATGGAAGATCAGCTCCCAAAGGCTGCCTACTCAACATCCAACTGAATAGTTTTGAAAACAAAAGTTAAGAGAGGAAAAAAACATACTAGAGAATATGTTAACATGCCTCTCCGGACAGATTAGTTCTCCACCAGGAAGTTCCTCGTACTCACTGTCATCAATTTGTTCATGCCTTATGGGAGTATACCCCGGGTAAGTATCCAAACTAGGAACGTAGACAAACAAAAGTACTCCGAACAGGCCCTAAACCAAAGAAAATGAGCAACTCTAAATACATCTTTAAGAAAAGAGAGCACATTAGTCACAGATAAGACAGAAGCATAAAAATACCACTTTTATCAGAACTGTGTTGCATGAGCTTTTAACGATAAGTAGTTTGCAACATGAACTAAGAAAACTTACAAGGTTCAATATTCATTGATTATATTCAGCAATAAAAGCTATTTTTATATGAGATATAGATACTGCTTCCATCAATTAAATTAAAGTTATTTTCTAAACGAACGATCTTTATTCAAACAGCAGAATACGAGATACAACAATTTAGATAGGGATCAATTACAAATAGTTGGAGCCATTAAATAAGCACATCAGGAAAACAAAAAACATTCTACTTAAGAGAGGGATTAAATACAACTCTATAAAAAGCAGCCTTATTGCTTAAAATAACTCTTAAGAGGATTGGTCAACTTACAACTCTATTCAAAGGAATGAAGCATTTTTCAAAGCCTAATTACATGACAAAGTAATTTAAAATGAACAAAGTAAAAGACAACAAACCTGGACGACAACCTCACTGATGT
This sequence comes from Chenopodium album, assembly GCF_948465745.1. Lineage (NCBI taxonomy): Eukaryota > Viridiplantae > Streptophyta > Magnoliopsida > Caryophyllales > Amaranthaceae > Chenopodium > Chenopodium album. The sequence goes on from NC_137847.1 coordinate 22,438,957, forward strand.
AGAGATACAGCACCGATCTGCAACAAGACAACCCCAGTCACAAATGATAAAACTAGTGACGGTGCAAAAATTCAAATAATTTTGTAAGGAACAAGCTTCCTTCACAGAAAAATATACAGATACAAGAAATCATACAGTAAATTGGACAATAAGATAAAATATTTTTTGAAAAAAAAAATTATTTACTTCTTGTTATACATGCAAGCTTGAAGTCAACCACAAATTTTCTTTATTCAGGGAAAGCATGCAACAGGAGCTGCAGAGCAGAAACAATCATTAAAGATGATGAACATAGGTATACAAAGTAAACAAGAGGATGAACAAAGCAACACAAAAAGAGGTGCACAACAGAAGAAGATGAAGAAAGCAGCCACCATAAATGTGCCACTGCCCACTGGAAACTAAAAGTATGAAATTTGCATTTACTATACAATCCATTCTTCTCTATTTCTTGTATTTTACTCAATTTTATCATTTCACTTACTTAACTTTTGCTTGTAGGTGGAGGGGGAAGGGGCAATAGCATAATCAGGAATTTCGAATAGGCTAGAAAACTAATTAAAACAAGATTCGTACATATCCATTAAGACAACATTTCCAATCAGTATTATTTGTTATGTTGATACCTACATTCTTGAGTAAAAATATAACGGCTTATCATCAAAGAATTGTTGAATTGCTTAAAAAAGGCAAAAGGGAAAAGGAAATAGAGTGTCACTTTGTCAGTTGTCATAAATATGTTTTTAAGAAATTTTTAACAATTGAATGATGGTTTGAATAACGTACAAGCACATAAGAAGAAAGCATTTCTATCAGATGTAAGAGTTAGTCAAAGAAGCACTGAAGATGTCAGAGTTAGTCAAAGAAGCACTAAAGATGTAAGAACCAACCTATCATAGTGCTCCTTCAAAGTAAGCATGAGATTGAGCATCACAGCATCTCCAACCAAAGCATACATGACACCAAATCTGACAAACCATCGGAATTCCCGAACATAAACTTTAATTTCTATGCCAGTCATGACTAACACTGAGAGCCAAGCCAGAGCTTCAATGATCAATGAGATCACCTGAAGTAGAAGAAGGAAATATGTGTTACTGATTCTGCAAAATGGAAGTGTAGAACTTGAATAATGCAAGTAGGGAAATATTGCAAGTCCTAAATCAATGGGAAAATTTTGTATATAGGTCATGAACACCTCTAATGAAAAGGGAAAAGATGCTGAACTCATGTTCTAAAATTTTAGCCAATATGTAGAGAACTGACCCTTAAAGCTGCAGACAGCAGAATTTTGGGCTTGCATATATCACAGTAACAATGACTATAAATATCACAGTGACAAAGAGACTCATTGATGTTATCATATCAGCTGTTGCTAGTGTCCGAGATATATACAGACCTTTAACTCTCAGCACTACAGACACCATAAATAGAGGTTTTAGGCAACTTTTTGGCAGCAATGAGAAAGAAAATATGATACCCTAAACATAAAAGTAAACAATATTCTGACCAGCTTATACATATTTAATCAAAGAGATTAAAAATAAGATTTGATACTTTTAAATCCATTTTCTACAAAGACTTAAGGTTTTATTAGAGATTTCCCTGTCTTCTTTTTAAATAAAGAAAATTGTACAAAGGAAGTCCTCGAAGAAGAAAAATACAGAAAGGGAGGACTGATCTTTAATTATGAGGTAACGAAGGAAAGTTATGCACATATACACTTGACACAGACATTCAAGAGAGATCATGAAGTACATCTTCAACTGAGGGTCAAAGATATCTACTTTTATCTCACATAAAGAGTTTTGTCTCTAATAACGATACTGATGACGTACAGAGAATACAGAGACTGAAAAAGCTATTTTTCGTGACATGCATCTCAGTATACAAGGCTTGACTTTTCTATATTTTAATTATGTCAACAATTTCTTTTTTTCTCATTAACTGTTCCTATTAAGATATGAGATACTGAGTATCAAATCTTAGATATTTTTGGTCATCTTGGTTCGTTGTGAAAATAGAACAAACAAAGAATAAAACTCTGCGTGCGACTCTTTTTTTTATTTTTTTTTGAGTATAAAATGGATGACTAATGAAAGAACACACAGAGGTATAAACTAGGAAACAAAGAAAGCAAAAAATGTTAAAATTCAATGGCACAGCACATAAGATAAGAACCCCACTGCAGTTCAACAAAAATCACTCTGTATGTTACATGCATCAGCTGAATAACAAACTTTAAGCATCAAATAGAAGGACATACTTCATACGGCGCAAGACCAGCCTGCCCATCCAAATTAAGCACCGAAACGCCCATGATTAACCTAAACAAAGGCTCAGCAGCAGAGTAACCAGCCAACAAAGCCAGGAAGTAATTGTAAAACTTGGACCTCAAACAAAACTTCTGAGCTTTCACATTATTCTGGATTATCCATATTCGATATAGACAAAGCCCCATCATAACTAAATGCGACACGCAAATCACAAGACTGTTTGTACCACAAGGTGTATAAGCTCCCAGTGCATTTTGCACTGCTGTTCCCCAGACACCATTCGCCACCGGTTGGCAATACCAATCCAATGGCTTGAAAGCCATCGCTAATCGCCTTTTTACCCTCAAATCAATCAGTATAAATTCCTGCCTACTTTTGCATCAACCTCAAATAAATCAATGATGAAATATAGAACGCATTTATTCCCCTAAAACACCTGCCACAAAACCAAACCCCAATATAAATTCAGCTTGCTTTTACAACTCAACTAAAAAATCCTTCAACAATTCGAGCTAAAAACAACATAAAATCATCCTGCTAAAAACAATTATAGAATCATCATTTAGTCAATTCGAAATCAAACCCTTATATATTTTAGCACAATTAAGAATCCCACAATAGTAATTAACTTGTTTAACAAACATATTAGATTAATTTCTACAAAACATAATTCCTTTCGACTTTCTCATAATCCAAACCCCCCAAAAACCCAATAAAAATAGGGATTAAAATTAAAAATCTTATCAAAAATGAGCATAATTACAATCAAATTAACAAGTAAAAATTTTAAAAAAAAATTGGTAAATGATTAACAGCTTAAAGTAATACACATCATTAATATCCCAAATTAGTCAGATAAAATACGCGGAATAATAGTAAAAAGAAGCACATTTTTTAGAGAGAAAGAGAGAGTGACCTTTTTTTTTTTTTCCTTGAGAAGCAAAACTCAAAAGATCTGGTAAGCTTTTTTTTTGGAGTCGTGTGAAGGACCAAAATGTATGGAGAATAGTTAATAAATAAAAGTACAAAAAAAGAGTAAAGGTATAGAATCAAACATTTATTAGAAACTGTAGTATCCTACTACTAGAGTGGGCTTGGAATGAATTGATCAATCATTTGTTTGAGTTGTTGGTGTTGGAGAGGCCTGCGTCACCGCCTACGAATCTTTTCTTTGTGTTTAGATAGACGAACGATTTATAGGGATGTCAATTCGGGTTAATGGTTCGGTCTTGAATTGGGTCTTTTTTTTAGATTATGATGGATTGGATTGAGTTATTATCGAATCAGATTAGACAGATAATGGGGAGGAATGGGTTGAGTCAATCGTGTAAAGTCCCGCAAATTTTTGGTTGAGGTCGTGCTCAACCAGCGATGGCTGAGGCCACGCCCAGCAATGAACATTTACTAGAAAATAAAAGATAATTTAGAAAATAACACTACAAAAAAAAAAAAAAAAAAAAAAAAAAAAAAAAAAAACTAACTTTTATTATAACACCACAAACAATAAAAAAAAACTACAAATTTGATTTCACCACCACTTAACGGATTCATGGATGGAATTCGTTAGTGGAGCCATATGTGACACGTGTGTGTTAATAGCTTATTGGCCTAAAAATTTAGTTAATTAAAATAAAAAGAAAATAAAATAAATTAAAAAAAAAAACCCAAACCAGCCAGCCCCACCACCGGGGCAACCTACCCCAGCCGCCGACAGCATAACTCAAGTCGCCAGCACACCCTGCCCCTACCAAAATCAGCGACTCCAACCTTTCCCCCTTTTAACCCCTTCAAACCACCACGAAAACCACCCAATTAATTTGAAATTGAGATAACTTGGTGCAACGCCGGAGTTACCGTTGAAAACAACGGAAATCAAATCCGATTTGCTGCTGGGTACGGCGGTTTTGTTCGAATTGCTTGGCGTTGGCGTTGTTTGTAATACCCTAGAAATTCATTTCCTTTAAAATACCTGTTTTGCTCTTTTTAAAACTCAAAATAGGTAAATGAAGTCAAACACATTCAAGGTTTGACTTTTGTTGACTTTCTCTCCTCCTTGGCGATTTCTATGGTGATTTGCTGAAGTCGGTTTTCTCACTCAACTTGGTTGTTATGGCTCACTAGAAAAAGCAAGCAACACCTCTTCCTTAAACCCCATCATTTGGATCTTTAGCTCCTTTAGATCTTGACAAATTGAAGAACTTGAATGTGACTGTAAACCCTAATTCGATTTCTGAAGTTGAGGATGAACTCGAGCTGGTTACTCCACCCGCTCATCTTGTTCATCCCTTAGCTGGGAAGATTACTTGAGCTGATTTGAAGGCTCTTGAACATCATCATCAACTTTCCCAGAACCAAATTGCAGCAAAAATATAATGAAATAGTAACAAGGGTTTCCCTGGGTACTGTTCCATTGGTTAATTCGATAGCTAGTCAGTCTAATGGTGTTGTTCTGATTGTTCCTGGGTCTGAGGACCCCCCTAAACAACCTGAATCACCCAAACCAGCTAGCAATTCAGAGAATTGGGCTAATCTGTTTCGAGGCAAGCTGACTGCAAAAGGGGATGCTCTGTCTTTTGTTGCTCCAATGCTTAAGAGTGGTAAACCTGTAGCTCAACTTCAAGCTTTAGAACTTGAGGCAGGTAATTCTAAATGGTGTAATGTAGTTATATTTTATGTGGTGGGTTTCTATCCCACAATTGCTGTTGTTCACAGATTTATTGCTTGATGAGAGGTGGATTCTAGGTCGTTGAAACTAAAATTCCTCCAATCAAACTAAATTTGTAACCAAACCTACACCTAGTAATAGGGCAAGATCGGGTCGAACCACTAGGAATGGGGGAAATTAGCTATTGCCAAAGTCAAGCTATTTCGAAGTATAGGAGGTAGTGTAGCTTATCTAAATCAACTAAACAAACAAAGTAAATCGATATATCAAACAATAGGGAGTTAGGATCCACATGCACTTGTAATGAACACACACTAATCGGGTTGGAGATTGATTAATTCGAATATTGCGAGGGAAGATTAGACAATGCAATTAAAAGAGCTCGACAAGTTATCTCCTAGAGGTCTAACTAGCGCCAACTACGAAAGACTCTAACTAGGAACGTCACAAACCAAGCTCAATCGATAAATGTGAGCTACAAATCAATGGTCCGTATCAATGTAGACACACAATGCAATCTAGCATGAAGAACAAGGTTGATCACTCCTTCCAATCCATACACATGCACAAAATCAATCAACCAATTTAATCACAATGCTAAATCAATCAAAAACCCCCCAATTAGCTAATGATCCATCACTAATACATGCTTCACCACATCCCTAGCAAGCAAACTACTCACAATCCATTAAAGAAATCAAGAACAAAGCTATACTATTCATCAAATTCATCAACATCATTCCAATCAAACCAATTGAATCAAAGAATATAAAAACTTGAACAATCAACAAAATAATTGAAATAAAAAACTAAAGATTGAATTAAAGTAAAGAAGATTCTTACAAACTTGATCAAATAAAAGCAAATGTACTTGAATTCAAACCAATTGCAACTATCATCAATCATCAATCATCAACCATCAATCTTCAATGTTTCTCTCTCTAAAATCTAGAGTTTCTCTCTCTAAGAAAATCTAACCTAATTCTCCTTCTAAGCTTTCTAATTCTTCCTTTCCTAAAAATGAAGAGAAAACTATAAATAGTAAAACCAACAAAGGAGAAAGTAGTTAGTCATCCCAAAAGAACCCGTACAGGCGCGACCTTTACTTTGAAGATGCGCGGCCGCGAGAAAAAGGGTACGGAACAGGGGTAGCAGCAGGCGCGCCTGCGCCACTAGGCCGCGCGGTCGCGCCTGGGAGCAGGACAGCTCTCTTCCCCTTCATCTTGATGCTCCTCGTGCGCTCCACTTGGTGTGCTTGATGAACACAGAGCATGGCAGATCCTAAAACACCATGATGGCGGGTTCAACACCAGAATTGGTGCCCCCACGGCTTGAATGCACGGCCTAAAGAAGCATGGAACTTGCACGTTGATATATCCAATTTATATAGTGTTTTACCCCCGTCCCACGGTCATAATTAGTGGTGTTTTTGGCTCTTTAGAGCCACTTTTATTACTAATTTGTGTTTTCTAGTGTTTGCGTAGTTTTAGTTGTATTTTACAGGAAATTGCACTTTTGGAGCATTTTTCCGGGTTTTTATGGATCAACTACGGAGGCTAGAAGTACACGGCCACTCTTGAAGCCCAGGATCGGTGAGAGCCGATGATTAAGGGCTCGGTATGAGACACCGGGGCTATTGGATCGATTAATCAAGACCCGATGAGGAAACTTAGATTGGGCCGAGGAATTTAGCCCAATCGAAATCCAAGCCTCGAAGAAGAAGACCGGGCCCGATCGGGCAAGCATACGCCCGATCGGGCGGCTGCGCGCATAAAGACCCTCAAGGAAGAGACGCGCCCGATCGGGTGAGCGTAAGCTCGATCAGGCGCGGCATACCAGCAGCGGACAAGGCAAAAAAGGCGGGCCCGATCGGGCGCGTGTGTTTTCTCAGAGCTGATTAGATTAGTTTTAATTTTTGTTTTGAGGGATGTTTAAGTACGAATTATGTACGTAATTTTGGAGGACCTTCTTCTTTAGATTTTCTCTCTCTACTTAGGATATTTCTCTCTCTTAAATTCTCTCTCAACTTTTGTTCTTAATTACTTTCATTAATCCAGATTTCTTTTGGTAACAATTTCTTCTCTTTTAATTTCAGCTATTTTATTTACTTCTTTGATTATGCTTTGCTTTATCCATTTGATTAGTTTGGTTATGATAATGCTTGAGTAGTTTTATTTCTAGGGTTTATGGGGATCTAATAAATGATATGAAGGGGTAATTTTGTGATTGTTAATTATCAATGCTTGGTTAATTTCCTATTGATTGATTTAATGCTATGCAATTAGGTTTGGCCAGATTTAATTGTATGAGTTTAGTAATATTAATTCGAGATTCGACATATGAGAATTGATGTTTAGGCTTAGTTTCAATAGGCGGACTAATTTATAAATGGTTAAGTCGAGATTCGACAGATGAGATTTAGTACCGGTAAATTAACTCTGTGATTATAATACGTAGCGAAAGCCCTTTATAATTTGATTGATCAATGCTTGATGATTGCTTATTATGATTTTCCCTGGAATATTGTTTATTAGTGAACCTATGCCCTAGGTCTTTTAATATTTGATTTTTCCCCTACTTTATTTCTTTCGACCTTATTCTTCGTAGTATAGAATTTATTCCCAAAAATATTGGTTACTTAGATAATTTAGATTATAATAATTAATTAGGAGTAGAAAGACTTGTTTCCCTGTGGAGTTCGACCCTGCTTCCCTATCTACTTTAGTTAGAGGACTTAGGTATTTACTTTTGATTAGGGGATACGACTTTACCCTGTCACACGTCTCCAATCTTGGGTTCAAATGGAAGACACTAAGCATCCTAATCAATGTAAAACTTGGGAAGAGACCTCGGGAACGAACTTCTCATGAAAATAAAAGAAAACAAACAAATAAAGGGGAAAAAGGCGAAATAAACCAAGAAATGCATGAAAATGGAAAGTCTACTAAGGAAAATGCAAACTGAAGCTATAAAGAGCAAAATTAAGGAAAAGGGAATAAAAAGGGCTACAAAAGAGAATAAAAATCGCTCTAAAAGGGATCAAATGAGTGCCATAAATGACACTCATCAAATTCCCCAAAGCTAAACTTTTGCTCGTCCTCGAGCAAAACCAAGCAAGCAAGAATAAGGATGAAAGACTTATTCAAATAAGAAAAAGAAAGACAAGAGATTAGAATATACACTAAGACTCACTATCGTAGGAATCACGGGTGTTTTTAGCTACAACAAGACCTTTAAACCCATAGATCGCTCTAGAGGACGAGTGATGGTCTCGTAAGGGTTTCCTAAGAGGTTTACCCATAACTCTTTGAAGTAAAATGAGGCAAAGTAATTAAAAGAAAAGAAGGTAAATAAAAAATTCAAACAAATAGCTCTTGACAAGGACTTTTACAAACGATCAAATGCAAGTGAGTAAACACTTTTCTATATGATAGGGGTATGCATGCTCCAAGATATCTAAGGTTGATTGAAGCATAAGATATGCTAAGCTTAGAGAACTAATGAGGCACAATCCACTTTCATCCCAACCAATCTATCGCGTTCTCGCAATGGCTTCAAATCTACCCTTAGTAAGCGTCTCAATGGTTCCTCGAAGGAACCAGAAAAGAATAAAGTTTGAGGTTTCTCGACATCTCGGCTATTACATACCGCTCTATAAGCTTGCTCTACGTCTCCCTCCACCGACTAGTGACTCAACCACAAAGGTCAAAAGGTCTTGGAAGGGGTTGTAATGTAAAGGCGAGAAGGGTGAGGGTAGGCTACAATTTGAAATTTGGTGGTATACCTAAATCGTGAAGCGAAGATTGGCCAAATCTCAACACCAAAACCAAGTAACCACCAAACAAAAAAACAACAACCCCAAGCTTATTCAAAGCTAAGAATCACAAACATATGTACAAAAAGCGTAAGACGCTTCCCCCCAAGCCAAAATAAAGCATTGTCCTCAATGCATAAAATTTTGGAAAGAAACTTACATAAAAATATTTATTTATTTTTTTGAATTTTTCTCATTTTTCACTTTTTTCAATTTTGCTAAAGGTTTTGAATGTGCTTTGCTTTTTCTCATTTTTTTATTTTTTCATTTTTATTTTGCACTTTATTGATTGTCCTCGCCTCGTTTAACTATGGACGGCTTTTTCAACTTTTGCATTTGCTTTTTATGCACAAAACATTTACAACACAAACTTGCTTTCATCAAAAGAACCAAACAATCATTCTCATCCACCAAACCTCCAACATAAGAGACCAAATGCTTCAAAAAAACCAAAGATGGGAACAAAAATGAAACAAAGGGATCAAGAACTAAAGATGTGGCTTGAAATGAAGGGTAAATGGCTCAAATGGTTAGCAAGAAAGCAAATGAAAACCCAAAATAAAGAAGTGAAAACTATCCTAGAAAAGTAAAAATAACCACCCCGAAAAGATGCCTTTGTCCTTCCTAAATGGCTCGGTCGTGATCTCGGGAGATGAAAAGTAAACTCTAGATAAAGTACATAATAGCCAAGGATCCATGTGCCACTCAAGCAGAATATGTAGAAAGCTTGAAAAGAAAGAAACCTCACAAGGTTGTAGCAAAAACTCACTAAAGGCGTCAAATCCACCAAAGGAAGCAACTCCATCTTACCACAAACCAATAGAATCTGGCTTCAAGGCCCCAAAAGGCCAGAATTGTAGCCGTATCCGTAGGAACTCTCAGTTTGTCTTTGCCCTCTGAGCTTGTTTTGGAACTTGAAAGTTGTTACTATGTTCCCAACATTACCAAAAACCATTATTTCAATTTCGGCGTTGGACGCCAAAGGTTTTGAATTCCGAGTAAAAGACAATGAATGTTCGTTTTATCTCGATAATGTTTTATATGGTATTGCACATTCTAAAAATGGTCTTTATGTGCTTTCTTTAGACAAACAAGTTTATAATGTGAATAATACCACCAAAAGAGCTAACACCATAGAGTCAAATCAAACTTACTTGTGGCATTGTCGTCTTGGCCACATTAACATCAAACGCATCAAGAAGCTTCTACAAGAAGGCGTTCTTGACTCTTTCGATTTAGAATCTTTTGAGAATTGCGAAAGATGTTTATTAGGCAAGATGATTAAGAAGCCATTGTCCAAGTTGGGAGAAAGGGTCGGTGACTTATTGAGCCTAATACATACCGATGTATGTGGACCAATGAGCTCCACCACAAGAAATGGACATCGATATTTCATCACCTTCACTTACGATTATAGTAGATATGGCTATGTCTACCTCCTGTCACATAAATCTGAATCGTTTGACAAGTTCAAAGAATTTCAGAGTGAAGTGGAAAATCAGCTTGGCAAGAAAATCAAAGCCCTTCGATCGGATCGAGGTGGTGAATACTTGAGCCAAGAATTCGATGACCATCTGAAAGATCATGGCATACTTTCAGAACTGACACCTCCAGGAACTCCACAATGGAATGGAGTATCCGAACGGAGAAATCAAACCCTGTTAGACATGGTACGATCAACCATGGGTCTTAGTGATCTTCCTATCTCTTTCTGGGGACACGCACTTTTAACTGCGACACTAACACTGAACCGTGCTCCATCGAAAGCTGTTGAAAAGACTCCATACGAGTTATGGACAAAGAAACCTCCTAGGTTGTCTTTTCTAAAGATATGGGGATGCGAAGCATGTGTCAAGAAATTGATTTCTGACAAACTTCATCCCAAATCTGATAAGGTTTACTTTGTGGGCTACCCAAAAGAAACCAAAGGGTATTACTTCTACAACAAATCGGAGAACAAAGTGTTTGTTGCTCGCGATAGTGTCTTTTTGGAGAAGGAACACCTTTCCAAAATGACAAGTGGGAGGAAAATCGAACTTGACGAAGTTCGTGAGGATGAGCAACAAAATCAGAATGACAGTCAAAATGCTCAAACAGCATCTGTTGACAAAAGTCAAAGTGATCAAAATATGCAAAGTCGAATCGACAATGCACATGCTAAGTCCATTACCCTACGTAGGTCTCAAAGGCCGAGATCTCAACCTGATAGATATCTTGGTTTAGTATTAACCGAGAATCAGGACATCCTGATCATGGATGGAGATGAACCGGAAACCTACAAGCAAGCGATGGCAAGCACCGACTCTGCTAAATGGCAAGAGGCCATGAGATCTGAAATGGATTCCATGTTTGAAAGTCAAGTCTGGGACTTGGTTGACTTACCCGAAGGTTACACACCTATCAGATGTAAGTGGATTTTCAAGTTGAAAACCGACAAAGATGGAAATGTATTCATTTACAAAGCTAGATTGGTAGCAAAAGGTTATAGATAAGTTCATGGTATTGATTACGATGAAACCTTTTCTCCAGTCGCAATGCTTAAATCCGTTCGGATCCTCCTAGCGATTGCTGCATATTACAACTATGAAATATGGCAGATGGACGTCAAAACCGCCTTCCTAAATGGTATTTTGGAAGAAACTGTGTATATGACACAACCTGAAGGTTTTGTCGACCAAAACAACGCTGGAAAGGTATGCAAGCTTAAGAAGTCCATTTATGGATTAAAGCAAGCAAGCAGAAGTTGGAATCTGCGATTCGATGAAGCCATCAGTAAGTTTGGTTTTATTAAGAATCCAGATGAATCTTGTGTTTACAAAAAGGTCAGTGGGAGTGACATCGCCTTCCTAGTTTTATATGTTGATGACATGTTGCTCATTGGAAATAGTATTTCGTTACTAGAGTCTGTAAAGGCTTGGCTCGGAAAATGTTTTTCAATGAAAAACTTGGGAGAGGCTCAATACATACTAGGCATCAAGATCAATAGGGATAGATCGAAAAGAATGATAGGATTGAGTCAAAGTACTTATATTGATAAGGTACTAACTCGATTCGGCATGGAAGGAGCCAAGAGAGGCCACCTACCCATGTCGCATGGCATAACCCTAAGCAAGAATCAGTGTCCAAAGACACCTGATGAGCGAGAAAGGATGAATCAGATTCCATATGCTTCACTTATTGGATGTTTGGGTGGAGGCCGCTTCCAATCAGTAATATTAATGCATAATTAATATTACATCTTAATCTTGACTGAACCCTTCAGGTCACACCCAAGCAACTAACGAGCCGAAGCGACGAATTAATTAGGAATTAATTAATAAGTCGACTGAGTAATTAATATTTAGACGCCGGAATTTAGAGCTTGGAGCGTCGAAATCGAGCGTCGGAAGACGAGTCGAAAATAGTAAAAGACAAGACGTGAAAATAATAATAAATCAACAAAGACCAAAATACCCTTAGCATCGGAATGCCCCAAGCAATCCGAGTGCTAGGGGCATAATGCACAAGCATGGTGGCTAGCATGCGCACCAAGCCGAGCCAAGGCTGGCTGGTGCGTGCTAGCGCACCGTTGCTAGCAACCAAGGCGTCTGAGGGCAGCGTGCAGTAGCAGCCCGCACTTGGAGTGCGTGGCTTGCTAGCCGCAAGCAGCAGCCCGCATCTCCAAGTGCGGGTAGCTGGGCTGTAGCGCGCGCTATGGCATGGCTTGCTAGCCGCAGCTAGCAGCCCGCACTAGGTGCGAGGCATGCTAGTAGCAGGCCTCGACAGCAGCAACCCGCACACAAGTGCAAGGGCCTGCTGGGCGAGGAAGCTAGCAGCATCCCGCACCTTGCGTGCGAGGCCTGCTAGGCCGAGGCATGGACAGCAGCACTGGCAGCCCACCTTGGGTGCCTTGGGGCCCAAGTGTGGGTGCCACATGGCTTAAAATAAATGGGAGTTGGGGCATTGAGGTGGCCGGTTTCGGGAGAGGGAGTGGGGAGCAAGTTTGGTCCCCCTCTTCCAAATGGTCCTCACCTAACCTCTCAGATGAGCTTGCCACTTGTTGATTTATTACTAGTTTGATTATTAATTTTATTTTAGCTTTAAAATAAAATGGGAAAATCAAATTCTCCCACATTGATGGGAGAGCTTTTCACACTCATGATTTTCCCTATAAATACCCAAGTTAGGGTATTGGAAAAATCACTTGAGTAAGAGTTGAAAAAGGCATCACTAGTAGTGAAAACCTTTGAACTCAAGAGTTGAAAAAGGCATCACCTTTGTGAAAACCTTTGAACTCAATTACTCGGGTTTCGGTCGGGCCTTGCTAACTCCAAGGCATTGGACCTAGTCGGTGTTCGAGTTGTGGGTGGACTTCCGTTGGAGGTCGTCGTATTTTCGAGGCTAGCTTTCGAAGTAAGAGCCCCTCGAGGTTGGGCGAAGCACGCGTCAAAGGTATAATTATTATCTTAATCTTGTCATTAAGTTAATTATGCTTATGGTTTTATTTATTGCGAGTGCGGTCTTGGTTTTGGGTTTGTTTCCGCGGTGAGTCGGACTCACCAAACCCCAATAATTATAAGTAAATTCACATCAAAGTTCGGATTTTTAAAAATATAATCCAAAATTGGGATTATTTTGGGCGAATGAGACAAATTTTGGATTACTTTGGGCAATTTTTCATAGGAAATATTGCCATGAATAATATTACCTTTCAGCGGTCTTCCAAAAATAAAACGAACTTTTGATTATTTTGGAATAAAACGACCTATGATAATAATCTTTCATAAATAGGATAAAAAACCGGTAACTTGTTTAATGGGTTAAAGAAGGACACATGTCACGTCATGATTGAATAGAATTTTTTTAAAAAAATAAATGATTTTAATTTATATGAAAAAACTTAATTAAAAAAAAAATCCCTCCTACACCTAGTTTCGACAGTCCCCACCCCTTTTCTCCCCCCTTCTGACCAGCCAGCCCCACCTTCTTCTCGGCTTCCCCTCCCTTTTCCGACCACTCCACCCCCTCCTCTCCCCCTTCCGACCAGCCAAATCCCCCTTTTTCAATTCCCGGCTTCCTCTCCCTTTTCTGACCACTCTACTTCTTTCCCCTCCCTTTTTCGACCACCCTTATCCTTTCCCTTCCCCAGACCACGTTCCCTTTTCCCTCCTGTTTCCGACATCCGATCCCCAACCCCTTCTCCTCCAATTTCCGACCACTGCCTCTCCTACCCGGTACGTCCTCCCCCTTCACCTCCCTTTTCTCGAAATCTCCACCCACCCTCGTTCCCTCTCCGTCACCAACAAATCGAACCCCAAAACAAAACCCTTGTTCAACCCTTAAACCCAGATTTCGGCGACTTTTAGTGGTTTTGAGGGTGAAGAAGGATTTCGTTTTTATGGTAGGTGAAGGTGCAATAGGGACAACGGTGAGGTGTTTTCACGAGGTTTCGTTGTTGGTGGGGAAAGGATGGGGGATGCAGTGGTGGTGGCTGGATTTTTTATAGGATGGGGGATTTTTTTTTTTTTTAAAAAAAAGTAAAATCAATTGTATTTTAAAGAAAATTGTTAAAAAAAAAAAAAAACTATATATCAAATTACAAAGTGACACGTCACGTTAACCCATTAAACAGGTTACTAACCGGTAATGTCCTATTTATGAAAGATCAGTGTCAAAGTTCGTTTTATTTAGGAATAATCAAAAGGTCGTTTTATTTTTGAAAGACCTCTGAAAGGTCGTATTATTCCCGACAATTTTTCCTTTTTCATAAGGTTAATATCAACCAAACCCAGTTTAAGTCACTACCTAATTCACAAACAAGTTCGAGAAAACTTAATTACATTTATCGTATCAAAGGGGTTGCAAAAAAAAAAAAAAAAAAAAAAAAAAAAAAAAAACAACCACTTCATCGTCTACAAACTTGATACTCCTTGTGTTTTGACAAAATTGCACAATTTGAGTCCACATAAATCATATTTTCTAACCATTGAAAGAGGAATTCTTTTTTTGCAAATATGAGCAATATTAATTTTCTAACAATATATAAGTATATATTATATTATAGAGTGAGAAAGTATATCATAATTTAATATATATTTTGCCACGTCCATAATATAATAAGGTTAATACCAGAATATAAAAAACATTGTTTTCCTATGTAATGACCAAAGATAGTTTAAGTCATTACCTAACCCACAAACAGTACAAGTTCGATAAAACATTATTATATTTATCAAATTAAACAGGTCGGGTTGCGGTAGGTGAAAAAATGCGACCACTTCATCTTATACAAACTTGATAGTCCTTGTTCTTTGAAAAATTGCACAATTTGAGTCCACATAAATCATATTTTTGAATCATTTAAAGCAGAATTCGTCCTTTGCAAATACTTATAAATGAGATTGTTGTTGAGATTTTTTATGAATGAAAACCTAAAATCAAAACCTGCAAAAAAGAAAAATGCAAAAACACAATTTGTTTTTGAATTTTTATCACGATTTTAGTTGGGATTTGCAAATTTATCAATAACTAACGTTGAAGTTGGGAATGGGGGATAATCTATGAAATGATTGATGAACAATGATGAACGATATGAACAATGATGAATGTGTTTAATTTTGTGATTTTTATATTTTAACATAAATTCAAAAATTAATTAATATTATAAAAATAGATTTTTATAATTTATAATTATGTATTTCTTAAAATAATGCATGTATTAAAAAGAATACACTTTAATACATTATGTACATTAAAAATAATTCAAAATAAAAATAAATATAAAATATAGGCCAATCAGATTTTGCCACATCGGCAAATTGTGGTGTCATTTTTAAAGAATAACATTGTAGCAAAAGTGTTAGGATAATGGGTATTAAACATGGGCACAATGTTGTTCACAATACCCTTGTTGATATTTGTTTTCGGTCTTGGATTTCTGCTCGAAAGGAGGTTAACGTTGGGTTAACTAGAGGAAACGATGGGGCTCTTCAACCTGCAGATGTGTTGCTTTATTCTTGGGATAGAGGCCTTGATGTGTGTGTTGACTTGACAGGGTCTTCTCCTTTAACACAATCAGGGTTGTCTGATTTTAATTTGTTCCTGGTCATGTTGTGTCGGTTGCTGCTCAACGGAAGCGGGACAAGTATGGGGCGCGTTGCAGGGCTATTGGCTATGATTTTTTTCCCCTTCTCCTTTTCTTCGTTGAGGGAATTAGAGAAGGATGTTGTTGTGTAGCTGAAGCGGGTTTAGGCGTTCGCAAGGACTCATGATATAGGTGCTCGTGCGGCTGCTCACATCTTCAACAGGATCAGGTTCGCTATAGCTAGAGGAGTGGGGGCCCAGATTGTATCTCAGTTCCTCACTAATTTCTTGTAAATCGATTGACTATGTAGGTTTTTATGAATAATAATAATAATAATAATAATAATAATAATAATAATAATGTTTTTAAAAGTAGAATTTTAATAATAATGGGTGGTTTTTTTAATATTTAATAATTAATTAATGTTATTTAAATCTTTTGATAATTAAAACATAAATAAATTTTAAAAAATGTAAAAAAAAATGTCTAGCCAATAAAATGATGACATGTGTTCGATACAACCTGTTAAACAAGTCACCAACAGGTTATAACTTGCTTAAAGCGGACCCCCCCTACAGTTTGTACTCCCTCCGTTCCCTTATATTTTTTACGTTTGGAATTATGCGCTGTTATTAAGAAATTGTGTAAAGTAGAGGTATAATGGAATATTGTAATGATTGAAAGTACAATTCTATTGAAAAAAACAATATTGTACATGTGGGAACGTAAAAAACAAATAGGAATGAAGGGAGTATTATTAGAAATAATCAAAAGATTGACTTGTTTTTTACGGACTGCTCAAAGTTTGTATTATTTTTGACTATTTTTCCTTATGTTTATAATTACAGTAATATTTATCATGCAAAACTATATTTTTAACACTTATATTAATCATGTATACTTATGTTTAAAAAATTGAACTTTTATATTTGCATTTTTATTTTTGTAATCACATTAGGCCCAAAAAATTTGCATCGTATTTTAATTCAGATTTTCGGATTGGGTCGGATCGGATTTGGTGATGAATTCGGATCGGATTGGATTTGATAATTGAAAAAGGAATTTTATTACGGATCAGATTGGATTAAGGCTAAATTCTAATGAAAACCGAATGGACACCTCTAATCCTTGATTTAGAAACCCAAGGAATGAGGTAGGTATGGCTCATATGACACCCTTACCCAAAACTTAATGAGGAGCCCCAAACCTAAGATATCTATTCAAAAGGGGGTAGAGAGGATTTCATTGACACCCCATTGCAAGGACCTTTGGCAGAAGATGCTACTGCGGCAGAAGCCCGTAAGCGCAAGGAAGCACTTGACAGGGCTGTGCCTATCACTTGCTTAATGATTGCTACTATGGAGCCTAGTCTTCAAAAGCGTTTTGAGGACCAAGATGCATATAATATCATGCAAGAACTCAAAGCTTTGTTTTAGAAACAAGCTAGAGCTGAGAGGTACGAGCTCCATTAAGAGATTCTGGATTATAAGACGGAGAAGGGTACCCCAGTTCATGATCATGTTTTCAAAATGATCGGCCTTATTCAAAATATGGAAAAACTGGGGCACCCATATAGTGACGAGATGGCAACAGGCATCATTCTCCACTCACTTTCAGAAACTTTCAACCAGTTTATCATGAACTTTAACATGTCTGACGTTGCAAAGACTATGAATGAGTTGCATGCTATGTTGGTTAGTGCTGAAAAGAAAATCCCAAAGGAACCTAAGAAAGAGGTTCTTATGGTTCAAAAAGGAAATGGGTTCAAGAAGAAGGGGCAAAAGGCTAAGGGCAAGGGCAAGAATGTTGCCAAGGCTCCTGAAAAGCCTAAGGTGATTCCAAAGGCCACGGTTGCAGATGAAAGTGAATGCTTTTACTGCAAGAAAAAAGGGGCATTGGAAGCGCAATTGCCACAAATATCTTGACTTCCTCAAGATAAATGGAGCATCAACCTCAGGTGTTATGTTATAAACATTTTAACTTTCACTTAGGTATGTGATACCAAGTTGCAGTGCTTAACATTATTAATGTTGTGCAGAAGCTGCAAAGAAGTGAGGCTAGCAGGAAAAAGGAGCTTAAGGGTGCACTAGAAGTGTTCGAGTGGCCAAAAAGAGCTTCATAGTTTTATTTCAGAATTTTTATGATGATTCAGACATATTTTCAGTTTTGATGAAACAATATTTCAGTTTTTTGTTTGAATACTAGTTTGGTTTACTTGGCATGGACAAGTGTTGATCAATGACCAAGGTAATAAATTGTTTTCATTTTTTGCTAGATATGAGTTAATTTTATTTATGACACTGATGTAAGTAGATCACAAAAGCACTGTTAGATGATTTAAGACAAACTTACTTACAACAAAGTAAGGTTAGGTCAAATAAACCATTTGCATATCCAAAGATTACAATTAGATGGACTCTTATTCTTATTTGATTATGAATTACTTGAGAATTAAAAGTCATGCTTGATAAAGTAAAATGACCAAGCTGCCTTTTAGTTGAAAGGGTGAAATAGTTAAAATGACCTTTTGGAACTCATACATATTATGTGTGTGGACAATTAAGTTCAAAAACTAGCAAGAGATTTAACGATTTCATTGCTTTTACTAACGATTTAAGTAAATATGTCCATAATTACTTTGTGAAGTAAAGGTTGGAATTGTTGAAATGTTCAAGAATTCCATAATGAAATATAAAATCAATTTGAGATGAATAATTAACACCACAATATGATCGTTGTGATAAATATTTAATTCAAAATTAATGATCATCTAAAGGGAATTATGGAATTAATTCACAGTACAAGAACACTACAATTAAAAAGTGTGTTAGAAAGAATGAATCAAACTTTGGTTACCATGGTTCGATCCAAGATTGAATAATTTACAAACATCGTTTTGAGGATATACCTTAGAACAACAATTGCGAATATACTAAACAGAAAATCAACCAAAGCAATTGAAAAGACGTCATAAGAATTATGGATTAGAAATGTTCCAAAAGTTGTTTTTTCTAAACAGGATTAAGGGTTATGAAATCAACGTAAAATGTTTACAAAGATGACATAATGCACCCTAAATCAGATAAATAGTTCTTCGTGGGTTTTCCCATGGAAACTAAGAAATATTATTCCTACAATCACGTATATAACAAAGTGTTGTTGCTCAGATATTATATTTATAGAAAGAAATCTCTTCCTACAAAGCCAAGTGGGAGTAAAGTTGGATCTCGAACAGATTCGAGACGAGCAATTCACAAAAGGATGTGAATAACACCACATCAAAGACGAGGGCGCATGAAATTAGCTAATTTGATAAATCATTTGTCAAAGCAAGCTAATTCAATTAGCAAGGCTGCTATTATCCCACTTGAATTAAAGGCTTCAAAGAGTTGAAGAAAATAATTCTATTGTTGCTTATACCTATTGTAGGTTGCTATGATCAAAACAAACAGTTTGTTGAAATTCTATGAAAAGGTGGATATTAAAAATTTTCCTATTGGAATAGTTGGAATCCAAACCCTACAAGCAAGCTTGGTAAGCACCAACTCAGGAAATGGCTTAAGGTCGTAAATCCAGTATGGACTCCATGTCTGTAAAGATGTGTTAGTCCATGATAGTCTTACAAATGGGGTCAAACCTATTAGTTGTGTAAGCATATTCAGATTCTTCTAGTGATTGTTGATTTTTAATTACGAAGTTTAGCATTGGAGATCAAAATCGCCTTCTTGAAATGTTCATGATGGAGGATGTGTATATGATACAACCTAAGGGTTTTGAAAATTCAGAAATTCTTAGAAAGTTTTGCAAACTTCAGAAATTCATTTATGGATTAAAGTAAGGATCAAGGATATAGCGCTGGAACATTCGTTTCGATTAGGCAATCAAACAGTTTGATTTCCTCAAAGAATGAAAATGAATCTTGTAGAGATAAGAATTTTAGTGGGAGCAATTGATCTTCTTAGTCTTGTATGTAGATGATATACAGTTCATATGAAATGACATATCAATGCTTGAATTAGTCAAGTAATGGTTAAGAAGTTGTTTCTATATGAAAGACTTAGGAGATGTTGAGTGCATATTGGGAATCAAGATCTACGAAGTGAATCTTGAAGAATGATTGGACTAAATCCAGAGACTTATGTTGATAAGGTTCTTGACAAGTTCAAGAAGCAAGACTCTAAGAGAGGACATTTTCCCGTATGTCATGGTACTACTCTCAGTAAAACTCAGTGCCTTCAAAAAGTTAGTGGAGTTGAGTCGTATGGATAGTGTACCTTATGCTTTTACAAAAGGGTCCATTATATATGCCATGATATATACAAAGCAAGATGTTACATATGACTTATGCATGTGTAGCAGGTTTCAAGCAAATTCATAATAAGGATACTGAAAGTTACTAAGAACAAATCCTTGAGTACTTGTGAAGGACTAAAGGAATGTTTCTAGTTTATGGTGGAAAAAGTGAACAAGTTGTCAAAAGGTTATATGGATGCAAGTTTTCCAAACAGACAAGATGCTTTTAGATTTTAATCTGGATACATTTTGTGTCTGAATGGAGAAGTACAGTAAGCTTGAAAAGTTCAAAGCAGAATGTTGTCGCATACTCAATGTTAGAATATGTGTATTTAGCTACAGTAAGAGTAGTTAAGGAGGAGTTTTGGATCAAAATGTCCTGTGACAAAAAGGGTGCCTTTGCCAAAACAAAGGAGCCAGGGTCACATCACAAATCCAAACAAATAGATATGAGATATCACCTCGTTTATGAGATCAGTGGCCAGCAAGATGTCATGATCTGCAGAGTTTTATTATGAGTGATTTTATCACTTTTTAAACCCTTCCACATACTAAGGCATGACAGTCATATTAAAGTCTTGGATTGTAGTAAGTTATATAATTCAAGTTGTGTATGATTTGAGAAAAACATATTACATAAGGAATACATATACTTGCAGAATTATGTTTAAATAGAAATTTCATTTCTCTTATTTAATTATGGTTTTGGAAATTAAATAAAATGTCCAAAATAATCATGTATTGATGGGCTCATTAGGTTGATGACCTGGTGAATGAAACCCCACAGGTGAACAAAAATTCATATATTATTTAAATTCCTAGTTCGAAATCATTAAAGTGGACATAAATGATTTCATTAAATGGACTAGCATGTAAGATTGATTGGATGGCGCAATTTCATGGGCTATAGGGGCATAGGGATGCTCGGCCAATCACTTGGATATGCATGAATGATGCATGATTGAACTACTGACCTACTTTGAAGTTCAAGTATAGAGCTTCCGGATATATTAGTGGATTCGTTTGACATGAGTGGAACATTGATTCTATTCAATGATTGATTTAACTGTGTACATTCAAACGTCTGCCCGTAACTAGAGATTATAAATAATGTTTCCTGGTTACTTCAAAAGTTCATTGGCAGCCTTGTTGCTACAAAATTGGATCGAGTCTACATATTAAATTAGGAATTGTGTCATGGCCACTTGAAGAGGGAGAATTTAGAAAATACGTGGCCGCGTTCAAATGCATTACTCAGTAATCATTTGGTTTTGTAATTCGACCTCAGATTTGAAGAAACGATTTGTAGATTAATATGATCTCGACCTGGGATGCAATCATATTATCAAATCGACACACATTAACTTAAGGAATTTGAATATTGCATACTTGTCTCAGACAAGTGGGAGATTGAAGGATTTATGTCTTCGTCATGTGCAACTACTAGATATATAAATGGATCAAATTATGGAGATAATTAAGTTCGTACATTTGGGTCATCGTTATATCATAGCTAGAGGTACTAACGATATTTGGATTAGTAAAATAAACCAAATCCCAATTGGAAGAATCCTATAAGGTCACACCAAGGGCTTAGATCGAGAACGAGAGGACGAGGCCCATGATGGGCCTCATCCCCTAAGGTGGCCGGCCATATGGAGTATTATGGAGGGTTGTGGGCTTCGTGACCTAGTCTAAGGGCCTGTTCACATTTACTTAATTTCAGTTCAGTTCAGTTCAGTTCAGCTCCAATCAGTTCAGTTCAGTTCAGTTCAGTTCCAATCAGTTCAGTTCAGTTCAGCTCTTAATTTCCCTCTCACATAAAATATTCATTTCAGCTCAATTCAGTTTAGTTCAGTTCAGTTCCAATCAGTTCAGTTCAGTTCAGCTCCAATCAGTTCAGTTCAGTTCAGTTCAGCTCAATTCAGTAAATATGAACAGGCCCTAAATATAATGAGATTATATATAGACTAGGTGCCTAGGGTTTTTTTTAGTATAACAATTCAGTGATCAGAAAGATCAAACCCTAATTAGCAAACGCGAAACCAAACCCCTCTCATACTCTCTCTCTCACGACTCTCTCTCCTCCCCAGCGCTAGTGTGGTGGTTCGTGGTGGTCGGTTTTGTCCATTAAAGGTGGTGATCATAGTTTTCCTTCTTTAATCGACCAATCTAGTATTGGTGGACGGCTCGTTCGAATCCCGTGGACTAAGTAGAGGAGCAACTCTTGGGGCTCTATTCTCTCCCTAATTTGCCAATTGATTGGCTTCGTGGAATTCACGCTTCAAAGGTATGATTATGTTTCTTGTATGATATGCATGTGATCTTGGGATAGGTGGTTATGAATATGATTCATGTTTTTCCGCATATAGTACCTATAAACTCCTACAGTAGGAACATGCTAGGATTTGAATAATTAATTCCAAATAGCATCATGATAGGTTTTGATTGGAATTTGTTACTTGGTTGATGTTGGTAATTAAATTATGAAGCATGGATTATTTGTGATGGATTAGTGATTGAAAGTAATTATATTAGCATGTTGAGTATGAACCACACTTTTATTATTGGCATGATTGGAAGCATGTTTAATTAAACTAAATGTTTAATTTGGTTTGGAATATAAAAAGGGAATTTTATTATGGTTCATATAATTTTTATTGATGCTATGAGCATGAGGAAAGAGCTATTTAAGTGTCTTAGGACACGAGAATTAAATTACATTGTGGTGACTATGTGCACTTAAGGTGTTTCCAACACCGAGTTATAGGATTTGTGGCGCATTATGCGTTTAAGGTGTCTTTGACACCGAGGTAGATTAAAAAGGATTCAACATTAAAAGCTATGTGGTCATTAATTATTCAAGAATTAATTTGGTATGATTGATTGCTTGTATAATTATAATGTTTGGTTATTGATATGGTTTGTGAGTCATCACCAAGTAAAATAATATGTAAATAACATAAAGTGAGAGAGATATCGCACCAAAACTCTTGGAACATATATACCTTGAGTATGAACATAGGGGGGGAGTTATGCGACCTTAAATTTGACCATAACTTCTATTGGGAGTACAGGACGCTGTATATTCCTTTTTATTATGCGCATGAATTCCGCCACTTACGAGTGGTTTATTTTATACTGGCACGCTTAGCTCCCGTGTTAGTACCCCTTTATTGGGGAAGGTTAGGGGGAAACCCGTTTGATACTTAATCAAGCTAAATAAATAATTTAGTTATGTAGCGAATGTTCATGTTGTGTATTGTATGCTTGAAAACAGGTGCAAGGATTAAAGCATGATAGTGTGTTTCTTTATGCTTATGTACTTAGCTTTGCTGATTGTATGTTTGTTTGGCCTTGTCTTTACCTTGGCCCTACGACGACCCATTTGTAATAGAGAGTAGTGCGAACAAGTAGGAAGAAGCTTTTCAGGTGATGATGCATATTCATGATTGGCATGAGTATGCGATAAACCATATCATAATCTTATGGAAACTAAGCATGATACTTGTGAGACTAACGCAAAGGTTTTTAAGTATTCGTTTGGTTTTAATAAGGGCCTACAATGGTTCCAAGTTGTATGTAATACCCCGTATTTTTATACGTATTTTAATTTAAATAAGTATTTTGTAAAGTATTTAAATAATACGAAATGAATTATTTATGGTATTTTACTTATTTATTCAATAATTTTGGAAATACTTAATTTTATTATTTTAAATATAGTTTGGGGCATGTGATTTTATAAAATGAAATTTTTAAAGTCAAGTCAAATACAAGTTTGAATGGGAAAGGGATTATTAAGGGTAGGAAGGGAATTTAAGTTTAGGAGGGCTTCTAGAGAAAAGGGGTATAAATATTCAACATATAGGAAAATTAAACTTTGCCCAGAGTGGAGAATACTCAAATGTAATTTTTCTCTTTCTCCTTTTATTTTCTCTTTCCCTCTCTTATTTTCACCTTCCCTTTTATTTATTTATTTTGATTTAATTCACCACCACACACACCACTACCACCGCCGGTCACCACCACTGCCGGCTAGCGGCCACCACCACCGACACTCGCTGGTAGTAGCAGCCACCAGGCGGCGCGGCAGCAGCCAGCCGGTGGTTGTTTGCGCCGGTGGTGTTTTCCGAAAAAAAATTGTTCTTTTTGTTTTAATCCTAAACTAGCCTTTAATTAATTATTGTTTTTGGGATTTTGTGATGATTTTATGATGTTTGATTATAAGTATTATGCAAATAAATTTTCAGATTTGGTTTTGATTTAAAAAGCCCCAAATTTAAAACCTTAGGTTTCCAAATTAGTGTATGATGATGGAATTTGATTATGGGTGGTTTAAATCATTAAATTAGGTGTTTTAATAAAACATATTTACAGCAAGTTTTAATGATTTATTAAAGCTGGAAATTTTATTAGTAAGTCATAATTGAGTTTCTTGAAGGGATTTTTGATTACCTATTAATTGGGATTAAAGTAAGGAATTTTAAATTAATTTTCAGCTTGTTTTAAATAATTTATGAGTTATTTAAGGAGTGTATATATTGTTGGAAATTTGTGTGGAGTAGATTTTAATACTTTTAAAATTTTAGATTGTAGGAGATTTCCAAGTGAGTGATTTTGTATAGTCATGGCGATTTTAAGATCGTATTCAAGGTACGTTCGCGTACTTGGTAATTATTTGATGATGTAGGAACATGCTAGTCTTTGAATAATTAATTCCAAATAGTATCGTGATGGATTTTGATTGGAATTTGTTATTTGGTTGATGTTGGTGATTGAACGATGAAGCATGGATTATTTGTTATGGATTAGTGATTGAAAATAATTAATTTGGCATGTTATATATGAACCACACTTTTATTATTAGCATGATAGTGAGCATGTTTAATTAAACTAAATGTTTAATTTGGTTTGGAATTGAAAAGGAATTTTATTATGGTTCATATAATTTTTATTGATGCTATAAGCATGAGGAAATAGCTATTTAAGTGTCTATGTACACGAGGAATAAATTATATATTGGTGCCTTGTGCACTTAAGGTGTTTCTAACACCGAGGGATAGGAATTTTAGCGCATTATTTGTTTAAGGTGTCTTTGACACCGAAATAGATTAAAAAGGGTTCAACATTAAATATTATGTGGTCACTAATTATTCAAGAATTAAATTGGTATGTTGAATATTTTGGAATAATTTTAATGGTTGATTGTGTTATGGTTTGAGAGTTATCACCAGGTCTAATAATATGTAAACAACGTAAAGTGAAAGAAATTACACACCAAAACTCTTGGAACGTATATACCTTGAATATGAACATATGGGGGGAGTTATGGGGTTTTATATTTAACCATAACTTCTACTGGGAGTACAGGATGATGTATGTTCCTTTTTATTATTATGCACAGGAATTCCGCCACTCTCGAGTGTTTCTTTTATACTAGTACGGTTAGCTCCCGTGTTAGTACTATAGACACCCGAATGTGTCTCCTCAAAAACCAAACCTAGTGATGAGTACTTTTCACGTTTCTTGATTATCGAATAAGGTGAAAGTGTGAAAAGTCTTGTGATGCGGTTGTTTTAATAAAATACTTCTTGCTGTTTTCAAAAATCTTCTCTATTTATGAAAATAGCTAGTCCAATTTAGCTTGGTCCATGACGAGGGTCCAATAATAGTGTAGTTGGGTCGAGTTCGCAAAGAGTTTTCCAATGATATTATTATAAGCCCAATTCCGATGAATAATGAGGAAGTTATGGCCAAAATACTCAATTGGGTCTGAAATGGTTTTATGGCCCAATGATCTAGTGGAGGGCCCATTAATTATTATTCCTAAAATTATTAGGATTGATTCTAATTTTCTAGAGTAGTCTAGAAGGTTATTTTGAGTTCTAATAGAGTCAGGATTAAAAATTATCTTTTGAAAAATAATGAATTTGATTTGAATTAAAACAAGTGTTTTATTTTGATAAAATCTGATTTAAAATTGATAAACAAGGAGTTTAATTGCTTAATTATATTAAGAAGAGGATTGCGTACAAAAGCGTGTTTTATCTTTTAACTAGCGCCAAACGACAGAGTCTGTCGCCATGTGTGATGCTTGTCGTTTCGCGCTGGGCTCTGTCGCTGGCGACAAGGGTCATTTTTGTTCCGACTCAAATTCTGATTCTTTTCTATCGTTTCTAGGCTATTTTCTTTATAAATAGGGTCGTATTTCCCCGTTTTCATTCACGGAGAATCACTTAGAATCATTAAGATCATCAATCATCCTTAATTCTCTCAAGCAATAGCTTATTCTTCTCCCTCTTTCTAAACCTTCCCTTTTACAAAATTCCTCATTCACAAGTTCTAGACACACCTAGCCAAGTTCGAAGTTGCCTTCGCCCTAGACGTGAAAGGTTGATAATTTCTGAGGGTTTGGTCCTAAATCCTTATTTCAATTATTTAGTTTAATTGTTTGATTTAATATTTTCCTTGAAGTTACTAATGTGTGTATTGTTTTGATAGAAAGAGATACGAGGCATCGAAGTAAGTAATTTAATTGCTTTATTATTTTGATATAGAAAGGCGTGCTTATATTATTTTAATTCCTAGTATCATGTTAGGAGGTCTCTATCCCTTTCCAGTATCATGCTTAGGTTGCTTCCTATTTCTTCTATCATGTTAGTATCATGTTAGGGATAAAGCTTTGATCTTTATTGTTTAGCGACATGCTAGGATTTGTTATTAATCTTGTTAGTATCATGCCTAGGATCTTGCTAATATTATTATGCTTTATTGAGATTGAGATTATTTTGACGATGATTGTTGTTATTGTTACTTGATATACTGTTATTGCTTGATCACGCCCTCTCTTGCAGGTTTAAGGGAATTTGTACTTGTAATCACGCTTAATAAAATAAGTAATACTCTTGTTTAGGCTAATGTGATTATAATTCAAGTGATCTCCAATAATAGATTTGTTTGTGCATAAATATTCAACCAACATAGATTAAACAGGTTTAGGATTAATATATTGATTGTATGTTAATCAAAATGCGGACATAAATTGAGAAGAATAAAGTAGAGGCCTATTTAGGGCAGGTTCAATCTCTTTTAGGTTGGATTTGTACCTTCATCCGCGAATATCCAGTCATGGTTCCAGACCACTATGGAGTTAGCGATCTCATGGATCGTGAAGGGGTGTAACCTTCACCCTTTGAACGGTTTACAAGTTCCTAAAACTTGTTGGCAACTTTTTTACTCTAGCTTCCTTCCCTTTAGACGCCACAATGCTTAAGTGTATGATCACAGTTGAAAGAAATGGTGTCCTTCGAACAAGTGTATTATTCTGATAGAGGGTTCGGAATTATTAGAAAGCTAATTATTTAGTGAGGTCAAGTGATCGGAATGCCTGGGTGGAGGCCGCTTCCGATTAGTAATATTAATATATAATTAATATTACAGCTTAATCTTGACTGAACCCTTCGGGTCACACCCAAGCAACTAACGAACCGATGCGACGAATTAATTCGGAAGGAATTAATGAGTCGACCGAGTGATTAATATTTGGACGTCGGAAATTCGAGCTTGGAGCGTCGAAACCG
This sequence comes from Chenopodium album, assembly GCF_948465745.1. Taxonomy (NCBI): domain Eukaryota; kingdom Viridiplantae; phylum Streptophyta; class Magnoliopsida; order Caryophyllales; family Amaranthaceae; genus Chenopodium; species Chenopodium album. Next base: position 22,466,651 of record NC_137847.1, read on the forward strand.
AGTGTCGTAAGTCGAGTCGAAAATAATAAAAGACAAGACGAGAAAATTACTAATAAATCAACAAAATTACTAAAATACCCCTAGCATCGGAATGCCCGAGTGCTAGGGGCATGTGGCCTAGCAAGGTGGCTAGCAAGCGCACCAAGCCGAGCCTAGGCTAGCTGATGCGTGCTAGCGCACCTTGGCTAGCATGGCCAGCTCGCAGCCCGCACCTAGTGCGAGGCATTGCTAGCTACTAGCGAAGGCTGGCAGCCCGCACTTGGTGTGTGGTATGCCAGCAAGCCGAAGCTAGCAGCCTGCACCAAGTTCGAGGCTTGCTAGCAAGCTGCGGCTAGCAGCCCGCACCTAGTGCGTGGCGTGCTAGCATGTTGCAACTAGCAGCCCGCACCTAGTGTGTGGCGTGCTAGCATGCTGCAGCTAGCAGCCCGCACATGATGCGTGGCTTGCTAGCAGCAGCCTTCGGCCATAGCAGCCCGCACATATGGTGCGTGGCCTGCTGGGCCGTAGGAGTGGCAGTGGCTGGCAGCCCACCTTGGGTGCCTTGGTGCCCAAGTGTGGGGCTGCCACGTGGCGCGAACTAATTGGGTGTTTGGTGTTGTGCTGGCCGGCTATGGGAAAGGAGTGGGGAGCAAGTTTGGTCCCCCCTTCTCCAAATGGTCCTCACCTAACCTCTCTTGTGAGCATGTCTTGTTGATTTATTAGTAGCTTGATTATTAATTTTATTTTTGATTTAAAATAAAATGGAAAAATCAAATCTCCCACATTGATGGGTGAGCTTTTCTCACTCTTGCATTTCCCTATTAATAACCAAGTTGGGGTATTGGGAAAATTGCTTGAGTAAGTGTTGAAAAAGGCATCACCATTTGTGAAAACCTTTGAACACAATTAATTACTCGGGTTTTAAGGTCGGGCTTAGCTAACTCCTAAGCAATAGACCATTTTCGGTGCTCGGGTTGCGAGTGGACTTCGTTGGAGGTCCTCGTGTGAGCGGGGCTAAGAGCTTTCGAAGTAAGAGCTCAACTAAGTGAGTGAAACACGTGACAAAGGTATTAATCTCTTTCTTAATCTTGTCATTTAAATTAATTATGCCTTATGGTTATAATTATTGTGAGTATGATCTTGGCTCGGGTTTCCTTCCGCGGTGGGTCAAACTCACCGAAATCCAACAACGGTATCGGAGCCTTGCTCATTTTTTTTATAATCATATTTTTCAAGGTGTTTTTGTGGCTTATTTTTTTTGGTTTTAAGTTGCTAATTAGATTAGTAGCTCGATTTTATTATTTAAAGCCCGTATTATAGCTAATTTCAGCCTTGAACCCAGATTTTCGCCGAAAAATAGTGAATTTTGGGTGGAAAAGGCGTTTTGGAAATGGCTTTACCCTTTTAGGAGTGTGTTTTTAGCCAAAAAACGACCAGAAATGCCTTTTTCGAGGGATTTTTCATTTTGACGAAAAATTTTAAGTCTTTCTAACCTTGAATCTTTATGACATATTTATGGTGGTTATGTATTTGGTTCTTTCCTTTATTTATATGCAATTTAAAACCTCTTTAAGCATGGTTACTTGGTAGTAATTGGTGCTTAAAAGTTTGGTTTTATTTTTCACATAATTGCAAATTCATTGCATTAAGTGTGAAAATTTGTTCTTTGTTGCTTCCAAGTACTAAAGATTCAATCTTTAATTGTTTTAAGTGATTGAAACTTTGAGTTACTAAATTCCATGAATTTTTGGGTTGAACTTTTGATTTAATCATGTATTAAGTTGATTGGAATCATAAAGTTTGAGACTTGTGATAGAAATTTCATTTATCTTCATATTGGAAGATATAATTTTTCAAGGATTCACAAGTGTTAAAATTGGAATCTTTAAAGAACTTTGTGTTCTGATAAGGTCATAAAATTACATTATTTTATTTATTAGACTCTTGTTTTTATATTGACTTTTAATGATTTCAATGTTTATTAAGTAATTTTTCTTCCTGAGACACGAATTACTACTATTTGATTTACTTGTTTGTAGGAAGGAAGATTACGGTATCAAAATGCATTTTACCAAGCTCGGAAAAAGAAACAAAGCTTGCAAGTGAAGTCACATACTTTAAGCCCAATAGTCACATGGATCCTGAATATATCAACTTGACCCTCAACCAAAGCAAAAAGAACAAAACAAAAAGAAAAATAAAGGAGCAGCTACTCATTGTTCTTACGGGTAAAACACAAAGTTCTCCACCGACTTTTGCGGGTACCACACTGTCAAGCAAGAAATGATGAAGATGAAATCAGATAATTATTGGAGCGAGATACTCGGAGCTGCTGAGATGAATTGAAGGCTAGTTTCTTATCTTTCTGAGGGGAGTTTTTGGGAGTTATCAGATCCGTATTTTTGGGGGATTATTCTGGGCTAGGTTTCACCAATAAATGGAGGAATTTATCTGAAATTTTGGGGGGTATCTAGCAATGAACAAAGAGAAGTGATAGGAGAAGAAACAAACAGAGAACCCAAGCTGAGGGCAACGAACAGGAGGCAACTCAGTTCAGTTGATGTTGACTCTGCTTCTACTAGAAAATTTGGTATTGTAATTTTGATTTGGATTTTCTTGTTATTGAATTGTCAGTTTCTCGTTCACTTTTGGTTAGTTTGCTAGTTTAGATGATTTGCTTTGATAATTAAAGAGAAAAAGTTAGTGCTTTGAACTCCTTTTATTAATTCTTTGCTACGTTAGTTTAGTGGAACTTGGCTAATTAATTTAATTTATCTAGCTATAATATGTCAGTACTTCTTGCTTGGATCATTAGCTATAATATGAATTGTATAATTTCTACTTTTGTTATTCAATTTTCGTATCTTAGTATGTCAGGCTAGATTGAATAAGGGTAGGGAGATATATTATGCATTGGACTATTGTATTGTGTGAATGGGTTTGTTATAATTATTAGGTATTATGTTTATGTCTTGATGGGATTGATGATTTCGTTTGATTATTATGAACTAGTAGGATTACATTTTAGACCGGCTATCTTTAGTGTAATTTGCTAGTTTAATTGCTAGAGTATTAACTTAGCTTGTGATCCGTAATTGTTCTAGTTAATACCATTAGTAATGATTAGGTGTTTGATTGGTGACTAAAACTTGTCGTAATACCTAAGATTATCAACCCTTTGAGTTGCACAAGTTCGAGCTTGTGAGATTCGTGGCTTAAGTTAACTACTTCCTTGTTATTAATGCGGCTAATTAATCGAGTCTAGAGAGCTTGTTCTAGATTATTAGTTAGTTAGACAATATTCAGAGAGCTTGTTTGGTGTATTTGCTATTAAGGGAAGTTTCGAATGCTTGTTTGTGTTCATTGGTTAACATTAAGATATAAACGTAATTTGTATATTCGATGAGCAATAATTGATACTCCAATGTTATAATACATCTCCCGGTTCCCTATTTCATTATTTTTTATTTTATCGTATTTCAATTTTTATTAGTTTAATTCTCCGTACTTTATTTGTTATCTAGTTAGTAGCTTATTTCTTAGATCATATCATTATTTCTTCAAAACAGGGATTTCTTACTTACATGAGTAATAATTTGATAATCCAATTCTCTGTGGGATCGACCCTAGCTTACCCTACTACATTTTAGGAGGTTTTAGTTAGGTTATTTTTGGTAGACACGCGACAGTCGTACCATGTTCATATTTCCAACTCCCTTTTATTTTGTCAAAATCTCATGATTAATTTAAATTAATTAAATTAATAGTGAGTTATTGGCCTTAATTTTTATTGCACCAAGTTGAACCAATTTTATTAAAGAATTGGTTCTTAAAAATAATTTTGGTTATATGCACTTTAATGAATTTTAAATTAAAGTTAGACTTGTTTAATTTTTCATATTCGCTCATCAAGTTAGTTCTAAAATTAAGAATTAATTTCGTGTCACGCAAAAATCGGGTTGGAAACCCGAGGCTATGGCACACAAGCCGTGGCAAGTGCCTCACTTGGCTAGCCAGGCTGCATAGCAGCCCATATGTGGCTGCCAAGTGGACTAGCCGAAGCTTGGTGCGGCTGTGTTGCGTGGCTGTTGCTTGTGCCGGCACCATGGCAGCATGGTGCGGCAACAGTTAGGTGATGTGCGCGCGCACCATGCGCGCAGCCTTGTGGCTGGCCGTGGCTAGCATAGGCCAGTGCATGCTTGAGCTTGGTGTGTGCTTGTGTGGTGCTTGGTGCGGCTTGAGTGTGTGTGTGTGTGTGTGGGAGTGCTACGTGCTTGTGGCACGATGCGTACAGCAGCAAGCTTGCGTGGCCTTCGTGGCTTGTGTCACGAGCACGCTCTGTAGAAGAGTCGACACGTATGCGGTATTCTAGGCTATGGATGTGACGACCTAAATTAGGTATGTTAATTGGATTGATTAACGACCTAAATTACATAATCAATTAAACAACTTTGACTAGTTTTAATTAGGTATGTTAATTGGATTAACGACCTAAATTAATTACTAGTTTACGCGTTTTATGCATTGTTACTTGTTTTATCGTTGTAAAAAGCATGGGCCATTCACAAATAGTGAATGGATGAATGGAATGTATATTCTCTCACAGGTTTTATAAAATGGCAACTAGTGGGGCCCGATTAGGATAGAATATACGGACTGCGATCCGTGATGTATTTTTGTAAATCTAAATACGGTCTGCGAAACGTTGAGTATTTTTGTACCTTAATATTTAGATTGGTCCTAATCGTAGATATTAGTATTTTCATAATTATGGTCATGTCTTGAAGACGAAGGATCTCGAAAGACAAAGCCATGAAGTTGCAAAAGCCGTCCCTTAAAGACTTGAAGACTCAAGGGGTCATGCTAGTTGCCAAATCCATCTTTATTTATGTTTTCGATATATATTTATGAATATTTATATATGAATTATATGTTAGATGTATGTTTAGGATTTCGAATGTTGTGATGATTAATTAAGTTCACTTAAATCAACCAACATAGAAACCCTAGGTCCCTAAAATATTGAGTGAAATTGTCATTCCAAAACAACACTTATTGACCTATTGAGAGTAGTGATGGGCTACGCCAAAATGAGGCATCACTATTACTCCCTAGGGTACGTAAGGTATACCGGGTATGCAAGTTGGTTTGGTTATACTCAACGATATGAGTGATGGAGTCCTAACATGTCGTGGCAAAGTGGATAAGTTGTTGATAGAGCATTAGATGTGACGATTTATCCAACCAAGAGTGGCTTGGAGCCATTAGCAAAGTGTTGCTTACCTTAGGAGATTGAGTGTTAAGACAAGTCAAAGCATGCTTAACTACTCTTTGTTTCTTTGGATCTTAGAATTGACTTATTCTCACCAAAACGGGGACAATTTTAATGTGTGAATAAGACATTTAAATAAGTTTAATTAAAATGCATGATTTCAATCTTATTTAAGTATTATGAATGGTTTTTCATTTCAAATTCTTTCAATTGTACAACCATGTCTTCAAATAACTCAAACAACCAATTCTCGTTGCGCTCAATTCTCGACAAGGAGAAGTTGAGTGGGCCAAATTTTCTTGATTGGCAAAGGAACTTGCGTATAATTCTCATGCAAGAACAAAAGGAATATGTCCTTTATGAGGAAATGCCCGAGACTCCCAATGAGGAGGTGACTCAGGCTGCCCTAAACCGATGGCAAAGTGCCAATTGGGATGTCAAATGCATCATGTTGGCCACAATGTCTCCCGAGCTTTAAAAGACTTTCTTTGAAAAAGAGACATCTTTTGAGATCATTTCTGAGCTACAGAACATGTTCCAAGAGCAGGCCCGAACTGAAAGGTTTGAAACCCACAGGCAGATCCTTGAGAGCAACCTCAAGAAAAGACAGCCAATCAGCCCACATGTACTCAAAAAATGATAGGATTGTTTGAGAACATGGAAAGGCTTGATGTAGGGTATTCAACCGAGATGGCAATTGACATCATTCTCCACTCGCTACACAAAGGTTATGATCAGTTCAAGATGAAGTATAACATGTACAGCATGGAGAAAACCCTCACCAAGCTTCATGGTATATTGAAGCAAGCCGAGCAAACGCTCAAGGATGAGGGGAAGCATGACATGCTCATGATCAAAAGGGGCAAGCCATTCAAATTATCAAGCAAGAAGAAGACATGCTTTAAGGGGAAGGGTAAGAAGAAGACCTTTCTGCCTAAGTCTAAAGCTACCAAGGATAACAAGGAGAAGAAGGTAGCGACTTCTAAATCTGATTCCGGATGCTTCTATTGTAAGAAAAAGGGACATTGGAAGAGATATTGCCTCAAGTTCAAGGAATATAAGAAGAACGGAACCATTGCTTCTGGATCAGGTATATTTGTTATAGACTTAAATTTTACTAGCTCAACATCATGGGTATTAGATACTGGATGTGGCTCAAACCTTTGTTCCAATTCTCAGGGACTACGGAACATTAGGAAGCTAGCGAAGGGAGAGGTTGAACTCCGGGTCGGCAATGGAGCTAGAATTGCAGCCGTATCCGTAGGAACTCTCAGTTTGTCTTTGCCCTCTGGGCTTGTTTTGGAACTTGAAAACTGTTTTAGTGTTCCCAACATTACCAAAAACATTATTTCAATTTCGGTGTTGGACGCCAAGGGTTTTGAATTTCGAGTAAAGAACAATGAATGTTCATTTTATCTCGATAATGTTTTATATGGTATTGCACATTCTGAAAATGGTCTTTATGTGCTTTCTTTGGACAAACAAGTTTATAATGTGAATAATACCGCCAAAAGGGCTAAGACCATGGAGTCGAATTAAACGTACTTGTGGCACTGTCGTCTTGGCCACATTAACATCAAACGCATCAAGAAACTTCTACAAGACGGTGTGCTTGACTCTTTCGATTTAGAATCGTTTGAGAATTGCGAAGGATGTTTATTAGGCAAGATGATTAAGCAGCCATTCTCCAAGTTGGGAGAAAGGGTGGGAGACTTGTTGGGTCTAATACACACCAATGTTTGTGGACCAATGAGCTCCGCCACAACGAACGGACATCGATATTTTGTCACCTTCACAGATGACTATAGTAGATATGGCTATGTCTACCTTATGTCGCACAAATCTAAATCGTTTGAAAAGTTCAAAGAATTTCAGAGTGAAGTTGAAAATTAGCTTGACAAGAAAATTAAAGCCCTTCGATCGGATCGAGGTGATGAATACTTGAGCCAAGAATTCGATGATCATCTGAAAGAAAAGGGTATACTTTCAGAATTGACACCTCCAGGAACTCCACAATGACGGAGTATCCGAAAGGAGAAATCGAACCTTGTTAGACATGGTACGATCTACAATGGGTCTTAGTGATCTTCCTATCTCTTTCTAGGGACACGCACTTCTAACTGCGGCACTAACACTGAACCGTGCTCCATCAAAAGCTGTAGAAAAGACTCCATATGAGTTATGGATGAAGAAACCTCCTAGGTTGTCTTTTCTAAACATATGGGGATGCGAAGCATATATCAAGAAATTGATTTCTGACAAACTTCATCCCAAATCTGACAAGGTTTACTTTGTGGGCTACCCAAAAGAAACCAAAGGGTATTACTTCTACAACAAATCAGAGAACAAAGTTTTTGTTGCTCGCGATGGTCATCAAAACTGCCGAGAACAAAATAGAAACCAAAGCGATTACTGCATATTACAATTATGAAATATGGCAGATGGACGTCAAAACTGTCTTCCTCAATGGTATTCTGGAAGAAACTGTGTATATGACACAGCCTGAAGGTTTTGTCGACCAAAACAATGCTGGAAAGTTTATAAGCTTAGAAAGTCCATTTATGGGCTAAAGCAAGCTAGCAGGAGTTGGAATCTGCGATTCGATGAAGTCATTAGTAAGTTTGGTTTTATCAAGAATCCAGATGAATCTTGTGTTTACAAGAAGGTCAGTGGGAGTGACATCGCATTCCTAGTCTTATATGTCGATGACATATTGCTCATTGGGAACAGCATTCCGTTGTTAGAGTCTGTAAAGGCCTGGCTCGGAAAGTGTTTCTCAATGAAAGACTTGGGAGAGGCTCAGTACATACTAGGCATCAAGATCTATAGGGATAGATCGAAAAGGATGATTGGATTGAGCCAAAGTACTTATATTGATAAGGTACTGGCTCGATTCGGCATGGAGGAGGCCAAGAAAGGTCACCTACCCATGTCACATGGCATAATCCTAAGCAAGAAGCAGTGTCCACAGAAACCTGATGAGCGGGAAAGGATGAATCAGATTCCATATGCTTCGCTTATTGGATCGATCATGTATGCCATGACATGTACTAGGCCAGATGTATCGTATGCCTTGAGTGCTACGAGCTGTTACAAATCAGACCCAGGAGAGGCCCATTGGACTGCGGCCAAGAATATCCTAAAGTACCTGAAAAGGAACAAGGATAAATTTCTGGTGTATGGTGGTTCAGAGGAATTAGTTGTTAAAGCAGCTAAGGAGGCTATTTGGATTCGTAAGTTCGTTGGTGAAATTGATGTTGTACCCTCAATCAAGGGTCCAATAGCCCTTTATTATGACAACAATGGAGCTATTGCTCAGGCCAAAGAGCCAAGGGAACATCAGAAGGTCAAACATGTCAAGCGGCGGTTTCACATGATTCGAGAATGGAAATCAGAAGGTGAAATCAGAATTTCCAAAGTTGGAACGGATGATAATGTAGCCGATCCACTTACTAAACCTTTGCCTCAAGTGAAGCACAACAAGCACGTTGAGGCAATGGGAATCAGGCACGTTGGAGACTGGCTTTGATTTCCCTGTTTAGTGTTTTAGTTAATTTTTTTGAACATTTTAATGTAAGGCACTAAGAAAAACCATTCAAGTTTTGGAGTAATTTAAATTTCATGCAATATTTTATTACTCCATTTACTATTTAATTGTGGTTTAGGATTAAATAATAAGTCCATTCGACTCTGAGAATATTCAAAATAGGGTATCAAGACCAGTCTTGGTAAGGAAACGCCTATTAAGTGAACATTGAATATTATAATCGAGAATTATCCTTAATCAAGGTCATTTAAACAATGGACGGTTAATGACCACTTGAGATTAGTGTGTAGTTTGATTTATAGCACCGTTTCTTGTGCTACAAGGACATGATTGTCATAAATCATTTGCATAGGCATTGGTTTAGAACCATACTGGATTGACCTATGAGAATACTTTAAGAGATTAAAAATCGTCATAAGTATACTTCTCATTATGGCTATCAAAACCTATTTCCTCGACCATGAGTATTGTGAGTTCTCTTGTTTGAGTACTAGTCTGCTTTGATGTTGTCAAACATCTGCCGTAAAAGGGGATTATAACGGCAACACTCGGGCGGCTAGGTCCTCTCAGTAAGAGAAGCTACATTACAAGACTGAGAATTTCCCCCTACTAAAATAGGGAAGATGTCTTTTGTTGTTTACAAGGCCTCTCGAAGAGCGAGACTATAAAAATGCATGGCCATGCTCGGATGGATTTTAGAAATCATCTTTTTATTGACAGTCGGACTCGGGATCGAGAAACACTTCTGGACATAATAAGGATGACGAATAAATCTTACCTTATAGTTCATGAAGAGACATTGAGTGACATAAGAAAAAGGTTATACACTAAAAGCGCACTTGTCCGGAAGAACAAGTGGGAGATTGAAAGGAACGGTGTCCTTCGAACAAGTGTATTATTTTGATAGAGGGTTCGGAATTATTAGAAAGCTAATTATTCAGTGAGATCAAGTGATCGGAATGCCTGGGTGGAGGCCGCTTCCGATCAGTTTTATTAATATATAATTAATATTACAGCTTAATCTTGACTGAACCCTTCGGGTCACACCCAAACAACTAACGAACCGATGCGAGGAATTAATTCGGAAAGAATTAATGAGTCTACTGAGTAATTAATATTTAGAAATCGGAAATTCGAGCTTGGAGCGTCGAAACCGAGCGTTGTAAGTCGAGTCGAAAATAATAAAAGACGAGACAAGAAAATTACTAATAAATAAACAAAATTACTAAAATACCCCTAGCATCGGAATGCCCGAGTTCTAGGGGCATGTGGCCTAGCAAGGTGGCTAGCAAGCGCACCAAGTCGAGCCTAGGCTGGCTGATGCGTGCTAGCGCACCTTGGCTATCATGGCCAACTAGCAGCCCGCACCTAGTGCGAGGCATGCTAGCTGCTGGCAAAGGCTAGCACCCTGTACTTGGTGCGTGGCATGCCAGCAAGCCGAAGCTAGCAGCCCGCACCAAGTGCGAGGCTTGCTAGCAAGCTACGGCTAGCAGCCCGCACCTAGTGCGTGGCGTGCTAGCATGCTGCAGCTAGCAGCCCGCACATGATGCGTGGCTTGCTAGCAGCAGCCTTCGGCCATAGCAGCCCGCACATATGGTGCGTGGCCTGCTGGGCCGTAGGAGTGGCAGTGGCTGGCAGCCCACCTTGGGTGCCTTGGTGCCCAAGTGTGGGGCTGCCACGTGGCGCGAACTAATTGGGTGTTTGGTGTTGTGCTGGCCGGCTATGGGAAAGGAGTGGGGAGCAAGTTTGGTCCCCCCTTCTCCAAATGGTCCTCACCTAACCTCTCTTGTGAGCATGTCTTGTTGATTTATTAGTAGCTTGATTATTAATTTTATTTTTGATTTAAAATAAAATAGAAAAATCAAATCTCCCACATTGATGGGTGAGCTTTTCTCACTCTTGCATTTCCCTATAAATACCCAAGTTGGAGTATTGGGAAAATTGCTTGAGTAAGTGTTGAAAAAGGCATCACCATTTGTGAAAACCTTTGAACACAATTAATTACTCGGGTTTTAAGGTCGGGCTTAGCTAACTCCTAAGAAATAGATCATTTTCGATGCTCGGGTTGCGGGTGGATTTTGTTGGAGGTCCTCGTGTGAGCGGGGCTAAGAGCTTTCGAAGTAAGAGCTCAATTAAGTGAGCGAAGCACGTGACAAAGGTATTAATCTCTTTGTTAATCTTGTCATTTAAGTTAATTATGCCTTATGGTTATAATTATTGTGAGTATGATCTTGGCTCAGGTTTCCTTCCGCGGTGGGTCGGACTCACCGAAACCCAACAACAGTGGGGCTCAAGTGTGGGATACTTGAAATATTCCCTACAAGTACCCTTTTATTGGGGTAGGTTAGGGGGAAATCTCGTTCGATGCGTAATCATTGCTAAATGAATAAATTAGTTATTTATTTGAGGGTCATGTTTTATGTTGTATGCTTGTAAATAGGTGCAACAAGGTAATAAGTTGTGTGATGATAGGATGAAAGCATGTTAATGTGTTTCATTTACGCTTATGTACCTAGCATTGTTGATTGTGTGTTGTATGTTTTTTGGGCCTTGTCTTTACTTTGGCCCTACGATGACCCATTTCTAATGGAGAGTAGTGGGGACAAGTATAGAGGAGCTTTTCAGGTGACGAAGCATATTCATGATGGGCATGAGTGAAAAGTGAATCATGCTTAGTTTCCATAGGATTCCAATGTGATTTAATGCTTTGATTATTTTATATTATGCTTGTGAGACTAATGCAAAGGTTTTTAAGTCGTTTGATTTTTAATAAGGGCCTACAATGGTTCCAAGTTGTAGGTTGACTTTCTTTTACTTTGGTTTGACTTTATTTTCGTTTGGTTGACTTTAAGTTGAATTGTTTTGAATGTTTTTTAAGAGAGACTTCCGTTGTGTGTCTTTAATAGTTGGCTTAGTCGTTTTCACAATGACGGTAATGTCTTAGATTTTCCTATTTTGAGTTTTAAAAAGAGCAAAATAGGTATTTTAAAGGAAAGGAAATTCTAGGGTGTTACATTGTAGGTTGATTACGTTTGATTTTGGTTTGAATTTACTTTCATTTTGGTTGACTTTTAAGTTGACTTGTTTTGAATGGTTTTGAAAAGAGTCTTCCGCTGTGTGTCTTTGATATTTGCCTTAGTCGTTTTCACGGTGGCGGTAATGTTTTAGATTTTCCTGATTCGTATTTTAAAATGAGCAAAATAGGTATTTAAAGGAAAGGAATTTCTAGGGTGTTACATGTTCTCTTGAGCTACATTATTTTATTCTGTTGATGAGCCCTGCTGTGCTCAATATTAAATTATAATAAATAATTCATAATTAAAATTATTTTATACAAATAAAGATCTTGCTAGTGAATGTCCCTAAGGCGTTGGATAAGCATTTACAATATTACCTAGAGTAATTTGGGAAAGCATGACAAAATCACACGTCGATCGAGTAATTAATGTTAATTTTAATTTAATTTTTCTAATTTAAGCTAGCTTATCTAATGCCCCCGGGGCGTTCGTTAGCTTTTGCCTACAAATAATTAATAGTTAATAATTCATACTTATTATTTAGTAATAATTAATAATCAACAATCAATAATTAATAATTAACATTCAATCATAATATATAAATAGTGAATAGTTATCAGTTAATAATTAGTAATCAATTTTTTATAATTAATATTAAAAATTTCTAATTAGTAATTATTAATGGCATTTGAAATAAGGCGTCTCTAATTTCTTTCCCCGTCGGCTCTTTCTCAAGATTTGCCCTCATTTCATATGACACCAAATGCTCAATCCCCGCCACTGCCTCATCAAAGTTACCCGGGTTATCTGTAGCAAACAAACCACCAAAGTACTCAGATATGATCGCATCTAAGTCATTTTCCGAAGATTTCCATTCCCCCTGCTCGTTGTACAAACCAGCAATGAAGTTTTCGTCTCTTCGTTGACTTGCCTTATGGTGAAAGTATTTAGTGTTCTTATCATCATCCCTCAACTCACGCTTCCTTGCTCGGGTATATCAATATGACTTTTCTTGTTTTCGGAGCTCATCAATTTCGTTCTTAATGTCGTCATGGCATTGCTCCTAAAGATGACCATCCATCCTTCCCCCTTGCAAAGCCTGCGACCTCTGTTCACCATCTTTAATTTTCTTCTTAATGGTCCTAAATGTAGCAGCAGCCCAAGTAGACAACTTCCCCGCCACTCTAGCAATCTAACTGTGGATCTAATTCCCAGCCCGCCTTGCCATGCGCCAGACACCACCTTGTTGCAATCATCTTTTGAAAGTCAGCACCAGGAAGTGACATGTGTGATTTCAGACGTCTGTTCTAGTGAAATATATATTTGATTAATGGAAAGCGTATGCATCTTTTGTCATATATTCATCTATTCATTTCTTAAGAGATCTAACTTTTCTAAAACTACTTCTTCGAGAAATAACTTCTTTAATGTTTTGTTGTACATGTGTTACATTAGCGATATTATCATTTTGAAACCAATCACAATAGTTGAATCCCCTTAATACTCTAGAACAACATTAAATAGGGAATTTAACTTATTGATAAAAAATAATATTTACCTCAAAACGTTTTTTGGTGACCATATTGGAAGAACATTAAACTAAATTTAATCCATTTACCCTCACGTCTTTGGAAGTTATCCCATGGATCCTAAGTGTTTAAAACATAAATACCAACAAGTCAAATACCATATCTTGTTGCAGAGTATTAAAGGGTTTCACCTACTGTTACTGGTTTCAAAGGATTGATAACTAGAGCTGTGAATTCGGGTAAACGGGTCGGGTAAGAGTGGGTCGGTTCAACTTGGGTCGGGTCAATTCAGGGTAATGTCGTAACCTATGCTGGTCAGGTTCGGGTTTGGTCATGCTTGAGTCGGGTCACATCGGGTCATACATTTTATTGGGTTTGGGTCGGGTTTAGGTCGGGTTAATAATAGGTCGGGTTACATTTGGGTCGGGTGAACAATAGATCGGGTTTAATTCGGGTTAAAACGGGTTAGGGTAATTATCGGGTTTGAGTCGGGTTTGGTTCAAGTCAATAATTTGCGGGTTAGAATCAGGTCGGGTAATTATTGGGTTTGAGTCGGGTTCGGTTCAAGTCAATCATTTGCGGGTTATAATCAGTTCGGGTCATATTCAAGTCGGGTCATTCTCAGGTTCAAGTCGGGTTTGGTTCAAGTCAATAATTTGCTGATTAAAATCAAGTTGGGTCATTTTCAAGTCGGGTTATTCTCGGGTTCAAGTCGGGTTATGTTCAAGTCAATAATTTGCGGGTTACTATCACGTCGGGTCATATTCGGGTTCAACTAACTATAAATAGATAATTATCATTTTTATCAAACTAATTATCCTTTGACTACAATATATATGGCAACATACTAGGGATTTATAGTCTATAATTTAGGAAGATAATTATTTCCTTTAGTTTAACCATACAACAATTATATACTATATTAAACTCTTAAATTTGGGGATGATGCTCCTTTCTTTTGCTGGTCTGGACCGACTTGGTCTCCCTAGACAAAATGTTTTGATCAACAATAATAAGGTGGTCTAAATTGAATTTAAGGTGATTTGAAATCAGGTCAGGAACAATTTGGGTTGAATTTAGGTCGGGTCAAATAACAAGTCGTGTTGATTTTGAGTCGGGTTAGTAACAGATCGGGTTGAATTTTTGGGTCGGGTTAGTAATAGGTCGGGTCAATAACAAGTCGGGTTGAATTTGGGTTGGGTCAATAACAAGTCGGGTTAATTTCGGGTCAAGTTTGTAACAGGTCGGGTTAGGAAAGGGTCGGGTTGAACTCAGGTCGGGTTAGTAACAAGTCGGGTTAAATTTGGGTTTTGACGGGTTAAAACGGGTTTGGGTCAATTTCGGTTCAAGTCGGGTTCGGTTCAAGTCAATAATTTACGGGTTATATTCGGGTCGGGTCATCTCCAGGTCGGTTCATGTTCGGGTTCGGGTCTCACATACTCGGGTCAACTCGGGTCTAGGGTTGGTTCCAGGTCAGGTCAGGGGTTTGGGTCACCATTTTTTCGGGTTCGGATGAGTCGGTTAATAATCGGGTTCGGGTCGGTATTTCGGGTCGGGTCAGCTTTTGACAGCTCTATTCATAACCTCTCTAACGTAACACAACAAATCAGTAAATAAGTTGTCCTTAAAGAAGTTAAATAAGTTAGATTGCTAAAGAAACGAGTAGATAAACATATGACACAAGACGCAAATACTTTCCACCAATTGAAAGATAAAGTCACGGCTTGCTGCGATTGTAGAAATTGAAGGAAAGGTTACCACCATGTTCATACAATTGGAACAAACGATTGACATTCAATACATGCTAAGGAACTAAGCTATCGTTTAGCTACTAAGCCAATGAACTAAGAAAGCTAAGAAGACAACTTAAAGAATATGAAATGCTTTCTATTAATTGATTAGTTTATGTTTTAACCTTGAGCGTTCTCTCTTATTAATAGGCAATCTTGATGCAGTTTACTCCACTAACTTCAATATATAACCGCCACACGGTTATGACTCTTGGCGCCAAACCTCCTTTGAATTTCAAAGCATTCTTCTTGCCTCTTAACCGGTTTGATGATTTTACTTACTGGCTTTCTAGTTTGAGCCTTGTCCAAAAACCATAACTTTATCACTGTACTAAGTTTTAGCATTGTCTCAAAGTCCATTTTTCCTTAATCAACATACAAAAGTCAAGATTAGTAAAAAAATTTAATATTTTATGAAACAACAATAAAGATATAAATCAGATGGAGTTTGGCGTCAAGAGTACTAACCGATTAACAGTTATTATTGGAGATCATGGGGAAGACCGCAATGGTTGTTTGCCTATAAATAAAGAGACAATTTTAGATAGAAGACATCATCGAATCAAGTCATCAACCAACACAAAGCATTTTGTTTTGTTTTTTTAAGCTTTTTTTTTTACAGCTATCTTAGTTTTCCCTTAGCTTTAAAGACAAGTAACAGGATAGTTTACTTAGCATGTATTCAGATTTCAGATTGATCGTTTATTCCAATTGTATAAATATAGAGGTAATCTTTCCTTCACCTTAATTGTACAAATTGTAGTCCTAACTTTATCTTTTAATTAATGGAAATCGTATGTACTACTAATTGCTAATTGTTATCTGCAATTTTGGAATTGTTTATGTCTCACAAATAATACCGCAAAGTTGCAGATAACAATTAAAGGAGGTAGTATCTTTTATCATATGTTCATCTATTGATTTCTTTAGCGATCCAACTTTTCTAAAACTTTTTGAAGGATAACTTCTTTACTGTTTTTGTGTTACGTTAGTGAGGTTATCATTTTAAAACTAGACCCTTAATACTCTAGAATAAGATGGGATATTTGACTAGTTGGTAAAAAACAATATTTACCTCAACACTTGGATACACCCGTTTTGAAACCGACCCATTTCAACCAATTTAATCATCACCCGAACTGTTTATAACCTGAGCTGTTACGACCCGAACCAAATTAAAACTGTACAAAAGTCAAACAAAACCGAACCGACTAATCAATAATCAGAAATAAAATAACTCAACCCGCTAACTAAATGAACTCATTTCAACCCAGCCCATTTCAAATCGAAACCGATTCAACCCAAGTCGAACCATCGAATCGAATTGACAGGGCTATTCTTTTTTTTTTTTTTTTTTTTTAAAACAAAAATTTAATTTTTTATTTTACGATAAGAAGAAGGATCCTATCGGGCCGAAACCTTTCACATGTTCTATTTCTAGTAAGGGAAGAGTAAGGGAATCCCCACCCCAAATTATTTCTAGTGGGGTTTGATCCAACAAGCTTTTGGTTGTGAGGTGACAAACCTTACCATTAGATTAAGCTTTGCTTGGTGATTGACATGACTACTTATGATAGCCAATACTCCCTCTGTTTTTAAATACTTATTCCACATTCTATTTTCGGCCGTTTTTAATACTTGCTTCATTTCATTATTCGAAAATATTTTAATATTTAATTCATTTATCTCAACTAGTGGATCTAACATTAATTATATTTTGTTAATCTGATATTTTCTATCCTCCAATTCTCTCACCTAATTTTGCTTTTTACAATTTTTTATTGTTCACCAACCCCATTACATTCATATTTTATTACTTTTTTCCAATTTATCGAGCAAGTATTTAAAAACGAAGAGAGTATTATAGTAGAAACAGTGTTAGAAAATTGCCTTAATTTTAATTTTAAATAAATAAAAAATGAAAATATTTTGGGACCGTAATTGTAGGCCATCGTGAAGAAGCAACCTCAATTACACGACAGAAGGCGTTCGAAATTGCTGCTTGCTTTTCCAATTCTTCTCAGATTCATACTCTATTTTATTTCCATTTTCTACAGTGCCATTTATAGAATATTTCGCTAAACTCTCTCAAATTCATTTATTCACCATTTTTAGAGGGTTATTTTCTCACATTTTACTACTTCTGGTAACTTTTTTTTCCCAGATGACAGATTATCTAATCACTTTTGATTTAATGCATTTTTTGTTTGCAATTTAAGCATTGTAACCCCATCATTTTCACCTATATAAATGGTCTGCTCATTGGTTGATTTACACGGGTTTCTTTTGATAGCAACAAATTTTGATAGTTTTGGTTGATTTATTGTTGTTCACATGTCAATAATTCCTTATTTCACATTCTTGTAACTGGTGGGTTATGAATGGTATTGAAGATTTTGCGATCGTTTTGGATTTGAGCTTTTTTGCATGCCAGAATTACTGTGTTTTTTTTTTACTTAAATTGGGTAGATTTTGCTTCAATTAGAAATGGGTATGTTTGATTTTAAGCGTTAATGAACAGTTGCTGGTTGATTGTAATTCCTATTGAAGATTTTGTTACCATTTATGATCGTTTCGAGTTTTAAACTTGTGAGAATGCAAGAATTAGTTGGTTTTTTTGGTTAAATTGGGCAGTATGATGGGATGTTTGAAAATTAGGCTTAAATGAAGGATTGCTGTATTTTGCTAGTTTATTGTGTATGAAATAAAAATGAAGAGGCAAAAAGTGGACCTTTCGGGTCCTAAGAGATTTAGATTGTCATACTTTTTGTTGGTTTTAGCTATACTCTACTTGGGTTTTATTGCATTCAAGTTTCCTGAGCTTTTAGAGATTGCTTCTGGATTAAGTGGGGAAGATAGCTATAATAATGTTGGTAAAGTAGGTTTAGATGGTGAAGGTGTGAACAAGGGGTTGGTTATTTCGATTCAAAAAGATACATTTCATAGGAAATTGGAGGATAATCACAACCAAGATTTACAGTTGTCTGATGGGAAATTGTTGGAAAGTGGGTCGCAACCAATTAGACCTCTTAGACATCGATATGGCCGGATCACAAATGGTTCCTTGATGAGGATAAATAGGACCAGTGAGTTGTCTGAATTGGAGAAACTGGCAGATGAGGCTTGGACTTTGGGCTTAAAGGCATTGGAAGAATTGGAAAATTATGATATTGTGGACATAAGTGAGAATACTGCTCTTGAAGGGAAGCCAGAGTCCTGTCCTTCATGGATAGCTACAAGTGGGGAGGATTTGGTGACTCGAGACAATGTCACATTTCTTCCTTGTGGGCTTGCTGCAGGCTCTTCTATTACAGTAGTTGGCACACCACATTATGCTCATCGAGAGTTTGTACCTCAGCTTACAAAATTCAGGAATGGTAATCCCTTGGTCATGGTTTCACAGTTCAGTGTAGAATTGCAGGGGTTAAAATCGGTGGAAGGGGAGGCTCCACCAAAAATTTTGCATCTGAATCCTAGAGTGAGAGGGGATTGGAGTCGCCGAGCAGTCATTGAGCATAACACCTGCTACAGGATGCAATGGGGAAAATCTCACAGATGTGATGGTTCACCGTCAGCGAAGGATGAACATTTTCTCGGTAAGGCAGCTAAGGCTTTCTCTTAAAGTTCAGTTTCTTGTCTGTGTACAACCGTTTCCTTCATTTCACCATAAGGTGTTTAAAGATTAAACACAATAATTAAGGAGTTGTTAGTTAATACATTGGTGTTCAAAAATACTAGTATAACATTGGTACCATAAATGGACATGTAAATACTGTCACATATTCTGTGTATTTAAATATTAAAGTTAGCAAAGATAATAAGTAATGCTTAATGGAGGGATTATTTATCATACTATAGCTTGATACAACGTGTTAGCTCAAGAGGAAGGTACTCATTGTATATTTGTGTAAGGCCTAATGTTAAATTAGGTCTCCAATAATTCTCTGTATTTATCGTTCATAATATTCGGCAACATCACAAAATATATAGACAATAGGATATCAAACGCTAATAGTCCTAAATATCTTAACAAAATATATAACATAATATCTTTTTGTTTTATTATATCTCTTAATACTAGACTCTTAGTATTACAAAAATATCTCATGATAATATTCTCATAATATCATATCAACATATATACATACACATTCCTATCTCAATACCTATGTCTATCACTTTTCACCTTAATAAATTAAATTTTATGGAAAAATAGGTTCACTAAGTTGAGATAAGGACAACCAAGCTCATTTCACAACTTTCCTTAGAAAAAGCTCATTTCACAACCAAAAGTAGGTTTGTATAGTTAGTTATGATAAGAACTTCAAATTAGGGGGTTGATTAAAAGAAAGCCATAGCAGATAGCACTTAAAATTATATGCTGTTGTTTGACAATGAACCAGAATAAGTGGCCACTTTGTACATAATCCGTTCTTGTTTTATTTTAATACCTCTTCATTAGAATAATTGACTATGGTTTTTAGAACTAAATCACTAGCTAATTTATAGTAAATACTTCCTCTGTTTCTTTTTAATTGCAACACTATCCTATTTTGGAAATTGTTAATTATTTGCAACACTTCTATTTTTGACATTTATTTCTCTTTATCTCTCTCCTACCCACATGGGTCCCTCTTATTTTTCTCTCTATCTCTCTCCTCTTCAAAAATTGCTTAGGAGACCGTGAAAATAAAAGTGTTGCAACTATTAAGGCGGAGAAAGTATGTAATAATGGTGGCCGAGTAGGTTTTGATAGAATTATCAAGGTCATTAGTTGTCTCCCACGGACTGTGGGTTGATCTTCTTAGTGCTGGCCCAAGTAGGGATGTCATTGGTGTGCTTTGGGCTTATTAGATAATTGAGGATTTGGTTTATCTTGAATTTGGAGGCTGCAATTATTGGTATATAGATGAATTTCAAAGTTTGAGCTTATAAGTTATATACTTTTGTTTTTGTTATCTTTATTTAATATTGGGCAGTTTAAAAGTACTATAAGAAAGCATGCACATGGTTTAGCAAACTGAAAATTTTAATATTTACTAATTACAATTACAGACTATAAAAAGGAACCTAAAGTAGTAAGAGGACTGTCCTGCAGAATGCATTGCCAACTAAGTTCTATACTAACTATAACCTGGTTCAGAAAATCCTTCCCACCCCCTTCCTTACCTGCCTGCTTGATTGTTTATTTTGCTGAGTGATCATTGTGATGAATCGGGTACAGCAGCCTATGAAGGTGTATACAAGAAGGCACAAGCAACAACAAGTCAGGGGGCAAGATCAAGAGCAGCAACAAAGGCAACAAGGACCACCGCTAAATGATAAAACAAATTAATATTCCTCTAAAAGGTGGTAAGGATGACTGCAGTCACCTTGTCACAGAAAAGGACAAACGCCGCAATGATTAGGGCATTTTTGTAAGTAGTGAGGGTATAAAAGAAAAGGGAATGTAATAGTGATGTATGTTGATTTTGGTGATTAGTAGAGTGTAGCCTAGCAAAACAATAGAGTAGCCTCCAAGAGAGTATCTTGATTGATATTCCATTGTAGCCGCCAAGTTTCAATCTTTCAATTAAAGCCCTCAACTTTCCCCTATTTCCTATTTCCTATCTGTATTCTGCATTTTCTGTTTATTTTGAGCTTGAACAGTGAGTCTATTGCAAACTTGGTATCAGAGCAGTTCGACCTTAACCATGGTAAGCAATCTTTCAACTAGAGTGGATGCCGCAGAGGAAAGACTGGTGACAGTGGAGACGCAACTCGCAGCCATTGAAAGGAAATGCGATTTGCAGGAATCTCACCTTAAGAGTATTGCTGACAAGCTCGGGACCCAGGAAACCACTATAGAAAGAGCGGTGCAGGCGGTAGTGGCCGGTGTCCTGGAGGCCGAGCGAAAGCGATCGGAGAATGTCCTAGCCAGGACCACGGCGAGGTTGGAGGATAGAATCGATCGATTTCGAATCGACCATGAGAGGTTGGCTGCGATTGAGAAGGAGAACAATCTTAAGTTCCGCGAGGAGATGAAGAGAGCCGCCGCTGGTGGTCAAGGCAGTAGACCACCACTTATCAACCAACCCGTGGTGAACTTGGAAGCTGAAGGTAACCAGGGAGAAAATGAACCTCGCAACCCACTCAGGTGGGGGTGGAGGGGAGAAGGCCACTGAGAAGAAGACCCATTCGAGTTTCGGAACTGGCAACCTGGAGGCAATGGGCTCGGCGGTAATGGCAGCCACTGGAAGCATCAGAAGTTGGAGATGCCGGTCTTTGAAGGGACCGACCCGGATAACTAGATCCTCCGGGCCGAGATGAACAGTGGTTGACAGTGGAGCAAGAAGGGACGGTGGAGGAGTATCGTCGGAGGTACATCGAGCTGGCCGCCCCCTTAGAGGGAGTTCCCGAGACCCTCATGCTAGGGCAGTTCACCAATGGTCTCAACACGGAGATCAAGACAAAGTTAAGGATGTTGAATCCTTTTAACCTGGAAGCTGCTATGGAACTTGCAGGCCTAATAGAAGAGAAGAACAGGGTTTGTGCTGCCAAGAAGACTGGACCAGGGCTCCAACGAGCTAGGCCGGCCCAAACCATTTCTAGCAAACCCTACTTCAACAAAGCAAATGGGCCAAGTTTAGTCCAGACCTATGGGGTCCCAAGCCACAACAACCCAACTAAGTTATGGACTAAACCTGCTGAGTCTCAAGCCTCCGTTAATCCACCCTCTAGTTTCACGGGCTATACCCAAGGGCGGAGCTCTGGCTACACCCGACGCCTCACCGATGCGGAAATACAGGAGAGACGAGCAAAAAATTTGTGTTTTAGGTGTGATGAGAAGTGGGCGGTAGGCCACAAGTGTAAGTGGAAAGAGATGAGTGTGTTGCTAGTGGCAGGAGAGGAGGAGACGCCACTTGAGGAGGAGGAAGGAGACGGCGGCGAAGAGGTGGCTGAGGTGTCGCTATGCTCAGTAATAGGGATTTCGAACCCTAAGATGATGAAATTGAGAGGGGAATTAGCTGGAGGTACGGTGGTGGTGATGATTGACCCCGGCACCACCCACAATTTCCTTACAAAGAAGGTGGTGCGCGAGAGGGCCATTCCGGAGGGGCAAGGGGTTTGTAAAGAAGTGAGGTTAAAATTAAATGGTGGAGTCACCATTGTTGAAGAGTTTCTACCGCTCGAACTTGGAAATGTTGATGTGATTCTCGGGGTTCATCGGAGAAGCTAGGGGCAGTCACCACAAATTGGAAGTCCCACACTATGAAGTTTCGAATGGGAGGAATGCCTGTCACCCTTACCGGTGATCCGGCACTTGAAACCACGCAAGTAAGCTTGAAGGCAATGATTCGAAGCTTGTGCAAGGAGGGACAAGGAATTATGGTGGAAATGAGCAAGGTGGAGAAGACCGAGACAGAAACAGGGGAGTAGCAGCCACCTCCCAAATTCCTGGCTGACTTGTTGCGTGAGTTCCTGGAAGTTTTTAAGTTACCTTCCGGGCTGCCTCCTCAAAGAAACCATGAACACTCGATTGTTTTGAAGAATGGCAATGATCCGATCAGTGTACGGCCATATTGGTACCCACAAGTGCAAAAAGATGAAATCGAGAGATTAATACAAGAGATGTTGCAAGCCGGAATTATCCAACCATCAACTAGTCCTTTTTCAAGCCCAGTAATACTTGTAAAGAAGAAAGATGGTTCGTGGAGGTTTTGCGTCGATTATAGGGCCTTGAATAAGGAAACCGTGCCGGATGAGTTTCCAATTCCGGTCATAGATGAGTTACTCGATGAATTGCATGGAGCAAAATGGTTCACGAAATTGGATTTGAAATCCGGTTATCACCAAATAAGGGTTAAACCGGAAGATGTGCATAAGACGGCATTCCGCACGCACGAGGGACACTATGAGTTCCTTGTGATGCCCTTTGGGCTCACAAATGCCCCGGCCACATTCCAATCTCCTATGAATGAAGTATTCAAGCCGTACTTGAGGAAGTTTGTTTTGGTGTTTTTTGACGACATACTAGTGTATAGCAAGGAGGAGGGTGAACACAAGGAGCATGTTCGATTGGTATTGGAACAACTAACAAAGCATAAGTTGTATGCGAATTGGAAGAAATGTGAGTTTGGGAAAAGAGAGGCGGCATACTTGGGTCATGTGATTTCGGAAGAAGGGGTAGCCATGGATATGGACAAGGTGAAGGCTATCTTGGAGTGGGAGGAGCCCAAGAACTTGAGGGAATTACGTGGGTTCCTTGGGTTGACCGGATATTACCGGAAATTTGTGGCTAACTATGCACAAATCGTCGGATCTCTTACCTCACAACTAAAGAAGGATAGCTTTGGGTGGACAAATGAGGCGGCCGAAGCTTTTTCTGCCTTGAAGGCTGCCATGACATCAGCCCCGGTGTTCAGAATGCTGGATTTTCAGCTTGAGTTCATAGTAGAAATGGATGCCTCGGGATTTGGGCTTAGGGCGGTGTTGATGCAACAAGGGAGGCCCATAGCATTCTATAGCAAGCTATTAGGGGTGAGGAATCAAGCCAAGTCCATATAGAAGGAGTTGATGGCAGTGAGTTTGGCGGTGACTAAGTGGCGACATTACATTGCTCGGAAGGCACTTCATTGTTAGGACCGACCGACAAAGCTTACGGTTTCTAACCCAACAAAGAGAGATAGGGAGTGAATATCAACGGTGGATGCGAAGGTTAATGGGAATGGACTTTGAAATCCAATATAGACCCAGGCCGTCCAATCGAGTGGCTGATGCGCTCTCTCGAAAGGGGAGTGTGACAGCCCAATTTGGAGCCTTAATATCCACTTCTTTAGTGGACTGGGCTGAAATGGAGAAGGAGCTTGCTAGTGATCCGTGGTTGAGTGGTCTGAGAAGCAGGATGAGAGAAGAACCTGACAGTTGCTAGGGCTATCACTTAGAAGGTGATAGGGTGATGTACAAGGGCAGGGTAGTCCTCCCAAAAGGGTCGAAATTCATTCCTATTCTCCTACAAGAGTATCATGATACACCTACAGGGGGGCATGAAGGGGAAGTGAAGACCTACCTGAGGTTAGCAGGGGACTGGTTATGGTCAGGGATGAGAAAAAGGGTGGGAGAACATGTTCAACAATGTGCTATTTGCCAGCAAAGTAAGCCTTCACAACAAGCATCCGCGGGATTACTTCAGCCACTCCCAATTCCAGATGCCGTATGGGATGAAATTAGCATGGGTTTTATAGAAGGGCTGCCGCTCTCGAAAGGACTGAACTCAATTTTAGTAGTGGTGGACAGATTGTCGAAGTACAGTCACTTCTTGGGGTTGAGACACCCATTCAATGCTCTGAAAGTTGCAGATATATTTGTGCGAGAAGTGGTCAGACTCCATGGGTTTCCCTCATCAATTGTCTCTGACCGAGACAAGGTATTCATGAGTGTCTTTTGGAAAGAACTCTACCGTTTACAAGGTACCCACCTCAAGAGAAGCACCGCCTATCACCCTCAAACGGATGGCCAAATGGAAGTGGTTAACAAATGTTTGGAAACTTACCTCCGATGTTTTGTGGCTAGTCAACCAAAATCTTGGGCTCTATGGTTGCCATGGGCTGAATATTCTTACAATACGTCTTCCCACACCTCTACTAATATGACACCCTTCAAGGTGGTCTATGGTAGAGACCCCCCGAAACTTTGGAAGGTGAAACCAGGTTCAACTGGAGTGAAGAGTTTGGAGGAAGGGCTTCTTGAACGAGATCTGATTTTGGATGAACTGAAAATGAACCTCAATCGGGCTCAACAATTGATGAAGGCCAATGCTGATGGCCATAGGAGAGATGTGGAGTTCTCAGTGGGTGATTGGGTGTTCCTCAAGTTGCAGCCCTATCACCAACAGACCATTGCTAAAAGACCACATGAGAAGCTAGCTGCACGTTTCTGCGGACCCTTTGAGGTTTTGCAGAGGGTTGGCAAGGTGGCATACCGTTTGAAACTGCCAGAAGAGAGCAGGGTGCATCCTGTATTTCATGTGTCACAGCTGAAAAGAGCTGTTGGTAACATTCCTGTCAGCCCCACCCTTCCTACTCTGACTGCTGACTTGGAGTTAGTGGCTGAACCTGAAGCAGTCTTGGATGTGAGAGAGAGAACAGCAGGTGGCAAAACCATCACTGAAGTGCTGCTGAAATGGCAGAATTTGCCTGAATTTGAAGCCACTTGGGAGGACTTTGATACTATCAACCTCAGATTTCCATCCTTTCACCTTGAGGACAAGGTGAATGTTCCGGGGGGAGTAATGTGATGAATCGGGTACAGCAGCCTATGAAGGTGTATACAAGAAGGCACAAGAAACAACAAGTCAGGGGGCAAGATCAAGAGCAGCAACAAAGGCAACAAGGACCACAGCTAAATGACAAAACAAATTAATATTCCTCTAAAAGGTGGTAAGGATGACTGCAGTCACCTTGTCACAGAAAAGGACAAAGGCCGCAATGATTAGGGCATTTTTGTAAGAAGTAGTGAGGGTATAAAAGAAAAGGGAATGTAATAGTGATGTATGTTGATTTTGGTGATTAGTAGAGTGTAGCCTAGCAATAGAACAGTAGAGTAGCCTCCAAGAGAGTATCTTGATTGATATTCCATTGTAGCCGCCAAGTTTCAATCTTTCAATTAAAGCCCTCAACTTTCCCCTATTTCCTATCTGTATTCTGCATTTTCTGTTTATTTTGAGCTTGAACGGTAGTCTATTGCAATCATCCCCTCACCTTCCTCTGCCTCCTTCAAAGGATGATTGGTAAAAAATTAGTCCATTAGAGTCTTGTAGCAATCCATCATTAATGAAGCGGTTTCCACTCCTTTCTTTGCTCATTTGCCTTTCTTCCTCCCCTGAGTAGAGTGTCTTAACCAAACAGTCAATTCCATCAACAATTAACAGAATTTTTATGTAGTGTATCAATTGGCTGTCTTCCATTTCTTAGCATCGATCCTAAAAGTCAATCCCATTTTTTCATCAGCTGAATAATACTGAAGATATGATGTAGGTGTTGCAAGGTAAAGCAGATATGCAACAACCAATGACTTTGTGTCAGCTATCTTGCCTGCTCTAATGTTATGGGTTAGGAATTATTAAAGTTAAAATGTGCTTTTTCACAGTTGATGGACACAAGAGATGTGAAAAGTGGATGTCAAGTGATGTGGTTGATCCCAAGGAGTCCAAAACGACCTCATGGTTCAAGCGATTTATAGGTCGCAAGCATAAACCAGAATTACTTTGGCCATTTCCTTTTGCAGAGGGTAAAATGTTTATCCTCACTATCCGTGCTGGCATTGAAGGATATCATATCAATGTTGGGGGTCGACATGTTTCCTCATTTCCCTACCGAATGGTATGTCACTTGCAATTTTTATTTCATTAAAAATCTTGTTAGTTATATAATTTTGTCTTATGTGATTTCCTACTTTATGGTCAGCTAGCCTGTAAATAACTGTAAAAGTATCGCTTTAAATTTTGCTCAAGGCACAAGGTGTAATTTATAGAACCACTAAATGATCTTTGCTAGAATTAGTTTTATCATGTATAATCAATGGTGAGCCAGTACGTCCCATTTGCCAAGCCACGAGCCTTAATTATGATTTATGAAGTGATTGAAGTCATGTTTTTGTATGACCATATCAACTTAATTAAGTTGGTTCTGATTTGCGGGTAATTAAGGGTATTTGCCACAGATTTTTTTTTTTTTTTCTCCCAATATGCTCGTCTCCCTTTTCGTGCAAAGGATTCTACTCTCTTGTCTGCTAGTTCTGTCTTTCATTGTTCTTTACTTTCCTTTTTCATTCCATCTGGCTCATAAAATTGATTGCATATTCTAAGATATCCTGCTCTATCTTTGATAATCTTCATTATGTTATCTTTTAACTGTTTTCTCATATTCAAGTTTGTATTTCATATTCCCTCTGTCATGGCTTAATTGCACCCATTCCTTAGAGTCGTCCCAGATTGCTTGCAATACATCTACAAAGGGAAAGGACCCACTATTTACTTATTTCTCTTACTCACATTTGAATAACTTTACTTACTCCCTCCGTCCCTAAATTACATTCCAATTTCTAGCATTTATTCCTCACATAATAGAGAGAAGTAGGAATGTAATTTAGGGATGGAGGGAGTACTTCTTACTAAAAAAAATCAGAATAAAAAGATTCCAACTCACACCTCTTAAAAAACAAGGGCAGACTTCCCTCTTTAACTTTTTTTTTTTTAAAAAAAAAACTCCACTACAAAAGCATTTTGATTGTTCTTCATAATCTCATGCCTCGGTCAAACTAGTGCGACTAATTCAGGATGAAGAGAGTAATTATTTACTACTATTACTAAAGTTTTGGACATACTTCTCTGGTACTATCAAGATTCGTGTATTTTTGAACTAAAAAAAAAATTCAACTGTTGCTGTTTACTCTGAAATTTGCAGAAAATGTAATCTGTTCTTTGTGCCACTTGTTTTTCATCTTTGAAGTTCAATATAATTCCCACTGTGCATGTTAATACTTTTCAGCGAATATGAATGGTATCTGGCTATGAAGTTGGCTTGAGAAGTTGTGCATGTAAATTTAAGGGTTACTCTCGCTTATTACATTTTTTAAACGTTATATTCTGTTTG
Source organism: Chenopodium album (assembly GCF_948465745.1). Taxonomy (NCBI): domain Eukaryota; kingdom Viridiplantae; phylum Streptophyta; class Magnoliopsida; order Caryophyllales; family Amaranthaceae; genus Chenopodium; species Chenopodium album. Next base: position 22,494,417 of record NC_137847.1, read on the forward strand.
TTGCGCCCCAAGGTTATTCACTTTTCGTATCATGATAAACCATTTGCCGGCTTTGATTTTGATGTGTTTTGGTCTAATATTTATGGCACATCCATTAATGAGCATGAGTGCTGACTTTCATCGTTATTCAGGGATTCACTCTTGAAGATGCAACTGGTTTAGCAGTGCAAGGTGATGTGGATGTTCATTTCATTTATGTGACTTCACTACCTTCTACTCATCCCAGTTGCTCTCCGCAACAAGTATTGGAGATGTCAGCAAAATGGAAAGCTCCCCCTTTGCCCAAGAAACCTATTCGACTTTTCATTGGTGTACTTTCAGCTACCAATCATTTTGCAGAACGCATGGCAGTGAGAAAAACATGGATGCAATCTCCAGAGATCAAGTCTTCAAGTGTAGCTGTCCGTTTTTTTGTTGCATTGGTAACTATGCTTACCTGCAAGAATTCAGATTAAACTATGAAGAATGCTGTTCATTTTTCTTTCCTGCTGCTTATACTTCTCCTTTTCCAAGTATTGGCCGAACGTAAACTCTGCATCTTATTTCACACGCATGCCCTGCAAGTTAATGTTGTTGCATGAGAGTGTCATCATGCTAGTTCAGGTTGTGCTGAGTTACAACTTTTTGGCAATTTCATCTAGTTTGCTGTCACACTGAAATGAAAGAATGAGGATTACTAGTTGACCTGATTCTTGTATGAAATAGACAGTAGACTTGATCTTGAAACATAACATGGGTTATAAAAATTCTTTCAAATTTGCAATTAGGATTATAATATTTTATGAGTAAATATTGACACTGAAGTGCAACTTAAAAAGATAACCTAGTCCTTAATTAGATGATTGTAGCAAAATTTTATTTGGCTAAATTCTGATGGCTTATTCATCCTATATTGCATTGGGATCTCTGTCATCTACCTTCTAGATTATATTCTTACCCTGCCATTTGTATTAACAAGAAAGTCTGGCAATTGATGTCCAAGTTTTCCCTCTGTCCGATAAAGTATGTTAATTTGTTATAATATGTTATTGACTGTTAGCTATTCTTTCTAGAGATTATACCGCATTTATTGACTATGATCTTGCCTTCTGTTGAGTTCTTAATTAACTGAAAGTTTTGCTCCCGATATTTTAGCTCTCCTTTTGGTTCTGATTGGAGTAAAATGTCATTATCAGTTTATCACATCATGCAGATGTTTTTTTTTTTTTTTTTTTTTTTTTTTTTTTTTGCATGATGATGTTAATGCTAGAAATTTGTGACTGTTATTTTTGTAGTTGCACCAAATTCCACAAAATTATGGAGAACTGCCGTATATGCTCTTTGTGGATTAAAAGTCCTTTACCTTAGCCTTTTTTTTTTAGGTCTGGCCTTTGTAATCTCCTTCAGGATGAAAAGAAGGAAAATTCTACCAATTTATTATATTTCTCATTACAAGTTCTTTTCTTGTACTGACATTTCAAGTTGAATGCTGCCATCCTTACAAATTTCAATGTTGATAATCATAAGTTACCAGCGTTGCCAGAATTTTTATAATGTATTTGATTTCCCAAAAAAAAAAAAAAGAAAAAAAGATAGATAATACATTCCTGTTTCTTTCATCTCCTTTGTTTCCCTAAATTTTTTATGACGCTTGAGGGAGACTACATTTAGGTGTTGTTTGGTTACACTAATTTCCCATGGGCACACAAAATTCCTTGAAAATGCAAAAGTGGTTAGTTGTTTGGTTAACCAAAAAAGTGCAAAATGGAGGAAGTTAGAATTCCATGGGAATTTGAAGTTCCCACATAATGTAGGAATTGAATTACCTAGGTCCCCCTTGGTCATTCAAAATTTCCATGAATTGTGATTTCCCTAATATTTACCAAACAAGTTAGATTAATTTCCTAGGAATTGCATGAATGAAATAACTTCTCATGAATTGTAAATTACCATGGGAAGTTATTTTCCATTGCAACCAAACAAGGCCTTAATGTTAATGGGGCTTGAATTTCTCTGTTTTCCTTTTTTCCTGCTCATAGCTGAACTAGCAAATTTTTCTTGGTGAAATGCTAGTTACATTATATATTAGTGACTGATGTATCTTCTTTTTTCTTATTCAAAAGTGTTTGCACACAAGCGAATTCCTTGAGCTATAGATTTACTCAAGAAATTGTTGATGTCATTTGTCCCAGTTCAATGTTTCAAGTATTCTGCTTTGTCTTTTACCTTTTTTTTTAAAAACAAAATTATTTATTTTTTGAGGAATGCTTTCGTCTTTTACCCGATTTAGTGTAGTAACTATAATTTCAATGCTTTACTTTCAATTCATTGGGCGTCTTTATGGTTTTCCTGTTTATTTTCCTCTATATTACTTCGTTACCTATTATAATGTCTCTGCAGAGTCAACGAAAGGAGGTCAATGCAGTTTTGAAGAAAGAAGCTGCCTATTTTGGTGATATTGTGATTTTGCCTTTCCTTGATCGTTATGAACTTGTAGTTCTTAAAACAATTGCTATATGCGAGTATGGGGTGAGCTATCTTTCTTCTAGAGTTCATCATTGAGGGATTTTTTTTTAATCGTAATTGCTTGCAAACCCTCGAATGCTTTGTGCATTTTCCTCTGTCTCTTAAAGGCTAATTAATCATACTTCAGGTTCAAAATGTTACTGCTGCATACATAATGAAATGTGATGATGACACATTTGTGAGATTGGACGTTGTTCTGAAACAAATTGAGGCTATTGCTCCAGAGAAGTCTCTTTACATGGGGAATTTAAATCTCTTACACCGACCTCTTAGACGTGGAAAATGGGCAGTCTCTTTCAAGGTACAAATTCTTGATTACAGTAACTTTGATTCTTGCAGTATTAAATGACAAGATAGTAATTTTGCAGTACCTGTAATCTTTCTGTTGTGAGAAGTATGATGCAACTATTAGTGTAAAATATCAAATGCTATATAATTTGTATAAAAAAAATGAAGAGATGGAGGGAGAAATATTGGTCTTATGTGGAATTGGATCAGCCTCATCCATTTAAAATTGAATGCTATTGCAAAACTATGAAGTTCTATGTGCAATTTGCTCAGAATTTCTTCGTTTAGGTTTCAGATCATTCCCTAGAGTCGGCAAATCAAGATGATACACTGTCTCTTTATTGTTCCTCTTTTCTTATTGAAATCATCTATTAGTTTAACTTTTTATTTAATTTAGGCACTTTGATGTGGATCACTGGGTTTGTTTTCAATATTCTTGGGACTTTGGTAGGAACCTTCTTTATGAGGCACGGGTGTATTTAGGTTGTTGTATCTCAAGGCATTTACATTTGTTAAAGAAAGAAAATGGATCACTGATATTTTGGAGCAGGCAACAAGATATTGGATTTCAACTGAACTATTGGGCAATATATTATGCTTGAATTTATCACTCTTTGATGGATCAGTACCTTCTGATTAGCTTGCAGCATTTTGAATATGCATGGCTCGCTTAAGCATTTTGAATATGCACTAGCGCAACAGGAGATCCTAGACCTAGGTGAAAGCATAGGCTTGAAGGATGTGCCTCCTGAATTCTTCTGTCAGAACCAAAATATTAGGACTGAGGTGAAATTATTGCAGCCTGGCCTTAGTGCACCTCATTGAAAACACTTTCCCAGGGTCTTTCTCAGCGCTTGGATGGCAGGGGCTTGAGTTTAAGTTTTTAGAAGTTTTCTCACCTCATTGAAGTTCAAAAACTGAATCCAACTGCTTCACTGGATTCACAACATAAGTCTATGCCCCTCAGGCTGCGTGCAATTCAGACTTCCCCTCAGATACCCTGTAGTTGAATTTCAATGTGACTTGGAATTGTTGGAAAAGTAAAAGATCAAGTTATCATGCTTGTGCATGAGAGATGGTGTCATTAATGATTGATCCCACTTCTGCTTTGACAACAACTCTTAATGCAATCAAGTATAAAGTCCTGGAAACAATTCCATAAATGTACTCATCTTGAAGAATGAGGGCCCTGAAACCTCATGGAAGCCTAATATCTATTGTTTAATATTCAGCAGCAGTTGGGCACTCATTGACAACATAACATTGGTATTGACTTATTATACAAAGTATAAGTTTTTTTTTTCATTGTGGTTTTAAAATGCTAATTTTTTTTAACTAACCTTTTATTTGTATCATTATGTGTTTCAGCACCTTAAAAGTTTTCTATGCCTGATATGAGTGTACCGCCTATACAACAATAGAGAATCACAAATATGTAGATCAGTTGTATGTTTTTTTATTACTATCATGTGGAGTTTATATCACGTACATTTCATCCAACAATGATTGCTTCTCAATCTTCTACAGTGGTTGTAGTGGGCTGGCTGAGCGTTTGATAATAATATGTTTGCTATTTTCCATGCTTAAAGAGATCGTCCTTGTGTAACAGGAGTGGCCAGAAGAAATATATCCTCCTTATGCTAATGGCCCAGCTTATATAATCTCAAATGATATTGCTAGATTCGTTGGAGATCAGCATGCAAACCAAGGCTTAAGGGTCAGTGGCATCAATTGTTGTATTATTTTACTTCCCATATAGCAGTCTGCCAAATTAAGGCTAGCTAATTTCTCGAATGTTGCTTGCAGTTGTTCAAGATGGAAGATGTCAGCATGGGCATGTGGGTTCAGCAGTTCAACAGTTCTCAACAAGTCCAATATTCCCACAACTGGAAGTTTTGCCAGTATGGGTGCATGCAAGGCTATTATACTGCACATTACCAATCCCCAAGACAGATGCTTTGCTTGTGGGCTCATCTAGCCAAGGGCCGTCCTTTTTGCTGCAATTTCAGATGAAATTGGTAAGAACTTGATGCAACAACTTTGTGCAATTCCTATTCATCGTGTTACTAAAAATTTGCCAAATTTTGGTCTGTCGGTATCTGGATATGAAGACGACTGCTTGTTATGAGCACCTGATATTCTCATAAGAGCAGGAAAATTTTGATTGAAAATCAGTGATCACAACAACTTTGATTATGATACATCCTTCATGGTATCTTCTTTAATGACTTCGAGTTGTATCACATTATTGTACAAGCAGGGAAAATATATTAGAAATTGTTGATGGCCCCTGTCCATTATTTGTGTCCATGAGGCCTATTGTTTAAATACTCAAGACATGTATACATGCTATTGTATATGCTTCATAGCCATTAAGGTATATAATATTTTGGTCAATAGTTTTGTCAATGGCTTAGCCAAGGGCCCGTGGGTACCCCTAGGTACGAAAGGACTGGCATTAGAAAGATGATGTGCAGTTTTCAAAGGAGTTCATCATTCCAAATATAGCAAGGGTTCGGTGTCAGTAGAATCTAACAATAGAGGACTTGAGAAGAGGGTCTAGTGAATCTGATAATTTGCTTGTATATGCATTATTGGGTTGAACAATGGATTTCATTTGTTACAATCGGTTCTCAAATCTGTATGTACCTGTGCAGCTACTTGGCATGGAATAGGAAATGCAAAAATGACAAGTTACAAACATGCATTTTTAAATTAAATACAACTTATACAATATCTTGTTAATTTTACTAAAGTTGACGTAATATATTGTGAAAATATGTCATCTCCATTTTTTTTTTTTTTTTTTTTTTTTTAAATTTTCTTTTGGTGCAACTAATATGTCATCTCTACTTGATTGTCCCATTTACTATTTGTGGTTCACTAAACAAATTTGACCATTTGTAAATATTAGACCTGAATAGTTGATTTTATACCTTTGACAAAGTTGACTAAAGTAATGGATCATTTAAAAGAAGAGAAATTGTTCCGTGTATCTTGAGGTTTTAAAAAATGCATCGTGTATCTGTGAAAATTTTTAAATGCACCGTGTACTCTTGATGTCTGTAAAAAAATGTACCAAATACCCTAATTAACTAACAAATGCACATATCATTGACTTATCAAATTAAAATCATGATCACACACCGATTCCCTTATAGTACTTTACTAGGTTAGGTCCGTGCCACGCACGGTTAATTTAATTACTCCACGATTTCTGTAGGTAAATTAATTTATGAAATAAAAATTGCGTAGCATTCGCTGTTGGAAGCGTTCAATCAAAAGAGGCAAATAATGATCTTGTGCAATAAGAAAGATAAATTAGTATCCCTCTAAATCATGTTTTATGAAAAGGGGAAAAAAAAGTCATAATCTTAATTAATTTATACTCTCTATAAATAGTCCATATGAAATTAGTTGACGTAGACAGATTGATTCATTACATTATTATTCGGTTTATGAAAATAAAGAAAAAACCATACTATATACAAAAAAAAAAACAATTTGAACAATAATTGAGTAGTCCATTTATTCAACTATTATTAAAAATTAAAAATTTTGTACGCGCCCCACGCAAAAGAACAAAACCCCCAAACCAGCCCATAGTTTTTCCAAAACCAGCTTTCCCTCTAACGTCCTCCGATGGACCGCCGACGATTAGAGTAGTGTTTGATGCATCAATCGTCACCCTTGTCGCCTATTCTAAGGAGCGCGTTTCTTGGTACCGGCGGCGATTCGATAGACGGTTGTCCAACCGCTTTATCTCACTTACCGAGTTTGAGCCCTGCCGGATCTTAGTGTGGGTGCTCAAGGTGAGCTGTTGACCCTGGTCTGGCCCGTTACCATTGCCTTCTTCTGTCTTGGTGGTGGTGCCTCGACCTGGACTGGTCACTAGTGGGGGTGGCTATTACTGGTTTATAATTAGGCCTGGCCAATTGGCCATCGCCGTTGTCCCCCTTTGTGGGTTACTCTTGTTCTATTTTGTATGTTTTGTTTGTTTATTGTGAACCAGTTAATTTTTTTCTTTCTTTAGAAGTTGCTATGGATTGCCGAATTTTAATGAGTGCCCTTTCGTATACCCATTTGAACGATGATTATGACGAAAGCATTGTAAGCTTTGCCAAGAATAATTGCTCTCGGAACATCCTCAATCAAGCTAAGGTTTTGAAGGAGGAGGGCAATTCTCACTTCAAGAAAGGTGAAATCGTTCTTGCTGGGGCTAAGTATGATAGAGGACTTAAATTTTTGCGCTTTGTTCTGCCTCAAAACGAAGATGATTGTGTTTTTCTTTGGAACCTTGTCAAATCCCTTGAGTTAAACCTTGCAGCTTGTGCCTTAAAAGTCTGTGAAACTAAGGAGCTCTGCTCATTAGTCATTAAGCTTGATGGTAACAATCCTAGCTCTTTACAGAAGGGCTTTAGCTGAGATCAAGCTCTATTGATCTCAATCAACTTGAAGAAGCCCATGAAGACCTTACCAAAGCAGCTAAGGCTGAGCCTAACAACCCGGACATCCTTCGTGAGATGGAAAGGTGGAGGGGTTGAGAAGCAAAGCGAACAAGATCAAGGGCGAGGAGTACTACAGACACTGAATTGTCTGACACCATCTTACCCGCCATGGAAGTTGTTAGTTAGACGACAATATAGAGCCTTATCACTACATCGAATGATTTTATCCCTATAAAAAAAGGGGATGATGATGCTACTAGCCCTCTAAACAACAAGGATTCTAGACAAGCCAAGGAGAAGGGTCCGAGGAAATTTCATATATTCAGCAACGGTTTGAGAAGTAATGAGTCCCTTAGATTTTCGAGTTGTCTTACTCGGATCTCTGCTAAGGGAAAACCCTTAAGTTTCTGTAAACATTTTGCTACCTCATGGATGACTGTACTAGTGAAGGAAAAGACCACCTATGATGGGCGTCTTGATTCTCACAAGGTCAAGGACTACAAATTTCCTGAAACCTTGTTCACGCCTTCTAAGATGGGGGATCCAAAAAGAGGAATCGCGCCAGAAAGGACAAAAAGAAAAAGGCCAAGCGACTCCAAGATGCTGCCTTGGTCAGCCACGTTTTTGGTCTTTCCAAGCCCAACACTGCTACCGTTGAGAAGTTAGATGATCATTCATCCACAAGCCTAACTTCTAGCAGTATTGAGGTGATGAGTGTCATTTATGGGACTCATTTAACCTCTTTTAGGATGAATTTTCATTGTTTCTATGTCTCTTTTATCTCTTTTTCTTTAGTTTTATTTGATATTTCTCTATTTTGTATTTTCTTTAGTTGTTTTCCCATTTTCTTGCATTTCTTGGTTTATTTTGCTTTTTCTCTTTTATTTGTTTGCTTTTCTTTGATTTTAGGAGATTGGTGACATCTAAGGAACCAAATGACCTTCTCTCGAGATTTGCAAAGCTTAAGGTGCAAGCTGGTTCCTCCCCTTGAAGCTCAAAAGTGAAGGTATGCAAAAGTCAAGTTTTCAAGGCCGCGCTCTCATGCTGCATGGGCATCAAAATCAGTGTTGAATCCACCATAAAGACCTTTGGAGACTGCCACCCCCAACATGTAACAAGTGGAGCGCACGGAAGCATCAACGATCGCACGAGAAGGAGGTGCCCTGCTCCCAGGCGCGGGCGCGTAGATCTGTGGCGCGGGTGCACAACCTTCCTTCCGTACCCATTTCTTTGTGGCCGCGCACGTAGAGGAGAGGACGCGCCTATTTGGGTTCTTTTTGGACGTGTAACTAACTCCTTTTTTGTTAGTGTAGGGAATATTTCAAGCATCCCACACTTGAGCCCCACTGTGATCATACACTTAAGCATGATGGCGTCCAAAGGGAAGGAAGCTAGAGTAAAAGAGTCGCCAACAAGTTTTAGGAACTTGTAAACCGTTTACTGGGTGAAGATTACACCCCTTAACGATCCAGGAGATCGTCAACTCCAAAAGGTCTTGAACCAAATAGGGTTCCGGGATGAAGGTACAAATCCAACCTAAAAAATATTGAACATGCCCTAAAAAGGCATCTACTTCATTCTTCTCGTATTCATGTGTGCTTTCTGACTAACATGCAATCAACAGATTAACCCTAAACCTATTTATCTATGTTGGTTGAATTTAATGCACAAGCAAAACTATTATTGGCGATCACTTGAATTATAATCATATTAGCCCTAAACAAGATTATTAATTATCTTATTAAGCGTGATTACAAGTACAAATTCCCTTTAAACATGCATAAAAGGCGTGATCAAGCAATAACAATAAATAAGCATCAAGCAACATAATAACAAAAATAACAATCATCATAATAATAATCATTATAACAATCATCATAATTATCATAATCATGTTAAAGAATAATATTAATAGCAAGATCCTAGGCATGATACTAACAAGATTAATAACAAACCCTAGCATGTCGCTAAACAATAAAAATCAAAGCTTTAGCCCTAACATGATACTAACATGATATTGATATGATATTAGAAAGCAATAATAACATCCTAACATGACACTAGGAATTAAGTAAATTTAAACATGCTTTCTACAAGAATAGAGCAACAAGATTACATACTTTGATGCCTCGTATCTCTTTCTAATAACAAAAAACACGCGTTAGTAACTTCAAGGAAAATATAAAATCAAAGAATTAAATTAAATAATTGGAATAGAGATTTGGGACCAAACCCTCATAAATTATAACCTTTCACGTCTAGGGCGAAGGCAACTTCGAACTTGGCTAGGTGTGTCTAGTGCTAATGTATGAGGAATTTTGTAAGAGGGAAGGTTTAGAAAAAGAATAGAGAGATAGAAAGCTTCTAGCTTTAGAGAGAGAAAGATGATGATGATTGAGTATTGATGATTGTTGATGATTGTGAATTGTTTGATGAATAAAAACGGAGGTTCAGGACCCTATTTATAAGAAAAACAGTCCGAAAATAGGTAGAATTTGATAAGGAATAAAACTGCACGCTGTCGCTGCAAAACCGACCTTGTCGCCAGGCGACAGGGTCTGTCGCGTGGCGACAGCCTGGATTCCTACGCGCTTTCAAACACGGAGTCAACATATGAATCAAAATTGATTTGTAAAATCCGTATGAAAACTGAAATCGTATTTTTCATAAAATAATATTTTATTCCAAATAAAACTTTATCAAAATCTAATTATTAATTCTAATCTTATTAGGATTAAAGAGAACCTTCTAGAGAATTTTAGAAGACTATAATCAATTCTAATAACTTTAGGAATAATAATTAACATTGGGCCCTCCTCTAGATCATTGGGCCGCATGTAAAGATCAAACCGGGCCTAGTTTAGTATTTTGGCCATAACTTCCTCATTATTCATTGGAATTGGGCTTATAATATATCGTTGGAAAGCTCTTTGCAAGCCCCATCCAACTACACTATTATTGGACCCTTGTCGTGGACCAAACTAAACTGGATAGGCTGTTTTCATAAAATAAAGTTGTTTTTCGAAAATAAAAAGAAAGAATTTTTAATAAAAATTAACCGCAACACGTGACCTTTCACACTTTCACCTCGTTCGATAATCATTCGACATGAAAGATATTCATCACTGGGTTTGGTTTTGGGGAGACACATTTGGGTGTCTACAGAAGCCCCCACTTTGACTGAGTTTGGAGAAACGCAAGTTTCAAAAACGAAAGTCAAAGTAGCGATAGGGACGGAGAATGATTCAGAATGTTCTGCGATCCTAAATCATTCTTGTAACACCGATACCTGCAAACTAGCGTTAGTTAAACAGATAAAAGAGTTAAGAAACGCGTATCTTGCACCGTTGAGCACATGTCTCTAGAGTAACCGATTTTTGTTGCATTTGAAGAAGACCGCTCTGCTTGTAGCTGCCTCCTATTTCATCGAAAACGACTCTGCTTGTAGTCATTCTCCGCCGCTTGTGACCATCTTCCACATCCTAGGGAACACGATCGAAGATAACTCTGCTTGTAGCCATCTTCAGTTTTTTGTGACCATCTTCCACATCCTAGGGAACACGATCGAAGACAACTTTGCTTCTAGCCATCGTCAGTTTTTTTTTGTGATCATCTTCCACATCCTGGGAACACGATCGAAGACAACTCTTCTTGTAGCCATCTTTAGTTTTTTTGTGACCATCTTCCACAGCCTAGGGAACACGATCGAAGATAACTCTGTTTGTAACCATCTTCAATTTTTTTTTGTGACCATCTTCCACATCCTAGGGAACACGATCGAAACAACTCTACTTGTAGCCATTTTCAGTTTTTTTTTGTGACCATCTTCCATATCCTAGGGAACACGATCGAAGACAACTCTACTTGTAGCCATCTTCAGTTTTTTGTGACCATCTTCCACATCCTAGGGAACACGATCGAAGACAACTCTGCTTGTAGCCATCTTCAGTTTTTTTGTGACCATCTTCCACATCCTAGGGAACACGATCGAAGATAACACAAGGAGAAAAAGAATTGAGTCAAGAGAGATTTCGCCTACCAATATTACCTTGCAACTAGCTGATAGATTAATTAAGATTCCAAAAGGTAAGGTAGAAGATGTTCCTTTAAGGGTAGGAAAGTTTGTAATTTCGGTTGACTTTGTTGTTCTTGAAATGGATAGGGATTTAGAAACTGCCGACGTTCGTGTTTATCATCATCATAGCTTAAGGTGCAAGCCGATTCCTCCCCTTGAAGCTCAAAAGTGAAGGTATGCAAAAGCCAAGTCTTCAAGGTCGCGCTCTCATGTTGTGTGGGCGTCAAAATTGGTGTTGAACCCACCGTGAAGACTTTTGGAGACTGCCACCCCCAACATGTATCAAGTGGAGCGCACGGGAGCATCAACGATCGCACGAGAAAGAGGTGCCCTGCTCCCAGGCGAGGGCGCGTACGAGGGTGGTGCGGCCGCGCAAGAGAGTGGCGCGGCCGTGCAGCCTTCCTCCCTCTGTTCCATACCCATTTCTTTGCGACCGCGCATGTAGAGGAAAGGGCGCGCCTATTGGGGTTCTTTTTGGACGTTTAACTAACTCGTTCTTTGTTAGTTTTACCCATTTCTTCATTTTTAGAGAGAGAATTGAATTAGAATTTGTAATAGATTGGATTTTTAGAGAGAGAAGCTCAAATTAGGGAAACTTTTGTTCTTAGATTTTAGAGAGAGAAACTTGGTGATTTTGATGAATGCTACTTTCAATCTTCTTCCTCTTTGATTTTAATCAAAGATTTGTAAGAATTCTTTACTCTTTAATGCAATTTTAGCTTTTGATTTTTGAATTTGATTGAATTACTTGTTGTTTGTTTGATTTGATATTTGATAGCTTGAGTATATTTTGAATACAATGTTGATGATGAAATTTGTGATTAGTTTAGTTTTGCTATTCAAATTTGCAATGTGTAGTGAGTAGATTACTTGTTAGGGATAAGGTGAAGCATGTATAAGTGATAATTCATGGCTAATTGGGGGATTTTGATTGATCAACATTGTGATTAAATTGGTTGGTGAAATTTGTGCATGTTTTTGATATCTTGAGGAGTGATCAACCTTAACTATCGAGCTAGATTGCATATGTAACACCCCAATAATTCTCTCTTAAAACCTATAAATACCCTAAACAAAATCCAAGAAAATTACTGGCGTGCTATCGCCACGTGTTCAAACGTTAAGGCTTTATCATAAAATAGCAGCGGAAAAACTAACTCAGTTATAAATAAGTTTCAAAACCAATAACCAAAACTAAATTAAATCTTACAACTTGGAACCATTAAGGCCCTTATTCAAAACCCAATTTAGTTAAAATAGTATAAAATGAAATTGAGTTTAATGAATTCAAAAGTAAGTAGCAAAATAAATAGTGAAAAGTAACCAACACTCCACTCAAAATCCCACAACCTTGATGCAAATGCTGAATGTGTAAGAACATGTGGTTAATCTGCTCCCCAATATTACAAGTGTAAAATTTGGATCGTCACAGGGTCATTGAAAGGCGAAGGCCGTGACCAAAGAAAGACACACACAAAAGCACGCAATCAGCAAAGCTGAGTACATACAAGCTGCGAAATAAAATCAGAAATCCCTAACATGCTACTAATAATCAAACATCATGCATCATTAAATTATAGACTCAACACATGACTCATCTATCAATTTTATTAAGACTTCACTAGTTGGTAGTAGCTAACTCATTTATTTATTCATTAGATTAAGCAATAGACAAGGTTGTCCAACCCATGCTCCATTTGGAACATCAATAAAAGAAAAACCCCATGCCTCCTTTCGGAAATATCAATAAACATCCAACGACCACGGGCGCGACTCCGTGGCCGTAGTTAGTATGAGATCTCATCTAACTTCTAGTTTTGAAAAGTATTTGAAATAAGAGACTCGTAGATCAGACGGCCTCGAGAAAAGTGCACGGCTAATACCCCGTGTACCCCAACCCCTGATTGTCATTACTCCAGATGTGCACAAATCTAGAGTTTTATTGCTCATCCATCTTGCACTTTACGTGATTTACAAGTTTAGAATGGTGATGACTCATATGCAAAATAATATAATCAATCAAATATCACATCATTCCAAGCAATCCAAAGTTCCAATTCAATTCTTGATTTATTAGTGGCAAACAATATTTAGTATTGAATCCTTTAACTACCTCGGTGTATAAACACCTTAAGTGCATAGGGCACTTCAAATCCTGAACCTCATCTTAAAAGACTTTGATGAACTTCCTCTACTCAAATTATAATTAATTCATGAAAGAGTATTAAAAATTAACCTCATGGAACCATTATCAAAATTAATTCCACTTATAGACAACCAAGAATCCATAACCTTTAATTAATCATAACATATCCAATTGATAAGACAATCACTTATACATCACCCACAACCGTAGTCATATACTTATATCTCAAACATGCCTCATAAACAATATACGGAAATCACAATGTATAACCAAACAATTATTCCCAGTCTTCTCTATACATGATACTAAGTTCTTGATATATCCCTAAACATGCATCTAAAGGCAAGGTTTCATAACTCGTACGTACCTTGAATAAACGAATTGGTATGCCGCTTTACTATCTAGGAATCACCTTCAATAAACTCCTCTCCTAAACCAAACAATAACATCTCAATCAATACCCAATCAATCAAATTTACAGCAATACTAACTTACTTTAAAACCTTCAAAATCCAAATCAAACAACACTTTAAAACCTTCCCTTTAGTTAAAATTAAAGGCTTATATTTAGTTCTTTAAATTTTCTTCATAAAAACCTTAAAATACACTCTTATACATGAAATTACAGCAAGTTTAAAGTTTAATAAAAATCTGAAAATTATTTAAAAACCCCTAATAATCTCCTTTTTTAATGGGTGATTAAACCCTCTTTATAAAACATCAAACGTAGTACTTAGAAACTATTTCCAGCACTTTAGATTAAATAAAAAAACCCTTCAAAACTTTATCAACACATCACTTTAATACTCAATTAAAAGTCTCCTAGGAAATAATCACTTCCTAAAAAAACAACAATTAATATTACTAACCCAAGTAATTTCCAACAATATAATATGATGAAAAACCTCTTAAAACTTCAATAAAAACATATATTTATGCTTAATTAACTTTAAACATAATTAATTTTATTAATCAAACTCAAGGATAAAATTTTAAGCATAAAAAACTTCGTTAAAAATCAAAAACAGCCCGAAAATCATATTTAGAGGCTGAATTTGGCCACGAGAGGGTGGTGCTCACTACCAAAAGTAGTGAGTCTTTCTTAAAACGTTGTTTTCACATGAAAAACACTACTTTTTTTATCAAAATCAGATGAGTTCAGAACCTGATCGGGATTAAAACGGGATTAATATTAACGAACGGAAATCTAAAAATTAAAACACGAATTTACGTGTTCAAAATAATCTGGAATTAAGTTAAACTAATCATTAGTTATAATCACCAAAATTTCAAAACATCATTACTATAAAAGCCCTAAATCAATTGTTCGTAAAAACCCTGAATTCGTGATTTTCAATAATTAAAAACCCTAGGTTATAAAATTTACAAAATTTGAAAATTATGACATTTATAAAATCTAAAATTATAAATTTTAATCATCAGAATACAATTTGATACTAATTAAACTAATTTCAAACAATAAAATCAAAACCACAAATTAATAAAACAAAGGAGAAAGAAAATAAGACTAACCTTTTTGTGTGGGAAATTTTTGGGGATTCATGCTGTATTTATAGAGTAGGGAGTGTAGGATTAAATTTGGGCTTATAAAAATGTGGGCTTAAGTTATGGGTTTTGGAATGGGTTATTCCAATAAGAGTATGTAGGAATAATTTACATTGACCAATAATTAATAAACGTTTGGTCCAAAATATATTTTACTTTTATAAAACCTTATACTTAAAATACTTTAACCCTTTAAAATATTTAATTAAAATACTTGAGCCCTTAACAAAACATTTTATTAATACTTAAATACTTTATAAAAAATACATAAAAATACGGGGTATTACAGCATAATAGTTTTCATTGATAAGAAAAATTGATTTGGAAGCTATTATTATCGATTGATCTTGTTTTGCGATTTTCTTTTGAAGTCATTTGTAGAGACATCTAGCTTGACCTTAGGAAATAGCTCTTTAAGTGATTTTGATTGCATTTGTTGCTTTCCCTCTCATTATTCAATTGGTTGAATTCTTCCCCAATTAGTATGATTGTCATGAGTGGATGTCGATCCTAATTCCCTAGCATCTTTAACATCGTTCTTGTATTCATTTAATAGCGTTGTTTAGTTTGCTTAAACCAACCCTTACCTAGGGGATAGCTTAACTTGAGACTTTAGCTTGTACCTCATTCCCTTGGGTTCGACCCGGACTTATCCCTATACTTAGGGTTGGGTTTGGTTTTATAAATTTGGTTTTGATTGGGGATACTTAGAAATCAACGACCTAGGTTTCACCTGCGTCAAGAGGGGTCAAACATCGAGGAGGGGAGCGAGATACCTACGAGAGATTTAGTCACCACTAACATTGATGAATTGATGTGGAATCCGTAGGCTCTAATGTTTTTGCAGGATCAAGAAACGCAAGGAAACGAGTTTGGATCAACTTATGTCTAGCTCCAGCGATGGACTTTCTCCTCCCTCTTATTTGTATTATCCAGCAATTCATAGCGTCTGTATCCCCAATCCCCTTCCTGTTTAGTTCTTGTATCTATAGTACTATATAAAGAGAAAGGACTTCTTGGGTGATAAATTTGCTTTTTTCCAAAATGCCCTTTTCAATTTGCAAAATCATCTCTCTTATCTAAAATTAAAAATTAAGAATTATTTTTAAAAAAAAATACCGATCATAACTACCCTATAATAACTGCTCCACTCCCCATAAAAAAATAAAACTGCTCTTGATTTTTTTTTTGTTGGGAAAAAACTCCTCTTAAATTTGCTCATTTATGGTTTTTTTTTTCTTTTTTTTTTGTGTTTTTCTTTATTTCTCATGCTTTTAGTAAATATTTTATCAGTATTATTAGTTTCACAACTCCTAATACACATGGTTGATAGTGTGCACCTCTTAGCTTGTTAATTTAGTTAAGAGACTTAAGTTTTCTTGTTCTAGTCTCGAGTCAGTTGGGAGCTAGTCTTCTTTTGAACCGTTATAAAAAAAAAAATATTTAACGAAATTATATTTTTGATAAATTTCTCAATTTATATAGTATAGTGATTTCTAAAAAAAAAAATTGATTATTGATATTTAATCAAGATTATATTCATACAAATTATTGCACAAAAATTACATCTTCTTAAAACATATTACATTTATTTTCTTATTATTCTGTTGTTAATTGTGTATCAACATAGGAAATTAAAGGTAAATATTATTGATTATTTATATGGTTATTGATAAATAAAAACCTTATTAAAATAACTTTCTTAAATAAATTATTCTATTTTTTTTAAAAAAAAGATACTAAGGACACATCAGAAAATGACACGTGTCATTGCTGGTGTGTCTTTTAGTATATAACTAGATTAGGTCCCGCGCGCATGCACAGTAATTTTCACTATCTATTATTAGTTTAACACTATATTTTATTATAAAAATAATCTAATTTCATGCAAAATAAGATGAAAAATTCATAATTATAATAATAAAAATAAAATTATATCATACTCCAGAAAATTGTGGGAGTATTACATAATGCACGAGTAATATAAATAATTACATATTACGTCACAAAGCTATATGTAGGCAAATATTATTGCATTTTATTAAATAAAAGAATTATATTTTTGATGAATGTGTACAAATGGAATATAATTACCAAATAGTAAAAGAAATATAATTTCATAGTATTAAGAATCTTACTAACAAACGCCCCCGACATGTTAGATTAACATTTAAAATACTTCCTAAAGTGGTATTAATTTGGGAATGCATGCCAATATCACGCGTCAATCGATATAATTAACATTTATTTTAATTTAATAGTTCTACTTTTAGCTATCTTATCCAACGCCCCAGTTGCTTTCGTTACTTTTCGCCTAGTCTCTAAGAAGCTTGGGCAAAAAAAAAAAAAAAAAAAAAAAAAAAAAAAAAAAAAAAAACTTGGCGGGAAATTTTTTAAAAATAAAGGAGATGACAAATGTCATTCTTGGTTTCACTTTTAATGTTCGGAGAAATATATAGTTATAATTATAGATTTATTTTTTAAAGTCAATTTGATGCAATATAACGTAAAGATGTTTTTATTATTTCATATATACTATAAATTAAATCCATTTGAGTGTAATAAATCAGGAAAAAAATCATTTTAAGCAAATAATGTTAATATTAGTAATAAGAATCTTTAATTGCTATTATAATATTATTGTCTTAAATAATATTTATAATATTATTGTCTTAAATAATTTGTCAATTAAGAAGATATAAAAAGAAAAATAAAGTTAGAATAATAATTATTTTTGGAAATTGAAGAGGTTTTTGGAGGGAAACTAACGACACCAAAAAGTGACATGTGTCATTCCTGGTGTCTGTTTTAGTATTATGTTATTGATTAATGATATTTTTGCAGTAAAACAGCCTCAAAGCAAAAATTACATCCAAATTTGAACTCTATTGATCATTCTAAATCTTAAACGTTTGGGTGTTAGAATTTGATCTATTAACTAAGTTTTTTTTATAACTAGGTTAGGTCCCGTGTCATACACGGTAATTTTTCAATAACTATAAATAAAATTAACATTATATACTTTCGTATGTTACGTACATTCTTATCAATTGAATACTAAAAACAACAAAAATGGCAAGAAAAAATCACAGTAAGAATCATCAACATGTGTCATTTTTAGCAATTATTATTGAAGTTTCTATTGAGTGTTAATTGATTGAAATTCTAATCATAAATTATTCAAGGAAATAAAAAAAAATGTATCATTTGTTGATTTGATATTCGCATTTCATTGTTTAAGCTTGTACCTTCTATTACATAATAAAAAAAATTAAAAAAAATCAAGAAAAAAACTATATAATCTTGTTGTAATAAATGTATGTTGTACATAATTTATGTCTTTCTTTTTATAGTTGTCAATAAATATATTTTGGAAAGATACATCAAATCTTCAATTACACTTTGTATGTAATAATTACCTTATATATATATGTAAAAAGATTTATTTTTGAAATTGAATTTTTTTACAAAAAAAAAAATAAAAAAAAAAACTACTAAGGACACACCAGGATATGACACGTGTCATTGCTGGTGTGTCTTTTAGTATATAGTTATTGATGATTAAATGATTTAGCATTACACTGTAATAGTTTAATAGAATTTGATTGCTTAGGGGGTCTCATTCTTACAAAATTATCATTTGTTATGAGTCTAAGGGTATTTGGTGCATTATTTTACAAACCTCAAGAATACACGATGCATTTGATTAAGGGTACACGGTGCATTTTTAGAAACCTCAGGGGAGAGGGGTACTCAAAACAATTTCCGAAGAAAGAATTATTTTTTTTGAACCATTTCCCAAAAAAATAATTAGAAATAATATATACGGCAAATTTCAAGTACTGGTTTATTTATTTATTTATTTATTTTGTTTCTGAGGGATTCAAGTACTAACTTTTTTTTTTTTTTTTCTTTTACAACAGCAGAAACACAAACAGACATACAAAAAACTAGAACACAACAAAGGGAAGGGGAGTTTATCTATGGACCTTTTCTGGATAGTCAAGGAAATTCGGAAACTTTGTTCCTCTTTAGTTACGACATACTACCTCTGTTAATTTTTATTTGCAACTTTGGGGTATTATTTGTGAGATATAAAATATTCCAAAATTACACATAAAAATTAACGGAGGTAGTATTTACAATTAATTGATGAGAAAACTAGGTGGATGTAGTCACATTGATTAAAACACGTATTTTGTGTTATTATTTTACTTTTCTTTATTTTCTTTCTTGATATATAGAATTTTCAATAGTGATTGCTCAAGGGCTTGTTCTGATTTATTGAACTGAAGTGAAACGAACTGAACTGAATATTTTATGAGAAAAGGAAATTAAGAACTAAACTGAATTGAACTGAAATTAAGCCGAAGAGAACATACCCTTAATGATTTTTGACATGATACACATTTGGGCTATAAGCCTAATAACGATTTTATAGATTAATCTTCCCATAAAAAAGCATAAAGAGTGGTCCCTCACCCCCCCCCCCCCCAATTTTGACCTTGAAATTGGACCATTATGAACCAAAATAACCTCAAAATCTTAATCGAACAATTTTCTCAGCTTAAAAATAACAAAATCTTTTATTTTTTTCACACAAAACAAGATATTCCTGGCATTAATTTTGCCAAGTTTGACATTAAGTTGTACACTTAAAAGCTAAAATGACCATAAAATTTTATAAGAACATTTTTTCCGGCTCAAATTGAGATTATAGAAAGTGTTCTTTTTTTTAAACATCACATGCCTAACAAAGTAACAAGTGGTCAACACTATACTTCGGTGGTCAACTCCCGAAAAATGAAGGTCCCTTCTTACAACCTACGCATAAAAGCACTGGCGGATCTAGGGGGTACATAGAGTTACAGTTGTACCCCCATTCTGCCAAAAAAAAAAGTCTGGTAAGAAAAGAGACCGCATTTATCAAAGAGGTGGTCTCTTAGGTTCTGTAATGTAGCTAGTTATTCAGCCCGCCTTTTTGTGTAACATCAAAGAGATCGCCTACTTAAAAAACAGGTCTCTTAGCCTCTTTGGTGATAATTTTAAGTTTTGCAGCGGGAGATTAGTATTTCAATCAAAGAGAGCTGTTGTTCTAGATAACAGGTCCCTTAAATAATCTCTATTTTTTCTCTCCCAAACATATTTAGTTACTCAATAATAAGACTTATCGTCGGAGGATGGGATGTATTATACACGCCATTAGTAATACAAAGTAAAATGATTTATGACTTATTAATTCAAAATTTAGCTAGGAAAAAATTATTGCAATTTACATTATTTTGTAAATTTTTTTTTTGTCGAAATTCATTTCGTACCCCCATTTCACAAATCCTGGATCCGCCACTGCATAAAAGGTTCTTTTTACCACTTATAAAAAACCAAAGTAGTGTATTAAAAACTAATACCGTCATTTTTTAAGTTGACATGTTTTGACTTTAACACAATTCAAACCATTTCCTTTGATCGTGTATTGTGATTTATACCATATGACAAAAGGTAATTACAATATGTGAAATATTGTTATATTCATCACGATATATATTTTTATGTTTATTGGTAATTAAAGGTGTTAATGATTGAATTTGTACATTAGTAAATGTAACTAAATAAACGTGTCAAGTAAAATGAAGAAATACGAAAAAATAAAGAAAAATGTTATTCATAGCCCTAAAAATTATGTATAAAAAGTTAAAAGAGGAAAGTATTAACAAAATGTATTTATTAATTACACTTATTTACGCGTAATTTTGTCATGCATTCCTAAACTAACACGAGTACTATAAAAGAAAAGATATTTAATGCTTAGGGTTACATATAGCATTACCTAAAAATAAATGGTGCGATAATTAAGTCAGGTAGAAAAAATATTCAGGGAATGTTTAGTAAGTCCTAATTAAAACCACATTGATATCCGTTGACACCTACAACTCTTCAATACTGGCATCAGTCAAAGAGTAATAAACAACCTTTACTTGTAAAGACTAAAGAGGATGCAATCTGCCTATAGTCATTTCGGCCATGATGGTCCTGATTTTTTTTTGCCTTCCTGTATCAGACTAGCAACTTGAACTAAACAAAAATATTTTTTTTTTTTCTTTTTTTTTTTTTTTAAAAAAAAGAGTACTGTGACAGCATCGTGCTTCATCTGCTTATCAGTCAACCAGGCCTAATAAATCTCGAGATATTTGTTCCAAATTAGTACATCCGAAACTTATAGTCATGTTGATGGTTAACGATAGATTAGCCTGACAACTAATTCCGGACAAATGGTTGTTCTTTCTTTCTTGGAGAAATGAACCATCTAACATTGAGTCACTTCTTTCAACTTTTGTTTTTAGAAGTGTGTACGTAGACAGTCGTTTTGGCAGTACAAAATCTGATTCCCAGCACTAACATTATAGGTCGTGAGATACTCGATACTTATTTCTACTTTCTCATATTTGTTGTCTGATTCTTTAGTGTATAACTAAACAAACACCCATTTATAATTAGGGGGGGACAAAAAAAAAAAGATTGTAAAGATTCAAAGAGATTATCTACTTTAATGATCATGTCAGGGAGCAATTTTCTTCTCCCTAATATTTATACTAATCTAATTCCTATTTCTTATCTCAACAAACCACAACATATATATTCGGATGGTGGATTCCGACCTGTCTGCCTGATGTATTCTGCTTGTGCTGCAGTTCTTTCTGCATGACGCTTTTTTTGGGCTTCAGCTGCTAGTCGTTTTTCTTCTGATTTTTTCTTAGCCATGGCAACTTTTTTCATTATTTTCGCCTGAGAGTGCGTTCTCAGTCGCTCAACTTTTGCCTGATGATCATATTCATAGCAATACAACAGTAAGCACTAAAATGAAAATCAGTACAAATCAGAAGCACTACAAAAAAAAAAATTATTTGAAGTTTAGTTTAAACTGAAGATTCATGGCTTTTACAGTTCCACACAACAGTTGAAACTAATGGCAATCATTTTAATAAATCTAGATTAAATAAACGATTGTGCAGTTTACGATTTGATTCGAGCAAAAAGCTACGGTTGGCAGGTGTACCTCTATTCTTCTCAGCTCTTCCTCCAATTTCGCTTTTTGTTGACTCTCCCAAGCTTGGATTTGGATTTCCTCGCGCTTGTACCTAAATATTGCATCAGCAGTTACTGATTAGATAAGCTTGGATATCGATTTTTTTATTTTAGACAGGCAACATCAGGCTATGATCAATCCTAAGACCAAAAAAATTTTTAAGCATCAACCCCTTGAAAAAACAGTATCTAAGTCCAAGTGTGCAATATAAGAGACCTTGCAGCGTGCTTTGCTTTTTCAGCCTCTTCCCATGCGGCAGCACGTTTCTCGTTTTCAATATGTTCAAGTTCCTCAGGGTCATTGAAAGGCAAAGAGCTTTTGTCTTTCTCATCTTTACTTGCCCAAGCAGCTATATTCATCTTGCCAAGCTGAACACCAAGGGCTACAATCTCTCTCCTTGTCTTAAGCTTCAGCTCTTGTTCTGACAACTCTTTATCGGTTTTCTCAGTTTGATGTCGTGTTTTATTATCAGATGTACGTTCCACCGGAGTAGACACTGGTTCTCCTGTTCGAGGAGTTGATGGAATGGATGATGTGGGACTGCGAAGTGGGGTTAAAGACCCATTTGGGGTGGCTGTCCTTGAAGGCTCTTGACTCGTGACTGGCGTCATTTCTGTTCCCATGTCCCTCATTGAAATCTCTCTAATAGCAGGGCCACCTACATAGTATGACAGTCGACAGGATTATGTATATGGCTCGTTTCAATGTACCAAACAATCATTAAAAAGGCCAAGGTAAGAATAGTTTGAAAAGATATAAAAGCAGGATTTTTCAATTTTTCATCAAACTACACTGAAGACAGTAAAAGGCAAAATGAATATACAATATTATTCATTTATTCATGCTTCATTGTTCCAAACCACTAGGCACTAAACATCTAGAACAACCATTGCCAATTAATTTACTCAGGAAATTCATAACACAATCGATAATAAAGAATAATGCGGAGTAAAAATTCGCAGGGCACAATTCAAATGAATCAAAACTCATATACATATATAGTTATTGAAATATGTAAGACAAGATTGTTACCAGGAACCTCATGAGCTGAATTCACCACATTGTCAACTTCCCTCAGATCCTTGCTTCGAGGATACAAGTCTACAGGAACGTTTGTGCCATTTGATTGAACCGGAACAGATTGCAATCCAGGGTGAGCCGGATTGAGCTTATCCAAGCTCATCTGACTTGTAGGGTGGCAAAAATCAACGCGCTTCATTTCTGGCATTTTAGGATTTGGACGGTATTCATAGCTAGCAGCCTCTGGAACCACTCTAACCATATTCATTCCCGACACGCGGTGCCCTCCATTTTGCAAGCTAAGGCTCTTTGATTGACTACCCTGACCTGCTTGCTTGCTCATTATCCATTTTTCGGCATCATTCCACTTGTATGATGTAGGCCTAGAGAGTGACCGCGTTAAGGATCTATGTGCCATTCTTTCCCCTTTGTGGAACTCAAAGCTCGACGAACTAGCATTACTGTCATAATCAATATTCTCCTCATCATTACATTTTAAGGGGTGGACTGCACTCGAATTGATACTATCACTTCTTGCCAATTGCTGCACCTTAACGTGACTCGAATCCATGTTTTCTCTTGGTGAGCAATGATTCTGAATTTGTAACGAACTTGAAATCGTTTGGCCACTCAGTTTTCGTTGGGGGTCTTGGGTTACAACTGTTGTTTAAGCAAATCCGAAATCAGCAGCATATCAGTATACTGTAAAGATTTCATTTACGTGTACTACTCTACAAAAGGTGGCTAAGTTTGAATCATTCAATTCCAGAACAAAGTAGTTATTATTTATTAGGCTAATTTTAGCTCCAATACCAAAGATAGCAAACAATCCTACAATATTAATGCTTAACTAACTTTATTTCAACTCATTATGCCAGATTTTGATGGTCAAAGATAACTAAATCAACTTAATTTTTACACAATATTAATGTTGTAGCTAAATTAATTTTTCAAGCTACTTTTTAATGGAAAAAAAGCAGGAAATCACTATCATTCTAGCAATGACATAGTGATAAATCAAAAAAAAATTACCCAAATGGTACTCGTAATTTATAATATTCCTTCCGTCCAAAATTAGTCAATAATTATTCCGAATATCTCAAAATAGTACGACTAATTTATACGAAGTAATTAACAATAAACACATACACACCTGAATCATAAGAATCAGCATCATTATTGGAGGAAAGCAAGCTACTGTTAAACTCGGAATCTTCAAGTTTTGAAGGAGATGTTCTTGAGGAATTACAATTTGACCCATCTTTTTTCTTTTGAATAGATACTCCCATTAACTTTGCTCTCAATTTACTAGGAGATAATTTACTTGGAGATATAATACCTGTCTGCAACACCCAAAAAATCACACTTCATTATTAGTCAAAAAAAAAAAAAAAAAACACCCAGATTCCCAATAAATAAAATAGTCGTACTCGTATGAACACTTTCCCGATTAAATTGTCACCTTACTAATTCAAATTTTACAGCATCAACGCGACAACTAATTTTGAAAACCGATGACGTTCAAAAGGAAATTACACAATATCTGAGAATCTTGTAAGTCAAATTCAAATATTTTTCCCACCCAACCAAAGTAATACGGAGTAACAAAAAAATAAGGGGGATACCTGAGGTTTGTGAATACGTTCGTACTCCATTAGAGTGTATGAATGATAATAACGTGTTTGTTAGTGAGTTTAGAAGTACTGTTTGTTATTCCTGTAATAAGGAAAGAAGAGAGAGAAAGTAAGAGAGGAGAGAGAAAATGAGTATTGTTGGGGGGGAGGAGAGAGAGAATGTGAAGTGGATTAGATGACAAAAGAGAGAGGATAAATGGGGGTGTGTGTGTGTGTTTAATTAAGGGAAGCCGACACGAGGTGAGAGTGTGAGAGTGAGAGGGTACCAATAAGTGGGTCGCACTTCTTTTGACTGCCGAGTCATCCTTATGACTTCCATCCCATTTTATTATTTTTTTTTTTTTACTCCCTCCATTCTTATTTGATAGTTATTTTTGAGCAATTTTCACGAAAATTAATAAATATGAATAAAAAGTAGCAAAAGTACATTGAAAAGGTAAATTTATATTGGGTATGCAAAAAAGTAAAGAGATAAATTAATTAAAGTATATGGGAAAGTTAAATTTGCACAAATATTTTTGCAAATTGGAGAGAATTTTGGTAAAAAAATAAAATTAATGGTACTTGAAAAGCAAATGTAACTAACGAGAGAGAATATGAAATTAATATTGTTGGGTCTACTTGGTGAGAGTAATTAATTAAATATTGTAAAAGCTTTCTAAATAAGGAAATGAAACAAGTATTTAAAAATGAAGGGAGTACAAATTTTTATTTTTTCACCTATCCTAGTGCTTCCAAATTTTATTACTTTTTCCAATTTCTCCTAAAACTCTGCGCATGGAGAAATGGAGCAAGTATTTTAAAAAAGGAGGGAGTAATTGTGTTTATCTTCTTTTTGAAAAAATTTCATAACATTTTATTCCCTCAGTTTTTAAATACTTGCTTCATTTTTACTTTTTGCACTATTCATTTGTTCTAATATTGACTAAAGTTTGTGATTTATTGAGAAAAAATATAGTCTTGTGGGTACTTGTTGAATCGTCTCAATGAGTAGATTATTAATTCTATATAATTATAATTTATACTTATTGATAATTGAAGATATTATTAACGAAATATTAGCATCGACATACGTGCCCAAGAGAAATGGAGCAAGTATTTAAAAACGCACAAAAGACTAATTTCTTCTCTCCTAGTGAACCTTTCAATTATTATACTTTAGTACTCGTATTTCTAGATTCTCTCTCCTCCCAACTATCATACTTTATTCTTCTACCAACTTAACTTCGTTCATATTTTTACTTTTTACAATTTCTTCTAAACCCCGCTGATGAGTGTCATTTATGGCACTCATTTGATGAGTATTTAGGTCGTTTTTACCTTCTTTTCATAACTTTTTTTCTTAATAAATGCTTAGTTTTATGCATTTTCTCTTTATTTTACCTTTTCTCTCTTATTTTGTGTTTTTATGGTTTTTCTAGTGTTTTCTCCTTTATTTCCTCTCTTTTTGTGGTTGTAGGTATTGTACGAGGTTCGGGTCTTGATATTAGTGGTTTTCTAAGTTGGAAGATGCATTTGGAGCAAGCTTATAGCATTGGGAAAGCTCAAGAAGTAAGAAAGTGGATGCTCCAACTTCTAGCTCTTGCGCTCTCAAACCGCGCTCTCATGAAATCTCGGTGTTGAACCCACCGTCAAGTCTATTTGAATCTGCCATGTTTAGTGACTATCATGAAGACCTTATGAGCGCACACGAAGTCTAATTAGTGAGCGCACGAAGTTACGAAGCTACGAAGCGTCGAAGAAACCCGGAAGAGCGCGGGCGCACAACCCACGCGCGCAGGATCGCAAGGCCCTTGTGCGGGCGCACAGCACACACGCGTGGGCGCGCACCCTTGCCTTCGCGGGCGCTCCTCCCTGGGTTTTGGTTTCTCTCGTCTTCTAATTTCAGCAACCTATAAATACCTTTTGACAACCGATTTTTGTGGAAAGTTTTAGGCATAATTTTGATCATAATTTTAGCTTAGTTGAGAATTTCTTTAGTTTTAGGGTTAGTTTAGGAGTAGATTTAGAGAGGAAAAGTGAGAGATTTCAATGGTGATTTTAGAGGTTAAAGATCCAAGGTGACAATTGTATTGAAGATCTCCATAATCAATCAATGAGGATTTCTAACTCTATCTCATCTTATTGCTTTGTTTAATTTCATGTTTGTTTGATTTGATTTTGATGATTGATCTTGATTAGTAAAGTTGTTCTTTATATTTTGTTGATTCTTGATTTCTTTAGTTGCTTGTTGATTAGATGATGATTCTTGAGTAGTTGCTTTGCTAGGGATTGGATGAAACTTGTATGATTGATCTATTGTGATTAATTTGGGAATTATGTTGATTGATTGTTGAGATTAAAGTGATTAATGTAAGTTTGCATGTGTGTAATTTGATTAGGCCTTGAGAATTATGCTAGATTGCATTGTGATTTCTAATGATACGACCCATTGATTTAGGAATTGCAATCATCGATTGGTTTGGATTGTGATTCTCCTAGTTTGTTATTCGTAGAGACCACTAGCTTAACGATTAGGAGATAGCTCTTGATTCCAATTGATAGCTCTTATCATTAGTCTTCACAACCATTGATTGGCATGTTCTTCCCAAGTTGTTGCAATTGTCATGATTACTTGTTGATCCCCATTATGTAGTGTGTTTGTTTGCTTCTTTGTTTTAGTAGTTATTAGTGTTACCTTCTTCACCTTTGGTTTCGACCTAGCTTAGGCGCCCAATTGAAAGCACTTGAACATAACTGTTCCTAGTGGTTCAACCCTTGACTTACCTCTATACTTGTATTTAGGTTTGTTAAGTGATTATAAATTTTGTTTGGCTTAGGGAAGATTAGTCAACGACCTAGTTTTCCCCTGTCAACCTGCACATAGAGATATGGAGCAAATTATAAAATACAGAGATAGTAATGAAAAAAAAAAAAAAAAAAAACTTTGAGAGTATATACTACCTTCGTTCACATTATACTCCCTCCGTCCCAAATTACTCGCAACGTTTTAACTTTTTACACTATTCGCACATCTCACTTTGACCATCTTTCTAGCTGTTACTCTCTCCGTTTTTAAATACTTGCTCCACTTTTCATTTTCGGTCATTTTTAAATACTTGCTCCATTTCCTAATTTGGAAAACTTTTACAATATTTAATTTATTTCTCTCAACTAGTGGACCCAACATAATCATATTTTATTAATTTCATATTCTTTCTCTTTCAATTCTCTCCACTACTTTGCTTTTTACAATTTTTTATTTTTTTTACCTACCCCACTACCTCAATATTTTATTACTTTTCTCCAATTTCTCCTAAAACACTGCACATGGAGAAATGGAGTAAGTATTTAAAAACGGAATAAGTATATGAAAATCAATGTAACCATGTAAGATATTGTTGGGTCTATTTTAATGTATAGTTTATTAATATAAAATATTTATAGCTTTTATAAATATATATAAAAAGATATTGATGGTCAAATATATGCATCGACAAGCGTGTCCAATCAAAATGTTGCAATTAAACTGAGACAGAGGGAGTATAAACATTTACAAAAATGGATGTAACAAATAATATGCAACAAATGTTTTTTTTCCTTATTAAGTTGTTATTTCTCTCTATCTCTCTTCTCATCACATACATGTCGATCTTTCTCTACCCATTTAATACGCAGAAACAAATTCTACCTAATAGTTCGTGTCAAGATTTTTGTTGCACATAATATGAAACTGAGGTAGTATAAAATGAGCTTATTTGTTTTGAAATTACTATATGTAAACATTTTGGTAAATGTACTCCCTCGGTCCCTTTTTTTTGCCCCATTTGATTTTGCATGGTCTCCAAGACGTGTCTTAAAACGTCTATATCTTTATTTTCGTGCAAATAAAAATTATAAAAAAGTAATATCAATAAAATATACAATGAAACAAATCTAACAAGAACACTCATGACTATATTATCTTTTATGGATTAAAGGTAATTGATGGTCAAAGTTTTCAATGTTTGATTCAAGAAATGACAATGGAGCAAAAATAAAGGGACGGGGGAGTAAATATTTACTTTAGAAGTAAGTAAATATTTGGTAAATGAAAATATTACCGCTGTTTATGAGAATATGAAATGGAGGTAGTATTCCCTTCGTTTTTTTTATAATACATCACTTGGGATTGCATGGTGAAAGTAATTTAATATTGTGAGCGGATGAATAATTTAATACTTCCTCTGTATCTTAGTACTTGCTCAACTTTCCTTTTGAGGCTGCATCTTATTTGGTTTTAATAATCCTAACTTTGACTGATTTACATTAAATAATCCCAACTTTTGATTATTCTAGATTAATATCAACTTATATAGGTATCTTTTTATAATAATCCAAACTTTTATTTTTGTTATACATAATAGTCCCAAAAGGATTAACAAAAGCAACAAAAATAACACTTTGGATTATTTTAGGAAAATTCTTATATAAGTTGGGATTAATCCTGAATAACCAAAAGTTGGGTATTTAAAGTAAATCGGTGAAAGTTGGGATCATTAAAACCAAAATTACCTTACTCGTTTCATTTCCTTTTTTTGGAAAAATTTGACAAAATTTTACTATTTTCCTCCCCGCTAGTGATCTCCTCAAATCATATTTTAATATTTTTCATATTCTCCTTCCTTCATACTTACACACATTTTGGGCCTGTTCACATGAACTGAATTGAACTGATTGGAGCTGAACTGAACTAAACTGAACTGAATAGAGCTGAAATGAGTATTTTATGAGAGAAGGAAATTAGGAGCTGAAATGAACTGAACTGAACTGATTGGAGCTGAATTGAAATTAAGCTGAAATGAACAGACCCGATCTTAAGGGGATGGAGGAGGAAGATTTTTTGTCGATGACCACACAGATTAATCGCTTTTGGTTCATGTAGTTGACCCTACTTATGGGATTAAAGTTTTGATTGATTGATTCTCCATCCTCCATATTTATACTGATTTTTTCTTTTTTATATTGTTTTTATTCATCAATAAACCCACATTCATCATAAATAAAAATATTTCTACTATTCCTCCCAAGACTTTGTGTTCGAAGAATTGAAGCAGGTAATAAAATACGGATGGAGTATACTAAAAGTGAAATAGAGATCATAAATGAAAAGGCATGTGAGAGATAGAGTAGATTTTTTTTCAATATTTAAGTGAGGACTGTGAGAGAGATAAGTGATAAAATAACTTTAATGGGGTTTAAAGTAAGGTATAAAAATGATGAAATATGGTATAATTTTTCTAAATATAAAAATGATGCATCTCACAAGCAATGTCGACCATTAACTATAAAAATTTGTCCCCACTTCACATTTCTCCATTTTAACAAAGGGTTATTATCATATGGCATAATTTGGATAAGCTAAAACAATTCTATAAGAATCATTCATCAGGGAAAAAAAAAAAAGACAAGTGATGTATTTGAAAAAATAGAGGGAGTAGTTCTTTGGGATTATAGATATGTTTTTTAATAAATGGGAATAGTTGTATAGGAAATGACCTGGTTACAATAACATTATTGTGGACTAAAGATTTAGACGCGTGCAATATTGACCCTAATCTTAACATAGTGACTATATTGAAACTTGTATAACCTTTAATATTTTTGTGAACTAAAGTTTTTTTTGAAATAAAATTGTTCATAAATAAAAGTCAAACAACATCTACAAAGAGATTTAGATCTACCAAATACATAATAATTGAATCAAATAAAAACATTCCGGAAGCAAAGCTACGATCGTTGTTGCAAATCGTACATTCTTCCTACCCTCTTTCATATCGCTTTGATTTACAGGCTTCTCCGATGAGGGGGTCTATCGATCTGTTGTAACCGTGCAGAAAATTTTCGCTTGATTCGTAAGATTATTATCGAAATATTAACCTCTTTTTCGATCTCGCACAAAGTTTTACCCATGAAACAACTCTATAGCAATCCATGAAATAAAAAAGCAAATCCGCCCTCAAAAGAGAGAAGAAAAACCTGGTCTTTCAAAGGAGCCAAATCCTCCTAAAGAAAAAGAAAAACGCTGTCTTTCGACGGAGAAATATTCCTCCTAGAAGAGGAAGAATTATTATAAACCTAAAACAAGATTAAAAAAGAAAGAAACAAAAGCACACCATTGGGGCTTTTCACCGGTAAAAACCGATGAAATTCCCTCCAAAATTCAACAATGGAGGCTAGACTTTTAGAGAGAGGAGAGAGAGGCTAGGGTTTATATTTGTAAGGTTCATCTTCTTTTACGGCTAGTCTTTTTTGTGAACTAAAGTACACAAGTATCAGACGACGTTACATTGAACATAGTGACCCTAATTTTAACATAGTGGCCTTTATTTATTATTTATATTGACCTCTATATATACTACCTCCGGTTCTTATTAATTGCAGCAAAGAGTAGTTTTTGCGAACACCAAGAAAAAGATCTTAAGCATAATTAGTGAAAAATAAGGGCATATACTTAAGTATTAATCCAACCCTAAAAAAAGAAAAAAGAAATTCAACTAAATAACCTACCAACACTAGCACCACCCAACAACACTGAAAACCACCCACCACCACCACCACCACCACCCAGCACACCGAAACAACCCAGCACCACCACCTCGGCACACTTAAACAACTCGGCACCACCACCTAGTACATCGACCAACTATATATATATATATTAAAACTCAATTGGAAGACATGAGTCTGCCATGTGTCATCATTACTTCGCAAATGACGTGGCGCCATGTCATACGATTATAGGTATTCATTAGATAAAAAAAGATAAATTGTTAGTATGAAGGTTTGAACCCATGTCTGCATGTTCTTTATTATTTTACTTTAACCACTACTCCAATAGCACGTTTTATGTCTTTAAATGTTTTCTTAAAAACAGTTAATCATATTCATTATATACAACAAAAATCTATTATAACAAAATTCAATTTAATTTTTGCTCATACATAAAATAACACCTATAGCTATTATATATGACCCAAAAAATGTATTGAACTTTTTAAAGTAATTTTTTTTTTCTAACCCAAAAACACATCTTATATGTTCAACGTTTTGTTAGAAAGAGTTAATCATATATATATATATATATATATATATATATATATATATATATATATATATATATGTTCAACGTTTTGTTAGAAAGAATTAATCATATATATATATATATATATATATATATATATATATATATATATATATATATATATATATATATATATATATATATATATATATATATATATATATATATATATATATATATATATATGTATGTATATATATATACACTTGAAGATGTTTAATAACTTTATACATGTATATTTAACAACAATTAACAATAACAAAAAAAAAATCTCATTTCTTTTATTTGATCATACATAAAACCTTTAGATATTGCTATTTTATATATGTAACTAAAAATATGTATTGGACCTTTAAAGATAATTTTTTTTTTGTTCTATCACAATTGAAGATCGATCTAAACTAATATTTTTATAATTTTAGATATTGGATAATATATTTTGGCCTTCAATAATGATTGGAAAAATATATTATAAATAGTACGAGTACTAAAGTAAATATAACTAAATTAATCTATATTTATAATCGCATAATTTTTCTTATAAAAGCTCATTTTCAATATATATTTGTCAGAAAAAAAAAACATCCATATAATGATCCAAGGCATCGTCCGGGCCAAAAACTAGTTATTTTATCATTTCTCTCTCCTACTAATTCCACTTTCACATATATTTTATTATTTCTCTCTCCTACTAATTCCACTTTCACATATATTTTATTATTTCTCTTTCTTACCAACTCCACTTAGGCCATGTTCAATCACTTCACCTTACAAAAAATAATATTCAGTATTTTAGTTTAGTAAAAATAAGCTTAGTTTAGTAATAATAATTTCTATTCAGTAAAAATGAATTAAGTTTAGTAATAATAATTTCTATTCAGTAAAAATGAATTAAGTTTAGTAAAAATCAGTAACTTGAAAGAAGATATATATAATAGAGGATCAACAAAAATAATTTCATTTCAACAAAATTAATTTCAGTTTAGTAAAATTAATTTTAGTTCAGAAAAAATATTTAAATACAGCAAAAATAATTTTCAGTTCGGCAAAAATGAAGTGAAGTAAACAGGGCCTTCACATTACCTTTTTATTATTTCTCTTTCCTAGCATAGAGGGGTAGCGTCCATTGCTGTAGACTAATGTAGGTGTAGCTCGTAGTAGTCTATGCCGTTATATACTACGAAAACTTTGAGGCAGTATTCCATGGGAGTTATATAATTCTGAACTCCCTTTAATCAGGAATCCTTCATTCCTTTTTACATGTTGCAGATGGTACTTTTATCTATAACCCTTATTAAAATATGAGAACTTCTACTGTACTCTCTCTTCACTTTCATGTATCTTTCTTGCTTTGCATACGGTACTTTTAATTCATTCTATTTCCTCTCTGATGATGAATTACTAAGTTGCTTATGCTACAACTTATGCTGCTAAACTCAAGCGCTCCGGCAAGGTTTCCCTCTTTCTATCTTCCTCTTCTTTATTGTTGTTTTTCTAGAGTATAAAACATATTTCTGGGCCTCAACCATCAATTTAAGCTTTTAGTTGAGTTGGTCCTTTAACATGATATCAGAGCCAGCGTGACATAAAGGTCACGGGTTCGAATCTCATCCACCCCCCACTTTCAAGGGAATATTAAGCGATGGGTATGAGGAGGGCCCATGCTGCATCCACACTTCTAGCCTAAACGGGCTCTCGTGTGAGGGAGCGTGACAGAGTATAAAACATATTCATGTGCCTCAACCATCAATTTAAGATTTTGGTTGAGTTGGTCCTTTAACATTTTCCAACTTTATGGTTTTAATATCGTGATTTTTGCTTCAAGTTTTATTCTTTTTTTTTTAATTTTTTTTTATAAATTGATTTATGTTAATTTGATAGGTTAGCTGATTGAATTATGCTAATCAATATCAATATATATATTAAATCTCATGGCAAGACATGATGTTTTGCCATGTGTCAACAATTTTGCCATTTGGCATATGATGTGTCGTCGTCAACTCATACCATAGCATTAATTATTGAAAAACTCTATGCATTAACTTTCATGTATTAATATTAAATTTAATTGATAAACTCTTCATATGCATGGCATGACAATTTCCCTTGAATTGGACTATAACTCCTTAATAATTACATAATAATAAAGTTTGTAAGAAATTAAACATTACTCCATTTTTATTTTGTGCATTAACTCATAAAATTGTAATCATAGAGTAAAAGATTTTTTTGCATTATGGAGTCGTATATATTTTGACATCAAATTTATAAAGATTTGATTTATCATATTTTTATGATTATTTTAATGTAAAAAAATTATTCTTATAATCAAACCAACTCGTACAAGCAACAAACTACTTAAGCTATCATATTAAATAAAATAAAAAAAAAACCACCACTTAATCTCTCAATGACAAACAAGCCAAAATATATATAGATCGATTAAAGTAATAAATTTATAATGACCCGGGGCATCGCCCGGGCCAATAACTAGTTACGAATTCAAAACTTACTTTGCTTTAATTCAATTAGCTGATGTCAAAATCATCCACAAAATTTAACACCCACTATTTAAAAAAATTAAATTTGGGGTCTTCATTTTTGTCTTTATTAGTAGAACAACTTAACAAGGCGTAAACAAGAGTGAAACAACAGTTAAGCATGTTGAGGAGTTTAGCAATTGCAGGAATATCATTACTATCAATGCAAAATATTACAACTGAAGCCGAAGATTAAAAATTGAATATTTTTCGATTTTTATTGATTGCTTATTTAATTTTTTTTTTAAGTTTTTTGGGTTGACTTTCTTGGTTTTCCGATTTTTTTGGGTAGAATTTCCGAATATTTTTCTGAATATGGTTTGATTTAACTAAATTTTCAATTACTACTGTAAATTTTCAATTATGTGCAAGTATGTATGGGTTGAAAGGAGTGTTAGAGAACTTCCAGTATAGTGGTTTGTCAGTCTAAGCTTGATTGCCGATTTTTTTTTTTTTTTTTTTTCTAATACCTATAATGTAAGCCTAATTGATGATAGAAATCCTTTCCTTGAAGACATAAATTTTGCTTCTTTCACATAATTATGACTTTGTTATGTACTTTGGCTTAAATTATGAAGCTACATTTCATTGAAATCATACAGCAAGGAAAGAAAGAATGTAGCTTTTCTATCTTATAGTTTTATCTACTTATATTGGATCTGATGATGTTGAAGTAAGCCTCTTATATATTCATTTGTTCTTATTGTGTA
This sequence comes from Chenopodium album, assembly GCF_948465745.1. Lineage (NCBI taxonomy): Eukaryota > Viridiplantae > Streptophyta > Magnoliopsida > Caryophyllales > Amaranthaceae > Chenopodium > Chenopodium album. The sequence goes on from NC_137847.1 coordinate 22,529,535, forward strand.
TTCATTTTTTCTAAATGGGTGTCACTCATGCCCTGGTAACCAGGGGTGCTGTTTTTATTGTATCACATGCAACTTTGACTCTTTTAAGATTTGTATCATGAGACAATTGTGGTATCCTTTCCCTTCAATCGTCCTCACTGTCCACTAACTTTCTCGTGGGAATCTAGCTGTTGCAACAAATTTTTCCTCAACCAGGAAAACTTCAGGTTGTATATGCTGATCTAGGTTGCTGTTACTCAAAAGTGTTTATTTGAAGTACAAATAAGATCATCAGTAAAAAAATTAAGGCATGAATTCAGTACCTTGTGACTGTGATCAGTACAAGAGTAGTTACAGGCTTTTGTAATACAATTGCTTTAGGTTTTAAGGTTTGGGTACTTTTTTTAGTGTAGTTTGATCTTCAGATTTGATGATTATGTCTTGTGCATTAATTTTAATTTTTTTGTTGATGTGTGTGATGTGTATTGAGACATTTTGAATAGCTCCTAACAAATGCATTCAGAGTAAAATTCTGTTGATTTTAAACCTAAATTCTGTTGATTTTAAATTAAAGTTGTATTCTTTTTCATTTCAGAGTGGCGAGTATATGATGTATCATTCTTCAAAGGAAAATATCTGTAATTTTAACAGGAAAACACTTTCAAAGGATAACTCTTCAGTTAATCCACTTTCAAAGAACAAGTAGCAAATATATATCTAATAAGCAAGTAGAGCATGAAGGTAATTTGAGATATTGTTTATGAATTACTGTTGTAGTAGAGTCATTTTTTCCAGTATCATTGCATCACTTATTCACTCCTTTAAAAAAATATTTGTATATTGTTGATAATGTGAAAGATAAATTGGCTTTCCTTTTTCTTGTTGATTGGTAAGTCTTGTCAGCTAAGTGTTTAGTTATTAGGTTTATGATGCTCTTTTTATGTTTTGGCCCTTGTTAGGTTTTTGTTAATTGAATTAGTTGTTGTTGGTAGGATTATCAAAATATTAATAAAAGATTATTGGAAGATCGATAAAAGATTATTAAGGTTTGATAGCTCTCCCAAATGGATGTAAGAAGTATCATAACTACCTTTTCAAATTATGACAGTTTCTATTTGATGCATGCTATGTTAGATTTCTATATTAGGAGAAACTCCGTATTTTTGAACTGAATACTCGACCTTTAAGTCTCTATAAAAAAAAATTTGTTATTTCTGAAAATGCCTAGATATTTCAGTTTTGATATTCTGAAAATGCCTAGATATTCAGTTTTGATATTCTGAAAATGCCTAGATATTTCAGTTTTGATATTGCAATAGATATTTCAAGATGGTCATGAAAAATAAAATGTTGGTGATAGGAACCTATTTTGAGGATACTTAAATATAAGTGAAGACCATCAAAGTTTGCTTTGTTAATATATTTTTGTAAGATTTAAGTTTTAACTTTAGATTTTGAGGATAGTTTAGATGCACTGACTCCTTGATAGAGTGCTTGGATAATAAAATGTTGGTGATAGTAACCTATTTGACATTAACATCTAAGTGTTTTATCTCCAGCATTAGCAACTGAGAATGGCCAAGAAAACCTGCAACTAGAGCCAATTGGTGAGTTTTAGAGACAAATATTTATTTATGTCATGCTACATTATAACATTATTTCTCTATTTTATAAGCTCCAAGTTGTGCCTCATGCCTGCTCAACCTCCCTTCCCCACCCCCCCCCCCCCCAAATGTGTACAATTATTATCTCTCCCGAGTGGTGGTGCATGAAGAGATTCCTCTACCTTTAGGAGAGTGGTTTTTACAAAGACTTTTATAAAGTATAGTATTGCGAGCAAGTAGAAAAAGATTTCTTAACCTTGTTATACATGGGAGAAAAGAGAAAGAGGGGGAGGCAGGGAGATAGGAACATCTACATATTCAAATCCTAAACTTGTAGCCATTGTCATAGTAATAATTTTCTCTTTATTATTTCTTTTAAAGGATCTTTATTTGAGATGTGTTTCTAAAACTGGTGGGATAGTTATTGTTACATAGTTAATTCTTGATCATGCTTAGTCACTCCGACTTTATTATCTTTGATGGAATTCTAAGTAAAAGCATTATGTGATGGACGTTTTTTGGCCCCTTTTGTTTCATGAAAATGGTTTACTAGGTGAGTACTTTGCATAAAGGTAGTTATGAAATTTCTATTGTTTCTTTTGTTGGGGTTGATGGTAAAAGGTATTATTACCAAACTGGAGTGTAATAGAAATTAGAATTTCATTTAACTTTGTTTTATATCTGAAAGTAGAAGATTGTGTTGTTGATATTGATTTATTTTAACGACAATCACAGAGGAGAGATCTAAATTTCTCTCTTTTGTATGAATTAATATATCGATCAGTCAAATAAACACACAGTTTTAGATTCGCTGTCGATCTTTTACTTATGTATTTAATTTGGGTGAATGGCGAGTTGCTTGAGGAATAGTATGGTCTTATGTGGCAAAAAAAAGTTAGGATTTGGGTTTTATGTGGCAACAAGAAGGAATGTTGCTGGGCATTAATGCCTTTTGGATGGAAGCCAAAACTTTTGCCACTAATTCATCTAGTAATTTTCCACAAAGTTCTTATGCTTTTTGTTTAGTGTACACACACTGCAATTCTTGTATGAAAATTTATGTCTAGGGTAGCAGTTTGGTGTATGTGTGAGAGAGATCTATATATGCCTTAGCATTATGTCTAATTCTTTGGCTTTCGTGTATGAAAATTTTATGTCTAGGACAGTGAATGTAAAGAAATGACATAATGTTTTCACTTGATGTGAATGGTTTGGTAGTTAACAATTACGTTATTATTTTGTTCTAGGATTGCAAGCAAAGGTTCAGCATAGGAAGAAGTTGTTGAAAAATTTGAAAACTGACTAGGAGTTCTATTGCTTTGTTCTTTCAAAACTTGTCCTTTGTGATAACCGTGATTAAATGAATTTTGATTGTATATAACAATTACTAAGTTTTCTGTTAGTAATGAATATTTTGCTTTTAATCTTCTTGCTTCTATATTTAGTTCAAGAAGTCCATAGTTGGTTTGAATCAAAGGTGCTAATGGTAGCTGAGATTAGAAAAAGTAATGCATCCTTCCATTTTGTCTTAATATGTATACAGTGCACAAGGTGATTCAAAGTTCCCATATAATAAAGCTGAGTTTAGCAATATTAGTTCAGGGTGACGAATGTGATTTTTTGGGGGAGTGTGCCCTTTTGTAAACATAGCATTTGCTGACTACTTTATCTTGCATTGTCAAGGAAAGCGGATGTAATGCAAAGTTATTTTTCTCTAGAATGATACTTCATCTTGCATTATGTCTCTTTGATGGTGGAGATAGCTTCTCTCAAATTTTCAATGGTTGATAATAGATAACAACACGGGCTGTTTTATCAGAGGGGTAGGCAATAGGTTTCTTGGCTATTAGTGAAGATTTTGGTAGATAAAACAATTCATAACCGTATTGATGCTACAAACATCGCTCATTAGATTTTAACCTAGGGTTAATTCGATCAAGGTACCTATTTAAAACCTAGATAAATTTTGCCGACTTTTTCACTTTTTTTTTTCATAATTTACTCTAAACAAATATAACATATGTCATTCCTTTTTTCAGTTTGTTTTTAATTTGCCACTTAGCCTTATTCCTAATATTTTTAACATTAGTTCATGGTATACCAATCATTTCTCAAAATAAAAACTTAGTATGTTTTAAAATACTTTCCTCCACTTTTAATTAAATGCCACATTAAGTATTACGTATTGTCATTGCGAGACTTTACTACGCTTAAGTAACCCATTAATAATTTTTGACAAATATTAAAAATTTCAAATACACATTACATTAGACACACTAACACTATTATTTAAAAACCGTTTCACCTAGCCTCTTTAAACTCAGATATACATTAATTACCGCACTAAAGATTAAAATTTACGTTTTACACTTCTTGTTAAATTTCAAAAAATTGGGGGGGGGGGGGGGGGGGGGGGGGGCTCCAACAATTAGTGTTGGTAAATGTGCAAATGTTTGTGTTCGTCATTCTAAATTAAAAGGACACTATCAAGGATACACTACTCGTAACTCTTCTAACATCTCTTGTTTTGAATCCCTTGCTTTGAATCCATTTTAATGTGATTGTCATTCTAAATTGTCATTGCATTTCTTGCTTTGTATATGACCTTGTGTTGAATTTTTTATTTTTTATTTTTTTTAACCAATCAAACATATAATTACTTAAACTAGGTATTATATATAACAGGGTTTTGATTGGACGAAAAGCAGACTTTTCTTTCAAATATGAAAAGTTAGGCCTTGTTCTTTTGTTAGTAGTAACAAGGAAATTTTTTTCTTATAATTACTCAAACTAGTCAAACATGAGTTTAGAGTGCATAAAATGTATTTAGACACTTTAAATCCATATGAATCTCCTTGGTACATACTGTATAAAAATATTAAGCGTGCCTTCTTTTCACTTAGATTCTCGAGTTACATAGAGCTATAAATTAAAGCCAAATATAATTTTAAAACTAGCATAGTATCCGTGTGATGCACAACTTACAAATCTTAATACTTATATTCATTTAACAAAATTTTAAAGATACAATTTAATGAGTAATAATGAATTTAAGTACATAGGTGTCTTAATCATACATTTTTCACCTCTCAAAACAATGACATACTACTTTAAAATGGGGGATTTTTCTGTGTGGCTAACCACACCGTGTGGTCGGGGTTACTTGAGTTACTCGATCAGGGGTTACTCGAGTTACTCCTGACCGAGAGTAATCCTTGGCCGATTAACCCCTCGAGTAACCCCAGACCAAGTAAACCCTCAAGTAACCCCTGACCGAATAACCTCTCAAGTAACCCCTCAAGTTATCTGAGTAACCCTTGAAAGAACCCCTTAAGTAATTAACCCTTGACCGAATAAACCCTTGAGTAACCCCTGTCCAAGTAACCACTCAAGTAACCTCTTACTGAGTAACCCTTGACTGAACCCCTTAAGTAACCCTTGACCGAACCCCTTAAGTAACCCTTGACCGGATAAACCCTTGAATAACCGCTGACCGATTAACCCCTCAAGTAACCCCTCACCAAGTAACCCCTCAAGTATATAAACCCTCACTAAGTAACCCCTGACCGACCCCCTAAGTAACCCTTGGAACCCCTCAAGTATATAACCCCTAACTGAGTAACCCCTAACTAAACCCCTCAAGTATATAACCACTGACTGAGTAACCCCGACCGAATCCCTCAAATAACCTATGACCGAACCCCTCAAGTAACCCCTAACCGCGTAACTTGAGTAACCCTGGCCACATGGTGTGGCCAACCACATATAAAAGTATGTGCTTTAAAATAAATTTTTTATTCTTAAATTGAATGTAAAGTTTTAAAATATAATTCAACTCAATGAATTGATAATCAATACCTACATTGAATCATATTTTATTTTATTTTATTTTATTTTTATTATTTTTTTTTATCATTTCTACTTGAATCAATTGTCACCTCTAAATATGATTAAACTTTGTCCACTAACTCAAAACTTTATCCACCAACTCAAAACAACGCTTTTTATAAACATTTGATATTTTTATTATGTATATAAATATTGATTTAGGGTATTTAATACCCCCAAGTGGACCAATGAGAGAATGACACGTGTCATTTTGGGAGGTGTCCAAATGGACTTCCCAGATGGGCGACACATGTCACTCAGATATGCCCCCCTGGGAATGGCAGCCTTCAAGGCCCAAATCCCAAGGGGCGCATCAAAACGGCGCTGCCCTAATCCCTAGGTCATCAAACCCTAGGGTAGGGCACGTTTTTCTAGGACCCTATAAATAGGGAGATTCCCCCAATAATTGGAACAACTTTGACACCTCGAACTTTACGTCTCAATCATTAAGGCATTTATTGCTCTCTAAAACAGAGAACACCTAGCTCGGAATCTGAGTAGATAACTTACTTTTCGCACGTTTTACTCTAATTCCGTATTAACTTAATCTTCGGAGGCGGACCTCCGACCATTCGGAGTTCCATTTGTTTTGCAGGTACAGGCGTCTTTGTCGAATCCAGTCTTCGAGTTGTAACTCTCCCAAGGGACACAAAAACACCCGATACATTTGGCGCCGTCTGTGGGGAGATTACCTCTGAGATGGCTTCACAAGATCTACCTGTGCCGCCCCTAGAGACCAATCGGCCTCCGGAAGAAGTGGTGGTCCAGTCGGACCATGACTCTGGTGAAGATGGAGACATCGAAACCTATGTGGCCCATGACGGGTCCCTCATCTCTAAGCGCATCCGTCATAAAGACACGCGAGAGCGCAATGCTAACTAGGCGGGTCCAAGCAGGCCTCCTGGACAGACAAGTAAGCCCTCAGGGCAACCGGTTGATCCATCTCAGGCGACAGGATCAGCCCCAGTCACCCGAGATGAGCTCATGAAATTCATGAGCAGCTTCAAGGGTGAAATTAAAGATTTGATCACCAAGCGGTCGACTGCTCCTAGAAAGGAACAGTCGGCCAAGAAACCAGCTCAGCCTGGAAAGCAGAAGTCGGTTAGGGACCGTCAACCGACTCCTCACCCTGATCCAAAGGAGAAGGCTTGACCCCAGATCGACCTTTTAAGACTCCGTTTCCCAAAAACGGTGGCAAGAAAAGCCATCCGGCATGTACAGATAGATGGAAGCAAGGAAACATTCTCTGACGCTCGACAGTACATCGAGCAAAAGAAGACCCAGCAGCTGTCAGAGTCGGCATCTACGTCGACTTATTATGATAACTTTCAGAATAACTCTGTGAGGAATTCTCAATCTGTGCATGGGACCCCGTCAAGCGGCCCTCTCGTCCAGTCGGGACCCTATGTAATCAACTCAGCGCAGTATATGGCACAGCCATTATACAGGCCGCCTGCTTTGCCCTACATCCAGCCTGCCTTCTTCGAAGGACAGGTGGCATATAACTACCAGCCTATGGACTGGCAGCTTCAGCTACAAAACCTTGGGGAACAACCCTCTGTGTTCTCCAGGGAAATAGCCGAGGCCGAACAGCCGGCCAAGGTTAAAAATGTGTTGTTAGGACTTATGATGGTACCGCCAACCCAGAAGATTACCTTCTGGCATACACCCACCTCATGTACTTACAGGGGTTGGATGATGCCGCATGATGTTGTTGCTTTCCAGCCACCCTGAAGGGCATAGCCCAACAGTGGTTCGACAATCTGCCAGTTGGTTGCGTCAATAGCTTCAAGACGCTTGCGTTCTTGTTTGCTTCTAACTTCTCTATGAATATCCCTGCAAAGAAAACGAGCCTTGATCTAGGTAATGTGAAGCAGGGAGATAGAGAAGGGCTGCATTCATACGTTAGGCGGTTCAATCTAGTGAGAATCCATATCCAAGGACTGTCTAACGAAGTGGCTTATACAGACTTTTTCAAAGTTCGAACTCGTCCGCAAGAAAATCTTCACCCTCCAAGGAGCCCTTATGGAGGCGGAAGCCTACATATAGGCGACCGAGCTCTGCTCCTCAAATAAGCAGTTGGACTCAAAGAAGTCTGACCGACAGAAGGAGAGTCGGCCTGCTTAGCATTCTCTTAAACCAGAAGAGAGCAAAAAGAAAAAAGAGATCTGGGCGGTTGATAACTCTGATCAGCCGGCCCAGAAGAAGAAAAAAGAGTGGAAGCCGTACGTTCCGAGGTACGAGTTCCACAAGGACAGCTACTCCATCCTCATGGAGATAAAGGATCGGCTTACTCTGGAGAAGCCAACTCCTATGAAAGATTTCGCTGAAAATCGAAACAAAAACAAACACTGCCATTACCATGAGGATGTCGGCCATGAAACAAACGACCGCTACAGCCTCAAGCGGATGCTTGACCGTCTGGCCAACAAAGGAGCGCTGAAGTCCTATGTGAAGTCCAATGTGGCTTCCAAGGCGAATCCGGGGCAGTTTAGCAAAAAGACTCCCCAGCCTGTTGATTGTTCCGAAACCGATGAGGAGCCGGTCTATACAATAGCAGGTGGATTCGCCGAAGGTGGCCCGACCATGCGGGGCACCAAGGACCATCTGAGAAAGATGGTCCATTCTGTCGAAGAGGGACAGGCGGCTAGCACATCCGCCTTCCCCGAAGTCATCATCACCGAAAAGGACAGAGGCAAAGTCCGTCGGCCGCATGATGACCCTGTGGTCATAGAATGCAAAGTGGCCAACAGATTTCGGTCGGCACATGACCATCCGATATCTGGTGGTTGAAGAGTTGACCGCCTACAATCTTATTCTTGGCCGACCCACTCTTAACGAGTGCAAGGCCGTCATCATCCCTTCCCTCATGCTGGTCAAGTATGAGAAGGATGATAGAACTTTTGGCTCCCTGAACGAGGACCAGAAGACGGCTCGAGAGTGCTACCTCTCGGACGTCAAGCCCGGGACAGCTACAGCCGGTCAGGGCAAAGAGCCAATAGACCTTGATGCTATCAAGGATGACCATCCGACCCCACCAGCCGCCAAGAAGAGAAAAACTGATCAGCTGGCCGTGGTCAAAAAAGTAAAGCAATAGCAATCACTGACCGAGGAGCGGTCAGATGACCTCCGTCCCCAGCCGGCTGGAGAGCACATTGATATTCCTCTGGACGACATTCGGCCAGAGCGAACCGTTAAGGTGGGGACGGCTGCTTTTGCTAAGTTGGGGGCAAGCTTGCACCAACTGCTGAAAGAATTCAAAGACATTTTTGCCTTTGAAGTGGAAGAGATGTCAGGCATCAACCCGAATCTTGCTGTCCACAAACTCGCCGTGGATCCTAAAAAGAAGCCCATTCGGAAAAAGAAAAGAAACCATGGCGAGGAGAGAAGTCAGGCAGCAGTCGCCAAAGTAAAAAAGCTGTTAGACGCCGGGTTCATTTGGCCTTGTAACTTCCCTGATTGGGTAGCAAACGTTTTGCTTATAAAGAATTCGAATGGTACCTGGCGCATGTGCGTTGATTACACTGACTTAAATAGAGCATGTCCGAAGGATAGTTATCCACTTCCGAAGATTGACAGTCTGGTCGACTCTACAGCCGGACATGCCCTGATGAGCTTCATGGATGCTTACTTAGGCTTCCATCAGATTCCCCTGTGGAAAAAAAGATCAAGAAAAGACAGCATTCGTCACTGATCAGGGGTTATTTTGTTACACTGTGATGCCGTTTGGCTTGAAGAATGCGCCTGCTACTTTCCAACGAATGATTAATACAATCTTCATTAATTAGATTGGGAGGAATATAGAGGCGTATATTGATGACATGATAGTCAAATCTAAGCAGCAGGCGGAACACCTTGCTGATCTCCGAGAAACATTCGCCACACTCAGGGGGCACAAGGTCATTCTTAATCCAAAAAAGTGTGTCTTTGGTGTTGAGTTTGGGACGTTTCTCGGAATCCTGATCGACCAGAGGGGGATAGAGGCCAACCCTGAAAAAATGCAAGCGGTAATCGACATGTAGTCGCCCCGCACTGTCAAGGAAGTTTAAAAGCTAACAGGTGGCCTGGCGGCTCTGGGGAGATTCCTCAGTCAGTCAGGCGACAAGTGCCTCTACTTCTTCCAGACGATCAGGAAGAAGGCTAGATTTTAATGGGGGGATGATGCTGAGGCGGCCCTTCAAAAGCTAAAAGCACAAATGCACTCTTTGCCAAGGCTGGTTAGCCCTCTGCCCAAAGAGACGCTCTATATGTATCTGGCTGTCTCAGATCATGCCCTCAACGCTGTTCTCTTAGATGAAAGAGACGGCATCCAGCTCCCAGTCTACTTCATTAGTCATGTTCTTAGGAACGCAGAGCTTCGGTACCCCATAGTCGAAAAATTTGGCGTCGCTCTTTATATGGCGGTCAAGAAGTTAAAGCCTTACTTCTTGGCACATCCGGTTGTGTTCTACACTGACCAACCGATCAAGCGGCCTATGACGACTCTGGAATCCTCTGGCCAAATGCTCAAATGGGCTATTGAGTTGCAAGGACTGGAAATCACTTTCGAACCAAGGAAGGCAATAAAGGGGCAAGCATTTGCCGACTTTAATGTCGAAATGACAAGGTCGGCTGAGCCGAATAATATTGATCAGGTTTGGAAAGTGTATGTGTACGGGAGCTCCACTATGAACTGCTGTGGTGCAGGCGTAATTTGTTAGTCCCCTGAGGGGGACAAGTATGAATATGCACTACGGTTCAAGTTCCAGGTCTCAAATAATGAGGCCGAATATGAAGCCCTGCTAGCCGGCATCCGCATGTGCAAGGCGGCAGGGGCAACTAAGATTGACGCCTGCTCTGACTCCCAATTGGTCGTAAGCCAATACCATGGTGACTATGAAGCCACCCATCCGGCCATGATCAAATACTTGCAGGCGGTCAAAGCTGAAGCTGGGACACTTGAAGACTTTCTTCTAAGCCAAGTGCCTAGGTCTGAAAACAACCAGGCGGATGCTCTGTCAAAATTGGCATCCTCCGCCTCCTGTGATACGCCTCGGTCAGTTTTCTGGGAGGTTATGGAAAAAAGGAGTATATCTGATGAAGAGTCCATTGGAGTACTAGACCGAAGCTCTACCTGGATGGATATCATCCGGGCATATCTTACAGACGGCACGCTCCCTGATTCACCCCAGGAGGCGGCCGTGCTGAAAAAGCGAGCTGCAAGCTTCGAGATGAGACAAGGAGAGCTCTTCAAAGCAGGTTTTTTGAAGCCTCTATTGAAATGTGTTACCCCCTGTAGACACCCAAATGGGTCTCCCCAAAACCAAACCCAGTGATGAATACTTTTCACGTCATTTGATTATCGAGCAAAGTGAAAGTGTGAAAAGTCTAGTGATGTGGATGTTTTTATTAAAATATCTCTCTTTCTATTTTTGAAAATATTTCTTTTTACACTCTATTTTTGAAAATAGCCAGTCCAATTTAGTTTGGTCCATGATAAGGTCCAATAATGGTGTAGTTGGATTGGGCTTGAAAAGAGCTTTCCAACGGTATGTTATAAGCCCAATTCCGATGAATAATGAGGAAATTATGGATTAAATTAAATTTGGCCCAAAATGATTTTATATGCAGCCCAATGATCTAGAGGATGGCCTTTTAATTATTATTCCTAAAGTTATTAGGATTGATTTTAATCTTCTAGAATATTTAGAAGGTTCTTTTAAATTCTAATGAGATTAGGATTAATAATTATATTTTAAAGAGTTTTATTTTGAATAAAATATGTGATTTGTCACAAAGATGATTTTAATCTGATCAACGCGGAATTAGATTCTTAATTGTATTAAGAAGAGGATTCCGCGTGGAAAGCGTGTTTTAATTCTAACCTAGCACAAGACGACAAGTCTGTAACCTGGCGCTAACAGCTATCGCCTGGTGTTGACATCTGTTGTCTGGCGCTGACTCCTGTCGTTGGCCACGGGAGGTATTTTATTCCGAATAGGACTTGATTTTGTTTCCGGACTATTTTTCTATAAATAGGGGTCGTATCTCCTTGTTTTGATTCATCAACAATCACCAATCATCTCTCTTCTCTCTCTAAAGCTAGAAGCTTTCTCTGTCTCTATTCTTTTTCTAAACCTTTCCCTCTTACAAAATTCCACATTCATAAGTCCTAGACACACCTAGCCAAGTTCTAAGTTGCCTTCTCCTTAGACGTGAAAGGTTGATAATTTCTGAGGGTTTGGTCCCAAATCCTATTTCAATTATTTAATTTGATTGTTTGATTTATTATTTTCCTTGAAGTTACTAACTCGTGTGTTTTGTCATTAGAAAGAGATAAGAGGCATCCAAGTAAGTAATTGCTTTGATTATTACTTTGATATAAGAATCTTGCTTTGATTGTTTTAATTCCTAGTATGATGTTAGGATGTTTTATTGCTTCCTAGTATCATGTTTAGGGTTAAGTAATATTTCTGATATTATGTATGTCTATGATGCTTCCTATTTCTTTCCAAATATCATGTTAGGGATAAAGCTTTGATTTTTAATGTTTAGTAAGATGCTAGGATTTGTTATTAATTTTGTTAGTATCATGCTTAGGATCTTGCTAATATTATTATGCTTTATTGAGAATATTATGATGATGATTGTGATTATTATGTTGCTTGATATTATTATTAGTATTGCTTGATCACGCCCTCTCTTGCAGGATTAAAGGGAATTTGTACTTGTAATCACGCTTAATAAGATAATTAATAATCTTGTTTAGGTTAATATGATTATAATTCAAGTGATCGCCAATAATAGGTTTTGTTTGTGCATTAATATTCAACCAACATAGATTAAACAGGTTTTAGGGCTAACCTATTGATTGCATGTTAGTCAGAAAGCGCACATGAATACGAGAAGAATAAAGTAAAGGCCTATTATTAGGGCAGGTTCAATCTCTTTTAGGTTGGATTTGTACCTTCATCCTCGAATATCCAGTCATGGTTCCAGACCACTATGGAGTTAACGATCTCATGGATCGTGAAAGGGTGTAACCTTCACCCTGTGAACGGTTTACAAGTTCCTAAAACTTGTTGGTGACTCTTTAAACTCTAGCATCCTTCCCTTTGGATGCCACCATGCTTAAGTGTATGATCATAGTGGGTCTCAAGTGTGGGAAGCTTGAAATATTCCCTACACCCCCGAAAAGGGGAAAGAAGTTCTCGAAGAATTGCATGCGGGATACTGCGCCTCTCATATAGGCAGCAGATCCTTGGCCGTCAGGGCCAGGCGGCACTACTTCTGGCCAACCCTTGAGTCGGATGCTATGGAAATGGTTAAAAAATGCGACAAGTGTCAAAAATTTGGCAAGCTAATCCATCGTCCGGCCACTGACCTGACGACAATCCATAGTCTAGTACCGTTTGCTAAATGGGGCATGGACATTCTTGGACCATATACGGCTGCTCCAGGCGGCAGGCGCTACATCCTAGTGGCTGTGGACTACTTTACCAAATGGGTAGAGGCAGAGGTGGTAAAAAACATCAAGGCAAAGGATTTCATCTCCTTCATCTGGAAGAATATCATCACTCGTTTCGGGGTGCTTATGTCCATGGTTTTTGACAATGGTCCTCAGTTTGAGACGCCTCAACTTAAGACTTGGTTGGGAGATCAAGGGATCTCAAGTTATTTCACATCAGTTGGCCGACCCCAAGCAAACAGCCAGGTCGAAGCCTTCAACAAGTTAATCTCAGACGGCATAAAAAAGAAAATTGAAAGAGCTGGCGGCCTATAGGCGGATGAATTACCACACGTCCTATGGGCCATCAGAACAACTGCAAAAGGGTCAACTGGAGAAACCCCATTTCTCATGGTGTATGGGGCAGAGGCCGTCTTGCCCATTGAACACTATGAGCCGACTCTTTGAATCATGTTGTATGACGAAGAGGCAAATTGGGAGGTTATGCGGTTGGCATTGGACTCACTCCCAGAGCGCAGGGGCAATGCCGCCTTGTGCCATGAGATTTACCGCCTGAGAATGACTCGAGCCTACAACAAGAGAGTACACAAGCTCCCTTTGAAAGTTGGGGGCTTTGTGCTACGGAAAATGGAGGCAGTCGGTAGGGTGAATGAGCAAGGGAAGCGAACCCCAAATTGGGAAGGACCCTACCGAATCTATGATGAAGTAAGAGGCGGCACCTACCGCCTGGAAACACCAAACGGCAGGCAGCTACCTAGAACTTGGAATGTAGATAACTTAAAAAAGTACTACTTCTGAAATTTTGTAAATTTTTGACTTGTTAATGAAAATCTGCCTTCATTTTCAGACTTGTCTTTTAAATATTCTAATAGAGCACCACCTGCACAATGTGCACACGAACCCTGCTCAAATCCTATTAGAATACCGCCTGCACAATGTGCAGACGAACCAAGCTTGAATTCCTATTAGAGTACCGCTTGCACAATGTGCAGACGAACCAAGCTCGAATTTTTATAAGAGAATCGCCTGCACAATGTGCAGACGGACCAAGCGCACAACTTTATTAGGATGCCACCTGCACAATGTGCAGACAGACCAAACTTAAGCTTCTATAGATGTTTGAACATCGCCTGCACAATCTACAGACGGCCTTACTTGCTAAATACGTGGTTTAAATGTCTTATAAAGGGACCGTCTGCCCCAACAGCAGACGCCCCAAACCTGGCTAAAAGTGTCGACCGCACCAAAGTAGTCGTCCCTAACATTATTCAACTTTTACAAGTTAAGTCATAAAGACTCAGCAGCTATCTATTTTCTCAAAAGAGGCCAATGGCCAGATATACTCTATTTAAATAAAAGTCTGCTCCAACATGAGTATGACTGTCTGCTCCAACATGAGTATGACTGTCTGCTCCAACATGAGTCAGACAACCGGAGACGTCCATTCGGGCGAATTCGTCGAAGAGAAGCATCTCCCATTTGGATGGCACATTGCTCTATGAACAAAAACAAGCGACCCTACCGGATGCGTTAAGGCAACGCTCGCAGTCGTTTGATCTAATCTAACTTGAAATCTAAAAAGCATGGAGTTTTTCGGACTGTTCTAGTACAAGCGAAAAACGGCTACTGTTTTATTTTAGAAGTTATTCCACCGCCTGTTCTTGCTTTGGGGCAAGACAGGCGGACAATTATTTTCTCAAAAAATAAGCTAAGTCAAAAAAAACTTAGCGGTTTAACTATATCTCATGAGGCCTTTGGCCGGATGCATTCAAGTTATTAAAACCGTCTGTTCTACATGGTCCCCTGTCGCTTGGTTTAGGGCACTCACCATAGTGATTGATTGACTTAGAAACCATGCATACTCTTTAAAGTATCAATAATTTCTAAATCAATCAATCCATTTTTTTTGAAACCAACCGACATCCGGCCAGGGCAAGGACATTTGCATAGTATACAGGTTAAAAATACTTAGCCAAAAATTCTATGCATAAAAAATTGAAAGCTTTAAAAAATTTTAAAGCATAAGCACCAATAATAAAACCGATCAAACGACCAGATGCTTCATAAAAGAAACAGCCGTCAAAACTGATGACTGTAAATGTTAACTGGCCATGCCATGAATTGTCAAATTACCCGACCCCTTGGTCGGTAAAGGATACACCAAACACTCGGCATGCAGGCCGGAAAAGAAAATACTTGGCCATTCGGCCGCAGAAAGTGTGATACCTAAAAGCTTAAAAGATCAGGGGAGGTTCTCAGCATTGGCAGCCGCCTTGTCCTCTGGTAACTCCTCTTCCTTTTTCTCTTCCTCCTCCTCCTGATCCCCCTCATCCCCGGAGGACGAATCATCTGAGGAGTTGGACCCTTCATTGCCGACATTGGCCGCCGCCTCCTCTGCTTCCCGCATGAGTCGGGCATTAAACTCATCATTCGTCGCGTCAAACTTGGCTTTCCAAATCTGATAGTCGGCGGACGGCTGCAATACTGCCCAAGCCGCACGCATGATGGCTTCATTATCTTCCATCATTTGCTTGACCAAGGCCGTTTTCTCCTCCTCAGCCAAGGACCTATACTTGGCCCTGAGCCGAGTTTCTTGGTTTTTTTTAGCAGACCCTTGAGTTTTTTGACCTGACCCTCCAGGTGGTCAGCCTTGTCCTGCGCTTCCTTGAGGGGCTCCAGCTTCTCCTTGGGGCCCTTAACCTCATTTTAGAGCTCATTGATTCGCCTCTTCGCCGCATCCAAATTCTGCTGGACCTACAGATTGGCCGACGCTTGGGAATACATCATATCAAATGTCAGAATCTCATTTTGGGCAATCTCAATTTGTCTAAGGAAGAGGCGGCCCGAGCATTCGCTGCCTTTACCTCTTTGGTCTTGTCGTTGAGTGGCTTTTTAAGACCACTCACACACAACATAGCCTACATTCGGCCAAAACAAAAAGAAGAAATTAGCAAACATTCGGTCAAATCGTTACTCAAGTCAAAAGACACAAGTGTTACCTCGCAAAGAAGCACCAGTATGGCGTCTAGATCGAGGGCATCAGGATCAAGCGTCCTGAGCATCTGCTTGGCCATCTGTAGGACAGTCGGCCTCACTGGAACCTTTGTCAAAATGAGCAAAATAAGCTAAGTAAGAATTTTGAAAAGACAGTTGCGTTTGTGACCAATGTTATCTGATTAAATAAGTGGAGTATGGCCGAATTTATTACCCTCCTCCTCCCCTGCGGCATCGTTGCCGCCTGCTGCTGAGCCGATAGCAGTAGTGAGTGGCTTACCACTCTTCAATACTCTTTGATGACTATCCGGCTTCGTTGGTGTTTGGATAGGGGTGGAGGCGCCGGTCCCCTTCTTTGGTTTATTGGCGATGTGCTTTCGGTGTTTGCCGACGTCGCCACCCGACTGCTTTCGCAGCTTAGGGTCCGACTGTTGAGAGGGAGGAGGCTTGGTCGAGCCACCCTGTAAAAAGTTCACGTGTTAGTTGCGACTTCAACAAAATTTTGACAAGCCAAAATAAAGGAAACATTATTCACCTAGGGAGTGCCGCTTGGCGGCTGCTCCTCTTTCGTCTACTTGCCCAGAACGTTCGCACGATAAAAGGCTGCAGAGTGAATAGCCGGCTTCTTGTGAGAAAGAACCTTCGACATTGCTATGTCTGCACAATAAAGCAAAGGAGTTAGAAACTCAGACAAAAATAATAATCATTATGAGCAGCTAAGTAATGTAAATGCATGCGGCCTACTACCTCTCGGCTTCTCAGAGCTAAGGCCTCAAGCGGCCAAGTATGTCCTGTCCGAGAGCCACTTGAAGCGGGGAATGTAGCTCTTGGGGGTTACCTCCTTAACCCCCGTCTCCTCGTTGGTTCGGACGGCCACTGAAAATAGGCCCCGATCAAAAATCTCCTCCTGCGCTCGCCATGGAACAGGCGGCAAGGCTTTCTTCTTAGTAAGGAGGTGCGACTCCTTGTTCCAGCGGTTGTACCGCCTGTTTCTTTGGAAGTCTGGGGAGGAGACGATATAAAACTTAGACCTCTAGTCTTTCCATTTATTCTCCTTCCCTAGAGTCATCATGTAGCCATTCTGGCTGGTCAGAGTAAACCAGCAGGCCCCGCTTGCGTGTGGAGTCTTGCTCAAGTAATGTATGTGAGCAAACGCCTCGAAGCTGGGCTCCACCTCTAGCATCTCACAGGCGGCAACGTAGCCCAAGATTTTAACCCAAGAATTGGGGGCTAGTTGCCAGATACCCAGCTGGTATCCGTCCAAAATTCTCTCTACGGCCGGATGGAGAGGGAAGCGTTGTCCTGAATGGACGCCTCGTAGCATCCAAAGCACTGGTCACCATAGCTGGCTTTCTTTGGCCAGGTGACCGTGTCCTCACCATCCGGCACGGACAACAGGTAACCATGTCCCATGACATGGGTTGAAAGAAATTTGCCGAGTTCGGCCGTCATTGTTTTCCGCCTACTCTCGGCGACGTGCAAAAAATAAGGGGTACGCTCCTTTTGACGCGAAGCAGACGGCTCCGCCCAGCCCTCTCCCATTTCAACTGAGCGGGATTCTCGGGCATCCGCAAGTTTGGACCACGCCTCCTCCGAGTCCACGGAGGCGCTGTCAGAAGATGATGACTTAGAGTCATCATCAGAGTTCTCCTCAGAGCTGGGGCCTGCCGGCTGGTGCCAGCAGTGTCCTCCCCCATATCAACATCCGGCACCGATTCACTCGGCCCGGGGGTTTGTTGGTCATCATCCGACTCCCTTAGAATTAAGGAGCTCGGAGTACTAACGTTGCTTGGTGGGTCATGGCGAACCTCATAAATAGGCGCCCTAATGGAGCCATTTGAGTAGACCGTTGAACTTTCTGAATGGTACCAGGTACCATCTCTCCTATACTTTCGACTGGTCTGCTTTGTTCTTGCCATGGTGTCTTGTAGGGGCACAGACATGGTCGGATTTGGAGAAGTACTCAAAGGGAAGTCCTCGAACGAGCATTCGGCACTCCTAGTTCTAGATTCAGCCGTCCCCGGTGACCGGCTGATCGCTAACCTAGGCCGTACCATGTGCGTTTGGGAAACCATTTTTGAAAAAGAAAAATGCAAAAATAAGGCAAAGAAGGGATCAGGCGGTTACATTAGAAGAAGGTACTAGAGGCGCTTGGTCTTTAAGTCTGCTGGAACATGCGAACGGTTGGCCGAGTGTCGGATGCTGAAAAAGTCAAAGTCTTTGAAAGTCAGAGATTCAAGATTCACGTAAGTGTGAATCCAAAGGAAGTCAACTTTCTATTTATAGAGGGGGTGAAAACCTAAGGTAAAAACCCTAGGTTTCCCCTCAAAAGTAAAAAGTGAAAATTTGGCCAATTAGAGGCCGACACCTGTCACAAGCGTCACGTGGCATGCCACGTCACGCTTGTGAGGGGCAAATGATTTGGGGTGTTTAATACCCCCAAGTGGACCAATGAGAGAATGACACATGTCATTCTGGGAGGTGTCCAAATGGACTTCCCAGATGGGCGACACGTGTCACTCAGATATGACCCCTGGGAATGGCGGCCTTCAAGGCCCAAATCCCAAGGGGCGCCGCAAAACGGTGCTGCCCTAATCCCTAGGTCATCAAACCCTAGGGTAGGGCACGTTTTCTAGGACCCTATAAATAGGGAGATTCCGCCAATAATTTGAACAACTTTGACACCTCGAACTTTACGTCTCAATCATTAAGGCATTTATTGCTCTCTAAAACAGAGAATACCTGAGCTCGGAATCAGAGTAGATAACTTACTTTCCGCACGTTTTACTCCAATTCTGTACTAACTTAATCTTCGGAGGCGGACCTCCGACCATTCGGAGTTCCGTTTGTTTTGCAGGTACAGACGTCTTTGTCGAATCCAGTCTTCGAGTTGTAACTCTCCCAAGGGACACAAAAACACCCGAAACAAATATTATTCTCATTTTTTTGTTTCACTCGTGGAGGATAAAAAACATTTGATTACGTGTACGTTACAATTAACATATTTTTTTTACTGGATAAATAATTGTTGAATTGAGTTTGATAATATTAGTGAGGTTGACAACAATGAGAGGACAATTAGGTTCTACATCATGGTTTCAAAAAAAAAAAAAAATGGTTCAACATAAGAAATGGTGTTGGTAGCCATAGGAATAATGTGGAGAGGAAAAAAAAATAGGTTGAAGGAACAACTTGCTCTAGTATCATGAAAGGGTTTTATTCCTCCGTAAATAGGTGTTTAGGTTTCTGTTTTCTTTTAGTTTTCTTATTTTTGCTTGTTTGATTTTTCATTTTTTTTTTTTTGGTTATTTGTAGCCTCATTTGGAATAAAAAATAAAATAAAAAATTAGAGCATATACAATAGTTGTATGTGTGCTAATAAGAATAGCAAAAATATACTCTACAAAATAAGAGCATATTATCTCTTTGAATTAAGCAATCTAAAGTCAACTAATATGGACTAAATATATGCTGAATATCCGTGAATAATATTGATAGAGAAATGATACTAAGAAGTCAAGGATATTATCTTGGAATTTTTTAAATAATAAGATCTTTGACAATTATATAATATACCAAAAAAAAAAAAAAAAGTCTAAAGCATATACAATAGTTGTACGTGTGCTAATAAGGATAGCAAAAATATACTCTATAAAATAAGAGCATATACTCTCTTTGAATTAAGCAATCTAAAGTCAATTAATATGGACTATATATATGTTGATATCCCTGAATAATAATGATTGAGAAACAATATTAAGAAGTCAAGGATATTATGTTGGAATATCTTTAATAATAAAATCTTTGACAATTATATAGTCTACAAAAAAAAAAAAAAAAAAAAAAAAAAAAAAAAAAAAAAAAAAATTAAACAGAGACACGTGTCAGTTTTGGAGCTAGTGTACCCTATTTTAGTTAGAACCCGTGCAATGCACGGTTTGTGTAAAACCTATTTTTAATTTGTACATTTTAAAAATAAATCGCTATTATACATGAATATAAATAAGAATTACGTATATTTAGTAATTTTAAAATTTTTAATTTTCATCAAAATTATGATATAGTATCTGTTCAACGTTGTCTAATTCATAGTTCAATGTATGAGGTCATTTATTAATGTGCTATTTAAAATTATTTCAATTTCCTAAGATAAATTGATAGGTTTTAGTTGTAATATAGAAGTTTTTAATATTTAAATTTTAAAAATGTTAAATATGATAACTCTATTAAAAAAAAAAGAAAAAAAAAAGATGACATAATCATTGCATTTAGGCGGGAAATTTTTTATTGAGAAAGCAACACATGAAAAATGGTGACGTCAACAAGTTCTATTTTAGTAATAGTTAATAGAATAGATATAGAAGATAGATAAATAGATATAGATTTTGACCAAGTGAGAAAATAAAAAAAGGAAATAATAGTAAATCACTTTACCTAAAGGCTAAAAAGGTGACAATAATATAAATTGATCAACACGATGCTCAACGTAATCATAGCCTACATTCCCCACCTTAATCATTTTTAATTGCAATAGAGATGCTCAGATGCCCAATCCTAGTCAGATAATTTTATGCAAATCATAGCATCTAGCCATCTACAGTCTCTCACTTTTCTTTATCCTAAACATTTTACTCGTACAATTTAAGGCGTTCCTCTCATGTTAAAAAGGTAGGTAACACGTTACCTCGTGGCAAGATGCACCATTTGTGATTTTGTGACAGTAGGAATGTAGGATGTATTTGTGTAAATTATCATTTGTGAAGATAAATATTGTATATTGTATATTGTGTTTTGGGTTTTTTTGGAATCCCTCAGGATACAGGTCTTGAATATAGCCGAACGATTGCGAATACCTGTAAAACAACGAGTATTTCGTTTGACGGAATTTGCCTCCGACGATCAAGTTAGTGATATGAATACGAATCAATTTAGAGAAAGTAGAGAGAATTTGGAGCAATTTAGTACTCTTGAATGAGATGTCTCTACCCACCCCTCCTATCATAAATGATTGGAATATTTATAGGGGTGGGAATATGTGTCATATTACCATCTAGGGTTTGATGACCTAGAATGGTGTACTTGAAATTTAGGCCTCCAGATGTAAGGAGACATTTCTTTCATTCAGGTGCTTTCATGTTTTACCACGTGCCATATTCTTATTGGGACATGTGTCACCCTGCTATTAGACCACGTATCACTATAAGATTGAGCCATGTGTTGAGGGTATTATTTTTAACCTAAACATTTTTTTTAAAGAGGTGTCACACTAGGATTGTGACTCGGCTTAGACTTCCACGAAGGGTAACATTACTGCCGTTAAATTAAAGATGTCAATTTGATGTTTGGATTAGGTTCGATAAGGTCGGGTTTACTTTAAACGTGAGTCATGTTAAATTATTGTGTCCATACGAGTCAAAACCTGAATTGAATATTTTTCGAATTGGTTTCGAATTGAATCGAATTGGGTGTGATTTTAACACCTCTAACTGCAACAGTGGGGAATGTTGGTGTAAAAGTTTTAAAACTAATCCTTAATTAGTTGCATTACTTGTATATATAAGATTTAATGTTTCAGCCTACTTGCTTTTATACTTAACTTTTACTAAAATTTTACAAAAGTACGTTACATGGAGTATTTGATGTTCCAATGATTTCTCTTTCAAAGCCATTAAATAATCTAATATTCTGAAAATTAGCCTACAAGAATGTGCACAAAAAGTTGATACATGACTCCATCATTCTCACTATATTTTCCCATTTGTTTTATATATAACTAATGTTTAGCTAGCCCGGATAATACCCATACTTTAAATATTATTGTACTATAGTTTTCATATATTATATTTCATTTAGATGAATTTGACTTTTTATTTATTTTTTGTTAATGTATGTAGTAAACTAATTAACTTTTATTATATTAGATTTAATCTAATTACATAATCTTTCTTCTAGTCAATATTTAATTAGTATGGTGCACTACTTAACAAATAACCAATGTAAAAGTATAAAGAAAAACACTTTTATAGTCTACATTAATTGTATTAAAGACGAATAAATATGCAAAATTATCAGTTAGTAAAGATGGTATGATTTCTTCTTCATTTCCTATGGACCCAAGTTCAATTCTTGATATAAATATTTTTTAATTGACGTGAACCATTCATATATATACTAATATATTAAAAGGGGTTACTAAAGACGTCTCTGTGCCACATAGACCACGCCACATCATCTACTCCATATCTCATTATGCCACACCATCACTATTCAATCAAACTTAATCATTATGCAATGTCACTCAATATTGCTTTACATAAAAAATTGATGGTAAAGGGATTTGAACACACAACCTCTTCCAAGAAGGATGGTTATTTAACCATCTAAACCAATTATCAACTATGTTATAAAATGAAAATAAATATACATAATTGATAATCACAAGTCTAATTAAAAAAAAAAAATTATGTATATTAAATACATATAATCACAAGGAATAATTAAAGTAGCAACTCGGTGCAATGCGAGGGCTACACACTAGTTTCTAATTAGGTGATGTGACATCCTCTTCGTGGAAGAAAGGGGTGACACGTGACGTGTATCCTTGACTGAAAAAGCTTTTTAATATATAGTATATATAGTGAGTAGCCCGGTCGTTGCTCGGCCGGGTTGCTATTATTGTAGACGTACACACGATAAATTTTTTTAAAGGCTTTGCAAAACTGCAATTGTCATTGTCAAACCAAAATTGAGTTAAGTATTTTTTTTTTTTAATTGAACCTCGTGGTTTGTACTTTTTAAATTTTTTTCACATATTAATAACATAGTTGATAATTAACATGGTCAAATGGTCATGTTTGGTATAAGAGGTTGAGGGTTCAAACTTCTTTATTCTTGTGTTTTTATATGGAGTAATGTTGGGTGATGTGGCGTCATAAGATGTTGAGAAAATGATGTGGCGCAACTAAAAAGGGACTACGTGGCACATCGATGTTTTTAGGAACGTCTTTTAATAGATTATTATTATGGATTATAGATATATATTTTATTATCAGCCCTAAAGTTATTATACTTCTTACTTCATTCTTTTTTTACTTGACACGTGTCATTCATTACACTTGATGTGAATTATTCGCGGAATTATGGAAAAACTAAGGATAGAAAACCTCCTAACTGCAACTAGTAGAGGAACACTAAGTCTCAACCGAGTGTTGATGGTCAAACAAACCTAAAGGCAACACCTTAATTAATCTCAAACACACACACAAAACTTTATTTATAAGGTGAAAAACCGTATAAAAATAAGATATAAAACTAAGAATCCTAATCCTAAAATAAGATAAGATAGCAAACTAGGAATTGGAATCTTAATCCTAATTTGTCTCATAATCAGATAATCTTTCTTAATCTTAAATCTAATTTATTTGGCTAGCTTACAAAATTAACGATTATATTTGTAACCAATCACTAATTCTATCATAACATAACTAAATTTAACAAATAAATATCCTAATAATTGAAAACCTTATACCCTAAACTAGGGTAGAAAACCTTTTAGGTGAAAGGTAAAAACTCATAGGCAAAAATCCTAATAATTAATAAAAAAAATAAAGAGAGTGAGGGATAGCTCAAGTGGTTAGAGCTTCCCTCCAAGCCGAGTTCAGGAAATCTTAGAAATGATTCTCATCACTTGCCTTATGGCTCTCTAAAATAAATGAAAAAAAAGGATAGTGTAGGTTTTTAAGAAACTCCATGCTATGAATATCAATATTTGCAAGAAAATAGCAAAATTATTTACGAGCATTGAATATTCAAGAATCATCATGAAAACTCATATTAGATTATTGCTCCCGCTTCAACTATTGATAGTGTATAAATCTAAAGTCGCCAATATCTTTGATATTTAATATGTAAAAATTATAATTAATAGATATTATGATAGCAGGATTTATTGAGATGATTCAATTAAGATCCCACATGTAAAAAAAGAGTGTATATAAATAATAAAGTCAAATTAGGTTAAGTAAAAAAGAACTAATGAAGTATAATTTTTCATATTATCATACCTTATTAGCCTCCATCTTATGTTATTTGAACATTTTAACCCTCATCTTTTTGTAACTTATATAATTAGCCTCAAACTTAATTTCTCTTATTAGAACTTACCGAACTATGCTAATTGGAAATTATTATCGTAACTTATTAAAAATTAAAATTTGTTCGACCTAATTAGAGCTTATATCAATATTTTAAAGGAAATATTTTTTTTTTTTTTTTTTTTTGACAACAACACCTAAAAGGCTTGTGTAATCTGGTCCCTTCCTACTTTCCAAATGATGCAGCTCCTAAAAGGCTTCCCTGTTTGTATCAAGTCTAGAATTGTCCAAAGAAGCCTAACGTCCCTTCTCTTCGGGTGTTGTATCAGTTGTATAAGAGCTAGTGAGTTTGTAAACAAAATTAGTCGTTGGTACCCTTTCAGTCTCACCCACTGAATAGCCTTTAAGCAAGCCAAAAGTTTCGCATGAAGAGATAAAAGAGCTCTTCCAAAGGGGCCTCCACCTTCCAAAAAGATTAGTTGGTCAAAGGAGTAAGCCCAACTCATGCCTGCATTCCCCGTACTCTTTTGCCAAGAGCCATCCACCATTACGGTCACCTCTAATCTGTCATCCCTAGGGTCAGTGATAAGATCCTCTTCACTACCAATGTTAACTCTAGCAAACCCCGGCGGTGCACCATTATCCCTTATCCCCTTAGCTTTCAGTGTGCTTCTGTCATCCACCCTTTGCCAGACAGATAAATTCCGCATTGCAGTGTTGTAGTTCCTAAATAAGTCCACCAGATACCCTCCCTCATTGTTAAAAACCCTTCCATTTCTTGTTAGCCAAAGCCTCCAAAGTACCCCAAGGATCCACCATTATCCCCTTTTTTTTGAAAGAAGTCCTAAAGGACACTAAATTTCATTAAATAAAGTCATACGACATCTACAATTGACAATTAACGATAATGAAAACGAATTTAACAAAATCAAACAAGAATTATTCGGGAAAGGGATAAAAATCCAAATACATAAATATAACAATTCGACACATTCTCGATTCGTTGTCTCATACAACTTTTTGAGTGGATCTGTCGTCGCTTCGCAATTTTGTGAGAAAGTGAATTCTTGTGCTAATTCCGTAACCCGAATCTGAGCCATAATAAATCGTAGCCCCGCACAACCGGAAACCAAATTTAACACAAAGGAGTCCGAAAAATCTTGTCTTTCGAAGGAGATTGAAAAAACCTTGCCTTTTGAAGGAGATAAACCCTTTCTTTCAAAGGAGACATTATTATTGTAACCTAAGAAATAAAAAGCTTAAAAGAAAATAAAGATTGGAGCTTTCCACCGGTGAAATCCGATGGAAGCCCCTTCAAAATTGATAACGGAGGCTAGAGTTTAGGAGAGAGAAGAGAGAGAGGAAGCTAGGTTTTTTTTTATTTACTTATAATTATCACCAGGCCCTGTTCACTTCACCTTAAAAAAATAATATTAAGTAAAAATAATTTCAATTCAGTAAAAATAAGTTCAGTTCAGTAAAATTAATTTCAGTTCAGTAAAAATAATTTCAGTTCAGTAAAAATAAGTTCAGTTTAGTAAAATTCAGTTTTCTTAAAAAAGAATTATAATAGAAAATCAATAAAAATAATTTCAGTTCAGCAAAAATAATTTCAGTTCAGCAAATATAATTTTGTTTCAGTAAAAATAATTTCAATTCAGCAAAAATAAGGTGAAATGAACGGGGCCTTAATTTACAATAAAAAATTACTCTTCCTCCAATCCCCTATTTTTTTAATTTATTATCCTATTTTAAACTTTTTTGCTTTTTAAGGAAACCTTTAATTTAAGGGCTCTGAACTTATTTGAAGTTTTGTTTCAAAAAAAAAAAAAAAAAAAAAAAGGAAAATTCTCTTTGGTGAACTCTAACTTTTTAATTTTTAAGTGGTAAACGTTTTAAAATTTTATTACCAGTGGTAAACCTAAATTATTGATTACCATTGATAAGTGTTATTTTAATAAAAATCCTTAAATATAGTCAATTTTTTTTTATAATTCAAAAAAAAAAAACCCCATTTCCAATAAACCCCCTAGCCACCTTTCCCTCACCCTCACCAACGCTGCCGCCGGCGCCCAGCTCGACCTTCGCCGGTTTGCCAGCCTCCCCTGGCGCGCGCGACCTCTCCCAACCCCGCTAGTGACGCCCCGCCTCCTCTGTCCCCTCCTCCTCCTCTCTTTCCCCCTTTTGACCCTTTCCACTTCCCCCACCCAACGCCCCACCGCCGACCAGTCTAACCTCCACAAAACCGGCGCCCTTCCCTGACGACCCTTTCCTCTTTTCGCTGGCCAAAAACCCTAAAACCACCCCAAAACACCATAAAATACCCAAACCCATTTAGGGTTTCGAAACCAAACCCAGGAAACGGGTTTCGATTTTCTAGTGGTTTTTGGGTAGGTTTTAGGGTTTCTGTGGTCAGCTCATAGAGGAGGGAGTTCATCAGGGAAGGGTGCTGGTTTTCGTGGTGGTTTGGGGTGCAATTAGGGCCCGGAGGGTGGCGGTGGGTGAAATGGGAAAGAGAGGAGGTGCGGGGCGGGCGGTGATGGGGAAATGGGAAAGAGAGGAGGTGTGGGCCGAGGCGTCGTCGTCCAAAGGTGGGAGAGGCCAGGCTTCGCCAGTCGGAGGTGGGAAGGCAGGCCGGCTGGGGGTTGGCTGCCGGCAGTGGTGCTGTTGGCTAGGTGAGGGGGTTTTTTTTTATTTTTTTATTTTTTATCTCTTAATAAAAAAATATTTCTAAAATAAATGTTAAAAAAAAAAACTAACTATGGTTAAATATCTAGTTAAAATTTATCATTAGTGTTATAATTGACTTAATATTAAAAATTTAGGTTTACCATTGATAATAAAATTTTAAAACATTTACCCCTTAGAAATTTAAAAAGTTGGAGTTCACCAGAGAGAATTTCCTAAAAAGTAAAATTAAAAAACCCTATTTGAAGTTCAATCTTTCAAAAAAAAAAAAAAAAAAAAAAAAGACTTATTTGAAGTTCAAACGCACAGATGGCAAATACAAGTATATTATAACATGACAATTTGGTATAATTTGAAATTAGCTTGTATTGAACTATTATGTATTTTGACTTTCTAGCTAGTAGATGTAACACACCCCCAAATTAGTACAGTCATGCCAAAAAATGAACTTCACCTGAATTAAGGTGATCTAATATGGTTTTAACTAGGTTATTCTGCTCTGGTTTGAATTTTTCTAGTCTAATATAATTTAATTTAATTTAATTTTGATTGTATTTTTACACTAATAAATCTGTAGGAAAAAAAAAATCATCAAATTGGAACCTATTAGATTTGTCGCATCATGTACTTTTCAAATATAAAATTTTTACTAAATTTAATAAGCAATTAAGAATATTTATCAAAGTAAATGAGAATTAAAAGTTTTGGTCCAATCTAATCTAAATATTCGTGGTATGATTTGAATAGATTTGATTTTAGCTAGAATAAGTAACACGTATTAAAAATAAGATCTTGCTGACGAACGTCCCTAGAGCGTTAGATAATAATTTAAAATATTTGGGAATTCATGTCAAAATCATGTGTTGAAAACGGTGTAATTAATGTTCATTATAATTATCTTATCTAACGCCCTGAAATATTTGTTAGCTTTTGCCTTAGATTTTAGATTTTTTTTTTTTTTTTTTTTTTTTTTTTTTTTTGGTGCCACTTTTGCCTTAGATATAAGTAAAAGAGAACTAGTCCTTAGAGCAAACACAGTGGTTGCTTACAACCATTGTGATTATCACTTATTTTATTAATTTTTATATCTTTCACGTCACCTATAACCAATCTTATACCTATTTAATAACCAATGTACCCCAATAGTTGACCCACAAATTTTTGGTTATACATTTTTCTCTCTCCTACTTTTACCAACCCCACCACACAATCTCCCTCTTTTACTCAATGACCAAGCAAGTTGACACTACTATGTCACTCAATGACCAAGCCTCATAGCATGGTTCTTTCCACAACCAGATTATTGCTTTTTCTCCCCAAAAATTTCTCTCTCTCTTTTTTTTTTTTTTAATTATTTTCCCACATTCTCTCTCCTAATAACCATCCTAAATGGTTAACGGCTGACTATGCTCTAAATCTAATGTATCTAATTTTCTAACAATAAATATGATTTTTTTTTGAAAGAAAATATATATGATATTTTTTTTAGTTGAAGGGAATAATATTGTTGTAAACTTGTAATTAAATCACGGAATAATGTTTTACAGGTAAAGCAAATTGTCCATAGAAGATCCAATTCCTTATGATGACTTAACTTAAGATTTAGGTTACGCAAAGTGTCCTTGGAATAATAAATATGACACTTCATGTTATTCAAATTAGTGCAAATGTTCAGAAAAGCTAACAAGGTTGCTGATTATGTCACCTCCCTAGGTCATAAGATATAATCCCCAACATATATATATATCCCTTTTTGGGCATAAAATTTTCTTATTTTCTTCATTCTAATACATTAGACCTAAGTTTCAAAAGTAACAAGCCTAATTGTATTTTTTCTATCTATCTTTCTAAAAAATTATGTATTAAATCTGAATTTTATTAAATATTCTAGTTGATTGATGTAATTTTATACGAGCAGTGTACATAGCTTTTTGCCATATTAAAAAAAATAAAATAAATTAAAATAAATAACAAAAAAAAAAAAAATAACCAAAAAAAAAGAAATTTCAAATTCACATGTTGTCTCCCTTTCGGCAGTGGTCAACCTAAAATAAAACTACTCCTTAAACAATATGTGTTGCTTTTAAACGTTTCATCCATTAATTGGGGGTGCCCTTATTTAATTTATTTATAGAGTTCAGACAGACACTCATCCTTAGATTTCATTACATACGGAGAGTGGTTGGATGGATTAGGTCTTGTGAAGTCATTTCAGACCCACTAGTTTGAATATTATTTGCATGTTTTCAACTGATTAAAATAAAAAATAATAATCTCAAAAATAAATTAAAAAATGTACTTTTCTGTATTGACTGACACCAAGATATGTACAAACAACAAAGGAAAATTTTAATTTTGATTCTCAAAATTTATGATTGACATACATTATTAATGCTTTTTGTCACCAAATTCTTCCAATTACGGAGTATCATTTCATTGACTATATTATAGTGTGATAGTCATGCATTCATCATGTATTAAATGACTTTAAAATTGTATATAAGTCAAAAAAATATTATACTTTCAAAGAAATAATGACAATAGTCATGAATCCATCATACAGCTCCCTTTGAATTTATCTTCCCAACTTTTTAAATCGATTGCTAAATGGGACGTAGGAATGAAAATGGGACGTAGGATACGGGAGAACTCGACCTCTATAAATATAGGAAAACAACGTTTTTATCTTATAAAGTTACAAGTCATTTGCATTTCATATAATAATGATCACTTTACGAACTCTTACAATACTTAGATTATACAATCTAATTTACCAATAACTTAATTTTGATGTACCACTTTTTCTTCTTCTTCTTCTCTCCATTAGAGCTATTAACAATTGATCCAAAATGGAAAATTTATCCCGACTCAATTATGAACCGACCTGTTTTAACCCAGAAAAATGGTAACCCAAATCCGATATGACTCAACTTGAAACCAACCCTAAACCCGAGTTAGTCTAAGTATTTGAGATCTGAACCCAAACATGAACCGACCTGGAGATGATTTGACTTGAAAATAACCCTTTAAATTATTGACCTGAACTGAAACCAACTTGAATTGAGATTTACTCAAACCCATTTTAACCTGTTGAAACCCGAATTTAATCTGACATGTAGCTAACACGACCTGAATTCAACGGTTCAACCCGACCTATTACTAACCTGATCCGAATTCGATCAACTCAACTTGTTATTAACTTGACCAAAATTCAACCCGACTTGTTCCTGACCCATCTCAAACTCAACCTGACCAATTATTGACCTGACTCAATTTTAAATAACCTCAAATTCAATTTAGACCACCTTATTAATCTATAGTTATATATTTACATACTCCCGTATATATTATTTCTACTAAGAATTTGATGTTCTTCATGCAAATAAGAATATTAGATAATATTGTATTAAATTAATGACAATTCGTATCAGTTCGTTGTGTGTTTGTGCAAACGAATTATTATGAGAAGTTCAATAGTCAATAGTTCAATTTTACATACTACGTACTCCTTAGTCCTTAGACAAATTACAACTATTTTTCTAAGTGTTAAATATATTTAGCATATATTATCTAATTATTGTATATATATTTATAATTTATAGTTCTAGACTTCTATTAATCAGTTAGCTATTTTAATTAGTCAATATTTATTACCATACGTTCAGCAATTTGTTACCTAAAATAGCTAACTGAGTGCTAGAACTATGGAAATCAAAGACCCGAATAGGATATAACCCAACTTGAAATGAACCCGAAACTCGAGTTAACCTAGGAGGGTTTTAGATTATAACTCAACATGACCCGAACTGAATAAAACCTGCAAATTATCGACCCGAACCGAACCTGAGAATGACCCTAACCCGTTATAACTTGAATTTAACTCGATCTATAATTAATTCGACCCAAATTCAACCCGATCTATTATTTACTCGACCTAAACCCGACCCAAACCCAATAGAATGCATGACTTAATGTGACCTAACCCGAGCATGACCCAACCCTAACCTAACCGGTAGTACTATTAACCCAACCTAAGCTGACCCGACCCATATTGATCCAATCCGACTCAAACTAGACCCGAATACCTGAATTGACAGCTCTACACTCCACTACCACCACCACTACCACTACCACCAGCACTATCATTTAGGTTGACACAAGGTCCATTTGCAGTACAGTTAAGTGGATAGTGAATTCCCTTCGAATACCGACAAACAATATCCCACAAAACTGGGAAAGGATACTCTAGTTAACAAATTATGAGAATGCTTAAGACTACCAATCTTCAAATATGGAACCGAACCCGTCAATTCATTAAGCGAAGAAAGATTCCCCAAAACATTGTTGGTATTAGACCTATTAGTCCAACCCTAGGTAAGCTGATATAATCAATTTTTAATTTGATATATGTAATCACTTTATGTATGGTACAATCATCTAATATGGAATCAACTTTCTTGGTGTGCACCGAGCTTATTTTAGAATTTTTAATATGCTTATATCTTACTATTACCCATTCCCAAGCAGTCTTTCTTGTGTATTCGTACCGGGTTTTCATGCAAGAGGTTTTGATTCGATATAGGGGGTCTTCTCCTTATCTAGAAAAAAAAAATTTCTTAATTCTACCTATGTGGTATTTTTTTTTTTTTTTTTTTTTTTGAGTGCTTAGAGAGCCACAAGGACGGGGGTGAGAATCGATTCTAGGATCTCCTGAAATCGAGAGGGAGCTCTAACCACTTGAGCTATCCCTCCCTCTCGGTATGTTCTTTGAAATTGTATGATATTAACTTATTGTAAACACACTTTTAAGCTAGAGTAAAGCAAATGTAACTTATGAGGACCACACGCTTTATTTATTATTTACTCCCTCTATTTTAAATGTATTTTGTTTGATCGATACTAAGTTAATTTTTAGAGAGTGAAACAAATTTAGTAAAATATTGTGTAAGAGAGTAAAAATAAAGAATTTATTCAACAATCCCGTTAAAAAAAAAGAATTAGTTTACAACTTATTATATTTAAAAGTAAAGAATGTAATAATAGGAGAGAACTAGGTGACCAATACAAAGTTTTAAGAGAGTAAAACGAGAATTAGTTTAACAACTTATTCAAAGTAAAGAATGTAATAATAGGAGAGAGATAGTTATGAAAAAGAAGTGTAAACCTTGAGATGTGATATATATTGGAATGAAAGAAGAAAATGGAATGTTGACCTTAGCATATCTACCCAGTAGGGCGCGAGAGTAATTGTTGATTTTAGTGATAGAGATTAATAAATAAATAAAATGCTCGAACGAGCGCACCACCATGAAAATGGAATATAATGCCCGACCTGGCGCGCCATCGAGCAAATTTTGAGCTGGAAGTTCACCCGGTCGAGTGAGGTCCGCCCGGTCGGGCGAGGTCCACCTGATCGGGTACGAGAGTAATCGTTTCTAGATATGTTTTTAGTCGCTCGGTCGGGCGCATGAACGTGCCAGGTTACTGTTAGAAGGTTACTGTTAGAAGCTCCAACTCTTTCTCTTCCTCTTCTCCTTGTAACTTCCTCTTAACTCCCAATTAATGGGAGGTTTATGGGGTTGTTGAC
This sequence comes from Chenopodium album, assembly GCF_948465745.1. Lineage (NCBI taxonomy): Eukaryota > Viridiplantae > Streptophyta > Magnoliopsida > Caryophyllales > Amaranthaceae > Chenopodium > Chenopodium album. The sequence continues at coordinate 22,561,815 of NC_137847.1, forward strand.
ATGCCTTAATCTCTGATTAAGGATTGTCATTTTGGCTTTTTGATAAGTTCTCATACACATTATATATTTCATAGTTGTAAAATTAGAAAAAGATACAATCATCAAATACATTAAGCTAAACACATTCCTCTTTTTGGGCATAAGTTTATGACACCAATCTCTCACTCAAAAGTGCCTTAGTGTGAGAGTGGTGTGTGAATTTTAGGGAACGTGCCGGTGAATACAATTGAGCACCACTGTTGCGTCGGAATATCGTTTTCAAGTCATTGATTTGCATCACGACACAACAAATTTGTTCCATTATTTATAAGATCAATTCTTTCGATCTTATTGTTCATTTCTTTCTCGTAGTCTTGAAATTAAAATTCCTTAATTTACAACGATATATATTAATAAAAAAATAAAAACATTGATAGATTTTTGAAAGAAAAAGTTTAACAATTACAGAGTAAAAAAAGTGAAGGGCATATCAAGAAATATAGGGTGCCAGTTAAAAAAATTTCAATAAAAAAGAGAGCATTAGCGTATGTGTGTGGGCCATAATATAACCAACACCACTACTATTTCATTCAACCTTCATTATGGATAGGTAATTTATTAAAAAATATTGAAAAAACGATTAGGTGTATGATGAAGTAAGAGAGAGTGTAAAAACGTGGGTGGGTGTAAACACACCCACGATGGGAAACTCACACTTTCCCACAACTCTCTCTAGATCTCTCCTCCACTAAGCTATTCCACCATTGTAAAAATTGACTCATGAGTAGCTTTAACAATGAGGCTCATCTATCTTTCAAGTCACTGATCTCCTTTGACACACAAGTTCAATGACAAACAAGAAGATCACAAGTGGAAAAACCTCTACAATTTTTTTCTTTTTTTTTTCTTTGACAACTATAGAAATAATGGGAAAAACATAAACTAAGAAACTATGTAAACCTTAAAAACATCAAAAGTAGGAGGAATAGAGAAACTATTCAACTTAATCCGACACTGGTTGGCTATGTGGTGGGAGAGATTGACTTTTGCTCTATCAACCTTGAGGATGATGAAAAGTGCTTCTGATCTTGACAATCTCCTTCAATGTTCAAAGAAGGTGAATATCTGAGGGTCCCTTTCTTTTAAGCGACGTGACAAGTAAAGCAAAGTCAGTTAAGATCTTAGTTGACAACTAGGTTAAATCCCGTGCCATGCACGGTAATTTTTAATACTTAATATTTATCATTAGTTTAACACTATTATTTAATAAATAAAATATTATTCTACCTAATTGCAAAATACGATAAAAGTTCTTACAAAAAAATTTTAAAAAATTTATCACACTAAAAAAAATAGAGTGAATAATATATGCACGACTAATAAAAATAACTATGAATTACATTACAAAGTTAAAGATAGAAAACTATTATTGCATAATATTGTATAAAAAGAATAATATCTTTGCTTGAATGTGTACAAATGGAATATATTTATTAAATCGGAAGTGAAATATTATTGTAAATTTTGTATTTAAAACTTCTATAAGAAGCTTTGGCCAAAAAATTAAAATAAAAATAAAATAAATAAAAAAAAAACTTTTGGAGGGAAAATTTATAACCTGGAGATGACATGTGTCATTCCTGGTTTCGCCTTTAGTATAAAGTTATAGATGGCCCATCTTAAAGCATAAAGACAAGCCCAACCCTCTGAGGTCGCTAATCTAGAGTTGCCCTTAGCCTCCATTTCACCATAGTTAGGCAGCTCTATCGTCCATCCTACCCCATTAATATTTAATATTTTTATTGTAATTATAATGGATTGGTGCACCATTGTAGTAATATATATATATATATATATATATATATATATATATATATATATATATATATATATATATATATATATATATATATATATTGATTCACGATATAGTGGAATGTAATGTGTCTATAAAGGAGGTCAGGAGAGAAGTTATTTGTAATTGTGAGCTACTCCACCTAACAAGGCAAAATTAGGGGGTGGCCGGTGGTAGCCATGACCACCCCTATGAATGATAAAATCTATTAATTGTTAGATATAATGTGGTGGTAAACTTGACAAAGATGGTTTACTTTGGGGTATAAATAATTTAGAACCTTTTTGTTGTACATTGTTTTATTTTGATTTAAATGAAACATTAATCCATTTTGTCCTCATGTTTTTATGTTTTTATGTCCTCATATAATCTTTCTATGTTTCCCTTTAAAATTCCATTTTATTTTTGAAAGAACCCACAGAGGGTTTAAGATTCCAACTTTTAAAATATGCATTAAAAAGTACACCAAGAATTTATTACTATAGCCCCCTCTATATAAATTTTCTAAATCAGCCACTACCACCTAGTAGATGCTCTAAGAGTAAATTAAAAGTAGGAGACTAGGCGCCAATATGTAAAAATATGCGTAAGTGTAAGAAAAAGTAAGAATTGATATCGATATTGTGGACGCATAAGAAAAAGTAAGAATTGATATCGATATTGTGGGGTAAGAAGGTTATGATTAGGGCTGTGCACAATAGGTTAACCGTACCGTTAGGCCTTAACGGTACGGTTAACCGATATGTCGGTTACTTAAAATTTCGAACCGTAACCGTACCGTTAAGGAACGGTTAACCGTTAACTGTTTAATAAATTTTAAACCCTGCATTACTTCCAATAGTTCCAAACGTCCAACTCTAATATAAACTTAAAAATAAAGTAATAAACAATAAAATTCATGTTCTAATGAAGATTACAAATCCACAAACCAAATACATTACAAAGTTTTAATTAGTACTAAGTTTTTTTTTAAAAGCATAATAAGTAATAACTCAAATATTAAGTGATCCTCTTCAAAATAAGACCATGGCAGCAGACACGCAGCAAACTTGAAGATCACATTGCATCATCAATCAAGTGAGGGGTGGAGGCTGAAGAAGTGAATTGAGAAATAAGAGTTTTTTTAGGGTTACCATTATATATTTTCCCTATAAATTTTTTTTTAAAAAATATATTTATTATTTTAACGGTTAACCGATGGTTAACCGTTTACTAAAACTTGTAACCGTAACCGTAACCGTTAACTGCTATATTTAGCGGTACGGTTAACCGTAACCGTTTAATTTAAACGGTTCGGTAAATTAACCGTTTAAATGAGCCAGTTACACCGGTTTACGGTTACGATAAACGGTTACGGTTTTTTTGCACACCCCTAGTTATGATGATAAAGAGATAAACCATAGGTACTGTATTTAGTGTAATCAATCCATTAGTTTCACATCCAATTTTATGTACGTTGCCACACTTGTTTGAAAAATGTTTCCTTTTTAATTTGGCAACTAGTGTGTGATTTAGACAATGTTCAAGTTTGTTACTTTAAAGACTTGTAATTAGATAGATAGGTTCATTCTTTATTATATATTTATTATATTTTTTATAAAACCTTTGAAGAAATTAGTTATGACTTGTAAATTTTATGATTTTGAGTAATTTTGCTCCTTATCTTTTTTAGGTGATTTTATGTCTATGGAGAACCATGTACAATCATTGGCTTGTATGTTATAATTTAAGTATTGTCAACAACTGTTGAATAATTATAAAAACATGTCTATCATCTTGTAGAGAATATTTCAAGCATCCCACACTTGACCTCCACAGTGATCATACACTTACGGTGTGTTTGGATAAAGAAATTGGAAAGAAAAGAAGGGGAGGGTGGTGAAGGGGAAGGAAGAGAAAGGGAGGGGAGGGAAGAAAGTGAAGTTTTCCTTTCAAATCTCTCCATTTGTTAGAGGGATTAATTTCTTTTAATTTAATCCCTTCAATTCTCTTCCCTCCAATTCCCTTCCTTCCATATTTGTTATCCAAATGAAAGATACCCTATCCCCCTATTTCTTTTCTATTCCTTTCCCTCTATTTCCTTCTATCCAAACACACCGTTAAGCATGGTGGCGTCCAAAGGGAAGGAAGCTAGAGTAAAAGAGTCGCCAACAAGTTTTAGGAACTTGTAAACCGTTCACAGGATGAAAGTTACACCCCTTCACGATCCATGAGATCGCTAACTCCATAGTGGTCCTAAACCATGACTGGATATTCGAGAATGAAGGTACAAATCCAACCTAAAAGAGATTGAACCTGCCCTAAATAGGCCTCTACTTTATTCTTCTCATATTCATGTGCGCTTTCTGACTAACACACAATCAATATATTAATCCTAAAACTGTTTAATCTATGTTGGTTGAATATTAATGCACAAACAAATCTATTATTGGCGATCACTTGAATTAAAATCATATTAGCCTAAAATCAAATTATCAATTATCTTATTAAGCGTGATTTCAAGTACAAATTCCCTTTAAACCTGCAAGAGAGGGCGTGATCAAGCAATAACAATGATATACAGCAACATAATAACTATTGACACAACAAATCATCATCATAATCATAATCTCAATAAGCATAAAAATATTAGCAAGATCCTAGGCATGATACTAACAAGATTAATAACAAACCCTAGCATGTCACTAAACATTAAAGATCAAATCTTTAGACCTAACATGATACTAACATGATAGAAGAAATAAGAAGCAACCTAAGTATGATACTAGAAACATACATGATATTAGAAATATTAGTTAATACCCTAAACATGATACTAGGAATTAAAATAATATAAACGTGCTTTCTAAAGATATTGAGCAATTAAAACAACTTACTTTGTTGCTTCGTATCTCTTTCTATCAAAACAATACACACGTTAGTAATTTCAATGAAAATATTAAATCAAACAATTAATTTAAATAATTGAATAGGAATTTGGGACCAAAACCTCAGAAATTATCAACCTTCCACGTCTAGGGCGAAGGCAACTTCGAGCTTAGCTAGGTGTGTCTAAGACTCGTGAATGCGGTATTGTATTTATAAAAAGGCTAGGCTAGAAAGCATGAGGGAAAAAGAATAAGCTATTGCTTAAGAGAGAGAAGAGAAAGATGATTGTTGATGATCAAGCTTATTGATGCTTGAAAAAGGGGTGATATGACCTCTATTTATAAGGAAAAAAGAGGGTCGAAGGAATAGAAAAGAATCCGAATTCGAATCGAAATAAAACTCGACGATCAGCATTTTTTGCGGATTTTGTTTTTATCATAACTTTTGATCCAGAAATCGAAATAAGACAAATAATATGTTATTGGAAAGATCTTGAAGTCTACTTTCCAACACAATTGTAATCAGATTAAAATATTTTTTAGAATAAAAGATATGGCCGAAATAGTGGGACGGTGTCAGTCTTGGATAGAGTTTCGTATTTCTTTCATATCTTTTCGTTATATATCGGAATTAATATTATAATATATCATTGGAAAGATAATTTCAAGATCTATCCAACCATATAAGATTTGGATAAAAATTATGAGGCACAAAAATAATATCTGACTGTCTTTGAACGTCTTTAAATTCGAATAGAATTAGGACTTAAAAAAGGAAAGTTTTATTCAATTTCAAACTCTTTAATCTTATCTTTTCAAAAAGGATAATTAAGATCTCTTAGAAACTAATAGAATATTTTAATTAATCCTAATTAGTTTAGGAATGAGATTAAACCTTTGGACCCTCCACATGATCATTGGGCCGTAGGTAAAATCTGATTTGAGCCCAGTTTAGTAGTTTGGCCATAATTTCCTCACTATTTATCGACATTGGGCTTATAATATATCGTTGGAAAGGTCTTTTCAAGCCCCATCCAACTACACTATTATTGGACCCTGATTATAGACTATAATAAACTAGTTTGGACGTTTTTCATAAATAGGATACGAAAAGAAGTATTTACAAAAAGAAGTATTTTTTCATTAAAAACAGAGAGACTCACGAGACTCTTTCACATTTCACCGCGCTCGATAATCAAATAACGTGAAAGATATTTATCACCGAGTTTGGTTTTTGGGGAGACACAATCAGGTGTCTACACATCTATATTATAATTTAATAAAAACAATGGCATATTTATTATAAAAATAATTCAACAACTAATTTTATTTTATAAAATATTTTATTTTTCTTGTATTCATTACCTCGATGAGTATTAGCAAATAATAAAATCTATTGACACAAATCGCAGTAATTAAATATTCAGATCTCTAATCCATATGTTTATTTATAAGTTGATGATAAAAACATGATTATTCAATAAATCAGATGGTAAAACTTCTAATTTTAGGGTTTTTTAGTTCAAATTTCATGATAAATTTTTTTAATTAATTTCATTAAAATATACTCATAGTTAAAAGATGATGTGGCAAGTTTAATTTCATTAGAATATACTCATAATTAAAGATGTTGTGGGAAGTTTAATATGTCTGCGAGTGGTGCCCTGTAGCGCATAACACTAAAAATAAATAGGGTGAGAAGAAAATATTAAAACTAATTTATTTTCTAAGCTATTGTGTGAAATAATTAATCTATCTAGAAAATTAAAAGCAATATGCAAATTGGACATTAGAATTCCTCTTCCTCTCTACTATTAAGTAATACGAAGTAATCCACAAACTTGAGCGGCGTGAAATAGACAATCCATTCCTCTTTTCTTCAATTCATCAATCAACTACTTGTTGTTTTCACCATTATTCAAAATGTTTTCCGTTGTTTTATTAACTATTCTACTATTATCTTACCGACTCTTTCCGATCCCATGCTCTTGCTCTCCGGCCTGTGAGTTAAATTCCTTTTATTTGCATTAGTATAATTTAAAGTATTACCGAATTCTTCTCCTAATTTCACTATACGAGCACGCTTTGTATGATCAAAATCATAGTGGTGTGAGATCATCTTTGAAACCTACAAATTATATGGCTATACAATTCTTTTAGTGGCATTTAAGACTCAATCAACATTTTGAGTGAACTCTATATTATTATGTGGTTTAGGTGAATAAGAGAAATCCTTGTGTCTTGATTTTACAAGTTATGGTTGAAGATGAAGCATGGAAAAAAGGATGAGAAAGAAAAACTTTTACTTGGTAAAAAAATACAACAATCAAATTCAATCAACCATATCTACTTCGTTACAAGGAATTTTTAGATGATTTAAATTGGATGTGAAATTAGTGTCCAAGAGCTTTCCAACGACAGGTCGCATGCCCAATTTGAGAAAGAAACGAAAAAGTTATGAATGTTTGAAGTTGAGATGTCCAGGCAGTCGCGAGGAGCGCCCGCACTGCATGAGCGTCACTTGATGTTTTAGTAGTGAGGAGCGCCTGCTCCTACCCTTTAGAGCGGACGCTCCCGAGGCCTTATTTGGAGCGGACGAATTTTTTCTTTTATGCTTCTTTTTGCTATCTTTTAATCTTGGCCTTTCATTTGTAATCCAAGGGTTGTAATTTAAGAACTTTAGGGTTTGTTTGTAAAGCCTTTAAATAGGGCTAAAATTTCTTTTTGGAAAAACTTTTGCTTAATTTTGAAATCAATGAGATTTTCTCTCTTTACCCATAATCTTTGTGATTATTTCATTTGTTTGTGATTGCAACTTTATAATCTTTGTTGTTACACATTAATCCTAGTTTTACTTTGTGTTAGCTTTGATTAAGAACCCCTATTTCATATATCTTAGTGATTGTTGAGATGGGTTTATCTTATTTTGTTGATTTGAAGTTGTTGTTAGTTGATTTTTTCCCCTCTATTCTTGGTTTTCTTGGTTATTCCATATCAATTTGATATTAGAGCCAGGCTACTAGCCTAGAAAGATCCTACCTTTATTTTGAATTTCTCTTTCCCCTTATCAAAAGATCTCATCTTTTTTACCACAAAATTTGAATTTTCTCTTAAATATATAAGTTTTCTATCTAGAAACATGAATGATAGATACTCTAGATTGGATGCTCTAGAAAGGAAGGTTGATAGTCTTCTTGAAGTCTTGGAAAGCCCTTGAAGAAGGAGAAGTCCATATGGAGAAGATGGTTCTCATTCTCCTCACCGAGGAAGGAAACACCACCAACGCCGCCGAGAATACAACCGTGACCGATATATCATTTTGCAACTTCTGGACTTCGAAGGTAATCTTGATCCTAATGAATTTCTAGATTGGGTTAGCACTACAGAGAAATTGTTTGATTATAAAGGCTATAATGATGACAAATGTCGTAAATTGGCCATCATTAAGCTTATTAAGAAACATGCATCTTTGTGGTATGAGAATTTTAAGAATCGTAGGAGGATTGAGGGAAAAACAAAAATCACATCTTGGGAGAAATTGAAGAAACACATGAGTCGAGCTTTTGTTCCTAGAGGTTATTTGCATGATATTTCTTTTAAGTTGAATGCTCTCAATCAACGATCTATGTAAGTGGAGAAGTATACAAGGGAGTTTAAAAATCCCTCTATTTTGAGTGGGATTGAAGAGGCCCCGAAACATGAGATTGCTAATAACATTGGTTGTCTTGAGAGGAAGCTAACACAAAAGGTTGATGTTCATGAAAATGGAAGTTTTAATCATGTGGTGAAAAAGGCTTTGAAGTTGAGAAGTATGGCAAGATGAGTAGTGCTAGTGGGGTATTCTAAGCCTACCTTCAAAAAAGCTTTTGCTTCACAAGGTGAAACACACAAACCTTTGACAACTATGATGGAAGAGGCTATGTGCAAATTTGAAGCTCCTATGTTTGATGAAGAAGTATCTACACCACATTCTCTATTTGATCAAAAGAGAGACTATGGTGCACCAATCTACGATGAAGAAGTAGTGTTTGATGCCGAGTCAACAAATTGCAAAGAGGCACTACCAATTATGATCTTGAATGAAGTAGACATGGAGTCCACATGTCATGTTGATAATTCTTCGTCTCCAACTTATGAGAATCTCTTAAGTGAGGTATATAATCCTACTCCTTCTAATGAGGTTTTTAACATTCATGTTAATGAGAGTTGTGATGTATACTATATTGAGCATGAATTGAGAGAAGAGTTTAAGTTGGATGTTGTGAAAGCTTCTTTGAACGAGCATGTTGGTTGTTCAATGACTTCGAATTCTTATGAACATCTTGTGCTAGATTCTTGTTTACCATATTTTCATGTTGGTAAAAGTGTTGTTAGATAAAAATTTAAAAGGAATTCTTTGTTCTATGGTGTGTTGATTGGTACATCTTGCAATGGTTCCACATTTTGATTTTGGTATTCTACCCCGCCACATGGCCTAATGAGAGCGCGACGTGTCACCTGAAAAGGTCTCTAAGTGGACCTCCTAGGGCTTAATACGTGTCAAGCAGATAAACCTTTAGGAATTGGCGCCCTTCAAGGCCCAATTCCCGAGGTAGCCGCAAAACGGCGCAGCCTAGGATCCTAAGTCATTAAACCCTAGGACAGGGAACACATTTCTAGGACCGTATAAATAGGGAGATTCCCCCATTTATTAGGGCACCTTACAATCATTACATCACTTATTGTTCTCGAAAACAGAGAAAACACTTGATCTCGGAATCCGAGAAGATATTTACTTTCTGCACGTTTTCACTCTGTTCCCGTACTAACTTAACCGTCAGAGGCGGACCTCCGAACATCCGGAGTTCCGTTGTATTGCAGGTACAGGCGGCTTGGATCCAGTCTATGAGCTATAACTCTCCCAAGGGACACAAAAAGCCCCAAAATATTTGGCGTTGTCTGTGGGAAAAGTACCTCAAAGATGGTTTCACAAGAACCTCCCGCCTCCAGAAACCAACCGGCCTCCGGTTGATGGAGATGACTATGCAGACCATGACACTGATAACAAATGAGAAGTCGAAACCTATGTAGCCTCTGATGGGTCACTCATCTCTAAACGCATCCATCCTAGGGATAAACTGGAACGGAACAATGACCAGGCGGGTACAAGCAAGCCCCCAGGACAGCCGTCTGTTCAGACACAGGTGGCAGGATCTGCCCCAGTCACCCGAGACGAGCTCATGAAATTCATGACAAGTTTCAAGGGTGAAATCAAGGGCTTGATCACCAAAAAGACGGCTGCTCCTAGAAAAGAGCAGTCGGCTAAAAAACCAGCTCAATTTGAGAGAGTTAAGTCAGTCAAAGACAGACAACCTACTCCCCACCCTGCAAACAAGGAGAAGGCTCGGCCATTGATTGACCTTTCTAAATTCCGTTTCCCCGAAACGACAAAGAGAAAAGCCATCCGGCATGTTCAGCCGGACGACAGTAAAAAAACCTTTTATGATGCTCGACTTTACATCGAGCAAAAGAAGAATCATCAGTTGTCCGAGTCGGCCTCCACGTCGACTTACTCAGACAGCTTCAAGAATACCTTAGTGAGGAATTCACAATCTGTACATGGAACTCCGTCAGGCGGTCCTTCCTTCCACACGGGTCCCAATGTAATTAATTAGGCTCATTATGCGGCCTAGTTGTTATACAGGCCGCCTGCATTGCCATACTATCAGCCTGCCTTCTTTAGAGGACATGCGGCTTACAATTTCTAGCCTATGGACTGGCAGCTCCGGCTGCAAAACCTTGGAGAACAACCCTTTGTGTTCTCCAGGGAATAACCAAGGCCGAATAGCCGGCCAAGTTTAAAAATGTATTGGTGGGCACCTATGATGGTACCACCAACCCAGAAGATCACCTTATGGCATACACCCACCTCATGTATCTATAGGGATTGGATGATGCCGCCTGGTGTCGATGCTTCCCAGCTACCCTGAAGGGCATAGCCCAAAAGTGGTTTGACAATTTGCTGGCTGGATGTATCAACAGCTTCAAGACGCTTGCGTTCTTGTTTGTTTCAAACTTGTCTATGAATATTCCTGCAAAGAAAACAAGTCCGATCTGAGCAATGTGAAGCAGGGAGATAGAGAAGGATTTCGCTCCTACGTCAGGCGGTTCAATCTGGTGAGAATCCAGATTCAAGGGCTGTCTGACGAGGTAGCCTATACAGACTTCTTCAAGGGTCTGAAAGATGGGTCAACCTTCAAGTTCGACCTCGTCCAAAAGAAAGTTTTTACCTTCAAAGAAGCTCTGATGGAGGAGGAAGCCTATATACAGGAGACCGAGCTCTACTCCTCCAACAAGCAATCGGACCCTAAAAAGTTTGATAAGCAGAAAAAGAGTATAGACACCTGATTGTGTCTCCCCAAAACCAAACCCAGTGATGAGTACTTTTCACGTCATTTGATTATCGAACAAGGTGAAATGTTAAGGAGTCTCGTGAATCTCTCTATTTTTAATAAAAAAACTTCTTTCTGTTTTCAAAAATCTTTCTTTTCGTACCCTATTTATGAAAAACGTCCAGTCCATAATATGGGTCCAATAATTGTCTAGTTGGATGGGGATTGAAAAGACCTTTTCAAAGATATATTATAAGCCCAATTTCGATGAATAATGAGGAACTTATGGCCAAAATACTAAACTGGGCCCAAACCGGATTTTACCTACGGCCCAATGATCATGTGGAGGGTCCAAAGGTTTAATCCCATTCCTAAACAAATTAGGAATAATTAGAAGATTCTATAAGTTTCTAAGAGATTTTAATTATTCATTTTTGAAAAGATAAGATCAAAGAATTTGTAATTGAATAAAACTTTCCTTTTTTAAGTCCTAATTCTATTCGAAATGAAAGATGTTCAAAGATGATCGGATATTATTTTCGTGCCTCATAATTTTTATCCAAATATTAGATGGTAGGATAGCTCTTGAATTATCTTCCCAATGATATATTATAATATTAATTCCAAGCTATAACGAAAAAGATATGAAAGAAATACGAAACTCTATCCAAAACAGACACCCTTCAATTATTTCGGCCATATCTTTTATTCTACAAAAGATTTTAATCTGATTCTAATTGGGTTGGAAAGTAGACTTCAAGATATTTCCAACGACATATTATATGCCTTATTTGGACTTTTGGATCAAAAGTTATGATAAAAAAATTACGCAAAAAAATGTTTTTATCGCGCCGCGATAGTCCTTATCTTGCCGCGTCAAAAGGAATTTTAATCCAATTTGAATTCTAACTCTTTTCTAATCGTTTCCGGATGCTTTTCTCTATAAATAGGGTCTTTTTCCTCCGTGTTTACTCACCAACAATCATCTTTCTATTCTCTCTCTCAAAACTAGAAGCTTATTCTTTCCCCCTTTTTCTAAACCTTACCTTTTCAAACACTATTTCTCTATCACGTGACTTAGACACACCTAACCAAGCTCGAAGTTGCCTTTGCCCTAGACGTGAAAGGTTGATAATTTCTGAGGGTTTGGTCCCAAATCTCTATTTCAATTATTTAAATTAATTGTTTGATTTAATATTTTCCTTGAAGTTACTAACGTGTGTATTGTTTTGATAGAAAGAGGTACAAGGCAACAAAGTAAGTAGTTTTATTGCTATATTTTTATGGAAAGTATGCTTATATTTATTTAATTCCTAGTTCATGTTAGGATGTTATTTATTGCTTTCTAGTATCATGTTTAGGTAGTTTCCTATTTCTTCTATCATGCTAGTATCATGTTAGGGCTAAGGCTTTGACCTTTAATGTTTAGTGACATGCTAGGATTTGTAATTAATCATGTTAGTATCATGCCTAGGGTCATGCTAATAATAATATTATGATATGATGAGAATATTATTTTAATGGTGATGATTTGTTGTGTCAATAATTATTATGTTGCTGTATATCATTGTTATTGCTTGATCACACCCTCTCTTGCAGGTTTAAAGTGAATTTGTACTTGAAATCCCGCTTAAAAAGATAATTGATAATTTGATTTTAGGCTAATATGATTTTAATTCAAGTGATCGCCAATCTACCCAATCGAACGCTCATTGCAACGAAGCGTACATCCGAGTTTGTGAATTTACCAAACCATGGAAACAAGTTTAACTTGTGGGGTCCCATCCATACACGCCAACCTTTCCAAAGGTAAGGCTTCCACGCGATGTATTTGGACTCATAACCATGGACCCTCTTTTGACTACCCTTATCCTTGAACTTTAGAGATCTAGAGCCACGGTTAGGTTGCAAACTCATTGCATCATGTTGTGACTACTTGACTACTTGTGCATTATTTGCTTGTGCATCTATATATGATTAAACTAACCGTTTGGTTTTACTTGTGATTATAAATATGCTTAAATAAACTAACCAATGACTAAAGGAATTTGCTTAATTAATTGATTAATTAATTTAAGCTAATAAATATGTCTAAATTGAGTCATAGTTCCTTTGAGTCAATCCGTATTTTTATTCCCGTATACTGCACAAGCGTCAAATGTTTTTGGTCATATCCGGAGTTCTAGGAAGAGTTACAAGTCGTACAACCTGTGGATCTGTAGCCCCGAGCTTTATCTTTCATTTGGCGTTGGTTTCGTCCAGCTTAGAGTCAGAGATCAAAATTTATGACTAAAATACTACAACCTGTCCAGTTTAGTGTATATAGACGAAGTCTTAATTTAGTCTTTGTTCGAGTCTAGTTACATAGTCTAGTCACATGGTCATGACACGAGTCTTGAACATATCACTTACACTCACAAGTATTCACACACTTGGTAAATACTCTTTTCACACCATGGCCATGTCTTAGGTTCATGCACGAGTAGCTCTTTCCGTCATTTGAGTTGGGGTCCACTCTATTCCTAATTTTTCCATATCTCTCCATCTACATCATCTTTCTACTCTCTACATGCTTTCTTCATGCATACCACTCCCACATTCTTCCATGATCTCTTCCCATCTACGCATGTTGAATCAAGTTTGAGTCAAACAATTAACAATAAGTATCCATGACTTCCCTTTTTCACATCACTTGGTCAAGGAGAGAAGGGCGCTTAATCAAAGACAACACCTTCGTTCAAGTACTACTCTTAGACAAACCCATCAGACACTGGATAAAGTTCGTACTAATGGCTTCCCAACAAGAAGTTGATGAGTTGAAGCAAAACATGAATAACCTAACTGAGATGATGAAATCCCTCGTTCTTCAAGTTAACGATCCTAACAAGCAACGACAGCTTGAGCGCATGGAAGAAAGCCTTAAGAAAGTTTCCAATGATTATAAGTATCAAGGAATTAGCTCACAAGGGGTCTCAGTAGATAAGGAACTTCTTCTGTAGAAATTCAATGCCAATGACATCCCTAAGTTCAAGCCAACAGATAACCCTTACTTCCATTTGAGAGCTTTCCAAACTATAATGAATATTAAGGGAATTGATAGGAAAGCTTTCCACTCGTTGTTTTTACTATCTCTAGAAACCATTTGTCAACAATGGTTCTTTTCCCTAGACAAGGAGAAGATCTCTTCTTAGGACTCTATAACAAACGCTTTCATTGATAGATACAAGTGCAACATCCAAGATGAAACTAACCATAGGGAGCTTGAGATGTTAAACAAAAAGAAAACAAAAGATTTACTTCCTTCTTCAACAAGTGGAGGGAAACTTCTGCTAGGATGGTAGAAGTTCTTACTGAAAAGGAATCTGTGAGGATGTTCATCAAGAACCTCTAAGACAAGTACCAAAGGCACCTGAAATATCAATGCAGTTTAAACACTTTCAAAGCTGTCTATGACATAGGTATTGATATTGAAGACGATCTTGCAAAACAGAAAGCTACTAACCATAGTAACAATAGTGGCTGGAAAGGAAAGAAGAACGATAATCCTTCTTCTTCCGAAAACACCTACCCTAGTAACAATGTTAGTACCTTTGACCTTAACGAAGTCTTAGCCATGGATAACCAAAGACCTAAGAAGCAACTAAGGAAAGAGTTCACCCCTATTGGGATGAACTACGATACCGCTTTCGATCGACTCCATGCCAAAGGACTCATCACTCATATTGGACCTCTTCAAGATCTAGCACCTGAAAACAGGTCACCCAACTAGGATTCTAACGCTCATTGAAAGTACCATCAAGGTAGAGGGCATACTACCGAGAGTTGTTGGAAGCTAAAGGAGGCCATCCAATAAGCTTCCCATACCTCCAGCTGGCAAGAAGGCCGAATGATGATAGAGCACAAGACACGAGGCAAACTTCAACGACAAGATTTCGTGACCTCTTTTTCTATTTTTTTATTTTATTCCTCCTTTCCCCAATAAGTCTAGCATGGGCATTCCTCATCTCCCTCATTAGATTTATTAAGAGTTTGTTGTTTATCCTTTTCCATCTTAATAAAATGAGCATTTATTTCTTTGCATATAATCATTGCATTGCATCATTAAAAAAAAAATATCATTGTCGAACTAAGCACAAGGTATACCAATGACTTGAGGCACCTCTTGTAGCCACATTATATCAATCTCCTTCACCTTTTCGAATATATAAATCCTTTCTTGATAAAACACTTTGAGCCTCGTCTAACGAAAGACCTTTTTTTTTCAACCAACATCTACCTAACCCTGGGATGGGATGGTGTAAAACTTATACAATTGCCAAATATAAAAGCTTGAGTGATGTTATAAAAATTTCAAAAGATTAAAATAGCAAAAAATAGTGTGCAAAAGGGCAAGTGTTCCAATGTCTTTGATATGAACAAGTCTTTGATATGAACACGTCTCAGATTGCGTCTATTATCGAGTGCTCGGTACCGTGCCTGAGAAACATGAATGCCAAGTGAGTGATAGATTGCATGATCGGGATTGCCCACACTTATCAAAATAAAAAAATGCAAAAGCAAAAAAGAGAGTAAAATATAAACAAAAAAGAGTTTAAAATAGAGAAATCTCAAGCATACAAATACAAAGATTCAAAAGCAAGGTTGCACACCTTGGGGGCTTATCTTGGGTCTTGAGCCTTTATCCCCTTCTTCTTCAACTTTTAGCCTAACAACGTTACAACCCATCAAAAGACCTCTTTGAGGTATACACACACTTGTGCGAGGTTCGGCTAGAGCTACGTTCGGCCTGATTCCTAACGGATACGTAGGCAACCTCACATTGGGGTGCGACCGTAATAAAAATGCATTCACATACATATTCACGCATAATCATATCAAAGAATCTCCAATGCTCATCCCTATCCATTTAGAGCAAGACTTGGGGGATTGATCCTTACATTATTAGCTTACCTAACCTAAGAGTCACCACCATTTGACTCTTCTCAAAATATCTTTTCCATACACTTAGCCCTTGCGGCCAAACTGTAGTGTCACTTTCACACACATCACAGATACATGACCAAATAAATCTTCCCATAGGAACCGTTTGTCATGAAATCTTAACACAACGTTGAAGCACGCCTTGTCATATCAAGGTCACTCATTATTATAATCATCATTGCATCACAAAGTATGAAGTAATTAGCCTCCGTGCCTAAGTCACCTAAATACTTTCATTATCAAGTCATCAATCAAGATAGTCTAGAATGCTACAATCCTTGCACCATGAGATACAACATTGACGCATACATTTGACTAAGCTCAACATGCACTGCAAACGCTCAAAACACTTCACTTCTTCCTTTTTACGTCTTTCTTTTTCAGGAGAAAGTCGATACCCTCCACAAAAATGACGGGAGGAAAATTTTTTATTTTCTGCATTTTGAGTCAAGCATACACGAGTCATGCACATTGAGTCATGTCGTGTCATCACATCGAGTTGAGTCTAACACATGTGTCAAAACACATTAAGTCACACAAGAGTCAAACACACTAAACCTTAAGTTAACCTCAAGTCAAAGCAATCATAATGTAAAACACAATAAACCTTAGGTCAACCCTAAGAAAAACATAAGCAAAGTCATGTAGTCCAAAACATAGATGCAGGTGCATTAAGTCCCAGACGAACAAGTGGTCTTTACAAAGGTCTAAGCCAAAAGACACAAGTTTTGTCAAGACATGAGAAGCTATCACTTCTAAGGCATAAAGATGAGAGAATTTGATAAGACGGCTCAAGGCGTAGTGGTCTTCGACAATATCTCCTAAAGATATGGAAGATGTCACCTTAATTTGAGAAGACGGCTCAAGGCGTAGTGATCTTCAACAACATTCCCTAGGATGAGAAAGTTGTCACCCGATTTTAGAAGATAGCTCTAGGCGAAGCAATCTTGGATGGGGTTCCCTAAGATGTGGAAGTTGTTGAACAAAACAACTTTGATTCAATTGATTATGTCCTAAAGCATGGACGACTCACATAGCAAGTTTCTCAAGGTGAAGAGACCCATAATTATCGAACAAGTTTTCCAAGGCGAAGAAAAATTGTCGATTGATGCACACTTCTCAAGGCGTAGAAGTTGGCGATTGCATCCCAAGGCGTCGGTATTTAGGGGAATTTCACTTGTGAGCTACTCAAGGCATAGGAGCTCACGACAAGACTCTGAAAGCGTGAAAACTGTTAAACTATTAGACTTTCCAAGGCGTGGAAAATCATCATTCAGAAGACTGCTCAAGACGAAGGAGTCTACGACATGTTGCCCGAGGCGAGAAAATTTATCATCATTCATTTGTGAGTTGCTCAAGGCTCAGAAGCTCATGATAAGAATTCCAAAGGCGTGAAAAACCATCATCCAATGGATCGCTCAAGATTTAGTGGTTCACAATAAGAATTCCCAAGGCGTGGAAGACCGTCATTCAGTGAATCGCTCAAGACGTGGTTTCGCGATAGAATTCTCAAGGCGTGGAAGATTATCGTCCAGTGGATCGCTCGAGGCGTAGTGGTTCGCGATAGAATTCCTGAGATGTGGAAGGACGTCATAGAAAAATTGAAGATGGCTACAAGCAGCGGTCTTTAGCGATATTCCCTAGCTTGTGGAGGTCGTCACAACAAAAATGCAACAAACAAAATCGGTTACCCTAGAGACGTGTGCTCGACGGTGCAAGATACGCGTTTCTTAACTCTTTTATCTATTTTAAACTAACGCTAGTTTGCAGGTATCGGCGTTGCAAGAATGATTTGGGATTGCAGAATGTTCTGAATCATTCTCCGTCCCTATCGCTACTTAGACTTTTGTTTTTGAAACTTATGTTTCTCCAAACTCAGTCAAAGTGGGGGCTTCTGTAGACACCTGACTGTGTCTCCCCAAAACCAAACCCAGTGATGAGTACTTTTCACGTCATTTGATTATCGAACAAGATGAAATGTGAAAGAGTCTCGTGAATCTCTCTGTTTTTAATAAAAATACTTCTTTTTGTTTTCGAAAATCTTTCTTTTCGCACCCTGTTTATGAAAAATGTCCATTCTAATTTAGTTTGGTCCATAATATGGGTCTAATAATTGTGTACTTAGATGGGGCTTTAAAAGACTTTCTAACGATATATTATAAGCCCAATTCCTATGAATAATGAGGAAGTTATGGCCAAAATACTAAACTCGGCCCAAACCGGATTTTACCTACGGCCCAATGATCATGTGGAGGGTCCAAAGGTTTAATCCCATTCCGAAACCAATTAGGATTAATTAGAAGCTTCTATAAGTTTCTAAGAGATTTTAATTATTAATTTTTGAAAATATAAGATCAAAGAATTTGAAATTGAATAAAACTTTCCTTTTTTAAGTCCTAATTCTATTCGAAATGAAAGATGTTCAAAGATGATCAGATATTATTTTTGTGCCTTAATTTTTTTATCCAAATCTTAGATGGTTAGATATCTCTTGAAATTATCTTTCCAATGATATATTATAATATTAATTCCGAGCTATAACGAAGAAGATATGAAAGAATTACGTAACTCTATCCA
Organism: Chenopodium album; assembly: GCF_948465745.1. NCBI lineage: Eukaryota > Viridiplantae > Streptophyta > Magnoliopsida > Caryophyllales > Amaranthaceae > Chenopodium > Chenopodium album. The sequence continues at coordinate 22,580,444 of NC_137847.1, forward strand.
AAACTGACACCCTTCCACTATTTTGGCCATATCTTTTATTCTACAAAATATTTTAATTCGATTCTAATTGGGTTAGAAATTAGACTTCAAGAACTTGCCAACGACATATTATATGCCTTATTTGGACTTTTGGATAAAAAGTTATGATAAAAACAAAATCCACAAAAAACTGTTTTTAACGCGACGTATTAATTCTATCGCGCTGCGATAATCTTAATGCGCCGCAATAGTTTTATCGCGGCACGATAGTCCTTATCTTGCCGCGTCAAAAGGAATTTTAATCCGATTTGAATTCTAACTCTTTTCTAATCGTTTCCGGATGTTTTTCTCTATAAATAGGGTCTTTTTCCTCCGTTTTTATTCACCAACAATCATCAACAATCATCTTTCTATTTTCTCTCTCAAAGCTAGAAGCTTATTATTTCCCCCTTTTTCTAAACCTTGCTTTTTCAAACACTATTTCTCCATCACGAGACTTAGACACACCTAACCAAGCTCGAAGTTGACTTCACCCTATACATGAAAGGTTGATAATTTATGAGGGTTTGGTCCCAAATCCCTATTTCAATTATTTAAATTAATTGTTTGATTTAATATTTTCCTTGAAGTTACTAACGTATGTATTGTTTTGATAGAAAGAGGTACGAGGCAACAAAGTAAGTAGTTTTATTGCTATATTTTTATGGAAAGTACGCTTATATTATTTTAATTCCTAGTTCATGTTAGGATGTTATTTATTGATTTCTAGTATCATAGGTTGCTTCCTATTTCTTCTATCATGCTAGTATCATGTTAGGGCTAAAACTTTGATCTTTAATGTTTAGTGACATGCTAGGATTTGTAATTAATCATGTTAGTATCATGCCTAGGGTCATGCTAATAATAATATTATGATATGATGAGAATATTATTTTAATGGTGATGATTTGTTGTGTCAATAATTATTATGTTGCTGTATATCATTGTTATTGCTTGATCACACCCTCTCTTGCAGGTTTAAAGTGAATTTGTACTTGAAATCACGCTTAAAAAGATAATTGATAATTTGATTTTTGGCTAATATGATTTTAATTCAAGTGATCGCCAATAATAGATTTGTTTGTACATTAATATTCAACCAACATAGATTAAACAGTTTTAGGATTAATATATTGATTGTGTGTTAGTCAGAAAGCGCACATGAATATGAGAAGAATAAAGTAGAGGCCTATTTAGGGTAGGTTCAATCTCTTTTAGGGTTGATTTGTACCTTCATCCTCGAATATCCAGTCATGGTTCAGGACCACTATTGAGTTAGTGATCTCATGGATCGTGAAGGTGTGTAACCTTCACCCTGTGAACGGTTTACAAGTTCCTAAAACTTGTTGGCAACCGTTTTTCTTTAGCTTCTTTCCCTTTGGACGCCACCATGCTTAAGTGTATGATCACAGTGGGGCTCAAGTGTGGGATGCTTGAAATATTTCCTACAGAAAGTCAGCCTGCTCACCCGGCTCAGAAGTATGTAGAGAGCAAAAAGAGAAAAGAGATCTGGACGGTTGATGACTTTAGAGAAGCCGAATCCAATAAAAGGTTCCGCTGAGAATCGGAACAAAAACAAACACTGCCACTACCATGAGGATGTCGGCCATGACACCAACGAATGCTACAGCCTCAAGCGGCTGCTGGACCGTCTGGTCGACAAAGGAGCGCTGAAATCCTATGTCTTGAAGTCTAAGTGACTTCCTAGATGAATCTTGGGCAATTGTCTAAAAAGACTCCCCAGCCTGTTGGTAGTTAGGTTACTAACGAGGAGCCGATCTACACCATAGCAGGAGGATTCGCTGGAGGTGGCCCGACCATCCGGGGCACCAAGGACCATCTGAGGAAGATGGTCAATGTTGTTGATGAAAGGCAGGCGTCTGCCAACAGCACCTTCCCAGAGGTCGTCATCACCGAATGAGACCAGGGCAAGGTCCGCCGGCCGTATGACGTCCCAGTTAAAAGTAAGGTCGCCAACCGACTGGTTGGTCGGATCCTTATAGACACGGGTAGCTCCTCTGACATCATCAGCTACAAATGCCTGTCTAAGCTAAAGTACATGGAGGACAACCTGCGCACTGTCTCCCACCCTCTCATTAGTTTTGGGGGAGGAGTCGTGCACCCAGTCGGACAAATTGACCTACCCATCCGGCTGGGGAAGAAAGCGAAAGGGAACCATATGGTCGTCCGATTTTTGGTGGTTGAAGAACTAACCGCCTATAACCTTATTTTGGGCCACCCCACTCTAAACAAGTGTAAGGCCGTCATCATCCTAGCTCTGATGTTGCTGAAATATGAAAGGATGATGGCTCTGTTGGCTCCCTGAACGGGGATCAGAAAATGGCTAGAGAGTGTTATCTCTCAGACGTCAAACCCACGGCCACAGCAGCCAGACAGGGGAAGGAGCCAATAGACCTTGACAATGTCAAGAATTCTGATCCAGCCCCACCAGTCGCAAAGAAAAGAAAAGCTTACCAGTTGGTGGTGGTTAAAAAGGAGAAGCAATAACAATCACTGACCAGGGAATGGTCAGACGACCTCCATCCCTAGCTAGTTGGTGAACACATTGATATCGCCCTGGACGACAGTCGTCCAGAGTGTAATGTAAAGGTGGGGATGGTTGCTTTTGCGAAGTTGGGTGCAGACTTGCACCTTGTGCTGAAAGAATTAGAGGACATTTTTTCCTTTGAAGTGGAAGAGATGCCAGTTATCAGCCCGGATCTTGCTGTCGACAAACTCGCCGTGGATCTAAAAAAGAAGCCCATCCGACAAAAGAAAAGAAATCACGGCAAGGAGAGAGGTTAGGCGGCAGCTGCCAAGGTTAAAAATCTATTGGACACTAGGTTAATTCGGCCGTGTAACTTCACTAATTGGGTTGCGAACGTTGTGCTTGATAAGAATCCGAATGGAACCTGGCGCATGTGTGTTTATTACACTGACTTAAATAGAGCATGTTCGAAGGACAATTATCCGCTTCCAAAGATCGACAGTTTGGTCGAGTCTACAGCCGGACATGCCCTGATGAGTTTCATGGACGCCTATTCAGGATTTCATCAGATTCCCCTGTGGAAAAAGGATTAAGAGAAGACGTCATTCGTCATTGATCAGGGGTTATTCTGTTATAGATGCCGTTTGGCTTGAAGAATGCGCCAACTACTTTCCAACGAATGATTAAAATAGTCTTCATTAATCAAATTGGGAGGAATGTAGAGGCGTACATCGATGACATAATAGTCAAATCCAAGCAGTAGGCGGATCACCTTGCTGACCTCCAAGAAATATTCACTATACTCAGGCGGCACAAGGTCATTCTCAATCCTAAGAAGTGCGTCTTTGGTGTTGAGTCTAGGAAGTTTCTCGGATTCCTGATTGACCAGAGGGGGATAGAGGCCAACTCTGAGAAAATACAGGCGGTCATTGACATGAAGTCACCCCGCACTGTCAATGAAGTGAAGAAATTAACAGGTTGCCTGGCAGCCCTAGGGAGATTCCTCAGCCGGTCAGGCGACAAGTGCCTTTACTCTTCCAAGCAATTAGGAAGAAGGCTATGTTTGAATGGGGGGATGATGCTGAGGCGACCTTCCAAAAGTTAAAGCAACATTTGCACTCTTAGCCAAGGCTAGTCAGCCTTTGCCCAAAGAGATACTCTACATGTACTTGGCTATCTTAGATCATGCTCTTAGTGCTGTTCAGGGCTGAAAATTTGACCTAACTCCCGGTCTATTTCATTAGCCATGTTCTAAGAAATGCGGAGCTTCGGTACCCCATGGTTGAAAACTTGGCCTCGCTTTTTTCATGGCTGTAAAGAAGTTGAAACCCTACTTCTTGGCACATCCGGTAGTGGTTTATACCGACCAACCAATCAAGAGGCCAATGACAACCATGGAATCATCGGGTCGGATGCTCAAATGGGCTATTGAAATGCAAAGTCTGGAAATCACTTACGCGCCAAGGAAGGTGATAAAGGGTCAGGCATTCGCCTGTTAGGTTTCAATGAGTCTGACTCACCGCGAAAATAAAACCCAATCCCAAGAACAAACTCACAATTAATACAACAAGATGCATAAATAACAAGAATAGAGAAAAGACTAAATCATCCTTGTAGCGTGCTTCGCTCACCCGGACGGAGCTCTTACTTGAGAAAAGCCGAGCCTCACAAATGGCAAGGACCTCCGACGAAAGTCCACCCACAACTCGACCCGACCGGTCCAATACTTGGAGGTTAGCCAAGTCCGACTAAAAAGACTACCAGAGTAATTATTGAGCTTATAGGTTTTCTCTCAAGTAGAGATGCCTAATTAAGCTCTTACTAAAGTGAGTTTTATCATATCCCAAGTTGGGTATTTATAGGGAAACTCAAGTGAGAATCCATTCTCCCATCAGTGTGGGAGAGTTGGTAAAATTAATTTTCTCCTTTTGTTTTTAAATAAAAAAAAAAAAAAAAATAGCTAACAACTAATTAATCAACAAGTGACACATTTAGAGGAGGGATTAGGTAAGGACCACAAGAGAAAGAGGGGGAACCAAATTTGATCCCCAAGGCTTGAGGAAAACCGGCCATATGCACCCACTTACACCAATCCGCGCGCGCCAGTTGTCGCTGCCAGCCTTGGGTGCCAAGGCTGCCCAGGTGGCTTCCTGGCCCCTTGGCTGGGCACGCCAGCTGTGCACTGGCCTGCAGCATGCGAGCCAGCACGCCACACATTATCGCGGGCTGCTATGCGCTACTGCCTTGCTGCCCCGCACTTCCCCGCAAGCACAGCTACCACATTGGCGCGCCATAGCTACTGCTGCTATGTGCGTGCCTTGCTAGCTTGCTGGCGCGCCATAGCAGCTGCAGCTATGAGCGTGCCGTGCTAGCCTTGGTGCGCTAGCACGCACCAGCTAGCCTTGGCTCGACTTGGTGCGCATGGTAGCCACCTTGGCTATAGCAAATGCCCCTAGGCTTCGGTTTGCTCATGGCATTCCAATGCTAGGGGTATTTCGGTAAATTGTTGATTAATTAGTGATTTTACCGTCTCGTCTTTAATTAATTCGAATCGACTTGCGACGCTCGGTCTCGAAGCTCCTAGCTTGATTTATGACGTCTAAATTTTTATTACTCGAGCGACTCATTAATTCCTTTTGAATTAATTCTTTGTGTTGGATCGTTAGTTGCTTGGGTGTGACCCGAAGGATTCAGTCAAGATTAATCTGTAATGTTAATTATGCATTAATAGTACTGATCGAAAGCGGCCTCCACTTAGGCATTCTGATCACTTGAACTTACTGAATAAATAGCTTTTCAATAGCTCCGAACCCTCTTTCGGAATAATACACTTGTTCGAAGGACACTATTCCTATCAATCTCCTACTTGTCCCTCCGGACAAGTGCGCTTTTAGTGTATAGCCTTTTTCCTATGTCACTTAATGTTTCTTCATGAACTATAAGATAAGATTATTCGTCATTCTTATTACGTCCAGAAGTGTTTCTCGAAATCCGAGTTTGACTGTCAATAAATAGATGATTTCTAAAATCCATCCGAGCACGGCCATGCATTTTCACAGTCTCACTCTTCGAAAGGCCTTGTAAACAACAAAGACATGTTCCCTATTATTAGTAGGGGACATTCCCAGTCTTGTAATGTAAGCTTCTCTTACTAAGAGGATCTAGCCTCCTGAGTGTTGCTGTTATAATCTCCATGTATGACAGACGTTTGACTAACATCAAAACGGACTAGTACTCAAACAAGAGAACTCACAATACTCATTGTCGAGGAAAGAGGTTTCGATAGGCATAATGAGAAGTATACTTATGACGATTTTAAAATCTCTTAAAATATTCTCATAGGTCGATCCAGTATGGTTCTAAACCAAAACCTGTGTAAATGATTTATGACAATCATGTCCTTGTAGCACAAGAAATGATGCTATAAATCAAACTACACACTAATCTCAAGCGATCATTAGTCGTCCATAATTTCAATGACCTCGATTAGGGATAATTTTCGACTATAATATTAAATGTTCATTTAATAGGTGTTTCTTTATCCAAATTTTGAATATTCTTAGAATCAAATGGACTCATTATTTAGTCCTAAACCACTATTAAATAGAAACAGAGTGATAAAATTGCATGAAATTAAATTACTCCAAAGCCTGAATAGTTCTTCTTAGTGTCTTACATTAAAATGTTCAAAAATTAATTAAAACACTAAACAGGGAAATCAAAGCCAATCTCCAACGTGCCTGATTCCCATTGCCTTAACGTGCTTGTTGTGCTTCACTTAAGGCAAAGGTTTAGTAAGTGGATCAGCTACATTGTCATCCGTTCCAACCTTGCAAATTCTGATTTCACCCTCTGATTTCCATTCTCTTATCATGTGAAATCGCCGCTTGACATGTTTGACCTTCTGATGTTCCCTTGGCTCTCTGGCATGAGCAATAGCTCCATTGTTGTCACAATAGAGGGCTATTGGACCCTTGATAGAGGGTATAACATCAAGTTCACCAACGAACTTACGAATCTAAACAACCTCCTTAGCCGCTTCAGCAGCTGCTAAGTATTCGGCTTCAGTTGTATGATCTGCAGTTGTGCTTTGCTTGGCACTCTTCCAACTAAACGCTCCTCCATTTAGACAGAACACATATCCAGACTGTGATTTGAAATTGTCTCTGTTTGTTTGGAAGCTTGCGTCGGTATAACCTTCAATAACTAATTCTTCTTAGCCACCATATACTAGGAATTTATCCTTGTACCTTTTCAGGTACTTTAGGATATTCTTGGCCGCAGTCCAATGCACCTATCCTGGGTCTGATTGGTATCAGCTCGTAGTACTCAAGGCATACGATACATCTGGCCTAGTACATATCATGGGCAAGTGACCTCTCTTGGCCTCTTCCATCCTAAATTGTTCCAGTACCTTATTAATATAAGTACTCTGGCTCAATCCAATCATCCTTTTCGATCTATCCCTATAGATCTTGATGCCCAATATGTACTAAGCCTCTACCAAGTCTTTCATTGAAAAACATTTTCTAAGCCGGGCCTTTACAGACTCTAACATCGGAATGTTGTTTCCAGTGAGCAATATGTCATCGACATGTAAGACTAGGAAGACGATGTCACTCCCACTGACCTTCTTGTAAACACAAGATTCATCTGGATTCTTGATAAAACCAAACTTACTGATGGCTTTATCGAATCGCAGATTCCAACTTCTGCTAGCTTGCTTCAGCTCATAGATGGACTTTTTAAGCTTACACACTTTCCCAGCATTGTTTTTGTCACAAACCTTCAGGATGTGTCATGTACACAGTTTCTTCCAAAGTCGATGCAGCAATCGCTAGGAGAACCCGAACGGATTTAAGCATTGCGACCGGAGAAAAGGTTTCATCGTAATCAATACCATGAATTTTCCTGTAACCTTTTGCTACCAATCTAGCTTTGTAAATGAACACACTTCCATCTTTGTCGGTTTTCAATTTGAAAATCCACTTACATCCGATAGGTGTGTAACCCTCGGGTAAGTCAACCAAGTCCCAGACTTGATTTTCAAACATGGAATCCATTTCAGATCTCATGGCCTCTTGCCATTTAGCAGAATCGGTGCTCGCCATCGCTTGCTTGTAGGTTGCCGGTTCGTCTCCATCCATTACCAGGATGTCCTGATTCTCGGTTAATACAATACCAAGATACCCATCAGGTTGAGACCTCGGCCTCTACAACTTACGCAGGGTAACGGACTGAGCACTTGCATTGTCGGTTTGACTTTGCACATTTTGACCAGCGTCAACAGATGCTGTTTGAGCACTTTGACTGTCAATCTAATTTTTTTGCTCGTCCTCTTGAACTTCATCGAGTTCGATTTTCCTCCCACTTGTCATTTTGGAAAGGTGTTCCTTCTCCAAAAAGACACCATCGCGAGCAACAAACATTTTGTTCTCGGATTTATTGTAGAAGTAATACCCTTTGGTTTCTTTTGGGTAGCCCACAAAGAAAACCTAGTCTGATTGGGGTGAAGTTTGTCAGAAATTAATTTCTTGACATATGCTTCGTATCCCCATATCTTAAGAAAAGACAACCTAAAGGAGAACGGTTTAGTGTTAGTGCCGCAGTTAGAAGTGTGTGTCCCCAGAAAGAGATAGGAAGATCACTAAGATCCATTGTTAATCGTACCATGTCCAACAAGGTTCGATTTCTCCTTTCGGATACTCTGTTCCATTGTGGAGTTCCCAAGGTGTCAATTCTGAAAGTATACCCTTTTCTTTCAGATGGTCATCGAATTCTTGGCTCAAGTATTCACCACCTTGATCCGATCGAAGGGATTTAATTTTCTTGCCAAGCTGATTTTCAACTTCACTATGAAATTCTTTGAAATTTTCTAATGATTCAGATTTATGCGACATAAGGTAGACATAGCCATATCTACTATAGTCGTCTGTGAAGGTGATAAAATATCGATGCCTGTTTCTTGTAGTGAAGCTCATTGGTCCACACACATCGGTGTGTATTAGTCCCAGCAAGTCACCTGCCCTTTCTCCTAATTTGGAGAATGGATGCTTAATCATCTTACCTAATAACACATCCTTTGCAATTCTCAAATGATTGCAAATCGAATGAGTCAAGAACACCTTCTTGTACTAGTTTCTTGACGCGTTTGATGTAAATGTGGACAAGACGACAATGCCACAAGTACGTTTGATTTGACTCCATGGTCTTAGCTTTCTTAGCGGTATTATTTACATTATAAACTTGTTTGTCTAATGAAAGCACACTATAGACACCTAAAAATGTCTCCCCAAAACCAAACCCGAGGATGAACAACCTTTCACCGCCATTATTGGTCGGGTTCAGTATTTAATCCCGAGAGTGCTTAAAAATCATATTTAATTAAATTCGTATTTCTGAATAGTCCATGGATCAGTCTTGGTGTTCAGTAAAAAGCATAGTTTTAATTCCAGCCCAAAACCTTTTTTATTTTATTGTTTTATTATTTGTTTTTGGCCCAAACCTTTTATTTATTTATTTTTAATTATTTTCTTATTTTAGCCCAATTTTAATAAATCAGAAAATGGCCCGAAATTATCAATCGGCACTTAAAAAGCTGATTGAAATTAGGGTTAAAAAATGAATTTAGACGGAAAAATGACAAAAACTGTCCCGCGTCACGGCAGGTATTCCCGCGTCACGGGATTCTCTCTCGTCTGACGGTAAGAAATCCCGTGTCACGGGAGACCTGATGTGACACGGGTATAGTTTGTGTGTTTTCCGCGTAAACCCTAACGCGTTTTCTTCCCCCGCTTGTTAAAAAATATCCTGCGTCACTCAACATCGCACCGTGTCACGAGATTATTTCCCGTCTGACGGGGATGTTTACCATGTCACGGGAAACTATTTTAGGGTTTTTGTCATTTTAGGGTTCCGTGTGTTCCCTCAGCACATTTTTCCTATAAATAACCCCTCATTTCTGATGTACGGGGCATGAATTAACTCTCTCATTTATCTTCTATGCTCTAGCCTAAACACTAGCCTACCCTTATAATCTTTCAAAATACCTCCCTTAAGCACTCCAAGGAGTCCGTACTTTACCCGAGGTTCTATCCTTAAACCACGGCGTGAAAGGTCGAACTGTTTGAGGGTTTGGCCCCAAATCAACTATATTCTATTTCATTTTAATTCCGTTTTAATTATTGTTTAATTAATTTTCCTTGAAGTTACTAACGCGTTTATTGTTTTTATAGTAGCAAGCAAACAAAATCAAAGTAAGGAATCATGTTCCTTTTATTTCTATTATTTTTCTAACGATTTTATATTGTTGGATTTATGGCTATATTGCTTCCAATATTAATGTTTATTCTTATTATTTATGATCACCATATTGCATGTTTAAAGGGAATATGTAATTGAAAATCACGACTAATAAGATAATTTGGACAACCGGTTTAGGTTCCTTTTTAATCTTGTTGTTAAATCGAAGTGATCACAATATTATAGAATTATATGTTGCATTAATATTAAACCAATTTAGCATAATAATAGTTTGGAGCGAATTTGAATTTTGTTTGTACGCTTTTGAGATCACAGGAATGCTTTTCGATATAAGAATCGAGTAGAGGCCAATACGGGCGAATGTGACTCCATGACTCACTTCGTACCATCATCCCCGATCCTCCTTTCGTGGTTTCGAACCATATGGAGTTAGTAATCTCGTGGATTATGAATGGGGTGTAACCTTCACGGGTCAATCGTTGTTGCCTTTGTTGTCCCTTAATCGTGGTTGCCTTTAATGATCCGTGAACGGTTTACAAGTTCCTTAAAAACTTGTTGGCGGCTCCCTACTTTCCTTGTCTCTAATCGTAATGTCAATTCCCACTTCCTATGAGTGCCAAGCATATTCACCACATGCTTTTACGTAGGCGCACTTCGAGCGACGCCTACAATTTGGCGACTCCACTGGGGAGGATTCTTGGTTATTTATCGATTTGAGTGATCGGTATTTAATCGAGATGAGTGGATGAGACTTGAAAGATTCTTGAAAAATATTCCTGTGATTAAGTTGGCATTTTTGCATAAGCATAGACGTTTTAACGTCGAATTTAGATCTGTCCCGTAGGAAAAATTGAACAACTTGATTGCGTACGAAGAAAAACAGGGCACCAGTCAGATTTTCTGACTGCCGTGTCACGGCAGAGTCTGCCGTGTCACGGTACAGTGTACCGTCAGACGGTATACTATACCGTGACACGGGAATTTCTGCCGTGTCACGGTAGTCCTAAAATTAGTCCGGTGGCTTATTTTCTTTCCTCACAGTCGACTTCCTTCGATTTTTCTAAAAAACCGTATGTGTTCTACATGCGTCTTAGCCCCGGGGAATTTAAGCTCTATCGACCCAAAAACGCTCATGGCAATAAGAGTTCATCCGAGTTATTAAATCCACCCAAACCATGGAGTCGAGTTCGGTTTCATCACGAACTCGCGGAGCCGCCCGTTGGCATACACCCTCAAAGGAGGCTGCCTTGCTAACGCGTCCAAACTCTTAACCATGGTACCCTTTTGACACCCAAAGCTTGACCAATAGTTGAACATAGATCTTGACTCGAGGTTGCGAACTTTTTACATCATCGTGCCTAAATGCTATGTGGATGTTTGGTGCTAACCCTCATGCGTTTGCTCTTTTTGTTTAACCCATGACCGAGGTTTTTTTTATTCTCACATAGTAATTAGTACGGACTTAAAATCGATTAAAATCTGAAAAAATCACAAAACTGACCTGGAACTGCGCACCGTGTCACGGCATGTTCTGCGCACCGTCTAACGGCAGACTGCACCGTGTCACGACAGTCTGCACCGTGACACGGTGCCCAGGAAAGTGTCTTGTCAGTCTTTTTTTTCGATTTTTGTGCGAATGCTGCGTCCAGTTTGGTGTCATGTCTAGCTATACGGTTAAAACACGCGTCTATCACTCACATGTCGTGTTCACACACTTTTAAGTCGTGCACCACTTTTTTGACCGTATTTTAGGGAAGTCTTGTTTTTGTGTCTTTTTTTTTCGGAGAAAGTCGGATGGTATCCTCCCTATTTTTTTTAAAAAAAAAAAAAAAAAAATTTGACCGTGTCACGGTATAGTGCACCGTCTGACGGGGTACCGTACCATGGCACGGGAATGTCGACCGTGACACGGTGGATTTTTCAAAAAAAAAAAAAAAAAAAAAAAAATGACCGTGTCACGGTACAGTGCACCGTCTGACGGGGTACTGTACCATGGCACGGGAATGTCGACCGTGACACGGTGGATTTTTCAAAAAAAAAAAAAAAAATTTGACTGTGTCACGGTACAGTGCACTGTCTGACGGGGTACCGTACCGTGGCACAGGAATGTCGACCGTGACACGCTGGATTTTTCAAAAAAAAAAAAAAAAAAAATTTGACCGTGTCACGGTACAGTGCACCATCTGACGGGGTACCGTACCGTGGCATGTGAATGTCGACCGTGACACGGTGGATTTTTCAAAAAAAAAAAAAAAAAAAAATTTGACTGTGTCACGGTACAGTGCACTGTCTGACGGGGTACCGTACCGTGGCACAGGAATGTCGACCGTGACACACTGGATTTTTCAAAAAAAAAAACAAAACAAAAAAAAAAAAATTTGACCGTGTCACGGTACAGTGCACCATCTGACGGGGTACCGTACCATGGCACGGGAATGTCGACCGTGACACGGTGGATTTTTCAAAAAAAAAAAAAAAAAAAAATTGACCGTGTCACGGTACAGTGCACCGTCTGACTGGGTACCGTACCGTGGCACGGGAATGTCGACCGTGACACGGTCGATTTTTTCCAAAAAAAAAAAAAAAAAAAAATGTGCCGTGTCACGGTACAGTGCACTGTCTGACAGGGTGCCGTACCGTGGCACGGGAATGTTGACCGTGACACGGTGGATTTTCCAAAAAAAAAAAAAAAAGCGTCAGTCAAGTTTTCCATGTTAATTTGGTCCTCGCATCAGTCATTTTGGTTATTGTTCACATGTCTAACCGTACGATCATACCACGAGTCTTATAACATCACTTAGTCACTCACGAGTCAAGTATAGTCCACACACTTTCTTTATGTTCCGACTTGAGTCGTGCACCATGTCGTTTATGATCGTATACTAGATTCATGCACCCCCATTTTCGTCATAAAAAAATGAGTGGAGTTTTCTCACCTGTTTTCAAATGTCTTTTTCCTTCCTTTCCTATCTTGAGCAATGAGTCAAACAATTAAGTGATTTTATTTCATTTCACAGCACTTGGTCAAGAAGCAGGGGTAGACTGTTACGGTTTGAGTCGCTACCTCACCAACCTTTTATACCTAAGAGGCGTACAAGAAAACCACCACAAGCATCCCCACAGAATCCATCTCCCATTTACTTTCAACCAATGGCCACTAAGGAAGATATGGAGAATATGAACCAGGCCATCGAAAGGTTGTCTACTATGATGGAAGCACTCACTACCAGGGTTCTCCCGGTAGAGCAAAACAATCAAAGCAATGCCACTGTAGCTGCAATAGACAAGATCAGAGAACAGATGAGTAAGATCTCTGAAGAGTTTACCTATGTCGAGCAACCTGCCACTTCTCTGAACATAAGGGATATGCTTCCTGAGAAATTTTCCACCGCTGACATTCCCAAGTTCAAGCCTACTGATAACCCTATGTTTCATTTGAAGGCTTTTTCTGCAACCATGGCTCTTAAGGGATTGGACGTAACACTCTTCCCTACGGTGTTCCCTCTCTCCTTAGAACATGCTTGCCAACAATGGTTTTATTCCCTAGATGCCAAGTGTACTGCGACTTGGCAAGATGTCACCGAAAGTTTTATGAACCGTTACAAGTGTAACATTCAAAGTAAAACTTCTGAACGTGAACTCTCAATTCTCAAACAGAAAGAGAATGAAGGCTTCACTGCTTACCTGAATAGGTGGAGGGAAACAGCTGCACTCTTGGTAGATCCTCCCAAAGAAAAAGAGATGATTCGCCTCTTCATCCAAAATCTGACTCACAAGTACAAGCAACATCTCAAATTTCTTCCGTTGAACACTTTGAAGCTGTATATGACATTGGCATCAATATCGAGGACGAGCTAATAAAGACTGCTGGTAGTAACAATAACAACACTTGGAAAAACAAGAAGAACGACCTTCCTTCTTCTTCGTCTTCTAAGCAGGAAAATACTACCAACAATATAAGCTAAGTTGATCTCAATGAAGTATTAGCTCTTGATGCTCCATTTCCCAAGAAAAGGAGAACCTACACTCCTTTAGGAATGACTTATGGTGCGGCCTTTGATCGCCTTTACGGACAAGGCTTGATCACACCTATTGGGCCATTTCCAGAGCCCAAACCTGAAGGAAGGAGCGCCAAATGGAACCCCAACGCCCATTGCAATTCCATCAAGGAAGGGGTCACTCTACCGAACAATGCTGGAATTTGAAGGATGCTATTCAGGATCTTGTTGATGCCAACAAACTTCCAGTCCCTCCGGGTGGTAAAAAGTGACAAGCAGCAATGAAGACAAGGCGCGCGGCGAGCTCTTCGTGCAAGATTTCATGATTTTTTTCCCTTTCCCCCCTTTTAAGTCTAGCATAGATTTCACATCCTAAGTTTAGTATTTAGATTCCCTTTTTCTATAATTTGATATTTTTGTTATCTTATTCACCATTTCCATCAATAAAATGAGCATTATTTCTTTATATCTCGATCATAGCAATTTTCATTTAAAAAAAAAATTGCCAACTAAACACAAGGTACACCCATGATTTGAGGCACCTTTGCAACCCATTCATTTTTTTAAAAATAATTTCAAACACTCATCCATTTCTTCGTCAACCACTTTGAGCCTCGTCTAACAATTGACCTTATTTATTCAACCCACATTCACTTAACCCAGGGATGGAAAGATGTGCAATTTGTGTAACAGTAAGAAAGAAAGTTCAAATAATAAAAAATAAAATAAATAAAAAAAAGTAAATAATAATAAAAAACAATGTCTAAAGACAAGTGTTCCAATGTCTTCGATATGAACACGTCTCAAATTGCGTCTCTCATCGAGTGCTTGGTACCGTGCCTGAGAAACATGAATGCTAAGTGAGTGATGAACCGCATGATCTGAGATTGCCTACATTGATTCAAAAGAATGAAAAAAAAAGAGAAAGAAAAGAATTTCAAAGCAAAAAATATGTGAAAAATAAAACTTGCAAATTCAAAGTTTTCGAATACACAATTACACATTTCGGGGGGGTTTCTCTCGGGTCTTGAGCCTTTTATCCCTTTCTTCCTTAAACCATCAACTTAACCACATTACATTCCTTGAAAGACCTCTTTGAGGTGTACATACACTTGTGCAAAGTTCGGTTAGAGCTACGTTTGGCCTGATTCCTAACGGATACGTAGGCAAGCTCACATTGAGGTGCGGCCACATTCATATTCATATCTATGCATGATTGAGTCAAAGAATATCCAATGCTTATCCCTTACCATTTAGAGCTAGACTTGGGGGCTTGAACCCACATCACGTAGCTTACCCAGCCCAACAAGAGTCATCATCTTTGACTCTTCTCACATCTATTTCCATCACCACAACCTTTGCAGCCAACCTTAGTATCACTTTCACACACTTCACTCACACATGCATAGCCATATCATCCTTCCCTTTAAGAACCCTTTATCATGAAATCTTGTTTCAACACTGTGCATGTCATCATCTTTCAAGACAACATTCATTAGAAAAAACATTGTATACTTGCTTAGCTTCCTGACCTGAGCAATATTCATTGTTTCATGCATCGCATAATGTGCTGAGCAACATTTATATATCAGTGATTTTTAATCATACAAAGCATATCGTGCTTAGCTCCTTGACTTAAGCAACGTTCATTATGCAATAATCACTTCGTCTATATATGTGCTTAGCTTCTAGATCTAAGTGACGTTCAAGATCGTTTCTTTACACCATATATGATGCTTAGCTCCATGACCTAAGTTA
This sequence comes from Chenopodium album, assembly GCF_948465745.1. Classification (NCBI taxonomy): domain Eukaryota; kingdom Viridiplantae; phylum Streptophyta; class Magnoliopsida; order Caryophyllales; family Amaranthaceae; genus Chenopodium; species Chenopodium album. The sequence continues at coordinate 22,595,969 of NC_137847.1, forward strand.
ATTCATCTATCGTGTCACATGATGTAATTGTCCTTAGCCTCCTGGCCTAAGAACATGTATCATGCATATATTATCTTCAAGACGAGCAGTTCAATCCGACAAGAAGAAAATCCATGTGATTCATTTCGCTTTGCTCAATGACGAAGTTTTAAACTTCTTTTCCTTTTTCGTATTTTTCTTTAGGAGAAGTTCAAAAACTTTTTCAAAATTTTCTCATTGAGGGAAGTTCGAAAATAAAATCTTTTTCATGTCTTTCTTTTTCGGGAGAAAGTCGGTACCCTCCACTCATGACAAAAATGACGGAATATTTTTGCTTTTGCATCTTCGTTTGCTTGTGTCTGCACACACACTCAAATCATACATATACACACACACACAATCACAAGTCAGACACATATCATGTCAAGTCGTATCAAGTCAAACTTGGTCAAGTCAGTTGGTCGAGTCAATCATGGTCTATACGAGTCCCTTGGCAAATTTTATTTTGCAGGTCTCAACTACAGCCCACGTCCGGGGACAAGCGGACCATTTACAGCCCACGCCCGGGGACAAGCGGACCATTTACAGCCCACGTCCGGGGACAAGCGGACCATCTACAGCCCACGTCCGGGGACAAGCGGACCATCTACAGCCCACGTCCGGGGACAAGCGGACCATTTACAGCCACATCCGGGGACAAGCGGACCAATTACATCCCACGTTCGGGGACAAGCGAACCTTTTACAGCCCACGTTCGGGGACAAGCGAACCAACTACAGCCCACGTTCGGGGACAATCGAACGATCATCATTTTAGTGATCATCTCCCATGCGAAGACGATTCACGGCGCAAGGTTCTCGATACACAGAGACTTGCAATTTCATCATTAGACAAGTTTTTCCTCAAGCATGGAAAATTGTCATCTCTCGACTTTCCTCAAGCATGGAAAGTATCTCAACCGGTGGGTTTCTTCAAGCATAGAAAACTGCCAACATCGTCTGTCAACTTTCCTCAAGCATGGAAAGTATCATTCGGTGGATTCCTTCAAGCATAGGAAGCTACCAAACTCATTTGTCACCGATACACTGGTGTCAGATAAGCATTCTATCCCTTTACTCTTTTATCTATAGAACTAATAATTTTCTGCAGGTATCGGCGTATACAGAGTGATTTAGGATCGCAGAACGTCTTAAATCATTCTCCGTCCCTATCGACTACTTTGACTATCGTTTTCGAAACTGACGTTTCTACAAACTCAGTCAAAGTGGGGGCTTCTGTAGACACCTAAAAATGTCTCCCCAAAACCAAACCCGATGATGAACAACCTTTCACCGCCATTATTGGTCGGGTTCAGTATTTAATCCCGAGAGTGCTTAAAAATCATATTTAATTAAATTCATATTTCTGAATAGTCCATGGATCAGTCTTGGTGTTTAGTAAAAAGTATAGTTTTAATTCCAGCCCAAAACCTTTTTTATTTTATTTTTTTATTATTTGTTTTTGGCCCAAACCTTTTATTTATTTATTTTTAATTATTTTCTTATTTTAGCCCAATTTTAATAAATCAGAAAATGGCCCGAAATTATCAATCGGCACTTAAAAAGCTGATTGAAATTAGGGTTAAAAAATGATTTAGACGGAAACATGACAAAAACTGTCCCGCGTCACGGCAGGTATTCCCGCGTCACGGGATTCTCTCTCGTATGACGGTAAGAAATCCCGTGTCACGGGAGACCTGATGTGACACGGGTACAGTTTGTGTGTTTTCCGCGTAAACCCTAACGCGTTTTCTTCCCCCGTTTGTTAAAAAATATCCCGCGTCACTCAACATTGCACCGTGTCACGAGATTATTTCCCGTCTGACGGGGATGTTTACCGTGTCACGGGAAACTATTTTAGGGTTTCTGTCATTTTAGGGTTCCGTGTGTTCCCTCAGCACATTTTTCCTATAAATAACCCCTCATTTCTGATGTACGGGGCATGAATTAACTCTCTCATTTCTCTTCTATGCTCTAGCCTAAACACTAGCCTACCCTTCTAATCTTTCAAAATACCTCCCTTAAGCACTCCAAGGAGTCCGTACTTTACCCGAGGTTCTATCCTTAAACCGCGGCGTGAAAGGTAGAACTGTTTGAGGGTTTGGCCCCAAATCAACTATATTCTATTTCATTTTAATTCCGTTTTAATTATTGTTTGATTAATTTTCCTTGAAGTTACTAACGCGTTTATTGTTTTTATAGTAGCAAGCAAACAAAATCAAAGTAAGGAATCATGTTCCTTTTATTTCTATTATTTTTCTAACGATTTTATATTGTTGGATTTATAGCTATATTGCTTCCAATATTAATGTTTATTCTTATTATTTATGATCACCATATTGCATGTTTAAAGGGAATATGTAATTGAAAATCACGACTAATAAGATAATTTGGACAACCGGTTTAGGTTCCTTTTTAATCTTGTTGTTAAATCGAAGTGATCACAATATTATAGAATTATATGTTGCATTAATATTAAACCAATTTAGCATAATAATAGTTTGGAGCGAATTTGAATTTTGTTTGTACGCTTTTGAGATCACAGGAATGCTTTTCGATATAAGAATCGAGTAGAGGCCAATACGGGCGAATGTGACTCCATGACTCACTTCGTACCATCATCCTCGATCCTCCTTTTGTGGTTCCAAACCATATGGAGTTAGTAATCTCATGGATTATGAATGGGGTGTAACCTTCACGGGTCAATCGTTGTTGCCTTTGTTGTCCCTTAATCGTGGTTGCCTTTAATGATCCGTGAACGGTTTACAAGTTCCTTAAAAACTTATTGGCGGCTCCCTACTTTCCTTGTCCCTAATCGTAATGTCAATTCCCACTTCCTATGAGTGCCAAGCATATTCACCACATGCTTTTACATAGGCGCACTTCGAGCGACGCCTACACACACATTGTAGATAAAACATGTCATACCATAAACATTAAGACTTTTGAAACAATAGTCTAGTGATCAAAACAAAACCATGACATCCAACGTCAAAAGATCAATGTATGGTTGATAACAAAACTTAAACAAGTTCTATGTCAAGACAAACCATGTGATTGCAAGCCTTCCAGAAAGATTAACTTCTTCTTCCTCTTGTACATTAACATCCACTTGGTAATCCCTTCTCACTTGGTTCCTGAAATAGGAGCATATAGTGAGTCATTAATGGTATCTAATACCTTATGAATTTCTTGTATTCAAGTGTAGTTTATAAAGAAGATACCTGAGGTGGAGATTTGTCTTCCCTTAGCCTCATCTTCTAGGTAAATGTTGCATTCTCTCTTATAGTGGCCCCGCCTACTACAGTAGAAGCATCGCATTCTTCCCTTGTTCTTGAACTCCTTCTTCTTTGCCTTTAAAGCAAGCTTGAGTTTATCACTCCCGCAAGGGTCGGCCATCTAAAGCTCATTGACAACCTCCATCAAAGTGAGTTTGTCACGATTGGAAGTTAACCGCATCTTCAATGCGATATAGCCCGAGTGGAGAGAACTCAATAGCATGAGAGCAGCTTGTCCATCCTCCAGTGGCTTGCCAATGAGCGCCAAGGGAGTGATTAGCCTTGTCATTTGAAGCACGTGGGCTCAAAGTGACATTTCGGGTCTTAGTCTAGCATTGTAGACTTGTGCCCATACCTCTTGCCTCTCCTTAGCTAGGCACCCCTCTTGCGGTGGCTTGATCTTCATGTTGGAGAGTGATCTAGTCACTTCCTCCACGAGACCATCATAGTTGCCATTGATGCTCTTGGTGACGCTCAAATTGAATATATCCTCTAGAGCTTTGAGGAGCATGTCCGGAGAATAGTTGGAGAACTTCCCCTTCCATTGTTCCGGGATGGAGTTTGCCATAAGTCGTGAGACTCTTTTGCAATCACAACTCCCTCCTCATGAGCCTCATTGCTCATAACCCCTTTTGAGTAGAAACTCGGGATGGGTATGTCAAGAATGTGCTCTAGGTAGCAATTTCGGAGGGTCTTTCGGAGTTCTTCTTCCCATTCCTTAAAGTTCACCAAGTTCAAGCAAAATGGTAACTTTTCGGGAAGTTCCGAGCACATTAGGTTGTTGTCGTTAGTTGAAGACATGATTCTACAATTGAAAGAATTTGAAATGAAAAACCATTCATAATACTTAAATAAGATTGAGATTATGCAAGATCCAAGATCCAAAGAAACAATGAGTAGTTAAGCATGCTTTGGCTTGTCTTAACACTCAATATTCTAAGGTAAGCAACTCTTTGCTAATGGCTCCAAGACACTCTTGGTTAGATAAATCTTTGCATCTAATGCTCTCTCAACAACTTATCCACTTTGCCACGACATGTTAGGACTCCATCACTCATATCGTTGAGTATAACCAAAACCAACTTGCATACCCGGTATGCCTTATGTATCCTAGGGAGTAATAGTGATGCCTCTCTTTGGCGTAGCCCATCACTACTCTCAATAGGTCGATAATTGTTGTTTTGGAATGACAATTTTACTCAATATTTTAGGGACCTAGGGTTTCTATGTTGGTTGATTTAAGTGAACTTAATTAATCATCGCAACATTCGAAATCCTAAACATGCATATAACATATAATTCATATATATAATCATAAATATATATCGAAAATATAAATAAATGATGCATTTGGCAACTAGCATGACCCCTTGAGTCTTCAAGTCTTCAAGGGTCGTCTTTTGCAACTTCATGGCTTCGTCTTCAAGAACCTCCGTCTTCAAGACATAACCAAAATTATGCAAATACTAATATCTACGATTAGGACTAATCTAAATATTAAGGTACAAAAATACTCAACGGTTCGCAGATCGTATTTAGATTTACAAAAATACGAGACGGAACGCAGTCCGTATTTTCTATCCTAATCGGGCCCCACTAGTTGCCATTTTTATAAAACCTGCGGGAGAATATACATTCCATTCATCCATTCACTATATATGAATGGCCCATGCATTTTACAACGATAAACAAGTAACAATGCATAAACACGCGTAAACTAGTAACTAATTTAGGTTGTTAATCTGATTAACGTGCCTAATTAAAACTAGTCAAAGTTGTTTAAGTGATTACGTAATTTAGCGCAATTAAAATTGAAGCTCCCACTAAATTCCGCATCCATCTTAATTAATCCAATTAATTAAGCCGGTAAACCCAAATTTCGCTAAAATAAAATTTTGCCAATGCCGCTCAAAACTGAGGCTTAGCCTCCAAAAATTTTAATTAAAATTAATTAAAACCAAATATAATTACATTAACTAAAATAATTAAAATGACAAAATTAGCAAACATGTAGCCAACCGAACGCAAGTGGTTCGCGTTCCTAGACTAGCTAGGTGTGCACCATTGCTAGCCAAGGGTGCCTAGCACCCCTTGGACAATGTGGCTTGGTACGTGCTCCCGCACCACCCCACGCTGCACTTGCTAGGCCAAGCCTAGAAGCGTTTGCTGCGGGTTGCAAGGTGCAAGGCAGCACGCATAAGGCTGCTTGCCCCCATCGCAACGCACCAAAATGCACACAGTGCCCCGCAACACAGCAACACGCACATACTGCTCGCACTACGTTAGCAGCATGTAAGCACTCAGCACGGCCGCAGCGAGCTGCTTCCTGGTTGGTGCTGCTGTGCTGCTGCTACGGCTGGGCGCACTAGCCATGCTGCTATTGTGTGGCATGCACCAAGCGCACCAGCCCTTAGCAGCCACATGTAGGCTGCTTAGCAGCCCGGCTGGCCGAGGGTAGGGTGCCTTGGTTTGCGTGCCACACTCTCTGGATTAAACCCGAATTTTTGCGTGACATAAATTAACTAATTCCAAATTAATTTTAGAATTAATTTAATGAGCAAAAATGAAAAATTATAACAAGTCCAACTAAAATAAAAATTCATCAAAGTGTACACAACCAAAATTATTCCCAAGAACTATTATTTAATAAAATTGGTTCAACTTGATGGAATAAAATAAATAAGGGCAATACTCACTATTAATTTAATTGATTTAAATTAATCATGAGACTTGACAAAATAAAAGGGAGTTGGAATTATGAACATAAAATTCAAATAAAGATTCCAACTTTAACTTGTGAATCCTTGAAAAATTATATCTTCCAATATGAAGATAAATGAAAATTCTATCACAAGACTCAAATGTTCAACCAAAAATTCATGGAATTTAGTAACTCAAAGTTCCAACCACTTAAAACAATTAAAGATTGGATCTTTAGTACTTAGAAGCCACAAAAAACAAATTTTTCATATTTAATGCAATGGATTTGCAATTATGTGAAAATTTAACTAATCTTTCAAGCACTAATTACTACAAAGTAACTATGCTTAAAGAGGTAAAAAATGCAGAAACATTAAGGAAAGAACCATATACATAATCACCATAAATATGCCATTAAAATTCAAGGTTAAAAGATTTAAAATTTTCCATCAAAATGAAAAACCCTCGAAAAAAGGCATTTCTGGTCAGATTTTGGCGTTTTTTACAGACCAAAAAGGGTAAAAACATTTCCAGAACGCTGTTTCCACCCAAAATTCACTATTTTTGGGCGAAAATCTGGGTTCGGGGGCCATAATCAGCTTTAAAACGGGTTTAAAAATAATAAAACCGAGGTACTAATCTAATTAGTAACATAAACCAGAAAAATAAATCAATAAAAACACCTTGAAAATTATTTGTTATAAAAATAAATGAGCAAGGCTCCGATACCGCTGTTGGGTTTCAATGAGTCCGACTCATCGCGGAAATAAAACTCGAGCCCAAGAACAAACTCACAATTAATATAACAAAATGCATAAATAACAAGAATAGAGAAAAGACTAAATTACCCTTGTAGCGTGCTTCGCTCACCCAGACGGAGCTTTTACTTGAGAAAAGCCGAGCCTCACAAATGGCAAGAACCTCCAACGAAAGTCCACCCACAACTCGACCCGATCGGTCCAATACTTGCAGGTTAGCCAAGTCCGACCAAAAAGACTACCTGAGTAATTATTGAGCTTATAGGTTTTCTCTCAAGTAGAGATGCCTAATTGAGCTCTTTCTTAAATGAGTTTTCCCATATCCCAAGTTGGTATTTATAGGGAAACTCAAGAGAATCCACTCTCCCATCAGTGTGGGAGAGTTGGTAGAATGAATTTTCTCCTTTTATTTTTAAATAATAATAAAATAAAAAAAAAAAGACAACAACTAATTAATCAACAAGTGACACATTTAGAGGAGGGGTTAGGTAACGAACATAAGGAAAAGGGGGAGACCAAACTTGATCCCCAAGGCTTGAGGAAAACCGGCCATATGCACCCACTTGCATCAATCCGCGTGCGCCAGCTGGCGCTGCCAGCCTTGGGTGCCAAGGTTGCCTAGCTGGCTGCCTGGCCCCTTGGCTGGGCATGCCAGCTGCGCACTGGCCTGCAGTATGCGCGCAAGCATGCCACGCATTGCTGCAGGTTGCTGCCTCGCACTTCCTCACAAGCACAACTAGCATATTGGCGCGCCATAGCTGATGTGCTATGTGCATGCCTTGCTAGCTTGTTGGCGCGCCTTAGCAGCTGCGGCTATGAGCGTGCCATGCTAGCCCTGGTGCGCTAGCACACACAAGCTAGCCTTGGCTCGGCTTGGAGTGCATGCTAGTCACCTTGGCTATACCAAATGCCCCCAGGCTTCGGCTTGCTTGGGGCATTTTGATGCTAGGGGTATTCCGGTAAATTGTTGATTAATTAGTGATTTTACTGTCTCGTCTTTAATTGATTCGAACCGACTTGCGACGCTCGGTCTCAACGCTCATAGCTCGATTCCGATGTCTAAATTTTAATTACTCGAGCGACTCATATATTCCTTCCAAATTAATTTGCCGTGTCGGATCGTTAGTTGCTTGGGTGTGACCCGAAGGGTTCAGTCAAGATTAAGCTGTAATATTAATTACGCATTAATATTACTGATTGGAAGCGGCCTCCACCTAGGCATTCCGATCACTTGAACTTACTGAATAAATAGCTTTTCAATAGCTCCGAACCCTCAATCGGAATAATACACTTGTTCGAAGGACACTATTTCTATCATCGCCAACTTTATCGTCGAAATGACAAATCCGGCTGCGTCGGAAAACATCGATCAAGTTTGGAAAGTGTATGTGGATCGGAGCTCCACTATGAACGACTGTGGTGCTGGGGTTATATATCAGTTTCCTGAAGAAGACAAGTACGAGTATGCACTATGGTTCAAGTTCTAGGCCTCAAATAATGAGGCAGAATGCGATGCCCTGCTAGTCGGTATCTGCATGTGTTAGGCGGCAGGGCAACTAAAATTGACACCTGCTCTGATTCTCAGTTGGTCGTTAGCCAATACCATGGTAACTATGACGCCACCCATCTAGCTATGATCAAATATTTACAGGCGGTCAAAGATGAGGCCAGAACACTTGAAGAATTCAATCTGAGTCAAGTGCCCTGGTCCGAAACAATTAGGCGGATGTTCTCTCTAAGCTGGCATCATTTGCCTCATGCGATACAGCTCGGTCAGTATTTTGGGAAGTTATGGAAAAGCAAAGCATTGAAGAATATCCCATTGGAGTACTTGACCGAACCTCTACTTGGATGGATAGCATCCGGGCATATCTGCTAGACGGCACGCTGCCAGACTCAGCTCTAGAAGCAACTGCACTAAAAAAGCGTGCGGCTAACTTTGAGATGCACAAAGGAGAGCTTTTTAAGAAAGGGTTTCTACAACCCCTCTTGAAATGCACCACCCCAGAAATGGGGCAGGAGATCCTAGAGGATTTGCATGCGGGCTTTTGTGCCTCACATATAGACGGCATGTCTCTAGCAGAAAGGGTCAGGCAGCATGGCTACTTTGGCCCACCCTTGAGGAAGATTCCATGGATTTTGTAAGGAAATGTGACAAGTGTAAAAAATTTGGCAAACTTATACACCGTTCGGCCACGGATCTAACAACCATATATAGCCTAGTACCATTCACCAAATGGGGCATGGACATTCTTGGGCCGTATACTCCGGCATCAGGTGGACGGCAGTATATCCTTGTTGGCGTGGATTACTTCACCAAATGGGTGGAGGCAGAGGCGGTTAAAAACATCAAGACAAAGGATGTCATCCCCTTCATTTGGAAGAACATCATCACTCGATTTGGGGTGCCTATGTCTATGGTTTTTGATAATGGTCCTTAGTTTAAAACACCTCTACTCAAGACTTGGTTGGGAGATCAAGGGATCTCACACTGTTTTGTATCAGTCGGCCGACCCCAAGCAAACGGCCAGGTCGAAGCCTTCAACAAGCTAATCTCAGACAGCATAAAAAAGAAAATTGAAAGAGCTAGCGACCTATGGGCGAAAGAGTTACCTCACGTCCTATGAGCCATCAGCACAACAGCAAAAGGGGCAACTGGAGAGACCCCATTTCTCATGGTTTACGGCGCACAGGCCGTTTTGGCCATTGAACACTATGAGTCGGCTCTTCGAGTCATGCTATATGACGAAGAGGCAAATTGGGAGGCCATGGGCTAGCATTGGACTCCCTTCCCGAGCGCAGGGGCAATGCTGCCCTGTGACATGAGATCTACCGTTTGAGAATGACTAGAGCCTACAAAAAGAGAGTACACAAGCGACCCTTAAAAGTAGGGGACTTTGTGTTGTGAAAAATGGAGGCAGTCGGTAGGGCGAATGAACAAGGAAAGCTAACCCCTAATTGGGAAGGCCCCTACCGAATCTATGACGAAGTAAGAGGCGGCACCTATCGTTTGGAAACACCAGGCGGCAAACAACTAGCCAAAACTTGGAATGTAGATAACTTGAAAAAGTACTACTTCTGAAATTTTTTAAATTTTTGAATGAAAAGCTTAATCAATGAAAAAGTTGCTTTTTATTTTCAATCCTGCTTATTTATTGCTTTATATGAGGGTACCGCATGCACAATGTACAGACGACCTGAATTTACTTAACTAATACAAGCTAAGTTGATTAGGCCAATGGCCGGATACATTCTAAAATAACCCACTGTCTGCTCCAACATGTGTATGACAATCGACGACGCCCATTTGGCTGAATTCATCGAAGAGAGCATCTCCCATTTGGGTGGTACATTGCTCTATAAACCAAAAAACAAACGGACCTACCGACTATCTAGAGTAAGATAACGCTCGCAGCTATTTAACATAATCTAATTTGAATCCTAAAAGCTTAGTTTCTCAACTGATCAAATGAAGGCAGGAGGCCGCCACTCTTTCATTTTAGAGGCTCCAACATATATATGTCACCGCCTGTTATTGCTCTGGGGCAATACAGGCGGACATATTCTTTTTAAATAATTATAAGTTCGAAGACTTAGCAGCTTAAAGTTTCGTTACAACAAACTCATCAAGGCCTATGGCCGGATATTCCTAGCACTTACCTGTCTGCTTAAGATGGCCGACTGTCTGCTTGGTTTGGGGAAATCACCATAGTGATTGATTGAATTAGAAACCAATCATACTATTTTAAGTATCAATAATTTCCAAGTCAATCAATGCACCCTTGAAACCAAGCGAACATCCGGCCAGGGGAAAAGACATCCGGTATTGCAAACAATCGCATAGTATACAGGTAAGTTAAATACTTAGCTTAAATCTATGCATACCAAGCAAATTCGAAAGCTTTAAAAATTTTAAGGAAAAAACAAAATCAATATGATATAACCAGTCATATGACCGGGTGATTCATTAATTAACCAGCCGTCCCTATAGACGACTGCAAATGTTAAGTGGTACAATCGGAGGAAATTGTTGATTAACCCGACCCCTTGGTCCGTAAAGATATAGAAATACACGGCACACAGGCCGGAAGTAATAACAGATGGCCATTCGGCCGCAGAAAAGACATAGAAAGCTTAAGTATCAAGAGTGGGGTTTTTAGTGTTGGCAGCCGCATCATCCTTGTTTCCCTTAGGTGGCTGCTTATTAGTTTCCTTTTCATTCCCCTCCTCCTAATCATCATCCCCGGAGGTCGAGTCCTCTGTAGTGTCGGACGCCTCAGCATCATTGGCCGCCTCTTCCTTAGGTTGCTTCAGGAGTTGGGCGTTAAACTCATCATTGGCCTTATCAAACTTGACCTTCCAAGTTTTGTAGTCAGAGCCTGGATGAACAGACTCCCAGGTCATCTGCATGATGGCGTTATAATCCTTCATCATTTGTTTGACCAGGGCTTCCGTCTCCTCCTCAGCCCATGACTTATATTTTGTCCTGAGCTGGGTCTCCTGGTTCTGCAGTCGGCCCTTGAGTTTGTCCACCTGCTCAAGGGGCTCGAGCTTGGACTTGAGGCCTTTGACCTCGTCTTGAAGCTCGGTTATCCGCCTCCTCGCTCCATCCAAGTCCTGCTTAACCTGTAAATTGGCCGACGCCTGGGAATACATCATATCAAGTGTCAAAAAGCTCATTTTGAGAAATCTCAAAACTGGTAGTATCTAATGAGGAGGCGGCTCAAGCTTTCCCAGCCTTTACCTATTTGGACTTCCCGTTAAACAGCCTTTTGAGACCATTAACGCACAACATAGCCTGCATTCGGCAAAAAGTGGGAACCGTTAGTATCAAGCGGCAACACACATTATGCAAGATAAAAATATTTTACCAAGTATTATACCTCAAAGAAGCGCTAGGATGGCGTCAAGGTTGAGGGAGCCGACTCCACTGATGAACGCCTTGTCCTCAGGGTCAAGCGCCCTCAACATATTCTTGGCCAACTGTTGGACATTCGACCTCGGAGGGGCATCCGCACATTCAACATTTTGTAAGTAGATGTTGTAAATTCGGCCGAATGATTGGGTGTAATTTGGGGTGCTAGACGACTGTTTATTGAACTTTACCCTACAAGGATAGGGTAAAGGGTCAAAAGCGGTTATACCTTCCGCCTCCTCCTCAAGGGGAGCCTTGCTCTTACCCCTACTGGGCCGACAGCAGTGTTGAGTGGCTTGCCACTCTTCGATACCCCATGGGCATCCGGCTTTGTAGGGGTCCTATTAGTTGTAGGGTAGGAGCCATTTGCTTCCTTCTTCCCACTCTTGTGGGCGATGTGTTTTCTAGACTTGCTAGACACATCACCCGCGTCTTCTTTTGAAGCTTCAGGTCCGGCTGTGTAGAAGGGGAAGCTTTGGACAAACCACCCTGCACCAAATAAGCAAAGTTAGAAAGCAGGCGACAATAAGAACTTCTATTCAAGTCCAGATGAAAAACCTTATACTTAGGAGTTCTGCCTTCTTCAGACTCCTTGTTCTTCCGTTTGCCCAGAAGGGACGAATGGTAGTAAGCTGCTAAGTGAGCAGCCGACTTCTTTGTGGCTGTGAGATTTTCCATTACTTTGTCTGCACAGGAAAACAATTGTTAGAAACAAACATGTAAAGATCAAAATTCAGCAAGTATTAAAGAACAATCAGCTAGCTACCTCTCGGCCTTTCAGTGCTAAGACCGCAAGCGGCCAAATACATCCCGTCTGATAGCCACTCATAGCAGGGAATATATCTTTGGGGTGGGGGGGTGACCTCCTTCTCCCTCGTTCTTTCGTTGGATCGTACGACCACCGTGAATAGGCCCCGATCTAAAATTTGCACCCTCGCCTTCCTTTGGACAGGCATCAGAGCATCCCTTCCGGCTAGGAGGGGAGGGTTCTGGTTCCTCTTATTAAATTTTTTATTTCGCAGTCGGTCGGGGGAAGAATTATGTAAAACTTCCTCCTCCAGTCCCTCCATTTGGAGTCTTTCCCGACAGTCATCATGAAACCCTTATGGCTAGTAAGGGTGAACCATCCGATCTCACTTGATTTTGGGGTCCGACTAAGGTAGTGCATATGGGCGAACGCCTTAAATATTGGCTCTACCTCAAGCATCTCACAGGCGACAACATACCTCAGGATATTGACCTAAGAATTCGGGGCAAGTTGTAGACACCCAATTTGTATCCATCTAAGATCCATTTCACGGCAAGATGGAGAGGGAATCTGAGAGCTGCTTAGATGGTCGCCTCATAACAACCAAAACATTCGTCCTAGTAGCTAGACCCTTCCAGGACGCTGAGAAGAAAGCCATGTCCCATGACATGGTCAGAGATAAATTTCCCAAATTTATCTTTCATTGCCGTCCGTCTGCCTTGGGGAACATGCTTGTAGTAGGTAGCGAACTCTATTCGGTGCAAGGCAGACGGCTCTGCCCAGCCTTCGCCCTTCTTAACTAACAGGGACTCTCTTGTTGCATCCAGCTTAGAGCGCGCCTCCTCCGAATCTATGGAGGCGCTATCAGAATTAGACGACTCAGAGTCGTCATTGGAGCTCTCAAACTCCTAGTCCGAATTGGGGGCCTGATGGCTAGGGTCAGTAGTGTCCTCCCCCATCTCCTCATCTGAAGCTAGATCAATCGGCTCAGACGCATTTTGTTGCATCTCATTCTCAGACCCCTCCAAAATTGAAGAGCCCGGGGTGGTAGGAGGAGTGGGCGGATGGTTAGAAATTTCGTTAACAGGCGCCCTAATGGAGCCCTCTGAATAGACTGTAGAACTTTCTGAATGGTACCAGCAACCATCCGGATTATAGTTCCTACTTGTTTGCTTTGTTCTGGCCATGGTGTCCTGCACACACACAGATACGGTCGGATTCGGAGAAGTTCGCAAAGGGGAGTCCAAGAATGAGCAGTCGGTACTCCTAGTTCTATATTCAGCCGTCCCCTGTGACCGGCTGATCACTAACTTAGGCCGTGCCGCGCGCGTTTGGGTAACCATTTTTCAAAAGAAAAGAGACAAAAAATAAAACAAAAAGAAAGGAAAATAGATAGTTACATTACGAGTGAAGGTACGAAGAGCCTCTTGAAAATCTTGTACGTCTGCTAAACAGGCGGACTAGGTCACGAGTGGCGAATGCTTTCCCAAAGTTCTTAAAGTCAAAGATTCTCTCTCAAAGTTTTTTCGTAAGCGTAAGAAAATGGGGGGGGGGGGTCAACTCCTATTTATAGAAAGGGTGAAAAATTTAGGGTAAAAACCCTCACTTTTACCCATGGTAAAAAGCTGAACACTTGGCATGCCACATCACCCCCGTGAGGCGCAAATGATTTGGTTATTTCTACCCCGCCACATGGAAATATGAGAGCACGACACGTGTCACCTGAAAAGGTCTCCAAGTGGACCTCCCGGGGGCTAACACGTGTCAAGCAGATAAGCCCTCAAGAATTGGCGGCCTTCAAGGCCTAATTTCTAAGGTAGCCGCAAAACGGCGCAACCTAGGATCCTAGGTCATCAAACCCTAGGACAGGGCACACATTTCTAGGACCCTATAAATAGGGAGATTCCCCCATTTATTGGGGCACCTTACAATCATTACATCACTTATTTTTCTCGAAAACAGAGAAAACACCTGATCTCGGAATTTGAGAAGATATTTACTTTCCACACGTTTTTACTCCGATCCCGTACTAACTTAACCATTAGAGGCGGACCTTTGAACATTCGGAGTTCCGTTTTTTTGCAGGTACAGGTGGCTTGGATCCAGTCTGTGAGCCGTAACACTCCCAAGGGACACAAAAAACCCAAAAACACAGTTAGTGTTGGATTTTCCTTCGATGATTTTTTCAATGTGATTCTACACTATTTGTTGGGTCGTCATGTGTTGGTCAACCTCCATGGTTATCGTGTTGCTTTTGTTATGGTTGCTTGGGTAAAAGAATCAATAATATGAATGGTGATATTGTTCTCCTCTTGCTCTACATAATGTTCCCTTGATTTTACTCCTCATTTTGCTCAAGTTTGTCATCTTGGTATTTGATTCGGGTAGATACAGCGGTTGATGTGTTTGTGAAACTAAGTAGGATTTATTTCTTTCAATAATGACGTCATTATCCAAAGTTTGGTTTGAGTTTTATGTCACCTTGAGGAATTGAGGTCAATTCCTTTTCAAGAGAGAGGGTTTGATGCGAGAGCAACCTTGAAACCTACAAATTATATGGCTATACAATTTTTTTAGTGGCATTTAAGGCTCAATCAACATTTTAGGTGAATTCTCTATGTTATGATTAAAGGAATTATGTCTTCGATAAGTGCAATTACTAGATATATCAAGGATCACTATTATGGAGATAATAAGTTTGTTCTTTTGGGTCGTCATTGTTTATTGCTAGATATGATAAATGATCTTTGTACTATTCAAATAGTCTAAAGCCTAATAGAATAGATCCTATAAGGTCACACAACAAGGGCATTCGGTTAAACAAGTAAGAGGCCCATTAATAGGTCTCATGAGGTAATGACAAGCCATGTAAGGAGTAGGGCTAGTGTAGTTTGAATTGGGTTAAGTGTTTGGGATTCACATGGAATCTATTTATATATGTGATATATAAATAGAGGCCATGCCTAGGGTTTGATTAACAAGTCATAATTTACCTACACAGTAAATTTTGAAGCAAACAACCAAACACTCTAACCCTCTCTCTCTCTCTCACACGCCTCTCTCTTCCTCCCCCCTTTGTCCGTATAGTACGGACACTGGTGCACGGTGGTGGCGGTGGTTCATGGCTCGTGTGTCTCCTCTCCTCTCCGTAGAAGGTTGATTAAAAGGTTCAATCACGACTAACTAGCATTAATGGAGGTTTAATCTATGCCCGTGGACCAAGTAGAGGAATCACACTTGAGGTTCTTTATCTCCCATTATTCTTGCTCGATCGCGCGTGGAATCACGGTTCAAAGGTACAATTATGTGTTCTTTATGTGTTATGCAATGATCTTGGTGATTAGATGCATATGAATATGATTCATGCAATTCTACTTAAAGCATTTAAAGTCCTACAATGATGTGGTTTAGATGAACAAGAGCAATCCTCGTGTCTTGATTTTACAAGTTATTGTTGAAGATGAAGCATGGAAAAAAGGATGAGAAAGAAAAACTTTTACTTGGTAAAAAAATGCAATACTCAAATTCACTTAGCCATATATCCTTTGTTACAAGGAATTTTCTGGTGATTCAAATTGGAGGTGAAAGTAGAGTCCAAGAGCTTTCCAACAACAGGTCACATGTCCAATTTGAGCAAGAAACAAAGAATTTATGAGCGTTAGAAGTTGAGTTATCCAAGCAGTCGCGAGGAGCGCCCGCTTCTCCTATAAGAAGTGCCTGCTCTTCCAAGAGGAGCGCCCGCACTGCATGAGCATCACTTGATGTTTCAGTAGTAAAGAGCGCTTGCTCCTACCCTTTAGAGCGGCCGCTCCCGAGGCCCTGTTTCGAGCTAGAAAACTTCTTTTTCTTTGTGTTTCTTTTTGCTATCTTTTAATCTTGGCCTTTCATTTGTAATCCAAGGGTTGTAATTTAAGAACTTTAGTGTTTGTTTGTAAAGCCTTTTAATAGAGCTAAAATTTCTTCTTGGAAAATTTTTTGCTTAATTTTGAAATCAATGAGATTTTCTCTCTCTACCCATAATCTTTGTGATTATTTCCTTTCTTTGTGATTGCAACTTTATAATCTTTGTGGTTATGCCTTAATCCTTGCTTTACTTTGTGTTAGCTTTGATTAAGAACCCCTATTTCATATATCTTGGTGATTGTTGAGATAGGTTTATCTTGTTTTGTTTATTTGAAGTTGTTGTTAGTTGATTTTTTCCCCCTCTT
The DNA here is from genome assembly GCF_948465745.1 of Chenopodium album. NCBI lineage: Eukaryota > Viridiplantae > Streptophyta > Magnoliopsida > Caryophyllales > Amaranthaceae > Chenopodium > Chenopodium album. The sequence goes on from NC_137847.1 coordinate 22,612,593, forward strand.
TTCTTGGTTATTCCATATCACATAGTATGAGCTTCCATTTTATTCTCATTCAAATTATGATTCTCTGGAGTAGCAAATATAAAAAAAACACTAATGATAACCATTACGACCAACAATTACCATTTTGTTATATAATTTTAAATCTACATACTTTTTGTAACGCTAAATCTCATGGTTTCCTTACACAATTTTCCACCAATTAATTTTGCTAAACTCACAACACCTCTCTTTATCATCTTATACGACTATACTAGCTAATATATATTCAGTCTTCGATAGAGTACTAAAATATTTTTAGTCCGAATCCATTTATGCAAGAAAATATGCTGGTAAATTTTCGAACCATTGCTTTTCTTCTAATCCCATTTATTTTTAGGGTCCCCTCTATTCATTTACTTTCCTATCCACTACTTTATACCCAGATTTCAATTAAAAATCTAAATCAGTTTCATAATTAAGCTATGATAATTTCACTTTTGAAACATCTTCTAAATCTCGAAAAATGTTAAGCAAAAGCATAGTAAGAATACGTTATTGAGAGATGCAAGTATAAAGGGTTTATCATTCATTAATGAGAAAAATGATTCCTTACCTTTTCCACAATCAAATAGAGTAAGCTGAAAATATATTATATAAAATAAATATATATAGTAAAATTTTGGAAATTTTAGAAAATAACACCAAAAAAATCACACGATTTTGATTATAACACCACAAATTTTAGAACTTTTATTATAACACCACAAAATAAACCAAAAAATTGGTTTCACCACCACTTAACTTTGCCATCCAAAAAACCGTTAAGTGGGTCTCACATAGTACACGTGTCAATCATTTATAGGATTAAAAAAAAAGAAAAATTGAAAAAAATGAAAAACCCTGAAATGCTAAACCAACCACCACCGCCGGTGGGTTCTCATTGCCATCACCAAACCCAGCCCCGGAACCTCCGAAACCGTCGCCAAACCACCGCCGTCACCATACCCAGCCCCAAGACCTCCGAAACCGTCACCAAACCACCTTAACCCCATCGTAAACTAGTTGAAATCCCAGCCCACACCGTTGTCGAACCACCAAAACCCCAACCTAAACCAGCCAAAACCACCGTCACCAAACTCCTCTTTCCTACCCATAACCGTCGCCGAACCGCCAAACCCCCACCCACACCCATACCCATACCCATACCCAAATCCACAAACCGCTCTACTCCTCTCACCCTGACCCTCACCCTTACCCTCACCCTCACCTGGACCCAAACCCGTACCCACAAACCAAATCGGGGAATGGGTATGAGGGACGGTGGTCGACTGGTTTAGAATGAGGTTAGGGTACGGGATTGGGTGGGCTGGTTTCGTCGGTCGTCTATGGTGGTTGGCAGAGATTGGCTGACGGCGGTCGGAACCGGCACTGGTGGTGGATGGGGTTATGATTTTAGAATTTTTCCTTTTTTTTTAATTTCCTTTTTTTCATTTTTATCCTATAAATAATTGACACGTGTACAAAGTGGGGCCCACTAATGGTTTTTTTGATGGCAAAGTTAAGTGGTGGTAAAACTATCTTTTTGGTTTTTTTGTGGTGTTATAATAAAAGTTTTAAAATTTGTGGTGTTATAATCAAAATTATGTGATTTTTGTGGTGTTATTTTCTAAAATTTATTAAATATACTATAAAAAGACACACGCACGTGTTAATATAATCTTCATTTTGTTTAATTAGGCATATAATGAAACAGGGCCTCTCATGTGTAGCTGGACACACGGTGTGGCCAGTGTTCAGCTCAGCAAAATAACAGAGTTACACACGCACGTCATTTATTTGCTTAAAATAACGGAATCCAAAAACACATGCTATTTCTTCTTCATTTCTTCTTAAAAGCGCCGACATTAACACAGAGCCGCCACTTTTACTTTCTCAATTTCACCAAATTCTCGTATTTTGCGAAAAAAAACGAGAGCTACAATGACTGAAGAATTACAGAACTTTCTAGAATCACAAGAATTAATGAAGATCGAAGAAATAGGGTATTCATTAATGAATCCGGGGATCGAAGAGATCGAAAAATTCTAGAAAACAATGAATTACAAGGTAAAAAATAAACCTCTTTCAAATTTTAATTTATTACCGGTAACCTCTAAAATGTTATACTAGTAACCCTAAGTATTACTAGTAATCAATATTATGAAATAAGTAACTATATTATACTCTGAAGGTAATCCCTGTTATACTATAAGTATCCCCTATAATGCAATAAGTAATTCTATTACACTAGGAAGGTAAACCCTATTAAGAAATAAGTAACCCTTTATTATGCAATAAGTAAATCCTTAATAAATACTAAGTAATCCCTATTACGCAATAAGTAACCCTATTACAGTGTGAAGGTAACCCCTATAATGCAATAAGTAACCTTATTACAATGGAAAGGCAATCCCTATAATGCAATAAGTAACCCTTTATTATGAAATAAGTAACCCTATTACAGTGGAAAGGTAATCACTATAATGCAATAAGTAATCCATGTTATACAATAAGTAATCCCTATTACACAATAAGTAACCCTTATAATGCAATAAGTAATTCTATTACACTAGGAAGGTAAACCCTATAAAGCAATAAGTAACCCTTTATTATGCAATAAGTAATCCTTAATAAATACTAAGTAATCCCTTATTACGCAATAAGTAACCCTATTACAGTGTGAAGGTAACCCCTTGTAATGCAATAAGTAACCCTATTACAGTGGAAAGGTATTCCCTATAATGCAATAAGTAACCCTTTATTATGAAATAAGTAACCCTATTACAGTGGAAAAGTAATCATTATAATGCAATAAGTAACCATATTACAGTGGAAAGATAATCACTATAATGCAATAAGTAACCCTATTAAAACTAGGAAGGTAATCCCTATTATGCTATAAGTAACCCTATTACATTGTGAAAGTAACCCCTATAGTGCAGGTAACCCTTATTACAGTGTGAAAATAACCCTTATTACAATGTGAAAGCAACCCCTATATAATAAGTAACTCTATTACACTAGGAAGGTAATCACTATTTTACAATAAGTAACCCTCACTAAAAACACTAAGTAACCATATTACCCTGTGAAGGTAATCCCTATAATGCAATAAGTAACCCTATTACATAAACGAAATAACAATATAATACAAGTAAACACACTATCAAGGTAATCCCTATTACACTATCAAGGTAATCCCTATTATGCAATAAGTAACTTAACTAAATAGACTAAGTACATACATTTTATATAATACAAGTAACCCCTATCATACTATTTTGGTAACTCCAATTATGCTAGACAATTAACTCTTAATAAACTCTGAAATAATCTGAGTCACTAATGTAGAATTAAAATGTTTTTACAGATTTATGTGGAAGCACCTTAACAGATGATGGCAGATATGTAGAACAGCATGCAGAAAAGCATGAAGGAGATTATATAGGAAGCCTTGTTGGCTTTACTTCAGCAACTTTAGAAGAAATACTTGAATAATATAAAAAAAACATGCTTTTTGTGATTGGATTTGGTGTAAGACAATCAACAACAAGATATACACAATCAGAACCTAAACAAGTCAGAGAAAAAGATTTTGTTTGTTCAAAAAAAGGTTTCAGAGTAAAACCAAAGAACCAAAAAGCTCCTACTCCTCCTGTTCCTGGACAAAAACAGAAGAATAAAAAGCAAGTTCCAATCACCAGAACTGGATGCAAAGCAAAAGAAGGTATGTTTGAAATAGAAGAACATGTCATGCAACACAATCATGGACTGACAAGAAGAGAATGACAACATTTACAAAGATCAGAGAGAAAAATAACAGAAGATAAGGCAAAAGTTATAGACATAATGGCAAAAAGTGGACTAAGACCAGCAAAATCTTATCGTTTAATGTCTTATGAAGCTGGTGGTGAAAATATATTACCACACACAATGAAAGACCATTTCAATTACATAACAAAAAAGAAAATGAAGGAAATCGAAGGAGGTGACGAACAAACTATCATAGACATGTTAACTCAAAGACAATCAGAGGAACCAGATTTCTTCTTTAGATCAAAGTTAGGAGAAAAAACAAACAGACTTACTGCCATTTTCTGGAGGGACTCGGAAATGAAAGAAGATTTTGATATTTATGGAGATGTTACTATTTTTGACACCACATTCAGGACAAACAAATATAATCTTATTTGTGCGCCAATTGTGGGTGTTAACAATCATTGGCAGAATGTAATGTTTGGTTGTGCTTTTATTACTGATGAGAAAATAGAAACATTTGAGTGGGTATTATCCACTTTTAAGAAATCAGTTGGTGGAAGTGAGCCAGCTTCAATCTTTACCGACCAAGACTTGGCCATGTCAGTTGCAATTCAAAAGGTAAATTTACATTTTCCCTTTGTTTTAATGCTATTAATTTACCCCTATTATGCCACACAAACACTTCTATTTTAAAATATCTGTTTTGCAAAATAAGTAACCCCATTACAGTACACAAGTAACCCCTATTATACTACATAAGTAACTTATTATTATGTTATTAAGTAAACCTGTTTCAGAAGTAACCCCCAAGTATTCAGAATAAAAATCTTAATAAGTGACCCCTATAACCCTTGTAAGTAATCCCTATAACCCTTGATAAGTAAGCCCTATAAACCTTAATAATTAACCCTTATAACCCTTGTAAGTAACCCTATAACCATGGTAAGTAACCCCTATAACCCTTAATAAGTAACCGCTATAAACCTTAATAAATAACCACTATATACCTTAATAAGTAACCCCTAAGTGTTCATAATAAGTAACCCCTACTAAGAAATATAAGTAACCTCATATTGTGCTATTAAGTAACACCAGTTATGTAAAATAAATTCAGAATTAAAAAACTAGCAAAATATTCAATGCAGGTTTTCCCACACTCAAGACACAGACTTTGCATATGGCATCTAATTAAGAATGTAGTGTCAAGATTTGGAGCATTAAAAAGAGACACAACTTTTAAAGCTGCTTTTAATAAGTGTCTAACAGGTTGTGTAACAGAAGAAGAGTTTGAACATTGTTGGACAAACATGATAAAAACTTACAAGCTAGAAAATAACAGATGATTCAAAAGACTATACAGCTTAATGGAAAAATGGTGCACTGCTCTCAGTTAGACTTTTTTTCAACAGGAATACTCTCTTATCAGAGAAGTGAAAGTGCAAATAACGATGTAGGTTTCAAGGCAAACAAAAACACAAGTTTGACTGATTTTTTTCAAGATATTCAAACAGACAGTAGCAAGGTGGAGGAAGAATGAATTTTGATGCAGATTTCAAATGTTGCAATTCTAAAATAACTTCAAATTTGACATTCTATGGAATGCTAAAGCATGCATCAGAAGTTTATACACATACCATATTCAGAGACTTTGAAACGGAATTTGAATTCTCAATTGGATGCATAACAAATCTTCATTATCAAACTCAAAGTTACTTCTTTTATGAAGTACAATTAGAGAATGATGAAGCTCAAAGCAAAAGTTACATACAACATAGCAGACAACAGTATAGCATGTTCTTGCAAAATTTTTGAAAAAGTAGGGTGGTTATGCTATCACTGTATACGTGTGTTACAACAACATTCAGTGACCAAAATACCAGAGAGATATATCATAATGAGGTGGACAAAATATGCAAAGGCACATGTATGGAGAAGAAGGGATGAAGAAGTAGCCAATGAAACAATTCCAATAAAGTACATTCCATGGAGACAAACTATGGCAAGGAAAGGCTACAATCTGATATTGAAATGCCAACGGTACACAGAGACTAAAAACTTAATAGAGTCAGAGTTTAAAAAGCTTGATATACTAGCAGATGAAATAAGAAATAGATTGGAAAAGGTAACCCCCAACTGTCAGTTAAATATACGGCCAATGTATCCTATATAACTTAAACCTTTATTTTAATGAAGGAAGAAGAATATGTAACAAGTCAAGAAGTAGAAACAATGCAACAAAACAAGATTACTGCAACAACAGAAATAGAACAACAAATTCCTACTGTAATGGATCCAGAAAGAGCAAACACCAAGGGAACAAGTAAGAGAATAAAAGGACATTTTGATAAAGGAAAGAAAGGAAACAAAAAAAAAGAACAAGAGCAATGACAGTAAAAGGAGATACAAGAGAATTTGGAACAATCACACCAATACAAAATCCAAAGTTATTTTAATTTCTTTATGATAGGATATTTATGTAGTATAAACAATGTTTTTACATTTAAATTTTGGATTTTGTTTTATTATGATATTAAGTAACCCCTCTCATACTATTAAGTAACCTCTCTCATAATATTAAGTAATCCTTCTAATGCTATTAAGTAAACCCTAGCATACTATTAAGTAATTGCTATTATGCCATTAAGTAATCCCTATCATGCTATTAAGTAACCCCTCTCTAACTATTAAGTAATTGGTATTATGATATTAAGTAAACCCTCTCATGCTAGTAACTAATTGCTATTATGCTATCCTTCTAATGCTATTAAGTAAACCCTATCATACTATTAAGTAATTGCTATTATTCCATTAAATAATCCATATCATACTATTAAGTAACCCCTCTCTAACTATTAAGTAATTGGTATTATGATATTAAGTAAACCCTCTCATGTTAGTAACTAATTGCTATTATGCTATCCTAGTAAATACAGTGATAAAACATAACTAAACACATAATCCATATTAAGTATCTAATATAAGCTTGCATAAGTAACCCTTATCATACTATTAAGTAACCACTGTTATTTTAAATAAGTAACCCCTATTATTTATTAACAATATGACTAAAAAATAACAAAAGAAAACAAACTACTATATATATTAACAGAAAATAGACAATATATTAATGTGATTACAACTTTACTATTAAAAGCACATAAACTTTGTTCAAACTACCATATAGAAACTTTGTTCTTACTTTGCAAAAAACATAAACTTTGTTCAAACTAGCATATTGACATAATAGAAACTTCATTCTTACTTTCTGCGAGTGCCCATTTTTTTAGGGGCTTGTGACTTCTTTCCCTTTGCCTTCGCTCCCTTTACTTTACCCTCTTCTGCCTGTTTCTCTACCTAAATAGTAGCAGCCACTAATGCTTGTTCTTGTGCCTTTAGTTCAGCCTTTTTTTTAGCTTCTTTTTCTTCCAAGGCAAGTCGTTCTTGACGATCAATCTCATCATTTAACATAAATTCATCATACAAATCTTTGTTGTTATCAGCAAACTTCTGAACCTTGTTAACAACCTCATCCCGTACTAGGTTCAAGTTGCATAAAACCAACGAAGCACATATTTCAGCTCGATATCGACGTCGCTCAACTGCCTACAAATACAAACAAATCAAAGTCATAAGTAAGCTGTAAATAAAAATAAGAATAAATAAGGAATTAGGAAATTTAAACATTACCTTAGTTAAGTTTTTACAGTAAAAATCTTCGCCTTCATACGACAAACAATGATACAAACAAAAAACCCCACAATTTGAATTATTTGGACAATCTTGAGAAGCAAGTTGTAGCATACGAATATCAAATTCCCTAACATGATGACCTTGATCATGGTTCTTCCTAACCATGTAATTTGACATGAGAGGTCTTTGTGAATTACAAAAAAAAAAAAAAAAATCAGAAGGACAAAATATAAGTAAAGATTAAACTTAACAACCAATTCAATAATATACATACCAAGTGCCAAGTCAATGTATAATAATATGTATGATGACAATCAAATGTCTTAGTGCAATTCCTTCCAACACCCAAATAATACCGTCTGTTGTCCAAATAATCAATAGTGTTGGTATAAAAGTTTATCACAACAGCAGAATAGTGATTGCCATAGTAAATTGGAATAAAAATCTGTATAAAAAAAAAAGAAAGCATAAATCAAATTTCATAGCTATTAAAAATTGTAATGAAAATCTGCATAAAGACAAAAATATCAAAGTAACTACCAGCATAGCATCTAGAAACTCCATCGTTTGAACATATTCAAGCCAATGATCTCAAGCTCCAAAGACTTCTAATTCATCAGGGCTTCCTTTTCTCTAGTATATATAAGATGCAATAAAGGATACTAGGAAAAATAAAACAATTCAAATGAGGTAAACAAATATAAATGAACACAAAAAATAACAGTCATTAGAAGTTAATTACCAAAAATTCTCCACCAAAATAAATCTTGAAACCATCATCCTTCTTTTGCATCTCCAGATAATTCAGCAAAATAAAAAAACAGTCCATAACACGGCTTGATATAAACTTTTCGCCAACCAATGTCATCACTTCTTCACGAGGCAGATTATAAATTTCAGAAAAAAAAAAAGAAAAAAGAAAAAAAAAACTCAAGTTTCCCTGTTTCACAAAATAACATAATCAAATGAATTAGCATAAACTAATTAGTAACTCCAACTAAATAAAACAATTGACTCTTAATAAGTAACACCTATAACTCTTGTAAGTAATCCCTATAACACTTAATAAGCAACTCCTATAAACCTTAATTAGTAACCTTTATAACCATTGTAAGTAATCCCTAGAACCCTTAATAAATAACCCCTATAAACCTTAATAAGTAACCCCTATAACCCTTGTAAGTAATCTGTATAACCCTTAATAAGTAACCCCTATAACCTTTAATAAGTAACCCCTATAACCTTTGTAAGTAATCCCTAAAACCTATAATAAGTAACCCCTATAAACTTCAATGAGTAACCCCTATAACCCTTGTTAGTAATCCCTAAAACCTATATTAAGTAACCCCTATAAACTTTAATGAGTAACCCCTATAACCCTTGTTAGTAATCCCTATAACCCTTAATAAGTAACCCCTATAACCCTTAATAAATAACTCCCTAAAAATAGAACAAGTAAACCATAAAAAAAAATAATAATAAAATTAATAAATAAGAACACAACAATTACATATAGTCAACACCATCGTAGTTTTCAGAAAAACAATAATCAGCAACTGCAAGTCTAATACTCTTTATCTTCTTAACTTTTAGGTTCTTATCCCTTAAAAACCTTGATAATAACTGTAATTTATAACCACCAGCAATACCAGAGTAAATATTACAGATTAAGTGCTCTGTAGAACTACTAGAAGATCCACTATGATCAGAAGACTCCTCACCATCGTCACCAGCATGAATCTGTTTCAAAATCACTAATGATTCCTTTGGAGTGTGGCCAGCAATACTAGCAGTGATCACTTCCTTTCTTGCTCTTCTTGGCTTCTTTCTAGCACCTTCCTCAGGAGCCATCCCTGCTGGTTCCTTTTGAGTAGGACTTTTCCTTGGATTTCTTATGTGCTGCCTCCCCTTTTGTTTGCCAGAAGAATTCACTTCTTGGTCCTTGGGTTTTCTCCCTTTTCTATTACTTGCTTTGATGCACCAGCTATAGACACAACAGGTACAGAGGAAGGCATACGAACAGTAGAAGCGGGATCAGTGATGAGTCTATTTTATACATATTTTTATTCCCCGTCCCACGGTCATATTTGTGCTTATTTGAGCTCTACGGAGCTATTTTTATTACTAAGATACGTTTTCTAGTGTTTTTATAGAGTTGGTATTATTTTTTAAGAATTTGCAGACTTGTGGCAATTCTGGAGCCTATTAAACCACTACAAAGATATTGGAGTTTGATTGTATTTTATGGCCGTATATTTGAAGCTCAAGGCCGAGTTAAAGGAATTTGGTTCAGTGATTGAAAGAGGTCCAACGTTCCCACAAGAAATACGGACCAAGCCAATTGAGAATTTGGGCTCAACTTAACAAGTTCCAACTCCAACGCCCGATTCCCATAAGAACAGTCCAATTCGGTGCCCAACTGGCCGGGCCTTATCAAGCGGTTGTTCACGCTGCTTAATATAACATACGTTGATGTTTAATGTTTTGAGTGGCTGGGCGTCGTTGTTTAGGCCCACCTGATTGATGTCGGTTGATAGGGAATTATAAATACTCAATTAGTGGGTTGTTAGGGGAGAGGTTAGCTTATTACTTTTTTTTTTCTAGTTTAAGTTTTCCGTAACTTTGTTTCACTAGGATTTTAGTGGGAATATTTTATGCTTTTTAGTTTTCTAAATTGACTTTAGTTTTAATTTCTTTAGTTCTTGAGTTTTTAATTACACTACTTTTAGATTTCATTAGTTAGATATATTTAGCTTTAGAATTATTGTTTTCATTCAACTTCGTCACTTTGCAGTTTCTTCAGATTTAGTTTTACTCTTATTTCTTTGATTGATTTAGTTTATTTTTATTTATTGCTTTTATATTAGTTTTAATATTATTGCTCTTAATCATGCTTAATTTAATTGCTTTGTTTAGTTTATATTTAATTATGTGTGAGTAGTTTAATTCTAGGGTTCTTGGGGATCCATGATTAATATGAAGGGATGATTTATTATTATTGATTGTCAATGTTTTTTTTGGTTAATTTCCTATTGATTGATTTAATTCCATGCAATTAGATTAGCGCTGGTTTAATTGTATGAGTTATGCAATATTAATTCGAGATTCAAAAGATGAGAATTAATATTAAGGCTTAGTTTTAATATGCAGGTTAATTTATAAATGGTTAAATTAAGATTCGAGATATGCGATTTAATACTGATAGATTAATTATGTGATTATAATACGTAGGGAAAGCCCTTTACTATCTTGTTAATTTTTGCATTGATAATTGATTGTTATGTTTTATCCCGAAGTATTAATTATTGGCAAACCGATGACCCTAGATCTTCTTACTATTGCTTATTCCCTTAGTTTAATTATTGTCGTAGTATACTTCTCACAATTTGACGTAGGGAAAACTAGGTCGTTGACTAATCCTCCCTAGTGTCAAACAAATTTATAATCACTTAACAAACTTAAATACAAGTAAAGAGGTAAGTCAAGGGTCGAACCACTAGGAACGGTTATGTTCAAGTATTAACGCCTAAGCTAGGTCGAAGTCAAGGTGAAAAGGTAACACTAATCAACTACCTAAACCAAGAACCAAACAAACAAATGAAACACTAGGGAATGGGGATCAACATGCATTCATGATAATCAAGCTAATTAGGGAAACAAGCAATCCAAGCAATGCAAAGACAAATAGCAGGAGCAATTAGGAGCATTCAACTAATCATCCTCATACTCTCTAACCTAGATTTCTCTAGTGCTAAACAACAAGAAGAAACATAATCAAATACTCAACCAATTATGATCAAATTGACATCAAGTGGTCATGTTAATCAATCCAATCATGCAATCAATGTTAGCATCATGGTTAGCTACTCCAATCAAACTAGACAACATGCAAACCTCTATGAATCAATTTAATTACAACACAAGAACTACTCAAATTCCCAAATCAATCTCAATCCATCAATCATACATGTTTACTCAAGAATCATAGTAGAGATGAAAAACAAAACTAAACCAAACACCAAAATCAATCATCAAACCAATATCAAAGTCAATCATCAAAATCAACCAAACAATATAAAATTAAACAAAGCAATAAAGAGGAGAGAGAGTGAGAAATGCTCATTAATTGATTATGGAGATCTTCAATACAATTGTTACCATTGAATCTTCAATCTCACAAACCACCATTGAAATCCCTCACTTTCTCTCTCTAAAACTACTCCTAAACTATCCCTAAAACTAGAGAGAGAAACTCTCAACCTAAGCTAAAATATGAGAGAGAAATTCTAAGCTAGTCTAAAGTTGTTGAAAAAATAGAAAGGTTGCAAGTATATATAGCAAAGAAAAACAAAAGGGACAGAGAGCCACGGTGCGCACGCACAGGAGAGTGTGCGCGCGCGCACCAACCTATGGTGCGCACGCACAGGAGGGTGTGCGAGCGCGTACCATATGGTGTGCCAGTCATGCACACTACTGCGCTCACGCACCATAGTGATGGTCGTGCACTCGGCCTCTTGCTTTAGTTCTAGCGCTCACAAGCATACTTCTCATCGACGCTCTCGAGGTGATGCCCGCAAGGAGGGTAGCCTTTTAATCTTGAAATATTTGCGCATTCCGGACCTAAAATCAATGAGAAAACATCCGTAAGAGAGCAGAAAACAAGATTTCAAAACTTCACTTGCAAGAAATCAAGTAAAAGTAAGAGAGAAAGCAAAAAGAATAGAAATTAAACTAAAATAGCTAATTAAGAACAAAAATCATGGAAAACTCATAAAAGTGAACGGAAAACCACAATGAGCTATAAAGACGGAAAATAAGAGAAAACTAGAAAGATTATAAGAAAATAGAACGAGAAATTATAGAAAAAGGAATCGAAAACTACTCTATTGAGCGCCATAAATGACGCTCATCAAATTCCCCCAAGCTAAACTTTTTCTCGTCCTCGAGCAAAACAAAATCAAACCTAAAGAAAAATGATGACATTATTCAAGCAAACAAAGAAACAAGAAAACTAGAGAGGATGAGAATATACACTAACTCACTTTCGTAGGAATCACGGTCAATTTTAGCAACCAAAGACAAGTCATTTAAACCCCTAGATCGCCCTAGAGGACGAGTAATGCTCTCGTAAGGGTTTCCTAAGAGATTAACCCATAACTCTTACAAACCAAACAAACAAGGCAAAGCACGAAAAAGAAGCAAAAAGAAAAGGAAAGAAAACAAATGTTCTTAGGACTTTTGCAAATGAACAAGCATAAATGGATGCAATTCTTCCTAAACAAGTAAGGGTTTGCACGTTTCAAGATATCCAAGGTTGATTGAAACATAAGATATGCTAAGTATAGAGAGCTATCAAGACTCAATTCACTTTCATCTCAAAACATTAGATTCTCCCAATTAGCTTCAAATCTACTTTTAGCGAGCATCAATATAGTTCCTCGAAGGAACCGAAAAAGGAAATAGATTTGAGGTTTCTCGACATCTTGACTTTGCATCCCCTCTCCTTAGGCTTTAACTCATAATGCCCTTTCCCAATATGTGACTCAACCTCTAGGTCAAAAGGGCTTTCCCAAAGGTTGTAACGTAAGGGCAAAAGGATGAGGGTAGGCTTAAAATTTAGAATTTGGTGGTATTCCTAAATTGTGAAGCAAAGATTGGCCAAATCTCAACACCAAAACCAAGTAAACACCAAACAAAAACACATCACCCCAAGCTTATTCAAAGCTAAGAATCACAAACATATGTACAAAAAGCGTAAGATGCTTCCCCCCAAGCTAGAACAAAGCATTGTCCTCAATGCGAAAGAAAGGGAGAAAGAAATTTACATCAAAATATTTTTTTGAATTTTTCATTTTTCACTTTTTTCAAATTTTGCCAAAGCTTTTTGAATTTGCTTTGCTTTTCTCATTTTTTCAATTTTTCATTTTTCATTTTATTCATTGTCCTCGCCTCTTTTAACTATGGACGGCTTTTTCAACTTCGCATTTGAATGTCCTTGCCTTTTTTAACTTTGGACGGCTTTTTCATTTATTCACTTGCCATTATTCACAAGATATAAGCTTGCTTGCAATAAGAACCAATATCCAAACTCATATACCACAATCTCCAAGAACATGATCATTTGCGTCACAAAAACCAAAAAATGGAACAAAAAGAAACAAAAGGCTCAAAGTTCTAAAGATGTGGCTTGAAAAGAAGGGAAAAGGCTCAAATGGTTAGCAAGTAGGAAAATGTAATCCCAAGAACTAAAAATTATGAAGATTATCCTAAAAAGGAAAAATTACCACCCCGAAAAGTTGCCTTTGTCCTCCCTAGATGGTTCAATCTCGTGTTTGAGAATTATGAGTCAAGATTCAAGATTAGTATACTTTCCAATCGTTGGAAATAATTATGAGTCAAGACCTATCGTTGGAAATCTCTTCAAGTATACTTTCCAATGCAATTAAAATCACTTCATTATCATTTGTATAAAAAAGTTATGAGCAAAATAGTGAACATGACTTGTTTTTGCCTCTTCTCTTACTAACACTTTGTTTCTTTTTGTCCAAAATTGTACCAAGGTGATGCATTGCAATGTTTGGGATGGTTGGTGGATACGAGTTTGATGATGAGGGGTAGTCACTTGGATTACTTGTTTCCCTCTAAGCCAATGAGGACATTGTCTAATTTAGCTTGGGGGGATTTCTTGTATACATGGGTACTCTTTCTTTTCCTTTTCTTTTTATTTTCTTTGGTTTTCTTAGCTTAGTTTATTGCTTTCATAATATAGATTTTATTGCTTTAAAATAAAAATCCAAAAATACATTCCAATGAATTATAAATCATGCTTCCCTGTGCCCCTTGATGAAATTTTTCGAAATTGTTTTAATTCATGGTATATGATGATAAACGTTGAGGATTTAGTTGACCATGATTTGATACTTTATTGCTTTGAAACCTTAACATGCGTCAATTTTGCCCAACCACTTGTGAATATAGTGCTTAACTATTTGATTTGGTGAAGAATGTGTGTTAGTTCTTGGTATGTCAATGAAGTTGAGCATTCATTTTTAACTTTGAGTAGTGTTTGTATGACTCATTATTATGCACATTGAGAAGGACGAAGGCGTTTGTTCTATTAGGTAGCCTTCAGATGATATTAGATACATTTGTTCCCTTCTTGCTATCCATGTTGTTGCTTGTGCCCTTTTATTGTTTAATTAGCCACATTACAAGCTTATTTAAGCCCTATTGGTTACTATTCCCAAGTTTGACTTGGGGGAGATATTAGTTAGTGAGGTGAGGAAGTTGTAGTGTGAACATAATTTGCACAATTTGGGTAGATTTGAGAAATTATTTTGTTCTTATTTAGTGAATTGGAGAAAAAAAATAGAAAAATTGTTGTTCGAAGTTTAGAAATAACAATGTGAGATAAAAAGAAAAAAAAAAGAGAGCAAAAGAAGAAAATTGTTTCAATGTTCAAGTGTCCTGATTGAAGGTTACTCAAGAGAAAAAAAAAGTTTCAAGAAAGAAAAGAAAGATTCAAGAAAAAATCAAGTTTAAAAGGAAAACAGTTCAAAGTTTGTTTGTTTCACTCAAGTTCTATAAATTCTTATTTTTATGAGTGATTTATTATAAGTGTTGGAAATATTGTGAAATATTGAATTGGTTGTTTGGGGAATCTTTATAGAGTTGAGTTGTGTTGGAGATTATTTGGTCATTATTAATATTTCCTACCTTTTACCTAAGCCTTACATTACAAGCTCTGAAGACCTTCTGACCTTTGTGCATAGACTTGTATGAATGTGAAATTAGTTGTTTATCAATGCAAAGAATGATTTGATATATTTCGAGTCGACTACTAGGTTGAGTGTATGTCTTCACAAACTAGAGTTGTGAGTTGGAAGGGCATTGTTCATATTAAAGGGGTTGGTTGGAGAGCGATCGAGTACATCTTTTATGTACCACATAAATGAGAGTTGAGTGTGTGAGCACTAGTCATGAATTCTGTTTTGGGTAAAATTACCCAAGACACGTGGCCCAATCATAAGCTGACACGTGTCAGCCCTTGGGAGGCCCAAATGGATCTCTCATCAAACACCACGTGTCACTCCAAACAAACGGGAAAAAAGGCTGCCTTTTCTGGCCCAAACCCCAAGAAAGTCGTATTACACCGCAGCCCACCAAATTAGGTCAGAATGACCTAAGAAAGGGCACTTTTCCCAATGACCCTATAAATAGGGAGATTTCCCCCATTTATGGGGTAGAGACATTTATTACAACAACCCTATAATCTCTTACATCAGAGAAAACGCCTAATCTCGGAATCCGACAAGATCTCGCTCTACTTTTCCGCACCTTTTTACCTACTCCATACACGTTCTAACTTGATCGTCGGAGGCGGAGCTCCAACCAACCGGAGTCACCGTTGTTTTTGCAGTTACAGGTGTTGTCGGACTAGTCTTTGAGTTGTACCTCTCCCGATGGACAAAAACACCCAAAACATTTGGCACCATCTGTGGGGAGAGTACCTCAAAGATGGTTCAAGAGTATGTACCGCCGCCAGACCCCAGCCGTCCTACGGTTGATGGGGAAGTCTTTAAAGCCCAGGAAGACGACCACGATGTGGACGTCAAAACATATGTGGCCTCTGACGGGTCACTCATCGCTAAGCACATTCGTTCCAGGGATAAGCTGGAGCAAGTAAACAACAAAGCCAACCGCCTAGTATTACCGGAGGTCAGGCTCCAGTAACCCGAGACGAGCTCATAAAATTCATGACAAGTTTCAAGGGTGAGATCAAGGACCTGATTGAAAAGAGGACGGCTGGCTCAAGCAAGAGTCAGTCGGCTAAAAAATCCCCTCGAGCTGCGAGGAAGAAGTCAATCAGGGACAGGATGCCTACTCCCCATCCCAAGGAGAAGACTACGTCTGCCCTTGACTGGACAAAGATCCTTATGCCCCAGACGGGCACAAGGAAGGTCATCCATGCAGTTCAGCCGGATGGTAGCAAGAAAACATTCAGCGATGCTCGGCATATCATCGAGCAAAATCGAAATCAGCAGTTGTCTGAGTCAGCTTCTACATCAAGCTTTCTAGACATCTTCAAGAACACATCCGCAAGGAATACTAAGTCCTTGCATGAGAGCCATATAGGTGGCAAGTTCACCCATTCTGGCCCTCAGATGATTGGGAATGCCCCGTATGTGCCACAAATGGCATACGGGCCATATACCCCTCATTTCATGCAACCGGCCCTCTTTGGAGGACAGGTGACATTCAATATCCAACCTTTGGACTAGCAGCTTCGTCTGCTCAAACTTGGTGAACAGACTTCTGCGTTCACCAAGGAGATAACCGAGGCGGCATAGCCGACCAAGGTTAAGAATGTGTTGGTGGGTGCTTATGATGGCACCTCCAACTCTAAGGACCTACTCCAACCTTATGCACATGCAGGGGTTGGAGGATGTTATATGGCGCAGATGTTTTCCGGCTACCTTGAAGGGCATAGCCCAACAATGGTTCGGCAACTTGCCAACCGGATGTATAGATAGCTTCAAGAAGCTTGCTTTCTTGTTCGCTTCCAACTTCTCGATGAATATCCCTGCCAAGAAAACAAGTCTTGACTTGAGCACTATTAGGTAGGGGGAGAGAGAAGGGCTCCGCTCCTACGTTATGAGGTTCAATCTGGTGAGAATCCAGATTCAAGGAATGTCTGACGAAGTTGCTTATATAGACTTCTTTAAGGGTCTGAAGGACGGGTCGACTTTCAAGTTTGACCTCGTCAGAAAGAGGGTTTTCATCCTTCAAGAGGCATTGATAGAGGCAGAAAGCTTCATACAAGCAACCGACCTCTGTACGTCCAACCATTAGTCAGACTCCAAGAAGACTGACAAACAAAAGGAGAGTCGGACTGCTTAGCCGGCTCCCAAAGCTTATCAGAGCAAAAAGAGAAAAGAAGTCTGGGCGGTTGAAGATTTTGATCAACCGTCCCAGAAGAAAATGGAGGAATTCAAACCGTACTCCCCAAGGTACGAGTTTAATAAAGACTGCTACTCCATCCTCATGGAGATACGGGACCGGGTGACTATTGAGAAGCCCGCGGCCATGAAAGGTTCCGTGAAGAATCGGAACAAAAATAAATATTGCAAGTTACATGAGGACATTGGTCATGACACCAATGATTGCTTCAACCTCCAGCGGTTGTTAGACCGTTTGGCTGACCAAGGGGAGTTAAAGTCATATATCCTCAAGTCTAAGGCCACCTCGATGACGAACAAGGGGCATTCGTAAAAAAAAAACCCCAGCCTACTAGTAGTTCGGATACTGACAAGGATCCGGCCTACACAACAGCAGGCGATATCGCCAGTGGTGGCCCGACCATTCGGGGTACCAAGGATCATCTGAAGAAGATGATCCACTTAGTTGATGATGGACAGGCGTCAATCAGTGGTACATTCCTAGACGTCCTCATCACTGAAAAGGATCAGGGCAAAGTCTGCCGACCGCATGATGACGCGATCGTCATTGAATGTAAGGTCGCTAACCAGCTGGTTGGGCGAATCCTTATAGACACTGGTAGCTCCTTTGACCTCATCAGCTACAAGTGTCTGTCAAAGCTGAGCTATAAGCTGGACAACCTGCGCGACGTCTCCCATCCACTAGTTGGCTTTGGGGGAGGAGTCGTGCACCCAGTCGGACAGATTGATTTCCCCATCCGGCTGGGGCAGAAGGGAAAAGGGCGACATTTGATCGTCCGATTTTTGGTGGTTAAAGAGCTGACCGCCTATAACATCATTCTTGGCCGACCCACTCTTAATGAGTGCAAGGCCGTCATCATCCCAGCTCTCATGCTGCTCAAAGGATGATGGCTCTATTGGCTCCCTCAACGGGGATCAGAAGACGGCAAGAGAGTGTTACCTCTCAGACGTCAAACCAACGGCTGCTGCAGTCAGTCAGCCGAAGGAGCCAATAGAAGAAAAGAAAAGCTAATCAGCTGGTGGAGGTGAAGAAAGAGAAGAAATAGCAATCACTGACGAGGGAGCGGTTAGATGAGCTCCGTCCCCAGCCGGCTGGTGAACACATTGATATTCCTCTAGACGACAGTCGTCTAGAGCGAACTATTAAGGTGGGGACGACTGCTTTTGAAAGGTTGGGTGCAGACTTGCACCTCCTACTGAAAGAATTCAAAGACATTTTTGCCTTTGAAGTGGAAGAGATGCCAGGCATCAGCCCGGATCTTGCTGTCCACAAACTCACCGTGGATCCTAAAAAGAGGCCCATCCGGCAGAAGAAACGAAGTCACGGGGAGGAAAGAAGTCAGGCGACAGCTGCCGAAGTTAAAAAGTTGTTAGACGCTGGGTTCATTCGGCCATGTAACTTCCCTGATTGGTTGCAAATGTGGTGCTTGTAAAGAAGCTGAATGGTACTTGGCGCATGTGTGTAGATTACACTAACTTGAACAAGGCATATCTAAAGGACGGTTACTCGCTCCCAAAGATCGACAGTCTGGTTGACTCTACAGGTAGGCATGCCTTGATGAGTTTTATGGATGTCTACTTCGACTTCCACCAGATACCCCCGTGGAAAAAAGATCAAGAGAAGACGGCCTTCGTTAATGATCAGGGGTTATTCTGTTATATTGTTATGCCGTTTGTCTTGAAGAATGCCCCTGCTACTTTCCAACGAATGATTAATACAGTCTTCATTAATCAAATCGGGAGGAATGTAGAGGTGTACATTGATGATATGATAGTCTAATCCAAGCTACAGACGGATCACCTTGCTGATCTCCAAGAAACCTTCACCACACTCAGGCGGCATAAGGTTATGTTAAATCCCAAGAAATGCGTCTTTGGTGTTGAGTCTGGGAAGTTTCTCGGATTCCTGATTGATCAAAGGGGGATAGAGGATAACCCCGAGAAGATACAGGCGATAATTGACATGAAGTCACCCCGCACTGTCAAGGAAGTTCAAAAGTTAACCAGTTGCCTGGTGGCATTGGGAAGATTTCTCAGCCGGTCAGGTGACAAGTGTCTCTATTTCTTCCAAGCAATCAGGAAGAAGACTAGATTTGAATGGGGGGGATGATGCTGAGGCAGCCTTTCGAAAACTGGAAGAACATTTACACTCCTTGCCAAGGCTTGTTAACCCTTTGCCAAAGGAGACGCTTTACATGGACCTAGCCGTCTCAGATCATGCCCTCAGCGACGTTCTCCTTGCTGAAAGAGACGGCATTCAGATCCCGGTCTATTTCATTAGCCACGTTCTCAGAAATGATGAACTCCGGTACCCCATGGTTGAAAAGTTTGGCCTTGCTCTCTACATGGCTGTTAAGAATTTGAAGCCTTACTTCTTGGCACATCCGGTGGTAGTCTACACAGATCAACCCCTCAAGCGGCCAATGACAACCTTGGACTCATCCGGCAGAATGCTCAAATGGGCTATTGAAATGCAAAGTCTTGAAATCACCTACGAACCAAGGAAGGCAGTGAAGGGTCAGGCGTTTGCCGACTTCATTGCCGAAATGACAAGGTCGGTTGCTCCGGACAACCTTGATCAGGTTTGGAAAGTGTATATGGATGGGAGCTCTACTATGAACGGTCGTGGTGCAGGTATAATCTGTCAGTCTCTGGAAGGAGATAAATATGAATATGCACTACGGTTTAAGTTCGAAGCCTCAAACAATGAGGCGGAATATGAAGGCCTGCTAGCCGGGATCCGCATGTGCAAGGTGGCAGGGGAAACAAAAATCGACGCCTGCTCAGATTCTCAGCTGGTCGTTAGCCAATACCATGGTGATTATGAGGCCACCCATCCGGCAATGATCAAATACTTGCAGGCGGTCAAAGCTGAGGCCGGGACACTTGAAGAATTTCGTCTAAGTCAAGTGCCCAAGTCTGAAAATAACCAGGCGGATGCTCTGTCAAAATTGGCATCCTCCGCCTCTTGTGATACACCTCGGTCAGTCTTCTGGGAAGTTATGGAAAAACGGAGTATTACTGAAGAAGAGCCCATTAGAGTACTTGACCGAAGCTCTACCTGGATGGATGGCATCCGGGCATACCTTACAGGTGGTACGCTTCCTGATTCACCCTAGGAGGCTGCCGTATTAAAGAATCGTGCTGCAAACTTCAAGATGAAAGACGGAGAGCTCTTCAAGGCAGATTTCCTAAAACCTTTACTTAAGTGTGTTACCCCGGAAAAGGGGAAAGAAGTTCTCGAAGAACTACACTCGGGATATTGCGCTTCTTTCTTCACCTCCACCAGCTGATTAGCTTTTCTTTTCTTTCCGGCTGATGTAGAACTTGTTCCTCCAATCCTTCCACTTATTTTCTTTCCCCACATCATGTAATACAGCAGCAGAAAACAGCAAGTACAACAACATGATGTTCAATTTCAATAACATCATCATCATCATTATCATCATTTCCTTGTTGATTAGTTGATTCCAACACTTTCTGAACAATGAAATCGGAATCAACACCCAAACCCTGACTAATCTCAAAAACTCCAGCAAAAATCTCCTTATTATGAAGCAATGGTGATATAGGTGTTTCCAGATCAGGGTTAGTATAAGAGAAAAGTTCAAACAAAGGCATTTCTTCTTGTAATTTCTTAATTGCAAGTGCATGTTCAGTAATTATATCAATTTGATTCCAGAAATTCGAATCATTGAAGATTGGATCCAACTATGACAACACAGGAGACCTTTCTTTTTTTGGAAGTTTTGAATCCAACTTCACAGCTTCTAATTGTTCCCCTATGAAATTAACATATTTTTCAAATTGATGTGTCAGAAGCTTCATGTCTTTATTCATCAACAAATAATTCTCTTCAACATCCTGAAAAACAACTGAAAACACTAAAAAAATGCTATATAAAAACAAGTAACTTCACTTATGCTATAAATTAAAGTAACCCCAATATATAACAACAAGTAACCACAAATAAACTACCAAGTAACTTACAATAAAGATATAAAGTTACCCTAGGAAAAACAAACAAGTAACCCCACTTTTTGATATAAAATAACCCCTACATATAACAAGTAACCCAAATATAAACTACCAAGTAACCCAACATATAACAAGAAGTAACCCCACTTAATGATATAAAAAAAAACCCCAGGATAAACAAACAAGTAACCCCAAAATATAACAAGTAACCCCAGGATATAGAACCAAGTAATCCACTTTATGTTACAAAGTAATCCCAACATATAATGACAAGTAACCCCAATATAAACTACCAAATAACCCCAACATACACCACAAAGTAACCCTACACAATAACAAGCAAGTAACCCCAACACATGCAATAAAAAAAACAACCAAAACACTGAAATCGAAAAAATTAAAGTAAAATTGTACTCACATTCTTAGACATGTGATGAATTTCTTCATTTGACTTAAGTCCTTTGGGAAGTTCAAATGTCACAACCCAAGGAAAACCAGTTAAGGAAATATCTGCAACTACAGCAGAAGTGGAAAGTGGTGGAAAAGTAGAAGGCACACAAGAAGTAGAAGGCTGCACACCAGAAGTAGAAGGCTGCAAACCAGAGGTAGAAGGCTGCACACCATCTGATTTTTTAGAATCACCCTTCTCTTTTTCTTCTGAAGTAGAACCCTTCTTTGACAACTTAGTGACGGGATATGTAATTTTGTCAAGGTGTGCATTACCATACACTTTAGCTTCCTGACTCAACCTATTCTTGACATCTTCATCTGACCAGTGCATAATCAAAGGCAAAGAATAAGGCATAATGTTTCCCCTAAATTGCAACCTATGAAAGTAACATATTTATAGAAACAACACACACCCAGCTACATATTTCTGCGTTGGAGAAGAACCAGCCAATTTATTAGCCAAATCATCCAAAAAAAATTGGCACCAGTTATACTCTCGAATCTTATTAACATCATTCAAAGCCAAAACCAACTTCAAATCAGATGTCCTATTGGTCGTTGGCGTAAAAAGAGTCACCATTGCATACATCACACAACATTTCTTAAATTCATCATTCCCCTCTAGCATATCCTCATCATTTGTCATAACAGCATGCAACAAAAGGACAGTTACTTCACGCTTTTGACCACCATACAAATCTTTCCTTGAATTCTTAAACTCGTTATCACAATTTTTCTTTGAAACTGGAACACGTAGTGGTCGATTGGAATCTAAAACACATCATGTACATCACAAGCAGTTAACTGAAACATCTCGCCCGACGGCATAACAAACATACGACTGCTAGGAACAAAACACCTACACCTAATCATATCTTTTGGAGATTCAGTCAACCAAATCTGTGATATACTGCCAAAACCAATATCCTCAACAACTTGGTTTTGCTTAGGAGTCAATTCACTCATTAAATCATAAGACCCTTAGGTAAACACCTAACATATACTTCAAGTTCATCCCTACAAAACACAATAAAAATATAAATGATTCCAGCAAAAATAAAAAAAAAAGAAAAAGAAATAAAAGAAACAGAAATAAAACAAATAAAAGAAATGACAGAAACAGAAATAAAACATGCAAAGTTCCAACATCATCTTAGAAAATAATAATATGTACACACTATTAAAAACCTAGAAACAGAAAGATAACTGAACAAGTAACCCCTATGTAACATATAAGTAACCCCTATGTAACTAATAAGTAACCTCTAAAATTCCAACTATAAAACACAGAGAAAAATAATAAAATGACTCAGCAACTTAAAAGTAATCCCTATGTATAATATAAGTAACTCCTATGTAACTAATAAGTAACCTCTAAAATTTCAACTATAAAATACAGAGAAAAACAATAAAATTACTCAGCAACTTAAAAAGTAATCCCTATGTATAATATAAGTAACTCCTATGTAACTAATAAGTAACCTCAAAATTTTCTAACTATAAAACACATAGAAACACTAATACATGCATTATTTCACAGCAACTTTAAAAGTAACCAATATTTAACATATAAGCAAACCCTAGGTAACTAATAAGTAATCTCTTTAAATTTTCAACTAGAAACACTAATAAGATATTCAAATTACTGAACAACTTAAAAAGTAAACACTCTTAATTACAATTTCAAGTACATAAATGATCCAAAAAGAGGGAAAAAAGTTCAAAATCAAATCACAATTATAACAAAAATCATCTTAGAAAATAAGAATATGTACCCATCATTTTCAACATTCACAACTTCAACATATTCAGAACGGGATTTTGAAGATCTTAGAGGCCTTCTTGAAGGAATTGGCTTGACATCCTCTTCATCTTCATGCATAATCATCCTCCTTCTCTTTTTAGTTGGTTTCACATCTTCCTCGTCATCAGTATGAACTACAGAAGGCCCACCTCCAACAGTATTCAACTGAACTAACTCATGTTTACTGGGTTGAATTTTAGAAAGTGCTAGAAAAGCAGAAGAAATAGGGTTTGTCCAAACATCTTGGTTTTGGTCTTGGTCTCCACTAGTACTATTTTTATCACCTTCATCCTGAAGATCTTTAGTTGAGGCTTCCTTTTCTGAATGAGTAATAACACTACTTGCATTTGGCACCACACCCTCCAAATCATGAGACATTTGTGTTTCCTGACCATTCAGACCAACAGAAGGATCTTCTGTAACAGCATCATAAGGATCTTCTATAGCAGGACCAGAAGGAACCTCTGTAGCATGTGTTCCTTAAACAACAGCAGAAGAACCCTCCATAAGAGTCCTTCCCTCAGATGGATCAACCACTCCTTCACTTGCATTAGCTGTTAAATATATAAACGTTAATGATAAGCAATAATACAAATGAAACACAAAACTTAAAATTACCAAGTAATCCTTAGTCAAAAACCATATAAACCCTAATAAAAACATAGAAATTGTAAGATAACTGAACAAGTAACCCCCATGAATTGAAACATATAAGTAACCCCTATGAAACTAATAAGTAACCTTTAAAATTTCAACTATAAAACCAAAAAAAAAAACAAAAAAAAAAAAAAAAAAAAAAAAAAAAAAACAGTAAAATTACTCAGCAACTTAAAAAGTAATCCCTATGTAAATTATAAGTAACTCTTATGTAATTAATAAGTAACCACAAAATTGTCAACTATAAAACACATAGAAACACTAATACATGGAAAATTTCTCAGCAACTTCAAAAGTAATCAATATGTAACATGTAAGTAACCCCTAGGTAACTAATAAATAACCTCTTTAAATTTCAACTATAAAACAACTAGATGAAAAAAAACATATGCATAAGGGAAAAAAAAAGCACAATAACACATGCAAAGTCCAAAAAACAGAATTATAAAAGAAATAACAACAATATTAACTTAAAAATGAAAATAATCATCATCAAGAACTTAATTCAGCAAGAAAAAGAGAAAAAAAAGTAAAAGTTAGGGTTAAAGAAACCAAAAACATGATGAAATTAAACAACAATAACACATGCAAAAGTTCAAACTACAATTATAGGACAAATGACAACAATAAGAACATAAAAATGACAATAAACATTAATGAACATCATCAAGCACATAATTGAGCAAGAAAAAGAGGAAAAGTAAAAGTTAGGGTTAGATCATGAAATTGAAGTATTAAAATACTCAACGAAAGTAAAAGTTAGGGTTAGATCATCAAATTGAAGTATAAAAGTATTCAACGAAACAAAATCGCAACAAAATTCAAACAAATATAAGTGAAAAACGGAAAACAAGAAAAAAAATGAAAAATTAGGATTTCAAAACTACCTGAACGATCAACACATTCGCAAGTAAACGACCCTTTTTTGCCATGACGAACAACGAACTTAACCTTAACCATTATGCAACTATGGAGGAGAAAGAAATCGAAAATAAACTAAAAGCAAAATTGAATTTGAATAGGAAAGGAAATTTGATGAGAAAGAAAGGGAGTAATGAATGAAGGAGGGAAGTTAACAGAGATGGAGGGAAGTTAAGATGGTTTTTTGGTAATGTTTTGAATTTTCTTTTTTAAAAAACAATAACGGGATTATTAGAAAACGGGATGAATAAAACGAGCTCCGTTATAGTAAATGGACTGGGCCGTGCGACGTGGCTAGCCACATATAAGACTTTGTGATAATGTAAATATTAGGACATATGTTAACATTTTTAGATAAATTAGGCCTAGCTCAATGTAGTATTCCACTCTTTTGCATGTAACCAGTTAGAGCTAATTATTGCAAACCCTAACTATTCTCACATTGCCATTTTCATTCTTTCTATCTACTCTCCTTCTCTCCTCTCTTCTCTTTTCTTTATTGTTATTTGTTAATTTGCATTTCATACTAGATTCAAAGTCAATAATCATTCGCATCAAACTACTCATTCGGATACTTTCCTCTTTGATGTTCATTTTCTTTTTAATTGCTATTAATTTTGTTTAAAAACATTGAAAATATTGATATGGTGAAAGTTTTTGTTTTGTTTATTGGTTTTATTCTTCTTTTTAAGATTTTCTTTTTATATAATAAATTTGTTTATCCCTGGTTGATAAAGAAGAAAAGCTACTTAGAATTGAGCTATATTTGTAATATTTCCAAAATTAGACTATTATTTTTGTTGGAAATTAAGTCTAATTTTGTTTAGATATTGACAGGTTATTTCATTAAATAAAATTATACAAAAAGGTTATATAAAATACCATGATAAACAAAAAAAGGTCTAATTCTTACACATGCAAGAAAAAAAAAAGCCGGATCAAAACAGGTCGGATTTAGGTCAACCTGTAATAATAAGTCAGGTTCAGGTTCAATTTTTTGACCCGTTTATGTAAACAGGTCGGGTTTAGGTTGGAGGGTGTTGACCCGTTTATGTAAACAGATCAAGCCGAACTTAACCCGACACGACCTGATTGCCAAGCCTATTAATATACGTATGAAAAATAAATTATATAGGTTTTACAAACCTAACCATTATTTTCGTAGAATCTAACCATTAATGTCGTAGAAAAAAAATCGTACAATAATAATATTAGTCAATAAGATGTGAAAATATTACGTTAAATAAAACAAATTATTTAAAATTAACGTAATTTGCTAATTAATAGTAAGTTTCACGTAGTTTGTTAATAGAGAGTGGGACTTCATATTTAATAGATTGATACTTGTCTTTTACTTGAGATAATTTAGATGAGGCTAATCAGTAAATTCCTTTACGAATCGGATCTCTATTATGTGAGTAAGTTTTTTTTTTTTTTTTGAAAACTATTATGTGAGTAAGTTAAGATTCATAGTATCCCATGATAATTGTCATTTGCTAAGCATAACATTCCCGAAATCACTCTCATATAAATCACCACGTAGCTTGAGATTAATATTAAAGAAAAATTAATAATTCATAACATATGAATTTAATATTAAGGATTACATTAAATCGACATACTAAAACTAATGATTTTGAATTTGTAAATGTTGAGCATTATGCTTTAATTCCACGATAAACAAACATCATTAATGTGCCAGCATATAATTCATAATAAATCCAACTTGTAGGATAGTAGTTCTCATCTTAAATTAGCTAAAGGGAAGTTGGAATTTATACCGTCCATTTTGCAATGAAGTTGATTCTTAATTGAATTCTGCAATTGATTTGCTTTGTGGTAGTATTTTGACTTTTATATGCTTCATACTTGTAGTACTCTACACTTAAATTTGCTAACACGAATTGCTGACTCAGCCACATTGCTGAGTGGACATAAAGTTTGTTATAGTTGTGAATTCCCTCCCTAGATTTCAAGAATCTTGTTAGAAACTTTGTTATGAAACAAACTCTATGTAATAGAAGTTTCTAGATTATATATATATATATATATAATATATATATATATATATATATATATATATATATATATATATATATATATATATATATATATATATATATATATATATATATATATATCAATTACATACTACTAAAAGCGAATCTAAGAGGACACTTGTCAATGTGTTATTAAAAAAATTCCCGCCAAAACTACTTTCTAAAAAAAAAAATTATTACATTAAAAAAAGGATTGCATTTAGATTATGACTTTTATTTTATATAAAATTTAAAGTAAACTTCCTAAAATATCGACTTGATTTTCTGTCTCGTGTTTTTATTGTTTTAATACGAACTATATTTCATTTTTAATACAAACTGTATTTCATACGGTTTAATACTGATCAATCGATTTAGTTTTTTAATATCTAATTATATTTTCATTATAATTAGTCAATATCCGTGCATTGCACGGGGTTTCACCTAGTATATATATATATATATATATATATATATATATATATATATATATATACTAGTTTTGTGCCCCGTACGATACCCGGGTTATTTATTGAATTTTAAGATAAATTTTTAATCGTTAAATTTTAAAATATATCATTGTTACAAAATTATAGGCATAAATGTGCTTTTGTGACGATTTGTTATCTAGTAGGCATGTAATGACTAATAATAATGTTGGTGGAAATGTTCGATTTAATACATTAAAAAATACAAAATTAGCAAAAAAATAAATTAAATAAAACAAATGTTCAATGCTCGTTGGGTTGACCTGAACCCAAAACTTTGGGTATGGGTTGAACATTTCTTGACTCGTACCTAAAGTGTCCCAATCCGAGATGATTCATGACCCGACCCTAATTGACAGGTTTACATAGTGATAAAATTTTATTAGATTATGAAGTGTATTATTTTAACCGATTAGTATATATTATAAATGGATGTTTTACGTTTTAAACTACTTCCTTTTCTCCAAAAAAATTATGATATAAAAATTAAATTTATATGATAATTTTTGAGAATTATAATCTAATAATTTTTTTTGAATAAAATTATGATTCAATTTGTACTATGAATTATTGGTATTTTATCGAAAATAAAACTCTAAACTAACAATTTTATCCTAAAATTCTATCCAAATAGAATTCTAAACCAACTTTTTTTATCTTATGAAGCCTAAAATCTATCCAATGTGGCGTGATACTTGGCGAAAAGTTGAAATGCCAAGTGTCACTGCCTCGTGACCTGGCTAATATATATATATATATATATATATATATATATATATATATATATATATATATATATATATATATATATATATATATATATATATATATATATATATATATATATATATATATATATATTTATATATATCTTGTAATTGATTGATTGATTCATTTCTTGCATCTTAATAAAAATATCTTTCCTTTTTTTTCTCTCCAATTTTCTCTATTCTTCCTGTTTACAGTTCATCAAGTATGAACTTCAACAAACTTCAGCTATATATACCAAGGGAAATGAAGTTTGTAGCACATTATCTAACTCGGTATGCTTTTGACGAGGAAGAACAAAAGATTCATGTCAAGCCTCCACATAGTCCTAAGGATGCGTATGAGAAAGACCCCAAGGATGCATAGATTTAAATTTCTTTTATGTTGGACTTTTGCACTTGAATCTTTGTCTCATACTGGATGAGTGTTCCAAATTTAACAACTGTTGTTATGTTTTGCTCTTTAGTTAAAATTACAAATCCCAAAATGGAGCCACTAATTACATATTTAGAGTACAAGAATGAGAAGCAAATTATCTTTGACCTTGTTGCACACATCCATCTGCCCTTCACTCTAAGAATGTCTTCTACGAATCCTTTTGCCCTTTTCCATCACTATAATGACTTCTGCAGGTCGCAAAAACTTGATGATACATGTAGCCCCACAGCTTGGTGTCGCACTAGCCTGTGTGCTCGACTACTCGTACAGTCCACTACTCGACTACTCGTACAGTCTACTCAATTTATTTTCCAAGCTGTTGTGAATCTAGAGTATAGATAGATTTATAAACTTTTTTGTAATTAAATTTGTTTTTCATATTTTTCTTTATAAAAAAAAGAAAAAGAAAGAGAAAAAAAAAAAGCCCTTCTTGTTCATATTGTGATTAAAGTAAAGATAGATTTGAGCAAGAACTGCGAACAAAATAATGAAGTTTTTAGGAAGTATACAAATATAACCTCATAGATCAGCAATTTAACCTTTTATTTTTTTGGTCTCATATGAGTTGATTTTATGAAAAGCATGTGATAAGTGATTTGCAGTTGTATTATCCTGCTAGAAGTTATCACATCAACAAATGGGAAAACTTGAATATAGTTATACTTAAGCCCATAATCTTTGGGAAACATTGTGTATACATGACTAGCGCACAAGCCCAGAAGCTTTTGATTCTCTCTTGAATCGAATGGTCAGGGGAAAAGGAATCAGTTAATACCACCATCAAAAACTTGAGTCGATCTCCAAAAGCACAATGTATTCATTATGCCAACTTGAGTTCAAGCCTTAATGTGATTAGTAGAAAAGCCAAAATCTATAACCTGCATTAACGGAATGTCTGCTCGCCCACCGAAGAAGATAAGAAGCAAGTATAGTTGTACCTGTTCTGCAACAATACCAGTTACAACGCTGCTTTAAAATTTGAAAGTAATTTGATAGCATGCACAAAAATTGCCTTTCCAATTTTCCATGATGTTGCACATCAGAAGGGTTGTACTTCATGAAGTTGCCATTCATAGACAATGTGCAATTTATGAGGGGTGCATAAACTTTTTGGTTGGACATAAGAAGTAATAACTTATCGAGGGGGCAAGGAGAATTTTTTTGCATGCAAAAATGGCAACTTATTTAGTTTATGGGAGGTAGAACTTTGTCAAAAAAGAAAACCAATACCTGCATTGTCAACCAAACAGCTAAACTTTCAGTACTCCTTTAGAAATATAACATCCTGCACATATATTATCAAGAAACAACCAGTTAGATGTTGTCGCTGATTAAGATTCACCATGAGAGTATGGGGCTTTCTTATAGATCTCACCTTGTCAAAGATCTATAGGGATTCTTAGACCATCATGAGCTAGTTGAACCTGAATTCCCTCCCTGAATAAGATTGATGAAATCAAATTAAAATAGTCTTAAGAATTTGTCAAAAACAAATTCAACAATATGTATAAGTAAACAAAAACAGAGTCCAAAACAGATAGCATATTAATTTAGGAAAAAGGAATAAAAGACGTTCACAATAGATCTCAGTGCAAAAAAATATGAATGGTTATGCACAAACAATGGCCTCATAAAAGAATGAAATTCCTAAAAATGGAAGTTGCAACCATTTTATCTAAATCGTATCCCAGTTGAGAATTGAACAGTAGTGAATAGCAGTCCACTACCTTTCTGACCATTCAGCAAGATAGGCATTATCAGTATGGTGATCAAATTCATGGGTCATTCCAATCAACAGAGCACGCTTGGGACAGATTCTCTTCACTGCATCAAGAGTCTAAAGATAACCAAGGCAACTTTAGTCAAATCACATAGCACAAAACCAAGATCACATAACATATTGTTGGATTCTACAGGCAGATTACCTGAGGGAAGCAAAAGTGAGTATTATGAGACCCCTTCTGCAAATCAAAGTTGGAAAATAGTTGAGTCAGATACATGTATACACTTCTAAAGTTTACCTTTATGATACAGTGATAAAGGTGTATATAATGACTTCCTCTTTGTTTTTAGTTAACATGTTTGTTTAATTATGCTAGTCAATACACAAATTTAACGATTATAGGATCTTTTATCAAAATGGCTACTTTTATAAAACTATTTATCAAAACGGCTACTTATCAATATAAGTTCCAAAACTAGCTAATTTATTAACTTGGAAGGAAATTATTTATTTCTTATTTTCCTTTGAAGTAGTTTGGTTCACTTTATGGGATTTTTCAATGATTTTTTTTTTTTTTTTTTTTTTTTTTTTTTTTTTGGCTTTTTGTTCTTTTTTGGAGGGGGAAATTCTAATGCCATAGTTTAAGATATCCAATAGAGGGTAGCTAGCTTGTTTTTCGTAGGGTGTGCTTTTGTTTTCTATTTTGCTTGTTTTCTTTTCTTTGTTTTAATTTCTGTTAGTATGATTTCTTTTGTTAGGGGTTCTCCCCTCTTTTGCACCAAAAAAAAAAAAAAAATCCCATTAATTTGAAAAATAAAATTCAACATAAAATATTTGCAACAATTCTGTGGAGACTCTACTTTGTTAAGAGGTGCAAGCATCTACATTTTAAAAAAAAATTAGAAAAAAAAAAAAAAAAAAAAACTCAAAAAATTGTTCCAGATTTCCAATTGACAAAAAATAAATAAATAAAAAATAAAAATAAATAAATAAATAAAAAACAACTGAGAACATATTCATTGTCTACCATTATATATCACATAAATATATGTAAATTTTATTTATTATACACATTAAACTAAAAAATATTCAAATTAGCTGACATTAACAAAAGTATACAATTAATAGGCATGAAAAAGATGAGCAATACCTTAAAAACCCTTATCGTTGTATAAATTTGCGGTAGTGTTGATAGAACAATACTACTTGAAATTTCAAATTTAAATGATACAATCTAGACAAAAAAAATTAGTATATTTGTTTTTCGTATATCGTTAAAATTTCCAACTTAAAAAAATTCTAAAAACAAAATTAAAATAAAACCAAAAAACAAAATTAAAAAAAAAAATATTCAATAAAGTGAACCCTGAACAAAATTGGTTCAAAAGAAAAAAAAAAGAAATAGCTAGTTTTGGAATTAAAATTCATAGTTAGCCGTTTTGGTAAATACTTTAGTCAAATTAGCCGTTTTGGTAAAAGATATCCACGATTATAATTTAATTATTATTAAGCAAATATCATGGAAACTTGACATTTTGAAATTATAAATCGAGGAGAATCTAATAAGACCCCACATAACTATATTTCTTATTATATACTCACTCCGTTCCCAAATGATCTACCCTTTTCTCATATTTCAGGAGAATTAAAAAAGGAAAAGAGGAAGTAATAGAAGTACATAGGAAAACTAAATTCACACAGGAAAATAAGTAGAGAGAGAAAGAAGTAGAAGTACATGGAAAAGTTAAATTCACATAGGAAAGCTAACTTTTGCACAAATAATTTTGCAAAATAAAGGGTAATTTAGAAAGATCAACTAATAAATACAAGAAAAAAATGAGGGTAAAAGGGTAATTTCATGATACCCATAAATGGTAAAAAAAGAAATGGGTACATCATTTAGTACCACCTAAAATGGAATAAGGGTAGATCATTTGGGGACAAAGGGAGTATAAAACATAAAAGGTCAAATGAGAATGTGTGAATAGTGCCAAACTCAAAACGTGTCAGCTAAAAACAAACGGAGGAAGTATTTATTAACATAATCAGTGGTCTGGCATGAGACTTCAGAACATGTTTCCCACAATCTTGTACATGCTGTATAGCCATGAGAAAACTACAGATTGTGTTTAACAGCAGAGTCCTAGACCATCTTGAGAGTACTTTTGTCATCTCAGTTTCCACTTATATACTTTTGTGTAGAATACATGACTGGATTGGAGCTCATGTGATCTGGAAGAATCATGGTAGGACCTGTGTCTTCCCTTGATACACATCAAACAAGCACCAAGCACCAAGCACCAGAAAGTTCCAGCCTTGAGAAACCTTGTTTCTCTCATTTACTTGCACTTGGGTATCAATTCTGTTATAATATGATTCAAAACTAGAGCCTGATAATGATCAGATTTGCAATTTGGACCACATAAACATTGTAAACATTTCATATTATTTATATGAAATAATACACCAAATAATACACCAAATAATACACCAGGTCAGTGTTCTCCGGTTCATATTATATGCAACTTTGGAATTATTTATACTCACAAATAATACACCAAAGTTGCATATAATACGAACCGGAGGTAATAAACAAAAAAGAAGATGCTAGATCACAGCTAATTTAATTCGTTCGACTAGTGGTCCATTGGCAGGTGGTATAAACTGGTTGTAATGATAGTTCGTATATGTAAATTTAATTGAAAAGCAATGTCAATGACCAAGGTAAAGGTTGTCCACCCCAAATATCACTCTCATAAATTTCCACTGTGACTTTAGAGGTGGTACAGATTGGCAATGAATATTTACAAAGAAAAACAAACATTTGGTCGTTTAAAGACAAAGTTTCATTACTATTGGACACAAAAAAGTTATTTATAAGATTACATACAAATTCATTGTGTTATATACTACTTTAGCACCTACCAAACGGGTCATATAATGCCTTATCAAGGGGAGAAAAGACGGGCATTGAGAACAAAAGTACTGTCAAAGTCAGGTCCCACTCTGCACAAGTTATACACTTATTCGTAACACTATTTCCCCATTTCTTCAGGTTCATAACACTAACCAGCATGTTCATAACACTAACCAGCATGTTCTGAGGAAAAAAAAAAATTTCTCTAATACACTAACCAGCATGTTCTGAGGAAAAAAAACAAAAAAAGGGCTGCTTTGCTTATCTTCAGATTTCAAAGTTGACAATATTTGAAAAAAGAAAAAAAAAGTAATCTACAAATTATGTTAAAATTTTCAGAAAATAATTGTATGGAATTGTAATTTCATAATTTTTACAATAACATAAGTTTTTGGTCATGGCATGACCTAAAAGGCTGAAAGACTGCAAAAAGTACAATAAGACTAGTTTTATCAAATTTTTTCAATGCTGTCCAAATCAATTAATTGATCAAAAATAAGAACGTGAATAGAGTAAAGAAAAATTGTTAAAATCATATCAAAATGCCATTTCATTCACAAATAGTGGCTTGAAATAGCTTAGGTTGAATTATGCTCTTCTAATTATTCTTACAGTTGATAATTTATAAAGCAGAAATAGTGGATAGGACAGCAAAGCAAAAGCAAGAAGTAATTAAGATAGTCAGAGTATCACTATACATGTTCAAAATATATCATGAACTAGTAAGATGCAAAAACCTTCACCCAACTATTCCTTTGTCAAAACATATAAAAGGAGAAACTTATGTCTTTCCAATCACACCAGAAAATGTACAAACTCATGAAAGATATCAATGGTGCCCTTACCTTGCATCTCCTTCCACTTTCACACCCAACTAGCCATTAATATACTTGTCCCGATTACTTCAGATTTACCTTCATCTTTTTCTATACTTCATAAACAAAGTAGCTTTGTTCCCCTTGCGTTAATTTCATCTTTTAGCTACGATCTTCATATAGGAAAGTTTTCATCCATAGCCTTACCCTTCTTTTAGATTTTTCAAGAATTTCAACTTGAATCCAGTTCTGCTTTAGATTTCAATCTAGCCATGTTTTGGTAGTCTAATTATACTAAAATTTCAGGCTGACATGTGTTGCACTGTTTGTGAGTTGTGACGTTGTTAGTGGGTGGTTCTTGAATATATGAGGCTTCTTTGTCGGATTTCAGTAGTGCTCCAAAATTTTATCCAGCCCTTTCCTGCGGCCATTTTGCAGTCCCACCTGATTTTCATTCCACGCACTTATGAATACATTTGAATTGCCCAAAACCATTTTGCTATTTCAAAAAGTAGTTTCAAGTTGTTCCAAGGCGTTTGCTATTTTTTTGCCCAGTTGGGTCACCTCTGTGGTGCTTTCCTCTAGGCTGTTGTATTTTTACATCTTTTTTTATTCAGATCTACTTGTTGCATCAAGATGCTTTTCCCTTCTGATTGAGTATGGCACAGAGATTAATACATAGTAGATAAAGAGATAAAATAGAAAGAAAGAAAGAAAAAAGTCTGGGAACGCAATGAGAAAATTTTCACTTTTAAAGGCAAAAGAGTAACTCTTTTTTGGGACATCCATTTAAGGAATCTTGGCAAGTGCGATATATAATTAGGGAGGGATGAAGTAACACAATTCATATACATGCATTTCATTGCATGATCCGCTATTGCTCAATAAAAATATGGCAATATATAAAACGAAAATCATTAAATAGAAGCTCGTTCAACTTTAGTAATCAGACTCTTGCCTACAGCTATCTATAAAGCATCTCCATCACAGCTAGTAATGAAATTCCAAACAAATTTGACTCATACTAACCTTGTAAAGGGTATCCAAGATAAGAAGGTCCAACTGACCACCGCCACTTTTTGAAATAACTGCCAAATGAGCAAGTTTCAATTTAAAAACCCAAATAATCCATACTGGTCAAGCAAATCCACACAAATTGTGATGCATGACAAAACACAGGTATTCAAAGAGAACCATAGAATTTCAAACCTCATGCTTGGGAATAAAGTACACCTTTCATTTCTGATTAATTGCAAAACCCATTTTCATTTGTTTTTTTCATTAATAACAACACTTCCTTCTTTAGTACCACGTACGGAGCCACTACTATGTTGTTATTATTTCCTCCCTCTAGCCCTTCTTACAGATTAGTTTCTCTCATTAACCCCACTTGACTTAACTATTTATAGTTTCAATATCCCACTAGCAATTATATAACCCCACTAACTATACTTTATACTTCGTATTATAATATCCCTTCTTTGGTTCCCGTTCCCACAGTACAATTTTATTTAAATTATGAGTCTGGACTACAGTTGCGATTTATCTGAAATTAAGTCGTTAATTTCAATGCATGCACATAGTGCTACAGAGAACATCAAGAAGAAAGAGCCAATTTATTGGTACATATATTTTGTCCTCTTACTAATCATAAAGACACGTACACAATCAATATGCCATATAGTCTTGATTAAGACATTTCAATAGGGAATAACACAAGTGATATCAGAGTACAAGATGCAGAAATTAACAAGGAATAGTGAGGTTTCACATATAAATGGACCAAACTAAGGATTACCTCTTGTTTTCAGAATCAAACCTCTTTTTTTCAGAATTAAATAAATTTAGTAATACATATATTGTGCCTCAGAAATCATGTCATGCTCTAAGCTTTTAAAATAAAAAATAACCATAGTTTAATCACAATTTCCATTAAATCAACTTACAAATTAATGCAAGTAGTGGCGTTTGCAAAACCAAACAGACACACTAAATTATTCATGGTCCAATTCAGCACAATCCATCCTTTTCCAGTTGGCATTCAGGTTTGTCAAAACTCAAAAGTAAGTGGGCTGTTTCAGCTTTCAAACACTGTTCATATTAGCTTATTCAAAAACCAATGTCTAAATTCACTATCATAGGGCCTATAGTGTAAAGTCACGACAGCTGTTAAAAGTGGGCAAGAAAGAGATGACAAAAGTTCAATGAATCTAAGTGTTAACAGTCATAAAACACATATTTGCTCAGTTCAGATAAAGAAATGAAAGATTATATATGTCGTTGTGAGGTGTTGTTAAAGGACTAATTCAACCAAAGCTTAAGCTAATGGTTGAAGCCCATGATTGGTTTATATACTCTATCACGCACCCTCACATGAGAGCCCGTTGGGATTGAAGTGTAGATGCAACATTGGCCCCTCCATACCCAACGCTTAATATTCCACTTTGAAAGGAGGGGGTGGATGAGATTCGAACTCGTGACCTTTGTGTCACGTTGGCTCTGATACCATGTTAAACGACCAATACAAGTATACAACCAAAAACTTAAGCTAATGGTTGAAACCAAGGATTGGTTTATATACTCTATAAGGTGTATTGATGCATTTATATCAAAGGGCAAAAGAGTACTCACGAGCCTCTGTGCTTGGGATGAAACGTGAGACATCCGATATGTAAGCTACTTCACAATTCTGACCAAAAAGAAATCCTAATGAAACATAATCTTCACCATGCATCACCTATATCAATTGAAATAATCAGTAGAGAGTAGTAGTACTAGTAGTTAAATGCATTAAGGAAAAGAGATTGATTGAAGCAAGTTACTGGTAAGGGGGCAAATTGCAGGCCCGATGCAAAAAAAGGTTTCTCATGATCGCTCTCGATTATATTCCAGTCAAGCTGAGAAACTCGTCTTATCTCCTGGCCTTCTTTGAGTTTTTTCTTAACCAGGTAAGGGAATTTTACAGCCACACTGTCACAGGAAACAACCAAAAAGGTGATTATCAGGCTGAGCAGCAAAGTATTAGAATTTGGTTCAATCTGACTAAGCATTGCATCTGTCAAATGTCAAGATAACAAGAAACAATCTTAGTTTGGTATGATAAGAGTATACAAGATAGTACAATTACAGTATAATAAAAAATAAAAAATAAAAAAACTAAAGGATGTAACTTTACATACATAAGTTAAGCAATCACCATTATAACTTGACACCCCAAGTAGTAACAAAATTGATATAGTGGATGGGATTACAAACAGATTGAACACATCAAAATTTATCTGAACAATACAAAATTAATAATGAGGGTTAAGGACTTAAGGTTCAGATTTAGAGGAATTCTTGGCATGAGAAAGAAGTGCTGCCTTTCATATTCATGTGTACTTGTCAAGTTGTCTTCGTCCCTTAATAATTTGTGTGATTCTAATTATGAAATAAGAATGGAGTACATAGTTACAGGAAGTCACCCAAAGGTCAACCAAAGCAAGCAGAGAAAAAAAAACCCTCCAATCTACCTTCCCAGACCTAACATTCTTTCACACGGAAGACACTTGAGTTTGCATATTTACTTCCAAGGCACCCTTAAAGTATATTGAGTATCCAGTGCAACTTCATATCAGTAACTCGATTAACAAAAACCAGAAAGTCGAAGCTGATAGGTAGCAGTTCCGTTCTAATGAAGAGAAGAGATTGAGAATAAGGAACAATGATGGCATTCTTACAAAAAAAAGGGAATAATGATGGCAAAATAACATCCCATCTCATGTATTATAGTAAAATTCCACAATCAAAAATCAGAAATGTGGAGCAGAAGCGCCTTTTGAGAGTGGTCTTACTATCTAGGCCACAAATCTAGATAGAAAGCCCTAATGCAACCAAGAGATTAAATTGGAGTAGGGGAGATCACCAAAATAGAAGAGGCATAGACAGCTACAGCTTTGGAAGTGAATAGATTCATTAGAATATTCATCGTGGCACTTAAGAAAACTCCATACCTATTCATAGAATCCTGGGTGAGGTAAATTGGAGTCGGGCTAATATCATTTGTGGGACTAAATGGCTGCACAGCTCGTATGTCATCCAGACCAAGAATTGCATCGGCATGCTCATGCGTCAGAATTATCTGCAGTTGATCCAATACTGACTTCTTAGATTTCAGCAAATAGGATAATGACATTAAATTATAATTCCTGGCAGTTATAAGGTTGGAATGTAGCTCCAAATATTCTAGAGTAATTTGGTAGTGAATAGTGCAGGAAACAAACTACTGAATCAGGGTATAAGCTAAAATTCTTATAGTTCTATTTGATGCAATTTATTAAACATGCCATCAACCTTTGCAGGTTTCCATCAGATGTAATTTCTGTTCCTCTTTTTTTCTACAGCATAAAAAAATCCATCAAAATCTTAGCCACGTATTAACCAGAAAGCTCCCATTCATTCCCAAAAAACCAAACAAATTATATAACAATGGAAGAATAAAACAAAAAAAGACAAGATATAGAGACACCCAAGATAACAAGAAAAAGACTTCTTTTGAAAGTTTAAGAATTCTGTACAAGGTTCATATGATTAATAGTAAGCACATCAATGATTTCAAGATTCAAGTGTAAGAACTCACAGAATCAACCCGTGGAATTTTGTGGAAGGTGAACCACCGAAGAACTGCCTCTCGGAATGTCTTGCCAATATCAATCAGGATATAACTATGCGCACCATCGTTTTGACAATAGTCAATAAGGAGAGATGTATTGCCCCTGGAAATCGGATACAAGTAAAATTAAATACCATGCCTTAATATACCTTAGCAATTACTTTAATATTCAAAAATGACTCTAAGGGTGCAATACCAAGAACATAAACTCATGATAATTTATTGTCAATTTCTTACAATAACGAGAAGTCCAGCCATGCAACAAAGATAAAGAATAAGCTTTCATTTCTTAAACTTACAGTTTATGGAGAGAAGAAAACATGACAAAAGGTTAATGGCAACTTCAGTGATATGGATAATAATTAGAAAAGGGATGATAAAGGAGGTCCAGAAGAGCAAGGAGGTGAAGAATTCCACTTATCTTTAATTCTTATAGCTAGTAGCAGTGGAGAAATCATTAAGTTCTGAAGGATTTAAATCTCTGCAGCTGTTTACAGTAAACGAACAAGGCATGAGATAGTACACTTCCCTCTCCCCTCTTCCTATGTATAAGTTTTTTATTATACATATCTTTGTCAAAGGAGAGAACAAGAACATTGCGAATCCAGCAAATTCCATCAAGTTAAAATGCACATTAGAAATCATGCATTTCCATACTCATAATCTTATGATAATTTCCATAGCTAAAACATCTATTTTAATCGATTGAGTTAACAAAGATAGACAACAGACTAATGCCTACTGATCCCATTACTTTCCTCTACTTGTTAACCTGCAGGAAAAGAACACCCGGAACTAATTCTTTACTCACCTTACTACAAAAACTTCTAAAGTCACTCTATCCATCTCTCTTCCAAGTTCCAACTATCAACTAATTACCTTCAATGAAAGATAAAAATAGTAAGTAGTCCCTAAGACATCACATTATAACGACAAGTGATCCACAAATGCTACGCTTCCCTAGCACTAAGTTTCTATTACCATTGTCTCAAGTCTCAACCCACCACCATGAATCATAATAAGCTCTAAATCCTCTAATTTCCCAATTATATAACTTCTTGAGAAAATATATCCTCAACAACCACATGATTATTTAAAAAGAAAAAGCATATTGCTCTTAGTTCCAAAGAAGACTAAACTGATACTCTTGCACTAGGGGCCATCATTGTCATGTATCTAGTCAATCCATCTTACCAGTAAACTATCACCTGTGAATATGTCATTAGTTGCCACATTATTACAAATAACAGGAAGGTATAATTTTCTCTAAATTCAGAAGTTGATGGAAACATACTTACACAAAAGACGTTATCGCTTATCACTTAAACCTAAGTTATTAATTCAACTCAGCTTGTACTATCCAAAAGCAATAATTTCAATGTAAATGTTGGCTATTAGTAAAACAAGATATATTACGACCTTCACTACTCCTAGCATCAATGCCCCGAGAAAATTATGTTATCATTAAAAAAACTTATATTCTGAGATGCCTGAATAATCCGTTTGGTAAGTGGTCATATATCTTAGAGATGGTAATGTTATGGTAATGAAACTCCATCCCCAGATAAAGGTTTTTCTTAAATTTCAATTACCACCACCTTTAAAACAATAATCAATGGTAATGAAAATTTAGGAAAGTTATTTAAGGAAGAACTCCTTCACAAAAACATATACAAGTACTTTGTATATAAAATCATTACCACTACCACCATTTATTAACTCCTGCCAACGGACCGTAAAAGTTTTGAACAAGTAATATAGTACAAATATGTGATTAAAATCTCTATCCAAGGCGATTCCACATTCAACTGTTTAATATCAAACTATCAAGGTCCCTAACTAATCATGCACATTATATAATTACTATAACACTCCATAATTCCATATCACAGTGAGATCAAACTCCAGTATACATAATTTAACAGTGATCTGACAATGGCGTAAACTCCCAACTTCAATGAAATCACTACCACAATTAAAATAGTAAAATTCAAACAAAATACAACAAACTAACGCAGATCTATTACCTAAAAAACGCAAAAGGAAAGACTAAGAATCAAGCAAAATTGAAAGAGCAATACAAAATTGAGCAAGAAAAACAAGAAATGTACCGATAATTAGGGTTTTGATCGGGAGGAATGAGCAAAGACTGAGAACAAACGGTGCAAGGAGGATCAGAAGGTTGGATCAAGCACATTGCATTTGGTACAGCACTTGAACAACCTGTTCCCATGAATATCACCGCTGAAGAAGACGATGATTGATCGGCGGTTACTACGCCATTCTCCATTGTTGTAGGAAGAGAGAGAAAATGCGTGAGAAAACAGAGTTGTTGTTGGTTTGCTGATGTAATGGAAGACTGGAAAAAAAGGAGAGGAGTGGTGGATGTTTCTGGTGTATGCGTAAGCGTAACCAACGGTTTTCAACTTTGGTACTCCGTATATGCTTACCGCACTTTGATGCTACGGCCTACTGATGATGTTACTCCCTCGGTTTTTAAATTCTTGTTCCATTTTTTCATGCGCAGAATTTTAGCAAAAACTGGAAAAAATAATAAAATATAAAAATAGCGAGGTATGAAGAAGAATAAAAAATTGAAAAAATATAAAAGTAATTGAAAAAATTGGAGGAGAGACAATATAAAATTAATCAAATATCATTTATTTTGGTCCACTAGTTGAGAGAAAAGAATTAAATATTGTAAAAACTTTTCATATTAGGAAATGGAGCAACTATTTAAAAACAGTCGGAAATAGAAAGTGGAACAAGTATTTAAAAACGGAGGAAGAATTTTAACTATCGTACTTTGTAGCTTAGTATTGCTATCGCTATGTTTAGTTCAACTTATTTGGTGATTAGAAAACCTGGTAATTGAGGGCTTGTTTGGTATCACTTTTGGTTTTCTGTTGCCTGTTTTTTTGAAAACTAAAAACCAAAAACAGGAAACAAGAAAAAGGTGTTTCCACTTTTCTGTTGTCAGTTTTCAAAATTATCATGATTTTAATGAGTCTAAATATTTTTTGATTCATTATGTGACATATATAATATACTTTTAAAAAACAAAAAACCAAAAAACAGAAAACCACAACGATGCCAAACGAACCCTGAGTTGTTTGGGTCGGGTTATTTTGGGTTAATTATGTGGTTGAGTTCTGGTCAATTTTTGTTTCATGTATGTTAAGGTCTGTAACTAATCAAGTTTTGAGTTGAGATTTCATCAATAGTTATTATGTGCCCATGGTGCACCTAGAATTAGGTGCACCACGATTATAATGTGAACATTTAGTAAAAAAAAATATGAACACTTTACAAAAAATGAACATTTTGCATAAAAATATGAAACACTTCACAAAAATGACCATGAACATCCCATTTTGTATGTTCATATTTTATAACTTAATGTTCATTTTATATGCACTAAATGTTCATTTTTATTACAAAACAATTGAATTATCCCGAGCCAGTCAAACTTCTTTTAAAAAATTGGTCTTCATATTTAAATTTTCAATGTTCATTTTCAAATAATAAATGTTCAAATTCGAAATTCTATCATGTTCATATTTATTGACGCTCGTTATAAAATAATGAAATAAATATGATTAAAAATATCAATGTTCATTTTCAAATAATAAATGTTCAAATTCGAAATTCTGTCACGTTCATATTTATTGACGCTCATTATAAAATAATGCAATAATTATGATTAAAAATTTCAATATTTATTCTCAAAAATTATATGTTCAAATTCTAATAGTGTTACGTTCATATTTATATTTTCATTTTTAGAAACTATTAAAACATTAGTTATATAATATTTAAAGAAAAATAGATCATATTAATTCATTATAAATTCTTATATGTTCATTAATGTATTAAATGTTCATTTGAAATATAG
Organism: Chenopodium album; assembly: GCF_948465745.1. Classification (NCBI taxonomy): domain Eukaryota; kingdom Viridiplantae; phylum Streptophyta; class Magnoliopsida; order Caryophyllales; family Amaranthaceae; genus Chenopodium; species Chenopodium album. The sequence goes on from NC_137847.1 coordinate 22,655,563, forward strand.
GTTCATATATAATTCCTTAACCCAAATTAACTTACGTTCATATATTTATCTAACTCAAATGTTCATAAAAAAAACACATACATGTTCAGATATCTAACCTAATTTGTTCATAATTACAATATTTAAAAAGGTTTTAAAAATATATAAATCGAATGCAAAGAATCACATGTTCAAATAATATAAATTATAAAGTACAGAATGCCAATTTTTTTTTAAAAAAAAAGAAAATGATTACAAAATACGTAGATCTAAAAAAAAGCTCACAAGTAATGTATCACATGTTCAGAATTATAATTAAGATGTTCATAATTCCAAAAAATATGTCAGTAAAAATATATATTTATTGGAAACGTATCATACATTCATATTTTTAACTTAAAATGTTCAAAATACCAAAATATAACTAAAAACAGAATTGTTCATAATATAATACACAAATATCACTAAAAAATTAAATCAAAAGAATATAAAATCTACATATTCCGAAATTCAAACCTAGCCATGGTGATTTAGATAATGGAATCTCATCAGGAAATAATCATCTTCGTCGTCTTAACCACCTTCTCCTCCTCAAGTCCGCCATTTTTAACTTCACTTCATTGTAGGAACTCCATTAACAAAGCTTCAAATTGAAGCTTTAAGAAAACCAAATTTGAAACTAATCTATTGTGATTAACAATAGTGATGAAAGAATTAAATTAACAACAAAATAATGAATGAATTTAAGAGAGAGAAAAATAGATGAGAGAGAAATAAGAAATTAGGAAATTGTAAGAGGATGAAATGAAGAAATTCAATTTATGCTGATAACAATGGTGATGAAGGAATTAAATCAAAAACAAAATAATAATGAATAAATTTAAGAGAGAGAATATAGAGGAGAGAGGAAATAGAGGAGAGAGGAAATCATAAATTAGGAAAGTGTGAGGAAGGAGAAGAGAGGAGAGAGAAAATTTTAAGAAGAGAGAATAATGTTGGTCTGCTATTGGTTGGAGCACACGGTTTTACATGCACCATGGTGTATGTTAAAATTTGGGGGAAATTTCATGTCTTTTTGGATCAAGACATTTCATAACGGCTCGAGATTTCAAGTCAAGTTTGGATCTGGTCGAGTCTAAGTAACTTACCTTTAAATTACCAATTTAGCCTTTTAAAATCTTGTGGCAACATGGATCTTTGATCTTGTAATATATCTAGCACTTGTTGGTTTTCACCAACTTGTTACAGTATAAGAAGAGGGGAGAAACAAATAAAGAAAAGGAATGCGTTAATTATGCAAATTTCTTTAAAAAAAAAAGAAAAACAAAATAAAAATTATACTTCGTAAAAAAATAGGGTCGAATTAGCTTGGGTTGTTTTAGTGTCAGATTTGGATCAATTAACTCAAGTTGTCATTTCTTGTAGGAAAATTGGCTTAAAATAATCCCAACTATCAACGGTGTGTGCAAAATAATACCATCTCAGCTATTTGCTATTAGTGGTACCACCTTTTATACTATATGTGCAAAATAGTACGGCGGTCACCGGAAAAGCTATCCCGAAGAATATTCCGTTCACATTTTTTATTATTTTAATTTTATATTAAAAATTAAATCCTTTATTTAAGAAAAATATGTTATTAATTATTGTCCACCTCATGTTACTTGTTTGGCGAGACAATTCCCCCTCTGACTTTCCATTTCATCCTCTTCCAAAACACACCCATCCAAACTAATAATGCTCTAATTTTTTTTTTGCATTGTTAATATGGTACTCCCTCCGTTTTTTTAAATGCATCACTTGAGAATTTGCACTATTCATATGTTACATTTGACTTAATTTTTTCACTACTATATAATTTATAAACATGGTCATGTAATATATTGTTGGATTTCTTACAATGTCTACTATCATAATATAATTTTGTTATAATTTTTACTAATGTCTAGTTAAAGATATTAATGATCAAAGTTGTGTCTCGACAAGTGTGAAAACTCAAGTGATGCTTTTAAAAAAATACAAAGGGAGTATTAAATATTAATTTAATTTTTAAATGCATTATTATATTGATATAATTAGTTTTTAAATTGTTTAAAATATCCAAAAATTTCCCCACATTTACCATCCAAAATAAAATTTTCCTCCTACTTAAACAACCTCTAAATTAGGAGGTTACAAAAAAATATTTATAAAGAACAACTAAAGCCCTTAGTTTTTGTTATAAGAGTCTTGAGTTGGAATTGGTCCTCCATCATCCATAAAACTTGCTTTTTCTTTGCCTTTGCTTCTGAGCATGCGTTGAAACCTGTTTGTGTTGGTTGGATGCATATATAAAAGACATATTAAGAATAAATAATTGTCCATAAGACCATTACATAAAATAAACAAACATAAGCATAGAATGAGTGATGAGAAACATTTACTTACATTTATATGTTGTTCACCACTGGGTGCTTGGTAGACTCCAACTCCTACTGGGACCTACAACAACAAATGAAAACAAATATATAAGAAAAAGAAGTCAGCAATTTATGGTTTAAGCTAATTACAAAAAACTCACCATGGCTCCATTTCCTCTACCCTTTCCCCTTCCCCTTCCCCGTCCCCTTCCTCTTCCTATTCCTCTTCCTCTTCCTGAGTTAGGTGCTGCTACAGTTTCCGCTACACTAGCAGTAGTAATAGTTGAGCTACCATCCTTCCTCAGTCTACCCCTTCCTCTTTTAAATTGTGCTTCAACTTGTTGGTCTTTCAAGGGGCATTTCCTTTTGTTATGAGCCTTTGATTTGCAAATTGAATAAGTCATTTCTATACCATGTTTTGTGAGTTTTTCGGGTTTTTTTTTTTGGTCTTCATGGTGGTGCTTTCTTCTACATTTTCTTGGTCTACCAGGGCCGATTTTTATCGGCGGAGGTTGTAACAGCAACTCCTTTTCAGGCCAGAACCTTTCACTAACACAAGGGTTGATAGAAACATTATATGCCTTTAGATAGGCGTCCTTACGTAAATAAGCATCAACATACTCCTCACAATCGTGTTTTAACCATGTTGCCATTGAAATAACATGGGCACATGGCAATTCGGTTAGATCCCATTGCTTGCAAGTACAAGTTCTCATGTTCAAGTCCACTACGAACTTATCAAGATGGTTTGTCACTTGAAACACATTTAAGTTTGAAGCTTGAGAATAACATTTTCTTGCTTTTACTTTGTTTTTATCAAGCTTGGTCCTAAGTCTTGGACAAATATCATCATTTACTTTCTCCATCTCAAGTTTCTTAACAACTAACCTTTCCATTAAAGCAGTCCTTATATCCTCTAACATGTCGATAATATGCTTTGACCTAGCCTGAAGTATGTACCCGTTAAAAGTTTCCACCATATTGCTAACAACCACATCCGACTTACATGAGGGCGAGATATAAGCTCTACAAAATTTTGTAGGATTATAGAGCTCAAAATCTAACGCTATATTTGGAGAAACCTCTCTCAATTTCTTTTAGTAACTCAGTCTCAATGTAAGCCCACGTTGCTGCCCAAAACAATTGTTTTAACTCATCACCATGATTCCCAACCTTCCAGTTTGCATAAATGTGCCTAGCACATAATTTGTGATCAGCGTTTGGGTACACCTTAGCAACCCCAGTAACAATACTTTGCATAATTAAGCAAAAACAATAATAATACTACAAGAATAACAAACAAAAACACATATTTTCGTGTAAAGAATTGAAAGCTAGCAGATTAAGGCACTAACCTTGTGTTGATCAAAGATAATTGTCCAACCTGTCCCATTTGTTCCTTTGAGGCAATGCTTCACTTGAGTAAGAAACCACTCCTAACTGTCGTTATTTTCCCCTTCAACTACTGCCCAACATAAGGGATACATCTGATTATTTTCATCTCCTCCAATTGCACTCAATAATTGACAACCTAAAAAGGTTTTAAGAAAGCATCCATCTATGCGTAGAAGCCTCCTACAACCTGCTTTGAACCCCTTCCGTAAGCCATCAAAACATACAAAGAATCTTTGGAAAACGGGTGGCCCTTTAGTGATATTGGGATTAGTTACCAATTCAAAATGGCTTGTTGGGTTAGACCTTTTCAACTCTTCAATATACCTACCTAGTTTTGCATAATGTTGCTTCATACTACCATGAAGTAATTTACGTGTTGAAGCCTTTGCCCTATAAGCCACCCATTTTGACACACAAACTCCATAATTCATTTTTACTAACTCAATTAGCTCTTTTGCAGGCCAATGTGGATTTCTCTTAAATATGGGTAAAAATTGTTTTGCGATCCATGAACTTTTAACCTGACAACTCTTCAGCATACTTCTTCTACATTTGTGATCATCAACCACTGTCCTAACAAATAAGGTGCACTTTTTGCTACTCCATGATGCATATACAAAAAAATTACAACCATCTTTACACTTTGCAGCCACTTTTTTCTTCTTTTTATTTGCAATACCAAACCTTAAAGAGTATCCATTACTAACTCCATAGCTAACATTGCATCCTTAAATTTTTGAACAGTGGAAAATCTCAAACCAACTTGCCAGACCAACTTACTGTAATTAGTTCCCACATGTACCTCTCATCATCATCTACATCAACTTGAGTAGATGGAGCTTTGTTTGCATTGACATTGGAAGGAAGTAGCTCAATGACTTCAAGGTCATTAACTCCATGAATAGTGTATACATCAACCACTTTATGGATTTGTAAAAGTCTAATGAGTTCTAAGGCCTCTTTATCAGTTTGCATTTGCATCAAGTCGTGTTCTAATTTTTCGCCCGGTATCAAGTAATAAAAGTTCATTTTCCCCTCATAGTGAAAATCATTCCCAATGCCAACAAACTTGAAATATGAACACTTATCAGGATCCACAGTCACATAATCACATTCCCCACATACATATCTTAGAGGTGACCTAACGAATTTCCTACCATGGTGCCATTTTAATTCATAGTTATCTGGGGCAATCTTGAACTACAACCAAACAACCAATCCATAAACTAGTTAACACATTACACACAAAAATTATCATACTTAACAATATAAAAGTCAAATATTGAATGTCATACGAACTCAGTGAACAAAAATAACATGATAACTTCAAACAAATATTTGGAAATATTTAATAAAAATGGGGGAAAAGGTAGTAAGCCCTAATTAGTAAATTTAAAAATGAATATCATAAATTTTTTTAAAAAAAATCACATACCTTGATTGCAATATTGCACAGGTTCCAATTGTTGTTGATATTTGAAGAATTTCGTTCAAAAACTTTGTTAGTATTCTTCGTATGCCGTAAATTTTTGAGAAAAATGAAAAAAAGAGCAGAGCTTTTTGATGGGTATGTTTTGGAAGAGGACGAAATAGAAAGTGGGAAGGGGAATTGACTCACCAAACAAGTAAAATAAGGTGGGGAACAATTAAAACATATTTAATATAAAATATAAAATATTTAATATACAATATAAAATTAGAATAATAAAAAAAATGTGAATGGAATATTCCTCGAGATACCTTTTCCGATGACCGCCGTACTATTTTGCACATATAATATTAAAGGTGGTACCGCTAAAAGCAAATAGCTGAGGTTGTATTATTTTGCACACACCGTTAATAGTTGGGATTATTTTAAGCCAATTTTCCTTTCTTGTATTAGATAATTTCGATTTAGGTTACTTCATATTTGGGTTAATTCTAGTCAATTACAAGCTTAAGAACTGTGCCATGCACAATTATTACTAAAACTTTATTTCAAAAAGGTTTAGGCTCAAAACTTTTGCGTATGAAATGACATGTGTTATTTTTTGTATATGTTTTAATGTTATCTTATTATTAAGGGTTTTTCTAAGTTATGTCCCCAAACTTCTTCGGTTTTTAAGTTGTGCCCATGCCTTTTCAAACGTCTAAGCTGTGCCCTCAACCTTACTAATTTTTATTAACAATAACCTTTGATGTTAACAATAACCTTTTTTTTTTTATTATTTTATTTTCTGATTTTTAATTTTTTTTAAGGTGTTAAACCAATTAGAACGAGACACGTGTATGTCAAATTAATGACGCCACGACACCATTTTTGATAAAATAACTTAACTTTTGTTAACGGATACGGTTGTCAAAGGGTATTGTTTATAAAATATCGTGAGGTGGAGGGCACAACTTATAACTTTGAAAATGCATGGGTACAACTTAGAAACCGAAAAACTTGGGGGGCATAGCTTAGAAAAACTCTATTATTAAATACTTTGTATGGGTGGACAATAATAATATTATTGAAGTTTGACATTTTTATTGTTTTATTTTTTTTGTGTAGTTTTAATCTAAAAATAATATGAATGGGTAAGAAAAAAAAGTCAACGATGAATTAATTATTAATGATTCATGTGTCAGAAAAAGTGTAGGATATTTTTATACATACTCACTATAATGTAACATAAAATATTTTCGATGCTTTATGTCAATTTAATCCAATACTCCCTCTGTTGTTTTTTAAATGCATCACTTGAGTTTTCACACTTGTCGAGACACAATTTTGACCATTAATATCTTTAATTAGATATTAGTAAAAATTATAACAAAATTATATTATGATAGTAGACATTGTAACAAATCCAACAATATATTACATGACCATGTTTATAAATTATATAGTAGTGAAAAAATTAAGTCAAATGTAACATATGAATAATGCAAATTCTCAAGTGATGCATTTAAAAAAAAAAAATGGAGGGAGTACTACATAAAGATATTTTCTATTCTGTACTATAAATTAAATCCGTTTGACTAAAATATATTAAATAAAAATCATTCTTAGCAAATAATATTAAAGCAGTACTAAGAATCTTTTATTGCTATTAATAATCTATAAATTCAATACAAATATATTTATTGTCCGTAAATAAGATTGTCAATGAAAAAAGATTGTCCATCTTGAATCAGACGTAGTGAATGTGGTGAATGCATTAAAGTCGAAAGCAAAGGGTTTCTCTCCTATCTTCCTATTGCATGATGATATATCTAGATTGGCTTCCTGTTTTAATTTCTTTTGTTTTTCTCATATTAAGCGTGCGGCTAATACTCTAGCCCATAGTGTTGCACGATGGGATACTAAAGGTAGTAGTGAAATTATTTCTTTTGGTCCTTTCCCCCAAACCTTAACAACTTTGGCGGAAATTGATCTTCTATAATGATATTCGCAGCTAGGTTTAAAAAAAAAAATTGTTTCTCTAGTGGCAGAAGATGTAAATATCTAAAAAGGTATTACTTTTTTTTTTTTTTGCTAACTCACATAATTAGCATTATATGTAGTTTTTATTTCCCATCTCTTGTCGTTACTCCGTTAGTAGTTGTCCTTCCTTCTTCACCCTTTCTTCTTCTTTCTTATCCATTTTTCTGCAACAATGGTGAAAATGGTGTAATATGCCTAACACCAAAACTTCATCCTCGACACCACTAACACCGCAACGAACCTGGACTCCAACATACCAATTACGGTGGCTTTGCCGCCGAATTTAATGAAAAACTCTAAGAAAAAAATATGTAAATTGAGGGCATGATTAACCCTAAATGGTAGGTATTTTCATTGTTGTGAGCATTTTCTTCATTGTTGTAGCATTATTTGACCTCTATTGGTGAAATATTCTCAAACTCCATTGTTGAGGAGAGATGGGTACGTTATTTGTGTGTTATCGTTGTTAAGCTTCCATTAGACCAAAAAGACGAAATTAATCCATTGAGAAACATACAAGTTTCTCATGTCGAGAAACTAATTATATTTCTAAAAAAATTGTACCAGGAAATGACATATGTAATTCCTGGTGTCTATCTTAGTATTATATACTAGGTTAGGTTCTGGGCTATGCACCATAACATTCAATATCAATTTTAAATTATTGCTTTTAAAAATAAATTTATAATGAAAGAGTCTATTATTAGCTGAATAAATATTTTAAAATACGCATATATGTATATTTACATACTGTATATTTCACCAATACATTTATATCATTTTCTTCTTATTAACCAAATGAATATGTTAACAATATATATTTAACCTATACATAGATCTCCTTTTTACCCACTATTATTCATTCTTTCATACAGTATATTTTTTCAATAACCAGCTGGTAAAAATATTTTTCCATATCTTTCCTAGCTAGCTTTTCACACATAATTATATACAAAAATCTTTATTAAAAAATTTTTTGTTGTAAAAATGGTAAAGTTATACATAATTATATGTATTTAACAATTTATGTTAACAATATGATTTGATTTTATTTTTTTACTTAAGTTTATGGTATCAATATATATTGTGATATGATACATTAAATCTTTTTTTATTCTATGTAAAATATTTGATTTTTTTTTTAAAAAAAACCTCAGGGACACACCAAAAAATGACACGTGTCATTTTTGGTGGTCTTTTAGTATATATTTATTGATTGAATGAGTGATGATTCGAGTGAAAATCACTTCGAGTCACTTTTGGTATCTAGTAATTTTGGTTAGGGCCACTACGGGTATCGATTAGATCAATTAATCGAGATTGAAACTGGTTCGATTCACTTTGGACATTGTATATCTTAGAATTCAAGTCACTTCATGGATTGTGTCAACTCTACATCGAGCTAGGTCAAGTTTTGGCCAGAATCACTTCGGATTTTTGGGTTGTTTTAGGTCCATATTGATTTTAGGCTTAGGTAATCAATTGTGTGTTTATTTTGCTAGGTCTAGATCAAATAAGTGTTTTTGCTACACGAAACTAAAATCACGTAATGTGCAAGAGGATACACGTCAAATTTTTTGAAATGTATACACTTCGAGCTTAAACATATGGGACTTGTCGGCTCTTTTTTCAACCATTACTTCTATTGCAATACGAGACATCATACTTGATAGGGTTTTCGTACACCTATCAAAAATAAAAGCCTAACAAAATCAACTAATAATGTAGTAGAGTAAGTGTATAATACCTGTTATTTTAAAACTTGATTTATTATACTCTAATTATAATATTATTAAACTAGCTTAACTAAATCTAATCTCTATTTTAACAAGTACAAATGTTTAGTCTTAATATTATTAATGACTTATTATTTTCAGAACTAAATTTATGAGCGAATTGAAATTATTTTTAAATTTTATTTTGGGTAAGTAATATTTTTATGCTCCGTTAAAATGTAGGTACATGTGAACACAAAATTATACATTTTTCGATTATATCTAGATTTGTCTATTTTCTTTATCTACTAATTGGCCTAACATATTTTAACCCAACATTGACCCTTTCCATTTAAGATCATTCCTTTGAAGGCTCATTTAATAAAGATCCTTTTAAACTTTAATCAAACCCTATACTCATTGGGTTATCCTTTCAAATAATCAGGTCTAATCTAAACATGCTAGTGTTTATGCACACAATATAATGCATGCCTAAAATTTTAGGAAATTTTATTTTAAAGGACCTTTTAAATACACTTGTTTGCGAGGAAGGACCTTTTAAATCCAAAGTGGTGTACAAGGACCTTTTAAAACATTTTTGTTGTTTCGGGGGACCTTTATGCCGGAAAGCAGGAGTTGACCACAAAAATCCGGCGTTGACCACCATGTGTGACGCACGTGACTTCTTTAACCTTTTTTTTCCCACTTTTCTCCCTAATCCCTTTTAATTCCCCCCAAATCTCTTTCTCTCTTCTCTGTTTTCTGTTTCTTTATTTTCTAAGTCGGAGCATCAACACATATTAGTAGTTCTACCACAATGTAATGTACAACCTTATTAATAAAAACACCGTGCCGATACACAAACAATAGAAATATGGGATTCTTCAACACATATTCATGAATTATCCCTTAAACTATACATTTCAGCCTTACTAGGGTGAACCTCACTATAATGACTGTCCTTAAAATCTTATAATCATCATTTTCGCTATCGAAACCAAACCTGAACACCAAAGTCTTATCATTCCCAGGGTTATGAGTATGATTGTGTGGAAGTTTTCGATGAGATTTCGTTGGTGGATTGAACTAGAAGATATCGTTTTTGGATTTATTGGAGATGCAAATGATGCCGTTACAAGATCCTACAAAATTGATTTCGTAGTGTTTAAGAGGATGGCTGAGCTCCAAGAATAGGAGGTGATTGTGGTTGATCGATATCTTAGAATGAATATGAGATGATTATGGTGGAAATAGATATCGGAAGAATGATCAGAGGAGTAGGAGAGGAGAAGATTACGATTGGAATTGGAAATTAAGGTTTGATTGAGATGAAGTTTGATGAACTTTGGGGATTTGATTAGGGTATACCATGATGGAGACGCACTCAAATTCGGCGAATTCCCTGTTTCTCCTAATGATTAACAAATTTTGTTTCTCATGGGGGCAATCTCGTCATTTTACCCGGTTTTACACATTACATGGACTCTGACTTGGAAAACTTTGTGACAGCTAGACAACATGGGTTGAACAGATTTTTTGACAGATTTAAGTACACGTGTTTCATGAAGTTTAAATTTCTTTGGTCTGAATATTGGAAAGGAATCAAATTGGGGAAAAAGATGAAATTAGGGTTAAGGCACTGAGCTGAGCTGCTGTATTTGCTGGTGGTTTGACGAAGATTGTGGAGTCGACGACACTGACCGAGGTGAGTCCTTTATGCAGTAACTGAATTTATTGTTGTGTTTATTGAAATTATGAATAGTTCGATTTGCGTGAAATTGAATTGAAATCAAAGTGAACTGCGTAGAAATAAACTGAGCAATCTTGAATTAATTGTCGTATTAGCAAATTGAGCTACTTGAATTGATTGTCGTGTCTTTTGAAATTATGAATTGTTCGATTTGCATGAAATTGAATCGAAATCGAAGTGAACTGCGTAGAAATAAACTGAGCTGCTTGAGGTGATTGTCGACTTGTCGTATTAGATGAGTCCTTTTGTGAAGTGTTTCTTTCGTTAATATAAATGTTCAATGGACCTTGTTTGGGTAGTTTTACCCATGCCACGTGGGCTAATCATGTCCTGACACGTGTCATGCTCTAGTTGGTACGAATTTGACACGTGTCCTTCCTAGAACTTGGGAGAAAAAAGGCGGCCTTCAAGGGCCCAAATCCCGAGAAAGCTGTGATACGGCGCAACCCATCAGAATTAGGTCAGAGTGACCTAATTAGGGGTACGTTTCCCAATGACCCTATAAATAGGGAGATTTCCCCCCATTTTCGGGGCATCTACAATTCATTACAGCATACCCTACATTCTCTTACATCAGAGAAACACCTAATCTTGGAATTTGAGAAGATTTCATTTCATTTTCCACACCTTCTCCTACTCATATTCAAGTACTAACTTGACCGTCAGAGGCGGAGCTCCCATCACCCGGAGTCTCCGTTGTTTTGCAGGTACATGCCGCGTGCAACCAGTCTTCGAGCCGTAACTCTCCCGAGGGACAAAAACACCCAAAACAGACCTAGATTGAGGAGTAAGTAATTTGAATTATTAATTGAAATGTCAATAATTAACGGAATATAGGCGAGTTGATGTTGTGGAATCGGTTCAATCTCATCTGGAGAATTTGATACAATATTGTACAGGTACCTCTAAATGTCTTCTGAAGTAAAGTGTAAGCGCAGAAGAACAATTTGGGACAAAAATAAGGTTAGCACCTTGTGTCATCTTAGCTTATTTGTGGTGTATCATCTTAGCTTGTTTGTGGTGAGCACCTTGTGTCATCTTAGCTTATTAGTGGTATAATATAGATTCAACAACAATGAGATGCATAAAAGGGTATTAGTAATTGTAGACACCCATTTGTGTCTCCCCAAAACCAAACCCAGTGATGAATACCTTTCGCGTCGAACCATAATCGAATGAGGTGAAAGTGTGAAAAGTCAAGTGTTGCGGTTAGTTTTTATTAAAATCCTTCTTTCTGTTTTCGAAAACCCACTCTATTTTATGAAAACGTCCAATTCAGTTTATTTTGGTCCATAATTAAGGTCCAATAATAGTGTAGATGGATGGGGCTCGAAAAGACCTTTCCAACGATATATTATAAGCCCAATTCCGATGAATATTGAGAAAGTTATGGCTAAAATACCAAACTGGGCTTGGTTAATTATTTAAATACGGCCCAATGATCTAGAGGAGGGCCCAATGTTAATTATTATTCCTAAAATTATTAGGATTAATTATAGTTTTCTAGAAGTTTCTAGAAAGTTCTTTTAATTCTAATATTATTAGATTTAATAATTAATTATTTTAAAATAGACTTTTATTTGGAGTAAAATATCGTTTTATTATCTTAAAAATACATATTTTATCTTCTGTACGGATTCCGTAGATCAAGTTGATTAAAGATCGGATTCCGCGTGAAGAAAACGCGCTAATACAGGTTGTCGCCAAACGACAAGTCTGTCGCCGCGCGACAGAGTCGATTCCTGGCGACAGCGTGTAGTTTTATTCCTTATCAAATTCTATGATTTTCCGGACTATTTTCATTATAAATAGGGTCCGAATTCCTGTTTTCAGCATCAACAATTCTCTCTATTCTCTCTCAAGAATTACTTAATTCTTTCTTATTCTTTCTCTCTTTTTCTAAACTAGCTTTTTACATACAATATTCCGCATTCACAAGATCTTGAATCTCTTAGCCAAGTTCGAAGTTGCCTTCGCCCTAGACGTGAAAGGTTGATAATTTTTGAGGGTTTGGTCCAAAACTAGTCTAAACTTTATTTAATTTGATTTTAATTTAATTCTTTAATTATTCTTTATTATTTTCATTGAAGTTACTAACTTGTGTATTTTGTAAATAGAAAGAGGTACAAGGCTTCAAAGTATGTAATCTTATTACTCTCTTTCAATGTAGAAAGCATGTTTAGATTTGCTTATTATTGTTTATAATTCCTAGTATCATGTTAGGATGTTGTTATTGCTTTCTAGTATCATGTTTAGGATGCCTTTACTCTTTCTAATATCATGTTAGTACCATGTTAGGTTTGAAGCTTTGATCTTTATTGCTTAGTGACATGCTAGGGTTTGTTATTAATCTTGTTAGTATCATGCCTAGGATCTTGCTATTATTATTAAGCTTTATTATGCCTTATCATGCTATTATCATCGTTATTATTTAATATTGGTTGTTATTATGTTGCTTGATTATATTTTATTGTTATTGCTTGATCACACCTTTTATGATTGTTTAAAGGGAATTTGTACTTGAAATCACGCTTAATAAGATAATTATTAATTTGGTTTAGGCTAATATGATTTTAACTCAAGTGATCGACAATAATAGTATTATTTGTGCATTAATATTCAACCAACATAGATAAACAGGTAGGTTCAATATAATGTTTGTATGTTATTCGAAAAGCGCACATGAATACGAGCAGAACAAAGTAGAGGCCTATTTTATAGGGCGGGTCCTTTCTTTTGTAGATTGGATTCGTACCCTCATCCCCGGAGCCTATTTGGTTCAAGACCTTATGGAGTAGTTGATGGTCCTTTTGGATTGTCTTTTGGGTTTACAAGTTCCTAAAACTTGTTGGCGACTCTTTTTGCTCTTTGTCTTTCCCTTTGGAACGCCACCATACTTTAGTGTATGATCACAGTGGGGTTCAAGTTTGGGGTTATCGTAATGCTTGAAATATTCCCTACAGTTTTTGGCGACTCCACTGGTGGATAAGGACCTTCTCCCACAAAAGTTTAATCCCAATGACATCCCTAAATTTAAGGCTATGGATAACCCTTATTTTCATTTAAGAGCTTTTGAAACTGTAATGAACATTAAAGGGATAGATAGAAAAGCATTTCACTCTGTAATTTCATTATCTTTAGAAGCTGTATGTCAACAGTGGTACTTTTCACTCGATAAAGAAAAGACCTCTAGTTGGGAGTCTATTGTAAGCGCTTTCATTGAAAGGTATAAATGCAATATACAAATTGAAACCGATTATAGAGAGCTAGAAATGCTAAAACAAAAAGAAAATGAAGGTTTCACCTCCTTCTGTAATAAATGGAGGGAAACTACTGCAAAAATGGTTGAAGTACCTAGTGAGAAAGAATCTGTCAGGATGTTCATTAAGAACCTCCAAGAAAAATATTCTAAGCACCTTAGATACCAAAGCAATTTAAACACCTTCAAGGCCGTCTACGATATTGGAATTAATATTGAAGATGACCTCGCTAAACAAAAAGCTGCTAATAGTAACTCAAATAGTGGCTAGAAAAATAAGAAGAACGACAATCCTTCTTCATCCAAATCTACCCACTCAAATAATGTTAGCACCTTTAATCTAAATGAAGTTTTGACAATGAACAATAATCAAGGACAAAAGAAACCATTTAGGAAGAATTATACTCCTATTGGTATGAGTTATGACACCGCATTTGACCGCCTACACGCAAAAGGTCTTATAACTCCTATTGGACCATTTGGAGACCCACCTGTCGAAAGGAGAACGGCTAGCTGGAACACAAATGCACATTGCAAATATCACCAAGGAAAGGGTCATCCTACGGAAAATTGTTGGAGGCTAAAGGAAGCCATTCAAGACTTGATCGATAGTAATAAGCTCCCATTGCCTATTGCAAGCAAGAAACCAAGTATCAATACCGCACCGCTGTCGGATTCCTTGGCTATTTCCGACGAAGAAAATCAAGTGGACCCATCTAGCCTCATAGAGCCTATCGAGACCATTGAAGAAGAAATTTTCGAAGATGCTCTCGAATTCCATGGCTAGGAACCTGCAACCAAGCAAGAAGTATTGGCGTTGACATCAATATTGACAGAATTGGAAAAATTGATCTCACAAACCTTTGAGGCTATAAGAGAGAAAAATGAGTTACTTAAAAGTAGACCTCCACCTAAACAAAAGAAACCTTTTTCTCTCCAAGTAATTGACACTCCCAGAAAGAATAATAGAAAATATACTCCAATTGGGACGTCGTATGCAAACATGTTCAAAATGCTCTCCGAGAATGGTAAAATTCAACCTCTCGAACCGAGACCATTTGAATCACTAAAAAGAATGGACAAATACTATTGTTCATATCATCAATCAGGGGGACATACAATAGAGCACTGCTTCAAGTTCAAGGACTTGGTTCAACGTTTGATTGATGAAAAGAAATTAGTTCAACTTCCACAAGATGCCACGATTAACGGAGTATGGGACAGTGATGATGAGGATGTTTATCTTAAAGATATTGAAGAGACCCCTCTATCAACAATATACCCAGTAAGTGACATTTGGGACGAGGAGGATTCGCCCATAGATGTCCTCACTAGGTCCGGGAGAGTACAACCTCCCATTTCAACACAACCTATACCTTCTATTTAGCAAATTCCCGTGCCTATTATAGAAGACAACGATGTCGTCAAACAGTTAAAAAGGACTAAAGTGGAAATGAACGTATGGAAACTCTTAGCCACATCTCGAGAGCATAGAGTTGCAGTCATGGATGCTTTGGCTAAAGTAGGCATAGATTCGGACACTACTCCTGAGGGACTTGCTAACTTCCTCACGAGTGACCTTCCAAGTCCAATCAATTTAGTCACCTTTTCGGATAAAGATCTACCACCGGAAGGTGACAAACACAATAAAGCTCTAAACCTCACAGTCATATGCAAAAGGATGAACGTTCCTATGACTCTTGTGGACAATGGTTCAGCAATTAATGTGTGCCCACTTAGAACCGCAAGAATGTTAGGAATAAGAGATGAGGATTTATCCCCATCAACCCAAGGTATAAGAGCTTATGATAACTCACGCCGTCAAGCACTAGGGACAATTACCATGAATATAACGGTAGGTGCAATTGAGCATGCCACCACATTTCAAGTAGTGGATATCAAGGCATCCTTTAACTTGCTATTGGGACGCCCTTGGCTTCATGATTTAAAGGCCGTCCCTTCATCTCTTCATCAACAAGTAAAAGCCATAGTTGGAGGAATTCCAATTACCATTGATGCTTCATCCATGAGGATCAAAACAGTAGAAAATCCACTAATTAATGTGGAACATGATGAAAATGATGAGGATTTGTGGGGCTTTAGCGAAGAGGTCTCCTTAATAGAGGAAGACGAAAGGACCCCTCTTCATTACGACCTCCACTCAAACATGACGACGAATGCTATCCTAAGAAAGCAAGGCCATTTTCCTGGAATGACTCCAGGAAAGAAGAAAGGAATAGCTAAACATATGGGACTACCTGGCCTCCCTAAATGGGATACTTTCGGACTTGGTTTTGAACCAACTCATGAAGACCTTAAGTGGGCCCGGGAAAAATCAAAAGCACGAAGGAATGCCCGCACACAAAAAAGGGAGATACCCATGGATTAATATCCTCTCACCTTAAATGGACAATTTATAAGAGAAGGAGAGGATTACCCTTGTCATGAATTTCCTGAACCCTTCGTTGTAAATGGCATAAGACAACCTGGGTTCGAAATCTTTTTGGATTGTTAATTTCTAGACAAGATCCCAACTCCAATTTATAAGGAGAAGACACCCCCTTGCTTTGACTTTAATGTCATGGGACTCCTCTTTGGAAGAGAAAAGAATGAACCAAAATACGCGGAAGATGATTCTTCACTTATCCAAACGGTTCTCCAAAGTAAAGGCTTTGATCCCTCGGAATTTATCACCCCAATAGAAGATCAAGAGCATGGATGGCGCAAGACGGTAAAAGATAACCACTACAAATGGAAAGAAGATTTCAGTAACTACAGGACAAGGACCAATGTTCGAAGAATCGTCTGAGTCAGAGTCTGAGTTAGAGTCTTCCCCTATCGAGTCTTCTGAACCTTTAGTTGTAGCACCCTCGCCTCCTATTTCTACTCCTAGGATAGTTAGCAATCAAGTCCCAACGGACATTTCTTTATTTGACGTAATGATTTCTGAATTCAATAATATGTCTTCTTCCCCGTATTCTTCTTGTTTTTCTTTATCTAAAGATGACGAGCATTGCTTAACTAATGACGAAAATGATAAAGAAATAATTAAAGCAATGGAAACACTTGAAAACAAGACACCAATAATTGAGGATACAGAAACGGTTGATATCTCAAAAGATCCAACCATTAAAAGAGAAGTTAAAATCGGACTAACACTAAGTAAAGAAGAAAGAACCAATTTAATTAATCAACTTAAAGAATTTATTGATGTATTCGCTTGGTCATACGAAGATATGCCAGGCATTAATAGAGAGATAGCTCAACACACAATACCATTAATTCCAGGAATGAAACCGGTAAAACAAAAGTTACGTCGAATGAAACCCGACGTAGCTCTTAAAATAAAAGAGGAAGTACAAAAAAAATAACTGCAGGTTTTATCAGGGTATCCAAATACCCCGAATGTGTCGCCAACGTTGTCCCGGTTCCGAAAAAAGATGGTAGAGTTCGAATGTGTGTCGACTATCGAGATCTAAATAAGGCAAGTCCAAAGGACGACTTCCCTTTACCACACATCGATATTTTGGTAGATAACACAGCAAACCATGCACTTCTCTCATTTATGGATGGGTACGCAGGATACAATCAAATCCTCATGGCCGAAGAAGACATGGAAAAGACAACATTCATAACACCTTGGGGTACTTATTGCTACACGGTAATGCCATTCGGGTTGAAAAACGCGGGTGCTACTTACCAACGAGTAGCAACTGCCCTACTCCATGATATGATGCATAAAGAAGTGGAGGTCTATGTGGATGACATGATTGTAAAATCAAAAGACCGCCAAGGACACCCAATAGCCTTAAAAAAAATTCTTTGAAAGGCTAAGAAAATACAACATGAGATTAAACCCCTCCAAATGTGCTTTCGGAGTTACCTCAGGAAAACTCTTGGGATATGTCATAAGCTCTAGAGGAATAGAGATAGACCCCACCAAAATCAAAGCAATCATGTCCATGCCACCGCCCAAAACCGAAAAGCAAATCTGAGGATTCATCGGCCGGTTGCAATACATAAGTAGGTTCATATCCAAGCTAACCACGATATGCGAACCAATATTCAAGAAGCTTAAGAAAAATGTACCAATTATATGGGACGATGAGTGTCAAAAAGCCTTTGAAAAGATCAAAGTCTATCTCTCAAATCCTCCTGTATTATCTCCAGCACTCCCTGGAATACCCCTAAGATTATACTTAACCGTCACAAAGGGAACAATGGGAGCTATGCTTGCACAAGAGGTAGAAAGTAAAGAAAATGCTATTTACTACCTAAGTAAGAAAATGCTCGAATATGAGACACGCTACACACCATTAGAAAAGCTGTGCCTCGCATTGGTGTGGGCCACAACTAAATTAAGACATTACATGCTCGTGCATACCGTTTACGTAGTCTCACGAATGGACCCCCTTAAATACCTATTCGAAAGATCTACACTTAACGGGCGTATCTCAAGGTGGATAGTGAATTTGGCCCAATTTGATAAAAGGTTTATGCCTCAAAAGGCAATTAAAGGATCAGTGGTCTCGGATTTTCTAGCAGATTTCCCGATAGAAGATTCGACACCCTTAGAAGAGAATGAGTTCCCAGATGAAAGTTTAATGATGACGGATGACGATACATGGACTCTATATTTCGATGGAGCCTCAAATCAAAAGGGATGCGGCGTAGGAGTCTTACTAGTATCACCTAAAGAAGAACATGTTCCTATATCCATTAAATTAGATTTCGTCGTCACCAACAACGCAGCCGAATATGAAGCACGTGTGGTAGGCCTCGAAACCGCTTTAGCCTTAGGCGTAAAGAAACTCCGGATATTTGGAGATTCTTCCTTAATCATTAATCAAATCTCCAAAAGATGGAAGGTTAGGAGTGAAAGCTTAGCTCCCTACCAAACATATTTGGAAACTCTCACCGATCAGCTGGAAAAAGTGGAATACACTTACCTACCTAGAGAGGAAAATCAATTCGCCGATGCCTTGGCAAGACTAGCCTTAATGGTTAGAATTCCTAAGGAAATTGAGCAAATGCCTTTAACCATAGAAAAAAGGCATAAACCAGCATATATTCAAGCTATAGAAGATGATGAAGTGATTCAAGAAGAAGAACATAAAGAAGAACCATGGTTCATAGATATATTAAATTATGTCACCAAAGGAGAATATCCTCCTCATGCTGACAAAAGAGCGAAAAGAGCACTAAGACTTTTAGCTTCCCAGTTTGTACTCATAGGAAATGAACTACACAAAAGGGTGCCTAAAGGTCGAGCTCTATTATGTGTAGGGAAAAAGGATGCTCAAAGAACAATGAGAGTAGTCCACGAAGGTATATGTGGAACACATGTTAATGGCAAAATGCTAGTCCAAAAGATAATGCGAGAAGGATATTACTGGACTACCATGAATAAAGATTGTCATCAATATGTAAAAAGATTCCCAAAATGTCAAATTTACGCAAATTTACAACATATCCCACCATCTCTCCTCTACACCTACACTTCACCATGGCCTTTCTCTACATGGGGAATAGACATAATTGGAAAGATCATACCACCCGGAACAGGAGGTCACGAATACATCTTAGTTGCAATAGATTACTTTACAAAGTGGGTGGAAGCACAATCATATGCCAAACTCACTGCCAAACATGTAGCACTCTTTATCGAAAGAAACATAATTTGTCGATACGGAGTCCCACATGAAATAATTAGTGACAATGGAACTCACTTTCAAGCCGAATGTGAAGAATTGCTACAAAAGTATGGTATTCAACATCACCATTCTTCCCCTTATAGACCTCAAGCAAATGGAGCAGTTGAGGCCGCTAATAAAAACTTAAAAACAATCATTGAGAAAATGACTGAAAATTATAAGGATTGGCCTGACAAACTTCACTTCGCACTGTGGGGTTATCGCACGTCAATCCGAACATCAACAAGAAATACGCCATTCAACTTAGTATATGGAATGGATGCCGTACAACCTATAGAGTTAGAAATACCTTCGCTACGCATCGCGTTAGAAAGTAAACTCGATGAAGTCGAATGGACTAGAGCACGGTATGAAGAGCTAATCCTACTCGATGAAAAGCGACTAGAGGCTCTACATCACACTCAATGTTATCAAACCCGCATGGCTAGACATTTCAACAAGAAGGTCAAGACTAGAAATATCAAGGTTGGGGACTTGGTATTAAAAGCATTAAGAAAAAATGTTTTGGACCCAAGAGGCAAATTTAGACCTAATTGGTCCGGACCATATATTGTCAAAACAATCCTGTCAGGAGGCGCGACTAAATTAACTGACATGGATGGTAATGAATTTTCAACATGACAAACCTTGACCAACTTAAGAAATACTACCCATAAGTACTTGAGTAAAATACTCAAGAGAGCTTCGTTTGGCCTGATTCCTTAAACAAAGGATACGTAGGCAATCCAGACAGGGTGCGGCCACTTTAATATTTTCAAATTCTGTATCCCCGAAGTAAAAAATACATGTTTGCAAAATTTCAAGACTGGCGCCAGAAGATAGCCTCTGTCGCCAGACGACAATTTTGTCGCCAGGCGACAGGGCCAAATTGACAGCGACAGCTAATTGGATAGCAGCGCCAAGTTTTTGCGAGTGTCTGGGCAAGTTTCGTATATTCTGGAAATTTATTCGACTTCTGTACTCGAATTAATTCTCCGAAAAATAAATATTGTAATTGTTTCTCATTGCTTTAATTAAAAGTTAATTGAAATAAAAGCTGAAATTTTATTATTTGATAAAGAAATTACATTATTGATAAAATAAAAGCTGAAAAAATTAACTAAAACAAATTTACTTTGTCTAATAAATCAAAAGAAAAGCAATGCTCTATTCTTTTTTCTCTTTCTTGATTCTCTTCCAATTTTTGTCTTCATTCTCTTCCTCTTGATCCATAACCTTTGCTAGGAGACAACCATTAGAAGACCTACACTCTATTTTAGCATAGATAGTTTCCCCCTCCGCTAAAACCCCATGTTTCTTCTCTACCCAAACTTCCTTTTTCGTAGAATCAACCTTTCTTTTCCCTTTATCTTTCTTAGAACTTTTCTTCTTTGGCATAATAGGAGTTTTGAATTCACTCCTTTCCCCTAGGCGTTCCTTAGCAGGGACCTTTTTGTCACCTAGACGATCCTTCACATTGGTCTTCTCAATCCTGACTTGAGATTTCTGGAATCTTCCATCAAGCCATTGTTTCACTTTACTTGACAGACAAGGTGGATCCTTGTGGGTAATCACCTCCCATAAGGGCCTACCACTCCAATATTTGTCAAAGCGCTCAACATCTTGTGATACAGGAAACTCATAAGGACGGCGGAGATCTCCTGTAGGAATGGTTTGCGCGAGACCATATTGTCTCATAACTCTACAAGGAAAATAAAAAGTTAACAGGCTCGGGATACGGCAGTATGCTTGGTTACTACAACCAACGATCGCCTCAATCTTCCACCAAGGAACGATCCAGCTTATGGTAAAATCACCGGCAGCAAACACCTTGCTCCATTCACGGCGACCTATCTTCAAAAATCGTTTCTTTCGCCGGACTATGCAATTTGGGACATATGTGTGTAATAAAATCTTTATAATAGCCTTACCCCTTAGATTAAAAAAGCATTCAAAATCTTTATAATAATATTCACTAATTCTAGGCATTACCGCAAGATCTGTGGAATAATAGCCTATAATGGCTCCAAATTCTTCCCGTAAAGGGCATATTTCATCATGGAAAAATCTAAAACAGTGAGTATCAATATCCCAATAGTCTATGGCAGAATGAATAAAATCCATGTCAAGACTCACCCCCTTTATTCCAAACATACCCCCCATGTGAGAAGTATCTAATGCTTTTTTATCTTTAGCAGTTAAAAGACGACACCACTCATTCATGTACCCACAGAAAGTTCTTTTAGCTAAAGGCATGATTCCTAATTAATTAGTTAATTAATAAACTAGTTAAGTTATGCAGTAAACGGATGATTCGGGGGCTATTTATAAGTTTTTCTTCACCATAGACTTCAACTTATGAAGGAAATAGGAAAGTGAGTCTGTCGCCAAACGACAAAACTGTCGCGTGGCGACAGACCCTGTCGCGTGGCGACAGGTTGAATTGTGTGGCGCCAGTTTATTTCTTTGTAGCAACACCTATTACGCGTGGGAAACCGTGTTTTTACGTGCTGGAATTCGACTTTGACTTGACTAATTATTTTTTCTTTTCCTATTCATCCACCCTTATGATTATTATTATTATTATTATTATTATTATTATTATTATTATTATTATTATTATATTAAGCTTAATTAATTTTAGGCCTATTTTTGATAATTATACCTTTTTTTTTTCATTTCTTTTTTTGGGGGAGAGAGTCGGTACCCTCCACTAATATTAAAAATGACGGAAATTTTGCGCAAATATTACACTTTCTCACACACTCACATGCACAATACATTTGTTATAAAATAATAAGTCAGGTAAATAAAAGGTTAATAAATAATAAAGTGCATATATATACAAGTGTCTAGTACATAGATCATGTGAATAAAATAGACAAAGTCCTACAAAAGTCAAAATAAATAAAACACAGGTACAACTACGGTGCCGGAGGTCGCAAGTCGCGAGGGACGCCAAATGTATCAAAGAAAGTCCTACTCCGTGGAGTATGTCCATCATCGCCCCCTGAACCACCAGGCGGCGCAAACTGCCTTTCACGTTGTCAAAAGCAAAAGCTCGCGACAGGTGTCTCCGGCCAACGCTGGAGCGGCGACAGAATACTGAGCCCCTCCTTATGGTTTTGTGGGTCTATTTTAGTAATTTGGGTTCCTTGGTACGCCAGTTAGCCCTTTTAAGCAAGTTAACATGATTCAGTCAGCTTGATCGTGAATGCATTAAGTGATCGACTTGATGAAAGATCGTCTCACTTAGCTTAAAGCGCCTAAGTATTGGCTCATAATAAGACACCGAAATAATGGTTTACAAAGGCAAAAGCACCTAAGTATTGGCACAAATATAAAAGCAATGATAAATAACAGTATATTAAGGGTCAATAAGCAGAATGATTCTTTGGCGATGTCCCAACATAGAGAGGAGTTGTCTAGTGTCGAAGCACGGCCGTGGCGAGGTAGTGTCACAAATTTTGGAGATGGCGAAGCAAGGTCACCTTCGACGGTCCCTCAAGATAAAGAAGAGATTGTCTACAGCGGCGATGCACTGCCGTGGCGACGTACGGCCACAACCCTGAAGATGACGACACACAGTTATTTTCGACGATGTTCCCGAAATACTGTGGAGGATTGTCACCAAGAATATTGAAGGCGACGACATATGGTTATCTTCAATGATGGCGTTCACGAGATACTGTGGAGGTTGTCACAAACAACAA
Organism: Chenopodium album; assembly: GCF_948465745.1. Lineage (NCBI taxonomy): Eukaryota > Viridiplantae > Streptophyta > Magnoliopsida > Caryophyllales > Amaranthaceae > Chenopodium > Chenopodium album. Next base: position 22,678,917 of record NC_137847.1, read on the forward strand.
AAGCAACAGCAAAATGGTAACGTTTAGAGACGTGTGCTCGACGGTGCAAGATACGCGTTTCTTAACTCATTTATCTGTTTAGATAATGATTAGTTTGCAGGTATCGGCGTTATAAGAATGATTTGGAATCGCAGAACGTTTTGAATCATTCTCCGTCCCTATCGATACTTTGACTCTCGTTTTTCGAAACATAAGTTTCTCCAAACTCAGTCAAAGTGGGGGCTTCTGTAGACACCCATTTGTGTCTCCCCAAAACCAAACCCAGTGATGAATACCTTTCGCGTCGAACCATAATCGAATGAGGTGAAAGTGTGAAAAGTCAAGTGTTGCGGTTAGTTTTTATTAAAATCCTTCTTTCTGTTTTCGAAAACCCACTCTATTTTATGAAAACGTCCAATTCAGTTTATTTTGGTCCATAATTAAGGTCCAATAATAGTGTAGATGGATGGGGCTCGAAAAGACCTTTCCAACGATATATTATAAGCCCAATTCCGATGAATATTGAGAAAGTTATGGCTAAAATACCAAACTGGGCTTGGTTAATTATTTAAATACGGCCCAATGATCTAGAGGAGGGCCCAATGTTAATTATTATTCCTAAAATTATTAGGATTAATTATAGTTTTCTAGAAGTTTCTAGAAAGTTCTTTTAATTCTAATATTATTAGATTTAATAATTAATTATTTTAAAATAGACTTTTATTTGGAGTAAAATATCGTTTTATTATCTTAAAAATACATATTTTATCTTCTGTACGGATTCCGTAGATCAAGTTGATTAAAGATCGGATTCCGCGTGAAGAAAACGCGCTAATACAGGTTGTCGCCAAACGACAAGTCTGTCGCCGCGCGACAGAGTCGATTCCTGGCGACAGCGTGTAGTTTTATTCCTTATCAAATTCTATGATTTTTCGGACTATTTTCATTATAAATAGGGTCCGAATTCCTGTTTTCAGCATCAACAATTCTCTCTATTCTCTCTCAAGAATTACTTAATTCTTTCTTATTCTTTCTCTCTTTTTCTAAACTAGCTTTTTACATACAATATTCCGCATTCACAAGATCTTGAATCTCTTAGCCAAGTTCGAAGTTGCCTTCGCCCTAGACGTGAAAGGTTGATAATTTCTGAGGGTTTGGTCCAAAACTAGTCTAAACTTTATTTAATTTGATTTTAATTTAATTCTTTAATTATTCTTTATTATTTTCATTGAAGTTACTAACTTGTGTATTTTGTTATTAGAAAGAGGTACAAGGCTTCAAAGTATGTAATCTTATTACTCTCTTTCAATGTAGAAAGCATGTTTAGATTTGCTTATTATTGTTTATAATTCCTAGTATCATGTTAGGATGTTGTTATTGCTTTCTAGTATCATGTTTAGGATGCCTTTACTCTTTCTAATATCATGTTAGTACCATGTTAGGTTTGAAGCTTTGATCTTTATTGCTTAGTGACATGCTAGGGTTTGTTATTAATCTTGTTAGTATCATGCCTAGGATCTTGCTATTATTATTAAGCTTTATTATGCCTTATCATGCTATTATCATCGTTATTATTTAATATTGGTTGTTATTATGTTGCTTGATTATATTTTATTGTTATTGCTTGATCACACCTTTTATGATTGTTTAAAGGGAATTTGTACTTGAAATCACGCTTAATAAGATAATTATTAATTTGGTTTAGGCTAATATGATTTTAACTCAAGTGATCGACAATAATAGTATTATTTGTGCATTAATATTCAACCAACATAGATAAACAGGTAGGTTCAATATAATGTTTGTATGTTATTCGAAAAGCGCACATGAATACGAGCAGAACAAAGTAGAGGCCTATTTTATAGGGCGGGTCCTTTCTTTTGTAGATTGGATTCGTACCCTCATCCCCGGAGCCTATTTGGTTCAAGACCTTATGGAGTAGTTGATGGTCCTTTTGGATTGTCTTTTGGGTTTACAAGTTCCTAAAACTTGTTGGCGACTCTTTTTGCTCTTTGTCTTTCCCTTTGGAACGCCACCATACTTTAGTGTATGATCACAGTGGGGTTCAAGTTTGGGGTTATCGTAATGCTTGAAATATTCCCTACAGTAATTCAATTAGTATTAGTAAGTCAATCAAATTTATACTTTATTTTTGTCTGTGGTGTTGTAAAGATATTGTTGTTCCATGGGATTGCAGGATCATTCGAAAGCCAAGAAGAAAACAATAACCTTGTACTCGGGAATTTTTAAGGTAGTAAAGTTTTTGTGAAATGAATATTTTGCACAAGAGTGTGGATAATCCAAACAAAGTATTGCTAATGTTGTTAATTTTTTAGGATGATAGTTTAACTTACGGTGGAGGTGTCAAAGCTAGATCAGAGGTTGTGAAGGAACACTCAAAGGGGAGTAGGAGGGTATGATTTAGAATTTTTAAGTGTTGCAATGTGTATTATTATTGGCTTGTGTATTTATCATTAATTTAATTTTACAGCCTCCCAACATGAGTTGCCAGATTGTGTCATTTGGTCGGATTTGTGGCAAATTTGATGATAGGAGAAAACAATGGGTGTATGAGATGGGTTTTGGTGGTCTATTACATCTGTCATATAACATGCAATTACCCAAGCAGTTGGCGTATTGGGTGATGACTCGTATAGATCCGATAAGTAAAATGTTCATAACCCCAGATGGTGTTGAGTTTAGGTTTTCTAAGATACAAGTTTGATGGGTTTTAGGGATACCAATGGGTTCAAAGATTGTTCCTTTGACAAAAACAATGACTCTTACGGATCGTGAAAAGGTTCAGAGAAATTTATTGAAGTATGGGAAGTCATGGGAGTCCACTGGACAATGTGGTCGTGTTTACACGTCAGTTGGGATACCATTGAGTTCAGAAATGATGGATCGATTAGAGGGGCAATTTGATTAGGAAGAGGAAGAAGAATTCAAGACGCTTTTCTTGATAGTTGCTTTAGAGATGGTATTGTGCCCTACACAGTCACCCCGTCTTGTGGCTGATTTATTACCTGCCATCAGCTGTGCTATGGTGGCAGTTGAGTATGACTGGTGTGCTTTAGTGTTGTCTAAATTCATGGGGAGTGTTTCTATTTTTTCCCGGCGTTTTTATGCTCATGGGTTTGCTAGTGGGTGTGGCGGGTGTGCTATATGTATCATTACAGTTTACTTTATGTATTTTTATTTTAATTTGATACATATGTTCAGCACACAACTTTTATACTTAAACTTTTATGCAGATTTTTTACTTAGACCATTTGGCTAGGGATCCTGTTGAGTGGGAAGCTTTCCCTAGACTCAAGGTATGGAATATTCAGCAGATTCGAAATGCATCAAAGTTGGACAAATTAGAGACAAGGGACTATGGGAGGTTAGGGGTAAGGCTAATGTCTTTGGTTATATTTTTTCCTTCCAGACCGGGGTCTGATATGAGACTTTGACAATACTGTTATAGGTATTGGACGTTGTGAAGGAATTGTGTCTTCGTCATGGATCAAATTATGGAGATAATTAAGTTCGTACATTTGGGTTGTCGTTATATCATAGCTAGAGGTACTAACGATCTTTGGGCTAGTAAAATAGGCCAAAGCCCACTTGGACGAATCCTATAAGGTCACACAAAGGGCCTATATCGAGCACGAGAGGACGAGGCCCATGAGGGCCTCATCCCCTAGTATGGCCGGCCATATGGAGGAATAAGGAGGGTTACGGGCTTCGTGACCTAGTCTAATAATAATAGGGATTAGACTAGGTGCCTAGGGTTTGACAAAAAAAAATTTAGTGATCAGTTTGATCAAACCCAATTAGCAAACACGAAGCCAATCCCTCTCAAATCTCTCTCTCTCTCACACGCTCTCTCTCTTCCCCGACGCCACTCAAGGTGGTTCGTGGTGGTCAGTCTTGTCCGTTAAAGGTAGTGATCGCGGTTCTTCCCTTTCACTCGACCAATCTAGTATTGGTGGACGGATCATTCGAATCCCGTGGACTAAGTAGAGGAGCAACGCTTTGGGCTCTATCCCTGATTTGCCTGTCAAATAGCTTTGTGGAATTCATGCTTCAAAGGTATTGTTATGTGTCTTGTGTGTTATGCATGTGATCTTGGGATGAGGTGCTTTATGAATATGATTCATTTTTTCCGCATTATAGTACCTATAAACTCCTATAGTGGTATCAGTTAGCCTCTTACATGAACGCGCTAGAATATAATAATACATTTATTTGAAGTCCATGTTAATTTTATAATCAATTAAGAGGGAAAAATTAATTTAATTATGGTTCAATTATTATATTTAATGTGATTAAACTTTTGGAATTGATTGAATATGATTTAATTATGCTCAAAATAGCCATGAAGAGGACCGAATTAAGACCTAGAATATTCGAAATTTTCGAACCCTAAACCCTAATTTCGAATTTTTCGAAAATCCCAAGCCCTAAAATATGATTTTTGTGCTTGATTTAATTCGAATTGTTTTATGTTTCATAATTTTAATCGGATTGATTTATGCATAAAAATGTTTTGTGGATGATCATCGATTTAATTTTAAGAGTTAGAATTAAATTGGGATTAATTTTATGATAAACCCTAATTTTAAAGTTGAACGGGATTTAATTTTAATTTGTGGACTAATTTAATTTAATATAGATAAAAGCTATTTTAATTAAATTAAAAATCAAAAAAAAAAAAATTATTTAAGGCCGGCAGCCGCGGCTAGGTGGCACAGCCATGGCGACTGCTGACTTGGCGGTCAGTCCAGAGGGAGGGAGGGAGGGAGGGCAGGTGGTCCAGCAGGTGGTTGGACAGCAGCGTGTAAGAGTTTCACAACTGCTGTTGCAACCACGCTAGGGCGGCTGCTGCTGCTGCTGTCTTTGCGCGGCAGTGGCTGCTAACCACAGCCAGCCACCGTGGTTAGCTTAGGCTGGCCCCTTACGGTGGCCTGCAGCCCAACAGTAGCTGCTGCCCTTTGCGGCAGTAGTTGCTATTATGGCAACCAACCAACGTGGCTAGCTTCGGCTAGCCAACCACGGTGGCCGGCAGTGGTGGCTCGGTTTTTCAAAAAAAAAAAATCTGTTTTTTTAAAAATATTTCAAGATAATTACAAATTATTTTGGGATAATTTCAGTTTTATTTTGGATAAAATCTTTTGTTTGGGATAAAATCAAATCTTTCAAAAGTTGTTCTATTTGAAGTTATCCATATTTAAATTTGTTAAATTGGTAATTATCCATAATTAAGTGGTTAATTTTGGATAAGATTGATTAGGATATTCAGAGCATATTCCAAAAGGATAATAATTGATTATCCCATAATAAGATTAGGATATAATTGATTTTACAATTATTTGATTGGCTAATAATTAGGATAGAATCTCCTAAGTTTGTTAGGATAATCATGGAAGATTAAATATGATTTATCTTTCTAGATTAAAATATGATTTAATTCTATCTCATGACTAAATTAAATATATGATATTTTATTAACGGTCATGAATAATATATGATATTATCTAATTATAATTAAAATATAAAATATTTTAAGAAATGCGTTGACTTAATTATGAACATTTGATGTTGTAGTTTAGACAAGCATATTGAGTGATTTATTATATGGCACTTATTATAATATATGATATTATGTTGCTATATATAGACTAGTAGGGCCCATAGATTCTAAATATGATATGCGCATCATGATGTATTTATGTAATCTAAATACGGTCTGCGTACCGTTAAGTATTTTTGTAATTTTTATTTAAAGTAAATAGATTAGTTATTTAAATAGTGTTAGTCCAAAGAAGCCCATGAAGTGAAGGCCCTAAGGAGCAAGGTGGATGGAGATCCATGATGATTCAAGTGGGAGCATTTTCATTTCTAGTTTTCTTAGGACTAAGGGGCCATACTATGTCATGCTTTGTTTTATGCATTAGTAGACTATGCATGCTAGATTTTATTTATGTTGTTTGATGATGCGCTAGAGTTCACTAAATAATCACAACATAATAAATCTAGGTCCCAATGATATTGAGATTGCTTTTCCAATTAAAAACCCAATAAACCTTTGACATTTATGATAAGTCATGCCAAAGCTGGGTGTCATTTTATATCTTGGGAGACTTGGGGTAAATCAAGTTTACAATTTTAATTGGTTATTCTTAACAAGGTTACCTAAAGAGTTTAGAACCTTGAAGCAAAGGGAAATAATTAAACATGTGATGGTTAATTATTCAACCAAGAGTTACAAGAGTTGTAATCAGTAAAGAGTTTACTCACCTTGAAAATGTAATGGTTGATGGTAGGGCCAAAGTCCGGTCAATTATTGCATGAATAAAGGGTCTTGGAATCACTTAAAATTCAATTGGGATCATTTAATTATTGAATAAAGTGTTTTAAAGTTACCTAATTAATTCGTTTATGGTACTTTAACTTTTAATTAAACATAATTATTAAACTTTGCCTTATTTTGACATAGATGGGAATCCATAATCACAATGACAACAACATTTACAATCTTCGACCATTTCTTGAGAAGGATAGGTTGACAGGGGACAACTTTTCCAACTGGGAAAGAATGCTAAGACTTGTTCTGAAATCTGAGGGTGGAGAGGATGTCATTGACACTCCATTGCCAGGACCTTTGCCAGAAAATCCAACTGCGACAGAGATCAAGAAGCACAAGGAAACTCATGAGAGAGCTATGCCTATCATTTGCTTAATGATTGCTACCATGGAGCTTGGTCTTCAAAAGCATTTTGAGGATCAGGATGCGTACATAATCATGCAAGAACTCAAAGCCTTGTTTAAGAAACAAGCAAGAGTTGAAAGGTACGAGCTCCATCGTGAAATTCTGGACTGTAAGATGGAGAAGGGTACCACAATTCATGATCATGTTTTCAAAATGATCGGCCTTATTCAAAATATGGAGAAACTAGGGCACCTATACAGTGATAAGATGGAAACAGACATCATTCTCCACTCACTTCCAGAAAGTTTCAACCAGTTTATCATAAACTTTAACATGACTGATGCTGCAAAGACTATGAATGAGTTGCATGCAATGCTGGTTTGTGCTGAAAAACAAATCCCCAAGGAACCTAAGAAGGAAGTTCTTATGATTCAAAAGGGAAAGGGGTTCAAGAAGAAGGGGAAAAAGGCTAGTGCGGCTAAGAGCAAGGGCAAGGCAGTTGCTAAGGCTCTTGAAAAGCCTAAAGCGACTCCAAAACCCAAGGCTGCAAGTGAAAGTTTATGCTTTTACTGCAAGAAGAAAGGGCATTGGAAGCGCAACTGCCAGAAATACCTTGACTTCCTCAAGAAGAATGGAGCATCAACCTCAGGTATCATGTTATAAATATTTTAACTTTCACTTAGGTATGTGATACCAAGTTGCAGTGCTTAACATTATTAATGTTGCGCAGGAACTGTAAACAAGTGAGGCTAGCATGGAGATGGAACTTGAAGATGTACTAGAAGTATTTGAGTGACCAGAGATAGCTTCATAGTTTTATTTTCTGATTAGTCAATCATGATTTTAGAACAATTTCCAGTTTTTCGATGAGATAATTTTTCAGTTTTTGGTTTAAATACTGATTTGGTTTACTTAGCTTGGACAAGTGTTGATCCATGACCAAGGTAATAAATTGTTTTCATTTTTGCTAGATATGAGTTATTTTGTTTCATGACATTGATATAAGTAGATCACAAAAGTAAAATTCAATGATTTAAAATATACTTACAACAAAGTAAGGTTACGCCACATAACCAATTTGCACATCCAAAGTAACAATTGGATGGACTCTTATTCTTATTTGATTATGAATCACTTAAGAATTAAAAGTCATGCTTGATAAGGTAAGATGACCAAGTTGTCTTTTAGTTGAAAAGGTGAAGGAGCCAAAATAACCTCTTGGAACTCATACATATGATGTGTGTGGACCAATAAGCTCAAATATTAGCAAAGAGATTTAACTATTTCATTGTTTTTACTAACGATTTAAGTAAGTAGATAATTACTTAATTAATTAAAAGTTGAAATCATTGAAATGTTCAAAATTCCAAAATGAAATGTAATATCAGTTTGAGATAAACAAATTAACACCACAATATGATTGTTGTGATAAATATTTAACTCAAAATTAATGATCATCTAAAGGGAATTGTTGAATTAATTCAGAATCCAGAAACATTACAATTAAAATGTATGTTGAAAAGGAATCAAACCTTGCTTGTCGTGGTTCAATCCTAGATTAACTTTAATGATTTACAAATATCGTTTTGAGGATATACATTAGAACAACAATTGCGAATATACTAAACATAAACTCAACCAAAACAATTGAAGAGACGTCATAAAAGTTATGAATTGGAAATGTTCCAAAAGTTTTCTTTTCTAAACAAGATTAAGGGTTATGAAATCGTTGTAAAATGTTTACAAAGATGACATAATGCACCCTAAATCAAGTAAATAGTTCTTCATGGGTTTTCCCATGGAAACTAAGAGGTATTATTCCTACAATCGCATAGATATCAAAGAGTTTGTTGCTCGCGATAGTGTCTTTATAGAAAGAAATCTCTTCCTACAAAGCCAAGTGGGAGTAAAGTAAGATCTCGATGAGATTCGAGACGAGAACCAAATGGATGTGGATAACACTACATCAGAGACGAGGGCGTATGAAATCAGCTAATTTGATAAATCATATGTCGAAGCAAGCTAATTTAACTAGCGAGGCTTGTATCGTCCTACTTGAATGAAACGCTTCAAATAGTTGAAAAAAATGATTCTATTGTTGCTTATACCTATCGTAGGTTACTTAGGATCAAAACTAACAGTTTGTTGAAATTCTGAGAAAAGGTGGATTCTAATATTTTCCTATTGGAATAGTTAGAACCCATACCCTACAAGCAAGCTTTGGGTAAGTGCCAACTCAGGAAGTGGTTTAAGGCCATGAAATCCAAAATGGACTACATGTTTGTAAAGGTGTGTTAATCCATGATAGCCTTACAAATAGGGTCAAACCTTTTAGTTGCGTAAGCCTATTCGGATTTTTCTAGTGATTGCTGATTTCGATTACGAAGTTTAGAGTTGGATATCAAAATCACCTTCTTGAAATGTTCTTGATGGAGGAAATGTATATGATACAACCTAAGAGTTTTGAAAATCCAGAAATTCCTAGAAAGTTTTGCAAACTTCAGAAAATCATTTAATAGATTGAAGTGAGCATAAGGGAGTTGGAACATTCGTTTTGATTAGGCAATCAAACAGTTTGATTTCCTCAAAGAGCAAAAAGGAATCTTGTAGAAACAAGAAGCTTAGTGGGAGAAATTGGTCTTCTTAGTCTTGTATGTAGATGACATACAGTTCATATGAAATGACATATCAATACTTGAATCAGTCAAGTTATGGTTAAAGAGTTGTTTCTATATGATAGATTTAGGAGATTTTGAATACATAATTGGGAATCAAAATCCACGAAGTGAACCTTGAAAAATGATTGGACAACATCGAGAGACTTATGTTGATAAGGTTCTTGACAAGTTCATGAAGCAAGTTTCTAAAAGAGGATGTCTTCCCATGTCTCATGGTATTACGCTCAGTAAAACTCAGTGCCTTCAAAAGCTAGTAGAGTTGAGTTGTATGGATAGTTTGCCTTATGCTTTTGCAAAAAGGTCCATTATATGTGCCATGATATGTACAAAGCAAGATCTTACATATGACTTGTGCATGTGTAGCAAGTTTCAAGAAAAATTCAGAATAAGCATAATAAAAGTTACCAAGAACAAATCCTTGAGTACTTGAGAAGCACTAAAGGAATGTTTCTAGTTTACGGTGGCACAAGTGAATAAGTTGTCAAAAGGTTATACGGATGCAAGTTTTCCAAACAAGAAATATGTCTTTAGATGTTGATCTAGATACATTTTGTGTCTGTACGGAGAAGGACAGTGAGCTTGAAGAGTTCAAAGTAGAATGTTGTCGCATACTCAATGTCAGAATATGCGTTTTAGCTATAGTAAGAGTGGTTAAAGAGGAAGTTCAGATCAATTTGTCATGTGACTAAGAGGATACCTTTGCCAAAAAATCACATCACAAATCCAAACAAATCGATATGAGATATCACCTCATTTATGAGATCAATGACAAGCGAGATGTCGTGATCTGCAAAGTTTTATTATGAGTGACAAATCACTAAACCCCTTCCATAGACTAAGATATGAGAGTTATATTAAAGAGTTGGATTGAAGAAAGTTATGTAATTTAAGTTGTGTATGTTTTGAGAAAATGTATTACATAAGAAATGCATCAATTTGCAGAATTATGTTTAAAATAGAAATTTCATTTCTCTTATTTAATTATGGTTTTGGAAATTAAATAAATGTCCAAAATAGCTATGAATTGATGGGCTCATCAGGTTGATGACCTAGTGAATGAAACCCCACAAGTGAACAAAATTCATATATTATTTAAGTTCCTAGTTCAAAATCATTAAAGTGGACATAAATGATTTCAATAAATGGACTAGCATGTAAGATTGATTGGATAGCGTAGTTTCATGGGCTATAGGGGCATAGTGATGCTCGATCAATCACTTAGATATGCATGAATGATGCATGATTGAACTATTGACCTACTTTGAAGTTCAAGTATAGAGCTTTCGGATATATTAGTGGATTCCTTTGACATGAGTGGAACATTGATTTCATTCAATAGATGTTTGACTATGGTGCATTCAAACGTCTTCCCGTAGCTGGAGGCTATAAAGGATGTTTCCTGGTTATTTCAAAAGTTGAGTGGGAGCCTTGTTGTCACAAGATTGGATTAAGTCTACCTATTAAATTAGAGAATGTGTCATGGCCGCTTGAAGAGGGAGAATTTAGAAAATACGTGGCCGCGTTCAAATGTATTACTGATCAGTAATCATTTGGTTTTGTAATTCTAACTCAGATTTCAAGAAATAATTTGTAGATTAATATGATCTCGACATGTGATACAATCATATTATCAAGTCGATGCATATTAACTTAAGGAATTTGAATATTGCACACTTGTCTCAGATAAGTAGGAGATTGAAAGAATTATGTCTTCGTCATGTGCAATTACTAGATATATAAATGGATCAAATTATGGAGATAATTAAATTCATACATTTGGGTCATCGTTATATCATAGGTAGAGGTACTAACGATCTTTGGGCTAGTAAAATAGGCCAAAGCCCACTTGGATGGATCCTATAAGGTCACACAAAGGGCCTAGATTGAGCACGAGAGGACGAGGCCCATGATGGGTCTCATCCCCTAGTATGGCCGGCCATATGGAGGAATAAGTAGGGTTACGGGCTTCGTGACCTAGTCTAATAATAATAGGGATTATATATAGACTAGGTGCCTAGGGTTTAACTGAAAAGAATTCAGTGATCAGTTTGATAAAACCCAAATTAGCAAACACGAAGCCAACCCCTCTCAAATCTCTCTCTCTCTCTCTCTCATGGCTCTCTCTCCTCCCCGGCACCACTCAAGGTGGTTTGTGGTGGTCGGTCTTGTCCGTTAAAGGTGGTGATCGCGGTTCTTCCCTTTCACTCGACCAATCTAGTATTGGTGGATGGCTCGTTCGAATCCCGTGGACTAAGTAGAGGAGCAATGCTTGGGGCTCTATTCTCTCCCTGATTTTCCTGTCAAATAGCTTCGTGGAATTCACGCTTCAAAGGTATTGTCATGTGTCTTGTGTGTTATGCATGTGATCTTGGGATTAGGTGCTTTATGAATATGATTCATGTTTTCCGCATTATAGTACCTATAAACTCCTACACGTTGCCTATTACGAACATCACCCAAGGGTGGCATGGGACAGTGTAGCACCCGAGGATGAGTTCCATGTCAGTGGTGTAGATGCAACCAGTTGCTATTGTTGTGATTGTTGTGCTGATGCGTTGGCTAAAATATTGGTTTTGTTTTGTTGCAAAGATGGTAGCAGGGCTTGTTATCTCCAAGTCAAAGGTTAGGGAAAGGAGGGGGAGGACCTTGAAGTCAAAAGAAATTTACATTTAGTTTTATCATTACCATTTGTATTAGCAATGAGTTATTCATTTTAATATTTAACTGTTGTATAATTATGGAAAAACATTGATCTGTATTCATTATTTGCTAATAATTTAGAGATTGTTGAGCATTTTTAAGTGTTGTATAATTCTGGGAAAACATTGATCTATAATCATTATTGCTAAAAATTTAGAGATTGTTGAGCATCTTTAAGTGTTATGCCTTACATTTTGTAAAGCATAGACTGTTAAAATGAAATCAGGCCAGCAGGCTTATCCGTTGACATTATCTATTGTGGATTGGAAAGAATGGACTTATTGCAACAGCCCACATTTGACTGAACATGCGATTAGCCCATCAGGAATTAATTGACTTATCTAAAAGATTTAAGGTCCAAGAAGGTTGCCCATTTGTTTCGACATGTTTACCTGACTATTAACAGCCCATTCGATTTAACATACTATCCTTATGGTTCACTATCACTTCTAAAATTAACAGACTGATCCAAATTACATTTCTTACACAAATAAAATACAGAAATGTAAATTTGAGATTGATCCCAAATTAAGTAATTTGTGTAAGAAATGCTATCCTTATGGTTCATTATCCCAAATTAACTAATTATAACGCAATAATAATAATCATCAACAACTAAACCATACTGAATACAACACAGAAACTAGTTGATATTGTTTGCCCAAGGGACTTTGACAAAAAAGACTAGCAACACCTACTACTACTACTAGAAATTGAGTTAAATGGCCTTCTAGATCATAACACAAATGGCCTTAAAGAGTGCTACAAAAGACAGATTCATCCTCTAGCTGGTATTAACTTAACTAGAAAATTCACTTGTCAACTTAACAAATAGCATAAGAACTCCATGACAAGGACAAAAGCATCTCCCTCAACGAAGACTGGACTATTTGTTGGTTAAGCAAAACACCTCGTGCCCATTCCAAATACCAACATCGCGGAGAGTCTGACATGGGAGGACAGTCCGATCCTCATGAAACATTTGTATGATCTCCTGATTCACCTCTAGTTCATCACTCTAGATCTTGAACAGCACCCTCAGATATGCAAAGACAGGGATGATCACTCTCTTCACACGCGGGCGGGTGCGAATCTCACGGAGATACACAAGCTTGGTGCGGACATCCAAGTTATCGTCGGAGTTCTAGCATTTATCCAATGAATATGCAGATTAAATAAACAAAACAAATAACATTAAAGGTTAAATAAATAAAACAAATGACAGTCAATAATAACACATTAAATTACTAACAGCCCCGTCTATGGCTTTGTGCAAACAGAGATTGTATATATAATTCTGATGTGTTTGCAGGTAACAAAATCTGTCAAATTGGTTCAAGTGTCATGATTAGATGAACTATCTAATGATAACCTAAAGGTCAGCGGAACAAGCCTTCATAGCTGCACTTTTATAATTTTTTTTTAATTTTTTTTTTGTTTTTTGCTTTTGTATGTTGAAAGAAAACTAAATTCTATCAATTCATAATCTTAATACAAAATAATATGAGTATTGCGTACATCAATTCATAAACTTAATACGGAATAATTTGACTATATGAGTATAAGTTTTACAAAGTACATGTTAATAATTTACCTTGAAAAAAATGATATGTTATGAGTATAAATATATATGTTTTAGCATATAAATGAAGAAAAATAACAATAATATGTTCACCAAGGTAACACAATTTCATTTAAATTTGTGAGTATTTTAATTTGGAGGGCCTATAATTATTAATAGAGGGCCCCAAAATAGCTTATGACAACCCTGATTATTACTAATATGGAGATTAAATTAACAAAATAGACGACTGTAAATAAATTATTTAAAGTGCACAAAAAACAAAACGTTACCTGCCCAACAACATAGAGGACGGACCCAGTCTGAATCCCAGCGCGTTCCGGTGTCTTAGTATCATACACGACCCCTGCAGTATGCCTTATAGCCATCTTAATGAAGATTTCATCCGGGAGGCGGTCTACTCTCACAGCGTAGTCATAGTAAATCTTGTCAAACTTTTCATTAATGCTAAGGCTATACTCAAACCCAAGGTCACTCTCTGTGAGGCTTCAATCCTGGAATGTTATCTTTGGGAACAAAGTGACAAGGACAGCCTTTGATGCTTCAAGAGGGGTAACATCATCACCTATGAAGTCGACCTCGACCTCAGTATCATCACTACTAAGACAGATAACGCTTGTAGAGCAACCAGACGGTGCAGGATATGTGACACAAGTAACCTCGGGCTCATCAGTTAGGTCGACGACAACATCTTCGATAACAACAGGACCAGCCAACAGATGCTCAAGCACAGCTGGTGAGTTGAGTTTCGCAGCCTGACGGCGTGCGACAGACTTCCCAACAGCAAAGGTCGCAAGAAGACTGTGACGGCCGACTCTGGTCCTCTTTTTTCTGTACCGACGGCCACTTGGGGCAGATACTGTGCCAACAGGGTTAGGGACGTGAGTACTCATTTCTTGGCTGGAGGAAGACATTGACAGTTTTCTCTTTTAGTTTTTGTATGGGGTTAGATGTATGTGTGATCTGTAATAAGAGTTAGTTACTCCTTTTATAAAGGAGAATTTTTGTAGGAGTGTTGCCTTTGCATATACGAATAGTTCAATTATGTATGTGATACGTGTGTAAAATATTAAAATAATGTACACATATTCATAATTGGTTATTTAATAATGTTATGTCATAGGTCTATTTGTTTTTAATGTTTTCAAGGTCTAAGAAGGTTAATTTGCTTAAGGTTATTCATCCTATTTGACTCGATGATAAATTACCGACCTCATTTTTATTGATAATGGATTTAACTCGATCCGACAACAATCTAAAGAACAATTATAAACATCACCACTTATTATTAGTGAACCGACCATGCTTTATTCACAATATTCACAAGGCTAGCCAATAATCAAATAAATCGTAATATTTAATTTAATTTGTTTACACTGAAAAAAAAAACTCGTACAACTCAACAACATAATGGTATAATTAATCCAAATTATGGAATAATGCTTGTAATACATAATTTACACAACCCTAACCCGAACCCGAATTCGAAAGTGTTATTCTAATTACATGATTATATAACATAGTGTTACATACTTTATATTATAGTTATATCCATAAACTGAATTGATCTAAACTGATTAGAGGTGGGTGAAATGAGAGCTAAACTTTAACTTAACTGAACAAAATATTTTATTTTATGAGAGAAGGAAATTAGGAACTTCAATGAATAATTATTTGTTAATTATCAATGTAATATTACGTTGTTTCATATTTCGGTTAAGTCGTTATTGTGGGATCCGAAAATCCAAATTTTTCTAAAAAATTGAATCCTATTCCAGCCGAATTAAATTTTGGACTCAATCTGATTTGATAATTACTTTGGGTTGGATTGGATTTTGTTTTTATTCGAATAATGAGCAACCCTAATTCCTAAACCCTAAACCCTAAACCCTAAACCCTATACCATAAACCTAAACCCTAAACCCTATACCATAAACCCTAAACCCTAAACCCTAAACCATAAACCCTCCTAAACCCTAAACCCTATACCATAAACCCTCAACCCTATTCAATAATCCAAACCCTAAACCCTATACCATAAACCAAAGGGCCTGTTCTCAATGACTGAACTGAGCTGAATTGAACTGAACTGAAATGAACTGAATTGAACTGAACTTATTAGAGCTAAACTGAACTGAACTGAATATTTTATGAGAGAAGGAAATTAGGAGATGGACTAAACTGAACTGAAAATAATCCCTTGATAAATTATCATTATTAGTTATTGTTTAGAATATGTAAAGCCCTTGATAACTCATTTTTTAAACATAAACCAAAAATTCCAACTTAAACTATTTTGTCATTTATAAATCTCATCTTATTTGAAATAATATTAAAATGAACGAATTATCTAATCAAAACTTACAATGATTGTCATGGAAAGTAGGTGTCCATATAAGGTGTCTTGGCGCTTCCGAAAATAGGGTTCCACCTTCTTGTCCCAAACTAGAAAAACTCCGTCAAGGTCGGTTCTCGGTCTAATTGCTTCAACTCCATATAGACTCGATATTTGACTTTGAACGTAGTTAAGCATAAGCCTGTTTGCTCTAGACTCAGTGATGACAAAAAGAATCGGCGAGTATTTGTTGTGAATTTTTTCAAAATATTCACCAAAAGACGGCCTATGTACACTACGTGCACTCCAAATTACAATGATGTTGCCTACAGGGAATTTCAACCCATTTAAAAATGGATCATCATTGTTGGACCCTATTGAAACATTGAAGTATCAAGTGCTACTAAAGCGAGTGACATCGGAGTTCACCGTGAACTAAATAGATGACACTGGGTTTTGAATTTTCATCACGTGCAACCCCACTTTATTAGCCCCTAGTATGACTTCCCAGGAATCAGTGGGTAGGGGAAAGTTGGTATCTCGTCCAAATTAACAAACGTTTTGAGATCAAAAATAGGAACGATTTCCTTAGGAATATAGTGCGGTGATGATGGCTTCTTGGTAGCAAAACCACTTCATGAAATTTACCCCCCCTTATGCATATACGCGACAGCATCATAAATTAATGGCGTATGTGCTGGTTGTGGATGAAGGAGCGGTGACGATTTATTATGCATCATCCTGAAAGGGGTCCCGTAGGGTGCACCGTACTCCGGTCTTGAACAAAGCTCTGCATGCAAATGACCCAAACTAATTTGATTCATCTCGGAATAATCCTGGTCATTGTAGAAGTATTGCATGTCGTTAAACTCCATTTCTGGGACATTTTTAGACTTAATCCGATTAAAGTACATCACCGGACCTTTAAGGTTGTAAGATATAGTGCGACAATTTGATGAAATTTGCATTTGATGGAGCTGTTTTGTAATGGACAATTTTTGTTTTCTAAGTGAATTCATGGCGTGGCTTTGATTAATTTGACAATTTTATCTCAAAACTGTGTAATTTTTGTTTTTTAAACTTATTTTATAATGGCTTTGTTCATAAATTATTTTATAATGGCTTTATAATGTCCTCATCTCAATCAATCCAAATAAAATAAAAATAGTAAAATAGTAAAATAATAAACGCAAAGTCTGTAGAAAAGAGATGGCATAAAAATAACCATTAGAAAAAAAATCAATCTGTAAATAACAGATGGAAACATAGAAAATAAGTACAAAAGAAATAACAAAAAAATTAAACTTTTAAAAAAGTAAATAAAATTAAATAAGAAAACGCATTGAGAGATGATGTCATTTATCCATTAGACAATTATTTTACAAAATTACAAATATTATTGTAACAGTATTTTCCAGTAATTTGTATAGTACAGTAATTTCCTATATTAAACCATCTATTTATATAACATTATTCAATAAGTTTATTTGATTATTCAATAAGTTTATTTGTAACCAAATTTTAATATAATAAATAAGCCGTTTATATTTTTCAAATAAATAAACCATTTGTATTTTACAAGTAAAAAATTACTTAGAACAACTACACAATTTGCATTTGACCAATATTAGCTTATTTTGGTAAAATTAGTTTATTTGACCAATATTAGCTTATCGACTACTTCGTATCCAATAAACTAATTCAAGGTGTTTGGTGGGAAGCTTATTTGAAGAGCTTATTTCTCTAAATAACTAAGGGCCTATTCACATTTACTTAATTTTAGTTCAGTTCAGTTTAGTTCAGCTCCAATTAGTTCAGTTCAGTTCAGTTCCACTCCACTCCAATCAGTTCAGTTCAGCTCCAATCAGTTCAGTTCAGTTCAGCTCCTAATTTTCCTCTCTCATAAAATATTTATTTTAGCTCAGTTTAGTTCAGTTTAGTTCGGCTCCAATCAGTTCAGTTCAGCTCCAATCAGCTCAGTTCATTAAATGTGAACAGGCCCTAACTAGGCTCTTTTTGAAAAAAACCTCCTTTTACAAGCTATTTCAATTAGCTTATTCATTAATTTGTGGTGAAATGACACTTATACCCCCACTTAATCTAAAATCCTACCAAAACTACCTACCCCACAATTAGCTTATTAGTCATTTCACATACTCAATTAACTTTAAGCTATCAACTATTTACCGAGCACATTTATACAATTAGTTAATAAAATAAGTTAGTCAAATCAGTTAATACAATCACCTAGTCAAAATCAGCTAACATAATCAGCTTCAACTTTCAACTTTAAGCTATTCACCAAACACGCCCTTAATAGATTGATATGACCTTAGATCACTTAAACTAATAAATAATATTAATAGAGATTAAAGCGGTATGACTAGACCATTTGTAAGAGTTAAATAGATTATATCACTTTAAAGATTACTAAAACACATTATAGTAATAGAAATTGGACCGGTATAACTATGGGCCTATTCACCTCGGCTTAATTTTTATTTCAGTTCAGTTCAACTTAGTACAGTAAATGTGAACGGGTTCTACATCAATCTAACAAATACTAACTAGATGATTAATAAGAATTATGGCAAAAGTTCTATACAAAACATTGATATGTACTAAACAACCAAATTGAGATTAGTAAACTATTATTGGTTGAGTAAAAATATCACTAAACCGAAATGAGCTTAGACAAGTTTGGGGAATCAATGTGTTAGATACGACTCCAATCCACTAAACATTGTTGACTATGTTCCTTTGTGGAAACGAGATTAAATGTACTATTTAGAAGATAATGCGGATGATAATTATAAATCAGTGTCATATTAATTGTTAGTTAAAGAATTTAATATTTGGTTAGTTTGGGGTTCAAGGGTTAGTTTGGGGTTTAAGAGGTTTTAGGGTTAGGAGGGTTTGGGGTTTGGAGGGTTTGAATTTCCATTTGTCCTTTTGATGCATGACATGTGCAACAATAATAAATTCAATGAAATCAAATCTTCATTGCTCAGATATTTGTCCTTTAGCTAGCAACCCCCACACCCCCCTTGCACTTTATCAATCACACCTCATCATCTATACAATTAATGCTTGTACGGATTACATTCTTATTTTTATTTATTTTTTATTTTTGAAGTTCACCCTACTTTGACCGGAGAAAAAACAAAACAATAAGTTATTTGCTTCCAAATCCAATTTGTACCAAACCAAATGAGTTTTAATTGAGTTCAGACCACTATCACAAAATCAGTAATAAGCATTTGATTAAGCTAGGATAATTACTAGTATGGACCACCTATCAAGAAAAAATAAAACGAAATAACAAAAAATTAAATAATCATTATAGTATTTCATTAACTTTGTTTAACCAAAATAGGAAACTAATTACTAACTTCTAACTAATTAATTCTCTTTTTACATTCTACTAACCGAATATTAACACAACACAATAGTCATTGGAACGTTTAGTCAATGCGTAAGAAATGATGAAATCTCCTTCTTTTAAATCCTTGCGGCTCGATGTGAGCATAAAGGTAAGTTCATTCCCGAATTCCTGCCTCTTGGACTGTTACGTTATCATGCAAATCAACTCCTTTAAGCCACAATCTTACCCTTTGTGGATCGACCCGGTTATCAGATGCCCATCGGGTGAACACAATCGTCATGGGAGTGTCATACCTTGCTCTAAATTGGAATGTGTTTCTTCTTTCGAATAAATCACTGATGTGAAAAAAAATCTCTCATTCGAAGTAACACCACGGGGATTAGCTGCAACAGGTTCGCCGGCCTATTAAAAAAAACCAATACTAATTATTTTAGGTCATGTCCAAAAGTTAATGTTATTACTCATTTGGTTTTACTTACTTACCCTGTTGTACACAAGAACTACTTCGTCCTTGCAAATGGCATCTCAGTTGGTGTGATTAGTTAACCTCAGTTGTAGAAACGCAGCTCCTCCGAACAAACACCAGCTCTTCTTGCATAATGAATAAATAAGGAGTTGAAAGGTTCGTCTACACCGACTGTATACTGTAGTCCTCCGTTGTCCACGCCCCCACCCTTAGTACATATGTTACACTTTGTAAGGAGGGGCAAACCTACTATCACCACACTGTCACTGATTTTATCTGTGTCTGTCGATGCGGAAGATGAAGACGAGGACATTTTCCAATTGTGTTGCTAACGTTTTATAATTTTGGTGCAAGTGTGTTCCTAAAGTTTGGACATGGAGGTAGGAGGGGAAGTATTTTCTTTTGGAGTAAAGGCTCTTATTTATTGCATGAAGGTTTACGTGGAAGGAAGTAGTAGTAACTTTGATTGAATTACATTATATTTGATGTTTTTCATTTTTTTGAGTGAAAAAAAGCCTATGCATAGGTTTGGTTTTATTTTCAGTAGATATCATTAATAAAAGTAACTTGTGGTTTGATGTAAATATTAAATGTGAACCATCAATTGAAATTAATTTTGTACTTGTTCCATATTGATTGAGTCCGAAAATTTAAATAAAGTTTATAAAAGATTTTTCATTTTTCATTACTCACAGTAACTTGTGATTTTATTCTTGTCACTAACAAACATGACTACTTTTTAATAAATACATAAACATGACATATTCTTGCCTTGCCTTGGTTACTACAACTTTAGCAAGAACACATAATTTAGAAATTTAGAATCACAAGTAACAATTAATTAAACAATTATTTAAACACAACTATTTAAGCTTGTCGTAAGTAGGTAGCATTTCATGTATTTAAGGTCGAGTATCCATTATTGACGGATCCAATTATAATAATCACTACCTTTTTTAACATTACCTTTTTTAACGCTACCTAAATTAACCGTTTTGTTAATTTGATACATGATTTGTCAAATTCACTGTTTCGTTACAAGCTCCTAAATTTAACAATCACTTAATCAATTGTGTATGTTACATTATAGCATTTTACTATTCCAATAATTAAGTGTCTTGTATCAGATGAGAAGTTCTTTCATTACTAAGCATGTTGCTAAGTCCAGCTGTAGGTAAAATTACCAATATTTACTGCACACGTGTCCATTTGTTTTTTTAACATTATAAAAGGGCATATGGTAAATCATTTCCTTATATATCTTACTCCCTTTTCATAATCTCCCTAGCAAGACTTCCTCTTTTTCCAACCTACACTCTCTACATGGCAACACAAATCTTTTACCCCAAAAACCCCGTGTATCCACCTGGCTGCTATGATGTGTTCACCCCAAACACACTGACCTTCCGTGAACCAAGCACTTCAACAATTCCTGAAATGAACTTCAACAAGTTCATGTACTTTGCACCAAGGCAAGATGGGCAATACCAACTTATCCCCGATAAGGTCATTAGGGACATAATACGTGCCCCTGAAACCCCTTGGGATGACAAGCTTCAAGGAATGGTCATGACTGGCCCCTCAGGTAACCGTGTTCCTGCCCATCTTCCAAATTTGCTTGATTGTGTTGGAATTGTGGATATTGTTGATGTGTTTGGGAAGCTTAACAAGGAAAATAACATAGAAGATGTAATGTATGATACCCGTAATATTAGTGAAATTATTCCTATTTTCCTTGAAAGTCACATTGACCCCTGACCTAACATAGTAGTTGAAGGTCCGGTTTACCCTCTCAAAGCTAGAAAGGTTGAAACCTCATTGGCTTATTACACTGATGGATTCCAAATTTTCTATGTGCATGCTAAGATAAGTGAAATTTTCATAACAATTGTCGCTGGTAGGTTTAAAATTGATAGCAATTTAAGGTATATGGATGTCAAGCTTGATTGCAAGTATAACAAAGGGAGTGAAGCCTTTGAATTAGGTTCTTCAATTGTGGTGTGGAATGCTAGGAGTGTGACCCGACCCTCTTTTAAGGACAATCTGCTCAAGTTTGTGAATGTTCACAAACCCATCATTTTCATTATTATCGAGGCTAGGGTGGGAAGGAAATCCTTTGAAGATGCTGTCTAGGCACTTGACTATGAGGTTGACTGGTCACTTGATGAGAGTGTGGGGTTGAGTGGGGGTGTTGTTGTAATTTGAGATTTTAAAAAGGTGGGTCCAGGTGAGTTTGTTGTAGCTGGCGAGGTGGATTGCCCTTTGAGGTAGCTTGGGATCTTGAAGGTATGTACACCATTATCATTTTATTTAACTAAATTTGACTATTAATCTCTGTTAATTTCTGCCATGGTTGATTAAATTTTCTTCTAGTCCTTAATATAGCCCAACCAAGCCCTAGAACCAACTGATTCCTCTGCATCTGGAGAAGCATCCCAGGTTGATGGTGCGCAAGGAGGGAATCTTCTATGGATGTGCATCTGTTGTTCTTCTTCTTGTGTTATTAAGTTCAGTGTAGCTGTTTTAATGTAATTCGTAGGGTTAGTTTGTTTTTATGTAGTCGTTATCTCCATTCCCATGAACTAGTTTCCGTAATGTAGCTACTTATGATGTATTAATGAAGGCAAATGTAATTGCCATTGTGTAATATAATATTATTAGCTATGTGGTCTTATTAATTTCTGAATACAATGTTTGACATTGTGATATGAGATTTGTGATAAAAAACAATTAAACACAAATTATTTTTTTAAGGTAATCGATCATAAATACAAGAAAATAAGTTACTCTACTAATCGGGTGGTAAAACCCAACGCGTAATTACCCCATTTCGAGTTCCCTTTTTTGTATACACGTAATTAATTTTTTAACGGACTTTTTTAGCGGAAAATTTTATTATGTTTTTCAAATCAGAATTTTTGTATTTATTCTTTTTAATGAATTTATTCTATTTATTGAATTTCAATGATTTAAAAAAAGTTTCAATAACATATCCCCAAATTTTAAAAAACTTAGTATGGAATAAAGATTAGGATAATTAGGAAAATAAAACTAGTTATGGATTGGGTAATTTACTATTCCATATGACCCTTAAATCTAGACAATCATTTTATGTGGACTCATTGATGATTGGTTTTGATTATGATTAGGGATGGCACGGGTCGGACTCGGAATGCATTATGCAAAATCCGACTCTATGCTAAATCCAACTCCGACTCCGACCATTCAGGAAGTCGGATGCTAGATCCGAATCTGACTCCGACATCCGACTCTGAGACTCCGACTCCGACTCCGAGTTTTGTTTCGTTATTCAATAAATTGGGCTATTTTGTCCTTTACAACCCATACCCCCCACACCCAATGCCATATCAGACATTTGTTGGAGTCAGATTTTTATCTCGGATTTTTTGTAGGATCGGACTTCGACCCTCCTTCGACTTGGAATCGGAATATTTTAACGGAGTCGAAATCGGATTACTTTTATCTTGGACTCGGAGCAGACTTTTTTTATTGAAAATATTTTAATTTTATTATGTTTTTCAGATCAGAATTTTTGTATTTGTTTCTATTTAATGAATTTATTCTATTTATTGAATTTCAATTATTTTAAAAAAGTTTCAACAACATATCCCCAAATTTTAAAAAAAATTAGTATGGAATAAAGATTAGGATAATTAGGAAAATAAAACTAGTTATGGATTGGGTAATTTACTATTCCATATGACCCTTAAATCTAGACAATCATTTTATTTGGACTCATTGATGATTGGTTTTGATTATGATTAGGGATGGCACGAGTCGGACTCGAAACGCATTATGCAAAATCCGACTCCATGCTATATCCAACTCCAACTCCGACCCTTCAGGAAGTCAGATACTAAATCCAAATCCGACTCCGACATCCGACTCTAAGACTCCGACTTCAAGTTTTGTTTCGTTATTCAATAAATTGGGCTATTTTGTCCTTTACAACCCACACCCCCACACCTAATGTCATAGTCGGATATTTGTCGGAGTCGGATTTTTATCTCGGATTTTTTATAGGATCTGACTCTAACCCTTCTCCGACTCGCTATTGGATTATTTTAACGGTGTCGAACTCGGATTACATTTATCTCAGACTCGAAGGGGGTTTTTTTACCTTGGATCGGGGCAGAGTAGGGTCGGATCCGAACTAGATTGCCATCCCTTTATGATGATCATTGATCTTGAGGTGGAGTAGGTGTTATAGGGTTAAGGTTAAGGGTCTGTAGGGGTTGTAGGCTGTGCATTTAATGTTTGTTTGACATGGGACAACACATGCTTGCTTCTTCCCCATATGTTGCGTGTTTAAATGACAATGATCACACAAGAGGAAATTTGATTCTTGACTATTCGTTTCTTTTTTTTTTTGTTCAATTTTTAATTATGTGCTTGTATATGTCGTCTCTTGTGCTTGGAGTATTCCATACGCTCTCTCTCTGTCTAAAAAGAGAGACTACACACACTTTACTCATCCAGAGTACTACCTCAAAGAAAAAAAAAACCCTTCTTTGATCAAAAAACAGTATGGCTACCAACAACAACACATACCCTCCTGGTTTCTACGCTGCTCCGGCGATAGAGAAAGGCGTGCATTGCTTTGACTACAACAACAACCCCGTCCCTGAAATGAACTTCAATGACTATGTGTACTTCTACAGCCACAATGTAAGGCTGACTTTGAATGTCGTTGAATGGGAAATTTTGAGGAAAATAGTGGCCAACCAAAAGGAGGTGCAGCACCTTATGGACAAAATGATGATGGTGAATAAGCAAGGGAAGATTTCCCTGGCTCACTTACCTGTAATTGTTGATGTGGTGGCTAAGCCTGCTATTCAAGCGGCGATACGAGAGCTGGAGAGGCATGATGTAGTTGAATACGAGGGCACGACAACTATTATCCCTAAATTGCTAGTGGACAAGATCGATCCGAAGCCAATTATACCGTCTAGTGGCCCTATTTACGCCATTGGAACTGATCATGGTTTTAGCGTCGAATTTAGTTGCTACCCAGACCAAGTGGTGTTCCTTCGGGTAATTAAACCATTTATTTATACAAGCAATTTTTGAGTTATGAAAAATGAAAAATCTTTTAGCAACCTTAATTTCTGTGTACAGTGACATGTTTATTGAGACTGATCTGCATAGCCGCTACCAAGCTATAAGAATAAGCGTGGATCAGGAAAATGATGAGAAGAACCTTGACACTGGGGCTGCTGTAGTCTTGTGGAATGGCCGACGGGTCACACGTCCTTCTTTTAAGAAACACTTTAGGAAAATAGTTCGGACTCATAAACCAATCCTGATAATTCTGACTGAACTGGGTGCAACCTCCACCAACTGTGAGAGGGTCTTCTTAAAACTTGGCACCAAAATGTCTTGGAAGTTTGATGCGGGTGGAGGTTCGCTTGGAGGTACGGCAGTATTCTGGGATCCTAATCGAGTTGAACAACCCTGCTCATTGCGGAGTTTACTGACATTTCACTCAGTGTGATTGGTGCTGTTAATGCAGTTAAGGTACAACCCAATATACCATTATTTATTGGTTTATAGCATAGTAATGTACTAACCTCTCTGAACAAACATGGTGAATAGGCCAATCCTGCTGAAGAGTGTTGGGGTTTGGTGAGTCCGACTCACCGCAGAAACAAACCCAAAACCAAGACCACACCCGCAATAAATAAAACCATAAATATAATTAACTTAATGACAAGATTAATATAATAATTATACCTTTGACGCGTGCTTCGCCCGACCTCGAGGGGCTCTTACTTCAAAAGCTAGCCTCGAAAATACGACGACCTCCAACGGAAGTCCACCCACAACTCGAACACCGACTAGGTCCAATGCCTTGGAGCTAGCAAGGCCCGACCGAAACCCGAGTAATTGAGTTCAAAGGTATTCATAATGGTGATGCCTTTTTCAACTCTTGAGTTCAAAGGTTTTCACTACTAGTGATGCCTTTTCCAACTCTTACTCTAGTGAACAATCCCAAGCCATTCCTTGGCTATTTATAAGGAAAACTTCCTTATGAATTCCACTCATCTTTCAATGTGGGACTTTTTCACAAAAAGATCCCACATGGAAAGATTGATGAATTCAACCCTTAGTTAAATAAACCAAGGAATAAGTAACAAGTGTCACATGGTTAGGTGAGGACCACTTTCTCAGTTGGTCCCCAAGGCAACTCACATGCATTGTGAGCTAACCATGTGTCACCCAACCTTGAGCCTCAACTTAGGTTCGATTGGGCCACTTTCTTTTGGCCCGTGTCCATGACCCGTCATCCGGGTCCACGGCCCCTTTGCCACATGCGCTGCCACCATGGCGCACTGCCACATGGCACGCTACCACTTGGTGGCTGCTAACGTGGCTGCTGCCACTTGGTGGCTGCCAACGTGGCTGCCTCGTGTGCTGCCACATGGCGTGATGCCATGTGTATGCCACGTGGCACGCTCCTATTTGGCGCGCTTCCCTTGTTTTTGCGTGGCTAGGGTTTTTGCTTGTTGCTTATATCCAGTTTGTCAAAATGAAATGAAATTGGGGGAGATGTCAAAATGTGTATGAAAAATGATAATTGGTCCGCGTATTACTAAAACCTTCCTAATTGTGTCAATTAAATTGGCGCGAAGATAGAGGTAATGGAAGAGAGGGAGTTGAAAGGTTTCGTATGACGTTATCCCATGATCATGTAACCTCTCCTCCCAATATCTTTATTAACCTTCCATTTCTCTGTATCTGTTAGTAACTTCCTTTTTCACTCTCTTTCCTGATTTTTAAAAAATTTGTTCCTCTGTTTTATTCCAAAAATGGTGAAACAAAACAAAGGAAAGCATCCTATGGTACTGTCACAACACGATGAGCCCAGATACCCGGAACTACAATTCCTTGAGTTGAGGTAGAAGATGTTAACAGAGCAATTGAATGACCAAAAGTACATATACAACAGCTTGCAGTGTCAATTAACCGATGTTGAAACGACCATTTCTAACATTCACAAGGAAAAGGCACAGAACATTGAGGCACAGAGACAAAAGGAACAGATCACGAGGAAGAGGGGTGGCAAAGTCGGCGGCTATAAAGAGGGTTGTTGTTGGGGGTGGTGCTGGGCAAGCAGTTGGTGATGGTTTTGGTCAAGGAGGCACTGCTGCTGGAGGAGTAAGTGGGCATGTGGTGAAGGAGTGCATCCAGTGGAGGTCGTGGCACCAGAGAGGCGAAGGCTGAGGTAGTGGCAGAGGAGGTAAAGGAGATCAAACAGGCCTAGCAACGAAGTTCCCTATGCTCCATATCATGTCCGTGATCGCTGGTCTCCTGAGGTTTCTGGCCAGCAATCTGGTGAATATGGTCACTCTAGCTACTTCAACCATCTAAAAACTTGACTGATTAGGTTAATTGATCTAAGCCAACAATATCTGATTTTGGATGTTGTTTGTGGAAGAAGGTTTAATCTTTATTTTTGTAGTTGGATTAATGTTTGATGTCTGCTTTGAACAATTAACTAGTAGTTTAGTTGGGTTTGTTTCTATTTTGAACAATTACATGCTTATTTTGAACAATCAAGTATTTTGTAGACTTTATTTCGGTTTTCCTGGATTGTTTTGAACAACATGGTTAACTTGTTACTTATGATCATGGTTATTATATTCATGTTTCCTATGGATGTGTTTTTTACTAGTATAATCATTGGTTTTCTTTTATTACTAGAGTTAAATGTGAGTTAGATTGATTTAGATTGGATTCATTATTAGGTTCAATTTAGATTCGATTTTATCCGCACCACTAAAAGTAGATGACATGTAACGATTGATTTAGATTGGATTCATTATTAGCTTCAATTTAGATTCGGTTTTAGCCGCCACTAAAAGTAGATGACATGTAACGATTAAAAAAAAAACTACTTAAGCACTATATTATTTTTACAAAGAATTTTTCCCACCTCCAAAAATAAACCCAAAATTTCCATCACCACTCTTGTTTTTACTTTTTACCATACAAAATTCTACAAAGAGATTTTTTCACAAAATCTCTATAATTTTTTTGGGGACTTTCTTTGGTGGGATATTAATTCACCCAAAAAAAATATTCTAGGAGAGATTTTCTTCTTTGTTGTAAGTGCTGTTAGTGACCCGGGCTAAATAAAAGGACGATGGAATTCCTTGCCTTTCGGTTTTAATATTAACATTGATTTTAAAACAGCGAGCAATAGATATTACGAGAGTACATGTATAATATGACTTCTTAATTTTTATGTGTCATACATATCATGGGTCATAGCGATATTCCATCTTAATACTAAATTTGCAGTGCGATGTTTTTATTTTTGGCTAAAAATATCCCAATTTGAAAGTTTCAAGAAAATCCTAAAATTGGGGTTAATTTATTATCCTTTTTGTTGTTTTTTGTACACAATTTCAAAACTAAAAATCCTTAATTGTTACCAAATGTTACCAAATATTGTTTATCACTCAAGATGATGTCATGAAAGAATTTGAAGGGAAGAATGTACTCAACATCAAAGACACGTGGACCAAATGTTAATGAGAATTGTTGGTGGCATAGTGGCACATGGTGTTTCAGATAAATCACTAGACCCTAGTTCGAATCTAGGTGGTGTGTTATTTTTGGTTTTTTTTTTTTTTTTTTTTTTTTGGATAGGAATTACCAAATTACTTGATTACAAGTATTCCGTATTAGGAATCGAAAACTAGGCATGAAAAGAAACCAATTTCCATTTCAAACATGAACTGACATAATTTGACATAGCATTTTAATAAACTTTGAAAGAACTTTCCAAAAATGCTTAAGTTATTTAAATATTTAAAATGATCAAAAATAAAAGTACCCAAAAATCATATACACTGTTAAATTAAAATTAATTTGGATTGCTGAATTATGGCTATTAAAGGACCCTAGTTCAAAAGTTGATATCCAAATCCGATTTGAATATTTCAGTTATCCGATATTCGGATACCCAAAATTTTCGGATCGGATGCTTCGGAAATCCATTATCCAATATGTTAAGAAAAAATGATTATGATTACTTTCTAAATTTCACTAATTTTACCGCTTCGGACAACCAAATTGCAAGTTGCATCATACTACTTAAAATTACTAATCCAAACACACAGTAATTTTGGTTACACATTAAAAATCCAAATCCAAACATATCAATATCTCAAAACATTATGGACAAAAAATAAAGCATAATAAAGAAATAACTTAATAAGTTAAACTAGCACAAGCTCTATGTCAAAGATTGGAGGATTTCCTTCCCTGTATTTAATAAGAGATCCTTCATCCACTTGAACATTGTAGTGACTAATAAAATCCTGGAAATTTTTTATGAAGCACTGAGTGAGGACCATCTCCTTCCCCTTCCTCACTATCTTCAATTTCGCCAGGAACAATGTGTCGAAATTCTGAAAGATCACATCAGTTGACTCACCAAATCCAGCTAAATGTTTGTTAGCAAAAGAAACCGGAACATTCTGCAAGAAGCAACACCGCAGAAAACAGCATTAGTTAGCAACAAATTGACTCTGTCACAGTTAATAAACTAAACTAGTAATTACTTATCTATACATACAATAGTCCCTTGTTCAACATAAGCAGCAGTGAATATAAATTTAAAATACTTCTCATCCTCACTACAAGCAGCTACAAGGTCATCAATCCAGTCATTTGTCTCAATCATTTTTTCAGAACGACATTCATAAGCAGGCTTACGCCCACCCCCACGCCTTTTGCTGCTAGAACTGACAATATCCTTCCCATAGCCTAATCCCTCTCCTTTCTTACCTTTATTAATCTTAACAGTGAATGAACTTTTCCCTGTAAAAGTGAAATGTAAACCATCACCAGCATTTATGTCATTATCATCCACAAACTGAGACAAGCCTTTACCCAGGACTGTCTTCCAACCACTTCCAGCCTCTTCATGAACCACAGTAACCACCCAGGAGACTCTACTGTTACCATGCACTGATAAATAAACACTCTCATACCCATCGGCTAACACATCTCTGAAAACATCAGGAATGGGCTGAATATGCATACAAAATTTCAAAAATTACACAAACAAAGAAAAGATATTAGCCAACTAATACTACAACAGAAACACAAGAAAAAAGATTGTTTTTAAAAGGCAAATCTCATACCAGCATAGGTTCTCCCTCATAACAAACAGTAAACGAAGGTTCAATGTTAGCCATTGCTCTCTATAAAAATACTATCAAATAATACAGGTTTATGAAATTACCTTCACAAGATTCTTATTTAAAGGAAAAAAGCCTAAAATAAACTTACATATTCCTTCCCATATTCAACACAGTAGTAATGCACATTCAATACAGTAATAATGATAGGTAAAGCAAAGGTCAAATCAGACATAAGTAACACTATTTTCCACTTGTCTAACTTAATATTCTGGTCAAATTTAGTCAAATTAGTTGAAAAAATAGTCGTGCATAGTCAAATTAGTTCCTAAAAATTAAAAGTTAATAACTAGTTCCTAAAAATTAAAGTTAAGAAACCTATAAATTAGTGAAATCCTAGTTAAATCCTAGCCCACATATTCAACCACATAATAACAAAGCAAAATAAAGTAATTAGCCTACACACGAAACACGTACAGTGTGTAGAAGGATAAAATACATAGCAAATTACATAAACAAAAGGCAGCAAATGCACATTTTTTGTGGGGAAAAGACCATAACTAATTGTACATAATGCTAAAAACTTTTAATTTGCCTAAAATATTGACACGGAATATTTTTTAAACAATTCCTCATCGTTTAATTAAGTAGCCTACACACGAAACGCGTACAATGTGTAGAAGGCATCAAATACATAGCAAATTACATAAACAAAGGCAACATATGCAAATTGTTTGTGGGAAAATCAAAAGGCAGCCTTCATCTGTAGGAATGTAATGTATCATCCCTTCATCATCACTCCGTCTGCTAACTCATCGAGATGTCTCAGCTTAACCTGTGGTTATTATTGTATTATTCAGTTTATTTGTGTGTCAAACACCAAATACGGATAAAACCAACTTAAAAATAACTTACAGGTAACTTCCCATTAGATGTATTGGGCTTGCGCTTAACTACATTGCTTTTATCCGTAGCTGTTGTGCCTTTGGCTGTTGAATTAGAAATCCTAGTCTTTTTAGTAGCTGTAGTCCCCTTAGCTGCTGCATTGTTTCTTTCCTTAGCTTGAGTACCCTTAGCTGCTTCATTCTTCCTTTCCTTAGGTTAAGTCCCCTTAGCTGCTCCATTTGTCCTTTCCTTAGCTGATGCATTGTTCCTTTGCTTGGCTTGAGTCCCCTTAGCTGCTCCATTTGT
This sequence comes from Chenopodium album, assembly GCF_948465745.1. Classification (NCBI taxonomy): domain Eukaryota; kingdom Viridiplantae; phylum Streptophyta; class Magnoliopsida; order Caryophyllales; family Amaranthaceae; genus Chenopodium; species Chenopodium album. Next base: position 22,710,105 of record NC_137847.1, read on the forward strand.
CCTTTCCTTAGCGGTAGCTGAGATGCCCTTTTGTTTGGCTATAATGACTTTTCCCCTTACTATGCCCTTTCCACCCGTAACAAATGGTTCATTGTCTTCATTATCAGCATTTGCTTCCTGTTCAACCGCATCCTACAAGGCATTACGAATAGAACGTTAACAATTATAACACAAGTAGTTCGATAAAGTAACAGAAATCGAAAACCACACGTACTTTCTTCTCACTGTTGCTTTTCTTAGTTTTCTTGTACCCAGTTTCAACCAACGTTTTGTGCCTTGAACCCTTTGGCCTTCCCCTTCGTTTTTTCTTTATTACAGGGTCTTTGATAGCAAGTGGAATGGGTTCCATATGATTTGGACAGGGATCCATATGTACTGGACAAGGGGGTTCTTCTTATTCAGGATCAATAGGGCTCCCAATTGAAAAGGATATTCTACCTTCACCTTCTGATGAGAATGTACTAATTGTTTCGGGGTTTTTTTGAATCCCTCGGGATACTGGTCACGTACTTGCTAACAACGAGACTTGACACCTGCAAAACAACGAATATTCCGTCACCCGAATATTCGCCTCCGACGGTTAAGTTAGTAACCGGAAAGCGGAAAGGCTAGAGAGAGAAAGTAGAGAGAAGCTGGAGCTATTTAGTGCTCTATTGAATATTATGTCACAATCCACCCCTCCCATCATAAATGATTGGGGTATTTATAGGGGTGGGAATTTGTGCCCCTTTAGGGTTTGTGCCCTAAATTTCCGTGTCCTGATTGGCTGCGCAATCAGGTATTGACACGTGTCACATAGGGGCGCCGTTTTGCAGCTTTCTACATGGATCTCGGGATTTAGGCTCTGATGTAAGAAAGGTCCTTTTTCTCTCATTTCTGGTGCTCTTTGTGAGCTTATTACACGTGTCATCTTCTCATTGGGACACGTGTCACCCTTTGTTTGGGCCACGTGTCACTATTGGGTTGGACCACATGTAAGGGGTATTTTTACCCTAAATATTTGCCCTTCAGAGGGGGTGGCTCGTACACTACTAGCCGCCTCCTTTGATCCTTACTCTTCCTACTGCGTCTGCAAAAGAAGGCCTAAGGCATATGGTGGAACAGGCAGATAGATCCGTTCACCTATGTTTAATGGACGTCTGTCTTTGGGGCATAAAGCCTACACCGCCCGCCTATTATTCCTCAATCGAACGGCTGAGTCTGAGAATTGGACGGACGGAATCTGACATGTTGTAGGGAATATTTCAAGCATTATGATCCCAACTTAAACCCCACTGTGATCATACACTAAAGTATGGTGGCGTTCCAAAGGGAAAGAAAAGAGAGCAAAAGAGTCGCCAACAAGTTTTAGGAACTTGTAAACCCAAAAGACAATCCAAAAGCACCATCAACTCCTTAAGGTCTTGAACCAAACAGGGTCCGGGGATGAGGGTACGAATCCAATCTACAAAAGAAAGGACCCGCCCTATAAAATAGGCCTCTACTTTGTTCTGCTCGTATTCATGTGCGCTTTTCGAATAACATACAAACATTATATTAAACCTACCCTGTTTATCTATGTTGGTTGAATATTAATGCACAAGTAAACTATTATTGGCGATCACTTGAGTTAAAATCACTTTAGCCTAAACCAAATTATTAATTATCTTATTAAGCATGATTTCAAGTACAAATTCCCTTTAAACAAGCATAAAAGGTGTGATCAAGCAATAACAATGAAAAATAAATCAAGCAACATAAGCATAATAACCAATAAACAATAACAACGATGATAATAACATGATATAATAAAGCTTAAATATAATAGCAAGACCCTAGGCATGATACTAACAAGATTAATAATAACTCCTAGCATGTCACTAAACAATAAAGATCAAAGCTTTAAACCTAACATGGTACTAACATGATATTAGAAAGGATAAAGGCACCCTAAACATGATACTAGAAAGCATAAAATAACATCCTAACATGATACTAGGAAGCATAAAACAATAATAAGCATGTAATCTACATTGTGAATAAAATAGGGAGTAAGCTAATCTACTTACTTTGAAGCCTCGTACCTCTTTCTAATAACAAAATACACAAGTTAGTAAACTTCAATGAAAATAATAAAGAATAATTAAAGAATTAAATTGAAATCAAATTAAATAAAGTTTTGACTAGTTTTGGACCAAACCCTCAGAAAATATCAACCTTTCACGTCTAGGGAGAAGGCAACTTCGAACTTGGCTAAGTGATTCTAAGTCTTGTGAATGCGGAATATTGTATGTAAAAAGGGTAGTTTAGAAAGAGAGGGAAAGAATCAAGCTATATTGCTTAGAGGGAGAATAGAGAGAATTGATAGTAAGAATTGATGATGATCCTTGATAATCTGAAAACAGAAGTTCGGGACCCCATTTATAATGAAAATAGTCCGGAAAAATACAGAATTTGATAAGGAATAAAACTACACGCTGTCGCCAGGAATCGACTCTGTCGCGAGGCGATAGGGTTTGTCGCGTGGCGACAGACTTGTCGTTTGGCGACAACCTGTATTAGCGCGTTTTCTTCACGCGGAATCCGATCTTTAATCAAGTTGATCTACGGAATCCGTACAGAAGATAAAATACATATTTTAAAGATAATAATAATAATAAAATAATGTTTTAATCCAAATAAAAGTCTATTTTAAAAATAAATAATTATTAAATCTAATAATATTAGAATTAAAAAGAACCTTCTAGAAACTTCTAGAAAATTATAATTAATCCTAATAATTTTAGGAATAATAATTAACATTGAGCCATCCTCTAGATCATTGGGCCGTATGTAAATAATTAACCGGGCCCAGTTTAGTATTTTGGCCATAACTTCTCAATATTCATCGGAATTGGGCTTATAATATATCGTTGGAAAGGTCTTTTCGAGCCCCATCCAACTACACCATTATTGGGCCTTAATTATGGACCAAACTAAACAGGTTTGGATATTTTCAAATAAATAGAGTTATTTTCAAAAAACAGAGAGAAGAGAATTTTAATAAATCTAAACCGCAACACTTGACTTTCAACCACTTTCACCTCATTCGATTATGGTTCTACCTGAAAGGCATTCATCACTGGGTTGGGTTTTGGGGAGACACAAATGGGTGTCTACAAAAGCCCCCACTTTGACTGCGTTTGGAGAAACTTATGTTTCGAAAACAAAAGCCAAAGTAGCGATAGGGACGGAGAATGATTCAGAACGTTCTGCGATTCCAAATCATTCTTGTAACGCCGATACCTGCAAACAATGTTAGTTAAACAGATAAAAGAGTTAAGAAACGCGTATCTTGCACCGTCGAGCACACGTCTCTGAAAGTAACCATTTTGCTGCTTCATCTGTTGTTTGTGACAACCTCCACAGTATTTCGTGAACGCCATCATTGAAAATAACCGTATGTCGTCGTCTTCAATATTCTTGGTGACAATCCTCCACAGTATTTCGGGAACATCGTCGAAAATAACTGTATGTCGTCATCTCCAGGGTTGTGGCCGTATGTCGCCATGGCAGTGTATCGCCGTTATAGACAATCTCTTCTTTACCTTGAGGGACCGTCGAAGGTGACCATATCTTGTCATCTTCAGAATTTGTGACAACTCTCCACATCCTAGGGAATGATGTCTATCATTGCAGCTACATCTCGAGCTTTTCCTTGAATCATGGTGACAACCTTCCCAATCATAGCGAATGTCGTCGAAGACCGCCTCATCACGAACCGCTTTTCTTAAATATAGGTCACAACTTCCACAATCTTAGTGAATGTCGTTGAAGAACGCCTCATCACGGACTGCTCTTCTCAAATATAAGTGACAACTTCCACAATCTTAGCGGGCGTTGTCGAAGATTGCTCATCTCGTGCTATCTTCTCAAATCAAGGTGACAACTTCCACAATCTTAGTGAATGTTGTCGAAGATCGCCCATCTCGTGCTATCTTCTCAAATCTTGATGACAACTTCCACAATCTTAGCGAAGGTCGTCGAAGATTGCTCATCTCGTGCTATCTTCTCAAATCTAGCGATAACTTCCTCAATCTTAGCGAAAGCTATCAAAGACCGCTTCATCTTGAATCGTTCTTCTCAAATCTAATAATAACCTCCCCAATCATAGTGAAAGCTATTGAAGGTCGCTTCATCTCAAACCGCCCTTCTCAAATCCAAGCAATAGACTCTTTTAAATCTTAAAGCCCCCTGTTGAAGGCTTTGTCTTCTTGAACCTTCAAATCATCTTCCATCCTAGGAAATCGTTGTGAACCGTTACTCCGGTGCTTGCGATGAGCCAATGCTTAGGCGCTTTAAGCTAAGTGAGATGATCTTTTGTCAGGTCGATCACTTATTGTTGATTGTAATCGAGCCGATTACTAAATCATGTCAAATTGCTTAGAGGGGCTAACTGGCGTACCAAGGAACCCGAAATTTCTGTAAAAGGTCCACATAATCCAATATGGGGCCACACATTCTGTCGCTGCACTAGCGCATGCCAGAACCTTCTGTCGCCGCAATATCGTTCTGTCGCCAGGCGACAAACCTGTCGTTTGGCGACAGATTCCTTTTCCATTTCTACTGCTGCTGCTGCTGTTCATTGCCTTGGAAAAGTTTCATACATCTATATTCGCGGTTTTTCGAAAAAATCCGGAAATATTCTTGCTCGCTGGAATGTACCTGCATCTATATTTCAGACTATAGGACTTTGCTCATCTTTTATTATCTTAGGGTTGACCTAAGGCTTAGTGTTGCTTGACTCATTGATTTGACATGACTCAACTCAAAGCGTTTGACACATGTGTTAGCTAGACTCCACTCGATGTGATATGACACGACATGACTCAATGTACATGACTCGTGTGTAAAGTGCGACTTGAAAATGCAAAAAAGCAAAAATTTTCCGTCATTTTTGTGGAGGGTACCGACTTTCTCCTAAAAAAGAAAGACGCGAAAAAGAATCGAAGTGTTTGATGGTGCATGTTGAATGAGCTTGATCAAGTATATGCATGCAAGGATTAATTCCTCCTAAACTATCTTAGTTGACTTGATTATGAAAGTATTTAGGTAACTTAGGCACGGAGGCTAAGCACTTCATACTTTGATACAATGATGATTATAAGTGATGAGTGATGTTGATATGACAAAGCATGCTTCAACATTATGTTAAGACTTCATGACAAAGGGTTCCTAATTGGGAGTCTATTTGGTCATGTATCTGTGCAGTGTGTGAAAGTGACACTAAAGTTAAGCTACAAAGGCTAAGAGTATGGAAAAGTATTATTTGATAAGTGTCAAATAATGATGACTCTTAGGCAAGGTAGGCTAATGATGTAAGGATCAAGCCCCCAAGTCTAGCTCTAAGTAAATAGGGATGAGCATTGGAAATCCCTTGATATGATCATGGTGTAAGTGTGTGAATGTGAAAATGAATGCATTTTTATTATGGCCGCACCTCAATATGAGCTTGCCTACGTATCCGTTAGGAATCAGGCCAAACGTAGCTCTAGCCGAACCTCGCACAAGTATGTATACCTCAAAAAGGTCTTTTTAAGGGTTGTAACGTGGTTAGGCTAAAGGTTAGAGAAGAAGGGGATAAAGGCTCAAGACCCTAGATAAGCCCCCAAGGTGTGCAACCTTACTTTTGAATCTTTTTTATTTTTATGCTTGAGGTTTTCTCTCTTTTGAGCTCTCTTTCTTTTTTTTATTTTTTGCTCTTCTTTTATTTTGCTTTTGCATTTTTATTTTTATAAGTGTGGACAATCTCGATCATGCGGTCTATCACTCACTTGGCATTCATGTTTCTCAGGCACGATACCGAGCACTCGATAAGAAACGCAATCTGAGACATGTTCTTATCAAAGATATTTTATATCCAAGACATTGGAACACTTGCCCTTTTGTACACTTTTATTCATTTACTTATTTGTATTTTATTCTTTTAAGATCACTCAAGCTTTCATATTTTTAAATTGCATAAGTTACACACCATCCCATCCCAAGGTTAAGTAGATGTGGGTTGAAGAAAAAAAAAGGTCTATCGTTAGACGAGGCTCAAAGTGGTTTATCAAGAAAGGGATTATATATTTGAAGGGTAAGAGATATGATATGGCTACAAGAGGTGCCTCTAATCATGGGTATACCTTGTGCTTAATTCGACATGGATTTTTTTTTTTTTTTTTTTTTTTTTTTTTTGCAATGTAATGATCATATTCAAGAAATTAAAATGCCCATTTTATTAAAGGGGAACAAAATAAAAAACCTATGTAATAAATCTAAGGTAGACAAAGGGTGCCTATGCTAGACTTATTGGGGAAGGGTTTGAAGAAAGAAGAAGAAAGCAGGAAATCTTGGTGAGAAGTTTGCCTTGTATTTTGTCTCATCATTACTTTTTCCTTGTCAATTATATGACTCAAACTCGATTCAACATGCATAGATGGGAAGAGATCATGAAAGGATGAAGGGTATGATATGTGTGGAGAAAGCATGTGGAGAGTAAAAAGATGATGTGGATGGAGAAATATGGAAGAAAGTATGTGGAGAGTAGGAAGAAGATGGAAGAATTAGGAATAGAATGGACCCCCCAACTCAAATGACGGAAAGACGACTCATGCTTGAACCTAAGACATGGTCATGATGACATATACAAAGTGTGTGCTAAGAGTAGTGAGTGTAGTTGACATGTTAAGTCTTGTGTCATGACCATGTGGCTAGACTATGTGACTAGACTCAAGCAAAGACTAAGTTAAGACTTCACGTATGTGCATTAAACTGGACAGGCTGTGGTATTTTAGTCATAACTTTTGATCTGTGACTCTGATTGGGACTAAACCAACGCCAAATTAAAGATAAAACTCGGGGCTACAGATCCATAGGTTTTACAACTCGTGGTTCTTCCTAGAACTCCAGCTATGACCAAAACAAGTTGACACATGTGCAGTATACGGGAATAAAAATCCGGGTTGACTTAAAGGAACTATGACTCGATTTTAGGCTTATTTATTAGTTTAAATTAATTAATTAAAAAAAGTTCTTTAGTCATTGGTTAGTTTATTTAGTCTTAACCACAAGTCAAACAAACGGTTAACACAGATATAGTATGCACAAACAAGGATGCACAAGTAGTTCACATAGTCACAATATGATGCAATGAGTTTGCAACCTAATCATGGCTCTAGTTCTCTAAAGTTCAAGGATATGGGTTAAGTCAAAAAGGTCCATGGTTATGAATCCATATGCATTGCACACAAGCCTACCGTGAGGGTTGGAGCGAATGGACAGGATCCCGCGAGTCCGCGATGAAATCGAACTCGACTCCATGGTTTGGTGGGTTCACAAACTTTGCACGTACCCAAATTTGAACTTTGCACATGATAGTGGATTATTCCATTGGGCAGGTGAAGCAGGAACCCCCAGAGGGTTATATCCATATGTAGAACACATATGGGTTCAGAAAAGTGAGAAAAGGACTCAATCAATAAGCAAAATCGAGCCAACAATGCTAGAAATGGTCAACGCAAGAAGGCAGACCCCTGGCTCGGTATTGGAAGAACTTGGCGCCAGACTACAGGGACTGTCGCCGCAAAAAAGCCTCTGTCGCCGAACGATAGAACTGTCGCCAGGCGACAGAAACTTTTTACGGGCGACAAACCCTGTTTTCGAGACGCTAGTTCCTACATGCCTTGGCAAGTTTCTGTGTTCTTAAAATTTTCCAGATTTCGCATCGTTTTTTCGATTCTAGTCATGAAAGATATTTCTCAAATTTCCTACGTGTAAAATTCCTAGGTATTGACTCATGGGGCTCTCCCATGAGAACCTTTTAATGCATATGACAATAATGTTAATCAAATCACGCACATGAAATACTTAGAATTTTTCGAGTCTCATCCGCTCATTCTAAAAAATTGCCAAAATAAATTTCAGGAATATAAATAGAAATCCTCCCCAGTGGAGTCGCCAAAAACTGTAGGGAATATTTCAAGCATTATGATCCCAAACTTGAACCCCACTGTGATCATACACTAAAGTATGGTGGCGTTCTAAAGGGAAAGAAAAGAGAGCAAAAGAGTCGCCAACAAGTTTTAGGAACTTGTAAACCCAAAAGACAATCCAAAAGGACCATCAACTCCATAAGGTCTTGAACCAAACAGGGTCCGGGGATAAGGGTACGAATCCAATCTACAAAAGAAAGGACCCGCCCTATAAAATAGGACTCTACTTTGTTCTGCTCGTATTCATGTGCGCTTTTCGAATAACATACAAACATTATATTAAACATACCCTGTTTATCTATGTTGGTTGAATATTAATGCACAAATAAACTATTATTGGCGATCACTTGAGTTAAAATCACTTTAGCCTAAACCAAATTATTAATTATCTTATTAAGCATGATTTCAGTACAAATTCCCTTTAAACAAGCATAAAAGGTGTGATCAAGCAATAACAATGAAAAATAAATCAAGCAACATAAGCATAATGACCAATAAACAATAACAACGATGATAATAACATGATATAATAAAGCTTAAATATAATAGCAAGACCCTAGGCATAATACTAACAAGATTAATAACAACTCCTAGCATGTCACTAAATAATAAAGATCAAAGCTTTAAACCTAACATGGTACTAACATGATATTAGAAAGGATAAAGGCACCCTAAACATGATACTAGAAAGCATAAAATAACATCCTAACATGATACTAGGAAGCATAAAACAATAATAAGCATGCAATCTACATTGTGAATAAAATAGGGAGTAAGCTAATCTACTTACTTTGAAGCCTCGTACCTCTTTCTAATAACAAAATACACAAGTTAGTAAACTTCAATGAAAGTTATAAAGAATAATTAAAGAATTAAATTGAAATCAAATTAAATAAAGTTTTGACTAGTTTTGGACCAAACCCTCAGAAAATATCAACCTTTCACGTCTAGGGCGAAGGCAACTTCGAACTTGGCTAAGTGATTCTAAGTCTTGTGAATGCGGAATATTGTATGTAAAAAGGGTAGTTTAGAAAGAGAGGGAAAGAATCAAGCTATATTGCTTAGAGGGAGAATAGAGAGAATTGATGATGATCCTTGATGATCTGAAAACAGAAGTTCGGGACCCTATTTATAATGAAAATAGTCCGGTAAAATACAGAATTTGATAAGGAATAAAACTACACGCTGTCGCCAGGAATCGACTCTGTCGCGAGGCGACAGACTTGTCGTTTGGCGACAACCTGCATTAGCGCGTTTTCTTCACGCGGAATCCGATCTTTAATCAACTTGATCTACGGAATCCGTACAGAAGATAAAATACATATTTTTAAGATAATAATAATAAAAAAATAATGTTTTACTCCAAATAAAAGTCTATTTTAAAAATAAATAATTATTAAATCTAATAATATTAGAATTAAAAAGAACTTTCTAGAAACTTCTAGAAAATTATAATTAATCCTAATAATTTTAGGAATAATAATTAACATTGGGCCCTCCTCTAGATCATTGGGCCGTATGTAAATAATTAACCGGGCCCAGTTTAGTATTTTGGCCATAACTTCCTCAATATTCATCGGAATTGGGCTTATAATATATCGTTGGAAAGGTCTTTTCGAGCCCCATCCAACTACACCATTATTCGGCCTTAATTATGGACCAAACTAAACTGGTTTGGATATTTTCAAATAAATAGAGTTATTTTCAAAAAACAGAGAGAAGAGAATTTTAATAAATCTAAACTGCAACACTTGACTTTCAACCACTTTCACCTCATTCGATTATGGTTTGACGTGAAAGGCATTCATCACTGGGTTGGGTTTTGGGGAGACACAAATGGGTGTCTACACATGTCATCTTCTTAGAGGGGAGATCGGACGCCCAACTTTTTAGGATGGTAGTTTATACTTTGCTAACGTGGCCATCTATTTAGACGTGTCGTTAGATATCCGTCTCTTTTTCCGTCTAAGTTAACAGGTGTAGGGAATATTTCAAGCCATTAACCCCAAACTTGAACCCCACTGTGATCATACACTTAAGCATGGTGGCGTCCAAAGGGAAGGAAGCTAGAGCAAAAGAGTCGCCAACAAGTTTTAGGAACTTGTAAACCGTTCACAAGGTGAAGATTACACCCCTTAACGATCCAGGAGATCGTCAACTCCAAAAGGTCTTGAACCAAATAGGGTTCGGGGATGAAGGTACAAATCCAACCTAAAAGAGATTGAACTTGCCCTAATAATAGGCCTCTACTTCATTCTTCTCGTATTCATGTGCGCTTTCTGGCTAGCATGCAAACATTAGGTTAACCCTAAACCTGTTTATCTATGTTGGTTGAATTTAATACACAAGCAAAACTATTATTGGCAATCACTTGGATTATAATCATATTAACCCTAAACAAGATTATTAATTATCTTATTAGGCGTGATTACAAGTACAAATTCCCTTTAAACATGCATAAAAGGCGTGATCAAGCAATAACAATAATAATCATCAAGCAACATAATAATCATCATAATCATCATTAAATCAATTAAAATAATCATAACAATTATAATCATGTTAAAGCACAATAATAGCAAGATCCTAGGCATGATACAAACAAGATTAATAACAAACCCTAGCATGTCACTAAGCAATAAAGATCAAAGCTTTAGCCCTAGCATGATACTAACATGATATTAGAAAAGAGTAAAAGGCACCCTAAACATGATACTAGAAAGCAATAATAACATCCTAACATGATACTAGGAATTAAACAAATTTAAACATGCTTTCTACGAGAAGAGAGCAATAAGATTACATACTTTGATGCCTCGTATCTCTTTCTAATAACAAAATACACTCGTTAGTAACTTCAAGGAAAATATAGAATCAAAGAATTAAATCAAATAATTGAATGAGAGATTTGGGACCAAACCCTCAGAAATTATAACCTTTCACGTCTAGGGCGAAGGCAACTTCGAACTTGGCTAGGTGTGTCTAGATCTAATGAATGAGGAATTTTGTGAGAGGGAAGGTTTAGAAAAATAATAGAGAGAGAGAAAGCTTCTAGCTTTTAGAGAGAGAAAGAGAGAGATGATGATTGTTGATTGTAGATGATGAGAATTGCTGAATAAAAACGGAGGTTTAGGAGCCTATTTATAAGAAAACAGTCCGGAAATAGGTAGAATTTGATAAGGAATAAAATTCCACTCTGCCGCTGCAAAACGACCTTGTCGCTTGGCGACAGGGTCTGTCGCGTGGCGACAACCCTGTCGTTTGGCGACAGCCTAGATTCCTACGTGCTTTCAAATACGGAGTCCACTTATCAATCAAAATTGACTTGTAAAGTCCGTATGAAAACTGAAATCGTATTTTTCATAAAATAATATTTTATTCCAAATAAAACTTACCAAAATCTAATTATTAATTCTAATTCTACTAGGACTAAAGAGAACCTTCTAGAGAATTCTAGAAGACTATAATTAATTCTAATAACTTTAGGAATAATAATTAACATTGGGCCCTCCCCTAGATCATTGGGCCGCATGTAAAGATTAAATCGGGCCTAGTTTAGTATTTTTGCCATAACTTTCTCATTATTCATTGGAATTGGGTTTATAATATATCGTTGGAAATCTCTTTGCAAGCCCCATACAACTACACTATTATTGGACCCTTGTCATGGACCAAACTAAACTGGATTGGCTGTTTTCATAAAATAGAGTTGTTTTCGAAAACAGAAAGAAAGAATAAAAACCAACCGCAACACTAGATCTTTCACACTTTCACCTCATTCGATAATGATTCGACGCAAAAGGTATTCATCACCGGGTTTGGTTTTGGGGAGACACATTTGGGTGTCTACAACAGGGGTTTTTTTTAACCCTTTTGAATTCTAGGTTAAATTTTTCAAATAATAACCGTTTGAATCTTAAGGCGGGAAAGATGAATTTACCATCTTGCCCCCATAAATTCTGCTTATAAATAGAGAGGGTTTGACCTCATTTTGGCACTTTGGAACTTTGCGAATTTTAGGGAGAGGTCAGAGCTTTTTAGAGAGAGAAAGTGGTTTCCTTTGAATCTTCGAGAGCTCCGCCGTTCGTTTGAGTTTTCCGGCCAGAGTTTGAGGTTTCCGACCTCCATCCAGAACTTTTTACACGGAAAGAGGTAGGCCGACTGGCTCTACACTCGGCTTCGTCCGTTTCTCCTCATGAGGCCGGCCGTTCGCCTGGGACTGAGGAGTCTAGAGTGGACGGAGACGAGTTGTCTCCTTCATGGAGTGGGTCCATTTCTAGTGAGTACCAACTCTTATCCACCTATTCTTCTCTATCCCTACAGGCGAAAATGGCCCGTACAAGGCAAACGTACGACAAGTATGCTGAGAGAAATCCGGACTGTAGTCTGGTTCATCCAAGGGTCCCCTATGACCCGGACACTGTGAACTCTCAGACCGAAACTACCACTAACTCAGCCTCTACTAGAGGCACTGGGTATTCGGTGGTCGAGGTGACCGCCTCCTTTGAGGAATGCCAAAGGACTCAGGGCGCCTCTTCTCCTAGGGGTGCGTCCGAGCAAACCCCGGAGCTAAGGTACCCCCAATATGCCAACACGGTCATAGACCCGGTTGAGTTGCTATCTCGGGAGAGACCTCCTTCTTCTTCTGGGGCGGACAGAGCTGGATCGTCCGCCCCATTTCCTAAACCACCCCATTTCCAACATAGCAGGTCGGACAGGCTTAGGACATGTGTTATTATCAATGAACCGTCCGACCTGCCACCTCGCATCGCCCCATCTTCGGGAAATCAGGCGGCCGCTGCAAAAGACAAGGGCAAGGGTCCCTTAGTTTCTGAAGATGCGACCATCTCTAGGGGCGGCCAAGGCTCCAAAAGCAGGAGCTAGGCCGAGGCTGCCGATTTGGACAGAGTCCTATCCTCTGAGTTTGGAGCTGCTCCTCACTTTGGAGAAGAGGAGACAGAGAATATGGCCGAGGGCGAGGCAGCGGCCGAGGAGGCCGTTGCCAATATTGACACATTCAAGGACCCGTACGCCTGTACGGTGGGTAGCACGGCCTTGTGCTACCTGAATGATGGCTTGGATGAGTACAAGGCATTTCTCTAGCTGGGAGAAGGATTTGAACTTGTGGCCCCGAAAAGGTCTCTTTCGGTGGCCGCCTGGGAGGATGAGCGGCTGCGCCACAGATCATTCAGCGTCTATCAAGCCTCCCTAAACGTTGGAAGAAACTGTGTATATGACACAGCCTGAATCGAACTTGACGAAGTTCGTGTGGATGAGCAACAAAATCAGAATGACAGTCAAAGTGCTCAAACAGCATCGGTTGACGAAGGTTAAAGTGATCAAAACATGCAAAGTCGAACCAACAATGCAAATGCTCAGTCCATTACCCTACGTAGGTCTCAAAGGCCGAGATCTCAACCTGATAGATATCTTGGTTTAGTATTAACCGAGATCAGGACATCCTGATCATGGATGGAGATGAACCGGCAACCTACAAGCAAGCGATGGCAAGCACTGACTCTGCTAAATGGCAAGAGGCCATGAGATCTGAAATGGATTCCATGTTTGAAAATCAAGTCTGGGAATTTGTTGACTTACCCGTAGGTTACACACCTATCGGATGTAAGTGGATTTTCAAGTTGAAAACCGACAAAGATGGAAATGTATTCATTTACAAAGCTAGATTGGTAGCAAAAGGTTATAGACAAGTTCATGGTATTGATTACGATGAAACCTTTTCTCCAGTCGCAATGCTTAAATCCATTCGGATCCTCCTAGCGATTGCTGCATATTACAACTATGAAATATGGCAGATGGACGTCAAAACCGCCTTCCTAAATGGTATTTTGGAAGAAACTGTGTATATGACACAGCCTGAAGGTTTTGTCGACCAAAACAACGCTGGAAAGGTATGCAAGCTTAAGAAGTCCATTTATGGATTAAAGCAAGCAAGCAGAAGTTGGAATCTGCGATTCGATGAAGCCATCAGTAAGTTTGGGTTTATCAAGAATCCAGATGAATCTTGTGTTTACAAGAAGGTCAGTGGGAGTGACATCGCCTTCCTAGTCTTTTATGTGGATGACATATTACTCATTGGAAACAGTATTCCGTTATTAGAGTCTGTAAAGGCTTGGCTCGGAAAATGTTTTTCAATGAAAGACTTGGGAGAGGCTCAGTACATACTAGGCATCAAGATCTATAGGGATAGATCGAAAAGGATGATAGGATTGAGTCAAAGTACTTATATTGATAAGGTACTTGCTCGATTTGGCATGGAGGAGGCCAAGAGAGGTCACCTGCCAATGTCACATGGCATAACCCTAAGCAAGAAGCAGTGTCCACAGACACTTGATGAGCGGGTAAGAATGAATCAGATTCCATATGCTTCGCTTATTGGATCGATCATGTATACCATGATATGTACTAGGCCAGATGTATTGTATGACTTGAGTGCTACGAGCTATTACCAATCAGACCCAGGAGAGGCCCATTGGACTGCAGCCAAGAATATCCTAAAGTACCTGAAAAGGAACAAGGATAAATTCCTGGTCTATGGTGGCAGAGATGAATTAGTTGTTGAGGGTTATACCGACGCAAGCTTCCAGACAGACAGAGACGACTTCAAGTCACAGTCTAGGTACATATTCTGTCTCAATGGAGGAGCTTTTAGTTAGAAGAGTGCTAAGCAAAGCACAACTGCAGATTCTACAACTGAAGCCGAATACTTGGCAGCATCTGAGGTAGCTAAGGAGGCAGTTTGGATTTGCAAGTTCATTGGTGAACTTAGTGTTGTACCTTCCATCGAGGGACCAATAGACCTCTATTGTGACAACAATGGAGCTATTGCTCATTCTAGAGAGCCAAGAGAACATCAGAAGGTCAAACATGTCAAGCGGCGGTTTCACATGATTCGAGAATGGAAATCAGAAGGTGAAATCAGAATTTGTAAAGTTGGAACGGATGACAGTGTACCCGATCCATTGACTAAACCTTTGCCTCAAGTGAATCACAACAAGCACGTTGAGGCAATGGGAATCAGGCACATCGAAGATTGTCTTTGATTTCCTTATTTTAGTGTTTTAATTAATTTTGGACAATTTTAATGTAAAGCACTATGATGAACCATTCAGTTTTGGAGTAATTAAATTTTTCATGCGATTTAAATCATTCCATTGGCTATTTAATTGTGGTTTAGAATTAAATAATGAGTCCATTCGATTCTTAGAATATTCAAAATAGGGTATCAAGACCAGTCTTGGTAAGGAAACACCTATTAAGTGAACATTGAATATTATAATCGAAAATTATCCCTAATGGAGGTCATTTAAACGATGGACGATTAATGACCATTTGAGATTAGTGTGTAGTTTGATTTATAGCACCGTTTCTTGTGCTACAAGGACATGATCGTCATAAATCATTTGCACAGGTATTGGTTTAGAATCATACTGGATCGACCTATGAGAATACTTTAAGAGATTAAAAATATCGTCATAAGTATACTTCTCATTATTGCAATCGGAACCTTTTTCCTCGACCATGAGTATTGTGAGCTTTCTTGTTTGAGTACTAGTCCGCTTTGATGATTGTCAAACGTCTGCCGTAACAGGGGATTATAACGACATCACTCGGGTGGCTAGGTCCTCTCAGTAAGAGAAGCTACATTACAAGACTGGAAATGTCCTCCTATTAAATATAGGGAAGATGTCTTTGTTGTTTACAAGGCCTCTCGTAGAGCGAGACTGTAAAATGCATGGCCGTGCTCGGATGGATTTTAGAAATCATCTGTTTATTAACAGTCGGACTCAGAATCGAGAAACACTTCTGGACATAATAAGGATGACAAATTAATCTTACCTTATAGTTTATGAAGAGGCATTAAGTGACATAGGAAAAGGGCTATACACTAAAAGCACACTTGTCCGGAAGGACAAGTGGGAGATTGAAAGGAATAGTGTCCTTCAAACAAGTGTATTATTTCGATAGGGGGTTCGGAATTATTAGAAAACTAATTTTTCAGTGAGGTCAAGTGATCGGAATGCCTGGGTGGAGGCCGCTTCCGATCAGTAATATTAATGCATAATTAATATTATAGCTTAATCTTGACTGAACCCTTCGGGTCACACCCAAGCAACTAACAAGCCGAAGGGACGAATTAATTAGGAATTAATTAATAAGTCAACTGAGTAATTAATATTTAGACGTCGGAAATTCGAGCTTGGAGCGTCGAAACCGAGCGTCGGAAGTCGAGTCGAAAATAGTAAAAGACGAGACGTGAAATTAATAATAAATAAACAAAGACCAAAATACCCCTAGCATCGGAATGCCCCAAGCAAACCGAGTGCTAGGGGCATATGGCCTAGCATGGTGGCTAGCATGCGCACCAAGCCGAGCCTAGGCTGGCTGGTGCGTGCTAGCGCACCAATGTTAGCATTGCATTGCTGGGCGCTGCCTTGTGCGTGCATTGGCTAGCAGCCATGCTGCAGCAGCTAGCAGCAGCATGGCTGGGCCATTGCGTGCTGCCTAGCAAGTTGGGCCTCGGCTTAGCAGCCCGCAAGCAATGCATGGCTTGCTGGCCGAAGCATGGACAGCAGCGCAAGGCAACCCACCTTGGGTGCCTTGATGCCCAAGTGTGGGTGCCATGTGGCGCAAGGTGAGAGGGTACTGAGGTGTTGTGTTGGCCGGTTTTGGGAGAGAGAGTGGGGAGCAAGTTTGGTCCCCCCCCCCCCTTCAAATGGTTCTCA
The DNA here is from genome assembly GCF_948465745.1 of Chenopodium album. Lineage (NCBI taxonomy): Eukaryota > Viridiplantae > Streptophyta > Magnoliopsida > Caryophyllales > Amaranthaceae > Chenopodium > Chenopodium album. The sequence continues at coordinate 22,726,843 of NC_137847.1, forward strand.
CCTAACCTCTCATATGAGCTTGCCACTTGTTGATTTATTACTAGTTTGATTATTAATTTTATTTTAGCTTTAAAATAAAATGGGAAAATCAAATTCTCCCACATTGATGGGAGAGCTTTTCATATTCATGATTTTCCCTATAAATACCCAAGTTGGGGTATTGAAAAAATCACTTGAGTAAGAGTTGAAAAAGGCATCACTAGTAGTGAAAACCTTTGAACTCAAGAGTTGAAAAAGGCATCACCATTGTGAAAACCTTTGAACTCAATTACTCGGGTTTCGGTCGGGCCTTGCTAACTCCAAGGCATTGGACCTAGTCGGTGTTCGATTTGTGGGTGGACTTCCGTTGGAGGTCGTCGTATTTTTGAGGCTAGCTTTCGAAGTAAGAGCCCCTCGAGGTCGGGCGAAGCACGCGTCAAAGGTATAATTATTATCTTAATCTTGTCATTAAGTTAATTATGTTTATGGTTTTATTTATTGCGAGTGTGGTCTTGGTTTTGGGTTTGTTTCCGCGATGAGTCGGACTCACCAAACCCCAACACTTCTTTGGATTTAACTTCATCTTATGCCGCCTAAGTTCGGTAAAGTTTCTCGGAGATCCTTTAGATGGTCGATCGGCTCCTTTGACTTGACAATCATGTCATAAATGTATGCCTCCATATTTCGGCCAATCTGATCTCTGCAAACAGTATTGACGAGTCTCTGAAGGGTAGCAGGGGCATTCTTAAGGCCGAATGGCATAACTTTGTAGCAATACAGGCCTTGCTCGGTCACAAATGTTGTTTTCTCTTGATCTTCCTCTCATAATGGGATCTGGTGGAATCCAGAGTATGCGTCCATAAAACTCATGAGAGCATGTCCGGCCGTCAAGTCGACCAGTCGGTCAATCTTAGGCAAGGGAAAGCTATCCTTCGGACATGCCTTGTTGAGATCGGTGTAGTCCGCGCACATCCTCCAGGTTCCATTCGGCTTTCTAACCAACACAACATTGGCCACCCAGTCCGGATAGAAGCACTGCCAAATGAAACCAGCGTCCAACAGCTTCTTTACTTCAGCTGCGGCCGCCTGATTCCTTTCTTCCCCGTGATTCCACTTTTTCTGTCGGACGAGTTTGACAAGTGGATTGACAGCAAGCTTGTGTACGGCTAGGTCTGGGCTGATACCCGACATTTCACTTACTTCGAACGCGAACACATCTTTGAATTCTCTCACTAAACTGATTAAGTCCTCTCCAAGCAAACACGCAGCTATAGTGCTGACCTTGACTGTCCGTGCTGGTTGATCAGGGTCCAACACTACATCTAGATGATCGCCGGCCGGCTGGGGCCTCAATTCTTCTGGCCAGCCGACGGTCATTAATTGCTATGCCTGGTCAACCACGACCTGCTTTCGCTTTTGGCCGATCTGGTATGCTTGGAGTGGGGGTTCTTCCCCTTTTGACTCTGACGGCTGTCTCTGTCCGCAAGTTGTTGGCTTCACAGCCAGCTGATTACATTCTTTTGCCATTTTCTGACTTCCTTGAATCGAACCAATCTTTCCGTCTGACCTTTCAAACTTTAAAAGTATCAGATGGGGGACGATCACGACCTTTGCAGCGTTTAGGGTGGGACGTCCGAGTATGACATTGTAACCAGTCAACTCTTTTACCACCAAGAATCAAACGAACATGTCCCTACCTTCCCCTTTCTGCCCAAATCGGATGGGCAAGTCTATCTGTCCGACTAGGTGAATGATGTTTCCCCCAAATACCACTAAGGGGTGAGTGATGTCTTTAAGAGCGTCTTCTAGGAACTTCAGATTTTTCAGTGCGGCCAAGTTGATAATATCAGATGAGCTGCCCGTATCTATTAGGATCCGGCCGACTTTTAGATTGGCTATCTTCATGATGAACACCATCGGATCATTATGCAAGACCTTGACCTCCCCTTAGTCGGCCTCACCGACCGTTACCTCTGGGAAGGGTTCAACTTTGACCCCCTCGGCCTACATTACCTTGCCGAGCTTCCAAGCATCCTGCTTGATTCCCTTCATGGTAGGGCCGCCTGCAGCAAAGCCGCCTGATATCATGGCGACCATACCAGAATCAATACTATTGCCTTCATCTTCTTCAGTTTGCTTTTGCTTTTTCTTCTCGGAGTTGTTATCTGTCCGAGTGTAGGTGAATTTTGACTATAAAACATATGAGTTTAGCATGCCCTTCTCGGCCAGCTTATCTAGTAATCGCTTTAAATTAACGCAATCATTCGTGTCATGTCCCACGTCCTTGTGGTAATGACAATATTTGTTCTTGTTGCGATACTGAGTCGAGCCTCTCATTGGCTGGGGCTTCTCGAACTCAAACTTGTCCTTAATCTCCATCAAGATTGAGTAACAGTCTTTGGTAAACTCATACCGAGGCTCGTATGCCTTAAACTTCTTTGACCTTGGATGCTGATCATCCGCCACCCAGACTTCTTTTCGCTTCTTTCCTTCCTTTTTCTTCCCGAACAAGTCTTGCTGAGAAGATGGCTTCTTCTCAGCTCCCTTGGCCGGCTGCTCTTCTTTGGTGAGCGAACAAAAATCAGTTGCCTCTATGTAGGCCTCGGCTTCCCGCAAAACGCCTGCGTATGTCTGGACCTTTTTCCTGACCAAATCAAACTTGAAACCATTATGCCTTAATCCCCGGAGAAATTCTGAGTACGCCATTTCATCCGGAAGATTATGAATCTGAGCTTTTTCTTGGTTGAACCTCTGGACATACGAACGCAACCCCTCATTCTTTCCTTAGACAATTGTGGCCAAGTTAAGACTAGTCTTTCTTGGGGGAATGTTGTATGAAAAGTTTCCAACAAACAGCATACTTAGAGTAGTGAAGCAATTTATGCACCCGACCGGCAAGCTATTGAAGCAGTCCTGCGCCACGCCCTTAAGGGTAGCCGGGAAGCACCTACACCATGTGGCATCATCAACACATTGCAAGTACATCAGGTTTCTGTACGAAGTAACATGCTCCTCTAGGTTGTCCGAACCATCATAGACACCCACGAGTACACTCTTCACCTTCGCAGGCTGAGGAGAGCTAAGGATCTCTTGAGAGAACGGAGGCGGCTTGTCTCCAAGATTAAGCAGACGCATTTGCCAATCAATGGGCTGAGGCTATCCGGCCGATCCGCCCAGGTAAGGAGCCTGGTCGAACGGCTGAGCGAATTTTCCATATTGTCCGAGGACATTAGGACTGTGCGGTAGAAATGCATTAAAATTCTGAGGAATCTGATATTGAACTGGTTGAATCGGTTGAACAGGGATAGGAGTTAGAGTACGAGCAGTCTGCCTCCGGCTGGTCCTGGCCGAGCTGGTATGTTGGGAAAGAGAGTGGTTAAAGAATTCATCCGTCATTGTGGGAGTAGAGGCCGTGTCCGACTGGGTAGCCCGCTCTTGCCGCTTGTGTCGGATGTACTCCCTGGCATCCCTCCAGAACCGAGATGGCTCGGGATCCTCCCTTTGAGGCTGTCTGGTCTGCCCCCCAGCCAACTGTGTTCTCTCAAGAAGCCTTGACAGATTCGTTCGTGGCACCCTAGGAGACCTGCCATGCGGCCGGCGAAAGGGAGTATTCCCAGCATCTTCAACGTTAGTTGTCTTGCTCTGATTTCTTCTCTGAGGGCCATCCTTCACCCTTTTGGACGGCTGTTTGGAGGTGGACGACCTCTTCTCTTCCAACTCCTTTCGAAGCTTGTTCAGAGCGACCTTTAGGGAGGCAGCAGTAACTGGTAGAACCTCGACCTCATGAAATGTGGCGATCAGAGGATCATTAGAATTGTTTGTTGTGGTTATGTCCTCTACATGATCGTCCTGACCAGGACCAGGGCCGGCATTAGGTGTCTGACCGTCTATTGCCATTACGGACGAGTGTCCCCACAGACGGCGCCAAATGTTTCGGGGTTTTTTTGAATCCCTCGGGACACTGGTCACGTACTTGCTGACAACGAGACTTGACACCTGCAAAACAACAAATATTCCGTCACCGGAATATTCGCCTCCGACGGTTAAGTTAGTAACCGGAAAGCGGAAAGGCTAGAGAGAGAAAGTAGAGAGAAGCTGGAGCTATTTAGTGCTCTATTGAATATTATGTCACAATCCACCCCTCCCATCATAAATGATTGAGGTATTTATAGGGGTGGGAATTTGTGCCCTGTAGACACCCAAATGTGTCTCCCTAAAAACAAACCCAGTGATGAATACCTTTCACGTCATTTGATTATCGAACGAAGTAAAAGTGTGGAAAGTCTAGTGATGTGGATATTTTTATTAAAATATCGCTCTTTCTGTTTTTGAAAATATTTTATTTTACATTCTATTTATGAAAATAGCCAGTCCAATTTAGTTTGGTCCATGATAAGGGTCCAATAATAGTGTAGTTGGATTAGGCTCGAAAAGAGTTTTCCAACGATATATTATATGCCCAATTCCGATGAATAATGAGGAAGTTATGGATTAAATTAAATTGGGCCCGAAATAATTTTATATGTGGCCCGGTGATCTAGAGAAGGGCTTATTAATTATTATTTCTAAGGTTATTAGGATTGATTTTAATCTTCTAGAATATTTAGAAGGTTCTTTTTAATTCTAATAGAATTAGGATTAGTAATTATATTTTAAAGAATTTTATTTGGAATAAAATAAGTGTTTTATGATAAACCCGATTTTAATTTGATAAACACGGAATTTGCTGCTTAATCATATTAAGAAGAGGATTCCGTAAAAAAAAACGCGTTTTATCTTTTAATTAGCGCCAAACGACAGAGTCTGTCGCCTGGCGCTAACGTCTGTCGCCTGGCGCTGATGTCTGTCGCCTGGCGACAGATGCCAGTTTTATTCCGTATAGAACTTGAAGTATTTTCTATCATTTTCGGACTGTTTTCTTATAAATAGGGTCCTAGACCTTCGTTTTCCAATAATACTCATCAATAATCAACAATTCACAATCATCTAATTTTATTCTCTCTTCTATCTCTAAAGGCTAGAAGCTTTCTCCCTCTTTTCTAAACCTTCCCTCATACAAAATTCCTCATTCATTAGTTCTAGACACACCTAGCCAAATTCGAAGTTACCTTCGCCCTAGACGGAAAGGTTTAATATTTTTGAGGGTTTGGTCCTAAATCTCTCTTTCAATTATTTTAATTATTTAATTAATTAATTGTTTGATTTATTATTTTCCTTGAAGTTACTAACGCGTGTATTTTGTTATTAGAAAGAGATACGAGGCATCGAAGTAAGTAATTTAATTACTTTATTAATCTTTTGATATAGAAATCATGCTTGGATTATTTTGTTAATTCCTAGTATCATGTTTAGGGTTAACTAATATTTCTAATATCATATATGTTTCTATGATGCTTCTTATTCTTTTCTTCTATCGTGTTAGTACCATGTTAGGGATAAAGCTTTAATTTTTAATGTTTAGTGACATGCTAGGATTTGTTATTAATCTTGTTAGTAACATGCCTAGGATCTTGCTAATATTATTATGCTTTATTGTTAACATAATTGTTATTATTATTATTATGTTGCTTGATATATATTATTGTTGTTATTGCTTGATCACGCCCTCTCTTATAGGTTTAAAGGGAATTTGTACTTGTAATCATGCTTAATAAGATAATTAATAATCTTGTTTAGGTTAATATGATTATAATTCAAGTGATCGCCAATAATAGTTTTGCTTGTGCATTAAATTCAACCAACATAGATTAAACAGATTTAAGGTTAATCTATTGATTGTATGTTAGTCGGAAAGCGCACATGAATGAGAAGAATAAAGTAGAGGCCTATTTTTAGGGCAGGTTCAATCTTTTTTAGGTTGGATTTGTACCTTCATCCCCAAACTTCCAGTCATGGTTCCAGACCTATTGGAGTTAACGATCTCCTGGATCGTTAAGGGGTGTAACCTTCACCCTGTGAACGGTTTACAAGTTCCTAAAACTTGTTGGCGACTCTTTTACTCTAGCTTCCTTCCCTTTGGACGCCACCATGCTTAAGTGTATGATCACAGTGGGGCTCAAGTGTGGGATGCTTGAAATATTCCAAAGGGAAATATCATTTGGGCATGTGTCTGTGACGTGTGTGAAAGTGATACTAAAGTTAGGGTTTGTGCCCTAAATTTCCATGTCCTGATTGGCTGCGCAATCAGGTATTGACACGTGTCACATGGGGGCGTTGTTTTGCGGCTTTCTACAGGGATCTCGGGATTTGGGCTCTAATGTAAGAAAGGCCCTTTTTCTCTCATTTCAGGTGCTCTTTGTGAGTTTATTACACGTGTCATCTTCTCATTGGGACACATGTCACCCTTTGATTGGGCCACGTGTCATTATGGGATTGGACCACGTGTAAAGGGTATTTTTACCCTAAACACTAATGACAAGAACCTTTTCATTACGCTTCTTTTCCATACACTCATTAACAGCCAATTGAAATTTCGATAGTGCTTCGATCACCATATGGACAGTTTAATCGTTCACCATAGCAGCAATTTCACATAAAGGCTCGAATTTTCCCATCATCTTGTTAAATCTCTGCACATGGTCCGTGTCGCCAGGATCATGGTAACCAACCTTGACCCTGGAGTGCTTTCGGGCTACATCTTTCCGCCACCTTGTTAATATGTACTTTTCTAGGAGATCTTCCACCGACTCCTCATCAAGGATCCTGATGGAGTGTTTTCAAAGTAGGCCATGTGTCTCGAACTTTCTGCAGTCACATTGCACCGCCTTTGTGGTAAGGAAGAATGTAACTGTGTAGACTCTTTTGCGATCCGTAATGACGTCCTCACTGGAACCGGGAGGTACTATCCACACACGATCCACAACCAAATATAAGGTCTTCAGACATAACCTTCCTTTCTCGAATGCTGCAATACATCATCCTCGAACACTGCATTTGAATTTCTTGGAATTTGTTGTCCGTGTATAACTTTTGGAAAAAAATTTTGACTTTAAAGCCACTAACCAGCCTCCTCAAGTACTTCGAACAACGTTCATCTACACTGACCTCATCTCGAACCCGTTTGTCCAATGCCATGCAATACTTTTGACGGAACTCATGTAGTTTGGTTTTGCGGTTAACATAGCCATCAAAAAAACGATTGATGCTCTCTACCCTTTAAGTTGTCTTCTTACTAGCCCAAAAAAACTCCATGTAAGCACGGACCCACATATGACTCTCTTTGTGGAGACTTTTCAGCCATTCATTGTCCTCCAACTTATACTCAGATATAAGTGTTGTCAATCAAGAATGGAATTCCTCGAGGGAAAAACTCTCATACACGACTGCTTTAAGAGGGTTGTTGAAATCTTGGAAACTAGACAACATTGACAGACATATAAACATATAAACTCTAAATACAAATGCAGGAACAGGGCAGGGCAGTGCAGGAACAAACTTGGTGCGTGGCATGCCTGCAAGCCGAAGCTAGCAGCCCGCACTGCACCTAGTGCGTGGCGTGCTAGCATGCTGCAGCTAGTAGCCCGCACATGATACGTGGTTTGCTAGCAGCAGCCTTCGGCCATAGCAGCCCGCACATATGGTGCGTGGCCTAATGGGCCGTAGGGGTGGCAGTGGCTGGCAGCCCACCTTGGGTGCCTTGATGCCCAAGTGTGGGGCTGCCACGTGGAGCAAAGCAATTGGGTTTGGGGTGTTGTGTTTGCCGACTATGGGAGAGGGAGTGGGGAGCAAGTTTGGTCCCCCCCCCCCTTCTCCAAATGGTCCTCACCTAACACTCTCTTGTGAGCATGCCACTTGTTGATTTATTAGTAGCTTGATTATTAATTTTGTTTTTGATTTAAAATAAAATGGAAAAATAAAATCTCCCACATTGATGGGTGAGCTTTTCTCACTCTTGTATTTCCCTATAAATACCCAAGTTGGGGTATTGGGAAAATTGCTTGAGTAAGTGTTGAAAAAGGCATCGCCATTGTGAAAACCTTTTAACACAATTAATTACTCGGGTTTTAAGGTTGGGCTTAGCTAACTCCTAAGCAATAGACCATTTTCGGTGCTTGGGTTGCGGGTGGACTTCGTTGGAGGTCCTCGTGTGAGTGGGGCTAAGAGCTTTCGAAGTAAGAGCTCAATTAAGTGAGCGAAGCACGCGACAAAGGTATTAATCTCTTTCTTAATCTTGTCATTTAAGTTAATTATGCTTTATGGTTATAATTATTGTGAGTATGATCTTGGCTTGGGTTTCCTTTCGCGGTGGGTCGGACTCACTGAAACCCAACAAACCCAACAACAGCGATTGCCCCATGGTGATTAACACCGACAAAGTTAGAGCGCAAACGGGAACTCGTACTCATTTGTTAGGTAGGTTGCGTCAAAACAAACAACATCACCGAAGTCCTCATAAGCTACCCTACTTCTTGCATCCACCCACAACACATCCATGAGCTTCCCTTCTACATCCAAATGCTGAGCATAGATAAAATTTTGGTTCCCAGATTGCATTTTCTCAAAATACTGCATCATTGTCACTGCGTCACCTCCAACCATCATCAATCTCTGTTCCTTGTAGACCTCATGTTGTAAATCTTTGACACTGAACGACATGTTATCCATTCCATTTCGATCAGTCGCCATGCACCCATGTATCTGAGATATGGTTACCCTCTGCTCATAGTAATTCATCAACTTCTTCTTAATTTTATTGGTCATGTGCTTCATGCGGTACTCCTTGACAAGCTTGGATTGACTTGGGTCTATTTTATGATAATGCACTAAGTGCACAGTCTTCAACTCCCAAGCACCATCTTTATTGAGAGTAGCATAAATCCGTGCCAGACATTCACACTTTTTGGAAGTCCTCTTCCCTCGGCTTAACTCATCCTCACATACAACACCACCAACTAATCCACCTGAACCTCCAAAACCCATTGCCTTTGCCCTTTTCTTCGCTTCCCTCCTAGCCCTCATGTCGGTTTTTCCCCAACACTCACACTTCCACGTTGTTGAAATTCTCTTATTCTTGTCCTTCTTAATTAGAATTGACACCCTAAACCTTTGTCACTCCAAACCCAATTTGCTCAGCATACTCCTTATAGTATGCTTCAACTTCTTGCCAAGATGTAAATACCATCCCAACCTTAGGCTCTGGTACAGGTATAATCTCTTCTATGCCATCATCATATACACAACTATCTTCAACTACAGTCTCCTTTATGCCACAACTATCTTCAACTACAGTCTCTTCAACTATTGTCTCCTCTATGCCATCAACCTCCATATCAACATTACTCCTTTTCTTAACTACGATACCCCGATCAACAACAACAATCTCACTGCCCCTTATATCGGCTTCCATTTCCGTGTCTAGAATATCAGTATCCATCATCATACCCTCTAATTCCTCCTTCAAATTCGACATACAAAACAACAACATAAATATGATACAAATTAAACTACACATAATGACATACATATTAACACAATACAATTGAACTATATGATGCACCAAATTTTGAAAAATTAACACAGATAATTCCACACTTTCACACCACACACATTTCCAGAAATTATAAATACCAATTTTATCAAATTGAATGAGTAACCTCATAAATGCATTTTCATAAATTATAAGAAAAAAGAAGGATTTGTAAACAATTACTACTATTTCAATGCCATTGTTGATTTCGCATCAGGTAGAAATAAAAACAAATCAAGACCACCCTAGAACCAGAACTGCGAATGGACTTTAAAAAAAACAAATTTTACTAACCTGATACTTCAATTGAATTGATTACAGCGGGGATTACAACAGATTAGAGAGTGAGTGGTAACTCAGATCTGGAATCGCCATTGCCACTAAAAGAGAGGAAAGAGAGAGTGGATAACAAATTTGAGAGGAGAGAGAATCGGATACCAAAATTTCAGAGTTTCCTAATAAAGGAAATACGTTTCCTTAGCTAACGGCATCCACATTCATAAGCAATCCATGCCACATAATGTGTCCCCACCTTTTCCCAGTCATCAGCACAGCAAGCTAAAAACTTCAATTGAATTTCAAAAATGCCACTATGAGAAACAGAAAATGTTTCTCATTAGGAGTAACTGGGGCTCTCCTTAAATTCGAGAAGTGATTCTACAGGTAAAAGAGAGAGAATTTCAGTGATGATCTTAATTGGGAGAGTCGCCATTGTTGTTGCTCAAACTATGGCAATTAATAGATAACTCCCAACAAAAAAAACAGAAAACAGAGAAGAGAGAAAGATTTGGGGGAAATTAAAAGGGTATGGTTAAAGGGAAAAACTGGGAAAAAACAAACAAAAATTAAGATTATAGAAGTCATGTGCGTTGCACGTGGTGGTCAACGCCGGACTTTTGTGGTCAACTCTCGCTTTCCGACGTAAAGGTACTCAAGCACAACAAAAATGTTCTAAAAGGTCCTTTTACACCACTTTGGACTTAAAAGGTCCTTCCTTGCAAACAAGTGCATTTAAAAGGTCGTTTGTAACAAATTTTCCTAACTTATTTTGTACTTCGTATTTGGTATACTATGATTGGACTTAATATAATGAATGGGAAATTTTGTATACAAATATTTAAAAACAACAATCTAAATATGAAGGCTTTTCAATCATTGAATATCACTCTATGCTATTATTTGCACCCAGTCCCTGTAAGTGGTGTTGTACATTGATCCATTTAAGGGTTACGCTGTTGGGCACACACCTAACTTATAGTTAAATTAGTGCTATTTTAGCCATTTTAAATTACGTTTAAAATATTCTTGTATGTTATAAAACATATGAGTTGTCCTATTATTTTCGAATTACAATGAAATAAATAGCCATATATTCTCAAATTCACACACCCTATCAATCAAGGGTCTAATTTTTTTTAATTTTTTTTTTAACCTTATGCCATAGGTTTTATCTCGCACCATGTATTGTAAAAAAGTTGCTGTCTTGTTCTTTAATAACTCCTTGTGTGTTACCAATTGAGCTCCAACCATGAAATTTCTCCTTCGCCCAAGCAATCGCCTCAGCAATATTGGTTTCTTCAGAGTTGCTGGCTTCAACCATTTGATCATTTACTTCACTACCAACATAAGAAGGTTGTTGATATGTTAAACATTCTTCGTACTCGTAGTTTGTTGTTCGACCTTGATGAGGAGGAACAACCGGTGAATTCGGCGAGAGTTGCATATCATATTCACCATTGACATTTTTGATGGAGTGTTCAAAGTTTATAGTTTTTGAAGAAGGTATAGTTTGGTGATACCCAAAGTTGTAGGTTTGTAGCATGTAGTCATTACACTCATTTGTAATGAACTTCTTGTTATCCAAAGAAGATATTGTGTTAGGGCATCCATATGCTGGTAAGTCCTGCTTTTTATGATTTGTTTTAGGCTTGGATGATGCAATCCATCTACTTGGTACATTGAGTGGCCTGAAAATCACAATCAAATTACATTTAATAATAATTCTATTAATAAAATTAGATATCTTATTAATGATAATTAATTAAAAAAACGTGTCTTTAATGTAAATGAATGGCAAAAATGTTGCAAAAATATTAAGAATAATATACGAGTGTTGTTAGTTGTGACGGAGTGTAAAAACAATGTGATTATATATTACTTCATATAAGAAAATTTAATTAAAAAATAAGTTGAAGAACAGGAAAATTTGAGTAAAAGAACCTTTTAAGTGGTCGATTTTGTTTAAAAGGACCTTTTAAGTGAAAAGTTGTGAAAAAAGACATTTTTAAGTTGTATTACATTGTGAGGGGGTACTGGGCTGAGTTTACCGGGTGGTCAACGGTGGAGCTCCGGCGTTGACTCTCACTTGGGAGTCACGTGACTTTTGAAAAAAGCACACACGTTATTTTAAGAAGTATGAAAGGGAAAAAAATGAAAGGGGTAGGTTCGAAAAGGAGGGAAATTTGGGGGAAAAGGGGGTAAAACGTGTGGGCTTTTTTCTAGAAGTCACGTGACCCCCACGTGAGAGTCAACGCCAATGCTCCACCGTTGACCACCCAACCTAGTACTCCCTCACAACATAATACAATTTAATAGGTCATTTTTCACAACTTTTCACTTAAAAGATCATTTTAAATAAAATCAACCATTTAAAAGGTCCTTTTACACAAATCTTGTTAAAGAAAATGAATGAGAGTGGTGAAATGGTGTTTAGTTGTACACATAGTGTTAGCTAGGAAAAAACGAAGAAAAAAAAAATCCTGAAATTGTATTTGGCAAAAATAAAATAGGCTAATATTATTGTTTTGAAATAAGTCAAAACTATTCCTTCAAAAAAAAAATCAAAACTAATTAGGTAGTTAAAACGAAACCATTTTGAAATCAATTTACAAACATTTTAGGAAAATGAAAGGCATATATATGTTCACTATTTTGTCTGAAAGGCACATATATGTTTAAAGTGGTCTAAAAGAACCTTATAAGTTTATTTTGTTGTTTGGAGGGACCTTGAGGTCGGAATCCGACAATATTTGACTTTTTCTCTGACATTGACCTCTCACGTGACCTTAAAAAATGATCCACTTTCCATTTGTTTCCACGATTTCCCTCCAATTCCTCCTTCTCTCTCTTCTAATCCCCAAATGACACAAATCAAAATAAGGTTGTGTTTGGATACTAGTAATTAATTTCAAATGATTCATTTCAAATCTAGAATTACAAATCATAGAATTCAATTCCAAATTATATGTTTGGGAAACATTAGAATTTCAATTCTATGATTTCAAATTCTAAATGGTGTTTGGAGGTGAGTAGAATTTGTGAAGTAAATCTGGAAATTTATGAATGATATATCTACATTAATCAATGGTTAACTAATTGAATGACAACAACACCTACAAGCATCAACTTCTTTGGTAATCAAATTAATCATCAAATCATACAATGATGTCATCGGAAGCTACAACCAAGTGCTCAAATCATACAAATTCAGACTTTTTTTTAAAATTTATATTTTTAACCTAATTTTTGCCCCAATTTGATTATTTGAATTGAGAAAAAAAAAAAAAAAAAAAATCGGATGTAAAATTACCAAAGTAGCTTAATTTAGATGACATCAATGCTTTGGTACTTGTAGTTTGCTTCAAATTTACCAAAAACAGCTTGTAATTTCAAGATTTGTTGTCAAAATTGTTCAAAGATTGAGATATTCTGTGTGTAGAGCATAGGTTGGTGACAAGGTGCATGTATAACAATCGTCGAACAAAAGTTGTAGACAAGCAAAATTCACGGTAGTGAGAGATTGCAGTAATGGAGGATAGAGAGGGAAAGTTGTGGTTGTTGGAGCTTTGGAGGAGAAAGAAGGGAAAATAGCAAAAGAAATTGAAATGACATGTATTAAGTTGGAATTTGAAATTCATCAAACTTTACTGATTTTGTAATTGACTTGAAATTGGGCCAAATACAAAACCAATTATTTGCATTACCCAAACAAGACACTTGACCCAATTCCTGGATTTGAAACGAAAACCTTAAAACCAAACAGGCCATAAAGGGAATTTGAGGGAAATCATGGAAAAAAAGAAAAGGGGTTATTTTTTAAGGTCACATGAGAGGTCAACGTCGGAGAAAAAAGTCAATTATTGCCGGATTCCGACCTCAAGGTCCATCTCCCAACAACAAAATCAACTTATAAGGTCTTTTGAACACTTTAAACATATAATGTCTTTTCATACAAAATAGTGAACATATATGTCCCTTCTAGACAAATTTTCCAACATATTATTTTTTTTTATATAAATATCTAAAGTATGTTATCAAAATTAGTCCATTTGACTCGATTATTTTCCCTCCCAAATAATTGCTAATATTTTAATTTAATAAAGTACGGACTACGGAGCAACAAGACAACTTGTTATTCCAAACTAAAGGATCCTCATCTCTAATAAGCACTTATAATTCAAAGGACTCGACATTGTGATATGAAAATTACAAGGTGAATCCCTAACTAATTACACTTACTGATGGTTATTACTTTATTTGGTGAGGAGTGACTCGTATTTACATGCATAATCTTTTACTCCTACTACATAATACATCGTAAAATGATAACATGAAGAATGATTAGTGAAGACTTTTTAAATTAGGGTGGTGTTTCATATATTGCTGAGTGGTGATTACAAGTCGATTTACATAGTATGTACTTAGTAGAACAGTATTGGTTTATCAAACAACTTTACAGTTGGATCATGTCCAAGTTTAATTAGTTTAAAAATAGAGAAGAGGATATATTTAGTGTCATCTATCTTATTAGTTGTCCAAGATTTAAGACATCATAATCAGTTACACACTTTAACACAACATAAACTGACTTGCCTTTGTAACTTAATTACTATTATAAGCACAAACTAGTATTATTTTTAAAAAAAATGAAATTGTTAAATGATAAACAAAAAACTAATTATATTAGAGAAAAGTATGTAAAGAGTTGAGAATTCACCTGAGCTTGGAAGTGTAAGTTGAAAGAACAACATCCTCCTCCCCAATAACCACGGCGGATCGGAAATTATTGAGTTCATTCATCTCATCAAAGCTCATAACAGATGAAGAAGTGGACTTTGATCTTGACATGGACTTCACTTGCCTATTCTTGGACCGTCTCCTGTCCGGAATAACAAACTCAGGCAACTTTCTGCCCGAAATTACAGCCGGAGAATCAAAAAAATCTGAAGGTGGCTTGAAAATCTCATTGTAAAACCAATCGTTGCCTGAGAAGTCAGCTGACATCTTTCTTGCTATTACACTTCTTGGGGGGCCTCCGAAAACGTCGTTGAAATCTTCGGGCTCTAGTGCCGTGCCCCCGGTTGAGGTGCCGGAGGCGGAGACACCCATGCTCTTTCGCCATGACTCGTCCATTTAATTGAGTTTTTGTTGTTGAGTGATTTTGTGGAGAAAATAATGGTGATCAACTGATGTACATTGATGTTTGGAGATGGGGTTTATATATATGTAAAGAGGGAAATATGAAAAAGGCCGCCTTTTTTTGAAAGAAAAGGGATGTGATATTACCAAAATAGGCTTTATTTTATTGTTGGGGTCAGATGGATTATTTGCTTCTCTGGAAAGATAGATTGCTTAAATGGATATGAGTAGTTCAATAGGTTCCACACTTCCACTTTCACTCCAAAAAAAACAAAGTCAATAGAAAATAAACGACTTGTTTGGAACATGTTTGGAACCATGATTCTAAATTTGAATATAAAACTAAATGCTTTTCTCAAAAATATTACGTACATATTTATTACATGTGTTAGCTAAATTATTCAGTTAAAGTAGTAAGAATTTGTCAGTGCATGTTATACTTGAAATCAAATCTCATTTATATATGTATCTCAATATAATACGTGTATCTAACATAGGTATTGTCCTGTTAAATTTTAGTTTGTTTAGACATTTTCTACTTTGTATCAATTATAAAACACAATTACGGAATATTAAAATCCAAGTACTAAAATCCAACTTGGAGGTTATGTTAGATGTAGACTAGCATATAGCGGTATGCATCAAATTCTAATGAACTAGTTGTAAGGTTAATGTCTCATGACTTTGAAGCAATGTAAGATCGATAAATACTATACTCCTTAGTATACTACATTAGAGACACTTTGGAGTTATAAGAATGATTTCTTACTTAAAATTAATTTCTATATCACAATGACTTAGGGTCTGTTCTCTTCAGCTTATTTTCAGTTCAGTTCAGTTCCTAATTTCCTTTTCTCATAAAATATTCAGTTCAGTTTAGCTCAGTTCAGTATATGAGAACAGGCCCTAAGCATTAACATTACTCCGTATACACTAGAGATTGATGCTTAAAAATTTAGCCTCTACAGCTTAAGTCAGTCCCCTACTTTTTGGTCTAAAACCCGCCAATTTAGTCAACAACCAGTTTCTCAGTTTTGGTTACTTTTCCTTCCCGTGGGTTATTTACTCTGAAGCAAGTTATCAACAACAATCATAAACTTACCATATTAATTAATGGTTCTCATTATAACTAGCAAAAGCTGAAGTCCTACATATACATGTTTATTTTCATAATGAAATTAATAATTGAACCAATTTTATTATATAAAAACAAAATCAAATTAAAGCTGTTGTTAAGATATGGTTGCTATCTAAAAAGTTAGAACAATAAGCTGATAATCAGAAGTTTCTTTACTATCTAAACACCATAAAGTGGGACAAACACTAACAATAAGCAGTTTTGGTATTGGACCTTTTTGTGCAACATTATACACTTGTATTTGTACCTTTATTAAGCAGCAATCTTGTCCATAGAAAAAATATGCCAAACTTAATTAAGAAATAATTATGACATAATTTTATGCAAACTTTCTGAAACATTGTATACATGTTAGGGTCCTCCCCTCATGTGAGATGCTTGTGCCTTTGTGGTCCTATTGTCTAAAGACTTAAAAGACAGAGTGGCGTCTTTTAAACTGCTATCTAAGGTATAAACATCAAGTGTCAATTAAGGAGTATTATATTTAGTTAGTGCTAATTGGTTGGGTCTTATTTAAAATTGTGATATAATTGCTTGACAGGGTACAAGCCTACAAGGACGATTTGGTACGATTTTTGGGAAGGAAATGTGTCCTTGGATATTAATCCATAATATCAAGTGATATTGTGTTGCTAATTGGCTGGGACTTTAAGTTAAAATGGTGTTATAATTACTTAATAGGCAACAAGCACGATTTGGTATAACTTTTGGACTAAATTGGTTTTGGCGTCAATAATCTTTTAAGGAACTAGTATTTCTTCATCTTTCTTTTTTGGCTTCATATTGACTGATAACATTTTCAATGAATCATGATTTTTTCTTGGAATTCTTTTAATTAAAAAAGGATAAAGTTTTTCCAAATAGAGTTATTTTTCACCATTAGAAATATAAATTTTAACAAACCAAATAAATAAAAACCATTGAAAATGAGAAAATCATTTTCACGTTTCACATTTTGCACCTAGTGAATACCTTCCTTAGTGTAGACACCTACTTGTGTCTCCTCAATAAACCAATTCTCTAGTCTTATGCATAAACCAATAAACCATAGCTCAATTTCCTTTGTTATCTTATTTCTCATTACCTCAAAACTACGCACACTTGATTTGCAAACCTTTAAATAACCCCTGAAATAAGCTTTATAGTTGGATAACCTCATAACCCTTTAAATAAACCTTACGACAATACATCAATTCAATTCCAATTTTTAAGTAATTGACAATCTTGAGTAAAACACTACAACCAAACCCAAAAACTGACAATCTTGAGCTATTTTGAACATATCTTAATATTTACAAACGACAATGATTCGATTCTAATTGTATTGAACGCAGACTTTAGAGCTTTCCAAAGATAAATTATATGCCTTAACCTAATATATGAGTTCAGGATCAAAAGTTACAAAGCAAGCTTTAGGCTATACATTGATTCTAGAGTAATAATATATCGTTGGAAAGTTTTAAAGTCTGCTCTAGTTTATACACATAACCATAGGTGAGAGAAGTACTGTACTAAAAAATTCTGAGCAAATTTACTGACATGTGATACAAAAAAATCACCAACAGATTCAGACTTAAGGTTACTCCTTGACTGGTTCATCCTTTCCACCATAATAATGGCGGAAGACGCAGGAGAAATCCTTAGCAGAATTGTTCTCACTGCACAGTTCATGGTATCTGGAAAAACAAAAGAAAAATATATCAGCATTACAGAAGCAGGATATCTTAAATAAGCGCACCAACTGGCCAATTAATTTTTACTCCACAACCATAAGTATCTAAAGAAAGAAAAGATACAGTACAAGCATGTGAACCAAAGAATCATCGTTGTGTTTTTCATCAATCACCTCCCTAGGCTTCCTTAGTCGATAAATCGATAAATGACCAAAGACAAATTGTTGAAACCACTATAACAAAATACCATCCAAAAAGGAACAGACCATGAATCTGCTAATAGTAAAGTTCATCTTACTACAGTGGCTTGTGCTTAAGGACATCAGGAAGCATATCTAAATATTATATAACAGAGCCAGAAGAAAAGAGGCAAAAACAACTTATAATAGCTCTGCCATGGGCACTACATGAATGAATCTGTACCAAAATAAAACTGAATCCGAACAATTCAGATTTTTCTTTTTTTGTTATGGATTGCCAGTACTTCAAACATGAAAGAACTAGGTATTAAAAACTTAGTTTTGGAAAATCAGTTTAGAGTCCATTGGGTGCTTATGTAAGCGAGCACAGAATGAAGACATTGCTAACTGGAAAGTTGAAATAAACAGATAAAAACTAAGAATACTATAGAGTAAGGCCCTATTCACTTCACCTTAAAAGAATAATATTCAGTAAAATTAATTTCTATTCAGTAAAATTAATTTCAGTTCAGTAAAAATAAGTTTAGTTTAGCAAAAATAATTTTACTTCAAATCAGTAAACTTAAAGAAGAAATATAATAGAAAATCAGTAAAAAATTTAGTTCAGCAAAAAATTTCAATTCAGTAAAAATAATTTCAGTTTAGCAAAAATAAGGTGAAGTGAACGGGGCCTAAGAGACCAAGGAATATATTCATGGTACAGATCCTGTTTAAATAAAAACAAATGTATCTCTAACAAGCATAGCACCTATCCAGGAAATAATTACTTCAAAAATTTAGCATGGCCATCTTAAAACTACACAAAGGCATATGATATACATAAAGACAGGGACTAATAAATTCTGCTGGGTAAGAAGAAAGATATCATTAAGGCAGTGACAATTTAGAAAAAAGCTTTTTTTCTAACTGACCATTAATCCCATGAATTACACAAGACATACACATAGAGAATACTCACTCTACTTTCACCTTTACAATTCTTTCTCCACTTCAGGATATAAATGAAATTAAAAATGTTCATGACCACCTAAAAAGGAAAACCATAGCTCACATTAAAGAATGTGACGCCTTAAGGACAGCTTTTTCTGGGGCCAGTCATCTCTGAAATAGTGTCTTGAAAGAAAAATATCTTACTAAGAGAGCAGAAAAAAGACCAGAAATATAATTATGGAATAGCATAATTTTATGGTTTTATAGGCAGAGAAAATAGCACGTTTTAGATATTCATAGTTGGGAAATATAAACGGAAGATCCAGCAAAACCCAAATCATATTGCAAACTAAGAACTTGATCACTCTTTCGTCATATGAGCAACATCAGAACTGAAGCTAACACAAGATATAATAAGACATACATTTCTTGTGCTTGGATAGTCAATGGATGTTTGACACCTGCCTCTTTTGCTAAAACAGCAGCAAGATCCAAGTCCTTTGCCTGCAATAATAGTCAAAATTTTACCACTTCTTTAAGCAATCTGTAAAATAATTATGGATTCAATAGTAAGTCCATTTGGTCAATGATTGTGCACAAGTTAATTTTTGCACATGCAAATCATATGGATCGCTCAATAAGAACAAAGAACATAATCAAAGACTGAAAACGTAAAGTAGAACAATTAGCTTATCTATATCTACATACCATGAGCTTAGACGCAAAACCCCCTTGATAATTTTTCGACGAAGGTACCCCATCCATCACCCCGGGCACTGGGTTGTAAGTATCACTGTAAATAGCCCATGTAAGCCATATTGTATGTGAAGACATGTCGTTTTTTGCCAAATTTAAACTTAAGATTACAATTGAAACTAACATTATGGGGTTTGAAGATGCTTGAAAAGGATCGGAAAGAAATAGAAACATGAATTCATATTACAAAACTAAGCATCAATCCATAGCTAATTACAAAAAACATCACATGAAACAATAAAAACAGAAGCTCAAAATATTCTATGATTCATTTAAGAAAATTATTGAAGTATTTTAATCAAAAAGTTCCAGGGACTACCAGAAAGGAAAAATATTTCTCACAAAGTGATTAGAAACTTATTGACTTACTCAACAAAGCCAAGTAAATATTACTCTTCTATATTCATACGTAGAAGCCTTTAAGAAATATGAAACCCCACTTACACCATGTCCACTTCTTTAAAAACTAAATTTGACAGCTAAGATAACATGAAAGACAACAGCATGGTGAGAGTAATGTGCTCGTGCAGAGAATATAATATAAGTACTGCCAAATGTAGGACTTCCGCAAGGCAGTGCATTCATGCACTGTGCACCTGTGCAAGATGTGTTATCTGCTGAAGGAAATCTGATTTGTGGGTCAGTACAGGTCTAAATTTCTTCAGTTGCAGCAGATAAAGGCATGGAAGGGACGCACCTTGCTGATCCATTATTGGTAAAAATCTATTCAAAGTTTAAGAGAAGCTCGATGCTATAGGATTTCTTATTAAGACATCAAGAACTATGTTTCTTCCCATAGAATTCAATTTAAAACAATTGTGAGAATAGAGATGAGGAATGGCTGAGAGGGAATCCCAATTATTTCTATAACCAAACAATTGGCACTACGATGGAACAGACACGGATTTTCTAATAACCATGCAAAGCACACAAAGAGAAGTTGGAAAGTCGAAAATTATGGCCACTAGTGAATCTAGTTGAGGAGAATTCAAGAAAAAAAAAAAAAAAGAGAGAGAGATTGAGTCACTGATCTACCTGAATTTGATGGAAAAGGGTATTTTGACTATTTATACTTGTATTGTTCAAAAGTTGTCAAGGTAAGCATCTTACTGGCATGAGTGTTGTCTAAGGAAAAGAGATAGAGAAAATAAGATAGGATTAAACCTTGTACTAAATAAAAGAAAAAATTGCAAAATAGATTGTTCCACAGACTAATAAACAAGAATTGTTCATATAATATATTTCATGCAAATAAATAGTTTATCTAAGTCTAACAAAGCTAACATTGGGGGATTCAAAAATTATACATGGCTTGTGGTTGTACAGATGAGAAAGAACAAATATGATCAACATATATTTCAATTATGCAACCACCCATTTCTTTAAATGAAGCTTGTGTTCCTCGTTTTTTACTTAAAGGAATCACACCATCGCCACAAATTATATGGTGTTTAACACACAAAATTAGTATCAGACCTTCTGCCTTAGAATCCCAATTGCATACCCAAATGAATAATTGAGTGTCATATAGGCTTCATAGGCTTTCTGTTCACTGAAATCCTATATTGTTCAAACAAAAAAAAAAATTAACGTTTTGAGGCAAGAGCTCCAAGCACATGGTACCCTCGTGTGCACTATCTAAAATGTGAATGGTGATGAGTGCAGAGGGATTTGAGGAATTGAAAGAATTCGGTATGGATTAAGGAAGGGGACAAGTTTCTTTCCCTTTCATGAAAAACCCAAACCAAATGGCCCCTCAATAGTTATTAGTTAAGCATGAGGATCAAGAAAGAATTTATTGGTAGCTCTCACATCTCCAAACGGCTATCCCTAGGCTAGATTTAGACACTATGGCGCAGTGGAGGCTATGGCTGAGAGAGTGCTGGCATAGTGGGTATGGAAAGCTTGAGAGAAGGCAGACCCAGGATGTAAAAAACAAGTTGGCATAATGACACTGCAATTAGCGAAGGACTAGGAATGTTGGAGGGACATTCTTCAATCTAGATTTGATGTGGCAATTATGACACTGCAATCAGCTAAGGACTAGGAATGTTGGAGGGGCATCCTTCAATCTGGGTTTAATGTGGCAATTCCATGATAAGCCGGACTTTTTTACTTGAAGCGTATGGAACTGCTGCCTAGAAAGATACAAGGGACAATCTGTGCCGCAACCGGAAACGAAATGATATTATTTATCTTTCAGAACACACCTTTTCAATCACCAACCAAAACAGTTGCCCACCGGGGCGTGCAGAAAACTTCAGTAGTTCGCATGCAAGTCTACCTCTGAATTACTTCGCATTAACATAGTTCTGAAGCATCAGTCCACTGACATAAGATGAAGGATTCAGACAGCAATTTGTCTAAGTCATTATACTGCTCACAACTCAGATGATTGGAAAATAAATAAAAAAAAACTAATAGTGGTAACTCTGAAGTTGAAGGTTTTACTTTTACACAATGCAGTAACAAGAAATAAAATAATTGTTAATTCTTTTAAACATCAATTGGAAACATCCTATATTGGCTATTTATCTTCCTGCTATTGAAAAATAAAAAAGAAGATACAACACAAACAATCAAGAGATATTTAATTATTTATAATAGACCTATACTTGTTAGTATCCATTACCAAAACACATTCAAGAGAGATTTAATACCTGCTCCAGCAACGAGCACTTGAACAGTTGAATATACTTGACAGGGTACTCGCAGCAATTCCCTGAGACTGACCAATGGCAAGGGCTTCTGACACTCCAATCATGCTAATAGCCATTGCGAGGTTATTGCATATCTTTGCGACCTATATGCATCCAAGAGAAAGTTGTCTATTATGAAATGGGATATATATATATATATATATATATATATATATATATATATATATATATATATATATATATATATATATATATATATATATATATATATATATATATATATATATATATATATATATATATTTAAGCAGAAAAAGAGTAACGCTGTAGTGGGAACTGATAGATGCATTAATTGATATTATGAAATCACCAATGATGAATACGACTTATGTAGAGAGAATGAAAATACAGAACACTTAATAGTCAATATTACATTTTCCTACAACTTCCTGATTTATAGGACCAGCTCAGACAATTCAGAATACTCCCCTCACATAATATTAATTCCTCACTCCTTCCCCAAGGCATCCTTCTCGAATAAATTTTGCTGACACTTGTTGCTGCAATCTAAAAAATTTCCTTCTTACACCTGGCATATATCATTCTCACATGTGGGTTAAGTAGAGGAATCTGGTGCATTACATTACAGTGTAACACCCCAGAATTTTATCAAATAATTTTGTTTTTAAAATGACAATGTATAATAAGCTGAAGTGCAAGAAGTGTTTTGCCAAACTCTAGAGAGCATAAGGCATGTACAAATCATCCAAAATAGAGTTTGCAAACAAAGTTTAATTTAAAAAGGAAACAAATAAGTTTTTGTAAAATAGAAATAGTTTAATGAAATCAGAATGATAGATAAAATCACCAAAGACAGTTCTAACTATGGTGTTATCCCCATCATGCATCATCATTCATAGCAGTCTCATAAGTACTTGTGGAAGGTGTGAAAACAAAAAGTGAGCAACTGATCAGTGAAAGATTACTCTAGCACGTAAAATATAGTTATTTAAAATGGTTTATTTCAAAATAATTTATTTTGTCACAAAAAGTAAACAATATACGAGACGATCTAAATACCACAATCACACATAAATTGTTTAATCCCTAAATATTAGCATAACGAAGATTAAAGAGATACTCCAAAGAAGAGGAGGAGACACTGTGCCAATAAAAAATAGACTAATGGAGAAGAGCTTATCAAAGGAAGAACCTACTGAACCATTTCCTGCTCCACCACAATAGATTGAGGCTTTGCCCATGGAATGAAACAATGGTTCTGCTGCCAGGTAGGCTTCCTGAGTGCCTCCTACCTGAATCCATTTTTGATACTTCGTCAGTATAATGAAAGAAAAAATTATTAACAAGTTAACCAGGAAAATGAAAGGTTTTTGTAGCTTGACCAATCGCTGAAGCTGCTAAAATAAATTATGAAGAAAAGGAAATAGAATTGTGATGTAGAGCATTTTTGGTATAGTGTTATAAGTGATGAAAATGGTGTAAGAGGCGGAGTAACGCGCTTTGATACCAAGGGCAACCATTACCAACTACACATTACTCGTCCTAACAAAATTGCTAGCCTCATCAATCACCAATATGATACAAGGAATTCCTTTCCTTAGTTGTATCAAACAACTAATACTGGTAGCAGTTAACATTGCCCTACCCCTCAATATTTCCTTTGCAGAATTCATACCAAACATGCACCTAATGTGATCAAAATGAAAATCTAAATTAAACAGTTCAAACTTAATCCTTTCCTAGCTTATTTTGTATCGTTTTTATTACTTATCAATATGCATGCAAGAAGTTTGTCAGCAGGATCTAATTGTAGCTAAGCGTGATATTCAGGCTCCATGTTTACTACTTGTATATATAATTGATTTAATCTTGTCTTCTATTGCTATATGTTGAAAGTAAGTTTTTGTGCCATCAGGCTTCTACTATATATATTGTTCAAAAGAAAAACAACCCTAATCACTGCCTTAACCCCTTAAGCAGGAGTTGGGAAAGAAACACATCATCCCCCAACCTAAACCCCTACACAAGAACATAAGCTTCACCGGTAGTAAGGATAGACTGCACAGGGAAGAAATGATGCCACGTGAACTAATAACCAAAACCTTTACCAGATAGCGGATTGAACAACATTGGACAATAAAACAAGACCATGTTCGCAAGTCCAGGAAATTAAAAGAGATTCAACTATTCAAGGACCAAAAGGCCCAAATCATGAGGCCATTAAAGCTCCTTTACCAAGATTTTCAGCAGCACCCATAGCAAATGAAGGATACATGTTGGTAGGAAATAAATTTACCATGAAGGTCAATGATCCAGCTTCTGCAGCAAGTATACCACCAGAAACAGGTGCATCTAACATGAATGGCTTCTCCTGGCAACTTACAATAAATTGAAGGGATTACGACAACCGGACACAAGAACACAGAAGTACAAACATCCAAACGGAAGTAATAAGGAATATTAAGCCACTTATATAGATTGGCAACATCTTATACCAATTTGAATAAATTTATCCGGAGTTTATAGTGTTTGACCATAAGCTCAACTTTTTTTATTTCCTATAAATAGAATAAGCTAAACTTATCAGCGTAATTGCACAATACATAAGCCAGGCACAGAACATGTCATTTTATTCCAAAATAATTTGAAGAAATGAAAGAAATTAGTATCACTCTGAGAACACTACATAAAGCAACAAAAGTCCAAAAGCCTACTTGACCCAACAAAGTACAACTTTAGATGATCTGAACTCACTTCCTTTAAATCAAATCTCTCTTTATTACAGACTACATAAAAAGAATTTCAACATTGGACAGTGAGACCTCTAGTTCTGCCAAAAATAGGGGCAACAAGATATGAGGAAGCTGTTGCATGGAAGTATGCCAAGATAGCCAATGATAAAGTTAAATTTGCCTAAGGTTATAGTTAGATAAGAGCAGCTTCAATACAAGAAGACACCATATTCATGCAGACATGATGGACATCAAGAACAAACAAATATTGTTACATTCAAATTATTTGTGTAATCATTATCATTACATGTATCTACCATGCTGCTTTAATTAGTTGTCAAAAGGAGAAATAGCATCAGAGTTTTTTGGGCATTCTTCTTGAATGTTCAGAAGTCTCACCATGAATTACGCCCTACCTGAGGTTTAATTAAGGGATGGAAACAGAATACTCTTTGGGAAGATGTTTCGACAGGAGTGTGGTGTGGATCCAGCATAAATTGATACTTTAATTAGAGAGGAAATAAAATGAAACCTTGGAACTTTTGACAATAAAAGAGACAAGATTTTAGTGGTTAATCAGCTCATTTCATCAATGGATTAACAATCGATGATAGATAAGCATTAGGTGTCTCTCAAGAAAAAAAAAAAAAAGAATTGATAATTTAGAGCATAATATAAAGATAAAAACAAAACATGAAAAAAGATAGTATTACATACAGTAATAGGATGATACTATGACACTGACAAGCTAAGTACTAGTATTTCTTAGTGCTTTACTGCAGCTACCTTAAGTTATGTATAAGACCAAAGGAAGGTAAGGGGTGAGTAAAAAGAGCATTGTATGATGAAAAATGTAAGAGAAAAATTTTGTTTTTCTACAATTACAATAAGAGTGGTTTTATTAACATTTTAAAACTTTTAATTAATGTTCCCGTGTATTACTATTTATACTATGTGTGTTTCCTATTTTGTGCATAGCTCACAAGTCACACGTATGGAGCTTCTCCCAAAAAAAGACATACAAAAAAGTCTGCACCTACTTTAGAGCTTCTCCCTCTTAAATGAAGGAGGAATACAGAAAAGCTATAAGTTAAGGGACTATAAGAGAATGAAAATAAAGGAGGAATGCTTTTATCCTTGATATTTGACTTAAAAGGGGAAAAAAATACTACAGAATATTCTGAAAGTCAGACACCATTCCCCCCTTCCCCCCCCCCCCCCCCCCCCCTCTCTCTCCCCTTTTGATTGTCCACCCCAAAGAGAAAATAGGAGAATAAAGAGTTCAGGGAAGAAACGCAAGACTGAAGATGTATGAGTCATAGAAGATAACTAAGAAACAAAACAGGTCAACCAAAATCCTAAGACCTGAATGTTACCTTCATTAAGTCATCAAAACCCTGTATATCTACACAAGTTTATACAAAAATGTTTTTAAGAATTATATAACAGTTTAACTAAAAGTACCTAGCTTTTCCTTCAAGGCACAGCCAGAAACAGACAGGGAGACTTTTCTTGACGTCAGCGGATCAATTGTAGAGGAATCAATAAATAACCAAGGTCGTAGGGAACTGCTACTATGAAGCAAGCCATTAGGCCCCATATAAACATCCATAACCTGAACAAGGCATAGAATAACCTCGATAAATTTCCCAATGTATGCACATAAAGATTATTTGGACACACAAATAAGTTGGAGATTGGGAAAAACAAAAATCTTTCTACAATTTAGAGCAAGAAGGAATTTATAGCGTAAAAACGTTAGTGAAATCAGAGACATGATTAGCATGAACACAGATGGGTTGAATTATAAAAATGAAAACAACTTAAATCTTTCTCAAATTGTGATGACGATTTCGAATGAATTAAGCATTAATGGTAAGCAATTTAACCCATCATACAGGTGAGAAATTAATATCTTATTTGGGTATGCTCTGCAGGAAAACGATGTGCACCTTTCCTAAGGCTAATGCCTTGAGATCCACCCTCACTCCCTGATTTTAGTTGGAAATATTCTGTTGATCCTTTGGACCGAGGATGGCACAATTTGTCTCAGCTTTCGCAAAACATATACAAGAAGATGATGAACAAGTTTCTCTGCAAACTTAAAATGGTTGTCTTGGCTGCATTGACATGTTACATTTGGCAAGGTAGCAACAGTTTTTGTGGAAAGCAAAAGTTCCCACACCTCAGAAGTTTTGAATATATATGGCATTGTAATTAGCAGCAATGCTAAAAATGACGATAAGGTTGGGGCCATGTTTAGGGAGGTTTGCTGATGTGCGAGCCACTGCTCATGAAGCGACCCCGTGGCGGTGGTTCTGAAGTGGCGGAGGAGGAGTTTCTTCAGGGTGTCCTAGCTTGACACGGTGTGCCTCCGGTGCTCCCATTGGTACCAAAGCAGAGCGTCGCCTTCTAGAGCGACGATCGCCGCCTCCAACTGATCCTCCTCCGTCAATCGATAGAAATGAAAGAAACGTTCAGAGAATCCACCCATCCGGATTCACTCCATCAAACATTGGTAAGTCAAGTTTCCTCAACTTCCAATTAGCTTGACTCGCCTGAAAACCTCCCTCTCCTTGATCCCCGCGAGGTTGCGAAGAGAAAGGGTTTTCCCAGTGATGACTGAGAGGTTCATCAGAGTTCGGTGTACTGGTCACGGCGGCGCGCACCTCCGATCGGATCTTATCCTGACCCGCAGCAATCTGATTAGCCATCTTCGTCTCAAAAGCCGCCATGGCTGTGGAAATTTCACGAGCAACGCGCGACGGCAGCCCTGCAATTTCCTGCTCCAGTAAGTCCAAACGCTGACCATGATTAAGGCGAGCCATCGTCTTCTCCGGCAAGAATCGGCATTGCTCTGATACCAAATTTGCTAGAATTTGTATGAAAACAGAGTATAATTCAAGCAATCAAGAAGATATTAGCCACCCAGATATTTTGTATTGCAATTCCAGAAAAGAATACAACACAAATGCCCTCTTTCGAGAGGAAGGCTCTCTCCCAAACAACTCAACAATATTTTCTAGATACCTTCCCCCTAACCCCTTAACCATATTTATAATCACAATTAGCCTAACAAACTCAATTATTACAGCTAGCACAGGGAATCAAAATAACAAACTATATTCTGAATTACTCTTCTGCCCTCCAGCATAACTAACTTCTTCCAGCTCAGCTTCATACTTTAGCAGCACCATTATTCTTGGCTCTCCTCCTAGCATAGGTAAAACGAACCTCAGGTCTAGGACTATCTCTTGCACAACACTTCAAAGGCTATTTCCAGAATTATATTTTAAGAAATTTTTGAAAGGAATTCCGCAAGAAAGTGCTCTCAAAGAAGGGACATGCAAGTGAGGATTAACTACATTGCTAAATAAATCCATTGTCAAAAAAGTAACATCAGCTCCAGCATTAAATCAAAACTTCAGTTAGAAATGATTCATAGTATTTGGTAGAAGAATGGCTGCGATGAAAAAAGACAACAAATATCTTTGAAATCAACAAGATAATTAGCAGAGAAATTTTTCTGCCTTCTAAGTAAGTATATGGATTAATATAAAGCAAGGTTACATGAGACAGGGTTTGATTCAAAACACGGTACAAAAACGTATACGCGGAACCAGTGTTTGAAAAAGCGCGCCTAAGGCGCTAAGGCGATAAGGGGTAAGCACTTTTTTTGGCCTAGGCGCCCGAGGCGCAACCGAGGTTCACATGAAGCGCACCTGAAGCAAATTTCTGCCAATTTTTTTCAACTGTTTATACAGTGCGCCTCACTTTAAAGAGGCGCACCTAGGCGCTGCATAACCCTTATCGCTTCAGCACGCCTTGAGCTTTTTTATACATTGCGCGGAACACTACATAGTTGAATCTAGTACAATGGGTTTAATTTCTCTCAATAATACTCCAATATTTTCATTGTAGTAACTAAAGTCAAAATAAAGTATAAACTGTATAATATCCTATCAATATATAAACAAGTATATACGAAGTAACTAAGTATAATAAAAGATGCAATACCTAAGCTAATGATTGATTAAAAAAAAAAAAACACACTCCTATTTATTGTATAATAAACATAGTACATTAAAAAAACAAAAGGCTGATAACAGAATGTGGGTCCAAATAAATCATCATAAAAAGGAAAAAAATAGCATGTGAGGTCAAAAATTAGCATTTAAGCCCAAAAAACTATTCTTATTCAATTTTCTTATTTCTCACTCTTCTAGAATGTTGAATGGCAAGACCCGTCCTCAATCTTCCCTTCAGCATTTTTGGACCATCAAAAGCTCTAAAATCACAAATATATAAGCCTAAGGATTCGTTTGTATCGCTGTAATTTTCTGTTTTTTGGTTTTTTGTTTTTATAATCATGTGATATATGTTATTTATTAAAGCAAAAGTTGGTCAAATTTATTAAAATCATGATAATTTTGAAAACTGACAACTGAAAAGTGGAAATATTTTTTTCTAGTAACCTCTTTTTGGTTTTTTGTTTTTAAAAATCAGACAACTGAAAACAAAAAACGATCCCAAACAAGCCCTAAACTTTGAAATTAGGTCGTCATTTCCACAATTCGGGCCACAACCTCCAGCAATCCAAGTCGCGTCCGTTCCATGCTCCGGAACAAACGAACCACATTCACGATTTGTGGGTCAGACTTGTCCCTTGTAACACTGATATTATAAGGATCCTTCTCTATGACTTTATACGACTAAAAATAACTTCACACTTTCCAAGTGTGATTCCTATGGTATGCATACTTGAGTATTGGGGCATATCTGTCAGAATGGTTGAAGTTATAAAATTTTCCATTTTAGATTTTTTTTTCTTTTTTATCCAATTGTTTTTAAATATGGATCTGGTCGTAGAAAAGAGTATATCACAAAACAGCAATTAGGAAAGATTCCTCAATTTAAATGGATCCTTTACTACTACTCTAATAGTGATTAAATTGTGAACAATAAATTACTAAGATTTGATCATGTGATATAGCTCCCTGCCACTCAGGTTGAACTAACATTCTAACCTTTAACTAGCACCTAACTGTTGAGGGAAACCTCATGTAGACAGTTCCTATCGAGTTTTGCCTCCAACAAAAAAAAAAAAAACTAAAAAAAAAATATCTTAGAAGCCACAAGAAAAGAAAGAAAAGCAGTTTTCATGGAAGCAGCGAGAGCAACACAAGCAAACTTTGAAAATTGAGATGGGGATGAGCAGTTTGAAGTGTCATGCTAGTGAAACAATAAAGAATCATGTAGACTCTAATAGTCTAATCTATAGTTGTTAGCAACTACCTTAAGCCTAGTATTAAATAATCCCTACTTGTTCACCAGAAAAAAAATGTATTAAAGAAGAAAAAGACACTCATAGTAACAGATCCCACACTAGTCAGAGTAGTCACTCACATGAGTGGATGAAGGAAGCATCGTAATTACGACATCACTTGCTTCTGCAATTTCCATAGGTGTTTCCTTCACAGGAACTCCCCTATCCAAGAATGGCTGAACTGCAGCTCGATTGCTAAAGACAAGAATGCAAACAAAATTAGTACAGATATCAACATAAAATATGTTTCTCTATACAATTTGTTCTTCACATTCAGTATTCAACAAGGTGCCTCAAATTGATAGTTTCAGTACTTAACTATATAATTATATAACGTAAAACACTCTTATCCAGAAATATTAGTCAACCATTTACCATTCTAGTTACAAAATTATAACTCTATCCTGTAGATCAATTTATTTATATAGTGGAGGTATTTACTAGCACATCAAAAGCTAGTTTTCTTTGATCACTTGAAACAAAGATAGTGACAAAGTTAGGGCCAGCAATTGAGGTAAGAGGTTGTGTTGGTGTATATTATATCATGTTGATGTATGAAACAGAAGGTTATTAAAAATGTATAATACATCAATACGACCTCCGTTTCACATTATTAGCAACTTTGGAATATTTTTATACTCACATATAATGCACCAAAGTAGCAAATAATGTGAAACGGAGGTAGTATAATGAATGAATCAAATTATTTCTGGCTTAATTTGATTTGTGTTAATCACGTTAAGGTCATGTTATCATGCCCAATCTATGATTGCAAGTTTTGAGCAACACTGTTTACACAACCATGAAAGAAAACACAGAACACACAATCACAGACACTTACATGTCATGCACAGAAACTCTGAATCCTGATTTGAAAAGGTTCATAGCCATCTGCGATCCCATATTTCCCATTCCAATGAAACCAACATCCTATACAACATTCAGATAATCACAGTCAAATTGAATTCTACCAGAAATAGTGTCTAAGATGTAAATTAGCAAGAAAATATATTAACACGAAAGAAAGCTATTGCACTCATTAAGTTAAAAGAAAAAAGCTTCTCACATCTCCTAAACATCATAAATAATCTTCAGAGACAACACCATATTATTTAGGCACCCACACTATAACAAAATCTCATCGGGCCAGTGAAATTGAGCTGCATTTTATAGGTAACGTATCTGTGAGTCGTTTAGATCTTGATAGAGAACAATGTGACAACTAGATAACTTTAACATTGTTTGTATTCATCCTCCATGGCTCCATGCCAGTTATTTAAAATCAGACATTAGTACATTACCCCCCTCCGTTCCCAATTAAAAGCTTCTCTTTGCACTCGTTTAGTAAGTTAAATTTAAAGAGTTTTTTTTTAAAAAAATAAATAAATAAATAAAAAATAAAAAATACAGGCAGTGAATAAACATTCTCATTAATATAAGGGTAGTAAAAAAGTAATTTAGAAAAATTCTAGATAAATATTATAGAACTTAAGTGCAAACTTATAAGTTATAACTATTACCATGAGAATTTATTATAACTCTTGTAAGTTATGATTATAAATCTATCTTTAGTTGAATTTGAGTAATAATTATCTATAAAATATATCAAACAATCATGATTATCTAAAAATTGAGTTTGAAGAACCTTACCCAATTGGTATCCATAGATGAACCTTCACACAAACATGCATAAAGGAAACAACTTATAATTAATCCATAAATCAGAGCATAAGATATAAGTAGATCAATTTTAACCAAGAATATTATAATAATTAACCCATAAATCAAAGTAAACAAATTATAACTAATCTTAAGATCTCATGTTTTTCTCTTTTCCAAATTTCATTTAATCTTAAGCATTATCCCATTCTCAAATTTTGCTGCTCATATTCTTTAGGTATATCGTATACTTCTTAAATCATCCCTATCAACTTTCTAAAACAATCATCGCCATTTTTTTTTACCCCCTTCAAAATGCATCTTTTTATTTTATCAAGGACTCTTTCACATACCCAAAAAAAATAAAAAATGTAGCGTGGGTAGAGTATAAATGAAATTGAAAAACCAAATATTTAAAATAATAAACAAAAAAGGACTACAAAATAATGGTAAAGTTATAAAGTTCAATTGCGCCTTCAATTCCTTAAATAGCAAAGTGATTTATTTAGAGCCATGTTCAATCACCTACAACACCAATGCAAACCTATTGTAAGCTAAAGGAGATAGAACTCATAGAAGCATACCAATAACCTCTTGAACTAAAAAAAATAAAAAATAAAAGAGAATGCAAAGCCCTACTCAACTTATGCATACAAAAAAAAAAAAAAAAAAAAAAAAAAAAAAAAAAATATTAAAAAAAAAAGGCTAAAAGATGTAGCCACATAAATACCAATATATTGGAAACCAGGTTGGCTAGAAAAATTTACACTACACCAGAGTTTTTAAATATTTTAACAACCTCATCAAATCAAATTCAATTGCTAGAGATATGCTACGATATAGTGATGGAAAAATGATGGTTGAGGTTGCAAGAACTTAGATGAATTAGCCTTGCCACACAGCAAAGTTTCAGGTAGTTCCCATGAAACCATCTGTTTTCCACCCTTGTCCTTCCCTTAAACCTCGAATTATTTCCCCGACAACCAAAAAAAGGCGTTTAATTCTCTGCAAATGGACTGAAAAGGGACTGCTTATGTAAGATGGTTGTGTTTTTATTACGAAGAACATTATTTTTATTTTTATTTTTTATCAGATTAGCTCACACAATTTTTTCAGTCAATCAAAGGATACATTACTACATTAGTGAAATCCAGTCTAACAGATATTCGGCTTCTCGAAAGTCAAGCTAAAAAACTAAGGTCACCACAGTTCAAAAGTTAACTAAAATCTTAGAAGACCTAAAGTCATTGCCATGATTGTACAACTAATTATACCAAGATAAGTAATTTTCTCCTATTTCAATGCCTCTATAGCCTCTTATTCAATAAAATTAAAAATAAAACAAAGATGATCAACACTTTTTTTTTCCGGGAAACATATTATACAAACGAAATTTAATTAAAACCCCCAATTCTATTGAAATTATAAAGCTTAAATGCTTAAGCTAAGTTAGCCTAAAGAATAATGAGAGCAGACTTGAATAAATTAAGTAACCACCCGTAAAAAAAAAAATAATAATAAGTAACTAAAAATGAAAAAAAAAATAAAAAAAAAAATTGCGATTTAATAAATGTATAAATATCAGAAAATGGTATTCAAAACAAAGGAAAAAAAAATGGCGAATTTGAAGGTGAAATTTGTAAAAGGAAGGGAAGAGAGAAAGTTACGAGCAACGTCATTGTGGGCGGAAGAAGAGAAGGGGCGTTTGATGTGATCGGAGGAACGGGCGCCGCGGATGGCGGACTGAACGCCGGCTCTGAGTTTAGCAAGAGTCGTTGCCATTGATGCCTTTTTTTTTTTTTGGTATTGAAAAAATACAAGTTGCTTCCTGGTCAATTTCTGAGAATTTAGGGATCTTTTTTTCAAAAAAAAAAAATTCAGAGAATTTAGGGATCGATTTATCATTTACGAATACCTTGTGTTTGGAGTGCTTTGTTTTGAATTTAGAGATTGATTCTTATCATTTTTCCTAAATAATGCTGGAAAATTTATTACTTCCGTTTCACATTTTTTTTTCAACTTTGAAGGGTGCACGAACAATTAGGTAAAATTTGTTTGTGAATGAGAAAAAAATAAAAATGCATGTGATAAGGAGAGAAATAGAGAGAAATGACAACCTGAAAAGGAAAGAAAACATTAGTTATAAATAATAATGTGTAGCATCCATCTTTTGCCAACAATTTGACACAGAGGTAGAATAAGGCAAAAGCTGACGAACGTTCGGAATGTTGGGATAAAATAACTAAAAGAAGAAATAAACTCATAACTTGAAATAAGCGTTAATTAGACCAATTGATGTGTGATTTGACATGCATTTCCAAATTAATACAATTTTCCTGTCAAAAAAAAAATCAATACCATTTTAACTAGTATTTTAAAACTTCTCGGGGGCGTTCGTTAGCAAAATCCAATTTATAATACCTTAAAGTACAATTACATTTTAAAAATTCTCAATTCACTGTAACTTAAAATTGATAGCGGTTTTAATGGCAAAAAGTAGCAGTTTTCCACCTAATATTAAAAGGGCAAATACAAGTTTATCTACCAGATAAACGAATTTTTGTTAATCTGGTAGCATTTCTGTAAATATATTGAAAAAGCGTGGTCATTTATTTAGTACTTTTGGTGAGCTGTCCAATTACTGTTTGCAACTTGCATTATTTTTTGGTGAGGAAATTACACATATACCCCTCAAATAGTACATGAAAAGATGCATGTACCCCTCCACTAATATTTGAAAAGATGATTATACCCCCAGATAAATTGGGGAATTAACTAGGTATAGCTCATATTAAAATAAAAAAAAATAAAAAACCTTACATTATGACTCTTGATTTCTCTTTCTATAGTTATGTCATTAAAACCAAGAATTTCATCGCCATTGTCACTATTAAAGGTGTGTTCTATTAACCTGATTTTTACTTATCTAATATTATCTGAACTTATCTTAACTTATTAAAACTTATTTAATTACAATTTGAACTTAGACAACCCTTATCACGACTTATTTTTCCTAAACTAAACTTATTTAAATTTAACTGAATTTATCTAAACTTATTAGATCTGGTGAAAAATAAGATAAATAGAACAGACCCGAAACTACTCTCGTTCAATTTACAAATTTTATTCTCCATTTCACGTCATCTACAAATTAAATCCAGTTTTCTTTTATGGGCATTACCTGGAGATTTTAGGGCGATGTTTAACAATCCCGTTGTAAATAACCGAAATCCAAAACTTCCATTACTAGTCTTCTATCTTCCACCGCTATTCAACCTCTGAATTAGGGTTTATACTTTATACTTTATTCATGAAATTAATTTCCATTGCCAAACTCCCAAGCACCCTTTAATGGCTACATCAACCGTAAATTCAGGGTCAGCAAACAGTAGCAGTGGATCAAAACACTTAATTGCAGAACAAGAGAAGATGATTGAAAGAGAATTGGAAGTAGAAGAGGAAGTTTTGGAAGAACCCATTGAAAATCTTGATCAAAATGTCAAGGTGAATGAAATTGCGCCGGAATATCGAAAAGCGAAGACGTCGGTTTGGTGGGATATTGAGAATTGTCCGGTGCCCAAGAATTGTGATCCTAATTTGATTGCGCAGAATATCGCCTCTGCCCTCCTTAAATTGGATTACGGTGGTTGTGTTTCGATATCTGCTTACGGTGACACCCACCGTATTTCTTCCGCTGTTCAGCACGCCCTTTCTTCCACTGGCATCTCTCTCAACCACGTCCCTGCTGGTATTTGATTTTATCTTATTTGAGCTTTTATTGATTTGATTATTAGATATTGTTGGTTTGATTTCTTTGGGTTTTACTGTTTTTCTATGATTGGTTTTTGGTTTTAGATAATGATTAATGAAATTATGTTTGTGATTACACAACATATTGATACTATTGTTATTGTTAAGGTTTCTTTTTGCCTGTGATACTCGGCCTGTGCGATAATTATTGCTGGTCCTGAGTTTGGGTGAGGGTTGTGGAAATCCCGCTTTAGATTTAGCCACATCTGTGAGCGAGTGATTACCAAAGTATAAAAAAGCTCAAGGCACACTGAAGCTAGAGGGTTTCTTCAGCACCTAGGTGCGCTTCTTTGAAGTGAGGTGCACTATACGGCCTGTTTAAAAATTTTGGCTTGAGTTTGGTTCAGGTGCGCCTAACCAAAAATGCCTTGCCTGGAATAAGTTAAGCACATGCGCCTCATTGCCTTGCGCCTCAGCGCCTAGGTGTGCTTTTTTATACGCTGGTAATAACTCGGCCTGTGTGTTAAATCATTGCCGGTGCTAGGCAACTAATAAGACTTGACCCCAAGGACAATAATGTAGATGAAATTTGATCCCAGGTTTGAGTCCCACACTCCCACCCCTCATCCCCACAAGACTTTAACTTAGTTGATTGGATGCAGGTTTGGCTGTTTGGGCTAATGCTTGCCTCAAGATAAAAAGGTTTTGGGCTAAATGTTAACAAGTCCAACTCTTGTAGATTAGGCCAATCAAATAATCCGACTAGTTTAACCGACTAGTCGACTACAAAGCTCACTATATAAAAACCTCCTCATTTCAACCTAACAAAACCTTACTGCAAATTTGTCGAAAAATCCTGGGTGAGGGTTGTGTCTGGTGACATCCCACATAAAACTTAGTCACACCCATGAGCCAGTGCATGAATCCAATAATTGTTAATTCTGTTTTGATGTAATAGTAGGAGTATTTATGCTTATCGGTGTAGATGTTCTCTTTACCCTTTCTCTTAAAGCCCTGATGCCCCCACTTTGATTAGGTGTTAAAGATGCCAGTGACAAGAAGATTCTAGTTGATATGTTGTTTTGGGCTGTTGATAACCCTGCCCCGGCTAATTACCTTCTAATTTCTGGGGATCGTGATTTTGCAAATTCCCTTCATCAATTGCGTATGAGAAGATACAATATCCTTCTTGCCCATCCTTTTCAAGCCTCTGCTGTCCTTGTTGCCGCAGCCAAAAGTGTGTGGCTTTGGACCAGTCTGGTCAGTGGCTGCCCCCCTCTTACTGGTAATGAGCCACCACAACCTGAAAATGGTAATATCCCTAATGATGATGCAAGTACTGTACAGGAGGTATCTAGAGTTCAACAGGGGGAAAACAAAAATACTGGAAAGAAGAGAATAAAAGAAGGGGATATTAATACCCCAAATCGCCAGCTTTCTAACAAGAAGCTTAAGGTGAATTTCCAGACCAATGGTGGAGGTAAAATGAAAAATGGAGCCGGTAATTTAAGAAGTAATGCTGGGGGACAAAGGCAGAACGTACAGACTCAGGGAGGTAGTTCTAAGAAATCTCGTAGTTGTGGGAACTGTAACATGAACCATGTAGGTAGAGACTGCCAAGGGAATCAAATTCAGTGTTTTAAGTGCTTGAAATTTGGACATAAAGCCAACAATTGTCATATCAAACCTATGAACCATCAGACTAAGAACTCTCCAGCAAATAAGAGCAAGTCTAAGGACAATCAAGTCAGTAGTACCCCCATTGCTATTGGAAACAACGCTGTTGAAATCTCTAGCTTCAGTGAAAATAATGGCCCATGTGACGGCCAAAATTTTGAAGGTAATCTTGCACTGGTAGGACAAGGAGGTAACCTAGAAAAAATACAAGTGATGATAGCTACCAATACAATTCAAGGAGAAGCAAATAGTGACATCAGTCAAGTAGTTGGTCCCGCCATGGTGATGAATCAAGCTCAGTCCAGCAGTCATGCACTGGTTGGACAAGAAGGCAGTATTGCAGATACGCCAATGACGATAGCTACTAACAATGTGACTCAAGGAAAAGTAAATAACAACAAAGCCTCTAAACCATTCAATAAGAAACCTCGTAGTTGTAACAAGTGTGGTGTAACCCACCCAGGAAGAGGCTGCCTAGGGAATATATACCAGTGTTTTAACTGCCAAAGATTTGGACATAGGTCCTATGAATGCTATAGTAAGCCTATGAACCATCAAAATCAGCATTTTCCTGCAAATAACAGCATGTTTAGCAACAGTCAAGTCAACAATATTCCCACTTCTAGCGAGAACAGCTTTGGAGGAAACTCAAACTTAAGTTTAATTTATGGCCAAGGTGGTGGTGAAAACTTCAAGACTAATCAAGCACTGGTGAAACAAGGTGGTAACCTTGATAAATTACCATTGACGACGGCTCCCCACAGTGCAACTCTAGGAGAAACAGGCAACAATAATCAAGTAGGTTGTCATACCAGTGATACCACAGTGATAAACAAACCTCAAGCCAGTACAAGTGGAACATGTTTGAGCAATGGATTATTGCAACATGCACAGTTTCTGTATCAAACTTTGCGACGGGCAACAAAAACAGTTGCAAAAGTTGCAACAGAATAAATTACTGTAGCAAAAATAGAAACATACTTATTGCACCTAATCGCATTGTATACTGCATCAACTTCTTTTTGGTAGTAGACTCCAACTGGAGGTCTGAATAAAACTTAGAACATTTTTTCTAATTCTTTTTTTTTTTTTTATATTAAAGAATATCTTCTGCAAGTGTATGTTTTGCTCCTCGGTGTCATTTTAGCCCAATCTCCTCGATGGAAAATTCTCTTTATTATGGCTCATTTACTTTGTTTGAAATTCTTTGGTGTTTATTTTACCTTTGAATTTATTATGGTGATTACATTTTGAATTTCATCCATGTCTTCTACCTTATTTGGTTTTCATATGAGGTTCATTCTCACACAGATCTCTAATTCTTTTTTCTATACATCATTTCTTTGTTTTCTCACACTCTGAATTGCTAAGTGTTTAATACACTATTTGGCTGGTTCTTCTTAATTGAACTGTGGATTTGACCAGAATTTACTTAGCTGTAAGTCCTTCAGTCAAGGTGATTTATGATATTGACTGTCAATTTGTTGAGTTCATGTGTATGTTGTTGATGGGAAAAGATAGTTTCCTATTATGTGTATTTATCGGAAAGTGTAGCAGACAATTCTCTATTCTGACTTTCCTTGAGAAACTTACCAAACTTGTGTGAAGGTGCTGCATATTATGGATATTAGACAAAGATGAGAGACGAGGATTAGCTTTTTAGGAACATGAATAGTATTTCTTTTAAAACTGAGTCATGACAGTATAACTTCATTGTTAATTGTATTAGTGTTACAACTAAATTGGCCTGGAAACTGCAAGTAACATCCCATGAAGGGTGGCTGAGTTACTTTTCTGAATATGGTGATGTGTTTTAGTATCTAGCTGAATGTTCTTAACGCATTGGCAACAGTAGATGTAACTCATTAGCAACAGTAGATGTAAATTTCTAATAGTTTTGCGCATTTTGTATTTGTAGCTTTTCTATGTGTCACGCCTTCATCCCTTCTGTTTTTAATTTCTAGTTTTTCTTACGTTATCCTACTCCCTTACACTTCGCATTTGATGATTGTATGGAATTGATTTTATGGTTTTCAAAGAATTGCTTGAATGTTCTTAGTATACTAAGAATATCCTAGCTGACATGCCTTTGCTTGCAGGCTTGAGCTCCTAAACAGCTGTTTACATAATGTCACTTCTTTTTTTAAGACTTTGTCTAACATTTAACAGTTATTGTGCGCTTATATTATTATCACAATTTTGTCCATATTGCACTTTACTTGCTGATCAGGTATTTTTTAATGAAGCTTAGAAGTTAGCTGCACTATATAAGACGCATAAGGTGAAAGGTACTTCTTGAATTATTGTATTCATTTAGATTCTTAGATACATACGACCAACAAGGTATCTTTTCTTCTTCCTTCTTTTTCAGCAAAAATATCATGACTTGTATGAAAGATAGGGTGTAGAAAAAAGTTGGAAAAGTTTAAGTCTATTTTTTTTTTTGCCCCCCGCTTATTTATATGATTTTTCCTAGCAGATAGATACTTCACCTGGTCTGCAGTATTTAATTTATTTATATTTCGAAAATTAGAACAATTGCTATGCACCTAAACTCGTAAAATTTTTCTGCTGCTTAAAAACAAGCAGAACAGCGAGTATGCTGTGCTGTATAGGCTCATTGCTAAGCCCTAAGCTGAAGGAAATTGGGTCTATATTTGCTGTTTAAGGCCAAGATTATTTACTTTAAAAAACTGTGATAGCAATTTATTGTGGTTAGTCTGGTTACCTTATTTAGTAGACCATTTCATTCTCTGCAGGTTTTGATTCTTGAGCAACTATTGGATCACTTGTTTTCAAGCTTACCATATACCAAGCAGAAGGTGGTGGCTTGCTTTCAGGATATGACATGTGAAATTTTATTGTTACTACTGAAGTATCACAAACCCAGAATTTATTATTCGAATCCCCAACTAATAAACCCACTCTTGGACCCTAAACCACTGTTCGAATTAAGAACGAGCAAATTACGGAAGCAATGAAGCTAAAATGCAAATTGAGTTAATCTAAAACTGTGTATTATAGCCATGAGATTACCCTTATTTTAGAGTTTGTATGACCCTTGAGACTCCTTATAGGATTTAGACAATCCTAATCATAGCCTTCGAGTAAACTAACTAACCCTACGATGCAAAGTTGCAAGCAACCTATTGTTAGGCAAATTGGGAAAAGTCGAAAATTTATGAAAATTAGGCTCCTGAAATTTCTCCCGAAGTCTGCTTGATTTGGCATGAATGCAGTTCTAGGGGAAATCAATTAATACTTCAAACACGTTCTGTGCAATCCCATCGGGCAGGTTGCCTGATCAGGTGCAAGCCTCTAGTATCAATTCAGGTTAAAATCAAAGTACTGTGTCTAGTTTTGGTTACAGTTCAGATGTTGGCTGACTGATTCCATTCAGGTAATCGTGTATGTTAGTTTTGGTCATTCTCTTTCATACGTCTGCTGTTTTGGTATTCTGTTATTCATCACTTGCAATTGCTGCATCATTCACACATTTCTTGTGAACTTGGTATGCAAAGAATTACTCCGAATTGAAATGTATTTGCTTGCTGCAGGCTGAATGGATGGCTCCAGAAGTGCTTTCATACGTCTTAAGAATGTTTGAAAACCTTTAATATGCACCTTTTGTTTAGCACATTGTTTTTATCTTTCCCAGTCTCAATTCTTAATTTTACCTATCTGTTGATAATTGTGTTACTGTTTGCTGGTCTTTTTTTTTTTTTTTTTTTTTTTTTTTTTTTTTTTTTTTTTTGGTGTTTAGAGGGTCATAAGGACAGGTGATAAGAATCAATTTCAAGACCTCTTGGAACTGAGAGAAAAGCTCTAATTACTTGAGTTATCCCTCACTCTCTTTATAAACTAATCTGGTGGCCATAGTCTATTTAAATTTATTTTTTCTAATTGTATCATTAGAGTTCTATTTTTGAATTAAATTGGATATTTAGAGCTTGTAAAGTACCTTCAATGTGCTCTCACATTCAAATTTGTATGCAGTTACTTAAATTGAAGATTGAAAGTGTAAGAATTAGCTCTTTGCCTTGTGAATTCATCTACGTCATAAAAAGGTTTACTAAAAAGTCCAGTAGTGCATTAGTGCTATATTGAGGTTGTTTGATTTCTTCTTCTTCTTTTTTTTTTTTTTTTTTTTTTTTTCTTTTTAAAGTGTGATAGTTTAGTTACTGTCTTTATTTTATCTTTTTATGAATACGTGTTAGGGTCGGATAAAGTCATAACATACACAGAATAGGACAAATGTGATTGTGAATGACATGTGAGATTGGTGTTGGCTTTATGTATGGAAGAAATCGAGAGAAATTAGGGAGCTACTAACAAGTTTTGAAAACTTGTAATTTGTTAATGAATCTAATGAATAAGAGATTACCTAAGACAACCACAATGATCAACTATGATTACACCACTTCAACAATCTCATAGATCATTGAATCACATATGTTCTTGAACCATTTAAGATTTGGGGATGATGGTATGTAGGGGTGTCCATTATTCGGACTCCAGTCTGAAATCCAATCCAATTCAGTTCAAATAAGTTATTCAGATTGGACTTTTTTTAATTTGGATTGGATTTGTTTTAACTCCAAAAGGTCCAATCCAGTCTATATATATATATATATATATATATATATATATATATATATATATATATATATATAAAGCTAAACTTTTAGCCAGGTCATGAGACGACACTTGACATTCCAATTTTTCGTCAAGTGTCGCGCCACGTAGGCGACAATTAATTAAACGTATGACACGTATGATTTATTTGAATAATTTTGAACCAGATAAAAAAGTTGGATGGATTTATTAGGACAAAAAAAGTTATTTTAGAGTTTTATTTCCAAAAAATTTGAATAGATTTAGTAGGATAAAAAAAAAATTTAGAATTTTTATCCAATAATATGTAAAATAGGTGCAATTCCAAATTGATTTCTTCTAATTGCTCTTACCATGCTACTTGCATCACTTCCAAGAGCTACCAACCCAAACTCTTTCTTAAAACCACCCACATATCTTTATGTGTGGTATTACTATATTTTTATTTTACAAGTATGATTGTCAATTGATTATTAATCCATGAGTAGAAAATTCAAATAAATTATTTCATATATATTTTAGATAAAAATGTTTATCTTAAAATTCAACAAACAACTCGGGCATCACACAGGGCACGAAGCTAGTATATATATATATATATATATATATATATATATATATATATATATATATATATATATATATATATATATATATATATATATATATACATCCCTTATGTGAGAACCCTATTATATGTGAGGACATATTACAACCGTTGGATCAATTGCATCCAATGGCTACAATTTATCCCAATTAAACATAATTTCAAAAACAATTTTCCAGTATTTTCTCTCTCCTCCTTCATTCGACGCGCCATTTTCTCTCTCCTCCTTCAATTTCTTTGCTCCCTTTCTTACTGCTATTTGCTTTGATTCTTCATCAATTCTTCTTCAAACTTCTTTGATTCTTTGTCAAGGTGATTTTCGTTGATTTTAGTTTGATTTTCATTGATTAAAGTTTGATTTCCGTTGATTTTAGTTTGATTAATTAAGGTTTTCGTCAATTTTTTTTGCAATTTTTGACAATTTTCGATTCAATTTCCGTTCGAAATATTAGCAATTAAGTTTGCTTATTTGTTAAATTAGCAACTAAATATTTGCTCATTTGAAAAATGAGAAACTAACTATTTGCCCATTTGCTCATTTTTCAAATGATTAAAGAAATGTTTGCTTATTTTACAAATGAGTAACTAATTATTTGTTTATTTGACAAATGAGCAAACTAATGGTTGCTCATTTCACAAATGAGCAAAGAAATGCTTTTGATTTAATGAATTATTAAAGAAATCTTTGCTCATTTGACAAATGAACAACTAAGTTTTTGCTCATTTGTAATATTAGCAACTAAGTATTTGTTCCTTTGACAAATGAGAAACTAACTATTTGCTCATTTGCTAAATGATCAAAAAAATTGATTGCTCATTTCCCAAATTAAATGATCAAAGAAATGTTTGCTTATATTACAAATGAGTAACTAATTATTTGATTATTTGACAAATGAGCAAACTAATGGTTGCTCATTTCACAAATGAGAAAAGAAATGATTGTTGATTAAAAAATGTTTCAAATGAGCAAACTATTTGCTCATTTGACAATGAGCAACTAAGTTCTTGCTCATTCGTTAAATTAGCAGTAAAAAAGAGGAAAGAGAAATAGTCAATCTTCAATTTTTAGTCTCCATTTGTTAAATTAACAGTGAAGAAGAGGAGAGAGAAAGAGGAGTATACAAATTGTACGTAATTTGGGTTTTGAGGGTTGACGTGTTTATTTTAAGAATTACATTATTGCCATTACTAGTTGAACAATTTCAGTTGTTGGATTTAATACAATCTAATGAGTGAGATTTGTCCTCACATAAAGGATGGGTTCTCACGTAGAGGGTGGTTCTCACTGGATATAAACCTCAACTCATATAACATTAGTAAGCCCAAACCCAATAGCCCATTATGAATTTCTTAGGGAAAAAAAATTATTATTAAATCGGATTTATTTTGTTTATTGGAGTTATGATTCTTATGAATTTCTTAGGAAATTTTTTTTTATTATTAAATCGGACCGGATTGGACTGTGAGATTTTAATTTGGATTGGATTTTGAAAACTTTGGATTTGGACTATAAAATGAGAGTCCAAATATATTTTGGATTGGACTAGGTTTCAGTCCAATCCAAAGTCCGAACAGACACCCCTAATTGGTATGCACTATTCGCTTGTATTAACCTTTTTTTTTTTTTTTTTTTGTTCCATATGTTTCAAATGTAGGATTTTGAATAGCATGAACAGACATAACTATCCTGTATTGAATCAAATTACATAGAATACAAAATTAAGGTGACCACTTGAATTACAATTAATTGAAAAGATTCCTAAGCAATTGTGTATAATTATCTTATATATGTTGTCTAAAAGTGTAATTGCATGTTTTCTATCCTTAAATTAGCATAATCATATGTTATTTCAAAATAATTGAAAATCAAATTAAAGGATACTTACAAGCTATACAATACCTCTGTTTCATGAGCTCTCAATTACTAAGTCATTGCCCTTAATTATCTTATACTAATTTTGTACCCGGACT
Organism: Chenopodium album; assembly: GCF_948465745.1. Taxonomy (NCBI): domain Eukaryota; kingdom Viridiplantae; phylum Streptophyta; class Magnoliopsida; order Caryophyllales; family Amaranthaceae; genus Chenopodium; species Chenopodium album. The sequence goes on from NC_137847.1 coordinate 22,771,420, forward strand.
ATGACTTGGATTGTTGATTGAATTTGAGGATAAATGTTTTTGCTTAAATGCCAAATTTTAACATGTATTATTGATACAAATCATATCTTATAAAAGGCATATAATCTCTTTTGAGATATATATATATATATATATATATATATATATATATATATATATATATATATATATGTATATATATATATATATATATATGTTTTGACATAGTATATCGTTTATTTGTATACTAATAACATGATTAGTAGGAATCAATGCCAAGTTCCCAACACATTACAACTTCTTAATAAAACACGTTCTTTTTACCTTAATTTTTGTTAAATTGAAATTATATTTGCTAAATTAAAATATTTTTACCAAACTAAATTAATATTATTAAACTAAAATTACTTTTACTGATATTCTATTTAAAAATTATTTTTACTAATTTTCTACTATATTTGTATTTTTAAAATATCGGTTTTTACAAATTAAAATTTATCTTATTGAACTTTTTTTTTAGAAATGAATACTAAATATTTTTTTAAAAGGTGGATAGAAGAGGGCATAAGATCAAATTTCTAATATGGCTTTTATATAGTTCTATCTTAGAATATCACTTAAATATACTCCATTTTCTTTTTCTAAATTATATTTTAAGATATACTTGAAAATTTACAATACTTATATGTTTACATTGACCTCTTTATTGATTTATAACGCGTTTTGTGCTAACATAATCCTTATTATACTCTGAGTAATTCTGTTATACAGATGCAGTAATCCTTATAATATTTAGGAAATTTTGTCAACAATGATCATTTAAATGATCACTTTTGAAAATAGTTACCTTCTAATTTTTTTATTATTATTTTTTTTTTTAAAAAAAGCTACCAACAAAACACAAAAATTTTGAGTAGCACTATCACATTTAATTTTCCAGCAAAAATCTCCGATTGAGGGAACCTACTTTATAAAATTTCAATCAATTTTCTTAGAGAAAATTAAGGGGAATTTGGTGGCCGAACACAAGACTGTAGGAGTTTATAGGTACGATTTCGGAAAACATGAATCATATTCATGAAGCACCTAATCCCAAGATCTAATACATAACACATAAAGAACATATAATTGTACCTTTGAAGCGTGATTCCACGTGCAATTGAGCAAGAACAATGGAAGATAAAGAACCCCAAGCGTGATTCCTCTACTTGGTCCACGAGCACAGATTAAACCTCCACTAATGCTAGTTAGTTGTGATTGAACCCTTAAATCAACCTTCAACAGAGAAGAGAGATACAAACTAACCATAAACCACCACAAACAAGCACCACACGCGCCACCAAGGTGGCCGGCCGTATAGACGTGAAGGGGAGGAGAGAGAGCCGTGTATCTGAGGAGAGAGAGATGGATTAGGGTTTGGAATACTGGTTGCCTTGTTTCACAATTGACTAACTGTTAATTGTGTCACCCGTCAACCCTAGCATGGATCTTATTTATAGATCATATCTCTAAATAAGAGCCCATGTCAAGCCCAAACCCCTAAGCCTAGTCAAAAACCTCTAGCCCAACACTCCATGTGGTATGTCATAATCTCATGAGGCCCATTAATGGGCCTCTTGTTTGTTTAACCCAATACCCTTGTTGTGTGACCTTATAGGATCCATTCTATTAGGCTTTGGACTATTTAACTAGCCCAAAGATCATTTTTCATATCTAGCACCAAACAATGACGACCCAAAAGAACGAACTTATTATCTCCATAATAGTGATCCTTGATATATCTAGTAATTGCACTTATCGAAGACAGAACTCCTTCAATCTCCCACTTGTCTGAGACAAGTGCACAATATTGAAATTCCTTAAGTCAATGTGTGTCGATTTGATAATATGATTGCATCTCATGTCGTGATCATATCAATCTACAAATCTTTTCTTGAAAACTGAGTTAGAATTACAAAACAAATGATTACTATGTAATCCATTTGAGCACAGCCATGTATTTTCTGAATTCTCCCTCCTCAAGGGGCCAAGACACATTCCTAATTAAATAGGTAGACTCAATCCAATCTTGCGGCAACCAAAGCTCCCACTCAACTCATGAAGTAACCGGAAAACACACTTTATAATCTCCAGTTAGGGGCAGACGTTTGAGTGTACCACAGTTAAATCAATCATTGAACGGAATCAGTGTTCCACTCATGTCAAAGGAATCCACTAATATATCCGGAAGCTCTATACTTGAGCTTCAAAGTAGGTCTATAGTTCGATCATGCATCATTCATGCATATCCATGTGATTGATCAAGCTTCACTACGCTCCTATAGCCCATGAAACTGTGCTATCCAATCAATCTTACATGCTAATCCATTTAAAGAAATCATTTATGTCCACTTTAATGACTCCGAACTAGGAATTTGAATAATATATGGATTTTGTTCACCTGTGGGGTTTCATTCACCAGGTCATCAACCTGATGTGCCCATCAATCCATAATTATTTTGGACATTTTATTTAATATCATAAAACCATAATTTGTTTCAATCGATAAACATAATTATGCAAGTTAATGTATTACTTATGTAATATGCTTTCTCAAAACATATACAACTTAAATTACATAATTTACTTCAATCCAAGAATCCTTAGTATGACTCTCATACCTTGATCATGAAAGGGGTTTATTAAGTAGAGTTCATGAGACATTCTCATAAACACGAATTTTGCAACTTCTAAATTTTATAATAATATTCATCTCCATACACTAAGAATTCTCCTTCGTCCTTTCGCAAGGAACTTAGGAGTTTCTAATTTGTATTCCAACGTTACATTGGACTTCGATTTGAAATCTATCATCACTGTCTTTAAAACACGTGAATCAAATAGACGAGTATAGTCCACGATATGCATGATGCATCCTTCGCAAACTGCATAAGGAGCATCACTCAAAACATTAATTTCATCAACCTTTCTCAAAGCATTGAATCTTTAATCAATGTGTCATGTTACATGGGATTGAAACTCCTTTCAATATAATGTTAAACCTCATAAGAATCTTATCAATATAAGTTTCTTAACAAAGCTCAAACATACTTCAAAACCTATCTCTATAGATCTTGAATCCCAACTGTACTCATCTTCCTCTTCCAGGTTTTCATACAAAATGCATTACCCACCACTTGACTCTTCAAGCAATGAATAATGGCTCTTTATACTAGACCAAGAAGACTGTATAGCTCCCACTAAACATCTTGTATACATAAGACCTTTTCTTCATTTTACGAGAACATCAAACGATTTGATTAACTCACAAAATCAAGAACATCAATCAACTCCATGATGCTAACTTCAATCCATTTATGGATCTTTTATGCATCCTTATGATTATTGGATTTTCAAAACTTTTGATTGTATCATATACAATTCTTCTTCCATGAACCATTTCAAGAAAGCGCTTTGAAATCCATCTACCAAATCTCATAAGGTAGAAATCACTAAAATATCTTTAATAGATCTTTGCAACATGACTAATGTAAAGGTTTCATCGTAGTCATAGTCATACTATGAATTAGTTGAATCCTTTAACAAGTCTTTGCTTTAGTTAGAAAACATTTTTATTTCTTGTTTGTTTTGCTTATAATGGGTCTCACCCAATTAGGCAAATTAATCAAGTGTCATACACTTGCTTACAGACTAAGAATCTATTTCAGATTTCCTGGTTTTTAAACCACTTGGAGTTATCACTTGTCAAATCATCTTTATTATTTGCATAATCATCATGTTCCAAAATAAATATTTTAGAACTCTTAGTCAATATGAAATCATATTTCTTTGGCTAAGTTTTACATATGCTAGTCATCATTATGGGTTTTTATGTAAACAATTGAAACTTATACAACAACTTTGTTTAGTTTCAATGAGAAACGACAACAGAGGATGTGCACTTGGAATGTACTACCTTCGACACATGGTTATTATTCCCATTACACTTAATGAGACCACGCGTTGTCGTTTGTAACATGAGGTGAATCATGCTCATATTGTTGCTTTGATTCGATTACTTCTCAAATTTCTTCAAGATTTTCGAAATCACTTTTCTTGAACTCTTTCAAGGCTCTCAAACTTTTTGAGATTCTTATACTCCAACTTGCCTTTTGAGGAGGCATATTTAGCATAGGGTGAACCAATCATGGTTTGAACCGCGATTATTTGTTGCTTTTCTCGAACTCTTTCAAGATTTATACTACTCCCACTTGACCTTTTGGAACAATTTCCATAAGGGCACCTGCTTGAGCAACAAACATTTTGTGCTAAGTATGATTTGTGTAGTAGTACCCCGTGCTCTGTATAGGAATTGATGGTGCATTAAACGATTTAATACAACTTTTAGTCCTTGCTTTGTAGAAAGACTTTATAAGAACTCTTCTTATCCATATCATATGTGGAGTCTTTGCTACATTTGATTTGAAATATATAGTTTGTTTAGTTTTGTAGCTTATCTTAAAAGTATATCCCTTGAACAATGGTTGGAAGATAGGTAATTTTCATCCATTATCAAAATATATCTCATATAGATTGATAGCTCCCCTCATAATCACTTCACAAGGTTTTCTTTCGGAGTTTATCGTAAAACGATTTCACAACTCTTGGATGTTCATCAAGGTCTTGGCTTAATTCTCATTATTACGATCATATCGCAATATTTTGAATGTGTTGCCAAGTAAATGTCTTGACTCAAATTTATTCATTACAATCATATTTTAGTGTATTTATTATCTTGTCAAGTCGATTTTGAACTTCATACTGGACGTTTTGAACTTTTCAAAACTTTCACGGTTATGCTTCAACTAAGCACAAGTGATCATATCACAAATGAAGTTTCATTGTCCTTCTCTAGCCTTTGAACATTTGGTTTTCTTACATCGATATGTATTCGACCTCGAGTTCGCATCATCATTTCTCTAAATGGTGACTTTGTCAAAATGTCAAATTATAATGATAATTACATATATCAATAGATTCACAATCTAATGATATTGAAAGTCCATCCCTTTGGATCTTCCGCATGCAATGTTCATTTTTCATTCGAATTAATTGACATATTAGAGACAATTTATATATAGAAATGGTTTAATAATAATTTCTATCATATAGAACTTTAAACCTATTTAGCAATTCAAAACACATTATGACTCAATGAAGCATAAAATAACATTTATTCCACGTTTTTGAATCTTTGATGCTTAGTCATTACTAACATTGAATGGTGTTTTGATAATGGAAAGAATGAATAATATTTATTTAATTCTAGCCAATAACAAGGTAAGGTGAAATATAGGTTCTACTTGTAAAGTTGCAACTTTTGCTTCCAGACTCGTAGATTCTACTTGTGAAGTAGCAACATTTGCTTCTAAACTTGTAGATTTATTTCTCCTTTAGCCATACCTTCTTCCTTTAGTTCAACCACATTGTTCAATGAGTGAACTAAACAAGACATCGTATGTCCAAGAAGTAGCAATATGCTAAATCAATTTCTATAATATATTTCTTAAATTGGAACATTTCCATTCTTTTACTTTCCAACTATGTGAGGTAGTTTCTAATTAATTGGAACTGGTCCATTTAATTTGAAACATTTGTTGTTCATAACAACTTTTAGCATGTAAGTAGTTCTAGGTTTGAGAAGTAACTTGGTTGCATTTCTTGGCCTATAACTTCTTAATGCAATCCTCATATATTCCTAAACCTTTCCCATTTGAGCCACTTAGAACACTTCTCTTAGGTTCAAAATGATGCTTTGCTTAACTAATTGAAGCACTTTTCATGATTTTGATAAGTCTTATTCAATCATTATTCATATTAGAGTTTAATCAACCATTTAACTCTATATGAAATGGATGAAGAATAATGTCATTTGATCAACTTTTGATCATAGAGATTTCCAATCACTTTCTTATATTCAATCATATTGAAGATAAGAGATTTTATTGGACTTCTATATTTGTCTTTTAGAGGGTCTATACCTCCCATATCATTATATCCCTGGAAACACTTTTCAAAATGAAGATGTGTTGGCATTTTACTCAAACATTTTGAATAAAACCAACCTTAGACATTTGACATGGGTTTTTAAAACTTGCCTTTTAGAACCATCTTAGCAAAATTGGAATACAGGTTTATGGATTATCTTTTAACCTTTTGAGAACGGTTCTCAACTTTATTTTCAATCGAGGAGATATAATGATAAAATTAGAACGACATGTTACTTGTAAGTAAACGCAAAATTCAATTATGTTTAATAAAATTTAAAGTACCATAAGCGATATAAGATTGGTAACTTTAAAGCATTTATTCAATATAAAATTGATTCCTATTGAATTAAATGATTCCAAGATCCTTTATTTGTGTAATAGTTGACCAGACTGAGGCCCTACCATCAAGCATTACATTTTCAAGGTGAGTAAACTCTTTACTGATTACAACTCTTTGTAATTCTTGGTTGAATAATTAATCATCACATGTTTAAATATTACACTTAGCTTCAAGGTTCTAAATGCTTTAGGTAACCTTGTTGAGTACATCCAATTAAATGTGTAGAACGTGATCTACCTCGAATTACCTACGATAACAAGTGACACTCTGCTGAGGCCGACCCATCACTCATGATCTAAGAATTGTTGGGTATTCAATTGGAAAAGCAACCTCAATATTACTGGGACCTAGATTCATTTATGTTGTGATTATTTAGTGAACTCTAACGCATCATCAATCAACATAAAATAAATCTAACATGCATAATATACCAATGCATAAACATGACATAGTATGACCCCTTAATCCTAAGAAAACTAATAAAGCAGAAAAATGCTCCCACTTGAATCTTCATGGATCTCATCCATCTTATTCCTTTGGCCCTCCACTCCATTGTCTTCTTGGATCAACTGCAACCTATAATATTATTCTATTCTATCTACTACTTAAATAAAATGAAATAAAATTACAAAAATACTTTATCGGTACGTAGACCGTACTAAGATTACAAAAATACATCACGATGCGCAGATCGTATTTAGTAATCTACTGGGCCATACTAGTCATTATATAGCAAAAATAATATCATATATTATAAAATTGCCACATAATAAATCACTCATCATGCTTTCCTAAATTACAACATTGAATGTTCACAATTAAGGAAACATGGCATCTAAATATCTCATATTTTAATTATTGTAATTAGATAATATCATATATTATTCATGACCATCAATAAAATATCGTATATTTTAAATTAATCATGAGATAGAATAAAATCTTATTTTAATCTTAAAAGATAAATTATATTTATCCTCAAAGATTATCCTAACAAACTTAAGAGATTTTATCCTAATTACTAGCCAATCACAAAATTTTAAATCAATTATTATCCAAAATTAATTATGGGATAATCACATTGTTTAAATCAATCTTTATCCTTTTGGAATCTTGCTCAACAATCCTTAAAATTTTCAAAGATTAAAACAAATTTTAAGGTTTGAAATTATCTTAACAAATTTTATCCAAAATTAACAACTTTAATTAAGGATAATTATCAAAAATTAACTTTTGAAATTTGATTTTATCCCCAAAATAAAATCATATTTTATTTGAAAATATTTTAAATAAAATAATTTTAATGAATTATTTTTTTTTAAAAAAATATGCTGCCACATCAGTTGGGGAAAACCCCAACCAACGCAGCAACAATTCCGGCATTGCACGTCAGTCAAGGAAACCAAAGACCCTAACCAACGCACAACCGCAACTAGGAACAAAGCCCAGCCACGGCGCCACCTTCACCCTGACTGTCGAACGCCGCTGTTGCTGTTTGAGGGCTACCGCGCGTCGCAGCTAGGCCGAAGCCCAGCCGCCTGCGTCGTTGGCTGCAGCAGGTCGCTGGCAGCAGCTTGCGGCAGTGCAACAGTTGCACTTCCTGCTGCCACCTGTTGCCGCGACTTGCCGTTGCCGCCTGTCCTCCAACCTGCGCCCTCCCTCACTACCCCTCTTCCGACCACCTTGGCAGCCGTCGCGGCCACCTGACGCTGGTTAGTCCACATAGCCACGGTTGCCCCCTCATACAAATCTTTTCCCTTATTTTTATTTTTTTTTTTTGATTTTTTTTTTTATTTTGAGAGATTTAATTTAATCTAACAACTTTTGTTAAATTAAACTAAAATTAGGTCTTTTGAATTAAAACATAACATTTATGCCTAATTTAATTTTGAAATTAAATTCATAATTCAATTTCAAATCTAGGGTTCTTCACAAAATTAATTCAAATTTAATTTAACTCTTAAATCAAATTATTGATTGTACAAAAATCATATTTTTTGTATCAAATCAATCTAATTAAATTTATGAAGCATAAATATTCAAAAATCATCAAAATATAGGGCTTTATTTCAATCACAATTTTCGAAAATTTTAGGGCTCAATTCAGATTTTGTTTGAAAAATTGAGCAATTTTAAATCACATTTAAACAATTCTAAAAATTAAATCTCATTTAATATAAAGATTGAACCATAATTAAATTATTCTCCCTCCTAATTGAATTAAAATTGTGGACTATCAAAGAATTAATATTCAATATATGTACATGCATAGGCTAACTGATACCACTGTAGGAGTTTATAGGTACGATTGCGGAAAATATGAATCATATTCATGAAGCACCTAATCCCAAGATCTAATACATAACACATAAAGAACATATAATTGTACCTTTGAAGCGTGATTCCACGTGCAATCGAGCAAGAACAATGGGAGATAAAGAACCCCAAGCGTGATTCCTCTACTTGGTCCACGGGCACAGATTAAACCTCCACTAATGCTAGTTAGTTGTGATTGAACCCTTAAATCAACCTTCAACGGAGAAGAGAGATATAAACTAACCACAAACCACCACGAACAAGCACCCTTGATTCACAATCAACTGTTAATTGTGTGTCAATTGTTATGTCATACAACCCTAGGCATGGATCTTATTTATAGATCTCATCTCTAAATAAGAGTCCATGACAAAGCCCAAAACCTAACTCTAATCTAACTATGCTAGCCCAATCCAATTCATGATTAGTTACTTGCTCATGAGGCCCATATATGGGTCTCTAACTTACTTAACCCAATACCCTTGTTGTGTAACCTTATAGGATCCATTCTATTAGGCTTTGGACTATTTAACTAGCCCAAAGATCATTTGTCATATCTAGCACCAAACAATGACGACCCAAAAGAACGAACTTATTATCTCCATAATAGTGATCCTTGATATATCTAGTAATTGCACTTAAAGACAGAACTCCTTTATAAAATTTTGAGTAGCACTATCACATTTAATTTTCCAGCAAAAATATCCGATTGAGGGAACCTACTTTATAAAATTTCAATCAATTTTCTTAGAGAAAATTAAGGGGAATTCGGTGGCCGAACACAAGACTAGGTAAAGTGTCTTTAATTTCTCATCGTAGTTTGTTGATTTAATTTCTAATTGAACCTCATAATTAGGGTTCTTGGTCAAAATATGAATTTAAAGTTTTACGAAATTGGGGGATTTAGGGCAATTGATTTGTATTACCTAATTTAGGGTTAATATAGATCAATGTTGTCATTTAATTGGGTGTTTTGGAGAGAAATTTTACAAATTAGACCCCTAAAATGGAGATTCTTGTCAAAAAAAACTAAATGTGGTAGTGCTACTCAAAACTTTTTGTGCCTTTGTAGTAGTTTTTTTCAAAAAAATAAATAAATTCAAAGGCAGTTGTTTCATAGTGATCATTTAAATGGTAGTTGTTGACAAAATTCCCTAATATTAACGAGTAACCCCTATAACATTGACGGAGTAACTCATGTAACCCTGATCACGTAACCTCTACAACACTAACGAAGTAACCCAATGATGGCTAGCCACACAGTGTGGCCAACCACATATAAGAATTTGTGATTGATTTATGTGTTACACAATTGTAGGCGTCATTCGAAGTGCGCCTACGTTAAAGCATGTTGTGAATATGCTTGGCACTCATAGGAAGTGGGAATTAATATAATAAGATTAAGGACAAATAAAGTAGAGAGCCGCCAACAAGTTTTTAAGGAACTTGTAAACCGTTCACGGATCATAAAAGGCAACCACGAATAAAGGGACAACGATAGGCAACAACGATTGGCCTGTGAAGGTTACACCCCATTCATAATCCATGAGATTACTAACTCTATATGGTTCAGAACCACCAAAGGAGGATCAGGGATGATGGTACGAAGTGAGTCATGGAACCACATTCGCCCGTATTGGCCTCTACTCGATTCTTATACTGAAAAGTGATCCTGCGATCTCAAAGGCATGCAAACAAAAATTCAATTCGCTCCAAACTATTATTATGCTAAATTGGTTGAATATTAATGCAATACATAATTCTAAAATATTTGTGATCACTTAATTAAACAACAAGATTAAAAAGGAACCTAAGCCAGTCATCCAAATTATCTTATTAATCGTGATTTTTCAATTACATATTTCCTTTAACATGCAATATGGTGATCAATAAATATATAACAGAATAAACATTAATATTGGAAGCAATTCAACAATAAATTGTTAGTCAAATCAAATACAAATTAACCTAATCATGATACTAGCAATATAAAAATAAATAAGTAATTAATATAATTAATTACTCACATTTCGCGCGTTCCTTAAAATTTCTACATCATGAATAAATTGTTAGTAACTTCAATAAAAATATAAATCAAATTGAAATTAAATTAAATTAAAAGTAGAGTTGATTTGATCCAAACCCTCAGTTAATTATACCTTTCACGCCTCGATTTAAGGACGAAACCTTGGGTTAAGTATGGATTCCTTGGAGTGCTTAGGGAAGGAATAATGTAATTAGAAATACAGGTTTAAGGTTTAGAATATGAAAAAGAGAAGAGAATGATTTTTGGTGTAGAAGAGAGGAAGAGAGAATGATTTGGTGTAGAAGAGAGGAAGAGAGAATGATTTGGTCTATGAAATGTATTGAATGGAAACATGGATATAAGCACTCCAAAGATTAAATACTCAACCCGACCAACAATGGCGGCGAAAGGTTGTTCATCATCGGGTTTGATTTTTTGACAGGCTAAAGTCGTATCACCTAATCAAAAGTAATTCCTAAAACCACTAACTAATAATAGATAGGAAAGTAGGGTCGAATTCACAGGGAAACAAGTCTTTCTATTCCTAATTAATTATTATAATCTAAATTAATAAGTAACCAAAAGTTGTTAGTTAAAGGAACTATACTACGAAGAATATGAGTAGGGAGAAATCAAATAATAAAATACCTAGGGCATAGGTTCACCAATAAATAATATTCCAAGGTAAAACATAACAATCAATCATCAATGCATCAATTAATCAGATCATAAAGGGCTTTCGCTACGTATTACAATTGTTTTGGGGTTTTTTGTCCCTCGGGAGAGTTACAACTCGAAGACTGATCCTGCCGGCTCTGTACCTGCAAAATTAACGGAGACACCGGTTGGATGGTGCTCCGCCTCCAACGCTCAAGTTAGTAACTTGAAGTAGAGTAAAAGGTGCGGAATTTAAGGTGGGGATCTGCTTGGATTCCAAGCTCAGTTGTCTCTATCAAAGGGACGGTTTGCAATGAATACCTTAAAAATATGAACCCCCCCTCCAAAAGAGGGGAATCTCCCTATTTATAGGGTCCTTGGGAATTGCGCCCCTGAGTAGGGTATCAAACCCTAATCATTGGTGGGCTGCGCCGTTCTACGGCTTTCTCGGGATTTGGGCCTGAAGCCGACATTTTCCCAAATATCTGGGATGACACGTGTCAAGCGGGGAATGGTCCACTTTGGACTATCCTTGGGCTGACACGTGTCGCCCTCCGATTAGGCCACATGGCGGGGTAAAAATACCCTAAACATTTGCCCCTCACAGATGTGACGTGGCAATCCGCGTGGCATCTGTGACACATGTTACTCGCTGAATGATGGTAAATTTACCGCCAAAAAACTACTGTTCACCTTCTGGGTAAATTACGGGAGTACCCCTTCATTTACCCTCTTTATATAGCCGTTTGACCCTCATAATTTTGCTACGCCTTGCCAAAATTTCAGAGTTAACTTAGAATCTTGAAAGAGAGAACAGAAGTCATCCGTCTGAGTCAGGCGCAAATTCGAAGAACTCAGCCGCACCAACACAGGCGGAACCGTCTACCTTCAGATATCAAATCTAAAGGTACCGTCTCTGACTCTTTCAGCTCTTTTTTCATTTTTCCGTTTGTATATATTCCTTGCAATAAATGGATTCATCACCAACGCACACGGCACAACCTAGGGTAGAATCCAGCCGTTCACCAGGGACGGCTGAGTCTAGGACTGGTAGTGCCGTCTCTGGGTGTTGGGACCACCCTCATGCTTGGATTCCGACCATCTGCGCGTCTGTGCAGGACACAATGGCTCGGATTAAGCAGACGGCACGAGATCCAAATTACAGAAGCGATGACTCAGGCGATCAAACGTCTGAGGGGGAGACGTCTGGCTCCAGACACCAGACGGCTCCGGAGAGATCCCCTCCGCGCGGCCCCCCAACTCCCCCTGATTCCTTTTTGGAGGAGTGTGACCAAAGCGGGGAAGAGGACAATAACCAAGGCGGTGAGGAAGCCGCCTCAGCTTCAATTTCTTTGTCAGGGGAGGAGGCGAGAGATATTCTTAACATCCCCTCTTCTGAAAGCAGTGATGATCTTCCCCCGCTTGACGATAGTGAGGAAGAAGAGAGGAAGACGTGGAAAGAGAAAGATGACCCCTTTAGAATCCACGTCTCCTCAAAAGATATTGACCTTATGGAGAAGGGTCTCAAAAATTTCTTGAAGGCCCACCCAATGGGAGACGGGTGGAGTATAAGGGTGCCTCCCCCAGACGGCACCATTTCCTGGGAAGACTCTGAACGCAATGCAAACGGCTACTTCGGCTGTTATGAAGCAACGTTCAAGGCGGGTCTCCGCTTCCCCCTTCACCAGGCGGTGAAGTCAATCTTGAGAGGCTACGGCCTCGGAGTCTGGCAACTCACCCCCAATTCTTGGGCAAACATTCTGGGGTATGTTGCCGCCTGCGAATTCCAAGGGGTTCACCCCGGCTGGGAAGCATTCGCCAAGATGCACTATCTCAGTCGTACCCCAGGCGGGTATAGAGCGTGGTACACTCTGACCACGTTTCCCCAATACATGATGACCTTGGATAAGGTCTCCAAATTTGACGGCTGGAAGCACAGGTTCTACCTGTGCACGGCTCCTACCAGGCGGGAGAACTATGAACTCCACCTGTACAATAAGAAGCCCGACCTTATGGGTCGGAAGTGCTGCCTTCCTCGAATCCCGGATGAGGATTTTGAAAAGATAATTGAGGCTGATCTCTTCGGCCTCACAGACGCAACCCTGTCAACCGGGGAAACAATAAAGGTCCCGAAGAACTGGATCCCCAAGAGCGCCTGGCTCAGGGACGAGTGCTTCCTAGCCGCTTGCGGGCTAGGGCACATGTTTGATAGACGTATGCGCCTGACTCACTTCCGTCTGCAGTACTTTTGTATCGGAAATGAATTTCTTGATAATGTTCTAACTGCTTTCCCGTCTGATCTTGCAGAAGAAGCATTAAACATGTTGCCTGAAGAGAAGACACCCAGACGGTCTTCAGCGCAGATCCGCCGTGACTTGGCGGAGGCCCAGGCGCGAGACCTCAGGGCTAAGGTAACGCCTGACCTACTTTGTGAGTTAACTTTCACAGTTTCCTCATTCCGTCTGCTGACATTAAGTTATAATTTTTTCAGGGAGGCAAGGTGGACAAGACGTTTGAGAGGAACCTCAAACGGGCCAGGGAGGAGACCCCCGTCTCTAACCCCAGCAAGTCCTCCAAGAAGGCCGCCTCCTCTGCTACTCCTACTTCCCCGCCTGGGAGGCAAATGAGGATTGGAGGGAGGAAGGAGCAAGTGTCAGGCTCCATTGGCCTTGACTTGGCCCAGCCTCTTCCTGCAACCGGGGGGCTCTCAACGGCTGCCAGCGGCTCCCGCCTGGCCGGCTCTGCAGGTAAGAACCCCTTTGAATCTCCGCCTGAGCTGGGATGGCCGCTGCGAGTGAAATCACACTCCCAGCAGACGTCATCCTCAGACGGTCGGAACCAGATAGGCGCTGCTTTAGTAACTCAGTCTGACGCTGATTGTGATGCAGATCAATCGCCTCGCTGGCCAGACGTCTAGAGGCATGCCAGGGCCATGCTGGACGCTGTAGGCAAACGGGATAAGGATGCTATCCCTGGGATTGAGACGTTCAATCTTGAACGTATCCTTTCCCTTCTGGCTGAGGTAATGTACTTAGCCATTTTCAATAACTTTTCTGTTTTCTGCTCCGCCTGCCTCCTAAACCTTGTTTAATTTGCAGGCCTTGCTGCGGGTAGACGGGCTCAAGCGTCCCTACACCCGCAAACGGGAAGAGGTAAGACGGGCAAAGCAGTCCGCCTCCACTGCCACTGATGTCGCTTTGCATTCCTCCATACTTAACGAACTTGAAACTAAAGCAACAGAAATGACGCAGGCGGCCAAGATTCAAGAGCTGGAAGCGGAACTGCAGGCGGTCAAAGAGAAGGCTGAGGCTGCAGAGACGGCCCAGAAGCAGGCGGAGGTGGATCTCCCTAAACTTAGGGAGGACCTCCAGAAGGCCCAAGAAAGCCTCCAGGCTCTTCAAGGAGTCTCTTCAGAGAATGCTGATCTGAAGAGCAAAGTGGCCAAGATGGAGGAGGCGGCAGCCAAAGCTCAAGAGAATTTTCGAGCAACCCTCCAGGCGGAGCAAAACCGTCTGGTTGCTGAGATGGCTGCCGATAATGAGGCTATGATGAAGATCTCCTGGGATGCCTTGAATCCTGGAAAGGATTATGGCGTCTGGGCCCTGGCTCACAAGTATGCAGACGAGGTCATCTACTTGAGAGAGAAAGGTGAGCCAGAGCCGGAGTCCTTCCTCGCCTGGGCTGAGACGGAACAACCTGAGCCTGAAGATCCAGAGGCTCCAGAGGTTGAAATCGTGGATGATGGCGAGGAGAACCAGGAAGGGCCGCCTGCAGGCCAATGATTTAAGCGGCTGAGTGCCAAACAATTTACTTTTCCGGCCTGCGTGCCGAGTATTCTTGTCTCTTTACCGGCTGAGGAGCCGGGTTTATCAAACAATTGATCCATCCCAGCCGTTTGGCTGGGTGGAAAGTTCAATGAATGCAACCGACTGAGTCGGTTTTATAACTTTGCGCATGTGTTTGCACTTAAAAAATTTTTGCATTTGCAATTTTTTCTGCCTAACTTATCAAAAGTATGCGGCTGACCTTGCCCCTGGACGGCTGTGTGGTTGGTTTCAGGTGGAGTCGGTTGATTGACTTGGGGACGTCTGATGCTATAAAGAGCATGATACGTCTGTAAGTCAATCAATCACAGTAGTGATTGCCCCAAACCAAGTACACAGCCGTACATTAACAGGCGTTTCAGCGTCTAACTAGACGGTGTTTTCCGTCTTAGTAGACTTCATATAGCCATTGTACAACTCTTTGCCCCGAGTGAGGATGTGTACAACAATTTTTTTTAAAAAACACTAAGAAATGCAGCCGGTCTCCGACTGATGTCCTTAGACATCCGGGTTCCGAAACTTGCTCTTTTTCTTACTGTTCAGGTCAGACGGCTATGGATGGCTGATTCAGCCGTCCAATGGTGGCCGTCTGCATTGATAGGGTAGGGAGGCAAATAGAGCCGCCTGACCCTTCATGGAGCAGGAAGGCAAATGCCGCCTGGGGGCAGGAGGCAAATGCCGCCTGGGGGCAGGAGGCAAATGCCGCCTGGGGGCAGGAGGCAAATGGCCGCCTGACCCTTCATGGTGCAGGAAGGCAAATGGCCGCCTGACCCTTCATGGTGCAGAAAGGCAAATGCCGCCTGGGGGCAGGAGGCAAATAGCCGCCTGACCCTTCATGGTGCAGGAAGGCAAATGCCGCCTGGGGGCAGGAGGCAAATGGCCGCCTGACCCTTCATGGTGCAGGAAGGCAAATGCCGCCTGGGGGCAGGAGGCAAATAGCCGCCTGACCCTTCATGGTGCAGGAAGGCAAATGCCGCCTGGGGTGATTGTAATCCAATTATACTTTCAACGTCCTTCTACCCCATTTGGGGGACTTGTATAATTTCAAAAAGTAATCTAAGTAGGAACTTCAGTCGGTCACCGGCTGATGTCCTGTGGACATCCGGTGATCAAAACTTGGTCGTTCCTTAGATTGCTCAGGTCAGACGGCTATGGATGGCTGATTCAGCCATCCAATTGTGGCCGCCTGCATAGGTACGTAGAGTAAGCAGGTTGGCTTCTCTCTGCGACGATTGCACCCGGAGGGGTGTCGCCGGACGCCTTTGTCCATGTTGGGACAGGCGAATTTAGGTCGAAGTAGCCATCCGGCCATTGGCCTCTGGTCTTGTTATAGACCGGCTGTATAGTCACTAAGCGTTTCTATGCTTAGCTTACTTATCTGGCCATTGGCCTCTTCGTCAATCAGACGTTAATTCAATTTCCAAGAACTCAGAAAAACAAACAGGTGACCCGTCTGGGTTCAGACGGGAAACAAAATATGATAACAGAAAGCAACTTCTCATTAATGTGCTTCTTGTTTACAAAATTTACAAAATCTCAGAAGTAGTATTTTTTCAAATTATCTACATTCCAAGTTCTAGGCAGGCGCCTGCCGTCTGGAGTTTCCAGGCGATAGGTGCCGTCTCTTACTTCTTCATAAATCCGGTAGGGGCCTTCCCAATTAGGAGTTAGCTTTCCAAGCTCATTAGCCCTACCGGTTGCCTCCATTTTCCGTAACACTAGGTCGTCCACTTTCAAGGGACGCCTGTGTACTCTCTTGTTGTAGGCTCTTGTCATTCTCAGACGGTAAATCTCATGACGCAAGGCGGCATTGCCCCTACGTTCTGGAAGTGAATCCAATGCCAGGCGCATTGCCTCCCAGTTTGCCTCTTCATCATATAACATGACTCTGAGAGTCTGCTCATAGTGTTCAATGGGCAAGACGGCTTCAGCACCGTAAACCATGAGAAATGGGGTTTCTCCGGTTGACCCCTTTGCTGTTGTCCGGATGGCCCATAGGACATGGATTAATTCCTCAGCCCATAAGCCACCGGCTCTTTCAATTTTCTTCTTTATGCCGTCTGAGATCAGCTTGTTGAAGGCTTCAACTTGGCCGTTTGCTTGGGGACGGCCGACTGATGCGAAACAGGTTGAGATCCCTTGATCTCCCAACCAAGTTTTTAGCTGAGGCGTCTCAAACTGAGGGCCATTATCAAACACCATGGACATAGGTACCCCATACCGGGTGATGACATTCTTCCAGATGAAGGAAATGACGTCTGATGTCTTGATATTCTTTACCGCCTCAGCCTCTACCCACTTGGTGAAGTAATCCACAGCCACCAAGATATAACGCTTACCGCCTGGTGCAGGCGTGTAAGGACCTAAAATGTCCATGCCCCATTTTGCAAACGGAATTGGGCTATGGATGACCGTCAGATCAGTAGCCGGGCGGTGAATAAGTTTGCCAAATTTCTGGCACTTGTCACATTTTCTCACCAATTCCTTGGCGTCTGCCTCTAGAGTAGGCCAAAAGTATTGCCGTCTGGCTCTGACGGCTAGAGATCTGCCGCCTATGTGGGAGGCGCAGAACCCCGAGTGCAAGTCTTCGAGAACTTCCTTCCCCTTCTTGAGAAACCCCGCCTTCAATAGAGGCTTAAGAAACCCCGCCTTGAAGAGTTCTCCATTTCTCAACTCAAAGCTTGCAGCTCGCTTTTTCAGAACGGCTGCCTCCTGTGGCGAATCAGGGAGGGTGCCGTCTGAGAGGTACGCCCGGATGCCATCCATCCAGGTGGAGCTTCGGTCTAGGACTCCAATAGGATCTTCAAAGATGCTTCTTTTTTCAAGTACTTCCCAGAAGACTGACTGAGGCGTATCATGGCAGGCGGAAGATGCAAGCTTCGATAGCGCATCCGCCTGGTTATTGTCAGACCTGGGCACTTGATTCAGCCGGAACTCCTCAAGTGACCCAGCCTCTCCTTTGACTGCCTGAAGATATTTGATCATAGCCGGGTGAGTTGCCTCATATGTTCCCTGATACTGGCTAACGACCAACTGCGAATCTGAGTAGGCGTCAATTTTTGTTGCCCCTGCCGCCTTACACATACGGATTCCGGCTAGCAGGGCTTCATATTCCGCCTCATTGTTTGAGGCCTGAAAATTGAACCGTAGTGCATACTCATATCTGTCCCCTTCAGGAGACTCATAAATTACGCCTGCACCACAGCCGTTCTTCGTAGAACTCCCATCTACATACACTTTCCAAACCTGATCAAGATTATCCGGAGCCACCGGACGGGTCATTTCCACAATGAAGTCGGCAAACGCCTGACCTTTCACTGCCTTTCTTGGTTCGTAAATGATTTCAAGACTTTGCATTTCAATAGCCCATTTTAGCATTCTTCCGGATGACTCCAAGGTAGACATTGGCCGCTTGAGTGGCTGGTCGGTGTAAATTACCACCGGATGAGCCAGAAAGTAAGGCTTCAATCTTTTGAATGCCATGTACAAAGCAAAGCCAAATTTTTCAACCAGGGGGTACCGGAGTTCAGCATTTTTAAGAACATGGCTAATGAAGTAAACCGGGAGCTGAACGCCGTCTCGCTCAGCAAGGAGAACGGCACTGAGAGCATGGTCTGAGACGGCCAAATACATATACAACGTCTCCCTAGGTAGAGGACTGACCAACCTAGGCAGAGAGTGCAAATGCCCCTTTGATCAATCAGGAATCCGAGAAACTTCCCAGACTCAACACCAAAGACGCATTTCTTAGGATTTAACATAACCTTATGCCGCCTGAGGTGGTGAATGTTTCTCGGAGATCAGCAAGGTGATCCGCTTGTTGCTTGGATTTGACTATCATGTCATCAATGTACGCCTCCACATTCCTCCCAAGTTGATTGATGAAGACCGTATTAATCATTCGTTGGAAGGTGGCAGGCGCATTCTTCAAGCCAAACGGCATCACAGTATAACAGAATAACCCCAAATCAGTGACGAAGGCCGTCTTCTCTTGATCTTTTTTCCAGAGGGGTATCTGATGGAAGCCGGAGTAGGCATCCATGAAGCTCATCAAGGCGTGACCGGCTGTAGAGTCGACCAGACTGTCGATCTTTGGAAGCGGGTAACTGTCCTTTGGACACGCCTTGTTGAGGTCTGTGTAATCAACACACATGCACCAGGTCCCATTCGGTTTCTTAACAAGGACCACATTGGCCACCCAGTCGGGGAAATTGCAGGGCCGAATGAACCTGGCGTCTAGCAGCTTTTTGACTTCGGCAGCTGCCGCCTGACTTCTTTCCTCGCCATGGTTTCTTTTCTTTTGCCGGATGGGCTTCTTTTTGGGATCCACGGCGAGTTTGTGCACAGCGAGATCCGGGCTGACGCCTGGCATCTCTTCCACTTCAAAGGCAAAGATGTCTTTGAATTCTTTCAGCAGAAGGTGCAAGTCTGCACCCAGAGCAGCATTTGCAGCCGTCCCAACCTTCACCGTCCGCTCTGGACAGCTGTCGTCCAGAACGAGATCAATGCGTTCTCCAGCCGGTTGGGGACGGAGCTCGTCTGACCGTTCGCCGGCCAGTGATTGCTATTTTTTCTCTTTTTTCACCTCCACCAGCAGAGGCACTTTTCTCTTCTTACCAACGGCTGGTGGGGCATCCTTGACAGCGTCAAGGTCTATTGGTTCCTTCCCTTGGCCGTCTGATGCCACAGTATCTTTAACGGCTGAGAGATAACACTCCCGAGCCGTCTTCTGATCCCCGTTCAGGGAACCAACAGAGCCATCATCCCGCTCATACTTGACAAGCATGAGAGACGGGATGATCACCGCCTTGGTTTCGTTGAGGGTTGGCCTACCAAGGATAATATTGTAAGCGGTCAACTCCTCCACGACCAAGAACCTGACGACAACATGCCGTCCCTGGCCTTTTTCTCCCAGCCGGATGGGCAGATCAATTCTGCCGGCTGGGTAGACCATCCCACCCCCAAAACCAACCAAGGGGTGGGTAACCGGATGCATGCTGCTGGAGTTGTACTTCAACTTCTGCAGGCACCGGAGGCTGATGATGTCCGACGAGCTGCCGGTGTCAATAAGGATCCGTCCAACCAGCTGGTTGGCAACCTTACATTCAATGACGACCGGGTCGTCGTGCGGACGGCGGACGCTGCCCCTGTCCTTCTCAGTTATGAGGACGTCTGGGAAGGTGGAGGAGGCAGACGCCTGCTCATCATCATCCTTGTCCATCTTTCGAAGATGGCTCTTGGTGCCCCGGATGGTAGGGCCACCACATGAAAATCCGCCTGCTATAGTGTAGACCGGATCCTTATCTGTATCCGAACTACTAGCCGGCTGGGTAGCCTTGGAGGACTGACCCTCGCTCTTCTTTTTTGCCCCGACTGGGGACTTAGAAATGTAGGACTTTAAAAGCCCTTTGTCAGCCAGACGGTCCAACGTCCGCTGCAGACTAAAGCAGTCGTTGGTGTCATGGCCCACCTCCTCATGGAACTGGCAATATTTATTTTTGTTCCGTGACTGGACGGAGCTCTTCATTGGATTCGGCTTCTCAATGGACAGCCGGTCCTTTACCTCCATGAGGATGGAGTTGCGGTCTTTGTTAAACTCGTACTTGGGGACGTACGGTTTAACCTCTTTCTTCTTCTTCTGGGACGGCTGCTCAGTATCGCTGACCGCCCAGACTTCTTTTCTCTTTCCGCTCTTTTCTTTTTTATTACCCGGCTGAGCTGGCCGGCTGTCTCTCTGTTTGTCAGACTTCTTGGAGTCTGACTGGCCACCAGGTGTGCAGAGGTCGGTAGCCTGTATATAGCTTTCCGCCTCCCTCAGGGCCGCCTGTAGCGTAAATGCCCCTTTTCTGACAAGGTCGAACTTAAAAGCCGACCCGTCTCTCAGACCCTTGAAAAAGTCTGTGAATGCTACCTCGTCAGACAGCCCCTGGATCTGTATTCTAACCAGGTTGAACCGCCTGACATAGGCGCGTAGCCCTTCTCTCTCACCCTGCCTAACGGTGCTCAAATCAAGGCTCGTTTTCTTGGCAAGAATGTTCATTGAGAAGTTGGTAGCAAACAAGAAGGCTAGCCTCTTGAAGCTATCAACAGAACCGGCTGGCAAGTTGCCAAACCACTGCTGGGCAATGCCCTTCAGTGTAGCCGGGAAACAACGACACCAGGTGGCATCGTCCCACCCCTACAAGCACATGAGGTTGGTATATGCCATCAGGTGGTCTTCCGGGTTGGTGGTACCATCATAGGTGCCCACCAAAACATTCTTAACCTTGGTCGGCTGAGTCGCCTCGGTTATATTGGCTGCAAAGGCAGACGGCTGTTCGCCTAGCCTCATTAGCCGAAGCTGCCAGAGGCTGGGAAGGAGTATATGCCGCCTGACCTCCAAAAGGAGGTGGCTGCATGAACTGGAGGCCATATTGCCCATACTGCGCCTGAGGTGCGTATGGTATAGACCCTATCATCAGCTGAGGTTCGGTGTTGACGGTTTTACCGCCTGTCCGACTCTCATGCAAGGACACAGAGTTCCTTGCAGAAGCTTGCTTGAAGCTGTCTGGAAAGCTCGAAGTGGAAGCTGACTCAGACTGCTGCCGCCTCCTTCGATCGATGACTTGTCGTGCATCGAAGGTAGACGCATTTTGTGCCTCCGGCTGGGGTCGCCGGGGCATCAGAATCTTAGACCAGTCAAGTGTTGCGGCTGCCTTCTCCTTTGGATGAGGAGTTGGCTGCCTGTCCTTGGCCGGCTTCTTCTTCTTTCCAGAAGTGGGAGTCTTTTTAGCCGGCTGACTCTTGCTAGAGCCTGCCTTGTTTTTGTTGATCATAGCCTTGATTTCACCTTTGAAAGAGGTCATGAATCTCATGAGCTCATCTCGGGTGACTGGGGCTTGACCTTTGGCCTTCTGGGTTTCCCCATCTGGCCTTCCAGGTGGGCGCCTGCTTGGGCCCGCCTGGTCTTCATTTCGCTCCAGTTGATCCCTGGAACGAATAGATTTAGAGATGAGAGATCCATCCCTAGAGATGTAAGTCTCAACATCATTATCTTCCTCCTCATCCTCCTCCTCAGTGAATACCTCTGGCTGAGGCTGAGGTGGAGGCTGGGGGATTTCGAACCCGACCGATTGAATAACCGGTTGCAAGTCATCCAAGTTACCCGTCTGGGTACCCGGACGTAGAGAGGTAGAATTGAGAATCGGTACAGAGTTTTGAACCATCTTGAGGTACTCTCCCCACAGACGGCGCCAAATGTTTTGGGGTTTTTTGTCCCTCGGGAGAGTTACAACTCGAAGACTGATCCTGCCGGCTCTGTACCTGCAAAATTAACGGAGACACCGGTTGGATGGTGCTCCGCCTCCAACGCTCAAGTTAGTAACTTGAAGTAGAGTAAAAGGTGCGGAATTTAAGGTGGGGATCTGCTTGGATTCCAAGCTCAGTTGTCTCTATCAAAGGGACGGTTTGCAATGAATACCTTAAAAATATGAACCCCCCCTCCAAAAGAGGGGAATCTCCCTATTTATAGGGTCCTTGGGAATTGCGCCCATGAGTAGGGTATCAAACCCTAATCATTGGTGGGCTGCGCCGTTCTACGGCTTTCTCGGGATTTGGGCCTGAAGCCGACATTTTCCCAAATATCTGGGATGACACGTGTCAAGCGGGGAATGGTCCACTTTGGACTATCCTTGGGCTGACACGTGTCGCCCTCCGATTAGGCCACATGGCGGGGTAAAAATACCCTAAACAACAATCACAGAGTTAATTTACCGGTATTAAATCTCATCTCTCGAATCTCGACCTAACCATTTATAAATTAGTTTGCCTATTGAAACTAAGCCTAAACATCAATTCTCATCTCTCGAATCTCGAATCAATATTGCTAAACTCATATGAATTAAATCTGGCCAAATCTAACCGCATAGCATTAAATCAATCAATAAGAAATTAATCAAGCATTGACAATTAACAATAATAAATTACCCCTTCATATTATTTATGGATCCCCATAACCCTAGAAAGAAAACTACTCACACATAATTAAATATAAACTAAACAAAGTAATTAAACAAGTCATGATGAAAGAGAGAGAATAAATAACTGAGATTAAAGGAAAGAAATCGTTACCAAAGTTGAAGGAAATAAGAGATGGAATTAAACAAAGAGTTGTAGAGAGAGAAAATAATACTAGAGTTTAAGAGGAGAGAGAGAGAGATAAAAGTTAGAGAGAAAAAGAGAGAGAGAGTAAGGGAAGGGAGAAAAGAATCCTAAACTCGCTTAACAAAAGCGTATATATACTAAGCTCGAAAATCCTAAGTTAAAACAACTTAAACGACGCTTAAACTTCTCCTCAGAAACACGCGCCCGATCGGGCGGTGCCTCGCCCGATCGGGCCCGCCTTTTTTTTCTTCGTGAGCTTCTCTTCTCGCGCCCGGTCGGGCGCGCCTTTGGGCGGAGACCCTTGCACCGGGCGGTGACACTTCGGGCTACTTGGACTCCTTGTTTAGGCTTGTAACTTGGCCCAAACCAAATATCCTCCTTGGGGATTTAATCATTCTGTCCAATGCCTCATCTTCTCATAAGTCGAGCCCTTAATCACCGGTTCGATGACTCTAACCGATCTTGGGCTACGAAAGATGGTCGTGCTCCTCCTATGCTCGTAGTCGCTTCATAAAATCCCGGGAAAATGCTCTAAAAGTGCAATTCCCTATAAAACTCAACCAAAACTACGAAAACACTAGAAAACACATATTAGTAATAAAAGTGGCTCTAAAGAGCCAAAAGCACTACTAATTATGACCAAGGGACGGGGGTAAAATACTATGTAAAATATATCAAACTCCCCCAAGCCGAACCTTTGCTTGTCCCTAAGCAAAGAGCTCATCAACGAATAAATAAAACATGCCTCACCCCAAATAATCAAATTCAAGACCAAACAATTCAAGGCAAATCTAACGAACATGCTTCAACATCCACCAATCTCATCCATCCAATCACTCATCCTCCCTAACAATTATCGAGTACAGCTAACCACAAGAGCATATAGAATTCAAGACTAGTGCTCACACACTCAACGCTCATTTATGTGGCGAGTAAAAGATGTACTCGATCGCTCTCCATCCCAACCCCTTTATGTGAAAAATGCCCTCCCGACTCACACCCTCGTGTGTTTAAAAAGACAAGCACTCAACCTAGTAGTCGACTCGGAATATGTCAAATCATTCCTTACATTGATAGGCAACACTATCACATTCGCACGACTCTATGCACAGGGTCTGAAGGTCTTTAAAGCTTGTAATGTAAGGCTAGGGTAAAGGGTAGAAAATATTTGGGAAATGTGAGAGAAAAGCCATGCTTAAGGGAGCAAATCCTAATAAAACCAAGGTCAAAAATAAATAATGACCAATCATCTCCAACATACCCAACTCCAACAAAAGTTCACCAAATATAGCTCCAAACATATCAAACAATCCCAACACTTACAAATTTCACTCATAAAGATATGATAATAAAGAACTAGAGTGAACAAACAAACTTTGAACTCAATTTTGATACTTTTTTTTTCCTTTTTTTTTCTTTCTTTTCTTTTGAGTAACCCTCACGTAGAACACTTGATCATTGAAACATTTTTTTTTCTTTTGCTCTTTTTTTTCTTTTTATCTCACATTGGAATTTAACTTTGAAACACAAATTCTTAGTTTTTCCAATCACAAAACCAAAGAACAAATTACTCATCTTATGTTCCCACATTGTGCAAATTATATGCACACTACAACTCCCTCACCTCACTAACTAAAAGCTCCCCCAAGCCAAGCTTAGGACTAGTAACCAATGGGGCTAAAAAGGCTTGTAATGTGGCTAATAAACAACAAAAGGGCACAAGCAACAACATGGGTAGCAAGAAGGGAACAAATGTATCTAATATCGTCTGAAGGCTACCTAAAAGAATGAACGCCTTCGTCCTCCACAATGTGCATAATGGTGAGCCATATAAACATTACTCATAGTTGCAACCCAATACTCAAATTCATTGACATACCAGGAACTATCACACATTCCTAACCAAATCAACAGTAAAGCACTGTAATCCCCCATATTTTTAAATATTTTATAAATGAAAATTTATTTTATTTATAATATTTATTTGTATTTTTCCGGATTTTATTTTAAAAAGTTTCAAATTATTAATTTGGGTCGAAAATTATTTTAGTACAAATTATTTTATGAGCTTTCATTCTACAATCTATGCCATACAAACAAAGCCTAGTCCATTGCATTTACCTAATTGGCCCATTAATTTTATGAGGCCCAATACTCCTACTTACCCTACAACTCTCTCCCCTATAAATACCCCATACATCCCCAAAATTTTCCCCACACAAAAGGTTAGTCATATTTTCTCCCTTGTTTTATTAATTTGTGTAATTATAATTATTGATTTATGGGTTTTGATTTTATTGTTTGAAATTAATTTAATTAGTATCAAATTGTATTTTGATGATTAAACTTTATAATTTCAGATTTTATAAATGTCATAATTTTCAGATTTTGTAAATTTTATAACCTAGGGTTTTTAATTATTGAAAATCACGATTTTAGGGTTTTTACGAACAATTGATTTAGGGCTTTTATAGTAATGATGTTTGAAATTTTGGTGATTATAAATACTGATTAGTTTAACTTAATCCCAGAATATTTTGAACACGTAAATTCGTGTTTTAATTCTTAGATTTTCATTCGTTAATATTAATCCCGTTTTAATCCCGATGAAGTTCTGAACTCATTCGATTTTGATAAAAAAAAAAAAAAAAGTAGTGTTTTCCATGTAGAAACAATGTTTTAAGATTTTCGGGGCCAAATTCAGCCTCTAAATATGATTTTCGAGCAGTTTTTGATTTTTAACAAAGTTTTTTTTATGTTTTAAATTTTATCCTTGAGTTTTAAAGGGTCTTTGATTAGTTTAAAATGCTGGAATTTTATTTAAAGTAGTATAATTGTGATTTTAATGAAAGGGTGTGATTACCCATTAAAAAGGAGTTTAATTAGGGGTTTTTAAATAATTTTAAGATTTTTTTAAGTAGTCTATAGTAAATTTAATTTGCTGGAAATTTGGTTGAGTATTAATTTATTGTTATTGGTTGTTTTCTAGGAAGTGATTATTCCCTAGGAGACTTTTAAGTGATTAAAAGTGGCACAAAGGATTGTTTATACGAGGTACGTACATGTCTACTTCGTTGTAAGTAGTATCATGTTTAGGTACCAAAAAGAAATAACTTAGTTTCATGTTTAGAGAACACTTGGATGGAAATTGTTTGGTTATACATTTAATTAATTCATGTGCTTATGTTTATGAGACATGTTTTGGTGAATTGATTATGTTGGTATGGAATTACGGATGCAAGCATGTTGAATTATATTGGATTAATTGTTTGTATGGAATATTGATACAGGCATATTTTTTTATTGGATTGGTTTATTAACCACATTTTGAATGGTTTAAGTGGAATAAATTCATTAATTGTTTCACAAGGTTATTATTATTTTATTTATTACTCAAGCATGACTTGTTAGTATGTTGAGTAAAAGTGGATCAAGCCAAAATGGCTAGGTGGGTTGACTATGTTCAACAATTTTGGATAATTTGGAAGTTTAAAGGAATTAAAGGTCAATTTGTGATGTGATCACCATTGTCCTAAATAAGATTAAAAGTGAATTGATGTATGATTGTTATGTATGATCTACTTGAATGAGTCGGCTATTAATTAAAATTGTAATCACGTAAAGTGAAACAAGGATGAGCAATAAAACTCTGGAAAGTGTGCACTTCTAGAGTATTGACAATTATGGGTTGGGGTACACGGTGGTAGCCCATGGCTTTCCAAGGCTTGTTTGATCAACATGTCCTCTTCTCTTTTGGTATTTACATTTTTATTTTATAATGAAAGTTAGATGGGATCCTAGACTAACTTTGTAAGAATGGAGTTGCGCCCATTCTTGCATTGCGCTAAACTTTTATTTTAAATGGTCATTTGGGACCAAAATGATTTGGTGGGTTGGACAACCTCGTCTATTGCTTACTCCAAATTAAATTAATCAAAATAAATATAAAGAGTCAAGTGTTTGGAACTAGTTACTAAGTATGTTGAGTCAATTGAATTGTTTAAGTGTGGAGTCTTGAGTAATGAATTCGTTTTGTATGTTTATTTACTTTAATTAATTGAGCATGTTAGGTTTTGTACGTTGTAGCTTGTATGTACTCAGCTTTGCTGATTGTGTGCTTTTGTGTGTGTTTTCTTTTGGTCATGGCCTCGCCTTTCAATGAACCTGTGATGATCCAATTATTACACTTGTATTATTGGGGAGCAGTATTGCACAGGTTAGCTTGATGATGTGAGGTTCGGGGATTTGACATACGCATTGTCAAGAGATTGGTGTGATTGAGAGTATTCGTTCTTTATGTTGAACTTATCTATGTTTTACTATTTCAATTATGTTTTGGGATTTTAAATATTAGTTTGGTTTAATAAGGGCCTTTATGGTTCCAATTTGTAAGCTTTGACTTATTGGTTTTCTAAATTATATTATTTTAAGATTTAAGTTGGATTTCCGCTGCAATACTTTGATAAAGCCTTAACGTTTTAACACGTGGCGGTAACATGCCAATGGTTCTCCACTATTTTATTTAAATTAAGTGGTTTGGAAAAAGGGAGAATTATTGGGGTGTTACAAGCACTATATTCACAAGTAGTTAGACAAAATTGACGCATGTTAGAGCAATCAAACTTCAAGTTATGATCAACAAATCCACAATGCTCATCGTCATATACCAAGAATCAAAACAAATTTTTTCAAGTATGGGGCACAGGGAAGCATGATTCACAATTCATTAGAACGTATTTTTATATTGATTTTTCAATTTTTTTGTATTTTCCATATAAGAAAGCAATAAAACTATACTAGAAAGCAATAAAAGAAAGAAACCATACCTCAATCCGAAAACCCCCCCAAGCCAGAATCAGACAATGTCCTCATTGGCTCAGGAATTAGCCTAGCATGGCTAAACGTTATCTGGTTGTAAGAAAGAGACAAGGCAAAGAGGGAAAAGATAAAAAGAAAAAGGAAAGAAAAAGGAAAAAGAAAAATAAAGCGGGAAAGGGGGGTATGGCGCGCCCAGTCGGGGGTCGTTCGCCCGGTCGGGCGAAAATAAGGACATAAACTCGTTAACCTCGCGCCCGATCGGGCGGCTCTTCGCCCGATCGGGCGATTTTGTGTCCTCGATAAAGTTCTTTCACGCGCCCGGTCGGACGCCATCTCGCCCGATCGGGCGAAATTAAGGCCACAATCTTTCTTCTTCTCGCGCCCGATCGGGCACGACTTCGCCCGGTCGGGTGGATCTTCCGTAGCTTGTAGTGGGGGTTCTTTATCATTAATTGCAAGGGGCACCACCTTAGGCTCAAATTGCCTTGGTTACCCACTCGACTGAGCCACTACTACTCGATCAGGTGGGACTCTCATTAAGGGCTCAATTATCGCAACCTGTTCACCTTGCTCCTCGTGCTCATCATCAAAACCAAGCCTTTCACAATATAGAGCTCGTTCTATTGCATCCACTTCTTCCTTCCATGTCTTAGTTTTACCTGTAGAAGATGCAACACAAGATACCGCCACCAAGGGATCTTTAACAAGAGCTTGGGGCTCATTAGAACAATTATTTTCAACCACATCAATGCTTAAACACTTCTCCTCAATCATGGGGCTTTTAGGGGCATTATTTAAATTAAAAACAATATTGTCATCCCCTACTGATAGTGTCAATTTGCCACCTTGTACATCTATAATTGCTCCCGCAGTATTAAGGAATGGTCTACCCAAAATTATTGGAGTTTGCAAATCCTCGGCCATATCAAGAACAACAAAGTCAACAGGTATAAAAAATTTACCTACTCTAACAGGAACATCCTCTAAAATACCTAGGGGATATTTAAAAGAACGGTCGGCCATTTGCAGAGTAATATTAGTAGATTTTAATTTACCCATATTTAGCTTTGAACACACAGACAATGGCATGACACTAACACTAGCACCCAGATTACATAATGCATTATCAATCTTCAGATTGCCAATATGACAAGGAATAGAAAAACTACCGGGGTCTTTTTGTTTAGGTGGAGATTTATTTTGTAGTACGGCACTACATTCTGCAGTTAAAGCGACAATCTCTACCTCACTAATAGACCTTTTCCTAGTCAATATTTCTTTCATAAATTTTGCATATGCAGGAATTTGTGTAATTAATTCTGTGAAAGGAACTGTTACCTGCAAATCTTTCACCATCTCCAGGAACTTACCAAACTGCTTATCCACTTTAGTTTTCAAATGTCGATTGGGGAATGGTAGTTTGATAGTTGGCTTTTGAACATCATTACTCTTATCTTGAATTGCAACCTTCTCTGGAGATTTACCCTGCAATGTAACATCAGAAATATTAGTACAACCTTTTAGCCCTGTAGGGCTATTAGCAGCATTGTTAGGTTTAATGGAATCAAGATTAGCATTATTCATTAAAACAGGTTCATCATCTCTGGCAATAGGGGGTCTTTCATAGTGTGAACCACTCCTTAGAGTAATTGCGAAAGCTTGATCCGTAGGCCTGGTTGGTTGTGCTGGCAGGGCTCCCTGTTGACGGGCTTGTAGAGTAGAAGAAATCTGCGCAATTTGATTATCTACTATTTTGTTATGTGCTATGATCGAATCAATTTGAGCATCTCTACTCTCCATGTGCTTTTGCATACTTCCTAGCATCGCTCTTATTTCTGCCAAAGCAGGATCAGTAGGTGGAGGAGTTTGTGGTTGGGAATTCTGGCCAGCATTGGGGTGGTAATATTTCTGCTGGGGTTGTTGTAGCGCCTGTGATTGTTGTGGAGGTGGCGGATTTTGAACATTGGTGCTCCGGTAAGAAAGATATGGATGATTCCGGAACCCAGGATTGTAGGTGTTGGAGTATGGGTCATTCTGCCTATAAGCTTGAAAGGCATTGACTTGCTCCACGGAACTCCTGCAATCTTGCTCCCAATGACCTACAATTCCACAGTTTTCACAGAAAGCCTCATTAGAATTATTATTAATTGCAAAAACATTAGCTATATTTGCAGTACTAAGATTATCTAATTTTTGACAAATAGAGGTTAATTGAGCTTGTAAAAAGGATACAAAGTTGACACTATGTTTCCCTTTGTTAGCAAAGCCTCTAGGATTCCCATATTGGGAATTGTGGTTTGCCATATCTTCGATAACTTGACCTGCATCATCAACATTAAGGTTCATAAACCTCCCACTAGCTGCAGAATCCAATATTGTTCTAGATGAATTTCCAATCCTATTATAAAAGGCTTGGATTAACTGCCACTGTGCCAAATTATGGTGGGGACACTCCCTCTGCAGATCTTTAAATCTTTCCCAAGCCTCATACAAAGTTTCATCTGGCTCTTGGGCAAAGTTTTGAATTGCGCTTCGTAGCAAAGCTGTTCTCTCTGCAGAGTAATATTTATTATAAAAATTTAAAACAAGAGTCTCCCAGTTAGTAATGCCAAGTGCAGTTCTATTTAATCCATTATACCATAATTTGGCTTTTCCACATAAAGAAAAGGGAAAGAGAATCTCCTTGATTTGATCCTGTGTGACCCCAGCTTGCCTGATGGTATTACAATATTGACAGTAGTCTGCAATATGAAGATTTGGGTCTTCACCCTTAGCTCCACTGAATTTCTTCCTTTCTATCATCGTGATAAATTGGGGTTTAATCTCGAATTGTACCCCATTAAGAGCCGGAGTGGGAGTAAGATGTGGAAAATCTGTAAGCGTCGGCTGCGAATAATCACTGAGCTTCTTAGGTGTTGTCATCTCTGATTCTGAATCTGAAGGTACTTCTAAATAACTTGAATCAGATGGAGGGCCGCTAGGAATATTACCACCAAAACTTGCCAGTATTTGCCTGTATAAATTCTTTTGTCTATGAAAAGAGCGCTCGATCTCAGGATTGAAAGGAATGTAACTTGATCTGGAACACCTGGGCATAAACAAAGAACTAGACGACAAATATGAGAATTGTCCCAAAGAACTTACGTTCTCTGGGATGAAAGAGAATAATCTAGACTATAAAGACAATCAGAAATAAAAATAAAATCGTTTCCCTGGCAACGGCGCCAAATTTTTGACAGGCTAAAGTCGTATCACCTAATCAAAAGTAATTCCTAAAACCACTAACTAATAATAGATAGGAAAGTAGGGTCGAATCCACAGGGAAACAAGTCTTTCTATTCCTAATTAATTATTATAATCTAAATTATTAAGTAACCAAAAGTTGTTAGTTAAAGGGAACTATACTACGAAGAATATGAGTAGGGAGAAATCAAATAATAAAAGACCTAGGGCATAGGTTCACCAATAAATAATATTCCAGGGTAAAACATCACAATCAATCATCAATGCATCAATTAATCAGATCATAAAGGGCTTTCGCTACGTATTACAATCACAGAGTTAATTTACCGGTATTAAATCTCATCTCTCGAATCTCGACCTAACCATTTATAAATTAGTCTGCCTATTGAAATTAAGCCTAAACATCGATTCTCATCTCTCGAATCTCGAATCAATATTGCTAAACTCATACGAATTAAATCTGGCCAAATCTAACCGCATAGCATTAAATCAATCAATAGGAAACTAATCAAGCATTGACAATTAACAATAATAAATTACCCCTTCATATTATTTATGGATCCCCATAACCCTAGAAAGAAAACTACTCACACATAATTAAATATAAACTAAACAAAGAAATTAAACAAGTCATGATGAAAGAGAGAGAATAAATGACTGAGATTAAAGGAGAAGAAATTGTTACCAAAGTTGAAGGAAACAAGAGATGGAATTAAACAAAGAGTTGTAGAGAGAGAAAATAATACTAGAGTTTAAGAGGAGAGAGAGAGAGAAAAGTTAGAGAGAAAAAGAGAGAGAGAGTAAGGGAAGGGAGAAAAGAATCCTAAACTCGCTTAACAAAAGCGTATATATACTAAGCTCGAAAATCCTAAGTTAAAACAACTTAAACGACGCTTAAACTTCTCCTCAGAAACACGCGCCTGATCGGGCGAGGCACCGCCCGATCGGGCCCGCCTTTTTTTCTTCGTGAGCTTCTCTTCTCGCGCCCGGTCGGGCGCGCCTTCGGGCGGTGACACTTCGGGCTACTTGGACTCCTTGTTTAGGCTTGTAACTCAACCCAAACTAAATATCCTCCTTGGGGCTTTAATCATTCGGTCCAATGCCTCGTCTTCTCATAAGTCTAGGCCTTAATCACCGGTTCGATGACTCTAACCGATCTTGGGCTACGAAAGATGGTCCTGCTCCTCCAATGCTAGTAGTCGCTTCATAAAATCCCGGGAAAATGCTCCAAGAGAGCAATTCCCTATAAAACTCAACCAAAACTACGAAAACACTAGAAAACACATATTAGTAATAAAAGTGGCTCTAAAGAGCCAAAAGCACTACTAATTATGACCAAGGGATGGGGGTAAAATACTATATAAAATAAACATATCATTTTGGGGAGACATTTTTAGGTGTCTACAGAATCCCCACTTTGACTGAGTTTGTAGAAACGTCGGTTTTGAAAACGATAGTCAAAGTAGTCAATAGGGACAGAGAATGATTTAAGACGTTCTGCGATCCTAAATCACTCTTTATACGCCGATACCTGCAGAAAAATGTTAGTTCCACAGATAAAAGAGTAAAGGGATAGAATGCTTATCTGACACCATTGTATCGGTGGCAAATATGTTCGATAGTATCTGACACCAGTGTATCGGTGACAAATGAATTTGGTAGCTTTCTATGCTTGAAGAAATCCACCGGATGATGCTTGTTGAGATACTTTCCAAGCTTGAGAAAAGTCGACAGATGATATAATTGGTGGCAACGACTGACAATTTTCCATGCTTGAGGAAAAACTTGTCTGATAATGAGATTGCAAGTCTCTGTGTATCGAGAACCTTACGCCCTGAATCATCTTCGCTTGGGAGATGATCACTAAAATGATGATGGTTTGATTGTTCTCGAACGTGGGCTGTAGTTTGTTCCCTTATCCCCGAACGTGGGCTGTAGATGGTTCGCTTGTCCCCGAACGTGGGTTGTAGATGGTTCGCTTGTCCCCGAACGTGGGTTGTATATGGTTCGCTTGTCCCCGAACGTGGACTGTAGATGGTTTGCTTGTCCCCAAACGTGGGTTGTAGATGGTTCGCTTATCCCCGAACGTGGGTTGTAGGTGAGACCTACAAAATAAAATTTAACAAAGGACCCGTATAGACTGCGATTGACTTGACCAACTGACTTGACCAAACTTGACTTGACATGACATGACATGTGTATGACTTGTGAGTGTGTGTGTGTATGTGTATGATTTGAGTGTGTGTGCAGACACAAGCAAGCAAAAATTTTCCGTCATTTTTGTCAAGTGGAGCTTACCGACTTTCTCCCGAAAAAGAAAGACGTGAAAAAAAAGTTTTGTTTTTGACTTTCCCTCAATGAAAAAAATTTGAAAAAGTTTTTGAACTTCCTCGAAAGAAAAAGATGAAAAAGGGAAGAAGTTTTGAATTTCCTCGTTAAGCAAGACGAAATGAATCGTATGGATTGAATTGCTTGTCTTGAAAATAATATATGCATGATGCATGTTCTTAGGCCAGGAGGCTAAGGACAATTACATCATGTGACACAATAGATGAATGAACTTAGGTCTAGAAGCTAAGAACGTATATAGATGAAGTGATTATTGCATAATGAACGTTGCTTAGGTCAAGGAGCTAAGCACGATATGCTTTGTATGATTACAAATCATTGATATATAAATGTTGCTCAGCACATTATGCGATGCGTGAAACAATGAATATTGCTCAGGTCAGGAAGCTAAGAAAGTATATAATGTTTCTTCTAATGAATGTTGTCTTGAAGTATGCGCGGTAGGGAAACAAGATTTCATGATAAAGGGTTCCTAAGGGAAAGATGATATGGCTATGTATGTGTGAAAGAAGTGTGTGAAAGTGATACTAAGGTGAGGCTGCAAAGGCTATGGTGATGGAAAGAGATGTGAGAAAAGTCGAAATGGTGGCTCTTTAGGCTAGGTAGGCTAAATGATGTGGGTTCAAGCCCCCAAGTCTAGCTCTAGATGGATAGGGTCATAGGGATAAGCATTGGATATTCTTCGACTCGATCATGCATATGAATGTGGTCGCACCTCAATGTGAGGTTGCCTACGTATCCGTTAGGTTTCAGGTCGAACGTAGCTCTAATCGAAGTTTGCACAAGTTTGTGTACACCTAAAAGAGGTCTTTCAAGGGTTGTAATGGTTAAGCTGATGGTTTAAGGAAGAAAAGGGTAAAAGGCTCAAGACCCGAGAGAAGCCCCTAAAATATGCAATTATGTATTGGACTTTGCAAGTTTTATTTTTCATATATTTTTTTGTTTTGAATTTCTTTTCGCTCTTTTTTTTTATTCTTTTGAATCAATGTAGGCAATCTCAGATCATGCGGTCCATCACTCACTTAGAATTCATGTTTCTCAGGCACGGTACCAAGCACTCGATGAGAGACGCAATTTGAGACGTGTTCATATCGAAGACATTGGAACACTTGCTTTTAGACATTGTTTTTTTTCCTTTTATTATTTGAACTTGCTTTCTGACTGTTACACAAATTGCACACCTTCCCATCCCAGGGTTAAGTGAATGTGGGTTGAATAAATAATAAGGTCAATTGTTAGTCGAGGCTCAAAGTGGTTGATGAAAAAATGGATATGTGATTGAATGGTTAATAGGGAATGACAGGGTTGCAAAGGTGCCTCAAGTCACTGGTGTACCTTGTGTTTAGTTCGATAATTGATTTTTTTTTTTTTTTTTTTTTTGTGAAAATGATCGAGATGTAAAGAATACTCAATTTATTGATGAAAATGGTGAATAAGCTAACAAAATTATCAAATTATAGACAGGGAATCTATGCTAGACTTGAATTAGGGAAAAGGAAGCTAAAAAAAAAAGAAGAAATCATGAAATATCGCGCGAAGAGCTCGCAGTGCACCTTGTCTTCATTGCTGCTTGTCACTTCTTTCCACCTGGAGGGACAGGAAGTTTGTTGGCATCTACTAAGTCTTGAATGGCGTCCTTCAAATTCCAGCATTGTTCAGTAGAGTGACCCCTTCCTTGATGATACTTGCAATGGGCATTGGGATTCCATTTGGCACTCCTTTCTTCAGGTTTTGGCTCTAGAAATTGCCCAATAGGTGCGATCAAGCCTTCACTACTAGAAATAGGCCTATTTTCGACGGACTCGTAAATCCGTCGTAAAAATCGGATATTCCGACATATTTTTATTCCGTTGGAAATTTCCGACGAATTTTAACAATCCGTCAGAAATTTTCAACGGACTCATAAATCCGTCGTAATGTATTGCCTTTCTAATAGAATATTCTGTCGGAAATTAGAATATTCCGTCGGGATAATTTTTTTTTAAAAAAAAAACACCTAAACCCTAAACATCCAACCCCCCCTATATTTCAGTAGGAGCCGCTTTTCCTCCTACTTCTTCCTCTTTTCATTCTTTCTCCTCTTATCTTCTATTTCCTCTCTTCTTCTGAATCTCCGCCTTCTCTGGGATCTTCTCTGATTTCTCATCAAGCTTCCTCCTTCCTCCTTCCTCCTTCCTCCTCCCTCTTTTTCGGTCTTCTTCTCCATCTCCCTCCTCTTTCTCTTCTTCTCCTTATGTTCTCTTCTTTCCTCTCTTCTCCTTCATACATGAAATACTCAAATTCAATATGGAGTTTTTTTTTTTTTGACAAGCATTACGGAGTATAAATTTTTTAAGGTTTTTAGGGTCAAATTCGACCATCAAAAACTCTAGATCTAGATTTTTTATGGTCGAATTTAACCTTATTAACCTAAATTAAGTGAAGTTCGAAGCCAATTACATAATTTAAGGTATGTTTTGGTGTTTTTTTATGTTCTTTCTTTTGTTTTTAAGTTTTTTTTTAAAAAAAAAAATGGGATGTGCTGGTAGTGGCGGCGACTCGTTGGTGGTTGTTTGGTTGTTGTGGGTGGGTCGTCTTTGGGTTAGGTGTGGGCTATGGTCTGGGTCAGTTTGAAGGTTAGGAGGGTGGGAGGGTGGGTCGATTTTAGGGTTAGGTGGGTGGCGGCTGTGGTTAGGGTTCGGTCGAGTCCGGGTTAGGGTTTGGGTGTTTTAGGTCGGGTCTGGGTTAGGGTTTGGTTAGGGTTCGGTCAGGTCTGGGTTAGGGTTTGGTGGTGGTGGCAGTGGGTGGCACTGGTTATTGGTGGTCTGATTTAGGTGGTAGTTGCGGTGGTGGTGGTCTGATATGGTTGGTACTGGTGGTGGTGGTGGTGTTGTGGTGTTGTGGTCTGGGTTAGGGTTTGGTTGGGGTTGACAAGGGCGTTTTGGGTGGTTGGAGGTGGTGATACGACGTGCCGGTGGTGGCGCGACGTATTTTTTTTATTTTCATGAAATTATTTTCCAACGGAATTCCCATCGGAAATTTCCGATCGAATTGTAAATTCCGTCGGAAATTTCCGACGAATTTTTCCGGTGCCAGAACTTGTCTCACAACGGAAATTTTCGTCGGAAATTCCGTCGGAATAGTGTTTCCGACGGAAAAGGTCATTTTTCCTACAACAGCTTTTGTGACAACCATTTCCGACGGAAACGTGTTTCCCAACGGAATTCAGGGTGTTTCCGACATATTTTTTCCGTCGAAAATGGCCGGTTTTCTAGTAGTTCTTGACCGTAGAGGCGATCAAAGGTTGCATCGTAAGTCATTCCTAAAGGAGTGTAACTTTTCTTGGGCAATGGAGCATCAAGAGCTAACACCTCATTGAGATCAACTTGGCTTATATTGTTGGTAGTATTTTCGTGCTTAGAAGACGAAGAAGAAGGAAGGTCGATCTTCTTGTTTTTCCAAGTGTTATTATTGTTACTACCAGCAGTCTTTATTAGCTCATCCTCGATATTGATGCCGATGTAATATACAGCTTCGAAAGTGTTCAGTGGAAGAAATTTGAGATGTTCCCTATACTTGTGAGTCAGATTTTGGATGAAGAGGCGAATCATCTCTCTTTCTTTGGGAGGATCTACCAAGTGTGAAGTCGTTTCCCTCCACCTATTCAGATAAGCGGTGAAGCCTTCATTCTCTTTCTGTTTGAGAATGGAGAGTTCACGTTCAGAATTTTTGGTTTGAATATTACACTTGTAACGATTCATGAAACTGTCGGTGACATCTTGCCAAGTTGCAGTACGCTTGGCATCTAGGGAATAAAACCATTGTTGGCAAGCATGCTCTAAGGAGAGAGGGAACACCGTAAGGAAGAGTGTTACGTCCAATCCCTTAAGAGCCATGGTTGCAGAGAACTGCCTTCAAATGGAATATTGGATTGTCAGAAGGCTTGAACTTTGGAATATCAGCAGTGGAGAACTTTTCAGGGAGCCTATCTTTCACATCCAAAGGAGTGGGAGGCTGATCCACATAAGTGAAATCCTCAGGAATCTTACTCATCTGTTCCTTCAATTTGTCAAGGGTAAAAACAGTGACCTTGTTTTGTTTCATAGTAGTGACCCTAGTGGTAAGGGTTTTCATGATGGCAGACATTGCCTCGATGGAGTTGTTGACGTTCTCAATATCTTCCTTAGTGGCCATTGGAACAAACTGAAAGTAGTTTGAAGGTGAACGCCTCTTAAATGTAAGAGATTGTTGCGGTGATGACTCGAACCGTATTAATCTACCCCTACTCCTTGACCAAGTACTAAAATAAAACAATTCACTTAATTATTTGACTCATTACTCAAGATAGTAAAGGAAGGGGAAAAATAGACATTTGAAAACATGTGAGGAAAAAAAAAAACTCCACTCGTTTTTTTATTATGACGAATAAAAGGGGTGCATGAACCTAATATACTATCATAAACGACATGGTGCATGACTCGAGTCGGAAAATAAATATAGTGTGTGGACTATATTTGACTCGTGAGTGACTAAGTGATGTTATAAGACTCGTGGTATGATCATATGGCTAGACATGTGAACAGTAACCAAAATGACTGACGCGAGGACCAAATTAGCACGGAAGACTAAAAAAAATTGTAGGCATCGTTCGAAGTGCGCCTACGTTAAAGCATGTTGTGAATATGCTTGGCACTCATAGGAAGTGGGAATTAACATATACGATTAGGGACAAGGAAAGTAGGGAGCCGCCAACAAGTTTTTAAGGAACTTGTAAACCGTTCACGGATCATTTAAGGCAACCACGAATAAGGGACAACGATATGCAACAACGATTGACTCGTGAAGGTTACACCCCATTCATAATCCATGAGATTACTAACTCCATATGGTTCGGAACCACGAAAGGAGGAACGGGGATGATGGTACGAAGTGAGTCATGGAGTCACATTCGCCGTATTGGCCTCTACTCGATTCTTATAGTGCAAAGTGATTCATGCGATCTCAAAGGCATCCAAACAAAGATTCAATTCGCTCAAAACTATTATTATGCTAAATTAGTTGAATATTAATGCAACACATAATTCTAAAATATTTGTGATCACTTAATTAAACAACAAGATTAAAAAGGAACCTAAGCCGGTCGTCCAAATTATCTTATTAGTCGTGATTTTTCAATTACATATTCCCTTTAACATGCAATATGGTAATCTATAAATATATAACAGAATAAACATTAATATTGGAAGAAATTCAACAATAAATTGTTAGTCAAATCAAATATAAATTAACCTAATCATGATACTAGCAATATAAAAATAAAATAAGTTCCTACATGCCTCAGCAGGTATTTACGTTCTTAGAATTTTCCAGATTTCGCAGTATTATTTCGATTCTAGTTGTGAAAGATATTTCTCAAATTTCCTACGTGTAAAAATCCTATGTCTTTGACTCATTTCGGATGGTCTATCCAATGAGGACTTTTTTTATGCATATGACAATAATGCTAATCAAAATTACGCACATGAAATACTTAGAACTTTTCGAGTCTCATCCACTCATTCTAAATCATTGTCGAAATAAATTTCAGGAATTAAAATAGAAATCCTCCCCAGTGGAGTCGCCAAAAACTGTAGGGAATATTTCAAGCCATTAACCCCAAGCTTGAACCCCACTATGATCATACACTTAAGCATGGTGGCGTCCAAAGGGAAGGAAGCTAGAGCAAAAAAGTCGCCAACAAGTTTTAGGAACTTGTAAACCGTTCACAAGGTGAAGATTACACCCCTTAACGATCCAGGAGATCGTCAACTCCAAAAGGTCTTGAACTAAATAGGGTTTGGGGATGAAGGTACAAATCCAGCCTAAAAGAGATTGAACTTGCCCTAATAATAGGCCTCTACTTCATTCTTCTCGTATTCATGTGCGCTTTCTGACTAGCATGCAAACATTAGGTTAACCCTAAACCCGTTTATCTATGTTGGTTGAATTTAATGCACAAGCAAAACTATTATTGGCGATCACTTGGATTATAATCATATTAACCCTAAACAAGATTATTAATTATCTTATTAGGTGTGATTACAAGTACAAATTCCCTTTAAACATGCAAGAGAGGGCGTGATCAAGCAATAACAATAATAATCAAGCAACATAATAACAATCATCATAATAATCATAACAATTATAATCATGTTAATAATAAAGCTTAAATATAATAGCAAGATCCTAGGCATGATACTAACAAGATTAATAACAAACCCTAGCATGTCACTAAGCAATAAAGATCAAAGCTTTAGCCCTAACATGATACTAACATGATATTAGAAAAGAGTAAAAGGCACCCTAAACATGATACTAAAAAGCAATAATAACATCCTAACATGATACTAGGAATTAATAAAATTTAAACATGCTTTCTACAAGAATAGAGCAATAAGATTACATACTTTGATACCTCGTGCCTCTTTCTAATAACAAAATACACGCGATAGTAACTTCAAGGAAAATATAAATCAAAACAATTAAATTAAATAATTGAAATAGAGATTTGGGACCAAACCCTCAGAAATTATAACCTTTCACGTCTAGGGCAAAGGCAACTTCGAACTTGACTAGGTGTGTCTAGTGCTAACGTATGAGGAATTGTGAAGAGGGAAGGTTTAGAAAAAGAATAGAGAGAAGGAAAGCTTCTAGCTTTAGAGAGAGATGATGATTGTTGTAGATGATTGTGAATTCTAAATGAATAAAAACGGAGGTTCAGGACCCTATTTATAAGAAAACAGTCCGGAAATAGGTAGAATTTAATAAGGAATAAAACTCCACTCTGTCGTTGCAAAACCGACCTTGTCGCCAGGCGACAGGGTCTGTCGTGTGGCGACAGCCTGGATTTCTACGCGCTTTCAAACACGGAGTCCACATATGAATCAAAATTGATTTGTAAAGTCCGTATGAAAACTGAAATCGTATTTTCCATAAAATAATATTTTATTCCAAATAAAACTTATCAAAATATAATAATTAATTCTAATTCTATTAGGATTAAAGAGAACCTTCTAAAGAATTCTAAAAGACTATAATTAATTCTAATAACTTTAGGAATAATAATTAACATTGGGCCCTCCCCTAGATCATTGGGCCTCATATAAAGATCAAACCGGGCCTAGTTAGTATTTTGGCCATAACTTCCTCATTATTCATCGGAATAGAGTTGTTTTCGAAAACAGAAAGAAAGAATTTTATAAAAACTAACCGCAACACTTGACTTTTCACACTTTCACCTCGTTCGATAATGATTCGACGCAAAAGGTATTCATCACTGGGTTTGGTTTTGGGGAGACACATTTGAGTTTCTACAACGCGCGTTCCTTAAAATTGCTACGTCATGAATAAATTGTTCGTAACTTCAATAAAAATATAAATCAAACTAAAATTAAATTAAATTAAAAGTAGAGTTGATTTGATCCAAACCCTCAGTTAATTATACCTTTCACGCCTCGATTTAAGGATGGAACCTCGGGTTAAGTATGGACTCCTTGGAGTGCTTAAGGAAAGAATGATGTAGATAGGAATATAATTTTAAGGCTTAGAGTATGAGAAAGAGATAAGAGAATGATTTTTTTGGTGTAGAAGAGAGGAAGAGAGAATGATTTGGTGCCCTGAACTATAGAAAGGAGGGGGGTATTTATAGGAAAAATGAGTAGAGGGAACACACGGAATCCTAAAAAGATAAAACCCTAGTTTTGGGGCGCCGTGACACGGCAGAGGTTGCCGCGACACGGCAAAACGTGCCGTGACACGGAAGAAAATGCCGTGTCACGGTGCAATAACTGCCCTAAAATGATAAAACGCGTGTAAGTTTTACGTGGAGAAAACACTGGAAAATTTCGTGACACAGCACATGTACCGTAACACGGTAGAAAATGTCGTGACGCGGCAAAGTCCACCGTAGCGCGGCACGTGGCGCCATGTCACGGTATAATTTTTTTTCGAAATGCGTGAGTAAATTCGGAAAATACACGAAAAAGGCACCGTGCCACGGCAATAAGCATCGTGTCACGGCAATATGCACCGTGCCACGTCAGCCTTTGCCGCGTCGCGGCATTTTAGCTAATGCGCGGTAATTCCAGTTTTTTTACGCATTTTTAAAACTACGATAACTTTTGATCCGTAACTCGGAATAAGGCATATAATATATCATTGGAAAGCTTATAAAGTCTAATTTTCAACCCAATTAGAATTAGGTCAAAATCACTAGTAGATTTTAAGATATGACCGTTTTAGTAAAAGGGTGTCGATTTTGGGCCTAGTTTAGTATTTTGCTCATATCTTCTTCATTTTAAATCGGAATTGGGCTTATGATATATTGTTGGAAAGCTTATTTCAAGTCCTATCCAACCAAATAATAATTGGATCAAAATTATAGGGTCACAAAATCAGTTTCTCTCGGTAGTGATGTGGACACGAAAAGTGGAAAGCAAGCTATGGTGTAGGGAAATGAGCTAGGAATCACTAGGCGAAAAAAGGGGTTGGCCACCGGTTCAAAACCCCCCTTTGCCACCGGTTTTGAACCGGTGGCCAGTGGGGGTGGCAAAACCTAGGACAAAAGGCCACCGGTTCAAAACCGGTGGCAAAATTAAGTATTGCCACCGGTTAACCGGTGGCAATAGTCGTTCCCGCAATATTTTTTTTTTGTTTTAACAACTATTGCCACCGGTTAACCGGTGGCAATGAACAAATATATATATATATTTTTTTTTTTTGTTTTTTTTACTTGAAATATAACTGAACAATCAAATCAAAAAAAAAAAATGACAGCATCTAAATATAAATCGAACAATATCATTCAATTTAATCGAAAAATTACAACATTTAATTTAAAAAAAAAATTCCAATATAATCCAACAATTATTACATCAAATAAATCAGTAAAAAATTACAATATAAATCATAAAAAATTACAACATCAAAATCACAAAAACCCCATACAACATCTAAATCAAAATCTTGATTCTTCACTTTCACATCCAAATCAATATACCTGCATCAATTAAAACAAAAATATAAATTGGATAATAATAAAAAAAAAGAACACTAATCTCGGAATAAAAAAAAACAGAACACTAATCAGTTTAAATTAAGCTGGTGAAAAAAAAAACAAACACTAATCTCGGAATTAAAAAAAAAAAAAAAAAAAAGAAAGAACACTAATCAGTTTTTTAAAACCCAGAAAAAAATCCAAAAAAAAAACGATAAATATCCTAAAAAACACAGAAATCATAAATTATTAAAACTAAAAAAAAAATTGCGAAAAAAAAACCCAAAAATCATGCATGTACCTATAAACTGTCGAAAATCAATCACAATTAAACGCAAATCAATCAAACCCGGCAAATCAATTAACCCCAAAACTTTCGAAAATCAATTAAACCCAGAAATTTCGAAAATCAATTAAACCCAGAAATTTCGAAAATCAATTAAACCCAGAAATTTCGAAATCAATTTCGAACAATATTACAACAATCAAATCCATAAAAATCAAGGCATTTACCTGTAGATCCATAAACATGCACAAATCAAGGCGAAAAGTGGTGTTGATGATGTAGATATGTCGGTGTTGTTGATGTTGGTGTTGCTGGTGTGGTGGTGGCGTGGTGGTGATTTCATGGGTTGATGGTGGCGAAGGAGGAGAACGGAGGATAGAGGACGAGAGGGAACAGAGAGGACGAGAGGGAACAGAGAGAGGACGAGAGGGAACAGAGAGGACGAGAGGGAACAGAGAAGGAGGAGAGGGAAGAGATGAGAGAGAAAGAGAAGGAGGAGAGGATGAAGGAGAAGAGGAGTTGAGGTCGAAAGAGAAGGAGGAGATCAGAGGTGGATGTTTGGTTGAGGAGAGAGGATGGAGAGAGGAGAGAGGATGGAGGAAACGGCTGGGAGAATAAAATGGTAGGGTTTGGGTATATAAAGGGCCGGTTTTTTTTTTTTTTAATATACTTAGTTATTGCCACCGGTTCAAAACCGGTGGCCTTTCACATTTTTGCCACGGGTTTGGTTGAACCGGTGGCAATAACTCTTTGCCTCATCCCGCCACTAATTTTTGCCACGGGTTTTCAAAAACCGGTGGCCAATGAGCGTTGTATTTTTCAATTTTTCTACTAGTGAATTGGATTGGTTTATGAAATGTATTGGGAATTGTAGGCATCGTTTGAAGTACGCCTATGTTAAGCATGTTGTGAATACGCTTGACACTCATAGGAAGTGGGAATTGACATAATA
The DNA here is from genome assembly GCF_948465745.1 of Chenopodium album. Classification (NCBI taxonomy): domain Eukaryota; kingdom Viridiplantae; phylum Streptophyta; class Magnoliopsida; order Caryophyllales; family Amaranthaceae; genus Chenopodium; species Chenopodium album. Next base: position 22,815,394 of record NC_137847.1, read on the forward strand.
CGATTAGGGACAAGGAAAGTAAGGAGTTGCCAACAAGTTTTTAAGTAACTTGTAAACCGTTCATGGATCATAAAAGGCAACCACGATTAAGGGACACCGATTGACCCGTGAAGGTTACACCCCATTCATAATCCACGAGATTACTAAGTTCATATGGTTCGGAACCACGAAAGGAGGATCGGGGATGATGGTACGAAGTGAGTCATGGAGTCACATTCGCCCGTATTGGCCTCTACTTGATTCTTATAGTGAAAAGTGATTCCTGCGATCTCAAAGGCATGCAAACAAAGATTCTATTCGCTCCAAACTATTATTAGGCTAAATTGGTTGAACATTAATGCAATACATAATTCTAAAATATTGGGATCACATGAATTAATAACAAGATTAAAAAGGAACCTAAACCGGTTGTCCAAATTATGTTATTAGTCGTGATTTTCAATTACATATTCCCTTTAAACATGCAATATGGTGATCAATAAATATATAATAGAATAAATATTAATATTGGAAACAATTCAACAATAAATTGTTAGTCAAATCAAATAATAATAAACCTAATCATGATACTAGCAATATGAAAATAAAATAAGTAATTAAAATAATTAATTACTCATATTTCGCGCGTTCCTTAAAATTGCTACATCATGAATAAATTGTTAGTAACTTCAATAAAATATAAATCAAATTGAAATTAAATTAAATTAAATTAAATATAAAGTAGAGTTGATTTGATCCAAACCCTCAATTAATTATACCTTTCACGCCTCAATTTAAGGACGGAACCTCGGGTTAAATATGGACTCTTTGGAGTGCTTAGGGAAGGAATAATGTAATTAGAAATACAGGTTTAAGGTTTAGAATATGAGAGAGAGAAGAGAATGATTTTTGGTGCAGAAGAGAGGAAGAGAGAATGATTTGGTGCCCTGAACTATAGAAAGGAGGGGGTATTTATAGAGAAAATGAGCAGAGGGAACAGACGGAACCCTAAAAAGATAAAAACCCTAAAAAAGGTTGCCGCGACACGTTAGCAACATGCCGCGACACGGCAAAACATACCGTGACACGGCACACTTTAGTGTGACGCGGTGAAATCTGGTGTGACGCGGGATGGAATTGACATAAAAGATAAAACGCGTGAAGGTACGGACGCGGGAAATACATGGAAGCTTCCCGTGTCACGGTATGTGTACCGTGACACGGTACAACATGCCGTGACGCGGCAGCTTCCACCGTGGCGCGGTAAATGCCACCGTGTCACGGTTAACAATTTACCTAAAATCGCGTCCAAATACATATATGTGAGGAAAACACGGATAAAACACGGGAGCAAAGTCCACCGTGGCCCCTGTTCACGGTGTACTTTTTTTTTTTTTGAAATGCGTCAGGAAATGGGGAAAATACACGAAAAAGGCACCGTGTCACGGCAATATGCACCGTGCCACGTCATCCTTTGCCGCGTCGCGGCATTTTAGCTGCTACGCAGTAATTCCAGTTTTTTTACGCGTTTTTAAAACTACGATGACTTTTGATCCGTAACTCGGAATAAGGCATATAATATATCATTAGAAAGCTTATAAAGTCTAATTTCCAACCCAATTAGAATCAGGTCAAAATCATTAGTAGATTTTAAGATATTACCGTTTTAGTGAAAGGGTGTCGATTTTGGGCCGAGTTTAGTATTTTGCTCATATCTTCTTCATTTTAAATCGAAATTGGGCTTATGATATATTGTTGGAAAGCTTATTTCAAGGCCTATCCAACCAAATAATAATTGGATCAAAATTATAGGGCCACAAAATCAGTTTCTTTCGGTTTTGTGATGTGGACACGAAAAGAGGAAAACACGTTATGGTTTAGGGAAATGAGCTAGGAATTGGATTGGTTTATGAAATGTATTGAATGGAAACATAGATTTAAGCACTCCAAAGATTAAATACTCAACCCAACCAATAATGACGGTGAAAGGTTGTTTATCATCGGGTTTGGTTTTGAGGAGACATTTTTAGGTGTCTACAGGAATGAACATGGATTTAAGCACTCCAAATATTAAATACTCAACCCGACCAATAATGGCGGTGAAAGGTTGTTCATCATCGGATTTGATTTTGAGGAGACATTTTTAGGTGTCTATAACAATATATTGTCAGAGGTCTTGTTAAATTTGTCTAATTTGTCTCAATTTATATTTTCATAATACTTTATCTTTATATTATATATTATAACATTATTCTATTCTTTTAAATTTCAGCTATTTATGTACAACTACTCTACTTATTTATGTTTTTTACTATCACAAAGTGTATTAAATGCACAATAATTTATGTTCCCATGCAATTTTTATGTTCTCAATATTTTAATTAGATTTTTATATTATTATAAAATGGAAATTATCGATTTTCAATGCTTTAGTTAGAAAAACATAATAGTATGAAACTATAGTTTAACATTTATTATAAACCCAGTCTATATATGCATGTAATCATGTACAGAGCATACTATCATATTTTGTCGGGGGAAAAAAAAAAAAAGAAAAAACATCATTAAATCGGGCTCAATTATTCCTACCTACTGGGTGTAGTATATACTTTTAATATACTTAATTGGTTGATAAAAATAAAATTATACCCATATATCATTGGATTTTCTAAGCACTTATGTAAGCTAAGATGTAGTTTTAATATACTCCCTCCGTTTCATAATGATCTTGTTAACGTAAACCGATACAAATTTTTATCCATCATTGTGGAACGGAAGGAGTATTTATTAGTCTAATCGACGCTTTCGTTATATTTAATGTTTAATTCACTATATATGCGAAATAAGAGAAAAAAAAATACAAAATATGTTATGTATTTTGTCTATATTATATATATTAAAAAAAAAAAAAATTAATATAGTGAAACATGGTGTCTGACATAGGATCTAAACTAATTTGGATTGTGTTTCATATTGTGTTACTATTACATAATACAATATATTTTAAATTACTCGAGTTATTCCTTTCTGTTTTTTTTTTTTCAAAAAAAAAAAAAAAGAGTAGGATTCACCTCCATCCATGATCCATCCATTCCCATTTTCATCTATGAACCTATGTGACTACCATGATACATCCACTTCCATTTTCATTTATGAACCTATGTGACTACGTTTACCAAAACAAGCAAAAAGTAAACCCTAAAAATTATTTGATTACGTACTCTTTTTTCCTAATATTGTAATATGGGGATATTTCACGAATTTAAGGTGAGAAAAGAGATAGAGGGACATAAAATCAAAGACTCGGTGATGAGAGAGTTAGAGAGAAAATATGCACATAAAAAAAATGTTGTAATATTTGTTAAACTTTTAAAAGTAGTATCAAAAATCTATTAATTATTACTAAAATAGAAGTTGTTAACGTCACCATTGTCCACGTGTCGCTTTTTCAATAAAAAAAATTCCGCCTAAATGCAATGATGATGTTATTTTATTTTTTATTTTTTATATAAAGCTATCATATTTAACATTTTTTAAATTTAAATATTGAAACACTACTACAAAAATTGGAAAAGAAACCCGTTGTAATATGTCTGATAGACCGCCTCAGAACGGGTCTCTATCTCCGGAGTCTCTTTGATAAAGAGACTCGTTCAATATAGGGGGTCTGTTTATAAAGATAAATAGACCCGTTGTCATTGATAGCGGGTGATTGATAATTTAGAAGGAAAAGAGACCCGTTATTTACCATTTTAAATAACGGGTCTCTTTGCTCTCTAATTTTTTTAAAAAAAACAATTGCTTTGATGTGGTATGCATTTGAATTTTGAATTTCGTTTTCCGAATTATACAAATTGGCGGAAATTTTGTAAATTGTAATTTACACTTCAAGACCACCGGGATTAACAATGGTCTACATTAAAGTTGATGTAATAATAAAATCAACTAACATACAATTCCAGAAAAATAGACAAAAAAAATTTTAAGCTACTCAGATTTACGATTATAATTACTATAATAAGGCTTGAGTACTCCTTTTTCTGTCTTCGTTGTTTGACAATTTTGTGTGATAAAATCATGCAAATCTGACAAAACAAAAACAAATTAATGAATCGTTAGTATTTAGAATTCTACCAAAAGATATCATTATTCAGTACCTAATAGTCATTGGTTGTGTTGTAAAAAAAAAAAAAAAAAAAAGAAAAAAAATAGTCATTTATTAGGAACAACAATACCGTCACCGTCCACAATTATAAAATAAAGCAGCAACAATGAAGATCTAATTTTTTGGATTTAAAAATTACAACTTGATTAATGACTTTTGCATCCCAAATTAAGAAATTAATACAACTTGCAAATTAATTCAACTAAAGATCGTTGATTGCAGTACTATTCATGAATATGCATATGAATTAACATCAAATCAACCAAACTTGACAACAATGAAGATCTAGCTAACACGGAGTAGTATAAATAATTACTCGGCGGCGACGACAAAGAACCATCAATAAAAAATTTCTCTGCATTAAAGTCAGCTGAATAATTTTTTACAGCTTTGTAGATCTAATAGTATATGTTAAATAATATGAGTACCTCGCAAAACAAAAAATTACTTAATAAAACCCATATTACCGTAAATCTGAAGATATTTTTGGAATTAAAACGATGACTGTTGCCAACATTTCAATTGCTTCCTATGAGCATTTTTTCCACATCTTCATGTAACTTGGTAAAATTCTGAAACTTGAGAAAGATCGTGCAACTATTAAAGGGAGAAAAACCCGTTTGGGATTCCCGCGTTTTACCATTATTAGAGTTTTTACTGAGGTTTAATTCAATGGAGGAAGAAAAACAATTAGTGGTTCGTGGAGGCGGATGTACCATACGCATGGTGCATCCGGTCCAAAAAAAAAAGTGGAAAGAACATTGTATAGAGATGTAAAGAACATCTAGCGAAAATAAAAAGAACATTTAGTTAAAGTGAAATGAACATGTTATAGAATTGTAAAGATTAAAGAAATGAACATAATACTATCTTATAAAGAACATCATATCATCTTCAACCTTTGTAACATTATTCTCAAATTCAACATTTATCCAGATTCATCAAATTTCAAAATAGAAAATAAACAATGAATTTTATGATTACAAAATGTTCTAATACAATCCTAAAGTAACACAATTGAAGAAAAATAAATACAAAATTTCATTCAAAAGTACCTTCAATCTTTGATTAACAAATCCACATATTCACCTTCATTAAAAATCACTCCATTAGCAAAACAATGATCAAAAGCACCACAAAACTCGATCTAAATGCACTGTCATCGTCTTCTATCAGAAGAATTTCTTTCTCTCTATAAATTTTCTATTTCTCTCTCTAAGATGTTTATTCCTCTTTTTAAAATATTCAAACAAGTGAAATTAAATATGAAGAAATATATAAATTTCTATTGAGATTGGGAAATAATTACCAAAACTCTTACAAATAATTCATTTAAAGATTGAAAGCTAGATGTTCTTAAAAAATACTACTCTGTATTATGTTCTTTCTTCTTTTTTTTTTTTTTTTTTTTTTTGAAATAAAAATAATATTCATTACATTACATTATCATGTTCTTTATTAATATTACGGATGCTCTTTACATATATACAAAGAACATAAAACTAGATGTTTTTTTTTACAAAATAGTTATATGTTCTTTACAAAACAAATATATGTTCATTACAAAACAATCATATGTGATGTTCTTTATAAAACAAAGATATGTTCTTTACAAAACAACTATATGTTCTTTACTGAACAACTATATATTCATTCCGCCTTTTTAAAAAAAAACTGGATGCACGGAGCATGGTGCATCCGCCTCCATGATAAAAATTTCAGAAGAAAAAGGGAGTGACGGCGGATTAGTTTTAAAGAGAGGTTCAGGGTTTTAATTTTGAGTTGGGTTTGAAGAGAGAGAATGACTTTTTTTTTGAAAGGGAGAGAGAGAATAACTAACACTTCCTAGTTCCTACCACAAGTATAAATAAATAGCATGTGAGTGAATTTTTAGGGAGAGAATGATGAAAATTAAAGGTACTCATTATTTAATAAAAAATAAATTTAGAGACTTTCTTTTTTAAAAAAAAGAATAAAGTTAGAGACCCGTTAACTCAGAGAATGGGTCTCTTATTTAAATGTCGTGGGACCAAATATAATGAAGAGATCCGTAGGTTTGACAACGGGTCTTTTATATCTCTTTTTTTTTTCAATTATTAAAATTATGGGCCTTAGCACACATAACAGACCCGTTATAATAAATACTGGATTTCTTTTATCAAACAGACCTGTTAGTTAAATAACAGGTCTTTCATAGGGGTTATTTATCCAAGTTTTGTAGTAGTGGAAGCTTCTACATTATAATTAAAACATATCAATTTATCGTACGAAATAAAAACAATTTTAAATAGCACACTAATAAATGACCTCTTACATTGAAGTATGAATTAGACAATGTTGAACAGATAGTTAGATATTATATCATAATTTTAATGAAAATAAAAAATTTTAAAATTACAAAATATAAGTAATTCTTATTCATATTCATGTATAATAGCAATTTAATTTTAAAATGTACAAATTTATAATAGATTTTATATAAATCGTGTATCGCACAGGTTCTAACCTACTTGTTACAATATTGTTACAATATAAGAGGAACGGGTAAAGTAATACAGAGTAAAAAAAAAAAAAAAAAGCGGTCCATTGGTGAGAATTGAACATGGTGGGGACAGAAGAAGGTGAGACCTACAAACTACAACATTGGAAAAAAAAAATTGCAAGAATAAAAGGGAATATTTTACAAGTTAACTTCAACTTAGAATGAATAACACCTTCCTCGGACACTACCGGAGCAAAATCTACCAACGTCAGTACGTCACTACCGAAAACAGTCATCGACGACCAAATGTAATAAATTTTAAATTATTAAATTGAATCAAATATGATGACTCTAGAAATATTAAATTTATTTAAAATATATTTTTAAAAAAAAACGTAACAAAATAACAGATTATTTGACGGAGTTCCATTACTCATTTATTCCAGTTTTTTAAAATACATTCATTTTACTTTTACATTATTTATGTTTTTTTTTTTTGATGGGATATTACTTTTTTTTTTTTTTTGAGGAAGGGATTTTACATTATTTATGTGTTATACTTTCTATGGTGATAAAACTTAGGGCTCGTTTGGCATTGTTGTGGTTTTCTTTTTTGATTTTTTGTTTTTCAAAATCATATGTACATGTCGTAAAATGAATAAAAAATTATTCAAACTTATCAAAAACCTGATAATTTTGAAAACTGACAACAAAAAAGTGAAAACACCTTTTTCTTATTTCCTGTTTTTGGTTTTTGTTTTCAAAAAAAAGAAAATTGAAAACCAAAAAGGATTTTGTGTTATAATAAAAGTTTTTAATTTTTGTGGTGTTTTAGTCGATCTTTTTGACAATTTGTGGTTTTATAAGTCAAAAATCCTTTTTAATATTTCTGTTTTTTTCCTCTCACACTCATTACTTTACAATAAACTATAACCTTATGATGTATCTTTACAATTTTTTTAATACTCCAACTACCCTACTTACCTCTTATTTTATACAAGTATAAGTTAATTAAATTGATTAAAACTATATGCCGATCAAAATATTAATGCCTTGTTTGGTTGATAAATAAATTTATGGAAAGTTTGATTTCTTAGGAAATGAATGACACTTGTTTGGTTGAAAATAATGTAGGAATTAAGATTTTCTAAGAATTCTACTTCTCACAAAATGGAGAAATTAACTTATCTAGTCCCCCCTAAGTAAGTAGAACTTTGAAAGGAAAGTAGAAATTCCTACTTCCAGCCAAACAAGTTTTGAAAATTGCTAGACATTATAATTTCATAGGAATTGAGAGTTTGTAGGAATTTCTACTTCCTACATCCAACCAAACAATTTTTCTTCTAATCCCGGTTTGCCAAACCCCTTTTACCACCAATAAGGCATTAAGCCTTTTATCTCACACAAATAGTATTTAACTATTTACGCATTTTTATCACTCTTTCTTTCATTTTTTTTTTGTACTTACATACTTAATCTTTCACTTTATCCACTTTTTTTCTTAAAAAAGTTACACCCAATCATCAAGTCAACATTCTCTTGTCAATTGCCTAATTTAAGTGCATATAAAATTTCTTATGAACATTCGAAAAATGGTGATATTATTCTATAATTTTTTTTTTTTGAATATTTGAAAAATGGTGATATTATTCTATAATTTAAGTCCGCATTAATACGATAAACTGATAAAGTTATACTATAATATACCCACCATTATTTATTTTTAATTAACTATTAGAATGGTATGTCTCATTTCCAATCCCTACCTTTTTAAAAGTATGACTAAACTCTTACAAATAGTGTTGAGACGATTATACCCCTAAAAATGTTTATTTACATATTTACCCTTTTTAAAAGTATTACTACACTTTTATGAATAGTGTTGAGACGATTATACCCCTAAAAATATTAATTTACATATTTTCCCTTATTAATGTTAATTATATTTTTTTAATTTTTAAAAACAGCGTGTAGACATAAATACCCCCTAAATTTTTTTTTTTTTTTTTACATATTTTTGTCTCATTAGCGCTATTAACAACGAGCTAAAGCTGTAACATAAGGCCAAATCGAAAGAACTTCCCGGACATAGCTAGTTATGACGCGCGTTACCCACCCTAGTAATATCAAAATATGCTTTCCATCCTTTTTTTTTTGGTGTTTAGAAAGCCACAAGGGCGGTGGGTGAGAATCAATCCCAGTATCTCCTGAAATCGAGAGGAAAGCTCTAACCACTTGAGCTATCCCTCACTCTCAAATATGCTTTCCATCTTTACTTTATTATATGATGATTTTATTTGACGTACTCATTTACTATTTCCATTTTCCATTCTTATTTTTTTTAGCAACAATATATGTGATGATTTATTGATTTACACTCATTTGATACCATCACTATTATATAAAAACTAAAAAGATCCATTTGAGTATACACATTTTTTTTTTTTCCTATTCATATTCAAATTTTTAATCTCTCAATTCAAACCAGGTATCTCAATTAATCTATATTTATATTAATCATTACGGAGTAATTAAATCTTTTATTCTTCAACCAAGATATTTCAAATGCATACTAATCTACATCATAATTAATAATAAAAAATTTATCACTAAACCAGAATTTTATACTTGTATATTTTTATATTTAAGTAAAATTTTAATAAATGAAAATATGTTGACCCGGGGCAATGACTAGCCTAAAAATTACAGTAGTGACTACATCAAAAGAAAACGTAAAAGGGTAAATATCCCATTCCTTTCCAAAAACCAAACCAAACAGAAACAAAGAGATAGTTCTATTATAAAAACCCAGAAAATTGTTGCCATATTCATCAATTTCACAAAAAATAATTTTTATCCAATTTAAGCTAAATCCATAAAGCTTAGTGAATATTGATCAACTTATTTATAACAATTGCCGACATATCCTGATATTTGTCCTTGTTTAGTGAAATTTTATTTCTTAATCCAAATATCAATTACACCAAAAAAACTCACATGGGTTTTAATTATTTCTATACTTCATTATTCCATTTCCTTTTCTTTTCCTCTAAATCATAAACTCCATGAAATTATCTCTTGCAAACTTTTAATCACTATAATCCCAAAATTAATTACTTTTTCTTGTTTGGATCCTTTTTTTCGGTTAATTTTTGTGGGTAAGATGAGGGTATCAAAGAGTCAGATTTGGCAGCCTTGTAAAAAGAAGAGGTTTTTGCTGTAAAATTTACCTCAATTATAATTATATTGAATAAATAAATAATTAATAATTGTAGGAGAGAGAAAGAAGAAGGTGGTGAAAATGGCGTCGAAGGTGGCAAAGGGATCAGGGAGCGTTGGAGGGAGTAGTAATGGAGGAAGAACAAGAGTTGGGAAGTATGAACTTGGAAGAACTTTAGGTGAAGGAACTTTTGCTAAGGTCAAATTTGCTAAAAATATTGAAAGTGGTGAAAATGTTGCAATCAAGATTCTTGACAAGGAGAAGGTTCTGAAGCATAAAATGATCGGTCAGGTAGTTTTTTTGCTTGTCTTTTAATCTATTTTTGATAATTTTGATAGAAATAGTTGACTTTGTTGTTGGGTTGATTTGGGTTTTTGATTTATTTCTGGGTTTTTTTGGTTTTGCTGATTTTTTGAAGTATTTAATTGATTGGTTATGTCTGTTTGTTTTTTGAAATGGAATTCCGTTTATTCAATCGTAAAAGTATTTGGTATGACTTATGCTTTGTATGACTATCAATTATGATTGACTGATGAATTCTTGTAGCTTCTTTCAAAAAAAAAAAAAAAAAAAAGATGAATTCTTGTAGCTAACCATTTTCATGATCGAGTGTTTTTTGAGGAATTATTTTTTTTGTGAAATGACTTATTCTGGTTGAATCTATTTGATATGTAGTTCCTCATTAGTGTTGAACTTTAGTGACTTTTTGGGATTGTAATGTCGCTGAAAAGGCAACTGCTGCATCACTTTCTGGTTTCCAAGTGAAAAAAAAAAGGGAGTTGGGGGGTGGGGGAGGGGTTATGTTTTTAGGTTGATGGTGCCTGGTGGCGGGTTTTAAACCGGTGTTGAAATTAACTCTCTTTAGGGTTGTAATGGCAAGGAAAGAAATCTGTTTTAGTGAAAGGGTGTGCGTGTGTTGTGAGGGGTATTGAAAGAGTGGGGGGGGGGGGGTCTTGAGTTCATAACTTTCTAGTGCTTTACTAGCATTGAAGTTCTGAGACATTTTGGGGTTGTAATGTCGTTAAAATTGCTCTGTTGTATGACATTCTGGTTTTAAGTGAATGTATTTGTACAAGATTGCTGGAAATTATTGGTTGGAGCAATGATGCTGCTGAGATAGCAACTTTGTATGGGCTGGTTTATTTGATGGCCTAAGCACATCCAAAACTATTTTCTGGAGAACTTGTTTTCCCTTTGAAGCTTTGACCCATTTATTTACAAGCTGAGAGCTTTTATACTTGTTATAATTTTCTGGTTATACTTTGCAATTCTTGTTGATATAAGATAGCTTCCCCCCTCCCCTGAAGGCTTTGTGGTTGCCCCCTTGTTACTGTATTGCATAATTGAACGCTACAGAGTTTGAATCCCTCCTCTTTAGCTTTATATGTTCATGACTCATCATTGAATGTTCTTTGCAGATAAAGCGTGAGATCTCAACCATGAAGTTAATTCGTCACCCAAATGTTATCCGTTTGTTTGAGGTTGGAAGCAAATAAGTACCATACCATATCGTTGAGTTTTTTTTTTCTTCATATTATCTTTCAAGGGTTTTTGGTCTTATTCGCTGTAGATTCTTCAAAAGTGCTTATTGAAGAACTAGTTGATGATTGTTTAGATGTAGACTGTTTAGATTTTGCCTATAGCTTATCCTAGCTGCGATTCTTGGATACTAATGACCAATTTTTCATTATTCTTCTCTATTTGCGATCGATTTATGTTCTAGTGGTACTTGTAGGTGATGGCTAGCAGGACAAAGATTTACATTGTTTTGGAATTTATCACTGGTGGAGAACTTTTTGACAAAATTGTAAGATGTCTATGCCTTTTACTTATTTAATGACACTCTACTGGCAATTATTGTGCTCTGTCAGTCTGATTATTGAATAACTGTTCTGTCTTTTGATTTTTAAAATTCTCATTCTTTGAATTAGGCAAGCAAGGGAAGATTGAAGGAGGATGAAGCAAGAAAATATTTCCAACAGCTGATAAATGCTGTTGATTATTGCCATAGCAGAGGCGTCTTCCACAGAGACTTGAAGGTGAGTAAATTATCTGTTTTGGTGGTAGGAGGCAGAGCTGTTAGCAGCTATTACTCTGTATGTGGGAACTTAGTTACAATAGTGACAACTCTACTATGTAACAACTTTGAATTTATTCCATTATTGTTCTACTTGTAAACAGCCAGAGAACCTGCTGCTGGATACAAAGGGCGTTCTTAAAGTCTCGGATTTTGGTTTGAGTGCTTTAGCTCAGCAAGTTCGTGTAAGTGTGTAGTATATTACTGTCTCCATTAGGATTATGAGAAGTGTTCCCTGCTTGGGCTTCTATATGCTTTATCAGAAGTGGACTTATGTGACTCTTTCATCATGCTTCTTTTAGGAAGATGGATTACTTCACACAACTTGTGGTACACCAAATTATGTAGCTCCTGAGGTATGATGCTTTCTCGCAATACATATATTTTGCTAATTCTCCTCAGTCTGCAAATCAGTTCTGTCAGGATTGGTTGTAGTGTCATTATTAATGTAACTATTTGTTCCGGACTGAGGGAATATTATTTTACTGCTATTTTTATGTCTTAATCTTTTGTAGGTTATCAACAACAAAGGCTACGATGGAGCTAAGGCTGATTTGTGGTCGTGTGGAGTCATTCTCTTTGTTCTTATGGCAGGTTATTTGCCTTTTGAAGATGCTAACCTCATGGCATTGTATAAAAAGGTATGGTTTTGATGGACAATTTTTCAAATTTACTTTTTAATTTGATGCTCAAATAATTTAATTTCTGAATCCAGTATACTGCACGACAAAAAAAAACGTTTCTTGTCCTGAAGTGATTAGAATACAACTCCCTCCAATTTTCAAGTTTTCCCATATTGAATTGGCATGTTTGCCATTGTGCAATTTTGAGTCTTAATATTTTTTATCGTGTAATTGTAAAATTATAGAATAAAAAAAAAATTATTTTGAAAAATATAGTGAGACTGATGTAATGGGATCCTACATAACTGTATTTTTATCATTTATAAATAGCAAATAATGCTCAAAGTGAAGATGAATAGTATCAAAAGTCAAAATGGAACAATTTTTATTTTTTATTATTATTTTTTTTATAATAAAGTATTAAAGTGTCCTGCTAATTGTTATTAAACGTGCATATTTTAAATCATTGTTAATGCTACAAACCCTACAATAATTTTAATTATCAAATTTATACAACTTATATTGCTGGAAAATCATATGAAAATTGGGTTCCTATAAAATAGTGTGCCTGGTGTAGTAGCTATCATATTTACTGATCAATTTACAGATCAATTTACAGATTTGGGAGATATGCAGTAAATAAAGGAGCATATGGATGCTGATTATTTCTGATTGAGCTATATGTCTCAATGTTTTTGTATATAAATTGGTTTATATTTATTTTTAATCTGAATTTTTTATCATGGAACTTATTTTGGTTATATAATTTTAATGTTTTGGTTAATTGCAACTAGTCTACATTAATACGTAGTATTGTCTGTTGAAAAAAAAAAAAAAAAAAAGATTTGTTTTTTGGTTAAGGTTTGGTTATTGTTTTCATATTTCATGTATAGAGTAAAGCTGGATTTGGTTTTGAAGTAGTTTTTTTCTTAAGATTTTTACGAGTGTTTCTGTGAAATTTATTTTTATTCATATGAATTAGTGGTGAAAAATACCTCGGTAATCATTGTAGGTCTGTAGACTGTAATAGTTTATACTCTTCTTAAGTTCTTAACAATGTCAGTACATCTTGGATGTTTAACGAATTCGCTGAGAAAAATTCTCTCTTCTGTTTTCATTTTATTTATTTATGGGTTTTTCAGCTTATGCCTGTTCTATGTGCTATGTCTCATGTTTGCAGATATACAAAGCTGATTTTGCCTGTCCACCTTGGTTTTCCTCGAGTGTGAAGAAATTGATCCAACGAATTCTAGATCCTAATCCTTCAACGGTTAGTTTAACTAATTATTTTTGCTTTTATTTACTTGCTACATCTGTTGCTATTCTGATTCTTTGGTGTTTGATGGTGTCAACTGTCAACCAGCGAATTACAATTGCTGAAGTGATTGAACATGAGTGGTTTAAGAAAGGTTACAAACCCCCTGTTTTCGAGGAGCCTGATATTTCAGTTGATGATATTGATGCTATTTTTGACCAGTCAATGGTTAGCCTCCTGTTTCTTTCATGATGCTCTTTAATCTTTTTGACTTTGTATGGCTCTTCTTATGTACCTATCATTCCATGGGCTCTGTCTGCAGCTCTCTGGAAACCTTGTGGTTGAGAGACGGGAGGAACGAACTGTGGTCCCTCAACCTCCTGCTGCCATGAATGCATTTGAGCTCATCTCCACATCTCAAGGTCTAAACCTGGGCTCACTCTTTGAAAAACAGATGGTAAGTCTTCATTTTTTTTTTTTTTAAAAAAAATAAAATTATAAATTTAGAGCAGCTGTTGCGATACTGAGAAAATGAGGAACATATACTCGTAACAAGTGTGCATAACTTTATGTATTTGGGTGTTGATTCTTCAATAATATCCTGGTTGATGCTTTTCCTTGACTTCCTATTGCGTATTGCCACCCTTAGCACTCACTTTCATTCTATATATCTTATGGAAAATGTTGTAGTAAGCAGTAACTAGCTGAACGGTATCCTGAGTAGTAAATAAAGTTGAGGAGATTTTAAATATATATGTTTTTGGTTGTAGGGGCTCGTGAAACGTGAAACAAGATTTACATCTAAAATGCCAGCTAGTGAGATTATCTCAAAGATTGAGGAGACAGCTGTGCCTTTGGGTTTCGGTGTAAAAAAGAATAACTACAAGGTAGAATGGCTTCCTTTCTCATTTTCACTCTGCAATCTGAATACACTGTTGTAATTTCCTGAATGTTTGTGTACTGCCAATAGTTGCTACGTTTATTTTCTATCGCTGTTTAATCCTTTACTTCATAGAAGCTTAGGAGTTCATCTAATGCTTAGTTCACAGTTTATTTGAGTTGTAGCTTTGACTCTTTATATCCCTCTTGTTGATTCTAAGTCACTTATGATGAAACCCCCCTTATGGTGATTCTCAGATGAAACTTCAAGGAGAGAAAAGTGGACGCAAGGGTCAGCTAGCTGTTGCAACTGAGGTATCACTCTGAAAGTCTCTTTGTTTTGGAAATTATAAATATTACTGTCCTTATTTTATAAATGGCAAGTTCCATGCTAAATTGTTAATAAAAGAAATTAAATGGTTTTAGTCCTTTGAGGAACATTTTAATTTGTTTAAAATAACACGTTTGTTCTTTGGAATATTTAATTATCCATTAAGCATTTTTAATTTAACAATTTTCCTTAATCGTTATGCTTTATGGGAACTGTTATTCGGAGTTTTAATGTTGGAACAGTAGAAGTGCCATGTTTTTTGAAAGTTATAGAACATTAATATCTAGCTATGTGTATCACTGCATCTTAGCACTTTTATTGTCTTTGTTCAGATTTTGGAAGTGGCTCCTTCTCTATATATGGTGGAACTTCGCAAGTCTCGTGGGGACACCCTGGAGTTTCACAAGGTATGTCTGTTAAAGTATTTTTACTTTTAACTGTACTGTTAAATTGTAAGAAATTTATATCTTTGGAAATATGAGCCTTTTTTCCCCCTGATAAATAGCATGAGTCTTTTCTTATACCAACACAAATAGCAGCAACTCATAGGCGATAGCTCTATGTTCGTGGGCAGATCTCAAGTAATTGTGCACTTTTATTGTTGACTTAGAGCAATTCTAGCAAATTGTGTGAATTGTAAGTGCTTGTTTGATTGCATTGGGAATTAAACTCTTATGACAGTTTACATTGGAAAATGTTTGGGTGACCCTAAGGGTTGCCAACCCTTAATAATAATATATGTGCAATAAATTAGAATGAGAATTAGCATAATATTAATGTTTCAATGTATTCTTGACCAATGAAAAATTAGGTGATCAATAGTATCACTGTATGATCAAATAGTACCATTGAACATTCAACTGGTACTATGTATGTATGTAGTGATACTATATATTCATTCAGTGGTACTAAGGGCATGTTCTCTTCAACTTAATTTCATTTCAGCTCAGCTTAGCTCCAATCAATTCAGTTCAGTTAGTTCCTAATTTCCTTCTCTCATAAAATATTCATTTCAGCTCTATTCAGTTTAGTTTCATTCAGCTCCAATCAGTTCAAATAGTATCACTACATATTCAATGGTATTATATAAGTTTTCAGTGGTATATTTAAAAGTGGTCCCATTTACCCATCTCTCTCCTCCTTTTTCTCACCCCCATGTGTTTTTCAATATTTTAGTATTACCTCCGTTTCATATTATTTGCAACAATTAGACATTTTTACTCTCTACATTATGCCAAATCGTTGCAAATAATATGAAATAGAGGCAGTATTTGTTATGCATTTGCAAATGCATATCAAAACTACTTTAGTACTTCCTCGTGTAGCCTTTACCCATATATTATTATTATTTTATTCTATTGTGTCTAGGAGGGTTTGCAACCCTTAGGGTCTCCCAAACATTTTCCGTTTACATTTCGTAGGAATTAACATCTTGTATTACCTAGGAATTTGTTACACTTGTTTGGTTGACATAAGGGAAAGGGAATTTGCATTTTATGTGAATTTTATATAACCAATGGAGAGTTAGGTAATTAACTTCCCATAATATAGAAACTCAAAATTCTTAGGAGTTAGGAAGTTGCAATTCTTCCATTTTGCAAATATCATGTTAACCAAACAAGGGATTTAGGTAATTCTTATCAATTTTGTTGCCTATGGCAAAGAAGAGCAACAAAACTAGCACTAAGAATCCATATGGCACTACTATGAAAAGGACTTGACCTTATCTTCGGCATTATTAACCAACTCACAGTAGTTGCAACCATTTTTTGTTTGCTACAGTTATGTGTTTAATCATAGTTGTGTGTGTGTGTGAGTTTTTTTTTTTTTTTTTTTTTTTTTTTCGGGGTTTGCTTTCATGCCTCGGTATCATTTGCACTGACTCTAATCTAATAATTATAGTTTTACAAGAGCCTTTCTACTGGGCTGAAAGACATTATCTGGAAGACGGGAGAACAGATCAAGGAGGAGGAGGAGGAAAAAAGCTAATTCCTACTTCATGGTATTATTTTAATTATAATTATTATTTAATGTATATTAGACTAATTTGTAGCCTTGTAGGGAATGTTAAGTCAGGGAAAACATAATTTAGCCGTTTTCCATCTTCCACAACATACTGTTGCCTTGCTTTGTCCAAATTCTGATGCCTTTTTTTTATTCTTTGACAGGCGCCGGCCGCCATTCTAAATTTCATACTAAGTGAAAAGGATTATGATGTTGATGCTGGTATGAGCAGATGATCTCATTGCTTCATTGCCTTGTAAACATAATGGGGTAGGCTTTCTTGGGAATTTTTTTTTATTATTTTTTATATATTTTTTTTGCCGGTGTGTGGGTGGGCTAAAGTGAGTGAAGATTGTTGTACAACAATAGAGTTGTGGAACTTGAATGTTTGAGATTGCTAACATTGCCTATAGGATCTGTATAATTTGCACATTCTCTCTTACCATAGAAAAATGAGACCTCACAATCAAGGCATTTGACATCATTAGTGTACATCATCCTTTCCTACTAAATTCTCTCTGTTCCTTAAAAGAATGTCTTATTTCCATTTTTCACTTGGGTTGGGTTAATGTAGAAAACAGATACTTCGTAAGGACAGTATTATATTACTTTTTTTTTTTTTTTTTTTTTTTTTTTTTTTTTTTTTTTTTTTTTTTTACTTTAAACATTTTTACAATGCACACGAACTAGCTCATATGAGTCCGTGGTCTGTAGGTAGACGTCTTTGGTTGTCGGATTTTTCGGCTTGCATTGTACCTCTTCTGAATTCTGATAGTCCTATGAATGAATGCTAGTTGCCCTGTGGGGGTTTGCTTCAAAAAATAAATAAAAAAATTTTAAAAAAAAATTAAAAATTAAAAAAAAAAAAAAAGTTCGAATTAAAAAATGGATGAAGTATGTACTATATATTACGGACCTTAGGGTCTTGGTGTATGTGTATAATCTTCTATGAGTATAATAATTTTGTATATGAAAAACATGTCATTAATGACTAATGGACGTTAACATCGTTAGTCATTAAGGCTAATAAGGTTACGTGGCAATAAGGGTGAGCAAGACCGGGTACCCGGTCAAATATCTCGGACCCGGAACTAGATCCAGTCACAACCGGGTCTTGAAATTTGGAATTGGTCCCAATTCCGATTATATCAAGTCCTATTTTTCTAGAACTGGTCCCGGAACTGGTGGGTACCGATTCATAATCGGATACTCGATTTCAGCGAAAATAAATTAGGAAAAAAAAAACTGCACCGAACACTTGTCTGAGTTGTCTCATCGCACCACCCACCACCACTTTTTCCCCCCAATTCAACTTCACCATGCCAGACTACACCATAATGAATCCATACCAAATGAAAAAATACCCCAAAATTCTCAAAATTTCAAATCAACTCAAGATTATCAGTGACGCATAAAAAACTCTTGCTCCCCAATAACCGACGCATAAACCGCGATGCCCAAACCCCTTCCTTGTGCCGGCGAGCCCAATTCGCCCCTCCCCCTACCATCTCCACCCCTTTTTCCCCCTGGAACCACCATCTTAAAACCCTAAAACCCCAAAATCAAAATTTAGTGTTTCGATTTTGGGGTTTTAAGTTTTCGATTTTCAGGTTGTTGGTCTGGGAATTCGTGGTTGTTTTCGACAATTTGGGCGGCAGTGACGAGGTTTTGGGGTGGTGCCTAGGTTTTTGGGTAAGGTGGAAAGGCAAGGAGGGGGGTTTTGGGTTCAAGGCGGAGGGAGGAGGGAATTCGGCTAAGGTGGTGGTGGGGGAATTTGGCTATGGTGGTGGTTGGGTTTTCGGTAAGGTGGTTGCTGGGTCGGGGTTGCTGCTGGAAGGGGAAGGGGGGATGGTCGCCGGCCAACCGAGAAGTAGACTAGGCACTGGCTAGCTAAGGTGGGAGTTGGGGTTGGGCTGCGGTGGCTAAGTTGGTGGTGTTATTTTTTAAAATAATTTTTCTAAAGTTAATTAATTAAATAAATAATATTAATAAGAACTAATTACAAGTTGCCACGTGGCACAATTAACGTTAATGACTACCTTAGTTAAAAAAAATGGCATGTTGTGACATTTTCATAAAACTGAAGGGTATATGGCGAATTTGAAAGTTTTTTATGGTGTATGGTAAATTAAGTTTTTTATGGTATATGATTGCCTCGTGAATCATGATCTATAATAATTTTGTATTCTTCCTAGGATGATTTTAGTAGAGTATTCCATCTGTAATATATCACTTCCTCTACTTTCCTTTGTATTTTATGGGGGTTGTTAAATAACGCCTACATTTTTATCAAAATCGCCCACAAATTAGGGATGAATTTACGTTCTTACCCCTACTTAAAATCCTAAACTCTTTCTCTCTTTCACTCTCTAACATCACCTCTTTCTCTCTCCTCGCTTAAAACCTCTCAAGAAAACTTAAAATCACCACCACCACCAACCAACACCACCATTGCCGCCGCTACCGCCGCAAAACAACATTCACCACTTTAAATCACCACCACCACCGTACATTGCAACCACCACCACAAGGTCCACCACTTCAATATCACCACCACCACCGCCCATAACTTTGAGAATGCCACGGTCGAGGAACGCAGCACGCGCGAGGGAGGAGGAAGCAGCCCAGGCGGAGCGGGTATATTTTTTTCACCGGAAAAGTACTCAAACCGCCCTGTCTGTGCGATTCAACCGTGGTACAACCGTCCAAGTTAGACGATTTGACCATGGTCAAAACGCCCAGGGTATACGGTTTGACCATGGTTCAATCGTGTAGTTTGGGCGGTTTGACCACGGTCAAACCGTATTTTTTGGGCGGCTTGTCTACCGTAAAACCGTATTGCCTGGGCGGTTTGACCACGGTCAAACCGTCTTACTTGGGCGGTTTACGTAATTAAAAAAAAAATTAATTTAATTATATATTTATTTTGCATATTAATAAAATTATATATTTGTTTATTTTAAGTGCATATTAATTAGAAATATGTTTAGGAAATAAAATTATGTAATTGTTTATTTTAAGTGAATGTTAATTAGAAATATGTTTAAGAAATTAAGTAATATAATTGTTTATTTTAAGTGAATATTAATTAGATTTATTTGTAAGAAATAAAATTACGTAATTGTTTATTATTAGTGAATATTAATTAGATTTATGTTTAGGAAAATAAAATAATGTAATTGTTTATTGGTAGTGAATATTAATTAGATTTATGTTTAGGAAAATAAAATAATGTAATTGTTTATTTTAAGTGATTATAAATTAGATTTATATTTAGGAAAATAAAATAATGTAATTTTTTATTATTAGTGAATATTAATTAGATTTATAGAATTGAGTATTAATTATTTGTATTACATTTTTTTATTAAATAATAGCCACAGACCGTTAGAAGGCTAAATATCGAGTTCACACGTGTCGAAGGATCGGGTCCTCGACATACTCGATCTCGTGGTGTTGATGCTTCTGTTAGGAGGGAGAGGGCAGCTTCTCGCACGGCGGATGATGTCCTGGGTTGGCCTTCGGATGCTCAGCACGAGCTAGATCAGGTCATGGATGATTATGATTCTGATCATCATGACACGGAGGATGCCACGACTTCCGAGAGTGGGCGAGGAGGATTCGAGCACGGGGAGTCGTCGTCTGGGATTTTCGTGAGGAAAGGTAGAGGAGGGAGGTTTGTGGGTTCTACGACTACGACTTCGAGCACCGACCGTACTCGTAGGTCTCGTGGTTCTCGAGACTCAGATACGTCTTGGCTTGTTCACGAGGCGATGCCAGGTGGTCCAGCTGATGGCAGTCTTATCCCTAGCTATGCAGCTCACGTTGCTTCTCGTGTTTGGGTCGGGGATGATCGTGATCCGTTGAGGTGCCACAGTAGGATTCAGTGGTGTAGGTCGTTGCAGGAATGGGAGACAAAGCTGAGTGCGGATTTACGTGCACGCCTTAGTGTCATTGGACTACAGCACTTGCCGTCTATCATGCATTTGCACATTGATTGGCCTCTGATCTCTGCGTTCGTTGAACGGTGGCAGCCGGATAAGAACACTTTTCATCTCCCCTTTGGTGAGATGACGATCTTGCTACACGACGTCGCTTATATTCTGGGGATCCCCGTTGAGGGTGACTTGGTTGACACGGTTAGCGACAGTGCATCTCTCCAGGTTGACTTTCAGGAGTTGTTGGGGCTGAGTAGGGATGCGCTTTTGGTGAAGCCGAAAGCTATTTGGGAGAACGGTGCTGTAGCGGTGACTAGCATCTATGAACGGTGCAAGTTGTTGGATCGGGTCCCAGACGTTGAGTTCATGGGTTCTTTGTCACACAACTTGGTAGCACCTTGTTCGTTGACAAGAGTGGTCACCGCCTTCTTCCCTCCTGCATTTTAGAGGTGAAGAAGTCTTATGACGATCTTCACCGATATTCTTGGGGGTCAGCTACACTTGCTTTCCTGTATCGGCAGTTGGGTATCGCCTCCCGTATTGAGTGTAAGGCTATCGAAGGTTGTCTCACGCTGCTGCAGGCGTGGATATACGAGTACTTTCCATGTTTTCGGCCTTGTCAGGGAGCTTTAGTGGTACAGCCAGGTGAGGCACGGGCCTCAATGTGGGATCCACACTCAGAGTCGAGGGATCACCAGCGACTTATATCTTTCCGTACCCGACTTGATAAGATGACTGATGCTGAGGTAGTATGTGAACTTAGCTTGTGTATAATATATTATTATTTAACGTCTTCAAAACTAATGTAACATTCTTCTTATGATTGCGTGTGCAGGTTAACTGGCGGCCCTATACACTTACCCCCGCACAGGACGTCCCGAGAACCACGTACATGGGATGTATACAGTTTCGGGACATCGTCGAGCCGTATAACCCAGACAGGGTTTTACGGCAACTTGGTCATGTGCAGGGGATACCGCGGCCCGGTTTTAGGCCTGACAGCGCGTACAGACCTGCTAATGTCCGGTCGTATAGCGTTACTTTTCGAGGTCAGGGGTTATGGGATAAGTTTGGTCCTGGGAGCTGCTGTTTCGGCCTGTCGTTCCATCCACCTCTATTGGATGGACAGCCCACATGCACACCTGACTACTTGGCCTGGTTTTACACGTACTCCCATCCTCGGCTTATCAGTGATACCGCGGTTCTTGCCCTCCCACCAATTCCAGGGAGGACGAACACTGATTACGTAAGTATTTGTTACTTGTTTTCCATAGATTACTGTGCAACTTAATATTGGTACTGATTATTTTTTGTATTTTTCACAGTGGATGGGTCGCTCCATGCATGTTATACGACTATTCATTGCTGAAAGCGGCGGTGAGGTTACCCAGACAGTGGTTGAGGCCCAGGACCTTATTGCGGCGTGGGACGCAATGATGAGGATGTAGTTGATTTCATTTTCTTATTTAGAAACTAACTTCATTTGTTTAGGTTATGTTGTAAAATTTTTTAAATTTATTATTTGAATTTAAATTTGCATAATACATTGCTTAATTCTACAACTATGCAAAGTTCTACAACTAAACATTGCAAAGTTCTATCACTAATTTGTAGCTAAAGTATGCCATGTTGCTATCCGACCTACATATCGTTGATCCCAGTCTTGCACACTAAAATTGCCCACGTCGTACCAAAAACCTGCTACAGGAGGGACTGGAAAATTAGGTGACATGTCCAATCGAACATAGTGATAGTTTGCCACTGTGAGGAGTGCAAACTCCCTATATGGGCCCGTGGCAGTGGACGGGGCACTCCATGGTAGCACAGTGATGCATGGATACACACCTATTCTATCTACGCCAGCACCGAAAAGCATAATGGCAGTGTTGAATAGGTTAGCGATCGGAAACAAGTCCTGAAACACTACCATCCAATGTTCCCTTGTGCATCTCCCACCAGTCCATCTGATACGACGAACCTCGTTCTCCAGTTGATCAGCATAAATTTGAGAGTAAATGTTAGGATGCGCGGCAACCTCGTTTGCAACCATAGTCCTGGCCAACATCCACTGCTCCTGGTCACCCAAAAAGAAATCTACAATACATCGAAATCCGCAATTTCCGTCACCTATCGGGTCAAGCCAACCTTCCAAAAACGGCAACATGAATTTCGGAAAATGATCGATGTATAAAAAATCATCGATGTTCATCTGACTACCTGTAATAATCACCAGGAAAGTATTTTAGCATTATAAAAACCCGACAACATCCGCACTAATTAAATCCCAAAAGAATTAATTAAATGTAAAACATATTAACAACAACAACAATAATAATAATAATAATAATAATAATAATAATAATAATAATAATAATAATAATAATAATAATAATAATAAAGCATATACCAGAAGGCGTTTCCATGTTTATTGATGATTGTGATCAACCACGTCCGGAGCTAGATGTAGAAGTAGCACGACCCCTACTTCGACCGCGACCTCGCCCACGACCACGACTACAGCCACCCGGAATATGCTCGAAGCCACTTGGATCACGCCTGGTAGATGAGGACCACTGTTGGCCTTGTGGTCAACCCCTGGTTGTCTCATTTATCTCGGGCTCTTCATAATCTACATCTTCAGGGTAAAGCTCCGCAAACAACACTCGGTTCACACTTCGCACAAAACTGGCATCACGAAGTAGTACCTCATCAACCAGGGATCTAAACTGCGTCGTGTCTTGTTCCAACTCATCCTCAAAGATAGGAATGTCAACACCGTCTCCAATGACTAGGGTTTTCCAAAAAGGATGGACTTGATCCAAATACAACCCCGTACCATCCTGAATCGAGGTGTGTATAGTACAAGCGCATGGGAGTCCGTGTGTCATCAACATCGCACAACCACAACGCTCGTACACATCATCAGATAACTCTCTCATCCCGTTCACCTCCTGCTTAAGAATTTTGAGAGCATGGAAGGAAACATAGCCACTGAGATTGTGCAAGGGCATTCCCCTGTACTCCACTCCAATTCGTCGTCTGGAGTCCTCCAAATGATGACGAATTTGAATAAGCAAACCCTTAGTGGCGCGGTGTACACGCTTGAAGATAGAATACATTGACCCTTTGGAGCTTCCGAGCCACTGTTTAAGCACAGAATGTTGACTCTCCACTCTACACGTGTTCACGTTGCCAAAGTGCAGCACCTTATTTGTCCAAGCCGGAATAAACTTGTTCTTGTGCACAAGCCAAGTTTTTTTCACATAATCCACAATGGTATGCCTTGACCTTCCCCAAGTATCCTTCATTTGTTGCAACTCAAATTCATATTCATCCTCAGTTGTCGCATTCATGATTTTTGACCACCTCCCATTCCTAAATTTCTCGGCAGTCACCATGTCTTTCTTACACAAATGGTATACCTTGGCCAACACATCTTTATTGATGTGCCACCTACATAGCAAGTGAGCTGTGTTTGGGAATATCTCTTTCACCGCCTTCATAAGTCCCAACTCTCGATCAGTTAGTATCACCTTAGGAGTCACTTCAAAACCTATATACAACTTCAATTTCTCCAAGACCCACTTGTAACTCTCATAGGACTCTGTCTTCATTAAAGCATACGCGATCAAAAAGTTTTGATTTGTCGGTGTGATCCCAACAATCTCGAAAAACGGCATGTTGTATCTGTTTGTCTTGTAAGTGGAATCCATCCCTATGACATGTGGATATGTTCGTAACATATTCGCCATCTCTGGATGTGCCATAAAGGCGTGGGTGACAACACGTGTGTCGGGGTCAGCAGCTACCCAACTAACTTATTTGCGCTCATTGGCCAAGTGAAGGAACTGGTTGACGACATCTCTCCCTTCACTAGCATCAACCCTAACACGACTTCTGAAATTGTAGATGTGTCTCATGTTAGGGTTCTCAGTGGGAAACGCATCTTTCACTGCCGCCATTATGTGACTAGGTTTAGCACATGCTGAACTCATTTGACTAACCAATTGCTTCGCAGCCGGACTTAGACCACTCACTTGCCGATGACCCTCTCGATATACCATCATTGGGTGGTTATGCAAGCCACGCAAACCTGATGAAGGAATGATTTTCCACCCTTGATCGTCCACCATACATGTGACCTTGATACGAAATGGACACTTAACACCCTTTCTTTTCGTGTTTTTCCATACAGCATTCTCCATATCTCTATCTTCGGCTGTGTTTCTATGGCCACGATCGCACTTAAGATACTTGACCGGTCGACCATCTCGTTGTTTCTTATACGAAGACTTTGTAAGGAAAAAGCCATAACGTATGGAAATGTTTTGTGCCCATTCAAATGCTTCTTCAAAAGTCGGGAAGATCATTGACGTTATAAAATATGAACTGTAGTCGATGCCATCGCCACCATAATCCGGTAGTGATGCCTATTAAACATCCCAATAAAATATTTTTAAAATAATAATCAAAATAATAATAATCATAATCATAACAACAATAATAATCATAATCATAGTTATAGTAATAATAATAACAACAAGAACAATAATAATAATAATAATAATAATAATAATAATAATAATAATAATAATAATAATAATAACAATTAAATAATAATAATAAAAACAATATTAATTAAAAAAAAAACAAACCGGGCATGGTCAAACCGCCTGGACTACACGGTTTGACCGTGGTTGAACCGCCCGGATTGCATGGTTTTACCACGGTTTAACCGCCCGGTTTGCCCGGTTTGACCACGGTGGACCGTTTTTTTGGGCGGTTTGAGTTCCGGCGAAAATAAATTACCTCGCGAAGTGGATCCGGCGGAGTACACGGCCTGCCGCTATCACTTTCCGTCATGTTGGCGCTGGTGGCGACGGTGCAATGGTGGTGACGGGCGGTGGTGGTTGTGTTAGGAGAGAGAGGAAGAAAAGGGTAATGTTGGAAGTTTACATAAAAATGTGGGCGATTTCGATAAAAATGTGGGCGATTTCGATAAAAATGTGGGCGTTGTTTAGCAGTTCACTATTTTATTACTTGTTTAATTTTCTTTTTTAGAAAATTTTAACAATATTTTACTATTTTAGTATTTTCCTCATTAATTTAACTCTTATATTATATTTTAGTATTTTTTTATATTCTCTTTTCTCCTCTTGTACTCACCTTTACTTTTTTAAGATTTTTTTATTCTTCAACCGAACTCACTTCCATCATAAAATTATACTTTTTCCTATTATCTTAAAACTTCGTGTTCGGAGAAATGGAGCAACTAATAACATATTGAGACAAAACTACTACTAGCTAGTTTAGGTCTCATGCCATGCATGCACAATAATTTTCATAATTATCCTCGTTACTAAATTTTATGAAGTATATAGTGACAAAATTGCATTACAAATTTAACAATAATTGTACATCATTATTTTTATACTTATACCAATGTCAAGGTTAAGTTTGTGGGGTTTTATATTAATAAAATAAATATCTAGTTTGATATGCCTGTCCTATTATTAATACTATTTTTGTAAATGTAAAAAATAAATGTATACTTGTACATATACAGAGCGATTTCCCTCAATAATGTTAAAATAAAAACAAATTCCCATTATGCACTTATTTAAAAACAAATTTCCAAAATACCGTCCATGTAGGATTGGTATTTGGTTTGGCTTAAAACCGCTAGCGACATTAGCGGTTATGGTTTTTTTTTTAAAAAAAGCAAAGAGACCAGTTATTAATGAAATTAGGTCTCTTTGAACAATGATGTGGGTGCTCTCTTTCGTGATGTTGGCTAAAGCATTTGTTTCAGAAAAGAGACCCCCTTTTTTGGTTGACAGGTCTCTTTTTGACTCAAAAAGGTAAGGAAGAAAAGAGACCTGTTACTTGAAAAAGGGGTCTCTTTTCTATAACCGCTAATAACAATAGCAGTTTTATGCTGAACCAAATCAAAAAAATTACACCGAAAACCGATCCTACATGGACGATATCTCGGGAATTAGTTTCCAAATCGACGCACAAAGAGAAGTTATTTTTTTTTTCTAGCAATATTGTGGGAAATTACTCTACATTTATATGTTACCACCATGAATTTTTTCTAATTGAAATAAACTTTATTATATTAAAAGTAATAAAGTTGAAACAAAGGGGAAAAAATGATAATATTATAAAAATAATTTTAGATAAAAGTATTAATTCAATATTTACTAATCTTTGTTCATTTTTTCAAAGAAAATAAATAAAATAAAATATTTGAAGACGTGTAAAAATATTCCAGTTCCTTAAGTGTATATGGAAAAAAATATTATTGTCCAATTGGAAAGAATACATTATATATTTTAAATTATTTTCTTCATATTTTGCAAAAAAATAATGGAGAATTTTTTTTTAATATGACACATGTAAGTCCTAGTTTCACTTTTAATACTACCTTTGTTACTTTTTAGCTACAACAAAAGGGTATTATTTAATTGTGAGACATAAAAATTTCTTAGTCGCAACTAAAAAGAAACGGAGGTAATATAAAAATTATTGATTTGAAAATATAATATAGAAAAAATATGTTAAGGAATAGTATTTTGGTGATATATTTAGATATTTGCTATAATATAAATGGCGTGAATCATTTTTATTGTTTGAAAAAAAATTATGGTGTTCAAATAGAAAGATTTAATTATAATTATATATGGTAAATATATTTTGAAGGAGATTTGATGAATAGAAAAACAACAAAAGAAAAAATAAAAGGCGATTTTGGAGGGAAACCACAAAACCAGGAAGTGATACGTGTCATTCTTGGTGTTTGTTTTAGTATTATGTTATTATTAATTAGTTTATCACTATATTTAAAGAAAAATTTTTGTATACACCTGGTTTACACTAATATTAGTGTATATCGAGCAGTATAAGGATAACTTTGAGCTAATTTAAGGGAAACTTTTTGCTCTTTTTTGAGTAACTTTAAACATAAAACAATTTTTATATAAATAGACAACAAGAAAAGTTTTTTAAAGATAATTTAATTACGTTCAATCACTAATAATTGATTTTTAGTCATTTAAAATGTGATTCTTTACTAACTTTTGTTTATTTTTTAAAAAGTTTGTCATATTTACATATAAAAATATACATCTAATTACAAAATAAGATGAAAGTATTGCATAGCTTTAAATAGAAGAATAATATTCTTGTTGAATGTTTAAAAATGAAATATCTATACCTATTAACCCTTAAAAGCCAAATTGGTGAAAAAATGGGTATCTCCTTATGAACAGAGTGCTGACGATTCTACCCCTAAAAAACTAAAAAAAAGTTTATTGACGTCTTTACCCTTTTACTAATTAAGGCAGGCTACTTTTGTTTTCTTTGAATCAGTCTTTTTTCTTTACTCACTTCTCAGCTTTCTCTCTCCTCACCTTTGTCCATGTTCTCTGGTAACACAACAACTTTCTCGCCTCCTCCAATCTCATCTCCCTGGCGACGACTGCACTTGGTGGACAATTACAGGGGTTGGTACGACGGAAATTTAGCTACAACAGTCGTATAGTTGTAATGAGTCTTCTTCAATCCTGTGTTTGATTGAGTTTTTGTCGATTTTTTTTTTCAGGTCTCAAGTTTCAGGAATTATGGCTCGAGTCTGAGTCGGTTTTCTGGATTTGGGATGAATTTCAACTTTATGGTGTTTTTCACAGGTTCTGATTTTTGAAAAAATATCTTCTAGGGTTTTTTAGGTAGTTTTGTGGTTGAATTTTGATCTGGGTTCTTCAATCCTATTTTTTGTGTATGCTGCTTGTCCTTGTTGATTGAATCTGTTTCTGAAGCGGCTTTTAGGTTTTCACTCCTCCATAGAAATAGCTTTTGAGGTTAAATTATTTTCTTTTTATTATTAAATCATCGAATATGCGACTTTCTTTTTTTTTTTTTTCTCCATTGAAGCAGCTTCCGAGCTTTTTCCGTTACTCCATTAAAGCAAATTCTGAGCTTTCCCATTTATTGAAGTAGCTTACAAGGTAATGTGTTTTTCAATCATCAAGTTTCCATTTTGAAATCGGATTTACTCTTTGTGAATTATTATCAGATTTACTTCGATCTATTTTGAGAAAAAAATGGAAACCAATTTTATTAATATTTGTGGGTTGAATATTTTAGGGTTCAATTTGATCGAAAATTAATGTCGGGACCTCTTGATCAATTTGCTCGCTTGCATTCTGGGTATGTCAAATTCTGATTTTATATACTCCTTAAAGCGGGTTCAGGGATTATAATTTGAGTGTTTCATTGTTTCTGGGTTTGTGTAGAGCTTCAAGCTCAGATCTTTAGGTAGTGTCAGTTTCATGATTTTGTTAATTCCTAATTTAGGTAGTGTCAGTTTCCAATAATTTCCATTGCCCTCAATTTTTGTTGTCAACTAGAAGGCAAGAAACACTGTAAATGGTAAAAAAGTAAAGTGTTTTTATGGTACTTAAAAGTGGGGGATATAGATTTTCGTGGGAATTATTTTGTATCAACTCAACAATTATCCTTAGAAATGATAAATACCCATGAAATGCATACTTGGAGCATGAATCTTATACTCTGTATGATGTATGCAGGACCTGCTGTAAAGTGTTAAGCTACGGTAAATTATCTTGTGCATGTTATTTGATCCTTGCATAGTTGGAGCATTATATATAATAGGATGTGGCTTCTATCATACTTTTGTTTTTGACACACATGGCTCTTTTTAGCTTCTTTAAAGTAATTAATCATACATATTCTACAAAACAAGCTCTTCCCTTTATTTGTGTTGCCCTCGATTGTTTATATTATGCTTCCTAAATTTATACTCCATAATTTTCTTGAAATTTATCTTGCATTTATAGTGTTTGGAAAGGGTACTTGTGAATTGTTTGATTTCTTTCTGATTTTTCCCCCTGATATTTATAGTTTGGGGGCTTTGGGCAGTCTGAAATTATGTGAGGTTTGTGTTAATTTGTTAATGGGAAATTACATGTTTGTTTGGCCTGCTTCTACCTCACATGCAACTTCATAGAGCCATATTTCAGTTTGAAAAGTTTTTTGGAGTATGATAGCCCATTAGCCCCCAATTGCAGCATGCTGGTGTAACTGGTGCGGATTAATGTGTACTTTTTTTAACCATTGAACACTGACATCAACAGCATAATCCTACAGGAAGCTCGCAGACAAAGTTGCTGCTGCTGGTTATTATGCTGTTGTCCCTGATTTCCTCCACGGGGATCCTTACAATCCTGAAAACACCGAGAGACCGATACAAGCTTGGATAAAGGACCATGGGACGGTAAGTTTGTGTTTGTGTTTTATTCTGGTCTAAGTTAATGGAAGGTAAGAAAATTTTAGAACAAAATATCCGTTTGTTCTATGATTGTTTTTGGCTGATTTGTTCATTTAATACAGTATGGATTGGCCAGCTATGACCTCGTAACTAAAAGGAAGTAGCCAGTAGCTTATAAGCCTAACTCTAATTACTTCGTACTTTTTAATTATTTTTGCTAACGTCTGATCATTTCTTATAATTGCATTCATGATAGCATGGTTATAGACAATTCTTGCTTAGTCCGTTAAATTATTGCCACATTAATTCAATCTCTATGTATAGGATATAACGTGATTTTATTAGAAATTCTAATTAGACCATTTTGGCACCTATTTTAATCAATCATTGATGCATTGACCCAATCTTAAATTAAGGATATGACATGAATGTACTAGGAATTTCCTTATAATATTTAGATTATTATAATATCTAATCCCTCTCTATGTAAGTTGGGTCACTTAATTATATCTAATTATAAACCATTTTAGATAATTAGATATAGTTAAGTGACCCAACTTACATAGAGACGGATCAGTGTTCTTCGAAGTGGTGGCCACTTAATTTTTCCTACATTTGTTTCTGAATATTTTGAAATGAATCAGAATTTTATTGATACAATGAATGTTCTTGTGAGGATTCTGAGCAATTTCAGTATGGATTGTTTTCATGAACCCTGTACAACTTCAGGGTAGAATGAAGTATTTTGTCCCAGAGCTCGAGTTTTGAGATCAAAATGATGGATTTTATTCTTAAGTATGTAGTTATTTTGAAATGAAAATGATCTGTTTTTGTTGGTTGGCCTCCTTTAGATCATTCCAAAAAAACACGTTCGCCACCACTTTGAAGAGCACTGATCCGCTTTTTGTCAAGGATGGATGGTGCTCCCTAATTATGAAGGTTGATCTCAGAACTTAACCACTTATCAAGAACTTTCCTCTAGCCTTGAGAAGATGTTTAGTTGCTTCACACTAGAATATTTTCCGTTACCTGTAATAATGATCCTTATAGCTTTGCTCCAGCGATTTAAAATTGCCTATGAATTAGTTTCTTTACAACATTCATTGTCTCTAAAGCCTCGTGGTATTATAAAGAAGATTTGATCGGATTTCAAATGCTTTCAGGTCAATGTGGATCAAACATGACAGAAATGAAATTGAGGGATCTCCTGCATGGATCAGAATATGTTCTCACATACGAGGACAAGGATGGTGACTGGATGCTTGTTGGAGATGTCCCATGAGAGTAAGTTTCTTTATTTGAATTGTTCTTATACACTAATCATGACAGCATCCCAACCACCTAAACTGAATGACCAGCCTAGATGAGAGGAATGTAACTTGATGATTATAGTAGGGACTAAAATATTCGTTGAATGGATTATATAATTACAGCTTCAAACTGCTTATATAATTATCAATTAAGACTAAGCTTTAGAAAATCTGATGTTTTGTTGTAGATCTATCATATGTTAAACTTGAGTCTTGAATCTATGTTACTGTAAATGGATTTTTTGATGTAGATATGTGGGCATGGTATAAGATACAATGCAAATCTGTAAAAATCTTGGGTGCTTGAACTTAAAATTGAGAAATTTTCTTGTGAATGAATTGAAATTATATTAATCGTTTGTATGTAACTGAGCTATAATGTTAGTATATTGAGTAAAATATTTCTGGGTCGCTGAGTTTTTTTCGATTTAATGCAATTGAGCAATAGAATGTCACATTTTACTCTAGATTATCTTAAATTTCCTCGGATATTGTTGGATTTTGCATATGGTTTGACTTTGTGTGAACATGAAAAGGCTCAGATTTGTACGCTTTGGTCTTATATTATACTCTGTATTAAGAATTTATGATACTTTGTATCATCATAAAGGTTTTTGTTAATTGGGCACTGATGTGTAAACAAGATGAGAAACCTTGTTACAAAAGATGAATTAAAGAAGGTCAATCGAATTTTAAGTATTGTTTTAGGATGATCAGTTTAGTTAGGGGAACACTCACCCTAAGCTAAGGATATAGCAAAGAGGAACTCTCACTCAATTGCTTGGGGTAGTTTAGACAAGGGAACTCTCACCAAATCACAAACTACAAGTCTTAACCTTGGGAACTCTCACCAAAGTTAGTACTCTTCAAATCTGAACACTCAAATTTGGACACAAAAAGTGAACTAAACACAAGTCACTTCCATTAAACAAACTCACGTTTTAGGCAAAATTTCTTGGATGATTTTTCATTCATTCAAAGTATGCTATATATAGCATTTACATCATTCACTACAACCTTTCACTTGCCCATTTTAATTAACAAAACAAAATAAACAGAACGAAATTAACTAAGGGAATAAGTGGCTCATAACCGTCCAACTTAACTCCCATTACACACATAATTAAACTACCAAATTATGCTAAAGACTAGGCTTGAAACAAGGGAAAATGACCAGCCAAAATAAGCATCCAAAGAGCATCAAACACACGCCCAAAACAGCCCCATTCTTCAAGCTTGTAACTCCCATTTTAATTCCTTGATTCACGCCCCTTTATTCCAGCAACAACTCTGAAATAAAACCCACATAACCCCCAAATAATGAGGTGCAATATTCAGCCAACAAATCCCATAACTTACGCCTAACAAGTGCCACAAATCACGCCTCTTTAATCAGCCCCAATAAGCTTGAAAACCGTCACTTGCTAGATGCTTGTTACAAGGTTAATTACACTAAGTGAAGTGCAACCCTTTGTAAGAATATTTGGACCAAAACCGTGCATAGGATTAAAGAAAGATTTGGACAAAAATAATTCTTTATCACCTTGAACACTAACACCGTTTTGAACCTCTTCATCTTGGACAATTGACCCTTGACTATCTTGAACATGATCATTAGAGTCTTGACCATATTGGTCATCCTCCTCTTCTTCAAAAGGAATTGCCCTCAATTCGTCATCATCAAAGTAAGGAGCAAGATCACCAACGTTGAATGTACTTGAGACACCAAATTGGCCCCCCAAATCAACTTTGTATGCATTGTCACTGATCTTCCCCACGATCTCAAATGGACCCTCGGCTCTTGGCATTAGCTTGTTCTTTCTTTTGCTAGGAAATCTTTCTTTTCTCATGTAGATCCACACTAAGTCACCAACTTCGAATTGCTTCACATTTTCAGTCACCTCACACACAATGGCAAGCCTATCAAACTCTTTGATATAGTCTTCTACAGAGTCACCATTCTGTTGCAAAGTACTCCACTTCACATATTGACTTTGCTTGTAATTGTGAGGAATGAAACGATCTCTCATTCTTTTCTTCAGCTTTTCCCAAGTGGAAATGTGAGCCTTACCCCTAAGGGTACGTGCCCTTTGCTCTCCTTGCAACCAACTGTCACCATAGCCCTTCAGTTTGACTTTGGCTATCTTGTACTGTTGGACTTCCTCATGGATGCCCTTGTACTCAAAGTATCTTTCTAAGGATTTCTCCCACTCCAAGTACTTCTCAGGATCAAGTGAACCATCAAAGGATGGAACGTCCACTTTGAGACTCCTATCTTCCCTCCTAGGTGGAGGTTCTTCACCTTGTTCTCTTCTATCTTGCTCGTTCATGAGTCTTGCCATCAAGGCAGCAAGATTCCCTTGTAGATTGGCATTGGTTTCGGCCAACCTCTCTTGACTAGCAATGGATCGATTGAGAGCATCCAAAGCCAACCTCAAGTCTTGATTTTCCCCCATGGTATGTAGGTATTCGGCCCCTTTGGAAGAATTTGAGAAAACTCTCCCCCTACCTGACGCGCCAAATGATGTGTAAACAAGATGAGAAACCTTGTTACAAAAGATGAATTAAAGAAGGTCAATCGAATTTTAAGTATTGTTTTAGGATGATCAGTTTAGTTAGGGGAACACTCACCCTAAGCTAAGGATATAGCAAAGAGGAACTCTCACTCAATTGCTTGGGGTAGTTTAGACAAGGGAACTCTCACCAAATCACAAACTACAAGTCTTAACCTTGGGAACTCTCACCAAAGTTAGTACTCTTCAAATCTGAACACTCAAATTTGGACACAAAAAGTGAACTAAACACAAGTCACTTCCATTAAACAAACTCACGTTTTAGGCAAAATTTCTTGGATGATTTTTCATTCATTCAAAGTATGCTATATATAGCATTTACATCATTCACTACAACCTTTCACTTGCCCATTTTAATTAACAAAACAAAATAAACAGAACGAAATTAACTAAGGGAATAAGTGGCTCATAACCGTCCAACTTAACTCCCATTACACACATAATTAAACTACCAAATTATGCTAAAGACTAGGCTTGAAACAAGGGAAAATGACCAGCCAAAATAAGCATCCAAAGAGCATCAAACACACGCCCAAAACAGCCCCATTCTTCAAGCTTGTAACTCCCATTTTAATTCCTTGATTCACGCCCCTTTATTCCAGCAACAACTCTGAAATAAAACCCACATAACCCCCAAATAATGAGGTGCAATATTCAGCCAACAAATCCCATAACTTACGCCTAACAAGTGCCACAAATCACGCCTCTTTAATCAGCCCCAATAAGCTTGAAAACCGTCACTTGCTAGATGCTTGTTACAAGGTTAATTACACTAAGTGAAGTGCAACCCTTTGTAAGAATATTTGGACCAAAACCGTGCATAGGATTAAAGAAAGATTTGGACAAAAATAATTCTTTATCACCTTGAACACTAACACCGTTTTGAACCTCTTCATCTTGGACAATTGACCCTTGACTATCTTGAACATGATCATTAGAGTCTTGACCATATTGGTCATCCTCCTCTTCTTCAAAAGGAATTGCCCTCAATTCGTCATCATCAAAGTAAGGAGCAAGATCACCAACGTTGAATGTACTTGAGACACCAAATTGGCCCCCCAAATCAACTTTGTATGCATTGTCACTGATCTTCCCCACGATCTCAAATGGACCCTCGGCTCTTGGCATTAGCTTGTTCTTTCTTTTGCTAGGAAATCTTTCTTTTCTCATGTAGATCCACACTAAGTCACCAACTTCGAATTGCTTCACATTTTCAGTCACCTCACACACAATGGCAAGCCTATCAAACTCTTTGATATAGTCTTCTACAGAGTCACCATTCTGTTGCAAAGTACTCCACTTCACATATTGACTTTGCTTGTAATTGTGAGGAATGAAACGATCTCTCATTCTTTTCTTCAGCTTTTCCCAAGTGGAAATGTGAGCCTTACCCCTAAGGGTACGTGCCCTTTGCTCTCCTTGCAACCAACTGTCACCATAGCCCTTCAGTTTGACTTTGGCTATCTTGTACTGTTGGACTTCCTCATGGATGCCCTTGTACTCAAAGTATCTTTCTAAGGATTTCTCCCACTCCAAGTACTTCTCAGGATCAAGTGAACCATCAAAGGATGGAACGTCCACTTTGAGACTCCTATCTTCCCTCCTAGGTGGAGGTTCTTCACCTTGTTCTCTTCTATCTTGCTCGTTCATGAGTCTTGCCATCAAGGCAGCAAGATTCCCTTGTAGATTGGCATTGGTTTCGGCCAACCTCTCTTGACTAGCAATGGATCGATTGAGAGCATCCAAAGCCAACCTCAAGTCTTGATTTTCCCCCATGGTATGTAGGTATTCGGCCCCTTTGGAAGAATTTGAGAAAACTCTCCCCCTACCTGACGCGCCAAATGATGTGTAAACAAGATGAGAAACCTTGTTACAAAAGATGAATTAAAGAAGGTCAATCGAATTTTAAGTATTGTTTTAGGATGATCAGTTTAGTTAGGGGAACACTCACCCTAAGCTAAGGATATAGCAAAGAGGAACTCTCACTCAATTGCTTGGGGTAGTTTAGACAAGGGAACTCTCACCAAATCACAAACTACAAGTCTTAACCTTGGGAACTCTCACCAAAGTTAGTACTCTTCAAATCTGAACACTCAAATTTGGACACAAAAAGTGAACTAAACACAAGTCACTTCCATTAAACAAACTCACGTTTTAGGCAAAATTTCTTGGATGATTTTTCATTCATTCAAAGTATGCTATATATAGCATTTACATCATTCACTACAACCTTTCACTTGCCCATTTTAATTAACAAAACAAAATAAACAGAACGAAATTAACTAAGGGAATAAGTGGCTCATAACCGTCCAACTTAACTCCCATTACACACATAATTAAACTACCAAATTATGCTAAAGACTAGGCTTGAAACAAGGGAAAATGACCAGCCAAAATAAGCATCCAAAGAGCATCAAACACACGCCCAAAACAGCCCCATTCTTCAAGCTTGTAACTCCCATTTTAATTCCTTGATTCACGCCCCTTTATTCCAGCAACAACTCTGAAATAAAACCCACATAACCCCCAAATAATGAGGTGCAATATTCAGCCAACAAATCCCATAACTTACGCCTAACAAGTGCCACAAATCACGCCTCTTTAATCAGCCCCAATAAGCTTGAAAACCGTCACTTGCTAGATGCTTGTTACAAGGTTAATTACACTAAGTGAAGTGCAACCCTTTGTAAGAATATTTGGACCAAAACCGTGCATAGGATTAAAGAAAGATTTGGACAAAAATAATTCTTTATCACCTTGAACACTAACACCGTTTTGAACCTCTTCATCTTGGACAATTGACCCTTGACTATCTTGAACATGATCATTAGAGTCTTGACCATATTGGTCATCCTCCTCTTCTTCAAAAGGAATTGCCCTCAATTCGTCATCATCAAAGTAAGGAGCAAGATCACCAACGTTGAATGTACTTGAGACACCAAATTGGCCCCCCAAATCAACTTTGTATGCATTGTCACTGATCTTCCCCACGATCTCAAATGGACCCTCGGCTCTTGGCATTAGCTTGTTCTTTCTTTTGCTAGGAAATCTTTCTTTTCTCATGTAGATCCACACTAAGTCACCAACTTCGAATTGCTTCACATTTTCA
Source organism: Chenopodium album (assembly GCF_948465745.1). Taxonomy (NCBI): domain Eukaryota; kingdom Viridiplantae; phylum Streptophyta; class Magnoliopsida; order Caryophyllales; family Amaranthaceae; genus Chenopodium; species Chenopodium album. The sequence continues at coordinate 22,852,631 of NC_137847.1, forward strand.
GTCACCTCACACACAATGGCAAGCCTATCAAACTCTTTGATATAGTCTTCTACAGAGTCACCATTCTGTTGCAAAGTACTCCACTTCACATATTGACTTTGCTTGTAATTGTGAGGAATGAAACGATCTCTCATTCTTTTCTTCAGCTTTTCCCAAGTGGAAATGTGAGCCTTACCCCTAAGGGTACGTGCCCTTTGCTCTCCTTGCAACCAACTGTCACCATAGCCCTTCAGTTTGACTTTGGCTATCTTGTACTGTTGGACTTCCTCATGGATGCCCTTGTACTCAAAGTATCTTTCTAAGGATTTCTCCCACTCCAAGTACTTCTCAGGATCAAGTGAACCATCAAAGGATGGAACGTCCACTTTGAGACTCCTATCTTCCCTCCTAGGTGGAGGTTCTTCACCTTGTTCTCTTCTATCTTGCTCGTTCATGAGTCTTGCCATCAAGGCAGCAAGATTCCCTTGTAGATTGGCATTGGTTTCGGCCAACCTCTCTTGACTAGCAATGGATCGATTGAGAGCATCCAAAGCCAACCTCAAGTCTTGATTTTCCCCCATGGTATGTAGGTATTCGGCCCCTTTGGAAGAATTTGAGAAAACTCTCCCCCTACCTGACGCGCCAAATGATGTGTAAACAAGATGAGAAACCTTGTTACAAAAGATGAATTAAAGAAGGTCAATCGAATTTTAAGTATTGTTTTAGGATGATCAGTTTAGTTAGGGGAACACTCACCCTAAGCTAAGGATATAGCAAAGAGGAACTCTCACTCAATTGCTTGGGGTAGTTTAGACAAGGGAACTCTCACCAAATCACAAACTACAAGTCTTAACCTTGGGAACTCTCACCAAAGTTAGTACTCTTCAAATCTGAACACTCAAATTTGGACACAAAAAGTGAACTAAACACAAGTCACTTCCATTAAACAAACTCACGTTTTAGGCAAAATTTCTTGGATGATTTTTCATTCATTCAAAGTATGCTATATATAGCATTTACATCATTCACTACAACCTTTCACTTGCCCATTTTAATTAACAAAACAAAATAAACAGAACGAAATTAACTAAGGGAATAAGTGGCTCATAACCGTCCAACTTAACTCCCATTACACACATAATTAAACTACCAAATTATGCTAAAGACTAGGCTTGAAACAAGGGAAAATGACCAGCCAAAATAAGCATCCAAAGAGCATCAAACACACGCCCAAAACAGCCCCATTCTTCAAGCTTGTAACTCCCATTTTAATTCCTTGATTCACGCCCCTTTATTCCAGCAACAACTCTGAAATAAAACCCACATAACCCCCAAATAATGAGGTGCAATATTCAGCCAACAAATCCCATAACTTACGCCTAACAAGTGCCACAAATCACGCCTCTTTAATCAGCCCCAATAAGCTTGAAAACCGTCACTTGCTAGATGCTTGTTACAAGGTTAATTACACTAAGTGAAGTGCAACCCTTTGTAAGAATATTTGGACCAAAACCGTGCATAGGATTAAAGAAAGATTTGGACAAAAATAATTCTTTATCACCTTGAACACTAACACCGTTTTGAACCTCTTCATCTTGGACAATTGACCCTTGACTATCTTGAACATGATCATTAGAGTCTTGACCATATTGGTCATCCTCCTCTTCTTCAAAAGGAATTGCCCTCAATTCGTCATCATCAAAGTAAGGAGCAAGATCACCAACGTTGAATGTACTTGAGACACCAAATTGGCCCCCCAAATCAACTTTGTATGCATTGTCACTGATCTTCCCCACGATCTCAAATGGACCCTCGGCTCTTGGCATTAGCTTGTTCTTTCTTTTGCTAGGAAATCTTTCTTTTCTCATGTAGATCCACACTAAGTCACCAACTTCGAATTGCTTCACATTTTCAGTCACCTCACACACAATGGCAAGCCTATCAAACTCTTTGATATAGTCTTCTACAGAGTCACCATTCTGTTGCAAAGTACTCCACTTCACATATTGACTTTGCTTGTAATTGTGAGGAATGAAACGATCTCTCATTCTTTTCTTCAGCTTTTCCCAAGTGGAAATGTGAGCCTTACCCCTAAGGGTACGTGCCCTTTGCTCTCCTTGCAACCAACTGTCACCATAGCCCTTCAGTTTGACTTTGGCTATCTTGTACTGTTGGACTTCCTCATGGATGCCCTTGTACTCAAAGTATCTTTCTAAGGATTTCTCCCACTCCAAGTACTTCTCAGGATCAAGTGAACCATCAAAGGATGGAACGTCCACTTTGAGACTCCTATCTTCCCTCCTAGGTGGAGGTTCTTCACCTTGTTCTCTTCTATCTTGCTCGTTCATGAGTCTTGCCATCAAGGCAGCAAGATTCCCTTGTAGATTGGCATTGGTTTCGGCCAACCTCTCTTGACTAGCAATGGATCGATTGAGAGCATCCAAAGCCAACCTCAAGTCTTGATTTTCCCCCATGGTATGTAGGTATTCGGCCCCTTTGGAAGAATTTGAGAAAACTCTCCCCCTACCTGACGCGCCAAATGATGTGTAAACAAGATGAGAAACCTTGTTACAAAAGATGAATTAAAGAAGGTCAATCGAATTTTAAGTATTGTTTTAGGATGATCAGTTTAGTTAGGGGAACACTCACCCTAAGCTAAGGATATAGCAAAGAGGAACTCTCACTCAATTGCTTGGGGTAGTTTAGACAAGGGAACTCTCACCAAATCACAAACTACAAGTCTTAACCTTGGGAACTCTCACCAAAGTTAGTACTCTTCAAATCTGAACACTCAAATTTGGACACAAAAAGTGAACTAAACACAAGTCACTTCCATTAAACAAACTCACGTTTTAGGCAAAATTTCTTGGATGATTTTTCATTCATTCAAAGTATGCTATATATAGCATTTACATCATTCACTACAACCTTTCACTTGCCCATTTTAATTAACAAAACAAAATAAACAGAACGAAATTAACTAAGGGAATAAGTGGCTCATAACCGTCCAACTTAACTCCCATTACACACATAATTAAACTACCAAATTATGCTAAAGACTAGGCTTGAAACAAGGGAAAATGACCAGCCAAAATAAGCATCCAAAGAGCATCAAACACACGCCCAAAACAGCCCCATTCTTCAAGCTTGTAACTCCCATTTTAATTCCTTGATTCACGCCCCTTTATTCCAGCAACAACTCTGAAATAAAACCCACATAACCCCCAAATAATGAGGTGCAATATTCAGCCAACAAATCCCATAACTTACGCCTAACAAGTGCCACAAATCACGCCTCTTTAATCAGCCCCAATAAGCTTGAAAACCGTCACTTGCTAGATGCTTGTTACAAGGTTAATTACACTAAGTGAAGTGCAACCCTTTGTAAGAATATTTGGACCAAAACCGTGCATAGGATTAAAGAAAGATTTGGACAAAAATAATTCTTTATCACCTTGAACACTAACACCGTTTTGAACCTCTTCATCTTGGACAATTGACCCTTGACTATCTTGAACATGATCATTAGAGTCTTGACCATATTGGTCATTCTTTGTATCATCATAAAGGTTTTTGTTAATTGGGCACTGTGCTCTTGTTGAAATAGCATCGTAGGCTTGAGCTAGAGGAATGTCCGATAAATGGTTTTTAGGTAGTTAGAAGGCTTTCTTACTACCTAAAAATGGGGTTAATTTCATAATTAAACTCATGAAAATAGAACGAAAATAACAAAATTGTTCTTAGCTCTTTGTATCCTTATGAAAGAATGATATTGTGTGACATTAATGTTAGTTATTAAATTTTGAAGCTTTTGTTATGCATTGCAATGAGAATTTGATTGTTACATTGGTCATTGCATTGTAGACCCGCTCTTGTTACATTGGTCATTGCATTGTAGGCCCGCTCTTGTTACATTGGTCATGTCAAAGATCAAAGAAACAGCTGAGAGGGACGGCACTCCTTTGATGGCTGATGGTAAACCCGTAGTTGTGAATGAGCAATAGGCAGAGAAGTTTCTTTACACTACTTTGAAGTTGCTAAGATACTCAAGAATAGCTGTTGTAGTACTTGTTAGCTTACCGCCACCTCCTCCATCACCCATCTATATTTTATATGGAATACTTGGATCTTTTGGTGGAAAACATTCTGAGGCTTTTAATTGTAAGAGGATACAAGAAAGATGTAGTCACGTTGTTTACATAACTTCTTAGACCCCTAATTTTTGCTACGGTATAAACATGGTGTACTTAAGGACCAAAAAACTTGAAACTACCTATTTGTTCACATCTTCTGCTTTGACAATTCATTGTATCTTTACAATTTTGTCGATCATTCTTTTTGTAAGTGTAAGTTTAGGCAGCCCGTTTATTTCTTTTATATTAAGAATATGTAGATAAAATTCTTAATATAAAAGGATAATGTTTGTGTGTTTAAAATAAGGAATTTGTTCAGAGGAAAAAAAAAAACATTTATAGCTAATCAATCAATTTATGCTTCAACTAACAACTCATGGTATGATTAATGAAGGGCCTTAAAGATTGTTATTTACTTTGGATTATCAACTTATTGATTAGCTCTCAATAGTATCAAAGTGTTTTCCTTAAAAGTATGATGGCATCTGGCAATATAAAATAGTACGTTGTATAGAATATGAAATAATTCGTACAATATTAAAATCATGTCAATCTAAGAGAGGATTCAAGACAAGATGGAAGTGATAAAAGGAGAGATTAGGAGGGGAGATAATGAGAATAAACTTCATAATATTAACAAAATTAAAAACTATGAGAAAGAGTAGTAAAAAAAAAAAACTTTTAGGACCACTTTTAAATTAAATTTGATGACAAGATATTGATCATTTTTTAAAAAAGAATATCGTTAGTGTATGGTTTATTTTATGGACAAACCGGCAATGAAATTTGCTATGAAATAGAAAGGAAAAAAATCATGTTGAAAAGAGTTTTTGAACTTTGTAAAACCTTAGAAGACGGGGAGAAGTTAAAGGAGAAAGAAAACAATGAAATAAGTAAGAGATGAGGTAAGGTGGGGTTAAAAGACAACAACACTAATAAGAGTTTTTGTTAGAATCATTCTAGATTTATATATAAGTGCTTTTTATTAGATTGAAGATTGTTTATAGCTTTAAGACCTCTTTCGTAAAATAACACAATAAGAACAAGCTATCTATGTTATAATAAAAGAAAAACCTATAAGATAATTGTTCAACATTTAAAACTTATAATAATTACTCGGTCAGAGGTTACTCGAGTTACTCGGTTAATGGTTACTCGAGGGGTTACTTGGTCATGGGTTACTCGAGCTACTCGATCAGTAGTTACTCAAGTTATTTGGTAAGGGGTTATTTAAGAAGTTCGGTTAGTGGTTACTTGAGGGTTCAGTCAGGATTACTTGAGGGGTTACTCAATCAATGGTTACTTGAGGGGGAGGGGTTACTCGGTTAGGGGTTAATCGAGGGGTTCAGTCATGGATTACTCGAAGGGTTACTCAGTCAGGGGTTACTTACGGAGTTACTCGATAAGGAGTAAGTCAAGTAACCCCTGACCAAGTAACTTGAGTGGCCCCAACAACTCGAGTAACCCCTGACCAAGAAATAATTAACACAAAGCAAGACAAAGCTCAAACATGTGATCCAATCTAAGCAATGATATTAACTTTTCTAATTTTCTATACTCCATATCAACATGAGTGTCAATGCTTATCAATTGTTTGTGATCAAAATAATTGCTAACATTAATATATTTCGATATGAAATAATTATATCTTACACACGCATTTCAATAATTTATATTTCATACAACTACAAATTTATGCACAAAATTACAAAAACTAAACCAAATTGATTATTTTAACGATTCACTAATGGTTTCCTAAATTATATTAACAAAACGGTGCGCGCGCAAAACGCGCGTGCAAACAAACTAGTAATTACGAAATAGGAAGTGAAATACTATGCATAATATTAAATATTCAATAAAAAGCTTTTAAAAAAACTTTTGGTGTTAATATTTTTAACTAGAAGATGACACGTGATTAATTTATCCATTTATAATTTTTAATCACTGTATATGTGTCATGAGACTTTGTTGCAACTCTTGCAAGAAAAAAAAAATAGAGAGAAAGTAGTAAAAAAAAAAAAAGATAGGTATTATAAAACTTTATATTAATAGCTACTTTGTGTCTAGTAATATTTTGCTAATAGATTACAACACATGATTTCAATAATTTACTTAAAGTTACTGTTGAACTTATTACGTTTCGAAATAATCGCATCGCTTTTCATTTACACATCCGTTTAAGGATTCACTATTCTTTTTTTCTCCTTCCAACCCCACTCACCATACTTTATTATTATTATTATTATTATTATTATTATTATTTATCTTTTCTATGAATAACCAAATATCCCCATTAACTATACTTTATATTATGAAATTTTCTCTTTGGTCCATATGCTATAAATCCTAAAATTGTAACACCCAGTTACAATTGTTATGAATTAAAAAGAGTATATAAAAAGCGAAAAAAGTTAAATAATGTCAATTTCTACAAAACAAAGGAGAGAATAGAACGAATAAACAAAAAAAAAAAAAAAAAAAAAAAAAATTAACGAACTAAATTGCTTACTAAAATGCAAAGAACCAAGTTTATAAATATGCCCCACTTAGCCACATACACTTGATCTTAAAATGATCTTCCACCAACCAATAACACATCCACAAAAGGCCATGTCACCATTACCAAATGAAACTCAAAGATAAGAAACAACAATCACCAATAACCACCATTGTTTATTTTACATCCATTTCTTCATTCTTCCCTCCATTTTTCATCCAACCAACTTTCTTCTTCCAAATTCTATCATAATGAAAGCAATTGCATCAGCCCTTCATTCTTCTCTTTGTTTATCACCTCCATTAATCCCACCTTCAAATCCAAATTTTGATCAATTAACCCCAAAATCCAAAAGCATTCTTGTTAATAACCCCCTTTACACCCAAACTCATCCCAATATCTCCCTCCAATTCAAAGAAAAAATCCTCTGCCTTGAAATCCTCGGTATCGATTCCGGTAAGGCGCTCGCTCTTAACCCGTCCCTCCACTCGACTTCTCTCGACTCGATACATGCCATTATATTATACCTTCAATCTAAAGGGATCCTACAAAAAGATTTACCCAAAATTTTTGGGATGTGCCCTTTAATTCTTACCTCCAACATAAAAACAGAGCTCAACCCTGTTTTCAATTTCCTATCTTATGATCTTGGAGTTCCTGATCATAACTTTCGAAAAGTGATCAATAAATGTCCAAGACTATTAGTTTCAAGTGTTAATGATCAACTGAAACCTGCTCTTTCTTATCTTAGAAGACTTGGGTTTAAAAATTTTGAGGGGTTAGCTTATAATGATCCAATCTTGTTGGTATCAAATGTTGAGAAGACATTGATACCGAAACTCGAGTATTTGATTGAGTTGGGTTTTAGTAGAAAAGAAGCTGTTAGTATGGTTTTAAGGTGTCCTGCTTTGTTTACTTTTAGTATTGAGAATAATTATAATCCTAAGATTGAGTATTTTCTTGAAGAAATGAAGGGTAATTTGGAGGAATTGAAGGAATTTCCGCAATATTTTGCTTTTAGTTTGGAGAAGAGGATTAAGCCGAGACATTTGGAGGTTTTAGAGAGTGGATTAAAGATTCCTTTATCAGCTATGCTCAAGGCTACCGATGAAGAATTCAATGGGTTGATAGCACATGGAAAGAAGATAGAATTTTGCTCGATAGTTGGTTAAGGTTTTGAGGTGGTGCTAAAGACTTCCGATTAAAACCCGTCTACATCACAATCCTTTATGGTTCCCATACGGCCATACATCAAAAGCCTATATTTGTCACGATTTTTTTTCTTGATGTGCAAACTAGGTTAATTCATCTTCACCTTCCTAAATTCAAAGAAGTAACACCGATATTCAGATATTGTTATAGTTGTAATTTATTCCTTAGAAATTTACAGTGTAACTTTAGATGATTGTACATAGATCATAATCCTTTCTCCATTGGAAAAAAGCAACACTTAATATTTCACCTTGTTCTTTTGTCGTTTGGGCGAGAAGTATTTTAGCTGGCAACTTGGCATGTAACACGTATATTTGACCAATCAAATAATAATATGTGTACCTGACTACGACCCATCCATATGGTTTGCTTTTTTTTTTTTTTTTTTTTTTTTTTTTTTTTTTTTTTTTTACAGAGAAAAAAATATGGTTTGCATTCTTTGCATCCACATTCATTTCACTATAATCTCCAGAATCTTCCCATTTCTTGTCTCATTCAATTCCCTACATAGAGAGAGCATAGTATATAAATCTTTTAGCCAAACACCTAATAAATCATGCTAAACACTGGCTAGCACAACATAAGACACAACACGGTGTTCTAGTATGAATGAATTAAGATTTATTTTTGTCTATTTTAAATATTTCTGAAAAATTTCTGATTTGACTTAACATTCACCGAATTTTTACGTTTTATTTTTTATTTTTTTTTAACAAACACTGAATTTCTACTTTGTTTAGTGGGCTATTGTTAAATTTGTCTGATAATTGTGTATTTTAATACATTAAATTTTCTTGTCTTAAAAAAAAAAAAATTGTCTTTAAAAAATAATACATCAAATTTTCTGGTCTTTAAAAAAAAAAAAGTCTTCAAAAAATGTGTATTTTAATAATTATAATCCTAAGATTGAGTATTTTCTTGAAGATATACAAAATATATATATATATATATATATATATAGGTTCAGGTTATAATGAGTACCAATTCTATAATAAGAACTAGAAACTAATCTGGACCGTCAAATTTTAGAGAAGAGGCGCGCGATCTAACGGCCCAGATTGAATCACGCATAGTCAGTTCATTTCCCAGAACTCATGCGCTCTTTCTCTCTCCTCAGGCATTTTCTCTCTCCTCCATTACAACGAGCCTCTGAATTCTCCATTAAAGCGGGCTCCGAGCTTTCTCTACTCCATTGAAGCGACTTCCGAGCTTTCACTACTCCATTGAAGCGGCTTCTAGGCTTTCTAGATTCCATTGAAGTAGTTTTTGAGGTAAGGTTTTTTTTTTTTTTGGTTAATCACCGATTTTAGTTTCACTATCCTTGTTCATCGTTAATTTTATATTTTGTATAGTGAATTTAGGGTTCTTAATTGTGAAAATCGAATTCTTATATATAATTTTTGAGGTTAAATTGTGAATGATTATAGTGATTGATTTTGTTGCTAGAATTCCTAAAATACCTTGATCGTAAAACATCGACATTGAAATTTATGTGAATGTTGGTGAGTTTGTGAACAAATCTATGTGAATTGAGTAAATTCTCATGGTAATTTTATGACAATTGAGTTTTATGATTTTTTGAATGTTAGTTTTTAGCTTATAATTTTGCATAAATTTTGAGCTTCTACTCTAACCACAATTAGCTAGTACTCAATATTATGGTAAAACTGAAAGGAGAGGGTTCTTTTGTTTGTGTAACATTGGTAATTATTTGCATGCTGTAAGATGAGTTGAATATTTCTCAGATGTATAATTTTTTTGAAACAGGTTTAAAGTGTTAAAGTATATTAACAAAACTTGGTTTCAAGACTGAAGTTACACTTGGTGATGTATTGGCAATGCTTCAAACTTGGAGAACGTTGGAGTTTACATTCACAACCAGGTAGTAATCTATTGCAGAGCTCATCACTTTTCTGCCTATTCTTGATCATTGGTTGATATAAAGCTGCTCATTTTTTTGTTCTTAATCTTAATTGTTGACCTGTTGATTTGGAAATTCATTGTAATCTAGCCCCTGCATATTTCACAAAAACTTAAGCAGTCATTCAAATCAATGTGACGTTGTGGCTTTGTAAGAGAGATTGAACAACCTTGTCAAATTTTACCATCTAAAGAAGTTATAAAGCTAAATCTTACGAAGTATATTACTTGCTGCTTACACACTGTGCTATTATTGAACTAGTAATGTCTCCTATGAGTATTATTTTGTCAATTTCAAAAGTAGATAGAAACCAAATAAAAGTAAACTAATTACATTATAAAGTAAATAAAAAAACTAAACCTATGATTAGAATATGAGCAGTCACAAATGTAGGTTGTGTTTGCTCTTATCAAATTAGAAAATATATGGGTGTAGCACTGATATATATTGGCCATTAGCAAGAGCATATCTGGTTTCATTGAAATTCTATGGTGGTAGGAACGTGGAAGTGCTGATGCTCTAAGGGAAATGCTCAATAACCCAAATTCCTATTTGACCATGACGTGGGAAACATTACAGGGACGTTGCTCATCTTCTTTAATGAAACTGGTCTGTTCCTATTCTGTATGCTGGGAGGGCAGTCAACAATTTGGCTCATCAACTAGCTTCTCTTGGAAGATGTCAACCTCAGGTAAGAATGTTCCATCTCTGTCCTCCTAATGAGATGTTTGACACATACACTGCTAAAATTCCAGATCTTGAAGCTGCTTGATCAAGGCTTCTTTGCTGCTGTTCCTCGCCACACATTCTTACTAATATATTGTATAAACTCTAATGTAATTGTGTAACATATTGTTATATCAGTAACTACAAATTTAAATAATACTTTTATTGATATCAATCCTTGTATTATTATTCGTAGCATGACCATGAATAAGATGAACATATGCCATTTTGGCAAGTTTCTATTGCTAGACATAATTCTGTGTAATAATAAGGCTACAGAATATTAGTATCCTTTTTTTTATAGCTACTCTAGCTTTTCGCTTTATATAGATTTATTCATACTGCTAACTGTTCTTTTCCTTATTGTACTCGACAGTCAATCGATCTGTTTTCCATCAGCAAAAGCCTACACATTTTCTGATCAAGGAAAACAGATGCCGTAAATGACTTAGACTTGTAAGTTCAACTTGCCTCGATTCTTCTGAGTTCTGTGTCGTATGCTCACAAGTTTCTTCTTCTATTATAACTTCAATTGCAAGCTTTTCCGTTGCCCTGCATTCCAAACTATTTTTCTCATGGTGCTGAGACACAATATGGTGATTCTCTGGGAGAAGAGGCAAGAAGTGATTAATTACATTTGTGGTCTGGTTTGTGCAACATATATCTTCCCATCCTTGACAACACCTTCGATGTCTTGAGGAGAACCGTACAACTCCTCAATTGCACTTCCTGTCTTTGCAATACCTGACGGCACTGATTGAAGGAAGTTGCTGTCATTCATTAACTTGTCAACTGAGTAGTCTAGCACAACTTTCTCTTCTTCATCCATTGGAACACTGTCAATGTATGGTGCTTCTTGGAAGAATGAGAATGGTGCTTCTTGGAAGAATGGGCTGTCAACCTGTCAATGTATGGAGTTCGAGTCATCTGTTGTGAATTTGAATCATAGGTTTCATTAAACCTTTTGTTCTAACTACTAGCAATTGTCATATTTCCTAGAAAGATCATAATCCTAATTAGTGAATAGTGATCTCTAAAGTAAATAAAAAAGAATCTAAAGTAAATAAAAAAGACTTTAAGTTAAACCTATTTGCTCACGTGGTAGAGCACTATGCAGATGCATAGAGGTGTAGGTTCGATTCCTACATAGGTTATCTCTAGAAATATATAATACATGCTAAAGTAACTCAAATATTCGCAAAAGTAAACAAAAATAGCAATAAAGTAAATTAAATTAGCTTAAAAAATCAGAATTTAAAACAAGTTGTGTAGTAGCAGTATGCAGGAAGGGTAGACTCTTCCCAAATACCTTTATGCAAAATTTCATAGTAAGAATGAGAGAGAGAGAGAAATTTGTAACACATGCCCTCTCAAATCATACTTTGAAGTCATCCTCCAATATATCTCAAAAGTAGAAACAAAATACTAAAAAGTAAAACGAAATATTCTAAAATTAAATAAAAAAAATGTCAAAAAGTGGAGTAAATAAAAAATAACCTTATATGTAATAAATAAACCTACGTGGGAATTGAACCCACATATTTTGTCTACTGCACAATACTCTACCTATTGAGCTAGCTAATATATTAAAAAATCAAAGTACAGAAAAATAACTCAAAAATAAATAAAAAAATCATAAAAGTAAATAACTCAAAAGTAAATAACAAAGATAGTAAAAGTACATAATATATCTCAAAAGTAGATACAATAAACACAAAGGTAAATCAAAATATCTATAAAGTAAACCGTAATAGCTCGAAAAGAAATCAAAATAGCTCGAATAGAAATCAAAAGTTGATAAAATTATCTCAAAAGTAAATCATAATAATTCAAAAGTAAATAAATAATTCACTTTTATTATCTGTTAATATTACAACAAGGCCCTATGAAACAGTTTACACATAACTCACTTCTACTATCTCTGACCAAAAGAAGAAGAGTTGTACTAATAAGCTTATATGAACCTACGTGGGATTCGAACCCACATCTTTGTGCAATTACACAATGCTCTACCTGTTGAGCTAGTGGGCTTGTATTTTTAACATTGAAAGTAATAAATAATTGCTCTAAAGTAAACAAAAGAAAATCAAAAGTAAATAAAAAAAATATGCCCTGATTTATAACTGTGAATGTATATGGAGGAGGGGCCAGGGAGGGAAGTAATAGAAATTAGTATCTTCTGCACATTGTAAAAAATCTTTAATATGAAAGCTAACCTCTTTCCACTTACTTCTAACATCAACTATCCTACAAATTGTATAATTGCTGAATATTTGCATACAAGAGATCTGGATATCTAGCTTTAAAGTAAATAAAAATGGCTAAAAAGTAAATTAAAACATCATTAAAGTAAATAAATAATATTACTTCTACTCATGCTTCTGCTGCTCCTCACAGGTTTTAAGGTGCACATGCTGCACTCTTGCTTACAGCAGCTTTTGGTTTTGCTCAACTCTAAGAACTCCCGAGTAGCATTTACAGCGGCAGGCAACAGAGCACAAGTAGCATAGCAGCAGCAGGCGGCAGAGCAGAAATAGCATAGCAGCAGGCAACAGAGCACAAGTAGCATAGCAGCAGCTGCAGCAGCAGGCCATGTCGGGGCAGCAGCAGCCTTGGCAGGAGAGCAGCTGTAGCAGCAACCTTGGCAGGGCCTGCAGGGCAGCAACAACAGCCTTGCATTGGTAGAGTAGCGGCTGCAGGCTTGGCAGGGCCTCCAAGGCAGCAGCTGCAGCCTTGGCAGGGCCCGCAGGGAAGCATCATTAGTTGCAGCCTTGGCAAGGCCTGCATGGCAGCAGCTGCAGCACTCAACTTGATCATTTTTCGGGCTGATATTCACATGTTCAATTGTGAATAATCAACTTGATCATGATGACGTGATCAACATCAAGCGAGTGAGACATTGCAGCATTAATGGGCGAGCCATCATCATAACTAGAAGACGCAGAATACACTCTCTTCTAAGGAAATTTTACAGTAATTCATTATAAATAAATCAAAAGTAAATCAATATATCTCAAAGTAAATCAATATATCTTTAAAGCAACTGAGGTAATGTGTCGCCGACTTACAAACTCAATAATACAAGTAAACTATCTTCCTAATTCATCAGTGAACACCCTTCGGTTTCCTAAAAATCTGATTCTAGGGTTGAAATGTTCGACTAAACTAGCATATTAACTAAAACAGTGAAACCTGACTGTTAACAACCATACAGGTCAGGGGTTGTAAGCACTTTTCTACTTCCATCATATTGCAATCCCAACCAAAATATGGTCTAAGCAACTGATTATGTCTTGTTAGTTGCTGATTAAACTTACTGCCTACCAAAATTTAGCTGTTTCAGATCATAAATCTGGCATACAATAAAAGATTTACCTGTGTTGAGATGCATAGAGTATGTGCTAGCTGAGTTTTTCCAGAGCTGAGCAGAATCATTTATCAAGCCACGAGGTCAGAACGAAAAGTAGATAGGTAACTGATTAACTAGTCAGCATAATCAAATTTGCTTATGAAAAGTATATAATCAATCACAAAGTCTAAAAATGTAGTCGATCAGTCATTAACTAATGATCCCAGATGAGTTAATAACATATTAACTTACACGGATGAAAATTTTTTAGCCCGGTAATATGAAAAATAAGCATACAGAATAAAAATAATCAACCCTCATACACAACACACCACCATACACATACAACATCAAATTTATGATTGTAGCTAATGATCCCACTATCTAGTTCCTCCACTGACCTTTAACTCTTTAAGCACCTGTAAGAATATACTATCATGAGATCAGATCAACTCCAAAGAAAAGCATGAGATCAGATCAAAGTAAAGGTATTTCAATAAAAAGTAAATAGAATAATACAAAAAGTAAATAAAAAAAAACCCCAAAAAAATTCATAAACAAGAAATTTTTGTAAGACCGTGATGCAAAATCCCAGTAGTTTTTTAACAAAATCAATTCTTGAAATTCACTTAAAGATTCAACAAAAACAACTCAAATATCAAACAAAATAATTGAATAAATCGTAAATTATGGGAAACCACAGCAACAACATAGTAGTATTATACAAATTCTTAGGATACAACCAGGGAAATCACAACAACAACATAGTAGTACTATACAATTCAAGCGAAAATCCTAATCAAAACAATTGAATCAACCAATTTAAAATAATTAAATAAATCGTAAATTCAGAAAATTACTTTATACGATGTCAGCAGCGCTTTAGGATAGCTAAGATCCAACTCCTTCTCCTTTATATCATCATTCGACATGATTCTTCAGCAATCTAATAATCAAAGTGTCTATCACTTTCAGTCGCTGGAAAATAGCAAAAACCCTAATTTCAATAAACTCGAATCAATCAAAACTACAAAACATAAACCCTAATCGAATAAAAAAGAACAAAAAACATATAATAAACAACTTACTTGTCTAGATTTAGTCACAGTAGCAACAAAGATCGAAAAACAACTTCAAGAATTCACAAAATCACAAAAAGTATAATAAATCAAAAAGAATTACCTCAAAAAATGACGAAAATCAAAGAATCATAGCAAAAAAATTGATCAGCGAAGAACAAAATCTCGATTTGAGAGTGCAAAAGAGGAGAGATTTGAGAGTAAAGAGAGAAAGTGCAAGAGAGGAGAGAGAAACAAATGAGCTGCGAAAAGAACAAAAGAAAGGTCATTCAAGTGGCGAAATTACCAAAATGGCCTTGAAACTGAAAAAGGCGGGTGAAACACAAGCCGTCGATTGAGAGCGATCAACGGTCACGATAAGTTCCTACTTCCTATTAAGACTTGGCTCTTACATATATATATATATATATATATATATAGAAAGACTAATGTAAAAACCCTCCTCTATATAAGAACCCAATCTTATGTAAGAATCAATCTCAGCCCTTTATTAGTTTTGATCTAACCATCTAAAATGATTCCTTAATGATGTCATTTCTGTAATTTTGAGGTGTTCATATTTAGAACATAGAAAAAAAATTTAGAACATAGGACATAAGCAAACAAAAATTTAGAACATCAAAAAAATAATTTAGAACATAAGTTGAAAAAATAATTTATAACACAATAAAAAATTTATAACATAAGCTGAAAAAATAATTTAGAACATAGGAAAAAATTTATAACATAAGCTGAAAAAATTTATAACATAAGCTGCGTAATTAGAATAACTTTATAACATAAGTGATACAAGTAATTTAGGAAAGATTTATTATCTATAATAAAACAGAGGACACTAGAAACAAACTTGACACATGTCACTATCTCATTGAAATTTTTCCTGCTCATTTTCACAATCCTAAATAAAGCAATTTTAATATAGTACTAGGTTAGAACCCGTGCGATGCACGGTTTAAAACCTATTTTTAATTTGTACATTTTAAAATAAATCGCTATTATACATGAATATAAATAAGAATTACGTATATTTTGTAATTTTAAAATTTTTTATTTTAATCAAAATTATGATATAGTACTGTTCAACGTTGTCTAATTCATAGTTTAATGTAGGAGGTCATTTATTAGTGTGCTATTTAAAATCGTTTCAATTTTCTACGATAAATTGATAGATTTTAGTTGTAATGTAGGAGATTCCAATATTTAAATTTCAAAAATGTTAAATGTGATAGTTTTCCAAAAAAAAAAAAAATGACATCATCATTGCATTTAGGCGGGAAATTTTTTATTGAGAAAGCGACACGTGGTCAATGGTGATGTCACCAACTTTTGTTTTAGTAATAGTTAATAGATATGTATCTTACATCTTTTTATTTCCTATAAAATCTTAGGAATATATTTTTTGGTTGAGGAAATGATATTTACCTAAATAAATTTCGATCCTATTTGACAACAATATATAATCATATATAATATAATAATCTTATTTAAACCAATAATATATACTCCGTATTTACTAAAAGAATTTGAAGTACGAAGTTGTCAAAATTCATTTGGCCATTATTTAATCGTTTAAATTTTGTAAATGATTATAAATAAGAGAATATTACTACATACGAAGATAAATTTTTGGTGTTACTTCTATTTTCAATGATTTTTTGTGTTCATCTTTTTACAACTACGCGTCGTTCTTTTCTTCAGATTTTTATTATGTATTGAACTACTATTATATCTATCTATCTATATACTAAAACAGCGAATACTCAAGCTAAACCTAGATACGTATCACTATGTGATTAAAAATTTCCCGCTTAATTTTTTACCCATAAATATATCAACTAACTTAGGCCCTGTTCTTTTGAGCTTCTGGGCAGAGCAGAGCAGATTTCAGCAGAGCAGAGCAGATTGAAGCAGAGCAGAGCAGAGCAAAGCAGAGCCGAGCAGATTTCATTAATATTAATATTATTATAATTACTAATATTATTATTACTACTATTATTATTATTATTATTATTACTATTATTATTATTATTATTATTTTTACTATTATTATTATTATTATTACTATTATTATTATTATTATTATTACTACAATTATTATTATTACTACTGCTGCTGCTACTACTACTACTACTACTATAATCATTAAATTTTATTATTAAATATTAATTATAATTAATAATATTTATATTATTAAATATTAATTATATTATTATTATTAATATTATTATTATCAAATATTAATTATGTTATTATTAATATTATTATTATTAAATATTAATTATATTATTATTAATATTATTATTATCAAATATTAATTACGTTATTATTAATATTATTATTATTAAATATTAATTATATTATTATTAATATTATTATTATTTAATATTAATTATTATTATTATTAAATATTAATATTTAATTATATTATTATTATTAAATATTATATATTATTATTATTAAATATTAATTATATATTATTATTATTATTATTAAATATTAATTATATATTATTATTATTAAATATTTATTATTATTATTAAATATTATTTATATATTATTATTATTAAATATTAATTATATATTATTATTATTAAATATTATTTATATATTATTATTATTAAATATTAATTATATAGTATTATTATTAAATATTTATTATTATTATTAAATATTATTTATTTATTATTATTATTAAATATTAATTATTATTATCATTAAGTATTAATTATTTATTATTATTATTATTATTATTATTATTATTAAATATACATTATTATTATAATAATTCAATATTAAGTATTAATTTTAAGCAGAGCAGAGCAGGGCAGAGCAGAGCAGATTGAAGCAGAGCAGAGCAGAGCAGAGCAGAGCAAATTAGAGCAGATTTCAGCAGAGCAAAGCAGCTCTAAAGAACGGGGCCTTATCCTACTTATTTTAGTCAAGGTTATATTACATTTTAGTAAAAGATATTATTAATTGTATATTAAATGTAGGCTAATCCCTATATATGACTAAAAATATAATTAAAAATATTAGTCAACTAAAAATTTCTACGCTTAATTTTTCGCCCCTAAATATATCAACAAAATCAAATATTATATGTAATGATATAATATAAGATTATAAATATATTTTATTATTTTATAATTTACCAAATACTTAGGGTGAAATTTGAATCCTTTGACATTTTTGTTTCAATATTTTTGATATAATGTCTCTAAGAAAATAATAGAAGTTGATAATTATCTAATTTAATAGTTCAAAATTAAGGAAAAAAAAATATGATAAAAACATAAATAACATATTTATTTTTAAATCTCAGTTCAATACTAAGAAATTTCAAAGAGAAAATACTTACTTTACCAAGAATTGGATCAATATTTTCATCACATGTGTAATTGAGAAATGAAATACTAGGTTGTACTAGAACGGGTACGGGATCGAGTACGAACACAAAACGGGTACGTAATACAATTGCTAAAAAAATAGAGGATACGGGTACGACTAGTTTAGTATGGTATAATATATTCTGTAACAAAAATATTTTATAAAATCTTCAATAGTATTTGAGAAAATTTTCTTTATACGATGTACATTTCAAGAAGACAAAAAAATCATTCAAAAATTCATCAAAAAGCAAAGCTTTAACAAAATTATTTGAAAATATAATAAAACTATGAATCAATATACTTAGTACCCATAAGGAAACGGGTGTAAATTGCATATTCAGTACGGGTATGGGTACGATGATATTAGAGGTACCCATGGTAAAAGAAATACTACGGGTACGCCGAAATGGGGTTGAGTACGGACACGAAACAGGTATGCAATACGATTGCTTAGAAAATAGAAGAAATGAAATACTAGGTTGTACTAGAACGAGTACGAGATCGAGTATGAACACAAAACGGGTACGTAATACGATTGCTTAAAAAATAGAGGATACGAGTATGACTAATTTAGTATGGTATAATATATTCTGTTAAAAAAATATTTTACAAATAGTATTTGATAAAATCCTCTTTATACGATGTATATTTTAAGAAAACAAAAAAATCATTCAAAAATTCATCAAATTTAAAGCAAAGTTTTAATAAAATTATTTGAAAATATAATAAAACTATATATATCAATGTACTTAGTACCCTTAAGGACACGGGTGTAAATTGCGTATTCGGTACGGGTACGGGTACAATGATATTAGAGGTACCCATGGTAAAAAAAAATACTACGGGTACGCCGATATGGGGTCGAGTACGGACACAAAACAGGTATGCAATACGATTCCTTGGAAAATAGAAGATATGGATATGGCTAATTAAGTATAGTAAAATATATTATTTAAATAAATATTTTATAAAATTCACATTTTTAATTATTTGAAAAATTTTACTTTACAGAAGTACATTTTAAGTAGACAAAAAAAATCATTCAAAAATTTATAAAGGTCATGCAAAATTATATCGATTTTTAAACTTTTTTTTTTATTCAACATTGAATTATATTTACGATATGCGATACTGTGATAAAATT
This sequence comes from Chenopodium album, assembly GCF_948465745.1. Classification (NCBI taxonomy): domain Eukaryota; kingdom Viridiplantae; phylum Streptophyta; class Magnoliopsida; order Caryophyllales; family Amaranthaceae; genus Chenopodium; species Chenopodium album. Next base: position 22,872,063 of record NC_137847.1, read on the forward strand.
GGGTACAATTTATTGTAATGAATAACAAATTAATGTTAAGTATTTTACTATTATGCACTAGGTTAATCTTAATTGATTTTGTGAGATTTGATATTTAGAGTTTTTAAAATCGTGCAGTTGCACGGGTACTAAACTAGTATTTACTAATTGGTAAATAAAGATATTCCCTTTTTTTTTTTTTTTTTTTTATATATACGAAATAAATAAAGATATTCATTTCATACAAAAATAGTAAATATAAGGATTTCAAGCTTGTTATGCACCAAATTAGTCGTGTCTTGTTGGCATAAATCATTTGCTTGGTTGCACAAGGTCATGGGTTCAAGGGTTGGTAAGAAAGAGAAGGGATGTGAGAACAAAAAAAAAAAAAAAAAATCATCTATTCTTGAACAAAGAAAAATTTAAAAAGTTTTACCCATTATAAACCTAGCTTCACTCTATACGTGTAATTATTAATTTATTATCCCTCATCCCATGGAATAGGTGAACCAGATCCGCCTTTAATTTCATAACAGGGAAAATAATAAATCATCATTCATCAAAGTAAACACTTTAAATTATCTTTTGCTCATGTTCATTTGTACTATGTTACGCATGTATTTACATAAAGCCAATGGTGCAAGTAACAGAACAGCGTAGGTTATTTAATGTGTTCTACCCTCAAGATTGCATATTCCATGCAATTGTTCAAGAAAATCCCTGCTAGAACTGTCACTCAGTGTAAATATTTCATTTCTTTCTGAAAATTAAACATACTTTTACAAAAGAAAACGGAGCAACTCTAGTAAACCTGAGGGAAAAATTAAACTCAAAAATTAAATCAAATGTTATTAGCAGGCACAGAGACGCTAAATATTGTAAAACTACAAAAATTCTATTAATGGTATTAGAAGCAACTGTAATAGAATTAAAAAGGCATTAATTTTGCTATGTTCATTACTCGTACATCTGTATCCACTATTGTCTAACTAAAATTTTTATGCGTACGCCTTTGCTTTGAACCGCAGCAACAGAACATAATTTCAACCTGTGAAAGAATATTGAGGCTAACCTTGAGACTGCCCCATAATACATGAAGACAGAAAGAGATCAAACAAAATCGTCCATATCTTTATTCACTTAGTTCTGTTTATGACTCTGTGTGTAAGATCTACAAGTGCACGCCTTGATCTTCTAACATCCTCGTCATCACTCTCAGGAAGGGAATCAATAGCTTCAGCTGCAAGGTTTGCATGCTTCAGTGCTAATTCCTTTGCTTTCTGTATCCCTTGACTTTTTCCTAGGTAATCGAGAGCCTAAATGGGAAAAAAGAAAAAAAAGAAATCAGATTATACATATACGTAACATTCCTTAAATAATAAAGCGAGCTGCTGGTGCCTTCTACTGGCAATTATACTAGTAAACTGACAAGGACGCGCAAGCAAGCAAAATTCTCAATATATACTAGTATGAAGAGAAAAAAAAAAAAAAAATTTTCTCTTGTGCAAAAGAACTATCTACATGCTTATGTGATTACCCAAAACCTGATAAGGCAATTAGGTTGGTTCGTATTTCAAGCAAATGGGTATTAAAATAAGGACACAAAAAATACTTCCACCCCCTTTTATCTGGCACATGACAAAAAAAAAAAAAACACCCAACTAAGAACTAAACTGCTTTATGATGTTTTTTTAGGAATTAAATCTTGCAAGGGAATGGTAAGTACTTCCCTTATTATACCATGGTATGAAGAGGTTCATCCATCATCATTATATCAAGAGGATAACAAGAGCTATCATTGAATTAGTTTGTCCCCGTTTGCAACTTTGTGCGTGCAGAAAAAGCCACAAAGGTCAATAATGATGTTAACAAAATTCAATCAAACTTATCAAAGGTCATACTCTTAGGTACCACCCCCCAGGACTTAAATCAACCAACTCTCACCTTTAATAATGCAAAAGATAACCTGGATACTTCTAGATCAACTTTCAGACTTGCATGACAAGCATTAATCCTAGACAAGACGTACTAAACCATATACTGAAAGAACGTTAATAAAAATATTAAGGCTCCACAATAAATTAAAACTCCGCCAGTGGGTTTCCCGCTGCTAGTCCAAGCCGGGATAAGGAGGAGGGTTACGGTAGGTCAGTGACAGCCAGTGTAATACTTTGTCACATCGCTTGACATGAGCCACAATGATTGAGAGTATTACTAGGATGGGTGACCTGGGAAGTCTTCGTGTGGGTTCATGTAGCCGGCCCCACTTATACGATTAAGGCGTGCAAGCAAGTATAGAAAATGACCATATTCCTTCACACACCATAGATGCATATCCTTGGTCACACTAGCACATCCCAAAACCCCAATCTCTTACCAATTATAAGTACTTTTCTTGCACAAGCCAGCCTCTTTACAGCCTTTTTTATATTAAGGTCCCGAGGACCCCTTTCAATTTGGAAAATAGAGCTCTGATATACTTGAAATCGACTCCTGAACCTCAAAATATTCCAAGCTAATATTGCACAAGACTCAGGTCACTCAACATCACTCCCAAGAGAGAGACCAATCAGAATATAAAGACAGGTTAAAAAAAAAAAGAAGAAGCCTTTTGCTGAATAATATTTAAAAGCTTCTTTAACCAACTTTGTACACTAAATATGCATGGTGATATTCAAAGATGTTTTTTCAACCAGAACTTAAAATTTCAGGATACTATCAAATGACTTGATACTCTAGCACTCCAGGCATTCAATTGGATTAGACAGTGAATTGGAGGGAACTTCCTAGGACAAAATAACACAGCATATAATTAGGTGGGGAGGTGAAAAGATATGCTGAGATAAGTCTAAGAAATTAGTACACCTCAAACATGCTAGCGAAAACAATTGCAAAGTCACAATAAAAATATCTGATTGATTATTTAGGAGCCCAACCTAAATAAAAGCATTCGTTCATGCAAAATTAATAAAACAAGAAACAAAGTGGGATTTTAAAATGAAGTTCACTTATAAACATACCAGATCTATATCTGCAGGGTTGTCCAAGCCTCGCTGCACAACTTCACCTAACTGTGGAAACTCTTCTATGGCAAACAATAAAGGAGCTGTGACAATCCCCTGTTGAAATAATAGCAACATGTAGCACTTAGTGACTGAAGAAATAAAAGACAAACTATAACCCTTTAAAAATAATCAGTGGGGCCTGGGGAGGACCAGGTGCAGCCCTCCCCCCTAGACTGAAAATTTTCTCAAAGAGCGCATATGTAAATATAAATAGTCGAAAAATAAATGGATGTATGCCAACCTAGTTCACACACACGCATATATAACTCTGTGTGTGTGTGTGTGAGAGAGAGAGAGTCTGAATACATCAATTATAAGGATATTATTATTCTATCACTTATAGAATGTGATATAAATAGCTATGGAAGTTTTGCCACAAATTATAACCGAGAACAGTATTTCTGTACAGTAATGCAAAAAATGTATTGCCACAATGGCCATTGCTGATTGAGTGAATAAATTGCAACATGAGTTTCTTTTAAGTTAACCAAAATAAGAATGAGGAAGAAAAAGATATCAAGATGTAAGACTCTTTGTCAATCTCCCACAAAGTTGATAGTTTGATACCAAGCTAAAGCTACAAAAATGTTTTGCCTTTTCAACTAAATGTGGCCTTAAGAGTTCAAATACTATCGATATGTGTAGGATTCTTGGTTCCTTGAATAAGAACTAGATCTAAATGCATGCAATGCATGCGTGCTTCATTTTAACAGAAACGTAAAAAGTTTGGACACTTTATAGATTTTAGATGGACACTAAACTCCATAAGAGTTGGCTTACAGAATAGAGATTTTTGACAAATATCTACAATTCTCTCTAACAGAAAAGGAGGTAAGAGATTACATGACGAATATCAGAAAGTGAGCCCTTTCCAAGTGATGCAGATGTGCCAGTGTAATCAAGGACGTCATCTATCAGTTGATATGCGAGTCCCTGGGGAGGAAAAAAATGGAGATGTAATGAGCAATATCTACTGATCTTATCTAACAGAAAGGGTTACTTAAATATAAAATTATCTCATACTGAAACAATTATTAGATGAACTGCAAAGCAACTGCTAGCCTTTACCTATCAATAAATGCAATAGATCTGAACATTATGGTATTAAAAAGGTCAGGATGAATCAATACATTAAAAAATTAAAGAAAACTGGAAATGGGTTCCTCAAGGTGTACGACTAGATAACTGGAAATGGATTCCTCAAGGTGCAACTTTATCACAAATATCCAATCCATAATGAGTACCTGAAGAGGTTCTTTAGAGTTTAACCCGCTAATTTAACAAATGCTTTTCTATCAGCAATATGTAAATAAAATGGTAACCTAACAGGTGCAATGGGTCCCCTTACAATAAGTAATATCATTTCCCTAACTTGTCACTTCAGACCTAAGGTTAGGCAGGCATAAGGAGCACAAGGCCTTTGAAATCAACACTCATCAGTAATAGAAACAAGGTGCTCTCTCCGTCCCTTTTTTACATTCCTGCTTTCCTTTTTGGGTATTTCAAAATTACATTCCTACTTTCCTTTTTTAGTAAGTAAATTTTTACCAAATATCCCAAATTATCCCTATTTTTCTGTTTTGTAATTAATGCTTACTCTATTTTCTCACTTCTTATTTTCTAATTCTCACTCTTATTTTCTCACTCCTCCTTTAAAAAATTCAGAATCCATGTGCATCAATTTAGATGAATATGATTGGTCCTTTTTTTTCCCCCAAAAAATGTTATTAGTCCTTTTTTTTTTCAAAGGATTGATGACATGTGCATCATTAAATATTATTCTATCTTTGTTTTATTCAAAGACATCAATTATTGTCTTGTAATTCCCATTGCACTTTGTTTTATTGTTCTTTGTTTTAATCCAAGTTCCTTAATTCCTGTGTAATTTTACAAATAGGAATGTAAAAAAGGGACAGAGGGAATACTGAAAAATCATAATGCTAGCCTGAATCAGCAGTAACTTAATTTCCAAAACAATAAATCTTCCAGAAATACGAACAGAAACAACCACCCCTTTTAAGCAAAAAAAAAATTAATCTTGTAATGATTGAGACATGCATTAAATTGTATCAAAATGACTTTGTAATCTTGATTCCATAATTTTTATATTTATCTTTGTTGGATCTTAAAAATCATGGATCAGATCTGGAATCGGATACAAAAATTCAAATCTGGTCCATATTTGACCCATGGCCTCCCTTGATACTTTGATAGGTTCATATTAATCCAACAGACACTATTGGGCTTTTAATTTACTTAGCTACTTAGCATAGGCGTATTTATTTACTGATGCAGTGATTGGCAGTTTGGCACACTACTACACTATAAGGATGATCTATCCCCAAACTCTTTATTTGACAACTAATCGTTCTTTTTCCGTTACAATCGTAATGTATGCAGAGAAAACATGTCTCAATATTTCTTTCTACAAACAGAAATTATAGATGGTGACAACTATACCACTCACCAGATTTTTCCCATACTCATAAGCTAATGTTGCAGCTTCTGCAGTTTGCCCCGCAAGAAGAGCAATTGCCTTGCAGCTATTTGAGATCAATGAGGCTGTCTTTAAGTAAGTCTTGTCCATGTAATACTGCATGCTGCAAGCAGAAATGAACAAAAATATCAGCCCTGCATACAGGATAAAGCATAAATCAATATAACATAAAGCAGCTACTGAATAAAATAGTATCAGGTCAGTGCATTACCATTCTATCTGAACCTAACAAGAAATGGTGTGTAAAACAGTAGCTTGAGGAAATAAAAAATCCTATAGTTGGACATTAGGTGCCTGAGTGCCTCAGCAAAAGCAACAAATGAACTACTTGAAGCGATTCTGATGAAGCATAACTGAAGGCACACAGACGCACTGAGGTGTTCCAAGGCGCACAACATTTTTTTATTGTTTATTAGGTGTGCATGCGCCTCACTTCAAGAGGTGCATAGGCACAAAGAACTCTGAATTGTTTTGGTGTGCCTCGACCATTTTATACATTAAACCATTCATCTCAGGCTAAAAAATTCTCCAGAATCTCCATGGCACTCCAAAGTGTCTTTTGATTCTTACTAGTTATCACTACCAAAGCCCACACAAATTTATTCCCAATATTAACAAAGAAATTTTTTTGACTGACCCAATACTTCTCTGTAACACATATAACCTTCCCCATGAGTAAAAAGACACCCCACAATACAGAAAGAAGAAAAGAAATCCAATAGGTAAACTGTACATACAAATATGCCCGCAATGAAAGCCCCTAAGATCTTTAGAAAATAAACAAGCCCCACATGCATAGCTGGCAGCATTGTTCCTTGAATTTCCTTGAATTATATGTTGTATACTTAGATTCGAAAAGTAACATAATTAGGCTCCCTTAAATTTAATATTTACTCCCTCCGTCCCTAATATTTTGCCCCATTTGACTTTTTACGGTCCCCAAGATGCGTCTTAAAACGATTTTATCTCCATTTTTATACGTGTAACAATTATAAAAACTCAATATTAATAATATATGCAATGAGACGGATTGAGAAAAGATCCCACATGACTATATTATCTCTTACAGATAAAGCGATTTTATGGTCAAGATTTTAAAGTTTGACCCATATTATTGCAATGGAGCAAAAAATTAGGGACAAAGGGAGTATATATATCACACACGCAGCGCCCACACACACACAGAGAGAGAGAGAGAGAGAGAGAGAGAGAGAGAGAGAGAGAGAGAGAGATAGAGAAGCATACTTGCTATAATAGGTCTCTTGGCCAGGGACCAATTTCATAAAAGAGTTCATATTGTTGGGTAAGATTTTGTTTGATTGAAAGTTAAAACTGTTAGACAAGACTGTTCTTATCAATATTTTGAAAAAGATTAAAAATAAAAGGGAATTGTAGTTAAAGACAAAATTTCCTACTAAGTAATCCACTCCATAAGCAACTACATTAGAATTTTATTTGGAACGGGTGAAAGAACTTTCAAGGATTTTAAATTTAACAAAATTAACACCACATGGTAGCATGTTATTGCATACGGCTATACGGGAGGCTGGGAGCGAAGACCATGATAACACATAGTACTTGTTTCATAGTCTTAAAAGCTCACACATATCTAAATTAATTTCAGTATAGTTAGAAAAGTCATGAGAATAAGTGCCTCTAGGACATTTATGATTATTCAATAGAGTTACCAACAGATATTCCCCTCTAATATTTGATGTCCATATAGAGATCTTTATTTTTCCCTTTGTCTCCTGATTTATCTTCTTCTCCACGATTTTTTAAAGTTTCTTCACCTTCAAAACATCAAACAAGCAAGAAATATTGACATAACATGTTGAGGTTTTAATTCCTGTATCGTATCAGGAGAGCTTGACAAGTTGGATCTCTGTGCAGGAGATAAGAAAACAAATATGCAATCATCAACGTACGCATCCATAGGGCTAAATAACCACCTTTGATTCAAAAATTTGGCAGCCAATTTATGAACATAAAGAGTTAAGTTATCCCTTCCAAACAAAGCACGACTGCAAAAGGTACACAAAATATAATACCAGGAGAAAAACTACATACTTTAGACGCTGCTCAGATGTTGTTGTCATCTGCATTGTTTCACCAGTGACAAGATGCTCTACAACCTTAGCTAGTAGCGTTACAACCTGCAAAACACATAATCATTTGTAAATTGCCATTGCCCATATATTTGAGTTTCTCACAAAGAATTATGAAGCAACCAACAGGCAGTGGGGGGAAATACAATTCAGAGCTACAATTTCAAATGTCTAAAAAAACTTAAAATTTACCTCAGTATTATGTAAAGAGGCTAGAGCTACACAGGCCCTAGAGAGCAAGAAATCACCTGCTAGAACTGCCAACTGCACTGTATGAAATAGACTAAGTCATGGAACGTGCTTAAGAAAAGCATTTATAATATCATACTTATGCTAAGATTTTATATCAAAGATTGAGGGAGTAAAAAAAAAAAAAAGAAAGAAATATGTTGGCTGCGCCGAAGCTTGTGATTTATTACGTGTTGGAGTTTGAATTGTTACCCTTATTTGATGCCTCATGTCGTAAACAAGATCTGATAAATGAATGGTGGTCGCTTAATGTTGTAAGAATCTAACGAACAATAATGGCATAGGATGAGGATTTAGGAAGTTGTGAATTTCTAAATTGTGATGTGTGATTACAACAATGCCATCAAGATCTACTTTTAGGGATTAAGGCTGAAAAGAACAAAGATATTATTTAAGAAAATTTCCATTGATGACATGGGATGGATGATGGTTGTCAATTAAAGCGATCTGATGGAGGGGGGCACTTTTGAACCTATATATAAAACATCAGGGAAGGGTTTGCTAATAAGAAAGGATTGCAAAGATAGATAAAGGACTTGAGAAGAGGGGGGGGGGGGGGGGGGGGGCATTTGAACCCTATATAAGATAAAGGATTTTTTTTTTTTTTGTTGGGGGGGGGGGGGGGGGAGCCTCAATATTCAATAATATGTGATGCTCTCAATGTAACCGAAAATGGATGTCATGCACATATCATATGAGAGCAAAAAAAACACAGTAAACAAAAACAAGAATTTTCAAATTATACCCATACTCATGTATCCTGGTTTCAAATGTTTTACCCCCCACCACAACTACAACAGAAGCCTTGAATACGACCACAAAAATGTCAATTTTTCAGATAACACTAATTTAAAATTGGAATTATCCTTGGACAAAACTCCAATTTATCATCAGTTAGCTTGCGGTGGCCAGAAAAAGTGCCTAGTACTCTATTCAATGGGGTCGGATACTACAACTGAGATTCGAGGAACAAGGGAGAGAGGAGGTATAATTTGAATGAGAAAGGTAGCTTAACTAATTTCACCAACCTAATCATACTCCATTAACGTTAAGTTGAGAATTGTAAGAGAGAAATTTTTAGAAATGGTTTAATTTTTCAATACTTGGAAGGTGCAAAAGAACCATAAAAATGTGGAAGCCCTTTAAGCGAACATCATACAAGAAGACTCCATTTAGGGGTTGTTTGGTTCGTTAAAATGGATTAGAGTGGTACGAAATCTAATGCTAGGGATGTATGGATCAAATCCCATAGTTGTTTAGTTTATATGGAGGTTTTTACATTTCATTAACGAAATGAAATGTGAATCTTAGGGGGGAGGTGGGTATGGGATTCTAGGGGGTTGGGGTAGAGTTAGAAGTTAGAACCATCTTGGTATCAGGTTTCATACCTAAAAAGCCTAACCAAGCAATAAAATGAATGGAATGGATTTTAACTCCATTCCAAAAGATCCAACCTAATGACCCCTTAGATGTACAAGACTTCTCTAAGCAATTTATGATGACAATGGAATTTTCTAAACACATACATCAAATGGTACAGTTTGGATACAATTGGAGATGGTCAAGAACATCCTTAATCCCTGCCAGCCCACCTTGACCGGCCCGTATGCTTCCTTTATAATTCTTTAATTTAATTGGCCTCCCACTCAATGGGTAATTCCAACACTCATGAGCTAAGGATTTTCTCTCTTTCTAAGCCAGCAAATGATAATGTATTGGAAATTTTGGTGGTTAGCAGATTAGAAGTCTAAATCTAAGAGTAAAATGAATGCCAAAGACAAGGTCACGTGGATTCATTAGAGAAAGCTAGCCTTGAAATATTGGTTATTCAGTGATTATTGAATCAAATCTCTTTCTAGATAGTAAATTCAGAGTCATCTATACATTGTCATACCTTGTCTACAATTCGTTCATCATGCATTGTTGGTAACTTATATCCTTGAAGCCTTGACTGTGTTCTTGGTAATTTATTTTTTTAGAGAGCATAGTTGTGGCGGTAAAGCTACGTTTCTACCTTAACCCAAGCATCTATCTCCATCGAAAACTACCTACACAAATCCCCTTCCACTAATTGCTGTCCCATGGCATTTTGCTATCCAGATCTACACAATAACGCCCCTATCAGATTTTTGTTGGTTGTACAGCAATATTGAGCTCCACAGTTAAATCAGGGGTTGGAGACTTGGAGGATATGGAAAGGGCAGATCAATAATGGTATAGTAAACATATAGTTATATACCTTTTAGCCATAAAGCAAAAAAGAAAAAATATGAAGAAGATCACAACAAAAGGTGCCAATACTTTCTGAATACTACAGTTTAGCAAACAGTACAGAGCAACTGCATTTTTTAATTTATAATACAAGTAACTAAAGTGGCATATAATCCAATAGTACAATAGCCACAATCTGCCAACTTTGACATGTGGCACAAGAAGCTGAAAACATTACCTTATTCCCCATCACCGAGTTCAATGAACTAACACCCCTTCTTGTATCAGCATCATCCAATACATCATCATGGAGAAGACTTGCCACCTACCACAACACAAGAATATCAATTAAGAACTTAAGACCAATAGAAGATACCCATTTCAACCATTATTTCCTGAAGCTCTACACACTGACAGGTAAGAATTAAGAGAATGCCTTCAGATAGCAGATACAGTATTTGATAATTCATGATTAAATCATATTATCAAATCTTGATGGCCTTAGTTCCGCATTAATACTGAAAACAAAGGAGTAAAGCCCACCTTTTTTTTTTAATTATTGTAGAGACTAAGCTGAATATAAACCAAGGAGAACCCTTGAGTACAAAAGGAATCCAGCTTGAAGACTGGTTTAAGCCTAAAGTTAACAGAACCATAATAAATTTCAGGATACTAAAATCTTCTGAAAACAGGAAAATAGACTGCGAATTAACTTCCAAGCTTTATTCACTTATCTACTTAAATAACCAATAACTATCTCAATCATAGATGGAATTTCATAAGAACCATAAGAATCAATCTCAAACATCTATGCACAAAATGGGAAGCCATTATTTAATTTCAATAACATAAATATTTACATTCACTTTCTACATACAAAAGAATAAAGAAAATCAGGGAAACAAGACAATAATCTACTACTCGATAGTGCAGCAAGGAGGTACATCCATTTGTTGACTTAGCCCGCGCCTAAGTACATTTCCCAGCACCTAGCCCAAAAGTTGGCCTAAGTGTAAGGTTATATCATTACCAATTTCTACCCCTTAGATCTAGACAACCCTAAAGCTTTCCAATGTTCACAATTCTCATTACATTGTTGTCTCATAAGTACTGTGAAGTGTGACTACATACACCACGCTTCACAAACCTCTAAACTTTAGGCAGGAGTCAAGAACTAGTAAATACAATTTACCTGACACCACAAACCAGTGTGTCAGGTAACTTAAACTTTGGCAAAAATAACAAATTTGAACAACAATTAACAAAAACACAAAGGAGAACATCAAGAAGAACAAATGTACTAAGTAATTATATACTGACATGGATCATCTCTGTGATCTCGGCAATGCACTGTTGTCTTCGACGAAGTTGTGTTTCCCAATTATCAACTACGCTGGCAGGTGATAGTCTTTCAGCAGAAGACACTGATACAGGCATGTTCAATGCTGTAGCCATCAATAATAAAACCTGCGAAGCAACAATTCAATTCTTAAGAAAGGCAAGCTAAGAATTTAAGAAGAGCAAGTCATATGTTAAACTAAGCTAGAATCCTAGACCGTATTTAAACTCTACAATACGTGCAGCAGGAAACTTATATAGTTATATCCTAATTCATACAACCTGTTTCAGAACACCCAAAAGCAAGCATAAAGATCTAAGACCAGGCATCTGTCTCATCCAGTAAGCCTGAACATTTTATTATAATAGATAATATAAATATATATTGAGAGACCTTTTACATCAGGGTTACACCTAACTTCTACACCTCTAAAGTAGAAAAAGTCACAAAAAACAAAAATTCTACAATACAAATTAAATAAGCAATGTCAGCATTGAAGATAGCATGCAGTAAATAATGATGATATTGATACACCGGACTGACTTTACAGATACACAGATATAAAAGAAAAAGAGTGGTTTCAAAAAAAAAAAAAAAGAAAAAGAGTGATTCAAATTGTTACATGTTTATTTTACTTCATGCTTCATGGCAAACAATGTAGGTATATCCCGTCTATATATGCAACACTTACTGTGGGGCGAAATCGCTTTCCTTCTACTCCCATTTTGAAGAAATATTCAGCAGCAGATGCCAACTTAGGGACCTGCAAGAAGCAATAACATGAACATCATACAATGTCTAACTTTCAGCGCGCATTCCATTCAAACAGTACTAACAGTACATAAGACAACTGTTGCACCTCTGTGACCACCATTGACCGTAATCTATCAGCTAGGATTGATAACTCATCAGCAACAAGGGAAAATGGATCCGATTGATCCTGCAAAAGTAAATTGGCAACTTTTAGCACAAATATACAATCACAGAGACAATAGAAGCATGATTAGAATTAAATGCCTCTGCAGAAGAATAAGACCAACTGACCAGAACGACATGAATCTAAAAATCCATTCTGAACAACTAGAGTTGTAACTTTAAAACAGTTTTTTGTTAACCCCTTCACCTCCTGACAACAGAACCATTAACATGCATACCTATCATCTGCATCAATAAGCAAACTAACACATGCCTTAATATGTATTCTATTAGCAATTACAGCTCCATGAAATACAATACAAGCATAGAGAAGCTCTATGGAACTCTCTTACATGGAAATTTCCAATCTATTAATCAATTTGCATATAACGTTGAGCATAGGATATATAAAACTTGGATCCAGACAAACATCTAGTATCCTTCATTCTACCAAGAGGGGTGTTTGGTTCAATGGATTGGTATGGAATCTCATACTACAGAGGTATGGATTCTAAAACCCATACTAGTCCAAAGTTGTTTGGTTATATTGTTGGAATGGATTCCACACTTCATTAATAGAATGGATTATAAATTTTGGGATGAGAGATGGGTATGGGGTACAGTTAGAACCCCTTGGATATGAGATTCCATTACTAAAAACTCAACCAAACAAAAAAAAAAAATAGATGGAATGGATTCTAACTCCATTCCAACCCATTACAAATGATCCAACCAAACGACCCCCAAATGTAATCATCCAAGAATAAAAAATGAAATTAAAAAAAATAAAAAATAAAAAAATGCAGCAGACCGTCCGGAGAAAACTCAGGAAACAGAAGAGTGTCTTTTGATGAACAACAATATGGATACAGAAGTATTCTGCTAACAATTAACCCAAATTCCATCCATTATTGATAATAAAGTATATATATAAAAAGAAAAAAAAAAGAAAAAAAAAAAAAAAAAAAAAAAAAGAGGAGCTTGGGAATTATCAAGGAAGTTAGCTACAGAATGCTGCTGGGGGCTTTATGGTATTCGGTATTCATAATAAAGTTTAATAGAGGTGAGATAAATGGAGATGTGTTCTGGCAAAGAAGAGGAATTGAATACAGAAAGAGGCTAGTGTAACTGTGTGACGGGTGTTCGGACAAGCAGAGAAAGAGAAACTTAGGGAGAGAATTCACCTCTTGAATGTAGATGATTGTATTTGAGAAGCCCCAAATAAAATACATGAGTATTTATTCATCACCAAATTCTACTTTCTTTAGAAATGTTCATCTCTTTATTTTCTTTGAATCTATTCACTACATTTTTGTGCTCGTCTCTCAATATAGTTTAAAAGACAGCTCAAACCATCCCCACTCTGGCACTCTATACTAAGTAAATCACATATACAATGCAAACAAGTGGCTAACGGTTTCCATAGACACATATACAATCACATATACAATGCAATCACTAGACACATGCATGAGGAGAAAAACACCTTTTGTAGTCATTAAACTTGCAAATCCTCCTGAGTATTAAGTTCCCCAAACAAGAAAATTACAATATTTTTTCCTTGGAACAATAGCATTCCAAGTATTCAGTTCCCAAAATTAACAATCCACAAAAATTCTAAGACGGTAGCTCTCCACTTGTTCCTATCTATCAGTTTGGTTGAAAGAATTATGAATTTCATTATTGTGGAGCAATCAGATCGACACAGTGTTTTTCTATGTTCATAAAAATATAATTAAAAATTCAATCTGCTTCACAACCAATCAATAGTGGATTTGCCTTCTGACTAGTCCATAATAAATAGGTGAAAACTAATAGTAACTCCTTTTTGTTCCAAGAGTGGCTAATATCTTTCATTTTTCTCAATGAGATCCCTTACTAGATAATTTTCCAAGCTCTTGTATAAATATTTATAGAAGCATCTTTGGAGCATCACCAGATTCCTCACTACAAAAGTAGATTTAAGATTCTGTTTCATCCCATCCCCACAAAGAGACCAACTTAACTCACTCCCTAACAATACATAATAGCACGAGTAATATATACAAAGTCTAGTTGGATACTGGATCTGCAAAAGTCACACCTAACCTCAACTGTGGACGTTGCACTATTATGAATATGATGTCTTGCGTCATAACGAAAACCGCAAAGTGTATGTTCTGTAGATCCCCAAGCATACTGCATAAGGAATACAATACAAAGTTATTACATGCACAATGTAATCTATAATGCCTGTCGTATAAAATTTACAAAAATGATAAGAGTCTACAGTAATTAAGGATACCCATATCATACCTTGAACATGGAAGGAGTAATTGTGGGATTAGAGTGGGAGAGCAATTTATAGTATGCAGCAACAGCTGAACTAGAAGCAGTTACACAAGGATAACGCCGTCGGAATGGATTCAACCCAGTCCTTGAAACCCGGGAACATCCTCTAGAAAACATCATCTCTGTAACACCAAAAAAGGAAAAAATGGAAGATTATAAAATAGTGCAAACTCCAAAATTTTCAAATTTTTTACATACGTGTTTTCCCCAAATTGATCAGAAAACGAAAATTTTTGCCCCAAATTTCAATTTAGCTGCTGAATAAACATACTAATTTGGCAGTACTTAACCCAATTAGCTCGGCCAGCTGATGTGAACCCATCAATTTAAGCACAATACTTCTAAACTATAATCATTCATTCATCATTTTCGGGTTTCGAACAATCAAGCGAGTGCAGAAGAATACATGAACAGCAATAACAATTAACAACAATCATAAATTCAATACCCAATATAACAGATGGTCATTTGACAAAGTGGGTTTGAATTATATATATGATCGACATTCAGCTAAACCCCACATTACAGAATTATCATAAATCAATCAATTATGTCTCTAATTACTTCTTTATTAATCTATTAATACAACAACTGAACCCATTAAATCAAACCATCAAGCAAAAAATACCCACTATCATAAATTTGCATTTCTCAACAAATTTCAAACAAAAAGCTGAAAAATCAAAGCATTGAAAATTGAGATACCTGGAGTAATAAAATGGCGTCACTTAATAGAATGAAGGCAGGAAGAAGAATTGAAATGAAGGAGAAAACAGTGGGTTTAATTGTTTAAGGGTTTTGATGTTGTTGAGTAAACCGACCGCATTGACTCAAAAGAGAGGTGACGACGCCAAATTATGTACCATTAATTTCTTCACACCAAAATTAGCCACTATTAAACCACAAGCACACACTTGTTCATCGCAAACGAGTATTCCTTCTTTTTTATTTATTTTTCAGTTTTTACAGAAAGAGATTCAAGTTTAGAGGAAATACTATTGGACGTTTGGACGGGTAACTTGTTGTCCAAACTAAAAAATAATTAGATAACTAGTGTGTAATTCAGGCGTTGCCTTGAGATATTACTTTGAATATATTTTTGTTTTTATAAATTGTTTGAATTTGTTAGTATTAATAATTTGGAAAAAAAAAAATTTGAAATATAATGTTGAATATCGATGAGCATATATAAAAAGAAACATGAGTATTTAGATTGGATTTTTTTTTATTCTACATTTAAATACATTTATATAGATTAATAGAGCATAAATCAATCATCAATAATCAATAATCAATCAATCAATAACTATATACTAAAAGACACACCAGCAATGACATGTGTGTCCTTAAGTGTTTTTTTTTAAAAAAAAAACACTATAAGTAAAGTTTTAATGAGGTTAAAAAAAAAATTGACTAATAGGTAAATTTCCTTAATTGTTCAAAATTAATTGTTGTCTAAATCTATACTTATAGAAAAAATAAAAAAATCAACCACAACACTAGAAAAAATATCATATGGATTATAATACAATCCATAATACTAATATTTTTGCAAAGCTAATTACCTTAATAATCAACAACTACGTACGAGTAATAAACATCAACAAATAACTACATAATATATTGATTGATGACGCATAATTATTTTTATTTGTATAAGATATTGCCAAAACATAATTTAAAACATACCGATATCCCATTAGAGTTCATAACAAGAAAAAGGTTGAATAAAGAAATAATACGTTATTCGGAAGATATGGATTAATATTGTAAATGGCTTGATTTGAGATTAAAAAAAATAGCGTGATTTTGATAGTGAGTACAAAGGGAATTGAATTATTTCGTGAGGTAGATATATAGCTTTAAAATTTATTTAATTAATAAAAAATAATTGTACCACACTAAAATACATATATACAATTATATGTCCGTAACTTCATATGCATAACTTTTATATACATAATTAGCTAATTGGATCTTCCATGATCATTTCAATAAATATTTTGGTAGTTTAGTTCACAATATTATTAGACAATTTTCTTAAACTAATTGTTATTACACTAATTAAAATAGTGTAGAATTGATAGTAATACAAAAAATAACCGTGCATGGCACGGGATCCAACCTTGTTATTGTTAATTAAGATGACAATATGTGTGGTATTTATTCCATGTGGTTAGGAGTTCAAACCTCTTTGGTCTGATTTTTTTTTTTTTCATTTATTTGATCAAACTATACACTAATCATATACCATTTATAAACAAGGTCGAGTCCCATAACAAGGCCATGAAACAATGACACTCGGCATTCCAATTTTTCGCCCAAAGTATTGTGCAATATAGTTAACAACTATTTTTTTGGTGTTTCGAGAGCCACAAATGCGAGTATTGAGAATCGATCCCAAGATCTCCTGGAATTGGTAAGGGAGCTCAAACCATTTGAGTTACACTTCATTCTCCTATAGGTAACAATTATGCATATGTAGGTTTTTAGGTACTTTGAGAGGAATTTCATTGAATCATATTCATAGGTACCTAAACAGGATCTCATGCATATACAATTAAAAGGCCATGATCACATAATAAAGAGCCTCAAGTGTGACTCCTCTATTTAGTCCATCGCCTTGAATCAATGATCCACCAATGCTAGTTGGACGAGAGAACCTTCCACTTTCTTGGAGTTGAAAACCAATTTATAAAGAGGGAATATGGAGAGGAAAATATTACATTGTTTTGTGAAAACTAAATATTGTGTTTTTTATTTTCTAAAACCTTAAATAATATAATCACATTATATTAATTAAGCTCTTTCCCTAAATAAGGTTGGGAAAAGCTCAAATTCCCTAAATACAACTTCTTATTCTTTTATTCTCACATTACCGTCCACGTAAGCAAATTTTTTTTTTGTTTGTTTTACTGATACAATGAAAAACCGCTACTTGAAGTAATAGTTTGTTAAAAAGAAAATCACCACTCGAAGTAGCGGTTTTTATTTTAAAATCACTACTTGAAGTGGCGGTATTTACTAAAGATAACAACTACTTAAAGTGGCGGTTTTTTTTAACTAACAACCGATATTTCAAGTAGCGGTGTTTAGCTATATAAAATTCTACTTCAAGTATTGTTGAGTAATTAGGTTTTGATGATTGTAAACTAATGATGATTATCTATCTAATGTGTTTGTTAAGTTGTCATAGAAAGAACAAGTTATGCTTGGAACAGGATACAAGGAACCTGAGCAATGACAAGTATATATATAAGGAACTTAAGCAGTATATGATAAGCAATAGAAGGAACAAGAACAATGATGAGTTATGGTTGATAAGCATGATGATGGTGAAAGAACCGTGAAGGTAATTATATAAATAGGTGTTTGCATATGTTAGCTTCATGAGGTAAGCTAAGTACTCTATGCATACATGAGTTGTATATGTGTATGAGTATTTATGTTGCTTTAAGTTTAATTAGTTCTCTCACTTAAAGTTTTTTTATGACAAACAAACTTCAATCTAATGTTCTCTTAAGTGTTTATGTGAAGACAGGAACTGACTTAGGTGAAGTCAAGGGGTTGGAACATAAAAGACTTCAAGAGAAAAAAGAGAGAATGAATGAACCTAAAGCAGGTTCTTTTATGAGAACCAAATCACGAAGGACCTGAAGCTATTCTCCAAGGAGGTCTAGAAGGAACCTTTGGCAGGCTTTCCCACGAGAGCCGGAGCATGTTCCCTAACAGGTACATGAGGTGTTCCCTAACAGGTACACACAAGGAGCTTCCTAACAGAAGCATGACAACAAGCTTAGTGAAGTTTGGTCTACGAAGATGAACAAGTTCCAGTTAGGAACTTGGTCTACAGTTCCGAAAGTGGAACGCTACCCTGAGATCTAGAATACATCAATACTACTGTAACACCCCAATAATTCTCCATTTTTCAAACCACTTACTTTAAATAAAATAGTGGAGAACTATTGACATGTTACCGCCACGTGTTAAAACGTTAAGGCTTTATCAAAGTATCACAGCAGAAAATCAAACTTAAGTCTTAAGATAACATAGTTTAGAAAACAAATAAGTCAAAGCTTACAAATTGGAAAAAGCCCTTATTTAAAACCAAACCAATAATCAAAGTCCAAAACATAAACGAAATAGCAAAGCATAAATAAGTTTAACACAAAGAACGAATACTCTCAATCACACCAATCCCTTGACAATGCGTATGTCAAATCCCCGAACTTCACATCATCAAGCTAACCTGTGCAATACTGCTCCCCAATAATACAAGTGTAATAATTGGATCATTACAGGGTCATTGAAAGGCGAAGGCCATGACCAAAAGAAAGACACACACAAAAGCACGCAATCAGCAAAGCTGAGTACATACAAGCTACAACGTACAAAACCTAGCATGCTCAATTAATTATAATAAATAAACATACAACTCGAATTCATTAATCAAGACTCCACACTTAAACAATTTAATTGACTCAACATACTTTTTGACCAATTCTAAACACTTGACTCTTTATATTTAATTCATTAATTTAGTTTGGAGTAAGCAATCGACGAGGTTGTCCAATCCACCAAATCATTTTGGTCCCAAACGACCATTTGAAATAAAAGTTTAGCGCGATGCAAGAATGGGCGCGACTCCATTCTCACAAAGTTAGTCTAGGATCCCATCTAACTTTCATTATAAAATAAAATGTAAATACCAAAAGAGAAGAGGACATGTTGATCAAACAAGCCTCGAAAAGCCACGGGCTACCACCGTGTACCCCAACCCATAATTGTCAATACTCTAGAAGTGCACGCTTTCCAGAGTTTTATTGCTCATCCATGTTTCACTTTACGTGATTACAATTTTAATTAATAGCCGACTCATTCAAGAAGACCATACATAACAATCATACATCAATTCATTTTTAATCTTATTTAGGACAATGGTGATCACAACACAAATTGACTTTTAATTCCATTAAACTTCCAAATTATCCAAAATTGTTGAACATAGTCAACCCACCTAGCCATTTCGGCTTAATAAACCACCTTTACTCAACATACTAACAAGTCATGATTGAGTAATAAATAAATAAATAATAACATTGTGGAATAATTAATAAATTCATTCCACCTAAACCATTCAATTCCAATCCTTTAATAATCCAAATGTGGTTAACAAACCAATCCAATAAAATATGTTTGTATCAACATTCCATACAAATAATTAATCCAATATAATTCAACATACTTGCATCCATAATTCCATACAAGCATAATTAATTCACCAAAAGATGCCTCATAAACATAAATACATGAATTAATTAAATATTTAACCAAACAATTTCCATCCAAGTGTTCTCTAATCATGAAACTAAGTTCTTTTCTTTGGTACCTAAACATGATACTACTTACAACGAAGTAGACATGTACGTACCTCGTGTAAACAATCCTTTGCGCCACTTTTAATTAATTAAAAGTCTCCTAGAGAAAAATCACTTCCTAGAAAACAACCCATAACAATAAATTAATACTTAACCAAATTTCCAGCAATATAATTTAGATTAAAAGTCCTTAAAACTTCATTAAAAACATGTTTTTATGGTTAATTAATCATTATAAATATAATAGGAACAAAAGCCCCAAATTAATTGCTCATTAGAACCCTAAAATCCCAATTTGATTAAATTAAAACCCTAGGTTTATAAATTATAAAATCTGAAAATTTATAACATAATTAAAATATGAAATTATAGGTTTAAGCTATCAAAAACATGATTTTGATACTAAAAATATAATCTTTATACTACAAAATCAAAACCCAAAACAATTACATATAAAATTATACAAATTAATAAAAATAAAAAGGAGGAGCCACGTGGGCCAGCTGCTGGTGGTGGGTCGCCGATGGTCGGTGGTGGTCGGCGCCGATTTCCGGCGTGCAGGGGTGGCGGCAGTTGGTGTTGGCGGTGGTGGTGACCGTGAGTGAAAACTCACGTGAAAAGGAAAAAGAAAGGAAGAAAAAGAAAAGAAAGAAAAAGGAAAAAGAAAAGAAAAAAAAATAAAGGGAAAAAAAATAAAGGGAAAAAAAAAAAGAAAAAAGAAAAAAAAATAAAATAAAGAAAATAAAGAGGAGGAAAAATAAGACTAACCTTTTGTGTGGGGAAAATTTTGGGGAATAATGGGGTATTTATAGGAGAGAGAGTGGTGTAGGGTTAGTTTTAAGATTGGGCCTCATAAAATTAATGGGCCAATTAGATTAATGAAATGGGCTAGATTTGTTTAATATGTATGACATAAATTGTAGAATGGACAATTAAAAAAATCATTTTAGAACAAAATCAATTATCAACCCAAAAATAATGGAACTTTAAAACTTAAATCCCGGAAAAATACGCATAAATATTATAAATAAAATAAAAATTCATTTATAATATATTTATAAATACGGGGGATTACAACTACAAGATTCCAGAACAACAGTTTCAAAGAACAACATGAAGACGGAGAAATCGAAGTATATCGCTCTAGGATTTATGTAAGTATGTTGGACATAAAAGTCAGTCTGGAACAAGTCTATAAAACCAAGGTGAACTCCTAATAGTCAATGAAATTAGAGTTACGGACTTTAGGAATGTCAATGGGGCGGGGCGGATGTTGGCCTTTCCATCCCCATCCCCATCCCCATCCCCGCGGCGGGTCCAATATTCATCTCCATCCCCACCCCAGCAGGTACAACTCCAAAACCATCCCCACCCCATCCCCCACTTGGATATCCATCCCCACCTAATCCCCACCAAAGACCCGCCTAATCCCCACCCAAGACCCACCTAATCTCCATATCTCAAATACACAATCTTATATAATTAATACGGATTATAATAAAAAAAAACATTCTTAATATTACACACATTTTTATTTATAATATAAGTGTAGTACAAAGTATTATAATTAATATTTTATTTCACGTGATTATTTTATAAAATAGTATAAAAGTATATAATTTTGCTTTTAAAGATATATAGATGTGGGTATGAGGTGGGGATGGGGCGGGTACAACTTAAAATCGATCCCCGCCCCATCACCCGTGGCGGGTATGATTTTTATCCCCATCCTTGCCCCACCAACCACCAAACCGAGACCATCCCCGCCCCACCGGGGCGGGGATGGGAGGGGTCTCCTACTTGATCCGCCCCACTGACATCCCTAACTGACTTGTCAGGAACTAAGAGACTGTCAGAGTTCCGGAACCTAATTGGAACTTAAGTCTGCACGTCGTTAAAAGTCGGTTTTAATGATATATATTTTTGCCTAATACGTGCATATCTTTTAGTGATTTGGTTTTACAGAATAAAGATATTTATTTTCTAATAAATCCTTTTTGGAAAAAGATAAGTTATTTTTGAAAAGTATTTTCAGCAAAATAAGTTTTGAATAAAATCTGATTTTTATGGTAAGTATATCTTTTGGGAAAAGGTAAGCTATTATATTTGGAAAATATAAGTTTGAAATAAAATCTGATTTTATGGTAGATATATCTTAGTATTATTGATAGAATATATTCTTAACAAAAATATATTTTTGGAAAACTTATTTTTGGAAAATAGCTTTTAAACATATCTTTTGATAAAACTTATCTTTTACGAAAAGAATGATTTGGGTGTACTATATATATGCTCATATGTATTCATTCAAAGTTGAGACTGACGAAGTGTAGTGGTCATGCTTAATGGTTTTATCCTTCACCACGCACGAAGCTAAGTTAGTCCTCCAGGTCAAAGTTCCTATCAGGTTTTGGTTACAGTACGTCCAATGAGTTTCAGACAGATCTCGAGTGTCCAACATATTAGTTTTATCTCTTTATTCATTGATATGTATTTAGAGTTATTCTTTGAGATCTTGTAAAGGGAAAAGGGTTTTGAGTGTTTTATGTATTGGGGTGTGAGAGTTCGTGAGGAGTCTCGTTATCATAATTGTATGAGTGCAAAGTGTGAGTTCTAGTGTGAAGTCGAGTGAGCTTCTAGTAAGAGGCCGAGTGAATAGTACTCTAGGAGTGTTGTGTGAATCTAAGTTTGGGACTTAGGTTGGGTAGGATAAGGTCCTATCGAGTAGCAAGTTCAATCAGGAACTTGTGAGAAAGGTCTAATTGTAATAGGTCGTAACTAGGAGTGTTTGGCCTATGGATTGGTTTGGTTTGAAATCCCTTAGAGGGTCAAGGTTTTACTTCCAGTTAGGTCCTGAATGGTTTTCTCGTAAAATCCGCTTTGCATTATCTAAGTTCCTAACATCAATCAATTTTATATTCTGCAAGAAGTAGGCACTAGGAACATACTACAATTCAACCCCCCTTCTTGTAGTATATCATCAAAATAACAAGTAGCGATTTCTACAGTAATATTTTTTTTTTTAAAAAAAAAGTTTGCAGTTGCAAAGTACCCTATATAACCTGCTACAGATCACCATGTAAAAGCTTCAATTTCAATATGCAAAGCAACCAAATCACATACACTCTAATCTCATCTACACATCCATCACGAGAATAAATTATCAACTCCATTGTTTTATTCTATCAAACTCCAATTATAATTCAAGTGACTTTACAAGCGATGTCAAATGCCAATCAACAAACATTTGCAAAATATGTATGATTGTTTTAGCAAAACAATATCAATCTCTGCACCTAAATTTTACGCTTCTTCCTAAGAAGTGATGATGCTGAAGATGGCGAAGCAGATTAAACCCTTCCTCTGGAATTTCATGTAGAGCAATCCACCTAGAGAATCAATAATACCTTGTCGTCAAACTTTATGATATTGGAATTGCACCAATGGAGATGATGTGACAATAGTATGTCGAGGTGTAGGAGTAGCTGCTATAGGTCTTACAGTGGGCATGAGGGGGAGTAGGACAAGCAAAAGTAGAAAGAGAAGGAGTACGAAGAGTAGGTCTCATGGTGTGAGGAGTAGGAGTATGTAAGGGAGGTGGCACGATTAGAGCGGGTGCACAAAAGGCACGTGAAGATTGACCCACCACGATGAGGTGTAATCGGTTGAGTTTGCACAGAAGAAGCAAATGACACTTGAGGTACCTCAATAAGGCGTGAATGTCCAACCCTAGATAAGCTTTACTAATGTTAGTTAGTCATGACTGAAAGCTTCAATCAAGCTTCTACGGAGAGGAGAGGAACGAACTAGCTAAGAACCACCACCACGAAGCACCACGCGCCACCTAGGGGTGGTGGTCGTGTGTACGGATGGCGAGGGGGGGGGAGGGCGTGCGTGAGGAGAGACAGAGAGCTTAGGGTTTTTGGGATTGGTTGACTTGATGTCCAATTTACTGTAAGTTAATTGTGACTTAATTGCAACCCTAAGTATGGATCTTATTTAAAGATCACATCTCTAAATAAGAGTCCATGTCAAGCCCAAAATCCTAACTCTAACATAACTACTCTAGCCCAATCCTATTCATGGTTAGTCATTGTAGGGAATATTTCAAGCATCCCACACTTGAGCCCCACTGTGATCATACACTTAAGCATGGTGGCGTCCAAAGAGAAGGAAGCTAGAGTAAAAGAGTCGCCAACAAGTTTTAGGAACTTGTAAATCGTTCACAGGGCGAAGGTTACACCCCTTCACAATCCATGAGATCGCTAACTCCATATTGGTCTGGAACCATGACTGGATATTTGGGGATGAAGGTACAAATCCAACCTAAAAGAGATTGAACCTGCCCTAATAATAGGCCTCTACTTTATTCTTCTCGTATTCATGTGTGTAATACCTCGTATTTTAACACGTATTTTAATTAAAATAAGTATTTTGAGAAGTATTTAATTAAATTGAAATGTTTTATTTAAAGTATTTTAATTATTTATTTTAATAAGTTTGGAAATATTTATAAAAGGAAAGTTTATTTAATTAATTAATTTAATTAAGTTGGGGTTTAATTTAAGGAAAGTTTTATTTTAGTAAAGTTTTGTTAGGGATGGAATTAGGAAAATTAAAAGAGGAAAGTTTAGGGAGAAGGGCCTTAGAGAAGGGGTATAAATATCCCACATATGAGGCAAATCAAACTTTGTTCAAAGTGGAGAAAACCCAAGGTAAACTTCTCTCTCCTTTCTCCTTATTTTCTTTATTTTTCTTTCTCCTTTTTCCCCTTCCCCTTTTCTTTTTTTCGGCTTCCCTTCACCACCACCGGCCGACCACCAGCAGCTCCAACCGCCGGCAGCAGGCAGCCACCGGCGCCGGCAGCAGCCAGGTGGCTGTCGGCTGCCATTTTTTTCGAACAAAAAAAAAAAAATTTAAATCTTTAATGTTGAAAACTAATCTATGCTTAAATCTAATTGTTAATTATGAGTTTTGGGATTTGATTTTTGATGTTTGATTATAAGTAATATGTTAATTAATTTTCAGATTATGTTTTTAATTAAAAAGCCCCAATTTTTGAAACCCTAGGTTCTTGATTTGTAAATTATTGAAGGGTTATGATGTATAATGGTTTAGACCTTTGATTAAAGTGTTTTAAGGCTTAATTACAACAAGTTTTAATTAAAATATAGTGCTGGAATTTTTAGTAGAGCATTTAAAATCAAGTTTCTTCAAGGAATTTTAGTTACCCATTAGTTAGGATTAAAGTATGATGTTTTAAATATAATTTCAATTTATTTTAATTAAATTATGAGGGGTTTTATAATAGTATATATTGCTGGATATTTGTGTAGAGAGGATTTTAATACTCTTCTATGATTTTAAATTGTAGGAGACTTTGAAGTGAACGATTTTTATTAGTCGTGGCGATTTTAAGATCATATACAAGGTACGTTCGCGTACTTAGCATAATTATATTGATGTAGTAGCATGTTAAATGTGTTTGGTTGATTACAAGTAGTATCATGCTAGGTTTGGATTGGAAATTATGATTTGGATGTTATTGGTGATTGGATTAAGAAGCATGATTTATTTGTGATGGATTATTGGATGGAAAATAATAGTTTGGAATATTATTCATGAACCACATATTTATTTATGGCATGTTAGAGAGCATGTTTAATTAAACTAAATGTTTAATTTGGTTTGGAATATTGAAAAGGAATTTTATTATGGTTCATATAATTTTTATTGATGCTTTAAGCATGAGGAAGAAGTTATATAAGTGTCTATGTACACGAGGAATAAATTATATTTTTGGTGCCTTGTGCACTTAAGGTGTTTTCAACACCGAGGGATAGGATTTGTGGCGCTTTATGCGTTTAAGGTGTCTTTGACACCGAGGTAGAATTAAAAAGGGTTCAACATTAGATTTTATGTGGTCACTAATTACTCAAGAATTAAATTGGTATGTTTGATTGTTTGAATAATTATTGTTAATTGAATAATTATGGTTTGAGAGTCATCACCAAGTCTAATAATCGGTAAATAACGTAAAGTGAAAGAGAGTACGCACCAAAACTCTTGGAACGTATATACCTTGAGTGTGAACATATGGGGGAGATATGTGACTTTATATTTGATCATAACTTCTACTGGAGTACAGGACGCTGTACATTCCTTTTATTATTATTATGCGCAGGAATTCCGCCACCTATGTGTGGTTATTGATGCTGGCACGGTTAGCTCCCGTGTCAGTAACCTTAATTTATTTGGGGGAGGTTGAGTGGGAAACCCGTTTGATGCGTAGTCAAAATTAAATAAATTATGTAGTGTCTAGTGAGAACTTTTATTGAATGTTGTATGCTTGAAAAACAGGTGCAACGAGGTAAGTTGTGTGTTGATAGGAAATTATGAGTTAGTGTGTTAATCACGCATATGTACTCAGCTTTGCTGATTGTGTGTTTTGTGTGTTTGTTACCCTTGTCTTTATTTTGGCCCTATGATGACCCATTTTTAATGGAGAGTAGTGGGAATAAGTAGAGATAAACTTTTCAGGTGATGAAGCATAT
Source organism: Chenopodium album (assembly GCF_948465745.1). Taxonomy (NCBI): domain Eukaryota; kingdom Viridiplantae; phylum Streptophyta; class Magnoliopsida; order Caryophyllales; family Amaranthaceae; genus Chenopodium; species Chenopodium album. The sequence goes on from NC_137847.1 coordinate 22,898,689, forward strand.
TCATGAATGTGCATGAGTGAAGAGCGAATCATGCTAGTTTCTATAAGTATACGATGTGTGTTATTGCTTTAATTATTTATGATACTATTATTATGCATGACTAACGAAAAGGTTTTGAATTTGGTTTGGTTTTAATAAGGGTCTATAATGGTTCCAAGTTGTAGGTTGATTTTATTTTACTTCGTTTGACTTTGGTTTGACTTTACTTCCGTTAATTGACTTTTCAAAGTTGACTTCGTTTGAATTGTTTTGAAATTAGTCTTCCGCTCTGTGTCTTTGATAGTTTCCTTAGCCGTTTTCACGGTGGCGGTAATGTCTTAGATATTCCTATTTAAAGTCTTAAACAGGGCACAACAGGTATTTTAAAAGAAGGGAATTTCTAGGGTGTTACAATGTGCGCTTTCTGACTAACATACAATCAATAGGTTAACCCTAAACCTGTTTAATCTATGTTGATTGAATATTAATGCACAAACAAAACTATTATTGGCGATTACTTGAATTATAATCATATTAGCCTAAACAAGATTATTAATTATCTTATTAAGCGTGATTACAAGTACACAATCACTTGAATTATAATCATATTAGCCTAAACAAGATTATTAATAATCTTGTTTAGGCTAATATGATTATAATTCAAGTGATCACCAATAATAGTTTTGTTTGTTCATTAATATTCAATCAACATAGATTAAACAGGTTTAGGGTTAACCTATTGATTGTATGTTAGTCAGAAAGCGCACATGAATACGAGAAGAATAAAATAGAGGCCTATTATTAGGGCAGGTTCAATCCCTTTTAGGTTGGATTTGTACCTTCATCCTCGAATATCTAGTCATGGTTCCAAACCACTATGGAGTTAGCGATCTCATGGATCGTGAAGGGGTGTAACCTTCGCCCTATGAACGGTTTACAAGTTCCTAAAACTTGTTGGCGACTCTTTTACTCTAGCTTCCTTCCCTTTGGACGCCACCATGCTTAAGTGTATGATCACAGTGGGGCTCAAGTGTGGGATGCTTGAAATATTCCCTACAGTTTTTTTGGCGACTCCGTTGGGGAGGATTTCTATTTTAATTCCTAAAATTTATTTTGGCAATAATTTAGAATGAGTGGATGAGACTCGAAAAGTTCTAAGTATTTCATGTGCGTAATTTTGATTAACATTATTGGCATATGCATAAAAAGGTTCGCTTTGGAAAGACCATCCGTAATGCGTAAAAAACATAGGATTTTTACACGTAGGAAATTAGGGAAATATCTTTCACAACTAAAGTCGAAATAACGCTGCGAAAAAACTGGAAAATTCAAGAACAAAAAGTTGCCGAGGCATGTAGGAATTAGCGATGAGAAAACAGCGCCATCGCCTGGCGACAGTAATTGTCGTCCGGCGACGGTGCCATCGTCTGGCGACAGGCACTGTTATCTCGCGCTGAATTCTTCCAATACCGAGCCAGGAATCTACTTTCTTGTTTCGACTAGTTTCTAGTACTGTTTGCTCGGTTTTACTTCCTGATTGAGTTTTTTCCTTTTTTTTGAACCCATATGTGTTCTACATATGGCCATAACCCTCTGGGAATTCACACTCCATCTACCCAATCGAACGCTCTTGGCAACGAAGGGTACATCCGAGTTTGTTGAATTCACCAAACTATGGAAGCGAGTTTAACTCGCGGGGTCCTATCCACTCGCGCTAACCTTTCCAAAGGTAAGGCTTTCGCGCGGTGCATCCGGACTCATAACCATGGACCCTCTTTGACTAACCCATATCCTTGAACTTTAGAGAACTAGAGCCATGGTTAGGTTGCAAACTCATTGCATCATATTGTGCTTACTTGACTACTTGTGCATTATTTGCTTGTGCATACCTACATGTGACTAAACTAACCGTTTGGTTTGACTTGTGATCATAAATATGCTTAAATAAACTAACCAAGGACTAAAGGACTTTGCTTAGTTAATTAATTAATTAATTTGAGCTAATAAATATGTCTAAAATCGAGTCATAGTTCCTTTGAATCAACCAGGATTTTTATTCCTATATACTGCACAAACGTCAACTTGTTTTGGTCATAGCCGGAGTTCTAGGAAGAGTTACGAGTCGTACAACCTATGGATCTGTAGCCCCGAGTTTTATCTTTCATTTTCCGTTGGTTTTGTCCAATTCGGATTCACAGATCAAAAGTTATGACTAAAATACTACAGCCTGTCCAGTTTAGTGCACATACGTGAAGTTTTAGCTTAGTCTTTGTTTGAGTCTAGTCACATAGTCTAGTCACATGGTCATGACACGAGTCAAACATGCCACTTACGCTCATTAATCTTAGCACACACTTTGTACACCATGACCATGTCTTAGGTTCATGCATGAGTCGATTTTTCCGTCATTTGAATTGGGGGTCCACTCTATTCCTAACTTTTCCATATCTCTCCATCTACTTCACCTTTCCATACATATCTCACACTTTCCTTCTTAAACACTTTCTACATTCACATTCCTTCATCTTACATGCTTCCTTCATACATCATTCACCTCATTATATTCTTTTCCCATCCATGCATGTTGAATCGAGTCCGAGTCATGTGATTGACAAACAAAAAAAAGTAATGATGAAACAAATGCACAAGGCAAGCTTCTCACCAAGATTTCATGCTTTCTTCTTCTTTTTTAAACCCTTCCCCAATAAGTCTAGCATAGGCACCCTTTGTCTAACTTAGATTTATTACATAAATTTTACCCTTCACCTTTTAATAAAATGAGCATTTCTTTTCTTTGCATATGATCATTACATTCATTAAAAAAAAATGTCGAATTAAGCACAAGGTATACTAATGATTTGAGGCACCCCTTGTAGCCTATCATATCATCTTCACCCTTTCAAATATACATAATCCTTTCTTGATAAACCACTTTAAGCCTCTTCTATTGATACACCTTTCTTTTTTCAACCCACATCTACCTAACCTTGGGATGGGATGGTGTGCAATTTATGCAATTTTTAAAGAACAAAAGCTTGAGTGATTCAAAAGATTAAAATAGCGAAAAAATAGAAATAATAAAAGTGTACAAAAGGGCAAGTGTTCCAATGTCTTTAATATAAACATGTTATAAATATGAACACGTCTTAGATTGCGTCTCTTATCGAGTGCTCGGTATCGTGCCTGAGAAACATGAATGCCAAGTGAGTGATAGACCGCATGATCGGGATTGCCCACTGTAGGGAATATTTCAAGCATTACCCCAAATTTGAACCCCACTGTGATCATACACTTAAGCATGGTGGCGTCCAAAGGGAAGGAAGCTAGAGCAAAAGAGTCGCCAACAAGTTTTGGGAACTTGTAAACCGTTCACATGGTGAAGGTTACACCCCTTAACGATCTAGAAGATCGTTAACTCCAATAGGTCTGAACCAAGACTGGCGTTCGGGGATGAGGGTACAAATCCAACCTAAAAGAGATTGAACCTGCCCTAAAAATAGGCCTCTACTTCATTCTTCTCGTATTCATGTGCGCTTTCTGATTAACATGCAATCAATAGGTTTACCCTAAACCTGTTTATCTATGTTGGTTGAATATTAATGCACAAACAAAACTATTATTGGTGATCACTTGAATTAAAATCATATTAGCCTAAACAAGATTATTAATTATCTTATTAAGCGTGATTACAAGTACAAATTCCCTTTAAACATGCAAAAAAGGTGTGATCAAGCAATAACAATAATAATCATCAAGCAACATAATAACAATCATCAATCATAATAATATTCTCAATCTCAAAGCATAATAATATGACACTAACATGATATTAGGAAAGAAAATAGGAAGCATTTTTTTAATCCTACTTGATATTAGAAATTACCCTAAACATGATACTAGGAAGCAATAAAACATCCTAACATGATACTAGGAATCAACAAAACAATCTAAGCATGATTTCTATATCAAAAGATCAATGAAACAATTAAATTACTTACTTGGATGCCTCGTATCTCTTTCTAATAACAAAATACACGCGTTAGTAACTTCAAGGAAATTATAAAACAAACAATTAAATTAAATAATTGAAATAGAGATTTGGGACCAAACCCTCAGAAATATCAAACCTTTCACGTCTAAGGCGAAGGCAATTTCGAACTTGGCTAGGTGTGTCTAGAACTAATGTATGAGGAATTGTGTTTGTAAAAGGGTTGGTTTAGAAAAAGAATAGAGAGAGAAGGAAAGCTTCTAGCTTTTTTAGAGAGAGAATAGAGAGAGATGATTGTTGTCGAGAGTTGATGATTGAAAACGGAGGTCCAGGGACCCTATTTATAAGAAAATAGTCCGGAAACCGATAGAAAAGAGTTAGAATTTGAATCGGAATAAAGCTACACTTTATCGCCAACGATAGGGCTCGTCGCCAGGTGACGAGTGCATCGCCAGGCGACGAACTTGTCATTTGGCGATGCAAGAGGTTTTTTACGGATTTTGTTTTTATCATATCTTTTGATCCAGAAGTCCAAATAAGTCATATAATATGTATTTAGAAAGATCTTGAAGTCTAATTTCCAACACAATTAGAATCAGATTTAAATATTTTATAGATAAAAATATATGGCCGAAATAGTGGAAGGATGTCAGTTTTGGATAGAGTTTCGTATCTCATTCATATCTTTTTCGTTATAGCTCGGAATTAATATTATAATATATCATTGGAAAGATAATTTCAAGATATATCCAAACATATAAGATTCGGATAAAGATTATGAGGCACAAAAATAATATCTGAATATATTCCATTTTGTACAATACAAGGATTCTCAGAAGGAGTAGTTTTATTCAATTTCAAACTCTTTGAAACTTAATTATCAATCCTAACTCCATTAGGATTTAAGAGAACCTTCTAGAGTATTCTAGAAGACTATAATCAATCCTAATAGCTTTAGGAATGATACTTAATAATAGGCCCTCCTCTAGATCATTGGGCCATATGTAAAAACCAAACCGGACCCAGTTTAGTATTTTGGCCATAACTTCCTCATTATTCATCGGAATTGGGCTTATAATATATCGTTGGAAATGTATTTTTGAGCCCTATCCAACTACACTATTATTGGACCCATATCATGGACCAAACTAAATTGGAATGCACGTTTTTCATAAATAGGGTAAGAAAAGAAATATTTTCAAAAACAGAAAGAAGAGATATTTTAATAAAAACATCCTCATCACTAGACTTTTCACACTTTCGCTTTGTTCGATAATCAATGACATGAAAGGTATTCATCACTGGGTTTGGTTTTGGGGAGACACAAATGGGTGTCTACAGAAGCCCCCACTTTGACTGAGTTTGGAGAAACGCAAGTTTCGAAAACAAAAGTCAAAGTAATGATAGGGACGGAGAATGATTCAGAACGTTCTGCGATCCTAAATCATTCTTGTAATGCCGATACCTGTAAACTAGAGTTAGTTAAAACAAATAAAAGAGTTAAGAAACGCGTATCTTGCACCGTCAAGCACACGTCTCTGGGGGTAACTGATTTTTGTTGCATCTACTGTTGTGACTGAAGGATTTATGTCTTCGTCGTGTGCAATTACTAGTTATATAAATGGATCAAATTATGGAGATAATTAAGTTCGGACATTTGGGTCGTCGTTTTATCATAGCTAGAGGTACTAACCATCTTTAGGCTAGTAAAATAACCCAAAGCCAATTGGACGGATCCTATAAGGTCACACAAAGGGTCTAGATCGGGCACGAGAGGACAAGGCCCATGATGGGCCTCATCCTCTAGTATGGCCGGCCACATGGAGTGGATTGAAGGGTTTTGGGCTTCCTAACCCTAGTCTAATTATAATGGGATTATAAATAGACTAGGTGCCTAGGGTTGCTAGAAGTATGCAATAATCTGATCAGTGTGATCAAACCCTAATTAGCAAACACGAGACCAACCCCTCTCATACTCCTCTCTATCTCACGGCTCTCTCCTCCTCCCTTGGCGCCAGTGTGGTGGTTCGTGGTGGTGGTAGATCGTGGTGGTCGGTTAGTTCAATAAAGGAGGTGATCGCGGTTTTCCTCAATCACTCGACCAATCTAGTATTGGTGGACGGCTCGTTTGAAGCTCGTGGACTAAGTAGAGGAGAAACACTTGGGGCTCTATTCTTTCCCTGATTTGTCAATCAAATTGCTACGTGGAATTCACGCTTCAAAGGTATGATTATGTGTCTTGTGTGTTATGCATGTGTTCTTGGGATTAGGTACTTTTATGAATATGATTCATGATTTTCCGCTGCGTAGTACCTATAAACTCCTACAGTGACAACCTTCCACAAGCTAGGGAATGCCATCTTGCTATTTTGATGTTCACTCGTCTTTGAAAAATGGAGTTTTGACGATCTTCCTCAAGCTAGGGGATTCCGCCTGAAGACTGCTACGCCTGTAACTGCCTCCAATTTCCGCTGTGATAGTCTTCTGCAAGCCAGAGAATACTATTGAAGATTGCTTTGCCTGAAATGATCTTCTACCGCCTTGTGACCATCTTCCACAAGTCAGGGAATATGATCGAAGATTGCTTCGCCTGAAGCCATCCTCAGTTGTTGCGATAATATTCCAAAGAAAATTACCAAAGACCAACGCTTGTTGATCCTTAAAGCTCACTTGAACTTTTCTGTTGATGCTTTGGGTGATGACAATCCTTATTTCTTTGGGAATAGTTGCCAACACAACTCTTGTATGATGTATGACAATCTGATTTAGGGAAAGTTGTTAATGCTTCGTAACAATCCATCCTTGGAAATATTGCTGCGATGAAGCGACAATCCGTATCTCGGAAAATTTGCCAAAATCCAATTTTGGGAAAAGTTGTCAATGCTTCGTAACAATCTGTCATAAGAACTTTTCTACGATTGACAATCCACATCTTGGAATATAACTCTTGAAAGCAATCCACCTTGGAAATTTGCCAACGCTATGCGACAAACCTTTTAGGAAAATATTGCCACTATTGACAATCCGCGTCTTGGAACATTTGCAAAAAAGAGTTGACCGACAATCCACTTCGGGAAAATTTGCCACTTACTGAAATGAATGACAATCCACATTGAGGAACCTTTGCCGAAATTTATGATGAGTAGAGATCTACAACAATCCTTTGGGAAATTTTGCAATAGGGAACTGGGTGTATGACAATCCAATCTCGGAAAACTTGCCAGAGATGACAATCCAAACTTGGAAAAATTGCCAAACAGAGCAGGAGCACGACAATCCACGCTTGGAAACTTTGCCAGAGATGATAATCCAATCTTGGAAAAATTATCGTTGAAGAAGATGCGCGACAATCCACTTTCGTAAATATTTTCAGTTGGGGATTACAATCCAATCTTGGAAAAATTGTCGTTGAAGAAGATGCGTGACAATCCACTTTTGGAAATATTGTCAGTTGGGGCTGACAATCCAATCTTGGAAAAATTGTCGTATAAGTGATGCGCTTGCTTTTGAACCGATGCCTTGGTGCTTGTAATGAGCCAATGTTTAGGCGCTTAAGCTAAGTGAGACGATCGTCGTCAGGTCAATCACTTACTGCGGTTGTAATCGAGCCGACTACTAATCATGTCAATTTTCTTATAGGGGCTAACTGGCGTACCAAGGAACCCGAAATTGTTGTATGAGGTCCGCATAATCCAATATGGGACCACGTATCTCATCGCTGCACCGGCGCTCGCCAGAACATATTGTCGCCGCGTTCTCGCTCTGTCGCCAGGCGACAACCTTGTCGTCTGACGCTGGAGTCAGGTTTTCATTCGCGGCTTTTCGAAAAAATCCGGGAATGTTCTTGCTCATTGGAATGTACCTGCATTTATATTTTGGACTATAGGACTTTGCTTATCTTTCTTTAGGGTTGACCTAAGACTTAGTGTTGCTTGACTCATTGACTTGACATGACTCAAGGTATAAACTTGACTTAATGATGACTCACTTCGTGTGACTCGTGTGTGCATAGTGTTGACTCATGAAGCTTGATATGTACATGACTCGAAATGCAGAAAAACAAAAATTTCCGTCATTTTTGTGGAGGGTACCAACTTTCTCCCGAAAAGGAAAGACGCAAAAAGACATGAAGTGAATTTTTTGAAGGTGCATGTTGAATGAGCTTAATCCGTTAACGTTGTCTCTCATAGAAAACAAGGATTGTAACATCTTAGACTATCCTAGTTGACTTGATAATGAAAGTATTTAGGTAGCTTAGGCGCGGAGGCTAATTACTTCATACTTTGTGATGCAACGATGATTGATGTTGATATGACAAGGCATGCTTCAGCGTTGTGTTAAGATTTCATGACAAAGGGTTCCTAAGGGAAGGACTATTTGGTCATGTATCTGTGCAGTGTGTGAAAGTGACACTAAGGTTAGGCCGCAAGGGCTAAGTGTGTGGAAAAATATATTGAAAGGAGTCAAATGGTGGTGACTCTTAGGCTGGGTAGGCTAATAATGTAGGGATCAAGCCCCCAAGTCTAGCTCTACATGGTTAGGGATGAGCATTGGAAATCCCTTGATATGATCAATTATGAACGTAAATATGAATGCATTTTTATTACGGCCGCATCCCAATGTGAGGTTGCCTACGTATCCGTTAGGAATCAGGCCGAACGTAGCTCTAGCCGAACCTCGCACAAGTGTGTATACCTCAAAAAGGTCTTTTGAAGGGTTGCAACGTGGTTAGGCTAAAGGTTTGAAGAAGAAGGGGATAAAGGCTCAAGACCCTCGATAAGCCCCGAAGGTGTGCAACCTTGCTTTTGAATCTTTATATTTTTATGCTCGAGGCTTTTAACTCGTTTTTTAGCTCTCTTTTCTTTTTTTCGTTTATATTTGGCTCTCTCTTTTGCTTTTGCATTTATTTTATTTTTATAAGTGTGGGCAATCCCGATCATGCAGTCTATCACTCACTTGGCATTCATGTTTCTCAGGCACGGTACTGAGCACTCGATAAGAAACGCAATTCGAGACGTGTTCTTATCAAAGATATTTTCATATCAAAGACATTGGAACACTTGCCCTTTTGTACACTTTTATTATTTTGCTATTTTAATTCTTTTGATTCACTCAAGCTTTTGTTCTTTTGAAAAGATTGCATAAATTGCACACCATCCCATCCCAAGGTTAGGTAGACGTGGGTTGAAGAAAGAAAGGTCTATCGTTAGACGAGGCTCAAAGTGGTTTATCAAAAAAGGATGGTATATTTGAAAGGGTGAAGATGATATGATATGCTACAAGGGGTGCCTCTAATCATGGGTGTACCTTGTGCTTAGTTCGACATGGATTTTTTTTATTTTTTATTTTTTATTTTAATGTTATGCAATGATCATATGCGAGGGAAGAAATGCTCATTTTATTAAAAGGGAAAAAGAAAAAACCTATAAAGTAAATCTAAGGGAAAATAAAAGGTGTCTATGCTAGACTTATTGGGGAAGGGATAAATAAAAGAAATAGAAAAAAAGAGGTCACGAAAACTTGTCGTTGAAGCTCGCTTCGTGTCTTATGTTTTATCATCACTCGGTCTTCTTTCCAATTGGAGGTATAGGAAGCTTGTTATTGTCGATCAAATATTGGATGGCCTCCTTTAGCTTCCAACAGCTCTCAGTAGTATGACCCCTACCTTGATGGTACTTTCAATGTGCATTTGGATTCCAACTAGGCAATCTCTTTTCAGGTGCGGGATCTTGAATAGGTCCAATGGGAGTAATGAGTCCCTTAGTATGGAGTCGATCGAAGGCAGCATCATAGCTCATCCCAATGGGGGTGAAGTCTTTCCTTAGTTGCTTCTTAGATCCTTGGTTATCCATGGCTAAGACTTCACTGAGATCAAAGGTACTAACATTGTTACTAGAGTGGGCGTTTTCGGAAGAAGAAGGATTGTCGTTCTTCTTTCCTTTCCAGCCACCGTGGTTACTATTGTTAGTAGCTTTTTGCTTTGCGAGGTCATCTTCAATCTCGATGCCTATGTCATAGACGGCCTTGAAAGTATTTAAGTTGTGTTGATATTTTAAGTGCTTTGAATACTTTTCTTGTAAATTTTTGATGATCATCCTCACGGATTCTTTTTCAGTAGGAACTTCTATCATATTGGCGGAAGTTTCCTTCCACTTGTTAAAAAAAGAAGTAAAGCCTTCATTCTCTTTTTTTCTTAAGATCTCAAGTTGTCTATAGTCGGTTTCGACTTGAATATTACACTTATATCTATCAATGAAAGCATTTTTTATTCCATCCCAAGTAGAGGTCTTCTCTTTATCAAGGGAGAAGAACCAATGTTGACAAATGGTTTCAAGAGATAGCGAGAACAAAGAGTGAAAAATAGTCTTATCAATCCCTTTAATGTTCATTATAGTTTCAAAGGCCCTTAAGTGAAAGTAAGGATTGTCAGTTGACTTAAACTTAGGGATGTCAGTGGCATTGAACTTCTGCGGAAGAAGCTCCTTGTCCACTAAGACCCCTTGCGAGCTAATGCCCTAGAATCTATAGTCATTGGATATTTTGCTCAAGCTTTCTTGCATGAGCTCCATTTGTTGTTGTTTCACAGGGTCATTGATTTGAAGGGTTAAAGCCTTCAACACCTCAGTCATGTTAGCCATTTTCTTCTTAAGTTCATTGACTTCTTCTTAACTTGTCATTATCTTCTTAGCTTTTCTTTTTTGACGAATCGGTTTATCAAAAAGTTGAACTTGAACGAAGGTGTTGTCCTTGATTAATCGCCCTTCTCTCCTTGACCAAGTACCGTGGAAAGGGAAGTTAGGGATAAGTTTTTTTTTAATTATTTATTTTGACTCAAGCTTTATTCAACATGGAAGAGAATGTGGAAGAGAATGAGAATAGATTGGACCCCCCACTCGAATGACGGAAGACGACTCATGCATGAACCTAAGACATGGTCATGGCGACATATACAAAGTGTGTGCTAAGACTAGTGAGTGTAGGTGACATGTTAAGACTCGTTTCATGACCATGTGGCTAGACTATGTGACTAGACTCAAGCAAAGACTAAGTTAAGACCTCACATATATGCATTAAACTGGACAGGCTGTGGTATTTTAGTCATAACGTTTGATCTGTGACTATGATTGGGACGAAACCAACGCCAAATTAAAGATAAAACTCGGGCTACAGATCCATAGGTTGTACGACTCGTAGTTCTTCCTATAACTCCGGCTATGACCAAAACAAGTTGACGCTTGTGCAGTATACGGGAATAAAAATCCGAGTTGACTCAAAGGAACTATGACTCGATTTTAGACATATTTATTTGCTCAAATTAATTAGTCAATTAATTAAGCAAAGTCCTTTAGTCATTGGTTAGTTTATTTAAGCATATTCATAATTACAAGTCAAACCAAACGGTTCGTTTAATCACATGTAAGTATGCACAAGCAAATAATGCACAAGTAGTCAAGTAGTCACAACATGATGCAATGAGTTTGCAACCTAACCATGACTCTAGCTCTCTAATGTTCAAGATATGGGTTAGTCAAAGAGGATCCATGGTTATGAGTCCGGATGCACTGCGCGGAAGCCTTACCTTTGGAAGGGTTGGCGCGTGTGGATGGGACCCCGCGAGTTAAACTCGCTTCCATGGTTTGGTGAATTCAACATTCTCGGATGTACCCTTCGTTTCTAGGAGCGTTCGATTGGGTAGATGGAGCATGAATTCCCAGAGGGTTATGTCCATATGTAGAACACATATGGGTTTCAGAAAAGAGAGAAAAACTCAATCAGGAAGTAGAATCGAGCCAATAGTGCTAGAACCAGTCAAAACAAGAAGGCAGAGTTCTGGCTCAGTATTGGAAGAACACGGCGCCAGACAACAGAGTCTGTCGCAAGAAAATGACTCCGTCGCCAGACGACAAAATTGTCGCCAGGCGACGAGGCCATTTTTCAGGCGACGCACTCTGTTTTCTAGACGCTAGTTCCTACATGCCTCAGCAGCTTTCTGTGTTCTTAGAATTTTCCAGTTTTCGCAGTATTATTTCGATTCTAGTTGTGAAAGATATTTCTCAAATTTCCTACGTGTAAAAATCCTATGTTTTTGACTCATTACGGATGGTCTTTCTAATGAGAACCTTTTTTATGCATATGACAATAATGTTAATCAAAATTACGCACATGAAATACTTAGAAATTTTCGAGTCTCATCCACTCATTCTAAATCATTGCCAAAATAAATTATAGGAATTAAAATAGAAATCCTCCCCAACGGAGTCGCCAAAAACTGTAGGGAATATTTCAAGCATTACCCCAAACTTGAACCCCACTGTGATCATACACTTAAGCATGGTGGCGTCCAAAGGGAAGGAAGCTAGAGCAAAAGAGTCGCCAACAAGTTTTAGGAACTTGTACGTTCACAGGGTGAAGGTTACACCCCTTAACGATCCAGGAGATCGTTAACTCCAATAGGTTTGGAACCAAGACTGGCGTTCGGGGATGAGGGAACAAATCCAACCTAAAAGAGATAGAACCTGCCCTAAAAATAGGACTCTACTTCATTCTTCTCGTATTCATGTGCGCTTTTTGACTAACATGCAATCAATAGGTTTACCCTAAACCTGTTTATCTATGTTGGTTGAATATTAATGCGCAAATAAACTATTATTGGTGATCACTTGAATTAAAATCATATTAGCCTAAACAAGATTATTAATTATCTTATTAAGCGTGATTACAAGTACAAATTCCCTTTAAACATGCAAAAAAGGTGTGATCAAGCAATAACAATAATAATCATCAAGCAACATAATAACAATCATCAATCATAATAATATTCTCAATCTCAAAGCATAATAATATGACACTAACATGATATTAGGAAAGAAAATAGGAAGCATTTTTTTAATCATACTTGATATTAGAAATTACCCTAAACATGATACTAGGAAGCAATAAAACATCCTAACATGATACTAGGAATCAACAAAACAATCTAAGCATGATTTCTATATCAAAAGATCAATGAAACAATTAAATTACTTATTGGATGCCTCGTATCTCTTTCTAATAACAAAATACACGCGTTAGTAACTTCAAGGAAATTATAAAACAAACAATTAAATTAAATAATTGAAATAGAGATTTGGGACCAAACCCTCAGAAATATCAAACCTTTCACGTCTAGGGCGAAGGCAATTTCGAACTTGGCTAGGTGTGTCTAGAACTAATGTATGAGGAATTGTGTTTGTAAAAGGGTTGGTTTAGAAAAAGAATAGAGAGAGAAGGAAAGCTTCTAGCTTTTTTAGAGAGAGAATAGAGAGAGATGATTGTTGTTGAGAGTTGATGATTGAAAACGGAGGTCCAGGGACCCTATTTATAAGAAAATAGTCCGAAAACCGATAGAAAATAGTTAGAATTTGAATCGGAATAAAGCTACACTCTGTCGCCAACGACAGGGCTCGTCGCCAGGCGACGAACTTGTCATTTGGCGATGCTAGAGGTTTTTTTCCGGATTTTGTTTTTATCATATCTTTTGATCCAAAAGTCCAAATAAGTCATATAATATGTCGTTGGAAAGCTCTTGAAATATACTTTCCAACCCAATTAGAATCAGATTTAAATATTTTGTAGATAAAAATATATGGCCGAAATAGTGGAAGGATGTCAGTTTTGGATAGAGTTTCGTATCTCATTCATATCTTTTTTGTTATAGCTCGGAATTAATATTATAATATATCATTGGAAAGATAATTTCAAGATCTATCCAAACATATAATATTTGGATAAAGATTATGAGGCACAAAAATAATATCTGAATATATTCTATTTCGTACAAAACAAGGATTCTCAAAAGGAGTAGTTTTATTCAATTTCAAACTCTTTGAAACATAATTATCAATCCTAACTCCATTAGGATTTAAGAGAATCTTCTAGAGTATTCTAGAAGACTATAATCAATCATAATAGCTTTAGGAATGATAATTAATAATAGGTCCTCCTCTAGATCATTGGGCCGTATGTACGAACCAAACCGGGCCCAGTTTAGTATTTTGGCCATAACTTCCTCATTATTCATCGGAATTGGGCTTATAATATATCGTTGGAAAGGTCTTTTTGAGTCCTATCCAACTGCACTATTATTGGAACCAAATCATGGACCAAACTAAAGTGTAATACACATTTTTCATAAATAGGGTAAGAAAAGAAATATTTTCAAAAACAGAAAGAAGAGATATTTTAATAAAAACACCCTCATTACTAGACTTTTCACACTTTCGCTTTGTTCGATAATCAATGACATGAAAGGTATTCATCACTAGGTTTGGTTTTGGGGAGACACAAATGGGTGTCTACACCCACACTTATCAAAAAATGCAAAAGTAAAAAAAGACAGAAAAAAAAAATAAACAAAAGAAAGAGAGTTAAAAAGTGAGGAAACTTTAAGTATAAAAATATAAAGATTTCAAAAGCAAGGTTGCACATCTTAGGGGGCTTATCTAGGGTCTTGAGCCTTTATCCCTTTCTTCTTCAAACTTTTAGCCTAACCACGTTACAACCCTTAAAAGACCTCTTTGAGGTATACATATACTAGTGCGAGGTTCGGTTAGAGCTACGTTCGTCCTGATTCCTAACGGATACGTAGGCAACCTCACATCGAGGTGCGACCGTAATAAAAATGCATTCATTCACATTCATATTTACATTCATAATTGATCATATCAAGGGATCTCCTATGCTCATCCTTATCCATTTAGAGCTAGACTTGGGGGCTTGATCCCTACATCATTAGCTTACCTAGCCTAAGAGTCACCATTATTTGATTCTTTTCAAAAAAAAATTCCATACACTTAGCCTTTGCAGCCCAGCTTTAGTGTCACTTTCACACACATCACAGATACATAGACAAATAATCCTCCCCTTAGGAACCTTTTGTCATGAAATCTTAACACAACAATGAAGCACGCCTTGTCATATCAAAATCATTCATCGCTGTAAACATCATCGCATCACAAAGTATGAAGTACTTAGCCTCCGCGCCTAAGTTACCCAAATACTTTCATCATCGAGTCAACAATTGAGATAGCCTAGGATGTTATAATCCTTGCACTATGAGATACAACGTCGACTCATGCATTTGACTAAACTCATTCAACATGCACCTCAAACACCCACTTCGATTCTTTTTTGTGTCTTTCTTTTTCAGGAGAAAGTCGGTACCCTCCACAAAAATGACGGAACATTTTTGCTTTTCTGCATTTTGAGTCAAACACATCACAATACAATGCAAACGCGAGTCATGCACATTGAGTCATGTCGTGTCCAAACACATTGAGTTAACCTCAAGTCAGTCAATCACGATGAGTCAAGTATAACAAACCTTAGGTCAACCCTAAGAAAAACATGAGCAAAGTCCTATAGTCCAAAATATAAATGCAAGCACACTAAGTCCCAGACGGACAGGTGATCTTTACAAAAATTTTGAAGCAAAAGGACGCAAACAACTTAGCAAATCAACTAGAGTCAAATGGTCATATTGATTGATTGGGTTCTTTGGTACACCAGTTCGCCCCTATAAGCAAATTGACATGATTAATAGTCAGCTCGATTACAATCGCAATTAGTGCTCGGCCTGACGACGATCATCTCACTTAGCTTAAGTGCCTAATCATTGGCTCATTACAAGCACCAAGGCATTGGTTCAAAAGCAAGCACATCACCAAACCGACAATTTTCTAAGATTGGATTGTCATCTCAAACTGACAATATTTCCAAGAGTGAATTGTCGCGCATCATTCTTCAATGATAAATTTTCCAAGATTGGATTGTCATCTTAAACTGACAATATTTCCAAGAGTGAATTGTCGAGCATCATTTTTCAACGACAAATTTTCCAAGATTGGATTGTCCCCTTTGGCAATGTTTCCAAGTGTGGATTGTCGTGCTCCTTCTCTATTTGGCAAGCTTTTCCAAGTTCGGATTGTCATACATTCATAAAATCTTCGACAATTTTTCCAAGATTGGATTGTCATCTCAAACTGGCAATGTTTCGAAGCATGGATTGTCGTGCTCCTTCTCTATGTGGCAAGTTTTTCCAAGTTCGGATTGTCATACATTCATCAAATCCTTGGCAATATTTCCGAGATTGGATTGTCATACATCAAGTTCCCTATGGCAAAATTTCCCAAAATATTATCGTAGGTCTCTATTCATCTTAACATTTCGGCAAAGGTTCCCCAACGTGGATTGTCACTCATTTCAGTACGTGGCAAATTTTCCTGAAGTGGATTGTCGATCGACTCTTTTTTTGCAAATGTTCCAAGACGCGGATTGTCAATTGTGGCAATATTTTCCCAAAAGGATTGCCGCATAATATTGGCAAATTTCCAAGGTGGATTGCTTTCAAGATTTATATTCCAAGACGTGGATTGTCGATCGTAGCAAGGTTCTTATGACAGATTGTTATGAAGCATTAGCAACTTTTCCCAAATTTGGATTTTGGCAAAATTTCCGAGATAGGGATTGTCGCTTCATCGTGGCAACATTCGCTAGGATGGATTGTTACGTGGCATTGACAACTTTCCCTAAATCGGATTGTCGTACATCATTCAAGAGTTGTGTTGGCAACTATTCCTAAAGAAGAGAGGATTGTAATCACCCCCAAGGCATCAACAGCAGCGAAGCGCGACCACAACTTCAACAGCAGTGAAACTGAAGATGGCTACAAGCAGTCACCTTCAACGACGTTCCATAGGATATGGAGAGTTGCCATAAACAATAGAAGATGGCTACAAGCGGAGCAATCTTCGATGGTGTTCCCTAAGATGTGGAAGACTAAAACAGCAGAAATTGAAGGCAACTACAAGCGGAGCAGTCTTCAGGCGATGTCCCCTAGCTTGAGGAAGATCGTTAAACAAAATTGGTTACTCCAGAGACGTGTGCTCGACGGTGCAAGATACGCGTTTCTTAACTCTTTTAGCTATTTTAACTAACGCTAGTTTGTAGGTATCGGCGTTACAAGAATGATTTAGGATCGCAAAACGTTCTGAATCATTCTTCGTCCTTATCGCTACTTTGCCTTTTGTTTTCAAAACTTGCGTTTCTCTAAACTCAGTCAAAGTGGGGGCTTTTGTAGACACTCAATTGCGTCTCCCCAAAAACCAAACCCAGTGATGAATATCCTTCACATCGCTTGATTATCGAACAAAGTGAAAGTGTGAAAAGTCTAGTGAATGTGGAATTTTGTAAAAGGGGAAGCTTAGAAAGAGGGAGAAAGAATAAGCTTCTAGCTTTAGAGAGAAAGAAAAGATGATTGTTGATTGTTGGTGATTAAAAATGGGGAGATACGACCCTCATTTATAGAAAAATAGTCCGGAAATGATAGAAAAGAGTTCGAGTCCCATTCGGAATAAAAGACCTCCTGTTGCGAAAAATAGTCCGGAAGAGACAAGAGGTCTTTTATTTCGAATGGGAATCGAACTCTTTTCTATCATTTTCGGACTATTTTTCTATAAATAGGGGTCGTATCTCCCCATTTTTAATCACTAACAATCAACAATCATCTTTTCTTTCTCTCTAAAGCTAGAAGCTTATTTTTTCTCCCTCTTTCTAAACTTCCCCTTTTACAAAATTACACATTCACTAGACTTTTCACACTTTCACTTTGTTCGATAATCAAACGACGTGAAGGATATTCATCACTAGGTTTGGTTTTTGGGGAGACACAATTGGGTGTCTACAGTCATATCCTCATTAGACCCATTAATGGGCCTCTAACTTGTTTAACCCAATACTCTTGTAGTGTGACCTCATAGGATCCATTCTAAAGAGCTTTGGACTATTTGACTAGCCCAAAAATCATTTATCATAATCTAGCAATAGACAATGACGACCCAAAAGAATGAACTTATTATCTCCCTAATAGTGATCCTTGATATATCTAGTAATTGCACTTATCGAAGACATAATTCCTTCAAAGAGGAGAAGAGAAGGGGTAAGAGAAGAGGAGAAAAGGTGTGAGAAGAGAAGGGGGAGGAGGAGAGGAGAGAGAAAGAGAAGATGAGAGGAAGAGAGGAGAGGAAAGAGCATTTGAAGAGAGGCTGAGGAGAGAGAGAGAAATGTGAAATGAAAGGGGAGGGTTAAGGGCGCCGTTTAATTAGGGTTTTGTGTGTTTTTTTTAACTAAATTTCGTCGGAAAGGGGGTACGAAATTCCCTCGCAAACTTCCGACGGAATTAATTTCGGTCGGAACTTTTCTACAGATTTTATATCCGTCGAAAAATATAATATTTCCGTCAGAAATGGTATATTTTCCGACGGATTAAAATTCCGTCGGAAATTCCCGACGGATTTTCGTGTCCGTCGGAACGGTTCCATCGAAAATGGCCTGTTTTCTAGTATTGACGGCCGCCTGATTCCTCTCTTCTCCATGATTTCTCTTCTTTTGTCGGACAAGCTTGATAGTTGGATTCAAGGCCAACTTGCGAACGGCCAGATCCGGATTGATGTGTGGCATTTCATGGACTTCGAACGCAAACACATCTTTTAATTCTCTCAATAATTTTACTAAGTCATCTCTAAGAAAACCCATAGCCATAATGCCCACGTTGACCGTTCGATCAAGCTGATTAGGATCGAGCAATATGTCTTTTTTATTGCCGGCTGGCTGTGGCCTCAACTCTTCTGGGCGGCCGACGGTCATTAGCTGTTATGCATGCTCCTTCTTGATCGACTTATGCTTCTGGCCAACCGGGTATGTTTGGAGAGACCCTTCTTCGAAATTTCGCTCAGATGCTTTTCCATGTCCGCGCTCTGTTGGCTTCATAACCAGCTGAATACATTCCTTAGCCATTTTCTGATTTCCTTGAATTGATCCTATCTTTCTATCCATCTGTTCAAACTTCATCAGCATCAAGTGAGGGACAATTATTGCTTTTGCTGCTATTAAAGTAGGGCGGCCGAGGATTACATTGTAACCAATGAGTTCTTTGACTACCAGGAAGCGGACGACTATGTCCTTTCCTTCTCCTTTCTTCCCGTTCCAGACAGGCAGATCAATTCATCCAACCTGGTGGATCACTACTAGAAAAACATTTATTTATAGCGGTTAAAAATCATTAATTTGCTGCGTTTTTCAGGTGGCAGCAAACGCCAGGGCAGCAAATCAATTGATTGATTTGCTGCGACGCCATCCGCTGCAAATCAATGCATTTATTTGCGGCGAATATCTATTCTAACCCCCGCAAATAAATACATTCTACTAATAAAATGATAAATTATTTGTTGCGCTTTATGTGTAACACCCGCTGCTAATTAATAGTATTTTTTTAAAAAAACCATTATTTGGTAATAAATAATTAATAAATCAAAATTTCGACAGCACCTCCTCTGTTTTTACGTGTAATATACCCATGAAGGACCTGTATTCCTGAACTTTATGAACAAAATACTTTAATTAGCCCAAAATTAGATTACCACAATACATATGATAAATTATATGGTACGATTCAATTTTCTACATAAAAAAAATATCAATCCAAAACAAAAGTCAAAATATTGACGCGAAACTATGATCACATGCAATAATCAGTGAAATATGAGGCCCATATGTTCCGCACTTCTTCAATATCATCATCAGTGTAAGGATCTTCATTTAAAGACATGCAAACCTATGAACATGATAAAATATATATAGTAAGTCATCGAAGTAATTTTAATAACAATAATAATAATACTTCACTTATATACTTCACTTATGCAAAAATTATGGCATTTGGACAACAATTGACTCACATAGGTTCAAAAGTGGTTATATATGAATGAAAGAGTCAATTTTAAGATATATTTTTATTTGTACTCCCTTCATCAGAAATTAGTGTCACATTGTTCCTAGTCCCTCCTATACCTCTCAGAAGGATATGACACAGAAAGACCCTTATGAGTAAAATAAATATGTATATCCATATACTTCCCTTTTTCACCAATTAAATTTATTGGGGGTTAATAATAAGAGATTCAATCAGGCATAACCCAACACCCTTTTAGGAAAGGTTATCACTTTTTCCAAACATCCTAAAATTATATTTGACTATTAATTCAGGTTGAGGGAGTATGATTAGTAATTATGAGTCATAAGTTTAGTTAAAGGAAACTGTTGATCTGTTATAGCATCTTAAACCTGTTGAATTTGATTTGTATTTGCAATACAGCTTACAGGGTCAACTGCTCAAGGAGCAAAGCAGAGCAGAGAGTTTGTCAGCAGAGGTCATGCAACTTTCTGTGTTGTACTTGATATCACAGAGACAATGTACAATTGACACCAAAAGAGTAGATATTAAAGGAGCTTATGTTTTTTGTTTTTAGTGTATTCTTTACTAGGACTACAATGTTGTGTTATACTCCTTACTACAAAACTTGAAGAAAAGAAGTTGTTGTATTGATTTTGTCACTTCTTTTTGGCTTATTGCAAATTGAGATCAACTCTTCAACATCTGAAACAATAGTTACCCCCCCCGGTCATATAGCTAAGTTGTGTTCTAAGCCCCGTCACACCCGAGCAGCCATGCTAGCTTTGATGCACAAAAACAAAGGATATCTTGATTAATGCACTAGTAGAAAAATATTAAAGGCCACCGGTTCAAACCCCCCATGGGCCACCGGTTTTGAACCGCTGGTTATTTGGGGGGTGGCAATACCATCTTCATAAGCCACCGGTTCAAAACCGGTGGCATAAACAAGCTTTGCCACCGGTTAACCGATGGCATTAAATATTTTTGCCACCGGTTAACCGGTGGAAATAATACCTGCGCGCAAATTTCCCAAACTTCAAATCAATGTTCTTCCATTACGGGGAGTTAGCTGGATGCTTCAGCATTCTGTTTTTCTTTCTTCCATCTCCATGCCACCTCAAGTATTTAGCGTCTTTTGGTGTTGAGAATAGACGCTTAAACCTTGGAATAATAGGAGGATACCACAACACCTTAGCAGGAGGTCCCTTCGTACCTGGATTGCAACTCATGCGTTTGTAGCACGACCGCTTGCATCGCGGACACTCCTCCAATTGTTCATACTCATTTCAATAAAGGATACAATCATTAGGACATGCATGTATCTTCTTATACTCCAAACCAAAGGACACATGAGCTTCTTTGCATAATAGTAAGACTTAGGAATTTCATTCCCATTAGGAAACATCTCACTTAATGCGGTCAACAAAGCAGTAAAACTAATGTCCGTCCACCCATGCTTCGACTTAATGTTAAAAAGTGTTAGCACGGCTGATAGTTTGGAGTATTTTTTGCACCCAGGATACAAAGGCTTTTTGGAAGCCTCTGATAATAACTCAAACACGCCACCTTCAACACTATGCAACATCTCATCCACGTTTTCATCCTCGACCTCATCCACCTGATCATCATCAGCTCCATCCTCACCATTATCAATAATATATTCATCATTCTCGTATTCCTCGTCCACATGAATCTCATTGCTTCTATCATGCACATCATTCCCATCAACATCCCCACTGTACTCTCCACCTTCACCGTGCCAGATCCACACATGGTATTTAAGCCTAAACCCACGACAAAGTACATGATTACTAATGATTGAAACACTATTGACCACCTTCACATTATTACAATCAACATAAGGACAATATAGGCCTTCGTCACCCATTTTTCATTGATAAGATAAAGCCCTCTTGCAAAACTCTTGAACCCCATTCTAAAATTCCAATGTATCACGTCTACCATACATCCAACACGATCCTTCTCCATTTATTAAATTGTCTCTAAACATATACAACAACATATTATGAATAATGTATAATTTCTACATATTTTATGTAAATCAACTTCAAGTACACACCGTGAATATACCATTCATATAGTGAAAAAATGCATGTTTCCAAAGTGTCCTTATCACTCCAACCTAACCATCCTTGAATGTCTACTCTCACTAGTGAATGTATGTCAACTTTCCAATTTTATGGAAAATCCGGCAGCACTTCCCCCTAGTTCTCCAAGTACACGATGTAGATAATTACTTACCCACATATGTACCCAGAAAACATGGTGAGGAAATGGAAAGCCAAGATGTTCCTTAAAATCGAAAAGAAGACATACATTCACCACCTAAGTGAGAGTAAACATTCAAGAACAGTCCCAACCGTGGACTATTCAAGACTTTCTCCTAATGAGAAAGCCTTGAACGGGTATCTAGGCATATGATGATGCAAGCATTCTACATATTGTTGTATTTATTTGTAATTAAACAATACACAAGTTGTAATATCATGAAAAAACTTTTATTAAATGGATAAATAGAAAGAAATATAGCTTAGTAAAGTTTATAGTTCATACTAATATAGCAAGTACAATGGATGTAATGTCTCAAACTTCCCACTTGAGTAGTTAATAAACTTGTGCTTCAGTACATATGAATCTATAAAAATAAAAAATATAACAAAAAATAAAAAATAAAAGTTAGTAATTATTTAATACCCATTAAAACAACCTAAAATTACACATTAAAACATACCAATAACCCTTATCACAATTACCGAATAAAGAAGCTAGGTATCACTAGGCCTAGAACAGACATTAGGTTAAAGAGCCAAGAACTCAACCATTATCAAAGGTCCAAAGTATAACATAGCTACAGCACAAGATAATCACAATCAAACAAAATTCAGCTTAAGAACAGCTTTCCATCTATTTCGATATTCACATTTTTAAGAGATATATTTATTCAAAGCCAAGTCATCTGCAAACTACTACCAACAACCGCAAATAATCTGATAATAAAATTCAATTATGTCCACTTTCAAATTCAATCCACTTTGTTTGACTCATAACATCTAATCTAATCAATTTCAATATTTTCATCATTTAACACCCTAATTACAAAAATAACTCGTTTCCCCTCTGAATTAACAAATCCATGAAACCAAATTGTTATTACAAAATATACCCATCATTCAAACAAAATCATTAGCAAAAAAGCCAGAAAACAGTAAATCCAAGAAATCAAATTGTTACAAAGAAACCCATCATTCAAACAAAATCAATAGAAAAACCTAGAAAAAAGTAAATTCAAATCCAAAAAACATGAAAAAATAAAACAGAGAATAATAAGAAAAAATAAAGAACCTTGATGAAATCGATTTCCAAAAAAGAAAGAATACGGAAGCAATGTCTGCAGCACATCAATCCATACTTGCGAATAATTGCATGAGGGTTGCCGCAAACTCGGCTGTAACAAAATCACAACAAAAAAACAATTAAAAAAATTAAAATGAAACAAAAATAATCTGGAAAAATGGTGAGAGGAGACAGAAAAGAGTACCAAGCAAGAGATCTAGGGCCGTAGTTCTTAGGGTCTTGTTCTCTGCTCGTGCATGCTGCTCGGGATAAGAGAGGTGAAGGCAGTGCAGGGTGGCGAACCTCGATTGTGGTAGAGGGTGGCGAACCTCGGCTGTGGTGGAGGGAGGCGAACCTTGGCTGTGGAGGGTGGCAAACCTCGTGCTTGCTGTGGGAGAAGAGGCAGTGGTGGCCGGCGTCGCAGGTGACGGCAGTGGCGGTGCTCGTGCTTGCTGTGGCAAAGAGAGGTGAGAGCAAGGGAATTGGGATTTCAGTGAGCTTGGAGGGAATTGGATTTGAGGTCGAAATGAAAATGAAAAAGAAAAGGGGAAAGAGAAGGAAGGTGAATAAAGGGCGGGTTTTTTTTTTTAGTATTGCCACCGGTTTGAACCGGTGGCCTTTAACATATATGCCACCGGTTCGGCTTGAACCGGTGGCTTTTTTAAAATGCCTTATCCCGCCCATTTTTTTGCCGCCGGTTTCAAAAAATCGGTGGGTAAAGGTCGGTGCCCTTTTGTATTTTTCTACTAGTGATGCCTCCTTAATATGTGGTACTAAGTATAATCCCAAACACCAACTGAAGCATTAAAAAAATTATTACTTTAACAAAGGTTCAGCGGGCACATAAATTAGTTAGCACATTGTCTTGAAAACAGGCTAGATTCAAAATAATGCAACTGTGAATTACCAAAAAAAAAATAAAAAAAATAAAATGATGCAACTGTGAAAAAAAAACCCCCCTATAATTTGTAGGATACCTTTAATTGGTGTGAATAAGGTTATATATATATATATATATATATATATATATATATATATATATATATATATATATATATATATATATATATATATATATATATATATATATATATATATATATATATATATATATATATATATATATATATATATATATAAAAGATTCATTTTGAAGACATTAGTAATGATAAGAATGAAAGGTCATACTCATACCTCATCAATATCATTTGCTTCATCGTATTTGGAGAGTCTGTCATACATGTATCTCATTGTGTAAAAGCCACACTCGGTATCACCTCTTTGTTGAGCACACTAAGTAAAATTCAATAAAAAAATTAAAAAAAAAAACAGATTAAGGTGTATAATTGTTTTAAGGTTACCAAAATAGATTCCATATGATATCATCTAAAACATACTATTTACTTACCTTCATATGTTTCCATAGAGGTTCTTTTCTATTCACACGGTTTCCATTTAGCTTAAACCTTGTTAAAAATCTATTCATTTTCATTACAAAGGTAGAATTATTAGTATATTACTTGTTGCGTATGTCTTACATATAATGTATATATAGAAACAAGAAACAATAAAATAGACTTACAAGCTCACAATAGTCTTCATTTTAACATTTCTCCTTGTCGTTGTTGGGCGAGCAGAGTCAAATTGATAAATAGTGCAAGTAGGTACACAAATTACCAAAAGCATCCAATGTTCCCTACGCCAAAAGGTAAGAATATTAAATTATCACATGCATGTATACTTAAGTGGTACATAATATGGAACTTTGTTACTACGTACTTACTCTTAAAAAATTGGTGCCATGATGAATTTTACCCCATTTTCAACTGATTTGCTTACTGCTTTGAAGACATAGTCATGAATTTCATGCAAACTCTTACGGATTTTGGTTTCACAAGTTTGCTCTAGACACAACCACCCAACCGCAAAAGCTCTGTCTTTTGATTTCAAATCTTGTTGAAGTAACCTGGATATACAAAATCAACTTAATGTTATGA
The DNA here is from genome assembly GCF_948465745.1 of Chenopodium album. Classification (NCBI taxonomy): domain Eukaryota; kingdom Viridiplantae; phylum Streptophyta; class Magnoliopsida; order Caryophyllales; family Amaranthaceae; genus Chenopodium; species Chenopodium album. The sequence continues at coordinate 22,923,776 of NC_137847.1, forward strand.
TAACAGGTTGGTGCATATAAACGCAAAATTTGTAATCACTATGACACAATGACTTGCTTATTACCTATGAATACTTGAATAATTGATATGTTCAGCTTCGCTCCTCTTAAGAACTGAGAGGCATCCTCCTTATTTACCCATGCAATCCCATCTTTTTCAAAATGGAATACAGTGTGATCTAATATTATAGCAACGGGTTCCCCATCTGGCAAGGAGTCAAATGTTGCCAGCCACTAACAATCTAGGCTAAGAGATTCCATCAACATTTGGGGAACAAGTACGGTTCTTTGGGTGGCCTCTCCAGAGCGTAAGTCATTACTTGCGATCTCTGGTGACAAAGGCTTGAGTTTCTTTAGTTGGAGTGATTCCTAAAATGTGTCATGTTGTAGACACCCATTTGTGTCTCCCCAAAACCAAACCCAGTGATGAATACCTGTCACGTCGAAACATAATCGAATGAGGTGAAAGTGTGAAAAGTCAAGTGTTGCTGTTAGTTTTTATTAAAATCCTTCTTTCTGTTTTCGAAAACATGCTCTATTTTTATGAAAACGTCCAATTCAGTTTATTTTGGTCCATGATAAGGGTCCAATAATGGTGTAGTTGGATGGGGCTTTAAAAGACCTTTCCAACGATATATTATAAGCCCAATTCCGATGAATAATGAGGAAGTTATGGCCAAAGTACTAAACTGGGCCCAAACCGGATTTTACCTACGACCCAATGATCATGAGGAGGGTCCAAAGGTTTAATCCTATTCCTAAACTAATTAGGATTGATTAGAATCTTTTATAAGTTTCTAAAATATCTTAATTATCCTTTTTTGAAAAGATAAGATCATGGAATTTGATTTGAATATAAACTTTCCTTTTTTAAAACTTTCCTAATTCTATTCGGATTTAAAGATGTTCAAAGATAGTCAGATATTATTTTCGTGCCTCATATATTTTATCCAAATTTTATATGGTTGGATAGATATTGAAATTATCTTTCCAATGATATATTATAATAATAATTCCGAGCTATAACGAAAACGATATTAAAGATATACGAAACTCTATCACAAACTGACACCCTTTCACTATTTAGGCCATATATTTTTATCTACAAAAGATTTTAATCTGATTCCAATTGAATTAGAAAGTATACTTCAAGAGATTTCCAAAGACATATTATATGACTTATTTGGACTTCTAGATCATAAGATATGATAAAAACAAAATCCGCAAAAACTGTCTCTGTCGCCAAACGACAGGTTTGTCGCCTCGCGACAGACTCTGTCGCCTGGCGACAAGATAAATCTTTGGCGACAAGGTCGGTTTGATTAGCGACAGCATGGAGTTTTATTCCTTATCAAATTCTATGATTTTCCGGACTGTTTTCTTATAAATAGGGTCCGAACCTCTGTTTTTATTCATCAACAATCAACAATTCTCTCTATCAACTATCATCCTTAATTCTCTCTATTCTCTTTTGAGCAATATATGCTTTCTTTCTCCCTCTCTTTCTAAACCAACCTTTTTACAAAATACAATTCCGCATTCACAAGACTTAGAGTCACCTAGCCAAGTTCGAAGTTGCCTTCGCCCTAGACGTGCAAGGTTGATAATTTCTGAGGGTTTGGTCCAAAACTAGTCTAAACTTTATTTAACTTGATTTCAATTTGATTCTTTAATTATTGTTTATTATTTTCATTGAAGTTACTAACTTGTGTATTTTGTTATTAGAAAGAGGTACAAGGCTTCAAAGTATGTAATCTTATTACTCTCTTTCAATGTAGATTGCATGCTTATTATTGTTTATGATTCCTAGTATCATGTTAGGATGCTTTTAATGATTCCTAGTATCATGTTAGGATGTATTTAATTCCTAGTATCATGTTAGGATGTTATTTTATGCTTTCTAGTATCATGTTTAGGGTGCCTTTATCCTTTCTAATATCATGTTAGTACCATGTTAGGTTTAAAGCTTTGATCTTTATTGTTCAGTGACATGCTAGGAGATGTTATTAATCTTGTTAGTATCATGCCTAGGATCTTGCTATTATTATTAAGCTTTATTATGCCTTTTCATGATTATAATTATTTTTATTATTATCATTATTGTTATTGATTATTATTATTATGTTGCTTGATATTATTTATTGTTATTGCTTGATTACACCTTTTATGATTGTTTAAAGGGAATTTGTACTTGAAATCACGCTTAATAAGATAATTATTAATTTGGTTTAGGCTAATGTGATTTTAACTCAAGTGATCGCCAATAATAGTTTTATTTGTGCATTAATATTCAACTAACATAGATAAACAGGGTAGGTTTAATATAATGTTTGTATGTTATTCGAAAAGCGCACATGAATACGAGCAGAACAAAGTAGAGGCCTATTTTATAGGGCGGGTCCTTTCTTTTGTAGATTGGATTCGTACCCTCATCCCCGAACCCTATTTGGTTCAAGACCTTATGGAGTAGTTGACGGTCCTTTTGGATTGTCTTTTGGGTTTACAAGTTCCTAAAACTTGTTGGCGACTCTTTTTGCTCTTTTTCTTTCCCTTTGGAACGCCACCGTACTTTAGTGTATGATCACAGTGGGTTTCAAGTTTGGGGTTATCGTAATGCTTGAAATATTCCCTACACATGTAAATTAAGTTACTTAATTTCATAAGGGTCTGAAAATGTTGATTTGCTAGAGTAATTTCAGATTTCAGTTAGTTAATTTATTAAGGGTCTGGAAAAAAAAATTAAAAGTATGTCAGACATAAAAACTTACCTCAATCTGGAATTTTATCAATGACAACGGCCATTGTACATATGTATTAATCCCATGTTGTAACACTTCGATCTCAAACGTCGGGATAGGAACGGGAAGTGGTAGGCCATAAAACTCCTCATGTATAGTATGAATTTCCACCTTCACATTACCAGGTAAGATGGCCATAAGATGAACCAATTCATTCTGAACAGGTGGATATGCAGTAGCACTCCCCACGTCATATATCGATAACGTTTTAGGATCCTTTAGAAGTAAATTACATAAATTCTTACCTTACAATTTAATTAAACATAGTAAGTCAATTTCTACCTACAACCAAGAATGTTAAGTATTAAGTTCATTGCAAAAGTATTAAATCAACAAGTAATTAATAGTAGTTACCTGTAGGTCGAGTGGCAGAAGCTCGTTCTCCTTTGTTGGTGAAGTAGAAGGCACACCAGTACAGGTATCTTGCCCGGTTTATAGGTAGTATCATTAGGCAACTTGAAACCCATGTCTAGCAAGTATGAAGACATTTTGTCCCTCATGATTGCATCAAACTCCTCGTTCAACTCTTGACGAAGTTCATTTTTTAAAGCTTCTCGCTCTTCAGTTGAAGTTCTAGTTTGGCTACACTTGGTCCTTCCTACTTCCTTGCCAAATGCCTTCTTGATCCCGACGTTAACACCTCCAAAACCGGCCTCTTGCATGACCCGAATGATCTGGCTTCTGCCCAAAAGCCATGAATAATGCATCCTTGTTTCGGTGTGGAGTAAATTCTCCTTTTTCTTGCTTCTCTCTATAGTCAAGCTGTGTAAATTAAAAATCAATTATAAAGCCTTAATAAAACTTATCAAAAAAATTAAAAATTAGCCTCAGCTGACTACTTTGAAATCACCAAGTCTAGGCCAAGAAAAGCGCTGAACCCTAACCACCTTTCACCTTAACTCCTAGGCACAACTTTTTTTACATTGTTCACATGTAAGATAGAGAGAGTCAGAGAGATATGAAACACCGTTTCTATCACCAATTAATTAATATATCAGGCACGGAAATTTTTTTTAAAAAAAAAACTGATTCACATTATATATCTTCCAATCTATAATGTGAAGTAGGATCACTGGACCCAAAGCCTGTTGGTCCACCAATGTCAGTATAACTTGCCGATTGCTATAGCTGGAAAAGTGTTTTTTCTTATACTACCTTATGTATTTACTCCGTACTCGAATCTAGTATCGTACGGTCATCCCAGTAGACTCAAGTTTGGTTTTTCATTGAATTTCTTATTTCAAATATGTGGCTTTTACAATACTGCAGAACCCTAAGATGATTTCCATGAAACTGGTTTGACCATGAATAACAATTATGGTGATTCCAGTTATTCCAAAGGAAACTTTAACCCTAAGAATTTAGACATGACCAAGGAAATAAGGACAAATTTAACGACAACTGAAGAAGGAATAAAAAAAATGCATAAACATGAGGGATGAAATCATCTTCAAATAATAAAAGGCTTAGGTAAGATCCTGAATTGTAATTAAGTTATTAGCAGCCTCATACAAATTCATTAACATGAACAGTGATCTACCAACTAGTATTACGTAAAAACTATACTTACATATGCATCAGCCACTTCCTTAGTTTTGGAGTTCGGGATGTATCTTTTACCAGTTGCCTTGTCCTTCCTATGCATTGCACATAACCAATCATCACCTCGATTGATTTCAATTGTAATTTCTTTGGTTTTTTCCTTGCATGATTTCGACGACGTGGATTTGCGAGATGGATAAAAACCTTCCTCAATCCAAATCTTTCTGTTGTCCTCATAGTTTCTCTGCCCCATACCATGGTGATGAATATTCATACTCGCACTCTTCTGGGCCTTCTCTCGCTTTGCCTAATCATGAATTTTGTTTTGGTTAAATTCAAAACTTTATCTATTAAATTGCCAATAAATTAAAATAATGATATTACCTTTGCTGCATCGGACATCTTTGTTTTTTTAAATAATTTCCAATCTCTTCCTTTATGTGTTTGTAAAGTTGGTATGGCTCGCGACCTTCCTCTTGTTTGGACTTTTTTCGCGTGAAAATTATCCATCCAGACACTAGTTTAGCTTTAAAATCTCCAAATCTCTTAACTACTGCACTTAAAAACACCTTTTTATCTCTAGATCATTAGGTGTATGGAATTGGGCCTGTGAGGAATAATAATATAAGTGGAGAAACACATCAGTTTATCATTTACGTAAAGTTATTCACATTAGCAGTCATCAGGCTAAAATTGCAATATAATAGCATCCCCATTTGCATAATTCAGAGGTGACAACAATAAATTTTAGATAACTAGTTAATAAAAGGTGATAGCTTTTGATTTAGAGTTACCTGTGTCTCTTGCCACAAAGTATTCTTTAAGCCTTCACTGATAGTAGTACACCATTCCCAATTGATGTTCAGCTTGCATATACACAAGCCAAGCTGCTGACCATACTTAAACCTCCATTTTCCAGTTAGACGCAATAAACGATCAAATTTAAGGTGCATGGGTTCATTTCACTCTTAAACCTCTAGTCGGACATCTTCCTTTACCAGTGCCACGACCTCTTCCTGTACGCATCCTTTTCTTAGCATTTTTCACAGCTTGATGGGTCGTATTTGCAGCAGTAGAAGGTGTTGCAATTGTCATAACGACATCAGACAGAGAAGCCGCATCAGCCCTCCTTTCATAATCATCAAACATTTGCTCTAATTCATCATTAGCAACGTCTTCTGGTTCACCCTTATCAACCTCTACTTCAACATCATACTCGGGATCACTCTCAGATTTATTAGACAACTCTTCGTCATCATCAGCTTCCATATCACCATCAAATTCAGCATTACAGGCCATGATCCTTAACCTACAAGTGTACAAAAATATTCAAAAACACCTCGCAACATCATAGGTAAGAAACTGGAAATACAGGATAAGTTATTTTTGGGGACTTGTATGTGGCTGAGATTAGCCTCCAATTCCATGTTACTATCAGACATATGTTGTGAAATACATATGTTGTGCTTGAAACTAACTCATCAGGATTAGTGTTAAGAATAAAATTAAAAATAAATAAAAAATTTCACTAAAACTGGCAGAGAAGTAAGATAATCCAAATGTAGAGGTCTACTAGACTAATTTGAAATACATGGTAACTGAAGTACACAATAATTACAATACAGAAACAATCAGAACTGTCACTGACACTAAAATACACAAAATATCAACTGAAGTAATAATGCTCTATGATCAACAGGAACTTATCATTAAGGTTTTTCGACAGTAATGCCTTCTTGTTGATCTACGCGCATATAATTAGTGTCAACATCTAGTCCTTCTAGCACATTACAATATGGAATTGAGAATGGTGGCGTGTCATCAAACTTATCATACTCTTCTTCATCATCTATATCACCTATCCCTAGAATGTATCTCTTCCCTTGAACAATAACATACCATTCATTATCAACGATGTCCCTTACGTAGAACACTCGTTTAGCTTGTGATGCTAATATAAATGGCTCTGTAGTGTCACAGAAACGACTCTTGTTAACTAAAGTGTAATTGAATGGTCCATCCTTTTTTACACCACGTCGCCCTTTATTAGACCACTTGCATTGAAATAGTGGAACTTTGAATTCTGTGTAATCAAGCTCCCAAATTTCCTGGATTACTCCATAGTATGATAAGGTTGCATCAATTGGGGACTTATCCTTGGCACTTGCAAATTCTCTGGAAGAAGCAACAACCATAACACCACTATTTTGCACAGTCCTTGACTTTTTATCTTGGCGTTCAATGTAGAAACTATATCCATTGATGTCATACCCTTCATAAGAGCGTATAGTTTCTTGAGGACCATATGCTAACCATTTAATCGTTTCAGAGACGATGTTTCCTATTTCAGACAACTCATGCATCACTTCATCACGAAACCAATCAACAAAAAGGTGATTATGTTCTAACATCAGGGCCCTTTCACCTTTGGAAGGATTTTTTGATCTCAACTCACTCATATGCTTGTCAAGGTAAGGATGAACCTCCGTAACATGATGTAACACAAAGAGGTGAGCTTGCATATACTTGTCTGGAGGGGCAAATATATCTTTACCACCAACTATACCCTTACCTTCAAGCCTCCCTTCATGTTGAGTTTTTGGGAGTCCAATAGGTTGAGCTCTAGACACAAACTCAACAATGAAGTTACCAACCTCCTCTGCCACCGTCCCTTGAAAAATACAAGCTTCCGGTGGAGCTGGATTCCTCACCTTATGTTGCATGGATCCTATATGTCTTTCAAATGGGTAAGCCCATCTCATAAAGATCGAACCACAAAGCTTAATCTCTCGTACTAGATGAATGACCAAATGAACCATTATGTCAAAGAAGGAAGGCGGTAAATACATTTCAAATTGACACAATGTTACGATGACCTCTGATTGCAAACTATCTAACTTTTTCGGATCAAGCACCTTATTGCATATAGTATTGAAAAATGAACAAAGTCTCGTGATGGCATCTCTAACATGCTTAGGCAATATCCCACGAATTGCAATCGGCAAGAACACTTGCATCATGACATGACAATCATGGGATTTCATGCCAACCAATTTCAAATCGGTCTTGGAGACGAGTCTTTTAATGTTAGATGAATATCCACTAGGAACCTTTATGTCATAAAGGCATTCACATAATTTCCTCTTCTCCTCTCGAGACAATGTATAACAAGCGGGAGGCAAATACGATGAGGTGCCCTTTCCTTTCCTTGCATTTTTCTTAATCACGGGCCATAACTCTGGTCGAATCTTCATTTCCATCATATCTTTGCGAACCTTTACCCCATCTTTTTTCTTGTTTGGAATGTTAAACAATGTACCGAGAATGGCATCACACACATTCTTCTCTATATGCATGACATCAAAACAATGTCTAACAGGTAAATGTTGCCAATATTCAAGCTTCCAAAACACTGACTCCTTCTTCCAAATGACCTCGGGATCGGTGGCTTTATTCGGTTTCCCAAACACTGTTTCAATACCTCTAACTCGATCATAAACTTCTGTTCCTAATAATGGCCTACAAGCTATCCCCTCTTCTACCTTACCATTAAATGCAGCTTTTTTCTTTCGGTAAGGAAGCATCCTATCAAGGAACTTTCGAGTAGCTCTATATACATACTTCCCAAAATTTGGAAAATAGGTAGATTCTATATTGTCTTCACGTATTGGACATGCCTTCTTTCCCTTGATCTTATACCCTGATAGATTACCATAAGCTGGAAAGTCATTGATTGTACAAAAGATCATAGCTCGCAAGGTAAAAGATTCATTACAATAATGAGCATCAAAAACCGAGATTCCTTCGTCCCACATTTTTTTCAAATCATCGATGAGTGAATCAAGGTAGACATCAATATCGTTTTCGGGCTGCTTGGGACCTGATATCAGCAAAGGCATCATCATATATTTCCGCTTCATACATAACCAAGGAGGAAGGTTATAAATAACCAAGAGAACTGGCCATGTGTTGTGTTGTGTGCTCAAACTACCAAATGGATTCATTCCATCCGTACATAGGGCAAGCCTAAGATTCCTTTCTTCTTTGCCAAATTCTGGAAATTGATTGCCAATAAGAGCCCATTGTGGAGAATCTGTCGGGTGTCTTAGAAGTCCATCTTTCTTCCTACGATCAGCATGCCACCTTAAATTTTTTGCATCATTCTTTATTGAAAACAATCGCCGAAACCTTGGCATTATAGGCATATACCAAAGCACTTTGGCAAAAAGGCCTTTACTTCCCTCCCCGGATTGGACTCCAGAGTGAAGTAGAAATGCCCTCGCCTGGGAGGCTACGGTCAAGATAAAGAATAATACGCTCATCGGGCAACTTGTAACGAGACTTATGGCATCGAGGAAACTTATCCAAATGTGCAAATTCGTTTCGATACAATAAACAATCATTCGGACAAGCATCTATTTTCTCATACACCAAACCAAATGGGCACATCAACTTCTTGGCATAGTAGGTCGACTTAGGCAATTCATGACCCTTCGGAAGCATATCTTGCATCGCTTCCAGCAAGGATGTAAAGCTTGTGTCAGACCAACCATGCTTTGATTTCAAGTTGAATAAGGTTAGCACGATGGATAACTTGCTATATGCAGTACATCCAGGGTAAAATTGCTTCTCAGCTGCTTTAGACAATTTCTCAAATAAATGAGGTCGTTCATCAAATTCATGTTGAGCCCCCTTTATCATTTCTTCTATATTGTCTTCCTCAATATCATACTCCTCATCAACATAAACCTCATCAAAGTCATTATCCTCATCTAGTTCAGATCCATTATCCCTTACCCCAACCATCTCATCATCATGAACATAAGGATGTTCAAGTTCAAGTTCGAGTTCGGCATTAGATTGCACATGTCGGTCATGCATTGAATGTAATGTAGAATTTCCCCTGAACACTCCACTCTCACCGTGCCATAACCAATCATGATATTGTTGCCGAAATCCACGTCGAATAATATGGTCCCTGAGTGTAGTGATATTATGCCCCTTTTCAACATTTTGGCAATCGACGCAAGGACAATAAAATTCATCATCCTCTATGCTAGATTGATGATCTAAAGCACATTTGCGAAATTCCTCTACCCCACTCAAGAACTCGATCGAATTTCATGGACCATACATCCAACTTCGATCCATTTCTACAGACCAACCACTACAAACACAATATTTTTGCAGAAGTAATATGTTACAACATTGCAACTAATTCACCATATTTCAAACATAACCACAAGTAAGTTTCAAATGGGCATATAAGCTTATGCAATTTTTACCAAACATAACATTTATTTTTAAGAAGCATATAATTAATACATAATACAAAGCCACTTGTAATAAGCATATCACAGAAATAGTAGCTCACCAAGGATTATAATAAATATGTACATGACCAATACAAACTTATAAAGAAAAATATGAAAGGAAAGGTAAAGTACCAGAGTCACAATTAAAGGTAGTTGGTGCCAAGCTAGCAAGGACAAAAGTGATCAGATGTTTGACCTTCACTTCTCATTTGTTCAACAAACTTCCGAGTAAAAAAAATGCATTAGCATAAAAATGTAACCAATTAAACTAAATCATATCTCTTTTTAACGAAAAAAATGAAAAACAGAGAGGAAATGCATCATTTAAAATAAATTAACTACAAGCATTGAGTCTTGAACTAATACCTTGGAGATATTAAGAGATAATTCTATCAATGATTCTCCAGAGGTTTCAAGTAACGCAGCAATATCATCATCACTGTCACAGATAAAATGGAGTAATCAGGGAAATACAGCAATAACAAGGAGAGGCAAAACTGATGCTTTGAAGCTAGGCAATATAATCCATGCCTAATACTAAATCCTTGTTGTGATACATTGACCCTTGAAGGCAAGGACTTTACTCAACTCCCTCTTTCATAACTCATACAATATAATACATACACCAGATACATCCTAATCATAAGCAAACTCAATTCATGAAATCAATGGAGCAATAAAATGGGTTCCTAATATTCTCAATCACCAATGCAACAGTTCACTAAACAAATCTAAAATCACACGCAAACCCAGTTCATTGAATCAACAGATTTAAATGGGTATCAAAATTGTCTAACAAAAAATTACCAAATTCACATAAGCAGCAAATTGATAAAAATTAAAACCTAGAACAAGCTAGATTGAGGAAATTCATAAAAAATACTAAACAACCCAGAAGCAGCGGACCAAGCTAGAATGAGCAAAATCATGAAAGAAATCAGAACAACCTAGAAGCAACAAATTGATAAAAATAAAAACTTAGAACAAGCTGCAATGAGCAAATTCACCAAAAATTCGAACAACCCAGAAGCAGCAAATTGATAAAATTAAAACCTAGAACAAGGTAGAAACCCAATTCACAAAAAAATTAACCCAAAATGAGACTTTTTTTTGCTTCAATGAGTCATTTTTTTTGCTTCAATAAACCCAACGATTGTGAAATTGACAGTCGATGAATACTAACACAAATTGATACTCGACGATTTATAAAAAAAAAGGTATTTACCTAGATTGTGAAATTGATACTCGACGAATTCAGAATTAGACTTCGTTTAGGGTTTCATCCTACACTTCAATGGTGAGGCTACGCACCGGCGGCGGCCGTTTGTAGAGAGTGAGGCGGAGGAGACGGTCGGTGATGCTTGTGGAGAGTGAGGTGGTGGAGAGTGAGGCAGGTAGAAGTTTGAGCAAGAACGTTTTTTTTATTTTTTTTATTTTTTTTTATTTTTACAGAAGAAGCAAGAACGTTGAAAGAAGGAGGGAGAGTGAAATGAATTAGGGCGGGTAAGGATGAGAGGGTTTTGTGTAAGGGGGAAAATATTGATTTCCAGTGTATTCTTTAAAAAAACCCCTGCAAATTAATATTTTTGATTTATGTACATTTAAAACCCATTTTAATTTGTAGCGTTTTAACAAAAATGCAGCAAATTAATAGCAGCAAATTAATATTTTTCTAGTAGTGGATAATAATCCCTCCAAATCCAACTAATGGATGAGAAATATCCTAGAGAGCATCTTTTGGGAACTTCAAAATTTTCAAACATCTTAACCTGATTATGTCGGACGAGCTGCCAGTATCTACCAACACTCGGCCGACCTTCAAATTTGCCACTTTCAAGATGAACACCATGGGATCATTGTGGGTAATTTCCCCTCAGTCTGACTCGCAAACCGTGACCTCCGAAAAAGGTTCTTCCTTCACCCCTTCAATGTGCATCACATTCTCAAACTTCCATGCATCTTGCTTAATTCCTTTCATGGTTGGGCCGCCTGCAGCAAAGCCGCCTGATATAACGGCCACAAACCCTGAATTAGTGTTGTTCCCATCATCTTTTTCTTTGTCATTTTTCTTCTCGGATTTGTTATCTGTCCGAGTGTAAGTGAACTTAGACTTCATGACGTACGAGTTGAGCATGCCCTTCTCGGCCAGCTTATCTAGCAACCTTTTCAAATTGTTGCATTCGTTCGTGTCATGCCCCACATCTTTGTGGTAATGACAGTACTTGTTCTTGTTTCTGTATTGGGCCGAGCCTCTCAACGGCTGAGGCTTCTCAAACTTGAACTTGTCACTGATTTCCATCAAAATTGAATAACAATCCTTGTTGAATTAATACCGGGGTTCATACGCCTTAGCTTTCTTTGATTTTGTCTGTTGGCAGTCGGCCACCCAGACTTCTTTTCTTTTGTTTCTTCCTTATTTTTTCTTATCGGCCGAGTCTTGCTGAGAAGATTATTGCTTCTTCTCAGCCCCCTTGGCTGGCACTTCCGCTTTCGTAAGCAAACAGAAATCAGTTGCCTTAATGTAGGCTTCGACTTCTCGCAGAAAGCTTGCGTATATTCGAACCTTTTTTCTAACCAAGTCAAACTTGAAAGCATTATGCCTTAATCCCCGGAGAAATTCCGAGTAGGCCATTTCATCCGGCAGATTATTAATTTTGGCTTTTTCTTGATTGAACCTCTAGACGTACGAGCGTAACCCCCCATTCTTTCCTTGGACGATAGTTGCCAAGTTAAGATTGGTCTTCCGAGGAGGTATATTGTAAGAGAAGTTTCCAATAAACAATAGAATGAGGGTTGTAAAACAATTGATGCATCCGCCCGATAGGCTATTAAACCAATCATGTGCCACGCCTTTAAAGGTGGCCGGAAAGCATCTGCACCAAGTGGCATCATCCACACTTTGTAGGTACATCAAATTTCTATACGAGGTGACATGTTCTTTTAGGTTGCCCGTACCATTATAGGCACCCACAAGTACGCTCTTCACCCTCCCTAGTTGAGGAGAGTTGAGAATTTCTTGAGAAAACGGAGGCGGCTTGTCACCAAGATTTAACAAGCGCATTTGCCAATCAATGGGCTGAGGTTGTGCAGCCGATCCGGCCAAGTAAGCTGCCTGGTCGTACGACTAACCATATTGCATGTACTATGCCGAGGGATTTGGCGGCAAAACTACATTGAAATTCTAGGGCATCTAATATTGCAATGGTTGAACCACTATTATTAGAATAAGCGTACGGTAAGCTTGGTTTCTGCTGGTCCTGACCGAGCTGGTATGCTTGGAGAGAGTGTTGTTTGAGAAATCATCCGGCATGGTTAGAGCAGAAGCAATGTCCGAGTAGGCAGCCTACTCCCGCTGCTTATGCCGAATGTACTCCCTTGCATCCTTCCAACGTCGAGATGGCTCAGTTACTTCCTTCTGAGGCTGTTTAGTCTACCCCCCCAAGTTGATTGTGTTTTCTCGAGGAGCCTAGACATATTCGTCCGTGGCACCCTCGGCGAACGTCCGCATCGGCGGAATGGGGTATTCCTAGCATCTTTAGCGTTGGCCGCTTTGCTCTGAGCTTTCCTTTGAGGGCCTTCTCCTTCTCTCCTGGCTGCTGCCTAGAACAAGAGGGCATCTTGCTCTCCAACTCTCTTCGGAGTTTGCTCAAGGCAAGCTGGAGAGAACCAGCAGTCACCGGAGGATACTCGGAAACTTGGATACCTGCAAAATAACGAATGTTTTGTTTACCGGAATATTCGCCTTCGACGGTCAATTTAGTAACCGGAAAACAAAAAGGCTAGAGAGAGAAATTAGAGAGAAGTTGGAGCTGTTTTAATGCTCTATTCAATGTTATGTTACAATCCACCCCTCCCATGATAAATGATTGGGGTATTTATAGGGGTGGGGAATTGTGCCCTTTAGAGTTGTTGACTAGAATTACGTGTTCTAATTGGCGGCGCAATCTGGTGTTGACATGTGTCCTAATAAGGGCACCATTTTGCGTCTTTCTCGGGATTTGGGCCTCCTGATGTAAGGAGGCCCTTTACTCTATTTTTCAGGTGCTCTTTGTAGGGCTTGTACACATGTCATCTTCCTATAGGGACACATGTCGCCCTTTGATTGGGCCATGTGTCGCTATTGGACTGGTCCACGTATTATGGTTATATTTACCTTAAACATTTGCCCCTCAGAGAGGGTGACTCGTACTCAACAACGTCAAAGAAAATCAAAGGGGATTGTGTACGCCAATTAGGTTAGGTTTTCCTCTCCCTTTTCCCCTTTTTGTCGGCCATCCTAAGGCCCACTTTGAGCTTCGGATTTCTTGATTGATCCAAACCTAAATGTGTGACCTTGTAGGATCTGTTTAATTGAGCTTCAGTTTTATTACTTTTTAACCCAAAGGTCTATAGTATTTTATACTAGGTTAGATCCTATGTCATGCACAATAATTTCCACCATTTATCATTAGTTTAATATTATATTTAATTATAAAATTTTAAATGTATTACAAAAATAAAAAGAAAATTATATTATACTAAATAAATACACTAAAACTTTGAGAGTATTACATGCACGACTAATAAAAATGATTAAATTACATACATCAAAAAGTTATATATAGGAAAATATTATTGTAAAGTATTAAATGTAAGAATAATATATATGTGGAATGTGTATAAACAAAATATACTTACCAAAAAGGATGGGAATACTTAAAGTATAGTATTAAATATTCTCTAGGAAGATTTGGCAAAAAAACACACAAACAAACAAACAAAAAAACTTATGGAGGGAGAATTTTTAACAAAAAGATGACGCGTGTCATTTCTGGTTTCCCTTTTAGTATATAGTTATAGATTATAGATAGTTATTGATTTTTTTTTTTATTTTTTTTATTTTTAGATAGATATTGATTATCATGGTAATTTACTTGGAAAAAAATTAATAAAAATCTTATGTAGATAATCTACATGATATTTTCCTTAAAGATGTGATTGTTTTTTCAATTCTTTCTATAATTAAAGATCTAGAAAATAATTAATTTATTACAATTAGGGTTATGTACATTTTAGTCAACTTTTTTTTACCTCCTTAAAACTTTACTTAAAGAAAATTTTCTCCAACGAAATAAAAGAAAAAATATATATTATTTAAGAGCACACCAGACAATGACATGTGTCATTGCTAGTGTGTCTTTTAGCGTATAATTATTGATTGATAGCAAGATGTAAAGACGACCCAAATAAAAGAATTATTATTTCCATATACGATCTAGATAATACTTAGTAATTGGCTAATTACACTGGAGTCGAAGGCATTATTCTTTTCAACATAAACATATCAAATTTCATGTCAGCATGCCAGATTAATTTTTTAGGACAAAAAAGTTAATTAATAATTTTTTAAATTTAATCGAGTATGTATAGATTAAGACCCCGTTCACTTTACCTTATTTTTGCTGAACTGAAATTATTTTTACTGAACTGCTATCATTTTTTTTTTAATTTTTGAAAGAAGTCCCAAAGGACACTAAATTTCATTAAATAAAGTCATACGACATCTACAATTGACATTTAACAATAATGAAAACGAATTTAACAAGAGATTGACAGATTTATGGCATAAGTTTGTGTTGATTGTATGATCCAATACTCTCTCTTCAAAAAACCCTAAAATTTTCTCTGTTCTCTCTCTTCAAACCAGCCACCATATTAAAATTTAGGGGCTGCCATCGATTTTTATCGATGGTAA
Organism: Chenopodium album; assembly: GCF_948465745.1. Taxonomy (NCBI): domain Eukaryota; kingdom Viridiplantae; phylum Streptophyta; class Magnoliopsida; order Caryophyllales; family Amaranthaceae; genus Chenopodium; species Chenopodium album. The sequence continues at coordinate 22,939,164 of NC_137847.1, forward strand.
TCCCCAAATTCTTCTATATTTTAATGTCTTTAGTCAATAAAGATCACCATCAGTATGGTGATTATAGTTAGTCCCTCCATGTAGGGTTTAGTCAGTCCCTCCATGTAAGGTTTAGTATTGTTTGTTTGTTTGTTTTTAGTGTGTGCAGGGATACAAATTTGGAAGATTCGTTTTGCAAATTTGTGGAATTACGGGTCTGTTGGTATAGAGGTGCAGATTTAGAAGATCCGCCTTGCAAATTTGCAGATCTTATGACCAATCAAGTTTTATCACTTTTTCTATTATACATCAATGGAGCTCCGTCAAGAACGATGCAAAGACATCTAAAATTATCCAGGAGCAGTTCAGAAGCGATGCCAATAGTTTAGGGGTGTTTAATTCTTGTATTGAGAATTTAGATCTCTTAAGGGATGATTGTAAGTGCCGAATGGCTGTTATTATTTAATGAACTCACCCTCTCCTTATTCCATTAAAAAAAATGAATTTAAAAAAATCAAACAAGAATTAATCGGGAAAGGGCTAAGAATCCAAATACATGAATATAACAATTCGGCACATTCTTGATTCGTTGTCTCTTATAACTTTTTGAGTGCGTGGATCTATCGTCGCTTTGCAATTTTGGGAGAAAGTAAATTCTTGTGCTGATTTGATGAGTGTCATTTATGGCACTCATTTAGTCTCTTTTAGAATGAATTTTGATCGCTTTTACAACTCTTTTATCCCTTTTTCTTTAGTTTTATATGACTTTTTCTCTAATTTGTGATTTCTTATTTGTTTTTCCTGTTTTCTTGCATTTCTTAGGTTTATTTTGCTTTTTCTCTTTTATTTATTTGCTTTTCTTTGATTTCAGGAGATTGGTGATGTCTAAGAAGCTCAATGGCTTTTTCTTGGGATTTGTAAGGCTCAAGATGCAAGCCGGTCTCTCCCTTTGAAGCTCAAGTTTTAAGGAGTGCAAAATCCAAGTCTTCTAGGTCACGCTCTCGAACTGCGTGGGCATAAAAAATGGTGTTGAACCCATCGTGGAGGCCTTTGGAAACTGCCACCCCCAACATTCATCAAGTGGAGCGCACGGAAGCATCAACGGACGTACGAGAAGAGTAATCCTGCTCCCAGGCGCGGGCGCGCAGAGCAGGGGCGCGGCCGCGCAGCTCTGCTTTCCCGTAAGGTACCCACTTCTTCGTGGCCGCGCATATTGAGGAGAGGGTGCGCCTATTGGGGTTCTTTTTGGACGTCTAACTAACTCCTCCTTTGTTAGTTTTACTATATATAGAATTTTTTCCTTTTTAGAGAGAGAATTAGACTAGAATTTGTTTTTAGATTGGATTTTTAGAGAGAGAAGCTCAATTTGGGGAAACTTTTGTTCTTAGATTCTAGAGAGAGAAACTTGGTGATTTTGATGTATGCTACTTTCAATATTCTTCCTCTTTGATTTTGATCAAAGTTTTGTAAGAATTCTTTACTCTTTAATGCAATTTTAGTATTTGATTCTTGATATTTGGTTGAAGTTCTAGTTGTTTGTTTGATTTGATTTTTGATAGCTTGAGTATAATTTGAATACAATGTTGATTATAAAATTGGTGATTAGTTTAGTTTTGCTATTCAATTTTGCAATGTGTAGTGAGTAGATTGCTTGTTAGGGATGTGGTGAAGCATGTATGAGTGATAATTCATAGCTAATTAGGGGATTTTGATTGATCAATATTGTGATTAAATTGGTTGGTGAAATTTGTGCATGTGTTTGATGTCTTGAGGAGTGATCAACCTTAACTATCAAGCTAGATTGCATAGTAACTTTCATTGATACGACACATTGATTTGGAGGCTATTATTATCGATTGATCTTGTTTTGCGATTTTCCTTTGAATGTCATTCGTAGAGACCACTAGCTTAACCCTAGGAAATAGCTTTACAAGTGATTTTGATTGTATTTGCTACCTTCCCTCACATTATTCGATTGGTTGAATTCTTGCCCAATTAGTATGATTGTCGTGAATGCATGTGAATCCTAATTCCCTAGCATCCTTAATATCGTTCTTCATATTCATTTAGGAGAATTGATTAGTTTGTTTAGACCAACCTTTACCTAGACTTCGGGATAGCTTAACTTGAGACTATAGTTTATACCTCATTCCCTTGGATTCGATCCGGACTTACCCCTATACCTAGGGTTGGGTTTGGTTATAAATTTGGTTTGATCGGGGGAGTCTTAGAACTCAATGACCTAGGTTTTCCTCCCATCATGATTTTGTAACCCGAATTCGAGCCATAATCAACCGTAACCCCTCATAACCGGAGACCAAATTAAACACAAATAAAACCTTGTCTTTTGAAGGAGTTCGAAAAACCTTGTCTTTCGAAGGAGGTTGAAAAAACCTTGTCTTTTGAAGGAGATAAAACCTTTCTTTCGAGGGAGACCTCATAGTAACCTAAGAAACAAAAAATTAAAAGAAAATAAAGATTGGGGCTTTCCACCGGTGAAATCCGATGGAAGCCCCTTAAAATTGACAATGGAGGCTAGAGTTTACGAGAGAGAAGGCTAGAACTGCTATCATTTTTGTTGAACTTAAATTATTTTTAATGAACTGTAATTAATTTTACTGAACTGAAATTATTTTTACTGATTTTTTTAATTATAGTTCTTCTTCGGGTTTATTGATTTTTACTGTACTGAAATTATTTTTGCTGAATTGAAATTAATTTTATTGAAATAAAATTATTTTTACCGAATATTATTTGTTTTAGGTGAAGTGAATACTGAATAGGGCCTAAATGGCTAATTAGGCTTATTTCATATTGATGGACCCAAATCGGGTCCAATCCAATAAAAAGTGTTGAATGGTAAAATGGGGCAGTGGAAGGGTTAGGGTTTTAGGTTGTTTCATACATCGGAAAACCTCTTCCTTTCTCCATTATACTCTTAGCGCCTCCGACGAACCAATCTACACTCTGCAACTTCGAGGTTTTTCACTCTCTTCCCTCTCCTCTCTCTCGCTCTATTCAATTTCATACTTTCATGTTTTTGTAATTGATTCATACATTTCAGGTTTATTACTTGTCAAATTTGTATCAGATAAATTTCATGATTTATCTACAATGCTATTACTGTATTTAGGGTTATTGAAATCCACAATTTGAAATGTTATTCATATATACGTTTTCGGGTTTTCCTGTAATTGATATTATCATCCGCTCAATTTGAAATCTTATTGAAATCGACAATTTGAAAAATTATTGAAATCGACAATTTTAAATGTAATTGGAAATGTTATTGATATATACGTTTTAGGGTTTTAGCTTATGTTGAATGTATGCGTTAAACTGGCTGTTTTGTTTTTTTTTTTTTCCTGAAAATTTGAATAAATTAACTGTATGCGTGCTATGATTAATTTCACAGACGGATCAATTCTTTTGGCTTAGGTTAGGGATTAATAATACGTAGTGTATATTAACATATGATAAAATCATGGTTATAATGCCTTTTGGTTTGTGGATTAGTCAAAGCGATAACATATGTAGTTTACTCTGCTCATAAATTTAATCATCGCTTTAATGTCCGACTTTCTGATTCTCGGGTTGCTCGCATTATTTACAGGATAAGAGAAGGTTTGCATCAATTTACCTACAATGTCTGGGTATGTTCTTAACTATCCAATTTATATGTTTTATTTTGCTTCTAAGAGAAGTCCTAAGTACTTGAATGAATGTGTCAAAAAAAGTACTTGAATGAATGTGTTTGGTGGCCCGAGTTTTTATATGGTTATATTGAATTGGTTTTAGCGAGGAGGTTGCTGTTGCTGTTCCGGCTACTGAGACCCCTTCTCCATTGGGGGAGACCATGGATCTGATGACTGCTCTGCAGCTTGTTCTCAAGAAGTCTCTGGCACACGGTGGCCTTTCCCGCGGACTTCACGAGGGTGCCAAAGTCATTGAGAAGCATGCTGCTCAGCTCTGCCTGTTGGCCGAGGACTGTGACCAACCTGACTATGCCAAATTGGTCAAAGCTCTATGTGCTGAGCACAACGTTAACTTGCTTACTGTTCCAAGCGCCAAGACCCTAGGCGAGTGGGCTGGTGTAAGTTACTCTACTATTGAATTTCTTGATGTTAATTTTCATTTGTTGACCTTATTTTGTCGTCTGGATGGGTAATGGGATTATTGTTTGCAACTCACACATACTTTACAAATGTTTAACTTTCTGGTTGAGCGTTGTTATTTGATGCCAGAGGTATCTTTCATCTTTAGAATAGCTAGCAGTTAATTTGGATATCTTCCAAGCATAGATTTTTTCTTTTATATACCACAACTTTGTTGAGTTTTTGAGAAATATGCACAATGATGACCTTTCAATAAAGCTCATTTATGCTAATTTTTTCCCCAATACTTCTGCAGCTTTGCAAGATTGATTCAGAGGGGAAAGCAAGGAAAGTTGTTGGCTGTTCATGCGTAGTAGTTAAGGTAGATGCCTTGTATTGTCTTTGTTGGTTGCTTTAAGTGCTACAGCTTTTTGGTGGGCTAACCATTTTTTTGCTTGCTGTTTCAGGACTTTGGTGAGGAGTCAGAAGGGCTCAATGTCGTGCAGCAGCACATCAAGTCTCACTAAATCGCTCACATAAGAGATACCTTATCAGTTAGAGGGCTTTAGCTCTGTAGTAATTTTTGTTTTGGAGTTGTGATTTGCGTCAGAAAATTTTTGAATGTTTTTTAATACGTTTTGCATTTTTTATCTCAGAAGCAGTTGCACTGGTTTTTATATTTTGTTGATTCTGTTTATCTGTTCAATTCTTTGAGGTTCTGTTTGTTTGCCAGGTTTTGTGAAATCTGCCTCATGTTTGGTGTTTTCTGTTTGTCCTATGTCTTTTGCTGTGGGTCTATAACTCTATGCTCTTTCTTATTATCGAAAAAAGATATTACAGCCTATAAAACTCCCCAATCCATCGAGATTTTCACTTAAGTTCATTGGTTTTTCTTAAAGTTTTTTTTTGCTTGTATAGAGGGTCAATAATCCATTAATACTTGCTGGTCCTTAACTTGCCAAATAGTCAAATACCCAATATGTCGATGTCGCCATGTACGAAGTACTATGGAGATAACTCCTTAAATCCCACCCCTGCTCTTAACGGCATTCGAAGCCTCTTCCATTCCAAAGTATAAGCCCTGAACTCGGTAAGGTTATACCCTCAAATAATAAATGGCTTTCCTTCCCCACTCTTACGGTTTTACCTACTACCTAGCATCTTTATGTAAGTACTCTCTCTAATGCTCCCTCTCACTTTGAGAATTCTCACCAGAGCTAGTGCTAGTAATGAATAGTTGCTTCCTTGCTGTGAGCACCTCACACAATTCCTCCTCTTTCAGCATACCCTTTCTTGTGAAGCCTCGAGTCATCTTTCCCATCCCAAATTTTCATTCTTAATTTCCTAAGACGCCATGCACCATCTCGTTTAGAATGCCCTATAGCTCCATGCGCATAACAGAAAGATTCTTTGTTACATACACTCGGTTTACATTAAAATTAATGTAAATTCGGATTTCTTACGAGTTATCCGTACCTTTGCATTACATTTTTTTTCCCCTCAAAAACCAACAAAAACACATAGCCAAGTACTTTAAGAAAAAGCTTAAAGCTCAAAAGCATCAACTATGGAGAAGAAGAATGGAAACTCTACTTCCAGAAAAAACATAAAGATTGAAAGCACCAAAAATAGAGAAGAATAGACGAAGAGTTTCCAAGAAAAAAAAACTTGTTAGTACTAAAGTTGCCCTTTTTTCTGAAACAAATTGCCAACGGGAACTAATTAGTCATTAATCAAATGTAAATCATCCAAGACAAGCTTACATACAGAATGAGGAAAATTCTCATGCCAAACAGATTTACCAACACTTCAACGCTGCACATGAGCTAATTCATGTGCCGCACGATTACTCCCTCTTCTCACCCATGCCCAAGAAATTGAAGAAAAGCAACCAGCTAGGTGAAGAATATCATCAATCAGCAAACGGAAAGAACTACTGCCTTGTTCTTTATTATTTATAGCTCTAATGACCGACTCATTATCATTCTCAACCATCAACGATGCAACAATTATGATTCAAAGATCAACAAAAAATTTATATTTAGAAGATGTTTCTAATGAAATATGGTTGCCAGCCTATAATCTTGATATTAGTATCATCAATTTATTTGTTGTCATCCAATAATTTTAAGTTTTCAATAATTGCGGAAGCCTAAACTTTTTTATCACTATTTTTAGAAAATAAACATATATAAAATAACTTACCTCTTTTCCTACAAAAAAATAAAGAGATTGAAGATCTAAATCCCCTTCTCCTCTTTTAGCCAAATAGATGTCCATATCTTTTAAACTCTTCAAAATTCAAAATGATGAAGGAAAATTTTGTTGAGGTAACACCTTCTATGCTTTTTGCTCCTCAAAGAAAATCAAATTTCTGTAAATTAGAGACCATCATATAAGAAATACCTCAAAGATACGATGTGATCGTTCAATTCCTAAGAGGATTTTTGTTGCATTTCCTATACTTTTGTCAATGATAATGTATTTTGTGTTCTACAAAAATGTTGCTTAAGGTAAAGGAAGCATTGTTTCATAAGAATATATGTATAATGTAAAAGATTTGGATGCCTATTGTTTTATTAAGAGGTTTGGAACCAGCCAAAGGATGAAGGAATATGTCATTCTTAGAAATTAGAGTAGGTTTAAATTTATGTGACTATTAGCCATTCATGATTGTAGATGTCATAAATGGAAGGATTTATACAATATAATTGTTGTTTTTATCCATTGGCAATGGGAATTTGCTATTAGTAAAATTTCCCATGAGTTTAATAATGTAAATAGTAAATTTTTGTTTTTAATTTGAGGAAAATGTAAATAGTGCACTTATTACCTCCAGTTTTTTACTTCTCATTTTTTGTCTAAGAAATAAGAATTGTTGGTCAAAGCACCATGGACATCATTGAAACTACTTCAATTTCCTTATCATGCTGATTACTTGCAAATTGAAACATTAGCAAAGTTAGTATGATGCTTCACACCACTAGTCTTCTTGTTTTTTTTTTTTTTTTTTTTTTTTTTTTTTTTTTTTTTTTTTTTGGATTCAAATGAGGTTACAAACCGAGAAAAAGCAGCAAAGTAAAAAACATAAGACAAGGAATAAACCAAAGAAACTACCTACGGAGGTACGAGACGTGGAAAAGCCACACCTCGAACATCCTCCTCTAAAATACGCTTAAGTTCTACCGAAATATTATTAAAAAAATCTAGTTGAGAGTCTTGAGAAGCTCCGCGGTTGGCCAACCAATCCGCCGCTTTATTGCCTTCACGATACACATGAACAACTTTGATTTCCCAATGATCAGCTTCAATTAGCCTCTGGCAGTACCTAATGTCATGAACATTCTCACCATAGGGTACCTTCATCTTATGTAGAGCCTGCACGCAAGCAATGTTATCCAATTGTATTTCTAATTTGTCAATTTGCAGGTTCTTTGCAAGTTTAAGACCTCTAGTCAAAGCTAATACTTCAGCTCTAAATGCGGAGCAATAACCAAAGTTCGCAGCAAAGGCTGTGATATGGTTGCCTTCATAATCTCGAATGATTGCACCTCCTCCAGCAGGCCCTGGTGAGCCCTTGGCTGATCCATCGCAGTTGAGCACGTACCATCCATAGTTTGGGGCATGCCATGTTATGTTAACAGGAACTCTGTACTTGCTTTTTGCTGAATTCTCATCAAGAATTCCCCATATGGCTCTTTTCGCCTCATCATACCGAACCTGCAAAAATGCCACAAAATCAAAGGGTATTTCCTCTCTTCGATTGAAAGTGAAACAGTTACGCCAACGCCATATCCACCATACTGTAATTCCAAAGAACATTGGCCAAGACACATCTTCACCTAAGTTATCTTCTTTTAAATTTTCCACCAGCCAATCTCGAAGAGTACCCTGGCAAAATCTATTCATAATGTTCGAGTCCACCGTTTTTCGCCATATGACCTTGGCTGCTGGGCAAAATATGATTGCACCATTGTTGTTATTGTTTTATTTATTTATTTTTATTTATTTTTCCAATTTATTTATTTTTTAATTATTTATTTTTATTTTATTTAAGCCTCCATATAAAGGGTACATTAGCTTATAATTTGACTATAGGCAACGCACAAACTCTTTAATACCCTTAAACTCTTCTCTTGAAAAAACCAATAATATTTGTAATACATGCTTTAGAGAGAAACTTAGGGTATTATCGCCACATCAATATGTAAGACTTTCCAAAAGACGAAAGAAAACCTTAGGATTCTTTGGCATTGCTATTGTTTCCTGTTTTTTGATTTTCTATTTTTTTAAAATCATATGATACATGTCATATAATGAATAAAAAATTAGTCAAACTTATTAAAATCATGATAATTTTAAAAACTCACAACAGAAAGGTGGAAATAAAAAATTATGCCAAATAAGCCTTGAACTATATTAAATATTTATAATAATTATTCAAAAATTTCTCACAACTATTGGCACTCGAACATATATAAATCGAAGCGAGATTAAAACCCTAGACTAGCCGCTTATTCTCAAACTTCCCAAATGAAGCACCTTGTGTCAATCTACACTTGAACATACTCACCATAAATGGCAAGCTGGCAAACCAAAACAAAAACAAAATATGGATTAGTAAAAATGCAGTTGCAAAATGCTTTCAGAATACTTAACTTCAAAATTCATGGTTAGTTAGACCTTTCACTAACAGAAATCTCCACATTTAGAAAATTCCATTGTAACACTTACCAAAATACTTTCTAATTCAAATAGCTAGAAATCATTCTTTTCTTAACCCTTTCAATACCAAGTGCACACCCCTGGCTTGCGCTTATACTCCTTCACGAGCTTATACAATGGAGTAAGATGATCAATATATAAATGGCCCTTGTCTATTAGTGGCCCTCGACTTACACCACAAATGATGCGTATGTATTAATAATAACAATAATAGATCATATAAGATCATACAATTTTAATAATAGCAACCTTCTTTCAAACCTCAGAAATTGAAAAATTCCTCTTATGAAACTTCACTTTTATAAACATTCCATAAATAGGTTCCATATATAACATTTTTATAACAAATTTTCCATAAATCAAAACATTTCAAAAAATAATATGCTTTAATTTCGAAGTTAACTAAACTCATAAACAACTTTTGAAATAAATTATTCGTGCTTACAAATATTCAAACTTTTATTCTCCAAGGTTCATCCATACACTTTATAATCATAATATATTCAAACACACACACACATATCAAAATCATCTTTGATAGATTTAGCCACCCACGTGTAAATACTTTTTATCTTTAAAAACAACTATATCACTTAGAATTACAACCACGAATGATCTTCTAAGAAAATATTATAATTTTGTTTGAAATAAACTTAAAATTAAATATCAAAACTATGTAAAAAACATATATTTGTTTCATAAAGGAAAAGTGGAAATTAATAATCCCACCTTTGCATTCTCAGCTCAAAACTCACATTTTCAAAACCTGGAAACAAGGCCACCTTATACCCCATCTTCTTATAACAAAGTCTTTTTACAAGTTACCTATACAATAGGTTAACCTTTTCCATCTTCTTCCATCTTTCTGACTTACCCCTTTCTTCTTCAACGAACACTATTCAATTTCCATGGCTGCTACTTGAAGTAAAAAGAAAAAAAATTGAAAAATCTAATAGAAATCAACCATTACATACTAAATAATTCAGTGGAAAGGTGGAAGCTTTTGCAAAGGAATTGCGTTATGGAGACAGAATTACAAGCGTCAGTTAATTGGTGTTTGTTGTTGAATAATTGAGTGTATATGAGTAATTGAGGTGAATTAACCGATGAAATGGAGATGTTACGTTGATAGTGCTAATTATTTCATGAACCCTAATTTGCGATAAAACCCCTTTTTTGATTTCAAATTGATATGGATTGTGTTAGTCTGAAATTTTATCATGGTGGTGCATTTAAGAAAGACAAAAATGGTTTTTAGGTGTATTTGGGAGGTATGTATAGGACATTTGCTGTTGACCCTGATGAACTGTGTTGGTTTTACTTGAAAGAGTTAATTGCTAAATGTTGTTTGTAAAGTGGTGATTTGAAGGTGTATTATTTGATTCCTAGCCTTGATTTTGAATCTGGATTGAGGAGTGTGTATGATGATAATGAGGTGAGAACAATGGGTGAGATAGTTTTGGGAAGTAGATTCCTTGACTTGTATGTTGTGCATGATGGTAAAAGCTTGACTTTTTGACCTCACAAACTAGATCCACAAGCATTACCCAACCCATGAACAACCCAGTTGATGCCCTTAGACCAAAAAAACTGACTTTAAGAAGGTCATCAAGGTTGACCAAGAAATCTCGTGAGGTGTCAGACAACATGCTTCAACTGTCCCAAAGCACCAACAATAATTCAAACCCCATAGTGGTCCTCATGGAAAAGAAAAAGATAAAACCAACCTCAATACCAGCCAATTATTGCTCTAAGGCTTTACATCTTGTCTCTTCCACCCCTTTTATCCTAAAAAACCCTACTGAAACACAAATACCTGTAGACACCCATTTGTGTCTCCCCAAAACCCAACCCAGTGATGAATGCCTTTCATGTCGAACCATAATCGAATGAGGTGAAAGTGGTTGAAAGTCAAGTGTTGCGGTTTAGATTTATTAAAATTCTCTTCTCTCTGTTTTTTTTTGAAAATAACTCTATTTATTTGAAAATAGCCAAACCAGTTTAGTTTGGTCCATAATTAAGGCCCAATAATGGTGTAGTTGGATGGGGCTCGAAAAGACCTTTCCAACGATATATTATAAGCCCAATTCCGATGAATATTGAGGAAGTTATGGCCAAAATACTAAACTGGGCCCGGTTAATTATTTACATACGGCTCAATGATCTAGAGGAGGGCCCAATGTTAATTATTATTCCTAAAATTATTAGGATTAATTATTATTTTCTAGAAGTTTCTAGAAGGTTCTTTTTAATTCTAATATTATTAGATTTAATAATTATTTATTTTTAAAATAGACTTTTATTTAGAGTAAAACATTATTTTATTATTATTATTATTATCTTAAAAATATGTATTTTATCTTCTGTACGGATTCCGTAGATCAAGTTGATTAAAGATCGGATTCCGCGTGAAGAAAACGCGCTAATACAGGTTGTCGCCAAACGACAAGTCTGTCGCCACGCGACAAGTATGTCGCCTCGCGACAGACCCTGTCGCCTCGCCACAGACCCTGTCGCCTCGCGACAGAGTCGATTCCTGGCGATAGCGTGTAGTTTTATTCCTTATCAAATTCTGTATTTTTCCGGACTATTTTCATTATAAATAGGGTCCCGAACTTCTGTTTTCAGATCATCAAGGATCATCATCAATTCTTACTATCAATTCTCTTTATTCTCCCTCTAAGCAATATAGCTTGATTCTTTCCCTCTCTTTCTAAACTACCCTTTTTACATACAATATTCCGCATTCACAAGACTTAGAATCACTTAGCCAAGTTCGAAGTTGCCTTCGCCCTAGACGTGAAAGGTTGATATTTTCTGAGGGTTTGGTCCAAAACTAGTCAAAACTTTATTTAATTTGATTTCAATTTAATTATTTAATTATTCTTTATTATTTTCATTGAAGTTTACTAACTTGTGTATTTTGTTATTAGAAAGAGGTACGAGGCTTCAAAGAAAGTAGATTAGCTTACTCCCTATTTTATTCACAATGTAGATTGCATGCTTATTATTGTTTTATGCTTCCTAGTATCATGTTAGGATGTTATTTTATGCTTTCTAGTATCATGTTTAGGGTGCCTTTATTCTTTCTAATATCATGTTAGTACCATGTTAGGTTTAAAGCTTTGATCTTTATTGTTTAGTGACATGCTAGGATTAGTTATTAATCTTGTTAGTATCATGCCTAGGATCTTGCTATTATTTTCAAGCTTTATTATGCCTTATCATGTTATTGTCATTATTATTGTTTTATTTATTTATTATGTTGCTTGATATATTTCATTGTTATTGCTTGATCACACCTTTTATGCATGTTTAAAGGGAATTTGTACTTGAAATCACGCTTAATAAGATAATTAATAATTTGGTTTAGGCTAAAGTGATTTTAATTCAAGTGATCACCAATAATAGTTTATTTGTGCATTAATATTCAACCAACATAGATAAACAGGGTAGGTTTAATATAATGTTTGTATGTTATTCGAAAAGCGCACATGAATACGAGCAGAACAAAGTAGAGGCCTATTTTATAGGGCGGGTCCTTTCTTTTGTAGATTGGATTCGTACCCTCATCCCCGGACCCTGTTTGGTTCAAGACCTTATGGAGTTGACGGTCCTTTGGATTGTCTTTTGGGTTTACAAGTTCCTAAAACTTGTTGGCGACTCTTTTGCTCTCTTTTTCTTCCCTTTGGAACGCCACCGTACTTTAGTGTATGATCACAGTGGGGTTCAAGTTTGGGTCATAATGCTTGAAATATTCCCTACAGTTTTTGGCGACTCCACTGGGGAGGATTTCTATTTATATTCCTGAAATTTATTTTGGCAATTATTTAGAATGAGCGCATGAGACTCGAAAAATTCTAAGTATTTCATGTGCGTGATTTGATTAACATTATTGTCATATGCATTAAAAGGTTCTCATGGGAGAGCCCCATGAGTCAATACTTAGGAATTTTACACGTAGGAAATTTGAGAAATATCTTTCATGACTAGAATCGAAAAAACGATGCGAAATCTGGAAAATTTAAGGAACACAGAAACTTGCCAAGGCATGTAGGAACTAGCGTTTAGAAAACAGGGCTTGTCGCCCGTAAAAAGTTTCTGTCGCCTGGCGACAGAGGCTTTTTTGCGGCGACAGTCCCTGTAGTCTGGCACCAAGTTCTTCCAATACCGAGCCAGGGGTCTGCCTTCTTGCTTTGACCATTTCTAGCATTGTTGGCTTGATTTTACTTATTGATTGAGTCCTTTTCTCACTTTTCTGAACCCATATGTGTTCTACATATGGATATAACCCTCTGGGGGTTCCTGCTTCACCTGCCCAATGGAATAATCCACTATCATGTGCAAAGTTCAAATTTGGGTACGTGCAAAGTTTGTGAACCCATCAAACCATGGAGTCGAGTTCGATTTCATCGCGGACTCGCGGGATCCTGTCCATTCGCTCCAACCCTCACGGTAGGCTTGTGTGCAGTGCATATGGATTCATAACCATGGACCTTTTTGACTTAACCAATATCCTTGAACTTTAGAGAACTAGAGCCATGGTTAGGTTGCAAACTCATTGCATCATATTGTGACTATGTGAACTACTTGTGCATCCTTGTTTGTGCATACTATATCTGTGTTAACCGTTTGTTTGACTTGTGGTTAAGACTAAATAAACTAACCAATGACTAAAGGACTTTGTTTAATTAATTAATTAATTAATTAATTTGAACTAATAAATAAGCCTAAAGTCGAGTCATAGTTCCTTTAAGTCAACCCGGATTTTTATTCCCGTATACTGCACATGTGTCAACTTGTTTTGGTCATAGATGGAGTTCTAGGAGGAACCACGAGTCGTAAAACCTATGGATCTGTAGCCCCGAGTTTTACCTTTAATTTGGCGTTGGTTTCGTCCCAATCAGAGTTACAGATCAAAAGTTATGACTAAAATACCACAGCCTGTCCAGTTTAATGCACATACGTGAAGTCTTAACTTAGTCTTTGCTTGAGTCTAGTCACATAGTCTAGCCACATGGTCATGACACAAGACTTAACATGTCAACTACACTCACTACTCTTAGCACACACTTTGTATATGTCATCATGACCATGTCTTAAGTTCATGCATGAGTCGTCTTTCCGTCATTTGAGTTGGGGGGTCCATTCTATTCCTAATTCTTCCATCTTCTTCCTACTCTCCACATACTTTCTTCCATATTTCTCCATCCACATCATCTTTTTACTCTCCACATGCTTTCTCCACACATATCATACCCTTCATCTTTTCATGATCTCTTCCCATCTATGCATGTTGAATCGAGTTTGAGTCATATAATTGACAAGGAAAAAGTAATGATGAGACAAAATACAAGGTAAGCTTCTCACCAAGATTTCATGCTTTCTTCTTCTTTCTTCAAACCCTTCCCCAATAATTCTAGCATAGGCACCCTTTGTCTACCTTAGATTTATTACATAGGTTTTTTATTTTGTTCCCCTTTAATAAAATGGGCATTTTAATTTCTTGAATATGATCATTGCATTGCAAAAAAAAAAAAAAAAAAAAAAAAAAAAAATCCATGTCGAATTAAGCACAAGGTATACCCATGATTAGAGGCACCTCTTGTAGCCATATCATATCTCTTACCCTTCAAATATATAATCCCTTTCCTGATAAACCACTTTGAGCCTCGTCTAACGATAGACCTTTTTTTTTCTTCAACCCACATCTACTTAACCTTGGGATGAGATGGTGTGTAACTTATGCAATTTACAAATATGAAAGATTGAGTGATCTCAAAAGAATAAAATAAAACAAATATAAAAATAATAAAAGTGTACAAAAGGGCAAGTGTTCCAATGTCTTTGATATAAAAATATCTTTGATAAGAACATGTCTCAGATTGCGTTTCTTATCGAGTGCTCGGTACCGTGCCTGAGAAACATGAATGCCAAGTGAGTGATAGACCGCATGATCGGGATTGCCCACACTTATAAAAAAAAAATGCGAATATGAAAAAATGCAAAAGCAAAAAAAGAAGAGCAAAAAAAAAAAAAAAGAGAGAGCTCAAAAATGAGAAACCTCAAGCATAAAAATACAAAGATTCAAAAGCAAGGTTGCACACCTTGGGGGCTTATCTAGGGTCTTGAGCCTTTATCCCCTTCTTCTCTAACTTTAGCCTAACCACGTTACAACCCTTAAAAAGACCTTTTTGAGGTATACATACTTGTGCGAGGTTCGGCTAGAGCTAAGTTTGGCCTGATTCCTAACGGATACGTAGACAAGCTCATATTGAGGTGCGGCCATAATAAAAATGCATTCATTTTCACATTCACACACGTACACCATGATCATATCAAGGGATTTCCAATGCTCATCCCTATTTACTTAGATCTAGACTTGGGGGCTTGATCCTTACATCATTAGCCTACCTAGCCTAAGAGTCATCATTATTTGACTCTTATCAAATAATACTTTTCCATACACTTAGCCTTTGTAGCCTAACTTTAGTGTCACTTTCACACACTGCACGGATACATGACCAAATAGACTCCCAATTAGGAACCCTTTGTCATGAAGTCTTAACATAATGTTGAAGCATGCTTTGTCATATCAACATCACTCATCACTTATAATCATCATTGTATCAAAGTATGAAGTGCTTAGCCTCCGTGCCTAAGTTACCTAAATACTTTTATAATCAAGTCAACTAAGATAGTTTAGGAGGAATTAATCCTTGCACCTTGAGGGATAGTATCAAATGCATATACTTGATCAAGCTCATTCAACATGCACCATCAAACACTTCGATTCTTTTTCGCGTCTTTCTTTTTCTGGAGAAATTCGGTACCCTCCACAAAAATGACGGAAATTTTTTGCTTTTTTGCATTTTCAAGTCGCACTTTACACACGAGTCATGTACATTGAGTCATGTCGTGTCATATCACATCGAGTGGAGTCTAGCTAACACATGTGTCAAAATCTTTGAGTTGAGTCATGTCAAATCAATGAGTCAAGCAACACTAAGCCTTAGGTCAACCCTAAGATAATAAAAAATGAGCAAAGTCCTATAGTCTGAAATATAGATGCAGGTACATTCCAGCGAGCAAGAATATTTCCGGATTTTTTCGAAAAACCGCGAATATAGATGTATGAAACTTTTCCAAGGCAATGAACAACAGCAGCAGCAGTAGAAATGGAAAAGGAATCTGTCGCCAAACGACAGGTTTGTCGCCTGGCGACAGAACGATATTGCGGCGACAGAAGGTTCTGGCATGCGCCAGTGCAGCGACAGAATGTGTGGCCCCATATTGGATTATGTGGACCTTTTACAGAAATTTCGGGTTCCTTGGTACGCCAGTTAGCCCCTCTAAGCAATTTGACATGATTTAGTAATCGGCTCGATTACAATCAACAATAAGTGATCGACCTGACAAAAGATCGTCTCAATTAGCTTAAAGCGCCTAAGCATTGGCTCATCGCAAGCACCGGAGTAATGGTTCACAACGATTTCCTAAGATGGAAGATGATTTGAAGGTTCAAGAAGACAAAGCCTTCAACAGGGGGCTTTAAGATTTAAAAGAGTCTATTGCTTGGATTTGAGAAGGGCGGTTTGAGATGAAGCGACCTCCAATAGCTTTCACTATGATTGGGGAGGTTATTATTAGATTTGAGAAGAACGATTCAAGATGAAGCGGTCTTTGATAGCTTTCGCTAAGATTGAGGAAGTTATCGCTAGATTTGAGAAGATAGCACGAAATGAGCAATCTTCGACGACCTTCGCTAAGATTGTGGAAGTTGTCATCAAGATTTGAGAAGATAGCACGAGATGGGCGATCTTCGACAACATTCACTAAGATTGTGGAAGTTTTCACCTTGATTTGAGAAGATAGCACGAGATGAGCAATCTTCGACAACGCCCGCTAAGATTGTGGAAGTTGTCACTTATATTTGAGAAGAGCAGTCCGTGATGAGGCGTTCTTCGACGACATTCACTAAGATTGTGGAAGTTGTCACCTATATTTTAGAAAAACGGTTCGTGATGAGGCGGTCTTCGAGGACATTCGCTATGATTGGGAAGGTTGTCACCATGATTCAAGGAAAAGCTCGAGATGTAGCTGCAATGATAGACAGCATTCCCTAGGATGTGGAGAGTTGTCACAAATTCTGAAGATGACAAGATATGGTCACCTTCGAAGGTCCCTTAAGGTAAAGAAGAGATTGTCTATAGCGGCGATACACTGCCGTGGCGACATACGGCCACAACCCTGGAGATGACGACATACAGTTACTTTCGACGATGTTCCCGAAATACTGTGGAGGATTGTCACCAAGAATATTGAAGACGACGACATACGGTTATTTTCAATGATGGCGTTCACGAAATACTGTGGAGGTTGTTACAAACAACAGATGAAGCATCAAAATGGTTACTTTCAGAGACGTGTGCTCGACGGTGCAAGATACGCGTTTCTTAACTCTTTTATCTATTTAACTAACATTGTTTGCAGGTATCGGCGTTACAAGAATGATTTGGAATCGCAGAACGTTCTGAATCATTCTCCGTCCCTATCGCTACTTTGACTTTTGTTTTCGAAACATAAGTTTCTCCAAACTCAGTCAAAGTGGGGGCTTCTGTAGACACCCATTTGTGTCTCCCCAAAACCCAACCCAGTGATGAATGCCTTTCACGTCGAACCATAATCGAATGAGGTGAAAGTGGTTGAAAGTCAAGTGTTGCGGTTTAGATTTATTAAAATTCTCTTCTCTCTGTTTTTTTTGAAAATAACTCTATTTATTTGAAAATAGCCAAACCAGTTTAGTTTGGTCCATAATTAAGGCCCAATAATGGTGTAGTTGGATGGGGCTCGAAAAGACCTTTCCAACGATATATTATAAGCCCAATTCCGATGAATATTGAGGAAGTTATGGCCAAAATACTAAACTGGGCCCGGTTAATTATTTACATACGGCCCAATGATCTAGAGGAGGGCCCAATGTTAATTATTATTCCTAAAATTATTAGGATTAATTATAATTTTCTAGATGTTTCTAGAAGGTTCTTTTTAATTCTAATATTATTAGATTTAATAATTATTTATTTTTAAAATAGACTTTTATTTGGAGTAAAACATTATTTTATTATTATTATTATCTTAAAAATATGTATTTTATCTTCTGTACGGATTCCGTAGATCAAGTTGATTAAATATCGGATTCCGCGTGAAGAAAACGCGCTAATACAGGTTGTCGCCAAACGATAAGTCTGTCGCCACGCGACAAGTCTGTCGCGTCGCGACAGAGTCGATTCCTGGCGATAGCGTGTAGTTTTATTCCTTATCAAATTCTGTATTTTTCTGGACTATTTTCATTATAAATAGGGTCCCGAACTTCTGTTTTCAGATCATCAAGGATCATCATCAATTCTTACTATCAATTCTCTCTATTCTCCCTCTAAGCAATATAACTTGATTCTTTCCCTCTCTTTCTAAACTACCCTTTTTACATACAATATTCCGCATTCACAAGACTTAGAATCACTTAGCCAAGTTCGAAGTTGCCTTCTCCCTAGACGTGAAAGGTTGATATTTTCTGAGGGTTTGGTCCAAAACTAGTCAAAACTTTATTTAATTTGATTTCAATTTAATTCTTTAATTATTCTTTATTATTTTCATTGAAGTTTACTAACTTGTGTATTTTGTTATTAGAAAGAGGTACGAGGCTTCAAAGTAAGTAGATTAGCTTACTCCCTATTTTATTCACAATGTAGATTGCATGCTTATTATTGTTTTATGCTTCCTAGTATCATGTTAGGATGTTATTTTATGCTTTCTAGTATCATGTTTAGGGTGCCTTTATTCTTTCTAATATCATGTTAGTACCATGTTAGGTTTAAAGCTTTGATCTTTATTGTTTAGTGACATGCTAGGATTAGTTATTAATCTTGTTAGTATCATGCCTAGGATCTTGCTATTATTTTCAAGCTTTATTATGCCTTATCATGTTATTGTCATTATTATTGTTTTATTGATTTATTATGTTGCTTGATATATTTCATTGTTATTGCTTGATCACACCTTTTATGCATGTTTAAAGGGAATTTGTACTTGAAATCACGCTTAATAAGATAATTAATAATTTGGTTTAGGCTAAAGTGATTTTAATTCAAGTGATCACCAATAATAGTTTATTTGTGCATTAATATTCAACCAACATAGATAAATAGGGTAGGTTCAATATAATGTTTGTATGTTATTCGAAAAGCGCACATGAATACGAGCTGAACAAAGTAGAGGCCTATTTTATAGGGCGGGTCCTTTCTTTTGTAGATTGGATTCGTACCCTCATCCCCGGACCCTATTTGGTTCAAGACCTTATGGAGTTGACGGTCCTTTGGATTGTCTTTTGGGTTTACAAGTTCCTAAAACTTGTTGGCGACTCTTTTGCTCTCTTTTTCTTCCCTTTGGAACGCCACCGTACTTTAGTGTATGATCACAGTGGGGTTCAAGTTTGGGTCATAATGCTTGAAATATTCCCTACAGTACCCCAAATTGATGTAGCAACCACTTCATACCCTTAAGATAATTTTGTCAGATTTAGTGTTCCTTAAGATTATGATTGGGAAAATCCCTGACCTAACAACCCCATTCCCTTAGAACACTTAGTGTATTATGTAGACCTAAGTGGTGATGAGTTGGATAATGAGGATTATGAGAAGCAGAATTTGAGTGGTGAACAAAGTGACCCTGATTATGTTGCAGCTCATGATATAGACTATAATGAGTATGAAACTAAAGAGGATGATTGGCTACCTGACTATTAGATTTATGAAGCTAATTTTAGGCCTGATGGTGAAGCTCTTGAGGAAAAAAATCCATATGAGTTGAGAGAGCCTAAGGTGTTATAGATGGTGATACAACTGATGATGATGAACACGGAGTAGCTAGAGATTTAATGAAGGGATTTAACTCAAGTATTGTTGAACTAGCATATAAACTACAAGTAGAGGCTGCTAAGGGTAAGCTTACTGCACAGAGAGACGAGGGGTATGTTGTGAGGCAACAAATTGGGGAAGATGGGAACGTTGTTTCTGAATATGAAGATTTAGAGGATGAGATACATACACCCACTACAAGTGATCAAGATGACACTTTGGAACAAAGAAGAGCCAAAAGAGGGCTGCTAGTCAGGAGGGACACATATTATTCTAAGTTTTAGTGAACAGTGGAACAAAGAGTTACCTCTAGGAAAGAATTTAAACACGCTGTGGCAAAGTTTGCAATATTCAAATGTAGGAACTTATATGTTGTGGCTGCAAATAAAAGAAGACAATAGAGAATTGGTGTGAAGTGTAGTCAAGGCTATCCATTTTGGTTGTATGCATCTTGAGATTCAAGACGAGGGTCATTTGTAGTGAAAAGAGTGGTGGAAGAGCATACTTGCCTGAGGAGTATGGAGAAGAACATTTAGCTTAAATCCACTTGGTTGGCTGATTAGTTGTTAGATGTTTTTAAAGCTAGAACTCATTGGCCTGCTAAGGAAATAATAGAAATTGTAAGGAGAGCATATAGGGTTATAGTCAAGAAGGATTTTGCATTTAAAGTCAAGTATTATGCTCACAAGAAGCTCCATGGTTCTATAAGAGATCATTATAGGAAGTTGGGGAGATACCTTGAAGCATTGAAGAAGACTGTCCAAACAGTGATGTTGGTTTAGTGACTTACAAGCATAATAACAACGGCTCCTTAGTCTTTCAAAGGATTTATGTTCTCTTTAAAGGTGTAAGAAAGGGATGGAAGTAAGGTTGTAGGAAGATTACATGTGTAGATGAATGCTTCCTAAAGACTTTTCTTGGCCTAGGCTGTGGTGGAAGGTGAAAATACTGCTTCTTAGGAGTGGTTTCGAAGTAATCTGCAAAAAAATCTTAAATCTTGATGATGAAGCTGGATATGTTCTTGTATCATATGAACATTACTTATTAAATTGCATTCCTCTGTTCATTTATATGTGTTTTTGTTGCACTTAGTAATTGTAGACACCTAAAAATGTCTCCCCAAAACCAAACCCGATGATGAACAACCTTTCACCGCCATTATTGGTCGGGTTTATTATATAATCTTTGAAGTGCTTAAATCCATGTTCAATTCAATACATTTCATAAACCAACCCAATTCTTAGTCCATTTCCCCAAACCGTAACTTATGTTCCACTTTTTGTGTTTGCATCACAAAGCCGAGAGAAACCGATTTTTTGGCCCTATGATTTTGATCCAAATATTATTTGGTTGGATAGTCCTTTCAGTAATATTTCCAACGATATATCATAAGCCCGATTCCGATTTAAAGTGAAGAAGATATGAGCAAAACACTAAACTCGGCCCAAAACCGACACCCTTTTACTAAAACAACCATATCTTGAAATCTGAAAACGATTTTGACCTGAATTTAATTGGGTTGGAAGTAGACTTGAAAATATTTCCAATCATATATATATTCCTTATTTCAAGTTATGGATAAAAAGTTATCATTATTTTAAAACGCGTAAAAATTGAATTTGCTGCGTCACGACATAAATTCCCCGCCACGGTGTTTGGTGATGTGTCTTGGCAATCTGTACCGTGTCACGGTATTTTGCATCATGACACGGTGTTTTTCTAGGGTTTTTTCTTCGTGGCTCTTCACTTCTAGGGTTCCGTGCTTCACCCTACTCTTTTTCTCTATAAATACGAACCTGATTCCCTCAGTTTCGAGGCACCAAATCATTCTCTCTTCCTCTCTTGTACGTCAAAACCTTCTCTCTTCTCTCTCTCTCTTGATTAAAACTAATTTCTAGCCTTCCATATTCTTCCACCATACATCCCTTAAGCACTATAGAGAGTCCATACTTGACCCGAGGTTTCGTCCTTAAACCAAGGCGTGAAAGGTATAATTAACTGAGGGTTTGGACCAAATCAACTCTAGTTTTATTTAATTTAATTGTTTCAATTTGATTTATTTTTATTGAAGTTACTAACAGTTTAATTGTGATGTAGCAATTCAAGGAAACGCGAAAAGTGAGTAATTAATCACTTAATTACTCTTATTTTATATTTTTATTGCTAGTATCATGATTAGGGTTATTACTATGATTTGATTTGACTAACGTTTATGGTTAAATTGCTTCCAATATTGATGTTATTCTATTGTTATTATGATCAACATATTGCATGTTAAAGGGAATATGTAATCGAAAATCACGCCTAATAAGATACTTTGGACGAGCGGTTTAGGTTCTTTTTTAATCTTGTGATTTAATTAAGTGATCACAATATTTTAGAATTATATGTTGTATTAATATTCAACCAATTTAGCGTAAGTAATAGTTTGGAGCGAATTAAATCTTTGTTTGCATGCCTTTGAGATCGCAGGAAATACTTTTCACAATGAGAATCGAGTATAGGCCAATACGGGCGAATGTGACTCCATGACTCATTTCGTACCATCATCCCCGATCCTCCTTTCGTGGTTCCGATCCGTTTGGAGTTAGTAATCTCATGGATTATGAATGGGGTGTAACCTTCACGGGTCAATCGTTGTTGCCTTTCGTTGTCCCTTTATCGTGGTTGCCTTTTATGATCCGTGAACGGTTTTGTAGGGAATATTTCAAGCCATTAACCCCAAGCTTGAGCCCCACTGTGATCATACACTTAAGCATGGTGGCGTCCAAAGGGAAGGAAGCTAGAGCAAAAGAGTCGCCAACAAGTTTTAGGAACTTGTAAACCGTTCACAAGGTGAAGATTACACCGCTTAACGATCCAGGAGATCGTCAACTCCAAAAGGTATTGAACCAAATAGGGTTCGGGGATGAAGGTACAAATCCAACCTAAAAGAGATTGAACCTGCCCTAAATAGGCCTCTACTTCATTCTTCTCGTATTCATGTGCGCTTTCTGACTAGCATGCAAACAATAGGATTAACCCTAAACCTGTTTATCTATGTTAATTGAACATTAATGCACAAATAAAACTATTATTGGCGACCACTTGAATTATAATCATATTAGCCCTAAACAAGATTATTAATTATCTTATTAAGCGTGATTACAAGTACAAATTCCCTTTAATCCTGCAAGAGAGGGCATGATCAAGCAATAACAATAATATAATCAAGCAACATAATAATAACAATCATCATATAATCATAAAAATAATCATGTTAATAATAAAGCATAATAATAGCAAGATCCTAGGCATGATACTAACAAGATTAATAACAAACCCTAGCATGTCACTAAGTAATAAAGATCAAAGCTTTAGCCCTAACATGATATTAACATGATATTAGAAAAGAGTAAAAGGCACCCTAAACATGATACTAGAAAGCAATAACAACATCCTAACATGATATTAGGAATTAAACAAATTTAAACATGCTTTCTACAAGAATAGAGCAATAAGATTACATACTTTGATGCCTCGTATCTCTTTCTAATAACAAAATACACGCGCTAGTAACTTCAAGGAAAATATGAATCAAACAATCAAATTAAATAATTGAAATAGAGATTTGGGACCAAACCCTCAGAAATTATAACCTTTCACGTCTAGGGCGAAGGCAACTTCGAACTTGGCTAGGTGTGTCTAGATCTCGTGAATGCGGAATTTTGTAAGAGCTAAGGTTTAGAAAAAGGGAGAGAAAGCTTCTAGATTTTTGAGAGAGAAAGATGATTGTTGTAGATGATTAAAAACGGAGGTTCAGGACCCTATTTATAAGAAAACAGTCCGAAAATAGGTAGAATTTGATAAGGAATAAAACTCCACGCTGTCGCTGCAAAACCGACCTTGTTGCCAGGCGACAGGGTCTGTCGCGTGGCGACAGACTGGATTTCTACGCGCTTTCAACACGGAGTCCACATATGAATCAAAATCAATTTGTAAAGTCCGTATGAAACTGAAATCGTATCTTTCATAAAATAATATTTTATTCCAAATAAAACTTTATCAAAATATATAATTATTAATTCTAATTCTATTAGGATTAAAGAGAACCTTCTAGAGAATTCTAGAAGACTATAATCAATTCTAATAACTTTAGGAATAATAATTAACATTGGGCCTTCCCCTAGATCATTGGGCCGCATGTAAAGATCAAACCGGGCCCAGTTTAGTATTTTGGCCATAACTTCCTCATTATTCATCGGAATTGGGCTTATAATATATCGTTGGAAAGTTTTTTGCAAGCCGCATCCAACTACACTATTATTGGACCCTTGTCGTGGACCAAACTAAACTGGATTGGCTGTTTTTCATAAAATAGAGTTGTTTTCGAAAACAGACAGAAAGAATTTAATAAAAACCAACCGCAACACTTGACCTTTCACACTTTCACCTTATTCGATAATCATTCGATGCAAAAGGTATTCATCACTGGGTTTGGTTTTGGGGAGACACATTTGGGTGTCTACAGGTTTACAAGTTTCTTAAAAACTTTTTGGCGGCTCCCTACTTTCCTTGTCCCTAATCGTTGTTCCTAATCGTATGTTAATTCCCACTTCTTATGTGTGCCAAGAATATTCACAACATGATTTACATAGACGCGCTTCAAATGAAGCTTACAGTAATATATTATGCTTTCTTGTGTTACATATAGTCCATTATAAGGGGAGTTTTAGTTGTACTCCCTAGGGCTAAACATAGGCAATGTGCTAAGCACATATTTGCACTATGGCATAAGAATTTGAAGGGAAATCAGTACAAGTTGTTGTTTTGGAATTGTGCAAAGGTATCCTTTTTCTTTATAAACAACACTAGAGCTCCCTAAGGCGAGGAACTAGGTCGAATGTAACCTTTCTCCAACAAATCATCAAACTGAGTTTTCAACTCCTTCATCTTAGCTGGAGCCATCCTATATGGAGCCTTTGAAATAGGTCCAGTACTAGGCACTAGGTTGATAGTGAACTCAACATCCCTTACTGGTGACATACTACGAATCTCATTTGGAAACACATCTGGAAACTCTTCTACAACAGGATTACTTCCATGACCCTTCTTTTACTCACTTTCAATCT
Organism: Chenopodium album; assembly: GCF_948465745.1. NCBI lineage: Eukaryota > Viridiplantae > Streptophyta > Magnoliopsida > Caryophyllales > Amaranthaceae > Chenopodium > Chenopodium album. Next base: position 22,963,989 of record NC_137847.1, read on the forward strand.
CTTGAACACTACATAAGAACAGAAGACAACCCTTCCTAACCAACATTTTGTAGTTGCATTGTAGAAACATTTCTCAACCCTGAACTTTTCCCTTCCCTTTATACACCAATCGAGCCTTACTTGGGCTAGTCAAAGTAACCTTTTCGGTCGCACAATCGATCTTTGCTTCATACCTTCCCAACCAATCCATACCAAGAATTTCATCGAGATCCTTTAAATCGAACTCGATCAAATCCGACAGAAACTCTACCCTAGAAATAGAAATAGGAACACTCATAAACAACTTGGAACAACTCCTCTCTTCCCCAGACGGAATAGACACATCTAGAGAAGCCGACTCAGGACTTTCTAACCCGAGACTTCCAACTACTCTCTAAGAAATAAAAGAATGGGACACCCTCGAATCAAACAAGACTTTCGCAGGCAAACAACTTATAGAGAAAACACCAATTACCACATCATTAGTAGACTCAGCCTCACGGTTATTTATCACGAACACACGACCCTTTAGGGCACTTCCCGCACCGCCACTGGTTCCAAACTTGGGTGTAGGTCCACTAGTCTGGGGTGGTTTATTGGGAGCACTAGACTCTTTCACCTTTCCAGACTTAATATCATCTTCCTTCATAAAACACTCTTACTCATGGTGTCCCAACTTCTGGCAGTAACGACAGGTTACCGGGTTCCCATCACAGTCCTTCCCTAGGTGGTCTTTCTCACACCTCTTACAGATGTACTTTCTCTTGGGTCTCTCACCCCTTTGGTTTCCATTCCCCTTAGCATTGGACGACTGGCCTCCATTCCCCTTCCTAAAGCTTCCCTTGTTGTCCCTCCTCTCAGAATCCCATTGGTAGTTACCATTGGCCTTATGCCTCTTTTCATCCCCATGAAAAGAGTCTGGGTTCTTCCTTTTCTCTCCAACATGCTCCATTTCCATCCCCTTGATTCCGTACAGATGGGCTGCACGACCATACACTTCATCTAGGGTCTCAAAGGTTACTCCTCCTAGCTTCCCTTAGAGGGTTAAGGTTAGGCCTTTCTCAAATATCTGAGCTTTGATGGTTTCGATAGGGACTACTTCAAGGGCAAATTAAACCTCATCAACTCAATAAACTTGTTGTAGTATTCACTGATTGACATGTTCCCCATTCTCAGGTTGGTAAACTCCATGCATTTCTGCTTTCTCAGGTAGGAAGGGTAAAATTTCTCTCTCAAGGCCTCCTTGAACTCATCCCACCCAAAGTCTGGTCTCGTCAATAGCTCATCCTTTCTTTGGGCCCACCATAAGTCAGCTTCCTCCCTCAAATAGTAAACCCCATTGTTCACCCTCAGCTCACTTGGGCAATTGATTGCATCAAACAACTTATCAAACTCCCTAATCTAGTTTTCAAGGCTGGCTGGGTCTTCCTTTCCCAAGTAAACAGGTGGTTTGGCTGTAGCAACTCTCTTAAAAACCTCACTGTAAGAGTCAAGGTCAAAACTTCGGTTTCCCTTGTTCACCACTTTCGTGATGTTTTTAGTGATATGGGTTAACTTTAATTTTTAAGGTCCTTTCCCACTTTGGAACCAGTGCGCTTACTTCTTACTTGATCTCTCATTCTTGCAAACATACCTCTTGGGTATAATTATCATACTTGAAAATTAAAACAAGTTTTATAACATAAGCATTTAGTTCACTTAATAACATGGAGAAATTTTAAATAAACACTTCATTTCATTAATAATTAATGAAAATACAACTTTGTCATTTAAGATAATTATTGAAAACATTAAACAAAATCATAGTTCAATCATTCAATCAAGCAACATTATAAGCATAACCATCTTCAATAGGATCATAATCAGGATCATCTCGCTTATCGCTTGGTTCGGCCATGAGAGTCGGGTTATAGCCACTATAGCTTGGAGTAAGGCCTAATGAGCTTGACCTAGATTCACTTAGATTGTTGTCCGGGCCTAGAGTGTAACTTGGGCTTTTGACTAGGCTCACATTACCACGAGGTTTGCTTGAAGAAGCATTGGGTTTTTGGGTAATTGGACTTGATGATTTCTCTTTAGCAGCTTAGGCACGAGTTCTAGGCCTTTTTGCAACATGGAAATGGACTTATGGGCTAGGACTTTTGGAGGTTCATAGCTTGGAGTACGGCTAGGAGAAGGGTAATCCTTCCTCCTACCAAGAGGTGGTATGGACTCATCACTAGATTCGACAAATTCATGATGCTCCGTTCGATAAGAAAAAGGTAATTAGGCATTCAAGTAGTACATTTGGTCATCTTCTCCAAAGGTGCAATCCTTTAAAGGCTTGGGAATGCTCACCACTTTCCTCTTAGGTTCATATTTACGCTCCAAATAGTGTAAGTCCCTCTTAAGGCTAGACATGATTGCTAACCATTTCCCTTCATGATGATGCTTTTCATTCCACATCCCATTCTTCTTGATCACATCCCCATACTTGTCAAAGAGAGGTTGATATTTATCGACCCTAGGTAGATGGGATAAGGCCAAAAGAATCATCCAAGGTGGTTGGGTCAAAGCTTCCAGATTATACTTCTCATAAAGGGTTAAGGCCAAAGTAACAATTTCAGTTATGAACTCACTAACTGTGACTCCATTATCTTTTAAATAGTGCAAGTTAAAGTAATTCTTTCTCTCATCATCAATCTTTTCCATCTGTTTCACATACATATGCAAAACAATCAATTCAATGCTAAATCATATGAACAATTTAATTCAAAATCCATTTGCAATAAGCAATTCAGAATTCAATCAACCAAGTATAACTTCAAGATCACCCAACCATGAGTAATAACCAAAAATTTCGGACCTCCTAAGCATAGTCTAAGGTGTTTTAACACCAACTTTAATGCACACATAATCACATACTCAAGTTTCAAATAATTTCTAATCTTTTTATTTTCAAAAAATAATAATAATGTACTTGAGTCATGATATAGGACGGTTGAGCCCGCGTCTCCTTGGAAAGTTACTTACAGCGTCGAGGCAAGCCTTTCCTAGACAAAGAGGCATGCCCATTATAGGCCTCCGTAGAGAACTCGAGAATCCTTTTCTCATTCATCTTTCCACAAATAAGAAAATAGTTTTATATAAAAATAAAGCTTTTGACTTTCATACACAATGCAAAACTCTATCTATCCTATATGCCCTCTTAAGTCCACCCACAATGTTTTTTATTATTCCAATTTTAATTTTTTTAGGACCGAAAAACTGATACCACTTTTTAACACCTCAAATCTCTCTCTACGGAAATACCAGTAAAATACATATAACTATACCGTAGAGATAGACTTAGGCGTAATATCGCCGCGTGATTACGCAAGGCTACCAAACTTACTAAATAAAACCAATACTTTGTAGCGGAAAACTTCAATACTCTTTCTTTATTAATAATCCATAAATAGTAACCATTGTCATGAGTAATCATAAATAAAGACAAGGAACAACATTCCTAATTTAGATGAAGACATTCCTGGGACTCCATATACTCACATATTGACTCCATCTGAAATTAGTCAACACTGCTTACCATTAAGGTAAACAGGGAGAACCAAAACAAATAGGAAATATGAATTAGCAAAATATGCTAAGTACGATAAGTGCAAGATAAGTAAATTCAATTTATTAGCAAACATGCTTTTAAAATTCAATGCCAATAATTAAGGATCTTTTACCAAAATGACTAATTTTACAAAAGTATATACCAAAACGGCTAATTATAAATTTTAATTCCCAAACTAGCTAATTTATTAACTTGGAAGGAATTTATCTGTTTCTTATATTCATTTGAACCGGTTTGGTTCACATTATGGTTTTATATATATATATATATATATATATATATATATATTGTTGGTTTAATTTTTATTTTAAAAATTGTGGATTTTTGTTTTTCTTTGGGAAATTATAATGCCATAGTTTAACGCCAAATATAAGTTTATCTGCCAGATAAACGAATTTTTGTTAATCTGGTGGCATTTCTGTAAATATATTGAAAAAACGTGGTCATTTATTCAGTACTTTTGGTGAGCTGTCCAATTACTTTTTGCAACTTGCTTTTATTATTTGGTGAGGAAATTACACATGTACCCCTCAACTAGTACTTGAAAAGATGCATGTGCCCCTCCACTGATACTTGAAAACACAATTATATCCCCAAATAAATAAATTTTGTTTATATGGGGAATTAACTGGGAATTGCTCATAGTTTAAAATATCATTAATTTGAGCAATAACATTCAGCATAATATATTTGCAACTATTCTCAATTTTTAAAAAAGTTACACAAAATAAACGTTCAATTAAAAAAAAAAAATGATCCAAACTTCCAATCAACAAATTTTTTTTTTTTTTTTTTTTTTTTTTTTTTTAGGAACAATCAAGCCTTGATTATAAATAACTAGACTTATACAACTGTTGACCACAGAATCATTTTATTTGCTCTGAAAAAGATGAACAATACTTTATTTCCCTTATCGTCTTATAATTTGTGATAGTCTGATCTTATAGAACAACACTACTTGAAATTCAAAATTTTTGTGATTGATATGATCTACACCCCCCAAACTAATGTCCTTATATTGCATGGCTATTCTTGAGGAAAGACTCGGTCATACAAATTCCAAAGTCTTATCAACCAAGTCCGCATAGTGGGATTACTAACATGTTTGTAAGCTTTTAATAATACTTCCAATATAATCAAACTCCTTTTTATTTAATTCCACATGATGGTTTCAAAATCAAACCTTTTTAAACATGAATAATAATTTTAATTAATCATAACATGATATAAAATCAATCCTCAATTAATTTATTAAAACAAATTATTTAAGCATGCTTTTATTGCACAAATCACAATTCTATTGAAAATCATTCAAGACATGATATCAAGATCAATACTTCAAATATATTTATTAAAACATATATTAAAATCATTCTTTATTTCATAAATCATAATTCAAATCAATTTAATTCAATTGCCAATAAAATCATATAAAACATGTTATTCAAACCAAGCACTTTCAAAGGTATCTAGCCACCTAAATGTACCTTGATCCATGTTAGCAAAACCACACAAAAAGAACCTCGAGAACCTTGATTGAACACACCCTACAAATAAAAATAACCTTAATTAATATAAGGTTAACAAATAATCACAACAATTAAATTAAAAATTCCCAACTATATGTACATGAACCTTATAAATTATTTTTTCATAAACATAATTAAAAATCAGATTTTGTTTAATTAAAACTAGTCATAATAATTTTAATAAATCCTCATAATAATAATAATAGTTAATTAAATAATTAAAGAGAGGAAGAAAATTTAGAAAACCAAAGGAAAAGAGGTGGAGAGGTGGAGCAAGGGGCCGACGGCTGGTGGAGGTGGCTGGCGGTGGCAGGTGGCGCGGGAGGTGGCGGTGGTGGTGGTGGCGCACTGATATGTCTATTTTATATAGTAATTTACCCTGTCCCTTGGTCATAATTAGGAGTATTTTTGGCTCTTAAAAGCCACTTTTATTAGTAATATGTTTTTTATAGTGTTATCGTAGTTTTGGTAGTATTTTGTAGGAAATTGCAGATTGGGAGCATTTTCCCGGTTTTATTTGGAGCCATTACGAGCACTAGAAGACATTGACCGTCATTCATAGCCCAAGGCTGGTTAGAGTCATCAAACCGGTGATTAAGGGCTCAACTTAGAAGGAAACGAGGCATTGGACAGAGTTATCAAGCCCCAAAGAGGAAATCCGGATTGGGCTAAGAATTGAAGCCCAAACGAGAGTCTAAAGCAATGCCAAAGTAGTCTGCTCGGTCCGGTAGCCCTCACCCTGAGGCGCGCCCGACCGGGCAGGGCGGAAGAGGAAGAAAATGCTCCCGTGCCCGAGCTCGCGATCGACCGGGCGCGAGAGATGCCTTATAAAGAAAAAGGCGCGCCCGACTGGGCGAGATGGCGCCCGACCAGGCGCGTGTTTTAGGAGGTGATTTTCGACGATTTTCACTTAGTTTCTAATTAGGATATTTAAGTTTTGTATAAATACGTTTTATTTAGTTTTGATACAATTACCTCTCTTTCATTAACTAAATTCTCTCTTAAGCTTAGACTTCTTTCTTGTCTCTCTTTCTACAACTCTTGGCTTTTATACAATTAATTATTTCAGTTAATTAACGATTTCTTCCCTTTTAATTTCAGTAATTTATTTGCTTTTGTTTATCATGTTTTATTTAATTTCTTTGAGTAGTTTAGATTTAATTATGTGTGAGTAGATTATTTTCTAGGGTTGTGGGGATTTATAAATAATATGAAGGGGTAATTTATTATTGTTGATTGTCAATTCTTGATTAATTTCCTATTGATTGATTTAATGCTATGCAATTAGATTAGGTCTGGTTTAATTGTATGAGTTATGCCATATTGATTCGAGATTCAAAAGATGAGAATTGATGTTTAGGATTAGTTTCAATAGGCAGGTTAATTTATAAATGGTTAAGTCAAGATTCGACAGAAGCGATTTAATACTGGTAGATTAATTATGTGATTGTAATACGTAGCGAAAGCCCTTAATCTGATTAATTGATGCGTTGATGATTGATTATTGTTTTTTACCTTGGAATATTATTTATTTGTTAACCTATATATACCCTAGGCTTTTATTATTTGATATCTCTTTACTATAATTTCCTTAGTTTCTTTTTACAACAATAAATCAGTTACTTAATTATTCAGATTATTTTAATTAAATTAGGAATAAATTGACTTGTTTCCATGTGGTTCGACCTTACTTCCCTATTTACTTTAGTTAGAGGACTTAGGTAATTCTTTTGATAAGGAGATACGACTTTATCTTGTCAAAATTTGGCGCCGTTGCCAGGGAAATGGTTTTATTTTTATTTCTGATTGTTTATGTAGTCTAGATTATTCCCTTTTGTCTCAAAGAACGTAAGTTCTTTAAGAAAATTCTCATATTTGTTGTTTAGTTCTCTTTTTATGCCCAGGTGTTTTAGATCTGGCTATATCCCATTCGATCCTGAGATCGAGCGCTCTTTTCATAAACAGAAGAATCTTTACAGGAAAATACTGGCGAGTTCAGGGGGTGATATTCCCAGGGACCCTCTATCTGATTCTAGTGATTCGGAAGCTTCTTCAGAAATAGAATCAGAGATGACGGCACCTCCACCTCATAAGCTCAGCGATTATTCGCAACCGTCCCTAATGGATTTTCCACATCTTACTCCTACTCCAGCTCTTGGCGGAGTGCAATTCGAGATTAAACCCCAGTTTATCACGATGATCGAAAGAAAGCAATTCAGTGGAGCTAAGGGTAAAGACCTTAAAGTCCCTAATCTTCATATTGCAGATTTCTGTCAGTATTGCAATACCATTAGGCAAGCTGGGGTCACGCAAGACCAAATCAGGGAGATTCTTTTTCCCTTTTCTTTATGTGGTAAAGCTAAATTGTGGTATAATGGATTGAATAGAACTGCACTTGGTTTATTGACTGGAAAACTCTTACTTTGAATTTCTATAATAAATGTTACCCTGTAGAGAGGATAGCTTTATTGAGGAGTGTAATTCAAAACTTTGCCCAACAGCCAGATGAAACTTTATATGAGGATTGGGAAAGATTCAAGGATCTGTAGAGAGAGTGCCCCTATCATAATTTAGCACAGTGGCAGTTAATCTAAGCCTTTTACAATGGGATTGGAAATTCATCTAGAATAATTTTAGATTCTGCAGCTAATGGTAGATTTATGAATCTAAATGTAGATTATGTAGGTCAAGTTATCGAAGAGATGGTGATTCATAATTCCCAATACGGGAATCCTAGAAGCTTTGCAAAGAAAGGCAACATAGTGTCGATTCCGCATCCTTTTTGCAACCTCAATTAACTTCTATTAGCCAGAAATTAGATAATCTTAGTACTGCTATTCCTACTTCTATAGCTAATGTTTATGCTGTTAATAATTCCAATGAAGTTTTTTGTGAAAATTGTGGAATTGTAGGACATTAGGAGCAAGATTGTAGGAGTTCCATGGAGCAAGTTAATGCCTTCCAAACCTATAGGCAAAATAACCCATACTCTATCACTTATAATCCTGGCCTCCGAAACCACCCATATCTTTCTTACCGGAGTACCAATACAAAAACCACAACAACAACCACCACCACAGCAGAAATATTACCATCCTAACTCTGGACAGAAAACCCAATCACAAACCCCTCAATCTTCTAATCTTGCTTTGTCAGAAATTAGAGTGATGCTATCAAATATGCAAAAGCACATGGATAATAGGGATGCACAAATTGATTCGATCCTAGCTCATAATAAAGTTATGGATAATCAAATTGTGCATATTTTCATCTACCCTACAAACCCATCAGCAGGGAGCCGTACCATCGCAACCAATCCACCCTACGGATCATGCTAATGCAATTACTCTGAGGAGTAGTTCATACTATGATGGGCCTTCTATGCCCAAAGATGATGGACCTGCTACAACAACAATTGCTAATCCTGATTCCCTTGTACCAAATGCTAATGTTACTAACCATGCAGGGCTACATGAGAAAACTAATTCTTCTAATGTTTCTTCGCAGGGTAAATCTCAGGATAAGGGTGGAGATGTGCAGGGCCCAATCATCAAACTTCCATTCCCAAATAGATATTTAAAGAGTAAGTTTGATAAGCAATTTGGTAAGTTTTTGGAGGCTGTGAAAAATTTTCATGTAACAGTTCCTTTCACTGATTTAATCATTCAGGTTCCCGCGTATGCTAAATTTATGAAAGATATTTTGACTAGGAAAAGGGCCTTTGATGAGGTAGAAACTGTAGCTTTTACAGAAGAATGTAGTGCTTTATTGCAGAATAAATCCGCTCCTAAATTAAAGGATTTCAGTAGTTTTTCTATCCGTTGTCATATTGGTAATGTCTTCATTGATAAAGCATTGTGTGACTTGGGTGCTAGTGTTAGTGTTATGCCATCGTCTGTGTGTTCTAAACTTAATATGGGTGTTTTAAAAGTTACTAGCATTACTTTACAGATGGCAGACCATTCGGTTAAATACCCCTTAGGTATTCTAGAGGATGTCCCTGTCAAAGTTGGTAAATTTTTTATCCCTGCAGATTTTGTTGTTTTAGACATGGCTAAGGATACACAAATTCCCATTATCTTAGTTAGGCCTTTCCTCCACACTGTAAGAGCCATAATTGATGTGAAAAATGAAAAACTAACCCTTTCTGTTGGAGATGATAGTATCACTTTTAATTTAAGGAAGGTTTTCAAAGGACCTATGCTAGAGGAAAATTGTTGTTTAATTGATGTGATTGATATAATGAATGATATTTGTGAAGAAAGCTTACCACAGGTTCTTGCAAGGGATCCCTTGAAGGAAGTTTTTTTTGTGGTGAATTGATTACAGGTGACACAAGTATTTGGAGCAGAGAGGTGGGTGCCATAGAAAAAGCTCTCGCTATATATTGAAGAACTTGATCCTATAGAGAGCAATAAGGTAGTAAAATTAGTCCAGGAATCAAAACTTGCAAAGGTCAAGAAACCTAAACTAAAACCTCTCCCTTCTCATTTAAAATATGTTTTTCTTGATGAGCAGGAACTATATCCTGTGATCATGAGTACTACACTTAATGACCCACAAACTTCCCAACTTCTAGAGGTTCTTTGATGATATTAAGGGTATTAGCCCTGATTTTTGTATGCACAGATACACTTAGAGGACAACTATAAACCATGCATTCAACCCTAGAGGAGGTTGGACCCTAATATGCAAGAAGTAGTCAAGAAAGAGGTTATGAAATTACTTGATGCAGGTATTATCTATCCTATTTCTGACTCAAAGTGGGTAAATCCTGTTTAGGTGGTTCCTAAAAAGGGTGGGATGACTGTTATAAAAAAATGAAAAAAAATAAATTAATTCCCACTAGAACTGTTATAGGGTGGAATATGTGCATTGATTATTGTAGACTAAATATTGCCACTAAGAAAGATCACTTCCCTCTCCCCTTTATTAATCAAATGCTTGAGAGGTTAGCTAATCATAAGTTCTTTGGTTATTTGGATGGGTATTCGGGATTTCTAAATTCCAATTCACCCTGAAGATAAGGAAAAGACTACATTTACATGCCCTTATGGTACTTTTTCTTATCGTAGAATGCCCTTTGGTTTGTGTAAAGCTCTTGCTACCTTTCAACGTTGCATGATGAGTATCTTTTCTGATTTCATAAAATCTATCATGGAAGTTTTTATGGATGATTTTAGTGTGTATGGTTCTTCATTTGATGCATGTCTAGTTAATCTTACTAAAATTTTAAAAAGATGTGAAGAATGCAATTTGGTTTTAAATTGGGAAAGTGTCACTTTATGGTGATTGAGGGAGTAGTTCTTGGTCATATTGTATCTGATAAGGGTATACAAGTAGATAAAGCCAAAGTTTCTGTGATTGAGCAATTGCCTCCACCAGTTAATGTAAAGGGGTTTAGAAGTTTCTTAGGTCATGCGGGGTTTTATCATCACTTTATCAAAGATTTTTCTAAAATTGCTAAACCACTAACTCAGCTTTTACTCAAGGATGCCCCATTTGATTTTACTAACGAGTGTCTCGAGGCTTTTAAAAGGATCAAGCAGACTTTGATATCGGCACCTATCATATATGCTCTCGATTGGGATCTTCCTTTCGAGATCATGTGTGATGCCAGTGATTTTGCATTAGGAGTCGTTCTAGGAAAGAGAAAGAACAAAGTTTTGCATGCTATTTACTATGCAAGTAAAACTTTAGATGAAGCCCAAGTCAACTATGCCACTACGGAGAAGGAGTTTTTTTGTTGTGATTTATGCTTTAGAAAAATTTAGATCATATCTAGTTGGTTCTAAAGTTATTATTTTTACTAACCATGCAACTTTGAAATATTTGATAGCCAAGGCGGAATCAAAGCCTAGGCTCCTCCATTGGGTTTTCTTGCTCCAAGACTTTTATGTGGAAATAAAGGACAAGAAAGGTGCAGAGAACGTTATGGCAGACCACTTGTCACGAATCAGGTATAATAAGGGTAAGGATTCTCTTCCTATAGATGATTCCTACCCTGATGACCACTTGTATGTAGTCGTAGAGCAACATCCTTGGTATGTCGATTTTGCAAATTATTTGGTGGGCGGTTGTAGACACCCAAATGTGTCTCCGCAAAAACCAAACCCAATGATGAATACTTTTCATGTCGCTTGATTATCGAATGAGGTGAAAGTGTGAAAAATCTTGTGATGCGATTGTTTTAATAAAAATCTTTCTTTCTGTTTTCAGAAATCTGCTCTATTTTATGAAAATAGCCAGTCTAGTTTAGTTTGGTCCATGATAAGGGTCCAGTAATAGTGTAGTTGGGTCAAGCTCGCAAAGAGCTTTCCAATGATGTATTATAAGCCCAATTCCGATGAATAATGAGGAAGTTATGGCCAAAATACTAAATTGGGTCTGAAATGGTTTTATGGCCCAATGATCTAGTGGAGGGCCCGTTAATTATTATTCCTAAAATTATTAGGATTGATTCTAATTTTCTAGAATAGTCTAGAAGGTTATTTTGAGTTCTAATGGAGTTAGGATTAATTATTATCTTTTTAGGAAAAATAGTGAATTTGGTTTGAAATAAAACAAGTGTTTTATTTTAATAAAATCTGATTTTAAATTGTTAAAAACGGAGTTTAATTGCTTAATTATATTAAGAAGAGGATTCCGTACAAAAGCGCGTTTTATCTTTTAATTAGCGTCAAACGACAGAGCATGTTGCCATGCGTGATGCTTGTCGTTTCGCGCTGGGCTCTGTTGCTGGCGACAGGGGTCAGTTTTATTCCGATTCAAATTCTGATTCTTTTCTATCGTTTCCAGATTATTTTCTTTATAAATAGGATCGTATTTCCCTGTTTTCATTCACTCAGGATCATCAAGATTCACAATCATCCTTAATTCTCTCAAGCAATAACTTATTCTTCTCTCTTTTTCTAAATCTTTCCCTTTTACAAAATTCCGCATTCACAAGTTCTAGACACACCTAGCCAAGTTCGAAGTTGCCTTCACCCTAGACATGAAAGGTTGATAATTTATGAGGGTTTGGTCCAAAATCTCTATTTCAATTATTTGATTTATTATTTTCCTTGAAGTTACTAACCCGTGTATTTTGTTATTAAAAAGAGATACGAGGCATCGAAGTAAGTAATTTAATTGCTTTATTCCTTTAGAAAGCATGTTTATGTTATTCCTAGTATCATGTTAGGATGCTTTTATTGCTTTCTAGTATCATGTTTAGGTTGCTTCCTATTCTTTCTTCTATCATGTTAGTATCATGTTAGGGTTAAAGCCTTGATCTTTATGTTTAGTGACATGCTAGGATTTGTTATTAATCTTGTTAGTATCATGCCTAGGATCTTGCTAATATTATCATGCTTTATTGAATATTATTATGATGATGATTTATTATTGTTGCTTGATATATTATTTTGTTATTGCTTGATCACGCCCTCTCTTGCAGGATTAAAGGGAATTTGTACTTGTAATCATGCTTAATAAGATAATTAATAATCTTTTTTAGGCTAATATGATTATAATTCAAGTGATCGCCAAAAACAGATTTGTTTGTGCATTGATATTCAACCAACATAGATTAAACAGGTTTAGGATTAATATATTGATTGTATGTTAGTCAGAAAGCGCACAGGAATATGAGAAGAATAAAGTAAAGACCTATTATTAGGGCATGTTCAATCTCTTTTAGGTTGGATTTGTACCTTCGTCCTCGAATATCCAGTCATGGTTCCAAACCACTATGGAGTTAGCGATCTCATAGATCATGAAGGGGTGTAACCTTCACCCTGTGAACGGTTAACAAGTTCCTAAACTTGTTGGCGACTCTTTTGCTCTAGCTTTCTTCCCTTTGGACGCCACCATGCCTAAGTGTATGATCACAGTGGGGCTCAAGTGTGGGATGCTTGAAATATTCTCTACAGCGGTACTCTACCTCCTGACTTGTCCTACCAACAGAAAAATAAATTCCTTTTGGATATTAAACATTATTTTCGAGATGATCCTTTTTTGTTTCGTGAGTGTGCAGATGGATTATTTCGCACGTGAGTTCCCGAATGGGAAGTTCACAGTGTTCTTACTAGATACCACAACTCACCTTATGGAGGACATCATGATCCCACTAAAACGGTGGCTAAGATCAATGAGTTAGGATTCTACTAGTTTACCATGTTCAAGGATGCTAACTCTTTTGTGTAGGCTTGTGACTCTTGCCAGAGGACTGGCAACATCTCGTGGCGGCATGAGATGCCTCAAACTGGTATATTGGAAGTTAAAATTTTTGATGTTTGGGGTGTTGATTACATGGGGCCTTTTCCGTCTTCAAGGGAGAATCGATATATACTTGTCGCCGTTGATTATGTATCCAAGTGGGTTGAAGCCATTGCCACACCTACCAATGATACCAAGGTGGTCCATAGGATCTTCAAGAAAACCATCTTTCCCAGATTCGGAGTACCTAGAGTAATTATCAGTGATGGAGGATCTCAATTTCATGAGCGGAAGTTAGATACCCTTCTCAAGAAGTATGGTGTATACCATAGGACAGGTTTAGCCTATCATCCCCAAATTAGTGGCCAAGTTGAAGTTTCTAACCGTGAGATTAAGGCCATTTTAGAGAAGGTGGTAGCAAAATCTAGGAAAGATTGGAGTGATAAATTGAATGACACCCTTTGGGCATATAGAACCACATTTAAGACCCCAATTGGTACTACACCTTATAGGCTTGTGTACGGGAAAACATGTCACTTCCGGTGGAATTAGAGTACAAACCATATTGGGCTATTAAAGAGCTCAATTTGGATGCTAAGCTAGCGGGAGAAAAGAGGCTTCTACAACTTAATCAATTAGATGAGTTTACGTTGATGGCTTATGATAGTGCACGCGTCTACAAGGAGAAGACCAAGAGATGGCATGCCAAGATGATCCTTCCAAGAGAGTTCAAAGAGGGTGACAAGGTTTTGTTGTTTAACTCTAGACTTAAACTTTTCCCAAGAAAGTTGAAGTCAAGGTGGTTGGGTCCTTTTACAGTGAAAAGGGAAAATAAATTTGTTCTGTGGAATTATACGATGATCATGGTGGTGAATTCAAGGTAAATGGTCAAAGACTTAAGATATACCACGAAGGGGCTACGATTGGTGCGGTTGAATTACTTCACCTAATCAATTCCGTTTCATTATGATTGACATATGGTAAAAAGGTCGTGCGGGACTTAGATAAACCAGCACTTTGCGGGAGGCAACCCGTATGTTCTAGCTTTTTAGAATAGTTTTCTTTATTTTTTCTTACGTGGGGGGAGAGAGGAGGGAATTCAATGTGTTTTTAGAGTTTTTGTATAGGTTGGAGAAAAAGTGTTAGTCAAATTTGGAGTAAAGAGTATTAAAATCGGACTCCTAGGTGCTGTAGCGCGCCCGACCGGGTGCGAGAGGAGAGTTCGAAAAGAGGAAAACTCGCCCAACCGGGCGCGAGAAGAGGATTTGAAAATCAAGTAAATTCGCCCGATTGAGCGAAGGAGCACCCGACCGGGCGCGAGAGTTGACGAGTACGGAGTGCAATCTTCGCCCGACCGGGCGCGAGCCCAAGTTTAAAGTTTCAAAATAGATCGCCTGACCGGGCGCGAGAAGGACGGACTTCAAGATAAAGATAGCGCCCGACCGGGCGCGACACCTTCCACTACGATGGCTCCCCTCTTTTCTTCTTTTTTCTTCTTCTTTCTTCTTTATTTTCTCCATTATTTCTCCAACCTCCATACTTTCTCTCTCTAAAACTCAAATTTTCTCTAACTTCTCTTTAAGATCTCCTCTCCATTTCTTACCCAAATCCAAAAAATTTCACATATTCTTTCTCCTCTCTTCATCCTCTACAATTCTATTTTTTTTTCAATTTTGAACAAATTCTTCCAAAAACCATATTCAACAATGGATTCAAAGAGGGCAAGGACTCAAGGAGGAAGGGGTTCGGGTTCGAGCCAAGCTTACGATCCGAATTTGTAGCTCGAGCAATGGTCGACCATCCGGATTACCACACAAACTCAACGAGAATGACTCGTCAAGCTCTATGAGCGTGAGGTAATTCCCTCTCGGTGGTTACACCGACCCTCTCTTGAGTCTCTAGGCTTATATGATCATGTTAGCAGATTCATGAACGATATTGGTCTGAGGAACATTGTCGATATGTATTATCCTACTTACCATGAATTAACATGTGAATTTTTGTCTTCTTTGAATGTTGAACAATCTAAAAATGGTTCTAATTTGCATTTTAGGTTGAACAATAGAAATATTAGTTTAACTTATGTTGAATTTTGCAAATTGTTTGATCTTGAACCCCAAATCCCTACGGTTTGGCATGAGAACTACAAAATGGAAGATATATACACTATTTTAACGGGTTTACCGACCCCAAATGCCCAACATGCTAGTGCCCGACCCTTTCATCATCCCGTCCCTAAAATCTTTCAAAGGTTTTTGGGCACTTGTTTTCTAGCTAGACATGAACCGCACAATGCATAAACGAATGAACTAGCTATCATAAGACACTATGTATTTAGGTATGGCAAGTTGAACATTGGTAGATACATCATAAACCATCTAGGTCGGCATGCCACCGATAGTGGTAGCCCGGGTAAGATCCGTATCCGACTAGAAGGCCTTATCACTAGGATAACGGTCAAGAAAGCCGGGTTTAGTAAAGCTAGGAGTGAGGGTTTCACTAACAGTAGGGGGATACTCTTATGACCACTAGATATTTACAGAGTTTGGATTGGATAGAGTTAGACTGTCAACAAATCACCCATTGGTGTGTTAGAGTAGGAACCCCGAGTTGATCGCCTTTCCCCCTAGGCAAGAGACCTACACGTATGACATTTTAGTTGCCCATGCCCAAGGGCAAGTACCACCACCACCCCATGTGCCACAACCTGAGCCCATGGTAGTGCCATCACCACAGCATGTACCTCCACCACCCTAGGCATGATCTCGAGACCATCAGGGACTTGCAGAGTATAGGACAGGCCATAGGTCGTATTGAGGGGTTCCACGCGGAGCTTAAGAGGATGGTTGGCTCCTTAGACCAACGATTAGGGTATCTTGAGAGGAACCAGGGTAGAGCCCTGTATCCTATGTACGATGACTATGCTTGTCGGGGTGCCATTCCCGACGAGGCTATTTACCCCGATTGGTTTTAGCCACCACCTTAAGGATATGTAGATCCCCCCTCCCATGGCATTTACATTGACTATTTGGCTTTTCACGGGTATGGCTATGACATTCCTTTTGGGGGGTCGGGGGGAATTTTAACCCTAACTATTTTGGTGGTAGCTCTTCTGGTGGTGTAGGTGGTAGCGGCGGAGGTTTCGGAGAGATGGATGATGAGGATGAGGATTAGCCCTACCGGGCTTATTCCCGAGTCAATGAGGACATTGTCTGATTTTGGCTTGGGGGAGATTTTTGGATTTAGGTATCTTTTTCTTCTTTCTCTTTTATTTTTGGTGTGTTTTTGCTTTCTAGTATAGATTTTATTGCTTTGAAAAAATTGAAAAATACAAAAAAATTAGAAAAATAAAAAAAATACAAAAATACGATCCAATGAATGATAAATCATGCTTCCCTGTGCCCCATACATTTATGAAAATTGGTTTGATTCTTGGTATATGATGATGAGTATTGTGGATAGGCTATCTATGATTTGATGTTTGATTGCTTGGATGCCTTATCATGAGTCAATTTTGTCCATTTACTTGTGAATATAGTGCTTGACTAGTTGATTTGGTTAGGAATGCGTGTTAGTTCCTGGTATGTCAATGAATTTGAGTATTGGTTTGCAACTTTGAGTAGTGTTTGTATGACTCATTATTATGCACATTGAGGAGGACAAAGAAATTTGTTCTTTTAGGTAGCCTTCAGATGAATTTAGATACATTTGTTTCCTTCTTGCTACTCATGTTGTTGCCTTGACTTTTTGCTGTTTATTAGCCACATTACAAGCCGATTTTTCCCCATTGGTTACTAGTCCCAAGTTTTGCTTGGGTAAGCTATTAGTGAGTGAGGTGAGGGAGTTTGTAGTGTGCTTATTATTTGCACAATTAGGGGTGGTATTGAGAAGTAAATTGTTCTTGATTGTGGTTTATTTTTGATGATTTTGAAAGTTGAATTTCTTGAAAAAATAAAGCATGATAGTGAAAAAAAAAAGAAGTTTAGAAAAAAAAAGTGAACTTCAAATGAAAAAAAAAGAAAGAAAAAAAGAGCAAAAAGAATTTTTTTTTTGTTTAATGTTCAAATGTTCTAAGTGAAGGTTGATCAAAAGAAAAAAAAAAAGAGTTTCAAGAAGAAAAAAACAAGTTGAAGAGTCAAAGTTTGTTTATTCACTCAAGTTCTACATTGTTATATTTTTATGAGTGAAATTGTAAGTATTGGGAATGATTGATATGATTGGATTCTATGTTTGGTGAACTTTTGGTAGACATGAGTTATGTTGGAGATGGTTGGTCATTATTTTTGACCTTGGTTTATTAGGATTTTGGCTCCCTTAAGCATGGCTTTACTCTCACAATTTCCCAAAGTTATCCTACCCTTTACCCTAAGCCTTACATTACAAGCTTTAAAGACCTTTTGACCTTTGTGCATAGAGTTGTGTGAATGTTAAATTAGTTGTTTATCAATATAAAGAATGATTTGATATATTTTGAGTCGACCATTTAGGTCGAGTGCATGTCTTTCAAACACATGAGTGTTGTGAGTTGGGAGGGCATTGTTAACAAAAAGGGGTTGGGATGGAGAGCGATCGGTTACATTTTATATCCGTCACATAAATGAGAGTTGATTGTGTGAGCACTAGTCTTGAATTCTATATGCTCTTGCGGTTTGCTCTATTTGACAATTGTTAGGGAGGATGAGTGATTGGATGGATTTGATTGGTTAGTATTGATGCACACTTGTAGGATTTGCCTTGAATTGGTTATGTTTGTTTTAGATCGATTTGGGGTGAAGTATATTTTATTTGTTAATTGATGAGCTCTTTGCTTTGGGACAAGCAAAGGTTTGGCTTGGGGGAGTTTGATATGTCTATTTTATATAGTAATTTACCCCCGTCCCTTGGTTATAATTAGGAGTATTTTTAGCTCTTTAGAGCCGCTTTTATTACTAATATGTGTTTTCTAGTGTTTTCGTAGTTTTGGTAGTAATTTGTAGGAAATTGTAGATTTGGAGCATTTTCCCGGTTTTATTTGGAGCCATTACGAGCACTAGAAGACATTGACCGTCTTTCATAGCCCAAGGCCGATTAGAGTCATCAAACCGGTGATTAAGGGCTCAACTTAAAAGGAAACAAGGCATTGGACCGAGTTATCAAGCCCTAAAAAGGAAATCCGGATTGGGCTAAGAATTGAAGCCTAAACGAGAGTCCAAAGTAATGCCCAAGTAGTCCACCCGGTCGGGCAGCCCTCGCCCTGAGGCGCGCTTGGACAGGGCGGAAGAGGAAGAAAATGCTCTAGCGCCCGAAATCGCGCCCGACCGGGCTCTAGAGATGCCCTATGAAGAAAAATGTGCGCCTGACCGGGCGAAATGGCGCCCGACCGGGCTCGTGTTTTAGGAGGCGATTTCCAACGATTTTCACTTACTTTCTAATTAGGATTTTTAAGTTTTGTATAAATACATTTTATTTAGTTTTGATACAATTACCTCTATTTCATTAGCTAAATTCTCTCTTAAGCTTAGACTTCTCTCTTGTTTCTCTCTCTACAACTTTTGGCTTTTATACAATTAATTATTTCCGTTTATTTCGGTAACGATTTCTTCCCTTTTAATTTCAGTAATTTATTTGCTTTTGTTTATCATGTTTTGTTTAATTGCTTTGATTAGTTTAGATTTAATTATGTGTGAGTAGACCTGGCAATCCTGACCCAGACCCGATGACCTGACCCATGACCCGAAAACATTGACCCGAAAATGACCCGAAACACGAAATTGACCCGACTCGACCCATACCCGACCGAAAAATAGAGTTGACCCTATCCTGACTCGACACCTGAACTGACCCGACCCGAAGTTGACCCGACCTGAAATTGACCCGAAGTGTTTGACCCGAACAGACCCGAGACCCGAAATTGACCCGAACAGACCCGATACCCGAAATGTCCCGAACTAAAATTACCTTATAATTGAATTTAAAATGTCTTGTACCAAAAATAAATCAAATTATTCATCTTCAACCATAGCTAAGCTCATAAAATGAATTAATAGTTTTTTTTATAACAATAACAAAATATATACTCCGTATAAAATTATTGATTTGAGCTTGATTCACAAATGAAACAATCCGAACATGACCCGACTAGATTTTGACCCGAATATGACCCGAACAGACTTGACCCGAAATTGACCTGACCTAAACATACCCGATATCAGACCCGAAGTTGACCTGAAACCCGAATCGACCCGACCCAACCCATACCCGACCTGAATGTTAGCTGACCTGAAATGACCCGACCCAAAAGTGACTCGACCCAGACCTGACCCGAATGACCTATTTGCCAGTTCTATGTGTGAGTAGATTATTTTCTAGGGTTGTGGGGATCCATAAATAATATGAAGGGGTAATTTATTATTGTTGATTGTCAATGCTTGATTAATTTCCTATTGAATGATTTAATGATATGCAATTAGATTAGGCCTGGTTTAATTGTATGAGTTATGCAATATTGATTCGAGATTCGAAAGATGAGAATTGATGTTTAGGATTAGTTTCAATAGGCAGGTTAATTTATAAATGGTTAACTCAAGATTTGAGAGATGCAATTTAATACCGGTAGATTAATTCTGTGATTGTAATACGTAGCGAAAGCCCTTTATGATCTGATTGATTGATGCGTTGATGATTGATTATTGTATTTTACACTGGAATATTATTTATTGGTTAACCTATACCCTAGGCTTTTATTATTTGATTTCTCTTTACTTTAATCTCCTTAGTTTAATTCTTTTTACAACAATAAATCAGTTACTTAGTAATTCAGATTATTTTAATTAATTAGGAATAAATTGACTTGTTTCCCTGTGGTTCGACCCTACTTCCCTATCTACTTTAGTTAGAGGACTTAGGTAATTCTTTTGATAAGGAGATACGACTTAATCCTGTCACGCACAAGGAGGAGAAAATAAAAGAAAAGAAAATAAGAAAAGAGAATAAGAGAGAATTAAGAGAATTTTGTGAGTGTTTGCTCATGAATTAAAGGGGTATTTATAGGCTAGCATAGGCATGAATTATGGTAGGAAAATGTAGGAAGAATTATGGCAAAAAGAGTTAAGGAATTACTTGGAGAAGTGAATAAAGCAATATGGAAACTTTTGATATTAAGGTGATTGTGCTTTATAAAAAATATGGAAGGTGTGTTGTCATGAAAAATAATATGGAAAGAGATATTACTTGGGGAATAATCAAGAGAAATATAAGGTTGGAGAATAAGATGATCAAATATTTAGGAGATGGAAAAATAGAATTAAGGAAAAATAAAAGATTTTAAGGAGATAATTAAAAATACAAATTTCCAAAATAATTCCCCCAAAAATCATCCAAGAGGTCGAAAATATAACTTCCATAACTCAAATTTTCGGACCTCCTAAGTGCATTTTAGGAAGTTATTTTTCTAGTTTTTACGAATTAAAAATAATTGTGTAAATAATATTTATAGTATAAAATAATTAATTAAATAAATACTAATTATTCACCAATAAAATAACTCAGAAAATCAGATTTTCTATACATAGAAAATCTGAAATTCTAGTCATAGTTTTGAAATTTTTGGACCTTTTAAATAATTAAGAAAATATAGTTTTTGCTTTAATTCAAATATCCGAATTATATAAATAATTTGATTTTTAAAATAAAATAAATGGATAATAAATCTTATCAAAAATCTAAAAATAATAATTAGGTTTCAAAATATTTTTGGCGCCAAAATTCAAATATCATTTTTGCTCCAAAATTCAAATAGTAAGTTAATTTAATAAAATTCCCTTTTTATGAGATTAGAATTAATTAATTAGAAAAATACGTATCAAAATATGGGGTATTAAACTTTAAGTTCCTTAAGCTTAATTATTTTTGTTTCGGGGTTTTTTGTGCCCTTTGGGAGAGTTACACCTCATAGACTGGATCCAAGCGCCAGTACCTGCAAAACAACGGAACTCCGGATGTTCGGAGGTCCGCCTCCGAAGGTTAAGTTAGTACGGGTTTGGAGTAAAAAACGTGCGGAAAGTAAATATCTTCTCGGATTCCGAGATCAGGTGTTTTCTCTGTTTTCGAGAATAATAAATGATGTAATGATTGTAGGGTGCCCCAATAAATGGGGGAATCTCCCTATTTATAGGGTCCTAGAAATGTGTGCCCTGTCCTAGGGTTTGATGACCTTGAAAATGTAATTCTTGATGGTAGGGCCTCAGTCCGGTGAACTATTACGCAAATAAAGGGTCTTGGAATCACTTAGAAGTGTTCTAAGGAACGAAAATCTCGAATTTCGTTTAGACTTACCAATGGAGGGCAGATTTAGTCCAGGCATGACTCCTGAGAAGCATTTGAGAAATGTTTCAAATTCTAAGAGAGTTGCATATGTAATGTTATCTTCTATTCCAGAGGATTGGGCTAGAAGATTCATGGATTATGAACCTTATCTCTTATTCAAGTGCTTACGTGATGTTTGCAATGGAATACTGAATTCCCATGTTGTTGGAGAATTTGATGAAAATGTCAAGGAAATCATTAATATGGTTCCCGAGAACGACGACTCCTGGACTGGAAATATTAGGTTTGAAACCTACAAGATCAATGGCGAGATAATTTCGAGAAAACTCATGTCAGCCCAGTCAGTATAGATTCATGTGGATATGATGGTTCAACTATTTAACCACATGAGTATGTTAGGGAGACCATACAAAGATCATCAGGATCATGATATAATTCTGCATTCTCTACATGATGGTTTTAACCTCGAGAAACTTTCTCAAGATGATGAGGATTCTGCGGTTAAGCTAGTTGATTTACTCAAGAATCATGCAGAGCATTACCTGAAGGGAGAATAAGAAAATGCTTGAACAAGGATGTCCCCACTACGTTGAAGTGACAGGTAAAAGTTACCTAATATTCTTGTTATAAACATTTTAACTTTCACTTAGGTATGTGATACCAAGTTGCAGTGCTTAACATTATTAATGTTGTGCAGAAGCTGCAAAGAAGTGAGTCTAGCATGGAAGTGAAGCTTGAAGGTGCACTAGAAGTGTTCGAGTGACCAAGATAGCTTCATAGTTTTAATTTCAGAATTTTATGATGATTTTAGACAATTTTCAATTTTTAATGAGACAATATTTTCAGTTTTCTTGTTTGAATACTGATTGGTTTTACTTGGCATGGATAAGTGTTGATCCATGACCAAGGTAATAAATTATTTTCATTTTATTCTAGATACAAGTTAATTTTGATTTATGACATTGATATAAGTAGTTCACAAAAGTAAAATTAGATGATAAACTTACTTGTAACAAAGTAAGGTTAGGTCACATAACCAATTTGCACATCCAAAGTAACAATTGGATGGACTCTTATTCTTATTTGATTATGAATCACTTGAGAATTAAAAGTCATGCTTGATAAGGTGAAATGACCAAGTCGCCTTTTAGTTGAAAGGGTGAAAGAGCTAATGACCTTTTGGAACTCATACATATGATGTATGTGTACCATTAGTTCAAGAATTAGCAAGAGATTTAACTATTTCATTGCTTTTACTAACTGTAGACACCCAAATGTGTCTCCCCAAAACCAAACCCAGTGATGAATATCTTTCACATCATTTGATTATCGAACGAAGTGAAAGTGTGAAAAGTCTAGTGATGCGGTTGTTTTTATTAAAATATCTTTCTTTCTGTTTTTGAAAATATTTCTTTTTATACTCTATTTATGAAAATAACCAATCGAGTTTAGTTTGGTCCATGATAAGGGTCCAATAATAGTGTAGTTGGATCAGGCTCGAAAAGAGCTTTCTAATGATATATTATAAGCCCAATTTCGATGAATAATGAGGAAGTTATGGCCTAAATACTAAATTGGGCTCGAAATGAATTTTATATGTGGCCCAATGATCTAGAGGAGGGCCTATTAATTATTATTCCTAAAGTTATTAGGATTGATTTTAATCTTCTAGAATATCTAGAAGGTTCTTTTAAATTCTAATAGAATTAGGATTGATAATTATTATTTTAACGAGTGTTATTTGGAATAAAATAAGTGTTTTATGATAAATCTGATCTTAAAACTATTTAACGCGGATTCTAATTACTTAATTATATTAGGAAAAGGATTCCGTACAAAGAGCCTTTTATCGTTTAATTGTCGCTAGACGACAGAGTCTGTTGCCAGACGACAGAACCAATTTTATTCCGATTTGAATTCTTACTCATTCTATCGAT
This sequence comes from Chenopodium album, assembly GCF_948465745.1. NCBI lineage: Eukaryota > Viridiplantae > Streptophyta > Magnoliopsida > Caryophyllales > Amaranthaceae > Chenopodium > Chenopodium album. The sequence continues at coordinate 22,987,535 of NC_137847.1, forward strand.
CTTCGGACTTTTTTCTTATAAATAGGGTCCTAGACCTCCGTTTTTAATCATTCACAACCCAGAATTCTCTAATTCTCTATCTTCTCTCTCTTAAGCAATAGCTTATTCTTTCTCTATTTAGCTTTCTAAACTAGCTTTTTTCACAAACACCATACCGCATACATTAGTTCTAGACACATCCAGCCAAGTTTGAAGTTGCCTTCGCCCTAGACGTGAAAGGTTGATAATTTCTGAGGGTTTGGTCCCAAATCCCTATTTTAATTATTTAATTTAATTGTTTGATTTATTATTTCCCTTGAAGTTACTAACGTGTGTAATTTTTTATTAGAAAGAGATACGAGGCATCCAAGTAAGTAATTTAATTGTTATTATTTTGATATAGAAATCATGCTTTGATTGTTTTGATTCCTAGTATCATGTTAGGATGTCTTTGTGATTCCTAGTATCATGTTTAGGGTAATAAGTAAGATTTTTAATATCATGTATGTTTCTATGATGCTTCCTATTCTTTCCTTCTATCATGTTAGTATCATGTTAGGGATAAAGCTTTGATCTTTAATGTTTAGTGACATGCTAGGATTTGTTATTAATCTTGTTAATATCATGCCTAGGATCTTGGTAATATTATGCTTTGATGAGATTATTATGATGATGATTGTGATTATTATGTTGCTTGAGATATTATTGTTATTGTATTGCTTGATAACGCCTTTTATGCATGATTAAAGGGAATTTGCACTTGTAATCACACTTAATAAGATAATTAATAATCTTGTTTAGGTTAATATGATTATAATTCAAGTGATCGCCAATGATAGATTTTGTTTGTGCATTAAAATTCAACCAACATAGATTAAACAGGTTTAGGGTTAATATAATGATTGTATGTTAGTCAGAAAGCGCACATGAATATGAGAAGAATAAAGTAGAGGCCTATTATTAGGGCAGGTTTAATCTCTTTTAGGTTGGATTTTTACCTTCATCCTCGAATATCCAGTCATGGTTCCAGACCACTATGGAGTTAGCGATCTCATGGATCGTGAAGGGGTGTAACCTTCACCCTATGAACGGTTTACAAGTTCCTAAAACTTGTTGGCGACTCTTTTACTCTAGCTAGCTTTCTTCCCTTTGGACGCCACCATGCTTAAGTGTATGATCACAGTAGGGCTCAACTGTGGGATGCTTGAAATATTCCCTACACTAACGATTTAAGTAACTATATCGATAATTGCTTAATGAAGTAAAGCTTGGAATCATTGAAATGTTCAAGAACTCCAAAATGAAATGTGAAATCAATTTGAGATAAACAATTTAACACCACAATATGATTGTTGTGATAAATATTTAAATCAAAATCAATGATCATCTAAGAGAATTGTTGAATTAATTCACAATCTAGAAACACTACAATTAAAATGTGTGTTTAAAGAAGGAATCAAACTTTGCTTGCCATGGTTCGATCCTAGATTAGCTTTAATGATTTACAAATATCGTTTTGAGGATATACATTAGAACAACAATTGCGAATATACTAAACTGAAACTTAACCAAAGCAATTGAAGAGACGTCATAAAAGTTATGATTTAGAAATGTTCCAAAAGTTGTCTTTTCTAAACAAGAATAAGGGTTATGAAATTGATGTAAAATGTTTACAAAGATGACCTAATACACCCTAAATCAAGTAAATAGTTCTTCATGGAAACTAAGAGGTATTATTCCTACAATCACGTAGATAACAAAGTGTTTGTTGCTCGCGATAGTGTCTTTAATTTATAAAAAGAAAATCTCTTCCTACAAAGCCAAGTGGGAGTAAAATTGGATCTCGATGAGATTCGAGACAAGAAACAAATAGATGTGGTTAACACTACATCAGAGACGGAGGCGTATGAAATCAGCTTATTTGATAAATCATATGTCGAAGCAAGCCAATTCAACTAGCGAGGCTTCTATCGTCCTACTTGAATGAAAGGCTTCAAAGAGTTGAAGAGAATAATTCTATTGTTTCTTATACCTATTGTAGGTTACTTATGACCAAAACAAAAGTTTGTTGAAATTCTGAGAAAATGTGGATTCTAAAATTTTCCTATTGGAATGGTTAGAACCCATACCCTACAAGCAAGCTTAGGGTAAGTGCCAACTCAGGAAGTGGCTTAAGTCCATGAAATCCAGAATGGACTCCATGTCTGTAAAGATGTGTTAGTCCATGATAGTCTTACAAATAGGGTCAAACCTATTAGATGCGTAAGCCTACTCGGATTCTTCTAGTGATTGTTTATTTCGATTACGAAGTTTAGCATTGGATATCAAAATCACCTTCTTGAAATGTTCTTGATGGAGGATATGTATATGATACAACCTAAGAATTTTGAAATCCATAAATCCTAGAAAGTTTTGCAAACTTCAGAAATTCATTTAATGGATTGAAGTAAGCATCAGGGAGTTTGAACATTTGCTTCGATTAGGCAATCAAACAGTTTGATTTCCTCAAAGAACAAAAAGGAGTCTTGTAGAGACATGAAGTTTAGTGGGAGCAATTGGTCTTCTTAGTCTTGTATGTAGATGACATATAATTCATATGAAATAACATATCAATGCTTGAATTAGTCAAGTAGTGGTTAAAGAGTTGTTTCTATATGAAAGACTTAGGAGATGTTGAGTACATATTGGGAATATTGATCCACAAAATGAATCTTGAAGAATGATTGGACAACCACTACTAGAAAATAAGGAAATAGCGACGGACTGCTTCCGACGAACCCGTTATTCCGTCGGATATTTTCGACGAATTTAAGAATTCCGTCGGAAATCCGACGGAAATTTTCGACGGAAAATAATTCCGTCAGAATATATGTACTTTTCCGACGGATTTTCCGTCGGAAAGTACCATTTCTGACGGAATAAAAATCTGTCGGAACTTTCCGATGGAATTTCCATCGGAATATTAATTAAAAAAAAAACTTTTCACAAAACCCTAACCCTATCTTTTTCCGCCTCTTATTTTCTCTTTCCCCCTTCTCTTTCCACTTCTCCTTCTCTCTCCTCTCTTCTCTTTTCTGGTGGCCTCTTTCTCTTTCCTCCTCTCCTTCTTCTGTTCTCCTTCAATCCTTTTTCTCTTTCCTCATCTTCTCCTTTTTTTCCTCTTCTCCTTCTTCTCGCCTTTCTCTTCTCTCATTTTACGTATCTTCTTTCCCCCCCTCTTTCTATTTACCACGCCGCCATCCACTACCACTGCCAACACTAACAACCACCAGATGCCATCCACTACCACCGCCAACACTAACAACCACCAGATGCCATCCACTACCACCGCCAACACTAACAACCACCAGATGCCATCCACTACCACCGCCAACACTATCAACGGTGCAAAACGAAGGTTTTAAGGTCAAATTCGACCATGAAAACTCTAGATCAAGAGTTTTCCTGGTCGAATTTGGCCTTGTAAACCCAATTCCGAGGTTTTATGTGGTCAAATTCAGGTATGTATCTATTTTTTTTCTTAATTTTTATTTTAGTTGTCCTTTTTTCGGATTTTTGAAAATCTATGGTGGTGACTGTTGAAGTTTGGTTTTGGGGATTTTTTTTGATGTTTTGTGTTTAAATTTTTTTTTTGTTTGGAATTTTTGTGATATTTTGGTAGATTTCGGTCAGTTTTAGTTCAGTTGGGTAAATCTGGGTTAGGGTTTAGGTTTGGGTTAGGTGGGTGGGTCCGGGTCTGCGTTAGGTTGGTGGATCTGGGTTTGGGTTAGGGTTAGGGTTAGGTGGGTGGATCTGGGTTAGGGTTAGGGTTGTGGGGAATTGCGGTGGTAGGTGGGGTGAATTACGGTGGTGGTATTAGTGGAGGGTGGGGTGAATTGCGGTGGTGTTTAGGTGATTTTAGAAGGTGGCATAGGAGGAAAGGGGATATGGGTGGTGGTGGGAGGGCGAACCCTTTTTTCTGTTTTTTTTTCAGGATTTTCCGACGGAATTTCCGTCGGAAATTTCCGACGGAATACAGCCCATCGGAAATTTCTAATGGACTTTGTTGGGCCTAAAACGCTATTCCGACGAACCGTTATCCGTCGGAATAGTGTTTCCGACGGTAATTCCGTCGGAAAAGGCTGTTTTTCCGAAAAATGGTATTGCGACAACCGATTACGACAGAATTTCCGTCGGAAACGTGTTTCCAGACGAAAAACAGGGTTATTTGCCTGTTTTCTTGTAGTGAGCATCGAGAGAATAATGTTGATAAGGTTCTTGACAAATTCATGAAGCAAGACTCTAAGAGAGGATGTCTTCCCATGTTTTATGGTATTACGCTCAGTAAGACTCAGTGCTTCAAAAGCTAGTAGAGTTGAGTTGTATGGATAATGTGCCTTATGCTTTTGCAAAAGGGTCCATTATATGTGCCATGATATGTACAAAGCAAGATGTTACATATTACTTGTGCATGTGTAGGAACTTTCAAGCAAATTCAGAATGAGCATACTAAAAGTTACTAAGAACCAATCCTTGAGTACTTGAGAAGGAATAAAGGAATGTTTTAGGTTTATGATGTCAAAAGTGAACAAATTGTCAAAAGGTTATACGGATGCAAGTTTTTGAACAGGCAAGATGACTTTGGATGTTGATCTAGATACATGTTATGTATGTATGGAGAAGTACAGTAAGCTTGAAGAGTTCAAAGCAGAATGCTGTCGTATACTCAATGTCAGAATATGTGTTTTAGCTACAGTAAGAGTAGTTAAGGAGGAATTTTGGATCAAATTGTCTTGTGACTAAAAGGTCACTTTTGTCAAAACAAAGGAGCCAGGGTCACATCACAAATCCAAACAAATAGATATGAGATATCACCTCGTTTATGAGATCAATGACAAGCGAGATGTCGTGATCCGCAAAGTTTTATTATGAGTGAGAATATCATTCATTAAACCCCTTCCAAAGACTAAAGTATGAGAGTCATATTAAAGTCTTGGATTGTAGCAAATTATATAATTCAAGTTGTATATGTTTTGAGAAAATATATTACATAAGGAATGCGTATATTTGCAGAACTATGTTTATAAACAGAAATTATTATTTCTCTTATTTAATTATGGTTTTGAAAATTAAATAAAATGTCCAAAATAATTATAAATTGATGGGCTCATCAGGTTGATGACCAGGTGAATGAAACCCCACAGGTGAACAAAATTCATATTATTTAAGTTCTAAGTTCGAAATCATTAAAGTGGACATAAATGATTTCAATACAAGGACTAGCATGTAAGATTGATTGGATATCGCAGTTCATGGGCTATAGGGGCATAGTGATGCTCGGTCAATCACTTGGATATGCATGAATGATGCATGATCGAACTATTGACCTACTTTGAAGTTCAAATATAGAGCTTCTTGATATATTAGTGGATTCCTTTGACATGAGTGGAACATTGATTTCATTCAATGATTGATTTAACTGTGGTACATTCAACCGTCTACCCGTAACTGGAGATTATAAAGGATGTTTCCTGGTTACTTCAAAAGTTGAGTGGGAGCCTTATTGTTACAAGATTGAATTGAGTTTACCTATTGAATTAGGGAATGTGTCATAGCCGCTTAAAGAGGGAGAATTCAGAAAATACGTGGCCGCTTTCAAATGCATTACTCAGTAATCATTTGGTTTTGTAATTCGAACTCAGATTTCAAGAAACAATTTGTAGATTAATATGATCTCGACATGTGATGCAATCATATTATCAAATCAATACAGATTGACTTAAGGAATTTGAATATTGCACACTTGTCTCAGATAAGTAGGAGATTGAAGGATTTATGTCTTCGTCATGTGCAATTACTAGATATATAAATGGATCAAATTATGGAGATAATAAAGTTTATACATTTGGGTCGTTGTTATATCATAGCTAGAAGTACTAACGATCTTTGGGCTATTAAAATAGTCCAAAGCCCACTTGGACGGATCCTATAAGGTCACACAAATGGCCTAGATCGAGCACGAGAGGACGAGGCCCATGATGGGCCTCATCCCCTATAGTGACCGGCCATAAGGAGGGTTTAGAGAGGTTTCGAGCTTCTGAACTTAGTCTAATTATAATATGATTATAAGTAGACCAGGTGCCGAGGTTATTCCATATAATAGTTTTACTGTTAAGTTGAAACCCTAATTAGCAAACACGAAACCAGCTTCTCTCAAACTCCTCTCTCTCTCTCTCTCTCTCTGTCTTACGACACTCTCCTCCTCCCTTGGCGCCGGTTGTGGTGGTTCGTGGTGGTCGGTTAGTCCATTAAAGGTGGTGATCGCGGTTTTCCCTTTCACTCGACCAATCTAGTATTGGTGGACGGCTCGTTCGAAGCTCGTAGACTAAGTAGAGGAGCAACGTTTGGGGATCTATACTCTCCCTGATTTGCCTCAATTAGCTTCATGGAGATCACGCTCCAAAGATATGATTATGTGTCTTGTGTGTTATGCATGCAATCTTGGGATTAGGTGCTTTATGAATATGATTCATGATTTTCCACTATATAGTGCCCATAAACTCCTACATTCTCCGCCTCTTCTTCATCGTCCATCTCTTTCACCAATAAGGATCCCTTAGAAGATCTGCACACAATCTTAGTATTAATAGTTTCTCCTATAGCCATTACACTATGTTTCTTTTCAACCCACACTTTCTTTTCTGTGGAGTCAGCTTTTCTTTTCTCCTTGCCCTTAGTAGTATTTTTCTTCTTAGGCATAATAGGAGTCTTGAATTCAACTCTTGCACCGAGAAGATCATTAGGAGGAATTTTCTTATCTCCTAGGTGATCTCTAAAACTAGTCTTGTACATGTTTCAGACTTTGTTCTTGTCCTTTTGAGATCTATTAAGTAACCACTGCTTCACATCTCTAGACAAAGAAGCAGGAACCTTTTGGGTAACAACTTCCCACAAAGGTCTAGCACACCAATAGTCATCAAATCTTTCTACATCTTGTGAAACGGGAAATTCATAAGGGTGACGAAGATCCCCGGAAGGAACGGTTTGAGCAAGGCCATATTGTCTTTTTACTCTAGAAGGTTAGTAAAGGTTAATTTGGACAAACTTGGAAGACGGCAAAATGTCGTTTATTGATACCAACCATCTTCTTAATTTTCCACCTCGGAACAACCCATTTAATGGCAAAGTCACGAGTTTCAAAGATTCTAGTCCACTCTCGACGGCCCATCTTTATGGAGAAACGTTTCTTCCTCTATACAAGACAATTTAGTGTATACTTTTCAATATTCTCAGGAGGGCTAACTAATTCAAGTCTTTCCATTAGCCAAATGCAAAAAATTCAATGCAAAAAATTAGTATTACTATACAAAATTAAATATTTTTTATTTCTGTAATTAAAAGTATTGATTTTCTACCTGTAATAAAATTGTAGAACCTCTAAGAGGTGCTCTTGGATCTCTTTTTAGTTCATCTAAACTAAGCATAGTTTCTCCAACAATAATGGCATTGGATTTCTCCCTGATTCAATTTGCTCCATGACAGATGCTAAAATTGCTTGACCCTCGTGATTGTTTCCACTAGTAAGAAGATATTGGCTAAACATGCAAAAAAGGAAAGCCCTCATCCTATAAACATGAAAGGACTCAGAGCGTGGTCTATCAAAATAAAAACGTGCAAATTCTTTCAAATTTACTACATTCCCATGTACTATGTCTTTTAAGTCCCTATCCCTAAGGTTAAGGAAACGCTCAAAATCCTTGTAATAATATTCACTCACCTTACGAATTACCGCAAGATCTAAAGAGAGGAATCCAAGAATGGCACCAAATTCTTCCGGTAAAGGGCACATTTCATCATAACCAAATTTAAAGCAATGGGTATTTGAATCCCAATATTCTAAGGTGGTATGAATAAAATCTATGTCAAGATCTACCCCTTTAATACCATATAAACCCCCCAAGTGAAAAAAGTCAAGCTCTTTCCTCTCTTTAGCAGTCAAAGATCGGCACCACTCATGAGTAAAATTGCTAAAAGTCTTAGACATGGCTATTTGAGAGAAAATCTATAAGCTAAATAATTTTAATTTGCTCAAATTATGCTGTAATCGACGGATTTGGGGGCTTTTTATAAACAAAACCTGACGCAAACCGAATCCCAAAAGAATTCGGAGAAATAAGACCATCGTGCCGCGACAAGTCCATCGCTACACGACAAGAGTGTCGCGCCGCGATGGCTCGATTTTAATCACGTCAGAATAATGCGCTAAGCTGACCTTGTGTTATCCGACTTTGACTCGGATTCGTACTTTGACTTTATGGTTTTGATTCTTTTTCAAAGCCTTATCCAACCTTATTTTTGGCAATTTTCTTTTAATCACTTATCCCCTTTTGATTATTTTAAGTTTAATTAATTTTAAGCTTATTTTTAGTCAAACTCAATTTTATTTTTCATTTTTTCTTTTGGGAGAGGAAGTCAGATACCCTCCATTTAGTAATAAAAATGACGGAATTTTTGCGCAAAAATTAATCACAATTTTGCACACACTTACATGCACATAAAATGAAAAATAAAAATGTAAAAAGATAAATAACATAGTAATCATAAGATGTATATACAACATATCTAACATAAGTGTCAAATAATATAAAGCAAAGTCCTACAAAGTCAAATAAAAAATACATGTACAACTACGGCGCCGGAGGACGCAACTGCGAAGGAACACCAAATGTATACAAGAACTGCATAGTCCATAGAGTCAATCCCTCACCAGTCTCAAGATCACTAGTGGTCTGGAGCAAAAGAGTAGGGCCAGCCCATCCTAGCTCACCCTGCTGAGGGCCTGGCTGTTGAGGCTACTATGACGACGAGCCAACCTCGTACGTCCTACCACCCGCAAAAGGAGCTGATGTCGCGTCTCCTTGACCAGTCGGCCTCCTCGATGCACCCTTGGAAGACGACTCGAAACCCTCCACTACCACAGTCTGATCAGTCGCTCGACCACCCTGGTTCCCAGCTGAAGTACGACGACGCCTCGGGCCAAACCCGGATCTCTCTCTCCGATCCTTGGGTCTCGTACGAGTACGTGATGGAGGAACAGGCTAAAATAGAAAACAAACCAAGTCAAATACGAGAAAAATAATTGAAGCTAAAATAAATTAAAAGTAAAAGAGAAAAACCTCCGTGCCATCACTCGCACGACGAAAGCTAGCTCGGTGACTCAATATCACGAGCTGATAACGAAATTCATCCATGCCTCTCGCCTTCCTCGTCATCACCTCGCGGGAAAACTGCCAAACAATAAAAGTCAGAAACAATCAAAAAACATGCATGCAAACAAAATGATAATAGATGACTCACCCAAGTCTGGTGGCGAGGTATCGACCTCTCCACAAAGCGCCACTCCTCAGGGGCCAGAGGAATCATCTCCTCAACTGGGCCGAAAGACACCTAATAGGTAATGGACACTGGTGAAGGTACAAACTCCGCGACCGTCGCCGCAGCCTGCAAGAATAAAATCTGAGTGATTAGAATTTCCTGGGGGCTACCAAAAAATCAAATAAAAAGATGCGAAATATACCTCTGCCTCCTCTGATGGGAAAGGTGGTGGAGCCAGCTGTGGCGAGAGTCTCTCACCATAACTCCACTTCTGATGGCTATGACGTTGTCACTCCGTACCAGCTGACGACCTACCCATATAAACTCTTAGGTCTGTTTGATCCATTATATGCCTTGGAGGATGGGTAGGAACAACAAAAGACTCCGAAGAGTGCTGAATCGTAACTCTCTCGCCCACGTACACCACAGCATCATATGTCCCCTAAAAGTAGTGCTGCTGAGCTGTGTACTGGACAGCTAGCGCAGGGACGTCTAAATCAGCCCATGGATGGAAGTTAACCTCAGGACCCTATAAGATAAACACTCATGAGTAGGTATCCTACTCAGAAGAGTCAAAAAAAATGAAAAATAGTGCATTACCGAGGGAAGTGACTCTCGAACGAGGGCAGTAGTAGTCTTGTCGGTATAACAGCCACCCCAACTAGCAGCAATAGGAAGACCTTGAGGCGAAGGCCTAGATGGCGCCAAAGATGGCATATACTCGTAGAACCACACCTGTAACAACACGGAAATGTCGGCAAAGGATGAACGTCAAAAAAGTGAACTTTCTGCCAAGAAGAATAGAATATACCTCTACGATCATCCAGAAGCTAGAAAGTGTGACCTCCTCGTCGAAGGTGCGATGACGACAGGCGAGTCGCAATCCCAGCAGGAAGTCAGCGTAGGCCAGGCTGGCCTAGTCAAAAGTCCCGACCGCTCGAAGGTCGCGAAGATCAGGCAAATAGTAGAGCAGCACTCGGCTACCCTTGTTAGTAGAGAAGGACCCTGACCGAAGAATCAAAACAAAGATGCGCACCCGTTGCTCTGAGGTGGTCGCATCATCTTGAAAAGCCTCTACTAGCACAGACCGATGAATCGATCGGCTACTCATCTGTAACGGTCAGGATCACCACAGGCCCGAATAACAATGGGGCCTAGTAGCTCCCTCTACCTCAGAAGAGAAAAAGGTAGTATCACTACCAAAAGAAACTGCAGCTGACCGAAACTCCAATCTGGTGATAATAGAGAAGTTAAGGGGAGTGGCAGTCATCTCACCCCAAGGAAAATGGAACGTATTGGTGGTGTTCTAGAAGAACTCCACCAAAGCACGAACTAAGAAACTGCTCGAATTCAAAGAATAGAGAGCTCGAGTAGTCTGCAACAATGGATTCACACCACAATATTCCCACAGCGCAAGAAACTCCTCGTTGTTGCGAAAGTAAGAATGGTACAGCTACCCTATGGTTTTGTTGCTTGAACCGTGGCAATGAACTTGCTTTTCAGTCAACTTGAGCCGAATGCGCTCTAAGATATGAAACTGGGGCGCGAAGTACAAGTTATGCCCATCTTACTCAGGGAACTCCCCAAGGCTAGTGGAAGTCCCTTCGCCGGCGTCGACGGGCTCGTCCTCTCGGTGAGCCCCACGAGAGCGTAAGCCAGAACCGTGTCGTCGAGACATGCTAATTATGCAAGCAAATAGTAAATAAAAGGTTCTATAGTATCTAAGGTTCACCTAGTCGCATGATAATATGTTCGTAAAAAAAACAGAGTACGTAGTACTAAAACAGAGCATGTCTTTTATTCAAGCAAAAATAGCATTTTCAAGCAAACAAACAATTTCTTGCAATACTATGACAAATATTGTGACAAATTGAGCATGAATATCTAGCAAAAACATGAAGAACAAGCCACATTGTCCTCACGAACTCAAAATGCCCAACAATGGCAAATCGTTCATTTCTTCACCAAATTGAGTCAAACAAGTCTCAAAACACTCCTAAGGTGATATACAGGCATAAACAAGCAATTTCATGGCAAGAAAATAGACAAACAAAGCAAAACAAGCAAGAATACGTTCGGATTTTTCGAAAATTCATGAACAAACATGCATGAAATTCTTCCAAACTAGGAGGAGTTTGAGTAAAACTTATATAGATCGGAAAACTAGAGATTGAGAGCTTTGATTTGCAACAAATTTGAGCGAATTTGGTTGAGAAACGAGCAAGAACGAGTGATTTGAAGTTTTGAGCAAAATCAATCAAGAAATAAGGCAAATGACGAAATGAGGAAGAAGGGGTTTTATTCCAAAAAACGCGACTCCATCACGTGGTAGCGTGCGCTGGCTCTCCTTTCCTTAGCTACGCTGGCTCTCCTTTCCTTAGCTGTGCAACTCCTAGGCCCCATAAATGGTTATGTGGACCTTATTCAGCAAATTGGGTTCCTTGGTACGCCAGTTAGCCCCTATAAGCAAATTGACATGATTAGTAGTCGGCTCGATTACAATCGCAGTAAGTGATCGAACTGACAAAGATCATCTCACTTTACTTAAAACGCCTAAGTACTGGCTCATCACAAAGAACCGAGGTATTGGTTCACAAGCTAGCATAAACGTCAAAGTACCGGCTCATTATATCAGCAAAGCATTAGCAAACGGAGGATCAACAAGTGATGGTCTTCGATAATATTCCCTAGGAAGATTGTCACAACAAAATTGAAGATGGCTACAAGCAGCAGTCTTCGACGATGTCCCGAAGTAGAGAGGAGATTGTCTATAGCGGCGAGGTACTACCGTGGTGAGATACTGCCATAACCCTGGAGTTGACGAGGCACAGTCACCTTCGACGATGTTCCCGAGGCACTGTGGAGGATTGTCACAAACAAATGAAGATAGCGAGGCACTGTTACCTTCAGATGGTGTTCACGAGGCACTGTGGAAGTCTTCACAAATACAACAATGAAATTCGGTTACCCCAGAGACGTGTGCTCGACGGTGCAAGATACGCGTTTCTTAGATCTTTTATTTGTTTAACTAACGCTAGTTTATAAGTATCGGTGTTTGTAGACACCCATTTGTGTCTCCCCAAAACCAATCCCAGTGATGAATACCTTTTGCGTCGAATGATTATCGAATAAGGTGAAAGTGTGAAAAGTCAAGTGTTGCGGTTAGTTTTTATTTAAAATTATTTCTTTCTGTTTTTGAAAAACAACTCTATTTTATGAAAGCAGCCAATCTAGTTTAGTTTGGTCCACGACAAGGGTCCAATAATAGTGTAGTTGAATGGGGCTGCAAAGAGCTTTCCAACGATATATTATAAGCCCAATTCCGATGAATAATGAGGAAGTTATGGCAAAAATACTAAACTAGGCCCGGTTTGATCTTTACATGCGGCCCAAAGATCTAGGGGAGGGCCCAATGTTAATTGTTATTCCTAAAGTTATTAGAATTGATTATAGTCTTCTAGAATTCTTTAGAAGGTTCTCTTTAATCCTAATAAGATTAGAATTAATAATTAGATTTTGATAAAGTTTTATTTGGAATAAAATATTATTTTATGAAAAATACGATTTCGGTTTTCATACGGACTTTATAAATAAATTTTAATTCATATGAGGACTCCGTGTTTGAAAGCACGTAGGAATCCAGGCTGTCGCCAGACGACAGGCCTGTCGCCTGGCGACAAGGTCGGTTTTGCAGCGACAGCGTGGAGTTTTATTCCTTATCAAATTCAACTTATTTCCGGACTGTTTTCTTATAAATAGGGTCCTGAACCTCCGTTTTTACGAATTCACAATCAATAATCATCATCTCTCTCTAAAGCTAGAAACTTTCTCTCTCTATTCTTTTTCTAAACCTTCCCTCTAACAAAATTCCATATTCACGAGATTTAGAAACACCTAGCCAAGTTCGAAGTTGCCTTCACCCTCAAAGTGAAAGGTTATAATTTCTGAGGGTTTGGTCCCTAATATCTATTTCAATTATTTGATTTGATTATTTTGATTTATATATTCCTTGAAGTTACTAACGCGTGTATTTTGTTATTAGAAAGAGGCACGAGGCATCAAAGTATGTAATCTTATTGCTCTATTCTTGTAGAAAGCATGTTTAAATCTGTTTAATTCCTAGTATCATGTTAGGATGTTATTATTGCTTTCTAGTATCATGTATAGGGTGCCTTTTACTCTTTTCTAATAGCATGTTAGTACCATGTTAGGTTTAAAGCTTTGATCTTTATTGCTTAGTGACATGCTAGGGTTTGTTATTAATCTTGTTGGTATCATGCCTAGGATCTTGCTATTAATATTATGCTTTAGCATGATTATGATAATTATGATTATTATGATTGTTATTATGATTATGATTATAATTATGATTATAGTGATTATCATGTTGCTTGATATATATATTATTGCTTGATCACGCCCTCTCTTGGAAGATTAAAGGGAATTTGTACTTGTAATCACGCTTAATAAGATAATTAATAATCTTGTTTAGGCTTAATATGATTATAATTCAAGTGATCGCCAATAATAGTTTTATTTGTGCATTAAATTCAACCAACATAGATAAACAGGTTTAGGGTTAATCTATTGATTGCATGCTAGTCAGAAAGCGCCCATGAATACGAGAAGAATGAAGTAGAGGCCTATTTAGGGCAGGTTCAATCTCTTTTAGGTTGGATTTGCACCTTCATCCCCGAACCCTATTTGGTTCAAGACCTTTTGGAGTTGACGATATCATGGATCGTTAAGGGGTGTAATCTTCACCTTGTGAACGGTTTACAAGTTCCTAAAACTTGTTGGCGACTCTTTTGCTCTAGCTTCCTTCCCTTTGGATGCCATCATGCTAAAGTGTATGATCACAGTGGGGTTCAAGCTTGGGGTTAATGGCTTGAAATATTCCCTACAGTGTTACAAAAATGATTTAGGATCGTAGAACGTTCTGAATCATTCTCCGTCCCTATCGCTACTTTGACTTTTGTTTTCGAAACTTATGTTTCTCCAAACTCAGTCAAAGTGGGGGCTTCTGTAGAAACTTGATTGTGTCTCCCCAAAAACTAAACCCAATGATGAATATCTTTCACGTCATTTGATTATCAAACAAGGTGAAAAGTGAAAAGTCTTGTGATGAAAAAAAAAATACTTTTTTTTGTTTTAGAAAATATTTCTTTTCTTACTCTATTTATGGAAATTTTTCAGTCTAGTTTAGTTTGGTCCATAATAAGGGTCCAATAATATTTTAGTTGGATGGGGCTCGAGAAGAGCTATCCAACGATGTACTATAAGCACAATTCTAATGAATAATGAGGAAGTTATGGCCAAAATACTAAATTAGGCCCAAAAGGGTTTTATACGGCCCAATGATCAAGTGGAGGGCCCATTAATTAATATTCCTAAAATCATTAGGATTGATTTAATCTTCTAGAATAATCTAGAAGGTTCTCTTAAATTCTAATGGAATTAGGATTAATAATTATATCTTCTAGAAAATAAAGAGTTTTATTTGGAATAAAATAAGTGTTTTGAAAGATTAAATCTGATTTTAAAAGATAAGTACGGATGTTAATTGGTCTAATTTAATTAGATTAAGGAATCCATACAATTTTGAATTAATGCGTTCACCATCGCGAAACGACAACTCCATCGCACCGCGATGATGGGAGCAATTTTACTCCAAATCGAATTTGATATTTTTCTGATGGGTTCGGGACCTTTTTTTTCTATAAATAGGGTCCTTATTCCCCATTTCCAATCACCAACAACCAACAATCAACAATCATTCTAATAATCTTCTCTCTCTTGAGCAATAACGTTTTTCTTTCTCTCTCTTTCTAGCCTAGCCTTTTTACAAACACAATACCGCATTCACAAAATCTAGACACACCTAGCAAAGTTTGAAGTTGCCTTCGCCCTAGACGTGAAAGGTTGATAATTTTTGAGGGTTTTGTCCCAAATCTTATTTTAATTCTTTGATTAGATTTAATGTTTAATATTTTCCTTGAAGTTACTGACATGTGTATTGTTTTAATAGAAAGAGATACGAGGCAACAAAGTAAGTAGTTTTATTGCTATATCTTTAAAAAGCATGCTTATATTATTTTAATTCCTAGTATCATGATAGGTTGTTATTTATTTCTTTCTAGTATCATGCTTAGGTTGCTTCCTATTTTCTTCTATCATGTTAGTATCATGTTTGGATTAAAGCTTTGATCTTTATTGTTTAGTGACATGCTAGGATTTGTTATTAATCTTGTTAGTATCATGCCTAGGATCTTGCTAATACTATTATGCTTTATTGAGATTGAGAATATGATGATGATGATTTGTTGTATCAATATTATTATGTTGCTTGATAATATTGTTATTGCTTGATCACGCCTTCTCCTACAGGTTTAAAGGTAATTTGTTTGTGCATTAATATTCAACCAACATAGATTAATAATAAGATAATTAATAATTTTATTTAGGCTAATATGATTTTAATTCAAGTGATCACCAACAATAGATTTGTTTGTGCATTAATATTCAACCAACATAGATTAAACATGTTTAGGGTTAATATATTGATTGTATGTTAGTCAGAAAGCGCACATGAATATGAGAAGAATAAAGTAGAGGCCTATTTAGGGCAGGTTAAATCTCTTTTAGGTTGGATTTGTACCTTCATCCTCGAATATCCAGTCATGGTTCCGGACCACTATAGAGTTAGCGATCTCGTGGATCGCGAAGGGGTGTAACCTTCACCCTGTGAACGGTTTACAAGTTCCTAAAACTTGTTGGCGATTCTTTTGCTCTAGCTTCCTTCCCTTTGGACGCCACCATACTTAAGTGTATGATCACAGTGGGGCTCAAGTGTGGGATGCTTGAAGTATTCCCTACAAGGGGTTGACCCCTCATCCGTGTTCACACATTTGCATGAATATTAGAGAGAGAATCTTTAATTTGAATATTAGGCTTTGAGAACTTTTGTCCCCATCTGTGAAAGCATTCGACGCTTGACTCCTAGTCCCGCCTGTAATCAGATGTCCCAGATCTTCCAAGCGGCTCTCGTACCTTCACTCGTAAGGTAACCGTCTGTTTTTCTTTTGTTTTATTTTTATCTTCTTTATGAAAAATTGTTTCCCAAAAGCGTGCGGCACGGCCTAGGTTAGCGATCAGCCGGTCACCGGGGGGCGGGGACTGCAAAATCTAGAACTAGGAGTGTTGACTGCTCATTCTTGGACTCCCCTTTGCGAACTTCTCCGAATCCGACCGTATTTGGGTTTTGTGCAGGACACCATGGCCAGAACAAAGCAAACAAGTAGGACTTATAGAACGATGGTTCCTGGTACCATTTGGAGAGTTCTACTGTCTATTCAGAGGGTTCCATTAGGGCGCTTGTGGATAAGATTTCTAACCATCTGCCCAGTCCTCCTAGTATACCGGGCTCTTCGATTTTGGAGGAGTCTGGGGATGAAATGCAAAGAACTGCCTCCAAGCCGATTGATCTGGCTTTGAATGAGGAGAAAGGGGAGGACATTGTTGGCCCTAGCCACCAAGCCCCCGTCTCGGACTCAGAGTCCGAGAGCTCCGATGACGACTCTGAGTCGTCTAATTCTGATAGTGCCTCCAAAGATTCAGAGGAGGCGCACTCTAAGTTGGATGCCGCAAGGGAGTCCCTGTCAATTAACAGAGGCTAAGGCTGGGCCGAGCCATTTGCTTCGCACCGACTAGAGTTTTCTGCCTACTATCAGCATGTTCCCTAAGGCAGACGGACGACAATGAATGATAAACTTGGGCAATTTATCTCTGACCATGTCATGGGACATGGCTTTCTTCTCAGCGTCTTGGACGCTATTGATACGCTAGTGTGGCCAGAAAGGTCCAGCTATCATGATGAATGTTTTGGCTGCTATGAGGAAGCCATCTAAGCGAGTCTTAGATTCCTTCTCCATCCGCCCGTGGAGAGGATTTTAGATGGATACCAGTTGGGTGTCTAGCAACTTGCCCCAAACTCTTAGGTAAATATCATGGCGTATGTTGCCGCCTGCAAGATGCTTGAGGTAGAGCCAAGCTTTGAGGTGTTTGCCCATATGCACTACCTCAGCCGGACCCCAAAATCAAGCAGGACCGGATGGTTCATCTTTACCAGCCACAAGGGCTTTATGATGACCGTTGGGAAAGAGTCCAAATGGACGGATTGGAGGAGGAAGTTTTACATAATCTCTTCCCCCGAACGTCTGAAAATTAAAAGATATAATAGGTGGAACAGGAACCCTCCCCTCTTAGCTGGTAAGGAGGCTTTGCCACCTGTCCCCAGGAAGGCGAAGGAACAAATATTGGATCGAGACCTTTTCACTATGGTCGTTCGAACCAATGAGAGAACGGAGGAGAAGGAGGTCACCCCCCAAAGCTATATTACCCGCCATGAGTGGCTATCAGACGGGTTATATTT
Organism: Chenopodium album; assembly: GCF_948465745.1. NCBI lineage: Eukaryota > Viridiplantae > Streptophyta > Magnoliopsida > Caryophyllales > Amaranthaceae > Chenopodium > Chenopodium album. Next base: position 23,005,299 of record NC_137847.1, read on the forward strand.
GGTCGCTTGCGGTCTTAACACTGATAGGCCGAGAGGTAGCTGGCCGATTGTTATTTATTTCTTGTTGAATCTTGATTTTTGTTTGTTAGTTTCTAACACTTGTTTCTTGGTGCAGACAAAGCCATGGAAAAGCTTCCGGCTACCAAGAAGCCGGCTACTATCTCATCCGCACACTACCGTTCGTCTGTTCTGAGAAAACGAAGAAAAGAGGAGTCTAAAGAGGGCAGATCTCTTAAGGTAAAAGAATTTTCAACTTGAATTGAATAGAAGTGCTTAACGCCGCCTGCTTTCTAACATGCTTGTTTGGTGTAGGGCGGCTCGTCCAAAGCTTCCCCTTCTACTCAGTCGGGCTCTAAGCTTCAGAAGAAGGCTGGGAGTGATGTGTCTAGCAAGGCTAGAAAACACATTGTTGTAAGGAGGGTGATCTCATCGTGGGGGGTCCTTCCTTAGATGCCCATGGCCATTTAAAAGCCTAGGACTTTACACTTGTTAGGGTGTATTAGGATTTGAATTCTTGACTGTTTGGGGGACCTTGAATTAGAATTGATTCTATCATCACGCTTCTTTGTAAGAAACAAGTAGGAGTCGCCAATGAGTTTTGGGAAAACCCATAAACCTCGTTCATGCCTTTCTCTCATGTGGAGTTCATGGGATATTTAGCACAAATCATAAGTTTACCCATGTCCAAATTGGTCTACATAAACCATAAATGAGTTCGGGAGCAAGGGTACTAAAATAACGTTCCCTTTAAAGGAGAATCGCTATTCTAGCCCTAGTGCGGCCTCTACTAGCTCTTCCTTTTTTACAATTTCATCACCAAACAATATATGCAACGCGATACCTAAAACTAAGTTAGTTGATTTTATTTACAAGCATTAATCACGTAGGAATTACATTGCAAAGTCCTTATTCTTTATTTAATTCAAATTCGTGAAAGGAGCAAAAAATGAACAAGATTCACCTTAGCTTAGGTGATCAATCAATCAATTAATTATTCAATTCTAATATTTTTTAACACAAGGTACTACGTGGAATCAATTAATTAAATGTCTTTTTAAAGTGGTCAAACGACACTATTTTATTGATTAAAGTTCTTATAAACAAGAAAAATAATTGTGATTTATCTAAGTGCTCGAGAATTTACCACTTCTCTTTGCTAGATCTTCGTTTAGAACACTTATGGACTCCTTCTTGTTTGGGAATTTCCACCGTAGTAACGAAGATTAAGAGGGGTGAGTGTTTAGGACAAGAGGGTTTGGAAGCACAAGTTTACAAGAGTTTCTGCCAGGATTTTAGGTTAATTTCCGTGTCTTTAAGCCTCGTATTAAGCCCCTATTTATAGGGAATGGGTGCAATTAGGGTTTTAAGCATTCTGTCACATCAGGTGTCGCGCGCATCTGGATGAGTTCCGCGCGGCATCTTAGCACAAGTGATTTAGTTGCGCTGCTATGGGCAGCGCAACTGAATGTCTTGCGCGCGGTTTTATGGTAAGATTCGATTGTATATTTTATAAAATTCTGAATCTTGAGATGCATTCTATGCAGAAGTTGCTAACTATGCAGAAGTTGCATTCTATGCAGAAGTTGCACTGGATGTTGCGCGCAACTGAATTAGTTGCGCACGCCAGACCAGCGCGACTCATTGAGATGCGTGCGGATTTTTCTGCGGCAGCTTTAATTTTAACCTAGGCGCCTCTAAATCCGTCATTATTGGGTCTTAAGCATGGGCCTAAGCCTAATTATGATCGGGTTTAGTTAATTGAACCTTGTTTTGTATTTGTTTTGGGTTAGGCTAGTCTTTTTGTGTCTTTGCGGTTTAGCCATTCATCCATAAGCATTCTTCACTTCGATCCAACACGAAAATGGTTTTATTTATCGTCATTGCACTTCCTGTCGGGACGGGAGGCCAAAAGTAGATGTCTACAATTGCTCACAAGCCTAAGAAGAAGGTTGGAGACGGCTCACACCCTACAACTGGTAGGACCCATACAAGGCCGGATGCCCAAAGGGTATCGAAGAGTGGAAAGCCACTCCACACTGCTATCGGCCTAGTAGGGGGTAGGAGCAAGGCTCCCCTTGAGCAAGAGACAGAACGTATAACTGCTTTCGACCCTTTATTCTATCCTTGTAGGGCAAAGTGAAAGAAATGGCGTCCTTCGAACAAGTGTATTATTCCGATAGAGGGTTCGGAATTATTAGAAAGCTAATTATTCAGTGAGGACAAGTGATCGGAATGCCTGGGTGGAGGCCGCTTCCGATCAGTAATATTAATGTATAATTAATATTACAGCTTAATCTTGACTGAACCCTTCGGGTCACACCCAAGCAACTAACTAACTGATGCAATGAATTAATTTAGAAGGAGTAAATGAGTTGCCCAAGTATTGTGAACAAAGACATCGGATTCCGAGCTTAGAGCGTCGGAACTGAATCTTAAAAGTCGAGCCAAAATTTAGGAATTGGCGAGACGGGAAAATGCTTCAAGTAACAAGTAAAAACCCTAGTCGCGCGAAAGGCTAGGGAAGCGCGCCAAATAGAAGTGCACCACGTGGCAGCACCATGTGGCAGCACACGTGGCAGCGCGCTACGTGGCGGCGCGCCAAGGTGGCGACATGCCATGTGGCAGTGTGCCACGTTGGCAATGCCATGTGGAAATGGGCCACGGACCCGAGTGGCGAGTGATGGACGCGGGCCAAAAGTTGGCGGCCCAACCGAACCTAACTTAGGGCTCAAGGTTGGGTGCCACATGGTTAGATCGCAATGCATGTGAGTTGCCTTGGGGAACAAGTGAGGAAGTAGTCCTCACCTAACCATGTGACACTTGTTACTACGTTATTCCTTGGTTTATTTAACTAAGGATTGAATTCAACATTCTTTCTATGTGGGATCTTTTTGTGAAAAAGTCCCACATTGAAAGATGAGTGGAATTCACAAGGAAGCACTCCTTATAAATAGCCAAGGCATACCTTTGGATTGTTCACTTGAGTAAGGTGTTGATAAAGGCATCTCCATTGAGAAAACCTTTGAACACATAATTACTCGGGTTTAGGTCGGGCTTATCTAACTCCTAAGCATTGGACCATTTTCGGTGCTCGGGTTGCGGGTGGACTTCGTTGGAGGTCCTCGTGCGAGCGAGGCTTAGAGCTTTCGAAGTAAGAGTTCTTATAGTGAGCGAAGCATGCGCCAAAGGTATTAATCTCTCTCTTAATCTTATTGTTTAAGTTAATTATGCTTTATGGTTATAATTATTGTGAGTGTGATCTTGGCTCGGGTTTTCTTACGCGCTGAGTCGGACTCATCGAAACCCAACAGCGGTATCGAAGACTTGCTCATTTATTTTTATAATCATATTTTTCAAGGTGTTTTTATGGCTTAATTTTTCTAGTTTTAAATTGCTAATTAGATTAGTAGCTCGGTTTTATTACTTTTCAGCCCGTATTAAAGCTGTCTTCAGCCCAGAACCCAGATTTTCGCCCAAAAATAGTGAATTTTGGGTGGAAAAGGTGTTTTGGAATGTCTTTTCCTTTTAGGACTGTGTTTTTAGCCAAAAAACGAAATGCCTTTTTCGAGGGATTTTTCATTTTGACAAAAAATTTTAAGTCTTTCTAACCTTGAATCTTAATGGCATATTTATGGTGGTTATGTATTTGGTTCTTTCCTTAATTTATATGCAATTTTAAACCTCTTTAAGCATGGTTACTTGGTAGTAATTGGTGCTTGAAAGTTTGGTTTTTATTTTCACATAATTGCAAATCCATTGCATTAAAGTGTGAAAAATTTATTCTTTTATGCTTCTAAGTAGTAAAGGTTCAATCTTTAATTATTTTAAGTGATTGAAACTTTGAGTTACTAAATTCCATGGATTTTTGGTTGAACTTTTGATTTAATCATGTATTAAGTTGATTGGAATCATAAAGTTTGAATCTTGTGATAGAAAATTGATTTATCTTCATGTTGGAAGATATAATTTTTTCTAGGATTCACAAGTGTAAAAGTTTGAATCTTTATTTGAACTTTTGTGTTCATATTTCCAACTCCCTTTTATTTTGTCAAAATCTCATGATTAATTTAAATTAATTAAATTAATAGTGATTTATTACCCTTGTTCATTTTGTTGCACCAAGTTAAACCAATTTTATTAAAGAATGGTTCTTGGAAATAATTTTGATTATGTGCACCTTGATGAATTTTTATTTAAGTTGGACTTGCAATAATTTTTCATTTTTGGCTCATTTTATTAATTCTAAAATTAATTTGGAATTAATGATTTAGTCACGCAAAATTTGGGTTAAAAACCCGGGGATATTGCACGGGAATCAAGGGCAAAGCATCCCTTGGCGAGTCGGGCTGCATAGCAGCCCGCATGTGGCTGCCAAGGGGCTGCCTCGAGGAGGTGCGGCCCTGTACGTGGCTCGGCTATTGTGGTGCTAGCATGATATATATGTATGTATGCATGTTGGTGTTTAATAGGGGTTAGTGTGCGTGGACATTGATTGCGAAGCAATGTGGTGCAATGAGCACTCCAAGTCTTGGTGCTAGGCACTTAGACATTTTGGACTATGCATTTTTTGTGTTCTTTTGCCATTTTAATTATTTTAATTAATTATTTTGGTTTTAATAATTTTAATTTTGAGGCCAGGCCTCGGTTTTGAGCGGCATTGGCAAAATTTAATTTTGACAAAATTTTGGATTTACCGACTTAATTAATTGGATTAGTTAAGATGGATGCGGAATTTAGTGGTGCTTCAATTTTAATTGCGCTAAATTACATAATCGGTTAAACAACTTTGACTAGTTTTAATTACGCATGTTAATTGGATTAATGACCTAAATTAGTTACTAGTTTATGCGTGTTTTATGCATTGTTACTTATTTATCGTTGTAAAATGCATGGAACATTCACAAATAGTGAATGGATGAATGAAATGTATATTCTCTCACAGGTTTCAAGAAATGGCACCTAGTGGGGCCCGATTAGGATAGAAAATACGGACATCGATCCGTGATGCATTTTTGTAAATCTAAATACGGTCTACGAACCGTTGAGTATTTTTGTACTTTAATATTCAGATTAGTCCTAATCGTATATACTAGTATTTGCATAATTATGGTCATGTCTTGAAGACGGAGGTTCTTGGAAGACGAAGCCATGAAGTTGCAAAAGCCGTCCCTTGAAGACTTGAAGACTCAAGAGGTCATGCTAGTTGCCAAATGCATCTTTATTTATGTTTTCGATATATATGTTTATGATTTTATAGGTGTGTGATTCATATGTTAGATGTATGTTTAGGATTTCGAATGTTGTGATGATTAATTAAGTTCACTTAAATAAATCAACATAGAAACCCTAGGTCCCTAAAATATTGAGTAAAACTTGTCATTCCAAAACAACACTTATCGACCTATTAAGAGTAGTGATGGGCTATGCCAAAGCGAGGCATCCCTATTATTACGTAGGATACGTAAGGTGTGATGATGGGTTTGCCAAAGCAAGACATCGCATACATGTTGGTTTTGGTTATACTCAACGATATGAGTGATGGAGTTCTAACACATCGTGGCAAAGTGGATAAGTGGTTGAGAGAGCATTAGATGCGACAATTTATCCAAGCAAGAGTGGCTTGGAGCCATTAACAAAGAGTTGCTACCTTAGAAGATTGAGTGTTAAGAGAAGCCAAAGAATGCTTAACCACTCATTGTTTCTTTGGATCTTGGAATCGTCTTATTCTTACCAAATGGGGACAAATTTAATGCGTAAATAAGACGTTTAATAAGATTGAAAATTTTCATGAATGCTTTTAAATTTCAAACTTATAATGTTATTTTCTTGATAAATGTTTATACTTTGCACTTATATTTGTAGAATTCCAAATCAAACTATATTGTGTTCAGTGATTGGTAAAGGAAATCTTTGAGAATAGTTCTCAAAGAAAGGAAAGGCATTTCTAAAATACAATTTTCATAAATGACTTTTATAAGTCCGAAAAGACGGTTGGACATCATGCATTCAAAATACTAGGTAGTTTTGATAAACATGAAGTATTGAGTTGGAAACTCAAAAATTGTCAATGCTTGACAACCAACATATCTTTTCGCTTTATACGCTGGTGAGTACAACTAATTGATGTATTAATTCAAGTACGAATTAAAGGAAAAGATGGAACTTTGTTATACGGCGCGCAAGATGCTTAGTCATGCCTAACAAAGTATAAAAGTCAAAGACTCTTAAAGAAATGGTTCTTAAAGATTATGAGATGAAGTATGATAAGAAATATAGGAAATAAGGAACAAATAAAAGTAATTAGATTCCATTTCAACTAAAGAGTTTATGTTAACTTAGCAAGTCATTATCTTCACAAGTATTAGATATTGCTTGAGTGTTACACTTTGAAAGTGACCTCAAACTATTGAAGATGAGCTAAGTTATTAACTTACAAGCTTAGAATGAAGCAAGAAGAGCTACATCAGTTGTAAGTTCGTATGCTTTGTTTAAAGACCTTTTAAGCTAAGGCTGAAACAAATAAATGGTTATTGTGTTCCATAATCAGCAAACAATCCGTTAACACATGGAAAGACTCACATTCAGAGTAAAGAGCAATAGTTGCAAATTTATTTGAATGGCATAGTTGTCTAAACCATGAGTCAAGAATGCTTGATTATAAATAAACATTTCCCTAACATGAAAACTCACAAAGTTTAAATCACAAACATGATTTGTGTTTCGGACATCTTTAGCAATGTCACATTAATAAGAACGTACTCAAGGCTATATAGGCTCTTGATAGTTGATCGATTCAGAATCATTCCAAGACAAGCAAGTCTTACTTGTTAAAAACCGACAAAGTAAAGAGCTATTGTTCTTGGTATAGACAATTGACTCCGAAAGCTAAAGAGGATTCAATTGCTTCAACGTTTCACGAAGAATTTGAAAGAATATGGCTATATTCATCAAATGTGAACAAACTTGACCTTGAATAGTTCAAGAGTTCAATGAAGTACAAAATCAACTTGGCAAGATATCAAAACATCTAGATTAGATCGAGCGATGTTTTCTTGAGCCAAGCGTGACCATCACAAAGTTATGAAATTGAAATTTTCATAAATATCTCCATAAAGAACATAGTGTGTCTTTTACGGAGACCTTGATGCCATTTAAAAATGACTCGAACAATGATGGATCACATCCCTTCCTATAAAGTTCTTAAAGATTTGCACAAATGACTAATGTTACATTAAACAAAATGTCAAAGCTAAGAAAGGACACCATATTCAGTTATGGATAGAATTAACTTCTAAACGTCTTTTCAAGTATATGTCTAAAACTCTTAGCCATAGTGAGAGTTCACTGGCTCAGTGGGAGCTAAGTGACTCAGTGGTAGCTCACCAGCTTAGCAAGAGCTAGGTGGTTCAGTGGGAGCTTGATAGCTCATTAAAGGCTAAGATAGCTCAAGTAGGAGCTAATTGTTTGTTTCACAACGAACTTTTTTCCCAAAGACAATATACATGTCTCTTTGTAAGCATTCAAGTGAGAGGAAAATGAGAAAATAATATCTGTTGCTCTAAGTGGTGTCATCTGGAAAGTAACACATTTCCAAAACGATAAGTGGGAGGAAAATGAACTCGATGACTATCGAGCTTAGCAACAAACTAGAACTGAGAATCTCGGAAGACTCAAAAGGGCTTCATGAGAATGATTGATAAAGAATACTCAAAAGGAATTTACAAGTGCCTTAAAAGAAAATTCATTACTCACAAAACTACTGATAATTTGGAGTATGATCAACATAATGAAAGGGCTTTGGAAGCGCCTTGAAACTCAGTGTTTGATGCAATAACCCCGTATATGTATAGAATTCACCAAAGTTTTGGATTGAATCCTATATTTCTATTAAGTTAGAAATAAACCTAAGACTTACAAGCATACTCTTTACTATTAGATAGTAAGGGAATAATGCCTTGTAAGATAGCTACAACAAATCCAAATTTCGAATAATGGTTAGAGGCCATAAAATCCGAAATAGACTCCATGTTTGAAAGTCATGTTTAAAACTTGATTAATTTGCACGAAGGGTGAAAGACCCATCGATCGCAAACAAGTTTTCAAGGAGAAAAATAACAAATGTGGAAATGTATATGCATACATAGCTAGATTGGTTGAAAATGATATAATTAAATTCACGGAGTTGATTTTAATAAAAATCTATTCACCAATCGGAATGCTCAATTCTTTTTGTGGTTATTCTAGCAAAATTGCACATATGAAATATGGAAAAATAGATACCAAAACCGCATTCCCAAAATAGGATTTTGGAAGTGACTATGAAAATAGTCTAAGGGTTTTGAAAATCTAAATAATGCTAGATTTGAAAGTAAGCTCAAGAAATCCATTATGGGATTGAAGGAAGCATTGCATAAGGGAATTGGAACGTGTTTTCTCATAAAGTTAATAAAAGGATTGGCTTATGAAGAAACATAGAAATTCTTATGAATAAGAAGTTTACTGGGAGCAAGAGTCAATCTTGTAAGGTCCAACAAGAAGTTTACAAACTCTATTGTAAATTAACTATCAAACATTAAATGCTTAGATTTGAAAGTATTTTCGACAATGGAACAAGAAAAAGACGGTGCATAGTACATATTGGGAATTAAGATCTATTGTATAGTCTTAATAAAATGTTTAAACGAGTAAAGGAATTTACCGTGTTAAACATGAATTGAAGGACTTTGAAAGGCTTTCGACCCGTATGTATAAAACTAAGTAATTGTTTGAACTAAGTATGAGCTAGGCTAGGTACTAATTCAAACAAAAAAGACTCTAGTATAGACTTCCAACCATATCACATAGCAAACAGTTTAGCAAGACTCAGTGAAACTGGATGAGCTAAAATGTAACGTGGGTGGAAAAGATTAAGAATCATTCTACAAATAAATCCATCATGTACGCTACGATATGGAATCGTCACACGACTTACTTGCTTAGAGCATGTGAAGTATGTATATAGTACCAATCAACCTGAATCTATGTAATAGATCGTTAGATTATGGCCAAGAACATCCAAAGAACTTGGATAAGTAACAGGATGAGTTCTTGACTTGTGGAAACAAATACAATTTGAGAATTGATGTTGCAAGCACAAACCTTAACAAGGATTAGATCCTTAACAAGGAAGCCGTTTATAAGCACGAGCTAACAATAAGTCGTGGCTTGAGAATGGTAACATGGACGTTCATCCATGTGTAATGTGCTGGAATTTAAAGTAAATTTCCATGATCACAAGTGATTAGGGTATCCCAAATCATTGTGAGCCGTTTGGAGTGAAACCCAAGAAAAGCGTCATCAGGAAGTCTACTAAAATATATGTTGAGAATATTGCTGTCTTAAAGGCAATAATAAAGAAGATGTTCTATGGAAAGTTCGTTGTTGAATGTTAATGATTGTAGGTTATAAAGTTGAAGATCACAATCATGAAAATGAGTAGGAGTCATCACTTGGAAAATAGATCCTAAATCACATATAATCCATGACACTCTCAAATTTTATCATCTTATTATGAAAATGATCAGTAATGAAGATGCTAAGATTAGCAAAGTAATTATAACTAAACCTATGCAATAAGTGAACGACAACATTCACAATTGCACGAAAGAAATCAAGCATATTAGATATGGGTGTGATTTCTACAAATGCTTTATAAAGAGTGTTACTCTTAAAACATTCGGAAAAACTATTTATCATAAGATGAACCATTCAGGTTTTGGAGTAATTTAAAATTTCATGTAATTTTATCACTCCGTTTGCTATTTAATTATTGTTTAGGATTGAATCATGAGTCCATTCGATTCTGAGAATATTCAAAATAGGGTATCAAGACCAGTCTTGATAAGGAAACATCTATTAAGTGAACATTGAATATTATAATCGAGAATTATCCCTAATCGAGGTCATTTAAACGATGGACGATTAATGACCACTTCAGATTAGTGTGTAGTTTGATTTATAGCACCGTTTCTTGTGCCACAAGGACATGATCGTCATAAATCATTTGCACAGGTATTGGTTTAGAACCATACTGGATCGACCTATGAGAATACTTTAAGAGATTAAAAATCATCATAAGTATACTTCTCATTATGGCTATCGGAACCTATTTCCTCGACCATGAGTATTGTGAGTTCTCTTGTTTGAGTACTAGTCCGCTTTGATGTTGTCAAACGTCTGCCGTAAAAGGGGATTATAACGGAAACACTCGGGCGGCTAGGTCCTCTCAGTAAGAGAAGCTACATTACAAGACTGGGAATGTCCCCCTACTAAAATAGGGAAGATATCTTTGTTGTTTACAAGGCCTCTCGAAGAGCGAGACTGTAAAATGCATAGCCGTGCTCGGATGGATTTTAGAAATCATCTGTTTATTGAAAGTCGGACTCGGGATCGAGAAACACTTCTAGAAATAATAAGGATGACGAATAAATCTTACCTTATATTTCATGAAGAGACATAAAGTGACATAGGAAAAAGGCTATACACTAAAAGCGCACTTGTCCGGAAGAACAAATGGGAGATTTAAAGGAATAGTGTCCTTCGAACAAGTGTATTACTCCGATAGGGGTTCGAAATTATTAGAAAGTTAATTATTCAGTGAGGTCAAGTGATCAGAATGTCTGGGTAGAGGCCGCTTCCGATCAGTAATATTAATGTATAATTAATATTACAGCTTAATCTTGTCTAAACCCTTCAGGTCACACCCAAGCAACTAACTAACCCGAGTATTGTGAACAAAGACATCGGATTTTGAGCTTAGAGCGTTGGAACCGAATCTTAAAAGTCAAGCCAAAATTTAGGAATTGGCGAGACGGGAAAATGCTTCAAGTAACAAGTAAAAACCCTAGTCGCGCAAAAGGCAAGAGAAGCGCGCCAAATAGAAGTGCACCACGTGGCAGCACACGTGGCAACCACCATGGTGGCGGCGTACCACGTGGCGGCGTGCCACGGTGGCGGCACGCCAAGGTGGCGGCGTGCCACGTGCTAACGCGCCAAGGTGGTGACGTGCCATGTGGCAACGGGCCGCGGACCCGGGTGGCGAGTGATGGACGCAGGCCAAGTGGTGGCGGCCTAACCGAACCCAACTTAGGCTCAAGGTTGGGTGCCACATGGTTAGATCACAATGCATGTGAGTTACCTTGGGGAGCAAGTGAGGAAGTGGTCCTCACCTAACCATGTGACACTTGTTAATTTCTTATTCCTTGGTTTATTTAACTAAGGATTGAATTCAACATTTTTTCTATGTGGGATCTTTTTGTGAAAAAGTCCCACATTGAATGATGAGTGGAATTCACAAAGAAGCACTGCTTATAAATAGCCAAGGCATACCTTAGGATTGTTCACTTGAGTAAGGTGTTGAAAAAGGCATCTCCATTGAGAAAACCTTTGAACACATAATTACTCGGGTTTAGGTCGGGCTTAGCTAACTCCTAAGCATTAGACCATTTTCGGTGCTCGAGTTGCGGGTGGACTCCTCGTGCGGGCGAGGCTTAGAGCTTTCGAAGTAAGAGCTCTTATAGTGAGCGAAGCACGCGCCAAAGGTATTAATCTCTCTCTTAATCTTTTTGTTTAAGTTAATTATGCTTTATGGTTATAATTATTGTGAGTGTGGTCTTGGCTCGGGTTTTCTTCCGCGGTGAGTCAGACTCATCGAAACCCAACATAAAGTTTAATAAACAGTCGTCCAGCACCTCCGAAGACACTCGATCATTCGACCGGATATACAACATCTACTTACAAAATGTTGAATGTGCAGATGTCCCTCCTCTAAGGCCGGATGTCCAACAGCTTGCCAAGAAGATACTGAGGGCGCTTGAGCCTGAAAATAAAATCATCTGTCAGGGGGTCGGCTCCCTCAACCTTGACGCTTCTTTGCCAGGTATAATACTTGTAAAATTTTTTATGCTTTCATAATGTGTGTGGCCGTTTGGTATTGACTATTCCCATTTTGGCCGAATGAAGGCTATGTAGCGCGTAAATGGTCTCAAAAGGTCGTTTAACGAGAAGTCCAAAGAGGTAAAGGCTGCGAAAGCTCGGGCCGCATCCTCATTAGATACTGCCAATTTTTAGATTGCTCAAAACGAGCTTCTGACAATTGATATGATGTATGCCCAGGCGTCAGCCAACCTGCAGGTCAAGCAAGACTTGGATGGAGCGAGGAGGCAGATAACCGAGCTCGAGGCGGAGGTCAAGGGCCTCAAGGCCAAGCTCGACCCCCTTGAGGAGGCGGACAAGAAGGCGGGCCGACTACAGGGGCAGGTGGACAAAATCAAGGGTCGATTGTAGAACTAGGAGACCTAGCTCAGGAAAAAATATAAGTCCTGGGCTGGAGACCCTGGTCAAACAAATGATGGAAGATTACGACGTCATCATGCGGATGACCTGGGAGGCGGTCCATCCAGGTTCTGAGTTCAAAACTTAGAAGAACAAGTTTGATGAAGCCAATGACGAGTTCAATGCCCAGCTCCTGAAGCAGGCTGAGGAAGAAGCGGCAGCCAATGCTGAGGTATCCTCCTCCACAAAGGACTCAAACTCTAGGGATGACGATGATCAGGAGGAGGAGGAGGATAAGAAAATCGATGAGCAGCCGCCTAAGGGCAACAAGGAGGATGCGATTGCCAACACTGAAAACCCCACTCCTGATACTTAAGGTTTTCATGTTTTTCTGCGGTCGAATGGCCATTTGCAATTACTTTTGGCCTGCGTTCCGTATAATCATGTATCTCTACTGACCAAGGGGTCGGGTAAATCAACAATTTCTGCCAGTTGTACCAGTTAACTTTTACAGTCGTCCGTAGGGACAGCTGGTTTATTAGTGAATCATCCGGTCATATGGCCGGTTTTTATCATATTGATTTTGTTTTTGCCTTAAAAAATTTTAAAGCTTTTGAATTTGATTAGAATGCATAGATTTAAGCTAAGTATTTAACTTGCCTGTATACTATGCAATTGTTTGCAATACCGGATGTCTTTGCCCCTGGCCGGGTGTTCTCTTAGTTTCTAAAGGTGGGTTGATTGACTTAGAAATTATTGATACTTATAAGAGTATGATTGGTTTCTAAGTCAATCAATCTCTTATGGTGATTGCCCCAAACCAAGCGGACAGTCGGCCATTTTGAGCAGACAGGTAAGAGCTTGAAATATCCGGCCATAGGCCTTATTGAATCATTTATAACGACTCTAAGCTGTTAAGTCCTTGGACTTAACTTATAATCGATAAATAGAATTTGCCCGCCTGCATTGCCCCAGGGCAATAACAGGCGGTAACGCATAAATATTAAAGCCTCTAAAATGAAATAGTAGACGCTTCTCGCCTGTATTAGAAAAGTTGAGAAACTTAAACTTTTAGGTTTCAAATTAGATTAAGTTAAATAGCTACGAGCGTTATCTTAATCTAGATAGTCGGTAGGGCCGTTTGTTTTTGGTTTAAAGAGCAATGTACCACCCGAATGGGAGATGCTCTCTTTGACGAATTCACCCAAATGGGCATCGCCAATTGTCGTACTGGTGTTGGAGCAGACGGTCATACTCATGTTGGAGCAGACGGTAAGGTGGTTTTAGATTATATCCGGCCATTGGCCTTATTAACTCGTTTTTGGAACGAGGGTTTAGCCGCTGAGTTTTTGAACTCAGCTTGTATAAATTATGTGAATGCAGGCCGTCTGCACATTATGTAGGCAGTTCATTTATAAAGCAATAAATAAACAAGATTGAAAATAAAAAGCAAATTTTCATTGATTAGGCTTTTCATTAAAAAAATTTACAAAATTTCAAAAGTAGTACTTTTTCAAGTTGTCTACATTCCAAGTTCTGGCTAGCTGCCTGCCGTCTGGTGTCTCCAAACGGTAAGTGTCGCCTCTTACTTCTTCATAGATTCAGTAGGGGCCTTCCCAATTAGGGGTTATCTTCCCTTGCTCATTTGCCCTACCGAATGCCTCCATTTTTCGTGACACAAAGTCCCTTACTTTTAAGGACCGCTTGTGTACTCTTTTGTTATAGGCTCTAGTCATTCTCGGACATTAGATCTCATGTCACAAGACAGCGTTGACCCTGTGCTCGGTAAGTGAGTTCAATACTAGCCGCATGGCTTTCCAATTTGCCTCTTGTTAAAGGCCGCAACTTTTTTTTTTTTGCCGTCCGAGATTAACTTGTTAAAGGCTTCGACCAGGCCGTTTTCTTGGGGTCGGCCAACTGATGCAAAACAGTGTGAGATCCCTAGATCTCCCAACTAAGTCTTAAGGTGAAGCGTCTCAAACTGAGGACCATTGTCAAAATCCATAGACATAGGCACCCCAAACCGGATGATGATGTTCTTCCAAACGAAGGAAATGACATCCTTTGTCTTGATATTTTTGATAACCTCTACTCTACCCACTTGGTGAAGTAGTCCACGACAACAAGGATGTACCTTCGTCCACCTGATGCCGAAGTACAAGGCCCAAGAATGTCCATGCCCCACTTGGCGAATGTCACTGGGCTATGTATGGTCGTTAGATCTGTGGCCGGACGATGTATCAGTTTGCCAAATTTTTGGCACTTGTCACATTTCTTTACCAAAGCCATGTGTAGGCGTACCTACGTTAAGCATGTTGTGAATATGCTTGGCACTCTTAGGAAGTGGGAATTGACATTATACGATTAGGGACAAGGAAAGTACGTAGCCGCCAACAAGTTTTTAAGGAACTTGTAAACCGTTCACGGATCATAAAAGGCAACCGAATAAAGGGACAACGAAAGGCAAAAACGATTGACCCGTAAAGGTTACACCCTATTCATAATCCATGAGATTACTAACTTCATATGGTTCGGAACCACGAAAGGAGGATCGGGGATGATGGTACGAAGTGAGTCATGGAGTCACATTCGCCCGTATTGGCCTCTACTCGATTCTTATAGTGAAAAGTGATTCCTGCGATCTCAAAGGCATACAAACAAAGATTCAATTTGCTCCAAACTATTATTATGCTAAATTGGTTGAATATTAATGCAACATAAAATTATAAAATATTCGTGATCACTTGATTAAACAACAAGATTAAAAAGGCACCTAAACTGGTCGTCCGAATTATCTTATTAGTCGTGATTTTCAATTACATATTCCCTTTAACATGTAATGTGGTGATCATAAAAAATATAATAAAATCAACATTAATATTGGAAGCAATTCAACAATAAATTGTTAGTCAAATCAAATAATAATAATAAACCTAATCATGACACTAGCAACAAGAATAAAAATAAGAGTAATTAAGTGATTAATTACTCAATTTATGAGTTTCCTTGAATTGCTACATCATGAATAAACTGTTAGTAACTTCAATAAATATATAAATCAAATTGAAACAATTTAAATTAAATAAAAAGTAGAGTTGATTTGGTCCAAACCCTCAGTTAATTATACCTTTCATGCCTAGGTGTACGTATAGAAATTCGGGTATTGTATGGATTCCTTGGAGTGCTTAGGGGAAGTATTATGAGAGAATAGGGAAGACTAATGTTTAGAGGGAGAAGAGAATTATTTTGTGATCAAGCTTGTTGATGATAGAAAAAGGGGTGATATGATGACTTCTATTTCCCTACCTTAGAAAAAGTAGGAGATTTCTCTTATGAATAGTGTACAGACTATTATACCCCTCGAAATATTTATTTACCTTCTTATCCCCATGTGTAATTAATTTTGCAATTTTATCAATTAATCAGAAATTAAAAGGAGGGTTGGAATAATAAAGTTTTGAATTTTCTATATTAATGGGGGTTATGGTTTAATTACATAACAACATTAATCACTGGACAACAAAATGTTGTTTCTTTATGTGGATGTTATTTTAAAGTAGCTCAACTAAAGTTTAGAACATTGCACAACATCTAACACATTTATCGTTTATATGCAAATAGCTTTGGTAAAATATTATACACAAACCGACATAAGACATAAAGAACATTGATAGTAATTCTTCTCAAAGGGATAGTTATACCGCGCACATCGCGAGCGTTGGAATCCCTAGTATAAAGAAAAAATAAGGGTCAAAGAATTAAGATAAAATCTGAATTTGAATCAGAATAAAACTCTTGCAATAGGCAGCAGTTTTTGCAGTTTTTGTTTTTATCATATCTTTTGATCCAAAAATTGGAATAAGATAAATATTATATTGTTGGAAAGATATTGAAGTCTAATTTCTAACCCGATTAGAATCAGATTAAAATCATTTGTAGAATAAAAGATATGGTCGAAATAGTGGGACGGTGTTAGTTTTGGATAGAGTTTTGTATTTCTTTTATATATTTTTTGTTATAGGTCGGAATTAATATTATAATAAATCATTGGAAAGATAATTTCAAGGGCTATTCAACCAAATAATATTTGGATAAAAGCTATGAGGCACAAAATCATATCTAACTATCTTTGAACGTCTTTTAATTCGAATAGAATTAGGACTTTCAAAAGGAGGAGTTTTATTCAATTTCAAACTCTTTAATCTTATCTTTTCAAAAGGGATAGTTAAGATCTTTTAGAAACTTATAGAAGCTTTCAATTAATCCTAATTTTTTTAGGAATAGGATTAAATCCTTTGGACCCTCCACGTGATCATTGGGTCGTAGGTAAGGTGGGCTTAAGTTTGGTTTAGGCTCAGTTTAGTATTTTGGCCATAACTTATTCGTTATAACTCGGATTTAGGCTTATAATATATAGTTGGAAAGCTCTTTTCAAACCTTATACAACTATTCAATCATTGGACCCAGATTATGGACCAAAATAAAAAGGACGCGAAATGAATTATTTTAAGGGACACGAAATGAATTATTTCGGGTTTAAAGGCACGAAAAGAGGAAAATAAGTTATGGTTTGGGGAAATGGGCTAGGAATTGGGTTGGTTTATGAAATGTATTGGGATTGAATATGGATTTAAGCACTCCAAAATTAAATACTCAACCCGGCCAATAATGGCAGTGAAAGGTTTTTCATCATAGGATTTGGTTTTGGGGAGACATTTTTAGGTGTCTACAAAAGCCCCTACTTTGACTGAGTTTGTAAAAACAACAGTTTTGAAAACAATAGTCAAAGTAGTCGATTGGGACGGAGAATAAATTAAGACGTTCTGCGATCCTAAATCACTCTTTATACGCCGATACCTGTAGAAAAATGTTAGTTTCACAGATAAAAGAGTAAAGGGATAGGATGCTTATCTAACACCAGTGTAGTGGTGGAAAATATGTTCGATAGTATCTAACACCAGTGTATCGGTGGCAAATGAGTTCGGTAGCTTTTGATGCTTGAAGGAATCCACCAGATGAAGATTGTTGTGATATAATCGTTGACTTCTTCGCCTTGAGAGGTGGCAACGACCGAAAATTTTCCATGCTTGAGGAAAAAACTTGTCTGATGATGAGATTGCAAGTCTCTGTGTATCGAGAACCTTGCGTCGTGAATCGTCTTCGCCTGGGAGATGATCACTAAAAAAATGATGATGATTCGATTGTCCCTGAACGTGGGACGTAAATGGTTCGCTTGTCCCTGAGCGTGGGCTATAAATGGTTCGCTTGTTCCCGAACGTGGGTTGCAAATGGTTCGCTTGTCCCCGAACGAGGGCTGTAAATGAGACCTGTAAAATGAAATTTTCAAGGGGACTCGTATATACTGTGATTGACTTGACATGACATGATGTGTGTATGACTTGTGATTATGTGTATATGTGTATTGAGTGAGTGTATGCGTGTATGTCTATGATTTGAGTGTGTGTGCAGACATAAGCAAACGAAGATGCAAAAGAAAAAGTTTTTGGTCATTTTTGTCATGATTGGAGGGTACTGACTTTCTCCCGAAAAATAAAGACGAAAAAAAGTTTTGTTTTTTACTTTCCCTTGATGAAAAAATTTTGAAAAAGACATGAAAAAGTGAAGAAGTTTTAAACTTCCTCGTTGAGCAAGACTGTAGACACCCAAATGTGTCTCCCAAAACCAAACCCAGTGATGAATACCTTTTTGCGTCGAATGATTATCGAATAAGGTGAAAGTGTGAAAGGTCAAGTGTTGCGGTTGGTTTTTATTAAATTCTTTCTTTCTGTTTTCGAAAACAACTCTATTTTATGAAAACAGCCAATCCAGTTTAGTTTGGTCCACGACAAGGGTCCAATAATAGTGTAGTTGGATGGGGCTTGCAAAGAGCTTTCCAACGATATATTATAAGCCCAATTCCGATGAATAATGAGGAAGTTATGGCCAAAATACTAAACTGGGCCCGGTTTGATCTTTACATGCGGCCCAATGATCTAGGGGAGGGCCCAATGTTAATTATTATTTCTAAAGTTATTAGAATTGATTATAGTCTTCTAGTATTCTCTAGAAGGTTCTTTTTAATCCTAATAAGATTAGGATTAATAATTATATTTTGATAAAGTTTTATTTGGAATAAAATATTATTTTATGGAAAATACGATTTTAGTTTCATACGGACTTTACAAATCGATTTTGATTGATATGTGGACTCCGTGTTGAAAGCGCGTAGAAATCCAGGCTGTCCCCAGATGACAGGCCTGTCGCCACGCGACAGACCTTGTCGCCTGGCGACAAGGTCGGTTTTGCGGCGACAGCGTGGAGTTTTATTCCTTATCAAATTCTACCTATTTTCGGACTGTTTT
The DNA here is from genome assembly GCF_948465745.1 of Chenopodium album. Taxonomy (NCBI): domain Eukaryota; kingdom Viridiplantae; phylum Streptophyta; class Magnoliopsida; order Caryophyllales; family Amaranthaceae; genus Chenopodium; species Chenopodium album. The sequence goes on from NC_137847.1 coordinate 23,023,973, forward strand.
CTTATAAATAGGGTCCTGAACCTCCGTTTTTAAGCATCTATAATCTACAATCAACTATCTTTCTCTCTCAAAAAGCTATAAGCTTTCTCTCTCTCTTTTTCTAAACCTTCCCTCTTACAAAATTCCACATTCACAAGATCTAGACACACCTAGCCGAGTTCGAAGTTGCCTTCGCCCTAGACATGAAAGGTTATAATTTCTGAGGGTTTGGTCCCTAATTTTTATTTAATTTAATTGTTTGATTTTATGTTTTCCTTGAAGTTACTAACGCGTGTATTTTGTTATTAGAAAGAGGTACGAGGCATCAAAGTATGTAATCTTATTGCTCTATTCTTGTAGAAAGCATGTTTAAATTTGTTTAATTCCTAGTATCATGTTAGGATGTTATTAATGCTTTCTAGTATCATGTTTAGGGAAAAGGTTATAATATCAAATATGCTTATTATGATTCCTGCGATGCTTCCTATGCTTTCTAATATTATATCAATATCATGTTAGTATCATGTTAGGGATAAAGCTTTGATTTTTATTGCTTATTGACATGCTAGGGTTTGTTATTAATCTTGTAAGTATCATGCCTAGGATCTTGCTATTATTATGCTTTAGCTTTAACATGATTATAATTCTGATGATTTTTATTATGTTGCTTGATAATATATTATTGTTATTGCTTGATCACGCCTTTTATACATGTTTAAAGGGAATTTGTACTTGTAATCACGCTTAATAAGATAATTAATAATCTTGTTTAGGGCTAATATGATTATAATTCAAGTGATCGCCAATAATAGTTTTATTTGTGCATTAATATTCAACCAACATAGATAAACAGGTTTAGGGTTAATCTGTTGATTGCATGTTAGTCAGAAAGCACACATGAATACGAGAAGAATGAAGTAGAGGCCTTTTTAGGGCAGGTTCAATCTCTTTTAGGTTGGATTTGTACCTTCATCCCCGAACCCTATTTGGTTCAAGACCTTTTGGAGTTGACGATCTCCTAGATCGTTAAGGGGTGTAATCTTCACCTTGTGAACGGTTTACAAGTTCCTAAAACTTGTTGGCGACTCTTTTGCTCTAGCTTCCTTCCCTTTGGACGCCACCATGCTTAAGTGTATGATCACAGTGGGGTTCAAGCTTGGGGTTAATGGCTTGAAATATTCCCTACAAAGACGAAATGAATCGTATGGATTGAATTACTTGTCTTGAAAATAATGTATGCATGATGCATGTCTTAGGCCAGGAGACTAAGGATAATTACATCGTGTGACACAAGAAATGAATGAACTTAGGTCATGGAGCTAAGCGTCATTTGTGGTGTAAAGAAACGATCTTGAATGTCACTTAGGTCTGGAAGCTAAGCACGTATATAGATGAAGTGATTATTGCATAATGAACGTTGCTTAGGTCAAGGAGCTAAGCACGATATGTCTTGACCTAAGCACGATATGTTTTGTATGATTACAAACCATTGATATATAAATGTTGCTCAGCACATTATGCGATGCGTGAAACAATGAACATTGCTCAGGTCAGGAAGCTAAGCAAGTATATAATGTTTCTTTTAATGAATGTTATCTTGAAAGATGATGAAGCATGCGCGGTAGGGAAACAAGATTCCATGATAAAGGGTTCCTAAGGGAAAGATGATGTGGTTATGTATGTGTGAAAGAAGTGTGTGAAAATGATACTAAGGTGAGGCTGCAAAGGCTATGGTGATGGAAAGAGATGTGAGAAGAGTCTAAATGGTGAACCTTTAGGCTAGATAGGCTAGATGATGTGGGTTCAAGCCCCCAAGTCTATCTATAGATGGATAGGGTCATAGGGATAAGCATTGGATATTCTTTTACTCGATCATGCATATGAATGTGGCCGCACCACAATGTGAGGTTCCCTACGTATCCGTTAGGAATCAGGTCAAACGTATCTCTGTAGACACCCATTTGTGTCTCCCCAAAACCAAACCCAGTGATGAATGCCTTGCACGTTGTGTTATTATCGAATTAGGTGAAAGTGATTCGAAAGCCAAGTGTTGCGGTTTAGTTTTAATTAAATTCTTCTCTCTCTGTCTTTGAAAACCCACTCTATTTTTATGAAAACGTCCATTTCAGTTTATTTTGGTCCATAATAAGGGTCCAATAATGGTGTAGATGGATGGGGCTCGAAGAGACCTTTCCAACGATATATTATAAGCCCGATTCCGATGAATATTGAGGAAGTTATGGCCAAAATACTAAACTGGGCCCAGTTATTTATTTTAATACGGCCCAATGATCTAGAGGAGGGCCCAATGTTAATTGTTATTCCTAAAATTATTAGGATTAATTATAGTTTTCTAGAAGGTTCTAGAAAGTTCCTTTTAATTCTAATATTATTAGATTTAATAATTAATTATCTTTAAAAGATTTTTATTTGGAATAAAATATTGTTTTGTTATCTTTAAAATACGTATTTTATCTTCTGTACGGATTCCGTAGATCAAGTTGATTAAAGATCGGATTCCGCGTGAAGAAAAACGCGCTAATACAGGCTGTCGCCAAACGACAAGTCTGTCGCCACGCGACAGACCCTGTCGCCACGCAACAGACCCTGTCGCGTCGCGACAGAGTTAGTTCCTGGCGACAGCGTGGAGTTTTATTCCTTATCAAATTCTATGATTTTCCGGATTATTTTCATTATAAATAGCATCCGAATCCCTGCTTTCAAAATCATCTACCAACATCATTCACAAAAATCAATTCACAATCATCAACTCTTTTCTCAATTCTCTCTATTCTCTCTCTTGAGCAATATAGCTTATTTTCTTTTCTCTCTCTTTCTAAACTAGACTTTTTACAAACAATATTCCGCATTCACAAGACTTAGAATCTCTTAGCCAAGTTCGAAGTTGCCTTCGCCCTAGACGTGCAAGGTTGATAATTTCTGAGGGTTTGGTCCAAAACTAGTCAAAACTTTATTTAATTTGATTTCAATTTGATTATTTAATAATTCTTTATTATTTTCATTGAAGTTTACTAACTTGTGTATTTTGTTATTAGAAAGAGGTACGAGGCTCAAAGTATGTAATCTTATTACTCTCTTTCAATGTAGAAAGCATGTTTATTATGTTTAATTCCTAGTGTCATGTTAGGACGCTTTTAATGCTTTCTAGTATCATGTTAGGATGTTATTTTATGCTTTCTAGTATCATGTTTAGGGTGCCTTTACTCTTTTCTAATATCATAATATCATGTTAGTACCATGTTAGGTTAAAGCTTTGATCTTTATTGTTTAGTGACATGCTAGGATTTGTTATTAATCTTGTTAGTATCATGCCTAGGATCTTGCTATTATTATTAAGCTTTATTATGCCTTATCATGATTATAATTATTATCATTATTGTTATTGATTTATTATTATGTTGCTTGATATTATTTATGTTTTATTGTTATTGCTTGATCACGCCTTTTATGCAGGTTTAAAGGGAATTTGTCCTTGAAATCACGCTTAATAAGATAATTAATAATTTGGTTTAGGCTAATGTGATTTTAACTCAAGTGATCGCCAATAATAGTCTTATTTGTGCATTAATATTCAACCAACATAGATAAACGGGTTAGGTTTAATATAATGTTTGTATGTTATTCGAAAAGCGCACATGAATACGAGCAGAACAAAGTAGAGGCCTATTTTATAGGGCGGGTCCTTTCTTTTGTAGATTGGATTCGTACCTTCATCCCCGGACCCTGTTTGGTTCAAGACCTTATGGAGTAGTTGATGGTCCTTTTGGATTGTCTTTTGGGTTTACAAGTTCCTAAAACTTGTTGGCGACTCTTTTTGCTCTTTGTCTTTCCCTTTGGAACGCCACCGTACTTTAGTGTATGATCACAGTGGGGTTCAAGTTTGGGGTTATCATAATGCTTGAAATATTCCCTACAGTTTTTTGGCGACTCCACTGGGGAGGATTTCTATTTATATTCCTGAAATTTATTTAATTTTGGCAATTATTTAGATTGAGCGGATGAGACTTGAAAAATTCTAAATATTTCATGTGCGTGATTTGATTAACATTATTGTCATATGCATTAAAAGGTCCTCATGGGAGTGCCCCATGAGTCAATCCATAGGAATTTTACACGTAGGAAATTTGGGAAATATCTTTCATGACTAGAATCGAAAAAATAATACGAAATCTGGAAAATTCGAAGAACACAGAAACTTGCCAAGGCATGTAGGAACTAGCGTCTAGAAAACAGGGCTTGTCGCCCGTAAAAAGTTTCTGTCGCCTGGCGACAGTTCTGTCGCCAGGCGACAGTGGCGACAGAAGCTTTTTTGCGGCGACAGTCCCTGTAGTTTGGCGCCAAGTTCTTCCAATACCGAGCCAGGGGTCTGTCTTCTTGCTTTGACCATTTCTAGTGTTGTTGGCTCGATTTTGCTTATTGATTGAGTCATTTTCTCGCTTTTTTGAACCCAGATGTGTTCTACATATGGATATAACCCTCTGGGGGTTCCTGCTTCACCTGCTCAATGGAATATCCCACTATCATGTGCAAAGTTCAGATTTGGGTACGTGTAATGTTTGTGAATCCACCAAACCATGGAGTCGAGTCCGATTTCATCTCGCACTCGCGGAATCCTGTCCATTCGCTCCAACCCTCCTGGTAGGCTTGTGTGCAATACATATGGATTCTTAACCATGGACCTTTTTGACTTAACCTATATCCTCGACCTTTAGAGAACTAGAGCCATGGTTAGGTTGCAAACTCATCTTGTGACTATGTGAACTACTTGTGCACCCTTGCTTGTATTTATTATATGTGTGTTAACCGTTTGTTTGACTTGTGATTAAGACTAAATAAATTGACTAATGACTAAAAGGACTTTGTCTAATTAATTAATTAATTTTGAATTAATTAAAGGCTAATAATTTAATCAATTCGACTTAGTACGACTTTAGGCATGTCCATTTAGAGTAAAATTACTAGAAACAGTCCAGATTAATGTTCCAGCAATGGCGCAAGAATTTGGACTGTGGCGCTGCAGTCTAGTGTCTGTCGCCTGGCGACAATTTTGTCGTCTGGCGACAGGCTCTAAACCGTAGCGACAGTCCTGTTGTTTTAGCGACAGTCCAGTTCTTTTGCTCGGGTCATCACGACGAGTCTAATTAACAGTCTACTAATCGGATTAATCAGTTTGTTAATGGTTCAAACCATGTTCAAGTCTTTAATTGAGCTTAGGCACTTAAAGTCCCATGGTCATACACTAGTAGTCAAAGCATGTCACTCACATACACATAAAGCACACACATAACATGTTTGTCACATTATGACCATGTCTAGAGAGTCTTGAATGCGTGTTTTCCGTCATTTTTTTTTAGGGGGGGGGGTAAGTCGGATATTAATCCTCCAATTTTTTCCCTTAAAATATATACCCCATTTTTTCACTTTTTTTCTTTGAAGTCTTTTAAACATAAAGTCAAGTCAATTAGAGTCAAATATTAAAACAAATATGGTTTAAATTACAGCGCGTGGTTAAGAAAGGAAGGGAGTTTAATCAAAGACAACACTTTTGTTCAAGTTTTACTTTTCGACAAACCAGTCGGTAGGAAAAGGAAAGCTAAGAAGGCAATGGCTAGTCAAGAAGAACTTAATGAAGTCAAGGGACAGGTAGCCAACTTGGCTGAGATGTTGCAAAACTTATCGCTGCAAATAAGTAATCCAGAAAAACAAAAACAAATGGACCTAATCCAGGAAAGCTTGGGCAAATTGTCCAGCGACTTTAGATTTCAAGAGATTAGCTCCCAAGGGGTCTCGGTGGATAAGGACCTTCTTCCACAAAAGTTCAATCCCAATGACATCCCTAAGTTTAAGGCTACGGATAATCCCTATTTTCATTTAAGAGCTTTTGAAACTGTAATGAGTATTAAGGGGATAGATAGAAAGGCATTTCATTCTGTATTTTCATTATCCTTAGAAGTTGTATGTCAATAGTGGTACTTTTCACTTGATAAAGAAAAGACCTCTAGTTGGGAATCTATTGTGAGCGCTTTCATTGAAAGATATAAATGCAATATACAAGTTGAAACCGATCATAGAGAATTAGAAATGCTGAAACAAAAAGAAAACGAGGGTTTCACCTCCTTCTTCAATAAATGGAGGGAAACCACTGCAAAAATGGTTGAAGTGCCTAGTGAAAAGGAATCCGTCAGGATGTTCATTAAAAACCTCCAAAAAAAATATTCTAAGCATCTCAAATATCAAAGCAACTTAAATACTTTCAAAGCGGTATATGACATTGGAATTAACATTGAAGATGACCTTGCTAAACAGAAAATTGCTAATAACAACTCAAGTAGTGGCTGGAAAAATAAGAAGAACGACAATCCTTCTTCATCCAAATCTACCCACTCAAATAATGTTAGCACTTTTCCTCTTAATGAAGTATTGGCAATGAATAATAATCAAGGACAAAAGAAACCATTTAGGAAGAATTATACTCCTATTGGTATGAGTTATGACACCGCATTTGATCGCTTACATGCAAAAGGACTTATAACTCCCATTGGACCATTTAGGGACCCACCTGTCGAAAGGAGAACGGCTAGCTGGAACCCAAATGCACATTGCAAATATCACCAAGGTAGGGGTCATCCTACAGAGAATTGTTGGAGATTAAAGGAAGCCATTCAAGATTTGATTGATAGTAACAAGCTCCCATTACCTCCTGCAAGTAAGAAGCCAAGTATCAATACTGCACCGCTATCGGATTCTTTGGCTATTTCCGACGAAGAAAACCAAGAGGATCCATCTAGTCTCATAAAACCTATCGAGACCATCGAAGAAGAAATCTTCGAAGATGCTCTCGAATTCTCTGGTCAGGAACCCGCAACTAAGCAAGAAGTATTGGCATTGACATTAATACTTTCGGAATTGAAAGAATTAATCTCACAAACCTTCGAGGCCATAAAAGAGAAAAATGAGTTGCTTAAAAATAAACCTCCTCTTAAGCAAAAGAAACCATTTTCTCTCCGAGTAATTGACACTCCCAAAAAGAACAATAGGAAATATACTCCAATTGGGACATCATACACAAACATGTTCAAAATGCTCTTCGAGAATGGAAAAGTTCAACCTCTCGAACCAAGACCATTTGAATCACTGAAAAGGACAGACAAATATTATTGTGCATATCATCAATCAGGAGGACATACAATAGAGCAATGCTTCAAGTTTAAGGACTTGGTTCAACGTTTGATTGATGAGAAAAAGTTAGTTCGACTTCCACAAGATGCCATGATTAATGGAGTATGGGACAGTGATGATGAGGATGTTTACCTTAAAGACATTGAAGAAACTCCTCTATCAACAATATACCCAGTAAGTGACATTTGGGACGAGGAGGATTCACCCATAGATGTCCTCACTAGGTCCGGGAGAATACAACCTCCCATTTCAACACAACCCACACCTTCTATTCAGCAAATTCCCGTGCCTATTATAGAAGACAACGATGTTGTCAAACAGCTAAAAAGACTAAAGTAGAAATGAATGTATGGAAACTTTTAGCCACATCTCGAGAACATAGAGTCGCAGTCATGGATGCATTGGCTAAGGTAGGCATAGATTCGGACACCACTCCTGAGGGACTTGCAAACTTCCTCACGAGCGATCTCCCAAGTCCAATTAATTTGGTCACTTTTTCGGATAAAGATCTACCACCGGAAGGTGACAAACACAATAAAGCTCTAAACCTCACAGTCATATGCAAAAGAATGAATGTCCCTATGACTCTTGTGGATAACGGTTCAGCAATTAATGTGTGCCCACTTAGAACCGCAAGAATGTTAGGAATAAGAGATGAGGATTTATCCCCATCAACCCAAGGAATAAGAGCCTATGATAATTCACGTCGTCAAGCATTAGGGACGATCACTATGAATGTAACGGCAGGCGCAATTGAACATGCTACTACATTTCAAGTAGTAGATATCAAAGCATCTTTTAACTTGCTATTAGGACGCCCTTGGCTTCATGATTTAAAGGCCGTCCCCTCGTCTCTCCATCAACAAGTAAAGGCTATAGTTGGAGGCATTCCAATTACCATTGATGCTTCATCTATGAGGATTAAAATAGTAGAAAATCCACTAATTAATGTGGAACACGACGAAAACGATGAAGATTTGTGGGGCTTTAGCGAAGAGGTCTCCTTAATAGAGGAAGATGAAAGGACCCCTCTTCATTATGACCTCCACTCAAACATGATAACAAATGCTATCCTAAGAAAACAAGGACACTTTCCTGGAATGACTCTAGGAAAAAAGAAAGGAGTAGCTAAACACATGGGCTTACCTGGCCTCCCTAAATTGGATACTTTCGGACTTGGTTTTGAACCAACCCGCGAAGACCTTAAACGAGCCCAGGAAAAATCAAAAGCACGAAGAAATGCCCGCATACAAAAAAAGGAAATACCCATGGATCAATATCCTCTCACTTTAAACGGGCAATTTATAAGAGAAGGAGAGGATTACCCTTGTCACGAATTTCCTGAACCTTTTGTTGTGAATGGTATAAGGCAGCCTGGATTCAAAATCTTTTTGGATTGTTGTTTCCTAGACGAGATCCCAGCCCCAACATATAAGGAAAAGGCACCCCCTTGTTTCGACTTTAATGTCATGGGACTCCTCTTTGGAAGGGAAAAGAACGAATCAAGATATGCGGAAGATGATTCTTCACTTATCCAAGCGGTTCTCCAAAGCGAAAATTTCGATCCCTCCGAACTTATCACTCCAATAGAAGATCAAGAGCGTGGATGGCGCAAGACAGTGAAGATAGTTACTATAAATGGAAAGAAGATTTCAATAACTACAGGGCAAGGACCAATATTCGAAGAGTCGTTTGAGTCAGAGTCTGAGTTAGAGTCTTCCCTCATCGAGTCTTCTAAGTCTTTAGTTGTAGCACCCTCACCTTCTTTTTCTACTCCTAGGATAGTTAGCAATCAAGTCCCGACGGACATCTCTTTATTTGATGTAGTGATTTCTGAGTTTAATAATATGTCTTCTTCCCCTTATTCCTCTTGTTTTTCTTTATCTAAAGATGACGAGCATTGCTTAACTAATGATGAAAATGACAAAGAAATAATTAAAGCAATGGAAACACTTGAAAATAAGACACCAATAATTGAGGATACAGAAACGGTTGATATCTCAAAAGATTCAACCATTAAAAGAGAAGTTAAAATCGGACTGACGCTAAACAAAGAAGAAAGAAACGATTTAATTAATCTACTTAAAGAATTTATCGATGTATTTGCTTGGTCATACGAAGATATGCCAGGCATTAATAGAGAAATAGCTCAACACACTATACCATTAATTCCAGGAATGAAACCTGTAAAACAAAAGTTACGTCGAATGAAACCCGACGTGGCCCTTAAAATAAAAGAAGAAGTACAAAAACAAATAACTGCAGGTTTTATCCGGGTATCCAAATACCCCGAATGGGTCGCCAATGTTGTCCCGGTTCCGAAAAAAGATGGTAGAGTTCGAATGTGTGTCGACTATCGAGATTTAAATAAGGCAAGTCCAAAGGACGACTTCCCTTTGCCACACATCGATATTTTGGTAGATAACACAGCAAACCATGCACTTCTCTCATTTATGGATGGATACGCAGGATACAATCAAATCCTCATGGCGGAAGAAGATATGGAGAAAACAACATTCATAACGCCTTGGGGTACTTATTGCTATACGGTAATGCCATTCGGGTTAAAAAACGCGGGTGCTACTTACCAACGAGCAGCAACTGCCCTACTCCATGATATGATGCATAAAGAAGTGGAGGTCTATGTGGATGACATGATTGTAAAATCAAAAGACCGCCAAGGACACCCAATAGCCTTAAAGAAATTCTTTGAAAGATTAAGAAAATACAACATGAGGTTAAACCCCTCTAAATATGCTTTTGGAGTTACCTTAGGGAAACTCTTGGGTTATGTCATAAGCTCTAGAGGAATAGAGATAGATCCCACCAAAATTAAAGCAATCATGTCCATGCCACCGCCCAAAACCGAAAAGCAAATTCGAGGATTTATTGGCCGGTTGTAATACATAAGTAGGTTCATATCCAAGTTAACCACGATATGCGAACCAATATTCAAAAAGCTTAAGAAAAATGTACCAATCATATGGGACAATGAGTGTCAAAAAGCCTTTGAGAAGATCAAAGCCTATCTTGCGAATCCTCCCGTATTAGCCCCAGCACTCCCCGGAATACCCTTAAGACTATACTTAACCGTCACAAAGGAAACAATGGGAGCTATGCTCGCACAAGAGGTAGAAAGCAAAGAAAATGCTATTTACTACTTAAGTAAAAAAATGCTCGAGTATGAAACACGCTACACACCATTGGAAAAGCTGTGCCTCGCGTTGGTGTGGGCCACAACTAAATTGAGACATTACATGCTCGTGCATACCGTTTACGTAGTCTCACAAATGGATCCCCTAAAATACCTATTCGAAAGATCTACACTTAATGGACGAATCTCAAGATGGATAGTAAATTTGGCCCAATTTGACATAAGGTTTATGCCTCAAAAAGCAATTAAAGGATCAGTGGTCTCGGATTTTCTAGCAGATTTCCCAATAGAAGATTCAACACCCTTAGAAGAGAATGAATTCCCGAACGAAAATTTAATGATGACAGAGGATGATACATGGACTCTATATTTTGATGGAGCCTCAAACCAAAAGGGGTGCGGCGTAGGAGTCTTATTAGTATCACCTAAGGAAGAACATGTCCCTATATCCATCAAATTAGATTTCGACGTCACCAACAACGCAGCTGAATATGAAGCATGCGTGGTAGGCCTCGAAACCGCTTTAGCCCTAGGCGTAAAGAAACTCCGGATATTTGGAGATTCATCCCTAATTATTAATCAAATCTCCAAAAGATGGAAGGTTAGGAGTAAAAGTTTAGCTCCTTACCAAACATATTTGGAAACTCTCACCGATCAATTGGAAAAAGTGGAATACACTTACCTACCTAGAGAGGAAAACCAATTCGCTGACGCCTTGGCAAGGCTAGCCTCAATGGTTAGAATACCTAAGGAAATTGAGCAAATGCCTTTAACCATAGAAAAAAGGCATAAACCAGCATACATTCAGGCCATAGAAGACGACGAAGTAATTCAAGAAGAAGAACCGGAGGAGGAACCATGGTTCGTAGATATATTGAATTATGTCACCAAAGGAGAATATCCTCCTCATGCTGACAAAAGAGCGAAAAGAGCATTAAGACTCTTAGCTTCCCAGTTTGTACTCATAGGAAATGAACTACACAAAAGGGTACCTAAGGGACGAGCTCTATTATGTGTAGACAAAAAAGATGCTCAAAGGGCTATGAGAGTAATCCATGAGGGTATATGCGGAACACATGATAACGGCAAAATGCTAGTCCAAAAGATAATGCGAGAAGGGTATTACTGGACTACCATGAATAAAGATTGTCATCAATATGTAAAAAGATGCCCAAAATGTCAAATTTACGCAAATTTGCAACATATCCCACCATCTCTTCTCTACACCTACACTTCCCCATGGCCTTTCTCTACATGGGGAATAGACATAATTGGAAAGATTACACCTCCCGGAACAGGAGGCCATGAATACATCTTGGTTGCAATAGATTACTTCACAAAGTGGGTGGAAGCACAATCATATGCTAAACTCACCGCCAAGCATGTAGCACTCTTTATCGAAAGAAACATAATTTGTCGATACAGAGTCCCACATGAAATGATAAGTGACAATGGAACTCACTTTCAAGCAGAATGTGAAGAATTGCTACAAAAGTATGGTATTCAACATCACCATTCTTCCCCGTATAGACCTCAAGCAAATAGAGCAGTTGAGGCCGCTAATAAGAATTTGAAAACGATCATTGAGAAAATGACTGAAAATTATAAAGATTGGCCTGACAAACTTCACTTCGCACTGTGGGGTTATCGCACGTCAATCCGAACATCAACAGGAAATACGCCATTTAATTTAGTATATGGAATGGATGCCGTACAACCTGTAGAGTTAGAAATACCTTCTTTACGCATTGCGTTAGAAAGTAAACTCGATGAAGTTGAGTGGACTAGAGCACGATATGAAGAGCTAATCCTACTCGATGAAAAACGACTAGAAGCTCTACATCATACCCGATGTTATCAAACCCGCATGGCTAGACATTTCAACAAAAAGGTCAAGACTAGAAATATCAAGGTTGGGGACTTGGTATTAAAAGCATTAAGGAAAAATGTCTTAGATCCAAGAGGCAAATTCCGGCCTAATTGGTCTGGACCATATATTGTCAAAACAATCCTGTCAGGAGGCGCGGCTAAATTAACTGATATGGATGGCAATGAATTTTCAAACATGACAAACCTTGACCAACTTAAGAAATACTACCCATAAGTACTTGAGTGAAACACTCAAGAGAGCTACGTTCGGCCTGATTCCTTAAATAAAGGATACGTAGGCAACCCGTACAGGGTGCGGCCACTTTAATTCCTTCAAATTCTGTATCCCCGAAGTAAAAAATGCACGTCCGCAAAATTTCAAGACTGGCGCCAGAAAATAGACTCTGTCGCCAGACGACAATTTTGTCGCCAGGCGACAGAGCTAAATCGTCAGCGACAGTGCATCAGATAGCAGCGCCAGTCTTATGCAAGTGTCTAGACAAGTTTCACGTATTCTGAAATTTATTCGATTCTCGTACTCGAATTAATTCTCCGAAAAATAAATGTGTAATTGTTTTCATTGCTCTAATTGAAAGTTAATTAAAGTAAAAGCTGAAATTTTATTGATTAATAAAGAAAGTACATTATTGATAAAATAAAAGCTGAAAAATTAACTAAAACAAATTAACTTTGTCTAATAAATCAAAAGAAAAGCAATGTTCTAATCTTTTTTCTCCTTCTTCATTCTTTTCCAATTTGTGTCTTCATTCTCTTCCTCTTGATCCATAACCTTCGCTAGGAGACAACCGTTAGAAGATCTACACTCTATTTTCGTATAGATAGTTTCTCCTTCCGCTAGGACTCCATGTTTCTTCTCTACCCAAGCTTCCTTCTTAGTAGAGTCGACTTTTCTTTTTCCTTGATTCTTCTTGGCACTCTTCTTTCTAGGCATAATAGGAGTCTTGAATTCAATTCTTTCCCCTAGGCGTTCTTTAGCAGGGACCTTCTTGTCACCTAGACGATCCTTCACATTGGTCTCTTCAATTGTAACATGAGATTTTTGGAATCTTCCATCAAGCCATTGCTTCACTTTATTTGACAAGCAAGGTGTTTCCTTATGGGTAATCACCTCCCATAAGGGCCTACCACTCCAGTATCCATCAAAACGCTCAATCTCTTGTGACACAGGAAATTCATAAGGACGGCGAAGATCTCCTGTAGGGATGGTTTGTGCGAGACCATATTGTCTCATGACTCTACAAGGAAAGTAAAAGGTTAGTCTCGACAAGCTCGGGAGACGACAATATGCTTGGTTACTACAACCAATCATCGCCTCAATCCTCCACCAAGGAACAATCTAGTTTATGGTAAAGTCACCGGCAGCGAACACCTTGCTCCACTCACGGCGACCGATTTTCAAAAATCGCTTCTTTCGGCGAACTATGCAATTTAGAACATATGTGTTAATATCATCAGGAGGATTAATAAGCTTCAGCCTCTCCATGAGCCATATCTGCAAATATGTATTTAAATTAACATTACAGTGTAAAAATAATATTCTTTAGTTCTTGATAAATTAATAATAACATTATTTTATACCTGTAATAAGATTGGAGAACCTCTTAAAGGTGCCCTTGAATCCTTTCTTAGTGCATCTAACCACAGCATAGTCTCTCCAACAATTAATGGCATTGGATTTCTCCCAGATTCAACTTGTTCTATAACAGATATAATTATCGATTGCCCTTCATTATCTTTACCACTCACTAAGAGCAATTGGTTAAATAAACAATAAAGGAAAGCACTTCTTTTATAGACACGGAAATCGGGATTGGGATTATCATAAAAATAATGTGCAAATTTTGTCAAATTAACTATGTTACCATGCACTATGTGTTTCAAAGCCGTCCCCCTCAAATCAAAAAAGTGTTCGAAATCTTTATAGTAATATTCATTGATTCTAGGCATTACCGCAAGGTCTGTGGAATAATAACCTATGATGGCCCCAAATTCTTCCGGTAAAGGACATATTTCATCATGAAAAAATCTAAAACAATGAGTATCAATATTCCAATAGTCTATGGCAGAATAAATAAAGTCAATATCAAGACTCATCCCCTTGACTCCAAACATACCCCCCATATGAGAAAGATCTAATGATTTTTTATCTTTAGCAGTTAAGTGACGACACCATTCATCCATGTACCCACAAAAGGTTCTTTTAGCTAAAGGCATGATTACTAGTTAATTAACTATTTAATAAGCTGGTTAAATTATGCAGTAAACGGATGATTCGGGGGCTATTTATAACTTTTTTTGCACGACAGATTTCAATTCCTGTAGGAAACAGGAAAGCGCGTCTGTCGCCAGGCGACAAAATTGTCGCGTGGCGACAGAGCCTGTCGCGTGGCGACAGGATGGTTTACGCGGCGCCAGTTTATTCCTTAGCAGCGTCACCTATTGCGCGTAGGAAACCGTGTTTTTACGTATTTGATTTCGACTTTGACTTGACTTACTGTTCTATTCCTTTTCTCATACCCTCAATATTTTGATTTTTATTATTATTATTATTATTATTATTATTATTATTATTATTATTATTATTATTATTATTACTCCTATTATTATTATTATTATTATTATTATTATTATTATTATTATTATTATTATTATTATTATATTAACGCTTAATTAATTTTAAACTTGCCTTCATTTTCTTTTTTCTTTTTTTTTTGGGGGGGAGAGAGTCGGTACCCTCCATTAATATTAAAAATGACGAAAAAAATTTGCGCAAAAAGTACACTTTCTCACACACTTACATACACAATGCATTCATTATAAAGTAACAAACTAAGTAAATAAAATGTTCAATAAATAATAAAATGTATATATATACAAGTGTCTGGTACATGAGTCATATAAATACAATAGGCAAAGTCCTACAAAAGTCAAACATAAAACAAACACAGGTACAACTATGGCGCTGGAGGTCGCAAGCCGCGAGGAATGCCAAATGTATCGAAAAATGCCCTACTCCGCGGAGTATGTCCATCATCGTCCTCTGGACCACCAGACGGCGCAAACTGCAACTCAGGACCAGGCCATCTAACCTCACCCTGAAACCCGACGGAAAGAGGCTGGGGCTGCAAAGGCTGCTGCGACGACGAGCCAAACTCGTATGTCCCACCACCCATCCCACCTCGAACGGTCGGCCCGGTCGGAATGTCCTCAGGTGATGACGCCGAATCCTCTACAGCGGCGGCCTCAGAACGACCACCTCGACCACCAGAAGTAGTCCGGCGATGCCTCGAGTCGGACCTAGTAGTCTTCCTCCTAGGCTCGGGCCTCGATCGAGTGCGTGGAGAAGGAATAGGCTGCCCCTGCAAAAGTAAATCAAAGTTAGCAAATGCAACGAAAATAAAGCCAAAAGCAGTAAAAGTAAAAGTAATACCTCCTCAGCGTCGTTGCTACGACAGGTAGCACGGTTCCGCAACCTCACAAGCTGGCTGCGAAAGGCGTCAATGCACCTGGCCATAGCCGTCACCACCTCACGAGAGAACTGCCAAAATAGCTAAAATCAATAACAATTATAAAGCCAACATAAGGATGGTATACAAAAAAAAAAAAAAAAAAAAAAAAAAAAAAAAAAAAAACTACTTACTCGAGTCTGGTGACGAGGAATAGACCGCTCCACAAACTGCTCTCCCGCTGGAGCTGGCGGAATAAGCTCCTCGATCGGTCCATACGTACCCTGATAGCGTATAGACATCCTCGGAGGGATGAACTCCCTAGGACCAGCCTGCTAAAAGTAAAAGTTAGAAAGATACTTGGGGGCTACCTAAAAAAGATAAACTAAACGAATAAAAGCATACCGCTGCCTCCTCTGAAGGGACAGGAGCCGGCGCTAGCAACGGTAGCAGGTCCTCCTCATAGCTCTGCTCAAGGAGAACGTGTGACCTCCAGGGAGTACCTCGCGAAGGCCCACCAGCACGATCCCGCTGCAAGGCATCGTGGAACATATGCCGAGGTAGAGGAGCGGGAACAACGAAAGTATCCGAGGAGTGCTGGATGGCCACCCTCTCCCCTAGGTAGATCACTGCGCCATATGTCCCCAGAAAGTAACGACGCTCAGCTGTATACTGCGCCGCCAGCGCAGGGATAGGAAAAGCAGCCCAAGGTCGATATACCGGGCTAGGCTCCTGAAACATCACTAAGTAAGATACTAACGCTAAAAGGTGATAAAAGAGAAAGTAAGAATTAAAGAAAAACCCACCGTGAGGATCATCTCTCGAAGGCGTAGCACCTCCGGCGGACCTCTACGGCCTCCCCAGCTAGCAGCAATGGGGAGCACGCGAGGAGAAGGCCTCGCAGGCGCAAGAGAAGGAAAGTACTCGTAGAACCAGATCTATACGAAACAAATGAAAATTAGTAAAGATTGTGCTTCTAAATTTAGAGTTAAAACCTCAAAAGGAAAGGAGATGTACCTCTACGACCCTCCAGAAACTGGAAAGGGCTATCTCTCCAGACAAGGCCTTGTGACGACAAGAGCGCCGCAAGCCCAGTAAAAAATCAGCATAGGCCATGCTGGCCCAGTCATATGTCCCGACCAACTGGAGGTCGCGAACGGCAGACAGGTAGTATAGAAGTACTCTACTACCTCGATCAGGGGAAAATGTCCCTGATAGCGGAATCAGCACAAAGATGCGCACCCGCTGCTCTCGGGTAGTCGCATCATCCTCGAAAGCTGCAGCCAACGTGCAGCGACGGATACATCGGGAACTCAGCTGTCTCGACTGAGCCTCAGCCTGGGCCCGAATAACGATCGGCCCCAATAACTCCAAAACCTCCGGCGAGTAAACAGTAACGCCAGCATCGAAAGGTAGAGGAGTAGACTGGAACTCTAGCCCCGTAATGAGACTAAAGTCAGCTGGAGTGACTGTCATCTCACCCCAGGGAAAGTGAAAAGTGTTGGTAGTGTCCCAAAAGAACTCCACCAAAGCTCGGACGACGAGGTTACCCCCATCGTATGAAAACATGGCCCGAGTGGCCTGCAGCAGAGGAGTCAACCCACATGACTCCCAAAGACGATGAAGCCCCTCATCACGGCAGATGAAGTTGTCGTACAGGGAGATGATGGTGGAATTACCTGAGCCATGGCTACGGGTCCTCCCACTCGCTAGACCTCGTCGGATTCTCTCCGACAGATGATGAGCCGGCGCGTGAAATAGAGTGCGCTCGTCCCAATCGGGCATGACACCCAGCCCGGAAGTAGAAGGCACGTCCTCGCCCTCACTGGTGGGCTCGTCCTCTCGACGTGTGTCCCTCGACCGAGAACTGGAACCACGTCGTCTAGCCATGCTAAAGTATGTAAAAGTAATTAAACTTAAATTTCTACAGTATCTAAAGTTCACCTAAGCCGCATGATATTATGTTCAAAAAACAGAGTACGTAGTACTAAAACAGAGCAAAATCTCAAACAAGCATGGAAGTGTTCTTTGAGCAAATAAATAATTTCTTGCAAACATATGATGAATATTGTGACAAATTGTACAAGTAAAAGCAGTCAAAATGCAAAGAACGACTCACATTGTTCTTCACGACCTTAAGAGGTCCTACAATGGTGAATTGTTTATTTCTTCACCAAATTGAGTCAAACAAGTCTCAAAATACTCCCAAAGTAATATACAAGCATAATTAAACAAATTCAAGGCATAAAATTCAACGAGCAAAGCAAATTAAGCAAAATGAGTTTCGAATTTTTCGGAAAATTCGCGAACAAGAACGCGTAATTCATCAAAAACCGAGTAGAGTTTGAGCAAAACTTACATAGATCAGGAAAATAGATAAGAAAAGCTTCGATTTGCAACAAGTTTGAGCGAATTTGGTTGAGAAATGAGCAAGAACGAGTAGATTGAAGTTTTCGCAAAGTTTGTGAAGCAGAGCAGCGAAATGAGAAAGAAGAAGAAGACGGGTTTAAAACCTCGATTCTGTCGCCAAACGACAGAATTGTCGCGAGGCGACAGACTCTGTCACGTGGCGACAGATGCAAAAGCTCGCGACAGGCACTTCTGGTCAACGCTGGAGCGGCGACAGAGTGCTGGGCTCTTCCTTATGGTTTTGTGGGTCCATTTTAGTAATTTGGGTTCCTTGGTACGCCAGTTAGCCCCTTTGAGCAATTGACATGATTTAGTCAGCTTGATCAAAATGCACTGAGTGATCGATTTGATGAAAGATCGTCTCACTTTAGCTTAAAGCGCCTACGTATTGGCTCGTAATAAGGCACCGAAGTAATGGTTCAAGGCACCGAAATATTGGTTCAGTAAACGCGCCAAAGTAATGGTTTACAAAGGCAAAAGCACCAAAGTACTGGCACAAATATAAAAAAAACAATGATAAATAATGATATTAAGGGTCAATAGGTAAAGTGATTCTTTGGCAATGTCTCAACATAAAGGGAAATTGTTTAGCGGCGAAGTATGGTCGTGACGAGGTAGTGTCACAAATGGTGGGGATGGCGAAGCAAGGCCACCTTCGGCGGTCCCTCAAGGTAAAGAAGAGATTGTCTATAGCGGCGACATACTGTTGTGGCGACATATGGCCACACCCTGGAAATGACGACATACAGTTATTTTCGACGATGTTCCCAAAATACTATGGAGGATTGTCACCAAGAATATTGAAGGCGACGACATATGGTTATCTTCAACGATGGCGTTCACGAAATATTGTGGAGGTTGTCACAAACAACAAAAGAAGCAACAAAGATGGTTACTTTCAGAGACGTGTGCGCGACGGTGCAAGATACGCGTTTCTTAACTCTTTTATCTGTTTTAACTAATGATTGGTTTGCAGGTATCGGCGTTATAAAAATGCTTTGGAATTGCAGAACGTTTTGAATCATTCTCCGTCCCTATCGATACTTTTAAAGTGGGGGCTTCTGTAGACACCCATTTGTGTCTCCCCAAAACCAAACCCAGTGATGAATGCCTTGCACGTTGTGTTATTATCGAATTAGGTGAAAGTGATTCGAAAGCCAAGTGTTGCGGTTTAGTTTTAATTAAATTCTTCTCTCTCTGTCTTTGAAAACCCACTCTATTTTTATGAAAACGTCCATTTCAGTTTATTTTGGTCCATAATAAGGGTCCAATAATGGTGTAGATGGATGGGGCTCGAAGAGACCTTTCCAACGATATATTATAAGCCCGATTCCGATGAATATTGAGGAAGTTATGGCCAAAATACTAAACTGGGCCCAGTTATTTATTTTAATACGGCCCAATGATCTGGAGGAGGGCCCAATGTTAATTGTTATTCCTAAAATTATTAGGATTAATTATAGTTTTCTAGAAGGTTCTAGAAAGTTCCTTTTAATTCTAATATTATTAGATTTAATAATTAATTATCTTTAAAAGATTTTTATTTGGAATAAAATATTCTTTTGTTATCTTTAAAATACGTATTTTATCTTCTGTACGGATTCCGTAGATCAAGTTGATTAAAGATCGGATTCCGCGTGAAGAAAAACGCGCTAA
Source organism: Chenopodium album (assembly GCF_948465745.1). NCBI lineage: Eukaryota > Viridiplantae > Streptophyta > Magnoliopsida > Caryophyllales > Amaranthaceae > Chenopodium > Chenopodium album. The sequence continues at coordinate 23,043,707 of NC_137847.1, forward strand.
TACAGGCTGTCGCCACGCGACAGACCCTGTCGCCTCGCGAGAGACATTGTCGCGTCGCGACAGAGTTAGTTCCTAGCGACAGCGTGGAGTTTTATTCCTTATCAAATTCTATGATTTTCCGGATTATTTTCATTATAAATAGCATCCGAATCCCTGTTTTCAAAATCATCTACCAACATCATTCACAAAAATCAATTCACAATCATCAACTCTTTTCTCAATTCTCTCTATTCTCTCTCTTGAGCAATATAGCTTATTTTCTTTTCTCTCTCTTTCTAAACTAGCCTTTTTACAAACAATATTTCGCATTCACAAGACTTAGAATCTCTTAGCCAAGTTCGAAGTTGCCTTCGCCCTAGACGTGCAAGGTTGATAATTTCTGAGGGTTTGGTCCAAAACTAGTAAAAACTTTATTTAATTTGATTTCAATTTGATTATTTATAATTCTTTATTATTTTCATTGAAGTTTACTAACTTGTGTATTTTGTTATTAGAAAGAGGTACGAGGCTTCAAAGTATGTAATTTTATTACTCTCTTTCAATGTAGAAAGCATGTTTATTATGTTTAATTCCTAGTGTGATGTTTGGACGCTTTTAATGCTTTCTAGTATCATGTTAGGATGTTATTTTATACTTTCTAGTATCATGTTTAGGGTGCCTTTACTCTTTTCTAATATCATAATATCATGTTAGTACCATGTTAGGTTAAAGCTTTGATCTTTATTGTTTAGTGACATGCTAGGATTTGTTATTAATCTTGTTAGTATCATGCCTAGGATCTTGCTATTATTATTAAGCTTTATTATGCCTTATCATGATTATAATTATTATCATTATTGTTATTGATTTATTATTATGTTGCTTGATATTATTTATGTTTTATTGTTATTGCTTGATCACGCCTTTTATGCAGGTTTAAAGGGAATTTGTCCTTGAAATCACGCTTAATAAGATAATTAATAATTTGGTTTAGGCTAATGTGATTTTAACTCAAGTGATCGCCAATAATAGTCTTATTTGTGCATTAATATTCAACCAACATAGATAAACAGGTTAGGTTTAATATAATGTTTGTATGTTATTCGAAAAGCGCACATGAATACGAGCAGAACAAAGTAGAGGCCTATTTTATAGGGCGGGTCCTTTCTTTTGTAGATTGAATTCGCACCTTCATCCCCGGACCCTGTTTGGTTCAAGACCTTATGGAGTAGTTGATGGTCCTTTTGGATTGTCTTTTGGGTTTACAAGTTCCTAAAACTTGTTGGCGACTCTTTTTGCTCTTTGTCTTTCCCTTTGGAACGCCACCGTACTTTAGTGTATGATCACAGTGGGGTTCAAGTTTGGGGTTATCATAATGCTTGAAATATTCCCTACAATCTCTAACCGAACTTTGCACAGGTGTGTATACACCTCAAAGAGGTCGTTCAAGGGTTGTAATGGTTAAGCTGATGGTTTAAGGAAGAAAGGGGTAAAAGGCTTTAGACCCAAGAGAAGCCTCCAAGATATGCAATTATGTATTGGGCTTTGCAAGTTTTATTTTTCACATATTTTTTTGTTTTGAATTTCTTTTCTTTTTTTCATTCTTTTGAATCAATGTAGGCAATCTCAGATCATGCGGTCCATCACTCACTTAGCATTCATGTTTCTCAGGCACAGTACCAAGCACTCGATGAGAGACGCAATTTGGGACGTGTTCATATCGAAGACATTGGAACACTTGCCATTAGACATTGTTTTTTTTTTTGTGTGTGAAAATGATCGAGATGTAAAGAATACTCAATTTATTGATGAAAATGGTGAAGAAGCTAACAAAATTATCAAATTATAGAAAGGGAAATCTATGCTAGACTTGAATTGGGGAAAAGGAAACTAATAAAAAGAAGAAATCATGAAATCTCGTGCGAAGGGCTCGCCGTGCGCCTTGTCTTCATTACTATTTGTCACTTCTTACCACCTGGAGGGACGGGAAGTTTGTTGGCATCTACAAAGTCTTGAATGGCGTCCTTTAAATTACAGCATTGTTTGGTAGATTGACCCCTTCCTTGATGGTACTTGCAATGGACATTGGGATTCCATATAGCGCTCATTTCATCAGGTTTTGGCTCTGGAAATGGCGCAATAAATGCGATCAAGCCTTGACCGTAGAGGCGATCAAAGGTCGCATCATAAGTCATTCCTAAAGGAGTGTAAGTTCTCCTTTTCTTGGGCAATGGAGCATTAAGAGCTAACACTTCATTGAGATCAACTTGGCTAATATTGTTGGTAGTATTTTCGCGCTTAGATGAAGAAGAAGAAGAAGGAAGGTCGTTCTTCTTGTTTTTCCAAGTGTTATTATTCTTACTACCAACGGTCTTTATTAGCTCATCCTCGATATTAATACCGATGTCGTATACAGCTTCGAAAGTGTTCAGTGGAAGAAATTTAAGATGTTCCCTATACTTGTGAGTCAGATTTTGGATGAAGAGGCTAACCATATCTCTTTCTTTGGGAGGATCTACCAAAAGTGAAGCCGTTTCCCTCCACCTGTTCAGATAAGCAGTGAAGCCTTCATTCTCTTTCTGTTTGAGAATGAAGAGTTCACGTTCAGAAGTTTTGGTTTGAATGTTACACTTATAATGATTCATGAAACTGTCGATGACATCTTGCCAACTCGCAATACGCTTGGCATCTAGGGAATAAAACCATTGTTGGCAAGCATGCTCTAAGGAGAGAGGGAACACCGTAGGGAAGAGTGTTACGTCCAATCCCTTAAGAGCCATGGTTGCAGAGACGCCTTCAAATGGAATATTGGATTGTCAGTAGGCTTGAAATTTGGAATATCAGCAGTGGAGAACTTTTTAGGGAGCTTGTCTTTCACATCCAAAGGAGTGGGAGGCTGTTCCACATAAGTGAAATCCTCAGAAATCTTACTCATCTGTTCCTTCAATTTGTCAAGGGTAGAAACAGTGACCTTGTTTTGTTCCCTGGTAGTAACCCTAGTGGTAAGGGTTTTCATCATGGCAGACAGTGCCTCGATGGATTTGTTGATGTTCTCAATGTCTTCCTTAGTGGCCATTGGAACAAACTGAAAATAGTTTGAAGGTGAACGCCTCTTAGATCTTAGAGATTGTTGCAGTGATGACTCGAACCGTATTAATCTACCCCTGCTCCTTGACCAAGTACTGAAATAAAATAAGTCACTTAATTATTTGACTCATTGCTCAAGATAGGAAAGGAAGGGGAAAAAAATGGACATTTGAAAACATGTGAGAAAAAAAATCCACTCGTTTTTTTATTATGACGAAAAAAGGGGTGCATGAACCTAGTATACAATCATAAACGACATGGTGCACGACTCAAGTCAGAAAATAAAGAAAGTGTGTGGACTATACTTGAATCGTGAGTGATTAAGTGATGTTATAAGACTCTTGGTATGATCGTATGGCTAGACATGTGAACGGTAACCAAAATGACTTATGCGAGGACCAAATTAACACGGAAGACTAAAAAAAATCTGACTGTACTTATTCCCTGGGCACCGTGACACGGTGAACTGTACCGTGTGGCGGTACAACCTGCCGTGACGCAGCATTTTTGCAGTGGCGCGGTGATCAGTTCCAGGTGTTTTTGTGTTTTTTTTCAGTTTTATTTTATTTTAGTGTTTGTGCTAATTACTAAGTGAGTACAGTCCATTGGCATTAGTAAGTCATAAAATAAACCACCATAGACAAAGAAAACTCGTTAAGGTTAAGATTAAAATGATCACATATAGGGCACGTAGGCACAATGATGCAAAGAAGAGTTTTCAACCTAAGGTCAAGTTTTATGTTCCACTATGGTCAAGTTTATTTGGTGTCAAAGGGTACCATGGTTAAGAGTTTGGACGCGTTGGCAAGGCAGCCTCCCTTGAGGGTGTATGCCAACGGGCGGCTCCGGTGAGTTCGTGATGAAATTGAACTCGACTTCATGGTTTGGGTGGATTTAATAACTCAGATGAACCCTTATTTCCATGAGCGTTTTTAGGTTGATAGAGTTTAAATACCCGGGGCTAAGACATATGTAGAACACACACATTTTTTCAGAAAAATCAAAGGAAGCTGACTGTGAGAAGAGAAATAAAGCCTCTGGAAAGATTTCAGGACTGTCGTGTCACGGTGCAAAACACCGCATGACGGTGCCCTGTGCCGTGACACGACATGCTCTACCGTGGCCCGGTAGTCAAGAAATCTGAGTGGTGCCTCTGTTTTCTTCGTTCACGACCAGGTTATCTAATTGTTCCTACGAGACAGACCTAAATACGACGTTAAAAGCGTCTATACTATGCAAAAATGCCAAATTAATCACAAGAATACTTTTCAAGAATCTTTCAAGTCTCATCCACTCATCTTAATTAAATACCGATCACTCAAATCGAAAAATAACCAAGAATCCTTCCTAGTGGAGTCGCGAAATTGTAGGCGTCGTTCGAAGCATGTTATGAATATGCTTGGCACTCTTAGAAAGTGGGAATTGACATTATACGATAAGGGACAAGGAAAGTAGGGAGCCGCCAACAAGTTTTTAAGGAACTTGTAATCCGTTCACGGATCATAAAAGGCAACCGAATAAAGGGACAACGAAAGGCAACAACGATTGACTCGTGAAGGTTACACCCTATTCATAATCCATGAGATTACTAACTCCATATGGTTTGGAACCACGAACGGAGAATCGGGGATGATGGTACGAAGTGAGTCATGGAATCAAATTCGCCCGTATTGACCTCTACTCGATTCTTATAGTGAAAAGTGATTCCTACGATCTCAAAGGCATACAAACAAAGATTCAATTTGCTCCAAACTATTGTTATGCTAAATTGGTTGAATATTAATGCAACATATAATTATAAAATATTCGTGATCACTTGATTAAACAACAAGATTAAAAAGGAACCTAAACCGGTTGTCTAAATTATCTTATTAGTCGTGATTTTCAATTACATATTCCCTTTAACATGTAATATGGTGATCATAAAAAATATAATGAAATCAACATTAATATTGGAAGCAATTCAACAATAAATTGTTAGTCAAATCAAATAATAATAATAAACCTAATTATGATACTAGCAACAAGAATAAAAATAAGAGTAATTAAGTGATTAATTACTCCCTTTTCTCGTTTCCTTGAATTGCTACATCATGAATAAATTGTTAGTAACTTCAATAAATATATAAATCGAATTGAAACAATTAAATTAAATAAAAATTAGAGTTGAATTGTCCAAACCCTCAGTAATTATACCTGTCACGCCTTGGTTTAAGTATAGAAATTCGGGTATTGTATGGACTCCTTGGAGTGCTTAGGGGAAGTATTATGAGAGAATAGGGAAGACTAGTGTTTATAGGGAGAAGAGAATTATTTTGTGATCAATATTGTTGATGATTGAAAAAGGGGTGATATGGCTTCTATTTATAAAGAAAAAATAAGGGTCGAAGAATTAAGATAAAATCTGAATTCGAATCGGAATAAAACTCTTGCAATAGGTAGCAATTTTTGCAATTTTTGTTTTTATCATATCTTTTGATCCAAAAATCAGAATAAAATAAATAATATATAGTTGGAAATATCTTGAAGTCTAATTTCTAACCCAATTAGTATCAGATTAAAATCATTTGTAGAATAAAAGATATGGCCGAAATAGTGGGACGCTGTTAGTTTTGGATAGAGTTTCATATTTGTTTTATATCTTTTTCGTTATAGCTCATAATTAATATTATAATATATCATTGGAAATATAATTTCAAGGGCTATTCAACCATCTATGATTTGGATTAAAACTATGAGGCACAAAAATAATATCTAACTATCTTTGAACGTCTTTCAATTCGAATAGCATTAGGACTTTCAAAAAGAGGAGTTTTATTCAATTTTAAACTCTTTAATCTTATCTTTTCAAAACGGATAATTAAGATCTTTTAGAAACTTATAGAAGCTTCTAATTAATCCTAATTGGTTTATGAATGAGATTATATCCTTTGGAACCTCCACATGATCATTGGGTCGTAGGTAAGGTGGGCTTAGGTGTGGTTTAGGCTTAGTTTAGTATTTTGGCCATAACTTATTCATTATAACTCGAATTTAGGCTTATAATATATAGTTGGAAAGCTCTTTTCAAACCCTATACAAATATTCAATCATTGGACCCAGATTATGGACCTAAATAAAAAGGACATGAAATGAATGATTTTAAGGGACACGAAATTAATTATTTCGGGTTTAAAGGCACGAAAAGAGGAAAATAAGTTATGGTTTGGGGAAATGGGCTAGGAATTGGGTTGGTTTATGAAATTTATTGGGATTGAATATGGATTTAAGAACTCCAAGATTAAATACTCAACCCGACCAATAATGGCAGTGAAAGGTTGTTCATTATCGGGTTTGGTTTTGGGGAGACATTTTTAGGTGTCTACACCATGGCATATTCCTCAAGGGTGGGCCAGCAGTAGCCCTTCCGCTTGGCCCTTTCTGCTAGAGACTTCCGCCTCTATGTGAGGCACAAAAGCCCGCATGCAAATCTTCTAGAATCTCCTGCCCCTTTTCTAGGGTTGTGCATTTTAAGAGGGGTTGTAGGAACCCTTTCTTGAAAAGCTTTCCTTTGTGAATCTCAAATTTAGCTGCACGCTTTTTCAGTGCGGCTGCTTCTGAAGCTGAGTCCGGCAGCGTGTCGTCTAGTAGATATGCCCGGATGTTATCCATCCAGGTAGAGGTTCGATCAAGTACTCTAATGGGATCTTCTTCAAAGCTTCGTTTTTCCATCACTTCCCAAAAGACTAACCGAGGTGTATCGCATGAGATGAATTATGCTAGCTTAGAGAGAACATCCGTCTGATTATTTTCGGACATGGGCACCTAGCTTAGATTGAATTCTTCAAGTGTCCCGACCTTAGCTTTGACCTCCTGCAAATATTTGATCATAGCCGGATGGGTGGCCCTATAGTCACCATGTTATTGGCTAACGACCAACTGAGAATCAGAGCAGGCGTCAATTTTAGTTGCCCCTGCCGCCTTACACATGCAGATGTAGGCTAGAAAGGCTTCGTATTCTGCCTCATTATTCGAGTCTTAGAACTTAAACTGTAGTGCATACTCGTACTTATCTCCTTCAGGAGACTAACCCCTGCACCACAACCTTTCATAGTGGAGCTCCCGTCTACATACACTTTCCAAACTTGATCAGTGTTTTCCGGCGCAGCCGACCTTGTCATTTCGACAATAAAGTCGGTGAATGCCTGCACCTTTATTGCCTTCCTTGGTTTGTAAGTGATTTCCAGACTTTGTATTTCTCAATAGACCATTTAAGCATTCAGCCCTATGATTCTAGGGTTGTCATTGGCCACTTGATCGGTTGGCTAGTATAGACCACTACTGGATGTGCCAAGAAGTAGGGTTTCAACTTCTTGACAGCCATAAAAAGAGCGAGGCCAAAATTTTCAATCATGGGGTACCAAAGCTCCACATTTCTGAGAATATGGTTGATGAAAAAGACTAGGAGCTATGTGCCGTCTCTTTCAGAAAGGAGAACAGCACTGAGAGCATGATTTGAGATGGTCAAGTACATATAGAGAGTCTCCATGGGAAGAGGGCTGACTAGCCTTGGTAAAGAGTGCAAATGCTGCTTTAACTTTTGGAAAGCCGCCTCAGCATCATCCCCCCATTCAAACATAGCCTTCTTCCTGATTGCTTGGAAGAAGTAAAGGCACTTGTCGCCTGACCGACTAAGGAATCTCCCTAGGGCCACCAGGTAACCTGTTAATTTCTGCACTTCTTTGACAGTGCGGGGTAACTTCATGTTAATGACCACCTGTTTTTTTTCAAGATTGCCCTCTATCCCCCTCTGGTCAATCAGGAATCCGAGAAAATTCCCAAACTCAACACCAAAGACGCACTTCTTAGGATTGAGCATGACCTTGTGCTACCTGAGTATGGTGAGTGTTTCTTGGAGGTCAGCAAGGTGATCCGCCTGATGCTTGGATATAACTATCATGTTATCAATGTACGCCTCTACATTCCTCCCAATCTGATTAATGAAGACTGTATTAATCATTCATTAGAAAGTAACAGGCGCATTATTCAAGCCAAACGGCATCATAGTATAGCAAAATAACCCCTGATCAGTGACGAATGTCGTCTTCTCTTGATCCTATTTCCACAGGGGAATCTGATGAAAGCCTAAGTAGGTGTCCATGAAACTCATCAGGGCATGTCCGGCTGTAGAGTCGACCAGACTGTCGATCTTTAGAAGCAGATAACTGTCCTTCGGACATGCTCTGTTTAAATCAGTGTAATCAACACACATGCGCCAGGTACCATTCGGCTTCTTTACAACAAAACGTTTGAAACCCAATCAGGGAAGTTACATGACCGAATGAACCCAGCGTCTAACAACTTTTTAACCTCGGCAGCTGTCGCCTGACTTCTTTCCTCACCGTGATTTCTTTTCTTTTGCCGGATGGGCTTCTTTTTTGGATCCACGGCAAGTTTGTGGACAGCAAAATCCGGGCTGATGCCTGACATCTCTTCCACTTCAAAGGCAAAAATGTCCTTGAATTCGTTCAGCAGAAGGTGCAAGTCTGCACCCAACTTCGCAAAAGAAACCGTCCCCACCTTTACAGTTCGCTTTGGACGGCTATCATCAAGAGGAATATCAATGTGCTCGCCAGCCGATTGGGGACGGAGATCGTCTGACCGTTCCCCGATCAGTGATTGCTATTGCTTTTCTTTTTTAACCACCACCAGTTAATCAGTTTTTCTTTTCTTTGCGGCTGGTGGGGCTGGATCAAGATCCTTGACAACGTCAAGGTCTATTAGCTCCTTCTCCTGTTCGGCTGCTGTGGCCGTGGGTTTGACGTTTGAGAGATAGCACTCTCTTGTTGTCTTCTAAACCTTGTTCAGGGAGCCAACAGAGCCATCATCCCTTTCATATTTCATTAACATGGGAGCTGGGATGATGACGGCCTTGCACTCATTCAGAGTGGGGCGGCCTAATAAAGTTATAGGTGGTCAGCTCTTCAACAACCAAAAATCGAACAACCATATGGCGCCCTTTCCCTTTCTCCCCAAGCTGGATGGAAAGGTTAATTTGTCCGACTAGGTGCATAACTCCTCCCCCAAAACCAATTAGAGGGTGGGAGACGATGCGTAGGCTATCCTCCTTGTACTTCAGCTTGAACAGGCACTTGTAGATAATGATGTCAGAGGAGCTACCTATGTCTATAAGGATCCGACCAACCATTTGGTTGGCGACCTTACATTCAATGACCATTAAGTCATCATGCGGCCAGCGGACCTTGCCCCGGTCTCATTTGGTGATGACGACCTCTACGACGGCGCTACTGGCAGACGCCTGCCCTTTATCAACATAATTGACCATCTTCCTCAGATGGTCTTTGATGCCCCGGATGGTCGGGCCACCTCCAGCGAATCCTCCTGCTATAGTGTAGACAGGCTCCTCATCGGTGTCCGAACTACCAACAGGCTGGAGAGTCTTTTTGGAGGACTGCCTCAGATTCGTCTTGGAAGTCGCTTTGGACTTCAAGACGTAGGATTTCGGCGCTCCTTTGTCGTGCAGACGATCAAGCAGCTGCTTGAGGCTGTAGTAGTCGTTGGTGTCACGGCCAACATCCTCATGGTAGTTGTAGTGTTTGTTTTTGTTCCGCTTTTCAGCGGAACCTTTCATTTGATTCGTCTTCTCTAAAGTCAGTGGGTCCTTGTTAACCTTGTACCTTGGAACATATGGTTTAAACTCCTTCTTTTTCTTCTGGGACGGCTGATCAGAGTCATCAACCGCCAAGATCTCTTTTCTCCTTTTGCTCTCTTTAGAATTTTGAGCCGGCTGAGCAGGCCAACTCTCTTTCTGCTAATCGGACTTTTTAGAGTTTGATTTCTTATAGGAGGAGTAGAGTTCGGTCGCCTATTGGAGGAGCAGAGTTCGATCGCCTGTATATAGGCTTTCGCCTCCATCAGGGCTCCCTGAAGGATAAAAACTTTCTTTCGGATGAGGTCGAACTTGAAAGTCGACCCATCCTTCAGACCCTTGAAGAAATCTTTATAGGCTACCTCGTCAGATAGCCCTTGAATCTGGATTCTCAATATATTGAACCGTTAGACGTAAGAGCGCAGTCCTTCTCTATCTCCCTTCTGCACATTGCTCAGATCGAGACTTGTTTTCTTTGCATGGATATTCATAGAGAAGTTTAAAGCAAATAAGAACGCAAGCGTTTTGAAGCTGTTTATACATCCAGCAGGCAAATTTCCAAACCACTGTTGGGCTTGATAGGAATAGTGTCCTTCGAACAAGTGTATTATTCCGATAGAGGATTCAGAATTATTAGAAAGCTAATTATTCAGTGAAGTCAAGTGATCGGAATGCCTAGGTGGAGGCCGCTTCCGATCTGTAATATTAATGAGTAATTAATATTACAGCTTAATCTTGACTGAACCCTTCGGGTCACACCCAAGCAACTAACAAACCGACACGACAAATTAATTCGGAAGGAATTAATGAGTCACTCGAGTAATTAATATTTAGACGTCGAAAATTCGAGCTTGAAGCGTCGAATCCGAGCGTCGGAAGTCGAGTCGAAATAATAAAGGACGAGACGGTAAAATCACAGATTAATCAATAATTACCGAAATACCCCTAGGATTGGAATGCCCCGAGCAAACCGATGCCTAGGGGGGCATTTGGTATAGCCGAGGTAGCTAGCAAACGCACCAAGCCAAGCCTAGGCTGGCTGGTGCGTGCTAGCCGCGGCAGCCAGGCCAAGGCAGCAGCCGCAAGCCAAGGCTAGCAGCTAGCTAGGCTGAGGCTATAGCCGCAGGCCATGGCCAGCAACTAGCTGGGCTGAGGCTGCAGCCGCAAGCCAAGGCCAGCAGCAGCTGGGCCGTGGCAGCAGCCCACCCGGCTGCCTTAGTGCCCATTTTGGGGTGCCACGTGGCAGCCGCCAATTGGAGGTTGAAGAGTGTAGGTGGCCAGATCTTAGGGAGGTCCTTGGGGATCAAGTTTGGTCCCCTCCCCTCCTTGTGGTTCTCACCTAACTCTTTTCCTAAATGTGCCACTTGTTGATTAATTAGTTGTTTGATATTTAATTTTATTTTTGATTTAAAAATAAAGAAAGAATATTGATTTTACCAACACTCCCACATTGATAGGAGAGAGGATTTCACTCTTGGTTTTCCCTATAAATACCCAAGTTGGGGTATGGGAAAAATCACTTGAGTAAGGTGTTAGAAAAGGCATCTCCATTGAGAAAACCTTTAAACACATATAATTACTCGAGTATTAGGTCGGGCTTAGCTAACCTATGAGCATTGGACCTTGTCGGGGTTGAGTTGCGGGTGGATATCGTTAGAGGTTTCGCCCGAGCGAGACTAAAGGTTTTCTCAAGTAAGAGCTCGAGGGTACGAGCTAAGCATGCATCAAAGGTAATTAACCTTTCCTTAATTCTTGTTAATTAAGTTAATTATGTCTTGTGATTATATTAATTGTGAGTGTGGTCTTGGCTCGGGTTTTCTTCCGCAGTGAGTTGGACTCATCAAAACCCAACAGCAGTGTTGGAGCTTTGCTCATTTTTTTATAATCATAATTTTCAAGGTGTTTTTATGGCTTTATTTTTCTGGTTTTATGTTGCTAATTAGATTAGTAGCTCGGTTTTATTATTTTTAAGCCCGTAATAGAGTTGATTATGGTCCCAAAATAGTGAATTTTGGGTGGAAAAGGTGTTCTGGAAATGGCTTTAGGGCTGTGTTTTAGGCCAAAATCCGACCAAAAATGCCTTTTTCGAGGGATTTTTTATTTTGACGAAAAATTTTAAGTCTTTCTAACCTTTAATCTTAATGGCTTATTTATGATGATTATGTATATGGTTCTTTCCTTAATTTTTCTTCAATTTTGAACTTCTTTAAGCATGGTTACTTGGTAGTAATTAGTGCTTGAATATTGGTTTATATTTTCACATAATTTCAAATCCATTGCATTAAGTGTGAAAAATTTGTTCTTTGAGGCTTCTAAGTACTAAAGATTCAATTTTAATTGTTTTAAGTGATTGAAGCTTTGAGTTACTAAATTCCATGAATTTTTGGTTGAACTTTTGATTTAATCATGTATTAAGTTGATTGGAATCATAAAGTATGAATCTTGTGATAGAAATTTCATTTATCTTCATATTGGAAGATATAATTTTTCAAGGAGTCACAAGTAAAAGTTGGAATCTTTATTTGAATATTTGTGTTCATAATTCCAACTCCCCTTTATTTTGTCAAAATCTCATGATTAATTTAGATTAATTAAATTAAGAGTGAGTTATTACCCTTGTTCATTTTGTTGCACCAAGTTAAACCAATTTTATTAAAGAATAGTTCTTGGAAATAATTTTGGTTATGTGCACCTTGATGAATTTTTTATTAAGTTGGACTTGTAATAATTTTTTCATTTTTGGCTCATTTTATTAATTCTAAAATTAATTTGGAGTTAATTATTTATTCACGCAAAATTTAGGTTAAAAACCAAAGATATGGCACGGAAATCGAGGGCATAGCATCCCTTGGTGAGTCGGGCTGCATAGCAGCCCGCATGTGGCTGCCAAGGGGCTGCCTCGTGGAAGTGCAACCCTTTCCATGGATGCTGCTCACGGCCAACCATCCAAGCAGCAGTAGCATGGCGCGGCAGCCATGCGGGCTGTTGTGCGCGGCTCGGCTGTCCGTAGCTCGCTTACGCGTGCTCGAGCCTTGTGGTGCGGGGCATGTTATATATGTATGTATGCATGTTGGTGCTTGATAGGGGTTAGTTTGTGTAGACATTGCTTACGAAGCAATGTGGTGCAATGAGCTCGCACGACATGGCTATCATGGGCCACGATTTGGTGTGTGAAAGTTCGCTGATGTGGTCGATGTAACGCGTAAGCGACATCGTAAGTTACTCCCACGTTCATTGAGCATCAATCGGTTGTGCAAGTAGTGAGCACTCCAAGTCTTGGTACTAGGCACTTAGACATTTTGGACTACGTAATTTTGTATTCTTTTGCAGTTTTAATTATTTTAATTAATTATTTTGGTTTTAATTATTTTAATTAAATTTTGAGGTTAGGCCTCGGTTTTGAGCGGCATTGGCAAAATTTTTATTTTGGCAAAATTTTGGCTTTACCGGCTTAATTAAATGGATTAATTAAGATGGATGCGAAATTTAGTGGGAGCTTCAATTTTAATTGCGAAAAATTACATAATCGGTTAAACAACTTTGACTAGTTTTAATTAAGCATGTTAATTGGATTAACAACCTAAATTAGTTACTAGTTTTCGAGTGTTTGTGCATTGTTACTTGTTTATTGTTGTAAAATACATGGGTCATTCACAAATAGTGAATGATGAATGAAATGTATATTCTCCTGTAGGTTTTATAAAAATGGCAACTAGTGGGGCCCGATTAGGATAGAAAATACGGACTGCGATCCGTGATGTATTTTTGTAAATCTCAATACGGTCTATGAACCATTGAGTATTTTTGTACCTTAATATTTAGATTAGTCCTAATCTTAGATACTAGTATTTGCATAATTATGGTCATGTCTTGAAGACGGAGGTTCTTGGAAGATGAAGCCATGAAGTTGCAAAAGCCGTCCCTTGAAGACTTGAAGAAGGTGTCATGCTAGTTGCCAAATGCATCTTTATTTATGTTTTCGATATATATATATATATATATATATATATATATATATATATGTGATTTATATGTTAGATGCATGTTTAGGATTTCGAATGTTGCGATGATTAATTAAGTTCACTTAAATCAACCAACATAGAAACCCATTTTTTACTCAACTAACTTGCTTCCTACCGATTGCCATTCCAAAACAACACTTATCGACCTATTGGGAGTAGTGATGGGCTACGCCAAAGCGAGGCATCACTATTACTCCCTAGGATACGTAAGGCATACCGGGTATGCAAGTTGGTTTTGGTTATACTCAAAGATATGAGTGATGGAGTCCTAACATGTCGTGGCAAAGTGGATAAGTTGTTGAGAGAGCATTAGATGCGTCAATTTATCCAACCAAGAGTGGCTTGGAGCCATTAGCAAAGAGTTGCTTACCTTAGAAGATTGAGTGTTAAGACAAGCCAAAGCATGCTTAACCACTCATTGTTTCTTTGGATCTTGGAATCGCCTTATTCTCACCAAATGGGGACAATTTTAATGTGTGAATAAGACGTTTAAATAAGTTTGATTAAAATGCATGATTTCAATCTTATTTAAGTATTATGTATGGTTTTTCATTTCAAATTCTTTCAATTGTAGAATCATGTCTTCAAATAACTCAAACAACTAATTCTCGTTGCGCTCAATTCTCGACAAGGAGAAGTTGAGTGGGCCAAATTTTCTTGATTGGCAAAGGAACTTGCATATAGTTCTCATGCAAGAGCAAAAGGAATATGTCCTTGATGAGGAAATGCCCGAGACTCCTAATGAGGAGGTGAATCAGGCTGCCCTAAACCGATGGCAAAGTGCCAATCGGGATATCAAATGCATCATGTTGGCCACAATGTCTCCCGAGCTTCAAAAGACTTTCTTTGAAAAGAAGACAGCTTTTGAGATCATTTATGAGCTGCAGAACATGTTCCAAGAGCAGGCTCGAACTGAAAGGTTTGAAATCCACAGGCAGATCCTTGAGAGCAAGCTCAAGAAAGGAGAGTCAGTCACCCCACATGTACTCAAAATGATAGGATTGTTTGAGAATATGGGGAGGCTTGTTGCGGGGTATTCAACCGAGATGGAAATTGACATCATTCTCCACTCGTTGCACAAAGGCTATGAATAGTTCAAGATGAACTATAATATGCACAACATGGAGAAAACCCTTATCGAGCTTCATGGTATGTTGAAGCAAGCCGAGCAAACGCTCAAGGATGAGGGGAAGCATGATATGCTCATGATTAAAATGGGCAAGCCGTTCAAATTCTCAAGCAAGAAGAAGAAAGGCTTTAAGGGGAAGGGTAAGAAGAAGACCTTTCCGCCTAAGTCTAAAGCTACCAAGGATAACAAGGAGAAGAAGGTAGCATCTTCTAAATCTGATTCCGAATGCTTCTATTGCAAGAAGAAGGGACATTGGAAGAAAGATTGCCACAAATTCAAGGAAGATAAGAAGAACAGAACCGTTGCTTCTGGATCATGTATATTCGTTATAGACTTAAAATTCACTAGCTCAACATCATGGGTATTAGATGCCGGATGTGGCTCACACCTTTGTTCCAATTCTCAGGGACTAAGGAACATTAAGAAGCTAGCGAAGGGAGAGGTTGAACTCCGGGTCGGTAATGGAGCCAGAATTGCAGCCGTATCCGTAGGAACTCTCGGTTTGTCTTTTCCCTCTGGGCTTGTTTTGGAACTTGAAAATTGTTTTTATGTTCCCAACATTACCAAAAACATTATTTCAATTTTGGTGTTGGACACCAAAGGTTTTGAATTTCGAGTAAAGGACAATGAATGTTCGTTTTATCTCGATAATGTTTTATATGGTATTGCACATTCTAAAAATGGTCTTTATGTGCTTTCTTTAGACAAACAAGTTTTTAATGTGAATAATACCGCCAAAAGATCTAAGACCATGGAGTCAAATCAAACGTACTTGTGGCATTGTCGTCTTGGCCACATAAACATCAAACGCATCAAGAAACTTGAACAGGAAGGTGTTCTTGACTCATTCGATTTGCAATCGTTTGAGAATTGCAAAGGATGTTTACTAGGCAAGATGATTAAGCAGCCATTCTCTAAGTTGGGAGAAAGGGCAAGAGACTTTGTTGGGTCTAATACACACCGATGTATGTTGACCAATGAGCTCCGCCATAAGGAACGGACATCGATATTTTATCAACTTCACAGACGACTATAATAGCTATGGCTATGTCTACCTTATGTCGCATAAATCTAAATCGTTTGAAAAGTTCAAAGAATTTCAGAGTGAAGTTGAAAACCAGCTTGGCAAGAAAATCAAAGCCCTTCGATCGGATCGAGGTGGTGAATACTTGAGCCAAGAATTCGATGACCATATGAAAGAAAAGGGTATACTTTCAGAATTGACACCTCCAGGAACTCCACAATGGAACGGAGTATCTGAAAGGAGAAATCGAACCTTGTTGGACATGGTACAATCTACAATGGGTCTTAATGATCTTCCTATCTAATTCTGGGGACACGCACTTCTAACTGCGGCACTAACACTGAATCGTTCTCCATCAAAAGCTGTAGAAAAGACTTCATACGAGTTATGGATGAAGAAACCTCCTAGGTTGTCTTTTCTAAAGATATGGGGATGCGAACCATATGTCAAGAAATTGATTTCTGACAAACTTCATCCCGAATCTGACAAGGTTTACTTTATTGTCTACCCAAAAGAAACCAAAGGGTATTACTTCTACAATAAATCCGAGAACAAAGTGTTTGTTGCTCGCGATGGTGTCTTTTTGGAGAAGGAGCACCTTTCCAAAATGAAAAGTGGGAGGAAAATCGAACTTGATGAAGTTCGAGAGGACGAGCAACAAAATCAGATTGACAGTCAAAGTGCTCAAAAGCATCTGTTGATGCTGGTCAAAATGGTTAAAATGTGCAAAGTCAGACCGACAATGCAAATGCTCAGTTCGTTACCCTACATATGTCTCAGAGGCCGAGATCTCAACCTGATAGATATCTTGGTATTGTATTAATCGAGAATCGGGACATCCTGGTGATGGATGGAGATGAACCAGCAACCTACAAGCAAATGATGGCAAGCACCGACTCTTCTATATGGCAAGAGGCCATGAGATTTGAAATGGATTCCATGTTTGAAAATCAAATCTGGGACTTGGTTGACTTACCCGAGGGTTACACACCTATCGGATGTAAGTGGATTTTCAAATTGAAAACCGACAAAGATGGAAATGTATTCATTTACAAAGCTAGATTGGTAGCAAAAGGTTACAGGCAAGTTCATGGTATTAATTACGGTGAAACCTTTTCTCCAGTTGCAATGCTTAAATCCGTTCGGATCCTCCTAGAGATTGCTAAATATGGCAGATGGACGTCAATACCGCCTTCTTCAATGGGATTTTGGAAGAAACTGTGTATATGACACAACCTGAAGGTTTTGTCGACCAAAACAATGCTGGGAAAGTTTGTAAGCTTAAAAAGTCCATCTACGGGCTAAAGCAAGCTAGTAGGAGTTGGAATCTGCGATTCGATGAAGCCATCAGTAAGTTTGGTTTTATCAAGAATCCAAATGAATCTTGTGTTTACAAGAAAGTCAGTGGGAGTGACATCGCCTTCCTAGTCTTATATGTCGATGACATATTGCTCATTAGAAACAGCATTCTGATGTTAGAGTCTGTAAAGGCCTGGCTCGAAAAGTGTTTTTCAATGAAAGACTTGGAAGAGGCTCAGTACATATTGGGTATCAAGATCTATAGGGATAGATCGAAAAGGATGATTGGATTGAGCCAAAGTACTTATATTGATAAGGTACTAGCACGATTCAACATGCAGGAGGCCAAGAAAGGTCACCTACCCATGTCACATGGCATAACCCTAAGCAAGAAGCAGTGTCCACAGACACCTGATGAGCGGGAAAGGATGAATCAGATTCCATATGCTTCGCTAATTGGATCAATCATGTATGCCATGATATGTACTAGGCCAGATGTATCGTATTCCTTGAGTGCTACGAGCCGATACCAATCAGACCCAAGAGAGGCGCATTGGACTGCGGCCATGAATATCCTAAAGTACCTGAAAAGGAACAAGGATAAATTCCTGGTTTATGGTGGCTCAAAAGAACTAGTTGTTGAAGGTTATACCGATGCAAGCTTCCAGAAAGATAGAGACGATTTCAAATCGCAATCTGGATATGTGTTCTGTCTAAATGGAGGAGCGTTTAGTTGGAAGAGTGTCAAGCAGAGCACAACTGCAGATTCCACAACTGAAGCCGAATACTTGGTAGCTGTTGAAGCGGCTAAGGAGGCTGTTTAGATTCGTAAGTTCGTTGGTGAACTTGATGTTGTACCCTTTATCAAAGGTCCAATAGCCCTCTATTGTGACAACAATGGAGCTATTGCTCAGGCTAGAGAGCCAAGGAAACATCAGAAGGTCAAACATGTCAAGCGGCGATTTCACATGATTCGAGAATGGAAATCAGAATTTGTAAAGTTGGAACGGATGACAATGTAGTGGATCCACTTACTAAACCTTTGCCTCAAGTGAAGCACAACAAGCACGTAGAGGCAATGGGAATCAGGCACGTTGGAGATTGGATTTGATTTTCCTGTTTAGTGTTTTAGTTAATTTTGAACATTTTAATGTAAGACACTAAGAAAAACCATTCAAGTTTTTGGAGTAATTTAAATTTCATGCAATTTTATCACTCTGTTTGCTATTTAATTGTCGTTTAGGATTAAATAATGAGTCCATTCGATTATGAGAATATTCAAAATAGGGTATCAAGACCAGTCTTGATAAGAAAACACCTATTAAGTGAACATTGAATATTATAATCGAAAATTATCCCTAATCGAGGTTATTTAAACAATGGACGATTAATGACCACTTCAGATTAGTGTGTAGTTTGATTTATAGCACCGTTCTTGTGCTACAAGGATATGATTGTCATAAATCATTTGCACATGTATTGGTTTAGAACCATACTGGATCGACTTATGAGAATACTTTAAGAGATTTAAAAATCTTCATAAGTGTACTTCTCATTATGGCTATCGGGACCTATTTCCTCGACCATGAGTATTGTGAGTTCTCTTGTTTGAGTACTATTCCGTTTTGATGTTAGTCAAACGTCTGCCGTAAAAGGGGATTATAACGGCAACACTCGGGCGGCTAGGTCCTCTTAGTAAGAGAAGCTACATTACAAGACTGGGAATATCCCCCTACTAAAAATAGGGAAAATGTCTTTGTTGTTTACAAGGCCTCTCGAAAAGCGAGACTATGAAAATGCATGGTTGTCCTTGGATGGATTTTAGAAATAATCCGTTTATTGATAGTCGGACTCGGGATCGAGAAACACTTCTGGACGTAATAAGGATGATGAATAAATCTTACCTTATAGTTCATGAAGAGACATTAAGCGACATAGGAAAAAGGCTATACACTAAAAGCACACTTGTCCGGAAGGACAAGTGGGAGATTGATAGGAATGGTGTCCTTCAAACAAGTGTATTAATCCGATAGAGGGTTCAAAATTATTAGAAAGCTAATTATTCAGTGAGGTCAAGTGATCAGAATGCCTAGGTGGAGGCCGCTTCCGATTAGTAATATTAATGAGTAATTAATATTACAGCTTAATCTTGACTGAACCCTTCGGGTCACACCCAAGCAACTAACAAACCAACACAACGAATTAATTCGGAAGGAATTAATGAGTCACTCGAGTAATTAATATTTAGACGTCAGAAATTCGAGCTTAAAGCGTCGAATTCGAGCGTCGAAAGTCGAGTCGAAATAGTAAAAGACGAAACGGTAATATCACTAATTAATCAACAATTTACCGAAATATCCCTAGGATGGAATTCCCCGAGCAAACCGATGCCTAGGAGCATTTGGTATAGCCGAGCTGGCTAGCAAATGCACCAAGTCGAGCCTAGGCTGGCTGGTGCGTGCTAGCGCACCATGGCTAGCGTGGTGCTAGCCGCGGCAGCCGGGCCAAGGCAGCAGCTGCAAAGCCAAGGCCAGGAGCTAGCTGGGCCGAGGCTGCAGCCGCAAGCCATGGCTAGCAACTAGCTGGGCCGAGGCTACAGCCGCAAGTCGCAAGCCAAGGCCAGCAGCAGCTGGACCGTGGCAACAGCCCACCCGGCTGCCTTGGTGCCCATTTTGGGGTGCCACGTGGCAGCCGCCAATTGGTGGTTGAAGGGTGTAGGTGGCCGGCTCTTAAGGAGGTCCTTGGGGATCAAGTTTGGTCCCCTCCCCTCCTTGTGGTCCTCACCTAACTCTTCTCCTAAATGTGCCACTTGTTAATTAATTAGTTGTTTGATATTTAATTTTATTTTTGATTTAAAAATAAAGAAAGAATATTGATTTTACCAACTCTCCCACATTGATGGTGTAGACACCCAAATATGTCTCCCCAAAACCAAACCCAGTGATGAATACCTTTCACGTCATTTGATTGTCGAACGAGGTGAAAGTGTAAAAAGTCTAGTGATGTGGATGTTTTTTATTAAAATATCTCTCTTTCTGTTTTTGAAAATATTTCTTTTTATACTCTATTTATTAAAATCAGTCCAATTTGGTTTGGTCCATGACGAGGGTCCAATAATAGTGTAGTTGGTTTTGGCTCAAAAAGAGCTTTCCAATGATATATTATAAGCCCAATTCCGATGAATAATGAGGAAGTTATGGATTATATTAAATTGTGCTAGAAATGAATTTTACATGTGGCCCGATGATCTAGAGGAGGGCCTATTAATTATTATTCCTAAAGTTATTAGGATTGATTTTAATCTTCTAGAAACATCTAGAAGGTTCCTTTTAATTCTAATGGGATTAGGAGTGATAATTATATTTTAAAGAGTTTTATTTTGAATAAAATATGTGATTTGGCATAAATATGATTTTAATCTGCTAAACACGAAATTTGCTGCTTAATCATATTAAGAAGAGGATTCCGTACAAAAGCGCGTTTAATTTTTTAATTAGCGCCAAACACCAAAATCTGTCGCCTGGCGCTGGTCTTGTCGCCTGGCGACAGATTCCAGTTTTATTCTCGTATAGAACTTGAAGTATTTTCTATCGTTTCGGACTGTTTTCTTATAAATAGGGGTCGTATCTCCCCGTTTTTAACAATCAATCATCTAATTCTATTTTCTCTCTAAAATCTAGAAGCTTTCCTTCTCTCTCTATTCTTTTTCTAAACCTTCTCACTTACAAAATTCCACATACATTAGTTCTAGACACACCTAGCCAAGTTCAAAGTTGCCTCCGCCCTAGACGTGAAAGGTTGATAGTTTCTGAGGGTTTAGTCCCAAATCCCTATTTCAATTATTTGATTTAATTGTTTGATTTGTTATTTTCCTTGAAGTTACTAACGTATGTATTTTGTTATTGAAAAGAGATACGAGGCATCCAAGTAAGTAGTTGCTTTAATTCTTTTGATATAGAAATCATGCTTAGATTATTTTATTAATTCCTAGTATCATGTTAGGATGTCTTTATGATTCCTAGTATCATGTTTAGGGTAATAACTAAAATTTCTAATATCATGTATGTTTCTAGTATCATGTTTAGGTTGCTTCCTATTCTTTCTAATATCATGTTAGTATCATGTTAGGGATAAAGCTTTGATCTTTATTGTTTAGTGACATGCTAGGGTTTGTTATTAATCTTGTTAGTATCATGCCTAGGATCTTGCTAATATTATTATGCTATGAGATTGAGAATATTATTATTATGATGATGATTGTTATTATGATGCTTGATATTATATTTTTTATATATTTTTATTGCTTGATCACGCCTTTTATGCATGTTTAAAGGGAATTTATACTTGTAATCACGCTTAATAAGATGATTAATAATCTTGTTTAGATTAATATGATTATAATTCAAGTGATCGCCAATAATAGATTTGTTGTGCATTAATATTCAACCAACATAGATAAACAGGTTTAGGGTTAACCTATTGATTGTATGTTAGTTAGAAAGCGCACATGAATACGAGAAGAATAAAGTAGAGGCCTATTTAGGGCAGGTTCAATCTCTTTTAGGTTGGATTTGTACCTTCATTCCCGAACTTCCGGTCATGGTTCCAGACCTATTGGAGTTAACGATCTCCTGGATCGTTAAGGGGTGTAACCTTCACCCTGTGAACGGTTTACAAGTTCCTAAAACTTGTTGGCGACTCTTTTACTCTAGCTTCCTTCCCTTTGGATGCCACCATGCTTAAGTGTATGATCACAGTGGGGCTCAAGTGTGGGATGCTTGAAATATTCCCTACAGATGGGAGAGAGGATTTCACTCTTGGTTTTCCCTATAAATACCCAAGTTGGGGTATGGGAAAAATCACTTGAGTAAGGTGTTAGAAAAGGCATCTCCATTGAGAAAACCTTTAAACACATATAATTACTCGAGTATTAGGTCAGGCTTAGCTAACCTCTAAGCATTGGACCTTGTCGGGGTCGAGTTGCGGGTGGATACCGTTGGAGGTTTCGCCCGTGCGAGACTAAAGGCTTTCTCAAGTAAGATCTCGAGGGTACGAGCGAAGCACGCGTTAGAGGTAATTAATCTTTCCTTAATTCTTGTTATTTAATTTAATTATGTCTTGTGATTATATTAATTGTGAGTGCGGTCTTGGCTCGGGTTTTCTTCCGCGGTGATTTGGACTCATCAAAACCCAACAGGGCTATGCCCTTCAGGGTAGCTAGGAAGCATCGACACCAAGCGGCATCATCCAACCCCTGTAGATACATGAGGTGGGTATATGCCAGAAGGTAATCTTCTGGGTTCGTGGTACCATCATAGGTGCTAACCAACACATTTTTAACCTTGGCCGGATGTTCAGCCTCGGTTATCTCCTTGGAGAACACAGAGGGTTGTTCTCCAAGGTTTTGCAGCCGGAGCTGCCAGTTCATAAGATGGAAATTGTAAGCCGCCTGCCCTCCAAAGAAGGTAGGCTGAATGTAAGGTAGTGTAGGCGGCCTGTATAATGGTTGGGCCGCATACTGAGCTGAATTATTACATCGAGACCCGTGTGGACGGAAGGACCGCCTGACGGAGTTCCATGTACAGATTGTGAATTCCTCACTGAGGTATTCTTGAAGCAATCTGGGTAAGTCGACGTGGAAGCTGACTCGGACAGCGCTGATTCTTCTTTTGCTCGATGTAAAGTCGAGCATCAGAAAAAGTCTTTTTACTGCCGTCCGGCTGAACATGCCGGATGGTTTTTCTTTTCGTCGTTTTGGGGAAACGGAATTTAGAAAGGTCAATCAAAGGCCGAGCCTTCTCCTTGGTTGCAGGGTGGGGAGTAGCTGTCGGTCTTTGACTGACTTAGCTCTCTCAAATTGAGCTGGTTTTTTGGCCGACTGCTCTTTTCTAGGAGCAGTCGTCTTTTTAGTGATCAAGTCCTTGATTTCACCCTTGAAACTCGTCATGAATTTCATGAACTCGTCCCGAGTGACTGGGCAGATCTTGCCGCTTGTGTCTGATTAGACGGCTGTCCAAGGGGCTTGCTTGTACTTGCCTGGTCATTGGTTTGTTCCCGTCACTCCTTGGGACGGATGCGTTTAGAGATGAGTGATCCATCAGGGGCCACATAGGTCTCGACTTCACAGTCGTTGTCAGATTTATGGTCCGTGTGGACCTCTCCATCCACCGGAGGCCGGTCGGTCTCTAAAGGCGGTACAGGTTCTTGTGAAACCATCTTTGAGGTACTCTCCTCACAGATGGCGCCAAATATTTCAGGGTTTTTTGTGTCCCTTGGGAGAGTTATAGCTCACAGATTGGAACCAAGCCGCCTGTACCTGCAAAACAATGGAACTCCGGATGTTTGGAGGTCCGCCTCCGAAGGTTAAGTTAGTATGGGTTCGGAGTAAAAAACGTGCGAAAAGTAAATATCTTGTCGGACTCCGAGATCAGGTTTTTTCTCTGTTTTCGAGAATAATAAATGATGTAATGATTGTATGGTATCCCAATAAATGGGGGAATCTCCCTATTTATAGGGTCCTAGAAATGTGTGCCATGTCCTAGGGTTTGATGACCTAGGATTTAGGGCTGTGCCGTTTTGCGGCTACCTCGAGAATTGGGCCTTAAAGGCGCCAATTCCTGAGGGCATATCTACTTGACACGTGTCGGCCCCTGGGAGGTCCATTTTGAGACCTTCTCAGGTGACATGTGTCGAGCTCTCATTGGGCCATGTGGCGGAGTAGAAATATCTAAATCAACTTTTATTTCTGCAAAAAGTTTGATAAATCTATCATACTATATTTCAACCCCCCTTCTTGTAGTATTCATTGAAACAACAAGTATGTTGAGGTGTAGGAGTAGCTACTACAGGTCTTACAGTGGGTGGCGGAGGGGGAGTAGGACGACAAAAGTAGAAAGAGAAGGAGTACAAAGAGTAGGTCTCATAGTGGGAGGAGCAGGAGTATGTAAGGGAGGTCACATGATAGGAGATGGTGCACGAAAGACACATGAAGACAAACCACCACGATGAGGTAGTGGTCTAATTGATCGAGTGTGCACAAAAGAAGCAAATGACACTTGAGGTTGCTCAACAAGGCGTGAATGTCCAACCCTAGATAAAGTGTTTAGACTTCTTATATATGGTCTCTAAGGCAAAAGGTAAAGTTTTGTATGTAGGCAAATTAGAAATGGTCTATGTAGCTCTACATAGCCTCGTGTGCATTTCAGCAACTACATGCACCTACATTAAACGTCCAATGTAAGTATAATAATGAATTAAACAGCTGAACAATTGAATTGAAATTGAAATGAAATGAAGTACATACGAGTAATAGGTCGGAGGTGGATGGCTAGTAATGACTCAGGGGACGCAATTGTGAAAGCGGGGTAATGATAATCTTAGTGATACGACGACACCAAGCCAGGTACTCTGTATTATGTCATAACTAGTGAAGAAGATCCGATGAATGGACTACCTTGAACAACCAATGCCTCTAGTCGGCTCCACTCCTACACATGTGTGGAATGTCGAGACTCCTAGTTACTCTATCCCCTTCGATCCTTCTTGTGTAAAGCGTCGTCCGTGTCAACTCCTTGTGGGATCGACTACACTAACCTGAACTAACGCATGAGTCAAACTAGTAAATGTAATTCAAGCAACAACGTCAAAGCAAATCAAAGGGAATCGTGTACACCAATTAGGTTAGGTTTTCCTTTCCCCTTTCTTCTCTGGGTTGGCCACCCTTAGGCCCACTTAGGGCTTCGGGTTTTTTGATTGGTCCAAACCTGAATGTGTGACCTCGTTTAGATGGGCTACATGTTTATTTCTTTCTAACCCAAAGGTCTATAGTATTTTCTATAGCAAGATGTAAAGCCGACTCAAATAAACGAATTATTATTTCCATAATACAATCCAAATAATACTTAATAATTGCACTTGAGTTGAAGACATAATTCTTTTAGCATAAACATATCAAATTCCATTTAAGCTTGCCATAATAATTTTATAGGATTAAAAAGGTTATTTTACAATTTTTTCCATTTAAGCTTGTGCAGATTAAATGGCTAATTAGGCTTAGGGGGCGTTTGATTCGGAAAATGGAAACAGAGTGGAACAGAAACAAATAATAAGGGGGAAGAAATCATTTAGCTATTACCTTTTTATTTGTTTGGTTTAACCAAAGAAAGGGTATTTGTTAGGAGGAGAGTAAGGGTATTTGTTACCCCACGTTTTTTAAAGGTAACAAATGAGGGATAACCCATATTCCTTAGGTAATGGTAATTGTTACCATACTTTCAAACCAAACACACGGTAACAGTATTGGTTTAATTGAATCCATCTATAATCTATAATATTATTAAAACTCATAGGGACACCATGCTAACGCCATGTGTCACCCTTTATTCAATATGATTTGGTGCCACATGTATGCCATGTGTCATCACTCTTCTCTTAATATATTGATTTGTACTAATATTTAGTTTCTTTGAAAAACTCTTCGTTGACATGACTTTATTTTCAATAATAAAATTTAATTTACTTGATAAACTCTTTATATGTATAACCTCCCTATTTAAATATGATAATTCTTACATACATTAATAAAAGATAAATATATATTATTATATTTTTCATTCACTTATTAATATTTTTTAGTAATTATCTTATTAATTAATTTTGAATAAACTTATAAATTTGTGATATACCGGGACATCGCTCGGACGAATAACTAGTTCCAATAGAAAAAAAATACACTATCCAAACGCCCCTTATTTCTTTATATTGATGGACCTAAATGGGATCCGATCCAATGAAAAGGTGTTGAAAGGAAAAGGGAAGTGTTTCGGGTCAGGGTTTTAGGTGGTTTAAAACATCAGAAAACCTGTTCTTTTCTCCATTATATTCTTAGCGCGCCTCCGACGAACCTATCTACACTCTGCAACTTCGAGGTTTTTCATTCTCTCCCATCTCCTTTTCTCTTTCGCTCTATTCTTCTGCGATTCAATTTCATACTTTCATGTTTTTGTAATTTATTTAATTTATTTATACATTTTTATACATGTTTA
This sequence comes from Chenopodium album, assembly GCF_948465745.1. Classification (NCBI taxonomy): domain Eukaryota; kingdom Viridiplantae; phylum Streptophyta; class Magnoliopsida; order Caryophyllales; family Amaranthaceae; genus Chenopodium; species Chenopodium album. Next base: position 23,069,940 of record NC_137847.1, read on the forward strand.
TTACTCGTCAAATTTGAATCAGATAAATTTCATGAATTATCTACAATACTATTACTGTATTAAAATCCACAATTTGAAATGTAATTCATTTATATGTTTTAGGGTTTTCCTGCAATTTGATATTATCATCCGCTCAATTTGAAAAATGATTGAAATCGACAATTTGAAATGTTATTGATATATACGTTTTAGGGTTTTAGCTTATGTTGAATGTACGCGTTAAAATGGCTGTTTATTTTTTTATTATTTTTTTTTTCTGAAAACTTGAATAAATTAACTGTATGCCTGCTATGATTAATTTCACAGACGGATCAATACTTTTGGCTTAGGTTAGGGATTAATAATATATATTGTCAATATGATATAAGCATGGTTATGCTGTACCATGTGAGTTCAAATGCCTTTTGGTTTGTGAATTAGTCAAAGCGATAACATATGTAGTTTACTCTGCTCATTAATTTGATCATCGCTATAATGTCTGACTTTCTGATTCTCGGGTTGTTCGCATTATTTACAGGATAAGAGAAGGTTTGCATCAATTTACCTACAATGTCTGGGTATGTTCTTAACTATCCAATTTATATGTTTTATTTTTCTTCTAAGAGAAGTCCTAAGTACTTGAATGAATGTGTCAAAAAATGTACTTAATTGAATGTGTTTGGTGGCCCAAGTTTTTATATGGTTATATTGAATTGGTTTTAGTGAGGAGGTTGCTGTTGCTGTTCCGGCTACTGAGACCCCTTCTCCGTTGGGGGAGACCATGGACCTGATGACTGCTCTGCAGCTTGTTCTCAAGAAGTCTCTGGCACACGGTGGCCTTTCCCGCGGACTTCACGAGGGTGCCAAAGTCATTGAGAAGCATGCTGCTCAGCTCTGCCTGTTGGCCGAGGACTGTGACCAACCTGACTATGTCAAATTGGTCAAAGCTCTATGTGCCGAGCACAACGTTAACTTGCTTACCGTTCCAAGTGCCAAGACCTTAGGCGAGTGGGCTGGTGTAAGTTACTCTACTATTGAATTTCTTGATGTTAATTTTTATTTGTTGACCTTATTTTGTCATTTGGATGGGTAATGGGATTATTCATTATTGTTTGCAACTCACACATACTTCACAAATGTTTAACTTACTGGTTGAGCGTTGTTATTTGATGTTAGAGATATTTTTCATCTTTAGATTAGCTAGCAGTTAATTTGGATATCTTCCAAGCGTAGATTTCTTCTTTTATATGCCACAACTTGAGTTTTTGAGGAATATGCATAATGTTGACCTTTCAATAAAGCTAATTTATGCTATTTTTTTTCCGATACTTCTGCAGCTTTGCAAGATTGATTCGGAGGGGAAAGCAAGGAAAGTTGTTGGCTGTTCATGCGTAGTAGTTAAGGTAGATCCCCTGTTTGTCTTTGTTGGTTGCTTTATGAGCTACATCTTTTTTTTCCTTTTTTTTTTTATTTTTTATTTTTTATTTTATGACGGCACTAACCCTTTTTTTTTTTTTTTTGCTTGTTTCAGGACTTTGGTGAGGAGTCGGAAGGGCTCAATGTTGTCCAGCAGCACATTAAGTCTCACTAAATTGCTGACATATGAGAATCCTTATCAATTAGAGGGCTTTGTTTAAGAATTTAGCTCTGTAGTAGTTTGTTTTGGAGTTGTGATTTTCTTTTGGAGAAAATTTTTGATTGTTTTTCAGGTTGCTTAATACAGTTGGATACTTTTTGCATTGCTTATGTCAGAAGCAGTTGCACTGGTTATTATACTTTGTTGATTCTGTTTATCTTATCTGTTTAATACTAAGAGTTTCTGTAGGTTGTGAAATCTGCCTCATATTTTCATTGTTGTGTAATATGGGGGGGTTGATTTATGTGTTTTTTCTGGAGTTGATTTTGGTAGAATGTTGTGGTTATTTTTATGTGACTCAGTCAACCTTACTCTCTATCCCTAGGTACCAAATGACTTGTCTAAAGCTTCCTAAGTGCATCACTACCAAGCTAGACTCCATATGTTCAAATTTCCTTTGGGGAGAGGGAGAGAACTCTGATAAAAAACGAATAACCTAGGTCTCTTGGAGAAATGTTTGTCAAGAAAAAGAGAAGGGAGGCTTGGGTTTTTTAAATCCATGAAGAATTGAACAAGCTTGGGCTGGCAAGACTTTGTTGGATGTTAGATGGGAAAACAAACTGGGTAGGGAAAATTCTGTTTGAGAAATATGAGGAATAAGGACTTCCCCACCTCCTTAAATAAAAGGATCCCACATCTGTAATGCTTTAGGGAAGGGATCGGATCTTTTCAATGAAAGCTTCAAGTGGGAACCAGGTGATGGAAACACAATCAATTTCTGGTTTGGTGCATGCTTCATGCTGAAAACATGAGAAGCAAGCTGATAGGTCGTATGAGCAACCAAGCTCAAGCTCAAATTCCACTCAAAACAGGAGCTGGAAGAAGCAATTCAATTCCAGCTGCCTCATGAGTTGTTTGCAAGGATTGATAGTATTTATCTGACAAATGAAACTGAATTCAACTTCACCGTATGGAGCAAAAAGGCAAGTTTGATAGCAAGCCAAAGAATGGCTTGTTACTAATAGGGTGCAGCAACAACATGCCCTCTAGATCCAATCTATTGATTGGAAGACCATATGGGCAGCTGATACTTATCCTAAGATTAAGCACTGTTCATTTGGCAGCTTATCTGGGAGAGACTTCCTACAGCAGCAAATCTCTTCCATGGACATGTTGGTCCATCTAGCAACTCTGTTTTTTGCCATTATGAGGAAGAAGATTCAACCCATATATTCCTTTCCTGCCTAGAGCTCTTGAATTCTGGTTAGAGCTGACCATTCCCCCTGCCTATTACAGATATGCAAATGAACCTCTCCATTCCTGGATCTGCAGGAACCTAAAGCACAAATCCACATTCACTTCAAACCTACTATGGAATATCCTCTTCTCATTTGCGCTATGGCATATATGGAAGAGGAGAAACCAGTGGATCTCAAACAATAATCAAAGTCTTCAGAAGTCCATCTCCCATTGTATTTGGGCTGCTAGTGAATGGTTCTATTCTTCTAGAGCCCAATCTGACTACATGGGACCCCCCTCCATCTTTTCTCAAAATTGATGTGGATGCTTCATTTGTTCATGCCACCAAGGAATCGAGTTGTGCGGGTGTTTGTAGGGATGAGTCTGGTACCTGGAAAGGGGGATTTCAATGGAGGGGATTCTCTGCTTCTCCTAAAGAAGCTGAACTTCAAGCCATCAGTTTAGCCATAGAGTGGATTCGAGGAAAGGGGTGGAGTAGAAACGAATTGCAAATATCTAGTGGATGAGCTATCTAACCCACAATATGGCTACATCCTAACTCCAAATATGAATCTTTGCAGGTTACAACTACAAGAACCACCTAAAGTGAAGCTTTTCTATGGTGAAAGAGGGAAGAACAAGGTGGCTGACAAGCTTGCTAAAGATGCACGAGGGAGCTTAAATATTTTGTTCCGTGTAATATAGTTTCTCCCACTAGTATTTGCATTAGTGCCTTAGAGAATGAAAGAACTATGCTCTCTAATGATGATGATCATAATGCATATGATGCATATTTAATTAATTAAATATGGTGAAAGAGGGAAGAACAAGATGCACGAGGGAGCTTAAATATTTTGTTCCAGCTTTGCTGGTTACATATTTAGTGTGCTCTCTAATGAGCTTAAAAAAAAAAAAAAAAAAAAAAAAAAAAAAAAAAAAAAAAAAAAAAAAAAAAGGTTAGGTGAAACGGCTAAATTTTGAAACGGAAAATACGATTTTGATAGTTTAATCAGTGTAACTTTGGTTCATTTATCAATTCGCTGAAATGCTTAAAAGTTAGCTTTTGATTTAATTTGATTTTGTAGTGCGTGGTTCTTACAAGCTCTTGTACGGTGTATCATACAGACGTTTCTCGCAGAAGAACATATTATAAAAATGTAAAGAGCATACAGCTATAGTAATAAGAGCATACTATTAAAATGTAATGAACATATACCTAAAGTAAAAAAGAACATATTTGCACTAAAAAAGAGTAAAACGAACATATGTCCGTGATATTTGATAGTCAGTGTAATATACTTTTATTTGTGATATAATATTTGTTTCGGGTATTGTTACCCCCTTTTATAGACAAATGAGAGGCCAACAAGTGGCCCAAAAATAAGCTGACACGTGGCATCCTGCTCAGCTAAATAAAAAGCTTATAAGAGCATGACACGTAGCCTAAAGAGAGTTATCATAAAATAAAGGGCTCAAAGCCCATTAAGGAAACATGCCTAGCATGAAGGAAACCCTAATACATGTGTCAATCACGTATAGGGCAGCTGATTTTCCTAGGTTATGAAACCCTAGAAGCATAATCTCCCATCTTCCAATAAATACCCCATCATTTCATGATGGAAAAGGAGGATATACAATTCCAAAAGGCACAATGCCCAAAATATGCTCTCACTTCTCTCTACTTTCTCTCTCTAAAATTCCGTTTTCCGGTCACTAACTTGATCGTCGGAGGCGGATCTCCGATAAACTGGAGATCCGTTGTTTTGTAGGTGTTCAGGCCGTACGAGTGTAGCGTTTCAGATCTGTTTCCTGCGAGAATCCATACCCCCCTTTCGGGTTATCCAAAAAATCCCCGAAACATTTGGCGCCGTCTATGGGGAGACACATCTGGAATGGCACTTAGCCATATTCGAACACCAAATCATGAAGTAGAACCCATCGTTACAAATATAACCCAATGTGAGGGCAAAGTTGTAATTCTTCTAGATCGTCTAGATTGTCGTCATTCTTAAGAGAATGAGACGAACTCTTGTCTGAAGATAAGACTTGGGCGGCACTAAAACCCAAAGTCATGATCATTATTATGATTATCAAAAAAAAATTTCAAGTAAAATTTTCATCAAGCTACATTGTTTGATGTGTGCCCGCGAGCTAGTCAAACGACTTGTCAAATGGATGAGGAAAAGCGTCCGAGCAAAAGCAAGAAGTTCGTGGACACGAGCATAGCTACTCGTACAGGGCAGCCAAGCAGCCTGTACGAGCCAAATTGAGAAGCTCGTGGACACGAGCGTAGCTACTCGTATAGGGAAGCCAAGTAGCTTGTACAAGCAAAATTGCAAAGCTTGCTTACACAAGCATAGCTATTCATACAAGCAAAGTAGAATGTCGAGCAGGGGCATTCCCTAGCTAAATTACTCGGCCACGAAGACCACTCGGTCGATGAATCCATCCGGCCTTATAATGGACGGACGGATGAACATCAGGAAGTCCTAAAAATTGCCCAAGGTATTTTTACCCAAGTGGGGCAAGGGCATGCCTAGGCGTATGAGCCCTTAGAAATTTACAAGTTGAAAAATACTTGAAATTTCATGAGTACGTCCGAGAGATAGTGTCAAAGGACGACTCAATACCACAATTAAAATATATATATATAAGCCGAATGGCCAATTTTAAAAAAAAAAAAATGAAAAAATGAAAATACATAAAAAAAAGTATGTACATGATAGGATCATGCAGCTGCTGATTAAGCATTTGGATGAATATGTGTACAGCTCACATGCATTTTTGTTTGCATGAAAAGAGCACTTAAGGGTTAAAGCCGTCCAACAGCTCGCATGCATTTTCAATTATATTTCACTTGTACAGCTCACATGCATATATATATATATATATTTATATATATATGCAATACTTTGCTCGGTTTCATGAGTAAAGATGTAATACATGGCTCGGTTTCACAAGCAAAAATGTACTGCGAAGGTGCAAACCATTGGAGCGCAAGCTTGAGTAGGTACTCGGCAAGCTGGCCATGCTGGCCGAATGAAAGTACGAAGCACACCTTCATGAACATAGCAGCTCGGCAATTGAACAGCTAGTCCGAGTAGCATGGCCATGTGCTTGGCCGAGCTGCCTCTCACTAAAGCACCATGTTATCATTCTTGTGTGGCCACCCATGGCTGAATAAAATCGCAAGGTATGCCCTTGAAAGCATAGATGTTCGGCCAACCAAAGCTAGGAGACCGAGTTGCCATCATTCAAAGCTCTATGTTCCAAGTTTTAGTCCTCCAAGGCACCCAAGAGCAGCCGAATTGAGCTGGACGAATGAAATTGGAAATCACACCCTTGCAAGCATAACAGCAACCTGGCCGAGCCCTTCCATGGCTGACCGAGCATAGCAACAGCGTGGTAGCCAATCTGACCAAGCTACCTGGCCGAGTTGCATCTCAAACACGCATCAAGTTCTTGACTTTGGGCGGCCAACAATCTGTCCAAGCTGTTGTCTGAGTGAAATCGGAAACCTCACCATTACAAACATAGCAACTCGGCCAAGGCAGTCTGACCGAGTTGCCAACCAAGCAGCCTGACTGAGCTCCTACCTGACCAGGTAGCTGTCTGGACGAGCAGCAGTCAGCAGTCTGGCCGAACAGACTCGGCAGTAGCAGCGTACAGCAACAGCAGTCAGCAAGTAGGCCGAGCAACAAGCAGCTTTTTAGCCGAGTTGCCCTGTCCGAGTGAAAAGGGAAAGCACGCATTCCCATGCATAGCAGGTCGGTCCTTTGCTTAGTGTCCGACCTGCCTTTGAGCAAGGAACCTCCCTTGCACTTTAATGTGGCCAAGCAACCTGTCCGTGTTGAAGTTTAAAGATAGAAGAACATAGAAAAGATAAATATAGCAAAATACTTATGAAATTATGATAATCCTGATTAAGTACATCAATCCTTTAAATAGTAAATAATGCTAACTAAAAAATCCTATCTTTAAGGCTAGATTTGCCCACTAATACCCACTAACAACACAAAGTAAATACGTGACCCACTAACACCCATAATATACTCTTTGACTAATTCATGATAATCCACTCAACTAGACTCCTAAAATTATTCAAATATGATAAACCCACGTACACTAATGATTCTAAATAATAACCAACTTTTGAATCAATTTCCCAACATTCCCCCCTTGATTCAAAAAGATAAAAAACAACTTGTATGCTCTCACTGCTCCAAGAATCTCACGACTATGAACTTGCAATTTCGACTTGAACACGACTTCATCTCGACACCAAAAGCATCACGACTTGTATGCACTATAGGCATGTACACGACCACGACTTGCTTTCTTCAACCACAAACACTTGAACCTAGAAGAGTCTGCTCTCTTCCTCAACCTTTTGAGCAAAATTGTTTTGCTTGCTTTGATCACCAACTTGCTCATCTCTTTGTTTATCCCAACAACGATCTTCTTTGTGACCGTACCTCTTGCAATAATAGCATTGAATGCTACTCATACCACGACTTCCACCTTCTTCAACACCACGACCTCGACCACGACTACCTCGACCACGACCTCCATCATTATAACGACCATTCGACATTTGCCCTTTAACTTGAAAGGCTTTTTCGTCCTCGACATCTTCATCCGTAGACTTATACATCCTCTCTTCATGAGCCATCAAAGAACTCATCAACTTATCAAATGAATAAGTTGATAGGTCCTTTGCCTCCAATATAGCAGTAACGACATGCTTATACTTTTTTTTCTTTGCTAAGACATCTTAAAACTTTACTCACAATAGTCTCATTAGTGATGGAATCACCATAGATTCTCATCTGACTTACAATTCCTGACACTCTTGATAAAAAATTTTGAACAGACTCTTTACTTTGCATAGCCATACTCTCAAAACTACTACGTAAAGTTTGTAATCTGACATTAATCACCTTTGAATATTGGAATCAATGGTTGCGACGACGAATTCATACCACCATTTGACATGATTACTGACTCACAAAAAATGAACGACTACTTTTTTTTATAAGACTCACAACACTTCTTTTTTTTTTCTCACGATTGATTTTTTTTTACTCACGACTCTTCTTTGTTTCACTCACAACTCACGACTCATGACTTTTTTTATTTTAATAAGGCCTAGGATTGAACCATCGGCTCTGATACCATGTTGAAGTTTAAAGATAGAAGAACATAGAAAAGATAAATATAGCAAAATACTTATGAAATTATGATAATCCTGATTAAGTACATCAATCCTTTAAATAGTAAATAATGCTAACTAAAAAATCCTATCTTTAAGGCTAGATTTTCCCACTAATACCCACTAACAGCACAAAGTAAATACGTGACCCACTAACACCCATAATATACTCTTTGACTAATTCATGATAATCCACTCAACTAGACTCCTAAAATTATTCAAATATGATAAACCCACGTACACTAATAATTCTAAATAATAACCAACTTTTGAATCAATTTCCCAACAGTCCGAGCTACCCAAGAGGCCGATTAAAATCTTGAAGATGGTCCTCGCGAGAATAGGTGGTCGGACGGGAGCCGAGTTGGGTGTCCGACCTGCCTCTGAGCAAAGGATGATCTAATGAGTTTCAGGCGGACAACTAAAATAGACGCTCGTCCTTCATCTATTTGACGACGAAGAAAATCGTCAAAAATAAGGGAAATGATTTCTACTAGTCGGGCTCACGGTGTCAGAACGCTTCATAAAATACCTTTTCGAAAATAGAAATGGACCAATAAGTCAAACACACGGCTATTCCCTCCTCTGCATAGAAATTTGGCTGATAGCAACCTTCCCTTGGCCTGGCCGAGCTGCCACCACGCAAACCACCAAAGTTCTTGCTTTCATATGGCCAAAAACTTGGCGAAGCTGCAACTTGGTCGAGCTGTAACTTGGCCGAGCTGCAACTTGGCTGAGTTGCCCTCAAGCTGCCCTCTATGTACTCATTTTCTTGCGGCCATCAATAATTAGATAAGCACCTTATAGCAGTAGCTGGTAGAAGCAAGCACTCGGCAGCAATAACCCAACAAGCAGGCCGAGTTGCACCTTAGAGAAGCATTAGATTTCCAATTATGTGCAACCATAATTTCTTGCAGGGTCAAGAATAGCAGCTGCTGAACAGCCTCTGTCCGAATAAATACGTGATGATGGGCATTGCAATCATAGCAGGTCGGCATTAGCAAAAGGCCAAGCTGCCCTCACACAAAGCACAACGTTCCTACTTTCACTCGGCCAGCTACTTTGCCGAGCTGCAGTCTGGCCGAGTTCCCCTCAAGCAGCTCCTCGTGTCTTCGCTTCCATGCGGACAGCAGCCTGGCCCTACCATCTGGCCGAGCTAGTCTAGCAGCGTGTCCGAGAAAAATAATAACGAGATAAATGACCAAAAACTAGTAGTTTGAGTTGCACTTCAGGCCAGCACCATCTCTTCACTTCAGTGCATAATGCTTATGACAGAATAACTATAGTCCGCTGAGCAATTTGACCAAGCAAACGAGTACCCTGGCTGAGCAACGGTATGAAGCAGCAGCCTAGCCAAGAAGGGTCCAGTTTTTTACTTTCACACGGCCCGCAAATTCACCGAGCTTCTTGACCGCGTAACATTGGAAAGCTCGCCTTATCAAGGATAGTTGGCTTAGTGTCCGACCTGCTATAGAGCAAGAGCCTAAGTTCCTTAATTCAGACGGCCAGTAATATAGCCGAGCACAAGATGCCCGAAAGATGAAGAAGTCCGAAAAAACATGAGCTATTAATTTGGCACATGCCTTTGATTTCGGTGGAAAAATCAAGCATCATTATTATGATTGAGAATAATGATCTCAAAAAAAAAAAAAAAACCTATCCGAGCTTCCTGGCCGAGTGAATAGTTGGTCGGGTATGGCTAGGTGTCCGAGTTGCCATTAAGCAACGGACTTCCTAACCAATTTCAGGCGGACATGTTCTAAGTCGGCCATGGTCAGGTGTCCGAGTTGCTACTTAGCAAGAGACCTCCTAACCAATTTCAGGCGGACATGTTCTAAGTCGGCCATGGTCAGGTGTCCGAGTTGCCACTTAACAAGAAACCTCCTAACCAATTTCAGGCGGACAATGTACTAATTCAGCCATGGCTAGGTGTCCGAGTTACTATTTAGCAAAGGACACCCTAACCGCTTTGAGGCGTACATGGAATGAATTGGCCAATGTGCCAAATGAAGTTAGATGGTGGCCGAGCTGCTACTTATCAAATGACCACCTTCTCATTTTTGTGCGTCTAACAGCCTAATCGAGCTAGGTGGCCGAGCTGCTATTAAGCAAAGGAGCCTCCTTCTTAATTCTAGGCGGCCTTTGCAAAAGAAGTTAATAAGCACAAACAATTCGGCACCAAGGTAGAACGACTAGCTACTGGTTCCCTCGCCAAATATGGATATGAAGCAGAGCTGGCCATAAAAATGAAGATATCTTTGAGAAAATAGGCTGCTAGAATAATATTGCCAAGTGGGCAAGAGCTGAGATCGACCAACATCTTGTCCAAGCAGACGTTGCGTCTCATCCCTTGAAGATGGGCATGCAAGACAACTCTAAGCCAAGATCATAGCTACTTAGTAAGATGGTTGAGATTCCCTTTAGTGAAGCCTACCTACCTCACATTCAAAAGGCAATATCGCTAAGTGATGTGCACATTGCTAGTGGACGACCCTCTTCAAAAGACTAAGCGACCGGCAGCTAACCAAGTTGTAGGAGTTTATAGGTACAAATGCGGAAAACATGAATCATATTCATATAGCACCTAATCCCAAGATCATGCATAACACATAAAGAATTAGAATTAATACCTTTGTAGGGTGATTCCACATGTGATCGAACAAGAACAGGGGAGATAAAGAACCTCAAACGTGATTCCTCTACTTGGTCCACGGGCACGGATTAAGACCTCCACTAATGCTAGTTAGTTGCAATTGAACCCTTCAATTGACCTTCTAAGGAGAAGAACGAGCAACAAACCAACCATGAACCACCACACGTGCCACTAGGGGTGGCCGTCCGTGAGTCCAAAGGGAAGGAGAGAGAGAGTCGTGGGTTAGAGAGAGAGTGTGAGGGTTTTTGAGATTTCTGGTTGCTTGATTCATAATCAACTGTTAATTGTTCTGTCAATTGTCATGTCATACAACCCTAGGCATGGATCTTATTTATAGATCTTATCTCTAAATAAGAGTCCATGACAAAGCCCAAAACCTAAATCTAATCTAACTATGCTAGCCTAATCCAATTCATGATTAGTTAATTGCTCATGAAGCCCATTAATGGGCCTCTAACTTGCTTAACCCAATACCCTTGTGTGTGACCTCATATGATCCATTCTAGCGGGCTTTGGACTATTTGACTAGCCCAAAGATCATTGATCATAGTCTAGCAACAGATAATGACGACCCAAAAGAACGAACTTATTATCTCCATAATAGTGATCCTTGATACATCTAGTAATTGCACTTATCGAAGACATAACTCCTTCAATCTCCTACTTGTCTGAGACAAGTGCGCAATATTCAATATTCAAATTCCTTAAGTCAATGTGTGTCGATTTGATAATATGATTGCATCTCATGTCGTGATCATATCAATCTACAAATCTTTTCTTGAAAAACTGAGTTAGAATTACAAAACAAATGATTACTATGTAATCCATTTGAGCACGGCCATGCATTTTCTGAATTCTCCTTCTTCAAGGGACCAAGACACATTCCTAATTAAATAGGTAGACTCAATCCAATCTTGTGGCAACCAAGGCTCCTACTCAAATCATGAGGTAACCAGGAAACACCCTTTATAATCTCCAGTTACAGGCAGACGTTTGAATGTACACAGTTACATCAATCATTGAATGGAATCAATGTTCCACTCATGTCAAAGGAATCCACTAATATATCCGGAAGCTCTATACTTGAGCTTCAAAGTAGGTCTATAGTTCAATCATGCATCATTCATGCATATCCATGTGATTGACCGAGCTTCACTACGTTCCTATAGCCCATGAAACAACGCTATCCAATCAATCTTACATGCTAGTCCATTAATTGAAATCATTTATGTCCAGTTTAATGATTCCGAACTAGGAACTAGAATAACATATGGATTTTGTTCACCTGTGGGGTTTCATTCACCAGGTCATTAACAAATCAACCTGATGAGCCCATCAATCCACAATTATTTTGGATATTTTATTTAATGTTGAAACCACAATTAAATAAGAGAAATGATAAACTTCTGATTAAACATAATTCTGCCAATGAATGTATTACATATGTAATAAGTTTTTCTCTAAAAACAAATACAACTTAAATTACATCATTAGCCTCAATCCAGTTGCATTAACATGTTTCTCATTCTTAGGCAATGGAAGAGGTTTAGTAAGTGGATCAACGATATTCTCATCCTTATGAACTTTGCACATCTTGACATCTCCTCTGCCAACGATTTCTCGAATGAGATGATACTTCCTCTCAACATGTTTGGATTTGAAGTGTAACCTAGGCTCCTTTGATTGAGCAATGGTGTCATTGTTGTCACAATACAACTCAATCCCTTTTTGAGCACTTGGTATAATGTCCATCTCAATAAGGAATTTCTTAATCCAAACTGATTCCTTAGCTGCTTCGACAACAGCTAAATATACTGATTCTGTAGTAGAGTCTGCGACAGTGCTTTGATTTGAACTCTTCCAGCTCACTACTCCTCCATTCAGACAGAAGATGTATCCAGATTGGGATTTAAAATCATCTCTGTCTGTTTGGAAACTCGCATCCGTATAACCTTTGACAACCAACTCATCTTCGCCGCCATATACTAGAAACATTCCTTTAGTCCTTCTCAAGTACTTAAGGATGTTCTTGGCAACTGTCCAGTGCGCTTCACCTGGATTTGCCTGAAATCTGATACACATGCTTAAAGCATATGCAACATCCGACCTTGTACAAATCATGGCATACATTATAGACCCTACTGCCGAAGCATAAGGTATAATCGCCATACGTCTTATCTTGTCTGGCATAACCGGACATTGAGATTTACTGAGCGTAATGCCATGATACATGGGGAGAAATCCTCTCTTGGACTTTGCCATCTCGAACCTATCAAGAATCTTATCAATATAAGTCTCTTGACTCAGTCCAATCATCCTTCGAGACCTGTCTGATGGATCTTGATTCCCAAGATGTACTCGGCGTCACCCAAGTCTTTCATGGAGAAACAACTCTTCAACATTCCTTGACTGACTCAAGCATTGGTATGTCGTTCCCCATGAGTAGTATGTCATCTACATACAAGACTAAGAAAACTATGCTGCTCCCACTATACTTCTTGTATACACAAGGTTCCTCTTTGCTTTTGAAAAAACCAAATTGTTTGATTGCTTCATCAAAACAAAGGTTCCAACTCCTTGATGCTTGATTCAATCCATAAATGGATTTCTAAAGCTTGCATAACTTTCCAGGATTTTCTGGATCTTCAAAACCCTCAGGTTGTGTCATATACACTTCCTCCATCAAGAACCCATTAAAGAAGGCGGTTTTGACATCCATTTGCCAAATTTCGTAATCGAAAAATGCAGCAATCGCTAGAAGAATACGAATGGACTTCAGCATTGCTACCAGAGAAAAGGTTTCATCATAGTCAATACCATGAATCTGTTTATACCCTTTCGCAACCAGTCTTGCTTTATAGATGTATGCATTTCCATCCTTGTCTGTTTTTATCTTGTAAACCCACTTGCAACCAATAGGTTTTACCCCATTAGGCAAGTCCACCAGGATCCACACAACATTTTCAGACATCGATTCCATTTCAGATTTCATGGCCTTAAGCCATTCATTTGAGTTGGGGCTCGCCAAAGCTTGCTTGTAGGTTGTAGGTTCCTCATTCTCCAATAAGAAGATTTCAGAATCCTTAGTTAACAGAACTTCAACAAACTGTTTGTTTCTGATTCTGGCAGACCTACGTGGGGTAGGAGCAACAATAGAAATGTTCTCTTCAACTCTTTGAAGATTTTCGCAAGAATTATATTCAAGTGGGACGATAGGAGTCTCGCTAATTGAATTAGCTTGCTCCGACACATGATTATGCGCCCTCGCCTCTAATGTGGTGTTATCCACATCCATTTGTTGCTCGTCTCGAATTTCTTCGAGAACTACTTTACTCCCACTTGGCTTTCTAGAGAGGAATTCCTTTTCTAGAAAGACACCATCGCGAGCAACAAACACTTTGTTATCTTCGCGATTGTAGAAGTAATACCCTCTTGTCTCTTTGGGGTAACCCACAAAGAAACACTTATCTGATTTAGGGTGTAGTTTGTCGCCTTGTAAACGTTTTACATAGGCTTCACATCCCCAAATCTTGAGAAAAGACAAATTTGGTATTCTTCTATTCCATATCTCATATGGTGTCTTTTCAACTGCTTTGGACGGGCTGCTGTTCAGTACTCTGGCAGCTGCTTCTAGTGCATATCCCCAGAATGATATGTGAAGATCAGTAAAGCTCATCATGGACCGAACCATGTCCAGTAAGGTCCTATTTCTCCATTCTGAACTGTGGCGTCCCTGGAGGGGTTAACTGTGAAAGTATTCCACAGTTAATCAGATGTTCATCAAATTCTTGGGTTAAATATTCACCACCACGATCAGATCGTAATGCTTTAATTGTTTTCCCAAGTTGGTTTTGTACCTCATTTTGGAATTCTTTGAACTTTTCAAAGGCTTCCAACTTCTGCTTCATTAAGTAAACATAACCAAATCTACTTAAATCATCAGTAAAAGTAATGAAGTATCTATATTGACCCCTAGCTTTTGAACTCATTGGTCCACACACATCCGTATGTATGAGTCCCAAAAGGTCACTTGCTCTTTCACCTACAACTGTAAAGGGTGACTTAGTCATTTTACCAAGCAAGCATGACTCACAATTTTCAAATGATTCATAATCAAATGTTGAAAGGAGTCCATCCTTATGTAATTTCTAGATGCGCTTTTGGTTAATATGTCCAAGCCTACAATGCCATAGGTAAGTTGGGTTTGATCTATCTGTTCTTTGCTTTTTATGATCTATGTTGTAGACATGAGTTGTATAATCTAAGACATACAAACCATTAATTTATTTAGCGTTAGCATATAACATATTTTCTTTAGAAATAAAACAACATTTGTCTCTTATTTCAAAAGAAAATCCTTCAGTATCTAAAACAGGAACTGAAATAATGTTTTTGGTAATAGTTGGAACATAATAACATTTATTAAGCACCAAAATAAAACCAGATGGAAGTCTCAAATGATTGTTTCCAATAGCAAGTGCAGCAACTTTTGCTCCATTTCCTACTCGAAGTGTGACTTCCCCTTTTTCTAACGCCTTACTCCCTCTAAGGCCCTGCATGTTATTAACAATGTGAGCACCACAACCGGTATCGAATACCCAAGTTGAAGAAGAGGTAAGATTTATTTCTACAACAAAAACATCAAGTAACTCCTTACCTTCTGTTTTCACTGGTGTATAATGGGGACACCCTAGTGTATGGCGAAGCCAATCACCACAATAGAAGCATTCGCTTTGTCTCCTTTTCAGGTACTCCTCAGCATGGTTGAGTAAAAGGTTGACTAATGTCACCGTCGAGCCCTCATCATTATGAGTAAGCCTTACTATATCAAATCCATCGTGGAGTGAGAACAAGATTATGTCATGTGCGGAGTCATCATCAAACGGTTTCCCAAGGACGTCCATCTGATTGAATAAATCAATCAGTTCATTGACATGGGTCCTTACTGACTGACCAGGCATGAGTTTCTTAGTCATTATCTTACAATGAACATTGTAAGCCTCATACCTTATGCTGTCAGTCCAGGAGTAGTAACTTTAAGGGATCGAATTAACGACCTCTCTTACATTGTAGTCGTTGAAGTTTCCTCCTCCACTTCCTAATGCCCCAATGCCACCTCGATAGATGGCACGAAGACATTCACACAAGTTGGTTAACTCATATTGCCTGAACCTTCTTTTCCAACAATTTGGAATAGATTCTAAAATGAGATTCCTGACTTTCTCTACATCCGAAACAATTTTCGCATGCCTTTCAGGATCATAAGCTTCAGTATACTTACCCTCAACAGGTATATATAAACGAGATTCAAGCTTTTGGCTTATGAGAAAATTTCTCAACTCGTTCTCCCATTCCCTGAAGTTTCTGAGATTCAGCCTTAAATTTAGTTTCGTTGGCAAAATAGTGTTGTCATTATAGTTATTCATCTACAAACAAAAAACAAAACGAGGCAAAGTTCATTAATTATGTTTAATAAATTTAAAGTACCATAAACGATTTAAATTGGTAACTTTAAAGCATTTATTCAATATTAAAATGATCCCTATTGAATTAAATGATTCCAAGACCCTTTATTTGTGTAATAGTTAACCGGACTGAGGCCCTACCATCAAGCATTACATTTTCAAGGTGAGTAAACTCTTTACTGATTACAACTCTTTGTAACTCTTGGTTGAATAATTAACCATCACATGTTTAATTATTACACTTAGCTTCAAGGTTCTAAACGCTTTAGGTAACCTTGTTGAGTATAACCAATTAAATGTGTAGAACGTGATCTACCCCAAATTACCTACGATAACAAGTGACACTCTGCTGAGGCCGACCCATCACTCATGATATAGGATTGTTGGGTATTCAATTGGAAAAACAACCTCAATATTACTAGGACCTAGATTCAATTATGTTGTGATTATTTAGTGAACTCTAACGCATCATCAATCAACATAAAATAAATCTAACATGCATAATCTACTAATGCATAAATAAAACATGACATAGTATGGCCCCTTAATCCTAAGAAAACTAATAAAGCAGAAAAATGCTCCCACTTGAATCCTCATGGATCTTATCCATCTTATTCCTTTGGGCCTCCACTCTATTGGCTTCTTGGATCATTGCAACCTGTAATATTATTCTATTCTATCTACTACTTAAATAAAATAAAATAATATTACAAAAATACTTAACGGTACGCAGACCATATTTAGATTACAAAAATACGAAACGATGCGCATATCATATTTAGAATCTATGGGCCATACTAGTATATATATAGCAATAAATAATATCATATATTATAAAGTGCCACATAATAAATCACTCATCATGCTTTCCTAAACTACAACATCGACTGATCATAATTAAGAAAACATGGCACAAAATATCTCATATTTTTAATTAATTAATTAATTAATTAATTACTGCAATTAGATAATATCATATATTATTTCTAACCAATCATAAAATATCCTATATTTTATTTAAGGTAAGAGATGGAATCAAATCATATTTTAATTATGGAAGATAAATCATATTTATTTTCCATGATTATCCTAACTAATTTAGGAGATTCTATCCTAATTGCCTAGCCAATCACATATTTTAAATCAATTATTATCCAAAATTAATTATGGGATAATCTCATTAAATCAATTATTATCCAAATAGAATCTTTTGCTCCATTATTATCCAAACCTAACAAAATTAACCACTTTAACTTTGTTTATTATCTTTTCAAAATCAAAACTTATCTTTATTTATTTATTTATTTATTTTTAATCTGATTTTTATTAAAATAAAATTAAAATTTTTTTTTGTTGAAATTCGTGCATCAGCCACCATGGTGTGGCCAGCCGAAGCTGGCCACGGTAGTCGTACACCGTGAGGTTTACGCTGCACTGCAGCGGTGCACAGCAGCAGCAGCGGTGCCGCGCAGCCCTTGCACGGTGCTGATGTTGCTGCCCTGCCTGACCCGCCTGCTGCCCCGCCCTCCCTCCGGACCACCTGGAGCGGCAGCCGCGGTTGCCGCTGCTTTAAAAACCCTTTTTTTTTATTTTAATTTAAATAAAAACAAAACAATTTTGTAAAATTAAATTAATCTTAATGTGGTCCAATTAATTTCAAAATTAAATCATATTCAATCTTGAAATTAGGGTTCTTCATGAAATTAATCCCCAATTTAATTTAACTCTTAAATTAAATAATTTGATCATGAAAAATTCATAATTTAGCATGAAATCAAATAGATTAAATTCTATAAACACATAACAATCAAATTGAATCAAAACCAAAACATAAATTTCACAAATTAGGGTTTAGGGTTTCGAATTTTTTTTTGAAAAATTAGGGTGGGGGGTTCGAATTTTTCGAGTGATAAAGGGGCAAAATTCGGATCTTTGATGGGTAATTTGGAGCAAATTAAACAACTTTTAATGATTCTATATTGTTAAATCACATTTAAAATAATAATTGACCCATAATTAAATTATTCTCCCTCCTAATTGAATTAAAATTGTAGACTATCAAAGAATTAATATTCAATATATGTACATGCATAGGCTAACTGATACCACTGTAGGTGTTTATAGGTAAAAATGCGGAAAACATGAATCATATTCATATAGCACCTAATCCCAAGATCATGCATAACACATAAAGAATTAGAATTAATACCTTTGTAGCATGATTCCACGTGTGATCGAACAAGAACAGGGGAGATAAAGAACCTCAAACGTGATTCCTCTACTTGGTCCACGGGCACGGATTAAGACCTCCACTAATGCTAGTTAGTTGCAATTGAACCCTTCAATTGACCTTCTAAGGAGAAGAACGAGCAACGAACCAACCACGAACCACCACGAACCACCACACGCGCCACTAAGGGTGGCCGGTTGTGAGTCCAAAGGGAAGGAGAGAGAGAGCCGTGGGTTAGAGAGAGAGTGTGAGGGTTTTTGGGATTTCTTGTTGCTTGATTCACAATCAACTGTTAATTGTTCTGTCAATTGTCATGTCATACAACCCTAGGCATGGATCTTATTTATAGATCTTATCTCTAAATAAGAGTCCATGACAAAGCCTAAAACCTAACTCTAATCTAACTATGCTAGCCCAATCCAATTCATGATTAGTTACTTGCTCATGAAGCCCATTAATGGGCCTCTAACTTGCTTAACCCAATACCCTTGTGTGTGACCTCATAGGATCCATTCTAGCGGGCTTTGGACTATTTGACTAGCCCAAAGATCATTGATCATAGTCTAGCAACAGATAATGACGACCCAAAAGAACGAACTTATTATCTCCATAATAATGATCCTTGATATATCTAGTAATTGCACTTATCGAAGACATAACTCCTTCACAAGTTGCAGGCAGCCGATTGTTGAAGAATGAGCAGGGGCTAGGCGGCACACATGCCGAGCTTCCAAATGTAGAGTCTTAAGACTTGTACAAGGGGCACCAAAAGAGTCACCCAAACTTAGTACGCTCCAACCGAATGGCATCGGTGACGAGTATCTAACAACATCGATCAAGGGCAAGGCATTCATGCAGCGACAAAGTGAAACTGAGCACCAAGATCAGGCCTATCCGAAAATAATCAAACGAACTTAAGGCTAACCAAGCGTAAAGTCCTAATGGATAGGGGCTAGTACGCAAATGATAGCAAAGCAACTGATCGAGCTGGCCGATGCATGAGCCGAAAGGCCTACCTTGAGAAAACAATCTTCCTTTTGGAATATAAATTGGAAGAGTTAAAGTGTCGATCAATTAATGAGAAAATAACCTTCCTTTAGAAGGATAAGCGTCACTTGTGAAGAGCCAAGTGGACGAGGACCATTAGGCCTCGGTTTATTACTAAAGACCGCAAGCGGCAACAAATTTCTAAAGCCTAATGCAATTAGGCCGAGTAGGCCCTCCATGAATTCAAGATGCCTACTTAGTGTCCGACCATCTACGCAAGCATTCATTACTCGCAAGATAGCTTCAATGTCGGGTATCGTTACAATATAATCAAGGTGAAAATCAAAAATAGAAGAAAGCCTATCAAAAATAAGATAGGGTAGCTCCTTCCAGTTTTTGAATGGCCTAATTACTATACCAAATGCTAAGCCATCACATTTAATTCAAGTCTTTGAAAGACAAGCCACCCCATTGGGGCAATAAGGAAAAACTTAGGTCCAAAAGTTCCTTATTGAGTAGCCACTTCATGAAATTAAGGACAAAGGTCCCTTAGTATAAGGCTTCGACCCAATAAATATATTAACACCTTCGGATAAGCCTCCCTTAATAGGGCTATGTACAAATCTTTATATGATCCGAGTGTACATTGAATGGCTCCTTCATCCGAACAAGTACAGAAAACTCTAAAAGAGGTTGAGATGTTCATACATCACCCTTCCTAGTATGAATAGACTTACCACATAAGAGAGCAAAATGGCACATGTGCCGAGCTCCTATGCAAGGAGAAAGCCAAGATGGAAGATACATACATCAACATTGCCAAGTATAATTTCCAATACGATGGTAAAACACCGAGTATAATCCCGAAGATTTACTCGGCAAAACTCATTGTATAGCTTAAACTCCCAAAGTACAAAGATTTTAGGCGGCGGAAATGTCGAATAGAAATCTCAAAGGTACTCCAAAATGCAGGAATTCTAAGCCTATACGCCAAATAGAATTCTGAAAGCAAGGGCAAGAAGTGACAGATGGTCAACTTTTGCGCCAACTAAGTCCGAGCCCAATTGATTCATAAGTGACAAGGGCATAAGATGAAACTTCTCGTTAACAAGAACTTGAAGTTATTGAGAGGGCCAAAAAGATAATGTCAATTGGCCTCTCAAAAGTTAGTCTAAACGGCTAAAAAATCATTGGACGCCTAGAAAAGACAAAGGAAAATTCATCCCACGTGGCATAGAGACGAGACTAAGAATCTCGACAAATGCTATATCTAATTCGGTACAGACACGAGGCAAAGCCCCTCGGCAAGTGTTAAATGTTTCTCGGCATTTGCCTAGTCTAAGTTAATCAAAACCTTCTAGACTAGACCAAATACCAAACGAATGCAAAACAAGCATCTAAGCCTAATTGGCCATTCACTACCACAAAAAAAAAGGAATACAGAACGCCTAAAACAAGCAATATAGAACGCCTTAGAGGCGTTCTTCTGGTGGGGTGCCTTATAAAGTCTACACAACGCCTCTTTGAGGCGTTCTATATCTAACCAATACAGAACGCCTATCTAAGATAGGCGCTTCTTATTCTTGGTAGGAAATAAATAAAAAACAAGGAAAACAGAACGGTCAACTTAGGGTAGGCGCTCTATATTTATGTAGATAGAGACGCCTATCTCAGATAACAGTTCTCTTTTTCTTATTTTTTATTAGAAATAATAATAATAATAATAATAATAATAATAATAATAATAATAATAATAATTTCGTGATAAATAAAACACCATATATACTTGTATGATAGAATTACATTTGATTATAATCGTTCCAGAAAAAATATATGAAATATTTATTACATTAATTTTGAATTTGATACAATAAAGCTAAAATCATCACCATCATCATCATCAACAAAAAAAAAAAAAAAAAAAAAAAAAAAAAAAAAAAAACCTCCTTACTCAACGAGCTTAATACGCCTTGTGAACTTCATCTTTCAAGTATCCATATCCTAAAGAAAAAAAATTAACATAAAGAACTTAGAAATAAATGAGTATTAAAACCAACAAAATAAACCAATTAGTTCATAATTAAACCCAAAAAAAAATCTTAGATGAAAAACACCCAGAACAAATCTAAAGACGAAAAGCACCCCAAACAAATCTAAAGATGAAAACCACATTAACAATTTTTTTTAGATGAAAATTCTAAAGATAAAAACCTCAACAGAGCACAAAAACTTAAGAGATGCACGAAACACCCACAAATTAAAAGATGAAAACCAGAAATTTTAGATCTAATATGATTGAAAATTAAAACCACATCTAAAATGAAAATCAGAATTTTAGATCTAAATTAATTGAGAATTAGAACCAAATTTTAAAAAGATAACAAGAAATTTGAATTAAAAGTACTGAGGGACAAGGAGATGAACTATTACCATAACAAACTTTGGTGGACGAGGAAGCGGCATCGAGCAAGAATGAAAGTGCCTCATCAGCGGCAGTGCGCGCGGCGTCACATCGTCGAGAAGAGTGGAGAACGGAGGGAGTTAGAAGAGAGAGATGAAAGAGTAAGGGTTAGAAGAGGGAGTGAAGGGAGCAAATGAGGAGAAAGACTGAAGCCATAGAATTCAGAAAATGAAAGGTAAGAAAAAATGAGGACCTTAGAAGATGAAGAGGAGAAAAGTGAGGGCATGGGCGGCTATGAATAAGGGTAAAGGAGAAAGAGGATACCGTACTGTGCTAGGGTTAGTTTGTCAGTTTTTCATTTATTTTTAAAAAATAGATAAAACAATATAGAGCGCCTAACAAAGATAGGCGTTGTGTAGGTAAAGTGACATTTTTATTAAAATAATATAAAAATCAAACACAACGGTTAACTATGGGAGGCGCTTTAAAAGTTTTGACATATAAAACGCTCATCTTACATAGGCGTTTTATATAATTCTAGAGATCGCCTATCCAACTTGACAGTTATGTATTGTGTATTGCTTATTCCACATTTTGTGGTAGTGATTAAAGGAAGAATTGTATAAATGACAATATCTTTTACCAAGCCTAGGTCCAAAGATAATCCCTAAAGGGATAGACCAAATAGGGCAAACATCATAAGAGGAATTGAAAAAAAAGCTTAATAGCCATTCAAACCTTGTAATAAGGTACTATAAGTAACCCATTAGTCGCAAGACAATCAAAGTGGGGCTTAAAAGCATAATGATCGACATCTGTCTAGTTCAAGGGCAATCATTATTATGATTGATTAACTTAGAAAATATCATACCGGCCAAGGTATAAAAATTTTCCAAGTTAATCAAACCTTTTTTAATTGAACTAGACATGATGCCGAATCCAAAGAAGTAATAAAGTCATTTTCGAGAGGTATAATCCCTCTTGAGAAGAGAAATTACCCCTCTCGGGGGGCTTATGTTTCGGGGTATTTTTACCTCCTTTTATAGACAAATGAGAGGCCAACAAGTGGCCCAATAGTAAGCCAACACGTGGTATCCTGCTCAGCTAAATAAAAAGCTTATAGGAGCATGACACGTAGCCTAAAGAGAGTTATCATAAAATAAAGGGCTCAAAGCCCATTAAGGAAACATGCCTAGCATGAAGGAAACCCTAATACACGTGTCAATCACGTATAGGGCAACCGATATTCCTAGGTTTTGAAATCCTAGGAGCATGATCTCCCATCTTCCTATAAATACCCCATCATTTCATGATGGAAAAGGAGGATATACAATTCCAAAAGGCACAATGCCCAAAATATGCTCTCACTTCTCTCTACTTTCTCTCTCTAAAATTCAGTTTTCCGGTCACTAACTTGATCGTCGGAGGTGGATCTCCGGTAAACCGAAGATCCGTTGTTTTGTAGGTGTTCACGTGTACGAGTGTAGCGTTCTAGATCTGTCTCCCGCGGGAATCCATATCCCCCTTTCGGGTTATCCAAAAAATCCCCGAAACAATATTCATTGCTTATTGTGAAATGTTCTTTGAATTTTGTCTTTAAATTATGTTCATTACATATTATTATCATGTTCTTCATTATTATTACAGATGTTCTTTAAATTTAGAAATAAAAAATAAAAAATAAAAAATAAAAAATAAAAATGGATGTTACAAAACAGCTATATGTTCTTTCCGCGATTTTTGTCTGTACCAAGTAAAGTACAACCGCCTGTACCTTATAATTTTGGTGAATTTGTTTTATGTTGGGTTCTAATAGCTTGGTCAACAATTTAAATGAAAATATATACTCCCTTCATTTCATAATGTTAATCTCATACACTATTTTGGGCATTTTATGTTGGGTTTCTAATAGCTTGGTCAACACTTAAGCATTATGACCTATGCTTTTCCCAAAAAAAAAAAAAAAAAAAAAAAAAAAAAAAAAAAAAAAAAAAAAAAACTTAAACAAGGTAAACTAATTATGAATTATTTTGTACATTAATGTTAGATTTCAAATATTTTTCTTTTCTTATTTTATGTGATTGATTTCAAATGGGACTAACATTATGAAACGGAGGGAGTAATATCTATTTCATCATCTTTGATTGAGCTATTAGAAACCCAACATAAATCTAGTAATCTGAGACTAACATTATAAAAAAGCTTTCATCTTTCAATAGCTATAGTATCATATGAATTAATTAAATTTTTTATTTATTATATGTCATATATCATATGATTTTGAAAATAAAAAAACCAAAAAACAGAAAACCACAGTAATGCCAAATGAACCCTAAGTTTCTAGATTGTGTCAAAAAAAAAAAAAAAAAAAAAAAAAAAAAAGTGACAGAAAATAATTGAACTATAATTAGCACAGCATTCTAATTTTGTAATTAGATGAATAAAAAGCAGTGGTACTTTGTGACTTTTGACTTTTGATTTGAGACATTCCTGGGACTCTGGGATTATGTAATAAGTTATCAAGGCCTTGCTACTTTCTTCTTTAATAAAATAAGTTTAAAGGTTGATCAGCAAACTGATAAACTTGTGGCTGGATGCAGCATTTTCTATCATATCTGTCAGTTCTCTTATAGGAGCTTTTGCAATTTTACATGCAATGTTTAGATTTTATTGTGTTTGTGTTTTCTCTCATGTTGAGAGATGATTTAAATTTTCTCACTTGATCTAATTCTCAAATTTAATGAGATTTAACTTGCAAGATAAGAGTAAATTAATGGAAAATTTGTGAGGAAGGTCCTTTTAATTAGACCTTTTTGTGACAAAGGCCCTCTTATAAAAAAAGGTGGCACAAAAGGTTCTTATATCATGTTTGGGTTGTGAGGAGGGTCCTTTAACCATTTTCCGGCGTTGACTTTTTTATTTTCCAGCCAAAAAAAGCCACGTGTAAAGCACGTGACTTATTAAATTCCCTTTTTTCCCTATTTTCTCTCATTGTGGGGAGGATTAGCCTTGAATTACTTTGAATAGCCTTCAATTTTAATTTATGGGATTACGATTAAAGTTTTGGTGTTAATTGTTTTCAGAAATTAGGGTTTAATAGGGGGGGAAAAGGGGAAAATGAGGGAAAAGAGGAGGGAGAAAAAAGGGAACTTAGATGTGACTTTTTTTTGCCGGGAAATAAAAAAGTCAACGCCGAAAAATGGTCAAAGAACCCTCCTCACAACCTAAACATGATATAAAGGCCTTTTGTGCCACCTTTTTTTATAAAAGGGCCTTTGTCACAAAAAGGTCTACTTAAAAGGATCTTCTTCACAAATTTTCCTAAATTAATTCTTTGAAAATTAAGGTATTTGTTCCTTTTCTTTTAATTATTTATATTTAATTAATTCATGCCACCACCTAATAAAAAAAATTTAAAGCTGATCACAAGTTAGATTATCATGTCATGTGAGCTTTTGTCGGTCCTACTTTAAGTCCTAACATATACCATAGATGATCATCATGTTTATGTTTTTAAAGATATACTTCGTATATACTTGAGAGGTCTACTGCTGATTTTAGAGGGAATTCATCCACTACGTCCGTTGGAATTCTATTCTATGTTAAAATGTGATTATCTAGTAAATCTCTCAACTTTGTCTTGTGCCATTTAGTTGTTGTTTGAGCTCCAGTAAGAGTACTCAATAATACTTTCAAAGTTAAGAAGAAATTTGATGCGTTAGATATGGGGCAATTTTTCCTTCATTTTTTCGACTTATGTTCCATTTAGTTGTTGTTTGAGCTCCCATAAAAGTACTCAATAATACTTTCTTAGTTAAGAAGTAATTTGATGAGTTAGATTTGGGGCAATTTTTCCTTCATTTTGTCGACCTTAACACAGAAAAGAGGAAAATGCTCTAGCCTTGTCAAGTTGGTTCTTACTCGGCTTGTGACTATTGTAAATCTTAAGGCTCTTGATATGAAAACGATTGAGTTGTAATGTAAGTGTTAAAATTATAGCATTGAACGCTTCTAGGAAATATTAGCTGCATTAAAATTTCTTTTGATCAACCTAGGTTCCTAAATCAGTAAATGCAGGACAACTAACAATGATCTAAATTATGATGAAATAAGGAGCTTATGATTAGATAGCTCAGGTAAGAATCAAAGAATTGAGCAACTTTTCTATCCCTTAGAAAGCTTTCAACTTACATGAGGTGTCTTGCAGTTCTTAAAGACGGATCGAACTGGAGTACGGGATAATGCTACTGATTTGGTCATTCAGAAAAGTATATGCACTTAATTTACCAACAGTACATTTATAATCATAGGTATGATTCCCCCAGTCATGGACTGTATTAAGGTTCTTGCTTTAAGGGATGGTTAGTATTCTGTTTCCTCTTTTGGATTTCATTTTGTAAATTGAATCATATGTATATGTGTTACGCCTAAGCTAGCATTGCTTTATTCGTTCAGTCGTATTTACTTTGTTTGAATATAGAATTGTGTAATAAAAATTTTAAAGGGTATGAGAAAATGATTGAATTTTTTTGCTGGAGAGGTGGTTGAAATAGATGAGCCCCAACACCACCCCCACCCCCCCACAAAACAAAAAAAAAAAAAAAAAAAAAAAAAAAAAAAAAAAAAGAATAGGTCTTCCTTTTTGGTAACTTGTTAGGGATTACTGGTTCAACTCTAAAAATGCATTATGCTGTTAGCTATGTAGAGTGTATTTGGTGTTTGTTTATGGGGTTGTTTGGTAAGTAGCTTTTTGTATAGATTTTGGCTTTTGGAAGTGGTCAAACAACCAAAATTTATGTTGGTTAATTAACTTTTTGGTTGCCTAAAAAGCCAGCTTTTTCGCCAAAAGCTAGTGAGAGTAGCTTTTTTGGGTTGGATTTTGGCTTAAATGATATTAATTACAATTTTATCCCTCATTACACCTATTACCATTCTCATCAATTACCTTTCTCTCTCTTTAAACAAAAAACCCCAATATACTACTGTAGGCGTCGTTTGAAGTGCGCCTACGTTAAGCATGTGTGAATATGCTCGGCACTCATAGGAAGTGGGAATTAACATATATGATTAGGGACAAATAAAGTAGGGAGCCGCCAACAAGTTTTTAAGGAACTTGTAAACCGTTCACGGATCATAAAAGGCAACCACGAATAAAGGGACAACGATAGGCAACAACGATTGACCCGTGAAGGTTACACCCCATTCATAATCCATGAGATTACTAACTTTATATGGTTCGGAACCACGAAAGGAGGATCGGGGATGATGGTACGAAGTGAGTCATGGAGCCACATTCGCCCGTATTGGCCTCTACTTGATTCTTATAGTGAAAAGTTATTCCTGCGATCTCAAATGCATACAAACAAAATATTCAATTCGCTCTAAACTATTATTAGGCTAAATTGGTTGAATATTAATGCAACACATAATTCTAAAATATTGTGATCACTTCAATTAAATAACAAGATTAAAAAGGAACCTAAATCGTTTGTCCAAATTATCTTATTAGGCGTAATTTTCAATTACATATTCCCTTTAAACATGCAATACGATGATCAATAATAATAATAAATAAACATTAATATTGGAAGCAATTTACCAATAATATTGTTAGTCAAATCAAATATAAATAAACCTAATCATGATACTATCAATATTAAAATAAAATAAGTAATTAAAATATTTAATTACTAACATTTCGCGCGCTCTTTTAAATTGCTACATCATGAATAAACTGTTAGTAACTTCAATAAAAATATAAATCAAATGGAAATTAAATTAAATTAAAAGTAGAGTTGATTTGGTCCAAACCCTCAGTTAATTCTACCTTTCACACCTTGGTTTAAGGACAGAACCTCAGGTGTTGTATGGACTCCTTGGAGTGCTTAAGGAAAGAATGATGTAATTAGGAATATAGGTTTAAGGCTTGGAGTATGAGAGAGAGAGAGAAGAGAATGATTTTTGGTGTAGAAGAGAGGAAGAGAGAATGATTTGGCGCCCCGAACTGCGGAAAGGAGGCTCGTATTTATAGAGGAAATAAGTAGGGGATCACACGGAACCCTAGAAAAGATAAAAACCCTAATTTGGGGCGCCGTGACAAGGTCAGAGGGTGCCGTGACACGGTACAGATTACCGTGTCACGATGCACTATTTTTTCCTAAAATGATAAAGCACGTGCAGTTGTGTACGCGGAGAAAACACGGAAAAATCCCGTGTCACAGCAAAGGATGTCGCGACGCGGCAATGTCCACCATGGCGCGGCATGTGGCGCCATGTCACGATGTACGATTTTTCCAGATTTGCATCGGAAAAGCACCGTGTCACGGTATGTGTACCGCGACACTATGCAGAATATCGTGTCACGGTACCAGGAACCGTGACAGTCAGCAATTGCCGTGACGTGGCAATTTAGTTATTGCACAGTAATTCCAGTTTTTTACGCGTTTTTAAAACTATGATAACTTTTGATCTATAACTCGGAATAAGGCATATAATATATCATTGGAAAGATTATCAAGTCTACTTTCCAACCCAATTAAAATCATTTGTATATTTTAAGATATGGCCGTTTTAGTGAAAGGGTGTTAGTTTTGGGCCGAGTTTAGTATTTTGCTCATATCTTTTTCGTTTTAAATCGGAATTGGGCTTATGATATATCGTTGGAAAGCTTATTTCAAGGACTATCCAATAAAATAATAATTAGATCAAAATTATAGGGCCACAAAATCAGTTTCTCTCGGTTTTGTGATGTGGACACGAAAAGTGGAAAGTAAGTTATGCTTTAGAGAAATGAACTAGGAATTGGATTGGTTTATGAAATGTATTGAATGGAAACATGGATTTAAGGACTCCAAAATTAAATACTCAACCCGACCAATAATGACGGTGAAAGGTTGTTCATCATCGGGTTTGATTTTGGGGAGACATTTTTAGGTGTCTACAACTACTGCTAAACGACATAGAGAATTTTGGAGAAGTTCGTGTGAAGGTACCACTTCCACTACAGCGGCGGGAGTGGCGGAGCATAAATTCATAATCATGCTCTGGCATCTGCATTACTACAATAATTTGGTAACTTTTTTTTTTTTTTTTTTTTTGGTTATTAAGCTTTTTAGATCTGTAGAAAGTGCCCATTTTATTTGGTTTAATTTGATGTAGAATATACCA
The DNA here is from genome assembly GCF_948465745.1 of Chenopodium album. Taxonomy (NCBI): domain Eukaryota; kingdom Viridiplantae; phylum Streptophyta; class Magnoliopsida; order Caryophyllales; family Amaranthaceae; genus Chenopodium; species Chenopodium album. The sequence goes on from NC_137847.1 coordinate 23,098,849, forward strand.
TGAAGCTCTTCCATTTTCTTTTAATTAGGGAAAAATTTAATAAGAAGACTTATTGATTAGTTTAAACAAAATTATTGAGATCTCAATTTGTAGATGTATGGAGTCTGCTTTTTTTTTTTTTTTTTAATAATAATAATAATAAAATCAATCTCATCAAAAAAGTGAGATCCCAACTAGCTTAATGCATGAGCAAAAACGAAGAGGAAGCAAAATGACGTTTTTATTAGTGTTTGCTCCCTAGATTTCTACTATCACCCTTTTCACCCAAAATTTAATTATACAAAATTAATTTGTACAATTGTTGCTAGCATATATTAGAACATTGAATTTGTAATTTACATCTTTTAGAAAAGAATTTGCAGTTTACATCTTTTATATGTCCTGTCCATGTTAGTATTTTATTTTAAGAGTTTGACTTTTAAAAACTTGCTATTCTATACTTTAATTTTCTTGTTATATGTAGTTGTTATTTACATCTTTCGTATCACAGTTTGGTGTTTCATTTTGCTATATAGTATATGAGTTGAAATGTTTGTGTAATAATGTTTTTACTTACTTATGTTTGGATGGTCCCAAAGAAAAACAAAAGTTATCACATAGGGGAGAGGATAAATGACGGAGAAATCCAAGAATTGGTGAATGTAATTCGAATAATTTGGTCCAATGAATTAATCCACATACTTTTTATCTTAGTATTAAAAACACATTGTGGAGTAAAGGAAAAAATGGTGCTATTACTTCACACAACTTATTGTGGAAAAAAGTGGTAGAAAATAGGGAAAATACCACAAACTTAGCATGGGATAAAGGCCGGCTTAAAAAACAAATTGGATGGAATGAGGACTAAATGGATACTTTGGAAGCAATTGAAATCGAAGGAAACCGGCTTAGGGTGGGATCATGAGAAAGGAACGGTTGCCGCGATTGATGAGTGGTGGACATTAAAAGTAAAGGTTTGTTTTTTTTAATGTTATCATAAGAGTGTTGTTTAATGATTAACAAGATGGGGGGAAGGTAAGAAAAATTTTAACTCATTCTTTTTTCGATAGGAAAATGCAAAATTTAAAATCTTTCGTGATGAAGGAACTGAACTTGAGCTTGAATACAAGATGGATCAAGTTTTTGGGGGATGTGCCCAAGGAGCCAAAAAGTTTACTCCAGTGGCCGATCCTCCTATAATGGATGATGAAGCATATGTTCCTTCTCCACCCATTAGTCCTCGTCACGCTCATTCTACTTATGTTAATGATTATGATGAAGTAGGTTCTAATTTGAGAAATGAATGGGATGCGATGTGGAGGGAACAACGCCCTTCATTCCCTAACCCTGTATTGACGTAGGGAAAAGTAGGTTGTTTCTACCCTTTTCTAGAGCCAAACAAAATTTATAAACACTCGACCAACCTAATACGAGTATATGGTAAGTCAAGGGTCGAACCCAAAGGAATGAGTAGGTGCAAGCTATAGCCTAGGTCAAGTTACTTCGAAGATTGCAGAGAGATAGGGTTGGTAACTAAGGTATCGAGAAAGCTAGATAAATCGAAAAATTCAATATACTAAACACTAGGGATGTAGGTTCCACATGCAAGTTCAATGATTATGCTAATTGAAGGATCACTCAATCAATTCAAACATTGCAAAGGACAAACAATAGTTGCAATCAATGGAATTCAAGAGCTATCTCCTATAAGCCAAGCTAGGGTTCACTATGAATGGCTAACTAGGAAAATCACAATCAAATTCAATCAATTAAAGCAATTCTCAAATCAAGGGTTTTATGTCATTGAAATTTGCAATGCAATCTAGATTAATCTTATAGGTTGATCACTCCTAGTCTAATTAATCACATGCACAACTATGTCAACCAATTTAATTGCAACAATTCAATCAATCAAGGATCATCAACTAACAAAAATCATCAATCAAGCATGCTTCCCCTTCTCCCTAGCAACTAATCTACTCACTAATCATGGTGAAATTTAAAAATAAAACAAATTCAATCACAATCATATTCATTTCAAGTTTAATCAAGAAGGAATTCAATCACTCAACAAATTCTAAAGCAAAGAATGAAATTTAAATCAAAACATTCAAGAATTAAAGGAAATTGCAATAAAAGTAAATTCAAAGGTAAGAATTCTCACAAACTTTCATTGGTGAGAAGAAGAAATCCAAGATCAAGTTGAAATCAAAGATCAAATTCAAGTACAATTAAGTAATCTTAAGCTTCTCTCTCTACTTTCTCTCTCTACTAAATCTGCAAAATAAGTGTCTAGTACCAATTAAGTCGTCCCCCCTAAAAAGGAAAAGTCTAAGGGTATAAATAGAAGAAACGAGTGAAGGGGGGCGGGGCGCCAGGTGCATGCGCACCACCAGGCCGCGAGCGCGCACAGGTGGGTCTGCGCGTACGCACCCCGTGTGCCGCGCACGCGCACCCCTGCTTGGTGCTCGTGGCCTTGCCTCCTTCGCTTGCTCGATCAATCTCCGCGCTCCCGAGCATCCCTATCATTGGTGCACTCGAGGCGATGCTCGTGAGAAGGGCAGCTCCTTTATCTTCTGAGCACTTGAACGCCTCAAACCAAAGCATTGCTTCCAAGACCCTCGAGCTTGCGGAGCTAGCTTGAATTGCATATTTGGAATCCCGAACTTAGCTCCATCAACTTTCTTGAATGCGCTCGAGCTTTCTCCTTGGTGATCAAACCTCGGGAAACTCAACACTCCTACAAAACAAGTCAAGGAAACAAAGAAGCGAGAGAAATAGTCGAGAAATGAGCAAAATGACAAGAAAACCATTAAAAAAATGCATTTCTCTAAACTTATACATAAATACGCAAAGCAAGCATTGTTATGTAAAAAAGCGGAAAAAAGGACTAAAAACGAGAGTAAAACTATAAAGAAAACCTAGCCTAAGAGTGCCATAAATGACACTCATCATGTATCCACCCCTAATGAGATCAATGATAAAGGAAAAGGTAAAAGTAAAAAGGTAATGGAGAGTGGTTCCTTGCAAAGTAACAAGAGTGCAAGGCCTCAGTGCCGCCCTTAGTGATAAAATTGATGGAGTGATGGAAATAATTGCTGAGAGGAATAGTTCCACAAAAGAGTTTTAAACTGTTATGGTGAATATGATGAATTCTATGAATGTTGCTACAACAAAATATAGTGTTACTGATGCTATAGTTAAGTTGTGTTTCATGGATGATTTTGATTCTAGCTCACATGAATTTTATTACTATGCTTGTACACTCATTGAAGATCCACAAAGAAGGACAATCTTTTTAGAATTTCTGGATGATAAGAAAAGAGTTGAATACATTCAGTTTATGTATACACAAAATGTGGGACACAAGTGATATGTGCTACTGACTTTACTAACTACTTTGCGTATGGTAACTTAGGCATTAGATTAAGAATGTTACCATATGCACTTTTGTAATCTTATGCTAGTTTTTGTTTGTTAGAACTTGTTTTAAAATGGCTCTTTAAGAACATAATTTATATATATCTCATTTTGTTAGTGTAAAACAAAAAGAAATAGGAAATGTTATACGCATCCCCAACCCTTATATATATGTTTTAGAAAAAATTATATGGGTGTTAATGGGATTACTTTTGCTACTTTTGTTGGATGATTGAAATTCATCCTTGTTTTGTACATTTAAATCTTATATATATATCATATTAATATTAATTATGTTATATAATTGATTTTGATATTAAACTTATTTGTTTGTAGGTATGGATTATAATATGTAACTTAAGATGCTCTTGTTATGCAAAGAGGACTTATACGAGGAGGATATTTTTTGGGATTTGATTGCTTACAACGCATGTTACATTACAAAGTATTATTTGAACCATATATATAAGGAACCTTGTATGACCTCGTATTTAACCAGCCAAATATGGATGATTAAGTTACTTAATGGTCATGAAACGTGTTGTTTTAATGCTCTTAGAATATACCCTCCTTTATTTGTGGAATTATGCACATATTTATAAAGAAGGTATGGTTTAAAACCATCGCATAGAATGTCAATTATAGAAAAAGTGGGCATATTTATGCATGTCCTTGCTCATGGTGCCCCAAATAGATTAACTCAAGAACGTTTTCAACATTACGGCGAAACAGTGAGTCGAGTATTCAAAAAAGATTTTATGCAACGGATGGAATGTCAAGGGATATACTAGTACCTAGAGATCCTAGTTTTAAGGAGGTGCCACGACCATTAGCAAATGATGTTAAATACATGCCATATTTCAAGGTAATACAGTTTTCCTTTTGTTAAAAGAAAAAAAATGAAAATATCAAGTTTCGTGAAATAATATAATAATACCGTTTTATTTTAGGATTTTATTGGAGCTATAGATGGTACACATACATCAATAATTGTTCCGAAAGAAGACCAACTTCGTTACAGAGGAAGGAAAGGTATACCAACTACGAACATTTTAGCTGTATATGACTTTGATTTGTTGTTACGGGATGGGAAAGCTCCTCTCATGAGTCATGAATATTTCTTGATACAATTGGTGATCCAAGACTCAAGTTTCCAAAACCCCTAGAAGGTATTATACATTTTTATTCCTAATGCTCCAAATTTTTTTAATGAATGTTAAAGCTAATATTTTTTTATTAACTTTCTTTTTGGTAAATATTATGTTATTGACAAAGGCTATTCGGAAAGAAAGGGGTATCTGGCTCCTTACCCTAAGACGAGGTACCATCAATCTGAATTTCGAGGTGCAAGTCCAAGGGGAACCAAAGAAGTTTTTAATTGATGTGCTCATTTGTGTAGCATAGCCTACATTCGGCCAAAAGTGGGAATCATTAACACCAAGCAGCCATAGAAATTGTATAAGTAAGGAATTACAAGTCTTGTACCTCAGCAAGGAGGGCTAAGATGGCATCCAGATTAAGGGAGCCGACTCCTCGGATCGATGCCCTTTCCTGAGGGGCAATTTCCCTCAGCATCATCTTTTCCAGTTGCTAGATATTCGGCCTTTGGGTGGTATCTGCACATTCAACACTTCGTAAGCAGTTGACGTAAATCCGATCGAAAGATCGAGTGTCTTCTGAAGTGCTTGACAAATGTTGATTAAACTTTACCCTACAAGGATAGGGTAAAGGATTAAAAGCGGTTGTACCTGGAGCATCCGCCTCCTCCTCAGGGAGCCTGCTCCCCCTTGATGCTGAGCCGCCAGTAGCGCCGAGTGGCTTGCCACTCTTTGACACCCCTTGGGTGTTCGGCTTCTTCAAGGCCTCGAAGCCTGAAGGTGATTTTCCAGGTGAGGGAGGGAGCTGTCTCCAGCCTTGGTCCTCCAAGGCTTATAGGCAATGTGTTTCCTATCCTTGCTAGGAGTATTCACATCACCTGCCACTTGCTTTCTGAGTTTCAGGTCCGGCTAAGAAGAGGTAGAGGGTTTAGATGAGTCGCTCTGCACAAATCAAATAAGTTAAAAAGCAGGCGGAAATTAAACTTCTCTATAAAATCAAGTTCAAGTTTAGCTTACCTTGGGCATTTTGCCCGCCTCGGGCTCATCGTTCTTCCGTTTGCCTAGAGACGAACGGTAGTATGCGGTTGAGTGGGCAGCCAGCTTCTTTGAGGCCGAAAGCTTTTCCATTGCTCTATCTGTACAAAAAAGTCAAGTGGTTAAAAATGAATAGATGAAGATTGTATAGACAAAATACTAAAAAACATTCGGCCAGCTACCTCTCGGCCTCTCAGTATTAAGACCGTAAGCGGCCAAGTAATTCCCATCAGAAAGCCATTCATGGAGGGGAATGTAACTTTGGGGGGTCACCTCCTTTTCCCCCGTCTTTTCATTCGACCAAACGGTCACCCTGAAGAGACCCTTATCCAGGATCTGCTCCTTAGCCCTCATTAGGGCAGGCGGTAGTACATCACCTCCAGAAAGCAAAGGAGGGTTTCGGTTCCACCAGATGTATTTTTTATTCCTCATTTGGTCGTGGGAGGTGACAATGTAAAACTTCCTCCTTCGGTCCTTCCATTTGGACTCTTTCCCGACATCCATCATGTAACCTTTGTGGCTTGTCAGGGTGAAGCATCAAGTTCCGCTTGATTTTGGGGTCCGGCTGAGGTAGTGCATTTGGGCAGAGGCCTCAAAGCTAGGCTCTACCTCGAGCATCTCGCAGGCGACAACAAAGCCCAAGATGTTGACCCTAAAGTTTAGTGCAAGTTTCCAAATACCCAGTTGGTATCCATCCAGAATCCTCTCCACAACCGGGTGGAGAAGGAAACGAAGACCAGCTTGAATGGCCGCCTCATAGTAGCCCAAGCATTCGTCCTGATTGTTGGACCCTTCTGGCCAAACTACATTATCTTCAGCATCTGGGACGCTGAGAAGGATGCCATGGCCCATGACATGTTTAGAGAGAAATTCCCCTATTTTATCTTTCATGGTGTTTCGCTTGTCTTCAGGAACATGCTGGTGGTAGGCGGCATATTCCATTCGACGAGTGGCCAAAGGCTTAGCCTAACCTTCGCCCCTGTCAACTAATAGAGATTCCCTCGTTGTTTCCATCCGGGAGCGCACTTCCTCAAAATCCATGGAAGCTTTATCAAAGATAGACGGCTCAGACTCGCCGTCAGAACTGTCGGACTCTGAGTTAAAGGGGGGCACAATTAGAGGGGCCGGGGGCATCTTCCCTCAACTCTCTTTCAAGGGGGCTAGAAACATTCTCTTCCAACTCCTCCCCTAACGCTTCCGAAATTGAAGAACTAGGGGTACTTGGAGTACCAGGCGGATAGTTAGAAATCTCGCTTACAAGCGCCCTAAAGGAGTCATCCGAATTCTGAAGCCTAACAGTCCTCTTTGTTCTGGCCAAAATGTCATGCACAAACATAAAGACGGTCGAATTCTAGGAAGATCTCAAAGGGGAATCCAAGAAGGAGCAGTCGGCACTCCTAGTTCTAGATTCAGCCGTCCCCGGTGACTGGTTGATCGCTAACCTAGGCTGTGTCGTGCGCGTTTGGGAAACCATTTTCAAAGGAAAAATAAAACAAAAAGAAAAAAAGAGAAGAAAATAGGCGGTTACCTTATAGATGAAGATACGGAAGACACTTGAAAGTGCTCGGTCGTCTGTAGAAACAAGGGGAGAGGGTGCAGGCGGTCAACAGATTCTTCTTAGAAAAAGACAATTTCTCTTGAAGTCAAAGATTCTATCTCTCAAGATTCTTTCGTAAACGTGTAAAATGAGGAGGGGGGTTAACCTCTATTTATAGAGGGGTGAAAATTTTAGGGTAAAAACCCTAATTTTTACTCCGAATAAACGGTAAAATCATGTACCAATGCATGCGTGACACTTGTCACAGGCGCCATGTGGCATGCCATGTCACCCTTGTGAGGGGAAAATGTTTTGGGTATTTTTACCTTACCACGTGGACCTCTCAAAGCGTGACACGTGTCACCCTAAGAAGGTCTCCAAATGGACTAACCAGGGTACGACACGTGGCAGGTAGATACCCCATAAGGAATTAGCGGCCTTCAAGGCCCAATTCCTGAGGCTGCTGTAAAACGGCGCAGCCCATGTCCCTAGGTCACCAAACCCTAGGACAAGGGTACAAACTTCTAGGACCCGATAAATAGGGAGATTCCCTCATTATTAGGAGAACGTTCATTTATTACAATAAGCCTGAATTCTCTTACATCAGAGAAAACACCTGATCTCGGAATTCGAGAAGATCTCACTTTCACCTTTTCCGCACCTTTTTACATTATCCGTACACGTTCTAACTTGATCGTCGGAGGCAGAACTCCAACCACCCGGGGTCTCAATTGTTTTGCAGGTACAGACAGAAGGAATCCAGACTTAGTGACGTAACTTTCTCGAGGGACCGGAAAAACCCCAAAACAGAACAGATGAGTAGTGCAAAAAATGGAGCAAGTATTTATAATCGGAGAGAGTAATAATCTATATACATGATGAATGTAATTTCATAAATAATATAATCTTTTAGACGTAGTGTGATGAACACACAAACACTTGCAAAAATATTTCCACTATTGATGATCTATAAAGTTGACAGTAATTGTATGGCATTGGTTTTTCACGCGTGTACCATGGAGCTACATACGACTAAATCAATTTTACCTATATTGGACTAGAAACAAATCAAATAAGATAGTACACAATGAATACACTTTCTCTTGATAATATAAGTCCATAAATATAGTCATAATAGAGTGTGACCCGTGTGTAAAAAGCAACTGCAATTAAAGTTGTAGATGAGAGACCGAAAAAGTAAATTAAAATTTTATTATCATACAATGTTTTACTTTTTATTTTAAGAATAAATTAAAAGCATGTTTGCAACTTCATTGTTCATTTACTTGCCAACTTAATTAATATTAAGTCAAATTCATTTTTTTTTAGGAATTCCATGACCCAAGTATCACAAGCAAAACAAACAAAATGAAATGCTTCAAATCCAGCTTCTTTACAAAAGAACTGGTACTCATGCTTGGTCCTTTCCCTGCCACCTGGAATGGTTAACAACATCGCGTCGAAAATAAAGCATATTTTGTTTGTATTTTTTAAACAAAAATTTTTATTTATGTGATAAAATTTATTATTTTATTCATTGTATGTACTATATCATTTAATATAATATTTTTAGTTTAAAATAAATTGTGAACTTCCTTTGTGATTGGTGCCTTGTGTTTGCTTCTTCTCCAAGGGATGGGTTTGTGGTCCTCACCTAACCCTTCTAGAAATTGGAAAAGTGTTGTTTGCTTATTTGTATTCGCTATTTATTTATTTTAGAATTAAATTAATTAGCTAGGGTTATGATTTTTTATGGTGATCCGACCTCTATAAATACCCTTTAGTTTTTGGAGATTTGTAAGAGAATTGGACTCTAAGGATCTCCATTTAAGAGTGAAAAATTGAATCTGCTGTCGTGTTGTTATTTGGTCAAAGCTACCAAATCTCAACAAAGTTTGGATTCTTGCTCGTGTAGTGGTGGTTTTCAAGAGTCGTGCTTGTTGTTCATGAGAAGCACGCTTTAAAGGTATAACCACTAAACCTGATTATGTGTTTATTTTTTTTACATGTTTAGTCATATTAATTATTCTGAGGTGGGTTTTTGTTTCCGCACGATGTTTAGAACACCATAAAAACCCAAAACGAGGTGCTAGATGATGAATTAGATTTAGCTTTGTCTTATACATTAATTGATGCAACCCAAGCGATTAATCAAGGTGAACAGAAGATCCAAGCTATACAACATCTAGTTATTTAATTATTTTGCATATGAAAGTAACCGCACCGAAAATTGGGATAAGTGTACGTATCTCCAAACTTGATCATCTCATGATATGGTTATTAAGCTTAATTGGTGGCAAAATCAGGAGAGGTGGAAACAATGGTTTTCAAGAAAATGTTTTGTTCCTTTGATTTGGATGAATTCTTGGTTCGAGAAAACTTGAGACAAGTTTTTTTTTTTTCAAGAGGGGGAAAATGATGCGGATCAAGCATCTAGAATTTAAGAGTCTAGATTTTTTTACTTAAGGTTTTTTTTTTCGTATCGTATGATTTACTTAGGAAAATTTATTGTTTTATAAGATATTATTAGAGTTTGTTAGGATTTAATTTTATCTTTTAGGTTTGTTTATCCTATTAGGCATAGGAATGCATGCATATATATATATATATATATATATATAGAATTGAGATCACGTGAGATTCTAGTTGAATAATAGGAACTAGGAACTCATCCAGATCGTTCATTGAGCTTCATCTGACGGCCTATAGTTCACCCGCTTGTATTTCCGTAATTTTAGTCAATGAATGAGCTTTGTTCTAATTTTTTCGCTTCTTTTTTTTTTTTTTTTTTTTTTTTTTATTTCTCTTCGTCTTAGTTTCTCTCTCTTCTCTCGAAAGCTCTCAACGGCGATTGATAGTTTGATTTCGTTGATCGATTTTTTGGATTTCGCTGTATGATATCTTCAATTTAGTTCCAGTTCTTCGAGTTTGCTGCTCGATTTCTGTTAATCGATCATTCTGGAGAGGTTTTGCTTTGTTTTAAATTTCTATATAATTAGGTTTTGCTTTGTTTTTGTTCGACTTTCTTTTTCGATTACTATTCGATTGTTGTTGTTTACTCAATTTGATTATAATTGTATTTTATTTTGTCATTGTTTTCGTTTCTTATTCTGTTGTGTTGCTTTTTAATCGATTTTAGTTTTAGTTTTTTTTATTATCTGATGCATTTTTTTACTTTTTTTGAATGTTCACCTAAATCTGGTTAAGGAGGAATGAGGTGTTAAACGAGTGGGATTTTGTTTTCATGAGTTGTTACTTTTGAGTTGATTGTAATGATTGAGTTTTGTACATTGTTTTGTGGTGTTGATGTTTCATAATTTTGTTATACTTTGTTGCAATTAAAGGGGATTGAGGTGTATGTAATGAATTCGCATGGAGGAGTTCTCAATCCGGGAAGTGGTTGAGTGCTGCTGCCTTGCCAAGGATGGTGCTGCTATTAAAGTTTAAACAGTGGGGTAATTAATGAAAGCCTAATACCACTAGCAACTGTTGATGTTCGCACTTGATTAACAACTAGCTAATAGCTATTGTTGATTTTCTTAGAGCATTTATAGGTTTTTTTGTTAAATTAAAGTACCATTGAGATCATAGTGTAAGTCTAATAGATTGTTAGAGATAAACATAATTCCTTCCTTTCTAAGGAATGATTAAGAATTAACATTACGTTTGAGTAATTTTTGCTTATTTTTGACATACTTTGATTAACTTTTGATATAATATAATATAATTTTGAGTTTCAGTAACTTTCTTCACTATAAAGATGACCCCATTTGTGCTTCGTCTGAAGCATTCATATTGCAAAATTATGTAGGGATAGGATTTCAAATTGCTTGACATAATTTTCATCGTATTTTTTAATTACCCTTCTACAGGTTTGGAATAGAGCTAAAACACATGCTGATTTAACAAATTGTTAATTAGCTCTTGGGATGTCCTGTAGAAGCTTATATTTGTCCCAATGCCTGTTATTTACCCCTATTTCACCTACATTTCTTTTAAACAAGATTCGTTCTTTTATAGAATAATGTTTATTTATAAATGTGAATTTGGCATTTCTAGGGTGCAGATACTACTGCGGTGTTGGTACCGATAGATCATTCGGACATGATCGGTACAAAGCGATGGAATTAACGTAAGTGGAAGCCTTAAGGTATCCTGATAAAATTTTGTGTTTTTGCATTTACACTAGTACCCAATTGTGGGTAGTTTCCAGGTGTAAACTCTTCTATTTACATATACTATATAGACCTTTTTATTTACTTTTGAGATTTTTTTGTTTACTTTTGAGTTATTTTAATTTTCATATTATGTATTGGTTCCACTTCTATGTAGTTTTAGGCTTCATTTGCAGGCCTTGGGTGTTTCTCACTCAATGTCGTCCCACCCCTCCTTTAGTGCACTGATCTCTTTCTGTCATATTGTCCAATTTTTCTTCTTATTCTTTGATATTGTTTGGTCACAATCAAATTTGGAACTAAGGTTGATGATTTGCTTCTGGAGGGTGCTACTATAAAAGGAGTCAAATTTGCAGATGTAACAAAAAACCCACCAATCCATAATCAGGAGTTGAGTTATGATGCAGTGGTTCTAGCCGTTGGGCACTCAGTAAGAGATCTATACCAGATGCTCTTATCACACAATGTGGGCTTTTATAGCACTCAGGAAGAATATGCCATTGTCAGTTTGCCAAAACAACCTCTAATTTTTTTTTTTTACTTTTGCGATATTGTTATTAACTTTTGTGATTCCGTAATTTACTTTTTCTTTACTTCAAATGTTTAATATATACTAACCTACTAGCTCAATTGGTAGAGCATTGTGCAAATGCACAAAGGATGTGGGTTCAATTCCCACGTAGGTTGATTTATTAGTTGAAATTATAACTATAATTGTTTAAGTAGTTTTCTTCCAAAATATAAAATTATTTACTTTTTACATACATTTATTTATTAACTTTTAATGTTAAAACCTTCACTTTAACCTCAACTCATATATTTCTCTCTTAGTTGATTACATTAGAGATATTTGGAGGTAGAAATAGAGCTGAGGTCCTTAGCCAATCTAGAAAAAAGATGACTGTAGGGAATATTTCAGGCATCCCACACTTGAGCCCCAATGTGATCATACACTTAAGCATGGTGGCGTCCAAAGGGAAGGAAGCTAGAGTAAAAGAGTCGCCAACAAGTTTTAGGAACTTGTAAATCGTTCACATGGTGAAGGTTACACCCCTTCACGATCCATGAGATCGCTAACTCCATAGTAGTTTGGAACCATGACTGGATATTCGGGGATGAAGATACAAATCCAACCTAAAATAGATCGAACCTACCCTAAAAATAGGCCTCTATTTTATTCTTCACATATTCATATGCACTTTCTGACTATCATGCAATCATTAATTAATCCTAAACCTGTTTAATCTATGTTGGTTGAATATTAATGCACAAACACACCAATAATTGGCAATCACTTGAATTATAATCATATTAGCCTAAACAAGATTATTAATTATCTTATTAAGCGTGATTACAAGTACAAATTCTCTTTAAACCTGCAAGCGAAGGTGTGATCAACCAATAACAATAATATTATCAAGCAACATAATAATAACAATCATCATCATCATAATAATATTCTCATCAAAGCATAATAATATTAGCAAGATCCTAGGCATGATACTAACATGATTTATAACAAATCCTAGCATGTCACTGAGCATTAAAGATCAAAACTTTATTCCTAACATGATACCAATATGATAGAAGAAGATAGGAAGCAACCTAAACATGATACTAAGAATTAAAATAATATAAGTATGCTTTCTGTAGAAATAGAGCAATTAAAACAACTTACTTTGATGCCTCGTATCTCTTTATAATAACAAAATACATGTGTTAGTAACTTCAAGGAAAATAATAAATCAAACAATTAATTTAAATAGGGATTTGAGACCAAACCCTCAGAAATTATTAACCTTTCACGTCTAGGGCGAAGGCAACTTCGAGCTTGGCTAGGTGTGTCTAAAACTTGTGAATGAGGTATTTTGTATGAGGGGTGGTTTAGAAAGAGAGAAGAATAAGCTATTAGCTTGAGAGAATTAATGATGATTTTTGATGAATAAAAACGGGTAAATACGACCCTATTTATAGAGAAAATAGTCTTGAAACGATAGAAAAGAATTAGAATTTGAATCGGAATAAAACCGGCTTCTGTCGCAAATGACAGGACCCAGGACGAAACGACAAGGATCACGCATGGCAACAGGCTCTGTCGTCATGGGACAAGGCTGTCATTTGGCGCTGGCTAAAAGATAAAAACGCGCTTTTGTACGGAATCCTTTTCCTAATATAATTAAGTAATTAAACTCCGTGTTTATCAATTTTAAATCAGATTTTACAATAATAAAACACTTATTTTTATCTCAAATCGAATTCTTTATCCTCTAAAAAGATAATTATCAATCCTAACCCTTTTAAAACTCAAAAGAACCTTCTAGATTATTCTAGAAGATTATAAACCATCCTAATAACTTTAGGAATAATAATTAATGGGCCCTCTACTAGATCATTGGGTCATAAAACCATTTTAGGCCCAATTTAGTACTTTAGCCATAACTTCCTCATTATTCATCGGAATTGGGCTTATAATATATCATTGGAAAGCCCTTTGCGAGCCCAATCCAACTACACTATTATTGGACCCTTGTCGTGGACCAAGCTAAATGGGACTGGCTATTTTCATAAATAGAGTAGTTTTCAAAAACAGATGGAGAGTTTTTTATTAAAACAACCGCATCACAAGACTTTTCACACTTTCACCTCGTTCGATAATCAATGACGTGAAAAGTATTCATCACTGGGTTTGGTTTTTGGGGAGACACGTTTGGGTGTCTACAGAAGCACCACTTTGACTGAGTTTGGAGAAACGTATGTTTCGAAAACAAAAGTCAAAGTAGCGATAGGGACGGAGAATGATTCAGAACGTTCTGCGATCCTAAATCATTATTGTAACGACGATACCTGCAAACTAGCGTTAGTTAAATAGATAAAAGAGTTAAGAAACGCGTATCTTGCACCGTCGAGTACACGCCTTTGGGGTAACCGATTTTGTTGCTGCATTTTGTTGTGACAACCTCCACAGTGCCTCGTGAACGCCATCGTCGAAGACCGCTGCTTGTAGCTATCCTCGATTGTTTGTGACAATCCTCCACATCCTAGGGAACATCGTAGAAGGTGACTGCTTATAGCCATCTTCAGTTTTGCTGTGACAATCTTCCACATCCTAGGGAACATCGTCGAAGGTGACTGCCTGTAGCCATCTTCCGAATCTCGTCTGTGCCTTGACTCGATCACTTAATTGACAACTTTCTCATCCTAGTGAAAGTCGTCGAAGACCTCGTTGCCTTGTGATCCTCTATATGCTGATGCTTCGCTTGAATGCTTGTTGTGTTGATGCTTTGCTGTAATTGCTCGCCGTGATTGCTTGTTGTAACAATACCTTGGCACATTTTATAAATGGGCCGGTTCCTTGGCGCTTGCGCTTGCTTGTGAACCATTACCTTGGTGCTTGTGATGAGCCGATACTTAGGCGCTTAAGCTAAGTGAGACGATCGTTGCCAGATCGATCACTTACTGCAATTGTAATCGAGCCGACTACTAATCATGTCAAATTGCTTATAGGGGCTAACTAGCGTACCAAGGAACCCTAACTGCTGAACTAGGTCCACATAAATCATTATGGGGGCCACAGGTTGTATCGCTGATCCAGCGCGCTCTGCAACATGCTGTCGCCGCTCATCGAAGCTGTCGCGATGCGATAAGAATCACGCTGCGCGTGATTTTTGACATTTTGCGCTGGAGTCGGGTTTTCCGAATAAAACCCCCCTTCCTTATTTCGCTGCTGCTTCATTTCCTTCGAAATTTTGCAAAAAACTTCGAACCATGTTCTCGCTCGTTTGTCAACCAAATTCGCTCAAACTTTTTGCAAATTAAAGCTCCTCATCTCTAATTTCCTAATCTATGTAAGTTTTACTCAAACGTACCTCGATTTTTTCTGAATTTTGTGTGTTTTGTTCGCGGGTTTTTAAAAATTTCGAACCCAATTATGCTTAATTTTCTTTGTTTGTTGAATCTTATGCCACAAATTTGCTTGTTTATTCTTGTATATTGTCTTGAGAGTGTTTTGAGACTTGTTTGAGTCGATTTGGCGAAGAAATGAACATTTTGCCATTGTTGAACTCTTTGAGTTCGTGAGAACAATGTGGCTCGTTCTTCATGCTTTTGCTAGCTATTCATGTCCAATTTGTCACAATATTTGTTCTAGTATTGCAAGAAATTGTTTGGTTGCTTGAAAATGCTATTTCTGCTCGAATCAAATTTATGCTCTGTTTTAGTACTACGTACTCTGTTTTTTGTTCAAACATAGTATCATGCGGCTAGGCGAACCTTAGATACTATATAACCTTTGATTTATTGTTGTTTTTCATAATTTAGCATGTCTCAACGTCGTGGCTCTGGCTCTCGTTCTCGCGGGGCTCACCGGGAGGACGAGCCTGTTGACGTAGGCGAGGGAGCTTCCACCAGTCTAGGGGAGTTCCCCGAGTGGGAATAGCGTACCCTATACTTTCCGCCCGAGTTTCACATCTTGGAGCGGGTGCGGCTTGGGATGACCGGCGATCGGGTTCGTTACCACGGCTCAGGCAACGAGGCCATTGGTCAGCTGTACGACCTTCACTTTCACGACAACAACGAGTTGAGCGAGTTATGGGAGTCTTGTGGTCTAACTCCTTTTCTTTAGGCCACTCGGGCTATGTACTCTTTCTCGTCGAGCCGTTCTCTGGTTCGAGCTTTGGTGGAGTTCATTTGGGACACCACCAACACCTTTCATTTTCCTTGGGGTGAGATGATTGTCACTCCTTTTGACTTCACTCTTATCACCAGACTGGAGTTCCGGTCGGCTGCAGTTCCATTTGGCAGCGACATCACGGTTTTCTCTCTGGATGTAGAGTAACTGATTGGCCCCATTGCTGTTCGAGCTCGTAGCGAGGCTCGATCGACACAGATTAGCGCCCGGTGTATTTGTCGGACCATGCTGGCGGAGGCCTTTCAGGATGGTGCGACTACCCCAGAGCAGCGGGTGCGCATCTTTGCTCAGATTCTTTTGTCGGGGACCTTCTCCCCTGACAGGGGTAGCTGAGTGTTACTCTACTATCTGCCTGCTCTTCGTGACCTTCGTACGGTCGGATCATATGGTTGGGCCAGCTTGGCCTATGTTGACTTCCTGCTTGGATTACGACTCTTTTGTTGCCATTGCAGGTTCGATGAGGAGGTCACACTTTCCAGTTTCTTGAAACTCGTAGAGGTATACTCTATTTTCTTTAATCGAAGTTTGTCCTAGATTTTGTGCTAGCACTCGCTGACGCTTCCCTGTTCATAGGTCTGGTTCTACGAGTATTTTCCGTCTTTTTCACCAGCGAGGCCTTCGCCTCGAGGGCTCCCAATCGCTGCCAGTTGGGGAGGCCGTTCTAGTGACCAGACTGCTACTGCTCGTGTTCGAGAGTTGATTCTCTCGACATGTTTTCTTAACACTCTTGCTTGTATTACCCCTTAGAAGGATTTCATCTTATGGATACTCGTTTTATAGGAGCCTGATGTTCAGTTTCGGGCGTGGGCTGATTTCGATTTCCCTACATTGGCCATTCAGTACATTGCCCAGCGTCGGTATTTTCAGGGGACATACGACGCTGTGGTATACCTGGGTGAGAGAGTTGCGATTCAGCACTCTTCAGATTCCCTTGTTCCTTCTCGCCCTCCACGACACATGTTCAATCAGACAAGGCTGAGGGCTCGGATGGCTAGGACGCCAGCGGGTTCAGATTGGTGGAGTCATATCCATCCGAACCGTAGTTATGGGGATAGGCTTTTGCCGCGTTTGGCCCCACCACCTTGCTTGCCAGAGAGGGCAGAGGTACTTTTGTATTCTTTTATCTATTCCTTTGATAGCCCCTTAGCAAATTCTAATCACTTAGATTTATTTTGACAGGCTTCGATTAGAGAGTTCGTGCCTCCGCCGATATCCATTGTCTACCAGGGCATTTTCCGTCCTGTTGGGAAGATTCCCCTGGCTACCGAGCCATGGCGTTTCATAGAGGAGTCGTACCTTGACACCAGACCTCGGTAAGTCGCTTTATTTGTTATCTTATTTGCATATATGCTTTGATTATCTCTGATTTTGCGACCTTGACAGTTTTCTCGTGAGGTACTGACGAGGATGGCGAGTAGCATGGACGCCTTCCGTTACCTGCTCGTGAAGTTAAGCCACCAAGCTATGTGTTGTCGTGGTAATGACGGCATGGAGGTATTTCTCTTGACCTCCTCTTATGTTTGTTTATATTTATCTTTCTGTACTTGATTTAGTTTGCTTTTCTATTTCATCCCATCCCTCCGAAGCGCACTCGTACGAGACCCGAGGCTAGGAGAGAGAGATCGGGGTCTGACTCGAGGCGTCGCCGTACCTCAGCTGGGAGTCAGAGCGGTCGAGCAGAGTCAGACCACACTGCCGGACTAGAGGGTTCTGGTTCTTCGTCTAAGAAACATCAGGGAGGCCGACCGGCCAAAAAGGCACGACATTAGCTCCTTTAGCGAGTGGTGGGACGTACGAGGTTGGCTCGTCGTCGCAGCAGCCACAGTAGCCTCAACATTTGGGAGACCAGCAGCAGGGTGAGCCTGGATGGGCTGGCCCTACTCTCTCGATCCCGGCTACTACTGATCAGGTTGCAGGCGAGGGTTTGACTCCTCGGACTGTACAATTTTTTGACATGTTTGGTGTTCCTCCACATTTGCGAGCTCCGCCATCATATTTGTACCTGTGTATATTTTATTTTGACTTTGTAGGACTTTGCTCACTCGATTTATCACTTGTGTTAGACACTTTGTATATATCTATATAATTACTATATCTTTTTTAGTCTTGCATTTTTTATTTTTCTTTTTATGTGGGTGTGTTAAAATTATGACTAATTTTTAAGCAAAGAATTTCCGTCATTTTTATTATCAATGGAGGGTATCCGACTTTCTCCCCCAAAAAGAAAAAATGAAAAATAAAAGTCGGGTTTGACTAAAATAAGCTTAAATTTAATTAACTCAAAATAATCAGATATGGAACAAGTGTTTAAAATAAGGTTTGGATTTGAGTGGATAATGCTTTAAAAAAGTAAAAACGTAAAATCGTAGTACAAAACTGAGTCAAAGTCGAAAAAAGATCGGTTAGCGTAGCGCGCTAGGTTGGCGTGGCTTGCACCTAGTTGTCGCAATGCGACGAGCTTGTCGCGATGCGACAAACATCACGCGGTGCGTGATTTCTGTCACATGGCGCTTCTGTCGCGGTGCGTGATTTCTGTCGCATGGCGCTCCTACTTTGATGTTTCTTGTCTTGACCTTCTTGTTAAAGTGTCTAGCCATACGAGATTGGTAGCATTGAGTATAATGTAGAGCTTCTAGTCATTTTTCATCAAGTAGAATTAACTCCTCATATCTCGCTCTAGTCCATTCGACTTCATCGATTTTACTTTCCAACGCAATGCGTAGGGAAGGTATTTCTAGCTCTACAGGTTGTACGACATCCATTTCATATACTAAGGAGAACGACGTCTTTCCTGTTGATAAGCGAATTGACGTGCGATAACCCCAAAGAGAAAAATGGAGTTTGTCAGGCTAATCCTTGTAATTTTCTGTCATTTTCTCGATGATAATCTTTAAGTTCTTATTGGCTGCCTCTACTGCACTATTTGCTTGAGGCCTATATGGGGAAGAGTGATGATGTTGAATGCCATACTTTTGTAGCAATTCTTCACATTCTGCTTGAAAGTGAGTTCCATTGTCACTTATCATTTCATGTGGGACTCCATATCGACATATGATGTTCCTTTCGATAAAGAGTGGTACATGCTTTGTAGTAAGTTTTGCATATGATGCTGCTTCAACCCACTTTGTAAAATAATCGATTGCTACCAGGATGTATTCATGACCTCCTGTCCCAGGAGGAGTAATCTTTCTAATGATATATATTCCCCATGTTGAAAATGGCCATGGTGATGTGTAGGTGTAAAGGAGTGATGGAGGAACGTGCTGTAAGTTAGCGTATATTTGGCATTTAGCGCATCTTTTCACATAATGATGACAGTCCCTATTCATGATAGTCCAATAATATCCTTCGCGCATTATCTTTTAGTCTAGCATTTTGCCATTCACATGAGTTCCACATACTCCTTCGTGGACTATTCTCATTGCCCTTTGGGCCTCCTTTTTGACTACACATAAAAAGAGCTCGACCTTTAGGTACCCTTTTGTGTAGCTCATTGTCTATGAGCACATATTGGGAAGCCAAAAGTCTTAAGGCTCATTTTTCTCTCTTGTCTGGGTGGAGCGAATATTCCCCTTTGGTGACATAGTTGAGGATATCTGTATACCAAGGTTCTTCTTCTTCTTCTTCTTCTTCTTCTTGGATTACTTCATTGTCCTCTATAGCTTGAATATAAGTAGGTTTATGCCTCTTTTCTATTGTCAAAGGCATTTGCTCAATTTTCGTGGGAATTCTAACCATTGAAGCTAGTCTTGGCAAGGCATCGGCGAATTGATTTTCCTCTCTCGGTAGATATGTGTATTCTATTTTTTTTAATTGATTAGTGAGGGTTTCCAGATATGTTTAGTAAGGGGCTAAGCTTTCGCTCCTTACTTTCCATCTTTTGGAAATTTGGTTAATGATCAAAGAAGAATCTCTGAATATACGAAGTTTCTTTACTCCCAATGCCAAAGCTGTTTCGAGGCCTACCACGCATGCTTCATATTCCGCAACGTTGTTGGTAACGTCAAAATCTAACTTTATGGAGATTAGGACATGTTCCTCTCTAGGTGATACTAATAATACTCCTACACCACAACCCTTTTGGTTTGATGCTCCATTGAAGTATAACGTCCAAGTATCATCTTCTGTAAGCATTAAGTCTTCGTCTGGAAACTCATTTTCATGTATCGGTGTCGAATCTTCTATTGGGAAATCTGCCAAGAAGTCTGAGACCACTGATCCTTTGATAGCCTTTTGAGGCATAAATATTACATCAAATTGGGCTAAATTGACTATCCATCTTGATATTCACCCATTAAGTGTAGATTTCTCAAAGAGATACTTTAGTGGATCCATTCGAGATACCACATAGACTGTATGAACGAGCATGTAGTGTCTTAACTTGGTTGTGGCCCACACTAATGCGAGGCACAATTTCTCAAGTGGTGTGTAGCGTACTTCATACTCGAGCATCTTTTTGCTTAAGTAGTAGATGGCGTTTTCTTTTCCTTCTACTTCTTGTGCGAGCATAGCCCCCATTGTCTCTTTGGTGACTGTTAAATACAACCTAAGAGGGATTCCCGGGAGCAATACGAGAGGATTAGCGAGGTAGGCTTTGTTCTTCTCAAAGTCTTTTTGACACTCATCGTCCCATATTACTGGCACATTCTTTTTTAGTTTCTTGAATATCGGTTCACATATCGTAGTTAACTTGGATATGAACCTACTTACGTATTGCAACCGGCCAATGAATCCTCAAATCTGTTTCTCGGTCTTGGGCGGCGGCATTGACATGATTGATTTAATCTTGGTTGGGTCTATCTCTATTCCTCTAGAGCTAATAACATATCCTAAGAGTTTTCCTGAGGTGACTCCAAATGCACACTTAGATGGATTTAACCTCATGTTGAATTTCCTCATCCTTTCAAAAAACTTTCTTAAGGCTATTAGATGTCCTGGACGATCTTTAGATTTTACAATCATGTCATCCACGTATACTTTAACTTCTTTGTGCATCATGTCATGTAGTAAGGAAGTCGCTGCTCTTTGGTAAATGGCACCCGCGTTTTTCAACCCGAATGGCATTACCGTGTAATAGTAAGTGCCCCATGGCATTATGAATGTAGTCTTTTCCATATCTTCCTCGGCCATGAGAATCTAGTTGTACCCTGCGTATCCATCCATAAATGAGAGAAGCGCGTGATTTGCTGTGTTATCTACCAAAATGTCGATGTGTGGTAAAGGGAAGTCGTCCTTTGGACTTGCCTTATTTAGATCTCTATAGTCGACACACATTCTTACCTTTCCATCTTTCTTTGGAACTGGCACCACATTTGCAACCCATTCGGGGTATTTAGATACCCTGATAAAACCTGCAGTAATTTGTTTTTGAACTTCTTCTTTTATTTTAAGAGCTATGTCGGGTTTCATTCGACGTAACTTTTGTTTTACAGGTTGCATTCCTTGAATGCGGTGTTGTGTGTTGAGCTATTTCTCTATTTATTCCTAGAATATCTTTATATGACCAAGCGAATACATCCATAAATTCTTTTAGTGGATTAATTAAACCGGTTCTTTCTTCTTTAGTAAGAGTTAGTCCGATTTTAACTTCTCTTTTAATGTTTGGATCTTTTGAGATATCCACCTTTTCAGTGTCTTCTATTACTGGTGTTTTATTCTCAAGTGTTTTCTTTAATTATTTCTTTGTCGCTTTCATTATTAGTTAAGCAATGCTCATCATCTTGGGTTAAGGAATGACACGAGGAGTAAGCGAAAGAAGACATATCATTGAATTCAGAAACCATTACATCAAAAAAAGTAATGTCCGTCGGGACTTGACTACTAACTATCCTAGAAGTAGGTGCTAAAGTAGAAGAACTAGGGAGAGGTACTATAGCTAAAGACTTTGAAGACTCGATAGGGGAAGACTCAGATTCAGACTCTGACTCAGACGACTCTTCGAACATGGGTCCTTGTCCTGTTGTTATGGAGATCTTCCTTCCACTTGGTGTAGTCACCTTCACAGTCTTTGCCATCCTTGGACTAATCCCACTGCTGGAGTGATAAGCTTTGAGGGGTCAAAGCTCTCACTTTGTAATGTTGTTTGGATGAGCGAGGAGTTGTCTTCAACATATTTTGGCTTATTCTTCTCGTGCCTGAAAAGGAGACCCATGACATTAAAGTCAAAGCATGGAGGTGCTTTCTCCTTATATATAGGAGTTGGGATGTCATCTAAGAAGTTACAATCCAGGAAGATTTCGAACCCAGGTTGTCTTATTCCATCTTTAACAAAGGGCTTGGGAAATTCATAACATGGATAATCTTCACCCTCTCTTATGAATTGTCCATTTAGGGTGAGAGGATATTGATCCATTGGGATTTCTTTCTTTTGGGTACGAGCGTTTCTCCTCGTATTAGCTTTTTCTCGGGGTTGCTTATAGTCTTTCGGAGTCGGTTCAAAACCAAGTCAAAAAGTATCTAATTTAGGAAGGCCAGGCGATCTCGTTTGCATTGCAACTCCTTTCTTCTTTCCCAGAGTCATTCCAGGAAAGTGTCCTTGTTTTCGGAGTATACCATTAACTATCATATTTGAATGGAGGTCATAGCAAAGAGAGGTCCTTTCATCTTCCTCAATTAAGGAGACCTCTTCCGTGTTAAAGCCCCATAAATATTCATTGTTGTCATCATGTTGCACATTTATGATAGGGTTATCGATTGCCTTGATCCTCATTAGGGAAGCATCAATTGTAACAGGAATTCCTCCTACTATGGCCTTCACCTGTTGATGAAGGGATGAAGGGACAGCCTTAAGGTCATGAAGCCAAGGGCGTCCCAACAATAGGTTGAAAGAGGCTTTAATATCTACTACTTGGAAAGTAGTAGCATGCTCTATAACTCCTGCGGTGACATTCATGGTAATAGTTCCAAGAGCTTGGCGACGAGTGTTGTCATAAGCTCTTATTCCTTGTGTGGATGGAGACAGGTCTTCATCCCTTATTCCTAGCATCCTTGCAGTTTGCAGTGGGCAAACATTGATTGCTGACCCGTTGTCTACAAGAGTCATTGGAACACTCATTCTCTTGCAGATTACCGTGAGGTTTAAGGCTTTATTGTGTTTGTCACCCTCCGGAGGTAGGTCCTTGTCAGAAAAGGTGATTAGATTGATAGGACTCGGAAGATCACTCGTGAGAAAATTAGCTAATCCCTCAGGAGTGGTTTTAGAATCTATCCCTACTTTAGCCAAAGCAACCATTACTGCAATTCTATGTTCACAGGATGTGTCCAGTAGTTTTCATACGTTCATTTTGACCTTAGTCTTTTTAAGTTTTTTGACAACATCATTGTCTTCTATGATTGGTATGGAAATTTGTTGGGTAGTAAGAATAGGTTGTGTAGTGATGAGAGGTTGCACTCTCCCTAATCTTGTGAGAACATCTATGGGTGAATCTTCTTCATCCTAAATGTCATCTACTAGGTATATTGTGGAAAGTGGAGTTTCTTCCACATCTTTGAGGTAGACATCCTCATCATCACTTTCCCAGACTTCGTTGATGCTAACATCCTTTTCCGGTAGAATTTGGACCAACTTCTTATTGTCAATCAATCTGTAATACCTCGTATTTTTATACGTATTTTATTTAAAATAAGTATTATGAGAAGTATTTAAATAAATTGAAATGTTTTATTTAAAGTATTTTAATTATTCATTTTAATAAGTTTAGAAATATTTTATAAAAGGAAAGTTTATTTAATTAATTATTCTATTTAAATTGGGATTTAATTTAAGAAAGTTTTATTTTAGTAAAGTTTTAATTGGGAAGGGATTAGGAAAGATTAAAAAGGGAAAGTTTGGAAAGAAGGATTTCTAGAGAAGGGGTATAAATATTCAACACTTGAGGCAAATTAAACTTTGCCCAGAGTGGAGAAAGCCTAAGGTAAACTTCTCTCCCTTTTTCCTTATTTTTCCTTTTCTTTTCTTTCTTTTTTCCCTCCCCCCTTTTGGCCTCACCATCACCGCCGGCCACCACCACCACCGGTGGGCCGCCGGCAGCACCAGCCGCCAGCAGCAGGTAGCCACAGGCGCTAGCAGCAGCCATGGGTGGCTGTCGGCTGCCCCCTTTTTCAAACAAAAAAAAAATCTTTTTGTTTTAAAACTAGTTTAATCCTAGATTTAATTATTAATTATGAGTTTTGTAATTAGATTATGATGTTTGATTATGAGTATCATGTGATTTAATTTTCAAATTTTATTTTTAATTGAAAAGCCCCAATTTTGAAACCCTAGATTCTTAAATTATTAATTATTGAAGGATTATGATATACAATGATTTAAACCTTTGATTTAAGTGTTTTAAGACCTAATTACAGTAAGTTTTCATTGAAATATAATGCTGGAATTTTTGGTAGTCCATTAAAAATCAAGTTTCTTTAAGGAATTTCAATTACCCATTAATTGGGATTAAAGTATGATGTTTTAAATATAATTTCAGCTTATTTTAATTAAATTATGAGGGGTTTTATAATAGTACATATTGCTGGAAATTTATGTAGAGAGGATTTTAATACTCTTCTATGATTTTAAATTGTAGGAGACTTTGAAGTGAGTGATTTCTATTAGTCGTGGCGATTTTAAGATCGTATACAAGGTACGTTCGCGTACTTAGCATAATTTTGATGATGTAGTAGCATGCTAAATGTGATTAATTGATTACAAGTAGTATCATGCTAGATTTGGAATGGAAAATTATGAATTGGTTGTTATTGGTGATTGAATATTGAAGCATGAATTATTTGTGATGGATTAATGGTTGGAAAATTATAGTTTGGAATATTGTATATGAGCCACACTTTTATTTATGGCATGATAGAGAGCATGTTTAATTAAACTAAATGTTTAATTTGGTTTGGAATATCAAAAGAGAATTTTATTATGGTTCATATAATTTTTATTGATGCTTTAAGCATGAGGAAGGAGCTATATAAGTGTCTATGTACACGAGGAATAAATTATATTTTTGGTGCCTTAGTGCACTTAAAGTGTTTTCAACACCGAGGGATAGGATTTGTGGCGCTTTATGCGTTTAAGGTGTCTTTGACATCGAGGTAGAATTAAAAAGGGTTCAACATTAAATTTTATGTGGTCACTAATTATTCAAGAATTAAATTAGTATGTTTGACTGTTTGAATAATTATTATTGATTGAATGATTATGGTTTGAGAGTCATCACCAAGTCTAATAATCGGTAAATAACGTAAAGTGATAGAGAGTACGCACCAAAACTCTTGGAACGTATATACCTTGAGTATGAACATATGGGGGGAGTTATGGGGTTTTATATTTAACCATAACTTCTACTGGAGTACAGGACGCTGTACATTCCTTTTATTATTATTATGCGCAGGAATTCCGCCACTTACGAGTGGTTATTGATGCTGGCACGGTTAGCTCCTGTGTCAGTAACCTCATTTATTGGGGGTGGTTAGTTGGGAAACCCGTTCGATGCGTAATAAACGCTAAACAAATTAATTAGTTGTCTAGTTGATAAGTTTTGTTGAATGTTGTATGCTTGAAAAACAGATGCAACAAGGTAAGTTGTGTGTTGATAAGTAAATGTATGTTAGTGTGTTTAATTACGCTTATGTACTCAGCTTTGCTAATTGTATGTTTGTGTGTTTATTGGCCTTGTCTTTACCTTGGCCCTATGATGACCCATTTTTAATGGAGAGTAGTGGAAACAAGTAGAGAAAAGCTTTTCAGGTGATGAAGCATATTCATGATGGGCATGAGTGAAGAGCGAATCATGCTAGTTTCCATAAGTATATGATGTGTTAAATGCTTTAATTATTTATGATATTATTATTCATGAGACTAACGCAAAGTTTTAAAGTTGGTTTGGTTTTAATAAGGGCCTACAGTGGTTCCAAGTTGTAGGTTGATTTTATTTTACTTCGTTTGACTTTGGTTTGACTTTACTTTCGTTGGTTGACTTTTTAAGTTGACTTGTTTTTGAATGGTTTTGAAATTAGTCTTCCGCTGTGTGTCTTTGATAGTTGCCTTAGCCGTTTGCACGATGGCGGTAATATCTTAGATGTTCCTATTTAAAGTTTTAAATAGGGCAAAACAAGTATTTTAAAAGGAATGAATTTCTAGGGTGTTACACAATCCCTGGATTAGATCTTTGAATTTAAAACAGTGTTCTATGGTATGTCCTCCTGCTTGATGGTATGGACAATAGAATCTATCTGTCCTTTTCAATGATTCAAATGGTCTTGGCTCAAGAGGTTTGTTCTTCCCACTCTCGAAGAGCATTTTGAACATGTTTGCGTAAGAGGTCCCAATTGGGGTGTAAGGCTTGTCACTCCTTTTGGGTGCTTCGACTACTTGGAGAGAAAATGGCTTTTTCTTAGTAGTTTCTGTAGGCGTCGCCTCTTTAATGACATGCTTATTTCGAACCATCTTTGCGTATTCGAGGGCCTCGCGACTTATGTCTATTGCTTCCCTCACTGTTTGTATGAGGACCCATACTTCTTCTTTTGTGGCAGGTTGTTGACCTGTAGGAAAATCACCCATGGCATCAAAAAAGGTTTCCTCCTCTTTTTCGATAGCATGGGCTTCTTTGACTGGTTTAATGAGGGATGATGGGTCAATATTACTTTTCTCATCAGAAATAGCCAAAGAATATGAAAGTGGGGCGCTATTGATGCTTGGCTTCTTACTTTCAGGAGGCAATGGAAGTTTATTGCTATCAATCAGATCTCTAATAGCTTCCTTTAGCTTCCAGCAATTTTCAGTGAGATGGCCCCTGCCTTGATGGTATTTGCAATGCGTATTGGGGTTCCAATTAGCCGTCCTGCTTTCGACTGGTGGATCTCCAAATGGTCCATTGGGAGTTATAAGACCTTTTGCATGAAGGCGATCAAATGCGATGTCATAACTCATGCCAATAGGAGTAAAGATCTTCCTAAATGGCTTCTTTTGTCCTTGATTATTCATAGCGAGGACTTCATTCAGATTAAAGGTGCTAACGTTGTTTGAATGGGTGGTTTTGGAAGAAGAAAGATTGTCGTTCTTCTTTCCTTTCCAGCCACTGTTGGAGTTGTTAGTAGCTTTTTGTTTCACAAGGTCTGTAACACCCCCAAATCTCCCTCTACGGAAATACTAGTACAATACGTATAATTATACTGTAGAGATAGACTTAGGCGTATTACCGCCGCGTGATTACGCAAGGCTACTCAAACTTACTAAATAAACCAATACTTTGCAGCGAAAACTTCAAAACTCTTCTTTATTTAATAATAGACCAAAAATAGTAACCATTGTCATGAGTACTCAAAAATAAACACAAGACCAACATTCCCTAATCTAGGTGAAACCATTCTCGAGACTCCATATGCTCAATTATTGATTCCACCTGAAATTAGTCAACACTGCTTACCATTAAGGTAAACATGGCAAACCAAAACAAAATAAGAAATACGGATTAGCAAAATATGCTAAGTACGATAAGTGCAAGATAATTAAACTCAATTTATTAGCAAACATGCTTTTGAAATCAATTCCATCATTTCCCAATAATTAAACCAATAATTCCAACTCAAAATTCCAAAATCAATTTCAATAATCAATATCAATAGTCAGTTTAATAAAACCAATTCCTCTTTAAAATCCAATTCCTTTAAAAGCAATTCCTAACCCAAGTGTGCACACCTCCCAAGCTAGTCTCCTTATATCACAAGGCTATTCTTGAGGAAAGACCCGGTCATACAAAGTCCAAGGCCTTATCAATAAACCAAATCTGCATCGTGGGATTACCAACATGCTTGTAAAGCATTAATAATAATAATTCAATAAATCCTCTTTAAATCCAATAATTCCAACTTTTAATAATAATAATTCAAACTCCCTTTTTATTTAAATCCACATGCTTTCAAAATCAAACCTTTTAAACATGAATAATATTTTTAATTATTTAAGAAACGATATAAAATCAATACTCCAATTTATTCAACAAAACCAATTTATTTAAACATACTTTTATTTCATAAATCATAATTCAATTCAATTTAATTCAATCATCATAAAATCATTCAAACATGCTTATTCAAACCAATCACTTTCAAGGTATCTAGCCACCTAACATACCTTGATCCTTGCTTAGCAAAATCACACAAAAAGAACCTCAAGAATCTTGATCGAACACACCCTACAAATAAATATAACCTTAATCAATAATTAAATTAAAAACTCCCAACTATATGTACATGAATCTTTTAAATTAACTTTCATAAACATCATTAAAAATCTGATTTTATATAATTAAAACTACTCATAATAATTTTTATAAATCCCTCATGATAATAATAATAATAATAATAATAATAATAATAATAATAATAATAATAATAATAATAATAATAATAATAATAATAATAATAATAATTGAATAAGATAAGAGAAGAAGAAAAGATAAGAAACCAAGGAAAAGAGAAGAATTGGATTTGCGTTGGAAAGAATAGGCAGAACTTGTAGAGGCTGTAACTCCTTCGATATAACTCCGAATTGGGTGATTCTTGAGCCTAACCTCAAGGATTTTTCGAGAGGAACAATCTTTTGTAAACGTCAATACCCCAAAAACCGACCAAAAGTTCCCGAAAATTGGCTTCAAAGATAAACAGGATGATTTGTGTAAAAAGAGGAGAAGAAAAGAAGAATATTGGTGTGAAGAATGTGAGAGGTATGGAGGGGTATTTATAGGCTAGCTCATGCAATAATTATAGCAAGAGAATGTGGGAAGAATTATGGCAAGTAGGGTTTAAGGGATTGCTTGGAGAAGTGAGTAAAAGAATTAAGGAAAGTTTGGATATTAAGGTGATTGTGTATAATTGAATATGGAATGTATGTATGTCATGAAAAATAATAAGGAAATTGGAATTACTTGGGGAATAATTAAGAAGAGTGAATGGCAAGAAAAAATGATGATTAGATATTAAAAACATGGAGAAATAGAATTAAGGAAAATAAGAGATTTTGGGAGATAATTAAAAATACAATTTTACCAAATAAATTCCCCCAAAATAATTCAAAAGGGCCAAAAATATTGAGCTTACCATAGCTCAAATTTTCGGATTCCTCTAGATATATATAGGAAGATTTTGCTCAGTTTTTAAGGAATAAATAATTGTATAAATAATATAGAATAATTAATTAAATAATTAATTAATAAAATACTATTCACCAATAAATGACCAAGAAAAAATCAGATTTTCCATACATGGAAAATCCGAAATCCCTAGCTAATTATTGGGAATTTTCGGCCATCATAAATAATTAATAAAATATTATTTTGCTTTAATTAAAATATCCGAAATATGTAAATAATCCGGTTTTTAGAATAGGATAAATGGATAATAAATCTTATCCAAAATAATGATTAGTTTTCAAAATAATTTTGGCACCAAAATTCAAATATTATTTTGGCTCTAAATAATTATTTTACTAAAATACCCTTTTTATAAAATAATTCCTAATTAATTAATTAGAAAATACGTATGAAAATACGGGGTATTACAAGGTCGTCCTCAATGTTAATTCCTATGTCATAGACGGCCTTGAAAGTATTCAAATTACTTTGATATTTGAGATGCTTAGAATATTTTTCTTGGAGGTTCTTAATGAACATCCTTACAGATTCTTTCTCACTAAGCACCTCAACCATTTTAGCGGCAGTTTCCCTCCACTTATTGAAGAAGGAAGTAAAATCCTCATTCTCTTTTTGTTTTAGCATCTCAAGTTCTCTATGGTCAGTTTCAACTTGAATGTTACATTTGTACCTATCAATGAAAGCGTTTACTATTCCATCCCAAGTTGATATCTTTTCTTTTTCAAGGGAAAAGAACCATTGTTGGCAAATGGTTTCAAGAGATAGAGAGAACAAAGAGTGAAAGACTTTCCTATCAATTCCCTTAATGTTCATTATGGTTTCAAAAGCCCTTAAGTGGAAATAAGGATTGTCAGTTGGCATGAACCTAAGGATGTCATTGGCATTGAACTTCTGAGGAAGAAGCTCCTTGTCCACTGAGACCCCTTGTGAGCTAATGCCCGGGAACATGTAGTCATTGGAGAGCTTGTTCAAGCTTTCCTCCATTCGCTGCATCTGTTGCTGTTTCGCAGGGTCATTGACTTGAAGAGCCATAGCCTTCATCATTTCAGTTACATTGGCCAAGTTTTGACTAAGTTCATTAACTTCCTCTTGAGTTGCCATGATCTTCTTAGCTTTTCTCTTTTGACAAATCGGTTTATCAAAACGTAAGACTTGAACAAAAGCGTTGTCCTTGATTAGCCGCCCTTCTCTTCTTGACCAAGTACTGTAAATTAAACCATTTATTTTAATGACTTGACTCGAATTGACTTTGACTTTATTGGTTTTAAAAGACAAAGCAAAAATAGGGTGCTTATTTTTGGGAATCGCAAAAAATGGGATGCATATTTTTGGGAATCAAGTATAGGGTTCAAACAAGCATGGTTTAGTTGGAGGATTAATATCCGACTTACCCCCCTAAAAAAATGACGGAAAACCCGCGCACACAAGACTCTCTAAACATGGTCAAGGTGAAACACATATATAAAGTGTGTGCTTTAAAGTGAGTGAACGTAACATGCTTTGACATTTGTGTAAGACCATGGGACTATGTGCATAAACTCAATTAAGGACTAAATATAGCTTCTACCGTTAATAAACTGATTAATTAGACTCAACGTGAGGACTCGAGCAAAAAACTGGATCGTTGCTTAAGAAACGGGACTGTCGCCAAACGCCAAGACCAGCGCGATGCGACAATAGTGTCACGCCACAGGCCAAACTCTTGCGCCATTACTAAAGCATTAGTTTGGGTCTGTTTTCAATGTTTTACTCTAAAAGGACAAGCCTATAGTCGTACTAAGTCAAGTTTGATCAATTTATTAAGACTTTAATCACTCATATTAATTTATTAATTAATTAAGCAAAGTCTTTTAGTCATTAATTAGTTTATTTAGACTCATTCACAAGTCAAACAAACGTTTAGTGTAAACACTCAAGTTATGCACAGGTAAAGAATGCACAAGTAGTCAAGTAAGCACAATATGATGCAATGAGTTTGCAACCTAACCACGGCTTTAGTTCTCTAAAGTTCAAGGATAAGGGTTAGTTAAAAAGGGTCCATGGTTGTGAGTCCGGATGCACCGCGCGGAAGCCTTACCTTTGGAAGGGTTGGCGCGTGTGGATGGGACCTCGCGAGTTAAACTCGCTTCCACGGTTTGGTGAATTCAACAAACTCAGATGTATCCTTCGTTGCCATGAGTGTTTGATTGGGTAGATGGAGCGTAAATTCCCAAAGGGTTATAACCATATGTAGAACACATATAGGTTCAAAAAAGTGAAAAAAACTCAATCGGGAAATAGAATCGAGCGAACAGTACTAGAATTGGTCGAAACAAAGAAAGTAGATTTCTAGCTCGGTATTGGAAGAACATACAACAGGGTCTGTCGCTATACGATGACCCTGTCGTCAAATGAAATTCTTGTCGCACGGCGAAAGAGCCATCGCATGGAGCTGGCACTGTTTTCTCGGCGCCGGTTCCTACATGCCTCAGTAGCTTTCTGTTCTTTGAATTTTCCGATTTTTCGTAGCATTTTTTCGATCCTAGTTGTGAAAGATTTTTCCCAAATTTCCTACGTGTAAAAATCCTATGTTTTTAACGCATTACGGATGGTCTTTCCAATGCGGACCTTTTTTTATGCATATGTCAATAATGTCAATCAAAATTACGCACATGAATACTTAGAACGTTTCGAGTCTCATCCACTTATTCTAAATCATTGCCAAAATAAATTTTAGGAATTAAAATAGAAATCCTACCCAGTGGAGTTGCCAAAAAACTGTAGGGAATATTTCAAGCATCCAACACTTGAGCCCTACTGTGATCATACACTTAACCATGGTGGCGTCCAAAAAGAAGGAAGCTAAAGTAAAAGAGTCGCCAACAAGTTTTAGGAACTTGTAAACTGTTCACAGGGTGAAGGTTACACCCCTTTCACGATCCATGAGATCGCTAACTCCATATTAGTCTGGAACCATAACTGGATATTCGAGGATGAAGGTATAAATCCAACCTAAAAGAGATTGAACCTGCCCTTAAAATAGGCCTCTACTTTATTCTTCTCATATTCATGTGCGCTTTCTGACTAACATGCAATCTTTAACTTAATCCTAAACCTGTTTAATCTATGTTGGTTGAATATTAATGCACAAACAAACCTATTATTGGCAATCACTTGAATTATAATCATATTAGCCTAAACAAGATTATTAATTATCTTATTAAGCGTGATTACAAGTACAAATTCCCTTTAAACCTGCAAGAGAGGGCGTGATCAAGCAATAACAATAATATTATCAAGCAACATAATAATAACAATCATCATCATAATAATAATATTCTCATCAAAGCATAATAATATTAGCAAGATCCTAGGCATGGTAATAACATGATTTATAACAAATCCTAGCATGTCACTAAGCATTAAAGATCAAAACTTTATTCCTAACATGATACTAACATGATAGAGGAAGATAGGAAGCAACCTAAACATGATACTAAAAAGCAATAAATAACATCATAACATGATACTAGGAATTAAAATAATATAAGCATGCTTTCTGTAGAAATAGAGCAATTAAAACAACTTACTTTGATGCCTCATATCTCTTTCTAATAACAAAATACACGCGTTAGTAACTTCAAGGAAAATAATAAATCAAACAATTAATTTAAATAGGGATTTGGGACCAAACCCTTAGAAATTATTAACCTTTCACGTCTAGGGCGAAGGCAACTTCGAGCTTGGCTAGGTGTGTCTAAAACTTGTGAATGAGGTATTTTATATGAGGGGTGGTTTAGAAAGAGAGAAAAATAAGCTATTAGCTTGAGAGAATTAATGATGATTGTTGATGAATAAAAATGGGGAAATACGACCCTATTTATAGATAAAATAGTCTGGAAAAGATAGAAAAGAATTAGAATTTGAATCGGAATAAAATTGGCTTCTGTCGCGAACGACAGGACCCAACGCGAAATGACAGGGATCACGCATGGCGACAGACTCTGTCGTCATGCGATAAGGCTGTCGTTTGGCGCTGGCTAAAAGATAAAAACGCACTTTTGTACTGAATCCTTTTCCTAATATAATTAAGTAATTAAACTTCGTGTTTATCAATTTTAAATTAGATTTTATCATAATAAAACACTTATTTTATCTCAAATCGAATTCTTTATCCTCTAAAAGATAATTATCAATCCTAACCCTATTAGAACTCAAAAAAACCTTCTAGATTATTCTAGAAGATTAGAATCAATCCTAATAACTTTAGGAATAAAACCATTTCAGGCCATAAAACCATTTTATCATAATAATTAATTGGCTCTCCACTAGATCATTGGGCCATAAAACCATTTCAGGCCCAATTTAGTACTTTGGCCATAACTTCCTCATTATTCATCGGAATTGGGCTTATAATATATCATTGAAAAGCTCTTTGCGAGCCCGATCCAACTACACTATTATTGGACCCTTGTCATGGACCAAGCTAAATGGGACTGGCTAGTTTCATAAATAGAGTAGTTTTAAAAAACAGAAGGAGAGATTTTTATTAAAAACACCCGCATCACAAGACTTTTCACACTTTCACCTCGTTCGATAATCAATGACGTGAAAAGTATTCATCAATGGGTTTTGTTTTTGGGGAGACATATTTGGGTGTCTACAATGACAATCTAAAGTTTTTCGGTTTAATGATACATAGAGGCCTTCAAACCCAATATATCGTTTGTAAATCTTAGTGCTAATTTGTTTTACTTTTACTTATTTTGATTTACTTTTGAGGTGTTTTTATAACTTTAAAATGCTTTGTATTTACTTTTTGAGGTAACCTATGTAGGAATCGAATCTACACCTCTATGGATCCGTATAGTGCTCTACCACTTGAGCTAATAGCTTTACTTTTTTTTTTTTTTTTTTTTTTACAAAGCAAACAAGAAAATTTTATTAAGGAAGACTTGAAATGTCAAGAGCCACTACATCTGAAAAACCATCAATACTTACATGGTTGAGTCTTCTGACAGTGGTTGCGGCTTCATAGGCATCTTATTTCAATGTCGTAGTCTTTGCTCTAGGAACTTCTCGGTCCTGTTCTCTTCCTTTGACTACGAATAGTAAATGTGACTAAGAAAAGAGATCATGGCAAGCCAGTTGAGGCTACAACAACAATTAAATGCAAACCTGAAAAAGTTGTGACAGAAAATTCAATTACTCTAACTATAATGTCTAATGTGGCAAGTCTGAGGTGTTCGATTCACATAATCATTATCAAAGCAGAACACTTTCTGATGTTGCAAGAATTTCCACAACGTCTTTTTCCTCTTCTTCAGGTAACATAATTCAGGAATGACACAGTCATCAGGTGATCAAAGCGAGGCTGGAATTCCACGAGCTCCTTCAGAAACCATACTGCAATTGGCTCAAATCAACAGCCTGAAACAGAATTGTGTTACTCCTAACAGTAACACCATGGTCAATAAGACTTTGGAAATTAATAATGTTACTATGGGAAGTATGCTACGGAGAAACAATATTGATGAATACGGCTTCAGAGTTCACTGAGTATAAGCAGGATAAATACGAGAAAGCTTTGGTGTTGTATGATCAGGTCGTAGCAATTGATTCTAGTGTACCCAACTAGCCACCTATCAAAGCAATAAAAGTGTTATCTTGATAGCCCTTGGCAGGCTCCTAGAGGTAGTTTTCGAGTGCAGAGAAGCTGTTAGAATCGATCCTTTTATCAATTGCAAATCTGCCCTGCAACCTGCAGCAAGTAACCAGCAGAACATAACCTGTAGTGTCACGAATAACACCCCCTAGACCAACTGAAATATCCTCAAAGCAGGTTGCATCGGTATTCAACTTGTACACCCTAAGTTTAGGAGATTTCAGGCAATGTGTAGCATCTATAGGACCATAAAACATGCGATACACAAGATATCAAAAAATTCCAAACCTATTGCAACAAAATCCAGTCTAAATTGCACAGAAAAAGCAGCAAATAATTATGTAAAATCAACATCATATAATAGTTTTACGGGACCTTCAATTCCCACACTAGCTTTCACACCTCTAATTCTGCACTCCCTCTGATACAAGGGGAATACAAGTCAGGAGGCAGAGTTCCTAGCTTTTGTTAGCCAGATGCGGAATATAAGGGAAATTACCAGAAATCCTATGACAACTCAAATTATGAAAAATTACAGAGTACCTGTGTTCAATGGTATTCTATTCTTTGCAAATTAAGGTTCACTTAAATTACAGTTCTAAAAATCTGATGCATCATCTATTAAGAGCGGCAAATTACTTTTGGAATATTTCGATTTGCTTTTAAGTATTTTGTATCTACCTTAGGACTTCCTCCAACCTAGCTATGTAGGATTTACTTGCTTTCATTCATAGTAATACTGTAGTACTAACAAGAAAAAGTCAATATTCCAGATTCATTATATAAGAAAATTGCCAAGAATTTAACAATTTCAGCATGTTCATATTGTATGAAAAATTAATTCTCTAAGCCTAATTGATTTACTTTTACTAGTTTTCTATATACTTTTATAAACATTACAATCGATTGAAGCAAGCAATTTTGAATAATCATTAACACAAACAAAATTCATACTATAGAAAATTATTATCGCACATTATCATATACTCTAAAATTCTGTAAAAAAAA
This sequence comes from Chenopodium album, assembly GCF_948465745.1. NCBI lineage: Eukaryota > Viridiplantae > Streptophyta > Magnoliopsida > Caryophyllales > Amaranthaceae > Chenopodium > Chenopodium album. Next base: position 23,134,570 of record NC_137847.1, read on the forward strand.
TAACTAAAATTACAATTAAAAAAACACACACACATATTTGAAGCCAAAAAATCGTATAAAAAATCGCTTAACAATTTACTCGCACCAATTAGCACAAATTTGAGATCCAAAATATAATAAAAATCAGGTTAATTAAAATAAATGCTCACAAAAATTCATTCGCATCAAGTTGTAGGTCTAATAATTAACTTCTGAATTTTAGCTAAAATCATTCTTTAAAATCAATGGATTTCGAAAAATTCGAACTCTAAATTCATTAAAAAAAAATTTAAAAAATCAAGAAAAATTCAAACGAGATACCTGTTTAGACATCGATTATGCAATTACTGGAGGTTATCCAATTCGTGGAGGAGAGAAATAGTGCTTGAGGATTAATGGCAGTGATCCATTTTTAGAGGAGGGAGAAAGCTTGAGGATAGAGAAAATGGCGAAGGAGAGAGAAAATGCTTGAGCGCGCTTCAGTTTAGATCTTAGCCGTCCATTTAGTGCGTGTTTCTTGTTAGATTTAACGATCCTCATAAGTTCCTAGTTCCTATTATAGGATTGGTTCTCATTATAATTCTGTCATATATTTGTTTTCATTAATGAGAAAATAAAATGTTTTTGAGTTTATGAAAATATTAAAAAAAAAAAAAATTGAGTTATTTCGAGTGAATCAAATTGATTTTAAAACGTTGCTTTTCTCCTTTATTAAATTGAAAAGATCAGAACTTTTTTTTAAATTAGCTTTAACCCTAATTGCTAGTTTCTCTTCCTGTGATTTGATTCACATCATCCGACCAACTTAGTCTTCTACCATGAGGACAAGATGTTGTGCACTTTTCACACTACTAGTTGTGCGTGTGTACGCAACGCGCACACCTCCCCCCCGTACACACCTCCCCCCCCCCCCCCCCCCCCCCAAAAAAAAAAAAAAAAAAAAAAGTTTGTGCAAAATTTATTTAGTAAAATGTTTCAGTTGTATATTTATTACGTGTTGATTAATTAGTTTATGATTATTAAAAGTTATACTATATGCTAAACAATTACTTCAAGATTAATATTTAACTAACATAAATTCATAAATAGGTTGTTCTTGAATTATTTTGCAAAAGAGCTTTAAGGGCTTTACCAGTAGACTAAGTTGAATTCTAACCTAGCTGGTTAGCTAAATATGTTATTCTAAGAGTACATGAAATGCAAGACAATGTTCCTTTTTCAACGATACTCACTCGTCTTCTATAGGTTTGCATATTTCTACTTCTGTATGGTTTCACGAGTATGAGAAAACATATCTATCTCAATCTCATGATATGATGTACTCTTCCATCTTTCTATCTCATTTCTCAGTCCAACAAAAGGCAAAGAAAGAAAACTTTAACATTGTGACATGCCTCTGTAAGTGAAAGAATTGCATGTCCACATCTGTCACCTTAAATCACTCAAATACACTTATTTTAGAACTAAGATTTTTAAAATAGATATTTAACATAAATCATAATTCATCCTTAAATCAAAAAATATTTTGATGTAGTTAATAGCTATTTCATTTCAGTTAGGACATTCATACATACACAGGAGGCATATTATACATATACATGATACAACCTTAGGGAGCTTTCAACTTTCGGGTGTCACGGGTCTTGTTTTCAGCAACAGGGTGCTTTCAACTTCGGGTGTTTTGTACCTACACAACTTTCATCGCAAATTTGCTTAAGTGCCCTTGCAAGTTTCGGTTCCCTTCATTAGTATTAACTTGCACACTCTGTCCTTCCCGAGGGTTTTGGTTCATATGGCAACTCTTGGTCTAGAAGAAGGTTTTGGTAACAACTTTCTTACTGTCCAGGCTCCAAGGTAATTGATATGATGCAAGGCTACTCTGGTTTATTCATTCACTTTGTGTTTCCTCTTTTGGTAAGTGACATACCTAGAATGTGGGTTTGTTAGGGTGAGTCGACTCAGCCTAGCAGCAGAAGGTTTCTCTTTTGGTGTTTTTATGTTTAGCAAGGTGTGTTTGGTTGTTTTTAAATTCTTTTTTTTTTTTTTTGATCTCTGTTAGGTTGTAATTTGTTTATTATTTATGAAGTTCTCTTTGTCAAAAGAAAAAAAAAAACCCTTAGAAATCTTTATATTGATTATATTCCTCCTTTCTTGACAAAAAATTGATATTCTTATTCAAACTCGTATCTTCATAAGGATCTACTTGGATTTCCTCTACCCTATGTGTCTATTATTGAAGAAGATGGTGATGGTACAACAAGAGGCTACTTAGGTGGTTGTTCATTATCGTTTTCGGTTTTATAACAAAAAGATTTACTTTCGATTGGTTCATTAACAAAAAATATATTATCATCACGGAGATCTTGTCTCAGAAGATGGTCATAGAAGATGGTCAAAGGAGATCTTGGCTAATTAGGAAGCAATGTTGAATTTTTTTTGTTGCCTCTTGAATCCCATGTAGCTTCCAAGAATATGGTTAATAGCATTGAAACATGAAAATTGATTAACTAAAAAAATTGCAGCATAAACTCCGTATAAAAAATACTACGCATAAATAAGTAAACATAATCAAGCTGTTAGAGCGAGGCCGCTAAAAACACTAAGTTTAACAACATATAGTTGTGTAGTATGCACTGAATTATCTACGAACAGAGAAAGAGATGATATATCTCTTGAATTTTAAAGCATGATAATACAATAGCGTAATTCTGATCATGGAATCTGATGCTGATCAAGCAATGGTACCTACAAATTCAACAGCTAATACAAGGCAAGAGCATCACAATCTCACATCAACTCCATTACAAATTTCAATTATGATCAATGAAAAGTGCCCTGTTGACAAAGAAGAAAGGGAGTGAGAAAATTCAGACGAGAAACATGACAAAGATAAGAAGTTAAAGCATTGGAACTTGGACGAATCTCAAACATGAATTATTTATAGTCAGTTTGGAATAATTTGATCTTACGAGAACCACATTTGTTTGTTTGTTTCTTAATGTTCTCTACTAAATACAAAAAGTAGTAGTGTGGGGATGTTCGAAAAATTAAAGCCCTATAAGACCCATAAAAAAGTGGAGGCATTTATTCATACCATAATAGTATCTTTATATTCAAACCTATTCTTTTTTATGTACTCTATAAAGTAGTTTAACCATACAGTACTACCATAATAGTATCTTTATATTCAAACCTATTATATTCAAACCATACATACACTGATATGCGTCAACTCAACTGGGTTGACGAAATCAAACCTATTCAATTGTACAAACGATTAGGCTAAGGTCTGAATGAATAAGCATTTCGTAGTGGAAGGGTTACAAAGTTTTCCAAGCTAAATTTCAATTATAACTTGAAGCAATTCTTTCTAAAAAACACATGATTGTTTGCCTATTAGTGTTTCTATCATAAGCGAAAATACATAATCTTTGAGAAATTGAATCTAGGGTTCTTCCTAATCCAAAAGTCAGAATTTTGCGAACTATATGGATTTGATTGCACAAAGCACAATACTTTAACCCTTTTCAATTCATACTAAAGAGGAAATCGATAAAATAATGGGAAAACGGAAAGGAATAATCCCACATTTGCTCAATCTTCTGTAAACAATCCAACCTTAAATTATTCCAGAAATAATCCCACCCTTAACAAAAATCTTCTATTGACAGGCCATGACCGATTTTGTTAAGTTGACAACCGGTATGAGTAGGTGACTTAACACGTGTCGCTTTTGAATTTATTTTATTTATTATTTTAAAAAGGATACTCTCAAATTTCCTTACCATTTACCTTTCCTCTACCCACGGGAGCTACCCTCCCCCCCCCCCCACCACACGGCAACCACCCCCCAGCAAGAGCCAACCCCACCCCCCTTCCCCGTTAGCCTCACCACCCCCACCCCTTCCTTTTCTCTTTCCTCCTTTTCACCGAAACAATCTCACCCCTTTTACTTCTCTTTTCTCCATTGAAGTGTGCTTTGAGTTCTCCATCCATTAAAGCAGCCAGTGAGCTTTCTCTCCCCTATTAAAGCAATTTCTAAGGTAAAATGTATTTTTTATTAATAATTAAGAGGTTTATCATCAATTTAATTGGTGATTTGCGTTAAGCTAGCATTGGTTGAGAGGAGGTTTTTGGGTGACGATGGTGACAACGATGGATGCTGCTGGGTAATGTGGGGTGCAAATGTCGCTCTGTCTGCAAATGCTATTATTTCATTCATTAATTTCCGCTACTTAACCCATTCTATTTCTGTTTATTGTATTGTTCATGCTATAATTTCCTTTTATTTTACTTATTTTTTGTTCTATTTGTTTGTTTGCTTGCGACTGGTTCCTTATTTAATCTTTCTAATGGTGGAGATTTGGAGAAGTTGTTTTGTCTTTTGGTTGTTGGGTATTTACTTAATTATTATTTTTTGTCGGTTGTTCGGCGACGATGGATGTTGCTTGAAAGGAGGTGAGTTGCAGCCGGGGTGGTGGCAATTGAAGGCTAGCATTCGTTGAAGGAGTGATGGTGGGGAGGTAAGGCTGGGTGCGGGAAGCGCGGGGAAGGGAGTGGGTTTATCTTTATTTTTTTTTTTTATCTTTATTTTTTTTTAAGGAAGGTTAGTGCTTTTATTAACTCGTAGTAAGAGAATCAACTAATACATATGGGGAAACCTCACTAGGAGCATGGTTTACCCAACATTGTTCAAGACCAACCGGCACTAACCTAGCAAGATGGTGAGCTACGACATTGCCATCCCGCTTCACATGAGACCATAAAATAGAATGAAAACTAGAACTGAAAAAAACAATGTCCTCTAAGATATTATCAACTGGTGACATATTGAAGGAGTTCTTCTTGAGCTTGGAGACCATAATTTGGGAGTCTGCCTTTGTCGAAACCAAAATCTCGTGCTTTCTTTACACCAAGCAGGTCTGCCTTGCACTCTGCCACGAGGGAGTCCCATCTGGCCTTAATACGCCTAACAGCTGCAAACAGAACATGACCCAAGCTGTCCCGAAGCACCACCCCCAAACCAATCCACCCTTCATCCTTTGTAGAGGCATCCACATTGATTTTAACAAAATCAGTGGGTGGGGGCTGCCAAATCTTCCTGCTGCATTCTTGTGGGGGACTAATCCCACCATAAATCTTCTCATTATATAAGTTAAAATCAACAGCAAGTTTTTTGTGGCGTTGAAGGAGGATATCATCATACTCCTGGGAATTCTCGAAGATCAATTTGTTGCGTCTGTTCCAAAGAAACCACACCAAAAATAAGCAGCGTTGAAGGATGTCCTTCTTCAGCTTCTCCACCCACAATAGCAAGAGCTCGCCAAAAGAATTGGCCTCACCAACATCCAAAGCAGCAGAGCAGCCTGCTTTGTCCCAGAAAATACGAGTACTTAGGCAGGTAATAAGGGCATGAATCACATATTCGTTCTCATAGCCACACCATGGTCATCTAGAGTCTTCGATCAAGTGTCTGTGCAGAAGAATACTCCGGGTTGGAAGGGAATTAGTGCAGCATCTCCAAAGAAAATGTCTTACTTTTGGAGTTACCTCGGATTTCCACCCAGAATTTTTCAAAGTTCTCGAGAGAACAAGACTTACCTAGAAGATAGGCAGTCTTTACCTCATAGCAACCGTCTTTCGACCAGGCCCAGGTTGGCACATCCATGGGCAGCTTGTAACTCAATGGAGTGGCTAGAATCAGCTGCTTATCCCTCTCATTAAAAATATTATCCACCTTTTCCATATCCCAACTTTTTATCATCTTCGAAGATCAAGTCTGCAACAGAAGTACACTCATCATACTTTTTCTCGCTTGTGGCAAAACGTCCCTCATCATCAATGAGCCACGGATCATCCCATACCTTGATTTTCCTGCCATTCCCAACTCTCCACAGCAGCCCCTCAAGCACAAGAGCCTTCAATCCCCAAATACTTCGCCAAGAGTAGCTCGAACAAGGCCCCAAAGCAGCTTCAAAAACTGAGGTGTTAGGGTAGTACTTTGCCTTGAAAACTCAGCTTAGAAGAGCATTTTCATTGCACCCAAGTCTCCAAATTTGTTTTCCCAGCAAAGCGTCATTGAAAACACCTAAATCTCAAAAACCCAAGCCTCCAAGCCATTTTGGTTGACATAGATGATCCTAACTTTTCCAATGGATTTTGTTCTCTTTCATATTCGAACCCCACCAAAACCGAGCCATCATGAAGTGTATTTCTTGCATCAAAGTGGAGGGGAATTTATAAACCCCCATAAGATAAGTCGGGATTTCTTGGATCACGGATTTCAACACCACCTCCTTGCCTGCTCTTGAAAAAAGCTTCTTCTTCCACCCTTGAATTTTCTTCCAAATTCTCTCCTTCACAAAAGAAAACACGGCTATTTTCGACCTCCCCACTGCAGTTGGCAGTCCAAGATATTTCACATGGTCATCAACCATTTCCATACCAAGAACCGAGCTCAAAGAGACCCTTAAGTGAACGGGAACACCTATACTAAAAGAGACTTTCGACTTTTCTAAATTAATCTTCTGCCCGGAAGTTGCTTCATATTTGTTGAGAATATCAACAATGATTGAATATCCTGTTGGGTTGCTTTAGTAAATAAGAGACTATCATCTGCAAAAAAAACAAATGAGTGATCTCGGGGCTATTCCTGCTCGCCTTCACACCATGAATCTGCTTTTTCTCCGAAGCCACCTGTATCAACCTAGATAGGACATCAGCAACTAAAATAAAGAGGTAAGGTGAAATGGGATCACCTTGCCTAAGCCCCCTCGAGGGAGTAAGAGCTTTGGAGGGTTCACCGTTTATGATAAAGAAGTACTCGACCGTGGAAACAAAGGCCATAATGGTATCAACCTAAGCTCCGGCAAAGCCTAATTTTGTAAGGAGCCTCCGAAGAAAATCCAACTCAACCCGGTCATAAGCTTTGCTCATGTCTAACTTCATGGCTGCATAACCTCTTCTACCTTTTGCACGCTTCTTCATATTGTGGAAAAGCTCAAGAGCAATAAGGGCATTATCGGTGATCAACCGCTTTGGAACAAAGGCACTCTGGTTTTCAGTCACGATATTTTGGAGAAGAGGTTTAAGCCTATTAGCCATAGACTCAGAAGCCAACTTGTAGAGAACATTACATAACGCAATAGGGCGGAATTGAGTGATGTTTGTAGGATCTTTCACCTGCGGAATAAGAGCAACATTTGTCCTGTTTATCACACTAGGAGAGATTCAACCAGAAATAATATTGTTCACAAAAATAGTCACATCATCACCAACAATATGCCAATATTTCTGATAAAAAATAGCATGTAAACCATCCGGACCCGGAGCCTTGCAAGGGGCCATTTGAGAGAGAGCTATATGAATTTCATCTTTGGTAAAATTGCGACACAAAGAAAGATTCATACCTTCTGTGATCAAATTTAGTACACAAGCAAGCACCTCATTCATCTTATTGTCATCAATATCTCCTGCCGCAAAAAGAGAGCTATAGAAATTCATAATAATTTGTTCAACATCTTTCTCCCCCGTTCTCCATACTCCGTCAGCATCCTTAAGGCCCTTGATATAATTCTTACTCTTACGTTGTGAAGCTTTGTGGTGAAAGTAGCTTGTATTGTAGTCACCATCCTTAATTTTCGGGACTCTAGAGCGGAGGTACCAGTACGCTTCATTTTTTTCATGGAGATCTACTAGGAGGCTTCAAGTCGGGGACATTCTAAAAAATTCGGAGTGCCACCATGACCAATCTGAGCTGCTTTGAGAGCGTCCTCTGCCTCTGCAATTTTCGGGCCAAGATTGTCAAGAGAGTCCTTACTCCAAGTTGTGAGCTTGGCTGCCACCATCTCCAATTTATGAGGCATAATCAGATGCCGAGAGTCCCCCCACGCCTCCTTCACCCCGTCTTCCATACCCTCTTTGACCAACCAGCCAGTTTCGAATCTAAAAGGTTTCTTCTTGGACTTCTTTTAAGTTCTCTGAGTTGCTGAAGTATCGAGAAGGATGGCTACATGGTCCGAACCAAATTCTTTCAGGTGCTTAACATTTGCATCGCCAAACCAAGATGTCCACCCTGTACACGCAACAAATCGATCCAATCTCTCTTGGACAATCGAATTTTCAGAGTTGCCACGCTCCCAAGTAACCCAAGACCTATCATGGCCTAAGTCTTTAAGAGTACAAGTATTAAGAGCTCGTCTAAACTCGTCCATCACTCGTTGCTCTCTAACAACACCACCTGATTTTTCTTGTGAGCAGAGTATTTCATTAAAATCGCCTCCAAAAATGACTGGATGAGGTGAGTCAAGGTAGAGTTACTGAATTAGAGCCCAAGTGTTCCCTTTAAGAGCTTTGTCCGCCCGCCCATAAATTCCCACAAACCTCCATTTTCTTCCTCCTACCTCCTTAATATCACCACAAATATGATGATTCGAATAAGACACAACTTCAAAGTCAACTCCTTCTCTCAAAAATATGCATAAACCTCCTGACTTCCCTAAACTATCTACCCCAACAGCCATAGAAAAATTAAATCTCAATTTCAAACCTTCTGACCTCTTGTGATCAATCATCGTTTCTGACAAAAAAATAATATCCGGGCATAATTTTCTACTCCAGTGACGGAGTGCTCGAACTGTTCGAGGACTTCCAACTCCTCGACAGTTCCAGCATAAAAGTTTCATTGCTTTTCGAGGGGTTGGTCAACGGGGTTGGTCAACACCAACACACTCTACTTGATTTATCCCATCTCCGGCAAAAGATTCTCGGACTGTTTTCAGTTTCTTGTTAAGCTCCACATGTACATCTCGTTCACTTTCCTCCAAAACAACATCAAAACTTCTCTTTTGAGCAACTCCTGATAGGGGAAAGGCAGCATTGGAATTCATCACACTCTCACTCATATTTTTCTTTACAATTCTGACTTTTCTCTTCCCAACATTCAATTGTGGATTTTCTAAAATTAAATCATGTTCCATCTCAATGGCCTCCTCCTCCTGCCTCTCATGCTGCTTCAAAGGATTTTTGCACTTATCTAAGGCTACATTCGGTGCTAAAATATTCGGCTCCCCAGCTTTCCCCTGCTGCTCTTTCTCTGCCACACTCTTGATTCGGAGAATAGTTCTCGAATTTGTTTCATCAACCACAAGGACTAGAACAGCTTCCCTTGATTGTGGCAAATTTTCTTGATCTTTTTCTCGGCCGGAGTTGAGAAATGAAGTCTGCAGCGGCATCATAGTAACCAGGAGCTCTTCCCTTCCTAGGATGCATTAATTCCGCCTTTAGTTTCCTCTCCTTCTCAACTTCAGAGTCCGACTGACGAGTTATCCTCCTAGGTGAAGCTCTAAGCCAAGGACCATATTAGAAAACTATTTCTCTACATTCATCTCCCGCCTCTTCTTTGAACGAGCAGCTACTTTCAGTATAATCTAGCTTTCCGCAAAAGAAACAAAACTCCATCATTCGCTCATACTTGATGGTAATCCACTTAGAAGATGAATTTCCACTGACCAGGAACAAACCCCTTCGCAAGGGTTTTTCTATGTCTAGCAGCACTTTCACACACATGAATTCCCCCCACCCTAGCGGGTCTGACTCGTCAAACTCGATAGAACCTCCTAGGAAGTCACCAATTTCACACATCACAGCCATATTGCGTTTGTTAAAAGGTACATCATAAAGTCTAATCCACATCGGAGAGTTTTTGAAAGCAACCTCAGAAGGTTGTTCCCCCCCATTAATTTCATTCAATATTAGCAGTTTATCATCAAAGAACCAAGGACATCCCTACACAACCTTCTCCTTTTCCTCTTAACATACAAATTGAAAAGCAAAGAGGTTCGTCTCAATCATTTTAATAACAACTTTACCTTGTAATCGCCAGACATTCATCAACGTGCGCTTCATCGCGTCCACATTAAAAGGCTTTGAAGTCCACAATTTGCCAATTAGAGAAAGGGAGATTTGATTGACCCTTTCAGCATCCTCATTGTCATCAACCCCTCCTCCAATAACTTTCGTCTCCTCCTCCGTAAGTTGAAACTTCTCGAAATCGTTAATTAAATCGTCCGCCATGAGTAAAGGGAAAAGAATAAAATCCAATCACAATTGAAGAGAAAGAGAGCAAAAGATTGGTGTTTGAATCACGTAAAAACCTTAGGGAGAACACAGGAAACTCGCAAACCCTACGCTAGGGACATACAAACCCTACGCTAGGGACAGATGAGTCAGACCTCTTTGGGAGTAGGTTTATCTTGGTCAGTCATTGGTACAGTGTGGCAGTGAGGTGGTGACTGTGAAGAGGAGTGATATTTAAGAGAAAAAAATCAACCTTTAGAATAGGTAGCGGGTCAAAAGGCCTATTAAAAGAAGATTGGCGTCAAAGGTGGGATTATTTCTTGAATAATCGAAAGTGAGATTGTTTCGGAAGACCAAGCAAAGGTGGGATTACTCTTTTCCAATTTTCCAAAAATAATTCGGTTTACTTAGAATTATCACAAACTCAATCATACCTATCCAATCAAAATCAATACGAACACTATTTAAACATTATTTCGTTCAATATCCATAACAATCTTGAGTTTCAAAACATATGATTCCTCTCCACACACAAAAAACATATCTGACTCTACTTTTCTCTATCTCTTTCTTTAGACATTTCAAGATAGCTCAATACAGCATCTTAATGTCAAGTCTCAAACAAAAGTAAAAAATAATGCAAAAACATTACAGTAAAGCAGATCATAAAACAAGAAGTCTGAGTTAAGTGTCCATACCCAAAATATTGAAAAATAGGCTTGCCTTTCTCAGCAACTAATTCCCAAGGTACTATTGGACATCGGATGATCAAGCCATCATCTAAAATTATAACCCAATCAACATTCTTAGCATCAGCACTTCAACAGGCTTGTTAATAGCAGGGTACCTAGGCAATAACAACATCCACCCTTATTTTCAGTATATCATAATTCCAGGAAAGATAAAAGAGGAAAACTAAAAAGAAAATCAATAAATGTAGCAAATAGGAAACAACGGAAAGCAACATAATTAAGCAAATTAATCAAATTTATAAGCTATATAGTATATATGTGTGCATGCTCTAAATCATCAAAGAGAACATTATGACGTGGAAGCCATTAGTTTGATAATATCAAAAACCCAATCTCATTTTACAAAATTTCAGAGTAAAAACAAAACCTTTCAAATCAATGTGTAAAAATCTAAGATTTGGTTGCCAAATTACTACACTGAGTTAAGACAAGCCATTAACCATAATGCTTTAAATAACTTGGTAATAGCAGTAGACTTAGATCATGAGCTTTCCTGTAAAAGAAAGTGAACTATTACAATGCATTTAGAGTTTAATTACCCGCCCATACAAGACGAGAATTGAACTAGAGTCAATATTTAAAAAAGCATAATTATGGTGCTCTCCTTAACATCGCCTTTTATTCTCGATGATCCTTAACATGTTATTGTCTTTCGCTTTTCTATTTATTTCTATCTAATTTCATTCAAATACTTGACTTTGTCTACAGATTTCATTTGGAGTAATTTCTTTATAGATGATCTTGATATTGCTCTCATTTTGCATTGTGCTCTATGTATTTTGCAGGAGGTGATTCTAAGACATTAATGTTTGTACAAATAAGCCAAGTGTGTCCTCCTCCACCATTAACATTATTTAACATCATGTGCTGGTACATTATAGACAGAGGCGATTGAGAAATAACCTCTTCAAGTGCGCCCTCTAAAATCCAGGAGAAAGTTGTCGACCTCTATCTGATGATTTTGCGTACATCTGATTCACTCTCTCTCGCTTCTTGTTCAGAATTGAATTGACTTTGATCGTCTGACTTTTAGCCTACAAAGATACATTTTTAACATGTGCACAACCATAAGATTTATAAGCAAAAGCTTTTCAATAATACTAGTTACCTTTTCTTTTTGCTCCTTCTCCCTCTCAGGATCGACATCAGTTATACAGTTCGTAACCTTGTAGACCTTTTTATGCCTTGAGTCCAAAAGAGCCGTCAACAAGCGATGAGAATTTGATGTCAGAGATGATGGCATAAATCTCATCTTTTTAAGAAGCTTGTCTTGTGGTTGGAGAATTCCCTGACACAAATATATCCAAAACACAATTATCAAGATGAAATAAACCCAGCAATGACAGATATAGGCTTGTGCAGCTGCCCAACAATTAAGAAATTAAATCTGCTAACTGCTTGTCCGAAAAATAAAATCATCATATCAAATTCAAAAAGAAAAGCAACACCTCTTCACAGTTCACACACACCCGTGGCTGCAAGTGAAAAATTGATGCTGCGGGCAAGCCCCTAGTAGCTGGAAAGCTACAGTTAGGTTACTGCCTCATACTTTACTCACACACACAATAATTAAATATAAAGAAGAAAACAACAGACGCCAGCCTCAATCAAATAAGGAGATAGACAAGGGGGAGAAAAAGCAGCCACATGAGGGAGCACTGGAGCAGAGAGAAACTGCTAGGATACAAAACTATGCTCACAGGAGAATGGAGATAACCAAATAGAGGACTGGAGCAGCAAGCATGGTGTTCAGCTTGAACACTTTATTTACTTCTTGTTATGATGGACATTGCCTTCATTAGGTAGATTGGGGTTTCTCTCAAACCCTTAATTTAATCTGAATAATTAAGCAAACATGGACAGATTAATTGGGCAAATCCCCACCCTATATAGCCCTGCTCCTTGAGGTGTGTATAAGACTCAAAAGTCAACGCAAACTACACGATAACACAAGGTGTAACGTAAAAATTGAGAGCCGTGTACACTGGAACAGATCAATTTATTCTGCCTAAGTAAAGAGTACTTGTGTAATCCAAAAGGCGAACAATGTTAGCGATATAAAAGAGTGACTACTTATGCAAATAAGATTTACTCATATATCCAAATAAGACTTACTCACATGGTTTCTTAAGATTCAAACCAAGCTATATCAAACACACGGTTGTCATAAAGGGTGGCTACGTATGCAGCTTTGTGAGTAAATAGTATGAATCTATATCAAATACACTCTCCGGCGCAACACCAGAATTTGCATCAACAATCTCTAGTTGTACCGGTGTGCTAAATAACACCCTTCTTTCTTTGCAACCTTAAGCTTTTGCTTAGAAACAGAAGCATGGCTCACTAAAAATACATTTCAGACCGCATTTGTATTAGCACAGTCAACCATAACCCAAGCAATTAAACCATGTCCTTCAACCCAAGCAGTTTCAGCTGAAGTGACAATTACACCAGTTTTACGTGCAACAATTTCTAAGAAGCTAACACAGTCAATTGAAACATGAGAGTTAACAACAGGTCGCCTTATACCCAAATTACCTTGTACAGTAGGACCAGGTAGATCCTTCTTTTCTTTTATAAGCTCTATGCACTTATGCCTAGCTTTCCACAAAGCTGATACATCTTAAGCTTATCAGAAGTAAAATAAGCCACACAAACTCTGAAACAGCGCATCAATTACTGATGAGTTTGCTCCACTATGTCAGCTTCCCCACCAAAAAACACAAACCTAGGTTGCCCGATGCCTGCCCTCACACACACACACACACATACGCACTATTCTTAGCCATGCCTACAAGTTCATAAGTGGGGTTGGTAGCTAAAGGAAGTCAGTTATATGATTTAGAAGAGGCTGGAAAGCAATGAAAACTTTGCTTGGTTTTGAAGCCATAACCTATAACCGGCAAGAAAAGATTTCTTAACTGATAAAAATAGGAGAGGTAAATCAGTAGGGAAGATCAGGCTTTTCTAAGGGAAAATGCAAGATCATTTTCTGCACAGAGGTGAAACACACTACACACCTAAGTCAGGGGCAACAACAGAAACTAACAACGGAGGCACAAGAATTCGACAAAGTGCGTGCATACAAAGCAACTTACTAAAAAAAACCTGCTGCATACAAAGGGCAAAAATACAAGCACCACCAATAGAACATCCTTTCTAATGCAACAAATTCATCGAAATGAAGCACTGTTAAAACAACACTAAAAATAATCCAATCCAAACACAAGAAATCTTCTTGTCAGCTCTAAAAAAACACAGTAGAAAAGCACGCGTATTCCTTAGGCCAGCAAACATACCAAGTTAAACAATACACCACCAGCTCTTATTTTTGCTTCGGTAGTGATATAAAATTGTTGTACCAGAAAAGACTCATGGTTAACTTTAAAGTGAAAGACAAACAAGAGGCTGCATTGAGGTAACGATGTAGATCTTTGAACTTGTAGATCTTAGAACATTAGAAACACCAGGATCCAGTCTGCCGATAACATACAAATTCAGAAAAAATTAAGGACTGCAAGCAACATTCCAGTTAATATTACTCTGTATCAATGACTCGCATAACATTCTCGGAGTGTCTAGAATTTCCATGAGAATCTTCAGTAGCAATTAAAGATTATAATGTGATAAAATTCTAAAAAAACATCAACTTTTGTCACCACTAAACCTTGTCTAAGCTTCCAGGTTTATCCCTCAATAAATTAATAGGTTTTTTTTAAAAAAAATAATAATCTTTTTAGTTAAATGTATATAGTGTTGAATCTGTTCATAGGATACATGCATTGTGCTTAAGAAACCATTTTATTCAAATCCGCATACCCTATTGAATGTGGGTAAAATAAAAATCTACCTATGAAAAGTCAAATCGATAAAGCACAAATAAAAGTAAAATAAGTAGATTAAAGCAAGGAATAATGGAGATATAGCAGAATGAAAAATATCTCTGTAAGACTACAACACTCTTTATTACCATCCACTTCAGTCCATCTGCAGATCCTATGCAAAATAGCCCTTTTATATCTCTTGAGTGAGCATGTTGTTAAAAGCAACAGGGATTAAATTGTTGTAAAAAAAAAAAAAAAAAAAAAAAGCAACAGGGATTGAATTGTTGAAAGTCTTAAACACTAAAACATATTTCATTATGTGAGGATTTATTAGTAATTTTTTTAGGTACATCACATATATGCACATTGATCATGATGGAAACAAAGATTACCTATCACTAATCCATGTAGCCAGATCCTTCTCCATCCATTCATCTCTAGCTTTCCCAAAAAGATCTATCAAGGCCTCTTTGTTCTCCTTCTCATCCCAAGCTTCCATAATAATTGGCTTTGGCTTAGTCTAGTTCTTGAGTATACCTTCAATAGTGAGCCCCTTTGCAGTTTGAAACCTTGTCAATGAAGGAAAATACAATTATGTTAGATAAAACAGAAACTAATGATAGTGATAAACTAAAAATATTGCTTGAACAATTGATTTACTTAGCAGGTGGTATTAACTTATTGAAATATAATCACTTTAATTATCAATACAATAATCCAATTTAGAAGAATCATGCTACTAAAAAATAAATTAATGATGGCATTGACCTAATTACTAATAATCAAGATTACTAAAACATGCAATCCACTAAACATTTGCAACTTAAACCCCTAAAACATCTCACCACATGAGCCGATTCAATGAAGGGAAAAAAAAGCTCATAAGCTACTTCAATAGAGGAAAAAGATCCCTTGGTGTGAAAAGTACCATCCTGCTCCGCCTAATTCTCTAAACCTCCACCACGTTTCCACTTAGCAAAAACCTTAAATTGAAGTACTGCCCTTTAATTATAGTAAAATTAATAGTTACCCACTCAAATTTACCTAAAAACAAATAACAGAGGCTCAAAAAAATCTAAGTTTAAATAATATTACCTTAAGAAGGTGACCTCCATTGTTATACCATAATTCTCTTTAGATTCTCATTTAGTGATCTCATCTAGTTCAAGGTTATACATAATGAAGCCAGCTCCTGTTAAGAGATATAGAAATATGAGCAGTGAATTTTTTCCAGAAAAAAGAACAAGCTATCTGACCAAATTCAACAACACAAACCTTTTTCAGATATATCTGCTCCTTCATCAGTGAACTTCCCCCTCTTTAAGTTCAGCATATGTCTAACAAAAGTTGACAAAATCACGTATCACATCATCATAGTGTATGAAACAGAATAATTATATTTCAATAAGTAAATGAAAAAGATTGTACATTACATCAGATGGTGCATCGAACAATGATCATTTAATGACCATAAGAAATGCAGTACCTTCTTCCTCCTAGGTCTTTTGCTGGTTGTGCCGTCGTGGTGGTTGTCGGGGTTTCTGCGGAAGCTGAAATCTATAACAACCAATCATGAAGAAGTTAGATTTTATACACGCACAAGAATCCAAAATCAGATTTGAAACAGAAATAACTCATACTCCAATTTAAGCAAGTAATGAAGACAACGATTTGGTGATCAACTTTAGATAATGCTACAATTGTGATTTGTACAAAAAATAGAAAAAATGCCCGCATAACATTAGTTACTACTCCAATTAGACCAATTCCACATTACTTCAAGCTCTTACAGCAGCATTGTTAATTTAAGCATTAGATCCACATGATTATTAACTGACATTCAGAATAAGGTTCATTTAAAAATCAAATATATTAAAGTTCACAAATTGGGAAATTTCGTAAACATTGTTTTACATACAACTAATCATAATAATAATGTTTGTAATTTGAACATAATTTCAAGTCAAAATCCAGCAAATTCTTCAAAATCTAAAGATGAATTGGAGCATTAATTGAAAAGATTCAAACTTTAGCGTATTTAAAAACATTTTTCATAAATCATGGTTGATGATTAATAATAAACCATCAAGCCTCACCCCTTACAAATAAAATTGATGATTAATATAAAAAGAAAAGAATTACAAAATACAATTTCAGACTAAAATGAAAAGGAAAAAAAAATTATAAATTGTATCAAAAGGAGAAGAAATACCATATTTTTGTTAGAATAAAATTATACATTGTATCAAAAGGCGTTTTAATGAAACAAAATAATTAGAGTTTACACATCTTAGAGTAAAATTATGAGTCAAGAAGCCACTTACTATCTTTGATGATTTGAGGAAAAGGCATTTCTCATGAAATCAAAGCCCGCTTTGTAGTTGTTGCCACTACCAACTTGAGACTCTTGGTGCTGCATATAGAATCAAATCAGTTAGTCTAAGATTTAAGACTCGACGATAGATATAATCCCTAGACTTAGAATGCAATCGACAAAGAAACCATTCAGCAGTAACTTCCACCAACCATTCGGAGGGTTAAGCTTAAATAAAGGGTTTTGATGTGGCAATTTGGAAAAGTTAGTTTTAAAAAAGAATGTAGTCAGTACTGCTGACCTATTAAATATGAGACTAAACTACCACCATCTGTTTCCATCACAAGCATCATGGGCAAAGAGAATCTAGAAGACTAAAATATAAAGCATTCTAAATTCTAACTAAACAGAGAATGAGAGGTGCAACGAGAAGTAATAACCTTTACAAATATGTTGTTCTTGTGTTGTTATGGTGTGAAGGGACATAATAACATCTTCTTCCTTCACTCGCCTTCTTTAAGGCGACCCCAATTTGTACGTGAGGTGAAACGGAGAGTCCGAGTAACATAGCCCTCAATTCCTTTTGAAGCACATGATCTTTCTCCGCCATTGGATTTGGGTGTACAGAACCTCATCTTCACTTGCATTGTTTTAATATAAGAGGAGGGTATCAGCTATCCCCATTTGAAAAGCGCATAATTAATTTTTAAAAGATGAAACAAACTGCAGAGTAAGATCATAAAGTTACCACCTTTACATTGACTATTGTTATCAAATTTGTAAATTTTCTGCAATTTATGCCCCAAAATCAACTAATAAACAGTTCATCCTGTTTAAAAACAGCAAACTTTAAACTTCAACCAACAAATTTAGAAACCCTTTCAATTTAAACAAAATTTAACACCTATTACTCCAATTATCTAATTAAACACAACAAACCTCAGGAAAAAGCCCCCTTCTTGTAAAGCTACAAGATAACTCCAATAATTAACCCCCCCTTTCGATTCAGAACTACAAGCAAATTAAGAATAACGAAAATGAACCAAAGCAGGATCGCTGATAATTTGCAACAAGTTACTATAGAAAATGCTCTGTTCACATACCCACACAAAAATTACAACATGTTACTACTTTAAACAGGATGAAAAGCCAAAAATTGAATGAAAAAGGGTCATATTCTTCAATAAATCAGTGAAAATCAATCTACATACTAAAACACAAGTTTTTATTAAAAAAAATGAAAGAAATGCAAACCTGGAACTCTGTTCAAATTAATTCGACACTAAACCCCGAAAAAAATGTCACAATTTAAAATTTTATTGTTCAATCAAAACCCTAACAAAATTAAAAGCGACAAAAAAAAAAGAAAAAGGAATTACCTTTAGAGGACAGATTGTAAAAAGCATTCAACCTTTGAATAAATCTTCAAGAGGCCATAGAATCGAACCAAATTGATTATTCGCCATTAAACTGATGAAATTTGAGCTTCAACAATTCCTCCTTTGTGGGAATGATTTTCTGAAAAGTAAAATGTATCGAACGGAGGAAAACCAGGAGGAAAAGGAGGAGTTCACCCAAAAATGAGGTGGGTTAAAGGAGGAAAAAAAAGAAAAAAAAAAAAAAGAGGGCATTTTAGGAAGAACATTGCAGATAAGCTACAGTAGAAGTTTCAACTTTTTGAAGGGTAATAGATTACAAATACCAATTTCGTAGTTTGTAAAGTATTTAACTTTGCTGATTACGTGCTTGTGTGGGGGGGTTCTATTACTTATGACTATCGCCTTTAATAATCTTGTGATGATCCAATTATTACACTTGTATTGTTGGGGGTAGTATTGCACATGATAGCTTGCTGGTGTGAATTTTAGGGATTTGGCATATAGACTATCAAGGGATTGGTGTGATTGAGAGTAAATTCTTTTGTCAAATTTATTTATGAAATTGTTATTTCATTTAAGCTTTGAATTTTGGATATTGGTTGATTTTAAATACGGATAATCTTTAGTTCCAGGTTATAAGCTTTAACTTATGGGTCGTAGTTAATACGTAATTTTAAGACTTAAGTTTAGAATTTCTACTGCTAAATTCTTATAAGCCTTAATTTTTAACATGTGGTGGTAACATGTCAATAATTTTCCATATTTTATTAAAAGTATTTTGTTTGAAAAAAGGAAGAATTATTGAGTGTTACAATAAAATTCGTTAGATTACGCATAAAGCATAAAACCAAATCTTCTGAGAGTTACGTGCAGAGTTGACCACCGTTTTGACTCTCTTTCTAATTCTCTCTTTTCCTAATCTTTCATCTCTCAAATCTTCCACAATTCTTCCTCCAAGTGCTCCTAAGCATCTATACTACACTTAAAGCTCTGTCGGTGGTCCACGACAAGAAAAGGAAACTTGTTGGTGGCTCCTATTTTTTTGTTCCTATTATTATATGTCAAATTCAAATTCCTATGATTTCCAAACATGTTCACGTATACTTACATAGCACTTCGAATAGCGCATACACCAATGCATTAGTTAGAACACAAAAATCTTTACTTGGATAATTAGTCAGAAAATATAACAACTCAATATTAATAAATTACTCATTAATATAATGGAAACAAATCAAAAGACCCAAACTGAATATATTATGTTTATATATTGAAATTAAGTTAGAAGATTATCTCATTTGGTGAATAGTGTCAAAATTCTAAATAGAAAGGAAAACACAAAGGAACGAAAGGAGTATTAGTTATTTTTCTCAAATCTTTAAGGTTTGTTGGGAAAAAAATTGAGTTGTCAATAATTAGATAAGAATAATGTCAAAATCCTAAATAGAACAAAAAGGAACCAAGTTATTTTTTTCAAACCTTTGTGGTCTATTGGGAAACAAATTGAGTTGTCAATAATTAGATAAGTAGTATAATGTATCATAAATGTAATAGTGTATGTTAGCTTTAAATTAATTATTTTATTACTAAGGAGAACAAATTATGTATAATATAACTTTTCTTAATTTTTATGCCTATAATCAACGATACAAAATTTATGTTGTGAAGATCAATAAGAATTTATATTTAGAGGATGTTACAAATGCAAATATGGTTGTCGGCCTATAATCTTGATATTAGTATTATCATTTGCTATTTATTGTCATCCAAAATTCAAAGTTTTCAATAATTCTGGAAGCCACAATTTTTTTTAACTATTCTTAGAAATAAACATATATAAGATAACTTACCTCATTTTTACGAAAAATAAAGAGGTTGAAGATCTAAATCCCCTTCTCCTCTTTTAGCCAAACTTACCAACAGTACTACACACTTTGATAGATGTCCGTATCTTTTAAATTCTTCTATATTAAAAATGATGAAGGAAAATTTTGTTGAGGTAGCACCTTCTATGCTAATTGCTCCTCAAAGAAAATCAAATTTCTCTAAATTAGAGACCATCATAGAAGAAGGACCTCAAAGACACGATGTGATCGTTCCTAAGAGGTTTTTTGTTGCACTTCCGGTACTTTTGTCAAGGATAATGTATTTTATGTTATACAAAATCATTGCTTAAGGTAAAGGAAGAATTGTTTCATGAGAATATAATGTAAAAGATTTGGATTTATATTGTTTTATCATGAGGTTTGGATTCAACTAAATAATGAAGGAATATGTCATTATTAGAACTTAGAGTAGCTTTGAATTTATGTGACAATTAGTCATTCATGATTTTAGATGCCACAAATGTAAGGATTTATAAATTATAATTGTTTTTTTTATCCATTAACAATGGGGATTTGCTTTTAGTAAAAATTTTCCATGAGTTTAATAATGTAAATAGTGCACTTTAGGATAACGTAAATAGTGCACTTATTAATTACCTATAGTTTTTTACTTTTCACTTTTCATCTCTAGTAATTTCATTGATTAATAAATAAGAATTGTTGGTCAAAGCACCATGGGCATCCTTGAAGCAACTTCAATTTCATGGCCTTATCATGTTAATTGATAGATTGAACAATTAAAACATTAGCAAAGGTGGTCTGATGCTTCACACCACATGCCTTCTTGCCATAGCCCATGCTTGCACTATTGATTTTTTTTTTTAAGCCAACATATAAAGGGTAAATCAATTTATAATTTGATCAAAGAAACTAAATGTTTAACAGCCTCAAACTCTTCTCTTGATAAACTAATAATATTTGTAATACATGCTTTAGAGAGAAACTTAGAGATATTATCTCCATATCATAATGTAAGGCTTTCCTAAACTTACAATGAAAGAAAATCCTTAATTGTGTTAAATATTTATAATAACTATTCAAGATTTTGTCACAACTATTGGCACTCATACATATAAAAATCAAAGCGAGATTGAAACCCTAGACTAGGTACTTATTCTCAAACTTCCAAAATGAAAGACCCTGTATTAACACTTAAAGATACTCACCATAAATGGCAAGCAGGCAAACCAAAACAAAAATAAAATATGGATTAGTAAAATGCTAATTACATAGAATGCTTTCGGAATACTCAACTTTAAAATTAATGGTTAGTTAGACCTTTCACTAATAGAACTCTCCACATTTAGAAAATTTCATACTAATACTTACCAAAATACTTTCTAATTCTAATAGCTAAAGATCATTATTTTCTTATATCCCCTTTTCAATGCCAAGAGTGCACACCTCTGGCTTATGCTTATACTCCTTCATGAGTTTATACAAAGGGGTAACATAATCTATTAGTGGCCCTTTTCTATAAGTGGCCCTCAACTTACACCACAAATGATGTGTATTATATCAATAATAAATCATATAAATTCATGCAATTTTAATAATAGAAATGATGAGTGCCATTTATGGCACTCATTTGATGAGTATTTAGGTTGTTTTTACCTTCTTTTCATATCTTTCTTTCTTAATAAATGCTTAGTTTTATGCATTTTCTCTTTATTTCCCTTTTCTCTCTTGTTTTGTGTTTTTATGGTTTTTCTTGTGTTTTCTCCTTTATTTCTCCTTTTTTGTGGTTGTAGGTATTGTACGAGATTCGAGTCTCGATATTGGTGGTTTTCTAAGTTGTAAGATGCTTTTAGAGTAAGCTCATAGCATTGGGAAAGCTCAAGATGCAAGGAAGTGGATGCTCCAAGTTCTAGCTCTTGCACTCTCAAGTCGTGCTCTCATGAAAGATGGTGTTGAACCCACCGTGGAGGCCCTTGGAAACTTTCACCCCCAACATGCGCCTCTTATAAATACCTATTTAACTCGATTTTTGTAAAGAAGTGTTAGACATAATTTTGATCATAATTTTAGCTTAGTTGAGAGTTTCTCTCTCTTGTTTTAGGGTTATTTTAGGAGTAGATTTAGAGAGAGAAAGAGAGATTTCAATGGTGATATGAGAGATTGATGATACAAGGGTGACAATTGTTTTGAAGATCTTTTCTATTATCAATGAGCATTTCTAACTCTATCTCATCTCATTGCTTGTTTAATTTCATGTTTATTTGATTTGATTTTGATGTTTGATCTTGATTAGTGAAATTGTTCTTGATATTTTGTTGATTCTTGATTTCTTTAGTTGTTTTTTTTATAGATGATGATTCTTGAGTAGTTGTTTGGCTAGGGATTGGGTGAAACTGTATGATTGATTAATTGTGATTAATTTGGGAATTAAAGTGATTAATGTAAGTTTGCATGTGTGTAATTCGATTAGGCCTTGAGAATTATGTTAGATTACATTGTAATTGCTAATGACACGACCCGTTGATTTAGGAATTGCAATTATCGATTGGTTTTGATTGTGATTCTCCTAGTTTGTTATTCGTAGAGATCACTAGCTTAACGATTAGGAGATAGCTCTTTGATCCCAATTGATAGCTCTTATCATTAGTCTTCACAACCATTGATTGGCATGTTCTTCCCAAGTTGTTGTAATTGTCATGATTACTTGTTGATCCCCATTCCCTAGTGCTTTATGTGTTTGGTTGTTTGTTTTGTTAGTTGTTAGTGTTACCTCTTCACCTTCGACTTCGACCTTGTTTAGGCGCATAATTGAGAGCGCTTGAACATAACCGTTCCTTTGAGTTCGACCCTTGACTTACCTCTATACTTGTATTTAGGTTCTTAAGTGTTTATAAATTTTGTTTGGCTGAGGGAGGATTAGTCAACGACCTAGTTTTCCCCTTGTCAAAATGGCGTCGTTGCTGGGGAGCGGTGTCTATGTTTGAGTGTTTTTGATTGCTTGAGTCTAAGTCTTTGTATATATTGTTCTTTTGTTTGATTTTTTCTTATTTTGAAAAAATAAATAAATAAATGGCATGTCTCTCATTTCCTTAATATGACAATGAGCCATTTTGTGAATATTTTAATAGACTTGAGGGATTTCTTGATTATAATTGTTGTAATCTTTGGGAAGCTTGTGAGATTTGTTATTTTGGTTTGAATGAGCAAACTAGGGATGAAGTTGAATGCATGCATAATGGTGAATTTAGAGCATTGTCAATGGATGATACTTGGGATTTTTATGTTTGGTTTGCTTGGGATGTCTATAATAGGGGTAATCATGATTCTAATATTGATGTACAATGTCTTAATTCTTCTAATGTTAGCATGAATTTCCATGGTTTGTCATGTGATCCCATGATTGAACCTAGAACAAATGATTATAACTCTATTTCCCCTATTGTTCATGATGATGAAGTACATGCTCAAGTTGATGCTAATGGTGTGTTTCAATTTTCTTCATTATTTACCATGCCTTCTTGTGATGTGCTTTGTTCCCTTAATAACGAATCTCATGTGTTTGATTGTGCCCCTACTCCACAATGTGATGAATATGCTCGTGATCTTAATATTGATTCTTCCAATATTTGTTGTACTCCTTCTTTTATTGAACCTCAACCTTCTACACCTTTTGAATCTCTTATTGCTATTTTTGAAACTCAAATTAGGCATATTAAGCTTAGTGATGAGCTTAGGCCTAGTAAGGATTCGATTCTTAATTCTATGATAAGTCAATTAAAGATGATGAAAAAGAGTGATGAGCGTTTTGAGGAGGAAAGAAGGAGAAATGAAGAGCTTGAGAGCCAATTTTCATCTTTGATGCTTGTTTATGAAAATGCTAAATCTAATGTGTGTGTTAAGGATGTTGATGATGATTTTGAGCAACCAAGAGAGTGTGAAGATCCCATTAGTGAGCATTTGAGTGATGGTGAAGGAGTTGAGAATGAAGAAAGTGTTGAATTTGAAAATCCCAACCCCTTCTCCCATCTTGATGAGCCTCAAGTACATGATTATGATTCTTCTATCCATGAGTATTTGGACTCGTTTGAGGTTATGTCCAATGTGTTCTTTGAGAGTCAAAAGAAAACCCATAACCTTTTGAATGAGTTCATTGAGGATGCTTTATGGGAGAGAAATGAGTTTGAAATGAATTTGCATCCACTCATGCATGGTTTTGAGACTTTGGGCTTTAAGGATGTTGAAGGAGTTGTTATTCATTGTTGTAATGGAGGGGATTATGTAGTTCTTCTTGGAAATTGGATGTTTAAGGGAGATGAAGATCATGAGTGTTCTTCTTTTAAGGATTCTATGATTGATTTTCATGCTCTTAATGGTGATTTGAGGCATGGTGGTGAGGAAGAGTTCATTTGTGAGACCATTGCCCCTATTCCCTCTTCTCATATCCCTTTTTCAAGGAAATTTAACCCTATACCTTACACTCCTATATCCCTCCCTTCTTTTATCAATAAGCCTATTGAGGACCCCCCTTGTCCATGATGATTTTCATGTCCCTCATTCGTATTCTATTGAAGAAAAGGGTGATTTTGCCACCCGAAAATATCTTGAGGAGAGTTTGCCTTATTTATCTTTTTCTTCTTCTTCCTTTTCTTATTTTGTTGAATTTTCCTTTGATTTCTCTTCTTTTTCTAGGCATCTCTCTCCTCATAGGTGTGCACTAAGCTTGTCGCACATCCTCTTCCCGTCATTTACCTACCTTCTATCTTACGAAATGTGTAGTAGTGCATTTGACAAGCTCTTGCGTTTGTTGCAATATTATTTGCTAGAGCGGTCAAGCTTAGACCTTAAGCAAGCCATTCTCGGGAAGTAACCCGTGTTTTATTGCTTTCATTTTCTTTTCTTTTTAAAATAGATTTTCTCTCATGGAAATCTTTGTGTGCCTTTTTCTAGGTACATGACTTGATATACTTTGGTGCTTTGGCTTGGATCAAGAATCAAGGAAGTTTAGGACCACAATTGCTAGCATATGGAAAGCAAGATTCAATCCTAGAGGAAAGTGGTTTTGAAAGGTTTAGTTGGGTCATTTACTGGTATTTACACCCACCTATATCCGGTAATATCTTTCCTTGCTCTTTCTCTAATGGTTGGTGACTTGTTGGACATGTGTTGGTATTGTTGGTTTGATTTCTTTCTCTTCTGCTTCCATAGATTATATGATTTATGATTTGAGTGTATTGTCTCATTCAAGCTTGGGGGAGGGTATTCTATCATGTTTGATGGGATGTTGATTCATATATGCCATGCACATTTGAATATGCATTTCCATGTTCTTTATTTTGAAAAAACTCCAAAAAGTTTTTTGTTTCTTTCAAGGCAAATTTGCATTGTGTTTTGTTTCGTTTTTGCTTTGGACATAATACTTTTGGACTTGTGTAGATGAATGTTTTTCTTCTTAAATGGTAACGGTGTAGACGGTTTGAGAGTATGTTTGGTTGATTCTAGGATAAAGTATGCTAAGGTAGTGTCTTTAGAACTTTGGGGACCTTGAAGCCGGATTCTAATTGTTTGTGGTAAGAAGGAGTTGCTCCCTTTGGTGAATTAAAAACTAATAGTGAGTTATTTCTACAACCATGTGAGGTTTCATTCTTTTCTAGCCTTCTACATATTTTTCATGAGTGGCACATGGATCCTTGACTATTGCATGCTTTATCTAGAATTAACTCTTATCTCCCGAGATTGCGACCGAACCATTTAGGAAGGAAAAAGGCATCTTTTCAAGGTGGTAATTTTTCTTTTTCTAGGTTAGATTTTATTTCTTTATTTTGGGTTTACATTTGCCTACTTGCTAACCTTTTGAGCCATAAACCTTCTTTTGGGTTTAGATTTTGAGCCTTTTGTTTCATTCTCGTTCCTATTCTTGGTTTCTGTGAAGCAATTGTTTATTATTGTTGGATTTTATGGTGGATAAATTTGAATATTGGTTCTTATAATGTAAGAAAGTTTGTTTTGTGTATATTTTGTGAATAAAGGCAAATGCCTAGTTGAAAAAGCCGTCCATAGTTAAAAGAGGCGAGGACAATGCAATATAGTGAAAAATAGAAAAATGAAAAAATGAGAAAAAGCAAAGCAAATTCAAATGCTTTGGCAAAAGTGAAAAAAATGAGAAAAATGAAAAGCTAAAAAATATTTTGATGTAAGTGTCTTTCTCCCTATTTTAAGCATTAAGGACAATTCTTTGTTCAAGCTTAGGGGGGAAGCGTTATTACACTTTTTGTATATATGTTAGTGATTTTGGCTTTGAATAAGCTTAGGGGTGTTGGTGTTTTTCTTTGGTGATCACTTGGTTTTGGTGTTAAGATTTGGCCAATCTTTGCTTCACAATATAGGTATACCACCAAATTTTAAATTTTGGCCTATCTTCACCCTTTTCGCCCTTACATTACAACCCTTCTTAAGATCTTTTGACCTTTTTGGTTGAGTCACAAGTTAGTGGAGGGACATGTGAGTCAAGCCTATAAAGCGGTTTTCATAGTCAAGATGTCGAGTAGCCTTGTAAATCTCTTCTTTTTCGGTTCCTTCAAGGAATCATTGAGATGCTCATTAGAGGTGGATTTGAAACTAGTAGGAAGAACGCGGTAAGATTGTTTGGGATGAAGGTGAATTGTGTCTCATTTGTTCTCTATGCTTAGCATATTTATGTTTCAATCAACCTTGGACAACATTAAACGTGCACTCTCTTATTTGCTTAGAAAGAATTGCATCCATTTGTGCTTGTTCATTTGCAAAAGTCCATTCATGAACATTTCTTTTCTTTTCTTTTCTTTTCTTTTGATTTCTTTTTCATGCTTTGCCTTGTTTACTTAGTTTGAGATAGTTGTGGGTTAATCTCTTAGGAAACCCTCACGAGACCTCACTCGTCCTCATTGGCGACTCTGGGATTTTAAGGGCTTGGTGTAGCTAAAAACAACCGTGATTCCTACGAAAGTGAGTTAGTGTATATTCTTATCTCATCTCTTTTTCTTTTGTTTGTTTGAATAAGCTCATCATTTTTCCCTTACTTGTTTTGGTTTTGCTTGAGGACGAGAAAAAATTAAGCTTAGGGGCATTTGATGAGTATTTAGGTTGTTTTTACCTTCTTTTCATATCTTTCTTAATTTCTTAATAAATGCTTAGTTTTATGCATTTTCTCTTTATTTCCCTTTTGCTCTCTTATTTTGTGTTTTTATGGTTTTTCTTGTGTTTTCTCCTTTATTTATCCTCTTTTTGTGGTTGTAGGTATTGTACGAGGTTCGAGTCTCGATATTGGTGGTTTTCTAAGTTGGAAGATGCTTTTGGAGTAAGCTCATAGCATTGGGAAAACTCAAGATGCAAGGAAGTGGATGCTCCAAATTCTAGCTCTTGCGCTCTCAAGCCGTGCTTTCATGAAAGATGGTGTTGAACCCACCGTGGAGGCCCTTGGAAACTGCCACCCTCAACATGTATCAAGTGGAGCTCACGAGACCCATTTGCGAGCGCACAAAGCAGCGAAGAAGTCGAAGAAACACAGAAGAGCGCGGGCGCGCAACCCACAAGAGCGGGTGCACATGCCTCGTGCGTGGGCGCGCGCCTCTGCCTGCGCGGGCGCTCCTCCCTGTTTTCAGCTTCCCTCGATTTCGTTTTCCGCGCCTCTTATAAGTACCTGTAACACCCTAGAAATTCCTGTCTTTAAAAATACTGTTTTGCTCTGTTTAAAACTCAAAATAGGAAAATTTAAGACAATACCGCCACCGTGAAAACGGCTAAGGCAACTATCAAAGACACACAGCGGAAGACTATCTTTGAAAACATTCAAAACGACTCAACTTAAAAGTCAGCCAACGAAAGTAAAGTCAATTAAAGTAAACCAAAGTAAACCTACAACTCGGAACCATTGTAGGCCCTTAACAAAACCGAACCAAATTCAAATCTTTGCGTTAGTCTCACAAATATAGCATAATAAAATAATGAAAGCAAAACACATCATAAACTTATGGAAACTAGCATGATTCGCTCTTCACTCATGCCCATCATGAATATGGTTCATCACCTAAAAAGCTTCTCTCTACTTGTTTCCACTACTCTCCATTAAAAATGGGTCATCATAGGGCTAAGGTAAAAGACAAGGCCAACAACACACACAAACACACAATCAGCAAAGCTAAGTACATAAGCGTATTTAAACACACTAACATGCTTCCACCTATCAACACACAACTTACCTCGTTGCACCTGTTTACAAGCACGCAACATACAACAAAGCTTCTCAACTAAGTAACTAAATAATTTATTTAGTATTGATTACGCATCGAACGGGTTTCCCCCCTAACCTGCCCCAATAAATGGGTACTAACACGGGAGCTAACCGTGCCAGTATAAAAGAACCACTCGTAAGTGGCGGAATTCCTGCGCATAATAATAAAAGGAAAATACAGCGTCATGTACTCCCAGTAGAAGTTATGGTTAAATATAAAACCCCATAACTCCCCTCATATGTTCATACTCAAGGTATATATGTTCCAAGAGTTTTGGTGCATAATCTCTTTCCCTTTACGTTATTTACATATTATTAGACTTGGTGATGACTCTTAAACCATAATCATTCAATCATAATAACTATTCAAACAATCAAATATACCAATTTAATTCTTGAATAATTAGTGACCACGTAATATTTAATGTTGAACCCTTTTTTTAAATCTACCTCGGTGTCAAAGACACCTTAAATGCGTAATGCGCCACAAATCTTATCCCTTGGTGTTGAAAACACCTTAAGTGCACTAAGGCACCATAATATAATTTAATCCTCGTGTAAATAGACACTTACATAGCTCCTTTCTCATGTTTGTAGCATCAATAAAAATTATATGAACCATAATAAAATTCCCTTTTAATATTCCAAATCAAATTAAACATTTAGTTTAATTAAACATGCTTTCTATCATGCCATAAATAAAAGTGTGGTTCATATTCAACATGTCAATCGATTATTTTCAAACCATTAATCCATCACAAATAAATCATGCTTCATAATTCAATCACCAATATCAACCAAATCACAATTTCCAATCATAATCTAGCATGATCCTACTTGGGATTAAATAATCAAGCCTAGCATGTTACTAAATCATCAAAAATATGCTAAGTACGCGAACGTACCTTGAATACGATCTTAAAATCGCTACGACTAAAAGAAATCACTCACTTCAAAGTCTCCTACAAACCAAAATCATAACATGGCATTAAAATATACTCCACACAAATTTCCAGCAATATATACTTTTATTAAACCACTCATAATTTAATTAAAACAAGCTGAAAATTAATTTAGAACCTTATACTTTAATCCCAATTAATGGGTAGTTAAAATTCTTTTAAGAAACTTAATTTTTAGCATACTACCAAAAATTCTAGCAATATTAATTAATGAAAACTTGTTGTAATTATACTTTAAAACCCTTAAATTAAAGGTTTAAACCACCCTAAATCATACTCCTTCCATAATCAATTATTTATAAATCTAGGGTTTCAAAATTGGGACTTTTTAATTAGAATTAAAATCTGAAAATTAATTTGCACCATACTTAATATCAATCATCATAAAATCAACACAAAACTCATAATTTATAATTAGATCTAAGATTTAAATAAAAGAAAAATAAAAAGAATAATTTTTTTTATTTAAAGAGGCCGAACGACTAGCAGCACCACCACGGCACGGCCGGGCTGCTGCCGCGCCCTGCCAGTGCCGCCGCAGCTGCTGGCCGTCGCGCCGTTGGTTGTGGTGGCGGCTGGTGGTGTGTGTGGTGGTGGCCGGCCGTGCAAAAAGGGGAAGGGGAAAAAAGAATTAAAAGAAAATAAAGGAGAAGGAAGAGAAAGTTTACCTTGGGTATTCTCCACTCTGGGCAAAGTTTAATTTGCCCAAGTGTTGAAAATTTATACCCTTTTCTCCAGAAACCCTTCTTACCAAGACTTTCCCTTTTTAATTTTTTTCTAATCCCTTTCCTAATAAAACTTTACTAGAATAAAACTTTCCTAAATTAAATCCCCACTTAATAAAAATAATTAATTAAATAAAACTTTCCTTTTATAAAATATTTCCAAACTTATTTAAAATACATAATTAAAATGTTATAAATAATTCATTTCAAATTATTTAAATACTCCACAAAATACTTATTTAAAATAAAATACATATAAAAATACGAGGTATTACAATACCTATTTAACCCGATTTTTTGTAAAAAAAGTGTTAAACATAATTTTGATCATAATTTTAATTAGCTTAGTTGAGAGTTTCTCTCTCTTGTTTTAGGGTTAGTTTAGGAGTAGATTTAGAGAGAGAAAGTGAGAGATTTCAATGGTGATTTGAGAGATTGATGATACAAGGGTGACGATTGTGTTGAAGATCTTCTCTATTATCAATAAGCATTTCTAATTCTATCTCATCTTATTGCTTTATTTAATTTCATGTTTATTTGATTTTATTTTGATGTTTGATCTTGATTAGTGTAATTGTTCTTGATATTTTGTTGATTCTTGATTTCTTTAGTTGTTTGTTGATATATGATAATTCTTGAGTAGTTGTTTGGCTAGGGATTGAGTGAAACTTGTATGATTGATTGATTGTGATTAATTTGGGAACTGTGTTGATTGATTGTTAGATTAAAGTGATTAATGTAAGTTTGCATGTGTGTAATTCGATTAGGCCTTGAGAATTATGCTAGATTGCATTGTAATTGCTAATGACACGACCCATTGATTTAGGAATTGCAATTATTGGTTGGTTTTGATTCTGATTCTCCTAGTTTGTTATTCGTAGAGACCACTAGCTTAACGATTAGGAGATAGCTCTTTGATCCCAATTAATAGCTCTTATCATTAGTCTTCACAACCATTGATTGGCATGTTTTTCCCAAGTTGTTGCAATTGTCATGATTACTTGTTGATCCCCATTCCCTAGTGCTTTATGTGTTTGGTTGTTGGTTTTGTTAATTGTTAGTGTTACCAGACCTATCTTAGGCGCACAATTGAGAGCGCTTGAACATAACACACTACTAGAAAACAAGCAAATAACGACGGAAAAAATCTGTCGGAAACACCCTGTTTTTCCGTCGGAACTGGTTGTCACAAAACATTTTGTAGGAAAAAGGGCTTTTCCGACGAAATTTTCATCAGAAACACTATTCTGACGGATTCAGTTCGTAGGAAGTGATTTTTAGGCCCCGATAAAGACCGTCGGAATGTATTCTGCCGGAATTTTGCGACGGAAATTCCATCGGAATATTATTTAAAAAAAAAGCCTCCCACCACCCCCCACCACCGGCTACCACCCCCCCACCACCAGCCCACACCACCAGATACTACCCCATACCACCAGCCCCCCCAACCAGACCCCACTACACACCGACCCCAACCATCACCACACACTAGCCCCTATCCCACCTTTAAACATCACCACCGACACCACCACACTCACACCAGCCCTTCCCACCTTCAAACACCACCACCGACACCACCACACCAAAAATGAACCCCAAAACACAAGACTTACCAAAAAAAACCGAAAATTAACCCAAATAATCGAAAATCAACCTAAAAATACGAAAACTAAGACAATAAAATCGAAAAATACCACATAAATAAATAAAAACCACTAGATCTACATATTTAACAAGAATTTCATAAAGAAAAAAAAACAATAATTAAACAACAAAAATTATAAATTATACAATTATCTAATAAAATTTATAAATTAGCATTACAATTGCGTAAAAAATTAACTAGATCTACAATCTAACCTAAATTAAAACTAAATCTTATAGTGGTCGCCGTTCTTGTTGTGGTCGCCGGTGTTGTTGTGGTCGTCGTTGTTGTTGGACGGTGGTTGTGGTGTTGTTGTTGTTGGTGGTGGTGGTGATGGCAGTGATGTTGTTGGTGGTGATAGAAGAAAGAGGGGATGAAATGAAGAGGAGAGAAGACAGAGAAGGAGAAAAGAGAGGAAAGGAGAAGAGAAGGGGGGCGGACCAGGAGGAGAGAGAAAGAGAAGAAAGGAAAGAAGGAGGAATGAGGAGGACCAGGAGGAGAGAGAAAGAGAGGAAAGAGAAGAGAGGGAAAAAAGAAAAGGGGCGGACCGAAGAGAAAGGGGGTTAGGGTTAGGAAGTAAATAAATAATTTTTTTTTTCTTTTTTTTTAAAAAATTATATGTTCCGACGGATTTTTTCGTCGAAAATTTCCGACGGAATATTTTTCCGTTGGAATTGACCTTTTTCGACTGAAAAT
This sequence comes from Chenopodium album, assembly GCF_948465745.1. Taxonomy (NCBI): domain Eukaryota; kingdom Viridiplantae; phylum Streptophyta; class Magnoliopsida; order Caryophyllales; family Amaranthaceae; genus Chenopodium; species Chenopodium album. The sequence goes on from NC_137847.1 coordinate 23,167,033, forward strand.
TTCGTCTGAAAATCCAATTATTTCAACGGATTTATTTCCGACGGAATTTTGTAATTCGTCGAAAATATCCGATAGAAAATAAATCCGTCGGAAATATCGATTTTTCCGACGGATTTTCGGGTCCGTCGGAACCGGTCCGTCGATATTTGACCAGATTCTTGTAGTGACAGTTCCTTTGGGTTCGACCCTTTACTTACCTCTATACTTGTATTTAGGTTCGTTAAGTGTTTATAAATTTTGTTTGGTTTAGGGAGGATTAGTCAATGACCTAGTTTTCCCCTCGTCAAGAAACCTCCTTCAAACCTAAGAATTTGAAACATTCCTTTTGTAAAACATCACCTCCATAAACATTCCTTTGGGGATGAGTTTGCTGTTTGACATGAGAGTGTTTAGTAGTGGTTGAAGGTGTGATGTCGGTGGTGGAGGAAGGAGGATAGAGTGAAGGGTGGTGGAAGAGGGAAGAGCTAGAGATAGATGTTTGTTATTAAAATTAATAAAAATCAAAAGAAATCAAATATCTACACGTGTTACGTATTATTTTGATAAAATCACCTACAAATATGTTTTAACTTAAAGCAGCCCCTAAAATGGCAATATACTCCGATAATCTAAATATTGCATTGTTTTTGGTAGATCGCTAAATGTTTTTATTATTTTAGGAAAAATTGATTTTAATAATCCTACCTTTGGCTGGTTTACTATTCATATTCACACTTTTGAATTATTATATAATAATCTCACCTTTATAGGGCATCTTCTTCTATTGGTTCCTAACCTATTGGTAACCGATTTTGATAGGTTAAGATGCTACACGTCGCTTTGTGATTAGTTGAAAAAAAAAGCCCACCTCCAACCCCTACGCCACCATCCCCAAACTCTTAACCTTTTGACATGCCACGTCCCACCCGTACTGCTAGAACCCCCCATCCCCCACCCCCAATCAGCGAAAACCAGCTCCCAATCTCCCATAAAACTACCCCCACCTATGAAAGCCACCCTCTTCCCCTTTCTCCCGAACTAAAAACCACCCTATCCCCTTCCCCGGCGTCGAAAATGTTAGTTCGGCATAAGGGAAAGGATAAGGGTGGTTTTCGGGTTAGGGGAAAGGGTAGGGGTGGTTCTTGTGGGTGAGAATCGGGGTGGTTTTAAGGGAAAAGAGGAATTAGTTTTTGCTAGGAGGGGATGGAGGAGGGGGGCTGCCAGAGGGTGGGGGTTTAAGGTGGTCGTTGGGAGGTTGGGGATGGGATGACCGATGACGTTTTTTTTTTCAATTTTTTAGGTTTTTTAATAAATAATTATTTTTTGACCAATTATTTAGTGACATGTGTCACTCAATAAAAAAGAAGGAGAGTTTACCCAATGAACAGGCTCGCCCCCCCCCCCCCCCCCCGCCGACTCCCAGACGACTAACCCTGGGCGACAGATTTTCAAGGGTGGGGGAGGGCCTGATTCGGGGTTTAAAGTGGTGATGGAGGTTTTTTAGGGGTTTCGAGTTAGGGATTTGGGGGTTTCGGGTTGGGGATATGGGGTTTTCAGGATGTGGTTTCAGTGGGTAGGGGGACAAATTTGTCGGCGCCGGCACGGGAAAAGGGTTTCTGGGCGTCGACGGTGTGTGGGGGTTCTAGTTGGGGTTGTGGATGGTGGTGGGGAGGGTGGTCGTGGGATGGGCTTTTTTTTTTTTAATTTTCTTTATTTTTTAAAATATAATTTAATTAATTTTTAAATTAAAAATCTTAGGTTAACCAATTTATTTTATCACAAAAGTTAGTCATAAAACAAAAAAAAAAAAAAAAGAAAAAGAAAAAAACTATACTAAAGTTTACAAAACCAAAGTGCCACTTAGGAGAGTTGGAAAAAAGTTTTATTCTCACTACTCCATATCTTTCTTATAGTCTTAATCCAATAGTGTGTCGCACACTCACACCAGCGCATAGCTTATGTTTAGTTGTTTACTAACAGCAGGCGCAAAACATTTAGTATTGTATTAAATTAACACAAGTACTAAATGCAGTACAAAATAACCTAAATGTAGGAAATTTTTATTAATATGGAAATAACAAAAGACTAAAATACCCTTATTCATTTTTTATAACCCAATATCCTATTTCAACTTCAACGTAAAATTCAACCTAAAAAATTCTCCATTTCTACGGTTCTACCTCTGCTAATCGCACAAGATTTTGCTAATCCCCAAAATTTCTGCTAATTAAACAAAATTCACATTCATCTTCCCTCCCATCTAAGGTAATTTATATGTGTAATTTCGTTCTTATTTGTTTTTTATATAATATTTCGTCCTTTTTTTTTCGGGGTTTACTATTGACCCCCAAAAATTTGATCCGGGGGGGGGGGGGGGGTGCTGTTGACCCTTGCAAATCTTATCCGGGGGGTACTATTTACCCCCAGAAATCTGATCCGGGGGGTACTTTTGACTACCGGAAATCTTATCCGGGGGGTACCGTTGACCCCCGAAAACACATCCTAGTACCCTGATACGGCCCCAAATAAAACGTTTTGTACATCACATAATTTTCATACCTCAAAAAAATCGTTGTAGTGCACTTCATTATTGTCCATGAATTTGTATAGTATTAAATACTTCCTCTGTTTCTTTTTGATACGTTTCTTTAGTCACGTTTGCCAATGCATGATTTCAACCATTAATATCTTTCCATACATTTAGCCTTTGGAGCCTAACTTTAGTGTCACTATCACACACATCGCAGATACATGACCAAATAGTCCTTCCCTTAGGAACCCTTTGTCATGAAATCTTAACACAACATTGAAGCATACTTTGTCATAACAAAATCACTCATCAATCATCATTGCATCACAAAGTATGAAGTGCTTAGCCTCCGTGCCTAAGTTACCCAAATACTTTCATCATTGAGTCAACAATTGAGATAGCCTAGGATGAGTTAATCCTTGCACCTTGAGAGATAGTATCAAACAACGTTTGACTAAGTTCATTTAACATGCACCATCAAAAACTTCTTCCTTTTTGCGTCTTTCTTTTTCGGGAGAAAGTCGGTACCCTCCTCAAAAATGACGGAAATTTTTGTTTTTCTGCATTTCGAGTCATGTACATATCGAGCTTCATGAGTCAACACTATGCACACACGAGACACACGAAGTGAGTCATCATTAAGTCAAGTTTATACCTTGAGTCATGTCAAGTTAATGAGTCAAGCAAAACTAAGTCTTAGGTCAACCCTAAAGAAGATAAGCAAAGTCCTATATTCCAAAATATAAATACAGGTACATTTTAGTGAGCAAGAACATTCTCGGATTTTTTTGAAAAACCGTGAATGAAAACCTGACTCCAGCGTCAGACGACAAGGCTGTCGCCTGACGATAGAGCGAGGACGCGGCGACAACGGTTTCCAGCGTGCGCCAGAGCAGCAATGAGATACATGGCCCCATATTGGATTATGCGGACCTCATGCAACAATTTCGGGTTCCTTGGTACGCCAGTTAGCCCCTAAAAGAAAATTGACATGATTAGTAGTCGGCTCGATTACAATCGCAGTAAGAGATTGACCTGAAGACGATCGTCTCACTTAGCTTAAGCGCCTAAGCATTGGCTCATTACAAGCACCAATGCATCGGTTCAAAAGCAAGCACTTATACGACAATTTTTCCAAGATTGGATTGTCATCCCCAACTGACAATATTTCAAAAAGTGGATTGTCGCTTCAACGACAATTTTTCCAAGATTGGATTGTCATCTCTGGCAAAGTTTCCAAGCGTGGATTGTCGTGCTCCTGCTCTGTTTGGCAATTTTTCCAAGATTGGATTGTAATACACATAGTTCCCGATGGCAAAATTTCCCAAAGGATTGTCGTAGGTCTCTACTCATCATAAATTTCAGCAAAGGTTCCTCAACGTGGATTGTCATTCATTTCATTAAGTGGCAAATTTTCCCGAACTGGATTGTCGGTCGACTCTTTTTTTGCAAATGTTCCAAGACGCGAATTGTCAATAGTGGCAATATTTTCCTAAAAGGATTGTCCATAGTGTTGGCAAATTTCTAAGGTGGATTGCTTTCAAGAGTTATATTCCAAGATGTGGATTGTCGATCGTAGCAAAGTTCTTATGACAGATTGTTACGAAGCATTAGCAACTTTTCCCAAAATTGGATTTTGGCAAATTTTCCGAGATACGGATTGTCGTTTCATCGTAGCAACATTTCCAAGGATGGATTACTACGTGGCATTGACAACTTTCCCTAAATCGGATTGTCATACATCATACAAGCGTGGCATTGACAACTTTTCCTAAATTGGATTGTCATACATCATACAAGAGTCATGTTGACAACTGTTCCTGAAGAAAAGAGGATTGTCATCACCCAAAGCATTAACAGCAAAATTCAAGCAGCATTAAGGATCGACAGGCGTTGATCTTCGGTAATTTTCTTCGGAATATTATCGCAACAACTGAAGATGGCTTCAGGCGGAGCAATCTTTGATCATGTTCCCTAGCTTGCGAAAGATGGTCACAAGGCGGTAGAAGATTGTTTCAAGAAAAGCAATCTTCGATAGTGTTCTCTAGCTTGCAGAATACTATCACAGCGAAAATTAGAGGCAGTTGCAAGCGTACCAATCTTCTGGCGGTATCCCCTAGCTTGAGGAAGATCGTTAAAGCTCATTGTTCAGAGACGAGTGAACATTCCTAAAAAAGAAGCTCATTGTTCAGAGACAAGTGAACATCAAAACAGCAAGATGACATTCCCTAGCTTGTGGAAGGTTGTCACAACAGCAAATGCAGCAACAAATCGGTTACCTCCAGAGACGTGTGCTCGACGGTGCAAGATACGCGTTTCTTAAATCTTTTATCTGTTTTAACTAACGCTAGTTTGCAGGTATCGGCGTTAAGTGAATGATTTAGGATCGCAGAACGTTTTGAATCATTCTCCGTCCCTATCGCTACTTTGACTTTTGTTTTCGAAACTTGCGTTTCTCCAAACTCAGTCAAAGTGGGGGCTTCTGTAGACACCCAAATGTGTCTCCCCAAAACCAAACCCGTATTGTTGCGGTTAGTTTTTATTTCTCTTCTTTCTCTCTATTTTCGAAAACCTATTTTATGAAAATATCCAATCCAGTTTAGTTTAGTCCATGGCAAGGGTCCAATAATAGTGTAGTTGGATTGGGTTTGAAAAGATCTTTCCAACGATATATTATAAGCCCAATTCCGATTAATAATGAGGAAGTTATGGCCAAAATACTAAACTGGGCCCGGTTTGACCTTTATATGCAGCCCAATAATCTAGAGGAGGGCCCATTATGATTTATGATTCCTAATGCAATTAGGATTGATTATAGTCTTCTAGAAGGTTCTTTTGAATCCTAATGTGATTAGCATTGATAACTGGGTTTTTGAGTTTTATTTAGGATAAAAGAAGTGTTTTAAATAAAATCACAGTTTTACCCCTCGTACGCCTAATTTTATCAAAAATAGGAAAACGTGTGAAAAACTGCCTGCAGCGCCGCACCACAGGCTGTCGCCTGGCGATAGGCCTGTCGCTTAGCGACAGGCTCTGTCGCGCGGCGACAGGGGCTATTGCGGCGACAGCGTCGTGTTTTATTCCTCTTGAAACTCTGATTCTTTTTTATCATATTTCGGCTGATTTTCGTTATAAATAGCTCCTTTAACCTCCGTTTTTAAGAATCAATTCTCATCCATCACCAACTCTCATTAAGAATTCTTGATATTCTCTCTCTCTTTCTAGCCTAGCCTTTTACAAACACAATTCCTCATACATTAGCACTAGACACACCTAGCCAAGTTCGAAGTTGCCTTCGCCCTAGACGTGAAAGGTTATAATTTCTGAGGGTTTGGTCCCAAATCTCTATTTCAATTATTTAATTTGATTGTTTGATTTTATATTTTCCTTGAAGTTACTAACGCGTGTATTTTGTTATCAGAAAGAGGTACGAGGCATCAAAGTATGTAATCTTATTGATCTATTCTTGTAGAAAGCATGTTTGTTATTTATTGATTCCTAGCATCATGTTAGGATGTTATTATTGCTTTCTAGTATCATGTTTAGGGTGCTTCCTATGCTTTCTAATATATATCAATATCATGTTAGTATCATATTAGGGCTAAAGCTTTGATTTTTATTGTTTAGTGACATGTTAGGGTTTGTTATTAACCTTGTTAGCATCATGCCTAGGATCTTGCTATTAATATTATGCTTTAACATGATTATGATAATTATGATTATTATGATTGTTATAGTGATTATTATTTTTATAATTATTATTTTTATTATTATCATGTTGCTTGATATGTTTTGTTATTGTTATTGCTTGATCACGCCTTTTATGCATGATTAAAGGGAATTTGTACTTGTAATCACGCTTAATAAGATAATTAATAATCTTGTTTAGGCTAATATGATTATAATTCAAGTGATCGCTAATAATAGATTTGCTTGTGCATTAATATTCAACTAGCATAGATAAACAGGTTTAGGGTTGATCTGTTGATTGCATGTTAGTCAGAAAGCGCACATGAATACGAGAAGAATAAAGTAGAGGCCTATTATTAGGGAAGGTTCAATCTCTTTTAGATTGGATTTGTACCTTCATCCCCGAACACCAGTCATGGTTCCAGACCTACTAGAGTTAACGATCTCATGGATCGTTAAGGGGTGTAACCTTCACCCTGTGAACGGTTTACAAGTTCCTAAAACTTGTTGGCGACTGATAAGTGGTTTATTTGACCACTTATTGTGTTAATTTAAACTCGATTTTGCATTCATTTCCCCTCTTTCTAACCCGTTTTGAATGAAAATGTTTTATCTCGGCCTTGCCCCTCCTTGGTTTGTGTTTGTCCATGTTTTGCAGGTTTATTGATTCAGTTTGGCAAGCATTCGATGCATGGATTTTGTCTAAGGCAAGAAAATTAGAGAAAGGAGAGCCCGCTCCTACTGGAGCAGGCGTGCACCTCTCAAGAGCAGGCGCTCCAAACTTCCTGCAAACTTACTGCCAAGTGCATCCTGTGAGGAGCGGGCGTGCACCTGTGAGGTGCAGGCGCTCCTCCCCAAACTTTCAAAACCACTTGTATTCTGAAGACAGCTGGAGAGGGCGTGCAGCAACCTGAAGCGGGCGCTCCTAGCCGTGGAGCGGGCGCTCCTTCGCTGGGAATCTGTTTTCTTTTGACGGATTTCCCTATGTGTTTCGAGGAGTATAAATACTTCCCCTTTAGTTCATTTGTGGTAGAGACAGATATAGCCTAGTTTTTAGAGACTCCTCTTAGCTTGAAACATTCCTTTTAATTAATTTAGCTTAATTTTCATCAATTCAATCATTGTAATAGTTGGTTTCAAGTTTGTTTCTCAAGATTGACACTTTGTATTCAACAATTTCAAGCCTCAATTAGTAACTTCCTTCTACTTTTCTCCATTTAATTTCTGATTTTATTTGTTGTTGCATGATATTTAAATCTTCTTAGTTCTTGATAATTTGTTATTGGATGATAGTTATTTCAATTGTTAATCATTTTTCCCCAATTATTGAAGAAGTTAGAACCCTAATACTTGTTTGCATGTTGATAAATATGAGTTGTGAGTAGTCTACTTGCTAGGGGTTGGGTGAAGCTCAACCTTTTGGGTTAATTATGCAAATGTGGGAGAAGCATTGATGCTTGTATTGCAATTAAATTGATTATATGAGATTGCTTGTTAGTTCTTCAATGATAGGATTATCTACCCTTGATTTAGGAGCTTGATAGCATGATATGCTTAGTTTGACAGGGAAATGTGAATGAAGCATGGCATTACTTATTGCAATTTGATTATGTATCTTCTATTGCTAAACTAATGAGGAATCTAAGTTTAGTAGTGTGAGTTGTTTCCTAATTGCATGAGGTTGATCTTACATATAGTCCTTGCTATATCTTATCAATTTCACTCCCCGTTTGTCTATTTGCCTTGGTCGAGTGGATCCCATTCCCTAGTGTCCTCAATCCATTGATTTAGAACCATATTTTGTTTGTCTTCTTGATGAACCCCAATTCACCATTGACTTCGAATTAGCTTAAGTGTTAAGATCTTTGGCAACCATATCCCGTTCCTTGTGGACCGAACTCTTACTTGTCATTATGCTTGGTTTGTAAGGTGTTTGTTAATAAATGTGTTTGATTGAGTGTGGAATGTGCGATCGTTCTAACGCCCATCAAAATGGCGCCGTTACCGGGGAACGGTGTTGTTGATTGCTAATTGATTACTTGAGTCTAGTTCACCATAAAACAAAAAAAAATTCAAAAAGATTGTTTCTTTTTTGCTACACTTGTAGCCTTGTTACTAATTGCGTTTGTTGAGAGTGTATGTGCAGAACTCATAACAGGATCTTGGTACCTTAAGATCCCGAGATGGAGCAAACTTATAGAAGGAGAAAGAGAGCCGGTTCTAGGCCGTTTACTACTCCCCCAACTAGAGAGACCAATTTCGAGGAGGATCGAGATCAAATGGGTGACGCGGAACCACCACCTCAAAGACCTTTAAAGGAGTTGGGAACTCCGGGAGCTTATAGAGCTTCAAGCAGCATTGCTCCACCCGTTACTCAAGCCAATGACTTCGAGATTCGGCCCGCAATGATTAATTTGATTGAAAGGAGGCAATATAGTGGAGCAAAACATGAGAGCCCTCTTGCACACTTGAACGAGTTCGAAAAATATTGCAACACGATCAAGGTAAATGGGGTAACTCAAGAGTTTGGGAGACTAAAGCTATTTCCTTTTTCTTTGATAGGAAGGGCTCTTGAATGGCTTGAGAAGGAGGTGAGCCCTAACTCCTTGAGAACTTGGGACGAGGTCACCACGGCTTTCTTAGGAAGATTCTATTCTCAAAAGAAGACGGCCGAGGCAAGGGCTTTGATCCAAGGTTTCCGTCAAAAAGCTAGTGAAACCATATATGAAGCATGGGAACGATACAAGGAATATCAAAGGGAGTGCCCTCATCATGGAATTCCGTCATATCAAGTGCTTCAAATTTTCTATGGGGGCTTGAGCCCACAAGGAAAGAATAGCTTGGATGCGGGAGCGGGTGGCCCGATTATGAACAAGACGGAGGAGCAAGTCATAGAGATAATTGAGGATGTGGTGAGGCACCACATGTGATGTGGCAAGAAGGAGAGAGAGATTCTCTAAACAAGGGAGGAAATGCGGTTTACTCCGTCGATCACCTTAATGCCATCAACAATTTGACTTCCCAAATCGCCAACCTTGGAAAGGAGATGACGTCCATTAAGGCAAAACTAGAGACCTCTAGTTCAACACAAGCGCATCCCTCCCAATCTAAGGGGAGAGGTATGAATTCTAACTCTTCTCCCTCTACTTCTAATAACATGCCTCATGGATGTTTGTTTTGTGAAAATTGTGGGTCATATGACCATGATACCTCTTCTTGTAATTATGATTCCCAACCCCAACCCCAATACGAAGATGGTAATGAAAATGAAAATGAACAAGTCAATGCCTTGTCTTATGATAATAGACATAGGAATGACAATCAAAGATACTTACCATCAAATAGAAGAGAACAAGGGGGGAATTCCTATAACCAAAGAGGAAATGATTACGATTACCATAACCAAAATCAATGGGGAAATAGGAACCAAAGGGACCAAAATCCCCAAGGTAACTACAACCAACAAGGTGGTTATGGTAACCATAATCATAATAATCAAGGAAACTATGGGAATCAAGGGCAATTTCACCAAGGGGGAAACTCTAATAATCGGAACAATCGGAACAACAATAATAATAGAGCTTCTTCTAATCAAAATGCGTCCAATTCGAATGTTAGAGGTAATAGGGCTTCCCAAGACAACTACTATGCACAAGCACCACATAGTAGGTCTAGCTTGGAGGAAATGATGGAAAATCAAACTAAAATGTTCAATACTTTCATGGCATCTAGTGAAAAGAAATTTAGTGAAGTGATGACCCATAATAAAATGCTAGAGACACAAATTTCTCAATTGGCCAATGCTTTGAAGGAAGGGACTAGCACTTCTAAACTACCACCCCAAGGACTAGATCCTAAGAGGCCCGTAAATGTTATATCAACAAAGAGTGGTAAAGTGTTGGAAGAAAGTGTTCCTAAAAAAAGCAATGAGAGAATGAACATGAGTGAGCCTCCCCTTAAAAGTGATTTTGGACAAGAGAGAGAGCAAAACCATGAGAATGAAAAAGAGAAAGAATGTGAGAAAGAGAAAGATTTTGAAAAAGAGAGTGAAGAGAGAAGAGAAAAAGAGAGAGAAACAAAACAATTGCAAAAGCTACCATATCCTCACAAATTTGTTAGAAACAAATTAGATGTGCAATTTGGAAAATTTCTTGAAACATTGAAACAAATTCACCTTTCAATTCCTTTTACCGATGCTATCAAGCAAATGCCTAACTATGCTAGGTTTTTGAAAGATATTTTGAGTGGAAGGAGAAAGTGTGAATTGGTTGAAACGGTGAGTCTCACCAAGAATTGTAGTGCAATTATCATGAACAAGATGCCACCCAAATTGAAAGACCCCGGTAACTTTTCTATCCCATGTGCAATATACAAGATGCAAATTGATAATGCTTTGTGTGACCTAGGGGCTAGTGTTAGCCTAATGCCATACTCGGTATACCAAAGACTTGGGATAGGGGAACTTCTACCCACCAACATCACCCTACAATTGGCCTATCGCTCTATTAAATTCCCAAAGGGTAAGGTAGAGGATGTTCCTCTAAGGGTGGGGAAGTTTGTAATCCCGGTGGATTTTGTTGTGTTAGAGATGGATGAAGATGTTAACATTCCAATAATTCTTGGAAGACCTTTTCTTGCTACTTCGGGTGCTTTAATAGATGTTAAAAGTGCTAAAATTTCACTAAAAGTAGGAGATGAGGTGATAGAATTTGATTTGAATGAGAGCATGAAATATCCAAGCTCTAGTCTTGATAATTGTATGATGATTGATACTATTGATTCTATTGTGACTTCTATGCATGAGCACTTGCTCACTACTAACGATGCCCTTGAGAATGTCCTTTTGAATAAGGAAAAGATAGGTGATCAAGGCAAGGAGATGACATTGTATGAAGAAATGCTTGAAGGAAGTACGGAAGAAAGCATTGAGCAAGTATGCATGGGAATCACAAGCATTGATGCTTTGAAAATAGCCACCTCAAGAGAAGGTAAGGGTGTTCCAATGGTAGATTTAAAACCTCTACCATCACCTAAGGTATGAGTTTTTGGGTCCTAATTCAACTTTTCCGGTAATAGTGAATTCTTCTTTGAACGAGTGCCAAACTCAAATGTTATGTGGTATTTTAAGAAACCACCAAGGTGCTTTGGGCTATACCATTGATAACCTCAAAGGTATTAGTCCCGCTTTATGTATGCACCACATAACACTTGAGGAGGGTGCTAAGCCTTCCATTGAGAGGCAAAGGAAACTCAATCCTCAAATGGGGGAGGTGGTGAAGAAAGAAATCACCAAACTCCTTGATGCCGGCATCATCTTCCCCATTTCGAGTTTTAGATGGGTTTCCCCCGTTCATGTGATCCCTAAAAAGGGAGGAATGACCGTAGTTGAAAATGAGAATGGTGATCTCATTTCAACTAGAACGGTGACCGGTTGGAGGATGTGCATAGACTATAGACGTCTAAATGCATCCACTAATAAGGATCATTTTCCTTTTCCTTTTATCGACCAAATGCTTGAAAGACTAACAAAGCACAAGTATTATTTCTTTCTTGATGGTTATTCGGGTTTGTTTCAAATCCCGATAAACCCGGATGATCAAGAGAAGACAACTTTTACTTGTCCGTATGGTACTTTTGCATATAGGAGAATGTCGTTTGGACTTTGCAATGCACCGGCAACCTTTCAAAGGTGCATGATGAGTATATTTGGAGACATGCTTGAAGCCGAAATGGAAGTGTTCATGGATGATTTCTCGGTTGGGGGACTTTCATTTGAAGATTGTTTGTCCAATTTGGGCAAATGCTTAGCAAGATGTGAGAAGGTCAACTTGGTCCTAAATTGGGAAAAATGTCACTTCATGGTTGAAAAGGGAATCGTCCTTGGTCACAAGATATCAAGCAAGGGGATTGAGGTCGACAAGGCCAAAGTTGAAGTGATTGAAAAATTGCCACCTCCAATTAATGTGAGAGGAGTAAGATCCTTTTTAGGGCATGCCGGGTTCTATAGGAGATTTATCAAGGATTTCTCACAAATTGCTAGACCCCTAAATGCTCTTCTTCAAAAGGATGCCATCTTTATTTTTGATGAAAAGTGTCTTCAAGCTTTCAACAAATTAAATGAGGCTTTGATCTCTACTTCAATCGTGCAAGGGCCAAGATGGGATTTGCCGTTTGAACTTATGTACGGTGCTAGTGATGTTGCAATTGGAGGGGTGTTGGGACAAAGAATTGAGAAGAAACTTCACATCATTTACTACATGTCCAAGACCTTGAATGAAGCTCAACGGAACTACACCACAACGGAGAAGGAGTTTCTTGCCGTGGTGCATGCTTTTGAGAAGTTTTGGAACTACCTAATTGGTTCCAAAACTATTGTTTATACCGATCATGCGGCTATTGGGTACCTTGTGGCAAAGAAAGAGTCCAAACCTCGTCTTCTTCGATGGGTCTTGTCTCTCCAACAATTTCATGTTAAAATCCGGGATAAGAAAGGGGCCGAAAATGTGGTTGCGGACCATCTTTCCCGATTAGAGAATGTGAAAGCTAGTGATGATGAAATTCCCATTTGCGATGAATTGAGAGATGATGTGCTCTATATCTTGAATGAGAAGGAGCTTTCATGGTTCGTCGACTTGGTGAACTATTTGGCTTGTGGAGAATTCCCTCCCGATTTCTCAAAAAATCAAAGGAAGAAGCTAAAAAGGGAAGCAAGACACTATGTGTGGGATGACCCCATTCTCTACAAGAGAGGAGTGGATGGTTTGCTCCGTAGGTGTGTTCCGGATGAAGAAGTGCAATGTGTCATTCCGATCCTTGTGGAGGGCATATAGGAGCAAACAAAACAGCATTGAAGGTTTTGCATAGCGGGTTGTGGTGGCCTCACATCTTTAAGGATTCTTGGGGGTTTGTGAAGACTTGTGACCAGTGTCAACGAACCGGCAATATATCCAAGCGAAACGAGACGCCTCAACAACCGATTCTTGAGCTAGAGGTATTTGATGTGTAGGGTGTTGATTTCATGGGGCCATTCCCTACTTCTTATGGAAATCAATACATCCTTGTGGCGGTCGATTACGTATCAAAATGGGTTGAAGCCATTGCCTCCCCAACTAATGACCACAAGGTAGTCATGAAGATGTTCAAGAAAGTCATATTTCCAAGATTCGGAATTCCTAGAGCAGTGGTAAGTGACAACGGTTCACATTTCGTTCATAGTGCTTTTCAAAAGATGCTAACAAAGCACGGGGTTCACCAAAGATTCGGCCTTACCTATCATCCACAAACTAGTGGGCAAGTGGAAGTGTCCAACCGTCAAATTAAATTAATCCTTGAGAAGACGGTTGCAAGTAATAGGAAGGATTGGTCGGAAAAGCTTGATGACGCTCTATGGGCATATAGAACGGCATACAAAACCCCAATAGGCACAACTCCATATCGTCTTGTGTATGGAAAATCTTGTCATCTACCGGTGGAGCTTAAACACCGAACTCAATGGGCAATCAAGAAGATTAACTTCGACTTGGCTAGCGCGGGAGAGCAAAGATGGCTTGATTTGCATGAGCTTGAAGAGCTAAGATTGGAAGCCTATGAGTGTGCTAGCAACTATAAGAATCACACTAAGGATTGCCACGACTGGAACATTGAAAAGAAATCATTTCTAAAAGGCGATAAGGTACTCCTCTACAACTCTAGGATGAAATTGTTTCCTGGGAAACTTTTATCAAGGTGGAGTGGACATTTTGTTGTTAAGGAAGTGTTTCCTCATGGAGCCGTGGAAGTTTGGGATATGGACAGCAGGAGATCTTTCAAGGTGAATGGGCATCGCCTCAAGCTTTACTACGAGGGTGCTCATGTAGGTGTTTTAGAATCAACTCAATGTAATCTTACCTCCTGAGTGTGGAGGTCGTCAAGCTATTGACGTTAAAGAAGCGCTTCCGGGAGGCAACCCGAGTAAAAAAAAAGGAAAAAAAAAAGAGAGAAAAGAGAGTCAAGAAAATAAAAGGAGTGAGAAATAAAACAATGAGTGAGAGAAGAAAAGAATAAGAGTGTTGAGAATATCTGATTTTAGCTAATTTTGTTGAATTATGTCCTTGTGGTTTTAATGTAGGAAAAGGAAGCAAAAAAAAAAAGCAAGGAAGGATTTAATCAAAGCTTTAAGCAGTGAGGAGCGGGCGCTCCTCAGCCTTGCGCGCCTACTGGTCACAGGAAATTAATTTCAGCCAAAACAGAAGAAAAACAGAAAGTTCCAGTAAGTTCGGAGCGGGCGCTCCGGAATAAGGAGCGGGCGCTCCACCCCCAGGAGCGGGCGCTCCAAAAATTGCACGCCCGCTCCTCACAGGGTGTCCCAAATTAACAAAAAAAAACAGAAGGTTCTCCAAAGAATTGGAGCGGGCGCTCCAATGATCTGCACGCCCGCTCCAAAGCCAGGAGCAGGAGCTCCAAAATTTTCACGCCCGCTCCTCACAGGGTGAACCAAATTAAAAAAAAACAGAAGGGTGAAGAAGAGTTCGGAGCGGGCGCTCCAAAAATTGCACGCCCGCTCCTCACAGGAAAATTAAAAAAAAAAAAGCGAAAAAAAAACAGAAGTGAATTCCCAGGATCGGAGCGGGCGCTCCTCTTCCCTGCACGCCCGCTCCAGCCAATCCGGGTAAAAAAAAAAGGGGGAATCTTTCTTCTTCTTTTAATCTCCTTCACCCATTTTCACTAATCATTCTAACATTCATGCTCTCTCTCCTCATCCCCATCTACTTCTCACTCTAAAAACCCTCACTTTCTCCAACTTCTCTCTTCATTTTCATCATCAAATCTCAACTTTCTTCAATCAAAATTCACAAATTCTTAATCTACATCAAATTCTTTCTCCAAAAACCACAATTTTACAAAAATTTGGGCAAAAATTTCGAAGACCCACAAGTGGGAATTGAAGAAAATCAAAGGGAAAGGGGCCAAGCTTGTTAGAAAAGGAGAAATTTGGGTAGATTGGAGGATTTTAGAGTATTTTCATACTCTAAGTGGTATAATCTTCTTCCTTACTTCACTTTCCCTCTTAAACCTAAGGGTTTTTTCTTCAATCTTTCTCTCAATTTGTTTATTTCATGATTGTTGTGTAATTAGTTGCATGATTAGGTGATTTAAACAAAATTTTCTTGCCTTTGATAATTAAATTGTTGATTTTTGTGGATAATTGTGGAGTGAGAGAATGGCTTGTGCATGAAAAATTGATTATACTTTGTGAATTTGTGAATTTTTGTGTGGGAATTGTTGTGTTGAGATTGTTGGTTGGTTGTGTGGAATTATTATTGAATTGTGAGCAGGTACATTGGATTTATTTGGGGGTTTGAAGTTAAGGAGATTGTTTGTGGTTTGTTGACTGTTGTTTGTGGTGATTTTTGTAAGCTTTCCTGTCCAAAAAAAAAAAATTTCAAAATGGTTCTTCGTTTATTTGGAGGTGCGGGAGGGAAGAAGAGGAAGACTACTTCCGGCATCCAAATAAATGAAAACCGTTCCTCCGGAAGCCCTACCGAATCCCTAAACCAAACATTAGCCCAAAACAAAGCAATAAGCCAATCCGGTCCTCCTCCTTTAATAAAAATACCCGAAAAATCCAAAGGTTACCACAAAAAGCTATCCGCACGAAAAATGCTTCCAACCCGATTCTATGACCAAGAGTCGTGCCAATTGCTAGGAATAGACGACGGAATTCGTCAAGTGGCTGCAAATTTCGGATGGTTAGATTTCCTTCGAAAGAGGGAGGAAACATTCGAATCGCTCACTCTCGAATTCCTATCCACTCTAACCGTGAGAAAAACTAATGGTGAGGGAGAGCCCATTGAGTGCGAGATTAAGTTTAACATGTTCAATCGACCTCAAAACATAAGCTTAACTCACCTCAATCAGATATTTGGGTGGCCCGTGAACAACCAAATAACCAAACCCGATAGTTACAACCTCACCAGTTACGAAGAGTGTAATTGGTGGAATACTATCGCGGGGTACCCCGCATTCACGTCCCGGTCTAGCCACGCTAGCCACATCATCCACCCCGTACTCCGTATATTCATGAGAATTATGGGGTACGCTTGCTTCACAAAGCAAGATCTCGGAAAGCTATCTAAAGAGGAGATTAAATGCCTCTTTATAGCTTCCCGATTTGAGGGGGATCTTGAGGGGAACGTGAATATGGGGTACATGTTCATTAAGCGGTGCTACGATATCAAGATGAGTACGGAGTTGACGGGTGAGATTAAGTGTGGTGGGATGATCACTATCATCGCCAAGGCATTGGGTTTCACCGGTTGGGTCAACCAATTAACCCCGGTGGAAGGCTCAAATGCTCTTGACCTTTCCGGTTTTGCCACAATGAATATGATTGTGGAAATCCGGAGAAATGTGACCACCTATTCTTGGTCGGTCAAGGGGAAGCACTGTTGCATTCTCCTTAATGCGGCGGTAATGAACACCGTGGGAACCACTTGGCAAGTGCCAAATGAGCCACTCCCCGGGAATGTTCCCGACCTTGATCAACCATCTCAACCCCGCCGCCATAGCATATCTACCATTCCTAGTTTTATGGGCGGCCAATCCTCCTCTTCTTCCTCCTTCAACCTTGAGTCGGCCTTTCACCATCTCAACCTAACTAACCAAAGAATTCTTCAAGAGAATGAATATCAAAGTTTTGTGTCCCAAATGTCCTACCAAAACCAAGTTGAGAGGGGAGATTTGCTCCCCTATGTCAACTATCCTCACCGCCCCGTGCAAGAGGGGCCGGTTCCGGGTTGGAACAACAACTAACCCACCTACTCCTATTGGCAAGGACCCCGTAGCTCCATTTTGGAGCTACAATCCTTCCCTCCCTACGATTATACACAACCCGGAGGTTGTGATTTTAGAGGGGACCCTTCTTATTACCACGTGCCCGAGACATGTGGTAATATGTCTCCCGAGGAGATCGATAACCACCCCTTGAGGGGATACTTCGGGTTTCCACCCGGGTATGATGGTGGTTGGGGTACTAGTAGTGCACCGGACTACGGGCACTATCGTAGTAGCCCCAACTATGATCTTCCTCCATATGTGGATCAACTCTCCTTTTCCGGCGATGTAGACCTCAACTATAACTACATGTCATCGCCGCCTAGGGAGGATGATCGGGAGTAGCCTTTAGACATTTGTTTTTACCGTTCCCTTCTCTTCTTTCCCATCATTTATAACACCGAGGCCGGTGTCGAGTTCTAGCTTGGGGGGAGGGGTTTTCTCATTGTGTTCACCTATCATGGGAACGGTATTCAAATGTCTAGCTTGGGGGAAGTTTTGGAATCTTTGTATATAGGGTAGTTTCGGTTTTGGTAGGATTTGTGCTTTCATGTGATGATTTTGTGCTATATAAGGAGAAGTTTGAGTTTGTATGTGGAATGTTTGGCATGAAAGGCTTAGCTTAGCCCTTAGGACTTGTGGTAGGATTCATGTGTCATTATGTTCTAGATTGCATGCCTATTCTAGGTTGGTTGTGCTCTTTTCTCGATTTTATGGCATGTTTAGGTTAGAACAATTGCATGTTGATGTTTTTGTCTCACTTCTCCTTATATGCGTGCTATTGGAGCATCTTATCTATGGCTTTGATATGTTTATGCTTTGGTTGGTTTGTATGAGGGTTGGTATCATGGGTTGATTGGTATTGCTCTCGGTCTTTCTTGATAATGATCATTGATGATTATTTGTGTGGATTAATGATGATGGTTTTCCCTAATATCCAAATTTCTTTTTCTTATCCTCTAACCCCTCTAACATCCAAATTCCCTAACATCCAAAATCCTAATATACAAATTCTTTAATTAGTTCAAAAAAAAAAAGAGAGAAAAAAAATAGTTTGTTTGCCTTTGATCAGTTTGCAACGATGATATTGGATTGTATGTGGTGGATGCTTGTTTTCTCTTTGTAATAAAATTTCGAGCATGGTTTAGATGCCCTTGGTTGAACATAGAATTGGCTAGTTTAGGCTAGTGTGAGAATAACTTTCCCGAATGTACGAGACTTAAAGTCTAGGTTTGTGGTAAGATGGTGTCGCCTATCTCAAAGGAATTTGATCCCCGAAAGGTAGTATTTGATCCCACATTGTTCCAAAAAGTGAGGTTTTAATATTTTTCAAGCCTACTACATTTTGCATGAATGGCAAGGATCCTCTTTGATTTAGTACCTAGATCGAGAACTTGAGTCTCAACTCCCAAGACCGTGGCCTAAACTACTCTTAGTGTTGATAAAAGGCGTTATGTATTGTTTATTCACAAAAAGTTAAGGCATATTATTTTTCCTTATTTCTATTATTACCATCTCCATAGTTTAAATTTTAATTCATTGTAATTAGTAGTTAGTGATGTAAATGCCCAAATTTTGTAAAAATAAAATAAAAAAAAAAAAGAGAAGAAAAAAGAAAAAAAAGAAAAAAAAAAAAGAGGTTCATTCATGGTTGTAGCTTGGGTCAAGGGTAGGAACCTCTTAAGGTTCGCTCTCAATGAAATACATCTTAGTTTGGCTCAAATTGCAATGCACTTCTAGTTCTATTTATGCCTTTACTTTATGTCGAAATCCTTGAGTTTTGTAATGATTAGGAGAGTAGTGGAAGCCTTTGTCGGAGGAGGGAGTTGATTCACAAGCTTATGGAGAGGGTACTTGTTCATTGAGATGTCGAGTGTTTCGAAACCCGCTTTATCTATGTTTTTTCCGGCTCCTTCGAGGAGTCATGAGACACTAGCATTAGGGGGGATTTGAACTTTTTGATAGGGACGCGGTAAGATGTGTTGAATAGGCTTGAGTTGAGTATTTTCGGAAAGGTTAGCTAGGCCTTGGCTAGTCATGACCGTGGTTGATCTTAGGCATATACCTCATGCTCGAGTCTTATTGCTTAAGGATTCTTGTATCTATGCATGTGCTTATCTTTGAGCAAATTGATCTTTGGGTTTGTTTTTGGGCAATGTAAATTGCTTGAGGACAAGCATTTGGCTAGCTTGAGGGGATTCGATAAGTGGTTTATTTGACCACTTATTGTGTTAATTTAAACCCGGTTTTGCATTCATTTCCCCTCTTTCTAACCCGTTTTGAATGAAAATGTTTTATCTCGGCCTTGCCCCTCCTTGGTTTGTGTTTGTCCATGTTTTACAGGTTTATTGATTCAGTTTGGCAAGCATTCAATGCATGGATTTTGTCTAATGCAAGAAAATTAGAGAAAGGAGAGCCCGCTCCTGCTGGAGCAGGCGTGCACCTCTCAAGAGCGGGCGCTCCAAACTTCCTGCAAACTTACTGCCAAGTGCATCCTGTGAGGAGCGGGCGTGCACCTGTGAGGTGCGGGCGCTCCTCCCCAAACTTTCAAAACCACTTGTATTCTGAAGACAGCTGGAGAGGGCGTGCAGCAACCTGGAGCGGGCGCTCCTAGCCGTGGAGTGGGCGCTCCTCAGGTGGAGCGGGCGCTCCTTCGCTGGGAATCTGTTTTCTTTTGACGGATTTCTCTATGAGTTTCGGGGAGTATAAATACTTCCCCTTTAGTTCATTTGTGGTAGAGACAGATATAGCCTAGTTTTTAGAGACTCCTCTTAGTTTGAAACATTCCTTTTAATTAATTTAGCTTAATTTTCATCAATTCAATCATTGTAATAGTTGGTTTCAAGTTTGTTTCTCAAGATTGGCACTTTGTATTCAACAATTTCAAGCCTCAATTAGTAACTTCCTTCTACTTTTCTCCATTTAATTTCTGATTTTATTTGTTGTTGCATGATATTTAAATCTTCTTAGTTCTTGATAATTTGTTATTGGATGATAGTTATTTCAATTGTTAATCATTTTTCCCCAATTATTGAAGAAGTTAGAACCCTAATACTTGTTTGCATGTTGATAAATATGAGTTGTGAGTAGTCTACTTGCTAGGGGTTGGGTGAAGCTCAACCTTTTGGGTTAATTATGCAAATGTGGGAGAAGCATTGATGCTTGTATTGCAATTAAATTGATTATATGAGATTGCTTGTTAGTTCTTCAATGATAGGATTATCTACCCTTGATTTAGGAGCTTGATAGCATGATATGCTTAGTTTGACAGGGAAATGTGAATGAAGCATGGCATTACTTATTGCAATTTGATTATGTATCTTCTATTGCTAAACTAATGAGGAATCTAAGTTTAGTAGTGTGAGTTGTTTCCTAATTGCATGAGGTTGATCTTACATATAGTCCTTGCTATATCTTATCAATTTCACTCCCCGTTTGTCTATTTGCCTTAGTCGAGTGGATCCCATTCCCTAGTGTCCTCAATCCATTGATTTAGAACCATAGTTTGTTTGTCTTCTTGACGAACCCCAATTCACCATTGACTTCGAATTAGCTTAAGTGTTAAGATCTTTGGCAACCATATCCCGTTCCTTGTGGACCGAACTCTTACTTGTCATTATGCTTGGTTTGTAAGGTGTTTGTTAATAAATGTGTTTGATTGAGTGTGGAATGTGCGACCGTTCTAACGCCCATCAACGACTCTTTTGCTCTAGCTTCCTTCCCTTTGGACGCCACCATACTTAAGTGTATGATCACAGTGGGGTTTAAAGTTTGGGGTAATGCTTGAAATATTCCCTACAAGACCACACATGATTATATTTTTCATTATGTATAAATCACAAAACATGGTCAAATGGAAGTGTGTAAATAATGCTAAAGTCAAAACGTGTCAACTAATAAAAAAACGGAGGTAGTATTAAATAGGATGAAAGGTTGAATACATTTAAAATATGGTTGTAAATTATATGGTAGGGATGATTATCTAATTAGGAGTGTAAAAGATTAAATTCAAACAAGGGATGATTATTTGGTTAGGAGTATATAGGTAGTTTTTTTTTGAAGGAAAGAGTATTAGTAGTAGTAAGGATTTAGATTAACACAAGGATATAACTAGATGAAGCCCGTGCGATGCACGGTTTGTTCGAATTTTTTAAATTAATTATATATATATATATATATATATATATATATATATATATATATATATATATATATATATATATATATATATATATATATATATATATATATATATATATTATGTGCTAACATGTGTTATATATTTAGATAATATTCTTGATATCAAAAGATAATATTTTATATTTGATTAACTAAAACTGGGTACTCTCATTCACCAATTTTGCTTACGTGTCATTTAAATTATTTAATTCTAAAAGAAATTAATAATTTCGTATTTAATTGGCTACTACTAAAATTTATTATCCTACATGGCGCGCCGAAAAAATTAAATCATACGTGGCTCTATAAAAAACTCGGAAAATAACTCCCCTTTATATATATATACTAGTTTTGTCCCGTGCGATGCCGGGTTGTTTATTGAATTTTAAGATAGATTTTCAATCTAAATGTCATATTTTAAAATGTATCATTGCTACAAAATTAGTTAGAAATTGATGTGCTTTTGTGACAATTTAAACTACGTAGTAAGCATGTAAGGACTAATAATGATATTTGGTTAAAATGTTGGATTAAATACATTAAAAAAATAAATAGCTTATTAAGCTTGAACTGTTAGAAATTTCAAAAAATTAGCAAAAAAATAAATTATATAAAAAATTGTTCTAACCCTGTTGGGTTGACCTGAACCCGTAACCTTGGGCTAAGGTTAAACATTTCTTAACCCTTAACCTAAAATGAATCTATTTGAAATGACTCATGACCCGACCCGATTGACAGATTTATACAAAGTATTAAAATTATATTAAATTGTGAATTATATTATTTTAATCGTTTATAATATATTGTAAATGGATTTTGTACATTTTGAACTACTTGCTTCGCTCCAAAAAAATATTATGGCATAAAAAAAAATTAAATAATGATAATTATTAAGAGTTATCCTAAAATTTAAATAAACTAACAATTTTATCCTAAAGTATTATCCAAATAGAATTCTAAACTAATTTTTTATCTTAAGAAGTGTACTTAAATCTATCTAATGTAGCGCGACACTTGGCGAAAAGTTGGAACGCCAAGTGTCACTGCCTCGTGACCTGGCTAAAAGTTTAGTTTTATACTTCCTCCGTTTTTTTATTATTGCACCATAGGGGTTGGGTACAAATATTTTTGTAGTGGAAAAAAGTAAGAGAGAGAAAGGTAAAAATACAAAATTGCCCATGTGACATATTGATAAGCTAAAAAGTAAGTGTGAAAAAGTAAGGGTATGTTGGATATTTGTAGTGTGAACACAAATAATCTTTTTTCCTAAAAAGGAAATAGTATAATATTTGTGAAACTTCCTAAAAACACAAGTGGTACAATAATAAAAGAACAGAGGAAGTATATTAATTATATGATTAGATTAGATTGGGAATATGAAATTTTAAAATTATTTAGTTATTCTGCATTTACATTTAGGTAAACTATTACCTGTATATAGTACCCTAAATTAATTTTGGGACAAATCCCGTCGGAAGCTTTGCCCTCATACAATGCCCGAAGAACATTCATCAGCTCCACCACCGCAGCCTTCGATGCAGCCGCCGTCTCAACCGTTGCCGCAGCCGCAGCCGCAGCCTCAGCTATACGGATCTTCACAACTGCAATCCTGTCCTTCAACCCCTGTTCCCGAGTTCGACCCTAGTCGAAGTATCTTCTCTCTCATTTAATTAATTTTTGCTAAATTTCTAATTCATGTCCCATTTTTCCTCTTGGTCAATTTGCTTATAGCATTATCAATTTCTTGTTTCAACACTTTCTGAATGCGTGTTATTATTTCTGATACTTCGGTGCTTTTTATTCCGATTTTTAGTTAAATGATGTTAGGGTTTTTTTTATTATTTTTGAAATTATAGTAGTTCTTTATAGTAATTATGTTTATGAATGTTTGCTGATATTCAAGTTTACAGCTAGTGAAATTGAGTTTATAATCCAAGCATTTATAATCAATCAAATTACGGGTCTTGGATATTCAAGTTTCCGTTTATAATGGCTTCAAATTTATCGGATATAATGACTTTTATATGTTGCTCGCTCTGACCGGATAACTATAATGCTCCTGCTGTCCGTAATTGATTGTCACGTTGATTGTTTGATTTGAACTAATGATCCGACCACCAACAAGGCTATTGTATAAATTCTTATACCGATCTTCTGTATTTAAGTATGTGTAGTAGCCCTTCGTAAATTTAGACAGCTTTGTATTGTTGTTGCACCTTGTTGATTATCTAGGGAACATGATTGTTTCTAAATTTTTTTTTGGGAAAACATATGGGAATTCTGTTTGGTGGAATATTTTTTGTTTTTTGCCATATTCTATAGTGATCTTATAGAATGGTATAAATCTATTAAGTGACGTTTTTTCATTAAATGACTAACCATTTCTGATTTTGGTTTCGTTTATAATCTTAATACCTAAATTACTAACCTACACCCTTGATAAATTACTAACCCACACCACCATCCTCCCCCAAAACTAACCCCTTTCCCTGGCAGCCCTTAGCTTCTCGCACCCAGCAGAGCACCAAGCAACATCCACCACAGTCACGCATTCCCTCGTTCAACCTAGCAGCAGCCACGACACAACCACTACAATTTAGGTGGGTTTCGGGGAGTTAGCGTGAAGATGGGGTAGTAGGTCTGGGTTTTCAAGGCGGGGTGAGATTTTTGTGATTGTGGGTCTAGGATTTCGAGTGGTGGGAGTAGAGTTTCGAAGTGGTGTGAGTGAATTTGGGGAAAAGGGGAAGAACGATTTAGGTGGCTGTGGTCGGTTTTTGGTTGGTTAGCTTGGATCTGGAGGAGAGGTGAATCCAGTTGATGGAGATGGGTGGGTTTTCGTGATTGGTGTAGGTGGCTGTGTTTCGTGGCTAGGCTAGGTAGGTGGGTTTATGTGGGCAGTGAAGTTGATTTTGGATGAAGGGGTGGATTCCGGTGGTTGAACTCGCTGGTTTTGTGGGGTGGTTGCGGCGGTTGTGCGTATTGTGGGGTTAACAGCAAACTGATGGATGGTTGTGGGTTCAATGATGGTGGTAGTGTGGTTTGTTGTTAATTAACTAAAGGGTAAGTTGGTAATTTACTTTATTTAGGTTCTTAAATTAACCATAAACCAATAAGTTAGCCATTTTAATGAAAATTTGCACACTACATAGAGTTAATCAAATCTAGAGGGTCACTAGAAAGTAGAAACTTTGGCCAAAAAAAAAATTCCAAGTCTTAGAGGCCACTATATAGAATTTCCCAATTTCTTTTGGTTTAGATGTGCCAACGTGTTTCCTGTCTATGATTTCTTTTCTTTGGCTGTTTGGTGCCCAGGCAATAGAAGTCTAATATATTTGTATGATTTTTGTTCATCTTTGGCATAATGACTTAGGGTTTTTCGACACACTTTTTCATTTACTATTCTTGAATGTTAGTACTGAAGTTATCTAAAATCTTATCCCCTTTTTTCTTTGGGTACTTGTTTTGCATCTGCAAAGTGATTGGTATCATCAGACGGAAAGCTTTGATTAAAGACTTGGCTGCTGCTTACCATGCTGAGTGCCTTGATTACTGTCAAGAGCTTCTTGAATTTCAACGAAGATGGGAAGAGGTAACCTTAATGAATTCACGTGTCCCTATTGCTAAATCTTTTACTACCTGGGATTTTCTGTATTTTTACATTTTGTCTCATGAAGAAACTGAATCTGTTTTACCGTATATTTTCATTACCAATCAGTGAGTATGTATCAAAGTACATTGCTAAACAATAACAGCTTCAGAATACTATTAACTGCATCATCACGTTAAAAGCATCAACCTTTTATGCAAACTAATAGGATTTATAGCCAATTTCTGTCTTTTAGACTTTATCTCTGATTTTTGCTATATTAACACTCCTGTGGTTTATGGTAGTTTTCTTTCTTTTTTCCCAAACTTATCTTGTGAAACTTCATCTTTTTTTTTTTATCTCTTCAAGTTAATTTATATAATCATCACTTATACTTAATTCTAATGGCCCCTGCACATTGATTTAGCCAGTTGTGCGATTTTTGAATCCAAACACTATGTAATATGTCTATGTGTCATTTATATGTTTAAATAAATTAGAAACTCTTGTTCATTTTGAAACATTTCTCCTACCTAATGAGGAATGGCTGCTTCAGCAGAATGAAATCTATGCAAGAAGTAAGCTATACTGTACTAATTAAATTTGAACTCCCTTATCCCTTTTACCAGCACCACCCTCCCTGCCAAAAGATAAGACCATAGATGACTGAAAATCATTGCGATGAATTGAATATGATGTTGGTTCAATGCAATACGTTTATGCTTGGAATTGGACCACACAAGATTATTAACAATTGCTGTCTGCAAGATATAGCTAGAAATTGTTGGGTAAATTTTTGGCAATTAAAAGGCAAATTATGAATGATATGTGTGGGGATTGAATGTTGAAAGTTGGCATGAACAGAAAAAGAATAGGGGTTGTGTTTCCTGTGTGTGCTTATCTGACCCAAGAGAATTCTGAATTCTGAGGAATTTGCTAAAGTCGCTACATTTTAATTTTTTGAATTGCAATCACTATTTGCATCATGTGTTTTTGCATCTTAGACCACACACGTTTATGATTTTTTTTGGAAAGTTAGATGGTGTTTTCTTGTATGTCTGCTGTTGATTTAAGATTGAATCGGAGAATATTTATATAGAAGTTGCCTGCTTTTATGTTGAAGCTGATCAAGCTTTGAGGTGCATGAGTCTTCAATTTTTTTTTTCTTCTTTATTTCCAAGTTGTAGAAATATTGTTCTTCATTATACAAAGGTTGCTAGTTCTTTGCTCTTGGTATTGTTGAATGAGTTATTATGTATTCTCTGCCATAGTATTCTTCCTCTCATATATATTCAATGTTATATACTTTGTGCAGAAAAGCTAGTAATCTGAAACAAAACAAAGTTGTTTGTTTGTATAAAACTATAAACTGAGAAAATGATGCTGGTATTTCATTTTAGTACTTTTGGGCTGTACATTGTTGTTTCCTTTGTTCTCTTTCAAATTTCTTAACAACCCTGAAAACACAGACATATAAAGAAATCAAGACTTTTGAAGATTCAAAAAAGGATTATGTTCGACCATCCAAGCGTGTGAAGAAAGTTCGTTAAATTCAAACTTAGTGTAAGAATACTAATCTATCTAGTTCTGTAATATTCAATATTCTAGTTTCGATTCTCATCTTGTTACTGTAACAAGCAGGTTTTATATGGTTTTGGAGATCTGTACAGGAAAAGAATCCAGCCATTTATTTATCAGAATGTTAGAGATGGGTTATACAACCTTTCTTCTGTAGTATGATGAGCAGCCTGACTTGATTGGTAAGGTAACAAAATTACACAAATTTGACAGTTAACAATAATTGTAAATTTATATACCACGGAGTTATTCTTGGTTTATGCATCGAGATAGATTTTCTGTCAGTTTATCTATTTGTAGTTGACTGTAGTGGTTCCCTTTTGCATTGTTTTTTTTTGGGTTTCATGTTGTTTCGGAAAACTATCTATTAACCTACACTAAAAGCGAATCTATCCATAACACTTGTTATTACTTTGTAAAAAAATTTCCCGCTCTTTTTTTTTTTTTTTTTTTTTTTTTTGCAAAATCTAAAAGTAAACTATTTATATTTTATGACATTTTTTCCAGTTTGACAATCATATTCCATATATACTCAAATGAAATATTTCTAAATATCTTATATATATATATATATATATATATATATATATATATATATATATATATATATATATATATATATATTATGTAGTAATTTGTAATGTTATTATAAAAAAATATTTAACAACCGTGCATTGTACGGGATTTTAACCTAGTATTACCCAAAAGTTAAATAAATTACTAGTCCGTAATAGTCTTTCAGTTTTAATTATTTTTTCCCCCCTTGATTTTTAAACCCGCAATTACAAATTTCCACCACAACTATAATTAGTTATTATTGGTTGAACGGAACCAACTTTTCATGTGCACTCAAAATTCTTAGTACTCCTTCCGTGTTTTAATAAGTGTTACAGTTTGACCAAATACGCATATCAAGACACTACTTTAACCTTTAATTTATCTAATTATATGTTAATTAAATCACAGGAAATTTTATAATATGAAAGTATACCTTATTACGGTTCCAACAATGTATTATACAATAACATTTGTTTTTTTATATATTAGTACATTAATCAAGTCAAAACCATTATGTGAATAGTGAAAAAAGTTAAACTGTAACACTTATTAAAACACGAGGGAGTATATACAATTGTGGTATACTTTAGTTGACATGTTTAATTTAGGCACACATATTAAGGAGATAAGAGAGAATGATAAAGCAAGTAGGGTATATTAGTAAATTCAGAGTGTAACTAGGCGCCTGCTATTTATTAGTAATGCATATAGGAGGGCTAATTGATAAATTCACATGGCATTGGACAATTTTTGTAATTTTTGTCAACTTAAAAAAGCGGAGGAAAGTATTGTTTAATTAGCAAAAAAGTGTAAAAAATAGGAGTTGAAATTCCTTGGGAATTTTAAATTTCTACCTAATATAGGAGTAAAATTATAAGAATTGTTATGAAATATAGTTATGAATGTCTATTATGCATAGCTTTGTAATCCCCTTAGCATTATTACTTCTCTTACTAACCCCTTGTAACTTCCCTTTACCTTATTGTTCTCTTTGTAACTCTTGCATTATTGTGACTCTTCATTGTCTTTGAGAGTTATATATATATATATATATATATATATATATATATATATATATATATATATATATATATATATATATATATATATATTTTGGTGTTTAGAGAGCCATAAGGACGGGTGATTCTCATGTATATATAATAGGCATTGCCTAATGAAGAAGTACAACTTAGATTAACATCTACATTTCTCTCATGTATTATTACTTTCTCATTATTTTATAACAAGAATTAAATTATTCATGTCTCTTTAGCTCATTTAAAAAAATTCCCATTCTTTGTAATTTCCTTAATGTCTACCAGCAACTAAAGCCGGTTTTTAAGAATTAGATTAGGGTAATAATTTTCCATAAATTGCAAATCTCAAGTATCCGTTTTGGACCCTCGATCCTCGGACATGAGTATGACAGTTGAATACTTTATTTTAGTTCAAAATTGTATATTATTTTCACAAAATATCTAAGCCGGTTTTCTGAATACGTACCTGTATCGGATATGAGTACCCGAATATGAGTAACATAGTTACAAATTGCCTTAGGAAGATATTTTCCATTACAACCAAATAATACCTTGGTCTTAATTGAAAAGATAATTTAAAAGGAGAAAATCCAAGCTGATCTTGTCGATAAACTTGAATAGTTATCACACGACAATATTTTAATAAAAGTGTATAAAAAGTGAATTGGATATGTTGACTGACCGGGGACCTACAAAAACTAGAAGGGTTGTGGCTTTTTATTAGGATTAATGTAACTTATAATTGTTATCTCTATCTTTTAAAAAGTATGAGAAAATACTTATCAATGTGCGAAGACAATTATATTTCTTGAAATGTTTGTTTACCTATATACCCCTATAACTCTATTGCTATTATGCTAATTGTTTTTAAATTTTTTCTTTTGTGATTTAATGATTTAAAGGCCTATTCACATTTACTGAACTGAACTGAGATAAAATGAATATTTTATGAGAGAAGGAAATTAGGAGCAAAACTGAACTGAACTGAACTGATTGGAGTTGAACTGAATTGAATTGAACTGATTTGAGCTAAGATGAACTAAACTGAACTGAAATTAAGCTGAAGTGATCAGACAGTAACTCTTATGAATAATATTTGGATAATTGTACCCTCTACAATGTTTATTTGATCTCATTGACGCTAATTGCCTTGTTTATAACTCTTAAAATAGTATGCGGACATTTATATTCCTAAAAATATTTCTATTTTCTTTCATTATATTATCAACAATTAAAAGAGCTCTCTGATGGCTAGTTATGACACGCGTTGAGTGTTAGCTGTTTTAGTAGTTTCAGAATTTGGACATATAGTAACAAGCAAAGCTACAAGTTGTGATTGCTTACTACTGTTATCATACTAAAATCATTGAAAGTTCTTATTAAAAATTGTTGAAAGATAATATTTTTATTTGACGGGTGATACATATTACTTCGTGTAAAAGTATATAAGAATAAAAATCAATTCAAATCCATATAAACTAGAGACCAAGTTTATAAAGGAAAGTAGAGAAGAAGTTTATTAAGTAAAGCCCACTTGGTAGCGAGGGGTGATACGGGTGACAGTATGGACTTTGTTTGTCTTAGTTCTCTGGCGAAATTGGACCTCTCTTTGTAATTAATATATGCTCTATCTTTCTTTAAAAAAAAAAAAAAGTTTATTACGTAATGAGATTAGACTAAGTCATTTAATCCTACTATATAGAATTGATCAAGTCAATTAATCCATCTATAAATATACGATTATTGACCAACTCAAATAATTGAAGGCTATTTATACCTGACCAAGTTCATCATTTATTGTATTCCCGCCATTTTCATACACTTAGCATAATTAGATGGCTTTTTTCTATTACAAACATGCCTATTTCTAAATTCTCAAACATCAAAATAACTCTTTCCTTCATCGTTTTGGTATTCCTAATTCGTATCAACTCGCAACCTACTCATGATATTACCGGATCATGTTTTGGTGATGATAAGGCTGATCAATACAATTCTCAAACCGACATTGATAAAGCCATAACTCCACTCATATCCAATGCATCAAACACATACTTCGGCAGTATATCAACCGGCTCCGGCACAGACCAGTTTAATGCCTTATATTATTGTCGATACGATTTCTCACTTCAAACTTGTAAAAGTTGTGTCGAAAGTGCTTTCAATAGAGTCCGTTCATTATGCTTTCCAAATAAAGAAAGCTACAGATATTTCGAAGAGTGTATGGTGTACTACTCTAACAATTCAATCTCTGCTGAAAGGATAGATAAGTCAATAAGGTCAGCCACAAGTGGTGGTCGAAATTTAACTCCTGAAGAGCAATCCAATTTTAGGCAGATTTTGGACAAAACCATAAGCAATCTCACCAATAACATGAGTTCGGAGTTTAATACTTCCTCCCGTAACTTTGCTACCACAGCAGAGAAATACTCGTCGACTGAGACCCTGTACGCAGTTGGGCAATGTAATCCGTATATTGCCCCCACAAATTGCAGTACATGCCTGCGGGAAATTTTCGATTGGTTCATGACTCCTGCTTATAGTGTTATGGACGTAACTTATGCACAAATAATGTCGCCCATTTGTCGGTTAAGTTACTTATTATCTAACGAGGAGCTAAGTCGTCCATGGAATTTTGTGGGATATATAGCACGACATCCAAGTGTATCTTCAGGTAATTTAAATTTATAGTCCTTTCAATTAACATCTATAAATAATTGGAATGAAAAGTGGCTTCGTATGTAATAAATACTCTATTTCCCTCGTTATATACTAAACACATAGCAAATTTGATTCAGTTAGTACGTTACAAGGTGAAAACTGTGATATGATGAATAAATATAACTGCTTTAAGGAAATGAATTGGAGACATTTTAATTTAATTAATCAAAAGTATGCTGTTTTAATCAATATGAATCTAATCAAGTCTGTACAAATGTAAAATTTACATAAGTATGTCAGTAATGTCATGAACATTCAAATATAACAACATAAACCTTAACAATTTTGTTTCGACCCGAAATTGAATAATATATTCTTATTGAGCTTCGTCACTTACGTTTTCTTTGTAATTAGATTATAACCCACTTTATTCATTAATATTGAGCATGTCATTTGTTATTGAAAAAGTTATCCCATATTGGCTAATCTATACTCTATATACCAAAGTAATCACCAAAGGAGACACTTGGCATAATTTTGTTACAAAAATTTTCTCTATATACCAAAATCTATACTCTATGTACAAAAAGATTTTGGACAAATGCTATTTATTTATTTTCTTACAAAAATTCTATTACAAAATCAAAATTCTTTTTATAAATTTTATTTTTATACTATATAATATGCTACACATAAGAATTTAAAAGATAGATAGTAATAAATTCAAATTTGAAAAAAATTAAAATTGTTACATAAGTTTTTTGAAAGAAAGAGAGAGAAGGATGTTACACAAGTCATTTAAGTTCAATTAACTCTATTTCAATTGACTATTATTATTAAAAATCTTATTTTATAAATCCGTGCATTGCACGGGGCCAAAAACTAGTAATATTCTAAAACTCTTCGATGTACGCTAATATTAGCTAAAACTACACTAAATTATTACAAAGGTTGTGTTGCAATGATTTATTTATTTATTTTATAGGGAAATTGCAATGATTTTATTTAAAACATCTTTAACAAGCAATTATTGCAATAAAGGAAATAAAAATAAATTCAGAGGAAGATAAATATTAATAGGTGAATAGTGCGCAAATTTATACTCCATAATATTTCACTTGAAAAATGGAAATGCAAAACTCTATGAAATTTATGTATTCACGATATTTTACCGAGTACATTCTTAGGCCCCATTCACTTCACCTTATTTTTCCTGAAAACTATTTTTACTTAATTGATTTTACTTAACAGAAATTATTTTTTGCTGATCTTAAATTATTTTTACCGATTTTCTAATATATTCCTTCTTGAAGTTTACTTAACTTAAATTATATTTATTGGACTGAAATTATTTTTGCTGAACTGAACTTTTTTTTAACAAACTGAAATTAATTTTACTGAGTTGAATTCTTTTCACTGAATATTATTTTTATAAGGTGAAGTAAACAAGGCCTTAGTGTATGAAACTTGAATTTTGTGTTTGCATTATGATAAAATATGCAATATTCAACTTTTGTAATGTTGACTTAAGGGAAAACGTTTATGCTAAATGCTAATGTTACCGATATTGTCATGCTAGTTTTGTGCCCCGTGAGATGCTCGGGTTGTTTATTAATTTTTAAGATAAATTTTTAATCTATATGTCAAATTTTAAAGTATATCATTGATACAAAATTATATAGCAATTGATGAGCTTTTGTGACGATTTGCTATCTAGTAGGCATGTAATGACATAAAAAAAAAATTAACAAAAAATAAATAAATAAAAAAAAATGTTCAAAACCCGTTGGGTTAATCTAAACCCAAAACTTTGGGCAATGGTTGAACATTTCTTTACTCGTAACCCGAAATGACCCGATCCGAGATGACTCATGACCTGACCCTGATTAATAGGTCTAGATAGTAATAAAATTATATTAGATTGTGAATTATATTATCTTAATCGATAAGTATATATATTATAAATGGATGTTTACGTTTTGAACTAATTCTTTCACAACAAAAAAGTATAATCTAAAAATATTAATTGAATACAATTATAATCAATTTGTACATCTAAATTATTGGTATTTTATCGAAACTAAAACTCTAAATTAACAATTTTATCCTAAAATTCTATCCAAATTTGATTGAAAATAGAATTCTTAACTAATTTTTTTTATCCTATAAAGTCCATCTAAATCTATCCAATGTGGCGTGACACTTGGCGAAAAGTTGGAACGTCAAGTGTCACTGTCTCGTAGCTTTATATACTTCGTATTAGTTATATTATGATAGGCATATACCGGTCAACTAAAAAGTCAATTGTTACCAATATAGTGACTAATTAACTATGTTAGTAAATGCCTACAAATAAAGGTGGGCATCGTGCCGTGCAGGGCCGTGCCTGGGTGGGGCTCGTGCCGGGCCGTGTCGTGCCAAATTTTGGCACACCCCAGCCCACGGCACGGCACGACCCACGTGCCCGCAGCCCGTAATTTTTTTTTAAATATATATGTATATATAAAAAAAATCGATTTATTGTGTTATAAATAATTAAATAAGTTTATATAAATTAATCGATTTATATAAACTTATTTACTTATTTATTTATTAATTAAATAATATTATTTAATTAAATAAGTTTATATAAATAAACTTAATTAATTAAGTTTTATTTGAACATGGGCCGTGCCACGGGCCGTGCCGGCGTACCGATGACTGTGCCGCCCGCCTTGCCCGTGCCGTGCCCATGCCGGATTTCCACGACCCACAAGTGGACTGTCGTGCCGTGCCGTGCCAGGCCGTGCCGGAGTCGTGTCGGGCCCGTGTCACCCGCATGACGACATGGCCGGTGCCCATCTTTACCCACAAATCTTAACTCTCTTCATTTCTTGCAGGAACACGCGGAAGTTCAATAATTGGTGCAATAATAGCTAGTGTGGCATTGTGTTTGAAGCTTCTCCTCTAATATATATATATATATATATATATATATATATATATATATATATATATATATATATATATATATATATCCTTTTGAAACCGCACTAATAATTATATACATGTGTGTATCTATGCTTTTATATAATAATACGTAGTATATATAATGTCTATATGCAAGGTGTGCCGTAATTTATAAATAATGTGCATTAAGGAGTAGGATTTATAAATAATGTGTACTAGTATTTCTTCTAGTTAGAAATGTATTCTAATGTTTTCCTAATTCTTCTTCTTTTTTTCTTTTTTTTTTGACAAGAATGTTTTCCTAATTCTTATTTTTAAAACAATACAAAAAAAAAAAAATGTTTAGTATAAAGTATTGTACCCTATTTACATCATTACATATATGTCCATCATAATTAAGTTTGATGATTTTTAAATACTATCTTGTTTGACAAGCTACCTTTCGCCTCTAAAACTAAAAATGCTCTGACCCTTGGTAGTTTATTTTTGAAATATTTGAGATTTATGCTATTATTTGGGAAATTTTTTTTATTATTATTTTTATTTATTTTTTTGACAAAGGATACAAACAAATTACATATTAATACTGAAGCAAATAGAATTAACTGCCACTTCTCCTGCAATTAGATGAGCTCTATGGACGCGCTGACGATCCGCCTTATAAATTCTACAAAACCGAAAGCTTGAGCCAAGTTGTAAAATCCTCCGAATAAGCCAAATGTGAGCGACATTACCTTGTCCCTCCCCACTAAATAGGGTGATAAGATTATATGAATCAGTAAAAAACCGTGAGCGACAGAAACCCTCGATCAAAAGCCCACTGTAGCCCATACATGCATGCCAACGCCTCCGTACATAAAGCTAAGGAACAAACCCCATAGTTACTACCTCCACTGATCCGATCATCTAGTGGGTCATCATTATCCAAGCACCATCCCATTCCTGCTTGTTGAGAGTATTTGAACCAAGAGCCATCTATTTGAAGAGAAAGCAAAGCACTCCCATGGGAAGTCAGGCCGAGCTGAGCTATGTAAAACCCAGGCGGAGAAGAGGCACCACCATCTGCCACCGCAATATTAGGGGTACTAGCAGGGGCATCCGAGTTGACAAAGATTGAATAATTATCCATGACCTTTGCAAACAGAGAATCAAAAGGTCGGGACGCAGAAGAATCCCTAAAGATTATGGAATTACGACATAACCACAAACTCTAAAGCGTACCGACGAAGGTACCTAAGTGAGTACTAGAAGGTCCATCCCGACTGATAAAAAGTCGGATATAATCTTGGATCTAATTTGTGAGAGAAAGGACTCCATAAAATTCTAAGCGAATGCAGAGGCATCCACCCCTCCAAACCGATCGTGCACTAAAGCACATTCTGAATAGGTGTTGTAAATCCTCTGGTTCCGAACAACAGAGGTCACAGAACACGTCTTGAATCGAAACTCCTCTATGATTAAGTTCCACCTTGATCACAAGAGCGCGGTGTAGCAATTTCCATAAGAACAACTTCCATGTAGGTTGTAGTTGGAGAGACCAAAGAACCTTCTAGAAAGTGTGAGTAGCGGAATGTGTAGAAGCAGGAGAAAGTTGTTGTTGAAGCATAGCATAACCAGTTTTAACCGAGTACTTTCCAGAAGGGGTACTCGCCCAATAACGGAAATCATCCTGATTCGTATCAAGGATCTGCATTGCTAGGATTGTTAAAGCATTCGCATGAACAAACCAATCGACAACTTTAGAAGTATCCCACCCCATCGTCTGATGATTGATGAAAAAACTGATAGTATGAGGAGCCAAATTTGGTAAAGGAATTCCAGGTTTGAACTCATGCAACCATTGACCCACTTAGCTGACCTAGCTAGAGTGGACTGGCCGTTACCAATTTTCCAGTTACAACCATGTTTCAAAAGAGTGTTTTCCCGAAGTAACCCATGAAGGCCATAAGAATGACGACCAGAATAAAGGGCCGAGAATTAGGGTTGTTGGAAAGAAAGGTCGTTCGGGCACCGAAAATTTAGAGACTAGCAACTGGGGATTGGTAAAGAGTCTCCAAACCTGTTTCATTAGCAACACCTTGTTTAAGGATGACAAGCAGTGAATGCCCAAGCCACCCAACCCGCGAGGAAGATGCATGGTATCCTTATTAACCAAATGTATGCCTTTATTATCAGAATGCGCCTAGAAGAAGCGCATGAGCAAGGAATCTATTTTCCCACTAATGGAGACTGACAACTCATAGCAAGCAAGCACATGGGAAGCCATTGCAACAAGGATTGAGTTAATGAAAATTAACTTCTGCGATTGTGAAAGTCGGGTTGCATTTAAACAATGGATTCTTCCAATAATTTTGTCGATGATGAATTGGAAGTGGTCTTTCTTTTTTCCGATGAAGTCGATTGGAGCCCCCAGGTGATGATCGAACACCTGAACATGCCTCATTTGGAATATTGATTTGAACCCTACTTGAGAAGGCCAACCGATATTCGGGCTAAACTTAATCAAAGATTTTGATAGGTTCAACTCTTCTCTGGAAATCTTAGTAAACCTTTGAATGATCTGCATGATATTAGTACAGGAAGCAGTCGTAGGCCGAAAAAAAGATGAGAAAATCATCCGCAAAGAATAGATGGGAGATAGTAGGGCTTGTTCTGGATAGCTTGATTCCCTGAAAAAGCCTCAAATCCTATCCCAGATCCAACATACGAGAGAAAATATCAATGCAGAATAGGAAAAGATATGGTGAGATAGGATCACCTTGGCGAAGACCACACTATGGTTTAAAGGTGTTCGAGGTAGTACCGTTAACCAAAGATTTGTAAGTAACCGTGGCGAGGCACTGTTGGATCATCTGTAACTAACAAGCCGAAAACTCCAATGAACTTTGTCATAAGCTTTGCTCATATCAATTTTGATTGAAGCAAGCCAATTAGTGCTAGTTTTGGAGGCATTGATTTTCTCCATCAGTTCATGGCTTAACAAAATTTTATCCATCATAACACACCCTTGAACAAAGGCATGTTGAGAATCCGAGATAAGAAGAGAGAGATACTCGCGCAATCTGGCCACCAAGCACTTTGAAGCACATTTATACACTGTATTTATTGCAAAGGCTAATCGGTCGTAAATGCCCCATCTCTGTTGGAGTACCAATCTTTGGAATCATAACAAGGAGGGATTGATTCCATTCCTTCAAGAGATACCCCATTTAAAAGAAACTTTGAATGCCTAGAACCACCGAATCTCCCACAACATCCCAGTGAGACTGGAAAAATTCAACTGTAATTCCGTCTGGACCCGGAGACTTACAATTCCCTAAAGAAAACATGGCAATATGAATTTCAGCATCCATGAAGGGACGTTCCAAGTTAGGGAGTTGGGAGGGATTGAAATAGGGAAGATCTAGTTCACGTAGGACCGTGTCAATTTCCGGAATCATAAGGAGGCATGCAATCAGATTTAAAGGTTTTCTTAAGAGATTGCACAACAACACGTTGAACATCCGTCTGCCCATGTTGGAGAACTCCAAGATCATCAAATAAAGAAAAAATCTCATTTTTCTTCTGCCGACTCTTGACCTTTGAGAACATCAAGTCTAGATGAGCATTCACCTTTCAGAATCCAGGTTTTCTTGCACCGCTGTCTCCAAAATTATAGCTGCAACAAAATACACTCCTTTGAAGTCACTATATTAGTCATGTAGAGAGAGGCATCGGTAACTGAGTGAAGTGACTCTCCCTCATTAAAAAGATCCTTTGAGAAGTTTTTCCAATCAACACCCCAAAATTTCTTATTTTTAAGGCACCAATTCCTGACAAGTGACGTAACATGTTCCAGATTCTTCGAGAGAATGAACATTTGTGAGCCAGAGATGTTTCTTTGCCAAGTAGTGAGGACAAAGCCATGTATCTCTTGAAAATTCAGAAACCAGTTATCCAGTTGATATGGACGATTCGACTGCATTATAAACGGAGAGTCATCAAAGAAAATAGCAGCATGATCAGAAATGAGAATCAGTTGATTGAGTAAACGACTATCTGGATAGTTATGAAACCAATCAGAGGTCAAGTAAGCTCGATCCAGACGTTGTAAAATAAGTTAATTAGTGTCCCTATTATTAGTCCAAGTATAGGGGGGCCTTTTAAAGGGGGTAGACAGTAAACTAGATTTAAGTCTAAAATCAATAAAGGAATCCCAACCCTTAATGACATTTAACCCACCCAACCTATCGTAGTGGTGCTCTATTTGATTTATATCTCCAATAATCAAACAGTTAGGGGCAATAGCAAGTAAATATAAAATCCAACCCCAAACTTGAGGTCTATCTTCAAGAACAAGAGCACTATAAACAAACATCACACATTTACTAGTTCCATTAGTAAGCTTTATAGTACAAAGTACGACATTTAAGGAACAAAAAACGCAAGAAACAACTTTCGAACCATGACCAAAAACCATTAAACCCCCGCTAGTACCAACCAAATCAAACCCAAAAACCGAAGTAGGACTAGAAGAACTAAGAAAGCTAGTCACAACTGCTACGGATACTTTAGTTTCACAAATAAATAAAAAGTTAGGAGCAAAAGATTGTAGAAGCCAAAAAACATATGGAAGCTTAGGTGAAGTAAGGTCATTAAGTCCCCGATAATTCCAAGATGTAATCTTCATAAAACCTTGGGGAGCTGTGAAGGGCCAGCTGCCGAACCAAAGTTACTAAAAAAACCAGAAGACAAAGTCAGGGAGGTAGTAGAAGTGCCACGGTTGTGCTTTATTAAAGAAAGCTCCTCCTTCGAAACCTTGCGAACCTTGCTTGTTGAGGAACTAGAAGCTGCAACAACCTTTCTCTTATTGCCAACGAAAACCATGTGCCCAGAAGATTGACTAGCATAGACATTAGACACTGAACCCAAGTGACCAGCCATGGAAACATCAGAATATCTCTTAGGCATAGCAGCCCTAGTAGCAGGCAAGGTAAACCCAACTTTGCTTTGAATATTTAAAGCTCGAATTTTACGCCTTTTTTGAGACCAAGAAGACCCATAGTAGCCCCAGGGGTCTTGATTATACAACCTACAACGATGAAAAGCACCCGAGCGATTCCTCTTAGGCGGGCCATTAGCAGAATGTGTTGGTGAAGTGTGACCCATGTCTTCATTCATTTGCGGCAGAGAAACACCATTTACTACCTCATCCTGCAAAGAAAGATTTTGGAACAACGGCAGCATAGAGGTTACAGTAGGAGCAAAGGTGCAGCCTTGCGAAGTTGACTCATCCTCCGAGCTACTTGAAATGTAGCTATCCTCTAAGGCTGCAGTCATTCGAAACCCACCACCGAGCATATGACCTTGTTGGGGACGATTAAAGGGTGCATAAGGGTCGCCTTGTGGGATAGCAGCTCGAGCCTCTCGCAAGTTTTCCTCAATAAACCTTGTTAAGTTTGGATTGTGGTACGACTCTAGAGTAGTTGGGTCCGTTTCCGAAGAACTATTACTTTGCTTCCCCTGCTCAGATGCCAAACCATATGCCGAGGTATTTGAAGGAGAAGACGAACCCACCATTGTTTGGTGAGACATATAACCATTTGGATAAACCCCATTAATAGGAATAAATTAAGGTTCAATATTGTCGTTATTATCCCCATTAGAATTGTTATCAGTGACGTGAACATTAGGCAAACCAGTATACCCTGCACCCAAAGAATCTAAATCCAAATTATTTGGTTCGTCGCCATCATCAGATTGGTGATTATCCTCACCATCTTGATCATTATCCGGAGGCTCCTATTCATCATTAGCATTATCTTCATGGTCTTCCAGATTATTATCGTCGGTATTATCATTATCATCATTATCATCAGCCCCATCATCATCATTATTACCCGAATCACCCGAGCTGTCTTCATGAAAATCAAAGTCTTGCGCTAACACAATAAGATTAACTCTAGAGTTGCGAGTATTAAAATTCTCTTGGGACCCTTCCACCATATTCGAATAAAACACTCGATTGCTTGGATTATATAGCAATGTCCTCCCTTGAGACTCGAAGGTCTCCATACGAGCCTGAATACGCCGGGTAACCACAGAATCCGAGTGCATACAAATTTCCTTGTAATGACCAACACAACCACACTTCTTGCAAAACCTAAACACTCCTTCATACCTAAAATAAATCCAAATAGGACCAAATTCTCCGAGAATGTAACACCCTGGAATTAGAGGCTTAGAGAGGTCTACCATAACCTGACCACGAAACTCCGGCTCCTCCGGCAGGCCATCTCCATCATAATCGAGAGTTTCCACCAACCCTATAAGTTCTAGGTTTTTAACAACCCACTCCGGATCAGGAAATCCTAGAGGAAGCCCATAAACTCTAATCCACAGCCTAGTGAAATCAAAATTAATGGAAGCAGGCACAGTGTAACGATTACACCTACGAACATTGCAAATTCTACCATCCAAAATGAAGGTGTGTTGCTCAAGTAAAGTCTCTACGTCCGCTAAGTGTTCACATGAAAATATAAAATAACAACCAGTGCGATGAACACCAATATTACCTCGTGTGAGCCATTGAGTATCGACCAACTGTTGAACAATCGTGCGGCTAGGAGGATTAGGCCCAAAGAAACGACCAATTACTTCTTTGTTCCAGTCGATGTTTATAATATAATTCTCCAAAGGCTCAGCTAAATACACCCCCATTCGATACACGGTCCAATAATTGATATTTTCCATAATTAACGAGACAACAAAGGACAACAATAAAGAAGAAAGAAGAGTTAAAGGAGGAAAAAAAAAACAGAGAAAAGAACAGAAAATTGATGAGAAAAGGAATAAAAAAGAGGAAACTTCGTATGATTGGAAAAGTCCCAAATGAATTAATCCTCTAATGGAATGAGACACTAAGCTACTTTGCATTCCCTCCACGTGTAATTAAGGGGAGCAAAGGAGTAGAACAAGCTAGATTAATGGGGTTATTCAAGAACAAAGCCTTGAACACTACAGAAGGCTTTACTAAGCAAATTGGAGAATAAAAAAACCTTTAAAAAGCTTGATTGGTAGAAGAGAACGACTACTTTGCACAAATTAGCTTAAGAACCAAGTAGGAATTGACCCAAATTGGAGGAAAAAGTTAGAAAGAAGTTGAAAAACTTCAAGAACAAGGGAAAACCCTAGGCACTGACTCAATATTTGAGAGAAAAAAGACCTGCTTGCTTGTGAAAATAGTTATTTGGGAAATTATTAAAGCATCTTATCGATCTTATTACATTTGTTACATATGTTATGTTATAGAAAAAAGACATACTCAATTTTTGTATGGTACTCATATAACAACAGCAAAAACAACAAAGCCTTAATTCAAAGAGATTTAGGGTCGATTAACATAATTGTGGTAAAGAACCATTTGAAAAAGAGAAAGAGCATAGCAATATAGTCGATAGAATAAATAAAAATTGAAAAAAGTGCGTAAAGTGAAAAGCAAAACGATTAAACAAATGAAGTTTACAAATAGTTTTTCAAAAGTAGTAAGGAG
Source organism: Chenopodium album (assembly GCF_948465745.1). NCBI lineage: Eukaryota > Viridiplantae > Streptophyta > Magnoliopsida > Caryophyllales > Amaranthaceae > Chenopodium > Chenopodium album. The sequence goes on from NC_137847.1 coordinate 23,208,123, forward strand.
ATAAAGAGAATATTTTTTTTTTTGACAGGAAGATAAAGAGAATAATTAAAAACATAAATATTATTGAAAATATTAGCAAAGAAAATAAGGAAAGTTTGTAAAAATATGAGTTGAGTAACTGATAAAGTAATAAACACTCAAATAAAATAAACAAAAGTATATGTGCGTCTGTCATGTGAACACAAATTTTGAGTTAGAAAAATATAAAGTCAAAATAAATGCAACAAATGAATTTAATTAATTTAATAAGTCTGAGCAGAAACTCTAATATGATATGTTGATTTGATCATCTGATTACAAAACTGTCCGATGACTTGATTTTTAGTAGCCGAATATCCACTACAAGAAAAATTCCTTTTCCGTAGAGATTTTTTTAACATTTCGTATTGATTGTAGTTGCTACAAAAAAAAAAAAAAAAGAAAAAAAATCCCAACGAATGTTTATTCGATACAATATCCGCCGTTACCATAGCCTTTAGTAGTATTTTTCGCTTTTACTGGGGTTGTCATCATTAATCGCTATGGAAAACTACATTTAATCATGGTGATTATTGTCGCGATTATATAATCGCTACAAATGTTAAACTCATTTTCTACAAAAAAAAAAAAAAAAAAAATTCCTACATATGCTCTATACATGATTCAAACATGCAACCTCAAGCTATAATATTAAATATTTTTTCCAATAAGCTATAACACATTTTTTTTTCTCTTTGTCAAACAAATTGTAAAATCTAGTGTAAAAAAGGCTTTCGTATCGATTTTTGGGTTTTAGTGGCGATTGTAAATGATGCACTTTTCCATAATTTTATAAATGTGCAGAATAAAGGTGAATAAATATTATTATGCTTTTCGTATCGATTTCATATGGGATTACTATGTCGATTGTAAAATGATACGAATTCCTTTACTATTTCACAAACATATGTGTATATTGTAGCGAATGTACAATCGCTACGAAATAATCTCTACGAAAAGATCGACCAATTTCTTGTAGTGATCTATAAGGTGGAATTTTGTGACTGAGGGGCAAAAAGGCTTGATCTCGATTAGAAGGCATAAATCATTAAGAGCTTAATTAGGAGAAATTAACACATTTAACTCACTTGCGCAAAATCAAACATGCTAATTAACTCAACTAAATTAATTCTCTCTCACACAATTAAGAGCATGATAAACATCAAAGGGGCAATGAGTTAGATTAACCCTAAGCAATAAAGTCATCATCCATGTCCACAAATCAAGCCTCAATCACAATTTAATCACAATTAATCAATTAAAAACATCAATATCCCCTTCATCCATTTCTCTAGAGCAAAAACTAAGCAAACATAATGAAGAAAAACATGGAAAACTAGGTAAACAAGAATTAAAGCAAGAATCAAACAACTAATCTAGTTACTTACTCTAATCAACAATTGATGAGCGTCATTTATGGCGCTTAAAAAAAAAAAAAGATTTAGGTTCATTTTCTATATTTTCTTTCTTTATTTTCATATAATTTTCTTAGTTTTTTTTTGGTTTTCTGTTTTAATAACTCTTTTCGGGTTTTCGTTTAGTTTTTACGAGTTTTTCTTATTTTTAGTTCTTAATTTGTAGTTTTAGTTAATTTTATTTTATTTTGTTTTCTTCTCTTAATTGGTGTTTTTTTGTAGGTGTTTGTTTGGGGTCAAGATGTTCATTTCAAATCCATTTGCAAGTTTAAGTTGCCGCGCTCTCTTGATTGCGCTCTCATTAACTTTGGTGACGAACACGCAAAACTTGAGCATTTGGGGCTCCCTTGCTCGTGGGCATCACATGAGCATGACAATCGAGAGCGCAGACGAGCCGCACCAACTTTCTCAACCTTAAGCAACTTCCCCTGTTCCCCTGTTCCACCACGCAACAGCAACTCCAATCAACTCCCACAACACAACAGCCGCAATTACCTCCAATCTCCACCACCTTCGCACCTCATTGCAGCCACACCTGACCACCGTAGTTCCACCACTCACGCACCTGCCTTCCTCCCCCAATTAACCAACATCAATTACAACTCCTAGCAGCCGCAATTACCTCCAATCTCCACCACCTTCAGCAACACCACCAGCGCAGCTCCCTGTTCACGCAAAAGACCACCCAAAATCAGCCACCATAGCAGCCCTGCAACAACTGCGCGCCGACAGCCTATTCGACCCCTAAGTGCGCACGCGAAGACCCTTTTATGCGTGCGCACAGGTGGGTTTGACTTCGGCCGTTGATCTTGATGGAATTTGATGATCGAAAGGCTGTGATGATTTGCGGTGATGATGTGCGAAGCAAGGGATTATTTCCCATTGTTAAGAAGCAGGTAAATATCGAAGTCCTTTTTCGATTCTTACTTCTTTTAATTCTCTTTTTATTTTTCCTTTTATTTTCTATTTCATTTTCTTTTTACTTTCTTTATCTTTTCTTATTTATTTTATTTTACATTTCCTTTTCTTTTATTTTTCTTTTGTTTTGTTTTCTCTTTTATTTTCTTTTATCTTTGTAAATATAAATATCGTCATTCCTGAAGAAAAGAGGATTGTCATCACCCAAAGCATCAACAGCAAAATTCAAGCAGTATTAAGGATCGACAGGCGTTGATCTTCGGTAATTTTCTTCGGAATATTATCACGACAATTGAAGGTGATTTCAAGCGGAGTTATCTTCGATCGTGTTCCCTAAGATGTGGAAGATGGTCACAAAGCGGAAGAGGATTGTTTCAAGCGAAGCAATCTTCGATAGTGTTCCCTGGCTTGCGGAAGATTATCACAGCGGAAATTGGAGGTAGTTGCAAGCGTAGCAGTCTTCAGGCGGGATGGCGCTCCCTAGCTTGTGGAAGGTCGTCACAACAAATTGGTTACCTCCAGAGACGTGTGCTCGACGGTGCAAGATACGCGTTTCTTAACTCTTTTATATGTTTAACTAACGCTAGTTTGTAGGTATCGGCGTTACAAGAATGATTTGGGATCGCAGAACGTTATGAATCATTCTCCGTCCCTATCGCTACTTTGACTTTCGTTTTCGAATCTTGCGTTTCTCCAAAACTCAGTCAAAGTGGGGGCTTCTGTAGACACCCATTTGTGTCTCCCCAAAACCAAACCCAGTGATGAATACCGTTTGCGTCGAATGATAATCGAACAAAGTGAAAGTGTGAAAGGTCAGGTGTTGCGGTTGGTTTTTGTTAAAAATTCTTTCTTTTTGTTTTCGAAAAACCACTCTATTTTATGAAAACAGACAATCCAGTTTAGTTTGGTCCACGACAAGGGTCCAATAATAGTGTAGTTGGATGGGGCTTGCAAAGAGCTTTCCAACGATATATTATAAGCCTAATTCCGATGAATAATGAGGAAGTTATGGCCAAAATACTAAACTGGGCCGGTTGATCTTTACATGCGGCCCGATGATCTAAGGGGGGGCCCAATGTTAATTATTATTCCTAAAGTTATTAGAATTAATTATAGTCTTCTAGAATTCTCTAGAAGGTTCTCTTAAGTCCTAATAGAATTAGAATTAATAATTATATTTTGTCGTTTGGCGACAAGCTTCAAACTGTGGCGACAATTCTGTTGTTCCGGCGACAGTCCAGATTCTTACTCGAGTCACCACGGCGAGTCTAATTAAACAGTTTGCTAATCAGTTCGATTATTTTATTAATAAACAGTACCTTTTTTAAGTCCTTAATTGAGTCTAGTCACATAGTCTAGCCGCATGGTCTTACACAAGAGCCTTAACATGTCACATACACTCACTAGTGTTAGCACACACTTTATATAGTCACCATGACCATGTCTTAGGTTCATGCATGAGTCGGTTTTTCTTTCCGTCATTTGAGTTGGGGGTACATTCTATTCCTAATTTTTTCATATCTCTCCATCTACATCATCTTTCCATTCTCTACATGCTCTCCCCATATCACAATATTCATTCTTCCTACCTTCTTCCATCCATTCCATATTGAATAGAGTTGAGTCAAATAATTAACAACGAATATCCCTTAATTTTCCTTTCCACAGTACTTGGTCAAGGAGAGAAGGACGATTAATCAAAGACAACACCTTTATTCAAGTTCAACTTTTTGATAAGCCAATCGATCGAAAAAGGAAAGCTAAGAAGATAATGGCAAGTCAGGTAGAAGTCAACGAGCTCAAGGGACAAGTGGCTAACATGGCTGAAATGTTGAAGAATCCGACTCTTCAAATCAATGACCCTGTGAGACAACAACAAATGGAGCTCATCCAGGAAAGTTTGAGCAGATTATCCAATGACTATATATTCCAGGGCATTAGCTCACAAGGGGTCTCGGTGGACAAGGATCTTCTTCCGCAGAAGTTCAATGCCAACGACATCCCGAAATTCAAGGCAATGGATAACCCTTATTTTCATTTAAGAGCCTTTGAAACTGTAATGAATATTAAGGGAATAGATAAGAAAGCTTTTCATTCTGTGTTTTCTCTATCTTTAGAAACTGTTTGTCAGCAATGGTACTTTTCTCTTGATAAAGAGAAAACCTCTACTTGGGATGCTATTGTAAACTGGGCCGGTTGATCTTTACATGCGGCCCGATGATCTAGGGGAGGGCCCAATGTTAATTATTATTCCTAAAGTTATTAGAATTAATTATAGTCTTCTAGAATTCTCTAGAAGGTTCTCTTAAGTCCTAATAGAATTAGAATTAATAATTATATTTTGATAAGTTTTATTTGGAATAAAATATTATTTTATGAAAAATACGGTTTCAGTTTTCAAACGGACTTTACGAGTCAATTTTGATTGATAAGTGGACTCCGTGTTTGAAAGCGCGTAGGAATCCAGGCTGTCACTAAACGACAGGCCTGTCGCTACGCGACAAGCCTTGTCGCAAAGCGACAAGTTTGGTTTTTCGGCGACAGCGTAGAGTTTTATTCCTTAACAAATTCTACTTATTTCCGGACTGTTTTCTTATAAATAGGGTCCTGAACCTCCGTTTTTCAAGGATTCTCATCATAAATTATCATTCTACAACCAATTCTTAACCTATTCTCTAAATTCTCTCTAAGCTCTCATCTCTCTAGATTTTCATAAACACAATTCCGCATACACGAGATCTAGAAACACCTAACCAAGTTCGAAGTTGCCTTCGCCCTAGACGTGAAAGGTTATAATTTCTGAGGGTTTGATCCCTAATCTCTATTTCAAGTATTTAATTTAATTCTTTGATTTATTATTTTCCTTGAAGTTACTAACGCGTGTATTTTGTTATTAGAAAGAGGTACGAGGCATCAAAGTATGTAGTCTTATTGCTCTATTCTTGTAGAAAGCATGTTTGTTATTTATTAATTCCTAGTATCATGTTAGGATGTTTTTATTGCTTTCTAGTATCGTGTTTAGGGTGCCTTTTACTCTTATCTAATATCATGTTAGTATCATGCTAGGGCTAAAGCTTTGATCTTTAATGCTTAGTGACATGCTAGGATTTGTTATTAACCTTGTTAGTATCATGCCTAGGATCTTGCTATCAATATTATGCTTTAACATGATTATTTTATTTATGATTGTTATTATGATTATGATTATAATTATTATGATGATTATTATGTTGCTTGATATATATTATTGTTATTTCTTGATCAAGCCTTTTATGCATGTTTAAAGGGAATTTGTACTTATAATCACGCTTAATAAGATAATTAATAATCTTGTTTAAGCTAATATGATTATAATTCAAGTGATCGCCAATAATAGTTTTGCTTGTGCATTAAATTCAACCAACATAGATAAACAGGTTAGGGGTTAATCTATTGATTGCATGTTAGTTAGAAAGCGCACATGAATACGAGAAGAATAAAGTAGAGGCCTATTTTATAGGGCAGGTTCAATCTCTTTTAGGTTGGATTTGTACCTTCATCCCCGAACCCTATTTGGTTCAAGACCTTTTGGAGTTGACGATCTCATGGATCGTTAAGGGGTGTAACTTTCACCTCGTGAACGGTTTCCAAGTTCCTAAAACTTGTTGGCTACTCTTTTGCTCTAGCTTCCTTCCCTTTGGACGCCACCATGCTTAAGTGTATGATCACAGTGGGGTTCAAGCTTGGGGTTAATGCTTGAAACTTGAAATATTCCCTACAACGACCAACACCACTATTATCCCCATCCAACCATCATATGAAAAGCCCGATGGGGGGTCATGGGGGTCCAACCTCAGGTGTAACCGGGAGGCCATTGCACCCATAATGACCCTTAAGAAGGTCTAGTTGGGATGAGGATAATTGGTCATATGGCTCGGGTTGAACTAGAGGCAAAGGGTGAGAGGGATCAACGTAGGGGTAGTTAGGAACACCTCTATAATCACTCCCACCCAAAACCCTATAGTCATAGTGATCGGAATCATCGGGAAACTCACATCTTGGCACATTAGGGTTCGATGGACCCGGCCAATAAGGGTATGTTGGTTGGTTGTCACCCCTCCAAGATGGCACGGGATCTTGTTAAGCCGACATATATGGATTGTTAGCTGGAGGAGTGACATCCCCTCTACGCACACTAGCATTATAAAAGGCAATTGTTTGAAGGAAATTGTGTTGTTGAGAGGTGAACATACCTTGCATGCTAAGTTGCATGATTTCCATTTGCACTCTTATAGCCGCCATCTCTTGTTGGTAGTCATATTATTGGTATTGTTGTTGTTGTTGTTGTTGTTGTTGTTGTCTTCTTCTTGAGTGAGATTTGATGGGGTTAGATGAGTTTAAGAGGTTAGGGTTTGAGGGAAAAGGGGAAAGTTAGAGAGAGATAGCAAAGGAGATCGAAAATTCTGAGAATGAAAAAGAAAACCAGCCTTTAAATCGAATAACCGGGTAATAAAACCCAGTTTTCCGTGCCCGCGGGTTGGGTGCTGACCCATGGCATTCAGGATAGTTGCGCCTGCGGTAGGCGATGTCGCACCTTCTCCTGGGCTGCGGCTTGCCTTCTACAAGATCAAAGAGAAATTCTTGGAATGCCCTGTCCGCGCTCGCAGCTTACCTTGTGTAGACACCTGATTGTGTCTCCCCAAAACCAAACCCAGTGATGAATACCTTTCAAGTCATTGATTATCGAACAAGGTGAAATGTGAAAGAGTCTCGTGATGCGTCTGTTTTGAATAAAAAATATTTCTTTCTGTGTTTGAAAATATTTCTTTTCGTACCTTATTTAAGGAAAATGTCCAGTCCAATTTAGTGTGGTCCATGATATGGGTCCAATAATAGTGTAGTTGGATAGGGCTTGAAAAGAGCTTTCCAACGATATATTATAATAAGTCCAATTTCAATGAATAATGAGGAAGTAGTTGTGGCCAAAATACTAAATTGAGCTCAAAATTTTTTTATGTGGCCCAATGATCAAGTGGAGGGCCCATTAATTATCATTCCTATATTTATTAGGAATTACTTTAATCTTCTAGAATAATCTAGAATGTTATTTTAAATTCTAATGGAATTAGGATTAATAATTATACTTTTATATTATTTAGAAAAGTGTTTTAGAAGATAAAGCTGATTTTAATTAAGATAAATACGGAGTCTAAATTACCTAATTATATTGGGAAAAGGACTCCGTATAGGATTTTTATCCTGATCAAGCCATCACGCCGCGGAGGGCCTATCGCGTCGCGATGGGGTCTGTCGCGTCGCGATAGCCCTATCGCATCGCGATAGCTCTATCACGCCGTGATAGCTTTATCGCGTCGGGATAGGGTCTTTTTTACTTCGAGTCAAATTCTGACTCTTTTCTAATCGTTTTCGGTCGTTTTTCTCTATAAATAGGGTCTTTTTCCTCCTGTTTAATCACCAACAATCAACAACAATCATCTAATTCTCTTCTCTTTTTAAGCTAGAAGCTTGTTCTTTCTCTTTTGACTTTCTAAGCCTTCCCCTTTTCAAAACACCATACCTCAATCACGAGACTTAGACACACCTAGCCAAGCTCGTGAAAGGTTGATAATTTATAAGAGTTTGGTCCCAAATCCCTATTTAAATTATTTAAATTAATTGTTTAATTTAATTTTTTCCTTGAAGTTACTAATGTGTGTTTTGTTTTGATAGATAGAGATAGGAGTCAACAAAGTGAGTAGTTTTATTGCTTTATTCCTTTAGAAAGCATGCTTAGATTATATTAATTCCTATTATCATGTTAGGATGTTGTTTATTGCTTTCTAGTATCATGTTTAGGTTGCTTCCTATTTTCTTCTATCATGTTAGGGTTAAAGCTTTGATCTTTATTATTTAGTGACATGCTAGGATTTGTTATTAAGCTTGTTAGTATCATGCCTAGGATCTTGCTATTATTATGCTTTATTGAGATTATTATTATAATGATGAAGATTTGTCGTATAATATTTATTATGTCGCTTGTTATTATTATTATTGCTTGATCACACCCGCATTTGCAGGTTTAAAGGGAATTTGTGCTTGAAATTACGCTTAATAAGATAATTAATAATTTTGTTTAGGCTAATATGATTTTAATTCAAATGATCGCCAATAATAGTTTTATTGTGCATTAATATTCAACCAACATAGATTAAACAGGTCTAGGGTTAATATATTGATTGTATGTTAGTCAGAAAGCGCACATGAGTATGAGAAGAATAAAATAGAGGCCTATTTTTAGGGCATTTTCAATCTCTTTTAGGTTTGATTTGTACCTTCATCCCCGAATATCTAGTCATGGTTCAGGACTACTGTGGAGTTAGCGATCTCATGGATCGTGAAGGGGTGTAATCTTCACCATGTGAACGGCTTACAAGTTCCTAATACTTGTTGGCGACTCTTTTGCTCTAGCTTCCTTCCCTTTGGACGCCACCATGCTTAAGTGTAAGATCACAGTGGGGCTCAAGTGTGGGATGCTTGAAATATTCCCTACAGTTTTTGGCGACTTTGCTGGAGAGGATTTCTATTTTAATCCTAAAATTTATTTTGGCAATAATTTAGAATGAGTGGATGAGACTCGAAAAGTTCTAAGTATTCATGTGCGTAAGTTTGATTGACATTATTGGCATAAGCATAAAAGGTCCGCATTGGATAGACCATTTATAATGCCATAAAAACATAGGATTTTTACACGTAGGAAATTTGGGAAAAACTTTCACAACTAGAATCGAAAAAACGTTGCGAAAACTGGAAAATTCTAAGAAAATAGAGAGCTGCTGAGGCATGTAGGAACTGGAGCTGAGAAAATAGTGCCCATCGCAGTGCGATGGCTCTATCGCGATGCGATAGCAATATCACGGCGCGATTGGGCTATCGTCTCGCAATGGTCCTTGTTGTCTCGTGCCAAGTTCTTCCAATACCGAGCCAAAAATCTACCTTCTTGCTTTGACCGGTTCTAGTAATGTTTTCTCGATTTTACTTCCCGATTGAGTTTTTCCCTCTTTTCTTAACCCATATGTGTTCTACATATGGCCATAACCCTCTGGGAATTCACGCTCCATCTAACCAATCGAACGCTCATTGTAACGAAGGTTACATCCGAGTTTGTGAATTCACCAAACCATGGAAACAAGTTTAACTTGTGGGGTCCCAACCATACACGCCAACCCTTCCAAAGGTAAGGCTTCCGCGCAATGCATCCAGACTCATAACCATGGACCCTCTTTGACTAACCCTTATCCTTGAACTTTAGAGAACTAGACCATGGTTAGGTTGCAAACTCATTGCATCATTTTGTGACTATTTGACTACTTGTGCATTATTTATTTGTGCATATTTATATGTGATTAAAATAACCGTTTAGTTTAACTTGTGATTATAAATATACTTAAATAAACTAACCAATGAATAAAGAACTTTGCTTAATTAATTGATTAATTAGTTTGAGCTAATAAATATGTCTAAAATCGAGTCATAGTTCCTTTGAGTCAACCCGAATTTTCATTCCCATATACTGCACAAGGGTCAACTTGTTTTGCTCATAACTGGAGTTTTAAAAAACCTACGAGTTGTAAAACCTATGGATCTGTAGCCACGAGTTTTATCTTTCATTGGTCATTGGTTTCATCCAATTTGGAGTCACAGATCAAAAGGTATGATTATAATACTACAGCCTGTCCAGTTTAGTGCATATACGTGAGGTCTTAACTTAGTCTTTGTTCGAGTCTAATCACATGTTTAGTCACATGGTCATGACACGAGTCTTGAACATATCACTTTCACTCACTAGTCAAAAGAGCACACGTTGTATATGTGTCACCGTGACCATGTCTTAGGTTCATGCATGAGTCACCCTTTCCGTCATTTGAGTTGAAGGTCCACTCTATTCCTAAGTTCTTCCACATCTCTCCATCTACATCATCTTTCCACTCTCTACATGCTTTCTCCATGCATATCACTCCCCAAATTCTTCCATGATCTCTTCCCATCTATTGCATGTTGAATTGAGTTTGAGTCAAATAATAATTAACAATAAGTATCCATAACTTCCCTTTCCACATCACTTGATCAAGGAAAGAAGGGTGGTTATTCAAGGACAAAACTTTCACTCAAGTACTACTATTTGATAAAAAGATTCGACAAAAAAGGAAAGCTAAGAAAATGGCATCCCAAGAAGAAGTTAATGAACTAAGGAAAAACATGACTAACTTGACCAAGATGTTTAATGCCAATGACCCTACTAAGCAACAACAGCTTGAGCGAATGGAAGAAAGCTTGAGAAAAATTTCCAATGACTATAAATTTTAGGGGATTAGCTCACAAGGGGTATCGGTGGACAAGGAACTTCTTCCGCAGAAGTTTAATGCCAATGACATCCCTAGTTTCAAGCCAACTAACAACCCTTATTTTCATTTAAGAGCTTTCAAAACTATAATGAATTTTAAGGGAATTGATAGGAAAGCTTTCCACTCGTTGTTTTCACCATCTCTAGAAACCGTTTGTTAAAAATGGTTCTTCTCTCTTGACAAAGAGAAAATCTCTTCTTGGGATTCTATAACAAACTCTTTAATTGATAGATATAAGTGCAACATTCAAGTTGAAACTGACCATACAGAACTTGAGATGCTAAAGCAAAACGAAAACGAAGGATTTACTTCTTTCTTTAATAATTAGAGGGAAACTTCCGCTAAGGTGGTCATGGTACCTACTGAAAAGGAGTCCGTAAGAATGTACATCAAGAACCTCCAAGAGAAGTATTCAAAGAATTTGAAATACCAACACAACTTGAATACTTTCAAGGCCGTCTATAACATTGGCATGATCGAAGGTTAATAGGTCGTTGGGACTACTAACCCTAACCAAATTAGAAATTTATAATACTTAAACTCACACCAAACTAGTTAGTGACAAGTAAAGGGTCGAACCACAAAGACTAAGTGTATCAATCTATGCTAATTAGACTACTAGGATGATCGAGATATAGGGAGAGGTGCAACTAAAACACTACTTTAGCAAACAACGAAAACTAGGGAAAGTGGAATCCAATTACATTAATGCATTCAATAACAACATTGCAATTAGATGAAAATGACCTCAATTAGGAACAATCAACATAATCAACTCACTCTCGCGCAATTAAGCATGCTAATTATCCTACTAAGCTAATTCACTCTTGTGCAACTAACCTAACATAGGTATGGAGGAATTTAGACTCTCAAACAATTCACTTTCGCACAATTGATTGAAAGCACAATTAAGAACGTAGAATCAATTAGCTAGAAAGATTCTAATCCATATAAGCATCATCCATACACAATAATCAAGAATCAATTGCATACAAATCACAATAAATCATTCAATTCATCAACATAATCTTCATCCAATTCCCTAGAATAAAATCTAAACTAACATGATAAAGAAGAACATGAAAAGCAAGGTAAAAACTAGAATTAAAGCAAAAATTAAACTATTAAACTAATTAATAACTCTAATCAATAAACAAATAAACAAACACAAGAAATAAAGGAAAGCAATAAAGATGAGAGAAAGTTAGGAAGACCCATTGAATATATGAGAAGAAAATCCACCAATAGCTTTCTTCAACCTCTCAAAACTCCATGAAAAATCCAAGCTTTCTCTCTCTAAAACTACTCCTAAACTAGAGAGAGAGACTCCTAATCTAACCCTAAGAGAGAGAAAAAATAAAAAAGGCTAAGCTAATCTAATCTAAGGTGAATAATTGTTTATTAAAAGTTGAGAGAGAAACAACCCCAAAAGGGGTATTTATATACAAGCTAAAATAAAAGAAAATAAAAAGAAATAAAACTAAAAAAATTAATTAAATAACAAAACTAAAAAAAAAAGGAAAATAAAAAGGAAAAAGAAATTAAAAAGGGGAAAAACAATAAAAACCCACGAAAAATATAATCAACCTCTCCTATTCCGTTTTTCGTGGCTGCTCTCAAGCTCTGATCTTCCATCACCACGCATCATTATCATTCTCAAATCATCAATCAACCGTCATCACCACCGTTCATCAATTATAATCGTGTCCCTTGGATAAGTTGAATTAATCCCAACCGTTGAAGCTCATTAATTCCGTAATATTGGACCCGATAAAACGAAGCAGCCGCGACTGGGCATCTCCTAGGAATATACCAAAATTTGGACAAGGATGGAAGGGCTGTCCGCGCCCGCGACAGTAGCAATCGCGCCCGCAGTGGCCTGGGTTGCTGTTTGGTGATGCGGGGTAGCTGTGAGAATGCGTGGCTGCCGTTTGCGTCATTGTTGTTGGTGAAATTTTGGTGGATAGCTTTGAGGGTCTGATGAGGCTCGAATTGTTGGTAGTTTTGGCGGCTGACAGTGGTGATTGGAGGTGTATATGGGGAGGCGAATTGGAAGCAATTCGGGGCTGTGGTGTTATTGGAGCTGTTGTTGGAGGCTGGTGGTCAGGCAAACGGAGGTCGTAGGTGAGAAATGGTGGCTACACTGCGATGTTTGATTTTTGGTGCTTGCGTGAGGAGTTGGGATGGTGGTTTGAGGTGGTTAATTGGAGCTGTGAGTGCGTGGTGTTTTGGTGGTTGTGCGTGTTGTAGAAGGTGGGGATTTGAGGTGATTTTGGTGACGGTGGCCGTGAGAATGTGTTGGCTGCGGTGGTAATTGTGAATTGAAGGGCTGCTGTAGGGAATATTTCAAGCATTACCCCAAACTTGAACCCCACTGTGATCATACACTTAAGTATGGTGGCGTCCAAAGGGAAGGAAGCTAGAGCAAAAGAGTCGCCAACAAGTTTTAGGAACTTGTAAACCGTTCACAGGGTGAAGGTTACACCCCTTAACGATCCATGAGATCATTAACTCCAATAGGTCTGGAACCATGACTGATGTTCGGGGATGAAGGTACAAATCCAATCTAAAAGAGATTGAACCTACCTTAAAAATAGGCCTCTACTTTATTCTTCTCATATTCATGTGCACTTTCTGACTAACATGCAATCATTAATTATTATTGGCGATCTATGTTGGTTGAATATTAATACACAAATAAAACTATTATTGGCGATCACTTGAATTATAATCATATTAGCCCTAAACAAGATTATTAATTATCTTATTAAGCGTGATTATATGTACAAATTCCCTTTAAACATGCATAAAAGGCGTGATCAAGCAATAACAATAACAAAACATATCAAGCAACATGATAACAATCATCATAATACTAATAATTATAACAATCATAATAATAATCATAATAACGCTAAAGCATAATAATAGCAAGATCCTAGGCATGATACTAACAAGATTAATAACAAACCCTAGCATGTCACTAAACAATAAAAATCAAAGCTTTAACCTAGCATGATACTAACATGATATTAGGAAAGAAAATAGGAAGCATCATAGAAATCATAATTGATATTAGAAATTACCCTAAACATGATACTAGCTTACGAAAAGCATCCTAACATGATGCTAGGAATTAATAAATAATAAACATGATTTGTACAAGAATAGAGCACTAAGACTACATACTTTGATGCCTTGTGCCTCTTTCTAATAACAAAATACACACGTTAGTAACTTCAAGGAAAATATTAAACAAAACAATTAAATCAAATAATTGAAATAGAGATTTAGGACCAAACCCTCAGAAATTATAACCTTTCATGTCTAAGGCGAAGGCAACTTCGAACTTGGTTAGGTGTGTCTAGTGCTAATGTATGAGGAATTGTGATTGTAAAAGGCTAGGCTAGAAAGAGAGAGAGAATATCAAGAATTCTTAATGAGAGTTGGTGATAGATGAGAATTGATGATTAAAAACGGAGGTTTAAGGACCCTATTTATAACGAAAATCAGCCGGAATATGATAAGAAAGAATCAGAGTTCGAAAAGGAATAAAACACGACGCTGTCGTTGCAATAGCCCCTGTCGCCGAGCGACAGGGGTGTCGCCGCGCGACAGGCCTGTCGCCAGGCGACGTCCTGTGGTGCGGTGCTGCAGGAAGTTTTTTCACACGTTTTCATATTTTGATAAAATTAAGCGTACGAGGGGTAAAACTGTAATTTTATTTAAAACACTTCTTTTATTCTAAATAAAACTCATAAAACTCAATTATAATTGCTAATTACATTAGGATTCAAAAGAACCTTCTTGAAAATTCTAAAAGACTATAATCAATCCTAATTGCATTAGGAATCATAAATCATAATGGGCCCTCCTCTAGATCATTGGGCCGCATATAAAGGTCAACCGGGCCCAGTTTATTAATTTGGCCATAACTTCCTCATTATTCATCGAAATTGGGCTTATAAATCTCTTTTCGAGCCCAATCCAACCACACTATTATTGGACCCTTTCCATGGACCAAATTAAAATGGGTTGGCTATTTTCATAAAATAGGTTTTCGAAAATAGAGAGAAAGAAGAGAAATAAAAACTAACCGCAACACTAGACTTTCCATACTTTCACTTCATTCGATTATGATTCGACGTGAAAGGTATTCATCACCGGGTTTGGTTTTGGGGAGACACATTTGGGTATCTACAGCTGCCGAATTCAATTGGTGGCTAATGATGCGAGTTGGCTGGTGGTTGTGAGTATGCGTGGCTGCTGGAGTTGCGGGGTGTGGTGGTTGAAATTGGTGAATGCGTGAGTTGGGGAAGTAGGGGAATTGAGAGTGGAGATGGTGAGCAAGTGAGTGTGGTGGAGGATAGGTGATTGTGGTGAAGGTTTGGGGCAGCAGCTTTGAGGAAGCTAGAAAGGAGTTTGATGAACTTGATTAATTCGGCTCCTAAACTTCTAATGCGAACTATTTGACCTTGAAATTCATGCTTTGACCCGAACACATACCTACACACACCAACAAAACCGAACACGAGGGTATATCGACATAAAAACATAAAAATAAAAATAAAAATAAAGTAAAACAAAGTAAAATAAAATGCTAAACTAAAACAAAATAAGGATAAAATTAAAGTAAAATAAAATATTAAAACTAAAAGAAATAATAAAATCAAATGAAATTAAATAAAATAAAGAAAACAAACTTGAAAATAAAAGAAAATAAAAGGAGGAAAACGAGAAGATTAATATAAACTAGAACTACGATTTAAAACATTATAAATTAAGAATTATAAAATAAATTACGAAAATAGACTAAAAACTATCAAAAACTACTAAAATACTCAAAATAAAGATCAAATAAGGAAAATAAGAAAAAAGAGAGAAATAAAGCCTAAAACTAAGGGAAATTATTAGAAACTAAACTGAAAAATAAGCATAAAAATACCCTAAAAGTGACATAAAAGTCACTTATCAAGGCATTGACATTGAAGATGACCTTGCAAAACAAAAAGCTACTAAAAATAGTAACAACAGTGGATGGAAAGAAAAAAAGAACGATAATTCGTCTTCTTCCGAACACACCTACTCTAGTAACAATGTTAGTACCTTTGACCTCAATGAAGTCTTAGCCATGGATAATCAAAGACCTAAGAAGCAACTAAGAAAAGAGTTCACCCCTATTGGGATGAGCTATGATACTGCTTTCGATCGACTCCATGCCAAAGGACTCATTACTCCCATTGGACCTATTCAAGATCCCGCACCTAAAAAGAGGTTGCCTAGTTGGACCCCAAACGCAGACTGTAAGTACCATCAAGGTCCCTACCGAGAGTTTTTAGAAGCTAAAAGAGGTCATCCAATATTTAATTGATAATAACAAGCTTCCCATACCTTCAGCTAGCAAGAAGACCGAGTGATGATAAAGCATAAGACACAAGGCGGGCTTCAATGACAAGATGTCATGACCTATTTTTTTATTTTATTTTATTTTATTTTATTCCTCCTTTCCCCTATAAGTCTAGCATAGACACCTTTTATTTTTCCTTAGATTTATTTTGTAGGTTTTTTTCTTTTTTCCTTTGAATAAAATGAGCATTTCTTTCCTTGCATATGATCTTCACATCGCATAAAAAAAAATATCCATCCGAACTAAGCACAAGGTATACTAATGATTTGAGGCACCCCTTGTAGCCATATCATATCACTTTTACCCTTCACATATACAATCCTTTCTTGATAAACCACTTTGAGCCTCGTCTAACGATAAACCTTTCTTTTTTCAACCTACATCTACTTAACCTTGGGATGGGATAGTGTGCAATTTATGCAATTTTCAAAGATTAAAAGCTTGAGTGATTCAATAAAAATATAAAAGTGTGCAAAAGGGCAAGTGTTCCAATGTATTTGATATGAACATGTCTTTGATAAGAACACGTCTCAGATTGCGTTTCTTATCGAGTGCTCGGTACCGTGCCTGAGAAACATGAATGCCAAGTAAGTGATAGACCACATGATCGGGATTGCCCACACTTATTCAAAATAAAAAAAAAAGCAAAAGAAAAAGAAAAGAAAAAAAAAGAGAGAAAAAATATAAACAAAAGAGAGTTCAAAAGTGAAAAACCTCAACCATAAAAATACTAAGATTCAAAAGCAAGGTTGCACACATTGGGGGCTTATCTAGGGTCTTGATCCTTTATCCCTTCTTCTTCAACCTTTAGCCTAACCACAACCCTTAAAAGACCTCTTTGAGGTATACACACACTTGTGCGAGGTTCGGCTAGAGCTAGGTTCGTTGTGATTCCTAAGGGATACGTAGGCAACCTCACATTGGGGTGCGACCGTAATAAAAATGCATTCAGACATTCATACTCACATCATGATCATATCAAGAGATCTCCAATGCTCATCCCTATCCACTTAGAGCTAGACTTGGGGGCTTGATCCCTACATCATTAGCTTACCTAGCCTAAGAGTCACCACTATTCGACTCTTTTCAAAATATCTTTTCAAAATTCATTCACATACATATTCACGCATGATCATATCAAGGGATCTCCAATGTTCATCCCTATCCATTTAGAGCTAGACTTGGGGGCTTGATCCTTACATCATTAGCCTACCCAGCCTAAGAGTCACCATTATTTGACTCTTTTCAATATATTTCCACACTTAGCCTTTGCGGCCTAACTGTAGTGTCACTTTCACACACATCACAGATACATGACCAAATAAACCTTCCCATAGGAACCTTTTGTCATGAAATCTTAATACAACGTTGAAGCATGCCTTGTCATATCAAGATCACTCATTATCATAATCATCATTGCATCACAAAGTATGAAGTACTTAGCCTCTGTGCCTAAGTTACCTAAAAACTTTCATTATCGAGTCAACAATTGAGATACCCTAGAATGTTACAATCCTTGCACCATGAGATATAATATCAGCACATACACTTGATTAAGCTCATTCAACATGCACCCTCAAACACTTCACTTCTTCCTTTTCACGTCTTTCTTTTTCGAGAGAAAGTCGGTACCCTCCACAAAAATGACTGTAGACTCCTAATTGTGTCTCCCCTAAAACCAAACCCAATGATGAGTACCTTTTACGTCATTTGATTATCGAACGAAGTGAGAGTGTGAAAAGTCTTGTGATGAGGTTGTTTTGATAAATAACTCTTCTTTCTGTTTTAAAAAATGTACTCAATTCATTGAAAATGTCCAGTCCAATTTAGTTTGGTCCATGATTAGGGTCCAATAATAGTGTAGTTGGATTGGGCTCGAAAAGAGCTTTCCAACGATATTTTATACGCCCAATTCCGATGAATAATGAGGAAGTTATGGCCAAAATACTAAATTGGGCTTGAAATGGTTTTATGGCCCAACGAACTAGTGGAGGGCCCATTAATTAAAATTCGTAAAGTTATTAGGATGGATTTTAATCTTCTAGAATAATTTAGAAGGTTGTTTTGAGTTATAATGAGATTAGGAATAATAATTATATTTATTTATGAAAATAAAGAATTCTATTTAGATTAAAACAAGTGTTTTTAAGGATATTAAATCTGATTTTCAAAGATAAGAACGGACATTGTTAATTGAATTTAATTAGATTAAGGGTTCCGTACGAATTTTTAGACAACGCGTGAACCATTGCGAAATGACAAAGCTGTCGCACCACGACAAGGCTGTCGCGCTGCGTTGGACCCTGTTGCTCGCGACAGAGCTGTCGCATCGCGCTAGACCTTGTCGCTCTGCGACAGAGCTGTCGCGTCACGCTAGACCTTGTCGCTCTGCAACAAAGCTGTCGCGTCGCGCTGGACCCTGTTGTGCGGCGACAGGAGCAGTTTTACTCCTAATAGGATTTGGTCTTTTTTTGATCGTTTTCGGGCTATTTTTCCTATAAATAGGGTCGTATTTCCCCGTTTTTATTCATTCACAATCATCATCAATCTTCTATTCTATTCTCTCTCAAGCTAATAGATTTTCTTTGTCCCTTTTTCTAAGCCTTCCTTTTATAAATAAAAATGTCGCATTCACGAGTCTTAGACACACCTAGCCAAGCTCGAAGTTGCCTTCGCCCTAGACGTGAAAGATTGATAATTTATGAGGGTTTGGTCTCAAATCCCTATTTCAATTATTTAAATTAATTGTTTAATTTAATATTTTCCTTGAATTTACTAACGTGTGTATTGTTTTGATAGAAAGAAATACGAGGCAACAAAGTAAGATGTTTTTATTGCTCCATTTCTTTAAAAAGCATGCTTATATTATTTTAATTCCTAGTATCATGTTAGGATGTTATTTATTGCTTTCTAGTATCATGCTTAGGTTGCTTCCTATTTCTTCTATCATGTTATCATGTTAGGGATAAAGCTTTGATCTTTATGTTTAGTGACATGCTAGGATTTGTTATTAATCTTATTAGTATCATGCCTAGGATCTTGCTAATATTATTATGCTTTGATGAGATTGAGATTGTTATGATGATGATTGTTATTATTATGTTGCTTGATATATTATTGTTATTGCTTGATCACGCCCTCTCTTGCAGGATTAAAGGGAATTTGTACTTGTAATCACGCTTAATAAGATAATTAATAACTTTATTTAGGTTAATGTGATTATAATTCAAGTGATCACCAATAATAGATTTGTTTGTGCATTAATATTCAACCAACATAGATTAAATAGGTTTAAGATTAATATATTGATTGTATGTTAGTCAGAAAGCGCACATTTATGAGAAGAATAAAGTAGAGACCTATTTTTAGGGTAGGTTCAATCTCTTTTAGGTTGGATTTGTACCTTCATCCCCGAATATCCAGTCATGGTTCCAGACCACTATGGAGTTAGCGATCTCATGGATCGTGAAGGGGGTGTAATCTTCATCCTGTGAATGGTTTACAAGTTCCTAAAACTTGTTGGCGACTCTTTTACTCTAGCTTCCTTCCCTTTGGACGCCACCATGCTTAAGTGTATGATTACAGTGGGGCTCAAGTGTGGGATGCTTGAAATATTCCCTACAGTTTTTTGGCAACTCCACTGGGAAGGATTTCTATTTTAATTCCTAAAATTTATTTTGGCAATAATTTAGAATGAGTGGATGAGACTCGAAACGTTCTAAATATTCATGTGCGTAGTTTTGATTGACATTATTGGCATAAGCATAAAAAGGTCCGCATTGGATAGACCATCCGTAATGCTTAAAAAACATAGGATTTTTACACGTAGGAAATTTGGGAAATATCTTTCACAACTAGGATCGAAATAACGCTGCGAAAAACTGGAAAATTCAATGAACAGAAAGCTGTTGAGGCATGTAGGAACTGGCTCTGAGAAAACAGAGCCCGTTGCAGTGCGATGGCTCTATCTCTTTGCGACAGCAATGTCGCGTGGCGACAGAGTCATCTTCTCGCGATAGACTATGTTGTCTCGCTCTATGTTCTTCCAATACCGAGCCAGAAATCTACCTTCTTATTTCGCCCAATTCTAGTACTATTTGCTCGATTCCAGTTCCTGATTGAGTTTTTCTCACTTTTCTGAACCCATATGTGTTCTACATATGACCATAATCCTCTGGGAATTCACGTTCCATTTACCCAATCGAACGCTTATGACAACGAAGGGTACATCCGAGTTTGTGAATTCACCAAACCGTGGAGGCAAGTTTAACTTGCGGGGTCCCATCCACATGCGCCAACCCTTCCAAAGGTAAGGCATCCGCGCGGTGCATCTGGACTCATAACCATGGACCCTCTTTGGCTAACCCTTATCCTTGAACTTTAGAGAACTAGAGCCATGGTTAGGTTGCAAACTCATTGCATCATATTGTGCTTACTTGACTACTTGTGCATTACTTGCTTGTGCATATTTACACTAACCGTTTGTTTGACTTGTGTTTGAGTCTAAATAAACTGATTAATGACTAAAGGACTTTGCTAAATTAATCAACCAATTAATATGAGCTTTTTTGTAAAGTTTAAATAAATTGATCGAACCTGACTTAGTACGGGTATAGGATTTTTCGTCTAAGGTAGAACACTGGAAACAAACCCAAACTGACCTTTTAGCAGTGATGCTGAAGTTTGGCCTGTGGCGCGACACGCCAGTGTCCGGCGCGACGCGATAGTTCCATCGTTGGTGCGGTGGTCCAGTTTTCTGCCTAAGTCTTTACGCCGAGTCTATTTAATCAATTTATTAATGGTATAAACCGTATTTAGTCCTTAAATGAGTCTAAGCACATAGTCCCATGGTCTTACGCAAGTCTTAACTTAGCCTTTGTTTTAGTCTAGTTACATGGTCATGACACGAGTCGTGAACATATCACTTACACTCACAAGTATTCACACACTTTGTACACCATGACCATGTCTTAGGTTCATGCATAAGTCGCTCTTTCTATCATTTGAGTTGGGGGTCCACTCTATTCCTAATTTTTCCATATCTCTCCATCCACATCATCTTTTAACTCTCCACATGCTTTCTCTATACATGTCCTTTCCATATCCATGCATGTTGAATCGAGTTTGAGTAAAATAATTAACCAAAAGTATCCATAAACTTCCTTTTCTGCAGTACTTGGTTAAGAAGAGAATGGCGCTTAATTAAGGACAACACCTTTGTTCAGGTTCTACTCTTCGATAAGCCCATCAGACATAGGAAAAATTTCATACTAATGGCAACCCAACAAGAAGTTGATGAGCTTAGGCAAAACCTTGTTAATTTGACCGAGATGATGAAGACCCTTGCTCTTCAAGTCAACGTCCCTACGAAACAACAACAAATGGAACGAATGGAGGAAAGCTTGAATAATCTCTCCAATGACTATAAATTCCAGGGGATTAGCTCACAAGGGTTCTTAGTGGACAAGGAACTTCTTCCGCAAAAGTTCAATACCAATGACATCCCTAAGTTCAAACCAACTGACAACGCTTACTTTCACTTAAGAGCTTTTGAAACTATAATGAACATTAAGGGGATTGACAGGAAGGTTTTCCATACTTTGTTCTCATTATCTCGAGAGACCGTTTGCCAACAATGGTTTTTTTCCCTCGAAAAGGAGATAACCTCTTCTTGGGATGGCATAATAAACTCTTTCACAGATAGATACAAATGTAACATCCAAGTCGAAACTGACCATAGAGAACTTGAGATGCTAAAACAAAAAGAAAACGAAGGGTTCACCTCTTTCTTCAACAAGTGGAGGGAAACTTCCGCTAAGATGGTCAAGGTCCTTACTGAAAAGGAGTCTGTAAGGATGTTCATCAAGAACCTCCAAGAAAGGTATTCAAAGCACTTGAAGAATCAACATAACTTGAATACTTTCAAGGTTGTCTATGACATAGGCATTGACATTGAAGATGACCTTGCAAAGCAGAAAGCTACTAACAATAGTAACAACAGTTGCTGGAAAGGAAAGAAGAACGACAATCCTTCTTCTTCCGAAAACACCTACTCTAGTAATAATGTCAGTACCTTTGACCTTAACAATGTCTTAGCCATGGATAATCAAGGATCTAAAAAGAAACCCAAAACAGAGTTCACACCCTTTGGAATGACCTATGATGTTGCTTTCGATCGTCTCCATGATCGAGGATTAATCAAACCTATTGGCCCTTTTGAAGATCCAACACCAGAAAAGAGATCTTGAAGATGGAATCCTAACTCTTACTGCAAGTACCATCAAGGAAATGGTCATACCACGGATGAATGTTAAAGATTTCAAAATCTCATTCAAGATCTCATAAAATCAAACAAGATCCTGTTGCCTCTAGCTAGCAAGAAGACCGGTTGATGATAAAGCAAAGCACGAGGCAGACTTTAATGACAAGATTTCATGATTTCTTTTCTTATTTTTTTCCCTTCCCCAATAAGTCTATCATAGACACCTTTTATTTTCCTTAGATTTGTTTTGTAGGTTTTTTCTTTTTTCCTTTTATTAAAATGAGCATTTCTTTTCTTGCATACGATCATTGCATTACATTCAATAAATAAATAAATAAATAAAATAAAAAAAAATAAAAAATTTGCCGGACTAAGCACAAGGTATACCAATGATTTGAGGCACCCTTTGCAGCCACATCATATCACCTTTCACCCTTCAAAAATGCAATCCTTTCTTGATAAACACTTTGAGCCTCGTCTAACGATAGACCTTTGTTTCTTTAACCCACATCTACCTAACCTTGGGATGGGATGGTGTGCAACTTATGCAAATTACTAAATACAAAAGCTTGAGTGATTTCAAAAGATTAAAATAGAAAAAAATTAAAGCAACAACAATAAAAGTGTACAAAAGGGCAAGTGTTCCAATGTCATTGACATGAACATGTCTTTGATATGAACGCGTCTCAGATTGCGTCTCTTATCGAGTGATCGGTATCGTGCCTTAGAAACATGAATGCAAGTGAGTAATAGACCGCATGATCGGGATTGGCCACGGTTATAAAAAAGGATTTGAACATGAAAAAACGAAAGCAAAAAAGGGAGAGCAAAATAATAAACAAAAGAGAGTTCAAAAGTGGAAAACCTCAAGCATACAAATATCACGATTCAAAAGCAAGGTTGCATACCTTGGGGGCTTATCTAGGGTCTTGAGCCTTTATCCCCTTCTTCTTCGACCTTTAGCCTAACCACGTTACAACCCTCAAAAGACCTCTTTGAGGTATAAACACACTTGTGCGAGGTTCAGCTAGAGCTACGTTCGGCCTGATTCCTAATGGATGCATAGGCAACCTCACATTAGGGTGTGGCCATAATAAAAATTCATTCACATACATATTCACGCATGATCATATCAAGGGATCTCCAATGTTCATCCCTATCCATTTAGAGCTAGACTTGGGGGCTTGATCCTTACATCATTAGCCTACCCAGCCTAAGAGTCACCATTATTTGACTCTTTTCAATATATTTCCACACTTAGCCTTTGCGGCCTAACTGTAATGTCACTTTCACACACATCACAGATACATGACCAAATAAACCTTCCCATAGGAACCCTTTGTAATGAAATCTTAACACAACGTTGAAGCACGCTTTATCATATCAAAATCACTCATAAACATCATTGCATCACAAAGTATGAAGTGCTTAGCCTCCGTGCCTAAGTTACCTAAATACTTTCATCGTTGAGTCAACAATTGCAATAGCCTAGGATGAATTAATCTTTACACTATGAGATATAACGTCGACGCATAAGCTCATTCAACATGCACCATCAAACACTCACTTTGATTCTTTTCCGTGTCTTTTTTTTTTCGGGAGAAAGTCAGTACCCTCCACAAAAATGACGGAAAATTTTTGCTTTTTTGCATTTTCGAGTCACACAATCACATTACAATGCACACACGATTCATGCACATTAAGTCATGTCGTGTCAAAACACATTGAGTCAACCTCAAGTCAGTCAATCACATTGAGTCAAAGTAATCACAATGAGTCAAGTACACCAAAACTTGGGCCAAACCCTAAAAACATGAGAAAAGTCCTATAGTCCAAATATAGATGCAGGTACACTAAGTCCCTGATGGACGAGTAACCTTTACAAAAAATTTAAAGTAAAAGGACGCAAACAACTTAGCAAATCAACTGGAGTAAGCCTGATTGCAATCATATTTGATTGCCGATCAGCTTGCCGATAGTCATATTAATCAATTGGGTTCCTTGGTACGCCAGTTAGCCCCTGTAAGCAAATTAACATGATTTGTAGTCGGCTCGATTACAATCACAATCAGTGATCGGCCTCACGACGATCATCTCACTTAGCTTAAGCACATAAACATTGGCTCATTACAAGCACCGAGGCATTGGTCCAAAAGAAAGCACATCACCTATACGACAATTTTCCAAGATTGGATTGTCATCTCAAACTGACAATATTTCCAAGAATGGATTGTCACACATCTTCTTTAACGACAATTTTTCCAAGATTGGATTGTCACCTCTGGCAAAGTTTCCAAGCGTGGATTGTCGTACTCCTTCTCTGTTTGGCAAATTTTTCCAAGTTCGGAATGTCATATATTCATAGAAACCTTGGCAATTTTTCCGAGATTGGATTGTCATACACCCAGTTCCCTATGGAAAAATTTCCCAAAGGATTGTCGTAGGTCTCTATTCATCTTACAAGTTTCGGCAAACACTACTACAAAATCCGCGTTTTTACGACGCTTTTAAAGCTTTAAGCGTCGAAAAAACGTGAGTCGAGAAAATTGTTGGACATAAAAAAGCGTCGCAAATCTCGACGCTTAATTGTGTCCTAGTTTTTATACGAAGCGTCGAAATTTGCATTCATTGGCGCACTTTCTCAACTTTAGCGACGCTTTTTTGTGTCTTGAGTTGTAAAATTGGAGACACCTTTTTCTGTCTAGAATTTAATATATTTGGTGTTTAATATGTTGGGGACGCTTTTTCTTTCGCATATTCTATATAAAAAAAATCTAGAATATATTTACCAAAAAAAAATATTTCACACTGAAAAATACTAGTATTACCAAAATATAAAAATATGTACATATATGAAATATCCAACAAAATTAGGCCAATTTTTTTTATTGCATACAAATATATTATAGTACATACAATATCTCATATTTTTTAGTTTTCTTTTATACCAAATATAAATCCAACTTATAATTTAGTCATGACTTGTAGTGGAATAAATCTGCTCCATCTCCATGACACACTTCACAAAAAAACCTCAATCAACCTTCAATTTTGTTGCTGCGTAATCTGGTTGCAAAGAGGCCGTATGGCGAAGTTTAGATTGTGACCAATAACTAGTGCAATCTTCAATCAATCTCCAATGTAGTTTCTCCTTAATATGCTCATTTCCCTATGATGTTTCTAGATCCTTGGGCAGGAACTAGTGGTTTAGTGTGGCATGGCCTGGAGAGACAGATAACATCAATATTCAGTAGCAACATTGTGAAGCAGCAACAGTAGCAAGGTAGAGCAACAATAGTGTGGCCAGTATCCTATAGAAACAACATCAATGTTTCTAAAACTTATCACTAGTAGAAAATAAGTAATGGGAAGCCCCAAATGGCAAGCGGTTTTAAAAATCCGCTTGCCATTTAGCCAATTTGTTTTTAAAAAAACCTCTAATATTGATTAGCAAGCGGTTTAGGCGCGAACCGCTTGCCATTATAACAAATGACAAGCGGTTTGGGGATGATTTGCTTGTCATTTGTTATAATGGCAAGCAGTTCAAACCCAAACCGCTTGCCAATTTATAAAAAAAAAAAGCGGGATACCCAACTTAGTCGAATTTTTGGTGAATTCTTTCACTCCCGCCCTCAATTCCCAGTCACTCTCCAGCTCTCGTCTCTACCTTGCATGTCCAAGCTCCTCCCATTCACTCTCCTCTCTACCAGATGACGGCGTCCACCACCACGATTCACTCTCCTTTTCATTTTTTTTATTTTGGTCTGAAGCTGTTGCTGTTCGCGTGGGTTTCGTGGGTAGGGCTGCGGCTGTTCGTGGGTTGTGCAGTGGGTTTCGGTTGTTGGTGTTCGTGGCTGCTGCTGGTGGAGTTCGTGGCTACTACTGGTGGTGTTCGTGGGTGGCTGCTGTTGCTCATTCACTCTTAATTTTTGCCCCACCACCACACCTCTCTCTCTCCCTCCCTAACTTATTGGAGCCACCACCTCAATCCTTCTCTTTCTCACTCTCAAATTAGGGTGAGTTCTTGCTAAATTTTACTTCCATATGTATTAATTGGTATTAATTGTTTGTTTATTCCAAAATTTAAAGTTAGGGTTTCAAATGTAGTTAACACAATTTTATTTTAATTGTTTTATTATTTGTTTGTATATTCGATAATGTTAAATGTTACTTTTGTTTAAATGTTATATATATATATATATATATATATATATATATATATATATATATATATATATATATATATATGTATGTATGTATATATATATTTTGTTTGAATTTGAGTAGCTTTAAAGTGAAATTTTTAAATAGAATATTTATTAGTTAACATTTTAGTTTGTTAAATGTGGTTAGTAAATTATAATGTATGAATGGATTGATAAGTAACCTTAGTTTTATTGTAGGTAGGTTAATTTAATTATTAGCACTATATGAATGAATGAATGAACTTGTGTATTGTTGAATGTCAAATAAATGTAAATTATTAAATGCTTGCATCATCATTTTCCTAGATACCCGTTCGAGTCTTTCTCAATAGGAGAAAGTTTTGAATAGTCCCCGGTTGGGACTGTTCTTGGATGTTTAATCTCACTTAGGTAGTGAATGTATGTCTCTTTTTCAATTTTAAGGAATATATCGGCTTATCATTTTCTCACCATGTTCTCTGGGTGCATATGTAGGTAAGTTATTACCTACATTGTGTACTTGGAGAACTGGGGGGAAATGCTGCCGGATTTTCCTTAAAATTGAAAAGTTGACATACATTCACTAGTGAGATTAGACATTCAAGGATGGGTTAGGTTGGAGTGATAAGGACCTATTGGGAGCATTCATTTTTACGCGATATGGATGATATATATGCTATGTACTTTGATTGACATAATATATGTTACATTTATACATTGTTTCAAATGTGTTGGTATGTTTAAATGCAATTTAAAACGTCAATGGATCGCGGTTGGATGTATGGTAGACGTGATACATTGGAATTTTTTAATGGGGTTCAAGAGTTTTGCAAGAGTGCTTCACAGTATCAGCTCAGAACGGGTGTCAATTACCTTTATTGTCCTTGTGTCAATTGTAATAATGTCACAAGGGTCGATAGTGTTGATACCATCATGGCTCATGTACAATGTCATGGG
This sequence comes from Chenopodium album, assembly GCF_948465745.1. NCBI lineage: Eukaryota > Viridiplantae > Streptophyta > Magnoliopsida > Caryophyllales > Amaranthaceae > Chenopodium > Chenopodium album. Next base: position 23,235,665 of record NC_137847.1, read on the forward strand.
TTTAGGCCTCAATATCATGTTTGGGTTTGGCATGGTGAAAAGGGATCGTATAGAGAGAATGTTGTTGGGAATGAGACGCATGTTGAAAGTGCCGAGATTCATGTTGAAGAAGAAAATGGGAGTGATGATGGTGAAGATGGGGATGAGACCGAGGATGGCGGTGGTGATCACTTGGATGAGATGATGCATGATGAAGGTGAATTTGGTGACCGATCTGATGTATTCGTGTCATTATCAGAGGCTGCCAAAAAGCCTTTGTATCCTGGGTCCAAAAAATACACAAAACTCTCAGCCGTGCTTACACTTTTTGACATTAAGTCTAAGCATAATTGGAGCGACACTAGTTTCACTTCTTTGTTGACTGCGTTATGTGATATGTTTCCAGATGGGAATGAACTTCCTAATTCCTACTATTATGCAAAGAAACTCATGTGTCCATTCGGTTTGGAGTATAAGAAGATACATGCATGTCCTAATGATTGTGTTATGTATCGAAATGAATATGAAGAGTTGGAGGAGTGTCCACGTTGCGGTAAGTCGCGTTACAAGCGAGCAAGCTGCAATGCTGGTATGAAAGGACCTCTTGCCAAGGTGTTGTGGTATCTTCCTATTATTCCAAGGTTAAAGCGTCTATTTTCAATACCAAAAGATGCTAAGAACTTGAGATGACATGTAGAGGGAAGAAAGAAAAATGGTTTGTTGAAGCATCCTGCTGACTCTCCACAATGGAAGAACATCGATATGAAGTTTAGGGCATTAGGTGATGAAGTTAGAAATTTAAGGCTTGGGTTGTGCACGGACGGTATGAATCCATTTGGCACTCTTAGTACCAAACATAGCACATGGCCGGTACTTTTAGTGATTTACAACTTGCCTTCGTGGTTGTGCATGAAACGGAAATACATAATGCTTTCACTTTTGATAACGGGGCCAAGGCAACCTGGAAATGACATTAATGTTTACCTTGGGCCCCTAATTGATGATTTGAGAAAGATGTGGGACAAAGGAGTTACCATTTTTTATGCCCATAAGAACAAGATGTTTCTATTGCATGCTGCCCTTATGTGGACCATTAATGATTTTCCCACATATGGCAACCTGTCCGGGTAAAAGAACAAAGGGCATAAAGCATGTCCCATTTGTATCGATGACACACAGAATGTGTACCTTGATCACTATGGCAAAGATGTGTACGTGAGGACCCGAAGATTTCTTAGGCGCGATCACCCATATCGTAAGCAGAAAAAGGCCTTCAATGGGAAAGTTGAGGAGGGGGTTGCGCCTAGGCTATTGAGTGGAAATGAGATTTATGCTAGAGTGAAGGGTATACCATGTGTTTTTGGTAAAACAGCGAAACCAATTGACCCACATGCTCTCTTTAAAAAGGAATCAATCTTTTGGAAGCTTGAGTATTGGAAAAAACATGATGTTAGACATTGTCTCGATGTGATGCATATAGAGAAGAATGTTTGTGATGCAATTATTGGGACAATTATGAACATTCCTGGAAAAACGAAGGATGGAAAGAGTGCACGATTAGATTTGCAAGCGTGGGGTGTTCGTCCGAATTGTAGGTTCAAACAAAGGTAGGGAAGGAAAAGGTAAAGGAAAAGGGAACCGAAGATGGTGGAAAAAACCGTAAGGGGATGCTCAAGGAAAAGGCCACGGGTATCTCAAAGAAGAAAGGTGACGGAAAAAGCAAGAACCAAAAGGTGTATTTACCTCCAACTTGCTACACATTATCAAAGGAAGAAAAGCGAAGGTTTTGTGCTTGTTTGTATGACATTAAGCTTCCATATGGGTTCTCGTCAAGCATGAAATGGTTTGTTTCCTTAAATGGAGAATTGAAGTTGACAAGTATGAAATCCCATGATTGTCACATGATAATGCAAGTATTCCTACCGATCAAGCAGCCTCCCTTGCTCCGATTTACAGCCGCAACCCACAGCACCGTCAGCCACCATTTCCCACCAGCCATCACAATCACCACAGCATCACCAATCACAGCCCCTGTGACCCGCATCCACCATCGCAACAAATAGAGCAGCAACAGAGCAGCGGCAGCCTCACCAAACAGCAACCCAGGCCGCCGCGGGCGCAGTTGCTACTGCCGTGGGTGCGGCCCTGCGTCCTTCCTCCTCTTGCAAAATTTCGATAGATGCTGAGGAGATGCCCAGCCGCGGCCGCTCCGTTTTATCGGGTCCAATTGTACGGATTTAATGAGCTTCAACGGTTGGAATTAATTCAACCTATCCAAGGGACACGGTTGTAATTGATGAACGGTGGTGATGACGGTTGATTAACTTTTGAGTAATTTGAGAATGATGATGATACGTGGTGATGGAAGAGATTGAGAGCAGCCACGAAAATGGAACTTGGGGGGTCTGACACGATTGGTTTTGCTTTTCTTTTTTTTATTTCTTTTTCCTTTTTACCTTCATTTTTACTTTTCTTTTTATTATAGTTTTGTTATTTAATTAATTTGTTTAGTTTTATTTCTTTTTATTTTCTTTATTTATTTTCTTTATTTTTATCTTGTAATATAAATACCCCTTTTGGGTTATTTCTCTCTCAACTTTTAATCAACTATTATTCTAATTAGATTAAACTAGTTTAGTTTCTCTCTTATTTTCTCTCTCTTAGGGTTAGATTGTTGTTTTCTCCATTGTAGAACTTGGATCTTCTTTAAACTTTGTCAATTCAAGTCTTCCATTAGTAATCTCTTTTCCCCTATCTCTTTACTTCAGTTTATTGCTTTCATTTGGTTTGTTTATTGTTTTGTTGATTCATTACTTGCTTATTTGTTCTTGCTTGTTTGATTTTCATGTTCAACCTTGTTAATTATGTTTTCTTACATTGTTTAGTTTTCATGGAAGTTTCTCTTCCCTAGACTAAGTTTTTAGCTAGGGGAAGGGGGTGAATAACATGGATTATTATTGATGATTAATGATGATTTGATTGAACTCATGCCATAAATTGATGAAAAATATGATTTTTGATAGCTTGAGATTATTGGTAGCACATTATTTGATGTTCCCTAATTTAAATGCATGAGAATGATTTGAATTAGATTAAGATCACCTTTAGTTTGATGATTGCATGAAAATGAATTATTTAAGCAGAGTTTTATGTATTGTGCCCTCTTAATCTCTCGATTTTCGTAGAGTCTAATTGGATGCGCGAAAGTGATCTTGATTAGGCCAAGACCTTATTCATTGATTTGCTTAGACAATTGCATGAGAGTGGGTTGTTTAGGTAGAATTTGTATTCTATGGCATGTTCTTCATGATAATCATCGTTGTTCACCTTTGTTTAATTGTGTTTGACACCACCGTACCCCCTAGCGTCGTTTCCCTTTGGTTTAATCCTTCTTTATCTTTCTTTCTTTCTTTATTGTTTTAGAGTCTTTAATCAAAGAAAACCAACAAAAATTTACTCTCCTTTAACTCTTGCATTAGTGAATTTGGTGTTTAAACTCGTGTGCTTCCTTTTGGGTTCGACCCTTTACTTTCCACTAGCTAGTTTAGTGAAGGTCTAGGTTTATAAATATTTAATTTGATTAGGGTAGTAGATTCAATGACCTACTCCACCGTGATCAGTCTTATAGTCCAAAATATAGATGTAGGTACACTAAGTCTAAAGCTGAACGAGCAGAAGAAGCTCTGAGTTGTTCAAGCGCATTGCAAAATAAACAACGCAGCACGATGCACCTCGGTGCAGCACGAAGCACCCTGACGCGGCGCGATAGACATGTCGTTGTGCGATGGCTTTGATTTGCCCGCGTCAGCCTTCGATGGTCGCACAACTTGGACTGGTTGGACTGTGACTATTCCATTTGAGTCTTTTGATGAGCATTTGGGAAATTGATAGATACTTGATTAAGTAATCGGCCCGATTACATTTGATTGATGATCGGCCTGATGACGATCAAATTATCGATTGCATATTGATTAAAAAAAATTGAATAAGAACATTTGAGTAGTGATTGATTATAATCACAAAGGATGCCTAGGATGGAAGATCTCTAAAAGAATTAGCTTAAAAATCGGAGAATCTTAAGATAAGATTCTTATAGTGAATTTCCCAAAGATGGAAAGGTCAATTACCTCTAGGAGTAAAGACAAGGGAATTTGAAGACTCAAGATGAAGAAGCCTTCGACAGGAGGCTCTAAGATTAAAGGGTCTCTCGCTTCGATTTGAGAAGGGTGATTCGAGATGAAGCGGTCTTCGATAGCTTTCGCTATGATTGAGGAAGTTATAACTTGATTTGAGAAGATAGCACGAGATGGGCGATCTTTGGTAGCTTTCACTATGATTGCGGAGGTTATCATTTGATTTGAGAGAAGAACGATTCAAGATGAAGCGGTCTTCGATAGCTTTCGCTAAGATTGTGGAAGTTATCAATTGATTTGAGAAGATGGCACGAGATGGGCGATCTTCGACGGCTTTCGCTAAGATTGTGGGGGTTGTCACCAAGAATTGAGAAGATGGCACGAGATGAGCGGTCTTCGACGACGTTCGCTATGATTGTGGAAGTCGTCACCCAGATTTGAGAAGAGCGGTTTGTGATGAGACGGTCTTCGACGGCGTTCGCTATGATTGTGAAGGTTGTCACCATGATTCAAGAAAATAGCTCGTGATGTAGCAGCAGATCCTTGACAATGTTCCCTATGATGTGGAAGATTGTCATAACAATAAAACTGAGGGTCGTTACAAGCGGAATAATCTTCGACGACGTTCCCTAAAATGTGGAGGGTTATCAAAAACAAGTGAAGATGACTACAAGCATAGTAACCTTCGACAATGTTCTCTAGCTTGTGGAGAATTGTCACAAAAACAGGAGATGGCTACAAGTAGAGTTATCTCCGACTATGTTCCCTAGCTTGTGGAAGATGGTCACAAAACAGCAGAAGATTGCTAGAAGCGGAGCAATCTTTGATGGTGTTCCCTAGCTTGCGGAAGACTGTCACAACAAAAAATTGAAGACAACTACAAGCGGAGTGGTCTTCGGAGAGATATCCCCTGGCTTGAGGAAGGTCATCACAACAAATATGCAGCAACAAAATCGGTTGCTCCAAAGATGTGTGCTCAACGGTGCAAGATACGCATTTCTAACTCTCTTATATGTTAAACTAACGCTAGTTTGAAGGTATTGGCGTTACAAGAATGATTTAGGATCGCAGAACGTTCTGAACCATTCTCCGTCCCTATCGCTACTTTGACTTTTGTTTTTGAAACTTATGTTTCTCCAAACTCTGTCAAAGTGGGGGCTTCTATAGACACCTGATTGTGTCTCCCCAAAACCAAACACGGTGATGAATACCTTTCACGTCATTGATTATCGAACAAGGTGAAATGTGAAAGAGTCTCGTGATGCGTCTGTTTTGAATAAAAATATTTCTTTCTATGTTTGAAAATATTTCTTTTCGTACCTTATTTAAGGAAAATGTCCAGTCCAATTTAGTGTGGTCCATGATATGGGTCCAATAATAGTGTAGTTGGATAGGGCTTGAAAAGAGTTTTCCAACGATATATTATAATAAGTCCAATTCCGATGAATAATGAGGAAGTAGTTATGGCAAAAATACTAAATTCGGGTCAAAATTTTTTTATATGGCCCAATGATCAAGTGGAGGGCCCATTAATTATCATTCCTAAAGTTGTTAGGAATTACTTTAATTTTTTAGAATAACCTAGAAGGTTATTTTAAATTCTAATGGAATTAGGATTAATAATTATACTTTTATATTATTTAGAAAAACGTTTTAGAAGATAAAGCTGATTTTAATAAAGATAAATACGGAGTCTAAATTACCTAATTATATTGGGAAAAGGATTCCGTATAGGATTTTTATCTTGATCAAGCCATCGCGCTGCGGAGAGCCTATCGCATTGCGATAGGGTCTGTCGCGTCGCGATAGCCCTATCGCATCGCAATAGCTCTATCGCGTTAAGGTCTGTTTTACTTCGAGTCAAATTCTGACTCTTTTCTAATTTTTTTCGGTCGTTTTTCTCTATAAATATGGTCTTTTCCCCCCATTTTTAATCACCAACAATCAACAACAATCATCTAATTCTCTTCTCTCTTCAAGTTAGAAGCTTGTTCTTTCTTTCTTGACTTTACAAGCCTTCCCCTTCAAAAACACCATACCTCATTCACGAGACTTAAGACACACCTAGCCAAGCTCAAAGTTGCCTTCGCCCTAGACGTGAAAGGTTGATAATTTCTGAGGGTTTGGTCCCAAATCTCTATTTCAAATATTTCAATTTATTGTTTAATTTAATATTTTCCTTGAAGTTACTAATGTGTGGGTCAATCTCTTAGGAAACCCTTACGAGAGCATTACTCGTTGTAGACACCAAAATGTGTCTCCCCAAAACCAAACCCAGTGATGAATACCTTTTGCGTCGAATCATAATCGAACGAGGTGAAAGTTTGAAAGGTCAAGTGTTGCGGTTGGTTTTTTATTTAAAAAATTCTTTCTTTCTGTTTTCAAAAAACAACTCTATTTTATGAAAACAACCAATATAGTTTATTTTGGTCCACAACAATGGTCCAAAAATAGTGTAGTTGGATGGGGCTTGCAAAGATCTTTCCAACGATATATTATAAGCCCAATTCCGATGAATAATGAGGAAGTTATGACCAAAATACTAAACTAGGCCCGTTTTAATCTTTACATGCGGCCCAATGATCTAGGGGAGGGCCCAATGTTAATTGTTATTCCTAAAGTTATTAGAATTAATTATAGTGTTCTAGAATTCTCTAGAAGGTTCTCTTTAATCCTAATAAGATTAGAATTAATAATTAGATTTTGATAAGTTTTATTTGGAATAAAATATTATTTTATGAAAAATACGATTTCGATTTTCATAAGGACTTTACAAATCAATTTTGATTCATATGTGGACTCCGCGTTTGAAAACGCGTAGAAATCCAGGCTGTCGCCAGACGACAGAGCTTGTCGCCACGCGACAGAGCTTGTCGCCAAGCGACAGACCCTGTCGCCTGGCGATAAGGTCGGTTTTGCAGCGACAGAGTGGAGTTTTATTCCTTATCAAATTCTACCTATTTCCGGACTGTTTTTTTATAAATAGGGTCCTGAACCTCCGTTTTTATTCATCAACAATCATCTTTTTCTCTCTCTATAGCTAGAAGCTTTCTCTCTCTCTCTTTTTCTAAACCTTCCCTTAAACAAAATTCCGCATTCACGAGATCTAGACACACCTAGCCAAGTTCGAAGTTGCCTTCGCCCTATACGTGAAAGGTTATAATTTCTGAGGGTTTAGTCCCTAATCTCTATTTCAATTATTTGATTTGATTGTTTGATTTTATATTTTCCTTGAAGTTACTAACGTGTGTATTTTGTTATTAGAAAGAGGCACGAGGCATCAAAGTATGTAATCTTATTTCTCTATTATTGTGGAAAGCATGTTTAAATTTGTTTAATTCCTAGTATCATGTTAGGATGTTATTATTGCTTTCTAGTATCATGTTTAGTGTGCCTTTTACTCTTTTCTAATATCATGTTAGTACCATGTTAGGGCTAAAGCTTTGATTTTTATTGCTTAGTGACATGCTAGGATTTGTTATTAATCATGTTAGTATCATGCCTAGGTTCTTGCTACTATTATGCTTTAGCGTTATTATGATTATTATCATGATTATAATTATGATTATTGTGATTATCATGTTGCTTGATGTTTATTTATTGTTATTGCTTGATCATGCCTTTTATGCATGTTTAAAGGGAATTAGTACTTGTAATCACGCTTAATAAGATAATTAATAATCTTGTTTAGGGCTAATATGATTAAATTCAAGTGATTGCCAATAATAGGTTTATTTGGGCATTAAATTCAACCAACATAGATAAACAGGTTTAGGGTTAATCTGTTGATTGCATGTTAGTCAGAATGCGCACATGAATACGAGAAGAATAAAGTAGAGGCCTATTTAGGGCAGGTTCAATGTCTTTTAGGTTGGATTTGTACCCTCATCCCCGAACCCTATTTGGTTCAAGACCTTTTGGAGTTGACGATCTCATGGATCGTTAAGGGGTGTAATCTTCACCTTGTGAACGGTTTACAAGTTCCAAAAACTTGTTGGCGACTCTTTTGCTCTAGCTTCCTTCCCTTTGGACGCCACCATGCTTAAGTGTATGATCACAGTGGGGTTCAAGCTTGGGGCTAATGGCTTGAAATATTCCCTACAGTTTTTGGCGACTCCACTGGGGAGGATTTCTATTTTAATTCTTGAAATTTATTTTGGCAATGATTTAGAATGAGCAGATGAGACTCGAAAAGTTCTAAGTATTTCATGTGCGTAATTTTGATTAGCATTATTGTCATATGCATAAAAAAGGTCCTCATTGGATAGACCATCCGAAATGAGTAAAAAACATAGGATTTTTACACGTAGGAAATTTGAGAAATATCTTTCACAACTAGAATTGAAATAACTTTGCGAAATCTGGAAAAATTCTAAGAACATAGATACCTGCTGAGGCATGTAGGAACTAGCGCCTAGAAAACAGGATTGTCGCCTGTTAAGTGCTTCTGTCGCTTGGCAACAGGGGCACTTTTGCCGCGACAGTCCCTGTTGTCTGGCGCCAAGTTCTTCCAATACCGAGCCAGATTTCTGCCTTCTTGTTTTGACCATTTCTAGCACTGTTGGCTCGATTCTACTTCCTGATTGAGTTTTTCTCACTTTTCTGAAACCCATATGTGTTCTACATATGGATATAACCCTCTGGGGGTTCACGCTCCATCTACCCAATCGAATGCTCCTGCAACGACGGGTAGATCCGAGTTTGTGAATCCACCAAACCGTGGAAGCGAGTTTAACTCGCAGGGTCCCATCCAAAGGTATGGCTTTAGCGGGTGCATCCGGACTCATAACCATGGACCCTCTTTGACTAACCCATATCCTAAACTTTAGAGAACTAGAGCCATGGTTAGGTTGCAAACTCATTGCATCATGTTGTGACTACTTGACTAGGTTGCTAACTTTGGACGGCTGTCGTCTAGAAGGATATCCATGTGCTCACCAGCTGGCTGGGGACGGAGATCATCTGATCGTTCCCCAGTCAGTGATTGTTATTTCTTCTCCTTCTTCACCTCCACCAACTTTTAGTTTTTCTTTTCTTTGCGACTGCTGGAGGGGGTGAATCAGGGTCCTTGACATCGTCAAGGTCTATTGGCTCCTTCGGTTGACCGGCTGCAGAAGCAGTCGGCTTGACGTCTGAGAGATAGCATTCCCTTGCCGTCTTCTAATCCCCGTTGAGGGAGCCAACAGAGCCATCATCCTTTTCATACTTGAGAAGCATGAGAGTTGGGATGATGACGGCCTTGCACTCGTTCAGAGTGGGTCGGCCAAGAATTATGTTGTAGGCGGTCAGCTCTTTAACCACCAGGAACCGGACGACCATGTGCCGCCCCTATCCCTTCTCCCCCAGCCTGACGGGTATGTAAATTTGTCCGACTGGGTGCACAACCCCTACGCCAAAGCTAACTAGCGAATGGGAGACATCGCGCAGGCTATCCCGCTAGTAATTAAGCTAGGATAGACACTTGTAGCTGATGAGATCAGAGGAGCTACCCGTGTCTATGAGGATCCGACCAACCAGCTGGTTGGCGACCTTGCATTCAATGACGACTGGGTCGTCATGCGGTCGACGAATTTTGCCCCAATCCTTCTCAGTGATGAGGACGTTTTGGAATGTTCCACTTGAGGGCGTCTGTCCGTCATCAACCGAGTGAATCATCCTCTTCAGATGATCCTTGGTGCCCCGGATGGTAGGGCCACCACTTGCGAATCCGCCTGTTATAGTGTAGACCGGATCCTTGTCGATATTCGAACTACTAGTTGGCTAGACAGTTTTTGACGACTGCCCCGGATTCGTCTTAGAAGTCGCTTTGGACTTCAGGACATAGGACTTCAGTAAGCCCTTGTCAGCAAGACGGTCTAACGTCCGCTTGAGACTATAGCAGTCGTTGGTGTCATGGCCCACCTCCTGATGGAAGTGACAGAATTTATTCTTGTTCCGCGACTGAACAGAACTCTTCAAAGGATTCGGCTTCTCAATAGTCAGTCGGTTCTTCACCTCTGTAAAGATGGCGTAACAGTCTTTATTGAATTCATACCATGAGATATACGGCTTGAATTCCTTCTTCTTCTTTTTGGACGGCTGATCGGGTTCCTCAACCGCCCGAACTTCTTTTCTCTTTTTGCTCTCTGCAGCTTTCTGAGCCAGCTGAGTAGTCCAACTCTCCTTTTGCCTGTCGGACTTCTTAGAGTCCGACTGGTTGCTGGACGAGCAGAGGTCGGTGGCTTGAATAAAGCTCTCCGCCTCTATCAACGCCTCTTGAAGGGTGAAAACCCTCTTTCGGACAAGGTCGATCTTAAAGGTCGATCCGTCCTTCAGACTCTTGAAGTAGTCTGTACAGGCTACCTCGTCAGACAGCCCCTGCATTTGAATTCTCACCAAGTTGAACCACCTGACACAGGAGCGAAGCCCTTCTCTATCTCCCTGTCGGATGGTACTCAAGTCAAGACTTGTTTTCTTGGCAAAGATGTTCATTGAGAAGTTGGAGGCAAACAGGAAGGCAAGCTTCCTGAAGCTGTCGATACATCCGGCTGGCAGGTTGCCAAACCATTGTTGGGAAATGCCCTTCAATGTAGCCGGGAAGCACCGGCACCACATAGCATCCTCCAGCCCCTGCATGTGCATGAGGTTAGAGTAGGCCATGAGGTGGTCCTCCGGGTTGGTGGTACTATCATAAGCACCCACCAACACATTCTTAACCTTGGCCGGCTGTGCGGCCTCGGTTATCTCCTTGGTGAAGGCAGAAGTTTGTTCACCAAGTTCGAGCAGACGGAGCTGCCAGTCCAAAGGTTGGACGTTATATGCCGCCTGACCCCCAAAGAGGGCTGACTGCATGAAGTGCGGAGAATACGGACCGTAGACCATAGGGGGTACATACGATGCATTCCCAATCATCTGAGGGCCAGAATGGACGGTATTACTGCCTGTATGGCTCTCATGCAAGGATTAAATGTTCCCTGCAGATGTGTTTTTGAAGCTGTCTGGAAAGCTTGAAGTAGAGGCTGACTCAGACAGCTGCTGACTCCTCCGGTGCTCGATGATCTGCCGAGCGTCAAGGGTAGATTTTTTGTTACCCACCGGTTGATCCTCCCGGGTGTGCTTTTTTGGAACCTTCTGGGGTAGAAGGATCTTGGACCAGTCAAGGGTTGCGGCAACCTTGTCTTTTGGATGTGCAGTAGGCTGCTTGTCCTTGACCGACTTCTTCCTCGCAGTTCGAGGAGACTTCTTGGCCGGCTGACCCTCGCTAGAACCAGCCATTTTCTTTTCGATAAGGTCCTTGATCTCACCCTTGAAACTCGTCATGAATTTTATGAGCTCGTCTCTGGTGACTAGAGCCTGACCTCTTGCCGAATGGGTTTCCCCTTCCGGCTGACCAGGGGGCCTACTGGTACTCACCTGGCTTTCACCTCGTTCTAGAGTGTCTCTAGGACGGATGCGCTTAGTGATTAGAGTGTCTCTAGGACGGATGCACTTAGTGATCATTCCGGGTGTTTGGAGCTCCGCCTCCGACGATCAAGTTAGTACTTGAATGTGAGTAGGAGAAAGTGCGGAAAATGAAATGAGATCTTCCCGGATTCCGAGTTCAGGTGTTTTTCAGATGTGAGAGAATGTAGGGTTGGTGTAATAAATGATTGAATTGTCCCCAAAATTTGGGGAATATCTCCCTATTTATAGGGTCGTTGGTGAACGTGCCCTTTCTAGGTCATTTGACCAAGATTTAGTGGGCTGCGCCGTTTTGCGGCGTTCTTGGGAATTGGGCCTTAAAGGCCGCAATTCAGGAAGCATTTGAGATTGACACGTGTTAGCTGACAATTAGCCCAAGTGGACCTGCCTAGGATTGACACGTGATCCTCTCTGATTGGTCCACATGGACAGGGTAATTTTACCCAAAACAATAGTCAAGTTTATCAATCCTTCAAGAACGAAGGAAATAATACATTTAAATGGCTACATAAAAAATGTAGCCATTATAACTATTTCCAATCTTAACCGTTTAGATACTAATATTAATCTAGTCCATTCATATATTTGACTTCCAAATCATAATTTTTTTTCTTTTATTTTTTGGAAGAAAAATCATAATTTATTTTAAAAACTATTTTATTTTTTACAACCCAAAAAAAGAAAAAAAATGAAAAAATAACTTCTTTGTCGCTGCCATTGACGCAGTTTCAACCTTCAACCTGAATCTCCATTAAATTGGTATGGAGGAACACAATTAACATGGATAGGATTAAATTATAACCAAACAATCAATGGAAAACTGCCAACTAACCTAGAAAAAAAAGGAATAAGATTTTATACAATTGATAGTTTTATACGAATTACAGTACATGGCTAATTGGATAGGATAATTATGCAGTTCATAATTATTGAATTATTGCTCTCCAATCCATAATTCTTGCACTAATTGATGGATTTTATGTTAAGCAGCTAAGGGCTTTGTTTGTTATTCATACGTTGCAGAAATTTATCAATGGAATAGTTTATTGTGTACAAGATTAAGGAAAAACAGTTAAAGAAATTTTTTTGGGTATTTTTTATGGTCAACTTAAATCAACGGTCCTAATTTATATAATGATAATCAAGGGTGTAGATTTTGTTTTTGTAGTGACTACAATTTTATTGTAGCCATTGCAAAACTGTCCAGAAATAAAATATACATCTTATACGTTTTTTAAAATTACTTTCGGAAAATATAACTATATGGTCTCCTTATACAAGTTGATAGAAAAAACGTATATCTTCCCATCTTCCCTAATAGCCATCAATTACATACTACAAAAAAAAAAAAAAAAAAAAAAAAAAAATAATTGATCCTATCCTCCCAAAGATTAAGGTCACACTTTTTTTGTCATTTTATCCTTTCTTTTTAGGCAAAATTGGTATAAATCACCTTTTTTGTCCAACTTTTTTGAAAAAACCACCTTTTATGTTTTTTTATTTACTAAACTACTTTTTAAGTACCAAAATTCTTGATTGCACCACTCCTATTTCAAATTTTGACGAAAAATTTAACTGAGACGTCAAAGGGGCCCACAACTTGTGCTTTTTGCTCCTAAATCATGTATTTTTTCACCCCCAAAAACATTTGACCCTTCCCTCTATATACATGACTAAATTGAGTAAAGCTCTAAAAAACCAAACCTAATTTTGCTACAAAAATTAAATTGTAGTATTTGTTTATTCTCAAACCCTAAATTGAGGTAATTGAAGTGATGGTTGAGATGGAAGGGAAGGCTTTGCTATGGTTGATGATTTGGAAGTGGATGGTTGAGATGCAATCTGTTAGATTTGAAATAGGGGTGGTGCAATAAAAAATTTAGGTACTTAAAAGCTGGTTTAGTAAATAAAAAAAAATAAAAGGTGATTATTTCAAAAAAGTTTGACAAAAAAGGTGATTTATACCAATTTTACCTTCTTTTTATTACCATTAATGCTCAGCTTACTTACACCAATACTGTTATGATAGTTTTGGTCGTTATAGCCTTTTAAGCGACTATGAAACCAACGTTGAAACAGCAATTAACAAACTCGCATCAAGGGCATCAACCACCTACTACGGCAAGTACGCCACTGGCCTTTGCGAGGACCGGGTTATCGCCGTTTTTTCATGTCGCTACGACATAACCAATGAAGATTGCCAAGATTGTGTTGCAAGTACCGCAAATAATGTTTCAAGGTGCTTCAGCGATGTAGAAGGCCTTATTGTGTACGAGGAATGTACTTTACATTACTCGAATCGCTCCATTTCCGGAATTATGGAAAATAATCCTCAGATAATTTCTTACAGTACAGGACTTGGTAAGTTTCAGATCGGGTTGGTCGGGTTAGGTTTTAATACCTCTAGGTTCGTGTCAAATATGAGTCGGATTAAGTCGAGTTAAGTTTGGTTGGGTGGAACACATTAACTAAATGAGAACACCTTGAGCTGGATCAGGTCAAATCAAATTTTGATAGACTAAATCACGAATATGTTACTTTTGGATAGACTAAACTACAATTATTTCTTACTAAGTCATTCCTTTCCAGTTTAGGATGAAAATGATTTCGGGCCGATTAAGTTTGAAAGGGATCATATTTGAATTCAATTGATTTATTATTTGATTCAAACAATTCTTATTATGAGAAAAAAACATATTGTAATGTTCGTTATTCATTTTAATTTTAAGTACAAAATTTATACGTGGATTGACTATTTCATGTTAATTTATTACATCATTTTGACTAGACATTGTATTTGTATACAATTTGGCAAAGGCAATAATGTCTTTAATCTAGTATTTCTACTCATATAAGTTATAAAATATTGATGTTTGATATTATAAAATATACATTGTAACTAATTCAACAACATAATCCATGACAAAAATTTGGTTGTTACTTAATATAAGTCAAAGTCTACTGTTAATATAAGTCAAAATATTGTAACTAATTCTCTCTTTACAAAAAATTGAAAATATATATTTCACATTTATAATTATATATTTTTATGTGTAATAATATTTTTTATTTTAAAAAAAATCTTTATAAAGAGAGAATAGTGTAATAAATTAAGCATCAAATAATTTAGTTTGGCGCTTAATTATTTGGTGAGACTTGAGGGAAATGGATTTGGCGCCAGTCAATAATAATTACTCCTAAATAAAACACTAAAAGCACCGCCAAAAAGTAATTCTCCAATTCTCCAGTAAAACCTAAAACTAATTCTCAATTATCACTTTAATTCATAGTATTTCCCTTATTCGTTTAAACATGTCGAATTTCACTAAATCCAATTGTCCATATGAATTTTGCATTCATCAGATTTGGGTGTATTGAATGATTAGCTTAAGTATTTGTTTTTATTTACTTATATTTTGAAATCTAATTTTCTTTCCCCTTCCCCTTCATTTCTCAATTTAATTATCTGATTTTTCCTTAAACATCCATAAAAGTAGACAATTATCTATAATCTCTATAATTGGTGTTCAATTACACTCATAGAATCATGATATTCATGAATTGCCAAAGAATATCTTATACTTATATGTAGATCAACTTGGGTAATATCTTATTCATGAGCAGCGTCACTCTAGTCTAAACATCATTTTCAAGTGGAAAAAAAATATAAGAAGCCTAGAATAATATGATTGGTAGTCTTTGTGATGATGCAAAGCATTTTGTCTCTGTTGTAACTTAAAGGTTTTAATGATGATAGACTTAAACTCAAGCAAACTCGACTAAAGATTTCTTTGAGTGTTTGATTAAGAACAGGTGAAGTGGACCTTGGTGGTGGAAGAGTAACCTTGACTAAGAGGACAAGAAGAGAATACTTTAAGAAGGTTAAACAAGATAAAAGAAGAGTTCCCTAATAGGAACTTAGCTCTCTAACAAGAACTACCTAAGTTCCCTAACAGGAACTTGAAGACAGCAGGAATTTGGTCCTGGTTTGCGTGAAGCCCAAGCAATCTTAGAGTACAGAATAAACGGCGCAGCAACTTAATTTAGTTAAGATTTTATCTTCTAGATATGTTGTTAAATATGTTAAGTAGGATATGCATGAAATCTATTCGAAGCGTGACAAAGACTTGGCAAAATTATGAAAACGAAAAAAGATAAAAAGATAGATTTTAAGAAAAGATTTTCTAAATGATTTATTTCTTAAAAACTGAATATTGAAAAGATATTGTTCTTTTTGATAATCTTTCTTTATCCTGTTTTCCGAAAATATTTTCTTTGAAAAATAATTTATTTAAAACCGTGTTTTGAGATTTGGTTAATTTAACATAATTATCTTTTTGAAAACCCTACTTGCTATACAAGCTAGTCTTGTATAAATAGTAGAAATCTTATTTCATAGTTTTCTGTGAGTTTATGCTTGAAGAAATCATTCGTGCTTTAATTGTGTAAGTTTGCCAAGCTTATAACTTTGTCATTGTAGACACCTAAATGTGACACCTAAAAGGGTCCAATAATGGTGTAGTTGGATGGGGCTTGAAAAGGCCTTTCCAACGATATATTATAAGCCCAACTGATGAATAATGAGGAAGTTATGGCCAAAATACTAAACTAGGCCAAAACCGGATTTTACCTACGACCCAATGATCACGTGGAGGGTCCAAAGGTTTAATCCTATTCCTAAGCTAATTAGGATTTATTAGAAGCTTCTATGAGTTTCTAAAAGATCTTAATTATCCTTTTTGAAAAGATAAAATCAAAGAATTTGAAATTGAATAAAACTTTCCTTTTTTAAGTCCTAATTCTATTTGAATTTAAAGACAGTTAGATATTATTTTTTTGCCTCATAATCTTTATCTAAACCTTATATGTTTGGATAGATCTTGAAATTATCTTTCCAATGATATATTATAATATTAATTCCGAGCTATAATGAAAACGATATGAAAGGAATACGAAACTCTATCCAAATCTGACACCCTTCCACTATTTCGGCCATATCTTTTTATCTACAAAATATTTTATTCTGATTCTAATTGGGTTGGAAATTAGACTACAATATCTTTCTAACGACATATTATATGACTTATTTGGACTTCTGGAACGATATGATAAAAAAAATATCCGCAAAATAACTGTCCCAACGCCAAATGACAGGCCTGTCGCCTGGCGCTAATATTTGTCATCTGGCGACGAGCTTGTCGTCTGGCGCTGACTCTTGTCGTTGGCGACAGGAGGTCTTTTATTCTGAATAGGACTTGATTTGATTCCGTGCTATTTTTCCTATAAATAGGGGTCGCATCTCCCCGTTTTTAATCATTCACCCATCATCTCTCTCTTTTCTCTCTCTAAAAGCTATAAGCTTTCCTTCTCTCTCTATTCTTTTTCTAAACCTTCCCTCTTACAAAATTCCTCATACACACATTCTAGACACACCTAGCAAAGTTTGAAGTTGCCTTCGCCCTAGACGTGAAAAGGTTTATAATTTCTGAGGGTTTGGTCCCAAATCTCTATTTCAATTATTTAATTTAATTGTTTGATTTATTACTTTCCTTGAAGTTATTAACGTGTGTATTTTGTTATTAGAAAGAGGTACGAGGCATCCAAGTTAGTAGTTGCTTTAATTCTTTTGATATAGAGATCATGCTTAGATTATTTTGTTAATTTCTAGTATCATGTTAGGATGTTATATTGATTCCTAGTATCATGTTTAGGATTAACTAATATTTCTGATATTATTATGATGCTTCCTATTTCTTTCCTAATATCACGTTAGTATCATGTTAGGGATGAAGCTTTGATTTTTATTATTTAGTGACATGCTAGGGTTTGTTATTAATCTTGTTAGTATCATACCTAGGATCTTGCTAATATTATTATGCTTTAAGATTGAGAATATTATTATGATGATGATTGTTATTATGTTGCTTATTATATATATTGTCATTGTTATTTCTTGATCACACCTTTTATGCATGTTTAAAGGGAATTTGTACTTGTAATCACGCTTAATAAGATAATTAATAATCTTGTTTAGGCTGATATGATTATAATTCAAGTGATCGCCAATAATAGTTTTATTTGTGCATTAATATTCAACCAACATAGATTAAACAGGGTTAGGGTTAACCTATTGATTGAATGTTAGTCAGAAAGCACACATGAATACGAGAAGAATAAAGTAGAGGCCTTTTGTAGGGCAGGTTCAATCTCCTTTAGGTTGGATTTGTACCTTCATCCCCGAACTTCCAGTCATGGTTCCAGACCTATTGGAGTTAACGATCTCTTGAATCGTTAAGGGGTGTAACCTTCACCCTGTGAACGGTTTACAAGTTCCTAAAACTTGTTGTCGACTCTTTTACTCTAGCTTCCTTCCCTTTGGATGCCACCATGCTTAAGTGTATGATCACAATGGGGCTCCAGTGTTGGATGCTTGAAATATTCCCTATAGTCATATTAGTTTCGGATTTCGTGCATAGCTTGCCTAACATATACTAGTGTCATAAATTTTGTATTGGTTGGGTTCTTGGGTGAGTGTGTGAATTATCTTGCATACAGTGTGTAAGCTTCTAGTGTGAGGCTGAGAGAGTACTTTGGGAGTACGAGTGAATCTAAGTTTGGGACTTAGATTGGGTAGGATAGGGTCGTACTGTTTAGCAAGTTCAGTGTGGAACTTGTGAGTAAAGGTCTGTGTATAATAGGTTGTAATTCGGGATTGCTCTATTATAGTGAAGTGATTTGGTTTTGGAAATCCCTTAGGAAGGGTCGAGGTTTTACTTCCAGTTGGGCCCTGGAAGGTTTTCCTCGTAAAAATCTATGTGCATTCCAAGTTCCTTTACAGTTTATTTATATTCCGCAAAAAGTAGCTATAGGAACTCACATACAATTCACCCCCCCTCTTGTAGTGTTCGTCTCAACTAACAATTAGTATCAGAGCGCAGTTCTCACGTGCAAGCAGATAACTTTGCTGAGTAAGTTCCTGAGGAGAGATAAATTACAAAGAGAAACTTGAAGAAGGGTATTCTACCCAACTTCCACCTATTTTTAATGGTAATTTTTATACCTACTGGAAAAATAGGATGGAGATTTTCATCAAGGCAGAAAATTACCAGGTATGGCGTATGATTAAATCTGGTAATTTTGAGGTAACTGCAACCAATGACAAAAACGAGGTAGTTCCTAAACTTATTTCTGATTATGATAAAGAAGACTATCAGAAACTTGAGTTAAATTCTCTAGCTATTAAATATTTACACTATGGTCTTGGACCCCATGAACATAATCGTATTATGGGATGTAAGACAGCTAAACAGATTTGGGATTTACTAGAGGTAACTCATGAAGGAACTAATGAGGTAAAACGTTCTAAAATTGATTTATTGATGTCTAGGTATGAGAGATTTGAAATGCAGTCTAAGGAAACCATAGAAGAAATGTTTACAAGATTTAATGATATAATTAATGAACTGAGTTCCCTTGGCAGACACATTCCTATAGATGAACAGGCAAGAAAGATCTTGAGGAGTGTACCACATGATGAACGCTGGAGATCCAAGGTTACTACAATGCAGGAAGCTAAGGACTTCACTAAGTTCAGTATGGAACAACTAGCAGGTTCCCTGATGACTCATGAACTTCGCCTGAGTTCCAATACTAAAATTTCCAAAAACAAGAGTCTTGCACTTAAGGCACAAGACTCAGATGACTCAGAATTTGATGAGGATGAGATGGCAATGCTAGTGAGAAGATTCAAGAGAATGATGAACAACCGAAAGTTTGATAGGAACAAGAAGGCTAAAGGAAAGGATCAATCCAAGGATTCCAGAGTCTATAAGCCATACTTTACTAAGGACAATGTAAAGAAGGCTATGCTTACTGCCTGGGAAGACACAGATTTAGAAGAAGAAGAAGACCAACCTTCAGAAGAAACTGCGCATCTATGTCTAATGGCCAAAACTGATGAAAAGGCCAAATTGAAGGAACTTGAGGCTGAGGTATGGTTTTCTCAGAATGAATTAAGACATTTTTCTAAAGAGAAACTAATATGTGTTGTTTTGGACATTCAAGAAGAGCTAAAAGAAGTACATAGAGCAAAACAGCAAAGTGATAAGGCTTTGTTAACTTACAAAGAAAACAGTGAATGGGTAGACAATATGAAGTTTGTTATTCAATACAGGTTCTTTAGTCTCTTTGATGACAATGTTGTCCTAAAAGAAACTATAGAAAAACTGAAACATGATACTCCCTCTGTCCCAGTTTACTTGCAACATTTTGACCGGAAACGCTTGCCGATGCACATGTTTGACCGTTGATATCTTTTATTATATATTTAAATAAGTTATAAAAACTTTATATTAAGAAACTATACATTAAAATAGACCCAATAACATCTTACATGATTACATTGACTTTCATATAATAGCTAAAAAAGATGGTAAAAGTGAGATGTGTTAATAGTGTAAAAAGTCAAACTGTTACGAGTAATTTGGGACGGAGGAAGTAACATACTTTTGAATGTGGAATTATCTTTGTTAAAACTTAGTGTTGATACTCCTAACTCTGAAGTTCCTCCACTTATGCATTATCCGAATTTTGAAAAATTAAAATCTGCTTTGGAAGATCTAAAAACGGATAAGGCAAGACTTGAGGGGGAACTTGAGAGAGCTAGGAAAGGAAAGCAACCCATAGAATATAAAGTTCCAGATTGGATTGCTAAAGCTCAGACCAAGAAAACAGAGGAACTAGGTTTTAAAAAGAAGTTCCTAAAGGAAAAGAAGTTTGTAGATCTGCCGAGTAGTATTGTTTGCTATTTCTGTGGAAACACAGGACACAAGCAGGTTAAGTGTCCTAAGAAATAAAAAAGCACAGAGAAGAATGAAAAACTTGTAGAACAGATTTGGGTTAAGAAAGATAACCCGACTCATGTTACACAGGAACCCAAGGAAACCTGGGTTCCTAACACTAACGTTTGATTCTTCATGCAGGTTCCAGTGAGGGGGAACAACACTTGGTACCTCGACAGTGGTTGTTCTAAGCACATGACTGGAGACAAATCTAGATTTCTCTCACTGGATTCCTATTATGGTGGGACTGTGACCTTTGGTGATAATATGAAAGGAGATATAGTGGCTATTGGCAAAGTAGGAAGGTCAAGTTCCCATGCTATTGATAATGTATTTTTGGTCGAGGGTTTCAAACACAATTTGTTAAGTATCTCACAATTTTGTGACAAAGGTAACTCTGTTAGCTTTACTTCCAATAAGTGTAAAATCATCCACAATGACACTAGGAACATAATTCTAGAAGGAACGCATAAAGGGAACACATATGTTGTGGATCTAAACGAGGTTCCTAATAGCAGTCTAACATGTCTTATTATTATTGAGGATGATCCTCTATTATGGCATAAAAGATTTGGTCATGCAAGTTTTACTTTACTTGATAAACTTAGATCAAAGGAATTAGTGGAAGGACTTCCTTGCATTAAGTTCCTATATGATAAAGTGTGTGATGCTTGTGTTAGAGGAAAACAGACTCGAATTTCCTTTAAATCTAAAAAGATGGTAAGTACCAAAAGACCTTTGGAACTTATTCATATGGATCTCTGCGGTCTAATGAGAATCCAAAGTAGAAGTGGTAAGAGATATGTAATGGTTATTGTTGATGATTATTCACGATATACTTGGGTGTTATTTCTTGTTAGTAAAGATGAAACGTTTGATGAGTTTGTTGCCTTTGTAAAGAAAGAACAGAGAAGAACAAGTAATCAATTGATATATCTCAGATCAGACCATGGAATAGAATTTGAAAATTCCAAGTTTGATGAATTCTGCACAGAACATGGAATGGATCATAACTTCTCTACACCAAGAACTCCACAACAGAATGGTGTTGTGGAACGCAAGAACAGAAGCCTTGAAGACATGGCCAGAACTATGCTGATTTCAAGTAGACTCCCTAGGAACTTTTGGGCAGAAGCAGTGAACACAACATGTTACATCTCAACAAAGTATCAGTTAGAGCCATCACCAACAAAACTCCCTATGAACTCATTAAAGGGAGAAATCCTAACATTTCTTACTTTAGATATTTTAGTTGTAAATGCTTTGTTCATAACAATGGTAAAAGGAATTTTGGAAAATTTGATGAACGTAGTGATGAGGCAGTATTCTTAGGATATGCCTTAAATAGTAAAGCCTATAGAGTATATAATAAAAGAACAATGTGTGTTGAGGAATCTGTACATATTATATTTGATGAAACTGAATAGTAATTGATGTATAGGATTGTGATGATGATTTTGAAATTAGACTTGTACGCAAGCAGGATCTAGATGAAGAATCAACATCATTGCAAAAGCAGCAGGTTGAAAATGAAGGTAAAGCAAATAGAGAACCTACAATGGAGAATGCACCAGGAACTCCACAAGATCTAGAACAAAATGTAGAAAATGGAGAAGTTCCTGAAGAAGTGCAAACTGAGAATCAAGTTGAAGTTCATACTGAAGAACCAGTCAAAAACAATGAAGAAAGATTGTATTCAATCAAGGATTTTACACCAAAACCTTGGAAATATCAAAAGTCACATCCAGTGGATACAATCATGAGCGATATCACAAAAGGAACTCAGACCAGATCTTAGCTTAGGAACTTCTGTGCATTCTATGCGTTCCTATCCACTATGGAACCTAAGAACTATGTTGAAGCTTTAACTGACGCTGACTGGATTATTGCTATGCAAGCTGAAATTAATGAGTTTGAAAGAAATAAAATTTGGCATCTGGAACCTAGACCTAACAAGAAGAAGACTATTGGATTAAAATGGGTGTTTAGGAACAAGCTAGATGAGCATGGTATTATTGTCAGGAACAAGGCAAGACTTGTTGTACAAGGTTTCAATCAACCGGAAGGAATTGACTATGAAGAAACGTTTGCTCCTGTAGCCAGGTTAGAGGCTATTCGCTTACTTATTGCTTTTGCTGCTTATATGGGATTTAGGCTGTACTAGATGGATGTTAAATGTGCCTTTTTAAATGGATTTCTATAATGAGGAAGTCTATGTGGAACAACCTCCTGGATTTGAAAATCTAGAGTTCCCAAACCATGTCTATAAGCTTGACAAAGCTCTTTACGGGTTGAAGCAAGCTCCTAGAGCATGGTATGAAAGATTATCTAAGTTCCTTTTGAAATGGTTTTAAACGTGGAAAAATTGGTAAAAATTTATTTTTAAAGTCAAATGGAACTGATATCTTAGTTGTACAGATTTATATTGATGATATTTTGTTTGGTGCAACTAATGAGTCTTTGTGCAAGTATTTTGTTGACCTAATGAGTGGAGAATTTGAAATAAGTATGAAGGGTGAGTTAAACTTCTTCCTCGGCTTGCAAATCAAACAAATTGAAGAAGGAATCATGATCCATCAACAAAAATATATTAAGGAACTGATCAAGAAATACAAGATGGACAATGTTAAAACC
Organism: Chenopodium album; assembly: GCF_948465745.1. NCBI lineage: Eukaryota > Viridiplantae > Streptophyta > Magnoliopsida > Caryophyllales > Amaranthaceae > Chenopodium > Chenopodium album. The sequence goes on from NC_137847.1 coordinate 23,258,691, forward strand.
AACAAGACTCCTATGGGTACTGGAACTAGATTGGATGAAGATCCATCTGGAACTTGCATAGATCAAACTATGTATCGAGATATGAATGGCTCTCTACTTTACTTAACAACTAGTAGACCTGATATATCTTTTAGTGTAGGTTTATGTGCCAGGTTCCAAGCCAATCCAAAGGAATCTCACTTGATAGCAGTAAAGAGAATCCTTCGATACTTGAAAGGAACTGATGACTTGAGTCTCTTCTATCCTAGAAGCGATTCTTTTAATTTAAATGGCTTTACTGATGCTGACTATGCAGGTGACTTGGTTAATAGAAAAAGTACTTCAGGTATGGTACAGTTTTTAGGACCTTGTTTAGTTTCTTGGGGTTCCAAGAAGCAAAACACAGTTGCATTATCTATAGCTGAAGCTGAATATGTGGCAGCAGCAGCATGTTGTTCACAAATTCTATGGATAAAGCAACATGTTAGAGATTTTGGTATTATATTTGAATGTGTTCCTATTTACTATGATAATACCTGTGCTATATGTATTTCAAAGGATCCAGTTCAACACTCAAAGGTAAAACATATCCACATTAGGCATCACTTTCTAAAAGACAATGTGGAACAAGGGAATATTAAGTTAGAATTTTGTCAAACTGAAAATCAAATTGCAGATGTTCTAACCAAGCCCTTGAACAGAAAAAGATTTGAGAAATTGAGACTGGAACTTGGGATGATCAAGCTGATTTGATTGCTGCTGAAGTTCTAAGATATGGCATGTCAAAAATAATGTAAATAAAGCTAAAAGAGCATTTAGCACAATTTTGGTGTGCTAAACATAGATGAAGTGTCACCGTTGTTGATCACTGAAGGGTAGTTCACTAAACGCTTAACTATACAAGTAATTAGTAATGTACATTGCATGTGTGTGTAAAGCGTGTTCCAAATATGTGTATTTTTAGAAAATAATTTCTCTTTGGAAATTAAATGAATTTGGAAAGAAAAGGATTTTTGGTAAATTCATCCTGATTAAATTGTTTTAAAATTAATTGAACTTGTTCAATTAAATGACTAAAACACTTAAACCCCTTGTTTCCACTACACTGCTTCATTAAATATAAAAGGAATCTCTCAACCACCTTACATCATCACTGTCAAATCAATTTACCCACTGTGAAAATTTTCTACAACCTTCCTAAAACCTTTAACTGCAAAATCATGGCCATCATTACTTCCCTAAGCTCCGAAAACACTCAAAATAACAACAATTCTGAATAGGAAGAAGTCTCCTCACTCCCCATGGTAACCTACAAAGAAACTCAAGCCGAGAGCTGACCAACCTCATCCTCGATCAAACAAAACCCTAAGCCTGCTGAAATAGAGAAATTAACTTCCGAGACAATTCTTGAAAAATTGAGAGAGTGGAAGCAAATGAAAGAAAAGAGAACAACAGTAGAAGAACACATTGCGGAAGTGGAGTTCGTAAGGAAAATAGAAGTTTCGGAGAAGGAAGAGGAAGAGAAGGAGGAGGAAGAGAAGGAGGAGGAAGAGGAAACTGATCAAGCAGAACTTGAATCACAAGCACGGAGGTATGTTGTTGGTCATTGAATTGATTTAATTTGGTGTAGAAAAGCTAGGTTCCTAGAATTTCTTAATTTGATTAAGTTCCAAGGTTGGGAACATCTGTTGTCTAATGCATCAAATAATTACATGTATCCGATTGCTATGACTGAGTTTTGTCAAAATTTTCAAGCAAAATTGGGTGTAATTTCTAGTGAAGTTGATGGTGTTAAGATTGAATTTAATGTAGAAATCCTGGGTCAGATTCTAAAAACTCCAACTGAGGGGTATGAGACTTATATCAAGGGAAAATCAAGCGTGAAAGTAGGAAATTACCTGAGTGGTGATATTGTCGAAGCTTTTGGAGGAAAAAGGGGGAAGAATACCATGAGTCACAATGATCTGAGTCCTCTAAACAAGTTACTTTTTAATCTTGTTAAAAAGACAATATTGCCTAGGACTGCTAAGAAGGGGGAAGCATGTCTAATGGACATGGTTGTAATCTTTTGTATGTCTAGAAGAATGAAAGTCAATTTTCCTGCTTTGATGTACCAATACTTGGCACATTGTGTCCCTGGAAAGACTAAGGTAGGATATGGAGCTATTCTGTCTATAGTCTTTGAGTCTCTTGGAGTTGTTTTAAAAGGAAAATATGGGGGTTTGAATGAGAAGCCTGAAAATGTGATCAATGAAGAAACTCTTCTAGGAATCAGCCTAGAGGTAGTTAATGGGAAAGTTCAAAAGGTGGAGGATAAGAAAGAGAAGGGAACAGGAAAGAGAAAAAAGAAAGAGGTACCAGAACAGCCTCCAAGAAAGAGCAAAAGATTGTCTACAAGCTCTTTCTCTCAGACCAGTATGGAACAGCCTCTTGAGTTGGACACTGATGAAAAAGTTCTTGAAGGGCAAGTTTCTCAGCTTACTGATAGAGCTGAGATAGCTAAGAAGCAGCTAAAAGAGGCTATGGGAAAAATTCAAAAGCTGGAGAGAGGAGTACAGGGACTGGAAAAGAGTCTTGGGGAACAGAAGGTGGAGTTCCATAAGACTATTCAGGACTTAGAAGATAAACTAGAAGCCAGTATTGAGCATTAAAAGAAAGACAACGAGAAGATACTGGAGTTTCTTCAGAGTTAACCAGTTTATATCTCACCAGCCTATCATCAACCTAGCCCAAATTACCTAGCTTATTTCTTTTCTGTTTTAGTCATGAACAATTTCAGTTTCCGTTTTGATTTTTGAACAATTTGCTTTGGTTTGTAATAATTTTAAAGAATAGGATGTTAATCTTTTGGTTTTAATTGAATGTTTTGGAACTCTGCCTATACATGTGTGTCTGTGTATGTTATGAAAACTTATGCAGGGAAGTGGAACTAACTCAAGGGAAGTTAGCACCGTTGCCTTTAGTTTCCCACACTCGATGAATTTCTTGTGGGGTTGTGGCTAGATGCTTGATAACCTTGAAAATACAAGACTTTTTGATAATGAAAAAAGAGGGAAAAGAAGAAGCAAACTTTGAGGCTGAAGTTGTTCTGGGTTCCAATTGAGAGAGTATCAGAAATTTCTCTAAGTATCAGAAAGTTCTATCTGATATTGATGCCAGTAGTTCTTTAACTTAATTTAATTTCGTGTTCTGTTTTATTTTTAAGTTTTCTTATTTTTGTTTTTATTTTTAATTTCTGTTGTGTGTTTATTTTTAGTCAATAAAATCAAAAATGAAAAAATACGACCTTTTGTTTTATTTAACTTTCTGAAGAGTTTGCTTAAGTTTGTCATCATCAAAAAGGGGGAAATTGTTGTAGCTTAAAGGTTTTGATGATGATAGACTTAAAATCAAGCAAACTTGACTAAAGATTTCTTTGAGTGTTTGATTAAGAACAGGTGAAGTGGATCTTGGTGGTGGAAGAGTAACCTTGACTAAGAGGACATGAAGAGAAGACTTTAAGAAGGTTAAACAAGATAAAAGAAGAGTTCCCTAACAGGAATTTAGTTCTTTAACAAGAACTACCTAAGTTCCCTAATAGGAACGTTCCCTAACAGAAACTTGAAGACAGCAGGAACTTGGTCCTGGTCTTCGTGAAGCCCAAGCAATCTTTGAGTACAGAATAAACGGCGCAGCAACTTAATTTAGTTAGATTTTATCTTCTAGATATGTTGTTAAATACGTTAAGTAGGATATGCATGAAATCTATTAGAAGCGTGACAAAGACTTGGCAAATTTATGAAAATGGAAAAAGATAGATTTTAAGAAAAGATTTTCTAAATGATTTATTTCTTAAAAACTGAATATTGAAAAGATATATATTGTTCTTTTTGATAATCTTTCTTTATCCTGTTTTCCGAAAAGATTTTCTTTGAAAAATAATTTATTTAAAACCGTGTTTTGAGATTTGGTTAATTTAACATAATTATCTTTTTGAAAACCCTACTTTCTATACAAGCTAGTCTTGTATAAATAGTAGAAATCTTATTTCATAGTTTTCTGTGAGTTTATGCTTGAAGAAATCATTCGTGCTTTAATTGTGTAAGTTTTCCAAGCTTATAACTTTGTCAAATTAGTTTTGGGTTTCGTGCATAGCTTGCCTAGCATATACTAGTGTCATATATTTTGTATTGGTTGGGTTCTTGGGTGAGGTTGTGAATTATATCTTGCATACAGTGTGTAAACTTCTAGTGTGAGGCTGAGAGAGTACTTTGGAAGTACGAGTGAATCTAAGTTTGGGACTTAGATTGGGTAGGATAGGGTCCTACTGTGTAGCAAGTTTAGTGTGGAACTTGTGAGTAAAGGTCTGTGTATAATAGGTTGTAATTCGGGATTGCCCTATTATAGTGAAGTGATTTGGTTTTGGAAATCCCTTAGGAAGGGTTGAGGTTTTACTTCAAGTTGGGCCCTGGAAGGTTTCCTCGTAAAAATCTGTGTGCATTCTAAATTCCTTTACAGTTTATTTATATTCCGCAAAAAGTAGCTATAGAAACTCACATACAATTCACCACCCCTCTTGAAGTGTTCGTCTCAACTAACAGTCTCTTTTATTTCTTACGAAGTATCTTCATGAAAGATATAGACTAAAATGATTTTGGCTCTAAGCAACAGTACTATCACATGTGGGTAACCTTACTGGAGGATGATAATGATAATACATTATACACCCAACATTGATCTTAGTGAAACTACATTAGGCTCACTATTTTGAATAATTATATGATTAGTGGTTTTGCAAGCCTATTTCATGTGACATGCGTATATGTAAGCTTACCCTTGAAGAATGGTTTTCATCCTATATGACTTGTGTATCGTTTACTACTACCACCGGGGTGCGGCCCATACGGGTAGGGGATAGAATACTACTATATACAATTGTATCTCCAAAAAGACATAATGGAGTATGTAAGCAATTGATTGAACAAATTCTTATCACATTTGGTACAAATCATACTTTACTAAAGTACAATATTTAATTTATTGACTATGTTGTACTGTTTTATATCAATGTAGGCTAGGCCTTGCTCTTTGTCCTTTGTTATATTTTATATTGCTGATGAAGATCTATTTTCATAACTTGGTATTGTTAGCTTGTGTTTTTCTTTTTTTTGGTATGCAATGTGGAAAATTGTCTAATAGTTTGTGTTCTATTGTTGTTTGCAGGTTGGACTTTCTTTTATTTCCTACTAATTTTTTGCTATAATGGACTATGAAGAGCAAATTTTGGATAATGCATATGAGAGAGATAATGAAATAATGATTAATTATATTTCAAATCATATAGTAACTATTTTGTTTTTTATTAATGTGAATATATGTTTTTTGCAGCCCTTGATGATGAAGATGAAACATCTCATATTAATAATCATGTAGAAGGTTTCGAAGATTCTCAACCTACTCTGAAAAGAAAGAAAGCAACCTTGAATAAAGAGGGCAAACGTACTTCACCAGTTTGGAATCATTACGACTTCATTGACACGTCACAAGGTTTGTTCGTTCAATGTAAGTATTGCAAAATACAAAAATATAAGTATGTCAGTCGTGCGGGTACCTCTAATGCTAGAAGGCACTACCTTGGTTGGGATGCTTATAAAAAGTACTTAGAAGAAAATAGTAATGGTGTTCCTGCGAAACGAGTTTATGATCATAAAATCTTTTGCAAATTATTTGCTAAAGCTATACTAGGTCATGGATATGCATTGAGTATGGTTGAGCATGAAAGACATAGAAAATTGCTTTCTTTTCTAAACCCTGATGTGAGGACGATTTGCAGAAATACCATGACCAAAATTTGTGTGTCAAAGTATGGTAGCTTAAAGAAATAATTATTTGACATATTAGGAGCATTGACCTTTAGAGTTTGCTTGACTTGTGATTTGTGGCAAGCATGTACTGTAAATGCATATTTTACTCTTACTGCCCATTTCGTGGATAATACTTGGAAATTGCGATAAAAAATTCTAAATTTTTGCCATTTTCCTCCTCCTCACAATGGCTATGACATTTAAGACTTGCACAATCATTGCTTAGAGAATGGGGTATTGACAAAAATATTTTTACAATCACAGTTGATAATGCCAGTAGTATGAATGTTATGGTTGATAAGCTTCGAAATGATTTAGGTGCTCTTTCTTCTTTGCCAATGAATGGTAAGTATTTTCATATTAGATGTTCGGCACACATTTTAAATTTAATTGTAAAAAGAAGGTTTGAGTGTTATTGATGAATCTGTTATTAAACTTCGTGAGCTTGTGAAGTATATTTCATACTTTGAGGGAAGGAAAATTAAATTTCAACAATGTGTTATAGCATCTAATTCTTTTTTTAAGTTGATGAGTGCCATTTATGCCACGATTTAGTGCTCATTTTACGGGTTTTTCCTCCCACTTGTAACTTGTTTGCCCCCTTTTTTCTCACCTTTTTGTTCTTCTTTTCTTTGTTTGCCTTTCTCCTTGTTTTCTTTGTTTTCGTTTTGTAGGAATCAAGGCATTGGAAGAAGAGCAATTCATCCTCATATCCCCTTTGTGCGGGCGCGCAGCACTGTGAGAACCCGCGCAGGATTGCCTCAAGAGCAGAACAGAAACAGAAGGTTTTGTGCGCCTTGTGCGCGGCTTATGCGCGGGCGCGCGCCTTTGAACTGTGCGGGCGCGTAGCCCTGTGAGAACCCGCACGAGATAGCAGCAAAAGCAGAGCCAAAATAGAGAGTTGTGCGCGCCACATGTGCGACATGTGTGCGGGCGCGCACTCATCATGCGCGAGCGCGCAGTAGCTGGGAGAAGGCGCGCATCCATGGGTCTAATTCCTCCGTACCCACAGATCTGCGGGCGCACAAGATCGGAGAGGGCGCACGCATGGCAGCTGTGCGGGCGCGCAGTGTATATGCGCGGGCGCGCACCGCAGGGTTTCAGTTTCTTTTTATTTCGAATTCTTGTATCTTTTTAGTGGACCTATATATATAGGCCGTAGGGTGAATTAGTGGATCATCTAGCATTATCTTAGAAAAAAATTAAACCCTAATCTTAGAGAGAGAAAGTGTAGTATTACTCAAGTTATTTCCATGTATGCAACTTTGGCTCAAGTTTCATTTCAATCCATCAAGCAACTTTGCAAGTTTTAATCTTTCTATTATTGCCTACTTAGTAATCTCTAATCCTTTCTCTTAGTCTTGTTTATTTGCACTCTAGTTGTTTATTTCTATCTATTTTGTGGATTAATATATTTTGGTATTTTCATTGTTTTTGATCATGTTTGCTTTCATGTATATTGTGTTTTCATCTAGTTTTGTTATCATGTCTAGTCCCCCTTTTCTAGGCTAATCTCTTAGCTAGGGGAAGGGGGTGTAAAATATGTATTAAATGATGGATGAATGATGATAGTGGATTGATTACATGCCTTAAATTGATGAAAGATATGATTTTTATTGTCTTGAGATTATTGTAGTACTTTATTTGATTGCCTTCTAGTTTAAATGCATGAAAATGATTTGAACTAGATTTAGATCACCTCTATTTTAATGATTGCATGAGAATGAGTTGTTAAAATAGAGTTCCATGTATTGTGCCTCTTTATTCTTGGGTTAGCTTGTGCCTAATGGGATGCATGAAAATGATCCTAATTAGCTTAGACCACTTTCATTCTTTGGCATGTTAATCATGATGCTTATCATTGTTTTCCTTCATTCTAATCATGTTTGAAACCCCCTAATCCCTAGCGTTGTTATTCCTTGATTTAATCACCCTTTTACTTGTTTATTTATAGTTCTAGTGTCTACATTCCAAATTCCAACAAAATATACCCCTTTCTTACTCTTACATGGTGATTTTGATATTAAATGAGAAAGCTTCCTCAGTGGATCGACCCTTGCTTGCCACTAACTAGTTTAGTGTGAAGTCTAGGTTTTATAAATAGTTAATTTGATTAGGTTTAATAGTTTAACGACCTATCCTAGCCCGATCAAATTTTGGCGCCGTTGCCGGGGAAGCGGCTTGTTTAGTGTCTAATTTTGCTTTTGTTAGTGTAATTTTAATTGCTTTCTTTTTTGTTTTGATTTGTTTTATCATACTTGTGATTGCTAATTGTTTGCTTAGCTTTGGTGAATGTTTAGAAGATCTCAAGGACCACCTACACATCATATCGACCAAGAAATCAACCGAACTTTAAGACAAATCCGTAGACTTTTTCAAGAAGAAGGAAGAGGACTTGGTGCTATAATTGATAGTGGGAGTGATTCTTACTCTTCTAGTTCGCAAAGTGAATCAATGGCGGGACAAGAGGATGATATTTTATTTCGTGAGTTCGGAAATCCGGAGGATTATGAGCTCACGGGAGGGATTTTGTTACCCGTCACGGAAACTAACTTCACAATTCATCCCCAATATACAAGAATGGTTCAATCGGAGCAATTTTCGGGTTCTACAAGTGAAGACCCTATAGAGCACCTTGATAGATTCCTTGAGCTATGTGCCATGATTCAAACCAACCAAGTTTCTCAAGAATACATCCGGATGCGCCTATTTCGACAATCTCTTTCGGGTAGAGCAAAGAAGTGGTTGAAGCAAGTGAAGCCTAACTCACTCACATCTTGGAGGGAGGTAGTTAAGGCATTCTTGAAGAGGTTCATTTCCGAGGAAAAGACCGCCGAGATGAGAAGGAAGATTGCATCATTTGAACAAGAAGCGGATGAGAGCCTTAATGAAGCTTGGGAGAGGTTCAAAGAGTTGGTACAAGTGTGTCCTCACCATGAATACAATCAAAGTTTGCTCATGAGGTTTTTCTACGATGGATTGGAGCCCATGTCTAGAGCTAACTTGGATGCGGGGGCGGGTGGACAATTGATCAAGATTCCCCAAAATCAAGTGGAGGCAACGATCGAGGAGGTTGCAAAGAACTACTCTTGGGGAGGTAGGAGAAGGAGTGCACCGAAGAAAGGTGGGATGTATGAATTGGAGAAGGTCGATCAATTGCAACATCAAATTGAGAAACTCACAAAAGGGCTCTCAAAGTTGAACACAAGTGTAAATGCAAGCTCAAGCGGTGGAGCAAGCTCTTCTCAAGTCAACTCTTTCTCTTGTCAAAATTGTGGAGGAACGAACCATGATACATCTTATTGTGGAGGTTTGAGCCCCGAGCATGTAGCGACATACAACACAAGGCAAGATGGTTTTAGAGAAGGCGGTGGTGGAGTAGCTTGGAGATAATCACCACCTGCGTTTGCATCTTAACCTCAACAATGGGGCCAACAAGCTCAACCCTCTTACAATTCGAACCCCCAATACCAAAATCCACCTCCATCTCAAAACCAAAACCCAAGAGGAACCTACCCAAGGAACAACCAATATAACAACCAAAACCAATACAATAACCAACACCAATATAATAATCAAACCCAAGCACCCCAAAGAAATCAAGAACAAGCACCTCAAGCGGAGCCAACACCCACACAACTCCTTCAAGCTATGCATTCACAAATGCAAACTTTTGGGCAACAAATGCAAGAAATAAGGGCTCACAACAAGATGGTTGATTCACAACTAGCTCAATTGGCCGAGAGGACTCCTTTCAATTCACCATCAACTCTACCCGGACAACCACAACCTAACCCTTCTCATAACCAAAAATCCGATACATGCAAGGCAATCACTTTGAGGTCGAGAACTTCCTATGATGGTCCAAATGAGGGGGATAGTGAGGGAAAGAAGGGAGGAAAAGAGAGTGTGAATGAAGATAAGAGAGGTGAGGAGGAAAAAGTTGATGAGGTAGAAGGAAGTTCGGAGAAGAAGAAGGTCAACAACGAGAAGACAACTTCAATTCCTAGTGAGACTAGGAACCTTGATGGACCGGTTCCTTTTCCAAGTAGGCTTGCGGAGAGGAATTTGAATGACAAGTTTGCACAGTTTCTAAGTGTGATGAAGAACTTGCACATCAATCTCCCTTTTCTTGAAGTAGTGACACAAATGCCATCTTACTCCAAATTTCTCAAGGACATCCTCACCAACAAAAGGAAGCTCAATGATAAGCTTATCACCCTTCCACACCAAGTGAGTGCTCTTGTTCAACATAAAATGCCCAAGAAGGAGAAAGCCCCGGGGAGTTTCACTTTGCCGGTGAAAATTGGAAATATGGAAGCTAGGGGTGCATTGGCCGATCTTGGAGCAAGTGTTAGTCTAATCCCCTTATCCATTGCTCAAAAACTCAATATTGAGATGATCCCTACAAGGAAGACAATTCAACTAGCCGACCGCTCGGTGAAGTTACCTTGTGGAGAACTTGAGGATGTTCCAATTCAAGTGGCACACATCTATGTGCCTTGTGACTTTGTAGTGATGGACATGGAAGAAGATGTGGACACACCCTTGATTTTGGGTCGGGAAGCTCTTAAGACTTTGGGGGCGGTCATCAATTGCAAAAACAACACCATCACATGTGAAGTGGCCGATGAGAAGATAGTCTTTGAGTTTTCAAAGTTGCTAAAGACCCCTATGGTTGAAAAGTGTTATCGAGTTGATGTTGTGAATGAGGAGTTAGACCGTTTGGGAAGGGTCATGATGAAGCCTCAAGATCCAATTGTGGAAGCTCTCACATGCAAAGAGGAGTTCCACTCTCAAGAAGATAAAGAATTTGTCATGGCAATGGAGGAATCCTCAAAGGAGGAAGTTGATCAACAAAGCAAGATTAAGCTTGAATCAATGGAGGAAAAATCGGAGGAGAGTTCCAAGCCTCCTCCCAAGGTATAACTCAAGCCCCTCCCCCTTTCTTTGAAATATGCTTATCTTGATGAGGAGGAAAAATATCCTATTATTGTCAATGCTACCCTTGATGAACTTAATTTGAAAAAATTGCTTGATGTTTTGAGAAAATACAAAGATGTGATAGGGTATAGCATTGATGATATCAAGGGCATTAGTCCTTCTCTATGCATGCATCGTATTCATCTTGAGGATGATCATTCCACCTCCATTGAACCTCAAAGGAGGTTGAACCCCAACCTTCAAGAGGTTGTCAAGAAAGAAATTTTGAAACTACGTGAGGCGGGCATCATCTATGCTATCTCCGATAGCAAGTGGGTGAGCCCGGTTCATGTAGTTCCCAAAAAGGGTGGAATGACCATTGTCAAGGATGAAAAGGGAGAAGAGATCTCCACCCGGAAGGTGACCGGGTGGAGAATGTGTATTGATTATAGGAGATTGAACAAGAACACAAAAAAAGATCATTTTCCTCTCCCTTTTATGGACCAAATGCTTGAAAGGCTTTCTCACCATGCTTTCTTTTGTTTCTTGGATGGGTACTCCGGATTTTTCCAAATCCCTATCCATCCAAGCGATCAAGAGAAAACTACTTTCACATGTCCATATGGAACATTTGCATACCGAAGAATGCCATTCGGATTATGCAATGCCCCCTCTACTTTTCAAAGATGCATGACTTCCATTTTCTCCGAAATGCTTGAAAAAGAAATTGAGGTTTTCATGGATGATTTTAGTGTTGGTGGCTCGTCTTTTGACACTTGTCTTTATAACCTTGAAAGAGTTTTGCAAAGGTGTCAAGAGACGAGTTTGGTTTTGAATTGGGAAAAATGCCATTTTATGGTCGAGGAGGACATTGTCCTCGGTCATAAAGTTTCAAAAAATGGCATTGAGGTTGATCCGGTCAAAGTTTCGGTGATTGAGAGGTTGCCCCCTCCTACTTCCGTCACGGGAGTACGAGCTTTTCTTAGGCATGCCGATTTCTACCGGAGGTTTATAAAAGATTTCTCCTCAATTGCCAAACCTTTGACCGAATTACTTAAGAAAGATATTGTTTTTAGCTTTGACGAGGCTTGCCTTGAGGCATTTTGTAAGCTCAAGGAAGCTCTCATCTCTTCTCCTGTTGTGCAAGCTCCGGATTGGAGCTTGCCTTTTGAGCTAATGTGCGATGCGAGTGATTTTGCAGTAGATGCCGTCCTTGGTCAAAAGAAAGAAGGGAAATCATGTGCCATCTACTATGCAAGTAGGACTCTCGATGAAGCTCAAAAGAACTATACAACAACGGAGAAGGAGATGCTAGCGGTGGTGTTTGCATTTGATAAGTTCCGGTCCTATCTCATATGTTCAAAAGTCATTGTGTACACAGATCACATCGCGGTGCGATACCTCATGACCAAGAAAGAAGCGAAGCCTCGCTTGATCCGTTGGGTTCTCTCTCTTCAAGACTTTCACATGGAAATGAGGGACAAAAAGGGAGCGGAGAATTATGTGGCGGATCACTTGTCTAGGCTTCCATTTGAGAACAAGGAGGATGTTCCAATTAATGATGAGATAGGGATCGAGGCCCTCATGGCTATGGTGGCGACTTCTACACCTTGGTATGCGGATATTGCCACCTTGCTTGTGGGGTAGTTCCTCCGGAATTCTCCTCTCAACAAAAGAAAAAGTTCTTCAAAGAAGTGAGAAGGTATTTTTGGAATGATCCGTACCTATTCAAGCAATGTGGTGATGGTCTCTTTAGGAAGTGTGTCCCTGATCATGAGATTAAGGGTGTCCTTGAGCATTGTCACTCATTACCATATGGGGGACATGGTGGTGTTGACAAGACGGTAGCAAAAATCTCTCAATCTTTGCTTTGGTGGCCTTCAATGCACAAGGATACTCACAAATTCGTTATGCAATGTGATCGATGCCAAAGGAGTGGTGGCATTACCAAAAGGGACGAGATGCCCCAACAAAGTATTCTAGAGGTGGAGCCCTTCGATGTTTGGGGGGTGGATTTCATGGGACCGTTCGTTTCTTCATGTGGGAACCTATACATCTTGGTGGCGGTTGACTATGTGACGAAATGGATCGAAACTATATCCTCTCCTACTAATGATCACAAGGTGGTGCTCAAGCTTCTCAAGAAAATCATTTTTCCTAGATTTGGGGTGCCAAGAGTTCTTATTAGTGATGGAGGGTCTCATTTTGCCAAGAAGCAATTCGAAGCTCTTCTCAAGAAATATGGCGTTCATCACAAGGTTGGTCTACCTTACCATCCTCAGACTCAAGGTCAAGTGGAGGTCTCGAATCGTGAGATCAAGAATATAGTTGAGAGGATGGTGAACAAATCAAGGAAAGATTGGTCTCTCAAGCTTGATGATACACTTTGGGCTCTTCGAACGGCATACAAGACTCCCATAGGTACAACCCCCTATAGGTTGGTGAAAAGAGGTTGTTGAAGCTCAACGAGCTCGAGGAGCTTAGAGATGATGCCTATGAAAACTCAAGAGTCTATAAGGAGAAGACAAAAAAGTGGCACGACCAACATATCCGGAACAAGAGTTTCAAGGTTGGGGACAAAGTCTTGCTCTTCAACTCAAGGCTTCGCTTGTTTCCGGGCAAGCTCAAATCTAAGTGGTCGGGGCCTTTCGTTGTATCAAAGACCACTCCCTATGGTTCTTTTGAGTTGGATGCTGACGGAAACAAATTCATGGTGAACGGCTCTCTTTTAAAGCACTATTTCTGCAAGGAAGAAGTTGGTGTGATTGAGTATCTGAGGCTTGACCCTTTGGGTCCTAAGCCACCCTTTTGAATGGATTTTCATCATGGTCAAGCTAATGACCTTATAAAGAAGCGCTCCCGGGAGGCAACCCGGCTTTTAAACCCTTTTCTTCTCTATTTTCCATATTTTTGGTACGTTGTTTGTTTGATTTTTGTCTTATGGCTTTCGTTTTTCCTCTTGCTTTGTAGGCACTTGTCTCTTTGGTGCGTGTTTGGAGGGAATTTGGAGGTCGTTTGGTGTTATATATGGAGCTAAGTTGGGGTTTAGAGACTTGGAAGTGAGTGAGGGGGATTTAAAGCAAAAATATTGATGAAGACCCTGTGCGCGGGCGCGCAGGCCTGGGAGAACCCGCACATAGGGAAGCTCAGCAAGGCAGAATCTGGTAGAAGGTTATGCGTGCCCTGTGCGCGACATCTGCGCTGGCGCACAATAGAAGGCTGTGCGGGCGCGCAGGCCTGGGAGAACCCGCACAGAATTAAGGCCAAATTTCAGATTTTGGCAGAAAGTTTTGCGCGACGTGTGTGCGACATCTGCGCGGGCGCGCAGATCTGGGTTTATCGGGGGATAGCTTCTCTTTTTCCCCGATTTCATCATCATTTTCACGCCTCTCATACCGGTTCTCACTCTCTCTCCTCAAGAACACAAACCCTAACCTCTCAAATCCCCTCTAATCTCACCTATTACCTTGAAATTTCATCAAATCCCCTACATTCCCTCACTTTTCTCACAAATTCATCACTTTCCCTTCTCAAAATCACCCATTTTTCACCAAATTCGGGATTGCTCCTTGGTGGTCGAAGTGGTGGTGCGTAAGTGGTTGTGGTGGTCTTCATGCTCTTCAATTGTGGTATAATCCTAAACCTCGACTACTTTGTGGCTTTAATTCATTAGATAATACCATGTTTTAGGATTGTTAAGCAAGATTGAGCTTGTAAGAATTTTGTGTGATTTAGGGTAGTTTTACTTGTAATTGTGGAATTTGATATGAATTTCTTGGTGATTTGTTGAGTATTGTTGTTGAAAATTGTTGTTTTTATGCAATTTGCCTAGCAATTACTTGATTGTGGGTATTGAGAATTGTTGTAAGTAATTACTAGCTTGATATTGAGTATTGAGAATTGTTGATGCATGTGAAATTGAAAATTTGTGATGTTGAGAGTTTTTGATACTTGATATTGAAATTTGCTTAGTAATTGTCTCTTTCGTGATTGAGTATTGCAAATTTTGGCATTGAATATTGTTGGCGATTCTTGTGTTCTTCTTGTGCTATTTGTATCTTGGAAAGTTGTTGCTCCTAACCTCTTTTCAGATAACAAAGTCAAAGCTTCAATTGTTGTTGTTGTTGTGGGAAGAATTGGGTATTCTTGAGTGTTGGATCACTCTTTTGGTGTTCTCGGTATTTTTGGGATTGTTGAGTTAAACTTGGTGAAGATGAGTAGTAGGAGAAGGAGCAGGAAGGAGCCCAGGATAACAATTAATGAACCCCAACCCTCCTCTCAAAATCTAAACCAAGAACAAACAACTCTACCCACCTTGAAATTTTCAAACCGACACCACGCTCCCATCCATCAAACCCTCATCAAACGCAAACTAAACCCCACTCGACACTACTACCAACGCTCAATGCGTGATCTGGGTATAGATGAGGACCTTCGGTCCCTTCTTGATAACCTTGGGATGAGTGAGTTCATCCAGCACCAATACCCAACTTTCAAGGAGCCCACCTACGAGTTCCTAGCCTCCTTTGTGAAGGAACCCGTTGGAAACAACGAGTTCCAAATCTCCTTCCAACTCTTCAATGCCCGCCATGTGATCTCCTCAAGGCGTCTAAATGAACTTTTGGATTTTAACCCTGACGCCAATCTCCTTGCCCCATCCACCGAGCTCTTCCCCGAGTACGATGCCTTCCGTTGGTGGCGGACAATTACCGACATGGAAGAGTTTAGTACTCGATACTCGGTGGCAAGCCAAATTATCCACCCATTACTCCGCATCCTACACCGCATCTTGGGGTTTGCAGTGTTTAGCAAACAAGATTTGAGCAAGCTTTCTCATGAAGAGCTTTTCACACTTTGGGTCGCCACAAAGGAGGAATTGAGTGGGCGGCTCAACATGGGGTACTGGTTTGTGTTGTGTTGTGAGGCAATCAAGAATGGGAACAAGACGGGAGAGATTGCCCTTGGTGGGATGATTACAAGGATTGCTTCAAAGCTAGGGGGTGAGTGTCTCTTCCCTTTTTGCACGAAGGTTGGAAAGGACAAGGATATGTTCGTGGACATTTCTTATATGAGGAAGTCGGTCTTCATCCAACCGACCAACGATGTGAACAACTTACACGAATGGTGCGTTGAGCGGGTGCACCATTGCATCTTACCGTTCCCTAGCCGCACATCCTTGGAGCGGAACGCTAGGAATGTGTGGAAGATCCCTATGGACAATGGTGTCCTGCCTAACGCTCTTGGAGGTGAGCGTAATATGATTGTCCGCGAGCGTCACCAACAACAACAAGAACAACAACAACAAGAACAACAACAATAATTTCAACAACAGCAGCAATTTCATCAACAACAACAAGAACAACAACAACAATTTCAACAACAGCAGCAATTTCATCAACAACAATTTCATCAACAACAACAAGGGTTTCAACAACAAGGATTCTAATATGGGGAGGGATCCCAACAAGGTTTGCACGTCCCCTCCTTTAGCGAGGGAGGTATGGCCTCTTCCTCTTCTTCTTTCAATCTTGAGCGTGCATTCCAAAACTTGTCTATGCAAGTAAACCGGTTGACGGAGGCCACCGATGGGTACTCGGTTTACAATGCCAATACATTTATGATTGGCATGTAAACCAAGGGCATTTTGACCCACCGGTTAACTATCCGTATTTTCCGCCCCAACAGGGGCCGGTTCCTTGTCACGAGGAACCGCATGCTGACGGCACACCCCGTCAACCGGTTTGGCCCTATTGGCCCGGGCCTTCATCTCAAGGGGCCCCCCGTGTGAACTACCCCACCTCTGAGGGGTACGATTACAAGGAACCGGGGGGATGTGATTACCGAGGGGATCCCAACTACCCCATGTATACATCCGAGCCTCTTGAGATGCCCCCTCCCTTTGACCCTCTTCCGGACTATCAACAAGAGTTGTACCGGAACCGTGGTTTTCCACCGGGTTACACCGGTGGTTGGGACCCCCATGGCCCTCCTATCGACGTCGACTACGAGTGGCGTCCATATGAAGAGGGCTCTAGTTCTCACATGGAGGACTAGGGCCCTCGGGACGAGTTTAGCCCTTCCTCCCACCCCATTTTCCACTTTGTTCAAACCGAGGACGGTTTTCCATTCAAGTGTGGGGGGGTGTTTATTCATTGTTTCATTCAAGGGTTTTGTTCTTATGGGGCGTATTTTTGGGCCAATAGGTGTCTTTTTGGAAGCTTCCTTCCCCTCTTCTCAAAATGATGATGATGATGTTTTTAATGAAACCTTATGTTGTTTTGGCTCCCGTTTTCGAAAATCTAAATTCCCTTTTAATCCAAACCTTTTCCTCTTTTCTTTGTTCTTTTTCTTTAGTAGTTTCTTTTCTCTATTTTGCTTTCTTTTTATTTCATTGTATATATTTCTCTTGCTACTAACCAAATATTTGCCGAGTTGTTTTGGATTTTGAAATTTTGTAGGGCTTATTGGCGCATTTCCCAAATTTCTCCGTGCAATGGAGCTTCATTGATAGTGGACTTGCGTTTTCTAAGTGTATTTGGGTGACAAATTCTCCTTCTCAACTCTTTAAATATTTGATTGGTTGCATAGTTTAGGTTAGATTAGGAAGGAGTTGAATGGTTCGAGGTTGTTTGATTTGGTTCTAAGGAACCTGGGATCGTTGATGTTGTATTCAACGATCATTGTATGTCGATTGGGATTTATGTGATTTACATGCCTCTTTTATGAACCTTTTCGATTTCTTCCTTTTTCTTTGTGTGTTGCTTTTCTTCTTTCTTTTGTGTGACATTCATGACCATGACAAGTGAAAAATTTTGAAAGTTGAGCATTTGCTCGTTCATTTGGACATGTGGACTTATATGCTTTCGTGATGACATATTTTTGAATGCTTACCTTCCTAGTTGAAGAGGGTCTTCACGGTTTGAGAGTGCTTAGGGTTGAACTAGACACATTTTAAGCTAAGGTAGCCCAGTTTAGAACTCTTGAGGACGTTTAAACCCCTAGTTCACGGGAAAGTGGTAAGATGGTGTTGCTCTCTGTAGTGAATAGGATTCCCGTGGTTGGTATTTGCTTATTTTCATGTCCCATGTGAGCGTCAATTGTTCAAGCCTCCATGATAAGTGATATTTATGTCACTCGTAGGGGTAGTATTTAGGTTATTTTCGTGTTTATTTTTCCCTTATTTTTCCTTTTATTCTCTTGTTTTCTCTTTAATAAAGTTTCTAGTTTATTTTGGTAATTTTGGTGTGTTTTAGTTTATTTTCTTTATTTTATTAGTTTTAGTCTATTTTCCTATTTTATTTTATTTATTTCTATTTTATTTATTTTTATTTTATTTGTCTTGGTTTTATTTTATTTCGTCCTTTATTTATTTTCATTTTTATTTATTTATTTCTATTTTTATTTATCTTATTTTATGTCCCGATTCTCCCTTATGTTTATTTGGCTGTGTAGGATCGTGCTCGGAGGTCGGAGGTTCGAGGTCCGAGGTTCGAGGCAAATGCATAAGCTGCTGCTCTTCCCTAATTCTGCTGCCAGCCTAACCTACACCACACCCTTCCTTATCCTCCACCACACCAAAACGCCACATTCCCCTGCTCCCCTGCTCTACTCAACAACACCAACACACACCAACAGCAACTGCAGCGACAACACACTACAGCATCTGCCCTGCTCCTCCATTTCTGCCCAACCACCAGCCGCAGCTTCCACCTCCAGTCATCACCGAAACCACCAGTTATCCCCCTATTCTAGCACCTCTGTTCGCAACCCACGCAAACCACCTGCAACCACCACCTCTGCCACCATTTTAACCCACATCACACACACCAGCACCAACCTTCACCCCGCAACAAACCCAATCCCAACAACACCACGCAACACCACCAGCTCCACCACACTGCCCTGCTCCCTGCTTTCCACTCACAAATCACCATCAACAACCCCAATTACAGCAGCAACCACGCACCAACTCCAACCAAACCGCCAACAATAACCACCTCCAATCAGCAGCGCAACTCCGCAACCACCACCAATTCGCATCTCCCACTGCACCAACGACCATCAGCGCATCAATCAAACCCAAATCCGCAACAATTGCATTCCCCAAGCTACCCAGACCTCCGCGATCGCGCAGCTCTGTCAGAAGGCGCACAAATTGGAGTCCAAAACAGATTGGAGGCAGTAGCATTTGCGCGACCTCTGCGCGATGTCTTCGCGGGCGCGCAAATGTGGGTTCAATCACGAGCTTCTCACGTGTTTTTAATGAAAATCGAAGGGCCACGATTTGATGCTAGATGATTGTAGTTGATGAACGGTGGTGATTGAGCAACATAGGCCGTTGATGATGGAGTATTGATGGTGGTGATATGCGTGAATGGTGAGGATGAAGGTTCATAGCAGCCAAGATTGAAGAGGAAGGGGAATTCGGGGGGTCTGAGTGTTTTTTGGGGGGAATTTGTGGGTTTTATTTTTATTTCTTTTTCTTTTATTTTTATTTTCTTTTTTCTTTTCCTTTTCCTTTTCTTATTTTCTTTTCTCTTTTATTTCTTTTCTCTTTTATTTTCTTTTTATTTCCTTTTCTTTCTTTATTTATTTTCTTCTTTTATTTTTCTATTTTTCCTAGTTTTATGAAGTTAGTATAAATACCCATTTTTGGGGTAATTAGAGAACAATTATTATCCTTTATTCTACTCTCTAATTAGTTTTAGGAGAGCTTCTCTCTCTAGGTTTAGATTAGAATTAGAGTAGTTTAGAGAGAGAAAGTAAGGGTTTTTCCATTGATGAACTTGGATATTGAAGAAGGAGCTTGATTGAATCTTTGCAAATCTTCATCTTTAATTAATGAGCAATCTCTTACTCTCTTTCTTTGTTTTTGTATTTAGTTTTAATTGCTTATTTTGATTTTCCTTCATTGCTTGTTGATCATGTTGATTCTTGATTATTTGTTGATTAATCTTGTTATTATCATGATTAGTGAGTAATTTTCCCCATTGAGGGGATGGTTGTGGTGTAGTTGGATCTTGAGCATGTTCTAGGTTTAGAGTTGATTTATTTGTGATTAAAGTCTTTATATGCTTGATATTCTTTAATCTACTTGCAAAATGCATGTTGTTAGTTGATTAAAGGTGAATCTTTGCTAACAAGGAACGGAAGTTGACTTAGTTAGGGTTCATTAGTATCGATTGTTATTTAATAGTACCTCCTAGTATATGGTTCTAATGTGGAGACATAGAGGCTATGTTAGGAGAAGCCAATTGACCCCGGAAGGCGGCTAGATTGGATCTTTTATTTCGATATTTGAGCATGTTTAGTTCATAATTAATTCAACTTCTATGCTTTTGTTCATGTTCAAGTGAATGCTATACCTAAACCATTTCCCTTAATGTTTTATCTCTAGTTTTAGTTTGTTTAGACCTTTAGTTTACCTTCCCTTATTCCGGACTAGCTTAATTGTTGATAGCATTTGGTAGTGTTTAATCGTTCTCTGTGGTTCGACCCCTATGCTTGCCTTATACTCGTATTAGGTTTGTTTAGGTTGTATAAATTGTATTTGATCGAGGGATAGTCGTTTGACGACGCGATTATTACCTTGTCACTCCATCACTTTTGTTGAGCGGCATATTGGATCCTTAACTATGCGTGTCTTAATCCTTGTGTTGGTATCTAGCTCCCAAGATCGTGATCATATAACTCTAGAGGAGGAAGAGGGCATTTCTTCTCATTTTTCTTTGTTTTCCTTGTTTTTTGTTACAAATTTGGTTTTTATTTTACATTCACCTTCTTGCTAGCCATGTTGAGCCTTATTTCCCCTTTCTTGGTTAAACCATATTACAAACCTAGCGGCCTATGTTCTACCAACCCTTATAGTTAGTGAAGCATCGGCTTGTGAGGTTCGAGTTTGAGAGTTTTGATTTTAAGCAAGGAAGTTGTGCAATTTGGTTCAAATAAGGTCTTGAAAGTTTATTCATGAAAAAAAATGAAAAAATGAGGAAAGAAAGAAAGGAAAAAGAGAAGGAAAAATTGAGATCAATGAAAAACATGCAAAGAGGAGTAGTATTGTCATGTATTTTGTATTGAAGGTTGTAATTTGAGATTAGGTTAGATTCCTATGTTGTTATTGAGAGATGGCCACTCTTATGCTTCACTTAGGAGTTTCCACCAAATTTTTCAAATTGACTCCCAACCTTAACCTTTAGCCATGACATTACAACCCTAACTAAGACCCTTGGACTTTAGAGGGGCGTGGTCAAAGAACGGTGGAGGGAGATAGATTTCAACCCTAGGGGATGAATTGAAGCTAGCGGAGAGAACGTGGACCGTCTTGGATGGAGCTAGGGCGGAGGATGAAATCATTAGTTCTCTATGCTTAGCTTAGGTTTGTCTCTTTCAACCTTGAGCATCTTAAAGTGTGTCTTCCCTCTTGAATTGAGAAAGGTAAGTATTCTTTGATTAATGTCTCTATGTTTGAGTCCAAATGGAGCATTTCTCACCATGGTACTTGATTGATTTTCTTAAACCTTGTCATGTTGTGTTTGTTATGATGTGTTGCCTTTTGCCTTGGTTTCCTTTGCTTGAGGAAAAGCAAGAAGAAAGTGTGGGGGAATTAGATGAGTGGCATTTATGCCACGATTTAGTGCTCATTTTACGGGTTTTTCCTCCCACTTGTAGCTTGTTTGCCCCCTTTTTTTTCTCACCTTTTTATTCTTCTTTTCTTTGTTTACCTTTCTCCTTGTTTTCTTTGTTTTCGTTTTGTAGGAATCAAGGCATTGGAAGAAGAGCAATTCATCCTCATATCCCCTGTGTGCGGGCGCGCAACACTGTGAGAACCCGCGCAGAATTGCCTCAAGAGCAGAACAGAAACATAAGATTTTGTGCGCCTTGTGCGCAGCTTATGCGCGGGCGCGCGCCTTTGAACTGTGCGGGCGCGCAGCCCTGTGAGAACCCGCACGAGATAACAGCAGAAGCAAAGCCAAAACAGAGAGTTGTGCGCACCACATGTGCGACATGTGTGCGGGCGCGCACTCATCATGCGCGAGCGCGCAGTAGCTGGGAGAAGGCGCGCATCCATGGGTCTAATTCCTCCGTACCCACAGATCTACGGGCGCACAAGATCGGAGAGAGCGCACGCATGGCAGCTGTGTGGGCGCGCAGTGTATATGCTCGGGCGTGCACCGCTGGGTTTCAGTTTTTTTTTTTATTTCGAATTCTTGTATCTTTTTAGTGGACCTATATATATAGGCCGTAGGGTGAATTAGTGGATCATCTAGCATTATCTTAGAAACAATTAAACCCTAATCTTGAGAGAGAAAGTGTAGCATTACTCAAGTTATTTCCATGTATGCAACTTTGGCTCAAGTTTCATTTCAATCCATCAAGCAACTTTGCAAGTTTTAATCTTTCTATTATTGCCTACTTAGTAATCTCTATTCCTTTCTCTTAGTCTTGTTTATTTGCACTCTAGTTGTTTATTTCTATCTATTTTGTGGATTAATATATTTTGGTATTTTCATTGTTTTTTATCATGTTTGCTTTCATGTTTATTGTGTTTTCATCTAGTTTTGTTATCATGTCTAGTCCCTCTTTTCTAGGCTAATCTCTTAGCTAGGGGAAGGGGGTGTAAAATATGTATTGAATGATGGATGAATGATGATAGTGGATTGATTACATGCCTTAAATTGATGAAAGATATGATTTTTATTGGCTTGAGATTATTGTAGTACTTTATTTGATTGCCTTCTAGTTTAAATGCATGAAAATGATTTGAACTAGATTTAGATCACCTCTATTTTAATGATTGCATGAGAATGGGTTGTTAAAATAGAGTTCCATGTATTGTGCCTCTTTATTCTTGGGTTAGCTTGTGCCTAATGGGATGCATGAAAATGATCCTAATTAGCTTAGACCACTTTCATTGGTTTGCTTAAACTATTGCATGAAAATGAGTTGTTTAGGTAGAATTTTATATTCTTTGGCATGTTAATCATGATGCTTATCATTGTTTTCCTTCATTCTAATCATGTTTGAAACCCCCTAATCCCTAGCGTTGTTATTCCTTGATTTAATCACCCTTTTAATTGTTTATTTATAGTTCTAGTGTCTACATTCCAAATTCCAACAAAATATACCCCTTTCTTACTCTTGCACGGTGATTTTGATATTAAATGAGAAAGCTTCCTCAGTGGATCGACCCTTGCTTGCCACTAACTAGTTTAGTTTGAAGTCTAGGTTTTATAAATAGTTAATTTGATTAGGGTTAATAGTTTAATGACCTATCCTAGCCCGATCATAAGTCGAAGTTAATAACGGATACGCCTACCAGATGGAATTCTACCTATTTAATGCTTCAAAGAGCATTGGCAGCTAAAACCCCTTTGAGTTTGTTTGCTACCAGAGAGCATAATTTTGAGTTTGTTCTTTCAACAAGTGATTGGCAGTCCATACAATCTATATGCGACTTTCTTGAGCCGTTTTTTGAGATTACTAAACTCTTTTCTGGTTCAGATTACCCTACTGCTAACCATTATTTTGCCAATGTTGTTAGTATTGAGAAGCTTTTAATTGATGCACATATTCATGACAATCTTAAGATAAGGGAAATAGCAATGAAGATGCACAAGAAATTTGAAAAGTATTGGTTTGATTATTCCATGATTTTGTCTTTTGCTGTAATGTTGGACCCTCGTCACAAGTTTGATTTTGTGAAGACCTTGTATGGTATATTATATGTTGATGATGGTATGATGGGTCTGGAAGTAAGGCACAAGAAGTTTATTTGGAATTTGTTGCATTATATAATTGCTATGCTAAATTTGCTACACCATGTTCGTCATCGTCATCATCCTTACGAAGTACATCAACATCCCTTCTGCCTCTTGCATTTCGTGCACCATTTAAGATCAGCAACATTTATGAGGTATTTTTTTTTCTTATTTAATATGAATTTACATTACTACATTCCTTTAAAAATTCATTTTAATTATCTATTTTTACAGCATTTTGATGAAAATGTCGCTAAGCATAGAATCGGCAGTAAAGCATCTGAAATTGATTCATACATGAATTTGCCGCTAAGGCCTCGAGTTCCAAATGAGAATTTTGATATACTCAATTATTGGAAAGAACAATCAGTTTCCTTTCCAATCCTCGCCTAAATGGCAAGAGATATTTTAGCCATTTCCATAACTTCAGTTGCTTCCGAATAATCTTTTAGTATGGGTGGTCGAATCTTGAATAAGTGGAGAAATTGTCTTTCAACAGTACACGTTGAGGTTTTGATTACTTCTAAAAATTGGTTAGATGGTTATGATAAAGAAGAAGAAGAGGCTGAAGGTAATGAAGTTAGTGTCGAAACTTTATTTTCTTCCTAATTATGGTAAGTACAAATTTTTATTTTTTTTGACTAATTTTTTTTAATAATTTTTTTTCCTACATCTTATAATTCTTTTTATTTTTTCACAAATAGGATTTGATGGACTAGTGATGGTTGGTTGAAGATGTGCTTAACATTTAACGTTATTTGGATTGCTATGTTTGATTGGTGTTGTACCTCTAAGGCTCTGATTAGAGGTTGTCTTTTGGGTTGTTATTCCATATTTTGTCACCACTATTGGGTTGATATCCATATAGACATCTTAATACTTCTTCTCCATTTCTTTTTTATTTATTATATTTATTGTTGTGACTTTATTCATAAAACAAACAAAATAAATGAGTATCCATTGACTTATAATAATATTTTAACTTTGAGCATTGTGCAAATTTTATTTAATCATACATGTATAACCTTTGATACTATAACTTTTGCATGTATTTGTCAAATTACAAATAACTTTTGAGAAATGGTGTATTTTAGTGGGTAACATTAAACCACCTTGGTGTGTTACAACATACAAGGTTAATTCTATATATTAGATTTTCGGCCCTTTTATTTACTTTGGATCCACTGTATGTTAATTTGTATTATAGTTTTTCCAAAAAAAAAAAAAAACAAAGGAAGTACTTGTTTGAAGATTTGTAACATATGTTATTATGTTGTATAGATATCTATTAACCATAAGTCCACACTTCATAGCAAAGACATGTAATATTAGGCTACTAGCTAGTGTAATTATTGTATGAAAACATAATTATATTTTTAGTACTAGTACAAGTACAATTTCATTTTCAAAAGTATAATACAAAATAGAAGTAAGTAGCTTAAAATAAAAGTGTAAAATTCCGCTATTTCTATTTACGATTAATTTAATAACATGTTCAATAACTTTTAATCAAAATTGAAATTTATGTCAGTTTTGAGTTAAAATAATATCAACACGGGTCAATATAAGTTAGTTTAACGACCTAAAAAAAATCTAATCACAGGTCACTAAACAGATTACTATAATTCAGGTAAGTAGTAAGTTAAATTAGGTGTTTATTATTAAAAACTTAATTAAGTCGAGTGTTATTTCGAGTTCAAGTCATTAACAGGTCAGGTCAAATCGGTTGTCGGTCAATATCTATTCGGGTCGATAACAAGTTATGACAGGTTATAATCGATTTCAGGTTCTAAACAAGTCGGATACTAATCGGGTTCGGATCATAATCAAGTCGAGTCAAATCGGTTTTTGGTTATAATCAAGTTGATTACAGGTTCGGGTTCAGGTCATAAAGTATCAGGTCTATTCGGTTATCAGTTAATGTCTGGTATGTTCGGTTCGGGTTCTATGTCACTGTTTTCACCTATTCTTCGGGTACGGGTCGGATACAGATCATTGTCGGTTCAGGTCGGTTTTTCGGGTCGGATCAAATTTTGACAGCTCTAGATCTAATGGATAATCGATTAAAATTAGATTTTGGACTTAAACAACTTTTTATTCAAAACTTGTGTAAATAATTATTTGATTATATCGCTCTTGTCAAAAAAAATTATTCGATTTTATTGCAAACTCTAATATGTTAGGAATATTTTGATATTATAACAATTCATTTTCTTGAAATAATAAATTAAAGTGATGAGAGAGGGGAAATGATAACTTTTTATTAGGGGTGTCAACTCGAGTAAACAATTCGGATTTGGGTTAGGTTTATCAGCTTCGGGTTATAACGGGTTGGTATAAGACGGGTTGAAATAATTAGCGAGTCGGTTTTGAAAATCATCAAGTCAGTTTGGTTTGGTTTTTTTTTTTATTGTGGTTTCTATTCGGGTCGGGTTGTAGTTGGTTCAGGTCATAATCAGTTTTTGTTAGCCATTTTAAATTAAAGTAGGTTTCGGTTCAAAACAATTTGGGTCATAATCGGGTCGGGTTGTAATCGATTCAGGTCATGTATAATTAGTTTGAGTCACAACGATTACAGGTTGGATCGGTTCATGTTTATCAGATTTTTGTCGGGTTTAAATGGTTTTCGGTTTGGGTTGGGTTACTATCAGGTTCAGACGCAATCAGTTTGGGTAGTTGTCAGTTTTGGGTTGTGACGGTTTGGCTTGGTTACGGGTCAAGTTAGTAACAGTTTGCACAAATTCGGTTCAGTTTAGTTCCGGGTTAGAAAAAAACTTGGGTTGGGGTGGTTTTCGATTTCCAAAAAATGGGTTTTTAACAGTTCATTTCCTTTTCCAATCGGTTCAAAACAGTCGAGTTTAACAGTTCGAGTTAGAAACTGACAGCTTTACTTTTTATGTATTCAATCCGTAGAAAATAATTTAAAATACATAGAAATATATAGTGAAAAATTAAGCTAAAAGTAAGAAATGAACATGATTCTATGATCATTAATCTATCATATACCTAACATTAACCGAGGCCACTAAACCCACTACTTTTATAAAACAAACTAGGAATTATCTAACCGCTAACAATTTAAAGCAAATATTGCAACACATTTTCAAAAGAAAAATTGGCTTAAAATAATACCAACTATAAACGGTGTGTGCAAAATAATACAACTTCAACTATTTGCAATAAAAAACACAACCTTTTGTACTATATGTGCAAAATGGTACCCCAGTCACCAAACAAGACATTTTAAGGAATATTCCATTAGTATTCATTATTATATTATTTTCATTATTATTTTTTGATATTAAAGTATTTGTTCTCAAAAAAACATTTTATGTTAATAACTTCATCCTACCCAAATTAATAATGCTCCGCCCCTTTGTTAGGCTAGTAAATTAATTATAATGAAAAAAATTTCTACGCTATCATACAAAAGTTAATAGGGTATTTAAATGCATATTGTATTGACATAATTAGTTCAAAAAATGTATTGAATACCAAAATTAACATAATGTTTCCTTTGCTTTTATACTTACAACACACCTTTGACATTTTAAGCTATTTGAAAAAATTATTAGACTACGTAAGCGGACAAATTATGCTACAAGTTTTAATCGTAGCAATTTAACACTTTCTTCTTCATTTTTTAAACATAACACTTCCTTCTTATTGGTGGTAAATTTTGTTGATTAATTTGTCCATTTTTCTAGTCTAATATCTCTCTTAAAGTGTGTATCATGTCAAAATAATTTGTTATTGTAAATAAAAAGAATTATGTATTTTGGAAAAAAAATGATAATTAATAGTATAAAAAGAATATAATATTAAATAAGGAAGAAATATTGCTCGAGATACCTTCTACGATAGTTGGCGTATCATTTGGAACATATATTACAAAAGGTGGTACCGTTGAAAGCAAATATCTGAGGTCTTATTATTTTACACCCACCGCTAATAGTTGGGATTATTTTAAGCCAATGTTCCTTTTCAAAATAGACTTTCAAAATAGTCATCAAACAATTAATTTCCTTTGATTGTATTTTCTTTATGTTTCATTTCATAATTAAAACTAGTGTGTGGCTCAATCGATGCCTCGAGTTGTTAGTTTGTGGTTTAATTTGATAATCACGTTCGACAATTTTTTCTTAGTGTATGGATAATCATCTTGAAAGTTTAATATTTTGATGATAAAAGATTTCTATAAGGGGAATCATATATATTCAATATTGTGTATGAAACTATTCAACTACTACTAACACAGTACATTTTTTCATCAAATCAACAAACAACACAATATTTAATACTTCAAAATCAAAGCTATTACATTATCTTATGATATGTTACATTTGTACCATTAATGACTGATCATCTTATCCAAGTTAAATTTAATTTTATTGTGTAAATAATTACAATAAATTGCATAACTAAGGTGGTAACTGGTAAAACTTGTAACATAATACTTGTTGATCTCGAATTCAAGTCTTCATTTAAGCATTTTCTAGATTATTTCTAATACATGTTGTGGGGGATGATGTGGCATGTTTATTCCTCTAAAAGAGGAGACACATGGCATATATTGGTAATATGGCATGATGAAAGATCTTAAAAGGGTGATATGTGGCATATATTCTGTATTAGGAACGTTTTTTAATATATAAGTAGATATAGATAGTTATAAACATTGAAAAAATAAATCAAAAATTGATTTAGGGTTTTGATTGGTTTTATTTTTCCAGTCTGATCTTGCTTGGTTAGATCGATTTGAGTACAAGAAGTTCGATGTCCAATTGATGTTAAGTTCAAAATTCCGTTCATTTGTTCAGTCCAATTCGGTCTGATCTTAATTCAATCTAACGTGAGATAACGTACTTCTAAAGATTATATAATAGTTTATATCCTTATTGTATAGAGTGGGACAATATTAACTAGCAAGCACTCACATAGTCACATACATATGAGTTGTTCATGAGGTATCAATGATCATTGACCACTTCCACTATAGTTTAAAGGGTTCTGTAGGTGTAATAAAGGGTATTTAAATACGAAGTACTTAATACACTATTCCATCCATTTCTTTTCTTTGTTTTTACATTTTGATTTTCACGGTGCCCAATGCATGTACACCTTTTATATTCCCTCCATTATTAAATACTTGCTTCATATCTCTATGCGCGGAACTTTAGGAGAAATTGGAGAAACTAAAAAAATATGGAGATAGTAAGATAGGTGGAAAAATAAAAAATTGTAAAAAGCAAAAATAGTGGGGAGAATTGGAGGAGAGACAATATGAAAATAATAAAATATGATCATGGTGGGTCTACTAGGTGAGAGAAAACAAATTAAATATTGTAAAAGCTTTCCAAATAAGGAAATGGAGCAAGTATTTAAAAACGGCCGAAAAAGGAAAGTGGAGCAAGTATTTAAAAACGGAGGGAGTATATTCCTAATATATATGCTCAAAAGTTTCGAGGAAATTTTGGCTAGAACTACCCTAAAAATAGGGTCATTTATGAACAACTACCCATTTTTTTTTATTTATTTGGAACTACCCAGAATTTACAAAATGTTTGGGTAGCACTACCCATTAACGTTTTCCGTCCAATTAAAACGTTATTGGACCCACTTTTCCACTTTTCTCACTTAATTAATTCCCCTAATTACCTTCCCTCTCCTCCCTAATTAACTTCCTTTCCATTCTCACTCAAAAATCCAAGAGAACATACTCAATCAATTGAACACAAATTCTCAATTATTAAAGTAATGTTTCACACTTTCTTTTTAATTCATTGTTTATTGTATTTGTTTATAAATTTTAATTGAACGCAAATAACATAATTAGGGTGTAAATTAGTGATTTGGATTAGGGTTTATGGGTTTAATAAATTTGGGGGTTTTGATTTCTAGGATTTAGGGGTTCAATTGAGTTCTAGATTTCGGTTATTTTGACTTTGATATTGAATTCAATTGCATTTTAATTACTAATTGGCCATTATAATTGGTAGGATGTCTAATTGACCATTGTAATTGATAAGATGTCTAAATTTAGGGGTTTTAATTTCTAGGGTTTAGGGGAAGTTAATTAAGGAGGAGAGAGAAGGTAATTAGGGGAGTTAACTAAGTAGGTAGTGCTACCCAAGCTTTTCTTAACTTCTGGGTATTTCTTAACAAATAAAAAAAATGGGTAGTTGTTCAGAAATTGACCCTATCTTTAGGGTAGTTCTAGACAAAATTTCCTTGTTTCAATGTACAAAATATAAAAATATTGATAGTTTTTGAATTCATTTCCAAGAAGAACCTAACAATATCCTTATAATATGGCCTAATCTTGATCTTGATCTTTTGTACTTTCATTTTTATTTTTATTTTGTTTTACAATAGCAAAATATATTAATAAAATCAGAGTTTACAAAATACGAAACAAAAACTAAAACATGGTTTTAACCTTTAAGCCTTTACAACTTTCGACACTAAAACCAATATTACATAACAGGGGTTGGCCGGACATGTTGCAGATTAGGACCTCCTTATAGGCCAAGGAGAGAATATATATACTTCAAAACACAAAGAAAGCAGAGAGTACCAAAACTGTTCGATAATGGCTAGTTTAACCATACCTAGTTGGATCAACTTATCACCAATTAAAGCTTAAAACACACTACCACAAAATATACAATAAAGAACGCCTGAAATATGTAATACAGACCATCTTAGAAGCGTTCTTCAACTGGAGTGCCTTATAAAGTATTCAAGACGCATCTTGAAGGCGTTCTATATTAAATAATATAGAACGCCTAACTAAGCTAACGACTTCCTATTTTATGTGCAAAATAAATAATAAACATGGAAAAAAGAACTGTTATCTAATAGTAGGCGTTATGTATTCATATGAAAAATGAAGATGACTGTTCTCGTTTTCTTATTATTTTTTTAATAATATAGAGTATTATTATTATTATTATTATTATTATTATTATTATTATTATTATTATTCTTCGTAATAGATGACACACCAAAATTATAGTTCATATTTTATTAACTTTTCAAAAAGTTACGGAGTATAATACAAGTATTGTAGTTCAGTGCTAGTTTTTGAGTAGTTTTTAGATAGCTTTTAGTGGTTTGACTTGGTCAAACCACCACTTAACAAAAAATGTAAGTGTTTAGCAAAGTAGTGGTTAGGGTAACTTTTAGTGATGGAGGTAGCTTTTTTGAAAAGTTAAAAAAATTAGCTTTTGAAATTAGAGATAACTTTTAAGATATTTGTTGAAAATTTAATTTATAGTTTTAAAAATAAAATATTGATTATTTATATGTAACAGCTAGTCAACCGCTATTTTACCGAACACTCATATCTAAATTATTTATCTTCACAACTAACAGCTTGTTCACAGCTAACAATTACCTACACAGCTAACATCTACCTCCGCAGCTATTGCTACCTTCACAGGTATATTTTACTGAACACGTCCTCAATTGCAACAAGTAAAGAAATAAAAAAAAAAATTGTCAACAATACTCTCATTCATTGCATCAATATTCCAATAATACAAATTCCATATTGTAAAAAGAATAAATTAAACGAACTGAATGATTTATTTGGAGCATTTACATATCATAATTTAGATTGAAAAATATTATGAATCAATAGCAGTCTCGCTCCGATTGTGATATCTCAACATATGAATTTTTTACTAGCTTATCAATTGATGATGATGAACGAAGTTTCTGCTCCATTGAATGGATTAAATGTAATATAATTCTTAGAAATTAAACCTGCAAAAGAAAATTCAGTAAAATCAAATTATATACAATTGATCCAAGCAAAGGAGATAGCAAGAAAGTCGAGGATTAAGGTTTCTGAGAATGCGTCAATAAGTAGAACAAGTTTGAGGAAAAGATCGGCGAGGGTCTCGACAAAATTGACGCATAGTATCAAGATTCTAATAATCTAAAATCCCTAATAAAATAAAATTGTTCAAAATCGAAATAAAAAACCCAGAAATCTCATCAACTAATTTCATAAAAACCATATAATGTAGCACAATCACAAAGACATTTTAAGTGATTTGAACACCACCTAACAACCGCAAATCCTTGAATTTTGAACATAAAAGCATAGATCTACACAATTTGCATTATAAAAAACCCAAAAAAAATCAGAGAAAATGGCGGAAAAAAATACCTGAAGACGAGAACGAAAGATGGGCCGGGAATTTTCATATCTTATACTTCCCCCATTCTTTTATTATTGCACCACTTGTCTTTTTTTAAGAAGTTTTACAACTATTGCACCATTTCCTCTTTAAAAAAAAAAATTATTTGTGTTCACACTATAAATATCCAATATACTCTTACTTTTTCACACTTACTTTTTAGTTTATCAATATGTTACATGGGCAATTTTGTATTTTTACCTTTCTCTCTCTTACTTTTTTCCACTACCAAAATATTTGTAGCCAATCCCTATGGTGCAATAATAAAAAAACGGAGGAAGTATAGTCCACAAGATTTAAGTATAAAGAGAAAAATTAAGGAAGAACTTCCACTAAAGAGAATGTGCAGATGAATGAAGAGAGGGAGAGAATAAAGAAGATCAGTAGGCGTAGAGGAGGCGGTTGAACCGTAAAAGGGACTAATAGGTAGGGGTGAGCAAAAATCAGGGTACCCTGACGTGGAACCAGAACCTGCTGGGAATCGCAGGTTTTAAACCCGGAACCTGTAGATTTGGTTTCGGTTCCGGGTAAAAAAATTAGGAACCTATTGCAACAGGTTCCGGTTTCGGATAATAAAATTTTGGACCTAGAACCTGTAGGGTACCCTGTCAGTACAAGTTTCTTATAGGGTATTCAAAATCGGAACCTATAGGGTATTAAATATTCTAGACAACCAGTGTTGGTTTGTTATATTTGTAGTGTTGTATTAAAGTTGTAACCTTTTATTGTGAACATCCATTTTTTTTTAAAAAAAAATTGTAATAATTTATCAAGTAACTATTAAGCTTACTTTGAAAGACAGGGTACTCTGTTTAGGAACCGGAACCTACAAGTTCCGGTTTCGGTTCCCAATTTTTAAGAACCTGTTGAACAAGTTCCGGTTCCTATTTTTAGGAACCTGTTGCAACAGGTTTCTGTTCCGGGTCCTGAGATTTTTACTAGGTACCCTGCTACGCTCACCCCTATTAATAGGAGGGTTAGGTTTTTTACTAGTGGAATGGTGGGTTAAATAATAACTAATAAATACGGAGTAAAATAGAACGGTTATCATACAACATTGTTCTGTGTTGTAAATTCATATTCTATATTCACTACTACATTTTCGATCAAATGCCACGGCCTAATAAAGGCTAATACAACGGTATTTTAATTGCCGTTGCAATAGAGTAGGCTAATGCAACGGATTCAATACTAATGTTGTAAGAGGTAGAGCTATTACAACGGCACTAACGAACCGTTGCAATAGCCTAGATATTTCAACAAAAAGGAAATCTGATGCAACGGTATGTGATTATGTAATGGAAAAAGTAGGAGGCGCGCCGAAAATTTCAGCTTCCCTCTACTTTTTTTGCCCAAATATTTTGAACCCTTACACTATTCCAAAGGCAAAAAAGAAGGAAAAAAATAGAAAATCAAAAGAACTCTGTAGAGTGTACTATCATTTTCTCACATTTTGTACTACCATTTTACCCAATTCTCCATTTTCCCCAATTCTCTATTTTCTCACATCAATTAAGCAATTTTCCAAAAACTTCAAATTCTCAATTTTCCCCAAGTCTCCATTTTGAGGCCATAAATTACTTATAATTTCTTGGAAATTTTGATAGAAAAATTTAGCAAAGAAATCTGACAAAGGCGGCACTTAAGAGGTGGTTGGTAGCTCGTACTTTAGTCGACGTCTAGTAGCTTGTACTTCAAGCGACGTCTGGTTGCTCAAGAGGTGGCATAATTTAAGTGGAGAAGTCCCATTTTCATCTTGCATGTCCCTTCCTTGTGGTTGATATCTCGAATTTGAGTTCAAGGTATACAACGATAATTCGTTTCTGAAATTTCTTAATTGAAATTTTTGTTGTTGCATTTTGATAAATTAAATTTGAAGTTTTTACTGCTGTCTTTGGGAATTTGTATTTGAGGCCATGGAATATGGAATTACTTTATTCTTTGAGTTCGAATTTCATGGTTTTTTTCCTCAAATGTTACTGCGAAAATGCTATACATTGTTGGGCTATGTTGGGTCGAATTTGTAATTGTTTTTGCTCGAATTATATGGGAAAAAATGCTGTAATTTTTTAGTGTATATTATGCTCGAAATTTGGGGGTATTTTTGCTCGAATTTAATGGGTTTCTTTTAGCAGTATTTATTATTTTTGTTTTGTTTTGTTAATTTTTTTTTTTTATATTATTGAAACTTAGTATTACTGAATATTGTATTAGAGTATAATTTTGTTTTTTTTGGGTTGGGGGGGGGGGGGGGGTGAAGCTGTTCTATTTGGATTGTGCAAGGACTGCTCTGTGTTTGAGACCTTGAGGACTTTTAGCTGTGTTACCCTTATAGTCTTATCCCCGAAATGAAGTGCAGGATGGCAAAAGTGAACTGTCCAAGAAGAGTTCTTCCCGTGTGTGAATTATCTTTTGCTCAATGCTTGTAGATTGTTCCACTAATTATCTGATTATTATGTGAAATAATGAGAGTATATGATTTGATGGATCATGTTCATCTGATTACCTCAACTTATGTGTTACTTGCCAAAATTAATTTTGCCAAAGTTGATGACAAACAGATTCTGTGTTGACAAAGAAATGAAAACTGGAGGAGAAAAACATATATTTTGGTTTTCTTCCTCGGTGTTTAGAGGACTTTTTTGTTTTTATGTTGAATTACATGATGTTAGCTATGGATATGGATAGAAGTTTGGAATGTAAAACTGTTATAATTTGGCAGCAGAGCTTGAGAAAACAATGACATGAGAACAAAGATTGAAGTATTGAAATTTTGGGTTCTTTAATTGAAGGTTTCTTTTTTTAACTGTGATTGAAAACAGGCAGAGAACATTGTTTATAAGATAGTTTAATAACTAAGTACATACCTAGAAAGTGGTGGTGTTGATTGAGTGAGCTATGGCCAGTGGGTTGCAAATGTAAAAGAGTAGTCAGATATGTGTTTTGTTAGAATTATAGTCTAAACAAGTTGTTTCTATTATTGAATTTCTTTGGTATATAATTTAGTATAATCTAGTGATTTTCTTATTGAGTTATTAGTATTGTATTACTGATAGTGCTTTTAAAATGATCTAGAATGAAAAAAGCACACTCTGCATCTACTAGCTATTGCTGTATGTTGTAATTCTTGGAGCAATTGGTCATTGTTATTCATGTAATTTTTTTTCTTCAAATTACGGCCTGTTTTTGCTTATCATAAACTGTACTTCATTATTTTAAGTTTTCATATATGAAGTTTGTCATATGTATGTAACTAATTACATTTTTGTTGATTTACTTGTAAATGGTACTGTAATTAGTTGCCCTCTTATTCTTAAGGATTCTGCCCTCTCTATTCTTAAGGATAGAATTCTTAAGAAAAAGGGGCAACTAATTATAGTACCATTTACAAGTAAATCAACAAAAATGTAATTAGTTGCCCTCTCTATGTATGTAACTAATTACATTTTTTTTTCTTTTGAAACAAAGCCAAAGCTCTAGCTTTTTTTCTTTTTGAATTATTTTATTTATTTTATGATGATTTGCTTCTTTTTATTATTTTATTAAATAATTTTTTAGGCATAATACAAAAGAGATTTGAGCAATTCTTTTAAAATATCAGGCTTTGACCAAGATTTTAAAATGGCATGCCTTTTAAAGTTATGACTTAATTTTTAGAAATAAATAAATTAAACTAACTGCTTTAATATGTATGTAAATATACTTCATATTGACTTACAAATTAAAAGTATGAGTACATTTTAATACTTTTTTTTAAGGTTTTTTCTCCATTTTCATTGTTGTTTTTTCTTTATCCTAAATTTATGTGAGTTTTATTTCAAAATACCACTAATATTGATCAAAGTAGGTGATGAGGGTTCTGAAAGGTTTTCAGTTTACTTATGTTGCTTTCTATGTTTGTAGCTATTAATGAGCATTGATACTTATCATATGATGCCCTTATGTTGAACTTTAAGATGAAAGGATTACCAAGGTCTGTTTCTTCCGTTACGTATCCATATGTTTTCAGTTCTTCACACACACTTTGCCAAATTTTTATGTTCTGCCTTACAGTCATTCTTAGCTAACTACAATTAGTTTAAGATAATTTAGTAATAATTTGCTTTACTGTTTGTCAAACTCAATCCTGCTTAATTACACACCGTTACCTTAATCCTAGGACCCCTTGTAGCTCTGGTAAATTTGCAGTTAGTGATGATTATGACTGCCATTTATAGTTTGTTGCTGATATTGCTATACGCCTATTCCATATGCAGTATGTGTTGGGAGAATTTGATAGACTCCTGGGTTGTTGGGAGTTCTTTCCTTTTCTGATTCAATGTTTGGTGTTATATGCCAACACAATTTGTTATTTTGCTGTTGTGTCTCATTTCTTGACTGGTTTTTGACTTTTCTTTGCTGGTTTATGACATTTTAGTTTATGATAAATTGTGACTCACTGATTTGTGAGTTTGTGGACCAGTGACTTTTATTCAGCATGGGCTTGTTAGGCTGTGACTTCATTTTGGTGTTGGACTGTGACTAGTAATGCTTTATTGTTTTGTCAAACATGTGACAATATTTGACTGGTTTGTTGAATTACCTATTTGTTTGAATACAAGTTTGATACTCTTTGCTTATTACACTTGATAAAGTTGTCCTAAGCAATAGAAATACTCTAGTTTTAAGTATTTTGATCATGTCATCAACCTATACGATTTAATACTTAATCACTACTGTAAAAATTTAGTAACCCTCTTAATTCTTACCCTAAGGTATGGGTAGTGGAACTAACGAGTGGTGGATGTTTGCCAAATGGAATGCTGAATATGAACGGGGAGTAGATGAATATGTATAAAAGGCTTTTGCTTCTAAGTCTCAAGGAAATCAAATCTGTTGTCCTTGTGAAAGTTGCCATTATCGTTTTTGGCGCCATGAAGGTGTTGTGAGAGATCACCTTATTTGTAACGGTTTTGTTCCACGAACGGATAAGTTATCAGAGTTAGGGATCAACATTGAAAGGGAACAAACTATTTTGGATAATGATGAAGGGTCACCCCCAAATGATTTTAATGATGACATAGTAGGGTTGTTGCATGATGCATGTGATGCTTTAAGAAAGGGGCCAAATGATGAGGATTTTTTTTTTTAAGTTAGTTGAAGAGGGCCAAGAAGAATGGTGCCCTGGTTGTAAAAATCATTCAAAACTTTCCTTCATGATCCGACTTTTTATTTTGAAGTGTGATCATAAGCTAACTAATGTTGCTTTTGGAGATATATTAGAGCTTATAAGGGAGGTGTTACCTGATGCAAAACTGCCAGCTTCTTTTAATGAAGCAAAAAGTGTTCTGAAAGTGTTGGGTTGGATTACACCAAGATAGATGCATGCCCAAATGATTGCATGATATATTAGGAAGAGCATGAAAATGCAACAAGCTGCCATGTTTGTGAGACACCAAGATGGAAATCAAATGACAGAGAGAATGACATAGAAAATGAAAATGGAAAGCCTTATAGGATTCCTCAAAAGATTCTTAGGTACTTTCCAACAAAGAAAAGGTTTCAACGACTATTTTTGTGTCAAGAGACGGCGAAATACATGACTTGGCATGCAGATGGGCGTGAAAATGATCATCTTTTACATCACCCAGTTCATGGTTAAGCTTGGAAGGAATTTGATTCTTTATACCCAAAGTTTGCTGATGACCCACGCAATGGGAGGCTTGGGTTAGCCACAGATGGATTTAGCCCGTTCAATTCAATGAGCATTGTCCATAGTACATGGCCAGTTATGTTGATTAATTGTAACTTGCCTCCTTGGATGATTATGAAGCCTGAGTTTTTGATGCTAGCCTTACTAATTCCTAATCCGTCTTCCCCTGGCAATGACATTGACATATATTTGCAGCCACTTATCAAGGACTTGAAGGATTTGTGGGAGTTTGGGTTGGAAACTTATGATGCTTCGACTAATCAAAGGTTTGACATGCATGTAGCATTGATGACTACCGTGAGTGATTTTCCGGGTTATGCAATGTTATCTAGGTGGAGCACAAAGGGATACTTGGCATGCCCTGAATGTCATTATGAAACAGATTCTGAGTGGTTGCCTTGTAGTGGTAATACCGTGTATAGGGCAAATCGTAAATTTTTGGATCCATCTCACCCTTGGCGTCATGATAAGAGGAATTTTGCCGGAAAATTTGAGGAAAGATGTCAACCTATTCCACTGAATGGGATTGATATTGATAATATGTTGCGTGATTTTCCAAATGCATTTGGAAAGAAGCAAAAGAAACCAAGGCGTGACGTGGATGATCCGAATCCGTGGAGAAAGATACCTATATTTTTTGAGTTACCATATTGGAAGCATTGCTCTAATCGCCATAATCTTGATGTAATGCATATTGAGAAAAATGTCTTTGATAATGTCATTGGAACTTTATTAGACATTCCTTTGAACACCAAGGATAATGTGAGTGCTCGTCGAGATTTGGTAGAACTTAATCTGATGCAAGAGCTTCAATCAATAGAATTGGAAGATGGTAGTGAAGAATTTCCAAGATCTCGCTTTTGGATGTCATTGGAGCAAAAGCTTAAATTCTGCCAGGTTATAAAAAATGCCAAGCTTCCTCAAGGTTATGCTTCCAACCTTAGTTGTTGTGTGCAAGTTGGAGATAGAAAAATAGCAGGCTACAAAAGCCATGATGCTCATTTTATGATGAATTATCTTCTTCCAATTGCTGTGAAGACAACATTACCCAAAGATGTTGCTAGTCCCTTGATAAGACTTTGTGCTTTTTTCAAAGGTATATGGAGTAAAACTATCGATCCTCGAGATCTTGTAAAATTGCAATCTGAGATAGTTGAAACTCTATGCCTACTTGAGAGGAATTTTCCACCTGCTTTTTTTTTGATATAATGGAACATTTACCCATACACTTGGTAGACCAAATTAAGTTGGGTGGACCTGTAAGTTCAAGGTGTATGTATGGAATTGAGAGGAATCTTCATGAAATGAAACAAGATGTTCAAAACAGGGCTCGCCCAGAAGGCTCAATGGCAGAAGGATACCAAGCTAAAGAATGTGTTGCTTTCATAGCTAGATTTTTTAAACGATCAAGCAAAGCCACACCTGAAGTTAATGAGTGTGGTACCTCAAAATCATTTTTCCCTACGGTAGGACGTCCTATCAAAGGAAAAGGAAGAACCTCAAAGGAAAAAAATCGTGGACACATAATTGATCGCATTACATGGGCACAAGCGCATTGTTATGTCTTGTTCAATTGTCATTGTGAGGAAGTTGAGAAATATATAAGGTAAGATTTTTAAACAAAATGTGGGTTTATTATTTTTTATTTAATGTCTTATTCTAACTCTAGTGCGTTAGTAAGATAAATATTTTATTTACAGTGAGCACAAGATTTGTGTAAGTGCTAAAAGGAAAAGAAAATGGAATAGTGCTCAAGACCATAGCAACGATTTCATGGATTGGTTTAGGGAGAAAGTTGATTTGATTCTTAAAGAAGGCCATGATAATATCCCGGACCATATACTGTGGTTATCAAAAGGTCCCTCTCACGTTGCCAAAAAGTACACAGGGTACTCAGTTAACGGCTATAGATTTCATACCATGAAGCGAGATGCAAACTGCGTAACTCAAAATAGTGGCGTCACTCTAGTAGCCATTACACATAGCTTTGCAAGCTCCAAAGATCAAAATACTATTGTGGGAAATGTTAATTATTATGGTTCAATAACTGAAATCATTGAGATATCCTATCATGGTCATTTCAGTGTAGTCTTATTTAGATGTCAATGGTTTCACTCAGAAAAGGATGATGATGAGCTTATTACGGTGAATATGAATAAGACCGTTTTTAAAGAAGAACCTTTTATCTTAGAAACTCAAGCACATCAAGTGTTTTATGTAGAAGATTTGAATAGAAAAGGTTGGAATTATGCTATTCAAATCCCTCCTAGAGAGTTTTCAGATGGTATTGACATACATAATTTTAATACTTCACTAAATGTTATAAATGATCTTATTTTACATTGCAATTTATTTCAGTTTATTATATTTACATACAAAATTAACATACTTCCATCTTTTATTCTAGATGAAAGGGAATAGACCTAAAGTTCCTGCTTCCCAAAGTCAGCTTACAGAATATGAGCTGCAACGACTTCAAAAACTAAAATTCAATGCAGAGAGAATGGAAGCTCAAGGATCGGCATCTGTAGCTAATAAGATACTTGAAGAAAAAACAAAAGCCTTAATTTGTCCAAGTGCAAGGCAGAATAGTTTACCAGAAAATGAAGATATGACTCTACATCGGAATATGATGGTGCAAATGAGGTTGAAATTGATAACATTATGGAACCTGACAATCGCACTTCTGGAAAAAGAAAAGCTAGTATACAGGCGTTCACTTCTATTTTGTCATTTATACAAACTGATTTAATTGTTTTTCACGATTTACATGTAATTATTAATGCTTTAACTGCCTTTTTTTAATATGTTTCAAAGCAAGTAAGGAAATCATCACTTCGCCCTAAAACTATGGCTGATGTTGTGGAAGTAAATAGCCGTAAGAAGCATGCTATTGATGAAGTTCAGAACATTCACTCAGTTGAGGTTCCTAGAGTTCAAGATCAATGCCCCCAAAAGAAGTAGCAAGTTATTTCAGAAAAGAAGGGAACAAAACGAGCATTCTACTCTCCTAGTTCCATGTCAGCGTACCTCGAGTTTCGGAAAAAGAAAAAAGTAAATAATGAAGAATTTGTAGCAAGTACTCAGTCATTGAATAATTCTCTTACAAGAAAAGCAAGGGTCTATGGCGCTGCATTTCATGAGAATGACAATGATGATGCGGATGCACTAAGTGGGAATGATGAAGCGGATGCACTAAATGCGAATGATGATGATGTTGGTGATGAATATGAGGGTGATCGAGTATTAGAAGATGAAGTTCTATTTCAGTTTGAAAGGGAAGGAATACAAGGTATTTGCAATCATTTTACGTAGTATTATTTATTTCAGCTTTTTAACTTATATGTCTTTAGAATTCTGTTAGGAAGTGAGAAGAGCATTAAGTATAAAGAACCTGAGATGTCATGTGTGTCCTGTGTAGATTGGACTTTAGTCCTACTTTTTGGAAATTGATGTTCAAGCTTGAGAGGTCACGTGTGTCCTGTGCATAGATCACTGAAGTTAACAGTGAGAGGTCATGTATGAGTGGCATCATACTAATGCCAATTTCTATCTTAGAATGCAAATTTTCATGTAACTCGAAAGACAAACTAATCCTAATAAAATAACCAATTCATAGATGCACAAATTAACCTTAACCCTATATATGCACATATTCACACTGCTTCAGACCTTCCATCTTTTCTGGGGTCACTTACCCCAGTAAGTTTACCAAAGTATGTGTTACCAATAAAATTCTCTCTAGTTTTCTGGCCTAGATCAACTGAACTTTCAAATGTTTGAACAACAAGCTGGTGACACGAGGAAAATTTAGGTCGTCCTCTACCCTTTCCTAGAGTCAAAGAAAATTTATAAACACTCGACCAACCTAATACGAGTATACGGTAATTCAAGGGTCGAACCCAAGGGAATTAATAGGTGTAAGCTATAGCCTAGGTCAAGCTACTTTGAAGTTTGCGGAAGATGCGGTTGGTAACTAAGGTATCAAGAAATCTAGATGAATAGAGAAATTCAATATACTAAACACTAGGGATATGGGTTCCACATGCAAGCTCAATGATTATGCTAATTGAAAGATCACTCAATCAATTCAAACATTGCAAAGGACAAACAATAGTTGCAATCAAAGGAATTCAAGGGCTATCTCCTATAAGCCAAGCTAGGGATCACTATGAATGGCTAGCTAGGAAATTCACAATCAAATTCAATCAATTAAAGCAATTCTCAAATCAAGGGTTCATGTCATTGAAATTTGCAATGCAATCTAGATTAATCTTATAGGTTGATCACTCCTAATCTAATTAATCACATGCAAAACTATGTCAACCAATTTAATTGCACCGTTCAAATCAATTTAGCATCATCAACTAGCAAAAATCATCAATCAAGCATGCTTCCCCTTCTCCCTAGCAACTAATCTACTCACTAAACATGGTGGAATTAAGAAATAAAACAAATTCAATCAAATTCATATTCATTTAAAGCTAAATCAAAAGAAAATCAATCAATCAACAATTTCTAAAACAAGGAATGTAATCTCAATGAAAATCCAAGAAACTAGAAGGAATTGCATTAAAAGTAAATCAAAGGAAAGAAATCTTACAAACATTCATTGAATTGAAGAAGGAATTTCAAAATTAAATTGAAATCTAAGATCAAATTTAAGTACAAACAAGTAAATCTTAAGCTTCTCTCTCTACTTTCTCTCTCTACTATTTCTGGAAAAATTCTCTCTCTAGTACAAAGTTAAGTCGTCCTCCAAAAACGAAAGTCAAAAGCTACAAATAAGAAAAATCGAGCGAAGAAGGCCGCACAGGCCGTGCGCACGCACAGCCCAGCCGCGCGCGCGCACAGCTGGGTCTGCGCGCACACACCCTTGTGCCGCGCGCGTGCATCCCTGTGCGATGCATAGGCTTTTGCTCCTTCGCTTGCTTGATCAAACTCCGCGCTCCCGAGCTTCCCCATCATCAGTGCACTCGAGATGATGCCCGCGAACATGGTAGTCCCAAAATGAGCAAATTGACTTGATTTTTCACCTACAAAACACAAACAAAACAAAGAGAGGAAG
Organism: Chenopodium album; assembly: GCF_948465745.1. Taxonomy (NCBI): domain Eukaryota; kingdom Viridiplantae; phylum Streptophyta; class Magnoliopsida; order Caryophyllales; family Amaranthaceae; genus Chenopodium; species Chenopodium album. The sequence goes on from NC_137847.1 coordinate 23,301,164, forward strand.
CGTAGCAAGGTAAAACTAACACTAAAATTATGAATTACCAACTAAAAATATGAAAAACTCGTAAAAACCAATCGAGAACTAAAGTGAATTATAAAAAATGGAAAATCAAATAAAACTAAAAGAATTATATGAAAATGATGAAAGAAAATAAAGAAAATGAACCTAAATCTTATTCTTTTGAGATCCATAAACGACGCTCATCAAATTCCCCGAAGCTAAACTTTTGCTCGTCCTCGAGCAAAACAAAGTCTAACCCAAGGGAAAAATGATGACACTACTCAAGCAAAGAAAGAAACAAGAAAATTAGGGAAGATGAGAATATACACTAACTCACTTTCGTAGGAATCACGGTCAATTTTAACAACTAAAGACAAACCATTTAAACCCCTAGATCGCTCTAGAGGACGAGTGATGCTCTCGTAAAGGTTTCCAAAGAGGTTAACCTATAACTCTTTTTATTAAAAAGGAGGCAAAGTAAAAAGAAAAGAAAAGAAAAAAAATAAAAAATTTAAAACCTTAAAAAGAAAAGAAATGCTTATACAAAGGCCTTTTGCACATGAACAAGGCACAAGGATATCAAGCTTTCTAAAACAACAATGGTAAGCACGTTCTAAGATATCGAGGGTTGATTGAAGCATAGGGTATGCTAAGAGTAGAGAACTAATGAGGCGCAATCCACTTTCATCCCAACCAATCTAACCGCGTTCTCCCTAATGGCCTCAAATATTCCCTTAGTAAGCGTCTCTATGGTTCCACGAAGGAACCAGAAAAGAATAGAATTTGAGGGTTCTCGACATCTCGACCTTGCATCCCTTTTCTTTAGGCTTTAACTCATAATGCCCTCCCTCGGCGCATGACTCAACCACTAGGTCGAAAGGACTTTCCCAAAGGTTGTAACGTAAGGGCAAAAGGTTAGGGGTAGGCTTAAAATTTAGAATTTGGTGGTACACCTAGATTATGAAGAAAAGATTGGCCTCACCTCAACACCAAAACCAAGAAGTCACCAAACAAAAACAAACTAATACCCCCAAGCTTATTCAAAGCTATATCCACAAGCATATATACAAAAAGCGTAAACGCTTCTCCCCCAAGCTAAAAGGAAGCATTGTCCTCAATGCGAGAAAAGGGAAAAGAAACAAATCATCTTCTATTTTTTTTTTTTTTTTTTTGTGTAATTTTCATTATATCAAAGCAATTGTCCTTGCCACTTTTAATTTTGGACGGCTTTTTCGAGTATATTCAATTGCCATTATTCACAATATGTACAAAAGACGAGTTCGCATACAATTAAAACCAATTTCCAACTTCATAGATCACAAACTCCAAAAGCATGACCATTTGCTTTACAAAAACCAATAAAGGAACGAAAAGAAACAAAAGGTGCAAAGTTCTAAAGATGTGGCTTGAAAAGAAAGGGAATGGCTCAAATGGTTAGCAAGATGGGAAATTTAAACCCAATGAACTAAAAAGAAAGAAGAAAATCCTAGAAATAAAAAATTACCACCCCGAAAAATGGCCTTTATCCTAGTTGGTTCGGTCTCGTGTTTGAGAATTATGAGTCAAGATTCAAGATTAGGGATGCAAAGGTGGAGGATCCACACCGCACAATCAAGAGTGATGAAAGCTTGAAAAAGAGAAACCTCACACGGTTGTAGCAAAAACTTACTAAAGGTGTCAAATCCACCAAAGGAAGCAACTCCGTCTTACCACAAAACAAAAGAATCTGGCTTCAAGGCCCCAAAAGGTCTAAACCTTAGCATACTCTATCCTAGAATCAACCAAAGATACTCTCAAACTGTGCAAACCATTGTATTTAGGAAGAAAAATAGCTAATGTGCAAGTTCAAGTGGTATTAAGTCCAAAGTAAAAGCAAAAACATTTATTCATATTCACAAAAACAAGGTTTTTTTTTTTTTATATTTTCTTAAGTTTTTTTTTTATTTTTTTTTTGTTTAAGTTTTTTTTTTACAAGAGAAAAGAGATAAAAAGAAAAGAAAAGAATAAGAAAAAGAGAAAAAGGAAAACAAGAAGGAAGATGAAAATAAAAGAGAAAGAAAAAGAAAAAGAAAAAGAAGAAAAGGAAGATGAAATGAAAAATAGAAAGATATAGGAGAAGCAGAATGCAACAAGGAAATAATGCGAACACACATAAATCCCAATCAACAAACAAGTGAACATTCGACCACAACGCCAATGTTCCCAAACACACTAGGGTGTTAAAAAGCAAACAACCTCGAACCATTCAACTTCTCCTAGAACTAATCCTAGACTAAGCAACCAAGGAAAGAAAAAGAAAAGAAATAGAAAGGTCTCATCGGGCGCCAAAGCTTTTGCACATTAAAAAGGTGAAAGAGCACCTTTATAAATCGTCGAAATCCAAAGCATAAGCAATAGAACAAGGTGTGAAATAACAAAAAAAAACTATATACAAAAAAAATTGTTAGTAACTTCAATACAAAAGAAAACAAGAAAATAGAAAATAAAATGTAGGAAAATAAAGAAAAAGCCAGTAATAGCAACAGCAAGGGTCAGAATCAACAGACTAAAATAGTATCAGGAGATAAGAAATCAGACAGTAATCATCAGGAATCATCATAATAAAGACACACAGAGAAACTCAGCGGACAATAATTAGCGAAACAAACAACAAACCAATAACCCGGCAGAGGAATCAGTAGAAATACAGCAGCATCATCATAAAACCGAACAACAGAAAGATCAATACTAGAAGCATAGGAGACCATGAATGAACTACAAAAGTAGGGGGGGGAATATGGTGAATCACAGAAAAAGATGCAGAAAGCACCCCCAAGCTTAGACTGGACCACCCCCCTTACTCTAAACCTAAAGGCATATAGGCAATCGAGAAACATCATAAAAAGCACAGAAGAAGGGGGGGCATGGTAGTATCATTCCGCACTATGGTAATGGGTAGAATGAGAACTCCCCTCACCCTTCTCCATCATGTGACTAGAGCTAGCCATCTCACTCACGTCCATGGGGGCCTTACCCCTTAACCTACCATTCCTCCTAGCTCTATCATCCTCAAAATATTGAGATTAATCATCTAAGACCGGCTCACCCGACCTACCCCACCGCCCAAAAGTCTCAGGGTCCGGAAAGGGAGAAGGATTAGCCGGATCATATGTGTAATCACAACCACCGGGTCACCGATAGTCGTAAGTGGCCGGGGTGGTGCCTATGATAGAACTAGGGTGAACATGAGGGCCCTCCCAATAAGGGTAACAAGGCCGAGGACCAATGGTAGGATCAAAAGGTTCCCACTGAGGAATAGGTCCTTGTTGGACCGGGAGATAAGGGTAGTTTACATAGGGCTCGATTTCCCCTCTCCGAACATGCATATCGTACAATTGATTTGTATAATAGTCATAACAAAGATTAGAGGGTTGCATAGAAGGCATAGAATATAGCACATTAGCAATAGAATCAAGCCTAACATGAATGGTTGACAATTCAAAAGTAGAAGGAGTAGAAGAGGGGGAAGGAATAGGTGTACCTTCCGGTTTAACTGTGGGAATATTTTGAACATTCAATGAGAGAGCATTGGTCGAGCGGCCTCTTGTTTGATTCGTCCTATGTCGAATAGAAGGAGCAATATCTTGCATTGGAGGCCTCCAAGATAAGGAGTCTTTCACTCATGGTCGGGTGGTTGCCTCTTTGCATGAGATTAAAAACCATTCTTTAACCTGAGAAACTTTCCAAATGAAGACATCATCCTTCTTCGTACGATCGAGGAACTTTTGGTTCACAAGGGCGGAGATGTTGAGGAAATGAGAAGAAGATTTTTCTCGAGGATCAATAATTGGGGGAAGCTCATTTAACAAAGTCTTATAGTCTTCATTGATGCATAGAGCTAGGATAGAAATCATCCCTCCCAATTGGATGCTCCCCGATAGGCTAACTCCATCCCGAATATCCAATAGTCGATTGATGAGGTGCTCTGTGAAATCCACCAACTCAATCTCAAAGTCATTTTGGTCGGCTATCCATAACCAACAAAGCTCCTCTCGAGAGATAGCTCCCAAAGAGTCTTTGGAGCAAAGAGCGTAAGTGAGGAGACGGTTGAAATACCGCATAGCCGGATGAATTATGGAGGCGGTCTTGGAATTTTGAGGCTCATACTTCCCTTCCTCCGAGATACTTCTCCACCAATGTTGCTCATTATATCCATGATCCTCTGCCATTCTATCACGTGCCGGGTAGATACATTGTTCCGCGTCCGCGGCCCAAGGAAACTTGAAGTAAGAACATAGTTGAGAATCCGTCAATGAGTGATCATGATTGAAAATTTGGAATGTCAAAGTCCTTGAGGAACCGTCACTCGATTCTCGGACTACCTCAGGAGAAGAAAGAAATTCATAGGTCACCCTAGCATATGTAGGGGCGCTTAAATCCAAGAACTCTAAAAGATGAAGGCCCTTTGCAAGAAGCCGAACATCCTCATCTATGCCGAGAAACTTGGTTGTTGCTTGATCGTAAAATCTTGTTGGTCTAAGCTTTCTCTTGGATAGACGCTTGAAACGATCCCAATGTGACTCTTTAGAAAACTCAATGCCATATGTCTCTTCTACCTCGGGCGGAGGTGGAACAACATGCCTTGGTTTGCTAGAACTTGATCTTGCCCGCTTCTTACGACGGATTGGAGCCATCTACAAGAAGAAGAACAACTCATGAGCAAATCTTACATATGTCATATTGCAATAAGAAACATAAGTAATTGCTCAAGAATCAAGCACAAAAGCAATTATCTCAAAGTAGAAACAAGTAAGAGACCAAATCATGATATGGCTACATATGAACAAAATGCCATTAATATAGAATCATAAATTTGAAACAAGTAAGCATGGATTAAAGGAAAAAATGAACATAAGAGACCAAATCATGAGTCAAATTGAGCAAAATAACCTCAAGCATTGAATTATCAAAGCAATAAAACCATGAGAGAGAAAATGACCAACAATGGTGAATCAAGGAATCAAGCAAATTCAATCAAATTCATATTCATACCCATGAGAGAGAAAGTGACCAACAATCTCAAAAATCCATCATTGAGACCTCTACAACACCACTTAGAAAAACATTCTTGACCAAATAGGGACCGCTCCATCTTGACATGAGCTTTCTGGGAAACAACTTCATTTTTGAATTGTAGAGAAGAACCTTATCGCCAACACAAAAATCTTTCTTCTCAATAAGCTTGTCATGTGTTTCCTTGGAACGAGCTTTATACACACTAGCACAATCATAAGCATCAAACCGAAGCTCCTCTAACTCATGAAGATCTAACCACCTTTTCTCTCCCGCACTTGCCAAGTCAAAGTTTATCTTTTTGATTGCCCACAAAGCACGGTGTTCGATTTCAACCGGGAGATGGCATGACTTGCCGTAGACTAGGCGGTATGGAGTGGTACCTATGGGGGTCTTAAAAGCCGTTCGATAGGCCCAAAGAGCATCATCCAACTTATCCGACCAATCCTTTCGATTTCTCGGAACCGTCTTTTCAAGAATAAGTTTGATTTGACGATTAGAGACTTCCACTTGACCGCTTGATTGAGGATGATATGGGAGGCCGAATCTTTGATGGACCCCATGCTTTCTCAACATCTTTTGAAAGGCATGGTGAATAAAATGAGAACCGTTGTCTCTTATCACCGCCTTGGGAACCCCAAATCTTGGAAAGATTATCTTCTTAAACAACTTCATAACCACCTTGTGGTCATTAGTTGGGGAGGCAATGGCCTCAATCCACTTAGACACGTAATCGACCGCCACAAGAATATATTGATTTCCGAAAGATGAGGGGAATGGTCCCATAAAATCAATACCCCACACATCAAACACTTCCAACTCAAGCATGGGTTGTTGAGGCATTTCGTTTCTCTTGGAGATGTTCCCAACTCTTTGACATCGGTCACATGTCTTGACAAAGCCCCATGAATCCTTAAAGAGATGTGGCCACCATAATCTGCATTGAAGGACCTTAGTGGCGGTCTTAGAGGCACCCATATGGCCCCCGCTTGGATCCGAATGACACATTTTCAAGACACTAGGCACTTCTTCGTTTGGCACACAACGTCTAAGTAAACCATCGACCCCACGCTTGTATAAGATGGGATCATCCCACACATATTGCCTTGCCTCTCTCTTGAGCTTCTTTCTTTGATTCTTAGAAAAAGAAGGAGGAAACTCCTCACATGCAAGAAAGTTCACTAAATCGGCAAACCATGGGAGTTCCCTTGCTTCAATAGCATACAAGAAATCATCAAGCATTCTATCCTCAATTGGAGAACCATCATCTTGAATTTGAAAATCTTCTAAACGAGAAAGATGATCCGCCACAACATTTTCCGCTCCTCTTTTATCCCTAATCTCAATGTCTAAGGTTTGGATCTCAAGAACCCACTGAATCAACCTTGGCTTGGACTCTTTCTTGGCAAAGAGATACTTGAGAGCCGCATGATCCGTGAAGACAATGGTTTTGGAACCCAATAGATAACAACGGAACTTCTCAAAAGCATGAACTATAGCCAAAAATTCCTTCTCCGTTGTAATGTAATTCCGTTAAGCTCCATTTAGAGTCTTGGACATATAATAGATCACATGAAGTTTCTTGTCCACTCTTTGACCCAAAACACCTCCTATTGCCGAATCGCTTGCATCACACATCAACTCAAATGGTAAATCCCATCTTGGAGCTTGAACAATAGGAGTAGAGATTAGAGCTTTCTTCAACTTATTAAATGCCTCCAAACACTTATCATCAAACACAAACCCGACATCTTTTTGAAGAAGATCATTAAGAGGCTTTGCAATGAGCGAGAAATCCTTGATGAATCTTCTATAAAACCCGGCATGCCCTAAGAAAGATCTCACTCCCTGTATGTTCACCGGAGGTGGAAGCTTTTCAATGACTTCAATTTTAGCTTTATCCACCTCTATCCCCTTATGAGAGATCTTGTGGCCAAGGACTATGCCTTCCTCCACCATGAAGTGACATTTTTCCCAATTCAAGACTAAGTTCACCTTTTCACACCTTGCAAGACATTTTTCAAGGTTTTCAAGGCATGCCTCAAATGAAACACCTCCTACGGAGAAGTCGTCCATAAAAACCTCCATCTCCTCTTCCAACATATCTCCAAATATACTCATCATGCATCTTTGAAATGTTGCAAGAGCATTGCAAAGGCCGAATGACATTCTCCTATAAGCAAATGTACCATATGGACAAGTGAAGGTTGTTTTCTATTGGTAATCCGGGTGGATAGGGATTTGGAAAAATCCCGAATAACCATCAAGAAAACAATAGAACTTGTGCCTTGTTAGTCTTTTAAGCATTTGATCAATAAAAGGAAGGGGGAAATGATCTTTCTTTGTTGATGTGTTTAGACGTCTATAGTCTATACATATCTTCCATCCCGTGACCGTCCTCGTCGGAATGAGCTCACCTTTCTCATTCTCAACGACGGTCATACCTCCCTTCTTTGGGACAACCTGAACGGGAGAAACCCGCCTAGAACTAGAAATGGGGAATATGATTCCCGCATCCAAAAGTTTGGTGATCTCCTTTTTCACTACCTCTCCCATTTGGGGGTGTAGCTTTCATTGCCTCTCAATAGAAGGTAAAGCACCCTCCTCATGAGTTATATGATGTGTACATAAAGCGGGGCTTATACCTTTGAGGTCATCAATGGTATAACCCAAAGCACTTCGGTGCTTTTTCAAAACACCACACAACTTTTGATCTTGATGCTCACTCAAAGAACAGCTAACAATCACGGGAAAAGTGGAGTTGGGTCCCAAAAATTCATACCTAAGGTGTGATGGAAAAGGTTTGAGCTCAACCATTGGAGCACCTTTACCTTCCTTCGATGTTGCCACTTGCAACGCTTCTTGGCTAGAAATGCTCAAACACATTTGCCCTTCATCATCCTCAAAGCTTCCATTGAGCAAATCTTCATACAAACCCATCTCCTTGTTTGGGGTACCTATCTTCTCCTTATTTAATAAAACATTCTCAAGAGCATCGTTAGAAGTGAGCAATTGCTCATGCATGGAAGACACAACATGATCGAGAGAATCAATTAACATACAATTTTCTAGAGAAGAACTTGGATACTTCATGCTATCATTCAAATCAAATTCTATCACTTCATCCCCTACTTTGAGCGAAATTTTAGCACTTTTTACATCTATCAAAGCACCCGAAGTAGTAAGGAATGGTCTCCCTAGAATGATGGGGATATTAGCATCTTCATCCATCTCAAGCACAACAAAATCCACCGGAATAACAAATTTCCCGACCCTTAAAGGAACATCCTCTACCTTACCCTTAGGGAACTTAATTGACCTATCGGCCAATTGCAAAGTGATGTTAGTAGGTAAGGGTTCTCCTAGCTCAAGTCTTTGGTACACCGAGTATGGCATAAGGCTAACACTAGCTCCTAGGTCACACAAGGGATTCTCAATTTGCATTTTATAAATGGCACAAGGGATAGAAACGTTCCGGGGTCTTTTAGCTTAGGTGGCATCTTGTTCATTATGATAGCACTACAATTCTCGGTCAAGTTCACCGTCTCTACACCATCACATGTTCTCCTACCACTCAAAATGTCTTTGAGGAATTTTTCGTAGTTGGGCATTTGGGTGACAACTTCGGTAAATGGTGAAGAGAGGTGAAGTTGCTTAAGCATGTCTATGAATCTTTCCAAATTGTTCATCTAACTTGTGTCTCATGAATTTTTGTGGATAAGGAAGCTTAGGTTTCACAATTTCTTTCTCCACTCTCACCTCACTACGCTTCTCAATATCAACCTCACTCAAAGATGCACCATTTCTCTCATCTTCAACCAACACCCCATTTGTGCCCTTTTTAGTCTCACTCATCCTAGGCAAACTCTCCTCAAGGATCTTACCACTCCTTGTGACAATAGCATTAACCGGTCTCTTGGGATCTAGGCCTTGGGAAGGTAAAGAAGAAGGACTAGAATGGTCTTTTAAAGCATTATCAAGTTGAGAAATCTGATTTTCAAGCATCTTATTATGAGTCATCATTTCATTAAATTTCTTATCACTTACGGTTATGTAAGTGTTCAACAACTTTGTTTGATTTTCAATGATTTCTTCCAAATTTGTTCTATGTGAAGAAGGAGAGGATTGAACATAGGAATTATCATTTTGGGTCTTTGGAGCAAATCCGGGTGGAGGGCCTCTTTGAGCATTGTTTTGAAAATTGCCTCTACCTTGATTGTTCCAATTACCCCAACTTTGATTTTGACCATAACCTTGATTATGGTTACCACTTCCTTGATTATGATTCCCATAACCTTGCTTTGGATTACCATAATTTTGGTTTTGATTTTGGCTACTATAACCTTGATTGTTATAGTTACCTCGAGAACCTTGGTTCCTATAACCACCACCTTGGTTATAGTTGTCAAAATTGCCATGATTGTTGTAATTCCTATTCCATTGACCTCTTTGATTCTCAAACTTAGAATCATTATTATTTGACACATAGTTCACATGCTCATTCACATTTCCATCTTGATCATCACAAACATCCATACATGCATGAGGGCAACTAGAAATATCATGCTCATACGACCCACAATCATCACAAAACAAGCATCCACTAGGCATGTTACTAGAAGAAGGAAGGGGTTGAGAATTAGAAGACGTACCTCTCCCCTTAGTTTGGGAGGGAAGACTTGAAACTTGGTAGGTAGCACTTTCCAACTTTGCCTTGATAGCGGACATCTCCTTCCCCAAGTTTGTCATTTGAGAGGATAGATTATTGATTGCATTTAGATGATCAACCGAGTACATCGAAGAGCTACTCTTGCTAGTTGACTCTCTTTCTCCATCTTGCCAATCTCTATAATACCTCACTACGTCCTCAATTATGTCCACCACTTCCTCTTCCGTTTTGTTCATGATAGGACCTCCGGCTCCTCTATCTAAACATGATTTTCCTTGAGGGCTAAGACCTCCATAGAAAATTTGAATGATTTGATAGGTTGGAATTCCGTGATGAGGACATTCTCTATGATACTCCTTGTATCTCTCCCATGCTTCATAGAGGCTCTCATTTGGCTTTTGCTTGAAACCTTGAATCAAAGCTCTAGCTTCCGCCGTTTTCTTTTGAGGATGGAAACGGGATAGAAATTCCTTGGTGACCTCGTCCCATGTCCTTAGAGAATTCGGCTTTACCTCCTTGTCTAGCCATTCCAAAGCACGACCTATGAGAGAAATGGGAAAGAGCTTGAGGCAGATGAATTCTTTGGAAATTCCGTTCACCTTGATAGTATTGCAATACTTCTCGAACTCCTTGAGATGGTTTAGTGGGCTTTCATTCTTGGCCCCACTAAATTGTTGCCTCTCTATCAAAGTGATCATTGCCGGTCTTATTTCAAAATCATTTGCCGGTGTTGTAGGTGGAGCAATCCCACTCTCAAATCTATATGCACCGGGAATCCCCAATTCTTTCAATGCCACTCTCAGATTTTCTCCCATTCTTGCTTGTTCTTCTTGTTGTGGCTCTTCTTCACTTGAAATGCTAGGGCTCAAAGATAGTCTAGCACTCCTCAACCTTGCAATAGTTCTCTCAATTTCCAGATCAAATGGCACTAGTGAATGATCACGTGCTCTATGCATAAAATCACAAAAGAAATGGTTAGTAGCAGGCTACAAATGTAGCCTTAAAGAAAATCTTTTTGTATTTTCAATTAACGGTAAAATAGACTCACCAACTATAACAAAGCACCAATATCACTCCCCGGCAACGGCGCCATTTTTGACACGAGGAAAATGTAGGTCGTCCTCTACCCTATCCTGGAGTCAAAGAGAATTTATAAACACTCGACCAACCTAATACGAGTATATGGTAAGTCAAGGGTCGAACCCAAGGGAATGAATAGGTGTAAGCTATAGCCTAGGTCAAGCTACTTCGAAGTTTGCGGAAGATGCGGTTGGTAACTAAGGTATCAAGAAATCTAGATGAATCGAGAAATTCAATATACTAAACACTAGGGATATGGGTTCCACATGCAAGCTCAATGATTATGCTAATTGAAAGATCACTCAATCAATTCAAACATTGCAAAGGACAAACAATAGTTGCAATCAAAGGAAATCAAGGGCTATCTCCTATAAGCCAAGCTAGGGATCATTATGAATGGCTAGCTAGGAAATTCACAATCAAATTCAATCAATTAAAGCAATTCTCAAATCAAGGGTTCATGTCATTGAAATTTGCAATGCAATCTAGATTAATCTTATAGGTTGATCACTCCTAATCTAATTAATCACATGCACAACTATGTCAACCAATTTAATTGCACCGTTCAAATCAATTTAGCATCATCAACTAGCAAAAATCATCAATCAAGCATGCTTCCCCCTCTCCCTAGAAACTAATCTACTCACTAAACATGGTGGAATTAAGAAACAAAACAAATTCAATCAAATTCATATTCATTTAAAGCTAAATCAAAAGAAAATCAATCAATCAACAAAATCTAAAACAAGGAATGTAATCTCAATCAAAATCCAAGAAACTAGAAGGAATTGCATTAAAAGTAAATCAAGGGAAAGAAATCCTACAAACATTCATTGAATTGAAGAAGGAATTTCAAAATTAAATTGAAATCTAAGATCAAATTTAAGTACAAACAAGTAAATTTTAAGCTTCTCTCTCTACTTTCTCTCTCTACTATTTCTGGAAAAATTCTCTCTCTAGTACAAAGTTAAGTCGTCCTCCAAAAAAGAAAGTCAAAAGCTATAAATAAGAAAAATCGAGCGAAGAAGGCCGCACAGGCCGTGCGCACGCATAGCCCAGCCGTGCGCGCGCACAGCTGGGTCTGCGCGCACGCACCCCTATGCCGCGCGCGCACCCTTGTGCGATGCACAGGCTTTGGCTCCTTCGCTTGCTTGATCAAACTCCGCGCTCCCGAGCATCCCCATCATCAGTGCACTCGAGATGATGCCCGCGAACATGGCAGTCCCAAAATGAGCAAATTGACTTGATTTTTCAACTACAAAACACAAATAAAACAAAGAGAGGAAGCGTAGCAAGGTAAAACTAACACTAAAATTATGAATTACCAACTAAAAATATGAAAAACTCGTAAAAACCAATCGAGAACTAAAGTGAATTATAAAAAATGGAAAATCAAATAAAACTAAAAGAATTATATGAAAATGATGAAAGAAAATAAAGAAAATAAAGAAAATGAACCTAAATCTTATTCTTTTGAGCTCCATAAACGACGCTCATCAGCTGGCAGATTGCTCCAATTTCAATAGGCTGCAGTTTGTGACACCTCTTCTCCAAGAAAGTCCTCCTTTCATGTCTGATCACTGAAGTTAACTATTTTCAATAGGCTGGCAGATTATTGAAGTTCAATGTTTTCAATAGGCTAGCAGATCACTGAAGTTAACTGTTTTCATGTCTGGATGCGAAAATACTGACTCTTTTCATGTCTGACCACACAAATTCTGTCCAAGAACCTCCTAATTCAGTTTGCATTCTCGTTATTATAGTATTAAGTTGATGTATTTGCAACCTCTATCTTGTAACATGTTTCTTATAAATGTATACATAGAAACAGAACCTGAAAAAGCCCCTAAAAGAAAAAGGCATCGAGGTCCAACAATGCTAACCAAGGTTCATGCACGAACAAGAGACGAGCGTGAAGTTATTGTGTTAAACTCACTAGGCCAACCAGTTGGAACTACACGGGAAATTGTTCAGGAGTTCAAGCAATTCTTAGGTACTGTGGCAAGGGATTCTGAACTTGCACCACTAAATTATATTAAGTTTCCATGTCTACCCACACTTGACAAAATGTGGGAGTATGTCCAAGTATGTAGTAGTATAATTCTTTAGCTTCAGTATGTTGGATTTCATTTTAAAAAATTGCTTCATTTTTGTTACTAGACCATAATTACTTATATTTTCATGATTTGTTTAGGAAAAGTATATGGTTCCTGAAGCTGGAAGAGAATGGGTGATGCAGGCTATCAATGGAAGCTAGAAAGCTCATAAATTCTTGACTAAGAAGAAATACTTCAATGCATATCCCACTGATTCTTTAAGATAGTTTTATAAGCCAGACACAATTTTAGAACCTCAATTTAGAGAGCTTTTGCAATATTGGCATTCTAAAGAGGCCGAGGTATTATGTATATGGTTTTGAATTGATTTGTGCAATATTTACATAGTTTCATGACCTAAATAGCCTCTTTCAGTTTACTGTTTTTATGATTTACTTACGTGGTTCAAATTTATAAATCTTGATTGTGTTATCGAATAGGAAATCAGTAAGATCAATAAAGACAATCGCCTAATTTTAGATGATATGCACACTATGGGCCATAACTCTTATGCAATTTTATGCCATGAGTTGGTAAAATAATTCATCTCATTTCTAGACAATTTTATTATCATTATAATCTTTATTTCACAATCATTACATGTACTACATGAGGCTTTCACCCCTGGCTTTTAATTATTTGTAATCACTTCTATTTTATGTATAATGTTTCACAGCAACAACAAGATCCTGATAAGCAAGAACCTTCTCAAGCAAGGGTCTATAAGGAGTCAAGAAAGAGGACAGAGGGAAGGACATACCTTACCAACCATGAAAAAATATCAGAGAATATTGTGAGTTAACATGTTAGATTTATGTTATATTTGTTTAGTTTTGATAAATAATAAGCAAGTGGCTTTATTTTCCTAATATAGGCTAAAATGGATGCTTTGGAGTCTTCCTAACATGAAGATGGTAGTAACTCTAAGGACCCTTACTCCGAAGTGATTCTAGAACCTAAGCGCAAAAGCCGTGTACGCCTACAAGGAAAAGGTGTGAAAAAGTCAGATTTGAAGAAAAAGGAAAACAAGTCAGATTTCATATTCCTGGCAGAATTCTTAGAAAATATGCAAGCTCAATTAGTACAACAACTTGCACCAAGTGTAACAACTACAATTTTGACTCAACTTCGGGATGCTAACCCCAGGATTAATCTTGTCATTCCTGATTTTGCAATTCCATTGGCTCCAAAGGATGCATCTAGTGCGCCACATCTTCTCGTTGACCAAAATGGGCAATCTTTTAAATCTGGAGCCACAATCAATCAGGTAACATATATTATTTTCTATTGATTCTGTCTAGCTTTTGTTTGTTGCTGCTTTTTATTTGTAATGGACTGGCTTTCAACATGGATCAATCACAGAAAACACACACACGCAAGGATATGGCAGAAAGCATGCTTGATTTTATTAAATAAAGGTTCCAAGCAGCAATACAAAAGATAGCAGTTCAAAAGATAGCTTTAGGCTATCACTCTCATAATGGAATTTGTCTTCTAGTTCATTTGATTTTCTGCTTCTTTTTTTCTTACTCCAAAATGTTGAGTTAACTCTCGGTGTTGATCCCTGAAACTTCCTTAAATTGGTGTCCTGTTTTCTCCTCGGATGGAGGTCTGACCCTCTTGTCATGCCTTGGTCTGTTGCTGCTACTAACTGTGGGATATGGTGCCTCTACCTGGTGTACACAACCAACGGTTGCTGCTGAGTCATCAAATTATTGTTGTATGTTGCTGTTGTTGATGTTCTTTTTTATAGCCTTCTGTATCTCTAAATTATCAATCAATTGGGACATGATTCTTGAGTTAGATCTTGGAACTGCTATCTTTTGTATTGCTGCCTGGATCAGAATTAGATGGGCCGTGGGTAGTTAGTTGAGCTGTCAATCAATTTGTGCTTCATTGATTAGTTACTACTCATACCTTGCTAACTCCTTGTGTTCTTGAACATATACGGAGTACGACCTTGACCATATTTATAATATACCTTTTTTTTTTGAAGAAGAACGCTTAGTGCATTATTATATTATAGTAATTTAAGCGAGTCAGCAAAAACATATGGGGTAACCTCACTTGGAGCGTGGTTGACCCAACATTGTTCGATACCAAACGGCACTAACCTAGCGAGATGATGGGCTAAAAAATTCCAATCTCTCTTGACATGAGACCAAAAAACAGAGGAAAAGAAAGAACTAGTAGCAACTATATCTTCTAAAACACTGTCCACAAAA
Organism: Chenopodium album; assembly: GCF_948465745.1. Taxonomy (NCBI): domain Eukaryota; kingdom Viridiplantae; phylum Streptophyta; class Magnoliopsida; order Caryophyllales; family Amaranthaceae; genus Chenopodium; species Chenopodium album. Next base: position 23,316,283 of record NC_137847.1, read on the forward strand.
GTGAGATTGAAAGAGTTCTTTTAGAGCTTAAGCACCATCAGTTGCGAGTCCGACTCCATAATGATGTTCTATAGGCCATATTCCTTCGCTTTCTTCAGACCAAATAGAGCTGCCTTACACTAAGCCACTAGAGGATCCCAACGAGCCTTAACCCGTCTAACTGATGCAAAAACCACCTCCCCTACGCTGTTACGAGCAACAGCTCCCATCCCAACCCACCCTTCGTCCTTTGTAGAAGCATCCACATTAATTTTTATCACCTCAGAAGGAGGAGGAGACCAAACCGTTCTGCTAAGAGCTTGCTTTGGCTGAAAATCGCCATAAATTTTCTGAGTGTATAACCTGAAATCCACCACTTACTTGCTATGCCTCTGCAAAATGCTGACCTCGGGCTGACATTCATTCTCAAAAACCAGCTTGTTGCGCCTACACCAAATGAACCAAGCTAGAAACATACTTCGATGTGATTTCTTTCTTTTTATAGGTTTACTTCTTCTCTTCATTTGATTTCTTTCTTTTTTTGTTTAATTGTTCAATTTTTTTTAATTATTTTGGGTAAATTGTTGATATAGATTTGGAATTTGTACTGAATTATGTCTTCGGTTAGTTATTTATTGATAAAATGCTAGAAAGGTTTCAATTTCTGTTTGTTTATTGCTTTGTTTGTTCCATTGTTGATTTGGCTCACAGTTGTCGAACTTGGATGATGCTGTCTTTGGAGTACATATTCAGTTAATTTAAGTGTATGTACTAGCATTGGGACCTTTACCGATTATATATTATTATTGTAAAGAAAGTATAGAATAAGGTCTTATATAATCTGTCAAAAGCAATAGTTATTGTCTACTACATTTGTTGTGCTTAATGAGTTTCCTGGATTCAGTTCTATTATTTTATTCTATTTTATGTGTAGTTGCATGGCGAGCTAAATGGAGATGAAGAATAGTGACTAGTCATCTAACAAATGGTGCATATAAGTTGGCGACTCTTATTCTATTAAGTTCAAGTTTGTGAATATATGGAAATTTCGGCTTATATATATGTTGAAATTTGTATTTTGGACGATTAAATTAATTATATAACTTTTATTTATTAGTAGGGTGTCATACCGAAAACAAGCAAGTAATATTTTGTAATGTACGTATTTAACATTATAATTATTATATATAAATTTAATGATATGTTGTTTTTGTTTTTAGTATTTTTAGATTTGTAGTGATATATATATATATATATATATATATATATATATATATATAACCATTTTATTAAATAAAAAAAAAATTATACCGTTGTAGTAGATACGTACTCCATATATTGTTGTATTAGCTTTATCCGTTGCATTAGGTGCAATTTCATCATAATTATTAGTTAGTTTTTTATTGCCACGGATAATTTATGCCGTTGTATCAGCTATTGAGCTATCGCAACGGATTATCGATACCGTGGCATTAGGTGTCATGTACCGTTGCATTAGACCTATTGCAACGCCAGCAGATGTCACGGTACATGGCCGTTGCATTAAGCCTAATGCCACGGATTTTGACGCCTGATGCAACGGATTTGGGGGTTGCAATAGGTAAAAAATGTAGTAGTGATTTTTACATTGTTGTTATGGTATATCAAATGGAACTATTAACAAAATAGAGCGTTCTATTTTATTCCACTCATAAAACTGTCCTCTAACAAAGGCGTTCTATTTAATCCTAGAGAACGCTTGTCCAACTTGACAGCTGTGTATTGAGTGTTACTTTTTTCACTTTTTGTGGTAGTGGCAGGTCACTTGGACATGTGACCTTTCATTCATACAAGTTGTTCTTGTTGGCAAGAAACCGTTGACAACGTCGAGGCTCGAGAAACCCCAGAACAAAGTTTGGGCGCCTGCTTCAAATATAAAATTTCAAGAGTAATGATCACTAGAAAAAAGGGAAAAGAATGACAACAATAATCATTCCAACACAACACACACTTCATTCTAGCCACAGTCAAATTCTTGTTCGTCCCCCAAACAACGATAACACCTGTTAACTCTCCCAACACTACAACAAAACCAAGACCCTTAAGAAAGGATCCAAACTTGATCTCCCTATGTACACAACCATCTAATAAACTATAGCCAATACAACCAAAATATAGGACAACAACCAAGATATACTAAAATTAACCATAAAGAAATTAATAAAGTAGAGCAAACTTTGATTAACAACAAATAAAAAAACATATTTAGATTAGAAAAACATATCAGAGATTCGGACCCAAAATCCGAAACCACAAAAGCAAAGAAACTCAAAACTCTAACCCTAACTTCACTGTATTTGTCATGAACCATTCTGGACAGCGATGTTAGGCCTAGCCCTCCAGCGCAAAGACTTATGAAACCCAACTCTAACTTTACCGTTTCCGTCACGGTCAAGATTACCAATGACCTTTGATAGCGGCCTAGTCCTTAGATCTTGTTTCGCCGACGAAATCCTTTGAACGTGAAACTTCCACTCTAAGGTGGGTTATGCATGGCTTTCTCGAAATCTTATTAGCCGGGAAAAGACACACAAACACCTTGTATCCTGAGATTAATTGATATTTAAGAGAAGAGGTGAGGGTGCCAGCTCAGATTTTGTGAAGATGGAGACGCCTAAAAGCATAGAAGGGTCGGGGAAAGAAGAAGAGGAGAAGGGAAGTAGTAGAAGAAGATGAGGAGACTCGTTGGAGTACAGTTTTCGGCGCCGAAACTCCAGCGTCGTGTTCCTAGGGTTTTATGGAGGTGGGTTCGCAGGGAGAATACCGAGAGTTAGAGAGAGAAACACTTGAATTCCGTGTCCAAAAATGACATAAAAAGTTAGTCTACAAAGTGGCGTAATTCGTTAGTGTACTTTTAGACAAAGTATATATTTAACTTTTTTACAAGGGTAATGGATATGACATAGTAAAAAATAGAGGGAACTTCTTTTTTTTTTTTTTTTTTTTTTTTTGACAACGAGAGGGAACTTCTTATATTTGGCAAAACAGTCTAATAACATGATATTCGATTTAAATCCTATATTAGGTTAGTTCGATCCCATGCATGCATAGATATTATTGAATTTTCTAAATGAATAATTCATAAACAATTGTAATTAAGCTTCAAAGAATAATTGGCACATGATTTTATCTCACATTTCTAAATTCGTAATAATAACTATATTGTTAAAATTGAAAGTATGTATAAATTTTTTAGTAAAGATATGATTATCTTAATTAAAATAAAATGTTTAGATTTGATAACATTTAAAACAAAAGGGTAATTTGAAAAACTTTTAGCTAAAAAACTTATCCAAAAATGACATGTCTATCTTCATAATTCGCTTTTTATATAGATCGCTTCACATAATCACATACAAGACAATTAAGTAATAGGGGATTACGGTGATGAGCAAACGAGGTTACCTTAACCCGTATGTAGGTTACTTAAATGAGAAATAGGGGTTACTATCTTAAATAAGTGGAATTATTATTTCATTTTTTAAATTAAAAGAATAGAGCTTACTCGAATGAACAAATAGAGTTACTTATTTCTAAATTACTTGAATTCACTCGTACAATGAATTTGGATTACTTTTATGCTAAATATGAGGTTCCTCTTATGAAAAATTGAGGTTACTCATACATAAAATAAAGATTAAACTTATAAACTAATGTGGTCGCGCCGTGTGACTAGCAACATACAAGTCTTACCTTATATAAATTTATAGATGTTACTAATTACGCGGCTTAGTGATTTGTTTGGCATCAATATATAGAAACACTCTTATTAGTAATACTCCCAGTATTTAACAAAATGACCGCTTTGATTGACTTGTTTTACGTGCAATATTCATTGATTGTAAACCTATTACTTTGATAGTGTTGATCTTGATGGAACTTTCTTCAATTACATGCAGGAACACGAGGAAGTTCAATCATTGGAGTAATTATGATGACAAGTATTTCTTGTGTGGCCTTGTTTTTCAAGCTTCTCTGATCTAGTACCAAGGCGGAGGAGTGTGTCAATTCCGGTGATTATGTCGGATTTTGTTGAGTCGAGTTATATCGGGTCGGTGAGTGTCCGGTCTAGAAAAATATGAATCATAACTTGCATTGTGTACTTACTTCAATTGGTAGGTATGCATGAAGCGTATGCTTAGCCTTTTGAATGTCCTTGATGTTGTATGCGTGTTGGCTACTTAACTACTCCCTCTATCCCTATTTTTTTCGCCCCATTGCAATTAACTGGGTCAAACATCAAAAACTTTGACTATAAATTTCCATTAATCAACAACGTATAATAGTCATGTGCGATCTTGTTAAATATGTCTAATTGTGTACACCGTGTTTCATTAATATTAGGAAAAATTGCCCATAATAATCCCACTTTTGGGACGTCTGTTAAAAATAATCCCACATTTGGGTTATTTTTAAATAATCCGACTTTTGTACTCAATCCGCATTAAATGGCCCGATGTGACGTACCAGTTGAGTAGGTAATTTTTTTTAATTAAGTCTAATCTACACGTGTCACAACGTTATTGGTAAAAAAAAATTTACTTTTATTTTTTTTTTAGGAAAAAATTATTAGTAATTAACATTTATTAACGTATTCAAAATTAACTTTCTTAAACTAATTAAAAATTTGAAACCACCACCAGTCCACCACCACCAGCCCCAGCCCCAACCCCAGCCCCGACCATCTCTCCGCCCCACCATTGGACAAATCTGGTCGCGAGCCTTCGCCGCCTAGACCGCAGCTCCCTTGCGCATGTCGCCGCCCCTCCCGAGGCCCGAGGCCATTCCATCACCTCAAAATTGTAGGAGTTTATAGGTACTATATGCGGAAAACATGAATCATATTCATAAGCACCTAAACCAAGATCGTATGCATAACACACAAGATACATAATCATACCTTTGATGTATGATCTCCAAGTAGCTATACGATCAACAAATTAGGGAGAGAATAGAGCACCAAGCATTGCTCCTCTACTTAGTCTACGAGATTCGAGCGAGCCGTCCACCAGTACTAGATTGGTCGAGTGAAGGGGAAAACCACAATCACCACCTTTAATGGACAACCGACCATCGCACGAACCACCACCGCGAACCACCACAATCGGCGCCGAGGAGGAGAGAGAGAGAGAAAGAGAGTTTGAGAGAAGCTTGGTTTTGTGTTTTCTAATTAGAGTTTCAACTTAACAGTAAAACTATTATGTCTGATTACCTAGGCACCTAGTCTACTTATAATCATATTATAATTAAACTAGGTTAGGAAGCCCGAAACATCTCCAAACCCTTCATATGGCCGGCCATCATAGGGGATGAGGCCCATCATGGGCCTCGTCCTCTCGTGCTCGATCTAGGCCCTTTGTGTGACCTTATAGGATCCGTCCAAATGGGCTTTGGCCTACTTTACTATCCCAAAGATCGTTAGTACCTCTAGCTATGATATAACGACGACCCAAATGAACGAACTTAATTATCTCCATAATTTGATCCATTCATATATTTAGTAATTGCACATGACGAAAACATAAATCCTTCAATCTTCCACTTGTCTGAGACAAGTGTGCAATATTCAAATTCCTTAAGTCAATGTTTGAGACAAGTGTGCAATATTCAAATTCCTTAAGTCAATGTTTGTTGATTTGATAATATAATTGCATCACATGTCGAGATCATATTAATCTACAAATCGTTTCTTGATATCGGAGTTCGAATTACAAAACCAAATGATTACTAAGTAATGCATTTGAACGTGGCCACGTATTTTCTGAATTCTCCCTCTTCAAGCGGCCATGACACATTCCCTAATTAAATAGATAGACTCAATCCAATCTTGTACCAACAAAGCTCCCACTCAACTTTTGAAGTAACTAGGAAACATCCTTTATAATCTCCAGTTACGAGCAGACATTTGAATGTACCACATTTTAATCAATCATTGAATAGAATTAATGTTCCACTCATGTCAAAGGAATCCAATAATATACGTGGAAGCTCCATACTTGAAATTCAAAGTAGGTCAATAGTTCGATCATGCATCATTCATGCATATCCAAGTGATTGACAGAGCATCACTATGCCCCTATAGTCCATGAAACTGCGCTATCCATCAATCTTACATGCTAGTCCGTATATTGAAATCATTTATGTCCACTTTAATGATTTCAAACTAGGAACTTAAATAATATATGACTTTGTTCACTTGTGGGGTTTCATTCACCAGGTCATCAACCTGATGAGCCCATCAATTCATAATTATTTTGGACATTTTATTTGATTTCCAAAACCATAATTAAATAAGAGAAATAAAATTTCTATTTAAATATAATTCTACAAATATATGTATTCCTTAAGTAATATGTTTTTCTCAAAACATACACAACTTGAATTACATACCTTAGTCTATGGAAGGGGTTTAATAGGTAAATAAGCGATTTTCTCACTTATAATAAAACTTTGCAGATCATGACATTCACCTGGTCAATGATCTCATAAACTAGGTGATATCTCATATCTATTTGTTTAGATTTGTGATGTGACCCTGGCTCCTTTGTTTTTGCAAAGGTATCCTTTGAGTCACAAGACAATTTAATCCAAACTTCCTCTTTAACTACTCTTATTGTAGCTAAATACTTATATTCTGACATTGAGTATTATGCGATAGTGTTCTGCTTTGAACTCTTCAAGCTTGCTGTCCTTTTCCATACAGACACAAAATGTATTCAGATCAACATCTAAAACCATTTTGTTTGTTTGGAAAACTTGCATTCGTATAACCTTTTGACAACTTGTTCACTTTTTCCACCATAAACTAGAACCACTCCTTTAGTCGTTCACAAATACTCAAGTATTTGTTCTTAGTAGCTTTCCGTATGCTTATCCTACATTTTCTTACTTCAATCAATAAATGAATTTTTGAAGTTTGCAAAACTTTCTAGGAATTTCTAGATTTTCAAAACCCTTTGGTCATATCATATACATACCCTCCATCAAAAACATTTCAAGAAGGTGATTTTGATATCAATGCTAAACTTCGTAATAAAAAATCAGCAATCACTAGAAGAATCTGAATATGCTTACGCATTTAATAGGTTTGACCCCGTTTGTAAGATTATCATGGACTAAAACATCTTTACATACATGGAGTCCATTATGGATTTCATGGATTTAAGCTATTTTCTGAGTTGGTGCTTACCCAAAGCTTGCTTGTAGGGCATGGGTTCCAACCATTCCTATAGGAAAACTTAAGAATCCACCTTTTCTCATAATTTCAACAAACTATTTGTTTTGATCCAGAGCGGCCTACGATAGGTCTGAGCAATAATAGAATTATTCACTTCTACTCTTTGAAACCTTTCATTCAAGTGGGACGATAGAAGCCTTGCTATTTGAATTTGCTTGCTTCGACACATGATTTATCTAATTAGCTGATTTCATGCGCCCTCGTCTCTGATGTGGTGTTATCCACATCCATTTTTTGCTCATCTCGAATCTCTTCGAGATCTAACTTTACTCCCACTTGGCTTTGTAGGAAGAGATTTCTTTCTATAAAGACATTATCACGAGCAACAAACACTTTGTTATCTACGTGATTGTAGGAATAATACCTCTTAGTTTCCATGGGAAAACCCACGAATAACTATTTGTCTTATTTAGGGTCTATTATGTTATCCTTGTAAACATTTTACATCGATTTCATAACTCTTAATCCTATTTAGAAAAGACAACTTTTGGAACATTTCCAATTCATAACTCTTATGACGTCTTTTCAATTGCTTTGGTTGAGTTTTTCTTTAGTATATTCATAAATATGGTTCTAATATGCATATCCTCAAAACGATATTTGTAAATCATTAAATTTAATCTAGGATCGAACCATGGCAAGCAAAGTTTGATTCCTTCTTTCTAATACATATTTTAATTGTAGTGTTCCTGGATTGTGAATTAATTCCACAATCCCACAGACGATCGTTAATTTTGAGTTAAATACTTATCACAACAATCATATTATGGTGTTAATTATTCATCTCAAACTGATTTTACATTTCATTCTAGAATTTTGAACATTTCAATGATTCCAACCTTTACTTCATTAAGTAATTATTGACATTGTACTTAAATTGTTAATAAAAGCAATGAAATAGTTAAATCTCTTTCTAGTTCTGAACTTATTGGTCCACACACATCATATGTATGACTCCCAAAAGGTCATTAGCTCCTTCACCCTTTCAACTAAAAGTGTAACACCCCCAAATCTCCCTCTACGGAAATACTAGAATAATACGTATAATTATACCGTAGAGATAGACTTAGGCGTATTATCGCCGAATGATTACACAAGGCTACTCAAACTTACTAAACAAAACCAATACTTTGCAGCGGAAAACTTCAATACTCTTCTCTTATTAATAATAGACTATAAATAGTAACCATTGTCATGAGTACTCAAAAATAAACACAAGACCAACATTTCCTAATCTAGGTGAAACAATTCCCAGGACTCTATATGCTCAATTATTGACTCTAACTGAAATTAGTCGACGCTGCATACCATTAAGGTAAACAGGGCGAACCAAAAAAACATAAGAAATATGGATTAGCAAAATATGCTAAGTACGATAAGTGCAAGATAATTAAAATCAATTTATTAGCAAACATGCTTTTGAAATCAATTCCATCCTTTCCAATGATTTAACCAATAATTCCAACTCAAAATTCCAAAACCAATTTTAATAATCAATATCAATAGTCAATTCAATAAACCAATTCCTCTTTAAAACCAATTCCTTTTAATCTAATTCCTTTAAAACCAATTCCTCACCCAAGTGTGCACACCCCCCAAGCTAGTCTTCTTATATTACAAAGCTATTCTTGAGGAAAGATCCGGTCATACAAAATCCAATGCCTTATCAATAAACCAAATCTGCATAGTGGGATTACCAACATGCTTGTAAAGGATTGATAATAATAATTCAATAAATCCTCTTTAAATCCAATAATTCCAACTTTTAATAATAATAGTTCAAAATCCCTTTTTATTTAAATACATGCTTTCAAAATAAAACGTTTTAAATATGAATGATAATTTTTATTATTTAAAACATGATACTGTAGACACCCAAATGTGTCTCCCCAAAACCAAACCCAGTGATGAATACCTTTTGCGTCATTTGATTATCGAATGAGGTGAAGGTGTTGAAAGTCTAATGGTGAGGATGTTTTTATTAAAATATTTCTCTTTTTTGTAATCTAAAAATATTTTTTTTCTTACTCCTATTTTGTGAAAAATAGCCAGTCCAATTTGGTTTGGTCCATAATAAAGGTCCAATAATAGTGTAGTTGGATTGGGCTCGAAAAGAGCTTTCCAATGATATATTATAGGCCCAATTTCGATGACTTATGAGGAAGTTATGGATTAAATTAGATTAGGCCCAATGATTTTCAAAGGTGGCCCGATGATCTAGAGGAGGGCCTATTAACTACTAACTAAAAAAGGGGGATGTTTTATTTAGAATAAAATATGTTACATCTAATTTCGAAAACTGCTCGGACACTTAATTACCTGCAACCGGTGTTGAAGGTAATTACGCGTGGAAAAGCGCGTTGACTTTTGGACCAGCGCGAGACGACAGCGTCGTCGCCAGGCGCTGACCTTCGTCGCCTGGCGACGAAGATCGTCGTTTGACGCTGGCTCCTGTTGCTTGTGACAGGAGGACTTTTATTCAGAATATGATTTTCTTCCATCCCGTGCTATTTTTCTTATAAATAGGGGTCGTATCTTCGTGTTTTGAAATAATCTACAATCACCATCTACATTCATCAACAATCATCTCTCTCTATTCTCTCTCTAAAAGCTAGAAGCTTTCCTTCTCTCTCTCTATTATTTTTCTAAACCTTCCCTCTCACAAAATTCCTCATACATTAGATCTAGACACACCTAGCCAAGTTCAAAGTTGCCTTCGTCCTAGACGTGAAAGGTTTATAATTTCTGAGGGTTTGGTCCCAAACTCCTATTTCAGTTATTTAATTTAATTGGTTGATTTATTATTTTCCTTGAGGTTACTAACGCGTGTATTTTGTTATTAGAAAGAGGTACGAGGCATAGAAGTAAGTAATTTAATTGTTATTCTTTTGATATAGAAAGCATGCTTTGATTATTTTGATTCCTAGTATCATGTTAGGATGTTATATTGCTTCCTAGTATCATGTTTAGGGTTAACTAATGTTTCTAATATCATGTTGTTATGATGCTTCCTATTTCTTTCTTAATATTATGTTAGTATCATGCTAGGAAAAAAGCTTTGATCTTTATTGTTTAGTGACATGCTAGAGTTTGTTATTATTCTTGTTAGTATCATGCCTAGGATCTTGCTATTATTATGCTTTATTGAGATTGAGATTATGATGATCATTATTTATTATGTTGCTTGATGATTATTATTATTGTTATTGCTTGATCACGCCCTCTCTTGCATATTTAAAGGAAATTTGTACTTGTAATCACGCTTAATAAGATAATTAATAATCATGTTTAGGGTTAATATGATTATAATTCAAGTGATCGCCAATAATAGATTTGTTTGTGCATTAATATTCAACCAACATAGATTAAACAGGTTTAGGGTAAACCTATTGATTGTATGTTAGTCAGAAAGCGCACATGAATACGAGAAGAATAAAGTAGAGGCCTATTATTATGGCAGGTTCAATCTCTTTTAGGTTGGACTTGTACCTTCATCCTCGAACTTCCTGTCATGGTTCCAGACCTATTGGATTTAGCGATCTCCTGGATCGTTAAGGGGTGTAACCTTCACCCTGTGAACGGTTTACAAGTTCCTAAAACTTGTTGGCGACTCTTTTTACTCTAGCTTCCTTCCCTTTGGACGCCACCATGCTTAAGTGTATGATCACAGTGGGGCTCAAGTGTGGGATGCTTGAAATATTCCATACAGTTTTTTGGCGACTCCACTGGGGAAGGATTTCTATTTTAATTCCTAAAACTTATTTTGGCAATGATTTAGAATGAGTGGATGAGACTCGAAAAGTTCTAAGTATTTCATGTGCGTAATTTTGATTAACATTGTGGCATATGCATAAAAAGTTCTGCATTGGAAAGACCATCCGGAATGCATCAAAAACATAGGATTTTTACACGTAGGAAATTAGGGAAATATCTTTCACAACTAAAGTCAAAATAATGTTACGAAAAAAACTGAAAAATTCATGAACAGAAAGCTGCCGAGGCATGTAGGAATTAGCGCTAAGAAAACAGCGTCAGGTCAAAACGATGGCGTTTTCGCCAGGCGACAAGCTTGTCATCTGGCGATAGTGCTATTGTCTCGCGCTGAATTCTTCCACTACCGAGCCAGAAATCTACCTTCTTGTTTCGACTAGTTTTCTAGTATTGTTTGCTCGATTTTACTTCCTGATTAAGTTTTTCCCTTTTTTCTTAAACCCATATGTCTTCTACATATGGCCATAACCCTCTGGGGATTCACGCTCCATCTACCCAATCGAACGCTCCTGGGAACGAAGGGTACATCCGAGTTTGTTGAATTCACCAAACCGTGGAAGCGAGTTTAACTCGCGAGGTCCCATCCACACGCGCCAACCCTTCCAAAGGTAAGGCTTCTGCGTGGTGCATTCGGACTCATAACCATGGACCCTCTTTGACTAACCCATATCCCGAACTTTAGAGAACTAGAGCCATGGTTAGGTTGCAAACTCATTGCATCATATCGTGACTATATGACTACTTGTGCATTATTTGTTGTGTATATCTTATATGTGTTTCCCCTAACCGTTTGTTTAACTTGTGAATGAGTTAAATAAATTGATTAATGACTAAAGGACTTTGCTAATTTAATTAATTAATTAATGCAAATGGTTAAAGTCTAATATATTGATTAAACTTGACTTAGTACGACTTTTAGGCTAGTCCCTTTAGAGCAAAATACTCGAAACAGTCCAAAGTCGATGTTCCATAATGGCGCAAAGATTTGGACTGTGGCGCCATGCGTTAGAGACCGACGCCAGGCGACGATCTCATCATCTGGCGCTGACCCTTAGCGTCTGGCGACAGTACTGTCGTCTGACGACAGCCTGTATTTTTGCTCGAGTCTTCACGACGAGTCTAATTAACAGTTTAATCGTTTTATTAATGACAGTAATCATGTTCAGTCCTTAATTGAGTCTTGGCACATAGTCCCATGGTCTCACACAAGAGTCAAAGTATGTCATTCACATTCACTACTAAAGCACACACATAATATGTCATATTTTGACCATGTCTAGGGAGTTTTGCATGCACGAATTTTCCGTCATTTGAGTTGGGGGTCCACTCTATTCCTAAATTCTTCTGTATATTCCCATCTATATCATTTTTTCCATTCTCTACATACTTTGTCCATACTTATCATTTTCCCCTTTCTTTCATAATCTCTTCCCGTCCATCGCATGTTAAATAGAGCTTGAGCCAAAAATGAAAAACTTACCCCTAATTTCCCTTTCCACAGCACTTGGTCAAGGAGGGAAGGGCGATTAATCAAGGAAAACACCTTTGTTAAAGTGCTACTTTTTGACAAACCAATTAGTCGGAAAACAAAGGCTAAGAAGATAATGGCGTATCAGGAAGAAGTTAATGAACTCAAGAAGGATGTGGCCAACCTAACTAAATTAATGAAGAGTATAGCTCTTCAAGTTAATGACCCTGCGAGGAAACAACAAATGGAGCTCATGCAAGAAAGCTTGAGCAAAATATCCAGTGACTATAGATTTCAGGGCATTAGCTCACAAGGGGTCTTAGTGGACAAGGAACTTCTTTCGCAGAAGTTCAATGCCAGTGACATCCCTAAGTTCAAGGCAACAGATAACCCTTACTTCCACTTAAGAGAGTTCGAGACAATAATGAATATTAAGGGGATAGATAAGAAAATTTTTCATACATTGTGTTTAGGGTAAAAATACCCCAGGTACGTGGCCCAATTTTATAGTGACACGTGGCCCAATAAAAAGGCGACACGTGTCCCTATGAGATTGAGACACGTGTCCACTAGTCATGATGACACATGTCAGCCATCTCTAAATGCCCCAATGCTGAAATCAGAAAGAGAAAAGGGCCCTGATGACCTCAGGCCCAAATCCCGAGAAAACTTCGAAAGCCGTAAAACGGCGCCCCCTACGACACGTGGCGACCTCTGATTGCGCAGCCAATCATGTCATGAAATTCTAGGGCATAAACCCTAGAGGGGTACATGTTCCCACCCCTATAAATACCCCAATCATTCATGATGGGAAGGGGGGATTGTGACATAACATAAATATAGAGCATTAAAGAGCTCCAACTTCTCTCTACTTTCTCTCTCTAGCATTTTCCGTTTCCGTTCACTAACTTGAGCGTCGGAGGCGAATATTCCGTACACCGGAATATTCGTTATTTTGCAGGTGTCCGAGTCTTTGTCAGCAGAGCGTGACCAGTATCCGAGGGAATCACAAAAAACCCCGAAACATTTGGCGCCGTATGTGGGGATACTCGTCCGTTATGGCAATAGATGGTCAGACACCTAATTCTGGACCTCGTCCAGGCGAAGATGGATATGTAGAGGACATACATACTACCATACACTCAAGCAATCCTTTGACTGCCTCATTTGAAGAGGCCGAACAACTCCCTGTCACCCCAGCTACCCTAATGGCCGAGTTGACTAAGCTCCGCAAGGAGTTGGCGGCTACCCATCAAAAGGGGAGAGGGGGCACTTCCAAGAAAGCCAACAACAAGACCAATGCAACTGATGCTGGTAACACCCCATTCCGTCGTCCGCACGGAAGGTCTCCCCGAGTCCCACGGACCAACTTCTCTAGCTTGCTGGCGAAAACACAGTCGGCTGGGGGGAGGGGCAGACAGCCAAAAAGAGTTGAGACTGAGCCGTCACAGCGTTTCAAGGACGCAAGGGACTACATTCGGCACAAGCAAAGGGAGAGGGTCGCATACTCTGACACGGCCTCTACTCCAACCATGCCGGAGGAAGTCTCCAACCAATCTTTCTCCCAATACACCAACACGGCTGCTTCCAGCAAGAGTCATACTATTACTCCCCGTCCAATTCAGCCATTGCAGTATCAGTCCCCTCAAGTACTCAATGGGTTGATACAACCGACTCCCCAAGTTTTTGGGCAATATGGGCCGTATGGTCAGATGTTCGGCCAGACTCCTTACCTGGCTGGAGCGTCCGCTCAGCCTCAGCCTATCGATTGGCAGTTGCGTTTGTTGAATTTGGGAGATAAGCCGCCTCCGTTTTCGCAAGATATACTAGCATCCCCTCAACCAGCAAAAGTGAAGAGTGTACTAGTGGGTGCCTACGATGGTACGGGCAACCCAGAAGAGCATGTTACCTCGTACAGGAACTTGATGTACTTGCAAAGTGTAGATGATGCTACATGGTGCAGATGCTTCCCGGCCACTCTCAAAGGGGTGGCCCAGGACTGGTTTAACAGCCTCCCAGCCGGATGCATCAATTGCTTTACCACCCTCAGTTTGTTGTTTGTGGGAAACTTCTCATGCAACATCCCACCAAGAAAGACAAGTCTCAACTTGGCTACAATTGTCCAAGGAAAGAATGAAGGACTACGTTCGTACGTCCAAAGGTTTAACCAAGAAAAAGCCCAAATTCATAATCTTCCGGATGAAATGGCTTACACAGAATTTCTCCGGGGATTAAGGCATAATGGTTTTAAGTTTGATTTGGTAAGGAAAAAGATTCGGTCATACGCAGGTGTATTGCGGGAAGCCGAAGCCTATATTGAGGCCGCGGACTTTTGTTCGCTCACCAAATCAGAACAGCCGGCCAAGGGGGCTGAGAAGAAGCAATCTTCTCAGCAAGACTCGGCCGGCCGAAAGAGAGAAGAAAACAAAAGAAAAGAAATCTGGGTGGCTGATGACAAGCAACCCAAGTCAAAGAAAAGCAAGACGTACGAGCCTCAGTATGAGTTCAACAAGGATGGCTACTCCATTTTGATGGAGATAAAAGACAAGTTTGAGTTTGAGAAGCCTCAGCCTTTGAGAGGCTCGGCCCAGTACAGAAACAAAAACAAGTATTGTCATTACCACAAGGATGTGGGTCATGACACGAACGAGTGTATCAACTTGAAGAGACTGTTGGATAAGTTGGCCGACAAGGGTCTGCTGAAACCCTATGTGACCAAGTCCAAATTCACCTTCAAGCGGACAGACAACACGTCCGAGAAAAAGCAACAAAGTGAAAAGAAGAATGACAAGGAAGATGATGGGAACAACACTAATTCAGGTTTTGTGGCCGTCCTATCAGGAGGCTTTGCTTCAGGCGGCCCTACCATGAAAGGAATCAAGCAGGACGCTCGAAACCTGTCAAATGTGATGCAAACGGACGTTGTTAAAGCCGAGCCATTTCCTGAAGTGATCATAAGTGAGGCTGACCGTGGTGAGGTCAGAGCTTTGCACAATGATCCCATGGTCTTTGTAATGAAAATAGCAAATTTGAAGGTGGGACGGATATTGATTGATACGGGCAGTTCGGCCGATATCATAAGTCTCTCTGCCTTGAGGAATTTAAGCTTCCCAGAAGATGCTCTCCAAGATATAACTCATCCCTTAGTAGGATTTGGGGGGAATATCATTCATCCAGTCGGACGGATTGACCTCCCCATCCGTTTCGGGCAGAAGGGGGAAGGAAGGGACATGGTCGTCCGTTTCCTTGTGGTAAAAGAGTTGACTGGGTACAATGTAATCCTTGGCCGCCCTACTCTCAATGCAGCCAAGGCGGTCATAGTGCCCCACCTGATGTTGCTGAAGTTTGAAAGGTCGGACGGAAAAATTGGAACAATTCAAGGAAGTCAGAAAATGGCCAAGGAATGTAATCAGCTGGCCGTGAAGCCAACAGCACGCGGCCCAAAGTTGTCCGAGATTAAGGAAGAAGGAACCTCACTCCCAGCATACCAGGTCGGCCAGAAGCGTAAGGCGACCAGGGCAGAGGAATCCTAGCAACTAATGACTGTCGGCCGGCCAGATGAGTTGAGGCCCTAGCCATCCGACAGCCACCAGGATATAGTGCTTGACTCCAACCACCCAGAATGGACAGTTAGTGTCGGCACTATAGCCTTGGAATTGCTTGGGGATGAGTTAGTACAGCTGTTAGGAGAATTCAAAGATGTGTTTGCATTTGAAGTTGGTGAAATGCCAGGAATAAGTCCTGACCTGGCCGTGCACAAGTTGGCCGTGAATCCTTTGATAAAACCTGTCCGCCAGAAGAAGAGAAATCACGGGGAAGAGAGGAATCAGGCGGCAGCAGCTGAGGTTAAAAAGCTGCTGGACGCCGATTTCATTCGGCAATGCTTTTACCCAGATTGGGTGGCCAATGTAGTTCTTGTGAAAAAGCCGAATGGGACTTGGAGGATGTGCGTGGATTACACGGACTTGAACAAGGCGTGTCCAAAGGATAGCTTCCCCTTCCCTAAGATCGACCGTTTGGTTGACTCTACGGCCGGACACGCCCTTATGAGCTTCATGGACGCATACTCCGAATTCCATCAAATTCCTTTGTGGGAAGAAAGGAGCATTGATGCCGAGCCCGTTCAGGTAATAGATAGAAGTTCAACCTGGATGGACGGAATTACTTCCTACTTAAGGGATGGAATACTTCCGGACGATCCGAAAGAGAGTTGGCTATTGAAGAGGAAGGCGGCCTGGTTTGAGATGAAAGATGGGGAGCTATTCAAAAGAGCCTTTGTGAAGCCTTACCTTAAATGTATAACTCCTGAGAGAGGGCATGACGTGTTGGATGACCTTCATCAGGGGCATTGTGGTTCGCATATTAGAGGCCGAGCCTTAGCTGAAAAGGCGACACAGTTGGGATATTACTGGCCGAGCCTGAAGTCGGACGCCATGAAAATGGTGAAAAAATGTGACAAGTGCCAGAGATTTTCAACCCTTATTCATCGTCCAGCAAATAGTCTATCAGCCATCAGTAGTCCGCTTCCCTTTGCCAAATGGGGCATGGACATTTTGGGACCGTATATTCCTGCATCCGGCCAGAGACGGTACGTAGACTACTTCACTAAATGGGTTGAAGCTGAGGCCGTCCGGGGCATCAAATGGACGGACGTGTCAGCCTTCATTTGGAAAAGCATAATCACTCGGTATGGGGTACCTCAGTCAATGGTGTTCGACAATGGACCCCAGTTTGAGACGCGTCAACTCAAAGAATGGTTGGGAGACCAAGGCATTACCCATTGCTTTGCCTCGGTCGGCCGACCACAAGCCAATGGTGAAGTTGAGGCCTATAACAAGTTGATTTCAAACGGGATCAAGCGCAAGCTTGAAAAGGCAGGCGGCCTGTGGGCAGACGAGCTGGTCAATGTGCTATGGTCCATACGGACAACAGCAAAGAGTTCTACAGGGGAGACTCCCTTCTTTTTGGTCTATGGAGCTGAGGCTGTACTCCCAATTGAAATGTACGAGCCCACTTTGCGGGTAATGCTTTATGATGAATCGGCCAATTGGGAGGCCATGAAGACCGCCCTAGATTTCCTTCCAGAAGCTAGGGGCAATGGGGCGCTTAGGCATGAAATTTATCGCTTAAGGATGACAAGGGCATATAATCGCCGAGTGTCTAAGCGGCCGCTCAAAATGGGGGATCTAGTGTTGAGGAAAATGGAAGCTGTTGGCCGTGCCAATGAGGACGGCAAGTTAACTCAAAACTGGGAGGGACCGTACAGAATCAGGGAAGAAGTCCGAGACGGCACATATCGCCTTGAGGCAATTGATGGCCGTCAGATCCCACGGACATGGAACACTGATAACCTGAAGAAGTATCATGTTTGAGCTTAGTTTCTTTAAGTACTTAGCCAAAAAGCTGTTTATACAGCTAGGTCTACTGACCGAGCCTTGTAATTAAAGCCGTACGGCCACAACAATGTACTTTTGACAAAAATTAATGAAGTCAGGCATTGTTGAATTATTTGTTGTTTTTATGATTAAAGGCCGAGTTAATAAGGAAGCAAGGTTGCTTCCAATATAGTAACACGGCCTACCATTCTTTTTAAAGGCCGAGTGAATAAGGAAGCAAGGTTGCTTCCCATATAGTAACACGGCCTACCATTCTTTTTAAAGGCCGAGTTAATAAGGAAGCAAGGTTGCTTCCAATATAGTAACACGGCCTACCATTCTTTTTAAAGGCCGAGTTAATAAGGAAGCAAGGTTGCTTCCAATATAGTAACACGGCCTACCATTCTTTTTGAATGGCCGAGTTAAAAAGGAAGCAAGGTTGCTCCCAATATAGCAACTCGGCCACACAAAAAAAAAAAAAAAAAAAACAAACTGATTTAATTCAGAGATCAATGCGTCCGCCCAATTCTAGGCGAACGACTGAGGCAAGGTACCCCGAACTTGTGTATAAAACAAGTGTCCTTCACAAATAGGACAAGGGCATACCTAGGCATTTAGCCCGGCCAATCAAGGAATCTCTGAGTTGAGATAATACTTAGGATTTCTAGGGTACGTCCGAGCGATAGATTCAACGGACTACTCGTACAATGATAGCCGAACGACCAATTAAATTAATTCGGTGCTTCACCTAGCCCAAGGGCAATCATTACTATGATTTGATTAACTTGCTAGCCGTCATACCCTTTTAAGGCATAACAACTACCAAGTTAATCAAACCACTTAGAAAATGGACTAGGCGAACACCGAATAAAGGGGCAAACCCCTAGGAACGTACGAAAAGGCATAATACTGAGACGTACGGAAAACTTGCAAAAAGCTACAATTTGCAAGAAACTGCTAAGTAAGAAACAGAAGTAAAAGCCGCCAAAAAGGCGGACCAAAATTTTCATTAATAAGACCGCACAAAGGCGGCCTAAACGTTTACATAACCGCTCGAACAGGCGGCCCAAAAAAAAAAAAAAAAAAAAAAAAAAAAAAAAAAAGAGAAGTACAAAACAAACTAAGCAGACGGCTGAGCAGGAAAGCTGAAAAGAAAAGAAAAGGACAGCTGAGCAGAAGGCTGTTGGAGGACCTGAGCTCTACTTAGCCGTATCATCCATGGCAGGCTCCTCCGCTGTCTTCGCGTCCTTGGCCGGGGCATCCTTGGCCGGGGCATCCTTTTCGTCCGCCTCCTCCTCCTCATCCCCTTCCCCTCCAGACTCAGGGGAAGTAACTACTAGTTCTGGAGGAGGCATGCCGGCCTTCCTTGCCTCTTCTTTAAGGCAGACGTACTGAAGTCGCTTTTTAAAGCGTTCCTCGTAGTAGGCGGCTTCACCTTCGTCCACCATCAAGTTGAAGGCATCAAAGAAGTATGCCTTAAGCCTGTCTTCAGCATTTTGCTCGATGCGGATGACTTCTTCAACGCTGATCGGCCGAGGAGTTTTGAGTTGCTCCACATAGTCCGCAAGGGACTTCTTTAGGGTTTCCACCTCGGCCTTCAGCGCGTCCGCCTCATCTAGTGCAGACTTAAGGTTGGCTTGTGCCATCTTCAGCTCACTCTTTAGGGCCTCGGACGCCTCGAAGCCCAACCGCCATTTTTCCTTTTCCAGGACGGCCTCGTCCCTTTCAACCCTCATGGCCTCCCTGGCCAAGGACTCCTGTTCGAGTGCCTTGCCAAGTTTGACCAGGTCCTCTGTTTGCCGCGCCGCTTTGTCGGACAGCGCGGTTATTTGGGTCTCAAAGTGTACCCTTTGGACGGCGGCCGTCCCAGTTACAGCATCCTCGGCTTTCCTGACTTCAACCCAAGCGTTCTTCAACCGTTCGTTCTCCTTGTCCTTCCAATCTAGGAAGGCGTTCAAACGGAGAAAGAGCTGCGGACGGAAGGAAGAAATTTAGTCAAAAATGTGGAAAAATTGGCTAAGTGTTGGAAAGCAAAAACATAAGGAGATAGAAGTATACCTCGGCGCTGCAGTTTAGCATGGGGCCGAGGAAGCCTTCGTTGATCCCCCGCAGCTTATCACGCTGCGCTTGGGGGACCGCGCGAACCATGGCCTCGCGCATGGCCTTCCTGTCCGCGCCAGTCAGTGACTGGCCGGGTACCTTCAACTGCATCTCCTCTGATATATCTGCGGACGACCGTGTAAGAAAAGTTAGCTGAATTTTACAACAAAGACTTATAAAAAGTGAGAAAAAGATGGCTAACCAGTGGAGAAGGTTGGAGGAGAAAGATTGGCGGGAGGAGGCGGTAAAGGAGCTTCCTCCTCCTCCGGACGGCTCCCTTCAGCGTCGCTGGACGGCGGGTTGACCAGCACCGTCCCGATCCAGCGACCGGTCATTTGTTCTAGGGTTAACCTATCCCCACCGTCCGAAGGGACGGACTCCTCACGGACCTGACCAGCAACAGGTTCCATGGGCTTGGAGGCCCCGCTTTGTGTCAGCCGGGGTTGTTCTCCTTTAGACTGCGTTGTAGCAGTCTGCGACTTTTCCATTGCCGCTGCTTGAGAAGACGTCTTGGAAGCAACCGTCTTTCTCCTCTTGGATGCGTTCGCATCAGGAGTGGACGTGGCCGGCTGCTTCCGCCTGGCCTTTGGGGTGGAAGAGGAGGTCTGCAAAAACACCAAGTTAGAAAAATTTGATGGCGTCCGTGCGATTTGGGAAAGGAGCTCCCTTCCAGCATGCGTGAACGGACATAAAGCGTCCGTGCCAACTCAGGAAGTAGGTTCCTTCCAATATAGCAGAACGGACGCATTAAGAAATGCGAAATTCAAAAAATAAGCTAAGTGTTTACCTCTTTGAGTTGCTCGTACATCTTGAAGCGAGCCTTGTATCTGGCCAAGTCCACCTCGGACATCTCAACCTCTGCTTTTTGGGCCGAGTCAAGCATAGCGTACGCCTCCGCTGCAAAAACAGAAAGCAAAAGTGTTAGAATATTTTTCTGAAGAATTCTATGTGCGTACAGAAAAGTTTATATATCTAGGTGTCCACCTTGGGGCATGTTCTGGTACAGGTCGTACGCAGACATGAAGATAGGGTCCCTAAGCCAATTGGCAAGTGGAACCCAATGGCTAGGGACCCGTTCAGTTTTGTTGCCCCGCCTGACTCGATTAACTTTGAAGTACTCGAGCTGGTGTTCGTGGCTTGGGTGGATGGGCGGCTTGTCAGGCTTGAGGTCTCCGCGTCCGAGTTGAATAGGCTCTGGACGGCACCTGTTCATGCGGAGGTTGAACTCCGCGTCCTGAGTTTTGATACGGTAGAAGCGGTGCTTCCAGTCCCTCCACTTACTGACACGGTCGACCACGACCATGTAATCCCTGGTTGCACTCAAGATAAGCCAACCATCCACCTCCTTTTCCAGCCGGGTGAGTGAGTGCATCTCACAAAAGACCGCAAAGTCTGGTGTAAATTTCTTAGCGATGCACGTCACTAAGTACCCAAAGATGTTCAACCAACTGTTTGGCGTCAGTTGGAAGAGGCCGATGTCGTACTCGTCCAGGACAGTCCGGACGAATGGGTGAAGAGGGAAGCGGAGCCCCACATCAAAGGCGGCCCTGTAAACGCAAAACGCTCGTTTGCGCGGCTTCTCCTCATCCCAGGTAGCCACAGCAATGGCCTTCCTGGGGACTTGAATTTCGAATCCCTCCCCCAAATGGAGGGACTCCTTATACTTCTCAAAATCCTTCTTTAAAAACTTTAGGGCTGTCTCCCCAACCGTACAAGCGTACGGGTCCCTAAAGTTATCAATGTTGGCGACGGTTTCTTCGGCCGCCTCCTCGCCCTCGGCCGTCTCACCCACGGCCTCTTTTTCAACTTCCTCCTCTTCCACTTGGTGGGAAGGGGCACTCCCAAACTCCGAAGACAGCACTCTGTCCAAATCTGCTGCCTCGGCCGAGCTTCGGCCCCTTGAGCTTGGAACGCCCATTGAAGAAGGAATGTCCTCCTCGACTATTGGACGCTTGCCTTTATCCTTGGCAGCGTCCGCCCCATTTCCCGAAGGAGGGGCGTTGCGAGTAGGCAGGGCGGACGGTTCGCGGATTGAGATTCCTGTTAAGGGTCTATCCGCCCCACCCAGTTGAGGGCGAGGTTGAGAAGAAGAAGGGACGGACGAACCAGAAGCGTCCGCCCCAGGGTTGGAAGGGTTGTCCATACAGACTACCAGTTCAGCCCCATCCATGACTGAATTGGCAAATTGAGGGAACCTAAGTTCCGGAGCAGGTGCGGACGAGGCGCCTTCAGCTCGCAGGCGTTCCTCGAAGGAAGAAGTGACCTCCACGGCCAAGTGATGAGAGCCAGTGGAGGCGGTCGTTGTCTGGGTGGTGGAGTCAGTCTCCGCCATTGTACTTGGATCACTAGGGTCATAAGGGACCCTAGGATGAACCAGACTTCCGTCTGGGTTCCTGGCCGCGTGAAGCTCACGCGTACGCATGGTTCTCGCCATTGCCTGTTGGGACATAGAAGAATAAGTGGGGGTGAGTATGTACGCATCAGACATAGACTCACTCCAAGGAGGAGACAACTCTTCTCCGTCCACTCTAGATTCCTCAGTCCCAGGCGAACGGCCGGCCTCATGAGAAGAGTCGGACGAAGCCGAGTATGGATCCAGAATTGAAGTAAAAGAAAAAGAAAACAAGTAAAAGAGAAAATGTAGACGGCCTACCTCTGTACGTTCTGAAAGTTCTGAAGGTGGTGGTGAAGTTCTTGAAGATTGACCGGAAAACTCAAAAATGCCCGGAAAACTCAAACTCACGGCGGCGCTCTTGAAGATTAAGGAAAAAATAACTTTCTCTCACTAGAACGCTCTGACTTCTCTCTAGAATTCACAATTGGGTAAAGTGTGAAAATGAGAATTCACCTCCCATATTTATAGAGTGAATTCATGAGGGCAAACTGGTAAAACCGTCTTTCCCGCCTAAACATTCAAACGGTAATTTCTTGAGAAATTACTCGAAGAAAGGGCCAGGACGACGTTAGGGTTCTGTTAACTTGTGAAAGAGACCAGACGAACAATTAACACCTTCAGCACTTAGTCTCCAAAAATTGAGAAAATCTAAGAGGAAAATCGTCCGCCCAGTTCTCAGACGTACGAAGCATGATTAGAAAGCCAGGAAGTACGTCTGAAATCATGGAAGCACAGATTACCCCAAAGAAGATATGTGGCCGTTCTGGGCAGTTAGGAGATAGGCTCCTCTCAGAGTACCAGAACGTCCAGCCCATTGAAATGGCCGTTCTGGTCAGTTAGGAGATCAACTCCTCCTAGAGTACCAGAACGTCCAGTCCCATTGATGTGGCCGTTCTGGGCAGTTAGGAGATAGGCTCCTCCCAGAGAACCAGAACGTCCAGCCCATTGAAATGGCCGTTCTGGTCAGTTAGGAGATCAACTCCTCCCAGAGTACCAGAACGTCCAGTCCCATTGATGTGGCCGTTCTGGGCAGTTAGGAGATAGGCTCCTCCTAGAGTACCAGAACGTCCAGCCCATTGAAATGGTCGTTCTGGTCAGTTAGGAGATCAACTCCTCCCAGAGTACCAGAACGTCCAGCCCCATTGAAGTGGCCGTTTTGGTCAGTTAGGAGATCAACTCCTCCCAGAGTACCAGAACGTCCAGCCCCACTGAAGTGACTGTTCTGGTCAGTTAGGAGATCAACTCCTTCCAGAGTACGAGAGCGTCCAGTACAAAATTTGGACGTCCAGATAAGCAAAAGGCCAAGCTCATTCCAGGCTACGAGAACGTCCAGGGCAAAATATATGGACGTCCACGTAGCAAAAAGAGCCTTGAATCACAAGTATATGGACGTCCAGGGCAGATGGGAAGCGAACCCAACCCAGAGTACCAGGACGTCCAGAGTGCAAGATCAGAGGAGGCGGCCAGTAAGTGTACGAGCCACCCCCTCTGAGGGGCAAATGTTTAGGGTAAAAATACCCCAGGTACGTGGCCCAATTTTATAGTGACACGTGGCCTAATAAACAGGCGACACGTGTCCCTATGAGATTGAGACACGTGTCCACTAGTCATGATGACACATGTCAGCCATCTCTAAATGCCCCAATGCTGAAATCAGAAAGAGAAAAGGGCCCTGATGACCTCAGGCCCAAATCCCGAGAAAACTTTGAAAGCCGTAAAACGGCGCCCCCTACGACACGTGGTGACCTCTGATTGCGCAGCCAATCATGTCACGAAATTCTAGGGCATAAACCCTAGAGGGGTACATGTTCCCACCCCTATAAATACCCCAATCATTCATGATGGGAAGGGGGGATTGTGACATAACATAAATATAGAGCATTAAAGAGCTCCAACTTCTCTCTACTTTCTCTCTCTAGCATTTTCCGTTTCCGTTCACTAACTTGAGCGTCGGAGGCGAATATTCCGTACACCGGAATATTCGTTATTTTGCAGGTGTCCGAGTCTTTGTTAGCAGAGCGTGACCAGTATCCGAGGGAATCACAAAAAACCCCGAAACACATTGTTTTCTTTATCTCTTGAAACCGTTAGCCAACAATGGTTCTTTTCCCTTGAAAAAGAAAAAACCTCTACTTGGGACGGAATAGTAAACGCTTTGATTGATAGATACAAATGTAACATCCAAGTCGACACAGACCATAGACAACTTGAGATGTTAAAACAAAAAGAAAACGAAGGGTTCACCTCTTTCTTCAATAAGTGGAAGGAAACTTCCGCTAATATGGTTGAAGTTCCTACTGAAAAGGAGTCCGTAAGGATGTTCATCAAGAACCTTCAAGACAAGTATTCAAAGCATTTGAAATATCAATACAACTTGAATACTTTCAAAGCCGTCTATGACATAGGTATTAAAATCGAAGATGACCTTGCGAAACAAAAAGCTACTAACAATAATGACAACAGTGGTTGGAAAGGAAAGAAGAACGAACATCCTTCTTCTTCCGAAAACACCCACTCTAGTAACAATGTTAGTACCTTTGACATAAATGATGTCTTGGCTATGGATACTCAAGGATCTAAAAAGAAACCAAAAAGAGAGTTCACGCCCATTGTAATGACTTATGATGCTGCTTTCAATCGTCTACATGATCGAGGATTAATCAAACCTATTGGCCCCACTGAAGATCCAACGCCAGAAAGGTGATCTTCAAGATGGAATCCTAACTCTTATTGCAAGTACCATCAAGGAAAGGGTCATACAACATATGAATGTTATAGATTTCAAAATCTCATTCAAGACCTCATAGAAACAAATAAAATCCCATTACCTTTACCTAGCAAGAAGACCGGATGATGATCAAACAAAAGACACAAGGCGAGCTTCAATGACAAGATCTCGTGCCCTCTTTTTCTATCTTTTTGCGGTTTTTCCTTTCCCCAAATAAGTGTAGCATAGGCACCCTTTGTTTTCCTTAGATTCTATTTTGTAGGTTTTTTCTTTTCCCTTTAATAAAATGAGCATTTATTTTCTTGCATATGATTATTGCATTGCATTGCAAAAAAAAAAAAAAAATAAAAAAAAAAAATCTATGTCGAACTAAGCACAAGGTATACCAATGATTAGAGTCACCCTTTGTAGCCTATCATATCATCTTCACCCTTTCAAATATACAATCTTTTTTTGATAAACCACTTTGAGCCTCACTTAACAATAGGCCCTTCTTTTTTCAACCCACATCTACCTAACCTTGGGATGGGATGGTGTGCAACTTATGCAATTTTAAAAAAAAACAAAAGCTTGAGTGCTTTCAAAAGATTAAAAAAGCAAAAAGCAAAAAAATAATAAAAGTGTACAAAAGGGCAAGTGTTCCAATGTCATTAACATGGATATGTCTTTGATATGAACACGTCTCAGATTGCGTCTCTTATCGAGTGCTCGGTACCGTGCTTGAGAAACATAAATGCCAAGTGAGTGATAGACCGCATGATCAGGATTTCCCACACTTATCAAATAAAAAAAAATGCAAAAGCAAAAAAAAAAAAGAGATAGCAAAAATATAAACAAAAGAGAGTTAAAAAGTGAGGAAACCTTAAGCATAATAATACAAAGATTCAAAAGCAAGGTTACACACCTTGGGGGTTTATCTATGGTCTTGAGCCTTTATCCCCTTCTTCTTCTAACCTTTAGCCTAACCACGTTACAACCCTTAAAAGACCTCTTTGAAGTATACACACTCTTGTGCGAGGTTCGGCTAGAGCTACGTTCAGCCTAATTCCTAACGGATGCGTAGGCAACCTCACATCGAGGTGCGGCCGTAATAAAAATGCATTCATATTTACATTCATAATTGATCATATCAAGAGATCTCCTATGCTCATCCCTTTCCATTTAGAGCTAGACTTGGGGGCTTGATCCCTACATTATTAGCTTACCCAGCCTAAGAGTCACCATCATTTGACTCTTCTCAAAATACTTTTTCCACGCACTTAGCCTTTGCAGCCTAGCTTTAGTGTCACTTTCACACACATCACAGATACATAGACAAATAATCTTACCTTTAGGAACCTTTTGTCACGAAATCTTTACACAACGTTTGAAGCATGACTTGTCATATCAAAATCACTCATCATTGCATCACCAAGTATGAAGCACTTAGCCTCCGTGCCTAAGTTACCTAAATACTTTCATTATCAAGTCAACAATTCAGATAGTCTAGGATGAATTAATCCTTTCACTGTGAGATACAACGTGGACGCATACACATGACTAAGCTCATTCAACATGCACCATCAAACACTTGCTTCTTCCTTTTTTTGTGTCTTTCTTTTTCGGGAGAAAGTCGGTACCCTCCACAAAAAATGACGGAAGAAATTTTTTGTTTTTTTGCATTTTTCAAGTCGCACAATCACATTATAATGCACACACGAGTCATGCACATTGATTCATGTCACCTCGAATTGAGTCTAACACATGTGTCAAAACACATTAAATCACACAAGAGTCACACACGTGTCAAAACACAAAGTCAACCTTAAAGACATGAGCAAAGTCCTATAGTTCAAAATATAAATGCAGGCACACTAAATCCCAGACGGACAGGTGATCTTTACAAAAAAAATTTGAAGCAAAAGGACGCAAACAACTTAGGAAATCAACTAGAGTCAAATGGTCATATTGATTGATTGGGTTCCTTGGTACGCCAGTTAGCCCCTATAAGCAAATTAACATGATTAATAGTCGGCTTGATTACAATCGCAATCAGTGGTTGGCCTGACGACGATCATCTCACTTAGCTTATGCGCCTAATCATTGGCTCATTACAAGCACCAAGGCATTGGTTCAAAAGCAAGTACATCACCAAAACGACAATTTTTCCAAGAGTGAATTGTTGAGCATCATTCTTCAATGACAAATTTTCCAAGATTGGATTGTCATCTCAAATTGGCAATGTTTCCAAGCATGGATTGTCGTACTCCTTCTCTATTTGGCAAGTTTTTCCAAGTTCGGATTGTCATACATTCATCAAATCTTCGACAATTTTTCCGAGATTGGATTTTCATCTCAAATTGGCAATGTTTCCAAGCATGGATTGTCGTACTCTTTCTCTATTTGGCAATTTTTCCAAGTTCGGATTGTCATACATGCATCAAATCCTTGGCAATATTTCCAAGATTGGATTGTGTCATGCATCAAGTTCCCTATGGAAAAATTTCCCAAAGGATTTTCATGGGTCTCTATTCATCTTAACGTTTCGGCAAAGGTTCCCCAACGTGGATTGTCATTCATTTCAGTAGTGGCAAATTTTCCAAAAGGGATTGCCGATCGACTCTTTTTTGCAAATGTTCCAAGACGCGGATTGTCAATTGTGGCAATATTTTCCCAAAAGGATTGCCGCATAATATTGGCAAATTCCAAGGTGGATTGCTTTCAAGAGTTATATTCCAAGACGAGGATTGTCGATCGTAGAAAGGTTCTTATGATAGATTGTTACGAAGCATTGGCAACTTTTCCCAAAATTGGAGTTTGGCAAATCACGGATTGTCGCTTCATCGTGGCAACATTTCCTAGGATGGACTGTTACGTGGCAATGACAACTTTCCTTGAATCGGATTGTCGTACATCATTCAAGAGTTGTGTTGGTAACTATTCCTAAAGAAGAGAGGATTGTCATCACCCCCACAACATCAACAGCAGCGAAGTTCAAGCAAGCTTTGAGGATCAACAAGCGTTGGTCTTCGTAATTTTCTTCGGAATATTATCACAATAACTGAGGATGACTTCAAGTGGAGTTATCTTCGACGGCGTTCCCTAGAATGTGGAAGTTTGTCAGAAAACAGGAGGTGACTTCAAGCGAGGTTATCTTCGATGGTGTTCCCTAGGATGTGGAAGATGGTCATAAAACAATGACAAGTTGGCGTTCCCTAGCTTGAGGAAGATCGTCAAACGAAAATCGGTTACTCCAGAGACATGTGCTCGACGGTGCAAGATACGCGTTTCTTAACTCTTTTATTTGTTTTAACTAACGCTAGTTTGCAGGTATCGACGTTACAAGAATGATTTAGGATCGCAGAACGTTCTGAATCATTCTCCGTCCCTATCGCTACTTTGACTTTCGTTTTCGAAACATGTGTTTCTCCAAACTCAGTCAAAGTGGGGGCTTCTATAGACACCGAAATGTGTCTCCCCAAAACCAAACCCAGTGATGAATACCGTTCGCGTCATTTGATTATCGAACAAGGTGAAGGTGTGGAAAGTCTAATGATGAGGATGTTTTTATTAAAATATTTCTCTTTTTGTTTTCTAAAAATATTTCCTTTCTTACTCCTATTTTGTGAAAAATAGCCAGTCCAATTTGGTTTGGTCCATAATAAAGGTCCAATAATAGTGTAGTTGGATTGGGCTCGAAAAGAGTCTTTCCAATGATATATTATAGGCCCAATTCCTATGACTTATGAGGAAGTTATGGATTAAATTAGATTAGGCCCAATGATTTTCAAAGGTGGCCCGATGATCTAGAGGAGGGCCTATTAACTACTAACTAAAAAAGGGGGATGTTTTATTTAGAATAAAATATATTAAATGTGATTTCGAAAACTGCTCTGACGCTTAATTACCTGCAACCGGTGTTGAAGGTAATTATGCGTGGAAAAGCGCGTTGACTTTTGGACCAGCGCGAGACGACGGCGTCGTCGCCAGGCGCTGACCTTCGTAGCCTGGCGTTGGCGTTCGTCGCCTGGCGACGAAGATCGCCGTTTGGCACTGGCTCCTGTTGTTTGCGATAGGAGGAGTTTTATTCCGAATATGATTTTCTTCGATCCCGTGCTATTTTTCTTATAAATAGGGGTCGTATCTCCCTGTTTTGAAATCATCTACAATCATCATCTACATTCATAAACAATCATCTATCTCTATTCTTTCTCTAAAAGCTAGAAGCTTTTCTTCTCTCTCTCTATTCTTTTTCTAAACCTTCCCTCTCACAAAATTCCTCATACATTAGATCTAGACACACCTAGCCAAGTTCGAAGTAGCCTTCGCCCTAGACGTGAAAGGTTTATAATTTCTGAGGGTTTGGTCCCAAACTCCTATTTCAATTATTTAATTTAATTTGTTGATTTATTATTTTCCTTGAAGTTACTAACGCGTGTATTTTGTTATTAGAAAGAGGTACGAGGCATCGAAGTAAGTAATTTAATTGTTATTCTTTTTATATAGAAAGCATGCTTTGATTATTTTGATTCCTAGTATCATGTTAGGATGTTATATTGCTTCCTAGTATCATGTTTAGGATTAACTGATGTTTCCAATATCATGTTGTTATTGTAACACCCCCAAAATTCGAGTCTTTTTAAAACAATAAGAGTAACCTTTTTAACTTTCAAAATCCAACTATCGAACTCTGAGAGTGTTACTGCTACACCTATTTTCCGTAGAAAATAAATTTAAAGCAAAAAAATGAAATAATAATTAATAAACTAAGTAGTCTAATTGGTGGCAAAATAAAATAGACATTACATCAAAACTGCAATTATTTTGAAACCAATAGTTGAAAGAAAATAATTAAATTCGGAAATAAAATAAAATGTCTTAGCTACGTGATTATTGTAACGTCTCCTCACACGTAACCGAGTACCCTCTTACCAACCTGCAAAATAAATCAGAAACAAGAAAAAAGAGAAAACTCCCAAAAATAAGATAAACTGAGTAATTCCAACTCCATCCCGTTAAATATATAATTTTAGTTCAAAACATTCTATACATAATATAGTCTCATAGACATTATAATACTCAACCAAAATTAACTTGTCACATAACATTTTATTACTTTACTTAAGAGATGGAAAGAGAACGCCAGTAAGCCGGGACTAGTCCCTGTCACCACCTACTTTACAAAGGATCGCGCGTTACCCCAAATGGCCATGAAATAAACAGAATGTCCCTAGTGTGCACACCCCTCACTAATACCCAGTGATTAGGAGGAACACTAACAGCAACATACAATAATTTAAACCAACTAGTAGCAACCATAACTACTAGTGGGCAACCTGTTCTTCACCCTTTCGGGTTTCATTTCCCTTCTTAAATTAAATTTCACTGTACATTTTATTAGATTAAATCATCCGATTACACTGTACACAAGTATTGCACAAATCAATTTAATTCCAAGTAACAATACTTCAATTTCAGTATTATTAGACCGTAGTCATCCTACATAACATATAGTCCATCAATCACATATAACCAATCATCCAATTCCCAAGATCTTATTTATTTAAAAAAAACTCATACGATATCAAACAATCAAATTTTTCGAAAATACATATACTAGTACACAAAATAGAAAGCTAGTATATAAATTGATTCCATAATATATATCATACAATAGCACACTCATCACATATAATTACATAAGCACGTATTTGGCACACAATATATCAAAACAATTTCCTTACAAGATTCTAAAGACGATGGACATTGAAAATTACCTCTAGGACGCGTGGATAAAGGTTAGTAGTTCCCCAAGTAATCACCTATACGACCTTCGTCTAAAAATAAACAAATAAATGGCCTAAGTTAGATAATTATGCAACTAATTGAGAAGTTAGGCGTAAGATCAACATATTACCACCCATAATCTAATCACCCCATAAGTACACTAATTGATAATAAGTTGAGTGATAAATATTTAAGATGACCGTTTAGCTTTAATTTCGTAAAACAAAAGTCAAAGTTAAAATTCTTTCTTTTTTTTTAAAAAAAAAAAAAAGAAACGACACCCACAAAACACCATTAACCAAACTTATGAATTCATCAAATTAAATGTTTACAAAATATGACAATCCACCACCATATATATAGTACTCCAACTCATATACTGTAACTTGTTCCACTCCCCCTTTTTGTAAGATAGTAGCAGGATATATACTAATAGCATTTTGATGGATTTAGCAAATTTCGGAAGAGGAAATGTGTGTAGCAATAATGATGATGATAATTGGCGGTATGAGTTGAAGCTATGGTGGTGTAGTATTGAGATATAACAATGGATATAAGCAACAAATTCGATTTAAGTGCCCAAAAGATCAGATTCGTTAACGAAGTTACGGATTGAACAATGAAAGGAGTTAAAGGTTTCTAGTTGTAAGAATGGAGCTTAATTGGCTAGTTAAAGTCATCAAAATAAAGAAGAATTATGAGCTATCTTACCTATCAATTTGGCTTACCAATTAATGGTGATGGGGTGGAAGAAGAAGCAATGTAGTAGTATTTTTTTTTTCTTTGTGCACTCCCTTTCTCACGGCCAACAATTATATAGGGTGGAATTTGGGTGGAATTGTGGTATAAGATAGATTCATGTAACTAACTATGATAAGATTAAAATTCAAATTGTAGATAAATTTTTTTTTTCAATAGGATTGAATCCTACATTGAAATCAATTTTTTTTTTTTTTTTTTTTTTTTTACAAAATCAGTTTCTGGAAATTATCCAAAATCAGTTTCTGGAAATTATCAGTTTTCAGTTTTTTTTTTTTTTATCAAATCCGAAAATAATAATTATAAAATCTATTAAAATAACATATATAATTTAAGATTAAAAGTTTATATTAGCTAGAAAATTTGGGATATTACATCTATTCCCCCTTAAAACAAAAGTTCGTCCTCAAACTTTAAAGTTAGCTCTCAAATAAGGCTCACACGATGACAAAGGCTAAGTTTGTATTACATTCTACCCCCCTTTAAGAGTTTCGACCTCGAAACTTAGCATACCTGGTCAAAAAGTTCCGAGTAACGCTTTTTCATATCATGCTCAGCTTCCGAAGTTGCTTTTTCAGAATTCTGATTAGACCACAGGACTTTAACTAACTTTACCGCCTTATTCCGAGTACTTCTCGTTTTGGTGTCGAGAATTTTCACAGGGCGTTCTTCGAAAGTTAAGGTCTCATCTAGCTCAATAGTCTCAGGTTGGATAACATGGGTAGGGTCATGAACATGCTTTCGGAGTTGGGAAACATAAAAAACATTATGAACATTGGCTAGCTCCATGGGTAAGGCTAATTGGTATGCCACCTCTCCAACTCTCTTTAACACCTCATATGGCCCAATGTATCTAGGACTCAACTTCCTCTTTTTACCAAACCGCATGACTCCCTTGGTAGGTGAAACCTTAAGTAAAGCCTTTTCCTCGACTTCAAATTCCACTATTCTCCTATTCTGGTCTGCATATGACTTTTGTCGATCCTGAGCTGCCTTCATGTTTGCCTGGATAAGCCTAACTTGCTTCGTTGTTTCTTCAATCATTTCTGGCCCCAAAGTTAAAGACTCACTGATATCGCTCCAACACAAGGGACTCCTACATTTTCTCCCATCCAACGCTTCATAAGGTGCCATTCCTATGCTCGCATGATGGCTATTATTGTATGAAAATTCGATCATAGGTAATATTTTGTCCCATGATCAACCAAAGTCCATCACACAAGCTCTTACATGTCCTCCAGGGTCTGAATTGTTCTCTCTGTTTGTCCATTTGTAGCTGGGTGAAACGCTGTGCTAAACTTTAGGATAGTACCAAATGCTTGCTGAAACATTTCCTAAAACTTTGATAAAAAATCTTGGATCTCTATTTGAAATAATATCTTTAGAAACTCCATGTAGCCTCACAATTTCTTTCACATAAGCATCTGCCAACTGATTCACATTCCAAGTGTCCTTTATTGCTATGAATCTTGTTGTCTTTGTTTGACGATCAACTGTGACCCAAATAGCATTCTTTGATGCCCTTGTAAGTGGTAATCCCATCACAAAATCCATAGAGATAGACTCCCACTTCCATCCTGGCACATCTAACGATTGCATTTTCCCTCCAGGTCTCATATGTTGTATCTTCACCTTCTGACATGTAAGGCACTTTGCCACAAACTTGGCTACTTCACGCTTCATGTTCGGCCACCAAAAATGTTGCTTAAGATCCTTGTAGAGCTTATCTCCTCCTGGGTGTACAGAGTACGGGGTGTTGTGAGCTTCTTCTAAAATCTTCCTTTTAAGATCTTCATTTTTAGGAATACACCATCTCCCTTTGTATTTCATTGTTCCATTATCATCAACATCAAACTCAGTTGTTGCTCCTTCTTCTTTCATCTTTCTCACCTTGGTCAACCACTCATCTAATATTTGCTTCTCATGAATCTCATCATATATGGTAGGTTTGACTAACATTGCATTCAACTGAGCGTTCACCTGGCCATACTCCACAACCTCTAAGTTTAACTTCCTAAATTCTTCACAAAGTTCCTTGGCTAAAATCATTAAGTTCACTATATGACTTGTCTTCCTACTCAAAGCATCAGCTACCTTGTTCGCCTTTCCTTCGTGATATAGAATGTCTGGGTTGTAGTCGGTTAGCACCTCAAGCCATCTCCTTTGCCTCATGTTCAAATGAGTCTGTGTGAATATGTATTTAAGACTCTTATAGTCCGTATACACCTTACTTCTCACACCATACAAGTAGTGTCTCCAAATCTTGAGAACAAACACTACAGCTCCTAGCTCCAAATCATGAGTAGGGTAATTCTGATCATGTTGCTTGAGCTGCCTTGATGCATAAGCTACAACCTTCCCGTGTTGCATAAGTACACACCCAAAGCCATTCTTAGATGCGTCACTATAGATTTCAAACCCCTCGGTCCCTGATGGTAAGGTTAAGACTGGTGTTGAGGTGAGTCTTTGCTTTAATTCTTGAAAAGATTGTTCACACTTCTCATCCCACTGAAACTTAGTAGTTTTCTTCATCAAATTTGTTATGGGTTGAGCTATCCTCGAAAAGTCTTTCACAAATCTCCTTTAGTATCCAGCAAGCCCTAAGAAACTTCTCACTTCAGTCACACTTTTGGGTTTTGGCCAATCAGAAACTGCCCGAATCTTAGATGGGTCCACCGCAACTCCTTCCTTTGAGATCACATGGCCTAGAAATGCTACCTTCTCTAGCCAAAATTCACATTTTGAAAATTTGGCATATAACTTCTTTTCTCTAAGAATCTCCAAAACTTTTCTTAGATGTTCTTCGTGCTCTTCTCTATCCCTCGAGTACACCAAAATATCATCTATGAACACCACCACAAACTTATCCAAATATGGCTGAAAAGTTCTATTCATGAGATCCATAAAAGTTGTCGGCGCATTAGTGAGTCCAAAAGGCATAACAGTGAACTCATAATGTCCGTATCTCGTGTGAAAGGCTGTCTTTGGAATATCTTCCTCAGCAATCCTCAACTGATGGTATCCCGTCCTCAAGTCAATCTTTGAAAATATCCTAGCACCTTTAAGTTGATCAAACAAGTCCTCTTAGGGAAATGGATATTTGTTCTTTATAGTGACATTATTCAACTCTCGGTAGTCAATACACAACCTTAAGGATCCGTCCTTCTTTCTCACAAACAAAATTGGTGCTCCCCAAGGTGAAACACATGGCCTTATATAACCCTCCTCTAGCAACTCCTCCAACTGTACCTTCAACCCTTTCATCTCTACTGGTGTCATTTTATATGGTGCTTTAGAAACAGCTCCAGTCCCAGGCACTAAGTCTATTTTGAAATCCATCTCCCTAACCAGCGGCATCCCTGGAATTTCATCTGGAAACACATCTTGGAATTCTCTCACCACTGGAATGTTTTCTATGGATTTCTCTTCTACACTCACATCTTGCACATGGCATAAATAAATAGGGTAGCCCTTTCGGATATAAGAATGAAAAGTCATGGCTGACACAATACTGATCCCTAGTTTTGACACAACTCCTTGGTAAGAGTTTTTATTCCCCCTTGGCCCCCTAGAGACACCTTTAGGGTATGATACTCAATTCTAGCCTTATGCTTGCTAAGACAATCCATCCCCAATATCACATCAAAGTCAATTAAGCCAAACTGAATAAGGTTTGCAAGCAACTGGAATGTTAACTGGAATGTTAACTGGAATGTCTTGGTATAGGGATCTACAAGGAACTACCTCCCCTCAAGGAATTGTTATATTGGTTTGACACAAAGATGAAGGTTTTAAAGCATGTTTATTCACGAAATAAGTGGCTACAAAAGAATGAGATGCTTCAGAATCAAAAAGTAAGTAAGCAGGTTTTGAGTTCACGAGAAAAGTACCCGTCACAACGTTGGCATTAGAGTCAATCTCGCTCTAGTTCATGACATAGATTCTTCCATTACTGGTCCTACCATTTCCATTGTGGTTGCTTCCTCCGCTATTATTGTTGTTCTGGCCATCCCTCCTTGAGCATTGCCATTTTGGCCCTGAGAATTGTTGTTGTTGAAACGGTTGCTGTAGTTTGAGTTCCTCCCATAACCACCTCCATTATTGCCATTGTTGTTGCCTTGCCCATTTTGAGCCTGATTATTGCCATTCTGCTTCTTTGGGCACTCAAATTTATTGTGACCAACCTCCCCACATTCAAAGCAAGTAAGCAAATCTTTATTGCAGTTGCGTCCTGGATGGCTCTTGTCACATTTACGACATGGTCGATTGCGAGATCCTTGCTGATTCTATTGTCCCTGGCCCTGGTGGTTATTGCTTTGATTGTTGTTTTTACGGCCTCCCTGCTGACCATTCCCACCATTCCCATTGCTATTACCCCCGAGGCGTGGTCTCTTATCATAACCTTGAGGGTTTGATGAACTCTCACCATTCCCTTTTCTCTTATGCCTATCCTTGACCTCCTGCTCACGTTTCAAAATCCTTTCGATATTACAAGCTCTATCATAGGCCTCCTTATAAGTAGCAGCAGTACCAGCCCCAATCACCTTCTTTTGGATCCTAAAAGTCAATCCATCTTCAAACTTCTAAGCCTTGGATCTCTCATCAGGCACTACATTGGGGCAAAACTTGGCATACTCATTAAATTTCTCAGCATACTCCTGCACACTCATACCAGTTGTTTGGTTAAACCTACTAAACTCACTGTACTTCTGTCTCTTAATGTGTTTAGGAAAGAAACGATCCCTGATTGCTTTCTTAAAAGCCTCCCAGTTAAAATTCTGTTGAGCTCTTATAATGGCTCTTTCATTTTCCCACCAAATATCAGCAGCCTCACATAAATATAAAGTGGCTTAATCCACCTTCTGAGCATCAGGGGTACAAGCAACAGTAAAAATCTTGTTAAAGTCACGTACCCGATTCTCAACCAACATGGGATCTTCCTTCCCCATGAATAGTGGAGGTTTCAATGCTGCAAGTTTCTTAGCCATAGCAGCTTGAGAGTCATTGTCATTGTTGTTGTTATTCATCTGGTTTTGCAACAACATTCCAAGGTTCTGGTTCATTTGCTCAAGAGCTCTTAACCTAGCAGCAAGTTGTTCAGGAGTCTCAGCCATTTGTGCAATTCTTCTCCAACGAGACCTGGTGTAAAAGTGGTTATTTTACATACACAGTCTACACAATTTCAACACTGGTGTTACCACCATACACATTTTAACACGAATTATTTAGATCGTGTGAATTGCAATTAAATCATCAACCATATTCTTTCATGTAACACATCAGCACATATAGACAAGAATTAAGCGATTTATTAAATCTCAATAGCATTCATAGAGTCGGCCAAATTCCAAACCAAATAATGCATCAACTTAGCATTAGACTAAAAATTCGCACATTGCTTTGTGATTTCGCTATCACCCAACCAAGTCATTACTAGTCTTGACTAAAGTAAGCATAAGAAAATAAGAGCTTTGTTCTATATAAAAAACAATAGATAGAAAAATTAAGTGATTTTTATTACGTTTAATTAATAATCATAAAATAGCAAAGTATAAATATGTTAATCAAAATTATTTTATTGCAAAACCAAAAGAGAATGAAAATCGTCTTTGAAATAAAATACTAGTACTAAATAGCTCAATAAACTACTAGTTACAAATAAACCAAAACTATAGTTTCTAGCCATAAGAAACTAGCTTTTATTTGTAAAATTTTAACCAAATAAACTAAACGCATCTTTAAAAAAAATTAAATTATTATTTTCCCCTTGACTCTCACGAGCTTCACTTTCCTGGGGCTCATCCTCCTCATCATCATCTAGGTTATAGTCAAAGTCTCGCTTGGCTTCCATCATTGCCTTCTCAAGGTAGTCCACAGTAGGGATCCATCTTCCATCATAATAATATTTATCATTTGGTTCACCATTGATGTATAAGTTAGCATATTTCTTCTTAAGTTGAGAAAAAGGTCCCCTTAAGTGTAGTGTGTGTAAAAGAATTTGAGATCGTCTCTCCGGAGTAAGGTAATCAGATTGGCCCTCAAGTACATTGTAATGGAAACGTTCAATGTAGAGATTTAAACGGTTCACGTAATGTCGAATGTTTTCATTGTACTTCATATGAACCATGTAAGGAGAATAGGTAATACATGTGTACTCTTCCTAGCACTCGACTTTCTTGCAGTTTTACGTTCTCGTACCATCTAATAAAAGAAAATAAATAACCACATAATAAGTATAAAAATACTATAAAACACATAAATCCCTTATCTTGATTCCCACACTCACGACTTTCCTAAGCTTAAATCAATTTTTAAACTTATATACAAATTTTAAATCTAAGTCTTTAATTTAATTCATTTTAGTCCCTAACTTTTGAACATCCTTGGCTCTGATACGAATTTGTAACACCCCCAAAATTCGAGTCTTTTTAAAACAATAAGAGTAACCTTTTTAACTTTCAAAATCCAATTATCGAACTCTGAGAGTGTTACTGCTACACCTATTTTCCGTAG
Organism: Chenopodium album; assembly: GCF_948465745.1. NCBI lineage: Eukaryota > Viridiplantae > Streptophyta > Magnoliopsida > Caryophyllales > Amaranthaceae > Chenopodium > Chenopodium album. The sequence continues at coordinate 23,354,413 of NC_137847.1, forward strand.
AAAATAAATGCAAAGCAAAAAAATGAAATAATAATTAATAAACTAAGTGGTCTAATTGGTGGAAAAATAAAATAGGCATTACATGAAAACTGCAATTATTTTGAAACCAACAGTTGAAAGAAAATAATTAAATTTGGAAATAAACTAAAATGTCTTAGCTACGTGATTATTCTAACGTCCCCTCACACGTAACCGAGTACCCTCTTACCAACCTGCAAAATAAATCAGAAACAAGAAAAGAGAGAAAACTCCCAAAAATCAGATAAACTGAGTAATTCCAACTCCATCCCGTAAAATAAATAATTTTAGTTCAAAACATTCTATACATAATATAGTCTCATAGACATTATAATACTCAACCAAAATTAACTTGTCACATAACATTTTATTACTTTACTTAAGAGATGGAAAGAGAACGCCAGTAAGCCGGGACTAGTCCCTGTCACCACCTACTTTACAAAGGATCGCGCGTTACCCCAAATGGCCATGAAATAAACAGAATGTCCCTAGTGCGCACACCCCTCACTAATACCCAGTGATTAGGAGGAAGACTAACAACAATATACAATAATTTAAACCAACTAGTAGCAACCATAACTACTAGTGGGCAACCTGTTCTTCACCCTTTCGGGTTTCATTTCCCTTCTTAAATTAAATTTCACTGTACATTTTATTAGATTACATCATCCGATTACACTGTACACAAGTATTGCACAAATCAATTTAATTCCAAGTACCAATACTTCAATTTCAGTATTATTAGACCGTAGTCATCCTACATAACATATAGACCATCAATCACATATAACCAATCATCCAATTCCCAAGATCTTATTTATTTAAAAAAAAAACTCATACGAAATCAAATAATCAAATTTTTCAAAAATAAATATACTAGTACACAGAATAGAAAGCTAGTATATAAATTGATTCCATAATATATATCATACGATAGCACATTCATCACATATAATTACATAAGCACGTATTTAGCACACAATATATCAAAACAATTTCCTTACGGGATTCTAAAGATGATGGACATTGAAAATTACCTCTAGGACGCGTGGATAAAGGTTAGTAGTTCCCCGAGTAATCACCTATACGACCTTCGTCTACAAATAAACAAATAAATGGCCTAAGTTAGATAATTATGCAACTAATTGAGAAGTTAGGCGTAAGATCAACATATTACCACCCATAATCTAATCCCCCCATAAGTACACTAATTGATAATAAGTTGAGTGATAAATATTGAAGATGACCGTTTAGCTTCCGTAAAACAAAAGTCAAAGGTAAAATTCTTTCTTTTTTTAAAAAAAGAAACAAAACCCACAAAACACCATTAACCAAACTTATGAAATCATCAAATTAAATGTTTACAAAATATGACAATCCACCACCATATATATAGTACTCCAACTCATACACTGTAACTTGTTCCACTCCCCCTTTTTATAAGATAGTAGCAGGATATATATACTAATAGCATTTTGATGGATTTAGCAAATTTCGGAAGAGGAAATGTGTGTAGCAATAATGATGATGATAATTGACGGTATGAGTTGAAGCTATGGTGGTGTAGTATTGAGATATAACAATGGAGATAAGCAACAAATTCGATTTAAGTGCCTAAAAAATCGGGTTCGTCAACGAAGTTACGGGTTGAACAATGAAAGGAGTTAAAGGTTTCTATTTGTAAGATTGGAGCTTAATTTACTAGTTAAAGTCATCAAAATAAAGAAGAATTATGAGCTCTCTACCTATCAATTTAGCTTACCAATTAATGGAGATGGGGTGGAAGAAGAAGCAATGTAGTAGTTTTTTTTTTTTTCTTTGTGCACTCCCTTTCTCACGGCCAACAATTATATAGGGTGGAATTTGGGTGGAATTGTGGTATAAGATAGATTCATGTAACTAACTATGATAAGATTAAAATTCAAATTGTAGGTAAAATTAGTTTTTCAATAGGATTGAATCCTACATTGAAATCAATTTTTTTTTTTTTTACAAAATCAGTTTCTGGAAATCATCCAAAATCAGTTTTGGAAATTATCAGTTTTCAGTTTTTTTTTTTTTTATCAAATCCGAAAATAATAATTATAAAATCTATTAAAATAACATATATAATTAAAGTTCAAAAGTTTATTCTAGCTAGAAAATTTGGGGTATTACAGTTATGATGCTTCATATTTCTTACTTAATATTATGTTAGTATCATGCTAGAAATAAAGCTTTGATCTTTATTGTTTAGTGACATGCTAGGGGTTGTTATTAATCTTGTTAGTATCATGCCTAGGATCTTGCTATTATTATGCTTTATTGAGATTGAGATTATAATGATCATTATTTATTATGTTGCTTGATGATTATTATTGTTATTGCTTGATCACGCCCTCTCTTGCATGTTTAAATGGAATTTATACTTGTAATCACGCTTAATAAGATAATTAATAATCTTGTTTAGAGTTAATATGATTATAATTCAAGTGATCGCCAATAATAGATTTGTTTGTGCATTAATATTCAACCAACATAGATTAAACAGGTTTAGGGTAAACCTATTGATTGTATGTTAGTCAGAAAGCGCACATGAATACGAGAAGAATAAAGTAGAGGCCTATTATTAGGGCAGGTTCAATCTCTTTTAGGTTGGACTTGTACCTTCATCCCCGAACTTCCAGTCATGGTTCCAGACCTATTGGAGTTAACGATCTCCTGGATCATTAAAGGGTGTAACCTTCACCCTATGAACGGTTTACAAGTTCCTAAAACTTGTTGGCGACTCTTTTTACTCTAGATTCCTTCCCTTTGGACGCCACCATGCTTAAGTGTATGATCACAGTGGGGCTCAAGTGTGGGATACTTGAAATATTCCCTACAGATATAAAATCAATACTCCAATTTATTTATCAAAACCAATTTATTTAAACATTCTTTTATTTGATAAATCATAATTCAATTCAATTTAATTCAATCATCATAAAATCATTCAAACATGCTTATTCAAAGCAATCACTTTCAAGGTATCTAGCCACCTAACGTACCTTGATCCTTGCTTAGCAAAATCACACAAAAAGAACCTCAAGAATCTTGATCGAACACACCCTACAAATAAATATAACCTTAATCAATATAAGGTTAACAAATAATCACAATAATTAAATTAAAAACTCCCAACTATATGTACATGAATCTTTTAAATTAACTTTCATAAACATCATTAAAAATCTGATTTTATATAATTAAAACTACTCATAATAATTTTTATAAATCCCTCATAATGATAATAATAATAATAATAATAATAATAATAATAATAATAATAATAATAATAATAATAATAATAATAATAATAATAATAATAATAATAATAATAATTGAATAAGAGAAGAGAAGAAGAAAAGATAAGAAACCAAGGAAAAGAGAAGAATTTGATTTGCGTTGGAAAGAATAGGTAAAACTTGTAGAGGCTGTAACTCCTTCGATATAACTCTGAATTGGGTGATTCTTGAGCATAACCTCAAGGATTTTTCGAGAGGAATAATCTTTTGTGAAAACGTCAATACCCCAATAACCGACCAGAAGTGCCCGAAAATTGGCTTCAAAGATAAACAGGATGATTTGTGTAAAAAAAGGAGAAGAAAAGAAGAGAATTGGTGTGAAGAATGTGAGAGGTATGGAGGGGTATTTATAGGCTAGCTCATGCAAGAATTATAGCAAGAGAATGTGGGAAGAATTATGGCAATTAGGGTTTAAGGGATTACTTGGAGAAGTGAGTAAAAGAATTAACGAAGGTTTTGATATTAAGGTGATTGTGTATAATTAAATATGGAAGGTATATTTGTCATGAAAAATAATAAGAAAATTGGATTACTTGGGGAATAATTAAGAAGAATAAAAGGCAAGAGAATTTGATGATCAAATATTAAAAAGATGGAGAAATAGAATTAAGGAAAATAAGAGATTTTGGGAGATAATTAAAAATACAATTTTACCAAAATAAATTCCCCTAAAATAATTAAAGAGGCCGAAAATCTTGAGCTTCCCATAGCTCAGATATTCGGATTTCTCTAGGATTATTTAGGAAGATTTTTCTTGGTTTTAAGGAATAAAATAATTGTATAAATAATATAAAATAAATAATTAATTAATTAAATACCAATTATTCACCAATAAATAACCAAGAAAAATCAGATTTTCCATACATGGAAAATCCGAAATCCCTAGCTAAATATTGGGAATTTTCGGCCATCTAAAATAATTAATAAAATATTATTTTGCTTTAATTAAAATATCTGAAATATGTAAACAATCCGCTTTTTAAAATAAGATAAATGGATAATAAATCTTATCCAAAATAATGATTAGTTTTCAAAATACTTTTGGCGCCAAAATTCAAATATTATTTTGGCTCCAAATAATAAATTTACTAAAATACCCTTTTTATAAAAAGAATTCCAAACTAATTAATTAGAAATTACGTATGAAAATACGGGGTATACAGTCTACCCCCCTTAAAATAAGTTTTGACTCGAAACTTATCCAAAAGAAACGAAATCATTTTGAAATTTTTAGTTCATGCACATCCTAACTTGACTCAAGAATCCAATGAAACTCAAGTAAGACTCGAAATCACTCAAAAATGACTCAGAAATTAGACGAGCAAAACTCTATCGCCCTCTACCCCCCTTAAAAAGAGTTATGCTCCCTTAACTCGACCACTAACCTTAGGCAAACAGCTCTGGGTAAAGTTTCCTCATATCAGCCTCAGCTTCCCATGTAGCCTCCTCAATTTTCTGATTTGACCATAACACTTTCACAATACTCACATCCTTGTTCCTGGTACTCTTGACTTTAGAATCAAGAATCTTTACCGGTCTTTCCTCGTAAGTTAAATTCTCATCCATCTCAATGGTTTCTGGTTGCAACACATGTGTCACATCCGGGATATACTTTCGAATTTGGCTCACATGGAACACATTGTGAACCCTTTCTAGCTCATTAGGGAAATCCAACTTATAAGCCACTTTTCCTACTCTCTGGATGATCTCATAAGGCCCTATGTACTTTGGGCTTAGTTTCCCCTTCTTTCCGAACCTCATCACACCTTTCATGGGTGAAATCTTCAACAAAACCTTCTCTCCAACATCATATTCTTCCTCCCTCCTTTTCAAATCAGCATAGTTTTTCTGTCGATCTTGGGCTGCTTTAATCTTTTCCTGGATCAACTTGACCTGATTCACCATATCTTCAATCATTTCTGGCCCAAGAACCATAGTCTCACTTATATCATTCCAATAAACTAGGCTTCTACACTTTCGACCATACAATGCTTCAAACGGTGCCATTCCAATGCTTCCATGGTAACTGTTGTTGTAAGAGAACTCTATCAAATTCAAGTGGTCTTCCGAAGACCCTTGATACTCCATCATACAAGCTCTCAACATGTCCTCCAATGTCTGAATCGTTCTTTCCGTTTGACCATATGTTGCCGGGTGAAATGTTGTGCTCATTAACAACTTCGTTCCCATTGCCTTTTGCAAACTTTTCAAAAAGTTAGACAAAAATCTTGAATCTCTATCCGATATGATATCCGTGGGTACCCCATGGTACTTCACCACAAATTTCACATAAGCTCTTCCCAACTGATCCATAGTCCAAGTACTTCTCATGGTTATGAACGCTGCTAACTTTGTCAACCTGTCCATTATTACCCAAATAGTGTCATTCCCTGCATTGGTCTTTGGCAAAGCTCCCACAAAATCCATATAAATCGAATCTCATTTCCACTTGGAACCTCCAAGGATTGGACCTTTCCTTGAGGCTTGCGATGCTCAATCTTCACCTTCTGACATGTCAAACACTTAGCCACAAATTCAGCCACTTCTCTCTTCATATTGGGCCACCAAAAAGTCTTGCTCATGTCCTTATACAACTTATTCCTCCAGGATGCATTGAATAAGGAGAATTATAGGCTTCTTCCATCAATCTTTGTTTCAGATGTCCATGATTCTGCGGTTCACACCATCTTCCCTTAAAACGGATACTTCCTTCATCACCAATGGTGAAATCCAACACTTGTCCTTCATCAATCTTCTTCTTAATTGTCTTTAACTTCTCATCTTCCAATTGACTTTTCATTATCTCATCATAAATGGATGGTTGAATCACCAAGGCATTCAACATCCTATTTACTTCACCATGCTCCATCACTTCCAAATTCAACTTCTGAAATTCCACACACAACTGATCTGGTACTACCATCACATTCACCGTATGTTCTGACTTCCTGCTCAAAGCATCTGCCACCACATTAGCCTTTCATTCATGATACTAAATATCCAATGTATAGTCACTCATATACTCCAACCATCATCTCTGCCTCCCATTCAAATGCTTTTGGGTGAAAATGTACTTCAAACTCTTATGATCCGTGAAAATCCTACAAGTCACCCCATACAAGTAATGCCTCCAAATTTTCAAGGCAAACACTATTGCAGCTAACTCCAGATCATGGGTTGGATAATTCCCCTCATGGGCTGGATAATTCCCCTCATGGGCCTTCAATTGCCTCGAAGCATACGCAATCACTCTTCGACTTTTCATCAAAACACATCCCATTCCAAACCTCAATGCATCACTATACACCTCATACAAATCACTTCCATCCGGCAGAGCCAGCATAGGTGTTGTGGTTAACCTTCCTTTCAAGATCTTAAACGCCTCCTCACACTCTGGAGTCCATAAGAACTTATGCTCCTTATTCGTTAAACTAGTCATGGGCTTTGAAATCCTTGAAAAATCTTTCACAAACCATCTGTAATAGCCTGCCAAACCCAGAAAACTCCTTACATCAGACACATTCTTTGGGGTTGGCCAATCACTCACAACTCGAATCTTGCTTGGGTCCACTGCAACTCCATCCTTGGAAATCACATGGCCTAAAATTGCTACTTTCTCCAACCAAAACTCACACTTAGACAACTTGGCTTACAACTGATGCTCCCTTAAACATGATAACACATGCCTCAAATGCTCCTTATGCTCTTCTTTATCCTTTGAATAAGCCAAAATATTATCAGTAAACACCACTACAAACTTGTCCAAGTATGGCCTGAAAATCCTATGCATCAAATCCATGAACACTGCAGGTGCATTGGTCAAACCAAATGGCATGACTGTAAACTCATAATGACCATAACAGGTCTTGAAAGCACTCTTTGAAATATCTTCCTCCGCAATTCTCAACTGGTGATACCCTGATCTCAAATCTATCTTTGAAAATATTCCTGATCCTTTCAACTGGTCAAACAAATCATGGATCCTCGGCAATGGATACTTATTCTTCACTATCACCTTGTTCAATTCCCGATAATCAATACACAACCTCATACTTCCATCCTTCTTCTTCACAAACAATACTAGGGCTCCCCAAGGTGATGAACTAGGTCTAATGTAACCTTTCTCCAACAAATCATCCAACTAAGTCTTCAACTCCCTCATCTCAGTTGGAGCCATCCTATATGGAGCCTTAGAAATAGGTCCAGTACCAGGCACTAGGTCGATAGTGAACTTAACATCCTTACTGGTGGCATACCCAGAATCTCGTCTAGAAACACATCTGGAAACTCTTCTACAATAGGAATACTCTCATCACCCTTCTTTTCCTCACTTTCAATCTCTTGAACACTACACAAAAACAATGGACAACCCTTCTTAGCCAGTTTCTGTAGTTATATTGCAGACACGATTCTCAACCCTGAACTTTTCCCTTCCTTTTTATATACCACTTTGGTCTTACTTGGGCTAGTCAAAGTAACCTTTTCAGCTGCACAATCAATCTTTGCTTCATACTTTCCCAACCAATCCATACCAAGAATCACATCGAAGTCATTCAAATTGAACTCGATAAAGTCTGCCAGAAATTCTACCCCAGAGATGGAAATAGGCACACTCAAAAATAATCTCGAACGACTCCTCACTTCCCTAAACGGAATAGACACATCTAGAGAAACTGGCTCAGGACTTTCTAACCCGAGACTCCCAACTACATTCTTAGAAATAAAAGAATGCGACGCCCCTGAATCAAACAAGACTTTCACAGGAGAAGAACTTATAAAGAAAACACCAATTACCACATCATTAGCAGACTCAGCGTCACGGCTATTCATCACAAACACACCTCCCTTTGGGGCACCTCCCGCACCACTACTGGTTCCAGCCTTGGGTGTATATCCACTAGATTGAGGTGGTTTACTAGGTGCACAAGACTCTTTTACTTTCCTATTCTTAACATCAGCTTCCTTCTTGAAACACTCGTACTCACGGTGTCCCAACTTCTGACAGTAATGACAAGTTACCGTGTTCCCTTCACAGTCCTTCCCTAGGTAGTCTTTCTCACACCTCTTGCAAAAAATCTTCCTCTTGGGTCTCTCACCGATTTGTTTCCCATTCCCCTTCTAATTGGACGACTGGCCCCCATTCCCTTTTCCAAAGTTTCCCTTGTTGTCCCTCCTATCTCTAGAATTTCCTTGGTAGCTCCCATTAGGCTTATGCCTCTTTTCACCCTCGTGAGAAGAGTCCGAGTTCTTCCTTTTCTCTCCAGCATGCTCCATTTCCCTCCCCTTGATTCCGTACAGATGGGCTGCACGGCCATACACTTCATCCAGGGTCTCAAAGGTCACTCCCCCCAGCTTCCCTTGAAGGGTCAAGGTTAGGCCTTGCTCAAATCTCTGAGCCTTAATGGTTTCAGTAGGGACTACTTCCGGGGCAAACCTCATCAACTCAATGAACTTGTTGTAATATTCACTGATTGACATGTTCCCCATCCTTAGGTTGGTGAACTCCTTGCACTTCCTGCTTTCTCAGGTAGGAAGGGTAAAACTTTTCTCTCAAGGCTTCCTTAAACTCATCCCACCCAAAGTTTGGTTTCTTCAACAGCTCATCTTTTCTTTGGGCCCACCATAAATCAGCTTCCTCCCTCAGATAATAAACCCCGTTGTTCACCCTCAGCTCACTTGGGCAATTGATTGCATCAAAAAACTTATCAAACTCCCTAATCCAGTTTTCAAGACAGGAAGGGTCCTCCTTTCCCAAGTAAACAGGTGGTTTGGCTGTGGCAACTCTCTTGAAAACCTCAATATAGGAGTCAAGGTCAAAGCTTCGGTTTCCTTTGTTCACCATTTTCGTGATGTTCTCAGTAACATGGGTTAGCTTTCTAAGGAATTTCCCTACTTTGGAACCAGTGCACTTACTTCTCACTTGGTCTCTCATTCTTGCGGACATATTTCCTAGGTTTAATTATCATACTTTGAAAATTAACACAAGTTCTACCACATAATCATTTAACTCCATCTGTTTCACATACACATGCAAAACAATAAATTCAATGCTAAATCATATAAACAATTCAATTCAAAATCCATTTGCAATAAGCAATAAATAACTCAATCAATCAAGCATAACTCAAGATCACCCAATCTTGGGTAATAACTCAAAATTTTCGGACCTCTTGACCAAATTCTAAGGTGTTTTAACACTAACTTTAATGCACACATAATCGCATACTCAAGTTTCAAATAATTTCAATTCTTTTTATTTTCGAAAATAATAAATATGTACTTGAATCATGATTATAGGACGGTCGAGCCTGCGTCTCCCAGGAAATTTATACGACGTTGAGGAGAGCCTTTCCTAGACAGAGAGTCGTACCCATTATAGACCTCCGTAGAGAACTCGAGCATCCTTTTCTCATTCATCTTTCCATAAATAGGAAAATAGTTTTATATAAAAAATAAAGCTTTTGACTCTCACACAAATGCGAAACTCTATTTATCCTATATGCCCTTCTTAAGTCTACCCACAATTTTATTATTACTCCAATTTTAATCTTTTTAGGACCGTTAAAACTGATACCATTTTGTAACACCCCTAAATCTCCCTTTACGGAAATACTAGTATAATACGTATAATTATACCGTAGAGATAGACTTAGGCGTATTACCGCCGCGTGATTACGCAAGGCTACTCAAACTTACTAAACAAAACCAATACTTTGTAGGGGAAAACTTCAATACTCTTCTCTTATTAATAATAGACTATAAATAGTAACCATTGTCATGAGTACTCAAAAATAAACACAAGGCCAACATTTCCTAATCTAGGTGAAACCATTCCCGGGACTCCATATACTCAATTATTGATTCCACCTGAAATTAGTCAACGCTGCATACCATTAAGGTAAATAGGGCGAACCAAAAAAAAATAAGAAATACGGATTAGCAAAATATGCTAAGTACGATAAGTGCAAGATAATTAAACTCAATTTATTAGCAAACATGCTTTTGAAATCAATTCCATCCTTTCCAATGATTTAACCAATAATTCCAACTCAAAATTCCAAAACCAATTTTAATAATCAATATCAATAGTCAATTCAATAAACCAATTCCTCTTTAAAATCAATTCCTTTTAATCTAATTCCTTTAAAACCAATTCCTCACCCAAGTGTGCACACCCCCCAAGCTAGTCTCCTTATATTACAAGGCTATTCTTGAGGAAAGATCCGGTCATACAAAGTCCAAGGCCTTATCAATAAACCAAATCCGCATAGTGAGATTACCAACATGCTTATAACGCATTGATTATAATAATTCAATAAATCCTCTTTAAATCCAATAATTCCAACTTTTAATAATAATAGTTCAAACTCCCTTTTTATTTAAATCCACATGCTTTTAAAATCAAACCTTTTAAACATGAAAAATAATTTTAATTATTTAAAACATGATATAAAATCAAAGCTCCAATTTATTTATCAAAACCAATTTATTTAAACATGCTTTTATTTCATAAATCATAATTCAATTCAATTTAATTCAATCATCATAAAATCATTCAAATATGCTTATTCAAACCAATCACTTTCAAGGTATCTAGCCACCTAACGTACCTTGATCCTTGCTTAGCAAAATCACACAAAAAGAACCTCAAGAATCTTGATCGAACACACCCTACAAATAAATATAACCTTAATCAATATAAGGTTAACAAATAATCACAATAATTAAATTAAAAACTCCCAACTATATGTACATGAACCTTTTAAATTAACTTTCATAAACATCATTAAAAATCTAATTTTATATAATTAAAACTATTCATAATAATTTTTATAAATCCCTCATACTAATAATAATAATAATTGAATAAGAGAAGAGAAGAAGAAAAGATAAGAAACCAAGGAAGAGAAGAAATGGATTTGCGTTGGAAAGAATAGGTAGAACTTGTAGAGGCTGTAACTCCTTCGATATAACTCCGAATTGGGTGATTCTTGAGCCTAACCTCACGGATTTTTCGAGAGGAACAATCTTTTGTGAAAAACGTCAATACCCCAAAAACCGACCAGAAGTGCCCGAAAATTGGCTTCAAAGATAAACGGGATGATTTGTGTAAAAAAAGGAGAAGAAAAGAAGAGAATTGGTGTGAAGAATGTGAGAGGTATGGAGGGGTATTTATAGGCTAGCTCATGAAATAATTATAGCAAGAGAATGTGGGAAGAATTATTGCAATTAGGGTTTAAGGGATTACTTAGAGAAGTGAGTAAAAGAATTAAGGAAGGTTTTGATATTAAGGTGATTGTGTATAATTAAATATGGAAGGTATGTTTGTCATAAAAATAATAAGGAAATTGGAATTACTTGGGGAATAATTAAGAAGAATAAAAGGCAAGAGAATTTGATGATCGAATATTAAAAAGATGGAGAAATAGAATTAAGGAAAATAAGAGATTTTGGGAGATAATTAAAAATACAATTTTACCAAAATAAATTCCCCTAAAATAATTAGAGAGGGCCGAAAATCTTGATCTTCCCATAGCTCGGATTTTCGGATTTCTCTAGGATTATTTAGGAAGATTTTGCTCGGTTTTAAGGAATAAAATAATTGTATAAATAATAAAGAATAAATAATTAAATAATTAATTAATTAAATACCAATTATTCACCAATAAATAACCAAGAAAAATCAGATTTTCCATACATGGAAAATCCGAAATCCCTAGCTAAATACTGGGAATTTTCGGCCATCTAAAATAATTAATAAAATATTATTTTTCTTTAATTAAAATATCCGAAATATGTAAATAATCCGATTTTTAAAATAAGATAAATGGATAATAAATCTTATCCAAAATAATGAATAGTTTTCAAAATACTTTTGGCGATAAAATTCAAATATTATTTTGGCTCCAAGTAATAAATTTACTAAAAAACCCTTTTTATAAAATAATTCCTAACTAATTAATTAGAAAATATGGGGTATTACAAAAAGGAAACTTGGTCATTTTCCTTATCAAGAATGAGTTTTAACCTCAAGTGATTCTTAATCAAATAAGAATAAGAGTCCATCCAATTGTAATCTTTTAGATAAGCAATTGGTTTATGTGACCTAACCTTACTTTGTTATAAGTAAGTTCATTTTGAATCATCTAATTTGGCTTTTGTGATCTACGTATATCAATGTCATAAAATAAAATTAACTCATATCTAGCAAATGAAAACAATTTATTACCTTGGTCATAGATCAACATTTGTCCAAGCCAAGTAAACCAAATCAGTATCTCAATAGGAAACCGAAATATTGTCTCATCAAAAATCAGAAATTGTCTAAAATCATCATAAAAATTCTGAAATTAAAACTATGAAGCTTTCTCTGGCCACTCGAACACTTCTAGTGCACCTTCAAGCTTCATTTCCATGCTAGCTTCACTTCTTTGTAGTTTCTGCACAACATTAATAATGTTAAGCACTTCAACTTGGTATCACATACCTAAGTGAAAGTTAAAATGTTTATAACATAATGCCTGAGGTTGATGCTGCATTCTTCTTGAGGAAGTCAAGGTATTTATGGCAATTGTACTTCCAATGCCCCTTCTTCTTGCAATAAAAGCATTCACTTTCATCTACAACCTTCGCCTTTGGAGTCGCCTTAGGCTTTTCAGGAGCCTTGGCAACTTTCTTGCCCTAAACCTTAGCCTTTTTCCCCTTCTTCTTGAACTTCTTTCCCTTTTGAATCATAAGAACCTCTTTCTTAGCTTCCTTAGTGTACGACGTCGTTCGAAGCGCGCCTATTTAAGCATGTTGCGAATATGCTTGGCACTCATAGAAAGTGGAAATTGACATTATAAGATTAGGGATAAAGCAAAGTAGGGAGTCGCTTATAAGTTTTTAAGGAACTTGTAGACTGTTCACGGATCATTTAAGGTAACCACGGTTAAGGGACAATGAAAGGCAACAACGATTGACCCATGAAGGTTACACCCCATTCATAATCCATGAGATTACTAACTCCACATGGTTCGAAACCATGAAAGGAAGATCGGGGATGATTTCACATTCGCTCGTATTGGCCTCTACTCGATTCTTATAGTGAAAAGTATTCCCTACGATCTCAAATGCATGCAAACAAAGATTAATTTGCTCCAAACTATAATTATGCTAAATTAGTTGAACATTAATGCAACAGATAATTCTAAAATATTTGTGATCACTTGATTTAATAACAAGATTAAAAAGGAACCTAAACCGGTTGTCCAAATTATCTTATTAGGCGTGATTTTCAATTACATATTCCCTTTAAACATGCAACATAGTGATCAACAATAAACAATAGAATAAACATTAACATTGAAAGCAATATAACAACAATATCGTTAGTCAAATCAAATTATAATAATAACCTTAATCATGACACTAGCAATATAAATAAAATAAGAGTAATTAAGTTAATTAATTACTCACATTTCGCGCGTTCCTTTAAATTGCTACATCATCAATAAATTGTTAGTAAATTCAATAAAAATAAATAAAATTGAAACAATTAAATTAAAAGTAGGGTAGATTTGGTCCAAACCCTCAATTGAAACTACCTTTCACGCCTTGGTTTAAGTATGGAACTTTGGGTCAAGTATGGACTCCTTGGAGTGCTTAAGGGATTTATAAAGAGAGAATAGGGAAGGCTAGTATATACACTAAAGCATAAGAGAGAAAGAGAGAATGATTTGGTGTAAAAGAGAGGAAGAGAGAATGATTTTTGGTTCCCCGAACTGAAGAAATAAGAAGGGTATTTATAGAAGAAATGAACAGGGGATTCCACGAAACCCTAGAAGTGATAAGCGCCGCAGAAAAACCCTTATTGAGCACCACGTCACGGTATGTGTCCCGTGACACGAAACTGGGCACCGTGACACAGTACTGGGCACCGTGACACAGTACTGGGTACCGTGACACAGTATTGTCCACCGTGGCACAGTACAGCGCACCGTGACACGGTGTGCAGTTTTGCCCAAAATGCATCCAAATTCATTAAGCGCGTGATGTTTTTAACGCGGAGAAGACAAGTGAAAATAGCATATCATGGTATGTGTACCGCGACACGGTGCAAAGCACCATGACACGTCATCATATGCCGTGTCACGGCATTTTGCCTTGATGCGGTAAATTCCAGTTTTTTACACTTAATTAAAACTTTGATAACTTTTGATCCGTAACTTAAAACAAAGCATATAATATATCGTTGGAAACCTTATCAAGTGTACTTTCCAACCCGATTAAAATAAGGTCAAAATCTATTGTAAATTTTAAAATATGGCCCTTTTAGTGAAGGGTGTCGGTTTTAGGCTGAGTTTAGTGTTTTGCTCATATCTTCTTCATTTTAAATCAAAATTGGGCTTATGATATATTGTTGGAAATCTTATTGAAAGGCCTATCCCACTAAATAATAATTGGATCAAAATTATAGGGCCACAAAATCAATTAAGCTCGGTTTGTGATGTGGATACAAAAAGTGGAAAGTAAGTTATAGTTTAGCAAAATGGGCTAGGAATTGGGTTGGTTTATGAGATGTAATGGGATTGAATATGGATTTAAGCACTCCAAAGATTATGTACTTAACCCAAACAATAATGGCGGTAAAAGGTTATTCATCATTGGATTGGTTTTGGGGAGACATTTTTAGGTGTCTACACTTAGGGATTTGCTTTTCAGCACTAACCAGCATAGCATGTAACTCATTCATAGTCGTTGCAGCATCAGACATATTAAAGTTCATGATAAACTGGTTGAAAGTTTCTGGAAGTGTATGGAGAATGATGTATGTTGCTATCTCATCACTGTATGGGTGCCCCAGTTTTTCCATATTTTGAATAAGGCCGGTCATTTTAAAACATGATCATGAACTGTGGTACCCTTCTCCATCCTACAATCTAGAATATCTCGATGAAGCTCATACCTTTCAACTCTAGCTTGTTTCTTAAACAATTCTTTGAGTTCTTGCGTTATGATGTATGCATCCTGGTCCTCAAAACACTTTTGAAGACTAGGCTCCATAGTAGCAATCATCAGGCAAGTGATAGGCACAGCCCTGTCAAGAGTTTCCTTGCGCTTACAGATCTCTGCCAGCGTAACATCTTCTAGCAAAGGTCCTGGCAATGGGGTGTCAATGACATCCTCTCTACCTTTTGATTTCAAAACAAGCCTTAACCTTCTTTCCCGGTTGGAAATGTTATCCCCTATCAAGCTATCCTTCTCAAGGAAAGGTCAAAGATTGTAAATGTTGTTGTCATTGTTACGACTACCCATCTATGTCAAAATAAGGCAAAGTTTAATAATTATGTTTAATTAAAATTAAAGTACCATAAACGAATTTAATAGGTAACTTTAAAAGCACTTTACTCAATATTAAATGATCCCAATTGAATTTTAAGTGATTCCAAGACCCTTTATTTGTGTAATAATTGACTGGACTTTGGCCTTACCATCACCCATTACATTTTCAAGGTGAGTAAACTCTTTACTAATTACAACTCTTGTAACTCTTGGTTGAATAATTAACCATCACATGTTGAACTATTACCCTTTGCTTCAAGTTTCTAAACTCTTTAGGTAACCTTGTTGAGCATAACCAATTACAATTGTAAAACTTCATTTACCTCAAGTCTCCCAAGAGGTAAAATGACACCCGGCTTTGGCATGACCTATCATTAATCATCAAAGGTTTGTTGGGTTTTTAATTGGAAAAAAAATCTCAATATTACTAAGACCTAGTTTATTATGTTGTGATTATTTAGTGAACTCTTGCGCATCATAATTAAGTCAATGCATTTCCTAAAATATCTCATATTTTAAATCATAATTAGATAACATCATATAATATTATTCATGACCATTTATAAAATATCATATATTATTATTCATGACCATTTATAAAATATCATATATTTTAATTCAGGCATGAGATAGAATCAAATCATATTTTAATCTAGAAAGATAAATCATATTAATCTTCCATGATTATCCTAACAAATTTAGGAGCGAGATTCTATCCTAATTACTAGCCAATCAAATAATTTTAGAATCAATTATACCCTAATCTAATTATGGGATAATCATATTATTTAAATCAATTATTATCCTTTTGGAATATGCTCAGAATATCCTAACAAATCTTATCCAAAATCAAACACTTTAATTATGGATAATCACCAAATTTAACAACTTTAAGTATGGATAATATCAAATAAAACAACTTTTGAAGATTTGATTTTATCCTAAAACAAAAGATTATATCTCAAATAAAATTAATTTTTTCCCAAAATAAATCAAAACTTATCTTGAAATATTTTTAAAACAAAATAAATTTTTTTTAAAAAAATGTGCGCCACCCACCGGCCACCGTGGTTGGCTAGCCGAAGCTAGCCACAATGGCTAGCTGCCTTTTAAAGCAGCCACTGCAGCAAAGGGCAGCAGCAAGCAGCATCATTGCTGTGGCTGCAGGTCACTATGCGTGGCCAGCCTTGGCTAAGCCACTGTGGCTGGTTGCGGTTAGCAGCCACTGCCACGGAAGGCAGCAGTAGCAACAGCCCTAGCGTGGCAGCGGCAGCAGCCGTTCAACTCTTGCACGATGTTGTCCAGCCACCCCCGGACTACCTACCTTCCCCTTCCTCTTCCTCTTGGACCAGCATCAGCGGCAACTACGGTGGCTGCGCCACCTAGCCGTGGTTACCGCCTCTAAATTCCCTTTTTTTAGTTTTTAATTTAAATAAAACAACATTTGTTTAAAATAAATTAAACTAGTCCAAAAATTAAAATTAAATCCTATTTAATTTTAAAATTAGGGTTCATCATAAAATTAATCCCAATTTAATTCTAACTGTTAAAATAAATTGATGATCATACACAAAATATTTTTATGCATAAATCAATCCAATTAAAATTATGAAACATAAAACAATCAAATTAATTAAAAAACAAGCACAAAAATAGAATTTTAGGGCTTTGAATTTTGAAAAATTCGAAAATTCTAGGGTTAGGGTTCAAAATTTTCGAACATTATAGGGAAATTTTCGGTTCTCTTCATGGCTATTTTGAGCATAATTAAATCATATTTAATCAATTTCAAGAGTTTAATCACATTAATATAATAATTGAACCATAATTAAATTAATTTCTCCCACTTTATTGATTATAAAATTATGAACATGGACTTCAAATAATCGTATTATTATAATCAAGCGTGTTCATACAAGAGGCTAACTGATACCACTGTAGGAGTTTATAGGTACTATATGCGGAAAACATGAATCATATTCATAAGCACCTAAACCAAGATCACATGCATAACGGACAAGACACATAATCATACCTTTGAAGTGTGATCTCCACGTAGCTATTCAATCAGCAAATTAGGGAGAGAATAGCGCCCCAAGCGTTGCTCTTGCACTTAGTCCACGGGATTCGAATGAGCCGTCCACCAATACTAGATTGGTCGAGTGAAGGGGAAAATCACAATCTCCACCTTTAATGGACAACCGACCACCGCACGAACCACCACCACTATGAACCACCACAAACGGCCGAGGAGGGGAGAGAGCCGTGAGAGAGAGAGAGAGTTTGAGAGAAGCTTGGTTCGTGTTTTCTAATTAGGGTTTCAACTTAATAGTAAAATTGTCCTGTCTAATTACCTAGGCACCTAGTCTACTTATAATCATATTGTAATTAGACTAGGTTAGGAAGCCCGAAACCTCTCCAAACCCTTCATATGGTCGGCCATCATAGGGAATGAGGTCCATCATGGGCCTCGTCCTCTCGTGCTCGATTTAGGCCCTTTGTGTGACCTTATAGGATCTGTTCAATTGGGCTTTAGCCTACTTTACTAGCTCAAAGATCGTTAGTACCTCTAGCTATGATATAACCACAACCCAAATGAACGAACTTAATTATCTCCATAATTTGATCCATTCATATATTTAGTAATTGCACATAACGAAGACATAAATCCTTCAAAAACCACCTTAACCCTTACCGAGATTAAGGCTAGGAAGAGGAAGGGGCGTCTACTTCAAAAACCACCTTAACCCCAAACGTATATAACTTCATATTATTTAGAAATATTAAGTTTTATGTGTATAAATGAAGTTATATACGTTTTGAAATGCGTCTTAGAGACCTACGATGGGCCTATAGACTACTTATATTTAGAATAGTCGTAGGCACGCATAAACTCCAAGCCCATCATATATGGTTTACTTTGTGAACAAATATGTTGGCTAGGGGTAAAAGTTCGGTTTGCGGTTTGGTTATAGCCCAAACTGAAATCAAACCATATTAAAGTGGTTTCGGATTTTTCAAACTGCACCACACCATATTCTTATTCGGTCCAAACAAAACCACACCATATTTAATTAGTTTTTTTTTTTTTTTTTTTTTTTTTGTTTTGGGCTTTGATTTGTAGCAATTTTTTGGCATAATTTTTCAAAGCTTGTTTTTGGGCTTGATTTGATTTCGTTTTCCAAAAGTGAATCAAACAAATGACATAAATTAGGCTATTAACAAATATCAAGTACTAATGATGGCGTAAGAGTTTAGATTTTTTTTTGTTGCCTTATATAATGAAGGGGATTAGATTCTAGGTAATTAGGATCCTTAATTTCGATTTGTAGTTCGGTTCTCAGTTTTTCTAAAACCAATACCCGAAACCAAACCGCAAACCATTTTATTTTTCGAAACCAAACCGCACCATATTAAACAAGAAACCGAACCATATTTCTTATTTAGTTTGGTTTTTGCCAGTTCGGTTTGCTTTTAAATCGAATTACTTTCACCCCTAATGTTGGCTGATTATTGATCATGACTACTCTCATTACTCCCTCAATATTGAATTAATCAAAACACGATGCTACAAGGAGGTGTAGGGAATATTTCAAGCATCCCACACTTGAGCCCCACTGTGATTATACACTTAAGCATGGTGGCGTCCAAAGGAAAGGAAGCTAGAGCAAAAGAGTCGCCAACAAGTTTTAGGAACTTGTAAACCGTTCACAGGGTGAAGGTTACACCCCTTAACGATCCAGGAGATCGTTAACTCCAATAGGTCTGGAACCATGATTGGATATTCGGGGATGAAGGTAAAAATCCAACCTAAAAGAGATTGAACCTGCCCTAAATTGGCCTCTACTTTATTCTTCTCCTATTCATGTGCGCTTTCTGACTAACATACAAATAATAAATTAACCCTAAACCTGTTTATCTATGTTGGTTGAAATTTAATGCACAAACAAAACTATTATTGGTGATCACTTGAATTATAATCATATTAGCCTAAACAAGATTATTAATTATCTTATTAAGCATGATTACAAGTACAAATTCCCTTTAATCTTGCAAGAGAGGGAGTGATCAAGCAATAACAACAATATGTATATATCAAGAAACATAATAATAACAATCATCTTAATAATATTCTAAATCTCATCAAAGCATGATAATAATAGCAAGATCCTAGGCATGATACTAACAAGATTAATAACAAATCCTAGCATGTCACTAAACATTAAAGATCAAAGCTTTATTCCTAGCATGATACTGTCATGATATTAGAAAAGAAATAGGAAGCATCATAGACATACATAATATCAGAAATATTAGTTAACACTAAACATGATACTAGGAAGCAATAAAACATCCTAACATGATACTTGGAATTAACAAAATAATCTAAGCATGATTTCTATATCAAAAGAATAACAATTAAATCACTTACTTGGATGTCTTGTATCTCTTTCTAATAACAAAATACACACGTTGGTAAATTCAAAGAAAATATTAAATCAAACAATTAAATTAAATAATTGAAATAGAGATTTGGGACCAAACCCTCAGAAATTATAACATTTCACGTCTAAGGCGAAGGCAACTTCGAACTTGGCTAGGTGTGTTTAGAACTGTAGACACCCAAATGTGTCTCCCCAAAACCAAACCCAGTGATGAATACCTTTTGCGTCGAATGATAATCAAATAAGGTGAAAGTGTGAAAGTTCTGGTGTTGCGGTTAGTTTTTAAAAATTCTTTCTGTTTTCGAAAAACAACTCTATTTTATGAAAACAGCCAATCCAGTTTAGTTTGGTCCAAGACAACGGTCCAATAATAGTGTATTTGAATGGGGCTTGCAAAGAGCTTTCCAACGATATATTATAAGCCCAATTCCGATGAATAATGAGGAAGTTATGGCCAAAATACTAAACTGGGCCTGGTTTGATCTTTACATGCGACCCGATGATCTAGGGGAGGGCCCAATGTTAATTATTATTCCTAAAATTATTAGAATTAATTATGGTCTTCTAGAATTCTCTAGAAGATTCTTTTAAATCCTAATAGAATTAGAATTAATAATTATATTTTGATAAGTTTTATTTGGAATAGAATATTTTATGAAAAATACGATTTCGATTTTCACACGGACTTTACAAATCGATTTTGATTGATAAGTGGACTCCGTGTTTGAAAGCGCGTAGGAATCCAGGCTGTCGCCAAACGACAGGCCTGTCGCTACACGACAGACCTTGTCGCCTAGCGACAAGGTCGGTTTTGCAGCGACATAGTGGAGTTTTATTCCTTATCAAATTCTACCTATTTCCGGACTATTTTCTTATAAATAGGGTCCTGAACCTCCGTTTTTAATCATTCACAATCAATTAATTATTCTCCACAATCATTTATTTCTCTATGCTCTTATCTGTCTAATTTTTCATAAACAAAATTTCGCATTCACAAGTTCTAGACACACCTAGCCAAGTTCGAAGTTGCCTTCGCCCTAGACGTGAAAGGTTATAATTTCTGAGGGTTTGGTCCCAAATCTCTATTTCAGTTATTTAATTTGATTGTTTGATTTTATATTTTCCTTGAAGTTACTAACGAGTGTACTTTGTTATTAGAAAGAGATACGAGGCATCAAAGTATGTAATCTTATTGCTTTATTCTTGTAGAAAGCATGTTTAAATTTGTTTAATTTCTAGTATCATGTTAGGATGTTTCTGTTGCTTTCTAGTATCTTGTTTAGGGTGCCTTTTACTCTTTTCTAATATCATGTTAGTATCATGCTAGGTCTAAAGCTTTGATTTTTAATGTTTAGTGACATGCTAGGGTTTGTTATTAATCTTGTTAGTATCATGCCTAGGATCTTGCTATTAATATTATGATTTTTAACATGATTATTTCAATTATGATTTTTAACATGACTATGATTATTATTATGATGATTATTATGTTGCTTGATATATCTTATTATTGTTATTGCTTGATCACGCCTTTTATGCATGTTTAAAGGGAATTTGTACTTGTAATCACGCTTAATAAGATAATTAATAATCTTGTTTAGGGTTAATATGATTATAATTCAAGTGATCGCCAATAATAGTTTTGTTTGTGCATTAATATTCAACCAACATGGATGAACAGGTTTAGGGTTAACCTATTGTTTGCATGTTAGTCAGAAAGCGCACATGAATACGGTAAGAATGAAGTAGAGGCCTATTTAGGGCAAGTTTAATCTGTTTTAGGTTGGATTTGTACCTTCATCCCCGAACCCTATTTGGTTCAAGACCTTTTGGATTTGACGATCTCATGGATCGTTAAGGGGTGTAATCTTCACCTTGTGAACTGTTTACAAGTTCCTAAAACTTGTTGGCGACTCTTTTGCTCTAGCTTCCTTCCCTTTGGACGCCACCATGCTTAAGTGTATGATCACAGTGGGGTTCAAGCTTGGGGTTAATGCTTGAAATATTCCCTACAAGAACTAATGTATGTGGAATTTTGTAAGAGGGAAGGTTTAGAAAAAGAGGGAAAGAAAGCTTCTAGCTTTTAGAGAGAGAATAAAGAGAGATGATTGTTGATGATTGAGAATTGATGGAAAACGGGGAGATACGACCCCTATTTATAGAAAAATAGTCTGGAAAATCAAGTCCTATTCGGAATAAACTTGGCATCTGTCACCAGGCGACAAGATTAGCGCCAGGCGACAGATGTTAGCGCCAGACGACAGACTCTGTCGTTTGGCGCTAATTAAAAGATAAAACGCGTTTGTACGCGGAATCCTCTTCTTAATATGATTAAGCAGCAAATTCCATGTTTATCAAATTAAAATCAGGTTTATCATAAAACACTTTTTTTATTCTAAATAAAACTCTTTAAAATGTAATTATTAATCCTAATACTATTAGAATTAAAAAAGAACCTTCTAAATATTCTAGAAGATTCAAATCAATCCTAATAACCTTAGGAATAATAATTAATAGGCCTTCCTCTAGATCATTGGGCCGCATATAAAATTCATTTCGAGCCCATAACTTCCTCATTATTTTGACCATAACTTCCTCATTATTCATCGGAATTGGGCTTATAATATACCGCTGGAAAGCTCTTTTCGAGCCTAACCCAACTACACTATTATTGGACCTTTATCATGGACCAAACTAAATTGGACTGGCTATTTTCATAAATAGAGTAAAAAAGAAATGTTTTCAAAAACAGAAAGAGAGATATTTTAATAAAAACATCCACATCACTAGACTTTCCACACTTTCACTTTGTTCGATAATCAAATAACGTGAAAAGTATTCATCACTGGGTTTGGTTTTGGGGAGACACACTGGGTGTCTACAGGAGGCGATGTGCGGGAGGTGGGGCAAGTGCTTTGGTCGCCTAAGCGGGGTGGAGAAGGAGTGTTGGTGGTGGTGGTGGGGTGGTTGGGTTAGTTTTAAGGGTTTTATTTTATATTTTTCTTTTAACTAATAATATGGTGACACGTAGCACTACTAGAAAACAGGCAAATTCTGAAATTCCTTCATAAACAACACCATGTTTTCGGTCGAAAAATTGGTTTTTGAAGGAAATTCCGTCGGAATAGGTTGTGGGAAAAGCTTTTATAGAAAAAACGACCTTTTTCGACAAAAGTTCCATCGAAAAAGAGTTTTGAAGGAATTCGATCCATCGGAAGAGGTTTTCCGGCCTAGAAAAGTCCTTCGAAAATTTCAGGTGGACTGTATTCCACCTGAGACATTGAAAATTTTTTACGAAAATTCTGTTGGAAACTCCACCAAAGAAATTAAAAAAAAAAAAAAAAAAAAAAAAAAAAAAAAACCACTTCACCACCGCTTCCGGCCCCCACCGCCACTACGCGTAACTAATTAATTTGTCTTAACCCACCAGTCGCAACACCTTAACCTACATATCCACCACCTTAACCTAACTAACCTGAACCCACCCACCAGACCAACCACCTTAACCAACCTAATCCTAACCCACCACCTTAACTTACCTAACCCTAACCCACCACCTTAACCCACCTTTTGACCAACTACCCACCAAAAACCACAACCACAACCCAAAAATTAACAAAACAATTTAAAAAACAAAAAGAAAATTAAAAACAATAAAACATCCTTTTAAATCAAATTTGGCTTTGAATGTCACCTCGAATTTGGTTTAATATGGAATTCGACCATGAAAACTCGAGATTTAGAGTTCACGTGGTCGAATTTGACCTGCATAACCATTAATGTCTAAAAAACACTGCACTGCCACGTCAGCGAGAAAGAAGAGACCAAATCAGCGTCGTGAACACCCCAACCCCATGTCGATGTGTGACAAAGAAAATAGACGAGGAAAGAGGAGGAAAAGGGAAGGAGAAGAGGAAAGAGACGGAGAAGGAGAAAAAAAAAGGGAAGAGGAGAGAAAAGAAGAAGGAGATTAGTAGAGAGAGCAGGAGAAAGAGTAGAGAACGAAAGAGAAAAGGAAAAGAGGAGAGAGAAAGAAAAGAGAAGAGAAAAAAGAAAGGCGGAAATAGAAGGGGAGGGAGGAAGGGGCTGCGTTTTAGAGTTTGGTAAAAAGGATTTTAATTTATTTTTAAAATTATAATCTGATGAAAAATTTCTTTGAAAAATCCCGACGGACTATAAATTCGTCGGAAATTGTAAATTACGACAAAAAATAATCCATCGGAAATTAA
The DNA here is from genome assembly GCF_948465745.1 of Chenopodium album. NCBI lineage: Eukaryota > Viridiplantae > Streptophyta > Magnoliopsida > Caryophyllales > Amaranthaceae > Chenopodium > Chenopodium album. The sequence continues at coordinate 23,378,755 of NC_137847.1, forward strand.
AACACATATATTCCGACGAATTTAATTTCTCTTGAAAACTTCCGACGAACTTGGTGAATATGTCGGAAATATCCAACATAACATAAATCCGTTGGAAATTCCGCTTTTTCCAACGGAATTCCTTGTACGTCGCAACCACCGTTGAAGCTTGCTTGTTTTCTAGTAGTGTAGCACTTTGAATCCCCCTTAATTGATTTTTGGACGGAATCAATTAAATGGTGTTAAAATCTGTTTTTTGAATTTTTTTTTTTTTTTTTTTGTTGTTGTTTTTATTTTTTTTCCCGGTAGTGTTAAAAGATACGTTTGCCTCTTTTTATGGTAATTAAAAATAAAAATAAAATAAAAAATAAAATCAATTGTTATGCAAAATATGATACATATAAGGCATAAGTAATGGTAATTCAGACATTATGTAAAACTTGAAAAGATTATGAGACCAAATTACATCAATTTAATTCTCAAAATTAATTATTGTTCTTTAGTCTTTTTATATTTTATATTTTTCTTTTTTTTGAAACTATTTTTCTTTAGTCATTTTAGTATCATTATAAGTAGACCTGGCAAACGGGTCATTCGAGGTTGGGTATGGGTCGGGTCAATTAATAATTAGGTCAAGTTCGGGTAGGGTCGGGTCAATTCGGGTTTTGGGTCAGTTTCGGGTCAATTCGGGTATCGGGTCAACACTTCGGGCCGGGTCAATTCGGGTCAGGTCATTTCGGGTTAAGTCAATTCGGGTCGAGTCAATCTTCATCTATGTCGATGTAGAAATTTGACTAATAATATATTATAATTATCAATAAGTATAAAGTATAACAATTGAATATTAATAATATATTCATTAGACAATTCCAACTGTACTATATACACAAGACTGTATTATTTCATATGTATGATCACTATCATTGAATTGGTCAAAATTCAAGTTAGATAAAGTGAATAGTGGAAAAAACAATTCAACGTAACACTTAAAAGAAGAAGCTAAGAGTAAAAGTAATAATAACAATAACTAGTGTTCTTAGTCAAATGAAACTCTTTATGAATTACGAGTAATAAGTTACACGCACTTTTCAACAGTATTATACACACAATAATATACTGTTTAATTTAGGTTAATTTCGATAAGTGTTTATTTGGGTAAAGTAATTAAGTCCAAAATTAGTTAGGTCATTTTGAGTACTTGTTAATTTTGTATCGGCTCATTTCGGGTATAGTTCGAGTTGCTTCGGGTTTCGGATCCGTTCAGTCAGTCAATTTGGGTCAAAATCGGGTCGGGTCACTTTGGGTTTCGAGCCACTTCATGTCTGGTCACTTCGGGTATCGGGTCGGTTAAATTCGGGTATCGAGTCAACTTCGGGTCGGGTCAATTCGAGTATCGGGTCAACTACGCTTTGGGTCGGGTATGGGTCGGGTCAGGTCAGCTTTGTGTTCGGGTCAACTTCGAATCTACGTTTATGGGTCAATTTCAGATCACGGATCGGATCATTCGAATCGAGTCACTCGAGTTGGGTCAGAATGGCAGCTCTAATTATAAGCATATATAATAATATTACATTATCAATGTTACATTGTTACAACCAACATGTCCAAATATCAAAGCTTAAGAAGTATATCATTATAGACATCTTTGATATCATTATTATCATTTATAGTAGCAATGGAAGCATAGTACGGGTGTAAAAACTTAGGTAGTAACAATGTCCGTTCCTTTTTTTTTCCCATGTTTTACGACTTTCCCATGTAAGCAACTCTACTTCCTCCATAGTACGGGTGTAAAAACCTTACTCGACCCGAAAGATTTACATGAAATCGAACAGTTTTCGAATTAGTTGAACATGAAATTTTTTTCATCCCAATCCAATCTGGAATCAAGCCAAACTTAACTCGAAATCGATGTTACATGCTAATTCACGATTCAAACCCAACTTGGTAGTGACTCATTGTTAATCTGAAACCAATAAAACCTGATAATTCAACAACTAGATTAAATTTAACCCAACATGAAATCAATCCAAAACCATTTCAACCCGAGAAATACCTCATTTTACCTGGCCCTTATTCAATCTGGTCAAAAACTACCCACAACCCCATTAAACTCTACCCAAAACTTATTAGTTAATTAGTTATCAACTTATATTGTTTATAGTGGATACCAAAGGGGGGTTTTAAATATAAAATGTAGTTAATGGAGGTTATATATAATTGTTAGTAGAGAGAGAAATTCTAAAACACTTGTTAAATAGGTTTGATGGGAGTGAAAGATAATTTATATACTTGTATAGAAAATAGCTTAATAATGAGTTTAAAATTACATATGATTGATTTAAACTATGATCTAATCAAAACTGAATTGGTTTGAACTGAGATTTAACTGAATCCGAAATGACTTGATCCAAAGCCTATTAAATCCATTTTGACCCAAATATACCCAATTAAAGTCGATTACGAGCTCACTTGAACTCGATATGACTCGACCCGAATTTGACTTGGCCCGAATTCGATTTGTACCAGACCATACCTGGACCCGCCATTGACTGAAATATAATTAAGCTCAACCCGACTTGATTTGATTTGTTAGGATAAAATGACCCGTCATTACCTGATCTAAACACCCCCTCATTGTGGCTCAACCCAAACTACATCTCGTACCCGATTTGACACCTCTAATTTTTAACTATATATTATTATTTTTTTTATATTTACGGTAAAATACCGGGGATACCCCTCATATCACAGGAGGGGTGGGGTGAGGATCGAACCGAGGGATAAGTCGTCCCTCAACTCCATGATCCTTAAACACTCCTCTACTCCATAATATATGTTAATGTAGGCCAAAATTAATGGCCGTCTATGATGGGCCTATAGTTTATGCGTGCCTACTTTTCTAATCCATCATCCACAAGTCATTCTAGGCGAGTAGGTGCATAGGCCTATTTATTTCAAAATAAATAGGATTACGGTAGGACAATTTTAATTTATGTGAGTAAACTATTTTAGATGGAGTTATGATAATTTTTTATAATTTTTGCATACAACTATACAACTACTCCCTCTGTTCATAATTAATATCGTAACACTTTTTTTTTTTTTTTTTAACATCCATTTTATAATAATTGCAATACTTTCTCATTTGGTAGACTCATTATTATTAATTTTATTTATCGCTCTCACTAACTCTAATTTTTCCAATATTTTATTAGTTGTATCTCTTTTTTCTATCAAGCCCACTTTCTCTAACTTTGTACTGGTGTTATTTATCTCTGCTACTAATTATACTTTATATTAAACAAATTCACTTTTGGTACCCACTCTTTAATTTTCCTACAACTTTGTACATACCCTAGTGTTACAATTATTACAAAATGTGCCAAAATGTGCCAACAAGCCAATAGAAAAAGCTACTCTTATTAGCCTTTGGCTTTTGGCGAAAAAACCAGCTTATTAAAAGCCAACTACCAAACATATTTTTTTAGGTATTTGACCAAACTAAAAAGCCAAAGGGTAGGCAAAAATTCAATTGCCAAACACCCCCAAAGATTGACCTAAAATGAAAAGCGGGCAGAAATAAATAAAGAATAAAAAAATATATAAAATAAAAAAAAATATAAAAGAAGAGAGATTAACGAGAGTATATAATATCATTACAATATATTTTTGTTGCATTATTGTTACTATTAACATATCAAATTGGTTTTGAAGTGTTTTCAAAATGGTATATATTATTTGATGTACTATTACAATTTTGAAAATATATATACCATTACTTCATCTAATAATAGTATCTATTACCTATTTAACTTTATTTTATACATAAGTCAATATTTACAATTATTATCCTATTTTATTTCAAAATATATAGGGCCTGTAGTTGAGAACTTCTCTCATCGTCCACACACAAAGCCATCTATAAATGCATCACAAGTCTTAAGCATTAATAATACGTAGTGTGTGTGTGATATATATATATATATATATATATATATATATATATATATATATATATATATATATATATATATATATATATATATATATATATATATATATATATATATATATTTGACACAAATAATATGTAGTTAATTACCAGAGTTGTAATTTATTCTCCAACTTTATAAATTTGAAAATTCTATAGTGGTTGTTTGAAATATGACTATCATAATATTTTAATGATTATATAGTTCATAATTATCATATTTTTCTCCAAGTAATTAATTATATTACTTTATTTTTGCTATAAAATATTATTATCAATATTTTTTTAATTTATCAAATTTTTAGTTTTATTTATGTAATTTTTATTCTTATTTTATAGTTTCTCAAAAAATATTTATTTGATGTTGGATTAAAATTTTCAAAAATTATATTTTCATTGTAAAAATTAGAATATTGATCGTGTCCAATTTATAGTGTGAAAAAATAGATCACTCATATTTTTTATCATTAAAATAATATACTAGTCATATTTTAAATGACCGCTGTAGAAACATCCCTATAAAATTTAGTTTCCAAATAATAATTGGTAAATTAATTTATGCATTTTATATTTCAAGGCATTATAGTAAATCTTGGGGTGATGATCATTGCATTTAGCTATATTTGAAGGCTTTATATATTGACATGTAAATTTATGCATACTGTTATAAATTGACATGTAACCAGCATTTCAAAACAAGATTTCCAAGAAACTTAAAAAACAAAAAAAAAAAAAAAAAAAAAAATGTATTAGCTAACCACAAATCTACCTTGCCAAATATCAACCAAGTCACCAAAAATATTATCCAAAAACTGAAAAATTGGCAAGCAACATTCACGAAATGGATCTGTAAAACAATCACTCCAATAGGATTGCATACCCGAATTCATAATCCATACCCGATTCCAACCCCGAACGAGCCAACTTTCATCTCGACTTGGCATGATCATGGCTGATTGTAGATAGGCAGAAGCTGCATGCTTAACCAAATGGTTTCGAATTGAGAGGTTGATATTTGATGTACTTAAATAATTGCTCCCTGGTTCGAAGTAATCGAGGAATGGCGGAGTGGAAGGATCATATATTATATCTCTCAAGCTTGTGTAGCTTGCACTTTGATTCGTGTCATCCATAGTTATGTATTATTATTGATGATGACATTCTTTTGATCATATTAGTTTTTGGTTCATGTTAAAATAGATGCATGACTATGGATCTAAGCTAAATATTTAATGTATTTTGTATAAGATAATTTGTGAATTTTGTGATCGTGCTTGCAATAATCTGTTGACCATTCTAATAATTTTAACATGGGAATCTTAATAAAAGTATATGTATGGCTTTTAATGTACTTTATTTTTAGCGTTTTATCTAATGAGCAACTACTAAAGCATATAATGCGTGGTTTATCCTTAATTTGCGAGAATAATTGTCATTTATTTAAGAATTAATTGTTGGTAGTTAGCCACTTGTATCAATTGAAATTATGGTTGAATATTTCTTATTGTGACTTACAAGAAAAATAAAAAATATAATTGTAAAGGTTTTAGATCCATACAAAGTTTTATGGGAAAATTGTCAAAAATAATACAAACTTTGAACGGTCCGCTAAAAACAAGTCAATCTTTTAATTATTTCTAAATAATTTAAACTTTAAGGATATCCGCTTTAAACAAGTTATTTTACCTACTACTTATTTAGCCGGTTAATTTTTTTATTTATCTTATAAAGTTGTTTAATAGTTTTAAAAAAATAATACAATGTCACATGTTCCATATAACCTGTTCATGAGGTAACTAATCGATTTTAACTTGTTTAAAGCGGATACCCCTCAAAGTTTGCATTATTCAAAAACACTTAAAAGTTTGACTTGTTTTTGACGGATTGCTCAAAGTTTGTATTATTTTTAACAATTTTTCCTTTTATTTATTTTATTCAGGTGGATAGATGAATAGATCTAGTTTGATTTTAGATATTGGATTGAATAAATAACAATCAAAATTATAAGACTTTATCGCCTAATGTTGATGACATCCACATTATATATATATATAGCTTAGTTGACATCTTAATTAGCCATCATTTTGTCATCTATTTTCAAATTTCTTACTACGGCTGGATATTAGCGTGAATTTCCCTACCTTATAAAAAGTGGGAGAATACTCTTATGAATAGTATGAAGATTATTATACCCTTAAAAAATTTAATTTACATATTTGCTCCCAATTAAAATTAATTTTGATGCATTTAGTCCTCTATTTCTTTTGTTTATCTTCCTTCTTATCATACCACCGAAAAGGCCAAAATTCCTCATTTCTCAATTTCCTCTTTTCTCACGAACTCCTTTTCTGGTTGCTGGAAAATACTGCAAACATGTCAGTTTCCATTCCGGTACCCCCGGTCACCACCCACTGCCGCGATAATTCTATAAGGATGATGACCCTGCTGGTTGTTTTTTTATACTAAAGGAAATGTAAAGTTTGTGCAATCTATTTGTTTATGTTATACAAAGAGGTGAATAAGCATGCTATTTGGAGACGCCCGTACCCGGTTAGACTTAGGGACTGTGGTACCTGGGTTTTAGTGGACAAAGATTAGTCTACAAAGGTTCCACTTAAGTGTCTCATAAGACTTATAAACAAAACTTAGAGTCGCCACCTTATTTTATCCGAATAAGGACGGATTTTAAAACAGTCAATTTTAAGAAATAAAACTAAAAAAACAATCAACTGTTAACTCCATAAAGATAAATAAGGCACAGGGTCCGGGGTTTAGGTTAAGAGAATCGAACGTCTGGAACTCATCTTCTCTACCGTTCTAAGGAACGGACTCTTACTATTGCGTTGTTAAAAATCAAGTTTAAAGACATGTTAATCACAAAAAAAAAATGATATAATAATTAATATAAGGTAGGTTTGAGCACCAAAGTTGCACTACGTACCGATCATAGTGAGATTTTGAATTCACTCACGGATGAAAACCTTCATAGTTCAGACAGATGCCATGTTTTAAATAACCAATTTCATTGGGTTTTTAATTTGGGTAGTTGACATAAACGTCATTTTTGTAAGTGGAATTTTAGGGATCTTTGATGGATTTACTCATAAAAGTAAAATGAACCACCTTGGTTGAGGAAAATCACCCCGATTAGGGATTACCAAAAATGTCTTTTGAACAAGGCAATTCAACAAATACGTCCCAATTGACTACTTTTTTAGTGGGTCAAGGTATTTTTTGTAATGAAACTGTAAGGGTTCACTGTATAATCTCACTTTGGGTTTAAAAACGCTCAAGGGTAATTTTTATAAGGTTTTAAGGGTTATGTGTTAATGCTTAATGGAATTCACCAAGTAAAACACGACACCTATCAAGGCCTTACTTCCAAATAAAAGGGAACAATTAATTATTTAATCATATCCGATTGTCAATTAATCCATTGGGTAATTATAATAGGATATATGCTTATTTTTATGGAGATGGATAATTATTACAACCTTATACAACTAAATAATTAATCTTAACCTCATGTTTGGAAACGAGGCCAAAACCTTATATTAACTATCATTAATTATTAAAACAAACAAGCAAAGTTATGATTCATTCTTGTGTCGCAAAAGGGTTTGAAATAAGAAGGTTCACAAAATTATGAAAGATTTTAAAGTTTGTTAAAACTTTTATTTCTGAAGTCGTCTTAAAATAAAATTAAAGTCCTTAAGACATCACTTATTTCGAAAGTCATCTTTCAAATAACATTAAAGATTTTTTAAAACAACAACATTTTGAATTAAAGTTTGTTAAAAAATCTTATTTCTAAAGTCATCTTTAAAATAAGATTAAAGATTTTAAAACATCTTTTAGAATTAAAGATTGTTAAAAACTCTTATTTCTAAAGTCATCTTTAGATATATTAAAGTTAATTACTTAAAACTCTTAATAATTAAAGTCCTATAAATATAAATACCTAATATAGTGTAATATAGGTTCCATGACACCATTAGTTTCTTAAAACAAATTAATACTATTTTTTAAAAAAAAAAAAAAACAATTAAGAGAAAAACGTGCCTATTTCATCTCTTTGATAGTTTGAACTAAAAAAATCATTAAAAATCATAGAAAAATCAAAAAAAAATATTGTGAGATACGGTTGGAAAGCTCTTGAAAAATTCTATCACTTGAGCTAAACAAATGGAACTGATTCTGGGCGTAAGGGTTGTTTCATAGGCCATCTTTGGGACGTAGTAAGTAACTCTTTACTCTTGAACATCCTTTACACAAACTTTTAATTCCTTAGGTCTTCAAGCTCACTTTAAGAAGGAAATTATTCTTAAAAATATATCTTATACAAACACATGAATGTATTAACCTTTCTTATTCAAAATGCATTAGAAAGAGATACCATGCAAAATGCAATTAACCCCCCTCTTTTATAACCTATCACCTCACCAATAGGCTTGGCTTTCTAATGTGGAGTAATGAAAGATTTAGGGTTAATTTAGCACCTAATATCGTCATTACCCCTATTGGTAACATCACATGGAAACAAATACATTAGTTAGCATAATAATAATAATTAAGGAAATTAAGAAAGGAATAAAGATAATACCTTGAGCTAGATATAGCAATTTTTTGGATAACACTTCTTGCTTATCAAGGACTAAAAGATGATACTCCTTAATTAAAGTGAAATAAAAGATACTAAGTGATATTTTTTTGGAATTTTGAGATATTAAAAGAAATTAGTGCAAATTAAAGCTAATGAACTTTTTTTGATTTTTGATTATAGAAAATAAACTTGAAAAATAAAACTAAATCTTGAGAAATAAAACTTTTTTTTTTTTGGGTTTTAATATAGGCTAGGAATACTTAAGCAATTAAACTAATATTTTTAACAAATATGAAAATAACAATAATACTTGAACTTGAAATATTTTTGTGTGTTTTTTTTTAGGAATTAAAGATAATAACAATACTTAAATAAAAATAACAACTTAATTATATGATGCTTTTTATAAGCTAATAACTTAAAAAAAAAGCTAAATTAGAGAGTTTTTAACTTAAGCAAAACATTAGAGGAGAATTTTTTAGAGAGAATTTTTAGAGAGAGAATTTGTAGGAAAATTTTTGGTGTCTTAAAATGAGAAAATAAGGGGGGTATTTATAGGAAAATAAAGGGGTTAATTTATAAATAAAATATAATTCAAGGATTATTTTGGTAAATATCAAGATTTTGGTAATAATGAGAATCTTGATATTAAATTCTCTCGTTTTATATGTAACAAACTACTTAATTTGTTTTGCAACACTTTAACTGATAAAATAAAGAAAACCGTAATAAAAATCAACTCTAATATTCATATAATAAAAAGGTTCTAAAATGTCATGGTATTACAAAAAAGAAAATATATGACCAAGTCATGTCACAACTCAAAAATAATACTCACATGGTATACGATAACAGAATGCCTAAATTTATTTAGTGACTATTATACTCACCAAGGTAGTAAGACAACACTTATAAAATAAATATCAGCTCTGATATGTTAGGTCTGAAAGTTATACAAAGACATTAGGTTACAATACTAGTAGGGTTGGACATAATATTTCAGAGTTTAAATTGAAAAATAAAAAAAATAAAAAAAAAACCCTGCCCTTATTAGACAGTACATATGAATTTACCCAAGAACATCTAACCATACGACAAAACCTTATAAATACGAGCATTACAAATAATAACTCTTACTAAAAGTATAAAGTAAGGTAAATCATATAAAATCATAAGATTGACATGATCAAAGTGAAAATACACCATGTAAAATCACGCAATATTAAGTCATACGACATAAATTTAAGGTAGTCTGGAGTAAAATATATTCTCTCAACCGAATGACGTCAAAAAAAGGGTAAACTCTTATCTTACCTCACTCTACTAAAACACAAATTTATATTTATTATAGTCGTAAGGGAAAAAAATAAAAGATAAAAGGTACAAAACTAGATCAAAACAACAGGCAAACGAATAAAATAGAAGACCAAATTCACGTCGGCAACGTAACGGAAAATACTATTTGAATAGTGTCAAATAGTGTTTTGAATAGTGATATGCAATATGTAACGCGTATGAAATCTAGCTGTCCCAATTAGCGTCAGATAAATATTAATACAATTGATTCAAGTTGAAATTTATTAGATACAATATTAACCGCGGGGGATAAAAAAGGTAACGTTATTTCACTATTGACGATTGTTTATCAAAATTGACGACATGATACAAAAACTAGTCTGAAATAAACAAGTTATACAAAGTAAATAAGAAAAAAAAAGATAAAAAGTAAAACAAGAAGACAAGAACGAAATACAAAATAATGTCAGTATCCACATTCTTTTAGTAGCAAAAAAAAAAACGGCTTTCTTTCATCATAATACTCCATGGGACCCTTAGCCCTGCTACTACAGCATTGATACTTAATCGAAATGAGAAAATGGATCCTAGTTTGACGCCGGATACTCACCCTGCTAACACTATTCACCTACTATTCAACATAATAATTATACGAAACAACCATAAATTCTTGATAAAAAAATACATTTTTATCCATACATATCCCCCCTTTTACTCTCGTCCATACAATACCTAGATAAATATCGACGGGTTTAGTCCGAACTTGTATTTATCGGAACAAGTATTAACTGTGGAATAAAATGACAATGACATTTTAACAAGTGTATATAAAAGGAGGTTCCTTTAGCACTACAACATGTAGTACCTATTTAGGTGTGGGAATGTTTGTCATTTCCCTACATTGGTTGGGCATGAGGCTTTAGAGTAGTGGACTTTTCTAGGTACACTAGTCATATAATAGGGTATTGCACAAATCGCAAAAATCACTAGATAAAATAAAAAATAATAAAAAAATGCTCTAACAATCTAAGTGAACATACTAATATACTTAATATACTCTAAAGAAGTAAATAATGCTTGTTTATAAAGAAATGACATATTCCCCTAGCGAGACAAAAAAAAAAAAAAAAAAAAAAAAAAAAAAAAAAAAAAAAAAATTGTACTTATACTATACGATTATTATACATATACGTATAAAAATATGACCTAAGATACCTACTTTTTACTATAAAAAGAAATTACCCTTATCCAAAATCTCCACTCACCACTTCATCCTTATCTTATTCCATCTTCCTCCTTACTCGAAAAACCAAACAAAAACTACCATTAAACTCGGCCACCATGTTTCAAGAAAACCAGGAAGATCAGCCTGTCTTCACTTTTGAGGAAGACATGAGGATGATAAGGGTGTACTTCATGTACATTGTGGGGCTAGTGGTCCTCCTAATGGTTGTATTAATTTACTTGCTAATTCACAAGTAAAAGCCTGAAAATTACTTCAGTGCAGCAGGGTAAAAATACATATAGTGTTAGTTGTACTTCAATATTTTGTAATTTAGTAGTTTAGAAGTACAAATTGTAACATGTATTTTGGAAATTATAAATAAAAATCATTATTATTACTTGTTTTCTTCATTTTAAATAATAAAACAAACGTCATTAAGTTTATAAAAATATTTAGCAAAATAATAATTATTTGCAAAAAAACGATAACTATAATAATAAAAGATAATTAGTAGTGATAATTACAAAAGTAGGATCAAAATTTGGTGTCTACAAGGACAACTCAAGATTGGTGGAGTTGACGGATGAATGCAATAATGGTACCTTTGTAGTGGTGGAGTGTAATTACTTGGATACCATTAAAATGATAAAAAAAAAAAAAAAAAGTAATACTTTTGATGTAATCTCTTTTAGTTGTGTTTATAGGGGAGTCAAACAAAGCAACTCTTTTGATGAGTCTTCTACGGAATGTAGCGGTTATGTCTCACATATGAGGTACTATAGTCTTATGCTTTTGATTAAGAGGCTGTTTGAAAATGTATTTTGCTTTAGTTACTCTGTCATTGTCTCGATTTTTATCCTAGGAAAAGCTTATAGTTTATGATTATAGGAAAGAGTTAAGATGTACTCATACATCATCAGTTAAATACTCGTAGCTCATAAATGCTATCTCCTCCATTATATGGTCTAAAACTATCTAATGGCAGGTAAATATACTTATTCACATAGCTTTTGTGCCAGGGTGTTCAATGAGGGTTTTGTCCTCTCCATAACACTCCTATTGTAGTCATAGAATGGTGCAATAGCTTTGATTGCCTTTTTATATAGTAATACGTAACATTGGCAAGTTATAATATATATGATCATTTTCAAAATAAATAATCATAACACAAATCATGTTTCTACAATTAAATAAATTAAGATATAATCTCTTATTGATCGACCTAAGACAAGTATAATTCAACAGCAACTCAAAGTACGTAAACTTTGAGGTTCGAATTTATAACTCCCCTATGATGGCTAGCTGTATTGCGTGCATCGCGCGCGTAGGCTTCCCTAGTATATGTAAAACTAGTCTTTTATGCACGCGATATATAGTGCGTGCATTAAATTGGCTACCAAATTAGAATTCTATTATTTGTTTGATGTCCATTTGCATAATCTATTTGCCTAATTACATTATCATCATTTTCAGGATTTTCTGACTGTACGACGCCTCTTATATTCCTAACATCCAAACCTTTGTTGTTGTGTACATTGGATTGTGTTTTCAATTCGTCCATTACGAAGCTATAATTAATATCTGAACAACATTATTACTAACCCTATGATAACAGTTCACCTAATCACCCAACTAAAGTTAATATATAGTAATTTTGTAGTTTACTCAAAAAAAAATTATGGTTGGTAGTTAGCCATTTGTACTAATCTGAAATTATGGTTGAATATTTATTATTCCGACTCAAAAGAAAAACAAAAAAATATGATTGTAAAGGTTTTAGATTTATACAAAGTTTTTATTTATTTTATTAGTCACATTAAATGGATAGATCATAGATGAATTGTTCTAGTTTGATTTCAAATATTGGATTGAATAAACAACGCTCAAAATTATAAGACTTTGTCGCCTAATGTTCACGACATCCACTTTATTATGAGTGAAGATGACAAATAGGGTTCAACTTTTTATAAATATTGTATTTGGGGTCCAACTTTTTTTTACTTTGTTTTTGGGGTCTAGGTTAGAAATTCCGGTGAGTTAACCTTAATTTAGCTCACCGTTAACCTTAGATTAAAAAAGTTAGACTCTTGTAAAAAAGTTAGACCCCTTATCTAATAAATTTATACCCTTAATGTATTTAATTATAGGAATAACTGATAAATTTTACACAAAGATTCCAAATTAATAATATAAGTTAATACAATGTGGAATACATATACCACTTTTTCAAATTAATTTGATTCTCTAAATTACTATGAATAATTTAGACGCCTTTAAAAAATATATATTTTTTTTTAATTTGACAAAAACACTTTTTTTTTAATGGGTGACAAAAATTATATGATTTAGTTCAAACAATAAAATAATTTGGTAATACTTCGTATGACTAAGTAATTTATGAAAATAAAAATTTTTCATAAAAAAAATTAATATCATAATTATTTACAAAATAATTTTTAATTTTTTGTTGTATCTGAATTCTCAAATAAGGGTGCGATAAAATCTCCAAAAAAAATTTCACAATAAGGGCCTATTCATTTCATCTTAATTTTAATTTAATTTAGTTCAGTTCAACTCCAATCAGTTCAGTTCAATTCAATTCAGTTCAGCTCCTAATTTCCTTCTCTCATAAAATATTCATTTCAGCTCAACTCAGTTTAGTTCAGCTCAACTCAATAAATGTGAACAGGTCCTAATACGATATGTGAATTATGCATATTCTTTTTTTATTTAAATTTAAGTTTAATAAATAAGATTCATATTTTATTAAATTGTTTCAAATCTTAGTTATATTAAAAGATTTTACTATTAATTTAATTCTTAGTATTATTATCAATTTTACACTTTTAATTAGTGAAAAATTGTATTAAAAAATTGTGAAATATAACAAAATTTATTGATTCTCTTCTTATTACATATTTATTGAAATGAAACATGAATTATCATTAAAGAACAAATTAGCTAATTATGTATTTTGCTTACACTACCAAAAAAAAAAAAACTAAGTTAAATTATTATCAATAATAAAAAAGTATCATATAGGAAATTATATCACTATAACTAAAAAAAAAAATACTAGAAGGGTCCAAGTTTTTCAATTTTTCTAATTGGTTGTTTTATTTTTTTGAAAAAAAAAAGAAAAGAAAGAAACTTTTTTTATTGGTTAACTAGAAGGGTCCAAGTTTTTTAACTAAGGGTCTAACTTTTCTGCACACAATTAATTAAATCTCACTAGAAAAACTATTTTAGACCCCAAACACTAAATAGAAAAAAGTTAGACCCCAAATACAATATTTTCCAAAAAGTTGGACCCCAACTATGATCTTAACTCACTTTATTATATATATATTCATAGCTTAGTGGACATCAAAATTAGAAAACTTTGTTGCTCAAAATATACTAAACAGACATGAAAATATTGGGCAATTATAGGAAATTGGAATTGACAAATATGATAGGAAGTAAGAACAAGGGATAAAACAATGAGCCATGATAAAGTTTTAAGGAACTTGTAAACCGTTCATTGATTCTACGAAAGGGAACAAGGCAACCTAGAATTATGATCCATGAAGCTTACACTCCATTCACAATCCAGGAGATTGCTAACTCCATATGGTCATGAATCACAGTTGGAGATCGAGGATGATGGTATGAAATTGAGTTAAAAAGACAATTTTTCCCGTATTGGACTCTTCTAGCTTGATTCTTATTGCGAAAAATATTATTTTCAATTATATAAACAACATTCAATTAGCTCCAAATTAATAATACTATGTTAATTGAATATTAATGCACATATAATTCTAAATATCGTGACCATTTATTATGTCCTGAAGATTAAAAGGGAACGTAAACTACCAGTTTTTCAAATTATCTTATTAGGCATTATCTTCTATTACATATTCTTGGTTAAACATGCAAAAAGGTGATTAAAATAAATAAATCATATGACAAACAATATTTGAAGCAACATCATAAATTACCTCCATTTTTATTAAGTAGACAACTTTCTTTTATCACACTTGCCAATGCACTATTTTAATGATTAATATATAAAATTCTCGACATTGTAAAATTATAAAAAGTGGATATTAATAAAATATACATTTAGACAATTCAGAAAGATCCCACTTGAATATATTTTATCGCATCTATAAATCACAAAATCTAGTTAAAGTGTAGTTTGTGAATGGTGTAAAAGTCAAATAGTGGTGTCAACTAAAAAACTGAGGAAATATTAATAGTAATCATCAAAGCATTCAAAATAATCTAATCATGGTAATAGAAAAATAAAAATAAAAATAAGCAGTAAATAAATTAATTACTTACATTTCACACATTACTTTAAATTGCTACATCTATCATTAATAAATCGTTAGTAACTTCAATGAAAATATAAATTAAATTGAAAGAATTAAATTAAAATAATATGTAGTTTAGATTTGTTAAAACTCTCATAAATTCAACCTTTTATGCCTAGGTTTAGAGTACATAGAACTCTAATTTTTGCAAAGGAACTTCGAATTCCTTGAAGGAATATTGATTAGGAGTATTAAAAGAGTAGAATAGAATGTATTTGTGGAAGGATGGATGTCTGAAAACCTAGAAAAAAGCTAGGTATTAATAGACTAGGTGATGGGAGAGGAGTCATGACACGATGCATGCACCATATACTTCGTATATGACATGGTGTGCTGCGCCATGGTGCGAGGTTTGGATGATTTAATGCGTTTTTAAAACATTCATAATTTTTTATCCCCCGTAATTCGGAATAACACATATAAATAACATACCGTTGAAAAGTAGACTTCAAGATATTTTCAATGGTATAATATCTTGAAGTCTACTTTTCAACCCAATTAGAATTAGGTCAAAAAAAATTTAGATATTAAGATAGTGCCATTTGAGTACAAGGGCGTCGGTTTTGGGCAATCAAATTTAGTGTTTTTCTCATATCTCATTCATTTTGAATCGGAATTAGGCTTATGATATATCGTTGAAAAACTTATTTCAAGAGCTATTCAACAAAGAAGATTTTAATCAAAGTTATGGGCCACAAAAATAAGATTTGCTCGATTTTGGATTGTGGTCACGAAAAGGAAAATTGGGCCATTGTTTATGGATTTTGGGTTAGGAAAAGGGTTTGAATGAATGTTTGGGCTAGGAATGGATTGCATTAAGTGGATTAAAATAAAAAGGGTTAGGGTAAGCAATTCTTACTTCCGACGCCCAACTTGACCAATTGGCAGTAAAAGGTAATTAATTACCGAGTTTGTGTCAGGAAGACGCCATTAGGTGTCTACACACCTGCCAGAGTTCGTTGTCCCAAATATCCAATTATTCTTCGTCCTTTATTATATTAGTCTAATTTTTACTACTACCTCCGTTAATGGTCATATGCAACTTTGGAATTTTTTATACCTCATAAATAATACCCCAAAATTGCAGAGAACCGTTAATGAAGGTACTATTAATCTCATCATTAGCTTAGGTTGATTCATTAGGTAAGTATCAGATTCGCGAGTGTTGAGCCTAACATCCACTACCATAAACTTGTGGTCATAACTCATTATACAGTCAAAAAGATAAAGCAAAGAAAATAGAAGTTTTCTGAGGTATTATTATTATCATCACTTAAATTCTTACAAGATTACAACACATGTATTCCCACAACTAAGGAAGCAAACGACAAATTTGATAGAAACTCCTACATAACATATGTTTTCCCCTTTCATATGCATTTTTTTCTTGTTCTTATACCTAGCTTGTGACCAAAATATATCATTTTCATAAGTAGAAATAATTTCTAAACGAAGAGAAAAATGGAAGGGGGTATACCAAAACCAGATGCATCGGCTTTCAGGCAGTGTATTGCCTTAGCGTGGGAGAATCCTTATGTTCTTCGTTTAGCTTTCTCAGCTGGTATCGGCGGCCTCCTCTTTGGCTATGATACAGGTATATATATTAGCAAATTATGCTGTACTCTATGCTATATTGGTTAAGAAATTTTTTATTATGATTATTCATTTGAGTTTAGAAATTATATCTACTATTTCTAATCAAACTTCTTGTGAAGGTGTGTCTGGTGTGTCTCAAAGCTAAGGATGGTGCTAGAAACAATAGTAAGAACTTTTCTAAAAGTGTATTTCATATGAATAAGCCAAATAAGGCGAAACACGGACACACGGTATGACATGGGGCGTTATATTGGTTGTGCCTTGCAGCGTACAAAAAACAGTCAATAGTAAATTAAATAAAGCTCGCTTGTCTTTGCTCCACGAAGGCTCATTCCATGCCAACTTGCCTGAACTTTTGTACCTCTTATGCATGTACAAATTAAAGAAACTAGGTTCTTATATCCGTTTACTGAAAATTTTATGTGGTCATTTGAAATATGACTACCATAAAGTTTTTATGATTATATAGTTCATAATTGATATATTTTTCTCCAAGTAATAAATTATACTCCATTACTTAATATTTGGTATAAAATAGCACTATCAACATTTTTTTTTATCAAATTTTTAGTTTCATTTATGTAATTTTTATTATTCTTTTATATATAGTTTCTCGAAAACTATTTATTTTATGTTGGTTCATAAATTTCAAAATTTATATTTACATCGTAAGTATTTGAAGACTATACAATAATATAATGTGAAATTGTTCAAAAATATATATTGTAATGTGAAAAAATGAACAAATCATATTTTATCATTAAAATATTTTTTTGGAAATTATTTTTCTGAATTTTCAAAATTCTTCTAAAGATTAATTTTTGAAAATTAAATATATTATTATTCTTTTTAAGAATGACTACCATAGAATTTTCAGTCATTTTATAAGTAAAAAAAGGAATTATTTTCTGAACCACAAAATTATTGTTAGTTAGTAAATTTTTCAAATCAAAATTAAAATTATCTTATATGCATTACATAGTGAAAAGTAACTTGTACTACAATTATTATAACAATAATTGACCCAGCTTAACTATATTTATGTTTAGTGAAAAAGTACATCATTTAAACATAGTTAATTAACATGGAAAGACTTTAAAATGTAATATTAGTCTCAAGCTTCAGGATTTGCATAAGTGTTTTTTGGATTTCACATCCAATACATGTTACCTATTTAAGAAAAGATGCAGGATAAATGATAAAAGTATATAAACCGGTTGAGTTTATCCTTTAACATGGTATTAGAGACAAAGTTAACGTGACTAATTAATTGACTAAAGGTCATGAGTTCGTATCTCATCCATCCCGGTCCTTCTTTCAAGATGGAATATATTAATAAGCGTAGGGTATGGTGAGGCCCATGCTGTATCTACATTTCTAGCCTAACGAAATCTCATGTATAAGGGGGTATAATTGAGTATATAAACCAATCTCAAGGTTAAATCATCACTTTAAACTTTTGGTTGAGTTGGTCTTTTAACAGTAAAAATTGAGGGTAACAGATGATATACTTCAATTGTTTCACAATACATTTTTTTTTTTTTTAAAAAAAAAGTAAAGTACGCTGGGAAAATTTGGACCGTCTTCTCACAAGCCCGTGACCTAATTTATCATGGAGTAAAAAATAAGAAAACTTGCTATCCATAAAAGGGTCGATATCTGGATGAGTCGGAGTAGAGTAACCAAGAGAAGCAACATAGTCTGCAGCCCGATTTCTTTCTCTAAAAATATGTTGAGACTTGAAAGCCTGGAAAGATTCCAAAATTGTCTTGATATCTGACATTAGGAGGTGAATCTTCCAAGGACAGCTAAAATGGCATTGCAAAATATTAATGACATTAGATTATAATTGTTTCACAATACATGCTTGATGCTTGTAACAAGTTGACTACTTTTAATGAATGTATTAAAAATCAACTTACTGTTATACTGTATGTATTAATTATTAAGAACTAGAGAAACTCTATGTTAGTAAGAAATGTATTTGAAAAATGAATACCTATCACAATATTTTAATGATTATGTAGTTCAAAATTGACATATTTTTGATATAAAATAGTATTATCAACTTCTTTATATTTATCAAATACTACCTCCGTTTCTTTTTAGTTGACACGTATTCCTTTTTAGGAAGTTTTTTTTTTAGTTGATACGTTTCCTTTTGGGGTAACTTTTTTACCTTGCATTTACAAGCTACCCCACTTGCTTTTTCATTCTCTCTCACTCCCTCTCCTCTCCTTAATATATGTGCCTAAATCCAACGCGTCAACTAAATAGAAACGGAGGAAGTATTTAGTTTTATATATGTAGTTTTTACTATTATTTTATAGTTTCTTGAAAAAAAATATTTTATGTTTGATTAAAATTTTCAAAAATTATATTTACAGTGTAGATATTAGAAGAATAATTGTGTTTATATTATAATGTGAAAATTTAAACCGATCATATTGTTTATCATTCAAATAATAAGATAGTCATATTTCAAACTATTGCTCTAAAAATATTCATTTAGTGTAAATTTCTTCAATAATTTAAAATTACATTTAGCATCTTAACCCTTTATAAGACAAAGAGAGAATGATTCAAAAACAACATTAAAGTTAGGTATCAAAAGAGAAAAGCATTTTTAATTAGTTGAATTACAAAACTAGAGAATTTACGGGAAATGTAACTATCTTAGAGACTGCCTACTTTATTCTATGATGTCACCATTATTATTTCTCTAACTATTTTTTGGAATTATAATTGAAATTGAATGACTTCACTTCACAGGAGTTATATCTGGGGCCCTTCTTTACATCAGGGATGATTTCAAGTCCATGGACAGGGATACTGTTTTGCAGGTAACTTAATTAATAAGGGTTCCTTATCAAGAGACAATTTCTATTTCTATGTTTCGTTAATTTTTGTGACACTTGTTTCCTAACAATTAATTCCTCCATTTTTATTTAATTGACGCGTTTAATTTAGGCACACATATTAAGAAGACAAAAGAGTGTGAAAGAGAATAATAAATCAAGTGGGATATCTAGTAAATGTAAGATATAAATTTTACTCAAAAAGGAAATATGACAAATAATAATAAAAAAACTTCCTATTCAGAAATACGTGTCAACTAAAAAAAATGGAGGTAAGTATATCACATAGAATTCAAATTATTCTTCATCCTTTTTTATTCTTACATAATGAGTAGCTTATAATTGTTGTTTTTTTATTCTTATATAATGATTAGCTTATATTGTTTAACTTAACATCTACTTCGTATTAAAAAAAAAAAAACAAGCAACTTAGGGTTTATTTGACATCGTTGTAGTTTTTTTGTTTTTTGGTTTTTTGTTTTTCAAAATCATATTATATATGTCATATAATAAATTAAAAATAGTCATCAAACTTATTAATATTATGATAATTTTAAAAAATGACAACTGAAAAGTGAAAACACGTTTTTCTTGTTTCATGTTTTTGGTTTTTTGTTTTGGAAAAAACAAAAAAAGATGTCAAACAAGCCCTAAGTTAAAGTTTATAATGAAGATTAAGTGTAAAGATTAGTTTTATAAATTCTACAACGCAACCTGATATGGAGATTTATTTGGTGTCGAAGGGTGAATGTAGTATGAGACTTTCTACACCAAGTGCGTGCTTAATTAATACTCCGTATTTCACAAGAAGAGCTAGATAAAATTTGACTTTGAAATTCTCTGAAGTATTTGATACCATGTCAAATAATCAAGTTCCAATCAATGAACTTTGGTTGTTAAGAGATTGATTTAATTTGTATCTATCACCATTTTTGTTTTATTTAGTTTTTTAGTTTTTTTTTTTAGGGGAACTAAAAGTCTAAAACTATAGATCCCTTACTGTATGACAATTTAATACGGTTAATATATGACCACCAAAGATAATGTCCTTGTCTGCATGTAAAGCATGATTGTAGGCGTGATGTATAAAATGAACACCCAACTCACGTACATGTGAAGTGCATATAACTATCTATGGGTGCATGTCATTTAAAGGTGTTGGGTGGCTCGAGTTCGCAATGATTAACTAGTATGTGAACCCGAGCAATGTCCTGGGTCGTTACATACGTTTTAATTTATGACTCAATATTCTTGTAATTAAATTTGTTGTTCATAATATAATTCACTACATATTAATATTTTGTGTTCAAAAAAATAATATAAAATATCACATAGATTAGCGGTAACACACTCGGTTTAGAATTACAGGTTGCCAGTTCAGATCTCGTGGAGATTTTTTTTTTTATTTATTTTTTATTATAAGTGTATGACTATTATAAGTGTATGACATGCAATAATAAATAAATGCCATGTGACGGTAATGATTAGTTGAGTGGGTGGCATGGCGTGGCATTTTGAGGGTTCTTAAGAATGCTTTTTAATACGAAGTATATTACTATAGATTCTTTAAGATGTTTCAACATATATAAATAATATGAAATAAAATTAGAATACAGAGTAAAAGAAATGAAATGACTTAATATTCATATAATTAAACTTAGTTGGATTGGAAAAGAAATAGTTGGATACTTGGATGGTATAATTAAACATCAGTGGAAATACTAATCATAGTCGTGTTAGGTCTTATACGATTCGCTTGAATGACTAATTTGTTAATATTCGATTATTACATATATATTTTACTAATATACAATATTTAAAGTCAAAGTATTACATTAAATCGCATGAACAGGTAAAGTGGGAAGATCATTGTGAAACGAATAGTAGTATATGTTGTTAAGGGCCGGTGAATGAAAAATATCTTATAAAATTTTCAAAATTATAGCATATTTTGTTATGTTTAACTTATTATAAACCAAAAATGAGAGAGGGGGGGGGGGGGGGGGGGAATGATGTAGAAAACGAAAACCAAAAGTGGGGATAAGGAGTTTCAATCAAGTGCATTTCACTATATTTGCCGTCACAACAATCATGGGTTGCAACGTGGCTTTTCTTAATTGAAGGACCCTTTTGTTTGTTTGTTTCATTTAACGTCTGAGGCTAAAATCAATCCACCTGCAATGCTTGTTTTTATGGCTTTCGATTGTATAATAATTCCAGAGTACAATCACGTTCATTCCTTTCTTAATTCTTAGGTCCGTTCATTTAGCTTTTTATCTTGTAACACAATGACCATGTAATTCTATTTAACTGTTTGGAATTAGCTACACTATGTCATTCATAATGTGGTGTAAAAATCCGACCAAAATATCAATAATGTTCATTCAATGGTGTTTTGTGGAGAAATATTTTCATGTTCTATAATTATAAATAAGGCAATTTTGATAAAAAAAATACAAACCGGATAAAACAGTCATCTGTGTAGCTAGTCGCATGGTGTGGCCGGTTGTAAAAAAATAAATTAACCCCGAAAACATTAACTGAGTAACTCCTGTAATACTTATCGAGTAACCCTTATAACACTAAACGAGTAACTCCTATAACACTGACCGAATAACCTGCCCTGTAACACTGATCAAATACCTCTTGTAACATTGACCAAGTAACCCCTATTGTGACAGCCACACCCATTTGCCAGCCATATATTAATATATAAGAATTTTTGTTGTACTATTTGTATCATACAAATTATGGAAAATTTATATTCTTGAAACTTATTGAGACACTCATATAACACTTTCTTGTAATGCCTATGCAAAGTATTTGATTTATTTGGTTTGTAGTTTCTTTACTACATTATAACATACGTTCAATCTTCTCCCCTCTTTGCATATATGGCCTGCAATGCTAGACTGGTTTATCAATATACTAATGTTAACACATCTGCAGGAAAGTATTGTAAGCATGGTACTAGCTGGGGCAATCGTCGGTGCTGCCGTGGGAGGAATGCTGAGTGATCGTATGGGAAGGAAATTTGTAATTTTATGTGCTGATTTCTTGTTCTTTGTTGGATCAGTACTTATGGCTTCAGCACCTAACCCTGCTGCCCTAATCGCTGGACGAGTTTTCGTTGGGCTAGGTGTTGGAATGGCTTCCATGACATGCCCATTATACATTTCTGAAACTTCACCAACAAATATACGTGGTGCCCTTGTTAGCCTAAATGGTTTCCTCATCACTGGAGGACAATTTTTGTCCTACTTAGTAAACTTGGCCTTCACTAAGGTATGCTTGTCTTGATACATTGAAACCAACTTCAGTTACATTGTAGATGCTTAAAGTTACATAATATTGAGTATATGTAACACGTGTTAGTAGTAAAAGATTTGGAAAACAATTGGCACAATTTCTTAACCAACCGTCTTGTGTGCCAATTAGTGCTGTCAAATTTCAAACCGAAACCGTTTAACTGCCCGAAACCGACCGACCCAAATGAGAACCGAACCGATTAAAAACCGATTTTTTTGAAACCGAAAACCGACCCGAACCGTATTTTAGTAAACCCGAAACCGAATCGACCCGAATAATGTTAAACCGTATAAGAACCGAACCCGTTAACAAACCGAACCGAATATAAACCGAACTGAAAGAAAACCGAACCGAAAAAGAACCGAACCGTATCTAACCTGAAACCGGTTCCAACCCGAAACCGTTTAAACTGGCAAAAAAACCGCTTACACCGAACCGTTAGCAAACTGCTACCCGTTTGCACCGAACCATTTAAAAACCGAACTGATTGTAAACCGAACTAGTTATAAACCGAACCATTTATGAATCAAACCGCTTCTAAATCGAACCGTTTACAAACTTTTTTTATATAATTAAATGGATTTTTTTTTTTGTTTAATTTTTTTTTTTTTTTAACGGGGATATAATTAAATGGATTAAATATTAGAAATCTTAGAATATTTTTTTTAAAATAGCAAGGCAAATCATTCATTAAGGTCTTAAGGATAATCAGTGTTCACAAACAAGAGCAAAACAAGCAGGCTCAGGCCCTGCCTCAAACTATTAGCAACACTACTGCCTCTAGTCATGTATACATTTGAGGTGATGAAACCAAATGAACAAAAAGCTTGTAATATTAAGTACCAAGGCTCTACTGTATTATACAAAAAATTTACAAAGCAAAAAATGTCCAAGAGAACATGAATATCAATCAGCACATAACATAATTGCCTTGACCCCACCTCATAGAGTGATGCCTTACATATGATATAGTAGTTGGACCTACTATTGTTGAAGAATTTCCCCTTCTTTTCCTTGCAAAGTTACATTATACAACACCTGAGAAAAATTGTGAACAATGATAATCAACTCTTGGTGTGCATTCCTTGCTTCAGGGTGCAGGAATTAAAAAAACCAACTTGCTTAAAAAGTTAATTAAAATGCTTGGAACTATATTGTTGTAGGCGTGTCATCTGGATGTATCTTCCATCTAAAAACAAAGTGGATTGAAATAGCTTATAAACTTAGTAAGCATATATATATTCAAGTAATTGACTATTATTTATGAATTTATAAAGTATTAACAAAGACTTGGACTAATAATTTGATTAAGACTGATGCTTGTTTAATGGAACCTCTCAGTTCAACCACTGAGTACCTGCAAATTTCTTGAGGAATTCCACCATCACCACTTGAAGAAGAATAGTCATTCCAACTATCCCAAGAAATAACCTATTCTTATGAATACCTTCAAATATGTTCTTCTTCTCCAGCTTTCTTGCATTGAACTCGTTGAATAATTGGCAGAGCACGAAACAGTTGAAAATGAGTGTGTCTTGAACATATATAAAGTATTGTAAAAAAGAAGAGAAGGGTCATACAGAGCTAATATGCACAGCATTGCAAATTACATATACAACTGCTGCCTCCTCCATTTGCATGTATCTCCATTACGAGAAGTAAAATGCAAATCACCAGACATAATATAGCACCTGCAATGCTCTCATGTAGTTCATAGGCCAACCAGTTTGGCATTACAACAAAGAACAGAAATCAAGAGACAGAAACTGCAAGCAAGAATTTCACGTTATAATACTTTATGATTGATCAACTGGGTTACATCTGATGCAAAAAATTAATTTATTCTTTCATGGAAATTCATCAGGAAAACAGTAATTTGAAGCAATAGAAAAAACAGCAAAAGGGCTTAGAAATTTGCTGAGATAACTAAAACAGTAGGGTAACACAACAGATGAAAAGCCAACTGCTTCAAAGCATTGAATCAACATCCTTAAGCTTAGCAAATTTGCTCAGATAACTAAAACAGTAGAGTGTTAAGAGATTTCTTCAAGCTCAAACAAAAACTATGAATTCATTCTTCAATACACAACACTTCAATATAACAATCCCAAAACCAAGCAAAGTCCTTTAGCAGCAGAACAAGATGAGTTAGCAGAACACAGCATACAGAACAGCATACATGGCAGAACACCTTAATATTTCACAGCAGCAACTAATAGAAATGTACTGCATGTAATGAGTTATATATATAAACAACATTCTAAGAAAATCAATACACAAACAGTTGACGCTTGACAAGCAAAATACCTTGTTCTCTCATAGTACAGAGTTATCAGGAACTCTTTACATTCATAATATATCGTCTCAAACAGTTATAGTAGTCATAAATCAAAGCTTCTAAGTACAACACCAACAATAAAAACAATTATTCATATCATATTTCTATTTAAAAAAACAAAACCCCATTCTTCAAAACTTTCAGTCAATTTATTCATTTATATATATAAAATCCAATTCATACCCCAAATTTACATTTTCAATTGCCATGCATTACAAGAAATACATATATAAAATATAAATAATAAAAAAAAAAAAAAAAAAACCCAATTCATACCAACAAAAAATATCAATTAAAATCGAGAAAGAGAGAGTGGTTACCTGAATTTGGAGATTTAGGGTAGCAATCAGGACAGCTTCAAGGTCCGCCGTGAATGAGGGAGACGGAGAGGCGCTGAGCCCATGAGAATGGAGGCGCCGTGAGCCGGTGAGTGGTAAAGTGAGAGTGGTAAAGTGAGAGTGAGAGTGAAAGGGTTTCAAAAGGGTTTCATGTAAATCTAACCATTGATTTTTTAATCTATGGTTCAGAATGGTGATCCGTGTGTGTTGTGGGACAAAGAATCTAACCATTAATTTTTTTAATATATGGTTGAGAGTGGTGATCCGTGTGTGTTGTGGGAGAAAGAATCTAACCATTGATTTTTTAATCTATGGTTGAGAGTGGTGATCCGTGTGTGTTTGTGTGTTGTACATTCATCTACAAAAATATTATTCCCTCAATTCTTTAGTATTTTTTTTTTGCCTCATTTGATCGGGATCAGTGCCCAAGACACGTATTAAAACATCTACTAAACTACTGGTATATCTTTATTTTCATACACGTAAAAATTATAAAAACGTTATATTAATGAAATGTATAAATAGATAAATTTAAAAAGATCACTAATGAAGTAATGAGTCTATAACTTTGTACTAATACATACGAATAACGATGATACGAATATTTAACTATGAGATGGTTAGATACCATGTGTTATATAATGTGTACATATGATCGATTGAACTAATCAATATTACCTTGTTAATCAGTCATTAGTGTTTTCTTTCATTATACAAATCAAAGCACTTTGTAATATCTTCATAATTTCATGAAAATATATAATGATAAACGAGTCATAATTATCAGTCTTGTTGACTAATCAAGTATCGAATTACCAAATTGCAAATTTCCATTTCACAAGAACTCATCAAATCATGAGTATGATACTATGCGTAGTATATAAATGATTAAATAAGAAGCATATAATAACCTAATTGTAAAACAATAATACATTAATAGTTTAATACACTAACTCTTATAATCTACTTCGTAATAAACTAGTAAGATCAGTATGACTAAACTTGAAACATAACATAATATGTATTTATAAAATCAATGAGAATTTGTTTATAATATGATGCCTAAATATGAAATGATTCGCGACTTTATATAAAACTTATGAACGCAAAAGGTTAGCAAGTACTATCAAATTTCAAACCAAAACCATTTAACTGCCCGAATCCAAACAACTCGATAAACAATTTATTTTTTGAAACCGAAAACCGACCCGAACCGTAATTTAGTAAACTTGAAATGGAACCGATATGAATAACGTTAAAGTGGTTAAACAATCGAAGAACCGAACTAGTTATAAAATGAACCGAAAAAGAACCGAACCAGTTAAAAACTGAACCGAAAAAGAACCGAACCAGTTATAAACTGAACCAAAAAAGAACCGAACTATTTCTAACCCGAAACCGTTTCCAACCCAAACTGTTTGAACCGGGATAAAAACCGTTTACACCGCACCGTTAACAAACCGCAACCCGTCTGCACCGAACCGTTTACTACCCGGACTGTTTACAACCCGAACCGAATTAAAACCGCTTAAGAATAAACCGAAACCGAATCGAACCGAAAACTATTTAAACCGAACCAAAACCGACCCGTGAGACAATTAAACCGATTCCAAATCGACCCGATTAAATACCGAACCGATTTCAAACCGAACCGAAACCGATCTGTCAAACCGTTTTGACAGTGCTAGTGCCAATGACTAATCGTGTAGCCAATTGTAATATAATTAAGTAACCCCTATAACATTAACTAAGTAACCCCTATAATAATGAATTAGTAACCCCTTTAACACTAGACGAGTAACCCATATAACACTAACAAAGTAACCCCTATAATACTGACAAAGTAACCCTATAACACTGAAGAAGTAACCCCATGGTGGTTGGCCACATCATGTGTTTCTTAACCATAATACTACATTCCTCTATTTACTTCATTTTTTTTGCATATTGGATAAAGGGGCGTAAAAATCAATTTTTGATTCATTTCCCTCTGCACACTTATTCTTACACTTTCTCTTACGTACCTCATACTCCATACAATATTTACACCTATTTGTTGTAGTCTTCCATATCTTTTCACACACTTTTAAAATTGTTTTTACACCCATTCTTTTATTAAACTACATGCGTCTCCAAGACTCCAGTATATGAGTCTAACCCTATGACACAGAGGTAGTATACATGCAACTAGACCTTATTATTGGACAGGACAGGTCAAGATCGGTGCAGGCCGGATTAAAGAGGGTCACAATTTATAGGGTCAAAAGCGGATCGGGCCAATGCAGGTCACGGGTCAATAGCGGGTAGATAATGGGCAGACCAACAAAATATCAATTAAAATAAATATTGAACAAAGCCATAATTAGGTGTATATGTACAAATTTATCTATGTAATTATTTTTACATTATCAAATTTGTTTGTCTATTAAATTGGAAAAACATTTTGGCCATATATTGACCCTATCTAATAAGGGCCCAGTCGGTTAAAGGCCTTGTCCGTTTAAAACCCTTTAAGCTTGGTCTTGACCTCATTATTATTAGGCTAACCTACTCGATAAACTGCCCTACATGCAACCATTATTGAACCATACACATAGTTGAAACATTTCACATAAAACCCTATACTAATATATTGGGTCATGAAGGCATTCACATACTGTATGATTTTTGTATATTACTACAATTAAATAACATCATATACACATAATTTTTCACAATATATTACTACAATTAAATAAGATCATATAATTTCGGTATGTCTAGGTACCAGGAACATGGAGATGGATGCTTGGAATTGCCGGAATTCCTGCACTCTTCCAATTCATTCTAATGCTACTTCTTCCAGAGTCGCCGCGTTGGCTCTATCGTAAGGTACTTAACACCCCTCTCAGGTTGTAATTTCATCCACAAATCAACCAATCATAACTCGTTACATATTTCTGCACTAAAACCAGGGGAGAGAAGAAACAGCCAAGAAAATAATAAGAAAGATTTACCCTGAAGACGACGTTGAAGCAGAAATCACAGCCTTAAAAGAGTCAGTAGACAAAGAATTAACAGAAAATGCAGGTGAAAAACTTCAATGCATGGAACTCGTCAAAACTAGAGCAATAAGAAGAGGTTTATATGCTGGTGTTGGTTTACAAGTATTTCAGCAATTCATAGGCATAAATACTGTCATGTATTACAGCCCAACAATCGTGCAATTAGCTGGTTATGCATCAAATCAGACGGCTCTACTTCTTTCTCTAGTCACTGCTGGGCTTAATGCCGCGGGTTCAATTGCTAGCATATATTTTACAGATAGGACTGGACGAAAGAAGCTACTGATTTTCAGTATTTCTGGTGTGATTGTATCTCTTGCAATCTTAGCCGCTGTTTTTCATGAAACGACGGCTCATTCACCGCCTGTTAGCTTGATTGAGACAAACCGATTTCATGGACTTACCTGTGATGATTATGCTAGTGCTGGTACGAATGCTCGTTGGGATTGTACTTTATGCTTGAAGAAACAAACGTGTGGATTTTGTTCGTCGCCATCCAATAAGGTAAAAATTCTTGCAACTGTACATTTTTTTTTAGTTTATAAATGACATATATAAGCTTTAAAGTGTTGTTCTTTGCCAAATTTTATGTTACATTTTAAAGAAAACCAATGGAACTTAGATCATTTAATTTAGCCTTAACTTTATGGCTAGATCAATGTCTCAGCAAGCTTATGGTTAATCCGATTTACTCATTTCAAATTATGGTTGTTTGTGAAAGATAATACTCCCTACGTCTCTTATAATTGTCCCAATTTCCTTTTTAGATTGTCCTTTTAATTTTGTCCCATTTTATTTTGAACATTTGAGACCACATACTCTCACAAGAATCACAAACTCACAACCATCCCATTTTACTATTCTCTTTCATTATTTTTATCCCAACCAAAAATTTATACTATGTAAAGTAACATTTCTCTATAGCGCAAAAAATAATGGACACATGGAGTACAATATACAGTTATTTTAGTTACTATATTTGCACTTATTAAGTTAGTGTGATAATGGGCTAGTGGGGAGTTACCTATTTCAAGTTATTAGCTGTAGTTGCTAATTGTAGGATTATTAGCCTCATTAAGTTAATTTACTATCTCTATGTAAGGCTAGTACTTTGAATTGTATGGATTGAATACATACATGAAAGTAACGTTCTTTTCATCCAACAATTAAACCATGTCACTATATATATAATGAAATACTTTTTTCATGTGATATTATTGTTGCAGCTATTTCCGGGAGCATGTTTAAAATCGAACAACACAGTAGGAAACATATGTAAAGCCGAAGGTCGAAAATGGTACTCAAGACTCAAGAGGGTGCCCTAGCAAAAATGGATGGATGGCCCTAATAGGGTTATCTCTATACATCATCTTCTTTTCACCCGGTATGGGGACCGTGCCGTGGGTCGTAAACTCGGAGATATACCCTCTAAGATACAGAGGAGTGTGTGGTGGGATTGCAGCCACTTCCAACTGGATCTCAAATCTTATAGTTGCTCAAACCTTCTTGTCACTTACAGATGCAATTGACACTTCTTGGACGTTTTTCATTTTCGGAGTTGTCGCTGTTATAGCCTTATTCTTTGTTATTGTGTTTGTTCCTGAAACCAAAGGGATGCCTATTGAAGAAGTGGAGAAGATGCTTGATGAAAGAACTTTGCAGCTTAAATGGTTCAAGAAGAGTTCTAAACTGAGTTCGGATTCCTCAATTACAACCTAATATATTATTGTTTGGTTATGAAGTTGTAATATAGGGATTTAACATGCATGCTTAGTTATTAATTAGTAGTACAAAATAATCCATGAGAATGAAGTCTCCCTTCAGGTTTTCAAAAAAAAAAAAAAAAAAAAAAAAAAAAAAAAGTCTCCCTTCAGGAATTGCCTGTAATTAATTAATGTAAGACAAACAAGCATTTGAAACTTATTGTGTGCTTTTATTGAAGTTGATATTAACTAGTTGGATGTATCAACAATTCAAGTGCAAGCTTAACATATTTCTTGGCAATTTATTTGGCTAATGTAGCTTTAAAAATGGTTCAAGAAGAGTTCAAAATCGAGTTCGGATTCCGCAATTACAACTTGATATTCTCCTAGCGTATTAAGCGTTGAATACATTATTATTGTTTGGTTGTTATATTAAAGAGATTTAACATGTATTTGGGTCCAATTTGGTCCAATTGGGCCGGTCCATAAATGATTTAATCATAAGCCCATGGTCAAGGTTCAACTCTCCAATCCATGCCAAGTCAGTCAAAGGCCCAGTCAACGTGGCCAACCCACTTGACTCAAGGCCCATTCTCCCCCTTATGTCAAGGTATAAAAGCAATCAATCCTCTCTCTCTCTTTATTCATTCACTTAGAGCCTCAATCAATTAATTTTCTTGCATAGTTTTCCCTCTCTAAACACTGTATTGACTTTGGCATTGGAGGGGCCTTCCTCGGCCCAACCCCCTAGACCAGTTTATGTGTGTTTGTTGTACAGGAAGTCCTCGGCCCAGCTATCACTTGGACCAAGTTCAGTCTTCAGCCCACCAGATTGGACCCATCCGAAGGTCTCATTGTTTTTTAAAAAAACAAGTCAATCTCAATCGTTCTACATAATCTTAGTAACAATGGCTAAGAATTGCAAGAATGGTAAAAATGCCAACTAATCCAGTGCTTCCCCTTCGAGGAAGAACCCGATGGCTCCGGGGAAAGGTCCACTTTCCGCTCTGTCTCCATCTCCATCGCCCCAACCGAGCGGACAATCCTTCGGGAGAGTGAGGTCGGAGAGGATACTTTCAGAGAAATCCTAGTCACCATCTCCGCCTCGTCATTCTCGACAGCGGACAAGCTCTCATCACCAGAGCCAATCGGATGCTAAGAGTCATCCTCAAATCATCCACTCTCGCTCCTAGTCGAGGACTCCTCAAACGGGGCCCTCGACGGAAGAGGTGGAAAGAGCCGTAGCGACCTTCATGGGAGTCATGAAGGCCCAAGCTGGCACCATGCCACCACCCCGTGATCGTTCGCCCTCTCACCCGACATAGCTGTGGAGGAGGACCGATCAAGGGGAGGGGGGAAAAGCCTCCATCTCCCAGAGATTTGGGGGACAAATGGGAGGAGGATACCTGGAGAACTGTCAGGGAGAGAAAAAGGAACCCCCTATTCTTCGGAGAATCTACCCATCCCGATTCTCGCAGCTACAAAAGCAGTGCCTCGAGCCGAATTGATCCTGCTCGCCGAAGCGTTCACGAACGTCTAGGCTATAGGGAGTTGAGCGTGCATAGTCGCCTCTCCTACCCCGCTCATGCTGAGCCACATCCTGAGTCTTCCCAGCCGAGGACGAAAACCACTTTTACCTCTCTAAGAGGGCGGAACGAGGTCCAAACGGCTAAGAACAATGGAAAGGCTATAATGCTTCCCACCAGTTCTTCATTCGAAAAATGGATTCTGGAAGAGCATGTGCCGACGGTGAAAATCCCATCGCACATTACATATGATGGTACTTCGGATCCGAAGGACCATATTGCCTCCTACGAGGGGCATATGCATCTGAACCCCAGGTCTGAAGCAACCTGGTGCAAGTACTTTCCTACCATTCTCAAGGGTGTTGCGCAAGTGTGGATCACTAAGGAAATCCAGGAGGGTTCGATCACTGGGTGGGACGACTTGTCGGCCAATTTCAGAAGCAAGTTCTCTATGGCAAACCGCTGAGAGAAGACAACTGCAAAACTCATGGGCGTGCAGCAAGGAGAGACCGAGAGTCTCTGAGACTATCTGACTCGCTTCAGCAACGAGTCGTCCGGAATCACAAGTCTGTACCAAGGGCTAGCCGTCTTTGCTTTGTAAAACGGACTACAAGCTAGCAAGTTCCTTGACTTCATGGTCATGCATCCCCAAACAAGGGCTGGGATGCCTTGGATGCCTCGGATAAATTCATCCGAGCCGAGGAATGGAACAAAACAAAGACCCATCCCCAAACAAGGGCTGGGAAAGGAAAGCAACAGTAGTCTGAACGCCAAGGCCAGAAGAAAGGAAAGGTGAAAGCCTCAGAACCGTGTTCAGCCGGTGAGTCGAAGAAAGACAATTCTGCCCCGCATACGGGCAGATACGAGTCCTACACTCCCCTCACCCTTACTCACGCTAAGATCTACAGCGTGACGAAGGACAAGCAAAAGTACAGAAAGTCGAGGCCGCTTCCACAGTGGCATCAGCAGAAGTACAAGGACCGGTGGTGTGAGCTCCAGCTGAAAGATTAGATTGAGGATATAGTCCGAAAAGGTTACATGAAAAAATACCTCGTGGATCACCGCGAAGAAAAGAAAGCTGAGAAAGCCGAGAAAGATTCTCGGCAAGAAATTGACTTCCCCCGGAAGAACAAAACGCAAGAAAAGGAGATGTTTCCTCCAATCCTCGCCATTTCCGAGGGGATCAATTCTCGGAGAGAGCGAAAACGCTACTTGAAGGCGCTGACCCATCAAGTGAACAACGCTGACATCCGATCACCTCAGTCTCCGGTGTCGAACATGACGTTCACAGCCGCAGACTGCCGGGAGGGGGGGTGACATACCCCCACGAAGATCTCTAGTGATCATCACTACAGTGGCTAACCATAATGTTTGGCGAACCCTCGTCGACGGTGGTAGCGGTGCAAACATTTTGTTCTGCAAGGCCTATAACCAGATTAAGCTGAAGACCAAACATCTCACTCCGGTACCCTACCCGGTAGGATTCAACGGGTCTACAACTTATCCCGACAGGAAATTACTCTTCCTGTAACCATCGACCGCGATGAAGCAGTCAGGAACGTTATGGCCGAATTTCTGGTCATTGACGTTCCATTTGTATACAACGTGATTATGGGGAAACTCATGATTTACGAGATTCAAGGGGTAGTCTCCACGTATCATCAAATGATGATCTACGTTTCAAATGCCGGCTACCCTAAAAGAATCGAGGGTAGCCAAAAGGAGGCCCGGAGATGCAACTACCTCAAGCCATCCACGAGTCGCTCTGATGACGACGAGGATGAGGAGTAGAAAGAAAAAGAAAGGGAACGAAGTGCAAAGAAGCCGAAAGGCCTAAGTGCTTCGGCCCAGGAACCTTGGCAAAAGAAAATTCGCCAAGGAAAGAAAAAGCTGGTCCTTCATCTGAGCCGAAAGACTCAGAGAGCCAGCCGAAGAATTAGTTTGGGACTCCTGCTAATATTGACAGCAGGTCCGATTGCGAAGAATCGGGCCCCAAGGCAATGGAGCTGGATCAACAGAATGAGTCAATAGAGTTGATCGAAGGAGACCCGTAAAAATGCATCGCTATCGGACTGGATCTCGATCCGAATGTCCGGGTGAAGCTCATCCAG
This sequence comes from Chenopodium album, assembly GCF_948465745.1. Taxonomy (NCBI): domain Eukaryota; kingdom Viridiplantae; phylum Streptophyta; class Magnoliopsida; order Caryophyllales; family Amaranthaceae; genus Chenopodium; species Chenopodium album. Next base: position 23,413,036 of record NC_137847.1, read on the forward strand.
CTCCTTCGAGACAACAAAGATGTGTTCTCTTTCTCGGTAGCAGACATGCCCGGGATTGACCCGAACCTCATCTCTCATAAGCTTAACGTCGACCCTATGTGTCGACCCGTTAAGCAAAAGAAGCAGAATTACTCCACAAGTAAGAACCGAGACATCGCAGCCGAGGTCAAAAAATTACTGGATGCAGGCTTCATCGAACCCTGCCAATATCCAGAATGGCTGGCCAATGTGGTGATGGTTCAGAAGGCAAATGGCATCTGGAGAATGCGCGTTGACTTCACGGACCTAAATAGGGCTTGTCCGAAGGACTTCTATCCCTTGCTGAGGGTCGATCAGCTAGTCGACTCGACAAGTGGGCATGCTCTGCTTAGTTTCATGGACCCATTCTCGGGGTATCATTAGATCTTCATGCACCCCGACAACCGAGCAAAAACGGCTTTTATTACGAACGCCGGGGTGTACAATTACAAAACGATGCCCTTCAGATTGAAAAATGCGGGGGCAACATACCAAAGGTTGGTAGATCAGGTCTTCGCCGAGTAAAAAGGCCGTAAGATGGAAGTCTATGTCGACAATTCTATCGTCAAAAGCAAAGAAGATAAAGACTATGTCATGGACCTGGCCGAAACCTTCGCCACCTTAAGAAAGCACCAAATGAAGCTAAATTTGAAAAAGTGTGTCTTCGGCGTAAAGTCAGGAAAATTCCTTGGCTTCATGGTCAGCAAAGAGGGAGTGATTCCAATCCTGCAAAGGTGCAAGCAGCGCTCGATCTTCCCGAGCCAAAAATAAAGAGGGACGTTCAGCGTCTCACCGGAAGAATGGCAACCTTGTCAAGTTTCATCTCTAGAGCTTCGGACAAAGGGTTTCCCTTCTTCAAAACCCTAAAACTCCCAAAAGCAAAAGAGCTCATCTGGGAAGATGAGCAAAAAGAATCCTTCAAGCAGCTCCGAGAGCATCTAGCTCAACTCCCGATGTTGGCTCGTCCAGCTGAAGGAGAAACTTTGTACTTAAACATTGCAGTCAACCCAGCCACTATAAGTGCAGTGCTGCTAAGGGAAGAAGAAAAAATTCAGCAGCCGATCTACTTCGTCAGCGTCTGACGGATACTGAGACTCGCTATCCCCTACTCGAAAAATTTGTATACGCAGTAGTGGTAGCCGCTCGGAAGCTAAGGCCATACTTTGATTGCCATCAAATAGTGGTCTTAACTGATCAGCCGCTGTAAAAAGTCCTCGGCAAAGTTGAAAAATCTGGTAGGCTGGCTAAGTGGGCCTTCGAGCTCACAGAGTTCAGCATCAGCTACCAGGTTAGAGCAGCCATCAAGGCTCAGGCTCTAGCTGACTTCCTGGCCGAATGCTCACACCAGGAGAAGCTAGATGAAGAAAAGAAAGTCTGGACCGTTTTTACGGATGAATCTTCCACCGGAAATGGTTCGGGGACAGGGGTAGTGATAACCTCTCCCGATGGCAAATCCTTTGAGTATGAACTCAAAATTTCTTTCAAAGCTTTGAACAACGAAGCCGAGTATGAGGCAGCAATCGCTGGCCTAGAACTGTGCATCTCACTGGAAGCCGAACATGTCTGCCTAAAACCAGACTCTCAGCTCGTCGCAAATCAGATCCATGGCGAATATGAGGCCAAAGAGCCCTCTATGGTAGCTTACCTCGCAAAGATCAAAACCATTATTTCGAAGCTGAGAACTTTCAAAGTTCAACTGATTCCAAGGGGTCAGAATGCACATGCCGACGTACTCTCCAAGCTTGCTAGTTCAACTCTTACTAAGCTGAACCGATCTGTGTATGTAAGTATGCCGAAAAATAAGTGTTGACGAAGCACCCGAAGTATGCTGCGTCGACCATGAGCCGAGCTGGATGGACCCCATCTTGGCTTACAAACTTCAAGGAGAAATTCCCGAAGACAGAATTTTATCCTTCAAACTGAAGCGAACCAGCTCAAGGTTCATTGTTTTTAGAGGAGAGCTTTTGAAAATCCTTCTTAGCCCCATTGCTGAAATGCGTGGGACCAACAGATGCTGATTATATCCTTCGGGAGATTCACCTCGGTATCTACGGGAACCACATTAGGGGAAGGACTTTGGCCCACATGGCATTGAGGGCGGGTATTACTGGCCTACCATGATCTCAGATGCTAAGGAGCTGGTCAGAAAATGCGAGAAATGTAAAAAATTCGCACCACTCATCCATCAATCAGCCCGAGATCTTCAGCCAATCTTGAATCCGCTTCTATTCGCCCAATGAGGGCTGGATATCTTGGGTTTCTTCCTAGATGCTCCATACCAAAAAAGATGGATCGGCATTGACTATTTCAGCAAATGGATCGAGGCCGAAGGAGCCTCAAACATTACAGAGCAAACTGTCAGGAAGTTCATCTGGCAGAACATTATCACTCACTTCGGAATTCCGAAGGTCTTTGTCTTTGATCATGAAAGACAGTTTGATATCCTGCCGCTGAGTGTAGGCGTCGTTCGAAGTGCGCCTACGTTAAGCATGTGTGAATATGCTTGGCACTCATAGGAACTGGGAATTGACGTATATGATTAGGGACGAATAAAGTAGGGAGCCGCCAACAAGTTTTTAAGGAACTTGTAAACCGTTCACAGATCATAAAAGGCAACCACGATTAAGGTACAACGATAGGCAACAACGATTGACCCATGAAGGTTACACCCCATTCATAATCCATGAGATTACTAACTCCATATGGTTCGGAACCACGAAAGGAGGATCGGGGATGATGGTACGAAGTGAGTCATGGAGTCACATTCGCCCGTATTGGCCTCTACTCGATTCTTATAGTGAAAAGTGAATCCTGCGATCTCAAAGGCATGCAAACAAAGATTCAATTTGCTCCAAACTATTATTAGGCTAAATTGGTTGAATATTAATGCAACACATAATTCTAAAATATTGTGATCACTTTAATTAATAACAAGATTAAAAAGGATCCTAAACCTGTTGTCCAAATTATCTTATTAGGCGTGATTTTCAATTACATATTCCCTTTAAACATGCAATATGGTGATCAATAAATATATAATAGAATAAACATTAATATTGGAAGCAATTAAACAATAAATTGTTAGTCAAATCAAATATAAATTAACCTGATCATGATACTAGCAATATAAAAATAAAATAAGTAATTAAATTAATTAATTACTCACATTACTCGTGTTCCTTAAAATTGCTACATCATGAATAAATTGTTAGTAACTTCAATAAAATATAAATCAAATGGAAATTAAATTAAATTAAAAGTAGAGTTGATTTGGTCCAAACCCTCAGTTAATTCTATCTTTCACGCTTAGGGAAGGAATAATGTAATTAGAAATACATGTTTAAGGTTTAGAATATGAGAGAGAGAATGATTTTTGGTGTAGAACAGAGGAAGAGAGAATGATTTGGTGCCCCGAACTGTAGAAAGGAGGGGGGTATTTATAGGGAAAATGAGCAGAGGGAACACACGGAACCCTAAAAAGATAAAAACCCTAAAAAAGGTTGCCGCAACACGTCTGTAGTATGCCGTGACACGGCAAAACATACCGTGACACGACACACTTTAGTGTGACGCGGTGAAATTTGGTGTGACGCGGGATAGAATTAACATACGGAAGATAAAAGCGCGTGAAGTGTTTACGCGGAGAAAACATGGAACAGCCCCGTGTCACGGAATGGGCACCGTGACACGAGAAATTGTACCGTGACGCGGTGCGAAATCTCGTGGCGCGACAACTGTTCCCGTGACACGGTGGATTCTAACACGGAAAAAAGCACCGTGACATGTTGAAAATTACCGTGTCACGGCACCAGGCACCGTGCCACGTTAGATTTTTCCGTGACACGGTGTTTTTACACTGTGCTCGGTAATTCCAGTTTTTTTATGCGTTTTTAAAACCATGATAACTTTTGTTCCGTAACTCGAAATAAGGCATATAATATATTATTGGAAATCTTATCAAGTCTACTTTCCAACCCAAAATCATTTATAGATTTTAAGATATGGCCGTTTTAGTGAAAGGGTGTCGGTTTTGGGCCGAGTTTAGTATTTTGCTCATATTTTCTTCGTTTTAAATCAGAATTGGGCTTATGATATATTGTTGGAAAGCTTATTTCGAGGCCTATCCAACCAAATAATAATTGGATCAAAATTATAGGGCCACAAAATCAATTTCTCTCAGTTTTGCAATGTGGACACGAAAAGAGGAAAACAAGTTATGGTTTAGGGAAATGAGCTAGGAAATGGATTGGTTTATGAAATGTATTGAATGAAAACATGGATTTAAGCACTCCAAAGATTAAATACTCAACCCAACCAATAATTTCGATGAAAGGTTGTTCATCATCGGGTTTGGTTTTGGGGAGACATTTTTAGGTGTCTACACTGAGGCGGTACACTGATCGATTCGGCATCAATTTGGCATACTCAATAGTGTGTCATCTGCAAAGTAACGGCCAAGCCGAAGCTGCAAACAAACAAATCCTCAATGCTCTCAAGAAGAGGGTTGAAGATCAAAAGTCCAAGTTGTTAGAGGAACTCCCTGGAACCCTGTGGTCACTTCAGACAACTAAAAAAGAAGCTAAGGGTCATTTACCTTTTGAGATGGTGTATGGGGCCGAAGCCGTTCTTCTAGTAGAAATTGGTTCTGAAAGTCTGCGAGTGCACCATTTCTCGGCTGTAAATGAACAACTCATGAAAGAATCCCTCGACTTTCTAGACAAGGTCAGAGACTCAGCCCGAGACAGAATGGCTACATACAAGCAGAGAATCAGCAAATTCTACAACCGAAGAGTTCATGCGAGACCTCTCAAAATTAGAGACCTCGTCCTTCGGAATGCTGCAGCTGTGCTGAAAATCCAAATTCATGGGAAACTCTCAGCTACTTGAGAGGGACCTTATGAAATTTGTGATGAGCTTCAGTCTGGAACATACCGACTTCGGCAGTTGGATGGGGCTGAGCTGAAAAATCACTGGAATGCTGATGTACTTAAGAAATATCATGTGTAAACCCTTCGGGGCTGAACAATCTATGTAAGTGCATCTTCAGTTATTAATGAAAAGGCCTTAGAGCCACCATTTCTATAAATTTTGCAAGTTTTATTCTTTATTTTTCAGTCTTTTCCATTTCTCAAACAAGGGTCTTTCCTCAGCATTGTCTGAAACATCGCCCCCAAAGGCACTATGTTTCGTATTGCCGCTGAACCCGCCTAAAACGAAACACTGATCTCACCACCGAAGTATCGCCCCTCAGAGGCACTATACTTCAAATAGATCTGTTCTTGAGGGCAAAGAGGCCATAGACGTACGAGTCTGAGGTATTGCCTTAAATTGGCCCTGTACCCCAGATGGTTATTGTCTGAGACATTACCTTAAGCTGGCCTTGTGTCTCAGATAATCATTCTCTTGGATAAACAGAAAACAGGAAGAAAAATAGCAAAAATTACTAAGGTAAAAACTTCGTCTGTACCAAAGAGACAAAAGCAACCACCTTAGAAATCCGAAGACAGTGACTTCAGAATTCTAGGGGGCAAGGAGCACTCTGATTATCTTCATTGAAAATTTTGCGAAAAAATTTTGCTTAGAAAAAATTTGCGAGGTGTTACTTAGAAAAAATTTTGCGAATTTTTTTGAAAAATCAGAAAACGCAAAGAAAGGCTAAGCTACTATAACAAGGCAATGGAAAGAAGAAAACCAGTGCATATCATGAGAAAATACGCTCAGATACCAAGCTACATCAACCAAAGTGTTCAGAAATAAAAAGAGCAAATACTAATATCTGCAGCCGCCCACAAGCGAAAAATCACAGCTGTCGAACTACATACAACGACTCAAAACACAAAAACATATAAAGAGTTTGTACATCATGGCAAGTTGAAGCAAAAACAATCTAAGGCAAATATACAGAAGCGACAAATACAGAGTTAAGCACAGGTTGATCTGCAAGATTTTGTAGATAGCTGCCCGAGTTTTTATACTTCAGCAGAAAGATCAGGCTGAGCAGCAGCACTAGGACACTGGGAAGCTTTGACCCCAGCTGAAGAAGAAGCGGGATGAGCATGAGTCTTGTCAGACTCCCTTTTCTTGGCCTTATTTTCCTTCTTTTCAGCCTTCTCCCTTTCCTTTCTCTCATCCTCAGCTTGACGAGTAAGGATATCCATTTCAGCTTGGCTGGTATACACCATGTAAGGATTGTTGACATCGGCAGCCCAGATCTCACATTGGTCCCAGTTGATGTCCGGCTCAACATGATGGTCTAAACTCCTAGCCACATTGAAGCCATTATCATAACCCTCATCGTACTCAGCCTGAGTATAGATTTGGACCTCCAGCAGCTTCTAAACTTTGTCCAGCTTCTTTTGGACCTCTTCCAAACTTTTCTGAGACTGTACTAATTCAGTTGTAGTCTTAAAAGAGGCCTCCTACTACGCCTTCGGCTCATCCCTGAGTCGCTGAATTTCAGTTTCAAACTCAGTCTTGGCCCTCAACGACTCCTCTATTGCATCAGTGAGCCTCTGCTGAGACTCCTCACACAACATTTGATTCGTCTCTTGGGACTCCTGAATTCGGCGCTCCAGTTCTGGCATATCCTCCTCTTCATACCTCTTCACCAGGTCAGCCCATCAGTCCATCACCGGCCAGATGCATGTCTCCAAGTCACAAAGGACAATGCCAGCATTATGCTGAAACTAATCCCTCAAGGCAGTCACAGCCGCAAGATCCTCTTGTGCAGCCTCAGTCTTCATCTTCATCAGCTTGGCCTTGGCTTCAGCTTCCTTAACCCTCAGTTGAAGAACCTCAATCATCTCTACAGTAAGAGTCTGATTGTGCACAATCTGAAAATTTCAGCAAGGCACCAGTCAGCCAAGATTAAAAAAAAAAAAAAGAAGGGAGAAGAAGGAAAGAAAAGTCTAAGTACAAAATTAAGGTTACCTACATCAGCAGCCTTTGGTTCTCAATAGTTGAGTTTGGAACCCTTCAGCTAGGCTCTCCAATCCCAGCAATTGCTCGGACGGACCAGATCCTAGCCCTGTCTACCTAAGACAGAGCCGAAAGATCCCCGAAGTACTCCGTAGCAGCCTCTCTATTTTCGCCCCAGATAGTTCTTCGGACGTTCGCCGAGATGGTAACCAAGGGCGTTGAGAAGCCCATGTCTCTAGACTGGAAGGTCCGGAATGAAGGGATGGAGGACAAAGGATATTATTTTTGTTTAGTAAGGGCGTTCTCCTCCTTCATCTCCTCTATGGAGCCCATCTAAATTTCATCAAGGTTAATGATTTCCACCTCCTCAGCGGGCTGATTCACCAACAGGGCGTCAGCCTCCCGCTAAACATCTTCAGAAAAGGGGCCCTCGCTAGCCGCGCCGACCTCCTTTTCAGTTGCATCAGCGGTAAGATCTTCCTCGGCTGCATTTTTTGCAGCACTTTCTTTGCTTAGCTCCTCTGAACCACCCCCATTGGCTCAGGTGTCTTTTGATTAACCTCCACGTCATGTGTTTCGAGAGGTGACGGAGGAGTCTTGGGTGGACTTCCAGGAGGGGTCTTCGGAGGAGTCTTACTGTAGGGAATATTTCAAGCATCCCACACTTGAGCCCCACTGTGATCATACACTTAAGCATAGTGGCGTCCAAAGGGAAGGAAGCTAGAGTAAAAGAGTCGCCAACAAGTGTTAGGAACTTGTAAACCGTTCACAGAGTGAAGGTTACACCCCTTAACGATCTAGGAGATCGTTAACTCCAATAGGTCTGGAACCATGACTGGAAGTTCGGGGATGAAGGTACAAATCCAACCAAAAAGAGATTGAACATGCCCTAATAATAGGCCTCTACTTTATTCTTCTCGTATTCATGTGTGCTTTCTGACTGGCATACAATCAATAGATTAACCCTAAACCTGTTTAATCTATGTTGGTTGAATATTAATTCACAAGAAAAACTATCATTGGCGATCACTTGAATTATAATCATATTAGCCTAAACAAGATTATTAATTATCTTATTACGCGTGATTACAAGTACAAATTCCCTTTAAACCTGCAAGAGAAGGCGTGATCAAGCAATAACAAATAATAATCTACAATCATCATCATCTCCATCATAATCTCAACAAAGCTTAATAATAATAACAAGATCCTAGGCATGATACTAACAAGATTAATAACAAACCCTAGAATGTCACTAAACATTAAAGATCCAAGCTTTATCCTAGCATGATACTAACAAGATATAAAGAAAGAATAGGAAGCATCATAGAAACATGCATGATATTAGAAATATAAAAAGCATACTGGGAAACAATAATAATTAAAGCATGATTTCTATATCAAAATAACAACAATTGAAGCAATTACTTACTTCGATGCCTCGCATCTCTTTCTAATAACAAAATACACGCGTTAGTAACTTCAAGAAAAAGAATAAATCAAACAGTTAAATCAAATAATTGAAATAGAGATTAGGGACCAAACCTTCAGAAATTATAAACCTTTCATGTCTAGGGCGAAGGCAACTTCGAACTTGGCTAGGTGTGTCTAGAACTAATGAATGTGGAATTTTGTAAGAGGGATGGTTTAGAAAAAGAATAGAGAGGGAAAGCTTCTAGCTTTTAGAGAGAATAGAGAAAGAGATGATTGGTTGTGAATTGTTGATGATTGTTGATTGTGAATTCTTGATGATGGAAAACGGGGAGATATGACCCCTATTTATAGAAACGATAGAAAATACTTCAGTTTCTATACGGAATAAAACTGGCATCTGTCTCCAGGCGACAGACATCAGCGCTAAGCGACAGACATTAGCGCCAGGCGACAAACTCTGTCGTTTGGTGCTAATTAAAAGATAAAACGCGCTTTTTATGGAATCCTCTTCTTAATATGATTAAGCAGCAAATTCCGTGTTTATCAAATTAAAATCAAGTTTATCATAAAACACTTATTTTATTCCAAATAAAACTCTTTAAAATATAATTATCAATCCTAATACTATTAGAATTAAAAGGAACCTTCTAAATATTCTAGAAGATTAAAATCAATTCTAATAACTTTAGGAATAATAATTAATAGGCCCTCCTCTAGATCATTTGGCCACATATAAAATTCATTTCGGGCCAAATTTAGTTTAAGCCATAACTTCCTCATTATTCATCGGAATTGGGCTTATAATATATCTTGGAAAGCTCTTTTTGAGCCCAATCCAACTATGCCACTATTGGACCCTATCATGGACCAAACTAAATTGGACTGGCTATTTTCATAAATAGAGTAAGAAAAGAAACGTTTTCAAAAACAGAACGAGAGATATTTTAATAAAAACATCCACATTACTAGACTTTTCACACTTTCACTTCGTTCGATAATCAAATGACGTGAAAGATATTCATCACTGGGTTTGGTTTTGGGGAGACACATTTGGGTGTCTACAGAAGCCCCCACTTTGACTGAGTTTGGAGAAACGCATGTTTCGAAAACAAAAGTCAAAGTAGCGATAGGGACGGAGAATGATTCAGAACGTTATACGATCCTAAATTATTCTTGTAACGCCGATACCTGTAAACTAGCGTTAGTTAAACAGATAAAAGAGTTAAGAAATGCGTATCTTGCACCGTCGAGCACACATCTCTAGAGTAACCGATTTTGTTGCATTTTTGTTGGTGACGACCTCCAAAGTGCTTCGTGAACGCCATCTGAAGGAAACAGTGCCTCGCTATCTTCACTCGCTTGTGACAATTGTCCACAGTGCCTCGGGAACATCGTCGAAGGTGATTGTGCCTCGCCATCTTCAGGGTTATGGCAGTACCTCACCACGGCTGTGCCTCGTCGCTATAGACAATCTTCTCTTTGCTTCGGGACATCGTCGAAGACCGCTGCTTATAGCTATCTTCAATTGTGGACGTACCTCGCCGCTGTAGACAATCTCCTCTCTACCTTGGGACATCGTCGAAGACCGCTGCTTGTAGCCATCTTCAGTTTTCATGATGATAATCTTCTGAGGAAAATTATCGAAGACCATCGCTTGTTGATCCTCAGTGCTTTACTTCGCTATTTGCTTATTGTATTGATGCCTTGGGGGTGATGACAATCCTTTCTTCTTTAGGAATAGTTGCCAACACAACTCTTGAATGATGTACGACAATCCGATTTAGGGAAAGTTGTCAATGCTATGTAACAATCCATCCTAGGAAATGTTGCCACGATGAAGCGACAATCCGTATCTCGGAAATTTTGCCAAACTCCAAATTTGGGAAAAGTTGCCAATGCTTTGTAACAATCTGTCATAAGAACCTTGCTATGACTGACAATCCACGTCTTGGAATATAACTCTTGAAAGCAATCCACCTTGGAAATTTGCCAATATTATGCGAAAATCCTTTTGGGAAAATATTGCCACAATTGACAATCCGTGTCTTGGAACATTTGCAACAAAGAGTCAACTGACAATCCGTCTCGGGAAAATTTGCCACTACCGAAATGAATGACAATCCACGTTCGGGGAACCTTTGGCAAAATGTTAAGATGAATAGAGACCTACGAAAATCCTTTGGGAAATTTTTCCATAGGGAACTAGGTGTATGAAAATCCAATCTCGGAAATATTGCCAATGATTTGATGAATGTATGACAATCCGAAATTGGAAAAATTGCCAAATAGAGAATGAGCGCGACAATCCATGCTTGGAAACATTGCCAATTTGAGATGACAATCCAGTCTTGGAAAATTGTCGTTTTGGTGATGTGCTTCTTTATGAACCATTACTTCGGTGCTTGCGATGAGCCAATACTTAGGCGTTATAAGCTAAGTGAGACGATCATTTGTCAGGTCGATCACTTACTACTATTGTAATCGAGCCAACTATTAAATCATGTCAAACTGCTTATAAGGGCTAATTGGCGTACCAAGGAACCCAAAATCGCTGCATAAGGTCCACATAATCATTTATGGGGGCCACGCATCTTGTCGCCGCACCAGCGCATGCTGCTACGTTTTGTCGCTAGGATTTTGTTCCGTCGCCAGGCGACAGAGACCAGCGCCAGGCGACAATCTTGTCGTTTGGCGACAAAGTCGGTTTTTTTGAAATAAAAACCCCTTTATTTTCCATTTCCGCTGCTGCTGCTGTTCGTTGCTCGGTTTCGCTCCGAACCTTCAACTTAGTCGTTTCCTTTCAACCAAATCTACTCAAATCCTTTGCAAATTAAAGCTCTTCATCTCTAATTTACCAATCCATGTAAGTTTTGCTCAAACTCCTCTTATCTTGGAAGAATTTCATACGTTTATTATTCGCAGTTTTTCACAAAATCCGGGAATGTTCTTGCTCGCTTGTTCTTTGGAAGTGATAGCTTCCCATGCCTTGAAACTCTGTCGAAAACCCTATCCTTTAAGATTTTACCGAATCCAAGTTAATTTCCGTATAGATCTTTCATCTTAGGAAATTCGGGATTATGACCAATTACTATTTGATCAAAATCCGGATGCGCTCAATTAATCAGGCTGATCGTCAATCTAACTTCGATCAGGCCGACTCTAGTTGATTTGCTAAGCCATTTGCGTCCTTTTGCTTCAAATTTTTCGCAAAGGTTTCTCGTACCTGCATTTATATTTTGGACTATAGGACTTTGCTCATCTATTTTTTTTTTAGGGTTGACCTAAGGCTTAGTGTTGCTTAATTCATTGCATAATACACATATGACTTTTCATGACTCGGCTTCAAAGCGTTTTGACATACATGACTTGACATGACTCAAGGTATAAACTTGACTTAATGATGAGTCATTTCGTGTGACTCGTGTGTGCAAAGTGTCGACTTATGAGACTCGATGTGTACATGACTTATGTGTGCATTCGACTCGAAAACGCAGAAAAACAAAAATTTCCGTCATTTTTGTGGAGGGTACTGACTTTCCCCCAAAAAAGAAAGACGCAAAAAGAGAAGAGTAAAGTGTTACGATGAATGTCGAATGAGCTTTAACAAATGTATGTGTCGATGTCGTTTCTTAGGGTGTGTAACATCCTAGGCTATCTCCATGGTTGATTTTGGATGAAAGTATTTAGGTAACTTATGCACGGAGGCTAAGTACTTCATGACAAGGTATGCTTCCACGTTATGTTAAGATTTCGTGACAAAAGGTTCCTAAGGGAAGTATCATTCAGGCATGTATTTGTGACGTGTGTGAAAGTAATACTAAATTTAGGCTGCAAAGGCTAACGGTATGGAAAAATATTATTTCGAGAAGAGTCAAATGATGGTGACTCTTAGGCTGGGTAAGCTAATGATGTAGGGATCAAGCCCCCAAGTCTAGCTCTAAATGGAAAGGGATTAGCATAGGAAATTCCTTGATATGATCAATTATGAATGTAAATATGAATGCATTTTTTATTACGGCCACACCTCATTGTGAGGTTGCCCACGTATCCGTTAGGAATCAGGCCGAACGTAGCTCTAGCCGAACCTCGCACAAGTGTGTATATACCTTAAAGACGTCTTTTAAGGGCTGTAACGTGGTTAGGCGAAAGGTTGAAGAAGAAAGGGATAAAGGCTCAAGACCCTAGATAAGCCCCCAAGGTGTGCAACCTTGCTTTTGAATTTTTGTATTTGTATGCTCAAGGTTTCTCACTTTTTAACTCTTTTTTGTTTATATTTTTCTTTTGCATTTTTTATTTTTATCCAATTCTTTTTTTGATAAGTGTGGACAATCCCGATCATGCGGTCTATCACTCACTTGGCATTCATGTTTCTCAGGCACGGTACCGAGCACACGATAAGAGACGCAATCTGAGACGTGTTCATATCAAAGACATTGGAACACATGCCCTTTTGCACACTTTTATTATTTTTGCTTATTTTAATTTTTTGAAATTACTCAAGCTTTTAAAATTGCATAAGTTGCACACCGTCTCATCCCAAGGTTAAGTAGATTGGGTTGAAAAAATAAAGGTCTATCATAAGGCGAGGCTCAAAGTGGTTTGACAAGAAGCGATTGTATATTTGAAAGGTGAAAGGTGATATGATAGGCTACAAGGGGTTCCTCGAATCATTGGTATACCTTATGCTTAGTTCGACATGGTTTTTTTTTTTTTTTTTTTTTTTGCAATGATCATATGCAAGACAATAAATGCTCATTTTATTTAAAAAGTGAAGGGTAAAGATTTTACAGAATAAAATCTAAGAAAAATAAAAGGTATCTATGCTAGACTTATTAGGGAAAGAAAGAATAAAAGAAAATAGAAAAAAAAATCACGAAATCTTGTCGTTGAAGCTCGCCTCGTGTCTTTTGTTTTATTGTCACCCAGTCTATATGCCATTTAGAGGTGGTAGAAGCTTGTTATTATCAATTAGATATTGGATGACTTCTTTTAGCTTCCAACAGCTCTCAGTAGCATGACCCCTACCTTGATGGTATTTGCAGTGTACATTTGGATCCCAACTAGGCAACCTCTTCTCAGGTGGGGGATCTTGAATAGGTCCAATGGAAGTAATGAGCTCCTTGGCATGGAGTCGATCGAAAGCAGTATCATAGCTAATCCCAATAAGAGTGAATTCCTTTCTTAGTTGCTTTCTAGGTCCTTAATTATCCATAACTAAGACTTCATGGAGGTCAAAGGTACCAACATTGTTACTAGAGTAGGTGTTTTTGAAAGAAGAAGGATGGCTATTCCTCTTTCCTTTCCAGCCACTGTTGTTATTCCTACTAATCTTGGCCTTCTTGTTGCTCGGAGGAACATGAAGGAGATTTGAATCAATGAGGTCTTGAACACGATCCTTGAGGGCGAAACATTCTTCAATTGTGGGACCATGGCCTTTATGATATTGGCAATAGGATTTTGGGTCCCAATTGGAAGATCGTCTCTCAGGTACTGGATCTGGAATTGGACCAATAGGGTGAATGAGACCTTGGCCCTAGAGGTAGTTGAAAGCTTCGCTATAAGTCATTCCTATTGGTGTGTATTCATCAATGGCCCGTTTTGCCCTTGGCTTAGGAGCATTAAGATTTCATTAAATCCTTGGCGGGGGGAAAAGGAAAAATAGCGACCTCCTTTTTGTCCTTTCGGTCTTGACAATGAAAACCTTGTTCGATAACCATTATCCGGTTTGCTAGTCCTTCTATTGCACCCATAAGCTTGACAACAATATTGCGTAGTTCATGAACGTCCTCTTCTAGACTTGACGAATTTTCCCCGGTATTACTTAAGAAAACTTGTTCTTCACTGTCCATTATTACGACCCTTTCTCTTCTATCAAAGAGTGATACTTTAACAAAAAATGTTGTCTTAGTTAAACACTCTTCTCTCCTCAATCAAGTGCTGCGGAAAGGGAAGTTAGGGGTAAGTTTTTTTTTATTTTTGATTCAAGCTCTATTCAACATGCAACAGATGGGAAGAGAACATGGAAGGAAAAGAAGAATGATATGGATGAAAGAGAAATGCGGGAGAATCGGGAATAGAATAGACCCCCAACTCAAATGACGGAAATAACGACTCATGCATGAACCTAAGACATGGTCATAATGACATATACACAAAGTGTGTGCTAAGACTAGTGAGTGTGGATGACAGGTTTGACTCTTATATGAGACCATGAGACTATGTGCCTAGACTCAATTAAGGACTGAACATGATTACTGTCATTAATAAACTGATTAAACCGATTAAGCAAACTGATTAATTAAACTCGTCGTCAAGACTCGAGCTAAAACACGGACCATCGCCGGAGCAACAAGACTGTCGCCAAACGCTAAAGACCAGCGCCAGGCGACAATGTCGCCTGACGCTAATCATTAGCGCATGGCGCTACAGTCCAAACCTCTGCGCCATTGCTGGAACGTTGGTCTGGGACTGTTTCCAGTATTTTTACTCTAAAGGGACGAACCTAAAGTCGTACTAAGTCAAGTTTGATTAATTTATTTATATTTTGATCATTTATTTATTAATTAATTAATTAAGCAAAGTCCTTTAGTCATTAATTAGTTCATTTAAACTCATTCACAAGTTAACCAAACAGTTAGTGTAAACACATATAGGTTATGCACAAGCAAATAATGCACAAGTAGTCAAGTAGTCACAATATGATGCAATGAGTTTGCAACCTAACCATGGCTCTAGTTCTCTAAAGTTCGGGATATGGCTTAGTCAAAGAGGGTCCATGGTTATGAGTCCGGATGCACCGCGCGGAAGCCTTACCTTTGGAAGGGTTGGCGCGAGTGGATGGGACCCCGCAAATTAAGCTCGCTTCCACGGTTTGGTGAATTCAACAGACTCGGATGTGCCCTTCGTTGCCAGGAGCGTTCGATTGGGTAGATGGAGCGTGAATTCCCAGAGGGTTATGGCCACATGTAGAACACATATGGGTTTCAGATTAAAGGGAAAAACGCAATCAGGAAGTAAAACCGAGCAAACAGTTCTAGAAACTAGTCGAAACAAGAAGGTAGATTTCTGGCTCGGTATTGGAAGAATTCGGCGCGAGACAACAGTGCCTGTCACCAGATGATGGCACTGTTTCCAGGCGACAAAGTCATCGCTTAGCAATGGCGCTGTTTTCACAGCGCTAATTCCTACATGCCTCGGCAGCTTTTTGTTCTTGAATTATTCCAGTTTTTCGCAGCGTTATTTCGACTTTAGTTGTGAAAGATATTTCCCTAATTTCCTACGTGTAAAAATCCTATGTTTTTGACGCACTACATATGGTGTTTCCAATGCGGACCTTTTTATGCTTATGCCAATAATGTTAATCAAAATTACGTACATGAAATACTTAGAACTTTTCGAGTCTCATCCACTCATTCTAAATTATTGCCAAAATAAATTTTAGGAATTAGAATAGAAATCCTCCCCAGTGGAGTCGCCAAAAACTGTAGGGAATATTTCAAGCATCCCACACTTGAGCCTCATTGTGATCATACACTTAAGCATGGTGGCGTCCAAAGGGAAGAAAGCTAGAGTAAAAGAGTCTCCAACAAGTTTTAGGAACTTGTAAACCGTTCACAGGGTGAAGGTTACACCCCTTAACGATCCAGGAGATCGTTAACTCCAATAGGTCTAGAACCATGACTGGAAGTTCGGGGATGAAGGTACAAATCGAACCAAAAAGAGATTGAACATGCCCTAATAATAGGCCTCTACTTTATTCTTCTCGTATTCATGTGCGCTTTCTGACTGGCATACAATCAATAGATTAACCCTAAACCTGTTTAATCTATGTTGGTTGAATATTAATTCACAAGCAAAACTATTATTAGAGATCACTTGAATTATAATCATATTAGCCTAAACAAGATTATCAATTATCTTATTAAGCGTGATTACAAGTACAAATTCCCTTTAAACATGCAAGAGAGGGCGTGATCAAGCAATAACAAATAATAATCAACAATCATCATCATCTCAATCATAATCTCAACAAAGCTTAATAATAATAGCAAGATCTTAGGCATGATACTAACAAGATTAATAGCAAACCCTAGCATGTCACTAAACATTAAAAATCAAAGCTTTATCCTAGCATGATATTAACAAGATATAAAGAAAGAATAGGAAGCATCATAGAAACATGCATGATATTAGAAATATTAAAAGCATAATAGGAAACAATAATAATTAAAGCATGATTTCTATATCAAAATAACAACAATTGAAGCAATTACTTACTTCGATGCCTCGCATCTCTTTCTAATAACAAAATACACGCGTTAGTAACTTCAAGAAAAAGAATAAATCAAACAATTAAATCAAATAATTGAAATAGAGATTAGGGACCAAACCCTCAGAAATTATAAACCTTTCACGTCTAGGGAAAAGGCAACTTCGAACTTGGCTAGGTGTGTCTAGAACTAATGAATGTGGAATTTTGTAAGAGGGAAGGTTTAGAAAAAGAATAGAGAGGGAAAGCTTCTAGCTTTTAGAGAGAATAGAGAAAGAGATGATTGGTTGTGAATTGTTGATGATTGTTGATTGTGAATTCTTAATGATGGAAAACGAGGAGATATTAAAGGATTTATGTCTTCGTCGTGTGCAATTACTAGATATATAAATGGATCAAATTATGGAGATAATTAAGTTCGTACATTTGGGTCATCGTTTTATCATTGCTAGAGGTACTAACGATCTTTAGGCTAGTAAAATAGCCTAAAGCCCAATTGGACGGATCCTATAAGGTCACACAAAGGGTCTAGATCGGGCACGAGAGGACAAGGCCCATGATGGGCCTCAATTTCTAGTATGGCCGGCCACATGGAGTGGATTGAAGGGTTTTGGGCTTCCTAACCCTAGTCTAATTATAATATGATTATAAATAGACTAGGTGCCTGGGGTTTGCTAAGTAGTATGCAATTATCTGATCAGTGAGATCAAACCCTAATTAGCAAACACGAAACCAACCCCTCTCATACTCCTCTCTATCTCACGGCTCTCTCCTCCTCCCTTGGCGCCAGTGTGGTGGTTCGTGGTGGTTGTGGATCGTGGTGGTCGGTTAGTCCGTTAAAGGTGGTGATCGCGGTTTTCCTCAATCACTCGACCAATCTAGTATTGGTGGATGGCTCGTTCGAAGCTCGTGGACTAAGTAGAGGAGCAACGCTTGGGGCTATATTCTCTCCCTAATTTGTTAATCAAATTGCTACGTGGAATTCACGCTTCAAAGGTATGATTATGTGTCTTGTGTGTTATGCATGTGTTCTTGGGATTAGGTACTTTTATGAATATGATTCATGATTTTCCGCTGCGTAGTACCTATAAACTCCTACAGTAGTATCAGTTAGCCTCTTGCATGAACACGCTTGATCATAATAATACGATTATTTGATGTCCACGTTAATTTTATAATCAATTAAGAGGGAGAAATTAATTTAATTATGGTTCAATTGTTATATTTAATATGATTAAACTTTTGGAATTGATTAAATGTGATTTAATTATGCTCAAAATAGCCATGAAGAGGACCGAATTAAGCCCTAAAATGTTCGAAATTTTCGAACCCCCTAACCCTAATTCTAATTATTTTGAAAATTCATAGCCCTAAAATATGATTTTGTGCTTGATTTTTGATTTAATTCGATTTGTTTTATGATTCATAATTTTAATCGGATTGATTTATGCATAAAAATGTTTTGTGTATGATCATTGATTTAATTTTAAGAGTTAGAATTAAATTGGGATTAATTTTATGATGAACCCTAATTTTAATATTGAATGATGATTTAATTTTAATCTTTTGGACTGATTTAATTTAATTTTAATAAAAGTTATTTTAATTAAATTAAAACATAAAAAAAAAAAAAAAATTAGAGGCGACAGCCACAGCTGGGTGGCGTTGCCACGGTGGCTGCCGCCGCTGCTGGTCCAAGAGGGAGGGGAAGGGGAGGGCGGAGGGCGGAGGTCGGATGGTGGTTGTGGGCAGCAGTGTGCAAGCATTGCACGGCTGCTGCCACAGCTGCTAGTGCAAGCATTGCACGGCTGCTAGTGCTGCTAATTATTATTTTATTTTAAAATTATTTCAAGATAAATATGATTTATTTTGGATAAGATAAAATATTTTGAAAATATGATCTTTTATTTTAAAAGATAAAATCGGTTTTATTTGGATAAAATATTTTATTTTAGGATAAAATCAAATATTCAAAAGTTGTTATATTTGACATTATCCATATTTAAAGTTGTAAAATTGGTAATTATCGTAATTAAAATGGTTAATTATGGATAAGATTGATTAGGATATTCTTAGCATATTCCAAAAGGATAATAATTGATTTAAATAATGTGATTATCCCATAATTAGATTAGGATATAATTAATTTTAAAATTATTTGATTGGCTAGTAATTAGGATAGAATCTCCTAAATTTGTTAGGATAATCATGGAAGATTAAATATGATTTATCTTTCTAGATTAAAATATGATTTGATTCTATCTCATGACTAAATTAAATATATGATATTTTATAAACGGTCATGAATAATATATGATATTATCTAATTATAATTAAAATATAAGATATTTTAGGAAATGCGTTGCCTTAATTATGAACCATTCGATGTTGTAGTTTAGACAAGCATGTTGAGTGATTTATTATATGGCACTTTTATAATATACGATATTATGTTGCTATATATAGACTAGTATGGCCCATAGATTCTAAAATACGATCTGCGCATCGTGATGTATTTTTGTAATCTAAATACGGTCTGCGTACCGTTAAGTATTTTTGTAACTTTTATTTAAAGTAAATAGATTAGTTATTTAAATAGTGTTAGTCCAAAGAAGCCCATGAAGTGATGGCCCAAAGGAGCAAGGTGGATGGAGATCCATGATGATTCAAGTGGGAGCTTTTCATTTCTAGTGTTCTTAGGACTAAGGGGTCATACTATGTCATGTTTTATTGTATTAGTAGATGCGCTAGAGTTCACTATATAATCACAACATAAATGAATCTAGGTCCCAGAAATATTGAGATTGCTTTTCCAATTAAAAACCCAATGAAACCTTCAATTTTTATGATGGGTCATGCCAAAGCTGGGTGTCATATTATATCTTTGGGAAGTTGGGGTAAATCAAATTTTACAATTTTAATTGGTTATGCTCAACAAGGTTACCTAAAGAGTTTAGAACCTTGAAGCAAAGGGAAATAATTAACATGTGATGATTAATTATTCAACCAAGAGTTACAAGAGTTGTAATCAGTAAATAGTTTGCTCACCTTGAAAATGTAATGGTTGATGGTAGGGCCAAAGTCCGGTCAATTATTGCACGAATAAAGGGTCTTGGAATCACTTAAATTCAATTGGGATCAATTAATTATTGAATAGAGTGTTTTAAAGTTACCTAATGAATGCGTTTATGGAACTTTAATTTTAATTAAACATAATTATTAAACTTTGCCTTATTTTGACATAGATGGGTAGCCGTAATCACAATGACAACATTTACAATCTTCGACCATTCCTTGAGAAGGATAGGTTGACAGGAGAAAACTTTTCCACTTGGGAAAGAATGCTAAGGCTCGTTCTGAAATCTGAAGGTAGAGAGGATTTCATTGACACCCCATTGCCAGGACCTCTGCCAGAAAATGCAACTACGGCAGAAGTCAAGAGGCACAAGGAAGCTCATGATAGAGCTGTGCCTATCACTTACTTGATGATTGCTACCATGGAACCTAGTCTTCAAAAGCGTTTTGAGGATCAGGATGCGTACAATCATGCAAGAACTCAAAGCCTTGTTTAAGAAACAAGCAAGAGTTGAAAGGTACGAGCTTCATCGTGAGATTCTGGATTGTAGGATGGAGAAGGGTGCCATAGTTCATGATCATGTTTTCAAAATGATCGGCCTTATTCAAAGTATGGAGAAACTAGGGCACCCATATAGTGATGAGATGGCAACAGACATCATTCTCCACTCACTTCCAGAAAGTTTTAACCAGTTTATCATGAATTTTAACATAACTGCGACTGCAAAGACTATGAATCAATTGCACGCAATGCTGGTTAGTGCTGAAAAGCAAATCCCTAAGGAACCTAAGAAGGAAGTTCTTATGATTCAAAAGGGAAAGGGGTTCAAGAAGAAGGGGCAAAAGGCTAGTGCCAAGAGCAAGGGCAAGCAAGTTGCCAAGGCTCCTGAGAAGCCTAAGGCGAATCCAAAACCCAAAGCTACAAGTGAAAGTGAATGCTTTTACTGCAAGAAGAAGGGGCATTTGAAACACAATTGCCATAAATACCTTAACTTCCTCGAGAAGAATGGAGCATCAACCTCAGGTATTATGTTATAAACATTTTAACTTTCACTTAGGTATGTGATACCAAGTTGCAGTGCTTAACATTATTAATGTTGTACAGAAGCTGCAAAGAAGTGAGGCTAGCATGGAAATGGAGCTTGAAGGTGCACTAGAAGTGTTTGAGTGACCAGAAATAGCTTCATAGTCTTAATTTCTGAACATTTATCATGATTTTAGAACAATTTCCAGTTTTTGATGAGACAATTTTCAATGTTAGTTTGAATACTGATTTGTTTTTACGTGGCTTGGACAAATGTTGATCCATGACCAAGGTAATAAATTGTTTTCATTTTGCTATATATGAGTTATTTTGCTTTATGACATTGATATAAGTAGATCACAAAAGCAAAATTAGATGATTTAAAGTAAACTTACTTATAACAAAGTAAGATTAGGTCACATAAACCATTTTGCACATCCAAAGTTATATTGGGTGGACTCTTATTCTTGTATGATTATGAATCACTTGAGAATTAGAAGTCATGCTTGATAAGGTAAGATGACCAAGTTGCCTTTTAGTTGAAAGGGTAAAAGAGCTAAAATGACCTTTTGGAACACAAACATATGATGTATGTGGACCATAAGTTCAAGAATTAGCAAAGAGATTTAACAATTTTATTGCTTTTACTAACGATTTAAGTAAATATATTGATAATTACTTAATGAAGTAAAGCTTGGAATCATTGAAAAGTTCAAGAATTCCAAAATGAAATGTAAAATCAGTTTGAGATAAGCAATTTAACACTACAATATGATTGTTGTGATAAATATTTAACTCAAAATAAATGATCATCTAAAGGGAGTTGTTGAATTAGTTCACAATCGAGAAACATTACATTTAAAGTGTATGAAGAAAGAAGGAATCAAACTTTGCTTGCCATGGTTCGATCCTAGATTAGCTTTAATGATTTACAAATATCGTTTTGAGGATATGTATTACAATAACAATTGCAAATATACTAAACAGGAAACTTAACCAAAGCAGTAGAAAAGATGTCATAAGAGTTATGATTTGGAAATGTTCCAAAAGTTATCTTTTCTAAACAGGATTAAGGGTTATGAAATCAACATGACATAATGCACCCTAAATCAGACAATAGTTCTTCATGGGTTTTCTCATGGAAACTAAGAGGTATTATTCCTACAATCGCATAGAAACAAAGTGTTTGTTGCTCGCGATAGTGTCTTTATAGAAAGAAATCTCTTCCTACAAAGCCAAGTGGGAGTAAAGTTAGATCTCGATGAGATTCAAGATGAGCAAAAAATGGATGTGGATAACACCACATTAGAGACGAAGGCATATGAAATCAGCTAATTTAATTAAACCATGTGTCGAAGCAAGCTAATTCCACTAGCGAGGCTTCTATCGTCCCAATTTGAATGAAAGGCTTCAAAGAGTTGAAGAGAATAATTCTATTGTTGCTCATACCTATTGTAGGTTACTTGGGATCAAAGCAAACAGTTTGTTGAAATTCTGAGAAAAGGTGGATTTTAAAATTTTCCTATTAGAATGGTTAGAACCCACAACCTACAAACAAGCTTTGGATAAGTGCCAAATCAAGAAATGGCTTAAAGCCAAGAAATCCAGTATGGACTCCATGTCTGTAAAGATGTATTAGTCCATGATAATCTTACAAATAGGGTCAAACCTATTAGTTGCGTAAGCCTATTGGGATTCTTCTAGTGATTGCTGATTTCGATTACGAAGTTTAGCAATGGAGATCAAAATCACCTTCATGAAATGTTCTTGATGGATGGTATGATTATGATACAACCTAAGAGTCTTGAAATCCAGAAATCATATAAAATTTTGCAAACTTTAGAAATTCATTTAATGGATTGAAGTAAGCATCAGGGAGTTGGAACATTCATTTCGATTAGGCAATCAAACAGTTTGATTTCCTCAAAGAGCGAAAAGGAATCTTGTAGAGACAAGAAGTTTAGTGGGAGCAATTGGTTTGGTCATGTATGTAGATGACATGCAGTTCATATGAAATGACATATTAATGCTTGAATCAGTCAAGCAGTGGTTAGAAAGTTGTTTCTATATGAAAGACTTAGGAGATGTTCAGTACATATTGGGAATCAAGATCCACAAAATGAATCTTGAAGAATGATTAGAATGAATCGAGAGACTTAAGTTCATGAAGCAAGACTCTAAGAGAGGATGTTTTCCCATGTTTCATGGTAGTAGGCTCAGTAAAACTCAGTGCCTTCAAAAGCTAATAGAGTTGAGTTGTATGGATAATGTACCTCATGCTTTTGCAAAAGGGTCCATTATATGTTCCATGATATGTACAAAGTAAGATGTTACATGTGTAACAAGTTTCAAGTAAATTCAGAACAAGCATACTGAAAGTTGCAAAGAGCAAATCCTTGAGTACTTGAGAAGAATTAAAGGAATTTTTCTAGCTAATGGTGTTAAAAGTGAATAAGTTGTCAAAAAGTTATATGGATGCAAGTTTTCCAAACAGGCAAGATGACTTTAGATGTTGATCTAAATACGTTTTGTGGAAAAGGACAGTAAGCTTGAAGAGTTCAAACCACAGCACTGTTGCATACCCAATATCAGAATATATGCATGTAGCTACAGTAAGAGTAGTTAAGGAGGAAGTTTGGATCAAACTGTCTTGTGACTAAAAAGACACCTTTGCCAAAACAAAGGAGCAAGGGTCACATCACAAATCCAAACGAACAGATATGAGATATCACCTCATTTATGAGATCAATGACAAGCCGAATGTCGTGATCTGCAAAGTTTTATTATGAGTGAGAAATCACTAAACCCCTTCCATAGACTAAGATATGAGAGTCATATTAAAGACTTGGATTGAAGAAATTATGTAATTCAAGTTGTATATGTTTTGAGAAAGCATGTTACATAAGGAATGCATCAATTTGCAGAATTATGTTTAAAATAGAAATTTCATTTCTCTTATTTAATTATGGTTTTGGAAATTAAATAAAATGTCCAAAATAATTATGAATTGATGGGCTCATCAGGTTGATGACCTGGTGAACGAAACCCCACAGGTGAACGAAACCTCACAGGTGAACAAAATTCATATATTATTTAAGTTCCTAGTTCGAAATCTTTAAAGTGGACATAAATGATTTCAATGAATGGACAAGCATGTAAGGTTGATTGGATAGCGCAGTTTCATGGGCTATAGGAGCACAGTGATGCTCGGTCAATCACTTGGATATGCATGAATGATGCATGATCGAACTAATGACCTACTTTGAAGTTCAAGTGTAGAGCTTCCGGATATATTAGTGGATTCCTTTGACATGAGTGGAACATTGATTTCCTTCAATGGATGTTATGACTGTGGTACACTCAAACGTCTGCCCGTAACTGGAGATTATAAAGTGTGTTTCCCAATAATTTCAAAAGTTGAGTGGGAGCCTTGTTGCCACAAGATTGGATTGAGTCTACTTATTAAATTAGGGAATGTGTCATGGCTGCTTGAAGAGAAAGAATTCAGAAAATACGTGGCCGCGTTCAAATGCATTACTCAGTAATCATTTGGTTTTGTAATTCTAACTCAGAATTCAAGAAACGATTTGTAGATTAATATGATCTCGACATGTGATGCAATCATATTATCAAATCGACACATATTGACTTAAGGAATTTGAATATTACACACTTGTCTCAGACAAGTGGGAGATTGAAGCATTTATGTCTTCGTCGTGTACAATTACTAGATATATAAATGGATCAAATTATGGAGATAATTAAGTTCGCACATTTGGGTCGTCGTTTTATCATAGCTAGAGGTACTAACGATCTTTGGGCTAGTAAAATAGCCTAAAGCCCAATTGGATGGATCCTATAAGGTCACACAAAGGGTCTAGATCGGGCACGGGAGGACAAGGCCCATGATGGGCCTCATCCTCTAGTATGGCCGGCTACATGGAGTGGATTGAAGGGTTTTGGGCTTCCTAACCCTAGTCTAATTATAATATGATTATAAATAGACTAGGTGCCTGGGGTTTGCTAAGTAGTATGCAATTATCTGATCAGTGAGATCAAACCCTAATTAGCAAACACGAGACCAACCCCTCTCATACTCCTCTCTATCTCACGGTTCTCTCCTCCTCCCTTGGCGCCAGTGTGGTGGTTCGTGGTGGTGGTGGATCGTGGTGGTCGGTTAGTCCATTAAAGGTGGTGATCGGGGTTTTCCTCAATCACTCGACCAATCTAGTATTGGTGGACGGCTCGTTCAAAGCTCGTAGACTAAGTAGAGGAGCAACGCTTGGGGCTCTATTCTCTCCCTTATTTGTCAATCAAATTGCTACGTGGAATTCACGCTTCAAAGGTATGATTATGTGTCTTGTGTGTTATGCATGTGTTCTTGGGATTAGGTACTTTTATGAATATGATTCATGATTTTCTGCTGCGTAGTACCTATAAACTCCTACAGATATGACTCCTATTTATAGAAAAATAGTCCGGAAACGATAGAAAATACTTCATGTTCTATACGGAATAAAACTAGCATCTGTCGCCAGGCGACAGACATCAGCGCCAAGCGACAGACATTAGCGCCAGGCGACAAACTCTGTTGTTTGGCGCTAATTAAAACATAAAACGCACTTTGTACGGAATCCTCTTCTTAATATGATTAAGCAGAAAATTCCGTGTTTATCAAATTAAAATCAAGTTTATCATAAAACACTTATTTTATTCCAAATAAAACTCTTTAAAATATAATTATCAATCCTAATACTATTAGAATTAAAAGGAACCTTCTAAATATTCTAGAAGATTAAAATCAATCCTAATAACTTTAGGAATAAATAATTAATAGGCCCTCCTCTAGATCATTGGGCCACATATAAAATTCATTTCGGGCCAAATTTAGTTTAAGCCATAATTTCCTCATTATTCATCGGAATTAGGCTTATAATATATCGTTGGAAAGCTCTTTTCGAGCCCAATCCAACTACACCACTATTAGACCTTATCATGGACCAAACTAAATTGGAATAGCTATTTTCATAAATAGAGTAAGAAAAGAAATGTTTTCAAAAACAGAAAGAGAGATATTTTAATAAAAACATCCACATTACTAGACTTTCCACACTTTCACTTCGTTCGATAATCAAATGACGTGAAAGATATTCATCACTGGGTTTGGTTTTAGGGAAACACATTTGGGTGTCTACACTTACCCTCCTTCGGCTCTTGGATTTTGATGCCCCTAGTTGGCATCGAGGTGGTTCGAAATCTTCCAGGGAGCACAACTGCTCTCTTCTTCTTCGGTGGCTCCATCCCGTCGTCTGAAGAAGAACTGTCAGACGAAAGATCCTCGGCTGTGACAGGAGCTTTTCCTTCACGTCTCTTTCTGCCGCCTTCTTTCTCGTTAGACTACAGAAAGTGGGGGTGGGAATCAGGATAAGTAAAACAGAAGAAAACCTTAGGTAAAAAAAAATCAAAATATATGCTAAGGAAGAGTCTGGATGACTTACCGAAGTCTTCAACAAGAGCTCTTCTTCAGCAGCTTCGTTTTCCTCTTCTGCAACAGCGAAAGTCCCAACTCCACTTTCAAAAGCCTCGGCTACTGCAGAGACCTCAACAGATGTGGCAGCAGCCTCTTCTTCCTCAGGAGTTAGACGGAAGAAAGGGTCTCGCTTTTCCCACCAAGGTTTCAACTTTAGATAATCAGCAGTGGGAACGATCATAAACCTCTTGGCAAGTAGAAAGAGAGGGCGATCATTAGACTTGGTGATTTCAGTCTTGTTATTCGTCACAGTTCTACTGGCGTCAATCCCCAAGCTCTGATAGTCAAGACAAGAGTTGCCCTCGTGCAGCTCTGAAAAACAAAGATCAGATGGATCAGCAAAGCAGAAATAAATGTTGAAAACGCTGATAATTAAAGCAAATATCAAGAAAAATTAAGACCTCGGCCCCAGCCGAAGGTTCTTACTACCTCGGTACTTTCAGCTGAGGCCGAGGACAGCGAGCATGTGCTCCTTAAAGGCATAGTGGAAGTCAGGCAGCCAAGTCTCGGGCATATAATACATTCGGCCCGTTTCCCCAGGATTCCTCTTTTTGCCAAAGAGGGTCAGTTGAACGTAGTTGGGATCCCCGGCTGCCCCATCTTCTTCGAGGCCAAGACCCTTTATCTCCGGATCAGGCTCCGTCAAATATCGGGGAGCACCAAAAAAATTTCGGATGATCTAGATCCGAAGGAGCCCTGACCCAGATCCACTGGCCTCTCTAGTCCTTGTTTGAGGTGTCGTTCGGCCACATTGTGAGGTGCTTCCTCGCACTCTCAATTCGCCACCAGCCAGGACCATGGTCGCCATGGTCACTCTAAAGGTTCTACACGAGATTGTGCAGCTTCTTGAAACAGTGTAGGCTCGGCTAAAGGGCGTTGAACAGGCACACCCAAAGATATGTCATTATCCTTCGGATACTGAAAGGGGTCAACTGGCATAGAGAGATACGGTAGGAGTTCAACACCCCCGCAACAAAGGGGTGCAAGGGGAACCGAAGTCCGTACTGCAGCTGCCGAGTGTACACCCCCACATAGCTAGGGGGTGGACGATGAATTCTATCAGAGGCAGTGGGCATTCGGCACCAGTACCCATCCTCTTCCATGATGCCGTAGAAGAACTCGAGTTTCTCGGACAAAGCGATAGGTGGACCCATTCTCTACCCACCTGAACGTCATCACCCCAAAATTCTGCTGCACATCCGCCCATTCCTCAACCCCAGGGGGCAGTTCCTAAGGTGCAGCAGCCGAAGGTTCCATTCGGCCCGAGGTGCTAGTCTCCTCCGTTCCTCGAGGAGGCGCCGAAAATATCGACACGGCGCTAATTCTCGCTCTGCCAGCATAAGCGGTTGGCCTAACCCTAGAGCTAGGGTTTTGGCCACCTTGAGGGGGCCTTTCGTTCATCGGCCTGGCCTGCCGTTACTCAGGTTGGGGAACTTCCTCTTCCCCACCCCTCTCAGCATTCCTAGGCTGTCGTTCTTGACATTGAGCCATAATTCGACCACTCGAAAGTTCGAGAGAAAATTGGGAAAAAGAGGGGTACTTTAAAAGTCAAGGAAAACCGAAGAAAATTCGAAGAAAATTACCTTTATCTGAAGCGGAATTTGCCGACCTACAAGTTCGGAGCAACGAATTTTGGTTTTGGAGTCTGAATCTCAGAGAATAAGCGAAGAATTGGAAATCGAAAACTAGGGTGTGTGCGAGTTTGAGTATGAATTGGTGAAGAAATAAGGAAAGAGAGTGGATGAGTGGCTTTAATCTTTCCAGAAATGGAATTCTGAGAGTCTGCGCCACTAATATCCCACTAACTCCCCATTAAGTAACCGTTAAACACATTCCCTCCAAATTAACTACCCACTAATCCTTCCAACTTCCTTAATTACTCTCAAAGAAGCCGTTATTTCATTAATGACAACCAACTTCAAATTTTTTAAATTTGTTCAATAAAATCATTTACTTCCCTCCATTTTGCAAGTCAAAACCCAACCCGTCATGCTTCCAAATCGGGTCAAGGGGGCAAGTTGTTTGGGTCCAATTTAGTCCAATTGGGCCGGTCCATAAATGATTCAATCATAAGCCCAAGGTCCAAGGTTCAACTCTCCAATCCATGCCAAGTCAGTCAATGGCCCAGTCAACGTGGCCAGCCCACTTGACTCAAGGCTCATTCTCGCCCTTATGTCAAGGTATAAAAGCAATCAATCCTCTTTCTCTTCATTCATTCACTTAGAGCCTCAAGTAATTAATTCTCTTGCATAGCTTTCCCTCTCTAAACACTGTATTGATTTCGGCATCAGAGAGACCTTTCTTGACACAACCCCGGAGGCCAGTTTACGTGTGTTTGTTGTGCAGGAAATCCTCACCCCAGCTATCACTTGGACCGAGTTCAGTCTTCAGCCCACCAGAAAGGACCCATCCAAAGGTCCCATTGTTTTAACCCGAAACAACACGTGCTTAGTTTTAATCAATAGGACAAAATAATCCATGAGAACAAAGTTCCCTTTAGGAGTTGCCTGTAATTAATGTAAGACTAACAATTATTTGAAGCTTATAGTGTGCTTTCATAGTAGTTGATATTAACAAGTTGGACATATTAACAATTCCAACGCATGCTTAACATATTTCTTGGCTATTTATTTGGCTATAGGGTAATGCAGCTTTAAATATTATCCCTATCTTACATTTTCAAGGTTCCTCTTGAGGGAATTTGAAATGATTGAGTGGTTAGTTACTATCTCTATATGTTACACTATGAGTTTAGCATTACAAAGAATGTATCTCGATTTAACCTCATTTAAAAAAGCTTCATTTGAGATTTTAGAGCCTCTACAAGGAAAAATCTTGTGTAGACCTGGTTCACAATAAAATTATTGTCGACCTAAGTTTCATATGCTGACGTTATGTTGAACATAGTTACCCTAAATTTAACATAGTGATCCTAATTTTAATATAGTGACCTTTTTTTAAACATGTGTGACTTTGATATTATTGCAACCTGAATCGTACATGATGAGTATATTATATATACGATTTAATTTTCCAATTCACGGTCATTTTTGTGTTTATTTGAGCTCTACAAAGCTAATTTTATTACTAATATGCATTTGCTAGTGTTTTTATAGAGTTAATATTATTTGGTAGAAATTTACAAATTTACAGCAATTTCCGAGCTTTTAGAGCAACTACCAAGGTGTTGGATTATAGAGTGTATTTTTTTGACCAAATATTTAAAGCCCAAAACAGAGCTAGAGAAATTGAGTTCGGTGATTAAACGCTCTATTTATTAAAAAAAAAAAAAAAGTGCTTAGCCTGGAAGCCCAAGTGAAGTGGGTCAAGTAATGAGTTACAAAAATCAAGTGTAAACCTAGCTTAAAATGAAAGCAAATGTAGGAAGCCCAAGAGCAAAAGAGCCCAGAAACAAAGACCACCCAAGCGGACGGACCCAATCGGCATTTTTATTTATCGTATTCCATAATATCAACTTATTTATTTATTTATATATTTTTTTACCACGTAATATTGAGTTTTTTTTTTTTTTTTTTTTATTTTGAAACGGGATATGTAGTTGTATATTAATAAGGGAAAATTAGTGCATTGGTATGTGTGCGGGAGATTGACTACGTCAATTATTATGAGACGGAGGGATTAAATCCTATGTAACAATATACGAAGTATTTTGTAAGTTTATAATACTCCCTCCGTTTTTTCAAGTGTCCCATTAAATTGTGCGCAGAGTTTTAGACACAAGAGTAAAATAATATAAGCAGATATAGTTAGACTAAAAAATTTGACAAAGTAAGAAATATAAATGAGAAATATAAGAAACATAAATGAGATGCAAAAGTATTATATAATGATAAGAAGTCAAAAGGAAGAGAAATAATATATAATGTGAATGAGATTCTAAAATTGTCGTTTTTGGGAAGTGAGATAATTAAAAAAAATGGAGGGAGTATGTTACTAAAACTAGAGGTGATCAAAATACGGCTGGGCAATGAAATATCATGTCCAAACCTGGAAAAAGTGTTAAGACTTGTAGGGATTAAGCGAGCTATGTAGGCCTTTTTCAGGCTGGATTTAAGTTTTTAACTAAAATGTGTTTTTGGGCTTGCTCGAACCTAAACATTTTTCGAACCATGTTGATTCGGCTAGCGAGTCAAGCCATTGATAATCACCTTTACTTAGGGATGGCAATTTAGTCCGAATTCGCCCCTACTTCGATCTGATCCAAAGAAAAAAATCCGATCCGAATCCGAGAAATAATAGTCCGAATCCGACTTCGTTTAAAAAAACCGACCCCGACTCGGAGGAGGGTCAGAGTCGGAGTCTACTTAGAATCTGACTTATCCGATCCAACTCCGACTTTTCTATGTACTTATATACTACCTCCGTTAAATGTTATGTGCAACTTTGGGATATGATTTGTGAGATATAAAATAATCCAAAGTTGTACATAACATTTAACGGAGGTAGTATTTTTTTATTATTCAATTCTTGAATTTATAGGTCTTTGAAGTTGATTATATATAGGTTGCTATTGATAATTGTGTCAAAATTAAATTTAAAGTCGGATGAGTTGGAGTCGGAGGTTAGAAATCTAAGTCGGATCGGAGTCGGATTCTCGGAGTCGGACGTCGAAGGCGAAGGCGAAGGCGAAGGCGAAGGCGAAGGCGGAGGCAGATTAAAAATCCGACATCTTGTAGGGTCGGAGTCGGATTTTGCATAATCTGATCCGATCCGACCATTGCCATCCCTACCTTTACTAAAAACAATGATCAAAGTTTAAAAATATATTTAAAAAAGAAAGAAAAAAAATCAAACTCATCAATTATTATTCTAGAACGGAGGGAGTAATAAATCATAATTTAAAAGCTAATTAAGAAAACATTAGTCGTTGTAGCTAATCATTTAGACACAAACTAGCTGCAAAGGCTGATCCGATGCAACCTGTACGACTGCGTTGAGCCAAATTTTCCATAATATCTACTGTAACATATGATAATTATGCTTTATGTGGCTTAGTGGTTTACTGTCATTAGAAACTTCACAATTATTTGATTTAAATAGAAGGCAAAATTTGATACAGGGGATGACCTTATTAGAGATGCTCTTATAATGAACCACTAAAAGAATAGAGATAAAGTTTGTTGCTCACAAACCAAAATTTTCAAATCTCAGAACAAACAAATAAATCCAAAATCATTTTCTTATCCTCCACCGCCCCACCGCCTCCACCTTATCTCATCGTCGGCGACTGGCGCTCTTCGCCTAGTCGTCGTCGGCGAGTCTAGTTCTCCAGTCCGTTTCCTTTCTAGTTTTTTTAATTTTCGTTTTTGCTCTGTTGGTGAAGAATTCAGAGGTCCTCTTCGGTGGTATCATTTTATTGGGTTCATCGTCAAGTGTTTGCGACTAGCTTCAACAAATTAAGAACCAAAGGCTAGTCTTAACGCCGTCATCGAAAGAAATTTCGTAAA
Source organism: Chenopodium album (assembly GCF_948465745.1). Taxonomy (NCBI): domain Eukaryota; kingdom Viridiplantae; phylum Streptophyta; class Magnoliopsida; order Caryophyllales; family Amaranthaceae; genus Chenopodium; species Chenopodium album. The sequence continues at coordinate 23,444,772 of NC_137847.1, forward strand.
TTAATTCCCGACGGTAAAGGTGAAGTTAAGGGTAGGGTTTCCTCGCACATCCAAGGTTAGGTGTAGTGAGGGGTTCGTTGGGTTGCCATTGACGATTGTTTTTGGTGTTGGGTTGGGTTCCTGCCAGTGAGGTTTGATCAGTCATTCGTTGCTTTTCCTCTGTTTTCTCGTCAGTTTGTGCACTTTTAGTTGTTTTTGGTTTTGCTTTGTTTTATTTATGTTGCTTTTGTTTAAGTTGCTTGTTGTTTGGGTTTTTGTTCTTAAATAATCCTCTTTCTCAGCTTGGTCATGAGTTAGAGTTCCTTAGAATAGTTCTAGCTTTGGAAGTTAACGAAGTGTTGTCGTGGTCTTTTGAGCCTTGTTGGTTGGTTTTAAGGGTTGTAAGATTAAGTTATCCCTTATTAGTTGGGTTGGTGGTCCTATTAGTAGCCTTGTTGGGGTGTGAATGTGTTCCCCTCGTAGTTAAAACTATTCTCCGAGGGGTGAAGTTATTTGCGCAGATGGATAGGTTTCCTTGCATATGGAATTTGCAGGAGGAGTGTGGTGTTGAGGGAAGAATTTGGTTTGCGGGTCTTGTTGCTTGGTTATGGGATGATATGGGCATTCATACAATTGCTATCACCCCTTTGTTAGTTTGGGTGATGACAAGGTCAGTCATCGTTGTTAATTCATATCTTGAAGGGGGCTACCCATCTTTGATGATCGGGTCAAGCAAAGTCCTCCATTTTCTTGCATTTTCTATTGGTAGAGTTGCAAGAAGAGAAACTGCATTTGGATGCATGGTTTCTCATAGAGTCGTTAAAGAAAATGACTCTATAGGTTGTGTTCCCAGACTCCTAGGATGCAGATGTGTTTTTCAACCCCTAGGAGTGGAATGGTGTTCTAGGTTCGTTCTTCAGCACCAGGATGCATATTTCGGGTTCTTCCGTCTCCTATCTATTTCCATCATGAGTTTCCTTCGCTGTCACTGCCAGTTCGGGTTCTCTTCAATGTTTATGATCTGTGCTCTTAGTCCATCTCGACTGTTTCAGTTAATTTGGCTTCTCTTGGTCCATGGTAGGGATGTGGTTCGGTTTTCTTGGTTGTCCGGGCTCAGCAGCTATTGGTTTGCTGCAAGACTCTTTCAGTGTGTTGTTTTCTTCGTTCTTCCTGTAATGGGTATGGTTATTAGTGTGTTTCTTTTAGGTTGTTTAGTGTTCAATTTTAGGTTGTAATACTGTTTTGCGTTAATAGTATCTTTTGTCAAAAAAAAAAAAAGAAAAAGATTAGAGATAACGTGAAAATGAATGAGAAAAACCAACACAAACCCCCTAACTTAAAAAAAACTAGCACAAACTAAAGAGAAAAGACTAAACTTACCTAACAAACCAGTTGAGCTGAACTGGAGTGTAGGGCTGGTAATTTCACCCGAACCCATGGATAACCGAACCACCCGATCCGATTAAATGGATGAAAACCCGACAAAACACGGATTTTATACGGATGATGGATGGATCGGGTGATGGATCGGGTCGGATTCGGGTGGAGCTTCATCCATCCATCACCCAACCCATCCATCCATCTACTTATATTTTTTTTACAAAATTTCAAATATTTTTTTACCTATTTGTAATACTACATAAGTATATACTTCATATATACTAGTAATATAAGTTAAACTTCGTATAATAGTGTGAATGTTGGAAAATTTAAATATTTTGTCAACTATGTATCAAATAATTAGTTTATGTATATTAGTATTATGATTAAAGGATGGTGTATTTTATTTCACCCATTATTCACCCGATCCATCCGCGGATGATGGATGGATTGGATGTGGATGAAGAATTAAATAGTGATGGATGGGTTGGATGACGGATGGATCGTTGGCGGATGGAGGTGGATTAAGCTCCATCCGATTCACCTCCGATCCATTGCCAGCCCTACTGGAGTGCAAGCTTCTGCAAATAGGCTCTTAAATGGGTTGTTGCCGGCGACAAGAGGAGCTGGAATGGCCGTCGACAAGCTGCCAATCAGGAAAGAAAAGTAGTTTGCTGCCTTCGTGGTTAGGATGGTTGGGAGTCTGCTGCCTTCCTGGTTAGGATGGTTGGGAGTCTGCTGCCTTCCTGCCAATCAGTAAAGAAAAAATTTGCTAACTATTTTTAACACTAGTCCTGTAATTCCATGAGTATACAAAACCAAGAATCATAATTACCACTAGCGATTAAAAAAAATGTACGTTGCAGATCAAAACACACGACTTTGCTTTCACATAAATTAACAAATTCAACTACATCAATGTGAATCAAACTACATTGACTACAAATTGGGAAAATTTTAAAATTAAGAATCCAAACAAAATCAGAAGCATTGAATTCACAAGTAAAGAACTTGAACAGGTATAATCTGCATTCTCTTGAGGGACTCAGGGGCTTCCATTTACGTTGCTCCATCAATGTCTACCTGCACAAAACTTCACAAACAACACTATGTTAGTATCAGTCAAAGTAAAAACACATTTACATAGAGCTATATACGAATGGCATGTAGCATAAAACAGAACGAAAATGCTAGAAATTCATCAACAACATTCAAACATTACTCCAATCAATTTGTTCAAAATATCAAACAAACTTCATAGCTTATAACAAGTCTATATTCACAAGGTTATGTCTGTCATGTTAATTTGTTGGTAAATTTATTTTCATCAACAAAGCAAAATGGAGTACTAGTAATTGACTTATAAAACTACATAACACTACGAGTTCTATGACAAAATTTTAGAATTATAGGCACGTTTAAAAAGAAAAAGGGTGTAATAAAACACTTGAGTACAGAGAATAAGGCTTCAATCAAAGTGGTATTGTGCCATTTGTCAGATTTTGCTTCCTCAACTTAAAAGAGGCATTTCCCCCTTCCCTAGCTACACTGCTGTTAAAGACTCCTAGTTAATCTCGATAATCAATAAGACAATCCAATTTATTTGGGCGGGTAGATTAGAAGTGTGTGGCTGTCTTTTAAGATGGTGCAAAAGTTATTAGTAGTGGTGGGAAGATCGATCTCAACCTCAAGTATTACGAGACATCAATTATAACAGTCTAACTCTGTTAGTACAGAGTATTAATTTGAGATAATTTAGTAACCTACTTAGTAATGAAATGACTCTTTCTGATACCGCCTAGAATTAAGGCTTTGTTTAGCACCGTAGTACTAAGATGGCAACCAACTAATTACAACATAACACGAGCAAAATTTACTAGTCTTCTAAGATGCATATCCAAATCTATACTAAGGGTCTGTTCTCATTGACTGAACTTAGCTAAACTGAACTGAACTGAGTTGAGCAGAACTGAACTGAACTTATTAATTAGTGATTTTTAACTAAGGATTAGTGATCTTTGATTATTTATTATTATACATATGTGTATATACAAATATAAATACTAAAATATTTAAGAAAAATATACTATATAATTAAAATATTTTTTTTTTGAAAAGGTCGAAGAACTAAACGATTATGAAAATGTGTATCAAAAAAATATAACCATTTGAACAATGAATTGTATCATTATTATTATTATTATTATTATTATTATTATTATTATTATTATTATTATTATTATTATTATTATTATTATTATTATTGTCATTGTTGTAATAAGAGGTTAAAAGAATGAAATTTGGCTTTATATCATTAGACATAAACTGAACTGAACTGAACTGAACTTATTAAAACTGAGCTGAAATGAACTGAATTGAAATGAACTGAAAATAAACGTATGAGAACAGGCCCTAAATGGGTCTTCTATCTTTTGGTGATTTTACTAATAACAAAATTTACTAATGATTGTGACAACAAAGTTATTTTAATGTTAGAGAATAGATATAAACTTGATAAATAAAGGAAGCATATAGACCTCATCACATTACATATCCCACTTCATGTTTTAACGTTGCAAGAGTGCATGCCAAGGTTTAAAACTTGACAAGTTTATAACAACTACCATCTACTTTTGTAAAGTAAAAACATCAATCAACTTCAGGTTTTTCTAACTTTGACATTAACAAGCAGATTCAAATGGCATTGGATTCCACATTTAAACTATATTAGACAAATGAACTTGACTTCTGATATACTAATGCAATCCTTCCATGAATTTTCACCATTTCAACCCATCTTATCCAACATTTCAATGAAAAGGACTAATACTGATAGGCTAAAGATGGCATCCGCGATATACATAATAAGTGGGGTATTAATGACTTACAACAACAACAATCAAAGTCTTAATCCCCAAAAAATTAATGCTAAGTAACATGTTAAGGAATTAAATGTAAGTAGATGGTAGTTGTTAAATTGTAAGTAACAAGATTAAATGTAGAATAAAAGACATAAAATACAGTAGTAAAAGATGAAAAAATTGATAAACTAGAACAGGTAAGAAAAAATAAATAAATAAATAAATAAAAGCTTTAGATTATTATCTATATTTACTAATAATTTATTTATTTTATATATAGATGGTACAAAGTCAAAGGTTTAGTAGTAAACAAAATTCATGTTTCTGTTGATGTCAAAGAGATTTTTTTTTTTTTATCTAATTGAGTTTATGTACGGCTCAACTTTTCCAAGCAAATGTATTGCTTATTTCATAATTCTTCATATCAAATTATATCACATCAAATCATTTTTGTAATTGTGTTTTTTTGTTAATGAAAATACTTTAAATACTTTAATAAATTGTAAATTCAAAAAAATTAATAAAATAAAATAAACTTAAATAACACATTCATACAAATTTAACATCTAATCTAAATATATTTCTTCTTAAAAATACCATATAAATAAACCATTTTGTCAAATTTGAAAATTAAATAGATTAGATTAGAAAATTCACATCACATCAAATTTAATTAGAAAAATTCAAATCAAATCATATCATATCAAATAAAATAAACAGACAAAATTAAAATAGACAGTGACAAGACAATATATCACTATTCATTAGAGATAGGGTCTACTTAGTATCATTCCTAATATGCAAGACAATACTTCACTATCCTAAACGGATATGGTCCACTAGTGACTAGATAAGAACAATAACCATCAAAACCTATCATCTTATTCAAACTTATGTTACGTGTTTGATGTCTCAGTTTTAGAAATTGTTTGGTTGCAATGGGAATTAACTTTTCATGATAATTTACAGTTTATGGGAAATTATTTCCTTCTTCAAATTCTTAGAAAATTGTTTTACTTTGTTTGATTGACATTAGGAAAATTACAATTCCTAGAAAATTTGAATGACCTAGGGGGAGGTGGGTAAGTGAATTCCCACATTATGTGGGAAATTGAAATTCCTAGGAATTTTTATTTCCTCCATTTTGCACTTTTTTGATTAACCAAACAACACATCAATAATGCATTTCCTAGGAATTTTGAGTGCCTACATAAAATTGTTACAATCAAACGAGACCTTAGAGTATTTATGTGGTTAAACTGCACCCAAGTCCTAACTTATTACTTCTCTAGTTCTCTCATGTAATCAATATAATACTTGTCAACTAATTTGTTTCAGTTGATTTTCCAATTGCCAATGATTTTGACGCATTCAATTTGCATTGAGTCACATTACACAAACATATACTCGTATTAGAGATAGCAATTAGTGGTCTAATAATTAATAACTCATTTGACCTTTGAAAGTCCTTATCACTTCCATATCTGGCATACTTAGTGTCTTGATCCAAACTTGGTGCCTCTCTTATGTCATCTAGCAAAAAATCTCAATATAATTAAATGTCTTTACAATGATTACTTGAGAGCATAATTATTATGTATATGCAGATCAAAATCTAGATTAAGTCACTTACAATTAGGCAGTGTGTTTCGTGTTAGGTTAGTTTCGTGGACAACTCTACTAGTTTCCAACTTTCTATCCATAATTCCAACCTTAAAAGTGCCATGTCAACTGCTATAATCATGATCCTAGGATCCTCTAGTATTTTAATATTTTAATAAAACCACGATCATAATTGTTAATTTGTTATATGGTTAATAACATAAAAGTTAGAGATCACTTAGAGAACATATTTATGAAAAATCTTTTGTGACATTAGTTTCACATGTCGTGTTCATACGTATTTTAAAAATCAAAGGAGTGCTTTCTATATAATTATAAAATTTATTCAATATTTTTATATTCGTCTTATTTGTTGTGATGAATGGTCATTTCATGATTATATTTACAAGACAGACTCCCTCGTTCGTGATTTGTTAGAATATTAATTAAAAAGAACATCCCACAAAGAGAAATGGTGGGGAAGAAGGCAGAGGAATCAAGTGTAATGAAGCCTAATAGAGGCCCCAGATAGAACCTTGAGAAAATTGGACAACCACCAGTTCAAAATGAACAGCTAAACAATGTAATCAAGATAAAGTCACTTTAATTCTTTCAAAGTTTACAAAGGACAAAGAAATGACACCACATACACTTATTATTCAACACTTTAAAAGTATAGTTTGATGGAATTGGTAGTGGCTGAAAGTTATTGGTTGGCCTATTGTGGGTACAAGTAAAACCTTAAAAGGATAGTGAGAATCTAAGGGCAATACAGGGGAAGTATGGAAACAAGAATTATACCCAAGATAACAAAATTTACTACAGCAAAACAGAAAAGAAACAACTGCTTGAACAGAAATAAAGAGACAATAAAAGCTGAAGTGACATGGGGATGAAGAAGAGCTTACAATAAAGGCATTTAGAATTATGTTACACAAGTAATAACAACCATAGATATGCCAAATTCCCAATTAGTCTAAGTTCTAAAGCACTTTTTTTTTTTTTTTTTTTTTTTGTCACAATCCTAAATATTCTAGGACTAAGACTTTGTTTTTGTAAATAAGTCCTACAATGTAAATTACATATGGGACTGAATGATTCAAACCTGTGACCTATCAAACACATTCCCTCAAATATAACCACTAAGTCGATACCTCATCAATGTAAATTCAAGGCATAATATTATAATAACACCTTGATTCTTCACTTAATTATCTATAATCTTCTCTATAAGAGCTGAGTCTTGGTAATGTCAAACTCTTATAAACATAACCAAGGGTCAAGAATCAAGATATTTCACTTACACTATGTTTCAACCTCTTATGTTGGGAACCTGACTCTAAGCCCAATGAACGACACTCTCACCATATAAATGGATACACGAAAGAGTTTGCAGCTACAAAGTTACAAACACATGCAAATCAAATCAAAGTAACATGAAAATTTTGTAGACTTACAACAATGGTAAACAACAATTTATCAAATTGAGGTCATACTGTCAAAGTGAATACCATTGTATAGACTATGAACATGCAGTCTAGTCTTTTTCATAGATACGAAGTATTTCATGACACTTTTTATTTTACAAATGATCTCCAACACGTGTTGTAGACCATAATTACTAGTCCCTTCTCTACAATTCTATAAAAATATAGACTTCCCAACCTATGCCTTGACTAAGAGTTCATCTTCAATTGCTATAGAAAAACATTAATCTTCAATTTAGGGCTCATTCAATATTAATATCTACAGCTTGTTTGACATCGTTTTTGGTTTTTAATTTTCTGTTTTTTTTTTTAAAAAAAACAAAAAAAGAAAACAAGAATCAAGAAAAAGGTGTTTCTTCTTTTTTATTGTCAGTTTTCAAAATATGATTTTTATAAGTTTGACTAATTTTTTATTTATTATATGACATATATCATATGGTTTTTAAAAAAACATAAAACAAAAAACCACTATAATGTCAAATGAGCCCGTTTTAGTTTTTTGGTTTTTTTTGTCTTTAAAGTCATATAATATATGACATATGTTATAAAATGATTCGAAACTAGTTTGACTCATTAAACTCATGATTATGAAGAAAACTGATTACAGAATAGTGAATAATACTTTTTATCATTTGATAATCTGATATGAGCTTTATGTTTCTCATTTGGTCTAAAATAAATGCTAAGAACCTTAAATAAAGTGAATTAAATAAAGCATTACATCTAATCCCCACTTTTGTCCCTATTTTTCACTCTATACAGGTACTCCAATAATTTATTTTTATTCTTTTAAGTTTTAATACTTTTTTACTTAAATATGTAGAGACAAGTCTTACTTTGACCACAATTTTTAAAAGGCGAGATTTGCCTCAACAACACGAATTTCTAACAAGGCGCACGTAACAACATGAACTTTGACTAATAACTATAACAACACAAATCTTTTCATTGGGTGCACAAAATATTATAAATGAAATTCAAAATAGAGATTTTTTTGAAGACAAGGATATAGATAGTCACAGTTGTATCTTGGCAAATATGCAAATTCAACTCTAGCTTATAAAAACACACAGCGGGAGTAATACTTTAAAATTGTCAAAAATCATCTCGGATTGTGTAACCTCAATTTGCATGCAGTAAAAATGAACATATAAGGTGTTTAGAGTCATTTTACTTGAGTCAATTTTAATCAAATTTGGCAAAAAATTTATCAAAATACATCAATTTACGTGCTATAAAATGTCTCTATTAAGGTCTTGTGTTAATTTGGACATGAAGGACTAAATTTGATGTCAAAATTTGCAAAAAATTAATAACTTTTTAAAGATTACGCGTCTTCAACAAAATCCACCTACATTGGGTTTCATTTATGATATTTTGTGCACCCGATGAAGAAGTTGATGCTTTTACGACTATTAGTCAAAATTCATGCTGCTGCATACAACTTGTTAAAAGTTCTTGCTATTTGGCCAATTTTGCCTTTTTAAAAATTTACTAGAAAAAAAAATGTGTGAAAAACATCCGCTTTAGATAACTACAATTAATTATTGGAGTACTTCCTTTGTTACAAAATGAATGCATCACTTTGACTACACACGGTTAAATGAAACATTATTTTTTTATTAACTTTATATTGTACAAGTAAAGCAAGTGAGTGGTTTATATAGGAATTTTTGTGAGAAACTATCAAAAGAAACCTAGATTTTGTGAGAAACTATAAAAAAAAAAAAATCTAGATTTTGTGAGAAACTATATAATATAAAAATGTTGTAAGAAACTATCTCTTAAAGGGTAAAATGCTGTAAAATATTACCCGTGTCGAATTCCATTTGTTTTCATTGTTAACCCACCTCAAAACATCATCGAAATCACCACAATGGTTGGCTTTCTTAGTAGTAACACAATTATAGGGTGGTTAGAGATATTCCAAGTTGGATGAGGTAGTTTCGAGCTACGGGATGGTGGATTTTGGGGGAAGTGCTAGTGGTTTTAGGGTTGGAGGGTGGTTTCAAGTGTTCAGGTTTTGTTGGTTTTAGAGATGAAAGCAGTGGTTTCGAGTGTGTTTTGAAATGGGTTAATGTTGGATTAGCGACAGAAATCCAGGCAGAGGTTGTAGTTTATAACATTTTAAATTTTACTTCCTCTATTTTTAAATACTTGCTTCATTTCTCCATACGCAAAATTTTAGGAGAAATTATAAAATATGAAGGTAGTGGGGTAGGTGGAAGAATAAAAAATTATAAAAAACAAAAATAGTTGAGAGAATTGAAGTAGAGAAATTATGAAATTAATAAAATATAATTTATGTTGGGTCCAATAGGTGAGAGAATTGAATTAAAAATTATAAAAACTTTCCAAATAAGAAAATAAAGCAAGTATTTAAAACGGCCGAAAATGGAGAGTTGAGCAAGTATTTAAAACGGAAGGAGTATTAAATAAGTAGTTTCTCACTACATTTTTTTATTAAATAATTTCTTACAAAATTTCTATTTTAGTAAATAGTTTTCGACTAAAATCCATTTATATTCACATATTTTACTATATTGCAACAAATGTCTTTTATAGCAAGTTACAAATATTGCAACGTTACCTTTTTTGTACATATTTTCTTTCTTTCTTTCTTCGTCACATGAGTCAATCTTTATTTTTACGAAAAATGGAAATAAATAATCCCACCTTTGGGTGGTTTGACAATAATAATCCCACCTTTTGATTATTACGAGATAATCCCACCTTGGTATGTATGTTATTTTCTTTTAATAGACCTTGACTTGTTGGTGACCTATTTTTATAAGTTATATGCCACTTGTTAGATTTTAATAGGTTCATTTTATTTTTTAAAATAATACAAAAAAACAAAAATTAAAAAAAAAAAAAAAGAACCACCACCCACCCCACCGTGAAAACCTAGCCCCTACCCGGCGGGCCGCACTCTTAGCCATCAAAAACGGCCAGCCGGCACCAAGGTTGTGTTTTTAGGGCGTTTAAAGAGGATTTTCGAGGCTGAGATGGGGGTTTTCTGTGTAGTTAAGGAGGTTGGGTAGGATTTTTCGGGCTGGGATGGAGTTCGACGGTGATGGTTGTGGTGGTTATGGAGGTTTTCGGGGTGGGATTTGGTTCAGGGATTGATTTCGGTGGTGGTTATGGTGGTTTCGGGGTGGCAATTAGTGCATGGGGGTGATTTTGGTGCTGGCTATGATAGTTATGAAGGTGGGATTTGGGTCAAGGGGTTCTGGCCGGCCGTTGGGGGGTTTAGGGTGGCGGCCGGCCGATTTTTGGTGGGGTTATGGTTTCACTATGGTTTCACGGTGGTTGGGGAAGGTTGTGGGTTTTTTATTTTTAATTTTTTTTACTTGTTTTTGTTTTTAATTTTTTTTTATTTTGGCCAATTTCTAGGCGACACGAGGCTTTACAAAAAATAAAAAAAACATTTAACCTGTACCTGTTTAAGAGGTTGTGGGTAAAAAGGTCTGTTAAAAGAAAATGACATATCAAGGTGGGATTGTCTCGTAATAATCAAAACGTGGGATTGTTATTGTCAGACTACGCACCGGTGAGATTATTTATTTCCATTTTTCCTTATTTTTATCTATTCTTTTTTTTTTTTCCCTTAAAATCCATTACCCATCCCCAAATTGCAATTTTTTGAGAAATTGAAAATTATAAGAAAATTTTTAAATTACCACCCAAAAATTTATCCATTTTCAAAATAACCATCCGTTTAAATTTTTATTTTAATTTACCACCTCTTAAATTAAAAAACTATTTAGATTTCCACCCATTTTAAAATTCCGGTGAATTTTTGTTATGTGGACCCACCCAACGGCAACTAACGGCTATGCCTAAGCATTACAATCAGCCTTGTTTTCACTCCACCTCTCTCTTAAACCAGTTTATTGAGTACAACACAACCTAAAACCAAAAGAAAACAACTAAAAAAACCAAGAGCTTGCTGTCTGAATTGCAACTACTACTACTACTACTGATTGTCTTCTTCCTGTCACCACTAAGAGTCATTGGGTGGGGTCCACATAAGAGAAATCCACCAGAATTTGTAAATGAGTGGTAATTTGAGTAGTTTTTTAATTTAAGGGGTGGTAAAATAAAATAAAAAATTAAACGCATGGTTATTTTGAAAATAGATATATTTTTTGGTGGTAATTTAAAATTTTTCCAAAATTATAAAGTCAACATATAACATATTTTAATGTTTTTTTTTTTTTCCAATGTATGTACTTCAGTGTTATAAAAATGTATACAAATAAAAAATTAAAAAATAAATAAAAATAAATAAATAAAATAAACTTGTACAATGTAAGATTATATGTATCCTTTCGAGTAAAGGCTAAGATTGTTTTTTCTTTTAATGATTGTGGGAACCGAAGGCATATCTTTGAGGACCTAGAAAGAGGACTATAACAAGACATCAAATTAAAATGGGTTCTAGGGTGTTAACTTTAAAATAAAAGTTTGAAGGAAAAATTAGTCAAGGAAAGATGTTTTAGGTTCAACTCAGTGTAGACGGCAGTACATCAAGGAAGAACCAAGCTATTAAATATTAATGGTGGCATCTGGGACATAAATAAAATTAGGTGCATTCTTGTAGATTTATTTTGATCTTGTACGCCCGTTAAATTGTACAATAATATTTTTATCAACCAAAAAATTGTACTCTGTAAAAATTTTGAAAAACCATAATGCATCACTTTTGTCGACCGGGCTATAGAAAATAAATATTGCTTTTTAAACGAGTTAAGCTAGAATACGGTTCCTCAACTTTAGTATTTATAGCATTTTGATCCCTCATTTTTCAAACGAAACAAATTAGTCCCTCAACCACCCATAACTTACTTTTTCGGTGGAAAAAAGATGAGTCACCAAAGTTTAAGGAATAAAGTGCCCATGTGGCAAAATATAAAATAATATTTAAAAAAAAGTTTAGAGATCTATCCTAATTAGCAAAAGTTTAAGAACCATGATTCATTAAATTTTTTATTTTTATTTTTTTTTGTCAGGTTTTGGGAATCTTTTAACTAACATTAATTTTTGTTTTCCATCAACATTAATATTTTGGTTATGATTTGCATTAATAAAACTATAGAATTTCCGAAAAAAAAAATAGGATTTTCCACCTTTTCTCACCCCACATCACCAATAACCTGCCACAAACACACAATCCCATCTCCACCAGTATGTAGCCTCACCACCGTCATTAATCAACCACGCAATCCAAACCTCCGGTTCGGTCGAACTATATTGCGCATGAGCTTGTATAAAATTAATAAAATCGGGAGGCCAAGATTAAATCACAAAATAAATCAAAGGCTGCAATTAAAAAATGGTGATTGCTGATGATCATTAATGAGGTGCAAAGTAGGGGATTATTTCCCCCAATTAGAGCAGCCAAACCGAAAGAAAAGAAGTGAAGGCTGACCCTTTTTTTTTTTTTTTAATTTTAATTTTCTTTATATTTTTTTTCCTCTTCCCTTCTTTCTTTATTTTTCCTTTTCCTATTTCTTTAATTCGAAGTATTTAATTTTTTTTTTGAAAGAAAGTCGAAGTATTTAATTTTTTAAGTCATTTTTAATTTTCTTCTTTAAACCTTTTAAGACATTTTTTTTAAAAAAAATGTTATTTAATGTTTTAAAAAAGCAAAAAATTTGGGTATGTTTTCTTTCATTTTAATCAAAATTTGTACATAATAAATAATAAATATTAGTAGCTGACCAAAAAAAATAAAATAAAATAAAAAATAATGATTTTTAATCCCTAAACAAATGCTAAATAGGATAAGTCCCTTAACTTTTACTTAGTTGGCAGCATACATCCTCAAACTTTGCTGATTTATAAGTTTCTCCACCAGAAATGGTGAGGCAAGGGTGGTAGAGGGACGAATTTGCCTCATTTGAAAGATAAGAGACCAAATATGCAACTAATGTCATAGTTCAAAGACCGTATTTTAGCTTATCTCCTTTTTAAACTATTAGAGAAATAGGTGTTACTAGTGTGATTAAATGATATTTACTCAATACAAAATAAATAACAATTCTTTAAAAGGTGAAAGTCGATTCAAACAATCTATAATTAATATACTCATTCAAAATCCTATTCAAGATGAAAGTCGATTCAAAAACTCTATAATTAATTAACCCATTCAAAATCCTAATCGAGGTGAAAGCCGATTCAAAAACTCTATAATTAATTAACCCATTAACAATCCTATTCAAGGTGAAAGTCCATTCAAAAACTCTATAATTAATTAACCCATTCAAAATTGTATCAGAGCACTGGATTTAACATGTGTAGAAGAACATACCAACCAATGACTAAAACAAGGTGGTTGCCAATTAATTACAAACACACATTGCAAACACATTGGGTATTTCAGACAAGAGTTTAATTGGGGAGCATATGTCATTGGGTTTCTAAATCCAACTCAAACCCCATATCTTCTGTGCAATTCTCTGTAAAGGTTTATTGGGTCACAAGGTGGATTATCAACACCTGTTTACTTACAATCTTATTTTAGGACAACAATTCAGCAACACAAATTTAAAATTCCAGACAACTAGCCGAATCCTAATCACCAAAATCCACGCATATAAATCATATAAGACAAACTATATAGTATAACAATAAGCATTTATACTTTGATAAAATACAACAACAATTATACATTACCAAATAACAAGAAGGTTTATTTATATTTTAATGATTACCAAAAAAGCTAAGCCTTTATTTTCACAGTACCATGAATTTATAATACGTCAATCCAAAAAGTAATAATGCAACAAGCAACTTTTGAAGGATCATATCAGAAAAATATGGCCCACAAGTGGAAAGTTTAGCAAAAGACTATCAATCAAACTGGTTAAATTTTACAGAAATGAAAAACAGTAAGACATTAAGATAAAATTTTAAAATAGGTTAAGGAAGGGTAGAACTTACAAACTGAATATGATTTGTGAAGAATTTTCAGTTCTTTCCTTTCCCCTTCTGGTCTGATAGCCGGTTTCCGTCACTGTAATAGAGCTGCAACCCTGGTGGCTGAAACTGCTGGTGGTGGTGGTGGTTTTCGATAATCGTTGGTGACGCGGAAGAAACTGTTGCATTGCTAAGGAAGAAGGGCAAGCTTGATCCGTCTGTAGTAGAAAACCTTTGGAGGTAAGGCAACAGAGACGGAGAATTGGACTGAAGGGTCCCCCTATTATTGAAACCAGCGGCTAAGCTGGGAGTAGGAGTAGAGGAAGAGGAAATGCTGAAATTTAAGTTATAGTCATTTCCTCCCCCACTCGCTCCGGGTGAGGCCGCTGCGTTTGCGACTTGTATTAGGTGTTGTTGGTCTGACATGAAGGGGAAATGCTGGTGTTGGTAAAGTTGATCATGGTGAGACTGATGCTGATGATTTTCCGACCCCCCAAAGGATGAAAGGGTCATCACTTGGGGGAGTGATGATGGATTGTTTCCCATTTGGATCTGACCTGCCCGAGATGAGGATAGGCCCATGAGTCCGGTCCCAAAGTAATCTGCCATAGGAGTTGTACTTGCAGCAGCTGCTGATGATAACCACTGATTGTTGTTACTGCCTCCTCCTCTTGAGTGTTTATGAAACAAATCTACTTCTGAATCTACACGGTGATGAGGCGAAGGGCTCGAGCTCGCTGCTGCTCCGTTGTTACTTTCATTCAGATTGCTCATACCTGCCGTCAATAACTGAGTGAAAGATGATGTTTGAGGCATTGAGCTTACATTCTGATGGTGTTGATTATGTTGATGGGAAGCAACACTAACCCTTGATGGTTCACCATCTCTTTCCTTATCCTTCGCCGTCCTCCTCTCCCTCGCTCTTTCCCTTGCCTTAACTCGGTTCTCAGACCGACATAGCGACAGACCAGATCCTTTACTTGTTTCCGAATTGTTGCTACAACACCCTGATTTTGTACTCATTTGTTGCTGGTTCTGACCATAACTAGGGTCACCATCTAACTCCACATCTGCTGAATCTACACCATTTAGAACAGGCTTACGTTCATCACTCAACTGCCTCGGAGTCTCCGGCGGAAAACTGCTAGTATTCAAAGACGGAAGATCGTTGATAGCATCTGCAGCCGCTTTAATCAGCCACTCAACCGCTTTACTTGGCTGGTCATACCCCAACCTGTCTTGCAGATCATAGAACTGGATTGCAGTAGTAACAGACAGTCTAACACGACGATCTCTTGGCCCTTTCGCCGTCAACACCTTACTATGACGGTCTTTCCCTCCACTCGCCCTTGAAACCCTAATTATCCTAGATGAAGGTTGCCACTGCCTCCCAAACCTGTTACTACTCCCCACTTGCATATCCCCTCCTACCCCTCCGCTGCTGCCGTTTCCCGTTACAGCAACGGGGTTGGTGGAGGTAGTGGTGGTGGGCACGATAGCCCGGCGGAGGTCTGTTTCCTCTACTTCATCTCCTCCTCGGCCGGCGTTGTCGTGCCCACCACTACCTCCCCCTCCTATCTTAGAAGTATCAATTCTACCATTAGAATTAACCCTAGAGTACTTGCAAGCTTGTTGTGAACTCTGAATCTCGTCCACCTCCATACCATCCCACTTTCATAATAACCACAAATAAATATCAGCTTTTTTTTCTTTCTTTTGCTCCTCCTTCCTACTTGCCTCTTTTCCTCCCAGCTGTCAGAAGTGTGAGCAATAAAAGTAAAAAAATAAAAGAAAATAGATATTTCAGTTTTTTTCTCTCTTATTTTTTTTCTTTAGAATTTTGAGGGTGGTGAGGCTGTTATTAGTATGTCCTATCTCTTATGCATTGATGACGATGTATCAGAGTTATTGTGGCTTTTTCTGCAACAAAGAAAAAAAAAAAGAAAAAATAAATAAATACATAGAAGAAAAAACATAAAACGAAAATATAAAAAATGCTTTAATCACAATTCAGAATTCAGTATGTACTGCTGCTGAAACACTGCTACAGTAAGCAGCCTCTTGTCTCTTTAAAGCAAGCTCTTTTTTATTTTTCTGCAGTGATAAATAATTAATCAACAAAATTCAAAACAAAAACTGAAGCACTTCAACAGCACACAATAACCACTAACCGCACTCGGTATTGTATGTTATTATTACATTACAACAATGTAAATTTATTATTTTCATTAAATGCAATAAAAAATAATTTCTTAAAAATAGAAAATGTACAAGTATTAGTACATTTTTAATAAAAAGAATGGAAATGAAAGTATAAAAAGGAGCGTCAGATACTAAGTTAACAATAATAATAATTTATAATAAAAATTCAAGCAGTACAAGTACTAAAGAGAGTGTAATAAGCTAGTATGAAGTTGGTTTCAAAAAAAAAAAAAAAAAAAAGGCTATTATGAAGTTATTTTTAGTTTAGACATAGGTAGATAGCTAAGTTAGTACAGTAGCTAGTGAGGTGTAAGTTGAGATCTGAAATTGTTTATAGTTAAGCACATACCTAAAACCAAGACTTTTTTATGCTCTCGAAAAAGCTAATTAACCCCAAAAAGCCTATTTTTTCTCTCCCTTTCTCTCTCTAAGCTAAACAACAATAATATTAATAACCTTTGATCATCATCATATTATCAAAGTTTCTTTCAGCTTTTTCTGGTTTAGATTGGGATTAATGGCTATGATAATTACTCATATTAATTTAGCTAGCTTAATTAGCTGTAAATATTTTTTTTTAAAGACGACAGTGACGACGACGAGGGCATTAATACAAGCTTTAAATTTACCTGCGTAATTACTAGCTCTCAGGTTCTTGGATCTACAACTTTCGCAATACTCTTTCTAACCTGTTGAACCAAAATTTTAAGATTATTATTTAGAATAAAGATCTTAATTAAATTTTAATATAAATGGGAATTTCCTAATTAAAATTAAGCTCCAAAAAATGCGGAAAGATAGAAAATAAAATTACCCAAATAAATAAAGCATTAATGTGAAGAGAAATCAGTTAATTCAGTTGTAATAAGGAAAATGAAGAAAGAAAGGGGAAAGAGTAGGGTTTGAAATTTGAATGTTTTTGTTGTGTCGGGAGAATTAAATTTTAAAATTAATTAATATTTTTTATTTGAATTAATAAAATGAGTTGCCGGATAATGAGTGAACAGTAGGAAAAATGAAGGAAAAAGAGAGAAAGAGAAGGTGTGTTTGTATGTATATGTATGTGCTCGAGGATCAATGCCCTAAGCTTTCCCCCATTTGAGCAACCACCGGTCTTATCGGGAAAGGACAGACGACACTTCACCGTTTCTACCCCCTTAAATATCTCTCTTTTACATTCCGATTTTGCCCTTTATTATGTTATTTTTACGGGTATTTCACCAAATGCCACTAATTACTTACAAAATTCACCAAATGTCATTAAAGTTTTCAAAGTTCACCAAATACCACTGACAAACAATACAATGACACCTCGTGCGACTAATAGCATATGGACGTTAGTTTTCCGTTAATGCAATTCTTATTTCACCAAATGTCATTACTTAGGAAAATTATTTCATCAAATGCCTTTACTTTTTAAAATTAATACACAATAATTATTTATTTTAATGAATAAAAATAATACTTTTTTCGATTTTCGTGACGAATATTGTTCCGGTAAGGTTTTGGGGGTCATTTTGACCCTTTATGGATACAAATTAAACTCGAAATTGGCAAAAAAAAAACGTAAATACCCTGTTTTGCATTTTTTTCCGAAAAAAAAAATTACGATATCGACATACAAAACGGGGCATATATGTTATTTTTTAGTCAATTCCGAGCTTATTTTGTTATCATAAAGGATCAAAATGACCCCCAAAATCTTACCCGATCAATTTTGATGGTTAAAAAATAACGACACGTTAATCAAAATATTTTTCAACACACAAAACGGAGCATTTACGTTACTTTTTTTGTCAATTTTGAGCTTAATTTGTACCCATAAAGGATCAAAATGACCCCCAAAACTATACCCGAGCAATTTTTGCCACAAAAATGAAGAAAAAAAATATTATTTTTATTAATTAAAATAAATAATTAAAATGAACCAATCATATTATAACACGTGTCAAGATTTAATCTTAATGACTAACGGAGTTAACGGCCGTTAGTCATTAATGTCATTTGGTGAATTTTTTAAGTACTCAGTGGCATTTGGTGAAATAGTCGTTATTTTTAAGATGTAACAATAGAATTTAAACAATTAGTGATGGTAAAATAAATGGCTTTTTGTCAAAAACTACCTAATACAACCTAAAATTTGTGAAAAACTACCTAATCAAAAAAATGTTGTAAGAAACTACTTTATAAAAGGTAAAATGTTATAGGGTACTACCTTTGGCCAAATTTCCATCGTTAATCTAATTTTAGGCGATAACCTACCTCAAAACACTCGAAAAACCACCAAAAAGGTTGCTTTCAAGGTGGTAAGGTTATTTTTGGGGTGGTTAGAAGATATTCCGAGTTGTTGAGGGTGGTTTAATTTCGTGATTCGGGATGCTGATTTTTGGGGTTAGAGATGGTGGTTTTGGGATTGGAGGGTGGTTTAAGCTTGGTGAAGGCAATTTCAAGTAGATTTTGTTGGTTTTAGGGTGAAAGCGGTGGTTTTGGGGTGTTTTGAGGTGGGTCAATGGTGGATTTCCGGCGAAAGTAGTATTTTACAACAATTAACATTTTGTTAGGTAGTTTCTTACAACATTTTACCTTATATTAGGTAGTTTTTTACAATATTTTTTTTATTAGGTAGTTTCTCACAAAATTTGGGCTTTATTAGGTAGTTTTTGACAAAAAGTCCTAAAATAAAATGGCAAAAAATTAAGTACAATGATTTAGAGCAACTTTCCCTGTTTTTTTTTCTCCTTCCTTTTTTTTTTCTTTAACGAAATTTTGAATTTACTACCAAAGAAATACAAATTGCTTTTTTACAAGCCGAACTTGTATCACCAAAAATAAAACAGTTTCACCATCACTATTTCACTAATATTAGGGATGAGCAAAAATTGAGGGCACTTAAATTAAAGCTCCTTACCCCGTTGCTATTGCTTTAAGACTTGTGTGTTGTTTTAAACCTTTATAGATATTGTGTTTGCCTTATTTTAAAGCATCCCCACCAAACTAAGAGACCCTCAAAAGACGCCCTCATCTCGTCGGTCCCGCTTGTGCCCGCTTTGAAGTATCTACTGTCACAAGCCCCGACTTCGCACCCGTTGTTGACGAGTGCTTCCTTGAGATACTTTTGGTCCGTGTTGCTGTGTGCTCACGAACCTCTCTCGTTCTACGCTTGTGTCCTTGTCGCCAATACACAAGAGCGCGCAACACGATTCAGTATCCGAACACTCGGACCGTGACAACCGGAACCTGCGGTTCCTCTCAGGTTCCAGATTCAGAACTTGTAGATCAGGTTCAAGGTAATGAAATTGGGAACCTGTTGTAACAGGTTTCAGTTTCGGGTAATAAAATTTTGGACTCGGAACCTGTAGGGTACCCTGTTAGTACAGTTTTCCTGTATGATACAAGAAATCGGAACTTATCATTTAAGCCCAAATATAAAACCCCTATATCAAAATTGTATAAAAGTCGTCACCTATCTCTCTCCCCCATTTAATTCATTTTTCATCTTAATCTTAAAGGTTTAATTAATGATTTTAATATAATAAGTATTTGTAATTTTGTATTAAATATTCTTGACAATCAGTGTTGAGTTGTTATATTTTTAGTACTGTATTAAAATTGTAAGTTTTTGCTGCGAACATCCATTTTTATTTTCAAATTTTGTAATAATTTATCAAGTAACTATTAAGCTTACAATGAAAGACAAGATACCCTATTTCGGAACCGGAACCGGAACCTGCAGCTTTCGGTTCAAGTTCCTAATTTTCTAGGAACCTGTTGAACAAGTTCCGGTTCCGGTTCCTTTTTTTAAGAACCTGTTACAAGAGGTTTCAGTTTCAGGTCCTGAGATTTTTACAGGATACCCTGTTACGCTCACTCCTAATTAATATATTCAATTTAGAAGGTCCTGTTCTTTTGAGCTTCTAGTAGAGATTTTTAGGAACTTGTTACAACATGTTTCGGTTCCAAAGGTCCTGAGATTTTACAGGTTACCCTGTTACGCTCATTCCTAACCAATATATTCAATTTAAAAGGTCATGTTCTTTTGAGTTTCTGATAGAGTAGAGTAGATTTCAGTAAAGCAGAGCAGGGTATGACTTCCACTACAACCGGTACCATTTGCAAAAAAATAAAAAATAAAAAATAAAATTCTGACATATTTATCAGAAGGTACCGTAGAATGGAAAGTTTATTTGCTTTGGGCTAAACCTTAGTACTCAACTTGCAATTAAAGGCTTGTTCACTTCAGTTTAATTTTAGTCCAGTTCAATTCAGCTTCAATCAGTTCAGTTCAGTTCAATTCATTTCAGCTCCTAATTTCCTTCTTTCATAAAATATTCATTTCAACTCTATTCGTTTCAATTCAAGTAATTTAAGTTCAGTTCAATCAATTCAGTAAATATAAATAGGCCCTAAGTCAAAACTTCATCACCCTCTATTTGCAATTACTTATTTCCTCTCTCCAGTTCAAAACCTAAGCTAGGTAAGGTAAGACACTTATCTACCATTTTCTCTTTAATAGTTCAATCATATAAGTATTTTACTCATTTTTTTTTTTTTTTAATTTCATTTTCCCTTTTATCGTTACTTTTCGATCTAATTTTTATTTTAATTTTTTGGTTGTTTTTAACAACCTCTTTATTATTCTGTGCCTTTTGGTTTATGGGAAATTACGTATAAGGGGGTTCTTTTTTAATTGACTGTTTTGGTTGCTAAATTTCAATTGAATTGAATTTAAAAATTGTCATTTTTTTGGTATTTAAGCGGAATCTTTAATTGGGTTTTTTCTCTTTCAAAATTTTCCCATTTCCTGTAATTAATTTTGCGGGTCCTCAATTGAAATTTCTAACAAAGTTTTTTTTTTTTTTTTTTATTTTTTTTATTTTTTATTTTTTTTATTTATTTTTTATTTTTTATTTTTATAAATTTGGAATATATGAACTTTAGAAATTTTTTTCATGGAAGCCAATTTCACCGATGTGGTTTAGTATGTACGAGTATTATGTTTTTCAATTTTTTATTCACCTTTTTGATTTCAAGGGTCTGTATTTTTATAAAATCTACGGTTTTTTAACCATATACCCCTGAGTTTTTTGTTTATTCACCATATAGCCATGAAAATTTTTAAATTCATCATATACCCCTAAGTTGTTACAGTAATTCACTATATACCCCTAATAAAAATAATATGAGTGAAATTTGGTTAAATATACTTCGAAATCACCTTAGATTTCTCCCCCTCATCCCAAAACCACTCCTCTCCTTTTTCCAGCTCTCGAAACCACTCCAAATCTCTATAACCATATCCATATGATTGATTTTGAGGATGAGAAAATGGAAATTTAGGGTGGTTTTAGGGGTGGAAAAAGGAATGTAGGTGGTTTCGGGGGTTGGAAAATGTATTTAGGGTGGTTTCTGTTCATAATTAACTCTAATGATTGACAAAATTAACAATCATTAGTCATCAAGGTTATGTGGTGTATTTTTGTGAAAACTCGGGAGTATATGATAAATTTAAAAAAGTTAAGGGGTATATGGTGAATAAACAAAAAACTCAGGGGCATACGGTGAAAAACCCGTAAAATCTATACTAATATATTAAAAGGCGTTTATAAAAACATACACGTGCCACGTAGATCCTTTTAAATTACGCCACGTTACTTTATAAATATTTCATGACGCCACATCACCTACCAAACATCTCTTTATGCCACATCATCGCTGAATTAACCTTAATCATTACGCCACGACACCCATATAAGAATATAAGGTTAAGGGGATTTGAACACCCAACCACCTACAACAAAGTTGGGTATTTAACCATTTTAGCCCATTACAGCATGTTATAAATATGAAAAAAAAATGTAAATAAGTGTAAACAACATGATTTAATTAATTTAAAAAAACACATTCAATAATTTCAATTTAAGATTTCAAAATCCTTTAAAAAAAAACCAATTGCACAATTACAAAAGTAGCAACTCGGGGCAACGCTCGGGCTACTCACTAGTTAATTAATTAATTATTGGCATACAGTATTTGATCAATTAGTTGATAAAAATGATTTTTTTTTTAAAATTTTTTTTATTTTATTTTTATAGAAGTGATAATAATTAATTTTATTTGGAGGTAGTTGTTTTTGGTAAAAATACCCTTGCTACATGGCCCAATCAGAGAGGGACATGTGTCATCCCAAGATAGGGTCAACATGGACCACTCACCAGTCGACCCGTGGCACCCTCAGATGGAAAAGGAAATGGCAATTTTCAGGGCCTAATTCCCAAGAACGCCGCAAAACGGTGCAGCCCATTAGGTTAGAGTGACCTAAGAAAGGACACATTTTTCAACGACCTTATAAATAGGGAGATTTCCTCCATTTTTGGGGGACATTCACACATTCATTTATTACAGCATCTAAATTCTCTCACATCAGAAAAACACCTGATCTCGAAATCCGAGAAGATCTCACTTTACCTTTTTCGCACCGTTTTACTTTCTCCGAACACGTTTCGACTTAATTTTTGGAGGCGGAACTCCATCCACCCGAAATCTCCGTTGTTTTGCAGGTACAGACAACAGGTTTCCAGTCTTGGTGACATTACTCTCCCGAGGGACACAAAAAGCCTCAAAACATTTGGCGTCGTTTGTGGGGAGAGTAACTCAAAGATGGTTTTAGAGTCTGTACCGCCTCGTAATGAGAAACAGCCTCGGGCTGAGGTAGAGGTCAATTCGGACCATGATACAGAAGAAGACATTAAAGTCGAAACATATGTGGCCTCTGATGGGTCATTTAGAACCAGGTGCATCCGTCCCAGGGATAACTCAGAATGAGGCAATTAATAGCCAAGCGGGTCCGAGTAAATCATCCGTACATCCAATTAGGGATACCCAGGCGGCAAGAGAGAAGGCTCCCGTCACCAGAGACGAACTCATGAAATTCATGACTAGTTTCAAGGGGGAGATAAAGGACCTAATAAACAAGAGGACATCTGGCTCTAGCAAGGGTTAGTCAGCTAGAAAATCTCCTCACGTTGAGAGGAAAAGCCAATTAGGGACCGACAGCCTACTCCACACCCTACTACTAAGGAGAAGGCTCAGACCTTGATTGACTAGTCCAAGGTTCGTCTGCCCTAGACGGACACGAGGAAAGTCATCTGACAAATCCATCCGGATGGCAGCAAAAAATAATTCTCTGGTGCTCGATATATCATCGAGCAAAAGAGAAGCCAACAGCTATCTGCCTCGGCTTTCATGTCGACCTTCCAAGATAGTTTCAAGAATATCTTGGCAAGGTATTCCCAATCAGTAAATAAGAGCCAGTCAGGCGGCCAGTCCATCTATACAGATTCTCAAATGATTGGATCAGCCTCGTATGTGCCTTAGATGCCACACGGGCCATATGCCCAGCCATACATGCAGCCGACCCTCTTCGAAGGTCAGGCGGCATTCAACGTCCAACCTTTAGACTAGAAGCTCTGTTTGCTGAAACTTGGTGAACAACCCTCTGCGTTCACCAGGGAGATAACCGAGGTAGCACCGCCTGTCAAGGTTAAGAACATCATGGTGGGTACCTATGGCGGTACCACCAATCCAGAAGACCACCTCATGGCTTATACCAACCTCATGTACCTAAAGGGGTTGGATGATGCTAGTTGGTGTAGGTGCTTCCTAGCTACATGGAAAGGCGTTGCCCAATAATGGTTTGGCAACTTGCCGACCAGATGTATTGACAACTTCAAGAGGCTTGCCTTCTCAATGAACATCCCTGCCAAGAAAACAAGCCTCGACCTGAGCACAATACGGCAGGGAGAGAGTGAAGGGCTTCACTCATATGTTAGACAGTTCAATCTAGTGAGAATCTAGATTTAAGGACTGTCTGACAAGGTTGTATACACAGACTTCTTCAAGGGTCTGAAAGACAGGTCAACTTTTAAGTTTGACCTTGCCAGAAAGAGAGTTTTCACTCTTTAAGAGACGTTGATGGAGGCGGAAGCCTATATACAGGCAATCGATCTCTATTCACCTAGCAATCAGTCAGACTCCAAGAAGTCTAACAAACAAAAAGAGAGTCGGCCTGCTCAACCGGCTCACAAAGCTGAAGAGAACAAGAAGAGAAAAGAAATCTTGGCAGTTGATGATTTTGATCAGCCATCCCAGAAGAAAAAGAAAGAGTTTAAACCGTACGTCCCCAAGTACGAGTTTAACAAAGACTGCTACTCCATCCTCGTAGAGATCAAAGACCGGGTGACCATAGAGAAGCCCAGTGCAATGAAAGGTTTTGGCAAAAATCAGAACAAAAACAAGTATTGCCACTTCCATGAGGATATTGGCCATGATACTAACGACTGCTATAGTCTTAAGCGGCTGTTGGACCGTCTGCCTGATCAGGGGGTGTTGAAGTCCTACATCCTCAAGTCAAAGGTTACCTTGAAGACAAACCTAGGGCAGTCATCCAAAAAGACAGCCTAACCTACTAGTAGTTCGGACATTGATAAAGAGCTGATCTACACAATATCAGGCGGCTTTGCTGGAGGGGGTGCTATCATCCAGGGTACCAAGGACCATATGAGGAAGATGGACGTCAACTCTGTTAACGAGGGTCAAGCGTCTACCAACACATTTCCTGAGGTCATCATCACTGAAAAGGACCGGGGCACAGTTCGCTGGCCGCATGATGACCCTGTCTTCATCGAATGCAAGGTTTCCAACCAGTTGCTTGGCCGGATCTTGATAGATAGTGGTAGCTCGTTTGACATCATCAGCTATAAGTGCTTGTACTGTCCAAGCTGAAGTACAAGCCTGACATCATGCACAAGGTCACTCACCCTCTGGTTGACTTTGAGGGGGGGGGGGGGGAGTTGTGTACCCAGTCGGTCGAATTGATCTACCCATCCGGCTGGGAGAGAAAGGAAAGGGAAGCCACATAGTCGTCTAATTCTTGGTCGTAGAAGAGCTGACCAACTCTAAACGAGTCCAAGGCCGTCATTATCTCATTTTGGGTTGTCCAACTCTAAACAAGTCCAAGGCCGTCATTATCTCATTTTGGGTTGTCCAACTCTAAACGAGTCCAAGGCCGTCATTATCCCATCCCTCATGCTGTTAAAGTTCGAAAGGGATGATGGTTTTGTTGGTTCCCTGAGCGGGAATCAAAAGACGGCCAGGGAGTGTTATCTCTCTAACGTCAAGCCTACAGTGGCCGCAGTTGACCAGGGTGAGGAGCCAATAAACCTTGATGATGTCAAGGATCCCGAACCAACCCCATCGGTAGCGGGAAAGAAAAGAAAAGCTGATCAGCTGGTGGCGGTGAAAAAAGAGAAGCAATAGCAATCACTGACCGAGGAACGGTTAGATGAACTCCTTTCCCAGCCGGCTGGTGATCATATTGATATTGCTCTAGGCGAGAGCCATCCAGAGCGTACTATTAAGGTGGGGACGACTGCTTTTTCAAGCTTGGTGCAGACTTGCACCACCTACTGAAAGAATTCAAAGCCATTTTTGCCTTTGAAGGGGAAGAGATGCCAAGCATCAGCCCAGATCTTGTTGTTCACAAACTCGCCGTGGATCCAAAAAACAAGCCTATCAGGAAAAAGAGAATAAATCACGGCGAGGAGAGAAGTCAGGCGGCAGCTGCCAAGGTTAAAAAGCTGTTAGACGCTGGCTTTATTCGGCAATGTAACTTCCCTTATTAGGTTGCGAATGAAGCCAAATGGTCCTTGTGTTGATTACACTAACTTGAACAAGGCATATCCGAAGGATAGTTACCCACTTCCAAAGATTGACATCTTGATCGACTCTATAGCCGGGCATGCCTTGATGAGCTTCATGGACGCCTATTCAGGCTTTCATCAGATTCCCCTGTGGAAAAAAGATCAAGAAAAGATGACTTTCGTCACTAATCAAGGGTTATTCTGTTATATTATAATGTCGTTTGGCTTGAATAATGCGCCTGCTACTTTCCAACAAATGATTAATACAGTCTTCATTAATCAGATTGGGAGGAATGTAGAGGCGTACATTGATGATATGATAGTCAAATCCAAGCTACAAAAAGATCATCTTGCTAACCTTCGAAAAACCTTCATCACACCTAGGCGGCACAAGGTCATGCTCAATCCCAAGAAGTGTATCTTTGGTGTTGAGGCAGAGAAGTTTCTCGGATTTCTGATAGACCAAAGGGGGATAGAGGCTAACCTTTAGAAGATACAGGAGGTCATTGACATGAAGTCACCCCGCACAGTCAAAGAGGTTGAAAAGCTAACCAATTGTCTGGCGGCCTTGGGAGATTCCTCAGCCGGTAAGGTGACAATTGCTTTTATTTCTTCCAAGCAATCAGGAAGAAGACTAGATTTGAATGGGGAGATGATGCTGAGCCGGCCTTTCAAAAATTGAAAGAACATCTGCACTCTTTGCCAAGGCTTATTAGTCCTCTGCCCAAAGATATGCTTTACATGTACTTAGCTGTTTAAGATCATGCCCTCAGTGTTGTTCTCCTTGCTGAAAGAGACGACAACCAGCTCTCGGTCTATTTCATTAGCCATGTTCTTCAAAATGTTGAATTACGGTACCCTATGGTTGAAAAATTTGGCCTTGCTCTTTTCATGGCTGTCAAGAAGTTGAAACTCTACTTCCTGGCACATTCGGTTGTGGTCTACACAGACTAAGCCCTCAAACGGCCAATAACAACCTTGGAGTCATCTGGTAGAATGCTCAAATGGGCTATTGAAATGCAAATTCTTGAAATCACTTTCAAACCAAGGAAGACAGTGAAGGGTCAAGCGTTTGTCGACTTCATTGTCGAAATGACAAGGCTGGCTGCGTCGGACAATACTGATCAGGTTTGGAAAATGTACGTAGACGGGAGCTCTACTATGAACGGCTGTGGTGTAGGGATTATACAGTCTCCTAAAGGGGACAAGTATGAATATGCACTACGATTCAAGTTCTAGGCCTCAAATAATGAGGTAGAGTATGAAGCCTTACTAGCCGGTATCCGCATGTGTAAGGCGGTAGGGGCACCAAAAGTTGACGTCTGCTCTAATTCTCAGTTGGTCGTTAGCCAATACCATAGTGATTATGAGGCCACCCATTTGGCTATGATCAAATACCTGCAGGCAGTCAAAGATGAAGGTGGGACACTTAAATAATTTCATCTAAGTCAAGTGCTCAGATTTGAGAATAATCAGGCCGATGCTTTGTCAAAACTTGCATCATTCGCCTCTTGTGATACGCCCCAGTCAGCCTTCTAGGAATTAATGGAAAAACGAAGTACTGTTGAGGAAGATCCCATTAGAGTACTTGACCGAAGCTCAACCTAGATGGATGGCATCCAGGCTTATCTGCTAGACGACACCCTGCCAGATACATATCCAGAAATGGTCGCAATCAAAAAGCGTGCGGGAAACATTGAAATAAAAAATGGAGAACTCTTCAAAAAGGGATTTTCTGAAGCCTACTTTGAAGTGCATCACCCCTGAGAAGGAGCATGAGGTTCTGGAAGAGCTACATTCGGGCTACTGCGTCTCTCATATAGGCGGCAAGGTTTTAGCAGTTAGGGCTAGGTGGCAAGGCTACTTTTGGTTCACGATTGAGGCAGATGCCATGGAAATGGTGAAGAAGTGTGACAAGTGTCAGCGTTTTGGCAAGCTAATCCGCCGTCCGACAACTGATCTGACGGCCATTCATAGCCCGTTCCATTCTCCAGATGGGGCATGGATATCCTGGGCCCGTATACTCCTGCGCTAGGCGGACGACGGAACATTTTAGTTTCTATTGACTATTTCACCAAATGGGTGAAGGAAGAGGCGGTCAAAAACATTAAGACAAAGGATTTCATCTCTTTCATCTAGAAGAACATCATCACCTAGTTCGGGATACTTATGTTTATGGCCTTTGACAATGACCCTCAGTTTGAGATGCCTACCCTCAAAAATTGGTTGGGAGATCAAGGGATCTCACATTGTTTTGCATCAATCGGCCTATCCCAAGCAAACGACCAAGTTAAAGCCTTCAACAAGCTAATCTCATACGGCATCAAAAAGAAAATTGAAAGGGCTGACGGCTTATGGGAAGTGGAGTCAACTCATGTCGTATGGGCCATCAGAATAACTAAAAAAGGGACAACCGGTGAAACCCTGTTTCTCATGGTGTATGGTGCAGAGTCTATCTTGCCTCTTGCCTATTGAGCACTATGAACCAACTCTTCGAGTCATGCTATATGACGAAGAAGCAAACTGGGAGGCCATGCGGCTTGCATTGGACTCTCTCCCGAAGTGTAGGGGAAATGCCGCCTTGTGTCATGAGATTTACCCTCTGAGAATGACAAGAGCCTACAACAAAAGAGTACATAAATGACCCTTGAAACTTGGGGACTTTGTGTTACGAAAAATGGAGGCAACCGGTAGGGCCAATGAACAAGGCAAGTTGACGCCCAATTGGGAAGTTCCCTACCGAATCCGTGAGGAAGTAAGAGGTGGTACTTACCTGCTGGAAACCCCAAACGGAAGGCACCTGATCTAAACTTGTAATGTAGACAACTTAAAAAAGTACTACTTCTAAGACTTGTAAATTTTTGTAAATAGGAAACTATCAATGAAAATACTACTTCATGTTTTCAATTATTTATTGCTCTAATTACAGACATCTTCCAATGGGAACATCGCCTGTGCAATGTACATGCGGCTAAATCTAACAAATATATTTCAAAATCTTAGCGGCTAAACAATCATTTTTAGACATCATAATGAGGCCAATGGCCGGATGATATATAAATATTCAACCATCTGCTGTGAATGCATCGCAGAGAGCATCTCCCATTTGGTTGGTACATTGCTCTATAAACATGTACAAACAGCCAAATTGAATGACCTAATTGGCCAACTCATAGCCGTTTGACTTAAGTAATCTAAAAGGAACACAACTGGGGTTACAAGAACCGTGTGTCAAAAGACATCAGCCGGACGTTTGAGTAATCTAAAAGCGTAGTTCTAACTTAGATTATATTTTGAAATTATGTAACTCTGAAAAGTCCACCTAATGGGGCAGAAGGACGTTTGAGTATATAATTGGAGTATAACTCACTACTAAAATTCGGCCAAATTGTGACCGCCTTTGACGGTTGTTGAAAATAGCAAAAACGGTCGCTGAAAATAATTGCGACCGTCAACGGTCGTAACGTGGTGGTCGTTGTTCATATGGTCATAAAAAAACATAATTACGACCGTTTGACGGTTGCAAATTTTTTGCGACCGTTTTTAATATTTTCAACGACCGCATGGACAACGGTCGCATATATATATAATTGCGACCGGTATAAGAAGCGTCGCAAATCTGGAAATTAGCGACAACTTAAGGCCGTCGCTAAAAGTTTAAAAAAACAAAAAAAAAATAGAGAAAAAACGCACCCACTTTCCTGTGAATACATCCAGCCCCATCACCTTTACCCACCCTAAAACACCTTTACCCACCTTAAAACACCACCAGCCACCTCGTAAATCTCACCCAACCACAACAATTTCCATCCCTTTGCCGTGAAAACCCCAATCAGCCACAACATAAGCCACCCCTCAACAAAATTTATGAAAATTAAACCCAATTAGACTAACTAAAATTAACGAAAAACAAATCTAAAAATAACAAAAATCAAACAATAAAAATCAGTAATTTCTTTCGTACAAAAAAAAAAAAAAATCAGTAATTTCAAGGAATTGAACCACAAAAATCAAATATAAAACAACCAAAATCAAAAATAAAAATCAAATCAACCAAAAAACAGACATCAAAGTAAACCCATGAAAAGACCAAAAAACAAACCACAAAATTTAACAAAAATCAACCAAAACAAAACGAAAATCAACCAAAACTCAACCAAAAACGAAACTCAAAGTTGACCAAAAACAAGAAAACATACCTCAAACCCCAAATGGACTTCAAACTTCACTTCGAATTTGGTTTAATAAGGCCAAATTCGACTATGAAAACTCTAGATCTAGACTTTTCATGGTCGAATTTGACCTTAAAAACCATGAACTATTAACACCAGGCCACCAGCTAAGCAACGAACCAATAGAAATTTCCAAACTCCACAACACCACCAACGCTGCAAGAGAAAAGGAAAGAATTTGGACATAACCTGAAACAGATCTGGAAATGAAGAAGAAAAACAGAACGAAAATGGAGGGGAGTGAGATGCGAAGACATATGGAGATCTGAAAATTGGAAAGAAATAAGAGAACGAAAATAGGGATATGAAAATGGAGAACAAAAATGGAGAGGAAGAAGAAAGGAAAGACAAAGGAAAGAGGAGGGAGAGCGAAAAGAAAGAGATGACTGAGGAGAACGAAAATGGAGAGGAAGGAGAAACAAAAGAGAAAGAAAGAGGAGGAGAGATAAAATAAAGAGGAGAGAGAGCGGTGTGATGAGTGAGAGGAGAGAACCTTAGGGGTTTGAGAATAGGATCTTTAATTACCATATTATTTTTTTTTAAAAAAAAAATCCCTTTTGCGACCACTAAAGGCGGTCACAAATTTCGATTTACTATCGTTTTTGACGGTCGCAAAAGAGATATTTTAATTTAGAATTATTTTTAATTGTTTAAACATCCTTGCGACTGTTTGAATGCGACCGTATGAAAGGCTAAAAACGGTCGCAAATCTGCGACCGTTTCCAAAGCATTTGTAATATTGCGACCACAAAAAAACGGTCGTAATTTTCAATTTTTACGACTGTTTTCTTGACGGTCGTAGAAAAACGGTCGCAATTTACCGAATTCTAGTAGTAACTACCCCAAGTGGTGGAAAGGATAATTTTTTAAAACTACTTGAATTG
This sequence comes from Chenopodium album, assembly GCF_948465745.1. Lineage (NCBI taxonomy): Eukaryota > Viridiplantae > Streptophyta > Magnoliopsida > Caryophyllales > Amaranthaceae > Chenopodium > Chenopodium album. The sequence goes on from NC_137847.1 coordinate 23,476,021, forward strand.
CCTGGGGGCCAACAACCTACCCGTTTGTGCATTGGACGACTGTGTACTTGGTTTGGGGCAATCACTACTGTAATTAATTGACTTAGGAACGTGCCATACACTTTAAAGTATCAAAAGTTCCCAAGTCAATCAATCAAGGTTTGAAACCAACCACACAGCCGCCTAAAAGCAAAAGGCCAGTCGGGTAGTTAGTTTCCTTATGCAATTAACAAGTTGCGCAAGATTCAAACATATACATGCATAAATCAAGGCAAATAAAAAATTGCAAAAAATCAAAGCAAATTCAGCAAAATCGACTCAGTCGACAATTTCATAAAATTAACCTGACCAAAAGGCCGGGAGAGATTGTTAACCGAATACACATCCGAAAAAAGAAAAGATTGTTGAGAAATTAAATCCGAAATACTCGGCTCACAGGCCAGAATACATACGGCTAATTACCGACTAAGAAGCTAAGACTGCTGGGATTGCTGGGTTGGAGGCACTGTCTGGTCTTGGCCAGGTGGGAGATCGGCTTTAGTATGTCCAGGTTGAACTTGGTTAGAGTCAACTGGGGCCTAATAATTTTGCTCCTCGTGATCCTATTCCTCCTTCACTTCTTCCTCGTCATCCGAGGCAATATTGGCTAAGACTAATGGGATTGTCGGGTTGAAGGCATCGTTTGGTCTTGGTTGGGTGGGAGATCGGCTTCAGTATGTCCAGGTTGAACTTGGTTAGAGTCAACCAGGGCCTGATCATTTTACTCCTCGAGCTCCTCTTCCTCCTTCTTTTCTTCCTCGTCATTCGAGGCAATATTGGCCCACTCCTTAAATGGAGCTGGTGCCGCCATGCCTAAAGTCTGGGCATCATACACCGCATTAGCATACTCATACCTCAATCGGAAGTATTCAAAGTCGGCGCCCGGATGAACGAGATCCCAAGCCAGCATCATGCGCTCTCGCAATCCTTCTCATTCTCAGCGACCAGCTGGTCCTGTTCCTTGGAAAGCTCAACCATATGACCGTTCTTCAGTTGGATGATCTTATAATTTAGCCGGCTATTATTTGCTCGCATTTGGGTATTCTCCTTGTCAGCCACCTCTAGAGCCTTCAGATCAGACTGGGCATTTTTAAGCATCAGCTCAAGATTATTGGTCTTGTTGTTAGCCGTCTCCACAACAGCCATGAGCTCCTTAATCAGCTCATCCTGTTTCATCTCACGGGCTTTAGACTTTATATCATCCTAAGTGTTTCTATATTAAGCTGAATTAACGGTTTGGGTCGCCCTTGCACAGGCGTCTTTTACCTCCTCATACTTCTTCCTAAACGGGGTTTTGAGCCCTTCTACCCTCAGCATCTCCTATAAAACACATTCGACAAAAGAAGGTGTATAGGATAGCTCCATACCGTACACCTATAAAAAAGGGATAGAGTCAGCCCGCAGGCTGACCAAGTAGGACTCTCCATAAAGGAGATCGTACACCTATAAATAAGGAATAAAGTACAACGAAAAAGAAGTTAAACAATCATTCTATTACATCATCTATCTCTCTTCTAAGTACACTTTCTTTCTCTAAAAAACACATTCTAACTTAGACATTGGAGGGGGGTTCCTCGAGCCACCCTCGAGGGTAGTTCACGTGTGTTGTCCTTCGCAGGTCATCAACGGGACTCAGCTCGTGCCATCAGAACCCTCGGATCCACACCTAGAACAATTGGCGCCAGAAGGAGGGGAAGGATCACCTAACCTTAGGTTCACCAGCTGAGCAAGGGACTAGTTGACAGACCCCCATGGCCGGAGGAGAAACTGTAAAAACACCAGTCTCTAAGGCTATCGAAACCAACCAAACACCATAGAAGACAGCGTCAGTAACTCTAGATCCAAAAGGATAAACTGAAAAACCCAAATCTAATATCTCTTAGAAATATAACCTCATCGGATCGACGTCTGCTGCAACCAAAGCCGCGGCGAAACTAGTAGATCCGGTAGGGTCTAGCTCTTCTTTTAAGTTCGGAATGCCATTGATAGGCGCGAACAATGAACCCATCATTTCAACACCAATGACCCAGAAACCGCAGCCCGTCAATATGACAGCCATCCTGCAGATCCTCTCTAAGTGCAGTAAATAGCAGTTGGCAGCCATGACAACAGTCCTTACTAATTTCGGTAAAGGAATAGTGTAGGCGTCGTTTGAAGTGCGCCTACGTTAAGCATGCGTGAATATGCTTGGCACTCATAGGAAGTGGGAATTGACATAATACGATTAGGGACAAAGCAAATTAGGGAGCCGCTAACAAGTTTTTAAGGAACTTGTAAACTGTTCACGGATCATAAAAGGCAACCACGAATAAAGGGACAACGATAGCCAACAACCATTGACCCGTGAAGGTTACACCCCATTCATAATCCATGAGATTACTAACTTCATATGGTTCGGAACCACGAAAGGAGGATTGGGGATGATGGTACAAAGTGAGTCATGGAGTCACATTCGCCCGTATTGGCCTCTACTCGATTCTTATAGTGAAAGACATTCCTATGATCTCAAAGGCATACAAACAAAATATTCAATTCGCTCCAAACTATTATTAGGCTAAATTGGTTGAACATTAATGCAACAATTCTAAAATATTAGTGATCACTTTAATTATTAATAAGATTAAAAAGGAACCTCAACCGGTCGTCCAAAGTATCTTATTAGGTGTGATTTTCAATTACGTATTCCCTTGAAACATGCAATATGGTGATCATACTAACAATAGAATAAACATTAATATTGGAAGCAATTCAACAATAATCCAACAATTAATATATGACAAACATAATAAAAATTGTTAGAAAAATAATAGAAATAAAAGGAACATGATTCCTTAATTTGATTTTATTTTCTTGCAACTACAAAATAATAAACGCGTTAGTAACTTTAAGGAAATTAGTAAAACAATAATTAAAATTAAATTAAATAAAGTTGATTTGAGGCCAAACCCTCAAACAGTTCTACCTTTCACACCTTGGTTTAAGGATGGAATGTCGTGTAAAGTATGAACTCCTTGGAGTGCTTGGGGGAAGTATTGTGAGAGAATAGGGAGGCTAGTGTTTAGGCGAGAGTATAGAAGAGAGAATAGAGAATTGTTTTATGCCCCGAACTGCAGAAATGAGGCTCGTATTTATAGAGGAAATGAGCAGGGGATCACACGGAACCCTAGAAAAGATAAAAACCCTAATTTGGGGCACCGTGACACGGTATGTCTGCCGCGACACGGCAATGAGTGCCATGGCACGGTATGTTACACCGTGGTGCAGTACAGAATTTGCCCTAAAATGATAAAGCGCGTGCAGATGTGTACACGGAGAAAACACAGAAAAAGCCCGTGTCACGGTATGTGTACCGCGACACGGCACTGGATGCCGCGACGTGGCAATGTCCACCATGGCGCGACACATGGCGCCGTGTTACGGTGTAAAGCTTTTCCATATATGCGTCCAAATTCACTTTTAACGTAATTACGCTCGGTATATTTAAGTGTCGTTTCATAATTTCGAGTTATTTAGGTTTATTATTCATTAATCGGGCTCAATAAATAAATAATACGAAATGAATTAAAAAGAGTTCGGGCCAAAATACAAATTGGATTATGCTTTGACCAAAGATTAGGACTAATCCGTTGACTATTTTGCGAGCTGAGTTTTATTGAACATGGACTTTAAGCACTCTCGGGATTAAATACTCAACCCGATAAATAATGGCGGTGAAAGGTTGTTCATCATCGGGTTTGGTTTTAGGGAGACATTTTTAGGTGTCTACAAAAGCCCCCACTTTGACTGAGTTTGTAAAAACGTCAGTTTTGAAAACGATATTCAAAGTAGTCGTTTGGGACGGAGAATGATTTAAGACGTTCTGCAATCCAAAACCACTCTTTATACGCCGATACCTGCAGAAAAATGTTAGTTCCACAGATAAAAGAGTAAAGGGATAGAATACGTATCTGACACCAGTGTATCAGTGGCAAACGAGTTTGGTAGTTTTCTGAAGAAATCCACGGGATGATGTTTGTTGAGATACTTTCCATGCTTGAGAAAAGTCGACAGATGATATAATCGCTGACTTCTTCGTCTTGAGAGATGGCAACGACCGACAATTTTCCATGCTTGAGGAAAAACTTATCTAATGATGAGATTACAAGTCTCTGTGTATCGAGAACCTTGCACTATGAATCGTCTTCGCTTTGGGAGATGATCACTAATGATGACAGTTGGATTGTCTCCGAACGTGGGCCGTAGATGGTTCGCTTGTCCCCGAACGTGGGCCGTAGATGGTTCGCTTGTCCCCGAACGTGGGCCGTAGATGGTTCGCTTGTCCCCCATCATGGGCCGTAGATGATTATACCTTCAAGCCGACTTTTTAACTGTATTAGGTGCTTAAAATATGACTTTGATGCTTGCTAGTGGTAAAATGGTAATTTTGGTACCATTTAAATATCAGTTAGAATTTCCCGCGAGTTTTTCGGTGGAAAAATAATTGTCAAAAGCTGCAGAAACTTATTCAAACTAGTCAGCAAAAGCTTTGGAATATTCGCTGAAAATTCCTGAGCACGTGGAACACGCGCTGGACACACACGTGCACACGTGGCTTAGTGCCGTGACATGGCATAATTTGCCGTTAACCGGCGTTCGTTTACATGACACGGCGTTTTTTCTTGTTGCTAAATTAGTCAAAAATACCAGGAATATTCGCTGACAAATTCCAAGAGCACACGCGTGCACCGTGTCACGTGGCTGGGCGCCGTGGCACGACAATTTCTGCCGTCCCGAGGTATTCTTTTTCGTGACGCGGCATTGTTTCCTGCTGCTGAATTAGTCACGTGCTTTCTTTCCTTTTTTTCAATTATTTCTTGCTGCTATTCTGCCCCATCACGTGGAGACGCACCGTGACACTGACGTAGGGAAAAGTAGGTCATTTTCTACCCTTTACTAGAGCCAAAGAAAATTTATAAACACTCTAACAACCTAATAGGAGTATATGGTAAGTCAAGGGTCGAACCCAAGGGAATGAGTAGGTGCAAGCTATAGCCTAGGTCAAGCTACTTCGAAGATTGTGGGAAGATGCGGTTGGTAACTAAGGTATTGAGAAAACTAGATTAATCGAGAAATTCAATATACTAAACACTAGGGATATTGGTTCCACATGAAAGCTCAATGATTATGCTAATTGAAGGATCACTCAATCAATTCAAATGTTGTAGAGGAAAAACAATAGTTGCAATCAAAGGAATTCAAGAGCTATCTCCTATAAGCCAAGCTAGGGTTCACTATGAATGGCTAACTAGGAAAATCACAATCAAAATCAATTAATTAAAGCAATTCTCAAATCAAGGGTTCATGTCATTGAAATTTGCAATGCAATCTAGATTAATCTTATAGGTTGATCACTCCTAGTCTAACTAATTACATGCACAACCATGTTAACCAATTTAATTGCAACAATTCAATCAATCAAGGATCATCAACTAGCAAAAATCTTTAATCTAGCATGCTTCCCCTTCTCCCTAGCAACTAATCTACTCACTAATCATGGTGAAATTGAAAAACAAAACAAATTCAATCAAAATCATATTCATTTCAAGTTTAATCAAGAAGGAATTCAATCTCTCAACAATTTCTAAAGCAAAGAAAGAAATTCAAATCAAACATTCAAAAATTAAAGGAAATTGCAATAAAAGTAAATTCAAAGGAAAGAAATCTCAGAAACTTTCATTGATGAGAAGAATAAATCCAAGATCAAGTTGAAATCCAAGATCAAATTCAAGTACAATCAAGTATCTTAAGCTTCTCTCTCTACTAATTCTGGAAAAAAATATGCCAAGTACAAATTGAGTCGTGCCCTCCAAAAGGAAAAGTTTAAGAGTATAAATAGAAGAAACAAGCGAAGGGGGCGGGGCTCCTGGTGCGCGCACACCACCTGGCCGCGCGCGCGCATAGGTGGGTCTGCGCGCACGCACCCCCTGTGCCGCGCACCCACCCCTGCTCGGTGCTCATGACCTTGCCTCCCTTGCTTGCTTAATCAATCTCTACGCTCCCGAGCATCCCCATCATTGGAGCACTCGAGGCAATGCTCGTGAGAAGGGCAGCTCCTTTATCTTCCAAGCATTTGAATGCCTCAAGCCAAAGCATAACTTCCAAAGCCCTCGAGTTCGCGGAGCTAACTTGAATTGCGTTTTCGAAATCCCGACTTTTGCTCCATTAACTTTCTTGAATGCGCTTGAGCTTTCTCCTTGGTGATCATACCTCGGGAAACTCAACATACCTACAAAACAAATCAAGGAAACAAAGAATAGAGAGAAATAGTCGAGAAATGAACAAAATGACAAGAAAACCATTAAAAGCATGAATTTCTCTAAACTTACACACAAACACGCAAAGCAAGCATTATTATGTAAAAACACGGCAAAAAGGACAAAAAATGAGAATAAAACTATAAAGAAAACTTAGCCTAAGAGTGCCATAAATGACACTCATCAGACACGACATGGTGTATCGTGTCACGATGCCTTGGTTTTGTCTTTAAATTCAAAAAACCACGGCTTCTTCCTCATTTCATCTTCATTTCTTCGCTCCCTCGCACCTGCTGCTGTAATTTTCGAGCTTGTTCCCTTGTTTATTCATCAAATTCACTCAAATTTCTTGTAAATTTTCTCATTTTTGAACTTCTTCAAGGATCTATGTAAGTTTTCTTGCCTCTTGTCTTGAATTTTGCTTCAAATGAGCAATTTCATATGAAAACCCTTAAAAAATCAAATTGGGGGGTTTTTAATTTTAAGCTTTTATATTGAAATTCTTGCCATGAATTAGCTTGTATATGAATGTATGTTGGTTTGTGAGCAATTTGAGACCAAATTTGCATGAGTTGGTGAAGAAATGAGCAAATCACTATTTTTGGTACTACTTTGTGCATGAATGGTGTTCTTGTTGTTCCTTGTTATTTCTTGCGCTTGAAATGATGATATAATTGTTGTAGTTCTTGTAAAACATTCTATGATGTGCCGATCTATTGTTTTTGTACAATTTCGAAACATGCTATGTTTTGTACTACATTGTCATGGAGAACATAGTATCATGGGACTAGGAGAACTGTAGTATTATTTTGTCATGGAGAAACTAAGTACTGGAAATGATTTTATTATTTTACTAATTTTTAGCCTTGAGGTAAAAATTTAGCGCATAATGGGAAATGCAACTTGAGATAGCCGTTAAGCTGTTTTGAATAAATAACCAAATAACTTAGGAAATGATGCTAAGAACTTAGATTTTTATCTTTCTTTTTTAACATAATAGCATGCCTAGACAACGAGACCGAGATATTTCTACTCGTAGCCGGCATCAAGCTTAGAGAGAGGACACTCCCTCGATTCCTGAGGATATAGAGGATGCATTGGAGCCCGAGCCTCGCCCCTTTACGATCAGGGGTAGGTGGACCCTACCCTCGTGGACACCAGACTAATTAGTTTTCTATCGTGAGAACCATGTTTCTCACCATCCACTTGTCGGATTAGTCGATGGTGTACTTCGCCATCATGGTTCAGGAGTTGGAGACTTGATTCCCCGGCTATACAGGGTCATCATAGGAGATCCTGTTACCAACGCATTGTGGGAGTCTGCTGGTTTAGGCGATTTTTATTCAGCGGTTGTGGGATTTCACAGTCCTCGAGGCTGTGGTTCGATAGTCGTCCGAGCGTTGTTGGAGTATTTTTGGGATACTACCAACACTTTCCACTTCGATTGGAGGGAGATGACGGTGACTCCTCTCGATTTCAACATGATGTGCGGCTTGCATTTCACTTATCGGCCAGTTCAGCAAATTCCTGACCTCACTTTGGGAGCGAGTGAGGTAGTGGACTTGTTAGGTCTTGTCGTTCACCATATCAAGACTCGGCTGGTGTCTCGGGGTGGTCCTTGGAGTGGGCAGTCAGAGTTGGCTTCTATTCTTACCCATGGTTTTGATATTTCTAAGACGACACCTGAGCAGCGAGTACGGATCTTCATCTTGATCCTTATTTCCGGGACTCTTTCTCATGATTGGAGTTCTCGTGCGCTCCTTTGTTACTTGCCGTCTTTGACTAGGATCACTGAGATAGGATCCTTTAGTTGGGCTAGTCTAGGGTATGCTGATCTGTTCTCGTCGCTGCGTCATGGCTGTAGGTAGCTGAACGATCAGTCCCCTGTTGCTGTCTATGGTCTTTGGAGAGTGGTAGAGGTGACGATCTTTTTTCTTCGTGTTTTGCTTTTACCGGTTAGGCTCATGTACTTAAAGATTATTCTTGTTGCAGCTATGGTTCCATGAGTACTTTCCAGGATTAGCCCCTCGATGACGTCGGACGACTTTCCTATTGGTGCCAGCTGGCGTGACCGAGGCGAGTCTCGAGTGGAGTCAGTACCGAGTCTGCGAGGGTTGTTGTGTCGAGGTACCACCACAGTTGGCGTAAGGAGCGAATTTTCATTGTATTTCTTTCATTTTTGATATTATTTCTCGGCATTCACTGTATTCTTTTATGGTTTTTACGTCCCAGTCGAGATTTAGTATCGACCTTGGGCTGGCTTGACTGACCTTCCCGAGGCTTTGGAGCGCTCGACGTGTCGTACCGTCTTCTTTGGTACATCACATCTTTTCTGGTACCTTGGAGAGCGTGTAGTCCGTCAGCGCAACGTTGACTGCTTTGTAGTGCCATTGCCTCTGTCTGCGTCGATGTTGCACTCACGCTTGTTGCAGGCGCTTATGAGCAGAGGAGAGCGCTATCAGTTTTCTTGGCGAGTGAAAGGAATAGTGTCCTTCGAACAAGTGTATTATTCCGATAGGGGGTTCGGAATTATTAGAAAGCTAATTTTTCAGTAAGGTCAAGTGATCGGAATCCCTGGGTGGAGGCCGCTTCCGATCAGTAATATTAATGCATAATTAATATTGCAGCTTAATCTTGACTGAACCCTTCGGGTCACACCCAAGCAACTAACGAGCCGAATCGATGAATTAATTAGGAATTAATTAATAAGTCGACCGAGTAATTAATATTTAGACGTCGGAAATTCGAGTTTGGAGCGTCGAAACCGAGCGTCGGAAGTCGAGTCGAAAATAGTAAAAGACGAGACGTGAAAATAATAATAAATCAACAATGACCAAAATACCCTTAGCATCGGATTTCCGATGCTAGGGGCACGACAAATGCTAGCAGCCCACACCAAGTGCGGGGCTAGGCTAGCATACCGTAGCTAGTAGCCAGAACTAGTGTGCGTGGCTGTGCTAGCATACGACAGCTAGAAGCCCGCACACTTGGTGCGTGGCTTGCTAGGCTGTGGCAGCTAGCAGCCCACGATTTTGGGTGCAAGTGAGGAGGGCCGAAGCCTCACAACCGCACCATGGAAGCCCACAAGGCAACCATGGGTGCCCAAGTGAGCTGCCATGTGGCCGAAGCTAATTGGAAGGCTTAGGGGTTGAGGTGGCCGATTATGGGAGTGAGAGTGGGGAGCAAGTTTGGTCCCCCCTCCTCCAAATGATCCTCACCTACTCCTCCTTATGAGCTTGCCACTTGTTAATTTATTATTAGTTTGATTATTAATTTTATTTTAGCTTTAAAATAAAATGGGAAAATCAAATTCTCCCACATTGATAGGAGAGCTTTTCACACTCTTGCATTTCCCTATAAATACCCAACTTGGGGTATTGGGAAAGCATTTGAGTAAGAGTTGGAAAAGGCATCACTAGTAGTGAAAACCTTTGAACTCAAGAGTTGAACAAGGCATCACCATTGTGAAAACCTTTGAACTCAATTACTCGGGTTTAGGTCGGGCCTTGCTAACTCCAAGGCATTGGACCCTTGTCGGTGTTCGAGTTGTGGGTGGACTTCCGTTGGAGGTCGTCGTAATTTCGAGGCTAGCTTTCGAAGTAAGAGCCCCTCGAGGTCGGGCGAAGCACGCGTCAAAGGTATAATTATTATCTTAATCTTGTCATTAAGTTAATTATGTTTATGGTTTTATTTATTGCGAGTGCGGTCTTGTTTTTGGGTTTGTTTCCGCGGTATCATTGCATGAAAGTAATGTGCATAAGTATGAGACGTATTGGATTGGAAGGCCTCTGTGGACCATTTCTGCGAGTAAGCAACCTCCTCCGCCCTTGTATAGTGCATATAAATCATGGTTGAATCCTCGAAGTAGGAGAGAGCGAGTTGGATCATGTAAGTTTGACGGTGATGTGAAGGGACGACTTGAAAGTAAGAAGGCACCTCCTAAGGATCGTCTTGGTCCGAGAATACAAGGAATTGAGTTTAAGACTTCTATCATGCCTAAGAAAAAGAGTTGGGTAAAAGGAAAGGATAAAGACAAGATGGTGTATAGAGAGAAACAACCTAAGAAACCCGAGAGCGGTGAAAGGGGTGAAAGCTCTACTAGGGGTGTGACAGTTCGAGCTACGAAGGACACACTAATGGTGAAGGCCGAACTAGTTGAAAAGAAGAAAGAAATTCCTAAGGCTAAGAAGGATTAGACCAATATTTCTTTGCTTTCATAATTTAAGTTTTAATTTTTAAATAAGGCGTATAATGCCAATAGTTATAGTGACATTTACTTCATTAATAATAGCATATTAATTTTTGCCTTAATTAAAACTTATAATGACTTATTATTATTTTTTTATTGAATTTATCCGAGTCAAGAAGTCGAACACAATGGAAGAATAATAATACTTGTCAAATAAAATAATCATAAAGCAATCAACAAAACTACAAAATCCTAGAAAAACTGTCTGCCGTGACACAGTACGTTGCGTCGCGTCACGATAATCCTTGCCGCGTCACGGTAATTTCTGCCGCTACACGGTGCTTCTCTACTGTATATTTTCACCAAAATTCCACCATGTTGCGGTAAGTTCTGCCGCGATGCAGTGTATTCTGCCGTGTCGCGGCATTTCTTGCTGTGGCGCGGTGCCTGTTGCTTTGTGATTTTCTATGTTATACGCTATAGTTTTGTTGACATGGAAGGGATTTTTGTTTTTAAAGTGGCCGAGCCCCATTGAGGGGTTGCCTACGTATCCTTAAAAGGAGTTAGGCCAAATGTAGCTCTGTCGGGTCGTGAACCCATGCAACTAGGCATAAAATTTCTTGAGTTGATCCAAGTTGGTTAAATTATGGAAGCCGTTGCCATCCATGTCTATTAATTGTGCCGCTCCGCCCGACAAGATGGACTTGATAATGTATGGACCTGACCAATTTGGTCTAAATTTTCCTCTTGGATCTAACACATTTTTGCGAAGTGCCTTAAGCACTAAATCACCTTCTTTGATATTCCTAGTCTTGACTTTTTTATTGAAATGTCGGGCCATACGCTGTTGGTAGGTTTGGACGTGTGCAAAGCTCCCAAGCGTTTTTCGTCAAGTAAGACTAGTTCATCATATCTCGCTTTAATCCAGTCGACTTCATCTAGTTGGCTTTCTAACGCAATCCGTAGAGAAGGAATTTCAAGCTTTATTGGTTGTAGGCTTAAACTCCATAGACTAAAGAGAAAGGGGTAGCCCCCGTTGATGTACAAACGAAAGTTCGATAACCTCAAAGAGTGAAATGTAGCTTGCTCGGCCAATCTTTGAAATTTTTCGTCATCTTTTCGATGATAGTTTTCACATTCTTATTGGCCGATTCAACCGCACCATTCGTTTGTGGTATGTAGGGTGATGATATGTGATGCTTGATATGATATTTCAGCAACAATTCTGCGCACTCGGCTTGGAAATGCGTCCCATTATCACTTATCATTTTGTGCGGTACACCATAGCGGTATATGATGTTTTTCTCGATGAATTGAGCTACATGTTTTGCTGTAAGTTTAGCATATGAAGCAGCTTCGACCCATTTGATGAAGTAGTCGATTGCTACAAGAATAAACTCATGTTCCCCTTGTCCTAGTGGCGTTATCTTCAGATGTCGATTCCCTAAGTAGAGAAAGGCCATGGAGAAGTGTATGTGTAGAGAAGCGAAGGTGGAACGTGGTGTAAATTTGCGTAGACTTGACACTTCATGCATTTCTTGACATATTCATGGCAATCTCTCTCCATGGTAGTCCAAAAATAACCTTGTCGTTGAATCTTTTGGACTAACATCTTAGCATTCATATGCGTTCCACATATTTCGGCATGAAGATTTTCTATGGTTCTGTGCGCTTTTTTCTTAGCTATGCAGAAGAGGTTTCTCCCTTGTGCTGTCCTTTTGTGGAGTTCTCCCCTGAGGAGCACATACTATGAGGCTAGGAGCCTCAAAGCACGGCGTGCCCTTTTATCAGTTTTAGGAGGGTATACCATGGCTCTTCATCTTCTTCTTGTGATTCTTGTTCATTGTCAAGTGCGTGAACATAAGCTGGCTCATACCTTCTTTCTATAGTTCAATGGCATTCTGACTGTGTCTCTTGGTATTCGCGCCATTGATGCCAACTTAGCTAGTGTGTCGGCAAACTGATTCTCTTCTCTAGGCAAGTATGTGTATTCCACTTCATCTAGTTGCTTCGTGAAAGTTTCCAAATGAGCTTGATACGTAGCGAGACTTTCACTTCTCACTTTCCATCTCTTAGAGATTTGGTTGATGATTAGTGATGAATTGCCATAGATTCTGAGCTTCGTAATTCCCAAGGCCATAACTGTTTATAATCCCTTATGCACGCTTCATATTCTGCAGCGTTTTTGATGACATCAAAATCGAGCTTCATGGAAATTGGGATTTGTTCTTCGTTGGGTGATACGAGTAAGACTCCTACACCACAACCCTTTTGGTTCGAAGCTCCATTGAAATAGGGCGTCCAGCTATCATCTTTGGTCATGAGTAGATCTTTGTCAGGGAAATTATACTCTTCTTCTTCTTTCCCAACTTCTTCCAGTGGGAAATCTGCTAAGAAGTCAGAAACTACAGAACCTTTGATGGCCTTTTGTGGTACGGATTTTAAGTCAAATTGAGCAAGGTTGTCTATCCACCTTGATAATCTGCCATTGAGTGTTGCCTTCTCGAACAAGTACTTGAGAGGATCCATCTTTGATACGACATGCACTGTATGAGTGAGCATGTAATGTCTTAATTTCTGTGCGGCCCACCGGAGTGCGAGACACAACTTTTCAAGTGGCGTGTATCAGGTCTCAAAACCTTGAAGCTTCTTACTCAAATAATAGATTGCATTCTCTTTGCTTTCGATCTCTTGTGCTAGCATTGCTCCCATCATTTCTCTTGTGACCGTAAGGTAGAGTCGAAGAGGAAAGTCAGGAATTGTGGCGTTAGCACGAGTGGATTTTCCAGGTATTCTTTGATCTTGTCGAAAGTTTTTTAGAAATCGTCATCCCATGTGACTGGAACATTCTTCTTAAGTTTCTTGAATATATGTTCACATATCGCAGTGAGTTTGGATATGAACTTACTTATATATTACAACCTTCCGATAATGCCTCGAATTTCCTTCTCAATCTTGGGTGGTGGCATGGCTATGACTGCTTTTACTTTTGTGAGATCTATTTTAATCTCTCAAGAACTGATCACATAGCAAAGAAGTTTTCCAGATGTAACTCCGAATGCACACTTTGCCAGATTCAATCTCATATTGTATTTGCGGAGTCGTTCAAAGAACTTTACAGAGTGCAATAATGTGGCCTGGTCTATCTTTTGACTTGACGATCATATCATCAACATAGACCTCCACTTGTTTGTGCATCATGTCGTGTAACAATGCTGTTGCTACTCTTTGGTAGGTGGCACCCGCGTTTTTCAACCCAAATGGCATTACCGTATAGCAATATGTACCCCATTGTGTAATGAATGTGGTTTTCTCCATGTCTTCCTCAGCCATCAGTACTTGATTATATCCAGCATAGCCGTCCATGAAGGAGAGGAGTGCATGGTTTGTTGTGTTGTCAACTAGAATGTCGATGTGAGGTAGAGGGAACCCATCCTTTGGGCTTGCCTTGTTGAGATCCCTGTAATCAACACACGTTCTAACCCTTCCATCTTTCTTTGGAACTAGAACCACATTAGCTATCCGTTCTGGATACTTGGACACTTTGATGAAACTTGCAGCCAGTTGTTTTCTAATTTCTTCCTTGATTTTAAGGGCCACATATGGTTTCATATATACGCCGTAGCTTTTGTTTGACAGGCTTCATAACTGGAATGAGTGGTTCCGTGTGATTGTAAGGGCCACATTCAAACGTATTGGCCTCTACTCGATTCTTATAATGAAAAGCATTCCTGTGATCTCAAAGGTATACAAATAAAATATTCAATTCGCTCTAAACTATTATTAGGCTAAATTGGTTGAACATTAATGCAACATATAATTCTAAAATATTAGTGATCACTTTAATTAATAACAAAATTAAAAAGGAACCTAAACCGGTCGTCCAAATTATCTTATTAGGCGTGATTTTCAATTACATATTCCCTTGAAACATGCAATATGGTGATCATAATACCAATAGAATAAACATTAATATTGAAGCAATTCAACAATAATCCAACAATTAATATATGAAAAACATAATAAAAATTGCTAGTAAAATAATAGAAATAAAAGGAACATGATTCCTTACTTTGATTTTGTTTGCTTGCAACTATAAAATGATAAACGCGTTAGTGACTTCAAGGAAATTAATAAAACAATAATTAAAATTAAATTAAATAAATTTGATTTGAGGCCAAACCCTCAAACAGTTCTACCTTTCACGCCATTATTTAAGGATGGAACCTCGGGTAAAGTATAGACTCCTTGGAGTGTTTGGGGAAAGTATTGTGAGAGAATAAGGAGGCTAGTGTGTAGGCTAGAGCATAGAAGAGAGAATAGAGAATTATTTTATGCCTCGAGTTGTAGAAATGAGGCTTGTATTTATAGAGGAAATGAGCAGGGGATCACCACAGAACCCTAGAAAAGATAAAAACCCTAATTTGGGGCACCGTGACACGGCATGTCTGCCGCGTCACGACAATGAGTGCCGTGACACTGTATGTTACACCGTGGAGCGGTACAAAATTTTTCCTATAATGATAAAGCGCGTGCAGTTGTGTACACGAAGAAAACATAGAAAAATCCCATGTTATAGTATGTGTACTGTGACACGACACTGGATGCTGCGACGCGGCAATGTCCACCGTGGCGCAGCATGTGACACCGTGTCACGGTGTACAGCTTTTCCATATTTGCGTCCAAGTTCACTTTTAACCTAATTACGCTCGGTATTTTTAAGTACCATTTCATAATTTCGGGATATTTAGGTTTATTATTCATTAATCGGGCTCAATTAATAAATAGTACAAAATGAATTAAAAAGGGTTCGGGCCAAAATACAAATTGGACTATGCTTTGACCAAACATTAGGACTGATCCGTTAACTATTTTGTTAGCTGAGTTTGATTGAACATGGATTTTAAGCACTCTCAGGATTAAATACTCAACCCGACCAATGATGGCGGTGAAAGGTTGTTCATCATCGGGTTTGATTTTGGGGAGACATTTTTAGGTGTCTATAAACAAACTCCCCACCAGTAGCTACAGCTACAAAGCCAGCCGTAAAGATGGCGACACCAGTAACTCTCATCCCGGAGAAGAAGGAGCTGGTCCAGCTGAGGAAAAAGGTGCTGGAACTAGAAGCTCGAAGTCTGAATCGAGAATGGAGTGTAGAAGAGGCAACCCAAGATAAGGGCAGCCCGAAGACTCGAGTTGCTCGCAGCAGGTCACCAGCCTTTGAGAGAGGACTAAGTCTGGATAGGGAGAAGAGAGCACAGATCCAGGTGATTCCAGATGATTCCTATTTTGCGGGGAGATTTTGGAAGATCCGATGCAGAAAATAAAGATGCCCATCAGCTGTAAGTACAATGGTACCACAACACCTAAGAACCATGTCTCAGCATTTGAGAACCACATGGTACTATACAGTATGACAGACTCTAAGGCATTTCCACCGACCTTGGAGGGGTTAGCAGTTGAGTGGTACGGAGCCATCCCGAAAGGATCTGTTTATTCTTATAATCAGCTGAAGAGAATGTTCATGGAGCATTTCGTCGCCTTGGTGGATCGTACAAAGATGACCACCGAGCTGATGTCATTGGTTCAAGGGTAAGATAAGCCCCTACGGGAGTTCATTACCAAGTTCAACAAAGAGGCAACAACCATCCCAAACATGAGCCAGGAAGTAGCGTTGCTGGCGATGTAAAGCGGCCTATTACCGGGCTCACCATTCAGAGCGTACATGGGGCGAAAAAGCCTCAAAACATTGGCTAAAGCGCTACGCAAAGCGCATGAGTTCATAAAAGTAGATGAAACTAACAGGGCAATGTTGAACAGAAAAGCAGCAAGTGACCCAACTAAGCGAGCTGAAGCCACCCGGGTAGAAAAACCAACCAGGGTGGACCAACCCAGCAGAGCTAAGCAAGGTCGCAGGGATGCAGACAAGGTCGTGGGAGTAAGAAGATCATACCAGAAACGAGGAGTCAGGGCTGGAAGGTTTAATCAATATACCTCGCTGACTCATTTGAGGTCCCATATCTTCAGTGTGAACAAACACTAGTGCAAAATTAACCTTAAGTAACACCAAAAAAGTGTTACATAAAGTGGTAAAAGTGTTATTATAGACAATAAGTAACACTTTATTGGGTGATACTTCCACCCATGTTCCCTAAAGTCTTATGTAACACTTTAGGTAATGTATGGTAACTCTTTTAAAAATGTTACTATAAACCCTTTTAGGTAACACCTTTTATATTATTAGTATCATTTTTAAAGTGATGCTTTTTATTTCTTAGGTAACATTTACTTATCTTTAATAACACTTTTCAATCATATAGTAACACTTTATCGGACATTATGTACCACTTTATCGGACATTATGTAAAACCTTATAAAATAATAGGTAACATTTGTTATTATTATTATTATTATTATTATTATTATTACAAGTAGAAAAGGTGTAATGGGCACCAGTGCCCAGCCTTAACAATAAGGGCATCGATTTTTCCCTTGAACCGGTGCTCTTTATGCCAAAAAAAAGTAGAATTGGTAAACAAACCATTATATATATATATATATATATATATATATATATATATATAACTTAGATTTTTTTTTAACTAATAAGTGCTTGTTAAACTACAATTTAATCACAAAAAAATAAATAAATAAATAAAAAATAAAATAAAAACACTTACAATGCTTAAGGGTAAGTAGCTGTAAAGCACAACATAAGCAAAAGTAGTGCTGAAACACAATCTTTCACAGCCTCCTCCTTCCTCTTTCCTCTGCTATCTCTTTTTCTATGAATACTGGCTGCTAGGATGGGAGTCACATCCTCTGGAATGTAGACACAAGTGCATCAGTACAAGCCTACAAGGTTCATCAAATAAAATAGAGATTCTAAGCACACTTAAACAGAAAGGTCATTATTAATTCACTACAATCCCAGTTCTAAGAAACCTATCAGTCATTTTGGCACTGAAAAGTACACAGATACACTAGGAATTGAAGTCCAGTCTTAACCAATCATAATACATGAGAAATTTTAAGGCTAATGCTTAGATAAAATTCACATGCTGCAAAGGTTGTACCATGATCGCCCGGCACTGCACAAATGGACATATCCATCTAAGAACTAATATCAGGATCAACACTCAACACTTGTGACAGTGTTGACGTCTCGTATATAATATCATTGAACTTTATTAATAAAATCCTGCCTACGCCGTAGTACATTTTTATAAATAACACACAAAATTTAGTAGACAGGTGAACTGTCAAGCACTTTCAACAAGTTATTTATATTACTTAAGCCAAAATTCAAAATGGGCCCACTTAAGGTGAATTATATTACTTAGAAGTAAAACAAAACCTTGATTATTACCATTATTTCTCCAAAAGGTTATTAGTTACATCCAATACTAGATAACTAATGTCAGGCAGTCAGAGTGGAGGGTATCCAGCAACAAGATAATGCTAGGAATACTAATCTTGTGTATAATGCTCAACTATACTATATAGTTCTGCAATATACTAGCTTAATCGACAGTATGCTTTCAGAAAGTTTGAGGTCCCCTGGATCCTCTTTATTTGATAACAACTTGGTTTAAGATTCAACAAAGTTCACTCGAATAACTAGTATGTATTGACATCAATAAACAAGTTATCAAAGATCAACGATAGTTTACTTAATCAATAGTAATTAAATACTCAATAAAGCAAATAGCACATTCTTGTATGACTTGTAAATTTTTAATTAGACTTTTATGTATTGGACGCTGGTTAGTTAATAAGTAAGTTCCTCCTCAATTAAGATATCATGATATGACGAAGAAAAATGAGCATTGATGGGCAAATATTTTATTAGCATATAAGGGTATATCTTGATTTAACATACGAAGTATAAATCTTGTTATCTCTCCTCATCTTTCTTCTTTAAGACAGTCTACTATTCATTCAAGATATAGCCTTTATGCAAATACTACCCTTCTAAATGCAAGCGGAATTCTCATATATTCCTACCATTAAACTGAGGTAGTTCCTTCAAGATAAAAGATCATTTTTATAAAGCTATAGCACACTATACAAAATATTTTAATTGTATTAGATTAGTCCACAAAGATCAAATTACAAGGTAAATCAAATAACAATAATTGAAAAGCACAAAAGTAAAAAAATTCCAAACACATCTAAATACTTTAAACAATTCAAATGCTTGCAAATTTCAGTATGAAATTATTGAAATTGAAAATGTTAATAGGCAAATTCAACATCAAACTAACAAATTACGGAGTATCAACAAGATCAGAGAAAGGGAGTTGAAACCTTAACTTTGTAATCATGGAAATGACTAATTTTGCAATCATATAGCCATTTTGAATTATTTTATCCTCATGCTAAAATAGGATAGACAGTAGTGTAGGACAACTAAGCACCTCAAAACAAGCAGAATTCACAAAACATCAATACTATTAACTATTAAAAAGTTGGTCCATATAAACCCTTATAAAAGTAATTGGAAATTACTTGAATCATAATCCTTGTAATAATAATCAATCATCAATAATCATAAGTTTGACAATAAACCCAAATACTAATTTAACAAAAATCGATTAAAACCGCAAATGAGAAGAGAGATAAAAACCCCTCAAATGAGAAGAGAGATACAAATGCAAAATCGATAATTCCATTTTGTGTTTTCGAGTCCAACTAGAAGCTAAAAATAAATCTAGAGCTAACCTTGATTCGATGTTCTTGAATCCAAATGGAAGCTAATAACCCGGGAACGAAGTAATACGTATAGACAAAAAAAAAAAAAAATGTATGTTATAATTTACATAAAGGTTTAAAAAAATGTAAAAGGAAAAATAATATAAGTCAAATAGTACATAACTAATTTGTATAAATATATTAATATCACCAACTCACCATCATTGAAGCAAGGCTTGATTATAAACATAGCTTATCAGAGTACTACGATGGCATATAAGAAAATAACTTGATGATTTTTTATTAGTACAAGACTTAGCTTCATAGTGTATATTATTAAATATAATGATACCGCATCTTATACAAAGAGACAAATCACAAGCATGAATTGAAAAGTCCATGTAATTCTAGAAATTAAAGCATATTATATTGTTATAATTGGAAATCAAACACAAGCTTTAACCTCTAAGTATTCTACTTTTATAATAAATAGATATACTATTAGCCCTTTGATTCCATGTTATATATATAAAGCTCCACAACCTATAGTTTTTCATACAAGTCAATAAAAATTGCAGATGAGACAATACTTACCTTCCACCATGTTCAACAACTTATTATGCATACGAGTTAGAAACCAAAAAACAGAATGCAGACAAAATATATTTTGATCATTGATCTTTAAGTTGATTGATATCTTTATTGTCTTATGGTATAGCCTTGATTATTTTAATGACTTTTAATTTAATTCCATTCTGAAACTCCTTTACAAATGTGGGTTCTTAATGGCTGCACCACTAACTTGGGAATCCCTCATTTCTTTCCAGACACTCCAATATCTGATTGCAGCATTGCATAGTTCAACTAAAATTAACGTTTCAAACGATGATTGCCATACAGGTATTTGAATGGTTTTGCTTTTCTACATCTTAATCTATCTGAACAACCTCTTTGAGAATAACAGAAAAAGAAAAAGAACAGAGTAAGATGCTATTAACAATTTGAACAATTTTATTATTACACCTAATTCAAGTAAGAATCAAAAACCTACACATAAAACCCTGATTAAAGCTACATAAATCAATTGATGCACTACATTAAGCAACAAAATAAAGCCTACATTCATTTGTTGAACAATATTTCTCTAGTACAACACCAATTGTCCCACCTAATGAAACACTGATATTCCCATTTTAATTGATCAAAGACCTTATCAAAAACCAATAATTAAACATAATATCCTAAACATATTTTATTAGTCAAAAGCTAACAATTTCATTATAAAATACAACAATGGGTAATTCCTGTTTTCCAATTAAGAGCAATCAATTCACAGATTAAAAAAAAATTGGTCATCTATTCCTTAATTTCAATCATAACCTATAATAACACATTAATCTCAAATTTTTTAAGGTATCCAAAAATCAATTAATTAATAGAATTGATGAATGAGATTAAGAGAGTAGAAATAAACCTGGTCAAAGATGGAATGATGGGAAAGCTTGTAATCTTGGTAAAAGGGATGTAAAGACCAGCAGATGAAGCCAGTCATGCGTCTGCAAAGTTTAAAGCCAACATATGTCCTTATTCTCTCTCTTCACTAAAATCATCTCCTTTGGTTTTCTTCTAGATGCGATGTTGCTGCTGTCTTTGTTGTGCTACTGCCACTTTATCAACTTGTGGCTCTCTCTTCTAGCTAAAATTAACCACTTGATTGATGCTGCTCGTTGTTGACGTAGGTGTTGCCTTGATTTATCAATCATCTTCTTCAAAAACTCACCTATCAGCATAGTTTCTATTGACTATTTATCTAGGGTTCCCAACAAAAAGCCCCTTTCGTCACTCAACCCGTGTGCTCGTGGGTAACTGTTATGGGTAAAATTTTGTAAGTCAGAGTCAACGATGGTCAGCTAGAGTTAACGACGAAATCAAGCTCTGACGAAGACCAGGACTTGACGAAGGAAAGCTGACCTCGACGGACGAAAGAAACATCCACTACTCTCCTATTTTCTAGGGAAGGATAAACGTGAAGGACTAAGTCCATGTTCAGCTGTACATTACCGTTAGTGGGCTAAACAGAAAGGAGATAATGATGAGTTAGCTTCGGAAATCAAGGAACCGAATCTATCACCTTGCAACGGCTAGGGATCAACCCTAGAGACTATCTATCTAAGGAGAAGGCATCCTCAAACGAAAAATACATTGCAACCTAGCTACTAAAACACTCTAAGCATATATTGTAAACCGATCCTTTTGATATTTCTGCATAGTGAAAGTTTGGTAGACCCTCATTCTACCCACAGTTTTTACCTTCATTAGGTTTTCCGCGTCAACAATCCCTTGTGTTATTTCTTTGTTTTCGCATAAGCTTTATTCACGGTTTTATTTAGTTGATCCGTAGCCTAGATTTTGATATTCAATCCCACTTGATGAAAATTAGCATAAACAATTTGGCGCCCACCGTGGGGCTATAACTAGGTAAAACCCTAAATTACCTAATCCAACTTTCAATATGAGTCCCGATGAGATGACCCCAGAACAGCTGAAAGAAGCTTATGAGAAAGCTTAAGCTGATCTCATGGCAGCCTGAGAATCCAACGAGCGCCAGAGCAAGGAAAAGGAAGCGTCGGAATCTGATGCAGCTACCCTTCGTCAGCAGCTAGAATCTGCCCAAAGCTACCGTCGTCGCCGTCCAAGGAACCTGGACATTGTGCCGCGTATGCCAACGTTGGATGTTGTAAAGTCTCTACATGATACTGATACAGAGTCCAGTGACGGAGATATGGAGACTGAGCCCCCGATCCGGAACGTTGGGCAGCAAGGGAATTTCCGGACTCCAGGAGGCGAGCATCAGTTCAATGATCGTGAGCCGAACCAGACCGAGATCTTGCTCCAGAGGTTGGCCGCTTTAGAGAAGCAGAATTCTAGAGTGATGTCAATGATGAAAAAGATGCCAGGTGTTCCGATCCCTGTCCAGAGAGAAGCTCATGACGGATTCGCAGCGACCTCGTTCAACGACGAGTTGTCCAGGGCCCGTATTCCTAGAAGATTGTCCCTTCCGACATTTATCTCGCTCTATGATAGTACAACATGTCCAGAGTAGCATGTCGAATACTACAAGTAGCGAATGTGGCAAGCTTCGATTCCGTTCGAGTGCTAGGAGGCATGCATGTGCAAATCCTTTGGCGCGACGCTGACTAGTCCCGCCCTCAAATGGCTTGGCAAGCTCGAACTAGATAGTATCACTAGCTTTGCTATGTTGATTAACAAATTTTATTCCCATTTTGAAAGCAGCAGGTAATTCCACAAACAAACAATCGAACTGTACCGGATCGTCCAAGGACCAAAGGAAAGCATCAGGACTTATTGGTCCAGATTCAACAAAGAGAAAGTTTCGATCAAGAAAGTCGACAATAGGACTGCCATTGAAGCGTTCCACTGAGGACTGCAAACAGACTCAGATCTGTAAAAAGATATGGTAAAATATCCCTGCTCAACGTTTGAAGAGGTCCGGACAAGAGCTGTGGCCCAGATGCGTTTTGACGAGGATATCGCCAATCGAAGTTCCGGCAGAACGTCAAGAGTTTAATCGACCACAAGGCTACAAGCAACCCGCGAGGATCATGGAGACATCATCCATATGAAACAACAGGTAGATCACGGTCTATTAATAGTGTGCAGGTAAAACAGATCATCGATGCACCGCAATATCCAGAGATATCCGAGCATGGGTTCGACGTGAATATTGTAGCGGTGGTGAAAGAGATGGAGCCTCTAGGTAGCAAAGTTTGATGGCTAATGAAGAGCAATAAGCTGGATTCAGAAAAGGATATGAGCTAGTGGTGCGAGTTCCATAGCAACTATGGTCACAACGGAGGATTGTTATGCCCTACGGAGAGAAGTCGCCTTCCAGCTAAAGAGGGGTAACCTCAAGCATCTGCTAGGAAAGAAGAAAGGCAATGCAGCCAGTAACGACAAAGCTGCAACGGCAATCAGGCCCCCAAAGCCGCCCGTACCTGAGGTAGTAGTTAGTGTTATTTCTGGAGGTTCTGATATTTGTGGACTAACCTACTATGCAGCCAAAAGAATTGCAAAGTCGCCAACAGAAAATGCAGACGTCCTAGAAGAGTTAAGAGACCCTTTAGAAAAGAAGCTAGAAGCTATGGCCATCACTTTCGACGATGACGACATCAATAACATCAATAAAGAGCATGAAGATTCCATGGTGATTTCTCTGATGGTTGGGAATTGTCTACTTCGAAGGGTGCTGGTCGATGGAGGAAGCTCCACAAATGTTCTTTTCCGGAGGATTATGGAGGATATGGGGCTGAGAGATAGTGACGTCGTCAGAAGGTCGACAACCTTGGTCAGTTTCAGCGGCGAGACTATGTCAACACTAGGTGAAAAAACGAAATTGGCACCGGTTCAAAACCCCTCAATGCCACCGGTTTTGAACCGGTGCCAAGATGGGGGGTGCTAATTACTTGGATGAAAAGCCATCGGTTCAAACCGGTGGCAAAAATGGTTATTGGCACCGGTTAACCAGTGCCAAAATGACCCCAAAATTTTTTTTCATTGTTTTTGACACAGGTTAACCGGTGCCAAAAGTGCCCAAAATATTGTTTTTTTTTTTTTGTCTTTTTTCACTTAAAAATTAAATAAACTAAAATAAATAAGAACACAAAATATAAATCCAATATCAATCAATAAAATCAAATCTCTACAATATATAATCAAATTTTTTTTACAATATATATCAATAAAATAAATCAATTACAACATATAAATAAAAAAAAAATTACAATATAAATAAAAAAAAAATTTACAACATCACAATAAAAAATAACCCCATACAACATCTAAATCAATATAGTTGCATCTTGATTCTTGCATCAATATACCTGCACCAATTAAAACAAAAAAAAATCAATTAAAAGAAATTATAGTAGCTGCGAAAAAAATATTAAAAAAAACCCAGAAAATAAAAAAAATAAAAGAAAAATCAGTTAAACACCCACAAAATAAAAAAAAAATCAAATTAAAATAAATTACAAAAAAAATATTGATTAAAATAAAAACAAAAATCGAAAATCAGTTAAAAACCCAGAAAATAAAAAAAAATCGAATTAAAATTGATTAAAATAAAAAAAAAATCCAGAAAGTAAAAAAAAAAGGAATTAAAATCGATTAAAATAAAAAAAAAATTCGATTCAAATAAAAAAACCCAGAAAATAAAAAAAAACGAATTAAAATCGATTAACATAAAAAAAATCGATTACAACAAAAATCCAGAAAAAAAAATGAAAAAAAAATCGATTAAAATAAAAAAAGCCCAAAAAAAAAACGAATTAAAATCGATTAACATAAAAAAAATCGTTTAAAACAAAAACCCAGAAAAAAAACGATTAAAATCGATTAAACCTCGAATAATTTTGGACTAAACCCTAATCTTGCTCATGCATGTATTCTTGGTGGTGGTGGTGGTGGAAAAGTCGGTGTTGCAAACGAAAGTGGTGGTCTTCGAATGAAAGAAAGGAGGAGGACACGAGGGAGAAGGAGATGAGGGAGAAGGAGATCGAGAAAGAGAAACAGAACGAGAAAGAGAAGGAGGATATCTAGAAAGAGAAAGAGAAGGAGGAGATCGGGGAGCAGGAGAAGGAAAGAGGAGGAGAGGAGAGAGAAAGAGGAGGAGAGGAGAGAGAAACGACTGAG
Organism: Chenopodium album; assembly: GCF_948465745.1. Taxonomy (NCBI): domain Eukaryota; kingdom Viridiplantae; phylum Streptophyta; class Magnoliopsida; order Caryophyllales; family Amaranthaceae; genus Chenopodium; species Chenopodium album. The sequence continues at coordinate 23,500,927 of NC_137847.1, forward strand.
AAGAAATTATCTAGGGTTGGGGGGAGTTTAAAGGGCCGCGTTTTTTTTTAATAATTAAAAGGACCGGTTCATAAAGGCACCGGTTCAAACCGGTGGCCTTTATGTTTTTGCCACCGGTTTGAAGTGAACCGGTGCCTTTTATCCTGGTTCAGCTTCCCACCAATTTTTAAGGCTATTTTTGCCATCGATTTGGACTGAACCGGTGGCAATTAGGGGGTGCCTTTTTGATATTTTCTACTAGTGCAACTCTCGGAGATATAACCCTACCAACCTATGCAGGTGGCCAAAACCCTCAAACAAAATTCAATGTCGTCGACTGCCCTTCAGCTTACAACACCATCATGGAAAGACCATGGATCCACAAACTAAAAGCCATTCCTTCCACCTACCACTAGTCAATCAAATTTCCAACCCCATGGGGAATCCGAGAGATTAAAGGAGAGCCCCATGAAGCCAAACATTGCTACAAAACAACCATGAGAACCGCATAGCAATTACAGCAAGGCCCGACACCAGACAATCCCAACGACCTCGAGATCGATGGAATACCCTTAGATTCCGAAAAGCCAGGACAAACCGTCCGTGTCGGAGCCAATTTAGCACCTGAACTCAAAAACACTATCCTAACCTTTCTCCGAGAGAATAAAGACTGTTTCTCTTTGTCTCATGAAGACATGACTGGCATAGATCCGAGCATCATCTCGCACAAGCTGAACGTCGACCCAAATCATAAGCCTGTAAAGCAGAAGCGTTGAAAGTTTACTCCGGAACGAAATAAAATCATCAACAACGAAGTGCAGCAGTTGGTCGATACAGGAAAAATAAGGGAAGTTAAATATCCAGATTAGCTTGCAAATGTTGTCGTTGTCAACAAAAAGAATGGCAAGTGGAGAGTTTTCATCGACTTCACCGATCTCAACAAAGCATGCCCAAAAGATCCGTTCCCGTTGCCGCACATCGACGCCATGGTAGATGCAACAGCAGGTTATGAGCTCTTGACATTCATGGACGCTTATTTTGGATACAATCAAATCCTAATGCATCTTGACGACCAAGAAAAGACAACCTTCATGACCGACAAAGGTATATATTGTTATAAAGTTATGCCTTTTGGACTAAAAAATGCAGGTTCGACGTACCAGAGATTAGTCAACAGGATGTTTAAGGACCAACTAGGGGACATGATGAAGTATACATCGACGACATGCTGGTAAAGTCCAAAAAATCAGAGGATCACGTCGACCACCTTTGTCAAACATTTGAGGTATTGCGGAAATATGGTATGAAACTTAACCCTACTAAATATTCTTTTGGAGTATCTCCTGGTAAATTTTTGGGCTATTGTAACGCCCCGACTTGTAATCGGCGTTACCGGACCCTACTTAACTTGTCATTTGCAGCAGAATTAATTAACCACAGATAAACCATTCTTTACTCATCATACGCAGCGGAATCAATTATATAGATAAATCTTATAACCACCTGTGGGTTATGGGCCCACAACTAAACATAGTCCTTAATTATCAATATTCCTTTGAAATAATACAACTTCCAGGAAACTTCCAGAAATAAAAATAATTTATCTCTCAATAAATCGTAATTCCACAATACATAAACCTTCATTTCATAAATCCTCAATACTGTAAATTCCTTTAATCACTTGGCCTCTTGACTAAGTTGAGCTCTGTCATCATCATTCCTGTAATTATTCATAAAAATAGAAAACAGAGAAAACATAAAAAAATTCCAAAATAATGAGTGGAAAACTCAGTAACATTACTCTAACCCGTAAAATAGTGTTTCTTTCAAAATCATTTGAACACATATTATGCATACTTAGTTGTTCAGAAATAATCTAACATCATTATCTTTAAAAGTTGAGTCGGCAAGGATCATTCCCTTTACATAAGATCATAGGTAAGCACAGGTTTTGGACATAACATAACTTTCATTCGTGTGGGATTAATTCCCCAGTTTCATTAACATACTTTCCTTCACCTATAACTCACCCATTTACCATGTTTAGTTCATTTTCCAATGCCGACAAAAGTAACATTGTATCATATTAAAACATTTCAGAACAACTTAATACCTCATATAAATTTATAGCACGTACATTGGCACATTTCATAATCATTCATTCGTAACACTTAAATAGAATAATCATAATCATTAAACATTTACCAGGGGTAGGACATTTCCTACTATCAGACTTATCAGGGGAGCCAGTACTCCTTACGGGGAAGCCATTGACTCAATCATCATACATTTCGACATATTGTAATATAATATTTTTGTGAGTTCTCATAAAGTCTTTTAATAGAATTCATGTATTCATAATCTTTTTGGTGGACATGCTAGTCGCTGGACAGTATAACATGGCGGAATGTCTTCCGCGATGGCAGGTGCCTATAACATAGAGCAGGTCAACATAGTTGGGCTAGTGCCCCATGGGTACATGCATTGCATGACTGAAACATAACATATACTGCCAGACGAACTAGGTCCTCACTTTCATTTATTATGTTGTGTATCATTTAATAAGTTATTCGTAGATTATTAACAAACTTTCGAGAGATCCCTTAATCAATAGAATATTGTATATATATATATATATATATATATATATATATATATATATATATATATATATATATATATATATATATATATATATATATATAATCATTCATATAAATCATAAAACTAAAATACATCAATAAACATGTTTATCATCTCGCAAATCATTGATACAAAGATATAAAAGATCATGTCATGTCATTTGCAAATACCATGCTTTTAAATCATAACATGCCAAACATATCATACATCATACATGTGATACAATAACAGGCCATACATTAAAGTTACACACGTGCACTCATAATAACATAGATAAGTCACACATACAGGTCTAAACACAATCGCTAGACATAATCATATACGGGACTGAACACAATTGCTAGACATAATGGTTACACATACCGGACTAGACATAATTGCTAGACATAATGATTACCTCATACGGGACAGAACACGTTGCTATACATAATAGTTACCTCATACGGGATAGAACACATTTTCTAGACATAATAGTTACACATACAGGACTAGACATGATGATTACCTCATACGGAACATAACACATTTGCTAGACATAATAGTTACCTCATATGGGATAGAACACATTTTCTACACATAATGGTTACACATACAGGACTAGACATAATTTCTAGACATAATGATTACCTCATACGGGATAGAACACATTTGCTAGACATAATAGTTACCTCATACGGGATAGAACACATTTTCTACACATAATGGTTACACATATAGGACTAGACATAATTGTTAGACATAATGATTACCTCATTCGATCATCCTTAATCATCTCACTTAGCTTATTCTCCCATAATCACCATCCGAGCTCTTAACCTCCGTCATTAATTCACCTTTGTCATTACACTCAATCATATCCAGTAATAATTAAATACTCATTAGTAACTTCTCAATTCAAAACCTTTGATAAAACAAGCATAAACTTATTTTTATATAATGAAACAAGTATTAGCTCATGTAGAGTAAAATAAGCACTACTTTGAATATAGATACTACTACTATTCATACTAGAAGAAAAATAATAAAACCAGGCCATATACCTTAGTTATTATTATTTAGCATTGAATTGCCAAAACTTATTTCTAGAAATATGTATTACGTAGCTTTTGGTAAAAGAAAAATAAGTATGCTACTTCAATATGAATAAAAACAAGTATTATCACTAGTTCTTTTTACATATATTAAAATAAAAAGCAACTTCTATAAGTTGACAGCAAAAGTTGACATAAAACAAGTATTAATTAAAAATGAGTAAAACAACCAAGCTCATCATAATACAAATTACGTGACTATTTGCCACAAGATTCTTGCTTTTATAAAACCAATACAACACAATCATAATTAAGAAAGCTATATAATTAAATCTTTATACAAAGTATCATAAACAAGTGCCACTTACTTTGGGTATATATATAAACAGGTTTAAGAGCTTATTGGTTTCATGAAACCAATCTTTGTCTTGGCAAGAATAGTGCACGTAGCACCCAAAATGGTGGAAATTGGTGGGTGGCTTTGGGCGGTTGGAGGTTACGGAGTATAACTTGTTGCAAGAACTTGAAAGAAAAGGAAGGATATATATATATAAAAGATGAAACTTGCTAAAGTGATAAGCATGGGTATTGAGGAACCAATTATAAAGGAGCAAAAATTAGACTTTGTAACATGAATTTCTTAACCGTGAAGAATAATAAAGAAGAGGTGTAATTTGTCTTTTTGTTGGAAGGGGATAAGCTCATGGTTAGGGTAAGTTTCATGAATCAATTTTTAATATGTTTGAGCATGTAAAATTAAGCAATAGGTAAAAGAATCAAGCTAAACCGATTCGGCTTTCAATACTTAGTCATGAAGCAGAATAGGTAAATGGAAGAGGTGGGTTTTGTTTCTTATGGTTAATGAATTGAACAAATGAAAGAAAAGCAAATGGCTTTCAATCCCCATTTCTTAACCGTGAAGGAGGAGAAGAAATGAATAAGGGTATTTTGGTCATTTTAAAATTTCAGGTAAAAATACAGATTTTAATGAAAATTATTGAACAAAATAAAATTTTACTTTACCCGAAATACATTTTAAAATAAATAACTTTTCTTCGTAAAATTAGCTTCCGAAATAATCTAATCTTATAATAAAATTTAAGACTAAAACATTCGTATTGAATAAATAGAGATTAAAAATCAATTAAGCTAATAATATAAAATTAGAGTATAATAAATCAAGTTTTAAAATTTCGGGTATTACAGCTATGTAGTAACACAAAGGGGAATTGAAGCCAGTACCGACCAAGTCAGGGCCGTATTAAATATTCAATCCCCCCGAAACGTTAAACAGAAATTGACGGGACGAGTGGCAGCATTAAATCGCTTTATCTCTCGATCGTCGGACAAATGCCATCTTTTTATAATGTTTTACGAAAAAATAAAGGCTTTGAATGGACTGATGATAATGAAAAAGCATTACAGGATTTAAATAAATACTTAATGACGCCACCCTTCCTGTCGAAACCCAAAACTAACGAGCCTTTGCAGCTTTACATTGCCGTCAGCGCTGTCGCCGTCAGTGCAGTTCTGACTAGGAAGATGACGACGCTGGGCAGCTACCGGTTTACTACGTAAGTAAAACCTTGCTCCCAGCCGAGGTAAGATATTTGTCTTTGGAAAAATTAGCTCTTGCTTTAATTACTGCTGTTAAGAAATTGAGGCATTATTTTGAAACCCACCACGTAGTGGTGATGACTAATTATCCACTTAAGTCTGTTTTGAGAAAGCTAGAGTTGACAGGACGCTTAGGCAAATGGAGCATCTCCCTAAGCACAATGGACATCGAGTACCAACCTAGGAAAGCAATCAAATCGCAGGCTCTAGCCGATTTTGTGGCTGACTTCGGCCCCGATTTACAGGCCATAGCCGACAAAGAGGTAGAAGAAATCAACAGCGTCGACAAAGAGAGCAAATGGATCCTGTTCGTCGATGGCTCGTCCAAACAACGAGGAGCTGGCCTGGGAATAGTGCTAAAGTCGCCACAAGGGGACATGATAGTACGATCCATATCTTGTGATTTCAAAGCAACTAACAATGAAGCAGAATATGAAGCTTTGATTGCAGGGATGATTGTCGCTAAAGACTTGGGAGCAACAGCCTTAGACGTATACATCGACTCCCTCCTTATCGTCAGCCAAATAACAGGAGATTTTGCTGCAAAAGATTCTAAAATGACAGCCTACCTCGAAATAGCCAAGGAAAAAGCCAAACACTTCAACCCATTTACAATCCAACTAATTCCACGAGACCAAAATGCCTAAGCCGATGCACTTTCCAACTTAGCCTCTGCCTTCAAAAAGACCACCTTCACAAATATCCCTTTAGTCCACTTGCAAAAGCCGTCCGTATCCACAAAAGTAATCCTTCCCGTCGACGATGTTAACAGCGATCACGACTGAACCAAACCCCTCATAGATTACCTTACCAATGATATCCTTCCCAATGACACAGCAGAATCTCGAAAACTAAAGTACAAAGCCTCCAGATACCATATCGTCAATGGAGTCTTGTTCCATAAATCAGCATCAGGATTATCACAAAGATGCATCCAAAACCATGAACAACAGTTTATCCTTAGCCATCTACATGACGGCATATGCAGCAGTCATGTTGGAGGTAGAGGACTAGCCAAAATCGCAATGAGACAAGGATACTTCTGGCTGACGCTCCATGAAGACGCCATGCAATATGTCACCAAATGTGATAGTTGTCAATGATTTGCCAATACCGTGTATAAGCCTTCGGAATCTGTACACCAAACCTTATCTCCATGGCCTTTCATGAGGTGGGGAATGGATATCGTCGGGAAGTTACCTGCCGCTCCAGGGCAAAGAGTTTATATGCTAACACTAACTGATTATTTCTCTAAATGGATTGAAGAAATTGCCTTGAAATAGGTGACGAACAAGGAGGTTATCTCGTTCATATGGACTAACATTATTTGCAGGTTTGTATCCCGTCGGTGATCGTCTGTGACAACGGATCATAGTTTATTAGCGACAAAACTCGTGCATTTTTTAGGAAATTCTGCATAGAGTTAAGAATGTCGACGCCAAGATATCCTCAAGCCAATGGACAAGCTGAGTCCAGTAACAAAGTTGTCATGAACGTCATAAAAAAAAGGCTAAAGGTTGCGAAAGGTAGGTGGGCCGACGAGCTCCCAATAGTCTTGTGGGCCAATTGAACAATGTCGAGGTCAATAACGGGGCATACACCTTTCTCCCTCGTCTACGGCTGCGAGGCCGTCCTCCCAGTCGAAGTTGATTTTCCAACATCCCGCTTCCGTCTCATGACGGAAGATAGGAACCAGGAAGAAATGGAAGACAGCTTGGACGCAATTGAAGAACTAACGGAGACAGCACTAATAAGGATGGTAACATAACAATAGATCGTCGCAAGAAGCTTCAACAAAAATGTCAAGGCAAAGACGTTCCAACTAGGCGACTGGGTACTAAGGAAAGCATTCCAGAACACAAAGAATCCCACCGACGAAAAGTTTGCTCCCCCATGGGAAGGTCCACATGAGATCACCCAAGTCATCGGAAATGGCGCTTATCGGCTGACTGACCAGCAAGGTAAACTCGTTCCACGAAGTTAGAACATAACCCATCTCAGAATATATTCACTAGTAGAAAATACTAAATGGCAAGCGGTTCAAACCCCCTAATGGCAAGCGGTTTTGAACCGCATGCTCTTAGGGGGCTTGCCATTAGCCTTTTAAATGGCAAGCGGTTCTGAACCGCTTGCCATTTGTAGTGAATGGGCAGCGGTTTTGGCGCCAAACCGCTGCCCATTATGGCTATAAATATTTTTTTTTTTTTTTTTGTTTTTGCTTTTTCACTTAAATTGAAATATAAACACTTAACATACATAATAACATAATTTTTTTTATCAATCAATTGTTATAATATTACATTTTCATAAAAAAAATAATAATAATAATTAACAAAAAAATCTGCAAGTGCATCACAAGCACAAAAAACTAACAGCAAAAATTATACATCTCAATATAATTAAAAATTACAATTGTATTTGATTAAAAAAAAAACTAGATCTAAATTACTATAATACATCTCAATAAAATTAAAAATGTTGTTGTTGTCGGTGCTCGTTGGTGTTGTTGGTTGTGCTCGGTGTTGGTGGTGCTCCAAAAACCAAAACCTCATGAAATTTGAACCCAAACCCACGAAATCGAACTCAAAAAATCTGCCACAAAATCCAAAATCTTAACCCACAAAATTGAACTCCAAAAAACTGCATCAAAACACCAAAATTCGAAACCCACAAAATCGAAATCCATCAAAACCCCAAAAATTTAAACCTATCAAAACCCCAAATATCTGAACCCAAAAATCAAAACCTACAAAATCGAAACCCAAAAAAGTTAATTGCTCGGTGAATCGGTGTTGCACGGTAGATTGCTGTGGTGGGGGTTGCTCGGTAAGTCGGTTATGGTGGGTGTTGCTCAGTGTGTCAGTTTTGGTCGGTTTTGCTGGGGGTTGCTTGGTGGTTTGATGTTGGTGAGATGAAGGAGATGAGAATGGAGAGGAGGAGAGAGAAAGGAGAAGTGATGCGTGAGAAGGAGAAGAGGAGAGAGAAAGAAGAAAATGAGAAGAGAGAGAAAGGGAATGCGTGAAGGGAGAATGAGAGTGGGGTGGAGGCGAGAGAAAGTAAATGAGGAGTGAAGGCCCGTAAAAATTTTAGGGTTTATTTTAAATGGCAAGCGGTTTGGGGTTGAACCGCTTGTCATTATAACTAATGGCAAGCGGTTCAACCCCAAACCGCTTGCCATTACATATAATGGCAAGCGGTTCAACCCAAAACCGCTTGCCAATCTATATCAGAAGTTTTTTTTTTTAAAAAAATGGGTTTTTAGAAGCGGAATTTAAAAACCGCTTGCCATTTGGGGCTTCCCATTTAGTTTATTCTACTAGTGATTACTTATAATAAAAAGTCAAAAGTGTTCGTCGATGAAAAGGTAACACCCAAGCCATTATAATTCAATTTCTTTCGTTTAATTATTTACTTTCAATTATGAGTTCTGACTTAAGCATCCGAGGGCCGTTAGCTATGCTTACGACCAATGGTACTCTAACCATCTTGGTTTTATAGAGTAAAGATCGACGAAAGGTACAGCGACGAATGCAAAAAGCTCTAGTCATGACCTGCAACCCAAGAAAACGACAGAAATAAAACGACGAAAGAAAAACAATCGACGTCGGCTACACTAACATCCTTTAAAAGGGTGAGGAAAGCTGCCGTTCAAACGAAAACAGTCGAAGAAAAATGAAGCCCAGGCTAAAAATCTGACCTTAGCGTCCGACGCCAAACACCCGATACCTGTATGAACTAGTCTTCAGTGTTTAACATCGACGCTGGGACACAAGGGGCATTGGCAAACAACGCAACGAAAGGCCTAAAACAAAAGATAGAAAGTCTTTTTAGCTTAAGTCTTTGTGTCCAAATGTACTTCGAAATCAATAAAGTTTATTAATCACTTATCTTAACTATAATTTTTAAATCACTCTACCATAACTTTTTAGCTTGTCGCTTTTTCCTGTTTTTAACATAGTCATGCTTTGAATAATGTTTTAAGTTATATTTTTTGGGGATTCACAGAACACACAGCAATGACAACGAATAAAAACAGAAGACAAAGTACCATAGCAAAAAACAACGTCAAAGCTACAAAGATGTTCAGAAGAACCACTTGCCCTCAAGTGGAACAAAAACAGAAAGCAAAGTTAAACTAAAACAAAGTCTTCTAGCAAAAGCAAAAGTTATTCAAAATACACAAGCAAAAGATATAAACCATCACAAGCGATGACCTTCAAGCATCAGCATCATCTTCGTTGGCATTTAGGCCTTCGATGACATCCTTGATCACTTTGTCAGCTTGAACATTGTCATCAATGCCTTCGTTCGTCAGAGGCTGCGTCTCAGCACCTTCACCAAGTTGGAGTCCACTCTCAACGACAGCCGACGGAGTTGGCTCTGAATATGCAGTCGAAGCTATTGCAACATCCTCCCCAAGTTCGTCAAGAGTTCCACCATTGGCCAAGAAGCGGTTTATCTCCTCCCGAGGACGCCACTCTGAAGCTTTTCCTTGCAAATACTACCTCATTAACCTAGCCCTAACCTTGATTTTCGACTCTGCCAAATCATCCAAGGCATCGTCCAATTCCTTCTGGGTAGTCGCCAACTCTTCTTGTGCTTTCGACAAGGCCTCTTCCTTAGCATTTATGATTGCAACCTTGTCCTCCAATTACTGAGCTTGCTCTTTCAGTTGATCCTGCAGCCATTGAGTTTACTCCATATTCTTCGATTGACCCTCAAACTGGCCTTCTTGGTCGTTCACCTTCCTTTTTGTTTCATCAAGCTCTATCTTGGTCGTCTAGAATGTCCTTACTACAGTTTGGTGTTTTGCCTCACTGTTTTTGGCAGCATCATCCAACATTATCATATCCTTAGCCATCCCAATCACCCTCTTCCTCAGTACCAAAGAACTCTGCAAACAATGACCAAACAACCAACACATCCCACGTCACAAACCTAGAAATAAACAGGAGCAATTGAAAAATCAAACTAAACAAACACTTACGTAAAGATGAGAAGTAGAAGCCTCAGAAGCGATATCTAGAGCAGAAGTCCCAGCCAAACTTTCCCTAGAGCTTAGGAACATTAGTTGATTCAATTGAGGAAAAACAGGCTGACGCTTCTCCCTATGTAGACTAAGGACATCTGCAGGAAAGCGCACCTCGACATCAAGAAGCACAGGCGCATCGTCGGTCTTCTGCCTTTTACGCGGAGGAGATGGTGACAGCGTTACAAGCATAGACGCGTCGCCAACCTTCTTGGGCGACGAAGCACGAAGATGTTCCGTCCTGTCGATTGTTGACGGTTGCAGTTGCTCCTGAGGTGCCAAACCCCGCTTTCTTATCATCCTAGCGTCCTGCTCAGCCCGGGAAAAGCTTCGTCCGCGTCGACCTCCTTGCGCTGCTGACTCTGACAAAATACAAACACAATGAACAACCGCTTAGTAAGAGAACGACAACATTAGTAAATAACAACGCTGAAGTCGACGAAACGTCGAAGACTCACGAGTAGACATCGTCTCTTCCTAATCCTCGATTCTTTGAGATATACTCGGTGGAACTTTGTGCTTCTGACTCGACGACTCACCTAGAGGACGTTTTGTTCTCTCAAAAGTCCTCTTCTTTCTATTGATTCCAAGAAACCGCTGAACCTTACTTTGTGATTCTTCCGAAGGCTCGAGAAAATCAAGAGAAAGCTCTGCATAATTAAAAGCAACATCAAACATTCAGAAAACCTTAGCTCAAAAAAACCAAATCGCCGAGAAACTAACTTACCATCTTCCGGCCACCCTTCCGTCAACCAAGATCCTTCAACACCCAGTGAGGCGTTTTTGACATAGATGAAATAGTTAGCCCAACCCCCGTCATTGACATCGGTGTTCAACACCAATGGCTCCCCTTTCTTAAACAAACTCACAAAATGGTCCTTCCTCATATGTATGTCATAAGCCTCCACCAAATCTTCTTAAGTGAATGAATCCTCCTAATCTTTAGTAACCTCCTCTATGACCGACAGAATTCTCCACCCAGATGGCATAAGCTGCCCAGGATTTAGCCATAGTAATTCGAAAAAAGTTCGGGTCAAAGGTTTGAAAGGAAATTGAGCCCCCGTCTCTAAAAATGCGTACCTAAAAAACACCACGAAACCCTAGGGACAATCCTCTACTTTTTTGCCCTTTCCAAGAATGTGAGCAAAAGCACTTTCGGGGAACCCAACCATCTTCACCAGTTCATTCTTCATATCAGGCGTCACTAATGACTTCGCTTTAGTCCCCATTCCTTGTTCTAAAACAATCGATCCCCTTTTTAACAACTCGGAGTGAAAACCTAAACCTATTCTTGGGAATTCTACTCGACATTTGCTAAGCTGAACTACAAAAAAGAGAAATTAAAGTAATTACCTGGCAATTGAAGTTAACAAGAGCGCAAAATCAAGGGTTGTCGCCTTTTGCCGCTTCTGGAAACACCAGGGAACTTCGGCAAGAAAGAGACAGAAGAGAGAGAGAGTACATTAATTTTGGGGAAGCGCGAAATGTGTAGCAGTAATAAAAGCTTTGAAATGACGGTTAATGAAGAGGTGGGAAGTTGAAATAACTTCTCAAGGGTAAGTGCGCCAAAGTATAAGGACGACTTTGCCCTTAAAGTATGTTTTTCTTATTTTTGTTATTTGTTTTCCCTTAAGCAATTCTGTCTTTAGGTAATTGCATAAAATGTACATAGCTATCCATATTTAGCAATTAGGGGCAAATTTTTATGGGTAAAATTTTGTAAGTCAGAGTCAACGATGGTTTGCTAGAGTCAACGACAAAATCAAGCTCTGACGAAGACCGGGACTTGAAGAAGGAAAGCTGACCTCGACGGACGAAAGAAACATCAACTACTCTCCTATTTTCTAGGGAAGGATAAACATGAAGGACTAAGTCCATGTTTAGCTGTACATTACCGTTAGTGGGCTAAACAGAAAGGAGATAATGACGAGTTAGCTCCGGAAATCAAGGAACCGAGTCTATCACCTTGCAACGGCTAGGGATAAACCCTAGAGACTATCTATATAAGGAGAAGGCATCATCAAACGAAAATTACATTGCAACCTAGCTACTAAAACACTCTAAGCAAACATTGTAAACCGATCCTTTTGATAATTCTGCATAGTGAAAGTTTGGTAGACCCTCATTCTACCTGCGGTTTTTACCTTCATTGGGTTTTCTGCATCAACAATCCCTTGTGTTATTTCTTTGTTTTCACATTAGCTTTATTCACGATTTTATTTAGCTGATCCGTAGCCTAGATTTTGATATTCAATCCCACTTGACGAAAATTAGTATAAACAGTAACCACCTTCGTTGGCCAGTGGGTGGCCGGTGAGAGAACTTCGTTGGCCATTGGGTGGGCGTCGGTGTCAACGTAGGGTGGTTGGTGAGGCGGTGAGTAAGAAACTGAGTTTTTAAGAGAGGGAAAATTGAGATTAAGGAATTGGGAAAGAGTAGGGGAAAGAGAGAAGTCAATAAAAAGTTTTTCTTTTTCTTTTTTTTCCCAACATATGCTATTAATATCAAAGTGTTACAAGCAAGTGCTACATAAAATCAAAGTGTTACAACTAAGTGCTACCTAATATAAAAGTGTTACAATTAAGTGTTACATAAAGCTAAAGTGTTACACGAGTGTTACTTATATATCAAATAACTTTATAACTTTGAAAGTGTTACTATTTGGTGTTACCTGACGTTACTTTTGTACTAGTGAAAGTTGATGATAAATGGCAGAGACCACCCAAGATGGTAAACAGAAACCGTGACCCTAGCAAGTGGTGTGACTTCTACAAGGACCATGGACATACCACCGATGAATGTACACACTTGAAGGACAACATAGTGGACTTGGTTCGGAGAGGATACCTGAATCAGTTCAAGCAACATTCTGACTCCTCCAGGCGAAGGGAAGAAGAAAGGTCTGGCCATGACCACAGATGAGGTCATAAAGGCCCAGCTGAGGGCAGAGATCGTGATAGTAAGCTAGAAGGCAAAGTATATGTAATCAATGGTGGAACGGTACATGGAGGAACTGTGATAAGAGCAAGGGCTGACTTGCGAGCAATGACCCATCAGATAGGTTACAATGAAAGGCGCAGATGACAGCCACTTCCTCCACAGCCATGAGCTACATTCTAAGATTATGACCAGAAGGGCATGATCTACCCTCATGACGACCCTCTGGTAGTTACAATGAGAATTGTAAACTGGGAGGTGGATAGAGTACTAATCGATAGTGGCAGCTTAGCCAACATCATATACATGAGGGCGTTCAAAGAGCTGAAATTGGATAAGAGAGACTTGAAAAGGGTGAGCTACGAAGTCACCGGGTTCAACGGGTCCAGACTAATTCCTGAGGGCATAATTGAGCTGTTAGTCCGTGTTGGAGAGGGATCAAGGCGGCGTGATATTCGAGCTGAATTCTTAGTGATAGACTCCCCATCACCCTACAATGTGATCATGGGAAGGCCGCTCATCCATAAAATAGGCGGAGTGGTCTCCACTTATCACCTTGCCATGGCATACACATCCAATGATGGAAAATCTGCAAAGCTCAGGGGAAGTCATAATACTGCCTAACAATGTTATATCACAGCCTTGAAACAACCAACTAGGACCAGGCAACAACCAAGCCTAGAGCCAAGGTCCAAGGTCCAAGGAACATGCTAAAAGGAAATCGAGAATAAGGAAGCGAGAAGAATACCATAAGGAAAAAGATAAGAAGAAGTTAGCAATGGAGAATTTTGAGCCCGCAAAAGAAGAGGTAGCCAGGCTGTTACCTAGCGGGGAACATGTAACCATCAAGCTCACAGAGGGCGATAGCTCAAGGACAGTTAAATTTGGGAAAGACATTGACCCTGGAGTAGGAGTGCACCTCATAGAGTTGTTAAGAGAGAATAAGGACATTTTCGTATTTTCAACAGACGAGATGCCAAGAATTGACCTGGCGGTGTAGGGAATATTTCAATCATCCCACACTTGAGCCCCACTGTGATCATACACTTAAGCATGGTGGCGTCCAAAGGGAAGGAAGCTACATCAAAATAGTCGCCAGCAAGTTTTAGGAACTTGTAAATCATTCACAGGGTGAAGGTTACACCCCTTCACGATCCATGAGATCGCTAACTCCATAGTGGTCTGGAACCATGACTGGATATTCGGGGATGAAGGTACAAATCTAACCTAAAAGAGATTGAACCTGCCCTAAATAAGCCTCTACTTTATTCTTCTCATATTCATGTGCGCTTTCTGACTAACATACAATCAATATATTAACCTAAAACTTGTTTAATCTATGTTGGTTGAATATTAATGCAAAAACAAATCTAGCGATCACTTGAATTAAAATCATATTAGCCTAAATAAAATTATTAATTATCTTATTAAGCGTCATTACAAGTACAAATTCCCTTAAACCTCCAAGAGAGCGCGTGATTACAAATACAAATTCCCTTTAAACCTACAAGAGAGGGCGTGATCAAGAAATAACAACAATATATCAAGCAACAATCATAATAATATTGATACAACAAATCATCATCATCAAAATAATATTCTCATCAAAGCATAATAATATTAGCAAGATCCTAGGCGTGATACTAACAAGATTAATAACAAATCCTAGCATGTCACTAAACAATAAAGATCAAAGCTTTAACCTTAACACGATACTAGCATGATAAAAGAAAATAGGAAGCAACCTAAACGTGATACTAGAAAGCAATAAAATAATCCTAACATAATACTAGGAATTAATAATATTTAAGCATGCTTGCTAAAGTAATAAAACAATAAAATAACTTACTTTGTTTCCTCGTATCTCTTTCTATCAAAAGAATACACACGTTAGTAACTTCAATGAAAATATCAAATCAAACACTTAATTTAAATAATTGAAATAGGGATTTGGAACTAAACCCTCAGAAATTATCAACCTTTCACGGCTAGGGCGAAGGCAACTTCGAACTTGGCTAGGTGTGTCTAGAACTCACGAATGCGATATTGTGTTTGTAAAAAGGCTAGGCTTAGAAAGAGGGAGAAAGAACAAGCTATTAGCTTTTAGCGAGAAGAGATTGGAATTAGATGATTGTTGATGATTGTTGCTGATTTGAAAACGGGGCATAACACTCCTATTTAGTCCCGAAACGATAAAAAAAAGACCGAATTTATTCGGAGTAAAACTGCTTCCATTGCGGCGCAATAGGGTCCATCGCCGCGCGACAGGCTCCATCACGGTGCGATAGGCTCCATCGCCGCGCGACAGGTTCATCGCAGCACGATAGGGTTCATCGCCGCGCCACAGGTTCATCGTCACACGACAGGGTCCATTGTCGCGCTACAGGTTCATCGCGACGCGATAGGTCCTATCGTTTCGCGATGGAGAACGCATTATCGAAATCAGTACGGAATCCTTAATATAATTAAATTAGATTAATTAAAGTATGTACTAATCTTTTAGAATCTGATTTATCCTTTCAAAACACTTGTTTTATTCCAATTAAAATTCTTTATTTTTCTAAAAGATATAATTATTAATCCTAATCCCGCTAGAATTCAAAATAACCATCTAGATTATCTTAGAAGATTAAAATCAATCCTAATGACTTTACGAATATTAATTAATGGGCCCTCCATTTGATCATCGGGCCCAATCCAACTACACCATTATTGGACCCTTATTATGGACCAAACTAAACTGGACTGGAAATTTTCCATAGCGTACGAAATATTTTCGAAAACAAAAGGAAGTATTTTTATTAAAACAACCGCATCACAAGACTTTTCACATTTTCACCTTTTTCGATAATCAATGACGTGAAAGATATTCATCACCGGGTTTGGTTTTTGGGGAGACACAATCAGGTGTCTACAAGCGGTTATGGTTCACAGGCTGAATGTGAAAGAAGACATCAAGCCAGTCAGGCAGAAAAAACGAAGTTTCTCCACGGAGAAAAATCAAGCAATCCAAGAAGAGGTGGACAAACTACTAGAAGCTGGGTTCATTGAGCCTTGTGATTACCTAGTGTTGTTAGCCAATCTGGTGATGGTAAAGAAAGCAAATGGCCAGTGGAGGATGTGTGTTGATTTCACAGATCTTAACAAAGCATGTCCAAAAGATTGCTATCGTTGCCACAGATCGATCAGCTGGTAGACTCAACTAGCGGTTATGCCTTGTAGATTTTCATTGATGCTTTCTCAAGGTATCACCAGATCAGCCTACACAAGCCAGACAGGTAGAAGACAGCATTCATCACTAAAGGGGGGGGGTGTACAATTACATAGCTATGCCCTTTGGGCTGAAGAACGGGGGCCTACTTTTCAGAAGACAATGGATAGGGTGTTCATGCACCAAAAGGGACACAATGTTGAAGTATACCCATTGGTAGAGAAGCTGGCCTTCGTAGTGGTAATGACAGCAAGAAAGCTAAAACCCTATTTTGATGCACATACAATCCAAATCCTTACAAATCATCCACTGGAAAAGGGCTGTAGAAAATGGACACTTCAGGCAGACTCCTGAAGTGGGCGATAAAAATATCTGAGTATGAATTCGAGATTAAGCCTAGGGTAGCCATCAAAGCTCAAGCCCTAGCAGACTTCATAGTAGAAGCCTCTTACGAGGAAAAAGAGGATGAGGTTGGAGTATAGAAGGTGGCAGTGGACGGATCTTCAGCTCAAACAGGAAGCGGAGCAGGAATAACAGTAACATCCCCAGAGGGCAATGTATTCGAGTATGCCATTAAGTTCAAGTTTAAGGCATCGAACAACGAGGCAGAGTATGAAGAAACTTTAGCAGGTCTAAGGATGAGTATTCTAGAAGGAGCCAAAAAGGTGCACCTGTAGACTAACTCTCAGCTGGTAGCCAGCCAGTTGAAAGGGGACTATGAGGCTAGAGATCCTACAATGCTAAAATACACAACCAAAGTAAAAGAGTTAGTGGCCCAACTAATGCATTTTCAGATAGATATGGTCCCAAAAGTGGAAAATTCTCAAGCTGACACATTATTAAAGTTAGCCAGTTCCACTCTCCAAAGCCTCACAAGGACAATCATGGTAGAAGTCCTAGAAGAAAGTAGCATTGCCGAAAGCAAGCAGGTGAATTGCACCAGGCGGTAGCGAGCATGGTTCTCAGACATACTGACTTACAAGGTACATGGCTCACTGCCGGATGACGAGGCATAAGCCCAGAAAGTTAAGAAGGATGCCAATTAGTACGTGGTGATGAACGGGGAGCTCAACAAAAAGGGCTTCTCCAAGCCACTACTGAGATGTATCCCAGAGTGGGAGCAGGGGAAAATCATGGAAGAAGCACTCTTAGGAATCTGCGCCAACCATATTGGCGAAAAATCCCTGGGAGTTAGGAGCATATTGGCCAACCCTAACGCAAGATGCCTTAGCATACGTCAGAAAATGTGAAAAGTGCCAAAAGTATGCTCCAGTTATAAACTAGCCAGCAAACGATCTGACTCCAGTTCTCAGCCCAATCCCGTTCGCTCAGTGGGGAATAGACATATTAGGACCTTTCACCACTAGGTCAGCGGACAGGAAGTATCTCATAGTGGTAGTGGACTATTTTACCAAGTGGATTGAAGCTGAACTCACCAAGTACATAAAAGCGACCCAAGTAAGAACGTTTTTATGGAAGAAAGTCATTACAAGATTTGGGGTGCCACAGTGCATAGTATTTGACCATGGGTGTCAGTTCGGCAGTGACACCATCAAGGATTACTTGGAAGAGATGGGTATTAAGTATGAAAGCGCCTCAATCTGCCATCCGCAGAGCAATGGCCAAGTAGAAGCAGCAAACAAGCCAATCCTAACAACCTTATAAAGGAAATTGGAAGAGCATAAAGGCCTCTAGGCTTACCTAGCCCCGGAGGAATTATGGGCAAACAGAACAACAGAGAAGGAATCTACTGGGAAAATTCCATTCACCCTGGCTTATGGAGCAGATGCAGTAGTTCTACTGGAGGTTCAAATCCCCAGCCTGAGAATCCAGCACTATGTGCAGTAAGGGAATGAGAAGCGTCTACTGGAAGAGTTAGATTTCCTTCCCGAGATACGATTAAAAGCAGCCCTCAAGCTGGCAGCCCAAAGAGCAGAATCTCAAAAGCCTTTAACAAAAGAGTCAAGCACCGGGAAATATAGCCTTTAGACTTGGTTCTCAGAAGGACTGCAGTAGTAGGAAGGGGAAATCAGCATGGAGAGCCGTCAGCCAATTGGGAAGGCCCTTTCATCATCCATGAGAAAGTAGGGCCAGGTGCTTTCCTCCTCATAGATCAAGAAGGTCAGGTCTTAAGGAATAGTTTCAACACAGATGTGTTAAGAAATTTTTTGTTTAAAAGGCATGTGGCTTAGTAGAAACTGAAAAACTTTGTTTAAATTATGCAAGAACTTTGTTTAAAATTATGCGGTGTTAATCAAGGCAATTTAAGCCATTTGAATTCAATGAAATACGAGCCTCTACGTGAGGAGTATACTATATGAGCTTGCCTAAACATGTTTATTTGTTAAATTATGCTTTAGCATCGCATACTAAGATGCAGAAAATACCATACAAACATTAAAGTCAAAGCAGAAAGCATCAAAATAAGGTGCAGCATGACATCGTTAAGCAAGTAAAGTTCACAATTCCCTAAGTTTAACCTACCTGGTCAAAGCAAAACAGGGCGCCACCTCGGGGATTCCTGAGGAGGAGGCCTAACACGTTAAGCTTGAGTAGGGAGATGTGAACGACAGGCAAAGGAACGGGCTGAGCAGACATCACCGAGGTTCTCTTGGTCCCACCAGCTCACCTCTTTTGTAGGGAGAGAAGAGATATATCAGTAATAAGCCCTTACAAAAGATAAGTAAGGATCATAAATAATAAGTCACAACTAAACAAGCTGAATGACATACAGATAAGTCACAGCTAAACAAGCTGAATGACATACAGATAAGTCACAGCCAAACAAGCTGAATAACATACGAATAAGTCACAACCAAATAAGCTGAACGGCATGCAAATAAGTCTAAGAAAAAGCTAACTAGATGACATAACGCACAAGCCTTCATCATAAAGAGACGAACGACATAAAATTTGACAGTTCCCACCAAGTTTAATAAAGGGCAAAGAACTAATGAAGCCCTATACTGCCAAGCTAGGGAACAAAGTTAGGAAGCAGTAAAAACAAACACAACAGGAAAGCCCAAACTACAAGGCTTTACCTAGTATAGCAAAGGGGTTGCTGAGTTAAGGGTTAGGCGCCACTATACCATGACTCAGCAGCAGGTTTGAGCAAGCATACTGGCAGCAAGACAAGCAATAAACGAAATACCAGAGAAGTTATCAAATGCATATATTAACAGGCTGAACCTGTGCCCACCAAGATAGAGTTAACATTCTGCAAAAAGTTACAACATTCAAGAAGCTGAACCCCCATCCACTAGGATGAGGAAACATTCAACAAGATAGTCAGAAAAGCAAAAGGATTCAAGTTAATTTGGACAAACCCATCAGATAGAAAAATAAAGTATTAAGTGAAAACACACAAAAAATACAGTCTTTGGCTAATATACACCCCAAAGACAATAACAAAAGCTCCTAGTAATTACAGACCTAGGTAAGGGAAACTCCGATGAACCGCTGGAGGAAGAGGGAGACATCCGCCAAAACCTTTATTGCTCGTTAGCCAGAGTCTCCACTCCAATGGAAGCAGCAATATTAGCGCATAAAGACACATCCAAATTCAGCACAACATGATTGGGGACCTTGTAATTAGAAACACGAGGGTGGTCAGCAGGTAGGTCGTAAAATTCAACTTCTCCAGCAGCATCAACCTTAGCCTTAAAGGCGTTGAGCCTGTTGCTCCCACTCCCACCATAAAGACCACTCAAGCAGCGAGCTGCGGCCTCCCAGCCCCCATCATGACGATCAGCGAACAACTTAGCAAAATTTGGAGAAAGCAAAAAACATCTAAGTGCCTCTTTCTTGGTAGCTTTAAGCTCATTCTCCCTCCTAGCTCGAAGATCGGCCATCTCAGCCTCTAACGCTTGCACTCTGGCTTGAGAACCTCCCAATTGCCCCTCACAGTCTGCCAGCTTAATTTTGGTGAGCTGGAATTCTCCAAGCTAAAGTTGCAGGGCATCCTGTCATACTTAATACCCAGCCATCGCATCCCTCTTAGAGCGAGCCAATTGATCTTCCTTATCCTTCTGAACAAGGGCTGCAATCTGATTTTGATACTCCTTCTCCATTGTAAGCAAGGCATTAGCCAAGTCACCAACAGACTTGGTGAGCTGCAAACAGGCAAAACAATAAAAATGAGCTAAGGCAAATAAGCAGAGCAATGCCAGTAAGCTAAGGGGAATAAACTAAACCGAAAGAAATGAAAATAAGTTAAGGCAAAAAGCTAACCTTCTGCAAATCATGGCGCACAGTGGTAGCTGCAAGGCTGAATGAACCACTGGTAGAGTCACCAGGAAGGCGAATGCCCTGAGTAAGGCGATAGCCTAAAGTGCCACCTTGCTGCGGATTGTCCACAAACAAGGACTCTTCAGGCCGGACATTCATCAAAGGGCGAAACGGTGCATCCTCAGCCCCAGCAGGGCACACCAAAGGGCGAAGAGAGACATCAATGGGCACCTCCCAAGACTCTATAGGTCCAGTAGGACGGAAACTACCTCCAGCCGAGATCGAGGTTGTAGAGAGAGGGTTCTCAAACGCATCACTCAAAAACAAGTAAACACAACGGTTAAGTTCACTAGAGTTATGAGCACCAGTCTCCTTAGTAGCATTCTCATCAGGAAGCCTAGTGTTGGAAGAGTGAGAGGTAAAAGGATCAAGGGAAAAAGAAGTACGAGCCTTTTTAGCAGCGGGCTGATCCGCATCACCTGAAGGAAAGACCACAGGATCATCCTCCAAGTTGATAACTGGATGATCCTGCGTGTGTGAACTCCCTAGTTGAGAGTGCCCTCCCCTGCTAGCACATCGCAGACAGCCTCGAAGACCAGTGGAACGGGGCGTAATCTTGGGAAGCTCCATGATAGTATCATCAGGTAGCTCAAAGGCAGAAGCCTCAACAGATGGAGCGATAGTGTCCTTAGTAGCAATGGTAGTACCAATGCTTGGAGAACAGTGCAGAACATGCTCAGCAGAAGTTGTGGGCTTCTCACCCACCGCAGCATTAATTTCACCTTCCCCCTCAGGGGAGAACTCAAAAATGTCGTCAGCAAAGTTATCAACATTATCATTTTTGGGTTCATTAAAAGCTCGATTTAGTGGCTCATTTACTACGGTGGGCTGAGGTGCCACCTGGCCAAAAGCCGTTGTAGGACGCTTCTCAGAAGAAGAAGCACCCTGCGCCACTAACGCCTCAGACCCTGAAGTAACATCCATCGGCAGATTACGAGTTTCCCGTCGACTCCCAATGGTGGAAGATGAAGACTCTACCTCAGCACGACTAGACCCTGCATGATCAGCAACAGTCACAGTGCCAAAGACAACTCTTAGCTCAGCTGGAGCCAAGCAGATCTCACCCTTCAAAGAACCAGCATACACCTCCGAAGTCTCAAAAAGATCTGGAGGATTATCAGGATTCCAGTTATCTTTCAATCCGAGAATGCGCCTATCCAACTTGTCATAACCTGAAAAATTAGTTAGCAAAAAAAAAATGACAGCAGAAAGAGATAAGAATACAGCGCAGGCAGAAACAAAGGTAGGAAAACACTCAGAAAAATAAGAAAAAAGGACTTACTAGGCTCATGAGTAGAACACAAGCACATAGCAGAACGCTGCGCATTGCCCACAATGTATAAAGAGTTGGGCAGCCAAAACTTGGGAAACTTCGAATCACTTGTGCCTGCTCTCTATAGCGCATCAAAAGCATCTATATCACGAGCAGATTTAGAGGGAGAAATAGTAACTACAGCCATATTAGAATCTCCCAAAAATTGCGCGGCACAGAAAAAGTGGAAGGAACTGCAACTTGCCAGTCCAGTCCCTAAAGCGACCAATCTTAGGATAAGACAAGACCCTGCCCTCTTTGGGAGCCACATAGTACCAGCCAGACTCAGAACCAGAAGATTTTAGGCTCATCAGAGACTTGAACAGATGCAGCGATTCTGGATACCTCCGAAACTGCAGAAACCACAATAAGAATATCAAGGTATGCAAGGAGGCAGGGTGCAACAAGGCAATAGTAAGGTTGAAGGCACGAAAGACCTTATCCAAAGTAGGGTCAAGGGGAAACCGCAAGCCCAAGTCTAGTTGAGAAGCAAAGACAGCAATGTGACAAGTAGGAGGAGCAGACAGTTTGGAGCCCTCAACTGGAAAAACTAGCGTGTAACCCTGGCCAAATCCATAAAAATTTTATCCCACAGCAGCCAGATCCAACCTCTTAGCGTCCTTACGCCAGTTGGAGTCCAGCACGCAATTTTTGGGGCCGTGATACCTTTCATTCAGGAAAAAAAATCATATTTTCCTCCTTTCACGGGCTCCACCACGTAAGTGGGCCGACGGTCATGAAATGCGTGCTCACCGGGAGACTCAGCTATCCCGCTCGTATTCGCAGCGGGAGAAGGAGATGGTGAAGAAGTTACAACACTAATACCCCGCACTACATAATGATCAAATCGATTCACATTAGCAATGTCATCAAGCTAAGCAAAACTGTTTAAAGGCTGAACATGGGAAATGGGGCTAACAAGAGAAACATCAGGAGGATTAGCCTTGATTTGGTCAGCTAATTGCTTATGGCGCATCGCGCGCATCCTCAAGCGGGTAAGATGGGAAAAAGGAATCCCATCACACATAAGTACTCGTTCACAATAAGGGTCAAAGAAATCAGGATGAGGCCTGGATCGAAAAGGCTGAAAAACACTGCCATCAACAGGACGACTACTACCCGATCCAAGTGCAACAGGAGGATTCGCAGCAGTACTCGCCCTGGTCTCAGTAGGAGCGTAGTCGAAAGGCATAACCATTTGCAAAGGAGGAGGGGAGAAACAGGAGAAGTAAAGGAAGTGCTTACAGAGTGCTCACCTGAGTGAGATGACTCAGAAGGAGAGCCTAACTTAGTGGCCACAGAAGGGTCACTCACATTTTTACTGTCAGTAACGTCAAACATCCTAATATCTACAAAGACAAAAAAGCCCCACAAAGAAGCTAAAGAAAATGGGGTGCCAAAAATCAAGGATCAGTCAAATCCCAAAGAACAAGCGTAGAAAAAACAACGCAAGAATTGGGAAAAAAGAATTGCGAGTACAAATACAAAAACAGAAAGGGAAGAATTGGACAGAGGTAATCAAAATTGGTCAAAAGACGCCATCTTGCGAAGAAAAAATGCAAAAAGAAATAAAATTGGGCACATACACATAAAAAGGCACAAAGAAAGTACCTTTACCACAAAAGTTGCAGAAGCAACGAAGCAAAACAACAATGGTGACAACAGGAAGTCAACCGAAGAACAAGGTTTCAAGCTACAATAAAAAAAAATCAAGAAATCTCAATGAAAATGAAGAACGAGAGAAAATAAACAAACAAAACAGATTAGTGGAACAAAAACAAGGGCAAAAGAAAACAAGGAAGACAAGAACTTACAACAATAACGGAGGAGCGACGCGCGTTTGTGAAGAAGATAAAAGGCAAAAATTTTGAAAAGAAAAGAGGAAGATTAAAAAATGAATAAGGTAAAAAGAAAAGGAAGGGGACAGTGAATTAAATGGGGAAGTAAATGGGCGGTTGAATAGGCAATAAAGCCAAACCGCTATGTCACTTCAATATAAATAATCTGACCCTCAGATGGCTGACACATGTCCCACTTATGCATAACACTATTCCCGCTATAAAAAAAAACTTTAGCGAGATTAATCGAAATTCCTCCTTACAAGCTCGTCATTTCTCAGACTTCTACGGGAGAAATCGAAATTCCTCCCTACAAGCTCATCATTTCTCAGACTTCAGCGGGAGTAATCGAAATTCCTCCCTACAAGCTCGTCATATCTCAGACTTCAGTGGGAGTAATCGAAATTCCTCTCTGCAAGCTCATCATTTCTCAGACTTCAGCGGGAGTAATCGAAATTCCTCCTCACAGACTCGTCATTTCTCATACCCCAGAAGGAACAATTCAAGTTCCTTCTAGGAACTCTAATATCCCTCCAACATCAGCAAGAATAAATTAAATATCCCTTGATAAATGGAAGACATACACATTATAGGCAAAAGAAAGCCACTATCAACAAGCAATAGCATAACGTGTCTCCACCAACTTACAGCGTGACCTCCCAAGTCTCAGAATCGCACAGTCAATCTAGAGACTTGAGGGGCTAGAGGTACGCTAGGTAAATTAGCCAAAACGACTCGTTGAGCAACCACCGATAATGTTACACACTCAGAAGGACTCTCCATAAAGGAGATCGTACACCTATAAATAAGGGATAAAGTACAACAGAAAAGAGGTTAGACAAACATTCTATTACATCATCTATCTCTCTAAGTACACTTTCTATCTCTAAAAAACACATTCTAACTTAGGCATCAGAGGGGGGTTCATTGAGCCACCCCCGAGGGCAGTTCACGTGTGTTACCCTGTGGAGGTCATCAACGGGACCTAGCTCGTGCCAGCAGAACCCTTAGATCCACACTTGGAACAGAAGGGTTAGATGATATACTTCCAAAATCAACTATTTGAAAGAAAATCTAAGTTACCTTAGCCAGCGGGGCTAGGATGCTGTCAAAGTTGACTTGCTGCAATCCAGGCACTTGGTCCCTCTTTGACTAGGTGAGTGATGAGTGTCATTTATGGCACTCATTTAGCCTCTTTAAGGATGAATTTTGATTGCTTTTATAACTCTTTTATCCCTTTTTTTTACTTTATATGACTTTTTCTCTAATTTGTTCTTCCAATTTTCTTTCATTTCTTAAGTTTATTTTTCTTTTACTCTTTTATTTGTTTACTTTTCCTTGATTTCAAGAGATTGGTGATGTCTAAGGAGCTCAATGGCTTTTTCTCGGGATTTGTAAGGCTCAAGATGCAAGCCAGTCTCTCCCCTTGAAGCTCAAGTGCTAAGGAGTGCAAAGTCCAAGTCTTCTAGGTCGCGCTCTCAAGCTGTGCGGGCATCAAAAATGGTGTTGAACCCACCGTGGAGGCCTTTGGAAACTGCCACCCCCAACATGCATCAAGTGGAGCGCACGGAAGCATCAATGAACGCACGAGAAGGAGCTGCCCTGCTCCTAGGCGCGGGCGCGTAGTGCATGGGCGCGGCCGCGCAGGTGGGAGGTGCGGCCGTGCAACCCTGTTTCCCCATTCCGTACCCACTTTTTTGCGGCCGCGTATATTGAGGAGAGGGCGCGCTTATTGGGGTTCTTTTTGTACGTTTAACTAACTCCTCCTTTGTTAGTTTTGCTATATATAGAATTTCTTCCTTTTTAGAGAGAGAATTAGACTAGAATTTGTTTTAGATTGGATTTTTAGAGAGAGAAGCTCAATTTGGGGGAAACTTTTGTTCTTAGATTCTAGAGAGAGAAACTTGGTGATTATGATGAATGCTACTTTTAACCTTCTTCCTCTTGATTTTGATCAAAGTTTTGTAAGAATTCTTTAATCTTTAATGCAATTTTAGTATTTGATTATTGATATTTGGTTGAATTTCTTGTGGTTTGTTGATTTGATTTTTGATAGCTTGAGTATAATTGGAATACATTGTTGATGATGAAATTGGTGATTAGTTTAGTTTTGTTATTCAATTTTGCAATGTGTAGTGAGTAAATTGCTTGTTAGGGATGTGGTGAAGCATGTATGAATGATAATTCATAGGTAATTGAGGGATTTTGATTGATCAATATTGTGATTAAATTGGTTGGTGAAATTTGTGCATGTGTTTGATGATTTGAGGAGTGATCAACCTTAACTATCAAGCTATATTGTATAATAATTTTCATTGATACGACACATTGATTTGGAAGCTATTATTATCGATTGATCTAGTTTTGCGATTTTCCTTGATTGTCATTCGTAGGGACCTCTAGTTTGACCCTAGGAAATATCTTTACAAGTGATTTTAGTTGCATTTGCTACCTTCCCTCACTTATTTGATTGATTGAATTCTTGCCCAATTAGTATGATTGTCGTGAATACTTGCGGATCCTTATTCCTTAGGATCCATAATATCGTTCTTGATATTTATTAAACATTGTTTAGTTTTTTTAGACCAACCATTACCTAGACTTTGGGATAGCTTAACTTGAGACTTTAGCTTATACCTCATTCCCTTGGGTTTGACACGGACTTACCCCTATACTTAGGGTTGAGTTTGGTTATAAATTTGGTTTGATTGGGGGGATTCTTAGAACTTAACGACTAGGTTTTTTCCCATAAAAAATGGTGTCGTTATCGGGGACTAGCATAGTTATTTACTATTGTTGATTGAATTTATTCCATCTTACTTGAAAATACAAAAATATTTTCTTTCTTTTAGGCTACATTGGTAGCCGTGCTACTAACCTTTTCTTTGAGATTGTATGTGTAGATCTTGTGTTCATTCTCTATTGCCTTTCGATTCGGAAATTGAAAGGGCAAAAACAAAGTCGAGAGTTTCTAGATGTTCTCCAAGGAAAGAAGAAGAGCAAGTCATCATGGGAGATAACCAAAGAGTGGCATTAAAGGAGTTGGGAGTTTCGGGAGCCTATAGGTATGAGAGTGGGATTGCTCTACCTACGACACCGGCAAACAACTTTGAGATTAGACCAGCCATGATTTCATTGATAGAGAGGCGTTAATTTAGTGATGCAAAGCATGAGAGTCCCCTCAACCAGCTTAAGGAATTTGAAAAGTATTTCAACACTATCAAAGTAAATGGGGTTTTTTAAGAGTTTATTCGCCTTAAGCTTTTCCCTTTTTCTCTCATTGGACATGCATTGGAGTGGTTGGACAAGGAGGTGAAACCAAACTCCTTGAGGACATGGGATGAGGTGACAAAAGAGTTTTTATCTCAGTTTTATTCTCAAAAGAAGACGGCCGAAGCAAGAGCACTCATTTAAAGCTTTAAGTAAAAACCCAATGAAAGTCTTTATGAGGCATGGAAGAGGTACAAGGAATACCAAATAGAGTGACCAAACCATGGGATTCCTATCTATCAAGTCATCCAAATCTTCTATGGCGGTTTAAGCCCTTGAGGAAAATCTTGCCTTGATGCGGGTGCCGGAGGCCCAATAATGAACAAGATGGAGGAGGAAGTGGTGGACATCATTGAATATGTAGTGAGGCATTATATGGATTGGTAAGATGATGAGCGTGAAACAACAAGCAAAATTGGTACTTCGGTGTACTCGGTTGATCATATCAATGCCATCAACAACTTGTCCTCACAAATCTCGAAATTAGGGAAGGAAATAACCTCCATCAAAGCCAAACTTGAGAGTGCTTCATCTCAAGCACAGATTCTTCCCTCCAAAAATAAGGGGAAAGGTACATTTCCTAACTCAAATCCCCTTCCCTATTCTAGCAACATGTCTAGTGGCTATATATTTTGTGATTTGTGTGATTCATATGATCATGATGCTTCAAATTGTCCTAATGCTTCTTTTGATGGATATGATGACTATGTTGGTAATGAGAATGAACATGTGAATTATGTGTCTAATAACAATGTTGGAACTAGATTTGATAATCAAAGGAATAATGGGAATAGGAACTATCATAATGGGAATTTTGATAATTATAACCACAATGGGGGTTATAGAAACCAAGGAAACCAAGGTTTCCGAGGAAACTATAACCACCAAGTTTATGGTGGTCAAAACCAAGGCCAAGGATATGAAACCATAATCAAAATTATGGTTATCATAACCAAAATGGCCAAAATCAAGGTAGGGGCAATTGGAGTAACCAAAAGCGGGGCAATTTTCAAAACAACAATCAAAGGGGTCCCCAGCCCAGTTTAACTCCCAAGGCTCAAGGCCAAAATGATAGCTCTTATGCCCAACCATCTTTTTCTAAAGGTAGTTTGGAGGATGTCATTGAAAATCAAATCAAGGTGTTGAACACTTACATGTCATCTAGTGATAAGAAGTTTAATGACATGATGGCTCATAGTAAGATGTTGGAGAATCAAATTTCTCAATTAGCAAATTGTTTGAAAGATCATGCTAGCCCTTTTTCTTTACCATCTCAAGGTTTAGATCCCAAGAAACCAATTAATGCTAATATGACAAGAAGTAGTAGGATTCTTGAGAATGTAGTGCCTAAGAAGAGTGAAACTAAGGAGAGTCCTAAGGAAGTTTTGGTTGAGGATAAGGAAGGAAAAAGCTCTTTGAGTGAGGATGTAAGTGAGAAACCAATTGAAAAAGAAAAAGAGAAAGTAAGAGAAGTTGTCAAACCCAAGCTCCCATATCCCCAAAAGTTCAATAGGCACTAATTAGATGAACAATTTGGCAAATTCATAGAGATGCTTAGGCAACTTCATCTTACCCTTCCATTTATCGATGTCATTAACCAAATGTCGAATTATGAAAAATTCCTTAAGGACGTATTGAGTTGAAAAAGAACTTGTTATGTGGTGAATACGGTTAGCTTGACCGAGAATTGTAGTGCAATCATTATGAACAAGATGCCGCTCAAATTGAAGAACCTTGGAAACTTTTCTGTCCCTTGTGCTATCTATAAGATGCAAATTGATAATGCCTTGTGTGACTTAGGAACTAGTGTTAGCCTTATTCCATATTCGGTTTATCAAAGACTTGAGCTAGGGGAACTTTTACCTACCAATATTACCTTACAACTAGCCGATAGATCAATTAAGATTCCAAAAGGTAAGGTAGAGGATGTTCCTTTGAGGGTATGAAAGTTTTTAATTCCGGTTGATTTTGCTGTTATTGAAATGGATAAGGATGCCAATATTCCTATCATACTTGGTAGACCTTTCCTTGCTACCTCGGGTGCCATGATTGATGTTAAAGGTGCTAAGATTTCTCTCAAAGTTGGAGAAAAAGTCATTGAATTTGATTTGATTGAAAGCATGAAATATCCTTCTTTTTCACTTGAAAATTGCATGTGAGTTGAAATCTTGGATAATATTGTGAATTCTATGCATGAGCGCTTGCTCACTTCTAATGATTCCACATGAGTGTGTTTTGTTGAATAAGGAAAAGATAGGTGAGCATGGCAAGGAAAGGGCTTTCTTTGAGAGAGTCATTGATGAGATCATGGAAGAGAGTGATGATCATATTTGCATGGGAATCTCAAGTCAAGATGCATTGTAAGCGGCCTCAACCAAGGAAGGTAAAGGTGTCCCATCAAACCACTACCATCACACCTTAGGTATGAATTCTTGGGCCCCAATTCTACTTATCCCGTTATTGTTAGCTCCTCCTTGAATGAGAGTCAAGCTCAAGAGTTATGTGGTGTTTTGAGAAGGCACCAAGGTGCTTTGGGTTATACAATTGATGACCTCTAAGATATAAGCCTGACTTTATGTTCACACCATATCACTCTTGAGGAGGGCGCCTCACCTATCATTAAAAGGCAACGAAAGCTACACCCTCAAATGGGGGAGGTAGTTAAGAAGGAAATCACTAAGCTATTGGATGCGGGAATCATATTCCCCATCTCTTGCTCTAGATGGGTTTCCCCGGTCCACGTTGTCCCAAAGAAAGGAGGCATGACCGTTTTAGAGAATGAGAAAGGTGAGCTCATTCCTACAAGAACGGTCACGAGATAGCGAATGTGTATAGACTATCGACGTCTAAACACATTCACCAAAAAGGATCATTTTCACCTTTCCTTCATTGATCAAATACTTGAAAGACTAACAAGGCACAAGTATTATTATTTTCTGGATGGATATTCCGGATTTTTCTAAATTCCTATTCACCCGGATGACCAAGAGAAAACAACTTTTACTTTTCCATATGGATCTTTTGCCTATAAGAGAATGCCATTTTGGCTTTGCAACGCCCCCGCCACTTTCCAACGATGTATGATGAGCATATTTGGAGATATGTTTGAAGAAGAAATGGAGGTGTTCATGGATGATTTTTTGGTAGGTGGTGTTTCATTTGAAGCTTGCCTTGAGAATCTTGAGAAATGTTTGGCTCGATGTGAGAAGGTGAATTTGGTTTTGAATTAGGAGAAATGTCATTTCATGGTTGAGGAGGGCATTGTCCTTGGTTACAAGATCTCCTACAAAGGCATAGAGGTGGACAAGGCGAAGATTAAAGTGATTGAAAAGCTTCCACCTCCGGTTAGTGTGAAAGGAGTGAGATCTTTCTTAGGGCATGCCAGGTTCTATAGAAGATCTTTCAAGGATTTCTCTCTTATTGCAAAACCTCTCAATGATCTTCTTCAAAAAGATGCCGTATTTGTATTTGATGATAGATGATTGGAAGCTTTTAACAAGTTGAAAAAATCTTTGATCTTTACTCCCATTGTCCAAGCCCCGAGATAGGATTTTCCTTTCGAGTTGATGTGCAATGCTAGTGACACGGCCATTGAGGGAATTCTAGGTCAAAGAGTGGATAAGAAGCTCCATGTCATCTAGTACATGTAAAAAACCCTTAATGGAGTTCAAAGGAATTACACAACAACGGAAAAGGAATTTTTGGCAATTGTGCATGCTTTTGAAAAGTGTCGTTGTTACTTGTTGGGTTCTAAGACCATTGCCTTTACGGTTCATGCGGCTCTCAAATACCTTTTTGCTAAAAAGGAATCCAAGCCTAGGTTGATCTGTTGGGTGCTCGAACTTCAAACTTTTGATATAGATATTAGAGATAAGAAAGGAGCGGAAACTGTTGTGGCGGACTATCTTTCTCACCTTGAAGATTCCCAAATCCAGTTGGTTCTCCAATTGAGGATAGGATGTTTGATGACTCCTTGTATGCCATTGGTGTGAAGGAGCTCCCATGGTTTGCCGATTTGGTCAACTTCCTTGCATGTGGGGAGTTTCCACCTTCATTCTCCAAGAATCAAAGAAAGAAGCTCAAGAGAGAGGTTAGGCACTATGTGTGGGATGATCCCATCTTGTACAAACGAGGGTTGATGGCTTGCTAAGGCGTTGTGTTCCAAATAAGGAGGTGCCAAACGTTTTGAAGATGCGCCACTCGTATCCTAGTGGTGGTCATATGGGTGTTTCTAAAACCGCTACTAAGATTCTTCAAAGTGGTTTATGGTGGCCTCATCTCTTCAAGGATACATGGGGTTTTGTCAAGTCATGTGATTGATGTCAACTATCCGGGAACATCTCAAAGCGAAATGAGATGCCTCAACAACCTATCCTTGAGTTGGAAGTATTTGATGTGTGGGGAATTGATTTCATGGGACTGTTTCCTTCTTCTTTTGGGAACCAATACATTCTTGTGGTGGTAGATTATGTGTCGCAATGGATTGAGGCCATTGCCTCCCCAACTAATGACCACAAGATGGTGATGAAATTGTTCAAAAAGATCATTTTCCCAAGCTTTGGTGTTCCCAAGGCGGTGATAAATAACAATGGCTCGCATTTTGTGCACAATTCCTTTCAAAAGATGTTGAAAAAGCATGGAGTTCATCAACTTTTTGGCCTTCCTTATCATCCTCAATTTAGTGGACAAGTTAAGGTGTCCAATCATCATATCAAGTTAATTCTTGAGAAGACGGTTGCTAGAAATAGGAAAGATTGGGAGGACAAGCTTGATTGATGCCTTGTGGGCATATCGAACGGCTTTTAAGACTCCTATCAACACCACTCCATATCGTCTTGTCTATTGCAAATCATGCCATCTTCTGGTGGAACTTGAGCACCGTGCTCTTTAGGTGATCAAGAAAATCAATTTTTATTTAGCAAGTGCGGGAGAGGAAAGGTGGCTAAATCTTAATGAGTTAGAGGAGCTTAGGCTTGATGCATATGATTATGCTAGCACTTACAAGGCGCATTCTAAGGAAGCTCATGACAAGCTTATCGAGAAAAAGGAGTTTTGTGTTGGTGACAAGGTCCTCCTCTAAAATTCCAAGATGAAGTTATTCCCCGAAAAACTCATGTTTAGATGGTGTGGTCCTTTCTTAGTGCAAGGTGTTTTTCCTAATGGTGTTATGGAAATTTCTTCGTTGGATTCATCATCTTCTTTCAAAGTCATTGGTCATCGGCTCAAGAAATATTTCGATGGTGCTTTTGTCGGTCGTATTCACAAAATGACTCTTTATGATCCACCCTGAGAAAGAGTAGAGAACGTCAAGCTAATGACGTTAAACAAGCGCTTCTCGGGAGGCAACCCGACTTTCTAAACTTCTTTCCATTTTTCTTTTGATTTTATCTTTATTCTTGATGTTTATGGAAACCAATTTTCTTTGTTAGTTGTGATTTTTGGTAGTTTTAGTATGATGAAGTTAGTTTGCCAACAATCTTGGTATAAATTTTGAAGATGAAGTATTTTTGTGCTTATTGGAAGTTTTGAGTAAGAATTGAGCCTTGGTGGGTGCAATATGGTGGGTTCATGAAATATGGATGTTGAACCCACTGCCAAGGGGTTTTGAAACTGCTTATGTTCGTGTTTATCATCATCATAGGCGTTGTGCTCATGAAAAGGCTCAGAAGCATGAAGAACCTCAAGTTGTAGGATAGCGCGCGAGTTTGGCGCGGGCGCACAACCTATAGGCGTGGGCGTGCAGGTCTGATGCGTGCTCCCTTAATGCACCTCCTCTCTTTTCTCTCTTATTATTCATCCATTTTGTTTCATTTTTCATTATAGTATTCAAGCAATTTCCCTATTTTTTCCATTATATTCTATCAAAAGATCATCACTGTTCATTTTCCTAGGTTGATAATCACTTTAAATCCCCAATTTTATGCTTTTCAATTGATTTTCTCTCTCCAGAAATTGGGAATTTGGGTATTATTGATTGGGTTTTTGAAACATGCAAGTTTAGGATTGATATCTAGTAGTTGTGCTTTTTGCTCAATTTCATTTAAATTTACCACTCATTCAAGGTATGAATTCTATATTTCACTTGATTTTCATGATAAATTTCTCACCTTGTATTGTCTTGTTCGATTTAAATGTCATGGTGTATGCTTTAATGATGATTATTGATGAATATATGAACTTATGTTGCTATGGTTTTGCTTGATTGAACTACAATTTTGTTACCACCATTGTTGGTCATCTTCCTTAATATGGTCATAGATGCTAGTAAGAATGTTATTGCTCACTCTTTATTCTTCATGGCTTATGAATCCTTGCTTACATTGAAGATTGAATGTGCTTTCATACTAGTTATGTGTCAATTTACTCATTCTATTTTCAATATTGGTTGTGGATTCATTCATTTTTGTTATGCAACTTGTTGTGAGCACCATATCTTTCATGCTTTTGAAATATTGCTTTGTCTTGTTTATGTTGTAGATGGCACCGCTCCGACGTCCCAAAAGAGCTCGTGGTTCTAGTTCTCGAGGGGTTATGCCACCTCCTCCAAATGTGAGCGAAACTTATGACATAGAGTTTCCCAAGCATGAGAATTAGGAGAACTTCATCTGTCTCTCCTCTTAAAAGATCCTCTCAACAAGATTCTATGATCAATCAACAACAACAATGTTAGGGATCGATGATGATGTATGACGGTTGGCTCGGATCTTGGGGATGGAGGATTTCATAGGCCTAAATGCTCTAACTTATGCCCATCTCACCTTTGAGGTCCTTTCTTCTCTCGAGGTGCATGAGGAGAAAGAAGGTGGGGAACTTGTTCGTACCTTGAAATTCCAAATGTTCAATAATGACCACTCTATCCCGCTTTCTTACCTCAATGAGATATTCAAATTCCCCGCGCCTTTGGAAGAAACCGAGTACATCTACCCGGCCTTTGAGGAATTGCAAAATAATCATAGGTATAACGAGGGTCATTGGTGGAGGCATATATCGGTGGAAGGGTTATATCAACCTCAATATTCCAAAGCGGCTTCAATCATTCATCCGGCTTTGAAGTATTTCAATAGGTTACTTACCTATGCTTTCTTCTCGAAGGAATCCCTCGGCGATATCTCTAGGGAAGAGTTAAGTTAGTTATGTTTGGCGAATCAACCATTTGGGGATGTCGAGGTTATCGACTATGGGATTCAATTGCTTGATTGATTTATCGATATTCGTAATGGTGTCTTCCTTTCCGGGAGCATCCAATTGGGAGGATTGATCACTATCATTGCTCTTTATCTCAACAAGAAGTATGAGAAGATGATCTTGTCTCTTGAGCCCATCCGGGGCCGCCGAGAGAAGTCTCCGTCCTATCTCCTCAACACTTATGCTTTGATTAACCAAAAATTCTTAGAGCGGACCACTAATGAAGATTTGTACATTTGGAAAGTTTCAAGAACTACCGATTGGTGCCCGATCCCTCATCAGGAGGCCACGCCTCAGTGCTTGGACACCCCTCTCCCTTGGCGGCCCAACAAGTAGCCTATCGACCCATCTCTCAATAGGACTCCTTCGCCCAATCTGCGCATCAACCCACTTGCTCCTGTTCGTACTCTCTCTCATGATTTGCCTCCAGTATCTCGGGGAGGTACTCTTATGATCTCTTCTTCTTCTTCTTCTTCTTCTTCTTCTTCTTCTTCTTCTACTTATCAATGTGATTTGCCTACTTTGCATGCAAAAGTTGATTCCATTGCCAATGTGTTGAACGCTTCCCCTATAGGAAATGACTTTGTTCTTGGTTATGACTATGATGCTAGCAAATTTATGAGTTACATGTAAGGAGATGAGAGATTTAGCCATATTTAAAGTATCCCTAACTCCCTGTCCAACAAGGACCCGTACCTCAATTGGTCCCTTACGATCCGGACCATGGGCCATCTTTGTGCTATCCTTATTGGGAGGGGCCCCATGTGCCCCCAATGCAATTAGAGGGACCACCCCAGCCTCTTATGACTATAAGAGGCTCGGGGGTTGTGAGTTTACCTATGACCCGGCTAACCCTAACCCCTTCCCTAATCCCGAAACCTTTGGTCGATGGGGGATATCGGGTGAGTCGACTCTTAATGATTGGTCTCACTATTTTTCTATGGATAAGGCTCTGAAGGACAGTAGGTTGAAAGTTAAAGGGCCGATGGTGGTGGATGATGTTGTTAGCCAAGTCTTTTCTGAGGTCGGTGAGGGGAGTACCCATTCTACCCCTTACCATAGCGTTGAGTGATACCATATTAGCTACCCTCCCTTATGTGCTTGCTTTGCATTGATGTTGTTCTTTTGCCTGCTTGTTTCTAGAATTATAGCTTTAGGGGGGGGGGGGGTGTTACTCATTTTACGCTTGGGGGAGTATTCTTATAATTTAATGTGCTTCTTTGGTCTCCCCTTTGCTTCTATGGTTCACTACGGTTTTGTCTTTGAGTTTCTGTCTCATTTCTAATGATGATTTCTGATGATGATTTCTGTCTTATGATGATGATTTCTGATGATTGATGTTATGATATTGGTCTGTTGTTGATTGTTGTTTTCTTGCTGATTGATTGATTTTCTGGTTGGATGAGCTTTTTCTCTGCCTTTCATTCTGTTTCTCTAATTTTATGATCATTTTTGTCTCAGCATAGTTATATCGTGGTTTTGCGTGGAAGTTACTAACAATTTTTCTTTATATATAGTATTTTTATTTCTCACTTGGCGTATTATCCTTGCTTTTGCTTTTTGGAGCATCGTGACGGTTTATGCTTTTTCTTGTTTCTCTACATTAGCATTGCTTGGAGTACCTGGTGAGATCATTTTATTTCTTCTCTTCCCTTTTTCTTTCTTTTTTGCTTAGAATAGGATTAGTCTAGGAAGAGTTTATTGTTCGCGGATGCTTGCCTTGTAACACCATTGAGTGTTTGGGGTCATTGGCGATGTTGCCGAATGATCGCTTGTATGTCGATTGGGTGTTACATGTCTTGCATTATTATTCTCACCTTTCTTTCTCTTTTCCTTTTCTTTCTTTTTCTTTTCTTATTTTCCTTTTTGCTTTCAATTTTCTAAACAAAAATGAAAAAGACAAAAAGATTTTGAGGCTTTGTTTTCGTCTTTTTAATTGTTTTGCCTTCGAATTTGGACATAATACCATCCGAGCTTTTTCTTTTGAATGAATAATTTCCTATGTCGTATCGGTGTGCATGTTTAGAGAGTATCTTTGGTTGATTCTAGGATAGGGTATGATAAGGTAGCGGTTTAGACCTTTTGGGACCTTATGGCCGGATTCTATTTGTTTGTGGTAAGAAGGAGTTGCTCTCTTTAGTGAATTTGAAGCTAATAGTGAGTTTTTGCTACAACCGTGTGAGGTTTTTATTCTTCTTGCTTTCAACATTTCTTGATTAAGTGGCAGATGGATCCTTGACTATTGCTTGCCTTATCTAGAATTTGACTCTCATCTCCCGAGATCGCGACCGAGCCATTTAGGAAGGACAAAGGCATCTTTTTAGGGTGGTGATTTTTTCATTTTCTAGGATAGTTTCTATTTCTTTATTTTGGCTTTTCATTTACCTACTTGCTAACCATTTGAGCCATAAAACTTCTTTTGAAGCCATATCTTTAGACTTTGAGCCTTTTGTTTCATTCTTGTTTCCATTCTTGGTTTTTGTGATGCAATTGTTCATTATTGTTGGAGATTGTGGTGGATTAGTTTGAATATTGGTTCTTATAATGTAAGCAAGTTTGTTTTGTGTATATTTTGTGAATAAAGGCAAATGCCAAGTTGAAAAATTCGTCCATAGTTAAAAGAGGCGAGGACATTGCAATAAAGTGAAAATTTTGAAAAATGAAACAATGAGAAAAAGCAAAGCACATTCAAAATGATTTGGCAAAAGTGAAAAATTTTGAAAATGAAGAATTACAAAAATATTTTGATGTAAGTGTTTTTCTCCTTATTTTGAGTATTGAGGACAATGCTTCATTTTGGCTTTGAATAAGCTTTAGGGTGTTGGTGTTTTTTTTTTTGGTGATTACTTGGTTTTGGTGTTGAGATTTGGTAAATATTTGCTTCACAATTTAGGTATACCACCAAATTTAAAATTTTAGCCTACCTTCACCCTTTTCGCCATTACATTACAACCCTTTTTAAGACCTTTTGACCTTTTTGGTTGAGTCACAAGTCGGTTGAGGGAGATGTGAGTCAAACCTGTGGAGCGGTGTGCATAGTCAAGATGTCGAGTAGCCCTAAAATCTCTTCTTTTCCGGTTCCTTTGAGGAATCATTGAGATGCTCACTAGAGGTGGATTTGAAACTAGTTGGGAGAAAGTGGTAAGATTGTTTGGGATGAAGGTGAATTGTGTCTCATTATTTCTCTATGCTTAGCACATCTTATGTTTCAATCAACCTTGGATATCTTGGAACGTGCATACCCTTATTGTATAGAGAGTTGTTTATTCACTAGCATTTTATCATTTGTAAAAGTCCATTTCAAAAGCTATTTGTTTGGATTTTTCCTTTTTTATTTTACTTTCTTTTTATTGATTTGCCTCATTCTTACTTTCAAAAGTTATGAGTCAAACTCTTTGGATACCCTTACAAGACCTCACTCGTCCTCATTGGCGACTTTTGCGTTTAAAGGGCTTGTTGTTGCTAAAATCAACTGTGATTCCTACAAAAGTGAGTTTTAGTGTATTTTATTATCTTTTTCTTCCCTTTTTCTTGTTTGAATAAATTTTTCATCCTATTTCCTATTAGCTTTTATTTTGCTTGAGGACGAGCATAAGTCTAGCTTGGGGGAATTTGATGAGTGTCATTTATGGCACTCATTTAGCCTCTTTAGGATGAATTTTGATTTTCTTTTATAACTATTTTATCCCTTTTTCTTTAGTTTTATATGACTTTTTCTCTAGTTTGTGCTTTCTTATTTGTTCTTCCCATTTCCTTCCATTTCTTAGGTTTATTTTGCTTTTACTCTTTTATTTGTTTACTTTTCCTTGATTTTAAGAGATTAGTGATGTCTAAGGAGCTCAATGGCTTTTTCTCGGGATTTGTAAGGCTCAAGATGCAAGCCGGTCTCTCCCCTTGAAGCTCAAGTGCTAAGGAGTGCAAAGTCTAAGTCTTCTAGGTCACGCTCTCAAGCTACGTGGACATCAAAAATGGTGTTGAACCCACCGTGGAGGCCTTTGGAAACTGCCACCCCCAACATGTATCAAGTGGAGTGCACGGAAGCATCAACGGAAACACGAGAAGGAGCTGCCCTGCTCCTAGGCGCGTGCGCACATTGCATGGGCGCGGCCGCGCAGGTGGGAGGTGTGGCCGCGCAACCCTGTTTCCCCGTTCCGTACCCACTTCTTTGCGGCTGCGCATATTGAGGAGAGGGCGCGCTTATTGGGGTTCTTTTTGGACGTTTAACTAACTCCTCCTTTGTTAGTTTTGCTATATATAGAATTTCTTCCTTTTTAGAGAGAGAATTAGACTAGAATTTGTTTTAGATTGGATGTTTAGAGAGAGAAGCTCAATTTGGGGGAAACTTTTGTTCGTAGATTCTAGAGAGAGAAACTTGGTGATTTTGATGAATGATACTTTCAACCTTCTTCCTCTTTGATTTTGATCAAAGTTTTGTAATAATTCTTTACTCTTTAATGCGATTTTAGTATTTGATTATTGATATTTTGTTGAATTTCTTATTGTTTGTTTGATTTGATTTTTGATAGCTTGAGTATAATTGGAATACAATTTTGATGATGAAATTGGTGATTAGTTTAGTTTTGCTATTCAATTTTGCAGTGTAGTGAGTAGATTGCTTGTTAGGGATGTGGTGAAGCATGTATGAATGATATTATTCGATTGGTTGAATTCTTGCCCAATTAGTGTGATTGTCGTGAATGCATGCGGATCCTTATTCCCTACCATCCTTAATATCGTTCTTAATAATCATTTAGTAGCATTGTTTAGTTTGTTTAGACTAACCTTTACCTAAACTTCGAGATAGCTTAACTTGAGACTTTGGTTTATACCTCATTCCCTTGGGTTCGACCCGGACATACCCCTATACTTAGGGTTGGGTTTGGTTATAAATTTGGTTTGATTGGGGGGATTCTTAGAACTCAACGACTTAGGTTTTCCTCTCGTCAGTGAGAGTCCTTAGCATCCCGTTTGGAACTCTGCTGGAGGTCTGGCCGGCTTGAAGAGGCATCTGCACCATAAGAAGGATGTGGTGAGAAAGCAGCATAAGCGGCACCAATATTGTGCCAGCTGCAAGATGAATCTCCCAATGGGGTGGCTTAAGTTTTGACTCGCATATAGTCAAGCAGCCACGAGAGTTCACAGTAGACATCCACACCTTGGTTTTAAGGCTGGGAGGTCCCTCCACCGCCAGCAGTTGTAAAGTTGGTTGCTGCATCGAGTGGCGTGCCACTCTTCGACGCCGTAGAGGAGTTCAACTTTTTTCCAGCCAACTCTTAGCTTTCGCTTAGAGCCTTCAACGCCGCCAGACTTTTATCTCAGTTTGTAGGCAGTTCTTGGTTTGACGGCGCTGTTGATGCCGACTGGGTAGGTTTTTTCTTCATTACCTTTTGGCAGGGTTTTCCCCAGCTCATCACCTGTCCGTTTGAGCATCTTTGAGATGGAACGGGGGATGACCTTGCAGCAATCTTGAAAGTGAAACAAAGGGGTTACAGCCGGCAAAGATTGTTATAATTTAAATTCAAGCAAGTGCCAAAGGTAAAAGTAGCTTACTCCATCATTTTTGGTGTCCGAAGCCGCCTTCCTCCTTTCCAGCTGCTCCTTCTTGATTTGTGCAGCAGGCTTGGCAGGCATCTTAGCTCCGTCCACCATTTTCAGAGCGTCTTCTGTCAAAGGAAGCCGGTTGGTTAGATACATCACAAAAATATAATAATAAAAATGGCAAGACAATGTCTGCTAAAATTGCCAACACACGTCTATCAAACATGGTACTCAGACCACAGGCGGAGAGAAACACCACATCCTTCAGCCAATTCGGATGGGGTACCCAATTCATGGGTACTATTATTTGTGTTCCATCATCTAAGGGCCCAGTAGTCGTTTTGAAAAGCTCCGGCTACATGATTTCCGACCAAGCCCTCTATGGAATACGATAGAGGGCACACTTTTTCCCTAGAAGAGCCGAGTCTTTGTTATACCGGCGGAGGAACTAGTTGTATGCTAGAGACGGGGAAGAGACTAGATAAGACTTATCCTTCCAGTTGAACCACTTTGACGCTTATCCAGCGTCATCATGAACTCCGAGTGTGTGGTCAAAGTGTACCGCCTCTTGGGCCTCATAGTTGGCATCTTCCTGGAATGAGGTTGACTCTTCAGAACTAGATCGACGGGCAGCCGCTTTGCTACATTGTTCAAATTCTTCTTGAGAGACAGAGACGGAGGCGGCCTCTTCCCTGTCTCCGTGGTCTGACTCATAAATTATCCCATCACTGGGAGTGGAGGGTGTGCCCTGAAAGGACTCCGACTCTTGCTCATCTAGCGCATCATATTCCCCATCCGGAGTAATCTCACTCGCTGGCACTTCCAAAGTGCGCCTTCTTCTTTTCGTCTTTGTAGCCGTCTGTTTCACCCTCGCCATTGTGTCCTTCATAGACATAGAAACGGTGGGATTCGGGGATGAGAAAGGTAGATCCGAACACCCAGAGACAACACCCCCAGTCCTAGACTCAACCGTACTAGGAGACTGGCTATTTGCTAACCTAGGTTGTGCCGTGTGTGTTGATGGTTAATCCATTTATTGATAGCTATACATATATATATTATATATAAATATATATATATATATATATATATATATATATATATATATATATATGAAAACAGAAAAAAGTTTGAAAGAACTGAGAAGATGAGAGACGGTTACCTTTATGGAGTTTGCTGAAACACGTCTCAAACAGTGATTGGTTGTGTCAACGAAAAAGCAAACAGAGGTTTTCACGAAAGCTTCTATAGGTGGTGATCCTCTAGAATTCTCTCTTTTCTCTCTCTAGACTTTTGTGAATATCAAAGATGAGAGGGGAGGGGGTAAAAGCCTATTTACAAAGGGGTAAAAACGGGGGCATCCCCGTAATTTTCTCATAAGTTTTTTACAGAGTGACGCGTGTCATAGGCACCACGTGGCACGCCACATCACCCCTGTGAGGGGCAAATGTTTTGGGTAAAAGTACCCTTGCTACGTGGCCCAATCAGAGAGGGACACGTGTCATTCCTGGATAGGTCCAACATGGACCACTCACTAGGTGACAAGTGGCATGCACCCTCAGATGGCAAAGGAAATGGCGGCCTTTAGGGCCCATTTCTCAAGAACGCCGCAAAACGGCGTAGCCCATTAGGTCAAAGTGACCTAAGAAAGGGCACATTTTCCAACGACCCTATAAATAAGGAGATTCACACATTCATTTATTAAAGCACGGGAATTCTCTCACATCAGAGAAAATACCTAATCATGGGGGACATTCACACATTCATTTATTAAAGCACCGGAATTCTCTCACATCAGAGAAAATACCTGATCTCGGAATCCGAGAAGATCTCACTTTACCTTTTTCGTACCGTTTTACTTTCTCAAAACACGTTCTAACTTAATCATCGGAGGAGGAACTCCGTCCACCCGGAGTGTCCGTTGTTTTGTAGGTACAGACAATAGGATTCCAATCTTATTGATGTAAATCTCCCGAGGGACACAAAAACCCTTGAAATAATAATTCTGTCAAACACTAATACTAAAAACTACAATAAAATTTCCCAAATTGGAATCAAATTGAATCGTACAATGTGAAAGAAGAAAGAAGAATCTAACCTCCCACCTAACCACCAAAAATATTTTCCATTTCGATTAAAATCCTTGATAAATAATCTGGCAAAAAAGGGAGAGAAATATAAAGAAAAATTAATGTACCTGGGAAAATATAATACGATCAAAAGAAAAAGAAACAAAGTGGGAAATGTGTAAAACGAAAAATGAAAATGAAATGGAAATCAAAGGATTAGAGAGGAGAGAGAAAGTAGAGGAATGTTGTTTTTATAGTAGTCGTTTGAAAAATGACTACCATATTATTTTATTAATATACTATATGATTGGTTCATTTTTTTCACCTTATAAAATAGTCACAATTAGTCTTATTATATCTACAATGCAAATATCTTTTTCGAAATTCTTAATACAACATAAAATAATTATTTTTCAAGAAACTATAAAATAAGAATAAAAATTACATAAATGAAACTAAAAATTTGATAAATCAAAAAATTGTTGATAATACTATTTTATACCTAAAATAAAGTAATAAATAATTACTTAGAAAAAATATGCTAATTATAAACTACATAATCAGGAAAACATTATGGTAGTCATATTTCAAATGAATACTGTAAAATTTTTAGAGGAATGTGGGATTGGTGAAAGAGGAGAGAGAAAGAAGGAGAAAAATTGAAAAGTGTGAAATGTAAATGAGTTTTTTTTTTTTTTTTATTTGTTGGAAACTTGTTGTAAGAGGTTACCACCGGAAATATTACCTGAGTAGTACCTTATTTGCTACTACTAAAACTTCAGCACTCTAATTGCAACTTTTCTCAAATTTCAGTACCTTATATTTTACTTTACTCGTTCATTTCATGGATTCGTTAGTGGGGTCCATCATCTG
This sequence comes from Chenopodium album, assembly GCF_948465745.1. Taxonomy (NCBI): domain Eukaryota; kingdom Viridiplantae; phylum Streptophyta; class Magnoliopsida; order Caryophyllales; family Amaranthaceae; genus Chenopodium; species Chenopodium album. Next base: position 23,543,746 of record NC_137847.1, read on the forward strand.
ACGTTTTACTTTTATTGAGCTTGATTTTTACGATGTTTTTTTTTTTGCCTCTTTAACATCTTTTACCTTGATTTTATATGGGAGAGTACTCCATTAATCAGCCTGATATACATGTTGTGGATGAGATGAATTTGTTTTTTACAGCCCGAGATTATGTATACCTGGTGGCAGAATAGGTAATTTTTTTAAAAAAACTTGCTTTATTTTTCTTTTTTTTTAAAAAAAAATATAGAAAAATTTGTCTTCCACCCACCGTATCACCATCACAGCCACCATTAACATCATAGCCAAAACCATCATATCCACCACCATCTATCACATCGAAAACCTCACATCCACCATAAATTCGTCCTCTTCTTCCTGTCTTCTACCCGACGTCGTCATTATTTGTTTCTCAACAACAATGGCATCAGCGTTAGCCCCTTTGCAACAATAGAATAAAAAGACACCCTAGTAGCAAAGAGTGTAAACTATGGTTATAATAACCCCTTTGCTAGGGAAACATTTAATTCGCGGTGGCATCTCCATCTGAACAACAATGGTGGCTTGTGGGGAGGAATGGCTCGTGGGAAGGAAAAAGGTGGAATGTTAAAAGTGGATTTGAGCTTCCATGGTCATTTGTGAGAAGAAAAATAGAAGAAGAAAGGATTAAAATTACAAATATACCCTCAATTTCAATATTGAAATGACTAATATAATCCCTGAACTTGGTGTATGAGGCTTATAAAATTGATTTTTCTCACTTATATGTATTCCAAAAACAATTTCACTTATTTTTTTTTTTTGTAAATAAAATATGACAACGACAACTTCTAATAATGGATGTTTTCATTTTCTTTACAATAATAAGTAAACATAAAAGTTAACAATCAAATCAAAATTGATTTAAGGATCGTATTAAATAATTAATTTCTGGAAGGGAAAATTAGGGTTCATGTTCAATTTGAATTTGGGAGTATGACTTGATACTCCCTCCATGTTTTATTTTTATTTTATTTATTTATTTAAGTTTTACACTTACAAAATTCAACCATTTTTTTAAGTGTTACACTTCCTTTTTTGGCATAAACTTACTCCCTCCGTCCCTAAATATAGTTCCTATTTCCATTTTTGTGGTTCTGAATATAGCTCCTAATTTCTTTTTTTACCATTTGATGTTCCTTGGAAATCATCCATTTCAATTTTTAGTAATTAGTTAAAGTACAAAAGTACCTGTAGACATCTAAAAATATCTCCCCAAAACCAAACCCGATTTTTAACAACCTTTCACCGTCATTATTTGTCGGGTAAAGTATTTAATCTCGGGAGTGCTTAAAATCCATATTCAGTCAAACATAGCCTGCAAATCAGTCAACAAATTAGTCCAAACATTTATTTAAACATTGTCCAATCCACATTCTAGCCTAAACCTTTTTAATCAATTTCACTTTATTTATTAATTGAGCCTGATTAATAAATAATAAAATCCTAATCCTAAAAAAAGTCTAGAAGGCGGAAATGATGCCCAGTTATCCTGTACTTAATGCTAAACAAAAATATAACAATGAATTTAGACGTAATTCCAGAACAGCGATTTCCCGTGTCACGCAAAATTCCGCCGCGTCAAAGCAAATTGTGCCGCGTCACAACAAATTTCGCCGCATCACGACACATTCCACCGCGTCTTAGCAAATGCCGCCGAGTCACGGTAATTTCTACCATGACACGACAATTTTTAAGGTTTGTATCTTCGTGGTGCCTCACTTCTAGGGTTCCCTAGCTTACCCTTCACATTTTCTCTATAAATACGAGGCTAATTTCATCAGTTTTCGGGGTACCAACACACATTCTAATTTCTCCTTCTAACATTCTAAGCCTAAAGCCAAATAATTCTCTCTTTCTCTCTTATGATATAGCTTAAACACTGGCCTTCCCAATACTTACACCATACATTTCTTAAGCACACCCCGGAATCTGTACTTTATTCGAAGTTCCACACTAACCAAGGCATAAAAGGTAGAATTGTTTGAGGGTTTGGCCCCAAATCAAACCTAATTTAATTTAATTTAATTTACATTGTTGTTTATTATTTTCCTTAAAGTTATTAAAGTGTTGCCAACAAATGCAATCAAAGTAAGCAATCATGTTCCTTTCATTCCTGTTACAATTCTAACAGTTTTTGTTGTGTTTTTCATATAGTGATCGTTATTAATTATGGTTTAATTGCTTCCAATGTTAATGTTGATTTTACTATATTTATGATCACCATGTTGCATGTTTAAAGGGAATATGTAATTGAATATAACGCCTAATAAGATAATTTTGATGACCGATTTAGGATCCTTTTGACTCTTGTTGTTAATTTAAGTGATCACAAAACTTTAGAATTATATGTTGCATTAACATTCAACCAATTTAGCTTAAATATAGTGTACCTTGGAGGTCACAGGAATTACTTTTTGCAATAAGAATCGAGTAGAGGCCAATATAGGCGAATGTGACTCCATGACTCACTTCGTACCATCATCCCTAATTCTCCTTTCGTGGTTTCGAACCATATAAAGTTAGTAATCTCATGGATTATGAATGGGGTGTAACCTTCACGCGTTAATCGTTGTTGCTTTTCCCTTATCGTGGTTGCCTTATAATGATCCGTGAACGGTTTACAAGTTACTTAAAACTAGTTGGCGACTCCCTACTTTGCTTTGTCCCTAATTGTATCTCTAATCGTATGTCAATTCCCAATTCCTAAGAGTGCCAAGCATATTCACAACATGCTTACTTAGGTGCGCTTCGAACGACGTCTACAATTTAGCGACTCCACTAAGGAGGATTCTTGGTTACTTATCGATTTGAGTGGTCGGTATTTAATTGAGATGAGTGGGTGAGACTTGAAAGATTCTTGAATCGTATTCCTATGATCAATTTGCAATTTTTTGCATATGCGTTGACGTTTTAACTTCGTATTTAGGTTTAAAAATTGAGCTACCCGATTGCGATCGAAAAAATAGAGGCATTGTTGAAATTTTCTAAGTACCACGCAATGGCAGATTTCTGTGACACGGCGTAGAATACCGTGACACAATGATACCTTCCAAGGCACGACAACTTATTTGGGTATTTTTAGCAAAGCCATGTGGTCGAGTTAGAGCGTGACATGATAAGGGCCTACCAGGACATGATAAGTGGCAGGCAGATACCCCAAAAGAAATGGCGGCATTTAGGGCCCATTTCCCAAGAAAGGGCCACAAAACGGATTAGCCCACAAAACCTAGGTTAGAGTGACCTAGGTAAGAGCACAATTTCCAATGACCTTATAAATAGGGAGATTACCCCAATTTGGGACACGTTCATTGATTACACCATTTGTTATTCTTACAATAGAGAAAACACCTAATCTCGAAATTCAAGAAGATCTACTTTTACTTTCCACTTTTTACTTCAAACACGTGCTAATTAGATCATCGAAGGCGAAACTCCCTTCTAGAGCTTTCGTTGTTTTGCAGATACAGTCGGCGGGGAATCAGACTTATTGACGTAACTCTTCCGTAGGACATCCAAAAAACCCCAAAACATTTGGCGTCATCTGTGCGAAGCGTACCTCTAAGATAGTTTCTTAAGAGACTGTACTGACTCCTATAGAAAAGCAGCCTACGGCTAAGGTCTATTCAGACCACGATACAGATTTTGATCCAAAGGTTGAAACATATACGGCCATAAATGGATCCCTCATTAGCAAACGCGTCCGTTCCCAAGATAACAGGGAACGAGGCGTTGGTCAAGTAGGTCTGACTAAGTCATTCGGCCAGCCCCAAGCGGCAGGACAAACTGCTCATATCTCCCGAGACGAGTTCATGAAATTCATGACAATTTTCACGGGAGAGATGATGGACGTGATGTCTAAGAAGGCAACTGGTCCCAATAAGGATAAGTCGGCCAAGAAGCCCTCTCATTCCGAGAAGGCTAAGTTAGTAAGAGACAAGCAGCCCACTCCGTATCCTAGAAAAAAGGAAGGGGACCGGCCTTTTATTGATTGGTCTAAGCTCCCGCTTCCCAGACTAGGAGAAGAGGAAAGCCATCTAGCATACTCAGCCGGATGGTAGTAAGAAAACTATTTCTGATGCTTAATTCATTATTGGGCAAAAGAAAAACCAGCAACTGTCTGACTTTGCTTCAACATTGACCTTCCCAAACAACTTTCGGAATACTTCAATGAGGTATTCCCAATATGAACTGGAGCACCTGTCAAACGGTCAGTCCGCCCACACAGGTCCTCAGATGATTGGCTTGGCCCCATATGTGGACCAACAACCATGTAGTCTGTATGCCTAACCTTACCAGCAGCCTACCCTCTTAGGGGGTCAGGTGGCATATAACGTCCAGCTATTGGACTGGCATCTTCATCTGCTAAAACTTGGAGAACAACCTTCTACGCTCTCCAAGCAGATAACCGAGGCGACATAGCAGGCCAAGGTTTAAAATGTCATAGTTGGTACTTATGATGGTACCATCAACCTATAAGACCATCTGTTGGCATACACCCACCTCATGTACCTGCAAGGGTTGGATGATGCCGCATGGTGCAGGTATTTCCCAGCCTAGCTGAATGGCATTTCCCATATAGTGGTTCTACAATTTGCCGGCTGGGTGCATCAACAATTTTAGGACGCTTGAATTATTTTTTGCCTCAAACATCTCCATGAACAAACCCGCCAAAAAGACAAGCCTTTACTTAGGCGCGGTACAATAGGGAGATAGGGAGGGGCTCCATTAATATGTCAGGCGATTCAATTTAGAGCGAATCTAGATCCAAGGACTATCTGACGATGTTGCTTATACATACTTCTTTAAGGGTCTGAAAGACAATTAGACTTTTAAGTTTGATCTCGTTCGAAAGAGAATCTCAACTCTTCAAGAAGTGATGATGGAGGTTGAAGCCTATATAGGCGACTGAACTTTGATCCACCAGCAAGCAGTCAAACTCAAAGAAGTCTGACAAACTAAAGGGAGTCGGCAAGAACAATCGGCTCAGATGACTGAAGAGAGCAAGAAAATAAAAGAAGTCAAGGCGGTCGATGATTCAGACAAGCCGTCCTAGAAGAAAAAGAAAGAGTTTATACCGTACGACCCAAGGTACGGGTTTTACAAGGACTGCTACTCCATCCTCATGGAGATAAAAGACCGGGTGACAATTGAAAAGCCTGCAGCACGCCAAAAACCAGAACAAAGAACAGTACTTCCCTTTCTATGAGGATATTGGCCATGACACTGATGCATGGTAATCTAGGTCGTTGAAAACTAAAGCACCACCAATCAAACAATTAAGAAAATCTAACTTATTCCTAGTATAGAACAAGTCCGAGTCGAACCATGAGGCTATAGTCTATGGTCAAGCTACTTTGAAGAATGAGAGGTGAAATGAATTGTAACTAAGGTACCAAATAGCTAAACAAATCAAAGAAAATCAATATGCTAAACACAAGGGATATATGTTCCACATGCAAGCTTAATGATTGTGCTAATTGATGGATGACTCGATTGATTCAAACATTGCAAAGGACAAACAATAGTTGCAATTAATAGAATCCAAAAGCTATCTCCTATAAGCTAAGCTAGGGTTCACTAAGAATGACTAACAAGGAGAATCACAATCAAATTCAACCAATTAAAGCAATTCTCAAATCAAGGGTTCATGTCATTGAAATTTGCTATGCAATCTTGATTAATCTTATAGGTTGATCACTCCTAATCTAATTAATCACATGCACAACTATGTCAACCAATTTAATTGCAACAATTCAATCAACCAAGAATCATGCACTAGCAATAATCATCAATCAAGCATGCTTCCCCTTCTTCCTAGCTACTAATCTACTCACTAATCATGGTGGAATTGAAAAACAAAGCAAATTGAATCATATACATCATCATTTCAGGCTTAATCAAAGAGAAAATCAAACTCAACAAATTCTCAAACCAAAGATCAACAATCAAATCAAACATTCAAGAATTAAAGGAAATAGCAAGCAAAAGTAAATTCAAAAGAAGAAATTCTCACAAACTTTCATTAATTGAAGATGAAATCCAAGCTCAAAGATGAAATTGAAGTACAAACAAATAATCTCAAGTTTCTCTCTCTACTAATTCTGGAAATAAGTCTCAATTACATATAAAATCGTCCTCTCCTAAAAAAGGAAAAGTCAAGGGTATTTATAATAAATCGAGCGAAGGGAAACAGAGCAGGCCCGTGCGCACGCACCGCCCCCCTCCTCCCGTGCGCACACACAGCAGGGTCTGCGCGCACGCACAGAGGGGCCTACGCGCACGCACCCATGCTGTGGTGTTGCGTGTGCTCGGCTTCCCTTGCTCGCTCGTAGATCCTTGTGCAAAGCCTTTGCTCTTAGCGCTCTCGTGCATCCCAATCGTCGGTGCTCTCGAGGTGATGCCCGCGAGGAGGGTAGCCTTTAATCTTCAAATATTTGAACATTCCCGACCTAAAATCAATGATTACATCCGTAAGAGAGTAGCAAATAAGAATTCAAAACTTCACTTGCAAGAATTCAAGTAAAAGTAAGAGAGAAAGCAAAAAGAATAGAAATTAAACTAAAATAGCTAAATAAGAACAAAAATTATGAAAAACTCATAAAAGTAAACGAAAAACCAAGATGAGCTATAAAGACAGAAAATAAAAGAAAACTAGAAAGATTATAAGAAAATAAAGCGAGAAAATATAGAAAAAGGAATAAAAAAACTACTCTATTGAGCTCCATAAATGACGCTCATCAGACACCTACGACTGATATTGCCTCAAGCGGTTGTTGGACAGATTGGCTGATAAGGGGGTGTTGAAGTCTTATATCCTCAAGTCTAAGGCAACTATAAAGACCAACTCCAAAAAACCGTCCAAGAAGTTTGCAAAGCCTACTAGTAGTTCTAACACAAATCAGGACCCGATATACACTATAGTGTTGAGGGCCAGGCTTCTACCGATACTTTTCCTGAGGTCATCATTTTTGGAAGGACTTGGGAAAGTTCGCCGGCCTCATGATGACCCCATTTTCATAGAATGCAAGGTTGCCAACCAAAGGGTTGGCCACGTCCTTATTGATATCGGTAGCTCGTCCGACATCATCGGCTGGAAATGTCTATCCAAGCTAAAGTATAAGCCAGGCAGCATCCACAAGGTTACTCACCCCCTGGTTAGTTTTCGGGGTGGAGTTATGCACCCTGTCGGCTGAATTGATTTACCTATCCAGCTGAGACAAGGGAGAAGGACACTATATGGTTGCCGGTTCTTGGTTGTAGAGGAGATAACCGCCTATAATCTCATTTTAGGTCGTTCGACTCTAAATGAATCCAAGGTCGTCATTATCCCATCTCTCATGCTGCTAAATTTTGAAAAAGATGATGGTTCTACTGACTCCCTAAATGAAGACCAAAAGAAGGCTCAAGATTTCTCTTAAACGTCAAGCCCACGGTTGTTGACAGGGATGTGGAGCCAATAGACCTTGATGATGTCAAGGAGCTGGAGCCAACCCCACCAGCAGTCGGCAAGAAGAGAAAGGCCGACTAGCTGGTGGCTATGAAGAAAGAGAAGTAGTTTGTTAGGTAATTTCTAGGTAATTTAATATTTTGATGAATATTTACAGTGTAATTGTTAGGTGATTTTCAAAAAATCACACCTAATATAAAGTAATTAGAACATTTATTTCAACTTATAAATATAGGTTAAGATCATTAAATCACTTCTCAATTGAAACACGCAAAGTGTATCTTCTATCTCGAACTAAATCTCTTTGTCTAAGAAGTTAACTTCAACGGATTTTCCTAAATATCTTTTGATTTTGCTATGGAAAATAAAACCTATAGCACTTCCAAGTCTCATCAAAAGGGGGATATAGAGGTTAATCCTCGAAAAATTACCTATTGAATTCTCCTGAGATTTTGATCCTAGATTTTCACCCAACACTTTTGATTCTTTGGTGAAATTGATGTTCTAGAAACATTCTAATCCTTTTAGGGTTGTGAAAAAGCAAAATTCTGCCCAGAAACGCCTGTTTTGAGGGATTTTTTTATTTTGACGAAAAATTTTAAACCTTTTAAACCTTGAATCTTAATGGCATATTAATTGTGATTATTTATTTGGTTCTTTCCTTTATGCTTCTGCATTTTTAGACCACTTTTGAGCATGATTACTATGTAGTAATTGGTGCTTAATGGTTGGCTTAAATTTTCACATATTTGCAAATAAATTACTTTAAGTGTGAAAAGTTTGTGTTTTGAGGCTCTTAAGTACTAAAGATCCAACTGACGTGGGGAAAACTATGTCGTTGAACTAATCCTCCCTACGGCCAAACAAATTTATAATCACTCAACTACCTAAATACAAGTATAGAGGTAAGTCAAGGGTCGAACCACTAGGAACGGTTATGTTCAAGTATTTCTAATTAACGCCTAAGCTAGGTCGAAGTCTAAAGTGAAAGGTGACATTATTCTACTTCCTAAATCAAGAACCAAACAAATGAAACACTAGGGAATGGGGATCAACATGTATTCATGATAACCAAGGTAATTAGGGAGTCAAGCAATCCAAGCAATGCAAAGACAAATAGTAGGAGCAATTAGAGGCATTCAACTAATCATCCTCACACTCTCTAACATAGATTTCTCTAGTGCTAAACAATATGAAGAAACATAATCAAATACTCAACTAATTATGATCAAATCGATATCAAGTGGTCATGTCAATCAATTCAATCATGCAATCAATGCTAGCAATCATGGTTAGCTACTCCAATCAAACTTATGCAACATGCAAACCTCTATGAATCAATTTAATCACAACACAAGAACTATTCAAATTCCCAAATCAATCTCAATCCATCAATCACACATGTTTACCCAAACCCTAGCAAGTAAACTACTCAAGAAACATGATCAAATCTACTATCAACTATAGAGAACAAGAATCAACAAAATATCAAGAACAATTACTCTAATCAAACATCAAATATCAAAATCAAACCAAACAAACATCAAATTAAACAAAGCAATTGAATGAGATAGAGTTTAGAAATTCTCATTGATAATTAGGAAGATCTCCAACACAATTGTCACACTTGCATCTTCAATCTCTCAATCACCATTGAAATTCTTCACTTTCTCTCTCTAAAACTACTCCTAAGCTAGCCTAATCTAGAGAGAGAAGCTCTCAACCTAAGAGAGAGAAAACTATCCTAAAACTAAAGAATTACATGAATGAAGAATAAAGGAAACCAAAAACTATATAAACAAAAGGAGAAAAGAAGCTTAAAATCGTAAAAGACCCAGAAACCCGCGCCCGCGGAGAAATCGGCCGCGCCCGCGGAGGAAGACGGAAACCCCGATAGCCGCGCCCGCGGCCCAAGCCCGCGCCCGCGGGGCCAAGGCCCGCGCCCTCGGGGAGCCCTCAGGACAACCGCGGGTGCTTACTGCCCAAAAACGGCAGTTTTGGAGCTGCAGCAACCCCGCGCCCGCGGGTACTGTAGCCCGCGCCCGCGGCAGAATTTCAGGGCTAACTTCGGAAGGCTGTAACTCTCAATATATGAATCGTATGAGGGCGTGCGACCTATCATTGGAAAGCTCTTTAAGTCTAGTTTCCAACCCAACTTGAATCACATCATTCCGAGTCGTAGAACTTGAGATATGGCTGAAACAATGAACAAAGGTCCTATTTGAAACTTTGCAATCCTTCGTTTTCCTTTGTTTCAAACTCAAATTCAATTCCGAAAAGTGCATATTGATGCTAGTGGGTGCTATTTTCAATTTCCATGCATATAGCCCGCGACGTACCTACAAAACAACACAAAGAAACATAGAAGCAAGAGAAATAGCCGAGAAATGAATAAAATGATAAGAAAACCATTAAAAGCATGCATTTCTCTAAACTAACACAAAAACACGCGAATCGAGCATTATTCTCTAAAAACACGACATAAACGACTACAAAGGAGCATAGAAATAGAAAGAAAACATAGCCTAAAGGTGCCATAAATGGCACGGATCAAATTCCCCCAAGCTAAACTTTTGCTCGTCCTCGAGCAAAACAAAATCCAACCCAAGGGAAAAATGATGACATTATTCAAGCAAAGAAAGAAACGAGAAAATTAGAGAAGATGGGAATATACACTAACTCACTTTCGTAGGAATCACGGTCAATTTTAGCAACTAAAGACAAGCCATTTAAACCCCTAGATCGCCCTAGAGGACGAGTGATGCTCTCGTAAGGGTATCCTAAGAGTTTACCCATAACTCTCATAATAATACAAACAAGGCAAAGCATGAAAAAGAAAGCAAAATACAAGAAAAGCAAACAAATGTTCATGAAAGGACTTTTGCAAATGTACAAGCACAAGTGAATGCAAATCTTTCTAAACAAGTAAGGGAGTGCACGCTATAAGATACCTAAGGTTGAATGAAACATAAATATGCTAAGCATAGAAACTAGTTATCACACTCCACTTTCATCCCAAACGGTCTTACCGCGTTCCCCCTACTAATCTCATATCTCCCCTTAGTGAGCATCTCATAGATTCCGCGAAGGAACCGGAAAAAAAAAAAAAATCAAATATTTGGCTAATCGACATCTTGACTTCGCATCCCCTTTCCTTAGGCAATGACCCATGATTCCCTCCCCCGATTAGTGACTCAACTTTCTAGGTCGAAAGGTCTTTCCCCAAGGTTGTAACGTAAGGCATAAAGGGTGAAGGTAGGCTAAAATTTTTAAAATTTGGCGGTTTTCCTAAAAAGTGAAGCAAAAGGGTGATCAATCCTTAACAACACGATCAAGAAATCACCAAACAAAAGCAACACCCCCAAGCTTATTTGAAGCTATACTCACAAGACATATATACAAAAAGCGTAAACGCTTCTCCCCCAAGCTTAAATGAAGCATTGTCCTCAATGCTTAGAAGGAGAAAAGAATACATCAAAATATTTTGAATTTTTACTTTTTTCAATTTTTTTTCTTTTTTTTTTATTTAACTTGCAATGTCCTCGCCTTTTGCTAAATTCGGACGGCTTTTTCTATAATGCAATTTATTAGTCCATGCCTTTTATGATTAAGGACGGCTTTTACTCAAACACTTGCCATTATTCACAAAGAAGACTTAACACAATCTTGCACTTAAAAACCAAACATCCAACTTCACCACCACAAACTCCATCCAATATGATCAATTTGCTTCACAAAAACAAGAAAAGAATGAAAATGAAACAAAAGGCCAAAGATCTAAAGATGTGGCTTGAAAAGACGGAAATAGGCTCAAATGGTTGCAAGAAGGCAAATGGAAACTCAAAAACAAATATGAAACAAACTAACCTAAAAATGAAAAATACCACCCTGAAAAAGGTGCCTTTGTCCTCCCTAGATAGCTCGGTCTCGGGTTTGAGAATCATACATCATGCTTTATAGATTAGGCTTGCAAAGTCAAGGATCCATGCCGCTCATGCAAGAGTATGATGAAAGCTTGAACAAATATAAATCTCACATGGTTGTAGCAAAAACTCACTAAGGTTGTCAAATCGAAGATATGGAGCAACTACCAAACATGCCACAAACAAGTAGAATCCGGCTTCATGATCCCCCTAGTTCTAGACAACTACCTTAGCATGCTTTATCCTAAAATCAACCAAACGTAATCTCAAACCGTGCACACCACTACCATTTAGGAAGAAAAGCATTCAATTATACAAGTCCAAATGTTATTATGTCCAAAGCAAGAACAAAACAAAACACATTGCAAATTTGCCTTGATAAAAACAAAAATCTTTTTGGAGTTTTTCAAAATATAAGAAACATGGAAACGCATATACAAAGGTGCGTAGCATATATGAATCAACATCCCACCAAACATGATAGAATACCCTCCCCCAAGCTTGAATGAGACATTACACTCAAACATAAATCAAACAATCCAAGGGAGGGGAAAACAAGGAGATCAATCCAATCAAACCAACATATGTCGAACAAGTCATCATCCACTAAAGAAAGAGCAAGGAAGGATATTACCGGATATTAGGTGGGTGTAAATACCCGCAAATGACCCAATTTTACCCTTTCAAGGCTAACAACCTCTAGTATCAAATTTGCCTTCCTTATGCTAGCAAAAATAGGAGTCAACCTTCCTTGATTCTTGATCCATATTGAAGCACCAAAGTATATCAAGTCATGTACCTAGCAAAAGGCACACAAACATTTCCATGAGATAAAAATCTATTCTAAAAAGAAAATAAAATGAAAGCAATAAACCACGGGTTACTTCCCGAGAAAGGCTTGCTTAAGGTCCAAGCTTGACCGCTCTAGAAAATAATAATTCAACGCACGCAAGAGCTTGTCAAATGCACTACTACACATTTCATATGATAGAAGGTAGGCAAATGACGGGATAAGAACGTGCAACAAGATCGTTGCACGCAAGTGAGAAGGGAGATGCCAAAAGAAAGAAGAAGAGGGATCAAAAGGAAAAACAAGAAAATAAGAAAAAGAAGAAGAAGAAGGGGGAATAAAAGAATGGAAAGAAAAAGAAAAAGGCAAAACCTCCTCACTAAAATATTTTTGGGTGGCAACATCACCCTTTTCCTCAACAATAGACGAATGAGGGAAATTAAGATCATCATAGACAAGGGAGTCCCCAATAGGTTTATCAACAAAGGAAGGGAGAAAAATAGGGCAATAGGGGATGTGGTCAAACCTTTGAGAAAAAGGGGTATGAGAATTAGGCAAAGGGTTCGCGACTCCCTCAACACAAGGTCTCACATCGCCAATGAGGGCATGAAAATCAATCATAGAATCCTCAAAAGAAGAACACTCATGATCACCATCTCCCTCAAACATCCAACTCCTAAGAGGAACCACATAATCTCCTCCACTACCTTCATGAACAATAGCTCCCTCAACTTCCTTAAAGCCTAAAGTCTCAAACCCATGCATGAATGGATGTAAATTCATTTCAAACTCATCTCTCTCACATGAAGCATTCTTAATAAACTCACTCAAGAGGCTATGGGTTTTCATTTGACACTCAAAAAACATATTAGACATAACCTCAATTGAATCTAAATACTCATGGATAGAAGAATACCAATCATGCACTAGAGACTCGTCAATATGGGAAAGAAGGATAGGATTTTCAAAATCAACACTCTCTTCATTCTCAACTCCTTCACCATCACTCAAATGCTCACAAATGGGATCCTCACACTCTCTTGGTTGCTCAAAATCATCATCATCCTCAATACACACATTAAATTGGGATTTTTCACAAATTAGCATCAAGGATGACAATTGGCCTTCTAACTCTTCTTTTCTTCTCTTTCCCTCCTCAAGACGCTCCTCACTCTTTTTCATTATCTCTAATTGACCTCTCATAGAATTAAGAATCATCTCCTTACTAGGCCCAAACTCATTATCAAGCTCAATGTGCCTAATTTGAGATTCAAATACATCAACAAGAGATTCAAAAGATGTAGAAGGTTGAGGTTCAACAAGAGGAGAAGAAATACAACCAAGATTGGAAGAATCAACATTAAGATCATGAGCATATACATCACATTGGGGAGTGGGGGCACAATCAAACACATGAGATTCATCATCAAGGGAACGAAGCACATCACGAGAAGGCATGGTAAATAATGAAGAATATTGAAACACACCATTAGCATCAACTTGAGCATGTACTTCATCATTATGAACAAAAGGGGAAATAGAGTTGAAATCATGTGTTCTAGGTTCACTAATGGGATCACGTGACAAATCATGGGAAATCATGCTAATATTAGAAGAATCAACACATTGCATATCAATATTAGGATCATGATTACCCCTATTATAAACATCCCTAGCAAACCAAACATAGAAATCCCAAGCATCATCAATTAACAATGCTCTAAATTCACCATTATACATGCATTCAACTTCTTCCCTAGTTTGCTCATTCAAACCAAAATAACAAATCTCACAAGCTTCCCAAAGGCTACAACAATTACAGCCAAGAAATCCCTCTAGTCTATTAAAATATTCACAAAAGGGGTCATTGTCAAATTGAGGAAATGAGAGACATGCCATTTTTATAAAGCAAACAAAAAGAAATAAAAGAAAAGTATACACAAAGACCTAGACTCAAGCAATTAAAAACACTCAAACATAGACACCTGTAGTATAGTGGTAAGTATTCCCGCCTGTCACGCGGGTGACCCGGGTTCGTTCCCCGGCAACGGCGCCATTTTGACGTGGGGAAAACTATGTCGTTGAACTAATCCTCCCTACGGCCAAACAAATTTATAATCACTCAACTACCTAAATACAAGTATAGAGGTAAGTCAAGGGTCGAACCACTAGGAACGGTTATGTTCAAGTATTTCTAATTAACGCCTAAGCTAGGTCGAAGTCTAAAGTGAAAGGTGACATTATTCTACTTCCTAAATCAAGAACCAAACAAATGAAACACTAGGGAATGGGGATCAACATGTATTCATGATAACCAAGGTAATTAGGGAGTCAAGCAATCCAAGCAATGCAAAGACAAATAGTAGGAGCAATTAGAGGCATTCAACTAATCATCCTCACACTCTCTAACATAGATTTCTCTAGTGCTAAACAATATGAAGAAACATAATCAAATACTCAACTAATTATGATCAAATCGATATCAAGTGGTCATGTCAATCAATTCAATCATGCAATCAATGCTAGCAATCATGGTTAGCTACTCCAATCCAACTTATGCAACATGCAAACCTCTATGAATCAATTTAATCACAACACAAGAACTATTCAAATTCCCAAATCAATCTCAATCCATCAATCACACATGTTTACCCAAACCCTAGCAAGTAAACTACTCAAGAAACATGATCAAATCTACTATCAACTATAGAGAACAAGAATCAACAAAATATCAAGAACAATTACTCTAATCAAACATCAAATATCAAAATCAAACCAAACAAACATCAAATTAAACAAAGCAATTGAATGAGATAGAGTTTAGAAATGATCATTGATAATTAGGAAGATCTCCAACACAATTGTCACACTTGCATCTTCAATCTCTCAATCACCATTGAAATTCTTCACTTTCTCTCTCTAAAACTACTCCTAAGCTAGCCTAATCTAGAGAGAGAAGCTCTCAGCCTAAGAGAAAGAAAACTATCCTAAAACTAAAGAATTACATGAATGAAGAATAAAGGAAACCAAAAACTATATAAACAAAAGGAGAAAAGAAGCTTAAAATCGTAAAAGACCCAGAAACCCGCGCCCGCGGAGAAATCAGCCGCGCCCGCGGAGGAAGACGGAAACCCCGATAGCCACGCCCGCGGCCCAAGCCCGCGCCCGCGGGGCCAAGGCCCGCGCCCTCGGGGAGCCCTCGGGACAACCGCGGGTGCTTACTGCCCAAAAACGGCAGTTTTGGAGCTGCAGCAACCCCGCGCCCGCGGGTACTGTAGCCCGCGCCCGCGGCAGAATTTCAGGGCTAACTTCGGAAGGCTTTAACTCTCAATATATGAATCGTATGAGGGCGTGCGACCTATCATTGGAAAGCTCTTTAAGTCTAGTTTCTAACCCAACTTGAATCACATCAATCCGAGTTGTAGAACTTGAGATATGGCTGAAACAATGAACAAAGGTCCTATTTGAAACTTTGCAATCCTTCGTTTTCCTTTGTTTCAAACTCAAATTCAATTCCGAAAAGTGCATATTGATGCTAGTTGGTGCTATTTTCAATTTCCATGCATATAGCCCGCGACGTACCTACAAAACAACACAAAGAAACATAGAAGCAAGAGAAATAGCCGAGAAATGAATAAAATGATAAGAAAACCATTAAAAGCATGCATTTCTCTAAACTAACACAAAAACACGCGAATCGAGCATTATTCTCTAAAAACACGACATAAACGACTACAAAGGAGCATAGAAATATAAAGAAAACATAGCCTAAAGGTGCCATAAATGGCACGGATCACCAACCTTTAATTATTTTAGTTGGTTGGAAGTTTGTGTTACTAAATTACATGATTGTTTATTGAATCTTCTTGATTTAATCATTTATTAAGTTGATTAGAATCATAAAGTTTCAAACTTGTGATTGAAATTTAATTAATCTTCATATTGAAAGATGTGATTTTTCAAAGATTCACTAGTTAAAGTTGGAATTTTTCATTGAATGTTTATGGTCATTATTCCAAATCCTTTTAATTTTGTCAAATCTCATGATTAATTTATGTTGGTTAAATTAATATTGAGAATAGCCCCTCAATTTTGTAGCATCAAGTTGAACCAAATATGATTTAAAGAATAGTTCTTGAATTAATTTGTTTGTGCACTAAAATTGAATGCAATTAAGTTGGACTTGTCACATTTTCAATGTTGCATTAGTTTTAAAATCACTTTAGAATTAATTTTAAAGTTACGCAAAAATTCGGAATAAAAAATTCTGAAGCACAAGCATAAAATCAAAGCATAAGCTTCGAGCACCAAACTCGGCTAACATGGTCTGCTCATAAAGCCCAGCATGTTGCTGCCAAGACATGGTGCACGTGTGCGAGTGTGTGTGTGTGTTACGAGCAAGTGTAGTGCGTAGGTGCATAGAGTGTAGGTGTGTGCCATGAAGGCCGGGCTGTCCAACATCACTTGCCAACCAGCTAGCGCACTAGGACCAGCCAGCCTAGAAGCACGCATGCATCCCATACATGCTATGCGGCTGCCAAGGCCAGCAGGTGCTGCACTGCTGAGCTCCATGTGGCCAGCATATGCCAGCAGTGAGCTGGGCTGCTAGGTAGCACCATGCTCAAGCACCAACAAGGCTGCTCAGCTAGGCAGCCTAGCAGCACCCCACTTAATTTTTTGTGCTTACTCTCGTCTATGATTGGGAAATTATTTTGTTCTTAGCCGATTTTAATTATATTAACAGTGTTTATTTATTTTTAATAAATTTTAGAGGCTAGGCCTCGGGTAAGAGCGGCATTTGCAAAATTTTATTGGCAAAATTTTGGGTTTACCAGATGCGGAATTTAGTGGAAGTTTCATTATTTATTTAAGCTATTTTAACTGTGCTTAATCTTATAATCGGTTAACAACTTTAACTAGTTTTAATTAGGCGCTTTAATCGAATTAACAACCTAAGTTAGTTACTAGTTTATGCGTATTGATGCATTGTTACTTGTTTTTCGTTGTAAAATGCATGGGCTATTCACATATAGTGAATGGATGAATGCAATGTATATTGTCTCACTGGTTTTATGAAATGAAAACTAGTGGGGCCCGATTAGGATAGGAAATACAGACTGCGTTCTATCATGTATTTTTGTAAATCTAAATATGGTATGCGAACCGTTGCGTATTTGTGTACCTTAATATTTAGATTAGTCCTAATCGTAGATAATAGTAGTTGCATTATTTTGGTTATGTCTTGAAGACGGAGTTTCTTGGCAGACGAAGCCATGAAATTGCAAATCAAGACCCTTGAAGACTTGAAGACTCAAGGGATCATGCTAGTTGCCAAATGCATCGTTTACTTATATTTTCAATATATTTTTGCTTACATATATGAATGATATGTTAGATGCATGTTTAGGATTTCGAATGTTGCGATGATTAATTAAATTCACTTAAATCAACCAACGTAGAAACCCTAGGTCCCTAAAATAATGAGTAAAATTTTCCATTCTAAAACAACACTTACCGAACTATTGAGAATAATGATGGGCTACGCCAAAGCGAGGCATCACTACTTTCCTAGGAACGTAAGGTATATTGATGGGTTTGCCAAAGCAAGACATCATAATACATGTTGGTTTAGGTTAGACTCAACGATATGAGAGATGGAGTCCCTAACATGTCGTGCCAAAAGAGATAAATTGTCACAAGAGTATTAGATGCGACGATTTATCTAACCAAGAGTGGCTTGGAGCCATTAGCAAAGAGTTGCTTACCGTAGAGTAATAAGTGTTAAGATAAGCCAAAACATGCTTAATCACTCATTGATTCTTTGGATTTTGGAATCGCCTTATTCTCGCCACATGGGGAAAAAATTTAATGCGTGGATAAGGCGAATACTAAGATTGAAAGGTTGCATGTATGCTTTTAAATTTCAAACATATTATGTTATTATCTTGATAAATGGTTATACTTTGCACTTATATTTGTAGTATTCTAAATCAAATTATATTGCTTTCCATGATTGGTAAAGGAAATATTTGAGTGGTTCTCAAAGAAAGGAAAGGCATTTCTAAAATACAATTCTCATAAATGACTTTTATAACTCAAATTGACATTCTTGACAACCAACATATCTTTTCGCTTCATACATAGATGAGTAGGACTCATTTACGTAGTAATTAAAGCACGAATTAAAGGAGAAGATGGAACTTTGT
The DNA here is from genome assembly GCF_948465745.1 of Chenopodium album. NCBI lineage: Eukaryota > Viridiplantae > Streptophyta > Magnoliopsida > Caryophyllales > Amaranthaceae > Chenopodium > Chenopodium album. The sequence continues at coordinate 23,562,136 of NC_137847.1, forward strand.
TTTACGGCGCACTAGATGCTTAATTATGCCTAACAAAGTATAAAAGTCAAAAATACTTAAAGAATTGGTTCTTAAAGGTTATGAGATGAAGTATGGTAAGAAATATAGAAAACAAGGAACAAACAAAAGGAATAAGATTCCATTTCTACTAAAGAGTTCATGTTATTATAGTTAACTAAGAAACTCATTATCTTCACAAGTATCGGATACTGCTTGAGTGCTCCACTTTGAAAGTGACCTCAAACTATTGAAGTTAAGCTAAGTTATTGACTTACAAGCTTAGAAAGAAACAAGAAGAGCTGCATCAGTTGTAAGGTCGTATGCTTTGTTTAAAGACCTTTTAAGCTCTGGCTGGAACAAAGAAATTGTTATTATGTTCCATAATTAGCAAACAATCCGTTAACACACGAAAAGACTCACATTCAAAGAAAAGAGCATTAGTTGCGAAATCGTTTGAATGGCATGGTTATCCAAGCCATGAGTCAAGAATGCTTGATTATAAAAAAAACATTTCCCTAACATGATAAACTCACAAGGTTCAAGTCATGGGTATGATTTGTGTTCCAAACATCTTTAGCAATGTCATATTGATAAGAACGTACTCAAGGCTCTATTAGATAGGCTCTTGATAGTTGATCAATTCGGAATTGTTCTAAGACAAGAAAGTCTTACTTGTTAAAAACCGAAAAAGTAAAGAGCTATTGTTCTTGGTATAAACAATTGACTTGAAAGCTAAAGAGGATTCAATTACTTCAACCTTTCACAAAGAATTTGAAAGAATATGGCTATATTCATCAAATGTGAACAAAGTTGACCTTTAGTAGCTCAAAATTTCAGTGAACTATAGAATCGACTTGGCATGATATCAAAAACATATAGATTAGATCGAGCGATATTTGCTTGAGCCAAGTAAGACCATCTCAAAGTTATGAAATTGAAATTTTCATAAAGAACTCCACAAAGAACATAATATGTCTTCACGGAGACCTCGATGCCATTTGAAAATGACTCGAATGATGATGGATCACATCCCTTCCTATAAAGTTCTTAAAGATTTGCATAAATGACTAATGTTACACTAAATGTAAAAGCTAAGAAAGGACGCCATATTCAGTTATGGATAGAATTAACTTCTAAACGTCTTTTCAAGTATATGTCTAAGGCTCTTAGCCTCTGTAGGAGCTCACTGGCTTAGTAGAGCTAAGTGGCTCAGTGGGAGCTCACCGGCTTAGCAAGAGATAGGTGGCTCAGTGGGAGCCTAATGGCTCAATAAAGGCTAAGATAGCTCAAGTGAGAGCTAACTGTTTGTTTCACAACGAACTTTTAGCCAAAAACAAGGTACATGTCTCTTTGTAAGCATACAAGCGAGACTACGGGCATTACCTCCCAACCTAATTGAGAACATAATGTTTGTTGCTCTATGTGATGTCTTTATGGAAATTAACACATTTCCAAAACGACAAGTGGGAGGAATGAACTCGATAACCATCGAGCTTAGCAACAAACTAGAACTGAGAATCTCGGAAGACTCAAAAGGGCTTCATGAGAATGATTGATCAAGAATACTCAAAAGGACTCTACAAGTGCCTTAAAAGAGAATTCATTACTCACAAAACATCAGAAATGTTGGAGTAAAATCAACATAATGAAAGGGCATTGAAAGTGCCTTGAAACTCAGTGTTTGATGCAATTACCCCGTATAGGTATAGAATTCACCAAAGGTTTGGATTGAATCCTATAATTTTTTATTAAGTTAGAAATAAACCTAAGACTTACAAGCATACTATTGACTATTAAATGGTAAGGGAATAGTGTCTTGTAAATTAGCTACGACAAATTTAAATTCCGAATAATGGTAAGAGGTCATAAAATCCGAAATAGACTCCATGTTTGAAAATCATGTTTAAAATTTACTTGATTTTCATGAAGGTTGAAAGTCCCATCGATCGCAAAAAAGTTTTCAAGGAGAAAACTAACAAATGTGGAAATGTATATGCATACATATCTAGACTGGTTGAAAAGGATACAATTAAATTCACGGCGTTGATTTTAATAAAAACCTATTCACCAATCGGAATGCTCAACTCTTTTCATGATTATTCTAGCAAAATTGTACATATGAAATATGGCAAAATAGGTACCAAAACCACCTTCCTAAAATAGGATTTCAGAAGTGACTATGAAAGTAGTCTGAGGGTTTTGAAAATCTAAATAATGCTAGATTTGAAAGCAAGCTCAAGAAATCCATTATGGGATTGAAGGAAGCATTGCATATAGGATTGGAACGTATTTTCTCATAAATTTAATTAAAAAGATTTGCTTATGGAGATACATAGAAATTCTTATGGATAAGAAAATTTAGTGGGAGCAAAAGTCAATCTTATAAGGTCCAGCAAGAAGTTTACGAACTCTAATGTAAATTAACTATCAAATGCTAAATGCTTAAATTTGAAAGTATTTTCGACAGTGGACCGAGCTAGAGGCGACACTTAGTACATATTGGGAATTAAGATCTGTTGTATAGACTTAATAAAATGTTTGAACGAGTAAAGGAATTTACCTTGTTAAACATGAATTGAAGGACTTTGAAAGGCTTTCGACCCATATGTATAAAACTAACTGTTTGAAATAAGTATGAGCTAGGCTAAATACTAAGTGAAACAAGAAATACTCTAGTAGAGACTTTCAACCGTATCACATAGCAAAAATTTAAGCAAGACTCGGTGAAAATGGATGAGCTAAAAGGTCACATGAATGGAATAAAATTGAGAATAATTCTGCAACTGAAACCATCATGTATGCTATGGAGTTGTCACAAAATTTACATGTTTAGAGCATGAGAAGAATAAAGTACCAATCAAAATAAATCTATGTCATGGATCGTTAGATTATGATCAAGAACATCCAAAGTACTTGAATAAGTTAAAGGGATGGGTTCTTGACACATGGAAACATATGTAATTTGAGAATTGATGTTGCAAGAACATACGTAGGAAGGATCAAGATCCTTAAAAAGGAAGCCATTTAAAAGCACAAGCTAAAATGCGTCGTGGCTTGAGAATGGTAACATGGACGTGCATCCATATGTAATGTGTGGAAATTTAAGGTAAATTTCCAAGCTCACAAGTGACTAGGGTATCCCAAATTACTGTGACCCGTTTGGAATAAAATCCAAGGAAAGCACCATTAGGAAGTCCACTGAAATATATGTTGAGAATATTGTTATTGCCTTAAAGGCAATAATAAGAAAGTTGTTCAATGGACAGTTCATTGTTGAACGTTAATGATTGTAGGTAGTCAAGTTGAAGATCTCAGATCATGAAAATGAGTGGGAGCCATCACTTGAACAATAAATCCTAAATCACATATAATCCATAACACTCTCAAATTTTATCATCTTATTACAAAAGTAATCAATAAAGAAGATGCTAGGATTTTCAAAGTAATCATAACTAAACCTATGCAATAAGTGAACGACAACATTCACAATTGCATGAAAAGAAATCAAGCATATTAAATATGGGTGTGACTTCTATAAATGTTTAATGAAGAGTATTACACTTAAAACATTTGGGAAAACCATTTATCATAAGATGAAACGTTGTAAAGTTTCATAGTGGAATAAAATTTTTCTAAATATTCCACAAAATTATTTAATTATGGTTTAGGATTAATTATTGAGTCCATTCGATTTTGAGAATATTCAAAATAGGGTATCAAAACCAGTCTTGCATAAAGAAACACCTATTAAGTGAACATTGAATATTGTAATCGAAAATTATCCCTAATCGAGGTCATTTAAAAGATGGACGATAATGACCACTTAAGATTAGTGTGTAGTTTGATTTATAGGACCGTTTCTTGTGCTACAAGGACATGATTGTCATAAATCATTTGCACGGGTATTGGTTTAGAACCATACCAGATTGACCTATGAGAATACTTTAAGAAATTTAAAAATCGTCATAAGTACACCTCTCATTATGGCTATCGAAACCTCTTTCTTCGACCATGAGTATTGTGAGTTCTCTTGTTTGAGTACTAGCCCGCTTTGATGTTCGTCAAACGTCTACCGTATATGGGGATTATAACGGCAACACTCGGGCGACTAGGTCCTCTTAGTAAGAGAAGCTGACAGTACAAGACTGGGAATGTCCCCCTATTAACAATAGGGAACATGTCATTGTTGTATACAAGGCCTCTCGAAGAGTGAGACCGTGAAAATGCATGGTCGTGCTCAGATAGATTTTTAGAAATCATCTACTTATTGACAGTCAAACTCAGATTTCAAGAAACACTTGTAGATATAATAAGGATGACGAATAAGCTTACCTTATAAGTTCATGAAGAGACATTAAGTGACATAAGAAATAGGCTATACACTAAAAGTGCACTTGTTCGAAAGGACAAGTGGGAGATTGATAGGAATGATGTCGTTCAAATAAGTTTATTATTCTGACAGAGGGTTAGGAATTATTAGAAAGCTAATTATTCAGTGAGGTTAAGTGATCGAAAATCCTAGATGGAGGCCGCTTCCGATCAGTAATATTGACGTATAATTAATATTACAGCTTAATCTTGACTGAACCCTTCGGGTCACACCTAAGCAAACTAACGATCCGTCACGACAAATTAATCCAAAAGGAATTAATGAGTCTCTCGAGTATTATGAACATAGAAGTCGGATATCGAGCTAGGAGCGTCGAGACCGAGCATCGTAAGTCAAGTTGAATTAATAAATCAACGAGACGTAAAATAATCAAACGACACAACACAATAGGCTAATACGCATTGTGATAAGTGATATTTATGTCACTCGTAGGGGTAGTATTCAGGTTATTTTCGTGTTTATTTTCCCTTATTTTTCCTTTTATTCTCGTGTTTTCTCTTTAATAAAGTTTCTAGTTTATTTTGGTAATTTTGAAGTGTTTTAGTTTATTTTCTTTATTTATTAGCTTTAGTTTATTTCCGTATTTTATTTTACTTTATTTGTTTGTTTAGTTTTTGTTTTATTTTTATTAGTTTAGTTTTATGCCTCTTATTTTCTATTTTATTTTATTTATTTCTATTTTATTTATTTTATTTTATTTGTCTTGGTTTTATTTTATTTCGTCCTTTATTTATTTTCATTTTATTTATTTTTATTTTATTTATTTTATCTTATTTTATTCTTTGTCCCGATTCTCCCTTATGTTTGTTTGGTTGTGTAGGAGCGTGCTCGGAGGTCGGAGGTTCGAGTTCAAGGTCCGAGGCACAAAAATGAACTAAGCAAGCTGCTGCTCCAGGCCAACCCCTGCTGCCACTCTTAACCATCACCCCACCTCTTTCTTAACCTCCACCACAACAGCAGCCTAACTCCCCTGCTCCACACACATTGCAGCCTTCACGCGCAACTCCCCTGTTTCAACCAGCCACCACCAGCTCCACCACACTGCCCTGCTCCTTGCTTTACCCCGCAACACCACACACACACCACAGCATCAACCACCTCCAATCATCACCAGAAATTACCACCGAAACCACCAGCAGCAACCCCTGCTCCAATTCACACACCTTGCGCAACCCCAACAACCACCAGCAATCACAACCACAACTCACAATCAACCAGCCGTACACAGCCACCACAATTACCTTCCCCCGCACCACCTCAACAACAACAAAACGACCACCAACAATTAGCAGCTTCAATCAACGCAACTCCAATTGCGACTACCCAGACCTTCGCGGCCGCGCAACTCTGTCAGAAGGCGCACAAATTGAGTCCAAAATCAGAGTCGAGGCAAAAGCTATCGCGCGACCTCTGTGCGACGTCTGTGCGGGCGCGCAATTATGGGTTAATCACGAGCTTCTCACGCGAGTTTTAATGAAAATTTAACGGCCTTGATTGATTGAAGCTGATCGACAGTGATGATTGATGATGGTGAATGGCGGTTGAATGGTGGTGATGGTGATGAATGGAGATCAGGGAGCCGAAGAGAAGGAAGGAGGGTCTGATGGTTCGTGATTTTTGGGGGAATTGGTGGGTTTTATTTTTATTTCTTTTTCTTTTATTTTTATTTCTTTTCCTTTTCCTTTTCTTATTTTCTTTTCTCTTTATTTCTTTTCTCTTTTATTTTTCTATTTTTCCTAGTTTTATGAAGTTAGTATAAATACCCATTTTTGGGGTAATTAGAGGAAGAACAATTATTATCCATTATTCTACTCTCTAATTTAGTTTTAGGAGAGCTTCTCTCTCTAGGTTTAGATTAGAATTAGAGTAGTTTAGAGAGAGAAAGTAAGGGTTTTTCCATTGATGAACTTGGATATTGAAGAAGGAGCTTGATTGAATCTTTGCAAATCTTCACCTTCAATTAATGAGCAATCTCTTACTCTCTTTCTTTGTTTTTGTATTTAGTTTTATTTGCTTATTTTGATTTTCTTTCATTGCTTGTTGATCATGTTGATTCTTGATTATTTGTTGATTAATCTTGTTATTGTCATGATTAGTGAGTAATATCCCCATTGAGGGGATGGTTGTGGTGTAGTTGGATCTTGAGCATGTTCTAGGTTTAGAGTTGATTTATTTGTGATTAAAGTCTTTATATGCTTGATATTCTTTAATCTACTTGCAAAATGCATGTTGTTAGTTGATTAAAGGTGAATCTTTGCTAACAAGGAACGGAAGTTGACTTAGTTAAGGTTCATTGTTATCGATTGTTATTTAATAGTACCTCCTAGTATATGGTTCTAATGTGGAAACATAGAGGCTATGTTAGGAGAAGCCAATTGACCCCGGAAGGCGGCTAGATTGGACCCTTTATTTCGATATTTGAGCATGTTTAGTTCATAATTAATTCAACTTCTATGCTTTTGTTTATGTTCAAGTGAATGCTATACCTAAACCATTTCCCTTAATGTTTTATTTCTTGTTTTAGCATTTTTAGACTTTAGTTTATTTATCTCCTATTCCGGACTAGCTTAATTGTCGATAACCTTTGGTGGTGTTTAACCGTTCTCTGTGGTTCGACCCCTATGCTTGCCTTATACTCGTATTAGGTTTGTTTAGGTTGTATAAATTGTATTTGATCTAGGTGTAGTCGTTTGACGACGCGATTATTCCCTTGTCAAATTGGCGCCGTTGCCGGGGAACGGCTTCCATTACCATTGTGTTATCTTATTGAGACTAGTCCATTGTGTATATTTATCTTTCTATTTGTTGGTTTTTATTTGTGTTGCTTATTTGAAAAATGGCTTGTATTTCTATTCCTCAATTTGATAATGAACCGTTTTGGGTGTATTTTAATAGACTTGAGGATTTCTTGGATGGTGTTAAGGGTTTTACCAAGGGTGATTATTGTGAAATCATTAATTTGGGATTAAATGAGCATTTTAGAGGAGTGGTTGATAATATGCTAAATGGTGATCTTGAAACTATGTCTTCGGATAAAGCTTGGGATTTCTATTCATGGTTAGCTAGGGATAATTATGATTGGGAGAGGGCCAATCATGAGACTTACGTTCGGGATTCTCATGCTTTTAATGTTGATGCTAATTGTCATGATTTGTCTAATATGAATTCCCATGATGTGCTTGATGCTCCCCATAGTGACCATGTAATGCATGATTTCAACTCCCCTCCCTCTATAGCTCAATGTAATGAGGTACATTCTAATGATGATGAAGTGCATGTTCTTTCTCATATTGCATCCGATTTTTGCATGAATTCTAAAGGTGTGTCCCATAGTTCCTTAGATGATTCCAATGAGCAAGCTTTTGACTCGTCTATCCATGATGATTTGGACTCAATTGAGATTATGGCACAAATATTTCTTGAGTTTCAAACGGTAGCCCATAACCTTATGAGTGAGTTCATTGATGAGGCTTCATTAGAAAGAGATGAGTTTGAGAGAAATTTGCCCCCATTCACTCTTGGATTTGAGATGGTAGGACTCGAGAAATGTATGGGAGATGTTGTTCAAGATGATGAAGAGGAGGTTGAGGTTGAATCATTTGGAGTTTTTGAGCTTGAGGGAGATGTAGATCGAGAGGGTTCTTCATTTGAGGATTCCATGATTGATTTCCATGCCCTCATTAGTGATGTGAGACCTTGTGGTGAGGGAGTAGCTACCCCTTTTCCCCTTTCTCATACACCTTTCTCCCAAAGGTTTAACCATATCCCCTACTATCCTATGTTCCCCCCTTCTTTTCTCAAAGAACCGCTTATGAATCCTCTTCCTATCCATGCTTCCGAAGCCCCCAACTCTTTTATTGTTGATGAGGAAAAGAGTTATAATGCCAACCAAAAAGATTTTTTTGAGGATAGTTTGCCTCCCTATCTTTCTTTTTCTTCTTATTTTATTGATTTTTCTTTTGATTCTTTTATTTTTTCTTTTCCCCCTTCTCTCAAACATAAAGTCTCCTTGTACTTTATGTTTGCTTGTCATATGAGCATCGCGTATGCTCTATTTCTTGATATGTTTGCCGGTGCATATGACAAGCTTTTGCGTTCTTTGTCGGGTTATTTACTAGATTGGTCTCGCTTGGACGTTAAACAAGCCTTTGCGGGAAGTAACCCGTGTTTTATTGCTTTCATTTTCTTTTGTTTTTAGATTAGATTTTCTCTCATGGACGTGTTTGTGTTCCTTGCTAGGTACACAACTTGGTATACTCTTGCGCATTGGTGATGATCAAGAATCAAGGAAATGTGCCTCAACTTACCTATCATGTGGAATTCAAGCCTTATTTGTAGAGATTGTGGCTCATATGAGGTTATTTCGGGTTTTTTGTGTGATTTTGCATTTATCCCATATCCGGTAATATCCTTCTTTTCCCTCTCTCTCTCTTACATATTATGACTTGAAGATCATGTGTTGGTAATGTTGGATTAATTTTTCCTTGTTTTCCCCTCCTTGGTTTCATCGTTTATGATTTGAGAGCTTGGTTTCATTCAAGCTTGGGGGAGGGTATTCTATCATGTTTGGTGGGATGTTGATTCATATATGTCATGCACTTGAGTATATGCATTTCCATGTTTTTCATGCTTTTGGAAAATCCAAAAATATTTTTGTTTACTTCAAGGCAAGTTTAGCAAAATGTGTTTTGTTTGTACTTATTTTGGACATTATATCTTTTGGATTTGTTTACTCTTGAATGCCTTTCTTCCTAAGTGGTTAATGTGTGCACGGTTTGAGAGTGTCATTGGTTGACTCTAGGATATTACATGCTAAGGTAGCCGGGTTAAGAACTTTTAGGGCGCCATGAAGCCTTAGTTCACGGGTATGTGGTAAGATGGTGTTGCTCTCTATAGTGGATTTGGCACCCTTAGTTGGTATTTGCTTAGTTATAATCCCGTGTGAGGTAACATTGTTCTAGCCTTCATCACTTTGTTGTGTGGCACATTTGGATCCTTAGCTATGCATGTCTTGATCCTTGTTTTGACTTATAGCTCCCAAGATCGTGACCGAAGCACTCTAGGGGAGGAAAAGGGCACTTCTTTCTCATTTTTCTTTATCTTCTTTTTATTTTGTTACAAATTTGATTTTCTATTTTGCATAAACCTACTTGCTAACCAATTTGAGCCTTATGTTTCCCGCTCTTGTTTAAACCACATTACAAACCTAATGGCCTATGTTTACCAACCTTTTAGTTAGTGAAGCATTGGCATGTGAGTTTTGAGTTTTGAGTTGTTGATCATAGACAGGATGCATTTTGAGATTTGGTTAGAGTTGAGCTTGTAAAGTAATATGCAAATTTATGGAAATCAAATGAAGTTTCAGGAAAAAGCCGTCCAAAGTTAAAAAGGCAAGGACATTGAATAAAGTTAAAAAAAAAGAGAAAAAAAAAATTGAAAAAAAAAACAAAAACAACAAAAATATTTTAGTTGGTTTCATTTTCTTCCTTAGTTTAAGCATTGAGGACAATGCTTTGTTCAAGCTTGGGGGGAATATTGTGTGTTTGTTTTGAATAAACTTGGGGAATGGCATTATTGGTATTTTTGTTTGATATTTAGTGGATTCTTGAGTCATTTTTGAGTGTCGGTCGCCACTTTTTGCTTCACCTAGGAAATTTCACCAAATTTCAAATTTTTACCCCGCCTTAACCCTTAGCCTTACGTTACAACCAATAAAAAGACCCTTAGACTCTAGTGGGTTAGGTTAAAAGAACGGTGGAGGGAGATAGACTTCAAACCTATGGAAAGAGTATGCATAGTTGAGACGTCGGGATTATCTTCTCAAATTTCTCATTTCTTTATATTTTTCCGATTCCTTCGTGGAATCTTGAGAAGCTAGCTTAAGGGTTGATTTGAAGCTAGTGGAGAGAACGTGGCCCGATTGGTTGGGGCTAGGGTGGATTGAGTCCGAAGTAGTTCTCTATGCTTAGCATGTGTTATGTTTCAATCAACCATTGACATCTTGGAACGTGCATACATTTGTCCATTTAGAAAGGTTTGCATTCATTAGTACTTGTCCTCATCTCTTGTCCATATATGAGCTTGTGTTTTGCTTTTTCTCTTCGTGTTTCTTCTCCTTTTCCTTTTCCTTTTGTTGCCTTGCCTTGGCTTTTGTCGAGAGTTGTGGGGTAAGCTCTTAGGAAACCCTCACGAGACCTCACTCGTCCTCATAGGCGACTTTGGGGTTTTAAGGGCTTGTTGTAGCTAAAAACAACCGTGATTCCTACGACAGTGAGTTAGTGTACATTCTTTCTCTTTGTTTCTATTTTTGTTTCTTTTGGTTTCAATAATTCCATCTTGTTCTCTTTTGCCTTAGCTTTGCTCGAGGACGAGCAAAGGTTTAGCTTGGGGGAATTTGATAAGTGATATTTATGTCACTCGTAGGGGTAGTATTCAGGTTATTTTCGTGTTTATTTTCCCTTATTTTTCCTTTTATTCTCTTGTTTTCTCTTTAATAAAGTTTCTAGTTTATTTTGGTAATTTTGAAGTGTTTTAGTTTATTTTCTTTATTTTATTAGCTTTAGTTTATTTCCGTATTTTATTTTACTTTATTTGTTTGTTTAGTTTTTGTTTTATTTTTATTAGTTTAGTTTTATTCCTCTTATTTTCTATTTTATTTTATTTATTTCTATTTTATTTATTTTATTTTATTTGTCTTGGTTTTATTTTATTTCGTCCTTTATTTATTTTCATTTTATTTATTTCTATTTTATTTATTTTATCTTATTTTATTCTTTGTCCCGATTCTCCCTTATGTTTGTTTGGTTGTGTAGGATCGTGCTCGGAGGTCGGAGGTTCGAGTTCAAGGTCCGAGGCACAAAAATGAACTAAGCAAGCTGCTGCTCCAGGCCAACCCCTGCTGCCACTCTTAACCATCACCCCACCTCTTTCTTAACCTCCACCACAACAGCAGCCTAACTCCCCTGCTCCACACACATCGCAGCCTTCACGCGCAACTCCCCTGTTTCAACCAGCCACCACCAGCTCCACCACACTGCCCTGCTCCTTGCTTCACCCCGCAACACCACACACACACCACAGCATCAACCACCTCCAATCATCACCAGAAATTACCACCGAAACCACCAACAGCAACACCAATTACAACCAGCAGCAACCCCTGCTCCAATTCACACACCTTGCGCAACCCCAACAACCACCAGCAATCACAACCACAACTCACAATCAACCAGCCGTACACAGCCACCACAATTACCTTCCCCCGCACCACCTCAACAGCAACAAAACGACCACCAACAATTAGCAGCTTCAATCAACGCAACTCCAATTGCGACTACCCAGACCTTCGCGGCCGCGCAACTCTGTCAGAAGGTGCACAAATTGAGTCCAAAATCAGAGTCGAGGCAGAAGCTATCACGCGACCAGTGTGCGACGTCTGTGCGGGCGCGCAATTATGGGTTAATCACGAGCTTCTCACGCGAGTTTTAATGAAAATTTAACGGCCTTGATTGATTGAAGCTGATCGACAGTGATGATTGATGATGGTGAATGGCGGTTGAATGGTGGTGATGGTGATGAATGGAGATCAGGGAGCCGAAGAGAAGGAAGGAGGGTCTGATGGTTCGTGATTTTTGGGGGAATTGGTGGGTTTTATTTTTATTTCCTTTTCTTTTATTTTTATTTCTTTTCCTTTTCCTTTTCTTATTTTCTTTTCTCTTTATTTCTTTTCTCTTTTATTTTTCTATTTTTCCTAGTTTTATGAAGTTAGTATAAATACCCATTTTTGGGGTAATTAGAGGAAGAACAATTATTATCCATTATTCTACTCTCTAATTTAGTTTTAGGAGAGCTTCTCTCTCTAGGTTTAGATTAGAATTAGAGTAGTTTAGAGAGAGAAAGTAAGGGTTTTTCCATTGATGAACTTGGATATTGAAGAAGGAGCTTGATTGAATCTTTGCAAATCTTCACCTTCAATTAATGAGCAATCTCTTACTCTCTTTCTTAGTTTTTGTATTTAGTTTTATTTGCTTATTTTGATTTTCTTTCATTGCTTGTTGATCATGTTGATTCTTGATTATTTGTTGATTAATCTTGTTATTGTCATGATTAGTGAGTAATATCCCCATTGAGGGGATGGTTGTGGTGTAGTTGGATCTTGAGCATGTTCTAGGTTTAGAGTTGATTTATTTGTGATTAAAGTCTTTATATGCTTGATATTCTTTAATCTACTTGCAAAATGCATGTTGTTAGTTGATTAAAGGTGAATCTTTGCTAACAAGGAACGGAAGTTGACTTAGTTAAGGTTCATTGTTATCGATTGTTATTTAATAGTACCTCCTAGTATATGGTTCTAATGTGGAAACATAGAGGCTATGTTAGGAGAAGCCAATTGACCCCGGAAGGCGGCTAGATTGGACCCTTTATTTCGATATTTGAGCATGTTTAGTTCATAATTAATTCAACTTCTATGCTTTTGTTTATGTTCAAGTGAATGCTATACCTAAACCATTTCCCTTAATGTTTTATTTCTTGTTTTAGCATTTTTAGACTTTAGTTTATTTATCTCCTATTCCGGACTAGCTTAATTGTCGATAACCTTTGGTGGTGTTTAACCGTTCTCTGTGGTTCGACCCCTATGCTTGCCTTATACTCGTATTAGGTTTGTTTAGGTTGTATAAATTGTATTTGATCTAGGTGTAGTCGTTTGACGACGCGATTATTCCCTTGTCACATTGCCGCAAGCAAGTCGCAGGCACTAAGAAGATAGCAAGGGCTTGCGTACTTGCAAGGGTAGTTGGGGGCTGCTAGTAAGGCATGCTGGCCAACCTACATCGGTAGCAAAGCAGCTCACAGCAACCGCATGGGCTTGGGGTGCGTGTTGGCTGGCCAAGGCCTAGCAGCGCACAAAGCAGCCTTGTGGCCTTGCAGTGCGTGCTGGCAGGCGAAGCCTAGCAGCGCACTAGCAGCCCGCGTGGCTTGCATGTGGCTGCAAGGCCCAACCATGTCAAGTAGGGCCTTGACCGTTTTTTCTTGGTTACCAAGGAGGTTGACCAGTCATGCCCTCTTATGATAGGTAGGTTTTGGTGGCTTGGGGAACAAGGAGGCCACGTGGTCCTCCTTGTGGTCCTCACCTAACCACTCCCATGTGTGTGCCAAGTGTAGTTTGATTATTTGTCTAGCTATTTAATTTATTTTAGAATTAAATTAATTGCTTATTTTTCTTACACTATCATTTTCTCCCACATGGAAAGATTATTGGAATTATTGGCAGCCTTTGCCTATAAATACCAACCTTAGGAGTTGGGATTATTCACTTGAGTTGAACTTAATAAGACATCTCCAAAAGTGAGAAAATCTATAAGTTCATAAAACACGAGTAGTTTATTTTTAGTCTAGCTCGGCTAAACTCCGAGTAAGGGCCTCACAGGCTGGGTTGCTTGTGGATTTCTGTTGGAAGTATACGCACTTGCGGGACTCGAAGCTTTCGAAGTAAGAGCTCGTAAAGCGAGCGAACCGTGCATCAAGGGTAATATTTCCTTTCTCCTTATCTTGTTAATTATGCTTATTAGTTATATTAATTGTGAGCGGGTCTTGGGGTTAGGTTTTATTAACGCAGAATGTCGTACTTTTCGTAACCTAACAATTATAATTAATGGACCCTCCACATGATTGGGTCCATATATAAAACTCTATTTAGGCCCAGTTTAGTATTTTGACCATAACTTTCTCGTTATAACTTGGAATTGGGCTTATAATATATTATTAGAAAGATCTTTTCAAGCCCCATCCAACTACACAATTGTTGGACCCATATTATGAACCAAACTTAACTAGATTGGACATTTTTCATAAATAGGATACGAAATGAATGTTTTTCGAAACAAGAAATGAATTATTTTATTGAAACATTTTAGAAAACAGGAAATTCACGAGACTCTTCAACATTTCACCTTACTTAATAATCAATGAGGTGAGAAGTAATCATCACTAGTTTTTTTTTTTTTTGGGGAGACACATTCAGGTGTTTGCAGAAGCCTCCACTTTGACTGAGTTTGGAGAAACATAAATTTCGAAAACAAAAGTTAAAGTAGTCGATAGGGGCGGAGAATGATTCAAAACGTTCTGCGATCCTAAATCATTCTTTGTAACGCCGATCCCTGCAAATAGCGTTAGTTAAACAAATAAAGGAGTTAGAAACGTGCATCTTGCACCGTCGAGTACACGCCTCAAGGGTTGCTGCATTTGTTGTAACGACCTCTATAGTGTTTCGTGAATGTCATCTGAAGGTAAATGTGCCTCTCTATCTTTATCTGCTGTGACAATCCTCCACATCTTAGGGAACATCGTCGAAGGTGACCGTGCTTTGCCATCTTCAGTTTTGTGGCTATACCTCGCCATGGCAGTACCTCGCCCTTGTAGACAATCTTTTCTGTACCTCGGGACATCGTCGAAGACCGCTGCATGTCGCCATCTTAAAAATCTCGTCTTTACCTTGACTCTACCAATTGATTGACAACCATCACACCCTAGTGAAAGCCATCGAAGACCTCGATACTTTGTGATCCTCAGTTTTGCTGATGCTTCATTATGTTAAATGTGTGCTCTCCCAATACTTCGAGGCCTTAAACAGTATTTCAGTGCAATTTTCTTTTCCAGTACCTCGGCGCATTTTTAGGTGTAACGAGTTGGTATTTTGGTGCTTATGCTTTCTTGTGAACCAATACTTTGGTGTTTGTAATGAGCCAATATTTAGGTGCTTAAGTCAAATAAGATGATCGTCGTTCGGTCGATCACTAATCGCGATTGTAATTGAGCCAACTACTAATCATGTCAATTGCTTTAGGGGATAAATGGCGTACCAAGGAACCCAAAACGGTGAACAAGGTCCACATAAGCTGTCTATGAGGCCTTAGAAGTCCATCGATGGAAGAAGGAAAGCCAACGCATTCCGCTACGTGTTATCGCAGCACGTTAGACGCGATAACGTCATCGCGACGCGATAAAATCGTGTTTTTCCGGATTTAAATCCCTTCTTCTTCCTCATTTCGTCGAGTTTCATTTTCTTGCTCGGTTTCGCTCGAATTTTTGAATTGCTCGTTCTTGGCCATTTCTTAACCAAATTCGCTCAATCTTATTGTTATTATTTTTTGTGCTTTTATTTTTTAATATTTTATATTTACGACCTTAATAGTTGAGAATTGTCAAGTTGTTGATATATATATATATATATATATATATATATATATATATATATATATATATATATATATATATATATATATATATATATATATATATATATATATATATATATATATATATGCATGTTTCTACTCTTAATCAATTCTTAATGTTTGAAACTGGGAGTGGTTAAATCCATTTACTCTGACCTTGACTAGGTTGTGCTCTAGATAGATAGTATCTTATCTTTTATTCTCATTTGAACAAATTGATGTTGTACTATTTTGCAAGTTTCTTTGGGAATTTGAGACTTATTTTCTTTTAGCAAAATGCTTTCCTCACAAATTATCAAGTTTGGTGTGCATTAAAGAGTATCTCTGTATTTGAAATTATCAGGGACGAGAAATTTCACTCATTCAAGGTGAATTATTATTTGAATTATCAATTACTTTTGTTTATATATTTTTTTAATTATGGTGTCCAACTTATGTCTTCTATTTTATTTTTATTGCCTCCTTATTATTTTTCCACTAAAAATAGTTTAGACAAGACTTTAAACTCTAGCAGTATACGAGTGCCCAACAAATTACCATTATTGATTTGCGTGGAGGGGGAATTGGATAATGAAAATTACGATGAGTGGTTATTGATTATATAAATTAATTTGAAATTTTTTTTATACAAATTGTATGCATATTGAATTTATGTTTTCTATTGACTTTATCAGGAGTAGAGCAGTACTTCAGTTTCGGTATTTGCAACACTACACTCCTTGAGTTGGCCAAGGTAACTATCTAATAGTTTTGTACTTTTGGGTTTAATCCATTGAGTAATAATATGGAGTATGGAATATAGTTTATCTTGTGATTTGTATCATGTTTAGAACATGAAATTGGGTTATGCATATATCTTTGTCACTTTATTGTAAATGTATTGCATGTTAATATTGGATACTCTTATACTAGTCTTGGTTAGCAACCTTATTTTTTGTCACTGCTAATTCATTCTCAGAATCATTTATGAAATATTACTTTTATTTGTAAACATGTGAGTATTATTATTGTTTCATACTATGTATGGATTCTAGCATGAAGGTTTGGGTTGTGCTGGAATTAGATGCCTAATTATGTATTTAATAAAATAGTTGACATTGGATTTTTTAAATTACACATTAGTATCTAGACCAACTCTTAGTTCTTACTTCTTATTTGACATATACTTTTATAATCATAGTGTGACTTCCTCTTATTGTTTCATGTATTGCATGATTGTACATATATGATTGTTTCTGGTGGTTGTTCTCCCTCACATTATATATATATATATATATGTGTGTGTATATATATATATATATATATATATATATATATATTTAATGTATATTTATGCGAATACAAAAATGATAAGAATTAACCGTTAGTAGGGTGAATTTTGGCTATATATAATAATAGAATATCTGTTTTTTCTTTCTTGCCTTTTAACTAGAGTAATGGATAAAGTAAATACAAAGTGGTGGACATTTGCTAGATGGAGTGATGAATATGAAAATGGAGTTGATAAGTATATAGAAAAGACTTTTGCATCCAGCTCACAAGGAGATCAAATTTGTTGTCCATGTGAAATTTGTCACTATCGTTATTGGCATCATAGGAATGTTATTAAAGAGCATATAATTTGCAACGGTATTGTCCCTAGATCAGACATTTGTTAGATGTAAGGGAGGACATCGAAAGAAGAAATGTAGTAGTTGATTCTGATGTACCCCAATACATGAATGATATGTGAATGATGACATAGAAGGTATGTTATGTGATACCTTTAGAGAGGGGCCAAATGAAGATGCAAAGAAGTTTTTTAAACTTATTGAAGAAGGGAAACAAGAATTGTATTCAGGTTGTAAGGAAATTACAAAACTTGCATTTACAATTCGACTATTAATTTTCAAGTGTGATTATAAGGTTAGCAATGTTGCAGTTGGAGCTTTATTAGAGTTTCTTAAGGATATATTGCCTGATGATACAAAGCTACCTTCTTCTTTTAATGATGCAAAAAATACTTTAAAGTTTTGGCCTTGGATATGAGAAGATAGATGCATGCCTTAATGATTACATGTTATATTGGGAGGAAAATAAAAATGCAATGAGTTGCCATGTTTGTAAGACTTCAAGATGGAAATCAAATGATGAGGATCCGGTAAATGAAAAGGCCCATAAGGTAAATGAAAAGGCCCATAAAATACCGGCCAAAATTCTAAGATATTTTCCCATCAAGAAAAGGTTGCAAAGGCTATTTATGTGCCAAGGGACAGCAAGGTACATGACATGGCATGCAAATGGACGTGAAAGTGATGGGATTTTACAGCATTCTGCTAATGGTCAAGCATGGAAGGACTTTGATAAGTTGTATCCAAAGTTTGCTGAAGATCCACGTAATGTTAGGCTACGTATGGCTATTGATGGATTTAACCCATTTCACACGACGAGCATCGTACATAGTACTTGGCCAGTCATCTTGGTAATTTATAACTTACCTCCCTAGCTGGTTACAAATCATGAGTTTTTAAAGTTAACATTACTTATTCCTGGCCCTTCATCCTAAGGCAATCATATTAATATCTATTTACAACCGCTAATCAAAGATCTAAAAGAGTTATGGGAGGTTGGGCTAGAAACATATGATGCTACAACTGATAAGAGGTTTATGATGCATGCAGCATTACTGTCTACAATCAGTGATTTTCCGGCTAATGCAATGCTTTCTGGTTGGAGCATAAAGGGGAAAAGGGTTTGTCCTTGCTGCCATTATGATACAGAATCGCAATGGTTGGACCACAGCCATAAATTTTGCTATTGGCATCATCATATATTTTTGGATTCAACCCACCCTTGGCGCCATGATAATAGATCTTTTGGAGAAATTGAGGAGAGAACTGAACCTTTTAGATTGAAAGGTACTAAAATTGAAGAATTACTACAAGATTTTCCCAATGACTTTGGAAAGATGAACAAAAAAAAAGCAAGATGATGATGTTCCGTGGAGAAAGTTGTCGATTTTCTTTAACCTTCCTTATTGGAAGCATTGTACAAATCGACATAATCTTGACGTGATGCACATAGAAAAAATATATTCGATAATATCATTAGAACATTGTTAGATATATCTAAGAAAACCAAGGACAATGGGTGTGCTCGTCGTGATCTGAAAGTTCTTAAAATTTTGCCAGAACTTCAGCCTATTGAAACAGATGACCTTCGTGAAGAAATCCCAAGGTCACGCTTCTAGATGACATTGGAGAAGAAGCAGTTGTTTTGCCAGACCATAAAAAATGCAAAGTTGCCTCAGGGGTATGCTTTAAATATTGCTCGTTGTGTGCAAGTTAATGAGGGGAAGATAACAGGTTATAAGAACCATGGTGCTCATTTTTGTGTGCATTACTTGCTTCCAATTGCAATAAAGGCAACTTTACCTAAGGAAGTTGCAACTCCGCTGATTAGACTTTGTCAGTTTTTTAAAGGCATATGGGGTAAAACCATTAACCCTAAAGACCTTGACAATCTTCATTCTCAAATAGTTGAAACACTTTGTCAATTAGAATTGATTTTTCCACCTGCTTTTTTCACTGTAATGGTTCATTTATCAGTTCATTTGGTGGAAGAAATTAGGCTTGGAGCTCCTATATGTAATTGATCCATGTATGCACTTGAGAGGTTTCTTTATGATTTGAAGGATGATGTTCGGAACAAAGATTTCCCCGAGGGCTCAATGGCAGAAGCATATTGGGGTAAAGAGTGTGTTCGATTTTGTGCTGGATACATAAATCGATCAAACACTTCTTCAACTAGTGGTAAGTCAAAAACCGCACAACCATTCCTTCCGAATATTGGTCGATTGACTAGGGATAAAGGAAAGCCCACAAAGAAGAATCAATATGGATTTATGATTGATCACATTACATGGGACCAAGCCCATCAATATGTGTTATTCAATTGTGATTGCAAGGAAGTTGAGAGATACATCAGGTAAAATTATTTATCAGAAAATCTCAATATCATATTTACACATATATATAGGTACAATCTACATCGTATCATAAATTACAATACTAATATGTGTGTAGTTTTATCACTAATTCAGTGAATACATAACAATTTTAAGCTCCCATAAGAAAAGAAAATGGGATACTACTCAGAATCATAGTAAGGAGTTTATGGCTTGGTTTAAGGAGAAAGTTGCTTGCATGCTTCAACAAGGTGATGTAGTACCAGACCCTTTTAAATGGTTATCAAAAGGTCCTTCTTATATGGCAAAAAGGTACACTAGGTACTCTGTAAATGGATTTCACTTTCTCACTATGAAGCGTGATGCAAATTCAATATCGCAGAACCATGGAGTAACTTTAAACGCTCTAACATCTAGCTTTTCTAATAACAAAGATAAAAATCCTATAATGGGAAATGTTGCTTATTATGGTTTAATAGAAGATATCATTGAGCTATCATACCATGGCCAATTTAGTGTTGTCTTATTTAGATGTAGGTGGTTTCACTCAGAAATGAATGATGAATTTATTTTGGTTAACAAGAATAGAACCATTGCTGGAGGAGAACCATTTTTTTTAGCATCCCAAGCATGACAAGTTTTCTATGTGGAAGACTTAACCAAGAATGGTTGGTTTTATATTGTTCACAACCTTCCTACAGAACTCTCTGATGGTAGGATGTTATATTGAATTAATAATATATAATGTTGCTTGATACATTAAATTACTTTCTCAGTTGTTTCCTTTTCTTATGGCGTGCTCTTTTTTTTCTCTTGTAACATACAAGTTTAAATATTTTCTTAATAAGATAAATGTTTTTCATATGTGTAGATGAAGGGGATTAAGGCTAAATCAATCCCTCAAAAAAAAGTGACAGCGGATTATGAAAGGCAAAAACTAGAGCAGCTAAAGTGTAACGTGAACATCATGGCAGCTTCTGGAAAAGGAACTTTGGCATCACAAATTTATGATAAATCTCGAGCCTTTTCATATCCCCTTTATGTTATCAGCACATGGGACGACAACAATTTGTTTTCAGATGAAGATAATGATAATGATGATGAGTACATACCTGAATATGAGGGTAACCGGGATGAAATTGACTCTAGTACTATAACAAGCAAGCGTAAGGTTAGTATCATAAATACATGTATGCAGATGAATTCTGAAATCCTCCCCCCCCCCCAATATTTTTAGTTATGTAGCATTGTAATTCTATCATAAACTTCCTTAGTTTGATTTATCCATATAAATTATAAATAACCTATTTTTACAAGCTGTTGTGAGTGGGAAATAATGTGGAGGGTCAACTGAAGGCATGTCACCGCTTTCACATCTGCAACATGTCAAGGATATTGCTACCAAAAAGGCTACTCGTAAGGTATCTATGTGTCATATTCAGTTGCCGTAGTGTTTGGACCAACTCTTAATCAGTCGCCTTGATATTCTAATATTTTCTTATGTGCAATTAATCACAGGGCTCTTCAAACAAGTCAGGCTCATTAGCTGCATTTGTTTAGAACACCACAAAACATTGTGTGGAAAACCATAGCGAGCTACCTCCGGTCAATTCAATAGGAAAGTTTCAACAAAGAGATCACCAAAATGCAAACAACCCATCAGAAAAACAAGCTCTCCAGTCACAAAAGAAACATCAGCAAAAGTCTTTTTGTCATCCTAGATCATTGACTGCCTTTCATGAGCTACGAAAAAAGCAATCAGAGAATATGATTCAAGACAATGAAACAAACAGTACTTCCAACTTTGAAGTGGCATATGAATGTCAGTTGATCTCTAGTAGTGAAAATGACATTGTAAATGAATAACATGTAGATGATGGCAACATTGTAATGGAAGATATAACTGAAGCAACACACAAGGACTCTCGATTGAGAACTAAAATTCCACAAGAAGGTACAACACTTTGTTTTCGATTGTGTAAAGTTGCTTGTCATTTGATTAGTCTTTTTGTTACAAATTGTAGTAACTTACAACTTTTTCCTTCACAGTTCCTACAAAAAAGAAGCATCGAGGACAAACAAAATTGGTTAAGGTTCATGCTCGTACTAGGGAGGAATGCCCTTACCTTATCTTGAATATGTATGGGCAACCAGTCGGGCTTACTAATGAAGTAGTCGATGAATTTACTCAATTTTTGGGAACTGTTGCTAGAAATTCTGAACTAGCCCCACTTAATTTATTGAATGGCCAAGCCTTCCCACACATAATAAAATATGGGATTATGTCCAGGTTTGTCAATCAATAAAGTATTTTATTCTTGTCCTTTAATTAATTATTATTAGTTTGTACAAGTATATATATATGCTTTATTGTGTAGGAGAAATATTTGGTTCCTGAAGAAGGAAGAAAATGGGTAATGGAAATTGTCAATTATGCTTGGCGTATGCACAAGTGTAGGACAAAAAAGAAGCATTTTTATGCATTTGATACTGATGAACAAAGAATGATAGAACGTCCAAAGACAATGCCAAAAACTCATTTTGAAGATCTGTTGAAGTATTGGCATTTGACAACAACTGAGGTACTTAGTGTTTAACATATCCATTTTAGAACAAAGAAAAGTTGTACATTTTTGTGTGTTTCGAATAAAAAATTCTAGATGCATTATATACATTAAGTTAATTTTTTTTATAGGAAGAAAGTCAGACCAACGAAAAGAATCGTCAAAAGGCAGAAGACATCCATACTATGGGCGCAAAATCATATGTCAGGTTACGTCATAAGCTGGTAATATATATTTGTACAAATATATATTTGTACTAGATAAATATGTTTTTTTAGCTAGTCATTTACAAACTAATTTAGCTCATCAGCACCTATCTTATAAACTCTTTGTATAGAAACAAGAGGACCCTAACAAAAAAGAACACTCCCAAGCAAAGGTGTACATAGAATCAAGGAAAAGAAATCCTAAAAAAACATACAAAACCAGCTTTGGAAAAACGAAGAATAATATAGTGAGTTTAAACTATTATACCAATTGTTTATTTTTTTATGTGAAAACCCAAGCTATATACACATAATCTTAAGAACATGAACATGGCCTTAACACTATTGATCCATACTATCAAGTGATTAAACCAGAGCATAATGGTCGTATATGCCTCTATGGGAAAGGTGTGACCATGACTGATTTGAAGAAGAAAAAAGGATCTAAATCTAAGTAAAGAATTCCTCAAGAGTTCCTACAAAGTATTCATGCAACATTAGTCGAACAACTCCAAGAGGCTAATCTTGGAACAAATCTTGTAGTTCCTGAAATCTCAACTACTGCGTCGCCTATTCCAAGAAATGAAACTAACGACACATTATAAGTGAATGGGGCCACTAGTGAGCAGTCTTCTCCTGGAACAGAACCTTTTAATCAGGTAATGTACATATATGTGTCTGTATTTAAAATTGCAGAGTACTATACTCTTAGTAATTGTTCTTTAGATAATTTGTTTCATGTTATCATACTACTTTTATATTGTGTAGAAACTATTGACATTAATGTTAAGGCTATGTGTTGGTTAGGATAAGAGAGAAATAAGGGGAAAAAAAAACTTATTACAGGGCAAGTGGTTCGATTCATGGAAATGTTGGGGCGAAATAGCAGTAGTGTTAATTGAGGAGTGAGTGCACACATTTTGATGAACACTTTGTATATATAATCTAACTTTGTTTTGTTTAATGTAATTGCTAAGCAACAATTTGTAGTTGTTGTGTATTTTTTATGCTCAATTTGTCAGCTTTTTGTCATATAAATTTTGTTTCATGGGAATTGTTGTTGTATTGTTCTTTTTTTTTTTCCATCAATTGGGAACTGAATCTTTAAATTATGTGTGTAGATAACAAATATCTTAGTTTCTTACTATTATGACTTTTTATTCCATACTTATAACTGTTTAAATTATGCATTTTGAATTTGCAGATTGTTGAAGAAAATTTGGATTAGAGAAGGATGCCTGAATTATAACTTTTTGGTGGTGGAAGATCTTGTATAAAGTCATATGTGTAGTGACAGCTTTTGTGGCGTAAATATCATTGTGATCACAAATCAAACATCTATTTTGGTAAATGTTTTTGTGATCCAACTAATGTAAATTGTGACATGCTTTTATCTTTAGGGCTAGCTAGTTGACAAGTAAAACAAAGTACTTCATCATTTTGTATTTTGCCAAACAATTATGTATATATATATACATATACATATATACATATAAATATAAATATATATATATATATACATATATATATATATATACATATATACATATAAATATAAATATATACATATATACATATAAATATAAATATAAATATATATATATATATATATATATATATATATATATATATATATATATATATATACATATACATATACACATACACACACACACACACACACATATATATATATATAAGATTTGAGATTGATGATTTAATGGTTGTTAATATTAATTTTCACTATTATTTATTATTTTATACATGTATAGAAACTTTAAAATTAAATATAAATAAGGAAGGTTAACTACTATATACACTAATTGCCCTATATAATTAAACCGTTGCATTAGTACATGACAATGATTGCTAAATCTACTGCAACGGTTCAAGTAGGCCAAGGAATGTTGCACTAGGAACATACAAGTGTTGCTTTAGATATAATGCAACGGGTCATGGAGTATTGCAAGCATTGTTGCATTAGATTATATTGACCATTGCATTAGACCCTAATGCAACAGTTAAAGGAAGATGTTATAAGACCGTTGCATTGGCTAAAAGAACCATTGCATTATATCTTGTGCAATGGCCGCAACAGTAACGATTTATGAACAGCTGCAATAGTTCTAAATCAACAGTTTTTTGCCCTATGGCAACGGTTATTTGGGGTTGCATTAGCTCTTTTATGTAGTAGTGTTGGTAATCTATGTAATTTTTCCTTCAACTCACCTTTATTTGGAAGAATTTCGTGCGTCTTTATTTGCGGTTTTCCGGAAATTCAAACATGTTTATGCCAATTTCCTTATGTTTTGTTGAATTTTTAGCCATGAAATTGCTTGAATATGTTTATATATTGCTTTGTGAATATTTTGAGACTTGTTTGGCTCGATTTGGTGAAGAAAAGAGGATTTCACCATTGTTGAACACTCTTGGTTCGTGAGTACAATGTAGCCTATTCTACATGTGTTTTGCTTGCTATTTGTGCTCAATTTATCACAATATTTTTCATAGTATTGCAAGAAAATATTTTGTTGCTAAAAAAACTTGTTATTTCTCGAATAAAAAGCATGTTTTTTTTAGTACTACGTACTCTATTTTTTGACGAACAAAGTATCATGCGGCTAGGCAAACTCTAGATACTATAAAACCTTTAATTTACTGTTCTCATGTGTTAAATATAACTAGTATGGCTCGACGTCGAGGCTCTGGCTTACACTCTCGCTCGGCTCACCGAGAGGACCACCCCGTTGACACTGGTGAGGGCGCTTTCACTAGTCGCGTCACAGGACTCCCTAAATGGGATGGGCAGTCTTTGTACTTCCAGCCTATCTACCACAATTCTGAGCATGTTCGATGGGGAATTACTTCAAAAATATGGTATTCAACTTCATCATTCTTCCCTTTATAGACCTCAAGCAAATGGTGCAGTAGAAGCAGCCAATAAGAACTTAAAAACTATCATCGAAAAGAAAACAGAAAACTACAAGGATTGGCCTAACAAGCTCCATTTCGCTCTTTCGAGTTATCGTACGTCAATTTGCTCATCCACAGGAAATACGTCATTTTCCCTAGTCTACGGAATGGATGTCGTACAACTTGTAGAATTGGAAATACCTTCCTTACGCATTGTGTTGGAAAGTAAAATTGATAAGGTTGAATGGACAAGGGAAAGATATGAGGAGCTAATTCTACTCGATGAAAACGATTAGAAGCTCTACATCATACCCAATGATGTCAAACTCGCATAGGTAGACACTTTAATAAGAAGGTCAAGACAAGAAACATCAAAGTAGGAGACTTGGTGTTAAAAGCATTAAGAAAAAATGTTCTAGACCCGAGAGGCAAATTTAGGCCTAGCTTGTCCGGACTATACATCGTCAAAATTATCCTATCAGAAGGTACCGCAAAGCTAACTGATATGGATGGTAATGAATTCTCAAACATGATGAATCTTGATCAACTAAAAAAGTTCTACCCATGATTTAATAAAGTTTGTATTCATGAGAGCTACGTTTGGAATGATTCCTTAGCAAGGATACGTAAGCAACCCTTCACGGGGCGCGGCCACTTTAAATTTTGTAAATACCACATTTTCACATCAGCGCGTCGACTCAAAATCAACATCGCATCAAAAGTAGCATCAACGCATCGCGGTATCTCTATTGCGTCGCGACAGGACCATTGCTTCGCGATAGGATTTTTGCGCCGCGTTGGATTTGAATTTTCGGCGTCAAGATGTCACCATCGATCTGAACAAATTTCGGATAATTTCGAAAAATTTCGACTTCTGTACTCGAATTTTTTTCGAAATTACTCAAGTTGTTTTCTTTGCTTAAATACATAAAATAAAAAGTTCAAAATAAAAGTTTATTTAATTTAAATCTTTAAAATTGCATTTATAAATAAAAATTACACTATTGATGGAATTAAAGAAAGCTAAAAAAATAAAATAAAATTAACTTAAAATGAAAAATTTGTCTCAAAATTAAAGATAATATAAAGAAATGCTCTAATTTGTCTTCTCCTTTCTAGCCCTTTTCCAATTATTGTTTACTTCTTCCTCATCATCTAAATCTTTTACCAATAGGGACCCTTTTAATGATTAAACCGCAACCTTAGAAGAAATAGTTTCCCCTTAGCAAACACAACAACTTTCTTTTCAAACTACACTTTTTTTTTCTATAGTGTTAGCTTTTCTTTTTTCCTTACCTTTAGAAACACTCTTCTTCTTAGGCATAATAGGATTCGTGAACTTAACTGTTGAACCCAGACGATCTTTAATGGGAATTTTCTTGTCACCTACACGGTCTTTAATATTAGTCTTTTCTGCACTTGTGCTCCTAGCTTTGTGCTTGTCCTTTTGGGATCTGCCAAGCAACCATTGCTTCACTTCTTTAGATAAAGGAGGAATGGCTCTACTGGAGACAACTTCCCATAGGGGTCGAGCACACCAATAACCATCAAAACGCTTTATATTTTGCGACACAAGATGCTAATAGGGTCT
This sequence comes from Chenopodium album, assembly GCF_948465745.1. NCBI lineage: Eukaryota > Viridiplantae > Streptophyta > Magnoliopsida > Caryophyllales > Amaranthaceae > Chenopodium > Chenopodium album. The sequence continues at coordinate 23,588,980 of NC_137847.1, forward strand.
ACGAAGGTCCCCAAAAGGAATGATTTGAGTAAGGCCATATTGTCTTTTTTCCCTACAAGGGTAATAAAAGGACAACATTGACAAACTTGGAATACGGCAGGCAAGTTGAGCGTTGACTCCAACCATCTTCTCAATTTTTCACCAACGGATGACCCACATGATTGAAAAGTCAAGAGTTTCAAGGATTCTACTCTACTCCCGGTGACCTATATTTAAAGAAAAACATTCTTTTCTTCTCACAAGACAATTTGGAGTGTATTTTTCAATGTTGTCAGGAGGACTTATTAATTCAAATCTCTCCATTAGCAAAACTTGCATGAATAAAATAGAATTGTTATTCCCCTACAAAATTTTATTTTTAATTTTTGTAATTAAAAGTATTAATTTTCTACCTGTAATAAAATTGAAGATCCACGAAATAGAGCTTTGGAATTTTTCTTTAATTCATCTAAGCTGAGCATTGTCTCACCAACAATTAATGGCATCGGATTTCTCCCGGCATCTATTTGTTCCATGACAGATGCTAAAATAGCTTGACGCACATGCATACTACCACTAGTATGTAAATATTGGCTAAACATGCAAAAGAGGAAAGCTCTTCTCTTGTAAACATGGAAAGACTCCGACTTTGGTATATTAAAATAAAAAGATGCAAACTTTTTAAGGTTAACCTCGGTACCATCAACTCATTGTCTTTAAGGTTGAAAAATCGCTCAAAATCGTTTGCAGTAATATTCACAAACTGTGGGAATTATCGCTAGATCTAAAGAAAGAAAACCAAGAATGGCACCAAATTCTTCTGGCAAAGGGCTAATCTTATCATTGCCAAATCTAAAGCAATGAGTATTGGAATCCCAATATTGTAATGCTGCATTAATGAAATCAATGTCAAGATCTACCCCTTTGATCCCAATTAAACCTCCCATATGGAAAACTTTAGGCTCTCTCATCTGCTTAGCAGTCAAAGACCGGCACTACTCACGAGTCGTGGCACAAAAATTCCTAGTCATGATTACTTGGTTGGGATCTAAATTTAGATTTCTATTTGCATGAATCTTGTTGAAATTGGTGTATTTGGGGGCTTTATATAACACAAATCGACGCAAAGCTGAGTTCTACTCGAATTCGGGAAAATCAAAGCCATCGCGCAGCAACAGAACTATCGCGCCACGATAAGCGTATCGTGGTACGATAAGACTATCGCACAACGATAAACCCTGGCATCAGCGTTGCGAAACACATTATGTTGAACGTGTTAATTCGCCTTTGACTCGGACTAGTACTTTGGTATTTTGACGGAATCTGATCCTTCAAACCTTATCTAACTCTATTTTTGACATACAAATTTTCAAACATTTATCCTATTAGGATATGGAGAAATTATTTTTAAGTTTAATTATTTAAGCTTATTTTAGTTAACTCCATTTTATTTTTTTTCTTTTTTTTGGGGGGGGGGGGGGAGAAAGTCAAATACCCTCCAATGATAACAAAAATGACGGAAATTTTTGCGCAAATTTGTCACAAATTTCATACACTCACATGCACATTATAAAATGTAAAAGAATAAAAATTTACATAACAAGTATAGTGTATATATACAACATGTCTAACTAAGTCGTAAGAATTAATAAAATCCACATAAATAAGCAAAGTCCTACATAGTCAGAAAATGCACAAGGAACTATGGTGCTGGAGGACGAATGCCGAAAGTATCATTAAAGAACAAGGTCAGCGGGTTCAGGGCCTGACCATCTTCGACACCGCCAGTCCTCGGAATCGAGAGAGTCAGACCAACACATCCTGCCTCACCCTGCTGCTGCGACTGCTGCGATGATGAGCCCACTTCATACGTCCCGCCAATCTTGGGAAAATCGGGAGTCGTGAAAGGAGCCAACGTCGGACTACCACGACCGGGTGGCCTCGCCACTCCCTCAGAATAAGAGCTGGAATCATCTAGTACCACGGTATGATCCGACGCCTCTTGCCCGTTGTAGACACCTGATTGTGTCTCCCCAAAAACCAAACCCAGTGATGAGTATCTTTCACGTCATTGACTATCGCATAAGGTGAAATTTTGAAGAGTCTTGTGAATACTTTTGTTTTCTAAAATGTTTTAATAAAAATAATTCATTTCTTATTTCGAAAATCATTCATTTCGTATCATATTTATAAAAAACATCCAATCCAGTTTAATTTGGTCCATAATCAGGGTCTAATAATTATGTAGTTGGATAGGGCTTTAGAAGAGCTTTTAAACAATATATTATAAGCCCAATTCCGAGTTATAGTGAGGAAATTATGACCAAAATACTAAATTGGGCTTGAAATGAGTTTTATGTATGGCCCAATGATCATGTGGGGGGTCCATAAATTATAATTGTATTCCTAAAGTCATTAGAATTTATCATAGTCTTCTAGAATTATCTAGAAGGTTATTTTGAGTTTTAAAGGGATTATGGTTAATAATTATAATTATTATTGGTTTTGAAAAGATAAAAAATTTTATTTGGAATAAAACAAGTGTTTTAAAAGGATTAAATCTGATTAATAAAAGATAAGTACGGAATCTACTTAACCCAATTCAATTGGAAGAAAGACTCCGTACGAATTTTATCGTACAGCATCTATCGCGCCGCGATAGGCCTGTCGTTGTGCGATATGGCCATCGCATCGCAATGACCTTGTGGCGTCGCGATGGAGCAAGTTTTACTTCTAGTCAAATTATGACACTTTTTTTATTGTTTTCGGTCGATTTTTCTCTATAAATAGGGTCGATTTTCCCCATTTTCAATTACCCAGAATCATCATCTCTTTCTCTCTCTAAGCTAAAGCTCATCCTCTCTTTCTCTCTTGAGTTTTCTAAACCTTTCTACACTTTGTTTCGAAATACACCATTCCTCATTCACGTGCCTTAGATGCCCTTAACGAAGCTCGAATTTTCCTTAGACCTCGACGTAAAAGGTTGATAGTTCTGAGGGTTTGGTCCTAAATCTAATTTCAAATAATATTATTTTTATTGTTTTATTTAATATTTTCATTGAAGTTACTAACGTGTATATTTTTTTGATAGAAAGAGGTACGAAGCATCAAAGTAAGTAATTAGATTACTTCTTAATTATCCTTTTGGTATAGGAATCATGCTTAGATAATTTTATTCCTAGTATCATGTTAGGATGTCTTTATTGCTTTTTAGTATCATGTTAGGGATAAAGTTTTGATTTTTATTGTTAGGATTTGTTATTAATCATGTTAGTATCATGCCTAGGATCTTGCTTACATTATTATGCTTTGATGAGATTATTTTGCTGATGATTTGTAGAGTTAATATTATCAATATTATTATGTTGCTTGATATATTAATATTATTGCTTGATCACGCCCTCTCTTGCAGGATTAAAGTGAATTTGTACTTGAAATCATGCTTAATAAAGATAATTAATAATTTGATTTAGGCTAATATGATTTTAATTTAAGTGATCTCCAATAATAGCTTTATTTGTGAATTAATAATCAACTAACATAGATTAAACAGGTTTAGGATTAATATATTAATTGTATTTTAATTGGAAAGCGCATATGAATATGAGAAAAACAAAGTAGAGGCCTATTTAGGGCGAGTTCAATCTCTTTTAGGTTGGATTTGTACCTTCATCCCCGAATATCTAGTCATAGTTCAGGACCACTATGGAGTTAGCGATCTCTGTGATTGTGATGGGGTGTAACCTTCACCTAGTGAACGGTTTATAAGTTCCTAAAAGTTGTTGGCAACTCTTTTGCTCTAGCTCATTTCCCTTTGGACGCCACCATACATAAGTGAATGATCACAGCGGGGCTCAAAGTTTGGTGACTTGAAATATTCCCCAGAGTTTTTGATGACTCCACTGGGGAGGATTTCTATTTTAATTCCTAAAATTTATTTTGGCAATAATTTAGAATGAGTGGATGAGACTTGAAAAATTCTAAATATTCATGTACATACTTTTGATTAACATTATCGCATGAGCATAAAAAGGTCCGCATTAGAAAGACCATCCGTAATGCGTCAAAAACATAGGATTTTTTGCACGTAGGAAATTTGGGAAATATCTTTCACAACTAGAATTGAAAAAACATTACAAAAATCGGAAAATCCCGAGAACACAGAAAGCTGCCGAGGCATGTAGGAATTGTCGTGAGACGACAGTATCCATCGCAGTACGATGGCTTTATCACAACGCGATATTCTTATCGCGGCGCGATAAGGCTATCTCCTCGCGATGGATCCTGTTTTCTCGCACCGAGTTCTTCCAATACCATGCTAGAAATCCGTCTTCTTGTTTTGACTAATTCGAGTACTGTTTGGCCGATTTTACTTCCTGATTGTGTTTTTTCCTTTTTTTAAAAACCCATATGTGTTCTACACATGGCTTTAACCCTTTGGAATTCCATCTCCATCTACCCAATCAAACACTCCGTGAAATGACGAGTACATTTGAGTTTGTGAATTCACTAAACGATGGAAGCAAGTTCAACTTGCGGGGTCCCATCCATACGAGCCAACCCTTCTAAAAGTAAGGCTTCCGCGCGATGCATCCACACTCATAACCATGGACTCTATTTTGACTACCGTCATCCTTGAACTTTAGAGAACTAGAGCCATGGTTAGGTTGCAAACTCATTGCAACATATTGTGACTACTTGAGTACTTCCGCATTTTGCTTGTGCATAACTTATGTGTGATTAAGCTAACCGTTTGATTGACTTGTGATTAATAATAAGTCTAAACAAACGTATTTGATGATTTAAGGACTTTGCTTAATTAATTAATTTGGATTATTAGTCTAATAATATTCGACTTAACATGACTTAGCACGACTATAGGCTGACCCTTTTTTAGCAAAACACTAGAAAAGAGTTAAAATTGATGTTTCAATATTAACGCGTAAGTTTGGCTTGTGACGTGAAACATCAGGGTCCATCACGACATGATAGTCATATCGCGCCGCGATGGCTTTGGCACGACGCGACAGTGTCGTTGGTCAAGCGATGGTTTAGTTTTTTACTCAGGTCTTCGTGTTGAGTCTAATTGTTAATTAATTAATAATCGATTCCATAATTTGGTTTGTATCGAGTCTAGTCACATAGTCCCATGGTCTTACACAAGTGTCAAGCATTCCACTCTCACTCACTAATCAATAGCACACACTTTGTATATATGCTTCACCATGACCATCTTTAAGAGTCTTTTGTGCGCGTTTTCCGTCATTTTTATAGGGGGTAAGTCGGATATTATCCTCCAAACATAACTATGTTTTTTTGAACCATAATTTGATCCCCATACATGCACCCAATTTTTTTTTGAGTTTTTGACTTTTAAACCAATAAAAGTCAAAGTCAATTTGAGTCAAGTCATTAAGTCAATAATTTAATATTACATCGTTTGGTCAAGAAGAGAAGGGCGTTTAATCAAGGACAATACTTATGTCTAAGTTTTACTCTTTGATAAACCAATCCGCCACAGAAAAAATTTTGTGATAATGGCTACCCAACAGGAAGTTGATGAGATGAAACAGAACATCAATGGACTTACTGAGATGATCAAGACTCTCGCTCTCCAAGTCAATGGCCCTAGTAGGCAACTACAGCTTGAGCGCATGAGGAGAGCCATAACCAAATTTCCAATGACTGTAAGTTCCATGGAATTAGCTCACAAGGGGTCTTAGTGGACAAATAACTTCTTCTGCAAAAGTTCAATGCCAATGACATCTCCAAATTAAAGCCAACGGATAACCCTTACTTTCATTTGAGAGCTTTCGAGACTATAATGAATATTAAGGCAATTAATAAGAGGGTATTTCCCTCACTTTTCCCATTATCTCTTGAAATCATTTATCAACAATGGTTTTTCTCCCTAGACAAGGAGAAGATTTCTTCTTGGGAAACTATTACAAATGCTTTCATAGATAGGTACAAGTACAAAATCCAATTTGAAACCGACCATAGGGAACTTGAGATGTTGAAATAGAAGGAAAACGAAGGGTTTACCTCCTCCTTCAACAAGTGGAGGGAAATTTCCGCTAAAATGGTCAAGGTCCCAACTGAAAGGAAGTCTGTGAGGATGTTCATCAAGAACCTCCAAGAAAAGTATTCAAAACACCTGAAAAACCAAAATAACTTGAATACTTTCAAGGCTGTCTACAACATAGGCATTGATATCGAGGACGGCCTTGCAAAACAAAAAGCTGCTAATAACAACAATAGTGTTTGGAAAGGAAAGAAGAACGACAATCTTTCTTCTCCCAAAACCACCCACTCAAACAACGTTAGCACCTTTGATTTGAATGAGGTCCTTGCCATGAACAATCATGGACAAAAGAAGCCATTTAGGAGAAATTTCGCACCTATTGGCATAACTTAAGATACGACATTTAATTGCCTTCATGCTAAAGGACTCATAACTCCTATTAGTCCAATGGGAGATCCACCAGTCGAAAGGAGGACGGCTCGTTGGAACCCCAATGCACACTATATGTATCACCAAGGCGGGGGCCATCTCACTGAAAATTGTTAGAAGTTGAAAGAAGCCATTCAGGATCAGATGACAAAAACAAGCTTCCATTCCCTCCTGCTAGCAAGAAGCCAGGTATTAATAATGCTCCACTTTCGGACGCCTTGGCAATTTCTGATGAGGAAGATCACGTTGATCCAGCACTCCTTATCAAACCAATTGAAGAAACTCAAGCTATTGAAGAAGGGGAGGAAAACTTTTTCGATGCCATGAGTGATTTTCCCCTAACCAAAGAACCTGCCTCTAGAGTAGAGGTATACGTTCTCATAAATACGCTGGGAAAATTAGTGAGGCTACTTAAGGTACACAACAAGCAAGTAGAAGAAGCCGGGAAGAAACGTATCGTTGAAAAATTAATGAGTATTCCTCCCCCTAAAACCTCCGAAAGAAACCATTCTCTTTCAATGTGGTTACACCACCCAAAAGGAATGTTGGCATCAATGGAGTTTGGGATAGTGACGATGAGGAAGTTTATCTTAAATACGTAGAGGAACCCCTACTCTCCACAATCTATCTTCTTGATGACATATGGGATGAAGAAGATTCCCCTATAGATGTGCTTACGAGATCAGGAAGGATGCAACCTCCCATCACAAATCAACCTATTCCTACCACTCAACAAGTCCCTATACCACTCATTGAAGACAACGATGTTGTCAAGCAACTTAAGAAGTCTAAGGTTGATATGAATGTATAGAATCTATTAGCCACATCTCACGAGCATAGGCTCGTAGTAATGGATGCTTTGGCTAAGGTAGAGAAAGACTCGGAAGCTACTCCTGAGGGATTAGCTAACTTCCTCACAAGTGACCTTCCTAGTCCCATCAACTTGATCACCTTTTCTAATAAGGATTTACCTCTAGAAGGTGACAAACACAATAAGGCCTTGAATCTCATAGTGATTTGTAAAAGGATGAATGTCCCAATGACTCTTGTAGACAATGGGTCGGCAATAAATGTTTTCCCACTCCAAACAGCAAGAATGTTAGGAATAAAAGATGAGGACTTGTCTCTATCTACACATAAGAGCCTACGACAATACCCGTCGTCAAGCTCTTGGAAACTATCACTACGAATGTTACGACAAGAGTCATTCAACATACCACTACTTTTCAAGTGGTAGACATCAAAGCCTCATTCAACTTACTATTAGGACGCCCTTGGCTTCATGACCTTAAGGTCGTGACTTCAACCCTCCATCAACAAGTTAAGGCTATAGTTGGAGGAATCCCAGTTACAATCGACGCTTCCCCTATGAGAATCAAAGTTGTGGATAAAAACAATCATAAATGTGGAGCACGATGAGAATGATGAAGATTTATGGGGCTTTAATGCCGAAGAGGTCTCTTTAATCGAGGAAGATGGAAAGACCCCTCTTCGCTACGACCTCCATTCAAATCTTATAGTTAATACTATTCCTAAGAAACAAGGACACTTTTCGGGATTAACTCTAGGAAAGAAGAAAGGAATAGCAAAACAAATGGCAATACCTAGCCTCTCTAAGTTAGATACTTTTGGACTTGGTTTCGAACAGACTCTTAAAGATCTTAAGCGAGCCCGGGTAAAGGCTAATGCATGGAGAAACGCTCGTACCCAGAAAAGAGCAATCCTAATGGATCACTATCCTCTCACTCTAAATGGACAATTTATGACAGAGGGGGAAGATTATCCATGCTACAAATTCGCTGAATCATTTGTCAAAGATGGGATAAGACAACCAGGGTTCAAAATTTTCTTGGATAGTAACTTTCTAGATGAGATCCCAGTTCCTGTCCACAAGGAACAAGCACCTCCATGCCTTGAATTCAATGTCATGGGTCTCCTCTTTGGCTACAAGAAGAATGAGCCTAAGCGCGTTGATGACAACTCCATGCTCATCCAAATAGTGTTACAAAGTGAAAACTTTGATTCCTCAAAGGTCATCACTTCGGCAGAAGGAATTTTAAGGATGGCAAAAGACCGTGAAAGTGACCACACCAAGTGAGAGGAGAATTTCCATCACCACAGTACAAGGACCAATGTTCTAAGAGTCCGAATCATCTAAGTTTGAGACTGAGTCTGAATTTGAGTCTTCTGTTATCGAGTCTTCTAAATCTCTTATAGTTGCACCTCCCTCTATTTCCCTTAGTCTAGCACCTACTCCTAGGATAGTTAGTAGTCAAGTCCCAAAGGAAATTTCTCTTTTCGATGTACTGATTTCAAAATTTAATAATATGTCTTCTTCTGCTTACTCCTCGTGTCATTCCCTTACTCAAGATGACGAGCATTGCTTTACTAACAATGAAAATGACAGAAATAATTGAAGTAGTGGAAACACTTGAAAATAAATCACCTATAATTGAAGATACTGAAACTGTTAACATCTCAAAATATCCAACTATTAAAAGAGAAGTTAAAATTGGTTTAACTCTTAATAAAGAAGAAAGAACCAATTTAATTAATCTACTAAAAGAATTTATCGATGTTTTTCCGTGGTCATACGAAGATATGCCAGGAATAAATAGAGAAATTTCTCAACACACTATACCATTAATCCTAGGAATGAAACCTGTTCAAATTAAGTTACTTCGAATTAAACCCGACGTAGCACTTAAAATAAAAGAAGAAGTTCAAAAACAAATAATTGCAGGTTTTATCATGGTATCCAAATATCCCGAATGGGTCGCTAACGTGGTACCACTTCCTAAGAAAGATGGTAGGGTAAGAATGTGTGTCAACTACAAAGATCTAAATAAGGCAAGTCCAAAGGAAGACTTACCTATACCACACATGGATATTCTTGTAGACAACACGGCCAATCATGCGCTTCTCTCATTCATGGATGGGTACGTAGGTTATAACCAAATCCTAATGGCCGAAGAAGATATGGAAAATACCACTTTCATAACACCTTAGGGAACTTATTGTTCCACGGCGATTCCATTCGGGTTGAAAAACACGGGTGCCACTTATCAACTTCCTTACTCCATGACATGATACATAAAGAGGTTGAAGTATATGTGGGCGATATGATTGTAAAATCAAAGGACCGTCCAGGACACCAAGTAGCCTTAAGAAAATTTTTCAAAAGATTAAGGAAATATTATATGAGGCTAAACCCGGCCAAGTGCGCTTTCGGAGTCACCTTGGGAAAACTCTTAATCTATGTCATCAGCTCTAGAGGAATAGAGATAGATCCGACCAAGGTCGAATCCATCATGTCAATGCCACCGCCCAAGACAAAGAAACAAATTCGAGGATTTATTGGCTGGTTGCAATACATAAGTAGGTTCATATCTTAACTCACCACGATATGTGAACCAATATTCAAGAAGCTTAAAAAGAATGTGCCGGTAATATGGGAAGAAGAATGTCAAAAGTCCTTTGATAAGATCAAAGCCTATCTCGCTAATCCTGTAAAACCCCAATAATTCTCTCTTTAAACCTGTAAATACCTTTAATAAAATGCAAGAGAATTACTGATGTGCTACCGCCACGTGTTCAAACGTTAAGGCTAATTCAGAATTTAGCAGTCGAAAAACTAACTCAGTTATAAAAAAGTTTCAAAACCAACGAATAGAACCAAATTAAGTGTTACAAGTTGGAACCATTAAGGCCCTTAATCAAAACCCAACAAATGTAGTAAATAAATAAAACCAGAGTTTAAATAAATTCAAACTTACAAAAAGTAATAAACTGCGAACAATAACCAACTCTCCGCTCAAAATCCCACCACCTTGATGCAAGTCCAAACTATGTAAACACCTGTGATAAGTCTGCTCCCCAATATTACAAGTGTAAAGATTGGATCATTACAAAGTCATTGAAAGGCGAAGTCCATGACCAAAGAAAGACATACAAAAGCAAGCAATCATCAACGCTAAGTACATAAAAGCTAGGAAATATAATAAGAAATTCCTAGCATGCTACTAATAATCACTCATCAAATACAATTTAATTATAGACTCAAACACATGACTCAACTGTTTACATTACTAAGACTTCAATAATTAATAATAGATAAATCATTTTATTTTATTCATTGGATTAAGCAATATACAAGGTTCATCCTATGCTCCATTTAGAACATCAATAAAAGAAAAACCCCATGCCTCTTTTCGAAAACATCAATAAACATCCAATGGCCACGATGCGACTCCGTGACCATAGCTATTATGAGATCTCATCTTACTCCTAGTTTTTGAAAGTATTTTAAACAAGAGACTCGTAGATCAGACGACCTCTAGAAAAGTGCACAGCTATTACCCCGTGAACCCTAACCCCTGATTATCAATACCCTAGATGTGCACAAATCCAGAGTTTTATTACTCATCCATCTTGCACTTTACGTGATTTACAAGTTTAGACTTGGTGATGACTCGTATGCAAAACAATACAATCAATCAAATATCAATCATTCAAGCAATTCAAGTTTCCAATTCAATTCTTGATTCATTAGTGACAAACAATATTTATTATTGAATCCTTTAACTACCTCGGTGTATAAACACCTTAAGTGTATAAGGCACCTCAAATCCTTAACCTGACTTTAGTTCTTCCTTTACTCATTCCATTTCAATAAACATGAACGAGTAATAAAAATAAGTCATTCCACATATTCATGTACCTTTGCCTCTTAGCTCATCTTTCAAGTTAACGCATAAATAATATTTATAAGATAAATCAACACGTATTTCTCATACTTGAATCAAAAGCAACCATCACACAAATCATTAATCACACTTACTGCCATACAATTTCAACCAATCCACAAGTTCCTAACATGATTCTAAATTTTCAAATTCCTTAAACATGCTCCTAAAGTCAAGATTTTCGTATCCTTGTACGTACCTCGAGTAAACGAATTGGTATGATATCACCTTCCATAAAGATTGAGATGTAGAAGAAGGGGAAAAAAAGTTTAAGTGGGTAAAAATAATAAGAAGTGGGTTTTTGGGGTTTCCTAATTCAAATGTAATTAGGATAACTTGGTTAGGCCCACTTATATGCCAAAGTTTAGAAATAAGATGTAAAGTTGGGCTTTGAGTTAACTTGAACTAGGCTCTTAATTTGTATGGGTAGAATGATTATTGCAAATAACTAGTAATGACTAAATAACTTAAAATTATTATTTTCAAAATATTTATAAAAATATATAATTATCATAAAATAATCATATAATTAATAATAAAATGTAATTATTATAATTACAAAATCATGGGGGATTACAAATCCTCCTGCATTAACACCCGCACTTCCAAGAATCCCTCTTCGCCTATACCTAACGGTTACTAAAAAAATGATGGGAGCTATGCTCGCGCAAGAAGTAGAAGGAAAAGAAAACACCATATACTACCTAAGTAAGAGGATGCTCGAGTATGAAGTATGCTACACACCACTTGAAAAATTGTGCCTCGCACTTGTGTGGGCCGCAACTAAGCTAAGACATTACATGCTTGTCCATACGGTATATGTGGTATCTCGAATGGATCCCCTTAAGTATCTCTTTGAGAAATTCCACACTCAATGGATGGATATCCAGATGGATAGTCAACTTAGCCCAATTTGATGTGAGGTTCATGCCTCGAAAAGTCATTAAAGGATCAGTGGTTTCGGACTTCTTTGCAGATTTCCCGATCGAAGATTCAAAACCAATGCACAAGAATGATTTTCTAGATGAAGACCTAATGGTTACAGAAGACGATACTTAGACATTATACTTCGATGGAGCCTCAAACCAGAAAAGATGTGGTGTAGGAGTCTTATTAGTATCACCTAAGGAAGAACACATCCCAATATCAAAGAAGCTAGATTTCGACGTTACAAATAATGCTACGGAATATGAAGCATGTGTGGTAGGCCTCGAATTTGGTTTGGCATTGGGAGTGAAGAAACTTCGAATATTTGGAGATTCTTCCCTTATCAGTAATCAAATTTCCAAAAGATGGAAAGTAAGAAGTGAATGTTTGGCTCCTTACCAAACATATTTGGAAACTCTTACTAATCAACTCGAGAAGGTAGAATACACGTATTTACCAAGAAAAGAAATCAGTTTGCTGATGCCTTGGCAAGACTAGCCTCGATGGTTAGAATTTCTAAGGATATTGAACAAATGCCTTTAATAATAGAGAAAAGGCATAAACCGGCTTACATCCAAGCTATTGAGGGTGATGAAGTAGTCCAAGAAAAGGAAGTGATCCGTGCCATTTATGGCACCTTTAGGCTATGTTTTCTTTATATTTCTATGCTCCTTTGTAGTCGTTTATGTCGTGTTTTTAGAGAATAACGCTCGATTCGCGTGTTTTTGTGTTAGTTTAGAGAAATGCATGCTTTTAATGGTTTTCTTATCATTTTATTCATTTCTCGGCTATTTCTCTTGCTTCTCCGTTTCTTTGTCTTGTTTTGTAGGTACGTCGCGGGCTATATGCATGGGAATGGAAAATAGCACCCACTAGGATCAATATGCACTTTTCGGAATTGAATTTGAGTTTGAAACAAAGGAAAACGAAGGATTGCAAAGTATCAAATAGGACCTTTGTGCATTATTTTAGTCATATCTCAAGTTCTACAGATCGGATTAGGGTTATTCAAGTTGGGTTGGAAACTAGACTTGAAGAGCTTTCCAATGATAGGTCGCACGCCTTCATACAATTCTTAGATCGGAAGTTACAGCCTTTTGAAGTTGGCCAAGGAAAACTGCCGCGGGGGCGGGCTACAGTACCCGCGGGCGCGGGGTTGCTGCTGCTCCAAAACTGCCATATTTGGGCAGTAAGCACCCGCGGTTGTCCCGAGGGCTCCCAGAGGGCGCGGGCTTGGGCCACGGGCGCGGCTATCGGGGTGTCCGTTCCCCTCCGCGGGCGCGGCCGATTTCTTCGCGGGCGCGGGTTTCCGGGTCTTTTACGATTTTTAAGCTTTTTTTCTCCTTTTGTTTATATAGTTTTTGGTTTCCTTTATTCTTCATTCATGTAATTCTTTAGTTTTAGGATAGTTTTCTCTCTCTTAGGTTGAGAGCTTCTCTCTCTAGATTAGGCTAGCTTAGGAGTAGTTTTAGAGAGAGAAAGTGAAGAATTTCAATGGGGATTGAGAGATTGAAGATGCAAGTGTGACAATTGTGTTGGAGATCTTCCTAATTATCAATGAGCATTTCTAAACTCTATCTCATTCAATTGCTTTGTTTAATTTGATGTTTGTTTGGTTTGATTTTGATATTTGATGTTTGATTAGAGTAATTGTTCTTGATATTTTGTTGATTCTTGTTCTCTATAGTAAATAGTAGTTTTGATCATGTTTCTTGAGTAGTTTACTTGCTAGGGTTTGGGTAAACATGTGTGATTGATGGATTGAGATTGATTTGGGAATTTGAGTAGTTCTTGTGTTGTGATTAAATTGATTCATAGAGGTTTGCATGTTGCATAAGTTTGATTGGAGTAGCTAACCATGATTGCTAGCATTGATTGCATGATTGAACTGATTGACATGACCACTTGATATCGATTTGATCATAATTAGTTAAGTATTTGATTATGTTTCTTCATATTGTTTAGCACTAGAGAAATCTATGTTAGAGAGTGTGAGGATGATTAGTTGAATGCCCCTAATTGCTCCTACTATTTGTCTTTGCATTGCTTGACTCCCTAATTAGCTTGGTTATCATTAATGCATGTTGATCCCCACTCCCTAGTGTTTCATTTGTTTGCTTCTTGATTTAGGAAGTAGAATAGTGTCACCTTTCACCTTAGACTTCGACCTAGCTTAGGCGTTAATACTTGAACATAACCGTTCCTAGTGGTTCGACCCTTGACTTACCTCTATACTTGTATTTAGATAGTTGAGTGATTATAAATTTGTTTGACCGTAGGGAGGATTAGTTCAACGACATAGTTTTCCCCACGTCAGGAAGAGGAGTAACCCTGGTATATCGACATCTTTAATTACGTCACCGAAGGGGAATACCCACCTCACGCTGACAAGCGAGCAAAATGCTCTAAGACTCTTGACATCCCAATTTGTGCTCATGAATGATGAGTTGCACAAAAGGGTACCTAAAGGTAGAGCTCTCCTATGCGTAGGCATTAAGGAGGCGCAAAGGGCAATGAGGATAATTCACGAAGGAGCATGTGGAACCCATCTGACTGGTAAAATGCTAATCCAAAATATAATGCGTTAAGGATACTATTGGACTACCATGAATAGGGATTGCCACCACTACTACAAAACTCGTGTATTTTAGACGCTTTTGCTTCGACGCCTTTGTTGTGGCGTCAGCTTACGATTTTGGATTCCGTTTATTCTTGACGCTTTTGTAGTCGAATATTGTCTTGACATTGTAAAGCGTTGGGAAAATCACGTGCTATGCACGTGAGTCATTGCTGCCCGCAATTTTAAAATTTTTAATGAAAAAAATAGCGGGTTGTATCAAAATAATACTCCCAATTAAAATGCCCACTATTTTGCTCTCATCTAAACCTGCACTTCTCTCATCAACGACAACATACAACATCCATCATTTTTGGTTAATTTCTGGGTTTTCTTGCTAAAATTCAACGAATTTGGGGGGTTTTTGCTCATCTCTTTCATAAATTTCAGGTATCGATTTACAATTTTCTTTACAATTTTGTTGCTAGGTACATATCTATCGTTTTTGGTACCCTAATATCTCACAATTCTCTAAATTTCATTAAAATTAGGAAATATTCTTAAATAAGAGAAAATTATTTGGGGTTAGGATATGAGAAAATCTACCTTAACATTAGAAATCAAGAATTGCGTTGTTCCCATTAATTACTTGAGCTAGAATAATTTCTATTTCAGCTGCACAATTTTGACACCTAAATACTTCATGTGTCACCTGAGAATCCATGTCCAAGTAGAAGTAAATATGATAAAATTAAAATTAGTTGCATCTTTAAGAAGTTAGATTTGGAATAACCTATAAATTCTAAGTTGAATCTACCTACCTGTTTTGGTGCTTTGCGAATGTAAAGTCAACTAACTATTGGACTTCCATGAACACCTTTGTACCGTTATAGGATCAGTCCATCCTCCTTAACAGTGACTCTACAGTCAACTAGCCGAATTAGCTTGTTTGCTCCAGCCACAGCAAATATATCAAAATCAGAGAGAACCTGCCATTTTTATAACATTTAGAGCATAATAATTAGTACACTACAATGATTCAGCATACAGAGGTCATATCTAAAAGATTTCAGGTCGAAAGTTACATTCTCATCCTGAATCACCGACGTTGAATACTCTCATTCCTCGAGGCTCACAGGTGTTTCGGGTGTTTTTGTGTCCCTTGGGAGAGTTACAACTCAAAGACTGGATTCGACAAAGACGCATGTACCTGCAAAACAAACAGAGCTCCGAATGGTCGGAGGTCCGCCTCCGAAGATTAAGTTGGTACGGGATCGGAGTAAAACGTGCGGAAAGTAAGTTATCTGCTCGGATTCCGAGCTCATGTGTTCTCTATTTTAGAGAGCAATAAATGCCTTAATAATTGAGATGTAAAGTTCGAGGTGTCAAAGTTGTCCCAATTATTGGGGGAATCTCCTTATTTATAAGGTCCTAGAAAAACGTGCCCTACCCTAGGGTTTGATGACCTAGGGATTAGGGCAGCGCCGTTTTGCAGCGCCCCTTGGGATTTGGGTCTTGAAGGTCGCCATTCCCAGGGGGCATATCTGAGTGACACGTGTCGCCCATCTGGGAAGTCCATTTGGACACCTCCTAGAATGACACATGTCATTCTCTCATTGGTCCACTTGGGGGTATTAAATACCCCAAATTAGTTGCCCCTCACAGGTGTGACGTGGCATGCCACGTGACGTCTGTGGCAGGTGTCGGCCTCTGATTGGCCGAATTTTCACTTTTTACTGTTAAGGGGAATCTAGGGTTTTTACCCCAGGTTTTCACCCCTTCTGTAAATAGAAGGTTGACTTCCTTTGGATTCACACTTACGTGACTCTTTGGGAGAATCTTGAATCTCTGACTTTCAAAGACTTTGACTTCTTCAGCATCCGACACTCGGCCAACCGTTCGCCTGCTCCAACAGACTTAAAGACCAAGCGCCTCTAGTCCTTTTTCTAAGGTAACCGCATGATCCCTTCTTTGCCTTATTTTTGCATTTTTCTTTTTAAAAAATGGTTTTCCAAACGCACCCGGTACGGCCTAGGTTAGCGATCAGCCGGTCACCGGGGACGGCTGAATCTAGAACTAGGAGTGTCGAATGCTCATTCGAGGACTCCCCTTTGAGTACTTCTCCAAATCAGACCGTGTCTGTGCCCCTACAGGACACCATGGCATAAACAAAGCAGACCAGTCGGCATTATATGACGGATGGTACCTAGTACCATACAGAAAGTTCAACGGTCTACTCAGATGGCTCCATTAGGGCGCCTGTTTTTGAGGTTCGCCATGACCCACCAAGCAACTTTAGTACTCCGAGATCCTCAATTCTAAGGGAGTCGGATGATGAACAACAAACCCCCGGGCCGAGCGAATCGGTGCCGGATGTTGAGCTGGGGGAGGACATTGTTGGCCCTAGCAAGCAGGCCCCCAGCTCTGAGGAGAACTCTGATGATGACTCCATGTCATCATCTTCTGACAGCGCCTCCGTTGACTCGGAAGAGGCGCGGTCCAAACTTGTGGATGGCCGAGAATCCCTCTTAGTTGAAATGGGAGAGGGCTGGGTGGAGCTGTCTGCTTCGCGGCGAAAGGCGCGTGCCCCGTATTTTTTGCACGTCGCCGAGAGTAGACGAAAAACAATGACGACCGAACTTGGCAAATTTCTTTCAACCCATGTCATGGGACATGGTTACCTGTTGTCCGTGCCGAATGGTGAGGACACGGTCACCTGGCCTGAGAAGGCCAGCTATGGTGACCATTGCTTTGGATGCTACGAGGCGTCCATTCAGGCTAAACTACGCTTACCTCTTCATCCGGCCGTTGAGAAAATTTTGGATGGATACCAGCTGGATATCTGGCAAATAGCCCCCAATTCTTAGGTTAACATATTGGGCTACGTTGCCGCCTGTGAGATGCTGGAGGTGGAGCCCAGCTTTGAGGCATTTGCTCACATGCATTACTTGAGCAAGACTCCACACGCAAGCGGGGCTGGCTGGTTTATTCTGACCAGCCAGAAAGGCTACATGATGACTCTGGGGAAGGAGAATAAATGGAAAGACTGGAGGTCTAAGTTTTTTATCGTCTCCTCCCCAGACTTCCAAATAAACAGGCGGTACAACCGCTGGAACAAGGAGCCGCCCCTCCTTGCTGGGAAGAAAACCCTAGCGATTGTCCCACGGCAAGCACAGGAGGAGATTTTAGATCGAGGCCTATTTTCAATGGTCGTCCGAACCAACAAGGAGACAGGGGTTAAGGAGGTAAAACCCCAAAGCTACATTCCCCGCTTCGAGTGGCGCTCGGACGGGACATACTTGGCCGCTTGTGGCCTTAGCTCTGAGAAGTTGAGAGGTAATAGGCCGCATGCATTTACAATACTTAGCTACTCATAATGATTATTATTTTTGTCTGAGTTTCTAACTCCATTGCTTTATTGTGTAGACATAGATATGTCGAAGGTTCCTTCTCACAAGAAGCCTGCTGTTCACTCTACAGCCTTTTATCGTGCGAGCGTAATGGGCAAGCGGACGAACGAGGAGCAGCCGCTAAGCGGCACTCCCCAGGTGAATAATGTTTCTTTTATTTTGACTTGTCAAAATTTTGTTGAAGTCGCAACTAACACGTGAACCTTTTTACAGGATGGCTCGACCAAGCCTCCTCCCTCTCAACAGCCGGACCCTAAGGTGCGAAAGCAATCGGGTGGCGACGTCGGCAAACACCTCAAGCACATCTCCAATAAACCAAGGAAGGGGACCGGCGCCTCCACCCCTATCCAGACACCAACGAAGCCAGATACTCAGCAAAGAGTAGGGAAGAGTGGCAAGCCACTCACTACTGCTATCGGCTCAGCAGCAGGCGGCAGCGATGCCGCAGGGGAGAAGGAGGATAATACATTCGACCATACTCCACTTATTTAATCAGATAACATTGGTCACAAACGCAACTGTCTTTTCAAAATTCTTACTTAGCTTATTTTGCTCATTTTGACAGAGGTTCCAGTGAGGCTGACTGTCCTACAAATGGCCAAGCAGATGCTCAGGACGCTTGATCCTGATGACAAGGCGTTTTTTAAAGGAGTCAGGACCCTCGATCTAGACGCCATACTAACGCTTCTTTGCGAGGTAAGACTTGTGTCTTTTGACTTGAGTAACGATTTGGCCGATGTTTTCTAATCTCTTCTTTTTGTTTTGGCCGAATGCAGGCTATGCTGCGTATGAGTTGTCTTAAAAAGCCACTCAACGACAAGACCAAAAAGGTAAAGGTAGTGAATGCTCGGGTTGCCTTTTTCCTTATACAAAGCTCAGTTTGAGATTGCCCAAAATGAGATTCTGACACTTGATATGACGTATTCCCAAGCATCGGCCAATTTGCAGGTCTAGCAGAATTTGGATGCGGCAAAGAGGCGAATCAATGAGCTCCAAAATGAGGTTAAGGGACTCGAGGAGAAGTTGGAGCCCCTCAAGGAAGCGTTGGACAAGGCTGACCACGTGGAGGGTCAGGTCAAAAAACTCAAGGGTCGGCTGCAAAACCAGGAAACTCGGCTTAGGGCCAAGTAAAGGTCCTTGGCTGAGGAGGAGAAAACGGCCTTGGTCAAGCATTGCAGCCATCCGCCTACTGTTAGATTTGGAAAGCCTAGTTTGATGCGATGAATGATGAGTTTAATTCCCGACTCATGCGGGAAGCAGAGGAGGCGGCGGCCAATGCCAGTAATGAGGGGTCCGACTCCTCAAATGATTCATCCTCCGGGGACGAGGGGGATCAGGAGGAGGAGGAAGAGAAAAAGGAAGAGCAGTCGCCAGAGGACAACGCGGATGCCCATGCTGAGAACCTCCCCTGATCTTTTAAGCTTTTAGGTATCACTTTCTACGGCTGAATAGCCAAGTATTTGCGTTTCCGGCCTGCGTGCCGAGTATTTTGCTTATCCTTTACCGACCAAGGGGTCGGGTAATTTGACAATTCCTGGAATGGCCAGTTAACATTTACAGTCGTCAGTTTTGACGGCTGTTTCTTTTATGAAACATCCGGTCGTTTGACCGGTTTTATTTATATTGGTGCTCATGCTTTAAAATTTTTAAAGCTTTCAATTTTTTATGCATAGAATTTTTGGCTAAGTATTTTTAACGTGTATACTATGCGAATGTCCTTGCCCCTAGCCGGATGTCGGTTGGTTTCGAAAAAATGGATTGATTGACATAGAAATTATTGATACTTTAAAGAGTATGCATGGGTTTTAAGTCAATCAATCACTATGGTGATTGCCCCAAACCAAGCGACAGACAACCATGTAGAACATATGGTTTTAATAACTTGAATGAATCAGGCCAGAGGCCTCATGAGATATAGTTAAGTCGCTAAGTTTTTTTACTTAGCTTATTTTTTGAAAAAATAATTGCCCGCCTGTCTTGCCCCAAAGCAAGAATAGGTGGTGGAATAGCTTCTAAAATGAAACAGTAGCCGCCTTCCGCCTGTACTAGAACAGTCCGAAAAATTCCATGCTTTTTAGATTTTAAGTTAGATTAGATCAAACGACTACGAGCGTTGCCTTAATGCATCCGGTAGGGCCGTGTGTTTTTGTTCATAGAGCAATGTGCCACCCAAATGGGAGATGCTTCTCTTGGACGAATTCGCCCAAATAGACGTCGCCGGTTGTCTGACTCATGTTGGAGCAGACAGTCATACTCATGTTGGAGCAGACGGTTGTTTAAACAGAGTATATCTAGTCATTGGCCTCTTTTGTGAAAATAGATAGCTGCTAAGAGTATATCTGGCCATTGGCCTCTTTTGAGAAAATAGATAGTTGCTAAGTCTTTATGACTTGTAAAAGTTGAATAATGTTAGGGACGACTGCTTTGGTGCGGTCGACATTTTTAGCCAGGTTTGGGGCGTCTTCTGTTGGGGCAGACAGTCCCTTTATAATACATTTAAACAACGTATTAATCAAGTAAGGCCGTGTGCACATTGTGCAGGCGGTGCTGTAATAAAGTTGTGAGCTTGGTCCGTCTGCACATTGTGCAGGCGGTACTATAATAGGATTTGAGCAGGGTCCGTCTGCACATTGTGCAGGGGGCGCTATAACAGAATATTTAAAAGACAAGTCTGAAAATGAAGGAAGATTTTCATTAACAAGTCAAAAATTTAAAAAATTTCAGAAGTAGTACTTTTTTAAGTAATCTACATTCCAAGTTCTAGGTAGCTGCCTGCCGTCTGGTGTTTCCAGGCGGTAGGTGCCACCTCTTACTTCATCATAGATTCGTTAACTTCCTTCCCAATTTGGGGTTAGCTTCCCTTGCTCATTCTCTCTACCGACTGCCTCCATTTTCCGTACCACAAAGTCCCCAAGTTTCAAAGGGCGCTTGTGCTCTCTCTTATTGTAGGCTCGAGTCATTCTCAGGCGATAAATCTCATGGCCCAAGGCGACATTGCCCCTGCGCTCTAGGAGTAAATCCAATGCCACCCGCATGGCCTCCCAATTCGCCTCTTCGTCATACAACATGATACGAAAAGTGGGCTCATAGTGTTCAATGGGCAAGACGTCCTCTGCCTCATACACCATGAGAAATGGGGTTTCTCCAGTTGCCCCTTTTGCAGTTGTTCTGATGGCCCATAGGACGTGTGGTAATTCATCCGCCCATAGCCCGCCATCTCTTTTAATTTTCATCTTTATGCCGTCTGAGATTAACTTCTTGAAGGCTTCGACCTGGCTGTTTGTTTGGGGTCGGCCTACTGATGCGAAATAACTTGAGATCCCTTGATTTCCCAACCAAGTATTAAGTTGAGGCTTCTCAAACTGAGGACCATTGTCAAAAACCATGGACATAGATCCCTTGATTTCTAGATGAAGGAGGTGACGTCCTTTGTCTTGATGTTTTTTACCGCCTCTGCCTCTACCCATTTGGTAAAGTAGTCCACATCCACTAGGATGTAGCGCCTGCCGCCTGGAGCAGCCGTATATGGTCTCAGAATGTCCATGCCCTATTTAGCAAACGTTACTGGACTGTGGATTGCCGTCAGGTCAGTGGCCGGACGATGGATTAGCTCGCCAAATTTTTGACATTTGTCGTATTTTTTAACCATCTCCATAGCATCCAACTCAAGGGTTGGCCAGAAGTAGTGCCGCCTGGCCCTGACGGCCAAGGATCTGTCGCCTATATGAGAGGCGCAGTATCTCGCATGCAATTCTTTGAGAACTTCTTTCCCCTTTTCAAGGGTAACACACTTCAATAGAGGCTTCAAAAACCTGCTTTGAAGAGCTTTCCTTGTCTCATCTCGAAGCTTGCGGCTCGCTTTTTCTGCACGGCCTCCTCTTGGGGTGAATCAGGGAGCGTGCCGTCTGTAAGATATGCCCAGATGCTATCCATCCAGGTAGAGCTTCGGTCCAGTACTCCAATGGGCTCTTCATCAGATATACACCTTTTTTCCATAACTTCCCAGAAGACTGACCGAGGCGTGTCACAGGAGGCGGAGGATACCAATTTTGACAGAGCATCCGCCTAGTTATTTTCAAACCCGGGCACTTAGCTTAGATGAAAGTCTTCAAGTGTCCTAGCTTCAGCTTTGACCGCCTGCAAGTATTTGATCATGGCCGGATGGGTGGCTTCATAGTCACCGTGGTATTGGCTTACGACCAATTGGGAGTCAGAGCACGCGTCAATCTTAGTTGCCCCTGCCGCCTTGCACATGCGGATGTCGGCTAGCAAGGCTTCATATTCGGCTTCATTATTTGAGGCCTGGATTTTGAACCGTAATGCATATTCATACTTGTCCCCCTCAGGGGATTGACAAATTACACCTGCACCACAGCCGTTCATAGTGGAGCTCCAGTCCACATACACTTTCTAATCCTGATCAATATTATCCGACTTAGCCGGCCTTATCATTTTGACAATAAAGTCGGCGAATGCTTGCCCCTTTATTGCCTTCCTTGGTTCGAAAGTGATTTCCAGTCCCTGCAACTCAATAGCCCATTTGAGAATTCGGCCAGAGGATTCCAGAGTCGTCATAGTCCACTTGATCGGTTGGTCAGTGTAGACCACAACCGGATGTGTCAAGAAGTAAGGCTTTAACTTCTTGACCGCCAAGTAAAGAGCGAGGCCAAATTTTTCGACTATGGGGTACCGAAGCTCTGCGTTCCTAAGAACATGACTAATGAAGTAGACCGGGAGCTGAGAGAACAGCGCTGAGGGCATGATCTGAGACAACCAGATACATATAAAGCGTCTCTTTGGGCAGAGGGCTAACCAGCCTTGGAAAAGAGTGCAGATGTGCTTTTAGCTTTTGAAGGGCCGCCTCAGCATCATGCCCCCGTTCAAATCTAGCCTTCTTCCTGATCGCCTGGAAGAGGTAAAGGCACTTATCGCCTGACCAACTGAGGAATCTCCCCAAAGTCGCCGGGCAACCTGTTAGCTTTTAAACTTCCTTGACAGTGCGGGGCGACTGCATGTCAATTACCGCCTGTATTTTTTCAGGGTTGGCCTCTATCACCCTCTGGTCGATTAGGAATCCGAGAAACTTCCCAGACTCAACACGTAAGACACACTTTTATGATTAAGCATGACCTTGTGCCGCCTGAGTGTGGCGAATGTTTCTCAGAGATCAGCAAGGTGATCAGGCTGCTGCTTGGATTTGACTATCATGTCATCAATATACGCCTCTACATTCCTCCCAATATTATTAATGAAGACTGTATTAATCATTCATTGGAAAGTAGTAAGCGCATTCTTCAAGCCAAACGACAGCACAGTGTAACTAAATAACCCCTGATCAGTGACGAATGCCGTCTTTTCTTGATCACTTTCCCACAGGGGAATCTGATGGAAGCTTGAGTAAGCATCCATGAAGCTCATCAGGGCATGTCCAGCTGTAGAGTCGACCATACTGTCGATCTTCGAAAGCGGATAACTATCTTTCGGACATGCTCAGTTTAAGTCAGTGTAATCGACGCACATGCGCTAGGTACCATTCGGCTTCTTCACGAGCATAACGTTTGCAACCCAATTAGGGAAGTTGCAAGGCCGAATGAACCCAGCGTCTAACTTCTTCTTTAATTCGGCGGCTGCCGCCTAACTTCTCTCCTCGCCGTGGTTTTTTTCTTTTGCCGAATAAGCTTCTTTTTAGGATCCACGGCGAGTTTGTGGACAGCAAGATCCGGGCTGATGCCTGGCATCTCTTCCACTTCAAAGGAAAAAATGTCTTTGAATTCTTTCAGCAGTTGGTGCAAGCTTGCCCCCCAACTTAGCAAAAGCAGTCGTCCCCACCTTTACAATTCGCTCTGGCCGACTGTCATCCAGAGGAATATCAATTTGCTCTCCACCGGCTAGGGACAGAGGTCATCTGACCGCTCCCCGGTCACTGATTGCTATTGCTTTTCTTTTTTTACCACCACCAGCTGATCAGTTTTTCTCTTCTTGGTGGCTGGTGGGGTCGGATGGTTATCCTTGATAGCATCAAGGTCTATTGTCTCTTTGCCCTGATCGGCTGCAGCTGCCGCGGGCTTGACGTCCGAGAGGTAGCACTCTCGAGCCATCTTCTGGTCCCCGTTCAGGGAGCCAATAGTTCCATCATCCTTTTCATACTTGACCAGTATGAGGGAAGGGATAATGACGGCCTTGCACTCGTTAAGAGTGGGTCGACTAAGAATGAGATTGTAGGCGGTCAGCTCTTCAACCACCAGAAACCGGATGGTCATGTGCCGACCGCTTCCTTTCTCTCCCAAGCAGACAGGCAGATCAATCCGTCCGACTAGGTGCACAACTCCTCCCACAAACCCAACAGGGGGATGGGAGACATCCATCATGCTGTCTGGCCTGTATTTAAGGTTGGACATACATTTGCGGCTGATGATGTCTGAGGAGCTTCTTGTGTCAATTAAGATGCGACCAACCTTTTGGTTGGCCACCTTGCATTCTATGACCACAAGGTCATCATGCGGCCGACGGACTTTGCCTCTTTCCTTTTCGGTGATGATCAATTCGGGGAAGGCAGATGTGCTAGCCGCCTGTCCCTCTTCGACAGAATGGACCATCCTTCTCAGATAGTCCTTGGTGCCCTGCATGGTCGGGCCACCTCCGGTGAATTCGCCTGCTATTGTATAGACCGGCTCCTCATCGATTTCGGAACTACCAGCAGGCTAGGGAGTCTTTTTGCTAGACTGCCCCGGATTCGCCTTGGAAGTCACTTTGGACTTCACATAGGACTTCAGCGCTCCTTTGACGGCCTGACCGTCAAGCGTCCGCTTGAGGCTGAAGCAGTTGTTTGTGTCATGGCCGACATCCTCATGGTAATGGCAGTATTTGTTTTTGTTCCTATTTTCAGCGGAACCTTTCATAGGAGTCGGCTTCTCCAGAGTCAGCTGATCCTTTATCTCCATGAGGATGGAGTAGCTGTCCTTGTGGAACTCCCACCTTGGAACGTATGGCTTCCACTCTTTTTTCTTCTTCTGGGCCGGCTGATCGGAGTTATCAACCGCCCAGATCTCTTTTTTCTTTTTGCTCTGTTCTGGTTTAAGAGACGGGTGAGCAAGCCGACTCTCCTTCTGTCGGTCAGACTTCTTTGAGTCCAACTGCTTATTTGAGGAGTACAGCTCAGTCACCTGTATGTAGGCTACCGTCTCCATTAGGGCTCCTTGGAGGGTGAAGATTTTCTTGCGAACGAGTTCGAACTTGAAAGTCGACCCGTCCTTCAGACCTTTGAAAAAGTCTGTATAAGCCACTTTGTCAGACAGTCCTTGGATCTAGATTCTCACCAGATTGAACCGCCTGACGTATGAACCCATCCCTTCTCTATCTCCCTGCTGCACATTACCTAGATCAAGGTTCGTTTTCTTTGCAGGGATGTTCATAGAGAAGTTAGAAGCAAACAAGAACGCAAGCGTCTTGAAGCAATTGATGCAACTAGCCGGCAAATTACCGAACCACTATTGTGCTATGCCCTTCAGGGTGGCTGGAAAGCAACGACACCATGCGGCATCATCCAACCCCTATAATTACATGAGGTGGGTGTATGCCAGAAGGTGATTTTCTGGGTTGGCGGTACCATCATAGGTCCCAACCAACACATTTTTAACCTTGGTCGGCTGTTCGGCCTTGGCTATTTTCCTGGAGAACGCAGAGGGTTGATCCCCAAGGTTTTGTAGCCGAAGCCTCCAGTCCATAGGCTGATAGTTATATGCCGCCTGTACTCCGAAGAAGGCAGGCTGGATGTAGGGCAAAGTAGGCGGCCTGTATAATGGTTGTGCCATATACTACGCCGAGTTGATTACATGGGTTCTCGAATAAACGAGAGGGCCGCTTGACGGGGTCCCATGCGCAGATTGAGAATTCCTCATAGAGGTATTCTGAAAGCTATCATGATAAGTTGACGTAGATGCCGACTCTGACAGTTGCTGGGTCTTTTTTTGCTCGATGTACTGTCGAGCGTCAGAGAATGTTTTCTTGCTTCCATCCGGCTGTACATGCCGGATGGCCTTTCTTGCCACCGTTTCTGGGAAACGGAGTCTTGAAAGGTCGATCTGGGGTCGAGCCTTCTCCTTTGGAGCAAGGTGAGGAGTCGGCTAACGGTCCCTAACCGACTTCTACTTTCCAAGCTGAGCTAGTTTCTTGGCCGACTGTTCCATTCTAGGAGCAGTCGATCTCTTGGTGATCAAATCTTTTATTTCACCCTTGAAGCTACTCATGAATTTCATGAGCCCATCTCGGGTGACTGGGGCTGATCTTGCCGCCTGGGATGGATCAACCAGCAGCCCTGAGGGCTTACTTGTCTGTCTAGGGGGCCTGCTTGGACCCGCCTGGTTAGCATTGTGCTCCCGCCTGTCTTTATGACGGATGCTCTTAGAGATGAGGGACCCGTCATGGGCCACATAGGTTTCGATGTCTCCATCGTCACCAAAGTCATGGTCCGACTAGGCCACCACATTTTCCGGAGCCAATTGATCTCTAGAGGCGGCACAGGTAGATCTTGTGAAGCCATCTTAGAGGTACTCTCCCCACAGACGGCGCCAAATGTTTCGGGTGTTTGTTTCCCTTGGGAGAGTTACAACTCGAAGACTGGATTCGACAAAGACGCATGTACCTACAAAACAAACGGAGCTCCGAATGGTCGGAGGTCCGCCTCCGAAGATTAAGTTAGTACGGGATCGGAGTAAAACGTGCGGAAAGTAAGTTATCTGCTCGGATTCCGAGCTCAGGTGTTCTCTGTTTTAGAGAGCAATAAATGCCTTAATGATTGAGACGTAAAGTTCGAGTTGTCAAAGTTGTCCCAAGTATTGGGGGAATCTCCCTATTTATAGGGTCCTAGAAAAACGTGCCCTACTCTAGGGTTTGATAACCCAGGGATTTGGGCCTTGAAGGCCGCCATTCCCAGGGAGCATATCTGAGTGACACGTGTCGCCCATCTGGGAAGTCTATTTGGACACCTCCCAGAATGACACGTGTCATTCTCTCATTCGTCCACTTGGGGGTATTAAATACCCCAAATCAATAGGTATACATAATCTCAACAAAATGAAGGTAAATAAAATAATCTCTTGGGGGAAGATTGATAAACTAGTCGCTAAAGTTCCAGAATCGTGCAGACTGATATACAAATTGGTAATCACCAGCCTCAATTATGCATTCCTCTTTCCATATAATATCCCCGCCTAGATACTTATCATCTGCTGAAAATTCTACATCCGATTCTGCTTGACTTTAAGCTTCACAGCCAACATTAACAAATGTGATAATGTCCTCTAGTTACAAAAAGCAAAGAGTCATGTTGCGTTAGAAGCCATAACACGCTTAAAGTCAACTGCCACAATCCCGTAAGTATTGTTGTGTTACCAAAAAGTTAATTATTGGCTAACTCAAAACAAAAAGGCTAATGACAATACAATTTTGTATTTAAAAACCAAAAAACAACCCTTTTTTAGACCCAGATTGTCGAGAGTTGTTGCGTTCTATTAGTTTCATGTGCTTTTGTATACTATTTACTCGTGTTGCGTTGTTACTTCCTCAACCTGTTTTCTTGCTTCTCAACCTAGTTTTATTATTTTCATCTTCAAAATGGTAAAGCTTACTAACACTACCTTTTCTGTTTTCCAGCCTTGTTAAGCAGCTGGAAACGCACAAATTGTATGCTCTTACTGTACTTTTGCGGCAAAAGAAGGTACACTCTACTTTAGATATTAGCTCACTTATATTATAGAAATTGCACTTAAAGGGTTTTTGGAAACAAGATTACATTTTTAAAGATTCTGGCGTGATTAGTGTTGTATGTCATATACTTATTTCCATTGAGTACGCTTGATTAGATTTCCCTAATTGGATGTTTCATGTGACACTATCTTCTATTTACTTGGAAAACGTGTGCCTTGGAGTCGTATATTGTAGATTTTCAGTGTGGTTTGTTGAATGATCCATTCATGGAACTTGTATAACTTTTTTTTCTTTCTAATTTTCTTCCTTCACCCCTCAACAAGTTTATAGGCTTGAATTGATTACTTACATTATTTTTTAGTGGATATACTTCTTAATATTGTAAGTTTGATGGTTGTCTATTTCTTAGTGAAAGTGCTGATCCTATTATATATTTGTTTAATTGAGTGATAGTGCTCCCTCAACAAGGATCCTTATAAAATTGATTTTTTTTTTTATGTTATTGTTTATAATTAGCAATTAACTATATACTTCTTTGTAGATATGGATAATAGCTGGATTGATTTACCAAGAGGTGATTCTGGTTATTATAAAGTTTGCATGAAATTCTTAAAGCTTGCTAAAGAGACTCTTTGACCAAATAAATTGGAAACTAAATGGCCATGTAATAATTGCAATTTAAGTAAATAGATGTCTGTAGAAGAAGTAGGAGGGCATATTTTATTTTATGATTTTTATAAAA
Organism: Chenopodium album; assembly: GCF_948465745.1. Classification (NCBI taxonomy): domain Eukaryota; kingdom Viridiplantae; phylum Streptophyta; class Magnoliopsida; order Caryophyllales; family Amaranthaceae; genus Chenopodium; species Chenopodium album. The sequence continues at coordinate 23,617,499 of NC_137847.1, forward strand.
ACTATAGAAATTGGATATTTCATTGTAAAGATGAAGGGAGTAAGACCCATGATCTAAGTAAAGATCTAGCAAAGGAAGTAGGTCGAGATGATATGGACGTGTTACTAAAAGCAGCTTTTAGAGTTAATACACAACCAACTGACAAACCTCAAGATCCATCATTAAGTGAACCAATTATTGAAAATGACAATTCATATGACATGGATGAGGGGTTTACCATAAATAGCAAGGTAGATGATGAGTATCAATCAACTTTCTCAAATGAAGAACAGGCAAAGTAAAAACATCTCATGGAAGCTTCTGAAAAAGTCCTGTATGAGGGGTGTACTACTTTTTCAAAACTATCATTTCTATTGCACTTGTTTCACCTAAAGTGTATGTTCCATTGGTCTGCTGATTCATTTAATAAATTGCTTCAACTTCTAATTGACACATTTCCCATTATTAAGGATTTTCCATCGTCTTATTATGAAGGCATGAAGATAATAAATGATTTGGGTTTAGGATATGAGAAAATCCATGCATGTTCAAATGACTGCATGTTATATTGGGGCGAATTTGCGGATAAAAGTCAGTGTCATGTATGCCATACATCAAGGTGGAAAAGTGTGAAAGGAAAGGAGGGTGATGTAAATGAGAAAGGAAAATAAGCATGTAAGAAAGGCGAGGCAGCTAAAGTAATGTGGTACTTTCCCTTTATCATTAGATGTAAGAGGCTTTACATGTCATCTAAAACTGCAGAGGACATGAGATGTCACTTTAATCGTAAGGATGATAAGATTCTACGACACCCTGCTAATGGCGAGGCTTGGAAAAAATTTGATGAAAAACATATAGAGTTTGCCGCTGATCCTCATAGTGTTAGATTGGGCCTAGCGAGTGACGATTTTAATCCATATCGTCTTATGAATACAAATTATAGCACATGGCCGGTGGTCCTTATTCCCTATAAATTACCACCATGGCTTTGCATGAAATCATCATCCTTTATTGTTTCGATAATTATTCCTAGTAAATTTGGTCCCGGTATGGATATTGATGTGTACTTGCAACCACTAATCCATGAATTGAAATTGTTCTGGGAAGGTGTTGATGTTTTTAATTCTTATAGTGGAAGCAACTTCAAAATGCGAGCATCCCTACACTCTACTATTAATGACTTTCCGGCATATGCCATGCTCTCTGGTTGGAATACAAAAGGCTACAAAGCTTGTCCTTCTTGCAGGCATTCTACATATTCAGATAGATTTGGTGGCAAAATTATCTACCTTGGGTATCGAAAATGACTTCCTATCGATCACCCATATCGTTCACAAGCTAATTTGTTTGATGGGAAATTAAAGAAGAATATGGTATTGCTTCGATTCGTACTAGCGAGACCGATGTTTAGAAGCAACAAGAAGGGGTAAAGTATGTATATGGGAAGTCAAAAAAAGTTCCTACAAAAAGAGGGAGCAAAGCTGCCAATGAACTTGATTATGATTGCGATCCTCATGGTGATGATGTTTTGTGGAAAAGAAAAGTACATTTTTTTAATTAGAGTATTGGGAGCATAATCCTCTTAGACATAATTTAGATGTTATGCACATCGAAAAGAATGTGCTCGATATTTTATTAGGAACTCTTTTAGATATGGATAATAGTAGATCGAGATGATGAGAGTGGCAGGGAAGCACTAAAGAATTTGAATATAAAGCCTAATCTATGGATCAACCCTCAAAGTTACATCCCGCCGGCTGCATACACCATGTCTAATGAGGAGAAAGAACGATTTTTAAAAGTCTTGAAAAATATGAAAGTTCCAGATGGATATGGATCTGATTTCCAAAGATACGTGAATCTAAAGTAGCGGAAACTTATTAATATGAAAAGTCACGACCATCATATTCTTATGCAAGATATCCTCCCGGTTGCTTTAAGAGCGTCGAATGCCACAAAAGTTATTGATTTGCTTGAGGAATTGTCAGACTTTTTTAAAGAGATATGTTCAACAACTATAGATACAAGAGAATTAGATACAATTCAATCAAAGCTCGTGTTGACTCTTTGCAAGTTAGAGAAAGAATTTTTACCAACATTTTTTACAATCATGGTTCATCTACTAATTCATTTAGTGGATGAGGTCAGACTTGGCGGACCAGTTCATTACAGATGGATGTATCCAATTGAAAGGTGATTTTTTAACTTATTATCATTATTATCATTATTATTTTTATTATTATTATTATTATTATTATTATTATTATTATTATTATTATTATTATTATTATTATTATTATTATTATTATTATTATTATTATTATTATTATTATTATTATTATTATCTCAAAAACAAAAGTCATACAACCTACAATAAATTAGTGGGAAGCCGAGATACAATCTAGGCCCCCACTCCTCTAACTATAGCAAAGCCTACCGTAGTGAAGATATGAGCTGCAGCACGAGCCCCAATGTCTTGCGTCGTCGAGAACCTCTGAATCCGCTTCGGCAATGCAACAACTTCCTTCTCTAATTCCCCAAGTGAAGAAAACGAGAAGGGAATGAAACCATAGCCAATCGACCGACAACGAGCTTCATACTTAACCCGCTTTCGATGAGCCGCATCAGCCGCAACCCGTCCTGGAAAAAAGTCAGATAGCCCTATCTGTGTCAAAGAAGAAGACCCAGTGAAGTCGACACGTACATCACGACCACGATCCCATGAATAAAGTAACACATCGGGAACAAATAGGTCTGAGGGCCCCGTCATTCCCTCTAGACAACCCTATGTCAACCTCCTTTCTTGCTGAAATCCCAGATCTGTAGCAAATATCAATAATTGTATCTCGAACAACATTATGCTAATGTTTAATACCTACAATACCAGCACACGACACCGCGTGGTCGCCGAAAATATCCCCACTAAAAACCCGAGAGCAAGTAGAGCAGGACGTTGAGACAGAGAACAATGGAATACCCAGCCGGTAGCACAGCACACATTGGTATGTCTTTGCGTTCATCATCTGACCCAACCTAGAAATAAGGACAGCCCAAAGCCAAGCAGAGGTGTGGTCTCCCTGCTACGACTTCCACAATGCCGACTGACGAGGAGACAAAGAAAAGGCGGATTCTGCAGAAGCGGTAACCTTTGTGAAATATATATCTGCCAATTTCTTCATGAGTTTAAATGTCAGACCCCACCCGTTCCATTAAACAGACTCAACGCATCCTCAAAAGCATGACCAAGACTGACAATACCAGCACGACGCAGAAGCTTCGTCTGCAACCCAGCAGACTGCAATCGAGAAGCAAGAAAGGCATAATGAAGAACATCACCCGCGGAATAAACTCCAAGTCCGCCAAACGCAAATGGTAAGGTGGCAAGCCGCCATTGCCAAACCCAGGCCCCGAAGCAGTAACGATATGCTCCAATGAAGATCGAAGAGCCTCGTCAAAAGTGCGTTGTGCCACCTCAAAAGTATTAGGAGGACAAGTACGCAAAGCAAAGTAGAGCTTAAAAACTCCAGTACATGCCCTAAGAAACAACAACTCACACTGGGGATCATGAAGCTTAGCAACCCTATCTATTAGAGCAATGGTCTTGATCACCCTCTGCATCACAAGGTCACCTCCAAAACCGGGATCGGAACTAGCTGGACCACCAAGCAACTTAACACCATGTGAAGGTCGAGCAATGTTGGCGGAAAGACACCCACAAGCCTACTTCGAGGGTCCTCTGAAGGCCAGAAAACTTCAGTTTTTTCCACATTGAGATGTAACCCAAAACGAGGCCCTTCCTCCATGGTCAACTCCAGAACCTTCCCCACCACCAAAGTGTCGCCAATAATAGTGCCGTCATCCAAATACCACGCCTGAATCCATAAGTCAAAACCATCTTTGATTTTACAAACAAAGGGCTGTAAAACCAAAGTAAAAAGTAGAGGACCAAGGGGATCACCCTGCTGCACTCCCTGACTGGATTAGAATAGCAGAATTCAACCCATCGCGAAATGCCCGGACAACGACGACGAACTTCACGCAACATGACCGTACAATCAACAAGATTGAAGGCATTTTGAAAAACCACCAACAACATAGAAAGAACCACATCAGAACCACGATCCTCAATCAACCAATTCACAGCATTAAGAACTGCCTCACCACCCGAAGAAACCCCAACGCCAAATTGAAGACTGTTAAAGTAACTTCCTAAAGACTGGCCAACCATAACAGCACCCACCTTTGAAACCAGACGTCGCCAAATAATACCCACAGTTATAGGACGAATACCACCACCGGGCTTAACAAGTGGTGTAATAGGAGCACTAGCAATATACTCTCCCAGTTCCATAGGACACTTTCCAGCTAGAAAGAGATTAACCACCCAAGAAATAAAGTCAACTAACTCATCTAATACAGCCACAGCAGCACCACTTAAGAAATTTATTAGGTGCTGAGCACGTAAACCATCCCTACCACATGATGTGCCACGTGGAAAACTCCTAATCCGATCCAAAAAAACAGCAAAAGTAGTAACAAGATGTAGACCATCAACAGGTATATCAGGTAAGGATGGAGCTGGAGAAGTAGGGTGTTTAGACTGTAAATCTGCGAGAGTGGCATCATTATAAGGAGCAATGCCTGAAGAAGAAAGAACCCGAACTGCAGTAGTGTAATGACCATCACAAATCTTCCTACGACACTGCTTAATATTACGCTCCTCCAAATCAAGGTCCTCATCACCAACCACTAATAAAGTAGGAGAATCCTCTGCCAAAATATCCCTCACAAGCTGCAAATTACCACCTGGTGCACTCCAAGAACAAATAGCATGGGAAATACTCTCTTCTTGAAGCTGACGTTTTACCGAAGACCTAGACTCGGAGCTGCTCCGCCGGCGAAAAGTTTTAAGGGTGCAAAGAGGTAACACCAACAAACAGAACCAAATAGAAATGTCATCAGGCCTAGAGATCACCTTATCAAGGGCACCTTTCAGGACCCGAGAAAACCCCAAACGGCACTTGGGAGGTATAGACTTCACCGCACGAAACCCCTTGGAGAACAAACAATCAAGAAGAGCCACATCATCATCGTTATTATTATTATTATTATCATCATCATCATTATTATTATTATTATTATTATTATTATGATTATTATTATTATTTTATCTTATTTTTTAAGTAATAATTTTCCCAAAATTTCTTTATTCTTTTCACATTCACATACATAATCATTATTATAATTCAAGGTATTTAGCCTTTTTAAAATCTCATGTAAGCAATAAAGCGCAGCCGGAAGGATCTATAGCGAAAGGTTACCTTTTGTGGGAGACAATTGCATTCTGTTTGAGATATTTAGAAAGTGTTGAGACTATATTCAATAGACCTAGAAGGAATGAAGATGGTGTACCAAACATAGACAACTATCTATATAATTTTGGTGGTCGTGTTGTGGGAAAGAAAGAAAATGTCCGTTTAGATGATAGAAGTTTAAAGCAAACACATCGCCATGTTTCACTTCATTCAGATGAACTGACACCGGTGCTTGAGTAAGTAACATTATATGTTTCTTTAAAGCGTTGAATATTTACTGGCTATTAACACAACATTTTCAATCTCAATAGTGAGTTTATAAAACAAAAACGGCAAGAGAATGATGTTGGAGGATCACAAGATAATGATTTAATTGAAAATCAGCGGATAATTAATGATTTCGCAGATTGGTTGCAAAGCCAGGTTATATATGCTTTTACATTTAGGTTTTTTTTTTTAATTTCATTTTATACAACTATATTAATTAGTCTAACTCTATTATACTCTAATTATAGGTTCATAATTTAGATGATAGCACAATAGAAGGAAAGTTAAGAAAAGCCTTAGCTGGTGGCTTGAGTAACCGCTGGAAAAAGATGAAAAGTGTTATTATCAATTGTTACAAATTTGATATTGCAGATCGTGAGCGATTTCGAACTACTCAAAATTCAAGAGTCATGGTGGAAGCCGATGGTCAAGAATACTATGGAAAACTCAAAGAAATTTTTGAAATTAGATTATTATGGTTCTTTTAAGGTTGTATTATTTCGTTGTGATTGGGTCGATATTGGTAAGGGTGTCAAAACTAATTCGAATGGAGGTGTTCGTGTCAATTTCTCAAAATTGATGCATATTGGTCGATTTTTGCATGATGATCCATTTGTTTTCTCATCTCAAGCAAAACAAGTTTTTTATGTTGAGGATGAGATACAAAAAGGATGGTGTCATGTCGTGAAGACTAAGCCTAGGGACTTGTTTGATGTACCTAAATAATTTGTTTATAACTTTTAGTGTTGGATTTTCCTAATATTTCATCTTGCAATAGTTCACAATATTGTCAATGTCTTTGAGAATGAGTGTTGTTGTTCTTATTTCTTAAAGAGGCTTTTATGTATTAAACTCACTGTTGGACTTCTTATTTCATCAGTTTTAATCATCAACTGTGCTTACTATATTCAATACTTGTTTCTTATTTCAACTCTAATATATTGCTCATTTATTTTTCTTATTTCATTCTTGGTTTATATGTACTAATACTTTTGTTTTCTTGGTTTAATATTTTTGTTGTCTTGCATGGTTTTTTGATTCGGTTCTGATGTATTAATCTTATTGTCACGCTTATATGATTTTTGATTACTGTTCTTTTTAATAAATTATCTTGCGGATTTATTAGGTAAAATATGACATATCGAAGAAATAGAGCAAGGGACATACTTGCTGCCACAACCAAGTAACATGATACAATATCATCAAAGTCACCAATTATCACTACTGCGCATACTTTTTCTGCTGCTGAAGCTTCATAACCCACCAAAAAGAAAGCTAGAAAGTCACCACAAACTGAGGTTCTTAGGGATGACAAATGGGGACCTTTTTCTCCACCCATTACCACTACAAAATGTGACCAACCACCACCTAATAATTTAGGATCCATTTAGAAAAACCCTCCTGGTTCAACATTCAGTTCAGTTAAGGAAAGAGTTACGCCAGGTTAGCAGAAAAAATACCCACCAAAAGTTTCATTTTTAGTCCCACCTAATATCCCACCTAATATTCTACATTCAATTGCACCAGACTCATTAAACTCCCCATCTACTTCTCACAAAACTCCTGAGCGCCTAAAACCTGCGACACGAGGAATCCAGAACTGTGAAACAGGTGCTTTGAAAACTTCAGCAACAGCTCCACGGAATAATCGAGAAAAACAAAAATTGGAAACGAATTAAAAGAGATCCCGAAACAATCTAAGTCTTTACGACCAAAAGCACTTCCGGATTGGCCTATAGACATAGATTTTGACGACAAGGAGGAGGTTCTAACCATAGGTAAATATTTCCTATTTACGTTGTGTGTTGTTGCTTGTTGTTGTGGTGTATTTCTGCCCTGTTGCCACTTCTTCTTGTTGTTGTGGGGTGTTTGTGCCCTGTTGCTGCCTTACTAGATACTATGAATTACTAGTTCAACGTTAAAAAAAATTATGTTGCACAAAACTTGCAAATCAAAGTTTCTGAATAATTAAGTTGTTTCCTTTTGTATATGGAGTTTTGGCTTGACAATGTCTATGCACATGCATAGGGGGTGAACCCACAGGTAAGGCAATTCAAACTGCACTACTACACTACAACAAACCCGAGTAGTTAGTATGTGGTGTTGAATTGTGTTCCAAATGATTCAATTTTCAGGTTCCTTTGTATATATACCTGCTTTCTTATTACTTCTGGTTTTATTATTCCACAGTTACTGTTAGTTAGGTTAGGTCCTACAGCTTGCCATGCTTATACTCCTAATAGGACTCAACTATGTGTTCATGCTCATGAATATCTAGCTTTTTACCTTTAGATACCAACATGTTTGTGACTAGAATAGTGGAAGGTGAAGTCTTTTTGAGTCTTTCTAACAGAAAAATGAGTTTGCTGCTTCTCAAAATTGCTGCTTATAAAGTGGACAAAATATTTATCTACGTGCGTCTAAAAAAATTATTTCATACAAGTACATGCTTTTAAAATGACATTAAACCAACGTATTGAATGAAATAAATGATTATCTGAAGATAAACCTACCTAATGCAAAAATTGCAAGGGTAGCTAGCATGATTCTTTTCGAGGAGGCCTTGTTCTCCATTTTGGGATTTACCAAAACTGTTTTTTTTTTTTTTTTTGTGATTTACTCCTTTAGTATACAAGGAAATGATATGATTCTTGATTGTTTTTTGAGTTTTCTTGTTATGTTTAATTTCTTGCTATTTATAAAAAAATCGTTACTTAATACAAGTTACAATTTAGTTCTGAGACAAAAAGAGTGGTTTGTAGTGATAGCCGAAGATGCTCATGTTCATGAACGACAAATTGGTAAAGGCTATTTAGTTCAGAGACAAATGCAAGGAAAAGAGAAGATATTGTTAAAAAGCAGCCAGCCAGATGGTCCAGTAGCTTTTACAACATATGATACAATTACAGAATTACTTCTTTTTCTCATCATGCATCTCTACGGTTACTATGACTGGTTTTATAGAAAAATTAACCATCCACACAGATATCAACTAGAATAAAACTTAAATAAGCAACTCATGAAAATTAAAAGGCCCTACATGACCAGAATTCAGCTATACAAGGTAATTACTGCGTTTATTTAGCTAAATTTCCTAGAAAAGAGTGGTTTGCACTGCTAAACATCCAGGTACCTCACATTCTATCAAGTCTTTTTGAGTCTTTCTAACAGAAATAATTGTGACTAGAAATTTGTTGGCTTAACATGTCTCTTCTCATCAATTTAGTTACAAGGTCAGGATAATATACTGTAAAATTAGTGTTAGTAACAATGAAACCTCCCATTTTCTATTTGTTAGTAGCAATTTGGCAGAGTAGAGACCCTATGAACCTTCATTTAGCTTCTTTTCTAATTGTTTATAGTTCTTGAAATTGAAAGTGGCTCTTTAGTCTGACTATACCTTCATTTAGCACCTGCACATACCTTCAGATTTCTCGACTTTTCACCATGATTGATGTCCTAATGATTTGGACTGGATATCCATTTAAGATTCTGTATAACTGATAATATTACTTGTTGCTTTCCATTGAATTTGCTTGCTAATCCTCACTGTTTCATACATTTTTTAAACTGATTATTTCTTTTAACTTAATTTTGTTATTTTATTTAGATGCCAAGGGTAATACTACATTAGTAAGTGGTATTATTCTGCCAATTGACGTATGGAGTAATAAAGGCGTCCAATACTATGTCGAATTCAATGATTTATGCCAGCCAATTAGGAAAGGTGGACATATTTTGGTTAAATTCATTAGTATGATTGCGAAGATGGAGTCACAATGTTCAATTGGGGAAAAATATTGGCATGCAATCGACAAGCATTTCAAAGGGAAGATAATTACAGACATAAGAGTAAGTATATTCGTCCTAAGACATCCCCTGTCATTGCCTAAACACACATACTTAGCCAGTCTCTTACTTCTAATAGATTACTTACTGATTTATATTTTTAACTAATTATTTTACTGAAGGACCGCTTTGTGATTCCTTCTGGTGCGGAGTATGACAACCTAAGCTGTAATACCCCGTATTTTTATACATATTTTCCTAATTAATTAATTAATTATTATTATCTAAAAAGGGTATTTTAGTAATTCAACTTACTATTTAATTCTTGGAGCCAAAATGATATTTGAATTTTGGCGCCAAAAGTATTTTAAAAACAAATTTTTATTTTGGATAAGATTTATTATCCATTTATCCTATTTTAAAAACTGGATTATTTACATATTTCGGATATTTTAATTAAAGCAAATTAATATTTTATTAATTAATTATTATGGCCGAAATTACCAAATAATTAGCCAGGATTTTCGGATTTTCCATGTATGGAAAATCTGATTTTTCTTGGTTATTTATTGGTAAATAATTGGTATTTAATTAATTAATTATTTAATTATTATTCTGTATTATTTATACAATTATTTTATTCCTTAAAAACCGAGCATATGGTGAAGCAGGTCAAGTTGATCCAAGAAAAGATTAAAGCAGCCCAAGATCGACAGAAAAGTTATGCTGATTTGAAAAGGAGGGAAGAGGAATATGAAGTAGGAGAGAAAGTTTTGTTGAAAATTTCACCCATGAAAGGGGTGATGAGGTTTGGAAAGAAGGGAAAGCTAAGCCCAAAATACATAGGGCCATATGAGATCATCCAGATAGTGGGAAAAGTGGCTTATAAGTTGGATTTGCCTACTGAGCTAGAAAGGGCTCACAATGTGTTCCATGTGAGCGAAATTCGAAAGTACATTCCGGACGTAACACATGTGTTACAACCAGAAACTATCGAGATGGATGAGAATTTGACTTATGAGGAAAGACCAGTAAAGATTCTTGACTCTAAGTTAAGGAGCACAAGGAACAAGGATGTGAGCATTGTGAAAGTGTTGTGGTCAAATCAGAAAACTGAAGAGGCTACATGAGAAGCTGAGGCTGATATGAGGAAACGATACCCAGAGCTGTTTGCCTAAGGTTAGTGGTCGAGTTACAGGGGCGTAACTCCTTTTAAGGGGGGGTAGAGGCGATAGAGTTTCACGCGTCTACTTTTCGAGTCATTTTTGAGTGATTTCAAGTCTTATTTGAGTTTAATTGGAGTCCTGAGTCAAGTTAGGATGTGCATGAACCAATAATTTCAAAATGATTTTCGTTTCTTTTGACTAAGTTTCGAGTCGAAACTTATTTTAAGGGGGGTAGACTGTAATACCCCGTATTTTAATATGTATTTTCCTAATTAATTAATTAATTTATTATTTTCTAAAAAGGTTATTTTAGTAATTCAACTTACTATATAAATTTTGGAGCCAAAATGATATTTGAATTTTGGCGCCAAAAGTATTTTAAAAACAAATTTTTATTTTGGATAAGATTTATTATCCATTTATCCTATTTTAAAAACCGGATTATTTACATATTTCAGATATTTTAATTAAAGCAAAATAATTTTTTTTTTTAATTAATTATTATGGCCGAAATAACCTAATAACTAGCTAGGATTTTCGGATTTTCCATGTATGGAAAATCTTATTTTTCATGGTTATTTATTGGTAAATAATTGGTATTTAATTAATTAATTATTTAATTATTATTCTATATTATTTATACAATTATTTTATTCCTTAAAAACCGAGCAAAATATTCCCAAATATATCTAGAGGAATCCGAAAATTAGAGCTATGGTAAGCTCCATATTTTCGGCCCTCATGAAATATTTTGGGGGAATTTAATTGGTAAAATTATATTTTTAATTATCTCCCAAAATCTCCTATTTTCCTTAATTCTAATTCTCCATCTTTTTAATATCCAATCATCATATTTTCTTGTCATTCATTCTTCTTAATTATTCCCCAAGTAATTCCAATTTCCTTAATATTTTTCATGACATACATACCTTCCATATTCAATTATACACAATCTCTTTAATATCAAAACATTCCTTAAATCTTTACTCACTTCTCCAAGTAATCCCTTAAACCCCACTTACCATAATTCTTCCTATATTTTCCTACCATAATTCATACACATGCTAGCCTATAAATACCCCTTTAATTCATGATCAAACCTCACACTAATTCTCTTCTTTTCTTCTCCTCTTTTTACAAAATCATCCCGTTTATCTTTGAAGCCAATTTTCGGCCACTTTTGGTCAGTTTTTGGGGTATTTCTGTTTCACAGAAGATTGTTCCTCTCGAAAAATCCTTGAGGTTAGGCTCATAAATCACCCAATTAGGAGTTATATCAAAGGAGTTATAGCCTCTGCAAGTTCTGTCTATTCTTTCCAACGAAAATCCAATTCTTCTCTTTTCCTTGGTTTCTTATCTTTTCTTCTTCTCTTCTCTTATTCAATTATTATTATTATTATTATTATTATTATTATTATTATTATTATTATTATTATTATTATTATTATTATTATTATTATTATTATTATTATTATTATTATTATTATTATTATTATTATTATTATTATTATTATTATTATTATTATTTTTATTATTATTATTATGGGTGATTTATAAAAATTATTATGAGTAGTTTTAATTATATAAAATTAGATTTTTAATGATGTTTATGAAAATTAATTTAAAAGGTTCATGTACATATAGTTGGGGGGTTTTAATTTAATTATTGTGATTATTTGTTAACCTTATATTGATTAAGGTTATATTTATTTGTAGGGTGTGTTCGATCAAGAATCTTGAGGTTCCTTTTGTGTGTTTTTGCTAAGCAAGGATCAAGGTACGTTAGGTGGTTAGATACCTTGAAGAAGAAAAAATTGGTTTGAATAAGCATGTTTGAATGATTTCTTGTGATGATTGAATTAAATTGAATTGAATTATGATTATGAAATAAAAGCATGTTTAAATAAATTGATTTTGATAAATAAATTGGAGTATTGATTTCTATCATGTTTTAAATAATTAAAATTATTATTCATGTTTTTAAAAGGTTTGATATTGAAAGCATGTTGAATTTAATAAAGGAGTTTGAATTAATTGGAATTATTGGATTTAAAAGAGGATTTATTGAATCATTGAATTAAATTTATTATTAATGCTTTATAAGCATGTTAGTAATCCCACTATGCGGATTTGGTTTATTGATAAGGCCTTGGACTTTGTATGACGGGGTCTTTCCTCAAGAATAGCCTTGTAACATAAGGAGACTAGCTTGGGGGTGTGCACACTTGGGAGAGGAATTGGTTTTATTGGTTTATTATGAGGAATTGGTTTTAAATAATTGGTATTGGTTTTATTGGTTATGGATATTGGAATATTGAGAATCGGTTTTGAATCATGAGTTTTGAATTTATTGGATTAGTTATTAGAATTGATTTCAAAAGCATGTTTGCAAATAAGTTGAGTTTAATTATCTTACACTTACCGTACTTAGCATATTTTTCTAACCCGTACTTCTTATTTGTTTTGGTTCGCCCTATTTACCGTAATGGTATGCAGTGTTATTTCAGGTGGAGTGAATAAATTGATGCATTGGAGTCCTAGGATTTGGTTTCATCAATTAGGAGTTTTGGTCTTGTATTTAATTTGAGTACTCATGACATTGGTTTCTATTTATAGTTATTATTAATAAAGAAGAGTTTTGAAGTTTCTGCTGCAAAGTATTGATTTATTTAGTGAGTTTGAGTAGCATTGCGTAATCACGCGGCGGTAATACGCCTAATTCTATCTCTACGGTATAATTATACGTATTATATTAGTATTTCCGTAGAGGGAGATTTGGGTGTGTTACACAAGCTCTCAAGTGTGCCAATAAATGTTATAGGCAGTTCAAATACTCTCTAAAACAGATTTATTACAAGCCATTAGAGAAGAAATTGGATGAGAGTAATCATGTGCCACATGGAATTACCAATAGTCACTGGGTTAAGTTGGTGAAATATTGGGATTCGGATTACGGGAAAGTAAGGACAATATTTAGCTTACTGTTTACTCTATTAAACGTTAATTAATCTCTAACTAAAAATTTGAAAATGTGAGTGCAGACTATGCCAGCTGTTGGGTTTCGGTGAGTTCGACCCACCGCGGAAGGAAACCCGAGCCAAGATCACACTCATAATAATTATAACCATAATGCATAATTAAAATAAACACAAGACTAAGTAAGAGATTATTACCTTAGAAGCGTGCTTCGCACACTTAATTGAGCTCTTACATTGAAAGCCCTTTAGCTCCGCTCACACGGAGACCTCCTTCAAAGTCCACCCGCAATGCGAGCACTGAACTCGGTCTATTGCCTTGGAGTTAGCAAGGCCCGACCTCAAAACCCGAGTAATTAGTGTTCAAAGGTTTTCAACCTGTGATGCCTTTTTCAACACTTACTCAAGTGAAGAATCCCAACACCCAAGGTTGGTATTTATAGGCAAAGGCTCTCAAAATTCCCATCATCTTTCCATGTAGGAGATTTTGATTTTATTAATTTTATTTTAAATCTAAAATAAAATAAATAAGCAAGCTACTAATAAATCAACAAGTGTCAAGCTCATATGAGAGGTTAGGTGAGGACCATTTGGAGAAGGGGGGGACCAAACTTGCTCCCCACTCCTCTTCTAAAAACCGCCACCTCACACCTCTCACTCTCTCTTGCTTGCCGCCACATGGCAGCCCCACTTGGGCACCAAGGCACCCCAAGTGGGCTGCCATGCTTGCCCCTATGCAAGCGGCCACCCATGGCCAGCAGGCCCAGCACGCTTGTGCGGGCTGCTGCTAGCTCCCTCGCCCAGCAGGCCCTTGCACCATGCGTGCGGGCTACTACCAAGGGCTGCTGCTGGCCCTATGCGCACATGGCCGTGGCAGCCATGCTAGCATAGGTGCACTATCACGCACCAGCCAGCCATAGGCTCGGCTTGGTGCGCATGCTAGCCACCATGCTAGACTATATGCCCCTAGCACTCGGTTTGCTCTAGGCATTCCGATGCTAGGGGTATTTTGGGAATTTGTTGATTTATTAGTTTTTCTCATATCGTCTTTTATCATTATCGACTCGACTTCCAACGCTCGATTTTGACGCTCCAAGCTCGAATTTCCGATGTCTAAATATTAATTACTCGGGCGACTCATTAATTCCTTCCGAATTAATTCTTCGCTTCGATGCGCTAGTTGCTTGGGTGTGACCTGAAGGGTTCAGTCAAGATTAAGCTGTAATATTAATTATTCATTAATATTACTTATCAGAAGCGGCCTCCACCCAAGCATTCCGATCACTTGACCTCACTGAATAATTAGCTTTCTAATAATTCCGAACCCTCTATCGGAATAATACACTTGTTCGAAGGACACTATTCCTTTCACCAGCATGCGGTAAAAAAGCACGAGCTTCTCAAAATCAGTTTCATACATCTGGCTCTAAAATTTTTGCAAACCAATAAGCTGATTATGTATGGAATACATATGTCATTTTATATTTACTTAGGATGTTAGTAAGAGCAAAGCCAGGTTATATGCGGTATATATTGTTGTACATATCTTTAATGCTTGTTTTGCGTTATTATTTATAGGAAGATGAACATGGACAGAAAATGATCTTGTTAGCGCAGTGGATTAAAACCCACACGGGTAAAGACTGAAGCTTTCTTTTTAACACAGTCACTCAAGATTTTGTGGTATGGTTTTGTGACAGATTTCTAGTATGATTTTGTGCAGATTTTGTGGTGTGATTTTGTGTTATTTGTGGTGTAACATTATTCCTAAATGTTGGTACAGGATGATGTTAAAGCTAAGGTTGAAGAGCTGAGGATGATGCACCCTAAGATGTCTGAATAAGAGCTCGAAGATGAAGTGTTTCAGCAAACTATGTATTGCGATGAGATCCCCGATCGTCCTGTGGGTTACGGACTAGGGGTTAAAAAGGGGAGCATTTACGGGGTGCGTGGTGTGTTAAGGAAGGAAGGGTATGGAGAAGTTCAAAGAATGACTATTGTAATGGATGGTGTTAAAGAAGAAGTGGCTGCTTTGCACAAAAAAAATGACACACTATCTCAAGAAAATGAAAAGCTGAAAGAACAAGTCGGACACAATAATTTTCTTCTTAAAGAATTTGTTGGATAGTTTTCTGAGGAATAGATCTCCAATTCTTCTAAACAAAACATCTGAATTCTTAGAAATGGCAAACCACCAGGTAACAAAGTCGCATTTCTCTTTATAACAAAGTACTAGTGATGTGTTGTGTTTAGATGCTAGAGTCCCTATTTATATTTGATGAATTATATCTTTGGTACGTATTGAATTGAGTAATTGCTTTATTAAGCTGATGAAAAATAGACTGACCTAGAACAACATTTTGTGTGTTAATTCATTGAAAACTCCCTTGAACAGAACAAACCATAAAAGGCTTTCTAAGAATTGCAGGTGATGTATCCTGCTGACCAGTTTCTAAGTTAATACCATCTTTATCAGTCGTGCTAGCCTTCTTTAAGTCTCCATCTTTTTCTTTATGAGCATATGATAAGGAAATAACTACTGCGCATCACATTACAAAAAAGTAGTCTAGCAATACATAATTGTTTAGCAATAAGTAGTCTTCGGGTATATCTTCACTATCAGCTTCTGTGTTTTCTAAAAGTAGAGAAACATTAAGTTAGGAACAGAATGTCAAAGGCAGGAGCTTTGGCAAATCCCCTCGTGATTTGGTTATGGAAGACGTTTGTTTAATAGCAGATGAGTTTGATTTTTTTTCTTGTTTTCATGTTAAAAGAAATGGGAATACAGTAGCCCATTTGCTAGCTAGGATTAAGCCTACAAATGGAGAGGAGATTGTGTATTTGAACTCTTTCCCGCAAGGGGTGTTGTCTCTTGCAGAGCCCGATCTTGTTTGATCGTTTCTTTAATATAGTTATGTTTATTGGGCCTTTCAAAAAATAAAAAAAAATAGGAATAGAATTTGGAGGAAGATAGGTACTTGGATTCACAATGGACTTGAGAATGATTTAGGCAGTCTTCTCCTTCAGGTTTTGCAATGAATTATATATACAAAGCAAAACGAACTCTGATAATATTTGGTTGTAACTTGTAGTACTTCAGCTAAAAGTAATATGCCTTGAAACGTGTAGTACTATATTGATAATGGTAGTGAAAGTGGGAAAAAAATAGTAGCACTTGCTAAATTGCTAGACTACTTATAAAAGATACTACTTATTTATTCACAAGTGTCTTGTTGCTTGCAATATGTGTTTCTTTATCATTTATAACTCTCAATTGCTACAGTTTTACAGGTGCTGTTTTAAAAATGGTTTTTTTTAGTTTCTCCTTCTCAACTTTAATTGAAACAATTATGTATGTTGGAATGTGCATGTGCCATTCTCCATTTACTAACTCCCTTCTTCCCCTCTTTTGTGTACTATTTCGGGTTTTTCACGTTTAAGTTTTTGGTTGGGTTTACTAGATGATGAGAAACGGTAGTAGCTAAAGTAGTAAACATGAAAGTTATCTCCTGATGAAGGGAGCATATGTCAAGTCTAATGTCTGTGAATTCTTGAATCTTGATCCTATATTGTGTAATGTACTAATTTATACTTTGTATTTTGTATTTTGTATTTTTTTTTTTTGTGAAGATTGGAAAAGGCAATGTAGGTGCAACAAGAGAATAGGCCGGGACACTTGAGCATCAAAACAAGCGACTATATCATATATAAGGCCATCATCTATCTATTTTGGTTTTTAGCCTTATAGTAGTGATGTATTTATATAGGGACAAGCTACTATAATATGCGACATTTTTTTATTTTTTTAATTGATTGTGTTGTTGTTTTCTTTTATAAATTTGGTAATTAACTACGTACTCTTACTATTGTTGATTATTCTTTTTTTTATCTAGTTATATAGAATATTTGTTTATTTTAATTTTAATGTTATTAATATTATGATAAATTTAAATAACTATAATGTATGTATGACGGTAATAATTTAATAATATTGAAAAAGAGAAAAAAAAAATATCTTAAAACAAAAAATTCTAGATGCTTTTTAATGTCTACATATTTTGCACATTTTCATATTTCAAGAGTTTCCCGCCATACCATAGGCTGACACAAATAAAAGCAAGACAGCAAAAAGCGTGAGTATATGGACATGTAAAAGCGTCACTAAAAAACTACACAAATTTGGGATAATGCGCGAAATAAGTATTTTCCGACACTTCGTATATTAGTTTGGACGCATAAAAGCATCGATATTCTCAACGCTTTTATGTGTCCCTAAAAATTCTTGACTCAAGTATTCTCGACGCTTTTTAGCAGCGTCAAGAAATATTTTGCGACGCTTTTTAACGTCGAAAAACAGCCTAAAAAGAGTCCAAAAAACACGCTTTTTGTAGTAGGGCACCAATACGTGAAAAGATGCCCTAAATGCCAAGTATATTCCAACTTACAACATGGGGAATATATATCATTGGAAACATAACCCCTCCTAGGACAGGAGGCCATGGATATATCCTCGTAGCGATAGATTACTTCACAAAATAGGTTGAAGCAACATCATATGCGAAACTCACTGCAAAACAAGTAGCACTCTTTATTGAAAGAAACATCATATGTTGACATGGGGTCCCACATGAGATGATAAGCGATAATGGAACTCACTTTCAAGCAAAATGAGAAGAATTACTTAAGAAATACGGCATTCAACACCATTATTCTTCTTCATATAGACCTTAGAAAATGGTGCAGTAGAAGTAGCCAATAAAAACTTAAAAACTATCATTGAAAGGATGACAAAAAACTAGAAGGATTGGCCTGACAAATTCCATTTCGCTCTTTGGGGTTATCGCACATCAATCCGCTCATCTATAGGAAATACGCCATTTTCCCTAGTCTATGGAATGGATGTCGTACAACCTGTAGAATTGGAAATACCTTCCTTACGTATTGCATTGGAAAGTAAGCTTGACGAGGTTGAATAGAAAAGGGCAAGATATGTGGAGCTAATTCTATTCAATGAAAAGCGACTAGAAGCTCTACATCATACTTTATGCTGACAAACTCGCATGGTTAGACACTTTAATAAGAAAGTCAAGAAAAGAAACATCAAAGTAGGAGACTTGTTGTTAAAAGCATTAAGGAAAAATGTTCTAGACCCGAGAGGCAAATTTAGGCCTAACTAGTTCGGACCATACATCGTCAAAACTATCCTATCTGGAGGTGTTGCAAAACTAACAGATATTGATGGTAATGAGTTTTCAATATGGTGAATCTTGACCAAATTAAGAAATTCTACCCGTATTACTTGAGCAATATACTCAAGAGAGCTACGTTTGTCCTAATTCCTTAAACAAGGATGCGTAGGCAACCCTTCATGGGGTGCAGCCACTTTAAAATTCGCAAATATTGCATCAGCACGAATCAACATCGGCATCGCACAAAAAATTGAGTCAACGCACCGCGATACTTCTATTGCATCGCGATAAGACCATCGCGCCGCGTTGGACTATAATTTCCAGCGTCAAGGTGTTGCTGTCGATCTGGGCAAATTTTGGTCAATTTTAGAAAATTCGTTTTCCGTACTGGAATTGTTTTTGAAATTACTCAAGTTGTTTTCATTACTTTAATAAAATAAAAGAATTCAAAATAAAAGTTGATTTGAGTTAAAGCTTAAAAATTGCATTAATAAATAAAAGTTACATTGTTGATGGAATTAAATAAAGCTTTAAAATAAAATTAACTTAAAAACTTACAATTGTCTAATAAATTGAAAGAAAAGCATTGCTCTAATATGTCTTCTCCTTTCCAGCCCTTTTCCAATTCTTCTCTACTTCTTCCTCATCATCTAAATCTTTTACCAATAGGGACCCTTTAGATGATCTAACAGCTACCTTAGTAGAAATAGTTTCCCCTGGCACAAACACACCAACTTTCTTTTCAACACACACTTTCTTCTCTATAGAGTCAGCTTTTCTTTTTTCCATACCTTAGCAATCCCCTTCTTTTTAGGCATAATGAGTCTTTAATTCAACTCTTAAACCCAAATGATCTTTAGCAAGTATTATTTTGTCACCAAAACGGTCTTTGATGTTTGTCTTCTCTACACTCGTGCTTTGAACTTTACTCTTGTCCTTTTAGGATCTGTAAAGCAACCATTGTTTCACTTCTCTAGACAAATGAGGAATAATTTTATTTGAGACAACTTCCCATAAGTGGGGAGTGCACCAATAAACATCAAAACGCTCAATGTCTTGCGACACATGATGCTAATAGGTTCTACGAAGGTCCCCAGAAGGAATGGTTTGAGCAAGACCATGTTGTCTTTTCACCCTACAGGGTAATAACTACAGGGTAATAAAAAGTCAACTTTAATAGGCTTGGAATACGGCAGGCAAGTTGAGCATTGGTTCCAACAAACTTCTTAATTTTCCACCAAGGGATGACCTAGTTGTTGGAGAAGTTGCGAGTTTCAAAGATTCTACTCCACTCCCGACGACCCATCTTCAAAGAAAAGCGCTTCTTTATTCTCACAAGACAATTTGCAGTGTATTTTTCAATGTTGTCAGGAGGACTTAAAAATTCAAGTCTCTTCATTAGCCAAACTTGCATGAATAAAATAAATTGTTATCACTCTACAAAATTGTATTATTAAAATCTGTAATTAAAAGTATTAATTTTCTACTTGTAATAAAATTGGAGATCCTCGAAGCGGAGCTTTGGGATCTTTCTTTAATTCATCTAAGTTAAGCATTGTCTCACCAGTAATTAATGGCATGGGATTTCTCCTGGCGTTTATTTGTTCCATTACAAATGCTAAAATAGCTTGACCCACATGCATACTACCACTAGCAAGTAAATATTGGCTAACCATGAAAAAGAGGAAAGCTCTTATCTTATAAACATGGAAAGACTCTGACTTTGGTCTGTTAAAATAAGAAGAAGCAAACTTTTTAGGATCAACCTTGGTACCATCAACTATGGTTTTCAAGTCATTACCTTTAAGGTTGAAAAACCGCTTAAAATCTTTGTAGTAATATTCACAAATTGTGGGGATTACCGCTAGATCTAAAGAAGGAAAAACCAAGAATTGCACCAAATTCTTCCGGCAAAGGGCTAATCTTATCATTACAAAATCTAAAGCAATGAGTATTGGAATCCCAATATTCTAACGCGGCATAAATAAAATTAATGTCAAGATCTACCCCTTTGATTCCAAATAAACCCCCATGTGGAAAAAGTCAAGCTCTTTTCTCTCTTTAGCGGTCAAAGACCGGCACCACTCACGAGTCGTGTAACAAAAATTCCTAGTCATGGCTACTTGATTAGGAATTAAGAAGCTGAAATAACTATTTGCTCGAATTATGCTGAAATCGGTGTATTTGGGGTTTTTCTAAACATAAGTTGACGCAAGCTCAATTTTATTCGAATTCGGTAAATTCGAAATCATCGCGCCACGATAACTTTGTTGCGCCGCGATAGAGCCTGACATCAGCAAAAGGAAAACGAGCTATGCTGCACTTGTTTATTCCACTTTGAATCGGATTTGTACTTTGGTTTTTTTTACGGAATCTTATCCTTTCAAAGCCAAATTTACTCATAATTTGGAGAAATTATTTTTAAGTTTAATTATTTTCAGCTTATTTAGTTAACTCCATTTTATTTTTTCTTTTTTTCTTTTTGCGGGAGAAAGTCGGATACCCTCCAATGATAACAAAAATGAAAGAAACTTTTGTGCAAAATTGTCACAAAATTCGTACACTCACACGCACATAAAATGTAAAAATAAAATGCGAAGAATAAAAAATGTACATAGTAAGTCTAGTGTATATATACATCATGTCTAACTAAGTCATATGAGTCAATAAAATCCACATAAAAAAGAAACGCAAAGTCCTACATAGCCAAAAAAATGCATAAATAAATCAATACAGGTACAAAGCTATGGCGCCGGAGGACGGATACCGAGATCATCTAAAAAGTGCAAGGTCCGCTGAGTCAATCCCTGACCAGCGTAAGCACCGCCGGTCGTTGGAATCGAGAGGGTAAGGCCAATCCATCTTGCCTCACCCTACGGTTTCTCCTGCTGCAGCGGCTGCCGCGATGACAAACCCACCTCGTACGTCCCGCCACTTTTGAAAGAAACCAATGTTGGACTACCCCGACTAGGTGGACTCACCGCTACTCCCTCTGAAGAAGCGCATAAATCCTCCAGTACTATGGTATGATCCAACGCCTCTCGCCCGTACTTAGTCTCTACCGAGGTGCGACGACGCCTCTACCGAGCTCTCTTCCTAGAGCCCTCTGGCCTCGAGCGAGTACGTGTCGGAGGAACAGGCTGAAATAAGACAATAAACTAAGTTATATACAAGGTGGCAGAAAGATAAAAGTAAGGAAGGTCAAGAGACATACCGGTGCAACATTGCCACCGCGACGGCATGAGGCTCGGTGACTCAGCTTCACCAGCTGGTATCGGAAGGCGTCCATATCAGCCGCCATCCTTGTCATCAACTCGCGTGAGAACTGAAAAACCAATAAAGTCAGAAGTAATAAAAATATACATACTGATAAATACAAAAGATAACTCACCCAGTTCTGACGTCAAGGGATTGACCTCAAAATCAGACGCCACTCCTCAGGGGCAGGAGGCACCATCTCCTCAATCGGTCCACAAGTCCCCTAATATAGAATAGACATGTGTGGAGGTACAAACTCCGTAGTTGTTGTCGCGGCCTACGAAGATTAAATCCAACGATTAAATATTGTTGGGGGCTACCGAGAAGATGAGTCAAAGATGTAGAAACAAACCTGCTCATCCTCCTATATGCAGAGCGGCGGAGCTAACAATGGTAGAAGCCTCTCAGAATAGGATCGGCTTGAATGGCTAAACCTCTGCCCAGTTCTGACGTCAAGGGATTGACCTCAAAATCAGACGCCACTCCTCAGGGGCAGGAGGCACCATCTCCTCAATCGGTCCACAAGTCCCCTAATATAGAATAGACATGTGTGGAGGTACAAACTCCGTAGTTGCTGTCGCGGCCTACGAAGATTAAATCCAACGATTAAATATTGTTGGGGGCTACCGAGAAGATGAGTCAAAGATGTAGAAACAAACCTGCTCATCCTCCTATATGCAGAGCGGCGGAGCTAACAATGGTAGAAGCCTCTCAGAATAGGATCGGCTTGAATGGCTAAACCTCTGCCATTCCACACCGATCGGCGCCAAGTCCATGTGAGTCCGAATACTCGTCTGGCTCATGATATGCACCGGAGGACGGGTTAAAAAAATGAAAACATTCGAGGAGTGCTAAATCGCAACTCTCTTAACCAGATATATCACTACGTCGTATATCCCCCAAAAATAGCGCCTTTAGGCTATGTACTGGTAAGCTAGTGCAGGACCGTCTAGTTCCACCCACGGATGGTAGAGGACCTTAGGACTCTATAAGAGGGACATCATAAGTCAAAATCTTACAAAGAGCTCAAAGGAAATAATAACAACGTAAAGACAGTCCTTACCGCAAGGAGAGCCTCTTTCACAGGAGTAGTGGCGACCAAATAGGGGTAGCGACCTCCCCAACAGGCGGCAATGGGCAGCCTCTAGGAAGAGACCGCACTGCTGCCAAGGACGGGAAGTACTTTTAGAACCAGAGCTGTGATAACAGGAAAAGCCTAAGGTTCAGTAAAAGCCGATGCCCAAGACACTGAATTCTACTAAATAAAAATGGATTATACCTCTACGATCTTCCAGAAGCTGGAAAGGGTGACCACCTTGTCAAACTCTCGGTGACGACATGCGAGTCGTAGCCCGAGCAGAGAGTCAGCGTAGGCCAAGCTGGCCCAATCAAAAGTCCCGACTAACCGGAGGTCGAGGAGAGCAGGAAGATAATAAATCAGCGCTCGACTGCCCTTGTTAGGAGAAAAAGTTCTCGACAAGAAAATCAGAATAAAACTGCGCACTAGCTGCTCCGGGAGGTCGCATCATTACGAAAAGCCTCCAACAGCAAGGACCAGCGGATAGACCGCTGGCTAGTCCATATTGACCTGGTCTCATCTTACGCCCGAACAACAATATGGCCCAATAACTCCCAAACCTCCGGGGAAGTCATGGTGATGTCCCTGTCCAGGGGAACTGTAGTCTACCGGTACTCTAGTCCGGTAATAATAGAGAAGTAGGGGGGTGATGGTCATCTCGCCTTAAGGAAAGTGAAAAGTGTCAGTGGTGTCCTAGAAGAACTCCACTAACCCTCGAACTATGTAGCGGCTCGACTACAAGGGCTAAAGAGCCACTGTAGCCTGATAAATGGGAGTCAAGCCGCATGACTCCTAAAGCGCGGTCAACTCCGCGTTGTCTCGGAAGTAATGCTCGTAAAGCTGCCTAATATCGGCATTGCCCGAGCCATGGCAACAAACTCTATCGTCGACAATGCCTCGCCGAACGCGCTTAGAAATATGGTGGATGGGATGGAAGTACAAAGTCTCTCCATCCCACTCAGAGAGCCCCGCGCCGAGAATGGTGGAAGTACCCTCACCCGTGTTGACGGGCTCGTCCTCTCGGTGACCCCCACGAGAACGTAAGACGGAACCTCAACGTCGAGCCATGATAATTATGTTTAACACATGATAACAATAAATTAAAGACTATAGTATCTAAAGTTCGCTTAGCTGCATAATACTATGTTCGTAAAATAAAAAATAAAAAAAAATAAAACAGACCATGTTTTTTATTTGAGCAATAACAAGATTTACAAGCAACCAAACAATTTCTTACAATACTATGACAAATATTGTGACAAATTAAGCACAAAAATCAAGCAAAAACATGTAGAACAGGCTACATAGTACTCACGAACCTAGAGTATTTAACTATGGCAGATCACTCGTTTCTTAACCAAATCGAGCCAAACAAGTCTCAAAATACTCACAAAGTAATATACAAACATAAACAAGCAAATTCATGGCAAAAAATTCGACAAAAATGGAGAATTAAGCAAGAATACACTCGAACTTTTCGGAAATCCGTGAAGAAAAATGCACGAAATTCTTCAAACTGAAGAGTGGGTGAAAAACTTACATAGATCAGCAAACTAGATATGAAGAGCATCAATTGGCAAGAAGTTTGAACGAATTTCGTTGAGAAACGAGCAAGTTAAAGCTTTCGAGCAAAACCGAGTGCGAAATGAAGCAAACAGCGAAAAAGGAAGAAGAAGGGATTAAATTTGGAAAAACGCGACTTTATCGTGACGCGATAAAATTATCACGCCACGATAACACTGTCGCGACGCGATACCCTAAGGCATCGCAATAGCACATGGCGGCACGTGTTGGCTCCTTCCTTCAGTGATGAACTTTCTGGGCCCCATAAGGAGCTTATGTGGACCTTGTTCAGCATTTTGGATTCCTTGGTACGCCATTTAGCCCCTAAAAGCAATTGACATGATTAGTAGTCAGCTCGAATGCAATCGCAATTAGTGATCGGCCTAACGACGATCATCTCATTTGACTTAAGTGCCTAAACATTGGCTCATTACAAGCACCAAGGTATTGGTTCACTAACAGGCACAAGCGCCAAAGTACCGGCTCAATACTTCTAAAAATGCACTGAGGTACTGGCAAAGCAAATTACACCGAAGTATTGGGAAAGCATGCATTCAACGTGACGAAGCATCAGCAAACTGAGGATCGCAAGGTATCGACGTCTTCGACGGCTTTCACTAGGGTGTGAAGGTTGTCAATCAAATTGGTTAAGTCAAGGTAAAGACGAGATTTTGAAGATGGAGACATGTTGCGGTCTTCGGCGATGTCCCGAGGTACAGAGGAGATTGTCTATAGCGGCGAGGTACGGCCACAAAACTGAAGATGGCAAGGTACAGTCACCTTCGACGGTGTTCCCGAGGTACTGTGGAAGATTGTCACAACAAATGAAGATAGAAAGGCACTATTAACTTAAGATGGCGTTCGCGAGGTACTGTGGAGGTCGTCACAACAAAATGCAGCAACAAATCGGTTACTCTAATGACGTGTACTCAACGGTGCAAGATACGCATTTCTAACTCTTTTATCTGTTTAACTAACGCTAGTTTGCAGGTATCAGCGTTACAAGAATGATTTAGGATCGCAGAACATTCTGAATCATTCTCTGTCCTTATCGCTACTTTGACTTTTATTTTCGAAATTTACATTTCTCCAAACTCAGTCAAAGTGGAGGCTTTTGTAGTCACCTGATTGTGTTCCCTAAAAACCAAACCCAGTGATGAGTATCTTTCACGTCATTGTATATCGAGTAAGGTGAAATGTGAAAGAGGCTCGTGAATTCTTCTATTTTCTAAAATGTTTTAATAAAAATAATTCATTTCTTATTTCAAAAATCATTCATTTTGCATCCTGTTTATGAAAAACGTCTAATCCAGTTTAGTTTAGTCCATAATCTAGGTCCAATAATTGTTTAGTTGGATAGGATTGAGAAGGGCTTTTCAACGATATATTATAAGCCCAATTCCGAGTTATAACGAGGAAGTTATGGCCAAAATACTAAACTGGTCTTGAAATGTGTTTTATGTATGTCCCAATGATCATGTGGACGGTCCATTAATTATAATTGTATTCCTAAAGTAATTAGAATTTATCTTAATCTTCTAGAATTATCTAGAAGGTTAATTAGAGTTCTAAGGGATAAGGGTTAATAATTATAATTATTATTGATTTTGAAAAGATAAAGAATTTTATTTGGAATAAAACAAGTGTTTTAAAAGGATTAAATCTGATTTAATAGAAGATAACTACGGACTCTACTTAACCCAATTCAATTAGAAGAAGGACTTTATACAAATTTTATCATACAGCTTCTATCACGCCGCGGTAGATCCATCATGCCACGATAGGCTTATCGCTGTGTGATAGAGTCATCGCGTCGCAATGACCCTTTTGCGCCGCGATGGAGCCAGTTTTACTTTGATTCAAATTTTCACTATTTACTGATTGTTTTTGGTCGATTTTTCTCTATTAGTAGGATTGATTTTCCCCGTTTTCAATTCACCCAGAATCATCATCTCTTTCTCTCTCTAAGCTAAAGCTTATTCTCTCTTTCTCTCTTGAGTTTTCTAAGCTTTTCTACACCTTGTTTCAAAATACACCATTCCTAATTCACGAGCCTTAGACGCCCCTAACCAAGCTCGAAGTTGCCTTAGACCAAGACGTGAAAGGTTAATGGTTATGAGGGTTTGGTCCCAAATTTAATTTCAATTAATATTATTTTTATTGTTTGATTTAATATTTTCATTAAAGTTACTAACGTGTGTATTGTTTTGATAGAAAGAGGTACAAGGCATCAAAGTAAGTAATTAGATTACTTCTTACTTATCCTTTTGATATAGGAATCATGCTTAGATAATTTTATTCCTAGTATCATGTTAGGATTGTGGGACTTTAGATACTATAAGCGGAATTGCATGAATCATATTCATAAGCATCTAAACACCAAGATCAATGCATAACACATATAGAACAATTAATAAAACCTTTGAAGCGTGATTCCACTAGCAATCGAGCAAGAACAAACGATAGACAAAGAACCCCAAATGTGATTCCTCTAATTGGTCCACGGGTTTAGATTAAACCTCCACTAATGCGAGTTAGTTGTGATCGAACCTTTCAATCAACCATCTACGGAGAAGAGAGAAACACGAACTAACCACGAACCATCACAAACGAGCACCACACGCGCCACTTAGGGTGGCTGGCCGTACGGACGAAGGGGGGAGAGAGGAGGGCCGTGAGAGAGAGAGAGAGAGAGAGAGAGAGAGAGATAGATAGATATATTATGGTTTTGGACTTGATTGCTTGAGTTACAATTAACTGACTTGTCATTCTTATTTCAATCTAAGTCATGGATCTTATTTATAGATCATATCTCTAAATAAAAGTCCATGTCAAGTCCAAACTCCTTATCCTAATCAAACTACTCTAACCCAACACTACATATGGTTTGTCATGATCTCATGAGGCCCATTAATGGGCTTCTTACTTGTTTAACCTAATACCCTTGTTGTGTGACCTCATAGGATTCATTGTATTGGGCTTTGGACTATTTGACTAGCCCAATGATTTTTTATCATATCTGGCAACAGACAATGACAACCCAAAGGAACGAACTTATTATTTCCATAATAGTGATCCTTACTATATCTAGTAATTGAACTTATCGAAGACATAATACCTTTAATCTCCCACTTGTATGAGACAAGTGCGCAATATTCAAATTCCTTAAGTCAATGTGCGTCGATTTGATGATATGATTGTATCTTATGTCGTGATCATATTAATCTACAAATCTTTTCTTGAAATCTGAGTTAGAATTACAAAACAAGTGATTACTATGTAATCCATTTGAGCACAGCCATGCATTTTCTGAATTCTCCCTCTTTAAGGGGCTAAGACACATACTTAATTAAATATGTAGACTCAATCCAATCTCGTGAACCAAAGCTCCCACTCAACTTTTGAAGTACCTAGGAAACACCCTTATAATCTCTAACTACGGATAGATGTTTAAATGTTCCACAGTTAAATCAATCATTGAATGGAATCCATGTTCCACTCATGTCAAAGGATTCCACTAATATATTCGGAAGCTCTATACTTGAAATTTAAAGTAGACCTATAGTTCGATCACACATCATTCATGCATACCCATGCGATTGACCGAGCATCATCACTATGCCCCTATAGCCCATGAAACTGCGCTATCCAATCAATCTTACATGCTAGTCCTTCTATTGAAATCATTTATGTCCATTTTAATGATTTCGAACTAGGAACTTAAATAATATATGGATTTTGTTCACCTGTGGGGTTTCATTCACCAGGTCATTAACCTGATAAGCCCATCAATCCGTAATTATTTTGGACATTTTATTTAATATCAAAACCATGATTAAATAAGATTGAAACTTCGTTTCAATTGATAAACATAATTCTGCAAGTTAATGTATTACTTATGAGATATGTTTTCTCAAAACATATACAACTTAAATTACATAACTTGCTTCAATCTAAGAACCTTGGTATGACTCTCGTACCTTGATCATGGAAGGGGTTTAATAAGTACAATTCATGAGAAATTCTCATAAATATGAATTTTGCAACTTCTAAATTTTACAATAATATTCATCTCCAAACACTAAGAATCTTCCTTCGTCCTTTTGCAAGGAACTTTGGAATTTCTAATTTGTATTCCCACGTTACATTGGATTTTGATTGAAATATATCATCACTTGTTCTTAAAACAGGTGAATCAAATAGATGAGTATAGTCTATGACATGCATGATACATCCTTTGCAAACTGCATAAAGAGCATCACTTAGCTTAAAACCTTAATTTCATCAACCTTTCTCAAAGTATTTTATCTTGTTAAGTTTTGTGCCATGTTATATGGGATTGAAACTCTTTTCAATATAATGTCAAACCTTATAAGAATCTTATCAATATAAGATTCCTAATCAAGCTCAAACACCCTTCAAGACCTATCTCTATAAATCTTGAATCCTAAATGTATTCATCATGCTCTTCAAGGGTTTTCATACAAAATGCATTAACCATCACTTGAGTGTTTGACTCTCCAACAATGAATAAATGCTCTTTATATAGACCAAGAAGACTGTATAGCTCCCACTAAACATCTTGTATACATAACACCTTCATTTATGAGAACATCAAACATTTTTTATTAACTCACAAAATTAAAAACATTTAACTCCATGGTGCTAACTTCAATCCATTAAGGGATCTTTTACACATCCTTAGGATTATTGGATTTTCAAAATTATTCTGATTGTATCATGTACAAATCTTCTTTCATGAACAATTTGAAGAAAGTGTATTGAAATCCATCTACCAAATCTCATAAGGTATAAATCACTAAAATATCTTTAATAGATCTTTGCAATATGACTAATGTAAAGGTTTCATCGTAGTCATAGTCATACTATTAATTAGTTGAAACCTTTACCAAGTTTTTGCATTAGTTAGAAAACATTTTTCTTTCTTATCTGTTTTGCATAAAATGGGTCTTACCCAATTAGGCGAACTAATCAAGTGTCATACACTTTTTCACAGAATTAGAATCTATTTTAGATTTCCTGGTTTTTAAACCACTTGGAGTTATGACTTATCAAATCATCTGTATTACTTGCATAAGCATCATGTTCCAAAATAAATATTTTAGAACTCTTAGTCAATATGAAATCATATTTCTTTGTCTAAGTTTTACGTATGCTAGTCATCATTGTGGGTTTTTATGCAACAATTGAAACTTATACAACAACTTTGTTTAGTTTTCAATGAGAAATGACAATAGAGGATGTGCACTTGGAATGTACTACCTTTGACACATGGTTATTATTCCCATAACACTTAATGAGACCATGCGTTGTCATTTAAAACATGAGGTGAATCATGCTCATATTGTTGCTTTTATTCGATAACTTCTCAAATTTCTTCAAGATTTTCGAATTAACTTTTCTTGAAATCTTTCAAGGCTCTTAAAATTTTCAAGATTATTACACTCCCACTTGCCTTCTTGAAGAGGCATATTTGGCATAGGGCGAATCAACCATGGTTTGAACCATGTTTGTTTTGTTGGTTTTCTCGAACTCTTTTGAGACTTATACTACTCCCACTTGACCTTTTGGAAATGACATCTTTTCCATAAGGTCATTTAGTTGAGCAACAAACATTTTGTGCTAAGTATGACTTGTGTAGTAGTACCCCGTGCTCTGTATGGGAATCGAACGTGTATTAAACGATTTAATACACCTTTTATTCCTTGCTATGTAGAAAGACTTTATAAGAACTTTTCTTATGCATATCACATATGAAGCCTTTGCTACATTTTGATTTGACACATGTAGTTTTGTTTAGTTTTGTAGCTCATCTTAAAAGTATATCCCTTGAATAATGGTTGGAAGATAGGGTATTTTCATCTATTATCAAAATATATCTCACATAGATTGATAGCTCCTTTTCATTGACACTTCATAAGGTTTTTTTTGGAGTTTGTTGTAAAACGATTTCACAACTCTTAGATGTTTATTAAGGTCTTGGCTCAAGTTCTCATTATTACGATCATATCGCAATGTTTTGAACATATATTGCCAAGCAAACATCTTGACTCAAACTTTCACCATTACAATCATATTGTATTGTATTTATTGTCTTGTCAAGTTGATTCTGAACTTCATACTAAAACTTTTGAATTTTTTCAAAATTTTCACACATTAGCTTCAACTAAGCACAAGTGATCATATCACAAATGAAGTTTCATCGTCCGTCTCTAGCCTTTGAACCTTTGGTTTTCTTACATCAATATGTATTCGACCTTGAGTTTACATCACCATTTCTCTAAATGGTGATTTTTTCAAAATTTTCAAATTAGAGTGATATTTACATATATCAATGGATTCATAATCTAATAATATTGAAAGTCCATCCTTTTGGATCTTCTGCATGCAGTGTTCATTTTAATTCAAATTAATTGACATTTAAGAGACAATTTATATATATATATCTACCATATAGAACTTTTAAACCTATTTAGCTTTTCAAAACTCATCGTGATTCAATAAAGCACATAATAACATTTACTCCATGTTTTTGAATCTTTAATGCTTAGTTATTACTAACATTGAATAGGTATGTATTGATAATGACAAGATTAAATAACATTTATTTAATTCTAGTCAATTACTAGATAATTATCCTTTTTTTGGGAAATACGCGTCAGCCACCACGGTGTGGCCAGCCGAAGCCAGCCACAGTGGCAGTACACCGTACTGGAATACGCTGTTGTGCAGCGACGCAAGGCAGCAACAGTAGTGCACGCAACCCTTGCGCGGCGTTCCCGTTGCTGCCACTGCTGTCGAGCCTCCTGCCAGCCCAGCCTCGCCCTTCCCCCTGGACCACCTGGTACGGCAATTGCCGTGGTTACGCCACCCAGCTGTGGCTGCAGTACCTAAAAAGCCATTTTTTATTTTAATTTAAATTAAAACAAATCTTTTTCTTAAAAATAAATTAATTTAATATGGTCCAATTAATTTCAAAATTAAATCATATTCAATCTTGAAATTAGGGTTCTTCATGAAATTAATCCCCAATTCAATTTAACTCTTGAATTAAATAATTTGATTATGAAAAATTCATAATTTAAAATGAAATCAAATAGATTAAAATCATGAATCACATAGCAATCGAATTAAATCAAACCAAAACACAAAAATCACAATTTATGGGTTTAGGGTTTTGAACTTCTCGAATTAGGGTTTGGGGGGGGGTAGAAAATTTCGAACCTATTACGGCAAATTTCAGATCTTTTTATGGCTAATTTTGAGCAAATTAAATAAATTTTTAATAATTCCATATCTTAAATCACATTTAAAGTAATAATTGACCCAAAATTAAATTATTCTCCATCCTAATTGAATTAAAATTGTGAACAATCAAAGAATTAATAATTCAATATATGTACATGCATGGGCGCTCTGATACCACTATAGAACTTTAGATACTATAAGCGGAATTGCATGAATCATATTCATAACCATCTAAACACCAAGATCAATGCAAAACACATAAAGAACAATTAATAATACCTTTGAAGCGTGATTGCACTAGCAATCGAGCAATAACAAACGGGAGACAAAGAACCCTAAACGTGATTCCTCTACCTGGTCAACGGGCACAAATTAAACCTCCACTAATGCTAGTTAGTTGTGATCACCTTTCAATCAACCTTCTACGGAGAAGAGAGAAACACGAACTAACCTTGAACCACCACGAACGGGCACCACACGCGCCACCTAGGGTGGCCGGTTGTACTGACGAAGGGGGGAAAGAGGAGGGCCGTGAGAGAGAGAGAGAGATATTAGGGTTTGGGACTTGGTTGCTTGAGTTAAAATTAACTGACTTGTTAATTATTATTTCAATCTAAGTCATGAATCTTATTTATAGATCATATCTCTAAATAAGAGTTCATGTCAAGTCAAAACTCCTTATTCTAATTAAACTAATCTAGCCCAACACTCCATATGGTTTGTCATGATCTCATGAAGCCCATTAATGGGCCTCTTACTTGTTTAACCCAATACCCTTGTTGTGTGACCTCATTGGATCTATTCTATTGGGTTTTGGACTATTTGACTAGCCAAAGATCATTTATCATATCTAGCAACAGACAATGATGACCCAAAAGAATGAACTTATTGTCTCCATAATAGTGATCCTTAATATATCTAGTAATTGCATTTATCGAAGACATAATTCCTTCAAGGATGCCTTTACTACTTTCTAGTATCATGTTAGGGATAAAGC
The DNA here is from genome assembly GCF_948465745.1 of Chenopodium album. Classification (NCBI taxonomy): domain Eukaryota; kingdom Viridiplantae; phylum Streptophyta; class Magnoliopsida; order Caryophyllales; family Amaranthaceae; genus Chenopodium; species Chenopodium album. The sequence continues at coordinate 23,650,344 of NC_137847.1, forward strand.
TTTGATTTTTATTGTTTAATGACATGCTAGGATTTGTTATTAATCATGTTAGTATCATGCCTATGATCTTGCCAACATTATTATGCTTTGATGAGATTATTTTGATGATGATTTGTGAAGTTAATATTATCAATATTATTATATTGCTTGACATATTATTGTTATTGTGTCATCACGCCCTCTCTTGCAGGATTAAGGGGAATTTGTACTTGAAATCACGCTTAATCAAGTTAATAAATAATTTGATTTAGGCTAATATGATTTTAATTCAAGTGATTGCCAATAATAGCTTTATTTGTGCATTAATAATCAACCAACATAGATTAAACAGGTTTAGGATCAATATATTGATTGTATGTTAATTGGAAAGTGCACATGAATATGAGAAGAACAAAGTAGAGGCCTATTTAGGGCGAGTTAAATCTCTTTTAGGTTGGATTTGTACCTTCATCCCTGAATATCCAGTCATGGTTCAAGACCACTATGGAGTTATCGATCTCCGTGATCGTGATGGGGTGTAACCTTCACCTCGTGAACGAATTACAAGTTCCTAAAACTTGTTGGTGACTCTTTTGCTCTAGCTTCCTTCCCTTTGGACGCCACCATGCTTAAGTGCATGATAACAGTGGGGCTCAAAGTTGGGTAACTTGAAATATTCCCTACACCTGTCCTTAGTCTCGATCGAGGTACGACGAGGCCTCGACCCAGCTCTCTCCCTCGGGCCCTCTGACCTTGAGCGAGTACATGTCGAAGAGCAGGCTGAAATAGGACAATAAGCTAAGTCAGATACAAAGAGATATAAATAAATAAAAATAATGTAAGTCAGGAAACATGCCGGTGCAACATCACCAGCACGACGGCATGATGCTCGGTGGCTCAGCCTCACCAGTTTGTATCAAAAGGCGTCCATATCTGTCTCCATCCTTGTCACCACCTCGCATGAGAACTACAAAAGTAATAAAGTCAGCAAAATATCAAAATACACCTGCTAGTAAATACAAAAGATGACACACCTAGTTCTGACGTCGAGGGATCGACCTCGAATTAGACGCCACAATGCAAGGCGACGGGGCCAACTGTGGTAGAAGCATCTCGATATAGGGTCGGTCTAGATGGCTATACACCCGCCAATCCACACCGATCGGCTCAGAAACTATTTGAGCCTGGATACTCATTTGGCTCATGATATACACTAGAGGGTGGGCCAAAACGACAAAAACATCCAAGGAGTGCTGAATCGCAACTCTCTCGCCCAAATACACCACCGCATCATATGTCCCAAAGAAGTGACGTCTCTGGGCGGTGTACTGGTAAGACGGGGCAAAACCGTCTAACCTTACCCATGGATGGTGGAGGACCTCAAGACCGTGTAACAAGGTGGACCATAAGTCTATGTTCTACAAAGGGGTCAAGAAAAAGAATAATATAGTTAAGAGATAGTCCTTGCCGCAAGGAGTGCCTATCTCACAAGAGTGATGGAGGCCAAGCCAGGATAGCGGCCTCCCCAACTGGCAACAATAGGGAGCTCTCTAGGCTGAGACCTCGCTGGCGCCAAAGACGGGAAGTACTCATAGAACCAGATCTGTGATAGCCGGAAAAGGCCTAAGGTTCAGTAAAAGCCCATGAACAAAGATACTGAATTCTACTAAATAAAAATGAATGTACCTCTACGACCTTCAAGAAGCTGGAGAGGGTGAACTCCTCATTAAAGTCTCGTTGGCGACAGGCAAGTCGCAGCTCGAGCAGAAAATCAGCGTAGGCAAAGCTAGCCTAGTCAAAAGTCCTGACCAATCGGAGGTCGCGGAGGGCAGAAAGATAATAGAGCAGCACTCGACTTCCCTTGTTAGGAGAAAAAGTCCTCGACAAGAGAATCAGAACGAAGATATGCACCCACTACTTCAGGGTGGTTGCATCATCACGAAAGGCCTCCACCAGTAAGACCGGTGGCTAGTCCGTATCGCCCTGGCCTCGGAATATGCCCGGACCAAGATGGGGCCCAGTAGCTCACGAGTCTCAAGGGAAGTGAGGGTAATGTCCCTATCAATGGGAACTGCATTCGACTGGAACTCTAATCCGGTAATAATGAAGAAGTCAAGAGGGGTGATACCCATCTCGTCCCAAAGAAAGTGGAAAATGTTAGTGGTGTCCCAATAGAAATCCACTAACCCTTGAAATATGTAGTGGCTGAAATACAAACGCTAAACAGCCACCGCAGCCTGAAAAAGGGGAGTCAAGCCGCATGACTTCCAAAGCGCGGTTGATGTCGTAAAGCTCATAAAGCTACTTGATGTCATTGTTACCCGAGCCATGGCAACAAATCCTATCATCAGCAATTCCCCGTCGAACACGCTCAAAAATGTGGTAGACAGGCTGGAAGTACAAAGAATGCCCATCCCACTCAGGGAGTCTTGTGGCGCGACTAGTGGAAGCACCCTCACCAATGTCAACGGGCTTGTCCTCTCAGTGAGCCGAGCGAGAATGTGAGCCAGAGCCTCAACATCGATCCATACTAGTTATGTTTAACACATGAGAGCAGTAAATTAAAGGTTCTATAGTATTTAGAGTCCACCTAGCCGCATGATACTATGTTCGTAAAAAAATAGAGTACGTAGTACTAAAACAGAGCATGTATTTGATTCGAGCAATAACAAGATTTTTGAGCAACAAAACAATTTCTTGGAATACTATAACAAATATTTTGATAAATTGAGCACAAATAGAAAGCAAAAACATGTAGAATAGGCTACATTGTACTCACGAACCTAGATTGTTAAACAATGGTGAAATGCTCATTTCTTCACCAAATTGAGCCAAACAAGTCTCAAAATACTCACAAAGCAATATACAAACATATTCAAGCAATTTTGATGGCAAAAAACTCAACAAAACATGAGCAAATTGGCATAAACATGTTCGAATTTTCGGAAAACCGCAAATAAAGACGCACAAAATTCTTCAAAAGAAAGGTGAGTTGAAGCAAAACTTACATACATCGGCAAACTAGAGATGGAGATCTTTGATTTGAAAAACGTTTGAGTGAATTTGGTTAAGAAATGGCCTAGAACGAGCAATTCAAAAATTCAAGCGAAACCGAGGAAGAAAATGAAATACGCCGAAATGAGGAAGAAGAAGGGGTTTAAATCCAAAAAAACGCGACTTTATCGTTGCTAGATGACGTCATCGCGGCATGATACGCCTGACATGCCGCGATAACACGTGGCGGCACGCATTGACTTTCCTTCCTCTAGCGATGGACTTCTAAAGTGTCATAGACAGCTTATGTGGACCTTATTCAGCATTTTGGGTTCCTTGGTACGCCATTTATCCCCTAAAGCAATTAACATGATTAGTAGTCAGCTTGATTACAATCTCGATTAGTGATCGGCTTTACGACGATCATCTCATTTGACTTAAGCGCCTAAATATTGCCTCATTACAAACACCTAAGTATTGGTTTACAAGCAAGCACAAGCGCTAGAATACTGGCTCGTTACACCTAAAAATGCGCTGAGGTACTGGCAAAGCAAATTACACTGAAATATTGGTTAAGGCGCCGAAGTATTGGGAGAGCCCACATTCAACATAATGAAGCATCAGCAAAACTGAGGATCACAAAGTATCGAGGTCTTTGATGGCTTTCACTAGGGTGTGGAGGTTGTCAATCAATTGGTCGATTTAAGGTAAAGATGAGATTTTAAAGATGGTGACATGCAGCGGTCTTTGACGATGTCCCGAGGTATAGAGGAGATTGTCTACAGCGGCGAGGTACTGCCGTGGCGAGGTACATCCACAAAACTGAAGATGGCGAAGCACGGTCACCTTCGACGGTGTTCCCTAGGATGTGAAGGATTGAGACACCAAATGAAGATAGCGAGGCACTGTTACCTTCAGATGACGTTCACGAAACACTATGGAGGTCGTCACAATAGATGCAACAAGAAGTGTTACCCCTAGAGGCGTGTACTCGATGGTGCAAGATGTGCGTTTCTAACTCCTTTATTTGTTTACCTAATGCTAGTTTACAAGTATCGACGTTGCAAAGAATGATTTAGGGTCGCCGAACGTTGACATTCTTCGTCCCTATTAACTACTTTGACTTTTGTTTTCAAAACTTATGTTTCTCCAAACTCAGTCAAAGTGGAGGCTTCTGCAAACACCTGATTGTGTCTCCCAAAAAAAAAAAAAAAACCAGTGATGATTACTTCTCACCTCATTGATTATTAAGCAAGGTGAAATGTTGAAGAGTCTCGTGAATTTCCTGTTTTCTAAAATGTTTCAATAAAATAATTCATTTCATGTTTCAAAAAACATTCATTTCGTATCCTATTTATGAAAAACGTCCAATCAAGTTTAGTTTGGTTCATAATATGGGTCCAATAATTGTGTAGTTCAATGGGGCTTGAAAAGAGCTTTCTAATCATATCATATCTATTAACTATTACTAAAACAGAAGATGTTGACGTCATCATTGCCCACGTGTCGCTCTCATAATAAAACATTTCCCGCCTAAATGCAATGATGATGTCATCTTTTTTTTGGTAGAGATATCATATTTGACATTTTTGAAATTTAAATATTACTCCTTCTACCTTACAACTAAAACCTATCAATTTATCGTAGGAAATTGAAACAATTTTAAATAGCACACTAATAAATGACCTCCTACATTGAGCTATGAATTAGATGACGTTGAACAGATTTTATATCATAATTTTGATGATAAAAAAAGATTTTAAATAACAAAATGTTCGTAATTCTTATTTATATTATGTATAATAGCGATTTATTTTTTAAATGTATAAACTAAAAATAGGTTTTATACAAACCGTGTATCGTACGGATTCTAACCTAGTAACTAATATATAAAGCTAACTTTTAGCTAGGCCATGAGACATCAACACTTGGTGTTTCAACTTTTCGCTTAGTGTCTTGCCACGTAAACGACAAATAAGGTTAAATATGACACCTATGACATTAGATTAGCAAATTTAAGATGGATTTTTAAGGATAAGAAATTATTTTAGTGTTTGATTTTTGCTAGGACTTTTAATATTCCATATGTATAAAATAGATTATTGAATATAAGATATATTTTTTAGTATAAAAAAATTTATTTTAGAGTTGTATCTTTGATAGGACTTTCAATATTCTATATGTTCTCCTTCGATTTTAAAATATTTGCTACATTTCTCCCTGCACGGAGTTTTAAGAGAATTTAGATAAAGGTAATAAAATATGGAGGTAGTGGAGTTGGGGAAAGAATAAAAAACTGTAAAAAATAAAAGTAGTTGAGAGAATTGGAGGAGAAAGAATATGAAATTAATAAAATATGATTTATGTTGGGTCCCTCTTAGAAATTAATACATCAATGGTACTATGCTGTAGCTAGACGCTTAGAAAACGCGGGTTAATGTCGTTTGTAAATCCCAAAACTACTAATGGTTATACATATTTTTTATTTTATAATATTATTATGTGATCATTAACTCATGTGTAGTATTAATTAAAATAATAACTATTAATAAAATTTGTTAAATCACATAAAACTAATTGACAAATATAATTATTTAGTGATAATTAATTCATTAGTATTATAATGAAATAACATACAAATATCTTAGGAATTACACCATTGTTTTTCTTTCCTACGGAGTATAATTCTATAATATGTATTGCTTTTGTATAAATCAAGGGTATGATATGTCAAAGTATCATAAATCAAACGTGATAATTAGCCATTTATAGGATATGATGATTTGTATCAAAATTACGTGTTAAATTTATTTGTGGCATTCGGGTAAAAACATAATTAACAACCCAGGCAATTGCCAAGTCTCGCGCCACATAGACAATAATTGGATATATAGTTAAACATGTAGCATTTATGTGAATATAGTTATTTTGTAGAATAAAAAAAATCGATTTTTTATTAGGATAAATAATTGGACAGATTTTGTAGGATATACTTGTTAGTTTAGAGTCATATTTTCGATAAAATTCAATATTTCATAGGTAAAAAAAAAATTTAATCATAATTTTATTTTTAAAAAATGTTAAATTATAACTTTCAATAAGTGTCATATGAACCTAATTTTTTTTATTTTTTATTTTACATATATAAAGCTAAACTTTTAGTCAACTCACGAGGCAGCAACACTTGGCATTTCAATTTTTCGCCAAGTTTTGCGCTACATAGACAATAATTGGAGATAGTATAACTCTTAGGATTTACCAGAATATATATTTTGTATAATAAAAAATGTTGGTTTAATGTTTTATCTTAAAATTCTTTAAACAACCCGGACAGCGCACGAAGCACAAACTAGTAACTAATATATAAAGCTAAACTTTTAGTCAGGTCACGAGGCAGCGACACTAGGCGTTCCAACTTTTCGCCAAGTGCCGTGCCACGTTAGATACATTAAATAGGTTTTATAAGATAAAAAAGTTAGTTTAGAATTATATTTGGATAGAATTTTAGGATAAAATTGTTAGTTTAGAGTTTTATTTTCGATAAAATACCAATATTTCAAATGTACAAATTGAATTATAATTTTATTCAAAAAAAATATTAGATTATAGTTCTCAAAAATTAACATATAAATTTTTTTTTTATATCATAATATTTTTTAGAGCGAAGGAAATAGTTCAAAGCGTAAAACATCTATTTATAATATATATTAATCAGTTAAAATAATAGAAATTTATTACTATGTATTCATTTTATTACTATGTAGACCTGTTAATTAGTGTCGGGTTATGAGTCATCTCAGATTGGGTCACTTTAAGTTATGAGTCAAGAAATGATCAACCCTTGCCCAAAGTTTTGAGTTTGGGTCAACCCAACAAGCTTTGAACATTTATTTTATTTAATTGTTTTTTCGCTAATTTTTTAGTTTTTAATGTATTAATTCGAACATTTCCACCAACATTATTATTAATCATTACATGCCTACTAGATAGTAAATCGTCACAAAAGCACATTAATTTCTAGCTAATTTTATATCACTGATATATTTTAAAATTTGACATATTAATTAAAAATTTATCTTAAAATACAATATACAACCAAGGCATCGTACGGGGCATAAAACTAATGATATATTATAAGCCCAACACCGAGTTATAACGAGGAAGTTATGGACAAAATACTAAACTTGGCCTAGTTTTATATATGGACCCAATGATCATGTGGAGGGTCCATTGATTATAATTGTATTCCTTTTTTTTTTGACAAGAATTATAATTGTATTCCTAAAGTCATTAGGATTTATCTTAGTCTTCTAGAATTATCTAGAAAGTTATTTTGAGTTCTAAAAGTATTAGGATAGATAACTAAAATTATTATTTATTTTGAAAAGATAAGGAATTCTAAATCGAATAAAATAAGTGTTTTAAAAAGATTAAATCTGATTAATAAAAGATAAGTACAGACTCTGGCTAACCTCATTTGATTGGAAGTCAGATCCCGTACAAATTTTATCGTACAACATCTATCACTTCGCGATAGGCTTATCGTTGTGCGATTGAGTTTTCGCATCGCAATAACCCTGTCGTGTCGCGATCGAACTAGTTTTATTTCGAGTCAAATTCATCTGACTCTTTTCTGATCTTTTTTGGTCGTTTTTATCTATAAATAGGGATGATTTTCCCTGTTTTGAATTCACCGACAATCATCATCTCTTCTCTCTCTCTCTAAGCTAAATCTTATTCTTTCTCTTTCTCTTGATTCTCTAAGCCTTTTCTACACCTCTTTACAAAATTAAACCATATATCCATTACAAGACTTAAACAAACCTAACCAAACTCAAAGTTGCCTTAGACCTCGATGTGAAAGGTTGATAGTTCTGAGGGTTTGGTCCCAAATCCTTATTTCAATTCTTTGATTAGATTAATTTTTTAATATTTACCTTGAAGTTACTAACGTGTGTCTTGTTTTGATAGAAAGAGGTACGAGGCATCAAAGGAAGTAATTTGATTACTTGATTATTCTTTGATATAGAAATCATGTATAGAATATTTTATTAATTCCTAGTATCATGTTAGGATGTGTTTATTGTTTCCTAGTATTACGTTAGGATGTCTTTGTTGCTTCCTATTATCATGTTTAGGATAAAGCTTTGATTTTTATTATTTGGTGACATTCTAGGATTTGTTATTAATCATGTTAGTACCATGCCTAGGATCTTGCTAATAATATTATGCTTTGATGAGATTATTTTGATAATGATGATTTGTGAATTTAATATTATCAATGTTATTATGATGCTTGATATTATCGTTGTTATTATTGCTTGATCAAGCCCTTTCTTGCAGGTTTAAAGGGAATTTGTACCTGAAATCATGTTTAAGAAGATAATTAATAATTTTTTTTAGGCTAATATGATTTTAATTCAAGTGATCACTAACAATAGATTTATTTGTGCATTAATACTCAACCACCATAGATTAAACAGGTTTAGGATTAATATATTGATTGTATGTTGATCGTAAAGTGCACATGAATATGAGAAGAACAAAGTAAAGGCCTATTTAGGGCGAGTTCAATCTCTTTTAGGTTGGATTCGTACCATCATCCCCGAATATCCAGTCATGGTTCAGGACCACTATGGAGTTAATGATCTCTGTGATCGTGAAAGGGTGTAACCTTCACCTCGTGAAAGGTTTACAAGTTCCTAAAATTTGTTGGCGACTCTTTTACTCTATCTTTCTTCCCTTGGACGCCACCATGCTTGAATGCATGATCACGGTGGGGCTCAAAGTTGGGTGTTTGAAATATTCCCTACAAAGCGCTTATGAGTGCCATTTATGGCACACATTTGATGAGTCTTTAGGTTGTTTTTACCTTCTTTTAATGGCTTTCTTTAAAAAATGCTTAGATTATGCATTTTATCTTTAATTTTCTTTCTTCTCTCGTATTTTGTGTTTTTACGATTTTTTTAGTGTTTTCTCCTTTATTTGTCCTCTTTTTGTGGTTGTAGGTATTGTACGAGGTTCGGGTCGTGATATTGGTGGTATTATAAGTTGGAAGATGCCTTTGGAGAAAGCTTGTAGCAATGGGAAAGCTCAAGATGCAATAAAGTGGCACGCTCCTAGTTCTTGCTCTTGCGCTCTCAAGCCGTGCTCTCATGAGATCGTGGTGTTGAACCCATCGTCAAGCTCATTTGCAATCTTCCATGTTTAGTGACTATCATGATGACCTTGCGAGCGCACACGAAGAATCATATGTGATTGCGCAAAGACACAAAGACTTGGAGGATTCCAAAAGAGCGAGCATAGCCTAGCCGGTGAGCGCGCAAGGCACTTCCGCGGGCACGCAGCTCTGTGCGAGGGCACGCCACCTCGGGTTTCAGGATTTTCTCGAGTTTGTTTTCGCGCCTCTTATGAATACCTTTTAAACCAATTTTTGCAATAATTTTTGGACATAATTTTGATTATGATTTTAGCTTAGTTAAGAGCTTTTCTCTTTAATTTTAAGGTTATTTTAGGAGTAGATTTAGAGAGAGAAATTGAGAGATTTCAATAGTGATTCGATAGATTGATGATACAAGGGTGACAATTATATTGAAGATCTTCTCTATTATCAATGAGCATTTCTAACTCTATCTTATTAAGTGCTTTGTTAATTTCATTTTTGTTTGATTTGATTTTGATTTTTGATTCTTTAGTAGTGTAATTGTTCTCCATATTTTGTTGATTCTTGATTCCTTTAGTTACTTGTTGATTAGATGATGATTCTTAAATAGTTGTTTGGCTAGGGATTGGGTGAAACTCGTGTGATTGATTGATTGTGATTAATTTGGGTATTATGTTGATTGATTGTTGAGATTAAAGTGATTAATGTAAGTTTGCATGTGTGTAGTTTGATTAGGCCTTGAGAATTATGCTAGATTGCATTATAATTTCTAATGACACTACCCATTGATTTAGGAATTGCAATTGTCAATTGGTTTGGATTGTGATTGTCCTAGTTTGTTATTCGTAGAGATAACTAGCTTAACGATTAGGAGATGGCTATTTGATTCCGATTGATAGCTCTTATCATTAGTCTTCACAACCATTGATTAGCATGTTTTTCCAAAGTTGTTGCAATTGTCATGATTACTTGTTGACCCTCATTCCCTAGTGTTTTATATGATTGATTCTTTTTTTTGGTAATGAATTAGTGTTACCTTCATTATCTTTGACTTTAACTTAGCTTAGGCGTTAATTGGAAACACTTGAATATAACTGTTCCTAGTGGTTCGACCCTTGACTTACCTCTATACTTGTATTTAGGTTTGTTAGGTTATTATAAATTTTGTTTGGCTTAGGGAGGATTACGTTAGGATTTGAAAAGTCTGACTTTCCGCAGAAACAAAACCTGACCCCAAGACCCGCTCACAATTAACATAACTATTAAGCATAATTAACAAGATAAAGAGAAAGACAATATTACCCATGCCGCGTGCTTCCCTCACTTTATGAGCTCTTACTTCGAAAGCTTCGAGTCCCGCAAGTGCGTAGACCTCCAACGGAAATCCACCAGCAACACGACCCGCCCAGCCCTTACTCGGAGTTTAGCCGAGCTAGACCAAAAATAGAATGCTAGAGTTTTATGCACTTAAAGGTTTTCTCACTTTTGGAGATGCCTTATTGAGTTCAACTTAAGTGAATGATTCCCAACTCCTAAGGTTGCTATTTATAGGCAAAGGCTCCCAAACATTCCTATCATCTTTCCGTGGGAGAAAATGATAGTGTGAGAAAAACAAACAATTAATTTAATTCTAAATTAAATTAAATAGCTAGACAAATAATCAAACTACACTTGGCACACACATGAGAGTGGTTAGGTGAGGACCAAAAGGAGGACCACATGGCCTCCTTGCTCCCCAAGCCACCAAACCCTCCAATCATAAGAGGGCATGACCGGTCAACCACCTTGGTCACCAAGGAAAACCGGTCAAGGCCTTCCTTGTCTTGGTTGGGCCTTGCAGCCACGTAAAGCCATGCGAACTGCTGGTGCGCTGCTCAGCTTTTCCTGCCAGCACGCACCGCAAGCCTACAAGGATTCTTTGTGCGCTACTGGGCCTCGGCCAGCCAGCACACACCGCAAGCCCATGCGGCTGTTGTGCGCTGGATTGCTGCTGATGCAGGCTGGCCAGCATGCCTTGCTAGCAACCTGCAACTGCGCTTGTAAGTACATAAGCCCTTGCTAGCTGCCTGGTGTTTGCGGCTTGCTTGCGGCAGTGCATGTTAACCTAATATGTCGTGTCGTTTGATTATTTTACGTCTCGTTGATTTATTAATTCAACTAGACTTGCGACACTCGGTCTCGACGCTCCAAGCTCGATATCCGACGTCTATGTTCATAATACCCGAGCGACTCATTAATTCCTTTCAGATTAATTCGTCATAACGGATCGTTAATTTGCTTCAGTGTGACCCAAAGGGTTCAGTCTAGATTAAGCTGTAATATTAATTATACATTAATATTACTGATCGGAAGCGGCCTCCAACTAGGCATTCCGATCACTTAACCTCACTGAATAATTAGCTTTCTAATAATTCTGAACTTTGTATCGGAATAATACCCTTGTTCGAAGGACATCATTCCTATCAATCTCCCACTTGTCCTTCCGGACAAGTGCGCTTTTAGTGTATAGCCTATATTCTATGTCACTTAATGTCTCTTCATGAACTATAAGGTAAGATTATTCGTCATCCTTATTACATGCAGAAGAGTTTCTCGAAATCAAAGTTCGACTGTCAATAAGCAGATGATTTCTAAAAATCTATCTGAGCACGACCATGCATTTTCAGAGTCTCGCTCTTCGAGAGGCCTTTTAAACAACAAAGACATGTTCCCTATTGTAAATAAGGGGACATTCCCAGTCTTGTTCTGTCACCTTCTCTTACTATGAGGACCTAGCCGCCCAAGTGTTGCCGTTATAATCCCCATCTACGGCAGACGTTTGGGGACATCAACTAGGACTAGTACTCAAACAAGAGAACTCACAATACTCATGGTCGAGGAAAGAGGTTCCGATAGCCATAATGAGAGGTGTACTTATGACGATTTTTAAATATCTTAAAAAAGCTACAAAATAAGAGACAAACAAAATTTATAAACACTCAACAAACCTAAATACAAGTATAGAGGTAAGTCAAGGGTCGAACCCAAAGGAACGGTAATGTCTAAGTGCTATCAATTGTATGCCTAAGCTAGGTCGAAGACAAGAGATAAAAGAGTATACTAACAACTACTAAGACAAGGAAATCAAACAAATAAAATGCTAGGGATTAGGATTCACTTATATTAGCAATGAACAAAGCAAATTGGTTTAGGAAGTTGACTAAGTCAAGCAATGTGAGGGAAGATTAATTATGCAACCAAAAGAGCATGTCAAGCTATTCTCCTAGAGGTCTAACTAGCGTCAACTTACGATAAACTCTAGCTAGGAAACATCACAAGACACCTCAATCGTGTAAATGCAAGCCACAAATCAATGGTCCATATCAATGTGAACTTACAATGCAATCTAGTGTGAATAACTAGGGTGATCAAGCCTAAATCAAACACACACATGCACATAACCAATTAACCAATTTAATCACATCATCAACTCCATCAAAATCCCCAATCTACATCAATCCATTACATAATACAAGCTTCACCAAATCCCTAGCCAAACAACTACTCTAGCAACATCATCAATTCAATCTACAACTAAAGAAATCAACAATCAACAATCAAAGAATCAACAATTACTCTAATCTAACATCAATCATCAAATCATCAAAATCCAATCAAAATCCACAATCTAAACATGAATACTAAACAAAACAATAAATGAGATAGAGTTTAGAAATGCTCATTGATAATAGAGTAGATCTCCAATACAATTGTCACCATTGGATCTTCAATCTCTCAATCACCATTGAAATTCTTCACTTTCTCTCTCTAAAATCTACTCCTAAAACTAACCCCTAAATCTAGAGAGAGAAGCTCTCAACTAAGCTAAGAATATGATCTAATTCTATTATTACTTCTTACAAAAATTGGGTTCAAATAGGTATAAGAAGAGAGAGAAAATCGTCGAAATCCGATCGGAAAAGACCCACGTTGGTGCGGCCACACAACAGGGGATGTGCGCCCGCACAACCATGATGTGCGCCCGCACAACCATGGTGTGCGGCCGCACATCCCTCGTGTGCGCCCGCACATTCTGCGTGTGCGGCCGCACTCAGCTGGGTTTCTTCGAATCTTAAACTCTTCAAGCTCAAGGGGTGCACACATGATTTATGATGGTGATGGAGGACAAGGTAGGCAGTAGCTAAGGCTTAATATTGAGGGCACACACTTCCTTTGAAAGGAGCACAAGAGAAGAACCAAGACTTGGAACTTCCACTTCTTTGCATCTTGAGCTTCCCAAACTCCATGAACTTGATCCTAAAGCTTCTTCCACCATAATGGATCACCAAAATCACGACCCGAACCTCGTCCAATACCTACAACCACGAAAATAGAGCAAATATAGAAGAAAAGACTAGAAAACCAACGAAAAGCACAAAAGCTACAAAATAAGAGAAGAAAGGTAAAACTAAGCGACAAAGCATAAAACTAAGCACTTATTAAGCATGAAAGCTATGAAAAGAGAATAGAAATGACCTAAATGCTCATCAAATGTGTGCCATTTATGACACACATCAAATACCCCCAAGCTTACCTTTTGCTCGTCCTCGAGCAAAACAAAACCAAGGGAGTCAAAATGACGAGCTTATTAAAACAAACTAAACAAGGGACGAGATGAGAATATACACTAACTCACTGTCGTAGGAATCACGGTTGTTTTTAGCTACAACAAGCCCTTTAAACCCCAAAGTCGCCTATGAGGACGAGTGAGGTCTCGTAAGGGTATCCTAAGAGTTTGACCCATAACTCTCATAATAATACAAACAAGGCAAAGCATGAACAAGAAAACAAAATACTAGAAAAGCAAACAAATGTTCTTGAAAGGACTTTTGCAAATGTACAAGCACAAGTGGATGCAAATCTTTCTAAACAAGTAAGGGAGTGCACGTTCCAAGATACCCAAGGTTGATTGAAACATAAATATGCTAAGCATAGGAACTAGCTTTCACAATCCACTTTCATCCCAAACGATCTTACCGCGTTCTTCCTAATAGCTTCAAATCGACCTCAAATGAGCATCCCAATGATTCCACGAAGGAACCGGAAAAAGAGATTTTTTAGGCTACTCGACATCTTGACTTTTGCATCACCTCTCCCTATTCTTAAAACTCACATTCCTCTCCACCGATGAATGACTCAACCATCTAGGTCAAAAGGTCTTTCCCCAAGGTTGTAACGTAAGGCAATAAGGGTGAAGGTAGGCTAAAATTTGAAATTTGGTGGTTTTCCTAAAAGTGAAGCAAAGAACGGGCCCTTTCTTAGAATCACAATCAAGTAGACACCAATCCAAACAAAAATACTCACACCCCCAAGCTTATTCAAAGCTATAAACCACAAACATATACACAAAAAGTGTGAGAACGATTCCCCCCAAGCTTAAATGGAGCATTGTCCTCAATGCTCAAAAAGGGAGAAAACTCACATCAAAATATTTTTTGAATTTTTCATTTTTCACTTTTTTTTTCTTCTTTTTTTTAATAGTGCTTTGTCCTCGCCTCTTTTAACTTTGGACGGCTTTTTCGATTTTGCACTTATTTGTCCATGCCTTTTGTAATGTAGGACGGCTTTTACTCAAACTCATTTGCCATTATTCAAAAATAAGAAATAACACAATCTTGCTATTATAAGAACCAAACATTCCAACTTCTCCTCCACAAACTCCATCAAGAATGATCAATTGCTTCACAAAAACCAAGAAAAAAAAAGAAAATGAAACAAAAGGCCAAAGATCTAAAGATGTGGCTTGAAAAGAAGGGATAAGGCTCAAATGGTTGCAAGGAGGCAAATGTAAACCCAAAAATAAAAATGAAACATACTATCCTAAAAATGAAAAATACCACCCCGAAAAAGGTGCCTTTTTCCTCCCTAAATGGTTCGGTCTCGGATTCAAGATCTATGAGTCAAGTTTCAAGATTAGGTTTGCAAGAAGTCAAGGATCCATGCCGCTCATACAAGTATAGGTAGAAGGCTTGAAAAACAAAGAACTCACACGGATGTAGCAAAAACTCACTATTGGCGTCAAATCGACTATAGGAAGCAACTACCAAACGGGCCACAAACAAGTAGAATCCGGCTTCATGATCCTCCTAGTTCTAACCAACTACCTTAGCATGCTTTATCCTAGAATCAACCAAGCGTACTCTCAAACCGTGCACACCACTACCATTTAGGAAGAAAAGCATTCAATTACACAAGTCCAAATGTTATTATGTCCAAAACAAGAAGAAAAAAAAAAACAAAACACATTGCAAATTTGCCTTGATAGAAACAAAAATCTTTTTGGAGTTTTTCAAAATATAAGAAACATGGAAAAGCATATACAAAGGTGCATAGCACATAAGAATCAACATCCCACCAAACATGATAGAATACCCTCCCCCAAGCTTGAATGAGGCATTACACTCAAATCATAAATCATATAATCCATGGGAGGGGAAAACAAGGAGATCAATCCAACAATCCAACATATGTCCAACAAGTCATCATCCACTAGAGAAAGAGCAAGGAAAGATATTACCGGATTTGAGGTGGGTGAAAATACCCGCAAATGACCAAATGAAACCTTTCAAAGCTAATTTCTCAAGAATTGAACCTTGTCTCCATATGCTCGCAAAGATAGGAGTCAACCTTCCTTGATTCTTGATCCAAATCGAAGCACCAAAATATATCAAGTCATGTACCTAGCAAAAGGCACACAAACATTTCCATGAGAGAAAAATCTATTCTAAAAAGAAAAGGAAAATCTAATCTAAAACACGGGTTACTTCCCGAGAAAGGCTTGCTTAAGGTCCAAGCTTGACCGCTCTAGTAAAATAATAATTCAACGCACGCAAGAGCTTGTCAAATGCACTACTACACATTTCATAAGAAAGTAAGTGTGCACATGACAAAAATAAGGCATGCAACAAGCATAGTGCACACCTATGAGGAGAGAGATGCCAAGAGAAGGAAGAAGAACCAAAAGAAAACTCAACAAAATAAGAAGAAAAAGAAAAATAAGAAGAAAAGGAAAAAGAAGGCAAACTCTCCTCAAAATATTTTTGGGTGGCAACATCACCCTTTTCCCAAATTGGAGACAAATGAGCCACATTCAAATCATCATAGACAAAAGGGTCCCCAATAGGCTTACCAACAAAGGAAGGGAGAAAAATAGGGTAATAGGGGATGTGATTAAACTTTTGAGAGAAAAGGGTATGAGAAATAGGCAAAGGGTTAGCTACTCCCTCAACATAAGGTCTCACATCACCAATGAGGGCATGAAAATCAATCATAGAATCCTCAAAAGAAGATCACTCATGATCACCATCTCCCTCAAACATCCAACTCCCAAGAGGAACCACATAATCTCCTCCACTACCTTCATGAACAAAAGCTCCCTCAACTTCCTTAAAGCCTAGAGTCTCAAAACCATGCATGAATGGAGGCAAATTCACTTCAAAATCATCTCTCTCCCATGAGGCTTTCTCAATCAACTTGCTTAAAAGGCTATGGCTATTCCTTATGCACTCAATAAACACATTTGACATAACCTCAAACGAGTCCAAATACTCATGGATAGAAGAGTCACATTCATACACTTGAGATTCATTACAAAGGGTGGGAGGGTTGGAAATTTCAAATTCAACACTCTCTTCGTTCACAACTCCTTCACCATCACTCATATGCTCACCAAAGGTATCCTCACACACTCTTAGTTGCTCAAAATCACCATCATCATCCTCAACACACACATTGGATTTGTTATTTTCACACACAAGCATCAAAGATGACAATTGGCTTTCTAGCTTTTCATTTCTCCTTCTTCCTTCCTCAAAACGCTCCTCACTCTTTTTCATCATCTCCAATTGACTTCTCAAACAATTAAGAGTAGACTCCATTTTAGGCCCAAGATCATCACTAAGCTCAACATGCCTAATTTGAGTTTCCAAGGTAGCAATAAGAGATTCAAAAGATGTAGGAGATTGAGGTTCAACAAAAGAAGAAGAAGTATAACCAAGATTGGAAGAATCAACATTGAAATAATGAGCATGTACATCACATTGGGGGGTGGGGGCACAATCAAACATATGAGATTTGTCATCAAGGGAACGAAGCACATCACAAGAAGGCATGGTAAATAATGAAGAATATTGAAACACACCATTAGCATCAACTTGAGCATGTACTCCATTATCATGAACAAAAGGGGAAATAGAGTTGAAATCATGTGTTCTAGGTTCACTAATGGGATCATGTGACAAATCATGGGAAATCATGCTAACATTAGAAGAATCAAGACATTTCACATCAATATTAGGAACATGATTATCCCT
Source organism: Chenopodium album (assembly GCF_948465745.1). NCBI lineage: Eukaryota > Viridiplantae > Streptophyta > Magnoliopsida > Caryophyllales > Amaranthaceae > Chenopodium > Chenopodium album. The sequence continues at coordinate 23,667,831 of NC_137847.1, forward strand.
ATTATAGGCATCCCTAGCAAACCAAACATAAAAATCCCAAGCATCATCAATTGACAATGCTCTAAATTCACCATTGTGCATGCATTCAACTTCATCCCTAGTTTGCTCATTCAAACCAAAATAACAAATCTCACAAGCCTCCCAAAGGCTACTACAATTACAATCAAGAAATCCCTCTAGTCTATTAAAATATTCACAAAAAGGCTCATTGTCAAATTGAGGAAATGAGAGACATGCCATTTTATATTAAGCAAACAAAAGAAATCAAATAAAAGAAAACTATAAACAAAGACCTAGACTCAAGCAATCAAAAACACTCAAACATAGACACCGTTCCCCGGCAACGGCGCCATTTTGACGTGGGAAAATTAGGTCGTTGGACAAATCCTCCTAAGCCAAACAAAATTTATAAACACTCAACAAACCTAAATACAAGTATAGAGGTAAGTCAAGGGTCGAACCCAAAGGAACGGTAATGTCTAAGTGCTTTCAATTATGTGCCTAAGCTAGGTCGAAGACAAAGGGTAAAAGAGGACACTAACAACTACTAAGACAAAGAAATCAAACAAATAAAATGCTAGGGATTAGGATTCACTTATATTAAGAATGAACAAAGCAAATTGGTTTAGGAAGTTGACTAAGTCAAGCAATGTGAGGGAAGATTAATTATGCAACCAAAAGAGCATATCAAGGTATTCTCTTAGAGGTCTAACTAGCGTCAACTACGATAAACTCTAGCTAGGAAACATCACAAGACACCTCAATCGTGTAAATGCAAGCCACAAATCAATGGTCCGTATCAATGTGAACTTACAATGCAATCTAGTGTGAATAACTAGGGTGATCAAGCCTAAATCAAACACACACATGCACGTAATCAATTAACTAATTTAATCACATCATCAACTCCATAAAAATCCCCAATCTACATCAATCCATTACATAATACAAGCTTCACCAAATCCCTAAGCAAACAACTACTCTAGCAACATCATCAATTCAACAAACAACTAAAGTAATCAACAATCAACAATTAACAATCAACAATCAAAGAATCTACAATTAAAGAAGAACAATTACTCTAATCAAACATCAATCATCAAATCATCAATATCCAATCAAAATCCAACAATCCAAACATGAATACTAAACAAAACAATAAATGAGATAGAGTTTAGAAATGCTCATTGATAATAGAGTAGATCTCCAATACAATTGTCACCATTGGATCTTCAATCTCTCAATCACCATTGAAATTCTTCACTTTCTCTCTCTAAAATCTACTCCTAAAACTAACCCCTAAATATAGAGAGAGAAGCTCTCAACTAAGCTAAGAATATGATCTAATTCTATTATTACTTCTTACAAAAATTGGGTTCAAATAGGTATAAGAAGAGAGAGAAAATCGTCGAAATCCGATCGGAAAAGACCCACGTTGGTGCGGCCACACAACAGGGGATGTGCGCCCGCACAACCATGATGTGCGCCCGCACAACCATGGTGTGCGGCCGCACATCCCTCGTGTGCGCCCGCACATTCTGCGTGTGCGGCCGCACTCAGCTGGGTTTCTTCGAATCTTAAACTCTTCAAGCTCAAGGGGTGCACACATGATTTATGATGGTGATGGAGGACAAGGTAGGCAGTAGCTAAGGCTTAATATTGAGGGCACACACTTCCTTTGAAAGGAGCACAAGAGAAGAACCAAGACTTGGAACTTCCACTTCTTTGCATCTTGAGCTTCCCAAACTCCATGAACTTGATCCTAAAGCTTCTTCCACCATAATGGATCACCAAAATCACGACCCGAACCTCATCCAATACCTACAACCACGAAAATAGAGCAAATAAAGAAGAAAAGACTAGAAAACCAACGAAAAGCACAAAAGCTACAAAATAAGAGAAGAAAGGTAAAACTAAGCAACAAAGCATAAAACTAAGCACTTATTAAGCATGAAAGCTATGAAAAGAGAATAGAAATGACCTAAATGCTCATCAAATGTGTGCCATTTATGACACACATCAGTATTCTCATAGGTCAATCCAGTATGGTTCTAAACCAATACCCGTGCAAACGATTTATGATAATCATATCCTTGTAGCACAAGAAACGGTGTTATAAATCAAACTACACACTAATCTCAAGTGGTCATTAATCGTCCATCATTTAAATGACCTCGATTTTTTTATTACAATATTCAATGTTCACTTAATAAGTGTTTCTTTATACAAGACTAGTCTTCACAAAGGGAAAACTGGGTCGTTGACTAATTCTCCCTAAGCCAAACAAAATTTACATCACTTAACAAACCTAAATACAAGTATAGAGATAAGTCAAGGGTCGAACCCAAAGGAATGGTTATGTTCAAGTATTTCCAATCAATGCCTAAGCTAGGTCGAAGTCAAGGGTAAAGAGGTAACACTAAACAAATACTCAACAAAGAAGTAAACAAATGAAACACTAGGGAACGGGGATCAACAAGTAATCATGACAATTGCAATAACTTGGGAAGAACATGCCAATCAATGGTAGTAAAGACTAATGATAAGAGCTATCTCCTAATCGTTAAGCTAGTGGTCTCTACGAATAACAAACTAGGAGAATCACAATCCAAAATAATCGACAACTGCAATTCCTAAATTAATGGGTCGTGTCATTAGAAATCACAATGCAATCTAGCATAATTCTCAAGCCCTAATCAAATTACACACATGCAAACTTACATTAATCACTTTAATCTCAACAATCAATCAACATAATTCCCAAATAATCACAATCAATCAATCATACAAGTTTCACCCAATCCCTAGCCAAACAACCATTTAAGAATCATCATCTAATCAACAAGTAACTAAAGGAATCAAGAATCAACAAAATATGGAGAACAATTACACTAATCAAGAATCAAACATCAAAATCAAATCAAGCAAACAAATTTGAAATTAAACAAAGTAATAAAATGAGATAGAGTTAGAAATGCTCATTGATTGATTATGGCAATCTTCAATACAATTGTCATCTTGAATGTTCAATCTCTCAAATCTCCAATGAAATCCATCACTTTCTCTCTCTAATTCTACTCCTAAACTAACCCTAAAACTAGAGAGAAAAACTCTTAACTAAACTAAAAATATGATCAAAATTATTTCTAAAACTTCTTCCAAAAATCGGGTTAAAATAGGTATATATAAAAGGCGTGGAAACGAAACCGAGCAAAGCCGAAAACAGGGAGGAGCGCCCGCGCGGGCAGGGGTGCGCGCCCGCGCACGGGGCATGCGCGCCTGTGTAGCTGGGCAGCGCCCGCGCTCGTGGGTTGCGCACTCGCGTTCTTCTAGGTTTCTTCGCCGCTTCGTGCGTTCGCAAATGAGTCTTCTTAAGCTCCACTTGATGAACATTGTGGTGGCAGTTTCCAAAGGCTTCCACGGTGGGTTCAACACCATTTTTCATGAGAGCGCGGCTTGAGAGCGCAGGAGCTAAAACTTGGAACATCCACTTCCTTGCATCTTAAGCTTTCCCAATGCTATAAGTTTGCTCCAAATTCATCTTCCAACTTAGTTGGCCACCAATATCAAGACCCAAACCTCGTACAAAACCTAAAACCACGAAAAGAGAGAACATAAAGGAGAAAACACTAGAAAAATAAAAACACAAAATAAGAGAGAAAAGGTAAAATAAAGAGAAAATGCATAAAACTAAGAATTTATTAAGAAAGAAAGCTATGAAAAGAAGGTAAAAAAAACCTAAATACTCATCAAATGAGTGCCATAAATGGCACTCATCAGGTCTTGATACCCTATTTTGAATATTCTAAAAATTGAATGGACGCAATATTTAATCCTAAAGCATAATTAAATAGTTTTGTGGAATATTTAGAAAAATTTTATTCCACTATGAAACTTTACAAAGTTTAATCTTATGATAAATGGTTTCCCAAATGTTTTAAGAGTAATACTCTTCATAAAACATTTGTAGAAATCATACCTATATTTAATATGCTTGATTTCTTTCATGCAATTGTGAATGTTGTCGTTCACTTATTGCATAAGTTTAGTTACGATTACTCTGCAAATCCTAACATCTTCACTATCGATCACTTTCATAATAAGATGATAAAATTTGAGAGTGTTATAGATTATATGCGATTTAGGATTTATTGTCCAAGTGATGGCTCCCACTCATTCTCATAATCTGAGATCTTCTACTTAACAACCTAAAATCATTAACGTTCAACAACGAACTTTCCATTGAACAACTTTCTTATTATTGCCTTTAAGGCAACAATAATATTCTCAACATATACTTTCTTGCTCCAACCTCCCAAAAGGGTTCCCCGTTCTTTATTTCAGTAGACTTCCTAATGGTGCTTTATTTGGATTTTATTCCAAACGAGTCACAGTGATTTGGGATACCCTAGTCACTTGCGATCATGGAAATTTACCTTAAATTTCCACACATTACACATGGATGCACGTCCATGTTACCATTCTCTAGCCACGACGCATTTTAGCTCGTGCTTATAAATGGCTTCCTTGTTAAGGTCTTGCTCCTTTCTAAGGATGTACTTGCAACGTCAATTCTCAAATTACATTTGTTTCTATGCGTCAAGAACCCATCCCTTTAGCTTATCCAAGTACTTTAGATGTTCTTGATCATAATCTAACGATCCATAACTTAGATTTATTTTGATTGGTACTTTATTCTTCTCATCCTCTAAACATGTAAATTTTGACGGTTCCATATCGTAGCGTATATGATGGATTTAATTGTAGAATTATTCTCAATCCCATTCCATCCATGTGACATTTTAGCTCATCCAGTTTCACTGAGTCTTGCTAAACTGTTTTCTATGTGATACGGTTGAAAGTCTCTACTAGAGTCTTTCTTGTTTGATTTAGTATTTAGCCTAGCTCATACTTAGTTCAAACAGTTACTTAGTTTTATACATATGGGTCGAAAGCCTTCCAAAATCCTTCATGTTTAACATGGTAAATTTCTTTACTCGTTTAAACATTTAATTAAGTCTATACCATAGATCTTAAATCCAAATATGTACTAAGTATCGGCTTTAGCTTGGTCCATTGTCAAAAATACTTTCAAATCTAAGCATTTAACATTTGATAGTTAATTTACAACAAAGTTCTTAAACTTCTTGTTGGACCTTACAAGATTGACTCTTGCTCCCACTAAACTTCTTATCCATAAAAATTTCTATGTTTCTCCATAAGCCAATCCTTTTATTAACTTTATGAGAAAACACGTTCCAATTCCTTTATGTAATGCTTCCTTCAATCCCATAATGGATTTCATGAGCTTGCTTTCAAATCTAGCATAATTTAGATTTTCAAAACCCTTAGACTATCTTTATAGTCACTTCCAAAATCCTATTTTAGGAAGACAATTTTGGTATCTATTTTTCCATATTTCATATGTGAATTTTTGCTACAATAATCACGAAAAGACTTGATCATTCCGATTGGTGAATAGGTTTTTATCAAATCTGTGAATTTGATTATATCCTTTTCAACCAATCTAGCTATGTATGCATATACATATATATATTTGTTAGTTTTCTCTTTGAAAACTTATTTTGCGATCGATGGGTCTTTCACTGTTCATGCAAATTAATCAAGTTTTAAACATGATTTTCAAACATAGAGTCTATTTCAGATTTAATAGCTTCTAACCATTATTCGGAATTAGGATTTGTCGTAGCTAATTTAAAAGATACTAATCCCTTACCATCTAATAGTAAATAGTATGCTTCTAAGTCTTAGGTTTATTTCTAACTTAATAGAAATTTATAGGATTCAACCCAAACCTTTGGTGACTTCTATACCTATACGAGGTAATTGCATCAAACACTGAGTTTCAAGGCGCTTTCAAAGCCCTTTGATTATGTTGATCTTACTCCAACTTTTTAAAAGTTTTTACGAGTAATGAATTCTCTTTTAAGGCACTTGTAAAGTCCTTTTGAGTATTCTTGATCAATCATTCTCATGAAGCCCTTTTGAGTCTTCCGAGATTCTCAGTTCTAGTTTGTTGCTAAGCTCGATGGTCATCGAGTTCATTTTCCTCCCACTTGTCGTTTTGGAAATGTGTTACTTTCTAGAAAAACACCACTTAGAACTACAAATACTATGTTCTCAAATAGGTTGTGGAGGTAATGCCCGTAGTCTCATTTGAATGCTTACAAAGAGACATGTATACTGTCTTTGGGTAAAAGTTCGTTGTGAAACAAACAGTTAGCTCTCATTTGAGCTATATTAGCCTGTATTGAGCCACTAAGCTCCCACTGAGCTACCTAGCTCCCATTGAGCCACTTAGCTCCCACTAAGCTAGTGAGCTCCCACTGAGGCTAAGAGCCTTAGATATATACTTGAAAAGACATTTAGAAGTTACTTCTATCCATAACTGATTATGGCATCCTTTCTTAGCTTTGACATTTTATTTAGTGTAACATTAGTCATTTGTGAAAATCTTTAAGAACTTTATAGGAAGGGATGTGATCCATCATCGTTTGAGTCATTTTCAAATGGCATCGAGGTCTCCATGAAGACATACTATGTTCTTTGTGGAGTTATTTTATGAAAAATTTCAATTTCATAATTTTGAGATGGTCACACTTGGCTCAAGCAAATATCGCTCTATCTAATCTAGATGTTTTTGATATCTTGCCAAGTCGATTATGTACTTCATTAAGCTTTTGAGCAACACAAGGTCAAGTTCGTTAACATTTTATTAATATAGCCATATTCTTTCAAATTCTTAACATTGAAGTAATTGAATCTTCTTTAGCTTTTGTAGTCAATTGTCTATGCCAAGAACAGTAGCTCTTTACTTTGTCGGTTTTTAACAAGTAAGACTTGCTTGTCTTAGAATGATTCCAAATCGATCAACTGTCAAGAGCCTATATAGCTTTGAGTATGTTCTTGTTAATGTGACATTGCTAAAGTTGTTCGGAACACAAATCATGCCTATGATTTGAATTTTGTGAGTTTTCATGATACGAAATGTTTTTTTATAATCAATCACTCTTGACTCATGGTTTAGACAACTATTCCATTCAAATAAATTCGCAATTATCACTTTTACTTTGAATGTGAGTCTTTCCGTGTGTAAGCGGATTTTTTGCTAATTATGGAACATAATAATAACCATTATTCTTTCTAGCCTTAGCTTTAAAAGGTCTTTAAACAAAGTATAAAATCTTACAACTGATGTAGCACTTCTTGCTTCATTCTAAGCTTGTAAGTCAATAACTTAGCTTTACTTCAATTCAATGGTTTGAGGTCAGTTTCAAAGTGGAACACTCAAACAGTATCCGATAGTTGTGAAGATGATGAGTTGCTAAGTGAACAACAATAACATGAACTCTTTAGTAGAAATGGAATCTTATTCCTTTTCTTTGTTCCTTGTTTCCTATATTTCTTATCATACTTAATCTCATAATCCTTAAGAATCGTTTTCTTAAGTATTTTGGCTTTTATACTTTGTTAGGCATAATTGAGAATCTAGTGTGCCGTAAAACAAAGTTCCATCTTTTCCTTTAATTCATACTAGAATTACTACATCAATGGGTTGTACTCATTAGTGTATGAAGCGAAAAGATATGTTGGTTGTCAACTTCTGACAATTTGAGTTTTTAACTCAATACTTCATGTTTATCAAAACCACCTAGTATTTTGAATATATGATGTCCAATCATCCTTAGGCCCCGTTCTTTAGAGCTGCTCTGCTCTGCTCTACCCTGCTCTGCTCTGCTCTGCTCAAAAGAAATCTACTCTGCTCTACTCTACCCTACTCTGCTCTACTCTATTTTCAAATAATAATTAATAATAACAATAATAATAATAATTAATATTGAATAATAATAATTAATATTATATTATTGATAATTTATTATTTTAAATAATTGTAATAATTAATAATATGAAAAATAATTATAATAATTATTAATATTAATAATTATTATAATAATTATTAATATTAATATTAATAATAATTAATATTTATTATTCATAATAATAATTATTATCAATAATGATAATAAATAATTCAATATATTAAGAATTAATATTTAATAATATTATTAATTAATAATTTCTAATAATTATAACAATTCTTTCAAAAAAATAAATAATACTTAATATATATATAACTTTGTTAATAATTATAACCAATGATATAAAAAGAAAAAAAAAAGATGCAAAAAATTATGTGCTTTAAAATATGTTCTTCCCAACAACTCTATTTACTCAAAAGCGAAAATAAAGTTGATAACAACGAAGATCAAAGTGACAATGAAGATGATGAAAATGACTATCATATGGAAGTGGATGGTTAATTCACCATGATGTTAAACTTTAATCTAATTATATTCCTATTTTAATATGCGGTTGTAATAATTTAAAGACGTTAAACCGTTGTCTTTTATCTTTCTACTACTAACATATGTTAAATATGGTACACATATGTTAATGTTTTCACTCACCTAAATCAATGGTATATGCACTTAATAATAATAATAATAATAATAATAATAATAATAATAATAATAATAGTAGTAGTAGTAGTAGTAGTAGTATTAATAATAATAATGATGATGATGATGATGATGATGATGATGATGATGATGATGATGATGATGATAATAATAACAACAACATTAATAATAATAACATTAATAATGGTATTAATAATAATGTCAAAATCTGCTCTACTCTGCTATCCTGAAATCTGCTCTACTAATCTGCTCTGCTCTACTGACTCCTGCTCTGCTCTGCTCTGCTTTGCCCAGAAGCTCAAAACAACAGGGCCTTAGATTATAAAAGTCATTTATGAGAATTGTATTTTAGAAATGCCTTTCTTTCTTTGAGAACTATTCTCGAAGATTTCCTTTACAAATCATTGAAAACAATATAATTTGATTTAGGATTCTACAAATATAAGTCCAAAGTATAACCATTTATCAAGAAAATAACATAATAAGTTTGAAATTTAAAATCATTCATGCAAACTTTCAATCTTATTAAGCATCTTATCCACGCATTAAATTTGTCCCCATTTGGCGAGAATGAGGCGATTCCAAGATCCAAATAATCAATGAGTGGTTAAGCATACTTTGTCTTATCTTAACACTTGTTACTCTAAGGTAAGTTATTCCTTGCTATTGGCTCCAAGCCACTCTTGGTTAGATCAATCGTCACATCTAATGCTCTCGTGACAATTTATCTCTTTTGCGACGACATGTTAGGACTTCATCACTCATATCGTTGAGTCTAACCAAAATCAAAGTGTATGTGATTTCTTGCTTTGGCAAACCCATCAACATACCTTACATTCCTAGGAAATTTGTGATGCCTCGCTTTGGCGTAGCCCATCACTAGTCTCAATAGTTCGATAAGTGTTATTTTGGAATGGCAAATTTGACTCAATATTTTAGGGACCTAGTGTTTCTATGTTGGTTGATTTAAGTGAACTAAATTAATCATCACAACATTCGAAAACCTAAAACATGTATCTAACATCTCATTCATATATAATTGAAACATATATATCGAAACTCCGTCTTCAACACATAACAAAAATTATGCAACTACTAGTATCTACTATTAGGACTAATCTAAATATTAAAGTACAAAAATACGCAACGGTTCGCAAACCATATTTAGATTTACAAAAATACATGACGGAATGCATTCCGTATTTTCTATCCTAATCGGGCCCCACTAGTTGCCATTTCATAAAACCTGTGAGAGAATATACATTCCATTCATCCATTCACTATATGTGAATGGCCCATGAATTTTACAACGAAAAACAAGTAACAATGCATCAACACGCATAAACTAGTAACTAGCTTAGGTGGTTAATCCGATTAACGCGCCTAATCAAAACCAGTCAAAGTTGTTAACCGATTATGTGAACAAGCGCAATTAAAATAGCTAAAAAAAAATTTATGAAGCTTCCACTAAATTCCGCATCCAACTTAATTAATCCGATTAATTATGCCAAGTGCCGCTCAAACCCGAGGCCTAACCTCCAAAAAATTAATAAAATCGACAAAATAATTCAAAATGAGAAACCAAGAGTTAACTTTCCTCGACTGCTCAAGGCAAGCACCCCTCGACTGCTCAAGGCAAGCACCCTTCGACTGCTCAAGGCAAGCACCCCTCGCCTTGCGTGCCGAGATGCTGCTCGGTACTACTTGGCAGCGCACATTTGTTGCGCGTCTAACTGCAGCTGCCTAGCGCTGCTGCCGCGCCTAGCAATCTCTCGCACACCCCTCGCGCACAATGCTGCACACAGCCCCACGCAGACTCCGCACCTGCACGCAAGCAGCGTACTAGCCCGCATCCCTCGGCAGCCACATGCGGGCTGCGCGTGCAACCCAGCTAGCCGAGGGATTGCTCGTGGCTATTGTGCCTCATTTTGCATGCTTGTGCCTCGGGATTATTTCCCGATTTTGTGTGACAATTCTAATCAATTCTAATGAAAATGAAATTTAAAACAAGTCCAACTTAAGAAAATTCATTTAAGTGCACAAACCAAATTAATCCAAGAACTATTCTTTAAATCATATTTGGTTCAACTTGATGCTACAAAATTGAAGGGCTATTCTCACTATTAATTTAACCAACATAAATTAATCATGAGATTTGACAAAATTAAAAGGAGTTGGAACAATTAACATAAACACTCAATGAAAAATTCCAACTTTAACTCGTGAATCTTTGAAAAATTAAATCTTCCAATATGAAGATTAATTAAAATTCAATCACAAGTTTGAAACTTTATGATTCTAATCAACTTAATAAATGATTAACTCAAGAAGGTTCATTAAACAATCATGGAATTTATTAACACAATGTTCCGACCAACTAAAATAATTAAAGGTTGGATCTTTAGTACTTAAGTGCCAACCATTAAGCACAAATTACTACATAGTAATCATGCTCAAAAGTGGTCTAAAATTGCAGAAGTTTAAAGGAAAGAACCAAACACATAATCACAATTAATATGCCATTAAAATTCAAGGTTTAAAAGATTTAAAATTTTATGTCAAAAAGAAAAATCCTTTGAAATAGGCATTTCTGGGTAGAATTTGGCTTTTTCACAATCCTAAAAGGGTCAGAATGTTTCCAGAATATCAGTTGCACTCAAAATTCATTAGTCTTGAGGGAAAATCTAGGTTCGGGAGCCACAATTCTAATTAAAACGAGATTAAAATTAATAAAATCGAGCTACTAATCTAATTAGCAACCATAACCAGAAATTAAAGCCATTTTAAACACCTTGAAAATATTAGTTACAAAAATAAATAAGCAAGGCTCCGATACCGCTGTTGGGTTTCGAAAAGTTCGACTTTTCGCGGAAACAAAACCCGACCCCAAGACCCGCTCAAAATTACCATAACTAATAAGCATAATTAACAAGATAAAGAGAAAGACAATATTACCCTTTCCGCATGCTTCGCTCAATTTATGAGCTCTTACATCAAAAGCTTTGAGTCCCGCAAGTGCGTAGACCTCCAACGGAAATCCACCCGTAACATGACCCGTCCGGCCCTTACTCGGAGTTTAGCCAAGCTAGACCTAAAATAGACTACTCGAGTTTTATGAACTTAAAGTTTTTCTTACTTTTGGAGATGCCTTATTGAGTTTAAATCAAGTGAATGATTCCCAACTCCTAAGGTTGGTATTTATTGGCAAAGATTCCCAAAAATTCCTATCATCTTTCCACGTGGGAGAAAATGATAATGTGAGAAAAATAAGAAATTAATTTAATTCTAAATTAAATTAAATAGCTAGACAAATAATCAAACTACACTTGGCACACACATGGGAGTGGTTAGGTGAGGACCACAAGGAGGACCACATGGACTCCTTGTTCCCTAAGCCCCCAAACCCACCAATCATAAGAGGGCATGACCGGTGAACCTCCTTGGTCATCAAGGAAAAGCGATCAAGGCCCTCCTTAACTTGGTTGGGCCTTGCAGCCACACACAAGCCACACGGGCTACTAGTGCGCTGCTCGGCTTCGCTTGCCAGCATGCACCGCAAGCCCACAAGGCTGCTTTGTCCGCTGTTGGGCCTCGGCCAGCCAGTACGCACCGCAAGCCCATACGGCTGCTGTGTGCTGTTTGGCTGTCGATGTGGGCTGGCCAACATGCCTTGCTATAGCAGCCTAAAACTTTCCTTGCAAGTTTGCAAGCCCTTGCTAGCTTCTTGGTGCTTACAGCTTACTTGCAGCAGTGCGTGTTAGCCTAATATGTCGTGTCGTTTTATTATTTTACGTCTCGTCAAGTTGTTGATTCGGCTCGACTTACGACGCTCGGTCTCGACGCTCCTAGCTCGATATCCGACGTCTATGTTCATAATACTCGAGCAACACATTAATTCCTCTTAGATTAATTCGTCGTGACGGATCGTGAATTTTCTTGGGTGTGACCCGAAGGATTCAGTCAAGGTTAAGCTGTAATATTAATTATACATTAATATTACTGATTGAAAGCGGCCTCAAACTAGGCATTCTGATCACTTGACCTCACTGAATAGTTAGCTTTCTAATAATTCCGAACCCTCTATCGGAGTAATACCCTTGTTCTAATGACATCATTCTATCAGATTAGTCAACGACCTATTTTTCCCCTTATCAAAGGGCACCGTTGCTGGGGAATAGTGTCTATGTTTGTGTGTTTTTTATTGTTTGTTTCTAGATCTTTGTATATACTATTCTTTTATTTGATTTTTGTTTTTTTGTGAAAAAATGGCATGTACGTCGTTTCCTCAATTTGAGAATGAGCCGTTTTTGGTGTACTTTAGTAGAATAGAGAACTTCATTAGTTACCGTGGTTGTGATCTTTGGGAGGCTTGTAAGATTTGTTATCATGATTTGAATAAGCAAACTAAAGACATTATTGAAGCATGTTTAATGGTAGATTTAGAGCATTGTCAATCGGATGCTTGGGACTTTTATGTATGGTTTGCTAGAGATACTTATGATCGTGGTCATGGTTATTCAAATGTTTCCATTAATAATTGTTATGGTCTATGTTCCATGAATGATGAATCTTTCATGCCTACTTGTGCCCCCATTCCCCATTTTGATGATGCCACTCATATCTCTAATGTTGTTCCCCGCATCCTGCACATGATTCCTTTCCCCATGATGCTCCTCAATGCTTCATCTATCCAATCTTTAGAGCCTAGCTTTGAGTCTCTTCATAATCAACTTGGTGATTCATTAAAAGAATTGGAGATGAATTCTAATTTAGAGCCATATGAGATGAGATACTTGGAGATTATGAAAAGCAAAATGGGAATGTTGAAAAAGATGGAGGAGAGAAATGAGGACATTCTTAGGAGAAATGAGGAGATGAGAAGTCAATTGTCATCGATGTTGAGTGTAAATGAAGTTTCTACAACTTTGGTAGTTATGGAAGATGATGATAATGATTGTTTTGAGAGCTACAAAGTGCATGAGGAGGATCTTGGAGAGTGTATGAGTGAGGAAAAGGGTGTAGAGATGGATGTTCCAAAAGAGAGTTTGCATTTTGAACCTCCTTCCTAATTTGAATTTCGTTCCATTGAGTCGATCTTTAGATGGAGTTGAAGAGAAACTAAAAATGTTGGCGTCTCTTAATGTTAAGGAAATGGTAACTCAAATTATGAAGGATGGGACATTGCAAATTTTAAAGCGTGGAGAAGTTGTGAGGAAAGAGAGTGATGATGAGGAGGATGAAGTAGTTTCTTTGGGAGATTGGATGTTTGAGGGTGATGAGGACCAAGATCGAGGTTTTGAGTGTTGAAAAACCAATTGGTGAGTCAATCCCCCCATCCACCTCCCTTGATTGTGATTACATTCCTCTATTCCTTAATTTTGAAAACAAATCTTCTTCCACCCCATCTCCTTTGATTAATAACCATGGTTGCTTTGAGGGTGAGGCCTTGAGATTAAATGATTATAATGTAGATGAGGTTCAATATGAGAGGGTTGAGGAGGTAAAGCTTACTTTTGATGATTATGATGATGAGAGTGAAGTGTTTAGTAAGGTTGAGTCTCCAACTCCTATCTCAAATCTTCAACCATTGTCTTCCTCTTCACCATTAATGACCCTTTTCTTCTACATTTTCAACCATTGAGAAGGATGAGGCCTTTTTAGAGGGAGATTGTACTTCTCATGTTTATCTTGAGCTACCTCCCAAGTTTGACCCTCAACCCTTTGATGAGCTTTTTTTGAACCTTGATGATGATTTGAAGCTTTTAAGAGCTCATTTAGGGTGTGAAGTTTATGAGGAGAATGTGATTCAGAATGAGCTTAATTTGAATGACGATGAGTTGGAGGAGAGCCCTTTGGATGTGAGTTAATTAGATGAGAGAGATTGTGTTTCAATGGATTGTGGTGTAAGTGAGCAATCAATTCCTATTCCTTCACCTTACACCTCATTTTCAAGAAAGCTTGATCTTGTTCCCTCATATCCCATGTCATTAGCTTCTTTTCTCATATCCCCTCCTCTTGAAGAGCCTTTAGTCCCCCAAGTGCCTCATTTGATGACTTTTGAGGATAATGGTGGGATTTCCAACAAAAATCTTTTGTTGAGAAGAGAATGCCTTCTTCTTTTTCTTTTATTTCTCTTCCTTTATCTTACATTCTTATTTTCCCTTCTCTCCTTCCTCTTCTTGACATAACTCTTCTCAACTCCATAGGTATGCACTAAGCTTGTTGCATGCCTTCATTTTGTCATGTGCATACTTATTTTCATATGAAATGTGTAGTAGTGCATTTGACAAGCTCTTGCGATCGTTGCAATATTATTTACTCGAGCGGTCAAGCTTAGACCTTAAGTAAGCCTTGCTCGGGAAGTAAACCGTATTTTGTTTTTTCTCATGGAAATTTTAATGTGCCTTTTGCTAGGTATATAATTTGATATACTTTGGTACATTGGTTTGGATCAAGAATGAAGTTTGGCACCAGAATTGCTAGCATATGGAAGGCGAGATTCAATTCTAGAGGAAATTAGCTTTGAAAGGTTTAGTTGGTCATTTGCGGGTATTTACACCCACCTATATCCGGTTATATTTTTCCTTGCTTTTTCTCTAATGGTTGGTGACTTGTTGGACATTTGTTGGTATTGTTGATTTGATTTCTTTCTCTTCCCCTCTTATGGATTATTTGATTTATAATTTGAGTGTATTGTCTCATTCAAGCTTGGGGGAGGGCATTTTATCATTTTTGGTGGGATGTTGATTTATTTATGCCATGTATATTTGTATATGCATTTCCATGTTCATTTATTTTGAAAAAATCCAATAATATTTTTGTTTCTATTAAGGCAAATTCGCAATGTGTTTTGTTTTGTTCTTGCTTTGGACATAATACTTTTGGACTTGTGTAGTTATATGCCTTTCTTCTTAAATGGTAACAGTGTGCCCGGTCTGAGAGTATGCTTGGTTGATTATAGGATAGAGTATGCTAAGATAGTGTGTCTAGAACTTTTGGGGCCTTGAAGCCTGAGTCTACTTGTTTGTGGTAAGAAAGTGTTGCTTCTTATAGTGGATTTGAAGCTTATAGTGTGTTATTGCTGCAACCATGTGAAGTTTCATTTTTCTAGCCTTCTACATACTTTGCATGAGCGGCACATGGATCCTTGGCTATCGCTTACTTTATCTAGAACTTGAATTTTATCTCCCGAGATTACGACCGAACCATTTAGGAAGGACAAAGGCATCTTTACGGGGTGGTAATTTTTCTTTTTCTGGGATAGAATTCATATTTTTGGTTTTGGGTTCACATTTGCCTCCTTGCTAACCATTTGAGCCTTATACCTTCTTTTCAAGAAATATTATTAGCTTTTAAGCCATTTGTTTCAGTTTTGTTTCCATTATTGATTTTTGTGAAGAAATTGGTCCATAGTTGTTGGAGCTTATGGGAGTATAAGTGTGGATATTTGGTTCTTTTGATGAGCAAGTTTGTGTTGTGTATATTGTCTGAATAAAGGCAAATGCAAGTTGAAAAAGCCATCCATAGTCAAAAGAGGCGAGGACTAAGCAATAAAATGAAAACAAATAAAAAAAACAAAAAGAGATAAAAAGCAATAGCAAATGCTTTGAGAAAGAAAAACAAGAGAAAAATGGAAAACTACAAAAATATTTTGATGTAAGTGTATTTCTTCCAAGTTTAGAGCATTGAGGACAATGCTCCATTTAAGCTTGGGGGGAAGCGTTCTTACGCTTTTTGTATATATGTTTGTGACCTTTGGCTTTGAATAAGCTTGGAGGTGTTAGTGTTTTTGTTTGGTAATTGCTTGATTATGGTCTTGAGGATTGATCACCCTTTGCTTCACAATATAGGTATACCTTCAAATTTCAAATTTTAGTCTACCTTCACCCTTTTTGCCCGTACATTACAACTCTATTCAAGACCTCTTGACCTTGTTGGTTGAGTTACAAGTCGGTGGAGGGAGATATGAGTCAAGACTGTGGAGCGGTTTGCATAGTTAAGATGTCGAGTAGCCCTAAAATCTCTTCTTTTTCGATTCCTTCAAGGAATAATTGAGGTGCTCACTAGAGGTAGATTTGAAACTAGTAGGGAGAACGCGGTAAGATTGTTTGATATGAAGGCGAATTGTGTCTTATTAGTTATCTATGCTTAGCATGTTTTATGTTTCAATCAACCTTGGATATCTTGAAACGTGCACTCCTTTATTTGCTTAGAAAGAATTGCATTAATTTGTGGTTGTTCATTTGCAAAAGTCCATTCATGAACATTTGTTTTCTTTTCATCTCTTTGTTTTCTTTTTCATGCTTTGCCTTGTTTATTTATTTTGAGAGAGTTGTGGGTTAACCTCTTGGGAAACCCTCACGAGACCTCACTCGTCCTCATTGGAGACTTTGGGTTTATATGGGCTTGTTGTAGCTAAAAACAAGCGTGATTCCTATGGAAGTGAGATAGTGTATATTCTCGTCTCCCTTCTTCTCTTGTTTGTTTGAATAAGCTCATCATTTCCCTTTGCTTGTTGTGTTTTGCTCGATGATGAGCAAAAGTTAAGCTTGGGGGTATTTGATGAGTGCCATTTACGGCTCACATTTGATGAGTTTTTAGGTTGTTTTTACCTTCTTTTCATCGCTTTATTCTATAATAAATTCTTAGTTTCATGCATTTTCTCTTTAATTTTCCTTCTTCTCACGTATTTTGTGTTTTTACGGTTAGTTTCATGCATTTTCTCTTTAATTTTCCTTCTTCTCTCGTATTTTGTGTTTTTACGGTTTTTTTTAGTGTTTTCTCCTTTATTTATCCTCTTTTTGTGGTTGTAGGTATTGTACGAGGTTCGGTTCGTGATATTGGTGGTTTTCTACGTTGGAAGATGCCTTTGGAGCAAGCTTGTAGCAATGGGAAAGCTTAAGATGCAAGAAAGTGGCACGCTCCTAGTTCTAGCTCTTGCGCTCTCAAGCCGCGCTCTCATGAGATTATGGTGTTGAATCCACTGTCAAGCTCATTTGGAATCTTCCATGTTTAGTGACTATCATGAAGACCTTGTGAGCGTACACGAAAACTCATATACGAGCGCAAGAAGATATGAAGACTTGAAGGATCCCAAAAGAGCTCGGGCGCGCAACCCACGAGCGAGGGCGCGCAACCCAGCCGTGCGGGCACGCAAGGCACTTGAGTGGGTGCGCAGCTCCGCGCAAGGGTACGCCACCTTGGGTTTCCTGATTCTCTCAATTTTATATTGTTTTCGCGCCTCTTTGAAATACCTTTTTAACCGATTTTTGTAAGAAGTTTTGGACATAATTTTGATGATGATTTTAGCTTAGTTGATAGCTTTTCTCTCTAATTTAGGGTTAGTTTAGGAGTAGATTTAGAGAGAGAAAGTGAGAGATTTCAATGGTGATTTGAGAGATTGATGATACAAGGGTGACAATTGTATTGAAGATCTTCTCAAATATCAATGAGCATTTCTAACTCTATCTTAATTTATAGCTTTGTTAATTTCATGTTTGTTTAATTTGATTTTGATGTTTGATTCTTGAGTAGAGTAATTGTTCTTCATATTTTGTTGATTCTTGATTTCTTAGTTGCTTGTTGATTAGATGATGATACTTGAGTAGTTGTTTGACTAGGGATTGGGTGAAACTTGTGTGATTGATTGATTGATTGATATTAATATGGGAATTGTGTTGATTGATTGTTCAGATTAAAGTGATTAATGTCAGTTTGCATGTGTGTAGTTTGATTAGGCCTTAAGAATTATGCTAGATTGCATTGTGATTTCTAATGACACGACCTATTGATTTTGGAACTGCAATTGTCGATTGGTTTGGATTGTGATTCTCCTAGTTTGTTATTCGTAGAGATAACTAGCTTTACAATTAGGAGATAGCTCTTTGATCCGATTGATAGCTCTGATCATTAATCTTAACTACCATTCATTGGCATGTTCTTCCCAAGTTGTTGCAATTGTCAAGATTACTTGTTGATCCCCATTCCCTATTGTTTTATATGTTTGATTGTTTGTTTTGGTAGTTGAGTAGTGTTACCTTCTTTTCCTTGTAAAAAAGACTACAGGTGGTAGCAGGCACCAGCCTACATATCCAGCGACAGTCCATTGCCCATTGGGCCGAGCCACTCCCAGTCACCCAACACACTACTTGGGCTGCTAGAATTTCAGTGCCTAGGCAGCCTTCACGCATCCTAAAAAAATAAAAATTAGAAAATAAAAAATTAGAAAAAGGAGAACTACGTTGCTACAGCCTGCACGCATCCCAAGGCATCCCCCTTCTCTCTCTACCACCCTAACCGGCGCCGCCCACCATTGCTGCACCACCAGCGCCTCAATGCTCCACCACCGGCACTTCTCTAACGATCGCGTCTGTTGGGTTTCGAAAAGTCCAACATTCCGCGGAACAAAACCCGACCCCAAGACTCGCTCACAATTAATATAACTAAAAGGCATAAATAACAAGATAAAGAGAAAAGACAATATTACCCTTGATGCGCGCTTCGCTCATTTGACGAGCTCTTACTTGGAAAGTTTCGAGTCCCGCACGTGCGAAGAACTCCAACATAAATCCACCCGCAACTTGACACGTCCGGACTCTATTAGGAGTTTAGCCGAGCTAGACCAAAAATAAACATACTCGAGTCTTAATGAACTTAAAGGTTTTCTGTATTTGGAGATGCATTATTGAGTTCAACTCAAATGGGTTTCTCAAACCCCAATACATGGGTATTTATAAAGAATTTCCACCAACATTCCTCTCTCCCATCAATGTCGGGAGTTGGTAAAAATTATTTTTCCATTTTATTTTTAATTCAAAAACAAAAGAAAAAAGGCAAAGCAATAGTTAATTAACAAGTGGCAAGCAAGGAGGGAGAGAGTAGGTGAGGACTACAAGGGGGGGACCAAATCCTTGCCCTCCAAGGATCTCCAAACCGCCTCACACTACCCCTAACCCGGATCCACTCACACAGCGTCACGTGGCGCCCAACAATAGGCACCAAGGCGCGCCCAGCTGGCGGCCTTGTGCTCGGCTGGGCCTGCCCGTGTGTGTGTGTGTAGGCTGCTTGCTGCCTCGGCCTAGCAAGCCGCGCAAGCTTGCAGGCTGCTGGCCGAGGCTTCTGCGTGCCTGCTGCTAGCATGCTAGTACCGCTAATGCTGTTAGCTTGCTAGTTGTGCTCGCGCCAACACGTTTGCTAGCGTTAGCGTGCTAGCATGTCGCGCCACGCACCAGCTAGCACTACTAGTAGGCTCGACGTGGTGCGGCGTGCATGCTAGCTGCCATGCTAGCACCACTTGCCTGTAGCACTAGGTTTGCTCGGGGCATTCCGATGCTAGGGGTATTTTTGTAATTGTTGATTAATTGATTTTTACCGTCTCGTCTTTTATTAATTCGACTCGACCTGCGACGCTTGGTCTCGACGCTCCTAGCTCGATATCTGACATCTATGTTCATAATACTTAAGCGACTCATTAATTCCTTTCGGATTAATTCGTCGTGATGGATCATTAGTTTCTTGGGTGTGACCCGAAGGGTTCAGTCAAGATTATGCTGTAATATTAATTATACATTAATATTACTAACAGGAAGCGGCCTCCAACTAGGCATTTCGATCACTTGACCTCACTGAATAATTAGCTTTCTAATAATTCCAAACCCTCTATTGGAATAATACACTTGTTCGAAGGACATCATTCCTATTAATCTCCCACTTGTCCTTCCGGACAAGTGCGCTTTTTGTGTATAGCCTATCTCCTATGTCACTTAATGTCTCTTCTTGAACTATAAGGTAAGATTATTCGTCATCCTTATTACGTCCAGAAGTGCTTCTCGAAATTCGAGTTTGACTGTTAATAAGCAGATGATTTCTTAAACTCCATTTGAGCACGGCATTGCATTTTCAGTCTCGCTCTTCAAGAGGCCTTGTAAACAACAAAGAAATAATCCCTATGGTTAATAGGGGGACATTCCCAATCTTGTATTATCAGGTGCTCCTACTAACAGGACCTAGCCGCCCGAGTGTTGCCGTTATAATCCCCATGTATGGCAGATGTTTGACGAACATTAAAGCGGACTAGTACTTAAACATGAGAATTCACAATACTCATGGTCGATGAAAGAGATTATGATAGCCATAGTGAGATGTGTACTTATGACGATTTTTAAATCTCTTAAAGTATTCTCATAGGGCGATCTAGTATGGTTCTAAACCAATACCCGTGCAAATGATTTATGACAATCATGTCCTTGTAGCACGAGAAACGGCGCTATATATCAAACTACACACTAATCTCAAGTGGTCATTAATCGTTCATCATTTAAATGACCTCGATTAGGGATAATTTTCGATTATAATATTAAATGTTCACTTAATAGGTGTTTCTTTATCCAAGACTAGTCTTGATACCCAATTTTAAATATTCTCAGAATCGAATGGGCTCAATACTTAATCCTAAACCACAATTAAATAGAAACAGAGTGATAAAATTGCATGAAATTAAATTACTACAAAATTTGAATGGTTCATCATAGTGTTTTACATTAAAATGTTCAAAATTAATTAAAACACCTAATAAGGAAATCAAAGCCAATTACCGGCGTACATGATTCCCATTGCCTCAACATGGTTGTTGTGCTTCACTTGAGGCAAAGTTTTAGTAAGTGGATCGGCTACATTGTCGTCCGTTCCAAATTTACAAATTCTTATTTAACCCTCTGACTTCCATTCTCTTATCATGTGAAATCGCCGCTTGACATGTTTAACCTTCAGATGTTCCCTTGGCTCTCTAGCTTGAGCATTAGCTCCATTTTTGTCACAATAGAGGGCTATTAGACCATTGATGGAGGATACAACATCAAGTTCACCAACGAAATTACGAATCCAAACTGCCTCCTTTGCTGCTTCAGCAGCTGCCAAGTATTCGGCTTTAGTTCTAGAATCTGCAGTTGTACTTTGCTTAACACTCTTCCAACTAAACCCTCCTCCATTTAGAAAGAATACGTATCTTGACTGCTATGTGTAATCTTCTCTATCTGTTTGGAAGCTTGTGTCGGTGTATCCTTCAACAACTAATTCATTTGAGCCACCATATACCAGGAATTTATCCTTGTTCCTTTTCAGGTACTTTAGGATATTATTAGCCGCAGTCCAATGTGCATCTCTTGGGTCTAACTGGTATCGGCTCGTAGGAATCAAGGCATACGATACATCTGGTTTAGTACATATCATGGCATACATGATCGATCCAATAAGCGAAACATATGGAATCTGATTCATCGTTTCTCGCCCATCAAGTGTCTTTGGACACTACATCGTGCTTAGGGTTATGCCATGTGACATGTGTAAGTGACCTCTCTTGGCCTCCTCCATGTTGAATCGTGCTAGTACCTTATCAATGTAAGTACTTTGGCTCAATCCAATCATTCTTTAAGATTTATCCCTTTAGATCTTGATGCCCAATACGTATTGTGCCTTTCTCAAGTCTATCATTGAAAAATATTTTCCAAGCCATGCCTTTATAAACTCTAGCATCGGAATGCTTCTTCC
This sequence comes from Chenopodium album, assembly GCF_948465745.1. Taxonomy (NCBI): domain Eukaryota; kingdom Viridiplantae; phylum Streptophyta; class Magnoliopsida; order Caryophyllales; family Amaranthaceae; genus Chenopodium; species Chenopodium album. Next base: position 23,689,877 of record NC_137847.1, read on the forward strand.
CATGAGCAATATGTCATCAACATATAAGACTAGGAAGGCGATATCACTCCCACTGACCTTCTTGTAAACACAAGATTCATCTAGATTCTTGATAAAACCAAACTTATTGATGGCTTCATCGAATCGCAGATTCCAACTTCTACTTGCTTGCTTTAACCCATAAGTGGACTTTTTAAGCTTGCATACCTTTTCCAGCATTGTTTTGGTCGACAAAATCTTCAGACTATGTCATATATGCGGGCTGCTGTGCAGCTTGGCTGGCCGAGAGATGCTTGTGCTATTGTGCCTCGGTTTGTGTATAAGTGCCTCGGGATTATTTTCCGATTTTTCGTGTGACGTTTTTAATCAATACTAAATTAATTTTAGAATCAATATTTTGAGGAAAAAATGAAAATTAAAACAAGTCCAATTTAATAAATTCATTTAAGTGCACTAACCAAATTAATTCCAAGAACCATTCTTTAATAAAATTTGGTTCATCTTTATGCAACAAAAACAAGGGCTACTCTCGCTATTAATTTAACCATCATAATTAATAATGAGATTTGACAAAATTAAAAGGGAGTTGGAATAATGAACATAAATATTCAATGAAAAATTCAAACTTTAACTTGTGAATCTTTGAAAATTTACATCTTCCAATATGAAGATTAATTAAAATTCAATCACAAGTTTGAAACTTTATGATTCCAATCAAATTAATAAACGATTAAATCAAGAAATTTCAATAAACAATCATGGAATTTAGTAACACAAAGTTCCAACGAACTAAAATAATTAAAGGTTAGATCTTTAGTATTTAAGAGCCTTAAAACACAAACTTTTCACACTTAAAGCAATTTATTTGCAATTAAAAATTGAGCCAACTATTAAGCACCAATTACTACAAAGTACTCATGCTCAAAAGTGGTCTAAAATTGTAGAAGCATAAAGGAAAGAACCAAGCACATAATCACAATTAATATGCCATTAAGATTCAAGGTTTAAAAGATTTAAAATTTAAGTCAAAACGAAAAATCCATCGAAACAGGCATTTCTGGGCAGAATTAAAGTTTTTTTACAACCCTAAGAGACTCAAAATATTCCAAAATATCGATTCCACCAAAAATTCAGTAGTCTTGCGTGAAAGTCTTGGTTCGGGAGCCAAAATTCTAATTAAACCGAGATTAAAAATAATAAAATCGAGCAACTAATCTCATTAGCAATAACAACCAGAAATTAAATCCATTTTAAACACCTTGAAAATATTAGTTACAAAAATAAATGAGCAAGGCTCTAATACCGCTGTTGGGTTTCGAAAAGTCCGACTTCCCAAGGAACAAAATCCGACCCTAAGACCCGCTCACAATTAATATAACTAAAAGGCATAAGAAAACAAGATAAAGAGAAAAGACAATATTAACCTTGATGCGCGCTTCTCTCGTTTGACGAGCTCTTACTTGGATAGCTTCGAGTCCCGCACGTGCGAAGACCTCCAACAAAAATCCAACTGCAACTTGACCCGTCCGGTCTCTACTCGGAGTTTAGCCGAGCTAGACCAAAAATAAACTTACTCGAGTTTAGTTGAACTTAAAGGTTTTCTCTCTTTGGAGATGCCTTATTGAGTTCAACTCAAGCAGGTTTCTCAAATCCCAATACATGGGTATTTATAAAGAATTCCCACCAACATTCCTCTCTCTCATCAATGTGGGAGAGTTGCTAAAAACCATTTTTCCATAGTATTTTTAATTCAAAAACAAAATAATAAAGGCAAAGCAATAATTAATCAATAAGTCGCAACCAAGGAGGGATAGAGTAGGTGAGGACCACAAGGGGGGACTAAAGCCTTGCCCTCCAAGGATCCCCAAATCGCCTCACACTACCCTTCACCCAGCCCCACTCACGGCGCCACATGGCGCCCAGCCTTGGGCACCTAGGCGCGCCCAGATGGCAGCCTTGTGCTCGGCTAGGCCTGCCCGTGACCGTGTATGTGCGGGCTGCTTGTTGCCTCATCCCAGCAAGCTGTGCAAGCTTGCGGGCTGCTGGCAGATGCTGCTGCGTGCTCTGCTGCTAGCAGTGCTAGTTCGCTAGCGCTGCTAGCTTGCTAGCTGTGCACGCGCCCCAGCACGTTTGCCAGCATTGCTAGCATTGACCTGCTAGCATGTCGTGCCACTCACCAGCCATCACTGTTAGCAGGCTCGGCTTGGTGCGGCGCGCATGTTAGTTGCCATGCTAGCTCCACTTGCCCCTAGCACTCGGTTTGCTCGGGGCATTTCGATGATAAGGGTATTTTGATAATTGTTGATTAATTGATTTTTACCTTCTCGTCTTTTATTAGTTCAACTCGACTTGCAACGCTCAGCCTCGATGCTCCTAGCTCGATATCCGACCTCTATGTTCATAATACTCGAGCAACTCAATAATTCCTTTTGGATTAATTCGTCGTGACAGATCGTTAGTTGCTTCGGTGTGACCCGACGGATTCAGTCAAGATTAAGCTATAATATTAATTATACATTAATTTTACTGATCAGAAGCGGCCTCCAACTAAGCATTCCGATCACTTGACCTCACTGAATAATTAGCTTTTTAAAAATTCCGAACACCCTATCGGAAAAATACACTTGTTCAAAGCACATCATTCCTATCACGGACAACCCCCGCCACAAAAAAAAAAAAAAAAAAAAAAAGAACCCTAAGTCTTTCAAGGTTTGGGCTTTTTTATTCTCTTTTTCAATTGGGTGAATTTGTTGGAAATGCAATTTAATTGATGCTTTATTTCAGGTAACCAACAAAATTAAGTCTTAATTGCACAAGATAAGTTATTATTTTAAATTCTACATCCAACTTCTCTTCTTATATTATTCACATTCATATAAAAATTGGAAATTTTGCCTCTTGCCTGATATTATTGGATTGATATTGAGTTTGTGGTGATTTTTGTGATTGAAACATTGATGTTTGGTTGGTGGATACTTGTATTTTTATTCTACTTTGGTTTTTAGGATTGTGAATACTAGTGTTAGTTTGAGTATTTTGTGCCCATTGCTTTTCTTATTGTGAAATTGCATCATGAGAACCACAAGAACCTCTAGTTCTCACCCAAAATCCACCCCTTCTCCACTTGCTCCACTAAAATCAACTCCGACAAAAAGAAACCCACCTCGAAAAGCAAGAGCCTGAGCTTCGAACACTACTAGAAAAAGGGGTTTTTACGACAAAAATATTTGTCGTAAAAAGGCTCAATAATCTTCGTTAAAACCATTCACGACAATACTTATTTCGTCGTGCTTTTGTCGTAATAGGTTCCGACGTTATTGGTTTTAACGACTACGTTCGTCGTTAAATTTATACGACAAAATAGTAGGTCGTCGTTACTTAGTTACGACAATTTAACTTTTTGTCGTTATTTTGAGATTACAAACTAATGACCAACAATTTTACTGATAAAATTTTTTCTAACGGTAACTAAATTTTAAATTGATGTCGTATAACAACAAAATATTTCGTCGTTAATATAAATCGTATAAAATTAATAAACTAAATTGCTTTATCCCACCTTTTCTCATCTGCTAGATACTTATTATCGTAATAAGGAAAAAACACAATAAACATAATTGTACAAAAAAGAAAATGCAACCAAAAGATTCATAACTTAATATTAAATTAGATTTAATGTATCTCAAACCAACTACCATCCAATATAACAAGAACAAATAGTATGTTTTAAACAGGGAATATCTAAAAAAGAATTTTGTTATCTTAAACTTTAAACAAAAATAAAAAAATAGAAAAAAAACTTTATTGGAGATCCTAGATCTTCAATGTTATATTGCAGCTACTCATCATGTGCCAGATTAAGCTGATTCTTCCTGTGAAGGTATAGTGACATTAAGCTGTGTCACTAACATTTCCTAAAATAATTTCATACTAGACTCAACTGATCCAATGCGACCTTTTAATTCATTGTTTTCCTCTTGTACTTGTTCAGCGCTGTTTATAAGAAATTGGTTTTGTTTTTTAGAGGCATTCAATTCAACTTGAAGATCTTCTCTGCTAGGCTATGGTCCTTGAATATCTTTCAGCTTTATTCCTCCTCCATAGCTTATTACTCGATCTCGAGACTTGGATTTAAATACCTTTTGTGCTACCTGCACATGTGATATAGATTTTATAATCATTAAAAGCTTAAAATATACATTAATATAAAAATATATGTTAAGAGAACAAAAATTTACTTACTTAATTTTGTATGCTACATAATTAGATATGACTTACATAAAAAATATATGCCTATTAATACACATAAATTTCAATATTTGAATCACCATACTTAAATTTCTTGAGTTTTATGAGTTAAAAAATGATATATCATCACTATGAAAAGTAATATAAAGCCATCTAGGATAATCCAGAAGAAAAAGAAACAAAGAAGCAAGTTTCTAATCCAAACATTACAAAAACAAGGTAATTAAGTGGTACAACGCTACCAGGTACATTAGAAGAGACAAGGTTTAAGATAAATATTGTCTTACCTCTCTACATTTTTGTTCTTTATTATCTACCCTATAAATAGTTTTAATAATTGGAGTATAATTGGGATTGCATTGTCTAAAGTTTCCAGCAACAATAACTAGTTTGATGTGTTGAAGGAAAAAAAAAAAGGTTTATATCATTCATGCAATTTCAGTTATTCATATAAAAGGAAGTTTGCAGCCAAAAAAAATGATTACGGCATTGATTGAAATTGAAAATTATAACATAATGATAAAAAAAAAAAATAGTACAAGCAAAGTTACCTCAGCGTGGGAAAGAGATGAATCTTTTTCCATTGTTTCTCGAATTTCATTATAAAACACAATACCGAAAAATTATTACTTGTTTACACAGGGTAACGACATTAAGCAATTAATGGACATACTTGTTTTTGTGTGGTCTCGACATTTAGAAGTTCAATGCCTTTCTTTCGGGTCGAATAGAGCACAACAACTAAAGTTGGCTTATTTCCTTTATTTGCCCCCTTTATAAGAAAGAAAATCATTATTTTGTAATTAATTTGATTAATATATAAATTATCAAAAGCTATAGTATAATCAACTAATATAAACAATAATTCTCACCAAATCGTCCCATATAACTTCTTTTCTAATTGAGGCATTAATTCTTTAACATAGTAGCCCCTGTTTTCAGAGTTTCTTGCACTTCTTTTCTAGAATTTTTTTATCAATAAATATTGCTTAATGTAAACATATTAATTAAATGGAAGTAGAAAGTAATTTCTAGTTGTGTCAAGTCACCTTAAAATCATCCTTCATATATATCTCCTTGATAAGCCATTTCCACTCATTCATGTCAAGCCCTTTAGGTGGCTTACCCTTGTATGCAGCTGCTAAGGTGATTTTCTTTTTAGTGACATTATACCTTAATAAAGCTGACCTCCATTTTTGCCATAGCTCCTCCATATTCTTGAGAATATGACTTTGTAAGTTTCCATATTTTCATTGGTAAATACATCCTACAAAAATAGATATAACATCATCACTTGTAAACATTGAATAACCTACAATTATTTTACATGAATATTATTGAGTTATAAAATAAAAGAGAATAATTTAGAAATTTGGAAAGAGCTTATAAAGCAAATGAAGTAGGGGATTAAAAGTGCAAAGAAAACTCATGAAATAGTTACAAAAATTAATACGATAACTGCTGCCCACATGTGTTCCTTTTCCCTTTCTCCAATATCATTCTATTTGTGCACTCTCACTTGACATATGTTAGTATTTCATACTATAATTCCCAAATGTCTTGCAAATACTTTGTGATTCTTTCCCACTGCTCGATTGTTAAAGAACTCAATGTGTAGCTTCTCATTAGGTTTCAGTTTAGCTATCTCCTTACATTTGTTTCTTCCCCTCCTCTTTTCAATATCGTTCTTCTTCTTAGAAGTTGATGGATCACCACTTTCAACTGAAACAATGTAATGTAAAAAGTGTGAGAAGATAAAAATAGCAAGGAATCTGATTAATTCAATGCAATAATAAAATGTAAATTATAACCATGAGCATCTTCTTGCATTGTTGGGGATACTTCCATTTCATTTTCTATCAGCCTCATGGTTGTTTTCACCTGAATCTTGATCATGATGATCATTATTATCTTCATTTCCTTGTTCATAATGCATATCTTCATCTTCAGATTGATAATGAAGACCATCATCATGAAAATTTTGGTCACTTGACTCAAAATATGGCTCTTAATCTTCTCTATTATTGCAACTTAAATGGACGGGGGGGGGGGGGGGGCAAATAATGGATCAAAGGAAGTTATATTATCAAAACTATTGACAACAGCAAAATTACTAACATTTTTAAATTGACCAAAAGGTTTCCTTGACTGTAAAAGATTTCTATCAGAACTTCCTTTTTGGATAGGAGAATCATTACTAGCTCTAGGGTGAAGATGGGGACTTTTGGGTGAATACATATTTGCTAACCTCTTGCCACGCCCCCTTGCTAACATAAGTGGTGGTACATAATCCCTTTTAGATCTAAGAATTGAAGTTTTTTGTGTAGTCCCATTAGGAGGAGCCATTATTTCCCTACATAATAACAAGAAGACAAAAGTAGGATTAAGACAAATGAAATATACTACAGTAGAAAAAAAATAGTATCAACATGAATTGGGAAAAAGGGAAGAAAAAGGGAAGCAATAATACAAACAGCAAACTGTTTTTAAAACTAATAATTAATAAAACAAGATATAGATTATTAAATTAAAAAAATTAAAGAATGAATTCAACTAAAAAATTGTAAATGATAAAAAAAAAACGTCATATAACCTTTCTACAGCAAACAAAGTTGGAAGTCAAAGTTTAACAATGAAATAAAATATGGTAGTCATAAAGAACAATAAATTAAAAAGCTTTCTAAAAGTCAATTGATAAACAAATCATTCCTCTCTCCTCCTCTTTGTAGATCTTGCTTCTCTGCTACTGTTTGAATTATTTTATACAATAATGGGATCTAAATTAGCCCGCCGTCTACATACTTCAATACTTTCACTAGTTGAGGAGGAAGCATGATATGTTGGTTTGCAATATTCACCCTGTTGATAAGCATCCCCATCAGGGTCATCACCATTGTTTTCATCGTATGAGTAGTTGTGTGGTTGAGTCTTCGATGCAATATACCAACCTTTGTTATTGTTGTCAATGGCATAAAAAGATTGTCTTGCTTGACTAGATAAGATAAATGGTTCATTAGTTTTTTAACTGCTTATTGCAATGAATACTAACAATCCCGTATTCATCTTCTTTAAATCCTCTTACCTTATCAAACACATCCCACCATTTACAACGAAATAACACCGCTCTATTCCCTCCAAGGTATTGTATCTCTATTATTTGTGTCACTACTCCATAAAAATCTATGTTTTCATCTTCATCTCCCATGTTTCCAATCACATAGACCCCACTATTTTGCGTTCTCAAATTCTGTTCACGGCTTTGTATTTGAAATCTATATCCATTCACAATGTAACCAGTAAAAGAAGTTACATATTGTGTTGGTCCACGTGACAGTGAGAGGAGATTTTCCACTTCCTTGCTCTTATTAATCTCATATAATTGCCCAACCTATCAAAAAATAGTAGGAAAAATGAATAATATACTATTTTACTTATCTTAAAATCAGAATTAGTATAAATTGCTGACTTCATTCTTAAACCATTGTCTAAAATTTTCACTCCATTCCTCTTCTAAGATTCTAGCATCATTATATGGATGAGCTTCAGAATACTCTCTAAAAATAAAGCAAAAATTAGTGACAGCCATAATTCCTAAGGATTAATGAAAAGTGTATTAGGGCAAGGATTCTTACTGAAGGAAAGGTTGAACCTCCTCACAATTCTTTAAAATATAATCATGAGCTTGATTTAAATCATTCTTTGAAATATCTATAATGGTTTGAGCTCCTAAACCTCTTCCAAGATGACTTAAAATAGTCAACGCTTCATCATCACCATTTGCATTTTATAATTTCGTTCAAGACGGTTAAATCTTGTTTCCACACTGTCCATATACCTAGAGCAAAGAGTCATGCCCTAATCTGCAAGATAACCCTCTGCAATTAAAGCCTCTAGACGAGTCCTATTTCTTACATAAGATTTAAGCTTATACATATGTTGCTCAATAGGATACATCCATCTAAACTGAACATGACCTCCAATTCTAGCTTCATTAGCTAAATGAATAGGTAAATGCATCATCACATCAATGAAGGAATGAGGGAAAACCTTCTCTAATTTACAAAGGGTGATAAGGATTTGGGCCTTTAATTGCTTCAACTCCTCCACATTTACTACTTTAGCACACAACAAAGTAAAATACATCGATAACTCAGTAAGTGCTTCACGTACAAGTGGAGTGAGTAGACCACGGATTGCCAAAGGTAGAAGATGTTCAAGTATTACATGACAATCATGGATCTTTAAACCCAAAATTTTAGAATCCTTTGAGTTAACACAATAAGATATATTTGATGAAAAACCATCAGGAACTTTTAATTCTTTTAAAAAGTTGCAGAAAGTTTTCTTCTCAGAGGGAGAAAATGTAAATGGAGCAGGAGGTAGTTTAAATTTGTCCCCATCATCTATAGGGTGCAGTGTGGACCTTACCCCCATAGCTTGCAAGTCACGATGTGATTTTAAAGTGTCTTTGGTCTTCCCATGAATGTTCATAATTGTCCCAAGAATGCTATCACATATATTTTTCTCAATATGCATCACGTCTAAATTGTGTCGCAATAGTTGTGCCTTCTAGTAAGGAAGCTTAAAGAAAATGCTTCTCTTATTCCAATTATCACCCCTAAGTTCGTGCTTTATTTTTTTCTTCACATGTGGATCATTAGACAATACAATGTTTTCGAGATCTTCAAGTTGATGAAGAATTTCATCTATAGAGCAAGGTTTTGGAGGTAGACTACGCTCGACTTTTCCATCAAATGACTCCTTGTCCTTTCTCCATCTATGATTCATTGGCAAATAGCATAGATGACCCATATAACATTCTTTGCCTTCATGAGATAGCCACTCTGAACGTGTATCCTTCTGACAACAAGGGCATGCTAAATATCCCTTTGTACTCCACCCTGATGCATATGCTGGAAAATCATTTATAGTCCACATTAACGCTACACGTAAGTTAAAATGATTTTGAGCTGATGCATCAAAGGTCTCAACGCCATTCTCCCATAGGTCCCTCAATTCCTCAATTAGAGGCTGCAGATATATGTCAATTACATCACCAGGTCCTTTAGGACCAAGAATGATCATTGATAATATCAAATTAGACTGTTTCATACATAGTTCAGGTGGCGAATTATATGGAATAAGTACCACTGGCCAAATACTATATGGTGTCTTTGAATTTGTAAAGGGTTGAAAACCATCACTAGCAAGGCCTAATCTAACAATTCGAGGATCGGAAGCAAAATCCGAAAACTCTTTGTCAAAGGATTCCCAAGTTAATCCATCAACAGGATGTCTCATTGTACCATCTTTCTTCTTCTTACCATGATGGCATGTCATTAAAGATGCAGTCTTTGAGCACATGAATAATCGTTGGAGCCTCAGTCTTAGTGGGAAGTAACGTAGTGCCTTCTGGGGTATCTTTCTACCATTTTTCTTACACTTGTCTTCCCCATTATGTTTGTTACTTTTCCATCTTGATGCACCACATATATTTCATGAGTCCAAGCTTTCATTCTCCTTCCAATATAACATGCAATCATTTAGACATGCATCAATTTTCTTATAAGGAAGCCCGAGATCTTTTCTAGTCTTCTTTGCCTCATAATAAGAATCTGGTAAATTTGATTCTTTCGGCAAAAGTTCCTTCTTCAAGAAATCCAAAAGCATGGTAAATGACTCATTACTCTAACGGCCAAGAGTCTTAATATGAAGAAGTTTTAATAGTGCAGACATCTTAGAACTCTTACAACCTTCATAGACAGGGTCTTGTGAGTCCTTCATCAAGTTATAAAATTTCTTGTTAGCCATATTTGGCTCCTCGACATCATTAACAATGGAGGAGGAACTACCATCATCATGATTATTAGGAAATAAATCCCTTAAGTTATCAAACATCTCATTATGGTTTTCATTTTCTTCAACATCATCATCCCCGTCAGATTGAGTAGGCTCATTCAACCCTTCCCCGTGATGATACCAAAAGGTATACCTCCTAACAATTCCAAAGACTAATACATGTTGTTTAATTTTTCACGATCACCAGATTCTCCATTAACACATTTGGAACAAGGACATCGAATTGTCTCAGTTTTTAACTTCTCAAAAGCATAATCTAAAAAACTATTTACTCTTTCTTCATATGAAGGGTCATTAACATAATCTTCAATGGCCATCTAATCTTTACTAGGAGTCATTTTTACCAAGTTATTAAAGTTAAGAGAATAAATTAGCTATATAAAATCTGCAAATTCAACACAAGAATTCTATGAATACTAGTCATGTGACAACATTACCTTAGTACATATAAACAAGATTTAAATAAAGATGCATGAAAAGGGAAAAAATAAAAAGTCTTTCAGTAATTAACTTGAAATACAAAGTGACACTACTTTAATCAAGTGTTTAAAATGAGGGGAAAAAAAGGATAGTAGAATAAGATAGATTGTCTAGATAAATATTAAGAGTATACTAGCATTTAGCTACAACAATAACTAATATAAAGCTACTCTAATTCTACTCTGATGTAACTTATGGTACACTTTAGCTTGCTCATGTAATACATTATCTAGTCTAATTATGACTTTTTCTTTGAGTTGTATTTTATTTACTCTAAATATTACACTTATCAGATTTGACCGTTATTGAAGTGTTATTCCTTTCATGTCCTCACTCAAACTCAATACTACTTATTTTATTATTTATTTCTTCTCTCATATCCCTTACATTTTAATAAAATATTAACCGTACTATCTTTTCTTATAATTTTCTATTATTTCAACTACCCCACTTACATCTTTTTTCTATTAAATTCAATTAACTTATATAAAATTATGTGTCGCTAAAAGTTTTTTTTAAATTGAAAGGTAGATTTCATAAATCAATAATTATCCAATTACATTAGATGAGCCAGTCACATAGCCTGCTATGGACATTGCCCATATGCCAGCAAAAAAATAACCTCACAGCAAGAGTCCTAATAGTTTGAGATGGAAATAACAAGAGTACTAATACATCATAATATAGCCACAGAACAACAAGTTTTGAGAACTTCTAAGATATTGACTCCTTGTATACTTGATTTATAGCCACCATAATGAACACAATCACATGGTAAAGTTGACTTTTCAATAATCTTTTCACTAATCCTAATTAAAACCAATTAAAACCAATTAAAACCAATAATACACTATAATCTTTCAAATATCACAAGAATCAACTAATTAAAACCAATCAAACTAAAATCCAAGAAATAAATACATACGCAAGAAAAAAATTAAACTTTGTATTGAGTTGACATGTGGGATTTACATATTGAACTTAATAGAGACAAACGATGATCGGCTAAACGGGAAACTGATTATCTCAACAAACACCCAAAAAATACACAATAAAATTAAACAGAAAAATAAATAAATAAAAAATTATATAGCACATGCAAGGAAGTAAGGTCGAAATTTGAAAGAGTAATTAAGAAAATTTACCCTTTAATTGACTTTCAAATTGAAATTCTGTGACAAATCAACGAACCCTAATTACTGGTCAACTTTAACCCAATTCGCCTACAAGCAAGAATATATTGATGACCCTTGAGAATTGTTTGAACAATTGACTGAAGCCAATTACTGGAAGCAAGTGCAAGAAATTTGAAGATACTTGAATAAACTAACAATCGTAATGGGCGGTGAGGTTTAGGGGAAGAAGAAAGGAAATAAGGTTTTAATAAATTGCGCCTTTTGTTTTTTATAGAAGTATTTGATATTTTGATGATTACTTTGCCTAGGCTCTAATCCCGTGTTACGAAATTCACTTTTCAGCACTTGCGACAAAATATAATTTATTATTATTATTATTATTATTTATTTATCATCTACCATATTAACAACTCTTATAGAGTTATTAATTTAACCTTTTATATTTCGCATTCAACCATGTATGACCACCTCTAAGATTGTCGTAACTAAGTGACTTACTAAGGTTATTAACGACAAAAAACCCATTTTATCGTTATTACTTTGTCGTTAAAACTACTAATTCTAGTAGTGGAAGAAGTATCCCAAGCCACCACAAAAATCTACCGAACAACCACTTAAACCCCCCCCCCCCAATCACTTCTCATACCACCCCATCTCCAACTTCCCACCTTTCCTCAGGTTTGAGTAAAACTCAACAAGACCTTGATTTTTCACTTCAATGTTGAAAAACAAAACAAACACTTTGTTATTCAAATGATTATGGTAAGAAGCTTGGGGTTGACGATTGTTTACAAAAAATTGGTTGAAGGTGTGGTTGGTCAAAAGTTCTTAATTTGAAGGAAGAGATTTATTCAGATTTGGTTGTTGATCTTCTTACTTCTTGGGTAGTTCGGATAATGGTGACATATCTTTTTCTCTTAATGGAGTGACACATTCAATGGCACCAAAGGAGGTTAATAAAATTTTTCGAGTGGCCTTGTGATGAAACCATTGGCAAATCAGAATTGGTTCGTTTTAGGGTGATAAGAATGGATTACAATTTCACCAAAAATTCTTTTGGAGAGAACTCACAGGTCGGGATGATTGGAAAGTTGGTTCTACTAAGTCTTTTTCAATTATGAACCCTTTGCCTCGTATTCTGCATCGCTTACTTCTACAAGTGTTCTTTCCAAAGACAGAGATGAGGCAAATTGCTACAAGTGATTTCAAGATGCTTTGGTGGTTCTTATGTGGTGATCGAGATAGGACGGGTCAATTGGATTTCGGAAAATTCCTCATTGCTGCATTTCTTGTAGAGAGAAACAAGCTAAAATGGCCTATTACTATGGGGAGCTTTGTAACCGTCTTTGTTAAGCTTCTAGGGATTGATTTGTCAAACTTTAAAAAGTTGAACACATATGCCCTCCTTTATCATGTGAGCATGGAACGATATAAATGGTTGTTGTTACCAAAGATTGATTTGTTTGTATGGCATGTTAAAGGAGAGGAGAAGGACTCACATCCAATTCCTTATGTTGTTTTGCCCACTTTTACGACTCAAATAGGTACTCTAAATGCCCTTTTGTTTACGCCTACCCCCAACACCAAAACAATATTACAAACAAGTGTGCATTCTGCAAAGCAAGGTTCTTCTTCAGCCCCTTCGCCTTTGGTTGATGACACTTCAAATATCTCTCCTTCTCGTGGGACTATTCCAGCCCACCCTTTTTGTGATAGGGTCAGGTTTGAGGGGTGCAATAGTAATCAAGTAACTATAGAGGTGTTCAAGCAGTTCATGGATAGCATTGTTACATTTGATCAAGACGTAGTCATTGATTATTTAGGCAGTTTGGAGCAATGATTTTAGACCTTGGATTCTTGTTTCTCTTCGTCAGCAGGTAGTGGCTTCTAGCAACATCTCTATATCTAAGGACAATACAGTCGACTCCTCTTCTGCCCATAAGGCTCCCGCTGAGTGAGCTTTTCTTTCTTCTCCCTCGTTCTTGTATTTTATTTTGCCACAGTGAGGACACTGTGTTTTATTTTATCTTGGGGGGGGGATATTTATCTTTTAATGCTTTCATAGTGTAGTTTTTATTGCTTTCCATAGGTGTTGCATGGTTTGTACCGTCTATTAGGGATGGGAGTTTACATGTAACGAAAAAAAACTTATTGCTCTCTTAGTTTAGTTTTGTTTTTGTTAATGCACTCTTGTGCCTATCTTCCATATTTTGACTTCGAACCGTGTGTGGATTAGATTAGACTCTCTTGAGCTTCCTCTCATCATAGTTATAATTTTGAAATTCGATCGGTGTGCTTTATACGTTTATAACTGCGTAGCAATGTAGGCTGTGATTAACTGGTTTATGGCAAGATGTTTTTCTCTTTTTGAGTCTAGCTAGTCGAGATTTTTGTAGACCCCAAGCCATGTGAGTTTTTTAAACCTAATTGATTGACTGTCACATTTGTAACAGTATATATTTTTGTATATGTGATAGTTCCTGGTGCAGCTTTTATCTTGATTTTGCCTTTGTACTCGTAGTAATTTGGTTGTGATGAGTGCATGATTGAAATGATAGAGGACTTTTCTTTTTCTTATTTTAAGGCTCCAGATGTTATTGTTGTACATTTTCTTCCTAATTGTCACTCTTTTTAAGCTTTACCTTTCATTGAATTAGCCATATTATAAACCTTAAGACTCAATTGGTTACTATTCCCAAGCCTAGTTTATGGGGGTGGTCCATCTTGTGATTTTTGTTTGGCTAAATATTTGATTTGTGGAGCAATAAAGGAGATTTTGAATGGAAGTTCAAAGTTATTATTCAGAAAAAAAAAATTGAAAAAAAAATAAAGAAAAGAAAAACAACAAAAAGAAGAATAAATGGAAGAAGAGGAATGATAAAGAAAAAAAAGAGAGAGAGAGAGATAATGAAGGAAGGATAAAGAAAAAAAAAAGATATATTAAGAAAAATAAAAAAAAGGTTGTAGAAAGAAGGGAAGAAGAGGAAATCAAATTACTTTGGTGTATAGTGATTTTTGTTTTGGCTTTTATGGTGTATAGAGAGGCTAGATGCTAAACGAGGTTATCTTCAACATGCATTTGGTTGTGTTTTTAGTATGGACTATCATTACAACTGTCTCAGCCGACTGAACTTTCACATTTCCCAAAATGTTTATCCTACCTCTCACCCTAGCCCCATTACAACCCTTATAAAGACCTTTCGATGTTCATGCATAAGTTATAATTGAGTGAATCGAGTTTTGAGTCAAAGTTAGAGAGTATTTGTTGCATTCTGAGTTGACATGGTATAGGTTGAGTCTTTGTTATAACCATAAGCTAGTAGGGAACTTCTCGTGCTCAACTTCAACATATCTACACGAAATCATCGAAGATTAGCTTGGAAAGAGACTGTTTGTGGCCTCTAGATTAGTGAGTTAATTTCAGGACTATGAATGCTACGTGGTTCTATATGTATCCAAGCCAGATTTTAGTATCACTAACTTAGGTTTGATTATTTTCTCGAGAGTCGAGTCGGTCTTATTTTGGTTCCCTAGAAGTCTTGTTTGTCTTGTTTCTCCGTCTTGAGTCAAGTTTTGCTTAGGGACAAGCAAAGATTTAGCTTGGGGAAATTTGTTAAATCTTATTTATATAACATTCTTAGGCACGTTTATGCTAATTTTTATACTTTTTTCTTAGTCTTTTTTGTTGATTTTAGGACATATTTGTATAGTTCATCATTTATCTCTCTATTATGCTTCTTTATGTATTTCTTAATGTTTCAAGTGATTTCATAGTCATTTGGACACTTTTGAAGGATTTAGAGTTGATTAGGATGATAGTTGAACGGAAACCGACGGATTAAGTTGTTGATTGAAGATTCTATGCTCGTAGATGTCGATTTTTATTTGTGTGTACATGGACAATGTGTAGGATTTAGATACTAATAAGCGGAATTGTATGAATCATATTCATAAGTATCTAAACACCAAGATCAATGTATAACACATAAAGAACAAAATAATAATACCTTAAAAGCGTGAATCCACGTGCAATTGAGCAAGAACAATGGGAGGTAAAGAACCCCAAGTGTGATTCCTCTACTTAGTCCACAGGCACAGATCAAACCTCCACTAATGCTAGTTAGTTGTGATTAAACCCTTTCAATCAACCTTCAACGGAGAAGTGAGACACAAACTAACCACGATCCACCACCACGAACACCACGAGCCACCAAGGGGGGTGGCCGGCCGTACGGATAGGGAGAGAGAGGGGAGGGCCGTGTGAGAGAGAGAGGTATTAGGGTTTAGGACTTGGTTGCTTAAATTAGAATTAACTGACTTGTGAATTCTACTATCAATCTAAGTCATGGATCCTATTCATAGATCACATCTCTAAATAAGAGTCCATGTCAAGCCTAAACTCCTTGTCCTAATCAAACTGCTCTAGCCTAACACTCCTTATGGTATGTCATGATCTCATGAGGCCCATTAATAGGCCTCTTACTTGTTTGACCCAATACCTTTGTTGTGTGACCTTGTAGGATCCATTCTATTGGGCTTTGGACTATTTAACTAGCCCAAAGATCATTTACCATATCTAGCACCAGACAATGACGACCCTATAGAATGAACTAATTATCTCCATAATAGTGATCCTTGATATAGCTAGTAATTGCACTTATAGAAGACATAATTCCTTCAATCTCCCACTTGTCTGAGACAAGTGCGCAATATTCAAATTCCTTAAGTCAATGTGTGTCGATTTGATAATATGATTGCATCTCATGTCGAGATCATATTAATCTACAAATATTTTCTGGAAATCTAAGTTAGAATTACAAAACAAATGATTACTGTGTAATCCATTTGAGCACGGCCATGCATTTTCTGAATTCTCCTTCTTCAAGAGGCCAAGACACATTCCTAATTAAATAGGTAGACTCAATCCAATCTTGTGAAACCAAAGCTCCTACTCAATTCTTGAAGTTACCGGGAAACATCCTTTATAGCCCCCTTTTACGGCATGACGTTTGAATGTACAACAGTTAAGACAATCACTAAATGGAATCAATGTTCCACTCATATCAAAGGAATCCACTAATATATCCGGAAGTTCTATACTTGAACTTCAAAGTAGGTCTATAGTTCGATCATGCATCATTCATGCATATCCGTAAGATTGACCGAGCATCATTACTATGCCCCTATAGCCCATGAAACTGCGCTATCCAATCAATCTTACATGCTAGTCCATATTATGAAATCATTTATGTCCATTTTAATGATTTTGAACTAGGAACTTAAATAATATATGGATTTTGTTCACCTGTGGGGTTTCATTCACCGGGTCATCAACCTGATGAGCCCATCAATCCATAATTATTTTGGACATTTTATTTAACATTAAAACCATTATTAAATAAGAGAAATAATAAATTTCTGATTAAACATAATTCTGCAAATGAATGTATTACATATGTAATTAGTTTTTCTCAAAAACTAATACAACTTAAATTACATCATTAGCTTCAATTCAGTAGCTCTAGCATGACCCTCATGCTTAGCTTGTGAAAGGGGTTTAGTAAGTGGATCAATGATATTCTCATCCGTATGAACTTGCACATCTTGACATCTGATAAGTGACATTTTATGTCACTCCTAGGATAGTGTTTATGCCTTGTTTTAGCTTGTCTTAGGGTGTTTTGTAGTTGTTTTGTTCAAATATAATGCGTGCATACATGTCTCGATGTGTTTTTAATGAAATCGCGTATATTGTTGTATGCTTGCCTTCATTGCGTGTTTGCACCGTTCCCTATACCTTATTGCTTCCCTTGGTGTTTGTGCTTAGGTATTTGAAGTCTTGGATTGCAAAGAAGAAGCCAAGGAAGCATGAGAGAAGAATCGAAGAAAGCAAGGTGCAAGGGCGCAAATAATGTGCGGGCGCGCAGCCCTGTGAGAACCCGCGCAAAATTGGCGAAATTGCAGAATCGAGGCAGAAAGTTTTGTGCGGCCTGTGCGCGACATGTGCGCGGGCGCACACCCACACCGCGCGGGCGCGCACACCCAAGCACAAGCCGCGCAACCCACAAATGCGCGGGCGCGCAGCTACTTTGCGCAGGCGCGCAGGCTGCTGCGAGGGAGCGCAGGCCGCTGCGAGGGCGCACGCGCGGGCGCACAGATACCATGCGCGGGCGCACAGATCCTTGCGCGGGCGCACAGCGGGTCCTGTTCAGCGTTTTTGCGCGATTCTTTATATATTGCGGGGCTTGTTTTGTAAAAGGAGAACTTCATTCTCTTAGATCTTTTTCCCTAGTTTTAGGAGAGCTTCTCTCTCTAGGTTTAGCTTAGGATTAGATTAGTTTAGAGAGAGAAAGTGAGGGTTTCACCATTGTTGAGCTTGGATTTTGAAGAAGAAGATTCATCATCTTGTTTGTAGACTTTCATCTTCAATCAATGAGAATCTCTAACTCTCTCTCCTCTATTTTTATTTGCTTTCTTTTGATTATTGTTTTTGTTGTTGGTATTGCTTGTTAATCATGTTGATTCTTGATTATTTGTTGATTAATCTTGTTGTTATCATGATTAGTGAGTAATTCCCCCATTAAGGGGATGGTTGTGGTGTAGTTGGATCTTGAGCATGTTCTAGGTTTAGAGTTGATCTATTTATGATTAAAGTCTTTATATGCTTGATATTCTTTAAGCTTCTTGCAAGTGCACATTGTTGGTTGATTAGAGGTGAATCTTTTCTAACAAGGAACGGAAGTTGACTTAGTTAAGGTTCATTATAATCGATTGTTATTTAATAGTACCTCCTAGTATATGGTTCTAATGTGGAAACATAGAGGCTATGTTAGGAGAAGCCAATTGACCCCGGAAGGCGGCTAGATTGGATCCTTTATTTCGATATTTGAGCATGTTTAGTTCATAATTAATTCAACTTCTATGCTTTTGTTTATGTTCAAGTGAATGCTATACCTAAACCATTTCCCTTAATGTTTTATTTCTTGTTTTAGCATTTTTAGACTTTAGTTTATTTATCTCCTATTCCGGACTAGCTTAATTGTCGATAACATTTGGTGGTGTTTAACCGTTCTCTGTGGTTCGACCCCTATGCTTGCCTTATACTCGTATTAGGTTTGTTTAGGTTGTATAAATTGTATTTGATCTAGGTGTAGTTGTTTGACGACGCGATTATTCCCTTATCAAATTGGCGCCGTTGCCGGGGAACGGCTTCCATTACCGTTGTGTTATCTTATTGAGACTAGTCCATTGTATATATTTTTCCTTTGATTTATTTTTGTTCTCTTTGTTTTGTTTTTGTTGATGAAAAATGGCACGTCTTTCTTTTCCTCAATATGATGGTGAGCCTTTTTATGTCTATTTCCATAGACTTGTAGAGTTTTTGAACTATAATGGTTGTAATCCTTGTGAAGCTTGTGAGATTTGTTATTGTGGCATGAATGAACAAACGAGATATGAAGTTGAAAGTAGGTTTAATGGTGAATTTCAAGCATTAACGGTTCATAATGCTTGGAGCTTTTTTGTACGGTTCGCTAAGGATGTACGCAATAGGGCATGTAATGTTGCTAATTTTGATTCTCAATGTGATAATAGTTTTATTGGTGGCATGATACCCCATGATTTGTCTTGTGATCCTATATGTGAACCTAGTACAAGTGATTTCAACTCTTTTTCTCCTATTGTTGATGATGAATCTCATTTGCTTGATTATGCCCCCTTTCCCCAATATGATGATGCTCATGTATATAATGTGAATGATCCTCCCTCCTCATCTTCTTGTTCTTACATGGCTCCAAATGATTTCCCTTATGCTCCTAATGAATCCTTTTATGAGGGTAATTCTATGGAAAATTTGAAGGAAGAGAAGATAATGAAGATAATGGAGATGATGGAGAGGTATAACGAGATGAGGGAAGTTGAGAATAGGGAGAGGGAAGTTGAGAATAGGGAGGTGGAAGCTAGAATGAATATGCTTGAGAGCCAAATTCTCCAATTAGCCAACTCTCAAGAAAATGCCCTTCCTTCTTCTTCTCTTCCCCATATGAGTGAGGATCCCATTAGAGAGCATTCGAGTGATGGTGAAGGAGTAGAGAATGAAGAGAGTGTTGATTTTGAAAATCCTAATTCTCTTTCCCATCTTGATAAGTCTCAAGTGTATGTTTGTGACCCTTCAATCTACGAGTATATAGACTCTTTTGAGGTAATGTCCCACATATTTTTCGAGAGTCATATGAGGACTTATAGATTATTGGATGATTTCATCGAGAACGCTTCTTGGTACTTAGATGAGTTTGAGATGAATCTACCTCCATTCATGCATGATTTTGGGACCTTGGGTTTTGAGATAGTTGAAGGAAAAGTTGTCTATTGTGGTGAAAAGGAGGATAAGGTTGATTCCCTTGGAGTTTTTGAGCTTGAGGGAGGTGTAGATCGTGAGTGCCCTTCGTTTGAGGACTCTATGATTGATTTTCATGCCCTCATTGGCGATGTGAGGCCTTGTGGTGAGGGAGTAGCTACCCCTTTTCCCGTTTCTCATACCCCTTTTTCTCTAAGGTTTGACCACATCCTTTCTTACCCTATTTCTCTCCCTTCCTATCTCAAAGAGCCTATTGGGGAGCCGCCCTCTATGGATGATTTTCATGTCCCTCCTTCCATCATTGTTGAGGATAAGAGGAATTTCGCCAACAAAAAATTTTGTGATGAGGATTTGCCTTTTTCCTTTTCTTTCCATTCTTCTTTTCCTTCTTCTACTTCTTACTTTCTTGAGTTTCCTTTCGATCCTTCTTCTTCTTTCTTTTGGCATCTCCCTCTTCACTTACGTGCAATAATTTTGTTGCACGTCCTTATTCCGTCATTTGCCTATTTACACCCTCATGAAATGTGTAGTAGTGCATTTGACAAGCTCTTGCGTGCGTTGAATTATTATTTCCTAGAGCGGTCTCGCTTAGACGTTAAACAAGCCTTTGCGGGAAGTAACCCGTGTTTTATTGCTTTCATTTTCTTTTCTTTTTAGATTAGATTTTCTCTCATGGACGTGTTTGTGTTCCTTGCTAGGTACACAACTTGATATACTCTTGCGCATTGGTGATGATCAAGAATCAAGGAAATGTGCCTCAACTTACATATCATGTGGAATTCAAGCCTTATTTGTAGAGATTGTGGCTCATATGAGGTTATTTCGGGTTTTTGTATGATTTTGCATTCATCCCATATCCGGTAATATCCTTCTTTTCTCTCTCTCTCTCACTTATTGTGACTTGAAGATCATGTGTTGGTAATGTTGGATTAATTTTTCTTTGTTTTCCCCTCCTTGGTTTCATCATTTATGATTTGAGAGCTTGGTTTCATTCAAGCTTGGGGGAGGGTATTCTATCATGTTTGGTGGGATGTTGATTCATATATGTCATGCACTTGAGTTTATGCATTTCCATGTTTTTCATGCTTTTGGAAAATCCAAAAAGATTTTTGTTTACTTCAAGGCAAGTTTAGCAAAATGTGTTTTGGTTGTACTTATTTTGGACATTATATCTTTTGGATTTGTTTACTCTTGAATGCCTTTCTTCCTAAGTGGTTAATGTGTGCACGGTTTGAGAGTGTCATTGGTTGACTCTAGGATATTACATGCTAAGGTAGCCGGGTTAAGAACTTTTAGGAATCCATGAAGTCCTAGTTCACGTGGTATGTGGTAAGATGGTGTTGCTCTCTATAGTGGATTTGGCACCCTTAGTTGGTATTTGCTTAGTTATAATCCCGTGTGAGGTAACATTGTTCTAGCCTTCATCACTTTGTTGTGTGACACATTTGGATCCTTAGCTATGCATGTCTTGATCCTTGTTTTGACTTATAGCTCCCAAGATCGTGACTGAAGCACTCTAGGGGAGGAAAAGGGCATTTCTTTCTCATTTTTCTTTATCTTCTTTTTATTTTGTTACAAATTTGATTTTCTATTTTGCATAAACCTACTTGCTAACCAATTTGAGCCTTATGTTTCCCGCTCTTGTTTAAACCGCATTACAAACCTAGTGGCCTATGTTAACCAACCCTTATAGTTAGTGAAGCATTGGCATGTGAGGTTTGAGTTTTCAGTTGTTTATCATAAACAAGATGCATTTTGAGATTTGGTTAGAGTTGAGCTTGTAAAGAAATATGCAAATTTATGAAAATCAAGTGAAGTTTCAAGAAAAAGCCGTCCAAATTTGAAAAAGGCAAAATCAATGAATAAAGTTAAAAAAAAAAAAAACAAAAAAAAAAACAAAAACAACAAAAATATTTTTAGTTGGTTTCATTTTCTTCCTTAGTTTAAGCATTGAGGACAATGCTTTGTTCAAGCTTGGGGGGATATTGTGTGTTTGTGTTGAATAAGCTTGGGGGAATGGCATTAGTGGTATTTTTGCTTGATATTTAGTGAATTCTTGAGTTATTTTTGAGTGTCGGCCGCACTTTTTGCTTCACTTAGGAATTATCACCAAATTTAAAATTTTTACCCCGCCTTAACCCTTAGCCTTACGTTACAACCAATAAAAAGACCCTTAGACTCTAGTGGGTTAGGTCAAAAGAACGGTGGAGGGAGATAGACTTCAAACCTATGGAAAGAGTATGCATAGTTGAGACGTCGGGATTACCTTCTCAAAGTTTTTCATTTATTTATCGTTTTTCGGTTCCTCCGTGGAATCTTGAGAAGCTAGCTTAAGGGTTGATTTGAAGCTAGTGGAGAGAACGTGGCCCGATTGGTTGGGGCTAGGGTGGATTGAGTCCTAAGTAGTTCTCTATGCTTAGCATGTGTTATGTTTCAATCAACCATTGACATCTTGGAACGTGCATACATTTGTCCATTTAGAAAGGTTCGCATTCATTAGTACTTGTCCTTATCTCTTGTCCATATATGAGATTGTGTTTTGCTTTTTCTCTTCGTGTTTCTTTTCTTTTTCCTTTTGTTGCCTTGCCTCGGTTTTTGTCGAGAGTTGTGGGGTAAGCTCTTAGGAAACCCTCACGAGACCTCACTCGTCCTCATAGGCGACTTTGGAGTTTTAAGGGCTTGTTGTAGCTAAAAACAACCGTGATTCCTACGACAGTGAGTTAGTGTACATTCTTTCTCCTTGTTTCTACTTTGTTTCTTTTGCTTTCAATAATTTCGTCTTGTTCTCTTTTGCTCTAGCTTTGCTCGAGGACGAGCAAAGGTTTAGCTTGGGGGAATTTGATGAGTGACATTTTATGTCACTCCTAGGATAGTGTTTATGCCTTGTTTTAGCTTGTCTTAGGGTGTTTTGTAGTTGTTTTGTTCAAATAATGCGTGCATACATGTCTCGATGTGTTTTTAATGAAATCGCGTATATTGTTGTATGCTTGCCTTCATTGCGTGTTTGCACCGTTCCCTATACCTTATTGCTTCCCTTGGTGTTTGTGCTTAGGTATTTGAAGTCTTGGATTGCAAAGAAGAAGCCAAGGAAGCATGAGAGAAGAATCGAAGAAAGCAAGGTGCAAGGGCGCAAATAATGTGCGGGCGCACAGCCCTGTGAGAACCCGCGCAAAATTGGCGAAATTGCAGAATCGACGCAGAAAGTTTTGCGCGGCCTGTGCGCGACATGTGCGCGTGCGCACACCCACACCGCGCGGGCGCGCACACCCAAGCACAAGCCGCGCAACCCATAAATGCGCGGGCGCGCAGCTACTTTGCGCAGGCGCGCAGGCTGCTGCGAGGGAGCGCAGGCCGCTGCGAGGGAGCGCAGGCCGCTGCGAAGGCGCACGCGCGGGCGCACAGATCCTTGCGCGGGCGCACAGCGGGTCCTGTTCAGCGTTTTTGCGCGATTCTTTATATATTGCGGGGCTTGTTTTGTAAAAGGAGAACTTCATTCTTTTAGATCTTTTTCCCTAGTTTTAGGAGAGCTTATCTCTCTAGGTTTAGCTTAGGATTAGATTAGTTTAGAGAGAGAAAGTGAGGGTTTCACCATTGTTGAGCTTGGATTTTGAAGAAGAAGATTGATCATCTTGTTTGTAGACTTTCATCTTCAATCAATGAGAATCTCTAACTCTCTCTCCTCTATTTTTATTTGCTTTCTTTTGATTATTGTTTTTGTTGTTGGTATTGCTTGTTAATCATGTTGATTCTTGATTATTTGTTGATTAATCTTGTTGTTATCATGATTAGTGAGTAATTCCCCCATTAAGGGGATGGTTGTGGTGTAGTTGGATCTTGAGCATGTTCTAGGTTTAAAGTTGATCTATTTATGATTAAAGTCTTTATATGCTTGATATTCTTTAAGCTTCTTGCAAGTGCACATTGTTGGTTGATTAGAGGTGAATCTTTTCTAACAAGGAACGGAAGTTGACTTAGTTAAGGTTCATTATAATCGATTGTTATTTAATAGTACCTCCTAGTATATGGTTCTAATGTGGAAACATAGAGGCTATGTTAGGAGAAGCCAATTGACCCCGGAAGGCGGCTAGATTGGATCCTTTATTTCGATATTTGAGCATGTTTAGTTCATAATTAATTCAACTTCTATGCTTTTGTTTATGTTCAAGTGAATGCTATACCTAAACCATTTCCCTTAATGTTTTATTTCTTGTTTTAGCATTTTTAGACTTTAGTTTATTTATCTCCTATTCCGGACTAGCTTAATTGTCGATACCATTTGGTGGTGTTTAACCGTTCTCTGTGGTTCGACCCCTATGCTTGCCTTATACTCGTATTAGGTTTGTTTAGGTTGTATAAATTGTATTTGATCTAGGTGTAGTCGTTTGACGACGCGATTATTCCCTTATCTACATGTCCTCTGCCAACGATTTCTAGAATGAGATGATACTTCCTCTCAACATGTTTGGATTTGAAGTGTGACCTTGGCTCCTTTGATTGAGCAATGGTGCCATTGTTGTCACAATACAACTCAATTCCTTTCTGAGCACTTGGCACAATGTCCATCTCTGTGAGGAATTTCTTAATCCAAACTGCTTCCTTAGCTGCTTCAACTGCAGCCAAATATTCTGATTCTATTGTAGAGTCTGCGATAGTGCTTTGCTTTGAACTCTTCCAGCTCACTGCTCCTCCATTTAGACAGAAAATGAAGTCATCTCTGTCTATTTGGAAACTCGCATCTGTATAACCTTTGACAACCAACTCATCTTCATCTCCATATACAAGAAACATTCTTTTAGTCCTTCTCAAGTAATTAAGGATGTTCTTGGCAGCTGTCCATTGTGCTTCACCTAGATTTGCCTGAAATCTGCTACACATACTTAGAGCATATGCAACATCCGGCCTTGTACATATCATGGCATACAAGATTGACCCTATTGCCGAAGCATAAGGTTTATCAACAATATGTCTCATCACTTCTGGCATTTTAGGGCATTGAGATTTACTGAGAGTAATGCCTTGAGACATGGGGAGAAATCCTCTCTTAGAGTCTTTCATTGAAAACCTGTCAAGAACCTTATCAATATAAGTCTCTTGACTTAGTCCAATCATCCTTCGAGATCTGTCTCTATGGATCTTGATTCCCAAAATGTACTCAGCCTCACCCAAGTCTTTCATGGAAAAACAACTCTTCAACCGTTCCTTGGCTGACTCAAGCATTGGTATGTCATTTCCCATGAGTAGTATGTCATCTACATACAAGACTAAGAAAATTACGCTGCTCCCACTGGATTTCTTGTATACACAAGGTTCCTCTTCGCTCTTGAGAAAATCAAACTGTTTGATTGCCTCATCAAAACGAAGGTTCCAACTCCTCGATGCTTACTTCAATCCATAGATGGATTTCGGAAGTTTGCATACCTTACCAGGATTTTCTAGATCTTCAAAACTCTCAGGTTCTATCATATACACCTCCTCCGTCAAGAACCCATTCAAGAAGGCGATTTTGACATCCATCTGCTAGATTTCATAGTTGAAAAATGCAGCAATCGCTAGAAGAATCCGAATGGACTTAAGCATAGCTACTGGGGAAAAGGTTTCATCATAGTCAATACCATGAATTTGTCTGTACCCTTTTGCAACCAGTCTTGCTTTATGGATGTAGGCATTTCCATCCTTGTCTGTTTTAATCTTGTAAACCCACTAGTAACCAATAGGTTTTACCCCATTAAGCAAGTCTATTAGGGTCCACACAGCATTTTCAGACATTGATTCCATTTCCGACTTCATGGCCTCAAGCCACTTATCTGAGTTAGGGCTCGCCAAAGCTTGTTTGTAGGTTTTGGGTTCCTCATTCTCCAATAAGAATATTTCAAAATCCTCAGTTAACATAACCTCAACAAACTGTTTGTTTCTGATTCTATCAGACCTACGTGGGGTAGGAGCAACAACAGAAATATTCTCTCTAACTCTTTGAAGATTTTCGCAAGAATTAGATTCAAGTGGGACAATAGGAGTCTCGCTAGTCGAATTAGCTTGCTCCGACACATGATTTGTTGAATTAATCAACTCATGCGCCCTCGCCTCTGATGTGGTGTTATCCACATCCATTTTTTTCTCATCTCGAATTTCTTCGAGAACCACTTTACTCCCACTTGGCTTTCTAGAGAGGAATTCCTTTTCTAAAAAGACACGCACCACCGCGAGCAACAAACACTTTGTTATCTTTGCGATTGTAGAAGTAATACCCTCTTGTTTCCTTGGGATAACCCACGAAGAAACATTTGTCTGATTTAGGGCCTAGTTTATCACCTTATAAACATTTTACATAGGCTTCACATCCCCAAGTCTTAAGAAAAGACAAGTTTGGAACTCTTCCATTCCACACCTCATATGGAGTCTTTTCCACCGCTTTGGACGGGCTTCTGTTTAGTTCTTTAGTAGCTGCTTCTAATGCATATCCCTTGAACGATATGTGAAGATCAGTAAAGCTCATCAGGGACCGAGCCATGTCTAGCAAGGTTCTATTCCTCCTTTCTGACACACCATTTAACTGTGGCGTTCCTTGAGGAGTTAACTGTGAAAGTATTCCACAATTAATCAGATGTTCATCAAATTCTTGGGTTATATATTCACCACCACGATCGGATAACAATGCTTTAATCGTTTTCCCAAGTTAATTTTGTTTTTCATTCTGGAATTCTTTGAACTTTTCAAAGGCTTCTGACTT
Organism: Chenopodium album; assembly: GCF_948465745.1. Lineage (NCBI taxonomy): Eukaryota > Viridiplantae > Streptophyta > Magnoliopsida > Caryophyllales > Amaranthaceae > Chenopodium > Chenopodium album. The sequence goes on from NC_137847.1 coordinate 23,716,662, forward strand.
CTGCTTCATTAAGTAAATGTAACTAAATCTACTTAAATCATCAGTGAAAGTATTGAAGTAACTAAATCCACCCCTAGCTTTTGAACTCATTGGTCTACACACATCTGTATGTATGAGTCTCAAAAGATCACTAGCTCTTTCACTTATTCCCGAAAAGGGTGACTTGGTCATTTTACCTAGCAAGCATGACTCACAGTTTTCAAATGATTCATAATAAAATGAAGAAAGGAGTCCATCCTTATGTAATTTCTGGATGCGCGTTTGGTTAATATGACCTAGCCTACAATGCCATAGGTAAGTTGGGTTTGAACCATCTGTTCTTTGCTTTTTATGATCTATGTTGTAAACATGGGTCGTATAATCTAATACATATAAACCATTAACCAATTTTGCACTAGCATATAACATATTTTCTCTTGAAATAAAATAACATTTGTTTTTAATTTCAAATGAAAAACCTTCGGTATCTAAAACAGGAACTGAAATAATGTTTTAGTAATCGCAGGAACATAATAACAGTTATTAAGCACCAAAACGAGTCCAGATGGGAGCTTGAGTTCATAGCTTCCAATAGCAAGTGCAGCAACAGTTGCTCCATTTCCTACTCGAAGCGTCATCTCCCCTTTAGCTGTCCTTCTACTCACTCTTAAGCCCTGAGCACCACAACCGGTATCGAATACCCATGTGGAAGAGGAAGTAAGGTTAAAATCTACAACAAAAACATTAGGTAACTCCTTACCTTCCGTTTTCACTGGTATGTAATGGGGACACCCTAGTGTGTGGCAAGACCACCTACCGCAATAGAAGCATTGGCTTCCCTCCTTCTTCAAGTACTCCTCTGTATGGTTGATCAACAGGTTGACTAGTGTCACTGTCGAGCCTTCATCATTATGAATAAGCTTGACGAGATCAAATCCATCATGGAGTGAGAACAGAATAGTGTCATGAGAAAAGTCATCATCAAATGGTCTCCCTAAGATATCCATCCGATTGAATGAATCAATCAGTTCCTTCACATGATTCTTAACTGACTGACCAGGAATGAGTTTCTTAGCCATTATCTTACAATGAATATTGTAAGTCTCAAACCTTACACTGTTAGTCCAGGAGTAGTACATTGGAGGGATCGAGTTAACGATCTCTCTAAAATTCTAATCGTTGATGCCTCCACTTCCTAATGCCCCGATGCCACCTCGACAGATGGCACGAAGACAATTGTGCAGATTTGTCAACTCATAGTCCTTGAACCTTCTTTTTCAACAAGTTGGAATAGATGCCAATGTGAGATTCCTGATTCTCTCTGCATCCGAAACATCTTTCGAGTGCCTATCAAGAGTGAAACCTACTGTGAATCTGCTCTCAATGAGAATATAGAGTCGAGCCTCAAGCTTGTGGCTCCTAAGAACATTTCTTAGCTTTTCTTTCCAATCCCTAATGTTTCTGAGTTTAAGCCTTGTTTTCAGTTTGGTTGGCAAGTTAGTGTTGTCGTTAAAGCTATTCATCTACAAACAAAATCAAAACGAGGCAAAGTTCAATAATTATGTTTAATAAAATTAAAGTACCATAATCGAATTAAATTGGTAACTTTAAAACATTTTATTCAATATTAATTGATCCCAATTGAATTAAATGATTCCAAGACCCTTTATTTGTGTAATAGTTGACCGGACTGAGGCCCTACCATCAAGCATTACATTTTCAAGATGAGTAAACTCTCTATTGATTACAACTCTTGTAACTCTTGGTTGAATAATTAACCATCACATGATTAATTATTACCCTTTGCTTCAAGGTTCTAAACTCTTTAGCTAACCTTGTTGAGTATAACCAATTAAATATGTTGAACGTGATCTACCCCAAATTACCTAAGATAACAAGTGACACTCTGTTGAGGCCGACCCATCACTCACAATCAAAGGATTGTTGGGTATCTAATTGGAAAAGCAACCTCAATATTTCCGGGACCTAGATTTATTATGTTGTGATTATTTAGTGAACTCAAGCGCATAATCAATCAACATAAATAAAATCTAACATGCATAATCTACTAATGCATAAAGAAAATGACATAGTATGGCCCCTTAATCCTAAAACTTAATAAAGTAAAACTCCCACTTGAACCTTCATGGATCTCATCCATCTAGCTCCTTTGGGCCTTCACTCCATTGGCTTCTTGGATTAACTGTAACTTGTAATACTATTCTATTCTATCTATTACTTAAATAAAATAAAATAAATTACAAAAATAATTAATGGTACGCAGACCGTATTTAGATTACAAAAATATGAAACGATGCGTAGATCGTATTTAGAATCTATGGGCCATGCTAGTTTATATATTGCAATAAATAATATCATATATTATAAAAATCCAAATAATAAATCACTCATCATGCTTTCTTAAACTACAACATCGAATGTTCATAATTAAGGAAACATGGCATCTTAATATCTCATATTTTATTAAATTACTGCAATTAGATAATATCATATATTATACATTGCCAATCATAAAATATCATATATTCTATCTTAGGTATGAGATAGAATCAAATCTTATTTTAATTATGGAAGATAAATCTTAGTTATTTTCTATGATTATCCTAATTAATTTAGGAGATTCTATCCTAATTGCCTAGCCAATCACAATATTTTAAATCAATTATTATCCTAAAATAATTATGGGATAATCTCATTATTTAATCAATTATTATCCATATAGAATCTTTTTGCTCAATAATTATCCAAACTTAACAAAATTAACAACTTTAATTTTGATAATTATCTTTTCAAAATCAAAACTTATCCTTTTTAATTTTAATTTTGAAATCTGATTTTATCAAAAATAAAATAAAATAAATTAATTTTATGTGGTCCAATTAATTTCAAAATTAAATCATATTCAATCTTGAAATTAGGGTTCTGCATGAAATTAATCCCTAATTCAATTTAACTCTTAAATTAAATAATTTGATCATGAAAAATTCACAATTTAACATGAAATCAAATAGATTAAAATCATAAATTACATAGGTTATCGAATTAAATCAAAACCAAAACAGAAAAATCACAATTTAAGGTTTACGGTTTCGAAATTTTCGAAAATTAGGGTATAGGGGTTCGAATTTTTTGAGTTTCTAGGGCAAAAATTTGGATCTTTTGATGGCTAATTTTGAGGAAATTAAACAACTTTTAATAATTCCATATGTTAAATCACATTTAAAATAATAATTAACTCATAATTAAATTATTCTCCCTCCTAATTGAATTAAAATTGTGGACATTCAAAGAATTAATAATTCAATATGTGTACATGCATAGGCTAACTGATACCACAGTATGACTTTAGATACTAATTAGCGGAATTGCATGAATCTATTCATAAGCATCTAAAAACCAAGATTAATGCATAACACATAAAGAACAAAATAATAATACCTTTGAAGCATGAATCCTCGTGCAATCGAGCAAGAACAATGGGAGATAAAGAACCCCAAGTGTGATTCCTCTACTTAGTCCACAGGCACAGATCAAACCTCCATTAATGCTAGTTAGTTGTCATTAAACCCTTTCAATCAACCTTCAACGGAGAAGTGAGACACAAACTAACCACGATCCACAACCACAGACACCACGAGCCACCAAGGGGGGTGGCCGACCGTACGGATAGGGAGAGAGAGGGGAGGGTCGTGTGTGAGAGAGAAAGAGGGATTACGGTTGGGACTTGGTTGCTTGAATTAGAATTAACTGACTTGTAAATTCTGCTGTCAATCTAAGTCATGAATCTTATTTATAGATCACATCTCTAAATAAGAGTCCATGTCAAGCCCAAACTCCTTGTCCTAATCAAACTGCTCTAGCCCAACACTCCTTATGGTATGTCATGATCTCATGAGGCCCATTAATGGGCCTTTTACTTGTTTGACCCATTACCTTTGTTGTGTGACCTTGTAGGATCCATTATATTGGGCTTTGGACTATTTAACTAGCCCAAAAATCATTTGCCATATCTAGCACCAGACAATGACAACCCTATAGAATGAACTAATTATCTCCATAATAGTGATCCTTGATATATCTATTAATTGCACTTATCAAAGACATAATTCCTTCACAATGGACATAGCATCCTCAAGAGTTCACTATGTGTCAATCTAGATTGAATATAAGCGAAAACGAAGCAAACACTAATGAACAACGAGGCGAAAAAGGACCCTTGTGCACTCTTTTGATCATAACTTGAGTTCTACGTATTAGATTGAGGTGATCAAGTTGGGTTGAAAACTAGACTTGAAGAGCTTTCCAATTAAAGGTTAGACGCCTACATACAATTCCTAGATTGTAAGTTATAGCCACTCAATGTCAGTCATGCAAATTTGCCAGTCTGTAAAGTAAACTTGTTTTACTTTCTTTAGGAAAGCTTCCTTGTTATTTGTTTTTGTTACATTAGCAAGGTTATCAATCTTTGAAACCGATCACTAGAGGGGCAACCCCCTAATACTTTAGTACAACATAGGGTATTTGACTTATTGACATTTGCCTCAACAAAGAGCATTCACTTTTTCTTTTTGGGACTATTTAATAATTATTTGGGGTATCCTAATTACATTTTTGTTATTATGTATATGTTTAACATAATTACTTCCCGTCAAAAAAAAAAAAAAAAAAGAACATAATTACCTGAAATAACTTTGGTTAAATGTTCATATATAATTTAATTTAGGTAAAACATAAAGGAAAAATTGACATGATTAATCCTAACTTTGCCTCATCCGCCAATATTAATCCAACTTTAGTTTATTTATTATTAATTCGAACTTTGTACCTTTTCCGCCAATAACACTCCCAGGTGACCGGTGACCTGTTAAGTAGGTTTTTTTTTTTTAAAAAAAAAAAATTAATATACACATGTCAGCATGTGATAGGTCAAAAAAAACAAAACAAAAACAAAAACAAAAAAATCCAAAACCACCAAGGCACTAGCCCAGCCACCACACCCAACCCGCTGCCACACACGGCCAGCCCAAACCCCTTCCCCTCGAGAGTCAATCGCCGCTCAGACCACTTTCCCCTCCCCAGGTGCCGGTGTTGCCCTCCCCTTTCTCTTTAATACCTCCCGTAACCCCTCCTCCCCTCTAAATCAGCGAAATATAACAGCCACCGGCCACCTCTATTCACCATGAGCCACCTCTATTCGCCACCAACCACCAGCGCTGCAATTACCACCACATTAGTCGCAGATTTCCTCAACGCGCGCTACAATAGTTTTGCAATTACCACCACCATAACTTTGTACTTCGCAACTCTATAAAGCCCGCAACTCCGCCAACAACAGCAGCAAATCAACCACCATCCCTATTTCTCCCACCAACACCACTCCTTTTACCATTACTGCTATCGAAGATTAAAAGCTAGGGTTTGGGGTTTGGTTGGATTTCATGGTGATTGAAGGGGAAAGGGGAGGTGGTTAGGGAAGCATTGACACCGGGGGAGAAGAAGGAATCTGATGGTTGTCGGCGCTTCGAGAGGGAAGGGGGTTGGGCTAGCCGTGGTGACAGCGGGATGGGCATGGGTGGTTTTTGGGGTGTTTTTTTTTTCGTTTTTTGTTTTTTAATTTTTTTTTTAATTTTTCTTAAGCCAATCATACGTTGACACATGTCTTGTAACCTGTAATATTAGGTTGGAGGACCATTTGGGGGTGATAGAAATTAATAGGGTAAAAAGTTGGGAGTGATAGAAAATAAACTAAAGTTGGGATTAATATTGGCGGATGAGGAAAAGTTGAGATTAATGGTGACAATTTTTCAAAACCTAAATATATAACTTTATTGAACAATACATATATGTTGCTTTTGAGACAACCTAAACAAATTTGATGTCATAACAAAAAAAAAAAAAAAAAAAAAAAAAAAACGGTTTTTAAAAACCCCTAAGTTATTTTTTTATTCATCATGTACCCGTAAAATTTCTCAAATTCACCATATGCCATTGAGTTAAATAAAATATCACTAAATGCCAAATGACTAACGGACGTTAACTCCGTTAGTCATTAAGGTTAAATATGCCACGGGCAGCCATTTATCGGATGTTCTTTTTAATTTTTTTTATATTTTAAAATAATTATATATTTAATTATTAAAAAGTAAAAGATAAAAAACATAAAAAAAAAAATCACCAAGCCACCACAACCAGCTACCGCCACCACCGGTGCAACAACTGTTGGGTTTCAAAAAGTCCGACTTTCCGTGAAAACAAAACCCGACCCAAAACCCCGATCAAAATTAATATAACTAAGCATAATTAACAAGATAAGGAAAAAGAAAATATTACCCTTGATGCGCGCTTCACTCTCTTTACGAGCTCTTACTTCAAAAGCTTCGAGTCTCGCGTCCCGCAAGTGCGTAGACCTCCAACGAAAATCCACCCGCAACATGACCCGTCCGGTCTTTACTCGTAGTTTAGCCGAGCTAGACCAAAAATAAACTTATTCGAGTTTTTATGAACTTAAAGGTTTTCTCTCTTTTGGAGATGCCTTGTTGAGTTCAACTCAAGTGAATAATCCCAACTCCTAAGGTTGGTATTTATAAGCAAAGGCTCTCCAAAAAATCTTATAATCTTTCCATGTGGGAGAAGTGATAGTGTGAGAAAAAGAATGATTTAATTTAATTCTAAATTAAATTAAATATTCATGCAACAAAAAAACGACAAGTGGCACAAGAAAAAGGAGGGTAGGTGGGAGGACCACCAAGCTTTGGGGACCAAGGTTGGTTGTCCGCCTACCTTACGCCACATGGCAGCAGCCGCCTTGGGCAACAAGGTGTGTTGTAACAGCAGCCTTGTGCACCAAGGCTATGTTCCTGCTTGGGCTTTGTCGCAAGGCCTGGCTGGCAATTGTTGTGCGGCATAGCTAGCCCGTGCACAGGCTAGCCTTGCATGCTGGTCCTTGTGCTGGGCGGCTTGGCAGCCCGCTTAGTCTAGCATGCTAGCTAGGACTTCTGCTATGATCACTAGCCAACATGCACAAGGTCACCTAGCATGCTAGGCTCGAGTGGTGCGTTTGATGGTCTCAGCACATGTTCTTGTCCTACCATGAAGGTATATCAAGACCCTTACACTAGGCATCCGGACCTAGGTAAATATGTCATTTGACTAATTAAGTTAACTCTTAGAATGGACTTAACTCACGACGCTCGGTTTCGACGCTCTAAGCTTGGAATCCGACATCTTTGTTCTTATTACTCGAGTGACTCATTAATTCCTTTCGGAATAATTCGTCGTGACGGATCGTCTGTTTTCTTGGGTGTGACACGAAGGGTTCAATCAAGATTAAGCTGTAATATTAATTATACATTAATGTTACTAATCGGAAGCGGCCTCGAACTAGGCATTCCGATCACTTGACCTCATTGAATAATTAACTTTCTAATAATTCTGAACCCTCTATTGGAATAATATACTTGTTCAAAGGACACCATTCCTATCACCAACACCGTCACAACCCTTGCACCGCCTGAACCCCCGGATCGGCGCCACCCCACTTGCCGGCGCCAAACTCCTACTCCCCGCATCGGCGAATTCAAACCACCCAGTTTCTCCCTCAAAACCCTACACTCAAACCACCGTCGACGTCCAAACTTCCATCCCTGCACCGGAGAACCTAAATCGTCCCTCCCCCTGCCATGTGCACCCCCTGACCACCGCGCGGAACCCCAAAATAATTTAAAAACCCAAAATTAAAACCCTAGATTTTGAGTTTTAGGGTTTTGATTTTGGGGTTTTAGGGTTTAAAGCGTGGTTTTTGGCTAAGGTGGGCAATGGCGAGTAATGAGCGGTGACCTAGGCTGCCCACAAAGGGGTTCGGGGTGGTTGTCTGATGTCCGACTAAGGTGGATAGAGGTTTTTACGTTTTAACAACAGGAAGGGGGTATGTTGGCTTAGGGGCACTAGCGCAGTGCTGAAAGGAAGGCGCTGGGCTATAGTGGCTCGCTGGTGGTGGGTTAGAGGTGGTGTGTTAATTTGTTTTAGTTTTTTTTTAAAAAAATTTTAAGCTTTTTTTATAAGATTTAATTAATTAATTTAAAAAGTAACCAATAACTTGCTGCCACGTGGCATATTTAACCTTAAGGACAAATGGAATTAACCGCTGTTAGTCATTAAGGGTATTTAGTGAATTTGAAACTTTTCATGGTTATATGGTGAATAAAAAAATAACTCTAGGACATTTGGTGAAAAATCCGAAAAAAAACTTGATTTTTATTTATAAAAATTACTTTATTTGAGGGATATTTTCTTTTAAAAAAAAGTAAAATGATTGAGTTTATAGGGGTATGTAAATGAAATTAAGACTAGTTATTATTATTTTTATTTATTTAGGCTAGTTTAACTCTTTTATGTGTTAAATAAATAATATTTGAGATGATTTTTTTCCTTTTGTGCTACGATTACTCTAAGGATGAAAGAAATGACGTTAGATTAATTAAGGTCATTTCAGGTAAATTTAAAAATTTATTAGAAAAACTGCATCTAATATTACGACCTATAATCGGCTTTTTTTTTAATAATATAACCTTTCGATTATACATTAATATTACAACCTTTAGGGGGTGTTTATTTTTAATAGTCAAATACTTATTGGTAACCTATTTTTACAGGTTACCATGACACATGTCATTTTTTTATTGGTTTTATCAAATTAATTTGATTTTTGAATTTTGTTTAATGTTTTTAATTATTAAAAAAGACTTTAAATAATAAAAATTTCTTTCATTATTATTATTATAAAAAGTAAAAAAATAAAAAATAAATAAAACCCAAAACACTGCCACCCCCTCCCCACCACTCCTTCATCTCCTCCATTATACGCTGCCCCCTCCCCATCCCAAAACGGCCGGCCGACGCCCAGCTTAACTACCGCTGGATGATCCAACCCCTTATCCCGTCGCACCACCCGCCCAAACGGAAACCCCTAACCCTTTTCCCTACCACGAACAATCCCCTCCTCCCTTTCTCCACCAAAAACCTGACCTATCGCGCTAAAACCCCCAAACCGCCCCTCCCCCACCCCCGATACCCTAGCAGCTGTGGGTTTTGAGGGTGGTGGAGGAGCGATTTGGAGGTTTCAGGGGGTGTGGGTTGGATTTTGGGTTTCATGTATGGTGCTTAAAGGGGAAGGGGGGAGACGAAATTAGGAAGGGAAGGCGCGGCACCGGCCTGAGGGTGGGGATGGTGGCGATGCCGACACCGGAGCAAGGGATGGGGGACTGGGTTCGTGCAAGAGAAGGGAGTTTGTGGACCGGTGGAGATTTCAGATAGGGGTCGCCGGCGTAAGGTTCACGCGTTGGCCGGTGAGGTTTAGCCGACGAGGGTTCTGGCTGGTAGATGGTGGCTGGTTGATAGGGGTAGGGGAGAGGGAGTGGTGGATGGGTGGTGTGAGGAAGAGGGTGGGTGGGTTTTTTTTTTAATCATAGTAAAATTATTTTGGAAACAAAATGTTAAATCAGTTTTAATTAAAATTTTAAATTCTGTTTTTTTTTTAAAAAAAATATTTAAATCAATTTCATGATGACACGTGTCCTAATAATTAGTTCACCAGGTTATAAGTCTTTTTGCCTGTTAGAAATAAATAGAGGTCAAAGGTTGTAATATTAATGTATAATCGAAAGGTTATATTATTAAAAAACAATCGGTTAAAGGTTGTATTATTAGATGCAATTTTTCCAAATTTATTTTATGTAAATTTTTTTTTTTTTTGGGACTATAAAAGTTATTGGTTGTTGATTAGGACTACCTAACATTATTTGGTACAACTGTACATGGTATATTTTTATTTAACATAATTTTATTCATCTAAAAAGACTTTCTAGTATCCAATGCTATTCTAAATTATTTTCATTTTCATTTTTTATTTCTCACAACCTTGGATTGACCGTAAAAGAAAAAAAACCTCAACTATTTTTATCTTTTGAAATAACCATAAACATGTACCGTAATAATTAATGATATGAACTTAACTAGATTGAAACATTATTATCTTCCACTTTTCCTAATATGAACTTAGCTAAACTTATTCGGATTGAAATAAATGAAAGTAAGGCGAACAAAACAAGCCTATAGGCCATCCCAGGCCATATAACTAAAATATAATCCTAATATGTTAGGGTATTATATAGGTCATCCTAAATAACCAAAAGGTACACCCAATATGTTATGTATAGGACATTCCAAATAACAAAAAGTTTATCCCAATTTGTTATGATTAAGTAAATATCTTTCTGTAATATTAATTAAATACAGTTATTTATTAATACAACTAAATATTTTTTCCTTCTAATTAAGTTGTATAATAATATTTGTAATTGAATAGTTGTACTCCCTCCGTTTTTTTAAGTGTAATAATTTGACTTTTTGCTACTTTAACTAATGTAAATAATCTATTCAATTCGTAAGGGAAAAAAATATAGTCTTGATGGTGCTTATTGGAGTCATCTATTAAATTATTTTTTAATATTCAATTGTTAAAATTTTGTTTATAGATAACTAAAGTTACTGTATTTGGTCATAAAAAATTCATTGTCATACATGCCCATGAGAAATGGTGCAATTTATTTAGACAAATGACGTAAGGAAAAGTGCAATTTATAATCATTTAACAAACCTAAATACAAGTAAATAGGTAAGTCAAGGGTCGAACCACTAGGAACGATTATGTTCAAGTATTTCCAATTAATGCCTAAGCTAGGCCAAAGTCAAGGGTAAAGAGGTAACACTAAACAAAAATTAAATAAGTAAACAAACAAATGAAACACTAGGGAATAGGGATCAACATGAATTCATGATAATCAAGCTAATAAGGGAATCAAGGAATGTAAAGACAAATAGTAGGATCAATTAGGAGCATTCAATTAATCATCCTCAAACTCTCTAACCTAGATTTCTGTAGTGCTAAACAATAAGGAAAAACATAATCAAGTTCTCAACCAATTATGATCAAATCGAAATCAAGTGGTCATGTCAATCAATTCAATCAAGCAATCAAGTTTAGCGTCATGGTTAGCTACTCCAATCAAACTAGACAATATGCAAAGCTCTATTAATCAATTTAATTACAACACAACAAATACTCAAATTCCCAAATCAATCTCAACAATCAATCATACATATTTACCCAATCCCTAGCAAAGTAACTACTCAAGAATCATCATCAAAACCAATCAACAAACATGAAATTAACTAAAGCAGCCATAAAAAGGAGAGAGAGTGAAAAACGATCATTGATTTATTATGTAGATCTTCAATACAATTGTCACTTTGAATCTTCAATCTCTCAAATAATCATTGAAATCCCTCACTTTCTCTCTCTAAAACTACTCTTAAACTAACCCTATATCTAGAGAGAAGCTCTCAACCTAAGCTAAAATATGAGATCAAAAGTTGGATTAAAATTGTTCTCCTAATTTTACCCGAAAAATGGGTATTTATAATTATAAAGATAAAAGAAATAAAAGAGAAAGGAAAAATAAAAGAAAAGGAAAAGAAATAAAAATAAAATAAGAAATGAAAAGTAAAAGGAATTAAAAAGGTAAAAGAAATAAAACTAAAAGAAATGATCTAAAATAATAAAGTAAGTGGACTTCGGTTTTGGCTTCATTTTATTGGGAAATATTCCCCTATTTTGCACATCAACACCCCACCATCATCATCAGAGCAAGGCCATTGGATGACCCAAAAAATTTGGTCATGAAATTGTTTATTAGTATTTTCTATTCCACTTCATCAATGACCAAATTTCATGACCATTCACAATTTTATACCCCAATGGTTGCCCAAGAAAGTTTGGTCATGAACTTTCTCTCTCCTACTTTTACCATACCCCACCATACATTCTCTCTCTTAAATCTCACCATAATGAAAATTATTATTAATATAAATAGTATAAGTACCATAATTTGTACTCTTAATTTAAAAGAATTATACTTTGTGATATAATTATTAATAAGCAATTAAGAAAAACTTAAATTAGAACCTCAATACATAATAATTATAATACGTAATAATACAAGAACACATTTTCTAAGCATGAAAATTGAAAAAACATACATACATATAAAAGACAACAAAATACATTATTATATTACAAAAAAAACCATAATACATTGTCTAACCAAAATATTATTTATAATAAAAACTAAGCATACTTAATCAAAGGAAAAAACTCTTAAACTAACGATAATACATCCATTACTGCCTATAACCCCGATACTTACTCCATAAATGCTCTACTAAATCTGACTTGAGGGTCGTATGCATAAGTTCATCACGAACACGAGCTCTATTAGACATGTAAGTCCTTAAACTTGCTGGTCGATCGCGACTGTTGCTGAATTGAAAAGGTTCCTCCATGTTTCTCCTACGTGAAGACGAAGGAGCAGCTTGATCATATTCATTTGGATCATAATATGTTGAATACGTATCTCGCTCATCTTCAACGATCATGTTATGCATAATAATGCAAGCTATCATAATTTTTCCCAACATACTAACATCCCGAGCTAGAGCAAGATAACGAACTATTGCAAAACGAGCTTGTAGTACTCCAAAAGCACGTTCCACGCCCTTTCGCCTACTCTCTTTCTTTTTGGCAAAAAGACCCTCTTTTTCATTTTGGGGGAGAGATATTGTGGGAATGAATGTTGCCCATAAAGGGTAAATGCCATCGGTGAGATAATACCCCATATTGTATTGGTGGCCATTAACAACATACTGAACAGGAGGTGCTCGACCTTCAAAAACATCATTAAATAATGGAGATCTGTCTAGAACATTTATATCATTACACCTTCCTGGGGTCCCGAAGAAAGCATGCCAAATCCAAAGGTCTTGTGAGGCCACTGCTTCCAAAATCAAAGTGGGCTTATTAGCTCTTCCAGAAAACATGCCCTTCAATCTAAGAGGACAATTCTTCCATCGCCAGTGCATGCAATCAATGGATCCCATCATCCCTGGAAAACCTCGGCGCTCCCCATCTCGTAGCAATCTGACCAAATCCTCTTCGTTGGGTCTTCTTAAGTATTCATCGCTAAAGTAAGAGACAACTCCTTCAACAAAATGTTGTAAACAGTCTCTCTCCAGAGAAGCACTAATACGTAGGTAGTCATCAACAGAATCAGCTGCACCACCGTATGCTAGCAATCTAATAGCGGCAGTACATTTCTGCAAAGCTGTTGCACCTAATCTACCAGTAGCATCTGGTCTTTGTTGAAAGAACTGATGGCGTTCTTCTAAAGTTTGCATTATACGAAGAAAGACATGCTTTCTCATGCGAAATCTACGACGGAACAAATTTGGAGGGTAGACCGGCTGGTCAGAAAAGTAGTCATTCCATAAACGGTTATGTCCATCTTCACGATCCCTTTCAACCAAGGTCCTTGGCGCCCTCGGAACTTGATGAATCATTTGGAAGAATTCAATTGGGTTGGACATTATGAATTCATCCATCATCCTATCAACCAAACGATTCGCTTGTCTACGTCTCTCATAACGATGGTCAGATTCATCATCCGAAGAATTTTGGAGGTTGTGATTGGTAGATGAATTGGAAGAATTAGAGGATGAGTTAGAAGAGTTAGTACTTTCATTGGACATGTTTACAGAGATAAATTATTTGTTGTAAGAGGTAAGAAATGGCTTATAGGCTTTGGTGTAGTGAAGTTGATATGTACACCAATATATAGAATAATAATTGATCAGCAATGTTAGTAATTTAACAATAATGGTTGACACTTTTTCTGAGAAATTGCATATACACTTCATTAGGGTTACATCTCATCACTCTGAAAAATTGCAATCTGCTTATGTGATCAGTGTTATATCTCATCAATGTCATTACTGTATTGCTTTTATTGAAGAGTCAATTCATTTATGACAGTGAGAAATCACATCATATGACAAAGCTTCTACATTTGTCACAAGTGAATAGTGTCCATAAAATTTTGCCATCTAGTACTTTCAAATGTAGTTATTCATGAACGATACAATGACAATACATTAATTAAAAATGAAAAGATCATACATTACAATAACCATTCATTAAAAAGTTAAAACTACAGCTTAAACACTCATTACCTAACCTTACAACATTAAGTGAAAACTAAATTATTAACTTCAAGGAAATAATATTTTCACTAAATTGTTCCCTCTTTCTTGATCTTCCTCTGATAAGTATGGTTTTGCTTCAAGTATCTTGAACAATTCGAGATTGATTTTTCGCTGCTTTCGTGCTTCCCTATCCTTTTCTAGTTGTGCTAGTCCAGCTTCTTTTTCTCTACGATACTTAATCTTTTCCATTTCGACCTCAGCTTCAGTTTGTCTAGCTAGGTTCATGTGTTGAAGAGTATCCAACCATTGTTGAAATGACTCAGAAGGAACATTCATCACTTTGCTCTTACCTTTACTTTTGTTGGAGTCAGCACTATAGGGGAAGCCGGAACAACCTATGTCACCGCTGGTTGGTGTTTCTGGGTTTGTTGAAGATGAATAGTTACCAGCTTCATTGATCCTTGATCTCTTAAAGACATTTGATTGGGTTGAAGTCTTCTGCTTACACGTCTCAACAAAATTTTCATTTTTGGCCCATGCTTCTTCGTTTTTTAAAATATCCCAAGCATGCTTGTCATGAAATACTGTACTGGTATTCTTTTTTGATTTGTCGTCTCTGTAAATTTTACGGGCTACCTTAATAACATCATCGTCTGATTGCCCACTCCCTCTTCTTTCCTCAGCGTGTGCGTAAGCACCAGCAAATTTTGAGCAATTGGCATTCAACCTTCTCCAACGACATCTAAGCTGCTCCAAACCCCTTACTCTTAATAAATCACCCTTCGTAATGCCATCAGTACCTTGTTCAAAACACCTCTCTCTATATTGTCTAACATTATTAAACATTTGCTCAATTTTTCCCCAAAATTCAACCCCTTTTTGGTTAGTGTTAGTTTTTTTGTTTTTACTAACCTCAAGCCAAGCTCTTACAAGAACCTCATCTTCGGGGTGTGACCAAAAATTTCTTCCACCTCCTGTATCGTCACCTTCATTATTTTCCTCAATTTCTTCAACCTCGTCATCATTTTCATCATCTGAAGCAGCGGTAGATCTATAAGCCCAATTAAAATTTGAAAATGCACCTTCGCCTTCACCCATCGAAAAGTGTTGTGACATAGGAAATGTTGTTTCATGTTCAGCAAATTGATAATTTTGAACAGATACATTTCCTTCAGATGAAAAAACATTATGAGAATGAGAGGTATATGGATTTTGTGGTGGTCGTAAAGGGACTTCTGTGTTGGACACTGAACTTGCAAAATTCATATTATACATTCCATAATTTGGAAATTGTGGGAAAAATTGAGAGCTTGGTTGTAGTTGATCATTAAGATCAATTTGACTATTAGAAAATGAAGGTTGATTATTCGGATTATTTAGTTGTCGAGAAGGATTTTTTGATTTGGAGGGATTTTTTTTTCTATTGGATTTATCCATATCCAATATCGTATTTTTGAGTTTAGTAGATAAGAAGATGTTTCTATTTGAAAGTGTGTAATTTAGAGAGATGAATAATTGTATGAAAATACTTCAATATTAGACTCATTTTATAGGGAAAAAAAAATATAGTCGTTGGAACAATTTTTTTTTTTTTTATTAAACTTCGTATTTTAAAAATTATTACCGTTATAAGAATTATAACGTTATTAATAACAATGGTTTTGGACCGTTAGATGTATCTACAATTGATGCATGCTAACCATTAGATTGCATGAGTAAAAAAAGATGCATGCCTTTTCTTCATGGAAGTTACAGATTTTTTGTCTTTTGCATAGTAATTTGGGACATGCAATTCCACGTGGCCTTCTCCCATGCTTTGCCCAAAAATCATGTTTTGGTCATGGTGAAGCCCGGGTCATCAGCCAAATACACCATTTTTTATTTATTTCCATTACTTTAATACTATTTTAAGATTCTCTCTCTTCATGACCAAAGTTTTGGTCATCCAATGGGCATACTCTCAAGGTTAACATACACTAGTGGGTTTTCACGCACGCACTAGGAGGTTGAATGGGCTGTCGGTGGTGTTCGAATTGCTATTTGCGGGATGCAGAAATAAGCGACCTGCTGCGATGATTTTGGTGCGGTGAGGGGGCGCAGCAGCTCGGTGTTGCAGTGGGCAGCAGCGGTGATGCTAGGCTGGTAGGTGCGGTTGTTTGCGTGGGTGGAATTGGTTGCTGGTTTGGTGATTAATAAGGGAGCAGGGGAGTTGGTGTTACGGCTAGCTGGAGGTGCGTGAGGTGTTGGTCTTGATGAGGGAGCAAGGGAAGTAATTTGTGTTGGCTGGTGCGTGGGAACGGTTGCTAATTGGTGGTTATTTTGGGTGTTGCGGGGGCTTCTTTGGTGGTCTGTTGCGGGAGCAAGGGAAGTGCGTGACAGGGGAATTGGTGTTGTGCTGGTGCTTTGTGTGAGTTTGTGGTATGAAGCGGTGAGGCTCGTCTGCGCTCTCGAGCATCAAGCTCGTGTGATGCTGACGAGTAAGGCAGCCCCCAAATGTGCAAATTGGCTTGTTCAATACCAAAATCGATGAGAGCGTGGCAACTTGAACTTGGAATATTTACCTACAAACCATAAATAAAAGTAAGGGCGTAAAAAATAAAATAAAACTAAAAATATGAAAACTTGGTAAAAACTAATCAAAAGCCAAAATGAGCTTTAAAATGGAAAACCAAATAAAACCAAGAAAATTATAGGAAAATAAAGAAAGAAAATATAGAAAAGAGAACCTAAATTTTATACTTTAAGCGCTATAAATGACGCTCATCAAATTCCCCCAAGCTAAACTTTTGCTCGTCCTCGAGCAAAACAAAATCAAATTCAAGGGAAAATGATGACATTATTCAAGCAAAGAAAGAAAAAAGAAAACTAGAGAGGATAGTAATATACACTAACTCACTTTCGTAGGAATCACGATCTATTTTAGCAATTAAAGACAAGCCATTTAAACCCCTAGATCGCTTTAGAGGACGAGTGATGCTCTTGTAAGGGTTTCCTAAGAGTTTACCCATAACTCTCACAAATCAAAAAAACAAGGCAAAGCATGAAAAAGAAACCAAAGAGAAGAAAAAAAAACAAATGTTCTTGAATGGACCTTTGTAAATGAACAAGCACAAATGAATGCAATTCTTTCTAAACAAATAAGGGAGTGCACGCTTCAAGATATCTAAGGTTGATTGAAACATAAAATATGCTAAGTGTATAGAGCTAATAAGGCACAATTCACCTTCATCCCAAACAATCTTACCACATTCTCCCTACTAGTTTCAAATCTACCTCTAGTGAGCATCTCAATGATTCCTCGAAGGAACCGGAAAAGAAGAGATTTAAAGGCTTCTCAACATCTTGATTATGCAAACCGCTCCATAGACTTGACTCACATCTCCCTCCACCGACTTGTGACTCAACCAAAAAGGTTAAAAGGTCATGAAAAGGGTTGTAATGTATGGGCGAAAAGGGTAAAGGTAGGCTAAAATTTGAAATTTGGTGGTATACCTAAATTGTGAAGCAATGGGTGATCAATCCTCAACAACATAATCAAGAAATCACCAAAAAAAAAACACCAACACCCCCAAGCTTATTCAAAGGAAAAATCACAAACATATATACAAAAAGCATAAGAACGCTTCCCCCCCAAGCTTAATTGGAGCATTATCCTCAATACTCTAAATAGAGAGAAAGACACTTACATCAAAATATTTTTGAGCTTTTTCATTTTTCTCATTTTTTTTTCCACTTTTGCCAAAGCATTTTCTCATTTTTTCTTTTTTCTATTTTTCTCTTTATTGCATTGTCATCGCCTCTTTTAACTATGAACAGATTTTTCAACTTTGGATTTGCTTTTTATTCATAAGATATTCACAATACACACTTGCTTACATTATATGAACCAAATAATCAACTTCATACACCAAATACCTCAACACTAAGGACAATTGCTTCACAAAAACCAAGAATGGAATCAAGAATGAAACAAAAGGCTCAAAAGCTAAAGATATGGCTTGAAAAAAACGTATATAGCTCAACGGTTAGCAAGAAGGCAAATATGGACCCAAAACAAAGAAATGAAATCTATCCTGGAAAAATAAAAACTACGACCTCGAAAAGATGCTTTTGTCCTTCCTAAATGGATTGGTCGCGATCTTGGGAGATAAAAGTCAAATTCTAGATAAAGTAAGCAATAGTCAAGGATTCATGTGCCGCTCATGCAAAATATGTAGAAGTCTAGAAGAATAAAACCTCACATGGTTGTAGCAATAACTCACTATTAGCGTCAAATCCGCTCTACGAAGCAACACCTTCTTACCACAAACAAGTAGACTCGGGCTTCAAGGTCCCAAAAGTTCTAAACACACTACCTTAGCATACTTTATCCTAGAATCAACCGAGCATACTCTCAAACGTGCACACCGTTACCATTTAAGAAGAAAAAAATTCATCTACACAAGTTCAAAAGTATTATGTTCAAAGCAAGAACAAAATAATGACACATTGCAAAATTACCTTAATAGAAACGAAAATCTTTTTGGAGTTTTTTTCAAAATAAAAGAACATGGAAATGTATATACAAATGTGCATGGATTATATGAATCAACATCCCACTAAACATAATAGAATACCCTCCCCCAAGCTTGAATGAGACAACATGCTCAACATAAATCAAATAATCCATGGGAGGGGAAAAGAAAGAAATCAATCCAATAAACCAGCACATGTCCAACAAGTCATAAACCATTAGAGAAATAGTAAGGAAAGATATTACCGGATTTATTTGGGTGTAAATACCCGCAAATGACCCAATTTAACCTTTCAAAGACAATTTCCTCTAAAATTGAATCTTGTTTTCCATATGCTAGCAAAAATAGGAGTCAAACTTCCTTGATTCTTGATCCAAACAAATGCACCAAAGTGTATCAAGTTATTTACCTAATAAAAGACACACAAACATTTCCATGAGAGAAAATCTATTCTAAAAAGAAAAGAAAATGAAAGCAATAAAACACAGGTTACTTCTCGAGAAAGGCTTTCTTAAGATCCAAGCTTGACCGCTCTAGTAAATAATATTGCAACGATCGCAATAGCTTGTCAAATGCACAACTACACATCTCATAAGATAACAAGTAGGAAAATGAGGGGAAGAGAACATCAACAAGGATAGTGCACGTAAATGAGGAGAGGGATGCCAAGAAAAGGAATAAGAATCAAAGCAAATTCAACAAAATAAGAAGAAGAAGAAGAAGAAGAAGAAGAAGAAGAAGAAGAAGAAGAAGAAGAAGAAGAAGAAGAAGAAGAAGAAGAAGAAGAAGAAGAAGAAATAAGACAAACTCTCCTCAATATATTTTTGAGTGGCAAAATCACCCTTTTCCTCAATAAAAGACGAATGAGGGACAAGTAAATCATCATAGAAAAAGGGGTCCCCAATAGACGTATTGAAAAAAGATAGGAGGGACATAGGAATGTAGGGGATATGATTAAATTTTCTTGAAAAAGGGACATGAGAAGAGGGAATAAGAGCAATGGTCTCACAAATGGACTCTTCCTCACCACCATGCCTCAAATCACCAATTAAAGCATGGAAATCAACCATAGAATCCTCAAAAGAAGAACAATAATGATTTCCAACTTTCGCAAACATCCAACTTCCAAGAGAGACTACATAATACCCTCCATCACAACAATGAACAACTCCCTCAACATCCTTAAAGCCCAAAGTCTCAAAACCATGCATGAATGGATGCAAATTCATTTCAAAACTCATCTCTCTCCTATGAAGCATCCTCAATGAACTCAATTGAAATGCTATGGGTTCTTATTTGACACTTAAAGAACACATTGGACATAACCTCAAACGAGTCCAAATAATCATGGATAGAAGAATCACAATCATGCACTTGAGACTCATCACAATCAATAAAGGAAGGGGAGTTAAGATTCACAAAATCATCATCATCATCACTGTCAACTCCCTTTCCTTCACTCCTATGCTCACTTATAAGATCCTCACACACTCTTGGTTGCTCAAAAACATCATCATCATCCTCAACACACACATTAGATTGGGATTCTTCATAAACGAGCATCAAAGATGACAATTGACCTTCTAACTCTTCTTTTCTTTTCAATTCTTCTTTTAAAAGCTCATCACGCTCTCTAATCATCTCCAATTGGCTCTTTAAAGTTTCCATCATTTGTCTCTCAAAGGGCCTAATATTGGGATTCATCTCCAACTCCCTCAAAGATTCATCAATTTGGTTATATGGAACTAGAGACTCATCACAAGAGTTTGGAGAATGAAAAGGTGAAGAGGGTTGAGGATCAATAGTGAAAGAAGAATCACAACCAAAGGTAGGATCATCAACATTATGAACATAAGCATTTTCATCAAATTAGGGAGAGGGGGAACAATCAAGAATATGAGATTTATCATTGAGGAAACGAAGCAAATCACAAGAAGGCATGCTAAATAATGAAGAATATTGGAATACGCCATTAGCATCAACTTGAGCATGCACCTCATCATCATGAACAAAAGAGGAAGAAAAGTTGAAATCATTCGTTCTAGGATCAAATATGGGGTTATATGAAAATTCATGGGAATTCATGCTAATATTAGAAGAATCAAGACATTGCACATCAATATTAGCATCATGATTACCCTTATTTTAGACATCCCAAGCAAACCAAACACAAAAATTCCAAGCATCATCGATTAATAATGCTCTAAATTCACCATTATGCATGCATTCAACTTCATCTCTTGTTTGCTCATTCAAACCAAAATTACAAATCTCACAAGCCTCCCAAAGACTACAACCATTATACTCCAAAAATCCCTCAAGTCTATTGAAATATTCACAAAAAAACTCATTGTCATATTGAGGAAAATGAGATACCTGCCATTTTTATCAAAACAAACAAAAATAATTTAAAAGAAAAGTATACACAAAGACCTAGACTCAAGCAATCAAAAACACTCAAACATAGACACCGTTCCCCTGCAACGGCGCCATTTTGCAAAGGGAAAAGTAGGTCGTTATTTAATATTCCCTAGAACCAAACAAATTTATAATCACTAAACAAACCTAAATACAAGTATATAGGTAAGTCAAGGGTCGAACCACTAGCAACGGTAATGTTCAAGTATTTCCAATCAATGCCTAAGCTAGGTCAAAGTCAAGGGTAAAGAGGTAACACTAAACAATTACAAAACAAGTAAACAAACAAATGAAACACTAGGGAATGGGGATCAACATGAATTCATGATAATCAAGCTAGGGAATCAAGCAATGCAAGCAATGTAAAGAAAAATAGTAGGGGCAATTAGGAGCATTTAATTAATCATCCTTATACTTTCTAACCTGGATGTCTCTAGTGCAAAACAATAAGAAGAAACATAATAAAACACTCAACCAATTATGATCAAATTGATATGAAGTGGTCATGTCAATCAATTCAATCATGCAATCAAGTTTAGCGTCATGGTTAGCTACTCCAATCAAACTAGACAATATGCAAAGCTCTATTAATCAATTTAATTACAACACAACAAATACTCAAATTCCCAAATCAATCTCAACAATCAATCATACATGTTTGCCCAATCCCTAGCAAATCAACTACTCAAGAATCATCATCAAAACCAATCAATAAACATGAAATTAACTAAAGCAATAAAAAGGAGAGAGAGTGAGAAATGCTCATTAATTTATTATGGAGATCTTCAATACAATTGTCACCTTAAATCTTCAATCTCTCAAATAACCATTGAAATCCCTCACTTTCTCTCTCTAAAACTACTCTTAAACTAACCTTATATCTAGAGAGAGAACCTCTTAACCTAAGCTAAAATACGAGATCTAAAGTTGGATTAAAATTGTTCTCCTAATTTTACCCCAAAAATGGAATAAGAAATGAAAAGTAAAAGGAATTGAAAAGGTAAAAGAAATAAAACTAAAAGAAATGATCTAAAATAATGAAGTAAGTGGACTTCGATTTTGGCTTCATTTTATTGGGAAATATTCCCTTATTTCGCACATCAACACCCCACCATCATCATCCAGGTGAACATACACCAGTGGGTCATCACGCACGCACTAGGAGATTGAATGGGCTGCCGGCGGTGTTCGAATTGCTATTTGCGGGATGCGGAAATAAGAGAGCTGCTGCGATGATGAGGGGGCGCAGCAGCTCGGTGTTGCAGAGGGCAGTAGCGGTGATGCAGGGCTGGTAGGTGCGGGTGTTTGCGTGGGTGTAATTTGGTGGCTGGTTTGGTGATTATTGCAGGAGCAGGGGAGCTGGTGTTATGGCCAGCTGGAGGTGCGTGAGGTGGTGGTTTTGATGCGTGAGCAGGGGAAGTAATTGGCATTGAATGGTGCGTGGGAACGGTGGCTGAATGGTGGTTGTTTTGGGTGTTGTGGAGGCTTCTTTGGTGGTCTGTTGCGGGAGCAGGGGAAGTGCATGACAGGGGAGTTGGTGTTGTGTTGTCGCTTTGTGTGAGTTGGTGGTGTGAAGCAGTGCGGCTCATCTGCGCTCTTGAGCATCAAGCTCGTGTGACGCTGACGAGCAAGGCAACCCCCAAATGTGCAAATTTGCTTGTTCATCACCAAAATCGATGAGAGCGCAACAATGAGAGCGCAACCATGAGAACGCGGCAACTTGAACTTGGAATATTTACCAACAAAACACAAATAAAAGTAAGGACGAAAACAAAATAAAATAAAACTAAACTAAAACTACTAATCAAGAACTGAAAATATGAAAAACTCATAAAAACTAATCGAAACCCAAAATGAGCTTTAAAATGGAAAACCAAATAAAACTAACAAAATTATAGGAAAATAAAGAAAGAAAATATAGAAAAAAAGGACCTAAATCTTATTCTTTTTAGCGCCATAAATGACGCTCATCAACAAATTAAATGGAACATTAACAACTAGAAAAGTTACCTTTTTAAAATTCTTTCATATATATTTTATCTTAATAAACACTAATAATCTATTTGATTAATCATATTAGCCTTATTAACAAGTATCCATAACAATTTTACACATTAAAATACAATTTAACTCATTCAAATTAATTGTTACCCTTAAAGAGATTGAAATTACCATAAAAAGGGTTAAAAATACCCTCAAATGGACCATCTTATAATTAAATTAATGTAAGTCTGCTTTATACAAGACTTATAAAATAAATATTGATTAAATATATATTTGTTAATTTTTTAAATGCATGTATGTATATTAGGAAAAAAAATTTCATTAACTAAAGAATATTCATAATTTTTGGGTTGAAATGCTTACAAAAAATTACTGGATTAAACAAGTCTTGTCGATGGATTACAGATGTCTAGCTTAAAGATTGACTATATTAAGTTTGGCCTCAACATGCAAATATGGAGAATCTTGTAACATTAAGTTTGGCCTCAACATACAAATATGGAGAATCTTATAATACGAGTATTAAGCTTTTAATGTACTTTTTTCTGGCATTAGATGTCGTGTTGGTTTAAAAGATGTGATCTATTAAATTAATGATCAAAGTAGTGTTATCAAAAAAGGGAAATTCTATATGGTGGCCTCCAAGTTCTACAAATTCTATTTGGTGTAAAAAAAAAAAAATTGGTTAACCCAAACTTTCATTAAAATCTATTTAGTGGTCAAATCTCACTTAAAATTGGTTAAACACTCCAATTTAATTCTTGAATAATTAGTGACCAAATAATATTTAATGTTGAACCCTTTTTAAATCTACCTCGGTGTCAAAGACACCTTAAACGCTTAATGTGCCAAAAAT
The DNA here is from genome assembly GCF_948465745.1 of Chenopodium album. Classification (NCBI taxonomy): domain Eukaryota; kingdom Viridiplantae; phylum Streptophyta; class Magnoliopsida; order Caryophyllales; family Amaranthaceae; genus Chenopodium; species Chenopodium album. The sequence continues at coordinate 23,740,548 of NC_137847.1, forward strand.
CCTATCCCTCGGTGTTAGAAACACCTTAAGTGCACTAAGGCACCAACATACAATTTATTCAACGTGTACATAGACACTTACATAGCTCCTTTCCCATGCTTACAGCATCAATAAAAATTATATGAACCACAACAAAATTCCCTTTTAATATTGCAATCTAAATTAAACATTTAGTTTAATTAACATGCTTTCTATTATGACATAAATAAAAGTGTGGTTCATACTCAACGTGCCAAACTATTATTTTCCAATCGTTAATCCATCACAAACAAATCATGCTTCATAATTCAATCACCAATATCAACCAAATCACAATTTCCATTCATAATCTAGCATGATACTACTTGTAATCAATTAATCACATCTAGCATGCTACTACACCATCAAAAATATGCTAAGTACGCGAACGTACCTTGAATACGATCTTAATATTGCCACGACTAATAGAAATCACTCACTTCAAAGTCTCCTACAATTTAAAATAATAATAGAGCATTAAAATCCACTCTACACAAATTTCCAGCAATATATACTCTTATTAAACCACTCATAATTTAATTAAAACAAGCTGAAATTTTATTTAAAACCTCATACTTTAATCCCAATTAATGGGTAAATAAAATTCCTTAAAAAAACTTGATTTTTAATATACTACCAAAAATTCTAGCAATATATATATATAAACTTGCTGTAAATAGGCTTTAAAACACTTAAATCAAAGGTTTAAACCACCCTAAATCATAATCCTTCAATAATCAATTATTTATGAATCTAGGGTTTCAAAATTGGGGCTTTTTAATTAGAATTAAAATCTGAAAATTAAAAATCATACATAATATCAATCATCATAAAATTAACGCAAAACCCTTAATTTATAATTAGATCTAAGGTTTAAACAAAAATTAAAAAAAAGATTAAATTTTTTTTTTCGAAGAGGGGATGGCCGGATAGCAGGCCGACGCCATTATCGGTCGCCGTTGTTGCCGGCTGGTGTTGCTGGTGGCCAGCGGCCCACTGATGTTGGTGGTGGCCGGCGATGGTGATCCAAAAACAAGGGAAAGGGGAAAAAGAAAGAAATAAAAAAAAAAGATAGAAAAAAAAAGGAGAAGAGAGAGAAAGTTTACCTTTGGTTTTCTCCACTCTGGGAAAAGTTTAATTTGCTCAAGTGTTTAATATTTATACCCCTTTCTCTAGAAACCCGTCTAACCTGAACTTTCTTTTTTTTTTTTTAATATTTCCTAATCCCTTTCCTAATAAAACTTTACTAAAATAAAACTTTCCTAAAATAAATTCCAACTTAATAAAATAATTAATTTAAATAAAACTTTCCTTTTATAAAATATTTCCAAACTTGTTTAAAATAAATAATTAAAATATCATAAATAATTCATTTCAAATTATTTAAATACCCAACGAAATACTTCTTTTAAATAAAATACATATAAAAATACAGGGTATTACAAAGGCTGTGCGCAGGTCTCGAAAAAAAATAATCAATTCTTTTTGTTTTAATCCTAAACTAGCCTTTAATTATTGATGTTTGGGTATTTGTGATATTTTTATGATGTTTGATTATAAGTATGATGTATATAAATTTTCATATTTGGTTTTGAATTAAAAAGCCCCAAATTAAAAACCCTAGGTTTCTAAATTATTGTATATTGATGAAAATTTATCATAGGTGGTTTAAATTATTGAAATAGGTGTTTTAAAACATCTTTACAACAAGTTTTGATGATTTAATAAAGCTGAAAATTTTGTTAGTAAGCTATAATTAAGTTTCTTGAAGGGATTTTTTTACTACCCATTAATTGGGATTAAAGTAAGGGATTTTAAATAAAATTTCAGCTTATAAATAATTTATGAGTGATTTAAGGAGTGTTTATATTGCTGGAAATTTGGATGGAATAGGCATTAATTCCTCTTTGTAATTTTGGATTGTAGGAGATTTCCAAATGAGTGATTTTGTGTAGTCGTGGTACTTGGTATTAATTTGATGATGTAGGAACATGCTAGGCTTGAATAATTAATTCCAAGTAGTATCATGATAGGTATTGATTGGGATTTGTTATTTGGTTGATGTTGATAATTAAATTATGAATCATGGATTATTTATGATGGATTGGTGATTGGAAATAATTATGTTGGCATGTTGAATATGAACCACTCTTTTATTATTAGCATGATTGGAAGAATGTTTAATTAAACTTCTTGAGATTGCGTCTTCGAGCTTTATCCGTTTCCAACATGGGAGAAATCCTCTTCTAATCCATCTATATGATTCATGGTTTCATTTATCAAGTCCCTTTCAATTAATGTTCCCACTGTATAGACTTTCCGAAATGTGTCTAAACCAAGGTATTGTAAATGGCACTTGTATGGTGGAGACATATTGTCTATGAACTTTGGGACAAGTTCATGATCCGGAGGTCTTTGTGAAAGAAGAGCAACCTTTGATCGCCACCTGGAAAAGAAGTCAATAAAGCCTTCTTCTTCCTCTTGCTTAAGCAATTCAAAATCGCACAAGGTAGTTGTGAGCTCGATGTTGTCTCCATATTGAGCTAAAAACGCTTTTACAACGTCACCCCAAGTGGAAATTTGTTTTGCATCGAGGTTATAAAACCATAATCTAGCAGTTGGGTCCAATGAAAGAGGAAAAGTACATGCATATAAGCGATGCTCAACCCCTTTCAATGCCATAATTCCAATAAGGCTCATTAAGTGTGTCCTAGGATTGTCTGTAACCTTAAAGGTTGGTAAATCCGTAGTCAAGAACTTTTTTGGGAGAGTCTTGCCACTAGGTTATGGTGCAGGCTCATAATTGAAGTACTTATTCCCTGAGCTAGCTCGAAGGACAAGTTTCTCCAAGGCCTCTACTCTTTCAGCTCTTGCTTTTTCTTGCTCAATGTTTTCTTTTCCTTTCTCTGCTTTTATTTTATCCTTTTTCTGCTTTTTTATAAGCCTTCATTTGGGCTTCTTCTTCTCGTAGGGCATTTAAGTTTTGGAGTTCCTCTCTAAGTTTCTCCAATGCTGCTTTGTCACCTATGATTGGAATAGTATGTGAATGTGGAAGATGATCTAGTAATGTGTATCACGAGAAATTGAGCGCGTTCACTTAAACCTTTTTTGCCAAGCATTCAAGCAATGATCAAAAGTTTAAATGATTTATTTTTTTTAGTCCTTGTAATACGAATTCACTATAAGCAAGTTTATTGATAAAAACGTCAAAAAATTCACAAACAACTATTAATGGAATGTCATGATTTGTGTTGACTTCAACAAGGTAATCATCTAAGGATTTTACTTGAAGTGAATTGTTTTCAAGAAAAGGAGAAGAGAAAGAAAGGGAAAGGTGGATTAACATGCTCATCAAATTTTTTTAAATATTAGTCAACCTTAGTGTTTTGGGTAATTTTACCCATGCCACGTGGCCAACCAGATGGTGACACGTGTCAACCCAAGATTCGTCCAAATTGGACCAATCTCCCTTTGACACATGTCATTCCCAGAATTTGGGAGGAAAGGCAGCCTTCAAGGGCCCAAATCCCGAGAAAGCTGTAATTCGGCGCAGCCCAACAAGATTAGGTTAGAGTGACCTAATCAGGGGCACATTTACCTATGACCCAATAAATAGGGAGATTTTCCCCATTTTGGGGGTACCTACAATTTATGACAGCATACCCTACATTCTCTTATATCAGAGAAAACACCTAATATCAGTATCCGAGAAGATCCTACTTTACTTTCCGCACCTTTTTCACATTCTCCAACGCGTTCTAACTTGATCGTCGGAGGCGGAGCTCCAACCAACCGGAGTCTCCGCTGTTTTTGCAGGTACAGGCGCCGTCGGACCAGTCTTCGAGCTATAACTCTCCCGAGGGACAAAAACACCCAAAACATTTGGCGCCGTGGGTGGTGAGAGTACCTCAAGGATGGTTCAAGAGTCTGTACCACCGCCAAACCCCAACCATCCTATGGTTGATGAGGAGGTCTTTACAGACCATGAAGACGACCACGATGTGGACGTCGAAACATATGTGGCATCTGACGAGTCACTCATTGCTAAACACATTCGTTCCAGGGATAAGCTGGAGCGAGTAAATAATGAAGCTGGTACCAGCAAGTCTACTGGACCACTGCCTGGTAATACCAAGGAGGCAGGAGGTCAGGCCCCAGTAACCCGAGACAAGCTCATGAAATTCATGAAAAGTTTCAAGGATGAGATGAAGGACCTGATCGAAAAGAAGACGGTTGGATCTAGCAAGAGTCGGTTGGCCAAAAAATCTCCTCGAGCTGCGAGGAAGAAGTCAATCAGAGAGAAGCAGCCTACTCCACATCCCAAAGAGAAGACTACGCTTGCCCTTGACTGGACTAAAATCCTTATACCCTAGACGGGCACAAGGAAGGTCATCTGTGCAGTTCAGCCGGATGGCAGCAAGAATTCCTTCACCGATGCTCGGCATATCATCGAGCAAAATCGGAATCAGCAGCTATCTGAGTTAGCTTCTACGTCAAGCTTTCCAGACAACTTCAAGAATACATCTATAAGGAATAATCAATCCTTGCATGGGAGCCATACAGGCGGCAAGTCCGTCCACTCTGGCCCTCAGATGATTAGGAATGCCCCGTACGTGCCTCAGATGGCATACGAGCCATACACCCCTCATTTTATGTAGTCGGCCCTCTTTGGAGGACTGGCGACATATAATGTCCAACCCTTAGACTGGAAGCTCCGTCTGCTTAAACTTGGTGAACAAACTTCTGCGTTCACCAAGGAGATAACCGAGGCGGCACATCCGGCCAAGGTTAAGAATGTGTTGGTAGGTGCTTATGACTGTACCTACAACCCGGAGGACCACCTCATGGCCTACTCCAACCTTATGCACATGCAGGGGTTGGAGGATGCTATGTGGTGTCGCTATTTCCCGGCTACCTTGAAGGGCATAGGCCAACAATGGTTTGGCAATCTGCCAGCCGGGTACATTGATAGCTTTAGGGAGCTTGCTTTCCTGATTTCCTCCAACTTCTCGATGAACATCCCTGCCAAAAGACAAGTCTTGACTTGAGCACCATAAGGCAGGGAGAGAGAGAAGGGCTTCGCTCTTACGTCAGGCGGTTCAATCTGGTGAGAATCCAGATCCAAGGGTCTGAAGGGCGGGTCGACTTTCAAGTTTGACCTTGTCAGAAAGAGGGTTTTCACCCTTCAAGAGGCGTTAATAGTGGCGGAAAGCTTCATACAAGAAACCGACCTCTGCACGTCCAGCCATCAGTCAGACTCCAAGAAGTCTGACAAACAAAAGGAGAGTCAGACAGCTTAGTCGGCTCCCAAAGCTGATTAGAGCAAAAAGAGAAAAGAAGTTCGGGCGGTTGAAGATTCCGATCAACCGTCCCAGAAGAAAAAGAAGGAATTCAAACCGTACTCCCCAAGGTACGAGTTTAATAAAGACTGCTACTCCATCCTCATGGTGATACGGGACCGGGTGACTATTGAGAAGCCCGCGGCCATGAAAGGTTCCGCGAAGAATCGGAACAAGAATAAATACTGCAAGTTCCATGAGGACATTGGCCATGACACCAATGATTGCTTCAGCCTTCAGCGACTGTTGGACCGTCTGGCTAATCAAGGGAAGTTGAAGTCATACATCCTCAGGTCTAAGGCCACCTCGAAGACGAACAAGGGGCAGTGGTCCAAAAAGAACGCCCAGCCTACTAGTTGTTCGGACACCGACAAGGATCCGGTCTTCAGAATAGAAGGCGGGTTCGCTTGTGGTGACCGGACCATTCGGGGTACCAAGGATCATCAGAAGAAGATGATCCACTCAGTTGATGATGGACAGGCGTCCACCAGTGGTACATTCCCTGACGTCCTTATCACTGAGAAGGATCGGGGCAAAGTCCGCCGACCGCATGACGACCCGATCGTCATTGAATGTAAGGTCCCCAACCAGCTGGTTGGACGGATCCTTATAGACACTGGTAGCTCCTCTGACCTCATTAGCTACAAGTGTCTTTCCAAGCTGAGTTATAAGCTAGAAAACATTCGCGACGTCTCCTATCCACTTGTTGGCTTTGGGGGAGGGGTCGTGCACCCAGCTGGACAAATTGATCTACCCATCCGGCTGGGGCAGAAGGGAAAAGGGCGACATATGGTCGTCTGGTTTTTTTTGGTTAAAGAGTTGACTGCCTATAACATCATTCTGGGCCGACCCACTCTAAATGAGTGCAAGGCCGTCATCATCCCAGCACTCATGCTGCTCAAGTATGAAAAGGATGATGGCTCTGTTGGCTCCCTTAACAGGGATTAAAAGACGGTAAGGGAGTGTTACCTCTCAAACGTAAAACCAACAGCTGCTGTAGCCGGTCATCCGAAGGAGCTAATAGACCTTGACGATGTCAAGGACTCTAATTCACCCCACCAGCAGCCGAAAAGAAAAGAAAAGCTGACCAGTTGGTGGAGGTGAAGAAAGAGAAAAAATAGCAATCACTGACAGGGGAACGGTCAGATAAGCTCCGTCCCCAGCCGGCTGGTGAGCACATTAATATTCCTCTGAACGACAGCCGTCTAGAGTGAACTGTTAAGGTGGGGACGGCTGCTTTTGAAAGGTTGGGTGCAGACTTGCACCTCCTGCTGAAAGAATTCAAAGAAATTTTTGAATTTGAAGTGGAAGAGATGCCAGGCATCAGCCCGGATCTTGCTGTCCACAATCTCGCCGTGGACCCTAAAAAGAACCCCATCCGGCAAAAGAAAAGAAATCACGGCGAGGAAAGAAGTCACGCGGCAGCTGCCGAGGTCAAAAAGCTGTTAGACGCTAGGTTCATTTGACCATGTAACTTCCCGGATTGGGTTGCGAATGTGGTGCTTGTAAAGAAGCCCAATGGTACTTAGCGTATGTGTGTAGATTACACTGACTTGAACAAGGCATGTCCAAAGGACAGTTACCCGCTTCCAAAGATCGACAGTCTGGTCGACTCTACAGCCGGGCATGCCTTGATAAGTTTCATGGATGCCTACTCCAGCTTCCACCAGATCCCCCTGTGGAAAAAAGATCAAGAGAAACGCCCTTCCTCACTGATCAGGGGTTATTCTGTTATACGGTGATGTCGTTTGGCTTGAAGAATGCACCGGCTACTTTTCAACGGATGATTAATACAGTCTTCATTAATCAGATTGGGAGGAATATAGAGGCGTACATTGATGACATGATAGTCAAATCCAAGCGACAGACGGATCACCTTGCTGATTTTCGAGAAACCTTCACCACACTCAGGCGGTATAAGGTCATGTTAAATCCCAAAAAGTGTGTTTTTGGTGTTGAGTCTGGGAATTTTCTCGGATTCCTGATTGATCAAAGGGGGATAGAGGCTAACCCCGAGAAGATACAGTCGGTGATTGACATGAAGTCACCCCGCACTATCAAGGAAGCTCAGAGGCTTACCAGTTGCCTGGCTGCGTTGGGGAGATTCCTCAGCCAGTCAGGTGACAAATGCCTTCTTCCAAACAATTAGGAAGAAGACCAAATTCGAATGGGGGGAAGATGCTGAGGCGGCCTTTCAAAAATTGAAAGAACATTTACACTCCTTGCCAAGGCTTGTTAGCCCTCTTCCAAAGGAGACGCTTTTCATGTACCTAGCCATCTCAGATCATGCCCTCAGTGCCGTTCTCCTTGCTGAGAGAGACATCATTCAGCTCCCGGTCCATTTCATTAGCCATGTTCTCAGAAATGTTGAACTACGGTACCCCATGGTTGAAAAATTTGGCCTTGCTCTCTACATGGCTGTTAAGAAGTTGAAGCCTTACTTCTTGGCATATCCGGTGGTGATCTACACAGATCAACCCCTCAAGCGGCCAATGACAACCTTGGACTCATCCGGCAGAATGCTCAAATGGGCTATTGAAATGCAAAGTCTTGAAATCACCTACGAACCAAGAAATGCAGTGAAGAGTCAGGCATTTGCCGACTTCATTGTCGAAATGACAACGCCAGTTGCTCCTGAATACCTTGATCAGGTTTGAAAAGTGTATGTGGACGGGAGCTCTACCATGAACGGTTGTGGTGCAGGTATAATCAGTCAGTCTCCGGAAGGAGATAAATATGAATATGCACTACGATTCAAGTTCCAGGCCTAAAACAATGAGGCGGAATATGAAGCCCATCTAGCCGGTATCCGCATGTGCAAGGCGGCAGGAGCAACAAAAATAGACGCCTGCTCAAATTCTAAGCTGGTGTTTAGCCAATACCATGGTGATTATGAAGCCAACCATCCGACAATGATCAAATACTTGGAGGGGGTCAAAGCTGAGGTCGGGACACTTAAAGAATTTTATTTAATTCAAGTGCCCAGGTCTGAAAATAACCAGCCGGATGCTCTGTCAAAATTGGCATCCTCCGCCTCCTGTGATACGCCTCGGTCAGTCTTCTGGGAAGATATGGAAAAACGGAGTATATTTGACGAAGAACCCATTGGAGTGCTTGACCGAAGCTCTACCTGGATGGATGGCATCTGGGCATACCTTACAGACGGTACGCTTCTTGATTCACCTCATGAGGCAGCCGTATTAGAGAAGTGTGCTGCAAACTTCGAGATGAAAGACGGAGAGCTCTTCAAGGCGGGTTTCCTAAAACCTTTGTTTAAGTGCGTTACCCTAGAAAAGGGGAAATAGGTACTCGAAGAGTTGCACTCGGGATATTGTGCCTCTCACATAGGCGGCAAGGTTACTTCTGGCCCACTCTTAAGGCAGAGGCCTTGGAGATGGTCAAAAAATGTGACAAGTGCCAAATATTTGGCAAGCTCATCTATCAGCCGGCAACTGACCTGGCAGCAATCCACTGCCCGATCCCGTTTGCTAAATGGGGCATGAACATTCTAGGTACTTATACACCTGCACCAAGCGAAAAGAGCTATATTCTGGTGGCTGTGGATTATTTCACCAAGTGGGTTGAGGTAGAGGCGGTTAAAGGCATCAAGACAAAGGGTGTCATCTCTTTCATTTGGAAGAACATTATCACTCGGTATGGGGTACCTATGTCTATGGTGTTTGATAATGGCCCTTAGTTTGAAACGCCCCAGCTTAAGACTTGGTTGGGAAATCAAGGGATCTCACATTGTTTTGCATCGGTCGGCCGACCCCAAGCAAACGGCCAAGTTGAAGCCTTTAACAAACTCATCTCAGACGGTATCAAAAAGAAAATTGAAAGAGCCGGTGGTGTATAGGCTGAAGAGTTAATTCATGTCCTATTGACCATCACCACTACTGAAAAAGGGGCAACCGATGAAATCCCATTTCTCATGGTTTATGTTGCTTAAGCCATCTTGCCCATCGAGCATTATGAGCCGACTCTACGAGTCATGCTATACGATGAAGAAGCAAACTATGAGGCCATGCGGCTAGCATTGGACTCACTCCCGGAGCGCAGGTGAAATGCCGCCCTGCATCATGAAATTTATCGTCTGAGAATGACCCGTGCTTACAACAAAAGATTACAAAAACGGCCCTTGAAAGTTGGGGACTTTGTGCTATGAAAAATGGAGGCAACCGGTAGGGCCAATTAGCAGGGAAAGCTAACTCCTAATTGGGAAGGCCCCTATCGGATCTATGAGGAAGTGACAAACGGCACCTACCGTCTGGAGCGGCTGCCCAGAACTTGGAATGTAGATAACTTGAAAAAGTACTACTTTTGAGATTTGTAAATTTTTTGTAAATGAAAAGCTCATCAATAAAAAAGCTGCTTTTTGTTTTCAATTCTGTTAACTCATATTGTAAGGAGGGGGTTCCCATCGTAAGGGGTCCTCTCCTTAAATGCCCATGGCCCTTTAAAAGCCTAGGACTTTACACTTGTTAGGGTGCAGTACGATTTGAATTCCTGACTGTTTGGGGGACCTTGAATTACGTTTTTTTGTAAGAAACAAGTAGGGAGTCGCCAATGAGTTTTAGGAAAAACTCATAAACCTCGTTCATGCCTTTCTTCCATGTGGAGTTCATAGAATAATTAGCACGAATCATAAGTTTACCCATGCTCAAATTGGTCAAAAAACCAGAAATTAGTTCGGGAGCGAGGGTACTAAAATAACGTTCCCTTTAGAGGGGAATCGTTATCCTAGCCCTAGTGCGGCCTCTACTAGCTCTTCCTTTTTTAAAATTTCATCACCAAACAATATATGCAACGCGATACCTAAAACTAAGTTAGTTGATTTTATTTACACGTACCAATTCACGTAGGAATTACATCGTAATGTCGTTATTCTTTATTTAATCAAATTCGTGAAAAGGACAAGAAAATAAACAATATTCGCCTTGGCTTAAGTGATCAACCAACAATTATTTAATTCAATTCTAATCTTTATTTAACGCAAGATACTATGTGGAATTGATTAATTAATTATTTTAAAGGTGATCAAACAACACTAATTAATTAATTAAGGTTCTTTTAAACAAGAAAATAAATGTGATTTAACTAAGTGCTCGGGAATTTACCACTTCTCTTTGCTAGATCTCCGTTTAGAATACTTATGGACTCCTTCTTGTTGGGGAACCTCTACCGTAGTAACAAAATATCAAAAGGGGTGAGTGTTTAGGACAAGAAGGGCTAGGTTGCACAAGTTCACAAGTATTTCGCCAGAGTTTTTTAGGTTATTTTCTGTCTGTTTAAGCCTCGGTTTAAGCTCTTATTTATAGGGAATGATTAGGTTTAGGGTTACGAGCATTCTGACGCATCAGGTGTCGTGTGCAACTGGATGAGTTGCGCGGGGCATCCCAACGCAAGTGATTAGGTTGCGCTGCTATGGGCAGCGCAACTAATTGTCTTGCGCGCGGCTTAATGGTAAGATTTGATTTTATATTTTCCGTATAATTCTGAATCTTCCGCAGCGCAACTCTGAGTGTCGCGTGCAACTGAGTAAGCTGCGCGCGGCAGCCTAGCGCGACTGTTTAAGATGCGCGCAGCTTTTTCTGCGATAACACTAAAATTTAACCTAGGCGCTCCTAAATCTGTCATTATTGGGTTTTAAGCACGGGCTTAAGCCTAATTATGATCGGGTTTAGTTAATTGGACTTTTGTTTTGGCTTTTATTTATAATTTGGGCTAGTCTTTTGTGTTTTGTGGCTTAACCAGTTCTCCATAAGTATTCTTCACTTTGATCCAACACGAAGATGGTTTTATTTATCGTTATTGCACTTCCTGTCGGGACAGGAGGCCAAAAGTAGATGTCTACAGTTAGCCCCCACTTTGATCGATTCTAGAATAGACGATGATCAAAGTAGTCAAAGAAATAAATCCGAGATTCAATCTGCGAAGTTCTCTAAGGATAGAGAATCCTTCAGTAATGTTTAAGGATGTCGAAACAATCCTTGGTTCGCTAAGTGTTTGAAACAAGTAGCTATTAAGGCTAGAAAAAGGTTTTCCCTAGTCTTAACGCACTAAAGAATCTAGATTGATCCTTTGCAATTGTAGAACTCTTTTACAAGTAAAGGTGTTCTGGGTGATGTCAAGTCATGAGAAGAGATCGGTTTTAAATGGATAAAAGGGGAAGATTTCCTCTCAATCGTGTCATCGTTGGTCTAAAGTCCCTTGATATGTCATTGAAACTTTAGCGTGACTTTAACAAAGTAAAGAGATGAAAAGGGGTTTTCGGTATTCGAGCCGAAATGGTCTGGTATTCGAGCCGGGTCCGGTATTCGAGTCGGATGTCCACAAGATAGTAATACATGTCTCAGGACTGGAGGCATATATCCAAATCTAGTGAGAGGGAAGAAAGTCAACAACTCTCTCAGGAGTTTTGTCCACAAGATGAGTACACGTGTCTCAGGACTGGGGGCACGTGACTACATAGGCGCGACATCGTCTCGTCGCTTCTTTATACAGGGGGTGATTCGACACCCTAACTGTCCCGTAAGTTACTAAGCGCACTAACTACCGTATTTGCTCCCATTCAAGAAGTGCCTATTCCTGATGGTTCGGCGCACCTACAGTAATTCTCTACCTTTTAGTTTCGAGAGTTAGATCTCGCAAAGCTTGGGCTGAAGTGAAATTTTACGCAACACCTACACCGTAAAATTTTGCACCGTACAATACGCCATTTGCATTTTTACGCTGCATGAGAATGCCTTCCTTTTTGCTTCGAACGTCAAAAAAGAAGAAAACCCGGACATTTGTAACGTCAGTACAATAAAATGACAAACCTGTCTATGGGTGCTTTTACGTAAAGCACCACCACGGAATGTCTTAAGGCACTCTTACGAAAAACGTTCAAAACGTATGCTTGGGGAAGGCACAAAGCACGGTGTGCATGCAAGAATGACGCAAAAAACTAACAAAGAAGAAAACAAACTATAATATGCAAAGCAATTTAAAAAGATTTTGATAATTTGCGCGCCGTTACGTCTAATAACGAGCAAAAACCGTTAAAAAATGATCAAACGGATCAAAATCAAGATTCCGGTCATTTTAGTGACAAGTATCCGCGCGCAACTCAATGGGTCGTGTTGGCCAGGCGCGCGCATCTTTCTGAGTTGCGCTAGTCTGTCATGCGCAACTGATTCAGTTGCGCGCGACACTCAGTTCAGCAAAAAGAAAATCGCAAAACGCGATTTTTGATTTCGCTTTCTCTCTCCTTCCTTCATCTATTTTCACCTTTTTCTCTCTCTAAAGAGCTCGATTTCTTGCGATTTTCGAAGCTAAAGGAAGCAAATTTCGTCCTTAATTCATATTTGCCATAATCCAATGTAAGTTTTCTGTTGTTTTTCGTTTGATTTAGGCTTAATTGGGACGATTTTTGAACCGTTGAACCCTAAATTTCGAATTTGGGGGTTTTCCATTCGATCCATTATTCTTGAAATTGTTTGTTCCATGTTGTTATACTATGTTTGAGAAGTGTTTTGCAACAAATTTCATGAAAAATGGTTAAGTATTAAACCTTGTATGAGCATTTCTTCGTGTGAGTGCGTTTTTTGCAATTCTACTCGAATTTGGTTTGATTTTCTGTTATTTCTTTAGCTCATTTTGGTTATACTTGTCAATTATGCAGCAATTGTAGTATTGGAACTAGTTTTGCATCCATAATTAATATTTTGAAAAAGTTGGCGCGAAGTATATACTTAGCCTATTTTTGCCATATTCGAACTTCAAGATTGTTTGGTAGACGATAATTGTGTTTATATTACTGTTATTCGTCTAGAAGTAGTTGATTCTTTGAGATTTTGGAATAAAACCCCTTGAATACTTAGTTGAAGGTGGTATAGGATGGCCTTTGTGGGTGTTAGAAGCCCCCATTTACTGAGTTTAACTGCAGGTATCGTAGCCCCCAAGTATGGGTGGCATTCGATTTTCGTGTTTTGCCCTATCGGCAGCCGTTATGCTTCCGAAATGGGTCTAGAATACGTATATTAGTTTAGGTTAAGGAGGCTCCTCCTAACTGGGACCCTAGGGTCCTTAAGTGGGACCCAGACCATCATGTTTCCATTAGAGGGTGGCGAGGCATCGTGAGTTTTTCGCGCCTTTGTTTCTTTCTCTTTTCCTTTGTTTCTCCTTTTTAAACCATAACCGTTTTTTTTCTTTATTCTTTTATTTAGAGTGAGCCTAGCATGCGTTTATACGGCTCTGGTGATCTGCAAGCCCGTTTTGAGAGTTTGCCCGAGGTGGCAAAGGAGATTGTAGCACTTTTCGGGATTGACTCCCAGCTGGCGGCTTTTCGGGATTTATCAAGTCCGCCTGCATCGTCAGCTTTCCTCCGTGGATTGCTGGAGTTTTGGTGGGATTCCACCAACGCTTTTCATTTTCCATGGGGAGAGATGACGGTTACCCCTTTCGATTTCTCTATGATTACAGGTTTTCCTTTCGAAGGCGAGCCCATAGTTATAGAGTTCGTTAAGGGTTTAGACGAGAGACTGCGCGACCTTGTGGGGGACCGTCTTGTGTCGACCCTTCACGTGTACACGCAGTCTTGTCCGTGCTCGGTTCTTGCCGACGAGTTTTCGGCTGACGAGCTTGATCAGCAGTGTACACCTGAGCAGCTGGCTCGGATATATATTGCTCACGTTCTTTCCGTCACCATCTTGAGTGATCGAGGAGAGCGTTTCGCTATTGGGTTACTTATTTGCCTCAGCGATTTGGGGCAAGTAGGTGACCTGAGTTAGGCGGAGGTTTCGTATGCCCGTATGCTTACAGCTATGGGAAAGGCGACCCGGGTGATAGATTTTGCGATAGCTACTGAGGTGCCTCGGATCTCCCTTACTTGGCATGGTTGTATCCTTGAGGTACGTGTTTTAAACTTCTTTTGGTTATTACTTTCGCTTTTTTCCTTTAGGCTTATCTTTTCTCGGTTTCAGGCTTGGGGATACTCGTACCTGCCTTTCTTAGCCCCCAGGGTGCTTGGGGCTGCTCGTTTTCCTATCGGACATCGATTGGTTGTGATTAAGAAGAAACGAGCCACTTCTGCCGGTGACTTTCGCCAGAGGATCCTTTCGGCGACTCGTGCGTCGGTGAGTATTCCAACTACATGTGCATTCTTTGATTTTATTTATTTTCTGACGATTTTTCATGTGGTTGTGTTTTATAGATCGATCTTCGTCCTTGGAGTTTGATCGTCGGAGTCCCTGAGGCTATCCGGTCTGGCATGGTTCGTTGCCATTTCCGGGCCCTCTATCCGGGACTCTCGGTGCTCCAGAGGACAAACACTTGGTTTTTAGGCGAGCGTGTTCTCTGGCAGCTTTCGTCCGAGGAGCCTTTTGTTCCTGCGGATCCTCCGATCCGGATGTTACGTCCGGACTTACTGTCTACAGAGGATCGAGCTCAGGCAATCCTTGGTTATCCAGCGGAGCAGCTGGTGCTGCCGGAGGTTTCTTATCCGACTTTTATAGCATCTAGGCTGACTCCTTTTCCGGCTTTTGTCTGGTTAGCACTCTAACTCTCTCTTTTCCTTGTTTCTATTTAATTTTCGGAACTTTGACCCTTTTATCGTTTTTGTCATGTATATTTTAGCGGGTCGAGCTAGGTGGTTGGGTGCCTCCTACAGCGGAGATCACGTATACCGATGCTGTCGGATCAGTAATTCGTGAGACCCTTCCAGGCAGCGGAGGATGATGAGGGGATACCGTTTGTACCTGAGACGGTTGAGTTAGTATGTCTTTTGTGTATATGTACTTAAACATTTCTATTTATTTTTTGTTTCATATACATTTGTTTACTAACTGTCCTTGTATTCTTGGAACAGGTTCCGCGGGAAACCGTGAACGGCATGGTGAGGACTTTACGTGCTTTCCGAGCTGCTTATCGGAGAGCCCTCGTGACTTTATCATCTCGTGATCATCGGATGATCGCGGTAAATTTTATTTATTTTCTTTTCAACAAAGTTATTACATTTCACGTAATAATCTTCGTTTTGGATTTTGCAGGATGTGCAGCAATCGTCTAGTAGTCGTTGAGCACCCTGATTCCTTTTGTACACATATTTGTTATTTATTTTAGGAAACAGATGTATATATATATATATATATATATATATATATATATATATATATATATATATATATATATATATATATATATATATATTTTGCATTGTTGTACTTATGACACATTTGTATATATGTCATCATTATTATATTTTTTGTTTCCATGTATACATTATTATTATTTTTATTATTAAAAGCAAAAAAATTTCGAGGGAGGGAAAAGGTTAAAAGGAAAGCGTATGATTCGTCTTAAGATTTTGTGAAGATTTCGTCATTATGTTAGCCAAAATACGGAAATAAACCCAACTCATATGCTGCGACAGGGGAGACGCGTGCAACTGCGTGAGTTGCGCGCGGCTGTCGTGCGCATGTGAAGTAGTTGCGTGAGCCTGCCGCGCGTATCGATCTGTTGCGCGTGACATCTGCGCGCAACTAATTCAGTTGCGCGCGACACCTGTGCTACGAATGTCTCGAATTATTTTTTTTTTTTTTAAAAAAAAATCTATATTATTCCCCCCCCCCCCAAGTGTGAAGATTTTTCGTGATGTTCGAAAAAAAATTTGAACACTTAGAACGGTTAGAACGGTTTATTATTTCTAAATTACCCCCCCCCCCCCCCCCAAGTGTTATATATTTTACCGTGTTATTCGGTAAAATGCATAACACTTAGAAACCTTCCATTGAATGCTAATTAAAATTGGTTGTATGAGTGAACGAGTTTATCCGGATTTCATATGTAATATTTCTTAAGTCGATCAATGTTTATTAATTGGCGAATTTCATCTCCTTCGATATCAATTAATCTGACGGCTCCTCCTGATAGGATTTCAATTACGCGGTAGGGACCTATCCAATTGGGTTTGGATTTCCCTCTTGGATCGGTTGGTGGACCCCTAACCTCCTTTAGTACAAAGTCACCTTCTTTTATATTTCTGGGTTTGACTCTTTTATTGAAATGACGCGCAATGCGCCTTTGGTAGACTTGTACATGATGCAAAGCTCTTAATCGTCGTTCATCGAGGAATAAAAGCTCTTCATACCTCGCTCTTACCCATTCAGCTTCTGGTAGCTTACTTTCAAGTACGATGCGTAGAGATGGTATTTCCAGTTCGACTGGTTGAACTGCGTCCATTCCGAAAACTAAGGAGTATGGATTTACTCCTATTGATGTTCGTATAGACGTTCTATAACCCCATAATGCGAAGTGTAGTTTATTCGGCTAGTCTTTATAATTTTTTGCCATTTTCTTAATGATGACTGTTATATT
Source organism: Chenopodium album (assembly GCF_948465745.1). Lineage (NCBI taxonomy): Eukaryota > Viridiplantae > Streptophyta > Magnoliopsida > Caryophyllales > Amaranthaceae > Chenopodium > Chenopodium album. The sequence goes on from NC_137847.1 coordinate 23,757,263, forward strand.
TTTATTTGCCGACTCTACAGCTCTATTCATTTGAGGTTTGTATGTGGATGAGTAATGATGTTTTACTTTATAACGAGTTAAGAGGGTCTCGACTTCAGCTTTGAATTGAGATCCCTGATCACTAATTAGTTCATGTGGAATTCCATATCTACAAAATATGTTTCGTTCGAGAAACTTTGCGACATGTTTAGAAGTGATATTCACGTAAGAAGCAGCCTCAATCCACTTAGTGAAGTAATCGATGGCTACTAATATGTACTCGTGCCCTCCTGCTCCTGTTGGAGAGATTTTTCTAATTATGTCAATTCCCCAAGTTGAAAAAGGCCAAGGGAAGTGAGATTGTATAGTACGGATGGTGGAAGGTGTTGTAAATTAGCGAACATTTGGCACTCTGGACATTTTTTAACATATTGTATGCAATCATGTTCCATAGTGGACCAATAGTACCCTTGTCGTGAAATTATTTTTGAAAGCATTTTACCATTCATGTGAGGTCCAAAAACACCTTTGTGAGTATTTTCCATAAGGCGTGTGGTTTCCGGTTGGTCTATACATAATAAACTTTGACCATTAGGTCCTTTTTTGCATAATTGACCATTTAATAGACCATATTGGGGAGCAAGTGTTCGTAAGGCTCGTTGGTCTTTCGATGAAGTAGTTTCGGGATATGTGCCATGGGTAATATATTAGAGGATATGATCATACCAAGGACTGTCTCCTTCGATGTCATTTATTTCCTCTATTGCGTTGCAATACGCTGGTTCTTCTCTTCTATCAACGCATAATGGCATCATGTTTAAGTGATCTGGAATGTTGATCATTGAGGCTAATTTTGCTAGCGCATCGGCAAATTGATTGTCATCCCTTGGGAGATATTTAAAATCAATATGTTCAAAATGCTCGATGAGTTGCTCTAGGTGTGCTTGGTATAATATCATTGTGGAGTTCTTTATTTTCCATATTTTTAGTATATGATTTATAATCAAACTAGAAACTCCATATACCTCTAATTTTTGCACACCTATGCTAGCTGCTGCTTCTAATCCAATAATGCACGCTTCACATTCTGCGGCATTATTGGTAACCTCAAAGTCTAGTTTAATAGGGATTGGAGTATGTGCTCCCTCTGGACTTATGAGTAACACTCCTACGCCACATCCTTTTTTATTGGACGCACCGTCGAAGTACATTACCCATTTATCATCTTGTGTCATGAAAATCTCTTCATCCGGAAGATGAGTAGTTTCTACATGACTTGTTTGAATTGGATGTTGTGCCAGAAAGTCGGAAATTACTTTTCCTTTCATTGATTTTTCAGGAATATATTTTAACTCAAATTCGGCCAACATCACCAACCACTTAGATATCCTTCCTTGTATAGGTGGTTGTTCAAACAAATACTTTTTCGGGTTTTGTTGAGAAATCACATGAGTAGTGTGTGGTAGCATATAATGTCGTAATTTTTTAGTTGTCCACACTAATGTTAGGCTTGTCTTTTCCAAGGTGCTATATTTTTATACATATTGGATGAATTTTTTACTTATGTAATGTATTGCACGCTCGACTTTTTCTACCTCTTGTGCGAACATGGCTCCTGTGGTTGTGTCTATAACTGTAATGTATAGAGGTAGTTTGGTACTGGTGATGCTAAAATTGGTGGAATTTTGAGATAATCTTTGATTTTCTCAAAGGCCTTTTGGCATTGATCGTCCCATTCATATTTCTCCTCTTTTTTCAATTTTTTAAATATTGGCTCACAAGTCATAGTCAATTTGTTGATAAATCGACTAATGTATTGTAGTTTGCCAAGGAATCCCCTGATTTCTTTTTCTGTTTGAGGGGGAGGCATGTCAACAATTGCCTTTATTTTAGAGGGATCGATCTCGATGCCACGTGTGCTTATTACGCATCCGAGTAACTTGCCAGAAGTTACTCCGAAGACGCATTTTTGTGGATTCAATCGCATTTTGTATTCTTTTATGCGAGTAAAAAATTTGCGTAAAGCTTTTATATGTCCCATTCTATCTTTGGACTTTACGATCATATCATCCACATACACTTCTATTTCTTTGTGCATCATACCATGCAAGAGAGTCGTAGCCGTTCTTTGGTACGTAGCTCCTGCATTTTTTAAACCAAATGGCATGACTGTGTATCCGTCCATAAAGGATAACATCGCATGTTCAGCCGTGTTATCTACCAATATATCAATATGTGGTAGAGGAAAATCGTCTTTAGGGCTAGCTTTATTAAGGTCCCTAAAGTCGACACACATGCAAACTCATCCATCCTTTTTAGGGACTGGGACGATGTTCGCTACCCATTCTGGGTAATTACATACGCGAATAAAACCTGTGTCCAACTGTTTTTGTACTTCTTCTTTTATTTTTAATGCGACATCAGGTTTCATTCGTCGAAGTTTTTGTTTTACTGGTTTAGAGGTAGGGGTTCAAGGGAATGGTATGTTCCGCAATTTCCCTATCTATTCCTGGCATGTCCTTGTGTAGGGAATATTTCAAGCCATTAACCCCAAGCTTGAACCCCACTGTGATCATACACTTAAGTATGGTGGCGTCCAAAGGGAAGGAAGCTAGAGCAAAAGAGTCGCCAACAAGTTTTAGGAACTTGTAAACCGTTCACAAGGTGAAGATTACACCCCTTAACGATCCATGAGATCGTCAACTCCAAAAGGTCTTGAACCAAATAGGGTTCGGCGATGAGGGTACAAATCCAACCTAAAAAAGATTGAACCTGCCCTAAAAATAGGCCTCTACTTTATTCTTCTCGTATTCATGTGCGCTTTCTGACTAACATGCAATCAATAGATTAACCCTAAACCTGTTTATCTACGTTGGTTGAATTTAATGCACAAACAAAACTATTATTGGAGATCACTTGAATTATAATTAAATTAACCCTAAACAAGATTATTAATTATCTTATTAAGCGTGATTACAAGTACAAATTCCCTTTAATCCTGCAAGAGAGGCGTGATTAAGCAATAACAATAATATATATCAAGCAACATAATAACAATCATCATAATCATAATAATAACAATTATAATCATGTTAAAGCATAATATAATAGCAAGATCCTAGGCATGATACTAACAAGATTAACAACAAACCCTAGCATGTCACTAAGCATTAAAAATCAAAGCTTTAGCCCTAACATGATACTAACATGATATTGATATGATATTAGAAAGCATAGGAAGCACCCTAAACATGATACTAGAAAGCAATAATAACATCCTAACATGGTACTAGGAATTAAACAACTTAAACATGCTTTCTACAAGAATAGAGCAATAAGATTACATACTTTGATACCTCGTACCTCTTTCTAATGACAAAATACACGCGTTAGTAACTTCAAGGAAAATATAAATCAAACAATCAAATTAAATAATTGAAATAGAGATTTGGGACCAAACCCTCAGAAATTATAACCTTTCACGTCTAGGGCAAATGCAACTTCGAACTTGGCTAGGTGTTTCTAGATCTCGTGAATGCGGAATTTTTTTTGTGAAAAGCTAGAGAGAGTTTAGGGAGAGATGATTGATTGAAGATGATGATAATTGAGAATTGATGATTGTTGATTTGTTGATTATTGATTGTTGTAGATTCATTAAAAACGGAGGTTTAGGACCTTATTTATAAGAAAACAGTCTCGAAATAGGTAGAATTTGATAAGGAATAAAACTCCACTTTGTCGCTGCAAAACCGACCTTGTCGCCAGGCGACAAGGTCTGTCATGTGGCGACAAGGCTTGTCGCGTGGCGACAGCCTGGATTTCTACGCGCTTTCAACACGGAGTCCACATATGAATCACAATCGATTTGCAAAGTCCGTATGAAACTGAAACCGTATCTTTCATAAAATAATATTTTATTCCAAATAAAACTTTATCAAAATATCATTATTAATTCTAATTCTATTAGGATTAAAGAGAACCCTCTAGAGAATTCTAGAACACTATAATTAATTCTAATAACTTTAGGAATAATAATTAACATTGGGCCCTCCCCTAGATCATTGGGCCGTAAGTAAAGATCAAACCGGGCCCATTTTAGTATTTTGGCCATAACTTCCTCATTATTCATCGGAATTGGGCTTATAATATATCGTTGGAAAGCTCTTTGCAAGACCCATCCAACTACACTATTATTGGACCCTTGTCATGGATGAAACTAAAGTGGATTGGCTGTTTTCATAAAATAGAGTTGTTTTCGAAGACAGAAAGAATTTAATAAAAACCAACCGGAACACTTGACCTTTCACTCTTTCACCTCATTCGATAATCATTCAACGCAAAAGGTATTCATCACTGAGTTTGGTTTTGGGGAGACACATTTGGGTGTCTACAGAAGCCCCCACTTTGACTTAGTTTGGAGAAACGCAAGTTTCGAAAACGAAAGTCAAAGTAGCGATAGGGACGGAAAATGATTCAGAACGTTCTGCGATCCTAAATCATTCTTGTAACGCCGATATCTGCAAACTAACGTTAGTTAAAACAGATAAAAGAGTTAAGAAACGCGTATCTTGCACCGTCGAGTACACGTCTCTAGGAGGTAACCGATTTGTTGCATTGTTGAAGACCGCTCTGCTTGTAGCTGCCTCCTATTTTATCGAAGATGACTCTGCTTGTAGTCATTCTCCGCCGCTTGTGACCATCTTCTACATCCTAGGGAACACGATCGAAGATAACTTTGCTCGTAGCCATCTTCAGTTTTTTGTGACCATCTTCCACATCCTAGGGAACACGATCGAAGATAACTCTGCTTGTAGCCATCTTTAGTTTTTTGTGACCATCTTCCACATCCTAGGGAACGTCGTCTATCATTGCTGCAAAATCTCGAGCTTTTTTCTTGAATCATAGTGACAACCTTCCCAATCATAGCAAAAGCCGTCGAATATCGCCTCATCACGAACCGCTCTTCTCAAATCTTGGTAACAACCTCCACAATCTTAGCGAATGCTGTTGAAGACCGCCCATCTCGTGCTATCTTCTCACATCTTGGTGACAACCTCCACAATCTTAGCGAACGCTTTCGAAGACCGCCCATCTCATGCTATCTTCTCAAATCTTGGTGACAACCTCCACAATCTTAGCGAACGCTGTCGAAGACTGCCCATCTCGTGCTATCTTCTCAAATCTTGGTGACAACTTCCAAAATCTTAGCGAACGCTGTTGAAGACCGCCCATCTCGTGCTATCTTCTCAAATCTTGGTGACAACCTCCACAATCTTAGCGAACGCTGTCGAAGACCGCCCATCTCGTGTTATCTTCTCAAATCTTGGTGACAACCTCCACAATCTTAGCGAACGCTGTCGAAGACCGCCCATCTCGTGCTATCTTCTCAAATCTTGGTGACAACCTCCACAATCTTAGCGAACGCTGTCGAAGACCGCCCATCTCGTGCTATCTTCTCAAATCTTGGTGACAACCTCCACAATCTTAGCGAACGATGTCGAAGACCGCCCATCTCGTGCTATCTTCTCAAATCTTTTGTAAATTAAAGCTCCTCATCTCTAATTTGCTGATCTTTGTAACTCCTCTCATCTTGGAAGAATCTCATGTGTCATATTCGCGGTTTTTCGAAAAAATCCGGGAATGTTTGTGCTTGCTGGGATGCTCCTGCATTTATATTTTCCTATAGGACTTTGCTTATCTTTCTTTAGGATTGACCTAAGACTTAGTGTTGTTTGACTCATTGACTTGACACGACTCAAGGTATAAACTTGACTCGCGGTGATTGACTCGAGGTTGACTCAACTCGAAGTGAAATGACACTTATGACTCATGACCCGTGTGTGCATTGTATTTTGAAAAGCAATAAATTTTTTCGTCATTTTTGTGGAGGGTACCGACTTTCCCCCGAAAAAGAAAGACGCGAAAAAGAATCGGAGTGAAGTTTTTGAAGGTGCATGTTGAATGAGCTTAGTCAAAAGTTGTTTGATACTATCTCTCAAGGTGCAAGGATTACCTCATCCTAGGCTATCTCAATTGTTGACTCAATGATGAAAGTATTTGGGTAACTTAGGCACGGAGGCTAAGCACTTCATACTTTGTGATGCAATGATGAGTGATTTTGTTATGACAAAGTATGCTTCAATGTTGTGTTAAGATTTCATGACAAAGGGTTTCTAAAGGAAAGACTATTTGGTCATGTATTTGTGTAGTGTGTGACAGTGACACTAAAGTTAGGCTGCAAAGACTAAGTGTATGGCAAAAATATTATTTTTAGAAGAGTCAAATAGTGGTGACTCTTAGGCTAGGTAAGCTAATGATGTAAGGATCAAGCCCCCAAGTCTAGATCTAAGTAGATAGGGATGAGCGTAGGAGATCCCTTGATGTGATCATGATGTGTGAATGTGAATGTGAATGTGAATGTGAATGCGAATGCATTTTATTACGGCCGCACCCCTTTGTGAGGTTGCCTACGTATCCGTTAGGAATCAGGCCGAACGTAGCTCTAGCCAAACCTCGCACAAGTGTGTGTATACCTCAAAGAGGTCTTTTGAGGGTTGTAACGTGGTTAGGCTAAAGGTTGAAGAAGAAAGGGATAAAGGCTCAAGACCCTAGATAAGCCCCCAAGGTGTGCAACCTTGCTTTTGAATCTTTGTATTTGTATGCTTGAGTGTTTTAACTCTTTATATTTTGCTCTCTCTTTTTCCTTTTGACACGAGGAAAATGTAGGTCGTCCTCTACCCTTTCCTAGAGTCAAAGAAAATTTATAAACACTCGACCAACCTAATACGAGTATAAGGTAAGTCAAGGGTCGAACCCAAGGGAATGAATAGGTGAAAGCTATAGCCTAAGTCAAGCTACTTCGAAGTTTGCGGAAGATGCGGTTGGTAACTAAGGTATCGAGAAATCTAGATGAATCGAGAAATTCAATATACTAAACACTAGGGATATGGGTTCCACATGCAAGATCAATGATTATGCTAATTGAAAAATCACTCAATCAATTCAAACATTGCAAAGGACAAAAAATAGTTGCAATCAAAGGAATTCAAAGGCTATCTCCTATAAGCCAAGCTAGGGATCACTATGAATGGCTAGCTAGGAAAATCACAATCAAATTCAATCAATTAAAGCAAATCTCAAATCAAGGGTTCATGTCAATGAAATTTGCAATGCAATCTAGATTAATCTTATAGGTTGATCACTCCTAATCCAATCAATCACATGCACAACTATGTCAACCAATTTAATTGCACCATTCAAATCAATTTAGCATCATCAACTAGCAAAAATCCTTCCCCTTCTCCCTAGCAACTAATCTACTCACTAAACATGGTGGAATTAAGAAACAAAACAAATTCAATCAAATTCATATTCATGTAAAGCTAAATCAAAGGAAAATCAATCAATCAACAATTTCTAAAGCAAGGAATGTAATGTCAATCAAAATTCAAGAAACTAGAAGGAATTGCATTAAAAGTAAATCAAGAAAAAGAAATCTTACAAACATTCATTGAATTGAAGAAGGAACTTCAAGATTAAATTGAAATCTAAGATCAAATTCAAGTACTAACAAGTAAATCTTAAGCTTCTCTCTCTACTTTCTCTCTCTACTATTTCTGGAAAAATTCTCTCGCTACTACAAAGTTAAGTCGTCCCTCAAAAAGAAAGTCAACAGCTATAAATAAAACCAATTTCCAACTTTATATTCATTTGCCATTATTCACAATATGTACAAAAGACGAGTTCGCATACAAATAAAACCAATTTCCAACTTTATAGATCACAAACTCCAAAGGCATGACCATTTGCTTCACAAAAACCAATAATGGAACGAAAAGAAACAAAAGGTTCAAATTTCTAAAGATGTGGCTTGAAAAGAAGGGGAATGGCTCAAATGGTTAGCAAGATGAAAAATGTAAACCCAATGAAGTAAAAAGAAAGAAGAAAATCCTAGAAATGAAAAATTACTACCCCGAAAAATGGCCTTTGTCCTTCCTAGTTGGTTCGGTCTCGTGTTTGAGAATTATGAGTCAAGATTCAAGATTAGGGATGAAAAGGTGGAGGATCCACGTCGCACAATCAAGAGTGATGAAGGCTTGAAAAAGAGAAACCGCACACGGTTGTAGCAAAAACTTACTAAAGGTGTTAAATCCACCAAAGGAAGCAACTCTGTCTTACCACAAACCAAAGAATCCGGCTTCAAGGCCCCAAAAGGTCTAAACCGCTATCTTAGCATACTCTATCCTTGAATCAACCAAAGATACTCTCAAACCGTGCAAACCAATGTATTTAGGAAGAAAAATAGCCAATGTGCAAGTTCAAGTGGTATTAAATCCAAAGTAAAAGCAAAAACATTTATTCATATTCACAAAAACAAAGTTTTTTTTTTTAATATTTTTTGTTCTTTTTTTTTATATTTTTTTAAGTTTTTTGTGTTACAAGAGAAAAGAGATAAAAGGAAAAGAAAAGAATAAGAAAAAGATAAAAAGGAAAACAAGAAGGAAGATGAAAACAAAGGAGAAAGAAAAAGAAAAAGAAGAAAAGGAAAATGAAATGAAAAATAGAAAGGTATAGGAGAAGCAGAATGCAAAAAGGAAATAATGCTAACACACATAAATCCCAATCAACAAACAAGTGAGCATTCGGCCACAACGCCAATGTTCCCAAACACACTAGGGTGTTAAAAAGCAAACAACCTCGAACCATTCAACTTCTCCTAGAACTAAAGTTAGACTAAGCAACCAAGGAAAGAAAAAGAAAAGAAATAGAAAGATCTCACCGGGTGCCAAAGCTTTTGCACATTAAAAAGGTGAAAGAGCACCTTTATGAATCGTCGAAACCCAAAGCATAAGCAATAGAGCAAGGTGAGGAATAACAAAAACTATATACAAAGAAAATTGTTAGTAACTTCAATACAAAATAAAAGAAGAAAATAGAAAATAAAATGTAGGAAAATAAAGAAAAAGCCAGTAATAGCAGCAGCAAGGGTCAGAATCAACAGACTAAAATAGCATCAGTAGATAAGATATCAGACAGTCATCATCAGGAATCATCATAATAAAGACATAGAGAAACTCAGCGGACAACAATCAGAGAAACAAACAACAAACCAATATCCGGGCAAAGGAATCAGCAGAAATACAGCAGCATTATCATAAAACCGAACAACAGAAAGATCAAAACCAGAAGCATAGGAGACCAGGGATGAACTACAAAAGCAAGGGGGGAAATATGGGGAAGCACAGAAAAAGATGCAGGATGCACCCCCAAGCTTAGACTGGACCACCCCCTGAACTCTAAACTTAAAGGCATATAGGCAATCGAGTAACATCATAAAAAGCACAGAAGGAGGGGGGGCCATGGTAGTATCACTCCGCACTATGGTAAGGGGTAGAATGAGAACTCCCCTCACCGGTCTCCATCACATGACTAGAGCTGGTCATCTCACTCACGTCCATGGGAGCCTTACCCCTTACTCGACCATTCCTCATAGCTCTATCATCCCCAAAATATTGAGACCAATCATCTAAGACCGGCTCACCCGACCTACCCCACCGCCCAAAAGTCTCAGGGTTCGGAAAGGGCGAAGGATTACCCAGATCATATGTGTAATCTCAACCACCGGGCCGCCGATAGTCGTAAGTGGCCGGGGTGGTGCCCATGATAGAACTAGGGTGAACATGAGGGCCCTCCCAATAAGGGTAGCAAGGCCGAGGACCAATGGTAGGATCAAAAGGTTCCCATTGAGGAATAGGTCCTTGTTGGACCGGGAGATAAGGGTAGTTCACATAAGGCTCGATTTCCCCTCTCCGAACATGCATATCGTACAATTGATTTGTATGATAGTCATAACCAAGATTAGAGGGTTGCATAGAAGGCATGGAATATAACACATTAGCAATAGAATCAAGCCTAGCATGAATGGTTGACAAATCAAAAGTAGAAGGAGTGGAAGAGGGGGAAGGAATAGGTGTACCTTCCGGTTCAACTGTGGGAATAGTTTGAACATTCTATGAGAGAGCATTGGTCGAGCGGCCTCTTGTTTGATTCGTCCTACGTCGAATAGAAGGAGGAATATCTTGCATTGGAGGCCTCCAAGATAAGGAGTCTTTCACTCTTGGACAGGTGGTTGCCTCTTTGCATGGGATTAAAAACCATTCTTTAACCTGAGAAAATTTCCAAATGAAGACATCATCCTTCTTCGTACAGTCGAGAAACTTTTGGTTCACAAGGGCAGAGATGTTGAGGAAATGAGAAGAAGATTTTTCTCGAGGATCAATAATTGGGGGAAGCTCATTTAACAAAGTCTTATAGTCTTCATTGATGCATAGAGCTAGGATAGAAACCATCCCTCCCAATTGGATGCTCCCCGATAGGCTAACTCCATCCCGAATATCCAATAGTCGATTGATGAAGTGCTCTGTAAAATCCACCAACTCAATCTCAAAGTCATTTTGGTCGGCTATCCATAGCCAATAAAGCTCCTCTCGAGAGATAGCTCCCAAAGAGTCTTTGGAGCAAAGAGCGTAAGTGAGGAGACGGTTGAAATACCGCATAGCCGGATGAATCATGGAGGCGGTCTTGGAATTTTGAGGCTCATACTTCCCTTCCTCCGAGATACTTCTCCACCAACGTTGCTCATTATATCCATGATCCTATGCCATTCGATCATGTGTCGGGTAGATACATTGTTCCGCGTCCGCGGCCCAAGGAAACTTAAAGTAAGAACATAATTGAGAATCCGTCAATGAGTGATCATGATTGAAAATTTGGAATGTCAAAGTCCTTGAGGAACCGTCACTCGATTCTCGGACTACCTCAAGAGAAGAAAGAAATTCATAGGTCACCCTAGGATAAGTAGGGGCGCTCAAATCCAAGAATTCCAAAAGAGGAAGGCCCTTTGCAAGAAGCCGAACATCCTCATCTATGCCGAGAAACTTGGTTGTTGCTTGGTCGTAAAATCTTGTTGGTCTAAGCTTTCTCTTGGATAGACGCTTGAAACGATCCCAATGTGATTCCTTAGAAAACTCAATGCCATATGTCTCTTCTACCTCGGGTGGAGGTGGAACAACAAGTCTTGGTTTGCTAGAACTTGATCTTGCCCGCTTCTTGTGATGGATGGGAGCCATCTACAAGAAGAAGAACAACTCATGAGAAATTCTCACATATGTTATATTTCAATAAGAAACATATATAATTTCTCAAGAGTCAAGCACACAAGCAATTATCTCAAAGTAGACACAAGTAAGAGACCAAGTCATGATATGGCTACATATGAACAAATTGCCATTAATATAGAATCATAAATTTGAAACAAGTAAGCATGGATTAAAAGAAAAAATGAACATAAGAGACCAAATCATGAGTCAAATAGAGCAAAATAACCTCAAGCATTGAATTATCAAAGCAATAAAACTATTATAAAAAATACCCATGAGAGAGAAAATGACCAACAATGGTGAATCAAGGAATCAAGCAAATGATACAAATTCATCATGAAAAAACTTCAATTTAACACTCAATGATATCATTCAACACAAATTACATGTTAAAGGAACCAACAATGGAGTTCTACCATGAAAGCAAAAACAAGGTTTCAAGCTTGAACAATGAGGAAGAAGATGACTAGAAAATAAGAAATTATACCTCAATGTAGCCTTGAATTTCTTGCAAATTGCCCAAAATGAAGATTTAAGAACAAATAGAACACCCAAAGATAAGTTCCAAACCTCAACACAAATTCTCAAAATTTTGAAAATAAACCCAAAATATTGAATTTTTGGTTCGAAAATCCAGAAATTTTCTGGAAAATTTCGGAAATTTGATGAGTGAAATGTAATTTGATGTTAAAATCAGAATAAAAGAGGTGAAATTGAGATGCTTTTGCTATAAAAGATGATAGGGTTTGATGAGAGGATAGAGAAGGAAAAAAAATCGGGGAGAGAGAAAGGGGAAATAAGGTGGAAAACTTGGGGTTATAAGGGGGGCGCGCGCCAAGCTGTTGCGGCTGGTGCGTGCGCGCAGAAGCCTGGTGCGTGCGCACCAGCGCAGGGGGCCTGGCCTGCGTTGGCTGGCGACAGAGGCAAAAACCCCTGCCCACCTGGTGCGTGCGCACAGGCAGGGTTTAGTGCGCATCAGGTGGGCCTTTTATGCTAAAACATTCGGCCAATCTCTGACCCCTGTGGTGCGTGCGCGCAGGGTTGTGGTGCATGCGCACCAAGGGGGTACGGGGATGGTTCAAAAACCAGCAATATTTGCCAAAATGAGTGAAAAATTTCTGACCCCTTTGGTGCGCGCGCGCAGCCTTTGGTGCGCGTGCACCAAGCAATAATATGTCGGCCATGAATATACTCTTGTGTTTGCATAAGGGGATATTTGAAAGCTTGAAAAATGCAAACATGAGAGCATAAAACCCCAACAATATTCCACCTAAACTTAACCAAACCTCGAGAAAGCTTGAAATAACACCAAAATTGTTGGAAATTGTCTCCGAATCAATCTCATGGTACCTAAAATCAAGAAAACAATTAAAAAGAAAGAGAAATAAGAAAAATCTCAAAGATAAAAGATATAAAGAAAAATGTAAAATCAAAAGAAAAAGGTTAGAAAACCGGGTTGCCTTCCGGGTAGCGCTTGTTTAACGTCATAGCTCGACGTTAAGGTGGTTGCCGGAAAAGCAATGAGTGAACAAGGCCAACAAAAGCACCATCAAAGTACTTCTTGAGACGATGGGCATTGACCTTAAATGGAGAAGAAGAATCCATCATTGAGACCTCTACAACACCACTTGGGAAAACATTCTTGACCAAATAGGGACCGCTCCATCTTGACATGAGCTTTCCGGGAAACAACTTCATTTTTGAATTGTAGAGAAGAACCTTATCGCCAACACAAAAATCTTTCTTCTCAATAAGCTTGTCATGTGTTTCCTTGGAACGAGCTTTATACACACTAGCGCAATCATAAGCATCAAACCGAAGCTCTTCTAACTCATGAAGATCTAACCACCTTTTCTCCCCTGCACTTGCCAAGTCAAAGTTTATCTTCTTGATTGCCCACAAATCACGGTGTTCGATTTCAACCGGGAGATGGAATGACTTGCCGTAGACTAGGCGGTATGGAGTGGTACCTATAGGGGTCTTAAAAGCCGTTCGATAGGCCCAAAGAGCATCATCGAACTTATCCGACCAATCCTTTCGATTTCTCGCAACCGTCTTTTCAAGGATAAGCTTGATTTGACGATTAGAGACTTCCACTTGACCGCTTGATTGAGGATGATATGGGAGGCCGAATCTTTGATGGACTTCATGCTTTCTCAACATCTTTTGGAAGGCATGGTGAATAAAATGAGAACCGTTGTAGCTTATCACCGCCTTGGGAACCCCAAATCTTGGAAAGATTATCTTCTTAAACAACTTCATAACCACCTTGTGATCACTAGTTGGGGAGGCAATGGCCTCAACCCACTTAGATACGTAATCAACCGCCACAAGAATATATTGATTTCCGAAAGATGAGGGGAAAGGTCCCATAAAATCAATACCCCACACATCAAACACTTCCAACTCAAGTATGGGTTGTTGAGGCATTTCATTTCTCTTGGAGATGTTCCCAACTCTTTAACATCGATCACATGTCTTGACAAAGCCCCATGAATCCTTAAAGAGATGTGGCCACCATAATCCGCATTGAAGGACCTTAGTGGCGGTCCTAGAGGCGCCCATATGGCCCCCGCTTGGATCCGAATGGCACATTTTGAAGACACTAGGCACTTCTTCGTTTGGCACACAACGTCTAAGTAAACCATCGACCCCACGCTTGTATAAGATGGGATCATCCCACACATAATGCCATGCCTCTCTCTTGAGCTTCTTTCTTTGATTCTTAGAAAAAGAAGGAGGAAATCCCCACATGCGAGAAAGTTCACTAAATTAGAAAACCATGGGAGTTCCCTTGCCTCAATAGCATACAAGAAATCATCAAGCATTCTATCTTCAATTGGAGAACCATCATCTTGAATTTGAAAATCTTCCAAACGAGAAAGATGGTCTGCCACAACATTTTCCGCTCCTCTTTTATCCATAATCCCAATGTCAAAGGTTTGGAGCTTAAGAACCCACCGAATAAACCTTGGGAAGGTAAAGAAGAAGTCTAGCATGGTCTTTCAAAGCATTAGCAAGTTGAGAAATTTGATTTTCAAGCATCTTATTATGAGTCATCATTTCATTAAATTTCTTATCACTTACGGTCATGTAAGTGTTCAACAACTTTGTTTGATTTTCAATGATTTCTTCCAAATTTGTTCTGTGTGAAGAAGAAGAGGATTGAACATAGGAATTATCATTTTGGGCCTTTGGAGCAAATCCGGGTGGAGGGCCTCTTTGAGCATTGTTTTGAAAATTGCCTCTACCTTGATTGTTCCAATTACCCCTACTTTGATTTTGACCAAAACCTTGATTATGGTTACCACTGCCTAAATTATGATTCCCATAACCTTGGTTTTGATTACCATAATTTTGGTTTTGATTTTGGCTACTATAACCTTGATTGTTATAGTTACCTCGAGAACCTTGGTTCCCTTGGTTCCTATAACCACCACCTTGGTTATAGTTGTCAAAATTGCCATGATTGTTGTAATTCCTATTCCATTGACCTCTTTGATTCTCAAACCTAGAATCATGATTATTTGACACGTAGTTCACATGCTCATTCACATTTCCATCTTGATCATCACAAACATCCATACATGCATGAGGGCAACTAGAAACATCATGCTCAGACGACCCACAATCATCACAAAACAAGCATCCACTAGGCATGTTACTAGAAGAAGGAAGGGGTTGAGAATTAGAAGACGGACCTCTCCCTTTAGTTTGGGAGGGAAGACTTGAAACTTGGTAGGTAGCACTTTCCAACTTTGCCTTGATAGCGGACATCTCCTTCCCCAAGTTTGTCATTTGAGAGGACAGATTTTTGATTGAATTTAGATGATCAACCGAGTACACCGAAGAGCTACTATTGCTAGTTGACTCTCTTTCTCCATCTTGCCAATCTCTATAATACCTCACTACGTCCTCAATTATGTCCACCACTTCCTCTTCCGTTTTTTTCATGATAGGACCTCCGGCTCCTCCATCTAAACATGATTTTCCTTGAGGGCTAAGACCTCCATAGAAAATTTGAATGATTTGATAGGTTGGAATTCCGTGATGAGGACATTCTCTTTGATACTCCTTGTATCTCTCCCATGCTTCATAGAGGCTCTCATTTGGCTTTTGCTTGAAACCTTCAATCAAAGCTCTAGCTTCCGCCGTTTTCTTTTGAGGATAGAAACGGGATAGAAATTCCTTGGTGACCTCGTCCCATGCCCTTAGAGAATTCGGCTTTACCTCCTAGTCTAGCCATTCCAAAGCACGACCTATAAGAGAAAAGGGAAAGAGCTTGAGGCGGATGAATTCTTGGGAAATTTCGTTCACCTTGATAGTATTACAATACTTCTCGAACTCCTTGAGATGGTTTAGTGGGCTTTCATGCTTGGCCCCACTAAATTTTCGCCTCTCTATCAAAGTGATCATTGTCGGTCTTATTTCAAAATCATTTGCCGGTGTTGTAGGTGGAGCAATCCCACTCTCAAATCTATATGCACCGGGAATCCCCAATTCTTTCAATGCCACTCTCGGATTTTCTCCCATTCTTGCTTGTTCTTCTTGTTGTGGCTCTTCTTCACTTGAAATGCTAGGGCTCAAAGATCGTCTAGCACTCCTCAACCTTGCAATAGTTCTCTCAATTTCCGGATCAAATGGCACTAGTGAATAATCACGTGCTCTATGCATAGAATCTCAAAAGAAATGGTTAGTAGCACGGCTACAAATGTAGCCTTAAAAAAAATCTTTTTGTATTTTCAATTAATGGTGAAATAGACTCAACAACTATAACAAAGCACCAATATCATTCCCCGGCAACGGCGCCATTTTTGACACGAGGAAAATGTAGGTCGTCCTCTACCCTTTCCTAGAGTCAAAGAAAATTTATAAACACTAGACCAACCTAATACGAGTATATGGTAAGTCAAGGGTCGAACCCAAGGGAATGAATAGGTGAAAGTTATAGCCTAAGTCAAGCTACTTCGAAGTTTGCGGAAGATGCGGTTGGTAACTAAGGTATCGAGAAATCTAGATGAATCGAGAAATTCAATATACTAAACACTAGGGATATGGGTTCCACATGCAAGATCAATGATTATGCTAATTGAAAAATCACTCAATCAATTCAAACATTGCAAAGGACAAACAATAGTTGCAATCAAAGGAATTCAAAGGCTATCTTCTATAAGCCAAGCTAGGGATCACTACGAATGGCTAGCTAGGAAAATCACAATCAAATTCAATTAATTAAAGCAAATCTCAAATCAAGGGTTCATGTCATTGAAATTTGCAATGCAATCTAGATTAATCTTATAGGTTGATCACTCCTAATCCAATCAATCACATGCACAACTATGTCAACCAATTTAATTGCACCATTCAAATCATTTTAGCATCATCAACTAGCAAAAATCATCAATCAAGCATGCTTCCCCTTCTCCCTAGCAACTAATCTACTCACTAAACATGGTGGAATTAAGAAACAAAACAAATTCAATCAAATTCATATTCATGTAAAGCTAAATCAAAGGAAAATCAATCAATCAACAATTTCTAAACCAAGGAATGTAATCTCAATCAAAATTCAAGAAACTAGAAGGAATTGCATTAAAAGTAAATCAAGAAAAAGAAATCTTACAAACATTCATTGAATTGAAGAAGGAACTTCAAGATTAAATTGAAATCTAAGATCAAATTCAAGTACTAACAAGTAAATCTTAAGCTTCTCTCTCTACTCTCTCTCTCTACTATTTCTGGAAAAATTCTCTCTCTAGTACAATGTTAAGTCGTCCCTCAAAAAGAGAGTCAAAAGCTATAAATAAGAAAAATCGAGTGAAGAGGGCTGCACAGGCCGTGCGCACGCACAGCCCAGCCGCGCGCGCGTACAGCTGGGTCTGCGCACACGCACCCCTGTGCCGCGCGCGCGCACCCCTGTGCGATGCATGGGCTTTGGCTCTTTCGCTTGCTTGATCAAAATCCGCGCTCCCGAGCATCCCCAACATCAGTGCACTCGAGATGATGCCCGCGAACATGGCAGTCCTAAAATGAGCAAATTGACTTGATTTTTCACATACAAAAAACAAATTAAACAAAGAGAGGAAGCGTAGCAAGGTAAAACTAAAACTAAAATTATGAATTATCAACTAAAAATATGAAAAACTAGTAAAAACCAACCGAGAACTAAAGTGAATTATAAAAAAAGGAAAATCAAATAAAACTAAAAGAATTATATGAAAATGATGAAAGAAAATAAAGAAAATGAACCTAAATCTTATTCTTTTGAGCGCCAAAAACGACGCTCATCACCTTTATCATTTTTTCAAATTCAAATCTCTTTTTTATAAGCGTGGGCAATCCCGATCATGCGGTCTATCACTCACTTGGCATTCATGTTTCTCAGGCACGGTACCGAGCACTCGATAAGAAACGCAATCTGAGACGTGTTCATATCAAAGACATTTTCATATCAAAGACATTGGAACACTTGCCCTTTTGTACACTTTTATCATTTTTTCTTATTGAATTTTTGAGTTTTATGTAAAATCACTCAAGCTTTCGTTCTTTGAAAATTGCATAAGTTGCGCACCATCCCATCCCAAGGTTAGGTAGATATGGGTTGAAAAATGACAGGTCTATCGTAGACGAGGCTCAAAGTGGTTTATCAAAAAAAGATTGCATATTTGAAGGGTGAAAGGTGATATGATGTGGCTACAAGGGGTGCCTCAAATCATTGGTATATCTTGTGCTTAGTTTGACATAGATTTTTTTTTTTAATGCAATGCAATGCGATGATCATATGTAAGGAAATAAATGCTCATTTTATTAAAAGGGGAAGAAGAAGAAATCTACAAAGTATATCTAAGGAAAAATAGAAGGTGTCTATGCTAGACTTATTGGGGAAGGGATAAATAAAAGAAATAGAAAAAGAGGTCACGAGATCTTGTCGTTGAAGCTCGCCTCTTGTCTTGTATCGTTCGCTTTATCATCACTCGCTCTTCTTGCTGGCTGGAGGTTTGGGAAGCTTGTTATTATCGATCAAGTATTGGATGGCCTCTCTTAGCTTCCAACAACTCTCAGTAGTATGACCCCTACCTTGATGGTACTTGCAATGTGAATCGGGGTTCCAACTAGGCAATCTTTTTTCGGGCGCGGGATCTTGAATAGGTCCAATGGGAGTAAGGAGTTCTTGGCATGGAGTCGATCGAAGGCAGTATCATAGCTCATTCCAATGGGGGTGAAGTCTTTCCTTAGTTGCTTCTTAGATCCTTGGTTATCCATGGCTAAGACTTCACTGAGATCAAAGGTACTAACATTGTTACTAGAGTGGGCGTTTTCGGAAGAAGAAAGATTGTCGTTCTTCTTTCCTTTCCAGCCACTGTGGTTACTATTGTTAGCAGCTTTTTGCTTTGCAAGGTCATCTTCGATCTCGATGCCTATGTCGTAGACGGCCTTGAAAGTATTCAAGTTGTGTTGATATTTTAAGTGCTTTGAATACTTTTCTTGTAAATTTTTGATGAACATCCTCACGGACTCTTTCTCACTAGGCACCTCAACCATATTTGCAGAAGTTTCCCTCCAGTTATTAAAGAAGTAAAGCCTTCATTTTCTTTCTGCTTAAGTATTTCAAGTTCCCTATGATCAGTTTCAACTTGAATATTGCATTTATATCTATCAATGAAAGCGTTAACAATTGACTCCCAACTAGAGGTTTTCTCTTTATCAAGAGAAAAGTACCATTGCTAACAAACGGTTTCTAAAGATAGAGAAAACACAGAATGAAAAGCTTTCTTGTTTATTCCCTTAATATTCATTACAGTTTCAAAAGCTCTTAAATGAAAATAAGGGTTATCCATTGCTTTGAATTTCGGGATGTCGTTGGCATTGAACTTCTGCGGAAGAAGATCCTTGTCCACCGAGACCCCTTGTGAGCTAATGCACTGCAATCTATAGTCATTGGACAATTTGCCCAAATTTTCCTAGATGAGCTCCATTTGCTGTTGTCTCACAGGGTCATTGATTTGGAGAGTCAGATTCTTCAACATTTCAGCAATGTTAGCCACTTGTCCCTTGAGTTCGTTGACTTCTTCCTGACTTGCCATTATCTTCTTAGATTTCCTTTTTTGACCGATTGGCTTATCAAAAAGTTGAATTTGAATAAAGGTGTTGTCTTCGATTAATCGTCCTTCTCTCCTTGACCAAGTACCATGGAAAGGGAAATTAAGGGATATTCGTTGTTAATTATTCGACTCAACTCTATTCAACATGCAATAGATGGAAAAAGGTAGGAAGAGTGAATATTGTGATATGGGGAAAGTGTGTAGAGAATGGAAAGATGTGTAGATGGAGAGATATGAAAAAATTGGGAATATAATGTACCCCCAACTCAAATGACGGAAAAAACCGACTCATGCATGAACCTAAGACATGGTCATGGTGACTATATAAAGTGTGTGCTAACGCTAGTGAGTGTATGTGACATGCTTTGACTCTTGTGTATGACCATGGGACTAAGTGCCTAGACTCAATTAAGGACTTAGACATGGCTAAAGCCATTAACAAATTGGTTAAACTGATTAGCAGACTGTTTAATTAGACTCGTCGTGATGACTCGAGTAAGAATTTGGACTATCGCCGGAACAACAGAACTGTCGCCACAATTTAAAGCTTGTCGCCAGACGACAAACCTGTCGCCAGGCAACAAGCAATAAAATGCGGCGCCACAGCCCAAACTCCTGCGCCATTTCTGGAACATTAATCTGGGACTGTTTCCAGTAATTTTACTCTAAGGGGACATGCCTAAAGTCGTACTAAGTCAGATTAATTACTTCATTAGTCTTTAATTAGTCAAATTAATTAATTAATTCATTAATTAGACAAAGTCCTTTTTAGTCATTAATTGGTTTATTTAGACTTAAACACAAGTCAAACAAACGATTAGCACATATAAAGTATGCACAAGCAAAGAATGCACAAATAGTTAAGTAGTCACAACATGATGCAATGAGTTTGCAACCTAACCATGGCTCTAGTTCTCTAAAGTTAAGGATATGGGTTAGTCAAAGAGGGTCCATGGTTATGAGTCCGGATGCACCGCGCGGAAGCCTTACCTTTGGAAGGGTTGGCGCGAGTGGATGGGACCCCGCAAGTTAAAAACTTGCTTCCATGGTTTGGTTGATTCACAAACTCGGATGTACCCGTCGTTACCAGGGGCGTTCGATTGGGTAGATGGAGCGTGAACCCCTAGAGGGTTATGTCCATATATAGAACACATATGGGTTTCAGAAAAGTGAGAAAAACTCAATCAGGAAGTAGAATCGAGCCAACAGTTCTAGAAATGGTCAAAACAAGAAGGCAGAGTTCTGGCTCGGTATTTGAAGAACTTTGCGCCAGACTACAGGGACTGTCACCGCAAAAGTACCCCTGTCGCCAAGCGACAGAAGCACTTTACAGGCGACAAGCCCTATTTTCTAGATGCTAGTTCCTACATGCCTCAGCAGGTATCTACGTTCTTAGAATTTTCCAGATTTCGCAGCGTTATTTCAATTCTAGTTGTGAAAGATATTTCTCAAATTTCCTACGTGTAAAAATCCTATGTTTTTGACTCATTTCGGATGGTCTATCCAATGAGGACCTTTTTTATGCATATGACAATAATGCTAATCAAAATTACGCACATGAAATACTTAGAACTTTTCGAGTCTCATCCACTCATTCTAAATCATTGCCGAAATAAATTTCAGGTATTAAAATAGAAATCCTCCCTAGTGGAGTCGCCAAAAACTGTAGGGAATATTTCAAGCCATTAACCCCAAGCTTGAACCCCACTGTGATCATATACTTAAGTATGGTGGCGTCCAAAGGGAAGGAAGCTAGAGCAAAAGAGTCGTCAACAAGTTTTAGGAACCTGTAAACCGTTCACAAGGTGAAGATTACACCCCTTAACGATCCATGAGATCGTCAACTCCAAAAGGTCTTGAACCAAATAGGGTTCGGGGATGAGGGTACAAATCAAACCTAAAAGAGATTGAACCTGCCCTAAAAATAGGCCTCTACTTTATTCTTCTCGTATTCATGTGTGCTTTCTGACTAACATGCAATCAATAGATTAACCCTAAACCTGTTTATCTACGTTGGTTGAATTTAATGCACAAACAAAACTATTATTGGCGATCACTTGAATTATAATCAAATTAACCCTAAACAAGATTATTAATTATCTTATTAAGCGTGATTACAAGTACAAATTCCCTTTAATCCTGCAAGAGAGGCGTGATCAAGCAATAACAATAATATATATCAAGCAACATAATAACAATCATCATAATCATAATAATAACAATTATAATCATGTTAAAGCATAATAGCAAGATCCTAGGCATGATACTAACAAGATTAATAACAAACCCTAGCATGTCACTAAGCACTAAAAATCAAAGCTTTAGCCCTAACATGATACTAACATGATATTGATATGATATTAGAAAGCATAGGAAGCACCCTAAACATGATACTAGAAAGCAATAATAACATCCTAACATGGTACTAGGAATTAAATAAATTTAAACATGCTTTCTACAAGAATAGAGCAATAAGATTACATACTTTGATGCCTCGTACCTCTTTCTAATGACAAAATACACGCGTTAGTAACTTCAAGGAAAATATAAATCAAACAATCAAATTAAATAATTGAAATAGAGATTTGGGACCAAACCCTCAGAAATTATAACCTTTCACGTCTAGGGCGAATGCAACTTCGAACTTGGCTAGGTGTTTCTAAATCTCGTGAATGTGGAATTTTGTTTGTGAAAAGCTAGAGAGAGTTTAGGGAGAGATGATTGATTGAAGATGATGATAATTGAGAATTGATGATTGTTGATTATTGATTGTTGTAGATTCATTAAAAACGGAGGTTCAGGACCCTATTCATAAGAAAACAGTCCGGAAATAGGTAGAATTTGATAAGGAATAAAACTCCACTCTGTCGCTGCAAAACCGACCTTGTCGCCAGGCGCCAGGGTCTATCGCATGGCGACAGCCTGGATTTCTACGCGCTTTCAACACCGAGTCCACATATGAATCAAAATTGATTTGCAAAGTCCGTATGAAACTGAAATCGTATCTTTCATAAAATAATATTTTATTCCAAATAAAACTTTATCAAAATATAATTATTAATCCTAATTCTATTAGGATTAAAGAGAACCCTCTAGAGAATTATAGAAGACTATAATTAATTCTAATAACTTTAGGAATAATAATTAACATTGGGCCCTCCCCTAGATCATTGGGCCGTAAGTAAAGATCAAACCGGGCCCAGTTTAGTATTTTGGCCATAACTTCCTCATTATTCATCGGAATTGGGCTTATAATATATCGCTGGAAAGCTCTTTGCAAGCCCCATCCAACTACGCTATTATTGGACCCTTGTCGTGGACGAAACTAAACTGGATTGGCTGTTTTCATAAAATAGAGTTGTTTTCGAAAACAGAAAGAAAGATTTTAATAAAAACCAACCGCAACACTTGACCTTTCACACTTTCACCTCATTCGATAATCATTCGACGCAAAAGGTATTCATCACTGGGTTTGATTTTGGGGAGACACATTTGGGTGTCTACACCTTGTATGACCAAGCAAACACGTCTTCGAATTCTTTGAGCGTCTATATGAGGGTCAATCGCTCTTCCGGACATAAAGTTTAGCCAATTTTGACTTCTCTTTTATTTTCGTTAGTTCATATATTAACTATTTCAGTTTCTTCAACGATAGGGTTCTTTTGTTCTTGTTCATTCATTAGTTCAACCAATTTATTAATGTTATCATCTTCATTATATTGATTGTTATAACATTCGAAAGATTCAAGAGAAGGCATATACTCGGAAATAGAGCTCATATTATTAAAATCAAAAGAGAGTACATCAAGAGAAGAATCCTTTTTGGGATCTTCGTCCTTAGAACTAGAAAATAAAGACTCGATAATGGCCACAAGGCCTACATTTTCAGCTTCCCTAGAGTCTATAACAGATTCATCGTCCGATTCTTTAAACATCTTCCCTTCGCCAGTGACGATTTTCAGCTTATCGCCTTTGTGATTGGTCCATTTGAAAGATTTCCTCCATCCTTGCTCAAAAGTTTTATTTGAAAGGGTGATCAACAAGGTTGGGTCAAAAGCTTCATCTTGAATGGCGTTTTGATTGGTCATTGTAGCGACATGATTTTGCTCTAGTCCAAATAGGAAGTTAAATGTTTGCCCATCATAGCACCCTGGAGTTGGGTTTTTTGATTTAACGATACTAAGATTGTCATCCAAGAAGTAGCAATCATGAAATATTTCAAATCCAGGCTTCTTGATTCCTTCCAGAACTAAGGGTTCTAGAAAGTCGTAGCATGGGTAATCTTCTCCCTCCCTAATGAATTGCCCATTACGGGTTTGTTGATAGGATGGGAGTAAAGTGATTATCCCTTTCTTATTATTGTCTCTACGTGCTTTGTTTTTTGCATCGTGAGACTCCAATTTTTATTTGGTTGGTTTATATCCCAATCCAAAGGAGAAGCTTTTCTTTGGGATAGGAAGTAAGAGAGATTTCTTCATTCCTATTCCCAAAGGCATCCCAGGAAAGTAACTACTCTTGAGTAAGATGTTGTTTACTATCCGGGTGGAATATGGATCAAGCTTGAATGGTTCTTCAAAGTCTTCTTCCATTTCAATTGTGTAGATTGGCTCCGCGGCGAATCCCCACATGTCCTCTTCATCAATATCATGGTTTATTTCTAAGAGTGATTGATCATTTATTGCTATTTTGAGTGGAGAAGCATGTATAGTCATAGGAAGCCCTTGATAGTTCAACCTAATCATTTGATGCAGTGAGGATGGTATTGCACCAAGCTCATGTATCCAAGGACGTCCAAGTAAAAGGTTGAATGTAGGTTTTATGTCCATAACATGGAATTCAACCATCTTTTGAATTGGGCCTGTGGTAATTGGTAGCTTAACAGTTCCACACACCGACCTTCTCGAATTGTCATAGGCCCTAATGCTTTGTGTTGTTGATTGAAAATCTTTTTCTGGATTTAGGCCTAAGTATTTTGCCATTCGTAATGGGCATACGTTTACAGCTGACCCATTGTCCACCAAAGTTAGAGGGATATTGTATCCTTTGCATCCCACCGTTAAGTATAATGCATTGTTGTGAATAGTGTCTTTTGAAGGCAAATCATCATTAGTGAAAATGATTGATTTGTCGGATTTCTCGCTAGTAAGCAAGCTAACGAGATCCTGAGGGGTTGTGTCTGTGCTTACAGACAAAGTCGTTAGAGCGTTCATGAGAGAATTCCTATGTTCTTTAGAAGTACTTAGGAGTTCCCAAATGCTAACATTCGCCTTGGATTGGCGAAGTTGTTTGACTAATGGATCTTCCACCTCAAGTGGAGGTGGTATTGGATTTTGTACTTGACCTTGAGTTTGATTTTGTGTGGTCGAAGATCCATTTGGTGGTGGTGCTTGGTAGACTCGCCTAGAACGAGTTAAATGATCTATCTCATTTGGGTTAGTTGTAGGACTCACAAACCAACTTTCTTCTAGAGGCTTTGGATGTGCCTCCATTTCAAGATGTTCCATGAGTTGTGCTTGATGTCATTGTTCATCATAGGAGAGATTCGATAAATCTTGCAACTTCCCCAAGAAATGATCCCAATCAAGCTCTCCATTTGTTTCATTTTGTAAACAAGATGGAGGTAGGACGGTGGCATACTTAGAGACATATAAGTCTTGAAATTCGTCGTCCCATAGTCCACATACTTCATTAGTTGCCCCTATGAGTATTGTGGATAGAGGTTCTCCTATAGGTGTGATATATTCCAAAGGATTGAACATATCGTTTCCCATATGGTCCTCATTGATGTGAAACACCCCTAAGGGGGATGCATTATTGTTAGGTTTAGGCGTGGGAATTCTCCCATCGTCTACTAAATCTTGTATTTTGTGCTTTAAGACATATCAACATTCAGTATCATGTCCAACGCCTCTATGATAAGCACAATAAGCATTACCATCCCATTGAGGAAATCTTCTTTCTGGTGGAGTGGGTGGTGTTGGCCCTGTTGGCGCAAGTAAGCCTTTTTCATTTAATTTTTCTAACAATTCTTTATAGCTTACAGGAAATGGAGTAAATTTTCTTTCTTTTGTCCATCTTTTATAGGATCATTATATCGATTTGTGTTATTGTATTGCGTGAAAGTCGTAAATACGTCAATAAAGGATGATGCATTATCATTCCCCTTCTTGTAGTTATTCTTAGGTTGATGATGATGATGAGGTTTGTTTGCTTTTTCTTTAGCAAGATCATCTTCAATCCTAGTAGCAACAGAATAGACCTTTTGAAAAGTGTCTAAACCAAGGTAACGTAGATGTTTGTCGTACTTTTCATGATAGTTGTCAATGAATTTTTGTACTAACTCGAGTTCAAGCGACCTTTGGGCAGCCGCCTTTTCTCGCCATCTACCATAGAAAGCAAGGAAACCTTCATCGTCGCCTTGCTTAAGCATCTCGAGTTCACGTAAAGTTAACTTAAACTCTACGTTACTCTCATATTGGGTAATGAAAGCCGAAACAACATCTTCCCATGTTGCCTTTAATTTTGGATCTAGCCCATAGTACCACTCTCTCGCGGTTGGGTCTAGGGATAAAGGGAAAGTCAAAGCATAAAGCTTAGGATCAACTCCCTTTAATGCCATAGTGCCAGTAAAACACATTAAATGATTTTGTGGATTATTGGTCACCTTAAATATTAGAAAGTCCGTAGCTACAAACTTTTCTGGTAAAGCAAGTCCTAGGGGAGGAGCAAACTTTTCTACGTCAAAGTACTTTTCCCCATTGTAGAACGAAGAACTAGCTTCTCCAACGACTTTTCTTTGATGGATAATTGTTCCATATTTTCTTGCAAGGCTAAGGTTTAAGCACCATTTTCTTAATTCTTCTCTCCTCGGCCTCTTGAGCCTTTTCCTCTCTCAAACGAAGAATCTCTTGTTGAAGTTCTTCGATGGTTGGCATTGTTGTTGGACTAGGATTAGTTGTCGAAGATAAGTGGTTTGAAAGGGGTTGATCTTTGGGTGGTAAACGTAGAATGCGAGTGCCTGGGAGTCCTCTTTCCCAAGCATGGAAACCGGCCCTAAAGGAGTACGAAAGGATAAGTAAATTGATACGCTTGTTTAAAAAGGGAGAAAAAAAGACACAAAATATATTCCAACGGATAACATCACCCTTAACAATTCTTCAATGAAGATATTGTTCGGACAATAAATTTTTTTTTCAGAAATCAAAATTGACTCGTTCAGTGGGCGCGCGCAAGTGACTCAGTTGCGCGCGGCTGTCGCGCGCAACGGAATCTCTTGTGCTGGGGGGGGGGGGGGGGTCGCGCAACTCACTAAGTTGCGCGCGCCACCTGCTCGAGGAATTTTTTTTTAATTCGAGCATTTTTTTTTTTGGCTATCCTTTGAATATGACTCTAAATCACGAAGAGACAACTTCGTAATTGGGAACCTAGACCAAACTAAAAAGAAAAAACAAAAAAAAAGAAGACTATCCTAACACGTTGCATATAGTCACATAATCACATAAGCATGCCATAAGTCAAGATTCACGCAATGCCGTTCTAAGGTCAAAAAAAAGGCTTGGGTGTCCAAAGGTACCATATCTGAAGAAACGACGCACAAATCAATCACTCAACGTGTTGACTCATGGCATCGCCCTCCCAACATTTTGTTGGCGATATGGGTGGGATGATTGTTATTGATTTCGGGATAGAAGCCTAGTGTTGGCGACCCCTAGTCAATGAGCCAATCCCCAATGGTTTAAGTGTGCTATGCTTATGCATGATGCAATGTTGCTTGTTTGGTTTTTACTCTTGTGCAAAAGGAAGATATTATGCGTTCAAGTCTCGCTCTCTAACTAGAGATTATCCAAGTTAATTCTCGTTACAACCCATAGGGAACCTAGTGTTGGAAACCTTGGACCATAACTACGAATTAATCATGTAACCTCTAAGTCCCCAGCAGAGTCGCCACTGTAAGGAAGGGGTTCCCATCGTAAGGGGTCCTCCTCCTTAAATGCCCATGGCCCTTTAAAAGCCTAGGGCTTTACACTTGTTAGGGTGCAGTAGGATTTGAATTCCTGACTGTTTGGAGGACCTTGAATTAGAATTTATTCTATCATTACGCTTTTTTGTAAGAAACAAGTAGGGAGTCGCCAATGAGTTTTAGGAAAAACTCATAAACCTTGTTCATGCCTTTCTTCCATGTGGAGTTCATGGAATAATTAGCACGAATCATAAGTTTACCTATGCCCAAATTGGTCTACAAACCAGAAATTAGTTCGGGAGCGAGGGTACTAAAATAACGTTCCCTTTAGAGGGGAATCGTTACCCTAGCCCTGGTGCGGCCTCTACTAGCTCTTCCTTTTTTACAATTTCATCACCAAACAATATATGCAACGCGATACCTAAAACTATGTTAGTTGATTTTATTTACACGTACCAATTCACGTAGGAATTACATCGTAATGTCGTTATTCTTTATTTAATCAAATTCGTGAAAAGGACAAGAAAATAAACAATATTCGCCTTGGCTTAAGTGATTAACCAACAATTATTTAATTCAATTCTAATCTTTATTTAACGCAAGATACTATGTGGAATTGATTAATTAATTATTTTAAAGGTGATCAAACAACACTAATTAATTAATTAAGGTTCTTTTAAACAAGAAAATAAATGTGATTTTAACTAAGTGCTCGGGAATTTACCACTTCTCTTTGCTAGATCTCCGTTTAGAATACTTATGGACTCCTTCTTGTTGGGGAACCTTCACCGTAGTAACAAAATATCAAAAGGGGTGAGTGTTTAGGACAAGAGGGGCTAGGTTGCACAAGTTCACATGTATTTCGCCAGAGTTTTTTAGGTTATTGTCTGTCTGTTTAAGCCTCGGTTTAAGCTCTTATTTATAGGGAATGATTAGGTTTAGGGTTACGAGCATTCTGCCGCAGCAGGTGTCGCGCACAACAGGATGAGTTGCGCGCGGCATCCCAGCGCAAGTGATTAGGTTGCGCTGCTATGGGCAGCGCAACTAATTGTCTTGCGCGCGGCTTAATGGTAAGATTCGATTTTATATTTTCCGTATAATTCTGAATCTTCCGCAGCGCAACTCTAGGTGTCGCGCGCAACTGAGTTAGCTGCGTGCGGCAGC
This sequence comes from Chenopodium album, assembly GCF_948465745.1. Taxonomy (NCBI): domain Eukaryota; kingdom Viridiplantae; phylum Streptophyta; class Magnoliopsida; order Caryophyllales; family Amaranthaceae; genus Chenopodium; species Chenopodium album. The sequence goes on from NC_137847.1 coordinate 23,785,627, forward strand.
CCAGCGCGACTGTTTAAGATGCGCGCGGCTTTTTCTGCGGCAGCACTAAAATTTAACCTATGCGCTCCTAAATCTGTCATTATTGGGTTTTAAGCACAGGCTTAAGCCTAATTATGATCGGGTTTAGTTAATTGGACCTTTGTTTTGGCTTTTATCAGTAATTTGGGCTAGTCTTTTGTGTTTTGTGGCTTAACCAGTTCTCCATAAGTATTCTTCACTTTGATCCAACACGAAGATGGTTTTACTTATCGTCATTGCACTTCCTGTCGGGACAGGAGGCCAAAAGTAGATGTCTACAGTATGGCAATGGCACATGAAAAAAAGGTATGTTTTTCTCTCTCTAGTTTTCTCTCTCTCTCTCAGGGGCCATCGAGGAACTCTCATCTTGCCTAGGCAAGATGGCCTTGGGAGCTCTTGTTTGAGTTAAGTTAGCTATTCTCCTCAAATTGTTTTCCTTTTTTCAGGTTTCAGTCTTGATAGGTTAATCCTTTGTCCTGTCCTGTTTCTTTCCTTTCTTTTCAAGTTTTCTTTCTTTAGATTTAATTAATGGAGTTTCCATCAGTTGAGGTCACTCAACAAAAACATGACTCTGACATGTTGGATGGTGATGGTTTAGCTCAAAATGAACAAGTTGGTAATCAATTTGATCAAGTTTGTAATCAAGTTTGTAATCAAGTTGATCCTTCTCTAACAAATGACAGCATAGAAGTTGACACTCCTATGTTAGATACTGATGTTGTTCCTCAGAATCGGAATTCTGTTGAGGGAAGCTCTGAACTCTCCAAAAGCTTAAAAGCTTTCGTTCAAGGAAGCTGTTAAGTCTTCATCACAATGGTTTTCTGAAGCAAGGAAGATTGTTATAACATCAACTGAATGGGATAAGGATGAGTATTTTACTCCACCAGTCTCAGCAAAGGTCGTCTCCTTTGGCAAAGAAACTCTTCATAAGCTTTGGCATCCTTGGAAACTAACTCTTATGGGGAAGTGTTTGGGCAATTCGGTTAGACCTTCGTTCATAACTCAAAGAGTAAGAGAAATGTGGAGACCCTGCATCTCGCAGGCGGCGACGTATCCAAGGATGTTGGCCCACGATTTTGGGGTTAACTACCAGACGCCTAGGCCATATCCTTGCAGGATAACCTTCACAACATCATGGAGGGGGAACCAGAGGCCAGCCAGAAATGCCGCCTCATAACAGCCAAAGTAGGCATTGGCGTTCTCCTGATAGTCCTTCCACGAGATGGTGCCTAACTCAGGCAGAATCCAGATCGTATATCCTTCCCCTAGGGGCCGTTTGAGTTTAAAATCTTTAAGCCCCTTCACCATGCTTTCTCTCTCTTTGGTAGAGACGTGGATTTCGAAGGGGTCTGCCTTCTTTTCCCATTTCTTCCTCTCCTCAACCTCACTATCCTCAAGCGGGGATAGAGGAACATCGTTGCTATCCTCAGAGCTAGACCTTGAGGCAGAGTTTCCCCCGTCTCTCTCCTGAGAGAATTCTTCACCGTCTGACCCCGAGTCAGACGTAGATCTCTCCCCGTCTCTGTCTTCGGGGCCAGCCTCTAGTTCAACTTGGGAGACAGCTTCCTCGCCGTCTCTACCCTCAGCTTCACCTAAAATTGTATCACTAGGGGTCTTAGGGATCCCAGACGGGGAGTACTCTCCCGAATCATCTTGCATCTCTTCCCCCTCAATTGGGGTCACTTCATCAGACGGCACTTCCTATGTACCGTCTCTTCTCCTCCGTCTAATGGCTATTTTCTTAGTTCTAGCCATTGTGTCCAGCACAGACACAGAGACGGTTGGTTGGGGAGATGTACAAAATTGCTCCATGCACCCAGAGCCGGCACTCCCAGTCCTAGACTCAGCCGTACCAGGAGACCGGCTGAATTCTGACCTAGGTCGTGCCGTGTATGTTGGTGATGAGTCAATTTATTGAAGGAAAGTATACAAACGGAATAAGTAAGAATGAGCTGAAGGGGGTAGAGACGGTACCTTTAGAACTTGACTCTGGAAGGGGTCAAGCGTTGACCGGCTGCAGTAACCTGGTTGAGAGTGACCTTGCTTGTATATGGCACAAGCGGTTGCTAAACCGGCTGGGGCAGGCGGAAAATAAATGACGATTGTGTGTTAACACAGACGGTGGTCAGAGCTTCTCTCTCTAGAATGCTTTAACTTTCTCTTTCTAAAAAAGTTTTGGAAATGTCCAAAATAAGGAGGGTAAAACTCGTATTTATAGAAGGGTAAATACAGGGGCATCCTTGTAATTTCTCCGGAATGTGAAAGGTTAAAATTTCACAATAAAAAAAATAAAAATAAAAAAAAAGAAGAAGAAGAGGTGGCTGAGTGACACGTGTCACAGATGACACGTGGCGTGCCACGTCACATCTGTGAGGGGCAAATGTTTTTGGTAATTTTACCCATGCCACGTGGGCCAACTAGATGTTGACACGTGTCAACCCAAGATTCGTCCAAATTGGACCAATCTCCCTTTGTCACGTGTCATTCCCAGAATTTGGGAGGAAAGGCGGCCTTCAAGGGCCCAAATCCCGAGAAAGCCGTAATTCGGCGCAGCCCAACAGGATTAGGTCAGTGTGACCTAATCAGGGGTACATTTACCTATGACCCTATAAATAGGGAGATTTTCCCCATTTTGGGGGCACCTACAATTTATGACAGCATACCCTACATTCTCTAACATTAGAGAAAACACCTGATCTCGGAATCCGAGAAGATCCTACTTTACTTTCCGTACCTTTTTCACATTCTCCAACGCGTTCTAACTTGATCGTCGGAGGCGGAGCTCCAACCAACTGGAATCTCCGTTGTTTTTCCAGGTACAGGCGCTGTCGGACCAGTCTTCGAGCTGTAACTCTCCCGAGGGACAAAAACACCCAAAACACTTAGTATATTCCTTAAAATGATCAATATACTAGAAATATGGTATTTGTTGATCATTTAGATTACAATATAGATCTTTATTGTTTTTTTTTTATTATAATTCTCATATTACTCATCTTAAAAGTTTAATATATTACTATTTGCTTAAAAAGATTGATGGCCTCCGAATGTAAAATCCAAGAAATAATTAAATTATTTTCTCGATTTTATCATTCATTATTTTCTCTCTTTTTTTAAGAATAATAATTTTTTGTATCATACTCTTTTTTTTTTTTAAAGAATGATCTTTTTTTATTATTTTTTTTCATTCGTTCTATTTCTCTTTTTTTTTGTGTAAGGCAATCATCCCAAGTAAGGTTCTCGGGATTTTCTTTTTAAATCATAGAAGAGGTAAATAAATTATGCTCTTAAATCAAGGTTGATCAATTACAACTAAAAAAATGATGAACACTAAAATAGGCACGTTTAAGAATGGGAATATTGATGACGTGCTATTAAGGATTTCAAATTTCTAATGACGAGCCTTATAAGGAGTAATGACATTAGTTCGATTATAAAGTACGTAAACGAATCATCATAATCGAAAATAGCATCGCGTGCAATTTTCCATCTTGCGCTAAGGTGGAAAGTGCAACTACAAGAGTAACACCTGCCACATGCGTTTTTTTTTTCTTTTTTTTTTTTTTTTACAAATACGTAAATGAACGATAAAAAACATGTTTTTGGATTTTTTGAAAAAGGCGATCAAAGTAAAAGTAACTAAGTTAAACAACGTGTTAGCCAAAGAGATATTTTTAGCACCTACTTAACGATTAACCTTGAAGCGCTAATATCGTTTTCTCCGTATAACATTGCTCATAACGAGTCAAAGTCAACATTGAACAGTAGGCGCACGCAAGTAATAGAGTCGCGCAGAAGAGCCACGCGCAACTTCTCGACTTGCGCTTGCAGGGTGCGCGCAACTTTGGTAGTTGCGCGCGCCACCTGGTAGGTTCGACTTTTTTTTTTACGAAAAAGCAAAAAGAACGATAAAACCTTTTTTCTTTTTTGTTTTGTCGAACCACATTTTTTTTGTTAATTTTTTTTTAATACCTCTAGGTAACAAGTTGGAATTAATTAGATTAGACACGAAGCACATAATAAGCACATATTCATGTAGTCACATAAGCACATAAAAGGAACCGTCAAAGCATACAATGCTATTCTAAGTTCAAGGCTTGGGTGTCCAAAGGTACCATATCTTAAGGGACGATGCCCGAATCAATCACTCAATGTGTTGACCCATGACATAGCCCTCCCAACATTTTGTTGGCGATATGGGTGGGATGATTGTTATTGATTTCGGGATAAAAGCCTAGTGTTGGCAACCCCTAGTCAATGAGTCAATCCCCAATGGTTAAAGTGTGCTATGATTATGCATGATGCAATGTTGCTTATTTGGTTTTTACTTTTGTGAAAAAGGAAAATATTATACATTCAAGTCTCGATCTCTAACTAGAGATTATCCAAGTTAATTCCCATTACAACCCATAGGCAACCTAGTGTTGGAAACCTTGGACCATAACTAAAAATTAATTTTGTAACCTCTAAGTCCCCAGCGGAGTCGCCATTGTAAGGAGGGTGTGCCCATCGTAGGGTATCCTTCTCCTTAAATGCCCATGGCCCTTTAAAATCCTAGGACTTTACACTTGTTAGGGTGTATTAGGATTTGAATTCCTGACTATTTGGGGGACCTTGAATTAGAATTGATTATATCATTATGCTTTTTTAGTAAGAAACAAGTAGGAGTCACCAATAAGTTTTAAGAAAACTCATAAACCTCGTTCATACCTTTCTCCCAAGTAGAGTTCAAGGGATATTTGGCACGAATCGTAAGTTTACCCATGCCCAAATTGGTCTACGTGTACCAGAAATGGGTTCGGGAGCGAGGGTACTAAAATAACGTTCCCTTTAGAGGGGAATCGCTATCCTAGCCCTAGTACAACCTCTACTAGCTCTTCCTTTTTCATAATTTTATTACCAAACAATGTATGCAACGTGATACCTAAAAACTAAGTTAGTTAATTTTATTTACAAGCGTCAATCATATAGGAATTACATTACAAAAGTCGTTATTCTTATTTAATCAATATTCGTGAAAAGAACAATAAATAAACAAGATTCGCCTTAACTTAGGTGATCAATCAACAATTAATTATTCAATTATATTCTTTATTTAACACAAGATACTATGTGGAATTAATTAATCAAAAGTTCGTTTAAAGTGATTAAACAACACTAATTAATTAATTAAAAGTTATTTAAACAACAAATAAAGGTGATTGATCTAAGTGCTCGAGAATTTACCACTTCTCCTTGCTAGATCTTCATTTAGAAAACTTATAGACTCCTTCTTAGTTGGGAACCTCCACCGTATTAACAAGTATTGAGAGGGTGAGTGTTTAGGACAAGAGGGTTAAGAGTGCACAAGTTCACAAAGTTTCTGCAGAGTTTTAGGTTAATTTCTCCGTGTTTCAGCCTCGTATTAAGCCTCTATTTATAAGGAATGGATGTATTTAGGGTTTTGAATATTCTGTCGCAGCAGGTGTCGCACGCATCAGAATGGGTTATGCGCGCAGCCCAGCGCAAGTGATTTAGATGCGCTGCTATGGGCAGCAAAACCGAATTTCTTGCGCACAGTATTATGGTAAGATTTCATTTTATATTTTTATGAAATTCTAAAATTTTTGCAAGCGCATCACTAGAGGTTGTGCTGGGTGTCACGCGCAACCTTGTGACTTTCGCGCGCTAGACCAGCGCGACTCATTGAGATGCCCGCGGATTTTTCTGCGGCAGCATTGATTTTTAACCTAGGCGCCTCTAAATCCGTCATAATTAGGTTTTAACCTCGGGCTTAAGCCTAATTATGATCGGGCTTAGTTAGTTTGGACCTTAATTCATTTTGTTTTGGGTTAGGCTAGTCATTTTGCGTTCTTGTGACTTAATCAGTTGTCCATAAGCATTCTTCACGTTGATCCAACACAAAGATGGTTTTATTTATCGTCATAGCACTTCCTGTCGGGATAGGAGGCCAAAAGTAGATGTCTACACCCGCCCCGCCCCATTAACATCCCTAGAGCCATGGTTAGGTTGCAAGCTCATTGCATCATGTTGTGACTACTTGACTATTTTGTGCATCTATTACTTATGCATATCTTACTTGTGCATAGCTTGTTTGCGATAAACTAACCCTTTGTGTTGACTAGTCTTTGTAAATAAATTCTTAACATATTGTAGACACCCAAATATGTCTCCCCAAAACCAAACTCAATGATCAATATCTTTCATGTCATTTGATTATCGAACAAAGTGAAAGTGTGAAAAGTCTAGTGATGTGGTTGTTGTTATTAAAATATCTCTCTTTTTGTTTTTTTAAATTTCTTCTTTCACTCTATTTATGAAAATAGCTAGTCCAATATAGTTTGGTCCATGATAAGGGTCAAATAATAGTGTAGTTGGATTGGGCTCGAAAAGAGTTTTCCAACAATATATTATAAGCTCAATTCTGATGAATAATGAGAAAGTTATGGCTTAAACTAAATTGGGTCCGAAATGAATTTTATATGCGGCCCAATTGATCTAGAGGAGGGCCTATTAATTATTATTCCTAAAGTTATTAGGATTGATTTTAATCTTTTAGAATATCGAGAAAGTTCTTTTTAAATTCTAATGGATATTAGGATTAATAATTATTTTAAAGAGTTTTATTTGGAATAAAATAAGTGTTTTATGATAAACCTGATTTTAATTTGATAAACACGGAATTTGCTGCTTAATCATATTAAGAGGAGGATTCCGTACAAAAGCGCATTTTATCTTTTAATTAGCGTCAAACGACAAAGTCTGTCGCCTGGCTCTAACAATTTTCGCCTTGCGCTAATCTTGTCGCCTGGCGCTGATGTCTGTCGCTATGCTAGTTTTATTCCGAATAGGACTTGATTTGTTTCCAGACTATTTTTCTATAAATAGGGGTCGTATCTCCTCGTTTTCCATCATCAAGAATTCACAATCAACAAACAACCATCATCTCTCTCTATTCTCTCTCTAAAAGCTAGAAGCTTTCTCTCTCTCTATTCTTTTTCTAAACCTTCCCTCTTAAAAAATTCCTCATACATTAGTTCTAGACACACCTAGCCAAGTTCGAAGTTGCCTTCTCCCTAGACGTGAAAGGTTTATAATTTCTGAGGGTTTGGTCCCAAATCTCTATTTCAATTATTTAATTTAATTGTTTGATATATTATTTTCCTTGAAGTTACTAACGCGTGTATTTTGTTATTAGGATGAGATGCGAGGCATCGAAGTAAGTACTTTAATTGTTGATCTTTTGATATAGAAATCATGCTTAAATTATTTTGTTGATTCCTAGTATCATGTTAGGATGTTATATTGCTTCCTAGTATCATGTTTAGGGTAATAACTAAAATTTCTAATATCATGTATATTATTATTATGCTTCCTATTTCTTTTCTAAATATCATGTTAGTATCATGCTAGGAATAAAGCTTTGATCTTTATTGTTTAGTGACATGCTAGGGTTTGTTATTAATCTTGTTAGTATCATGCCCAAGATCTTGCTATTATTATTAAGCTTTATTGTGATTGAGATTATTATGTTGATGTTGATTGTTGTTATATTATGTTGCTTGATATATTATTGCTTGATCACGCCCTCTCTTGCATGTTTAAAGGGAATTTGTACTTGTAATCACGCTTAATAAGATAATTAATAATCTTGTTTAGGCTAATATGATTATAATTCAAGTGATCACCAATAATAGTTTTGCTTGTGCATTAAATTCAACCAACATAGATTAAACAAGTTTAGGGTTAATTTATTGGTTGTATGTCGGTCAGAAAGCGCACATGAATACGAGAAGAATAAAGTTGAGGCCTATTATTAAGGCTGGTTCAATCTTTTTTAGGTTGGATTTGTACCTTCATCCCCAAATATCCAGTCATGGTTTCAGACCTATTGGAATTAACGATGTCCTGGATCGTTAAGGGGTGTAACCTTTACCCTGTGAACGGTTTACAAGTTCCTAAAACTTGTTGGCGACTCTTTTACTCTAGCTTCCTTCCCTTTGGACGCCACCATGCTTAAGTGTATGATCACAGTGGGGCTCAAGTGTGGGATGCTTGAAATATTCCCTACAGTTTTTTGGCGACTCCACTAGGGAAGGATTTCTATTTTAATTCCTGAAATTTATTTTGGCAATAATTTAGAATGAGTGGATGAGACTCTAAAAGTTCTAAGTTTCATGTGCGTAATTTTGATTAACATTGTGGCATAAGCATTAAAAAAGTCCGCATTGGAAAGACCATCCGAAATGCGTTAAAAACATAGGATTTTTACACGTAGGAAATTAAGGAAATATCTTTCACAACTAAAGTCGAAATAAGCGCTGAGAAAACAGCGTCATCGCCGAGCGATGGGTCTGTCGCCTGGCGACAGTACTTGTCGTCCGGCGACAAAGGCATCGTCTAGCGATAGACGCTATTTTCTCGCGCTTAATTCTTCCAATACCGAGCCAGAAATCTACCTTCTTATTTCGACTAGTTTCTAGTACTGTTTGCTCGATTTTACTTCCTGATTGAGTTTTTTCCTTTTTTCTGAAACCCATATGTGTTCTACATATGGCCATAACCCTCTGGGGATACACGCTCCATCTACCCAATCGAACGCTCCTGGCAATGAAGGGTACATCCGAGTTTGTTGAATTCACCAAACCGTGGAAGCGAGTTTAACTTGCGAGGTCCCATCCACTCGCGCCAACCCTTCCAAAGGTAAGGCTTCAGCGCGATGCATCCGGACTCATAACCATGGACCCTCTTTGACTAACCCATATCCCGAACTTTAGAGAACTAGAGCCATGGTTAGGTTGCAAACTCATTGCATCATATTGTGATATTTGACTACTTGTGTATTATTTGTTTGTGCATAACCTATATGTGTTTCCACTAACCGTTTGTTTGACTTGTAAATGAGTTTAAATAAACTAATTAATGACTAAAGAACTTTGCTAAATTAAATAATTAATTAATTAATAAATGATTAAAATCTAAATAAATTGATCAAACTTGACTTAGTACGACTTTAGGCTTGTCCTTTTGAAGTAAAAATACTGGAAACAGTTCCAGACCAATGTTCCAGCAATGGCGCAGAAGTCTGGATTGTAGCGCCATGCGCTAGTCATTAGCGCCAGGCGACAATGTTGTCATCTGGCGCTGGTCTTTAGCGTCTGGCGACAGTCCTGTTGCTCCGGCGACAGTCCATGTTTTTGCTCGTGTCTTCACGACGAGTTTAATTATCAATTACTTAATCGGTTTAATTAATTTATTAATGACAATAGTCATGTTTAGTCCTTAATTAAGTCTAGTCACATAGTCTAGTCCCATGGTCATGACACAAGTCTTAACATGTCACTTACACTCACTAGTCTTAGCATACACTTTTTGTATATGTCATCATGACCATGTCTTAGGTTCATGCATGAGTCGATTTTTCCGTCATTTGAGTTAGGGGTACATTCTATTCCTAATTCTTTCATATCTCTCCATCTACATCGTCTTTCCATTCTCTACATGCTTTTCCCATATCACAACCTTCATTCTTCCTACCTCATTCCATCTACTGCATGTTGAATAGAGTTTGAGTCAAATAATTAACAAAAAGTATCCATAACTTCCCTTTTCACAGCACTTGTTCAAGGAGAGAAAGGAGTTAATCAAGGACAACACCTTTGTTCAAGTACTTTTTGACAAACCAGTTAGTCGGAAAAGAAAAGCTAAGAAGATAATGGCGTCTCAGGAAGAAGTACGTGGCCAACTTAACTGAATTGATAAAGACCATGGCTCTTCAAATCAATGACCCTATGAAACAACAACAAATGGAGCTCATGCAAGAAATCTTGAGCAAACTCTCCAATGATTATAGGTTCCAGGGCATTAGCTCACAAGGGGTCTTAGTGGAAAAGGAGCTTCTTCCGCAGAAGTTCAATGCCAATGACATCCCTAGGTTCAAGGCGACAGACAATCCTTATTTCCACTTAAGAGCTTTTGAAACCATAATGAACATTAAGGGGATTGATAGGAAAGTCTTTCACTCTTTGTTTTCTTTATCCCTTGAAACTGTTTGCCAACAATGGTTCTTTTCTCTCGATAAAGAAAAAACCTCTACTTGGGACGGAATAGTAAACGCTTTCATTGATAGATACAAATGTAACATTCAAGTTGAAACTGACCATAGACAACTCGAGATGCTAAAGCAAAAAGAAAATGAAGGGTTCATCTTTTTCTTTAACAAGTGGAGAGAAACTTCCGCTAATATGGTCGAGGTCTATACTGAAAAGGAGTCTGTAAGGATGTTCATCAAGAACCTTCAAGACAAGTATTCAAAGCATTTGAAATATCAGCATAATTTAAATACTTTTAAGGTCGTCTACGACATAGGTATTGAAATCGAAGATGACCTGGCGAAACAAAAAGCTACTAACAATAATAATAACAGTGGCTGGAAAGGAAAGAAGAACGACAATCCTTCTTCCTCCGAAAACACCCACTCTAGTAACAATGTTAGTAACTTTGACTTAAATGATGTCTTAGCCATGGATAATCAAGGATCTAAAAAGAAACCAAAAAGAGAGTTCACGCCCATTGGAATGACTTATGATGCTGCTTTCGATCGTCTCCATGATCGAGGATTAATCAAACCTATTGGCCCCACTGAAGATCCAACGCCAGAAAGGCGATCTTCAAGATGGAATCCCAACTCTTATTGCAAGTACCATGAAGGAAAGGGTCATACCACGGATGAAAGTTACAGATTTCAAAATCCCATTCAAGACCTCATAGAAGCAAATAAGATCCCATTGCCTCTAGCTAGCAAGAAGTGATGATCAAGCAAAAGACACAAGGTGAGCTTCAACGACAAGATCTCGTGACCTCTTTTTCTATCTTTTTTGTTCCTCCTTTCCCCAAATAAGTCTAGCATAGGCACCCTTTGTTTTCCTTAGATTCTATTTTGTAGGTTTTTTCTTCTCCCTTTAATAAAATGAGCATTTATTTTCCTGCATATGATTATCGCATTGCATTGAAAAAAAAAAATATCCATGTCGAACTAAGCATAAGGTATACCAATGATTCGAGGCACTCCTTGTACCCTATCATATCACCTTTCACCTTTCAAATATACAATCGCTTCTTGTCAAACCACTTTGAGCCTCGCCTTATGATATACCTTTATTTTTTCAACCCACATCTACTTAACTTTGGGATGGGACGGTGTGCAACTTATGCAATTTTAAAAGCTTGAGTAATTTCAAAAAAAAAATAAGAAAATATAATAATAAAATTGAGCAAAAAGGCAAAGGTTCCAATGTCTTTGATATGAACATCTCTTTGATAGGAACACGTCTCAGATTGTGTCTCCTATCGAGTGCTCGGTTACGTGCCTAAGAAACATGAATGCCAAGTGAGTGGTAGACCGCATGATCGGGATTGCCCACACTTATAAAAAAAAAGAATTGGATAAAAATAAAGAATGCAAAAGCAAAAAAGAAAAAGAGAGAGTAAAAATATAAACAAAAAAAGAGTTAAAAAGTGAGAAACCTTGAGCATACAAATACAAAGATTTAAAAGCAAGGTTGCACACCTTGGGGGGCTTATCTAGGGTCTTGAGCCTTTATCCCCTTCTTTTTCTAACCTTTAGCCTAACCACGTTACAACCTTCAAAAGACCTCTTTGAGGTATACACACACTTGTGCGAGGTTCGTCTAGAGCTACGTTCAGCCTGATTCCTAACGGATACGTAGGCAACCTCACATTGGGGTGCGGCCGTAATAAAACGCATCGTATATACATTCATGCATAATCATAGCAAGGGATCTCCTATGCTCATCCCTATCTACTTAGAGCTAGACTTGGGGGCTTGATCCTTACATCGTTAGCTTACCTAGCCTAAGAGTCACCATCATTTGATTCTTCTTGAAATAATATTTTTCCATACCGTTAGTCTTTGCAGCCTAGCTTTAGTGTCACTTTCACACACATCACAGATACATAGACAAATAATTTTCCGCATAGGAACCCTTTGTCATGAAATCTTAACACAACCATGAAGCACGCCTTGTCATATCAAGATCACTCACTCATCATTGCATCACAAAGTATGAAGTGCTTAGCCTTCGTGCCTAAGTTACCTAAATACTTTCATCATCGATTCAACAATTGATACAGCCTAGGATGAAATAATCTTTGCACTATGAGATACAACGTCGACGCATGCATTTGACTAAACTCGTTCAACATGCATCATCAAACACTTCACTTCTTCCCTTTTGTGTCTTTCTTTTTCGGGAGAAAGTCGGTACCCTCCACAAAAATGACGGATAATTTTTTGCTTTTCTGCATTTTGAGTCAAACACATCACAACACAATGCACACACAAGTCATGTACGCATTGAGTCATGTCGTGTTATCACATTGAGTTAAGTCTACGCACACGAGTCGATTTGAGTACATCGAGTTACACGTCGAGTCAGGCAATAGCATTAAGTCACACAAAGTCAACCTTAAAGATATGAGCAAAGTCCTATAGTCCAAAATATAAATGCAGGCACACTAAGTCCCAAACGGATAGGTGATCTTTACAAAAATTTTAAAGCAAAAGGACATAAACAACTTATAAAATCAACTAGAGTCAAATGGTCATATTGATTAATTGGGTTCCTTGGTACGCCAGTTAGCCCCTATAAGCAATTTGACATGATTAGTAGTCGGCTCGATTACAATCGCAGTAAGTGATCGACCTGACAAATGATCGTCTCACTTAGCTTAAAGCGCCTAAGTATTGGCTCATCGCAAGCACCAAAGTAATGGTTCACAAATAAGCACAAGCGCCAAGGTACCGGCTCATTCACAAAATGAGCCGAGGTACTGACACAGCAGCAAAATCAGCATTTATAAAGCGAAGCACTGAGGATCAACAAGCGGTGGTCTTCGATAACTATCCCTAGGAAGGTTATCATCATAAAACTGAAGATAGCTACAAGCAACGGTCTTCGACAATGTCTCAAAGCATAGAGGAGACTGTCTACAGCGGCGAGGTACAGCCGTGGCGAGGTACGGCCACAACTGAAGATAGCTACAAGCAGCGGTCTTCGACGATGTCCCAAGGTAAAGAGGAGATTGTGTATAGCGGCGAAGCACAGCCTTGGCGAGGTACTGCCACAACCCTGAAGATGGCGAGGCACAGTCACCTTTGACGATGTTCCCGAGGTACTACCACAACCCTGAAGAAGGCGAGGCACAGTCACCTTCGACGATGTTCCCGAGGTACTGTTGAGGATTTTCACAAGCGAGTGAAGATAGCGAGGCACTGTTACCTTCAAATGGCGTTCACGAGCCACTGTGGAGGACGTCACCAACAAAATACAGCAACAAAATCGGTTACTTTACAAGCGTGTGCTCGACGGTGCAACATACGCGTTTCTTAACTCTTTTATCTGTTTTAACTAACGCTAGTTTGCAGGTATCGGCGTTACAAGAATGATTTAGGATCGCAGAACATTCTGAATCATTCTCCGTCCCTATCGCTACTTTGACTTTCGTTTTCGAAACTTGCATTTCTCCAAACTAAGTCAAAGTGGGGGCTTCTGTAGACACCCAAATGTGTCTCCCCAAAACCAAACCCAATGATGAATATCTTTCATGTTATTTGATTATCGAACGAAGTGAAAGTGTGAAAAGTCTAGTGATGTGGTTGTTTTTATTAAAATATCTCTCTTTCTATTTTTGTAAATTTCTTCTTTCACTCTATTTATGAAAATATTCAGTCCAATATAGTTTGGTCCATGATAAGGGTCAAAAAATAGTTTAGTTGGATTGGGCTCGAAAAGATCTTTCCAACGATATATTATAAGCCCAATTCTGATGAATAATGAGGAAGTTATGGCTTAAACTAAATTGGGTCCGAAATGAATTTTATATGCGGCCCAATGATCTAGAGGAGGGCCTATTAATTATTATTCCTAAAGTTATTAGGATTGATTTTAATCTTCTAGAATATCTAGAAGGTTCTTTTTAAATTCTAATGGATATTAGGATTAGTAATTATATTTTAAAGAGTTTTATTTGGAATAAAATAAGTGTTTTATGATAAACCTGATTTTAATTTGATAAACACGGAATTTGCTACTTAATCATATTAAGAGGAGGATTCCATACAAAAGCGTGTTTTATCTTTTAATTAGCGCCAAACGACAGAGTTTGTCGCCTGGCGCTAACTATTGTCGCCTGGCGCTAATCTTATCGCCTGACGCTAATCTTATCGCCTGGCGCTAATGTTTGTCGCCTGGCGACAGATGCTAGTTTTATTCCGAATAGGACTTGATTTGTTTCCAGACTATTTTTCTATAAATAGGGGTCATATATTTCCGTTTTCCATCATCAAGAATTCACAATTAACAAACAACCATCATCTCTCTCTATTCTCTCTCTAAAAGGTAGAAGCTTTCTCTCTCTCTATTCTTTTTCTAAACCTTCCCTCTTACAAAATTCCTCATACATTAGTTCTAGACACACCTAGCCAAGTTCGAAGTTGCCTTCGCCCTAGACGTGAAACGTTTATAATTTATGAGGGTTTGGTCCCAAATCTCTATTTCAATTATTTAATTTAATTGTTTGATTTATTATTTTCCTTGAAGTTACTAACGCGTGTATTTTGTTATTAGGATGAGATGCAAGGCATCGATGTAAGTACTTTAATTGTTGATCTTTTGATATAGAAATCATGCTTAAATTATTTTGTTGATTCCTAGTATCATATTAGGATGTTATATTGCTTCCTAGTATCATGTTTAGGGTAATAACTAAAATTTCTAATATCATGTATATTATTATTATGCTTCCTATTTCTTTTCTAAATATCATGTTAGTATCATGCTAGGAATAAAGCTTTGATCTTTATTGTTTAGTGACATGCTAGGGTTTGTTATTAATCTTATTAGTATCATGCCCAAGATCTTGCTATTATTATTAAGCTTTATTGAGATTGAGATTATTATGATGATGATGATTGTTGTTATATTATGTTGCTTGATATATTATTGCTTGATCACGCCCTCTCTTGCATGTTTAAAGGGAATTTGTACTTGTAATCACGCTTAATAAGATAATTAATAATCTTGTTTAGGCTAATATGATTATAATTTAAGTGATCACCAATAATAGTTTTGCTTATGCATTAAATTCAACCAACATATATTAAACAAGTTTAGGGTTAATTTATTGGTTGTATGTTGGTCATAAAGCGCACATGAATACGAGAAGAATAAAGTAGAGGCCAATTATTCTATGAAATAAATATATTTATTCGCAAATTTGAAAGGATAAAGGCTGACAATTGGGTTTGCTGCCTCGACAACTAATAATGTAGATGGTATAAGTTTGATTGACAGTCCGTATTTCATTGTCGACATATGAACATCAATATTAATGGCCACGTAACTTCATTTTCCTGCAAAGTAGCAAGGATTCGAACTGCTTGAGAGTAAAGGGGTACTAAGATTGAGAATCCCCCTACTCCCAAGTGATTGTAGATTATGAGGATTGAACTTGTGATCTCAAAATCACAACGTGAATTCCCTATCATCTCTACTAAGTTTGCTTATATATTAGAGATCATAAAGTTTATTCAAAAAAAAATAGAGATCATAAATTTTATTAAAAAAAAATAGAGATCATAAAGTTTATTAAAAAAAATAGAGAGATCATAAAATACTTATCATCGTTCTTTCTTCCCAATTGCCACATTAATTACCTAATCTCTTTTTTTTATTATTGTTATTAAAAAGTGAGACAATTTAATGTAAATATTAGAATCTATGTTATTTTAATTGTTTCTCACATTGAGATTCATATTTTTAATGGACTCCCCCATTCCATTTGGGAAGAACAAATAGGATTAATCAGTACTTTATTCCTCCATATATATTGTTTTGCCCAACATATAAATCATGTTGAGAACCGGGACTATTAAAAACGCTTTCTCTCTCCTCACAAAACCTCTCTTCTCTCTCCTTAAAACAGATCAACACAGGAAACCTAGGGCCTCACTGGGGCTCTAGCGCCACGGGTGAGAAACCCCTCGCTAGTTGCATATTTTCTAGGCGGCGCTTCTCCTTTGCGAGTGGTTGTCGTTTTTTCAGTCTTTTGATTCCAGTTCCAGCAAGCTTTCTCCTCTTTCAAGTAAGGGTATTGGTCGAAGTTCCTCAGGGTTTAATACCTTCTTCTTCGGCCACCGCTTCTTATGTTGTGGAGCGTTTTTTCATGGGTGGCTGGGAGATTTCTAAGGACTTGATTAGTTGCATGTCCTTACCACCAAGAAGGTAGAACGGTTTTACAGAACGGTTTGTTCAGGGACGTTACCCTCGTTTTAGGGGTCTTGGGCTAGCGCTAACGCCACTGTCAGGGGATCGCTGGAAAAAAGGTAATCGCGACAGGTGTTTGGTAAAGTTAGGGTTAGGGTTTCGTAGATATCTTGCGTTTTGCTTCGAAATCTCTATTTTGGTTCTGATTTGGTTGGTTTGTATGTTGTCTTCTTGGCTTTGCTTGTTAGTTTGGTTTTCTTTAGTTTTTATTCTGGTTTTAAGTTCGCTAATATGTATGGTTGGTGGCTTCCTTACTTTTTAGGTTCCTTGCCAAGATGGTGTTCTTCGATACTTTTGTTGTTTTTTTTGGGTTAACATATGTTTAGTCGTGTGGCTTTACATGATGTTTGGAGGGCTGAGGGGGTGTGTTAATCCTCTCTTTAGATGGCTTGGTTTTCGGGTTTGGGTAGTGTTGGGAATGGTCCTTGTCTGTGGTCCATTTTGGTTCTTAAGGTTGGTATTGGCTTGTGTTTTTTATTTAGTTACTTCTTTTGACCTGTCCGATCATCGAAGTATTGGTAGGTTATCACTTGGTAATCTCCATTTCAACTTAGCGATGGATTTTCAATCCGTTGCTTTGAAAAACCTTTATCTTAACCCTGCTCTCCAACATGGGGGCTCTTTTAAGTTCCTTTTAAGGGCTTTTAGTATGGTAATAGTCTATTCCTTTGAGAAGAGGCCAAAGATATCCACAGTTTAGGGTATCAAGTTACTTGTAAAAGTGACTCAAATTGTGTTGTTAAGTCATGGTCGTCTTGCTTTCCTTCCCTTTTTACCTAGTGTACAAGGCTGTCTATGTCTTGTTGAGCTCGAGTTTATGTATACCAATAGCCGTGTGTGTTCCGCTCTTACATTCTACTCCCAATCTCGACAAAAATGGGGTAACAAAGCCAACAAAGGTCAAATGTGGTTTCTCCATTAGCATGTTCGAGGGCAATCACTTGGATTTCTAAGTCGGCATTTACTAGCGAGGAAGTAATGTTTCGGCTTTTTTTAGGTTTTGTAATCTTTGTAACATTGGAGCTAGTAAAACTCTAATGAGTAGCTCAGCGAACTTGATCCGTAGTTCATAATAGTTGTTTTTGTTAATTAAAAAATAAATAAATAAATAAATAAATAAAAAATAAAAAATAAAAAATAAAAAAGATGGCGAAATAGGTAATAGTTTTTTTTTTTGTTTTTTATTTTTTTTTTAATTTTTATGTTTAATGCAGGTTAAATAGGTTACAATTAGAAGAGCACTAAGGTAGTAAATACAAAAACACAACACAATGACAACTTGATACCTCTTTTCCATATATGTCTGTAAAACTACCCAATCATAATTGTTAATATACAAAAACACAGCACGAGGACATCTTCACTAATACCTGTAAAATTGACAAATTAAATCACAACTAATTAGTAACTTTTTTTATTATTATTAATGTTGTTCAATAATACTATAAACCAAAGCAGTCAAGATGTAATTCCAGCACGAGCAATTTATGCACACTATGACTTTGAAATTGAACTCTATTTCATTCAAACCTGTCTTCGTGCTTAAATGCCCTAAACAACAAATTTGGTTTAAATATCTACTATACAGATATTCAATGGAATCACACTATAACGGAGATCAATAAAATAAAAGAACCCTTCCCGTAAGAATAATAATAATTACAACATTCACAATAAGCACTTGGTTGATTGAAATATACCAAATACATGGTTACACAAGGGGCTCAGTGAACAAAGCAAATTATCAGAACAAATCAAGATCCGCTTTTCACAAAAAGGAGAGAGACACCGAGCAGTTACACCAGAAATTATTTCTTTTCTGTAGTAACCCCAACAACAACGTTACTAACCTGCAGAAATTAAACAGCTGCAAGTTAGTTCTTGCTTCGAAAGACCTGAAAAATTACAAATACAATCAGGAGAGGGAGGAAGCATAGGACATTACCAATTTACCACTTCCATCAAATGACATAGGGTTTTCCACAACCACGGTTTGACTTTGGGAATTTGGAACAGGCTGCATAACAAACAAGAATATGACATGGTTAATAACAATAACAGATACAAACAAGACCAGGTGTCTACAAATAATTAAGTCAGAGTCCTATATATATAGAGTACCACATGATAATTTTAGAAACAGAACCAAGTCATAACGTCACATATTAGGAAGAAAAATTTATCCTTTTGGATAGTGACTAGAGACTAAGAAAGTCATAGTGACAACTCGTATTTAATCGTGATTCTAGCACTTACTGTGGAAGTTGATGAGGTAGCTACACCATTTTGTCTATGAACTGAACCTGATCCATTGGCAGTCTGGAGAACACATTAATAGTAAAATTTCAATAAAGACAAATTTTACCTAAAGCACCAAAATAACTGAAGCACTAAGCTCCTGATACCACTAGATATTCAGGCAACTTAAATATCAACTTTAAACAGGTTGACATGACCATATTTAGCTCTACATTAGATTAGATTCAGCTCATTTTCAAGGAAAATATTCAGCTAATTTTCAACGAAAATCTACCTAATCATAGTATTAAGTTTATGATATAGCACCTTTAATAAGTATTTTTTGTGAAAAAATATTTTACCAAACAATGTTTTTCAAACAAAACCTTAATGCTAAAATGCGGTTAAAAAGTCAGTATAGCTCCTGATGAGTCTCAAATTTTCCTTCTTGTTTGGCAAGTGATTCACATTTAATTTTTCTCCTCCCCCATCACATGCTCTCTCTATCCCTCTCCTCATCACACTGGTCTTTTTCTTGATTCTGCACATGATCTTATCTTCCTCCTTCCTTTCCATATATAGTCTTCCCCTGGCTAACATCTAGAGCCAAATTCCATCACATACAAAGAAAAAAGTATATTCTTTTATCAGAATTTTTTCAGTTTATGAAACTTCTCCGATTCAAACCCCCAACTTTATGGCTTTTCTAAAATGTAAGCAAAAGGATAGTAAGACCAATACCGGTGATAAAATTACCTTCAAACGAACATATTACCCAAGCCACTAAAGATTTGGTTAAATAAAAAAGGTATTTGGTAAATTAAATATTGCTTCATGACATTTGGAAGGGAACTATGTCATCCTTGTTTTAATTAACTGATTTTATTGTGAACTAATGGCAATGCCCTTCACAATAACTCCTAGAAATTATCTCCATGGACACACGCTTCTTCCAACAAAATTTTCATAGCTACTACGGAAAGAAGCTTAAATTGGGTCAAAGTTACATCTGCCCATACAATGACTAATTTGAAGAAATTAGCTTTCATAAAAACTAGCACTAGTTGTAACATTTACAAGTTTAGGCTACAAAGTAGGGATAAGGAAGTTGGATGGTTGGCTGCAATGATGGGTGATAATGATTGTCTCATAAAGATGTCGTTTCATAATAGTTGGTAAGGGGATGAGAGAGATTAAAAAAAGTTGAGAGACAAAAAAACAAGTGCTAGGCAAGAGAGAGACAGAGAGAGAGAGAGATGGCACCAAGTATTGGTGGTGGCGATAGGTGTATAGACAACAGGGAAGTGGTGGTTGCAATGGTAAAAACTAGTGAAACAAGCTTAAGGGAGTCAATTATGGCTGACAAGGTACATACACAAGGGGAAGAAAGTGGAGGAATTGAGATAGAAATTGTTTTAGGATTTTGAGACACAAAAGTGAAGTTTTTTTTTAAACTTCTTCATTAGCATGAAATCACAAAATTTAACTAAGAATTTAGCAGGAATCCTTGTTAATGTCATGGAGAAAAATTTAACATAAATGGAAGGTCTTTTGTGATAAGTTATTTATTTGGTTGACCAAAGATAATTTAAGGAAAAAAAAAAAAAAAAAAACCAAAGGATTACTATTGAGAATTTGCCTTTAAAAAAAAATAGCAATAATTTCCATCTTTTGAATTCAAAGGTAAAATATAAAATTAATACATTTTTGTTAGGTTGATATTTCAGTTTTCTAGAGTCATACTTCCTTTGTTTTTTTTTTTAGTTGACACCTTTCTATTATCACGCTTGCCAACGCATGTTTTTAACGATTGATATCTCTAATTATAAACATTGTAAAATTATAAAAAGTGGATATTTATAAAATATACATTGAAACAATTCAAACAAGATCCACGAGAATACATTTTATCGTATTTATAAACCACAAAAGCGAGTCAAAGCGTGTTGTGTGAATAGTGTAAAAGTCAAATGGTATCAACTAAAAAAAACGGAGGAAGTATACAATAAGCATTAGTTCAAAACAGAGAATTGCTGATGGTAAAAAGGAATAGACCTAATTTATTAATTAAAAAGCTTGAGAAGAATGAAAAGTATGTTGAATGCAAAATTTTGAATTAAAATAAAGGAAAAAAGAGGGAGGAAGAATACATTAACAAAAAAGAGGAGAGGGGGGGGGGGGGGGGGGGAAGAGAAGAAAATAGGTAGAAGGTAGAAATGAATTTTCAATTCAAGGGACAAAACGCGGAAGAAATGAGTATGTGAGTAATATTAAAAAAGATTGCTGAAGCAATGACAGGAATATCAACTTTTTAGATAGATTGTGGACTCAGTCAAAGTCACTATATTTATAACCTTAATGTATTATAAGATGACTGCTGACATTTAAAAAACTTCCAGGATATTGCAGTAGTGTACATTTTGATAACTGAGTTTTTTTAGTCCTTGAAAAACTTAGGTCAAAAGACTATCACATCAAAAACTTGGTCCCACAAGACTTTAAAATCTGACAATGCAACACTTGACGATAACAATTTGCCTCAAAATTCAATTGTCAATCCTCCATAGCATAAATCTGAAATTACCCTCTCAAACATCAGAAAATCAAATTCAGGGTGGAATTCTTTATCTAACCATTACTTAAATTTAGGTTGCAAAGGAGCTTTTATAAGATTTCATGGCTATTATTAATTGGAAATATTGTCTTTCTCCATGTTCAAGATGCTAATTAACCATGAATTCCAGCTATTATGCCTTTCTCCATATTCAAGATGCTAGTTAACTCTGGCATTTCTTTCAATTGGACTTCAATTCGGTCACTTATACAAAGTGCTATCCTTCTCCAAACTGCACCTTATAAAAGGACATGTGATCCTACTTTTCAGGAGAATCAACAAAGGGTATGTGGAAAAAATAGGAAAAGCAACACATAATAAAATAATATAGAATAAAATACAATAAAAAATAATAATTAGAGAAGGAGCCCATAGCATAGCAATGTAGAGACTTAACGAACTTACTCCAACATTTGTGATATAGTGACAAACAGCACATTTGACTGATGGAGCTCCATATGGATACATAAGTGCCATCTGGCAGCTTCCACATCGCACTGTGGCAAACTGGTTTGATACTACTCATGACCACATAAAAGGAACAGAGGAAATTAGCAAAGAAAATTTCACATTCAGACAACAAAGTCAAATTTATCAGATTCCAACATTCCATGAAGATTTGATTATCAAAATTATAAAAGGAATTGCACATTAAGCCGTTTTACGGGGGTGCATCAAACATAAACTTCAAAGAAATACTAACAATATATAAAAGTAAAACAAAACAACATTCAAATTTGAAGAACATCATAACATCAAAACTTGAGAAAGAAGTTTGAACTAACAGACAAACAAGACTGAAAGGTGTTTATATTATGACAAGAAACATATTCTGATTTCTAAGACAGAAACAGTAGAGTGAATAATCAAAGTCTCCTAATCATATAAATCCTTAGTACTCCATCTGAGATACGTTTTGGAAGGTTCTTTCATAAGTCATTGGACACTAAGATAAAGTCATCTCATGAACTATATCCATGATCTATTCCTAGAACACAAGAAAAAAAATGCTATCATGCCACATGTCGCCTTCTCCTCATTCACATACATTCACATGATCCTCCTCACATAAAAAGGCAGCAATCAAGACTTGAACCCTTAACCTCCCAATTTAAAAGAAAAAAATTACCACCTGATCTATACAATTTTATTATTTAGCTTAACCAAAATAACCTATAATAAGTTCTATCTAAAGGAGAGCAGAATTAAATAGAAATTGTGTACAATACTACTAATTATCATTGCTTCTATTATCTATTATCAATTGTAATTAGATTATATCATCAAAGTGATTAAATCATCTTATGATTCTTATCCCCACCTATATTCAATTGAAATGTTTCTTTTAATCTCATTTTACAAGCAATGACACAATCGGGGCAATGCCTAGTAAGTGTGTAAAAACTTCCAGCAGCAGCACCATGCCTTTAAGTTATTTCACTATCTTTTAAATGTTACCTATGTTACACAAACTCTTCAAATGTGGAAACCACAAAACTTTTGCAAGTTTTCTAGAATATTTCCAGGAACCAACCAGATATCCTCACCATCATTAATCAAGAAGCCTAATGATTTTAGAAAAGAACTCTCCTAATGTCATCCTTTACGTTATCCTTTTTTCCCTATTTTATAACAATTCATTGCATTATCAGGCCAATAAAACATAAAAATTCTTTAAAAATATACTGTATATATTTAACCATAGTACTCTCTTCTTTCTTTTACTATCTTCCTACTTACCATGGGAAAAAAAAGGAAAAAAGGGTAAGTGAAAAGTTGATCCTTTTTTTTTTACTTTTTTGTAGGAAAGGGAAAGTTGTGTAGATACAATGGTATTATTATATAGTGTAATGTGGGCCATGTGGTGGGCTGATGAGGGATGATGGTAGAAATTTCTTTAACTATAATAGGAATAAAGCAAAAGAAGAAATATTAAAAAAATAATTAAAAAAAAAAAAAAAAAAAAAAAGGAACTTGCCTTAATGGAAAGTAGGAAGATACAAAAAGAACGGAGGGAGTAACCAATTTTGTATAAGTATATTTAAGGCACATATAATGGTGAACAATGACTGTTTTGTAAATAATAAAAAATATATACATAAGAACATATAATTCTTCAAGGCTTCTCTCACAAAATTAGCACATTTAAATATTTGGTTAAACAATATCTGACATGTACAAGTCATATACAGATATGACAAGATAATAGGAGTGTATCTTATCGATATATAAAAGATTATTAAAAAAAAAATCTAGTATGTCCTTTTCTAACCCATTTTGTATCCATCATTTCATGAATGTGGAACAGACAAACAGTTATTCTAGCATGTATTGTATGACAGGATGATTGGAGTGTCCTTTTCTAACCCATTTTGTACCCATGATTCCATAAAAAGCTGATGTTTGACAGAATGTTTTCAAATAAAAGGAACTTGTGTCAACTGTCAACTAGCATTAAAATGCCAAAAGTAACAGGGCATACTAAGATAAACAATTCAAACTCGTAAAGATAACTCTCCACAAAACCCCTTGCCCACTAATAAAAAGATATACTTCGTACTGTTTAATGAGAAAATTGCCGTACTCAAGTTTCTGATAATGATTGACACAAGTTAAAGTGTTCCGCTTCTGTAAATTATAAATCTTCTACCTTCATGTTATTATACTGTTGTAATACCAGCACAGTATGGTAGTGGGTAAATAAACATAAGGTGAATCTCTGTCCAGGATATGGTTCAAGCAGACAAGCGAGTGTGGGGAAAGCAGTTTGGGCCATATATGGGCAGCAACTAAACATCCACGTGGGCTTGTGTCTTGACATAAGTTGCAAGGAGTTTAACATAGAAAGTACTTGATATTGGCAAATGTATTCCCAACAGAGTTACTCCTTGGTTTGGTAGTTAGTTTCCTGTGTATTCAAGGCTAATAAGTTGAATATAACTTGTTACTTTCCAATAAAACAAGATACAGGTACTCAGGAAACACAATAAATCTAACCCCGAGTAACACAATCAACATGACAACATTACTGAATTACTTGCATCTCCAACTACGGATGCTTAGAAGCTCAAATAGCTAGAAAATTAGCCTACAGATATGAGAAATCTTTCGTTTACATAAGTGCCTAATTGACAGGTTTTATCCACCACTTCTCATACATGCAACATATAATTTAGTACCTGGAGAGGAATTTGTTAGATTCACGGTGTGACAGCACAAGCATCTCACACTTGTCGCCCCCCGTGAGTACATGAGTAAGGTATGACAACACCCACAAATGATCTGATCCATTTCCAAACCTATGGAACAAAAATCCATTAGAGCATTTATGTAGACAAACGATCACAATTAAGGATCACGGCAAATTGAATGCTATGAATGTACAAGACATGCAGAAATTCCTCTCTTTTCACTTTATATTTCGCCATATAAACTTATCCAAACTTTTTTAACACTACTTGAGCTGACAAGGACTAATTGTGGTTGTAAAAAGAAGACGGTAGGTCTTATATGATCTTATTGGGCCGCAATTTTCTTTGTGAATATTTAAACAGGCGAAAATAGCATGGCGTAAGTCAATACTATTTAACCCTTATTATAATGCCACAATATATGACACTAATATCACAAATATATTTTGCTAAAAGATAAAGACCATATATACCATTAAACACTTTTCAATCGTCCAATACATTGCATCAAAGAACAGCCAAGCAGCATAAACTCATTAAAGTATATATGTCATTGCAAATAAGACAATTTATGCAAAAACTTCCCCTATTCCAATTTAATTTGCCCCCTTATCAAGACAAATAGTTTTAGGTGGAGTTTTGGGAGAGTGGTTCAGTTGTTATTTTGTATAAAGATAGATGTGATGAAGATATTAGTGTAAATTTTTACTTGGGCGAGAGATACCATGAAAGAATCAATATTGCTTTCTAGGAATCTTTGTCTATTCCTTCAGGTATATAACCTATGTAGCAAATAAATGTAGAGAGGATGGTAGGGTTAATGATTTGATTGAATTACTACTCAAAATATTGTCGATTGCCTAAAGTTAATGATCTCTTTCTAGCTTTTAATGCAATCAACTGGAATAAATTTTGCTCGTAGTATTGGTTGAGTTTATCCATTACTAGATATTAGGAAAGTTGAGGATTATAGGATTTACAATTCTATGTATCCATTCTATGTACGAATCTTAGTCCATATCTGCTTCCTGTAAATAACCTATGTAGCAAAATAAATGTAGAGAGGATGGTTGGTTATTAACCAAAATAAATGTAGAGAGGATGGTAGGGTTAATGGTTTGACTGACATACTACTCAGAAAATTGTCGATTGCCGAAGATATCTTTCAGCATGTAATGCAAGCAATAGAAAAATTGCATGCTCGAATTGTTTAGGATTGTTCTTTTGGTTCACCTGTTACTAAATACATAAAAAAAAATGAAAGGAAGATTGTCTCTATCATAGGGTTGAAAGTTCTATGTATTTACACCTATATGTCCATAACTGCTTAGGTAATTAACCTATGTATGTAGCAAAAAAAATTGTAGAAAGGATGGTAAGGTTAATGGTCTGATTGAATTACTACTAAAATTATTGACAATTGCCTAAGATTCATGACGTTTTAATCTAGGGTCTAACGCAATCAATAAAGAAGTTACATGCTCATAGTATTTGGGATTGTTTAAAGTATTAGTACTAGATGAGGGCATGACCGCATGAGGTTTACTCGTTACTAGATATTTATATATGTAGGGTTGGGATCAATGTGAAATTTCTTAAAATGAGAAGGATGAAATGAGCATAAGTTTTTTTCACTAAATGTGCATAATTTTTTCACTAATTGTGCAAAACTGATTTCTTAATTAATAAAAATTTTGAATTTTCTACGGGGGAAAAAAAATGAAGTGTGTCAAATCCATGTCTGAGTGTCAAGAATCCGATATAGGTACGTGAGGTGAAACGAAGAGTCAGAGCAACCCATGTGAGTGTCGAGGGTCTGATACGGGTATGTGAGACGAAATGAAGAGTCTGAGTAACAGTGTGGGCGTGTGCGTGGCATGTGTGTATGCGTGCATGTGTGCGCGGGTGCGTGTGTGTGTGTGCGTGTGTGTGTGTGCGTGTGTGTGTAAAAGTAGGCCCGTATATGAGAAGTCATACTTAAAAGAGAATATATCTAAAAGTAGAACATGTGAGTAGAACTTTAGAATATCCACATGTGTAATAATTTAGATCATTTGATTTATGAATTAAATAAGAGAGTAAAAATTAAGAAAACCTGATTTAAAATATAAAACATATGAGTAATATGTACAACATCTACTAAGATTAAAAACATTTGAGTAAAAACTTAGAACACTTGATTTAAAATTTAGAACGTATTAGTAAAATTTGGTTTACATAGGGGGGACAAATGATGATGTAGTGAATTTGGACGGGAAGGATTTGACCATGAGTGAGTGTTTTTAATATCTTTGGTTGATCATCAAGAAAAATGTTGACATTGAATAAGACGTGGCCCAAAAGATTAAGTCGGGGTGGCATAAATGGAGAGCGGCCGCGGGAGTGTTATGTAACTGAAGCATCCCTTTGCAATAGAAGGGAAATTCTATAAAACTGTCATAAGACTAGTGTTGCTTTGCTTTATGAGGGAAATTCTATAAAAACTGCCATAAGACTAGTGTTGTTTTGCTTTATGGTACAGAAGGCTTCTAAGAAAGAGCATACTAAAAAGATTGAGGTTACGGAAATACGCATGTTAAGATGGATGTAGAGGAATAATTTAAGTAAAATCAGACATAAAGTTTCGCAAAAAAGTGGGGGTTCAGACATTACAAGACAAATTAAGGGAAAATCACCTACGTTGGTTCAGGCATGTAAGACGGAGACCCTAGAATCCACCGGTACAAAGAGTGGAATAGTGGTACCATGAAGAGCTTAAACGAGCTAAAGCGAGACCGAAAATGACTTAGTTGGAAGGAGTTCGGAAGGATATGAAGCAAATGGATTTGCATAAGAATAAGATATTTGATCATAAGGGATAGAGGAGGAAGATTTTTGTGGATGATTATACAAAACAATCACTTTTGCTTCATGTAGCCGATCCCACTAATAAGATTATGGCTTTGGTTGATTTGAGTAAAATGTTAGAACATAGGAGTAAAAATTTAGAGCATATGATTAAAATTCTCATAACAAACGAGTTAAAATGTAGAACATATAAGTTAAAAATTAGAACTAATAAAAGATTTAGAGCATGTGAGTATAATTTAGAATATCTGATGTAACTTATTAAAGAATTAGATGAGTAAAAATTTAGAACATCTAATTTGAAATTTAGCATATAAAGAATGTTAATGGTGGATTTTTATAGCTATGTGTATCGTGTTAATATTTTTTTGTTTATAACTTGCATTAACCTTAGTTAGTCTCATAAATCATTAATTTTACGAAACCTCTAAAAGGGGAAATTTTTGCACTACTCGAACATATGTTTTAGTTAGTTCTTTTATTTTCTTTTCTCCAAAATCTTTATTTAATTTCAAACTTTCGTGTCAATATATTCTTCACGGGATTGACCCCTACATCAACTAAACAATTGATAAGTTAGAGGGTAATAATATGTGTACGCTTTCAACACGCGTCACACACGATCGTCTAAATGGTTTAAAGGAGCTTACACTCATGGCCTTAAAAACAAAAAAAAAAAAAAAAAAAAAACAACTTTTTTATCTTTATAGATAAGATTGTGAACTAAGTCTTCTAAAAGAAGTTGGAAAATCATTAGGTGGACAAATTTTTAATTCACTAAAAGCTCTTAAGTAAACAATAATTGTATCTTAAGCTGTCATTGTACCTTAAGGTAAGAAGATAAAATCATCCAACTATCTTAACTTTAATAAGCCATTTTCGCCATCTATACATAACATTTTCATAAGGATTTTCTACACATCTCCACTTCATATATGATTGTTCTTTACACCTAATCCAAGTATCAATGTTTTCATTTGCACATGGAGGGTAAACAACAAAGCTAGCTTATGCACATTTCCATACATCACATTCTATTTTGATCGTAAAAATAGAATGTTTCATAATGCCTTGTTATTTTTCTTTCTAAAACTACCTTACATACTTTTGTCTTAGCACCACTACTATTTAATATGTTCGGTCAATTGCAAGTGTTAAGATGCACCTAGGGCCTTCCCTCTAACCCCCATTTTTGTTGTTACAAATATAACTATATAATGTTGCAGTCCAAGATTTTGTTCTCGAGCAAACGAAATTAAGACATCAAGCATCACAAATATAACTACTATTTCACTTTAAAGTCTTTTATAGTCTCTTGTATGACTTAATGAAGTAAGTGGGTAAAAGGTTACTCGAAACCCGTTTAATAAGCGAGTTAGGTTTGGGTGAAGGATTTCCAACCCGTTTAATAAATGGGTTAGGTTTGGGTCAAGGGTTTATCAACCTGTTTAATATTGACACGAACACGAACCCAACACGACATGACCCATTTGACAGCCCTAGTCAAATAGAAGAAACACAAAGAAAGGTACTACAGAGCAACTCAAGTAAAATGAGCTAATGTAGATTTGTGTTTTAATGTAAAAGGGAGAAAACCTAAAAAAAACAATTAAGAAGATTGACAAACTAAATGCTGAGATCCTCTTATAATATTGGGTCATTTGTCTGCCAATTCAAAAAGATAAAAGATAAATGCTGAGCTACCATACAATCTGTGAAGCTATGTCAGGCTTAAATATCCTTGTGATTGGATAGACAATGTTCATTGGCTGTAAAATTCAATCAAAATGGGAGTCAATCAAAGGATACAGTATGCAATTCATTTCAGCAGCTTCAGCTGCCAAGCAATACAAAAGGAATTATAATAAAAATAATAATACTAGAAAAGGGTTTTCTAGGATATAAACAAGAAGCAAATAAAACGAGATAGAAAGACCAGTAACAAGCTCCACATAAAGGCCATATGGTATTTTCACACAAAAAATTAAGATAATTATAACAATACTCAAATTCTTGTTCTGACTAAATGTTCATCTGAAAATACTTTGAGTTAGTGCTAGTTGAGCCAATTATACTTTTATCTGTATTAATTATACTCTTACAGCTTTATTAGACTTCGAATTCCCATACAGTTTCTTCACCATTCCCACCAAACCCTGAATAATAAGAACTAGTCCTAGCTCATTCCCACATTAGAATTCTTGTTCTTACTAAAATCATACCTATCCCCAAACACCGTAAAATTAAGCAGAAATTCACATTCTGGAATTGAAAACTACGATAAGAACACATAAATCATACACATATTTAAAGTACCTGTAGCGGCCGTCGATTGGACCGGGGTAACTATGTTACATACGGCACAACGAACATTGGTTGCACCTCTCGGGTATAAAAGAACAGTTCTACAGCCATTGCACACAACTTGGCTCTGCATATTAACTGTTGCATTCAACCATCACAAAATTGTTATCATAATACTGGCAAATTCAAAGGGGTTTTACTGGGTTCAATTCCACTGAAACCCCAAATCTGAATTTTTTTTTTTTTTTTAGCATGTCTACGTAAATTAAATAAACAAAATTGAATAAAATCAAACAAAATTAGAAAGAAAATAAGACAAGAATTGATTTACCTAAAAAACGGATGAGTCTTGGAATTCGATTTTCTGGAAAAAGATTGAATTGACCCGAAATCCTTTCCTCTCAAAATCCTCAAATTGGAGGATGGAGGAAAGAAGGAGGAGGAAGGAAGAAGGACGCCCTTTTTGATTTTTCAGATAGAGAAAAAGACCGAATCCAGTGAATTACTTTGACAAATCGTGAATGATAAAATATTACGGAGCTACTGTATTACGGAGAACACCGTATAAGGTAGATGTAATCCAATATTTCAATCACCAACTAAAACTATTTAACTTGCAAGGGAATTTCTTTTACCTTAAAAAAAAAAAAAAAGAGTAATACGGAGTTGGTTTAATGGGAAATTAGTGTGCGGCCCGAGCGTTGCAACAGTTTACCACTTTGATTTAATTGTTTCCTTATGAAATATATTATCATCTTTTTTGATAAAATGAAATATATTATCATCGATTATGTATGTTATTATGCATAAATGTTAAAAATGATGTTACTAATTGATAAAAAGTATAGAAAGATATTTTTAACACTCTATTGTTTGTGAAATGTTGATTTATATCTCTTTTTTTTTTTTGTCAAACTTCTTATCTCATATTTCCTTTTCAATTGATGCTTGTCATTTATAGTTATATTTATATGTATAGATGACATCAATTGTTATTGGCTAAGATGGTAAGGAAGTAGATCTTGTTTCTTTGAGGTCTAGCGATTTTAGGAACGCTTTTTAATATATAAGTATAGATAGATAATACTCCCTCCGTCCTCAAAACTTCGACTCTTTTGGGTTGATTGTGCGGTTATTAAGAAACTTAAATAAAGAGAAATAAAAACATATTGGAAAGATAAATTTACATAGGGTTTGTAAAAAAATAGAGAGATAAAGTATTAAAAATACATGAAAAACCAAAATTTTATATGAGGAAGCTAATTTTGCACAAATATTATTGTAAATTGGTGGTATTTTAATGCAAGTGGATCGATCATTTAGGGACTAAAATTAGGCCAAAAGGGTCAAAGTTTTGGGGGCGGAGAAAGTAAAATATTATACGTACCCTTTTAATTGAAGTTAGGGTGGGTATTCCTTAATTTCTTGCCTTCTCCCTCACTTTCAAAGTGTTTACACCAAAAAAAATCGTGAAGGCTAAGATTTGATGAGAGCCTTTTGTCTAACGACAAGGCTTGTATTTCGGAGGGCGAGGTGGATTTTAGGTCATACCCGCCCTGTCCCACTTTGTAACCACCTCATATCCGCAACTATACATTTAGAAAAATAGAAATAAATACTTTTATAATATAATACTAGATGAATTTCATGCGATGCACGCTTTGTTTGTATTTTTTCAAATAAAATCTAATATATCATGGCCCTGTTTGATGGTAGCGTTTGAGGTAGCGATTAGCGTTTTGACCAGTCAAAACACTACTAGAAAAAAATTGAAAGTATTTGGCAAGGTAGCAATTCTAGTAGCGGTTAGCGATGGAGGTAGCGTTTAGGTAGCTTTTTTCAAACATTAAAAATCGTAGCGTTTAGAAGTAGCGGGTAGCGTTTGACAAATTTTTATTACTTTTTAAACAATGTTTATATGAATTTTGATATATTTTAACATCATATAACTAATAAATAAAGTCAGTCTCGCAACAGGCCACAAGACAGCGACACTTGGCATTCCAATTTTTTTGCTAAGAATCACGCTACGTAGGAGATAAATAGGTATTATTGTGACATATAAGATGCTAAATAAGCGATTTTTGGATAGATTTTTGAAATAAAATTGTTGTATAGAGTTTTATTATCGATAAAATTCTAATATTTCATATATAAAAATTAATCATAACTTTTAATAAATATCATATAACTCAATTCTATTTCCATCATCAAATTCGTTTTAAAAAGTTCTTTAAAATAAGATCCATTTATAATGGTATATTTATCACAAATTTTTATACATAGGCACATAGCTAGCCAAACCGTGTCACCAACTATTACAGGAATTACTTCGTTAATGCTATAGGGGTTACTTGGTCAGTGATATAGTGATTAATTACCCAATCAGTGTTATAGTGGTTAATTACTCAACTATTACAGTAGTTAGGAATTGATGTACTTTTTTGACGATTTGCTATCTAGTAGGCATGTAATGACTAATAATAATGTTGGTGGAAATGTTCGATTTAATACAATAAAAAATAAATAAAAAATTAGCAAAAATAAATTAAATAATGAATGTTCAAAACCCGTTAGGTTGACCAGAACCCAAAACTTTAAGCAAGGGTTGAACATTTCTTGACTCGTAACCCGAAGTGACCCAATCCGACATGACTCATGACCCGACCCTAATTGACAGGTCTACATAGTAATAAAATCTAATATATATATATAAAGGGGAGTTTTTTCCCGAGATTTTAGAGCGCCACGTAGGATTTTTATTTTTAAAAAATTATTAGAGCGCCACATAGGATTAATATTTTTAAAACGCTACAATTGGATTATGCCACCTAAGATTAGTTAACGTGCCACGTAAGATTATAAATTATAGTTATATCCAATAAATAATTCAAGTGTCACATAAGCATAAATGACCAATGAGATTTTAATGGTTACATTAATTAAATACGAAATATTATCTTTTGAGATTAGAAATTTTATCTAATACTTTAAAACAAATACGGAGAAAATGATATATTACATACAACTAATAAAATAACAAATATAATTACATAAATATGAATAATTTTTTTTTAAAAAAAATAAATCGATCCGTGCATCGCACGGGCTTCATCTAGTTTTATTAGATTGTGAAGTATATTATTTTAACCGATTAGTATATATTATAAATGTATGTTTTACACTTTGAACTATCGCTCCAAAAAATATTATGATATAAAAAATAAATTTATGTGATAATTTTTAAGAATTATAATCTAATAATTTTTTTTAAATAAAATTATAATTCAATTTTAACTTGGTATTTTATCAAAAATAAAACTCTAAACTAACAATTTTATCCTAAAATTCTATCCAAATAGAATTCTAAACTAACTTTTTTTATCCTATGAAGTCTATTTAAATTTATCCAACGTGGCGCGACACTTGGCGAAAAGTTAGAACATCAAGTATCGTTGCCTCGTGACCTGGCTAAAAGTTTAGCTTTATATATTAGTTATTATATGATAAGCCATATGATATCGTATTTCTAAATATCCTACATTATCAAACTGTTTGCCAACAATGGTTTTTCTCTCTAGACAAGGAGAAGACTTCTTCTTGGGAAGCCATTACAAACTCTTTCATAGATAGGTACAAGTGCAACATACAAGTCGAGACTGGCCATAGGGAACTCAAGATGCTGAAACATAAAAAACACGAGGGGTTCACTTCCTTCTTCAATAAGTGGAGGGAAACTTCTGCTAAAATGGCTGAGGTCCCTACTGCAAAGGAATCTGTAAGGCTGTTCATCAAGAACCTCCAAGAAAAGTAATCAAAGCACTTGAAATACCAAAGCAACT
Organism: Chenopodium album; assembly: GCF_948465745.1. Classification (NCBI taxonomy): domain Eukaryota; kingdom Viridiplantae; phylum Streptophyta; class Magnoliopsida; order Caryophyllales; family Amaranthaceae; genus Chenopodium; species Chenopodium album. Next base: position 23,819,027 of record NC_137847.1, read on the forward strand.
TGAATACTATCAAGGCCGTCTACAACATAGGTATCGATATTGAGGACAACCTTGCAAAACAAAAAGCTGCTAACAATAACAACGACAGTGGCTAGAAAGGAAAGAAGAACAACAATCCTTCTTCTTCCAAAACCACCCACTCAAACAATGTAAGCACCTTTGACTTGAATGAGGTCCTTGCCATGAATAATCAAGGGCAAAAGAAGCCATTTAGGAGAAACTTTACACCTATTGGCATGAGTTATGATAAGGCATTCAATCGCCTTCATGCTAAAGGACTCATAACTCCTATTAGACCTATGAGAGATCCACCAGTTGAAAGGAGGATGACTAATTGGATCCCGAACGTACACTGTAAGTACCACCAAGGCAGGGGCCATCCTACTGAAAACTGTTGGAAGTTGAAAGAAGCCATTCAAGATTTGATTGATAGTAACAAACTTCCATTGCCTCCTGCTAGCAAGAAGCCAAGTATCAATAATGCTCCACTTTCAGATTCCTTGGCAATTTCTGATGAAGAAGACCATGTTGACCCATCATTCCTCATCAAACCAATTGAAGAAACTCATGCTATTGAAGAAGAGGAGGAAACTTTCTTTGATGCCATGTGTGACTTTCCCAAACCGAGGAACTCGCCTCTAAAGAAGAGGTATATATCCTCATGCATATGGTAGGGGAGTTAATGAAGCTACTCCATGATACCATCAGGCAAATGAAATTAGCTGAAAATACACGCATTGTTGAAGAGATGATGCCCACTAGAACCATTGAAAGAAAGCCATTCACTTTCAATGTGGTCACCCCTCCTAAAAGGAATGACAAGGTCTATACACCTATTGGGACCTCCTAAGAAAATATATTCAAAATGCTCTTCGAGAATGGAAAGATCAAACCTCTCGAGCCAAGACCATTTGAATCACTGAAAAGGACGGACATATTCTACTATTAATACCATCAATCTGAAGGACATACCATAGAACATTGTTTTAAATTCAAGGATCTCATCCAAGGATTCATCGACAGTGGAAAGCTTGTCCGAGCTAACCCAGAAAAGGATGTGAGTATCAATGGAGTTTGGGAAAGTGCTGACAAAGATGTCTACCTTAAAGATGTAAAGGAAACCCCACTCTCCACAATCTATCCCGTCGATGACATTTGGGACGAGGAAGATTCATCCATAGATGTTCTCACAAGATCGGGAAGAATGCAACCTCCCATCGTAAACCAACCTATCCCTACCACTCAACAAGTCTCAATACCACTCATAGAAGACAATGATATTGTCAAATAACTTAAAAAGACTAAGGTTGAGATGAACGTATGGAAGCTATTAGCCACATCCCATGAGCATAGGCTGGACGCTTTGGCTAAAGTAGGGATAAATTCAGAAACCACTCCTGAGGGATTAACTAACTTTCTCACTAGTGATCTTCCTAGTCCCATCAACTTGATCACCTTTTCTGACAAGGACTTACCTCCGGAAGGTGACAAACATAAAAATGCCTTGAACCTCACGGTGATCTGTAAAAGGATGAATGTCCCAATGACTTTGATAGATAATGGGTCGGCGATCAATGTTTGCCCACTCCGAACTGCAAGAATGTTGGGAATAAAAGATGAGGACTCATCTCCATCAACACAAGGCATAAGAGCCTACGACAACACTCGTCGTCAAGCTCTTGGGACCATCACTATGAATGTTACGACATGAGTCATTGAACATGATACTACTTTTCAAGTGGTAAATATCAAAGCCTCATTCAACTTATTGTTGGGACGCCCTTGGCTTCACGACCTTTCATCTCTCCATCAACAAGTCAAAGTTATAGTTGGAGGAATTCCTATCACAATCAATGCTCCCCCTATGAGAATCAAAGCGGTAGATAAACTGATTATAAACGTGGAGCAGGATGAAAATGATGAAGACTTATGAGGCTTTAATGCCGAAGAGGTCTCTTTAATCAAGGAAGATGAAAAGACCCCTCTTCGCTATGACCTCCATTCAAATATGATAGTTAATGCTATTCTTAGGAGACAAGGAGACTTTTTTGGAATGACTCTAGGAAAGAATAAAGGTATAGCAAAGAAAATGGAACTACTTGGCCTCCCTACGTTAGATACTTTTGGACTTGGTTTCTAACCAACTCTAGAGGATCTTAAGCGATTCCGGGAGAAGATTAATGCACGGAGAAACACTCGTACCCAAAAAAGGGCAATCCCAATGGATCACTACCCTTTCACCCTAAATGGACAATTTATAAAAGAGGGGGAAGATTATCCATGCCACGAATTCCCTGAACCCTTTGTCAAGGATGGAATAAGACAACCAGGGTTCGAAATATTCTTAGATTGTAATTTCTTAGATGAGATCCCAACTACTATCCACAAGGAGCAAGCACCTCCATGCTTCGACTTCAACATCATGGGTATCCTCTTTGGATACGAGAAAAATGAGTCAAAGCGTGTCGATGACAACTTTTCGCTTATCCAAACGGTATTACAAAGTGAAAAGTTTGACCCCTCGAAGCTCATCACTCCGGCAGAAGGATTAGTTCAAGGACGGCGAAAGACCGTGAAGGTGAGTACACCAAGTGGAAGAAGAATCTCCATCACCACAGGACAAGGACCAACGTTCGATGAATTCGAGTCTTTTGGTTTCGAGTCTTCTAAGTCTCTTATAGTTGCACCTCCTCCCATTTCTCCCAGTTTAGAACCTACTCCTAGGATAGTCAATAGTCAAGTCCCAACGGACATTTCTCTTTTTGATGTAATGGTTTCAAAATTTAATAATATGTCTTCTTCCGCTTACTTCTCGTGCCATTCTCTTACCTAAGATGACGAGCATTGCTTTGCTGACAATGAAAATGACAAAGAAATAAAAAAATAGTGGAAACACTTGAAAATAAAACACCGATCATTAAGGATACCGAAACGGTTAACATCTCAAAAGATCCAACTATTAAAAGAGATGTTAAAATTGGTTTGACCCTTAATAAATAAGAAAGAACCGATTTAATTGATCTATTAAAGGAATATATCGATGTTTTTGCCTGGTCATATGAAGATATGCCAGGAATAAATAATGAAATTGCTCAACACACTATACCATTAATTCCAGGAATGAAACTTGTAAAACAAAAGTTACGTCGAGTGAAACTCGAAGTAGCTCTTAAGATAAAAGAAGAAGTTCGAAAACAAATAACTGCAGGTTTTATCAAGGTATCCAAATATCCCGAATGGGTCGCTAACATGGTACCAGTTCCTAAGAAAGATAGTAGGGTAAGAATATGTGTCGACTATAGAGATCTACATAAAGCAAGTTGAAAGGACGACTTCCCTTTACCACACATCGATATTCTAGTAGATAACACAACCAATTACGCGCTTCTCTCATTTATGGATAGGTACGCAGGTTATAACCAAATCCTCATGGCTGAAGAAGATATGGAAAAGACTACCTTTATAACACCTTGGGGCACTTAATGTTACACGGTGATGTCATTCGGGTTGAAAAACGCGGGTGCCACTTACCAAAGAGTAGCAACTGCCTAACTCCATGACATGATGCATAAAGAGGTTGAAGTATATGTGGACGATATGATTGTAAAATCAAAAGACCGTCCAGGACATCAAGCAGCCTTGAGAAAATTCTTTGAAAGATTAAGGAAATATAACATGAGGCTAAACCCAGCCAAGTGTGCTTTCGGAGTCACCTCAGGAAAATTCTTAGGCTATGTCATTAGCTCTAGAGGAATAGATATAAATCCAACCAAGATCAAGGAAATCATGTCAATGCCACCATCCAAAACCGAGTAAAAGATTCGAGGATTTATTGGCCAGTTGTAATACATAAGTAGGTTCATATCTAAACTCACCACGATATGTGAACTGATATTCAAAAAATTCAAAAAGAACGTGCCGGTAATATAGGAAGAAGAATGTAAAAAGCCTTTGATAAGATCAAAGCCTACCTCGCTAATCTTCATGTATTAGCACCTGCACTTCCAGGGTTCCTTCTTCGCCTATACCCCACGGTTATTAAAGAAACAATAGGAGCTATGCTTGCCCAAGAAGTAGAAGGCAAGGAAAATTCCATCTACTATCTAAGTAAGAAAATGCTCGAGTATGAAGTACACTACACACCTCTTGAAAAGTTGTGCCTTGAACTAGTGTGGGCCACAACCAAGCTAAGACACTGCACTCTTCTCCATACAGCATATGTGGTATCTCGAATGGATCCGCTCAAGTATCTTTTCGAGAAATCCACACTCAACGGACGAATATCTAGATGGATAGTCAACTTAGCTCAATTTGATGTAAGATTCATGCCTCAAAAAGCCATCAAAGGATCGGTGGTTTCGGACTTCTTAGCAGATTTTCCGATTGAAGACTCAACGCCAATGCACGAGAATGACTTCCCGGATGAAGACTTAATGCTCATAGAAGATGATACTTGGACATTAACTTCGATGGAGCATCAAACCAGAAAGGATGTGGTGTGGGGGTCTTATTGGTATCACCTAAAGAAGAACACCTCCAAATCTCAATCAAGCTAGGTTTCGACGTTACCAATAATGCTGCGGAATATGAAGCATGTGTGGTAGGCCTCGAAACTGCTTTGGCATTGGGAGTGAAGAAACTTCAGATATTTGGAGATTCCTCCCTTATCATTAATCAAATCTCTAAAAGATGGAAAGTAAGAAGTGAAATTTTGGCTCCTTACCAAACATATTTAGAAACGCTTACTAATCAACTCGAGAAAGTAGAATATACATACTTACCAAGAGAAGAGAATCAGTTTGCTGATGCCTTGGCAAGACAAGCCTCGATGGTTAGAATTCCTAAGGAAATTGAACAAATGCCTTTAAGATAGAGAAAAGGTATAAACCAGCTTACATTCAAGCTATTGAAGATGAGGAAGTAGTCCAAGAAGAAGAAGAAGAAGAAGAAACTTGGTATACCGACATCCTCAATCATGTCACGAAAGGGGAATACCTACCTCATGTTGACAAAATATCTAAACGCGCACTAAGACTTTTGGCTTCCCAATTCGTGCTCATAAATTATCAGTTGCATAATAGGATACCTAAACGTAGAGCTCTCCTATGCGTAGGCAAGAAAGAAGCCCAAAGGGCAATGAGATAATCCACGAAGGAGCATGTAGGGGTCATCTTTGACGATGTTCCCGAGGTACTGTGGAAGATTGTCACAACAAATGAAGATAGCGAGGCACTGTTACCTTCAGATGGCGTTCACAAGGCACTGTGGGGGTCGTCACAACGAAATATAGCAACAAATCAGTTACTTAAGACACGTATGCTCGACGGTGCAAGATACGCGTTTCTAACTCTCTTATAGTTTAAATAACTCTAGTTTGTAGATATCAGCGTTACAAGAATGATTTAGGATCGTCGAACGTTTTGAGTTATTCTCCGTCTGAAAAGTGTCATTTATGGCACTCATTTGATGAGTATTTAGGTTGTTTTTACCTTCTTTTCATAGTTTTCTTTCTTAATAAATGCTTAGTTTTATGCATTTTCTCTTTATTTCCCTTTTTTATCTTGTTTTGTTTTTTTAATGGTTTTTCTAGTGTTATCTCCTTTATTTGTTCTCTTTTTGTTGTTTTAGTTGCCTTTCTTTTATTATGGATTTTATAAATTTAGTTTTTATTTTATTTTAGTTTATTTTCATATTCATTTCATTTTTCTTTCCTTTATCTTTCCTTTATTTTATTTTCTTTTGATTTCTTTTATTCTTTTATCCTTTTCATTTTCATTTTAATTCTTGTAATTTTGTTTGTTAAATTTAAGTTCATTTTACTTTATTTTCTCTTCGGTTCTAATCGTGTTTTGTAGGTGGAAGTTCCAAGTTTAACTCCTTGCGCTCGCAAACCCGCGCTCTCAAGCCGGGTAGTGTTGAACCCACTATGGAAGCGTTTTGGGACTGCATGCTTTAGTGGGCATCACGAGCTTGCTATGAGGGTGATGCTCGTGCCCACCAACCACACCTTCTCACTCAACTCCCCGCTTCCCCAATTTACGAACATCAACTTGCAAAAACAATAACAACCCGAGCAGCCCTTCCTCACACCAATCAGCCACCATTCCCACGAACCAACCAACACCATTTCCTCCGCAATAACCACCTCATCCCGCAATAATTCTGCCACCAACTCCACCTTCCCCTGTTCACCTTCGCAAGCCAAAGCAGCCCGCCATAGCTGCATAGCTGCTGCCCCTGCTCCACATTTAGCACCGAAACACCCAAAACCGGCCACCAATTGCACCTCCTTCATCACCAGCTTCCTGCAACAGCAAACCCCCAACATCCCCGCACCTAGAAGAGCACCATAACCCCTGTTCCGGCCACCCGCATCAACCGCACCGCCAACAGCCCATTCAACCCCCTGGTGCGTGCGTGAAGACCCACAAGTGCGTGCGCACAGCTGGGTTCGAATTTTGGCCGTTGATCTTCAAGCTTGATGATCGAACAATTGTGATTGTGTATGGTCGGTGATGTGCAAAGCAGGGGTATAAAACCCCATTTTAAGAGCAGCCAAATTCGGAGTCCACTGACTTCTTATTTTTATTTTCTTTTCTTTTCTATTCTTTTTATTTTCTTTTTAATTTCCTTTCTTTTTCTATTTTCCTTTGACTTTCCTTTTCTTTTCTTGTTTATTTTATTTTTCATTTCCCTTTTCTTTTATTTTCTTTGCTCTTTTATTTTCTTTTATCATTGTAATTATTAATACCCATTTTTGGAGGGTAAAATTAGGAGAAGAATGAGAATCCAATTTTAGATCTCATATCTCTTAGCTTAGTTGAGAGCTTCTCTCTCTAGAATAGGGTTAGTTTAGGAGTAGTTTTAGAGAGAGAAAGTGAGGGATTTCAATGGTTATTTGAGAGATTGAAGATTCAAGGTGACAATTGTATTGAAGATCTCCATCACCAATCAATGAGGATTTCTCACTCTCTCTCCTCTTTATTGCTCTGTTTAATTTCATGTTTGTTTGGTTTGATTTTGATGTTTGATTCTTGATTAGTGTAATTGTTCTTGATATTTTGTTGATTCTTGATTTCTTTAGTTGTTTGTTAATAGATGATGATTCTTGAGTAGTTGTTTGGCTAGAAATTGGGTGAAACTTGTATGATTGATTGATTGTGATTAATTTGGGAATTGTGTTGATTGATTGTTGAGATTAAAGTGATTAGTGTAAGTTTGCATGTGTGTAATTTTGATTAACATTAATTGCATAAGCATGAAAAGGTCTGCATTGGAAAGACCATCCGTAATGCATCAAAAACATAGGATTTTACACTTAGGAAATTTGAGAAATATCTTTCACAACTAGAATCGAAAAAACGCTACGAAAAATTAGTCCCATGGTCATTAACTTCATGATTAATTAAATAAATAACTGAGGTCTTAACTTAGTTTTTGTTTGAGTCTAATCTCATAATTAGTCCCATGGTCATTACAATAGTCTTGAACATATCACTTTCACTCATGAGTCTTTGCACACACATTGTACATATCCTTTTTCACACTATGACCATGTCTTAGGTCCATGCATGAGTCGTCCTTTCCGTCATTCGAGTTGAGGGTCTAGCCTATTCCCGGATTTTTTCATATATATCCTTAAATACAATCTTTCCCTTTCCATACATTACATATCTCTCACTTTCCTTCTTAAACACTTTCCATATTCACACACCTTCATCTTACATGCTTTATCCATACATGTCATTCCCCTCATACACTATGATCTTTCCCCACCTATGCATGTTGAATCGAGTTTGAGTCAAGCACTTGACAATGAGTGTCCATGGTTTCCTTTTCCACAACGCTTGGTCAAGGAGAGAACGACGTTTAATCAAGGGCAACACCTTTATACAAGTATATATTCATTTATTATAGACAAGTTCGAAAGAAAAGAAAGATAAGAATGGAATCAATCAAGACGATTTTGATAAACTGATATGTCTATTTTATATAGTGATTTACCCCCGTCCTTTGGTCATAATTAGGAGTATTTTTTGGCTCTTTAGAGCCACTTTTATTACTAATATGTGTTTTCTAGTGTTTTCGTAGTTTTGGTAGTGTTTTGTAGAAAATTGCAAATTTGGAGCATTTTCCCAATTTTATTTGGAGCCACTACGAGCACTAGAAGATATTGACAGTATTTCATAGCCCAAGGTAAGTGAGAGTCATCAAACCGGTGATTAAGGGCTCGACTTAGAAGAAAACGAGGCATTAGACCGTATGATTAAAGCCCCAAAGAGGAAATCAGTGTTTGGGCCAAGTTATTAGCCAAAACGAGAGTCTAATTATGCCCATGAGCTCTGCTCGGCCGGATGGAGGCTCGCCCGAAGGCACGCCTAACTGGGTGGCGTAGAGAAGGAAGTAACCGCCCTACGCCCGAGCTCGCGCCTGACCAGGCGCGAGAGACGCTTTCATGGAGAAAAAGGCGCGCCCAACCTGGCGATGCATCGCCCGACCCGGCGCGTGTTTTAAAGATGATTTCCGAAGATTTTTACTTAGTTTATAATTATGATTTTTAAGCTTTGTATAATACGTTTTGTTTAGTCTTGATAAAATTACCTCTCTTTCATTAGCAAAAATTCTCTCTTAAGCTTAGACTTCTCTCTTGTTTTCTCTCTACAACTCTTGGCTTTTATACAATTCATTATTTCCATAAATTTTGGTAACGATTTCTTCCCCTTTCTTTTCAGTTATTTAATTTGCTTTTGTTCATCATGTTTTGTTTAATTGCTTTGATTAATTTAGATTTAATTATGTGTGAGTAGATTATTTACTAGGGTTGTGGGGATCCATAAATGATATGAAGGGGTAATTTATTATTGTTGATTGTCAATACTTGATTAATTTCCTATTGATTGATTTAATGCTATGCAATTAGATTAGGCCTGGTTTAATTGTATGGGTTATGCGATATTGATTTGAGAGTCCTGAGATGAGAATTGATGTTTAGGCTTAGTTTCAATAGGCAGGTTAATTTATAAATGGTTAAGTCAAGATTCGAGAGATGCGATTTAATACCGGTAGATTAATTCTGTGATTGTAATATGTAGCGAAAGCCCTTTTTAATCTGATTAATTACTGCATTGATGATTGATTATTATATTTTACCCTGGAATATTGTTTATTGGTGTATACCCTAGGCTTTTATTAATTGATTTCTTCGTATACTTAATCTCCATAGTTTAATTCTTTTTACAACATTAAATTGGTTACTTAATAATTAAGATTATATTAATTAATTAGGAATAGAAAGACTTGTTTCCTTGTGGTTCGACCCTACTTCCCTATCTACTTTAGTTAGAGGACTTAGGTAATTCTTTTGATTAGGAGATACGACTTTGTCCTGTCAAAATTTGGTGCCGTTGCCGGGGAAACGGTTTTATTTTTATTTCTGATTTTTTTGTAGTCTAGATTATTCCCTTTTGTCTCTGAGAACGTAAGTTCTTTGAGACAATTCTCATATTTGTTGTTTAGTTCTTTTTTATGCCTAAGTGTTCTAGATCAAGTTATTTCCCATTCGATCTGGATCTAGCGCTCTTTTCATAGACAGAAGAGTCTTTACAGGCAAATACTGGCGGGTTCAGGGGGTAATATTCCTAGGGACCCTCCATCTAATTCTAGTAATTTTGAAGCTTCTTTAGATACGGATCAGAGATGACAACAGTTCCACCTCGTAAGCTCAGCGATTATTCTCAGCCGTCCCTGACAGATTTTCCACATCTTACTCCTACTCCAGATCTCGAGGGAGTGCAATTTGAGATCAAATCCCAGTTTATCACGATGATCAAAAGAAAGCAATTTAGTGGAGCTAAGGGTGAAGACCCTAATCTTCATATTGCAGATTTCTATCAGTATTGCAATACCATTAGGCAAGCTGGGGTCACGCAAGACCAAATCAGGGAGATTCTTTTTCCCTTTTCTTTATGTGGTAAATCTAAATTGTGGTATAATGGATTGAATAGAATTGCACTTAGTATTATTGACTGCGAAACTCTTGCTTTGAATTTCTATAATAAATATTATCCTTTAGAGAGGACAACTTTATTGAGAAGTGCAATTCAAAACTTTGCCCAAGAGCCAGACGAAACTCTATATGAGGCTTAGGAAAGATTCAAGGATCTGCAGAGAGAGAGCCCCCATCATAATTTAGCACAGTGGCAGTTAATCCAAGCCTTTTACAATAGGATTGGAAATTCATCTAGAACAATTTAAGATTCTGCAGCTAATGGTAGATTTATGATTCTTAATGTAGATGATGCAGGTCAGGTTATCGAAGAGATGGAAATTCGCAATTCCCAATACGGAAATCCTAGAGGCTTTGCAAACAAAGACAAACATAGTGTCGATTCAATATCCTTTTTGCAAGCTCAATTAACTTCTATTAGCCAGACATTAGATAATCTTAGTACTGCTATTCCTACTTATATTGCTAATGTTTCTGCTGTTAATAATTCTAATGAAGCTTTTTGTGAAAATTATGGAATTGTAGGACATTGGGAGCAAGATTCTAGGAGTTCCATGGAGCAAGTTAGTGCCTTCCAAACCTATAGGCACAATAACCCATACTCCAACACTTATACTCCTGGCTTCCGGAACCATCCATATCTTTCCTACCGGAGCACCAATGTGCAAAACCCTCCACTTCCACAACAACCACAACAACAACTAAAGCTGTCAATTTGGGTATTCAAGTCGGGTTCGGGTCGAGTCAAATCAGGTTTCGGGTTGAATTAGGATCAGGTTATGTCGGGTCAATCTAGCCTCAGATCAGGTTCAGGTTCAGGTTCAGGTTCAGGTCGGGTCAATTTCGGTTTAGATTATTCCGGGTCGTTTACCTTTTCGGGTATAGGTTGGGTTCGATTCGAGTCAAATTCAGATCGAGTTCAATTTCAGGTTCGGGTTGTGTTGAGTTGGGTTTTGGCGGGTTAATAGATGATACATTCGGGTTCGGGTTAGGGTTAGGTTAGATAATTATTTGGTCGGATAATCTTAAAGTTAGATCATTCTTGGTTTTGGTTCAAATTCAATTCGAATAAATATCGATGTGGTAAATTTGAACCTAATTACGCCTTTTATAATTTGATCAAACATTATCAAGATTTTATTAAGCCTATATGTGAAGTAATAGAGAACATAAGGTATATAAGCTAAACAAATTGTACCAATATTTTGTTAAGGATTGAGGGTTTACAGAACTGTACCAGCTGAACAAAAGGTGTGTAAAATTTTATTAAACCTTTCATGACTCGGGTCAATAACAGGTTATGTTGGGTTATAATCATTTTCAGGTTTTAATTGGGTCGGGTACTAATTCGGGTTCAGATTGTTGTCGGGTCGCATTAAATCGGTTGACGGTTACTATCAGATCGGGTGTAGGTTCAGGTTTATGTCATAAAAAATTGGATCAAATCGGTTGTCGGTTAACATCAGGTTGATTCAGGTCGGGTTACAGGTCACTAGTTTCACCCCATTGTTCGGGTACAAATCAGGTTCAGATCATTAACGGTTCAGGTCGGGTTCTCGGGTCGGGTCAATTTTTGATAGCTCTAACAACAACCACCACCACAGCAGAAATATTACCATCTTAACTCTGGTCAGAAAACCCAATCACAAACTCCTCCATCTTTTAACCCTGCCTTGTCAGAAATTGGAGCGATGCTATCAAATATGCAAAAGCACATGAAGAGTAGGGATGCTCAAATTAATTCGATCCTAGCTCATAATAAAATTATGGATAATTAAGTTACGCAGATTTCATCTAACCTACAAACCTGTCAGCGGGAGCCCTACCATCGCAACCAATCCACCCTACGAATCATGCTAATGCAATTACTCTAGAGAGTAATTCACACTATGATGGGCCTCCTATGCCCAAAGATAATGAACCTGTTTCTATAAAAATTGCTAATCCTGATTCCCTTGTACCAAGTGCTAATGTTACTAACCCTGCAGGGCTACAAGAAAAAACTAATTCTTCTAATGTTTCTTTGCAGGGTAAATCTCAGGACAAGGTTAGAGATGTGCAGGGCCCAGTCATCAAACTTCCATTCCCAAATAGACATTTGAAGAGTAAGTTTGATAAGTAATTTGGTAAGTTTCTGCAGGTTGTGAAAAATCTGCATGTGACAGTTCCTTTCACTGATTTAATCACTCAGGTTCCTACATATGCTAAATTTATGAAAGATATTTTGACTAGGAAAAGGGCCTTTGATGAGGTAGAAACTGTAGCTTTTCCAAAGGAATGTAGTGCTTTATTGCAAAATAAGTCCCCTCCTAAATTAAAGGATCCTAGTAGTTTTTCTATCCTTTGTCATATTGGTAATAGCTTCATTGATAAAGCATTATATGATTTGGGTTCTAGTGTTAGTGTTATACTATTGTCTGTATGTTCTAAACTTAACATGAGTGATTTAAAAGTTACCAACATTACTTTATTGATGGCAGACCGTTCTGTTAAATACCCCTTAGGTATTCTAGAGGATGTACTTGTCAGAGTTGGTAAATTTTTTATCCCTGTAGATTTTGTTATTTTAGACATGGCTGAGGATACACAAATTCCCTTCATTTTAGGTAGGCCTTTCCTCCACACTGTAGGAGCCATAATTGATGTCAAAAATGGAAAACTAACCCTTTCTGTTGGAGATGATAATATCACTTTTAATTTAGGGAAGGTTTTGAAAGGTCCTATGCTTAAGGAAAATTGTTGTTTGATTGATGTAATTGATGTGTTGGATGTTATTTGTGAAGATAGCTTACCACAGGTTCTTGCAAGGGATCCCTTGGAGGAAGTTCTATGTGGTGAATTTAGTACACGTGACGCAGGTATTTGGAGTAGAGAGGTGGACGCCATAGAAAAAGCTCTTGCTATTGAAGAACTTGATCCTATAGAGAGCAAGAAGGTAGTAAAATTAATTCAGGAATCAAAACCTGTAGAGGTTAAGAAACCTAAACTAAAACCTCTATCTTCTCATTTAAAATATGTGTTTTCTTGATGAACATGAATTATACCCTGTGATCATTAGTACTGCACTTGATGACCCACAAACTTTCCAACTTCTAGAGGTTTTTCGAACCCATAAAAGGGCAATAGGGTACAGTATTGTTGATCTCAAGGGTATAAGCCCTAATATTTGTATGCACAAGATACACTTAGAGGACAATTATAAGCCATGCATTCAACCCCAGAGGAGGTTGAACCCCAATATGCAAGAAGTAGTCAAGAAAGAAGTTATGAAATTACTTGATGCAGGTATTATCTATCCTATTTCTGACTCAAAGTGGGTAAGTCCTGTTCAAGTGGTTCCTAAAAAGGGTGGGATGACTGCTATAAAAAATGATAAAAATGAATTAATTCCCACTAAAACTGTTATAGGGTGGCGTATGTGCATTGACTATCGTAGATTAAATATAGCCACTAAAAAAGATCACTTTCCTCTCCCCTTTATTGATCAAATGCTTGAGAGGTTAGCTAATCATAAGTTCTTTTGCTATTTGGATGGGTATTCGGGATTTTTCTAAATTCCAATTCACCTTGAAGATCGGGAAAAGACTACATTTACATGCCCTTATGGTACTTTTGCTTATCGTAGAATGCCCTTTGGTTTGTGTAATGCCCCTGCTACCTTTCAACGTTGCATGATGAGTATCTTTTCTGATTTCATAGATTCATCATGGAAGTTTTTATGGATGATTAGTGTGTATGGTTCTTCATTTGATGCATGTCTAGTAAATCTCACTAAAATTTTGAAAAGATGTGAAGAATGCAATTTGGTTTTAAATTGGGAAAAGTGTCACTTCATGGTGACTGAGGGAGTAGTTCTTGGTCATATTATATTTGATAAGGGTATACAAGTAGATGAAGCCAAAGTTTCTATGATTGAGCAATTGCCTCCACCAGTTAATGTAAAGGGGGTTAGAAGCTTCTTAGGCCATGCGGGGTTTTATCGTTCCTTTATCAAAGATTTTTCTAAAATTGCTAAACCACTAAATCAACTTTTATTCAAGGATGCCCCATTTAATTTTACCGACGAGTGTCTTGAGGCTTTTAACAGGATCAAACAGGCTTTGATATCGGCACCTATCATATGTGCTCCCGATTGGGATCTTCCTTTCGAGATCATGTGTGATGCCAGTGATTTTGCATTAGGAGCCGTGCTAGGACAGAGAAAAAACAAAGTTTTTCATGCTATTTACTATGCAAGTAAAACTTTGGATGAAGCCCAAGTCAACTATGTCACTACGGAGAAGGAGTTTCTTGCTGTGATTTATGCTTTAGAAAAATTTAGATCATATCTAGTTGGTTCTAAAGTTATTGTTTTTACTGACCATGCAGCTTTGAAATATTTGATAGCCAACGCGAAATCAAAGCATAGGCTTCTCCGTTGGGTTTTCTTGCTCCAAGATTTTGATGTGGAAATAAAGGACAAGAAAGGTGCAGAGAACGTTATGGCAGACCACTTGTCACGAATCAGGTATGATGAGGATAAGGATTCTCTTCCTATAGATGATTATTTCCCTGATGATCACTTGTATGCAGTAGTAGAGCAACATTCTTGGTATGCCAATTTTGCAAATTATTTGGTAGGCGGTACTCTACCTCCTGACTTGTCCTACCAACAGAAAAAGAAATTCCTTTCTGATGTTAAACATTATTTTTGGGATGATCCTTTTTAGTTTCGTGAGTGTGCAGATGGATTATTTCGTAGGTGTGTTCCCGAATGGGAAGTTCACGGTGTTCTCACTAGATGCCATAACTCACCTTATGGAGGACATCATGGTCCCACCAAAACGGTGGCAAAGATCAATAAGTTAGGTTTTTACTGGCCTACCATATTCAAGGATGCTAACTCTTTTGTGCAGGCTTGTGACTTTTTCCAGAGGACTGGCAACATCTCGCGGCGGCATGAGATGCCTCAAATAGGTATATTGGAAGTTGAAATTTTTGATGTTTAAGGTGTTGATTACATGGGACCTTTTCCTTCTTCAAGGGGGAATCATTATATAATTGTCGCCGTTGATTATGTATCCAAGTGGGTTGAAGCCATTGCCACACCTACCAATGATGCCAAGGTGGTCCATAGGCTTTTCAAGAAAACTATCTTTCCAAGATTTGGAGTACCTAGATAAATTATTAGTGATGGAGGATCTCACTTTCATGAACGGAAGCTAGATACCCTTCTCAAGAAGTATGGTGTATACCATAGGACAGGTTTAGCTTACCATCCTCAAACTAGTGGCCAAGTTGAAGTTTCTAACCATGAGATCAAGGCTATTCTAGAGAAGGTGTTAGCAAAATCTAGGAAATATTGGAGCGATAAGTTGGATGACACCCTTTGGGAATATAAAAGCGCATTCAAGACCCCAATTGGTACTACCCCATATAGACTTGTGTATGGGAAAGCATGTCACCTCCCGGTGGAATTAGTGTACAAAGCATATTGGGCTATTAAAGAGCTCAATTTGGATGCTAAGCTAGCGGGAGAAAAGAGGATTCTACATCTAAACCAATTAGATGAGTTTAGTTTGATGGCTTATGATAGTGCACGCGTCTACAAGGAGAAGACCAAGAGATGGCACGACAAGATGATCCTTCCAAGAGAATTCAAAGAGGGTGACAAGGTTTTGTTGTTCAACTCTAGACTTAAACTTTTCCCAGGAAAGTTGAAGTCAAGGTGGTCGGGTCCTTTTACTGTTAAGAGGGCAAACAAATTTGGTTTTGTGGAGTTAATTGATGAACATAGTGGTGAGTTTAAGGTTAATGGCCAACGGCTTAAGTTATACCACGAAGGGGCTATGATTGGTGCGGTTGAATTACATCACCTAATCGATTCCGTTTCATCTTGATCAACATATGGTAAGAAGGTCGTGCGGGACCTAGATAAACTAGCGCTTTGTAGGAGGCGACATGTATTTTCTTGCTTATTAAAATAATTTTCTTTCTTTCTTTTTCTTATGTGAGAGGAGAGAGGAGGGAATTTAATATGTCTTAGAATGTTTTTGCACAGGTTGGAGAAAAAGAGTTAGCCAAATTTGGAGTAAAGAAAAGTAAAAAACCAGACTCCTTTGTGATGTAGCGCGCTCGACCCGGCGCAAGAGGTGAGTTCGAAAAGAAGGAAATTCGCCCGACCGGGCGAATCACCGCCTGACCGACCGCGAGAAAAGGAGTAGAAAATCGAACAATATTCGCCTGACCGGGCTCGAGAGTTGACGTGTATGGAGTGCAATTTTCGCCCGGCCGGGCGCGAGCCTTAGTTAAAATTTTCAAATAAGATCGCTCGATCGGTCGAGGGGGCGCCCGACCGTGCGCGAGAGCGACGAACTCTTAAATTTTGATCGCGCCCGACCGGGCGCGATACACCCCAATCTGGGTTCTCCTCTCTTTTCTCCTCCTTCTTCTTTCCTCCTTATTTTTCTCATATTTTCTCCAATCTTCATTGTTTCTCTCTCTAAAAACTTAAATTTCTTTAACTTCTCCCTAAGATCTCTTCTCCATCTCTCACCCAAATCCAAAATTTTTTACATATTCTTTCTCCTCTTTTCATCCTCTACAATCCTATACCAATTTTGTTCACTTTTGAACAAATTTTTTTCCAAACCCACATTCTAAAATGGCTTCAAAGAGGGCAAGGACTCAAGGTGGACGTGGTTCGGGTTCAAGCCAAGCCTATGATCCGGATTTGCAGCTCGAGCAATGGCCGACCATCCGGATTACCACAGTGACTCAACGAGAACGGCTCATCAAGCTCTATGAGCGTGAGGTAATTCCTTCTCGATGGCTACGTCGACCCACTCTTGAATATCTTGGTTTGTATGATCATGTTAGGAGATTTATGAACGATATTGGCATGAGAAAATTTATGGATATGCATTACCTGACATACCATGAATTAACTTGTGAATTTTTATCATCCTTGCATGTTGAACAATCTAGAAATTTCTCTATTTTGCATTTTAGGTTAAAAAATTGAAATATTAGTTTAACTTATGTAGAATTTTGCAAGCTATTTGATCTTGATTCCCAACCCCCTACTGCTTGGCATGCGAATTATAAAATGGAAGATATCTACACTATTTTAACGGGTTTACCGACCCCGAATGCCCAACATGCTAGTGCCCGACCTATTCACCATCCCGTCCCTTAAATCTTCCAAAGATTTTCGGGGACTTGTTTTCTAGCTAGACACGAACCGCATAACGCACAAACGAACGAGCTAGCTATTATCGGCCACTACTTATTTGGGTATGGGAAATTGAACATAGGTAGATATATAATTCATCACCTAGGTAGACATGCCACCGCTAGTGGTAGTGCCACCAAGACCCCTATCTGATTAGAAGGTCTAATCACTAGGATAGCGATTAAGAAGGCCGAGTTTAATGAGGCTAGGAGTGAGGGTTTGACTAACTATGGGGGGGACACTCTCATGAACTTGAGATACTTTCAATGGTTAGACTGGGTTATAGTAGAATCGACTCCCCAATGGCGTGTTAGGATAGATTCAAACCCCTTGGCTATCTTCCCCTTTCCTAACCCCGATCTTACTACTTTTCCCCTTGGGCAAGAGTCTTACACTTATGACCTACTAGTTTCCCATGCCCAAGGGTGAGGACCACCACCACCTCGGGCGCCACAGCCAGAGCCCATGGTACCACCATCACTGCCTCATGTTCCACCACCACCCCCTAGACATGATCCCGAGACCATCTGGGACTTACATAGTATAGTTCAGTCCATGGGTCGTATTGAGCAATCCCACGAAGACCTTAGGAGGATGGTTGGCTCTTTAAACTAACGGTTAGGGTATGTTGAGAGGAAATAGGGTAAAGCCCTTTTTCCTATGTATGATGACTATGCTTGTCGGGGGCTATTCCCGACGATGCTATTCACCTAGATTGGTTTCAGCCTCCACCTCAGGGATATGTAGACCCCACTGCCCGTGGCCTTTACACTTATTATTCCTCTTTTCACAGCTATGGCCAAGACTTTCCTTTTGGGGGCCGGGGGGGGGGGCATGTTTACCCTAACTATTTTGGTGGTAGCTCTTCTGGTGGTACAGGTGGTAGCGACGGAGGATTTAGAGAGATGGATGATGATGATGAGGATTAGCTGTGCTAGGCTAATTCCTGAGCCAATGAGGACATTGTCTGATTTTGGCTTGATGGAGATTTTTGGATTTAGGTATCTTTTTCTTCCTTTTCTTTTATTTTTGGTGTGTTTGGTATAGATTTATTGCTTTCTAGTATAGATTTTATTGCTTTGAAGAAATTGAAAAATACAAAAAAATTAGAAAACTCATAAAAATACAAAAATACGATCCAATGAATGATAAATCATGCTTCCGTGTGCCCCATACATACATGAAATTTTTTTTGATTCTTGGTATATGATGATGAGCATTGTGGATAGACTAGCTATAATTTGATGTTTGATTGCTTGGATGCCTAAACATGAGTCAATTTTGCCCAACTACTTGTGAATATAGTCCTTGACTAGTTGATTTGGTTAGGAATGTGTGTTAGTTCCTGTTATGTCAATGAATTTGAGTATTGGTTTGCAACTTTGAGTAGTGTTTGTATGACTCATTATTTTGCACATTAAGGAGGACGAAGGCATTTGTTCTTTTAGGTAGCCTTCAGACGAATTTAGATACATTTGTTCCCTTCTTGTTACCCATGTTGTTGCTTGTTCCCTTTTCATTGTTTGTTAGCCACATTACAAGCCGATTTTGCCCTATTGGTTACTAGTCCCGAGCTTGGCTTGGGGAAGCTATTAGTGAGTGAGCTGAGTGAGCTGAGGGAGTTTGCGGTGTGCTGTGTATTTGCACAATTTTGGTGGTTATGAGAAGTTATTTTGTTCTTGATTGTGGTTTATTTTTGGTGATTTTGAAAGTTTAATTTCTTGAGAAAAAAAATAATAAAGCATGATAATGAAAAAAAAAAAAGAAGTTCAAGAAAAGGAAAAAAAGTGAACTTCAAAAGAAAAAAAAGAGCAAAAAGAAAGAAATTGTTCAATGATCAAGTGTTCTAAGTGAAGGTTGTTCAAAAGAAAAAAATTGAGTGTAAAAGAAAAATCAAGTTGAAAAGTTTCAAAGTTTGTTTATTCACTGGATTTTTACATTGTTATATTTTTATGAGTGAATATGTAAGTATTGAGAATGTTTGATATGAATGGATTTTATGTTTGGTGAACTTTTGGTAGAGTTGAGTTATGTTGGAGATGATTGGTCATTATTTATTTTTTTGACCTTGGTTTATTAGGATTAATGCTCCCTTAAGCATGGCTTAACTCTCACATTTTCCCAAATATTTCCTACCCTTTAACCCTAAGCCTTACATTATAAGCTTTGAAGACCTTCCGACCTTTGTGCATAGAGTTGTGTGAATGTGAGATTAGTTGCTTATCAATGCAAAGAATGATTTAATATATTTCGAGTTGACTATTTAGGTTGAGTGCATGTCATTCAAACACACAAGTGTTGTGAGTTGGGAGGGCATTGCTCACATAAAGGGGTTGGGATGGGGAGCGATCGGATACATTTTATATCCGCCAAATAAAATTGAGAGTTGAGTGTGTGAGCACTAGTCTTGAATTCTATATGCTCTTGTGGTTTGCTCTATTTGACAATTGTTAGGGAGGATGAGTGATTGGATGGATTTAATTGGTTGGTTTTGATGCATACTTGTTGGATTTTCCTTGAATTAGTTATGTTTGATTTTGATCAATTTGGGGTGAAGTATGTTTTATTGATGGGCTCTTTGCTTTGGGACAAGCAAAGGTTTAGTTTGGAGGAGTTTGATATGTCTATTTTATATAGTGATTTACCCCCGTCCTTTGGTCATAATTAGGAGTATTTTCGGCTCTTTAGAGCCACTTTTATTACTAATATGTGTTTTCTAGTGTTTTCATAGTTTTGTAGGAAATTGCAGATTTGGAGCATTTTCCAGGTTTTATTTGGAGCCACTACGAGCATTAGAAGATATTGACAATATTTCAGAGCCCAAGGCCGGTTAGAGTCATCAAACCATTGATTAAGGGCTCGACTTAGAAGAAAACGAGGCATTGGACTGTGTGATTAAAGCCCCAAAGAGGAAATCAGCGTTTGGGCCAAGTTATTAGCCTAAACGAGAGTCCAATTGTGCCTAAGAGCTCCGCTCGGCCGGATAGAGGCTCACTCGACGACGCGCTCGACCGGGCGGGGCGGAGAAGGAAGTAACAGCCCTTCGCTCGAACTCGCGCCCGACCGGGCGCGAGAGACGCTTTCATTGAGAAAAAGGCGCGCCCGACCAAGCGAGTGTTTTAGAGATGATTTCCGACGATTTTTCTTAGTTTCTAATTAGGATTTTTAAGCTTTGTATAAATACCTTTTTTTTAGTCTTGATACAATTACCTCTCTTTCATTAGCAAAAATTCTCTCTTAAGCTTAGACTTCTCTCTTATTTCTCTCTCTACAACTCTTGGCTTTTATACAATTCATTATTTCTGTTAATTTTGGTAACGATTTCTTCACCTTTATTTTCAGTAATTTAATTTGCTTTTGTTCATCATGTTTTGTTTAATTGCTTTGATAAGTTTAGATTTAATTATGTGTGAGTAGATTATTTACTAGGGTTGTGGGGATCCATAAATAATATGAAGGGGTAATTTATTATTGTTGATGTCATGCTTGATTAATTTCCTATTGATTGATTTAATGATATGCAATTAGATTAGGCCTGGTTTAATTGTATAAGTTGTGCAATATTGATTCGAGATTCGAGAGATGGGAATTAATGTTTAGGCTTAGTTTCAATAGGCAGGTTAATTTATAAATGGTTAAGTCAAGATTTGAGAGATGCGATTAAATACCGATAGATTAATTTTGTGATTGTAATACGTAGCAAAAGCTCTTTATTATCTGATTAATTACTGCATTGATGATTGATTATTATATTTTACCCTGGAATATTATTTATTAGTGAACCTATACCCTAGGCTTTTATTTATTGATTTCTTCCTATACTTAAACTTCGTAGTTTAATTCATTTTACAACAAAAAATTGGTTACTTAATAATTTAGATTATATTAATTAATTAGGAATAGAAAGACTTGTTTCCTTGTGGTTCAACCCTACTTCCCTATCTACTTTAGTTAGAGGACTTAGGTAATTCTTTTGATTAGGAGAAACGACTTTATCCTGTTAGAAACTTCAAGAAACTATGAATGGACTTGTTGAAATGCTCAAGGGACTCACTACACGAGTCGACGACCCTAACAAGCAAGTACCAGTCAAAACCATCAAGCGCATGGTAGATAGATTGAGTCAAATCTCTAATGACTACAAGTACTTTGGAATTAGCTCCAAAGGGGTCTCAGGGGATAAGGATCTTTTTCCGTAGAAGTTCTTTGCTAATGACATCCTTAAATTAAAAGCTATTAAAAGTCCTTACTTCCACCTGATGGCATTTGAGACAATCATGGAAATTAAGGAGATTGACAAGATGGTTTTCCCCTCGCTCTTCCCACTTTCTCTTAAACCAATATGTCAACAATGGTTCTTCTCCATGGACACCGAGAAGATTGCTACTTGGGATTCTATTACACATGCTTTCATTGATAGATACAAATGTAATATTCAAGTAGAAAATGATCATAGGGAACTTAAAATGGTTAAACTAACAAAAAGAGAATGAAGGTTCACTACTTTGTACAATAAGTGGAAGGAAACTTCCGCTAAAATGATTGAAATTCCTATTGAGAAAGAATTTGTGAGGATGTTCATTAAGAACCTCCAAGAGAAATATCAAAAGCATTTAAAATATCAATGCAGCTTAAATACTTTCAAAGCTGTTTATAACATAGGCATTGAAATTGAGGATGACCTTATGAAATCAAAAGATGCTAACAATAGTAACAATAGTAGTTGGAAAGGAAAAAAGAACGACAATCCTTCTTCTTTAGAAAATACCTACTCTAGTAACAATGTTAGTACCTTTAACCTCGATGATGTCTTAGTCATGGATAATTAAGGGCCAAGAAGATAACTAATTAAGAATAGAGTTCACCTATATTGGGATGAGCTATGACACCGCCTTCGATTGTTTACATGCCAAGGGGCTTATCACTCCCATTGGACCTATCCAAGATTCGACGCCTGAAAATAGATCGCCCAACTGGAATCCTAACGCTCATTGCAAGTACCGTCAAGGTAGGGGTTATTTTTGGTAAAATTACCCAGGCCACGTGGCTCTATCAGAAGGTAACACGTGTCATCCCAGGAGAGGCCCCGAGTGGGCTGATCTCCTACCGACACATGTCCCTCCCAACTATTGGGAAAAAGGTTGCCTTCATGGCCCAAATCCCGAGAAAGCCGTAATACGGCGCAACCTACCAAAATTAGGTCAGAATGACCTAAGAAAGGGAACACTTTCCAACGACCCTATAAATAGGGAGATTTCTCCCCTTTCTAGGACAGGTTCATTTATTACAACACTTGAATTCTCTCACATTAGAGAAAACACTTGATCTTGGAATCCGAGAAGATCTCACTTTTACCTTTTCCGCACCTTTTTACATTCTCTGAACATGTACTTACTTGATCGTTGGAGGCAGAACTCCAACCACCTAGAGTCTCCGTTGTTTGCAAGTACAGACAGTAGATTCCAGACTTAGTGACGTAACTCTCCTGAGGCACCGAAAAAACCCCAAAACATTTGGCGCCGTATATGGGGAGAGTACCTCTAAGATGGTTTAAAAGTCTGTACCAAATCTTAATCCCAACCAGCCTCCGGTCGATGGGGAGGTCTATACAGACCGTGATACCAATGGAAGGTGAATTCTAGGTCGTTGGAAACTAAAATTCCTCCAATCAAACTAAATTTATAACCAAACCTACACCTAGTAATAGGGCAAGTTCGGGTCAAACCACTAGGAATAGGGGGGAAGTTTGCTACGGCTAATGTCAAGCTACTTCGAAAGGTAAGATGGTAGTGTAGGTTATCTAATTCGACTAATAAAACCAAGTAAATCAATATAAAAAGACACTAGGGATTTAGGATCCACATGTACTTGCAATGGACACACACTAATCGGGTTGGAGATTGATTAATTCGAGTATTGCGAGGGAAGATAGACAATGCAATCAAAAGAGCTCAACAAGCTATCTCCTAGAGGTCTAGCTAGCACCAACTACGAAAGACTCTAACTAGGAACGTCACTAACCAAGCTCAATCGACAAATGCGAGCTAAAAATCAATGGTTCGTATCAATGTATGCACACAATGCAATCTAGTATGTCAATTAAAGTTAGGAACTCTTTAACTAATCACACACATGCACAAAATCAATCAACCAATTTAATCACAATGTAAAATCAATTAAAAACCCCCAATTAGCTATGATCCATCACTCAAACATGCTTCACCACATCCCTAGAAAGTAAACTACTCACAATCCATGGAAGAAATCAAGATCAAAACTAAGCAAATCAACAAATTCATCATCATCATTTCAATCAAACAAATTCAATCAACTAATTAACTAACTTGAATAATCAACAAAACAATTAAAATCAAAAGCTAAAGATTGCATTATAGTAAAAGAAATCCTTAAAAACTTTGATGAAATCAAAGGAAATGTGCTTAGAATCAATCATCAATCATCAACCATGAGTTTCTCTCTGTAAACTATTCTCTAATTCTTCTCTAGTGAATTACTCCCAAAATTCTCTAATAAATTCCCTAAAATTCTCTCTCCAAAAAGAGAAGAAAAATCTATATATATTAAAGCTTACAAAGAGAAGTTAGTTAGATCGTCAAAAATAGACGCGTACAGGCACGACCTTTTTCAAGAAGATGCGCGGCCGCGTAAAAGAGGGTACGGAACAGGGGGAGAAATAGGCGTGGCCGCGCCAGAGCGCAGCGCGCCCGCGCCACCATACTACGCGACCGCTCCATTGTCGCGTGCACCCGCACCTGGGAGCAGGGCAGCTCTCTTCCTCTTCAACTTGACGCTCCTCGTGCGCTCTACTTGGTGTGCTTGATGAGCACGGAGCATGGCAGATTCTAAAAACCTTGACGGTGGGTTCAACACCAAAATTGGTGCCCCCACGGCTTGAATACACGGCCTAAGGAAACTTAGAACTTGAACATCTCCATACTTGGGCTTCAAATGGAAGACACTAAGCATCTTTATCAATGCAAAACCCGGGAAGAAACCTCGGGAATCCTTGGACAACGATCATAACCTTAAAATGAAAGAAAACAAGCAAATAAAAGGGAAAAAGACAAAATAAACTAAGAAATACACGAAAATGGAAAATCAACTAAGGAAAGTGCAAACTAAAGAAATAAAGAGCAAAACTAAGGAAAAAGGAATGAAAAGAGCTATAAAAGCGATCTAAAATCACCCTAAAAGAGAACAAATGAGTGCCATAAATGACACTCATCAAATTCCCCCAAGCTAAACTTTTTCTCGTCCTCGAGAAAAACCAGGCAAGCAAGAAAGGGATGAAAGACTTATTCAAAAAGGAAAAAGAAAGACGAGAGATGAGAATATACACTAAGACTCACTATCGTAGGAATCACGGTTGTTTTTAGCTACAATAAGCTCTTTAAACCCCAAAGTCGCTTATGAGGACAAGTGAGGTCTGTAGGTTCCCAAATGTGTCTCCCCAAAACCAAACCCAGGGATGAATACTTTTCACGTCATTTGATTATCGAACGAAGTGAAAGTGTGAAGAGTCTAGTGATGTGGTTGTCTTTTTTAAAATATCTCTCTTTCTGTTTTTGAAAATATTTCTTTTTATATACTCTATTTTATGAAAATAGCCAGTCCAATCTAGTTTGGTCCATGATAAGGGTCCAATAATAGTGTAGTTGGGTTGGGCTCGAAAAGAGCTTTCCAACGATATATTATAAGCCCAATTCCGATGAATAATGAGGAAGTTATGGCTTAAACTAAATTGGACCCAAAATCAATTTTTATATGCGGCCCAATGATCTAGAGGAGGGCCTATTAATTATTATTCCTAAAGTTATTAGGATTGATTTTAATCTTCTAGAATATTTGGAAGGTTCTTTTCAATTCTAATGGAATTAGGATTAGTAATTATATTTTAAAGAGTTTTATTTGGAATAAAATAAGTGTTTTATGATAAACCTGATTTTAATTTGATAAACACGGAATTTGCTGCTTAATCATATTAAGAAGAGGATTCTGCGTGCAAAGCGCGTTTTATCTTTTAATTAGCGCCAAACGACAGAGTCTGTCGCCTGGCGCTAACGTGTGTCGCCTGGCGTTAATCTTGTCGCCTGGCATTGATGTCTGTCGCCCGGCGACAGATGCCAGTTTTATTCCGAATAGGACTTGATTTGTTTCGGACTATTTTTTCTATAAATAGGGTCCTAGACCTCCATTTTCATTCATTAACAATCAATGATTCACAATCATCTCTCTCTAAAGCTAGAAGCTTTCTCTTCTTTTTCTAAACTCCCCCTTTTCAAAATACAAAATTCCACATTCACAAGTTCTAGACACACCTAGCCAAGTTCGAAGTTGCCTTTGCCCTAGACGTGAAAGGTTGATAATTTCTGAGGGTTTGGTCCTAAATCTTTATTTCAATTGTTTTATTTGTTTGTTTATTATTTTCCTTGAAGTTACTAACGCGTGTATTTTGTTATTAGAAAGAGATACGAGGCATCCAAGTAAGTGATTTAATTGTTGTTATTTTGATATTGAAATCATGCTTTGATTATTTTTGCTTCCTAGTATCATGTTTAGGGTAATAACTAATATTTCTGATATTATTAGGATGCTTCCTATTTCTTTTCTAAATATTTTGCTAGTATCATGCTAGGGTTAAAGATTTGATCTTTATTGTTTAGTAACATGCTAGGATTTGTTATTAATCTTGTTAGTATCATGCCTAGGATCTTGCTATTGTTATTAAGCTTTATTGAGATTGAATATTATTGTGATTATTATGATTGATGATTGTTACTTGATATATATTGTTATTTGTTATTGCTTGATCATGCCCTCTCTTGCAGGATTAAAGGGAATTTGTACTTGTAATCACGCTTTATAAGATAATTAATAATCTTGTTTAGGCTAATATGATTATAATTCAAGTGATCGCCAATAATAGATTTGCTTGTGCATTAAATTCAACCAACATAGATTAAATAGGTTTAGGATTAATATATTGATTGTATGTTAGTCAGAAAGCGCACATGAATATGAGAAGAATAAAGTAGAGGCCTATTTAGGGCAGGTTCAATCTCTTTTAGGTTGGATTTGTACCTTCATCCCCGAATATCTAGTCATGGTTCCAGACCTATTGGAGTTGACGATCTCCTTGATCGTTAAGGGGTGTAACCTTCACCATGTGAACGGTTTACAAGTTCCTAAAACTTGTTGGCGACTCTTTTACTCTAGCTTGCTTCCCTTTGAACGCCACCATGCTTAAGTGTATGATCACAATGGGGCTCAAGTGTGGGATGCTTGAAATATTCCCTACAAGGTCTCGTAAAGTTTTCCTAAGAACTTAACCCATAACTCTCAACATACAAACATGAGGCAAATCACAAAAGTAAAATAAATTAAAAGAAAAGTAAAATCAAAACCTTTACGAATTGGACTTTACAAAATGACTACACTTCAAATGAATAAACAAGTTTCTTAAGCAAATAAGTGTATGCACGTTCCAAGATATCCGAGGTTGATAGAAACATAGAATATGCTAAGCGTAGAGAACTAGTAATCACAATCCACCTTCATCCCATTCAATCTTACCGCGTTCTCCCTACTAGTCTCAAATCTCCCTCTAGTGAGCATCTCGATAGTTCCTCGAAGGAACCGAAAAAGAACATATTTTAGGCTACTCAACATCTTGACTACGCATTCCCTCTCCATAAGCTATAACTCATAATTCCCTCCCCCGATATGTGACTCAACCTCTAAGTCAAAAGGACTTTCAAAGGTTGTTATGTAAGGGTTAAAAGGGTGAGGGTAGGCTTAAAATTTAGAATTTGGTGGTATTCCTAATTAGTGAAGCAAAAGGGTGATCAAACCTTCTCCTCATAACTAAGTAATCACCAAACAAAAACAAACTAACACCCCAAGCTTATTCAAAGCTATACTCACAACCATATATATACAAAAAGCGTAAACGCTTCTCCCCCAAGCTTAAATGAAGCATTGTCCTCAATGCTTAAAAGGGAGAAAAGATTCACATTAAAATATTTTTGCATTTTCTCAGTTTTCACTTTTATATTTTTTGCATTTTTCAAATTCATAACAATTGTCCTCACCTCTTATAACTATGGATGGCTTTTTCAACTTTGCACTTGAATGTCCTTGCCTTTTTTAACTATGGACGGCTTTTTCATTTATTCACTTGCCATTATTCACAAAATATACAAAATATAAGCTTTCTTACGAAGAAGAACCAATACCTAAACTCATATACCACAATCTCCAATAACATGATCATTTGCTTCACAAAAACCAAAAAGGGAACAAAAATGAAACAAAAGGCTCAAAATTCCAAAGATGTGGCTTGAAAAGAAGGGAAAAAGGCACAAATGGATAGCAAGAAGGCAAATGTAAACCCAAAAACAAAAAATAAAGAAGACTATCCTAGAAAAGAAAAATTACCACCCCAAAAGATGCCTTTGTCCTCCCTAGATGGTTCGGTCTCGGTCTTGAGAGTTATGAGTCAAGATTCTAGATTAGGTCTACAATAGTCAAGGATCCATGCCCCTCATGCAAGTAAGTGTAGAAGGCTTGAAAAATTGTAAACCTCACATGGATGTAGCAAAAACGCACTATTGGCGTCAAATCGACTATAGGAAGCAACTACCAAACATCCACAAACAAGTAGAATCGGGTTTCATGATCCCCCTAGTTCTTAGACACGCTACCTTAGCATACGCCATCCTAGAATCAACCAAGCATATTATCAAAGCGTACATACCACTACCAATTAGGAAGATGTTCATTCAAAAGCAAAAGTCCGTTGGTATATAGTCCAAATCACAAGAAAGATAACAAAAAGAAAAATAAAGCCTTAAAAACTTTATACAAACCAAAAGCAGAAAGAAAGAGAAGAAAAGAAAAGAAAGGAAAAGAAAGACAAGTAAAGAAAAATAAAGAAAAGAGGAAAACAAAGATAAAGGAAGAGTAGGAAAATAAAGAAAGGAACAAAGATGCAAGTATAACACGTAATTCCCAATCGTCATACAAGTGATCAAGTGACAACATCGCCAATGATCCCAAACACTCTAAGTCATACATCCTCGAACCGTTCAACTTCTCCTAAAACTAATCCTAATCTATGCATCCAAGAAAAGTAAAGAAATAAAAGAAAGAAAATAAGAAGGATCTTACCGGGCTTTCAAGCAATGCTAATAAAAATAAGGCGAAAGATCAACCACCTTCATTAAGCTCCAAGAAAGAATAGCATCATCATCAAAGCCAAGTGAGAAGAAAAATAGAAAATTGAGCTATATACAAAGAAAACGGTTTGTAACTTCAAAACAAAATAAAAGAAAGCGAAACTAAATAAAAAGAAACTACAAAGCAAAAATAAAGTTAAACTACCAAAAAGTAAGAATAAGCAAAGAAAACTAAAGGAACTATACACTAAACTAGAAATTAATCACTTAAACTACAAGATTTGGATTTCAGAGATTTAGATTCAAGGGTTTTGTAGAAGGAAAATGTTGATTTTTGATGGATTTTTGATGAATTGATGATGAAATATGTGAGAAATGGAGGTAAGGGTTTCGGTTCTTTAGAGTGAGAATAAGGGTCGTGCGTGCAAGAATGAGGTTAAGGGGAAATGAGGAAATAAAGAAGAAAGAAAAGAATAAGAAGCTCGGCGCTGCCCAGGTGCGTGGCCGCGCCCCTTCCTTGCGCGCCGGCGCTACTGCGGCTTCCTTTCTTGAAACTGTTGCTTGGTTTTGCTCGAAATGAAAAGGGTAGTTCTGTCCTTACTAGTGCGTGCGCGCACATACGCTGTGCGTGCGCACCAGCCAAGGCTAGGGGAGGGGGCTTCCTCCTTCTTGTGCTTACTCACGTGCTTGCGCTCTCATCGACGCTCACGAGCGTCATGATCAAGTGATACCCACGAGGGGGGCAGAAAAAAAATCACCAAAAATCAAATAAAATTTTTCAAAAATCACTTATTCATGATTAAAATTCACAAGAATGCAAGCACGAGAGCGCACTTGGACATCAATTTCTCCTTCTCCTTAATTCAACTCAAACCTCTTGAAACCATCAATATTCACCAAAATTGTCGGAAATCTTAATTAACTCAACTTGAGGTACCTTACCCTTTCACCTCAAAATTCGATAAAATCGAACATATTCTCATAAAAAACACGAAACACCTTTCCATTGCTCATGCTTGCTTGAAATAATCCAATTCCCATGAATTTAACCTATCAATCCAAATAAAAAACAAGTGAAATAAAGAAAAATAAAAGAAAGAAAATTAAGAAAAATAGAAATCAAAAGAAAAGCGGTTAGAAACCGGGTTACCTCCCGAGAAGCGCTTGCTTAAGGTCCTTAACTCGACCCTTCCTCCAAATCATGGAGGGTCAAAGAACACCACCTTGTCCAAAGTGGTGGAGAGGGTAAAATCATTGCAAAGCTTGGGAAAAATCACATCATGAGCCATGTTATCTTGAATCATAGAAACCGAATCAAACTTTTTAGGCTTCAACTTCCTTTTATATTTCTTGGAAACTCTCTTTTTCTTCCTTGATTTCTTCTTCCTTGGAACTTTGAGATCCACACGTTCACCGGCATTCCCTGGCAACAACGCCATTTTGATGGAAGGTGAATTCTAGGTCGTTGGAAACTAAAATTCCTCCAATCAAATTAAATTTATAACCAAACCTACACCTAGTAATAGGGCAAGTTCGGGTCGAACCACTAGGAATGGGGGGGGAGGGGAAGTTCGCTACGGCCAATGTCAAGCTACTTTGAAAGGTAAGATGGTAGTGTAGGTTATCTAATTCAACTAATCAAACCAAGTAAATCAATATATAAAGACACTAGGGAGTTAGGATCCACATGTACTTGCAATGGACACACACTAATCGGGTTGGAGATTGATTAATTCGAGTATTGTGAGGGAAGATAGACAATGCAATCAAAAAGAGCTCAACAAGCTATCTCCTAGAGGTCTAACTAGCGCCAACTACGAAAGACTCTAACTAGGAACGTCACTGACCAAGCTCAATCGAAAAATGCAAGCTACAAATCAATGGTCTGTATCAATGTAGGCACACAATGTAATCTAGTATGACAATTAAAGTTAGCTACTCTTTAACTAATCACACACATGCACAAAATCAATCAACCAATTTAATCACAATGCAAAATCAATAAAAAAACCCCCAATTAGCTATGATCCATCACTCAAACATGCTTCACCACATCCCTAGCAAGTAAACTACTCACAATCCATGGAAGAAATCAAGGTCAAAACTAAGCAAATCAACAAATTTATTATCATCATTTCAATCAAACAAATTCAATCAACTAATTAATAAACTTGAACAATCAACAAAACAATTGAAATCAAAAGCTAAAGATTGCATTAAAGTAAAAGAAATCCTTACAAACTTTAATGAAATCAAAGGAAATGTCCTTAGAATCAATCGTTAATCATCAACAATGAGTTTCTCTCTCTAAACTATTCCCTAATTCTTCTTTAGTGAATTATCTAATCTCCAAAAATTCTCTAATAAATTCCCTAAAAGTCTCTAATGAATTCCCTAAAATTCTCTCTCTAAAAATAGAAGAAAAATCTATATATATTAAAGCTTACAAAGAGAAGTTGGTTAGATCGTCCAAAATAGACCCGTACAGGCGCGACCTTCTTCAAGAAGATGCGCGCCCGTGCAAAAGAGGGTACGGAACAAGGGAAGCAACAGGCGCAGCCGCACCCGAGCACCGTGTGGCCGCGCCATCATACTGCGCGGCCGTGCCATTGTCACGCGCGCCCACTCCTGGGAGTAGGGCATCCCTTTTCCCCTTCAACTTGACGCTCCTCGTGCGCTCTACTAGGTGTGCTTGATGAGCACGGAGCATGGAAGATTCTAAACACCTTGACGGTGGGTTCAACACCAAAATTGGTGCCCCCACGGCTTGAATGCACGACCTAAGGAAACTTAGAACTTGCACGTCTCTATTCTTGAGCTTCAAATGGAAGACACTAAGCATCCCTATCAATGCAAAACCCGGGAAGAAACCTCGGGAATCCTTGGACAACGATCTTAACTTGAAAATGAAAGTAAACAAGCAAATAAAAGGGAAAAAGACAAAATAAACCAAGAAATACACGAAAATGGAAAATCCACTAAGGAAAGTGCAAACTAAAGAAATAAAGAGCAAAACTAAGGAAAAAAGAATGAAAAGAGCTATAAAAGCGATCTAAAATCACCCTAAAAGAGAACAAATGAGTGCCATAAATGACACTCATTAGATACTAATAACGACTTTGAAGTCGAGACATATGTGGCCCCTGATGGGTCACTTAGAATCAAGCGCATTTGTCTTAGGGACAACGTGGAATAGGGCAATAGCAAGGCAAGCCCAAGTAAATCCTCTGGACAACCGGCTGGGGAAACCCAGGTGACAAGAAGGGCTGCTCCCATCACCAGAGACGAACTCATGAAATTCATGACTAGTTTCAAGGGAGGGATTAAGGACCTCATCAAAAAGAGGACGGCTAGCTCTAGTAAGGGTCAGTCGGCCATGAAATCTCCTCATGTTGAGAGGAGAAAGCTAATCAAGGACAAGTAGCCTACTCCACACCTAAAGGAGAAGGCTGGGACCGTGATTGACTGGTTTAAAGTTCTTCTACCCCAGACGGGGATGAGGAAGTTCATCCTGCATGTCAAGCCGGATGGCAGCATAAAATCGTTCTCTGATGCCCAACACATCATCGAGCGAATATGAACCAGCAACTGTCGAAATCGGCCTCCACGTCGAGCTTCTCAGACAGCTTCAAGAACACCTCGACAAAGTGTTCCCAGTCATTGCATGAGAGCCGTACAGGCGGCAAATCCGTCCACACATGCCTTTAGATGATTTGATTAGCCTCGTATGTGCCTCAGATGCAATACGAGCAATATGCCCAACCTTACATGTAGCCGGCCCCCTTCGGAGGTCAGACGACATACAACATCTAACCTTTTGACTGGAAGCTTCGTCTATTGAAACTTGGTGAACAACCATCTGCGTTCACCAAGGAGATAAGCGAGGCAGCACAACCGGCCAAGGTTAAGAATGTTTTGGTTGGTACCTATAATGGTATCATCAATCCTTAAGACCATTTCATGGATTACACTAACCTTATGTACTTATAGGGGTTTGATGCTGTCAGCTGGTCCAGGTGCTTCCCGGCTACATTGAAGGGCATCGCCCAACAATGGTTCGGTAACTTGCCGACCGGATGTATTGACAGCCTCTTGCCTACTTGTTTTCTTCCAACTTCTCAATGAACTTCCTTGCCAATAAAACAAGTCTTGACTTGAGTACCATCCAGCAAGAGGAGAGAGAAGGGCTTTGCTCCTACATCAAGCGGTTCAATTTGGTGAGAATCCAGATTCAAGGATTGTCTGACGATGTTGCATACATAGACTTCTTTAAGGGTCTGAAAGACGGGTCGTACTTTAAGTTCGACCTCGTCAGAAAGAGAGTCTTCACTCTCCAAGAAGCGTTAATGGAGGCGGAAGCCTATATACAGGCGACCGACCTCTGTTCGCCCATCAATAAATCAGACTCTAAGAAGTCTAACAAACAAAATGAGAGTTGACCTACTCAGCCGGCTCTCAAAGTTGAAGGGAGCAAGAAAAGAAAAGAAATCTAGGCGGTTGACGACTATGAGAAGTCGTCCCTTAAGAAAAAGAAAGAGTTTAAACTGTACGTCCCCAAGTACGAGTTTAACAAGGAATGTTACTCCATCCTCATGGAGATCAAAGACCGGGTGACTTTTGAGAAGCCCGCTGCTATGAAAGGTTCCGCCAAAAATCGGAACAAAAATAAGTACTGTCATTTCAATGAGGACGTTGGCCATGACACCAACAATTGCTATAGCCTCAAGCGGCTGTTGGACCGTTTGGATGATCAGGGGGTGTTAAATTCTTACATCCTCAAGTCCAAGGTTACCTTGAATAGAAACCAAGGGCAGTCGTCCAAGAAGAGTGCCCAACCTACTAGTAGTTCGGACACTGACAAAGAGCCAATCTACACGATAGCAGGCGGCTTTGCTGTCGGGGGCCTTACCATCCGAGCACCAAGGACCATCTGAGGAAGATGGACGTTAACTCTGTTGACGAAGGTCAGGAGTCTACCAGCACCTTCCCTAAGGTCATCATCACGAAGAAGGACTGGGGCAAAGTCCGCCGGCACATGATGACCCCATGGTTATTAAATCCAAGGTGGCCAACCAATGGTTGGCCGGATCCTTATAAATACTAGTAGCTCATTTGAAATCATCAGCTACAAGTGCTTGTCTAGGCTAAAATACAAGCCTGACAGCATGCGCAACGTCTCTTAGCCATTGGTTGGCTTTGGGGGGAGGAGTCGTGCACCCAGTCGCACGGATTGATCTACCCATCCGGGTGGGAGAGAATGGAAAGGGACGCCACATGGTCGTCCGGTTCTTAGTTGTGGAGGAGCTGATTGGCTACAACCTCATCTTGGGCCTTCCAACTCTGAATGAGTCAAAGGCCATCATAATCCCTTTCCTTATGCTGATAAAGTTTGAAAGGGATGATGGTTCTGTTGGCTCCATGAATAAGGATCATAAGATGGCTAGAGAGTGCTATCTCTCAAACGTCAAGCCCACGGCAGTATCAGCCGGGCAGGGGGAGGAGCCAATAGACCTTCAAAATGTCAAGGATCCCGAGCCCGCCCTACTAGCAATCGTAAAAAAAGAGGAAAGCTGATCAGCTTGTGCCGGTGAAGAAAGAAAAGCAATAGCAATCACTGATGGAGGAACGGTCAGACGAACTCCGTCCCCAGGCGGCTGGTGAGCACATTGATATCGCTCTGGATGACAGCCGTCTAGAGCGAACTGTTAATATGGGGACGGTTGCTTTTGTAAAGTTGGGTGCAGACTTGCACCACATGCTGAAGGAATTCAAAGACATCTTTTCCTTTGAAGTGGAAAAGATGCCACGCATCAGCCAAAATCTTGCTATCCACAAACTCGCCGTTGATCCAAAAAAGAAGCATATCAGAAAAAAAAAGAAATCACGGCGAGGAAAGAAGTCAGGCGACAGCCGCCAAGGTCAAAAAGTTGTTAGACGCTGGGTTCATTCGACCTTGTAACTTCCCTAATTAGGTTGCAAATGTTGTGCTTGTAAAGAAGCCTAATGGTACCTAGTGCACGTGTGTTAATTACATTGACTTAAACAAGGCATGTCCAAAGGACAATTGCCCGCTTCTAAAGATCGACAGTCTGGTCGACTCTACAGCCGGGCATGACTTGAGCTTCATGGACACCTACTCAGGCTTTCATCAGATTCCCCTATGGAAAAAAGATCAAGAAAAGACGGCGTTCGTCACTGATCAGGGTTTATTTTGCTAGATTGTGAGGCCGTTTGGCTTGAAGAATGCGCCTGCTACTTTCTAACGAATGATTAATACAGTCTTCATTAATCAAAGTAGGAGGAATGTCGAGACGTACATTGATGACATGATAGTCAAATTCAAGCTATAGACGGATCATCTTGATGACCTCCGAGAAACCTTCACCACACTCTTGCAGCATAAGGTCATACTCAATCCAAGAAGTGTGTATTTGGTGTTGAGTCTGGGAAGTTTCTCAGATTTTCAATTGATTAAAGGGGGATATAGGCCAACCTAGAGAAGATACAGGCGGTAATTGACACGAAGTCACCCCACACTGTCAAAGAAGTATAAAAGCTAACAGGTTGTCTGGCGGCATTAGGGAGATTCCTCAGCCGGTCAGGTGACAAGTGCCTCTATTTCTTCCAAGCGATCAGAAAGAAGATGAGGTTTGAATAGGGGGATGATATTGAGGCAACCTTTCAGAAATTAAAATAACATTTACTCTCTTTGCCAAGGCTTGTTAGCTCTCTGCCCAAAGAGATGCTTTACATGTACATAGCCATTTAAGATCACGCTCTTAGTATTGTTCTCCTTGCTGAGAGAGACAATAATCAGCTCCCGGTCTATTTCATTACCCATGTTCTTCGAAATGCTAAGCTAAGATACCCCTTAGTTGAAAAATTTGGCCTTGCTCTTTTCACGGCTGTGAAGAAGTTGAAACCCTACTTCCTAGCACATCCGGTTGTGATCTATACAGATCAACCTCTCTAGCAGCCAATGCCAACATTGGAATCATCTGGTAGGATGCTTAAATGGGCTATTGAAATGCAAAGTCTTGAAATCACTTTCGAACCAAAGAAGGCAGTGAAGGGTCAGGCGGATGCCGACTTCATTGTCGAAATGACCAGGCCGGCTATGCCGAAAATTCTTGACTAGGTTTGGAAAGTGTATGTAGACGGGAGCTCTACTATGAACGACTGTGGTGCAGGGGTTATCTGTCAGTCCCCTGAAGGGGACAAGTATGAATATGCACTACGGTTCAAGTTCTGGGCTTCAAACAATGCGGTAGGGTATGAAGCCCTACTAAATGGCATCCGCATGTGTAAGGCAGCAGGGGCAAGGAAAATTGACGTATGTTCTGATTCTTAGTTGGTCATTAGCCAATACCATGGTGATATGAGGCTACTCATCCGGCTATGATCAAATACTTGCAGGCAGTCAAAGATGAAGCTGGTACACTTGAACAATTTCATCTAAGTCAAGTGCCTAGATCTGAGAACAATCAAGCGGATGCTATGTCAAAACTAACATCTTCCGCCTCTTATGATACGCCTCGGTCAGTCTTTTGGGAAGTTACGGAATAACAAAGTATTGTTGAGGAAGATCCCATTGGAGAACATGACCGAAGCTCTGTCTGGATGGATGACATCCAGGCCTATCTGCTAGATGGCACTCTGCTATACTAAGTTCCTGAAGTAGCTGTGCTGAAAAAGCGTGTGGTAAATTTTTAAATCAAGCATGGAGAACTCTTCAAAAAGGGCTTTCTAAAGCCTACATTGAAGTGCATCACCCCTAAGAAGGGGCATGAGGTTCTAGAGGAGTTACACTCGGGCTACTGCCTCTCCCTTATAGGTGGCAGGGCTCTAGCAGTTAGGGCCAGGCGACAGGGTTACTTTTAGCCCACGCTTGAGGTAGACACCATGGAAATGGTGAGAAAATGTGACAAGTGTCAACGTTTTGGCAAGTTGATCCATCGTTCGCCACTGACCTTACGGTTTTTCATAGCCCGATTCCATTTGCCAAATGGGGCATGGACATTCTGGGTCCATACACGCCTACACTAGGCGGACGGCGGTACATTCTAGTTGTAGTTGACTACTTCACAAAATGGGTAGAGGTAGAGGCGCTCAAGAACATCAAGACAAAGGATGTCATCTCCTTCAATAAGAAGAATATCATCACCCGATTTGGGGTACCTATGTCTATGGTGTTTGATAATGGTTCTTAGTTTGAGACGCCTACCTTCAAGAATTGGTTAGGAGACTAAGGGATCTTCCATTGTTTTGCATCAGTCGACCGACCCCAAGCAAACGGCCAAGTTGAATCCTTTAACAAGCTTATCTCAAACAGCATTAAAAAGAAAATAGAAAGGGCTGGCGGCTTATGGGCAAAAGAGTTAACTCATGTCCTACGGGTCATCAGAACAAGTAAAAAAGGGGCAACCGGCAAAACCCCATTTCTTGTGGTGTATGGTGCAGAAGCCGTCATCTTGCCTATTGAGCACTATGAACCAACTCTTTGAGTCATGCTATATGACAAAGAGACAAACTGGGAGGCCATGCGACTAGCATTAGATTCGCTTCCAGAACGCAGGGGCAATGATGCCTTGCGTCATGAGAATGACAACTGCCCACAACAAGAGAGCACACAAACGGCCCTTGAAAGTTGGGGACTTTGTGTTACAGAAAATGGAGGCAACCGATAGGGCCAATGAACAAGGCAAGCTGAATCCCAATTGGGAAGGTCCTTACTGGATTCGTGAGGAAGTAAGAGACGACACCTACCGGCTGGAAACCCCAAACGGCAGGCACCTAGCCAGAACTTGGAATCTAGATAACCTTAAAAAGTACTACTTCTAAGACTTGTAAATTTTTGTAAATAATGAAAAAGTTGAGTTTTATTTTCAATTGTTTATTTCATTACTTCAAGTACCGACGTCCCTTGATGGGAATACCGCCCGTGCAATGTGTAGGCGGCCAACTTTAGCAAATGTATAAGCTAAGAATCTTAGCGGCTAAACGATAAAATAAGGCCAATGGCCGGATGACATCAAAATATTCAATCCGTCTACTCCAACATGAGTACGGCATCCGGCGACACCCATTCGGGTGAATTCATTGCAGAGTGCATCTCCTATTTAGGTGGCACATTGCTCTATAAACATATACAAACGGCCAAGACTGATTGGCCTAATTGGCCAAGCCGTTCGGCTTGGAAAGTCCAAGGTGAAACTAGTAAGCCCTAAGAAATCGTCTGACATAGGGCATGCGGCCAATATTTCAATTTGGAATAAAACAATGCTATAAGTTCGCATGTTGTTGCTTTAGGGCAATACATGCGGACAAAAAGCATATCTCACTATTTGGTCCACATATTCCATTAGGGCAGAGTAGGCAAGTATAGAAATTTAAGTTAAGTTTGAACTTAACCCTTAAGAGCCATCTAGCAACCTAGATGTGGTTGATGACCGCCTTTTTCTATCTCTGGCTTCTCGATGACCAGCTGCATGCTTGGACAATCACCATAGTGATTGATAGACTTAGAAATCAGTCATGCTTTCTCAAGTATTTCCAAGTGAATCAACTCACTCTTAAACCCCAAGCATAGTCGTCCAGGGACAAAAGCACTGGGTATACCGCATGCATTAAACATATGCAATTAAAAAAAATTAATTTATAACACCGACCTAAGGGCCGGATGATTCATATCAAAAGTGTTGACCCCTTGGTCAGTCAAAAGTAATTGTTAACCGGTTACACAATCGTTAGAAATAAAGAAATTTTAGATGAAACCCGACTCCACAGTCGGTAAAGAAACAAGAGATACAAGGCAGGCAGGCCGGAAATGTATTTGGAAGGCCATTCAGCCGTTGAAACTTAAAACTAATCAACTTGAGGGGAGGAGTCTACTTCATTCACATCCATTTGCCGGATTGTACTCATTGTGCTCCTGATCCTCGTTACCCTCGTCCTCCTTCATGATTTCAACCCCTTCACCATTAGCCCTCAGATCCGCCTGCTGCCGCTCATCGTCCATTGCATCGGTGGCCTGCTCAAAACGATACTCCCAGATGGAGTAGTCATCCTTGGGGACTAGAGCCTTCCAAGCCATCTTTATTTGGGTGACGCAGTCGGCTTCATTCTCCTCAATCAGCTAGCGCTTCTCCTCTTCGGCATGGGCTACGTACTTGACTCTTAGCTGCTCATCCTAGTTGGCAAGCTTTTTCTACGGATTCTCATTCTGGTGGCGGAGACTGTTTGTGTCCCTGCCTACATCTTGTAGCTTTCCAAGCTCAGTCTGGGTCGTCTTCAACTTCCCTCAAGCTCGGTCACCCTCTTCTAGGCCGCCTCTAGATCTTTTTCAACTTGCAAGTTTGCAGTCCCCTACGAATACAAGATTCCTGAGTCAGTGCCTCAATTTTATTAACATCAAACATCGCTTGATTAAGATTGGAAGTGGCCCTTTCGTTGACAGCCCTTACCTCTTTTAGCTTGTCATTGTATGGCTTTTTAATCCCATTCACCCACAGCATGGCCTACATTCGGCCAAAGAAAGGTTGTTAGTATGGAGACAGATAGCAAAGACTTGAATTTTTTTCTAAAAACTTTAAAACAAGTTACCTTAGCAAGCAACGACATTATACCGTCGAAGTTCAGAGTGTCGACTCCCCTAATGGAGTCACGTTGCTTAGTAGAGACGACCTTGAGCATGTTCTTGGCCAACTGTTGCACATCTAGCATCTGAGCAGCATCTGCACATTCAACATTAGGTGAGAGGTTGGCATAGACTCAGCCAATAGGCCGGCTAACTTAAAAATGGCTGGAGACTGGGTATAAGTCTTAACCCTGCAAGGGTAAGACAAGGGGTTAAAGGCGCTGATACCTAGGATCTCAAATACCAGGTCCTAGGCACGCTTGTCCTTCCGTTTGCTAGTGATAAGACTGCCTGGGTCAGTTGAGA
Source organism: Chenopodium album (assembly GCF_948465745.1). Lineage (NCBI taxonomy): Eukaryota > Viridiplantae > Streptophyta > Magnoliopsida > Caryophyllales > Amaranthaceae > Chenopodium > Chenopodium album. The sequence continues at coordinate 23,858,386 of NC_137847.1, forward strand.
CTCTAGTACGTTTCGATGCTTTGGACGCCTTCGCTTGCTTCAGTGCATTCATAGTAGCGAGCGACTTGTCGCCAGTAGAGGGGTAAGAGTCAGACCTACTTGCCGACTACTTTTGCGTAGTCGACTTTTTCTGCCTAGAGGGCGTCTGTTCTTCCCCAGCAAACGACCGCTTGGGAGGCCTCTCGCTCAAGGTTGAAAGTAGAGGAAACTTTTCTGATCCTTACTGGAAAATTACAAAAGACTTAGTATTAAAACCATGTAATTCGTTTATATCAAAGTGACGGATGCATAGGAATTTACTAATCAAGCTGATCCTTCTTGAAGATCTGTGTTTTTTGCCGGATCATCTGGCGGTAGGCGGCTGCTGAGTTGCTGGGTTTCTTGCTCGGAGAGAGTTGAGACATTTCTTATTTTGCAAAAAAAGGTCGAATGTATGATTAGAATAAACAAACAAAAAACACGCTTAACAATATACTCATTCGGCAAGCTACCTTTGCTTTTATTTAAACTAAGGGCACAAGCGGCCAGGAAGAAGGGATCCCTAAGCCATTCGAACCTAGGGATATAACTATTGGGGACTATTTCTCTCTCAGTCCCTCCCTCTACTGTCTTGATTTCAACTTTAAACAGCCCAGGCGTAAAAAATTGTTCCCACCCTTCATTAGGTACAGGCGGGAGAATTGCCTTTTGGCCTAAGGGATACGAATCTCTGTTCGAGCAATTGAACTTCCTGTTCCGGATGGTATCTGGAGAGGAGATGATGTAGAACTTATTTATCTAGTCTTTCCACTTAGAATCTTTTCCAAGAGTCATCATAAATCCTTTATTATAGGTCAGGGTGTACTAGCCGGGACCGACTGACCTTGGAGCTTTACTTAAATAATGCATTAAGGAAAATGCCTGAAAGCTTGGCTCTACTCCTTGCGTCCTGCAGAAGGCTAAATACCCCAGTATTGTCATCTGAGAGTTGGGGGCTAGCTGCCACACCCTTAGGCGGTATCCATGTAAGATCCTCTCAACTCATGGATCCAAGGGAACCTTAGGACCGCGTGTATAGCAGCTTCATAACACCCAAAGCTAGAGTCCTCAAAGCTATGGTGAGGCGGGCAAACAACTATGTCATCTAGGGTGGGAACATGTATTTCATATCCGGCCCCCATGATACAAATGTCCAGGATGTCATTTAACTTCTTCTACATGTTTTTTTGGGTTGCAGCGGATATATGGGTAAAGTAAGGAGTAAACTCTTCTTGCAGAGAGAAAGATGCCTCTCCTTCACCTCTATCAGTAGAGGCAGCCTTTCCCTCAGAACCAGCAGGGGAATCAGGACCCCTAAACTCCTCATTGGCCTTAGATGGCCTCTCTTCAACATTAAAGCCGCCTAAAGGGACATCCCTATGGGATGACCCTTGCTTAGAGGCGGACGCGCCATCATCAGAGCCATCCTCTAACTCGTTCAAGATGGATTCATCAAGCGTACTTGGGGTGCCAGGTGGGTGGTAAAAGATTTCTCTCCTGAGCACCATAATGGTACCATCGTCCTCTTCGTCACTAGAAGCAAAAGCTGTCCTTTTTGTTCAGGCCATAGTGTCTTGCATAGACACATAGACGGTCGTATTCGGGGACGTTTGCAGAATAGGGCAGATGACAGTCTTAGTCCTAGATTCAGCCATCCTAGGTGACCGGCTGACGACAATCCTATATGTAAATAAGACGTTAAATAACTTTGAAATATGCATGAATTAAAATCAATCTTATTTAAGTATCATGAATGGTTTTTCATTAAAATTCTTTCAATTGTAGAATCATGTCTTCAAGTAACTTAAACAACCAGTTTTCATTGCGCTCAATTCTCGACAAGGAGAAGTTATGTGGGCCAAATTTTCTTGATTGGCAAAGAAATTTGCGAATTGTTCTCATCCAAGAGCAAAAGGAATATGTTCTTGATGAGGAAATGCCCGACGCTCCTAATGAGGAGGTGACTCAGGCTGCCCTAAACCGATGGCAAAGTGCCAATCGGGATGTCAAATGCATCATGTTGGTCACAATGTCTCCCGAGCTTCAAAAGACTTTCTTTGAGAAGGAGACATCTTTTGAGATCATTTCTGGGCTGCAAAATATGTTCCAAGAGCAGGCCCGAGCTGAGAGATTTGAAACCCACAGATAGATCCTTGAGAACAAGCTCAAGAGAGGAGAGTTAGTCAGCCCACATGTACTTAAAATGATAGGATTATTTGAGAACATGAGAAGGCTTGAGCAAGGTATTCAACCGAGATGGCAATTGACATCATTCTCCACTCGCTGCACAAAGGCTATGATCAGATCAAGATGAACTATAACATGCATAGAATGGAGAAAACCCTTACCGAGCCTCATGGTATGTTGAAGCAAGCCGAGAAAATGCTTAAGGATGAGGGGAAGCATGATATGCTCATGATTAAAAAGGGCAAGCCGTTCAAACACTCAGGCAAGAAGAAGAAAGGCTTTAAGGGGAAGGGTAAGGAGAAGACCTTTCTGCCTAAGTCAAAAGCTACCAAGGATAACAAGGAGAAGAAGGTAGGATCTTCTAAATCTGATTTCGAATGCTTCTATTGCAAGAAGATGGGACATTGGAAGAGAGATTGCCTCAAATTCAAGGAAGATAAGAAGAACAGAACCGTTGCTTCTAAAGCATGTATATTCGTTATAGACTTAAACTTCACTAGCTCAGCATCATGGGTATTAGATACCAGATGTGGCTCACACCTTTGTTCCAATTCTTAGGGACTAAGGAACACTAGGAAGCTAGCGAAGAAAGAGGTTGAACTCCGAGTCGGCAATGGAGCCAGAATTGCAGCCGTATCCGTAGGAACTCTCAGTTTGTCTTTGCCCTCTGGGCTTGTTTTGGAACTTGAAAGTTGTTACTATGTTCCCAACGTTACCAAAAACATTATTTCAATTTCGGTGTTGGACGCCAAAGGTTTTGAATTTTGAGTAAAAGACAATGAATGTTCATTTTATCTCGATAATGTTGTATGTGGTATTGCACATTCTGAAAATGGTCTTTATGTGCTTTCTTTAGACAAATAAGTTTATAATGTGAATAATACTACCAAAAGAACTAAGACCATGGAGTCAACTTAAAGTTACTTGTGGCATTGTCATCTTGGCCACATTAACATCAAACGCATCAAGAAGCTTCTACTAGAAGGCGTTCTTGACTCTTTCGATTTAGAATCTTTAGAGAATTGCGAAGGATGTTTATTAGGCAAGATGATAAAGCAGCCATTCTCCAAGTTGGGAGAAAGAGCAGGTGACTTATTGGGTCTAATATATACCGATATATGTGGACCAATGAGCTCCGCCATAAGAAATGGACATCGATATTTCATCACCTTCACAGACAACTATAGTAGATATGGCTATGTCTACCTCATGTCGCATAAGTGTGAATCATTTGAAAATTTCATAGAATTTCAGAGTGAAGTTTAAAATCAGCTTGGCAAGAAAATCATAGCCCTTCGATCGGATCGAGGTGGTGAATACTTGAGCTAATAATTCGATGACCAACTAAAATATCATGGCATACTTTCAGAACTGACACCTCCGGGAACTCCACAATGGAATGGAGTATCCGAACGGAGAAATCGAACCTTGTTAGACATGGTACGATCAACCATGGGTCTTAGTGATCTTCCTATCTCTTTCTGGGGACACGCACTTTTAACTATGGCACTAACACTGAAGTGTGCTCCATCAAAAGCTGTAGAAAAGACTCCATACGAGTTATGAACGAAGAAACCTCCTAGGTTGTCTTTTCTAAAGATATGGGGATGCGAAGCATATGTCAAGAAATTGATTTCTGACAAACTTCATCCCAAATTTGATAAGGTTTACTTTGTGGGCTATCCAAAAGAAACCAAAGGGTAGTACTTCTACAACAAATCGGAGAACAAAGTGTTTGTTGCTCACGATGGTGTCTTTTTGGAGAAGGAGCACCTTTCCAAAATTACAAGTGGGAGGAAAATCGAACTCGAAGAAGTTCGTGAGGATGAGAAACAAAATCAGAATGATAGTCAAAGTGCTCAAATAGCATCTATTGACGAAGGTCAAAGTGATTAAAATATGCAAAGTCGCACCGACAATGCAAATGCTCAGTCCATTACCCTACGTAGGTCTCAATGGCCGAGATCTCAACCTGATAGATATCTTGGTTTAGTATTAACCGAGAATCAGGACATCCTGATCATGGATGGAGATGAACCGGCAACCCATAAGCAAGCGATGGCAAGCACCGACTCTGCTAAATGGCAAGAGGCCATGAGATCTGAAATGGATTCCATGTTTGAAACTCAACTCTGGGACTTGGTTGACTTACTCGAAGGCTATACACCTATCGGATGTAAGTGGATTTTCAAGTTGAAAACCGACAAAGATGGAAATGTATTCATTTAAAAAGCTAGATTGGTAGCAAAAGGTTATAAAAAAGTTCATGTTATTGATTACGATGAATCCTTTTCTCCAGTCGCAATGCTTAAATCCGTTCGGATCCTGCTAGCGATAGCTGCATATTACAATTATAAAATATTGCAGATGAACGTCAAAACCGCCATCCTAAATGGTATTTTGGAAGAAATTGTGTATATGACACAGCCTGAAGGTTTTTTCGACCAAAACAACGCTGGAAAGGTATGCAAGCTTCAGAAGTCCATTTATGGATTTAAGCAAGCAAGCAGAAGTTGGAATCTGCGATTCGATGAAGCCATCAGTAAGTTTGGTTTTATCAAGAATCCAGATGAGTCTTGTGTTTACAAAAAGGTCAGTGGGAGTGACATCGCCTTCCTAGTCTTATATGTCGTTGACGTATTACTCATTGGAAACAACATTCCATTATTAGAGTCTGTAAAGGCTTGGCTCGGAAAGTGTTTTTCAATGAAAGACTGGGAGAGGCTTAGTACATAGTAGGCATTAAGATCTATAGGGATAGATCGAAAAGGATGATAGGATTAAGTCAAAGTACTTATATTGATAAGGTACTAGCTCGTTTCCAAATGGATGGGGCCAAGAGAGGCCACCTACCCATGTCTCATGGCATAACCCTAAGCAAGAAGCAGTGTCCTAAGACACCTGATGAGCGAGAAAGGATGAATCAGATTCCATGTGCTTCGCTAATTGGATCGATCATGTATGCCATGATATGTACTAGGCCAGATGTATCGTATGCCTTCAGCACTACGAGCCGATACCAATCAAACCCAGGAGAGGCGCATTGGACTGCGGCCAAGAATATCCTAAAGTACCTGAAAAGGAACAAGGATAAATTCCTAGTCTATGGTGGCAAAGATGAATTAGTTGTTGAGGGATATACCGACGCAAGCTTCCAAACAGACAGAGATGACTTCAAGTCACAGTTTGGGTACATATTCTGTCTCAATGGAGGAGCATTTAGTTGGAAGAGTGCTAAGCAAAGCACAACTGCAGATTCTACAACTGAAGCCGAATACTTAGCAACATCTAAGGCAGCTAAGGAGGCAGTTTGGATTCGCAAGTTCATTGGTGAACTTGGTGTTTTACCCTCAATCAAGGGTCCAATAGACCTCTATTGTGACAGCAATGGAGCTATTGCTCAGGCTAGAGAGCCAAGAGAACATCAGAAGGTCAAACATGTTAAGCGGCGGTTTCACATGATTCGAGAATGGAAATCAGAAGGTGAAATCAGAATTTGTAAAGTTGGAATGGATGACAATGTATTCGATCCACTAACTAAACCTTTGCCTCGAGTGAAGCACAACAAGCACGTTGAGGGAATGGGAATCAGGCACATCGGAGATTGGCTTTGATTTCCTTATTTTAATGTTTTAATTAATTTTTGGACAATTTTAATGTAAAGCACTATGATGAACCATTCGGTTTTGGAGTAATTAAATTTTTCATGCGATTTAAATCACTCCGTTAACTATTTAATTGTGGTTTAGAATTAAATTAATGAGTCCATTCAATTCTTGAAATATTCAAAATAGGGTATCAAGACCAGTCTTGGTAAGGAAACACCTATTAAGTGAACATTGAATATTATAATTGAAAATTATCCCTAATCGAGGTCATTTAAATGATGGACGATTAATGACCATTTGAGATTAGTGTGTAGTTTGATTTATAGCACCGTTTCTTGTGCTACAAGGACATGATCGTCATAAATCATTTACAAAGGTATTGATTTAGAACCATACTGGATCGACCTATGAGAAAACTTTAAGAGATTAAAAATCGTCATAAGTATACTTCTCATTATTGCTATCGAAACCTTTTTTCTCGACCATGAGTATTGTGAGCTTTCTTGTTTGAGTACTAGTCTGCTTTGATGATTGTCAAACGTCTGCCGTAATAGGGGATTATAATAGCATCACTTGGGCGGCTAGGTCCTCTCAGTAAGAGAATATACATTACAAGACTGGAAATGTCCCCCTATTAAAAATAGGGAAGATGTCTTTGTTGTTTACAAGGCCTCTAGTAGAGCGAGACTGTAAAATGCATGGTCGTGCTCGGATGGATTTTTGGAATCATCTGTTTATTGACAGTCGGACTCGGAATCGAGAAACACTTCTAGACGTAATAAGGTTGACAAATTAATCTTACCTTATAGTTCATGAAGAGGCATTAAGCGACATAGGAAAAGGGTTATACACTAAAAACACACTTGCCGGAAGGACAAGTGGGAGATTGAAAGGAATATTGTCCTTCGAATAAGTGTATTATTCCGATAGGGGGTTCAGAATTATTAGAAAGCTAATTTTTTCAGTGAGGTCAAGTGATCGGAATGCCTGGGTGGAGGCTACTTCCGATCAGTAATATTAATGCATAATTAATATTACAGCTTAATCTTGACTGAACCCTTCGGGTCACACCCAAGCAACTAACGAGCCGAAGCGACGAATTAATTAATAAGTCGACCGAGTAATTAATATTTGACGTCGAAAATTCGAGCTTGGAGCGTCGAAACCGAGCGTCGAAAGTCGAGTCGAAAATAGTAAAAGACGAGACGCGAAAATAATAATAAATCAACAATGACCAAAATACCCCTAGCATTGGAATAATGAGTGCTAGGGGCGCGGCAAATGCTAGCAGCCTGCACCTAGTGCGGGGCTAGGCTAGCATACCGCAGCTAGTAGCCCGCACTAGTGTGCGTGGCTGTGCTAGCATACGACAGTTAGTAGCCCGCACACTTGGTGCGTGGCTTGCTAGGCCGTGGCAGCTAGCAGCCCACGGTTTTGGGCGCAAGTGAGGTGGGCCGAAGCCTCATAACCGCACCATGGCAGCCCACAAGGCAACCATGGGTGGCCAAGTGAGCTGCCATGTGGCCGAACTCAATTGGAGGAACAGAAAGGGAAGTGGCCGGTTATGGGAGCTAGAGTGGGGGGCAAGTTTGGTCCCCCCCTCCTCCAAATGGTCCTCCTTGTATGCTTGCCACTTGTTGATTTATTACTAGTTTGATTATTAATTTTATTTTAGCTTTAAAATAAAATGAGAAAATCAAATTCTCCCACATTGATGAAGAGCATTTCACACTCTTGCATTTCCCTATAAATACCCAACTTGGGGTATTGGGAAAAGCACTTTAGTAAGAGTTGGAAAAGGCATCACTAGTAGTGAAAACCTTTGAACTCAAGAGTTGAAAAAGGCATCACCATTGTGAAAACCTTTGAACTCAATTACTCGGGTTTCGGTCGGTCCTTGCTAACTCTAGGGCTTTGGACCTAGTCGGTGTTCGAGTTGTGGGTGGACTTTCGTTGGAGGTCGTCAAACGTATATTTATTATCTTAATCTTGTCATTAAGTTAATTATGTTTATGGTTTTATTTATTCCGAGTGCGGTCTTGTTTTTGGGTTTGTTTCCACGGAGAGTTGGCCTACTCAGCCGACTGAAAAGCTTGAAGAGAGCAAAAGGAAAAAAGAGAACTGGGCGGTTAATAACTCTGATCAGCCGGCCTAGAAAAATAAGGAATTTAAACTATATTTTCCAAGGTACGAGTTTAACAAGGACAACTACTCCATCCTCATGGAGATAAAGGATCGGCTGACCTTAGAAAAGTCGAATCCAATGAAAGGTTCCACTGAAAATCGGAATAAAAACAAACACTAACATTACCATGAGGATGTCGGCCATGACACAAACGACTATTATAGCCTCAAGCGGACGCTTGACCGTCTGGCCGACAAAGGAGTGCTGAAGTCATATGTGAAGTCCAAAGTATCTTCCAAAGCGAATCTGGGGCAGTCGTCCAAAAAGACTCCCCATCTTGCTAGTAGTTCGGACAGCGATGAGGATCCGGTCTACACTATAGCAGGTGGATTCGCTGAAGGTGGCCCGACCATGTGAGGCACCATGGACCTTCTGAAAAAGATGGTCAATTCAGTTGAAGAAGGACAGGCGTCTAGCACCACCGCCTTCCCAGAAGTTGTCATCATTGAGAAGGACCGGGGCAAAGTCCGCCGGTCGCATGATGACCCTGTGGTCATTGAATGCAAAGTGGCCAAACAATTCATTGGCCGCATTTTGATTGACACAGGTAGCTCCTCTGACATCATCAACTATAAGTGCCTTTCCAAGCTCAAATATAAGCTGGATAGCATGCGTGATGTCTCCCATCCTCTTGTTGGGTTTGGGGGAGGAGTGGTGCACCCAGTCGGACGAATAGATCTCCCTCTCTGACTGGGAGAAAAGGGCAAAAGGCGGCACATGACCGTCCGATTTTTTGTGGTCGAAGAGCTGACCGCCTATTACCTCATTCTTAGTCGACCTACTCTGAACGAGTGCAAGGCCGTCATCATCCTATCTCTCATGCTGCTCATGTATGAGAGGGATGACGGCTCTATTTGCTCCTTAAAGGAGATCAGAAGACGGATAGAGAATGCTATCTCTCAGAAGTCAAACCCGCGGCCGCAGCAGCCGAACAGGGGAAGGAGCCAATAGACCTTGATGATATCAAGGATAATGATCCAGCCCCACCAGCCGCAAAGAAAAGAAAGACTAATCAGATGGTGGTGGTGAAGAAAGAAAATCAATAGCAATCACTGACCGGGGAACGGTCAGGTGACCTCCGTCCCCAGCCAGTTGGTGAGCACATTGATATTCCTTTGGACAACAGCCGTTCAGAGCAAACTGTTAAGTGGGGACAGTTGCTTTTGCAAAGATGGGTGCTGACTTGCACCATCTGCTGAAAGAATTCAAGGAAATTTTTGCCTTTGAAGTGGAAGAGGTGCCAGGCATCAGCCCGGATCTTGCTGTCCACAAACACTCCGTGGATCCAAAAAAGAAGCCCATTCGGGAAAAGAAAAAAAATCACGGCGAGGAGAGAAGTCAGGCGGCAGCTGCCGAGGTTAAAAAGTTGCTAGACGCTGGGTTCATTCGGACATGTAACTTCTTTGACTGGGTTGCAAATGTTGTGCTTGTGAAGATGCCGAATAGTACCTGGCGCATGTGTGTTGATTACACTGACTTGAACAGAGCATGTCCGAAGGATAGTTATCCACTTCCAAAAATTGATAGTCTGGTCGACTCTACAGCTGGACATGCCTTGATGAGCTTTATGGTCGCCTACTCAGGCTTTCATTAGATTTCCCTATAGAACAAGGATCAAGAAACGACGACATTCTTTAGTGATCAGGGGTTATTATGCTACACCGTGATGCCGTTTGGCTTGAAAAATGCGCCAGCTACTTTCCAACGAATGATTAATACAATCTTCATTAACCAGATTGGGAGGAATGTAGAGGCGTACATTGATGACATGATAGTCAAATCCAAGCAGCAGGCGGATCACCTTGCTGACCTCCGAGAAACATTCACCACACTCAGGCGGTATAAGGTCATGCTCAATCCTAAGAAGTGTGTCTTTGGTGTTTAGTTTGGGAAGTTTCTCGGATTCCTAATTGACCAGAGGGGGATAGAGGCCAACCCTGAAAAAATAAAGGCGATCATTGACATGAAGTCACCCCGCACTATTAAGAAAGTATAGAAATTAACAGATTGCCTAGTGGCCCTAGAGAGATTCCTTAGCCGGTTAGGTGCAAGTGCCTTTACTTCTTCCAGGCAATCAGGAAGAAGTTTATGTTTGAATAGGGGGATGATGTTGAGGCGGCCTTCCAAAAACTAAAGCAACATTTTCACTCTTTGCCAAGGCTGGTCATCCATTTGCCTAAAGACATGCTCTACATGTACTTGGCAGTCTCAGATCATGCCCTCACTACTGTTCTCCTTACTGAAAGAGACGACACCCAGCTCTCGGTCCATTTCATTAGCCATGTTCTCAAAAATGCAGAGCTTCGGTACCCCATGGTTGAAAATTTTGGCCTTGCCTTCTATATGGCTGTCAAGAAGTTGAAACCCTATTTCTTGGCAAATCCGGTAGTGATCTACACTGATCAACCGATCAAGCGACCAATGACAACCCTGGAATCATCAGGTCGAATGCTCAAATGGGCTATTGGATTATAAGGTCTGGAAATCACTTACGAACCAAGGAAGGCAATAAAGGGCCAGGTATTCGCTGACTTTATTGTCAAAATGACAAGGCTGGTTGCGCTGAATAACATTGATCAGGTTTGGATAACACTGATCAAGTGTTTGTGGACGGGAGCTCCACTATGAAGGACTGTGGTGCAAGTGTTATATATCAGTGTCTTGAGAGAGATAAGTACGAGCATGCACTACGGTTCAAGTTCCAGGCCTCAAATAATGAGGCAGAATATGAAGCCCTGCTAGTCGGCATCCGCATGTCTAAGGCGATAGGGGCAACTAAGATTGACGCCTGCTCTGACTCTCAATTGGTCGTTATCCAATACCATGGTGACTATGAGGCCACCCATCCGGCTATGATCAAATATTTGCAGGCGGTCAAAGCTAAGGCCGGGCATATCTACTAGACGGCACGCTGCCAAATTCAGCTCCCAAAGCAGCCACACAGAAAAAGCGTGCGGCCAACTTTGAAATTTGAAGAGGAGAGCTTTTTAAGAAAGGGTTCCTACAACCCCTCTTGAAATGCATCACCCCCGAAAAGGGGCAGGAAATTCTAGAAGATTTGCATGCGGGATTTTGAGCTTCACATATAGGCAGCAGGTCTTTAGCAGAATGGGTCAGACGGCAGGGCTACTTCTGGCCACCCTTGAGAAAAACGCCATGATGTTGGTGAAAAAATGTGATGACAAAAATTCGGCAAGCTTATACATCGTCCGGCCACATATTTGACGGCCATACATAGCCCAGTTTCATTCGCCAAGTGGGGCATGGACAACCTGGGGCCATATACTCCTTCATCAGGCGGATGGCGGTATATCTTTATTGCCGTAGATTATTTCACCAAATGGGTGGAGGCAGAGGCGGTAAAAAACATTAAGACAAAGGATGTCATCTCATTCATCTGGAAGAACATCATCACCCGATTCAGGGTGGCTATGTATATGGTTTTTGACAACAGTCCTCAGTTTAAGACGCCTCATCTCCAGAATTGGTTGTGAGATCAAGGGATCTCATATTGTTTTGCATCAGTCGGCCGACCCCAAGTAAACGGCCAGGTTGAAGCCTTCAATAATTTAATCTCAAACAACATAAAAAAGAAGATTGAAAGAGCTGGCGGCCTCTGGGCGGATGAACTACCACACGTCTTATGGGCCATCAGAACAATAGCGAAAGGGGCAATTTGAGAGACCCCTTTTCTCATGGTGTACGGTGCAAAGGCCGTCTTGCCCATTGAACATTATGGGCCAACTCTTCGAATCATGTTATATGACGAAGAGGTAAATTGGGAGGCCATGCGGCTAGCATTGGACTTGCTTCCAGAGCGCAGGGGCAATGCTGCCTTGCACCATGAGATCTACCGTCTGATAGTGACTAGAGCTTACAACAAGAGAGTGCACAAGCGGCCCCTAAAGGTTAGGGACTTTGTGTTACGGAAAATGGGGGCGGTCGGTAGGGCGAATGAGCAAGGAAAGCTAACCCTAAATTAGGAAGGTTCCTACTGAATCTATGAAGAAGTAAGAGAAGGCACTTACTGTTTGGAAACATCAGATGGCAGGCAGCTACCAAGAACCTGGAACTTAGATAACTTGAAAAATTACTACTTTTGAAATTTTGTAAATTTTTTATTCAAACTCATTAATGAAAAATCTGCCTTCATTCCAAATTAAATTTATTTATTTTTGCATTTAAGGGCACCGCCTGCACAATGTGCAGAGACGGACCAAGCTCAATATTTTTTATTGCATTAAAGGGTACCGCCTGCACAAAGTGCAGACGGCCTGAACTCAACCTTTTTACCACATTCTAGAGAACCGCATGCACATTGTGCAGACGGCCGGAATGTAATTAATGAGAACCGCCTGCACAATGTGTAGACGGCTTGAACTCACTTAGCATTTGGAAAAATGCATAAATAAGGACCGCCTGCACCATAAGCAGTCGGTCTAAATATTTATGTTTAAAGGCACCGCTTGCACAATGTGTGGATGGCTTGAATCTACTTACCATATATAAGCTAAGTGTCAAAAACTTATCGGCTAACTATTCTTCTTAAAGAGGCCAAATACCGGATATGTCTTATAAATAAAAGCCGTCCGCTCCAACATGAGTACGACCGTCTGCTTCAATCGGCGACGTCCATTCGGGCGAATTCGTCGAAGAGAGCATCTCCCATTCGGGTGGTTCATTGCTCTATAAATAAAAAACAAACGGCCCTTCCGACTATCGAGATTAAGATAACGCTCGCAGCTCCGGCCAGGGGTAAAGACATCTGGTATCGCAAACAATTGCATAGTATACGATAAAGCTAAAACACTTAGCATAAATTTGTGCATGACAAATAAAACTGAAATCTGAAAAATTTTTAAGACAAGTATGATAAAAACCGGCCAGATGACCGGATGTTTCATTAAATTAACCAGCCGCCCCTATGGCCGACTGTAAAAATTGATCGGTATAACCGATAGAAATTGTTAAATTACCCGACCCCTTAGTCTGTAAAAGACAAGATTACTTGGCGCACAGGCCGACAGAAACAAAAAATGGCCATACGGCCGCAGAAAGACAAACAAAAGCTTAAGCATTAGGGGAGTGCACTTCAGTATTAGCAGCCGCCGCATCCTTGGTTCCCTTGGGTGGCTGCTCCTGATTTCCATCTTCCTGCTCCTCCTCCTGATCAGACCCCCTGGAAGACGACCCCTCAGTCAAATCCGACTCATTCTCCTCCTCCACTTCCTCCCTCGCTGCCGCCTCCTCAGCTTCTTGCATAAGCTTGGCGTTGAACTCAAAAGAGGCCGACTCGAATGAATTCTTCCATCCTTCTAAGTCTTTGCTAGGGAAGAGTACACTCCCAGGCCATCCGCATGATAGAGTCGTTGTCTTCCATCATCTGCTTCACCAAGGTTTCCTTCTTCTCTTCGGCCCTTGACCGGTATTTGGTTTGAAGTTGGGATTCCTGGTTTTGCAGCCTCTTGAGGATCTTGTTGACCTTATTGTGGAGACCTTTCGCCTCCTTGAGGGGCTCGAGCTTAGCCTTCAGGCCTTTCACCTCTTTCTCAAGCTCGGTGACCCAGCTCTTGGCCGCGTCCAGATCCTGCTTGACCTGCAGATTAGCGGTTGCCTGAGAATATAGGATGTAAATGGTCAAATATTCATTTTGAGAAACTTCAAAAGCGGCCGTATCTAGAGAAGAGGCGGCCCGAGCGTTTGCAGCTTTTACGTCCTTGGTCTTCTCATTAAACGACCTCTTAAGACCGTTTACTCGCAGCATAGCCTGCATTCGGCAAAAGAAAAATATTAAAATATAAGCGGCATGAAAAATCAAAAGATAGCAAAATGTTGGATATTTACCTCAGCAAGGAGGGTGAGGATGGCGTCAACATTGAGGGTACTAACTCCTTTAACCGACTCTTGTCCTCAGCAGCGACATCCCTGAACATGGTCTTTGCCATGTTCTGGAGATTCGGCCTTAGGGGAGCATCCGCACATTCAACACTCTGTAAGTAGGAGGCATAGATCCAGCCAATGGACCGGGTGTCTTCGGAATTACTCGACGACTAGTGGTGGAATTTAACTCTAGTAGGGGAAGGCAATGGATCGAAGGCGCTTATACCTTCCATCTCCTCCGGCCTTTCCTTGGACGACTTATCAGCGCCTGGAGCACGCTTGTTCCCCCTGCTGCTGTGTTGCTAGTAGCGTTAATTAGAACTCTGCCACTCTTCGACGCTTTTTCAGCGTCCGGCTTCCTCAGGCCTGAGGGGGATTTCTCTTCAGTAGGAGGGTTAGGGCCATCTCCCACCTTCCTGTGAGGGTTTGGTGGCGATGTGCTTCCGGGAAAAGCCGAGAGTTTTCACGTCCTCCGCCAACTACTTCTGCTACTTAGGGTCTGGCTTAGGGGGGGTACACTTGCTCGAGTCCCCCTGCGCACAAGTTGAGAGATTATAAGCAAGTGAAGGAAATAATGTTGCACTAAAAAATTGTTATGTACAAGGACTTACTTTGGGGGGCCTGTCCGCCTCCTGGTCGACCGTCTTCTTTTTACCCAGCACTTGCGCCCAGTAGTGGGCGGCGCTGGCAGACGGCTTCTTTGAGGCCGAGAGCTTCTCCATTGCTTTATCTACAAGAAGAAATTGGAGTTAGTATCAAACAAAGAGATTAAAGTCAAACAAATAATCAAAAACAGTCGGCCAACTACTTCTCGGCCTCTCATTACTCAGGCCACAGGCGGCCAAGTAATTCCCATCAGAGAGCTAGTCGTGACGAGGAATGTAACAATGACTTCTTTTTTCCCAGTCTCCTGGTTAGACCTGACGGTCACTCTGAAAAGACCGCGGTCAAAAATCTTTTCCCTTGCCGGCCTGGGAACAGGTGGTAGTTCAGCTCCGCCTGAAAAAGGGGAGGGTTCCGGTTCCACCGGTTATATTTTTTATTCTTTAGACGGTCGGGGGAGGCGACAATATAAAACTTATTCCTCCAGTCCTTCCACTTGAACTCCTTCCCAACTGTCATTATTTAGCCCTTATGGCTTGACAAAGTGTACCAACCGGGCCCGCTTGACTTTGGGGTCTGGCTGAGGTAGTGCATATGGGCGAACGCCTCAAAGCTTGGCTCTACCTCGAGCATTTCGCATGCGACAACAAACCGTAAAATATTTACTCAAGAATTAGGGGCAAGTTGTTAGATACCCAGCTGGTACCCATCCAAGATCCTCTCCACAAACAATTCGAGAGGGAATCTGAGGCCGGCTTGTATAGCCGCCTCGTAACAACCAAAGCATTGGTCCCATAGCTTGACGTCTCAGGCCAAACTACGGTGTCCACATGATCAAGGACACTCAAAATTATTCCATGTCCCATGACATGCTTAGCCCTAAACACTCCTTCCTTGTCCTCCATGGCTATACGCCTCCTAGTCGGGACATGATGGAAGTAGGCGGCGTATTGCTCGCGGTGATGGGCCGAGTCCTCTGCCCATCCTTCACCCCTCTCAACGGAGAGAGAGTCTCGCCGTTTCTAACCGAGAGCGCCTTTCCTCATAATCGTCGGAAGCTCGGCTAGAAGAAGACGACTCGTTAGCACCGTCCGAGCTTTCGGACTCCGAATCCGAATAGGGGGCCTGATAGCTTGTGCTAGCAGTGTCCTCCCCCATTTCCTCATCCAAGGCCGGATCCATCGGCTCGGAGGCCCTTTGTTGACACCTATCTTTAGACTCTTTCAAAATAGAAGAGCCTGGGGTGCTGGTAGCACAGGGCGGATGATCATAAACTGTAGTAGCAAGCGCCCTAATGGAGCCCTTTGAATATATGGTCAAACTCTCCGAATGGTACCAAGAACCATCCTCCCTGTACATTCTACTAGTTTGCTTCGTTCTAGCCATGGTGTCCTGCATAGACACAAACACAATCGAATTCGAAGAAGTTCACAAAGATGTTCGCAAAGGGGAATCCAACTAAGAGCAGTCGGCAATCCTAGTTCTAGATTCAGCCGTCCCCGGTGACTGGCTAATCGTTAACCTAGGTCGTGCCGCATGCGTTTAGGAAACCATTTTCAAAAAAGAAAAAAGCAAAAATAAAATAAAAAGCAAGGAAAACAGAAGGTTACCTTACTAGTGAAGCTACGTAGAGCCGCTTGAAAGTCCTGGATGTCTACTGAACAGGTGTATAGGTCTCAAAGTGGCGGATGTTTTCCCAGAAAAGGACAAGTTCAAGATTCTTAAAACGTTAAGATTCAACATTCTCTCTCTCAAGAATTTTTATAAGCGTGCAAAAATGAGGGAAGGTCAACCCCTATTTATAGAAGGGGTGTAAAGTTTTGGGTAAAAGCACTAATAATTTTACCCATGGTAAACGGTAATATGCCGGACCAGTGCCTAGATGACACTTGTCATAGGCGCCACGTGGTAGGCCACGTCACTCCTGTGAGGGCAAATGATTTAGGTATTTTTACCCCACCACATGGCGTAATGAGAGCTCGCCACGTGTCACCTAGGAGAGCCTCCAAATGGACCTCTCAGGAACCGACACGTGGCAAGAAAATATGTCCTGTTGAATTGGCAGCCTTCGAGGCCTAAATCCCGAGGCTGCTGGACAACGGCGCTGCCCTAAATCCTAAGTCATCAAACCCTAGGACAGGACACACCTTTCTAGGATCCTATAAATAAGGAGATTCCCCCATTTATTGGGGCACGTCTTAATCATTACATCATTAATTGCTCTCGAAAACAAAGTACACCTGATCTCGAAATCCGAGAAGATATTTACTTTCCGCACATTTTACTCCGAATCAGCACTAATCTTCGGAGGCGGACCTCCGAACATCCGGAGTTCCGTTGTTTTGCAGGTACAGGCGCCTTCGTTGGATCCAGTCTTTGAGTTGTAACTCTCCCAAGGGACACAAAAACACTAGAAACAATTCCTTTCATCTTTTTCCCTTTGAGGAAGTTCAAAAACTTCATTTTTCACCAATGCGTTACCTTGATTCCTTTTTACTTTTGGGAGAAAGTTGGTACCCTCCACAAAAATGACATAAATTTTTTACTTTTAGATGTAGGAACACTAAGTCCCCAGTGGACGAGCAACCTTTACAAAATATTTGAGGCGATTTGATTGAGCACAAAGGCGTGAGCAATAGTAGCGAAGCCGAACGAGAAAAAAGAGTTCAAAAGCTCTGACCCCATTCCAGCGCATTGCAACAGAACTTGCCGTAGCACAACAAATCCGTCGCAACACGATATACCCTGACGCAAAGCGACAAAGCTGTCGTCGTGTGATAATAGCTGAAGTGGCACGTCAGTCTTAAGGTTCTAGCAGAACGATCTGTTTGACAATGATTACCCTAATTAAAGCCTCGTGATGAGAAACTTAGAAAAGCGACTTGATTTGATTGATGATCGGCCCAATGACGATCATATTTGATTGATGATCGGCCTGATGAATTTCACATTTTGATTACACATTGAGTACCTTTGATTAGTGATCAGCGTGATTACGATCACATTTGATTGATGATTAGCCTGATAACGATCACTTTATTGATTGAGTACACCTAAGCACATTTAATAAGAGCTTAAGCGTTGGCTAAGCATATTTAATAAGAGCCTAAGCATTGGCTCATCACACTTAAAAACTCCTAAGCATTAGTAGAAGATATTATTGCACCTAAGCATTGGTTGAACACGCCTAAGTATTGGCTGAAAATATTATACCTAAGCATTGGTTACGCATGCCTAAGAATTGCTGAATTGGCTGATTGATCAAACCTAAGCATTGGTTAATCCCATCTGAGCATTAGCGAGATCTGAGGATCGTTAAGCATTAAGATTTTTTACGGCTCTCCCTAGGATGTGGAGGTTGTCAGCATTGGTTGGTCTCGTCTAAGCATTGACGAGATTTGGAGATGGGGACACACTACAATCTTCGACGATGTCCCTAGGATATGGAAATTGTTACTTTGATTTGGAGATGGCTACACACTGTGATCTTCGACGACGTCCCTAGGATGTGGAGATTGTTACTTTTATTTGAAGTTGGCGACAAACTGCTACCTTCGATGACTTTCCCTAGGATGTGGAGGTTGTCACCCTAACATTTGAAGATCGCAAAGCACTGTGATCTTCGACAATGTCACTACGAAGATGGCGAAGATGGCGAAGCAATGCCACCTTCGACGATATTCCCTAGGATGTTGAAGATTGTCACTACGAATGGAGATAGCGAAGCACCGCTACCTTCGACGACGTTCACTTAGCATTGTGGAGGTTGTGAAGCAAAACAAACTTGATTTGACAAGATGTCACCCAGAGGCGTGTACCCGACGGTGCAAGATACGCATTTCAAACTCCTTTATTTGTAGAACTAATTCTTTTCTCCAAATATCGACATTAAAAAGAATGATTTAAGATCGCCAAATATTTTGAATCGTTCTCCGTCCCTATCAACTTACTTTGACTTTTGTTTTCGAAAATTATGTTTCTTAAACTCAGCCAAAGTGGGGGCTTCTGTAGACACCTGATTGTGTCTCCCCAAAAACCAAACCCAGTGATGAGTACCTTTCACGTCTTTAATTATCGAGTTAATGAAGAGTTAACGAGTCGCGTGAATTTCCTTTTTTCCTTGACCCTTTCTAACCTTTCCTTAAATGTTTTTACCTAAAATCATTTTTGTTTTGGGTCCTTAAAATCATTCATTTCGTGTTCTCTTTATAAAAACGTCCATAACACATAGGTATTTCTAAAGTTAGTGCTATTATTAACATTACAGAAGTCATAGATAGGTTTTCTAACATCGTGGTCCATTTTCCTAGGGAAAATAGTAGAAGATTTTGAATATAAATAGAAAGACCATAAGTATTTTTAAAGTTAGCTAAGACCATAAATAGAAAGACCATAAGTACTTTTAAATAGAAAGATCATGCATTTAATATTATTAGTATCTGCTTTTTATAATAAGAAAACTTCATCAACATAAAAAAGATGAGAGACATCAATACTTTGACTCATCGTAATAGGTTTTCAAGATTTAGAGGAGACTTTATTTTGAATCATACAAGAACGGGGGTCAAGGCGAAGAAAAATAATGTACAAAGAAAGGGGTGTCCTTGACGAATGCCTCTAGTAGGCATAAAAGATTTAGTGATTGCTCATTCTAGAGGACAAAAATTAAAGGAGAGCAAATACAACTCAAGATGAAGGTAATTATTTTTTCTAGAATATTAATGTCTTATGGTATCCTCTATGAAGCTCCATTAAGGCTATTAATAGCTTTACTCATGTATATTTTTAAGGCCATAATATTAGCTTTTTTAGTGGCTTTGTTATAACGATGGACTATTTATATAGTAATAATAATATTTTCATCAATAGTATGATTAGGGATAAAATAACCCCGATTGAAAAGGGCTAATAAAAGTAGTATTCATCAAAGGCCTCATTCTAGTCGAGATATACACTTAGGGATTAACTTATAAATTGTGTTGCAAAGGCCTATAAGACGGAATTCGGTCATAAATTTTAGGCTTTCTTTTTTAGGGATTAGACATGAATTAGAGTTATTACTATCTGGAGGAATATATCCATTAGAGAATCACTATCTAACAAAAGGAGAGATAGACTAAGCTAATCAATACCAATTTTGCTAGGAAAAGATAGCCAAGCTGAATACCATCAGGCTCTGGGCTATTAGTTCCATACATATCCTTCAAGTTATAATAGATTTCATTAGGTGAAGGAATAGCATTAAGGGGGGAAATCAATGAATTCTCTAACACTTTACAGGAGAAAAAGGGCTTTCATTAATTGATAATCAAGGGAAGAAGAAGGGGTAAAAATATTAATAAAGTAATTCCTAGCCATCATTTTAAGGGTACACTGATCATCAACCCAATTATCCTTATTATCTTTAAGACAAATAATTCTTCTAATAGATTTTTTTTTTATTTTGGCTAGAAGATGAAAGTATTTAGTGTTGTAATTGATAATATATTTTCTGCAGTCTAGACTCGCCTTTTGAACCCACTAGATTTTCTTAGAATGTTAAATAAAAATAAATTAATTATGAAATCTTTTTCTAAATTAAATAAAAATTAAGAAAAATGTTTAAAAAGGATTAATTGAATCCCATTTATCCTGGCAATAAGACATTTTTTTTTTGTTTTGTAATATTACCAAAGACATTTTCATTCCAATACCTAATAGTATTTAAGAAATTACTTTTGCATTAGCTTGTAAAACTTCATTATTCCCTACTACCCAATTATTAACAAAGTAATTTTTAAATTCATCATGTTCAACCCATGTAGTTTTGCAACGAAAGGTATAGTTAGCAACAATATTATTACTATTATAAAGAGAAACCATTAAAGGATTATGATTAGAGAAAGTTCTAAAAAGATTAGTTACCATGAGTGTTTGGGAAGGTATTGAGCCCACTCGAAAGGTATTTAAACAACTTGGATAGGCTAAAGCACTATCAAGTCTCGCCTTTATATTGCTAGCCCATGCCCTTGTATTTTTCCATGTATACAGGTTACCATTGTAACCTGAATCGATTAGACAAGTCGCATCAACCAGCATTCTAAGATCTTTACATACAATTGTCGTAAAGCTCGACCACCCATCTTGTCCGAAGGAGACATGACCTCATTGAGATCGCCAAGGAGCTGAGAATCTAAGCGGTGTTGTCCGAAGGCATATTTCCATGAAAAATCTCTCTAGATCATGTGTCTTTTAGAGGGAGAAGGCGGAGCATAGGTTCTAGTGACTTAAACTTCATTATAGTTGGGCTTGAATTTGGATAGAGCACATGAAAATATTTCATTTTATCATCATGAAAGGGATTGAGATTCATAGAGGGTTTAAATATAAGCTAAATACCCTACTCATGCCATTAAGATTAATAAATTGGAGACCCTCAAACCCTAGAATTTTGCTAACTTGCTTAGCAAGAATACCATTAATTTTTGCTTCTAGAATGATGAAAATACATGGTTTGTAAGTAGCAATAATATTTGACGCATGTGGAATAAAGTCGTTCCTTAAAGCACTATGTACATTCCAGGTAATTACTTTCATGTTTAAAATTGGGAATTAAAGAGGAGACCTTAACCTAGATTTTAACTCATTAGGAGGGGTGTAAGGCAGTACCTTCATCTAATCATCCCACACCGAGAAATTATTCAGCGAGATCATATCTTTTAGAGCCAGAGGGACTATCATGGCATGAACCTCCCACTAGTCACCGTCATCTCTTAGAAATTAATCTCTACTTGGATGACAATTACACCCTTTTAAATCAAGAACAGAGTCATAAGGTTTTCTGAAAAGTCTAGGATTATCTCTTTGTGATATAGTAATATTGGATGAGTGGGGATGTTTATCTGAGGAGATTAGAGGATAGGATGATGAAAATTAGGCGATTGAGGTTGATTCCGAAACCAAGGGCAAGACAAAGTCTCCAGTGCTGGTGGTTTCATTGAGATAAGTAGTAGAAGAGTTACGTGTATCATCAAAATTTTGGATGGAGTGATCGACGCATCCAACGACGTCTAAAGAAGGGGCATTGATAGGCGGAGGGGGTCTGAGATTGGGGGCTTCATTTGGAAGTTGTTTAGTGGTTGTTTCCCAATGGTGGTGGAGGGTTAATAAAGGAGGTAGGGATTTGGGTGAGGAGATGCTCATTAGGAAAATGAGGTTTGGTTTTTGAAGTTAGGGGTGGTCTCTGTTGGTTTTGTTTTTAGAGGTTAAAGGTGAATGGTAGTCGAATTGGCGATGGGAGACTGTCAGATGCTACTTGGTGACCATGAAAGGTTAACGTTATAGATGGTGCTAGATTTGGTTGTCGTTTATGGTTATTTCTTAGAGGAGGGGGGATGATGATGGAGAGAATCTTATGTTATGGGTCTGACGACCCTATACTCGACGAGATCGGCGAGGACTTTTGCTTTTGTGCTTAGTTTTTTCTATGTTGATGATTTGGGTTTCAGGTTTCACTGGTGGGGTAAGTGCTTAATATAGTGACTTCCGGTGAAGTATATAAGGTAGGAAGCTCAAGAGATGGTGGGTTTTAGGTTTTGGGTTTTTTCTATCTTGTTTCCCCAATG
Source organism: Chenopodium album (assembly GCF_948465745.1). Taxonomy (NCBI): domain Eukaryota; kingdom Viridiplantae; phylum Streptophyta; class Magnoliopsida; order Caryophyllales; family Amaranthaceae; genus Chenopodium; species Chenopodium album. Next base: position 23,880,471 of record NC_137847.1, read on the forward strand.
GGGGAGGGGCACTTTCTATCTCCATAGCCATTTGGTTAGAATTGGAAGCAGCATTTTCATTAAAGGCTATTTGCACACAAGTTTCCTGATTTTCTTCAGGATTAGGAGAGAAGTAATACACATAAATTTTTTAGGCAAATTTCATTATTCTTTTCATCTTCCATTTGAGAGAGAGGTTTTCAAAAGTCGGTCTTGGGAATTGTATTTAAATTATTTTTCTTAGTGATGGTTTCAGTAGTAGGGAAATAAATTTTTTGGGTATTGTAATTGTATGGATTTTTCTTTAGGAGTTTGTTAGGCTGATTTCTTTTATTAGAGACAACCATCCATGGCCCATATGTTTCATTCGGATATACTTCCTAATTTTGAGGCAAGGTATTGACTATTTAGCTTGAATTTTTGGTAGTGGGTTATGCTAAAACCGGGCTAGGCTCTGAACATGAGGTTTGTTCTTTGTTTTGCAATGGGAGTTTATCTTTATCCATCTTTATTCAAGTTTTCCACAAGAAAGTCATAAAGATTTGATATTCTCATATTTTATGAGTTGCCAACTATTACTTACCCAGATTAAAGTAACTAGAGGTTTAGTTAGATTAATATCAATACAGACTCTTGTATAGCGAACCCTGGTTAGGTGATCCATGGCATAGTTGACTTGGATATAATTGCCTTCCATTTTTTTAATTTCAAACAGAGCAATTTTATCATAATAGTCACATAAGTAATTCAGAAAAACCGAATCCAAATCGTCATCTAAACAAAGGGATTCATTGATGGATGAAATTTTGGTGACCATTAAATAGTTTTAAGGATGAACCATGGCCCTCCTAGAAGGGCTCTATCGTAATCATCTTGAACAGGGAAACGCAAAATAAAGTATCTTTAACCAGATTAATAAATTCAAGAATACCTTTAGGTTTCCACATAGCCCGAACCCTTTGAGTAATGAAAGAGGGTTGGATTGAGATATCTAGACATTTTCCCATTAGAGTGAGCTTCCATGGGTGTCTAAGTTTGTCTAAGGTTTCTTTAGGGAATGAAACCGCTTTGGAAGAGTCAGGAGGATCAACGTCTTCATCGTTCCATTGGATGGTGTTAATAGCAATATTTTTTACCTCATTAAACTGTTGCGATGAATCTTAAACTGCTTCACTAAAAGATAAAGTTTGTTTAATCTCAGAATGGTATTAGTATCAGGAGTTTCAGTGATCTCATCCAAAGGATGATAATTTGGATCTTGCACAGTAGTGTCATGTATGGGGGGAGATAGATCAAGTGGATCCATAGGACAAGGGGACAGACTTGAAGGGCCTTAGTAACACAAAAGGGGAACAAAACCTTGAAAACAAAATAATATGAGAAGAAAAGCTCATGCTCGACGACACTAAGTGACTCTTAGAGCCTCCTCGCCAGAACAAGAAGGTAAAATTCTAATGATCACACTAGTGAAGAGAAAAACCTAGAGAGAAAGAGAAACACTTTTTGCAAATTGTTCTAAGGTTTAGTACTTTTTTTAAAAAAAATTATTTTTTGAAGTTAATGATGAAGATGATAAACAAGACCGGAAAAGTAAGTAGGGGAAGTAAAAAGAGAAAGATAAATTAAAGGATAATGTTTTCCTTTTTTTGCAAGTATAATCGGTTATACGATGTATAAAAAGGGGGGTTCACCTATTATTCTAAATGAAACTTTTGAAAGTTCAGTACCTTACCTACAACTTATACTAAATTTAGTACCTTACTAGCTTAGATCCCGTGCAACACACGGTCTTGAACAAAAAATTTATAATGGATTGCAACATTTAGTAAGTTTTAGAATAATTTATATACTTCCTCTGTTTTTTATGCATGCAACACACATTTTTTCACGATATTTAAGAAAAGTAGGGCTCACGTGATTTAATTCAATTAAAATGAGGGTAAGAGATGGTTAGAGTACAATTTAGTGGGTCATATGATTAAAATAAGGAAAGTCATACAACTTTTAACATAACAACTTTCTAATTTTAGTATGTTGCAAGTATTGTGACATTTCCATTTTAAGGAAGTGTTGCAAGTATAAAGAAACAAAGGAAGTATAAAATAAAGAATTGTATTTTATATAAAAATGGTTATGACAAAAACATCAATGTTGGTACTCGATTGATAACTCTCTCTGTTTTCGGGTTTTTTGTGTCCTACGGGAGAGTTACAACATAAAGACTGGTTCAGGGCCGCCTGTACCTGTAAAAACACGGAAGCTCTGGATGGACGGAGTTCCGCCTCCAACCACTACTACAAAACTTGAGAGAGAGATCCCCAATTAAAGTCCTGTTATTTGACTAACGGGTCTGTTTGATATAAGAGATCCAATATTTAGTATGACGGGTCTCTTATGTAGACAAGGGAAAAAAAACAAAGAGATAAGACCCAATGTCAACCTAACGGGTCTCTTACCTTTATTCTTGATTGCAATAATACTCCTTTTTGGTTTCGTACTGTACATTTTTTTATTATAATATTTTATGGTTTGCTTCACCTGCTATTTACTTAAGTCAATCTCTATCTTCAAACCCTAACTCCAAATTAAAAACCTCATCTTCTCTTTGAAACCAATCCACCGCCGTCTCTTCCTCTTCTTTAGCTTCTCCCTTGAATTAAAACTATGTAAACACTCAAATGGTAAAAAATGGGCACTCCTAGACTATCTATTTCTCTCCTCTTTAAATGCTTGTTCTTTCTCCAATCAATTTTCTCAAGTTTTAGAAAATCCCCAAATTCACTTGGACCAGAGATGGAGATGTACTGTGAAAAAAAATTGCTCACAGGCATTAGAAGCAATATAGATACTAGTGGCACCAGTTGGCTTGAATTGTTTAAATCCCTTTAATTTTTCAGGTACTATGGGTTTCATTTCATATTTTTTACTTGGTGAGGTATTATTGATTATGGAATAATTTATACTATTATATCTTCAAGGCATTGGAAATTTATTCAGTTTAATTTATTTCAAAGATAAATTTATTATGTCTTTGTCATTGTCGCTGAATAATTACTTACACTATTAGTTTTCCATTGTTATTGTCGATTTTTGCTGTCATATAATTTCTTTGGTTAGATGTAAATTGAGATGAACATACATGCAGAGACGCAGAGTACTGCATTTAGGTTCTAATATTGTTTCTTGTTAAGTTGTGCTTTCTTTCAATAATTTTTTTATCATCTCTTATTTTCTTTGTTTTTTATTTATTGAACTTATTTTCAAATACGTTTTTTGGTAGGATTCTTATTTCTATTGATTCATTATTCCGTATTTTTTTTTAAGATTTGCTTGATCTGATTTCATCTCACAAAATTCTCAAACAAAGAGAGAGAATGGAGTACTTGAGCTTATTGTTGTAATTGTAATTGTAAATTTTAGTTACATCAATATTATTTTTGTTTATTTTGCTGGGATTTTATTTAGGTTGATTTTTTTTACCACATTAACTTTAATTTAGCCCATTATTATTACAGTGCTCTTGAAGTGTAACTACAATATACTTCCTGTAGTATGATTTTTCTACCAGTTTGTATAAAGACTGGAAATGAAAATTTCAAAATTCGAATGCAAAGCACATCAAGCAAAAATAAATTTTAATTTTTTTTTACAAAAATAGAGAGCAAAGAGACCCGTTAATTGACATGGTAGGTCTGTTTAACTCCACTAAACAGACCCCATATCTGAAGTAACGGGTCTCTTTCCCTTCTAAAAAATTAATTTCAAAACGTACATAACAGACCCTCTATTACTAACAACGGGTCTTTTTATTTTACTTAATAGACCCCCTAATGAACGGGTCTCTTTATCAAAGAGACCCCTAAGATAGCGACCTGTTCTAAGATGTTCTCTCAAGCATATTACAACGGGTCTCTTTGCCAATTTTTTTTGTAGTGAACAGTCAAGTTACTAAGCGTTCGTAGTGAAAACGTGCAGAAAGTAAATATCTTCTCGGATTTTGGGATCAGGTGTTTTCTCTGTTTTCGAGAATAATAAATGATATAATGGTTGTACGGTGTCCCAATAATTGAGGGAATCTCCCTATTTATAGGGTTCTAGAAAGGTGTGCCCCTGTCCTAAGGTTTGATGACCTAGGGATTTTGGCTGCGCCGTTTTGCGGCGACCTCAGGAATTGGCGGCCTTCAGCATGAAGAAGTATCTGTCTGCCACGTGTCTTCCCCTGGTTGGTCTATTTGGAGGCCTTCATAGGGTGACATGTGTCAATCTCGGAGCGGACCACGTGGCAAGGTAAAAATACCCAAAACATTTTCCCTTTACAAAGGTGACATGACGTGCCATGTGATGCCTATGACAAGTTAAAGGAGGCATTGGTCTGTTTTTTACTATTTTATCTGGAGTAAAAATTTGGGTTTTCACCCTAAATTTTCACCCCTCTATAAATAGGAGTTGACCCCCCTTTCATTTTCACGCGTTGGTGAAAAATCTTTGAGAGAGAATATTTGACTTCAAGAGCTTTTGTCTTTTCATGAGAATCTTTCTGATCGCCTGTTCTACAGACGACCAAGGACTTTCCAAGCGTCTACAACCGGCTACAAGGTAACCGCCTGCTTTTTTCTCTCGTTTTGTTTTTTTATTTTCTTTTTTCATTTTCGAAAATGGTTTCCCAAACATGCACGACACAGCCTAGGTTAGCGATCATCCGGTCACTGGGGACTGCTGAATCTAGAACTAGGAGTGCCTACTGCTCCTTATTGGAATTCCCTTCAAGAACTTCCCTAAGTCTAACCGTCTATATGTCTGTGCAGGACACAATGGCCAGTACAAAGAGAACCGAACAGTTAATTGATGTACAGGATTGTGATGATGATTTGAAATTGGACTTGTACGCAAGCAGGATCTAGATGAAGAATCAACATCATTGCAGAAGCAGCAGGTTGAAAATGAAGGTGAAGCAAATGGAGAACCTACAATGGAGAATGCACTAGGAACTCCACAAGATTTAGAAAAAAATGTAGAAAATGGAGAAGTTCCTTAAGAAGTGCAAACTGATAATCAAGTTAAAGTTCCTACTGAAGAACCAGTCAACAACAATGAAGAAAGATTGTATCCAATCAAGGATTTTACGCCGAAAACTTGGAAATATCACATCCAGGGGATACAATCATGAGCGATATCATAAAAGGAACTCAGACCAGATCTCAGCTTAGGAACTTCTGTGCATTCTATGCATTCCTATCCACTATGGAACCTAAGAACTATGTTAAAGCTTTAACAGATGCTAACTGGATTAATGCTATGCAAGCTGAACTTAATGAGTTTGAAAGAAATAAAGTTTGGCATCTGGAACCTAGACCTAACAAGAAGAAGACTATTGGATTATAATGGGTGTTTAGGAACAAGCTAGATGAGCATGGTATTATTGTCAGGAACAAGGCAAGACTTGTTATACAATGTTTCAATCAACAGGAAGGAATTGACTATGAAGAAACATTTGCTCCTGTAGCCAGGTTAGAGGCTATTCGCTTACTTATTGCTTTTGCTGCTTATATGGGATTCGGGCTGTACCAGATGGATTTAAATGTGCCTTTTTAAATGGATTTTTAGATGAGGAAGTCTATGTGGAACAGCCTCCTGGATTTGAAAATCCAGAGTTCCCAAACCATGTCTATAAGCTTGACAAAGCTCTTTATGGGTTGAAGCAAGCTCCTAAAGCATGGTATGAAAGATTATCTAAGTTCCGTTTGAAAAAATTGTTTTAAACGTGGAAAAATTGATAAAACTTTGTTTTTAAAGTAAAATGGAACTAATATCTTAGTTGTACAGATTTATGTTGATGATATTTTGTTTGGTGCAACTAATAAATCTTTGTGCAAGTATTTTGCTGACCTAATGAGTGGAGAATTTGAAATGAGTATGATGGGTGAGTTAAACTTCTTCCTCGGCTTGCAAATTAAACAAACTGAAGAAGGAATCATGATCCATCAACAAAAATATATCAAGGAACTAATCAAGAAATACAAGATGGACAATGCTAAAACCAACAAGACTCCTATGGTACTGGAACTAGATTGGATGAAGATCCATCTGGAACTTGCATAGATCAAACTATGTATCGAGGTATGATTGGCTCTCTACTTTACTTAACAGCTAGTAGACTTGACATATCTTTTAGTGTAGGTCTATGTCCCAGGTTCCCAGCCAATCTAAAGGAATCTCACTTGATAGCAGTAAAGAGAATCCTTCGATACTTGAAAGGAACGGATGACTTGAGTCTCTTCTATCCTAGAAGCGATTCTTTTAATTTAAATGGCTTTACTGATGCTGATTATGCAGGTGACTTGGTTAATAAAAAAAGTACTTCAGGTATGGTATAGTTTTTAGGACCTTGTTTAGTTTCTTTGGGTTCCAAGAAGCAAAACACAGTTGTATTATCTACAGCTGAAGTTGAATATGTGGCAGTAGTAGCATGTTGTTCACAAATTCTATGGATAAAGCAACAGGTTAGAGATTTTGGTATTATATTTGAATGTGTTCCTATTTACTGTGATAATACTAGTGCTATATGTATTTCAAAGGATCCAGTTCAACACTCAACGGTAAAACATATCCACATTAGGCATCACTTTCTAAAAGACAATGTGGAACAAGGGAATATTAAGTTAGAATTTTGTCAAATTGAAAATCCAATTGCAGATATTCTAACCAAGCCCTTGAACAAAGAAAGATTTGAGAAATTGAGACTGGAACTTGGGATTATCAAGCTGATCTGATTGCTGCTGAAGTTCCAAGATATGGCATGTCAAAAATAATGTAAATAGAGCTAAAAGAGCATTTAGCACAATTTTGGTGTGCTAAACATAGCTGAAGTGTCACCGTTGTTGATCACTGAAGGTTAGTTCATTAAACTCTTAACTATACAAGTAATTAGTAATGTACATTGCATGTGTGTATAAAGCGTGTTCCAAATACGTGTATTTTTAGAAAATAATTTCTCTTTGGAAATTAAATGAATTTGGAAAGAAAAGGATTTTTGGAAAATTCATCCTGATTAAATTGTTTTAAAATTAATTGAACTTGTTCAATTAAATGACTAAAACACTTAAACCCCTCGTTTCCACTACACCGCTTCATTACATATAAAAGGAATCTCTCAACCACCTTACATCATCACTGTCAAATCAATTTGCTCACTGTGAAAATTTTCTACGACCTTCCTAAAATCTTTAACTGCAAAATCATGGCCATCATTACTTCCCTAAGCTCCGAAAACACTCAAATAACCACAATTCTGAACAGGAAGAAGTCTCCTCACTCCCTATGGTAACCTAAAAAGAAACTCAAGCTGAGAGCAAACGAACCTCATCCTCGATTAAACGAAACCATAAGACTGCTGAAACAGAGAAAGTAACTTCCGAGACAATTCTTGAAAAATTGAGAGAGTGGAAGAAAATGAAAGAAAAGAGAAAAACAGTAGAAGAACACATTGAGGAAGTGGAGGAGTTCGTAAAGGAAATAGAAAACACTAAGAAGGAGGATTCCGAGAAGGAGGAGGAAGAGGAAACTGCAGAACAAGGGGAACTTGAGTCACAGGCAGGGAGGTATGTTGTTGGTCATCGAATTGATTTAAGTTGGTGTAGAAAAGCTAGGTTCCTAGAATTTCTTGATTTGATTAAGTTCCAAGGTTGGGAACATCTGTTGTCTAATGCATCAAATAATTGCATGTATCCAATTGCTATGACTGAGTTTTGTCAAAATTTTCAAGCAAAATTGGGTGTAATTTCTAGTGAAGTTGATGGTGTTAAGATTGAATTTAATGTAGAAACCCTAGGTCAGATTCTAAAAACTCCGACTGAGGGGTATGATACTTATATCAAGGGAAAATCAAGCGTGAAAGTAGGAAATTACCTGAGTGGTGATATTGCCGAAGTTTTAGGAGGAAAAAGGGGGAAGAATACCATGAGTCACAATGATTTGAGTCCTCTAAACAAGTTACTTTTCAATCTTGTTAAAAAGACAATATTGCCTAGGAATGCTAAGAAGGAGGAAGCATGTCTAATGGACATGACTGTAAGCTTTTGTTTGTCTAAAAGAATGAAAGTCAATTTTCCTGCTTTGATGTACCAACACTTGGCACATTTTGTCCCAGGAAAGACTAAGGTAGGATAAGGAGCTATTATGTCTACTATCTTTGAGTCTCTTGGAGTTGTTTTAAAAGGAAAATATAGGGGTTTGAATGAGAAGCCTGAAAATGTGATCAATGAAGAAACTCTTCAGGGAATCAGCCTAGAGGTGGTTAATGGGAAAGTTCAAAAGGTGGAGGATAAGAAAGAGAAGGGAACAGGAAAGAGAAAAGAGAAAGAGGTACAAGAATAGCCTATAAGAAAGAGCAGAAGATTGTCTACAAGCGCTTTCCCTTAGACTAGTATGGAACAGCCTCTTGAGTTGGACACTAATGAAAAAGTTCTTGAAGGGCAAGTTTCTGAGCTTACTGATAGAGCTGAGATAGCTGAGAAGCAGCTAAAAGAGGCTATGGGAAAAATTCAAAAGCTGGAAAGAGGAGTACAGGGACTGGAAAAGAGTTTTAGGGAACAGAAGGTGGAGTTCCAGAAGACTATTCAGGACTTGGAAGATAAACTAGAAGCCAGTATTAAGCATCAAAATAAAGACAATGAGAAGATACTGGAGTTCCTTCAGAGTTAACCAGTTTATATCTCACCAGCCTATCATCAGCCTAGCCTAAATTGCCTAGCCTATTTTTTTTTTCTGTTTTAGTCATGAACAATTTCAGTTTCCGTTTTAATTTTTGAACAATTTGCTTTGGTTTGTTATAATTTTAAAGAGCAGGATGTTAATATTTTGGTTTTAATTGAATGTTTTAGAACTCTGCCTATACATGTGTGTCTGTGTATGTTATGAAAACTTATGCAGGGAAGTGGAACTACGGGAGAGTTACAACATAAAGACTGGTTCAGGGCCGCCTGTACCTGTAAAAACACGGAAGCTCTGGATGGACGGAGTTCCGCCTCCAACCACTACTACAAAACTTGAGAGAGAGATCCCCAATTAAAGTCCTGTTATTTGACTAACGGGTCTGTTTGATATAAGAGATCCAATATTTAGTATGACGGGTCTCTTATGTAGACAAGGGAAAAAAAACAAAGAGATAAGACCCAATGTCAACCTAACGGGTCTCTTACCTTTATTCTTGATTGCAATAATACTCCTTTTTGGTTTCGTACTGTACATTTTTTTATTATAATATTTTATGGTTTGCTTCACCTGCTATTTACTTAAGTCAATCTCTATCTTCAAACCCTAACTCCAAATTAAAAACCTCATCTTCTCTTTGAAACCAATCCACCGCCGTCTCTTCCTCTTCTTTAGCTTCTCCCTTGAATTAAAACTATGTAAACACTCAAATGGTAAAAAATGGGCACTCCTAGACTATCTATTTCTCTCCTCTTTAAATGCTTGTTCTTTCTCCAATCAATTTTCTCAAGTTTTAGAAAATCCCCAAATTCACTTGGACCAGAGATGGAGATGTACTGTGAAAAAAAATTGCTCACAGGCATTAGAAGCAATATAGATACTAGTGGCACCAGTTGGCTTGAATTGTTTAAATCCCTTCAATTTTTCAGGTACTATGGGTTTCATTTCATATTTTTTACTTGGTGAGGTATTATTGATTATGGAATAATTTATACTATTATATCTTCAAGGCATTGGAAATTTATTCAGTTTAATTTATTTCAAAGATAAATTTATTATGTCTTTGTCATTGTCGCTGAATAATTACTTACACTATTAGTTTTCCATTGTTATTGTCGATTTTTGCTGTCATATAATTTCTTTGGTTAGATGTAAATTGAGATGAACATACATGCAGAGACGCAGAGTACTGCATTTAGGTTCTAATATTGTTTCTTGTTAAGTTGTGCTTTCTTTCAATAATTTTTTTATCATCTCTTATTTTCTTTGTTTTTTATTTATTGAACTTATTTTCAAATACGTTTTTTGGTAGGATTCTTATTTCTATTGATTCATTATTCCGTATTTTTTTTTAAGATTTGCTTGATCTGATTTCATCTCACAAAATTCTCAAACAAAGAGAGAGAATGGAGTACTTGAGCTTATTGTTGTAATTGTAATTGTAAATTTTAGTTACATCAATATTATTTTTGTTTATTTTGCTGGGATTTTATTTAGGTTGATTTTTTTTTACCACATCAACTTTAATTTAGCCCATTATTATTACAGTGCTCTTGAAGTGTAACTACAATATACTTCCTGTAGTATGATTTTTCTACCAGTTTGTATAAAGACTGGAAATGAAAATTTCAAAATTCGAATGCAAAGCACATCAAGCAAAAATAAATTTTAATTTTTTTTTACAAAAATAGAGAGCAAAGAGACCCGTTAATTGACATGGTAGGTCTGTTTAACTCCACTAAACAGACCCCATATCTGAAGTAACGGGTCTCTTTCCCTTCTAAAAAATTAATTTCAAAACGTACATAACAGACCCTCTATTACTAACAACGGGTCTTTTTATTTTACTTAATAGACCCCCTAATGAACGGGTCTCTTTATCAAAGAGACCCCTAAGATAGCGACCTGTTCTAAGATGTTCTCTCAAGCATATTACAACGGGTCTCTTTGCCAATTTTTTTTGTAGTGAACAGTCAAGTTACTAAGCGTTCGTAGTGAAAACGTGCAGAAAGTAAATATCTTCTCGGATTTTGGGATCAGGTGTTTTCTCTGTTTTCGAGAATAATAAATGATATAATGGTTGTACGGTGTCCCAATAATTGAGGGAATCTCCCTATTTATAGGGTTCTAGAAAGGTGTGCCCCTGTCCTAAGGTTTGATGACCTAGGGATTTTGGCTGCGCCGTTTTGCGGCGACCTCAGGAATTGGCGGCCTTCAGCATGAAGAAGTATCTGTCTGCCACGTGTCTTCCCCTGGTTGGTCTATTTGGAGGCCTTCATAGGGTGACATGTGTCAATCTCGGAGCGGACCACGTGGCAAGGTAAAAATACCCAAAACATTTTCCCTTTACAAAGGTGACATGACGTGCCATGTGATGCCTATGACAAGTTAAAGGAGGCATTGGTCTGTTTTTTACTATTTTATCTGGAGTAAAAATTTGGGTTTTCACCCTAAATTTTCACCCCTCTATAAATAGGAGTTGACCCCCCTTTCATTTTCACGCGTTGGTGAAAAATCTTTGAGAGAGAATATTTGACTTCAAGAGCTTTTGTCTTTTCATGAGAATCTTTCTGATCGCCTGTTCTACAGACGACCAAGGACTTTCCAAGCGTCTACAACCGGCTACAAGGTAACCGCCTGCTTTTTTCTCTCGTTTTGTTTTTTTATTTTCTTTTTTCATTTTCGAAAATGGTTTCCCAAACATGCACGACACAGCCTAGGTTAGCGATCATCCGGTCACTGGGGACTGCTGAATCTAGAACTAGGAGTGCCTACTGCTCCTTATTGGAATTCCCTTCAAGAACTTCCCTAAGTCTAACCGTCTATATGTCTGTGCAGGACACAATGGCCAGTACAAAGAGAACCGAACAGTTAATTGATGTACAGGATTGTGATGATGATTTGAAATTGGACTTGTACGCAAGCAGGATCTAGATGAAGAATCAACATCATTGCAGAAGCAGCAGGTTGAAAATGAAGGTGAAGCAAATGGAGAACCTACAATGGAGAATGCACTAGGAACTCCACAAGATTTAGAAAAAAATGTAGAAAATGGAGAAGTTCCTTAAGAAGTGCAAACTGATAATCAAGTTAAAGTTCCTACTGAAGAACCAGTCAACAACAATGAAGAAAGATTGTATCCAATCAAGGATTTTACGCCGAAAACTTGGAAATATCACATCCAGGGGATACAATCATGAGCGATATCATAAAAGGAACTCAGACCAGATCTCAGCTTAGGAACTTCTGTGCATTCTATGCATTCCTATCCACTATGGAACCTAAGAACTATGTTAAAGCTTTAACAGATGCTAACTGGATTAATGCTATGCAAGCTGAACTTAATGAGTTTGAAAGAAATAAAGTTTGGCATCTGGAACCTAGACCTAACAAGAAGAAGACTATTGGATTATAATGGGTGTTTAGGAACAAGCTAGATGAGCATGGTATTATTGTCAGGAACAAGGCAAGACTTGTTATACAATGTTTCAATCAACAGGAAGGAATTGACTATGAAGAAACATTTGCTCCTGTAGCCAGGTTAGAGGCTATTCGCTTACTTATTGCTTTTGCTGCTTATATGGGATTCGGGCTGTACCAGATGGATTTAAATGTGCCTTTTTAAATGGATTTTTAGATGAGGAAGTCTATGTGGAACAGCCTCCTGGATTTGAAAATCCAGAGTTCCCAAACCATGTCTATAAGCTTGACAAAGCTCTTTATGGGTTGAAGCAAGCTCCTAAAGCATGGTATGAAAGATTATCTAAGTTCCGTTTGAAAAAATTGTTTTAAACGTGGAAAAATTGATAAAACTTTGTTTTTAAAGTAAAATGGAACTAATATCTTAGTTGTACAGATTTATGTTGATGATATTTTGTTTGGTGCAACTAATAAATCTTTGTGCAAGTATTTTGCTGACCTAATGAGTGGAGAATTTGAAATGAGTATGATGGGTGAGTTAAACTTCTTCCTCGGCTTGCAAATTAAACAAACTGAAGAAGGAATCATGATCCATCAACAAAAATATATCAAGGAACTAATCAAGAAATACAAGATGGACAATGCTAAAACCAACAAGACTCCTATGGTACTGGAACTAGATTGGATGAAGATCCATCTGGAACTTGCATAGATCAAACTATGTATCGAGGTATGATTGGCTCTCTACTTTACTTAACAGCTAGTAGACTTGACATATCTTTTAGTGTAGGTCTATGTCCCAGGTTCCCAGCCAATCTAAAGGAATCTCACTTGATAGCAGTAAAGAGAATCCTTCGATACTTGAAAGGAACGGATGACTTGAGTCTCTTCTATCCTAGAAGCGATTCTTTTAATTTAAATGGCTTTACTGATGCTGATTATGCAGGTGACTTGGTTAATAAAAAAAGTACTTCAGGTATGGTATAGTTTTTAGGACCTTGTTTAGTTTCTTTGGGTTCCAAGAAGCAAAACACAGTTGTATTATCTACAGCTGAAGTTGAATATGTGGCAGTAGTAGCATGTTGTTCACAAATTCTATGGATAAAGCAACAGGTTAGAGATTTTGGTATTATATTTGAATGTGTTCCTATTTACTGTGATAATACTAGTGCTATATGTATTTCAAAGGATCCAGTTCAACACTCAACGGTAAAACATATCCACATTAGGCATCACTTTCTAAAAGACAATGTGGAACAAGGGAATATTAAGTTAGAATTTTGTCAAATTGAAAATCCAATTGCAGATATTCTAACCAAACCCTTGAACAAAGAAAGATTTGAGAAATTGAGACTGGAACTTGGGATTATCAAGCTGATTTGATTGCTGCTGAAGTTCTAAGATATGGCATGTCAAAAATAATGTAAATAGAGCTAAAATAGCATTTAGCACAATTTTGGTGTGCTAAACATAGCTGAAGTGTCACCGTTGTTGATCACTGAAGGTTAGTTCATTAAACTCTTAACTATACAAGTAATTAGTAATGTACATTGCATGTGTGTATAAAGCGTGTTCCAAATACGTGTATTTTTAGAAAATAATTTCTCTTTGGAAATTAAATGAATTTGGAAAGAAAAGGATTTTTGGAAAATTCATCCTGATTAAATTGTTTTAAAATTAATTGAACTTGTTCAATTAAATGACTAAAACACTTAAACCCCTCGTTTCCACTACACCGCTTCATTACATATAAAAGGAATCTCTCAACCACCTTACATCATCACTGTCAAATCAATTTGCTCACTGTGAAAATTTTCTACGACCTTCCTAAAATCTTTAACTGCAAAATCATGGCCATCATTACTTCCCTAAGCTCCGAAAACACTCAAATAACCACAATTCTGAACAGGAAGAAGTCTCCTCACTCCCTATGGTAACCTAAAAAGAAACTCAAGCTGAGAGCAAACGAACCTCATCCTCGATTAAACGAAACCATAAGACTGCTGAAACAGAGAAAGTAACTTCCGAGACAATTCTTGAAAAATTGAGAGAGTGGAAGAAAATGAAAGAAAAGAGAAAAACAGTAGAAGAACACATTGAGGAAGTGGAGGAGTTCGTAAAGGAAATAGAAAACACTAAGAAGGAGGATTCCGAGAAGGAGGAGGAAGAGGAAACTGCAGAACAAGGGGAACTTGAGTCACAGGCAGGGAGGTATGTTGTTGGTCATCGAATTGATTTAAGTTGGTGTAGAAAAGCTAGGTTCCTAGAATTTCTTGATTTGATTAAGTTCCAAGGTTGGGAACATCTGTTGTCTAATGCATCAAATAATTGCATGTATCCAATTGCTATGACTGAGTTTTGTCAAAATTTTCAAGCAAAATTGGGTGTAATTTCTAGTGAAGTTGATGGTGTTAAGATTGAATTTAATGTAGAAACCCTAGGTCAGATTCTAAAAACTCCGACTGAGGGGTATGATACTTATATCAAGGGAAAATCAAGCGTGAAAGTAGGAAATTACCTGAGTGGTGATATTGCCGAAGTTTTAGGAGGAAAAAGGGGGAAGAATACCATGAGTCACAATGATTTGAGTCCTCTAAACAAGTTACTTTTCAATCTTGTTAAAAAGACAATATTGCCTAGGAATGCTAAGAAGGAGGAAGCATGTCTAATGGACATGACTGTAAGCTTTTGTTTGTCTAAAAGAATGAAAGTCAATTTTCCTGCTTTGATGTACCAACACTTGGCACATTTTGTCCCAGGAAAGACTAAGGTAGGATAAGGAGCTATTATGTCTACTATCTTTGAGTCTCTTGGAGTTGTTTTAAAAGGAAAATATAGGGGTTTGAATGAGAAGCCTGAAAATGTGATCAATGAAGAAACTCTTCAGGGAATCAGCCTAGAGGTGGTTAATGGGAAAGTTCAAAAGGTGGAGGATAAGAAAGAGAAGGGAACAGGAAAGAGAAAAGAGAAAGAGGTACAAGAATAGCCTATAAGAAAGAGCAGAAGATTGTCTACAAGCGCTTTCCCTTAGACTAGTATGGAACAGCCTCTTGAGTTGGACACTAATGAAAAAGTTCTTGAAGGGCAAGTTTCTGAGCTTACTGATAGAGCTGAGATAGCTGAGAAGCAGCTAAAAGAGGCTATGGGAAAAATTCAAAAGCTGGAAAGAGGAGTACAGGGACTGGAAAAGAGTTTTAGGGAACAGAAGGTGGAGTTCCAGAAGACTATTCAGGACTTGGAAGATAAACTAGAAGCCAGTATTAAGCATCAAAATAAAGACAATGAGAAGATACTGGAGTTCCTTCAGAGTTAACCAGTTTATATCTCACCAGCCTATCATCAGCCTAGCCTAAATTGCCTAGCCTATTTTTTTTTTCTGTTTTAGTCATGAACAATTTCAGTTTCCGTTTTAATTTTTGAACAATTTGCTTTGGTTTGTTATAATTTTAAAGAGCAGGATGTTAATATTTTGGTTTTAATTGAATGTTTTAGAACTCTGCCTATACATGTGTGTCTGTGTATGTTATGAAAACTTATGCAGGGAAGTGGAACTAACTCAAGGGAAGTTAGCAGCGCTGCCTTCAGTTTCCCACACTCGATGAATTTCTTGTGGGGTTGTGGCTAGATGCTTAATAACCTTGAAAATACAGGACTTTTTTATAATAACAAAAGGGGGAAAAGAAGAAGCAAACTTTGATGCTGAAGTTATTCTAGGTTCCAGTTGAGAGAGTATCAGAAATTTCTCTAAGTATCAGAAAGTTATATCTGATATTGATGCAAGTAGTTCTTTAACTTAGTTTAATTTCGTGTTCTGTTTTATTTTTAAATTTTCTTATTTTTGTTTTTATTTTTAATTTCTGTTGTGTGTTTATTTTCAGTCAATAAAATCAAAAATGAAAAAAAACGACCTTTTGTTTTATTTAACTTTCTAAAGAGTTTGCTAAAGTTTGTCATCGTCAAAAAGGGGGAAATTGTTGTAGCTTAAAGGTTTTGATGATGATAGACTTAAACTCAAGAAAACTCAACTAAAGATTTCTTTGAGTGTTTGATTAAGAACAGGTGAAGTGGACCTTGGTGGTGGAAGAGTAACCTTGACTAAGAGGACATGAAGAGAAGACTTTAAGAAGGTTAAACAAGATAAAAGAAGAGTTCCCTAAGAGGAACTTAGTTCTCTAACAAGAAATACCTAAGTTCCCTAACAGGAACTTGAAGACAACAGGAACTTGGTCCTGGTCTGCGTGAAGCCCAAGCAATCTTTGAGTACAGAATAAACGGCACAGCAACTTAATTTAGTTAAGATTTTATCTTCTAGATATGTTGTTAATTATGTTAAGTAGGATATGCATTAAATCTATTAGAAGCGTGACAAAGACTTGGCAAATTTATGAAAACGGAAAAAGATAAAAAGATAGATTTTAAGAAAAGATTTTCTAAATGATTTATTTCTTAAAAACTGAATCTTGAAAAGATATTGTTTTTTTTTATAATCTTTCTTTATCTTGTTTTCCGAAAAGATTTTCTTTGAAAAATAATTTATTTAAAACCCTATTTTGAGATTTGGTTAATTTAACATAATTATCTTTTTGGAAACCCTACTTGCTATACAAGCTAGTCTTGTATAAATAGTAGAAATATTATTTCATATTTTTCTGTGATTTTATGCTTGAAGAAATCATTCGTGCTTTAATTGTGTAAGTTTGCCAAGCTCATAACTTTGTCATATTAGTTTCGGGTTTTGTGCATAGCTTGCCTAACATATACTAGTGTCATATATTTTGTATTGGTTGGGTTCTTGGGTGAGTGTGTGAATTATATCTTGCATACAGTGTGTAAGCTTCTAGTGTGAGGCTGAGAGAGTACTTTCGGAGTACGAGTGAGTCTAAGTTTGGGACTTAGATTGGGTAGGATAGGGTCCTACTTTGTAGCAAGTTCAGTGTGGAACTTGTGAGAAAAGGTCTGTGTATAATTGGTTGTAATTCGGGATTGCCCTATTATAGTGAAGTGATTTGGTTATGGAAATCCCTTAGGAAGGGTCGAGGTTTTACTTCTAGTTGGGCCCTGGAAGGTTTCCTCGTAAAAATCTGTGTGCATTCCAAGTTCTTTTACAGTTTATTTATATTCCACAAAAAGTAGCTATAGGAACTCACATACAATTCACCCCCCCTCTTGTAGTGTTCGTCTCAACTAACAATGGGGATGGCGAGGGAGTCCCTAAAAGTGAACAGGGACGAGGGCTGGGCCGAGCCGTTTGCCTCACACCGCATAGAGTTTGCCGCCTATTATTAGCATGTACTTGAGGACAGGCGGAAGGCAATGGCGAATAAATTTAGGGAGTTTATCTCTAAGCATGTCATGGGCCATGGCTTTCTCCTCAGCGTCTCGGATGCTATTAAATAGTAGTATGGCAAGAAGGGTCTAGCTACCGGGACGAATGTTTTGGTTGTATGAGGCGGTCATCCAAGCAGGTCTTTGCTTTCCTCTCCATCTGGCTATGGAGAGGATTTTAGATGGGTACCAGCTAGGTATCTGGCAACTTGCCCCCAACTCTTGGGTCAACATCATGTGCTTTGTCGCCGCCTGTGAAATGCTCGAGGTAGAAAGAAGCTTTGAGGCCTTTGCCCATATGCACTACCTCAGTATGTAACACCCTATAAATTCCTTTATGACACCCTAGAAATTCCTTTTAATATTCCAAACCAAATTAAACAATTAGTTTAATTAAACATTCTCACTATCATGCCAATAATAAAATTGTGGTTCATATACAACATGCCAAATTAATTATTTTCAATTACTAATCCATCACAAATAATCCATGCTTCATAATTTAATCACCAACATCAACAAATTAACAAATTCCAGTCAAAATCTATCATGATACTATTTGGAATTAATTATTCAAAGCCTAGCATGTTCCTACATCATCAAATAAATACCAAGTATGCGAACGTACCATGATACGATCTTAAAATCGCCACGACTATACGAAATCACTTACTTGGAAATCTCATACAATCCAAAATTATAAAAAGGCATTAATATCTACTCCACACAAATTTCCAGCAATATATACACTCCTTAAATCACTCATAAATTATTTAAAACAAGCTGAAAATTAATTTAAAACTCCTTACTTTAATCCCAATTAATGGGTAATCAAAAATCCCTTTAAGAAACTCAATTATGGCTTACTAACAAAATTTCCAGCTTTATTGCTGTAAATAGGTTTTAAAGCACCTATTTTAATGATTTAAACCACCCATATTCAAATTCCAATCATCATACACTAATTTAGAAACCTAGGGTTTTCAATTTGGGGCTTTTTAATTCAAAACCAAATCTAAAAATTTATTAAACATAATACTTATATCAAACATCATAAAATCTTCACAAATATCAAAAAACATCAATTCATTTAAAGTCTAATTTAGGATTAAAATAAAAAGAAAAATTTTTTTTCTTTTTTTTTATGCAAGAAAAAGAGAAGAAGAGGGAGGGTGGTCGGCGCCACCTCCCCCACGGCGGTTGTTGCTGCCGCACCGTGCTGGTGGATGGCGACGGTCGACTGTGGTGGTGGTGGTGGTGGTGGCAGCTGGTCACTGGTGATGGTGGTGGTGTGTGGTGTGTTTTTTATATAGAAAAAAAAGGAAAGGGGAAAATATGAGAGAGAGAGAAAGAGAAAATAAAAGGAGAAAGAGAAAAAACTTACCTTTGGGTAATCTCCACTCTAGGCAAAGTTCAATTTTCCCATGTGTTACCCCTTTTCTCTAGAAACCCTCCTAAAATTAAATTCCCTTCCTACATTTAATAATCCCTTTCCTATTCAAAGTTGTATTTAACTTTGACTTTAAAAATTTCCTTTTATAAAATCATATGCCCCAAACTATATTTTTAAATAATAAGAAAAACTATTTCCAAAATTATTAAATAAATAATTAAAATGCCATAAATAATTTATTTCAAATTATTTAATAGTTTACGAAATACTTATTTAAATCAAAATATGTATAAAAATACGGGGTATTACAGTCTACCCCCCTTAAAAGAAGTTTCGTGCTGAAACTTGGGTAACGAAATTCAAACTTTTTCCTCACTTTGTATAATATTGCTGTACTTTTTGTCATAGCTTTACCTTTTTGTGACTCTTTAAGATCAAAATTGCCCAAAATACTCGTTAAAATTGTGCGAAAAGCACAAAAATAACAAAAAATATAGAGAAAAAGCGCAAAATTCTACCGCATTTTACCCCTTTATGGAAAACGAGTTATGTCCCCATAACTTAACATACCTGAAACGACTCGGGATATTTCTTTTTCATCTCATCTTCAGCTTCCTAAGTTGCTTCCTCATACTCTTGGTTAGACCATACCACTTTAATATCTTAATATTCTTATTGCATATGCTACGCACCTTACTTTTTAGGATTTTGACAGGTCTTTTCTCATAGGTTAAGCTTTGGTCTAACTCAATGGTTTCGGTTGTAGCACATGAGACTTATCAGGGTTATACCTCCTGAAATGGGATACATGGAATACGTACATCATGTACTTTACTTAACTCCATAGGTAAGGCCAACCTATAAGCTACTTTACCTATCTTTTGTAGTATTTCATATGGACCAATGTACTTTGGACTAAGCTTTCCTTTATTTCAAAACCTCATTACTCCTTTCATTGGTGACACTTTCAACAATACTTTGTCACCAACCTCAAATTCTTCTTCTCTATGCTTCAAATCTGTGTAGCTCATGAGACTTATCAGGGTTATACCTCCTGAAATGGGATACATGGAATACGTACATCATGTACTTTACTTAACTCCATAGGTAAGGCCAACCTATAAGCTACTTTACCTATCTTTTGTAGTATTTCATATGGACCAATGTACTTTGGACTAAGCTTTCCTTTATTTCAAAACCTCATTACTCCTTTCATTGGTGACACTTTCAACAATACTTTGTCACCAACCTCAAATTCTTCTTCTCTATGCTTCAAATCTGTGTAGCTCTTTTGACAGTCTTACGCTGCTTGAATTTTAACTTGAATCTCCCTCACTTGTTTGATTGTATCCTCAATCATTTGAGGCCCTAAGATCATCGTTTCACTTATGTCGTTCCAACAAATTGGACTGGGACACTTTATTCCATATAAAGCCTCAAATGGAGCCATGCATATGCTTGCATGGTAACTATTATTATAGGAAAATTTAATCAAATCCAAGTTATCTTCCTATCCTCCTTGGAAGTCTATAAAACAAGACCTCAACATATCTTCCAAAGTTTGTATGGTTCTTTTAGTTTGTCCATCTATGGCAAGGTGAAATTTTGTACTCATCTTCAGTGTTGTACCAAAGTTTTCCTGCACACTCTTCCAAAATTTTGAAAGAAACCTAGAATCTCTATCAGACACAATATCTTTTGGAACTCCATGTAATCTTATAACAGTCTTGATGTAAGCTTTTGCAAGTTGCTCCATCTTCAAGGTGTCCTTCATTGGTATGAACATCGTAGATTTTTTAAGTCTATCCACCACTACCTAAATGGTGTAATTTCCACTCTTTGACTTTGGGAGGCAAGTCAGAAAGTCCATTGATATACAATCCCACTTCCATCCAGGAATTTCCAATGATTGCACAGTTCCCTAAGGTCTCTTGTGCTTTATCTTCACCTTCTGACAAGTCAAACACTTTGCTATAAATTCCACAACCTCATTCTTCATTCTAGGCCACCAATACACCTTTTTTAAATCCTTGTATAGCTTGTCCCCTCTTGGGTGCACTGAGTATGGTGTATTATGACCCTCATCCATTTAATTTCTTTTTACCTCTTCATGTTTCCGTGGTACACACCAACGACCTTTGTACCTTAAACTCCCATCTTCATGAATTTTGAAATCTGTAGCTTTGCGTTGTTTTATCTTCTTGTGAATCCTATCCAACTTCACATCTCCTGCTTGATTTTCCTTTATCTCATCAAATATTGTTGGTTGGATGCTTAGGTTCGCAAGTATGCCTGTTGGCACTTCCCGTTTTACAACTTCTAGGTTCATTTTCCTCATTTTTATACATAACTCATCGGCCACTATCAAAGTATTCAATCCATGACTGGTTTTACGTGTTAGAGCATCCGCAACTACATTTACTCTCCCTTCATGATATTGTATGTCTAAGTCATAATCTGTCGTATATTCCAACCATCTTCTTTGGTGTGAGTTTAAATCCATTTGAGTGAAAATGTATTTTAAACTCTTATGGTCTGTATAAATCCTATATTTCACTCCATACAAGTAATGCCTCCAAATCCTTAGTACAAAAATGATTGCAGCTAATTCTAGGTCATGAGTTGGGTAATTTACTTCATAAGTCTTTAACTGCCTTGATGTAACATATTACCTTTCCATTTTTCATGAGTACACATCCCAAGCCATTCTTGGATGTGTCACTATATACATCATAGATCCCACTATCGTCCGAAAGTGTAAGCACTGGTGCTGTAATTAAGTTATGTTTCAAGAGTTGGAATTCTTCCTCACACTTGTCATCCCACTCAAACTTTTTGTCCTTCTTCATTACAACGGTCATAGGTTTAGCAATCTTCGAAAAATCCTTCACAAAACTCCTGTAATATCCTGCTAAATGTAAGAAACTCCTAACGTTAGACACAGTTTTCAGTGTAGGACAACCTTTCACTGCTTCAATCTTTGCTGGATCTTCTTCTACCCCATTCTTTGACACAAAAAGTCCTAGAAATGATACTTTCTCCAACCAGAGTTCACATTTGGAGAATTTTGCATAAAGCTGGTTTTCTCTTAGTGTTTGCAGAGTTGTCCTTAGGTGTTCTACATGTTGCTCCTTGCTCTTCGAATACACCAGTATATCGTCTATGAATACTACCACAAACATATCCATAAATAGATGGAACACCCTATTCATCAAATCTATAAATATTGCTAGAACATTTGTCAATCCAAATGGCATCACTTAAACTCATAGTGTCCATATCTTGTTCTATATGCAGTCTTGGGAATGTCTTCATCTGCAATCCTCAATTGTGTTGGGTTTCGATGAGTCCAACTCACTGCGGAACGAAACCCGACCCCAAGACCTGCTCACAATTAATATAACTAAATGACATAAACAACAAGAAGGAGAGAAAAGACGATCCTACCCTTATTGCGTGCTTCGCTCTTACTTCAAAGCCAAGTCTTTGCAAGCGTAGAGACCTCCTACGGTATCCACCCGTAACTCGACCCGAACCGATCTCTTACTTGGAGTTTAGCTAAGTCGGACCAAAACACTACTCGAGTATTATATGAACTTAAAGGTTTTATCTCAAGTGGAGATGCCTTATTGAGTTCCTACTCAAGTGACTTTCTCCAATTCCCAAGGTGGGTATTTATAGAGAATGTCATGAGAGAATTCCACTCTCCCATCAATACGGGAGAGTTGGTTAAATCAATTTTCCCATTTTATTTATAAATCAAAAATAAAAGAAAATATTAAACGACTAATTAATCAACAAGTGGAAATCATAGGAGCAGAGGTTTGGTAAGGACCACAAGGGGGGGGGGGGACAAAATCCTTGCTCCCCGAGGATCCTCAAAACCGCCTCCCACAAGACACATGCGCCAACCGGGCTGCGCCATGTGGCGCGCCCAGCCTTGGGTGCCAAGGCAGCCTAGTTGGCGCTTAGGTCCTTGGCTGGGCTGCTCGCATGGGTCGCTTGCGTGAGTTGCAGGTGCGCCATAGATGCTGGTGCTATGCGCGCCTTGCTAGCAGTACTAGCACGCTAGCGCGTTGCAAGCTAGCTGGCACTGCTAGCTACGCTGTTGCTGTTGTGCGCATGCCAGCATAGCTTGCTAGCCATGTGCTAGCAGCAATGCTAGCAGTGTTGCACTAGCATGCCGCAGCACCCACCAGCCAGCCTAGGCTCGGTGTGGTGCGCATGCTAGCCATCATGCTATCCCAAGTGCCCCTAGCACTCGGTTTGCTCTGGCATTCCGATGCTAGGGTTACTTTGGTAAATTGTTGATTAATTATTGATTTTACCGTCTCGTCTTTTATTAATTCAACTCGACTTGCGAACGCTCGATTTTGACGCTCGTGGCCCGATTTCCGACTTCTAAATATTTAATACTCGAGCGACTCATTAATTCCTTCCGAATTAATTCGTCGTGTCGGGACGTTAGATGCTTGGGTGTGACCCGAAGGATTCAGTCAAGATTAAGCTGTTATATTAATTATATATTAATATCACTGATCGGAAACGGCCTCCAACTAGGCATTTCGATCACTTGACCTTATTGAATAATTAGCTTTCTAATAATTCCGAACCCTCTATCGCAATAATACACTTGTTTGAAGGACATCATTCCTATCAAATTGATGATAACCAGACCTCAAATCAATCTTATAAAACACTGCGGC
Source organism: Chenopodium album (assembly GCF_948465745.1). NCBI lineage: Eukaryota > Viridiplantae > Streptophyta > Magnoliopsida > Caryophyllales > Amaranthaceae > Chenopodium > Chenopodium album. The sequence goes on from NC_137847.1 coordinate 23,904,003, forward strand.
GCCTCTTAGCTGATCAAACAAGTCATCAATCCTTGGCAATGGGTACTTGTTCTTTCTTGTTACCTTATTCAACTCCCTGTAATAAATACATAGCCTCATACTTCCATCCTTTTTCATAACAAACAAGACTGGCGCACCCCAAGGTGATGCACTTGGTCTATTGTATCCCTTTTCCAATACGTCCTGTAATTGCTCCTTTAACTCACTTATTTTTGCAGGTGCCATTTGATATGGTGCCTTGGAAAAGTACTATCCCAGGGCTAATTCTATTGTTAAATCAATTGCCCTCTTAGGTGGCATTCCAGGGATCTCCTTTGGAAACACATCTAGGAATTTATTCACCACCTTTATATCCTCCGGTTTAGTTGCCTCCTCATGATCCATGTTCCTCACACTATAAAAATACACTGGATATCTTTTCTTAATTTACTTTGCCAACTTTAGCACAGATATTATCCTTGGGCACTTGTTCTCACCATGCATCCAATATGTTACCGACTTATTTTCACTTGTACTCATTTTTACTTTCTGCGATCGACAACTGGTTTCTACACTGTACTTGCTCAACTAATCCATTCCCAGAATGAGATCATAGTCACTCAATCCAAACTCGATGAGGTTAGATAGAAACACTTTTCCCTAGATTTTTAAAGGCACATCCCTAAAGGTTTTGGTACATTTTACTACACCACCCATTGAAATGGTTATAGGCAAGTCTACTACTTTTACTGCTTTCAAACAGCCTGATAGTTTCGAAACAATGGTCTTTGAAATGAAAGAAAAAGTTGCACCAGAATCAAATAAAACTTTAACAAGAATAGAGTTAATAGAAAAAAGTACCAGTGATGACATCTTTTATGGAATCGCCCTCGTGCCTACTCATTACATTCAACTTCCCTGTAGCTCCTTCGTTCACCTGGTTATTCCCATTATTGTGTTGTTGTTTCCCTTTGCTCCATTCAGCTGCACTCCTTTATTCACAGAATAGTTGTTGTTCCCTTGAAAGTTCCTTTGGGACCCTCTCGAATTATTATTCTGCTTGGTTCGATTAGAATCCTTTGAGAAACACTCATACTCCCTATGTCCCAGCTTATTGCAAGCACGACAAGTAACTAGATTGCCATCACAATCATTCCCAGGGTGGTTATTCTTGCACCTTTTGAAAACATATGCCTTCCATCCTTGTTACTCCCTTCGTTAAAGTTCCTAGCTCCTCCATTGAATTTCGTCCCCCTTGACGATTGTTACCTTGGGAATTATTGTTGTTGTGGAAGTTGTTGTTGTTATGGTGGTATTTCTGCTTTGTAAAACCATTCTAGTTACCCTGTTGGTTTCCAGAATTTTGTCCCACCTCCTTTCTCTTCACCTTCCCTTCTATCTCAGCTAATTCTTTCTTCTTCTTCACTTCTAGTGCATAAAGGTGTGTGGCTCTCCCATACACTTCGTCTAAGGTTTTGAATACTTGCCCACATAACTGTAGCTGCAAATATGTAGTCAAGTCACTCTCAAATTTCCTAGCCTTTGCTTTTTCCGTAGTAACATACTCTTCAGCAAAACGAGACAACTCGATAAACTTTGTATAATACTCAATGACTGACATATCTTCCATTTAAAGATTTGAATTTTTTTTAGCCTTTTGCTTCTGTAAGAAGCTAGGGTAAAACGTATCTCTCACCTTCCCCTAGAACTTAGTCCAATTAAATCAAGGTAATGCCTTAATGGTAGCTTCATTTTGCTGCCACCAAAGGTCAGCTTAACCCCTCAGATAATAAGTAGCACAACTGACCTTAGAATTTTCAAGGCACCCAACTGCCCCAAATAGTTTCTCGAACTCCCTTAACCAATTTTCTAGTATGGTTGGGTCAAGCTCTCCCTGATAGGTTGGTGGTTTACTTTGTCCCACCTTCTTGAATAGTTCACAGTGAGCATCCCCATTGTTACTCAAGTTCCTTGCCAGTTGTTAGGCAATAGCTGCCAATTGTCTCATCATTTCACTCAGCTCTCCTCCATCATTGTTGTTACTTCTTCCCCGTGCCAGCATTGTTCGCCTGAATTAAAACAAGGGTCTTTATTGAATATGGTCTTGGTTAGCTCTCAAGGTATACAGTCATCTATTAATTAATACCCTTGAAACATACACAATAAATTTAAAGCTAACAAATTAGGATAGCAAGAGGTAAAAAAATTTCCCTAAATTTATAGCTTTGTCAGCCAATTACTGATTTCTAACCAACCATGCATTTAATAAAGCATCACATAAATAAATAAAAATAATTCCCATGAACTCCCATAGCTTAGAAATAATTCATTGGATTGTTTTTGAGTGAGAATTGGCTCATTGGAATAGTGACATGAAATGAATATTTTGAAACGAAATGGATTAATTGCCAATGAAATGAATTAATTGACAAGGAAATAAATGGAATTTTATTAATAAGTACGAAAATGAATTGAATACTGAAATAAAACGAGTTCTAACAACTTATGAAACTACATAAATTCACCGACTCCTTGTGGACAAGCCACTTATTACGTTACCGAAACTGAAATAAAAAATATACGGAAACGAATCTAAGAATCCCCAAAGGAAATGAAACTACAAAGATCTAGTCCTTTCAAACGTTATCCCTCTTATCTGTGGACTGTTTGTAGCTTCTAGGATCGAATTCAGGGTCACTGCTTCCTCCTTAGGTGACTCTGGTTCTTCCTTAACTTGAACGAACTCCTCCTCTTCCTCGTCGTCAGATGAAATATCAATTATAAATGGGGTTGGAGGTGGATTTGTACAAGAAATCTCCATAAGGGAAATATCAACCGTATGGTTACTCTCCTCCATCATTTATCCCTCTTCTTGCTCTCCATTTGTCCCTGCTTTATTACCCGTGGAAGATGAACTACTTGACAGGTGACTAGAAGAAGGCAGATTATTCCCTACTGGATTATCAAAATAGTAGTCTGGATTGATAGGAATGGTGTCCTTCAAACAAGTGTATTATTCCGATAGAGGGTTCGGAGCTATTGGAAAGCTATTTATTCAGTAAGTTCAAGTGATCGGAATACCTAGGTGGAGGCCGCTTCCGATCTGTAATATTAATGCATAATTAATATTACAGCTTAATCTTGACTAAACCCTTTGGGTTACACCCAAGCAACTAACGATCCGACACGACGAATTAATTCGAATGGAATTAATGTGTCGCTCGAGTAATTAATATTTAAACGTCGGAAATCGAGATAGGAGCGACAAAACCGAGCGTCGCAAGTTGAGTTAAAGACGAGACAATAAAATCAATAATTAATAAAAAAGATTACCAAAATACCCCTAACAACGGAATGCCCCGAGCAAACCGAGTCCTAGGAGCCAATAGTGCTAGTCTGCGCACCGCACCAAGGCAATAGTTTTTGGTGCGCATGCCTAGCTAGCTATGGCGCGTAGCTGGCCTAGCTAGCAGCACCAGCCGCACGCACGCAAGTAGCCGCCCAAATTGATGCGTGGCGTGCTGCGCGCATGTTTGTGCTGGGTGCACAGCATGCTAGCAGCGTGCTAGCATGCTAGCAGCAATGAGCGCGCACCTTAGCCAGCAGCCCGCAAGCATGAGTGGCTTACTGGGCCAAGGGCAGCAGCAACATGCACGGGCCAGCAGCCCAACCTAACACAAGGCTACCAGCTAGGCACGCCTTGGTGCCCAAGGCTGGGGTGCCACGTGGCGTGTGGAGAGGGCAGCCGAAAAGGGGAAGCTTGGGGAGGAAGGCATGGTTCCCTCCCCCTTGTGGTCCTTACCTAATTAACCTTCCTTCCTTTGAGTGCCACTTGTTGATTAATTAGTTATTGGCTATTTTCTTTTGTTTTTGATGTAAAAATAACAAAAGAAAATTGATTTTACCAACTCTGCCACATTGATGGGAGAGTGGATTCCTCACTTGAGTTTCCCTATAAATATACCCCTTGGTATTTTAGGAAACTCACTTGAGTAAGAGCTCAATTAGGCATCTCCACTTGAGAAAAAACATATAAGGTCATTAATTACTCGGCTAGTCTTTTTGGTCGGACATGGCTAACCTCCGAGTAGTAGATCGGTCGGGTCGTGTTGTGGGTGGACTTTATCGGAGGTCCTCGCCCTTTATGAGGCTCGGCTTTCTTAAGTAAGAGGTCCATCCGGTTGAGCGAAGCATGCTACAGGGTAATTTAGTCTTTTCTCTATTCTTGTTATTTATGCATTTTGTTATATTAATTGTGAGTTTGTTCTTGGGCTCGGGTTTTATTTCCGCGGTGAGTCGGACTCATTGAAACCCAACAGCGGTATCGGAGCCTTGCTCTTTTATTTTTATAACATATATTTTCAAGGTGTTTTAATGATTTATTTTTCTGGTTTATGTTACTAATTAGATTAGTAGCTCGGTTTTATTAATTTTAAACCCGTTTTAAATCTAATTTTTGGGCCCGAACCCAAGTTTTCGCCCAACAATAGTGAATTTTGGGTGGAAATAGCGTTCTACCCTTATAGACTGTGAAAAAGCCAAAATCTGACCAAAAATGCTTTTTTCGAGGGTTTTTCGTTTTTGACAAAAAATTTTAAATCTTTTTAACCTTGAATATTAATGGCATATTTATGGTGATTATGTATTTGGTCCTTTCCTTAATGTTTCTGCATTTTTTTGATCTCTTTAAGCATGGTTACTTTATAGTAATTAGTGCTTTAAAGAATGGTTAAATTTTCACATAATTGCAAATCCATTGCATTAAATGTGAAAAATTTATTCTTTGAGGCTTCTAAGTACTAAAGATCTAATCTTTAATTGTTTTAATTGGTTGGAACTTTGAGTTACTAAATTCCATGAATTTTGTTGAACTTTTGATTTAATCATTTGTTAAGTTGATTGGAATCATAAAGTTTCAATATTGTGATAAAAATTTCATTTATCTTCATATTGGAAGATATAATTTTTCAAGGTTTCACATGTTAAAGTTGGAATCTTTATTTGAATTTTATGTTCATAATTCCAACTCCCCTTTATTTTGTCAAATCTCATGATTAATTTAAGTTAATTAAATTAATAGTGAGTATTGCCCTTATTCATTTGTTGCATCAAGTTGAACAAATTTTAATAAAGAATAGTTCTTGGAAATAATTTTGGTTTAGTGCACTTTGATGAATTTATTTAAGTTGGACTTGTTATAATTTTTATTTTGCTCATTAAATTAATTATAAAATCAAATTGGAATTAATTAATTAAGTCACGCAAAATTCTATTTTAAATCCCGAGGCTTTGGCATGAAAACCGAGGCGAAACCATCCTTAGCTAGCCGGGCTGCACAGCAGCCCACATGTGGCTGCCTGGTGTGTTGCGAGAGGGGCAAGCAGCCTTGTGCGTGCTGCCTTGCACCTTGCAACCCGCAGCAAACGCTGCTAGGCTTGGCGCATGGTAGTGCTGCGTTGGGGTGGTGCGAGTGAACGCACCAAGCCACATTGCCCAAGACTGCTAGGCAGCCTTGGCTAGCAGTGGCGCCCGTCTAGATGGTCTAGGTGCGTGAGCCACTTGCGTGCGATTGGCTACGTGTTTGAAATTTTTTGCCGTTTTAATTATTCTAATTAATTTAACTATGTTTGTTTTAATTATTTTAATTAACTTTGAAGGCTAAGCCTCGGTTTTAGAGCGGAATTTGCAAATTAATTTTGGCAAAATTTTGGGTTTACCGGCTTAATTAATGGGATTTATTAAGGTGGATGTGGAATTTAGTGGGATCTTGAATTTTAATTGCGCTAAATTAGATAATCGATTAAACAACTTTGACTAATTTTAACTAGGCGCGTTAATCGGATTAACAACCTACATTAGTTACTAGTTTACGAGTGTTTGTGCATTGTTACTTGTTTATCGTTGTAAAATGCATGGGCCATTCACAAATAGTGAATGGATGAATGGAATGTATATTCTCCCACAGGTTTTATTAAAATGGCATTGTTACTAGTGGGGCCCGATTAGGATAGAAAATACG